>NC_087101.1:0-5000000 GCF_963855985.1 Ostrinia nubilalis
CGTTAGGTCCCTGAAAACCCACGTCCGAAATTCCTGAAAATTACAGGTTAGGTTCCTGACACCATTCTGAAAATGGGTTAGGTTCTGAAAAGAACCTAACTTTAAGGAACCCAACTTGACCCACGTTAGGTCCCTGAAAACCCACGTCCGAAATTCCTGAAAATTACAGGTTAGGTTCCTGACACCATTCTGAAAATGGGTTAGGTTCTGAAAAGAACCTAACTTTAAGGAACCCAACTTGACCCACGTTAGGTCCCTGAAAACCCACGTCCGAAATTCCTGAAAATTACAGGTTAGGTTCCTGACACCATTCTGAAAATGGGTTAGGTTCTGAAAAGAACCTAACTTTAAGGAACCCTACTTGACCCACGTTAGGTCCCTGAAAACCCACGTCCGAAATTCCTGAAAATTACAGGTTAGGTTCCTGACACCATTCTGAAAATGGGTTAGGTTCTGAAAAGAACCTAACTTTAAGGAACCCAACTTGACCCACGTTAGGTCCCTGAAAACCCACGTCCGAAATTCCTGAAAATTACAGGTTAGGTTCCTGACACCATTCTGAAAATGGGTTAGGTTCTGAAAAGAACCTAACTTTAAGGAACCCAACTTGACCCACGTTAGGTCCCTGAAAACCCACGTCCGAAATTCCTGAAAATTACAGGTTAGGTTCCTGACACCATTCTGAAAATGGGTTAGGTTCTGAAAAGAACCTAACTTTAAGGAACCCTACTTGACCCACGTTAGGTCCCTGAAAACCCACGTCCGAAATTCCTGAAAATTACAGGTTAGGTTCCTGACACCATTCTGAAAATGGGTTAGGTTCTGAAAAGAACCTAACTTTAAGGAACCCTACTTGACCCACGTTAGGTCCCTGAAAACCCACGTCCGAAATTCCTGAAAATTACAGGTTAGGTTCCTGACACCATTCTGAAAATGGGTTAGGTTCTGAAAAGAACCTAACTTTAAGGAACCCAACTTGACCCACGTTAGGTCCCTGAAAACCCACGTCCGAAATTCCTGAAAATTACAGGTTAGGTTCCTGACACCATTCTGAAAATGGGTTAGGTTCTGAAAAGAACCTAACTTTAAGGAACCCTACTTGACCCACGTTAGGTCCCTGAAAACCCACGTCCGAAATTCCTGAAAATTACAGGTTAGGTTCCTGACACCATTCTGAAAATGGGTTAGGTTCTGAAAAGAACCTAACTTTAAGGAACCCAACTTGACCCACGTTAGGTCCCTGAAAACCCACGTCCGAAATTCCTGAAAATTACAGGTTAGGTTCCTGACACCATTCTGAAAATGGGTTAGGTTCTGAAAAGAACCTAACTTTAAGGAACCCAACTTGACCCACGTTAGGTCCCTGAAAACCCACGTCCGAAATTCCTGAAAATTACAGGTTAGGTTCCTGACACCATTCTGAAAATGGGTTAGGTTCTGAAAAGAACCTAACTTTAAGGAACCCTACTTGACCCACGTTAGGTCCCTGAAAACCCACGTCCGAAATTCCTGAAAATTACAGGTTAGGTTCCTGACACCATTCTGAAAATGGGTTAGGTTCTGAAAAGAACCTAACTTTAAGGAACCCTACTTGACCCACGTTAGGTCCCTGAAAACCCACGTCCGAAATTCCTGAAAATTACAGGTTAGGTTCCTGACACCATTCTGAAAATGGGTTAGGTTCTGAAAAGAACCTAACTTTAAGGAACCCTACTTGACCCACGTTAGGTCCCTGAAAACCCACGTCCGAAATTCCTGAAAATTACAGGTTAGGTTCCTGACACCATTCTGAAAATGGGTTAGGTTCTGAAAAGAACCTAACTTTAAGGAACCCAACTTGACCCACGTTAGGTCCCTGAAAACCCACGTCCGAAATTCCTGAAAATTACAGGTTAGGTTCCTGACACCATTCTGAAAATGGGTTAGGTTCTGAAAAGAACCTAACTTTAAGGAACCCTACTTGACCCACGTTAGGTCCCTGAAAACCCACGTCCGAAATTCCTGAAAATTACAGGTTAGGTTCCTGACACCATTCTGAAAATGGGTTAGGTTCTGAAAAGAACCTAACTTTAAGGAACCCAACTTGACCCACGTTAGGTCCCTGAAAACCCACGTCCGAAATTCCTGAAAATTACAGGTTAGGTTCCTGACACCATTCTGAAAATGGGTTAGGTTCTGAAAAGAACCTAACTTTAAGGAACCCAACTTGACCCACGTTAGGTCCCTGAAAACCCACGTCCGAAATTCCTGAAAATTACAGGTTAGGTTCCTGACACCATTCTGAAAATGGGTTAGGTTCTGAAAAGAACCTAACTTTAAGGAACCCTACTTGACCCACGTTAGGTCCCTGAAAACCCACGTCCGAAATTCCTGAAAATTACAGGTTAGGTTCCTGACACCATTCTGAAAATTGGTTAGGTTCTGAAAAGAACCTAACTTTAAGGAACCCTACTTGACCCACGTTAGGTCCCTGAAAACCCACGTCCGAAATTCCTGAAAATTACAGGTTAGGTTCCTGACACCATTCTGAAAATGGGTTAGGTTCTGAAAAGAACCTAACTTTAAGGAACCCAACTTGACCCACGTTAGGTCCCTGAAAACCCACGTCCGAAATTCCTGAAAATTACAGGTTAGGTTCCTGACACCATTCTGAAAATGGGTTAGGTTCTGAAAAGAACCTAACTTTAAGGAACCCTACTTGACCCACGTTAGGTCCCTGAAAACCCACGTCCGAAATTCCTGAAAATTACAGGTTAGGTTCCTGACACCATTCTGAAAATGGGTTAGGTTCTGAAAAGAACCTAACTTTAAGGAACCCTACTTGACCCACGTTAGGTCCCTGAAAACCCACGTCCGAAATTCCTGAAAATTACAGGTTAGGTTCCTGACACCATTCTGAAAATGGGTTAGGTTCTGAAAAGAACCTAACTTTAAGGAACCCTACTTGACCCACGTTAGGTCCCTGAAAACCCACGTCCGAAATTCCTGAAAATTACAGGTTAGGTTCCTGACACCATTCTGAAAATGGGTTAGGTTCTGAAAAGAACCTAACTTTAAGGAACCCAACTTGACCCACGTTAGGTCCCTGAAAACCCACGTCCGAAATTCCTGAAAATTACAGGTTAGGTTCCTGACACCATTCTGAAAATGGGTTAGGTTCTGAAAAGAACCTAACTTTAAGGAACCCTACTTGACCCACGTTAGGTCCCTGAAAACCCACGTCCGAAATTCCTGAAAATTACAGGTTAGGTTCCTGACACCATTCTGAAAATGGGTTAGGTTCTGAAAAGAACCTAACTTTAAGGAACCCAACTTGACCCACGTTAGGTCCCTGAAAACCCACGTCCGAAATTCCTGAAAATTACAGGTTAGGTTCCTGACACCATTCTGAAAATGGGTTAGGTTCTGAAAAGAACCTAACTTTAAGGAACCCAACTTGACCCACGTTAGGTCCCTGAAAACCCACGTCCGAAATTCCTGAAAATTACAGGTTAGGTTCCTGACACCATTCTGAAAATGGGTTAGGTTCTGAAAAGAACCTAACTTTAAGGAACCCTACTTGACCCACGTTAGGTCCCTGAAAACCCACGTCCGAAATTCCTGAAAATTACAGGTTAGGTTCCTGACACCATTCTGAAAATGGGTTAGGTTCTGAAAAGAACCTAACTTTAAGGAACCCAACTTGACCCACGTTAGGTCCCTGAAAACCCACGTCCGAAATTCCTGAAAATTACAGGTTAGGTTCCTGACACCATTCTGAAAATGGGTTAGGTTCTGAAAAGAACCTAACTTTAAGGAACCCAACTTGACCCACGTTAGGTCCCTGAAAACCCACGTCCGAAATTCCTGAAAATTACAGGTTAGGTTCCTGACACCATTCTGAAAATGGGTTAGGTTCTGAAAAGAACCTAACTTTAAGGAACCCTACTTGACCCACGTTAGGTCCCTGAAAACCCACGTCCGAAATTCCTGAAAATTACAGGTTAGGTTCCTGACACCATTCTGAAAATTGGTTAGGTTCTGAAAAGAACCTAACTTTAAGGAACCCTACTTGACCCACGTTAGGTCCCTGAAAACCCACGTCCGAAATTCCTGAAAATTACAGGTTAGGTTCCTGACACCATTCTGAAAATGGGTTAGGTTCTGAAAAGAACCTAACTTTAAGGAACCCAACTTGACCCACGTTAGGTCCCTGAAAACCCACGTCCGAAATTCCTGAAAATTACAGGTTAGGTTCCTGACACCATTCTGAAAATGGGTTAGGTTCTGAAAAGAACCTAACTTTAAGGAACCCTACTTGACCCACGTTAGGTCCCTGAAAACCCACGTCCGAAATTCCTGAAAATTACAGGTTAGGTTCCTGACACCATTCTGAAAATGGGTTAGGTTCTGAAAAGAACCTAACTTTAAGGAACCCTACTTGACCCACGTTAGGTCCCTGAAAACCCACGTCCGAAATTCCTGAAAATTACAGGTTAGGTTCCTGACACCATTCTGAAAATGGGTTAGGTTCTGAAAAGAACCTAACTTTAAGGAACCCTACTTGACCCACGTTAGGTCCCTGAAAACCCACGTCCGAAATTCCTGAAAATTACAGGTTAGGTTCCTGACACCATTCTGAAAATGGGTTAGGTTCTGAAAAGAACCTAACTTTAAGGAACCCAACTTGACCCACGTTAGGTCCCTGAAAACCCACGTCCGAAATTCCTGAAAATTACAGGTTAGGTTCCTGACACCATTCTGAAAATGGGTTAGGTTCTGAAAAGAACCTAACTTTAAGGAACCCTACTTGACCCACGTTAGGTCCCTGAAAACCCACGTCCGAAATTCCTGAAAATTACAGGTTAGGTTCCTGACACCATTCTGAAAATGGGTTAGGTTCTGAAAAGAACCTAACTTTAAGGAACCCAACTTGACCCACGTTAGGTCCCTGAAAACCCACGTCCGAAATTCCTGAAAATTACAGGTTAGGTTCCTGACACCATTCTGAAAATGGGTTAGGTTCTGAAAAGAACCTAACTTTAAGGAACCCAACTTGACCCACGTTAGGTCCCTGAAAACCCACGTCCGAAATTCCTGAAAATTACAGGTTAGGTTCCTGACACCATTCTGAAAATGGGTTAGGTTCTGAAAAGAACCTAACTTTAAGGAACCCTACTTGACCCACGTTAGGTCCCTGAAAACCCACGTCCGAAATTCCTGAAAATTACAGGTTAGGTTCCTGACACCATTCTGAAAATGGGTTAGGTTCTGAAAAGAACCTAACTTTAAGGAACCCAACTTGACCCACGTTAGGTCCCTGAAAACCCACGTCCGAAATTCCTGAAAATTACAGGTTAGGTTCCTGACACCATTCTGAAAATGGGTTAGGTTCTGAAAAGAACCTAACTTTAAGGAACCCAACTTGACCCACGTTAGGTCCCTGAAAACCCACGTCCGAAATTCCTGAAAATTACAGGTTAGGTTCCTGACACCATTCTGAAAATGGGTTAGGTTCTGAAAAGAACCTAACTTTAAGGAACCCTACTTGACCCACGTTAGGTCCCTGAAAACCCACGTCCGAAATTCCTGAAAATTACAGGTTAGGTTCCTGACACCATTCTGAAAATTGGTTAGGTTCTGAAAAGAACCTAACTTTAAGGAACCCTACTTGACCCACGTTAGGTCCCTGAAAACCCACGTCCGAAATTCCTGAAAATTACAGGTTAGGTTCCTGACACCATTCTGAAAATGGGTTAGGTTCTGAAAAGAACCTAACTTTAAGGAACCCAACTTGACCCACGTTAGGTCCCTGAAAACCCACGTCCGAAATTCCTGAAAATTACAGGTTAGGTTCCTGACACCATTCTGAAAATGGGTTAGGTTCTGAAAAGAACCTAACTTTAAGGAACCCTACTTGACCCACGTTAGGTCCCTGAAAACCCACGTCCGAAATTCCTGAAAATTACAGGTTAGGTTCCTGACACCATTCTGAAAATGGGTTAGGTTCTGAAAAGAACCTAACTTTAAGGAACCCTACTTGACCCACGTTAGGTCCCTGAAAACCCACGTCCGAAATTCCTGAAAATTACAGGTTAGGTTCCTGACACCATTCTGAAAATGGGTTAGGTTCTGAAAAGAACCTAACTTTAAGGAACCCTACTTGACCCACGTTAGGTCCCTGAAAACCCACGTCCGAAATTCCTGAAAATTACAGGTTAGGTTCCTGACACCATTCTGAAAATGGGTTAGGTTCTGAAAAGAACCTAACTTTAAGGAACCCAACTTGACCCACGTTAGGTCCCTGAAAACCCACGTCCGAAATTCCTGAAAATTACAGGTTAGGTTCCTGACACCATTCTGAAAATGGGTTAGGTTCTGAAAAGAACCTAACTTTAAGGAACCCTACTTGACCCACGTTAGGTCCCTGAAAACCCACGTCCGAAATTCCTGAAAATTACAGGTTAGGTTCCTGACACCATTCTGAAAATGGGTTAGGTTCTGAAAAGAACCTAACTTTAAGGAACCCAACTTGACCCACGTTAGGTCCCTGAAAACCCACGTCCGAAATTCCTGAAAATTACAGGTTAGGTTCCTGACACCATTCTGAAAATGGGTTAGGTTCTGAAAAGAACCTAACTTTAAGGAACCCAACTTGACCCACGTTAGGTCCCTGAAAACCCACGTCCGAAATTCCTGAAAATTACAGGTTAGGTTCCTGACACCATTCTGAAAATGGGTTAGGTTCTGAAAAGAACCTAACTTTAAGGAACCCTACTTGACCCACGTTAGGTCCCTGAAAACCCACGTCCGAAATTCCTGAAAATTACAGGTTAGGTTCCTGACACCATTCTGAAAATGGGTTAGGTTCTGAAAAGAACCTAACTTTAAGGAACCCAACTTGACCCACGTTAGGTCCCTGAAAACCCACGTCCGAAATTCCTGAAAATTACAGGTTAGGTTCCTGACACCATTCTGAAAATGGGTTAGGTTCTGAAAAGAACCTAACTTTAAGGAACCCAACTTGACCCACGTTAGGTCCCTGAAAACCCACGTCCGAAATTCCTGAAAATTACAGGTTAGGTTCCTGACACCATTCTGAAAATGGGTTAGGTTCTGAAAAGAACCTAACTTTAAGGAACCCTACTTGACCCACGTTAGGTCCCTGAAAACCCACGTCCGAAATTCCTGAAAATTACAGGTTAGGTTCCTGACACCATTCTGAAAATTGGTTAGGTTCTGAAAAGAACCTAACTTTAAGGAACCCTACTTGACCCACGTTAGGTCCCTGAAAACCCACGTCCGAAATTCCTGAAAATTACAGGTTAGGTTCCTGACACCATTCTGAAAATGGGTTAGGTTCTGAAAAGAACCTAACTTTAAGGAACCCAACTTGACCCACGTTAGGTCCCTGAAAACCCACGTCCGAAATTCCTGAAAATTACAGTTCAGGTTCGTTCCAGAAACAAACCGCGCGCGAGCGCGTGCGCAGCACGCGCGAGCGTCATCGAAATTTATATGGGTGTGGCACACGGGCGCGGGGCGCGGGGGTGCGCGGGGGTGCGGGGGGGGGTGCGGGGGGGGGGGGGTGCGGGGGGGGTGGGTTATCGTTTGTTGGTTGGCTTTGACTCGTTTCTCATACAAAGCTGGCGATGAATTCAGTTCTCTAGTGATTTCAGACGCAACGTTTGAGAAGTATGCTGCAATTGTGGTTTATTATCTGTAACAGAAATAGACGATATTTAAGACATTGAATGATAAAATTCAAAATTCAACTTATATTTTAGTTTAATTTGTTCACTTTCGTTTGTCAGTGGACTTTAGACTATAAGAATACATTTTATTACTCTATAAAACTGTCTAAACACGTACAAGTTTGGTTTTATTTAAATTATGGTTTGTATGCGAAAGTTATTAATTGATACCTAACCTGAGCAAAATGTATTGCCTGTATCATAGGTATTTATTTGAAAAGTGCTAACAATACAATATTAGAACAAGATTTAAAAATAAAATTTAAGTAATCATTTACTGCTATTCTTAATTAACAATGTTTCTTTGCACGAAGTCACTTGTGTTGCCACAGTTCATTTCCGGTTGCTATTCGATGACAAGAGTTTATCTGAGGAAAGTGACTTGTAGCTATGCTTGTAGCTTTGGCTGCAACAACTGCATTCACGTTTTGTAAGGTAAGTAGGTATAGATTAGATCAAGTATGTAGTATTACGTTCTCACGAACAGTACAATACATGTAACGACGTTTGGTTCGTTAAAGGGTAAACCTAAACACTAGAACATTTCGTAGAGCAGCTTTGTAAATACGTTAGCCTAGTCACCTTTGCGTGTGGCCGCTGGTGCTGCAAGCGCCTTCAGCCGGAACTCTGCTCCGCCGCGACGCCGCTGCATTCGCCTGAAATTACAGACGAACATTTTATCATTAATTTTATGAAATAACAAACAAGCACAGAAAGAGTTGTGCATACCGATCGCAAATTGTCCAATATGGCATAGCAAAGCAGAAGAGAGAGGATCAGATACTACAATTTATCGTCTAGGTATACTTTTATCATGCAGTAGCTTAAAATATTCAAAATGTGCTTAGTTACTGTTTTTAATTAACCATCAATAAAATAAGCAGAACACAAAACGAACCTGATGTTGTCCTCAACCAGCGTGACGCCATGCGCAGAACAGCTCCTAAAATGTGACGTCAATGTTTGTTACTTACTTGCCATTGGTGCACATTAAATGTTTAAAAAAAAATCTTACAAGAAAACTAAATACAAAATTCAATAAAATAATAAATCAAGCATAATATTTCACCTCAATATTTCACACACGTCATCTGCGTTCCACATCGCAAATGTTTGTGCATGGAGACCTCATCAGAGAGTACTTTATCATGAAATTACATTTTATGATAATTTTATTGTAATTATATTCGTTATTTCTACATAGAAATTATACTACATTAGATTGCATTATGTACAATAAAAATATATTTTCTTTTAAAATGCTAACTTGCCTTCACTTGTTCGTCGTAGGTAGACTGTGTTCGTTGATGCTGGTGCCGCCGCGCCCGCGCAGGCACCGACGGCCGGCGTCAGCTGACGACGGCGCAGTCGCTGATGGGCCCGCAGTGGCAGGCATCCTGGAATCCAGAAATCCGACTTTACTATACAGGATGTCCCAAAAATATGCACGTCACACTGACATGACACCAGAGGTAAATGAGCTTAAGACGCACCTAACAAGTATATTAAGTCCATTTTTAAAAACAACTAATATCAGTCATATTTCAAAACTCACCAAACTTTTCTATGGATGAACATGAATAAATAAAATTGGTCAATCTTAAAATTTATGAAACTTTTCTATGGACTTTAAGCTTGTTCGATGCGTCTTAGACTCAGATACCTCCAGTGTCAGTGTGTCGTGCTAATTTTGGGACATCCTGTATGTCGTATGTATGTATTTGCTATTAAGTGATTGACGAACTTCTTCAATAAATTCATAAAAGATTAAAGTAAATGTGGTATGATTGTTTTACGAATAAATTAGTCGGCTCCAAATAAGCTGACTAGACTAGAACTTGGAACTCCCAAAAAGTTGCAAGAGTCGCTTAAAAATCGAATCGACGTTCTGACGTATAGGTAGGTACCGCAATTTAGCAGATTTTCCACCGTTGAATTCATCAACAACTACATAAAACCAGTAGAATACTCACACAGTAGGTAAGAAGAACGTTCACATACGCATTGGTTCAGCAGCGGCTTACTGCAGGTGTTGATACTTGTGATTCCTCTCGCGAAGAAAGTACTTAGTGCCACAAATAGTGCTGAGGGTGACGATGGTGACGACGACTAACCACTGTGACACAACTGTGATCACGCACGGCACTGCGCAGAAATATCTAAACACACAAAGCGACACAAATAATAATCATTACAATACCGAAAAAGGAGTAGTCCTATTCATAGAGAAAAGTAATACATGTCCTATTCTATTAAATTTAACAACAGAACAGTGGGTCTAGTCAAAACGCACTTTAAAATCGCAAACCCATCGCAAACCAGTCGCAAACAAATAAACAAATCGCAAAAGAGGTCGATAACAAAAAAGGCTTAGTCAAACGGCAAAAAATCGAATCGCAAAGCCCTACCTATCGATAATCGAAAGACTGGATTGAAATTTCCCATACAAAGGCTTAGCCAACATGCATTTAAGACTCAATCAAAATCGAATCGAATCGCAAAACCCGCCATTTTCATTGCGATTACTAAAACCCCGGTGATAAGCTTCGATTCGATCGAAAAACAATAGGGTGAGTTGCACCACCTAACTTTGACCGTAACTATGACGTTAACCGGTTTTTATGTATGGAGTTTGACAGATTTTAGACGTTTGTCAAAGTTAAACTAAGATGGTGCAACCCACCCTAAGGCTGTTTTGACAAATCCGTATCGCGATGTCGTTATGACAGTTAGTTTGACAGCGAAGCATAGACGTAAACAGAGAGCAGAAAGAAGGAAGAAGATCTGGCTCGCCGCATGTGACAGTGGCAACACGTGTTTCAGGTGTTTTCGGTGTTTTCAGTGAAAAATCAAAGCTTTAGCGTTCATTTTAAGCAAATAACTTAATTCTAAGCTTAGTTATTTTTAATAAGTAAATACAGGTGACGGTCTTATCGGGTAAACCGTAAGTATAATGGATTTAACCCCTCCTGAACCCCCGGACCCTCCGGACCCGGCTTCCCTCCCAATGGACATCTCTCAACCGCTTTTTTCACAAGCCGCGACAAAGCGCCGCCTAGATACGGAGGTTATCGCAGAGCCCGCTAAGAGATCCAACAACCCTTCTGCTCCAATGACATCCCCAAGCAGTCAACCGGTGTACACGCACCCATCCTTAGTTATTGCTCCTAAAACATATACTGACCTTGACAAAGGCCCTTTCTTGGTTCATGTTTCACGCATTGAATCCGAGCCTAATTCCCCAACCTTCATCCAACCAATACGATTTGGAAAATTTTTGGTCACCAACAAAATCTCAGACGTCATCAATGACGGTGTTAAAAAAATCGGCAGGAACCGAATCTCCGTAGAGTTCTCCTCTGCCAGTGCGGCGAACAAATTTTTGAATAGTGAGGTTTTATCACTCTGTAAGTACTCTGCTACTATCCCCACTTATAATGTGACCCGCATGGGCCTTATTAAACAAATCCCTTCTGACCTTCCAATGGAAGAACTTGCAGAGTCGTTGACGATCCCTGATGGATGTGGCATCCTTCTGAAAGCCCGCCGTTTAAATAGAAAAGTGACCACAGATGGTCAGGCGTCCTGGGTCCCTACTCAATCGGTGGTTGTGACATTTAAAGGACAGGTCTTGCCAAAAAGGGTGTTTTTGTTCCACAATTCTATACCAGTCGAGACATATCAGCTCCCCACCATTCAGTGCCTCAACTGCTGCCGCTTTGGCCATGTCAAAGCCCAATGCAGGTCGAAGGCAAGATGTTTTCGATGCACGCAACCTCACTCCGCGGATAGCTGTGATGTTACGGAGGAAAAGGCCACCTGCATTCACTGCACTGGCCCGCACTTCGCACTCAACAAATCCTGTCCTGAGCACTCCAGACAAAAAGCAATAAAAATAGCCATGTCTCAAGACAATATTTCCTACGCTGAGGCTTCGTCCCTGTACCCAACAACTCGTAGGTCTTATGCCGACATCACCAAGTCTCCTTCCTCACAACCTCTATCCTCTCCATCCCAACCACTTCATCCGCATTCATCTCACCTCCCTCTCTCCTACAAAAAAACCATTTCCCGCTCCCCCCGCTCTCACGCGCCATTAGGAAAAGGTTATGACAGGCAGGCACACCAAGCCATTATTGGCAATTGTGCGTCTAGCCTCCCTAATGGTTGTGCCATTAATACCAACAACTCTTCATCATCGCCGTTAGCCGACGAGAGTCTATTAGACCTCGTCCTAACTCTCATCCTTCAGATTGTTACCCAGCACAAAAATAATATACCGTCCAACGTTGCCCACAAACTTTTCCAAATCTCTCAGTTATCCAACAATAATGGCAATCCAGGCGGTCCAGTGGAACTGCCAGAGCATTAGACGGAAGAAACATGAATTATCCTACTTAATCAATAAATATTCCCCGTCGTTTTTAGCCGTCTCGGAGACCTGGCTTGTACCGGAATCACACTTCCGTGTGTCTGGCTACTCATGTCTCCGTGATGATAGAAACGACGGATACGCAGGAAGCGCCTTGCTTGTAAGGCGTTCCCTTTCCTATTCCCAAATCCCTCTTCCCTCACACAGCCAAGACATTAATGTCGTGGCTGTGAGAATTTTCGACCTTTCCATTCTATCCGTATATATCCCCCGTCCTAACTCATCCTCTCTTAATGAACTGCGTTCAGCCATTTTAGCTCTCCCTTCTCCCGTCCTTGTCCTAGGTGACCTTAATGCCCATAATACCGCATGGGGCTCATACCATACGGACTCTCCAGGTTCCTTACTTCTTGACCTCTTAGACGACCTTAACCTATGCGTACTGAACAATGGCTGCCCGACTAGAAGATGCTCCCCATCTCAGAACCCAGTTTCCGCTGTGGATGTGTCTTTCTGCTCCCCCAACCTTATGTCTCTGCTTTCCTGGAATGTTCTGAAAAGTACTTTCGGCAGCGACCACTTCCCTATTTTGATCACCATCCCTAACAAATCATCCCCAACAGCCCGACCCCCTCCTTTACTGAGATACAAATTAAAGAACGCCGATTGGTCAGCTTTTTCCGTATCAGTGGATAACAAATTAGATTCCCTCCCTATAATTACTCCTTTAAACCCTATTTTAGTATACGAATCCTTTACAAATATCCTTCGGTCGTCTGCAGATGAACATTTCCCCCAAAAAAAACCTATTCAAAAGATCTCCCCTCCGTGGTGGGATGCAGAATGTTCAGCCATTATTCTTAAACGTAAGGAGGCCGAAAAGCAATATAATAGGTCTATGACTATGGAGAACTACCTACACTATCAGCAGATAGCTGCCCAGACAAAGAAATTTTTATCCAAAAAGAAAAAGTTAGGATGGATTAACTTTTGTGAGTCTTTGTCCCCTAGGACTCCGTCTTCTGTGGTATGGAAACAGATAAAAAGGTACCGTCAATCCCTTTCAGCATCCAACTCTCCCTCTAATGATCCCTCTGTTTGGCTGGATAAATTTGCTGACAAGTTAGCCCCTCCCTTTGTTCCTTATATAGATTGCTTCCCATCCTCTCCCCTTGTTCCCATCGCCCCAACTGGTATTTTAGACTCCCTCTTTACTGTTGATGAACTCCTTTCCGCATTAAGTGGCCTCTCTGATTCTTCCCCTGGAGCCGACGGATTGCCATATTCGTTTTTAATTAATTCCTCCCTTCGAGCTAAATCTTTCTTCCTACAACTAATTAACAACTTTTTTGACCAGGGTATCGTTCCTGACTCTTGGAAGGAACAAATCGTCATTCCTATTCCAAAGCCAGGGAAAGACCCCTTGGAACATAGCTCCTACCGCCCTATCGCCCTATCCTCTGCCCTTCTAAAAATCATGGAACACATGATTCGAAACCGACTAGAATGGTTTATGGAGTCTCGCGGTATTCTGGCGAAGTCTCAATTTGGTTTTCGCAAAGGTCTTAGTACTCTGGACAGCCTAAGCATACTTACTACTGATATCAGACTGGCATTTACAAATAAGGAATTCCTGGTGGGAATTTTTTTGGACATTTCTTCCGCTTACGATAACGTCTTACTTCCAGTGCTCAGGCAAAAACTGCTACATCTGAGTGGCTCGGAGAAGTTGGTTCGTTTCATCAGTAACTCTCTAATGGCAAGATCTGTCTCAATTAAATGCCAAAATATCACATCCCCGCCCCGTCTACTCTGGAAGGGTCTACCTCAAGGATCGGTGCTCAGCCCACTTCTTTATAACTTATACACCTACGACCTTGACCAAACTGTGAATTCCTTCTGCAACATTCTACAGTACGCCGATGATATTGCCCTTTACATTACATCTAAATCGATAGATGAGGCAAACACACGCCTTAGTGCTGCTCTTAACTATCTCGGCGACTGGATGACTGCTCACGGCCTATCCATCTCTGTGCCGAAATGTTGTTGTGTTATTTTCACCCGGAAACGGCACATTCCAGATATCGAGGTATCTTTAAACGGTGATCCTATTCCTAACTGCAACCAGGTCAAATTCTTAGGTCTGATCCTGGATACTAGATTATCAGGTGTCGCTCACTTTACCTACATCCTTAAGAAAGCAGAAAAAGGAATCAATGTAATTCGCGCCCTTTCTGGCACTTGGTGGGGGGCCCACCCCTACTCCCAAAAGCTTCTTTATAACGCCATCGTTCGCAGCCACTTTGATTACGCGTCTTTTCTTCTAGACCCTTGCAATAAAGTTCCCCTCGATAAATTAGCTAAAAGCCAGTCAAAGTGCTTACGTATAATTTTGGGAGCCATGAAATCTTCGCCTATAAACGCGTTACAAGTTGAGTGCGTTGACCCTCCCCTCTATTTACGTAGGCAATACCTCAGCGACCGTTTCTTTGTCAAGGTCGCTCAGAATGCTTCCCACCCTCTTTTAGAAAAACTTGAGCTTCTCTCCTCTCCTAATAATCCATCATCTTCTCAAAAAACCCCTTGCATTCTGCTAAGCTTCCAAAAATTTGGTCGTCTCCCATGTCCCATTACTAAAATTACTACTTTCCCCCTCTTCTCAAACAGCTTCGAATCCTTAATATTTCAACCCCCTATTATTCTAAATTTTGGTATTTCAAAAGACTCTCCTACAGCTCCTCAAGAATTCAGAAATATTCTGTCCGAACACTGGCAAGGATGGCTCACGATGTACACAGATGCGTCCAAGCTCGCTGATGACGGCTGTGTCGGCGCCGCAGTGTGGATACCTGTGTACAAAGTCGCACTTAGCTTTAAATGTCCCCCGGTTACATCGGTTTTCACCGGTGAAGCTACAGCTATCTTAGAAGCCATACTTTATGTGAAATCCCATTCGTTAAATAACGTTTTAATCTTCTCGGACTCCCTTAGTTGCCTACAATCAATTTTAGCTAACCCTTTCAAATGCAAAGTAAAATTTCCCACAGTTCTAAAAATAAGACAAACCCTTTTCGATTGTCGACTGAAGGATATCAACATAGTATTGGCTTGGATTCCTAGTCACAGAGGAATCCCAGGGAATGAATCTGTCGACTCATGTGCTAAACATGCCATATCCTTTGGTTCACTAGAGCACTACTTTTTATTCTCACACGATGCTGCATCTCTCTCTCAAGCCCATCTCTATAAATCGTGGAGAACTCATTGGGATAACTCAAAAAGGTTGGCTGGCAAATATTATGCAGATATTCAAAAAGATATTCCCCCTAGACCTTGGTTTTTTAAATACAAACACCTTCCTAAAAGCTCTGTTTCAATTATATGTCGGTTGCGAATTGGTCATGCGTGTACTCCGGTTCACCTAGCGAAGATGCATATAAAGGATAGTTCCTTGTGCGAATGTGGCTTAGACGAAGGCACAACCAATCATATTTTTTTTAATTGTCCAAACATAGGTTCCTCCTTATTAGATTTCCTCCCTGACAGCGTCCCTCGCCCTACTAATATTAAATGTTTACTAAACTCCATGAATCCTCCGCTTTTAAAACAATTATCAAAATTTATCCAGTCCCGAAAAATTCGCTTCTAGGTATAATCAAAATTATTTTTCCCCTCCCAATCTCCCATCCTACCCTCCTTCTCCCAACTATTTTAATCCCTGTATTATGTATATATTTGTGTTGTCTCAATTTGTGATGTCTTTTTTGTTTTGTTTTAGGTGCTCACACAAATAATTTCGCTTATTGTTAAAAACTTAAATATTTTCTTTTTTTTTTCTCTTAAAACCCTGTAACTTTGTCAAAGCTGTTTACGTGACATTGGCGAAATCATGGTTCTCAAAACCAAGCCGTCGCCAAAATAAAAGAAGAAGAAGAAGAAGGAAGAAACTAATTTAAAAAAAAAAAGCTAAAAAAAGTAAAAACAATCGCCAAGTCATAGACATTTTTTAACTTTTATTCGATTTTGAATGAACTTTTATATCGCCGCGTCGTTGGTGGTTCAATGTGCATTTTGGCTGCCATTTTCCGATCGAATCGAATCACTGGTGACGCGGCGACTGACATTAGTGAAAACTTCCCATTGGTTTGCGATGGCATTTTGACTAGACCCACAGATTATACTCAGTAGTTAGGTAGTTAAATAATGAAGTAGAAACACAAAATCAAAACTCTACTCGCCATTACGTTTTGTCCCCACGTTTGGCGCCAGCGTCAGAATAAATAATAATATCCTTTGGGCGCCCAGGCTGGCGCGCCGCCGCGCGCGACTCCAGCCCCAGCGCCGCCAACTTCTTCTTCTTTTTTGATGATGTTGGCAATACACGTCGAGGTCGACTTAATTTGTGCCATTTTCTAGTATTTATGTGATACGAGTTATAACATTTCCTTGTTAAATTCATTAAGCACCACTTTATAGAACTTTAATATGTATATCAATATTTATTACTAAAAATTAGTAATTAAACACTGCATAGTTGGAATCATCGAAATATTTTTTTAAAGAGTGAAATTACTATTCGAAAACTGCAGGGGTTACATTAGGGCATTTCTACAGCACGGTGTTATTTTTCTCAATTCGGTGCTAAAATTTATATTTAGATTTTTAAGTAGTTTCAATACAAAAAAATAAAGTTTACTCCATTCTGAATGTAAAAGGGTCGTTCCACCGGCCAAGAAAATTACGTGTCTGTGGCCAAAAAGTACCCTAATATCATAATAATTAGTAACAAATATTTTTATCTAAAAGTGTAACTTTGGTTCTTGTTGTTAAACCACAGAGATAGTTAATAATAGTTAATTAAGTAATTAAAAAAAAATCGTAAGTCGTCAAAAATTGATTACCACGACGTGTCCGCGCTCCGGATTTCAGAACAAATTTGGTCGTATAAATTAATCCGTTATTATTACCGCTTTCAAAGCTTATGTAATCGATTACTGATTAAATAAACATTGATAAATTATATACGATATTACTATATTATTATCACTAAAAGGTTTTGTAAAATAACTATTTGAAGTTGTGTCCGAGCGTTAACCGTGATTACCCCGACAAGTCGCTAATGTGCGCCTACGTCCCAAGCTACGCAGTTTAGGAACGAGCTCTATCCTTCCCCGTGAACCTTTAGTGGTGGCCTGCGTGCCGAGGTGACCGGTAATGCAACTCTTCGCAGGATTTCTGAGTTATCGAGATAAGAATATGATTACCCCGACCTTGGTTCAGTGCACGATTGATTTACTCTATCCTGTTTTTTTAGGTTTCTTTACATGGAAAGTTCTTGAGAATGTACAGGAATAATGGTCCATGTAACCACATTTTTGTGTATTAAAACATATGGGATTCAACTTACAGATTGGGCAGGGCTCAGGATAAACCTTAATTTTTTGATTACCCCGACTTTTGTCACCGGGTAATCAATAATACTGTAATTTTATTAATGAATGATTAACTAAATAACGTTTAATAAGCAAAATTACCCTTTACTAAAATGAAATCCTATCCTATTAATACAATAATACTATCCCTCAAAATTGGCAAGACCCCTGGACTCGACCTTATCACCGCTGAAATGCTGTAAGCTGATGTAAACTCCGCCGTTAACGTCCTGACACCTGTCTTCGAAAACATCTGGATGGAAGAGGAACTCCCAGACGACTGGCATAAGGGGCTTCTAATTATTGTGCCGAAAAAAGGGTAAAGCAAGGGTATCAGTACCGGAAGACCTAAGAGATGCGATCTGGAGTGAGGAATTGCACACCGTTGGTGCAGAGGATGTCCAACGAGTCCACAATTTCACTTACCTCGGGAGCATCGTTTCAGAGCCTGGAGGTACCGAAGAGGACATCACTTCGAGCATTGCCAAGGTCAGAGCTACCTTCGCACAACTTCGAGCCGTATAATGGCAGTCACGGAAATTGACCCAAGCAAGATCAAAATATTCGGGTCCAACGTCAAACCAGTTCTGCTCTATGGGCGTGAAACGTGGAGGGTCACTAAGGTTATCTCGCACCAGCTGCAGATCTTCTTCAGCCGCTGTCTTCGCCGAATTCTCCAAAATCTTCAAACAACGAACTTTTAGAATGCTGCCACGAAATACCGATCGTTCAGCAGAATAAACGCTGCAAGTGGAACTGGATCGGCCACACTCTCCGAAGGGACCCCGATCACATCTCCAAGCAGGCTCTAGATTGGAACCCCCAGGGAAAATGCAAACGTAGTCGCGCCAAAAAAAACATAGCGGCGCACTGTAGCAGACGAGGCGAAGAAGATCGGCAAAACTTGGAGCGAGATCGGCAAAGCTCAAGACCGAATGCGATGGAGGACTGTTGTGGACGCCTTCTGTCCCTTAAAGGAGACATAGGACATTGAGTCAATAATATTATATATTGAGTGAGAGAGCACCGAATTGAGAAAATGAATCACAGAATTGAGAAATTAATCTCCAAATTTATAAATCGCTCCGCAAACTTAGAATTGACGACATTATGTAGAAAATTATGTAGAAATACCTAATGTATTTCAATAATCAAAATAATAAATAAGGTAAACGGCTACAAGGAAATGGAATATAATTTATAAAAAATCTTTTTTACTACAAAAACTCTTATTTAAGCTATCTAAAAAACCAAGTACCAACACTGTGGCGCCAAAACTGAGAGCAATACGAAGCTTCAAACTTTCAGAGAGCCAAAAACATTCGTGCGGCGTGCAAAGGTTGCTCTCACCGTAAGGTTAGCGCTCCAACTTCTTAAGCTTATAAAAAGGCGAAGGAATGTCCATTTGAATAAAACTTGTAATAGTGGTTTCATGTGTTCCTTGACAATTGATTTGGCTTAGAAAAAAGTTATATGAAAATGTAGAATTCCTTTAAAATTGAGATTAATTGACTCACGAAATAGCGTACATATTATTTTTCGGGTGTCCCCCTATTTCGTGACAATTTCGATTCAATGATATTATGGGTAACATTTTGATGCTCGGTTTTTAAATAATTATTTATGATAATTTAAGGGTATTAATTCTCATCGCCACGGTATTCATCGTCACCTTCGTGGCAAAGGAGTTGTCCCAATTTCGGCCCAGAGGTTGTACGCCATACTATTATCAAAAATCAAGAAAAATCTACTGATTAAGGGAAAAATATAAATAACTATATCTAGCATATAATTTAGCCGCTCAAAATAAAAAACTATTCATGAATTTATCATTCTCAAATGGATATGTTACGGTCAAAGTGATAAATGTAAAAATTATGAATAATCGCCGGTTATTATGAATAATTACCGCATGATTTGGTAAATGTTATTAATATGAGATCATTTATGTGTGTATAAAACTAAATAGGCGGCTTAGGGGTGGCCCAAGGGCCACCCCCGCCGCACCTTAACCTATTTTTAATCGACTTCAAAAAAGGAGGAGGTTATATGTTCGACTTCTTGGGTGACAAAACCAGGTGCTCCATGACACCATTGCACCAATCTGTCGCCAGAACCGCTACCCATTGACGATGGAAAATTGCCACTTGGAAAACGTTGATTCAACAATAACCAGTCAATTGTAGGTTTAATAAAGCTGCGTATTTCAATATTACTTATGTATGATTATCTTAATAAAGATTGTTCAACGGCCAAGTCACACAACATTAACTATAATAATAAAGAACTCGCAGTAAGGAACCATAGACTTGGCACGACTTTGTCTAGATTTCATTACTTTTTAGAGATAAACAAGCAGCTCCATCGAGACTTGGCTAGTTTTTTACAGAATGTTTTTGGTGGGATTTCACTTATTTTTGTAGAAAGTGGCAAAATTATTTAACGTCGTCGTTTTATCGATTTTTTTTACGATATTAAACACAAATAAACTCAACGACCTTTAAAATGGACAACGAATGAGAATTGTTTTAATAACATAACCTTAGCGAACCTTACAATATTATAATAAACGAAATCAACGAAATGCAAATTACACAACATTCAACTTAATCGACGCGACGGGGGGCTCTAGAAAGGAAAAAAATCTGGACACCGCTTGCTAGTGCTAGCGCCATCTAGCGGTGAGCGATACAGGCGAACACCACGGTGCCCGAGTAGTATTGATTACTAGCTTTCCGCCCGCGGCTTCGCCCGCGTGGAATTTTGTCTGTCACAGAAAAACTTTATCGCGCGCGTCCCTGTTTCAAAAACCGGGATAAAAACTATCCTATGTTCTTTCCCGGGACTCAAACTATCTCTATGCCAAATTTCATCAAAATCGGTTGCGAGGTTTAAGCGGGAAAGCGTAACAGACAGACAGACAGACAGACAGACAGACAGACAGAGTTACTTTCGCATTTATAATATTAATATTATATATTATATAGTTGGGATGAATGTGGTGTTACTCCAGATCTTCGATTTTCCTAGTTTTTATAGTTTTCCCTTTATGTGGCCATTACATTAAACCCTAACTCTGTACCAAATTTCAGCTCTCTGAGTTTATGGGAAGTACTAGTTCTATTTTGATGATCATCAGTGAGTGAGTGAGTGAGTGTCGTAAATGCGAAACTTTGCTTTCGCTTAACTTCGGAACTAAATGACCTACAGACTTGAAATTTTGGATTTTAAGTATGTGATTATAGCTTACTAGATGACGAAAATTTCTGCGTTCTGGTCTTATCCAGAGGTTCTTAAATAGGGGCCTGAAAATGCGGCGAAATGGTTCCAGTAAAGATGGTACGGCAGTGTTTGCTTCGCGCTCGACTTGGCGGGGGCACTGCCGTGCCCCCAGATAGGTACAAATAGACCAACAGAGCCCCGATTACGGTAATTTTTAACGTCAACAATCCAGACACGCTTCTCGATTCTGCGATACGATTGGTCGTTCAACAGCGTACGTCAGCTGTTTTGACCAATCGTATTGCAGAATCAGAAACGCGTCTGGATTGTAGACGTTAAAAGTTAGGTACCGTAATCGGGGCTCAGTTGTATTCTTTCATGTTAGCGTGGGCTGACGGTTTAAGGTCTTTTTAGGTTGCCGATAATGGTAACCTGTATTTTGTAGAGAATATTATTTTACACTTGACATCAAGAATATAGTCTCAATGTACTGCCTACTTTCAGTGGTAACATCAAGGTAATAATTAGTTAACTAAAAAGCAAGAAATAAGTTAATTTTTATTAAAAATTAATTCTCTTTAAATCAAAACAATATGTTATGGGCTTTATGGCAAAGTAATGTTACGCAAGAAACAGTCTAAACTCATTATGCCAAATTATATTAATATATCGATGGGTGCCTGGAATAAAGCCGCAATAGCCATAGCAGCAGTTTTCCGATTAAGCGATTTTCGTAATCTGGGGGTCCCTATACACCTTGTGATTTTTTTTCAGAATTTTATCTTTGAAACTGGCTGATTTACCAAAAGCACTATGGATATTGAATCGTTATTCCCGGAAATTTGTTTACCAGAATAATCGTGGCATGTTCAATGTTAAAAGTTTTATTTCAAACTTCTACAAGTAACGGCCATTGCGGCTTTGTTCCCCGAAACAAACTATGTGTACCAAGTCACAATAAACATTACCTACTTGTACAATTTCTTTAAACTTTCTTAAGTAATAATACTTCATGGTGTTCTTCTATGCAATAAAAATATGTTGATTGGATTTACATTAAGCAATGCTGTGTACCTACCTGACAACTGCTGGAACACAGTAATGCTGTCAACATTATTGTTATGGCGACAGACTTAGGAAGATAATGGGGACTTAGGAAGAGAAGAAGGAGGGATATTTGGTTTATGTTCATTAAAGCTTATTTATAATAACAATATGTTTCGGCATAGGTAGGAAGCCATAGTTTCTCTGTAGTTGAAGTTTCCTTCTACCTTGAGCCTGATCACA
Source organism: Ostrinia nubilalis (assembly GCF_963855985.1). Taxonomy (NCBI): domain Eukaryota; kingdom Metazoa; phylum Arthropoda; class Insecta; order Lepidoptera; family Crambidae; genus Ostrinia; species Ostrinia nubilalis. The sequence goes on from NC_087101.1 coordinate 22,050, forward strand.
GTTTCCACCAGGTGTGATAAAGGGCAAAAGCTTCCTTGCTGAGAATAAAAACATGTTCTGTTCAGTTATTGTCTCTAAATCTGTTCTACGTAATGTAAACTTAGAAGATTGCCCATATTAATTCACTTTAAGAAAGTCAAAAACATTTAGCGACTTACCACTTTAGTGGAGCGATTACAAAAATAGTGGCCTATTAAGTACATGTTTTTTTTTTTGTATTATTATGAATGTCCAGAAAACTGCGCAGTTTTTAAAATTATTTTAGACCTATGAAAGTTCTCATTTTTTATTATTTAAACATTTAAGTTGAAATTTTGAGAATGTTCTGATAAAAGCATTTTTTTTATGTTTCTAGCAAAAATTTTGAATCTTGCATCAAAGATAGGAAGGTGAATATTTTTTTCAAACATTTGCAATTAATAGCGATATTGTCAAAATAAAGAAATCTGAGATAAGTCAACCCGAAATAAAGATAAGTTTTTTTAAAGCCTACTAGGTCATAAAATTGAAAAAAAGTTACAAAATTATTGATTACTTCTAAACTACGAAAAAGCCGCGGGCAAAAGCGTGTAATATTATAATATTATCATTATGTACTAATGAATTCCACTACTTTCACTACTTTATATAAAGATATTAACGAAACACTCTAGATATTCAACTTTGTACTCATTTCGATACGGACCATATGAACATAAATAAAACCACAATGGACTCTTACGGAACCGACTTTCAATGTATGAAGCGGCAATATGTATTTCTACCTTTTTAAGGTATATTCTAAGCACTATAACCTTATGCACATTATATGTTACTCCAGAAAAAATAACGCATCGTTTGATATACAAACCATTTGGATACGCCTCGTAGTTTAGTTATTATTCAAAAATTTCACTAAATCTCTTCTCCTGTAAAATTGTGTTTTGTCGATTGCGGCTTTATTCCAGGCACCCATCGATATGATATCAAAACATTCAAAATGTGTGGCTGTAGGTAGGTACACAAGCACTGTACATGAGCCATTGTTCAGTTCAGCGGCACGGAATTTGGCCCAAGCCTAAACACCCAGATATGAGGCCAAATAGGTGTTGTATTACCTAAGTTTCGTGTGACATGTTAACAGAACATTTGTTTTTGTTAATTTAAGAGGTTACATTAATAAAAAAAAAAGCGTCTGTTTAACTTTTTTGACTCTAGAAATAGCCTTGCGTCCAATTTGCATATTCTCTAGATTCTAGACTTACATTTTCTAGAGTCTAGAAAATGTAAGTCGCACTTCGCGAAGGTATCGGAGAAGTTCTGGTCCTCGAGCTGGTCTTCGAGTATGCAGGTTATGATCCTCCATCCTTCATCTTATTGTGTGCTCACTGACATCCACTGGGCTTGCTGTTTTTAAACGCTGGCGTATCTCAAACGTAGTGAGAACCCGATTTCTTGATATTGCAAGCACGATAATCGGGTAATCGCGCGCTGACATACACCTTATTCAAATTCAAATTCAAATTCTTTATTTGCTTGTCGGCGCCGGACACAGATGCTGCAATTATTATTGATGATTAATAGTACCAATCTTAATATTATGTTATCTGTATAAATCTGTAGAGCGGAAGGTTTGTGATTCCTAAACGTAACACCCGACTGATGCGCAGAAAAAGATAACTGTCAATCAGTTATGTCATGTCAAGTGTGAGCAGGCGGCTGCGAGGTTATCTTTGAAAGCGTATTGAGTTTGGTGGAACGTTAAATTGTAGGAAAAGTGGTTGTCAACCATCCAAGATATTATCTCCTTGCCCGTTAACCCACGCCAATGGAGATTCCACCCCTAGAGTTCCTTAATCAGATAGAGACCCAGTGCCTTTATCAGAAGTGGGATTCGAAGGGCACTATTCAAAGGAGATAAATCTTTCAGCATGCACACCTACGCTACGCAACTCATCAAGCTTTACATGGAGGATGCTGACTCAGACGTTGAGAGTTGGTGCAGGTTGACGGAAATTATTGTGATTGACGTAAACTGGAAGGGTCTTTGAGTGAGTTGAGGGGGCCGGGCCAAGGGCGCCCGGGCCGCCCTGTTGCCGTGGTTGAAGGGGCTGTTTACGCCCGGGCCACGCTGGTGTAATGTTGGTTTCCTGGTCGCACGGCTGCATGCCTGGATCAGCAGTAATAGTGGTAGTTGGGTTTGAGGTAACTGGTTGAAGGAGCCTTGGCTTAAGCCTTGCGCATCGGGCCATGTTACCTAAACTCTGGTTTCCTGGTCGGCCAGCTGTAATGTGTTGGTTTCCTGGTCGGGCCAGCTGTAATGTTTTGGTTTCCTGGTCGGCGGGGCCTCACCCCGGGCCAGCTGCAATGTTTTGGTTTCCTGGTCGGCGGGGCCTCACCCCGGGCCAGCTGTAATGTTTTGATTTCCTGGTCGGCGGGGCCTCACCCCGGGCCAGCTGCAATGTTTTGGTTTCCTGGTCGGGCCTGACGCCCGGGCCAGCTGTAATGTTTTGGTTTCCTGGTCGGGCTTCGCGCCCGGGCCAGCTGTAATGGTTTGGTTTCCTGATCGAGGGTCATCACGCCCTGATCAGCTGTATTTATTGTGATTCTACGATCTGATATTCGCACGCTCTGTAGTCAGGAATGGACGAGCTGTGATAATGAGAAATTGAATGTTTACAGATGGACAAACCCTGGACTAAGCGCACGAGGCCGTGCGATAGTCAGGCTGGCCGTGTCGGCGCCGGACACAGATGCTGCAATTATTATTGATGATTAATAGTACCAATCTTAATATTATGTTATCTGTATAAATCTGTAGAGCGGAAGGTTTGTGATTCCTAAACGTAACACCCGACTGATGCGCAGAAAAAGATAACTGTCAATCAGTTGTGTCATGTCAAGTGTGAGCAGGCGGCTGCGAGGTTATCTTTGAAAGCGTATTGAGTTTGGTGGAACGTTAAATTGTAGGAAAAGTGGTTGTCAACCATCCAAGATATTATCTCCTTGCCCGTTAACCCACGCCAATGGAGATTCCACCCCTAGAGTTCCTTCTGATAGAGACCCAGTGCCTTTATGCTTATAAATAGGGTAAATACATAAGTCCACACTTCTTGGTCTTCTTGTGTACTGGTCATGCCTTTTTAACGTGTCTAAGTTTGTACGCCATAAATTAAAAGTTTCAGCCATCTCCCGCTGCATACGCCTTTGACTTCTAAGCAACACTGTTTGAACAACTTGAGCTGGAGTAATAGGCATTATTCTCAAATTATGGAAACGAGAATAACCCTAAGATTAATTTAGAAACAAAAAACAAAACGCCAAACCCTTACAACATTTAATATCGAATTGGAACTTACCCGTACTCTTTACGCTCCAACAACGAAATGCGTTTCTAGAGTCAAAAAAGTTAAACTGACGCATTTTTTTATGAATCTAGCCTCTTAAATTAACAAAAACAAATGTTCTGGTAACATGTCACTCGAAACTTAGGTATACAACACCTATTTGGCCGCATATCTGGTTGTTTAGGCTTGGGCCAAATTCTGTGCCGCTGAGTGTACATGGGGGTGATTTTAGACACACTTTGATGTAAGGAATCTAAATTTTTCTTTTAGACCTCACTGTATTGGCCACCCTGTATAGATGGTGTTGTCAAAATAGACGCCTAAATGTCGTTTATACAATAACAGTAAAGAAAGGAATTGTGGCGACATCTACGATACGCCACTACAAAACTAGTGACCAACAGATGGCGCTGTTACGACTACACTATGGCACACTCCGCCGCTCATACAAACCTGCATCGCGGTGACGGAGTTTTATATCCTGCCAAGTATATATAGACAAACCAAGATGGTGTAAATTGGACCTTGGTCCCCGAGCATAACACCCGCTCGGAAGGAAGCACTAACATCTAGCTTCCTTATTGTGGATGAACATCATATCCCACATTGGTGACCCCGACGTGATGTGAGACGCAACCCCTCTCCATCACCACCATCTTCGGCATCAGCCTCCGCCATCCTCACCATCTCCGCCACTCCGTCATCAGCTCCAGTCTTCAACAAGCCAGCATCCAGCCTTCAGGGACCATCGCAGATCGCAACCGACCTTCCTGGTTCCTCGGCAGCAAGCAACCGTCACATCACTGGTCACGGGTACAGCTCTGGCCCAGCTCCACGCCCGACCATCGAAGACGCGCCTCCGCTCACTATCCCGACTCACCGTGGATAGAGCACCGCAGCAACCCGCTCGTCTCGACTCACCGCAGACTTGAGCACACCTGGCACTTGTAAGCTCATTACGCACAGACTGCTGAGCTCATCCTGACGTCATCCACCTCCGGTTCTTCCGGGGGGAGTGGTGTGGCGACATCTACGATACGCCACTACAAAACTAGTGACCAACAGATGGCGCTGTTACGACTACACTATGGCACACTCCGCCGCTCATACAAACCTGCATCGCGGTGACGGAGTTTTATATCCTGCCAAGTATATATAGACAAACCAAGATGGTGTAAATTGGACCTTGGTCCCCGAGCATAACACCCGCTCGGAAGGAAGCACTAACATCTAGCTTCCTTATTGTGGATGAACATCATATCCCACAGAATAAAAAACAAATTTTTGAACTGTTATAAAGCTGCTTACAAAAAACAACTAGCAATTTATGGCATTTAGAAAAAGATTTTGGTAATGCCCCCTACTGAAACTTTGTCACATGTGAATACTTAAAATCTGAGATATATTTCATTTGCGCCGGGCCTGGGTTTTTTTCCATACTTCGTGAGCATTGTCCTTTAAGTATTTTAAGCGACCTCAACCGCACCCTTAGATTTTATTAATCTAAGACCGCACCTAAATTCACCTAATATCCCAAGCCCAAGTCCCAACCCAGTTCATCCCACTTTATCTCACTTCGTAACTCGTCCCAAACTCACTTGAAAATGGCACAAATCAATCACAATTTTTCCAAATTCCGATTTCCGTTTTTCCGTTCCTTGTTTTCCTAATTTCACGTTTCCTCGTTTTGAAAAAAAAAAACAAATAAACAAAAAATAACTTGATATTGGCAAATGCGCAAGACGCGCGCGAGCAATTAAAAAAAAAAAAAAACAAGTCACTTGGTCTGCAGGGCTAAGATGCGCGCCGTGATAAACTGCTATCGCGGCGTTATATCGATTTTGACGTCACTATATCGTTTTATTATATATGTTACAGGAAATGTATGAATTCTAGGAATTGTATACTATTCCTAGGAAATGTATACAATTCCAAAGCTATTTAGGAAATGTATGAAATATTGCTTCAGAGATTTTTTAATACGCACATATCCTAGGACATGTATACTTTTCCTAGGAATTTTATAGAATTCCAATATTGTATTAGGAAATGTATAAAACTAAGCGGCACAAGCGCGGTCGTGTGATCGGGTGCCCCTCAGTACGCCTAAAATTTCATTTAGACAAACCACATTGACCGATAGGTACTTTTAACTCACAACTATTATTGTTTACCCTGAAAGTTGTTTCCGCACTATTATACTTTGGCTGAAAAAAAATTTGCCTATTGGCATACCTTTCTTTCGGCATCACGCATATTACGCTGAAGTATTGGAAAACCCTAATTTTAACATCTCTTTTGTTAAACTATTATTGACATGAAGGTTTTAGTACTCCTGTAGCTGGATAACAAAGTCTCGGTTAGGTTAGGTTAGACTTGCGACCTTACACATACACAGCGGCCGCGGCGCGGTAGCGCCATTTAAGTTTCGGAGAAAAAAAAGAAATCTTAATTACATTTCCGATTGCTGTTTAGGAAATGTGTAAATTTCCTAGGAAATGTGTCTAATATAATTTACATCACACATTTCCGGGTGATTTTAGGACTTATACACAAATCCTAGGAATTGTATACAATGACGGATTTCATACATTTCCTGTAACATATATACCGGCGCTAACATGGCACCCCGAAAATTATCATGTCATCTGTCAAAATGTGATAGTGATAGATTTGTTTTTTTTTTTGTGATAAACCTGGCAAGCCCTAACATGAAGCGCTAGCTATATTATCATATTTTGACATCACGATAGGATAGGATGTGGTGTTTTTATCGTCCTCGATCCTTGCCCACGATAGCAAGACGATAGGAGATTAACTTTTTTGCAAGCTACTTTAACTCTATTTATTTATCATTTACAATGGTAAATGACATTTTACGATTAATTTGAGGCTAGAAAAATTCAAAGAAAGGAATCTAGCACCTTTGTGATACTTTTACTTCTAGGTGGAGATTGAGTTTTAGTTCAAGAGTTTATCAGAAGCAGCATTTTGTAATTATTGCAATGGATGTGAGGCGAATCTTGCGACAGTTTATAATCATTAACTGCAAAATCTAAGTGCTTCCACAGTCCCACCCACATTTAATTATTACATTACCTACCTTGTAAAATAACCATTACTTACTTACCTACTTAGGTAGGCAGTCAACAACAGTAGGTACATCAGACAAATATTAAGTTGCAAATGACGTGAGATACCCCATAGTGTTTAGCTTGATTTAAGTACCTACTGTCATCTGTACATAATCTTGTAAAAATTATTGAAAATGGGGCGGAATGTGGTGACCGAACTTCTTATGTCTAAATTATTTTCAAACAGTGGCAAGGTCATTGTCAGAAATTAGCATTGGGTGCGATATGTAATCAATAAAAAATTGCTATAATAACAATGAGAATAAATGAATTTTACTAATTTTATAACTTGACGGTGATACCATACATACATTCCACATTACTATAAATCTAATTCCTCCGTTTGGACTTTTTTAAGGGCTTTAATGTGACAGGATGATAATCTTGTACAATTTATTCCATTATAATAAATTCATTCATCATCGTCTCAGCCATAGGACGTCCACTGCTGTAATGCATTCCATGTTGCCCGATGGGGCAGCAAGGTTCTGGAGTGGAGGCCGGGTACTGGAATACGCAGCGTGGGACATCCACCCACAAGGTGGACCGACAACATCACGCAGGTCGCTACCAACCAGGCAATAAATTCATTATTGCAGTGTAATTTCAAAATAATTCAACCATTATTTACAAAATCTTTATTTGGAAAACTTGTTTTACAATAGCTATTGATAATTTCAAACACTAACAGAATTCCATGAATTGGTTAGCCTAGCCAGTATCCTTGAAGTTTTTTGCTGATTGTTATTGTGAATTTTCATGACAGTGAGCGAGACTTGCTTATGTCTGCTTTAGAATGAAATAATCACTCATAATCCCACACTTCTTCATCCACTGTCTGAAAAAAGAAAGAATATTATTTAAACACAATTATTACAATTACATAAACAGTTCATAAATACAAACATTTACTTAATCCTATTTGTATTTTAAGTTTACATACAAAATGTTGATCATCAATATTATTACACAGTGAAAGAACTATGTGAAATAAATATAGGAAAGAAGGTGAAAGCTTATTTGTAGGAAAAAAGATATTTTTCCTTTTATCAGGTGCTATTACTTATGAAAATCAAGATGTGCGGAGTATAGCTAATATTTTAGACTTTAGGTACCTACTTACTTTGCTACTTATGAGTGTAACTTTATTTCTCAAATCTCAATAAACTTTCTGACTGCTTCATGTACGTTGAATTTACTGTAAACCTCGCATTATGGGATAGGTAGTGGAGTTCGGTTATTCTGTTAATTTTGAAGACTTCATTCTTTAATACTATCGGTATGATTAGGAATTCTTCATTGTTTTTCTTTAACTTGGTTATCTCTTCGTTTGATATTTTCCGTACTTTAGAAATATTAAAAATAAGACTGGAAACATAAAAATACAATTTTAAAAACACAAACAAATACAATCAAGCAGTCATGTAATGTCAACAAAATTGACATAACTTTTTTTTAATGACGTTCTCACTGCTTTAAGATATGTTTTTCAGCCGAATTAATAGCAGAAATGAACGAGATTGAACGAATGAGCTAAAATATTTCAAGGTTGGCCAACATAATAACGCAAATTTTTCTTAATATGGCAACAATTGGGTTATCACGCGATAGCGGTCGATAGACTTTTCTATCGATGGTCCCATGTTAGGGAAAATGATAAAATTATCTACGTGATCGAAAATTGTCTTATCATATCATGTCATTGTCGATGCGCGCATCTTAGGCCTACTGGTCCATGAAGCTAATGATAAAAATGGAGGCCACACTTGGAACAAAAACTTGAGTCAAATACCTACTTACCTCTATCTCGCTCTCTGTGGCCGACCTCTCTTTTTAGTGTGCACTGTAGTATTGCCATCTCTTTATTTAAATCTCCTAATAAATTCTTCGAAATTATTTTCCTTGAATGCTGTATTTACCTGTAAAGGCATATCTTTTAGATTCTAGCTTTCTAATAATGTAACGATGCATGTGTTACGCACGCCTAATCTATGAAGATCGCTGCATCGACGCTGACCCAGTTTACCCAAATCAAGATTGCACATTGCACTATGGACCGCGCGGAGCAGCATCAGCAAAACGCGCCTCTCTTGACAACAGCATCAGCAAAATGCGCCTCTCATGACGACAGCGGCGACGTTTCATTAATTTTACCAATTATTTTATAGTTATATTTGTTTCACACTTCGAGACGGTATCACTAGCTTACCTAATTTTACTTTTATTGTAATTTCTTTCTTTTAAATTAAATTTAATTAAATAAAGTTTGCTTTTTCTTGGAACCTCCGGTTGCAGCTAACGAAATTCATGTAAATTGATATGTTGTTGGTAAATCTTAAACAATAAATAAATAAATAAATGAAATAGCCAGCCAATTCACTAAACAAATCAGAAGTTAAACAAATAAATAATTAAATATTTGAACTACGATTACCTAGTTAAATTAAAAATCACAAAATTTTAAGCCGTTTAGGCTTAATGTGTTGGCGAATCAGGGAATTACAATCCCAATTCCTGAGGAATCAACATCCATGTGGCAACATTGGCCCAATCCGGCCCATCATGGTGGTTGTTTACTATTTTGTTTACTATGCAGTTAATTTCGTTTGAGATTTTTACAGGACCTAATCATTGTTTTATCACAAGAAATGGTGCAAAATTTTGTAGTGCGTGGTTGCGGTAGTACGTGGTGTCCCGGAAGTGACTTAAGATTCCACGCGTAAGTGTTTATTTCTTAATTTCTAACATTGGATCATTGTAAACATTTTTCACAGTAATTTCTTCCTAAAACGTTTTACCAGTATTTACACGTACCCCCTTACTAATAAAAAGTTACACAGTTGAACACTGTTTTAAAATGACATTTCCATACTAAACGTCACTTTAAAACACTGTTCAACGAGCGTGTAAGCACAGAATAATAATAAGTACTACGTACAGAAGTTTTACTTCGCGAAGGTATTTAAAAAAATGTATGCTCAATGTCATTAACAATATGGTGTAATTTAGCCTGTCTCAAGAGTCAAGCACCATTTTGTTGACAAACGTCAGTGATCGGCACTGCTCCGAAGCTATAGGGCTGACTTCGGTAAAATGATGTGACGTGAGGTGCCAAACTGCGGAAAATGGCGGAGGAAATATATGATTTAGCATGAATTATCATGAATAATATTAACTACTTATTTACCTCTCAGTGTCTTGAGGCAACTTAAAAAAGTACATTCTGTGTTTTTATTATTATTTAGGCAGTTAAATAGTGCACAGTATTTAGTACACCATTTTCTTTATTTTCTTCCATCATACACAAGAATACGCGTGCGTGAGTCAATGTTCGCTCGTATGTGAGGCCTTGTCGAATAGTATCCTGTAGGTGGGCCATCGTGCGTGTTTTGTTTTCGATGTAAACTCGCGGAGATGAACAGGCCTGGTGTAAGTTTTATTAGTAAGGGGGTTATTATTTAATGATATTGTTGATAGCTTAGGTTGTAGTTTGTAGTATCTTGATAATAGGGGCCTTTTCAATAATAAGCCATTCTTCGGTGAACATTGGGGTTTACTTCGGTTTAAACAATATTATAGGTACATTACAGAAAATAAAGCCTTTCTTGTTGGCGGTAAAAAAATGGAAGCTACGCTTCGGTTGGCGGTCGTCGCATAGACAAAAAATTCTCTCGGCTCCATAGACCTCTTTCTATGGAGCATGCTTGATTATGATAGGGGGCGCTAGCGTCGCTAATTTTTTGTCTATGCGACGACCGCCAACCGAAGCGTAGCTTCCATTTTTTTACCGCCAACAAGAAAGGCTTTATTTTATGTCTTCGACGTTTTGTATCTCGCCGCGGCAAACCCCATACGATCCATTGCGACAACGGCACTAACTTCGTTGGGGCAAACAATGAACTAGGTAGAATGTTGCGGTCAAGTCGTCAGCCCGTATGCAATTTCACTAGTAGCGAAGGCATAACCATGAAGTTTATACCGGCATACTCCCCCAATTTCGGCGGTTTATGGGAGGCCGGCGTTAAATCGTCAAAATTTCATTTAAAACGGGTCGCGGGCAATAGTTCACTAACATTTGAAGAACTTACTACGCTCTTCGCGCAAATAGAGTCAATCCTCAATTCCCGCCCCCTGTCACCTCTATCTTCCGATCCTCTTGACCTGACTCCTATCACTCCTGGCCACTTCCTCATCGGTCGTCCACTCATGTCGGTGCCATCTCATCCGCCTGAAGAACTGAAGTCTACCAATCGCTACCACATCATAGAGAGACTCCGGCAGCAATTTTGGGACAGATGGAGGACGGAGTACCTATCAGAGCTCCAGGTCCGAACGAAGTGGAGGACAATGCAGCATCAAGCCAAGGAAGGCGACCTGGTCCTACTCAAAGAAGACCACGCCCCACCTATGAAATGGCGCCTAGGACGGATTGTCAAACTCTACCCCGGACCCGACAATATCACCAGAGTTGTGGATGTCAACACGGCCAAAGGAATTGTCCGCCGTGCTCTCAACAAGCTCGTCGCACTGCCGCCTTCGAATGAAGTTGAAACCCAGTCACCTGCTTTCAACGGGCCCCAGTATGTTCGCGCTGCTACATCAGCGCCACCACCGGCGACGCTAGCGCCCCCTATCATAATCAAGCATGCTCCATAGAAAGAGGTCTATGGAGCCGAGAGAATTTTTTGTCTATGCGACGACCGCCAACCGAAGCGTAGCTTCCATTTTTTTACCGCCAACAAGAAAGGCTTTATTTTCTGTAATGTACCTATAATATTGTTTAAACCGAAGTAAACCCCAATGTTCACCGAAGAATGGCTTATTATTGAAAAGGCCCCTATTATCAAGATACTACAAACTACAACCTAAGCTATCAACATGTTTTTTTTTTTTTTTTTTTTTTTTTTTTTTTTTTTTTTTTTCGAACTCGTGATTAGATAATTTTAGCCTTCCTCCTACTCGTAGGACGCCATCTGCGTCGAGGAATGGATTTAGAGGTAAAAGTTTAGACTTATGATGCAATGGTTGGCTCTTTGAAATAGCATTAATTTCTGTATGAAAAGATTCAAATTGACAGAATTTAATTAACAATGTTTGAGATTTATTCAACTCTTCAACTTGTAGTGAGCCCGTAATCTTAGCTTTGTTTTTATTAACATTGTTGGCAAATCGCAGTACATAGGCAAATATTCTTTTTAATTTACTATAGGATGAATATTTGTCAAAATCAATAAATGTAGGTTTTTCAATATTTAAATGAACTTTTAATTCGGGAACTTCAACAGAAAAATTAATAAGTTGCTGTGGCCACTCTACATAATCGTGTGCTAGGTAAGGAGGCCCTGACCACCATATACTAGTAGGTTCTAGGTCTTGGGGTTCGACTCCTCGAGAGGCCAAATCAGCCGGATTGAGATCCGTAGGAACGTGTCGCCAAGTGTGACCGCTTGTGAGCTCGTTAATTTCTTGAATTCTGTTAGAAACAAAGGCTTTTAGTAATTTTTGAGGTGTTTTGATCCAACTTAATAAAATTGTAGAGTCAGTCCAAAATACTACTTGTTTAAAATCCAATTTTAGAGATTTTATCAATTTAGAACATAGGCGAGCTCCCAAGAGGCCACCACAGAGCTCCAGTCGCGGAATAGTTGTAGGTTTGATAGGCGCGACTCGAGCCTTGGCGCATAATAACTTGACTGAAACATTGTTATCTTTGTCAATTGAGCGCAGATAGATACAGGTGCCATAGGCATCCTGTGATGCGTCCACAAAACAATGCAACTCAATTGATATGGGTTCATTACAAACAACATGGCGAGGTATGTATAATGAAGATAGTTTATTTAGATTGTTGGCAATTATAGACCAATCTTTGGATAAGTTAGGCGGCACTGGATCATCCCAGACCAATTTTAGGCTCCAAAGCTTTTGTAGCATAATTTTTGGCTTTAATAGTGCATGCAGATAATAGTCCCAGTGGGTCAAAGATTTTACATGTCATGCATAAAATAGAATAATCATAAAATAGTTTAGTAATTGGCAAATTTGAATCGATATCAATTGATAGCAATTAATCTAGTTTAGGAGACTAACTTAGCCCTAAAATATCTTCTTTGTTTAAAATTAGGTAACTTTTACTGAAAATCAGCCATTAGGCAATCTAGTTTTAATCTCAATAAAGTGACTTTCACATAAAATTTTGTTTATAGTAGGTGAAATATTATCGGGGTGAAATTCATCAATTTCCCAAAATAGCCTTAGTGAATTATGTATTTCCTTACTGAAATAACAATGAACATTAGAATTTGATTGTAGAATAGGCTGGGTATGACTTATAGGCCCAGAAATTAGTATAAATTAGGCTGGGTATTAAATAGGCCCAGAGAATAGTTTACATTTATAGGCTGGGTTTACATATAGGCCCAGAAATTAATCTTTATTAGGCTGGAAATCACATATAGGCCCAGAAATTAGTTTACTTTATTAGGCTGGGTATTACTTATAGGCCCAGAAATTAGCCACCCTAAGTGGGATTGTTGCAAAATAGGTTTGTTGGATCCTAACTTAATTCGCTTTGAACCTACAATATCCCAGAAAACGTCTGCCCCCAAAAGTATATCGACAGTGGAGGGACAGTAAAATAGAGGATCTGCAAGCTCAACATCGGTAGGCAAGTTAAGATGTTCAATATTGACATTCATAGATGGTAATAGTCCAGTTATCTCAGGCACAACTAAGCACTGCACCTGCTTCTTGAATGAACTAACTTTGGATTTTAGAGTTAACTTACAACGTTCTGTTATAGAAAACGCGACATTGTTGATCCCAGACACACTCATCGAGTTGATGTCCTCGGTAAGCAAACTTAATTTTTGTATAAATGCATCAGTTACAAAAGACGATTGGCTGCCCGTGTCTAGCAGAGCACGCGCTTGGTACAACTTATTATTGGATTCAACCTCAACCATAGCAGTACATAGGAGGACTTGGCCAACTGAAACAGCTGAGAGAGATATAGGCAAGGAAGGAACAGTAATGTTATCGGCTTCCTTAATATTGGGTTTGTCAAAATGTAACAAAGTATTGTGCCTAGACTTGCACATACGACATGATCCTTTCAGTCTACACTGAGAAGAAATATGGCCCTTACGAAGGCAAGTATTACATAACTTCAGTCGAGTAACTTCATTGAGTCTGTCTTCAACAGACAACTTTTTGAAAGTTGGACATTGGTGAGTTGGATGAGATTGACTACAAATGACACATGTAGGGGTATAGGATGTGGCAATTGCATCACTATTGTCTTCCAATGACACTGAAAAAGACTTGGTTGTATAATTGTTAGACTTTTGAAAACTTTTAGATTGATAGACGGGCTTCTCTACCTTATTTATAGAGGTAGTTTCTAAAATAGCAGCCCTATTTCGCAAAAATTGAAAGAAATTATCTAGTGTGGGCAAGCTTGGTAAGGTACTCTTATGCTCTTCCCACTTACAATTGGTAGAAGTATCTAATTTAGAAGATACTAAATATATTATCAAGGCATCCCAACTATCGGTGGGCAGACCCAAAGTATTTAAAGATCTCAAGTTTTTAGTGACATTATCAATTAAATAGCGTAATGCCTTATAAGACTCTTTGTTAATTAGCTCAATTGAAAATAATGACTTTAGGTGATTATTAATCAAAATATTTTTGTTGTTGTATCTCTCGCATAACAATTCCCAAGCAACAAGGTAATTTTTGGATGTAAATTCAATAGATTTTATAACAACAAGAGCACTTCCCTCTAGTGATGATCTGAGATAATGAAATTTGTTTATTGCCGGAATAGAATCATTGGAATTAATTAATGAATCAAAAGTGTCATGAAACTCTAGCCATTTTAGGTAATTTCCATCAAATGTAGGCAATTTTATAGTTGGCAACTTGATATTATTGAATTCTTGTGAGTGACTGCCGTTGGAAACACTACATGCATCACAAAACTTTGAATTGGAATTTGGAGTAGCAGACTCAATTATTTCTTGGAAGCTAGACAAGGCAGAGTACATGTCACTTTCTATTGATTCTCTCTCTTGTAATTGAATATCTAAATTGTCAGAATTGTTTTCTATTAAAGTTTGCAATTTATCGAAGGATGAAAATAGTTCTTGACATTTTTCTAACCGAATAGTGAGCTCCTTAAGTTTTGCACCTTTAAGGTCACTCGGGTTGATCAATTTAATAGTTTGCAAGTAGTTTTTAATTGAAGTTAGACGGCCTTTGATAGAACTACGTTGCCTATACAATTTAGTGAGGTCCAATTTGGCGGAACTCTCGTTATAGTCATCACTCTCAGACATATTGGCGCACAAACAATGAAATAAGCAAATAAAATGTGCAGGTCAAACTTGTATAGCGGTCCTTTGCGCAACTCGTGCGCGTCGCAGCCTCAGCCCGATGCCCCGAAGCTTTACAACTGCCCTGACGCCGCCCGCAGCAGAAGCGGAGATCGGCAGCTCAGAGGTTAGCACGCGTGATAGGCACCCCCACGTTGTAGGCCCGATTAGACTGAAACAGTTCGGCGTGTGGTGTTTAATGCGTGCAAAGCTAATAGCGAAGGCACAAACAGGAAGACAGTGAAGAGCGACAAGAAAAGAACCCACCTGTTGCTTGGAGAATTTGAAATATACTTAGCGAGTTAACATGAAAACTTTGGATGAAACACTTTACGACACTCCATGCGCATTACAATCGTGCAATAGGTTATAGGTGCTTGGAATCTTGGATGGAGGCCTGGATTTGGGTTTAGCATCGGTTCTTCATCGGAATCATCGTTTTTCAGCAGTTTTCTTCGTGTTCGTGATGTCTACGGTCGCCAAAAACATGTTGATAGCTTAGGTTGTAGTTTGTAGTATCTTGATAATAGGGGCCTTTTCAATAATAAGCCATTCTTCGGTGAACATTGGGGTTTACTTCGGTTTAAACAATATTATAGGTACATTACAGAAAATAAAGCCTTTCTTGTTGGCGGTAAAAAAATGGAAGCTACGCTTCGGTTGGCGGTCGTCGCATAGACAAAAAATTCTCTCGGCTCCATAGACCTCTTTCTATGGAGCATGCTTGATTATGATAGGGGGCGCTAGCGTCGCCGGTGGTGGCGCTGATGTAGCAGCGCGAACAGATATCTTTGTCAAGAAATAAAGATTTTACATTGAGTTTCATTGACTTTGAGCAAATTTATAAATTTATATTTTATAAAGAGAGAGTCTGCCCACAGAGAGCGAGATAGTGATACATAGGTTGTGCTTTAAGTAGGTATTCGAAGTGTGGCCTCCATTTTATCTTTAGCTTCATGCAGGGCTAAGATGCGCGCCGTGATAAACTGCTATCGCGGCGTTATATCGATTTTGACGTCACTATATCGTTTTATCTACCGGCGCTAACATGGCACCCCGAAAATTATCATGTCATCTGTCAAAATGTGATAGTGATAGATTTGTTTTTTTTTTGTGATAAACCTGGCAAGCCCTAACATGAAGCGCTAACTATATCATATTTTGACATCACGATAGGATAGGATGTGGTGTTTTTATCGTCCTCGATCCTTGCCCACGATAGCAAGACGATAGGAGATTAACTTTTTTGCAAGCTACTTTAACTCTATTTATTTATCATTTATAATGGTAAATGACATTTTACGACTAATTTGAGGCTAGTAAAATTCAAAGAAAGGAATCTAGCACCTTTGTGATACTTTTACTTCTAGGTGGAGATTGAGTTCTAGTTTAAGAGTTTATCAGTGTGAGGCGAATCTTGCGACAGTTTATAATCGCTAGCTGCAAAATCTTAGTGCTCCCACAGTCCCACCCACATATTAATTATTACATTACCTACCTTGTAAAATAACCATTACTTACCTACTAGGTAGGTATTCAACAGTACATCAGACGATACATATTAAGTTGCAAATGTCGTGAGATACCCCACCGTGTTTAGCTTGATTTAAGTACCTACTGTCATCTGTACATAATCTTGTAAAATTATTGAAAATGGGGCGGAATGTGGTGACCGAGCTTCTTGTGTCTACATCAAACAGTGGCAAGGTCATTGTCAGAAATTAGCATTGGGTGGGATGTGTAATCAAACTTGCTATAATAACAATGAGAATAAATGAATTTTACTAATTTTATAACTTGATGGTGATACCATACATACATTCCACATTACTATCAATCTAATTCCTCCATGTGGTCTTTTTTAAGGGCTTTAATGTGACAGGATGATAATCTTGTACAATTTATTCCATTATAATAAATTCATCATCATCTCAGCCATAGGACGTCCACTGCTGAACTTAGGCCTCCCCCAATGCTTTCCATGTTGTCCGATGGGGCAGCAAGGTTCTGGGGTGGAGGCCGGGTACCGGAATACGCAGCGTGGAACGTCCACCCACAAGGTGGACCGACGACATCATAATGGTAGCAGAAAGGCGCTGGACGCAGGCAATAAATTCATTATTGCAGTGTAATTTCAAAATAATTCAACCATTATTTACAAAATCTTTATTTGGAAAACTTTTGTTTTACAATAGCTATTTATAATTTCAAATACAAACAGAATTCCATGAATTGGTTAGCCTAGCCAGTACCCTTGAAGTTTTTCTTGCTGATTGTTATTGTAAATTTTCATGATAGTGAGCAAGACTTGATTATGTCTGCTTTAGAATGAAATAATCACTCATAATCCCACACTTCTTCATCCACTGTCTGAAAAAAGAAAGAATATTATTTAAACACAATTATAAATATTACAATTACATAAACAGTTCATAAATAGAAACATTTACTTAATCCTATTTGTATTTTAAGTTTACATACAAAATATTGATCACAGTATTATTACACGGTGAAAGAACTATGTGAAATAAATATAGGAAAGAAGGTGAAAGCTTATTTGTAGGAATAAAGATATTTTTCCTTTTCTCCGGTGCTGTTACTTATGAAAATCAAGATCTGCGGAGTATAGCTATATTTTAGACTTTAGGTACTTACTTTGCTACTTATGAGTGTAACTTTATTTCTCAAATCTCAATAAACTTTCTGACTGCTTCATGTAAGTTGAATAATTACTGTAAACCTCGCATTATGGGGTAGGTAGTGGAGTTCGGTTATTCTGTTAATTTTGAAGACTTCATTCTTTAATACTATCGGTATGATTAGGAATTCTTCATTATTTTTCTTTAACTTGGTTATCTCTTCGTTTGATATTTTCCGTACTTTAGAAATATTAAAAATAAGACTGGAAACATAAAAATACAATTTTAAACACAAACAAATACAATCAAGCAGTCATGTAATGTCAACAAAATTGACATAACTTTTTTTTAATGACGTTCTCACTGCTTTAAGATATGTGTTTTTAGCCGAATTAGTAGCAGAAATGAACGAGATTGAACGAATGAGCTAAAATATTTCAAGGTTGGCCAACATAATAACGCAATTTTTTCTTAATATGGCAACAATTGGGTTATCACGCGATAGCGGTCGATAGACTTTTCTATCGATGGTCCCATGTTAGGGAAAATGATAAAATTATCTACGTGATCGAAAATTGTCTTATCATATCATGTCATTGTCGATGCGCGCATCTTAGGCCTAATGGTCTGGTCACTGGTCGGTCATTCTTCGTTCATTAGTTGTCAATCAATCAGTGTTGCCAGAAGGTTACTTTTGTAACCTTTTAGGTTACTTTTGAACTGCATTGGTTACTTTTAGGTTACACTAATGAAAAGGTTACTTTTAGGTGATTTTTCAGAAATTGTAAAATTAACTTTTACAGGTTATTCAGTCAAAAATATTAATAGTGACAATTTAAAAATTATGTCATTAACTGCATTTAAACATGAATTTGATTTATTATTTCTTAAAAAAAAGAGTTTTAATAAAACGCAAATCCATGAAACGTTTTTATACGACCGGTCACTTTTCGGTCTTCATGGAATGGTCAAAATTTCGAATTTAGGTAAGCGATCGATGATCAATTTCATTCATTTTCCATCCATGAACAACCTTACACAATCGCAACCCCCCCCCCCCGTATGAAGGTTACTTTTTATTCAAAAAGGTTACTTTTTTTTATATTTCTGGTAATTTCTGACAAGTAAGACCCGACTGGCAACACTGCAATCAATGTTGTCATTCATTCGCTCAGCAAAAAAAATGTGGTGTGAGGTGTTGTGATATAGTTTTGTAAATATTAAAATTATTTAATTTCTGGCGGCTGTCATTCACAAATTAACAAAATACCTATTTACTTTTACTTACATACGGCCTGAAGAAAACTAGATTCTCAAATGGTGATGGCTACGAGCTTAACGTGTCGGCGGGAGAGCGCGGCTAGTTCGCCTCATGAGGTTTGTATTTCTCCTTAGATTTTTAAACCCAAATGAAAATACATAACAAACTTATATACAAATACACTGATACAAATCAATGTTCTATTAATTTAAGGTCATAGTCAAGCATGTATTTTAGTCGCATAATGGCTTAGATTAATGGTTAATGCGACTGTGATAAAATATTGACAAAATTAAATAAGAACGAATGTTTTATACAACTCACTTTATTCCTATTGTGAAATGAACAAGGGTTTTATAGTTTACAATATTTATTTTATAAGACAAAATTAATAAAATGATATAAAATATGTAGATGATAAGGGTGATGATGGAGTTTCAAGGTGTAAAATAAAGCAGCTCTGAATAACAATAATATTAATGATTAATCAATCCACAATTTTATTGTTTACTAGCGGACGCCCGCGACTTCGTACGCGTGGATCCCGTTTTACTCCCTTAGGGGTGGAGTTTTGTAAAATCCTTTCTTAGCAGATGCCTACATCATAACATCTTTCAGCACGATCCGTCTAGTGGTTTGGACTGTGCGTTGATAGATCACTATGTTAGTCAGTCGCCTTTAAGTTATATCATATATTTAGATATCCTGATGAAAATCTAGAATAACATAAACTTACACATTTTTGATTTCAGGCAATAGAGATGCAACAGTTTAGTGAGGGTAGAGAATCCATGACGATGCATGATCGCCTGGTAGCCTATGTACATGCAATTGACAACCCACATGTAAGTAATGATAATGTTGCAATTTTTCTTATTTTTAATTTTATTTATTGATGTACAACAAAGTCACATATACAATACATACAGTTCTAACATGATTTACACACGGTGTGTGTATGGCATCAACTACAGGTACACAGCATTTCATTTTGGAAGGTTAAGATCAGGGTTCGAGGATATATATCAAGGGATATATATCAATCGGTTTTGATGATATATATCAACTTTTAAAATTTGTTACTGGATTTGTACTTTTTGACATAAGATTTTTATTTTTTTAGGTTATTTGGCCGTATTTCAAAGATATTTCATGTTTTTGCTTTATTTGTCTGATTTTAAGTTTTAAAAACATTAAAAACATGTTTATGTAACACATATGCAATAGTATTCATGAATAATGCAATAAAATAATACTATGGCTTTCATACAAAATTGATATACAGGGTGTTTGGCGCATCGTGTGCCAAAATGATTTGGCGGATAGAATGGGTCATTTCCTATATTTTCAGCCCCCATAACACGTTCCATGCCAGGCGGCTACTTTTAAATTATTATTTTTAGTAATTTCACCAAAATACCCAAATCGCATCATTTAATGTCGATTTAAAAAAAAAATACTAGGCGTAGCCTCAAAGTAAATATTTTGTTTTGACGTGCGTTGATGTAGGGTTGCATCAAATCTAAATTTACTATCAAATATCGTCTAGTTTTTTTTAAATTCAGCTTTGAAGTTTTCCGAAAAGTTAAAAATGGACTGAACATTTAAGTTTACATGGCTATAAATTTATTTTTAAAAGAGATAGCGATCTTCGGATTTTATCAAAACTTCTCTAGTCTATCCCCATTCAAACGGTATACTAATCTTGTTTAAATAATAACAACAACTTCACAAATTCCTTAAATTAGTGAATTGACTCTACTCGGACTGATTTGCGAAATTTGTGTGTAAAGCCCCTTTTTGTGTGAATAGCACGTTAAACACCTAACAGGTAAAAATTATTTATCTTATGCAATGTAAAAACCCTTTCTCTATCGTTTTTCAATGTGGATTTCTAGAAATTAAAGACGAAAATAATTATTTTGATCGTTTATTAATTATTACAAATTTTGTTCAAAATGTCCGCCTCGGCAACGTATACACTCACGACATCTTCTAATTTTGACTGTTGTCGTATGCAGCCACATTTCTGGCACTGGTTTTCCTGGTCGTTCTCTTTAACGGTATGCTTCGAGTACAATATTTTCCCAGATTATGGAAGGTATCAATAGTAACAATGATACACAAACCGGGAAAGCCCCCGGAGGACCCCTCGTCGTACAGACCCATAAGCCTCTTGCCTGTGCTGTCTAAAGTGTTTGAGAGGATCCTCTTGAGCAGAATATCACCCATACTCAATGAAAACCTAACAATACCTCAACACCAGTTTGGTTTTAGACAGCAGCACTCTACGGTAGAACAGGTGCATCGGGTGTGTGATAGAATAAGACAGTCCTTCGAAAAAAAGGAATACTGCTCCGCTGTATTCTTGGATATCCAGGCAGCCTTTGATAAAGTGTGGCATAGAGGCCTCCTCTACAAAATAAAAACATACCTACCGCATAGTTTTTACCTATTGATGGAGTCATACCTCACAAACAGAATTTTCCAGGTGAGAGAGGACGGAGAACTGTCTGTTATAAAAGATATAATGGCGGGAGTTCCACAAGGATCTGTGCTTGGCCCCGTATTATACAGGGTGTTGATTTCAATACTCGCCATATTTATTTAGGTGATATATTATGACTTACATAAACGCATTATCCACCAAAAAAAAAATTACAAACGAAAGTGGAATTTTTAGCGAATATTTTCCGTGCAACGTCAACTGTACTATGGCTCGCAATAATGCAATACGTTTACATTGTGGCACCCATCGAGCTACGCGGATCGCTCGCTTATCATGTTGGATAGTCTACTGAAGGAAGCCACGTAAAGTAGGTAGTGCAAATAGGTATTTTTCTTTGACTAACTAAAGTTAAAGTTCGTTTTAAATTAGTTTGCTGTTTCCTATTTGTGTGTGAGTGTATTGGAGCGCTTTCCGCCACTACCTACCGCGACGGCGGGAGTATTTTCTACACAAAATTACCAGATTATTCACTTCCTACATTAAAAAGGAATCTCCTTTAAGTTTAGAGCTAGGTACTTACCGATGCGACTTCAGATGCGTTTCCACGTGCCTTCCCGTAACAGTAAACCATGTTTACGTATCTACTCACGAGCACTGTACGTATGGTTAGGCATATTCCTAACACTCACTCACTATTACCACACTCACTATCACACGTTCACACACTAACTACTCAAAACCGCACGAGAAAACAATCAAAAATCGCAAATCACATTCGATGACCGAAGATCTTTGTTAACTAAAGATCCGTCCTATCATTAATGCTCTTATAGCAAGCTTCCAAAATACTCAAATGCAAATGATTTGTAGTAGCTCAATCGTTATTATTAAAACGATAAGAATATCAATACATTTTGATAGTTATTTCGTGTAAGTAAGTAATGAAATTAAGTTCATTTAAAATAATCACGAACATGATGATGAATTATTTTATGTAAGTTATGAAGAATGGAAGTTTAACCTGAAACTAACTACTAGCCTAACAGTCGTTCAGGGAATTTAAATTAAACGCCGATAGAAATTAAATTACGTTATTATTTTAAATCAAATTTTTACAGAGATAGATCACGGTAGTAAGAAGTTTATGTACTAGAAAACATTTATCAAGCAGAGAGGAAGAGAAAAGTTGAAGTTACAAGGCAAGAAATAAAGAAATAGCGATTGAGTACTAGGAATTCTAAATACGAGCTAGATTTCGCGGAGCGTGCGCGCAGCCTCTCGACGTGGAAAGCAAAATCGGACTGATGAATGGAGAAAATCGATGATCCACGATTGAGCGCCGATGACGCCCGAAACACGAAGATGAGCGAGCGAAGTATGTATTGCAGTGGTTCCCAAACTTATTTAGTCTACTGCCCACTTTGAGAATAAATTATTTTTTAGCGTCCCCCATTTTTGTAGTCAAGAATCGAGTCAGTCGATGTCTAAGAGTCATCCTCGTAGATGACGCCTCCCAAGCCTCTACACAACGTCCTGATTTTTTTTCTGGGTCTCTTACCGCCCCCCTTTAAGCCTGCAGCGCCCACAAGGGGGCGTTATCGCCCACTTTGGGAAAGACTGATGTATTGATCATCAGTCAGTGCACATCAGTGCGAGCCCGATGTCCGTGCGGCGGTATTAGTATTTAAATGAAAGAAGTGCTAAAAGATAGAAATTTTGTTTAGATACTGAAATCAATCGAGTTTAAAAACAAAATCTTGTCTTATCTCCTATCGAAAGTGAAGGAACAAGAGTTTGCCAGTGTGTTATTTCTAGGTGTTCAGTTTGCGGTATTAAGTAAGTTAAGTTTTATTTTAATAATTACTATCGTAAAGACGTAAAAGTTATGAAGGTAGAGAGCTAGAGATGTAAGGAATAACGAACCTGTATGAAAGAGCATTATTGTCATCTGTTTACAGTACTTTTGAATGATAAGTAGTTACAAGCTTGTCACACACATAAAAGCATGGTTTAATTTAAAAAAAAATAATGTAGGTTCTGTAAAAAAAAATATTTTGCGGAAGGAAGCAAATTCGTGTAAAAGGTTTTTTATTAATTAAAGAGTACTTAATTAATTAGTTTTTAGAACAAAAAATAAACTCGTAACGTGATAAGGTGTAAGTAACTAATTTAGTCATTACATTTTTAGGGTAGATTTGGATTAAGCTCAGTCCAGTAATCGTCTTTAAACTCACAGCTGATTGTGGCTGATAGTTGACTGACTCATGGGCGAGCGCGGGTAGTGGGGCGCGGGACGGGGGGCGCAGCGCTTGCCCGGGTCACCGGGTGAGCGCCGCGCGCCGTTTTCGTTGGGGGACTATTCTGCACTGTAGTGGTCGATTATGGAAATCGTAGATATTTAAAAAATAATTTAAAAAAATTTTGAAGTCAGTTTTTTTGCTGATTCGTGATCAGAATAAGCTACTTAATCAACTCCCTAAATATGGCGGGTATTGAAATCAACACCCTGTATACTATCTACACTGCTGACCTCCCAGAAACACAAGATGTAACAACGGCTACATTTGCTGATGACACTGCAATCCTAGCAAGCAGCAAGGATCCAATTGCAGCATCCGCCGTCCTGCAAAATAGCCTTGACAAAGTCGACGAATGGATCCAGAAATGGAGAATAAAAGCCAGCACAACTAAATCCGTGCATGTCACGTTCACATTAAGGAGGGGAAGCTGCGCTCCAGTGAAAATGGGAGGCAATGTATTGCCACAGAGTGAATCTGTTCGATACCTCGGTATGCATCTGGACAAAAGGCTGACCTGGAAAAAACACATCAAAACAAAACGAGACGAGCTGAATATGCGGTTTAGGAATATCTACTGGCTAATGGCACGTAACTCCAAACTGTCGATCGACAACAAACTGTTGATATACAAAGTGATCCTGAAACCAATATGGATGTACGGCGCACAGCTGTGGGGAAGTGCTAGTGACTCTAACATAAACATAGTGCAGAGACTGCAGAATGGCATCCTAAGAACCATCTCAAATGCACCATGGTTCATT
This sequence comes from Ostrinia nubilalis, assembly GCF_963855985.1. NCBI lineage: Eukaryota > Metazoa > Arthropoda > Insecta > Lepidoptera > Crambidae > Ostrinia > Ostrinia nubilalis. The sequence continues at coordinate 46,298 of NC_087101.1, forward strand.
ACCAACACTGAAATCCACGAAGCTCTGAGCATGAGAACTGTTAGGGAGGAGCTAAAGCTGACAGGGAATAAATATAAAACGCGACTGGAAAATCACCCAAATCAGTTGGCTACTGCGTTGGCAACCATCAGCTACACTAAACGACTGAAGCGCCACGATATACTTGGTGACAGATGGTGAATGAGGAGTATCCTGCTGGGGAGCTCCTTCAACATGTCAAAACTGCATAGAACAAATCTGCTTATAGTTTGGGACTGATTGCAGATGAGCGCAAAAAAAAAAAAAAAAATCTTCCCAACTGGTAACACTGTAACCTTATTTCCTGACTGTATCATGATGTGTTATAGCCATGTTAAAATGTATGTGACTTTGTTGGTGTAACTAACTAATAAATAAATAAGTAAACCAATTAGATTAATTATTTTGATTTTTAATGTTTCTTTTTAACAAAACCTTTTTATTCTGACATTAACTAAATAAATAAATAAATCTTTGGACAATTTCACACAGCGCCAGCTAGCCCCGAAGTAAGCAACTTTATGCTTGTATTATGGGTTCTAGCTTAGTGGATGTACTACTTTATATACTTTTTAAATACATACACATATCATACATAGTAACAAGCACCTCAAATTTATGAATTCCCTAGAATTTTTTTTTCTCTTTATTTGGGATAACAAACAGTTACATTGAGGGCTTATGTACTAAATGTTAATAATTTAAAAATTGAGTTAAAATGTAAACAGCAAATTGATGAAACTTTCGTAGGATTCTAAACGAGAGATAAATATTGTATTACCACAGAATAATAATAAGTACTACGTACAGAAGTTTTATTTCGTGAAGGTATTTAAAAAAAATGTATGCTCAATGTCATTAACAATATGGTGTAATTTAGCCTGTCTCAACAGTCAAGCACCATTTTGTTGACAAACGTCAGTGATCGGCACTGCGCCAAAGCTATAGGGCTGACTTCGGTAAAATGATGTGACGTGAGGTGCAAAACTGCGGAAAATGTCGGAGGAAATACATGATTTAGCATGAATTATCATGAATAATATTAACTACTTATTTACCTCTCAGTGTCTTGAGGCAACTTAAAAAAGTACATTCTGTGTTTTTTTTATTATTTAGGCAGTTAAATACTGCACAGTATTTAGTACACCATTTTCTTTATTTTCTTCCATCATACACAAGAATACGCGTGCGTGAGTAGGGTTGCCAGGTCCAAAATCACAAAAGCCGGACTTTGTGCTTTATTTGGCCGGACATTGTACCCTAAAAGCCGGACATGTGACGGGAGGGGGGGGGGGGGGGGAGGTGCAATTAGTGTCAGCTCATAAGTGAGTACTATCATTATCGGTTGCTAACCAACATCCTGATGCGTGCGCTTCATATGATTCTGTGGCTCGACTTTTGCCTGGCGCGGCAACCAAATAAAAAGCCGGACAGGCCGGACAAGGCAATATCTGGCCGGACAAGTCCCTAAAAAGCCAAACATGTCCGGCTAAAGCCGGACGCCTGGCAACCCTATGCGTGAGTCAATGTTCGCTAGTATGTGAGGCCTTGTCGAATAGTATCCTGAGGGTGGGCCATCGTGCGTGTTTTGTTTTCGATGTAAACTCGCGGAGATGAACAGGCCTGGTATTACTAGCGGCCGCCCGCGACTTCGTACGTGTGGACCTCGTTTTACCCCCTTAGAGGTGGAGTTTTTTGTTGATAGATGGCGTTTCACGGCTTTGCCCTCATGAATATTTACGAACTTCAAAAGCATGTCGATAGATGACGCTTTTATATAGATATTTCTCACTCTTATCTATTTATTGAAATTTAGTTTGTTACTTAGATTAATAAAGCCTAGATGGATAGTCTTCATACCTTAGATTAATAAAGCTTCATACAAACGCTTCGTCAAAAGTGAGGCAAAAATCTTATGTCATTAGTGTCAATTTTGTTGGGGAGTGTGGACAGGGAAGGCGATTTCCCCGAAAGTAGGGAAATTTTTAATAAGTTTTTAATTATTTTATAATTCACAAAAACAAAACGCATCATGTACTTACTTATTTATTGAATTCACAGTACCTACCTAATTACAATAAGATAGTCTCGATTTCATAAAAAAAGGTAGTGTATTTGTACGGCGAATAATTGGGAAATTTATTATCTTGTGACTAGTATCATTCCCGTATTTAATTTTTGAAAGCCAAATTCAAGCAAAATACGCGTCGAATTACTTAAGAAACACTGGTTACTTTCTTTCGTTTTTTGATGTATTTAGACAACCTTTAACAGTATTTACCAATTTTTTAGTAAGCCGTTCCGGCTCACTAAAAGTTGCCTCCCCTCCGAGCTATGATGACTATCTATCTAGGCTTTATTAGTCTAAGGTTTGTGATAATATATTATCGTACTAAATTATAAGCCTATATGTTATTCTGGGTTATAAACAATAATACTGTAAAGTTTCATCAAAATCCGTTAAGTAGTTTTTGCCTGAAAGAGTAACAAACATGTTGACATCTAGATATCCATACAAACTTTCGCATTTATAATATTAGTAGGATTTTACGTCCACATTTTTGCAAATTGATAAAGTTGCTGAACTCACGCGTAAATATAAGTATGTATAAGCGGTTTACGATTTATGAGGTATTAAAAAAAAACTACTTACTAGATCTCGTTCAAAACAATTTTCGTTGGTAGTTTTTATAGTAATGTACATCATATGTTTTTTTTAGATTTTTCATTTTCTTATTTTAGAAGTTAGAGGGGGGGGGGGGGGGGGTGGCAACAATTTTCCACTTTGGAAGCGTCTGTCACGCAAACTATTCGGTTTAGAAAAAAAATGTTTTAGAAACCTCGATATCATTTTTGAAGACCTATCCATAGATACCCCACACGTATGTGTTTGATGAAAAAAATTTTTTTGAGTTTCAGTTCTAAGTATGGGGTTGGGGAGCCCCCAATATTTTATTTTTTTTATTTTTGCATCAAAATCTTAATGCGGTTCACAGAATACATCTACTTACCAAGTTTCAACAGTATAGCTCTTATAGTTTCGGAAAAAAATGGCTGTGACATACGGACGGACAGACGGACGTACGTACGGACGGACGGACGGACAGACAGACAGACAGACAGACATGACGAATCTATAAGGGTTCCGTTTTTTGCCATTTGGCTACGGAACCCTAATAAAAAGTAAGCAATAACCAAACACCATGATGTGCGTTCTGATTGGTTCAATAAGTCACGTGTTCCTTCTTCTTTCTGTAAATTCGTCTTCTTCTTTTCGTGTCGACAACATTGCAACATTCCTACACAGTGTAAGCCCAAAACTCCGCCACAAGAGTGGCGTTGTCAGCAGCACTCATCAAATCCTCCTGAGTGCAGTTGCTCGGGCAACTGTTGCGGCAAGAGTTGTGTCCTTCCTCTCCATTGTTCGCCACGGAACATAAACAAACCGGTTGCTCATGTGTTTTTGTAAAGTTTTTAATGTTGTAACTGTGTTGGAACTGTGAAAATTGTTTTTTTTTTCTTTTTTTTTATGCTAGACAAGGCAGGTATTTGATCGCAATCACACCTGGTGTTAAGTTGAGATGCAGTCTAAAGTTTTTTGCTGAAGTTACTAAACTAGACCCATAATGAGCGACCTAGATGATCTAATATTCCAAGTATTGCCATTTGCCACTGTTAACATCGATCAATCAGAGAGCAGTGTGTTATTTGACGTATTTTAATAAAGCGTAAAATTAAAAGCTCATCTGTGATTGGTCGAACCCTTTAGTTAGAATCTTGCAATCTGTGTAAGTTTAAATTATCTGTGTAAGTTTATAAAACCACGAGACGTCGCAAATCGATAAATTTGCGAAAACTTAGGCGTAAAATTTTCACATTTTTTTTCTATTGTGTTAATCGATGATTGAAAAACGACCCCTTTATCAAAATTGTGTTTTCACAAGAATGTGTCGGGACAGGACGGCGGCAGGTCGGACGTGTGGGTGGAGCACTCGTACGCGCGCGACGGGCGCGGCGCGGGCGCGGGCGGCGGCAGCGTGCGCGTGCTGCTGGCCGCGCGCGCCGCCGCGCCCGAGCCGCTCGACGTGGAGGCCGCGCCGCCGCCGCCGCCCGAGCCGCCCGCCGACCCCGCCGACTCCGACGACGACTCCGACGGCGCCGACGACGACGACGAGTGGGAGGCGCGTCTCGCCGCGCTGGCGCCGCACGCCGACCACGCGCGCCTCGCCGCCGTCGCCGTCGACTGCCTGCGGCGCGTGCGCCTCGCCAGGCTCGCAGGTCCGTCGAGCGTCCGTCGCACGGGATGCGCTCCGCGGTCGGCTCGAAGGAACGGTTCCGCGCTCGCGCCCGCACCGTAACAAACGTCTAGAGATCGACGATGTCGTTCGGACCTTCCGCGGGCTGCGTTCACTTCGACTTGACCGCGGACCGTAGAACGCATCCGGTGCGGCGAACGTTTCACCGTTCACGTGGTCGTCGCCCGGTGGCGCCTCAAAGTGGAATTCATATTTTGTCGTCGCGCAGGCGGTCGGTTCGCCGGGCGCGCGGCGGTCGCGGAGCAAGCGCGCCGGCTGCGGCTCGCGCTGGCGCCGCTGTGGGCGGGCGGCGCGGGCGGCGCGCAGCGGCCGGGCCCGTGGCTGCACGCGGCGCTGTTCGCGTGTGCGCCGCCGGGCGCGCGGCGCACGTACGCGCGGCTGGTGGCGGAGCTGCGGCGCGCCGTGCCGCGGCTGTGCGAGCGGCTGACGGGCGCGCGCGGGCCGGGCCCGGCGCCGGCGCCGGCGGGCGCGGAGGCGGCGGAGGGCCCGTGGCTGGTGTGGGTGGGCGGCGGGCGCTGGGCGCGGCGGCTGGGCGCGCGCGTGCACACGCGGCGGCTGCGGCTGACGGGCGCGCCGCAGCCGCCCGAGGCGTGGGTCGCGTCGGCCGCGGGCGCGGTGCGCTCCGCCTTCGCCGACATCCTCGCCGAGGCCGGGTGAGTCCTTAGTGATTGTGAGAGACCTGACTCGCGTTGCGACCGTTCGGTGGGAATGGCAAATCCACTGGTAAAATAATTAAAAAAAAAACTGTTGTCGTTCCAGGGATAACTAGAAAAATTTAACATGAAAAATGAACAGCTTATAACTAGGTAATAATTACAAATTGTACACAGTTTTGACAATAAAGATTATTCTATTCTATTCTATTCTAATAATTTGTTTGTCAGTGTTCACAATTCAGTAGATTAGGAAACTGAACATTTATTTAGTTCAAACATAAAATTAAAATTACACAGAAGGAGATTCCGAAACAATAATTGAGCGTGCAGTAAATCAGTAGAATACTGAAAATTATTACAACCTAAGTATAGAGGAGCAAAGCGTCCCGTATTCGTCGTTCTTTATGCGAAGAACAGTCTAGCATATTCAAAACCAAACCACCCGTCGATCCGTCGCAGACAAGACGTTTCGGCTGAGCGATTTATCACGGCCGCAGGTCGCGGCCCGTGGTGGTGGGCGGCTGCGGCGGCGGCGCCACGCTGGCGGGCGCGCTGGCCAGCGGCGGCGCCGTGCGCGGGGCGCTGCTGCTGGCGCCGGCGCTGCAGACGGCGGAGGGCCCGCGCGAGGGCCGCGGCCGGTTGACGCGCGCGCCGGCGCTGCTGGTGGCGGGCGGCGGCGCGGCGGGCGCGTGGCGCGGCGCGCTGGCCGAGGCGCTGGGCGCGCGCCAGCGGCTGCTGCTGGTGGGCGGCGCGCGCGACTCGCTGCGCCTGCCCGCCGCGCAGCGCCGCCGCCGCCGCCTCGACCAGCGCGCGCTCGACGCCGCCGTCGTGGTGAGTGCTGCCCGATTTTTGTTCGTTCGATCGGGATCGCGATCGGATCGAAAGAGTTTTTGTGCGCTCGTCGATCGGCGTCTGTCGTGATGATACCGGTACCGCGGGCGCGATTGACGTGATGCACGCGGTGATCTTGATATTTTGCGTGCAGGAGGAGTGCGTGCGATGGATCCGAGAGATATGCGAGGAGCCGGACGACGAACCCGACGATGACGTGCAAGTCGTAAAAGGTGAGCACCTCGTATTATTTATTATACTTATTTACAAATATTGTACATAATTAATGTATTTCCATTATATTATCTTTAAAAAATATATATATACAGGGTGGAATTTTCTAATGCCACCTGGAGGGAAAGTACTATTAATACTGTAGATAGAAAATTTTACTGAAAGAAAACATTCCTTTATTTTTGAGAAGAAAGAGAACTGCATTCAAACATTTTCGAAAATTTTTCGAAAATCACTACCATACCATACCATAAAATTTTCTGTACATAATTAAAATAATTTAAGATTTTATGGGATTCCTTTCATTTGATTTATCAAGTTTGTTAGAGAGATTTCATCCTTATACTTGACCCTAACGATCGATGCAATAAAAATACAGGGTGTAATTTTTAACAGATTTTAGTTGGTTCGATTCCCGGGTGTGGCAAGCAAATTTTTGGAAACCTTTGAATGCAGTTCTATTTCTTTTCAAAAATAAAGGAATGTTTTCTTTGAGTCAAATGTTCTATCTACAGTAATAAGAGTACTTTCCCTTAAGGTGGCATTACAAAATTCCACCCTGTATAAGTCCTCAACATAACAAAAACTTAAAATTCACGATCGAGCCGAAGCATTCGAACGTGTGGACCGCGAGTGTAGCGCTCTCTGCGCAGGCGCGGAGTCGTCGGAGGAGGAGTACGCGCACCTGCCGGCCGCGCGCTCGCCGCCCGCCGCGCCGCCCGCCGCCTCCGCTGCCTCTACTGCCGCCGCCGCCGCCGCCGCCGCCGCCCCGCCGCTGCCGCCGCTCGCGCCGCTCACCGCGCACGCGACGCACGCTGCAGGGTACGACTTCTATGTTTTGAAATTTAGTCTGACTTGAGTCACGTTATCCCGTCGCTGAGAGCTTTACGCCCGTATTCACAAACGATGCTCGCTGCAACACTGTGAGACCTCATAGAATGTTTGTAAACACGGACGTTAAAGTTTCAGTCAAGTGAGACGGCAACGCGGGAAACGGGAGATGATGAAATGACGCCGCAACTTTCTTCTGTTAAAGCTTATTATTATAAAGAGCTGTGGTTTTCTGAATAAAGAAAAATACAAATTAAATAAAAATTAAAGGATTCGTTTGTTTGGAATAAAATTTGTGTCGTTTAATGCTACACTTCATAACTCAAATGACCGAAGCTTGTTTTTCAACAGGAGTGACACGCGTTCCATTGAGATCGTGGGTGAGTACCGAGTACAAATTACACTCATTGAAATCGTTTTATACAAAGTTTTGTAAAGGCGAATGCGAATCGTAATCGCTTATAATCGAAAACGTTATAACGACACACCGTATAATAATTTGGAAGAAGGTCGCGTGGTCTCCCGGGGGCCGGGCGGCACGCCGCTGGCGCTGATGCCGCCGCGCCGCAGCTCGCCGCTCGCTCTCGCCGCTCCCACCGCTCCCGCCGCCGCCGCCGCCGCCGCCGCCGCCGCCGCCGCCGCGCCCGCGCTCGCCGCCGCCGACATCATGCAGCTGCCCATCGTGTTCGCCGACGACGACCGCACCGTCGCGCCGCAGCCAGGTCGGTCTCACTCGGATTGTATGTACAGTCAACGGCGAACGGTTCGTGACACCCGAGGTAGCCGATGAGTTCGCAACGCGTCTTTGTTACGATCGGAATAACGGTTGTGTTATCATTTTGGCTACTTTGGGCGTCACGAACCGTTCGACGCTGACCGGACGAGTGTGCGCGTCCAAACGAGTCATCACATACGGAACTTGAAAATTGTTTCGTTTTTTACAGTCCTTAAAATCTCGCCAGAGATCCTCCGCACGACCCGAGGTCGTATAAGAGTAGGCGCTCACCGTTGATTCTTCGTCGGCCGATAGTTTAGTCGGGCAGTTGATCAGTATGGGAATGGATTCTTCATACAATTTAAAATCGGGCACAACTATCGGCCAACTAAAAATCAACGGTGTGCGCCTACTCTAACTTCACACCTAGACGCGAGGCGGTCGCCGCACACCCGTCCCGTCTAGGGTTGCCAGGTCCAAATACACGAAAGCCGGACAACACAATATTTGGCCGGACGAGACCGTAAAAAGCCAAACGTGTCCGGCTATGGAAACCCAGAGGTGGAATCGTATAAAGCGATCGTAATCATTTAACAGTTCGTAACGTACGATAGTCAGTTAAACAAAGCGTTTGACAGAATAATCGTACGTTATGAACTGTCAAATGATAACGATCGCTTTACACAATTCCACCTCCGGTCCCGTCGCAACGCCTCGGGCGGCTCTCGGCGATCGAACACGGTGGCTGTCGTCGGCAGATGCGGGCGTGACGGTGACGAGCGGCTCGCGGCGCGGCGGCGCGCGGCGGGGCGCGCTGCGCTACACGCGCGTCATCGTGGCCAAGCGCGCCGCGCCCGCGCCCGCCACCCCGCGCCCGCTGCTGGTGCGGCGCGGCGTGCGCCTCGTGCCGCGGACCACGTAGGCGGCGGGGCGCGCTGCGCTACACGCGCGTCATCGTGGCCAAGCGCGCCGCGCCCGCGCCCGCCACCCCGCGCCCGCTGCTGGTGCGGCGCGGCGTGCGCCTCGTGCCGCGGACCACGTAGGCGGCGGGGCGCGCTGCGCTACACGCGCGTCATCGTGGCCAAGCGCGCCGCGCCCGCGCCCGCCACCCCGCGCCCGCTGCTGGTGCGGCGCGGCGTGCGCCTCGTGCCGCGGACCACGTAGGCGGCGGGGCGCGCTGCGCTACACGCGCGTCATCGTGGCCAAGCGCGCCGCGCCCGCGCCCGCCACCCCGCGCCCGCTGCTGGTGCGGCGCGGCGTGCGCCTCGTGCCGCGGACCACGTAGGCGGCGCCCGCGCACTTCTCTTGACGATCGCCCCGATCTGCGAATTGGATTGAAGCTTATTGAATTGCCTTCGCGCTCGGGTCACTGAGTGCGTGTGAAATGTGACTTGTGGTCATTACATTTTGTGACTACCCACAATAATAATAATCGTATTCCTTATGATACTGTTCCTGTTTTGTTTTTCATACGAAAACTATTAATTACGAGAATTGTTGTTGATTTTGAACAATATTTATTCGTGCTCCTGGGTAATGTTCTTGCAATTAATGTGATATTACCGATATTAACTCTGAATTGAAATTATAAGTGTTAAAATAAGAGAGTGTTATTGGTGTTATTTACGGATAGTAAATTATGACATGGTTCTAGTTTAATCAGCCTATTTTATTGAGCGCAAAATAAAAACTTGTTGTTTTTTACACGTGCTACAATAAACTGTACATTATACATGGAATTCCATTTGACACACTCACGCCTAGCATAAGTAATCGGCATTTTAGTTGTTCTTCTTCTCCCCCACTGGCGGACATCGGGGGAAATTCTCCAACTAAACTTTTTTCAACATACTGAACACTCTGAAATGAATAAAATTGTAATTGAATCTAAGACTAGAATGTATCAAAGTGCCAATATTTTTAAGGGGGCGACCTCTCAAGGTCGCGCGATGAACTCGTCGACTGCCCCCGCGGAGTCGGAACAAGAGCCCTAAAGGGCAATCGTCGTCATAAACACGACGTTAACTGGAGCCCATAACCGTTTCCCACCTGCGAGAGGGTTTTGACGGTTTTCTGCAACAGTCTTATTCAAATGTTTATTTCCTCATCATTTAATTTTATTCCATACTAGCTTTTGCCCGCGGATTGACTCGCATGAAAATTTGTTTGTCACTGATCGTTAAAGTTTGTGTATGTGTTACTCTTTTAAAAGCTACTGAACGGATTTCGATGAAACTACAGTATTATACAGTGTGAGTCTTGATAAAGTGCACATATGAAAATAGGTGAAACTAGACCTATTTTGATCGCCAAAAAAAGGTAAAAATATCTGGGATTTTTTTATTTTATTATAGATTTTTTTTCTTTCAATTACTTATTTTAAAGAAAACGTAATAAGTTTTAAACTAAGAGCTATATCCTGATCAAATAAAAACAGTAATAATGCTAAATTACAGGCAATACTAAAAAAAAACATAACATTCCCAGAAAATGCCAAGAAATAATAAAAAATGACTTTTTGAAAAAAATCTGCATTTAAATTCGTGTTTTTTTGCTTATTTGGTTGTGTTGTGGTTTTATTAATTCGTATTATTCTATATCGTATTACTTTTGTAAAATCAAAAACCTCATATCTCTATCCCTATCACAACGTTTGCATTGATCGTTTGAACTAAGCCTCTCCGGGCGCGCTATTCAACGCTTCGTTGACAACGAAGCTGAAAGTGGATCTAGATTTGTAATTTTGATAAAGACAAGTTAGATTTCAAATGAAAACAAGATTTCGAAGTTAAATAAGCATTTTAATTAAAATTAAAATTGTCTGTACCTGAGGCGGAGAATAATGTGGTGGCAGACCTTTGTTCAAACGATCATGCAAATGTTGTGATAGGGATAGAAGAGACATGCGATTTTTTGTTTTACAAAAGTAATACGATAGAGAATAATACTAAGTAATAAAAACCACCTGTTATAGGAGCATTTTTTTGAGAAATTTATCAAATAACCAAAAAAAACACGAATTTAATAGCAGATTTAAAAAAAAAGTGACTTTTTATTATTTTTTGCCATTTTCTGGGTATTTTATGTATTTTTTTAGTATCGCCTGTTATTTAGCATTATACTGTTTTTATTTTATGAGGATACACCTCTTACTTTAAAAGTTATTACGTTTTCTTTACAATAAGTACCTAATTGAAAGAAAAAAAAATCTATAATTTTTTTTAAAAAAGTCTCAGATATATTTTGACCTTTTTTGTCTATAAAAATAGGTCTAGTTTCACCTATTTTCATATGTGCACTTTATCAAGACTCACACTGTATTATTGTTTTAAATTATTATGAATAGGCTACTAGCGGCCGCGCCCACGACTTCGTACGCGTGGACCCCGTTTTACCCCCTTAGGGGTGGAGTTTCGTAAACTCCATTATTATGGATGTCTACATCCTATAAGGATTTCAAGTTTGTAATCTTATACTTTCTCAGATTTCGTGATTATCAGTAAGTGGTATTTCGGTTTAATTTAAATAGATAATTTATAATGATCTGTGACAAATTTAATTTCACGCAACGGCTTCGCCTGCGTCAAAAGCTAGTATACAGTAGTATTACTGTAAAGTGTCATCAAAATCGGTTCAGTAATTTTTGCGTGAAATAGTAACATCCATACAATAGGCTAGTTTCCTAAAAAAATTTTTTAGTCCGTAAATTTTAATATCAAAAAATATTGGACACGTATATTTTTAACTGTCAATCAAACACATAATTACAAAGTTATAGTGCATTGAAGTTCCGCGCGACGACACAAAGTGCTGCAATTTTAAGCACTCATTGACGTCACGGGCCTCTTCTTTTGAACTTTGGCGCGCTGTATCTCTTTAAATTTTCATTAGTTTGAAAAAGTGAAAAATAGGTGTCTAGTATTTTTTGATAAGTTAACTGACGGACTAATTAAAACTCTTGCTTTTTAACCCAGGAAATACCCCTATCGCATATTAGGATTTACGAATAAGTTGTATGAACTTTGCAAAGCAAAAGCAAATGTAATGGACAAGTTTCGTGATGTTGAAAACATTAGTGGTGTAGGATAGGACATACCCAGTTTTTATTGTAGAATAGAAAACAAGAAGAAAGTACGTTGCTTTGTAATAAATACATGTAAAAATATAAATGTTTTATTTCCCTGCGATTGTTATTGTTTTTTTTTAATTATTATTATTTTGTTGTTAATTGTATCTTAGCTTATTGTTTTATTGACGTTTTGTTTTTAGCCAGAACAATGATGAGCGGTGAGTTTTATTTTTTATTTCTGTTTTTACTATTAAACTTTTTAATTGCAAAATAATGCTACCTCGATATAGGAGACTACAGATCCCGAGGCTGAGCTTTGCATTTGTGCGAGTGCACATGGATAGTGTAGGTGTGACAGCAGTTTTTTGGTCTAAGGCGCAAATCCGCCGCGCATCTGTCACACTTCACCTTTTGTACTTGTAGCATTTTAATTATTATTGTTTTGTTTTTCTGTTAAATTTTTGATACAAACTTTCTTTATTTTTAGTCTGACAGGTTGCTTGCCAGGTCCAAAAACAAAAGCCGGACTCCAAATTAATGGCCGGACATTTTACCCTAAAAGCCGGACTTTTTGCGATGTCACGCGGCGCAATTAGTATCATCTTTGAATCGGTAGCCCAATATCCTGAAACGCGCATGTGACACCTGGCAACCCTAAGTCTGACTCTACTTTTGGTGATCACTAACACAAATGCAAAGCTCAGCAACCAACGCGTGCAGAACTGAAGATCGCCATCGCCGACGCGAGCATAGGTGTGATGTTAGGCGTATGACAGGTCGCGCTACCCGTCGTCATTGGCCTATGATCGCGCCGGCGATGACGATCTAGGTACACGCGTTGGTTTGGTTGAAGCTTTAGGCCTCGCGAACTATACGGTAAGTACATCGATTGTAGCGTAACCTTACGATTTTTACGAAGTGTTCAATATTATTTAACGAATTTCCCAATTTTATTATAAATAAAATGCCAAAACATATTGTGTACCACCAAAACTAAACTTCTAAAAAAATACCCGTTACATACACATTTCCCGATGTTTTAATCGAATCCCTTCGCTCATAATTCATCCTAGAAACATATTACGTCATAGTATGAACTTAATTTATGTAATATTGAAACTTATCTTTTGTTATAAAAATCACGCTAGATAGTTGGAAACGTTCGTCGACGGGCGAGGCGACCGGTGACCCTCCCGAGAGGTCAAAGGGTTAGAATTGGAATGGATGCGTCGCGTATGCATTCGACGTTAAGGGGCTGTCATCGGGCCCGCGGGCGCAGGCGCGAGCTCGGGAGGGGCGGGCGGCGGCGGCGGCGGCAGTGCGCCCGCCCGCGCGGAGTCTCGCGCCGTCTCAGCGCCGTCTACTGTGCCTGCTCGCGCTGCTCGCTGCGACTCATCCGCGATCGCTCCGCGAAACATGAGAATCGACACCGCGCAATCGCTTGGAGTCTTCGTCGAGCGACACGCCAGCACAAAATCGGATTAGAGGACGAACGGAGTCTCCTTTCGTAGTTGCCGGTCCGGTCGGCCCGTTAATCGGCGATTTCCGATGCACGGAAGGGTGATTAGGTGGGTGCGTTGAGTTTGTGGGCCGGCGTGAATATTTGATGAGGCCGCGGGGCCCGGGGCCAGCGGGCGCGTGGAGGGCCGCGTGCCGGGGCCCGTGATCGTTCGCCCCGGACACGTAAACAGTATCGATCGGGGCTCGCTCCGGCAGCACTGCATACGCGAACCTGAACGCCTCACGTTTCCGACTCCCCGTCCGCTCGGCCGCGAAGTGGCCGCGGCACGCCGACTTCCTTTCGGTGCAATCAATCTCAGAGAATCGATGCGACCTCGGACCGTTCTAGTGACCTTATTATTCAGTGATAATAATAACTAGGTTCGTGTGATGTTCGATGCGTTTTCTTCGGCGATGCATGGCATGTCTTATTTAAAGCTTTTATGTTCACTTAAGGCTGCTTTCCGTATCATCTTCGCATCTGCAAGTGAACATACAGACAGCCAATTATTTAGTTCTTACGCAACGCAAGGAGTCAGAGCCCCGCGGGGCAGCTGCTCGGGGCTGGTGCTTCCGTGACCTACATTACTGCATTGTCGTCAGCGATCCCCTCGGTGCGCGATTGGCGATACACACTACAGCGGGTTTCCGCTCGTGGAACCCTCCGCACGTACTAAGCACGCTGCCGAGTATTCATTTTGTCCTTTCTGAAATGCCAGTATTTCACTGATACGTGATTACTGTTTACACCTGTTTACGGATACGTGCTTTTTATTGACGGATGCGACGCGAGTTATTCGTACTCAATAAATTCAAATTTTAATTAATTATACGTTTCGGTATCACTAATTTAATAGTAATTTTTGCTAACCAATGTTACCTGTTTTCCCAACTGCGGCGTAGTACGTCATCCATTAATTCAACAGTTAGGTTAGGTTAGGCTAGTGCTTGATTGTTTGACGTGTATCGCTAATCACATCATTTACTTGTATTTTTTCTGTCGTCTTGGTGATTACAATAGTAGAACAATAATTATTTGCTAAAGTTTAAAGCGAATCAAGGTTAAAATTAAATTACTTAGTTAGGAATAAGTATAATTTAATTAAGTGGGCTGAGGTTGATACGGATTTGAGTGATGTTTCTGAAGGAAATGTTCGGTTAGAGTGTATGGGCACAGAATACATATGGGGTCCCTTGACCCGTTAATTAAACGTATGGACTACTGTTATTGGATTACATTCGTTAGGAGGATTATTTAACCGAATATTGAAAGGGAAACTCGCACGTAGACTTAAGGATTACCTAGAGACAATAGGTACATTAACAACCCTAAAACGAAACAAGTTTACACAAAACAGATAAACAGCTTTTCTGAAAACAAACGGTAGTTTCGACAAACGTAAAATAAGTTTATAATAAATTTAATTGACGAAAATTTTGCAGTAGGTAGTCAAAGCGACAAATTACCGATCTACATTGGGATTTACCTATATGGTCCTGTTACGTGCCATCATTCCTTACATGCGGGAATAAGTTTTATTCGTAAAAACAAAAGTCTTCAAGAAATTGACGGACTTCTTAGTTAGGCTATCGGATTGTGTCCCCGTTATGATCGGCTTCCCTCTCTTTAAGAGATTGCTGAGTAACTTAACTCATTCTGTTCTCGTTCTGGTAGAAGGCCTATATTATTTTTATGTTTGTTAACTCATTTATATTTGCTTATTAATCAGGAAAGGTAGTGATGGGACGAGTCGTTTATATTGGGGAAATTGTCATTGTTAACCAATTACAATTTCCCCAACTTAAGTAGGTAACATAGTACCTACTTATTATTATTCTGTGGTAACATTAACAAATGTCTGTCACCGATGTTGCGATGATAAGACTCTTGGCCGATGATACTTATAATTCGTCTCCAATTTTATTTGGGTATCTTCAAACTCTGTCCTAAATCAAGATCTATAGACTAAGAGCTGGTGAACGCCAGACCTACGTCATTTTATAAAAGCTGAAAGTTTTTCAGTATATGCTCCCAATATAGGTTAGAATGTTGGTGCATTATGAAGTTTGGGTCGTCGTGGCTTAGGCAGCTACCCTCAAAAGATTGTCTGGTAAGGAGTAGGAACTATCAAAACTGTCTAGCTGATGAGGAAACTACTTCTAATTATTGCCCAAATGTTATGTATAACAATCAGCTTTTATAACGTAAACCTAACTTTTATGGTGGCCTTTGCTGTATATTCATTGGACTGTAATTCTACTTACCTTGTACCTACCATAAAAGCTGATTTTTATGTCTAGTATTTGGGCAATGATAAGGAGTTGTTTCCTCATCAGCCAGACAGTTTTAACAGATCCAAATCCTTGCAAGACAATTTTTGAGGGTAGCTGCCAAAGCCACGATGATCCAAACTTCATAATGCACCAACATTCTAAACTATATTGGGAGCATATACTGACAAATTTTCAGCTTTTATAAAATGACGTAGGTCTGGCGTTCACCAGCTCTTAGTCTATACTACGAGTATATCAGACAACACTCAATAGGTTAGTTTCCTAAAAAAACTTTGTCTGTCAATTATAAGTAGGTACCTATTATCAAAAAATATTGGTCACGTATAATTTTATCTGTCAATGACTTGACGTCATGCACGGGCCTCTTCTTTTGAATTTTGGCGCGTTTTATCTGTTTAAATTTTCATTAGTTTGAAAAAGTGATAAATACGTGTCTATTTTTTTTATAAGTTAACTGACGGTATAATTTAATCTCCCGCTTTTTATCTTTTTACCTACGGTGAAAGCGAGCGGGGCGGGGTTGGCTTAACGAAGTGTTGTGTGCGCAGCCGCCGGCGACGGGCGGCGCGGGCTGCGCCGAGGTGCCGGTGATGTGAGCGCGCGCAGGCGGCATGCCGGGCGGCCGCCGGGGGCTCGTCGCCCCGCAGAACACCTTCCTCGAGAACATCATCCGCCGCTCCTCGTCGCAGCGTCAGTAACTATGCACCACCCAATGCTTGCTTAGTATGATATACGAGCTAATTCAATATTTCTTTATGTTTGTGACCTTCTCAAACACATTTTGTGTTCATATAATACTGCGCAATGTTGGAGAACCATAAACGGAAAGGTGACCTAAGTATGTGCGTGACAAAGGACTATATGGCTACTGGAAATAGATGCCTATAATCATCGCTCATTAAAAGTTACCTCGCACATTTGATTTTTATTCAAATATTTAAAATGTAAATCGAATCATCGACCTACCCTACAATTTTTTAAGTCAATGAAGAGTTTAAATAGGTCCATGATAAATGATGGTAAACTTTCACTAACACTGCCCTAAGTGAGATATCAGGGGGCGGGCAGTGTCAGTTAGGGTTTAGTGCCTCAGAATCTAACAAGGATTCAAAATCGTACAAAAAAACGAAAAAAATATTAGTCATAATCTATCGCTCAGTTTTAGAAGTATAGCTGTAGTAGGCCCCAGATAGTATCGCCTGACCGCCGCGCGTCTCCGCAGCAGACAGCAGCTTCCTGCTGGCCAACGCGCAGATCGTGGACTACCCCATCGTGTACTGCAACGAGACCTTCTGCAAGATGAGCGGCTACAACCGCGCGGAGGTCATGCAGAAGTCTTGCAGGTACGGATTAGCGCGCGTTCAGTGCACAGCACTTCACAAGCGATACTCACTTTTGTTGTTGTCATTTCCATCATCATCGGAACACGGTTAATGATTTTGATCTTCGTGATATGATTATGTACCTACCTACCTATGCATCGATTTGGTGTTTTCAGAGACTTATAAAAACGAATTTTGAAAAAGTGCAATTTAACTGGGGGTAGGTTTTTCACATCGTTTCATTGAAAATATGACCTATTCTGATTCGTCGCATAACCGTCTACGTCGTCAGTAATTAATCTGTGTTGATGTTACATATTTGATTTTTGGTAGACCAGAATTTATGACCAGTAAAAGTTAAACATATGGAAGTTGAGTTTTCGGATCGGTCGGGAGCCGTCGCCAGTTGATTCAGTGAGCCGTGTGCGCAGGTGCACGTGGATGTACGGCGAGCTGACGGAGAAGGAGGCGGTGGAGCGCGTGGACCGCGCGCTCGACCACCACCTGGCCGACCAGTTCGAGATACTGCTCTACAAGAAGAACCGTGCGTATACACACACATACACCCCTCCCGCCCGGCGGCCCGCGGGCTGGCTTCGACGTCGTGCACTCACAGCGAGCCTTCCTCAACGCATTCCATTATACTCGTAGGTGCTCACCTTGAGTCTTGACATTCATACGAGCCACTTAAAATGATTGATTTTGTATTAACGTCTGCATTGCTTTGGCGAGTTGAAAATTTTTATATTTTCCATGTATAAAATAACGCTGCATCATCGAACAATTTTGATCGTTACTTTGATACCTACAATACTTTACCGAGATTCAAAAATACATTTCGACTAGACATATTTTAATACACGCAAAAGTGAAAGTTTTCGAGCAGAAACTCATAATCGGTCAAAACCACTTTTGACTTTTGCAATCAAATCTGTTTTTTTGACAAATGTCGTTAGTCAAAACCACTCTTTACTGCAAAAGAATGGACAACCATTTGGTTACAAATGGTTAAAAGCGTCTATTCCTGTTGTCACCACTGGCTTTGGGAAATGGGAAAATCAATCCCGATTATCACCAGTGGCGACGTATAACACATACCTACTTTCCCAGTTGTAACTAGCTTTCTCACCACTGGTAGAACAGGCGCCACTATTGCCTGAACTTTTTCAAAAGTGTTTTGACCGATTATGTGTTTTGATGAAACATATTATACATTTATTTTCTAAAATTATAATGAATGTTGTGGACAACATGTTAGTGTGCACATAGCGCGTCTCGCACGCACGTGACTGAAGCCAGCCCGCGAGCCCGCGAGGCCTTTACGTGCAGGTACCTATCGACAAACAGCTTCTTTCTTGCGCCCCTGTTACTGAGAGTTCAAAGACTTCCTTCTACGTTATCTACTAAACTGGTTGTAAAGATGCTGCAGCTTGATGTGATGATGTTTGCTAGGGATATAAACCTTATTATACTTGTCTTTAACACTTGCGAGCAAAAGTATGGTACCTATCTCCTAATTTCTTTCGAGCTATCGTAAAAACTAAATAACTAAAGAAAAAAAAAACATAACTCTCCTTCTGGCGCAGTCGGGTAAAAATAGTACCATTTTAAAGGTAATATTATACAGGTTGTTTGGCAGAAGGTTAGATAAACTTCGTGGGTGTATAGGTCATTTTAAGAATACAAGTTTGCCCATTTGACCCTAAGTGAGCTACTTTTTTTTAATTGTCATTTTTTTTTTTCCGAAATTTGACCTGAAAACTGTATGGATAATTTTTGTATTATTATTCCATTCTCTTCCATAAACATGGAATTTTTGACGAATTTCAATATCTCATTACTACATGTGATATATCATTGGAAAGAAGAGAAGCTAGAGATGTTTTTAAGATCATTGGCAATCCATTATCATCTTTTTTTTTTTATTGAATTCTAAGTTGAATTTTTTATCGTGGTTTTTACTTTTGTTAAACTTTGGCGGTTCGTAACTAGCTATCCAATCATTTTCTGGATCTGAAATTTTATTTATTTGACTAAAGACATATTCGATATTAATATTAAATAAAAAAAGCGGTTGAAAATACGCGAGAAAAAAAAGTAGTTTTTAGGCCAAATTTTGGAAAAAATTAAATAAAAACATAAATATCAATTAAAAAAAAGTAGCTTACTCAGGATCAAATGGGCGAACTTGTATTCTTAAAATGACCTTACCTATACACCCACGAAGTTTGTCTAACCTTCCGCCAAATACCCTGTAGGTACATAGGTATTTATTATAATATAATTAAATTGATACCATAGACACATACATAGTTGTTGAGTTCTTAAGATCGCTCGAAACCAAACACAACGGGTGATTCCATAATTTTATTTTACTCGTAAGTTCGTCGTATTTATTTGCATATTTACGGAGAGCAGAAAATTGAACTCAACCTAAATTAGACACAGCATTGCCCACATGGGACTATGGGGGAGTAGGTATGTGCACGTAGATGGACGACATATTGGAACGTCGACAGCGCGCCGCGAGATTGGCCGCTTGTTTATCGCGGGAATAAAAGAGAACGAGCCGGCCGGCTGCACCCGCGGGCCGCTAATTAAATCCATGTTTGTCGCCGCTTGTTCCTCTCGCTTTATTGTTTGCCCGCGCCTTTCAGTTGTCTGTTTGTGCAGATACTCAGGGTTTTTATTTTTTCTTAGTATCTTGATGCAAAAAATGCAAACAAGAATCCTTATTAAACAACATCTCGTAAACTGTTGCAAAACCTAGGGCCCGGCAATAAAAGGCTCCCATAAATAGCGCTATAGCCCTGAGCCCGCCAGACGGCGTGGCGCCCTGATGGGGACAGGTCGGCAGATCTGTCGCCGTTGGGGGCGCCTCTGCGGGGTCATACTGACATAATCTCGTTTTATGACCATAGGTATAGAAGGTATTGGCTGTTGTAAGTATTAACTCACGACACTAACTTTATTCTCTACTTGCTTGCAGTTCACCGGTACTCCGCTTACCTCGCCAACTTTCCATATTTTCAACAATCTTATTTCTGCACGAGCCTGATATTAATCAAAATAAGAAATGCAACTATTCTATTATGCTTCTTATAAAATTTTGGATGAATTTATAAATTCCGCTCCAAGTAAAAGGTTGTCAGGTGCTGCAGCTCAATATCTCGATATGAAGTACAGTGTGGCATGCGACGGTGGCAGACGCCGGGCGGCCTCCGGACGCCCCCGTAATGCTCACCCACAGTAATCGCCCATAATCATATCACGTCAAATTACTGTGTCCTCTTAAACACTTTAAGTTAAATACCTACATTCTTACTTTTAAAATTGCGGCAGCTTTTTGACTCGATGACTCGTATAACGTATTTTGAAGTATGACTGCTAGGTTTCTGCCGCCTTATCTTTTTACAGTGTAGTATATCATTTAAAATTTACCTGATGTATGTATGCCGTTGCTACAATCTACGATCTACGCATAAGCACGCTAAAACTATTGACGATGACGTAATAGATGACTGTAGCTATCCAGGTACTATATTCCACGTAGTTTTTGTATGTATAAAATGTAGGTACATACATATAATAAGCTTTTGACCCGTTCACTGCTAGAGTTTGTACGAGAGATAGCTATTTGTTATGGTATTACAAACAATAGATTAGTGGAACTAAAAATGTTTCAAACAATATCTACGATCAAATGATCTCCAAATTTTGCATGTTGAGTGATAGTTTTCTCGATAACACATTGCTAAAATTTTTCACATTATAGATTATGTGCAAACATACAAGCATTTACTGGTGACACTGCAAAGTATATGTACATACTTCGGCGTCTTAAAAAAATTACAATAGATGTCGCTTATATCAGAAATACTGCTTATATTTACATCGAGTCGCCGAAATGTAAATATCCTCGTGGAGCCGAAGCCGCGAAGACGCGAGAGGCGGCGTGTGTAGCGGCGCTGTGTTGCAGGCACGCCGCTGTGGCTGCTGGTGCAGGTGGCGCCCATCCGCAACGAGCGCGAGCTGGTGGTGCTGTTCCTGCTCACCTTCCGCGACATCACGGCGCTCAAGCAGCCCATCGACGCCGACGACCCCAAGGGAGGCGAGTACCGCACTTCTGGTTCCCTTTCGCGATGCGCGCTCGTGTGGCAGCGACCCAGCTAGCGGTGTGTCGGTTGCAGGGCTGTCGAAGTTCGCGAAGCTGGCGCGCAGCGTGACGCGCTCGCGCTCCGTGCTGGTGTCGGCGCTGCCGGCGCTCAAGGAGCCGCAGCGCCAGAGCCACCTCGCGCATGTCAGTACTGCCCCGCCGCATGTAATCACTGCACGTACTACCTCTACCGCTCCCACGCTGCGCGCGCGCCGCCGGCTCGCTGCTCGTGTTGTCGCGTTGGCCGCGCTTGGCGGTTCCTTCGTTCCGAATTGTTTCTCGAAGCTATCGAAGAGAACGAGCAGCGAGTCGGCGCGGGCGCAGTGTCCTCACGCGGCCGGCCGCGCACGGTCACAGTCGCACGGCAGCCATCAGCGCACCGAGGAGCACGCCGCACTTTATTTGGGTAACGCTAGTCTGATTAGTTGGAAGTCTCATCGAAGATTCGCGCACATTAAGAGCTCAAGCGCAATAACTTGCCGACGCATTTTAATTACAAAATACTCTGTCCATTTTGGAATACACGTTTTGTTGCTAGAACATTGCATTTTCCCGTAGGTCTAGGTGTAATGCGACTTAATGTGTACGAACCTTTTTTATTACTAACAATAAGATTCCTCACTAATCTTATATACGGTGTTTTTTTTAGAGGTATACAACTTTAAAATGAAATAAAATATGTTTGATTGTCATGGTATTGGTTTTGTTTAAAAGATGTTCTTATGCCATTTATGCTTCAAAATGATTTCGGGCCAAAGGGCGCCACGGTTGGCTCAAATGTAGCGTATCAAATGATGTCCAATTTTCAATTTCTTTTTCGAGCAACTGGGGCCATACATCGGCAATAACGCGACGAATGTTGGCATTGAATTCCGTAGTTTATCTGTGCAGTAGTGGACTTCACATATCCCCAGAGAAAATAATCCATATGTGTGAGATCACCCGATAGTGGAGGCAAATTCAAAGAACCATCGAGTGAAAATATGCGCTCATCGAATGTTTCCCGCAATAAATTGAATGTGTGGCGTGCTGGTTGGATGGCAACACCATCTTGTTGAAACCATAGCTCTGTCACATTAATATCATTCATCTAAGGAATGAAAAGTTACGAAAATTACGTCGACCGTAATATGGACGTTTGTATGGAAAACTGAACCATGATTTTTAAAATACATTTTTGCACAATTTGCAAACGTTGTTCCGAAGTAATTCTATTTAATTATGAAATGGCAAAACATACTGTCCACAAATGTACCACCAACTATCAAATTATATATGACTAGAAAGAGTGTAACCAATTTAAAGTTGTATACCTCTAAAAAACACCCGTTAGAATCTGTATCGTCTACTCCTTAAGCACCTCCGATGTACACATTTTGTTAAAAACTTGTAAACGCTGATCAAACTATTGCATTTTGCAACAAATCGCTCGCATGTACGTTGTTGCACATTTCTTCTTCCTATTTGAATGTGTGTATGCACCCCGCCCGCGCGGCCGGGCCCGGGCCGGCGGCGCGCGCGCGGGCGGGCTGCAGCGAGCGAGTGTGCGCAGGTGATGTCGCTGTCGGGCGACGTGCTGCCGCAGTACCGCCAGGAGGCGCCCAAGACGCCGCCGCACATCCTGCTGCACTACTGCGCCTTCAAGGCCATCTGGGACTGGATCATCCTGTGCCTGACCTTCTACACGGCCATCATGGTGCCCTACAACGTGGCCTTCAAGAACAAGACGAGCGAGGACGTGTCGCTGCTCGTCATCGACTCCATCGTGGACGTGGTGTTCTTCATCGACATCGTGCTGAACTTCCACACGACGTTCGTGGGCCCGGGCGGCGAGGTGGTGAGCGACCCCAAGGTCATCCGCAAGAACTACTTCAAGTCGTGGTTCCTCATCGACCTGCTCTCGTGCCTGCCCTACGACGTCTTCAACGCCTTCGACCACGACGAGGACGTGAGTGCTTTTTGTCATTGAATTCATTTAACACTAGAGTACACGCGCGGACTACTATAGTAGACCAGGGTAACACTTTACGCTATAACTTTTTGAAAACTTGCGCCAGAGAGCTGGCATTCCAGGAAAGCCTCGTTTACTAAATTTTTCATTAAGCCAGTAAAGGTTGGGTCACTAGTCTGCGCACTTTTCTAAAATTGGCCGTTAAAACTGCGGGTCTACTCAAAAACCCGAAATCACTCGACAAAAAAATTATGAAAGACTTGCAACAAATGGATTTACCCCATGTACCAGGCAGTAGAAAGTCTTGAATACTATGACAGATAAAAAACAAATCATATTTTTTCAGTCAATTTTTTTTCAGTCAATTGTTTTTTGTTAACATTGGTCTCAGAGTGCTATTTTGGTCCAAAAAATTTACAACTTTTAAATATGTTTATAATGTTTGATCCCAAATAGTTATACAGGGTGTTAGGTAAATGGGTATATGAGCCGACACTAGCCCATGTTAACATGGTCATATAAATGGTATGGTGAAGTCAGAAAATTGATACCTTCATTTTAATTATTTTATTTTTCATTCAAATCGGATTTTATGAAATTATTTTTGTATGAAAATTAAAAAAAATAAAATGATGATATCAAATTTCTGACTTCACCATACCATTTATATGACCAAGTTAACATGGGCTAGTGTCGGCTCATATACCCATTTACCTAACACCCTGTATAAATAAACTTTGATTATAAAATAACTATAATAAACACTTTTATCATTTACATAGTAATTCTATACATACATTGCTTACAAACTGATTTACAGTGATTTTAAATTGGCTTACCAGAGTAGGCCGCGCGTGTATTCGTGTAAAAAAGGGGGCGCGTGTACTGCAGTGTTAAACAGGTTTTAACGCGATACGCGGATAGGTTGCTTTTTGTCAATGTTGTGCGAGTGCCGATCATGATAGTTTGCTATACAAAATTCCTGATAAAATCAGAGAATTAAGGTTTTTATCAAATGCAACTACCAAAAAAATCATTCAATACTATGTAGTTGCATTTTAACTACATAATAATAATGTGATTTATTTTGTTCATCTACCACTTTTATCTAACATATATGCTCGTATTATGAAATAAAGCTCGAAACTTAATTAGACCTAGATTTAAAAATATTCAGACCGAAACGTGTGAATGTACTCGATGCCACTGGCGACACCTGGCGCGCTCCGCAGGGCATCGGCAGCCTGTTCAGCGCGCTGAAGGTGGTGCGGCTGCTGCGCCTGGGCCGCGTGGTGCGCAAGCTGGACCGCTACCTGGAGTACGGCGCCGCCATGCTCATCCTGCTGCTGTGCTTCTACATGCTGGTGGCGCACTGGCTGGCCTGCGTGTGGTACTCCATCGGCCGCTCCGACGCCGACTCGGGCCTGCAGTACTCGTGGCTGTGGAAGCTGGCCAACGTCACGCAGACGCCGTACTCGTACGTGTGGTCCAACGAGTCCGACGGGCCCGAGCTCGTCAACGGGCCCTCGCGCAAGACCATGTACGTGACCGCGCTCTACTTCACCATGACCTGCATGACCTCCGTGGGCTTCGGCAACGTCGCCGCCGAGACCGATAACGAGAAGATCTTCACCATCTGCATGATGATCGTAGCAGGTGCCGGAACTCTTCTGTTATTAGCCGGAGCACCGCGCGACCCCCCGGCAGGCGCTGCGCGGGGGGCCGCGCCCGCACCCGAGTTATGTCGCGCCGCGTGCGGGCCGGGCCGGCCGCGCGTGTGGGGCCGCAGCGCTCGCCTGCGCCGCCCACACCGCAACCCGAATGCGCCGCCGACCACGACTCGCACATTCAGGCTGTTGAAAAACTACATTTCAGAGAGGGCATTGTTAGTAGTGATTCTTATTAATTTTCATTTCTATGCGTGTTGATTTTGTTTTGATTTAAACTGATACTTTGTGTATTTTTAATTTGTGAACGAGTTGAGTGTGTTTTGTTTATTATTTCATTATTTTCACATCATTACTGACACGCCTCACTCGCGAGTGTTGTTTTCTGACATCCTGTTGTCGGCGTTAGTAGTTGTTTTGTTTTCCCGTTTGGTTGTCCCGTCCCTCCCGGTGCAGGCCCACGAAGCGTCGCGACAGTCACCTGTGTGGTCTCGCGCCGGTGTGTTGTCTCACTCGCGCCGGTAGTGTTGTCTCACTCGCGCCACCCGCCCCGGTCGTGTCGTTTGTGTTGTTGCTGGTAGGACGGTGAGGCAGCACCTTCACCTAGCGCTAGACGAAATTAACCAGAAGCTAGAATGAGAGAATAATTATCAGAAAAGCAATAAATGGCACTTTGGCTATCACTGCTACAATTTCGTGTTATTGTTCACAGCGTTGACTACAGGGTGTTAGGTAAATGGGTTCATACAAATTTAAATTGATAAAATCAGATTTTTATGAAAATTAAAATAATTAAAATGATAATATCAATTTTCTGACTTCACCATACCATTCATATGTATAAAATGTTAACATGGGCTAGTATCCGCTTATGAAACCATTTACCTAACAACCTGTATATGTGTTGTCAATGCTATTCCACTGTGCCTTTTATTGTAAGATT
This sequence comes from Ostrinia nubilalis, assembly GCF_963855985.1. NCBI lineage: Eukaryota > Metazoa > Arthropoda > Insecta > Lepidoptera > Crambidae > Ostrinia > Ostrinia nubilalis. Next base: position 71,802 of record NC_087101.1, read on the forward strand.
TTAATCAGAGCGCGTTACTGGTCAAATAATCATATTATTAATTATTATTGTTATATTCGATTAATACCGCATTTCCTAAAAACATGACGTAAGTAGAAAGAAACGATTTAACAGCGAGGAGCGCCAAAGCGCGGAGACTAACTTCGTAGCTGTTCGCAGCGCTTCTGTACGCGACAATATTCGGGCACGTGACCACGATCATCCAGCAGATGACGTCGGCCACGGCCAAGTACCACGACATGCTCAACAACGTGCGCGAGTTCATGAAGCTGCACGAGGTGCCCAAGGCGCTGAGCGAGCGCGTCATGGACTACGTCGTCTCCACCTGGGCCATGACCAAGGGGCTCGACACTGACAAGGTACGCCCCGACTGCCGCGATGCCGTGCCGTTCGCGGCTGGTTACATTGTTATGTCGTCAGTGAATTTGGATGGACAGAGGTGCGGCGTTCTCTTTTGTCGACTCGGTATTTTCATCGTAAAATTTGAAGCGGTAACCCAATAATTTTGCTTGTGGCAGTTCTGCGGTGTAGAGTGTCGCTCGCGTTGCAGGTGCTGAACTACTGCCCCAAGGACATGAAGGCGGACATCTGCGTGCACCTGAACCGCAAGGTGTTCAACGAGCACCCGGCCTTCCGCCTGGCGTCCGACGGCTGCCTGCGCGCGCTGGCCATGCACTTCCACATGTCGCACTCGGCGCCCGGCGACCTGCTGTACCACACGGGCGAGTCCATCGACTCGCTGTGCTTCATCGTCACCGGCAGCCTCGAGGTCATCCAGGACGACGAGGTGGTGGCCATCCTGGGTAGGTCCCGTCCGCCTCGGGTATGCACGCGAGGCGAGGCGCAGGCGGTACAGTGCGCTTGTTGCAGGCAAGGGTGACGTGTTCGGCGACTCGTTCTGGAAGGACAGCGCCGTGGGGCAGTCGGCGGCCAACGTGCGCGCGCTGACGTACTGCGACCTGCACACCATCAAGCGCGACCGCCTGCTGGAGGTGCTGGACTTCTACCAGGCCTTCGCCAACTCCTTCGCGCGCAACCTCACGCTCACCTACAACCTGCGCCACCGGCTCATCTTCCGCAAGGTACGCCACCCGAGATCATTTTGTGCGTCGTCATCTATCTTTTATGAAGTCCTCTACTCTAGGCGCGCTCTATTTTGAAAAAATCTTAAAAAAAACGTGGTCAGTATCATTCATTCAAGAAGTTTTAAGCATTTTTTTTATTTCGGGGGTACATAATTGGAATAAAGCCGTTCGCGCGTCGCAGGTGGCGGACGTGCGGCGCGAGCGCGAGCTCATGGAGCGCCGCAAGCGCGAGCCGCAGCTGGAGCAGGCGCAGGACCACCTCGTGCGCAAAATCTTCTCGCGCTTCCGCCGCGAGCGCAGCGTCGCCGCCGCGCCCGCGCCGCCGCCCGCGCGCGCGCCGTCCGCGCCCGCCGCACCCGCCGCCGCCGCCGCCGCCGCGCCCAACTCGCTGAGCGGTGAGTGGATCTCAAACTTTTTTCTTTAGGGCGATGCGGCCAGTCAATGGATTTTCTATTGGCTCGACTGCCGTTTGCGAGAGTTAGCGAGTCGACCGCTTCGGCAAATTCAGTCAAATCGGCGGGAAACGTTGACGCGCCGCACATCTGCTCCGACGTTTTAAAGAGGAAACATTCGACCGTTTGGTCGTGTGTCGAACGAGCTCCGAAGCTGTCGCACCACGATTCGAAAAAATCTTTCGCCGTTAGAATCCTACGTCGTTTCCGACGAATGCAGGCGGGGCGAAGCGGGATTCCAACGGCGAACGAACGCAGATTCGAAACTCCCAGGTTCGAAAGTTTCGAAACGCCATTCGAACGACGACCGACGAAATCCGAAAGGCTTCCGTCTAACCCAAAACTGTTTCGCAGCCAGTCCCGCGGACCCCGAGCGGGGCGAGCCGGGCGCGGGAGGGGCGGGCGGGACGGGCGGGGCGGGCGCGGCGCGCGGCAAGTGGGGCCGGCTGCTGGCGGGCGGCTCGCTGGACGCGGGCGAGGGCGCGCGTGGCGTGTTCGCGCGCAGCCTGAGCGTGCGCGAGCGGCCCGCGGCGCTGGGAGCGGGCGCGGGCGCGGGAGCGGGAGCGGGAGCGGGCGCGGGCGCGGGAGCGGGTGATGCGGGCACGCTGCTGAAGGCGCAGTTCGCGAAAGCGCGCTCGGCGTCCGCGCTGGGCGCCGCGCGCCAGGACACCATCGAGGAGGTACTGTCGACGATTTAATCGAAAATCATTTTTACTCTGTGCCGACCCGATTTCTTGATATTGCAAGCACGATAATCGGGTCGTCGCGCGCTGATTTACACCTTAATTCCCCACTTCTTGGTCTTGTGTAAAAGGCGGTGTGGTCATGCCTTTTTAACGTGTATCTTAAGTTTGTACGCCATAAATGGAAAGTTTCAGCCAGCTCCCGCTGCATACGCCCTTGACTTCTAAGCAACACTATTTGAGCAACTTGAGCTGGAGTAATGGGCATTATTCTCAAATTATGGAAACGAGAATAACCCTAAGATTAATTTAAAAACAAAAAACAAAACACCAAACTCTTACAACATTTAATATCGAATTTAAACTTACCCGTACTCTTTACGCTCCAACAACGAAATGCGTTTCTTGAGTCAAAAAAGTTAGACGCATTTTTTTTATAAATCAAGCCTCTTAAATTAACAAAAACAAATGTTCTGTTAACATGTCACACGAAACTTAGGTATACAACACCTATTTGGCCTCATATCTGGTTGTTTAGGCTTGGGCCAAATTCCGTGCCGCTGAGTGTAGATAGATTCTACCACTTTGTCAAAGGCGTTATAAAACTTTTGACTGTAACAGATATAACTCCACAAAATTACAGCTCTCTAGTCCCAATCCCTCAGGCACAATCAGTTCGGATTGGTAAAATCAGTCAAAAGTAATTTTAATTTATTTACAAATCAGGAGTTAGAGGAGAAGCGCGTGGCACCCGCCGCCGCAGCGCCTGCGCACGCGTCCACTCAGGCGCCCGCCGCCGCCTGCTCGCTCGCCGGCGCCGCCTCGCTCGCCGGCGCCTCGCTTACCGGCGCCTTGCACACCGGCGCCTCGCACGGCGCGCCCGCGTCGGCCGCGGCGCTGGCGCACGCCGCCTCGTCGCACGACGCGGCGCTGGCCGAGCTGCGGCGCGACGTGCGCAACGAGGTGCAGAGACTGCAGCAGAAGGTGAAGGAATCGCATCCCGCCGTCCGACCGGAGACCGCGCTCTTTTAAATTGATGACGAATCGTATGCGACGTTTTTCGTCGCTCGGGTCGCATTAAAAATCAGTCAGTCGGAACCTTTTCAGACGCTTTCTATCTCAGCCTCGGTGAAGCGTTCGCGCTCACCAGTTGGCGCCACTGGCGAGTGAGGTCCTATCGCTCGCTCACGGTTAAGACAGACGCGCCAATCGGCGAGCGGCAGGTGGACAAGAGCCGGTGAGCGCAGTCAAGAAAACCCTCATTCTATCGGTGCATATAAAAACTAAATCACTTCTGATACTCGAAGAAGTGATCAATATTGCGACTTATTTATTTTATTTTAATAATGATTTTCTCGAAAAAGTGCACCGGGCGCTCGCGTCTCGACCGCTTTATTTTTTGACACGTTCGCATTAAACACTGAATATAATATTTGTCAACGATCAGTTGGGGCGCGTGGAAGAGCTGCTGACGATGCTGGCGACGCGCCTGGGCGCGGACACGGACGCGGGCCCCGGGCCGGCGGGCGCGGGCCCCGGGCCGGCGGGGGCGGGCCCCGGCGCGGGCCCCGGGCCGGCGGGGGCGGGCCCCGACGACGAGCGGCCGCGCGCGCCCACCGACGTCGCCGCACTCGCGCGGAAACGCCGCTCCAAGGTTATAATTTGGTTAAATGCATAGTTTGTATACCTACTACAAATAAATAAATAAATAAATTAGTGCAAAAACAGCCAAAATATCCCAGTTTCTCGAGCACCATAGGAGTAACATAGGTTTTTCAGGGTTGCGAAATGCGAACTTGGGTGTATGTATACTTCTCTCGAGGAACCCTACAACTAGGCCGGTAGAATAAAATACATTGATTTAACAAGTCGGAAACAATTCCTACAAAAGGTTTATTGTCTTATGGCTTCATTTGTTGCATTATACCGCGTAAAGAACTTATAGTATCAAAAACTCGTCTTCATGACTAAAGGACATTTAATCTCCTGCATTGAATAAGATCAAACATATGTTTTGGACAAACCATTCTCATGCTAATGTTCGACAAAGTATAACCAGCGTTTCCCTGTCAAGGCTCGCGAGTTGTATTCGCCTATCCTTGTTCGTCCAACCCGTTCCTTAACTACGGTTGGTGCACCTCTTCCTCGCACTCTCCTGAACGACTCTGTGTTATCTGCTATGTCTGTCCCTCTTAATTTACTGAAGTTCGCTGAGCCAGTTAAAGTTGGACAACACTGAAGTGTCCCATACACATAAATATGATATCCAAACCGTGACATTGAAAGGGGGCGCCACTGTCAATACCGGATCGCTAATAAATGAATGTTTTCTTTGAGTAAAATTTTCTATCTACAGTATTAAGAGTACTTTCCCTCCAGGTGGCATTACAAAATTTTATCCTGTATAGTTAAACGATGGTGGCGCCCCCTGTCTATGAGTTTAGTGGGACAGTTAAGTGTAGGTCATCTATATGTCTATCGCGCAAGTGTCATGTGGCCATTTTATTTTTGTCAGTTCTTGTAGTGCCAATATAAATGACCTAAATTGAACTGTCCCACCAAACTCATTGACAGGGGGACGCCACCATCGTTCAACTATATAGTTTCCAACATGGCAAAAATTGGAACCGGCGATCCGGTATTGACGGTGGCGCCCCGCTGTCAATGTCACGGATGGGACAGTTCAGTATTTTTGATCTACACAAGATTTGTACGAGATTCATGTTGATGCGTGTAGGTCGCGCAGCGAAATTCGGAGGCGAACACGGTACTCGCACCGATGTAATATTTGCACGTAATTGACTGACGTCTGACACATCACACGCGCGACCTTTAAGATTGCAATAATTCGGTGATCGTCGTACGTGTGTCGTCCTCAGGCGAGAAGCAAAGGAGCAGCGCCGGCGGCGCCCACGCCGACCACGCCCGAGGGCCCGGGCGGCGCGCTGGGCGGCAGCAGCAGCGGCAGCGGCGACGCGGCGGGCGCGGGCGCGGGAGCGGCGGCGGCGCGGCGGCGCGAGTTCGTGTAGCGCGCGGCGGCGGCGGCCGCGCCCAACGACTAGCGCGCCGCCGCCCGCCGCCCGCCGCCCGCGCCCGCCGTCCCCGACGCGTGACAGGCGATGAACTGAAACTGTTGTGTTCAACTCGAATACTCGACCGGTCGAGTCGAACTGTGCGCAGTCGGCCGACCGGCGCTTCGCACCGCACGCGCTCGCGCCGGGCCCGCGCAGTGCACGCCGGATCGCCCGCGTCTCGCCGCGTGTCAGCGCTCCATCCGTTCCTTTCTCGTAGATTAGAATGTTACGATCGCACTTTCCTTGCGCCGATCGGGCTCGTCGTTCGAAGTTTGCGTTATCTTTCACGCCGGCACGTTCACGACCGCACGTTTGTTACCTACGTTTCGGACGCGTCACTTACGACTTTGACCTCGATAAAATTCTTCTAGTGCTTGTCGCGAGTGAAGATTTATTTTTCCCTTTGGACGATTTTTAATTGTTTAAATAATCACGATTCTCCGGAAACTTAACAAAGCACAATATGATGAAGCGTTTTACGACGAAAATGATTCTACAGTGAAATTATACTTTAGGTCATTTATTATCAATTATCATCACGAATAGTCCGCGATCTCATTAGGCTAAGCGCTCGGGCTCCGCGCCGCGCGAGGCGCCGCGGGCGTTGTTACGTTTTTAGAGTTTATGGGCGCTGCTGAGCCCGCACTCGCCCACGCCGAGCCACCGCTCCGTTACTATCTTTTTATCGAGAAATATATCGAAATGAGAACTGTACTCTGGTTTTATTTGATATGATGGTCGGCCAAATTCCTCATGGGTGATGGGTGATCGACAGTGTCCTTTAATATTGCACAGTATTAGATAAGAAATACATAAATATACATTCGCGTTCCAATCTTAGATTAATAAAACCTAGATGGATAGTCTTCATACAAACGCTTCGTCAAGAGTGAGGCAAAAATCTTATGTCATTAGTGTCAATTTTGTTAGGGAGTGTAGACAGTGAAGGCGATTTTCCCGAAAGTAGGGAAATTTTTAATACGTTTTTAATTATTTTATAACTAACAAAAACAAAACGCATCATGTACTTGCTTATTTATTGAATTCAAAGTACCTACCTAATTACAATAAGATAAATCGACTTAAAAGTCTCGATTTCATAAAAAAAAGGAAGTGTATTTGTACGGCGAACAATTGGGAAATAAATTTTCGTGTTACTGGTATCATTCCCGTATTTAATTTTAAAAAGCCAAATTCAAGCAAAATACGCGTCGAATCGTAGTACTTACTTATGAAATGTAACACTGGTCACTTTCTTTAGTTTTTCTGATGTATTTAGACACCCTTTCACAGCACAAACCGTCTTAATTAATTAAGTCGTCGGACGTGTTTACCAATTTTTCACTTTGACAGTTCATGTGACGTTTACGAGTAGGTAAGCCATTCTGGCTCACTAAAATCTGCCTCACTTTTCGTGCACTGACTACATATCTATCTAGGTTTTATTAATCTAAGGTTCCAATGCAATTAAAATAAAGAGAGACCTGCATTTCTTTATTTTAATAATTGTCGTTTGTAAATGTGACGGGGCCCGCTTAACGCAATTTCGGGCCTAAATCATTGCCTGCAGTTTCTGTTAAAACTGGTTAAAGTAGAAGTTCCTACACAAATAAAATTTGAGTCTACATTTGGGCCATGCGACGTCATAAAAGACGACCAAATTCTACTCGAAGTACCAGGAGCACATAAATAAAAGGGGGTATTTGTCGTTTTTAAATGTGACAATTATTAAAGGACGTAAGTATGTAACACTGTTTGTCCTCCTTTGTTTATCTCATTCCCTCACATGGGATAGGCCTAGAATGGGATAAAAATACACAAATGTCACTAAGAAAAAAGAGAACAATAGTTGAATGTCCGCTCAAAGTACCAGGACAACATACAAAGACGGTCTGTGTGGGTGTGGCATTAGTATATGTTAGATAAAGACATGTATAATATTTATATGCCGTCTCATTCCTCCGCAATATTTATGAGGGTACATCACTATAAGAAAAAGAGCAAGACGGGTTATGATCTTAGTACCCCGTCTCTTTCGGTCCGCATGTTTACGGGGGTAGTCTTATAAGTATTTGACTTAAAAGGTGAATAAATAAATCTCCTGCTAAATTATGGTCTCCTAGTACCATAGAAATAATCGAACATCAAAAACGAAGAAAAATCAAAGGAATTTTACAAAAATCAAGCAACTTTTGTGGCATTTGAGGTAACCACTCCACAGGTGATCGATCAAGGCCGTATTTTCCAAAACACCATCATAATATTTTAGGTACATTTACTTTAGCATAAAACAGTCCTTGAGTAAGGAAGCAAAAATGTAGAACGCCATCATCGTAATATTTTATTTCAAGATTATTCCAATGAATAAACAACTGTATAAATAAATCATCCTGCAGTTTCTGTCAAAACTGGTTAGTAAACTAAAAGTCCCTACACAAAATTTGGGCCATGCGACGTCATAAAAGACAACCGAATCCTACTCACAGTACCAGGAGCACATAAATAATAGGGGGGTAATTGCCGTTGGTAAATGTGACATTAAAAAGGGCGCAAGTATGTAATGCTGTTTGTCCCCCTATGTTTATCTCATTTCCTCACATCGGATAGACCTAGAATGGGATAAAAATACACAAATGTCACTAAGAAAAAAGAGATAACAATAGTTGAATGTCCGCTCAAAGTACCAGGACAACATGCAAAGACGGTCTGTGTGGGTGTGACAATAGTATATGTTAGATAAAGACATGTATAATATTTATATGCCGTCTCATTCCTCCGCAATATTTATGAGGGTACATCACTATAAGAAAAAGAGCAAGACGGGTTATGATCTTAGTACCCCGTCTCTTTCGGTCCGCATGTTTAAGGGGGTAGTCTTATAAGTATTTGACTTAAAATGTGAATAAATAAATCTCCTGCTAAATTATGGTCTCCTAGTACCATAGAAATAATCGAACATCAAAAATGAAGAAAAATTAAAGGAATTTTACAAAAATCATGCAACTTTTGTGGCATTTGAGGCGATCAAAACGCACTACCATAGCCACTCCACAGGTGATCGATCAAGGCCGTATTTTCCAAAACACCATCATAATATTTTAGGTATATTTACTTTAGCATAAAACAGTCCTTGAGTAAGGAAGCAAAAATGTAGAACGCCATCATCGTAATATTTTATTTCAAGATTATTCCAATGAATAAACAACTGTATAAATAAATCATCCTGCAGTTTCTGTCAAAACTGGTTAGTAAACTAAAAGTCCCTACACAAAATTTGGGCCATGCGACGTCATAAAAGACAACCGAATCCTACTCACAGGTACCAGGAGCACATAAATAATAGGGGGGTAATTGCCGTTGGTAAATGTGACATTAAAAAGGGCGCAAGTATGTAATGCTGTTTGTCCCCCTATGTTTATCTCATTTCCTCACATCGGATAGGCCTAGAATGGGATAAAAATACACAAATGTCGCTAAGGAAAAAGAGATAACAATAGCTGAATGTCCGCTCAAAGTACCAGGACAACATGCAAAGACGGTCTGTGTGGGTGTGACAATAGTATATGTTAGATAAAGACATGTATAATATTTATATGCCGTCTCATTCCTCCGCAATATTTATGAGGGTACATCACTATAAGAAAAAGAGCAAGACGGGTTATGATTTTAGTACCCCGTCTCTTTCGGTCCGCATGTTTAAGGGGGTAGTCTTATAAGTATTTGACTTAAAAGGTGAATAAATAAATCTCCTGCTAAATTATGGTCTCCTAGTACCAAGAAAATTCTAAACGAACAAGTTTTTACAAAAACCAAGCAACTTTTGAGGCGGTCGAAGCCACAGTATCGAATTTTCCAAAACACAATTTTTCTAAGGTGCTAAGTTTTATCTGTTACTAGCTTTCCGCCCGCGGCTTCGCCCGCGTGTAATTTTGTCTGTCACAGAAAAACTTTATCGCGCGCGTCCCTGTTTCAAAAACCGGGATAAAAACTATCCTATGTTCTTTCCCGGGACTCAAACTATCTCTATGCCAAATTTCATCAAAATCGGTTGCGAGGTTTAAGCGGGAAAGCGTAACAGACAGACAGACAGACAGACAGACAGACAGACAGACAGACAGAGTTACTTTCGCATTTATAATATTAGTTGGGATAGTTCCAAAATACTGAACTGTCCTATGCATGACATTGACAGTGGGGCGCCACCGTCAATACCGGATCGCTGGTTCCGATTTTTGCCATGTTGGAAACCATATAGTTGAACGATGGTAGCGCCCCCCTGTCATTGAGTTTGGTGGGACAGTTCAGCGTGGGTCATCTTTACTACTACCACAGAATAATAATAAGTACCTACTACTACTGTTTTATTTGTTACTTCTTTACACAAACCTTTTTTAGTTCAGTGTAGCGGTGAGATGACCTATGAACCGTCCCTGCCACTGTCATCAGGAGGGCGCCACCACCAACACCGGACCATTATTTCCGATTATTGCCGCCACGTTGCTGAGCAAACTTAACAAGACATTTTTGCAGGAGGGCGCTACTATCATTATTGGGTTGTGTTTTTTATTTTTGGCACTTGACGTTTTATAATCGTTGGATTTTATAAACTGCTGAACTGTCCCACCCGTAACATTGACAGGGGTGGCGCCACCATCAATACTGGATCGCTGGTTCCGATTTTTGCCATGTTGGAAACTAAATAGTTGAACGATGGTAGCGCCCCCCTGTCAATTTAGTTTGGTGGGACAGTACACGTGTAAAGGGTTGGATCCAATCCCAGAATCTGTCCTATACCGACGAACAAAGGGGATTATAGTTCCAAAATACTGAACTGTCCTATCTATGACATTGACAGTGGGGCGCCACCGTCAATACCGGATCGCTGGTTCCGATTTTTGCCATGTTGGAAACCATATAGTTGAACGATGGTAGCGCCCCCCTGTCATTGAGTTTGGTGGGACAGTTCAGCGTGGGTCATCTATAGCAGGGGTTTGACTGACATATTTTGGCGGGAGAACGAGGCATTACGACAAATACACAAGATGGGAAGAGACAGAATAGATTGTCAGTTCGACAGTCGAATCGACCTTTCGTATCGCTGCTAGTTGGCCGTATAGTTCCAAAATACTGAACTGTCCTATGCATGACATTGACAGTGGGGCGCCACCGTCAATACCGGATCGCTGGTTCCGATTTTTGCCATGTTGGAAACCATTTAGTTGAACGATGGTAGCGCCCCCCTGTCATTGAGTTTGGTGGGACAGTTCAGCGTGGGTCATCTTATACTTTAGTTTGATATATTTTTGCAGGCCAGTGTATTATATAAAATAATGTCTCTCTGTCATCACGAATGAAACTTTGTATGGATAAATTATTTTTGTAGGTATTAATATTCCATTTTCTTCCATAAACTTTGAATTTTTGACGAATTTCAATATCTAATTACTACATGTGATATACAGGGTGGAATTTTGTAATGCCACCTGAAGGGAAAGTACTCTTAATACTGTAGATAGAAAATTTTACTCAAAGAAAACATTCCTTTATTTTTGAAAAAAATAAATAAATAAAACATCATTCAAATATTTTCAAAAATTTGCTTGTCACACCCGGGAATCGAACCAACTGTTAAAAATTACATCCTGTATTTTTATTGCATCGATCGATAGGGTTAAGTATAAGGATGAAATCTCTCAAACAAACTTGATAAATCAAATGAAATAAAAACCATGAAATCTTAAATTATTGTATGTTATTATTTACCGAAAATTGTATGGTATGGTGGTAAATTTTCGAAAAAAATTCAAAAATCTTTGAATGCAGTTCTTTTTTTTCAAAAATAAAGGAATGTTTTCTTTGAGTAAAATTTTCTATCTACAGTATTAAGAGTACTTTCCCTCCAGGTGGCATTACAAAACTCCATCCTGTATTATCATTGGAAAGAAGAGAAGCTAGAGATGTTTTTAAGATCATTGGCAATCCACAGGGTCAGGCAATCCATTATCACCTTAATTTTTTTTTTAATCGAAATCCAAGTTTAATTTTTTATCGTGGTTTGTACTTTTGTTAAACTTTGGCGGCTCGTAACTACCTAGCTATCCAATCACTGGAAATTTAATTTATTTGACTAAAGAAAGACATATTAATATCAAATAAAAAAAGCGGTTGAAAATACGCCAGAAAAAATATTGAAGCAGTTTTTAGGTCAAATTTTGGAAAAATAAAAATATCAATAAAAAAAAGTAGCTAACTTAGGGTCAAATGGGCGAACTTGTATTCTTAAAATGACCTTACCTATACACCCACGAAGTTTGTCTAACCTTCCGCCAAACACCCTGTAAATTCTTTTATTTACTAACCTTACGACTCCTTACAGTGATCGCCAGTCTTTCAGCTGGTGATATGGGGATACGATTTACACTGGATCGCAGTAGCGTACTTTCCAATTTGTATAGTAATTCGTCGAAAGATCTCATCGAAAGGCGAAAATGTTTAAAAAAAAAAACCTGTTCCTATCTTCTCGTAAATCAGAAAACGATGTTACAAAGGCGCCTCTCAGTAACCTTGTGGCAATCGAAAAGCTACAGTCGTGGTACATACACAATACACGTTGAGACCCGTAATTTTATTAGGGATTGTACATTAGTAGAGCTACCTCCCCTATCAGTTTGATTCACCCATTCTGGGACACCCTGTATAGATATAACATTTTTTTGCGAGTTTAAGTAGAGGATAATATGGTGTTGAAATAAAAGACTTAAGTAATTTTCGATCCTAACTTTAATATATACAAAAAGGAAATACACGCGAGCGTCGCGACGCGTTCGGCGGCGTCGCGGCAGATCCGGGCGGCGTGGGCTTTGACACTAAGAATTTCAACACCCTTTCTTATGAAATATCTCACAAGACTCTCTATTTTTTACTCTGTTCCCTATAAACGCTAGAAAAGCCAGCTCCAATTCATATACATAGACTGGGTTTTCAAGCGTTCGCATCACGTACACCGTTCACACGAGTCGCGTTTCGCTCAGGAAGAAATGCACTAGATATCACATTCGAGAATTTCTTCCGGCAGAATGTGACTCAGTCGGACAGCGGAATCTGTGGTTTCGGTTTCTCTCGTAGGAGCCCAAACGTCCGTCATCGCCCGAACACAAATTCGACACGCGGCCGCGTCTCGGGTCGAAGGTTCGGAACGGCCCCCGGGCGTCGTCGAGCGCGAGGCGACCGCTCGCACGACGGCGGGAAAACGCTCGAGGTCACGTTTTCCGCCCGTCGGTTCGACTCCGTCCGGGTTCGCGCGGTCGAGAGAAGACACTTTGACAAACGAGGCCGCGCAGTAAAAAAAAAAAAAATCGACACGTCCACAAGCAGGATCTCCAAACATCGGGTTACATTTCTTAATCACTAAAAAAATATCAATCAAGTAGAACGGGACGCGGGTCGGGCCGCGGCGGGCGCGCTAGTGGCGCCGGTCGGCCAGCGCCGAGTGCTGCGACAGGTGCGACAGCGCCGAGTGCGCCGACGAGCACATGTCCTGCAACAGAGCGGCGCGTGAGCGGCAGGGTGGAAAAAAATCATGATTTTTTTATTTTCATCAAAAAAATCAGATTTTTTTGAATAAATCATGATTTATTTGATTTATATTGATTTTTTTGATTTTTATTCGATTTTGCAATCATTGCCTTAGTTTTTCATGCGGAAAACATGTTTATTTAGGTACAATTGAGGTATAGTACTGGGAACAAGCCAAAAAAGTTAAATTATGTAAGACGGTATGTCATATTTTTACTGAAACAAGAAAAAACTCGTCAAAAACAGCTCGTCCTAAGTGGTGTCTGTTTCCATTACAAAAACACTAATATATTTTTACAAGTATCAATTTTATTTTTTTCCCAAAAAAAATCTATAGTAAAACAATTTTTTTCTAATTTTCCATATAGAACGTCTATTTCATTGTTTTGAACATTACAGTTGATTAATATGCACTGCCAGCGTTGCATTAATTCCATTTTAGTATATTGATTTAAATCAGTGATTTTTATTAAAAAAATCATGCAATAAAAATCGTGATTTAAATCAACTTGATTTAAATCATGATTTAAATCATGCAACCCTGGTGAGCGGGCGGCGGGGCCGGGCGGCACTCACCTGGTACGAGAACTGCGGGAAGTGCTCCTCCTGTATGCGCGCGAGGTGGTCGGGGCGCTCGGGCGGCGTGAGCTCGACGGACTCGCCCGTGAACTCGGAGTCGAAGTAGCGCGTGTCGGTCTCCGACTCCACCTGCGGCTTGAAGGGCGGCGGGCACTCACCTGGTACGAGAACTGCGGGAAGTGCTCCTCCTGTATGCGCGCGAGGTGGTCGGGGCGCTCGGGCGGCGTGAGCTCGACGGACTCGCCCGTGAACTCGGAGTCGAAGTAGCGCGTGTCGGTCTCCGACTCCACCTGCGGCTTGAAGGGCGGCGGGCACTCACCTGGTACGAGAACTGCGGGAAGTGCTCCTCCTGTATGCGCGCGAGGTGGTCGGGGCGCTCGGGCGGCGTGAGCTCGACGGACTCGCCCGTGAACTCGGAGTCGAAGTAGCGCGTGTCGGTCTCCGACTCCACCTGCGGCTTGAAGGGCGGCGGGCACTCACCTGGTACGAGAACTGCGGGAAGTGCTCCTCCTGTATGCGCGCGAGGTGGTCGGGGCGCTCGGGCGGCGTGAGCTCGACGGACTCGCCCGTGAACTCGGAGTCGAAGTAGCGCGTGTCGGTCTCCGACTCCACCTGCGGCTTGAAGGGCGGCGGGCACTCACCTGGTACGAGAACTGCGGGAAGTGCTCCTCCTGTATGCGCGCGAGGTGGTCGGGGCGCTCGGGCGGCGTGAGCTCGACGGACTCGCCCGTGAACTCGGAGTCGAAGTAGCGCGTGTCGGTCTCCGACTCCACCTGCGGCTTGAAGGGCGGCGGGCACTCACCTGGTACGAGAACTGCGGGAAGTGCTCCTCCTGTATGCGCGCGAGGTGGTCGGGGCGCTCGGGCGGCGTGAGCTCGACGGACTCGCCCGTGAACTCGGAGTCGAAGTAGCGCGTGTCGGTCTCCGACTCCACCTGCGGCTTGAAGGGCGGCGGGCACTCACCTGGTACGAGAACTGCGGGAAGTGCTCCTCCTGTATGCGCGCGAGGTGGTCGGGGCGCTCGGGCGGCGTGAGCTCGACGGACTCGCCCGTGAACTCGGAGTCGAAGTAGCGCGTGTCGGTCTCCGACTCCACCTGCGGCTTGAAGGGCGGCGGGCACTCACCTGGTACGAGAACTGCGGGAAGTGCTCCTCCTGTATGCGCGCGAGGTGGTCGGGGCGCTCGGGCGGCGTGAGCTCGACGGACTCGCCCGTGAACTCGGAGTCGAAGTAGCGCGTGTCGGTCTCCGACTCCACCTGCGGCTTGAAGGGCGGCGGGATCTGCGGGCGGACGGACGAGGCGAAAATTCAAAGCCCGAAAGTAATATAATAATAATAATATAATAAAATCATTTATTTGCAAGAACATGGTTACAGATGGGTGTTAATTTAATAAATTCCAGCATATTCTGTCGCATGCGACGTGCAAAAATTCTTGTTCTTAAAGTTATGTTAATTATTATTGCTACATTTACTTTCAGACTTAACATATTTTTATAAGTCGAAACGGACCGTTCGTTTCGCTTTTAGGTTTTTCGTGTGCGGGTACCGATGCGGTACACAGATGTACAGTAAAAATACAGGGCGTTAGGTAAATGGGTATATGAGCCGACACCAGCTCATGTTAACATGGGCATATAAATGGTATGGTGAAGTCAGAAAATTGATATCTTTATCATTTTAATTATTTTGATTTTCATACAAATCGGATTTTATAAAATTTATTTTGTATGAAAATTAAAAAAAATAAAATGATGATATCAAATTTCTGACTTCACCATACCATTTATATGCCCATGTTAACATGAGCTAGTGTCGGCTGATATACCCATTTACCTAACACCCTGTATACAACGCGGGATCGTGACCGGAGAACGGTCCGCTCCCCGAGGTTACCTTCTTGGCGACGAGGTCGGCCCAGTTGATGGAGGCGAAGAAGGGGTGGTGCATGACCTCGAGCGCGTCGTCGGGCCCGGCGCCCAGCCGCTTGGCCGGCTCCTTGGTCAGCAGCCCGGCCAGCACGCAGCGGCAGGCCGCCGACAGCGCGCGCGGGAACCGCACCTGCGACGCGACACGGCGGCGTTTTAACGTCGGCGATCAAAAAATGCACAATTAATACTCGTAGGTAAACAACTATTAAGTGCAACTTCTGTTAGTTTCGTTACTATTATATTTATAAGTAACAGTTTTATAAGTTACATTACCCAAGGAGTACCACAAAATATAACTTAAAAAAAAACCGACTTCAAATGCGTGAACACAAATAATACCTATTCAACAAAAAAATAATCGTTCAAATTGGTTCATAATCGGCGGAGATATTGCGTATAAAAAAGTTCATCCCCAATTCTCCACCCTTGGGGGTGAAATATTTTCTTCAAATTCGCATGAAACCACCCTTTTGATAATACCTATTCAACAAAAAAATAATCGTTCAAATTGATTTATAATCGGCGGAGATATTGCGTATAAAAAAGTTCATCCCCAATTTTCCACCCTTGGGGGTTGTTTTTTTTATTATTAAATTTAAATGGGACCACCCTTGAGGTATTACCTATACGCCGAAAAAAGATTTGTTCAAATCGGTTCATAATTGGCGGAGTTATCGCGTAACAAACATAGAAAAAAAAAACATACGGGTCGAATTGAGAACCTCCTCCTTTTTTTGAAGTCGGTTGAAAATGCAACATTTTGGACATTTTTTTCTCACTCTTTATTACTTTTAAACTGCGAAATATTTTTGAAGCGGCGGAACGACCCGACCCAGCGGTCCCGCGTCCCTGTGCTCGTGAAGGAACACGACGGAGAATATCGGAGCAGATTTTTAATCTCATGGAGCGAGTCGCGACGCACTCCGGGCGTGACGGGGATCCCGGATCGAGTCGTCCCCCGAGGAAAAACGATCCGGACTTTCTTTTCGTCCGGGCTCCTGTGGAAGTTTCGGGATGCACAGACCTCCTCGTTCATGATCAGCGAGAACAGCACGTCGTGGTCGCGGTTGTAGAAAGGCAGGCGGCCGCACGCCATCTCGTACATCACCACGCCCACGCCCCACCTGCGGGCAGGCGGCATTAGCACAGGCCTCGAGTTCAACGATCACTCGCTGCACACACAAATCACTAAAGGGCTTCGCGTTAATCTGATGAGTTTAAATGAGCTGATTTTAAACGAGCGAGCGACATGTGCGCTCTCGGTGCGAGTTTACATTGAACGTCATCGCCAGCGATTGCGTAAAAAAATGACACGAAAGTATGACAGAAAGTACCGCGTCCCTGGCAGACGCTTTCGAGAACTAAAATCTTCATCGATTTTTTGACGCCCTCACTGGCGACGACGTTCGATGTGAACTCGCGCCGAGCAAAACGAAAGCGGTATAGATGTCATAGTCAAAGGTCGATATGCAGTCTCTTCGCGGAATGACTGGTTTATCCTAGGTTTGACCAAGGCCTTCAGGCAAACCCCGAAGTGATTTCTGATTTCGGCCTTTGACTAAGTCAAACCTAGAAGTGCCTAAACTGTTCAGTCAAACGTCGAAACTAAAATAATCTGTTTCGGGCTTTGCCTAGTCAATCCTAGAAACGACTGGCAGACTCGGTCAGAAGTAAACAGCAAATAGAAAACCGGTCAAGTGCGAGTCGGATTCGCTTACGAAGGGTTCCGTGCGACTCTGTTCTTGTATGGGAACCCCCCTTTTAATATTTCTTTTATTTTAATTTTACGATTTATTTTTAAAGTAGATAATATGTGAATATTTCAAGGGTTCACCTGTTTACGTTTTAATTTAAATTCGAGCAAAAAACTGCAAAAAGTTTGCTGTATAGGAGCCTCCCTTAAATATTTATGTATTTTATTGATTTATTTATTTTTAAAGTGAATAAAAAACTAAATCTTTTGAAAATGATTCATGAGATACGAGCCTGGTGACAGACAAAATTTAGCGAAGTCATAGTAATAGGGTCCCGTTTTAACTCTTTATCCTTTAAGCCTTAATAAAGGACCTTCTGTTACCTTCAAATTTAAGGTAACAGAACCCTAAAAATTAGTAATTTCAAGATCGGTCTAGAAACACTGACAAACAACCTCAGTAAATAGTTTTAGTTTTTCGTACCTTCACCTAAAGAACCGACCGTAACGCCTTTGCAATAAATTCGAGATCAGAATAAAGTATAGTTTAGTTTAAAGTCTTAATTGAGGTTTGACTAGTCAAACCCCGATTTCATTAAATTGAGTTTCGACGTTTGCCTAACCAAATTAGTTACTCCTAGGTTTGACTGACATTCTTTAGTCAAAGGCCGAAATGTTTGGGCTTTGACTAAGACTTCTAGTCAGACCTGAGAATTGACTAGTCAAACCTAGGTGTGCCGGAACTTCGAGGTTTGACTATAACATAGACACATATGCGGGATGAGCACAAGATGAGGCGTGGCACAGACCAGTCGACGGCGGGCCCGTAGTCCGTGTCCTCCAGCACCTCGGGCGCCAGGTACTCGGGCGTGCCGCAGAAGGTCTTGGTGGTGCGCCCGTACGTGATGTTGACCTGCGGCACAGAATAAGTAATAGTACAGGTACAGAAGGATTACTCCGCAAGACGATTTAAATAAATGCGAGTCTTGCTACGACGCGATACAGTGGAATTCAGCTCGCACAGCACTACGTACCTACAATTTTATTCACCTACAAGTTTTGTCTCTTTCTATCGCGTGCCTCTGAACTCTTCTTACGCTGTTAGGGTTGCTGTCTAGTAGTGTCTAGTAAAAAAAATAATTAATATAGGCTTATTTGTAATGAGGTACGTATGTAGGTAAGTACGCATTCATTATGGAAAACCTTGGGAGAGGCCTTTGTCCAGCAGTGGACGTCATTAATTTGCTGAAACGAACGAACGCATTCTGAGCAGTAGTCATGGTAGGTTAGGTTCCTATACTATCCTAAGAATTATTATTGATTACCTACATGGCCAACATACCTTTCAGCATCTTTGGGAAGCAAAAAAAGAGATAAATCCGGTAGATTTCTTTTCGAATTTAAACACCCGAACGCCGCACAATAATATTTCTTTCTCTTTATGTCCATTTTGTAATAATACTTCGATCATAGAATTAGATACTACAACGCACGCCAGCGTCCTGACAGGCGCGCGCGTGACACTCGACTGATATAATACCCGCCGGCGGGGCGCTTCGCTGTAGGTAATTATCGGATGTACCGCGCGGAGTGAGCCAGGCCTGCCTGCGGGCGCGCGCAGCAGAGTAAATACAGGTAGGTTATCTTCATAGAAACGCACCGAGCGCGGTTTGTATGTGAGCGCGCCAATATACGTATGCGGCGCGCAACCACGACTGACTCCCCGCTAATCCACGCTAAAAGACAATGCCGGAAATTGGCGTCTTTTTTTTTCGCGCGGCCATCGACCAAAATAGTGACATTGTAATGTGTAAACAAACAATACCATCCATTAAAGGCTCCCGACATCAGTGTGGAGCAGAATCAGCGCAATAAAAAATAGCGCAATATTTTGTTGCAATTTCTTACAAAACTTGCGCGCAAAAAGCAAATCTAGTATGTAAATCATCAAACTTCTAAATCTAATGCTCGTAACTCAGTTCAGACTGAGTTTAGAGGTATACATGTCATAGTAAGTTTGGTTTATTACACTATTTTGTAATCAAAAAACAAAGTTTGGTCGATGGCCGCGCGAAAAAAAAAAAGACGCCACCTTCCATACAAAATCTGGCATTGCCATTTTGTCAGTGTGTGCGTGCGCGCCGCATAAGTATTGGCGCGCTCACATACAAACCGCGCTCGGTGCGTTTCTATGAAGATAACCTACTCATTTGTATTTACTCTGTCAGCAGGCACTCGTACACGAGAGCGCCGTGCGTACGCTCGAGTGTACGAGAAGCCCGCTCTTCTCACAAACGGTTATAGAACTATTTATATTTTATAAAGTATTATTTAGATAAAATTTCAACACACGACAACGACAAATGAATTTCACTTTACATATAACGAACACTTTACGAGTCCGTTCGAGTACCTTGCAGAGGCCGAAGTCGGCGATCTTGATGTGGCCGTCCTTGTCGAGCAGCAGGTTCTCGAGCTTGAGGTCGCGGTAGATGATGCCCTCGGCGTGCAGGTAGCCCAGCGCCGACACGATCTCGGCGCCGTAGAAGCGCGTGCGCTCCTCGCTGAAGGAGCGCTCGCGGGACAGGTGGAAGAACAGCTCGCCGCCGTTGGCGTACTCCATCACGAAGCACACGCGGTCCACTGTCTGGAACGAGTAGCGCAGCGCCTGCGCACCAAGACGGAGGAATCAACACTAGCGAGGTGCGAGATGTCAAGTCGAAACGAGTGGACGTTTCAGCTCGTAATGACAACTTCTCAAAATGACAACCGGGGTGCGAAGTTGACATTTTAAGAAGTTGTCATTTCGAGAAGTTGACTCTTGAAAGACAACTTGGTCTATTTCTCACAATGACAAATTCTCATTTGGTCAACTTCGCATAAGACAACTTAGTCTATTTCTCACAATGACAAATTCGCATTTGGTCAACTTCGCATAATGTCAACTACTTGTTGATATTTCATTTTCATTATTCCTAGAGTTCTAGTTCTTCTAGAAATGTCATTATGCGAAGTACTTTATGAGAAGTTGTCTTTCAGCGAAGTTGACATTTTAAGAAGTTGTCATTTCGAGAAGTGGACATTTTGCGCCCCGGTTGTCATTTTGAGAAGTTGTCATTACGAGCTGAAACGGAAGAAGTGGACGCGGTCGACTATTGGGGAGTCAACTACGAAAGACTGACCTGAGCGCCAGCCGAGAGAGAACGACATAAGTCAAGTAATATTCAGGCAATGTTCCCCGAGTGCGAGAAGGCAAGCAGGCTCACCGTGAGGAAGGGGTGCTTGGTCTTCTTGAGCACGCGGTTCTCGGTGATGGTGTGCGCCACCTCGTCCTTCTGGATGATGAGGTTCTTCTTGAGGATCTTCATGGCGTAGAGCTTGCCCGTGCCCTTCTCGCGCGACAGCACCACCTTGCCGAAGGTGCCTTTGCCCAGCACCTTCACGAACTCGAACTTCTCCAGCGTCTGCAACAAGCAACAACCAGGGATCGACTGAGGGAGCTTTTACTTTACATGCCAGATACAGCCTTTACTATTAAAAGGCATCTCGATTGATATATCGAGGCTAAATCTAAACCGATTAAATGATAAAAGTTAATTTGAAGAGAAACACTGTGTTTTCTTGGAAAAATATATAA
This sequence comes from Ostrinia nubilalis, assembly GCF_963855985.1. Lineage (NCBI taxonomy): Eukaryota > Metazoa > Arthropoda > Insecta > Lepidoptera > Crambidae > Ostrinia > Ostrinia nubilalis. The sequence goes on from NC_087101.1 coordinate 92,510, forward strand.
ATAAAATACCCTTTCTCTACACAAACTTGAAAAATAATACACTAATGCCCGTTTTCACCATCAGTCCCTAATTTTTGAGTGACCCCTATGAAAACAAAATTCCTGTCACTTAAAAATTAGGGATTGATGGTGAAAATGGGCATTAGCCCTTTTATGGTTTCGGGCGGTCACTTGCGCCTGGGCGACCTTGTATTTAATTCTCCAGTCACATTGTAAGTAATAAAACTTTCGAAATAGCTTGACGGATTTGTGTGTAATCAGTAGGTTGAAGGGACGTAAACAATTTTTCATAAACCTAGGTGCAAAACAACGTTTGCTGGGTTATTTCTTAAAATTATGAGCTGAATATGCTACTTAGATTTTGCTTTGACTGTACTTTTTCAAAGCATAATTTGATTTATATTTGAATAAAATAAATACAATGCTAGTTTTAATGAAAGAATTCTACAATAAATAATTCATCTCTAAACAATGTTTTATGTATCCCCTATGACTGATAATTATAAGATTGCAATAATATAAATAAAGAATCCGAATGCATGTTTGTAATATTTTATAGAGCTGTGTTTTCTGAATAAATAAAAGAAATAAATAAAATGTATTTTCTATTTGTCGTGTCGACAACAAATCTAGTGTTAGCCCAAAACTCTGCTACAAGAGTGGCGTTGACAGCAGCCTTGTAATATAAAACGTATCGTATTATAAGTACTAAAAATTCATCAATGAAGTGTGTATTTTTAAACTTCCATATTTACAACGCTTCCCTTGCGTTGTATTAAATTTTTAAACGTGGACCTTTTTAACCCCTGAATTGCATTGAGGAGCATTGTCAAGCGCGAGACAAAGCCGGAGGCGGCGCGCGCGTTGTCATTCACACGGCGTACGGACTAATTTTGAGCCGATTTCCCCAATCGGCAACTGGAATGTCCGATGTCGTAACGCTTTCGGCGAGCGTCGCAAACAACCTGACTCACGCTGCAGCCACAATAACAAGTCACGCCGCGCGCCCGTGCCCGCCAGGCCGCGCGGCTGGCTTGCTGGAGCCGACTGCTTACCGAAGACCATAATATTGTACTACATTATTGCAAGTGATTTTAATCACAATATCGGCCAGATTGCAGCAGCGCGGTCATTAACCTATTTCAAGAACCGCATTCTATCGCTATTGTATTAATCTAATCGTTGCTTAAAGACGTGATGATGGTGTATACATATGTCACCGTAAAATTGTGAATTCCGTCAGATTATAATCTGACGTAGTTAAATTACAATCTAACCTAACCTAACCCACTGTTACTTTACAATCTAACGCGTTATATTGACGGCAAGGAAACTGCCAAAACTTAATGGCTTACCCATTCAGGACTTGAAAATTTTATTTCCTACCTAAACAAAACAACAGATTTTTCAGATTCTTAATGGGTTCTGAAGTAGGTACTTACCTACTTCGTAAAACAAGGATGTGATTACTAACCTGGCAATCATTCTAATTTTTTTGTTATCAGACATTAGCATTTGTAGGCAACAAATCTGAACAAATCAGAACCTATGGTAGAACGAACCTGTGTACCAAAGTATGCTAACCAATACAACTGCTAAGTTCTTGAAAAAAAAAATAGCTTCGAAAAAGTAATTCAAGTAAAGCTTCGGATTTAAGCTAACAACCCAAATATTTTCTGATTTTTGAGACAGCTAGAATTTTTCGAGTTTTTTGGGGTTTCGTGTTTCACCAACTGGACACAAGTGTGTCCGGTCTCTTGTCGATAAGTAATGCAAGAAATAAGTTTGGAAGAATATCCCAAAAAGTCATCATCATCATCAAAAGCATCGGAAGCAACGACATTTCACTTCACACACTGTCGCAACTACCTTTATGCAAAGCCAAAGTTGCGATGGCTGTCAATAAAATATAGGATTTCAAAATACTCGAAAAAACCCATCCTGTAATTCCATAAGTAAATACTTCTAAAGCAGCTCAGGGTCATGAAATTTGAACAAATGTGCGAGGCAGTGGCCTCTACGACTCCCCGCAGTCTACTCTACAGACCTATTGTCGGCCGATAGTTTGGTTGGCTTCTAATTTGTATGAAGAATCGACCCTTGCTAAATCGGTGTAATGTGCACACTTTCATACATGTTCAGTTCATACCTACTAAACAGTTCGACCGACAAAAAGTTTGTAGACTGTCAAAAAGATTCGAGAGTATCGCCCATATTCACAAACATTACTTACAATGAGGTCAGAGCGCGTGCACGCACAGGGTGACACACGAAGAAATCACATAGCTCTATTCAACGCTGTGCGTTCGATTTGCTGCTTCACTTAAGCAAGCGTTTGTGAATACGGGCGTATGGCTTTTTTGAAAGTCTAGAAAATCTTTTTTAACAGAATTTGTGGTCTAAAATTAATAAGGATTTATGTAGGTAGGCATACAGCTGGGTTAGGTTATCATTATTTTTGGATTATTATTTCTCGTATGTTTCCCTGATTCGACCACAACGTGAAATATTCGGTGAAATAATCTAGAAAGGGAAATCCAATTGATGATTAATAGTAAAATAATTTAGCTAATTGTTTATTCATAATAAAATAATTTAGCTAGTTTGCATAATGTGTACTGTACGACCAATGGACTTCCAGGCTAAGATCAATAGGTAATTTAAAAAAATATAGGTGCAATTTATTGAAACATCAATTTGAACCAGACCCTATATCGTGTATTTATGAACACTACTACAGGACGTTGCCTTCGAAAGCACCATTACGACTATCCGGATTCCAATTTTAATTTCAGAATGTTTATCTCAAGTGTTTCGGGTATCGCTCGTGATTCATGGCGCATGAGGGCTACTCCGAAACGCTGTCTACTTAGTTTCGGGTCCTTATCTGTCACCGTCGCTCATGCTGACATCTCGGTTTGCGTGAGGGGGATGGCAACATTCGAAACTTCAGATAACGTTTTTTGTAGTAACCCCGCAGACGCGGCCAGGGAGGCGCAGCTTGTCGCGCTTCCGAGAAGGCGCGGGCGCGCGTTGACTCACGCATGCAGTTTTCCTGTTTACCAAATACTGCACGCACGTGGCGGCACATCTGCCGCGCAATCATAAACCTCGACACATTATTATTTATTCGATAGCTACAGGATTTTAGACGTACCTATCTCTAAATGCTGAGTCAATAGAATAAAAAAACGCGACGTAACTTATTAAATATTTGCTTAATTTTTCATTGCTCTTTTACATCATATAATTTCTTGCGGCTAAAAATTTTATTTTATAAAAACTAAAAACCACTTCAATATGTGTGGTTTATTTTACCATTAACGTTATACTTTAACAGAAACAAATTACCGTGCTGCAGTGCTAAGCTATTACGTATCCTGCTAATGATAGATGTCAACCGCAAAACTGACGCAATTTGTGACATAATTTTCCTCTTAATGAATTCTAGTGTAACTCCCATTACTTTCTCATTCAAATCAAATCAAAAATAATAAAAAGTAAGCCCTTAAGCCCTTTAGTTTATAAAAACAGTAATATTGCAAAAAACTTTCTAGCTTTCATGCTAACTATAATATAAATATGAATAGAAAGCCAAGGAAGATTCTTAACTTCAGGAAAGCGTCTTCGGTTATGGTGTAACTATGATACCGACTTTACTGAACGTTTTCTAATACTTTGTAGAAGTTTCTTACGACAAATAAACATTTTAAACTAAATAATGTAAATGGCCACAGGTAGCGCTTGTTTATTCAGCGAACACGATCACTGGAGCCAGGCCCCTCTTTCCTACTGGGCACTTTGGGCACGTGCCCAGGGCCTCGCGACCGAAGGGGCCCCTGTCTACTCAAAAGACCTTTCTCCAGATGATATAGGCCCCCCTTGATCCTTAAGTGCCCAGGGCCCCTAGTAGGTTAAAGACGGCCCTGACTGGAGCAGTAAAGTAAGGCGTGGTAATACTCACGATGCGGCGGGGGTCGCGGAAGCTGGTGCCGAGCTGCGCGATGTCGTGGTCCTCGGCGTCGACGGGCGCCGCCGCCGCGCCCGCGCCCGCGCCGCCCGCGCTCAGCTGCCCCGACACGAAGCGGATGGCCGCCACCCACTCCTCGCTGCAACACGCAACACCCTCAGCCCGCGAGCCTCATGGCGTGTCCACACATGCCGACGGCTTTCAAATGAGGGCTATCGTTTTTATACTTAACAGTTGGCACCCCTGGCGATTGACAGTACCTTACTCTACAGTGGCGCCATCTTGATCAGTGCAAATGCGATAGTCCTCCTACCACTTTCGCGCTCACCGGTTGGTGCCACTGTCTTCGCTACTAGCAAGTGACAGGACCTTACTCTACAGTGGCGCTAACTGGTGAGCGCTAAAACGATAGCCCTCATTGCCTTGCCAGTGTGCCGTCCTGGCCGCCGGGTTGGCCGCCAGGAGTGCCGCCCGGCATGTGTGGATGCGCCATCACGCATAGGTTGATGCTGACCGATGAAAGAGTGAGTAGCGGACGGGGGCACGAACTATCAGAGACGGCTCTGAGCTGTGCTGTCTACCACCGTGATATTCTATTAGCGTTGCTAGCTTTATCAGTTAAATTACTAGAAAAAACTAGTCTATAGGTAGTAGGCAAAAACATAGTAATTTGCAAATAAATCCTTCCTAAGTGATCTCTCTTAAACAACCAGAGAAATGGACCGCAATTTAAAGTAAAGCAAAGATCTATTTCCTTTTTTAGGAGTCCTTATTTAAGATAAGACAAGTTATTTCATAATCTACTATTTTTAGGCCCTAGGGCTCTTTCAAATTAGACGTTTTGAGACGGACGTTTGTCGTGCGTTTGTGAAGCTGCACACTGTTGGTTATTGATTGACATTTTTATTCCAATGCAGTTGTAATACAATTTTCTATGTGCGGTCCTGCAAACGGACGGCAAACGTCCGTCTTTTGAAACATCTAATTGGAAAGAGCTCTTAGGTTCTACATACATAAGACCCAGCATCACCAACACACAGTTTATCAAACTTATGGTTAGGTTGCAGCATTTTACTTTAACTTTAACAGTCTGTCAAACTCTACACAAAACGCAGGTTAAAAATATAGTTATGGTTAAAGTTAAGGTGATGCAACTCAGCTATAGGTTTAGTTCTGATAATGTCATTGCAATTTCTTTTTGTGACAGCAAACACTCCATTGCCATGACAATTAATTTAACAATACTCAATTCTTGGTGAAATTGGGTCTTTGAATCTAAAGGCTGATTTACACGTATTAAGTAGTTAAGTATTTAACTAAATTTTATCTTAATTTTAAGTGATCAAATTGCATTGTAACTAAATTTTAACTTGAAACTACTTGATAGAGAGATCATGTCAAGTGACAAGCCCCGCCCACCAACTTGACAGAAAAATCAAGTTTAAAGCCTTAAAGGCTGATTTACAGGTATTAATGCGATCTAAATTTTAATTTAATTTTTCTGTCAAGTTGGTGGGCGGGGCTTGTCACTTAGCACATTTTGACAAGCAGTTTCATAGTAAACAAGAGCTTGACATTTGGACATAAACTTAAAATTAAGTTAAAATATAGTTACAATGCAATTTGATCACTTAGAATTATGTTAAAATTTAGTTAAATACTTTAACTACTTAATACATGATGTAAATCAGCCTTAATGTTGATAAGTTGGATCCGTCTATACTTTAAGAGCCCCTGTGCATTAGATGGCCTCTATGATGCTGCCAACGACAAATCCCAAACATATTTTTTTATTTATACAAAAACACACTTATTGTTATTATATTAATTAAAGTAAATTATTAATTAATATTAAAGTAATGTAAGCCTTTTTTTTTTTGCCTGAGATACAGGAATTATAATTCTTAGTTCAGGCACGTATGTACTTTTACCTATTATAGTTTAATATTAGCTTATTGTTAAAAACTGTCAATAAGTTATTCAATAAAGAATTTATTTATTTATTTATTTATTTATTTATTAATATTATAAAGAAATCAGTAATTGAAATAAGTTATTTTAATAAGCATTTTTTGGTTAGTATGAAAAATAATATGAGTATAAATATTTTTTTGTATTAAATAAAAAAATTAAATCATCAATTTGTGTAATTACACTATTTATTTAATTATTGTGGTTTTCCACATGTATTAGATGTAATAAACTGGTAATTAAGAGGCTAACTAGAGAGATTGCATAGAGATGGAAACTAAATTATTATTTTATAGTAGATGATGGCACGGCATGGCTAAATATGGTCTACTATACATAATAATGTGTATGTAGTATATTTGTTTTTGTCTTTCTTTAGCTATCTAGTACTGCCAAAATATTTCTTTCTGCTAAGCCCGAACTTAAACTGGTTGAGAATGTCTTATGGTATTAAGTTCGCATTATGTACCTAGTAACAATATATTTGGGATTAATTTAAAATGGCATAGACCCTTCACACTAATATTTCAATTGGCATTACCAAATAACTTGCACAGATACTTTCACTGAACACTAAATTACTCAATTCAAATTGATGTTTGATGACTTTCCAAATTTTAATTACTAGGATCTATTGTAATTGAATTTAAAAAAATATATATCAGATCCATAATTTGTGTTACAATAATTATTCACAATGTTCAATGAATGTAATGTTAGCAAATATCTTTCCAACTTCAGAATTACCATCAATCCCCAAGTGGTTGGATATGACTGTGTAATTAAGAATCTATTGGGTCTCCATTTGTGAGGCCTGAAGGGTTAAAACTTAAATGGACCACAATAGCGCTCTGATATACAGACAGAGTTGTTTAAAAATACAATCAAACCAAAAGTCTAATCATTTTGGAGAGTAAAATAATAAGTACCTTTTGCCACTAAAAGGACTACCTACATGTAAAAAATATTATATGGAAGCAATTACCATATTTTGGTAATGGTTCATTTAATGGATAGGATTTTTGTGGAAGAGAGGGAATACAAGTAAGGGGAAGCACAAGATCCCAAGGGTCGACATGCTCTGCGCTCATGCCATAACAAGATAAGATGATAATGGTACTTTAAGTTACATATTTTTCTTAATAGTTCTCAATTAATAGTATAGGAAATATTAATATTTGTCATGCCATTCACATTTGCATGAGATGTCAGCAAATGATTAAGAGACCAATAAATTTATACTATCTAATGATTAGAATTTCAAAAGAATTTTATTATAAAATAATGTACTTAATTAAGTACAATTCAATTAGTACTGAATATCTTAAGACTGATGTTTTGACACTGGCACAGTCAAAAATGTGATGAGTTCTATGATATCAGGCACAATAAATATATTTTAATGTTATGGTAGTGAAGCATACTGACCGTTCCTTCTCCGTGTCGACGGAGAAGTTGCGCTCGATGACGGTGGTCCACTGCAGGCCGCGGATGGTGAAGGTGTAGGGCCGCGGCTTGTCCACGGCCATGATCTGGCAGTCACGCACCGTGAACTTGTTGAGGGGGTCGCGGTAGTTGTTCCGCTCGGGCTGCGTCTTGAAGCCCACCAGGTCGCCATTGTCGAATAGGATGAAGTAGCGGTCGCGCCAGTTACGGATGTGCTCTCCGCGCTTCTGCAGCCAACCCTCCTTCACGATGTTCCCGGGCGGCGCCTCCGCCATCGCCCTCGCGGCCTCGCTGTTTGATAACAAACGACGGCTACTGCCAGCCACACCACGTTGTGCACTTCGGTACCGTGGTGACAGTTTCACCTGGATTTGTTGGCGATGGGCACGATTGTACCGAACATTTTCCCGTTGGATATCTGTTTATGCACGATTTCAATGTATTTTACTTTTCAGAAATAACACGAACTTATGCGACGTACTCAACGTAGCCTCGCGGTTATAATACGATGAATTAGGGAAGGTGTCTGGAGAAATATCCGACTGAAAAGGAGCAAGTTCATGCCGGGGTTAATGGAATGGTGAGAAAGAGAAATCTAACACGTTTACGACGTCAAACGCGATCTTTTCAATTTATCCGTATTATAACCTATTTTGACAAATTAGTTCTATATGTCTGCCACCAGAGGAATGAATGGCGCTAGGCTATTCTTTTCGTAGATATAGATGACCCACGCTGAACTGTCCCGCCAAACTCAATGACAGGGGGGCGCTACCATCGTTCAACTATATGGTTTCCAACATGGCAAAAATCGGAACCAGCGATCCGGTATTGACGGTGGCGCCCCACTGTCAATGTCATCGACAGGACAGTCCAGTATTTTGGAACTATACTCTATCTACGATTCTTTTTTTTTATTACGTTCCGTTTATTACAAAGTCAAAATCGTACAACGCGTTCCGTTTTACGAACTAAATCTATTGTGAATTATTGGAAATAGAGATGAAGAGAAAATAAATTACTTAGAAAGGTATTGAATAAAATTAGACGTCCAACTGCCTACACATCTTCGGTCACAATAATAAAGTGTATCAATCGTTTAAGCGATAAATTAATGCTAATTGATAGGTATCGTCCTCATAACGATCTCAGCTGGATACTAATAATAGAAGTCATAATAAGTACCTACCTAGAAAATATTACACCGACCTGTTATTACGCCCACCACCCACCCCAGAATGGTGAGGTGCCCCCCATCCCTTCAGGATTTTGGGCTACCGATTCGCAGATGATAGTTTGTAGTAGTCACTTATGTATGAGCTATGATACACTAAGAGCAAACAGGGGGGGGGGGGGGGGGGGGGGGGTCGTGCAAGATACGAATCCCTTCAACTGCGGTGGTGGCCCTGAAGCTGGACCTGGATACCATCCGGTACGAGATGACCTACGAACACCGACCGGTTGCCGCATTAAAAGCGGTGTCACAGTTCCGAGCTCAGGATTGCTATCACGCGGCCTATGAAGACGGAAAACCTTCACCTCACCAGTACGGACGACTCGGTGACGGTAAGGATAATATAGTTAGCAGAAATATTGGTGGACAAGAGGGATGCCACAAAATTGTGTGATCATGCGCCTGCCGCAGAAGGTCGCCAAACGACTAGCCGAATTAATTTCGGCTGGTAATCGGCTGTGCAGGTCATCCTGTTGAAACCAAGAACCCTGCGGTGCCACGCGTGTTGGGCCGATATCCCATAGCGCACAACTGTGCGGCCGCAGTGGTTCGCAGTTTCTGTATTTCCGCTGCGGCGAACCCCAGCCACAGACAGAGAGGCTGCCCAGCTGCGGCGCCTAAGTGCGTTTTGTGCGCAGCTGATGGGAGAGCTACTGATCATCTGGCAGGGACCAGGGAGTGTCCCGTGCTGAAACAGCTTTCCAAAGCAAAGAAGGTGGTGGCGACCTGCGAGGAGTTCTTTATATCGCTATCTTCGAAGACGGTAACCTCACAGGGGGCACTCTAGACCGTTCTGAAGTGGGAACGGCGCGCATGGCGACAGAAGCGTGAGGTGCACATATGGTATTAAGCCATCTGTAAGCTAAGCCTGGTGTGCACCTCATCTTGCGCTAGCAGAGGATCTCATAACTCATGAGGTTCTAGGCTAAAGGGCAGCCCGCCAAAAATTCGTAGCGGAGTCCCACATAACTCTTGGCTGTCTACTCGGCCTGGGGTATCTGCAGTTGCACACAGCATCTCCTCGTGTAAAAAAGGGCATAACAATATTCTTAATTCATGGCACCCCTGGACCCCCTCGCTAGGCAATTTAATACAAAAATACTGGTCTTGTGCTCGGTTTCTGAATTGAGACTAGCTTGAACAGGCTCATCTCCAACGTAAAGTATGAACATTGTTTTTTTTTTATGTGACAGGAGGCAAACGAGCAGACGGATCACCTGATGGTAAGTGACCGTCTGCGTCCGTGACCGTCACCCAAAGACACCCGCAGACCCAGGGGCGTTACAGGTGCGTTGCCGGCCTTTAAGGTGAAGATACGCTCTCCTCTTTAAAGCTTGCAGGTCGTATCCGTCCGGAAACACCGCAGACGACAGTCCATTCCACAGTTTGGTTGTACATTCCACAGTTTCTAGAGAAACGTACTGTTGTGGACTGCCAACCATCTAAGTGATGGGGGTGGAAGTGCTGTCGGGTAGATCGGTGGCGAAAAGTGGCGGCAGGAATAAGTCCGGATAATTCTTCGGAGCACTCTCCGTGATACATGCGATAGAAGATGCACAGTGAGGATACATCTCTACGCAGCGCCAAGGGGTCAAGCCGATCCGAAATGTCCTGGCAGTCAACGATTCGAGCTGCTCTCCGTTCAATGCGGTCCAGAGGGAGAAGCTGGTACTGGGGCGCACCTGCCCAAAGATGAGAACAGTATTCCATATGAGGCCGAACCTGCGCCTTGTAAAGTTGCAGACGACGGGCTGGAGTGAAATACCGTCTCGATCTATTATTAATTATGAAACGTTCATCTATGTAGAAAATCAAACTCACGCTAAAATCTAAATTCAGAAACCATATTATTTATTATTTTCTGAAACGAAATCTCGAGACTAGCTCGATTTTTCTATTTTTTAAATACATAGGTAGATCTTTAATCGTGGACGTCAATCTGTGTTATAGGTATGTAAGTAATTAAATACCTTTAACGAGTAGGTATATTCATGGTAGTAGCATAATAATAAACAAATTCTTCTATGGTACTAGTAAGTTTAGTAACCTATATTCATTTTAATGTGACCTAATAGACAAATAAAGTGCATAAACCTACTTATAGACACAGCTGCATCTAAATCGTTACGCAACTAAATAGATTGGGTCGGGCTGGTTTCCGAAGCAGCGGTGACACTTGAACTTTGAGCGGGCCGGTGGGGCCGGTGGGGCCGGGGGCGGCTGCGCGCGCCGCGGGTCGATACGCGCGGCGGCAGCGCCCACTCCGCGCAGTGGCTGCCAGCGGCCCCCGCGATCCGACCGTTCCCGCGACCGCCGCGTGTTGCGATGAAGGTATAGAGCCCCTTGCCCGTAGCGCGGTAGTGGTATGCCTTAGCTGTAAGTAGCGGCGGCTGGAGGCGCCCCGGTACGTGTCCGTAGCTAGCCGCTGTGTGTGTCTCTGTGCCGCCGCGACCTCCCACCCACCGGCCTCGCCCGCTCCATCGCCTCTTCACTGCACGGAGCTGATCATCATGCCTCTGAATCACCGTCCATATCCTCACAGTGGTCTCCCATTTCACTTCACGCCAGGCGATTTACAGTTCTTGATGTCATAAAGTACTTTTTTACTCTCTGCTGTTCACTTGTTGAAACAAACCTTTTGATCCAAGCATCTACTTCGAAATTCCTAGTATTACCGACATGAAATAGACTTTTATTACACTATTTTGGAGCAGACAATGCAGTTTCCTCTGTTAATTGATTGCAAATGCAATAATACGAAAGATTGTGTTAACAGGACATCGTCGATCAATAAATCACTTTTATGTATAGGCACATACGTCATGGCATGTCTGTCTATGTAACGAGCATCTAGCAAGTAGCTAGGATTTTTGTATGAAACGCGCTACAAATTCAATTCAAGAAACAATGTTTCATAAAATGCGAAATGGTGTGGTAGAAATAGTCACAGAATTACATAATATTTCATGGCTGAGACAGTACTTAGGCTACGATTGCGAAATTAATAATGACACTCAGGACGTCGTTATCCATATTCATTGCCGTACCAGTACCTACTTCTCATTTTTAAATTTTATGAGTAACTTACAATTACGAAAAAAACTAATTACTTAGGTATCAACGTTAACACTAACTAGTAATTTACTTAATATTTGAAAAAAATAATAATATTGAAGTAAAGTCACCAATTACATAGCAAATTGATTTTGTTTCAGCAACACGAAGAACCAGTTGTAAGCACGTATAATGCTAAAGTTACCCAAAGGCCTTAAAAAGAAGAAAAAAGGGAAAAAGTCTAAACGAAAAGGTGAAGAGGAACTTTTCACCGAAGAAGAATTAGAAAAATATAGAAGAGAACATCAGCAACAGCAATCCGACACAGGAGAAGGTTCTGTCAAAGAGAATGAAGAGTGGTCTAAGTTTAAGGATTTAACAACTGGTGTCGATTCTGTGCTTAAAAAAACACAAGGTGATTTAGATCGGATAAAGTCGACCTCATTCTTTCAACGTATACCCGCGGGAGCTAAGAAGGCTGAGAAGCCAGAAAGGCCAGCTCCTCACCGACCTGTGGTAGAGGTCACAGAGGCAGACTTCCCTCAACTGGTGCAAGCCGCGGCTGCAGCGGCGGACGACGAGGACAAGAGCGAGTACGGCGTCACCGACGACGAGTCCGAAGAAGACGACCAGGACGACATATTCGACACATCTTATGTGGAAGCAGTTGAACGAGGCGAAGTAAAACTAGCTTATGTTCCAGACTCTCCAGACGAACCACAGGACGACGACATATTTGATACCTCTCATGTTGATGCTTTAATCAAAGGTCAGGAAGTAAGAAACGTCAAAGGAAAGAAAGCTCTAGATATCGGCGTAGCAGTTGAAGTTCTTACTGGAAGAATCGATAATGTGAAAATAACAACAAAAAGACCAACCAAGAGAGTTATTCCAGGAGATTTGTTACTTGAAAATACTGAACAGGATTATTCAACTGTTACTGTGCAAGCTGTTGTTGAACCTGCAGAGCAAAGCATTCTAGATATTGATGCTGACCTTCCCATTACAACTCCAATCGACTTAAGCGTTTCTCTCCACACTTCATTGATACAGCAAAACAAATCGGATAACCAAGAAGATATTTTTGCATCTGATTCAAATAATAAAAATGCAAACGAAGAAGATGAATTAGACGAATTCGCTTTATTAGCTGCAGAGTCATTGGAAGTGAGTGGAGAAGTTACAAAATTGAAAAACAAAGAAATTAAAGTTGAACCAGTACTGCAAGAATCTTGGTCTGCATTTGAAGCAGATAAAAATGAATCAGTATATGCAGAATGCATTATTGAGGATGAGATTGATGTTATTGACCCTTATGTAGATCAAGACGATCCATTTGACACGAGTTTTGCTGATGCTGTTATCCCTGTGAATATCTCGCAACAAGTGCAGAAAGAAGCTGTCATTTTAGAAGACGACGACGACTTTGATCCACGTGCAGAAGAAAATCGTGCGAGACTAAATAACAGACGAAAATCGTCTGTGCGTATTCACCTGACAGATCCTTCTGGACTGAGGGAATCAATTACATCAGATGACATTATAGAAAACAAAGGAGATACATCACTATCTCGCGATTTATTAGGTGGCAGCTCCACTGACTTAACACAGCTCGGTGATTCGCCACTCGATCCCGTAGATATTAACAATCCAGGAGATATCGACCCTTTCGACACGACTATTGTTGATAAAATTGTTGCACCAGGCAGAGTTGAATTGAAACTTTTGGAACAAGAATTAATTGGATCTACTACAACTCCAATCTATAGAGTTCCCAGTGACCCTGACTTTGATCCTCGAGCTGACGAACCAATAAAATCTGAGCGAAGAGCTTCTCGGCCGGAAAATCTTACTTACAGTAAAAGTGTGGTATTTAATGTTGATTCCACGGAGACGCTTAGCTTAGACCCAAAAACAAAATCTGCAGCTAAACCTTTGACGCCATATTATACGCGGGAGATTTCAATAACTGAAGATATTAATGAAGAATTAGAGGCAGCAGATACTGTGGGTGATATACTTCCAAGAACTCGCTCGGACGAAGATATAGCACCAAAACAAAGTTACCAAAATAAGAGACGTCATTCAGAATATCCTCAATCAGATCATACGAAAGTTACTATCAAAGCGAGTGACTTATTGCACAGTGGACAAAACGATATACCCGTGAAGGTATTAACTCCTTCGGGACCTCAAGAACCTATTTCTGAAGATACTGAAATAGATCCATTCGATACCTCCTTTGCGAGTAACATAGCACCCTGTAAAACAGAGTTAAAGTTACTTGCAAAAGAATTTTCGTGCGAAGAAAATTCAGGTCAATTTGATATTGAAGGAAAACCAGATTTATTAGACCCGTCTGACGACATATTTCAGGTGAAAGCTCTTACTCCAGAACCGACAGACACTGCAAAGGTTCCACAAGAAGATTTGGATCCGTTTGATACATCTTTTGCCAGCGATCTTAACCCAGGGCGCACAGAGCTGAAACTCTTAGAATCTGAGTTTTTGGGTTAAAAAATACTATAAGCTACAAGAGCAACATGGCTTTTAATCCGTTCTTAAGTATGAATGAACCGGCGGCGCCAGTTTCCGCTGATGTGCTTAATCCGTTTATGATGTCAGAAGCAGAATCAGATGCATTCACAGGAGACAATCCTTTTGCAACGAGCAACCCGTTTTCAGATTTCGGTGGTAGCTATGAGCCTCCAGTAGGTGATGCCGTGCCAGTTGATATATTCGGCAGCACAGCACCTAATGGCATTGGTGCTAAGCAATTTGAAGATTTTGCTACAGATTCAACGTCTCCTTTTGATATGTTCGGAACTCAGGATATGAAGGACAGTGAACGTCTTATCAAACCTACTGAACTAGATCTCGTTACAACAACAGCTGATAATAGTTATTCTGTTGTTGAAGATGCTCAAGGTCCCGCAATTCCTGCACGTCCACTGCCACCAGAGACACAGAACTTAATTTTGAGTGTCACAGGGCATATGGAATTTGCCAGTTCACATCTTTTGGATCGCATTCCACCGACACGGACTCCGAGCCCAGTTTCAGTGAGAGATATTCATTCTGCATGCCCAACCCCTGAGCCAGAGGTTCCAGAGGCACCGGAAGAAGCAATAGCTGCTGAAGCGTTTGACATAAATAGGAACAAGCCTGCGCGGCCACCGCCAGCTCGGCCGCCCCCCGCCGCGCGCCCGCCCCCACCGCGCCCGGCACCGCCGCCCGTACCGGTTAAACCAATATCGCAACCGCAGCCTTCTGATGATATAAATTTATTTGATGCACCGATCCCTGCAGTGGTTAAGCCAACAAAAGAGGCTATTATGAGTTTGTATTCGGCGCCTAAACAAGAGGAAAAACAGGTAGATTTTCTGAGCGATGACATCTTAGAAACTATTCCTCAGCATGATGTCAGCAACGAATTACAACTTCAGGGGTTAAGTAATCCTGAGCCAACGCCAGTTATAAGTCAGGCAAATGATCATTTAACTGATGAACCGGTAGTCAGTGCATCAACACCTATTACCTTCGATACAGCACCAAAGGATGCGCCGTTTGCCACTACAACAGATAATGTAGTGATGGATTTCACAACACCAATGGATTGCTCAGAGCCACCATCAGATACAAATGTTCTATCAAATACTTCTCCATTTGTGGACGCTGTAAATGACAATGTCGAAATTCGTCGGCCAAGCACCAGTGAAAAAAATCCTTTTGAGGATATAGGGTTCACAGAAGTTACTAGTGCATCGACTACATTCACCGATACCGCCTCAAATATATTTGGTGTGAATAACGAAGAAACGAATAAGCAAAACAATGTCATAACGGTAACGCCAAATGATATGTTTTCTACAATGCCTACGGAGGAACCTCAGGCTTTGCAACCCGACGTGTTTACGTCCCCATCAGCGGACGCTTTTGGAAGCACTCAACAATCGCAATTGGATGATGATCCATTCATGAGTAACGAAACTCAGGCAGTCGACCCTGGATGGGGTGACATATCGTCTGAAAACATGATGCATGATCCCTTCCCAGAATCTCAAGACGCATTTGACGCCTTCTCAGCAAAGTTCGATTCTACGGCAGCTAATCATGCAAACACAGGTACGTAGCTACCTACGAGTAATAAGTATTTTATTTTACATTTAAAAGAAACACTTACTTAGACTCTTACCTACATGTATATTTTCTTAAGTTGATCCTTTTTAAAACTATTTACTATAATAATGTGTGCAGGTGCATGGGGTGATGAGGGTGCAGCGGAGGCGATCACTGACGGGTTTGAGGCAGAAGCGTTTGATCCGTTCTTGAGTATGGCTGCGCCGCCACCGCCAGCCGCCACGCCGCGACTCGATCACCAGGGATCGCGTGAATCAACAGATGATACTTTCTCTGTCTTCATAAGGTACGATATATGTTTTTTTATGAGGAAGGTAATCCACCAGTGAAGATTATCCGATTTGCAACTCAACATGTAATATATTATTACCTAAATTAATATTTAACGTATATTATTTTTATAATTGCTGACAGACCAAAAGAAAGCGACGCGAGTGCCGAAGAAGCAGCAGTTCCTGTATTGGCACCACCTCCGCGACCTCAAGCTCTACCCGAGTCACCGCGTGTCAACCCATTCGACAAGAGCGGCTTTGAGGCACAACAGCCACCTCAGCAACAGTTTCAAGGTTTGAGTTTGTTCCAGAAAACGGATAAACGAAATATCAATCTCCACTCGAAAAGAACAATAAAATGATCTTATGTATTTATCAGAAGACACGCGCCGGCACTCAGGCAGCGGGGGCGAGACGCCTCCGACGCCACTTTTCGATGAAGATGTGTCGATGCCATTGGAAGACTTCCCGCGCACCACCTACAAGGGCCCTGGCTGGGAGATGCAGCTGCGCCAGCCCAATAAAAAGAAAATCACTGGACAGAGGTACAGATAGCTAGATAATTTTACATTGAATGCACACCACACAATACTCTAACAAGAAAGAAAAGAAATAAAAACAAAAGAGACGGTAAAATTTAGGCGGTGTTGTCGATATAAAACGATCTATTCCAGACAAGCTAACCAGAGGATAGTTTTTTATTTAAATAATTAAAAGGGAAAATGCAGGGAACGATTATTAAGTTAGGTGTGAACAATCTTCAGATATTAATTAAACTTGAATGTCAAATATTGCCCGGCTTTTGCTCGCGACTTCTCCACCGTTGAATGCATTCGGTCCCAGAAAGTCTTTATTGCAATTCCTTGTTATTGCTTTAGGAAACATTGCAAATTGATTTATACTCACAGTAGTCACAGTCCTCAGATGGTGCACAGTAACGTGGACGTGTCCACAGGTTCTGGAAGACGATCTTCGTGCGGCTGGCGTGGCAGGGCGACAGCCCGGTGGTGCAGCTGTTCAACGCGGCCGGCGACAAGGAGCCGTTCCAGGAGCTGCCGCTGCAGGCGTGCTACTCCGTCTCGGAGATCGGCGCGCAGCAGTACGACCAGTACGGAAAAATCTTCACCGTGAAGCTGCAATACGTCTTCTATAAGGAACGCCCTGGTGTCAGGTATATTGTAGCAATCACTCAAAATTTTTTATTGGTGCTTTTTCATTCGTTAAACCTGAGTTCATATTGCAGATAATGCAATTTATTCCAAAAACATACAGATACATAGAGGACAATAGAAATATAGTCATGTTACGAATAATAACATAATAGTATTATTTTTTGCTAAGCCCATTTATAGCAATTTGGCATCAAAAATACATACCAAGAATTAATGTTCTGGCTAGAGGCTGCTGTGATCTGGCTGGCCCTATTCCAAATACGCATACTTATATTGCGTATGTGCTATGATGAACCGAATGTCAATGGTCTCATCTTATTATTTCAAAGAGAATGTTAAAAATAATTAAGATTAAGTCATATTGTTAAAAATTTGGCAATACCTTGCAATGTCGCCAGTATGATTTGATTTGATAATCGGCCTAATAGTTTTCCACACTATTAACTAACTGTATAAAAATGAGACGACGATAATATCGATAATACTCGTTCATCAGACCGGGGCAGGTGACAAAAGCAGAGCGCATCACCAACAAGTTGTCGCAGTTCGCCGCGTACGCCATCCAGGGCGACTACCAGGGCGTCAAGGAGTTCGGCAGCGACCTGCGCAAATTGGGGCTGCCCGTCGAGCATGCTCCGCAGGTAACCCTCTTCTGTGCAGTACTACTCTTCTTCAAAACAGCACATAGCACACGTTCTTTCATCATTGTATGTTTTTTTTAACAATCAAATAACCAAATAAGGCACATAGTATGCAGAACTGACGGACGGCCGATGGGCAAGGTTCTGGAGTGGAGGCCGCGTACCGGAAAAAGCAGCGTGAGCCGTCCACAGAAGGTGGACCGACGACATCATAAAAGTAGCAGGAAGGCGCTGTACGTAGGCGCGCTGTAATGTTCAGAAGTGGACGTCCTATGACTGAAATGATGATGATGAAATAACCAAATACATACCAATTTTTTTCTAAGGCATCTTGTGCTCGTTAGGTGTCGCAGCTGTTCAAGCTGGGGTCGCTGAACTACGAGGACGTGAAGCAGTTCTCGTGCTGCGTGGAGGAGGCGCTGTTCCGCCTCGCTGCGCACCGCGACCGCGCGCTCACCTATAAAATGGAAGAGGTACTCACATTTTCCTGATGTTTAACTGCCTAAATAAAAAATAGAAAACGCCCAGAAAAAATATCTACATAGTATAGTCGGGTCGTAAACATATTTAACGTATTTATTTGTGATAATTATAATGTTATGTTTGCAGGTACAAATTACGGCCGTGGACGAGTTGTATGTGGAGCAAGATGCAGAGGGCTCTGTGTTGAAGCAAATCGCGCGCGTGCGCTTGTTCTTCCTGGGCTTCTTGAGCGGTAAGTTTTCAGCCGCAAACTCGTTCTCATTGCCCTAATGTTTTAGGTATTCTTGCTTAATTCTTCTGGTATACATTGCCTTACATTGAAAAAAAAATACGCTCAAAGACTGAAACTTTAAAAACACTAATTAAACGAAAACAGCTCACAACGAGCTGTGGTCACTGTAAAAAGTTGACATTACAACATTCGTGTTATGGCTTTAATGAATACGCTCCCGCATAACGAGAATCGAGATGTGACAATGAAGAAAAATCCATGACGCGTATGGAGCACTAGTCGGTTTAATCATATCACGCACGACGACAGACGTAACTTCTCAGCAGGTTTGCCAAGGGAGAGTATTCCGTATCTTTAATCCTACCTTGTCCTTCTCCAAAATAGTCACCTTCTATCTTCTAATACCTTAGGTAATAATATGAACAGAATAAATGAGTAAATAATGGTATCAGGCATGCCGGACGTGGAGCTGGGCGTGAACGACCTGCGGCGGCAGGGGCGCGAGGTGGTGGGCCGCCACGACATCATCCCCGTCGTCACCGAAGAGTGGATCCGCGTGGAGGACGCGCAGTTCCACGCCTGCGTTCAGCCCGACGAGTTCACCGCCACGCAGATCATCAAGTGAGGGTGCCACTTCTAACGCTCGTTCAAAAATATCAAAAAAAAAATCAAAAATATTTATTCAGTTTAGACCACAAGTGGCACTAATGAACTTCAAAATGTAAATAATAAAAAAAGAAAAGGTAGCGCTTATGGGGCACTTTACATGTCTCCTTATCTTTTGGGCCCTACCAGCGCTTCGAGGCAAACATATGACAAGAGTTCGCGTACCACAAAACGATTTTTGTACCTTTGGCCCCACAACACAGTTTAATTTACCTTATTTATGTGCAGTCTAAACGCCAAGTCTTAGCAGTATTGATTAGTATAAAAAAGATAAAGAAACAGTAAGGTACATACCTACTTACCTTTGAAATCATATTGTTTTTGATGGATGTTTACTTAATAACGTGCGTTTGCCTAAAGTTTTAGGTCTTGTACATAGGTGGCCCTTCCTTACAGGTTCAAGCCACCGGACGCGTGCTACATTGAGCTCATGAGGTTCCGAGTGCGGCCCCCAAAGAACAGAGAGCTTCCTCTTCAGCTGAAGGCAGTGTGGGTCGTTACCGGCAATAAGGTAAGTTTGCAGTTAATTTGTCAAATGACACTTTCAAAGCGGTTTCCAATAGCAACAAATCGTTAGGGGTTATCGTCACGTACCGTCGTATCTGTATCATCATCATCAACAGCCCCACTCAATAGACTGTTGTCCATTTACAACCAGAACTTTAATAGCATCGATTTTTCCCAGAGTTCCTCAAGATTTAAAAAGCATATTTTAGACACTCTGCAAAGTAACCAAATTAAAATTAAGATAAATTAAATGAAAAAAAAAAAACAGAACAAAATTAATAATTAAAAGTCTGAACATAATATTAATTACTTCTTGGTGTTGAGCTACACCGCGTTTATAAGGTGTACCTTAATTGTAATTGCCTCGCTCTATATTACATGGTTTCATTATCAATATGTGGATTACGTAGTGGGATGTGTTACCACATAAATAATACATAAGTCTAGTAGATAAGTTAATTTTTGTAACACATTTGTTTGTAATTCCTAAAATAAATAAATAAATAAATAAATAAACAGCCCTTTACAGTCCACAGCTGGACTATGAGCCTCCTCCACTACAGTGGAGGGATTTGCCATTGTCCTCATGCTTAGCAGGCGGGTTGGAGATCGCAGTTTAAAAGATTGATGTTTTTCAGAGAGCGCTGCTGCCCGTTCTCTGTTTGATGTGTAGTCCCTAAGTCGCCTCTTACGACACCCGCGGGAAGAGTAGGGGTTGGTGACAAATATATTCTAAAGCCTGGTCCGTGAGCACGTAGAATTTTGTCCAATAACCCCAAGCTACCTATCCTTATCGCTCGCGCGTAATTATATTGCTGTCGCGACTGTGTGACGGGCGCCCGCAGTGAGTGTGCGAGCGCGACAGCAACATAATTACGCGCGAGTGATAAGGATGGGTGATGGATTTGCCGTGTGGGGACGGCCGTAAAAGAATACTTTTCCCCACCGCCAACAGGAGGCGTGTCGTAAGAGGCGACAAACTCCTGTAGCACCGGACGGGCAGCAGCGTCTGCGTGCGAAACCAAGAAAAAAACTGCGATCGCCAACCCGCCTGCCAAGCGTGGCGATTAGGGCAAAACCCTCCAAATGGTGGCACAAACAAAAAAACGGCCCCTAGTCCCCGGCGGCCCCACTATCCCGGACCACGGTAGCGGTCACGGTAACGGTGGGGCAAGGGGTGCGAAGAATCCCCGGGGGATGCCAGGCTACCAACACCGACGACCTCTGGCCCTGGCAACCTATAACGCTCGCACACTGCGTACAGACGTGAAGCTAATGGAACTCGAGGAAGAATTGAGCAGGTTACGGTGGGATATCGTAGGATTATGTGAGGTCCGAAGAGAGGGGGAGGACACCATAATTCTCAAATCCGGAAACCTGCTCTATTTCCGGGAGGGCGACCAGCAGTCCCAGGGTGGTGTCGGGTTTATCGTCCACAAGTCCCTTGTCAACAACGTGGTCCAGATCGAGAGTGTTTCGGCGAGGGTAGTGTACCTGATACTCAGAATCACCAAACGGTATTCGCTGAAGGTCATACAGGTATACGCACCGACCACGGAACACCTCGACGACGAAGTGGAGACCATGTATGAGGATATTTCCAGAGCCATACATAGCTCCCGGTCCCATTTTACCGTTGTGATGGGGGACTTCAACGCGAAGCTAGGTAAACGAAGCGATAATGAGCCGAAAGTGGGGCAATTTGGGTACGGAGAGAGGAACGCACGTGGCCAACTGCTGGCTGGCTTTATGGAGAAGGAGGGCCTCTTTATGATGAACTCCTTCTTCAGAAAGCCAAAACAGCGAAAGTGGACATGGCTGCATCCCAATGGCGTTACAAAAAATGAGATAGACTTCATCTTGTCGACGAAGAAGCATATATTCAATGATGTCTCTGTGATCAATTCGGTCAAAACAGGAAGCGATCACCGAATGGTAAGAGGCACATTGAATATCAGACCCAAGCTCGAGAGATGTCGACTGATGAAGTCTACGCTCCGCCCAGCGCCCATCCAACTCCAAAACCCCAAAAGCTTTCAGCTCGAGTTGCAAAATCGTTTCGAATGCCTAGGAGACTGCGAAAATGTGGACGAATACAATGACAGGTTCGTGGAAATTGTCCAAACGACTGGGTCTAAGTTCTTTAAAACCCGTCGTTCAAAAGGAACCAAAAAGATCTCTGACCTCACCAATCAACTCATGGAAGAGAGACGGAACTTGGTTCTGCAGTCCTCTGAAGATGCTGCTCAGTATCGGCGCCTTAACAGACAGATCTCCAAGTCTTTGACTCGCGACCTACGCCAATTTAATACAGACCGTATTGAAGAGGCGATTGAGCGAAACAAGGGCTCTAAAGTGTTTGCAAGAGATCTGTCTGTTGGGCAAAGTCAACTGACCAAGCTGAAGACGGAGGATGGCAGAGCCATTTCGTCGGGGCCGGAGATATTGGAAGAGGTCGAGAAGTTCTACGGACAATTATACACGAGTGTACGCGCACCTGTCACAAATCTAGCCGAAGACCCAAGAGCTAGACTGACCCGACACTATACCGAAGATATCCCGGATGTCAGTCTGTACGAGATTAGAATGGCTCTCAAACAGCTGAAGAACAACAAGGCACCGGGTGATGATGGAATCACGGCTGAGCTTTTGAAGGCAGGCAGAACGCCGGTACTAAGGGCTCTTCAGAAGCTGTTCAATTCCGTCATCCTCGAAGGAAAAACGCCTACGACATGGCACAGAAGTGTGGTGGTACTCTTCTTCAAAAAAGGTGACAAAACCTTGTTGAAGAATTATAGACCCATCTCACTTCTGAGCCATGTCTACAAGCTGTTTTCAAGAGTCATTACGAATCGTCTCGCTCGCAGGCTCGACGACTTCCAGCCTCCCGAACAAGCCGGTTTCCGAAAAGGCTTTAGTACCATAGACCACATACATACGCTAAGACAGATTATACAGAAGACCGAGGAGTATAATCAACCACTTTGCCTGGCGTTTGTGGATTATGAGAAAGCCTTCGATTCGGTCGAGACCTGGGCAGTGCTACAGTCTCTCCAAAGGTGCCAAATTGACTATCGATATATCGAAGTTTTGAGGGGTTTGTACAAAAACGCCACAATGTCGGTCCGCCTCCAGGATCGGGACTCGAAACCTATCCAGTTGCAGCGAGGGGTAAGACAGGGAGACGTCATATCTCCAAAACTGTTTACCACCGCCCTGGAAGATGTCTTCAAGCTTCTGGACTGGAACGGATTTGGCATAAATATCAACGGCGAGTACATCACCCACCTTCGATTCGCGGACGATATCGTAGTCATGGCTGAGACCTTGAAGGATCTAGGCACAATGCTCGATGGCCTCAGTAGAGCCTCTCAACAAGTGGGCCTCAGAATGAACATGGACAAGACAAAAATCATGTCTAATGTCCGTGTTGCACCCACTCCTCTGAAGGTTGGAGACTCTACACTCGAAGTTGTTGACAATTATGTATACCTGGGACAAACAGTCCAGTTAGGTAGATCCAACTTCGAGAAAGAGGTCAATCGTCGAATCCAACTCGGATGGGCAGCGTTCGGGAAGCTTCGCCATATACTCACGTCCGAAATACCGCAGTGTCTCAAGTCGAAAGTATTCGATCAATGTGTGTTGCCAGTGATGGTATACGGAGCTGAGACGTGGTCGCTTACTATGGGCCTCATAAGAAGGCTCAAGGTCACCCAAAGGGCGATGGAGCGGGCTATGCTCGGAGTTTCCCTGCGTGATCGAATCAGAAATGAGGAGATCCGCAGGAGAACCAAAGTAACCGATATAGCTCGCAGAATTGCTAAAATCAAGTGGCAGTGGGCGGGGCACATAGCTCGTAGAGACGATGGCCGTTGGGGCAGGAAAGTTCTCGAGTGGCGACCACGGGCTGGAAGACGTAGCGTGGGCAGGCCTCCTACTAGGTGGACCGACGATCTGGTGAAGGTCGCGGGAAGAGCCTGGATGCGGGCAGCGCAGGACCGTTCATTGTGGAAAACCTTGGGGGAGGCCTTTGTCCAGCAGTGGACGTCATTTGGCTGAAAACGAAACGAACGATAAGGATGGGTAGCTTGGGGTCATTGGACAAAATTCTACGTGCTCACGGACCAGGCTTTACTCTGTCGTGAGCACACGGCGTATTTGTATAGTTGAGCTCACAGTTTCTCGGCTCAGGTGGAGCTGCGCGCGGACGCGCTGGTGCCGGGCTTCGCGTCGCGCAAGCTGGGGCAGGTGCCGTGCGAGGACGTCTGCATCCGCTTCCCCATCCCCGAGTGCTGGATCTACCTGTTCCGCGTCGAGAAGCACTTCCGCTACGGCTCCGTCAAGTCGGCGCACAGGTACCGCTTAGATATTAAAAAGATAAAATTACTCAGCTTAAAATTTCCGCTTGGTGACGCCGGCACAAGTACCCAACTACACTATCACACACAATACCTGCACGCACACAGACTGTGTTATCGTACAAGCAAATGCAAAAAGCACCGCCCGCCCTCTCACAAATCGCAAAGTAACGCCTGATACTATTAATTACAGGTACCGCTTCTTGTATGCACGCACATGTGTTTAAAACTTGTAGGCTGTCAGTCTTTAATAAATACTTACCTTCAAGGCGGGAATGTAGGTAACACCTTAGCCAGAGGACATCTAAATCCTTTTTAACGTCAGTTGCTTGAATTGGACCTTTTATGTAAATACTAAATAATGAATTGCAGACGTACGGGTAAGATCAAAGGCATCGAGCGGTTCCTGGGCGCCGTGGACACGCTGCAGGAGTCACTGATCGAGGTCACCTCCGGCCAGGCCAAGTACGAGCACCAGCACCGCGCCATCGTCTGGCGCATGCCCCGCCTGCCCAAGGAGGGACAAGGTACAGGAGGATTATTTTTGACATCGAAGTGTACGTGCACAAGTATGAGATTTCGTTTCAGCCAAATGACGTCCACTGCTGGACAAAGGCCTCCCCCAAGGTTTTCCACAATGAACGGGAACAGTATGAGATTATGATTGACCAATCTCGCCGTTGCAGGCGCGTACACGACGCACAACCTCGTGTGCCGGATGGCGCTGACGTCGTACGACCAGATCCCGGCGGAGCTGGCGCGCTGGGCCACGGTGGAGTTCACGATGCCGGCCACGCAGGTGTCGCACATGACCGTGCGCTCCGTGTCGCTGCAGAACCACGACGCCGACCCGCCCGAGAAGTACGTGCGCTACCTCGCGCGCCACGAGTACATGTGAGTATAGATGACCCACGCTGAACTGTCCCACCAAACTCAATGACAGGGGGGCGCTACCATCGTTCAACTATATGGTTTCCATGGGTTTCCATCATGGCAAAAATCGGAACCAGCGATCCGGTATTGACGGTGGCGCCCCACTGTCAATGTCATGCATAGGACAGTTCAGTATTTTGGAACTAAGTATATCTCCGGCTCTCGTCTTGTACTGTCTCACGTCACGTGTGCCGTCGAGCTATAAAGCCTTGATCACACGTACCGAGTAATCGGGCGAAACAGTGCTCTCGGCCGAGTACTCGGTGCGTATGAACATAGCGCCGAGTGATCGGCCGAGCAAAGCGGCGAGACAGTAGCTCGACTCCCGTTCTACTTACTAGGCCGAGTGTCCACCCTCCCGCTTCCCCGCACTGTCTCGCTCGCTCGCTCGGCAGGTCTGAACATGCACTGTCTCGCCACTCGCCACTCGGCCAAATGATTGACGTCACGTCCACAGATTAGAGAAAAAGAAAAGTCTCAATAGAACTGAACTGACTGTGCTAATTTCAGAACACGTGTGAACAGCTACTCGTTTACATCACTGTCTCGACCGAGTAAACATTTTACTGTCTCGCCCGTTTACTCGGTACGTGTGATCAAGGCTTACCGAACGCCCCCGTTGTTGCAGCGTGGGCATCGAGCGCACGTCGGGGCAGTCGGCGCCGGCCTACGAGTGTGCGGCGAGCGTGCCCGCGCCCGCGCCCGCGCCCGCCCCCGCGCCCGCGCCCGCTCTGCCGCCCGTGCCCTCCTCGGACTCCGACTCCGACTAGACGACACATGGCACACGAAACTTCAACGCGATCAGTTGCGTTTCCTGAGCCCGACTGTAGTCGAAGGACCCGGTCCCGGCGTTTATGTCGGAATACAATAATATTGATGTACGTGTAATGATCTGTTATTGTAATGTATGATACTTCTTTGTCATGTATACTCATTAAAATTATATCACCTTTCGCTTGCCACTAAGTTGAGTGATTAGGTTAGAAACGGTTTATTGGAATAGATATCCAATCTAGAATGAGGACTGAAGATTACATGGCTGTTCCTGATTGAGACCGGAACCTCCGACAGAACACGCGATGTGTGATATGAACGAAGTAGGTGTTGTAGCGAGTGGCCACTATACGAACGAACGTTGTAACCCCATTCTCGTGTTGGATTGTAACATACGGAAGAAAGCAAATCAAAAACCTAAAGTATTAAGACTTGATAGAGTAGTCCAAGTAAAAAGTGAGATTTGGAATGCGAATATACTGTTTAGTGAATGAATAAGTGCGAGTAAATTATAATGAGAGGTCTTGAAGTGCTTAGCTGGGTGTAAAAAAACTAGAAGAAAATTATATGAATGTAAATAAGAGCGCTTGAACGTGACCAGTATAAAGGTAGGGAGTAGTAGTAGAGTTTTAAGTACGAGTTTAAGCGTTAAAAGTTGTCGTTTTTTGTTTATTCTTAAATGTAGAGTTAATTTTGGCAGGCCGTGAGCGAGTAAGTTTGTTATTATAAATAATTCAATATCCGTCGGAAAAATCCCACCGATTTTATGATATTGTAGTCGCATCACATACTCGTAATATCTGAATAAGATATGCATAACTACTCGTACTATGGTTTTAAACAAACCTAAAAAAGGTATATCGATTATTATAAAAAAAAGCTATTCTGCAAATAAATTACTTATTTATAGACATCTCTACACTGAATTAATGGCTTATTCTCGACTATAACAATAAACTTAAACCTTACGTTAAAGTACCTATGTCTATCAATGATCTCAAATGAATAACTATTATATCAATATTATCTATTCCATTTTTTGTACTAATTTCTTATACATAATAGACTATTGTTTCATTATATTAAACCTATAAAAATCAATAGTATTAAGTATATCATCGGAGGTAAAACCAGGTCGATCTACTAAGTACTGTGGGTCTAGACAAAGTGCAAATTATAATCGCAAACCAGTCGAAAAGTGGTCGAAAAGCCCCTTTTTTGTATGGAGTTTTGACGGATTCGACTTTCGATTCGATCAAAAAGTGCGTTTTGTCTAGGGGGGCTGTTGTGTAAAACGACTTGACAAAGCTGTTTATTTTTTTCGCTAACGCGTTTATGTCTTTACCTTGAAAACTACAAAGCTAAATATTTAATTTGTATTTATTTATCATAGTACATTCGTGTTACAAAATAAAAGTATTGTTCTTCATTAGTAGATATTAATAGCCATACTAAAATTTACTAAAGATTAGATTTACACTAATATTATGTATTTTCATACCGTTACTGGTTGATTTACCAATAATAACTATGCAAGTAATGATATTTCTATTAAATCATATTAATAACTTTGAATATAACGTGAAAGTAAGTTAAAATACCTTGCGTAAGCTAGTGCGTGAGCCAATCTGGCTATTGGAATACTACATCAAGTGTTTCGTAGAAGCCCGTAGCTACGGAGAGGCCGTCGCGGTCGGTCGTAGCAATGTACGCGGCTGCGGCCGTAGCTCGTAGCACGCGCCGCGCTACGACGACGCTACGACGGCGCTACGACGCCGCCCGCCCTATATCTAACATTGTGATAATAATAATCTCCACTTAGTTGTTGATCTGTTCTTAGAGATTTAAGCAATAAAGCGAACCTATTATAACATAGGATGTAAGTATAGCCGTTTTTTTCTTGTCGGATATAATGTATCAAATACAGTAGTCATAAATTAATTATAGCACAAAATATTATTATACTAGCTTTCCGCCCGCGGCTTCGCCCGCGTGGAATTTTGTCTGTCACAGAAAAACATTATCGCGCGCGTCCCTGTTTCAAAAACCGGGATAAAAACTATCCTATGTTCTTTCCCGGGACTCAAACTATCTCTATGCCAAATTTCATCAAAATCGGTTGCGAGGTTTAAGCGGGAAAGCGTAACAGACAGACAGACAGACAGACAGACAGACAGACAGAGTTACTTTCGCATTTATAATATTAGTTGGGATATGTGTGTAATAAAAATCTAATTGAATTCGACAAGCGCTGCCTATTTGAATGTTACGATAATAGTTCCATTAAATGCTGATGTAGTGATATTGCAAAAAATGGTAAGTGATTGATAACGAGTGGCGCGCCTCGTGCAAGAGTGAAGAGCATATTAATATCTTCATAAATGCATAAATTGTTATGTTGCAGTATTAATGTTAATTTTATAATTGCTCGTTCATGACATTACATGTATTACAGTAAAAACATTTATCATAGAAAAATATAATCATTGTCCAAGTAAATATTTTATGAGTGAGCTAAAACTTGAATGTACCTATCCTTTAGATTAGGTCGTGTATAAAGCTTGGTAGTTAAAATATTTTATCTTTACCTACGCGGTAAAACTGGGTATGTACATGCCTATACATATAAAAATATAAATTATGGAAAATAAATTATATTTATTGATACAACACACGTTTGTTTGTATGAATATAAATAGTTAGGCTGTTTGAGATGTGTTGCATGTACTACTACACGGTGGACCCTGTTCTGTTAATAAATAATCATGACTGTGAACCTTTGCTCTTTGTTTACCCCATCACACCCCAAGACCTACGAACTACTAAGCCTATTTATATAAATAATTCTCTTTGACGGGGAACTCTGTGCAAAGAGAATGCCCTTGAATGTTTGATGGAACAAACACCCCTCGGGCATTACAAGATAAAACTTTAACATTATATGTATAAAGAAATACAAGTCCAGGTCTTCATTCCATAAAGGGCTTAGTACTCATCTAGTAAGAAATACTACAAAGTAACCGAACGCCTTCTTACCGAAACGATTGAAGGTGGTAAAACAAAGTAACGCATTAGAAACAAAGCTTTCGAGTCACCGCAGAAGCTCTACATATTTTCACGGATGAATGCCGAGCGAGGCGAGCGTTGAACCCGTCGCGCGGTGACGGTGCCCGATTGATCAATACCATGAAAAATGGACCTCCCGTCCCGACAAAGGACGGGTATAAATACACGTAAATCGATATGCAGACGACGCATCCAGTGAAATAGCGGACGCAGGCACGCTACATGATTAGACGGTCGTATTTATGAGTAACGAATAAGGACCTACTTAGTTAATCAAATTACATAATAATATGCATCAAAACAGAACAGCCAGAATACAGGTACAGAAATCTCTGATAAGGTCTCTACAAAAATATAAATACAATGACCTATTTCAAAGTAACCCAAAAAATATTCGTTTAATCGATTAACACTTACACCTACTTGAACAGAAAATACAAGACAACATTAAATTAAACTCTAAAGGGCATGGGAAACTTGCCAAAGAGAATACATATGACATCATCACCAGTTGCAGTGAAACCGAGATCGAGTCAATATGTTTCCACTGCAACTTCAGGACATTAGGTGAAAGCTATATTGAACAGTCCATCAGTTGTCGATATTGTAAAAACGCTGAGTTTTAACACGATATCGAAGTAATAAGGCGATACCAGTAAGATTGGATAGTTCATCCGAAGATAGGTGACGGGGGAACATTGTGTAAGGTGAGTGCAAGGCCGTGGTCGCTCCGTGGCACGGTGGCCTTCGGGCGAGTCAAGAGCAGTGCCGTATTATCCATAAGGCACTTTAGGCCAGTGCCTAGGGGCCCACTATGACCAGGGGCCCAGCACTCCCGATTAAAAAATGAAAAATAAAAAACATATGTTAAAGATGATGTATCAGAAAAGGTCAATTTTCAAGAAGTTTTAAACGATTTTGTATCTAAAAAAATTAGAAGTATACCTTTGCAATGTTATGACTAAAGTCTGTTGTTGATAATGATGGTACCTTCATTCAATTTCGTAATGTAGACAGTAAAAATTTCCAAATTGCGTTGTTGTGGTATGAAAAAGGGGGGCCCGAAACGAGTTGTGCCTAGGGGCCCCAAAATGGTTAAAATCCGGCCCTGGTCAAGAGGGCGGCGCAAGTGGGGCGCGCGGGCCGGGCGCAGGCGCGTGCTCCGCGCACGCGCGCCCGCCGCGTCGATGGCTGACATCACGCGGGGCTCTGCGCGATGAGCCCGTCACCATCAGGTACGTTCCGAGCTGAACCGCCGCCTCGGGCTCGCGGGGTGGCCCTAACCTCTCGTGCTGACGAACCCTTTTGGGAATATTTTTGTGAGTGAATTTCGAAAGGCTGGCGGCCGCGGATCGCCCGTGAGGCGGTCCAATGTGATCGGTCGTGATCGGTGCTCCCGTCAATTCCTTTTTTTTATTATATCTTTAACATGGTGATACAGGATTAAGTGACAGAGAATTCGCCAAATCTTCATGCATAAACTTGCTCGGACAAATTGTTGGTGCCATGAGAATATCAATGACATATCGCGGGAGTGTAGTGCGGGATTATCTAAATGACGTGCTGTCGAGTTGTAACGCCCGTAGCGATACGGTAGTCGCGTGACTTACAAACGGGCCCCTTAGGTTATAAATACAGTATGTGGTATGGCTATTACTATAGTGTCGATTACACAATGTGTCCAATTGTATTGTCGTGTCTTTGATATCAATGTGTTAATTGTTCCGTTCAATTAATTTAATTTTAACAAATTAATGCAAGTCGGTACCTACATTCTCGTAACGTAAGAGTTATAAATAAATGTCTCGATAATGATATTAACGACACTAAAACTCATTAAACTTACATAAAATTTTGTGGAACCTTAAAAAATTTCAAAAATGTTTGTATGGATAAATTCTCAATACAAAACAGCAACTTAGATCAACAAGACCTAAGCAAATTAACTTGCATGAGATTCATCTTCAATTTAACAATTTTATGACGGACAGTATTCAAAGAGTGGAATAAATAGATTGCCCCCTTGAACAAGTGGCACTTTTTGATCGCTGCGAAAACCGAATCCGCTGACGGAGCGAAGTAGTTCCTAACAAAAAACGCGAAGTCCCTTCGAAAATACTACTGTCACGTTTTGCCACTTGCCTAGGGGGGCTGGTCTTTTAACATTGCATGATTAATTTATGATTATGAACTCTATCGCACGGGACGAACTGAATTTGTAATGAACACTATGCAAGAACTCGTGTGTCCTAAACAGCCCGTACCAAGTTTATTAAATAGCATAATATTTCTAAACCGTCATGAACAAAAATCGAGAACTAGCAAGCTCTCAAAATACCAAAGACTTGGAAGTTGGAACCCTGTTATTTATGTGTTGAATGATTGACGGCATGAGTTGAGCATAATTTTAGGCTCCATTCTTACAAAGCGTGCCACCAATACCTACCAATACATGGCAGCCCGCTAGCTTCACATGGAGTATTTATACATAAGGCGTTACTCGAAAATCTATCATTTTGTTTGCCTTTGATGCTCGTATAAGGGTATACGAGATGCCCAAGTCTATGTGAGGTTAGTGGCTGTTATTATTTTATATATTTATTAGGTACACCAACAGAGTCACATACATGTTTGTTTTGAGCGTTATCAAAATCTTACGTCAACGCGTAGTATGTAACTGACATATTCGTAGACTACGATACTCGTAGCACGGTAATACTAGTGCTCGTAGCTATACTTACTACGAGTCGTAGCAAGTAGTTATTTTTTTATGTAGTTGCATCAACTTTTTTTCTTTCTTTCTTATTAAGGAAAAACCATTTTCGATATCTCAGTGTAACCTCTGTACACTCACTATTTTTAAAAACATACCAACTGAAGCATCGGTATCGTCCATCCATACTTGGTGGGCATCAGTATTATAGTTTCGTCACATGTCTTAATTATTTTTACTGTCTTTACGAGCACAGATCATGTCTTTACGACCACGAATATATGGGGCAAACTCACCAACCACTCATGGCCTACGTCGAATGGCGAGCGAGGTGCGCGTTGCCTTGGCAGGTTGCACTCCACCGAGCTACAAATATGTTGACTCACTACAAATTCTTAATCTCTACGTTCCTCACTGTCTTGGCATCTTTTGGTTCGTGCATTTCATATGATGATGATGATGATCAGTCATTAAATAGTAGATGCTATGGTTTCCTCAGAGGGCGGGCTCATAGTGGCGCGGAGCGGCGCGATGCGGCAGCACTAGCGGCGCATGGCGGCAAGCGGCGCGCCCTCGCGCCCGCCGCGCCGCGGGCCCGCGCCCATCGCCTCCTTCGACCACGACGTCTCCGACGAGGTGAGGCCTCCAGTATGTATCTCTCGCTGTCTCCTTCGCACTTCTCTCTACTCTTTGTCAAGCCGCCCGCTGCCCGTTTCCTCGAGAAACGGCCGGCGGGCGGTCGATTTTCCACGCGTTGACCGGGCAACGATTGAAGAGCAATTTTTTAAATTCTCCACAAATTATTTCGCTGAACACGCGGCGGGGCGTGATCGCGTTGACGGTTGCCCGGTGAACGCACGTTTCGACCTCGCACCCGAGTCTCAAAACGTTCTCATCGCCGCGTTCACAGTCGAGCCCCGAGACGAAGCAATCTTTCCGCCTGCCGGAGATCGTCGAGGACGCCAGCTCGACCGGCGGCGGGGACGCGCTAGCGCCGCCCGCGCAGCGCGCGCGCTCGCAGTCCACGCCGGCGGCGGCGGCGGCGAGTGTGGGTGCTGCGGGTACTGTGGGAGCGGGTGCTGCAGGCGCTCTAGCCGCGCCGGCCGCGCCGCGCATCGACATCTCGCGCGCCTCCAGCTCCAGCCACCACGACTCGCGCGACAGCTCGCCCGAGCTGGCGCTGTTCGCGGGCGCCGCGCCGTCGGCCGCCGAGGGGCTCGGCTTCCGCGAGGACGGCGCGCTGGACCTGCGCTCCTCCACCGAGGAGCTCGCCTTCCTGGAGCCCGCGCCGGCGCCGCCGCCCGCCGCGCCCGCGCGCCGCCACTCGCGCAAGGACTCGCAGGGCTCCGAGGCGGCGCTGCTGGCGGTGTCGGGCCGCACCAGCCGCCTGTCCAGCGTCGGCTCGCAGTGCTCGGCGCACTCGGCGCTGTCCGGGCTCAGCCGCGCCGGCCGCCTGTCCGTCGCGTCCGCCGCCTCGCGCTCGCCCTCGCCGCACAGGATGCTGCTCGAGACCTCCTTCTGCGGGCCCAAGCCCATCGAGACCGACCCCGAGCTGTGCGCCGCCGCCGTCGAGGAGCGCCTGCTCGAGATGGCCGAGCTGAGCGCCGCCACGTCGCCCGCGCCCGCGCCGCCGGTGGACGCGCGCGACCGCCGCGAGGTGCGCACCGAGGCGACCGTCGAGCGGCCCGCGCCGCGCCCCGCCCCCGCGCGCCCCGCACCCGTGCCTTCCGCCCCCGCCCCCGCCGCTAAGCCCGCGCCGGTGCCCGCCCCGCCGGCGTCCGATCCCCCGGCGCCCGCCGCCGACGACGAAAAGCGACAAAAAGAAACCAGAAATCGAGTCCGAGCCGAGGAGAGAAGAGCGAGATCGCGGGAGCGCCGCGAGGACCCGGGCGAGAGTCGGACCGAGAGTCGATCGAAAGACATCATTCGGATAAGGCTGAAACCGAGCGAGGAGTACGAGGACGACGACGACGACGACGCGACCGAGTGCGCGGCTCGCGGGCCGGCGCCGGGGCCGGGCCCGGGCCCGCGGGCGGCGCGCCCCACCGAGCTGGCGGCCGAGCCCGCGCCCGCGCCGCGCCGGCCCGCGCGCGACTCGCGCACGCCCTCGCCCGCCGGCGTCGTGGTGTCGCGGAAGTCCTCCTTCTGCTCGCTGTTCAAGTCCCGCGAGACGATCGCGTCGCCGGAGTCGCCGTCGGACGCGCTCCGTCGCAAGAAGAGTCTCAACGAGGGCCGGTCGCGGAGCCGAAGCCGCGACCGCTCCGCGACGCCGACGTCTGCGACCAAAATCAAGGGTTCCGTGCTGTCGCTCTTCAAGACTCCGCGGAAGAGCGCCACCTCCCCGTCTCCGAGCTCGCGCGAGGGCTCGCCGGTGGTGCAGGCGCCGCGGCCGGCGGTCCCGCAGCCGCCCCGCCCCACGCGCGGCGAGAAGCTCAAGTACTACGAGGACGCGAAGGATGGAATCATCCACATCCCGCTTCGCACGCCGCCCGACGAGGCCGGCGCTCCCTCGGGAGATCACGACGTGCGACCCGCCTCCGCCCCGCAGCAACGCGGGCCTCCCTCTTCCGTCGTGACGTCTGCTGCGGTTCCGTCATCGTCGGCCGGCAGCAGCGTCGCCGCGGGCCCGGCGTCGACCTCGGTTCACGCCGCGCGATCTCCCTCGAAACCTATCCAGCGCACCGTGCTCCCCGACGGGAGCATCATAATCCCGCTTCGCTCACCGACGGAGAAGAACGCCGAGGACGACCTTCTGGCCACCTTTCCGGTCAAATCCAAGACTCCAGAGGAGCCTCGACCGGCCGAGAAAACCTCCCGGTCCTCGTCGACGGTGGAAGTCGTTTCCGCCGTGATCAGTCCCGGACCGGTGTCGACGAGTTCCGGTCCGGCGTCCGCGAGCCCCGGGGACGCGGCGACGGGGCCGAGCGCGCCCGACGTCACGCCCTCGCCCGACCCGCCGCCGCCGGTGGCGCCGACCGAGCGGGCGCGGTCGCGGCGCGAGCGCCTCATCTTCACGACCCACGTCGGCAGCGCCGAGCAGGTTTTCTGCACCCAATTCAGTATAACGAAAACGCCGAGCGTCACCAGCGAGATCTCCGGATCCTTTCCGAGCTTCCCCGACGTCGAGGAGGCCGTCGCGGCGGCGTCGACGTCTCAAGTGACTTCGGCGTCGACGTCGACGGTGGCCCTCGAGCTCCACACGCCCGCCGCCGAGTCGCACACGCCGGCCGTCAGTCCGGGGGCGGAGACGCCGCGCGGGGGCCCGGCGCCCAGCCCGGGCGGCGCGAGCCCGCAGGACGCCGGGCGCGACTCGTCCGAGTCGGAGGCGAGCTCGGAGGCGGCGCCCGCGCGCGCCGGCAACGACGTGGAGCGACGCGGGCTGGTCGTGCAGGAGTCGTTCGAGGACGAGCTGCCGTACGTGCCGACGACGCTGCCGCAGGAGCGCTCGCTGGCGCTGCCGATGGTGCCGGTGCGCGAGCGCGGCGGCGTGCGCGTGGCGGCGCTGCAGCGGCCCCGGGCCAGCCCCGCGCCGCGCGTGCCGCCGGTGCCGCCGCCCAGCACGCCGGCGCCGCGCGCGCCCGCCGCCGAGGACAAGATCCGCATCAAGCTGCCGCGGCGGCCGCGCACCGCGTCGGCCAGCGCGGCGCCCCCGCGACCCGAGCGCGCCCGATCTCGCAGCGGGAGCGAAGGTAGGTAGCTATTTTCAGTCTTGTCTCGACGCTGAACCTGAGCCCTCTCTTCGTCCGAAGCATTGTTATTGATGTAAAATGTACCTACTACATTCTTCATTTATTCTATATGCAAATTGTAAACAACTGTTGGGTTTCCAAATAAATAAATTCTGTCTGATCGACACGCATTCCCCCAGGAATGGAAACTCGATCGAAGGCGGAGTGGATCGACTTCGAAGAAGTACCTGAAAAACGAAAGCAACCGAAGCGCATCCAGACGCTGCCGAGCGCGGCGGTGGGCGCGGGGGTTGCGGCGGGCGCGGGGGCGGCGCGCGACGTGGTGTTCAGCTACGTGGCGCCCGACGAGTGCCGCTGCGAGTGCCACGCGCGCGCCGACGACGAGACGCCGCTGCTGCTCGACGACGCGCAGCCCCGGCTTGGGTAACTATTTATTACTTAACGAAAACGCAAAACCATTTCACGTTAACGCTAAAGGGTCGATAGCTGCTGCCTGCTGACCTAAGATTCAGTTGTGAAGAAACATTTTCAATTAACTTCTGAGGATTAAATACGGAAAATCTCTTGCGTGTGTGCTTTCTTTCATTTCACATCTTTTTGTGCGGTAGTCGGTACAGATGAGGTGACATGATGCCCTCTCTGTTACGAAATTCCCGCATAAGAGGGTACTTAAAATTCCGCCAAACTTAGCGGGCGATTGTCCTGTTGCAGCATGTCGCCCGAGGAGGCGGAGGCGGGCGCGGGGCTGGCGCGGCCCTTCACCGCGGACCTGCAGCTGCGGCACGAGCCCGCCACGCCGCAAGTGAGCCCGACGTTCCGTTCGTTCGTCTCAGCCAAATGACGTCCACTGCTGGACAAAGGCCTCCTCCAAGGCTTTCCACAATGAACGGTCCTGCTCTTCAAGCTACAGGCTCTTCCCGCGACCTTTATCAGATCGTCGGTCCACCTAGTAGGAGGCCCGCCCATGCTACGTCTTCCAGCCCGTGGTCGCCACTCGAGAACTTTCCTGCCCCAACGGTCATCGTATCTAAGAGCTATGTGCCCCGCCCACTGCCACTTGATTTTAGCAATTCTGCGAGCTATGTCGGTTACTTTGGTTCTCCTGCGGATCTCCTCGTTTCTGATTCGATCACGCAGGGAAACTCCGAGCATAGCCCGCTCCATCGCCCTTTGGGTGACCTTGAGCCTTCTTATGAGCCGTCGTCCCGTATCGTCAATGAATAGCAAAGCAAACAGCAGGCAAATAATACAGAAATGTCCCAATGTTATAACAGTGTCCCGCGTTGCAGGAGCCGGCGGGCGCGCGGCCCTGACCCGGCCCAAAGCTCGCCGACAGCATGCTCGACGCCGCACAACAGACGTCCCTCTTCGACCTTTTATAAATTATATTCTCTACTATTAACTCGTAAAGAGATGTTATCATTTTGAGATGTAAATTTACCCGGTTCATTAGGTGTATGATATTTATAGCGTCGTTTATATCTCTCCTATTAGCCACCGTTGACCTTTGCATTTTTTGATGTTTATTGAATTGTTCGAGGTGTGTATATTTGAGGTTTTTATGCGACCGTGTGTGATAGAGATGTATGGTATATTCGCGAGCGCACGCATAGCCTGCCTCAGGCGGCTCGCGGCTGCGACCGGGCGCTCTGCAACCGGCTGACCAGCCGGGGCCTGCAAATGTGACTGGACTGGAAATTATCACCCGAATCACGTGTATCCCGGCAACCGGAAGCCAGAATTCCATTAAACTTGTTGTTATAAGATTTAAATACGTTTTCTTGCAAGAAGATCGATTCACTCATTAACCGGCAGCCGCCCAGTCGCATGCAATGGGAGAACCGAATTGACATAACTTCCGAGTAGTGACGAGGAGCCGCCCGGCCGCGGCCCGGCAGCCGGCACAGCCCGAGTGCTGCACCAGTTGGCATCCCGTTTATACATTCCTGTCTGTGTACTCGTAGCAACCACTGTCTTCTGTTTGTGTCTAAAGATAAGTGTAAATGGCAATGCAATAACTTAGTTACATACATTGATGATTTGTGATATACTTACTAGGTGAAGCGATGCATGTTTTAAGTGTTATTGTTATTTGCGCACGAGCCTTCGAGGCGGCGGGCCGTGTAGGCCGTGCGGCAGTGTTCAGGCCCGCCACGGACGCACCGCGCCGATAGAATGGATACAAGATTTCCTCTGCATGATCAAATTCGGTCCTCATGAGTAATGCCTCTGTTCAAAAGATGCTCTTCCTCAGTGCGTTTCAGTGTCTTTTAGGCATAAGTATTGTAAAAAGAGTAACAATCGACCCTTTAGACATCCAGTTGGTATAAATTATAAAAATGATTTCTTCTTTTATTTACGAATTAAGTATGTAAGTAGTCGTGTACCATGCATCTTGAACGAATAACAAACAGTGACTGCAATAGTAGGCTACATACACTGCATCGTAGGATGAAGAACGCTCAAACAAACACATAGTGTGCAGTCGCTGTATGTTGGAAACCAACTCGTTCGACATTAATTTGCCGTGACTATGTTCCGTGAATATGAGCGCGTGGGTGCGTCCGAGTGCGAGTGCAGCGCGCCCGTACTGCAGCGCCACAAAGATGCATTTACTGTTTTACGTCTATTGTATATCGAATACATGTTTTCTCCACTACCTTCATTCGCCACACAACAAGCCCGACGTTGAGCAGTCGTCATTTTTGCAATTATTTTGACAAATACTAGCTTAGAAATAAGCAATAGGTTACAGATTATGGAAGCTGGTAACATAGAATTTTTGAATTTTGTAACTTCTCGTTTCCACCCTGTATAATCCGGCTGTATCTCCAGGTCACCTAGATACATTCCATAGCAGCTGTAATAGACATTTAGGTACATACATTTACCCATTTTGGTGATAAATAGGCATTTTGAATTAGTTTTTGTATAACGCCTGAACAAAAACAAAGGGTAATATCTAGGTGTTATACATAGATTTCGAATATAAAAATATATCATTTAACTAAATAAGACATGACAAAAAAACTGA
The DNA here is from genome assembly GCF_963855985.1 of Ostrinia nubilalis. Classification (NCBI taxonomy): domain Eukaryota; kingdom Metazoa; phylum Arthropoda; class Insecta; order Lepidoptera; family Crambidae; genus Ostrinia; species Ostrinia nubilalis. Next base: position 130,868 of record NC_087101.1, read on the forward strand.
GGTATGTCTCGTTTCTGTCGGGTCTGGGTTTTTTTTGTATGGGGCGTGACCGTTCTTCTTTATCGATATGAATGACATGAACGACGACGGTTCGCGGGCGGCTGTGAGGCGAGCGAGGTGTTGGATCGCTTCTCTTACTGTGTACCTGTCGTTTCGCTACGGACTTTTTTTTGGCGACTCGCGATTAGTTTGTTTCATTGACGCAATAATAAATAAAATGTATGTACTAATGTTAAAGGAAATAATTCTATCAGTTTAGAAAAAGTCTGAAATATGAAGAAAAAATATAAATTTTTGCTTTCCAACATGTGATTTTATTTTCCATTGATCGTCACACACAATACAACCCGGTCAAGTTAACTGCGCATCTCGCTGGAATGCGTCTCTCCCTTGCACGCACTCGTGTTCGCCCCGTCCGTACCACCGTCGATGTGACGTCACGGCTTTCAGGTGCGCAGTATCTCGACGGGTTGTAAGTCATGTAGTTCAAAAGGAATATTAATAAGCACTTACAGGGCAGATATGTACCATCCTAGACTGAATCCCACTTAACATCAGGTGCTATTGTGGTCAAATACCATGCATAAAAAAAAATAATCTATTTATCGACGTGTTAACTGGAGATGAATATTTGAGTTAATGCCTCATAAGTAATCATGAGTAATCGCTTTAATCGCATGAGTGATGATAAGGACGCATCTCAAGCATCGGCTCTTCGCCGTCGTAACGAGTTTCGGATAAAACTAAAACGAGCATAATATAAATAAAAACAATTTTATTTTTAAATACAAGCTGGCTTCGTAGAAATGAGATATTATCGATCACGGTTGGACCTGGACGTGGGTGTCGAAATAAATGCAACGTATTTTACACATAAATAAGACACTGGTCGTTCGGGGCTCGCGGCGGCTCACTTGAAGATCTTGCCCTGGTTGAACTTGCGGCCCTGCTTGTCGGCGCCGCTCCACGAGAAGTAGTCCTGCACCAGCCGCTTGGTCTCCGGGCTGGCCGGGTCCAGCTTCTTCCACTCGTACGACTCGTAGTCGATCTGCGGACAACACGCACTTATACACCAAGTGATCTTTGTGGGATATGTCACTGACTGATGCTACTGTCTACTACGAAATATTCATTTAGTTGTCTGATGAAATGTAAAGCCTAGGCGCAGACCACCGATTTTCAGTTGGCCGATAGTTGGGTCGGGCTATTGATCAGTATCAATAGCACATTACACCGATTTGGTATCGGCCGATTCTTCATAAAAATTATAATCGGGCCCAACTATTGGCCAACTAAGTCGGTGGTCTGCGCTTAGGCCAAATGTGAATGAGACCTCTTCAACGCATTAAATGAGCTCATGATCATCATGCTGAACCAAAAATTAAAATTAAGAACTGATGAATACATAGAAATTGGGTAGTTGCCGCGATTGAACAACTTTTCGGAGAAACACTGTCGGCCCTTTCGATTGAATACTGTTAAATTTCGATTTATAATTAATAAAATTACTCAATCGATTAGGCAAAAGTAACGTCGGAACGTCGTCAATCGATTGGTGGCGTCAACTACTCAATTGAGTTGAATGATAATAAAATAAAATAAAAAAAACAAAAAGGAAAAAACATATCTGAATGATGTTTGATGATGACACAAGCAAGCAGCGAAGCAGAAGCAATAAGCATTTTTGAGTCAGTCTCCGGCTCTTCACACATCTTCAAACGCGGAATAAGTCATGATAAAAAGAGACCGTCTACTGGGCGCATTTTAAGTTTTAAAAACATTAACAAGAATGGCAATATACGAGTAAATACGTATGTTAAAATGTTTTTTTAGGAAATGCAGTCAATAAGTTTTAAATAAGAAAAACTATATCATAAACTAACGCAACGAAAAAGCGTCGTAACGCAACGAAAATACGACGTATTATAATTAATAAAACAAGGGTTGGACAAAAAACAAAAGAAACATGGAACAAGTTCAACAAATCAATAAAGCATCATGCGTATGAACATAGCTGGGGTTAATATAAAAGTAGGTTTCAAATTAAAAATTAACAGACTCGGATAAAATTCTGGGAAGTTAACGAGTCCGGAAACATTTTTTAAATTCAATTCATCAGTCGAAACGTAAAGGTGAGCACAGACGTGCATTCGTAAGTGACGTAACGTTCCTACGAACGGTACAATACAGGTGAAACGTACGTTAGGTTCGCGAAAGGCTGAAAGTGTTGACACATCGGAACACTTCACAGAGCGACCCGTCACAAGCTAACGCGCCGGTCCACAGCTCACGCTCACCTCAATTTCCTAATTTAACGATCAAAAGAGGGCTTAGTGTGAGTTTGCATCAAATGACGTCACTAGCGAGCGCGTTAAAAAAATGAAAATTTTAGTTCTCGAAAGTTTCCGCTAGAGGCGCTGTACAATCCGTCGTACATTTGATGTCACTTTTTTAGTCACTAGCGAGCGCGTTAAAAAAAATAAGATTTTAGTTCTCGAAAGTTTCCGCTAGGGGCGCTGTACAATCCGTCGTACATTTAATGTCACTTTTTACGCAGTCGACATCGAATTCGATTGACGTAAACTCACACTAGGCCCCTAGATAAATGCGTCAACTCGAGCCATGCGAGCGAAGAGAGAGATAGCACGCACCTGCCAGTCGGGCGAGAGCGGGAAGGCGAGATCGTGTCCGCGCCACACCCACACTCCCGAAATGCTGGAGTTGTTGTCGTCGCCGAACAGGCACACCGACGCGAACGCCTGCTTGCGCATCTTGTCCAGCCGCTGGAACATGCCTGGAACAGAAAGTATACATATTACAATAGGCTAGTTTCCTAAAAACATTTTTTTAATATCAAAAAATATTGGACACATATTTTTATTTGTCAATCTAACAAATAATTACATAGTTATGGTGCGTTGAAGTTCCGCACGACGTCACAACGTGCGGCACTTTTATGCAAGCATTGACGTCACGGGCCTCTTCTTATGAACTTTGGCGCGCTTTATCATTTTCATTAGTTTGAAAAAGTGAAAATACGTGTAGAGTATTTTTTCATAAGTTAACTGACGGACTAATTAAAACTCTTGCTTTTTGACCCAGGAAACATCCCTATTTACTATCCCGACGGTCCCGGCCATAGAGATACAGAGAGATGCCAACTAATGCGCTGAGTTCGAAACTCAGTGTTGCATTAGAAACTCACACACGCAAAGTAATCAAAATATGTGCTCTTTATACACTGCGGTATCAGTACTCAACGTTCTACGCAAGCAATGTATAGTTCCAAAATACTGAACTGTCCTATCCATGACATTGACAGTGGGGCGCCACCGTCAATACCGGATCGCTGGTTCCGATTTTTGCCATGTTGGAAACCATATAGTTGAACGATGGTAGCGCCCCCCTGTCATTGAGTTTGGTGGGACAGTTCAGCGTGGGTCATCTATAAACTGTTTACATTTTGACGTCGCTGCTGTCATCATTGCTGTCACGAGCAATGTGTTCTGTTGCTGTTGGGCATATTGCTGCGACACCGGCCCCGCTCCCTTGTCACATCTCCCTTTAGTTTCTGTGATCCATGGTCCCGGCAAAATGTGTGACGATATTGAGTTTTTGCCGGGACTGGTGGCGGACGTGATGTGCGAAAAAGCCACAAAATAAATAATTTGAAAGGATATTTCCATACTGAGTGATACAATTTAGATTAGAATTCAATTTTGCACGCGTAACATAGGTACGGTGTTACCCGGTGGTGAAAAAACAAGATCACCGCCATTAACGAAGTGTTCAAAGTTTCTTTATTTGTTTAGACTAATAAATAGTTCTTACAAATCGTCATTTTGCTCTTAAGGAGCCTCTACATGTCTCATAATCTTTTTACCCTACCAGCGCTTCGAGACCAACATTTGGCAAGTGCTGAGAAGAAGCGCCGTTCAATACGCGATGTCTTATTGATACGTAGCGCGAAAGAGCGGCGACTCACCTGTGATGAGGTTGCAGCTCATGAAGACCTTGGCGAGCTCCTCGGGGTACTTGTACTCGGCGTACCAGATGGAGTAGTTCTCGGGGTCGAACTTCTCCCAGAAGTATGGGATCGACTTAGCCTCGTCCTCGTTGGAGTAGCAGCGTTTGAAGTCGTCCATGTTGAATGTTCTGGAATCATGTTCCAAATTAAATTTTGCGATTTTGTATAACGTCGTAGGTAATATGGGTAAATCGACATTTGAATCACAACAAGCAAAGATTAACTAAATTAAGTATCTAAATGAAAACTGACCAGACGGTATGTCAGAAAGTGTGCGAAAAGCGATTGGAAAATATTAGTAAACGGTGTCAAATGTCTAATGACAGGTACTTGGGTAGTTAACAAAGCCTTGGTACTGACCCCTTGGGCATGGAGTCGAAGGGGTCCTTGGACTCCTTGGGCTTCTCGTCGAGCTCGAGGTCGTCGGCGGGCGGCGCCTCCGCCTTCTTCTTGGGCTCCTGTGGTTTCTGTTCTTTCTTCTCAGCCTTTTTGTCTTTTTTGCCTCCATCCTGGAAAATCACTAATAACATTAATATTAAGTTGGTCACTATAATAAACTGGTATGCATGGCTGGATCTTTGGATGGATCTTTCAGCTAAATTTCGTAGGGAATGAATTACGAAATGAAGGATTTATGTTTATGGCATACATATATAGCGGGGGGGTGTCACGGCCCTCCCAGGATGGTCTGGTGGCCCCCCAGGATGTCGGGCTACTGATTTGAAAATAATAATTGATAGTACTAACTCATGAGCTACGACACTAATCGCAATAACCGTGTAATAGTAAAGCCTGGTCCGTGAGCACGTAGAATTTTGTCCAATGACCCCAAGCTACCCATCCTTATCGCTCGCGCGTAATTGTGTTGCTTTCGCGCTCGCACACTCACTGCGGGCGCCCGTCGCACAGTCGCGACAGCAATATAATTACGCGCGAGCGACAAGGATGGGCAGCTTGGGGTCATTGGACAAAATTCTACGTGCTCACGGACCAGGCTTTAGGCTAAGCATATCTAGGAAGGTGCTGGATGCAGGCTGCTTCCAACCAGTCATTATGGAAATCATTGGAGTTCCTGTGTTCAGGCCTGTGTTCAGCAGTGCACGTCCTACAGCTGAAATGATGACGATCACAACTTACCTTCTTGGAGATCTCTGCGTATTTCTTGGGGTCGTATACGGGCGGCGCGGCGCACAGCGGCGCGGGCGGCAGCACGCGCGTCACGGCCGGCTGGTGCGCCAGCGTCGAGAACCAGCGCGACACGTTGCCTAGCGACGCGCGCCCGCAGTGAGTGTGCGAGCGCGACAGCAACATAATTGCTAGCTTAGGGTCATTGGACGAAATTCTACGTGCTCGCAGACCAGACTATAGCTGAAATGATGACGATCACAACTGACCTTCTTGGAGATCTCTGCGTATTTCTTGGGGTCGTAGACGGGCGGCGCAGCGCACAGCGGTGCTGGCGGGAGCACGCGAGTCACGGCCGGCTGGTGCGCCAGCGTCGAGAACCAGCGCGACACGTTGCCTAGCGACGCGCGCCCGCAGTGAGTGTGCGAGCGCGACAGCAACATAATTGCTAGCTTGGGGTCATTGGACGAAATTCTACGTGCTCGCAGACCAGACTACAGCTGAAATGATGACGAGCACAACTGACCTTCTTGGAGATCTCTGCGTATTTCTTGGGGTCGTAGACGGGCGGCGCGGCGCACAGCGGCGCTGGCGGGAGCACGCGAGTCACGGCCGGCTGGTGCGCCAGCGTCGAGAACCAGCGCGACACGTTGCCTAGCGACGCGCGCCCGCAGTGAGTGTGCGAGCGCGACAGCAACATAATTGCTAGCTTGGGGTCATTGGACGAAATTCTACGTGCTCGCAGACCAGACTATAGCTGAAACGATGACGATCACAACCGACCTTCTTGGAGATCTCTGCGTACTTCTTGGGGTCGTAGACGGGCGGCGCGGCGCACAGCGGTGCTGGCGGCAGCACGCGCGTCACGGCCGGCTGGTGCGCCAGCGTCGAGAACCAGCGCGACACGTTGCCTAGTGACGCGCGCACGCTCGGCTCGAGCACGTGCTGCGAAGACACAACCGGTTACCACCTGCTCCACGACCGAATACTTCTTTTATGTTGGAGAGTGGCATGAAATAAGACTCCATAATGTCTCCATGTGTACATCATTAAAGCGTTTGTTAGTCATATACCTCGAAATCAAACAATCCTTGTAGCTTTAGATTTAGATTGATATCAAAATTTCTGAATAGATTTTTATTCTTGTAGTATAATTTTTGATCGCTAATTAAAATTGTCTAAAAAATTCATAGTAGATTTACTTTCCTGACTGTCTTCACTGTAAATAGGCTAATAGATAATACATGCTACATCAAATTTTGCTACTGTTGTAAAAATCTGTTAAAAATATAATGCTAGTAACAAAATATACTACCGATATTACAACTACAACAAAAAACGCTATCACGGTGAAATGCGAATAGGTGAAAAGCTACAAGGATTTTTTTAATTCGAGGTATACGACTAACAAACGCATTAAAGTCTTGGATAGACCAGAGTTTAGTCTTCTAATGCGTTATTAGAATGAAGCATAGAGTGGAAGGACCTGTCTTCCCGATGATTACTATTATTATGTAAAAGGAGAGCATCCTAATAAAATCAGTCAGCCGCAGCGCCGCCAGCAGCGCGCTCTCCTTCGTCGTCGCAGTCAGCTAAAGCCTAGTCCGTGAGCACGTAGAATTATCCAATGTCCCTTGGGGTCCCATCCTTATCGCTCGCGCGTAATTATTTTGCCGTCGCGACTGTGCGACGGGCGCCCGCAGTGAGTGTGCGAGCGCAACAGCAACATAATTACGCGCGAGCGATAAGGATGGGTAGCTTGGGGTCATTGGACAAAATTCTACGTGCTTCCGGACCATGCTTTAGTCACCTGGAAGGCGTGCAGCAGCGTGGCGAACACGACGACGTCGGCCAGCGACACGCGCTCGCCCACCAGGAACGTGCGCGTCAGCAGGTGCCCGTCCAGTTGCTGCAGCGCCGCTAGCAGGTCATTCTTCGCGCGCTCAACGTTCTGCGGAACGAGAATACACAGTCAAAACAACGCTAAAAAGAAAGATCAGTGGGAATGAGATATTACAGAGCGTCTCACTTCTAGAAAAGTTGCATAAAATCCTAACACAAATTAAGACAATAGTTCCACAATCAGACTAAAATTAAAATAAGCACACAGAATAGAAGTCATTGGACAAGAAGTTAAGAGAAAAACTTGGATGCCATCGACTGTAAGTCTGGCCGCACGCAGACCACCGACTTTTAGTCGGCCGACAGTTGGGTCAGGCTGATAAATCAGTATGGACAATGGACATGTATGAAAGTTTGCACATTACCCAGATTTGGCATCGGATGATTCTTCTTCATCATCATCATCATCATTTCAGCCACAGTATGTCCACTGCTGAACATAGGCCTCCCCCAATGACTTCCACATCGCATGGTGGGTAGCGGCCTGCATCCAGCGGTCCTGTCGGTCCACCTTGTGGGTAGACGTTCCACGCTGCGTTTTCCGGTACGTTTCTTCATACAAATTAAAATTGAGCCCACTAAAATTCGGTTGTCTACATTTAGGATGATAGTCGAATCCACTCAATGGACCCACCTGCTTGTTGAAGGGCATGATGCCGAGGTAAGGGAACACCCAGGCGCAGGAGGCGGGCAGCAGCTCGCTGTCGGCCCACGACATCCACTGCAGCACGCGCGCCTGCGACGCCGCGTCCGCGCCGCGCAGCGCCGCTGACGACACTGCACCACAAAAATTATCATTGAACAAACAAAAAACTCAACTGCGTAAAAATTTACTAATAACTACAGTCTTTTTCAAAGTGAGCGATAACGCTCCCTTGTTGTGGGCGCTGCAGGCTTAAAGGGGGGCGGTAAGAGACCCAGAAAAAAAATCGGGACGTTGTGTAGAGGCTTGGGAGGCGTCATCTACTAGGAGGACTCTTAGACATCGACTGAGCTCGACTCTTGACTACAAAAATGGGGGGCGCTAAAAAAGAATTTATTCTCAAAGTGGGCAGTAGACTAAATAAGTTTGGGAACCACTGAACTACTCAATAGGTTCTGAGAAAAAAAAATATTTTTTAAGACATTAAGGCGCCTAAAATCCGCCTTTTTGTTTTTTTTTCAATTTTAATATAGCCAGTGTCACTCTCACGATTAAAACGAATCTAACGACACCTCTCACGCTAAAATCGGTCAAGCCATTTAGGGTGTAGGCCGTGCCAAAGAAATACACATACATTCGAAAAACATAACCCTCCTTCTGGCGCAGTCGGGTAAAAAGTCTAAATGGTAAGCTACGTGGACAATGTGACAGCTTTGTCAATTTATTATTGTGGACACAAAGCGGTTGAGGACTTAGTAAATGGGACTTACTATATTTTCGGATCACTGTAAGGGGAAACTTTGGCTCTAATCATAAAAGGATCTGATATCTCACCTTTTCATAATGATGTTGATAAAGTTAGTACACAATTTGGCAGGGTACTGTTAGATAGCGTTACCGACACCTATTTATTTTTAGTTTACCAAGATAGTTTACTCTATTTCAATAAGTTTTGTTGAGCCAAGTTGCCCTCTTGAGTTATCTACAGTATTTATAAAATGGCTAACCATGAAAATATGTTACTTAACTTTATTGTAATTAGTTCAATTATTTGAGCAGTTGTGCTGCAGTGGAGTACATTAGTGTATTATCTAGTTTATTTTTGCTGTAAACAATTTTAAAAAAGTCCTTTACCTACTAAACCAATCGATAAATGTAATCTGTCTGGATTATTATTACAATCCTTATTTAGTTATGCATAAAAAGACATTATTTTAAAAAGTTCCACATAATGCACTAAATTTTGTTGCAAAATAGCAGCTATTACAGCGACATAGATGCCACAGTATTTAGCTTGATATGCTATGTACTTAATGGTTGGTCAGCTGTTACGATTCAGTAGGAAATGGGAGTATTTTATTTCATAATAAACTTACTCTAATAAAGTATTAAATAAGTATTCAAGAAAGTGTCATTTGAAAGCCACTTCATTATTCAAGAATACTTAGTTCACTGATAGATAAAAGAAAACTTATCTATTAAAAAAATACTTTTTTTATCTTTTATCATTTCAAGAATGATTAGTACATTAATAATTTCATTATTTTTCAGACGATCAAAATACATTATTTTGATAACAATCGCTATGAACAGTTTAGACCAGAGGTTAGGTTGGTTACCGATAATAAATGATGATGAAAATCTTACCGTAGTAAGCGATGGCATTGCTTTCAGTCAGGAGGACCTTTCCATCGGCACTTTCATATGCAGGCACCTAAAATTATCGCAAATATTACACGTCACAGCCACAAACATATGATTACTACCGGTTCACCATATTTCACATTCTTATAACTTTATCACATCCATTGAACTCACTTTTCCAGCGGGGAACTTCTTCAGAAAAGCTTCTGATTTGTTAGTTTCGCCAAAAACAAAGTTAGGAGCTACTTTTAGATCTACTCCGGAATACTGTGCGGCGATCAACGCCTTGTAAGCGCGGAAATTTTCCGGATAAGTGTAGAGTACCTAGAAAATAAAGATACACAGTAAAGAGGATCCTTTCGAAATTATTAGTTTTTCATTTACCACAAATCAAATAACTCGATTATTGAGATATTTCAAGGTAAATTTTGACCTACCCCGGCCGCCATGGTTATTTTTTCGGAAAGAGAGAAGGGGGAGGGGGGGTGACGACAGGACTACTGTCATTTTGATTTTGACGTTTATTTTTTTTAACGAAAATGGTAGCAAGAAGAAATTCAATATTATTCGGCATGTGACGATGCACAGCATCTGGTGAGAGATGCGTCTACTTCCGGTGTAGCTTTTTACCATTTTATACCTTAAATGACGTCATTTCCGCAATTATTTAATAGGAATTGATTTGACTTACTTCCGTTTGCCGCCATTTTAGTCACCTGGGGGCGAGCTTGCTCGGAGTTCTTCATATAGCGTCTTTAACTTCCAAACTAGCAACATCGTAAGCAGAAACTCTGCTCAGATTTTTACTGAAATAATTTATTTCTCAACGTTCTTATACTAAGTTTAAAATTAAAAAGTGCAATTGACCGCGCGTGTGTGACCGCGAACGACATGTACGTGATGGTGGTTGGCGCCAAAGGGGACGAGTGTCTTCCGGACGACGAGCAGGTGGACCCAGAGCGTCGGATACCGGAGAAACTCGGACCCCGGCGAGATTCAAAACGGATGAAACGAGGTACGTGGGATTCTGATAGTTTTAACACTCTTTTCGATCAAATGAGCATTCTCGCGAATCTCTATATTGTATAAATAGATTGAATAACGTACCCACAACCATCTTATACAATTCTAACGGCGGCCCCGTCAGCCCCAATCGCAAACATTACCAATCAAAATACGTTGTTAGCATCACCACAATCGAACGATAACTCTTTCTGGTACGAGTTTCTTAATAAATACCCCTTTAAAAAGGCTCATTGTGCTCATAAAATAAAGCACCTACAAATGCTTTACCACATCAACAAAGCACTTTAAACTACAACTATTAGTAGACTGGGCGGCCACCCCCAACACTGAGCCAGCTTACAGCTTGAATTATTAAATTCTAATGTTTTTTTGCAAATCAAGAAGCTTAATAAGTATGACAAAATGTGCTAAGTGCATCGAACATGTATACTTCTATTTTGCAACAACATATAAATTGTAATGTGACATGCAATAAACGTTTTTGAATTTGAATTTGAACATGTCACGAGCGTATCCTGGGTAAAATGCCTAATAAGCATTGTGCGAGGAGCACCCTCCCAGTGCTGGATTTTTGTTCGGCAAAATCACCCTGTGCTCGTACTGGTGATATCTAAAAAATAATCCGACCTTGGTTCTCTAGCCGGTCATTTCAAGCAAAATCAAAACATAATAATAATTATCTTTATTTGCTTAGACTGATTAAATTAGTTCTTACAAATCGTCAAATACTAATAAGTAACCTTTACCTACACATCTTATTATCTTTAAAGCAAATACATAAGCCTCAAAATAACTCCCTTCGATTTAGAACAAAAAGCCAAGGATTCCAAATCAGTCCATTCACCTCCAAGCCGGTGCTTGCCCCTGCACCTGCAACGCCGTGCTTTATTCAGCGTCTTAACACTCTTGACTGTCTAGCGCTGACCAAATAAGAATAGCAAAGTCAAGTGACTTTCCACTCAGCAAATTCTACGGAGGCTGCCTTTGAGCGTATCTTAGGCAGTGGTAGGCGTCATCAGACTGCGGAGATCAACCTGTTACCTGACAATGGTTCCAGGGATGCGTCTGCCATTCACCTCCAAGCCGGTGCTTGCCCCTGCACCTGCAACGCCGTGCTTTATTCAGCGTTTTAACACTCTTGACTGTCTAACGCTGACCAAATAAACCGAAATGCTGAAATTACCAGATAAGGCACCGCTCAGCATGAGCCTGCTCCTCACAATATTCCTTCGCAAGAAGGACAGACCAAACAACCTATTCTATTAAACGTCCTAATCAGTAGATACAATTATGTAAGTATTGATCCGATCTGAAGTAGTTGAATGCTAAATTCTAAATCTGGATGCAGATACCGATCACAGAGACACCGCCGGCCTCTCCGCATGTCTTGTCAAGGTACCCTAAAATTATCAATCTCTCGTTCTCTACTGCATACCGAAAAACATTGACATAATCACAAACTACTTACTAAACCTCGTCACCTTTGACAAACCAGACGAGACAGCAACTACTAGAACGGAAGGTTAGGGGGCGTCCATAAATTACGTGAGACTTTTAGGGGGGGGAGGGGGTCAACAAAAACCTCACTAAATCTCACGTGGGGGAGAGGGGGGGTCTCAGGAAATATCACGTATTTTTTCCGCAAGAAATAGAGAAATAGAGTTTGCCAGAAAACTGGGTTTAAATCTTAAGTAAAAAAATTGGCCAAGTGCGTGTCGTGCCACGCGCAGTGTAGGGTTCCGTAGTTGTCCGTCGTTAACAAAATATATTTCAGAAGCAAGCAATTACTTCATCTAAAGTCGCTTTTAATATTTTCTTCTATGGAATTTTTATTAGATATGAAATTTTATAATACATGAGTTAAATGACTATTACTCTTAAACTAACTGACCTACCCTAACCGTTATAGTTTTCTTGAAAGTTCATAAAAAGCAGTAATATTATGAATTTTTTCAGATTTTTCAAGCCAAAAGTTTAGTTTTTAGAGTGGGGGGACGCCCTGCTCGAACAAAAATTTGCACTTTAAACTTTAATAGTTTGCAAACGGACCCCTAAATCGAAAAATAGTCTTTGAAACCCCCAAGTTATCTAACGATATCCTACACGATGGTGTAGAAGATGAAAAAAAATTCATCCCCACTTTACATGTAGGGGAGCTACCCTAAAAAAATGTTTTTTCAAAATATTATTCTACTGTTTTGTCTAGTGCCAATAGTTTCCAAGCAAAACCTCGGACAGACAGACATATCGAAACTATAAGGGTTCCTTGTCAGGACTACGGGGCCCTAATAAAATATATTTTCTATGATGATAATGACATTTTATTCTATACCGTCTAAACAAATAAAACTAACAATGCTACCGACTGCATGAGTGAATACTAAAATGCAGAATAAATGACGAAATTAAGAAAATTATAAAACAAGTTTTTTTTTTTATCAAAGTCGCGTAAAAAATGACATGCATTAAATGTATGATGATTGTACAGCGTCCCTAGCAGATACTTTCAAGAACTAAAATCTTTAACTTTATAGATATTTTTGATGCACTCGTTAGCGACAACGGTAAATGCAAACTCGCACTAAGCACACAAAAAAAAACTTTCTCAGTTAAATTACTCCAAAACTATTAAATTTCGGATTTTTTTTAAATATCACGTGAGATTAGGGAGTGGGGGAGGGGGTCAGGCAAAATCTCACCAAATCTCACCAAGGGGGGCGGGGGGGTTGAAAAATAGCCAAAATTGTCTCACGTAATTTATGGACGCCCCCTTAGTGTGTAACATTTTATCTTCTGGAACACTTTAAACCTTGTCAATTACGTGAACAGTAACTCAGGTTCAACAAGTCGTCATCTCTAAGGGTGTTGTCGGTAAATACGAAATCTATACGACTCAACAAGTGCCTATAATGGTAAGCTTGATCTCCAGTGAGGGCTCATCACAACTCGACCCCACACAACCGATCCAATACACAAGACTCCAGCTCAGCATCTCTTAACAACCATCTGGATGTCTACAAAATATCAGAAATCATAATCAGCGATGGGGGATTTCTCATTCTTTCATTCATTTCATGTGCGTTCACTAATTTTGCTATCGGACAATCAAAGCATAGCCTATACTCGAAACTAAGGGAGGAAGGGGCACATTCAGAGCCTCCATTGGAACTGTCTCTCTAACTTTTCAACTTGAAAAACATCACCTCCTTCCGGTTCAGTCTGGTAAAAATAGCTCTGACAGCGTAAAATATTATCTCCCAAGTCGATTCAATCAATTTTATCTGACTATCTAGGTCGATTTACGGGGAAAACAACCTACTTAGTGGCATCTCCTGGGTTCAGATCCAAAGGTAAATATTCCAAAAGTTCGGGAAACTGGATATCCAGAGACCCCACAGAGATTCACCAGCAGCCTTTGCAACGACTTCAACCAGGGTGGCTATGGTGGTAAACTAGGCTAAATCTTTGCTGTCCCGTTTCTCACCACAGCAAAAGGTACCTGCTTAGCACCTCGAAGTGACCTTTCTGGCTTTTCTTAGCAGGGCTCGAGGCCGACCCTCAAAATACAGAATCTCCACCACGTTCTTACCACATGGTGACCTCCACGTCAGGATCAGGTAACATGTAATTTTTTAGTATGTTGAGTTGGGGGTAATAAGGTATCGTTCCTAAAACATACCTGGCAAAAATCCACTTTAAAAACTTATAAAATAACCTGGCCTTGGTGGTTAAACTAATGGCCTAAGGAAAACAGTCGTAGCTACATACTTACCTCTTGAAGCTCGACAGCAAGATTTATCTGCTAGACTAAATCGTTTATCTACTCTTGTACTACCTTTATGCCCTGTGGGTCTCAACAAAATTCACTTTAAAATCGCAAACCAGTCGAAGGATGGTCGATTAGCCTTCTTTTTCTATATGAAGTTATAACGTATCCAATTTTCGATTCGATCAAAAAGTGCTACTTATCTAGGGGGGCTGGTATTACTAATCTAAAACTATATTAAAGATAACTTTAATTTTCTTACTAAGCATAAAAGCTTAACTAATTTCACTTCCTGATAAAGGCCTTAAACCCAACAGTGGGTATCTAAAATGTGACCTTTACGAGGCTTCTCGCAGACTAGCTTATGTATATTTTTCTCCTACCATCTACATCAGCTGCTGACATGACAAAACATAGTCTCACCTGAATAATTTCAAGATTAAGTTAATAAACCTTGACCTACGAGTAAGTTCGGCACCGTTACGGCATCATACAAACAACAGGGAAAAATGACAGCAAATCCCAAAAAACAACATAGGTATGCCCTTGCTACGGTTGCGTAAGTTACTGGAATCAGGCGAGCAGAGGCGAACAGCGGAATATAATAACATTATTATTTATTTATTTTTCAACACCAAGTAATACTAGGAATCTACATGAATAAAAACAGTATAAAGGTTGTTGGATTTAAAACCTCTCCTGGCATTGTTGACTTCGTTGTGGCATCTTTAATTTGGGTTGATATTTAGCCATAGATGAAATTATTTGATGAGATATTGGCGTAGGCAGAACAATAATAGCAATATTATAAGGCAGTCACTTTTATTAACTGATCTACGACCGATACACCAAATAACATATTATTTAATTAATAACTTTCAATCAACAAATCTAAAGCATGTTGGATACTCTTCAATCACATCGTACGCCTGTATTATAAACTTATGTTGATGACTCGCATGAATCTTACTGCCATGCGGGCAAATTATATCAATACACACTCAATCTGCATTTTAATGAGGAAAGAATTTCTGAATTCAGTTCAATAGCTTTCCAGTTTATTCATTTCAATCATACAAAAGTACAAGCCCTCCTACTTTGTGATATCAGTGCTGCTCTCACTGGGCATTTAGAACAAAACATGTTGATACCCTGAAATTAATCATGTTCTAATCTAGTTCTGTTACAGAAACTCGAAAACTTTCATCACATAGCGCCATTGGTAAGTAGTCACCAGGAGCTAATAAACAAGTCTCTCACCAGATGCTGTGCATCGTCACATGCCGAATAATAGTACAAGTTTTACAAAACAATAAAACTTGTATTATTGAGCAGAGACGATGCACAGCATCCCAAGAAGGCCTCCTGGTGAGCTCTCTATGAAGAACTCCGAGCAAGCTCGCCCCCAGGTGACTAAAATGGCGGCAAACGGAAGTAAGTCAAATCAATTCCTATTAAATAATTGCGGAAATGACGTCATTTAAGGTATAAAATGGTAAAAAGCTGCACCGGAAGTAGACGCATCTCTCACCAGATGCCGTGCATCGTCTCTGCTCAATAATACAAGTTTTATTGTTTTGTAAAACTTGTACTATTATTCATCTTAAAATTCTGTAGCTTGCACTTAGTGTAATTAATATTAATAGTTACTGTCCTGTGATTAAAAAAATGTTAAAAGTATTAGATACAACTAAAATACCTAAGCAATTATGAATTTATTTAGTAATAAAGGTCTGAGCAAGGGGCGGGGAATCTAAAATCGAATCCGTCAAAACTCCATACAAAAAAAGGCCTTTCGACCACTTTTCTAGTAGAAAAGTTTCTACTGCTTTGCGATTTTATTGTGCATTTTGTCAAGCTTAAAGTACTCAAAGGGTCTGTATTTTTTTTTTGGCAGAGCACAGTAAAAAAAGCTGGATATTTTTGATGTCTTGGTTATTTTTAACTATGAATGTTAAAACTATTTATGTCAGATCTGGTAACACTGATTGATTATTTTTACTCTGCGCTGCGCGTTTTATTTAGATCGATGGTTTTTGCTTGAAGGTGTTTAATTTCTCCTGCGACAAGATTTTGTCGTAGAATTCCGAATCAGTGAAAGAATTCGTCATTTTTAATTGTTACTCACATTAAGTAAATCAATTCATCAAAATGGTGAGTAAAAACTTCACAACTGAGGGCACTCATCGCGCGGGTGTCACCGTTCTTGCTGCGATCATCTGCAGATAGTAAAATGAACTGGATTTTCTTAATATCATATGTTTTGTCCTTTTATTTACTTACATCTTGTACCATTTTATTAAACTCTATAAAATGATACCATGATTAAGTCCAAAATTCATTCATTCAGTAGGCAGGTACCTTACAAAAGTTATTTTCCTACTAGATTTGCTTGTATTATTTTAGCCATCTAAATTAATGACAATAAATTCATGATAGCATTAATGTACATTTCAGGTTTGTGTGATGTGATGTGAGATTTAATAATAATATTAAAATAATATTGATTAAACTTTACCCAGATAATCATTTTATATCTGTATGGGCACTAACTTGGTACTATAATTTTTCAGGGAAACGAGAACTCAATTCCTATGGAACTATGTTCGAATTGTGAGTATTTCTTTTAATTTTATGATATTTTCTTTGTACTTTCCACTTCTATATATTTTTTCTAATTTTAATTTACAGTGAGCTCCTAAAGCTTTATATGACTATTTGCCTTTAATAATATACTCATTCATAAGTATCTTAACTAGCTTGTGTGATTGAATAACAACAACTCATGATTTAATTATTGTGTCAATATCTCAATAACAGATTGCTTTCTAATTTCTATGTATGTCATTGAGTATGGCTGACTAAACTATTCCTCATAGTAATTGAAAAGTATCAGCAGTACATTATGATAGCAAGGATCTAATGTAAGAATATAGGGTGTGCAAATGAAGCGTAACAAGAGGTTTGTTTTCAGCACGTGTTAACTGCATTGATTTTAAGGTGGAGAACTGTGAGTGTCGTAGTGTCACTCGCCCGGCTCCAATGTTCATCTACATGTTAGCATATCGCACTTACACTGTTACAGTCCAGAACAATTTTTCAACTTGTCTTAATCAAATCGTAACATTAACTTCCACCAGGATTACACAGTACTAATCTTACATGAACTCAAGTTTTTGGGTTATTTTCATTGGCGTAATGATGAGTTCTTCAAGGAATGTACCAGCCTACTAAGAACCATTATTGTATTAATGCTCTCTTCCTTTCTTTCTGGTTTGTGTTTTCTGTACTATCTCTATCTTCGTGAGCGGTCTTCAGCTGTGATTTGGAACACAACTTATTAGACAGTAGTTGTGACATTTATTGTTTAGTTCACAGTTACATGACACATTGTACGCATAATTCCTCCACCTTGACAATAAATTACGAAAATTGTTCTGGATAAACATGATAGCATTTTAATTGCATAGTTTTGTTTGGTTAGTGCATCTCTGTCACATTTGGCCTCTAGTGGATAAGGTGTCATTAGAGTATTGCTATGGATGTTTACAATAGTTGGCTACAATGCTGTCACACAGGTGCGAGGAATCTATGCAATTGGGAGAGGTCAGCTGTCTAGTAGGGTTGAGCTTGCTAAGTGAAGGTTGTGGCGTGGCGCTGTGTGAACTAGGTGCATGGAGTATGTTGATGTCGGGTTCTGACCAATGTTTTAGCTGACTATACAATCATTATTGTAACAGAGTTTATTAGAAACACTTATGTTGACTTGCTCGTCAGATGTTCTATGATTTTTTCCATAAATAGAATTAGAAAATTAGATTTAATGTGATGTGTATTGTCATTTTATATATTTTTTTACTTTATTTTTCTCAAGAATTCATGGGAATATACTATAGTTGATGCATATTCATAATTACCTAATAAGTAAAAAGAAAATTTTATCAATCTTTAAATAAAATTGATGGCCCCATTTGAATATCAACTATATTATACTTTTATTGTTTAACTGTTTTCATAAATGTTAGGAGTAAACTAAAGTTTCTTTGTGTTCAATGTTTAAATGTCACATGTGTTTCAATGAACAGAACGTTACACGCGACGGCCTTCGTTTAGGTATTTTTGTATGATAATAATGTCATTACTACTGCGACGCCGCTTGCAGCAACAATGCGCACCGTCACAGCCTGTCGGCAACAGTCCACCCAGTCCGATAATGGAAAAAATATTTTATAACGATTTAATATTGTCGCTATAAGTGCTAGACAGATTTTAGCTCAAGAAATAATCAATTTAAAAAAGAAGCAGTGATATACCAGAAGACTTCTTTGTACAATCAATGGAGCTCGCGTTTGGGCTGTGGCAGTGTGTTAATGAGCGGTATGAGGACACAATCTCGTTGGAATAGGTTTTGGCGTGGCTACAACCGCTGACCTTTCTCAGCTTCTTAGTTGTTGTGTGTCGCCACACCACCGACCGGCCGACTGTAGGCAGTGCGTGTTCACATCGCGCCCGCGGGCGAATTCGGGTGCGGTCTGACTTTGATACTTAATGTTTTATAAACAAAATGTTACCAACATTTAATCAATAAGTGAAACAGCTTGTTTAACCTTATTGTCTGGCACAGCCCACTGTAACGGTTTTTAAATTTCATACGCCATGATTGAAGTCGCTGATCGCGGTGTGGACACGCGCTCGCGCGGGCTCCAGCCGCGTGGGATGTTCGTTCACAAACAGATAAGGACTCGGATTACCGCCATGACGCTTTTGCACATGAATATATGTGTAAATTATCGCTTTGTATGCCTATTTATAGAATAGCGCAGCGAGCACTGAATGGCAAAGTTTTAAATGCTGGAAACACCCTCTGGGTGCGATTATCTGAAACCTTTCAGTTTCTTGCTTATTTTAAAACGTTGCAATTCAATGCGTTCTGTTTTTATTAATAAATGTTTTCGTTTATCTGTATGTATGTAATTACGTATGTATTTTATTTATACAAAATGTATGATAGATGAGAATAGAAAGCGGGCCGAATCGGTGATCGGATTGTGAAATGGTTTTTACCTCACCGCCGAGTGCCGAGCATCCGTCGGGTTTTCTTAGTCGACGCTAGCGTCACCCAGATGTAGTTTACATGTTGTTGTCGCTCACACTTGGCCGCCTTGAATCAGTACAAATGCCTTATGCCTAGATTCAGTTGAAGCGATGTTGGAATCTTTCGACACGTTTTCCGGATTTCTATTAACTTTATTATTGTGATACACATTTAAATCGCACGCTCCGGAGCAAAATGATTAGCTTATAATGGGCTTAAAGTCCTCACAAACAAGTGTAAGTAGAGATAAAGTAGTGGCATCAAGGCTGCCAAGTGCGCGCGGCGTACTCGCGCGACCCCCGCTAACCCCGTGTGCCCGCCAGTCGACGCGGACGAGATCCGCCGCCTGGGCAAGCGCTTCCGCAAGCTGGACCTGGACAACTCGGGCGCGCTGTCCATCGACGAGTTCATGTCGCTGCCCGAGCTGCAGCAGAACCCGCTCGTGCAGCGCGTCATCGACATCTTCGACGCCGACGGGAACGGCGAGGTGAGCTCATCTCCTTCACTTGTCTGCCATTTGCCTAAAACCTTCACAGCCAATAAGACGCAATACGCTCCGTATGCTCTGAAGATGCGGCACTTTTGGTGAAAAAATCTAGATTATTCAGAGCGGATTAAGAAGTAGTAAGATTTATTACTCAAATGAGCGAGTTACTGGACAGATACATAATGATATTTCGTTTTTCTTTCTATAAATCATAGTACTTTCTACACCAATCCACTACCTAGGCCTAAATTAAACAGATTACATGTTAACGAAAGCTACGGCCAACTAGATATCGTATACAAACATACTTACTTAGCTCGAAACAAAGGAGATAAGCAATTCAGTAAGAGCAAACAATCCATTCATATCTTAAACCTAATTCCAAATGTGCCGCACGTTCATGAGATAACTGCACCGGTTGGAATAAAAATAACAACATTGCTCCTTTTTCCTTGTATGATGTAGGACAATAGTAAAGTTCCCTACAATAAGCTGCTTACAATCCCAATAGATTTATTTTGTTGATAAACAAACCGTTTTGCCGCATTGCGTTGTTGTCGTCACTCGTCAATCATGGCGGATGCGCGACGAGTTGATTTACGACATGTCTAATTTAATGGCCCTTATCCACGTGACACACGGTGTTTTACGATAAATAAACTTGTATCTTTAACATCTTCATGCTCGTATACTACGGTTATGAAATGCGAATACTTTTATTACGTTCATATAAACCGCGAACAGAATAGGATATAAAAATTCGCAGAAATGAAAGACGGTATGGGGGGACTGGGTACTGTTGTAACAGGGAACGGTTGTAACAACTCGACTGCTGCTCGGCAGGTGAGGGGTTCAAAGGGAAGGGTATACGGGCGACAAAACAAATAAGGTTGTATGCCCTTCTTGTACCCCTCACCTATCGAGCATTGTCCGATAACATTCGAGTTGTTACAACCGTACTACATTGCGTCGCGCGGCGGTTGCAGGTGGACTTCAAGGAGTTCATCCAGGGCGTGTCGCAGTTCAGCGTGAAGGGCGACAAGCTGTCCAAGCTGCGCTTCGCCTTCCGCATCTACGACATGGACAACGACGGGTACATTTCCAACGGGGAGCTGTTCCAGGTACGATGCGCCACATTAGCGGGCATAGGGTCCAAAGGAGAATAATTTTCAGTATAAGTGGGTCATAAGATTCCTATCTAACAAAGGGCTTAATTTGACAATACATTTTTTTATGCATAACCGCAATTACATCTGGTGTAATGTGAGAATCATAATTCGAAACTCTAAATCATCCTAAAGTAAGTTAGAATTTGGAGGGCGCTATTGAAATGGTCCGTCGGAAGACCAGCTTCTTAATAACGGGAGCCTATTGGCGCAATGGCCCAGTAATTTTCTTTTTGTTTCTCTTCGTATTGTGTTGTTATTGTTTATAAATTGTTCTCACTGCGTTCAATAAAGTCCATTCTATTCTAAACCGGTCTTTGCGGCGTTGCAGGTGCTGAAGATGATGGTGGGCAACAACCTGAAGGACACGCAGCTGCAGCAGATCGTGGACAAGACGATCCTGTTCGCCGACAAGGACGAGGACGGCAAGATCTCCTTCGAGGAGTTCTGCAACGTGGTGGGCAACACCGACATACACAAGAAGATGGTCGTCGACGTCTAGGCGCCGGCGCCGCTCTTCTCTCTCGCTCTAGCTAGAACACTATCCAATTGCGCGCGGCCGCTGAGCACGCGCGCGGCTGCCACGGGCTCGATGTGCATCCTAAAGGAACATTTTACTTGCAAATATCTAAATTCAGAATTATTTTTCCCGATTCAATTGATTTCGGGTCTAGTTTGTAGATTTCTCGCCGTCTTCGTGTAAGGAATTCGGATTTTTATCAGTGTGTGCATCACTCGGGCCTTCAGTCGCCACTCCCAGGGTCCTATTAACGTAAATACCACAGTCGCTGTGTGTCGGAGGCAGCCGAGACGCTGACCTGAACGATCATCAAAAACAGGACACACAGTGGAGCAGGTTTGTGCCATACGCCGGCGACGCGCGCGCCCGGGCGATGCACGTGGCGCGCTTGTTCCTACGTTTGACGTCAGACGCCTCCATCGCCGCTATGAGCGCTAGTCGCCATCCCCTATTGTAGTGTGATTTGCAAATTTCAAAAATCTCGAATTAATTATTGCAATTTGAGGCGCTATCGCTTAAAAAATTTCACTACTACTTATTCGGCTGACGCATACAGACAAGCGACATCTTTATCGTAGTATTAGCGTCGGAACGGAGCGCGAGCCCGGGGCCGCGCGAGGCAGCCGCCGCGCGCCCTCTATCGTAATTCATTAATTTACATTTTATCTCTTAAGATTTACATATGTTTACAAATTATATATTATACCTAGGTACGTTAGAGAAACTTTTATCGTAGTCAAATCAAATGTAGGGTTTTATTATTTTGTTGTGGTAATTTTAGTTGGTATTGTTATTTAGTATTTTATTTTGTACACTTTTATCGGAGCCCGGCGGCGCTCGGCCGCCGAGCTGGCCGGCCGTCGGATCGTCTACTTATTAGATCTTAGCGTAGCGTCGTGTATTTATTTTTTGAGATATCATGTTTTACCGTAACCAGTTTTCGCTAGTGTTTTCTCGCTGCATAATTTAATCTGTGGAATTATATAAAAAGACATTTCTTGTATAATTCGAGTCAGTATTTTGACAATCAAAACACCGAGGGCCACGCCTCGGAAGAACCAAATTCGTTCTTCGTCGTAGAAGGCTGTCAATCGAGCCCATCGGTCGGGTCGTTTTACTGTCACATTACTGATGCTGAATAAGTAATCTTCCAAGTTCGGTTAGTCTGACAAGGGTGCCTCGAAGCAAGCTGACCTCGTTGCCTCGCCGACTCGTGTACGAGGGACGTCGCCAAGTGAGGCACGAGTGAGTGCCAGCGTGATGTCTGTCGTGCCATTGGCGTCTTACAGTAATATTTTATTAAGGATTTGACACACCGGATACGTTCGGTGTTACGGTCAGGTTAAAGTGAACGCAGCCCGCATCGTGTAAACAACATTGTCGGTCAGGCCGATCAGCGGTCCAGGCAAAAACGATCTGTCAGCGATCGTGACGAGGAAATCTGTCAGCGGTGCGTTCTTTGCACGTGTCGTGCGTGATTCGAAATGTATAAAGATCGACAAAGTTGTTCATACATGATGCGGGCTGCGTTCGCTTTGACCTGACAGCTCGCAGAATGCACTCAGTGTGACAAATCCTGAAGGTGTTAACGAGCGTTGTGCTCAGTTCACCGAAGTCTTATCACTACTTATTCTAAAATATTTTTAAATAGTCGAATGTAAACTTTTAATCCTGATGAAATCAGAATAACTTGTGAGTGAACCGAGCATATTTTACGAGTAGATACTTTGAGCGCTGAGAAGAAATCCAAAACCCTCCTTTCTCTCCCTCACCGATTCCTACTCGAATGTTTCCATAAGTCACATTTTCTACAATGCATTTGTGCTATTTTGTGAAGCCACGATAGCCGAACGGTGAAGGGGTCGGACTGGCCGACTCGTGATCCGGGGAACGCGGGTTCGGACCCCGCCGCCGCTCGACTATTGTGGTGAGCTCACTCGTGATACAAGCATATTTAGCTTAGTACGAGGGCAACGGGAATATTAGTAATTTATGTATAGCCTGACCAGGAACATAAAAACCCTCGCCATGTTGCGGAAAACTAATGGTACTAATTTCTTTTAATGGCAACAGTAACTGAAAACTTCATTGACATGTCACCTTGCATGTCAGTCTATTGTTGTCAAAGTGTAAACAAACTTTATTTTAAATGTGTGCAATTGATTTTGTGAATTAAAATTGCTAAAATATTTTTATAGTCGTGAAAGAAAAGTGGTTCACGATGTGTTAATGTATTTGTCGAAGAGAAATACTAAGGGTTCGGACAATATTTTCATTGAATAATGTTTCCGACAAAGGTAGTCAAATTGAATGACATGTTTATCGTATAGTACAGTCCACTATGAAAATTTGCTGTAGTCTGTTTCAACTACCTATTTTAAAGTTTTTTGTCACTTTCTAAGTTTTGAGTTTTATGGAATTGGGAAAGAAGTACCGAGTTTGAAGCGTTCATGAGCAGACATTGCAGTTGAATATTCAAGTTCTGAATTTGATTATTGATGAATAATAAAATAAATCCTACTAGCTCGATTGATGGTTTCATTTAATTTATTTAAACCAGGTTACCTTTAATAATATTTTTCGTTCATTTATGAAAATATCAAATTAGCCCGTAATCCTGAATCCTGATACATAAATTTAGCCTATTAATTTAACACATGTACGACTGTACTCAGTGTTGCACTATCAAATGCAATTGAAGCGCCTCTATGCCAGGGTTTTTATGTTCCTGGTCAGGCTATAATAACAAATCCCAACTATAATCCCAACTAATATTATAAATGCGAAAGTAACTCTGTCTGTCTGTCTGTCTGTCTGTCTGTCTGTCTGTCTGTCTGTTACGCTTTCCCGCTTAAACCTCGCAACCGATTTTGATGAAATTTGGCATAGAGATAGTTTGAGTCCCGGGAAAGAACATAGGATAGTTTTTATCCCGGTTTTTGAAACAGGGACGCGCGCGATAAAGTTTTTCTGTGACAGACAAAATTCCACGCGGGCGAAGCCGCGGGCGGAAAGCTAGTAATATTATAAATGCGAAAGTAACTCTGTCTGTCTGTCTGTCTGTTACGCTTTCCCGCTTAAACCTCGCAACCGATTTTGATGAAATTTGGCATAGAGATAGTTTGAGTCCCGGGAAAGAACATAGGATAGTTTTTATCCCGGTTTTTGAAACAGGGACGCGCGCGATAAAGTTTTTCTGTGACAGACAAAATTCCACGCGGGCGAAGCCGCGGGCGGAAAGCTAGTTACTAATAATCGTTAAAAAAAATTTAAATGTACAGTCTCGATGTTACAGCTAGACTTAGGGGCTCGCGTCTCAGTCCAGTAAAAACCACTGGCGAATACATACGTGTTCGCCTTTGCTCTGTCTGTAACATTGCAGCCTGAGCTCCTCCGTGGAAACATTCGTCCCTCCTGACCCTCCTCTCCCGCAGGTGCTGAGCGCGCTGAAGTGAGGCCGGCCCTCGCGCCTCGTCCACGTCTTACCAGTTCTAGTTCACTTAGATTACGTTGGTTATTGTACAAATTATTATATGTATATTGAATAACAATATTGTTTTGTGTTATATTTTATGTAATTTATCTAATATTATAGGAAGAATCTAATACAGTAATAAGAGAACATTTCTAATAGCAATACTTACGATGTAACCATTTTCGCCGCCGGCGCAAGTCGGCGGGTCGTTGATACTGTCCGCTCTGTTTTGTCTAAAGTTTTACTTTTTAGGGTAGTCTCACTGAGCAGTGCGGTGCTGCACACGACACGGGCCTTCTGGGCCGTTAAGCGAATGTACTGAGTGCCACTTAATTTGTAAGTTTTATATTTCAAGTCGCGCACTAATTATCTCGGCTAACCGTTTTAAGTATTTGAGTTGAGGCTATTTGTCATAGCCATGATCGACTATTTTTGGGAAAATTGGCATCCTTTCTCATTCGATGCGCGCTGTTAGTTTCCAGTTGGTCGCATGATTGCGACCTTCTGTCCGTGGCGCACCGCACTGCGTAGTATTCGCACGAGAATCTTGGTAATCTCTAGTCACAGCTGTTGTGCGTTATACAGAATATACTTACTCTTAGCGTAACCGGGCGGCGTGCGGCCACCGCACTGTTGATGTAATGTTTGTCCTCTAATGTGGGTATCGTTCGCAGCTTTAACTACGTGAATTTCAATTGTAGCAATACACACTTCGGAGCCTTACTCGGGATAGAACTCTCGTTAGTAGTTCGTCTCATAGATTTTGTATTTTACCGTGTTTTTAACATTCGCAGTATAACTGGCGCACATTGCTGTTTTTATAAAACTGTGTGGTTGTCGTATCCGAATGTACACGTAGTTTACTTAAGGCTATTTACATACGAGTATCAGGTGTAAACGCTTCAATGTTATTCTATTTAAAGTTGAGATTGCAGCATCCTGTTTCAGTTTGTCCCCAGTCAGCCGTTCGTAGTAGTCGAACTCGATTTGGAGCTAAGCAGGCGATCGTGGTTGTCGAACTGGCCTTGTAGTTCCCGCCAGGCGGCGCCGGGGACGGCTGAGGCGAGGTGCCGCGCCTACTCACTTAGGGTTGAATGTAAACGTTCATGTGTTGTCTGCTCATCTCCATCATTAGGTAGTGTCCTACTTAAGTCTACTCTAAAGTGGAACTGATATAAGTTTTATTAAATATTGCGATTTCAATTTGTCTTATAATTTACCACCTCCTTTAAATTATACAAATCAATGAATTTGATGCAACTATTAACTCAACTTGCCTGCAGACTCAAGATCAGAGGAATGTTGCTATTTCAAACCCTGCTACTACTGGACTATGAAACTTTTAACACAAACTTTAGCTTTAGTATCAGGATTTTAATGGAACTTGTGCAAAACAAATTAATAAAATTTCTAATATGTACCTTATGGTAGATAAAAAATATCTACATTGTTCAATTTAACATATTTGTTTGTGCATAGATAAGGATAGTACCTACATACATTTTTTTAGGGCACCCAAGAAAGAAAACTGCTCTACCATAACCATATACAAAGAAAACATGTTGTAACAGTATACAATTATTTATTTACACTACCTACTTAAATTAAGCTATAAACAATTAGATGAATTTAGTGGCTATCGCTAATAACTTGGTGTAGTCGGCGCCCTTGGCGTGCGTGCGCTGTTTGAGGATGGTGCGCAGCACGGTAGGGATGGGCACGTGCACGCGGCTGCCCAGCGGCGTGCCGTTGTCGTCGATCAGCACCACGTTGTTGCTGTCGAACTTCGGCACCTTCACCTTTTGCGTCTGCTTCAGACCGACGAGGATGCCTTTCTTTTTTTGACCCTTGATTGCGACCATCACTTTATCTCCGATATATCCGACTCCTGGGGTGAAAGAGTTCATATTAAATTGTATACTTAATATTAAACAAACGAGGATATTCTTAAAACTCATTGATTCAGGTATTACTATTACCATTATGTAAGGTGAACTAAGGGTGTGATAGTATTGATATCATGTATTGTCATAAAATAATTAATAAACTAGTATACAAATACGTACGCTTTTTGTTATAAACACATATTACTTTAGGCGGTTTCCCTTCAGCCATAGCTCGTTTACCTATCTCTGAATTATCTACGACTCTCAGTCGAGTTAGCAGCCTCACTTCATTTAGACAGGCAGTTGTGTGAAATCCACAAGAAGGTGAGAGTGTAATTACTTTATTGAGTAGATTTCTGAACATTTTAACTTTATTTTTGAGAAGAAAATCAAATCAAACAAAATGTGAGGTTATGTCTTTGTTGACACTATTGACAGCAGCAGCTGGGTGACATTTACCTTTTTATTAATGTAGCTTTTTCAAAATGAAGCAATGAAGTTAGCGTTTGTACATCCTCGTGTTCCGGAATTTTATATAATAATTATATCACAGATTTTTTATGAGAGCAAGTATAATTATTTTTTATATTTTGTGACCGTAGCTGTTTTAATTTTCTATAATAAAATGGGAAAATCTAAATGTAGGTTATTATTTTAGTTCTACCTACACTATTATCACATCCACATTCGAGAAAATAATAACTTTACGTTCCGGTAGATGGCACTACTAACAATATTAATTCATTTTAAAATTAATTATTACTGAAATAATTGTACTTACATTAAATTGTTACGTAATAATTGTTATGTTATGAGTGAAACTAAATTTGCTAGGTACTTGTTTTTCATAATAAATAATAATAATTACGTAACAGCCGTGTTAGATTTAAATACATACATTTCATAGAGGAATTAAAGACTCTATGATAAATTTATAACATCAACAAAGTAAATAGAAAGCAAAATGTTTTATTATGTCGATAAAAATAAAATTAACTGCCTATTGTTATTGTTACACTGGATTTTTTGCGCGGAAGTGAAGCGTTACTATATTTAATATAAATTACTTATTTGATAAAATAAAAAAATAAAAAAGAAGTTAATTGGATGTCTGTAAATAAACACCTTTGCCCAACAAATCTAAGCGAAATAAAAAAAAAATATTAAAAGAATTTTGTTTAAAAATGGGGGTAGAGTAGAGTAGATTCGATTGGTTAGCATTATTGATTTGTTACTTTTCTAACTTATTTTTTACGAGTTTTTAGATATTCTATTCTATTTACCTATTTGTCGGCCTTACTCAATTTTACTCGTTTATTGCATCAAATATTTTTTACGAATGCGTTGCCAATTTTGTGAAGTGCTGTGAACATAATATCAGCCAGCCCAACAAATAGAAGAATGAAGAAAAGAAAAGAACAATGGATAGCAAGGTATGATACTTACTTTACAACCCTAGCAACCTAAATTTAAGTATCTCGTTTCTAATACTCCAAGTAGGTATTTACAAGTACCCACATAACCCTATACAAGGTCAACACAAGTTTTGGACTCCAGTGAGACTGTCATTTTTTACGACATTTATTATCGAGTATCCCTACTATACAATGATAAAAAATTGGAGTGCTCATCTGTTAAAGTCTTGGAGTAAAATAAATTATACCTACCTAAAAGTAGGTAGGTACCTTCATAACATAAGTAGGTAACATGAAGTAGACAGGTACCTATCTTAGTAGACGCAGGCCGATATAGAGAAATCCTGTCAACTTTAGATTAAAAGGTCCTTCCTTCCTACGTCATCATTCATCATCTTCATTTCAGCCATAGGACGTTCACTGCTGAACATAGGCCTACCCCAATGCTTTCCATGTAGATCGATTGGTAGCGGCCTGCGTCCAGCGCTTCCCTGCTATCTTTATGATGTCGTCGGTCCTTGTGGGTGGACATCCCACGCTGCATTTTCCGGTAGGTACGCGGCCTCCATTCCAGAACCTTGCTGCCCCATCGGCCGTCAGTTCTGCGTACCTACTATGTGCCCTGTCCATTTGCCACTTCAACTTGCTAATCCGTCGGGCTATGTCAGCTATCAGCTACTTTAGTTCGTTTACGGATCTCTTCATTTCTGATTCGACCTTCCTATGTAATTAACCCTAAATATATAGCACGTCACATAATGTTGTACCTAGTTACATAATATTTTTATCAAAAAGACTAAAATTATGTAGGATCCTACTCAATTACTTAGTGTCCAATATTTACACGGTAAAAATGACATCTGCACAACAAACTAGAAAGAAACCATAATTATTTGATTTTTATTTAGATACTAGCTTTCCGCCCACGGCTTCGCCCGCGTGGAATTTTGTCTGTCACAGAAAAACTTTATCTCGCGCGTCCCTGTTTCAAATACCGGGATAAAAACTATCCTATGTCCTTTCCCGGGACTCAAACTATCTCTATGCCAAATTTCATCAAAATCGCTTCAGTGGTTTAGGCGTGAAAGCGTGACAGACAGACAGCGTTACTTTCGCATTTATAATATTAAGTATAGACTAGTATAGATTTGTAATACTTAACTACTACTATCGTTGCAACAACTAAGTACTAACAAAACCCGATTGTCAACTGTACTGGAAAACAACAGAATTATGTTACAATTTATTTCATTAAAATTATTTACACTGATAAGTAAATTAAATCAAATCACATCACATGTATTTCCATTCCATGTGTGGTTTGGTACTTTATATGTAGCTATCATGTTACTTACTACATTGCCTACTAGCTTTTGCCCGCGGCTTTACCCGCGTGAAGTTTAGTTTGTCACATAATATCGTCATAAGTATGTGTTATTCTGGGTTAGTTATAAACAAGAATATTGTAAAGTTTCGTCAACATCCGTTCAGTAGTTTTTGCGTGAAATAACAAACGTGTTAACATCCAGACATCCATACAAACTTTCGCATTTATAATATTAGTAGTATTATAATATTATCTAGTAGGAAGTAGGACTAGTAGGAAGGATATTAAAATAAAGGTTGGATTGTTTTGTACCTATATTATTGTTTTGATTTATCATTCTTGTTTACAGGTAGGTGTCCTAACAAGATTTGGAAATTATCAGCTGTTTGAATAGGTAAGATAGGTACTTGTTCTTTTATATACCGATCAGGTTTCCGACGCACAGCATGCAGCGTATGGATCAACTTTGACTTGACGAGGAAGGACTCTTTGTAGTTTGTAGTACTTTGTACCAACTGAAAATGACACCTTAATTAAGCGGTAAGTAGGTGAGCACTCGTTAGCCGCCAGGAGCTCCATCTGCGAGTTCGGAACGGGATTCAATTACATTTTTATTTGATCGAATCAAAGGAGTATTGATTACACAATCAGAAAGGCGATTGATGGCGGGGTCGTTAGCGCCGCGACAATGATTAAAGGTGGTAACCCAATAAGGAGCGGGCGAGGTTATCGGAAACAAAACAAAAGAGTGCTGGCTCGATTTACGTCATTAGGGACGCCTCACACCTTTGGATTCTTATTCGCGGCATCCGGCGGCTTTGTGGCCGTGTCAAAACACCGCGCCCGCGCTTCTTCCGGATCCATTACACGACGCATCCTGAATTGAACACTATTGAGCTGCTGCTTGTCTCGCAGACGTTTGTGCGGCCACAATGGCTTTGTCTCGGCATCGAACGCTGTCTATTGTCGCTAGACTAGATCGGGTGTCGCTCTTTCTTTCGTTTTGTGCTTCCTAATGCTTTTATTAAATCATCTATTTATGGTATTTTGGCACTATGGTGATTAAGATTGATAGGAATGTTCCTATTGTAGTTCTATTTCTGTTTACTGAAGCACCAAGTAAAAACAGGAGGATAGGCATGCCTAGGCGTTAAGTATAAGACTATAATTTGACTAAATTACTTATTAGCATTGAGTAGCATGGTTTTTAACCTAACCTAAGTACCTAAATTGTTTACAGTATAACATTATTAGTTTATATTTTGCATTTATAATATTAGTAAGATTCTACATCTTCAATGAGAATGAGATAAAAGTTTTTACTGAAGAACAGATTGAAGAGTTGAGCGGTCTGTCCGTCCAAAGGACACAGAAGTAGAGATGCTAAAAAAGGAGAATATGACAGGCATGGTCAAGGAAGTGGATGCCATTTCGCATGAAACAGCTAATATGGCCTGGAACAAAAAAGAGAAAGTAATTATTTGTGAAATAAGCAGGCATAGTAGTTTTATGTCAAATACCTTATAGTCCAAAATTTTTGAAATCATTATATTATTTTTTCTTACATTGCGTTTTTAATATTTTAGATTGGTTGGCATTGCATTAGCATTGACTGATTGTTGTATTCGGCGTTTAATCAATGGGGAATAACTTTCATAAATAATGTTCATAAATTGCTCAACATCTAATTAACTAATACATAATAATAACTCAAATAGTGGATTGATAGATTGAGCATTAGGGCTTTATTCAATCTCGCAATATTGCAATCTATATTTGAGATTGCAACTAATAGCTTTTGAGTTTTGTAACATCCGACCTACTTAAAACTGTTCATTCCGAAGTTATTCGACAGTTTTGTTCAAGCAGTTAAAATATTTGTAAGTTTTTTTATACAGTACATACCAATTTCAAGGTGCGTGTAGGGTCACAGAAGCTTACAGGCAAGCTTTCACATAAGATTTTAGACATACGCGTTCTATGAAATTCCTTTCAATTTATAAATTCATTTAATATAGGGTACCTACATAATAACTTGTTTTTGGTTAAAATAGATTTTGATTTAAGTGTAGGTAATTAATTTATTTAAACCTTAATCTTCCTGCTTTTCCATCACACTTCTATACAAATTTATTTTACTAAGAGCTATGAAAACATCTATTTCAATGTAGACAGAGTCAGATTGTGTTTAAAGGTAGACAACATAGTTAGTCTAGATGCAAACTGTAATGAGCATTACAATCACTCAGTCAGATTATGATTTTTGTTCTTTGGGCGCGCTCTCGACATCTGATTAGAGTGCGGCAGAATCTAGAATGCACGCGGATCGAGGCACTCTGTTCACGCGTCGCGATTTTTTTGCCGCCATTTTGAAAGAGGTGGCGAATCAAATAATGGAGAAATAATTTAATCAACTGTTCGCTGGGGCTTTTTGGATTTTGTTGCGCTTGTTTAGGGTTGATAATCGCGTGTGGCAGGATGAGGGGTGGTGAAAAAAGTGCTCGTGTCGTGTGTGCAACCGCCTTAATAGGTGGGCCCGAGGGGCGCGCCCCCGAGCTTTGCGGTCGCAAATTGAAATGAAATTGCATAATTCGCGCACGCAGGCGAGCCGCGCGGCCGAGGCGACGCGGCCGAGACGTTTTTTGCCTAATGAAGTCCATTTAAGGCCCATTCTGTGCCCGCGGGCGCCGGCGACGCCGAGGACGTAATTGTCGCGACATTATGCGCGCGAAACGGCCTCAATAGCCAGCTGTAACCTAAATTAAACTCCGAGCAATCATTTTTCTCAACGTGTATTTAGCTTTATTTTATTGTGAAGAATATCTAATTCTAGCTTTATAAAGCGCTTACTACTTACTTTGTCAAAGTAGATAATGCTATGAAAGCTAATCCTTATCCCAGAGACAAAAATTATACCTGGTCACTACAAAAACTATTCTAGGAATGATATTTTTTTTGGTCTAAAATATTTCAGGAACTTGTAGGTATGCTCTAGTAATCATATATCTATCCATAGTTAATATTTAGGTAAAACTCTACATTATCTGATGATGTGTGGTCAGTGCCTGCTAAGTCATAATTAAGAGCCAATAGCAACTCGAATTTATTTGTGTTAAAATATGTAGAGTTCATTTATTTTCAGTCAGTGATTACTTGTAAGCACTTGGACATTGTTTAAAGAAAGCGTTTATTTAAAAAAAAACATACTTGGTTTTATCAGACTTTCATATTATATTTACTTCTACTATATTTATCTGTAAAAATTAAATTGTATTCAAATTATTTTTCTAATTACATTTTTAATGGTTTTTGTAAAAAATAACAATAAATAGTTATCGCAACGAATGACATTAAAAGTAGCTTCACAGTTCATTTATGAAAACCTTTTATATGTTCGCAAAAATATAGAGCATATACGAAAAAGAGCGATTTGCATAACTTTAATACAAGAAACAAAAATAAACTTGCCGTTCCAAATTTCAGACTGCATAAGATTGGGAATTCATTTATGGGGAAATGTATTAAATTATTTAATAAATTATCACAAACTGTTGTAGAACTACCCATTCATAAATTCAAAGCACATATTAAAAGTACTTTAATGAAAAAGGGCTACTATAAAATCGATGATTATTTAAAAGATAAAAATGTTTGGGATGCGTAACTGCCTAGCTCGCATAAATATTTATAGCTATGTAGGTATTTTGAAAACCTGTAAACCTTTGAAAAAGAGGCTGACAATAGTGTCAGAGTTTGTTGCGCTGCTTCTTCTCAGCACTGGTCCATTTATTGTCCTGAAGCAGTGGTAGGGTTAATAATGGGACGTGTAAAAGTGCTTTTTTAAAGCCTACTTACAGAAATAAATGAGTTTTTATTGAGTTTTACTTATGTAGTGTACGTACAGTCTGCGTCAAATAGTTCGAGACACTAAAGTGGCCAAAAGGTTGACAACACCACCTTACTCCAAATGCATTAAAGACGTGTTGCAGACTTTTTGACTGTAATACCTACATCAAGATTATATTCCAAATAAACATTGTAACGAAAGCCAGAGACATCTTACTAATATCAAAGGCGAAAGTTTGTATGGATGTCTGGATGTTTGTTACTCTTTCACGCAAAAACTGCTGAATAGATCTTGATGAAACTTTACAGTATTATTGTTTCGCTCGTTCGTTTCAGCCGAAAGATGTCCACTGCTGGACAAAGGCCTCCCCCAAGGATTTCCACAAAGACCGGCCCTGCGCCGCTCGCATCCAGGCACCTCCCGCGACCTTCACCAGATCGTCATTATTCATCAGTATTATTGTTTATCACCCAGAATAACATATAGGTAGGCTATAATTTATGACGATCTGTGACAAACTAAATTTCACACGGGTGAAGCCGCGGGCAAAAGCTAGTTTGAAATAAGCCGTGTTCTCAAATGTAGAGACTCCGCGGCGAATCCGTGAGCCCGCAAACCACCCCTACCAGCTTGGCTCAGCGGCGCTGCCTCGAGCGGGCAGCGGAAATTACTGTTGAGAGCTTTTCTAGATAAAGCTTATTTCTCCTGTCATTTGGTTGATAAAACTCATAGTTTAAGATGTTAGATTCAAACTAGGATCAACGTGGATCAACGCTACGTCATGAGTGGAATTCAGTTTCATGTTTAGCTGATGTTCTTTTGAAATTATTATAAATACTTTATTTTTTAATAGCTTTTGCCCGCGGCTTCACCCGCGTGAAATTTAGTGTCACAGATCGGCATAAATTATAGCCTATATGTTAATTTGGGTTACAAACAATAATACTGTAAAGTTTCAACAAAATCCGTTCAGTAGTTTTTGCGTGAAAGAGTAACAAACATCCAGACATCCAAACTTTCGCATTTTTAAAATTAGTAGGATGTTTACATCTACACGTGAACACTCGTAATAGCTTCAACAATGATGATTCGTTAAGTACTACTGGTTGATTGGGAGAGAATGCCTCCAGTCAATAAGTTCGCCAATTGTAAAATAAATATTTACTGCGTTAAAGAATTATAATTTAATAACAGATGATAAACGGTCGAGAGTGTTAATGCAATACGTCTAACTAACAAAAATACTGAGATTAACTTAAGACAAACTACATATTAACTACTCTAGGAACGCAAGCATTGACTATATCGCTCACAAACAAATTATATCCCACCAAAAACATTCTGTAAAAAACTAGCCAAGTCTCGATGGAGCTGCTTGTTTATCTCTAAAAAGTAATGAAATCTAGACAAAGTCGTGCCAAGTCTATGGTTCTTTACTGCGATTTCTTTTTTATTATAGTTAATGCTGTGTGACTTGGCCGTTGAAGGGTACAAAACCAGGTGCTCCATGACACCATTGCACCAATCTGTTGCCAGAACCACTACCCATTGACGATGGAAAATTGCCACTTGGAAAACGTTGATTTAATAACCAGTGAATTGTAGGCTTAATAAAGCTGCGTATTTCAATAATACTTATGCATAATTATTGATTATCTTAACTTAATAAAGATTGTTCAACGGCCAAGTCACACAACATTAACTATAATAATAAAGAAATCGCAGTAAAGAACCATAGACTTGGCACGACTTTGTCTAGATTTCATTACTTTTTAGAGATAAACAAGCAGCTCCATCGAGACTTGGCTAGTTTTTTACAGAATGTTTTTGGTGGGATTTCACTTCTTTTTGTAGAATGTGGCATAATTATTTAACGTCGTCGTCCTTTAATATTATCGTCATTTTTTTTACGATATTAAACACATCTTTAAAAAGGACAACGAATCAGAATTGATTTAATAATAACTAGAGGGGAAAAAAAATCTGGACACCGCGGTGCAGAAAATCGACGCTCAAAGTGCTAGCGCCATCTAGCGGTGAGCGGTACAGGCGAACACCACGGCGCCGGTGTGGCGCTAGTAGTATTGATTATTATGAATGTGGTGTTACTCCAGATCTTCGATTTTCCTAGTTTTTATAGTTTTCCCTTTATGTGGCCATTAAACCCTAACTCTGTACCAAATTTCAGCTCTCTGAGTTAATGGGAAGTACTAGTTCTATTTTGATGATCATCAGTGAGTGAGTGTCATAAATGCGAAACTTTGCTTTCGCTTAACTTCGGAACTAATTGACCTACAGACTTGAAATTTTGGATTTTAAGTGTGTGATTATAGCTTACTAGATGACGAAAATTTCTGCGTTCTGGTCTTATCTAAAGGTTCTCAAATAGAGGCCTGAAAATGCGGCGAAATGGTTCCAGTAAAGGATGGTACGGCAGTGTTTGCTTCGCGCTCGACTTGGCGGGGGCACTGCCGTGCCCCCAGATTCTCTCTGTGCTTGTGTTTATAGTCTCTATTAGCTGCTTGGTCAAGTGATTGCAGGTTGTCATGGACTACCTCAGTAATGAGACAAAAACGATTTACCATCTTACTCTAGCTACATTATAACAAACGTCAAAAATCTGTCAAATTCCATACAAAAAATGCCGGTTAGGTGGTGCAACTCAGCCTAAAAATTGCAGACTGCGTGAATTTAATTACTACTTGATACATAATTCCGTGCCGGTAGACGTAGTGTGGGCAGGCCTCCCACTAGGTGGACCGACGATCTGGTGAGGGTCGCGGGAGGTGCCTGGATGCGAGCAGCGCAGGACCGGTCTTTATGGAAATCCTTGGGGGAGGCCTTTGTCCAGCTGTGGACTTCTTTCGCCTGAAACGAACGAACAAAATTCCGCTGCTATCGCGACCACGCCTTTCCCAGTGACATCTCTGGAATAAAGGACTGAGGTGAATCACGAGCGGGTGATCGAGAGCTGCTCGATAATGATAATCAGAGGGTGAGTGCGCCGGGAGGGGCGAGGGATCGTAATTGTAAAGAGATAAAATGTGAAACAAGTTTTATTTGACGATTTGTTGACACGGAGAGTTCTTATCATATGCGAATTCAAATCTTCGGTATATTGGAACCCGAATTGTTTTTTTGGTAAAAGTGTGTTATTTGACTAAAATAAAAATCTAACTACAGTTTTATATAATCATTACACTTAATAAGGCCATGTTTGCACATAAAATAATAGATACAGAAAGCAATCTAATATAATAATTATGGCATTCTCACCCAGTAAACCTATAAACTAAGCTAAAATAGAGATTTGGGAGTGCAAAGTACTTGTACCGCATAATGAAACTAGTAGAGAAAGTAAATGAACTCTACGTTTTAATTTTAACAGTAGCGGAGAGATACAGCTCTCTGATTATTATAAAAAAAAATTCAAACTTTATTGTTTACTAACCCTAAGTATGTAGTTCATAAGTAATGTATTAACTGTGACTGTCACTAAAACAAATATGGATTATTCTGGTCCGAAATAAATAAATTTATTATTATTATTAATTAATTTTAACTGATTTTAACGCGATACGCTGTTGGCCAATAAAGAACTCTACATATTCTTAAAATAAATAATTATAAGTCATAATTTCTATTGATTCTTGAATTAAAAATCAATATTTGGAATTTAACCTACTGTTTCCTCATGACTATTTTCTATTTCATCTAATGCTTATCAATAAATTCTTGATTTATTAAAGCAGTAGCAGTAAGATTAGTAAAAAGTATAAGGATTATAGCAAACCATAATCAATTTTAATCCAAATCCATCCTACAACTGTCTGTTTCCGATCAAAATATAAGTATACTTTAATATTGTTGAAATAGTCTTACAAACAATATTAAAATGTAAAAACATCGAAAACAGTAGACATTTTGACCAAAAACATATTGAAAATTGACAATTGATGGAAGGATTTTGACAGGATTACCCGGAGTAAATTATGTATATAAGACACCATAGTGTCTTTTTAAGTATGGACAAACAATAATGATTGATTCTACTGCTCAACTATTAATTTTGCTGTTACGAGTACTTTCAAATCAGAATGTGGGTAAAAGTTTTATAATGTTATCTTGGGTCGAAACATCACTTTATAAACGGAAGTAGATACTTTCTTTTATTTATCTTATGTTACAATTTAGTTTTGGTTGTTGACGAATAAAGACGGGTGTTTCAAGTTAGCAGGCTGATTATGGGCACGTTCCCCCATGTCAATTTGTTAGGAAGGTACAAGTGTCTTACCTACCTCTTTTTTACTATCACGTTATTTTTAAAAACAGATTATTTTAAAATAATACTAAATTTAAAATTAATAGAAAAACTGCGCACCTTTCATAGAGCAAACTTATGAGTGGCATAATGTCTGACCGCTACCGTAGTAGCGCCGTAGCGCTAAGTGCCGATGGCGAATGCTACAAGATTTATTGTAGCTTAAATTGTTTTGTAAGCAAATGTAGCAAGAAATTGGCCAAGTGCGTGTCGTGCCACGCGCAGTGTAGGGTTCCGTAGTTGTCCGTCGTTAACACAATATATTTCAGAAGCCAGCAATTACTTCATCTAAAATCATTTACAATATTTTCTTCTAAGGAGATTTCATTAGGTAAGAAATTGTATAATACATGAGTTATAAACACCCAATAGAGGCTTAAACGTTATAGTTTTCCTTGAAAGTTCATAAAAATCACTAGGATCATGTTTTTTTCCAGATTTTTCGAGCCAAAACCTCGGACAGACAGACATGACGAAACTACTTATAGTTTCCTTACTTATAACCCTTAGGTTCCTTGTCAGGATTACGGAACCCTAAAAATAGCATGTGGTGAATAATTGTTTAAACAATTAATTGTCACAAAATTATATTGATACAGTGATATTATTTCATTTCAAGGGTTTACAGTAGACTAGGTTTTAGCATTCAGTAATAAGGATATAAAATATGCAAACTCTAGCTGATGGATCTGAGTTCTGACACCTTTTTGTGGATAGATGTCCAAAGTAGGGAAAGTTGGTCGCAGTAATACTGCGACCGAGACTCTGTAAGCTTCTAAATACTGCGGCAGTATTTAGAAGCTTACAGAGTCTCGAAATCAGGAAATTGGAGCCTAGCACGGATTTTCTTAAAGGTGAATTTATTTTGGAATAACATACTATTGAGTACAACCACAGGTACAACGAAGAGTCTTGGACTAAATGGAGTTGGTACATACATGATAGAAGTTCCGATTTAATAAAGATATCTTACTATTTAAACTAATTTACATAAAAGGCGCGTAAAAGTCTAGTAATTAAACTAAAATAAATATAGTTCATAATATAATAAATAAAAT
Source organism: Ostrinia nubilalis (assembly GCF_963855985.1). NCBI lineage: Eukaryota > Metazoa > Arthropoda > Insecta > Lepidoptera > Crambidae > Ostrinia > Ostrinia nubilalis. The sequence goes on from NC_087101.1 coordinate 169,598, forward strand.
AATTCATAAATACAATAAATACACAGGGTGAAACGATAAATGATCCCACTCGATTATTTCTAAACTATACAAATATCAAAAAACTAGTACAGTACGGCTAGCACGAAAACCTTTCGAGTTCAAATCGTTTGCGTATTCGGATCGCCATCAAAAGATTAAAAGTACTATTGATTGATACAAAGCACTGACACTGTCATTGCATACACGAAACAGGTAGAGCTTCCATGGTTACTCGTACAGTTCTATAGGTCTTGCAAAGAAATATGAAGAGAAGAATTGACTATAAAGTAGTTTCAGCCGTATACAGGATTGAAATGATAAGTGATGTCTACGGGACTTTTTCACACCTCTCGTTCCCACCACTGCAACTCCTGTGTAGCCAGGATCTACAGCTTGACCGCCATAAAAACCTAACCAATGAAGGTCAAGTTTGTCCCGGGGGAAAGTTAAACTGTCATTGGACCCGCAATGAAATTAATCAGAAGAACATAGGAGGAGTTCGAAATTAAGGTTCGACTTCCCTCCATTGCAAAGCGCATGACAGGTGAAAAACAAAGGTTTAAAACCTTTAAGAAAAGACCATGCACCACGGACAATAAATATCAATTAAGGGGCAACTACCTGCCAATAATATTTATCACAAAATCGCTTAAAAGCACGGAAATTTTTCCTTGTCGCGACAAGATCGGTGTAATAAATTGCGGAAACAGATGTATGTTGTATTGAATTAAGCATTATACAGTGTGAGTCACGTTAAAGTGTACATATGAAAATAAATGAAACTAGACCTATTTTTATCGACAAAAAAGAGGTCAAAAAATTTTTGAGATTTTTTTTAATTTTTTATATAATTTTTGTTATAGGCTTAGTTCAAACGATCATAGCAAATTAATGTTGTGATAGGGATAGAGACATGAGATTTTTGGTTTTACAAAGATAATACGATAGAGAATAATACAAAGTAATAAAATACTGCGGCAGTATTTAGAAGCTTACAGAGTCTCGAAATCGGGAAATTGGAGCCTAGCACGGATTTTCTTAACGATGAATTTATTTTGGAATAACATACTATTGAGTAGGGGAGCGAGGGGCTTGTTGTAACAGGGGTAAGTAGTAACAGGCTCTTTTCACTAGGATCTTAAACGCAATTAAGGTATGTCTTTGACTCGATTTAACCTATAAACCGCGCCGTATCATATTGCCATAGCTAGTGTCCCGCCGGCCGGCGCAGTGAGCGGAATTGTGCACGTGCTTCATTTTTGCCAGGTAATATAAAATTGTACTGTCGTAAAATTTCGGTTTGCGTTATTATTACTGACTAATTTCAAATGTTCTATATCTTATTTCCATTCAAATTTATCTATCTCTGATAATGTGTAATAGTTTTTATAATTGCTAAATTGTTTAAATAGTTATCTTGATAAATGTTAAAAATCATACCATGGGGGCTTGTTGTAACATGTTAAAATTAATAATTACGAAGCATACCTTAGATATACCTAAATAATTTAATCACTGTGATTTAAAAGTGCCAATATAATTATAAGTAGTGTTTAACTAAATAAGACTGCTAATTACTAACCCCATTACTAATAAAAAGTTACACAGTTGTTGATCACTGTTTTAAAATGACATTTCCATACTAAACGTCACTTTAAAACACTGATCAACGAGCGTGTAAGTTTTATTAATAAGGGGGTTGATTTTTAGGTGTTGCTTACTAAAAAGTGTATTTACGTTGATTTTTGATAAGAATTATATAACTTACTTTTAAAAGATGTGAATTTTATTAAAAAAACAAGCAAAGAATAAATGATTAAAGGTATTATTGTCGTTTCTTTTGGCGTTACTACTTGCCCCGGTAGATGTTACAACTTGCCCCAAGCACGAGGTAAGTTGTAACACCGCACTTCTTCTAGAAAATAATTGATTGTAAAATAATGACCAATATTTATGGTATTATTTTTACTTGATTTGGTACAGGAAGAGTTACAGCTTCCATCCATCTTTATTTAGTAGACATTTAATCAATAGATCTCAAGATATATTAGTTTTAATGAAAACTGTTACAACAAGCCCCTCGCTCCCCTACAACCACAGGTACAACGAAGAGTCTTGGACTAAATGGAGTTGGTACATACATGATAGAAGTTCCGATTTAATAAAGATATCTTACTATTTTAAACTAATTTACATAAAAGGTGCGTAAAAGTCTAATAATTAAACTAAAATAAATATAGTTCATAATATAATAAATAAAATAATTCATAAATACAATAAATACACAGGGTGAAACGATAAATGATCCCACTCGATTATTTCTAAACTATACAAATATCAAAAAACTAGTACAGTACGGCTAGCACGAAAACCTTTCGAGTTCAAATCGTTTGCGTATTCGGATCGCCATCAAAAGATTTAGTAAGAAAACAACAACAGCGCCCTTGTGAACGTGTCGTAAAGTGAACTTAGTATGAGATGTGGTTGCACGAAACTTATTTTAAGAATCAAAATTGTCACGTTATCGTTTAATTCGAAGATTGAGTATCGAATTTTATCGAATACGCAAACGATTCGAAGACGAAAGTTGTTCATGCTAGAGGTACTGATCCTGAAAGTGCTTCATGAGATCTATCAAACGGTGTCAATAATAGGTTACAGAATAAACTGGATCTATGCGACTGTAACTCTGTCTGTCTGTCTTGTTTTCACGCCTAAACCACTGAACCGGATAGTTTGAGTAACGGGAAAGGACAAAGGATAGTTTTTATCTCGGTTTTTGAAACAGGGGCGCGCGATAAAGTTATTCTGTGACAGGATAGACAAAATTCCCCCCGGCGAAGCTACGGGCGGAAAGCTAGTAGTTTATAATAATCAAAAGACATCACTTCTGATCTGATCTTTGGAAACATTAACGTGATAATACAGTGTGAGTCACGTTAAAGTGTATATATTATGAAAATAGATGAAACTAGACCTATTTTTATCGACAAAAAAGAGGTCAATTTTTTTTTGAGATTTTTTGTTAATTTTTTATACAATTTTTTTTCTTCCAATTACGTATTGTAAAGAAAACGTAATAACTTTTAAACTAATCGGTATATCCTGATACAATAATAACAGTAATAATGCTAAATAACAGGCAATACTAAAAAAATACATAAAATACACAAACAAGGCCAACAAATAATAAAAAATGATACTTTTTAAAAAAAATCTGCTTTTAAATTCGTGTTTTTTTGGTTGTTTGATAAATTTCTCCAAAAAATGCCGTATAACAGGTGGTTTTTATTACTTTGTATTATTCTCTATCGTATTATCTTTGTAAAACCAAAAATCTCATGTCTCTATCCCTATCACAACATTTGCTATGATCGTTTGAACTAAGCCTACAACAAAAATTATATAAAAAATTAAAAAAAATCTCAAAAATTTTTTGACCTCTTTTTTGTCGATAAAAATAGGTCTAGTTTCATTTATTTTCATATGTACACTTTAACGTGACTCACACTGTATAATGCTTAATTCAATACAACATACATCTGTTTCCGCAATTTATTACACCGATCTTGTCGCGACAAGGAAAAATTTCCGTGCTTTTAAGCGATTTTGTGATAAATATTATTGGCAGGTAGTTGCCCCTTAATTGATATTTATTGTCCGTGGTGCATGGTCTTTTCTTAAAGGTTTTAAACCTTTGTTTTTCACCTGTCATGCGCTTTGCAATGGAGGGAAGTCGAACCTTAATTTCGAACTCCTCCTATGTTCTTCTGATTAATTTCGTTGCGGGTCCAATGACAGTTTAACTTTCCCCCGGGACAAACTTGACCTTCATTGGTTAGGTTTTTATGGCGGTCAAGCTGTAGATCCTGGCTACACAGGAGTTGCAGTGGTGGGAACGAGAGGTGTGAAAAAGTCCCGTAGACATCACTTATCATTTCAATCCTGTATACGGCTGAAACTACTTTATAGTCAATTCTTCTCTTCATATTTCTTTGCAAGACCTATAGAACTGTACGAGCAACCATGGAAGCTCTACCTGTTTCGTGTATGCAATGACAAGTGCTTTGTATCAATCAATAGTACTTTGAATCAATTTGTAAGTTCACTTGTAAATATTTAGTCCATGTTGTAGGTATTTTATTTCTATGTATAATATTTTAACCTTTTTTTATTTAATAGTTATTAATGAAATAAAGCCTTAAAACTTGCAAGATTGAAAGTAAATAAATAAATAAATATATTTCTTAAACGTTACCTATTGATCAACGCTCGTGACCGATTAATTGACATTTTATTTTGTTTATTTATTTGCCTCAGCCTAGCTTCTATGCTCCATGCAATATCTACGAAGATTTATTTTTTCTCAAGTGGTGGTCGTTGATTATCGCTGATTGGTACACAAATGTTGATATGCTTATGATGTCAGCTATCAAGTCACTGATGTTTTACAAATTTCCCATTCATATCTACGCGTACGATTGTCATTTTGGAAGTTTGTTGAGTTGGAGCCATTATGGTTGAAAGTAAATCATTGCAGCGCACGATGGCAACATTCAAACGTAAACTTTCAAGCCTTTTATTAATCCAAAACGAGGAATCTCTCGTACTTCATCTCAGCTGATGGAAAGTGATGATTAAAGATGGATGAGAGCTTCACCTAGAATCATCAAAAAAGAGTAACTAGTCTACTTTCTGTAATCTAAACTCCTCCTATTTTCTTTTGATTAAAATCTTTCCAAGACCTTTAGCTATAGCTATAAATACTTTTGGACTACTCAACCTTCACTGATTGGGGTTAATTAGAAATCAGGCTGTAGATTATGGTTTTACAGAACTTACAGTTAGCTAGGAAACAAAGATGGGACTGGTTCAGTCATATGTGATTTTGTTACTGAAAACGTATGTAGATTATGAATCATGTTTTTCATATTTAAACTTTTTTACATCATAAAATATTGGAGATGTAGACAAGTGCTATAATTTCCTACTCAGTAACAATAGTTTTCCTGAATGTCCAGATAAAAAAATAAAAACTAGGTTAATAATTATGCTGCCTTTGCTTCACTAATTTTGCTCTGCGTTTATTACGGATGTAGAGTTCTAATTGCGCGAACATAACATAAGGTACATAATATTTTCGTTAAGTATTTAATTGGTTCACGGCTGATATTTAAGCCAAGGACTGAATAGTATATCTCGCGTTAGTAGAAAAAAGTCATTTTTCTGTCACTCATACTCATTGCTTCTCAATAGATTAGGTAATGTAATAAATACAGTTCAGTGCCACTGTTCGGTTTTATCCGTAAGAAAAAAGTCAGTTTCTTTTAAAAGGAAGTAAAATCGCACAAATTGTCATGATGCGCGTATTCAGTAGTAGTATCACATTATAAGGAAAATATAAGTAAAGGATATTGCAGTTTCTTAAAGTAGATTAATTTAATTTCATCACGCATACCCTGAAATTTGGATAAAGTGTTTAGCAAAGCAAAAGTTTTTTAAATCAGTTGAAGTTATTATGCATTAAAAGCATTCCTTTATAATGGCGTCCGCTCTGACGGCGAGTGCTTCATATTTACATAATAGTCGTTTGCTTTGTGTCTTATATACTTACACATAAACGAGACGGAAAATAATTCGTGTTTTAAGCACCGAGAGCGAATATTTCCCCAATGATTAAAGCCCGCGTCACTCCGCACTCCATTATGCGGAACTGTAATCATGAAACTATCCGGGGAGGCTGACTACGTAACGGTAAAAAAAGGAAAACGTGAAAGTTTACGTTAACTTTGTGGAGTGAAAGTAGACGAGAGGCGAACGCAAACGCGCGGCCGTGCGGTAGAGACTCGCGAGGCGCGTCGAGTTCGCCTACATAATTATTTAAGTTAATGATATACTACACCTTTCTTGGCATAAATGATTTCTTTTCGCGGTGAGTGCGAGGGAGACGGCACTCTGGAGCGCGGCGGGCGCGGGACAGGGACGGCGGAGGTGGTGGCCGGCCCTGCGGCTGCGGATTATAATATCGCGCTGAGAGGCGCTTTTTAATCTCGCTCTATGTACTCTCACCGCAGCTATGTACCTTTGAGCGTTATGAGAGCAGGTATCATTATTTATTACTGTTGTTTTTATGTACGATGACGATAATTATTTACGAAATTTTTTCAATATTTGCGCAATAACATACCCAATAAGGGATTGGTACTAAGGTATATTTCAGTAGTAGGTAACTTATATCTCAATGATGGATTGTTTTTTGATTTGAGTGTTTGGTCACGGCGATATAAAGGTCCCATGGTTACGCAAAGTTAAGTCAAGAAAAGATCAAGTCTTATTGTATGTTTACTAGCTTTGTGATTAGTGAAATTTAGTTTGTCACAGATCGTCATAAATAATAGCTTATATGTTATTCTGGGTTATAAACAATAATACTGTAAAGTTTCATCGAAATCCGTTCAGCAGTTTTTGCGTGAAAGAGTAACAAAGTAATTTCAGCCAAATGACATCCATTGCTGGACAAAGGCTTTCCACAAAGCCCGGTCCTGTGCTGCTCGCATTCGGGTGTATACTCAATACTCAATACTTTATTGCAATTGTAAGATCAAAATAAAATAAATCGGCAAGTGAATTGAAAATGCACACGCACATTCGACACTTATTTTCACCGTGGATTCACCATCCAGGAAAAACAGGGCACTTTAACTTGTTTTAATCTTTTGCCAGGATCAGGACAGCTTGACCGCCAATCATATCCACTAATGAAGTTCAATTTTGTCCTGGGGGAAAGCTAAACTGTATTGGATCTTAGGATCCGTAACGAAATTAATCAGAAAAACTTAGGAGTTCGAAGTCAAGGTTCGACTTCCAAAGTTCCTTGACAAAACAAAGGTTTAAGTAACCTTTAGGAAAAGATATATATATCTCACGGATAGTGATAATCTAATTGTGAGCAATTAAGGTTCAGCCCTTTGGTTTGACTGAACCTTTAGCTCCCTGCCAATTAAATAATAGTTTTCACATAAAAAACAAAAATGTTTACTTGTCGCGACAAGATCAATGTAATAAATTACATAAACAGATGTTATATTGTAATTGAATAAACTAATGGTTTATTCAATTACACGGTTTTCCAAAATCACACTCCTACTAGATATGATGGGTCTGAGATGACTGACTTTAACAGTGGAACAGTCACAAAAAAAAAGGAACTCGTTCGTGAAGTTTTTGTTTAAAGTTGCCTTGCCCCGTAAGGAACTGCGACGAGCAATACCAAGTCGATTTCCAACCACCGTTTAGATAGACATTTGCTTACATTTGGGGAAAATTTCAATGTATAGGTGACGCCCTTTCATTGACGTCCCATCTTTTTTGCCATTCAGTGACTAAATCTTCTTCGACGACTTGCCGGGAATCAAATAATCGGCTTATTTTAGAACGATCGCGGCTATTTTGAAGTTATATTTTCTCTTGACGCGAAGTACATAATAATACACAGTCATAAATATTTATTATTTATTATTATTATTATATGATGAGGAACTAACATTGTTATATAATTAAATTTCCACATATTACCTACTGCATACGCCTGCAAGGTAGAATTAATTACTATGTTGTAGAATGTTATTATCATGCCGTGTATCTGCTTTGCTTGCCCATAATAATTATTGTAAATCTGGCGTTGCAAATCTCGTTGTAGATAGGTAAAGTTGAAAAAAGTAAACATCACTCACAACAATAACTGTGTAGCAGTAACATAATGTACTTGGACCAAGGTGGTTGAGGAGTGAGGGACCGAGAAAGAGGTAAAAGTGACTGTAAGATACAGACCTAAACTGAAAAAACTCTAACGCAATAAGTTCAAGCCATGCTTCTCATTTATTGAATCCTCCTCTCCTCTATTTTTGCTGTTCCTGACACTGTCTATACTGTTAAATATTATTTTGAAGATTGTAATTTAATGTGTGAATTAGCAATAAAGAATTATTGAATTGAAACTCTAGTGAAATATCCGCCCGGAAAAGTACGGAAGTACCGACACATTGTTAGATTAAATTTTTAATTTTTGTAGTGTTTCTCACAGTTAATCATTTTATGTAACTTTCCAAGGCATATTATACTTAGGTACATTATTTTTAAAAACTTCAGAATTTCTAATTTTGAAGTTCTATTAGTTTGCCATCCGCCTCTATTAAAATTCAATTTAAACTTAAAGTGTAGCATTGTAGTTGTAGTTTTAACAACAAAATAATTCAGGAAAAGCTACAAAGCAGACAAAGCTCAATAATTTATAGCCCTAGTATTTTCTATACAAAGTATTTTTTTATCGGATTCCAACATAATATGGTAAAATACTCGTACAGTACATTCTATATCGTTTCTTCCGAATCAAATCTAAATAATCTTTATTTGCTAAATTGAGCCCGTTTTTGCAAGTTTAAAAATTAGTTTCAGTTAAGTTTAGCGTCTTAAGTTTTAATCTTAATAACAGTAACGATGAACTAATTTGTGAATTATTAAATATTTAATAGTAACTAGGAGCGGCTTGGATGATTTTCTTCACGTAGTTAATTCACAGGAATTATTTCCCAACTTCGTTTCACGTGAAAGACTACTGTACTGTAGGCTCATGATAATATTTTTCATGCTACGGTAATCTATAAGTACTTTACATGCGAAAGTAACTCCATCTGTAGGCCTGAAAACAATAAAAGTCCACGAGTATTCTATAGCGGGTATTCTGATTGCTTGACAATAATTCACACATTAATATATATAAAATATTAAAATACTGTTTTCAGGATTTAATCTCCAATATTCAGCTGCTACTATTCTGTAAACAGAAAATAGTAGAACTTTCTATTTTGAATATTTTCATATGTATTAACTCTGCTTATGATTTAACCTTGTAGACTAAGAGCTAGTGAACGCCAGTGCTACGTCATTTTATAAAAGCTGAAAGTTTGTCAGCGTATGCTCCCAATATAGGATATAATGTTGGTGAATTATGAAGTTTGGGTCATCGTGGCTTTGGCAGCTACCCTAAAAAAACTAGCAAGGAGTTGGAACTCTCAAAACTGTCCTATCCTATATTGGGAGCATATGCTGACAAACTTTCAGCTTTTATAAAATGACGTAGATCTGGCGTTCACTAGCTCTTAGTCTATTAGTGAACATGAAGCAATAAAGAACATTTGAATTTGTCGGTAAATGTAGAGCTTAATGCTTTCGCATATTTTTTTTCTATGGATTTGTGCATCTATCATAATTTACAACAAAAAAAAAATCATTATCAAATAATTTTGGCCATAGTTTAGTTATAAAATACGATACAAATCGAATACTTACTGGACAGGGTATCTCCCTAGACTCTAGACTAAAATATACTTTACAGCGGGTATGCGTACTATCCTCAGTCATTTCTCATGATATAATTAAGGGGTCTCACCTGCTAGTTACCTAGCTTGAATGAATTTATGTGTTTAGTTATTGTTAAAAATGTAGATAATTTGTTTTTGCACTTAGAAAACGTTTTTTTATAGATACACCTATGAAAGTGATTCTACCTCACGTCACGTTTATCTACCTAATCAATTTTGAAAGATTTTCAGTCCTTAATATGTACATAGTTATAATAAATATAATCTACTAGCGGCCGCCCGCGACTTCGTACGCGTGGACCCCGTTTTACCCTTAGGGGTGAAGTTTCGAGTTTTTTAGGGTTTACCCGGAAATTATTCAAACTTTTCTCGCTGTAAAAACCATCCTTGGACTTCAACAAACATTTTAAAAAAAGAATTGGTAAAATTGGTCCAGGCGTTGTTGAGTTATGCGCTTACCAACACATTTTGCGATTCATTTTTATATTATAGAAGATTACTTAACGAACTGTTCTAAATAAATTGTGAAAGCTAGCGAAATCAAGGAGTTTTATAAAATTGGCAGTACGCAGTTAGCGTGTATGATATTATATTCTGTTTGATACTTGCCCGTTTAATTAATTATTTGTATAATGTGTTTTAGCAGATACAAAACATGCATAGAATATTAACCACAGTATTAACCCTGTAAAGTGTTTTTAAATCACAAAGATTATGAGACATGTAGAGGCTCCTTAAGAGCAAAATATTTGACGATTTGTAAACACTATTTAATAGTCTATACAAATAAAGAAATTTTGACTTTGACTTGACTTTGAAAGCTTTACCTAATTTAATTATAAAATTAAGACTATTATTTAATGATATGGATTTTTCTCATAATCGCGTTGCACTACACCTTTGTTGTGTTGCGATTTGTAGTGCAAGCTAGGAAGTGTATCCTAAAAATATGGCTAAATTAAAGTGCTTAGTTCGGTAGCAGATATTTCAACCATACAAGTAAGAGTGAGTAGAGTAAGAGTATTTAATTTTCTTAATTACAAGTATTTATTTACACAAATTCTACAATTATTAATAACATTTTGGACATGTGGAGAACTTTCGGTTGGATTTAATGCTTTTGATAGAAAACTGCTAATTGATTCATAGATTTCCTTATAGATACACCTATTTAATGTACCTACCTACAGGTACAGGTAAATATTACATACAATCACGAGAACTGTTTACTGGTGTTTGCTTTAAAATATATTATTTAATCAACTGTGGTTTTAGTTTTTTTTTTTAGTATAGTGGGCGTTTCAAAGGGTTTTGACAAAGCACCTTGGTACATAACTCATTGCATATGTGCGTTGGCGAAGAGGCACAATAAATATGTATTCATCTTTCACCATTATGCCGCGGTGTGGGCGAGAAGTTCGTACATATTTCCGCACTCGACTGTACGAGTGAATGACACTTAGCATGTGCTCACATAACTATGTCCAAGATCAACTTACACGCCTCATTTCACAGTGGGGACCGATAGCAAGACAAACTTATTATAGCCTGAGACGAGAATCTTATAAATTCTGATGTGACTTATGAGGCGACATGTAGCGAATGAATGACAAGATGTTCTGTTGACTTTTATTCTGAACTAAAAAATATGTGGAATTTCCATCCATCACTTGTTTTTCTTGACGTGATGACTGTCTCATTCTCTAAAAAAAAAATACAAGTGTAAGGTACGTAAGTATCATCATCATCATCATCTCAGCTATAGGACGTCCACTACTGAACATAGGCAGGCAACATTACCGATGTGAGAAATTAATTTATATTGCGTAGCGGAAATCATGTTGTTTCTTTTGATGAAAACTTTCTTTTAAAAGCACTTTCACACGTCCCAGTATTCCTTTAATCCTACCACTGCTTCGGGACAATAAATGGGGCAGTGCTAAGAAGAAGCAGCGCAAGAAACTCAGTCACTGTTAGAAATAAAAAAGAATAATAAAAATATAGTATATTTTCTTGCTGTCCGTACTGGAAAGAGCACATAATGATATGGGCGCGCGATTCCACCGCCCGCGCCAAAGTGCACACGCGCTGCGTTATGTAAAGCTCGCTAGCCTTTGTTTAGTGTGCCTACTACCTTTTTTATACAATAAACTAATTATAGAATTAAATAACGTACTAATTTTTACCCGACTACGGCAAAGCAAAAGGAGGGTTATGATTTTGACAGGCTATGTATGTATGTATGTATGTATGTATGTATGTATGTATGTTCATGTGTTCCCTCGTAACTTCTAAACTACTTATCAGAATTCGACAACTGACCTATCATTAGAAGCGTCTTAATTGTCCGCTGGTTATAGGCTATATGGGATTTCACAAAATCTAATGTGGCGTCCTCTAGCGGACAAAACATACAGAGTAAAATAAAGTTAAGATAAATATGCCGTGTTTGGTATCATTTGAAAGCGCTTTACTTCTACATTTTGAATATATATATATTACTAGCATTTGCTTGTGACTTTACCTGTATTCATGGGCTGATTGCATATAATTCACATCTTTTCGTTCGTAGTTTCCTTACTACTTATTAGTTCATCAATTTAACTTTTGTTAACATTATGCGCCACAAATACACTTTAACACCAAAATAGTACAAATAAAAATAAAAAGTAAAAAAACTAAAACCCAACTACGTCAAAAAACGACGCTGAAAAAGTATAAAACAAGATTTTCAGAATACTGAACTGAACAAAGTTGCTAATGTAGTTGCATAGTAATTTTCATGTTTGGAAAGGCGTAGTCACACGTTGTCAAAGTGCTACGGTAGGTAGGTATATACGAGTATGTTCAGTTCAGTATTCTGAAAATCTTGTTTTATACTTTTTCAGCGTCGTTTTTTGACGTAGTTGGGTTTTAGTTTTTTTACTTTTTATTTTTTGAATCCGAGTAATTATTAATTCACATACAACAACATAAAAAATTATGTAATTTTATAATATTTCGAGTATGTGTTCCTTAAATAAATAAATAAATAATATATATTTAAATGATCAAACCACAGCCTCCCCGCAAATGGCCCACAGCCCTGCGCCCGCGGCTGATCAAAGCGGCCGCGTCCAAACGCATTTAGCGTCAATATAATTAGATGAATCGCGTCAATCTCCTCATTTTCCCCCCAAATCTGCCGTAATTTTCTAAAACGCAATATTCTTGGCTTTCACGTAATAACATCAAAATAATTCATCCAAACCGTTTTCAACTTTAGCCGCTTATAATAAGGTTTAAAGCTGAGTAGTTGTTTACACCAGGGTTGCCAGCGCGGAAGATTGCTTCCGATCGCGTTAGCCTTCACACCGGCTGACGGTTCGTTTCGCTCACTGTGAGGTAAAATCGTTACCCGACAAATTGGGAATCAATGTGAAACGTGGTAAATATCGCTGCCATATTTTGCGCCAAGATGATGAACTGTAAAGGTCAGGTTTTAAACCTTTTTTTTACTAAACCTCGTATTGGAAAGTGTCTTCTTTATGCGTAGGAGTTTTTAATGGTCGGTGAGAAATTAATATTATGTAGTACGAGATAATCGTTGTAATGTTTCAAAAAATAATGGCTTTTATTTTCATGTGTAGTGATAAAAAATATATAATACTATACTGCCAAGAAATAGCACGCGATTTACACTAAATTATTTTGTACTCATCTCATTATTGTTAACTACAAGCAAAAACTGATAAAAGAGACATTGCTTGCCTTTGCAAACACACGAAAAACGCACTTCCATCATAAACACTTGTGTAACCGAATATAATTTTGAAAATATCTAATCAAAACTTACGATATTTAGAACATGTTACGCATCGGTAAGGTTATACCTATAACAAAGCATTCAGCGCCGGTCCACAAATTGCGTCAACCATGGGCAGCCAGCCCTATTACTGGATTAGGGCCTTGTTGGCGCTAACTCGGTAATTCAGACCGGACCCGCCATTTTGTGAGGGGCAGGGGTCTGCATGTGTCCCGTAAGTGTGGCATTTTCTTTGACCAACTACGAGTAAGTAGGTAGAACCAAATAGGTCTTAGTAAATATCATAGTTACGTACCCTTTTTTTGTTTATTAACTAGCTGTGCCCGCGACTTCATACGCTTAAAAATAGAAATATTTTCCGTTTTTGTTACAATTTTTTTTACTGCTCCGCACCTGTTGGCGATGAAAATGGTGATGCAAATAATGCAAGCGTTTCTTGATAAATAGGCTATCCAACACAAAAATATTTTTTCAAATTGGATCAGTGGTTCCTCAGGTAGCGCGTTCAAGCAAACATAAACTCTTCAGCTTTAGTACAGACTAGCGGCCGCCCGCGACTTCGTACGCGTGGATCCCGTTTTACCCCCTTCATCTATCTTACGCGGTTTAGATTTTTTCATACAAATGTTTTTTCCCCCTAACTCCCGTTCCCGTAGGAATTTTGCAAAATCCTGTTGTAACTAAGCTTTAAGTTTACTAAGATACCTGCGTGCCAAATTTCAAGCGTCTAACTTAAGCGGTTTAGATTTTTTCATACAAATGTTTTTTCCCGCTAACTCCCGTTCCCGTGGGAATTTTGCAATATCCTGTTGTAACTAAGCTTTAAGTTTACTAAGATACCTGCATGCCAAATTTCAAGCGTCTAACTTAAGCGGTTTAGATTTTTCATACAAAAGGATTTTCCCGCTAATTCCCATTCCCGTGGGAATTTCTAAGTACACTATAACCTGCCCAGGAGTATGAAAAATAATTGTACTAAGTTTCGTTAAAATCCGTCGAGTAGTTTTTGTTTCTATAAGGAACATACAGACATACAGACAGACAAAAATTTTACTGATTGCATTTTTGGCATCAGTATCGATCACTAATCACCCCCTGATAGTTATTTTGAAAATATATTTCATGTACAGAATTGACCTCTCTACAGATTTATTATAAGTATAGATTTAATTACCCGTTATAATTGATACCCGTAAATAGTTTTTTAAGTATCTATCTTGATCTTCTCACCATTAAATTGATAAAAATTAAATTAAAAATCGTAGTATGGAAAAATGAATTTTCGTATAATTCTCAATATTATGCCAATTTAAGAATTATACAAGAAGAGTTTACGAATTTTCAAGATCACAATTCAAAATCAAAGACAAATAAAATAATATTTCTATTTCTATTTAATCAAATTAAATTAAATAATAGTAAGGTATCCCAAACATGACCGTCATTAACATTCGTTTAAAAATGCTACGAAATCTCGTAGCAAAGGTCGTAGCGGGCATTTTGTTAGTGCTTCACCATTTTGTAACCTTGTTAAATTTTTCAGGTTGAAAAAAATATTTGCTTTATTTACAATAAACAGAATTTTTTTTAAAATTTGCTTTTAGAATTTTATACATATGTAGCACATAGGTATGTAGTGTAGGTACACAGTTGAATTGACCGCAGTTATACCGATCTTTACGTGAGTGTTTTCGTGCACAAATCTGTATTACGTGTATCATATAAATTTATCACAGCTATGTATTTATGTGTTTGATCAAGTCCAATCCGATGTAAGCGTAATCCTGAAACCTACTTAATAAATTAGTCTACTGAGTTTAGGCGACTACAGGTTAAATGAGTGCAGGAAGACAGACGTTGGGATTTTTATTTCCTTTAAGTCTAATCAGGTACTTAGTTTTTATATTACTAGCTTAGCATAACATTTTTGAATCGCTAAGAATATGCAAGAGTTCATAATAAAAATGACGTACCTACACATTACACACTATATCAGCCGCCCTAGGCATATACAGTGTCATCCACATTGAAGTGCGGTGAGCTCACACCGTGCGCCGCCTCGTCAGTACATTACATAACAAATGCATAGTTTTAATCGAGGGGGTGGTGGGGCTAGGGTTGCCAGGTCCAAAATCACAAAAGCCGGACTTTGTGCTTCATTTGGCCGGACATTTTACCCTAAAAGCCGGACATGTGACGGGGGGGGGGGGGGGAATTAGTGTCAGCTCATGATAAGTGAGTACTATCATCATCGGTTGCTAACGAACATCCTGATGCGTGCGCTTCGTAATATGATTCTGTGGCTCGACTTTCGCTTGGCGCGGCAACCAAATAAAAAGCCTAACAAAAGCCGGACAGGCCGGACAAGGCAATATTTGGCCGGACAAGTCCCTAAAAAGCCAAACATGTCCGGCTAAAGCCGGACGCCTGGCAACCCTAGGTGGGGCCTGATTACTGCGCTCATTACGAAGATGACGATGACGGCTGTGCGGCGAAAGGAGCGGAAGTCGATAGAAAAATTTCGATGACAATATGAAAACTTTTTACTTATTTTTATTTAAAGTACAGTCAACAGCACATCAGGCTATACATTTTTGTTGCAAAGTCGAATTTATTACGACTAAGTAAGACGACACAGTGTTTACGTTGACGTGCCGTCTCTTTTAACTACTTTACCTTTGTCTTTTAACGACATTTGTAGCATTTTGAATTATTTTATTGCCTTATCTGTGTTACTGCCATCTCAAGCTCATTAATCTTTGGCATATTAACTTTAATATAAAATTGTATATTACTTATTCAGGCAATATATAAAAAAAAAAAAATTTATTCACAGTGAAATAGTTTTGAGGGTTAGATAGCCAGTTCATCTGTAGTCAACTACAGAGGAACTGGCTAGCTGGATTCCTGGTGAATTCTCTTCCACCTTGGGTCTGATCATCACTTTCCATTTGGTGAAATGTAGGCTAGCTTCGTAGTTAAAAAAAATGTCATGTAAAAAAAACTATCTTATATCTGAATCTCAACCGCCCGCCCAATGTGCTCGCGGTGGGCGGGAAGTGAATTTTCATATATTTTTGAACGAACGCACAAAACGCTCATTATGAGATGCATTTGCTAACGAACGGGGAGAACGCAGCGCCTATGTACTACGTCTACTTCTGGAGACATCATGTTTTTCTACCACAACTCGTACTGACATAAAAGAGTTATTTCACACTAGCTTTCTGCCCGCGGCTTCGCCCGCGTGGAATTTTGTCTGTCACAGAAAAACTTTATCGCGCGCGTCCCTGTTTCAAAAACCGGGATAAAAACTATCCTATGTCCATTCCCGGGACTCAAACTATGTCCCTGCCAAATTTCATCGAAATCGGTTGCGAGGTTTAAGCGGGAAAGCGTAACAGACAGACAGACAGACAGAGTTACTTTCGCATTTATAATACTAGCTTTCCGCCCGCGGCTTCGCCCGCGTGGAATTTTGTCTGTCACAGAAAAACTTTATCGCGCGCGTCCCTGTTTCAAAAACCGGGATAAAAACTATCCTATGTTCTTTCCCGGGACTCAAACTATCTCTATGCCAAATTTCATCAAAATCGGTTGCGAGGTTTAAGCGGGAAAGCGTAACAGACAGACAGACAGACAGACAGACAGACAGACAGACAGACAGACAGACAGAGTTACTTTCGCATTTATAATATTAGTTGGGATTAGTTGTTTATGTTTATAATATTAGTTGGGATTACGTACCGTTTGCCATGGTCGTTGTTTCAAGTGGTTCTTCATATTATTGAAAATATACTCTTGCGAAGTGATACTTTTAAGATATTCTATGTAGATATTTTGCGGCTTGGTGCTCAACTTGTGCGTAAATAGACAACAAAAAATTGCATTCAAGTTTTATAATGGCAACAGCTAACTTAAGTCTGTATAGTAACTTCTTAGTATAGTTTCTTCTTCTCCCTTTTTCAGTTTAATATTTTTACATGTACTCGTACGTACGATCATAATCCTGGGGGGTAACTGTTTAATTTTTTTTATAGATTGAAATTACATAACAAATCTAATATTTTAAACTATTATGTTGCATTTTTTTACTATAAAATTATCACTTCACGGGATTTATTGCAACAATATCTATTTTAACGGTAAATAAAATATTTAAGCTCCCGACGTTTCGGCTCGGTTGCACGAGTCATGGTCGCGGGCAGACTGAAGAGATGCGGCGTTAAAATAGATATTGTTGCAATAAATCCCGTGAAGTGATAATTTTACATAACAAATCATTCATAATAACAATAATTGTAACCTATCTCCTAAACTATCCCGTTCACAAAATGGCCGGGCACATAGCCTTCAGGCTTTGTCTCTAGGTAACGACGGAGTTCCGCCCCGTAACGACCCCGGTAATGACGCCGTCATCGCGATGACATTAGCGCCGCCGAGCGAGAGACCACGGCGAGCATTTGTTCCATTACTTTTGTCATTGCACTTGTTTTAGGGAGATTATTTTTTGATTCGAAGTACCTACCTAGGTACACAGCACATAATGTGTGCGTAGCTAAATTTCAGATGTCGCGTTCTGAAATCAATCCAAATATCCTGTAAGATAAATGGGTCTAGTCGAAATAAGACAAGTAACAGTAGGTATAGCAGAAGGCTCGTCATATCACCGGTTTTAGATCCATTGATTTAATGTCTGTTTTGCCTATTGAAAATTAGTTGGTCAATGAAACTGAAAATTTAACACTGAAAAATTGACTAGTTTATTATTGTTCAGGCTGCAGAGGCCTGATTTACTTTCAGTGCCTAACATATTTAGTATCCGACCGAAACTACGTTTTACGACCGAAACCGAAACCGAAAACGAATTTCGGCAACGGTGTCTATTTCGGCCGAAACCGAAACCGAAACCTCCTTACAAGTGTAATGATTTTAGAATTAATATTGTATTTTATACGATTATTAGTTGCTTATAGATAGTTATTGTAATAATTTTGGTAGAATTTAAAAACCCATTATTAAAATTCAATACTTTACTTGATTACTTCCTGGACATTGTTGCAGATATTAGAATGGTTTCAGAATTTATTCTGTATTATATTCAATTACATATTTCATGTTTATTATTTAATGTAATTATTTTAGAATTTTTATTGTATACAGTTTAGTAATTTAGAAATAAATTGTTATTTAAGTATTGATTTTGACTACTTCCGGGGCATGCTGTCGATAAGTCGTTTCGAGCCGGTTGACTTTGACGAATGGAAGGGGAAGTTGCCTTATCGCGGGCATGCCGCCGGACAGGCAGTTCGATTGGAGCATTGAAAGCAAGAAGTAGTAACTTTAAGGTGTTATAATGTTGGAAATGTATAAATTAGTATCCTGAATAAATAAGTAATTGATCAACAAGCAACTTTTCTTTATACAAGGCTCATATTTTGAGAGAAAAACAAAGAAAACGTTATTATAATCAGACAGTCTTTATTGTTTTCTCTTTAAAATGCATTAAAATTGAACTTATAAAGCGCCTTTTTACTCTAAAAGGTATCAAATTAAGTTTTAAAAAAGAAAAAAAAGGATTTATAGTCTAGATTTTTTTTAATTAACCGCAATATTCAGGACATCTACAAAACCCGTCCCATGGTCGGGTCTTTTACCTTAATAATTTCTCAAAACAAAATTGGTAGTACGTAAGTTAGTATCTACTGCACTTGGCACTTGGATACCTCGGTGATAAATACTAAAATGAACTTTGAAACTCTGAATCCATAATATCATCACCATGAAATGCACTACAGTCATTACTAACTACCTAACTAATGTTTGTTTACGTATAGCATTTGCGAACCAAAAAAAAATTGTAGGTTAGATTAAACTTGATTAAACTTTTATCAGTCATATTTATATTTTTTTATGTTTACTACCCGCTCTTATGTTATAACGACATAAAACGAGATAAAACTTACCAAATTCAAAATAAATCACTCGAAAACTCGCCACCACAACAAAACTAACAGCAAACAAACAAGCGAGCGAATCACGACATTGGCTCTGATCGAATTTATTCACTCATTCAACGCGCCGAACATGACCGATAACAGTGCGGAAACTCCCGAATGCACATTCGGTTTCGGTCGTAGTTTCGGCAAGTTTGCCGCCGAAAACGAAACTAAACCGAAACTCGTGTTTTTACCGAAACTCAACCGAAAACGAAACCAAAACCGAACATTCGGTAGGACACTAGGGGAGAGTTCGGTATATTGTACCGCCGGGTAAATTGTACCACCCTCATATTTCGTAAAGTATTTATTGAATGTCTGTAATTGCAACACTCAGCGATACACAACTAAATTCAATTAATATCGGCCATGTGGTTTTTGCCGTGACAACAAACACGTGTGTTTTATTTTGAAAAGTATTTTTTCATTGTTTTCAAGTAACTTTTGACAATGCATGTTTAGTTTGTAATTTTGTTAAATTTAATCACAGGGTGTTTCTAATATATTATTCAGAAGCGTAAATTAGTGCGGATTACAATTATTTGAAACATTTTTCGGTATTTATAAGCTATATTTTTTACCGATTTTTAAAAGCACTATCACCTAGTCGGCTAAATTGTACCACATCAAGTTGTATGGAACTTTACCAAAGGATTTTGATTTTTTTTAGTAAATCATATTTTGAAGTTATAATAGCGTAGTTATGTTTGACTAACAATAAATGAAAGCAAAATACTGGCAAAGTAGATTAGGTACAAGTGTGCGTTACGATAATTGGAATTACAAAACTTGTACTCAAAATCGTGATAACATGTAAAACAATATCGATTGTCTATGTTATTAACTACTGTTCCTTTTCGTTTCCTAATTTGTTTCTTAATGTATCGTATAATATTTTGCCATAGTTTTATTATAGGCTTGAAATTTATTGAAATCCAATTTAGTAACCCTGTGGTACAAATTATCGAACCGGTTGGCTAAATTGGACCGAAGCTCTGAGCTCGTATTTTGTTGATTTGTGCTAAATATACAACAATCATGTTAATTAATACTTATGAAATAGTAAGTTGAATAATTTATCTTATATTATATACCATGGACATTAGCAAAAACAAAAGAAAACTATGTGTAAAATGGGATTGAAAAAAACTGGTCCAAATTAGCGGACTCTCCCTTAATTATTTAAGTAGATATTATGGGAAGTAGGTATAAATTCTATGTACTAATATGAATCCATCTAGAGTTCAAAAATATCATCAGTCGGTGAGCAGTGAGCATATAATGTACACAACGCTGCTCTTTGCCCTAGCGGTGGGAGGGGAATCCACCCTTAATAGTTTCACATTTCTATAGTGCCCTTTTAGCACCAAGAGATTTTATTAAAATAATATCCTTCTCATTGCTCTAGGAATAAGAAATGACTAGATATTTAGTGACGCTACGTCACGTACGGCATTAGAGATTAATATTTTTCTTTCATTTGATGCATCGCTGGAAAGACCATCAACCTTGATAAAAAGGGATCATTTAGAAGTAACGTGCATTTCAGGGTTCACATATTATAGCTGTAGCTTAACTTAACTCCATATTATTATTGATGATGATGTGTCAAACACAAACTCTTACACGTTACGAAAATAGATAATAAATAATGCATGCTGTCGCCGTCGTCACTCGCGTTATGTTAAAGTAAGAAAACACGATTATCGTATTTATTTGTCAGTATTCATGAAATGTTAATGCTTTTATAAGAAATTTCATGCCTGACAAAGTCCCCAATAAGTATTTACCTTGAATATCGTACGCTGTTATTCTCGCCAAAACTATAGGAAAGTGAATACATTATGTTGTATTTTTCTGAAAAAGCTTGTGATGTGTGTATAAGATTTTATCAAGTAAAGTTAGCATGAAAAGATTTTTAAGAAATTATGTCCTATGGTGAAATCAATAAAATATTATTCATAAAACTTCGTAGAATGTGGCGTTAAATCTGAAAAACTTATCAGCAAGTAGCGAAGTCGTTCAATTGACTTGATTGGAGTTCGAACCCGCATTATGCTGATTTCATAACACACTTGGCGTCCCGCGTGAGCGTAGTTCGTAAAAGCCAAGTTTGCTGCAAACTAGATTTTTATCGGGCGCCCGAGAGGGTTGCCCTAGTTTAGTATTTTGTACCATGACTCGTGTGACATTAGGCCCTCCACATAGTGCTTTATCGCTGCTGTAGCGATGTAGTCACTATGTAATGCAAAGCAGCTTAGTCAATTATTTAATTTCACACAAGTAGTGTACTTGCAATTTAAAACTAGTTACACCAACTATTAAAGCAGTGATACCATCGAAGGCTAGTTCCAACACAGTTGCTGCCATTTATACATATGTATACCATGGTGTTGTATTGTAGTTACAATGATAAAGTCATGATGCCATGCGCAAGTCTTAACAGTGACTAAATCCATACATTGCGCGGAATTTACTGGATAGCCACCCATTTAATTAATTGATTTCGGGTTTCGATTTTGTACTTAGAGTCGACCTGCTTTCAAAATAGTACTACCTAATTTGAATTGCTGAACACACACACTTTCTGCCTTACATTTTTACACACAATTTCATATTAATGTAAACTTTGTTTTTATCTGGAAATTAAGCTGCAAAATTTTTGCTTTTAACTATTTCATGTTTTCTCATGCATAACGAAAATATTTTGCATGTAGGTAAAGGAGAAGTCACAACTGTAGATATTAAAATATCATTCAAAGGTTTATCAGTTTCTACCATATAATTGGCCAAAAAGTACGATTTCTTTTATCGTTCCTGATTTGGACTGTAATTTGTCAATAGCAAATATTCAGCAAAGCATGTGCAAAAGACATCAACGCATACAAAGTTTTCTTTTAAAATTATGAAAGTCTAATTATTATTGTTATATTTATATTTAATTATATTTTATGGTCTTGTTGATATGCAGTTTAGGTTAGTGTCCGTGACTTCCACTCAGCATGGGGCCCACTGAAAACCAGCGTCGTGGCCTTCCCCACCGTGGGCCACGGCATATGCTGAGTGGAGTTGCGATGGGCATCGCTGTTGCGACAGGATGGCACTGCTCAGTTCACTTTTTATTTCCTTGTAATAATTATGTGTTATTTCTGTCTTTTTTCCGTATACGTTATCTGTCCTTAACTAAGTGATGTTCATCGTAATAAATGTTTCTTTCTTTAATTCATTGCGGCCTATATTATGAAATCTACATTACTAAGTTTGTAGTTTTGAAATTAAACCAATCTATTTTTGTACTCATCTCTAAATTCAAGCGTTTCAGAATATGGGCCCTATTTATTTGTTTGAATAAATTTCTAATGATGATGTCTTCAAAACGGAGTCAAAGATATTCCAACAAGAATATTCCATTTCTTTCGACCGAAAACATTGTATTGCCTCCTCAAGCCCAAAACGAAATCCCTCTAGTGCCTGCCTGTAATGACACTGCCTCTCTCTACCTCTCAAGAATCAAAGGATCCACCTTGAAATTCCCTCTCAGCTTCAAACGAATAATCTAAATTACAATCCCAATGCAAATAATCTCGCTTATATCGTACATAGCGGTATATATCTCAGCGACGGTATAACGAGGTCCAATTTTCAAAGAAAATCCCTCATTTCAATATCCAGCGGTTGCCTCCCTGGAGGGGGCGCTTTGACGCGCGCTCGTTACCAGCGGCCGCCATCATGTGGAAATGTAAAATGAAAACATCACAGGCTGATCCACTCCAATCAGGTCACAATACGGATTTATAAATGAGAAAATACATGCAATGCGGGCCAGGATCACTGGCCACCAATGAAGCACTTTAGGATATTAAATCACTAATGGTGAAAGCTTTTTTATTGCGTCGCTTTCAGCAGGCATAGTTTTATACTACGTATTTACATTTTCAAACGATGACATTATTGAAAGTCTCCAGGTACAGGCTGTTCTATGGTCATGAGAAATGTATTTATTTATTTAAACACATGACAAATTAAGTATTTTCAAAAAATATATTACAAAAATACGTTGCTGCGATCTAGATTGTTATTCAGAAGTAGGTATGTGTTACTAGAAAAGCAAGGTGGGATCCATGTGTATGTGTTATTAAAAAGGAATCGCAGCGAATACATTATGGAATCGACAATCCGAGTTAGGTATATTGATTTGGTTTTTTTCCAGCTATTAGTACCTACCTAAATCATTTCTGTGTACTATTTTAACTTGTCCTGAAGTGTATTCGTTGCCTGTAAGCGGTGGTCTCGTTTCTTCTCACGGGCTCCACAAAGCGAGGATTGTAGATTCTCGTTCACGATCTTATGTGCTACTTAAGAAAAAGCGATCAGACTATTTTAACTCACCTAAGATGTAACAAGATCATATTTATAATTGGTTGGGAGGGATTTTTTTCACTTGGGTACTCATTATATTTATAACTCTAGTTAAATGTAGTTCACACATGCACAACTTCACTCAGCTTAGGGACTAGCTTGGACACAGTATACCTTGACAAAAAACTATCAGTAAAAATGTCCACGTAACAAAGACATTATAGTCGTAAAAGCGTGTACCTATTACATTATTCTATTCATTTCATATTATTTAATATTAATAGAGCGTCCCCGCCCACACCGCGCCCGCGCCGACAAACAAAAGTGTCCTTTTACAACAACAGTGCATTATACAAATAAATAAATAATACGTCATTGTGCTCGCGTCACACCGCGCAACAGCCGGCCTGTCACTGCGCGCGAAAAGTATGTGACAAACTGTCACAACTTAACATGAAAATGGTCGTAATGCCATCTGATATGCGGGCATTATCTCGGTTTTAATATTTATTTATTTTGATAGGTATGATCTTGAAATAAGATTATCATATCTGGTGACAAAGATGTTTTAAATCTTAAAAGCATTAGTTTATTTTCATTTCCTTAATTTACATGGTTCAGTAGGCATATTATTCAAGTAAAGTATGCATCTGCACGTCACGCTTTCTTGATGACGCGAAGTTTCACGGTCTGACGAACTAGTTAATGCTGGCATTATTTTCTTGTAAGAGAAAGTTGCGATGTATGGTTCACCGCTTTGATTTGAAGGTAAAATTAAGAGATTTATGGAGCGAGACGAAGCACTAGACCAGTGTACCTACCATGAGTTTACGTTAGGTTAGGTATGCTCGCTAGCGAGTACGTCAAAAATCTCTATGAAGATTTTGTTTATTGAAAGTAGCCGATAGGGGCGCTGCACAATATGTCATACAACTAATGTCATTTTTTTACGCCGTCTCTAGCGAGCACACCTAACGTAAACTCATGGTAAGCACACACGTAGTAGTTTTGACTGAGTTTGTTGTAGCGCTTCTTCTCAGCACTTGCGAAATGTTTGTCTCGAAACGCTGGTAGGGCAAAAAAAGAATGTGACATGTATAGGCTCCTTAACCGCTTGAGTCCCAGACGGCATTAATTAATGTCATAACAATTGATTGTGTCTAGATTCGCGGGCCTTGAAGGATTAAGAGCATTTGACGATTTGTAAGTACTAATGGTACTAATTTAATAAGTCTAAACAAATAAAGATAATTTTAATTTGGTTTTCAAGCAATTCGGGCTGGGATAGAACATCAAAAACAAAGCCAATCGAATGGTTTTCTTAAAAATAGTTCTTCGCCGGTCGCCGTTCTCCCGCCGGCGGCCGCCGATTTCGCTCCGGCTCCGCCGCCCACTCGCGCTGAAAGAGTTGTCTATCGACGAGCTTCCTAATGGCTTGTCCCGACGCGATGTGGAGGCCGGATTTAGTGGATAGTTATGGAAAATCCTTAAAAACTTACCCCCTTATTAATAAAAGTTTCACCCTATTTGAACTCTGGCTTGAATTGTCATTTAGTATGGAAACGTAATTTTAATCCAAGGTTCATATTAAGTGCACTTTTTATTAATAAGGGGGTTAGTATATTATGCCTACTTAAGTAATTAAACGAAAACTCATTCTCAGTAACTAATATTGCTCTACAAATATTATTATGAAATTATTAAATTATTTAAACTTATATCGTATACCAATAAAGGCGGGTAAAGAAGTTGTAAATTGTTAGATACTTAGGTCCCAGAAATAGTTATTTTTGTTTGTATATTACATTATATTCAACTTTATATTACGATGAAACGCACACGCGCAAAAGTAAAATCGTAGTTTGTTCAGTTCTTTGTTATGTTTAGTTTTATTCCGCTTATGTGCTCGCAAGGAACTTTCGAACCTTCTGACATGTGTAGTTTCCCCTGAACTCGCCATATCCCTGCCACAACAACGAATGCCAGCAATATTCGCGCCACCTCGCGCCTTCGCCCTCGGCATCGGCGATTTGAGATTTACGGAGAGTGCTCGTGTGGAGCGCCCTCCACGTAACCGTCCGCCCTCTCCAGCTGGAGTGCGTCTCTTTAATCGTTCTTCGTCTTGCAGGAGTGCTGGCTCGCGTGGGTTTTTGTAATAGGATGGGAAGGATGTTTGTTCACTACTTACCTGTCTACTTTGGTCGCTATAAATAATAGATAGAGTGTTTAAAGGGCTAAAATATTTTCTAACAATATAAAAAAACGTTTTATTTTATAAGATACTAGCTTTCCGCCCGCGGCTTCGCGCGCGTGGTCTACATTATCTACATACCTATTTTACGGAACCCTATGTTACTCGTGGATAATGTAGCTTTCGAATAGTGAAAGAATGTTTTAAAACGGTCCAGTAGTTTTTTTTCATTACAACCAACCAAAAAAACAAACAAAGTTTTTCTCTTTATAATATTATAAGTGTTGATTAGTGTAGATTTATAAATACTTTAGAAAACTTACGACTTACACATTTTGTATACTTGCGAAACTTATAATAACTTAACTTAAAATACTAAACTCAGTGTTCCGTTTGTTCCGTTAATTTTTTACCTATATAAAGCATCATATTTTGTAAAAAAAATTTCTTCTCTCATTGACTTTGATTATAAGAATTTGTGATTAGCAGATATTGTATTGAATATCTTGTGCAATTTATTCTCATATTTTCCTAGTCTAAGCTCGTCTCAAATCGAATCTTCAATCGGGAAACCTTTTACATTCGCTGGATTACCCCATTCCAGTCGCAGATCGCGCTATGTACTCGAGATATGCAATCACATAGTCATCAATCACATAAAGCGGCAGATGTCGCCGATTGCCTCAGCCTCCGGAGGGAAACTGCTGAGGACGAGTGAGGATCCTGCATTCAAAGTAATTGAACATGCCGCTTCGTTGGCGAGCGAACCGCTTTATTTTCGCTGACAAAAAGTTTGGGACCCCACCGAAATGGAATAGGTAGTGTTTGATGTGGGCGGTGTTTTGCCTACCTCATGATAGTTATAGGTAGAAGGTATGTAGATTTTTACATTACGTTTCAAAATGAATGTAATGAGACTCACTATAGACCCTCATTGTTATTCAAACTTCCCGCGTACAAACCCAGGCACGTGAGTAAAATAATACACTATGTTTTTTTTTTAAGTTAGATTTGACAGATTGTTTTTGTTTAATGGCGTCTGTACGGAAAACTAAAGGAATATTTTAATTGTGAAGCAAATAGCTTTAAATGTTGTTTCTCTTTTCAGGTAGGTAATTACCTATTTAATTCTATGTAAAATATGTGATTGTTACTAAAGCAGTTTATTAAAAATAAATATTCTCTTTTCAGAGCAACACTTTTGGCTTTTTGTATTATATGAATATTAATATTTTAAATCTTACAACCTTAGATTAATAAAACCTAGATGGATAGTCTTCATACAAACGCTTCGTCAAGAGTGAGGCAAAAATCTTATGTCATTAGTGTCAATTTTGTTGGGGAGTGTAGACAGTGAAGGCGATTTTCCCGAAAGTAGGGAAATTTTTAATACGTTTTTAATTATTTTATAATTAACAAAAACAAAACGCATCATGTACTTACTTATTTATTGAATTCAAAGTACCTACCTAATAACAATAAGATAAATCGACTTAAAAGTCTCGATTTCATAAAAAAGGAAGTGTATTTGTACGGCAAACAATTGGGAAATAAATTTTCTTGTTACTGGTATCATTCCCGTATTTAATTTTTGAAAGCCAAATTCAAGCAAAATACGCGTCGAATCGTAGTACTTACTTATGAAATGTAACACTGGTCACTTTCTTTTGTTTTTCTGATGTATTTTAGACACCCTTTCACAGCACAAACCGTTTTAATTAATTAAAATTCGTCGGACGTGTTTACCAATTTTTCACTTTGACAGTTCATGTGACGTTTACGGGTAAGCCGTGCCGGCTCCCTAAAAACTGCCTCACCTTTCGTGCACTGACTATCTATCTAGGTTTTATTAATCTAAGCTTACAACCGAAAGAGACGAAAAAATACTGTTTGGTAAGTTACTGTTCGATAAGTGATTTATAAAACGCGGCGCAAATTCTTTCTCGTCTTTACCGTTAAAGTTTTATGAATTATACCGGTGCAACATTGTATTTTCTCTCATTGAGCAGTTAAATCTACGCGTTGTCCGTCCGACTTGCTCGTTAAATAGCCGGGGCCGAGGTGACTAAGGAAATTTAATTGCCGTTCGGCGATAGAAGCAATTTCCCTCGAGTAAAATAAATAACGCAATTTAGGGGCACATAGTGCGGGGCACGGAGTGCGGGGCGCTTGTTGCGATAACTTGCTTTATTGGCAATCTGCGCAGCCCTCTTACTTGCTATTTACTGCGAAATATAATTACGCTACGTACGAGTAGGTACTAGCTGTGCGAACATGGCGAATCTCACTCTTACGACGATTCTTTATAATTCCATCATTTTGTGATAAAAATGTGTAATTAATATGGCAATATGATTTATATTAATCGACTAGATTCATAGCTAGTCAACCGAATAATTAACATGTAGAGAAAAGTCCGCCGGAACTTATCGGTTTGGTTTTTGCTATCGCTTGAGTCTTATCATAGCTGAAAGGCCATCTAACTTGACAATCTAATTACTTTTTGTCATATTAGTTAATCTGGCAATAAATAATTTATTACCTACTTTGTTACATGTAGTTAAATGGACATATTTAAATAAATGGAATTAGTTTATTATTTGCAAAGTACATAAGAATGTCCGTTAAAAATCGGATGAAAGCAATTGTATGGGTTATCACACCTTTACATTTTTGATCACGTCATTCATCGAGTGGGGCTGTCTTCGGCCGATACAACCGAATTTAAAATTGTGTGCATAACGAGCCGTTTATCAATCAGCGCACAATGGCCGCCGCGTCGCCGGCGCACAATAGCACACGAATATTCTATTATTTAAAGTAGGCACAGGAACACAATGACACCCTTCACATTCACTATGCAGATAACAAAACATTAACATAATAATAACCTCTATTTAACACAAAATAGAGCCTACTTTAGAAACATTCTCGTTGAAGAGCCATCGCGATGATGCAGCATTGTCTGACAATAAAATACAACAATAGCTACAGAACGGCGTATAATTATGTAATTATATCGAGACGTGTAAATAGATAATGTGTCAATTATGTTTTCATTCTGTTAAATTGACTCAAACAGTTTGATGCAACAACATTTAATTTCGGCTTTGTAACACTTTATAATAAGTTTGATTGCCGTAATGGCTACATGTTAACACCTGACAGAAGTGAGTAATATTTTCCTTGTAATAAATCAAAAGATTCGTGTCTGACGTGTCTGTACCTTAAATTGAAATGAAAAATAGTACTAATTTTCTATAAAGTCTAATAGCTCAAGCAAGACAAAGATACTCGTGCAAGTATGAAGTGTATTTTGCTAACAAAAACATATTTTGAGTGACTTATAAATATGTGTATACTATACCAATATAATATACTATTATATCATGATTCCATTCCGTAAAATGGAAATTGTATAGAATAGGATTAAAATTAGGACATTGCTAGTTTTATAAGTTGTTCCGTGTCTGTACATGTCAACAAACAAACACAATCTAATCTTCAATTACAGCGTAGTGCGTCGGGTTCGCGTGAAACTCAATAATTGTGTGGGGCCGTCACTTATGATGTTTTATCGGCCGATCCGACAGTGTAGAGTTACTGACAGTCCCATGTTTTGTGTCGACACAAATTATTGTATTTACCTATTTACATTATGCGCGACTAACAATGACGGTCGTGATAAGCATTTTAATAATTTCACGCCTGCCTTTATATTAGAACTCCTTTGTGGGGTGTTCAATGTACCCTTCATGGTAATAATATTAAATTTTGTTTGTTAAATAAATAAGTACTTTTAATGATGAAGGGTACATTTTTAGTAACGCCTTTAGTTCCATGTATATTATTCGAATATTAATCATCATTGTTAGATCCCAATAGAGTGCCTTTGTATTTAAGATATCTCAAATTGCTGATTCTGATAAAAGAAGTTCCTAAAAGCTTACTTAAATTTCAGTAGGTATCATACATTTTCCTTGTCAGTATTTTTAAACTGCCCTTAAAGTGCTACACTGAAGCGTCGTAGTCCGTAGCAGAGGGCGGCTACGGGAGGATGCTACGGATCACTCTGAAAGGCAGTGTAAAACACATATTTTGCTACAAACTACGATGCAAAGTAGTATGTTTTGTTCGGTAATAATAGTTTTTTTAAAATAAAATGTATTAACTTTGTATTAGAATCTATGTTCTTTACTAAGCTTTCTTACTTTGAAATTATTGAAAGAGCTTTTTGCTATAAACGTTAGATTGAATTTATTAGTACCCCAGGTCCAATTTCAATCAATCTATTCAATCCTTTCAATTGAAGTTCAGCACTTATTTTACCCAAATAATAAACGTAAATACAAGACCCATTGAATATAAATAGGTGCCAAATTGAGTGATTTATTGATGAACACTAAAAAAAGCTCAATGCAAATCGATCCGAAACGGATATCGGTACAAAAATTCTCGATGCGCATCCTGAGTTAAACAATTAAGAAAGTAATCGAATATGTTTGCAAACAAACCCTTTCGATCGATCGAAACAAAAGATCAATCGCAGATCGAATGTCAGCCAGTGCCGTTCGCGTTTTTTGTCGATACTTGACACCTGTCAATTAGGGAGCTGTCACGATTGACACGTTACGCCGACACAATGCCCGCGCGTCTGTTCGACTGCATTGATCATAAACAGATATTAATACAATTAAAGGAATGGTCAATCGCCTTTGTGTAGCAGCTGCGTCGAGCAGGTACGAGATCCTTTGTGGCCTCGAGTGCGCGGCCGCTGAGTGCTGAGTCACAGCGATGGGACATTGTCGGTAACTCGAACATCGCTTGTTGTGAAATTCGACGACATTGTTGTCAATGAGTGTCGTGATGTCACAACTACCGATGGCATTAAGATACTGTCAGCAGCAGCATTGTGCTTTGAGGGTGGAAGAAAAAAACATGTTTACGTAAACTATGATTGTTATAAGATTTAGTATGAATGTGTGTTGTTCAGTTTCCAAATCGTAGATTTTTTGCCGGTTTGATGGCCCGAATAAAATTTATTGTGGTTTGTATTCAGTAAACGAAAAATTCAGTAAACGTAAGAGTACCTACGTAATTTTTAGGAAAAAATTTACATTATTTTTATGTTATTTGTGTTGTTTACAATCGCAATCTGTTTGGAGCAAAGTGTCGTTCATGGTATGCATTGTTTCTAAGCTGTATCTGACGTCGTTAATGCACTTGCAGATATTGTATAGACAGTAGCCAACCAACCACGGTATTGTGATGTGATTACATTAACGGTCTCATTCCCTCGGCGCATTCGCCATCACAATCAGGGCCTGTCGCTGGCTCCGGAGCGTGTGCCTTATTGCGCCCGTGAAAGGTTATAATTGCATCAGAGCTTAGTTGGCGATATGAAACGTATTATGCGACCTAAAGCTCGAGGCTGAAGCAAAAATCGCGGTGAGCCAAGCCGCGCGTAATTTTGACATTCTTTCGGTGGAAACGCGTGCTGTGATTGGCGGAGACGCGCGGCGGCGGATGGTGGGGGGCGCGCCGCGGCCGCGATTGGTCGCCGCGGGAAAAAACGCGGC
Organism: Ostrinia nubilalis; assembly: GCF_963855985.1. Lineage (NCBI taxonomy): Eukaryota > Metazoa > Arthropoda > Insecta > Lepidoptera > Crambidae > Ostrinia > Ostrinia nubilalis. The sequence goes on from NC_087101.1 coordinate 200,911, forward strand.
ATTGTGCGACTCCGGCGATTTATTCACGACTATTAGTTATGGTTGGGTGAGCGGCCCGCGGAGCTAGGGATGCACACGCATCGACACTCGATAACGATAAATTTATAGTTAAGTCAAATTTTAGACGCCTTGATAACACATAATTATTTCTTAAACTGCAAAAGTTTTGCATGTTTGTAACACATCTTTTTTTTTGTAAATTGATCAAATACTCGTATAGGAAGATTTGGGATAGATATCTAAAAAGATGCACTAACAAAGACTTAAAAGAGATTGGTCTTAGTGTGCACTGCCACCTCCATGACCAAATATCATATTTGGCTAAGGATTTCACGTTATCATGCTAATTATTTTTCTATTCATAAAATTTTGATATAGCAATTACATATTTCTGTTATCAAGTTGTCATGTTCGTAGTATCTATTTAATAGGTTTTTGTGCTGTGAAATGATATCATGTCGTTGAACAAAATATGTAAAACTATATATTATACTAATCAAACTAGCTAGGTAGCTATCTACTAATGTAGTGCAGGTAAGTAGATAGCAAACGAATGTATATTTATGTAAATATAGTAAAAAATGTAATATCAATACACTCACTAGCACTACAAAGCGCAGATACATTTGTAAAAGCTGACGTAACACTCGAAGCGCGCATTGTCAATATCGATAAGTTCCGGCGTTTATCGACATGTTTGCGTCGTCGAGTGTAATGGGACCAGTGGCAGTTGCCAGTGGCGTCTCAATCAACACACCTTTTACTTACCACGCGAGCGAGACGGGTGCACTTTACGCTGTGCAGGAGCGAGAGGGGAAACACGCATTCAACGAAAATGCGCCTTCAAACGTACGAATCACACCCGAGATCATTTTTGAATTTGAACGTTAAATATTAAACGGTAGAGTAGGATCTGGCCTGAATGTAACGTAGTTGGATTTAAAGGCACAATATTTAGCATGTATGTTTTCTTTAGATATGAATGCAAATAGTAATGGCGCATTTTTATTCGGAATGTTTACATAGAGGGGCGAGTGGCAGGGGCCGGGTAAATACGGCCGCCATTTTGAGTACCGTCAGCAAAACAAGCGATATTGCGAACACTCGAGGCTAAGGGGGTTTTCTCTAAGTGAAAGCCACTGTTGAAGGGTTCTGTCTCCGATTGATCCCGTATGCCGTAATCCAGTATTGTAAGTGATTGGAAATCGTTCCGCTAAGAGTCTTGTGAGCAGATTGGTCGGGGCCATGCGGGCGCGAGGGCCTCGGAGTGGAAAATCTATTGCTCTCCCGTATCGCTAATGCTTCCATTTGATCTTCGGATGGGTACTTTCGGGGAGTAACTCTTTGAGATTAATACGCTATAAGTCCCAAGTCAAGTGTGCCGCCTAAACAATTGACATATGTAGCTACTTACGATACATGAGTGACACAAGTCGTGTGCACTCTACATTTTTTTTAAATGTGTTCAAAAACAGTTACCTCCTTGCATAGTATTTAATTACAATTTATGGTATCTCATAGCGGCTTCATAGGCCTAAACATTAGTTTATCGTCTACAAAATTATTCCATGTATGACATTTCCAAATATTTTTCGTCACAGTAACTGTCTGCACTAGTTTTACAAAATGTTAATTAAATGTTGAATCACCCTAACTCTACATGAAAAATTGTTTAAAAAACGACATAAGTTTTATTAACGACAATCAAACACTTAACTTAACGAATATTTAATTACATGTGTTTTCAATACTCGTGTGAATTACAGGACACTACTTACTCGTATTATCAAAGACAGCGGGCTGTGTTAGTATTATTTCGTATTATTGCTACCTTGCAAGAAAGTTGCTATGGCTGTAGACTGAGTTTACTGTACAATTTGTATTAAATCTTATTAAAATTCATTACATCCCTAAATCTTATGAACATTTAACTATACGAGCTATCATGCGAATTTGATCAATTTTATTAGCTATTTGACTTGTGGCTGAGAAACAGAATATTTTTAATATGTATCAAAACTCTTACTAAACAACAATATTGCGAGCTTAATTTTTAATCATACAATCGTGAGATTTAATAATTACAAGTTTTAATAACACTTTTTGCTGAAAGTTTTCAGTCCCTGGATTTCAACAGCAACAGTTACAACAGTAGTTCAAATTAATAGTGAAGTTGAACACAACATGAGTTTTCATAATGTTATTTTTTAATTCCTTGTGTGTTCACATGAGTGAGACAAACTTAAATAGTAATAGAATTTTGTTCAACTTTATAATAAATAAAAGTGTATTATTAACATCCATTATTGAAATTAAACGTTATAAATAAATAATTTCAAAACAAGCTACATTATAGGAACATAATTGCTTAAAAATCTTTTAAAAATTCAGCTGAACCTCGTCTCGACATCTCCAAACTCTACATTGGAGGTAGACAGAAGAAGAGAGCCACAAACAAAATGCCACCAATAAAGTCGGCTGCGGGACTCCGGTGACAATACTTCGATCGTTAAAACGGCTGCACGCTGTCATTAGTCATTCGCGCGTGCCTCCTCGCCCTCATTAGCAACTTGTCCAAACTCGTTATAACTTGATATCCGCCGCTGCTAGTGTTGGCCCAGAGAAAAACTCGGGTAATATCCGTCAATGAATTTTCTTCCCACATTTAATTGGTACTAACTGAATCCGCTTAGATTACAAAATATCCTTTCAAGTTTTGCCTGAAGAAGCAATTTAAATTATTAAGCATAGTTGTGCGCAGTTGTAACTGGTTCATAGATTTGTAGGTGATTTGTAGCTGTATTTTTCCTAAATAAGTGGTAGTATTATGCACTGTAACTGTATCTATTAATAAATAAACATCCATCCATCATCATAAATTTTCACGTTAATGATAATTATACGAGCAGTAGACGATATTAAAGAATGACCGTATCGATACTTATTTGTTTGAGAAACGCATAGCATGGGACATATTAATATTAAAATTGGTATTATTGTATAGAAATATGCCTAATAATTTTGGAGATATTAGTACGAAGGAGGGGAAGGTTTAGCTATGACTTAATAAGAGGTTGAAGGGTTTCAGTTACGAACATTTGAAAATTTTATGGAATTTTAATTATAACTTGCCTAACTACGATTATAAATTGCTACGATTCCATGCTTCAGTGTGCACGTTACGTTGAAGCGAAGGTAGCACGTAAAGTAGAATCAGTTTCTGGATCGTTGTTCGAACGGATATTTTCGGGCCCGGTCCATATCCTGTACGAAGGCACTGCCTACGCCGATTGACTCGCTCGCTGTCGCTGTAGGTAGCTTTATAAAGCAATTCGGTGTTGTGATGTCACGCCTGTAGGGCTCCCACAATGCCCTGACAATCGGCATTGTTCTATTATTTATAAATTTTTACGAAGTATTTAATTATAGATTTTTTTTATAGAGGCGGACAATAGTGACTGAGTTTCTTGCGCTACTTCTCTCAGCTTTAGACCATTTGTTGTCCCGAAGCAGTGGTAGGGTTAAAGTAATACTGCGATGTGTATTGTAACACAAACACACATCAAAACCTTTCAAATGTATCTGGAATGGTGATTGTCTTGCTCTTGCTAACACGGGAAGATAATGTTTGCTGTTGCCTCTGGCACTGTTAACACTGGCCATAATATCTGATTTAGGGATATTTAAAACCATTTCTGTAGTAGAGTACACCTTATTCACTAAGTTTTTCAGTTCCTTTGTATAAAGAAAACGTTAAATACTTTCATATTCAACACAACGGCTACAGTACTAAAGGAATTTACACCAGTATCACAATTCGTTAAAAGTTAAGGAACTTTGTGTTCATTTACTTTGTATTTTTTGCTGATATTTATTTGTTTTGCCTTAGGCTGGGTTGCACCTTATTTTAACTATGACAAACGTCAAAAAATTGTCAATCTCCATTCACAAACACCGGTCCAAGTAATAGTTAGGGTTAGGTATACTCGTAGTAAACCACTTAGCCTTAGAATTACGAGTATCTCATCTTCATTCAACAACCTTTATCTGCATCTCAAATGCCAAATCGTTAGAATCAAATTCGATGGATGGAAAAAATATTTTATGTATTTAGAAAAACGATTTTACTGGTATATAGTTAAATCAAACAATTTGTAACAAAATTTAAATATTTAAAAACACATTTTTGTACAATTCTTATACTCAAAATAAAATCGGGCCCTTCAAATCAGAATTCACAATTACATCTGCACCCTTGTTTCAAAATTGTATAATCCGTGAGAATCAGATTAAGGGTTGACAAAAGTTATTTTGTTAATGAGCAGCCCTGCGCCCGCGGCGTTGCGTGAGATCGTGACTTTCGACCGCCGCCCGCCCCCCCGCGCCGCCCGCCCCAGCGCAAATTATTTTATATCATAATGTATTGGCGATAATCTCACCGGCGTTGGTCGCGATCGGATCTACAGGTTGATGTTGTTTGGCTGTTTATTTAATTCAAAAGCAAACAATTCAATTTTAGTCTTGCAAACAATAGAGAGGTTATACCTACGGCTAGTGAAATTATGTGATGATGAAGTAGATGCATGGAGTGACTGATAGGTTACAAAATTACCACAAAAACAATGATATTGTTTTTGTGGTAATTTTCTACCTAATGAATTAACTTCGAATAATCATAGAGGATTAGATATGTTTAACTTTGACTTTTCCTGTACACTGCTACAATGCTCGTAGCATAAGGCATCTAAGTAATTATATAACGTGTCAAACACTTATGTGGTAAACCCGATTAAAATCTGACCCGATTTTTTATTTATTGTAATTTTTTTTCATTTTAATGTTCTTTAGAGGGGTAGGTATTTCAGTTGTCTCCCTCAGTATTCATTACTTCACATAGTAGTCCAGCCTGCAAGATTTCTAGCATCTTTGGTCCAACTGTAGTATTTATTTGCCATCTTTTCAGTCTTGTAGTCCTGTGGGTTTGTTCTACTATTTCTCCAGTGAATTGGTTTGTGTGATTTTTCAACCTCTCCTTAATGTATTTAGCACAGTATTTGCTCATCTTCTTCCTGATTGTTGGCATTTCTACGAACTCACATTTTAGCAAAACATGCTGAAGATGTTTTTGTAGTTTTTCTGATGCCAAAACCAGATCTTTATGGCTCCAACCAAGTCACGCTTTGTCATCTGCATATATCACTGTTACTACATTTGTAGCGCATGGTAGTAATGTTTATTTGATCAATCAAAAATGGTTGATGCTACTACTCAAATACTTTTCATAAACGACCTAAATTCTCAAAAAAAATTGGAAGTCCCATACTACCTATATGACTGATTGCTGCTGACAATTTGTATGGGGACCTAATTTTTCGGCAAACTCTTATCTCTGAAGGCAAACTTGAAATGTTAGGCAGTGGTCAGAGCACCCTGTACGCGTTTGATTGACGGTATCGTTTCGGCGTCGCAACAAAACGGTCGCTCGTTAGCGGCGTGACGCGGTAATGAGCGCCCCCTCCCCCCACCCCTTGAACCCATCGGGCTGTTTACGGGGATGTGACAAATCCTGTCAGATGCATTAGCTTGGATGAGTGTAGGCGGAATGTTGTGATAGGTGTTCTTTGTCGTAAACCAATGTTGTGATGTTTCATTAACTAAGTAAATTAAATATCGGAATGGACATCTTATTATGTCTTGTCATTCTCTAAGTAGGTGGGTACTTACTGCAAGCATTAATTATAATTTATTTCATATTGTAAAATTCGTTTAGATGAGTATTTAAGACGCGAAAGTCCAGTTTATAGAGAGTGAGAGAGAGAGATTTCATTGCTACTTTTTAGGAGGCATACTATACTACTGTTGGGAACCGGTAGGTGGACCAACCTCTTTTAATATTTTTGTCTATGTTTCTATACTTTTTTTACTCTTTTTGATACCTTTTGTTTGTAGTTTAGAAGTATATGTTTTTGATAGCCGTCAGGGCATTTAATGCAGAAATACACCTTTATTTTAAACCGAAGGTATTTTCTTATTTCCGCACGCCCGAGCGGCTGTCCGCTACACTATTAATCACACAAATATTTATCGAGCACGTGTTGCCCTTAAATAAAACGGGATTAAAACTCCTATATCTTACCTGGGTCTTGTAAGACTTCTGTGTAATTTCATTAAAATCCATTCAGCAGTGTTTGCTTGAGAGTAACAAACATCTATCCGTCCACCCTCACAAACTTTTACATTTATAGTAGTAGTATTAATAAGCACGTACAGTAATCATAAATTAACAAGAAATAAGTTTTTTTTTCATTAATTTATTTTTACTGGTTTCATAGCTTACACAATTGACAAGTTAATCAGCCTCAACTAAAATCATTTTAATAAGTCTTAATGAAGAAACTTTTATAGGAAGTTTTGTCTTGATATTATTGGTTATTGGTATCAACTACCATGGGGTAACTACAATGTGTAACTACTACTATAAATAACTATTTATTACTACAATTAATAATATTTTATAATTCAATTGATAAATATAAGAACTCTTCTGTTATAATCCGTTGAATTATAAAATGTTTCTAATAATCATCAGTAAAATTTTTACAAAAATAATATCGATTAGGTTTTCGTTTTCTAAAATGATTGAATGAATTTTCAGGAAAAAAGACATGCTAAATATAAAAAAACATTCTTATTAAATTGAATCAGAATTTTAATAATGATTGTAGCTGTTTTGTGTTAAAACGATCCTAATCTTACTGCCAAGATATTTTATCATATTATTTCAAATTAAATGCACATTTAGTTGAGGAACTTTTCTAAAATGTTTAGTTTATTCCTTTGTGGTCATGACTTATGATCATAAACTTTTTTAATTTCAAAGACAAAGACAAAGACAACAAAGACAAAGACATTTATTTGCAAAGAATAGGTTGATACAGATAGTGTTGTAAATACAAAGTGCTCTATTCTGCTAAAATACATTAACATGCAAATTTTTTGTCCAGAAATTCCTGAACACTGTAAAAGCAGGAAGTGGTTAGCCATTCCCTAAGCTTTCTGGTCATTACTTTTGCAGGACCTATTTTAAATCTTTCAGGAATTTTGTTATAAACCTTAATGCACATAGAATAACAATTTTTATGACAAAGTGCGATTTTTGGGCAGAAGTCAAATACTAGTCTATTTGCTGACCTTGTGTTTCTCGGGTATACCTCAGCAGCAGTTTTAAACAATTTTGGATGTTGTGTTACAAATTTGTAAATTTCAAGTATGTAGGGTAAACCGTATAGCTATTGCCCACTTAAGGATTTCAAACACATTGAGATGAAAAATTAAAGAAAGTATTTTAATAATCGACCATTTATGACTGTTTTCTTATAACTCAATAAACTGTTAAACAGAATATTAACAGTTTTTAGTTAAAACTTACGTAACTTAGCAAATATTGAAATAAATTTAAAATCCTCCAAAAAGTACAGTCATTGCCCAATACTTACACTAATTGCCCACATCAAAGCACAGTAATTGCCCAGTATCTTAAAACAAAATAATCTATTTTAAAATGACAAAATAGGCTTTAAATAAACAAAACAAAACATTAAACTTAAATTCTAGTAGTACAGTCTTCAAAATTTCAAAATAAATTGCGTTTGGCCTTATTAACTATATTATGAAATATTTCTTGAGCTGATGTTGATGAGTCAGAATCGGTAGAGACAGAATCATCTACTTCAAAACATAGATGACGCAAAAATTTGAATTTTGTATGTACTTATTTTTTTATCTTCTTTGTTAACAGTTCAAGTGGTTGCTCAGAATGTTCAATTAGCTGTTGGTTATTCTTCCCTAAAGTTGTATCTATTTCCTTACAATTAACATTTTCACTAGTAGATTTAACGTAGGATTTTCATTTTTTTATTTGCGTTTGAATTTTTATCAATTTTTTCAAGCCAAACCATATTTTTCAGCAATTTATCTTGTAGATAAATTGTTGGATACATATTGTACAGCTTCGATCGCTTTTTGCAAATTTTCTATGCTATATGAACTTTTGGAGTCTTTGGCATACTGAAAATGAAACATTAAAAGCCATTTCAATATTTATGCCTGTAAATTGCAAAACAAGTCTAGCAATGAGCAACTTAAGCACTGCTACTGCATGGTGGTCAACACTCTAATAATAATTACCCTGGGCAATAACTATACATTAACATATGGCAATAACTGAAATGTTGGTGGGCAATAACTAAAAATATACAGATTTACGTGCAGTGATTACCCACCGTTAAAATGGCCGTTAGAAATCAAATTTTATCAGTTATTTTCATTGATAATGGAGAAAACACTTATAATTTCATCATGACTATACACCATTAGTTGAATATTAAATAACTTGCAAAAAAAATTTAACGTCTAAGCAAGTAATTTCTTAGTAAAATTGTTAAAGTCTTTACCTGTTTGAGTAACATTTTCACCCGTCTTGACAAAATCTGCCATAACTGATTTTTTTTAGTGTTTTCTATTGTAAATTTTAAATCTACTGTACATCGATCTCGGGGCCATCTACTTAGTAAATTCAAATCTAACTAGAGTGATTCAAAGTCAGCACCTGACAATATTATTCTTAAAGCGGGCAATCACTACCAGTGGGCAATCACTCTCTGGTTTACCCTACATCCCGGGAACAGTGAGTATGCCTAGTTTCACAAATAATGGTTTACATGTTTCAAAGGGCCCTTTACAACATAGAGCTCGTATGCATTTTTTCTGAGCTATGAAAACCCTTTGTATATCGGTACCATTTCCCCAAAGTATGAGCCCATAGCTTATAACAGAAGCAACATATCCGTAGTAGGCACTTAACGATACACTCAGAGAAGTAATTCTAGTCAATCTTCGAAGGACGTAAACAAATCTATTAATTTTTTTACACACATTGTCAATATGGCATGAAAAACGCAAACGCACTCGTCAATGATGTGTAGAGCCATTATTAAAATAACGCTGAAGTTATCTTGATTAACATAAATTTATTAGGGGGTTATACATACCAACTGTTTTTAAAACAGTATTTCTCAAGCGTATAATTTAAACTTGGAACAATTTAATACCTTTTAAAATCTCACAGGTAAATAAAACCCATTAAACTTAGTTACAAAGAATAAAATATTAAGCACAGAAAGATTTAATAACCCTCATAACGTCTTAGAATTATTTCGTTAAACTTTTTCATTTTCATAATGAGTCTTTACATCAGATTTTAACAATCATGTCGTTGAAATTAAATACCTGCAAGAAAATTATAACCATTTTTAGGATTTCCGAAGCCCTGTCCCTCCCCTTATTCGATATGTTTGTCTGTCCGAGGTTTTGCTTGGAAACTATTGGCACTAGAGAGCTGTAATTTTGTGAAGGTATGTATATTAATCACGCCAACAAAACAGTAAAATAAATTAAATAAATTTTTTTTTTTGGGTACTAGCTCCCCTACGTGTATATGAAACTAGAAAATATGTATTTAAAAGTGACTCTAGATGAAGTTATTGCTTGCTTCTGAAATATATTGTGTTAGCGACGGACACTACAGAACCTTACACTACGTGTGACACAACACACACTTGGTCAATTTTTTATTACAAGCTTTAATTTTATTTTTGTGACTTACTTTATGTTTAACTCAAAACAAACTCCCGTAGTTCGAATAGGCTGAAATTTGGTACGCGTGCATTAACCTGGTGACAATGTAATAAATAATTATGTTGAGACGAACCTGATGCCACCAATGGCCACCTGCAACCCACCCAACTCCTCAATGATTTGCCGTAATAAAGTTTCGTGTTTTGGCTAGTTAGTTTTTGTCTCGATGAGGGCTCATAAATTGTCGTCTTAAAACTTATTTACTATTATTTATTTCTATGAAATGTGTCTTAAACATTACAATTGTATAGCTCTTCTATTTTACATTTTATGAATATTTAGAAAACTCCAATTTCGTCCTTGATTCACTCACTGATGCTCATAAAAATTCATAGAGCACTTCCTATAGTTATAGAAAGCTGAACTTTTTAAATTCAAATATTTATTGCATGTCACATGGAAGGGTTGGTAGAACATAGTATTGTAACATGTGACGTCCAGTGAAGGCGTTGCAAAAACTTAAAAATAATATATTTACATTTATTAAAAAAATCTAAAAATAAAATTTGGTATGTATTTTAAGCTAGTTTCAGTACCCAAACAACAAAATAAATTTAAAACTTGGGAACTTTTACCTCCCAACCCCTCAAACAATAGGATGGAAGTTTATGTGAGACTTACAAATATTGATGCTGGAGATCTCATCATCATCATCTCAGCCATAGGACGTCCACTGCTGAACATAGGCCTCCCCCAATGCTTTCCTTGTTGAGATCTGCAACTTACAAAATCCTACCAAAATCATTATGTCAAATGTTGCCAAGACGATACCATAACGACTCATATTGCCAGATCTCATGTAGAGCCAAGCTTTTAATTCTGTGAACAGTGAATAAATTCACCTTATTCCTATGTTGTGATGATAGCAAAACGGCCGTGCCACATGATTTTGAAAAAGGTGTAGAGATTTTGTTACATTTATTGATGATTGTACTCGTTGGTGTGAAGTTTTTATGTTGAAAAAACTTTATTAAACAATAACAAACTAAATTTGTACAGGTAATTTACAAACTTAAAAACTATACTATATACAAAAAAAAAAATACAATATTTACAAAAAAGGAAAATAAAAGTTAAATTAAAAAAGTATCCCTAACCCCAGATCTGTCGGTGAGGTTAGCGGTGCCCAAAAGGCTGGCAGCGTTTCCGCGTTGGATCGCTAGGCTTAAACGCTGGCCAAGGTAGAACCCGGCCTTCTGGTCACCGGTGACCTCGATGATGCGGGAGGAAAGCTCAGTGAAAAGCTTTTTGGCCTCCGGGCCCCAAGGTCCCAGCGTTTCCACGCCGAAAGGTACAAAACGGTAGCAGCTGTCTAAAGCGGAATATTTGCTTTTTTTCAAAGATTCCGCTGAAGCAGCCGCAGCGCCTGCAGCCCTCGACGTGGAAGGCACATGGGAGGGGGCAAGAGTGTCGCAGCAAGTCGCATCCCAGACCAATGCCCGACCCTTAGACCAAGGAATTAATGTCATACCGTCGGGCCTTTTACCATCATCTCGACAGATACCTAAGGGTTCAAGTACTGCCGGGATACGAATTGATGTAAAGGCCCGACGTATGATGTCATTAAGACTTGCATGGCGAGGAATGCGACCTGCACTTTTGACGCAGGAGAGGCCATGATGACCAAAGCTATCCACTGAGATCCCGCAACGACAGAGGTGGGGATGGGTGTAACTAATTCCAAGACGCAAAGAAATTAGCACGGAAAGTGAAGTGTTGTCTAGGACAGTCCCGATATTGGCTGAAGGAACAATGTTCAGCCAATATCCGGACTCTCTTTCAGCAACAGCAATGAGACGAGCACGGTGTGTATCATCTGTGCAAGAAGACAAAAGAGAATCATACGCGATTTTACACAGCGGCTCGTCCCACTGCCTCTGTGAAGACAAAGACAAAGGTAAATCGATCTTGGACAAATTTGACCATGCATTTCTTGCATCTGTCAAACACGAGACCTCAGCATCGCGGAGCGACGAGTTTAAAATAGATATAAAGAGGTCTTTAGTGCTATAGGCAGATGAAAGGAAGGCAGGCAATGCTACACAATGTAGAGATTGTGTAGTTAGGTCTTGTAGAGTTAAAAGCTTCCCTCTTTATCAAAAAGTCCATTTGGACATTTCCTGCCATTAAAACCTGGCAAAAAACTATCCTTTGTTTTTCCCTGGATCTCAAACTTACATTTGTAGTAGTACTTAATAATGTTCATATTAGTATGGATTAGATGTAATAGAAGAATATGAGAGATAATAATATGCATACCCTACAACAAAGTTTAATATAATAATTAAATCGTTTATTGCCGAAAAATAAATTATTACTATTTTCATAGCACCAGGAAAGCCTGTTTCGTGTAGAGTAAATTGTCATTTGAACATAAAATGTGCAATTTAAATTATTTCATTCTATTTCATAGTCCCTAGTCAGTCATCCAATTCAATAAGTAAAAGAGAGTACAATTTCGAGTCCCGGAGCGTTCGGAATTAGTGCACATTGAAATTAAACAATTAAACTAACGGGCGACCGCTCGGGCCCGCGCTGAATGCCCAATCAATGTAATTAGGGGCTCCGGCGCGCTTGTTCCACGTCCAATTTCAAATTTGAACGCGGCGAGGGCCAATGGCCGGAGCGTGCTAATCGCGCGCGGCCGCGATTGGCCGCCGCGGCCGCGTCACACTAATTATTGGCCGTCGTGAAACAATTCCAACGCTCGATTTCCGAACGCTAACATGGCCGACGATCGGTCAATGAGTTTATTGTTTTTCGTTTATTGGCAGTAGTAATGGCGATGGACGATTTATTAGTCGCCAGTTACAGTAGTTTTGTTTATTTGTGAAGTGTAAATACGGCGTGTGTGTGAGTTTGTGTTAGAAATATCATAACATATTGGTACAGCGATGAAACCGTTAGTAATTCAAAAGTTAGCTGCAACAAGGGTAAGTAGATAAACTTAATATTACTTGTTTTCCAAGATAAAATCAATTCCGAATGACAATAGCAATTTTGCATCGAAATAATAATTGAAATAAGAACCTTTTTTTTTGTGTTGTTGAAAAATAAATAAGTAAGTATTTAAATCAAAACAGATTCCAAAAAAAAGTCAAAATACAGATGTTTTGCTTTGTCCTTGCAGGATGTATTGTATACCTAACTCTATTTGTAAAATCACTTTAAATTGTAATAATAATTGTAAATTGTAATGTGACATGCAATAAACGTTTTTAATTTGAATTTGAAAATATTTTGTACTAGCGGCCGCCCGCGACTTCGTACGCGTGGATCCCGTTTTACCCCTTTAGAGGTGGAGTTTCGTAAAATCCGTTCTTAGTGAGCACCTACGATCTAAAAAAAAACCCCCATGCAAAATTTGAGACTCCTAGCACTTGTGGTTTCTAAGATTTCGTGATGAGTGAATCAGTCAATCAGTTGGGTGAGGACTTTTAAATTTTTCGATTGACAATCGGCTTTTCCTAGAACTCGCATGTTTATGATAGCTACGACCTTTTACGGGTGGTGACCGATTTATAGTTTTGTAAAAAAATAAGGCTTCAAAATAGTGCCCTTACACGTCCTAGTACAATTTTAATCATACCACTTCATCGGGACAATAATGTGATCCATCAGTAGGTACTGAAAAAAAAAACAAAATCTCATTTTTGGTAGCTTATTTTTAAAGAATTGAAATGTGATTATTGATGTTGTTATTATAAGTACAATCATCATTTTTGTAAACGTTCTTCGTTATATTTGAATGGTCAGGCAAACATTATTTTCGGTATATAATTATTAAGCAATATAAATTAGTGCTAGTTTGATAATAAGTAGAAATTATTTGTTAGTTTAAGACGTAAAACATGTTGGAAGTTTTGAAAATGTGGCACTAATCTGATAAGTAACTATACCTGTCATTTATTTTACTGCAGATAGACCAATATGTTTTCAATCGCAAACCACCAATTAAATTGGAAATACAAATAGTAAAAATATAGGTAGGGGAACCTGTTGAACCTTGGACAGAGTTGTACCTAAAACAATTGTATATATTTTTTAAATTATGAGGTTTTATGAAAAGTTGTCTAGGGTATTACATACGTTATTTGTCAACATTAACGTGAAGTTAGCTAAGATTCGCCGACGCCGTGCAAGTACAAGAAAAAGTGGTAATTTAATATTTTACACTGGACGCAGTGAGATTTTGGAGGTTTACTTCATGTCAATTTATGAAAAATGTTGCATGTTTAACAAAACGGTTATAGTTAGAACATAATCTTTATATATCTAGCTACTGGACGATATGAGTTTCAGATCCTAAGCTCAAATGGAAGTGGGTTTATTATGCTTATTAAGTGAAGTAGTCGTAATGTTGTACCTTGACCACCCAACTAGCGATGTACCTTGGTCACTGATTTTCATTACGTTTTAATGAGAATTTTATTGTACTAAAAAAAACATATTATACTGTTATAGAAACAATGCCCCGAAGACCTCAAAATAGCAATTTAAAGTCTGTTTTTGATATATATTTTTTTTAATTTCTAATGTTTTTTTTAAATTTACGTTTAATGTATCTTCATATGACTTTTTTAAGATTATTTTTGTTGATTAAGCGGTTTTAGTAGATATTTTGCTAGAATTTAAGTTAAATGATAAGAAATAAAAAAATCTAGATTGAAAGTTAAAGCCACTCCAGCGCGTATTTTGTCCTACACGACATAACATATCAACATTCAACAAAATTTTCTAGAAAAAATGTTGAATATTGTCATATTTTTGTTGATTGTGTAAGGCTAAACATGGACTGGAGAGCCGGCTTAAACTTAAGTGATTTGTTGCCAAAAAAATGTGAAAAATAAATAGTACAAAAAATATGGATGAGGATCTTTTTTAAAAAATACTTTTACTTAGATATTGTTGCTAATAACTGTAATAATTGGTATTTCAAATAATAATTTAACAGAAAATTAACAAATTGAAGCGAATATAAGCATTTATTTAAATTTAAATAGGTACAACGTACACGGTCCAAGGTACATCTGGTTTGTTGTACCAAGGACAGTTTTCCCTTTTTTTTTCTAGCAGCTAGTATGCCCAAATTTTTAAAAATATACACAATTTTATGAATGAATTATGTAGTTAATTAAATGATCTTTAAATATAACTGCACTAGACAAGTTTAACTATCACCATTATTTTTCAAAAAATCAAAATTCGAAAAACTGGCCTAAGTACAACAGGTTCCCCTACTTAAGTAACTACATCATTTGCATTATATGATGATTAATTACGCAAGCATGCATACCTACCTATATTTACCAATGTAAATCTCATGATTTATTGGCTTTTCTTGAGCTTTTGATTCATTTTCTTGTAGTAACTTACTCGTATACTGCTTTAGATATACTTTCAGTCTCGATACTTCTGATTTAGAGGAAATTAATTTGTTATTTTTCCTGACTACGAATTAACTTAAAGCTGTTGGAGGATTGTTTATGTCGGATGCCTGCATTTAAGTTATTCTAAATTCTGAAACATTAGACAAGGAATCTCATTCACACTATTGTTTTGTAATATTATAATTATGACAAATTCTATATAGGTAATTTAATTTAAAAGTTCCAAGCATTGTAGAAAAACGTCGTCGTTTTGTTTTACGAGATTACTTTCTTAAAGTTTTTAGTTTAAAAATGAATGAAATGTTGTACTATTGTGACATTATATCGGCCTAATCGTTACCTGATAACGAAGCATAAATAATAAAATAAATAATTATTTTACAATAAACTATTATGTATCGTAGAATCACATGTAAGTTTTCCTTAATGTTTTATTTTTGTAGTCCCTCCCAGTTACTTAGGTACTATGCATCTAGGTGTTTAACATACTTACTTACGATAAAATATAATTACTTAATGGTAAGGCATATTACCTGCTTGCTACATAAGAACGGTACATATTCATGAGTACATACATTTTCAAATGTTTTCATAAAACAATTCCGTTCAAAATACAATTCGATATTTTCCAGAGCTTTATTAATTTCAGAAAAATCATCACGCGTCTTATATTCACAAACTATTGACACATTCTCTAATGAAACCCAAATCATTAAAGACTTCCAATTATGTAATCTGAATAGTGAAAAGTTTTCAATGACATTTCTTTTTCTTTTTAAATCTAATTATGATAGCCGCGGCTGCGTGCAGCGCGTGGGGTGGTGGGTGGCGGGAGACCACGCCCCGCAACTTAGGTTTTTTAATCAACCGCCCTCTGTCATTAGTACGCGGCATAATGGAGAGTCGCCGGCACACATGCAGCTGGCTGCACTCACACTGACGCGGTGGCCGTGTTCAATATACTAGAGAATATTTATAAATGTTTACTAAATCTTAGGCAAAAAGTATAACTAAATAAATTATGGTTAATTTTGGTGAACAAAGCTGGCGAAATTGCATCAAAAATATCTACCATTATTGAAAAATATCATTTGTTTCTGAACCAAGAAATTCACAGTGAGTTTTATTGAAAAAACTAGGTAGGTACAGTTCGACTTAAACCAATAAAAGGAATATTTTTTATTTAATTAAGTACTTATTTCGTAAGTAGGTAGTACTACTTAATTAACAGAGAATACCTATTGTATTGGCCTTTGTCCAGCAGGGGACGTTTTTCGGCTGAAACGAACGAACCTATTACATAAGGAAAATTGCATTTATAGAAAGTTAATTGTGGCTGGTATGTCAGTTTGCACGTGGTATGTGAGTTAAATTCAGATTTTATAACTGCAATATCTACCCTTGTATCAAGCTGTAAAGCCTATGAGAAAATGTGGTCCACTCCACTAAATTAGAAGTGATATTTGAAAAAAGTCAAATATTCTAACTACATAATAAAGATTTTATCACTAAATAGAAATAGAAAAAATATTTAAACTTATTTTTTTCAAATTCAGCAAAATACTTTTTGCGTTATTATGACAGCAGACAGACTTTATAAACGGTAAATAGTGAATGATTGTTGTTACAAGTTCTTGTGTAAGTATATGAATAACTGCATCAACATTTTCTGTATTTAACACTACTATTGTGATTAGGTATTAAATATAAATAGGTAATAAATAGGTTTCTTGCTTTTGAAATTTGATACCTAAGTAAGGCATAATATCCTTTCTAATATACAGCTTCAAAGAAACGACTTCGAGAATATGTCCTAACTTTACCACGATATTGCAGTTTCATTGATTTCAATTCGATAGTGCAATGAAAAGACATAAATACTCAACCGTTTATTGTTTTACTAAATTATTTTATCGTACAGTTGCACAGTATGGACTCAGTTCGGGCACAGCAACTTTTGGAAATATGTTAATTTACTAGACCAAATTATAACAGTTTCTAATAGCAATCCCAACTAATATTATAAATGCGAAAGTAACTCTGTCTGTCTGTCTGTCTGTTACGCTTTCCCGCTTAAACCTCGCAACCGATTTTGATGAAATTTGGCATAGAGATAGTTTGAGTCCCGGGAAAGAACATAGGATAGTTTTTATCCCGGTTTTTGAAACAGGGACGCGCGCGATAAAGTTTTTCTGTGACAGACAAAATTCCACGCGGGCGAAGCCGCGGGCGGAAAGCTAGTGCTACATAAAGTTAGGCTGTATTCTTGTACGCCTGAGCTACTCGTGAATTCTAAGTGTGGTAACAATCACACATAATGCGAAATGCTATGCAAACTAAAATTTTAATTCTCTCCACTACTTATGCAGATGAAAGGCAAACCTTTGTTTTCCACATATTATCATGCATTATACTGCGTTTGAATTGCTCAACCCATTTGCAATTACTTTGATCCACCCCACACTCATGACTTCGTGTAAGATGGGAAGACAGAGACGTGTCAGTGAATGTGACAAATTGTGTCACAACAGCTAGTAACTTTAAAATTAATTTTATCTTTTCAGTTTCTATCTGAAAATACAAGAAGCTATCAGAATAAGAATAAGAATACTTTATTCAGCATAGAGAAATAAGCTCAGCTATATTCGCGACATAACAAGCGCCATGTCGAGAAGCTGGTTTTCACATTATTCTCTTCAAAATGCCCATTTCATTTTGTTTACTTTCTTACTTCAATTTTTCATGTGATAGTTCATGAGTTATTTCTCTCAAGCTGAATATCTCATTATGATACTGGTTGAAGTGGTTGATATTTATTATTACTCTTACAAAATAGGTAAGAAATAACAGAAACTTGACGTTATCAGGAATTTGTCTAGTTTTTGCGTGACAATGCAATTTTGGTACCTATGTTGTTTCAGCTGTTTCAGTTTAGAGACTAAGAAAATGTAAAAAAAAACAGATTTTTTATGAATCAGGTTTCTAATATGTGTGTGTGTTTCTAATGCATGCAATGCAGCTTGCACTTTTATACAAAGATGTTTCAAAGTAGAAGGCATAAAATGTTCGGAATGTTATATGCTTTTGTACCTTTGAAAAAACGCTAAAAATAGTGACTGAGTTTCTTACTTTGTGTTTTTTTCGTTTCGGTAGGCTCAATTAAATTATTGTCACGAAGCAGTGGTATAGTTTAAAAACGCCTTTTAAAAGCGTGGTTGCTAAAAAGTACATAAATGACTTTCTTGACTATTCTGACCACACTCTGACAGTACATACATGGACAGTCAGAAAAGCTCTCGTGTTTGCGAACTTCTTATTTATTTATTTAAACTTCAGCACACAAAGAAACAATGCACTGTGGCGGACTTAATGCCGGATGGCATTCTCTGCCAGTCAACCACGGGTCATGCAGAAAGAGTAAGGCGGTGCAAAAAATTTACATTTAGAATAATATACCTACTTACATAAGACTTACATAATACTTCTTCTTCTTTGCCTGGCCCATTCCCATTTTATTTGTATTTGCGATATTTATTATGAATGTTTTTTAAACAATACATTTTTTTGCTATTTCTACATAACACAATAGGGCTAAAATACTGTGCGTAAAGTAACCCTATCGACATTGCATTGACATGTTTTTTTGCGTAGAGCAGGTAACGACCAACAGTGTGCCTACCATGAGTTTACGTTAGGTGTGCTCGCTAGCGACTGCGTAAAAAAATGACATTTAAATGTATGACATATTGTGCAGCGCCCCTAGCGGCTACTTTCAAGAAATAAAATCTTCATAGAATTTTTTGACGTATTCGCTAGCGAGCTCACCTAACGTAAACTCATGGTAGGCACACAGAACCGTAATATTTTTGAACGCGCCGCTCGACACTGGTCATAGCTGTCAGCGATACTGGCCAAAAATAAACTACTACCTACTACTTTTTAGGGTTCCGTAGTCAAGGAACCCTTATAGTTTTAAACTCCCATTTAAATCTTTAAGAAACACTTGAAAAATATGCTTGTTTTTAAATTTTTCAATGGTATAAAAAAACTAGACCGTGAACATTAGGGTGTCCCGAAATGTCTTTTTTTATATTTTCGCTACACAAGACCCCTCAAAAGTTGCGTCATAAGATGTAGATTACCGTAAAAATAATTAAAAAAATATAAAATAATGTCTCAAGGGCTCTACCGGCATTTTTATGTCTCAAAAAATCACTTAATCAGCCCTTCACTGTTTGTCATCTTTTATATTTTTATAACAATTATTTCATTTTATTTTGTAATAACAGTGGCAGTTGAACCCTAAGATATGATTTGCAGGCAATGACAGACTGTTTCCAGTGAGGAATAGGTTTTGTTCGAACTAGCAGAATTCATATTTTGACTTCTTTTTCTCAAATTTTCTACTCCTTCGGCGAGGCTGTTGGTATTATTTCTGTTGTGGTTTTATTGCTGTAAGGTATCGCACCGCAGTTTATTGTTTTAATATTACATACTTTTAGCATAAATTTAACAAAAATTTAGCAATATATGGTAGTAATATACTTTTTGATTTTTTTCAGGTAAAAACTACCTAGCCAAAAATCTTTATAATATTATATTTAAACAGAATACTAATTAACATGTTAAATAGTTTTAGCATACTATTAAATATAAATAACATTTATGTACGTTATATACACTTTCTAGCTGAAGTTTTTGATGTCTACGCAGTTTTTTACCAATGGTGAACTTCAACGGAAGTAAAAATATATTTTTAGTTATGAAACGCATACATGTTATATATCAAATTAAAGACAATTTAATACACTTCTTTGGCTCGTGTAAAACGTTTAGTAGAGTAAAAGACATTTTGTAAAAAAATGATTTAAAAAGTAGTATCACAACAATGTAAAAAAATTCAATTTTCCTTTAATTACTAACTAAAGGTTGATTTTATCGATAGAATTTATACTACAAAATATCAAGCGCATACGTAGAGCTATCATATAAATATAAAAGTAATGAAATCGGACAAATGGTTTTCAAGTTATGGTTGATTTTCTAAAATTGACTGCTATTTTTGTTAGCTTCCACTTAGAGATGCCAATCATTGTTTTATAATAGCGTAATAAAATTATTAACCTGCTGTGAGAAGTAGATTGAGTATCGTCAAATTAAACCGATATCTTGGCTGACCCATGGATTAATTAGGAATACATTAAAATCGCGCGCGTAAATGCCTAATTCTGGTTAAAAAGCCAATTCTGTTTTAAAAGTATTTATAGATTTATTGGTTTTTAAACTATTTTAAACCTTGATGTGACTCATTGTGTACCCTCGAATTTCATAAAAACGCTATTTTTGTATTATAAATAGTTTTTGTTAGGAACCCCTAAAATAACAATTTAAATTTTTTTTAAGGACAGGTAGAGGCCTCAAGATGACAGATATCTCATTAAATTTAATGCTAATCCTAATCTATATTTCAAAACGCAACTTTTGATACCTCTTGCGTAACCGTAGCTCAAAAAAAAATTTTTCCCATACAACGACGGGACACCCTAGTGAACATACCTTTTTTTCCACTTTTTAGATGCACTAAGTCATTACCTAAAAACCAATGTTAATACCTTAGCTTTAAGTCAACTAGCCTAGGCGTAGTAGTAGGGCCACCTATTATCGGGATGAATTCGCGTTTCATAGAGTCATGCTCATTTTAGATCAGTTGATTTAAAGCTTAGGTATTAACATCAGTTTTTAGGTAATAATTTAGTGCATCTAAAAAATTGAAAAAAGGTAAGTTCACGGTCTAGTTTTTTTGTAACATTGAAAAATTTAAAAATAACCATAATTTTTTACTTTATTTTTTACGTTTCAAGTGTTTCTAACACTTGCTGTCGCGAAGTGATGGTAGAACAAATATATTTTTAAAACGCGTATTAAGTGAACCTACTCGTCTGACATGACTCAATGATACTGACCGTTTAGCGTGCTTTGGAACATGGAAATAAATTTCATTTTCGGATAGCCAGGTTGATTAAAGCCTGCAATGTTCTAACCAATGTAGGAACATGTACGCAATGTGAGTCACGAGAATTTAGAACCAGTGGTATTGCAAACTAAGCAACTTCCACCGTCTGAATTTATCATATAACTTGCTGTGTACCCCGGCCTAAGGACACAACAAACCACGGCAGCCGCCATGGCGTTAGAGTGGCTGCCTTCCCGCTGTAACCTGGTTTGCGGCTGTAGAGCGCATTGGGTGCGCAATTATGCACCCTCCTGCCATCTAGCGAGCGCTCGATAAAAACTGTCTGTCAGGGCTGTCAAACACAGGTTACTATTAATGTACCTACTATTTATTTAATAAAAGTATTTTCATTTTCACTATGAATTTGATCCAAATTTCCTGTACTTAATAGGTCTGAAAACCTGAAGAGCCTTTGTGTTTTGTAAAATGTTAATCAACGATAGAAAATTACTTATTTTTAGAATTTTACTAGCGGCCGCCCGCGACTTCGTACGCGTGGATCCCGTTTTACCCCCTTTTCCCGAATTTTCTTTGCTATAAACCTCATGGAGCCCGAGACCTTTCCAACGAATGCAAAACCGTGGAAATCGGTTCGTGCGTTCTGGAGTTGGTCAGGGAGGAAAACCCGACTTATTTTTATATAGTAGATTAATTTTTGGAAATGTTAATTTGGTTTAATGTGGACTATCAATGGTTGGCCGTTTAGAGTAGGATAGTACAACTTAGTTATGTCCAGCTTCTAGACATAATATTCACTGCTACATAATATGGAGGATTCTCCCTCCGTCACACGTAATTGGAAATACATAAAAATATCTTAGAATTAAAAAAAATACATGTATACATGGAGCTTACAATGAAATTAGCAAGAATTTAGATGTTTTTTCACTTTCTAGTGCATCTTTTCTTATAATAATATTGTGTAAGAGTAAGTTGTAAAAAAGTATTTATCAGAACTGCTATGATTTTATCTAAGCACAGATCAAAGCTAGACTAAAACGAATGTTGTGTTCAGCTCATAAAGTTAATATTCCTTCGGAATAGAGCAACAATCACGAGCTGTCAAACGAAACCAAAAATGAGATGTCATTTGTGTGTGTAAATATAAATATGTGTGCATGCTAGTGATGTATGTCGTTACTTTTCACATGAATATCGATATCGATTTATATTAATTAACACCTAACAGTAGTAATATTAATGGAACTAAAATAGGATAGAATGTCCATATGCAATCCGTATATGGGAGAGTGGAAAATAAAAATAAAACTCAGAAGATTAAAATGATTTAACTGATTTAATTGAAAGAGCAACAAACATCAAGACATCCATACAAACTTTCTGATTTCTAATTAGTAAGAGTAAGTCAATAATTAAAAATGATAATTCTGACGATAATGTAAAAAATAGGATTCTAACGAATGCGATGTAATAATAAAAGACAATGCCGGAAATTAGCGTCTTTTTTTTTTCGCGCGGCCATCGACCAAACCTTGGTTTTTGATTACAAAATAGTGTAATAAACCAAACTTACTATGACATGTATACCTCTAAACTCAGTCTGAAATGAGTTACGAGCATCAGAAGTTTGATGATTTTCATACTAGATTTGCTGTTTGCGCGCAAGTTTTGTAAGAAATTGCAACAAAATAATGACATTGTATGTGTAAACAAACAATACCATCCATTAAAGGATCCAGACATCAGTGTGCAGCAGAATCAGCGCAATAAAAAAATAGCGCAATACAACAAATCCCTACAAACTCTGTAGGGATTTCACATTTTTTCAACGTGATTCTGGCTCCAATTTTTCGAAAATATTTACTATCAAAATGTTTGCTACATAAAGTGGCATATTTAGTTGGAATCCAATTTGGACGATTAATTAATTTGAGCCATGTTTTTCTTACATCTTCGTTAGTCGGAAATCTGTAAGATACTTTACTAATTAGTACCTATTATAATAGTCAGAAACTCATATTATTACATTCCCAGGTGACTGTGATAGACAGTGCACAAAATATATTTATCGATTGTGGTACAGCCCTAGTGTAAAACGAAAATTATTTCTTTACACAAAATATTCATAAATTCTGGATTATGTGCATGAAATCTTTGCTTACAACTTAAATTAATGTTTAAAGAACATAATTATCACACTTAGTGCTTAAAATTCTAAGCGCATTCACAAAAATAAAGCTAAAGTTTGGAGGTGTCGATTTCAATAAATTTACCTGTGAAATGAATATTTTGCGGGATTATTTCTCTGGTTTACATCACAATCAAGGACGGAACAGGTCACCATTGTATTACAATAAAAAAATTCCAAAACTATACAGGATTTTACGAAATTTTTAGAAAAAACTGTGATTTGAAATTCTGCTTTGTGCCTCTATGTGTCACTGCCTGTCAAATCTTTTGCAAAAATGGTTCTATTGACGTGACGATGATAGCATCACACATCTCTTTTTATCACACAGGGTTGCAGATAGTGACATCTCGCTCGCTCATTCTTTGTTGCTCTATTCCGAAGGAATATTAACTTTATGGTTCAGCTACAATCGGAGTGCAAATTCATCGCGTTAGTTTTCTTTCAATGTTCAATGTATTCCATGTTTAAGCTATGATTTGTAATCTGTTGCTGTACCTTAATTAATAAACTAAAATAAAACAATATCAAAAAGATATTTATACTATAAGAGCCAGCCCTAAATGTACATAATGTCCAGACCCTAGGTGCATAGGGTTGCGTACGAGCGTTGGTTTACAAAGGTTGAAGTGAAAGTAAACATTAAAATGGTTTACCTACCTAAAGTCAGCTAGCGGATGCTCTCTTAAATACCTACCTATGTAACTTAATTTACCTATCTTAAATTAAGATATAGACTAATACCGTACATAAAAATTAAATGTAAAGATTTAGAAAACCATGATAAAAACCGCAGCATGCAATCTGATTAGTAAAGCTTGTAAATCGTCAAGTGCAAGTCGGACTAGCGCATAGAGGGTTCCGTAAGACCATGCAAATATTATCCTCATGTATCGACAAAGGTTGCGAATAGTTTTTACTAACTGCTAAGTTAGCAATCGTAAAAATCTTTTTGTTGCTATGGAACAGCAAGTTAAGGACTGTTTATTTTACTTGTGCTCTAAGACCTTTCTCATTTCATGTCTATTTGAACCCAGTTGGTGGACTCCATAAAACAATGACATTTCGCTACAACTAGATAGATATATGGAAAGTATCCCATAGATTTTAATTCCCTTGCGAGTTACAAAATAAGGTTCAAACTGCTGTATCTATGGGTTGCGTTGAGTTAGAACTGAAGCTTGTTTTTTTACAGCTTCAAGGGACTGCAGAGTCTGCACACATAAGCGATGTTAATTTCAACTTGATACTTCCATTTATCTTGAGAAAAAGGGACTTGACAGACAAACAGACATCATTTTTCCTTTTGAGGTGCAAAACCCTGGATAAAAATCTTGTACTTAGGGTCTTAAATATTTAGATACTTACTGCTTACATGCTTATAAAATTACTTGCAAAGGGTTTTGTCTCCACTGTAGGAGCATGAGCTTTTCTAATTTTATTTTATTTAAACTGAAAGGCATTTTTGTAATTGACTATACCTACCTACATAATTATTTTTTCTACGATAAACAAGATTGTGTTTCTCACTTTTTAAATAAAATAAATTTCTTGCAAGTAGTGCAAGTAGGTGTTCAATGTATAAGCGAACGCGATAATACTCGTATTGTTCTTTCGTGTTACAAAGTCGTATTCAAAACCTTTATTTTAAGGAGAAATAATTAAGAAATGTATAAATGATATTATAATATACTTACAGCCGAAAGCTTTCGCAGTGCTGTCATCTGTACAAAAATACAATTTGAAATACCCCTGCAGGGACATAAGTTGAAACTTTTAAGACATAACACCACCTATGTACGTACATTTGCTGAAGCAACATGATTATGATCATGAAATTTAAAATATTTTTGAAAACGTTTTATTAAGTAGGTATCTAATTTTTGGAGTCAATTGGCTACAAAAATTATTAATAGTTTTTTAAAGTGTCCGAAGACGATAGAAGTTATAAAATGATTTGATGTTATCCATACTGCCTTTTTACCTAAGACTTCTTTAATTACAGCAACTATTTATTACAATAGAGAAAAACGGGTCTCAACAGTCATAAAGACCCGTTTTTCTCTCTTATTTTGATTGCAATGAATCGTGGAAGTTGAATATCTTACCTACATTATTTATGTGTTGGTAGTTATTAAAATACGGACTAGACATAGGAATACGAAATAAGATAGAATATTATTAGCGGATAATATTGAACCACAAAGAAATAAGAATAAGAAAATGTGACCTTTATATTGTGGTCTTGAAACAGCTCTCTCTTTTATTACAGAAATAAAAAGATTTTAACAGTTTACTCTTACTTCTAATCGTGCAATACGTGGTATTGTATTTTATTTTCAACCAATATTACAATACACTACATCAATATTTCAATACAATAAAACAATCTTGTTGAATGTAATCAAAAGCATTAATAAATAACATAACGAAGCACAGCTGCCACAAAACGGCAACTTCAAGCATTTAATCAAAATTAGAATGGATTTAAAGTACTAGATACTTATGTTTGTATCTTTTTCTTTCATAGAACTTCTTGAATTTAGAAATATAAACTGAAAGCTGAGGATCATTTTTCAAAAAATAAATCTGTTTTTATTTTCAAAAAACCTCAGCCCCGCCTACTGCGGACACGTTGTTCTTATTTCAGGCGTATAGTGTTCGCCTTTGTGGCTGTTTCCCACGCCCGCGCGCCCGCGTGGGCCGGCGCAGCTCGCGTTACGCGCGATTGTCCAGGAACCTTGTGCGGTGTTGTGATCGCCAGCGCTTTGTCGTCGTCTTCGCCCGCCTTTGTTTTGGTTTAGATGACAGGTTCACACGGTTTTGATTGACGTCTCATTTTTTTGCGACTAGTTTTTAGTAGGCGTCTTTATTTGCGGAAATGTTTAATACAATTTTAAATTTGACAAGTAGGTAAACTACCTGCTTTCTCGTTTGATAACTTTGCTTTTCAAACGTTAGCAAGCAGATATACTATAGATGTGCTTTTTATCTCAGCCTATTGAAAATTACGCACTACATCACAATATTGCTCTACAGCGTAGCTATGGGTAAGTTGGGCGTATTTTCGGATAATCAGTAAATTGGTATTGATGACAAATTGACTGTCAAACAGGTGTACCTAATTACCTTAACACACACAGTTATCACAAGATTTAAATCGAATGCGAGAGTTGCGTTTCCGAAAAAGTACTAAAACTATGCTAGAAATGTGTTTGAGGTTTGAGGAAAGCACTATATAGTTTCAATTGTACAGTTTCAGATAACTTACCATATTTTTAGGGTTCCGGACAATCTCTAATAATTTTACTAAACCGGGTTAAAAGGTTTGACTTTATAAATCCTCGTTTCAGTGTCAAGAATCCATAGTTTAGAAATTAAGAAACTTGATACAAGGGGACTACTTTCATAAAAATAACTAGGTATATAAAAGCAAGCTGGAAATTTATAGTTGAAGAACAATACTCAAAATTAATTAAAAAAATGTCCAAATTCAACTAAGTAGATTAAGAAACCAAAAAATAATGTTTTTTTTAAACAATTTTGCCAGAGCAATGATAATTATTTAAAAAATCAACAATACTATTCATATAAATAAAAAAAATGCCTGGACATTTTTATTTACTTATCAACTTCCTTCTTCTGGCTGATCAAAATATATCATACTAGATCAGAATCTTAAACGTAGTTCGTAGACTTAAAATAATACATTTTAACTTTTTTAATCTAATTTTATTGAGTCAAAAACACCTATTTAAATAATAAAAACAAATTTTCAGCATTTTTTCATCACTCGAAATGATTCTAAAATAATCAGAGAGCCCACTTGTAAAAGTGTATTTAAAAATAGAAACTGATCTCAAAAATCCTGACTATCATCTTTCAACAACGGTTACATATTCAAAACAGAGTAAAAAAATAAAATTTTAGGAAGGCTATGATTTATTTTAACAGTAAGAAGTACTTAAGAAAATTATATTTCTTATTGTGTGACTTGAAATTTTTTATTGCACTTGATCTTCAATTGCCAAAGAACATAATATTGAAATTGAAATTAAATTAAAAGAATCAAATTAATATCTTTCAAAATCAGGTCAACTGCTTGAGTGTCTCCCCTTTGTCCATTGGGAGTGTCCTAATCTTGACCACATTCTTGGTAAGATTCTATTTAACTTCAAAAGTAAGTTAGCTCAATTTGTTTTCCAATTGAGATTAACATTTTGTTGCATGTATCCTTTAGTAACATGCAGTCAGCATAAAACTTCTTTGCAAATGTGGGTAACATAGTAAAACTAAATTTATATGCATATTATTATATTAATGAGCTAAATACTCATTATTTCATATAATCAGTTTTGGTATAATAAATAACACAAGTTCGAAAATACTAAGGTAACTTAACAAACTAAAAGTTAAATGAATCATAAAATTAAATATTTATTTTCGAGCGAAAGTGCAAAAGCACAAATTGTACATTAATTTATTGTGTTTTTTTTTCAATTGACTACCTATCGTGAAGTATAAAGAATTGCTAAAGTATATTAATAATAGTTTCATATTTTAAAACACTCTATACCTTACTTTGGCAAAATTGGATTCTGTGTTTTTAATTTTGTTACTTTATAACTATATTTTTAAACAATGCTTACATAAATACTTTTTTTATTATTTTATCAAAGGCTGTCTTTTTGATATTTCCATTCAGACTATTGTTTTGAAATATAATGTTCTTGTTTTCTATGCAAATCAAACAGAAGAATTAAATGTTCCGTATAAAATTCAAAGTAATATTTTTTTGTTTTTATTTGATATTTTGAGAATGAAAATTGACTAATTAATTTCATTTTTATACAGTTTTTTTTGTAAAATGATAAATGGTAATTTTAGTAGCATGTGCATTGTATGTACTCAAGTCTAACTCATTAATAGAGCGCCATCTTCCGACATCCGATCCTACAGTTTTCGTTTTTGAAGTGCGCTCGACGCGGTGCTAAATTACAGGTAGGCGTCCGCACTCCTGATAATGGGGCATTATGCCTCGAAGGAAGCCATCGAGACGCGCGAGGCTAAACATAATAAACCTGGAGTGCGCTGAGTGAGAAATTACGCGCCAATCCACCTGCCCGTAATGCTGCATTCACCCCCCTCCCCCCCGTGCGCCGGCTCGCCGCGGATCTATTCATTTCTTACAATTAATCAAAATTAAATCAACCGCCGAGCACGCGGGCGAGTTTCGAGTCTAACCCCAGCACTGAACGGTCCGATTTCAGCCGGCGGAACGTTGAGTAGGCGTGTCCGTCGCGAAGAAATCTGGCCAATAGAGTGCGGTAACAAAATATCCGTATTGGCTATTAGTAGGCCCCGCCCGCGCGCCTAGGGGGGACGTGGCCCCGCGCGGAACGACGTAACTGCCGCTCGGGCGCGCGGACTTACGCCCCGCTCGAACTGAGCGATCGAAACGAGCTTCAGCTCCGAAAGGGCGTGGGGCGTACGCCAGGGGTGCTGAAATACGCCAGTTCGGTAGTAGAGCCCGGGCCGGGCTCTGTCGAGGGGGGTTTTCTCGTTTTTACAAGGTGCCGGGCGGTGCCGGCGGTCAGAAGCGCTCCAGTCGCCGCGGCGAGTGCTCGTGTCGCAATCGCGAAACCATAATCTACACGATTTTCCGCGATTTTTCCACCGACTTGGAAAATAATTTGAAATATATAGCATTTACCGAACTTGGCTTAGTACTTATCGGTCTAATTTTATCAATACTTATTTAGATAAGCTAGAAAATAAAAGTGTTGTTACATTCAGAACTCAAGCAAGTGTTTTTATGATAAGAAACTTACTATTCTACTTATCGAAGTATCAATCCAATAAAGTTGTGAATAATATAGAATAGAAGTAATCATAAAATGGCTCTCCAAACAAAGAAGCAAATGTATGCAAAGTAAACTTAAGCAGAGAGCAGAAGAGAGAAGCTCTACGCAAAATGCAAGCGATGAGCGCGAATGCGAGCGCGCCCAGGGCGCCTCAACGCTCGCCGTTCGCTATCCAGGAGTTGCTGGGGCTCTCGGATAACAGAGAATCTAGAGAGAGATACTTTGAAAATCGAGATAGCGACAGAGTTTTGAATTTGTCAGAGAGCAGAGAGCCGAGATCACCCTACACTCCGCAGTTCCCTCTGCCAGCTTCCGTGGCGAGTCGGGTGGCGTATGCGGCGGCTTTCAACGCGCAGGCGGCGGTGGCTGCTGCCTTCCTGCCCGGGCCGCCGCTCCTGCATCCCCCACCTGGTAAGTGAATCATTTCTTCTCGGTCACTTAGGTACTTAATTTTTATGCAGTCTTGATTCTAAGTCCCATCTTAAGAAAAATATGAACTTTTTGTTTAGTCATCGCTCTATTCCAATATTATAGCGGAAAGGCAACTTGAAATTATCAGCTGACTTGAAATTACTAAAAAACAATACACAGTTAAAGCGTTTAATGAGATAATATTAACTTTCGTGCTTATTTCTCAAGTTTACCGAACTTTTATTCGTGTTTAACGTTTGGCAAGCCTACACTCGTGTCAAAAAACCTTACACAAGCCGGGTCTGGCGCGAAAGATGTTCGGTTCGTTGTGGCGGTTGATTATAATATAATTAGGCCTTTGTCGCGTAATTAGCATCTGTGCGCGCGCGCCGGCGGCTCGGGTTACGCGCGATTTAACTTATTGAGGGCCCTCGGCTTTGTCTCGGCTGTCTGCTCGAGAGCTCATTGAATGCGGCTAAGATGAGCTTGAAAGATCTTGACGGATGCAGTGTGAATCCGTTTAAAATATTAAGATTCGCTTTACTCCAGCAAACACGCCTCGAAGATTGATGGCAAATATTTTTAAATAAAAATGTGTACCGCACTTACTTTCGCAATCATAATAACGTTTTAAAAATTATAAAACCACTTTTCTGATGTAAAAACATTGGTATCTATTGAAAATAAAACATATATGTAGATTAATGCTTTTATGTTTAAATTAATAGTTATTTACAACGATAAGTAATTTTTTATAAATAAATCCTCTCAAGGCAATATAACTAATGCGTTTGGGTATAAAATATGCAAAAGTTATTATTTTAGTTTTTACCCGACTACGGCAAAGCAAAAGGAGGGTTATGATTTTCATAAAAACAAAACAAAATTTAAAGTTTAACATTATAAAACCTTACTTAGTAGTCCAGTCAATGAATGCCTTAACGACGGTGTAGAGAGAAATCCATGGAACACAATTTCTGACCTCGGGACTTTATTCAGCCTAGTTAGGTGGTGAACATAGCAAAAGTCCCCGCCCTTAGCCCTTGAGCCGGCGGGGAGAGGGGAGTTTAAAGGTACCACTTTTCGGTTTTTCGCTTAATCCTCGGAAACTATGCGTCCTAGTGACATGACTACTATGAACCATAAAAAGCTTATTCAATTTGCTACAGGTGAGACCGTCAAGTTTTTCTATATCTTGTATAGTTTTTGCGGTTTCTGCTCTAGAAGGTCTGTAAAATTGGAAATTTTATTGTCGTCTTACATGTTCCTTTCAGGAGAAAATCAACTAAATCAACATTGAGCAAACACTATAGACATGCGGGAGCATGTTAAGCCTAGTTCCATGGAGGGGACTGCACCGTGCGTATATTTAGACGAACCAATTAGAGCCACTTTTGACTCCTCATCATTCAAAAACTACTGTGCATTAACACTTCAAATTTGGCTCATGTATTGAGACTTGCAAGATGTACATCAGCTTCAAATTTCATAAATATACCTCAAACGGTTATTTAGGTATTGACGTTCAAAAATCGATATTTAGAGCACTACTATCTATCTATCACATGTGAAATGTTAAAATTTACTGGTTTTTTATTTATTCCTTTGTATTTACATAACTACCTTTCTGGATGCCAAATTTGAACCTTCGAGGTCATCTGGAAGTGGTTAGAATTTGGTCTATAGGTCAGACATGTAGATTTTTGGACGTCAATATCTAAAGAACCGTTTGAGGCATATTTATGAAATTTGAAACTGATGTATATCTTGTAAGTCTCAACACATGAGCCAAATTTGAAGTGTTAATGCACAGTAGTTTTTGAGTGATGAGGATTCAAAAGTGGCTCAAAGTGATTCGTCTAAATATACGCACGGTGTAGTCCCCTCGCTGGAACTAGGCTTAACATGCTCCCGCATGTCTAGAATGATTGCTCAATGTTGATTTAGTCGATTTTCTCCTGATGGGAACTTGTAAGACAAAAATAAAATTTCCAATATTACAGACCTTCTAGAGCAGATGCCGCGAAAACTATACAATTTATAGAAAAACTTGTCGATCTCATCTGTAGCAAATTGAATATGCTTTTTTTGGTTCAAAGTAGTCATGTCACTAGGACGCATAGTTTCCGAGGATTAAGCGAAAAACCGAAAAGTGGCACCTTTAAACCCCCCTCTCCCCGCCGGCTCAAGGGCTAAGGGCGGGGACTTTTGCTATGTTCACCTCCTAACTAGTCTAAATAAAGTCCTGAAGTCAGAAATTGTGTTCTACAGTTTTCCATCTATAATGCTTTATTGACTGGACTATAGATAACATATTACAATTTAAGCTTACCAGTGAGGTAAAGCTTTTTAAAGCCGACGGCAAAACTGAAGCTTTTTAGTAGATATTTTAAAGCTCAAAACTAGAGCATACTTACATTGTTTTGTATCATGATAAAATGCTCATAATTACAAAAATACAGATAATATTAATTTATTAAATTATTAATGGGCTGTCTGAAATTATAATTACTTGGGATAGCAATAACATTTTAATAAAAAGAAACAGTAATAAAAAAACCGTCTTAAAAAAGCTTTCATACTGTTGATGTTATATTTTGTTACAATAAAATGCCAGGTAATCAAAAATATAATAGGGTCATTTAGGTACAAATCTTACTTAGTCACTAAATTCGGGAGTACGTATCTATTTTTTTACATTTAAGAGTAATGTTTAAAAAATATTATGTTCTTATTGTCTGTTAAATATTACAAATTGCATAGTAGGTATTAAGTACCTAATATTTTTATTTTTTACCTCATAATTTTTACTATTCATTTTATATTTTTCATGCACTTCTATCGGTCTGACTAATATTTAAACAGCATGAGTAAATAATTTAACTGAATTAACGTGCACTAGGTATAATACCTTAATTCATCTTTTTCATTGAAAACAGCGTACGAGTATACTTAAATTATAGTCGGCTTCGGAGGTGTTTATTAAATTATGTAGTAAATAATTACAATTACAGATATACACGACTGCACTAAAACCATGACTTAAGATATAAATGCTATTGCACAAACAAAAATTTGCCTTCAACGCATTCGATTCGCAAATCGCAACCGCTATATCAATTTAAGCCATTAAAACAGGCTCTAGACATAGAACGATATTTTCTCTACAAGTACTACCTAGGTCCAAGGTGTGAGCCTATCTCTCTAACTTCGTAGGTTTTATTCATGGGGTCTAAACAGACAGATGTGCGTAGAGTGGTGTCAGTGGGCGCGCGGCAATCAGTGCGCAGCCGGCGCGAAACAAAGGACCCGGCCCTATTAGCGAATTTATTATTATTAGCAGCCTCGTGCAATGAGGGAAACGATGTTTGGCAGATTCCTAAATTGCTAAAAAAGTAATCAAGTAGGACAG
The DNA here is from genome assembly GCF_963855985.1 of Ostrinia nubilalis. Classification (NCBI taxonomy): domain Eukaryota; kingdom Metazoa; phylum Arthropoda; class Insecta; order Lepidoptera; family Crambidae; genus Ostrinia; species Ostrinia nubilalis. Next base: position 233,846 of record NC_087101.1, read on the forward strand.
GTACTGTTTGCTACTAATATTTAAGGGATCCGTAAGATCACTACATTTAAATCGAATCATTATGTTGTTTATTGTAACTGTTGGTAAATAATAACAATAATAAAAAACTGATGACATTTATGGTTAAAATGCACCGGCCCGGAATTTCAAAGATTAGCTCTAACACAAAAAAATGCCTTTTCAATCTTACTCTTTGCAAATGTTAGGATATATTGATGCTAAGCTAGCTCAAAAATATCGGTATGATTTAGCGTTAAGTTTTCGGTATTGATACACAGTTAATTACTCATTAACTCAAAGATAGACAATAGAAAACTTTACTCTGCCTAGAAAGCTTAAACAACTGTAGGTTAAACACTATTTTTATCAACATCATTTAATGTTTTATGGATAGATAAGAGTATTTTAACAAATTATTTTGATAACCAAAAATATAGTATAAGTAATTTATGAAAGCTTTCTTAAGAAAGTTTAAACCAGAACTTAAAGTGAACAAGATAAATGTATTAATACTGCCTAAAAAGTTAATTTTCTTGATCAGCATAAATGAATATTACTTTATATAGAAATCGCAATCTAAAAAACTGCTTTTTGATAAATTCACGAAAATAATCTACAAATTCGAATTTAAGGAATTGATATAATTTTGTTACACTGATTTTTTGCCTTTGTGGAAATCATTACGGGAAGCCTATGTTCAGCAGTGGACGTCCTATGTCTGAAATGATGATGATGATGATTTGTAACTTGGCTGAAACGTCTTCTTTTATCTCACACGTTTTTATGTCATAGCTCTGTTCGGAAATTGTTTATTAAAACACAACACCTACCCTCCTGAACTGGCCTATTGACCTCACAGCCCGTTCTCACATTTCCATGGCCGCCTAATCTAAAGCCCGAGCACAACACGCGGCAGCCAGCGACACCTCGCTCCGAACTGCCCAAAAAGACGGCTCCGACGGCCTTTGTCTCGAAGAAAGGACGCGACCACGCTCACACCTACTCAAATGCCCCTTTATGAGTGCACAAAGCGCGCAGATAAAGAGCACTCCTTCAATAGATGAATTAAAACAAGCTCTCATGACAGTGGTCAGTAAAAATAATAAGGTTTTTGACGGTTCTGGAGTGCGATTGTTCGAATTAGTGTTTGTTTACACTTCGCAAAACACGCTCGCTTAAACCTGTTGGGAACGGGGTATTCAATGACCTTACACCATCATTCTCAATTGTTCAACATCTACAACATCTTTTCTAATGTCAGAATCGTTTAGCCTTTTTTAAAATACGTCCACAAGTATTCGGATCCCAAGAATAGAAACCCTAGTACTTTTTAAGATAAAGTTTTTAATACGTTAACCTGGTTTAGTCAAAATGTTTGAGACTTCATTGCAATTTTGATATGCAATTGAAATTTATTTATTTAGAAACTCAACAGCTGCTTTACAATATTCGTGTTAGGTTTAAGAGCATTAAATCTAAGCCAATTAAAGAGTTTCCTAGCAGCTTAAATAAGTTCGTACATATTACATTTATCAGGCAATGAGTACTAAGCGTTGCATGCTCAACTGTGCCTACAAAATAATAATTACTATTAAACATACAGCACTCTGGTAGTATACAATACAATCTTAATTTAAGTAAATTACTACAATCTTTAAGCCATCTACAATTAAACATTCATTAAATAAATATTCTATAAATTATTCACTAAAATACTTTACTATATTACAATGCTACGAGTATCATACTCGCAGTATAACATTATTTTGTAAAAACTGAAAAATGTTTTTAAACTTTAAGCGAATGAAATCACAGATGATGGTATCTTTACCTTGTACAATGCATGATATACTCGTATAATGAATGAACACACAGCCTAGGTTATGAGCTTTGTCTCTTTGCCAGGCTTGAATAAGCCTTAGAAATATTATTTCTATGATTTTATCATTTATTCATATTCCTTACTGAACAAATATTCTTAATTACAAAGCTTGTATCATAACAATATTTTTCAGGTATAATTTGAAATAGTAATTTACTGATTAAATTATAAATCCGTAGGCTTATTAAGATTTACCTACGTTTATTTTATAAATAAAATACCTTGTTGAGAAATAAATTTTTAAACCTTATAAATAACTTGAAAAAATCGAACTGCCTAAGGCGGGAACTGCCTAGTTTGAGCAGCGACTGTAATGCCATGAAATTTTACTTAAATAATTTGTTCAAAATACAACATGGACTCTATTAAATTACTTCAATGTGTGCAGTATATTTTGGTCACACAGTTACAGTTATTGTCGTTAGCAGTGAACCCAAGTTGTAATAAACGCAAACGATTGTTGTTGTGCGTCCGTTGTCGGAGTACAATGTAGGTCACATCGATCTGCGGCGGAATGCGGCGCGAATTAGGCACCACATTAGCAGTTATCAGACCCCTGCTTAAGCCCGTCAACACTGCCAGAGATAATTGTGGCGGACGTAGAGCAAGCTAAGTTAGGGAATAGTACAACTGAACACATGCTAAATTAGGGAATAACTGTTATGACGGCTGACAATATTGTCATTGCTGAAAAAAGCTCGTCCATGAAGCCCGTCAACACCGGCAGAGATCATTTTGTGGTAGACGTAGAGAAAGCTAAGTTTAGGGAACAGCACAAATGAACACGTGTTATGCCGGCTGACAATATTGTCATTGCTGAAAAAAGCTCGTCCATGAAGCCCGTCAACACTGGCAGAAATAATTGTGGCGGACGTAGAGCTAGCTAAGTTAGGGAATAGCATAACTGAACACATACTATGATGGCTGACAATATTGCCATTGCTGAAAAAAGCTGGTCCATGAAGCCCGTCAACACCGGCAAAGATAATTGTGGCGGATGTAAAGCTAAGTTAGGGAATAGCATAACTGAACACATGCTATGGCGGCTGAAAAAGGTTTTCGTTACTGAAAAAGCTCGTTCATGAAGCTCGTCAACCCTGGCAGAGATCATTTTGTGGTAGACGTAGAGCAAGCTAAGTTTAGGAGGTAGCACGACTGAGCAAATACTTTGACCGCTGAAAAAGTTTTTCATTACTAAAAAAGCTAAAAAAGCATAAAAACAGTTCCTGATGCAAACGTAAAATTACAGTAACTTATTTGCAATTCTTCGTTTGTAATCAATTTCTTAGAAAATTACAATATACATATGTAATTAAGTAGAACAATCGTTATTTCTTCAGGAGTAAATTAAACTACTAGAAATTGATTTTTGTTGAACGTTATTTTATCTTTATCATATTGCGAGTATTATCGCTGCACTGTACTGCACTGGACAGTGAGCTTTACCCAAAAGGGTTGTATTTTACCTACAATACGGCCCATGCGCATGTGAGCTCTGCTAGGCCCATGAAAAATTACATGACAACTAAACATTCTAAACCCTATATCCCTAGTCATAAGGAACAAGATCAGGCAATCTGACTGGGACAAATGAAGCTTTAACGTTTTGAACCTTATTTCCTCAGGAATAGAAAAGCTTATGATAAAACTGCACATACACCGCAACCCCCATGCAGGAACCAGTTTTAGGGTGTTGGGTGCAAGGGATTGCATTTAGCGATTTATAATTTAATAGCTATAAATGTTCTGTGTTAGGATACTAGATTAATTTAACACCAACAATATTTAATGCTATGCTTCCGAATGTGCTGATACTTAATTTTATATTTAGTTTAAAACCAAGATAGTCAGTAAAGTGAGTAGTGATTGACGAGATTAAAAGAGTGTGATATAAAATTTGTTTAACTGAACACAAAGAAGAAAAAGTGGTTCAATTTTATGATCTTAAGTTATCCTAATTATACAAATTTATTTCGATAGTGATTATTTCCGTCTATTTAGCCATCCATTGCTTCTAATACAAATATTTTTTCTTATTTTGGGTAGCTGGTTAAACTGAATATCGCTTAACTAACACTTCAGACACTGGACAGTAAATTTTCTGCTGAACCGATGTTTATAGTCAATTGGTTCTGTTAAATGATGATGTATGTAGCGCACATTTTGCTACGAGTATTTGCGTGTATAAGCAAACTCGCGGTGGTTTCATTATGACTACTTACTCTTCTTTTAAAAAGCTACTTTAAAACGCTCCCGCCCATGCTTTGGTCCGTGTTGCAATTTGGTTCTCTCGCGGGGGGAGCCGAGGTGCCAGTAAGCTGTGGCGCGGTATTACTACCTACAGCCGATACACACTCACTTACCTACTTTCTGACGCTTGCGAGACGATCTCCTTATTATTGTAGTCAAGCTTATCCGTTGACATAATAAAATGCTCAGCAAGAACGGCAGAAAAGTCATGATATTAAATTGCAAAAATTTACTTAGATATGATAATGTACCTTTAAAATCTAGTGTAGTCTATTAATGAAACTAAAACATAATTATCTAGTAGATCATCTTTTTCTATCAAGTGGGTTGAAACAACTGAGTTTAAACCTGCCCCCCTAGACAAAACGCACTTTTTGATCGAATCGAAAATCGAATCCGTCAAAACTCCATACAAAAAAGGGGCTTTTCGACCACTTTTCGACTAGTTTGCGATTATAATTTGCACTTTGTCTAGACCCACTGATGTCAATAGGCATCTGACATGGCCTAATCGAACTGGCAACTTCAACATTCCCTTTCTAGAAAATCAGATTGATTCAAGTCCGCAATGCTTGAATGCTCTAGCCAAATTGGAAATCAAACCTCTATTCCGAGTCATTTTTAGGCAAATCATACAGCTTTCGTCTAGTGATAAAAACACAGATTTTGGATTTTCACTATTTGCACACATTCATAAACCGTACCCATATCTGTAGAACAAAGCACGTTCAAGTTAAGTTTGAAAACAGGCATCTTGATAGTGGTGTTGATAAGAAAACAGCGAGGGCGGTGCACGCAGGGGAGGCTGTGAGGACCCGCGGCTCGACACCTCCGCACAAAGCCGCCTGCTAATAGCTAGTTTCACACCACTAGGCGCGTACACCCGGCTGCGGCTGCGCCTTAATTAATGTGGCTTTTTGTTGTAAAGGAAATTTTAATTAAAACCAGGTAAAATTGCAGAAAAATCTAACCGTTAGTTATGTGGGTACTCAATGGTTACATACCTTAAATCTTAGTTTAATCATTAATCGATAAAATTGTTTGGTATTTAGTACGAGTATCTATAAATCGATGGCATAAGTACCTTACAGCTCCTCTTCAGGATCAAATTTTCATTTTCAATTCTAGCCACTTAAGTATAGGCTGATTTAAGTATCTGATAAAACCTGCAGACACTTTTGTTCTTTTACTTGGATAACTTCACAAATTTCGTGACAAACAAACAGAATAATTAAATTTAACTGTGTCTCTGCTATACGCCTCAGCCCAGATCTCTCTAGTTATGCGGGAACAAACACATTTTTATTAGGCAAACTGTATTCGCATTTCTAACTCGCGGAGTTAGAGTTTAAATTTATTTAGCAAATCCAGGCGGCTCCCTGTCTAATTAGCCTGAAAACGTAACTATGGCTCGTAGTTAGATTTTAAGCTTTATGATTAAATGCTAAGGTCCATTTGCGGGTGCGTCGCAGAACAATAATAGAGGACACTCGACCCGGCGCGAGATTTCCCGCGGGTTTCACTTTCGAAAGTGCTCAGTTCACACTTTTGTATGGAAATGTTAAAGAAATTCGCGGAGCTGAGACTTATTTATGTTTTTGAAGAATTCCGAGCGCCTCTGCGGAGGGAGCGCGTCTTGAGGCACGGACGCAAGTGTTTTACGCCACCTATGATGCTCATAGTAGTTCATAACAATTACTTAATTGTAGCCACTTCCAAACTAACATTTTCAGCGTGGGTTAGTTTTCCTTAATCTACCTGTTAACTAAATGCAATATAAAGAAAGGAATTGACCTCAATACGTCTTGTAGATACATAACAATAAATATGCTCTATCTGTGCTTTTTGATCATATATCAACATAAACCACAATTACATCAAGCAAATGACCTATATAGCTGTCTCTGTCGGACTAATGCCCGTATATCATGCCGTCCCGCTCGCCTATATAGCGATTATGATAATGCGGTGTTGCATATGAATTGGGCCCTTATTTCCGATGAGTCGCGGAATCGCCTTATTATGGTGATTTTATTAACTTGATGGTATGTAATGTGTTTATTTCGCAGTAAGCGACGCTCCATACTTTTCGCGCGCAGCATAATTTCAAGTTATTGGGTGAATGGTGACAGATGAGTAGATGGCGGATCGTAAAAATGAATTGAGTCATTGCGAGAGCCTTATTATGACGGCTATGGTTTGTGTGATAGAAGGATTTTCCGCTTTTGATAAAATAACGTATTTGATGTAGAGCAGTAAGGAATTAGACGAGATTGCTGAATACAATTTTATTTCAGTTTTTTTTTTCAGATATTGCAAGTACAGTCACGGAATGAAAAGGTTCGTCAGTTTTCAAATTGATTCCTTCAACGAATCGCGAGCACATGTTACCTTTTGAAACTATGTTACAGAATAATCTCGAGTTAGAGAAAATAATCTTTAACTGTTCGTCAGTAAAGTTCAAAATTATTCAGATCAAAGTTGTTTGACGATTTATCTTGTCAAGAAGATTATTATGATTGTAAACTAAAACCTTCTTGTTGGTTCAACCTGCCATTATTGTTTCTATTAAATAAAAAAAAACTATTGTCAATTGGTCAATGTCATCATTGCATTGCACTGATGGGATAGAAAAATAAACAAGCAAAACCTTATTCGTTAGCAAACGTCACATTTATTTTAATGTTAGCAGCACTGTTTCTTGCACTGTTATGTTGGCAGGTTTGATTCTTATAGTACCTAGTGCAAGCGAAAACCGACACTAAGGTGACGAACCTTTTCATTCCGCGACTGTACATAGATATATCTTGAAACTTTATACAAAAACTCGAGCGTGTCGCATAAAATATTCCCGAAGGAAGGTGGCCCTAAGCTGCCGCCGGATCGCTCCTAAACACTTGTTTTCGCAGCCCGCGCCAAAACGCACCCCGAAAAATCTATACCGTCCCCCGCCCCCATCCACTCCAGTTTTGGACTTTTTACTCCAAGATGACTTAATTTTCTTCCACCGACGGTTTTTCTTGAAAAAGTGTATTAGAATGGCGCTCGAGGGGGGTATTCTGGTAAAGTGTAAACGGTCGGGATTAGCATTTACTCCACAATACGCGTTGTAGGTCTGTGCACGAATACGTTTTATTCGCGTGAACGTTTGTGAATTGCGTTTTCGTATTATTGTGCGAGCGCTCGAGGTCATTTGGCTGACCTGTATTCGATTTTGTCTTCTTTAAATAATTCACCTTGAGTAAACCTAAAAACACATCTACCTCCAGTCTATGTTATACTACGCAAATAAATTGCTAGGATATTTTTCTCGCGCCCCGGCTCCTAATTACAGCCCCTGAAAGTATCTTCACTGAAAAACAATCTGAAATGAAAAAAGTTCGGATTCCCACTGAAGTCTTTTGAAGACGCAAAAGGAAAGTTAATTCAAGAACTGCAGCGTCTATCATAACATTTAACGGCGTGGAAAATGCATTTTAATTTCTTTAGAATCCGAAAGCGTCTCCCAGGCGGCATTGTGTTCAAACGCGCTGCGAAGGCGGACTAAGTAGGCCGCGGCGATCAGGTCGTGTGGTCGTGCACCTACATGCAGGTGTTAGGTTTATCAAGACTCTGCTTATATTTTTAGTCCATTATCTACTTTTTGATCTTCTTTGGATTAAGAACATTACCTATCGCTGTTTTTTCTTTGTTTGAAGTTGATTCAGTTAATGAATTTTATTGAATTAAACTGTGCATGATAAAATATTGGTCATTAGACTCGACTTGAATTGATCTGTAAAACAAATCAATCCTTAGATTCTTACATTATTTTCATGTTGTTGTTTAAATGTTTCATAATGAATGTTATACAATTAAGTACACGTTTACTACGCCGTAAATCGCAATCTGTGATTGAAAATATTTTTCAGCTTTTTCACGATCCATGTTGTCGCCCAGTCGTGTCATGGCGTCGCAGTTGTGTCACGCACTTGTCTTGACTTCAGAGTCGTGTCATGCAGTCGCGTAGTCGTGGCGACGTCGTGTCGTGTAGTGATCGGACGCCGCGGTCGGGTCGTGAGGCCGCAGATGAGGGTCGGAAGCGCCTCGGGCCGGGGCTCATTGTTAATTAACTGGAGCTCAGTCGGCAGCGACAATCGCCGCAGAAGCCGTCGGTACACACAGCGGCAGCACTCATATTTTAATTTCATATTCATATTTTTTCTTTACCCGCAAGGGTGCGTTAAAATAAACTGGAATAAGAAAAAAGATCGTATAAAATTCATATTTTTAAATATTAAGCTTTTAACGACTCGTTCTTTAGGATTAGATGTCTAAGCTTTTAATAGTAGAGTCCCTAATTTTTCTTTTCAAAATAGCTTCGTATTTCGAAATAATGATTACACACATGAATTATTGTGAATGATGGATCTCCATTCATGTGTGTAATCGTTTTATTGTCATCGTAATATTATTAAAATAATGGGTATTTTGTTATTGCACCTCTTAAAATTATTTTAAAAGTATGCATCGGTCGTTATGAAAATGGCCTGTCATTTGGCTAAAACGATGCATTGGTAGGTAAGGGTTGTAAGCTAAGGCCTATGTATTAGGCTGTACCTATAACATATCAAGTCCATTATGTGCAGCAATCAAATATTCCCCAAAAAGTATCCCCAGTGTGTCACTCGCCGTACAAAATCGCCGGCCGCCGTATGAAATCGCTATTTTCTTATTAAGCGAAAAGTGAGGCAATCCGAGGCGTTTAATGAGGCCTTCCCGGCGCTCTAATTGATTAATTAACACAAGGCAATAGGGTCCACAATCCCGCGCAGATACTTGTAATGAATTAAGTAAATGGAACGCGGCCGCATTGACGTTCAATTATCTGTTAATTGATTTCGTCTATTTCTTAATTAAGTCTTGAATAGGAAGTTCTGGGCTCGCTCCTCGTCTGGCGCAATACGTAGGCTATACTAAGAGTATAAACGTCTGTAGAATAGACTCTCTTCCTAACTACAGGATGACTTAATGTAATTTGATGATTTTATTATAATTTAAACTTAAGTACAAGTATGAAGTAAAGCAAAAAGAGTATGGAAGCTTAAATCACTTAAATGACACCATAAGGAAAAACTAGGATAGTTTTAATTCCGGTTTCTGGAAGAGGTATGCGTATATGCGACCAATAAAATTTCTTTGACAGACCGATATTTAACTAAACCGATGTACGAGTAAATAATAGGCAATATCGCAATTAAAATTGGCCGTTACTTTTATTTTATTTTGTCTCTTCACCCTCAAAGTCAGCCAAATTTAGCCACGAGCACGTCGCTAATTACTAAAACAATCAGCTGCTTGTGACGTCACGGTCTCAAATCTCCGTGAGCCATTACACGACGCCCGCGAGCCTCACATCTCATCTATAGAGACACGGCTCTACAGTGCAGCCAGGGAGAGCAGGGCCACTTGTAACTATGCGCAAACTGGCCGAATGACATGTGGCTTTAAAGTCGTGATTTGCGAATACATGTTTTTTCAGTGTCCGGACATCCAATGCATATGTGCATTCGTCCGTGCTAAATGACGTTCACTGCTGAAAATAGCCTCCCCAATAGAAATGTACAGTTGTCTCTACATAATTTTACTAGGAAGAACAGTTTCATTAGAATCATATCATCGGAACATAGTGATACTACCTAATGTAACATGTTACCATTTTACCTATGATTCACAATAAATGATTTTGTATTTGTAAAAAAATCATTGCCAAGCGTTTATCTCATATCTCAAGTAGAGTCTACTACTACAGTTGTGGACAGTTCAAAATATATTATTATAGAACAACTTACCTATTTCCCATTAACTTTGTCTTTAAAAACTAAAACTATTCATCAATTAATGAGTCTATCGATCAACCGATACGATTTTGATCGAAATATAGCCACTTTTATTTTACTTTATCTTTCTATCGGTACTTGCTAAGGAGGTGGATCTACTGGTTAACCCGCTGCTGTGCCACCAGGCTGTCTGTCTCTCGACATCAAAGCTCGTCGTGAATGCCAATTGGTTTTTCATCGTTTTCTCGAGACGTGTGACAACATTCCCCTTTCTCCCCGCGCCTTGTATCATCTTGCTGGACGGGGTTATTTCCCGAGATAATACAAGACGTAACCTACAAGAAGTTAGCCAATGAAAGAAGGTATTTTTGTATATTATTGTACTGAAAATATCCACTAATTAAATACCTAACGACATGATACATGTATTATTTTTATTTGATGTGAAGCGACCATCTCTAAAATAATATCCCCATGAAAATATTCACACTACTAACTTTGACGAAATATTCCCAAGTACTTGACGTAACAAAACCCACCAAATCCCCCAGCTACAGGTACTAACAAAATTAGACCATCATCACCTCTAAAACAGTAAACAAGTCGCCACACCCGCCGGCGTTCCTCCGAGCTCTCGTGTTACACCGCACCGGCCACTCGGGGCAGACCCCTCGCGTCCTCTATGCCGCCTCACGCGTCCCCGCGCGCTCACCCGGCGAGAGAGACGCGGGGGGTCTTGTAGCACTGGTCCTGCATAAGCTTATTCTCAAATGTGACCAGATCATCCTGACCCATGAGGTATGGCTCTCCACCCCCGCTGCCGCCTGGTTCAGTATACGCGCAGGGGACGAGGTGGATCCGCGCTGGCTGGTGGTAGAGCTACAGAACGGCGTGCAGTAGTGCTCACTTCACACGTCCTACAAAGCGCCCTAACTGCCTGCTATTACCACTGCTCAACCCCCCTATCCCGGTAGGGATGAGACACATCGATTGCAAAATTCACTAACGTTAATCGTTGAAATAACGAACGAATCAAATTCCTAATGAAAAGGGTTAATTGCGCGGTCCGCATCGAAAAATGAAAATCTTTTGTAAGTGTATAGAGTAACAAAACTGAACTGTAAGTAATTGATATTTTTAATTTTGGTAACGAGCGATTTTAATTAAGAAATTATGCTAAAACTACACAAAATTAGATTTTTTAATGGTGCTCATAAAATCATTAAAATATTAAGTATTAACTTTCTTAATAAAGATCCTCATGGAGACAATCTAAATTAAGTTTGTGAGGTGAGGACAATATTTGAATGAAAAATAATACTAAGAACTTCTATAAATACTCGTATCTTTGCAATATTAGAATTAATAGATTGAAATAAACTAATTTATATACAAATCGTATGCAATTGTATTAAAACGTTTTTTTCTAATGTTTTAAAAATCGTCTCTTGTAAGGTCTTATAAATGTTTTTTCTAACGCCGTCTTCCCTTAGTAAATAAAATGAATCTGTTGGCGCAGTTAATTAAGAAATAACTCTGTCAAATAAAACCAAAGAGATCCAAATAGCGCGCGTTCCTCTAGACTCTAGCCCTCCGCCGACAAGGACGGCGGAAACTACGGGCTTTTAATTTAAATTAATTAGCACGTAGTTATTAGCGAAAACTCTGCCACATCACTAGAGTGCCGCGCTTCCAGCTCCATGCCAAAACATAACTAAATAACTACTTAATACGGTGTTAATTCCAATGCACGTGCTACGAACTTAAGCTAATGTTGCAAGCCAATTTAATCCTTAGTCTCCTTATTTTAAAGCCCAAAATTTAAGTGACAAAAGACACTAAATAAAGACTGTATTGATGCCCTCGATGTGCCGACAAATGAACCAAACTGAGCTCTTACAAATTAATAATTATAAGGATTTAAGGCCGGGTAGCAGAGAAAATGGCGAAAATGAGGTTTTCATTTTTCATTTTTTAGGTACTAAACAGTAAAATTAAAGGCTAAGATTTTTTTTGGGCATAGTTGAGGATATTTTCTAGGGCTATTAACGGATGGAAACACGATTTGATGAAGTTGACTCGATAGAATAAATTCCCAAAGTTACCTCTATTCGTTTTCTATTTATGGTTTTATTTTTAAAATAAGCGATTTGAGATTCTGAATCTTTTACTAAACTAAAGTTCAGAAATAACTTGAGGGCTTTTAACGGATGAAATTTTTATATTGCGTCCTATTAAGTTACTATGTTAAAAAATGTGGAAAAAATCGCCCATGACGGCTTGGACAATCTCAATCAGTCGCGCGGTGGCGCTTACGGAGGACGGACGCGTGTCAGTTTTTTGGCCGTGACAGTTCGCGATTTGTCAATATTTTTGACAATGATGACTTTGATGAGTCACAGTATAATAATATCAGTGTTACTGGATAAACCTAAAATTTTTGATAATTAAGAATTATGAATTTTGTCTACCTATTGAAATTTAAATCGTTGGCATCCTTTTAAACTAAGACTCTACTCATGATACATAGTACATTCCTCAAATATGAGACAAAACCACAGATATGGATTAGAGTAGATACAGCAAGTTGATCGTCAAAGCGTGCCATTCTGATATGTCCAAATGGACATACATGGTCGAGTGATGTTCATGTAATCCGATTACAACAATCGGTTACGATGATTTTACGAAGACAGTAGTACGAACACGGTAGAAAGAAGAAATTATTTAGAGATTGAGAATTGTAATTAACAGCACAAGTAACAAATAATTAATTAGAATAAAGTAGCAGTAGAAGAAGTATAAAGTAGCATTGTTTTTAATACATATGCTGCGATGTACTCTTAAGAGTTAAAACCATGATCCCTGTATGTGGTGCAGCACTCATACCGATGCCAAGGAACCGTACTTACTTATAACAATAAGACACACACTGATCCATGTATTCATGCACTTGACAAATTTTTATCTTGAAACGCTGGTAGGGTAAAAAAAATAACGAGATTTGACGATTTGTAAGAATTAATTTATTTAAAAAGGTAATAAAGATGTTTTTGGTTTTGTATTTAACAAATTATCAGTTTTATCGGAATTAATTAATTTTCGAATCGAGTCACACGATATCTTTCGATGACTTTGCGAATGCAGTACGATGATACGATTATTTTTACGTTGCGGCAATCACTAAAATTCGCTAAAATGACACTAATGACGTTGCGGCAATCACTAAAATTCGCTAAAATGACACTAATGACGTTTAAAAAGTGGCACGCTCGGCTTCATACAACTTTTTTCACATGCTGCATCTATCCATATCTGTGGACAAAACCAATGAGTTAAAATTACATTTTAATAGTACCTACATACAATCGTCTTACACTCTTTAGAAGAGCACACTGACACAAATAAATAATAAAAAATTAGGTCTGTGGGTCAAATATAGAGGCAGCTGCACGTCACTGAAAGACGATTCTGTTTACTCGGCATCTGGGCTGGAGAACATGAATCCTTGCTTACAGATGCAGATGTAAAATAAAGTTATATCTGGACAAATTTTACATGAAATATTTAACAGAAATCAGTTAAAAGACACATACATGGAATAATAATAAGGTTGCGGAGGGAAAGCTACCTATTAGAAACTAGCGGCCGCCCGCGACTTCGTTCGCGTGGACCTCGTTTTACCCCCGTTAGATATGATGTTTTACCTCGTTTTACCCATGTTGATACATGGCGTTTCACGGCTTTCCCCGAATGAATATTTACGAACGTCATACCGTAGTTTGTCCAGTGCTGTAGATTTGAACCAATGACGATAGATGGCGCTTTTTAGACACGTCTTATTTATTTATTGAAATTTATTTGCCACATATCGTCATAATGTTTATCTGGGTTATAAACAATAATACTGTAAAGTTTCAACAAAATCCGTTCAGTAGTTTTTGCGTGAAAGAGTAACAAACATCCAGACATCATTACATCCAGACATCCAAACTTTTGCCTTTATAATATTAGTAGGATATTTTACAATCCAAATTGATATTTACTATTTAGCATTTACTTACAGTAAATATTAGTTTGGATTGTAAAATATTTAAAATAAAAAAAGAATAAAACAAAATAGGGTTTCAAATTACCTATCTTTATCTAATATTATAAAGAGGTAAAGTTTGTGTGTTTGTATATTTGTAAGGGGTATTCTCGGGATCTACTGAACCGATTTTAAAAAATCATTCACCAATAGAAAGCCACATTATATCTGAGTGTAATAGGTTATATAAAAACCGAAAAATTCCACGCGGGCGAAGCGGCGGACGGAAAGCTAGTTTATTTATAATAATGTAAGAGCATAATTATTAAAGTCGAAGTCAAACATTCTTTATTTGTGTGGACCTATATTAACAAGAGATTACAAGGCGTCAAATATTTCAAGAAAAAAATTAAAAACTATTATAAAGCTAAATTTTGCTCTCATGGAGCCTTTACCTACTCTGACAAATTAAGACTTAGAGAGGAAACTAATAATAAAACTATTTAACTGTCCTGTAATGAAAAGCTTGATCGGGCACAAGACCTCAAGTTATTTCAGAACTTGATTTCATTAAAAGACTCCGAATATTAAATCGCTTAGGTATCTATAGTCCTTTTCACCTAAGATGATTCGTATGACGTTTCGAGTTTGAAAGTTATAGAGATGTCACATAACTAAACCATAGCGATTTATCTATCGATTTTTTTAAGAGTTAGTAAAACCTACTTTTAGAGAAATATTTTGTACAGGTGTTATTTAACAAAAAACATGTTTTTTTTTAATTACAAATATTATTTTAACAATTTTTTATTGATAACATTCAAATTCCATGGACTTCGTGTTCAAAAAAACGATTCCTAAAAAGTACTGGTTCTGTTACTTTAAATTAAAAACTATTAATTTATTTTCAATGCGTTTATCAAAGGCAACAATCGAAAAATATAGTTGATTTTTGTGATGTTTTTAATAACTAAGTATTCACTGCAATCGATTAATGAACCGCGGAAATAATCGATTTTGTTATACAACAAATACCCCAGCACTAAATCTATTCCGTTTCACACATTGCGTACATTAAATAAAAAATATTTTTACATCGTATTTGATTAAAATATAATCAATAAACTGAGATTTTACTATATTATTTCAAGACAAGTAGTTATTTTTTTATTATTATATTGCTAATAAAATACAAATATTTTTTCAAAAATATTCTGCATATGTAGTATGCGTAATATGGATAACTTTGAAGTGTCATACGGATCATCTTACGTGAAAAATACTATAAAGTCAAACGATTCTGAAATGTCAAGTGGCATAAAGTTGGGACTAATGAATAACCCATTAAGATAGTAGCGCCCTCCTGTCAATGACATACCTGGAACGATAGAGTATTGGACAACTAATAAAAATGCTTTGTCCTAAACGACTGACGGATATCGTAGAGACCTGAAAGTTGGAAGGTGTATTCTTTGTATGACGTAGGCATCTCATAAGAAAAGATTTTCCGAAATGGGGTCATGAAATGAAGGGGGTGAAAAAAGGGGGCAAAATTTGTATGGGAGAAAGTGATTCCTTGGTTCAATCTACTTGAAATTTAGCTTAACAATTCCTTAAAATAATTCATGAAAGACGTGTGGAACGGGTAGAAAGTAATTTTGGTAGTCATTTTCTTCGAAGTTGATATCAATACTACTTAGTGTCTTTGATTTAATTACTTTTTATTTTTACAAGTGTTTGAAAACTCCATGTCAGATTGTGTTTAATGTCAAGTGAAATATTAAATTGAAATGTCTCAATCACTCTGTATTTATTCCTAGAATTCCCCTAACACCGTCAAATTACCCTTTCGAATTCAGGACAGTGCAGTTTCCCATCAGTCTGCTTCGTAATGACTATAAACAAAGCTCAATGTCAAACTCTAGGGACCTCTGCTTAAACTCCCATGAGTGCACAGAGGTACGCAGGTAATAGCGTGTGATGCTCATAGTAATTTTCGATACAGAACCCCGTACATACGTCATACATATTATAGAAAGAAAACACCCATACCAATACAAACTAATATGTTTCTGCAATTTTAGTATGATATTTTTATTTATTAATAAACAAAGAGACTGAACAAAATTGATGCGTGTACTGATTAATGTTATTAACCACATGCAAAGCTTCGTGAATTGCAACAACTATAATTTATTATCCAAGCTCTAAATAATCGCTACTAAGAGTAACTTATCATAAAATGTTTTTCCAATCGCTCAAGCTCCCAAGGGCCTACCGATAGGTCGGGTGACGTAATCTTGAAATTCTTTAAGCCGGTGCAGAACTTCCAGAAGGTCGGGCGACGCCACGGCCAATTTGAACCGTGTTTACTTCTGCAGTTATATTTTATATTTATTCGATTCTAGAATATATTCCCAAAAAGTCTAAAAGGTGTTTTAATTTGTATCACTTGGATATGATTTGTATTAGAAAGTGTTGTGAGTGTGATGCTTGAAGGGAAGGAAGTCAACCTAACCTAACCAACTGCGTACATATTTCTATACTGTGTAGCTGGAAATTGTGGCGGGAGCTCTTTGGCGCGCTGTCTTCGGCAAAGAATTGCGCGCGCAGATTTTGACAGCGCGAAATACCTATTTTAGCAGAAATACCAAGCCTTAACTAACAAATGATCAATTTTGAAGTCGGTTTTTGTATTTTCTCCAATTTTCTTACTCATTTCCATTTCTAAATACGAAGTTTCGAATAGTTTGATTAAATAAATTGCTTAATCTGTTGTAGTCTGGCGAACTTAATTTAATTAAGCTAAGATTAATTTGAAAACCAATTCCTTTAGGATTGTTACCTACGAGTATCTTACATTGTTTAACAATGTTGACTGTTTAATAAATTTTGCAATTATAATAATGTATTAATGTAAATACACACTAAGTACACTCACAAAAGTAGAGGCGTGCTCAACCCTTCTGGCGTCAATAGCGAGCGCCGCGGCGTCTTTGTCGCACGACAGCGCGTTTTGTCGCCGATCGCCGCCCACTTGATTACCCATTCACAATATTGTGACAGCCACCACCTTCTTATTTAACGCTCTGTGACGGTTTCATTGTAGCAACCGTTTTTGTAACCTCTTTGTGACGCTTCCTCGGATCCAGGTGACAAAAGATCCCGCTATTGTTACATTTGGGATGCAACAAATTAATTTACAATAGCTTTTTTTCGGTAAGTGTCGTCGAATTGATATGGGAACAATACGCTCCAACGTGAAAGGAGAACAAGTTGTCATTAAACATTCCACTTTCTTGTTAATGTCGTTTTGTTGCTATTAATAGAGAAAAGTAAACAATGCACAATGAGGTAGGAGTTTATATCCCAAAACGTTACTAAGGATTGTGGTTTTAATTTACGAGTTTCATGCCGGATTACTAATGTTTGGCCAAAAAACGTTTCCCAAATTATCACATCGCAAACAACGTTTCGCAAATTTTCATTTGGCAAATTCTCATTTGGCAAAGCAACTTATTGCAAACTTTTAATTCGCAAATGTTGTTTTTGGCATATTATTGTTTAGCAAATTATTGTTTGGCAAAGTATGGTTTGCCAAATGATTCATTAGGCAAAAATATTTCACGATAAACTATTTACAAAATAATTTGATTGGTGCATAAAATGGATACAAATTAGCTTGTGGTTATTATTTTGTTTAGTGGGTAGTTAATATAAAATTTGTTCTACATTAATTTCCTTATTTCATTCTTTTTATCGAAATTTCCAAAAGATTCATTAACAATAGAGGTGATTCTAGCGCTCGGCGGCCGCTGCCGCGGCACGCTTCGCTCGCCTTCGCGCATTAAGGGTCACTGTTCTAACCTAACCTAACCTACTTTTTTTTGTAATACCTACTTTTTGCAACCATACTATTTCCTGCAATGTTTTACATAAAATTCTTGTGAAAACCATGATCATGTGCCTTAAACTTTGATTTGTGGGTAACGGTGGGTAAGTATGTGAAGTGTCAATTTGACCAAACAAATTATTTGGGATATAATATTTGGCAACATAAAACATTTGCTATGTAAACATTTGCCAAGTAAAATTTGGCCAAATGATAATTTGACCAAATGAATTAGTTGCAAAAAGTACAGTTGCTAAAAGTTCATTTGGGAAATGAAACTTTGGCGATAAGTTGTTTGCGAAGTGAAATTTGGCGAAAAGTAATTTGGCCAAACGGAAGGATACCGTTTCATGCCATATGCAAATGAGAAACCATCATTAGGCCATCAGTAAAGAAACCTTAGCTATAAATGAGCTGTTTTCAATTTAAGATCGCACTGTTTTCACTAGCTTTAAATTTTGACTCATTAACCGGCACTAATTTTGTAATTTTTTTCTTTGTCCTTTTTATTTCCCTATTTGAATACATTTATTTTCTCTAAGAACCGCCACTTGAAACAGTTGTGTTTGGTTGAAAGCGACGTTTGTGAAGCACATAATTGGATCGGTCGCTGTCGAGTTATCATCTCGTTCGCGGAATCAGCCTGTTTGAACAGGGCCTCGACACGTCGAATATTAATGTCGGTGACTTGCCGATTCACAACTAGCCTCGGAAATTGGAGCGAGATAATTATATCAATCGCCGCGTCAGAATTGGGATGCACAAAAACATCACTCGACGGATGTTTATTTAACATGAAAAAACTGGATCAAGGTTCATTATAACTAGAGTAGCAAGAAGGTAGAGCTGTTGTTTATTCACACAATACGAAGATTTTTTGTCATGGACAAAAAAATATAATAAATGTTGACATCAAAAGCAAACTGCATCCATGAAATGAACCACTGAATCCATGATTTAGTGAATTCTTCACCCAAATCTCTAAAATTTCATACTCACATAACAAATAATAAGCTTTTCATATTTTCATAAGTCAAATCTAAACCAATAAGTTGATTTTTAAATTTCCATGATGGCGTTGTTAAAAAAATGTCTAACAACGTATGAATTTCCATTGAATGTAGAACCAATTACGAACGGGCGGCGTGAAGAATGTGAATTGTTTGCAATATCTATTAGCGATGGGCAATAATCGCGCAGTCGATGGAGAGGCGATTAGCGAACGCGATATTGTACAGTCGAGCCGCTGCCGCGCTGGGGCGGCACCCTCGGCCGTAATCCTGCCGGAATGCGCCGGAGTACGAGCGACCACATTTCGTTGAGCTCTAATTTTATTTGCCATTGTTCAAGGAAATTAAAATTAATTTCATTTTGTATTATTTTATAAATAATAATTTGATTTTAATAATTTTTATTTTGTACAGTTTTATAAAATTTAAAATTGTTAATTGTGAGAAGCTATTTAAGACTAATTTAAAGACCAAATGCAAAATGAAAATACATAATCCAAGTGTCAAAGCATTAGCCTAGTTCATACAGCGTGTGGTTTAATTTGGCTGATTATTTCGGTAAACATAGGTATTCTATCATTTCAAAAAAAGCAATATAATTGTGTAGAGTCTACAGTAGATTTTTTTTCATCTCAAGAGCTATAATTTGCAGCCAGGCCGAGCTCCCTGGACCGCTATTTCATTAAGTGCCGGCTAATCCGCGCACAAAGCGCGATCTAATTGGAATTCTATCGCGACTGTTTTGACATGTGCACTCTCATAAATTACGGAGGATTACCGCAGCCCTTTATTACGGTTTATGAGCACCAGCTTTGTATTGCCATGCGTGCTAGAGGACATTGGGAACTTTTCTGAACTGTCACAAATTCAAATACCTTCTCGTACTGTCAGATTGTTTAGTTGTCAACAGTTGACAGTTGTTAAAATTGTAATAAAATTAGCGTCTACGAATATTCATACTACGAATTCTACTTCTATGCTACGAACTACGAGGCATCCTAGGTATTTTACTAAAAGTGTTATGTTAGTGTATTAAGCGCTGTAAATGTAATATTTTGTCAAAATAAATTCCCTGAATTCATTTACGTAACAACTGCAAAACATTTTGAAATATTTTAAAGAAAACTACGCCTAAAATCAACTCAAACAGTATTATACTGCTACAGAAATAAAACTAATTAATCTAAAATAGTACTTGCGCTGCGACATTATGTATATTTATTTATAAATAAATATTATGCTGTGGGTATATGTCAGTAAGGCTCGAGCGCCACTACAGTGCGTGCTGTTGAATCGTGCCGCGCTAATGCCCCATTAGCCGCGACACGGTCAACTAATTTGCATTGTCAGCGCAGCTTACCTTAATTAACTCTGCAACATTTTTCTATCATTAATTCCAAGCAGCATACCTATACTTAAAGTTTTGTGCCGAACAATAAAAAATAAAAACACTTGACCTAATACTACACGTCAATTAAATTAAATTATACGAGTAGAATGATCTACGACTATTTATACTCTTATGACATTCCTCGAACGAGTAGTTAGCTATAATTGATTTGGCGCTCGTATCCTTTGATGTAGCCCATATTTAGGAGTGATTATGTAATCAATTGGATTACGTGTCAATATATCGGACACAAATTACGGGCGCACAATGAACAAATACACATCATCGAGCATGGGATCGTCCAATCATATTAATCAAATTAACAACCGATTAACAAGTAAAAAATCTCCCGTCACGATCGGCCAGCCTCGTTAAGGCTGACAGCCGACAGCGTCGAGGGTTTGTCACAATTAAACCTATTAATTCAAACGTTCTGTTAATCATTAATAAATCAAAGAATTTTCATATAAATTAACGGAGCATTGGAATCGAGTCATAACATTCACTTTAAAATTAAATTCAGTAGGCTCATTTTTTTGCATTTTACGAGTATATTTTACGTGTCGAAGTAGTTTAAGTTGCCAAAATAAGTTCAATACGGTGGTATATGGTGTTATATGGTGTATTAGGTTTTTTTTCTATTACGCTTTATAACGCTTTATTTAGAAAAAACTACTGCACAGTACCAGTAGAGATTGCAAAGATCCTTTTTTGTGCTGCGTCCGACACATTACTACTTGATCTTAATAACATTTGTATGTGTTTGTATGCCAATATATTAAACGATCTCTTACAGTCACTGTAATCCAAGCACTTTATACTTTATTCAGTGTGAAAAATGATCTAAAAATGTTCCTTCATTTATAGTTGTGTTGTGTGCAGTGAGCCTGCTCTGTGTTTCTACATTGTGCACTGTTAGTAAACATTACTGAATTCTAATTGACACTTAGATAGATCATGATCTATCAATGCCTACATTTAAAATAACATTTAAACGCAACATACGAATTCTCCTCTTTGTTCTGTTAGATCACAGAATAAGTAATAGTACAGGTACAGAAGGATTACTCCGCAAGACGATTCAAATAAATGCGAGTCTTGCTACGACGCGATACAGTGGAATTCAGCTCGCACAGCACTACGTACCTACAATTTTATTCACCTACAAGTTTTGTCTCTTTCTATCGCGTGCCTCTGAACTCTTCTTACGCTGTTAGGGTTGCTGTCTAGTGAAAAAATAATTAATCTACTTATTTGTAATGAGGTACGTATGTAGGTAAGTATGCATTCATTATGGAAAACCTTCATAGTAGGTTAGGTTCCTATACTATCCTAAGAATTATTGATTACCTACATGGCCAACATACCTTTCAGCATCTTTGGGAAGCGAAAAAAAAAGATAAATCCGGTAGATTACTTTTCGAATTTAAACACCCGAACGCCGCACAATATTTCTTTCTCTTTATGTCCATTTTTAAATAATACTTCGATCATAGAATTATAATCATACTACAACGCACGCCAGCGTCCTGACGAGCGCGCGCGTGACACTCGACTGATATAATACCCGCCGGCGGGGCGCTTCGCTGTAGGTAATTATCGGATGTACCGCGCGGAGTGAGCCAGGCCTGGTTAGATGTATTGATTCCCTATCGATATTGTTTCTTAAACCAATTGCTATTGGATTAATTTTAATTTTTAATCATCAATCAATATAGCTATACATATACCGGGTATATTGAGAACTAGCTTTCTTCATATTGATGAAGATCGTCAATAACATAAAGATATTGATTGATTCTAAAAGATATGTACCTACTTAAATACATTTTGATTTGCCTGACAGAATCTAATTACCATGAATAAAGTAAACACATATAATTCTAAATTATTATTGGTATACTGGTAAGGGGATTTTGAACGATTGTTTTTTTTAAATCTTTATTCACACTTAAGCATCCTTAATTGGGCGTTAGACAGTAATTAAGCACCTAATTTGAGCGGTATTGTTTTATAATAACTATTGTCAAGAACACTTGACGACGTCAAATGGTGCTCGCAGATAACTCATCGTCAAGTTCCAATGACGCTGAAACAAAGCGCCTTTGTGCGCCGGCGCAGGAGAGCTATGTAACTTAGGGTTGCTGAGTTGCCAATATTACATAGATGAAAAACAAATACTTACTATTTTCAAGAAATTCTACAGAAGGATCAGGTTATTAGTATCAATCCAGGATCAGGTGTTTAGTATTTTTCCTTAAACAAACAAAGTCTAGAGGCCCTGAGTGGTCCAGGAATCGCTGTCGATTGCTCTTATTCTATTCGACTCTTTCATCCTTGGACAAAATTTCTTCTTTGGACACCGGTTGAAAAATCCGGTCCTAACTAATAAACACTGAATTTGAAACTAAAAACGTTTGTGTTTTCTATTTCTTTAAAAATATTCAAGCGTTCGTACAGCCCTGGCGTGTCCCGGCTCACAATGTCCGCGTGTAATCCTCTCTAAGCCGTAATCCGATCCTCCATTGTGATTTTTTGCCTCGTCTTGGGCTACTCGTCGCGTGACGGCCATTGAAGAAGTTAGCCTAATTGTCTGGAACAATTCGATCAATTAACCGACTGAATTCATATTACAACGTCAACAACGATTTAAAACTTTGTTAACTATTATCTACAGTAGGTATATTAACGTAACAAAGTTTATTGATTTCACTTCAAAATCTCAATTGCAGCTCTGATACAAATCTTTTTGCAATCCATTCATTGTCTCAGTCTTGCACTGAAACAAAGCAAGTAACGCTAACATGTCGACTGTTACTGTAGCAACTACACGACCAAACGTTAGAAATACAGTTCACTTGTTTCAATGACAATACCAGGAAACCATTTCCCACCCCAGTCCCACAATTACACGTCACTTTCCACCGTGCGCGGGCGCAACCGCGCTCGCTCGCGCACCACTTCCCCTGTTTATTTACGGTGTAATTGAGGAAGTCTTTACGCGCACAAAGAGGTTCGCACCTCGAGTGACAGCGGCGCTGCTCGTTGCGGTCAAATTAACAGCCGACACGAAATTATTATGTGCTTAATAACATCCGACGTGTGAATACGTAAGGCTTTTACCGTTGCTGGTCGGAATAAACTAATAGAACGAATATTTTCTTTCATGATTAATACTGTAAAGTAGTAATAAAAGAATTACTTATTAAGAATGGTATATTCGATTGAATGCGTAATAAATACGTGTTTATACCTAACTTGTTCTGAGCTTTTTTTAGAGATATCTTACAAAAGCTTCAGATTTTCCAGAACTTTACTTTCCAGTCAATCTAAGGATGCTGGTACAGGCAGCCCTCATCTAAACCATCGGGAGAAACCACCACAAGAAAATCCATTTTTTTAATACATTCTTTGAACAGTTGCTTAGTATACGTAAACAGCGGTTATTGTTTTAGTAAAAGATTGCTGACTCAAAATATATTTTTTGTACTTGATAGATAAAAGCATATAGCACTTGATCGTCGTTAGATTCGGCGCAGCAGCTGCGCGCAATAATAGGAGCGCCTGAATGGTGCCTCCGCCATTGTCTATTGCGAAATTTGATTTGACTTGATTTGCGCCGATCGCTTTGTACTATTGGGGTTCTTGTTGCATCTTAGGAAATCGAATACACCATCCGAAACTGAAACTTAACCCCTTCAGGCTTTAGGTATAATTTAAGGAACAAACTATGTGTGTTCAGTCTTAAAAAAACTATCAACATTCTACAAACATCATATTATAACTGAATGGGTAGATACTTGGTGTGAAAAAACTTTTACCTTATAAGCTTTTTGTTTAAATGTCCTTATTTCGGTGGTTTAGGTTTCAGCAACAACTCTGTATTTAGCACAGCAGATAGCAGACTGTTGTGAAAATGTTGATATTTCCTTTATTGGAATTACTAACATTCCATAAAGGACAATGTTCGTTCTCCATACATTGTTCGCCGTTAGATCAACAGTGCCGAAAAAATACTTTCTAGGTTCTAAATGACACAAATCTTTATGTACCTAAGAACAATTATTCCTGGCGGACCAATTCTATAAACTTATTGATAGCAATATTGTTATCATAACCTCTTACTTACTAGTATTGTATTATATTATTTTATGCACATCGATTTGGGAGATGTTCTGTATTGTAGTTGTCGCAGCCAAATTGTATTATAATATTGGACGGGTTTTGGAAATAGCTCGGCGTTCCACTTTTATGATTTACTTACTTACATTTTGCACGTAAATAAATAACATGAATCCTATGTTTACTTTCCACTCTTGACATTTAACACGTGACTTACCAAACTAACTATCTCCATGGTTACCGTCTTAGTCTATGCATGACTAGGGATTGAACAACTTTTAATTGAATATTATTAACACTTCTCGATAATTATTATCGATTGAAAAATATTCGGTATTTGAATCGAAAGATATATTCAATTTTATCAATATCAAAATATTCAATTTTAATAATAAAATAAATATTATTTACTACTACCTATGAAATGTTCTGAAAATTGCCTGGAGCGCTCCCCCAATCCTGGGTTTTCCCTTTCCAAGCTGAGAGGACATCATTTTGGTTCTATCGATACATTATAAAGGTACTTAATATTTGAAATGTATTACCAATTATTGTTATAAGCATTTTGAGCGAATAAAACTTTCAATTCTATTAGAACTTTAGACATTTCTCTCACTTTAAGCGGCATTGGATTTTTCATCAGATTTTGAAACTGTTACAGATATATTAAAGATGATCCCATATTGTTGTCATTGTCTATATCAGTGTTATGATCACAATTCTTTTTATTTTATTCATGACCTTCGACCAGTTGGACACATTAGATAGCTTCTTGTAGTATCGTGCAATATATTTTTAACTTTTAGTTAAAATCTAGTCATACTGTAGCAATTTGGACGATTTATTTTATTTACAAGATCGGTATCTTATTGTCTATGATGACCGCAGTCACATCACTATTACATGGATTCCTAACAATGAAGTACGGCATTGCCTTGTGCCGATTTTACATAGATTTTATAGACACAAATTATGGAACTTCATAGGATATGGAGCAGGCCACGCCCTAAAATGTCCGGATGTCGTCATAGTATTATGGAATACATATAAAAGACTTTTATTATTTCATTTTCTAATCCTCAAGTGTCCGTTACAATCTAATTAATATTAAAGTATTCAAAAAGTAAGAGATTAATTTTGATACTTTACCGCTGTGCCCAGGAATCTAAGGCGGTTTCTGACAATGTCCTTTATATAATACTTAGGTTGAGTTGCATTGCACCACCTTATTTTAACCGTAACAATGACAATAACCGGTGCTTTTTGTATGGAGTTTGACAGATTTTTGACGTTTGTCAAAGTTAAAGAAAGATGGTGCAACCCTTAGTAAAATAATCACTGAAAACCTGTATACCATAATTAAATACGGAACTCTACATCAAGACAGTAAATTCGCACTAGTCCTTTTTTTGCGTCGTCCCGTTGAATGGCACAAAGCGTCTCGGATTCCGCTCGCTTTCTAATTCTAATGAGTCTCCTCTATTGACTGCTTATTGAGTGACAACTAATAAGGGGATAATCATAGGCCATAGCTGGGTACATACTCCAGCACTCCACATACAGGCGGCTGACAGGTTCTCTTTAGTCATGGCCTGAAATTGATTTGTTGTCTACTGCTAGTGTGTAATTTCAGTTCTCTGAAAGTTCGTCGACCTTACATTTTGCTTTGACTAGCTAGATCAACGCTGTAGAGTCAACATATATGAGAGCCATTCATTAGAATCACCAGTTATAACAAAACCACAACATATTTATCATCATGAGGTAGTGTCATTAAAAAACTAGCGAAATGATAAAAAAAATATTTCATTTCGCCATTTTGACACAAGGTAAACGGCTTATAATCGAATGTAAAAAAATAACCTGATCAAAATTCGAACCAGGAGTGATATAAGGCAGAATACCTTGCTCTAACATAATTTCAGAGTGGCGTACTACCTGTAATTAAATAAATGTTCTGCATAATTTATACTAATTAAATTACAAGCTTATCAAAGAAACATTCGTCCGCAAATTGTCTTTTAAGTTCCCTAATTCCGGCACTACACTTGTATTAAGACTGCGCTGAGTTGACAACACCGTCCTCTGGGTTTCCAGCCACAGCTCAGGTATATCAGCCCGATCATATTACTATCAACCGTCTAGTCTAGTTCAATAGTTATGAAGTAAACACTCAGATGCGCTGATTTGTTTTCAAGATAGTGATGGATAAGTTTCTTAGAGAAATCAAAATAATGAACGAATTATCACTTCTCAAAATTTCAAAAGAAGTTATTAATTTTTGTTAATTGACATGTGACCGGAATCCCATGTGATCAGGATGTATTGTAGGCCCTTTTCTGGTCACTTGTACACGTCCCAATATACCCCCTAATACTAGGTACCTTTGAACTTAACTAGTTAATTATCCAGCCAGCTTTTGATTGATTAGTCAGAGGTCGGTACTCTCACTGATTAAATTTTTGCCCAGAAAGACAGGCATGAAACTCTTGAGTGTTAGTGTTGTTTGAGACTCAGATTGCACTGGCCGTTGTCACCGAGCTGTGGTGGCGGCTCTTTTAAATTGGAATTCCTCCGAGTGCTTAATTGTTTGGCGCTTAATTAATGTGGTTCTTCGTTGCAGGGTTCCCGCAAATCAAGTCGCCGTACAGCCCTTCCTCGCAGCAGCACCTCACAGGTCAGTCGGCTTTGATTTCATTACCTCTTAATTGCTAACTTTGTTTATTTTATTATCACGGGAACTGTGCCAAGCAAGAAAGGGAGAGAATTCTTATGGGCTTGGTAATTTGTTCTTCACAAATAATATTGCTCTCCACCCAACATCTTGCTCGGATAACTTTAACGTAAAACTATAATCGCATACCTGGTTTTTATTTCAAATAACTGAATTACTAACATTCACGTTTTTCATACATTCACCAGAAAAAACAGACCTGCATTTATAACATAGAGCCTTATATGCTTTTAATTGAAGTTTTAAAATTATCAGTTTCTTTATAAAAATGGTTTAATTTGCCCGTACCTTCTTTGTCTTTGTCCATTGTAATGGATTTCTACCAAAATAGTTAAATGGCAATATGAACATAACATTTGAAACTAATATTGGGATAGTATTTAATGACGCTGTTATTTTTTTTATCCACAACGAGGAAGCTCTTGGCCTGTATCTCACCTGATGGTAAGTGACGATCAGGCCATGGTGGAATCAGGTTTGACACTCGCGCTAATAAAACGGTTGGCGAAGATGGTTTATTTTTAATATCTTTACAAAATATACCACCGCCGCATCTAAAGCAATAGTTTAGCAAATAACCGGACCATGCGACCTTTCTTAGTACTAACATATCGTATAAATTATTATATTTGTCCGTTATCTAGCCGCGCACCTAAATGTAGGTAGGCTCTAAAATTTGGAGCTGTAATATCTAAACAATGTTGAATGTTTTTGGTCAGTTGCCTAGAATTATTGTTGTTGTTGTTGTATAATTGTTGTTTATTATGTAGTTTAGAGTTCTTCAATATCTGTTTTTCAGAGTATTTATTAATACTAAGAGACCTCATAATTTGAAACATAATACCTGTTTGGAAAGCGTCATTGTTATAACTATTTTGTTTGAATTTGAGTTGGATTAGGTTATTGTTACCTCTATTCCACGAGGAAAGTTTTTCCGTTCATCTACCGCAGTTAGTTCGGGGGCATTGAACAGCTTTCCTAGAAATAGGCGATACATTTGCCCGTGATTTAGGAAAGTGGCTGCGGCGGGGAGGCCCCCACCCCGCCCGGCTTTGTCTCAGTAATGAATCCGCCAAACACCGAACGTCACCGCGCAGCCGCCCGACCCTACCAATACCATAAATCATACATCCACCCACACCCTATCGGAACATCAACTCTATAAACAAACACTTACGGTCGCCATTCCAATGGTTCGCCGACCACAAACAACCTACTCGAAACAACCTCCCTGAAGAATTTGCTTAGGACGTGAGGTTTTAGAAAATATCCTGTTAAATGCAAATTATGGAGGTCGAGATAAAGATATAGCCGGAGGGCCTGAATTACTTAATTATTTAACGAATTCCCTCGCATTGTGTTGTCGGGCGGTGACGTCACCGAGGCTACGCCGCGCTGTGGAAGTGGCTCGCCCTAATATGTGTGTTTTGCAACCCTATGTCGTCGCTATGAAAAGCGCTCGGCAGAAACAAACCACCTGCCAACCCCCGCCCGCGCCGGCAGCCATTTGTAAAAATTGCCTTCGCCGCCATTTCTACGCGGGAATTTCATATTTGGAACGCCGCGGGGAGGAATTCGCGCGTAGATTTGACATTTCACCATCATGGCCGCGCCGAGTTATTGTTTATAAAACAATGCATCTCTGATGGCCGTTTCAACTCGCATTGTTTAGCGGAAGACGCCATTTTTAATTTGGAAATTAGGGGTAGTAATTATTTATGTACGGGGACCTCGGAAACAATGGAAATTATGGGCACAAAAGGCCTTTGGCCTTATTGGCCGAGCTGTAGGCCAATCACCAAAGTACCTTTCACACAAAAGCCTTAATACCAGAAGTAATTTTTCCATCGACGTTGCCTGTTTGGTAATTAAGCATAATAGTGATTGATGTGCTATCTACCGAAAAATACAAACTTCCCACAACATTGTTTGACACACGAACTTTGTTGTCGAAAAAACGTAGTTCCGCAAAGATGTACCAAATCAAACACGACAGGCGTCGACGCGCGACATCGTTAGCGCGCCGCTACAACGTTCTCGATTACACCAAACATTTGGGAAATATTTTTTCTCGAAGACAAGTAGCGACTGTGGTTTGACACATTACGCGCTCCAAGTGTCTCCAGCCAATGAGGATCTTATCTCATTGTAATAAAGTAGAATGTCGGACACAACGTTTGTGGTGGCATATCAAATGTCAGAGAGGCCGAAGTGGTAGTCGCTAAGTGGCGACTAGTTGTAATAACAAGCAGTATATTAAGGTTGCGGTCTTGCAGCAGATTGGGTGTCAAATGTTGTTTGCTTACTGATTGGAAGAGGATTGTGTTGCTCCGGTTTATTAGTGGCAGGTTGAACGCAGTGCAAGTAAAAATAAAAATGGTAACAGCATTGTTTCCGTAAACAAGTCATCTTTACTTACTGACAAACATGTAACAAAAATATCATGGCATGGTCTACTTTTAGTTTAGAATGTCTAGCTGCAGCACAAAAAAAGCAGTTAAGTGTTTAATGTTACTTCAAGCATTTCGTAGATTATCTCATGTTCTTTCCGAGTTTCTACTTATGATTTTTATAAGCCCTAAGCTTAATAGGACACTTGCACCTACGTAATTGTCTTAATTTCGGATAATTACTTTGTTTTAATTAAAACTAACTGTGTTTCCCCATATGAGTGTTGCATTAGAGCCGTAACCGATCTGGGCTGTGGCGTGGGAGAGCGCCGGTGCGTATTAATAAGCGGGTCCGCGCAATTTCCGAGACTCCGCAAATACAGGCCGCTAATTGACTCGCCAGCGGTGTCGGGTTGCGACAAATGGCTCGTAACTAGCGTCCTTTTTGGATCTATTTTGCTCTATCGTGCTTTAGTTTGGACTTCACGCGACACTAAAAATATGCGTTAACATGACAAGGCAAGATATTCGTATATATTTATCAGAGCGGGTGGCTTGGTGGAAGGACCCGAATAGTAGCTTTGAATTTAAGATGCTTAATTGTTTAATCTTATTTTCTGTTGTGTTCCTACAATTTGTTCCGCTATCATCAAGTTAGTAGCCATTTCACAGTAGAGTCATTGATGGTAATGTTATTCAGCAATATATCGATTTCTGACCCACAGAAACGGATCTCAATATCATAATAAATGATTAAAACAAAAATACAAACAATTTATTAAAATACTAATACTAACATAACGTTTTTTTTTCATGTTTATTCGATACACAGGGTTTGTTTAATAAAATGTAGATAAAAGGCCATCTAATCATATTCGCTCAAAGCCGCGTGCTCACCGGAACAAACAAACTGAGCAATTATTCTCGCGTTGTCTTTGCCGCGTGTTGCAGGCAACATGAGGATATACATATAATAATCAATAAATAAATAGGTGCAATTATCTTCACGCGGCCTCAGTGCAGAGGAGCGATTTATGCATGACTAATGAGTCATGCATAAATCGCTCCTGGAGCGCGAGGATTACATCTTATTAACATAAACCACATAGGTATTTTGATTATTATCAAAGCGTAACAAAGTTGCACAGATGTCTAGCACACACAGCAGAATCCAATTAAATAGTGCCACATTTAAAGAAGTTATCTAAAGAACTGCTATTTTTATAGATGTTAAAATATTATTTGAATTCTGCGTGGGATGATTTGAACTATCATGAATCTGATCGTAGCAGACAATTAACGTTACTTGATGGAATTTGAATTAGGCATTTACTGAAATTTTTGATTACCTACTAGTTACAATTATAAAGTACTGACCTCTATTACAATATAAGCTTCAAATCTGTCTATTCAATTGATTTTGTGTAAAGGTTATAATGCCTCGACGCGTCACAATACCCGCAATTGGGTAAACTGAAAGATTCCTAAGGACTTTTTACATCAATTAATAAAATGTAGTCTTAAATGATATCGTGTGTTTTTATCATTGTGTTTACCAATTCATCTACCCGTTATAAGAAAGCTATAGTATAACGCTATAATCGTCGTTAAATCCATGTTTCATTTCACATAACCCACGCTCAGCCCTCAACACAGTTACGTAGAGTAGAAACGAATAATGTAATCATATTTCCACCGTCTCACGCCAGAAACAAGCAGCCCTCGGTCCAAGTCAACTCTCCCCATTGTCGTCCCCACACTGAAGATAATTTGAGCCAAAAAAACAGCGAGCCCGGCGATGCGGGAAAATATAATGGCCTGGCAATATTACACTTTCCACTTCCTCAAGACGCGGGGTGGGCGGGGCCGCCCGCCCTGGACACCCAACTGCTACTTAAATAATCACGTATTGACTTTTTCTGAAGGCTATCTACCTATGTACTTTTAGAGGTAAAGGAGTTGTAGTAAGCTATTCTCTCATGTTATGTTTTATAGACTAGTAACTTACTAGAGTGTATACTCGTAAAGTAAACAAAGAAAGACTAAAACAGTTTTAATTCAACTGTCACATGAAGTTAACAAAATAATTATACACAAAATTGCGAGTTGGACTGAATTAATGTAACATAAATAGTCATTATCAAACATCCACATGATAAGTAGAGTAGATAAAACAAGTGTTAGGCATAATATTTCTTGCTCAAACCGATTGTATTGTAATCGCTGACCAGACTGGCCCGACTTAGATTTAGATTGTAATTAAACTTATTCTTGACCGAAATCAGAGTTGATGTTCCATAACACTTATTAACTTGCCTATCGAACTTAAACTTTATACTACGTTGAAGATTATGACTGATTCATAATCGACAAACCGTCACCCCCTGACTTCGACTTAGTCATACAAATACTAGCCGCGTCAATGGGCCCGCCATACATAGCAGCCATCCTGCCCCCTCCCCCCAGATGACAACAATAATATTTTACGATTAGAACAAGGGCCCCCTCCCCCCACCCCGAGGCCACTGATCGTATAATGAATTAAGCACCAATAGAACGACCAATTTGTCTGGGCGCTCCACCAGACGATAATGGACTTAATCTCCTTATAACAAGGCGCTTATAGAAGCACCGCTGAGTGGTTTTGGAAATATCAAAGTGAAAGGCATTAGCAATTATAATAGGCAGTGTCTTGAGGCGAGTGCCTGCTCATTACGTGGTAATTACATCTTTGTGCCTACGTGGCCGCCAGCGAGGTCATCAGTTTCTCGCCCGATATTGGCTGTTGGACTCGAGTACGGGTAAAAAGAACTTTGAGGTTCGAAGCAATAATAGCACATATTATAGAGGTATTCAACCGTGTTTGGAACAGGTGACTTTATACGGACACCATACAGTGCATTATGTCATATCGTAGTCTGATGTAGCTGTATTATGTCTTTGTCTTTTTCAGGTTTTAAATATTAGCCTATATATTTTTATTTATTTCATAGATACTATTCTTCCAAATTAACTAAAAAACCAATCTAACTGTCAATACTCTTACCATAGTATGTAATGTAGAGTCCCTTAGGTATTACGTTTAATACAATTAAAACAAATGATCCATAATTGTACCCATAGTTTAATGTAATCAGATATTCTCTTGTTTCTCGTTTTAATCAGTCGCTACCCCAACATCAAAAGGCAACTTTCTTGCCGAACTCCGATACTTTTAAATAAATAAGCGTCTCCGCAGACCCTCGAGTCATCACAACTACATTCACTCACCAAATTGGACGGTGCAATACCTAAGTATATTCTTACATTCAACAATATCGTTTTCAAAAAGTCAGGGCCGTAACGAGCCCCCAGGGGCGGGCCCCCAAAAATCATTTTCCTCTGCCCCCGGCTTTCCCGGCGCGACACGGCGTTTAGCTAAATACGTGATAATATATCTCTATAATATTGAGGGGAAAATTGGACATTTGATATAATGATGTAAGAATATACCGGAATCTGAGGGTGTTATTTGATTGGGATGGAACGTCATACGTTGGCAATGTTTTAAACTCTATTTCAACTGCTAATGTAAGTTTTTATTCTTATGAAAACTTAATATCATACCTATTTGTTTTAAAGAAACTGACGGATTCTTCGACGCATTTTGTAATCTTGTTTATTAACTGCAACTTATTAATTTAATTTAATGTTTTATCGTCACGATTCAGGTGTTCGTGGAAGGCTCTCAATTATTTCCCAACTACGCAAATTGACGTATATGCTTAAGTGGGCGCCTCCTTAGCTCCTCGAAGTGGCAATGAAACAATGGCAATAATTAAACTGTAACATGTTTATTGCGTAAATGCTTCGTTATCCCATCGGGCGACAAACAGACAGACGCGTAGGTACGTCACAGTGGGATTGAGACCAGTAGACTCACTCCTCGTTTCACGTTCGTTTCATTTTTAAAAGAGAATCAAACTTTTTTTTCAGTTGATCCGCGATTTGTGACAAGCTCTTTTTCGTAAACTTTTAAATTGTATCAACTCGAATTACTAAAAATATGGTACACTGCTTTTGGTTATCACTTCACATTGTTTTTCTCGATTAAGATAACCAATTTCTTGCATAGAGACATTTAAAGTCCATTTTTACCCGACTACGGCAAAGCAAAAGGAGGGTTATGAGTTTGACAGGCTATGTATGTATGTATGTATGTATGTATGTATGTATGTATGTTCATGTGTTCCCTCGTAACTTCTAAACTACTTATCAGAATTCGACAAATGACATATCATTAGAAGCGTCTTAATTGTCCGCTGGTTATAGGCTATATGGGGTTTCACAAAATCGAATGTGGCGCCCACTAGCGAACAAAACATACAGAGTAAAAAAATAAAGTTAAGATAAATATTCCGTGTTTGGTATCATTTGAAAGCGCTTTACTTGTACATTTCGAATATATATATATTACTAGCATTTTCTTGTGACTTTACCTGTATTCATGGGCTGATTGCATATAATTCAGATCTTTTCGTTCATAGCTTCTTTACTACTTATTAGTTCATCAATTTAACTTTTGTTAATACATATTATGCGCCACAAATACACTTTAACACCAAAATAGTACAAATAATAAAAAGTAAAAAAACTAAAACCCAACTACGACAAAAAACGACGCTGAAAAAGAATAAAACAAGATTTTCAGAATACTGAACTGAACGAAGTTGCCAATGTAGTTGCATAGTAATTTTCATGTTTGGAAAGGCGTAGTTACACGTTACTTAAACCTACCTACCGTAGCACTTTGACAACGTGTGACTGCGGTTTTCCAAACATGAAAATTACTATGCAACTACATTGGCAACTTCGTTCAGTTCAGTATTCTGAAAATCTTGTTTTATTCTTTTTCAGCGTCGTTTTTTGTCGTAGTTGGGTTTTAGTTTTTTTACTTTTTATTATAGTGCCTTCAAACGGCCTCCTGTAAGTGCAAGTTGTTGCCTTTGTAAATGAGCCTGCTGTATCCAACTTATATTGTCGAAATAGACACGCAGCCTACAGTAATTAAGACGTATTGTGCTTTGTGTTTGTTCGAGCACCTGATTACAAGTATTCAGCGAGGCTTCGCCACGGGCGACTGAAATGTTTAAGAGACAATGATGTAATTAATAGTGTAAAAGGCAATCGCCCCCATTCCTTAAGAAAGTAACACACAAATAATTTTAATTATGGTTAAAGTGTGTATAGATGTGACAAAATGAACTATTATAATTTACCAATGGAATCTGTTTCAGTTTTCTTAACAATAATTTTTATATACAATAAACGATGAATATCACTACAAAATAGCTCTACGTCACTTAGTTACTAACAATAGATTAATTAATTGAATAGAGTCATATTATTATGTTTTATTTACATTTTGCCCTTTGTTAAGTTGTTTTACACGTTCGGATATAACCATTAACATAGCCACTACGTTAAAAACGTGGGCAAGGATAAGTAGAAGCTGTGTGAAGGAACTTATTCACCTTTAATATCTTCCACGGCGAGCGAGGCAGTTTCCATACAAAGTATATTTCATGATAAATTATAAGTTAATATTTTACTTTTTAATAGACCATTTTCGATAATGTTCCCACTCACAGATTAAACATTATTTTAAAAAACTTGTTTAATCCTAACGTAAAATCTATCGAGCTCTACGATAGCCAAAGTTGAAAATAAATCAAACCGTAACAAATCCTAATGAAAAAAGTAAGTTTTCCCATCTCGACTGGATCCACGAACATTTAATTAAAACTCAATTACGCCAGTCGCACTGCTAAGTTTGCTTTCGAAAACGTTTTGTTTTGCGGATTTTAGCGGAACTAAAGTGTGGTAATCTTTGTTTCGGGGGGGTAGAGACTATTTTGCGCGGGCAGCGCCACCGCGCATTGTGCGAGCGCAAACAAGAGCAAAACTAAGAGATCATAATATCTGGATAAAGACGCGCATTATGTTCGTTCCTCGATTTTTGTTAACACCTGAGGTAATGCGATCCGGGTGTTCGCGTTTTGGGCTAACTTGTTGAGGAGCTCGCCCCTTAGGTTTAGTCATAGCCTTGCTTTGTCTTCGGCTGAAGAGACTATGATGATTACGGCCTTAAAAGGAAACGTGTTTGTTTTGGAAGCTAAAAATAAAACTTATAGACATACCCTGCTCAAGAAGGCCCCTTTGTTCATGACGTAATTTTGACTCTGTCTGCAGGTTCTGAACGTTATTTAGAACTTTAATATTTTTATATCGCAAATTTTAAGGATGTCGAATCTTATTTAACTTTTTGTAAAACGTTTTTTTTCAACTGATTTCAATTTGCTCTAATATTAATAACTAAGCTCTACTTTTTTTTTTGTAAGAGAGCATCATTGAACTAATAAATTGTATCCCTACTCAACGCAATGATGAAAATTCATCAGGTACTTCAATCATCAATGACCAATCCATACTAATTACTCGTACTAACATGGTATAGATATCCTCTTTAATACCCGAACATCACTAAACGCTTCCATTTATTTATTTTCCAACCTGTTTATTATTTTCTTTATTTTAATTGTTGTTTTGTTTTGTTTCATGTACTAGCCGTACGCCAGCTGTACTCGGGTATGACGTCGAAAGGCGCAAATTGCCAATTTCTTACTCTCAGCTCCCCAGCGACTCATCGCGATGTCTAATTTGCCCAGAATCCACTTACGCCGCGAGAGACGTGTTTTTCCTAAAGCATTTCTGGCTGTGCCCGTAGGAAGAATGTTTTGCCAATTTAACGCATCTTTGATATGGGAAACGAAACGACACGATCTTATAAACGTAACTGGCATCGTGCATGTACAGATTGCTTGTCGGCGAACGATTTGGCAAGACATTAATACCTACATAGGTACGACTGAAATATAATTCAATACCTTTCATTTGTTACGGAACACTTTACGAGTATAACGCATAAATGCACCATTTCCGAGTAAAGATAATGATGATAATTTCTAGGATTTGTTACAGACGATGACTCATGAATCTATATTTAGCCAAAAGCACTTAATTCAATTACATGAGACACACATATTGTTAAGTAGGTAACTTTTTGTGCTCCATAGTGGGCATCGCCTGTACCTACAAAATATACCACAAATTAATTAGTTCCTAATTAGATGGTATTTCAGTTAACTTCTAATAACTTTTCTAGTCTAGTCCCATTAAGATTTTTTCTTGTTTCTAAATTGATTTTCAATATTGAATGTGTAGGTACGTTCTACTTTAGTTGCTTCCGCTTCAGCTTTAGTATTTCCAAGACTACACAAATATGAATATGTTACATTCAATAAAGTTTCTCGAGACACCAAATATTGTCGCGTAAATTGAGTCTCAGTCAACAGTGAGCTCTCAAATATAATGTATCGGATTCGTCCGCGGCGCATATTGGGCCAATCTCGGCGGGATTGCCAATCGCGGCCAATCTCGCGCCGTCGCGGGATTTCATTTGGGATCTCACACTTGTCTCGAGACGCGATGTTTATTTTTCGACGGCAGATTCGCGCCACACCGCGTAACCCAATTTGACTGATCTAAAATGGAAAATCCTACGTCAATTTGCACCGGAGATTTCTCCGGGCTCTATAAATGCGCTAGTCTTCATAAATATTCAGATGGTAAGCAAACTAGAACTTACCGAATCAAATATTATCCCTGACTTCACATATTTATATGATAAGTCGAAAATCTTCAGATGTATGTATTTGTACCTATATTGTGTGTCGTATTGTGACAAATTGTTTGAAACGTTTGGAACTTAAAGTTATAGTAACGACAGCAAGGTTATTCACATTCTAAGTAGATTAGAGCACCGATGTACTTAAAAAGAACCAGTATACCTTCATGTATATTCGTAGGCATCTAAAACTTACTTTTGCAGACAGGCCTATATTCTGAGAGAACATTTCACTGACAGAGTCTAATTTTTGAATCATGATCTGAGCTCGGTCTGATATTCCTTATTTTAACATCTTGTATATTTGAAAAATCTTGGCGTCTAGACAGGGTACAAAAAGAATTTCCTTCTTTGATATCCGAGCTCGCAACAGTCGTAGTAGAGTTGCTAATATTCTTATTTCCCTTCCTGAGAGGTGAGCACCGTCTTTTTAAACTATTTTATTGAAACTTAGAAGTGCCACGACATTTTCCAGGGGCAAAAAGGAAGATAAGCACCAATACTAGTGGAGTAGTAGGGTTGATAATTATTTTAAATACTTATCACTAAAATAATTTAACTAGGTACCATTTATTATTTAGAAGACATTTGGAATTTAACACCAAGATACTGATTAATTTACGCTGATATGTATTCTTAAATACATACAAAGTTATCATTCCATAAAAAAATTATTTCATTAGTATACGTTGTTGTCGTCGAACAACGACGTATCTGCAAAATGTTATCTTGCACAAACACGTCTCTGTACTGCGTTAGAATAATCACATCAATCTATGTTTGATTCTGTAGCTTCGATATGTTTATGAAGTTTGGAAAATAAAAATTTTTTTATATAAAGCTACTTTAGAGTAGTTTAATGCCAAAAACAGATCTTGACAGATATAGACATGCGACGTTGTTCGACGACGACGGCCATTTATGTTTTTAGGATCTCCAAACTAAAATCTAATAAGGTATACTTAGCTGTTTGTGAAAATATTGCTTGTAACAGGCAGTCATGAGAGTCAAGAGTACGGTAAAAAAAAAACATAACTATCTTAAAAGCCTAGCTCATATGCTCAGGTCATCGCCCCACCTTCAGGACGTCTCATAATGGCTGCGTAGCGGTCAGCTGAATGCGGGCGGCTGGACAGAGGACACGCGCCTCACAGTTGTCTTTTCACAGCTACAGCCTCAGGCTTTTCATTTGTACGAATGAGAGAGACTGTTTGCTTAGGCACCTTTTTTCTTTTATAAACACTAGCATTTGCTGTGGCTTAGAAGCTAGTTATGATATCAGATTCAACCTGATAAAGATATTAGTACAAAATCAAATGAAGAAAGTCGCGTAAGTTAAGCATATTATAGTTAATGAGATAGTCAATTAGCAGTGTTTATTATTATGCTTCTTCATTTAATTTAAAAAAATATTTCTAATTTCATAGACAATTTGTTACATTGCCGAATAAATAAATAAACAATACAATATTTTCAGTCAGACAAAACATTGAATTTCATTATTACATTAATTTTTTTTGCGTGCTACATCTCTTACGCTTGGCGCCATCTATCGGGTACTGGAGCAATTAAACACTTTGCGTATTTTATTTCCAAGTTTTCTACCTGTTAATTACCTAAATTTAATTTTATCTCATTTAAAGATATTGAATTAACAAACATTTAAAATGTTTTATACGTAGGTAGAGATCTAAAAAAATATAGTTTGAAGTGGATTCATAAGACACTGGGATTAAACTCTGTGCTTATCCAATTGTATTACCTCACTATTCTCATTATTTTTGCATTTCAGTGTAGAAGACCACGTTTTTTATCGCTAATAAAATATTCAGCGTGTTTGCGTACGGTGACGTCACAATCCGGCGCGTAAAGTGGCAGTGTTGCTCTCACTACAAGTAGCTTTCGTTTCCTACGAGGGACCGACCTCTCTCTACTCCTCTCTACATACCAGTGTAATAACGACCTTAAATCTCAAAGTTTAAGGTATCAAATAGCTTGATAATACAGGTCGTGTCGCCGCATAGATTATCGGGCGAGGCCCCTAACGACCCAGGTTACTGTCAAGGATCAATAGAAATGTTTTAATTTAGGTAAATAAATATTTGTAAAAAGATTGTTAGTATTTGTTGAAATAATTTGTATGTAGCTGCATAATCGGTAATAAATTAGGCTCCTAATTATCTTCTAGTGACTCTACTGGCAAATTGTGTAAAGAAATCTAGTTATTAATTAAATGTTGTTAGTTGTTCTTTGACTGAGTTCACGTTTCTCTCAAATCAAATGTAATGAAATTATTTTTGTTTGCATCGTTCATACGTTCTATTACATTTACACGATCATGTATTTTTACATACCTTTAATGAACAACTTAAGTTGTTACCATTGTGGTTTCATACAAAAATACCCACTGATGAAATATTTTTTCACCTTGTTCATAATTTGTTTATTTCTTATAACTACACCGTTATATAAACAAATTTAATACTCAATAATTTTTTGCATTTCCCAGTCTAGATAAGATCTAACAAAGAATGTTAAAAATGTTCAAAGAAAAATACTTTCATAAATTACATTCTTCTGCTATACTATTAGTGGCGGGTAGGTATAGCATACCGAATGATAAAGATAAACAGGTGTATACCGATGATCAACTAAATCATTTTTATGGCGTCAAAAGTAACTCAGAATGCATTCAATCAAATGAAATTATAAATATTGAACAGTCAATTGAAACGTTTCACGCGCCCCCTGGCGGCGGCGTGTCGAATGCGCGGGCGCACGATATCGCTTCACGCGTGTTAGCGCACAAAGAACAACTGTTTGTTTTGTAGCAACCGATTAGTTTGCTCAGTTACAATGGGTAAAAAGATACACTATGGTTTATAATTTCTGTTTAGCAAACAAATAAATCTAAGCGAGTTACATTTTGGGCGCCAAAAGTTTATCTACGAAAGATTAATTTGTGAAATTGAGATTTGAAAATTGATAAATTTTAATTTTAATTAAAGTTAAAAATTAGTTTAATTCACTAAATGTAGCCTGTTTCATGTAGGTATAACGTTCGAAAACGACACGGAAAAACAACAAGCCCATTTGCTCATCCATCGACACGCCAACATGCAGGCTCAGTCCGCATTCCTCACCAAGTCAGCAATGTAGTAATCGTATCATCGTTCCGAGTCCCAAATTTAATAATTCATTGTCGTATTCATTGGCGACAAATTCAATTACGGGCGTCCCCTGGCACCGCGTCCCCTGGGCCCAGGCGATTCTGTTAACCCGTCGCGACCTGCTCACTAATTCATTCGGCAATCACATTCTGTAATTATGTGACAAATCCCTTGTTGCGGGCGTTGCGCGCCGAGGGGATCGCTCGTTGGGGTTAGTGGCTAGTTGATGGGATAACACTTTGGGAAATTGGTATGTTTAGTTCTTTAGCGCATTTTAGATGCAGTTTGCATCAATATGTTAATTTGAGTTTATTGACTGCGTTGTCAACTGCAGTTAAAAAACATATTGTAACTTAAACGATTCGGTTTTTGCTAAAACAAAGATGTAGTTCGTAGATTGCTACGCCGTAGCCTCGTAGACAATTCGTAGCGTTGTAGCAAACTATGGTCTATTGTTTTAAATAATAATGTAATTGCTTGTTTTTATTTCAAATATTAATGAAGAAATTATAATTTAACCTGCCTGTAATATTTAGCCCGTTTCGGCAGATTTGTTTAATAATTTGAACATCTAACGACTCAATGAAAAATACACAAAAACTTCTATCAGCGATCACTGTAGTGTTCAAGTTGATGAGCGAAAAACTAAAGATTAAAGTGTAACTATACAGTTGTTTTAGATCATTAGTATGACATTTTGTCGACCTCATAAGTACGAGTATTGGTTTAGTTCCAGCTGCAGCTTGCGAGTTCAGCAAGATCCTACTTAACCTTGATGTTTTGTCGCAGGTATGCCGTCGCTGGACGCCGCGAAAGACTTCACCGTCGACGGGCTCACCGGCTACAACGGCAAGAAGAAGAAGAAAAAACGCAGACACAGGTTTGTTTCAATTACATTACATACCCTAAATTAGATTATTATGTCTTTGCGAGTGGTTCTACGTATGAAATTATGACATGTTAATTTTGCTCTTTATAATTTTTTCATGTCAACGCCTAAAAACGTTGTTGTTCCATATTTTATAGCCTTTTCTCAAAATTACTGCTACGTTGGGTTTTCAAAAGATATTTTGTGTCACATTCGTAGCACCATTTATGTCTGTAATAATTATCAACTTGATGAACTACCGTCTTATTTATTGATTGCTATCGTTAATTATGACCATAAATCGATGTTACACCTAGACGTTGTTTCAATTATGACGGTAGTCCTGTCACAGTATATTTGTGTAGTAAACTTTAATTTTATTTACAATTAGACTTATACCTGCTGCCGCTCTAGGATGCGCGCCATGATATAAGCTTATCGTCCATTTTAGTCGACTATGGGCTTATCGTCTAAAATCGATAAAATGCCTCATAAGATATTATAAAAGTGCTCATCCTAGGTTAGCAAGTCCGTCATTAGAGAAGAATCTGCACTTATGCCACTGCTAACCACACCCATTTGTTCCCCAGCCGGACCATCTTCACGTCGTACCAGCTGGACGAGCTGGAGAAGGCGTTCAAGGACGCGCACTACCCCGATGTATACGCGCGCGAGATGCTCTCCCTCAAGACCGACTTGCCCGAGGACAGGATACAGGTCAGTCCACAATCTAGTAAAAAATATCAGACTTTTCTATGAAGAATAATTCTTAGAGGGTTGACTTTTATAAAACATTTTTACATGTCTTAACACATAAAGCAAACCACTGTTTTTAAAAAAACACGTAGGCTAGTGTTGAAAAAAAGAAACAGCAGAAATTCAGTTATTATTGTCAGCCTCTGTGCAAGAATTTTACAGGATTGACTCCAGCTAGAGGAATCATATTGGAGAAGCTCTTTGATGACTTGATGTACACAGTACCTTGACATAGACATCGTTCGTTCGTTCGTTCGTTTCAGCCGAAAGACGTCCACTGCTGGACAAAGGCCTCCCCCAAGGATTTCCACAAAGACCGGTCCTGCGCCGCTTGCATCCAGGTACTTCCCGCGACCTTTACCAGATCGTCGGTCCACCTAGTGGGAGGCCTGCCCACGCTACGTCTTCCAGCTCGTGGTCGCCACTCAAGAACTTTCCTGCCCCAGCGGCCATCAGCTCTTCGAGCTATGTGCCCCGCCCACTGCCACTTGATTTTAGCGATTCTGCGGGCTATGTCAGTCACTCTGGTTCTCCTACGGATCTCCTCATTTCTGATTCGATCACGCAGGGAAACTCCGAGCATAGCACGCTCCATCGCTCTTTGGGTGACCTTGAGCCTTCTTATGAGGCCCATAGTAAGCGACCACGTCTCAGAGCCATACACCATCACTGGCAACACACACTGGTCAAATACTTTTGTCTTGAGACACTGCGGTATTTCGGACGTGAGAATTTCGCGAAGCTTCCCGAACGCTGCCCAGCCGAGTTGGATTCGACGATTAACCTCTTTCTCGAAGTTGGACCTACCTAACTGGACTGTTTGTCCCAGGTATACATAATTGTCAACAAGTTCGAGTGTAGTGTCTCCAACCTTCAGAGGAGTGGGTACAACACGGGCATTTGACATAATTTTTGTCTTGTCCATGTTCATTTTAAGACCCACTTGTTGAGAGGCTCTACTGAGGCCATCGAGCATTGTGTTTAGGTCCTCCACGGTCTCAGCCATGACTACGATATCGTCCGCGAAACGAAGGTGTGTGATATACTCGCCGTTGATATTTATGCCGAATCCGCTCCAGTCCAGAAGCTTGAAAACATAGACATGTTCAAAAGTAATAAGCATTATAATTGAAACTAAGTACCTAGATACAGTGTGTATTATCCTGTGTGCCTACCATGAGTTTACGTTAGGTGAGCTCGCTAGCGAATACGTCAAAAAATTCTATGAAGATTTTATTTCTTGAAAGTAGCCGCTAGGGGCGCTGCACAATATGTCATACATTTAAATGTCATTTTTTTACGCAGTCGCTAGCGAGCACACCTAACGTAAACTCATGGTAGGCACACTGAAGACAAAAGTTGACTATAATTATCTTATTTAGTTAATTTAATTGGGGACGATGCTAGTGCATAGTGTTTTGTACAATTCTTTGTCAAATTATACTTACTTTTGAGATAGATTTGTTTATGAATGAAGTCTTTTAGGAGTTTACTTTTTGTTTCCAAAAATTATATCCTTCCAATAAATAGGAAGTCAACCCGAAAAAATTTCCTTTGTCCGTTAATTTAATTTAAAGGGCGATTGAATTTAATAGCTCTAATTTTTTCGACATATCAAATTTCTTTTGACAACACTGCAGATCTTTTGCGGTTTTTTTGCTAATCGAATTAGACAGAAAAAATCGCAATGAATTGGACCGTTAAGGCCTTCAATGGCGAAGAAAGACTTCTCAAATATCTGAGAAACGTATTGCCAATAGTCGAAGTCGATTTGGAACTCGACACCGCGGTAAACGTACAACCCACTGTTTAGATTTTTGGGGTTCCTTCGAAACACGAAGTTCGAAACTCAATAATTTGCATCAATATTTATTTAAAAATATTGGATAGGTAAGTAAGTGTATTTATTTTATTTTAGACTATTTTATTTTATTTTGGAAGAATGCAATGTGTATGTTTCTTGTGAGACTAACTATAATCTCATTAATGTAACAAACGAGATGAAGTTAAAAAGGTGTAGATTTTAAAGATCCACATCGTAAAGTTTTAAATATAATCGATTTTCGGGTTTAATCTTAGTGAATTCGTTATTTTACTAAGTTTTTAATTAAACTTAGCAATATAAAGGCAGTTTTGAGAATTGAGAAAATATTAAAGTCACTAGGTACAAAATTAATCATGTTATTTGAAGAAGTTAGTTTCAGTCCCTTAATTTTAATTCAAATCAACCTTGCTCAATGTGATATGTCTATCCTATACCGTCA
This sequence comes from Ostrinia nubilalis, assembly GCF_963855985.1. Classification (NCBI taxonomy): domain Eukaryota; kingdom Metazoa; phylum Arthropoda; class Insecta; order Lepidoptera; family Crambidae; genus Ostrinia; species Ostrinia nubilalis. The sequence goes on from NC_087101.1 coordinate 278,149, forward strand.
AATTATGTCACAGATGATTACCCCAAAAACTCTAAACGTATTAAATGTTTATGTTTGTTTAAATAGACCACTTAATTTTTTGTGTCGTTTTTTCCCTGTGGCTGAGTGCGGCTCGGATTAGGCCTGTATAGCACATTCGACACCCGGCGAAACAAGACACCTCGCCTCTGAATACTCGGAAGGAAACTTTTTTCTACACTCAATTGTACAATAAGTGATCCGTTTAAAACGGGCTGAGATTTCGTGGATTTTGGAATCAATACTAAATTGATATAAAATGTCGAGACGGAGAAGATTTGATTACGTGAAGTTTGTCTAGTTTTGATTTTACCTGCTAGCAGTACAGGTAAATAATTTTAGCTTATAGACTCCACAGGCTTTACTGAGGCTATTTTAGAATCTAATCAAGTCACTAATCTGTAGAGTTTAGCCTTAAATACAAACCAAACGATATTAGTTAACTTCCAAACTAGCAGCTACGTATTACGTGTTTTACATCAGGCTAGACCGCAAACAGTGGAGCTTCGCCCCCGGATCTCCCGCCTTATATTGTACGCGTAATTATTACTAATAGTTGTCTGTCCGCGCGCAGCCCTCCTACACAAACCCCTCCGCCCGCGCCCGCCGTCCCCCACAAACATACATTTATGAAAATTTCATTTTCCAAACTCACGATCCTCACCCAAACCAAAATAAACCCTAACCTAACCGCATAAAGTTTAGTGCTACTCAATTTCCTCCAAGAGGAAAACTCTACTATCTGCGCTGTGAAATGAAACGTATCGCACCAATTTTAAAGTGCGTTTTTGAGTGGGCTGTCAAGATATGAGTAATGGCGGAATTTCGGTATAATGGCTTACTGGGGATTAGGTTTCCCCAATTCAGTCGGTTGTGAGACGTTGCAATAAATGGATTATTATGCAATCAGACGGCTCCGTGTGCTTATACAGTCTTAACAATGTTTTTAAATTATTTTATGCTGGATCCTCTTTTGTATTGGTACAGCAATATTCTCACAAATGAAAAATTGTCTTTTTGTATTCTAAACACATGAAGGTTTGTTCTTTCACTTGTTTCTTTTATAAGTGAATGCTGGGGAGAGTATACACTTAAATAATATCTGTTGAACATAGCTTCTTACATTGATGAAAGTAATAGCTGAAAGAATTAGCTACATTACGAGTAGTTACTAGTTATGTCCATGCAATATACTTGCAGACTCGCATACTACTGTGGGGCAAAAAGTAATTATGATAAACTAAACATTTTTAATGCACATCATTTACTTAAACTACCATAACTTGTACAAAAACGAATAGTACAGTAACATAATATCGTCTTTAATAAAGTTAATTTTTTTTAACATGAAGATGTTACATTTTACTAAACTCTACATATATTCAGATATCACTGGACCCTTTTATTGAACGTAGGGATCCATATGAATGGGAAGGTCTTGTAATGTGATGTAAATGCAAAATTTCAACAGACAAAGCTAGTTTTTTTACGATAAATAGTAATATATGCGTATTTTTTTGTGTATTCTTCATTTTAAGCAACCAAATAACTTCAATAAAATTCTGTTTTTGTAAATTCCTTACTTCGGCGTTATAATAATTAAAATTATATCACAACAGTTCGGAACATCTCTAAATTGAAATAGACGACCGGACAGCAAGTTTCATGATCTCTATTTTGTAAATTAGTAAATGTAGAGACGCCCTCGGTCAGTAGGTATTCAAAATTCAAAGCGTTTATTTGCCAAAAACACAGTAATAGGTGGTCTAATAAGTATTAGGTGGTCAATGGATACCATTCTTCATTCACCTTGTTTTGGTTAGACAATTTGCTTTGAGGTAGGTAATATCCAGTTGCAGATTTAATTAACGTAATTATTTCCAGGCTATTAATAAACAACTCGCGTAATTATAAATTTAAACCTCGTACCCTCTCATTAGTTCGACAGGCTCATATAACCAGGACTAAAAATACACACAGTTTAAGTAAGAACACAGTATTGATTCAGACCTAACAAATTGCCTTTCAACGGGTTTCCACACTCGTAGCGCCATCTGTGGGCCGCGCGCGCCGACCGCGTCGCCATGGCAACCGCGCGCTTATTGGCTACTCCGGCCGGCCGCCATCGCGGCGAAGCGCGCCAACCGCCGTGAAGGGCCACTCAAATCTCAGTCTTACGCTGCTAGTTACACGGTTGTTTTTAATTAGTGCGCGTTTGGCAGTTGTGACGTAGCTCGCCGCCGGCCGCATTATTAGCCCCGCCCCGCAAGAGGGGCGCATGGCGGCCGCTTTGTCTCTTGTCTTTTTGCGTCTGTTTGCCGTAACGATTCGTGCGTATAGCACCCGGTTTGATTGTAGGTGTCTGATATTGGTTGGGCTTGTGGTTAAGGCCAGACAACTTTCGAAATAAATTATTATTTGAGAGGTATTATTGATCGTAACTGGTTTGGTAGAGTCAAAGATATCGCGTTTAATAAGGCAGAAAGAGGCAGGACCATCATGATTCATGACTTCCACATTTTTCTAGAAGTATTTTTACTCAAGACAGAAAGTGAATACCTTACTTACACCTTTTTTGAGCTGTGTTCGTAGATATTTCTTTGTATAATTTTGTGAATATAAAACAGCTACATAAATATTATTCAAAATCGGCTTATTTTACTTCACAACAGTATGGATCGTGTAGAATAAAGTGAAAATATTTTTTCATTTACATACCTACCTGCCTACATGACGTGACCATACCTGCATTTTAGATATAACCTACTTTAGGCGTGCAAAGCTTATTTGACTGCATCGAAATGTAACCCTATTCGCTTCAATTATCCTCGCACGTTGTTATTCCGGGCGTATTCGACACCAATTAAACAATGCGTACGGAACGTGCACGATAGCCATTAGCGAGGATATCAGTTCGCGATCCTCCGCCGGCCGGTCTCATATCCGGGTGCCGGCTGCCGGCGGCTGATTGAGCTCTACACCAGACGGCATGCCGCCCGATGTTACAGTGTTGATTGAAACCTAGCAATGGTTAAAAGTAATAAGTTTTTTATTCATACTGCTTGAAAATAAGACAGAGAAATATATGTATTTTGCATCAATGTACTATTTTAAATCAAACTATAAAGAGTCCACCACTCCTGAAAACTAAACATTTCAAAAGTTATATGAAAATTATCGTTAAAAAAATATTTACAGTTTTTGGTAGGGTATGTCTACCGAAATAACCTCTTACTGTAAAATATAATAATAATGGAGTTAAAGCGATGAAAAAGCACTGTAACAAATCAACTTCTATAACACCCGTACTTATTGACGTTTCAATTAAAATTAATTGGATTCGACATGTCATGTTTTTTACATTTTTTATTTTCTAATAGGAAAAAGGTCAATTTGTTGAAAATCATGAAGTTAAATAAAAAATAAACTTGTCACGGCAGCTTTTTCATTAAAACGCCCTCCTACCAGATATTACCTATTCTAACATATACATACGCATTTTAATATTACCTCACATTCAGTATGATATTGCATATCTGAAACTGAAACTGCCTGCCCATTAGTGCCGACTATCAGTTGCACCGACGACCGGCGCACCGGTAATGCCTCGCCGCAGCCACCGGCAATACACCGGCAGAACTAGGATCTGTTACACGACTCCGATCAGTCTAGTTGTGTATTGAATAACTTGTGTAACAAAGTTAGATGCTAGTGTCTGAGGTGTGCAAGTATCAAAGGGACATACTGAGATTGGGCATGATAAAAATGGGAACAACTTACATTATCTTTATTGTTATTCTGGGTTATAATCAATAATACTGTAAAGTTTCATCATAATCCGTTCTGTCCGTCCATCCGTTCAGTTGCGTGAAGAGTAACAAACATCCAGACATCCAAACATCCACACAAACTTTCGCATTTATAATATTAGTAGGATTATTTGCGGAAGAACACTCTGTTGTTGTGTTTCCTGTAATTTGTAATTTTATGTGATGAAATTAACATGTAAATAATTTTAAAATTATAAACATGCGACTCTTAACGCTAAAAATTAAATAAACGTGTAACTATCTGTCTGAAAGATTTCATAGCCATACAATACACGTAGGATATTTACAATTAATATCTTCTATAAGTAAAATGTATGAAATGTAGAGTTACTTTAAATTAATAAAATGTTTGTTCTTATTACAATGTAGAGTTTATTTGTCATTTGAAAATTCTCACTATACCTACACATTAACAAATAAATATTTCAGGCTTTTTCTAAACATTAGACACTACTTCTGTTGTAGAGCCTGCGGCCAAGTCTGATTATCCAATAATATGATATCCCATTTCGTCTATGTTCGGCCATAGCAACCAAATGGCTCGGGAGTTAATTATTACCGGCATGTCTCGCATACTTTTACGTTTGCAGGGCTGCCAAAGTAATGGATCACAAATAAATAAATATTATCTACTGAAAGATGGACGTAACTTTTATGCCGCAGAAGAGTACCTACGTTAGGATTAACATCCTTCCTTATCAAGCTTAACACCTCTTTTATATGAGACTAATGTCCCGCCCCGGCTTCGCACGGGTGCTAAGTATACAATAAACCTTCCTCTTGAATCACTCTATCTATTAAAAAACCGCATCAAAATCCATAGCGTAGTTTTAAAGATCTAAGCATACATAGGGACAGACAGCGAAAAGCGACTTTGTTTTATACTATGTAGTGAAGTAACAGCATTTTCAATGTCAAAGGTTTCATTTGGTGACAGCCCTAGCACACCTCCGAGCACATACCTGCGCAGACATTGGCGCCATTCATGGTTTTATTAACTCGCCTATTACACGCGCATGGAGATTTACGATTTAATTTCAATATTAATTAATTTCACTCGTAGCTCTTCATTCTAATGCAAATTACCTGTTTCTCAACAACAAATTTTAATTAAATCAATTAGTTCACGGGACTAATCCCAGCTCTCGTTTTTGACCTCTTACTCAACGACTCTATCTACTTTACTGTACAACTCCATTACTCGTAGTAGGTATAGTAAGAATCTACACCTCGGCAATCAAATCAATCTACTTGTCTCATAATAAGTTATGGTGATTTAATTTTACGCACTAACAAGGACTGAACACTACAAACTGGAGATATTTCCCTCGTTAGGTTAGAGTTACACTCGTCGTCAGAAAACACTCATAATACTTAGGCCCGTAGGATTAAGAAATCACATTATTTCTCAGCGCTCTACCCAAGTAATTTTCCTCAAAACAAAAGAAAAGAACCATAATCCCAAACAACCTCGCTATTTATACAATTAAATAGTCCAATCCAGTTATAATTTTAATGTATTCTCATTGAGGATTCAAAATACGCTGAGTGGCGTCGACAATGACCCGGGAGGCGGGGGTGGCCCGGGAGGGGAGGGCCGGGTCGATGTTCCGGGCAAATTTAGCAATTAGCGTGCGTGCGCGGCTTCCGGCGCAGCCCTGCCCAGGGCTGTTGCAGGTGGACGCCCGAGAATTGTTTCACTGAGGTTTTTAACTTACTGTAATTTCAAAATAAACCATTACCAACACTGTATACCTACTTAATTTTTTCATGCAAATCACCGCTCTACCTCAACGATAACTCTTCTTTGCCTGGCTCTTTCCCCTTGTATTTGGGGTCGATCCTTTTGATTAGCACATCACCGACTTAAATATTGCAGACCAACCAGACTAAATCTCTCAATTAGTCTTTGAAATTTTTTTTTTGCTCAAAAAAGAGAAAGTCTTGTTTTGCACATTATCGAGGGAAAAACAGTTTTATATCGTTTTGTTTACCAAACAAAGTAACAGCTACCCCACATATCGTGCGGATGATAATATCCTACGCTAGAAGCTCTCGAGGGGCTGCTGATTGCTCGCCGTATGGCGGCACTCGGCGGCCGTGGTCAGCTGGCCTGCTGTATGGGGCTTGGAGAAAAACAATCTTGGGGATTTAGGTAATACGCTTTTTGTGACGCAACAAGCTGAAAATCTAAGGTTATAAGAAACAACCCTCCTTGGTAGGTAATGAGTAAAGACGGCCGTCAGATAGTCAGCAAGAGAATAATGAAAACTACGATGCTGCATTTTCATAAAAAAACATCATCTGCACATTTAAAGTTACGTTATCTGTAAAATTTTGCAGTAAACTCTTTAATTATACACATTTTAGACATATCAAGGCCAAATTAACATAAACACAAAATTATATCATATCACAATTCCAATGGAATGCCACCAACTCCCATTATAATGGGTAACAAACGACATGCGGACATTGTATAAAACGCAAACTATCCGACCGCACCGATAATCGGATCACGAAGATTTATCGCCACTCCATGTATAATAATCGATTTATGAGATAAACTATAAATTATCCGAACACCGATACCACAACACATACTCTTAACGATGTAAAAATAGGGTCGAAAATTATGTAATCGAGCTGTAGCGAATTTTTTGGGGACGCACGCCCCACACGGGTTCGAACCCCCGACTCGAGCGTTGTCCCTAATTTGTAATAATGAACCGGTCCGGCGACTTAAAAGCCGAATCTGCAAGTAATGACTGTTTTTAAAATGATGACAGCCGCTTGAGCGACGCGTTTGCGCTCACAATGAAGATGAATGTGTTTGCGAAAAATTAAATTTTAACTTGCATTAAAAAGTGACACTTATTGAATTAAGCTCCGATTTTAAGGAGGGTTGTAATGGACTTTTACAAGTGCTAATCAATTTAACAATGAAAAAACTGAAAGAGGAAAAAATATTCACTGCAACTGCAGTAACATCTATAAATTAACAAATAATGGAAAAAGCTTCTGCCCGGTTAAATATGTTAGTCAAAAGTCGCCTAATTATGTTTGATGTTACATGTTTTGATGTAGTAATTAAAGTGACTTAAAGGGTTTTGTGTAAAAACATCACATTTAGTCTTTGGTATATTTTTTTAGCTCAAGGCGTGGGACTTACTACTTACGACTCATGTTTCGGACTGAAATTCATAAGGGTGGAATCATAGGCAAAAGCTAGTAACCAATAATTTCATTAACTTAATAAACAGCACTATAACAAAAATTGATAGCCGTTTATTAATCGCATGACTTTGACGGGAATCAAACGACATTGTCCCCTACTGTTTAGTGACACAAATGATAATGAATGGTCCCCATGGACTGCGATGGGCTCTATATTAAATTATTCGCTGCAAGTGTTGTGTTGTCCTCGTCAAATATTCATGGGATGTTTTGGTTTTGTTAAAACGTAATGACCGTAATGAAATGATAGTAATTCATATTAATTGACGTGTGATAGCTTGCACTTTTGTAATTCGGTTATGATTCACATTAACTATGACTATAGGTATTATTAATTTGAATGATTTAACGATGATCTAGTTTTAAAGACTTTCTCGGCTATTAAAGTTCAGAGTAAGTATCCGCTTTTATAAAAGTAACGTTACTGTAATAATGCGCTTGAAGTTTAGATTAAGTTTCCGTTAGACCAAAAAGTACATGATTTGAGATAGGCTTCAAATAGGCCATAGACTAGAATGCATCGAGTTGGCGAATTATAACAAAAGAAAAACGCACTGCAGTTACATCACATTATGCAAAATGACTGTCCTTATTCTACAAACACACAACGCGGCTTTAAACTAAACTAAACGTTTATTTTAATACGCTTGTTACACCACAACAATGCGCAAGCGGCGCCTATAATCCACTGCAACGCATTAATTTAATATCGACTCTACATCAAACCAACAGATACTATTTTTCCCTAACAACACTCATTTGATCAGGATAACGTTGTGTGAACCCTGTGACAAAAGAACAGACACTACTTTAGTGTGCATTTTGTGGTGCGTCTACGCAACATAATAGACAACACCTCATTATGATGTGTTACGCTCTTGCGCACGCATTTGATGTGAACAGCGCGCGGAGGATGTTTAGCTTGCAATTAGTATGGATAATATTATTATTTACGTTGACTATACAAACGTAGACTACGAGTAGAAATATTTGTGTAAAACCTAAGGTTATGCGTGCTAACGTTATTTCACTGTTACGAAATGGCGGTATTGAGAATATATCTGTCGATAAAGAAAAATTCTACCAATAGAATAACATTTTGCTGCAAAACCAATCTCACATAAAGTAACAAATCAAAAACAATGACATCACAGCATGATCTCTCGTTTGTGTCCCAATTTGTCGCAAACCGCCGAAGGCAACGTCCCAGACGTGATAACTGTAACTCGCGCGTTTCCAATGATGCGGCCACGTGCGCGCGCGCCTAACGACGCGTTTTCCCGCCCGCCCGCTGCGCGGCGCGAGCCGTTACTGTTTTACAAGATTACAAGAGGGTTGTTTTTTGTTATGGGAAACCGATGGAGATATAATATCCTGGATAATGACCAGTGTTTATCCTGGCGGAGGTAATGACGGATTGAGGCCGTATTATGGTTTATGGTAGAGCAGTTTTGGCTAATAATTGAGGAGAGGACGTTACGGACATTGAAAATAACTAACATTTAGAATTTTGACTATAGAGCAAGTTGACGGTATCATTACACGAGGGCAACATTTTGTGCATAATATCCCATAAATCCGTCGACACAAGATATCGGTAAAGCTGTAGAATTTATAGGAATCAAATTAATATAGATTTAGTAGTTTATTTCTTATACGAGTGTACTAAGTGATTCAGCAATTTACGACGTCATTACGTGGAAATCCAATACTATCAATAGATATTTAGACCCCGTTAGAAAATAAATGTTCAAATTACTGAAATTGCTAAAAGACCTCACAAATTCGGACACACGATCTCCCAAACCCAATCAATTGACGTACAAATATCCCAAAGGCTGTTTCCAACTATTAAGCTGGTCGTCTGCTAAAGAGATTAAACCGATCGAGACGATTTCAATGCCGTTAATCACATTAGCCCAGTGCTGGGCCAACGCCCACTGGCCAGTGCCCAGCAATAAGCGAATTGGTCCGAGATGTGATTGAGTTGGAGCATTGTGGACGGAATAATGGCCGTGAGAGGCGGCTGGGGCGCGCCACAGGCGGCAGCGACCCAAGCTTACATGATGTAGTTTACAATTACAGAATTATAGTCTGTATGTTGTTACAAAATTAATTTTATCTCATTTCTCTTATAATTATTTACTTTATTTTCATTATTATTTCAATAAATAGATCTCTATTAAACCGTACTTCTTACATAATAGTATCGAATTTGATATTACAAAATTCTTAATCTTATAAATATCCCTAACCAGAACCAGAGCACGCTGAGTGACTCCTTTTTATGACAGTTGAGTGAACTGAATACTCTTGCTTCCTCTCATCACTTGTCCCACGTGGCGTCCGAATCGAACGATACTGCTAAATACACAATAGTTCGCTAATGTGATCCGAAGTCGCATCCGTCTCTATTTGGGACAGTCAACCGGGTATTTTCCCCATTTTCTGCCTTTTTCCTTCCCATGAAGAACGACATTAGTGCGGCAATTCCTCCAATTCTGTGTATCTGACCATTCGTTTATGGTTCCTTCGACAGTAACCACATTAACTGCCCGATAATAATACCGCTTGCTGTGACTTGTGGGCTCTTGAGTTTACTCAATTGAGGGTGTTATTTAGCGTTAAGAGGTTTCTCGACGATTGTTTGGTAACAACTTAACATTGATTTACTTATGCTCATCAATTTAAGTACATCATAACTAAAGCCTAGCTATTTTTATTTAAATATAGATTCTAAATAACTAAATATTGACTAGTTCATATCTTTTAACACCTCCTTTGACGATTGAAGGCTTGGTTTTGTTCGAGATTCCGTTGAACATAAACGACTTCAGAGATTGATTGACCTATACTTCTAGCTAGACCTTTAGTTCTAGCTAAAAGTGCTTGAAGCAAGTAAACCTTAAGCATAGTTATATTGGATTCCGAGCAATCTCCCGGCGGAATAAAACAGAACGGCGCCGGCGCGGTTCAATTACGAACTTCTGCGGGCTCCCGCGAAAGCTACGGACTTGGCCTCGATAAACTACATAAGTCAATTAATTCTACTGTTGATACATTTTAATTGAGATTACATTTTCTACTAGGTCAAAAATCTAATCTCATAGTTAAGAGAAGCGTAGAGTAGAGTAACTAGAAGTTACATTTCAATAGTCAGGTGTATGTCAGGCAATTAAAAATAATGTAGAGATCTCATATTTAATCAAAATATGGCCTGGAAGCTACCAAATTTAATTCAAAAAAATGAATCTAAAATGTCATTTTACTGACTCTAACTTCCATGAACTAGTTAATAACAAGTATAATTGAAGCAAAGAAGATTTATTAAAAGTTCCGAAGTCCGTAGCGTCAGTGCGGCAGAGCCCCAGAGAGGTGTAAGTTTTAACAGGCCGCGCGTTTGGCCAGCCCGATCGCTCCTCGGCCACTCATATAATCCACACTATATAAATTTACACTAGGGTTCAGAAAAATGTTGAAATAAATTTGCAGATTTAATAAATATCGATAAAATACAAAAAAAGTGAACAGCTCATTATAATAGCACAGAAACCTTCAAGGAATGTAGAGATCTTAATAACCCATGCTCTACGAATGATGATATCAAATTCAACTTCTTTTGTTCCTATAATCAATTTATTGAGATGTCTCAAATTTTATAGAAGAAATCTACAACGCAATCGCAATGCTTTGCGGTCTGCAAAGAAAACGATGTCTCGGTCCGTTGCGCCGCGTTTATCAAGTGTATACTTTTATACTACGAATGTTTACTTGTCGCTTAATATCTTCCAAGCTGTAGCAGAAAGAGATACGATTAAGATTTTACAAAACGTTAAACCAACGTTGTATTCCGCCGGTCTCCGTCTATTCGCGTTATTAAATCATTTATGTAAAGCAGCCGGCAAATGGCGTGAGACTAACTTGATAATAGCCCTCCGAAGACCTCCCCCCTCCCCCCACGGTGGCGTGGGTCTGCAGATTTGTTTAACGGTTTTATTAGACAAACGATGATACAGAGTTGAGTCGACTGGGCTCGGAGCCATAAATGGTAATGTCGTGTGTGATGTATTGCTACTTTGCGATCCGATTTGGCGATGTTCTATTTGTGTAATAGAAGAAAAGTTATTTAACAAGTAAATAACTCTTCCTTTTTACTTTTACCAACAGTTAATTAAAAAATATAACTCGATACTCATTTATTGCATCCATAATGTTATTAGCCTAAAGCTCTCACAATAACCAGACACGGCTATAATATAAGGTGCGTGAACTTGTAGATTCATAAGAATTTACAGTATTCTTTACATTATAGTCTGACATTTTGTCAATGAGTTCCTTTTAAAGCTACACTTCATTTTAAATCAATTACATTAAACATGAAGTTATTAACTGAATTCGGTTGTGATTAGTCGCACAAAGGCGCCAGCTACGGCGGGTGCGGCGGACAATCGATTTATCGGCCACCGGAGTACAGTCAGCCACACTATGAAATACAGGGTGAAAATCTTGTAAAATTATTATAATTATTCAATAGAGAAGCAATATGTTGAAAAATATTGTGAAGACAGTTCATTGATGATGAAATTTCACCTGAAAATTTATAGTGAATTCTCTAATGTCTAATCAAATAAAAGATGAAAGTTTGTATGATAAAAACCAACTTTTATCTATAAAATGTAAATGGAAGATTTTATACCGTAACGTAGCTAACGTAGACTGAGCCAGGTCCAATTGCCTTCGGTGTACTTTATGTAGTCGTAAGACTCAACTTCCTGTAGGTACCTATGTTTAATGGTTCGAAGGCAATAAATTATATATACCTTTTTTTATATATGTTCGCCACTAGCCAAAGTAAGATGCTAAGTTTATAAAACAAATCCTCCTACCCTGTGTTTTGTTTACCTTTCAGCTCACTATTGATTATTCGGGCCGATTGTACTACTAAACAATAGACACGCAAACCGCTTAATTTATTAATTGAGTAATTTGTGAGCCGGCGAGTGCGAACAGTACATTAGGCGGCCGTCAATCAACTGCCGATAGATCGCGGAGCCTCTAATTGATTGCGGAGTTGGCTTTGAATTGATTTTATTATGAGTATATTGCCGAAAATTCTTTTTCGGTTGTCGATAATGTCGATACTATTTTACGTACTTGAGTATTTTCTTTGTAGTTGCTACGAAATTCTGTCATCTAATAGGTCTGTGTAAAGGTATTTTATCTACATGCAGTGTGCATACCTGCTATTAATCTAGGACTACAAAGTTGTGTGAAAACTAAAAAAAGGGTTTCCCTAAAAAATACATTGAAACAAACAAGCGGAGGACGAACGGAATGAAGCAATAAAGTGCGTGAAACATTAAATTGGGGCGCGCCATTAATCCCGCCGCGCATTCGACCCCCGGCTGGACACGACACGTGTTTTTGTCTTGCAAAACAAACGTCCGGCAGCGAAGGGGTTAACTAGGAAACGAGTTGAACCTAATTGCAGATGCTAAGTTTAGATTTTTAAAGCATCGATCCTATTGAATATTATGACATTACGGACTGCCTAAATTGGTAGTGCCGTTTTAATTTGTGTGTATACAATACAGAATACCTATCTATCTATTGCTTTTCATCATCATCATCATCATCTCAGCCATAGGACGTCCTATGACTATGCTGAACATAGGCCTCCCCCAATGCTTTCCATGTTGCCGGGTTGGTAGCGGCCTGCGTCCAGCGCTTTCCTGCTACCTTTATGATGTCGTCGGTCCACCTTGTGGGTGGACGTCCCTATTGCTTTTAAAGAGATTTTAATAAATAATTATTATCCAATATTTTTGTATTGCTCATTAACATACAAAACCTGTATAGCCCATGTTTATTCCACGTAGCTACAGAGAGCGGTAATTGATTACACGCCGCGCATCTGCTCAAACAGGCGCTGCTTTATTAGTTTGTCCAGACATAATTAATTGTAAGAGCCAATCGCGATTACACGCCTTTCAGGCTATTGACGCAGTTATAATATATCGTCGCCAATTTCCCGACTTGTGAAAATAGCATAGAATTAGCTAAATTAATCAGAAAACAATTTTCTAATTATTACCTGATTAAAAATAGTCAATTTTCATAAAAATATTTTGTAAAAACTAGACATGCTAAATGGGGATTTCGTAGCTATTATTTAAATTGTCTTAACTAGTCGCTTATTCAATAAAAAGGCCATGTCTGAAAAATGGTCTTCATAAAACACTGTGCGCTTTAATTAAAAGAGTAACAAAATAACATGCGTTTAAATCAAATTACCCGTTGTCCATTTAACTTGAACAAATAACTAAATGACACATCCATTTACGTCTGCTTAATATCATTACATATGTAGGTGCCATTCTCATAGTGCAGTTTTACCCTTTGGAAAATTTTGTGCTGGGAGTTTATTGCCTTAATGAAGTATTTTCTTGTGCACTATTTTAAGACAAGTTTCCAAGTATGTAGGTACATAGTTTTACTTCTTTGTTTCTTTCGTTTACTATTTAATACGTACTTTTTTGTATGTACTCGACGATAATGATTAATTTCACACTTCCTTTGTCTGGAGTTAATGGTAATTTTCAAAAACATTATTGTATTATCAAAACAAATACAGCCAAACGAGGGAAATACCTAATTATAAACTTTTAGGTACACATTATGAAATCTATTAGAATATTCTGGTTGTGTCTAAGTTTGGCAAGGCAGGATAGTAAAAAAAGGATTTATATGTGGTAACAGAGGTGTACCTATGAAGATGAGTTTGTTCCGGCGTTTCTTCTCAGCACTTGCCATATGTTTGTCTCGAAGCGCTGGTAGGGCCCAAAAGATAAGGAGACATGTAAAGTGCCCCATAAGGGCTACCTTTTCTTTTTTTATTATTTTCTATTGACGTTCATAAGTGCCACTTGTGGTCTAAACTGAATAAATATTTTTGATTTTGATTTTGATTTGATTGATAGAGCCTAACTTTTTGCAGGTAGTGTAGTAAGAGACATAAATCAAACTCTAGATCCAGATGTCCCAAGAAAGTTTAGAATGCCATACTGCTTGTCGTTTGTGAATGCGACTCCCTTAAAAGGAATAGGAAATACTCAGATGTAAATACAAGAATAGAAAGGCCATTTATATTTATAAAACAATCGCAAAATATCATGTAGTTTCCTCATAACATTGGCATTGGTTCCCCGATCCAAAGTTCGGCCAGTCCACACGCCCCCGTCTCCATCATGACGCCATAAACAACGCGCGCGCAGCCGTGAATCACGCAGCGGGCGCGTAACTACATTACTGAGCAACGCTGGGTTTTTCGTCTGTGTCGCCGCGATTGGTGTGTTCATCTTGTTGTAAGAACAATATGTTTATATGAAAGAGCATCCTAAAGGTAGAGATAGTAGGTATCGGTATCTTTTCCAATTCTTCACAGGTCGGGCATTTGGACCCCTCAAGTTTATTTGTATTAGGTTGGATTTCCAAAAGTGAGACACTCAAAGCATGCCTGAAATGAATTGTTTAATGTTTTTTTGAGCATACTTTGATACATTTGTCCATATAGGATCTACAGGGTCAAATCAAATTGACATCGCCTACCTACTTATAACATGATTTCTACTCCTTTATTTCTTCTAAACTTCATCCAAACCTTTGGTCTCTATTCTTCATCTTGAACTTCTGCTAAAATAGGTACACCTGCAGTTAGATAATAAGAAAACTATGGTTATTTCCGCCTTTTGCATCTCAAATGGAACTCTTGATATTTCATCTGAAATCACTGAGAAAAATGTAGAAAATGTTACAGTTGTACGTACAATAATAGTTTCCTTGCTCGAATACATTTAGCAGCAAAAAGTGAAAAGGTTGTTGGCTAAAGGATTACGTTCAAGCGGCGGGAAAATATCTCTAGGGGGCAAATAGGAAAAACGACCGCCGCATCGGCCGCCATTGTAGGCCGGCAAAGGGTCAGGTGGCTAGATCTCTTGCAAGATTTGCTCTGCAAAGTGTTGACAGTTTACCTAACAGAGGATCTTTTTCTGCACACTAACCCTTCCGCTGTAAGAAAAGTGTTCAGTTAAATGATAGAGTCGGACAGATCGGTGAAATAGTCCTCTTTGAATTCTGAAGATTGTTTTGTTGCTAAGGCTGGATTTTGTAATTTTTCACAAATGTCCGCAGACTATACACGATCACTTTCATCGTTCATTTGGTTTATTCACATCACAAGAAGTACAAGTGTAATGTTTAATTAAGTTGACTTCATTTGTATACAATTCATCTAAGGTCTTTTGCATACATTTTGTTCTTAAGACAAGCAATTTGTGAAAACCAGTTTCATCATTGATATATTTTTGGGTAAAATATATATAATCATAGGTAATTTTGTACGATCACCTTTCAGTACGAGAGCATCTACATTTTTCTTTTTTACCTTTCAAGTTCAACAATCCACCAATATAGGTACGTTTATGTTATCGAAAAGATCTCAAATCAAACAATCCAGGATTCGCGTGTGAAGATAACTTCAAAAATTCACCCAAACCCTCCAATTTGTTGGTTCAAAAGTGTGTAAATTGGACGTCTCTAGTTGTTTACGGGGCTGTTGGGCCACAAACTACTCGGATTGGACCCCTTCTTCCCGTTCGCCCACTCGTTATCCTATTTGGCCCGCTCTCCCGGGCAAGTTTCAAGGCGGGTAAATAAGGAGTACATGCCGGGAATCTTCCGCTTCGCGAACCAACTTGCGGCGAGGCTGCGCGCATAAGAAGTAGTTTAAACGATTGGAGCGCTTCGAGTTTTTATATCGACTTTAAGTAAAAACTTTGTTAGAAACTCTAGTACTTATTTAAAGGGTTAAAGAGCTGTTTGTTATTCCTAAAGAAACATGTAACAAATTGATGCTATCACACTGTTATGCTTAGGAGCAACGCTCTACCTGTGCACTCGACCTCGCGCCAGCAAACACCGGACCGCATTGGCCAATTACACGCGCTGGCCTATTTGAACAGCTGCTTCTGCGCAGGAGTCACTGCTATGCTAGCGAGGACTACAGTTCGATTCACTGTTAGACAATGGTACATCCAATGTCTAAAAGTGAAAATTACATACAAAAATGCGCATGGATTCTTTACAGCACATTGACATCTCTTCTGATACTGATGATGAAGGTCAATGATCTCTAATCATCAGAAATAAATTGCGAATCAGAATTTATGAGATTCATTCCTACTTTGTTGGTTGAAACAATTTGTATCTCGACATAAACCTTAAATTTTATAGGAATGTTGTTTACAGCCCACAATACTCTGTTCACATTCCTAAAAGATTTGTTAAAAGTAGCTCACTAATACCATACATGATATTCATTATAGCAACAGCTTTAATGTCTGTTCTACACATGTCCAACTGTCATATCTACCCACAAGGGTCCTTAAATTCTAAGGCAGTGTTCTCACAGCCCTAACAAAGGGCCTTATTATCGCCTTATTATTATTTCAACATTGTTGCAATAACGCCACAATAACGCGCTATCATTATTTGTTTAACATTCTAATGAGTATGCATCTTCCACTTGTCTGATGAATTATAGACCTTCGTACACAGATATAAGGGCGTCAGGTCGTCGCGCCAGTTGTAAGATTGGTTCGATTGTCCCGGAGTGACATGGGTGTGTGTCAGCGCGGTTTACAGAGAAAATACAACGGTTATAATGATTAGTGGAGTCCCTTCGAGAGGTTCAGGGAACTAGGGTTGACGGGAAAGGTTTTTATTGGGTTTTGTTGACTCTTACAAAAAGGTGTTTTGGCTTTAAATATGACATCGGAGGGCTTTATGCTGACGTATTAAGATGACCGGATTTTTAGCAATTCTTGATAAATTTTATAAAGGGCCTAGCTTGCACTAGATCTCTACCTTCTATTACTTCAACGGATAGATGCCTGATGCAGGGATAGATGACTCGTTAATACAGTTTTTGAATTATAAGGATCAAATGCATTTTGAAATCAAACAAGACAAGTATTATTATTTAAGATTGTTTGTTATTAAATGAATTAAAAATGAAATTTAATATTTTTTATTAAAAATAATACTACTCCTTCTAGCGCAGTCGGGTAAAAAGGTAATTCGATCAGAAGGGCACCCTATTTATTACTTTCCTAAGGTTAGCCGTACTACATTCTTTTTTCTTCTTACTTGCTACCTGTGACAAAAAGAGCAGGTTAGGATAGATGCCCCTAAGGTGCATGGGACATGGCCCTAAGGGCATCTATACCCAAAAAAAATTAGGCAACTATCCTTTTAGCATAGGATAGGTGCCGTTTTTAATAAAAAATATAATAACACTAAAAATCGAATTAAACTAATCTATCCCGTATAATTTATAAGATAGTCTATCAAATTATATAAAAATCTGCTTCATTTTACAGCTGACAAAAAAAATATCCATTAAAAAATACTTACCAATATTATTTCGACGCTCGCTAAGGTCTGGCTGCGGAAGATTTTTGCTCTCACTGGCTAAACGAACGCACTCTTTGATGGTTTGCGAGGCGAAAAGTGGTACGGGGAGGTCCCTTTCTATTATACGTACTATAACTTTAGGCTAAGTTGATTGTGACATAGTGTACTTAAAATCGCGGCACCTATCCCACTGGGGCATGTATCCTGGAATTACCATAGCTGGGCATTAACTCGTTAATCCGTTAATCGTTAATTAACGAAGTTAACATTTCTATTAACGGATTAACTTTTAAGTTAACTTTAAAAAATGTTAACGGACTCGTTAACTTCCGTTAAATTATCCTAAGTCCGTTAATCGTTAATCCAGTACCTACTATTCACCAAAAAGATACAGCAGGCACGCTGAACAACGCGTTCTGACAAGTACGTTCGGACTTCCAGAACTTCCAGCAGAACCCAAAACAACAGTTTTTGTAACCATAACGAAATGATATAAAAATGCTGTTTTTTTATTTATTTACAAGCTTTATATTGACTTCACTTGTTAGTATGTGTGGGACAAATCTTGCAACTGAATTTAAGACCAGTTGTAGAAACCAGTACGATGAGAATGCAATGTTATGGTACCATTAAGCTGGTCTGATGATGGAGTCAGGAGGTGGCCATAGGAACTCCTAAATGAAACGGCGAATTTGGGTTCGTTGGATTTGTCTTTTCGAGCACTTTAATACTAGATAATGTCCAGGTAGGGTTGCCAGGTGTCCGGCTTTAGCCATGTTTGGCTTTTTACGGTCTTGTCCGGCCAAATATTGCCTTGTCCGGCCTGTCCAGCTTTTGTTAGGCCTTTTATTTGGCTGCCGCGCCAGGCGAAAGTCGAGCCACAGAATAATATGGAGTGCACGCATCAGGATGGTTGGGCAACCGATGATGATAGTCCTCACTCGTGAGCTTTGCACCCCCCTCACATGTCCAGCATTTAGGGTGAAATGTCCGGCCAAATGAAGCACAAAGTCCGGCTTTTGTGTCTTTGGACCTGGCAACCCTATGTCCAGGGTCCTGATTATGGAGTCAGGAGGTGGCCATAGGAATTCCTAAACGAAACGGTGGAAACTTATCGACTTTGGATTTGTTGGATTTGTCTTTTCGAGCACTTTAGTGCTAAATTGTATTGTAATTAAACCAAGGCTCTGAGATTGAGATACTATAGACTAAGAGCTGGTGAACGCCGTAGGTCTGGCGTTCATGCATCATTTTATAAAAGCTGAAAGTTTGTCAGCGTATGCTCCCAATATAGGTTAGAATGTTGGTGGATTATGAAGTTTGGGACATCTTTGCTTTGGCAGCTATCCTAAAAAAACTGTCTGGCAAGGAGTTGGAACTGTCAAAACTGTGTGGCTGATGTCGAAACAACTTCTAATCATTGCCCAAATATTATAGATAAAAATCAGATTTTATGGTATAACGTGAATATACTTACAGAAAAAGCCACCGTAAAAGTTAGGCTTATTACGTTATACCATAAAAGCTGATTTTTATATAAAATATTAGGGCAATAGAAGTAGTTTCCTCATCAGTCAGACAGTTTTGACAGTTCCAACTCCTTGCCAGACAAAGCCACGATGACCCAAACTTCATGATTCACCAACATTCTATCCTATATTGGGAGCATACGCTGACAAACTTTCGGCTTGTATAAAATGACGTAGGTCTGGCGTTCACTAGCTCGGCCGAGCTACTACTAAAAAGTGTAAAATAAAATTATAATAATAAAATACTTTTTTAAAAACAAGCTTTTATTCTGAAATGCAGTTGTTACTAAAACGAAAAAAATAATTGTATGCTAAGTTCAAATAATATCGAAAGCTTGTAGCGCAAACATAAAGGAGGAATAAATTCCGTGAGCGATACAAGCTTTCGAAATTATTTGAACCTTGCATACAATTACTTTTTTCGTTTTATTATCATGTGTTAACGGATTAACGATTAACGTTAACTTGCGTTAAATCTTACTAAATGTAACGTTTTAACGTTTAACGAAGTTAACTTTTTTATTAACGGTTTAACGGTTAACGAAGTTAACTATTTGATTAACGGTGCCCAGCTATGGGAATTACCCTATAATAAACCAAGAATGTAATTCCCTGCCAGACTCTGTAAACCTGCAATTTTCATGGCATTTCTAAAGATGCATTGGCCTTGCTCCTTACACTCGAGGGGCAAACGGTAAATTATGAATGGTTTTATGAATAATTATCCATCCCAATCCCAACTAATATTATAAATGCGAAAGTAACTCTGTCTGTCTGTCTGTCTGTTACGCTTTCCCGCTTAAACCTCGCAACCGATTTTGATGAAATTTGGCATAGAGATAGTTTGAGTCCCGGGAAAGAACATAGGATAGTTTTTATCCCGGTTTTTGAAACAGGGACGCGCGCGATAAAGTTTTTCTGTGACAGACAAAATTCCACGCGGGCGAAGCCGCGGGCGGAAAGCTAGTAATTAATAATTATTATACCAATGATAAGTTCCTCAGCCCTAGATGCCGTGTGTGGCCAACGTGCATCGTGCCAAGTGTTATTTTATTAGGTCGCGCGTCGGCGACGCGACGATGCTTCGGCTCAACAATAACACCACTCGATCCGTTCACTTAATTCCCGAGTGCTGTTTAACAATAGTGATGAGACCGATTTGATGCCGTGGGGGTCTGCTTTTGAGCCACTAGATACATTTGAAGGCAATGCTTATCATCACACAAGCAAGCAATAAAAATACCGTTGAGTCTGTTAATTTACGTTTAAATGTAAACTCAGAGGCCTATATTACATTTACGTTGTTGAAAATCTTACAATAATTTTCAATAAAAACATGACGTGGGCGCAGGTGGTCTTGTCATTGTGAAAACCGTTGCAATGAAAATATAAAGGGTACATGTAACGCTTTGTCAATATCCGACCGGAAAACCTGGTGGAGCGTGACTTTTAAATACGTTTCATCCGCTCAAATGGCGAAAAAATCGCTAGTGCCTTATGTTTTGCCCTGTAAAAGCTATATAATAAGTTTCTAAATAGCCTTTATTACCTATTATTTGAAAGCCTGGTTTTTCTAACATAATTAAACAATTCCATTTATTTAAAATGAGTAATTTACCAATCTTCGTCAATTAGTCATTAACTGCTGCTTAACTCACGGCTCTGTATTACAAGTATATTACATCACATGCCAGTCCGAAACCATATTGCTCGAAAATTAATAAGAACTAATTAAAGGTAAAGGATAGTGCCAGGGTCTGGACCAAGTGTTGCCCAGAACCAACCCATAGTGTATTTGTTCCTCAGGCCAATACTAATGTGTAAACCGAAGCGCACTGAAATCTATCCCTGGAGTTAAGAGAAAAAAAGAGTTTTGTTTTGAATTATTTACATACAAAATATCATCGATATATACGTACCACGCATAAGATTTCATGGTTTTGGCATTAAACAACACTCGCTATGTTGAACTTAACCATACTGCATCCGTACACCTTACTTTAGTGCGACTTAGACATTCTTTATAAGCGATCTAACGCTGTTGCAATAGTTTAGTTAGTTGACAGAAATCATTATTTCCAAAATGAAGCAAGAAGTTTTAGTTCTCTATCTTTGCGAAAAATCAATTTATTGGTGTATTACAATCGATTATTGAAGTTACAGTAAGCTAAAACTTCTTGCTCCATTTTGGAAATAATTAATATCGGTCAACTAACTAAACTACTGAAACAGCGCTTGATCGCTTATAAATAATGTCGAAGTCGTACTAAAGTAAGGTGTACGGATGCAGTAGCGAGTGTTATTTAATGCCAAAATCGCCAAATCTTATGCGTCTTATGCTTAGTAGGTATCGATGATATTTTGTATGTAAATAATTCAAAATAACTCTTTTTTTCTCTTAATTCCAGGGATAGATTTCAGTGCGCTCCGGTTTACAAATCAGTATTGGCCTGAGGAACAAAATGCACTATAGTTTCATTCTGGGCAGCACTTGGTCCAACTTCCATACATGGATTGGCACTGTCCTTTAATTTTTACTGAATAACATTTCAATATCACCAAAATATATCCTGTTGAAACAAGTTATATCCTATTTCCTCCTATCCTAATATAGTAAATATTATTTACTATTTGTTAAATTATCAAACAAAAAGCCTTCTTAAATGCTGTTGCTTAGGGGACGAGGCACACATCTGTTAACATTATGATAATTTTATGCTTCTATACAAAGTGGCCCTTTTCAAATCAGTAAAGCAAGCAAATTTAACTTAGGTGCTCTGTTCGTATCGCCCACATACTGTCCATGCATTTTACCAACTTTATTCAACATGCAACCTACCAACGATGAAACAATAAAATATGAACATTTCGCACTTGTGTTTGCCGTTATATCATGTTCTGGAATCGGATTTTCTTGTTTTCAGGATGGTCCACCCAATCTCAGTAGAGTCATACTCACTTATATAATATCAAAATACTCGTAGGTGCGTGCACAATATTCGCCTCCCACATCGCTGGCAGGCAACTCAAACATGGTCCCGGTGATTATGTTGGAACAGGTGCTCCAGAACATTCCTGGTGATTGTGCTCGTTGCCCGATTGTTTGGTTATCGTTAGCGTGACGCGTTTGCTGAATGCCAGCGCGGACACGGTTAAGTGGATTATTTGGTGCTAGAGTTCACTGTCTTCGTTACATTTTGATATCATTATTATAAACTATTTATTTACCTACCGTATATAATAAGAGTTACTATTTGGAATTCAGTGAAGTTTAATGTTACCATTTTATTTTATTTTACTTAATTATGCACACAGCTAATGACTGAAGTTTCTTTCACTTGACAATGTATACCAAATATTTATTTAACTTTATATTTTTGCAATCAAACTTTAAATTATCCGATAAGCTACTTGTTACAACGTTTTGCATTTCAATTCAGTTTTTAATGTATGAGTACCTACTACTACCTATCGTAAACATATCGAACGATTTGATTGCTTTGAAAATCTCATTTATCAAAACGATCCGATTTCATATGCATGGACATTCCCGATTCGGCATTACGGACCTCCAGCGCGGTAATCTGCGCAAATGCAGCTCTAGTATTGAAATCAATTTGCAATAACGCAAATCCGCGTGTTATCATAAGCGGATGCGTCCGCTGCACCGCGGGATGTGCGGGACGCTGAAAAGCGGGACGATGCAAAACAAGACATTTTATTTTATGTTTTACATTTAGGAAGTGAGTTGCTTTGAAGAATGTCGATGTCATGTTTCATTTATAATTTCAGGTAGGTAATTTAGATAAAAGAATTTGTTGAAGTCATTTAAGTCCTCAAATAACTGGTTGAAAATCCTTAAATTCCTGTAGTAATATTTAACAACTTACACATAATCTGTATTTTTATTTATTAATAAGATTTGCATAACTTTAATACAAGAAACAAAAATAAACTTGCCGTTCCAAATTTCAGATTGCATAAGATTGGTAATTCATTTATGGGAAAATGTATTAAATTTTTTAATAAATTACCACAAGCTGTTGTAGAACTACCCATTCATAAATTCAAAGCACATATTAAAAGTACCTTAATGAAAAAGGGCTACTATAAAGTCGATGATTATTTAAAAGATAAAAATGTTTGGGATACGTTACTGCCTAGCTCGCATAAATATTTATAACTTTGTACATTTTAAAGCATGTAAACCTTTGAAAAAGAGGCTGACAATAGTGACTGAGTTTCTTGCGCTGCTTCTTCTCAGCACTGGCCCATTTATTGTCCTGAAGCAGTGGTAGGGTTAATACTGGGACGTGTAAAAGTGCTTTTTTTAAGCCTATTTACAGAAATAAATGAGTTTTAATGAGTTTTAATGAGTTTTTTTTAATGGATATCCGATTGGATTTGTCTCAAATATATAAAAGCATTAGATAAATCAGTTTTCTTATGGCACTAAAAAGTATTTTGATGAAAACTCTATAAAATTGAAAGTATCTTTGAAACCATAAATTGGTCCAGTATAATTGTCGGGACAATCGTCTCCAAGACAGGGACACCGTCCAATTTGTAATCTATCACAGCACTAGTCCAGAACGAGTAATTAAAAAACATATTAGGGACATGGCTCCTCGGCCCTTTGAGCCGTAAGCCGATTGGCGGAATGTGCCTGTGAGTGCCTTTTTAAAGCGGGATTATAGAATACCGGAGGAGGGGGTGATGACGGCCCTAGTGTCTGCTGGGGCGGATGCATTCAACTTTCATAATCTCATAGAAACCTGTTTATTTAGCGTGGCTTTCTAATTTATAATCTTTTGAAGACTGTATTGAGATATGCCAGTTTTAATTAATGTTTTTGCAAAACTTAATTCTGCTCAATTTATTTACTCGTAGTGATGTAAGCAACCAATTACAAATTCTACCAAGAACCTGGATAATATCTTTTGTGCAGAATTATTTTAAGTACTTAGTAAAAGTGTTAATTGTTTTATTTATCATTTATTCGATTAATAAGCCGAGAATTTTTCACCTTTTTGTATCAACATATATGTAGAGTTCCTTCATTAAACCTAAGCGGCCATTTGCTGTATTTATTTGGAGCCTAATCAGGAGTTCCAAATATGGGCGATCTCGTTCTGATGCGCCAGCGCCTCGGCGGCCAAATTACGGGCGCTATTAGTGCGCCCGCGCATTGTGCGCACTCACGCCCGCTAGTTGCCTAGTTAGGACAGCTGTTGGCGCAGCCGCATGACATAAGGTAGAGCGTTTCTTTTGACACGTCTTAAAATTACCACTTTATGATCTGCTTCAAATTGTATTAATATAAATCTATGGTGATAACAGAAGAGCCTGCAACCACATTACGTATATCTAAGTACAATAATGTCATTTTAAATACGATGGGAATCTGTACATCCCTACTAAAACTACCTATTGAAAGTACCTAATGGAAGTTTGGAACTGTAACTCCTTCATAGTACGAAATTAAAGATGGTAATGACCTAATGACCCCATAAACCAGGTCAGAATTCAATTGAAAGTAACTTTAAATATACTGGTCATCACAAAAATCGGCCCACCTACGTTTTACAGGAAAACTCGTTTCTACTGACACAATCATGGTGCCCCAACAATATTGGTGTTATTTGAAAGCCCAATAAATATCCTTAAAGAAAAACACATTTAATTTCTTAATAAACGATTAACATAAACGCGATATACAATAAATGTGACTTGAAAAAAGACCTTACTTTGGGCTCACCTCTGGGATCAATTTTTATGGTTATAAAACCAAATAATGATCTCACGTGTCGTCTATAACTGATGGATAGCGATTAATCCCAACTTAACAGTTTTATAGCCATAAAAGTTGGATCAAGCGTAACTACCTATTTTTTGAAGAAGTGACTCTGGATCCTTCTGTGTATATGTGACCAGTGTATATTAGGTGTTGATGGTAGACAGCAAAAATGTTCATCGTTTGTTTTTTGTGTTTTTTTGTTAGATACTCGTACAAGTGTAAATGTTAATGTATTTAAAATTTAATAAATTATTTGTACTTATTTGTAATATTATCTTGTCCCGCGCTCACTCGCCCCGCGTCCCACGCGCTCGGCTCGTCGTGCGTCGTGTTTATTTTACGGCGGCTGTCGGAAGTCGCCTCATTTTCTCGTTACCGCCATATTTTCATTACGCATTGTTAGCCTGTGACTTGCTCGATTGACGGCCACTTTGCCCTTTTACACTTCCGTACAAAAAATACTTAATTTAACTAAATAGGTGGATGTAGCAGGGTCATTCCACCAGCGAGTGAGCACTACCTTCTGTCAGAATGCCCAATATGGGTCCCTAAAGGCCATGACTCCTGACAAATAACTTTACAAACAATATTATTTACAGTTTTTACATATAACGTCAAAGAACTTATGAAAAACGTATTGAAGTGTCGTTTCAAAATACAATACATTTGCTTACTTCATGAAAATGATAAACTTAAAGCACAAACCAAAGCATTGCATGTTGTCAGATGTATGCCCCTCCAAATTATACTCATTAGAATTAAATTTTATCCTATTGAGCTCTTTGAAAAACGCCATGAATCTCCCCCAAGTCTGTCTTAAGTCTGTCTTATTATGTTACCGCGATACGGATTACCGGGCGGGGGCCGGGGTATCCGGCTATGAAGTATGAATCGCCCGGTATTGATTCGGACCGGCACCCGGTTACTGTGTGGGTGACATGTAAAAGTGTTTAGAACGTTTGTTTATTGAAAAAATAATACTGCCTATTAGGGGTGATCTTTGATATGTTCATAATCATCATTTCCTATGGATTTTCACGAATCGCGTGTGAATTTTTTTTCGGTTGGAATAAATTTCTTAAGTGTAAAGAAAATAATCAAAGTGAAGGTGACGGTTTACAAAATGTATGATCTCAATCGCATTAAATGTTTGAATAACAGCAATCTTGTGTTAATGAGTGGTCTCGGCGTCCAATTACTGCTGACACAAGCCGCTAAACTGTCACCTCTAACCGCGCATTAACCTATTGACTAATCAAAATGTGTCCAACGCACCCCAAATTGAATAATAACCTGTTAAGCCTCCCCGGGCGCCATTGTCGCGCAAATTGCCGCCAAATTGGGAACAGTCTCGCAACTCTATTTAGCGCGCCTGCACCCGATTGGAGGCCACGCCCCCTCCCTCGTTCGGAAACTCCATTCAACCCGCGCGAAGAAATGAAATTATGCACTCCGTAAATAAGACGCCTTTGTGCGAGCGCAGCCTTATTTAACTGACAGGTTTCTGAACGTGTTGTGCTCGGACGGTGCGTGGTGAAGCGAAGGCATGCTAGGCTCTAACTATATTATAGCGAGGCGAGCTTAGTTCTTTAGAGGCAAGGAAAGATCGAAGAAATATTACAAATTACTAATTAACTTATTACTGTCGTTCAATACAGGATGTTGAATCACATCAAATGCCATGGTTTTAAACCCTGAAAGCAGTGTTTATGAAAACATATCGTTATACATTGTTTTATTTCAGCAGCAATTACAACAGCTCATTTATTAGACCTATAAAATCTCTACATTTTGAAACGCTAGAGTTTTACCTCCGATAAATAAAAACTGTTAATGGCTGACACAATCACTTGCCTGCAAAAAGATATATCTTTTATTCGAATGGAATCCTCCGAGCCGATCGATCTAACCCGTCAAATCGCGAGTCCATTACACGCCTTATTTAACCTGTCAACGGCGCCGTTTTAACGTAATGAGTTCCGTCTGTCACCGCTGTATGGGCTGTATGAGCGGGTGATACCGCCGGTCACGTGGTCGGTGCTGAGTCACGCATTCAGCGAAGTCCTCGGCTGTCCAGCTAACTGCCACTTTCTGTTATTGCTATTGTGTACGAAACTTGATGTGTGTTAATCGTGTAACATTTTGCATTCGTTTATAAAGTGCTATTTATTAGAAATGATAATAAGTAAGTACGAACTGACAATTTAGTGACAGTTTCTTGCGCTGCTTCTTAGCACTGTCCCATAATTTGTCTTGAAGCAGTGGTTAATACTGGGACGTTTAAAAGTGCTTTTTAAAAGCCTATTTGCATTAATAAATGAGTTTTGTATGAGTATGAGGTACTTAGTTTTAAATGATACTTTTTTATTTTCTTTCATCTTCATTTGCTACTCTTGAGAAGTTAGTAATGCATAGGCAACTATTTCTTTAAAAAACTCATTTGTTAAGTATGTTAAGGTGTCATAAACTATAAAATTGTTAGCACAACACTTATAAAAAACTACTTAAGAGATTCAATTACAAGCTGACCCTTCACAAGTGTACAAGCCACAACACAATCCACTCAATCCACTTAAGCCACATGCTAACGCCGGCGGGGCGGCCTTAAACCCATTGTGCCGTAATCTCTCCCAGCAATCATCGCAGACAACTCGCCTCCGGGGATGGCATGTCCCGCGGGACGTTAGGGACACTATTATAAAAACAGGATAGAGGAATTTGTGAAATTAAATTAGTTGTGACTGGACGTTTTCATTCTGAGTTGTAGAAAATTAACCCTAGTTAGTTTTCACAGATTTTTTGATAATATTAAATGCGATTGTCTATCCCTTTGCATGTCAGTTAAAAGGGATAATTCCCAACCTCACTTACCTATCTTATTATTAAAAGAGTCAAACATTTTGCAAATAAGAACGAAACTAGAGTAGCTTAGATAATTAAAATTAGAACATAACTTGTGTAACAGTCTTTCACCGGGCACAATGTTGGTGACCCTAATGTGATCCCTTAGTGCGGCGCGCACCGGGACAGTCCCGCGCAAGGGGACCGTCGCGGAGTGTTTGTCGGCAAGTGTTACTACTTAACAGCAAATTACAACACAAATAATCTCTTACACATGTAATAAAATTTAGAAAGTGTGATTCTGTACACTGATTTCTTAAAAAAATAACTATCAGCCCCTTGGGGACCAAAATTTTTGAGTTGTATTTACCAGCCAGATAATGTATTGATTAAGCTTCGTTGTTTGATAACATACGACTAGTAGGTAATAGATTGGTTTTGGGGCATTAAAGATATCGTTAACATAAAGGCCTACGTTCTTTGCAAAACGATTTTCACTCGTACATACTTCGTAGGACGCCGCTAAGTTGTTAAGCATAGAGTTCCTGTAGGTATTTTAGATATCATCCTTATTCAAATCAACGAATTTCCAAGAACAAGTTTAGTGAAGCCAGGGCTAAGAATACGTCAGCTCTTAAAATTAGTCTCCTCGAATCGCGTCCTATCGATCGTCCTCAAAACAAACACTCGGGAAAGCTCCTAAATCACACAAGTTAATTTCCCAATTCCACAACACGACTTCAAAACACACGCCTACGGAATCGCGCACCGACAAATTGTTTCCACGACGTTACGAATACGGCCCTTAGACTAATGCGCCCAGTTTGACGAGACCCTTAGAATAGCCTCATGAGCCCTTGTGAGGCCAGTGAATAGTTTGGCAGGAGAGAGGTGGGTAGGTCAGGTTACGGTGGTGATTGTCACATACAAGTAATAAATTGCTGGGTCCGCACATTCGCGCGTCACGCGTCATTAAGGCGCGGAATTCGGCAAATTAACAATTACACGAGCCGGGCGTATGTTAATTAGTGAACTCGCACGTAACGGGGTACTCCCCGCGGGTGGAGGAGACGCTGTACGACCACACAGACAATTTTATGAGCTGCTATTACTCTCGCGTGTAAACAAATATTACTTTGGTAACTGGTACAATAATGCACTTCAATCATGAGTTATAATAAAAAGTTACGTGATTAAAAACAAATTCAACATCTTTTTAAATGTCTCCATTAAACAAAAACAGTAAGTGATAAGTACTAAAAATTTATTCAGAGTAAAGTATTTTTAAAAGCTGGTATAACTATTGAATTCTTTACTAGAAAGAAACCAGCAGTCTTTTTGTTTAGTTTTGATGGTGTTGCTCATTTTGAGCCACCATACAAGTAGCCATGATAGCTAGCATATGAGACAAGAGTAGTAAAGCTTAATCCTTCGACACGTTAACCCTAAACTTATCGAGCAATTGAATTCGGGACAAATCCCGCGGAAGCCGGCCGTGATCCTGTAATCCACGGTAATAATTAGTGGGTGTAGGCGAGGGGTCAACTTCGGTATTTTGCACATTATGCGTAGCTGCACGTTAGGGTACCAATAAGCTAGCTTTTGCTCATACTTCTACATTACTTATTCGTTTCTAGACATGCACGTACGCTCTCTACCTTAAATCCTACCAAAGCTTACCTAATTATTATCATCTTGACAGGGCTAGTTACCACAAAGTTTATGGAGGAATTTAAGCTATTACTATTTTAATCAAAAAAGTGTACCTGCTATGATTAACTAATAATTATGACCATACAGTTTTCAGTAAATTATTATTTGCATCTATCTTTTTTAATGGTTAATTTGAACAATAATTCTCTTTCATCATTTCTATTTTTGTGATGTTTATCTACACTCTAATCCAGACTTCTTAGCAATTAGTGGTACAAATCCCACGTAGCTCGGTGAGATCAGTGTCCCGCCACCGACTAGTGCCGGCGGCCGCGGGACGCAATCAATAACGGGACGGATTGGCGCGAAGGGGTTACGCTGACATTTCCACTTATATTGGAACTTGTCTCTTAATACCATTTTTATTAATGAATTAATTCAGATTAGTCACAATTGGCGTCGATAAAAACACCAACGATTCGGGTTCCGGATTTAATTACTACTGTACTGAATAAGTAAATAACTTACGGAGTCTCTAAAAGTATGGCAATGCATTGATAGTATCTCTTGTTTTGGAAATGTCCTTCAGCAACGGTTAGCTAAGCCACATCGAGTAGATCGTCAGCTAATGCGCGGCGGCGCCATCTTCTATGGTCATAGTCTCATCAATTTTTCCATTGTAAAAATACTTTACCTAATTATATTGGACAAGCCTGCTCTTATTTCAAATCTTACTAAAATGGTAAACTCTTTGATGAAGTAGACAAGCCTGAAAATACCTATTTATTCAGGGGTGGTCCCCGCTCTACCCGCTTCGTAGCGAACAAAATGTTGAAATTACCAACTTTTCCGCGAAATCGTTAACGATTTCGCTGAACGCCGAATATGACTACCGAAAAATCATTAATAAATTGATTAATAACGGATATAAAACAAAGGTAATTCAATTTATAATTTTGCCGTCATCTGCACCAATTAAGCTATAATTAAAATCCACAATCAAAACATCCGAGATGTGAATTGTACCGAATATGAATTTCTATTTAAGCATTTCACATCAGGGAAATTTAATGGTTAATTCGAGTAATATTAGTAGAATTACGAAATATGTTAAAACAGATAATAATGCCGTGATTGGACTAATCAGTATTAACGTTATGCGGGCAATGTGTGCGGAGGGGGCCGGGGGAGGGGGGGAGGGGAGGGGGCGGGCCGCAATATAATGCTAGCGGAGTATTAATTTGCGCGAGCGGCTGGATAGGGTTTAATTAACAAATTTAATTAGAAATTAACTGTTTTGCTCGGGACTGTGCAGGGCTGCCAGGGAAAGGTGAAATCTGCGGCTCCAGTTTCGCTTAAATTATCGTATTAAGTACCTACAACCGAACTTCTAAAAAGTCTATTATTTAATTAGGGGCTTATTCTGCTTACAAAACCAACTTTAGACAATGTACAATTGTCAGTTCGTGATTCTTCTTCTTAAAAGGCTTTTCTCATTTAATATGATTTAGTCCTAAAAGTTGATAAAATTTTAAATCTTTCTTCATCATGTGTCATCAAACATTTATTACAATGATTGCGGACACTATATAAAAAAATCCTTTCAAATTCGAACGCATTAAGATTTTTGGACATGTTTTCGATTGAATTTTAACTGTAGCAACACTCTGAGCCTGTTTTAATTGGATATAGTTTTACTAACGAATTATTCAGATTAAATTGATCCCACAATGTATTAAAATTACTATGTTTGTCCCTTCGGCACCCCTACGCGTCGCGTGGAGCGTTTGGAAATTTAATTTAGTTAGGAATTGTGTGGGTAATTGGTTTGTTTTGAGCGCTTAGTTACCCGCGCCTGATACACTGTGATCGATTGGCGCGGTCGGACATTCTTACTTCTGTGCCCGAACTTTGGAAAGGGTAGGGAAGTTCATTATCAGAAGTCACTTGGTGATGTGGTAATTATGTCATTAGTATTCAACTGAAATTCAACTCGTGTCTATTTATTTTCTTATACTGGGTGGAATTTTGTAATGCCACCTGGAGGGGAAACTACTCTTAATACTGTAGATAGAAAATTTTACTCATACTTTTATAAATACTCATGCTATCCTATAATAAAATTAATGGTATGGTGGTGAATTTTCGAAAAAAAATTCGGAAATCTTTGAATGCAGTTCCATTTCTTTTAAAAAATAAAGGAATGTTTTCTTTGAGTAAAATTATCTATCTACAGTATTTTAAGAGTACTTTCTCTCCAGGTGGCATTACAAAATTTCCTCCCTATATGTATAATGAAGACGAAGAACACAGTCAAATTGGGATAGTGTGTGCTCAGTCGCAAATACTTCATTGTTTGAAATAATACCTAATAATGCGGTTTTTTTTTCTAAATAGGTAAGCTTGTAATGCGACGGATCACAGTCTGCTACAACATAATAACATAGTATAAGTTGGTAAAAATAAATAAATAAATCAACA
Organism: Ostrinia nubilalis; assembly: GCF_963855985.1. Classification (NCBI taxonomy): domain Eukaryota; kingdom Metazoa; phylum Arthropoda; class Insecta; order Lepidoptera; family Crambidae; genus Ostrinia; species Ostrinia nubilalis. Next base: position 310,008 of record NC_087101.1, read on the forward strand.
TTTCAATCTCAAAATTCTTGTAAAAATAGCGATCGCATTTTCACATCATTCACCTCACGTTTTATTCACAGGTGTGGTTCCAAAACCGGCGAGCGAAATGGCGCAAGACGGAGAAGTGCTGGGGGCGCTCCACCATCATGGCGGAGTACGGGCTCTACGGCGCCATGGTGCGCCACTCGCTGCCGCTGCCCGAGACCATCCTCAAGAGCGCCAAGGAGAACGACAGCGTCGCGCCCTGGCTGCTCGGTGAGTTTAGTGAGTCACTCTTTTCTCTATAGCCTTGATACGTGGCAGCAGCATAGCACGAGTATTTATAAAATAGAGTATAAGCGCCAAGGAGAACAACAGCGTCGCTCTCTGGTGAGTTTAGTGAGTCAACCTTTTCTCTATAGGATTGGTACGTGGCAGCAGGGTAATAACTTCATGAGCGCCAAGGAGAACAACAGCGTCGCTCTCTGGTGAGTTTAGTGAGTCAACCTTTTCTCTATAGGATTGGTACGTGGCAGCAGGGTAATAACTTCATGAGCGCCAAGGAGAACGACAGCGTCGCGCCCTGGCTGCTCGGTGAGTTTAGTGAGTCACTCTTTTCTCTATAGCCTTGACACATGGCAGCTGGATAATACGAGTATATTCGCAAGCGCCAAGGAGAACAACAGCGTTGCTGCTCGGTGACTTTAGTGAGTCACTTTTATCTCTATTGGCTTGACACGTGGCAGCAGGATAACATCCTCAAGAGCGCCAAGGAGAACGACAGCGTCGCGCCCTGGCTGCTCGGTGAGTTTAGTGAGTCACTCTTTTCTCTATAGCCTTGACACATGGCAGCTGGATAATACGAGTATATTCGCAAGCGCCAAGGAGAACAACAGCGTTGCTGCTCGGTGACTTTAGTGAGTCACTTTTATCTCTATTGGCTTGACACGTGGCAGCAGGATAACATCCTCAAGAGCGCCAAGGAGAACGACAGCGTCGCGCCCTGGCTGCTCGGTGAGTTTAGTGAGTCACTCTTTTCTCTATAGCGTTGATACATGGCAGAAGGATAATACGAGTATATTCGCAAGCGCCAAGGAGAACAACAGCGTTCCTGCTCGGTGACTTTAGCGAGTCACTTTTATCTCTATTGGCTTGACACGTGGCAGCAGGATATCATCCTCAAGATCGCCAAGGAGAACGACAGCGTCGCGCCCTGGCTGCTCGGTGAGTTTAGTGAGTCACTCTTTTCTCTATAGCCTTGATACGTGGCAGCAGGATAGCACGAGTATTTATAAAATAGAGTATAAGCGCCAAGGAGAACAACAGCGTTGCTGCTCGGTGACTTTAGTGAGTCTCTTTTATCTCTATTGGCTTGACACGTGGCAGCAGGATATCATCCTCAAGAGCGCCAAGGAGAACAACAGCGTCGCTCTTTGGTGAGTTTAGTGAGTCACTCTTTTCTCTATAGGATTGGCACATGGCAGCAGGATAATAACTTCATGAGCGCCAAGGAGAACGACAGCGTCGTCAAAGAGTTTAGTGAGTCACGCTTCTTAGGTCGAGGCAGTAGTGCTGGCATAGTGGCGCCATGGAGCACGATGAATCCTGGCAGAGTACGGCCTACACTATTCTCTAAAGGTACCAGGAAGAACGACAACAAGGGTCAGCGTCACGTCCTAGCTGTTTGGTGAGCTTACAACGAGAAGAAATACAGTAAAACTCTCTTAGCTCTCACGAAGATGATCTCTAGTATGATTACAATTATCCTGCAATGTGCTTACCTGCAAGAGAGAAGTATGGCCCACTATCTTGTTGTAGTACAAAAGTTCCAGAAATAAAGCCGGTCTCTACCCCAATATAAGGTAAGTCTAATTTTGTCACCTCAGACAAACCACATTAGCGACTCTATTTTATGTGACTAATAAACGAAACAATCTTCTTTCATATAATAATTAGCCGCGAATGAAACACGCTACAGACGCTAGGAAATTGGTATAGTAATATTATTTGTTTATTTGTATTATTTACTCATAATATCCTTTACATTTAACAGCAACCGTTGAATCAAATGTTTTATGCAAACTCTACGTTTGAACTATGTGAGCGATACACTTGTTACTAAATATTCCTCCTACTTGTTTTGCTCGTATCTTCAGCTCATAACAAACATTAATATTACTTGAGATTCGGAAATCCAATTTGCAGACGTGCAGCAGTGTCGAGTTTCTTGGTTTAGGGTAGAGTTACCAGTTCAGATTAATTAATTATTACTATTCCATGCTCATTAATCCTACGAATACACCAACAATAGATTTCATGGCACGAATTAAATTTGATACCGCACAATACTATTGTAATAAACATGCGTATCAACAATAACATCATACCGCTAGGTATTAGTCATCAACACCATGCTACATCAACTCATTCTAAGTAATTAAATACAAATCTGCAAATTGTGAGGTGATCATCGCATTGAGTAGTCCTAAAGTAATGAAACTTACTTTTATTATAAAATATCGCAAACAGTCTCCCAGCTTGCGTTTACTAACAAACAGTAAATAATAGTGACTTGCCACAAATTGCCCATAAATTCCTAAACTTGTACCCTGCAACTTGCCCACCGCCCACAACGGCGACTCCTGGGCATGATTAAGTTCCAATTCTGACCGTGCTGATTTTGTTCAAGAGTCGAGAGCAGTGTCTGAGGGACCGTAGCGGCGGCCCCCCCTGTCCTCACCACCGGCCCCCGGTGAGTGCACACACACAGACAAACAATCACTGCTATAGACATAATTAGCTGACTTGAACAAAATCTGGCTAAGTCTGATTGGAGTTAATGCATGCCTTGTTAAAGATGCCTGCTTTATTTTTTATGAAAAATATATGGATAATGTTTGATTGATAGGGCTTTAATGGATAGTCATAATTGGCCTACAAAATCTTACAAAAACATGTAACCTCGCAATGTAAAATAAAAGCTTGCATAGTTATAATTGTGAAAATTATCAATAAAATGGTAAAACTTTTATTTGTATAACAGAAACACACATTACAAACAGAAAGTACCAAAAGTAGGATAAAATAGTACCCACAGGACAATATGACATGGTATGGTAAAGCAGAAAGAAAAAAGAAAAAAAACATTATGACACATAATACTTACAGGTACAGCAACGCAAAACGGCAATAGCTCAGTAATTGGTTTACTTAAAAGCAAAACACTGATTTTCAGCTTATTCCATCAAAGTTACTGACTGAAATACAAAGAATTAGTTGAAATTTCATGGTTCCATTCATTCAAAGACTATTTTAAAGTTCCGATGTCGATGCATTTTCCTAAACCTAAGTAGTTCCAACAACACAACCATAAATAACTGGATAAGCACTCCCTCCCCCGCGCCCAAACAAAGAGAGTAATTTTTAATCTCAACCAACAACACCGAGATGTTCATTTTTCGCCTTCAGCCAAACAAAGCGACAGACGTGAAATAGGACCCTATCTCCTTGTGTTAAAGGCTAGTGTGGAACAAGGAGGTGCTGACAGCTTATGAGAAGCCTTTTATTTGCAGCTCCCACGTGTTACTTTGTAGTGTTGCCACGTCCAAATAATGTTTTGTCCCGAGTGGAGAGGAATTTGCGCCGAGATCAGAAACAGGCGAATGAGGTTTTGATATCAAAGCGCGGGAGCACTTTCAGGGAGTGATATATAGAGATGTTGTGTTAGTTCTGAAGAGATTAGTGTTTGAAAGGTTTCTAGAGCAGTTCAAAAATATGTCAAAGAAAATTCATATGTTAGTATTGTGCAGTATTGTGTATTATGATATGGCCAGTCCGATAAACAAAATGTTCCTAGCTTTAGTTAGATATCTTTATCTCCCTATCAGATAAGAGATATCATCTGATATCTTTCTTTTTATGTGAATTTGTAATAAAATAATAATCCAGTTGGTAAAAAAAAGGTTGTGCAAGCTATTCGTATTTTTGCGGCGTATACTCGTACACGTGCCCTGAAAATTCTTCTCAGCATAAGGATTTAACTTGAACTCGTTAACACATTAAGTTACTCAAAGGCATTCAACTATCTGATAGTAAACAAAAAACTAAGTGGATAGGAGTCGGAACAAACAAGCAGTATGAACTTTAATCAGTTCTTTGTCTCCGAGTGCAGAAGTTTCATTAAGTTGCGAGCGCTCGTCGGATTAAGCGGATTAAATGGATTAAACGACAGCGCCGAGGATTAATTAATCCGATTGGCGCGAACAAGCCGCCGGCGCAGCTCCAGATCTTGGGCGAGCATTGGCGGACATTTTCATAAGATTACAACTATACATAGTTGCTTGTGGTACCTAGCAGAAAGGATAAAATTGGAGACTAAGCTCTGGTGCATTTTTCAAGTGTTCAAGCAATTTTAGTCACTTATTGTAATAAGTATTAATAATTAAGTATCATCTTCACATATGATATGGTAGACTTTGATGGATTCTCAGTACCTATAATCTAGAAGTATTTTTCTGATTGCTAAATATCTTAGGTTACGCTCAAGAAAAACGTGAGGCAAAGTTTTTTTACCTCGCGTAATTTTTTTTTGAGCTAATCGTTTACTGTTTTGTGTTATTTATACGTTTTACAGTAAACATTTCTAGTTGAAGTAACTACACATTATTTTTTAACTTAAAACTTACCGGTCTAAATAAAATATTACACAGAACACTATGAGCTACTTTCGTAGAAACTTCGTAGCACGTTCGTAGCTAATAGATGCTACGAATCTACGAGTAGTTTAGATGCATTAAATCCATGTTATTTGTTCATGGTTTCAATTTTTAATTTCTAATTTTATATTATTTTATTATTAGCTACATGTATAAAAGCTGTATGACTAATTATATTTTAATTAATAAAGTAATAAGACAGTGACAATAGTGATTTTGTGATAGAACAAAAAATGTCGCTTTCACCACTGTTTGTCTGTAAAATTTTCTTTTATTAATAGATGTTTAATAACTTAGCATCACACCATTTTATTGACTACTTATCTGAACGTATAAAACACTAACAAAACCGTGAGTTCCATTAGTTTATATCTATCTAGATTTCAGTAAAATTTCACGTTTCGCCGTACCATGCCCAAACCACAACTAATCACGAATCAAAACCATAAAACGCATACGATATAAATCACCACAGAACCTAGGTCTCCCCTCCAGGCGGTGACGTCACCCCGCCCGCCGGGTGGGGATCCAACATGGCCGCCATTGTCTAAGCCGTGATTAAGCGCCCTGCAGCTTACATATTAATTATGTACAGGTGCTCTGTTTAACGCGAATGGTAAACACTTTTTGTCCTATGTAAAGGTAAATAAGGGTGGTAGTGATTTGAAATGCAAATAGTTTTTTATTTGGCCACGTAGTGGGGGTCGGGACGTAAATATGGTTGAAGGTTCTATTACGAGTTTTCAGTTACATGAAAGTTTTTGGATAAAGTGTTTAGCTTAATAATGGCAACATTTATCATTGTTATTTTAGAAGAGTATTGTTTGTGTCACTTCATTAATTTAATTAAATGTTTGAATCACTTTTGTAACTATAACAATTAGTTCTATCATAAACTGCTTGTTTTCTAATGATTTTAATTACACATTATCTATGCTGAACTATTTATTTCTCTCTTTTGTTAAAGTCAGTACCATATTATTTTATTTTTTGATCTTCAAAGCAATGAGTAGGTAGGTACTTTAATTAATAATAAATTTAACGATAAGTAATTATCATTATTTATTAATTTCGACCGTCTTTCGACTCTACTTTCTTCTTAGTTTTGCTTTTTTCGGAAATCACACTGTATCTAACTCAACTTATGAGCATTTTACTTTAGGCCATAAATGTCTATTATAATAATCCGATAAATAGGTAATAGCAATTCAAAACTACCACTTAATAACTACAAAGATTATCACTTTAAGTCACCCAGCTCCCAAAGTAACAGCCCTTAGTACAGACCTAACAACCGCGTAGAGGCGAGCGCATCTCCGGCCGAACCAAATGGATTCTAATGCGTCCCGAGAGCACCTTATAGAATTATCTGCCTATTATGCACTTGCTTTGTGCCTCTGCTTTCATCTCCGAGTGACACCAAAACGTCCATTACCGAATGGCGAAGTGCTCAACTCATCTCGCGGAATTTTCTACTCTATGGAAATGACACAAGAACAGATGACACTCGGTGTAATGGATAAAGTAACTCTCATCTAACATTATAAGACAAAAGCTTACAATCGTTTGAAGATAGCAAGTGCAGGATAAGTTGAGAGAAAAATTGTACACGATCAAACGAAGTGTGGAGAGTTTGATGGTCTAATATTACCTCAGATGTTTCCAAAGTGATTTATAAATGTAGCTCGTTGACACGCTATCCTGCCTTGTCAGATTATTCTCAGTCAGTTTATAGTTAAGCTAATATGAATGGTAGAAATTTGCCAGCCAAATACATTAATTTGTCAACAATATTCACTAAATCATGTCACACAATCTGTAACAATAGTTGAATTATATTCATTAAACTCAAAGCTTTTAACTCGCTCTACCGTTAACTGTAAGTAAAAGAATTAAGTGTCTCAAGCGTAATGAAGAACGATTCACCCAAAATTCAAATCATTCTGTGAAGAATAACACAAAATAAAACTTTAATAATAATCTATTATAATCTCCAGCATTAAACCAACGGATTTGACTCTTTCACATTTCCTGCGTCGCCATGCGTGGGTTTATGAACTCATTTCAATGCCCTACTAGGGCCATGTAGTTTTTCATCCAGTTTTCTTCTGTTGTTGATTTACTCGAACGTGTTTGTTTGCATTCGAGATGAGATTATGTATTTTTATAAACGCTGAAAGTTAAAACGACAAACGCTAGCTAATAGTTTTTAAAAACAAATGCTTTCCTGATCTATTTTGTAGAGCAGCATCAATCAGCGTAGGTACTTCCTAAAATTTTCCAACTAGAGGTCAGTCCCCAACGGTATAAGTAGTTTAACAAATTAAAGTTGGTATCCTTTTTGTATTGTGTATCAGTGTATTGGATAGAATTTACTAGCGAGATAACGCAAGATCTTATTCGTTGTTACCTATTGGTTTACTACTACGTTTGTATTTAAAAGTATAGCAGCACACATAAATGCGAGTCTATCCACCGCGCAGCGTAGGTTTCGGACATCTATCCTTGCCCTATCTGCTTCGGGCGGCCAAACATTAACCCAATTCGAGTATTTAACGCAAACTGCCCGGCTCATTACGCCGGACTAAATCAAGTGGATGCGCGTCAGGGTAATGGCGCAACTTGCTAATAGTCTGATGCTAACGACCTGATCGCTGATCCTCGGGTTACTTATGGACGGAGTTGGCCACCAGTGGTCATTATGGAAGCTGGACTAATTCGCGTTTACCTACTGGGCATATCGCAAAGTTTTGTTAGAGAAAACCTCCGTACAGTTTTCGCGATGATTTTTCCGCTAAAATTTTATTCTTCGTCCGATTCAGCCATATGACGTCCACTGGACAAAGGCCTCCCCCAAGGTATTCCACAATGAACGGTCCTGCATTGCCTGTATCTAGCTTTTCTCGCTACTTTTACCAGATCGTCGGTCCACCTAATTGCTAAAATCTAGTGGCTAAGATTTTATATCCTCACAAAATAAATAGGTGACTTTCAGGTTCAGACAAATCTACAGAGACTTAAATCACTAAAAAGCCTTTATATCGCAAAAGTAGAGTCACATCATTAAATTACGAAAGCAAATAACGCCGATTGTCCCAAATAAGTAAGTGGAGCGCAAGTGGCACTAGAAATTCATAAAGGCCTCTAATAAAGCCTAGTTCGGCCGAAACAGTGCGCGTCAATGGGCGGGAATCCGAAGACGTAACGTTTGCGCGCGCGCTGAATATTTAACGGCTGTGAGGGATGCCACCTCCCAGCGGCTCCGTAGGGCTACTAGTTCTGGAAGTGATGAAGAAATAGGGTAGGTACAGAACTGGTTATTAAATCACCTTGCGATTAAACTGAAAATAGCCATTGGATTAACGTGACAACTTTAATCTAAATTCTACATGACCAAACCAGCAAAACGTTAGGTTTAGCTATGCGATACAAAATACAGTTTCATAGATCTCATAAATGCGATCACCTTGGGAGTCAATATGCCAGCAATACGGTTAATCAATTTCTTGTGGACGTCTTGTCTTACGTGTGTGATTGATGACTCTCCTAATTGACTAATTGTATAGTTCGTGTGCGTACCACGTACTCATAATTCTACAATATTTAACCATTACACTGATACAACGAGTACTTCCAAATTGTGTCGAGGCAATTAAAAAACCAGTACGATATGTAAAAACTGCTTAAATCATGCCAAAACGCATGCATAATGTAGAGCACAAATTCCACAGGGGTGACATTCTCGAAACTAGAGCCCCTTCCGCAGCCCTAGGACTGCGATAAATTTTAATAACGCGAGCTGATTAGAGATGCATGCCGAGGCTGCAGTAAAAACCCCGTAAAAATACACGCAGATATTAAAGCGCTTTGACAGCAGCAGCCGCAGCCACGAGCAAGAGGCGAGAAATTAATTCAACGTTCGCTTGTACACACAATTGAAAATGTAGAGATGCTGCAGCAAGCGCGAATTTAGGCAAAGTAGGCAATCGACTACTTTGGAATATTTAGTCTACAAATAATCCTTACTTTTATTTGTAAAGTCCTAATTTTTAAATAAACAACTTGATAAAATCGAACTGCCTAAGGCGGGAATGGAACCCACGACCTTGCACTTGCCGGGCGACTGCTCTTCCAACTGAGCTACTTAGACAGTGGATGAACGCGTAACTAATTAAATTAATTAATACTAACATGTAAAGTAAGAATCAAAGTCCGCACTTTGTTGTAGAAGCTGATAGTTCTATACTACGAAATGATGATCCAATCAAACATCAAGAAGTAAAAGTTACTTTAAAAGTATATGATTCAGAAATATAATGAATGTTAAATGTAGTCTTGCCAGTCAACTTTTGTAAATAAGTGTTTGCAACGGAATAGTTGGTTACATTCATTGCAGTTGCCGGTTTTCTTTTATGAATCTGTTAATAACCTAGTAGTTAGTTAGTATTCCGTGCTAGTAGCATCATACAAGAAATGGATATAATTGTTTGTAAGCTTTTTCAGTGAAAAGACGAGGTTCAAAAGTTAGATTCAGATTCGTTTTGATAAGAAATGGTATTCACTTATTTGCCATATTGTATCTTCGATTGTAATAAGTAGGTACAACAATAATCAAGTGCAGTTTTCAACATTTAAATTGATTAATTAACATTGCTACCTATTATTAATAGGTAACAGATGACGACAACACATTTGGAAGTTCTTATTTTATTTGAATCTTTTGATCACTATGTAGAACTTTACAAAAGGTGGACTTATGCAGTGCGACTTTTGTCCAACATAAAAAAGGAGTGCGGTTTACCTGGTGAGCAAGTAATGTAGTACTTCGTTGTTGTTGCATTTTTGTAATTGAGCATTCCAAGAGCATCTTGACAATCAATTTGTCTACTTAGAATAGAATAGAATAACGTTTATTTTGCTGCCACATGAATACACATACATACATAAAACAAACGATCAACATTACAGAACCAGTGAAAAGAATGATAATTAAAATATGTATGATACTTATGTCACGCTTGTCCTAAGATCATGGTTAATATTCTTGTTCTGGACGCACGGCACCGCCATCCATCCCGCCAGCCGCCACTCGTAATGTAGCCGGGGCCAGATTCCACTGCAAGTGCACTGCCATGCCAGGGCTGACCAAAGATGCAAATAGACTTACTCATGAAATAAACTATTAGATGGAGACCTAACCTAGGTTTTTTATTCATGAACCAAAACCATGCTGCTTGACATGCTCGATTCATGATGTATTTTCGTAGAACATAATATTCAAAAGCGTTTAAAGAAAGTTTAGTTACCAGGCATTTAGTTGCATACATACTTTCTATATTTCATATCAGGGTTATGGTGAAATAGCTAGCTGTCTATAAATTATTTCTTTACCATTTTGTAGGCCTTTAAAAACACTTTCTGCTCACCTCACGACAGCATACGCAACGGTACAGTAAGAAACCACAAAGACAAAGCCCAGATTACGATGATATTCTTATCGCCAGATGTTCAAATTCAAAATACGATTGCGGTCAAACACCTGCCTGGCCCTGCATAAAAAAAAAATCAAATTCAAATAGTTTATTCAGTACATAGGCCCTTTCCAGGGCACTTATACAATTATACACGTCCCAAATATAGCTTGCCCTACCATCGGGACAACAATGGGCTAGTTCTAAGAAGAAGTGCGGAAGAAACTCAGTCACCTTTGTCAAACATTCTAGTTATGAGACTTGTCACCCCTGCTGCAACGAATGCAGTGATGAGATGTGAGATGCAAACGCATCGGCACTTTTACGATCTCGGCGCGTCACTGCCTCGTGCTGCTTCGCATTAATAATACAATGCGATGTAGGAACCTACATCACTGTAATGCAAGAGCTTCAGTTGTGAATCATAGTCTGTCGGGGTAAAATATTTCCATAGGGAAATATAATACATTGGCTTAAAATATTCCCTGTATCTACATAAGTAAATTCAATTATTTTCAATTCAACCTCTATGGAATTGATAAGGAAACTTTTCGAACTTTTTAAGCTAGTATATCATAAAGGAACTTCAACTAACAGATGCATCAAAAGTTAAGTTAACTTTTCTTTAAGTTTTCTCTAAGACAATTTACGATTATTTCCGCTGTCTTTTATAAAAACTATTTTCTTATCATATTTTAAAATAAGGGTTCCTTGTCCTGTTTCTTGAACAATTAAATAATTAAGACAACACTTAGTTCCTAGCCTTTCCAGTTATAATAATGTATTCCCTTTTATGCGTGTTATAAAACACCAGAGCTTTGTGTATGATAGAATAAATAGAGAAAGACAAAGATCCTGATCCTGACTTGAATACTTCTTGTTGCTTGGTTTTTATTTCCCAATATAAGTTTCGTGATTGTGGTTGCAGGCATGCACCGCAAGTCGCTGGAGGCGGCGCAGCACCTGAAGGAATCGGGGTCGGAGCGCGAGGGCTCGGAGGCGGAGCCCGACCGCGCCGCCTCCGCCTCGCCGACCCACCACGACGTGCACGACAACCAGGTACGACACTCACCTCGTGATGGTAGCTCATGCACGCCATGATAACCAGGTACGAGCCTCGCCGTTAGAGCTCATGCGCGCCATGAGCCATCTGACTTATAACGAAGCATCTCAATCTGGTCAGGTGGGGATTCTTGGATGGCTTAAACATGGAGCGCAGGTGCGGTTTTGTTCCCCAGTCGATGAAGCACCTGATGTCATGCCCTGAGTGCCCAAACAACTGCACTCAGGAGGATTTGATGAGTGCTACTGACAACGCCACTCTTGTGGCGGAGTTTTGGGCTGACACTGTGTAGGTTTGTTGTCGACACGAAAAGAAGAAGATCTCAATTCCAAGCCGCTTCTAACCCGCCATGGGAGCTCAAACTCATGCACGCCATGAGCCAATCTGGAAATCATTGAGGGAGGCGTATGTTTAACGGTGGATGTCCTGGAGCTGAAATATTGATAATGCTCCCAATTTGCATTATGAATTCACAAACAATCGTAACTTGATAAATTGATTACAGTTTTAATGCCCTTTCGAAGTTCTACACACTTCAAAATCGGAATTCTAATGCTTACAATAATACGCCTCCTGTTTTCGTAAGGATTATTGCATATCTCATTCAAAATGGAAAATAGTGGGTAATTTTTTGTCTCTTACCTGAGACTTATGAATGTATAAAAGAGAGATGAGTAACCCCTAAACGTAAATTATAGGAGACACTGACGAAAACTGATCACTCGGCACCGTATCAAGTAATCCACTTTCCTTACCTTTTTTGTGGTAGACCTTTATCCATAAAATAAAATAAATAGATACTACCCCAAACCTAAGCCAAAAAAGGCGTTACGAGTAGCTGAGAAAATAAATTTTTGTATCATTCTTCTCGACTGTTTCAAAGACTCTCAAAATACTTCTACAATCTACACAGTAGATTAGATACTCGTATGTGTTCACTTCTAACAAAGTCAATGCAATTAATCCCAAACAACATTGCCATAAAAACTTTACTAGGCGTCAAACGATCTATTGCAACATTGCTCTTTCATTTCCACAGGCGCAAAGCTCTCCTGGCAGCAGTACGACGGCCTCCTCGTCAGCCAAGGGCCGCGCGTCACCCGAGGGCGGCCGCGAGATGTACGAAGACCCCGAGGCCTTCCGCAACAACAGCATCGCGTGCTTGCGAGCCAAAGCGCAGGAGCACCAGGCCAGGATACTGTCTAACAATTTGCTACTACAGGTAATGACTTTACTTTTCTTTGAAAACAAATACATATTTAAACAAAATGAACTTAATTCACCTAAGTTGCTAACTAAGTAAATACCGTCATGTCACTGTATGTGTATATCACTTTAGATAACTAAAAGAATATCATCATCATCATCATTTCAGCCACAGTCCACTGCTGAACGTACGCCTCCCCCAATGACTTCCACATCACACGGTTGGTAGCGGCCTGCATCTAGCGCCTTCCTGTTACCTTTATCAGGTCGTCGGTCCATCTTGTGGGTGGACGTTAAAAAAATATCATCATCATCAATGTGCATGTGGATTGAGTGATCCTTGCTTCAATCTTAACATTAATCTTAACTTCATCGCAATGTTTTAACATATTTTAAGTAAAACTTCCTCGATTTTTGTTAAGATTGAAGCAAGGATCACTCAATCCACATGCACATCATCATCATCATTTCAGCCACAGGACGTCCACTGCTGAACATAGGCCTCCCCCAATGACTTCCACATCACACGGTTGATAGCAGCCTGCAGCGCCTTCCTGCTACTTTTATCAGATCGTCGGTCCATCTTGTGGGTGAACGTTTAAAAAATATACAACCATTTTATTTTTGGAACTTTTGCAAGAGACTTTAAGCAGTGGATATGATGGTGTTTTCGCCATGTCTCATAGTTTTATTTGTCAGTCTTTCCCCAAATACTGTAGTGTGGACTGTGGATGCTGTCACACATGAATGACCTCACCTTTATCGGCTTCCAGGTCCGAGGCCTGACCCGCACGCCGGTGAGCGGCGCCGTGGACGACGACGGGCCCGCCGACATCGACGTGGGCACGGAGCCGCCGCCGCTGTCGCCGCCGCGCTCGCCGCGCGCGCCGCTGGGGCCCCCGCACGTGCCCCACGGGCCCCACGGGCCCCACGGGCCCCACGGGCCCCACGCGGCCCACGGGCCCCACGCGGCCCACGCGGGCCCGCACCCCGCGCACGCGCACCTGTACTGACGCCTGAACTCTCACGAGTGTAATTAATGTACATTCTAGCCCTAAGCGTATTTAAATCCCGTTTTTTCGTGCAATACCTTCGTTTAAGTATTTATCTGTGTATGTGTTAGCGCTGTATAAATCCCCGCCCGCTCGCGAGTGTAGCCTAAGTACCTACCTAAGTGTAAATCGATTAGCTGTGTAAATTGGCACTAAATTTAATTGGAGGCCTGAAATCTTAATAGTTACTTTTGGAACTGAGTTCTGAAATATGAAGTCGCTCTATCGAATATTGTTCACAACGAAATTTGAATTTATGAATCGCCGTTTCGACTTGTATTTATACTTTCGCCTATAAAAACTTTAGCTGTTTATATAAATTATCTACAATCATAAAGTTGTATTTATTTTTTATCAAAATTGTATATTCTATTCTTACTTTATTTAAGATCTTTTAGTGAAAAACTTATAAAGTAGAGACTTATCAAAGTGTAAAGAATAGGTCGACAAACACTAAACAGTTTTAAGTTTGATCTAAATCCATTGATGGTTGCTTAAAAGTGCTTTAATATTATTTTTGTAACTGTCACTTATTTATTATAGATTTATTTATAGTCTATTAACTATTATAAAAGATATTTTGCAATCTCATTTTCTGAAAATTCATGTTACTTACTAACACCTACTGTCAACAACAATAATGTCGTATATTATGTCACCGTAATATTGTGAATTACGTCAGATTATAATCTGACGTAGTTAGATTACAATCTAACCTAACCTAACCCACTGTTAGTTTACAATCTCACGCGTTATATTATAAACTGACAGAGTTCACAATTTCACGTTGACATATACATTAACCGTGCTTAATTTAAAGTGTTTGTCAACCTTTTCACAACATAATAACTATTGCAAGCATTTTATAATATAAATTACGAAATATTGTGTATCAATATAAGCTTCCATAGTTACTATATTTTGTAAAGCTCATGCATTCCCATTTCAGCTAAATCGAACGAATACATCGAAAACATTCCGCTAAAGACTTATTTAAATGATGTATTTTGTTACGCAGTATTGAAACTTGTAGTGCGAAGTAGTGCGTATTACTTATAAATAGTCAATGTGTAAAATTTTGTTTCCTATGTGTACTTAGCTCTGTTTATTTTATTATTAATTGAACTTTTCCGAGAAATATTTATTGTCCTCTCTACATTTTCGTTATAAATCTTTATTTATGTTTAAAGAAATAATAGTAGTATAATACCCCACAAAAATAGCAATGCACCGTTGAAAATTATTAATAGTTACAATATATTTGATAGCTATACCTATTAAAAGTCGGGTTCAGAACTAAAATTCTAGTAAGATTTGAGAAGAATATCAGAAAACGTTAATTTTTTTATGCGTTCACAGTAAATTGTTTGATTCATATTAGAAAACACACAGAACGAATAATAATTGTAAGTTTTAAAATCCTATTGTGTTATTTTTCCTGAGAACTAATTTATTGATTTACATCGTAGTAAGTACTGTGCCTACTTTTTATCCACGATAATAGGAAAAACTTGAATTAAGCTCTGTGTTGCTGTAACAACTTGCTAGATTTTGGTTCTGAAACCGGCGATGTCTTGTAAATGTTATAACACGATACTGAGTACTTACATTTGCGTGTACCGCGTACTCTTGTACTTAATTAATATAGAGTTGTAATATATTTATTGAAATAAACAAATTAAACGAAATTAAGTAATATGGAACGTCATCGTAATATTTAAGATTATTCCGATGAATAAACAACTGTATAAATCATTATTTGCAGTTTCTGTTAAACTCGTAGTCCCTCTATACAAATTTGAGTCCACACTTGCGGCCATGTGACGTCATAAAAGACTTCCACTCAAAGTACCAGGAGCACATAAATATAATGAGGTAATTGTCGTTTGTAAATGTGACAATTACTTAGTAAAGGACGTAAGTATGTAACACTGTTTGTCCTCCTATGTTTATCTCATTCCCTCACATGGGATAGGCCCAGAATGGGATAAAAATACACAAATGTCACTAAGAAAAAAGAGATAACAATAGTTGAATGTCCGCTCAAAGTACCAGGACAACATACAAAGACGGTCTGTGTAGGTGTGACAGTAGTAGGTATATGTTAGATAAAGACATGTATAATATTTATATGCCGTCTCATTCCTCCGCAATATTTATGAGGGTATATCACTATAAGAAAAAGAGCAAGACGGGTTATGATCTTATTACCCATCTCTTTCGGTCCGCATGTTTATGGGGGTAGTCATATAAATATTTGACATAAAGGTGAATAAATAATTCTCCTGCTGAATTATGTTCTCCTATAGTCTTTTTCACGTAAGATGATTCGTATGACGTTTCGAGTTTGAAAGTTATAGAGATGTCACATAACTAAACCATAGCGATTTATCTATCGATTTTTTTCTAAGAGTTAGTAAAACCTACTTTTAGATAAATATTTTGTATAGGTGTTATTTAACAAAAAACATGTTTTTTTTAATTACAAATATTATTGAAACATTTTTTATTGATAATATTCAAATTCCATAGACTTCATGTTCAAAAAAACGATTCCTAAAAAGTACAGCCCCCCTAGACAAAACGCGACTTTTTGATCGAATCGAAAATCGAATCCGTCAAAACTCCATACAAAAAAGGGGCTTTTCGACCACTTTGCGACTGGTTTGCGATTATAATTTGCACTTTGTCTAGACCCACTGGTTCTATTTCTTTAAATTAAAAACTTTAATTTATTTTCAATGCGCTTATTAAAGTCAACAATCGAAAAATATAGTTGATTTTTGTGATGTTTTTAATAACTTAGTATTCACTGCAATCGATTAATGAACCGCGGAAATAATCGATTTTGTTATTCAACAAATACCCCAGCACTAAATCTATTCCGTTTCACACATTGCGTACATTAAATAAAAAATATTTTTACATCGTATTTAATTAAAATATAATCAATAGACTCAGATTTTACTATATATTTCAAGACAAGTAGTTAATTATTTTTTTATTATATTGCTGATAAAATACAAATATTTTTTCAAGAATATTCTGCGTATGTAGTATGCGTAATATGAATAACCTTAAAGTGTCATACGGATCATCTTAGGTGAAAAAGACTATAGTACCATAGAAATAATCGAACACCAAAAACGAAGAAAATCAAGCAACTTTTGAGGCATATGAGGCGATCAAAACACACTACAAAGCCACTCCACAGGTAATTATCAATCGATCAAGATCGAATTTTCCACAACACCATAAAAATATTTTCAGGTAGGTATGTAATTACTTTAGCATAAAACAGTACGAAGGAAAATGTGGAATGTCATAGTAATATTATATTTAAGATTATTCCAATGAATAAACAACTGTATAAATCGTTGCCTGCAGTTTCTGTCAAAACTGGTTAAACTAGAAGTTCCGACACAAATAAGAGTCTAAATTTGGGCCATGCGACGTCATAAAAGACAACCAAATTCTACTCAAAGTACCAGGAGCACATAAATAAAAGGGGGTAATTGTCGTTTGTAAATGTGATTAAAGGACGTAAGTATGTAACACTATTGGTCCTCCTGTGTTTATCTCATTCCCTCACATGGGATAGGCCTAGAATGGGATAAAAATATACAAATTTCACGAAGAAAAAAGAGATAACAATAGTTGAATGTCCGCTCAAAGTACCAGGATATCATACAAAGACGGTCTGTGTAGATGTGACAGTAGTATATGTTAGATAGAGACATGTATAATATTTATATGCCATCTCATTCCTCCGCAATATTTAAGAGGGTATATCACTATAAGAAAAAGAGCAAGACGGGTTATGATCTTATTACCCGTCTCTTTCGGTCCGCATGTTTATGGGGGTAGTCTTATAATTTTTTGACATAAAGGTGAATAAATAATTCTCCTACTGAATTATGTTCTCCTAGTACCATAGAAATAATCCAACGCTAAAAACGAAGAAAATCAAGCAACTTTTGAGGCATTTGAGACGATCAAACATACTATGCCACTCCACAGGAAATAAATCGATCGATCAAGATCGAATTTTCCAAAACACCATAAAAATATTTTTAGGTATGTTTACTTTAGCATAAAACAGTACGAAGTAAAATGTGGAATATCATCGTAATAATATTATATTTAAGATTATTTCAACTGTACACTGTATACAACGTGTCCCAAAATTCAAGGATAAACCGACGCCACAGGACGGACATAGTCATGACTACTTTAGGAAAAATAAGGAAAAAAATCTATCTCAATTATTTTTTTACTTACACAATAAATTATGAAATTCGACGAAAATTGACACCCCTTATGATATTTTACATTACCACGACCACAATTTTTCAAATATTCCTGTTTTTCTGTTTATATCGACAACTTAAGTAGTGCTGCTGTTCACCCCAACTCTTAAAATCCCCAAAATCCTTGCAGTTTTTACACAAAAGTTAATCAAAATATGTTATTTCCTTAAAATTTTCAACGATTTTTACTTTCACTCCACTTTGACTCATCGTTTTGTAAAAAAAAAGTATGAACACTACTGCGGCAAGTTTTTTATAAAGTTGACGCAACTATCCAAGATTCCAAAATGGTATAATACTCTAAGAAACCTAGTCGCAAAAAAGATATGCGTACCATTTTTACAAGCACTTCGCTTGTTAGCTAGTATGGGATAAATCTTGCAACTGAATTTAAAACCAGTTCTCCTTAACCAATTGAGCTAAAATTTGGTACACTTGTGTAAGTACGATGACAATGCAATATTATGGTACTATTGAGCTGGATGGAGTCTGGAGGTGGCCATAGGAACTCTTAACGAAACGGCGGAATTGCATCTAGTTTGGGTTCGTTGGACTTGTCTTTTAGAGCACTTTAGTGCTAGATGATGTCCAGGGTCCTGATAATGAAGTCAAGAGGTGGCAGAAGCTGGCCATAGGAACTCCTAAACGAAACGTCGGAAGCTTATCGAGTTTGGGTTCGTTGGATTTGTCTTCCCGAGCACTTGGGCCATGAGATTGAGAAACAACTGAAAAGTTTAAAATAAAGTTGTAATAAAAAAAAAACTTTTTTTAAAAACAAGCTTGACTTCGTTTGAAAATTATAACTGACTTCATCATCAGGACCCTGGACATCATCTAGCACTAAAGTGCTCGAAAAGACAAGTCAAACGAACCCAAACTAGATGCAATTCCGCCGTTTCGTTTAGAAGTTCCTATGGCCACCTCCAGTCTCCATTCAGCTCAATGGTACCATAATATTGCATTTTCATCGTTCTTACATAAGTATACCAAATTTCAGCTCAATCGGTGAGGAGAACTGGTTTTAAATTCAGTTGCAAGATTTAACCCATACTAACTAACAAGCGAAGTGCTTGTAAAAATGGTACGCATATCTTTTTTGCGACTAGGTTTCTTAGAGTATTATACCATTTTGGAATCTTGGATAGTTGCGTCAACTTTATAAAAAACTTGCCGCAGTAGCGTTCATACTTTTTTTTTACAAAACGATGAGTCAAAGTGGAGTGAAAGTAAAAATCGTTCAAAATTTTAAGGAAATAACATATTTTGATTAACTTTTGTGTAAAAACTGCAAAGATTCTGGGGGTTTTGAGAGTTGGGGTGGACAGCAGCACTACTTAAGTTGCCGATACAAACAAAAAAACAGAAATATTTGAAAAATGGTAGTCGTGGTAATGTAAAATATCATAAGGGGTGTCAATTTTCGAAGAATTTCGTAATTTATTGTCTAACTTAAAAAATAATTGAGATATATTTTTTTCCTTATTTTTCCTAAAGTAGTCATGACTATGTCCATCCTGCGGCGCCGGCTTATCCTTGAATTTTGGGACACGTTGTATAAATCGTTGCCTGCATTTTCTGTCAAAACTGATTAAACTAGAAGTTTCCTACACAAATAAAATTTGAGTCTATATTTGGGCCATGCGACGTCATAAAAGACGACCAAATTCTACTCGAAGTACCAGGAGCACATGAATAAAAGGGGGTAATTGTCGTTTGCAAATGTGATTAAAGGACGTAAGTATGTAACACTGTTTGTCTTCCTGTGTTTATCTCATTCCCTCACATGGGATAGGCCTAGAATGGGATAAAAATACACAAATGTCACTAAGAAAAAAGAGATAACAATAGTTGAATGTCCGCTCAAAGTACCAGGACAACATACAAAGACGGTCTGTGTGGGTGTGACAGTAGTATATGTTAGATAGAGACATGTATAATATTTATATGCCGTCTCATTCCTCCGCAATATTTATGAGGGTATATCACTATAAGAAAAAGAGCAAGACGGGTTATGATCTTATTACCCATCTCTTTCGGTCCGCATGTTTATGTGGGTAGTCATATAAATATTTGACATAAAGGTGAATAAATAATCCTCCTGCTGAATTATGTTCTCCTAGTACCATAGAAATAATCGAACACCAAAAACGAAGAAAATCAAGCAACTTTTGAGGCATTTGAGGCGATCAAACACACTACAAGCCACTTCCACAGGTAGATCGATCAAGATCGAATTTTCCAAAACATCATAAAAATATTTTTAGATATGTAATCACTTTAGCATAAAACAGTACGAAGTAAAATGTGGAATATCATCGTAATAATATTATATTTAAGATTATTCCAATTAATAAACAACTGTATAAATCGTTGCTTGCATTTTCTGTCAAAACTGGTTAAACTAGAAGTTTCCTACACAAATAAAATTTGAGTCTATTGGCTCTGTGCACGATTACAGCGCCAACTAGCGTCCACAACTTTGTGGGCTCTGTCACATTGACATTTAGGTCGTATATTTGTGAAAAATTATCGAAATGAAAAAATAACAAATATTATCGACTAATAAATTGTTGTGATATCACGATTTGGGTGGAAAAAAGGTTTTGAAATCATTTTGGTCATTCAAATCAAATGAGGTAAGTCCTAAAAGTGTGTTTAATTTTGATTGTGTCAGGGTTTGTTTACTTCATTTATAGTTGTAGTTTTACAGTAAAACAAAAAGAAAAAGCTACTTTAACGGTTTCATTATATAACAGTAAATATAATTAAATGTTCCTGTATCGCTAGTAATAAATTAAATATCGTTTTCAGATCGAAATGAGTATTGTTTTGAAGACCGGGTTTGTGAGTGTTACAATATCAAATTCCAACCACAAACCGTATTTAAAGGAAAGTTGTTGGTATTGGCTGGACAAGTCCGAGATGTAGGAATTAGGAACAAAACAAGGGCAGAGTTCAATAATTCACGCTCTCATCATAAGGCAAACATCTGTGCACAACAACTACTGTGACTCATTTTTGTACTACCACGTTGTATAGTTTAGTTATTTCCAAATTGTAAACGGCTATTAAACCAGCCCTATCGAAATACAGTCCACTCTTTTATTTTAGTTCCCAGTAGGACCCTTTTCATGCGATTAATTAATGATATTAAAATGTATTATGTAGAATCGCTTTGCCATTGACAGATACATCTGATGACAGAGCTTACATTATTTCTACTTTTGACCACCATGAGCGCTGCGATAGATTATGTTACCCCCACCTAGTACTTCGCACCCAGCGAATATTTGGGCCATGCGACGTCATAAAAGACGACCAAATTCTACTCGAAGTACCAGGAGCACATAAATAAAAGGGGGTAATTGTCGTTTGTAAATGTGACAATTATTAAAGGACGTAAGTATGTAACACTGTTTGTCCTCCTATGTTTATCTCATTCCCTCACATGGGATAGGCCTAGAATGGGATAAAAATACACAAATGTCACTAAGAAAAAAGAGATAACAATAGTTGAATGTCCGCTCAAAGTACCAGGACAACATACAAAGACGGTCTGTGTGGGTGTGACAGTAGTATATGTTAGATAGAGACATGTATAATATTTATATGCCGTCTCATTCCTCCGCAATATTTATGAGGGTATATCACTATAAGAAAAAGAGCAAGACGGGTTATAACCTTATTACCCGTCTCTTTCGGTCATCATGTTTATGTTTATGGGGGTAGTCATATAAATTTTTGACATAAAGGTGAATAAATAATTTCTCCTGCTGAATTATGTTCTCCTGGTACGATAGAAATAATCGAACACCAAAAACGAAGGAAATCAAGGAATTTACAAAATTAAAGCAACTTTTGTGGCGATTAAACAACTAGCCTAGCCACCAAAGAAAATATTTAAATAACTAAAGTGTTGTCGTTTAAGAAAAATCCTTATCAATATTTTTTGGATCAGGGAACACATTGAACAGCCCACCTAATAAAATCCACGGTGTTGCCTACAAAGTCGACACGGCCTGCTATGATGACCCACGCTGAACTATCCCACCAAACTCAATGACAGGGGGGCGCTATCATCGTTCAACTATATGGTTTCCAACATGGCAAAAATCGGAACCAGCGATCCGGTATTGACGGTGGCGCCCCGCTGTCAATGTCATGAATAGGACAGTTCAGTATTTTGGAACTATAGCCACTAACCAGCCACAGGTGGAATTTTTCCTGAATTTTTCAAAACACCATTATTTCAATACTCAATACGTTTATTGCTTCCATAATAGTAATTTTGTATGTTAATTTATAAAAATTTTGCTGCGGTAATGCACTCAAATAATAATCTTTGTGACCAACAACACCTACCTACCAACACTGAACCGTCTCAGTCATGACAGTCATCAGGAGAGGGCGCCACCACCAATACCGGACCATTAGTCACGTTGGACAAACTTTTTAATTATGACATTTGCAGGAAGGGCGCTACTATCAAATTGGGCTGTTAGTTTTTTGATTTTTGCAGTGTAAGTAATAAATGTCTAAATCATAATAATAATTATTTTGTTGTTCTTCAACAAATAAAAAAAAATACTTTGACAATATTTTCTATGCGTTAATTAAAGGATGTGTACGGGATTTATTTAAATAAAACAACAATTTATTTGGCATCAGCAAGCCATTTATCTTAAACATCAACACTACGTTGTACAATATTTAAAAGTGGATTAAAATACGTTTAACATTAATACTTATTAAGGTAGGTGGACCACAAGTCCTTCGTTTACTTAAGACCCATGAATTCTCAGTACTGTTTATCATTTTCCAACAACTCCCTGTACTTTTACATCACATTTAATAATTTAGAAGTACTTGTAGTACTTGCAATCTTAATTTGGCTATAATTTCAAAAATAATGATACTTAGACAGTTTTTATAAAAGTAGATGAACAAAGTCCAGAAACATATTGTTTTATATTAATACCAAATTGTTTAGTTTTAGAAACCACAATAACAAAGTTAAAAATGTTAGTAAATATAATATTGTTTACAACAAGCACGCTTTAATATTTAAAATATTATATTTCAAAAAACAAATAAAATTTAATTAAAGCATTTAAAAAACCACAAGTAAAATAGGTATGAGATCATAGTCAATCATTTTTGTTAAAATTTTTGGATCCAATTATTATCCATCAAATATTTTAAAATCTCATTCATGCACGTTTCCATAATTACATTCGCTGTCCAAAATACATACAACCCATACAACGCCTCTTCATAATCAGCACACCATAACGATAAACAGTATTTATAGCCTTTCGTCTAAAATTATCCATAAATTAAACATTTATGTTAACATTGTTAAGCCTCTAAAAGTTGGTATAGGTACATACAAAGGGCAATAATTATTGTATTATTTTAGACAGATAGGGAGTTTATTGTAAGAAGTAAGAAGCAATATTCTACGTCTTTATTTCAAGGTCGATGGAAACATATTTAAAACTTACCTATTGGACATAATATTTTTATCAAAACATTGTAAAATAATATAAAATACTATCGAACACTAAAGTTAAAAGTATTTGTTTAAATACAAATGTATAGATAGATTTTTTTAATTATAGATAAATAGATTTTTATTTTTTTCTAGTGTAATAGGAGTCGAGAAGTTTGGCACTTCAAAATTATAATACAATCATGTATAAAAATATACATTGAAAATATACTAATTTTAAACAGCTTCATATGTGAAACATAAAGACATAATACCAACAGTCCAACATTAACAAGTCAGTCCACACTGTCCAGTCGCCAGCAAATCGCACTTTTTGATAGAAGTAGTAAGGGTCCTTGCCTTAATGATAAATTCAGAAATTGAGCTTCAATAACAGCATACTCTACTTACTAAAAATTATCATTCTCAGTAATTTAGTGGTCCATTATTCTGATCTGCCGGCAACCGTACTAAACTTATCCCCAACAAAGTATTGTCTCTCCTCATAAAAAATAACCTTAATAAAAAGTTCTACAAGTATTCAGTAAAGCTACACTTATTTATCTACCTTGCATAAAATAAAAAACATTTATGGGAATAATTGGGTAGGTGACACCATTAATCAATAACTACCACTCACAAATGTAAGGTTCCTCTTCTAAGATAAAAATCAATGAAGACACTTAAAATATCAAGTTTTGACAACTCATACAAATATATCAATCGATCAGTGGAGTCAACTACCGAAAGTATTCCAAGTTTTAGTGCTAGACAGAGTTTAATAGGACAGACATCTATCTCGCAAATAAACATAGTCAACGTTATATTCAAATGCAGTCCTTGTGGAAGAGTATTAAAGCTTTGTTTTATATTGTAACTCAGCTTTACCAAGCAAAGTACAGAAAATTATGAGCAAGTATACTAATAGTGACCAATGAGCTCAAAATGTTTCAAAATTCCACATTTATACAAATAAAATTATTCCTAAGAGATCATGATAGTGGCCTTGGCATTAAAATTATATAAGGGCATGAAAGCTGTAATCGTCTAACTCGCTTACTACATCTACTTAATTGAACTACAACAGTCGTATGATTTTTAAATAAAACTATAAAGCCTTCGTTCAACTGTACTTCAAACGTGGTTTTGTTATATAAATAAATACTCTAAATTATTTATTTTTGATCTGAGAGTAACAACAATGAGAGTTAAAAATATTAAGTAAGTTTGATGCTCTAACATTTAAGAATACATTCAAATGTAATTTTGGCCAATAGAGATCGTGGTCGAATGTCGAAGTATCAAGCCACTCTAGCACAAACAGTAAACAACTCGTCATGTCGTATTTATTCGCAACAAATATCTGTGATATTTTATAACGTATTGTTGTTATAATAATAATTATAGTTATTATTGTATGTTTGCAATACATTCACTGTTTAAACGCTTGTGTTAGTGCTGCACTCTGGCGGCGGAACATGTCAGTGAGGGCTATCGTTTTTATACTTAACAGTTGGCACCCCTGGCGATTGACAGGACCTTACTCTACAGTGGCGCCATCTTGATGAGTGCAAATGCGATAGTCCTCCTACCACTTTAGCGCTCCCAAGTTGGCGCCACTGTCTTCGCTACTAGCAAGTGACAGGACCTTACTCTACAGTGGCGCTAACTGGTGAGCGCTAAAACGATAGCCCTCGTTGCGTCCTGTTCGAGAGGTGTCGCGCGCCAGCCGCCTACAACGCGGGCGTCACTTACTGCTCGCTCCTGACTAGGGCGTTTGGTTGGGGCTCTTCGTCATCGCAGTTGCAGCACTCGGCACAGTGCCCGCACTCCGTCTGGTCGTCGGGTTGGGGACCTTGGCCAGCTCGGGCAAAGAAGTCGCACTGTGGGGGCCCGATGCACTGCTCGAGGCTCGGGTCGCGCTCGCGAGCGATCCTCCACAGCCTGTCCTGCTCGGCCGCGTCTTCCGCGGCGTCTTCCTCGCTCTTCAGTACCAGTCCGAAGCTGTACACGGTCACCATGATGTAGCCCATGGCCACTGTGGATGCCGAATAAAGTTTTGTCAGTTGAGGACGAATGAACCGATTGGAATATTTTTATTGCAAAATGTAGGAACATAAAAGGGTCCTGAATAGGCTAGTTTCCTAAAAAACTTTTAGTCTGTCAATTTTATTATCAAAAAATATTGGACACATATATTTTTATTTCTCAATCAAACAAGTAATTATGAATTTATGATGCGTTGAAGTTCCACGTGAAGTCACAAAGTACTACACTTTTAACTTTAAGCACACATTGACGTCACGGGAAAGAAGAGGCTTTAAAACTTTGGCACGCTTTATCTCTTTCAATTTTCATTAGTTTGAAAAAGTGAAAAATACTTACGTGTCAAATATTTTTTGATAAGTTATCCGACGGACTAATTTCCAACTCTTGGTTTCTTACCCAGGAAACATCCCTATTATGTTGGCATTTTGTAGTGATGCGTACGATAATATTAAAGATGAAGAATGTTTTACGACGAGGTGAATCAGTTTAATTGAGCACTAAGTAGGTACTCGCGTTCGATTCACGGGACGAGGTCGTTATTGAAGCTGTACAGGCGATCTTTTAAGAAGAAGCGCACGAAGCCATGAAGGAACTCGGTAATCACTTACCATCAGGTGATCCGTCTGCTCGTTTGCCTCCTGTCACATAAAAAAAGTGTAGTTAACTGTTCAACCGCTGCTTACTCACCAAGCCACACTGACATCTTGAGCAAGAGCATCAGGATGTCGTCGCAGGAGCGCGCCGCGCGGACGCCCACCAGGCCCGCGTACGCCGTCCCGACAAGCAGCAGCAGGCCCATCAGCGTCACCCACGTATGCACGTACTTAGCCGAGCGCTGCAACATCCAACGGGTTAACCTCCCCTTTGATCCACCCCATCAACAAACCTATCAGGCTGTGGCAACGCTCTGGGCTACTGGGTGCGTCATGCGATAGAGATCGCTCAGTATTGGTATGGGCTAATTGCAGTTGGTGGCTACTAGGTGGACCGACGATCTGGTAAAGGTCGCGGGAAGAGCCTGGATGCGGGCAGCGCAGGACCGTTCATTGTGGAAAACCTTGGGGGAGGCCTTTGTCCAGCAGTGGACGTCATTTGGCTGAAACGACGAATTGCAGTTGGTACGAAGGAAAGGACAGAAGTTCAGGAGTGTAGGCCAAATCATTCGTCTCTGGCAAATTAAACAACTTCGTTCTCCAGCAGTGGAGACTAAACGACCTGGTAATGAGCAACTAGTCAATATGTTGAAGATTTTTGTCTTCATCGCTACATTCTTGACAGAGTAGTCATCGTCGTCACATCTGGTTTGGTGACAAGTTTCACAATCGGTCGCCATTCCTCCCGTAGTGCAGCCTTTCTTGTACATAGGTGGAGTGACCAAGGAGTGAAAGTGGTGGTAACTAGTAAGGCAAGTTTTTTTAGACTAAAAATTATCGACCGAATTGAGAAGCCCCTCCTTTTGTTGAAGTCGGTTAAAAAGAGTCTTTCGTTCGTTCGTTCGTTCGTTTCAGCCAAATGATGTCCACTGCTGGAAAAAGAGTCTACATTCTGCTAAATAAGTTGAATGATGAATTGGCCAACCTTGTTCAAGCCGCGGATGAGCAGGAGCGCCAGCACGACGTGCGTAAAGGAGCAAGCAGTGAATATGAGTGCCGCCAGGAACATCTTGGAGTAGACCAGGTCCTCCGCGTCGTCGACCGTGCCCCTGCGCTCCTTCATCTTCACCGCGAAGGAGCCGCACGCCGCCGTCAGAAATGTACCTATGGCCTGCACAAGGATATTAAGTCGGCCGTTTGATGTAGTGGTTCGAAGCGGACTACTATTCCGGAGGTAGCGGGTTCGATTCCCGCACAGTACAAACATTTTTGTGCATGAACATATTTGTTTGTATTGGACTGGGTGTTTTCTATGTACATATAATATGTATGTATTTACAAAAAAAAAGTATTTAAGTATGTTTATATCCGTTATCTAGTACCTATAGTACAAGCTTTGCTTAGTTTGGGACCAGAAGCGCAGTATAAAATGTCCAAGGATATTTATTTATTATATCTGACGGACAGGAACGATGGGCAGGGCACATAGTACCGATGGTGGCCGATGGGGCAGAAGGTTCTGGAGTGGAGGCCACGTACCGGAAAACCCAGCGCGATACGTCCACCCACAAGGTGGACCGACGACCTGATAAAATTAGCAGGAAGGCGCTGAAAGCAGGCCGCAAACATCTGGGCGATTGTGGAAATCATTGAGGGAGACCTATGTTCAGCAGTGGCAGTCCTGGATTTGTCAAAAGGCCGTATATGTCGCGGCCTAGGGGCGGCAGATTTCAGAGGACGCTTACTCGATCTCAGAAGATGATAAAAATCAAATGAGATCAAACAACAAAACCGATAATAACAAGGTATTCTATAAAAAGAAACACTAAATGTTTGACATACTGCTCGTAATTTTCACATATCTTCTTAATCATGAACTTACTGGATTAAACCTTTACTTTTTTACTTTGTCTATGCTGTCATTTGTCTCATACTTGAAAGAAATACATTGGATTGGTCTTTGCATAAAAAGTAACATACCTACTGCTAATATTATTTTTACAGTAATTCATACTAAAAAGTATTCACTGGTCAGATTTCATTGCTAGCCAAGATATAGATTGCTTTTACAGTGGTGGGTACGAGATGTGTGTTTGTACTCACCAGATGCGCGTATGCGATGATCTTGACTCCGGACTCCAGGCTCAAGCAGCAGCAGAATGAGGTAACGTAAAGCCTCATCCCCATCATGCACACTGTGGTAACCTCTCGACCCTGCCCCGCTGGCTCCATCTAATTGACGTCACCACACTACAAACACAGACAATATTGATAAGGATATAAACCAATCCTGTCAGCAACCCAGACAGAAATGAATTGATCTGGCATCTGGCGTAGCTCTACTGTGCTGGAAGTTTTCCATGCCAACAATCCTCATGTCCTCATTCTGAACAAAGTGCCATATATAAGAATTGAATTTAAATATCTCGAGGCATGAGAACAACAGCTAATCAAGTTACTGTCTCTAGAGCAGATCCATTCAAAGATTCAAAGATTATTTATTCACCGAGATAATGTGGTACAATAAAATGCGTTGTATTTAAAAATACTGTAAATTATCAAATACTTGGTAAAAACAGGTGGCGTTTATAACGCCATGGCATTGGCAATAATATGCAACTGTTTATTAATCGCCGGAAAGTTCATTTAAAATAGGCATTAGCAGTGGATCAAATGTCAGAGTAGTAAATTGTTTTGCTGGCTAACAATTTTTTTATCATCATGGTTTCACCATTTTACTTTGTATCATTGTCTCCAATTTGGCTATACCAATTTAAATAATTAAACTAATAAGTACTAGTAATTCATTCTCTTTGAAACAACATGTAGAAATTATAGTGAGTACTTTTATCTAGGTAAATTGAAATGTTTAAATGACATCTAACTTAGATGATAATTGCATAGTCATCCTCATGACAGATTCACATTATTGAAGAAAAAACAACAAACAGAAGAGAATATAGCAAATGCTGAATACACACATGAACACATAGAATATCAATACATCAAATTCGCAAATAAGCTGAAAAATAGGCAAACCTTAGGAAAACACAATTAAAATGTCGAACACTTGTGTTCAAAATAGACTAGACCAGGGGTTCCCAATCTTTTACATCCTGCGGCGCAGTTACAAATTGGGTATTTTGTCACGGCGCCCTACCTTTAGAAAAAGATACTGTCGAAAGAAATAGGCACCTATAACGATAGTTGAAAGTATTTAGGTAGATAAGAACAAAAATTAGTGCATCTTATCTACAATATGAAATTTCTACGGCGCACACTTTGGGAACCCCTGCTCCAGGTGCCCTAAACTAGACCAACAGGTTCATCATAGGTACCTAGCGAATGTGAGAGTTGACAATCGATTTTTATGAACATAACATAATATTTTTGAAGTAACTTACCTAATTACAGGAATATCAGGACCAGGATGGTCCAGGATCCCAGTTATTGCGCCGCACACACCTGATTCAAGGCCCGCAGCCCCAATTCACTTGTTTTTGTTTTGATCTCTCCAACGCGCATGCCGCGCAAAACAATTTTGAACTAAATCTGCTTTACCGATAAGAGAGAGACAACACTAAACACTTATGAATAACTAAAAGAGATAACAACACAAATCGTACGTAGTATATCAATCAAATCCCCGGCGCGGCGAAATCAATACTTTTTTTTCTTTTTAGTCAGGGTTTCTGTGTTGGCAAAGGTATACGATTGTGCAGCCATTAAATATTGAAGTAAAATCTTTGCTTATTTATTTAATCTCTATTCGTTTCTCTCTTGATTGTCCTTTGCACATTGTTATTTAATAATTCCACCGCGCTATTTCGCTTCCCGCTCAAAAAATACTGACGTCATTGTGACAGCTAATGTCAGAAACGTTGACATAAGATGCGTTTCGTTTCACAAAGTTATTTTGCCTTCAAAGTTTAAAAATGGTGCTCAATAAACTAAAATTCAAGACAATTATTTAATAATATGTATAACAAAAACATTTATTTAAATTATTAACAATGTTATTCACTTAAAACGAACGCTGAACGCAACTTACGTTCGCAAATTGGTACAGCAAGACCTCAACTTTTTTATTTACTTACTAGGCACTTAGTCCGTATTTTTTTTTTTCAATTTATCCATTAAAAATAAATGAAACTATCACATTAAAATGGTAACACTTAGATGAGTCTGTAAAATGCTGCTACAGCATAGCGTAAGTACACGTATTTAGCACATTGTTGACTAGAAATGTTCACAGGCCGTGTTCCTCCCTGAGGACCGCCTTGTAGAGCCGGCCGGAGTGCTGAAAGCGCTCCTCGTCCTCCTCGTGCATCAGCTGTTTATGCCGGCTGTGTACTATCACTATGCAGTATACTGAAATACCTGGGAAACATATTACACATTAAGCTTTCTTTGGTGGGGCTAATCATAGGCTAGTTTCCTAAAGAAAAATTTTAGTCGGTCAATTTTAATATAAAAAAATATTGGAAACGTATATTTTTAATTGTCAATCAAACAAATAATTATTATTACGAAGTTATGTTCCGTTAAAGTTGACGACGTCACAAAGTGCCGCACTTTTAAGCACTCAAATTCAAATTCAAATTCAAATTCATTTATTCACAGAAATACACGTCCATTAGATGTTTGTAAATAATCAATTTCGTTACAGTGTACCTTGCCATAACTGGCATGTGAAAGTTAATTAGGAGAACATGTCAAAATATTAATAATCTTATGAAAAGTCATTTGATAAAATCATAACAATGTCAACAATCCAATTATACTAATCATTACAATTAAATGTCAATTACGTAAAATAACACACAACCAATATTAATACATAAAATTTCACAATTATTTAATTCTAAAAAAACTCATTTACAGAGTAGAAACATTTATCGAGCAGCCACTTGTGCAATACATTTTTAAATTCAGGCATAGAAGCTCCCTGTATATAAGCTGGCAGTTTATTGAAAACTCTTATAGCCATACAAAATACATTTCTTTTATATAACGTTAAATTAATTTTGGGCAAATACAATCTGTTCTTGTGGCGAGTAGTCTTTTCTAATACCTGTTCATGCGTCTTAAAATTATCAGGATGTTTTTTTACAAATAGGCATAATTCCTTGATATATAAACATGGCAATGGCAATATTTTTAATTTTTTGAAGAGTGGCTTACAACTATCTCTATAGCCTGCCCCACACATCGCACGCATGCATTTTTTTTGTATTTTAAATACTTTTTCGGAATCAACAGAGTTCCCCCAGAGAATAATTCCATAATTTAGTATAGAGGAGACATAACCGTAATATGTCGACATCATTGCTTTATTGTTTGAAACGTATTTTAATCTTTTTAATACAAATACAAATCTGTCTAGTTTATTGCACACATTATCGATATGTGGTTTCCATGTGCAGTGTTTGACGTCACGATTGATGACTCATTGACGTCACGGGCCTCTTCTTTTGACCTGTGCTGTGGCGCCCTTTAACTCTTTAAATTTTCATGCTTGAAAAAGTTAAAAATACGTGTCGAGTATTTTTTGATAAGTTAACTGCGAACTAAATTAAAACTTGCTTTTTTACCCTGGAAACATCCCTATTGACGGGCTTACTGCTATCAGAATAACAAAACTAGACTTACAAGCCCTGGCGAGATAGATGCAGATGATAGCTGACTCAATGCCCAGGATGGTCCCCGAGTCCTGGATGACCAGGCTGATGCCCGTGAGGCAGAACACGAAGTAGATCGCCGTGATGATCCCGGTCACAATCGTCCAGGGCAGGGTGAGAGAAGGCAGTTTCTGCACAGACAGTAACACGTTGTTGAATTTTAAGGTTTGTTATAATTTTCATCAAGTACCAAACCCACTGTTACCAGGCCTGTTCGTTCATCTCCGCGAGTTTACATCGAAAACAAAACACGCACGAAGGCCCACCTACAGGATACTATTCGACAAGGCTTCACATACGAGCGAACATTGACTCACGCACGCGTATTCTTGTGTATGATGGAAGAAAATAAAGAAAATGGTGTACTAAATACTGTTTTATTTTTATTTTATTTTTATTTTACAAGGAAAACAATACAGTGTTGAAACTATGTAGACTAACATTTTAGAAAACTTATAACCATTAACATGTTTTCACATTTAGAGCCTGAGTAATGCTGTGCAGTATTTAACTGCCTAAATAATAATAAAAACACAGAATGTACTTTTTTAAGTTGCCTCAAGACACTGAGAGGCAATTCATGATACTTCATGAGGCAAGACATGATAATTCATGCTAAATCATGTATTTCCTCCGTCATTTTCCGCAGTTTGGCACCTCACGTCACATCATTTTACCGAAGTCAGCCCTATAGCTTCGGCGCAGTGCCGATCACTGACGTTTGTCAACAAAATGGTGCTTGACTCTTGAGACAGGCTAAATTACACCATATTGTTAATGCTCATACATTTTTGCACAATGACAAATGAGCATACATTTTTTTAAATACCTTCGCGAAGTAAAACTTCTGTACGTAGTACTTATTATTATTCTGTGCTGTTACTAGCTAATAAAATTGACAAAATCCTGGCAGGATTTTGCCTACTTTTACTAAACTCTCATAAAAACTCAGAAAACTCATTCATTTTTGCAAATAGGCTTTTAAAAAGCACTATTACACGTCCCAGTATTAACCCTACAACTGCTTCTGGACAATAAATGAATCAGTGCTGAGAAGAAGCAGCGCAAGAAACTCAAGTCACTATTGAAAACTTCTGCGACTCTACATTCGTTAGTCGGGAAACTCAGGAAATACATTACAAGGAGGATTAAGAAAAGCTTTTCATCTGACAAATTAATATTACTAGATTAGTAGTCCTGAGAGAAAAGAGTAGGACAAATATCTGAGTTTGTAATCTGAGTTTCTTGCGCTGCTTCTTCTCAGCACTGGCCCATTTATTGTCCTGAAGCAGTGGTAGGGTTAATACTGGGACGTGTAAAAGTGCTTTTTTAAAGCCTACTTACAGAAATAAATGAGTTTTACTGAGTTTTACTGAGTTTTTTAATACGTAACTTAATAAATAACCTACCTTCCAAGCAGCTAGGATGAGTAGCAATGAACACAAAAGGTGGACGCCGCTGACGACGGCCGCAGTGACGTACAACACGAATTTGTGCACTGACACGGAACCATTATTCCTCTCGTCGCCTAATGGCCACAGGGTCACCATGAGGCAGTAGATGGTTAGTTCTAGAAGCGCCCATATCTGGAATCCACTTAATTCTGTAGCGCCTACAAAAGTAACTGAGCAAAGTATCAGCGTTAAGCGACTTTGCTTACACTAAATACTTAACATAAATGCACATACAATTTTTTCATCGACAGCTGATATTGTCTGTTGTGTGTTGCAATGAAAATATTTCTAAATTACAATTTATTATTCAGTTCAAAGTTTAAAATTGTCCTTAGTCACATATCTAAAGTACCTAATGCAGTTAATAATGTGAATTGTTGATGTAAACACGAATCATCATGATAAGTAGAGTAGCTCAGAATCCCAGGTGTTTCAAGAATTTATTTACCTTCAAGCCTAAGCTATTTAAACTATTTATGACTAAGTATGAATGATATGCCCTACTTACTAATGTACGTCTTGTCAACGTTTACTTAAGTTATCTCAGGTGGTAAATAGGACCAAGGTTATGTTGTGATGTCATAAAGAAAGTTAAGTCTATTATTTAATTCAAAGACAAAAGATTTTTTATTGACCGTAAATATCATTACTGAATGGTTCCGATATGAAAACACAACATAAAAGTACACAAAAACGCATAGAAAAAAATGCACTATCGTTATCGAAGTATGGTTGAACGATTCTTTATTTCCAGACAATAAAAGTACATTAATTTCTAATCTCAATCTCAACTGATAAGACACAAAATGCTGCTGAACCCAATATAACATATTGACGACTTCCATAAAGTTAATACTTGTTTAGTATTAATTTACCGTGTATAAACATCCAATGATGAGCGTGCCCGCCTGCAGGCTGCAGCAGCAGCACCTCTTCACCATCGGCACTCCCATTGTCACTCACGGAACTAAGTCCACCATCACAGTTACAAATTAACTCATTTTGTGGCAGAAGCATGTAAGTTATTATTTCTTCAGTCCGATTGTAATCACGCGCGTCGTTTCAGAAGCGCAGGAGCGTTATCACTGTTCGATTAGAGGCGGCCATGATTTCGCCAGTGATAAGAAATGCGCAAGCGACAGATTAATATAATATGCGGTACGTATTTGCTGTAGATGTAAACGGTGATATTTCGCGGATTGACATTGAACTTGTTTGGGTCGTAGATCTATTGCTACCGCGCACGGAATGTCTATAAATAAAATACACGTACACATTCTGTTTGAAGTATTCTTCCGCAAGAGCTAGAGTAAATATTCACGTGTAACTAACTAATCCATACTGAGTTTTACACGATTTTAAAATCAATAAAGAACTAAGTAGGTAGATAAGGTTTTCTCAAATATCATAGGCATTTATTTCGTTCCATTTATTACATTCTTTCATCATAGATATCAAGGGACTCTACGATACGTAGTCTACAAAAGAATACTACTTACCTAAGCAAATCCGCGATAGATCCCATCAATAAATAAGTACAAAAGTACAAAACAAATACATAAAGCGTCTCCCATAGCACCCAGACTCGAGTAAATTTTGAAAAGGGAAAGTGTTAGCGTACGTGAACATTGTCATTAAACAGCTCGACAAGCTGCTGGTAGCCAAAACCACACTTATAATATAACTTTAAATTATTTCTGACTAACTTTTACATAAAATTAGTAGGACACTTCGATGAACCGAATTCAGAATAGATAAAAGTACAAGTTAAAGATAAGAGTTTGGAATGAAGTAGGAACTGATACGAGATCAAAGAAAAAATTCCGTGAAACGTTTCGTAATTTTCTCTTACCTATTCTTTATCTGATTGAATCCACCTAAGTATTCTTCTTCTTCTTTTCGTGTCGACAACAAACCTACACAGTGTCAGCCCAAAACTCCGCCACAAGAGTGGCGTTGTCAGTAGCACTCATCAAATCCTCCTGAGTGCAGTTGCTTGGGCACTCAGGGCATGACATCAGGTGCCTCATCGACTGGGGAACAAAACCGCACCTGCACTCCATGTTCAAGCCATCCAAGAATCCCCATCTGGCCAGATTAATGACCTAAGTATTTATACCGGCGCTATTGTCAATAATAAATGGAAATGATAATAATATGACGAATCTCTATAAAATCATTGCTTCGTAGATAAGCTGATAATAGTAATTTGCTGTATAAGTTCAGTAATCGACACAGTTATTGTAGGGGAAACCCTGTCGCTAAGTCATTTCGCGAATGTTTTACAAATTAATTATTTAATTTGAATCATCGGTGAATTATTTCTATTTAAAATATATTTTTAAATATAAGTGGTTTTGGAAAATGTGTTTCCCCGTGTACGACTGCTTCTTCTGTATCAAACTCGATGCAGCTTCGAAGATAATTGGATTTATTTATGCGGTATGTATTCACTACTAATTGTATCTACTCAATTGGCAACCTAAAAAGATACAAAAGCTACCTAAACTAAGTAATAATTCACGTATTTTTAATATTTCAAGCGGGGACCTACTTTCCTACGAGTATGTAGGTAACTCCCGTAAACAAAAATATGTGGCAGGTCATTGATCTCTCTGTTGTAACTGATTAAATGACTAAGCCCGTAATCATAGTACACATTTACAATAATTACCAACGAAAAAAGTTGTTCTCTCAGATAATCTTTCTTTAGCCCTTGATGATATTCAGTTTTGTATAAAAAATAAAATGGCTTAATTTATTCAAAAATAATGGTCATTTTTAGGGTTCCGTCACAGGTTCCGTCTCAAAAGGAAAAAACGGAACCCTTATAGGATCACTTTGTTGTCCGTCTGTCCGTCCGTCCGTCCGTCCGTCCGTCTGTCAAGACCCTTTTTCTCAGGAACGCGTGGAGGTATGAAGCTGAAATTTATATCAATTACTCAGGTCTACTGTCCCTTGAAGCTGTGAAAAAATCAAACTTCTAAGCCAACGCAATCAAAAGATACAGCCGTTTATGCCGCAAATTTTCGACACTTGCAAGGGAATCAAAACCTACAGGGTGCTTCCCGTGAACTCAGAATCTTGAAATTTGGTACGAAGAAACGTCTTATAGCATAGATAAAGGAAAAATTACGAAAACCATAAATTTTTAGTTACATCAATAATATATATTTTTTAATAATTTTAAACTTACTACCCATTTCCTCATAAACGCGTAGAGGTATTAAATTGAAATTCATACCAAATACTCAGGTCTATAATACCTTTAAGCTGTAACAAAATCAAACTTCTATGTCAACGCAATCAAAAGAAACAGCAATTTAAGCTGCATATTTTCAAACTCGCAAGTACTCGCAAGGGAATCAAAACCTAAAGGGTACTTTCAGTCGACCTAGAATCTTGAAATTTGGCATGAAGCAACGTTTTATAGCACACATAAAGGAAAAATTCCGAAAACCTTAAATTTTTAGTTACATTACAAAATATATATTTTTTAATAAATATATACTTATTACTTTTTTCCTCATGAACGCGTAGAGCTATCAAGTTGAAATTCATATCAAATACTATAAAATAAAGGATTACTTAAACGATAAAGAGATCTTTGTCTTAAATTTATGCTCCTCCATCTTTTTTTGCAATAAAAATACCATAGTTATGACTCGATTGTCGTAATGAACGAACTTTGTAAACCTTGCAGGTTTGTACGGAACCCTCGGTGCGCGAGTCCGACTCGCACTTGGCCGGTTTTGTGACTCTTTCTTGTCGGGCCGGAGTAAGCCTTTATGAGAATACAGCTCTATCACAGATAGGCTCTATTTTTAATTACCTACTAGAATTTGTAGATTACGTACGATTATAATTGAACCTTTGGGAAATATTGGCAGGTGCTGTGCGCCGGTTTGATAGTGCTTTACAGCGTGCCCCTGGCGCTGGCGTGGGACGCCCTACCACCCTCCCGGGCGCGCTTCTACTTCGCCATGGCCGCGTCCATGGGCACCCTGGCCGTGGCCTCTTGTATGCTCATTGTTGGCGCTTTTTGGGTAAGACACCACATATTTTCCGCCATGTAATCTTGTGGCAATGAACAGGACTGGCAGCGCAACAAACCGATGCAATGGCCGGTCGAGAGGGATCTTTGGAGAATCGGCGCAATTAGGGTCGACCTTATTCGAAATTTGCCTTGGGGTCATAATATAGAATTGAACATTGAGGCTAACAAGGCGGCAGGAGTCGTGGAGAGCGCAAGTTATCATAAACTAGAGAAAGGTAGTTTAATAAAAATCCCACTTATGTGTAAAAGCAAAGTGATGCACAGTATGCACAACACAATGCACGCTCCAGCGATGACTAAATACGTGCGCTTACATCATAATACAATACAATACAATAAATGAGTTGTAAAGCTATGAATCAAAGCTAACATGACATTTAAAAGAAACACATCCATAATACATAATCCCTAGCCGCTATACTAAAAACAGCTGAGTTTTAGCGTTTCATTCAAACGCTGTGTTGTTTATGTAACTGTTACAAAAATAGATAACATTGACGATGGTAATCACACATGTATCTGATCGCAGAGCTCCCAATTAGATTTCCTACTTGTTATCAGACAGCGAGACACGAATCTCGTCGAGTCCGGCACGTGTATCTCTCATTCAGGTTATATCTGCCTGCAGCATGGCTGCTGTCATTCAAGCTCAATGAATCAGATCACAGAATTCAGAACGTCTAGTTTGATTAATGTTATGTCCACTGTGATCAAACGTTAAATCCGGTTTAGGAGTACATACCTTTCTGCTGTAACTAGGTCTAGCTGGATTAAGGCATGTTTTTAAAAATTAATAGCTATTTCTAATCTGTTTAACACCATTTTTAAAGATAGGTACACAATTCTCTAGCGAGCTACTGGTAATCAGGTCTATTTTGACAGAAAAAGCCAGTGTTCTTCCTGCCATGGGTGGTAGTGGCATCACTGACGAGTCTACCCCTGATGGTGACGTGCGTGGTGGGCATGGTGACCCTCCCGCTGCGTCACGCTAACGCCGACAGCGCTGCTGACGAGAGCTGCATCATCTCTATGTACTTCGTGCACGCGAGTGAGTGAACCAAAGATCTTTATAACGTGAGCGATTACTGGATAATCTTCCTTGATGGACAACTGTTGATTACACCTTTTCACTAAAGCGTGGTGACAAGAAACTACTACCTACTTCATCTTTTGCTATAAAAATCGCACGACTCTCTTAAAAAATGCGGGTTACTCTTTTCGTGTAGCGGATACTCTTCTCACGTGGTGGATAGCAAATCTTTGAACAGCTCTTTGGTATAATCATTCATTATATCACTAATTTCAGTATTCTTTGCCCACAGTTCTGCTGTTTTACTTCTCCTGCGTGGTCAACAGCCGAAGGAAGGAGCTCCTGCGACGGAACGACAAAGCGGACAGCGCTCTGTACACCGTGATACACAATCAGTACCACACCAAAGTTTAGATGTATGGAATTAAGGTCTGTAATAGCCCACCGGAATATCAAAATTGAGGAATTTTAAGAAAAGAAGAAATTGTAATAGGTACGTGCTATTGCATTTGTAATGCATTTTTTGGACGAAACGAGAATTCTGAGTAAATTATAAGAAATCGACAATGATTTTATTATAAAATATATTTTATTCTTAATCTAATAAATTAATTTTGATTGATCAGTGTTTTCCTTTATGCGGGCTTAGGTTAAGTTCGGAAAATAATCCAATATTTCCAGAGCTTTAATAGCTAATAACTCAACTCAAAGCTTCTTGAACCACTTGCGACTCTACTGGTTTTATCTAGGAAAGATTGCTTCTATATCCAGTCCAAATCGATTTGACTAAAATGTGACCGTGATGTCTTGACTCCTCTTCGAATATATCCACTCCAAATCGATTTAGCCCCAGTGCGATCGTGACGCTTCCTGGTGTCCGATCCGATTGCCTAACGACGCGTGCGCGCAACACGTGGAAGCGATTACCCGGCGACGTCGCGCGGGACGCCGCAACAATGGTCGGCGCACGCGCACGTACTCTCGGCTACGATAAGTCTTGTATCTTAGCCTCGTTGTAGAAAAGAGAGTAATGTTTTTTGTTTGTCTATCTGGACCATTGTAACCTGTTAGGACCAATGGGTTGAGTTCCCTATGTCGAATTTATAGCAAACTAAGTGAAAATGCATCCTTGGACCACAACGTAGTGTCTAGATGGGTACATACAACACAACGCTAGTGCCTTCGATTTAGAACTGGCGTGGCCTTTGGGACTCGTCTAGGCCCATGAATCCTCTAGTCTTTGCAAAGCCCCACCACCACTTTACCACGACTGGGCCCGGTGAAGAAAAAGGTATCTTTCTTCTTCATTGTAACCGTAATAGGCTAGTTGCCTAAAAAATTTTTTTTAGTCCGTAATGTTTAATATCAAAAAATATTGGACACATATATTTTTATTTGTCAATCTAACAAATAATTACATAGTTATGGTGCGTTGAAGTTGCGCACGACGTCACGACGTGCGGCATTTTTAAGCAAGCGTTGACGTCACGGGCCTCTTCTTATGAACTTTGGCGCGCTATATCTCTTTAAATTTTCATTAGTTTGAAAAAGTGAAAAATACGTGTAGAGTATTTTTTGATAAGTTAACTGACGGACTAATTAAAACTCTTGCTTTTTGACCCAGGCAACATCCCCATTATGGCAGATGACAGATGTAGGATTGACTATTGCACTACCAGCGTTCTCAAGTCTCCTATGTCTGTGTACGGTGGGCACTAGGAAGCTCTACTAGAGAGTTGCAACTTTGGTACCTTTATAAAACGGCATTACCCTCCAAGCGTGATATAAGGTCCATTGTTAAAGCAACACGACGTGTATGTTTTGGTGCAAGTAATTATTCCAGTCAGTGTACCTGGCGGAAAATTGTCGTTTTCACCGCAGCAGATGCGACAATGGAAGTATCTTGGAGATATTATAAATAGGAGGCGCACGCGCCGCGGGCCAGTCACATGGAGAACATGTCATTATACGGATAAATATGGTGAGTAATACAAATTAAATTACATTAAAAGAAGTTATTGCACCGTATAATTCACAGTAGTCCACAACTCAACCACTGCTTAATCAATGGAGCACCACTATAAACGTCATCGGAAATTGTATTTAGCAATCTTCAAGCCAGTCGAAGATAGTGTATCATCAACAATAATGATGTGCACAAAACCTGCACAAACTTATCTATGACTACTAAGAGACAAAATATTAAGCTGACTGAAAACGTATAATACAAAATTAGTTTGCCTGGATTTATTAATTTTGTAAAGCTACGCTCAGAAAACTACCCAAGACAGGGCAAGGTATGTCATATTATGTAGAGTCATTGGGTATTCTGTAGTAGCTCCAGCTTAGCGACAGACACATAATTTGCACATGGTAACAAGTTCGCATAGATTTACTGGCCCAGTAACAGTGCGGCACCGATCCGTCACGCATGACATGACATAAGCGGTGGCGACGCAACACTTTGTTCCCACGGCGCGCGCCGCTTTCGCGAAGGCACCTGCGAATCTGTGCCGAGGAATGTCGCAATAGAAACAGATCGAGTAAATTCATTTCTAGCTAAGCTATTGAGTAATATAAGACACTGAACAGGTTTTTAGTAAAGTGCCTAAATGACCTGAACAAATCGAAGGTTTATTTTAGATTTCCGGAAGTATACGTAAGATTCTGTATCCGTGCATCTACTCAGGCCCCTCTTTCCCACTGGGCAAGTGCCCAAAGTGCCCAGTGGGCTCGTGCCCAGTGTCCTTTTTCCAGATGATAAGGGCCCCCCTTAATCCTTAAAATTCTTAAGTGCCTAGGGTTAAAGACGGCCCTGTATCTACTAAAAGCACATGAATGAATAAGTACGGTCCGTGTTTAACACGAGTATCTCTACCTTAGATTGTCATTTGTCCTTTCTACTTTTCTCAGGCAGTAAGCTGTAGATATTAACTACACAGGAGTTGTGGTGTGAAAGAGAGATGGACGCATTTGCCTAATCATATTTCAGGAAGCTTGCTTGAATTTGACATTCAAATCAGAGAAAGTAAAAAGCTCGATAACTAATGTGGACTGTCTTGCACAGTTGCACAGGATAGTGTTACTGGTTACAATTTTATTAGATTCGTGCCAAGCAGTCCGATGACATAACCCTTATAATTCCAGCCGCGATTAGCTTGTCAAATCTTATTAATGATGTTTTTGTTGTTTATTACAGATACAAGTCGCATTTTCTCACATTGCAAATTGCCTATAAAGATTTCCAATATTACAGCTACTAATCGCATCCGATATTGATAAATAACTTTTATGGGTCATAGACGCACATACCATATCTACTTCATATCTTTTCTAAGAACGAAATAAGTAATTTTGCTAACGAGCGATAATAGCCTATAAAAACATTGTAAATTCTGATTAAAATTAAAAATCGAATTCAATTTTACATCACCGTTTATCAATTACTTATCTACCTGCAAAAAGGAGATGGAGACGAAACGTTCTTAAATCGAAATCTACAAGAAAAGTAACATTAAGTATGTAGGTACTGACTAAAGATGATTCAAGACTGATAGGCTAAGTAACCAAGCTCAAAAATGTCTGAAAGTTGTTCACCAAGTCATAAAACTAGGTACGAGTAAGCTCTTCGCGCGCGAGAGCCCATTCTCCAAGCGCTGCGCAAACGTCGATCTCTGATAACGATGGATGACGTGACCCAGATCTTAAATATTTGGCAAGCAGTTAGAGGCCTTCTATTATTCTCTCGCCTCATATCATTAATCAACCGTCAGATGATAGATACATCTATTTAAAACAGGCTCAATCAATACACTTATCGATCAAGCTTGTGTAAAGCTTTATTGTGTGCAAGCACCTTATAAGCTTTTGAAGATTGATTATTTTTATTGTTTATAAGGGATGAAAGTTTGCTGTAACGCTTATTTATGTAATATTTGCGATGGGAAATTCTATTGCAACACACTCATGTTCTTAAATAAGCCCATTTCGCGTTGCACAACGTCACTATCAGCCTCATAAATTTGTCGAAACACGTCCTCATCACCTTTACACATGTTAAAAATGCTTCCGACGCCTTATCTCGACTTGTGAATGGCCATTCATGCCGCGGCTCTATTGATTCCATAAAAGTTTCACCTTGACATTTCCATAGCGTTATGTAAAAAGAATGTCGGAAAAGAAATAAACGCAAGGATATACTCGTAACTTGGAAACGTCCGAATTCGGCGAAAACGATAAATTGTCGGATGTAAGTTATGGTGGTTGCGCACTAGAGCGGTGAACGTGGATGTCGTTTACCCGATGTAAATACCAATAAAACCTAACACGTAAATTGAAATTGGTAAAATACTACTAAGCACCGTTATTAGGACCGCATATCTCTGTCTACCTTTATAAGAATAAGAATAAGAATAAGAATACATTTATTTGCTTAAAACACGGTATATACAGATGTTACACAGAAAAATGTTCAGTCATGTTTTGCTTACACGAAGCATGCAAATATTAATTTTGGGCCAAAAACCCAGTCATGTTAAAGGTACATACATTAGTGCTAAATATTGTTACATAATTATTATATTCAAAACTCTCGGTCATTAAGGAACTCTGTGACACTATAATAGTTTTTACTTTTAAGCCATCCACGCAGTTTATTTGAAAATTGGCTAGAATTTAATGTTTTTATGCTTTTTGGTATTTTATTATATATTCTAACACACATTGCTACACAATTTCGGTTATATTTCTCAGATCTAGGTATGACTTCCAGGACAAGTCTATCTGGGTCTCTGCGGGTTCGCAAATTTATATCGCAGACTCCTTTGAACAACGTAAAATGTTTCTTGACAAAAGTACATATTTCTAAAATATACAAAGACGGTAATGGTAACAAACCAAACTCTAGAAATAAGGGTCTACACGATTTGTCGGATGGTATCCCAGCTATAGCTCTAATACATTTTTTTTGCGCGATGAAGGCTCTATTAAAATCTGTACTATTTCCCCACGCTATGAGGCCGTAGCGCAGAATCGATTCAACATAGGCATGGTAAGACTCTAGTGCTGTTGATATATTAGTCACTTTCCTAACTTGTTTCAATGCATATACAAACCGATTGATTCTTTTACAGAGATCATCTACATGTGCCTTCCAATTAATGTCTTGGTCGATTGTTATACCTAAAAATTTTGTTTCGGATGCCTTCTTGATTTTTTTTTTATGTGACAGGAGGCAAACGAGCAGACGGATTGCTACATTTCCAACATTTATATTTAAATCAAAATTATATTGTAAGTGTTTGGATTGATTAAATTGTATGTAATTAGTTTTATTCAGATTAATTGTCAAATTATTGTTGTCAAGCCATTGGATAGTATTATGTAAAGTATTGTTTATGTCAATTTCGTGGTCCTTAATTGTATTTATTTTTTTGTCAGTGGTTATAATTATTGTAATGTCATCAGCAAATAGAATACATTTATGATTTGTTACGTCAGATAAATTATTTATGTATAATAAGAATAGAGTGGGTCCCAATACACTCCCTTGTGGGACTCCACTCTTGTTTTGTCTTTCGTCAGACGAGTAAAATAAAAGATCTTTATTTTTAGTTAATCCGCTAATGACTACTGTCTGTTTGCGGTTTGATAAGTATGATGCAAGCCATGTATACGCAGGCCCCCTAATGCCAACTTCATGAATTTTGGTAAGTAGTTTCTCATGGGAGATATGGTCGAATGCTTTCGACAAATCAAGAAACAGTGCAGTAGTCAACTTATCGTCATTCACACTATTTAAAACATGGTGCATTAGCGAATAAATTGCTGTAGAAGTATATAGTTATAAAAGTTTCCTTTAATTCACGCTAGTAAAAAATAAATGTGGTTGTTATAATAACTAGGATAGGACGAGGATTCTAATAAATAACGGGAAAACCCAGACTAAACCTACCAATAATTAACTCTACGGTCTGGATTTCCGTCTTGTGTGACGCGTTCAGCTGCTCGTAAGGACCAAGAAAACTTTAAAATGAGAGTCCAGTGGGCCGAGTGTGAGTTTACATCAACTGTTTGTGAATTTGCTCACTAGTGAGCGCGTTTAAAAAATATATGAAAATTTTAGTTCTTGAACGTTTCCGCTAGGGGCGCTGTACAATCCGTCATTAATGTCATTTTTGACGCGCTCTCAGCCCACTGAGGTCCTCTATGTCTAGTGTGTGGCCAGCCTCACGCGCGGAGCCGGCCAGTCGCTTGCGCAACGCGGCTCACTTTCACCCAAACAGTAAGCCACTGCGCAGTGTCAATGCGCTCCCCGCTATGACCGCGCGGTGACTTGCAGCTTAAGCTCAAGTACACTTCTCTACGCTTAACTCTCGTAACACGTATGCAGTAGTATGCAACAGCTTGTTTAACTTTCCGCAATCACAAATAAAACTTGCCATGCTAATCTATTTTCACATGATCAAAATGAGAATTGAGAAAGACAGATAATTTTCTTCTATTCCGCAAAGTACGATATGGCTCCGTCGAAAGCCGATTAATCATTAATTTAATATAACATTATACTTCTAAAACACCAGCTACGCATTTTTTTTTCAACAATTATGTATAGCCTGACCAGGAACATAAAAACCCTCGCCATGTTGCGGAAAACTAATGGTACTAATTTCTTTTAATGGCAACAGTAACTG
This sequence comes from Ostrinia nubilalis, assembly GCF_963855985.1. NCBI lineage: Eukaryota > Metazoa > Arthropoda > Insecta > Lepidoptera > Crambidae > Ostrinia > Ostrinia nubilalis. Next base: position 354,842 of record NC_087101.1, read on the forward strand.
AAAACTTCATTGACATGTCACCTTGCATGTCAGTCTATTGCTGTCAAAGTGTAAACAAACTTTATTTTAAATGTGCGCAATTGATTTTGTGAATTAAATTGCTAAAATCTTTTTATAGTCGTGAAAGAAAAGTGGTTCACAATGTGTTAAAGTATTTGTCGAAGAGAAATATTATGGGTTCGGACAATATTTTCATTGAATAATGTTTCCGACAAAGGTTGTCAAATTGACTGTCATGTTTATCGTATAGTACAGTCCACTATGAAAATTAGCTGTGGTTTGTTTCAACTACCTATTTTAAAATTTTCTGTCACTTTCTAAGTGTTGAATTTTATGGAATTGGGAAAGAAGTACCGAGTTTGAAGCGTTCATGACCAAACATTGCAGTTGAATATTCAAGTTCTGAATTTGATTATTGATGAATAATAAAATAAATCCTACTAGCTCGATTGATGGTTTCATTTAATTTATTTAAACCAGGTTACCTATAATAATATTTTTTGGTTAATTTATGAAAATATCATATTAGCCCGTAATCCTGAATCCTGATACATAAAGTTAGCCTATTAATTTAACACAGGTACGACTGTACTCAGTGTTGCACTATCAAATGCGATTGACGCGCCTCTATGCCAGGGTTTTTATGTTCCTGGTCAGGCTATAATACGTCATTATTTGAAAACGATAGCAATTAGATATTGTGCGTTCATCACAACCAATTACAATAAAAGGAAATTATTTTGATCAAATACGCAATGACACGTTTAAATTATTCATGTTGTATTAAATTTTTTGATTATCAGAGTTCTAACCTCATTAAATAATATTTATAAGCATACACAAAAACTATATTACGTAAATTATCTGTCATCAAATCAAAAACAAATTTTATGAAGGCTAGTTTCACTGAACTTACAAAAAAATATAATTTGATTATTCTGTTCAAATGCGATAAATTCGAATCATTTGATAATTTAAGGCCATGTTTCCAATCCAGCTAGCAATCCCGATCAAACGTAAAGATAGAAAAAGCTTGAGCAATGAAGCTTTGACCCTTGGCCCTAAAGATCGCCTCCAGCTTTCACGCGGCGCATTGTCGACTTACAGCCTTCGGCGCCGTGGGGGGTAGAATCACAGGAGCGAAAGTTAAATACAATAAATCTGTGGTATTACACCATTTGCATCGCCCAGTAAGCACTATCCGAGACTTACCATAGCTGTGTTTAGTAAATCGTTTTAACTTTTAAATACATTTACACTTATTTCTTCTAATGCAATTGATTCCAATCAAGTAATTATTTAACTTATTTAATAATTGTATCGAGAAGTCAAATCAATCACGTGTTGATTTTTAATCAAGTCACTAATTAGGAGCAATCAGTGATCGATAAATACAGTAGTTTATGTGCTTCTTTACTTTGTGGCACTTGTTCGGTTGCTTTCTTCCACTAGTTCTATGAGGATGATTATTTTCTAATATTTTCTCTCGCAAAATGTATTATTTTCATTAATTGAACGATTCATTTCTAATTGTTTGAGAACATAAGATACTAATGCTTTTCCGTCGTGCGTTAATTTGTTTTAATAGTTATTATTAAAATTTATCTATTTTTATATTTAACTTATGAGACATTGCTAAATAATACTTAAGCTTAAAAATAAATTAATTAAAAGCATTAATTGTCTTTAAATAATAGCATTTTACTGACAGGTTTTCGGTAGGTTACGTACTTACAAACAGACTCGATCTTTACACCATTTTTTACGTTTTCAAAGCGAGAGTGAATAGGTACTTACAGGGCAGATATGTACCATCCTAGACTGCATCTCACTTAACACCAGGTGCGATTGCGGTCAAATACCTGCCTTGTCTAACATTAAAAAAAAACTAACTTCCTAGCTAATACTCATCGCCCTGGTCATCGCGACAACAGCCGGCCACAGAGTGACGGAGAGCCTCGAGGACGTCCCTCCCGATGCGTTCAAGAACACCACCACCCTGTACCCAGTCTCCAACATCACCAGAAATGACAGCAAAGAAAAGAACAAGATCAACGGAGACGCCACCGTCTGGAAGCTGGAGACAGCATTTGCGGAATCGAGCTACGAAAAAATGACCAACAGCTCGGAAACAGAGATGGAGGCAGTGAAGCAAGAAAAGAAGATGAAGAACATGAGTGAAGAGTTCAAGCCGAGTCCACATTTGGGCACGTTCTTTGAAGACGACAGCTTGGAGATCATCCCCACGAGAGCCACGATCGGAGAGTTCAGACCATTGAAGAAACCTCCATCAGGATTTGTGAGGTAAACTACTACTCTTCTAGTTATGGAGAGTTGATTTTTAGGAGACTATTTATGTATTTTTGTGATAGGCAGTATTATTTGATTTTCTACGTACAGATAATATTATACTAAAAATATAATTAATTCAGTTTTGAGAAAGTCAAGAATTAACAAAAAAAATGTGAAAAATACAACAATAATGATATGATTTATTACACAATAACAATTAAAAATAAATACGAGTAAAATGAAATGAAATAACGAAAACAACTGTACAATTTTTGCGATTTGCAAATTTTCCACAAATTAATTTAGTAAACAATTAGTCAAGAAATAACCAACAATAATAATACTTAGCTTTTTCGCTTTTTAATGTTTTCCTGGCCGTAGCCAGTAGGTAAACGTAATCATTGTGCTATAAATATGACAATAATATTAAAAAGCGAAATCTATTTTATCCACAGCTTCCAAAAGGACAACTTCAAATCAATCCTCTACAGCCCCCCAAAAGACGTGTTCAGGCAGCACGAGTTCCCCTACAAGATCGAGGGCAGCGTCCTCACCAGGGGCAAGAATTCCTGGAGGCCGTCGGAGGGCCTGGACTCCAAGCCCACCATGGAGGCCCCCATGAGAGTCCCGGCAGGAGGCCTGTACAAGGCCCCGGTGCAGGAGGCCTTCACTGAGAGGCCTGACGACGAGGACTTCGGCCTCAACTTTGACGATTTGAAAGATAACCACAATAACAGCGTGGATGTTAAGAAACGGTAAGTCTCGTACGTTGGACCATTTGATGTAGGTAAGCACTTTAAGCTTGTATGAAATAAATACGAGTGTTTTTCCAAAAAACTGTTTACAAGTCGACTGCTGATTGCAGATTTTATCAGATCACATAAACGAGGAAAAACATAAATTATGAATGCGTCAATAAACAAAATAAGGAGTAGAGTGCGAAAGTAAAAGAGCGTAATAAAGACTGCGCCTGCGCGGGTCCTTTCACTGCCAACCGGACGCTGAATTAATCATTTTGATGCTAGGCTGGTTACACACGAGTTGAACGTTCAAACGACGCGACGAAAGGGCACTTTTCAATACATCAAACCTACCTTGGGCACTCCTAAACATGTATGGATTTGTCACATTGGATGCTGTCTGCGGTCAGGTCAAAGTAAAAGCAACCCCCATTAGCTATGATTACTTCTACTTTCAGTCCTGTAACATCGCCGTTCTGTTAGAAATATTTTTCGATTTCTGACATAGCATCTGAACTGGGAAAAATCTAAGAAACCAATGGTTTGACGATGATAAAGATATCTCAAAATATCATATTCACTGTATGTATACTACTAAAGAACGGAAAAATATTTCATGCGTTTAAATTATCGCCTGGCAATTAAACGCCCCGTGTGCAGCCGCCTAGCCCAGCATGAGTAATGGCCGGACCTCTCTAAAATTCGATTCGGACTTATAATCCGCACTCAAATACCTTGTTAATGTGTCATGTAATTTCTTAAACGTTGCTCTCGATATCTATGCAAAGCGGTAGTAATTGCGTTTAAGAGTTTCCGGTCAGCAAATTGCTAACCGTGTATTAGATACGAGTAGAGCTGAAATGGTTGTAAGTTCGTACTCCTGGTTGTAATTGATACCATTGGATAGAGTCGAGCAAGTGGTTTAACAATAACACGCAATGTTTTCTATGCATAAACAATATAAAATCACTTTTCCAAGACATTGGCTCAACTCAGTTGAAAATGCCTGGCCATGTCAGAAATAAATATTTTTTGAAAAATTATAAATTACACTATCTGTTAATATTTCTAAGGGCCAAATGAGACCACAAAATGCAATAACCAAAAATATTTTCAGAGTGAACCCATGGAAGAACCTACTCCGCCTGGTGACAGCGTTCATTCCCGTGGGACTCATCATATCTGCGCTCACGCCAAACATAATCACTGTGGAGTCTACGGGGCCTGAAAGCCAGTAAGTCATCTCTGTGGTATTAAGTCACATTATGTTCATTTTCGAGCAGGAGGCGGAGAAGGAACTACTGAAATTATTTAACAGTAGGTACATACAGGAACAATACCTCTACATATTATGTAAATTTTTATTGTAACTACGTGTGTAATCTTTGCAATTCACTGAAGTTTATAGCTTTTAAACTTGCTGAATAGATATTGATGAAACTAGTTATAGTTGTTACAGGAATAAATGAAACGTTGAAGAATGAAACAGATAAGCGAAATAACTGAAAGAGCGTCCATTTCTCTATCGCTAATAATTGTGCAATGCCCAAGTTCAATAAATTTGTACACTGCACGGTGTACATTGTCGACACAGTAACATATAAAACAACACTGTCAACAATACAAATCGGTTGCTTGAGGCAAATAAATAACACTGTTTGTGCTTCAGTCGCATGTATAGAGCCAGTTAATTTGGCGAGGCGATTTGTCTAAAGTAATCGTGCTGTTATACAAGCGCTGCGCATGCGGCCGCGGTTACATGTGGTCGGCGCCTCGCGTGGCGTGCGTCCGCGCATTGCCCACCACTTCCTCATATCGGACTGATTACGCGCGGATACGATACCGATAGGGTGACCAGGTTCAGGAATGTGATAGGACAATATGGTGCTAATTGAAACATTATTCTCCTCAATAAATCTCCTAAAGGGGTAAAACGAGATCCACGCGTACGAAGTCGCGGGCGGCTGCTAGTTTATGATATTTTCTTTTTGTGCTGCTTCTCAGCACTAGCCCATTTGTTGTCCCGAAGCAGTGGTAGAGTTAAAGTAAAACTGGGACGTGTAAAAGAGCTTGTTATAAGCCTACTTGCAAAATTAATTAATTTAAAATTTTATAAGTCACTATTCTATGGTGATGATGAAACAATAAGAATGACAAGGCTTAAGGAAGCGAATAGTCCTTTTATGGTAGAGACAGGTCGATCATGTTGACATGTCGACGATCTTGAATGACGAAACTGGGAATCTAAACTCCATAACCACTTAACTATCAACAAATACAGCAGCGTAAAATTTGAGAATTTGGCACTTGATTGTTGCAGTTACGAGTAATTAAAAGGTTGACCAGATTATTTACCTAAGACCACAGAATAATAATAAGTACGTACAGAAGTTTTACTTCGCGAAGGTATTTAAAAAAATGTATGCTCAATGTCATTAACAATATGGTATAATTTAGCCTGTCTCAAGAGTCAAGCACCATTTTGTTGACAAACGTCAGTGATCGGCACTGCGCCGAAGCTATAGGGCTGACTTCGGTAAAATGATGTGACGTGAGGTGCCAAACTGCGGAAAATGGCGGAGGAAATACATGATTTAGCATGAATTATCATGAATAATATTAACTACTTATTTACCTCTCAATGTGTTGAGGCAACTTAAAAATATTATTATTTAGGCAGTTAAATACTGCACAGTATTTAGTACACCATTTTCTTTATTTTCTACCATCCATCATACACAAGAATACGCGTGCGTGAGTCAATGTTCGCTCGTATGTGAGGCCTTGTCGAATAGTATCCTGTAGGTGGGCCATCGTGCGTGTTTTGTTTTCGATGTAAACTCGCGGAGATGAACAGGCCTGCTAAGACCAACAGTTGTTATGCTAATTGATATCAAATTCGTTATTTTACATAACAAAACGTTATGTACTAAGTATCTAATTATTTTCAATTTATTTGTTTCATTAACGTTAAAAACGCTTCATTGCTTTTTTATTTAATTGCGTTTCCTAAAATCATTAACAATGAAAAATTCGGGATTCTCCCTAACAATTACTGAGCTCATGGTCAGCCCATAACACCCAATTTGTATGGGAAGCGCGCGCGTCGCCGCTGGCTGCACTCAATGCCACGATTTTCTTGGATATTTCATTGGCATGTGGAAACTAAGTAATCATCATTCATGCCTGTCATACTTGGAAAAGTTTCGTTATACATCGGACATGCAAATTATACATTTGTAATTGATGCACTTTAATTATTGTGCTCAATGGAGCACATTTTGTTTGTTTGTTTGTGAGCAATTTTAGTGCAGCTTTACCAAAAAATCTTGATTATTATTTTTTATTTTATTATTAGAAAAAATAAAACGATTTACTATTTTCACTTGTCAAAGAAGAATAAGATCACTATTACTAACATTCAAAAATAAAAGCGTGACTATACGAGTACCTATACCGTGAAAATACATTTTCTTCAGTTTTGTCAAAAAATGGTTTTATTTAATTTAAAATTACGATTTATTTATCAGAATAAGTAGGTACGAGTATATTTGGCTATTGTTATATTACACGCAGTAGCACTACCGAAGTACTGTGTGAATGAAATATTACTTTCGCATGAATGACACAACATCGGTCGGAAACACGGTTCTATAATGTATGTGTTCGCAATACACCATAAAGACTTTTTTAGCATTTCGTTAATAAGTTTAAGTTGCATAACGCGCGCACGGCACACAAACGTTTCCAAAGCCCGCATGAATGGACGTGGCGCAGTTACGTGCGCAAACGCATGTGCGAGTGTCATGCGGGAAACGCTCGCTAATTTATCGATCGACCTAGAAGTAAAACAGTTATTTTGTTCTAGTTAACAGTTTAGTATATTGAGGACTTAATATTGTATTTTTACATAAACATATAGAGGGGTCTAGTAGGTCTCGTAAACCGCGGAGGATGTAATTAATAATACTTAACTTAGTGTCAGAGGGAATTCCCTGGACTTGTAGTGTGTTATATTTCGACTTTCCCAGGCAAAAAAGTAACAAAACCCTGAACACTCTTACTGAATTTAACATCAAGTTAACCAATATTATACTAATGCTTAAGTTGAGCACAAAAATTGCTAGCAATTTCAAAATAAAGCCTCTCAAAGCGCGCACGCGCCGCCTAGCCGGAAGGACGCTCGTTACACAAGCAGAAAGTCGGCTATGGAAATGACTCGTGATACTGACGCCTCCCGCAGAGCCGCTGGCTCCGGGGCTGTTATTATAAACATGTTTCCATGTTTAAGGAAGCATTCCGATAGGAAGTTAAATAAGTGTCAAATAACTGCTAGCCTAAGGCTTTAACTACGAGCATACGCAATCGTACAAACTTGCTAATAAACGGCTCCAGATTGCTGCCGTTTTGTAACTATAATTTAAACTAAGTTTCTGTAGTACGAGCCTGAATGCGTTAAATACGAGTATATTGAATCTATTTATTTATTTAGGGACAGTGCACAGCACAATATCAATTTAGTATTTAGGTAACAATATGTTTTAGTAACTATGAACAAATGGTCTACCATAGCCAGCATCAGTCACTAATTTCAGCTCTGTGAAACAGAACATGTTTCTACTGAACGGATTTAAGGCCTATGCAAACCTGAGCGATATTCGCTGCCGCTGTGGGTAGAGGTACATACCGCGCGGGTTTCGCTCAGGTATTTAGTATCAAGTACCGCGGCTAGAGCGACCTGAGCGATATTCGCTGCCGCTGTGGGTAGAGGTACATAGGTAGACGGTAGCGAATACCGCTTAGGTCTGAACAGTATTATTACCGCATACCCACTGGGTTTTCTCTGCCGCAGACGGTAGCGAATACCGCTTAGGTCTGAATAGGCCTTTACTTGTAACAGTTTAACAGTTGCGACATGACGAGAACCCTACACTTCCATAGTGGTCTAAGCGAGGGTGTATTCCTTCCAGGTTCCCTCACCAGGTGTTCCGCAGATCGGACAGCAGCGCAGCGGAACTGGCGCCCATCAGCGAGCCCTGCCGCCGCCGCCTGCTGTGCGAGCTGCACTCAGATAACAACTACACGGCGTGAGTATCAGCAATAGTGGCTTAAAGACGAAAGAAAGGAGCAAAAAGTGGACGAAGTAAGAATGGTGAATGAATGAAGACATGAAACAGAAACCACAAAAGCGGTGATGAATGGAGACGTGTGATAGAGATTCCAAGAGAGGTAGGTAATTAAAAAAGTATGAAAGAGAAGGGCTTAGTGAGCTTGGGAGCAGAAGTGTGATGAAGATGACTCACAAATAACTCTATTAAAATAGACCTAATGAATGACAAAATTAAAACCAATCCTTTTTGGATTACGATATGATTGTGAGAGAACCAAAAGAATAGATATAGAACTATTCTTCATTGGTTGACATGAAGTTTGATGTACCATATCCCTGTATTCCCCCAGGAGCCAAAGCCAGCGCGTGCGCCGGCGCCACTGCCACCGCATCCACTGCGAGGAGCCCGAGGCGCTCGCCAGGATGCTGACGTGGCTGCTCAGCCACCGGCCCGCCGACAACAGACCACACCAGACTTGAGCAGAGAACTGACAGCTCACTCACTACTTCACGTCCTTCGAAATGTTGTCTGCACATCTTTTACGGCATTTCACTCCCAAAATGCTAGTTACGAGTACATATAGTATAACATTCTTGCAATTGCAAGCAAATGCACTTACTATAAAGTCTCATCCCATATAAAGTGTTTCTACAAAACTATCACTCTACCAAGCTTCTTGTTGTGATTTTTTTTATTTGAGCAGGAGCTGTAAACATATTTTAAACTTTCATGTTGCATTTTTCACTATAAATTCACTATCACGGGATTTGGCAACAAAAACACTTTTTTTAAGAGCTGTAAATCTTTATATACCTACTCTGTAAAACATTTTAAGAATTTCAATCACATCATTTCTTTCACTTATTCTACTGAGTATAGTCAGGTAGTGAGTAATTCTTAAACTATTCGATTACGCAAACATGATCGTGAATGGGCTGTTTATAAAGTGTTAATTTTAGGAAGTTTGAGTTGACATGTAAGTGAACATAGCTTAGAGAAAATTTAAAAGTACCTGAGAAAATGAGAGAGTACCTAAAGAGAAATTACCTGAGTTTTTAAGACCTTTTTATATTTTTTTTATTAAAATTGATGTTGATCTTAGTAAAAACCAAGATGCATTTTTATTTAATAACATGACCACCAACCAGATTGTACTTATTTTTTTTAACTGTGCCTTTATACTACTTACATTATTTTTCTGTTATTATAACACAAATAAAAAGCCATGTATTTTGAATGACTCAAATTCAATCTCTCTCAAGCACACCAGACTTGAGTTTGACACGAGAATTGATTTATCTATTCAGAATTTAATGACTGAAAATAAAAATCAACAGCCTCTATTATTTTATTACTTTTTTGTAGCATGAGCCATCCTATTTTATTCTGCAAGTATGAGCTAAGGAAAACCGCCTCAATTACACAACCATCTTCCTGCCCTGCAGTCGTAACAAATACTACTGAATCCTTAAACATCTGACATAATATTCGCGTTATGCGGCATTAGGCAGAAAGTCGTGTCGCGCCTAACGACCGCCGCAGGGTTGGCAGTGCACGCAAATTAAACCAACTAGTGTCCAACAAGTAGCAGCGTGTCAAATTACAGTTCTCTTTATCAATATTATGATCTACAAGATAGTATTAAGATCTGCATCGAACAAGATATATCGAGTTAGCTTTAATTAATTATACATGTGTATGTGTATAAAATATTGAGTTTTATAACTTTTTCTTATTAGTTGGGGAAGGGATGAAGCACTTTTAATACTGGATATTCATACAGCACCTGAACATTTCGGAGGTAGAGCTTTTTAGAGTGAAGATATGCTTATGTAGAGTGAAACCGTTTAAAAATACTTAGAATTAGTCGTACTATAGGAAAACAAAAGGTAAAAGTATGTTTATACTCGTAGGTATAGTGAGTTAGACGAAGTTGAAGAATCATTACAATTGTAACTAACATAATGGAGTATACAGGAGAAAGATGAATTTAGAATCCACTAAAAGACGTCGACGGCCCTGACATAATCAGTGTGAAGATGACACGCAATAAGACCAGCTCTCATCCACCGAACGTCCATTGTGCTGTTCCGATTTCTAATGAATTGTAACTATCTGTCCAAAAAGATATCATTTTTCATACCCAAAGTTCCGAAACGGAACAACTGTGATTTTGATGAATAATAACTTATGTAACCGCAGACAGCCGAAAATTACCTACATCCGAATTGTGAAATGTCAGACATTATTGAAAAAAATATGAATTGCTAACAGCCAAATGATCAGTCAAAAATTCGATATGATGATCTTTTAGAAAGAAATAATTGGCCTGTCATTTCGAATAATCAAGGCAATTTCAATAGCATTTGAAAAAATATTTGACGGAATAAAATATTTTTATTGGTTATTAATTTTATTTTATTTAATGTGAGAAATCGTATATGAGAAAATTCAACATGGTAGCTCTGGAAACATGAAACTGAACAGCAAAAAAATTGAGAGACAGGGGTGGCCAACCGGTCGATCGCGAATATTAGTCCAGTCAATTGTGGCAAGGCTATAAGATATGAAGAGATGGTAGATGGACAGGGTAATACTACCCGGTGCTCGCTGATTCTTTTGAGGCGAATGACATGCACCAGAAAATGTAAATAGAGACTGCGAAACGAAAATTCACGACAAAAGGTTTCTATCTTATCTATCATCATGGTAGACAATTCTAAATTTATTGTGCTCTAACCACAATTTTTGTTTAGACTCGTATTATTTGGGTAGATATTATCATACAATGCAAGGTTCCAAGAAAGACATTGATCTTCGCACCGCAGCGACAATAGCACATTGCACAGCGCTCCATTCTTCAATGCTAACCTCACTTAAAATTTCAAGCTTAGATCGAACTTCTTCGACGTTGATATAACCGACGTTACGTGACCTAAAATTGACACCGAGTCGATAATAATAACTTGAGAGGTGAATCTTAGTTAAAATCTGAAAAAGTTCAAAGAATAAATCGCCGCGGGCGCACGCTGTCGGCTGCAGTGAAAGCGGCGGCGGAATGCGATGACACTCGTTATGTCACTGCAGTCAGAGGTCAAACCACCTGTCGCCGAAATGACAAGCAGCATGCCTTCTTCCATTCTTAACCATAGCGCAGAAGGATTCAGTGGCCTCACAAGCATAAAAGTTACGAATAGGTAGTCTTCTTCTTCTTCTCAGTCGGTACACTCTTGTCAGAGTGGTCGTGGTCATCATTTTGAATCACGATTCAGAGTGATGTTCCTCGTAATACGGCGCCATTCCTCGCGGACTGCAGCTTTCCGGTTACTTTCGCTAACCGAGCACTTAGTTGCGGCCTTGATCTGGTCCGTCCATCTCATTGGTGATCTACCACGTGGTCTGGTGCCCACGGTAGTACGAATACTGAAAATAATCTACATAAAATTATTTCAAGTTTCGAGTATTGTGTAGTGAAAAAAACATAGCACGATAGTTATAAGCCCAGAACCGGACTATTTTGGAATTAACCGGAATATATTATGCCAGAGTTGGTATCTGCCTGGACCAATATTATGATAGAGGCATCTGTGCCAAACTTTGTGTCTCTGGATGTTCGCAAATATGATAAGAGAAGGTAATAAATTCCTCAAAGAATATTGAGATAGATTAGCTTAGCGAGCAGTAAGCCTACTGTATTACTATATAGTAGCGTCTCCTCATAAGCTTATCGTAAGATCGGGCACCAGAAATGACACGACATTGTGTAGAAAGGAATGTTTTTGGCGCGCCGATCTACATGAGAGATACGTAATTGATGTCCAAACCTTGTCAATTTTAATTGTAGCTGTAGGTCAGAGGTTGCCTACTGATATTTAACGTAAGTTTCTGACAAACAGCGAGCATCATTAATCATAATTAATCTTTTAAAAATAATGGATGAGTCAGAGATTAAAACGATGTTTTATTATGGTTCCGCCTGATCCCTGTATTAGCCATAGAATGCAAGTTGACTAATACGTAGGACAATAAATCAGGTTTTGTACCTTCTATCTATGACATCTTTTCGCTGTAGTTTTTTTATGCCGAACTTTAACAAATGAACTGAAGTAAAACAACAAAACTTTGGGTAAATATTGGAGTGTTTGTTGACAGATAAGAAATCGATCTAGCTAGACCTGGATCCTATAGATCTACACCCCGCAGACAGACTACAGACTAAGTCGTTGTAGAGCTGGGTCGGGCTCGGGCTGTTAATCAGTATGAAAGTATTAATTGTGTAAATTCAATTTAAGGCTTGGTATTTCTTCTAAAGTAGGTATTTCGCGCTGTCAAAATCTGCGCGCGCAATTCTTCGCCGAAAACAGCGAGTCAAAGAGCTCCCGCCACAATTTCCAGCTACACAGTATAGAAATACGCAGTTGGTTAGGTTAGGTTGACTTCCTTCCCTTCAAGCGTCACACTCACAACACTTTCTAATAGAAATCATATCCAAGTGATACAAATTAAAACACCTTTCAGACTTTTTGGGAATATATTCTAGAATCGAATAAATATAAAATATAACTGCAGAAGTAAACACTGTTCAAAGTGGCCGTGGCGTCGCCCGACCTTCTGGAAGTTCTGCGCCGGCTTAAAGAATTTCAAGATTACGTCACCCGACCTATCGGTAGGCCCTTGTGAGCTTGAGCGATTGGATTTTTTTTTTATGATAAGTTACTCTTAGTAGCGATTATTTAGAGCTTAGATAATAAATTATAGTTGTTGCAAATCACGAAGCTTTGCATGTGGTTAATAACATTAATCAGTATAGGTACGCATCAATTTTGTTCAGTCTCTTTGTTTATTAATAAATAAAAATATCATACTAAAATTGCAGAAACATATTTGTTTGTATTGGTCTGGGTGTTTTCTTTCTATAATATGTATGACGTATGTACGGGGTTCTGTACCTATCGAAAATTGCTATAAGCATCACACGCGGTTACCTGCGTACATCTGTGCACTCATGGGAGTTTAAGCAGAGGTCCCTAGAGTTTGACTTTGAGCTTTGTTTATAGTCATTACGAAGCAGACTGATGGGAAACTGCACTGTCTTGAATTCGAAAGGGTAATTTGACGGTGTTTGGGGAATTCTAGGAATAAATACAGAGTCTCCTCATTGAGATTGAGACATTTCAATTTGAGATTTCACTTGACATTGAACACAATCTGAAATGGAGTTTTCAAACACTTGTAAAAATAAAAAGTAATTAAATCAAAGGCACTAAGTAGTATTGATATCAACTTCGAAGAAAATGACTGCCATAATTACTTTCTACCCGTTCCACACGTCTTTCATGAATTATATTAAGGTATTGTTAAACTAAATTTCAAGTAGATTGAACCAAGGAATCACTTTGTCCCATACAAATTTTGCCCCCTTTTTTCACCCCCTTCATTTCATGACCCCATTTTGGAAAATCTTTTCTTATGAGATGCCTACGTCATAAAAAGAACACACCTTCCAACTTTCAGGTCTCTACGATATCCGTCAGTCATTTAGGACAAAGCATTTTTATTAGTTGTTCAAAACTCTATCGTTCCAGGTATGTCATTGACAGGAGGGCGCTACTATCTTAATGGGTTATTCATTAGTCCACTTGACATTTCAGAATCGTTTGACTTTAGATACCTAAGCGATTTGATATTCGGAGTCTTTTAATGAAATCAAGTTCTGAAATAACTTGAGGTGTTGTACCCGATCAAGCTTTTCATTGCAGGACAGTTAAATAGTTTTATTATTAGTTTCTTCTCTAAGTCTTAATTTGTCAGAGTAGGTAAAGGCTCCATGAGAGCAAAATTTAGCTTTTTAATAGTTTTTAATTTTTTTCTTGAAATATTTGACGCCTTGTAATCTCTCGTTAATATAGGTCCACACAAATAAAGAATGTTTGACTTCGACTTTAATAATTATGCTCTTACATAATTATAAATAAACTAGCTTTCTGCCCGCCGCTTCGCCCGCGTGGAATTTTTTGGTTTTTATATAACTTATTACACTCAGATATAATGTGGCTTTCTATTGGTGAAAGATTTTTTAAAATCAGTTCAGTAGATCCCGAGATTACCCCTTACAATTTAACAAATATACAAACACACAAACTTTACCTCTTTATAATATTAGATTATAGATAGGTAATTTGAAACCCTATTTTGTTTTATTCTTTTTTTATTTTAAATATTTCACGATCCAAACTAATATTTACTGTAAGTAAATGCTAAATAGTAAATATTAGTTTGGATTGTGAAATATCCTACTAATATTATAAAGGCGAAAGTTTGGATGTCTGGATGTCATGATGTCTGGATGTTTGTTACTCTTTCACGCAAAAACTACTGAACGGATTTTGTTGAAACTTTACAGTATTATTGTTTATAACCCAGATTAACATTATGACGATATGTGGCAAATAAATTTCAATAAATAAATAAGACGTGTCTAAAAGCGCCATCTATCGTCATTGGTTAAAATCTACAGCACTGGACAAACTACGGTATGACGTTCGTAAATATTCATTCGGGGGAAACCGTGAAACGCCATCTATCAACATGGGTAAAATGAGGTAAAACATCATATCTAACGGGGGTAAAACGAGGTCCACGCGAACGAAGTCGCGGGCGGCCGCTAGTTTATAATAGGTAGCTTTCCCTCCGCAACCTTATTGGTATTCCATGTATGTGTCTTTTAACTGAGTTCTGTTAAACATTTCATGTAAAATTTGTCCAATTATAACTCTATTTACATCTGCATCTGTAAGCAAGGATTCATGTTCTCCAGCCCAGATGCCGAGTAAACAGAATCGTCTTTCAGTGACGTGCAGCTGCCCCTATATTTGACCCACTGACCTAATTTTTATTTATTTATTTGTGTCAGTGTGCTCTTCTAAAGAGTGAAGACGATTGTATGTAGGTACTATTAAAATGTAATTTTAACTCATTGGTTTTGTCTCATATTAGAGGAATGTATCATGAGTAGAGTCTTAGTTTAAAAGGATGCCAACGATTTAAATTTCAATAGGTAGACAAAATTCAGAATTCTTAATTATCAAAAATTTTAGCTTTCTCCAGTAACACTGGTATTATTATACTGTGACTCATCAAAGTCATCATTGTCAAAAATATTGACAAATCGAGAACTGTCACGGCCAAAAAACTGGCACGCGTCCGTCCTCCGTAAGCGCCACCGCGCGACTGATTGAGATTGTCCAAGCCGTCATGGGCGATTTTTTCCACATTTTTTAACATAGTAACTAAATAAGACGCAATATAAAAATTTCATCCGTTAAAAGCCCTCAAGTTATTTCTGAACTTTAGTTTAGTAAAAGATTCAGAATCTCAAATCGCTTATTTTAAAAATAAAACCATTATTAGAAAACGAATAGAGGTAACTTTGGGAATTTATTCTATCGAGTCAACTTCATCAAATCGTGTTTCCATCCGTTAATAGCCCTAGAAAATATCCTCAACTATGCCCAAAAAAAATCTTAGCCTTTTATTTTACTGTTTAGTACCTCAAAAATGAAAAATGAAAACCTCATTTTAGCCATTTTCTCTGTTACCCGGCCTTAATAAGAAATGTAATTAAAAGCTGATTGGTGAAAAGTTTTATTCGGGTTAAAAAAATATTAAATTATTTTAGTTGTTCCGTAACCACCACCAAATAAATAATATTTTCGCAAGTAAAGAATGTGAAAGGTGACAGCCGGTGTTTGCATACGAATTTCGCTGGGCGCGCCCTTCCGTTGTGCTTTGTCTTGGGAGTTTGGGACTGGTTCATTAATATGTTGCCACCAAACTGGTGTTCTGCGAGTGGTCCGGGACACGCCCGTGGTCATCTTATGCTCAATGATATGGAGGTGTAGCCAGGGCCATAAAAGGGCGGTTTTAATACCGACATTACTTTGGACACTGATTACATAAGTCTCATATAAACACTTTACGTAGGATTTCACCGTTCGTGCCTTCAAAGGTTTCGTACGTATCTTTAGTAAAATTGACAGAATATCGCCCGCACACGTGCATGTTATGGCGGTTTCGGCGCCATAACGGCCAAGTGCAAGACAATAAAGCAATGATGACGCTTTTCCCCTACGGAAACTTCCACGCAGTGAACTTCTTTGACGACACTTTTCATTTTAACTTTCGAGTTGATATTCTCCTTGTGTTACGAAGCAGATAATTTTCATTATTTTTCAAACTACAATGGAAACTTCCATGCCTAGATTTTAGAAAATATTTTGGTTGGAGGATTTGCATTATTTATGCACAGGCATACTTTCCCACACATTATAATGTTGCATCGGCTTTTAATGGGACTATTTCTAATATTTATGTCTATTTAAAATATTTTGCATGGAAATGTATGCAAACCTGACGATCCCTGCGAAATGTTAAATTCTTTTCAATAATGTTGCCATCCGAAAGTACTAATTTATATTCACTTTGATATAATGTCCATTCGTTTGATCGCATTATAGCAAATTAAACGAACAAAACAAAATGAAACTTTATCCGTATGGATACTTTTTATCAACTTTTACTTTCAAGTTCTAGTTTTTGAAAGTGAAAACGAGGTATTTATTGTTAGTAAAAGTATAATTGAATTGGAATAATTATGATACAATTAAAACTAAGAGTAGTTTTAATTAATTCACCTAGTTTTTACCGTGAGATGAATCCACTGATAAATATCTATCTTGCTTTTATCTACGAGCATTTTACTATATAATTTGCTAAGATAGTTAAATAAACATTATCCTGCGCCATTAACGGTTCTGAGTTGGAATTTTGACAGAATCATCATCAACAGCCCTTTACAGTCCACTACTGGACTATGAGCCTCCTCCACTATAGTGGAGGGTTTTGCCATAATCCCCACGCTTGGCAGGCGGGTTTGACAGAATAATCGTACGTTATGAACTGTTCAATGATAACGATTGCTTTACACAATTCCACCTCTGATTCTGATTTCAGGTTGCAGGATTTGCGGAAATATCGTTTTCTATGGTCAGAGGGAAACTTTTACACATGAGAACATCATCCTTTTTCGAAGTCGGTTAAAATAGGAAAGTCGTAGGGAACAATTTTAAATAGGTATTTAATGCCGGTAAAAACCTGATCATTAAAATAGCTAATATCAAAAAGTAACCGTGACCGTTTAATACTCGCAGTATACATTTCCCAGTTCATAAACTGGTAATGATAATCGCAAATAAAACCCTTCCTTAATTTTTATTATAATTTCATTCGTCAATTTAAAAAATATATTTTGCAACAATTATATTTAAAAAGAAACACTGCATTAGCACCAATGATTTTAGAAAATCATTGGACATTTCATTCGAACATTATTTTATTTGAAAACTTAATTTTTTACTAAAATATTTTTTGAGAAATTTAATGTATTGGTATCTTTTCCAATTTTCTCTCTTCTAGGAAGCTAGTACCTACTAAGTATTAATTTGATAAAGTCATAAACAATTGGGTTTCACCGCATCGCTGTCTGTCACTAAAAAGAAATTGTTGCGGTTTATTGTTAGCCCGGAAATGATAGAATCCATTTTAAATATGTCAGGTGTTAGAAAATAAGCATTGACTTATTTTTTTCCAAATATTATATGAATACAAAGAGATGGACGTAATTTGTTTCAAACGTTTAGTGCACTTCCACAACTTGATGAATCTTTTAAGTGACTTAATAAACGCGACTCGTTGACGTCTTGTAAGTTTCTTCGTGATCTGGACTAACAATTAAACATTAATTGCCGTTTTAATTAATATAAAAAAATATTAAGATAGTTGATTAATTTTCAGTGCATTTTCTCTTGTTTTTTCAGTATTTTCTGTAGTGAGAGTGTAAGTGTGAAGTAAATCTGTATTGTAGTAAGATACTGCTTTATTTCATTTAACTTATGATCATAATAGATTTGATAAAACATAATTGATAAAAAAACTCCATGTTTAGTTTTCGACTAGCTGATAAACAGTGCATTTAAAGTAACATAAATTCAGTCTAGGAAGCAAGGTAGGTAGTGTAGGTACCCATGTGATGTCATAGATAGCATGTCATGAGTCCGGAATACAATCAAAAGAAAAATAGTACAGTGCATAACAATAAATAAATTAACTGGTAAAGTCCACATGCGTATACCTATAAATCTACTTCACCCAATGGTCATAAGGTTTCACTTGTAGAGCACGCATTCTATTGCGTCACGCGCTGCCGCTGCGTCTACGCATCGAGCCAGATTTGTTAATGAAAATATCTTAATTCATTTAAAACAATCTAAACAGACTTAAAATATTCACGTAATCAACACGATAGTATGACTTGGTGACAGTTTATTTATATTTCGTTCATTTAAATGAGTAATTAACTGTTTGAATTGGGAAAAATGGATAATATTTTGACGAAGTAACACCAAGCTTCAGGGAGATTTCTTATGTTTCCAAGGTTCTGGCAGGATAACATTCGATTACGATCAATACGAGGTAGAGATCGCTAAGGCCCAGAACAGACGGTGAAACGCAACTGCAACGAAACTGCAACTGCTAGTTACTTTTGAGTTGCATTTAAGTTTCTGCCATAGCGTTCGTTGAGAGACCACACATGACGCGATCAGTTTGAAACTTTCAGTTGCTTCGCGTTCGCAAACTTAGATGCAACTCAAAAGTAACTAGCAGCAGGCCTGTTCATCTCCGCGAGTTTACATCGAAAACAAAACACGCACGATGGCCCACCTACAGGATACTATTCGACAAGGCCTCACATACGAGCGAACATTGACTCACGCACGCGTATTCTTGTGTATGATGAAAGAAAATAAAGAAAATGGTGTACTAAATACTGTGCAGTATTTAACTGCCTAAATAATAATAAAAACACAGAATGTACTTTTTTAAGTTGTCTCAAGACACTGAGAGGTAAATAAGTAGTTAATATTATTCATGATAATTCATGCTAAATCATGTATTTCCTCCGCCATTTTCCGCAGTTTGGCACCTCACGTCATATCATTTTACCGAAGTGAGCCCTATAGCTTCGGCGCAGTGCCGATCACTGACGTTTGTCAACAAAATGGTGCTTGACTCTTGAGACAGGCTAAATTACACCATATTGTTAATGACATTGAGCATACATTTTTTTAAAATACCTTCGCGAAGTAAAACTTCTGTACGTAGTACTTATTATTATTCTGTGCTAGCAGTTGCAGTTTCGTTGCAGTTGCGTTTCACCGTCTGTTCTGGGCCTAAGACACGTTTACAAGTTGTCGCACAGTTTCTGTTTGCGACTTCATGAAGACTAAATCTATAAACCAGTGCTTAAAAAGTACGTCATATTGACTAGAGTAGAGATTACTTGACAATGCGATCAAACGGGAGTGCATTGCGGTGCAAAGATCAGGGAAAGAAGGCTTTTAAAAAAGAAACACGCATATTCTATCGAATGCTTAGTTAGTAACTCTGTCCTAGCGATGACAGTGCTTATGTTAGCATTTCTTCGCCAACATAAAGCTAAAAGTAATTGCGTAAGAGCGGTTGGACACGGAAACGTAAAATAAAAGTTGACGCGATTCAGGTCACTGTCCGACTCTCTGCAACTTTGCTTTAAAAAATATTCGAACTATTTTTAACTAATAATAACTAATTATAATTATTATCAGAAATATTAAAAAAATAAATTTGTCGCCTCCTTTCAACTTTCAACAGTATCCAAACATAATATTAAAATACGAATGTAACTAGCTCGGTCTGTCTGTTACGTTGAACCTAAACTAATTTCAATTAACGTAATTTTTAGTAAACAACTAGAAGGGAACTATAAAAAGAACATAGGTAAGTTTAAGTAGTTTAATTTGTAATTAAATCTCAAAAATAATAAAAGTTGGATATGAATGTTTTTATTGCTTAATGAATGGATGAAAATATTCATATCATATTTGTATGCTTTTGATAAAATAAATTAACAGCAGCAGAAACGACTTTGTAACAAATGTGAAATACATTTAAGAAATCTAAAACAAACATTAGCAAAACTGCCGGCAAGATTATTCAGTGGGTTTCATGTTCCGCTCTACATGCGCTCTCAGGCTGCGCAGTCACTCGGGCGCGCTCAGATGACGAGGAGATAAAACAATCGAACCCAGGCTCGATACGCAGTGATCTCCAACCTCGGTTCAAAGTTCAGCAATAAGGATCTCTCCAAGAGAGCAAGAAACGAAATCCCCTGCCCTCCCATCGGCGCGTTGCACAACGGCGCGCGCGCGCTCTCTCCAGCACAGTCGCACCTGACGCGCCAAGCAACGCGCACAACAACATCAACAAGTGTTACAAACTTGCGAAAAGAATCGCGTTCGAATTTGACAATTTGGACCAGCGAGTTCCCAGTGTTTTGTGCTTGTGGACCGAGTGAGTGTGTGAAGGAAAGTGATTCCAGAGTATGCGCCAGCGCTGACAGTTTCACTTTCTACGGCGGGACGCGCACGGTGAGTTGACGATGACCGGGCTTTCTAGCGACATACGGCTATGGAAACTCGCCGGAAAATCCACTGGCAAAAACTTGGAGTTACGTTTTCGCGCCAAATTGTAGTAGGTGTCATTGAATCGTAAAGGCTGCCATCCACTCTACTATTGTGCTCGGTAATTTACCAAAGTTTGTTTTAGAAAGTGTAAGTGCAGTAGACGTGAATGTGACCATTACATACATTAGCTATTTAGTGCAAATTTGCTGAATAAAACGTGTGTAATTCTGCATGTTAGTAGACACTGTCTAGAGAGACGATTGAGAGTCGACAATTTTATATAAACAAAATAATTCGAAATATTTCAAGTATGTTATACACAACGCTACATTCTGATCAGACAAGACAATTTTACTCCCGGGATCAATTTTCAGCAGACCCTCTCGTTGAAAGCACATAACCCTACGGCGTTAGAATCTCAAATTGGCCGTTTTCAGAATTCAGCCACTACTAAACAATAGAAAATCCCAAATCGAATCCAGATTAGACTCTACCCTTATCCCAAATAGGTAAAGGTCATCCTATCCTAAAAGTCAGAGCCACTATTAGCCAAATTAAAATGTAACGCCTTCAAAAACTCGGACCATTCGATTACCTAATACCTTACGCGATAGCTTCACTATTTGAAAGCTTCATAACACGTGCACCTAACTAATGAAGTATCAGTTCGGTGACCCCTCTCGAATCAAAAGCGAGCCAACCTTGAGCATGGCGCATTAGAGCATACTCCATCGCCGCGCTCGCCCATCAATCTGCAGGCTGTCCACGCGCGCTTTCGCTTTCAAACACGTACTTACATAATGCACATACGCATCCCAACAAAAGAATGACCGATTCGCGCTTTGCGAAAGCTGGACCCAATTTTGTGATGCAAGACGTAAAGTTTTCAGGTTACAAGAAAATTCTCGACATACCACTAGGCCAGCCCTTTAACCCATTAACTCAAGTCTTAGTACAGTAGTAGTAGTAATCGTAAGACTTACTGAAAAATGATTCCCTGGCCATGGAAATCTTAAAAGAAAAATAAAATTATGAAAAACAGATAATTATAAAATAAAATAAATAAAAAATAACTTAAGAAAAGTCGTGAAAATAGTTTGTTTGTTAGGTTAAGGTATTCTGACTGAAGTGGGTCGTTCAAATGATCAAACTCAATAATAAATCAAGCCTGAATATGTCTCTAGCATCTAATGATGCAAATCGGTATGTAAAGGTACCTAATGACTGTTGCACCATCCAACTAAACGGTGACATGTGCGCACGACAATCGAACGTTGCAACAACACGGTGCAATTGAGCAACCAGATGAATTTCTCGTGTGAATTAGATCAGTGCATTATGCGCAAGCACAGGGCGATAAATTGGAAAGATACCGAAAGGCAAGCTGCGTGATACACACCGTATCCTCTTTGTATAATCTCTAAACTTGATTATGCTTAAAGGTGCTAAAAGGCAAGAAATACCCTAAATTCAGTGTGTCTCAAGTACAACTGGTCGTCATCAAGTTCGAAAAAAATCTTTGTATAAGCCTGAGTGTCAGTAGATTGGTGGTTGAGTAGATGATAATTAATTTGATAATTACAATAAGTAATTAATTCTCGTTGTACAATATTAAACTTATTGTTTACTAAGCCAATTATAGCAATGTTTTATTGACACGCGACATTTCCCGGCTTAGTTAAGTTTAATATTCACATAATAAGAATCTGTTTAATTTTTTTTTATTAAGTATAATCAATTTAACTCATGACGCAACTGCATACAACTATACAAGAAAGGAATTCGTTGATATCTAATCATCGTGACTTGGTGTCACGATGCTAAGCTAGTGAATATTACCTACCGTACTTATTACGAACCTTGGAAAAATTCAAAATAAACGATTGTCTATGACACCTTTAACTCCTAACATGTCGTTGGAAATAAGATTCATATCTTCTGTATTTAGTAATATCCACAAAGCCAATGAACAACTGAATGAAAGACAATCTCTTTGCCAGAAAAAATCAACTAATCGTTAATTTGAAAAAATACGTTGTATTGCAATAAAGATCTCGTTTGTCGACAACTCAGGCGATTCAAACCTTACAGTTAAGCACGCGCCGCGGTCACGATCGGAAGAATTGCTCCATCCGGCTTATTTGTAATAAAATCGTAAATAAACGTTCATTAAGTCTTGTAAACGCTTACATACGTTCCAGTTTCATTATTAGCAATATTATTACTTACTCCGGGATTATAATTAAAGCCAACTGAACGTATTTCTATGATAAAATATGGTTAAAGTGTTGTTTCTCATGTTACCACCGACCAACGAATCCGGTTCAGTTCAGTAAAAACCGTTAAAATTTGTTTTAACAGCAGTTTTCACTTTAACAAAAAGATGATCTACTAACATTTAATAGAGGTCGTCGGTCAGAATCACAGTTATTATGCCCCATAAAGATAATTGATATTCGCGTAATGAAATAACCACGCACAGTTCGCATAAACAATCACTTCACTTTCATATCATGGACATAAAAGATCATCAGCGTTAAGCGAGTGCTTAGATTTCTATCTTGTAGAATGAATATGAATTAAACATAACAACATAAGAGCATGTCTGTAGCGCTTATTTTGTGCGATTATTGTCTTTTCCGCAATACCGTTATAACTTTTATGCAATAGGTTATTGCCAAAAATAAGATTAAAATTAATGTAGATTTTATCTTCTATTTGATTCTCACGATTTTCTGGTAATTATTTAAAATCTTCGCTCTTCACAATGAAGTTCATGGTTTGTTGAAAAGCTCATTTTAAAATATTCTAAAGCTTAATTTCATTAGCTCTATATTTAATGTAGATAACTGACGTTTTGTATTTAATTTAGTTGTTTTTCTTGACTTTAGATTTATGAACTCTACTAAATAGAATTCGAATGTTTCAGTTAAATATGGCCTAATTGGTCAATGACCTACTCTCATTTACTCTATTTTTTTACTCTAGAAGGGCATATGCAAATAATAGTCCAGTACATAATAGGTTTCATTCTAATCAGTGGTTAAAAGAATGGCCAGAAGTAGTTTTCATTTTACACACTTATAGAGATGGGTTTGTAGCCAGCTAGTTTGGATAATAACTGATAATTATCTATTAATAGCCATTATTAGCCATCCATTGGCTAGTAACCCTGCTATTAATAGTTTCTTACGTTTTTTCTTCCACCTTTAAAATCAAATCAATATTAAAATCAAATATTACTCAAAGAAACAAAAAAGAACTAAAATATTAAAAAACATCAATGTAATTTATATAAAAGACATTGTAGTTAAAAAAGAATCTAAATATAAAAAAGCAGAAACTGACTGACTTAGTGACACTCAACGCACAGCCTAAACGGCTAAACGTAGGCACTTGAAATTTGGAAGGGACGTAGCTTAAATACCGTAGAGGTGCACTAAGAAAGGAATTACCAAAATTCCCAAGGGAACGGGAATTAGCGGGAAAATCCTTTTGTATGAAAAATCTAAACCGCTTAAGTTAGACGCTTGAAATTTGGCATGTAGGTACATTAGTAAACTTAAAGCTTAGTTACAACAAGGAATTCCCGAAATTCCCACGGGAACGGGTATTAGCGGGAAAATCCTTTTGTATGAAAAATCTAAACCGCTTAAGTCAGACGCTTGAAATTTGGCATGTAGGTACATTAGTAAACTTACCTGCATGCCAAATTTCAAGCGTCTATCTTACGCGGTTTAGATTTTTTCATACAAATGTTTTTTCCCGCTGATTCCCGTTCCCGTTGGAATTTTGCAATCTCCTTTTGTAATTAAGCTTTAAGTTTACTAAGGTACCTGCATGCCAAATTTCAAGCGTCTAACTTAAGCGGTTTAGATTTTTCATACCAAAGGATTTTCCCGCTAATTCCCGTTCCCGTAGGAATTTCGGGAATTCCTTTCTTAGTGCACCTCTACGGTACCTAAGCTACGTCCCTTCCAAATTTCAAGTACATACGTTTAGCCGTTTAGGCTGTGCGTTGATATGTCACTAAGTCAGTCAGTTTCTCCTTTTATATATTTAGACGAGCGGCCGCCCGCGATTTCGTACGCGTGGATCCCGTTTTAGCCCCTACATCTATCTTACGCGGTTTAGATTTTTTCATACATGTGTTTTTTCCCGCTAACTCCCGTTCCCGTGGGAATTTTGCAATATCCTCTTGTGACTAAGCTTTGAGTTTACTAAGGTATCTGCATGCCAAATTTCAAGCGTCTATCTTACGTGGTTTAGATTTTTTCATACAAATGTTTTTTCCCGCTAACTCCCGTTCCCGTGGGAATTTTGCAATATCCTCTTGTAACTAAGCTTTGACTTTACTAAGGTACCTGCTGCATGCCAAATTTCAAGCGTCTATCTTACGTGGTTTAGATTTTTTCATACAAAAGTTTTTTTCCCGCTAACTCCCGTTCCCGTGGGAATTGTGCAATATCCTCTTGTAACTAAGCTTTAAGTTTACTAAGGTACCTGCATGCCAAATTTCAAGCGTCTCACTTAAGCCGTTTAGATTTTTCATACAAAAGGATTTTCCCGCTAATTCCCGTGCCCGTGGGAATTTCGGGTATTCCTTTCTTAATGCACCTCTACGGTATCTAAGCTACGTCCCTTCCAAATTTCAAGTGCTAAATTTGTAAACTATGAAGGGATATGTTTAATCATTAGTATAACATTAATAGCAGGGTTACCATCTGAAATCGGCTATTATTGGCTATTAATGGCTAATAACTGCTTTTAATCCGTTACTAGCCAATTGCTATTAATCGGATTATTAGCACTTACCCATCTCTACACACTTATCTAAGTGGGTCAAACAAAAACCTTCCATTGTTTTATTCATCGATAACATCGGTACTAAAACGCGTACCTTTAACATCAGTTTCAAAACGTTTAACTACACAATAAAACCTGTGCCTGAATTACTCTGATGGATGTGTTATGCAAGCAATGTTAACACATGCTTTGGGCACACGACTGCGATCGGTACAATACATAATTAGACGCCTCCGAGAAATCCGCAACGTTAGCAGGCGATACTGACGCGTATTATGTCAAAACCATCGTCCGACTCTCTAATTAGTAATTACACACCAGATTTTGGTCTCACGTAACGCCGCGTGGGAACAGTCATTGTCAGTAATAAATCCGAAAAGCATGTCGCGAAGTATCGGCCGCGATCGGAGCCTCTCGGGCGTCTTCGGAAGCGCTCGAGCCCGCGCCCGCGCCGCGACCAATCGCCGTAACATGACGTAACGTGCTTTCACCTGCACCCAAACACGCCGATTCCGATTTTGTAATTATAATGGAATTCGATGCTTTCTTATTTTGATTTGATTCGGTTTCCTTGCGGTTGCGCAATGTGCCGATTATGCATCATAACACTTCCGTTTTTGGCGCGCTCTTGAGTTGACACACTAATGTCAGCGCGCGGCCCCGTCAGCGCCGGTTCGCGGATTCGGCTCGCGTGATTGATGTGCTGATTTAGATTGTATCGTTTTGCCATCGGGATTAACATCCTTTCTCGTTTAGGTTAGTTTACTTTCAGATACCTTATCGATTAGAACAACCGATAATTTTGCTTTTTTTTCCAAACGATTGATAAATCTTATCACGGCTTTAGACACTTTCAATTCAAACCCCTTAAACATTTTATATCAAGCAATAAGTATTAATCTTTACATAAAGTGTCTAATCAAATGCCAGAACATAATGGATCACACAATGCGGTGTCAAACGTGCGCGAGCGCAAATGCCAACCACACCATAAGTACAGACTACAGCATATCAAGATACACACTGTAGCATCTTACGTATCTGTTATAAGTGCTATTTTGCAACATACGTGTGTTGGAAGTCCGAAGTGCTGTTGTACATGCAATTGCTTACGATTCACGACATCCTTGACACACACAGGTCTTGGTGGGATGAAAATGAAGTCACGATACCTAAGTAAACGCCTTTAAGCTTAGCAGAAACTGACAAAATAGAATATGTAGGGTGATTGCTATAGTAATTGGCCTGTACATAGTTATTGGCCACCTTGGCTAAAATAAAAATAAACAAGCATATGTACGTTATTAAGAGTGGAAAAGAGACACAAATACTTTCTCTGAGCAATACGCTGTCCAATGTAGTATGTCAGAGTAAGAACAGATGGCACTCTAAACAGCAGAAGCTTTCTTTCGACAACGAGTCGTCCGAGTAGCCGCATGCTTGTCAAAATTTTAAGGTAAATATTTATGAATATTGTTCGTAATTTAATTGTTTTTTCTTGTTATAGTAATTTTACTGTTTTTTTTTGTAAAGAGATAAATGGTAGCTTATGTAGATAGATTAAGTTACTTTGTTTTGGAATAAAATAACTTTAAAATTAGACCGGCCAATAACTATACCACGTTTCAATTTATTTCAGTTATTGGCCATGGGTGGCCAATAATTAAATTTTACTTTTATTGCATTTTTATTCAAGATTAAGTTAATTTAACCCTTAAATATTTGCTATTAAAATGCTAACGTCCTAACCTATTAGGATCAGTAATTAGCCGGGGGGCCAATTACTGACACTTATGCACGGCCAATAACTATTTTTATTGATTTACTTTACCTAGATTGTTACAAGATGCCGTAGGTAACACAGTATACTAAGGTTGGTATAAGTAGTTGGAACAGAAACACTTAATCAGTTTAAAAAAAATAAAACAAATAATACCTGAAATGCAAAACAATGATTTTTTTTTATTCTCTATCGTTTGTGGGACTATTTATTATAAGCAAAATGGATTGGAAGCGGAAGTTACAGATGAACCTGAACCTATAAGTCGGGAGAAAGAATCAACATTGAGTGAAATAGGAGAACTTCAAACTAGAGATAAAGAAAGAGAGACAAAAGACCCTAAAACTGGGACCCAAGAAGATGAGATAGGTACTTGTAGACGAACGAGAACGACGAGATGAACCGTTACCGTAACCATAATATCAGAGGATTCTGGAAGAAAAAGCTAAAGAAAAAGAAATCCTCGAGAAAGAAAAAAGGTAACGGAAAATTGAAAGAGAACATAAAAGAGAGGACAGAAAACGGAAAGCTGAAGAAAAGAAATCTGCTAAAATAAAAAAAAGTAAGAATAATGTATCTGTATCCAATCAAATCTGTAATATTTGCAAAAAGCTTATAAAAAATAGACTTTTAGTATGCTCTGAATGTCACCGTGTCTTTCATAAATCTTGTGCAACAGCATATTCCTGAAGAAGAAGGAGACAGTTATCTTTGTCACAATTAGTACAATGTTACTGAATGTACTGACGATGATGAGATAGATGAAGAAATCGATAAGAGTGATACTGATGACGAATTCTTAGCTAATCTTAAGGAAAGACAAAATGAGTTAGGATTACAAAGCGTGAAGTTTCAGTGATTTTTATGGGTTTTTTTCGGTGGCCAATAACTGTACTTCTAGGAGCCAATTACTGTGATTTTGGGGCCAATAGCTAAATTTAATGTGATCTCTGATATTTTTAAAATTATCATTGTAATTCTTATCGTATAACACCAAATAGGTACTAGCTTAAATAGCAGCAATATTGTTTTCTCATAATAAAATATAAAAAGTAAACAAAAGTCGAGTTTTTGTTACTTTTTACACAAGTTAACTTACACAACGCTCTTAAAGGGCCAATAACTGTAGCAATCACCCTATGTTTGTGTAGAGTTAATCCATTCTACTAAAATTATTCTGAAAAGCTTTAAAAACTCTGAAATCTGTGTTATCCCACAATCGCAACTGACTCTACCACGGTGAGGGTGTCCCGAACGATAATGAAGCAGAATATAGAGACGCTAGTCTATGAAATAACAACTAAAGCAAATACAATTTCTCCAATAATTCCCAAGCAAAGGCTATACTATATTTTATAAAATTATAATTAAAATCATAATATATCGATATAGGTAACCTAAATACCGAGAGCGATTGTAATTCATCCACTAACCAATGGATCATAATTATTTGACAGGGTAATGCTTATTGAGCTATAGCTCAGAACAGCTAAATTGAATTTTACGAGGCGTCATTACATTCAGTCATTCATCTTCATCTCAGACTGCACTATTACATCAAGAAAACACGCAATTGGTCCGTAATTACGAGTGCGAATTGTCTTTTTGTTATTCTGGTCTCGTGAACGTGTGACAGCAGTGAACACTCGCATCTGCCCCAATTGCGCATCACCTTTTAAAGAAATCTGCGTCACGCTGTAATTACGGAGAAGATAGTGATTTCTGTGTCCCTAATGAACGCGTGGCGTTACATCTCGTACGAGTCGAAATTAATTATATTTCGCTAACGAGCAGATCAGCTGATACGCGGTCGGCGACTCCGACGAAAGTGAAATCCGTGAGGGCCGGTTTTGACGGCCAGTGTTGCTGCGATGCTCTTCAGTGTTTATTGACAACAATAATATGGTCCCAGAAAAGCATGTGTCCTTGACGTCATTTCTATAAATTGGCTTAGAGTAGGCGCACACAATTGATTTTTCGTCGGCCGATAGTTGTTGTTGCCGATTGTTGATCAGTATGGGCATGTATATGAGTGCGCACACCACGCCGATTCGATTTGGCCGATTCTTCATACAATTTAAAATCGGGCACAACTATCGGCCAACTAAAAATCAACGGTGTGCGCCTACTTTTACGTCTGAACTACATTAGAAAAGCACTCAAAGGAGAAGATCTTTAAGATTATAACAAATCTCTGTTTATCACTATTCGTTCGTTCGTTACAGCCAAATGACGTCCACTGCTGGACAAAGGCCTCCCCCAAGGTTTTCCACAATGAACGGTCCTGCGCTGCCCGCATCCACTATTAATTTATACATTTTTGTGTCAATTAGTAGGTGTATTCTTCTCTATCACATTAATCGATCGTTCTGTAAATAAGAGCGCGTGCAACTATGTGTAAATCCCGAAAGTCAATATTTTCTACATTTAAAAAGATACATTTAATTTACGAAAGTTTTTTATTTAAAGATTTCGATAAAGTAGTTCCTTAAAAAAATATGTCACAAACAGTAAACATTATATTCTACTGAAAGTAGAATACGGTAGAACTCGATTTAATATAAAAATGACATCAATATGAAAAAGTCCCATCTTGCTTGATGATAATGATCTCTATTCGATAAAGGCCACGTTTTTCTGAGATGATTTATCGAACATTACTTATAGTAATTTTCATTTGAGAAACTCTACTTTTTCTTCTTTCGCGTGAGTTGTCGACCTTAAGACTATTGTTTCAATTAGAGAGAAATTGGCCCAGATCATTAACAAAACATCAATAAATTTTTGAATGTGATGCTGTGTGCTTGAGCTATATTTTTATCCACTATTAAGCAAGAATTTCATTTATGTAAACTGAGTTTTCTATTTTAATTGACTTCATATAATAGCTCCGCTTATATTAATATATCATTATCATTCATATAATAAGTATAATTTACCAAACGCGAGGTTACATTACAGCCTCATTAAATCCGTCCAATTGTTGGAAATGTGCCCACAAACATGTCCTCGTTACCATTTCATGTTGTTTGAGACCTAGCCTCGAAAACATGTGCCATTCAAACACTGGAGACCATCTACAGCATACTATTTCGATATTGTTTGTCTCTTTTACTCATACCGGCAACTCAAGGTGACTGACAGAAACAAATACATTTGAATATACCGAGGTAAGGGATTCAATTATTCTGCCAACAGAATATTTCAATGTATTTAAATAACCTTCAGAAGTGTGTCACTCATCACTCTTGTGTTTATTTATGAAAACATATTTTATTGAAATACACCATTACAAATTTCCATTACACAAGTACCATTATAATCGTAGATAAACTGATATTAAAATTTTAGGTAAAAAACCCAAGCATAAGTTATGAAATTTAATTTCAAAGGACCGTACCTACTTACATTTAAGAAGGCACGCTTCCATTTTGCTAAAATGCAATATAATGAAGTAGAGTTTTTATGATTCCTTTTTTACAAAATATTAAAATCTTTATAAGAAGTGTATTACAAAAATAATTAATTATTTAAAATACTTATAACTTAATTAATCTTTTTATCTCATCGTCATCGTCGACTTCAAACGAAGGTACCTCATTAATTGCAGGACACTTGACTAGTGCACTATAAAAAGTACAATTAATGTTAATTATCGGTAACTTTGTTAATGCCTTTCCACGAAGGGAGTGGGAAGCGCACTTCCCGGACGCTCGACATTTTCCCCCGGTCCGTTTGTTAATCACGCCTTACCGAGACACTCATTTGTTTATATGCCCCATTAGCGGAGTGGTGTTGCTAGGAAAGTGCATGTCAATCGCCTTTTTCTGCGACTTTTTACCGATAAATTGGTTACAATTAACAGCGAATGTAGAGCGAGGCAAATTAGTGACCCTTTTACGAAGAGCTCGATTGAGACGTAAAAGTAGAAACCAGTTTAGTAGTGACTCAACAGTTAAACTACACATAGTAAACAAAATAAACCTAGAGTATTTTTATATAATTCCGTGACGATATAACACAAAAAAATGGTTGAAAACGAGAGCGCGAGTACAATCGATGCGATCATCAACAAAAAACAGCAAAAACATTCTACAATGCTCGAGGTGGGTCATTGATCTTTTTACTGAATAAAATGTATTGAAATAAATACTACTAGCGATATTTTTTTGCTGAACGTGAAATACACAAGTATGAAGAGTATTACAGAGCAACAAAACATCGAGGTCAAAGTAGGTTAGATATAGTTTTAATAGCGCAGTTCACGTAAGCGTTACAATGGCAACAATAGTCAGCAGAATGAGGTCGCTGAACGACCCAATAACAAAAGAAAAGCCGTCACATAATCGCGATATCGGTACGGGAAACGCAAAAACGGGGTCGAACAAAGGAAAGAGCGCTGCGCCCGCGCACCATATAGGCCGGGTTTCTACGGCGCGTGCGAACGCCGTGATTGCGGGGTTTCCAAAGAAAACCCTATGAAAGAGAAAACAATAAGATAATGCACAATGTAATATGTAATGATGTGAGACACTTTAATTGTGCAAACATTAATTGTACTAAATAGATTACGCGATTAATTGAAAAATCTTCCGCGTAATTTGAGTGTTTACACAATCGCTAACTAACAAAACATAAGCTGCTAAAAATTTCCGGAACAAAAGTTGTATAGTAAATAAACTAAAAAATATATGTTTTGCGGAACAAATAATACATAGTACATAACAACAGGTCGATTAGCAAAGGTACATGAACCGGTAATATAATAGTAACTTCCTCAATACTGGCAGTATATCCTTTGCATGATTAGGTTTTAATTAACTGGTTTAGTTTTAACACCCACTGAAGTCTGTAATCATCGTATTACTCGTAGTTTGGTATAAAATTTATGAAAATATTTGACTTTTATTTCCACAAAGTGTTGCAGGATTTTATAGTAATTTGCTAGTAATTTTAGTACGATTCACACACTGCCACTTGAACGTGCCGATAGTACGATGATTCTTCATACCGGCGATATATTAATGTGAACACAAAAAAGACTTGCGGTTTGGCTGTCAGTATATTTTATTCATTCGACATCCGTATCATTAGCGTAATGCGAGCTAATTGAACTCAATTATCAGCCCCGATTGGTATCGCACCTAATTGATGTAGCGCATATTATTAAGTCAATATAAATAAAATCATTATTTTCTATTGCACATATTTATTTAAGGAGTGTTTTTAGAGATGCGTTTTATACTCAAACTAAATTAAATGAATTATTTAAAAAATATGCGTATGACCCACCACCAATCAGCTTTATACGAAAAAAATAGAGTTCCGGGTCTAACTTAGCATTACTTGAATTCCTGGTTAACTGCAGTAATGGGTACGAAAAGTGGGAACGATCCAGTTTTATAGTGATGTTCCTGCCTACAAATGGATTAGACTGGAAATTAGGTTACTACTTAAGGATAATAACATGATACTGAAATATTGTTACAGAACCTTATATTTGTTTCGGTGTACGCTTAACCGGTTATTCCACTGCAGGTTATATTAATACAACAATAATACTGGGACGTGTAAAAGTGCTTTTTTAAAGCCTACTTACAGAAATAAATGAGTTTTACTGAGTTTTTACTGAGTTTTTTACAACGCGTCGCTTTTATGTTCTGCCTATAAGTGACAGTTGCCTCTGGAAAGTGCAATAAATAAAATAGATTGATAATTTTATTGTCAAGGAACCAAGATCCAGGAAATGGATATTTATTCAGTATTTGCGGCTACTCCTATGTTCTTTAGCATGAAAGACATTATACAGGGTGGCCCAAACAGTGAGGTCTGAAAGAAAAATTTAGATTCTTTACATCAAGGTGTATCTAAATCACCCCCATGTATGTTATACGATTTTGCTTAGTTTAGGAGATAGAGTTAATTTTGTGAATTTTGTTGGCTTTATAATTTTGTATCTTTTTTTGGGTGGACTTTTCTCAGATTTCTTTTTTTTGACAGTATCGTTATTAAATGCAGATGTTTGAAAAAAATAATCACCTTCCTGTCTTTGATGCAAGATGGAAAGCATTGGGGGAGGTCTATGTTCATCTATGGCTGAGATGATGATGATGATGAGGTCATAAAATTTAAAAATATCACAAATGTATTAATTCAATTCAAGCCGACTTATTTAACGTTGCATGTACAAAAAATCATGCAAAATAAACGGCAATGAAGCAGCGCACGCGCTGCTCGCCACGTGCGTACGCGCACGCTCCAGTTGGCGGCGCGTTCGGATCACGAGTAAGAGTTGCGAAGACATTTTAATTAATAGGCTCGTCTACAAAGTTATTTCGCTATAGACGTATCGTAGTGAAGAAAAACTGTTTTAATAAGACATGGCCAGAGACTAGTGACTTAGATGAAGTGAAAGAGTATCTTACAGCTAGAAAATGGCAGTATCTTTACCGCCTTATTCGACAACTTTTAATCTTTATCTTTATTATGTTTAAGCCATGATTTGTAATTTGTTGCTGTGCCTTAATTAATAAAATAAAAAAAAATTGTCAAAGTCCTGAATGACGTCCTGAATTTTCATGACGGATACATGTGTACATCATGTTGACCGCCGACGACGGATTAATCCGCCGTAAAAATGATGTCAGTAATAGGCTAATTGAGTATTATGTAAACTGAATAATAATAAATTATTTGATTTTATTGATATCATCATAATGGGTTTATTAAGCGTGGCGTCAGAGTGATGGCTTTTGTATTTGACGTGGCGCTGAAAAGGTTAAAAGAAGCTTAGAGCTTTAGAAGTGAGGTCACCAAAAGCACTTTTAGTGAAGACCTCACTTCACTAAAAGTGTGTTTTGTCGCACAACATTTGCCGGTTAAGTAATGTCTCTGAAAACAGTAAGTAATCTAAAAGCAGCAAAAAGCAGTTTAGGAAGTTTTGAATTATGTTCAACTGCCATATTATTTAAATGTCTCATTATCTTTCCATCTACCTACACTGATTCTGGAGTTTTGTTTAGTGTCAAGTGATGCCGAAACGAGTTCAGTTTAAAAATATTACGAGTATTAGTTGTAGCCAATAGAAGTTACATCGAACTAAATGATCGAGTATCTGACTGCATGTAGGTTAATAATAATGCCTATTTAACCACGTGGTAATCTTGCAGCAAACATTTAACGGGCAAAACGTGTGGGTGTTCTAAATGCCAGCCTGCACTCTGGCGCAACAATCGTCGCGATAGTAAATCTCGCACATAGTTTGGTGTTTTCCCACAGCTCACACAATCGCTTAGGGATTATTTGATATTTAGGCATTAGGTCAACCGATCCTTATTCGTGAATTTAACTACACTCGCGAGCAAAACTATGGAATCACTTACATGAAGTTGTTTCCACGCGAACTTGTGTACTAACGAATTTGTTAGTAACAAAAAAAGTGGCACCATTTTAAAGATTAAACTTTTATCTTTAAATTGATACCAAATTCATTTAAATCACACCAGTATTTAAAAAGATATCCCGGCTAATGTGAAGAAGTAACGAAAAAGACATGTATGAACTGTTTGATACGTCGCGAGGTGCGGCCTATTTACCCCCTATAAAAGCACGCGTTTTTAGATTTTTGCTTTCACACGTTGATTCATACACATCTCCGCTTCTTTTGACACTTTACCTGGGATTCTACACCTTCAGAAGCAGCACAAATCGTTGCACTATTGCAAGAAAGGCTCAGCCAGCGGGCTGTCGCACGTCAGCGCCACATAAGCCAGTCCTGGGTTTCGAAAGTTTCAAGACGCTTTCGGGAGACTAGTGGCTTTATCCCGACACCAAGTTCTGAACAGCGCCGTTGCACATCGCAGAGGGAAGACCGTTTTTTCATGTCAACCTCTCTATGAAATCGTCATTTGACTGGAATCGACGTCCAGTAAGAGCTCAGAAATGTTCGTAGGATAGCTGTTAGCGAGTAGACAGTTTGTCTAAGACATAAGCAATAGAATTTAACTCCAAAAAGGCCTGCCACAGGCTCGAAACTGACGGCAGGTCACCGATAAGCACCCTTTCAATTTGCTCGTACACATCTCGATGGGAAGGCGAGTAATGGAGGCGAGTTCTGTTCTCCGATGAATGCAAACTGTGTTTGCAGGGCAGCAGTCGAAGAGGTCGGGTTTATAGGCGGCCTGAGGAGCGATTTGTGCAGTGCTGGTTCGCTGAAACAGTGGCTTGCTCGACTTAACATCGAGATGTGTACGAGCAAATTGAGAGCGTGCTTATCGGTGACCTGCCGTCAGTTTTGAGCCTGTGGCAGGCCTTTTTGGAGTTAAATTCTATTGCTTATGTCTTAGACAAACTGTCTACTCGCTAACAGCTATCCTACGAACATTTCTGAGCTCTTACTGGACGTCGATTCCAGTCAAATGACGATTTCATAGAGAGGTTGACATGAAAAAACGGTCTTCCCTCTGCGATGTGCGCCGGCGCTGTTCAGAACTTGGTCTCGGGATAAAGCCACCAGTCTCCCGAAAGCGTCTTAAAACTTTCGAAACCCAGGACTGGCTTATGTGGCGCTGACGTGCGACAGCCCGCTGGCTGAGCCCTTCTTGCAATAGTGCAAGGAATAGTGCTGCTTCTGAAGGTGTAGAATCCCAGGTAAAGTGTCAAAAGAAGCGGAGATGTGTATGAATCAACGTATGAAAGCAAAAATCCGAAAAGGCGTGCTTTTATAGGGGGTAAATAGGCCGTAACTCGCGACGTATCAAACAGTTCATACATGTCTTTTTCGTTACTTCTTCACATCAGCCGGGATATCTTTTTAAATACTGGTGTGATTTAAATGAATTTGGTATCAATTTAAAGATAAAAGTTTAATCTTTAAAATGGTGCCACTTTTTTTGTTCCTAACAAATTTGTTAGTACACAAGTTTGCGTGGAAACAACTTCATGTAAGTGATTCCATACTTTTGCTCGCAAGTGTATAATTGATACATTCTGTTCGTTAAAGTCCTTAGGCCGCTAGGCCGTAAGGCATTTTCAATAACTAAAGCCAGAAGAATAATGGTCTTCAAGGATAAAATTTTGTAGCCCTTTTTTTTGCGAATAGATAATGAAATAGTTAAATATGTATTGTGAACTCGTTGCTAGTGTTGCCAGGCGACCGACCACAGACACACAAAGTTATCTTGCGTTAATTACGACGCTCCAATTATGTGGTTGTCTGGGTCTGCCCATCTACGGGCCTGACACCAAAACGCTTGGGATTGTGGCTCATGGCTTTACATTTGTAAGTTATGGTTATGTACAATTAAAACATAAAAAATATTGCCAAAAGACATAGACGTAGAGCCATATCACACACCAATAAATCAAGCAGACTAAAATTATAATTATCGTCAGAGTTAGGGAAGATTTAATTTTATTTACAAGCCCAGAATTGTAATACACATACGATAGGCAAAGAATATAATCCGATCAATGAATGCTTTATTGTCTGGACTAATAGCTGGTGACTTTTATACAGCATTAAGTATCTCTATGGCAAAGGATACAGAACAAACAATGCTATATGGAGTCGACATTCAATCTCATTTCGGATCATACATAGATTGATATGTGATCAGCGTGACCGTGAGTAAACAGAAAGTTTTCTGAACTGAAGTTAAGAATGAGATGGTAGTTATTATAAGCTGACACTTCAACTCGGGCGCTGTTTGAAATCCGCTTTTCACATTTTCCAAAGTACTGAAAGCTGGTGTCGTTCGGATGGAACGACTAACTAATATTTGTGTAGAGTTATATACTGTAGTAGAGGCTATTTGAGAACAAATAGAAATGGTAATAAAGTAGTGAGTCTTTTCGCTTAAGCTATAATAAATTATTATTACATTATCCTTTTATTCAAAATATTAGCAAATACAGGATATTTTTGTAGATTTTATGTAAATAAAATATGTCTGTATAGCGAAAGTGCACGCGATCAAGTAACAAACCAAGCAGGGGTAAATAAACCACATCCATGTAAAAGCGTACCGTGAAAGCCGCTAAATAAACATCAAAAATTTCTACAAAAGTAAATGAGGTCTCCATAAAAGTAATCGATCCGAAACGGCGTGAATCAGCGCGAGTCATTTCCCACAGTTTTCGCCGGCGGCCGGCAGGGCGGCGACTCCGTGCTACGTTCGTATGGCGTTAAACGCAACACTTTATTATCCGAGAAAAAACTTAACACGCCACTTAGCATTCGCATTCACGTTTCGTTTCTCTCAAAAATGTAGTGAAAATGTAACGAAAGTTGTTGCAACCGCTCGAACGTCATTAGGAGATATTGCATCTTGCTGCGGCGCGCGGCGTTATGGAGAAACCGACTTTAAAAAGGTTAATCTCTACTGAGTAATGATAGTAAAAATTAAAAGGTATAGCAAAAAAGTTTATGCTTACTGTGCTGGTGCTTATAGCATTTCAATTAAATAAAAGCTTGTGAAGAGTCACTATGTATGTCTCTGTCTTTTTACGAATTTCAATTGTTACTAAAAACATTTTCAAAAGTAAAATACTTAATAAATGAGATATCAACTACTCAATTGCAAAGAAAATGTAATGCTTCCTGAATAAGTCACATGATGTTTGCACATTCCAAAGATGCGATCATTAAAATAATTAAATAATAAATAAAATACACAAGCTTCTGCCAGTGGCATCGTCTGCGTGGATTTTGGTTTGCCATTGAAATTGATCTATCGCCCTCCATCAAAAATATATTTTTGGGACAAAAGGATTTGATATTACACATTATTCAATTATGTATCGTTCGAACGAACGAACGGTACATATTTCAATTATTATTTTTTTCTTTGTCATAAACAGACAGACTGAGCTACATTATCGCATAAGCAGAAGTATCGCTATACAAGGTGCTCTTTTTGATTTTCTGAAACTCTAGCGTATTAATAAGACCACTTCAAAGAATCGAATTGCATTTTATTTTTTCAATTTAACAATTATTATTTCATATAAAATAATTTGCCATAATTAAATTTCCATGTAAAAACACCTTTATGTAAAAATATCAAAATCAAACTATTTTCACTTAAATAATGAATGATTTACATAACTTATCAATGAAGTTTATGCACAATTAACTGGGTGATAATTTTGGAAAAAAACTATTAAGATTGATAAATATCTTCGATATATGCGTTTAGGATAGGAACACACGTTCTTAAGACATTTTTACTAGTTTTTATTCAAAGAATATACCTCTAAATCCGGAAATAATCAAAAGGAGCACGTTGTATAGTAGTGGATAATCACGCGGACTATTATACTGTATTTATTGTGCTTGTTGATTAACAATAATTTAATAAGCGGTAGTTTTTCATATCTTTTCAACGCCAATTATTAATTATGTTCATATAAATCATTTAATATCTTCAGTGAAGCAAATAGAAAAATGAACACTTCCTCAATAGATCGATTTTTAATTTTCAAGTGGCGAGTGTAGTAGCTTAAATTGCCGCTAACAAAATCCAATTTGTAGAATGCTGCATTGGATAGTTTTTCAAACCTTTTAAATGTACTTTTTATTGCGCCTGAGGAATTTCTGAGATTCTTTAACGCCTTTCGAGAAGCCGCCTACCGTTTATGTGTGTTTAATGCTTTAGGAAGTAATTCTGGGAGCTGTTATCTTTTACGCTCCCGTTTTTTTTCTTTAATTAAATACACAAGCAAACATTGTTAATATATCTCGACAAAATCTATTGTGTTATAAATATTTAGTATTCGGCCAAACTGCACACGCAGGCGACCAAGAGTTCATGGCTTGTTTAGCTAAATATTTAACGGTTTACATATTTATGAAGTGATTATTGTTTATGTAATAGCCCCCGCCAATTCTTGTAAAACTACAATGCAAATGCAATGATAAAGCAGAGAACAATCAAATAAGTAATAATCAGTTTACAAAGCTTAAACACTAGTACCACGGTTATGTGAGCTCTTGTGAAAAGTGACGTACCTAGCGACAAAGCGCAAGCGTCACTTGCGGGCGATCGAAAGTGCGCTTAATTACGGTGACGCGGGAAAACTTGACCACACACAATTTCTAAGGATTTTCCTTCGCTTTCTCCGTTCCATGCTGCCGACTGAATCTATAATTTAAGAACCGTGTGCGTTAAGCTGACAATGATGAAAAGAAAATTTATTACACGTTTATAAGACTTTCTTTTCCTTTTATTCCACACTATTCCGACCTCAAGCAAGACAGTTTATATTATTAATTATTGAGTATTTTCTAAAAATTAACAATACTGATAAGTTGATCGACTTGTATCTCATTTTAGTCTAGGAAGTATAAACGCAATTATTATTGAATCGTCAATACATCATTAGTCGTTCAGTCATTTGTGACTCAATTAGCGGTTTCTATTCTTACCGCAAGGTGTTGTAAAAATATATCTGAAATTATATTGTGACTTATATTTTATTTTGTTTGGTTTCAGATGACTCCCGTTAAACATATTCGGATATGCGCAGTGCTCTGGCTGGCGCTCGCAGCCGCCTGCGCAGCGGAGGGCGACAACAGCACCGCCACCACCAAGGCCATCCGCACCACCATCCTGCCGTCGCGGACCACGCGCACCGAGCTCAAGGTCTCCCGCAGCCTCAACCCTCACGAGACACAAACCCTCAACGTCAAAACCAGACAAGGACACGTCACACAGCTAATCGTCAAGAAAAAAGACGCCAAGTCGACCACGCACCAGTCCAGCACCACGGCGGTGCCCACCACTGTCGCTTTGAAAACTACAACCGCCAAAGTCAATTCCACCACAGATGAGGCCAAGAACAAAACCGAAACGAGAGATCAGCGAAAACTGAACTTCGTTGGCCCCATCAACAGCGACTTGGCTGGCTACGATTACTACTCAAATCGCAAGAACACAGAAGAATTCAGTGACATAAAAGCGGAATACGGAAACTGGTCGCCCGTATCGGTATACCCCGAATCCCACATTCAGGAAGACGGTAAAAAACCTGACACTGATCCAGAAACATCTAACTACTACCCCACTTATGATAACGAAAAAAGAACGGAAAACAAAAAAGTATACATCACCTCAACCAGCTACTTGGATTACGGAGGTCCGGTCAAAAACTACAGATTCGACCCTCATAATCCAGTGATCAAAAATGATAGGAACCCCGTATACATAGAAGTCGTCAGTACGAAGGTGGCTGACGAGGGAAAGTCGTTTAAGATCCCCGACCCGGTCGTGATAAGTTCAGAACCAATGTATATCAAGAAAGCAGTGGATAAGTACAACAGCAAACGCGGAAGGTCAATTTTGACCTTAGGAGATGATGGTATTCCTGAAATTCAGGGTGTAAGAATGCCAGATGATGAGTCTGATAAAAAAACTTGGCGAAACGCGCGTGTGGTGAACGGAGAACTACAGCCATACCCTGAGGGCTACACTCCTCCGAAGGCGATCCCAGAAGCCGATGTTTACCCGGACTTATCCTCCTCTGAGCCTGCTAACAGCTTCGGACCTTTCACCAAAGATGACAATTTTGAACCCAAAGACGGACCTTTTACTAAATTCGATAACTTGAAATTTGATGCCGACGTCATAAATGACGATTATGACATCTACACCGCAAATCCATCGTTTGTTCACAATCAGAGGTTCGATAAACAGAAGTCCGGGTACGGTCCTTTCACTAAAGCCGACAATTCGAAAGTTGCCAACTCGAAACTTATCGAATACATAAAACAAATAAACGAACAAGAATTGAAACGAGACTACTTCAGCGGCCGAAGCTCCAGGGCTCACAACGGCGACATGGAGTACGCCGAGAGCCACATCCAGCGCCGCATGCTGCAGCACC
Organism: Ostrinia nubilalis; assembly: GCF_963855985.1. Taxonomy (NCBI): domain Eukaryota; kingdom Metazoa; phylum Arthropoda; class Insecta; order Lepidoptera; family Crambidae; genus Ostrinia; species Ostrinia nubilalis. The sequence goes on from NC_087101.1 coordinate 396,015, forward strand.
CTGGAGAGGCCAACTTCCCCAACTCCGTCATGTATACTCCCAAGAACGCGAAACCCGGCTTCGATGAAAGCGTAAGAAATCCAGTTTTACAATACGCCCACCCAGAACTAGGCGTTCAGCCTGCGAAGGCAACGCGAGATAACATCGACCCCTATGAAAACAAAGACCGGAAAATCAAATACTACAGCAGCGTACCGAAGAGTGCTCATCCCTACCCTATGGAACCTATCAACGGATACGGCCAGCAACGCTCGCAGAGCCCTAACTCAAACAGATACTACGAAGACGAATACAAAAAGTTTTCTTACTACGAAAACAACCACAGCCCTAACCACTACCCCTACAGCTACGGTTACATAAAACGGACACCCGAACCATCTCTCTGGAAGCGATTCACTGACTCCATGAAGGATACTATCAACTCGGCCAGTCAAACCGTTCAACAATTCACGAAGCCCATAATTGACCCTATCGCTAAAGTGACACAACCTGTCTTCGACCCCTTGGTAGAGGCAACTCAAAAGATCACCCACAATCTGGGTCTGTATCCGTCCAACTCCATTCAAACCCAGAGGTATGCCCAAGATAAGGTTGGTGTTGCTGCCGTGGCATCCGGGGCTCCTGCCATGCTTCCAGCGATCGGGCTGATGGCCGGCGGAGCGGCTCTCGGTCTAGGGGCAGTGGCCATGGGTAGATTACTGGATGTCAATTTAATGCGCACAGCTGGTCTAACAGATGGTGACATTCAAGATGAAATCGAAAAGGAACACAAGAGATCTTTCATTGGTGCTCCTTATGACATTGACAGGAAAATATTGAGCACGCAGAAAATATACGATGACAACTACAAGATGCCGAGTGAGAATGTGTATGTTGTCATGTCGCCCGACGGTAGCGTGGGAGGCAGGTCAAAGCGAGACGTATCAGCATACGTTCAGGAGCCACACTACGAGGGAGCCGTTTTGAGGCGAGTAAAAAGGAGGCACATGGCCAAGAGGTCGTTGGATCAAGACATGCCCGAAGAGTTGCAGCACTTGGACGGCAGCCAGGCGCCGTCGTCGCTCACGTCCGCCGCGATGGACCTCGTGAAGCAGACGGATTGGCGAGACTCCCAGTGCGCCAAGTTTACGTTCTGCAAAGTGCTGACGTCGCAGTCGTCGGATTCCATCTTTGCCATGGAAAAGAAAATGGAGTCACTACTCAAGTTGTAAGTACCTCAATTATGTGTTGTGTTGTGGTCATAAACTCGCTTTGTAGTCGCCGTAAAGCTTCATAAGTGGTCGTAAAGCTCACTCCGAGTGCAGTGGTCGCACTTTCCCGAGGTCAGCGCGCACGCTGCATTCCCGGCGTTACGCGAGCGTCATGTAATGCACTGCCGCGGTACGCGTTGCATAAACGCTCGAAACAGTAGAAAAGTGAGCGGTTTGTTTGGAGAATTCGGATTTAGAAACGGTGAAAGCGATGATCCGCGTCCTCGCCGCGCTGCAATAATCAACTATTACCGCTAAATATGCACGGATTAAACATTGAACTTTCGTCTTTGATAGATTACACGTGAGAGCAAAGAGGCATCAAGGCATGAGATAATGTCAGGCAATTATGAGTCATCATGATGAGATCTACATTCAAAACGTTAAGCCAAATAAATATCGCTTATTTACCTATATTTAATTCTTTACATGTCATGATTTAATAATCCAAAAGATAACTATAATAATAACATTGACAATATGTAGTCTCATTCAACCTAGACAGGGCAATTATTCAATGCAAAAATGTAAAATAACTACAGAAAGCAGAAAATCAAAATTAACTAATTCAATTTTTCATAATAGAAGAACCATAACTTTTATGATTATGAAAGCACGGATCTGGTGATGATACAATAGATTTTTGTAAGAAATAGTCTTTAGAAATGCTAACAGCCTAATTTCCTACTCAGGAATAAAAACGCCACATCATGTTAAATAATTAAGCATAAGTATTCAACCATTCCACAAAGTAATTAAATTATTATATTAAAAGGGCGAAGATGAATTACGTAAGAAGCTATCTAATTTAAAATATTACTGGAATTACGTAAGAAAATGTGTGCTATTTGCTTAAAATTCTAATTAAAAAGTCACGTACCAGTTAACTCCAATGGCGAACATAATTAAAAATCCATTAATTCTTCACAAATAAATGCATACAAATTAAAAATTAAAGTGTGACACGTTACATAACATCACCGACTGAATCGGTTCATCTTTAATTGATAAAGAAACCACTATTGCTAATGGCGAATCGCTTCGTTGCTTTAGTTAGTTCAAGTTTGTTATGGGGCCAGATTTAATGACATAAGTAGGTATGATAGCTAATAGACATATAAGAGTTTAGAAAACTGTGAACTTTATGTCCATTATTTATTCTAAGCAAACATATGTGTAGCTTGTAAAAGGGCAGAAAAGGGTAACTTATTGCAAAGCTTCTTCATACTGTTAACACCGCGCGATGTTCCAAAGCCATCAGAGAGTCACAACATTGCATACGTGTGGATTTAGGTGCTATAACACGAATCAACGCACAAGATTCAAGTTTTCCAATTTACGCAGCGAAATGTTATATCATTTACTCGTACGATTTCATCGATATTGTCGTGAATTAAACTGCACATTCAGTTATTCAGTTACTTGCAATAGACAATATTCACGCTCACAGTTTCATAAACTCACAATTTCAATTCAAACAAAATCACGGAGCAAGTAAATTGATATCATCATGATGGGCCCAAAGCAAACCGGAGCTGCCCGGAGAGATGCGATCACAACAAAGCGTGTCGGCCGCCGCCCGCCCGGCCGGCCCGTAAGGCCGGGTTCCCACTATGCCGGACCGGCAGATCTCTCGGTCCGGTAAAATCGCCGGAAGGCCTAGCGGCAGTACAAATTGTATGAAGCTGTTCACATTATCCCGGATCCGGCTTTTTCGCCGAGCCCGGCATTTTTACCGAGCGTTTTGTCGCTACAAAATGCCGGCAAAATCACCGGACCGGAGTAATGTGAACGAGTTGCGGCCCACCCCGCCGCGCCCGTGCTTCCCGCCCCGCCCCGCCCGTGCTCCCCGCACTTCATTCGGCTCGGATGTCGGATCCGGTGATCCGGTGTAATGTGAACACCCTTGTCCGGTGTCCGGTTTCCGGCAGAAATGCCGGTCCGGCATAGTGGGAACCCGGCCTAACGCGAGCCAGCCGGAGCGCACTTTCATTCGGGCCGGAACCGTATCCGGTCGAGAGCCACTATTATGTCTCGGGATATTATAACTATCACTTTACAAGTTTATAGTTGGTAAATACGTTTGTTTAGAAAATGAAATGGAAAATCAAAAGCTTGTAACGATGTGCTTAGCGAGCGTGAAGAACTCGGAGATAATTTCGTGTTTGCGGATCTCTTTTAGTCGAACTGGCATGAGAAATTGAAAAGGATATGACACGACTCTATATCCTTAGTGCAACGCAACACACACCTCTTACTCGGTGTTCTTAGAATGCTTACTGATTAATGTGATGAATAATCTTCAGTCAATTTGAAGCTCAGTCAGTAGAATCAGTCTTAACTCTTTTAAACGAAGTAACAAAAATAACAAGCTGTGTTTATGGTTATAAGGGCCTGGAGGTTTTCAAACGACTTGTGCAACTCGTGTCAAGACCACAGAATAAATAACAAGAAAGGCCATGAATGTAACTTGATTGTTATTACTGAGTCATAACAATCACAATGTTATTGTTGACATCGCTGTTAATATTGTGCACTGGGCAAATAATGACTAACCAGATTTATTGAATGCTTTTAATAATTAAGTGCTAAAGAAAACATAGACCCAGCTTCGTGTAAAGTTTGTAGATCTTGTATAGATATCTAGAAAACATTATATCCATCATGTATCTTTGAAATTATATCCGCTAATTTATTTATTAAAGCTACACTACGAGTACATCTCTTACTCGTAAAACAACATTATGTCCATTGACATTGCCCTCAGGATAGGTCGTGCAAAAGCTGACCCAAACATAACCATTGCGACAGGACGGTACAACACTTTCACTCTCGCCCTGCGGAACATAAACATGCGCGCGCGCGCCAGGGCTGACCTACCCTCGATCCGACACGTACTTTAATCAGGTGCTTACAACAAAACGCTGTGTTACTAACCGTTGTAATTTACCGCAGTTTTATACTTTCGTGTATAAGAAAATAAGCCAGCAAACATACTGTGACAGGCGACAACTTAATTTGTTAAAAAATAGCGGGCGAAATCTTAGAAATTAAAAAAAAAGATTTATAGTTTTTCGTATGACATGACTTACGGCTATATTTCTGGATTGTCTTGTCACGTCACCTACTTAATGATTGAATTGAACACGACAGTAGTTGTGTAATAAAATCATGATTATAATAATTAAGTGATAAATGATAGTCAGAATGCGATATCTAACATGTCGGATGTCAGTTTAAATTAAATTAAGGCGGCAATATGAGCCACATAAATAGATCAATGAAGGAACACGTCAAATATAAGGATGAAATTTCGTTTTCATATCTGGTTAATTAAAATAATTAATTTTATATCGTACACACCGTATTTACACCGAAGCGAAAATATGTTACAATAGCGATGCCAAAATGAACTATATTCTACATACGAATTTGTCCACTTGCAAATGAATTGCAACCCTGCTCATGCTCAGGTGTCGACCGACTCATTGTAATGCGTCGTTTGCATCCCGACCGCATGCGCTGTGGAAACCGAAGGATGTTTCGACGTAGCCTTTCGCTGCCGATTGCTCAATATAGCCATCTTTGAATTCAAATAACTTCAATTCAGAATTGCAGGCACATACTCGTATAACCTAAATGCAAACGCTGGCAAGATATAAAGTACGTAGTTTGCGTAAAATACAGCAAATCAATTAATGCTATCTACTCACCAACTTGAAGACTTTCTGCCACTGACTTCTATCGTGTCTGCATTGCATCCGCAAATGGAATGAAAAATAAATCACAATTTTGCAGTCATCAAATATAAATTGTATAATGCACTCAATTTCTTGTCTTCACATTGTTGTATAGTTACACATTACGGACCACATAATTCACTAATAAGATTTTTATTATTTTATTGCCGTGCTTGATCGCGTCCGCGTCACTGACATTAACGTGGAAGCAAATGACATTCGTGTAACAAAGTAAAACTACCGTCATTTTGCAAAAAAATATTTACGTTCCAATTCACGCTAGAATAACCGTCTGTGCTAAGAAAGACGTGTAATAATCAACATTTATATCTTTATGATGCGATGTTACCTTGAAAATATCGTCAGCAATTCATTTATATCTTTTCTTTTTTAAGAAACGTTCTGAAATGTAACAGTTCATAGTTTAGTTTGTGTTAACTTATTAGCTAAAGAAAAACGTGTTTTGAAAAGATAGATTAAGTTTTTAGCACAATGAATCGTGGTCATGCGATCAATATCGCGTCTGTAATTCCGTTCTTATAAACATAAAATCTAACACAGATCTCTCATTTTTTCCAGTAATAGGGACTGTAAAATATATGTATAGACCACAAGATTTTTCTGTTTTAGTTAAAAATTCATGACTAATCAGCACCCGCATCCTAAAAAATCTGTCATGGCCACGGCGTAACCTTTGAAAACATGCGCCGACAACGGCTGTAGGCAGCGTCGGCCTCAAATACCGAACGTCAATACCACATATGACCACAAAAAATGGCGTCGTAACTCGGCGTAACAGTTACGTCAGCGGCCAGCTTTTTTCTTGGCTCAGACTGCCTGCCGCCCGCGTTGCGCAACCGTTAACCGGTGAAAGTGACCGCGCGGCATTCTTGGCGTTTGGCGTTGTCTCTAGGGCTTGCGTAAGTGCTGATGAAATGCAAGAGGATTCTGGCGATGCCTATGACACTTTTGCTGATTCGGGTGCATCTTTGTCCCAGATAAAGCTCTTCCTATGAATACAGATAGTGCACTTTCTCGTGAAAAATTGACTATGACCATTTATTTGTAATCGATATGGAAAAACTAATGCATTACTGAAAAATCTCTTATCAAAGTGCCTAATACTTGTATCGTTAGCGCACCAGAGATATCGTGCTTAATGTAATGCAACTTGACAGCTAGTGAAATGACGTGTGCTAATAATTTTAATCATTTACCATCTTCTGATTATGACCCAAATCGATTGCAGATATAAAAAGGAAAAAAAAAGTTTAGCATCTTAAAAACCACCTTTAAAGGAAAATAACATATTGTTGTTATAAACACGCATAATACCTGCTAACCAAGCCTTCGCAAAAGCGATGGTCGCGGAAGTTTCCGATGTTTACGCGCCGGCGCGGGCGCACAAGAAAGCACTCACTGACTCAAACTCAGACAGGACTAACATTAAAATTTACAAAAACAATATTAATCTGAGTAAAAAAAAATTTCAATAGCGCGTTGATGTCTTTTTTTATGGGAGTCACGATAACTGAGTACAAACTCAATAATATGCTATAAATTCCGCTCTTAAAAATTTATCTTTATTATCTCCAGGCATTAATTTGGAAATATACGTCGGATTGTTGTCGACGATGAGCTATTTTACTCACAAAATTTACCTATCCATTAAGTAAGTAAATAGCTCATTCATGACCAAATCTTTCGTTTAATTTCCAAATTATAAGCACGTATTCTTCATAAAACATAAATATTTACGATTATTCGAAACTTAACTTTGTTAATATACCGATGGGAACCAGACCCAATACAGGCTAAACATGAAGTTTATGCTTCATTCATTAAAATATGATTTGTAAATGGATTGTTAAATTGGCGCTTTGGAGTTTTATGAACGAACATAGGCTCGAAGCCTGCATGAATATGGATGTGTTTGCGAGCGTGTGGCGAATGAAGTTAACGACGTTACCAAACACGCTGGAGCGATCTACAATCTGCATTGCAAATGACTGGCACTGGCCGATCCAACGCACTCGTGCCACACATCGCGACACTTATCCTTATTGTGTTACTCACGTGACTGACAGACTTGCTTTATTATGAGATCTTATCATGGACTAAATATAGTGGTCGGCAGGCTTTATGTTTGTGGCACTGATACTCACATGTCACAGTGTTTAGCTTTGTGTACCTTTTATTATCATTTAATTACATATTTTATGTACAGTTTTATCTATCACCTCTTCTTTTGAATGCACATTCATCTAATAGGCTTTCCAACTTGGATATCATTTTCCAATGTGCGAAATGCTGTAATAACTTTTGTCGGACAGAAGATTTTCTTTGCTTTTCGATGTCTTTAATTGAGCTAGTTTTGTAGTAGTTTAGTACATACTTGACTTTGGGCAATGTATTTTTTGCCAATGTTATATCACTGACTTGAAATGTCTCTTACTCTGACTAATGCTAAGGCTTCTTGTACACGTTAAGAAAATTTACCGTGTCGCAGATAAGATAAGAATTTCGTTGGACCTAGCTAAGTCTAGGTTATTTTCGTAGCCACGAAAATTTATCACGCAGCAGTGCGCGTCCGCCGCGTGCCGTATCTAGCGCAGACAAGAATTATATTTGGTCAACGCCGGAGCAATGTACCTACACGGTTCGTGTGTAGAAACGACACGAATTCTTGCGTAGGCCCGTCGACTTTTCTTAGCATGTACAATTGTACATTGTACAAGCGGCCTAAATGACCAAATTGAAAAAAAAAATCCGACTGATTCTTTTTCATAATAAAGTATTTACTTGGCGCAAAAAAATAGAGCTGTTGACTTCACAAATCAATTGATGTACTTTTTAAAACTGTCAAAACGAAACTCCCTTTTGTATGGCACTACAAGCAAGTGACGTCACTATTTTGTCAACTCAAACTACTTTTTTCAATTACAATGCGACCAAAAATCGTAATTTACAGGTAATTTTAAATTAATTAAGTTTTTAAGACCAGAATGAAGTGTCTTTTTAGAAAAGTTGTGATTTAGAATTATTGGGGAATGGTGTCAAATTGTCTATTAACTAGCGTATTCTAACATCTCCCTTAAACTGTTCCAGGATCTCCCGCGGCAACAGCGGCAGCGCGGCGCTGGTGGCGCACCACCTGGGTGACGTCATGGCGGCCAGCCGCGACCACGACTGCGCGCGATTCGCGTGCCGCCTGCAGTGATCAGCCATCTTGCGATGTTCGGCCCAATCGCGCTGATCGCAAGCCACCTTAATGTGGCAACTTAGATCCAAGACTTAGCTTTGAATCTTGCTGTACTAGCATTGACCCCATGATGTTGCGTCTTTGATTTTGATTGATTTACTTGCACTCTTTTCGTTTATTTCGGATTAGTATATCTTCTGGCTAAGATATGATATGACATTATCGTTACATAAACTGATAGGTTAGGAATCATTTACATCCAGAAGTTGGGACTAATACTAGAAAGAAAGATGTGCAAGTAGTCCATCAACTTTTGCTTATTGCTATCTTCAAGATTGGTAAATGCAGGGTCGCAACATCAAGCTTAATAATTCAGTCAAGAAACCCACAAAAAATCAAGAATTCCAAGCCGAAAAAGACTTTTAAATATGTGCCTTTAAGGACTTTACCATGAAAATACGATTTACCTTATTCCCCAAAATACCTGTTATTCCTACGAGATGTGTTTTTACAGCAAATGCTCATTAAAACATTTTATTTATTAAAGAAATGTTAAGCAATTGCTGCAATGAACCTGAGTCTCATCAGTCCTAGTCAATGCAAATTATAACTTGTATTGACATCACTGATTTAATGGTTGTATCCTTAATGTAGTAGTTTTGAGAATGCTTTATGTGTCTCAAAACGCGGTATTTTCTAGTTATTAGTGAGTAACAGTGGCATGACGATAGACGAGGGAATAATAATGTACAACATAATACCTAAATGTTGAGATGGATCGACTGGATGCATCTCTTACATTTAGCAATACGTGTAAGAATATGACAGGTATAGAGGCGATTTTTGAATGTCACACGCAACCGAAAACTTAAAAGCGTTTACGAATCTTTAGATTTCCTGTACGGCAATGAAAATGATTCGTATACGAGTTTCAATAGTTTTCGGTGGAATTCAAAAATCGACTCCCAAATCCCATCTCGAGTTATTTACATTAGAGACCGTCGCGAGGTCGAAGTAGTTGTTACAATAAAACAGCTGAGGCGTTTCCCAGTGAGATGACCGAGTGATTTTATAAAATAATATTTATTCTTTAGCCTATAAGCCTATGATTAAGTTATATTTGATTTCAGGGTGAATTGTTACGGTAAATACTTTGTTATTAATATTTAAATTCTATAGCAAAGTGCCAGGAACATAATTCAAGATTTTTGTCTTTATATTTTTGTACTTTTATACAATTTGTCTTAAGTTATCAAATCATAATAGAACATTAATCTTTCAAACCAATAAAATATGTAGATATTAGATTCCAATATTACCCGAAACTCAAGTTATCACCCTGCAACTTAATTTTTGTATTTATTGTTACCAAATAATATTTATACAACCGCATTACTGTTTGAATTTCATAATTTTATTTATCGTTCTATGAATAGGTAAATTTATTTTAATTTATTATAATTCTGTACTTATAAAACTTTCTCACGCAAAGTTCTTGTATTTCTTTACGGATGTTATAAATCTATATTCAAGCTAGAAAGTAAATTCAATGAATTATTACTATAGATTCGAGTAAACTATTTTAATAGGTATTTATTTAAATTATATTAGACCGCCGTGATAAGTTGTAAATATGCTTCGATGAAAATGTAAATTATTTATTTATTATTACAATAAAACAATTAAAATTAAAGTTTGTTTTTATTGTCAATCTACCAACTCAATAAATAGTAAAAATCCGTTCAAAATGCACATTACGTAGGAGGCGGAGGAGGCCCTGAAAAAGAAATGTACTACACTTTCTCTCCCTCTCCTACACATTCAAATATGCATTCACTAAATTAATCACATTTCTGCAGATAGGATAATAGTACGAGAGGGGACCGCAAGAAACCCGTCATTTGATACTAAGATAAGCTCCATGGCACACGTTCAAAAAAGTTGGAAAAAAATGTATATGTAAACCTAAATTCTTTAGAAATTTCCATCGATGTAAACAAACACTTGTGCACACAATTACACTATAATACTCACGTTTTCTTAATATCATACACATTATTTCACAAGCTCATGAAACCAACTTTATTCTCATGATGAAACAAATATGAAATCTAACATTGAAAACAAAATATTTTAACAAAATATTTTGATGGTGAAAATTTGTGCTATAGTTCCAAAATACTGAACTGTCCTATCGATGACATTGACAGCGGGGCGCCACCGTCAATACCGAATCGCTGGTTCCGATTTTTGCCATGTTGGAAACCATAAAGTTGAACGATGGTAGCGCCCCCCTGTCATTGAGTTTGGCGGGACAGTTCAGCGTGGGTCATCTATACATGTTAAAATGTCAAATCGACATTTGACGTCTAAATTTAGGTCCTATCTCTGGAAAATCTGTAAGTCATAGACAATATTCATAGATAATAATCTGTAAATTTAATCGATTTTATTTCAAGTATTCAATTATTTCAATTACCAATTACTTTGATTATATTAATTAAAAATAAAATTTAAACGAGGTTATATTCAACAATGTATTTTTTCTTCATTGAATGCAACAACACACTTTGCGAAGAAGTCTTTGAATTCAGCTTTATTAAACAGACGAGTGTCACATAAAAAAGGCTTTTCGACCACTTTTCGACTGGTTTACGATTTTATTGTGCACTTTGTCTAGACCCACAGTATAATTTAAATTATATTTCCTAAACAAATAAAAATAAAACCGACTCCAAAAAACCTACACTAAAACGTAGAAAAATAATTACTAATTACCTACTTATTTATTAGGACGAATTAAGTCGGTGCAGGCAAACTTTACATGTTTCATAATCTTGGCACCGACTCCAGAAGTATCAATCATGGTATACCTACATAAATATTAATAATTCGTCCTAATAAATAAGTAGGTAATTAGTAATTATTTTTCTACGTTTTAGTGTAGGTTTTTTGGAGTCGGTTTTATTTTTTTTTATAAAATTTTACTTATTTCTTGCTTTTTAGTTAACTAATTATTACCTTGATGTTACCACTGAAGGTAGGCAGTAGGTACACTGAGACCAAAAAAAATTGGTTCATAATCGGCAGAGATATTGCGTATAAAAAAGTTCATCCCCAATTTTCCACCCTTGGGGGTGAAATATTTTCTTCAAATTCGCATGAAACCACCCTTTTGATAATACCTATTCAACAAAAAATTAATCGTTCAAATTGGTTTATAATCGGCGGAGATATTGCGTATAAAAAAGTTCATCCCCAATTTTCCACCCTTGGGGGTTGTTTTTTTTATTATTAAATTTAAATGGGACCACCCTTGAGGTATTACCTATACGCCGAAAAAAGATTTGTTCAAATCGGTTCATAATTGGCGGAGTTATCGCGTAACAAACATAGAAAAAAAAAAAAAAAAAAAAAAACACGGGTCGAATTAAGAACCTCCTCCTTTTTTGAAGTCGGTTGAAAAAGGGAAAATTTTCTTTGATTAAGAAGATCCTATTTTGACGATCACATTACTGATCTCAACATCAATCAGAAGAGGGATTGATCTTAATAATTATACAAACGATCTTTGAAAATCTAATAATCGTCTGTTGCAGTCCGTATATGACATTTACAGAATTGCGATTAACGAGAGATTTTGTCGCATCACTAGTAGATCAACTGACCTAGACTAAAAATTCGTCAATGTCAGTTGGCCATATTTGTTTACATTTAGGGAAATTTCTAAAGAACTAAGGTATAGAACAAAAAAAATTAAAAGTTATGTTTGACATAATAAACGGGCATGTTTCGGCGTGACGTAGGTTTTCTTACGGTCCCCTCTCGTACTACAAAAGGATCTAATCCCTGGCCTAAGCAGCTGTGCCGTAGTAAGCTAAAGCCTGGTCCGTGAGCACGTAGAATTTTGTCCAATGACCCCAAGCTACCCATCCTTATCGCTCGCGCGTAATTATATTGCTGTCGCGACTGTGCGACGGGCGCCCGCAGTGAGGGTACGAGCGCGACAGCAACATTATTACGCGCGAGCGATAAGGATGGGCAGCTTGGGGTCATTGGACAAAATTCTACGTGCTCACGGACCAGGCTTTAGTAAATAATCAGAGAGAACCTACCTTGGTCGCCGGCGCCGTCAGTCGGCGCGGACGCAGCCTCGGGCGTGTTCTCCGAGAACTTGTTGCACTCCAGGCATGGCTGCAGCTCCTCTTCCAACATGTACAGCTGGTCGAAAAATGTACATTTAATTCACACGGGTTACGAAGTTTTATAATTACTTTATTAGTCGAGTTTAAGCAGCATATTGTAATCAACTTTGTAGGAACTGTAATTTATTAAAATAATATCAGGCTACAATTTTTTCTCATTCGGTGGTACACTAAACACCACATAAGTGTGACACAAACAAAAGTTATCAACAGTGAGTAAGCACGTAGCACCGTAGCATAGCCAGCTCCGTAGCAGCATCAAAAACTAGTAGCAGTTCAAATCGTAGCTGACTTTGTAACATTATGTAACGCGTCGTAGCAATTCCCGTATGACGTGTTCGTTAGACGTTAGCAATATGGTTGTATTACCGTATCCTATTACAAAACTATTGTCACGCACAGACCATACGTCCAGCGCTTTACTCATTCAGTGCCTAAGGTATGGGAACGACACGGGAGGGTTACATTGACATATTATGACGTGGCAGAGCATACAAATCCAAAGAAAATCTGAAGTGATGATGAGATTTGACGTCACAAAAACTACCTTCTATGGCGCTCTCATATCTCAGGCACACTCAGTTGACGTTGACATTGACTTCAGACTGACCTATACAGGGTGTTAGGTAAATGGGTATATGAGCCGACACTAGCCCATGTTAACATGGGTATATAAATGGTATGGCGAAGTCAGAAATTCGATATCATATTTTTTTTTTCATTCAAAATAAATTTTATAAAATCCGATTTGTATGAAAATTGAAATAATTAAAATGAAGATATCAATTTTCTGACTTCACCATACCATTTATATGCTCATGTTAACATGGGCTAGTGTCGGCTCATGAACCCATTTACCTAACAACCTGTAGATGTAGATAGTTACACAAACAACAAGTAGCTTACACATTTAGCAAAGTTTTCATAGTAATTAGTTTATTCACCCGTCCATCAGAGCCGTAGCCGGCGTAGCGCTTGGTGGGCGCGCCCGGCACCTGCAGCGGCGGCGCCTTCTCGCGTGTCACCGCTTCCGACAGCAGCGTGTGCGAGCCGCCGCACCAGCGGTGGCAGGTGTGGTCCCTACAACACAATTGTTTCATAGACCACAAATCAAAAATACTAATGCTTTGTTAAAGCAAAATGTATACTTTACATTAAGTGAGCTAGCTAATTGCTATGTGTATTACCTGTAGGAATTAAGGATATGGAAAAAGATATAATGTGTAAGAACAAATTGTAAAAAGACTACTTATATTTTTTTTTGGGAATCACCAACAAATCAAACGACTCTGACGCTTAGACAATCTGACGTCATGGAGCAGAGTGGTATAGCCCCGACAGTGGACCTGTAGAAAGCTCCCGACTCCAAACCGCCGCGTCTGGTTTCTATGTTGTATGGTGCAGTAACATCATTATTCTGGGATTTTTTGCAGTAACATGAGCATTGGAAAAAATCCCAGAATGATCCCTTTACTGCCCCAGAGGATTCTGCGCTCCTAGCTTTGTACCTGGTGTCAGGCGGCTCGGGCGGCTTCCACTCGGGCACACAAGGCTCTTCGTCTCCGGCCACGGGGGCGCCGACGGGGCGCGGACGCATCGCGGGCAGCGGCGTCCAAAGGATCCATCAGCGCTGGAGTCAGGCATCCTGGTTATACAGGAGTAGCAGCTGTGGGAAACTCAAGAGCTCCGCCGTCATGGCGCTCCAGGAGGCCAGCGAAGCTTACCCGGTGGGCCTTATCGAGGACACCAACCTGTGAGTGATTCACGCCCTGCGTTTCCAGAAAGAGAGCTGAGCTTAGCTTCATACCTGGTGTCAGGCGGCTCGGGCGGCTTCCACTCAGGCACGCAGGGCTCCTCATCCCCGGTCTCGGAGGTGACAACTGCGGCGGTGTCCAAAGTATCCATTAGCGCTGAAGTCAAGCACGAGCCGCAAGCCGCACCACGGGCCATAGCGCGAGTCAGCATAGAGAGCTGGGAGTAGTTCCATCAGGAGTCCAACAGGAGTAGCAGCTGTGGGAAATAGCTGAGCTTAGCCCCGTACCTGGTATCAGGCGGCTCGGGCGGTTTCCACTCGGGCACACACGGCTCCTCGTCCCCGGCTTCGGGGGCTCCCACAGGGCGCGGACGCATCGCAGGCAGCGGCGGCGGCGCGCCGTAGCTGGCATCCAAAGGATCCATTAGCGCTGGAGTTAGGCATCCTGGTTATACAGGAGTACTGTGGGAAACTCAGAGCTCCGCCGTCATAGCGCTCCAGGAGGCCAGCGAAGCTTACCCGGTGGGCCTTATCGAGGACACCAACCTGTGCGTGATTCACGCCCTGCGTTTCCAGAAAGAGAGCTGAGCTTAGCTCCATACCTGGTGTCAAGCGGCTCGGGCGGCTTCCATTTAGGCCACGCAGGGCTCCTCATCCCCGGTCCCGGAGGAGACAACTGGATGCGTGCAAATCGTGGGTAGCGGCGTCCAAAGGATCCATCAGCGCTGAAGTCAAGCACGAGCCGCAAGCCGCACCACGGGCCATAGCACGCGTCAGCATAGAGCTGGGAGTAGTTCCATCAGTACCTGGTGTCAGGCGGCTCGGGCGGCTTCCACTCGGGCACACACGGCTCCTCGTCCCCGGCCTCGGGAGCGCCTACGGGCCGCGGGCGCATCGCGGGCAGCGGCGTCCAAAGGATCCATCAGCGCTGGAGTCAGGCATCCTGGTTATACAGGAGTAGCAGCTGGAGGAAAGAGAGCTGAGCTTATTCTCATACCTGGTATCAGGCGGCTCGGGCGGCTTCCACTCAAGCATGCAGGGCTCCTCATCCCCAGTCTGGAAGGTGACAACTGGACGCGGGCAAATCGCGGGTAGCGTCGTCCAAAGGATCCATCAGCGCTGGAGTCAAGCACGAGCCGCAAGTCGCACCACGGGCCATAGCACGCGACAGCATAGAGCTGGGAGTAGTTCCATCCGTACCTGGTGTCAGGCGGCTCAGGCGGCTTCCACTCGGGCGCACACGGCTCCTCGTCTCCGGCCTCGGGGGCTCCCACAGGCCGCGGACGCATCGCGGGCAGCGGCGGCGGCGCGCCGTAACTGGCGTCCATAGGATCCCACCACCACCCATGGTTCTTCTTGCCTCACGGCGTACGAACCGAATCTCGGGAGAGCGCGCGGGTAATTGCTCTGGGCTCTTTCCCCGGGCGCTTTGCTTGACTCCCATAGGATCCATCAGCGATGGTGTGAGGCATCCTGGTCATACAGGAGTAGCAGCTGTGGGAAAGAGAGCTGAGCTTAGTCTCATACCTGGTGTCAGGCGGCTCTGGCGGCTTCCACTCGGGCATACAAGGCTCTTCGTCTCCGGCCTCGGGAGCTCCCACAGGGCGCGGACGCATCGCGGGCAGCGGCGGCGGCGCGCCGTAGCTGGCATCCAAAGGATCCATCAGCGTTGGAGTCAAGCACGAGACGCACGCCGCGCCGCGGGCCATAGCACGCGTCAGCATAGAGCTGGGATAGTTCCATCAGTACCTGGTGTCAGGCGGCTCCGGCGGCTTCCAGTCAGGCACACAAGGCTCTTCGTCCCCGGCCTCGGGAGCCCCCACAGGGCGCGGGCGCATCGCAGGCAGCGGCGGCGGCGCGCCGTAGCTCGCATCCAAAGGATCCATGAGAGCTGGTGTGAGGCATCCTGGTTATACAGGAGTACTGTGGGAAACTCAGAGCTCCGCCGTCATGGCGCTCAAGGAGGCTAGCGAAGCTTACCTTGTGGTCCTCTTCGAGGACACCAACCTGTGCGTGATTCACGCTATGCGTTTCCAGAAAGAGAGTTGAGCTTAGTCCCATACCTGGTATCAGGCGGCTCGGGCGGCTTCCACTCGGGCGCACACGGCTCTTCGTCCCCGGTCTCGGGGGCGCCCACAGGGCGCGGGCGCATCGCGGGCAGCGGCGTCCAAAGGATCCATCAGCGCTGGAGTCAGGCATCCTGGTTATACAGGAGTAGCAGCTGTGGGAAAAGCCGAGCTTATTCTCATACCTGGTGTCAGGCGGCTCGGGTGGCTTCAACTCGGGCGCACACGGCTCCTCAATCCCAGTCTGGGAGGTGACAACTGGACGCGGGCAAATCGCGCGTAGCGGCGTCCAAAGGATCCATCAGCGCTGAAGTCAAACACGAGCCGCAAGCCGCACCACGGGCCATAGCGCGAGTCAGCATAGAGAGCTGGGAGTAGTTCCATCAGGAGTCCAACAGGAGTAGCAGCTGTGGGAAATAGCTGAGCTTAGCCCCGTACCTGGTATCAGGCGGCTCGGGCGGCTTTCACTCGGACGCGCACGGCTCTTCGTCCCCGGCCTCGGGAGCTCCCACGGGGCGAGGGCGCATCGCAGGCAGCGGCGGCGGTGCGCCGTAGCTGGCGTCCATAGGATCCCACCATCACCCATGGTTCTTCCTGCCTCACGGCGTACGAACCGAATCTCGGGAGAGCGCGCGGGTACTTGCTCTGGGCTCTTTCCCCGGGCGCTTTGCTTGACTCCCATAGGATCCATCAGCGATGGTGTGAGGCATCCTGGTTATACAGGAGTAGCAGCTGGAGGAAAGAGAGCTGAGCTTAGTCCCGTACCTGGTGTCAGGCGACTCGGGCGGCTTCCACTCGGGCACACACGGCTCCTCGTCCCCGGCCTCAGGGGCGCCCACAGGGCGCGGGCGCATCGCAGGCAGCGGCGGCGGCGCGCCGTAGCTGGCATCCAAAGTATCCATTAGCGCTGGAGTCAAGCACGAGCCGCAAGCTGCACCACGGGCCATAGCACGCGTCAGCATAGAGCTGGGATTAGTTCCATCAGTACCTGGTGTCAGGCGGCTCGGGCGGCTTCCACTCGGGCACACAAGGCTCTTCGTCCCCGGCCTCGGGAGCCCCCACAGCTGGCGTCCAAAGGTTCCATCAGCGCTGAAGTCAAGCACGAGCCGCACGCCGCACAACGGGCCATAGCACGCGACAGCATAGAGCTGGGATTAGTTCCATCCATACCTGGTGTCTCCATTCCAGAACCTTTCTGCCCCATCGGCCGTCAGTTCTGCGTACTATGTGCCCTGCGTACCGGAAAACGCAGCGTGGGACGTCCACCTACAAGGTGGACCGACGACATCGTAAAGATAGCAGGGAAGCGCTGGTCGCAGTCCGCTACCAATCGATCAACATGGAATGAGGGCTATCGTTTTAGCGCTCACCAGTTGGCGCCACTGTAGAGTAAGGTCCTGTCACTTGCTAGTAGCGAAGACAGTGGCGCCAGCTGGTGAGCGCGAAAGTGGTAGGAGGACTATCGCATTTGCACTCATCAAGATGGCGCCACTGTAGAGTAAGGTCCTGTCAATGGCCAGGGGTGCCAACTGTTAGGTAAAAAAACGATAGCCCTCATTGGGGGAGGCCTATGTTCAGCAGTGGACGTCCTATGGCTGAAATGATGATGATGATACCTGGTGTCAGGCGGCTCAGGCGGCTTCCACTCGGGCACACACGGCTCCTCCCCGGCTTCGGGGGCTCCCACAGGGCGCGGACGCATCGCAGGCAGCGGCGGCGGCGCGCCGTAACTCGCGTCCAGAGGATCCATGAGAGCTGGTGTCCATCCTGTTTATAGAGGAGTAGCAGCTGTGGGAAACTCAAGAGCTCCGCCGTCATAGCGCTCCAGGAGGCCAGCGAAGCTTACCCGGTGGGCCTTATCGAGGACACCAACCTGTGAGTGATTCACGCCCTGCGTTTCCAGAAAGAGAGCTGGGCTTAGTTCCGTACCTGGTGTCAGGCGGCTCGGGCGGCTTCCACTCGGGCACACAAGGCTCTTCGTCTCCGGCCTCGGGAGCTCCCACAGGGCGCGGACGCATCGCAGGCAGAGGCGGCGGCGCGCCGTAGCTGGCATCCATAGGATCCATCAGCGCTGGAGTGAGGCACGAGCCGCAAGCTGCGCCGCGGGCTAGTGCGCGCGTCAGCATCGCCGCCTGCGCATACGAGAAGATTTGTAGTCAATGGACCAACGATCTCTGGATCAAGCAAGATTGCTGAATGCGAAATTTCGATCAAGCATGGCCGGTGAATATGGAAGTCCTTTAGGGATGACTTCTATTGCTTATATCCAGCAATAGAAGTCATTTGGCTAACCCACTGAACCGATGATGATAAATTTTGATAAAGCGATACCTAGTTTGAGGTTTGGGGAACTACACATAATATAATTTAGGGCTGCTTTTTTAATCGTCAAATATCTTTTATCAGAAGAATAAACTTGTCATTTTGACAAAAACTGAAACTGTCAAGGTGCTAAACTTATTCTTCAGTAAAAGTTATCCGACGATTGAAATCACAGCCCTTAGAGGATGAACATTTCTTATTGTTTCTGGAGCTGCCGATCTCCGCTTGGCGCAAGGAGTCACGCCACGTATACTCTAGTTTGTACCTTGGGCTCGCCGAGGATGACGGCGAGCTTGTCCTGCTTGTCCTGCAGCTCGAGCAGCATGAGGCACGTACCTTGGGCTCGCCGAGGATGACGGCGAGCTTGTCCTGCTTGTCCTGCAGCTCGAGCAGCATGAGGCACGTACCTTGGGCTCGCCGAGGATGACGGCGAGCTTGTCCTGCTTGTCCTGCAGCTCGAGCAGCATGAGGCACGTACCTTGGGCTCGCCGAGGATGACGGCGAGCTTGTCCTGCTTGTCCTGCAGCTCGAGCAGCATGAGGCACGTACCTTGGGCTCGCCGAGGATGACGGCGAGCTTGTCCTGCTTGTCCTGCAGCTCGAGCAGCATGAGGCACGTACCTTGGGCTCGCCGAGGATGACGGCGAGCTTGTCCTGCTTGTCCTGCAGCTCGAGCAGCATGAGGCACGTACCTTGGGCTCGCCGAGGATGACGGCGAGCTTGTCCTGCTTGTCCTGCAGCTCGAGCAGCATGAGGCACGTACCTTGGGCTCGCCGAGGATGACGGCGAGCTTGTCCTGCTTGTCCTGCAGCTCGAGCAGCATGAGGCACGTACCTTGGGCTCGCCGAGGATGACGGCGAGCTTGTCCTGCTTGTCCTGCAGCTCGAGCAGCATGAGGCACGTACCTTGGGCTCGCCGAGGATGACGGCGAGCTTGTCCTGCTTGTCCTGCAGCTCGAGCAGCATGAGGCACGTACCTTGGGCTCGCCGAGGATGACGGCGAGCTTGTCCTGCTTGTCCTGCAGCTCGAGCAGCATGAGGCACGTACCTTGGGCTCGCCGAGGATGACGGCGAGCTTGTCCTGCTTGTCCTGCAGCTCGAGCAGCATGAGGCACGTACCTTGGGCTCGCCGAGGATGACGGCGAGCTTGTCCTGCTTGTCCTGCAGCTCGAGCAGCATGAGGCACGTACCTTGGGCTCGCCGAGGATGACGGCGAGCTTGTCCTGCTTGTCCTGCAGCTCGAGCAGCATGAGGCACGTACCTTGGGCTCGCCGAGGATGACGGCGAGCTTGTCCTGCTTGTCCTGCAGCTCGAGCAGCATGAGGCACGTACCTTGGGCTCGCCGAGGATGACGGCGAGCTTGTCCTGCTTGTCCTGCAGCTCGAGCAGCATGAGGCACGTACCTTGGGCTCGCCGAGGATGACGGCGAGCTTGTCCTGCTTGTCCTGCAGCTCGAGCAGCATGAGGCACGTACCTTGGGCTCGCCGAGGATGACGGCGAGCTTGTCCTGCTTGTCCTGCAGCTCGAGCAGCATGAGGCACGTACCTTGGGCTCGCCGAGGATGACGGCGAGCTTGTCCTGCTTGTCCTGCAGCTCGAGCAGCATGAGGCACGTACCTTGGGCTCGCCGAGGATGACGGCGAGCTTGTCCTGCTTGTCCTGCAGCTCGAGCAGCATGAGGCACGTACCTTGGGCTCGCCGAGGATGACGGCGAGCTTGTCCTGCTTGTCCTGCAGCTCGAGCAGCATGAGCTCGGCGGCCTCGCGCGCCGCCAGCAGTTGCGTGATCTCCGCTTTGCTCTCCGTCACGCGAGTCAGGTCTTTCAGCGCCGTCTGAACACATAAGGTAACTTTACTTTTAGGGTTGCAATAGACATGTTGACACCACCAATCAATTGACGTACTTTTTAAAAATATCAAAACGAAACTCTCCCATAGAATTTGTATGCCACTACAAGCAAGTGACGTCACTATTTTGTCAACTCAATTGAACTACTTTTTTCAATTACATTGCGACCAAAAATCGTAATTTATAGGTAATTTAAAATTAATTAAGATTTTAAGACCAGAATGAAAAATGTCTTTTTAGAAAAGTTGTGATTTAGAATTATTGGGGAATGGTGTCAAATTGTCTATTATAGAGCATAATCTGCACTCAAGTGTTTATGTCGCTAACCCAGATGAGCGACGAAACGCGTCGCGTTGCCGCTTTTGACGTTCACCTAGGAAGTCTTAGGACACCGGATTTGATACATGCAAGTTTGACTGGTCTAAGGGCCTTGCCACATTGTAGGGTTGCAAGCGGAGCGCCGCTGTTCCGCCCAGAAAACGCTTGCAATCCGCCAGTGTGCCAAGGCCCTGACACTCGACTCAGCCGTCTTATGCCGATTCCTTGGACTTAAGTGGCAATAAGTGGTGACTGAGTTTGTTCCGGCGTTCCTTCTCAGCACTTGCCATATGTTTGTCTCGAAGCGCTGGTAGGGCCCAAAAGATAAGGAGACATGTAAAGTGACCCATAAGGGCTACCTTTTCTTTTTTTATTATTTTCTATTGACGTTCATAAGTGCCACTTGTGGTCTAAACTGAATAAATATTTTTGATTTTGATTTTTGATTTTAAGGCTCGTCAATCATGAAGCGTACCATCCAGACGTTCTCCTGGCGCTTGAACTTGTCGTGGCAGACGTCGAGGCGCTTCTCCAGCTCCACGCGCGCGAGGCTGAACTCGGCCACCGTCAGCAGTCCCGCCAGGCGAGAGTTGTCCGCCTGAGGACAGTGGTATAATCACAGAATAATAATAAGTACTACGTACAGAAGTTTTACTTCGCGAAGGTATTTAAAAAAAAATGTATGCTCAATGTCATTAACAATATGGTGTAATTTAGCCTGTCTCAAGAGTCAAGAACCATTTTGTTGACAAACGTCAGTGATCGGCACTGCGCCGAAGCTATAGGGCTGACTTTGGTAAAATGATGTGACGTGAGGTGCCAAACTGCGGAAAATGGCGGAGGAAATAATGATTTAGCATGAATTATCATGAATAATATTAACTACTTATTTACCTCTCAATGTCTTGAGGCAACTTAAAAAAGTACATTCTGTGTTTTTATTATTATTTAGGCAGTTAAATACTGCACAGTATTTAATACACCATTTTCTTTATTTTCTTCCATCATACACAAGAATACGCGTGCGTGAGTCAATGTTCGCTCGTATGTGAGGCCTTGTCGAATAGTATCCTGTAGGTGGGCCATCGTGCGTGTTTTGTTCTCGATGTAAACTCGCGGAGATGAACAGGCCTGGTATAATCCTTAGTGGTCGGTGTGAACGCAACACCAGCTGCGGTGCTTGATACGAATGCCGAGGAGGCAAATATTATGGAAATCATAAGGCCTATGTTCAGCAGTGAATATCAGACTAAAATGATGAAGGCTCGGTTGAAAAGAGCTGAGAAATTATTAGAATAATCAATCAGATTTCATTCTTTTTTTGTTTCTCTCAGATTTCACTTCATTGACCACATTATTGGAGAATAAAATGGTTATTCAAAACATTTTTCCGCTTTGCTTTGGAAACCGGGAAAAATCGATAGAAAAAGAAGATGACCTCGTACCTTATCTCTCAATCCGTCTAAGACTTCGTCTCGGTCTGCTTTCTGTTCGCGCAACATTTCAACGCATTCCACGAGGCTCTGCAAAAGAACAAAAACTTCCGTTAATGTTGTAAAAAACATTTTTACACTTTCGAAACTTCATGATATCTCTATCTACCCTAGGGAAGACGGAGGTGAGTTGTAACAGAGGAGAGTTGTGACATTGTCGATTTTCGGAAACCTAATAACTATTAGCGAGCTTGTTCCCCAGTCGATGAAGCACCTGATGTCATGCCCTGAGTGCCCAAGCAACTGCACTCAGGAGGATTTGATGAGTGCTACTGACAACGCCACCCTTGTGACGGAGTTTTGGGATGACACTGTGTAGATTTGTTGTCGTCACGAAAAGAAAAGAAGAAGAAGCGAGCTTGTAACAGCTCGCATTTGTTAACTCGAGATTTGAACTAAAAATGCGCACTGGTACGAGCTCACTAGTAGTTAATAAGTTCCAAAAAATCGTCAATGTCTCAACTGTCCTCTGCTTAAATTTCCTTCGGTCTCCCTACTACCAGGCCTGTTCATCTCCGCGAGTTTACATCGAAAACAAAACACGCACGATGGCCCACCTACAGGATACTATTCGACAAGGCCTCACATACGAGCGAACATTGACTCACGCACGCGTATTCTTGTGTATGATGGAAGAAAATAAAGAAAATGGTGTACTAAATACTGTGCAGTATTTAACTGCCTAAATAATAATAAAAACACAGAATGTACTATTTTATGTTGCCTCAAGACACTCGAGAGGTAAATATGTAATTAATATTCATGATAATTCATGCTAAATCATGTATTTCCTCCGCCATTTTCCGCAGTTTGGCACCTCACGTCACATCATTTTACGGAAGTCAGCCCTATAGCTTCGGCGTAGTGCCGATCACTGACGTTTGTCAACAAAATGGTGCTTGACTCTTGAGACAGGCTAAATTACACCATATTGTTAATGACATTGAGCATACATTTTTTTAAATACCTTCGCGAAGTAAAACTTCTGTACGTAGTACTTATTATTATTCTGTGCTACTACACGCAAGGCGTACTAACATGCAGCTCGTCCCCAAGTTGGTTCTGGAAGGCGGTGAGCGCGCGGTGCGTGTGCATGGTGTGGTCTAACTCGGACACCAGGCCCTCGTAGCGCTCCGTCAGCTCCAGCACCGCTGCAGTACATTATTGTTTAGACTTTATGGTACAATTAACAACATTGTAAATAACTCTAAATAAACCAAGAAAGCAGAAGAAAGAACCTGGATGCAGGCAGCGCAGGACCGTTCATTATGGAAAGCCTTTGTCAAGCAGTAGACGACATTTGGCTGAAACGTAGTAGTAGTAGTAATCAAGAAAGAATTGCCAAACTAATGTGGCAGTGGGCAGGGCTCGTAGAACTAATGGCCCTAGGGGTAGAATACTTCTCGAGTAGCAGCCAAGGACTGGAAGACGAAATGTAGGCAGACATCATTCCTCCTAATGGAACTTGTACCCATAGCTCACATAGCAGTCGCCAGGCAAGCGAAGGTCGCGCACAACCCTCCAGAGACAGTATTTTTTGTCCAGTTGTATTTTTTTTTCCTAAAATCCTACTAATATCCCTCCTACTAATATTATAAATGCGAAAGTTTGTGTGAATGTCTGGATGTTTGTTACTCTTTTACGCAAAAACTACATATTTTGATGAAACTTTACAGTATTATTGTTTATAATCCAGATTAACATATAGACTATAATTTATGACAATCTGTGACAAACTTAATTTCACGCGGGTGAAGCCGCGGGCAAAAGCTCGTTATAACATATTTTAATTAACAATAATTTAATCTCTTTGTTTACAATTAAATAATACAAAACGCTATCGATATCTATGTTCAAAATATATCTCATTCACGCGCTATTAAAACGACGTTATCATCACTTATCACGGTATTTTTTTCTTATCACTACATTTATAATTTAGAACTCCAACCTGCAGTCTCGGCGTTGTTGTTGACTTGCTCGAGCTGCTTGAGTCCAGCTCCAAGTTCAGTTCGCATTTGCGTCATCTGGTCACGGAAGCTTGACATCTGAAATAAAACATTTGCATTTTCACATCACTTGTTCGATGATCATCCATAAATGCAAACGGGTAAACTAAACCAAATTATTATAGACCTAGAGCAATCCCTACTAATGTGATTTCATATAGAATTTGTACGAATATTTTATTTAGAGACCTTTACAAAAATAAGTTAGCCAGCAGCGCCATCTACTGCTATTAATAATTATATCTCTAAAACAACTTATCACAAAAAAAAGAAAACAAAAAAGTACGCATAAGTACACTTTTATACATACTAAAATAAGTAGGAAATAGGTAACTAAAATCCAATAATTATTCAAAAAATATGCCCCGGGTGAGGATCGAACTCACGACCTTAAGATTATGAGACTTACGCGCTGCCTACTGCGCCACCGAGGCCGGTGGGAGGAGCGGCGAAATAGGTCACCGCTAAGTTGAAAATAAAGATGGACAAACGTAGTTTATTTTTGCAAGACAATGAATTTTGTTTCCGACCTACACCACCTACACACTCCATAAATAAAAATAATTTACTATTTTAATACGATAATTGTTTTAAAATTTCCTACCTATAATCCTACGACTCATCACTAAGTATAAGTAAAATTCCATGTCAGCTATAAATTCCTATAGTTATTTGTTTAAGGCAGACGCAGACTACAAATAAAGTAAAATAGGTGTTTCAGCAGTTTTAGGTAGGTATTTTAGAATAATTACGTCAATACCTGTGTCGTTAGACCAGAATCGAACCCGCTGAGTTGCTCGGCGTAGTCAGACACAAGGGAATGTAACGTCGAAATCCTATTGTCCAGTTTTGTGGCAACTTCTAATTTTTCAGCTGCAACCAGAAAATAGCACGTTAGTAAAACACGGTTATATGTCAATCTAGATCATAAAATTTTGAAGTATCACAAAATCAACTCTGTCTCCTAAACTAGGCACAGTCGTGTTATATGCATGGGGGTGGTTTAGGTGCACCTTGGTGTAAGGAGTCTAAATTTTTCTTTTGGACCTTACTGTTTTGGCCACCCTGTATTAACCGGCAGACAGTGGTGACTGAGTTTGTTGCGGCGCTTCTTCTCAGCACTTGCCAAATGTTGGTCTTGAAGCGCTGGTAGGGTAAAAAGATTATGAGACATGTATGAGGCTCCTTAAGAGCAAAATATTTGACGATTTGTAAGAACTATTTAATAGTCTATACAAATAAATAAATTTTGACTTTGACTTAAGTATACCTACTGGTCGCCTTGGGAAGTATGTTTTATCAGACGAAAGCTCACTTACCCACAGATTTAGCGGAAGAAGCAGCGTTCTCGGCGACTGAGGTGGCCTTGGTGGTCATGTTTTGAACTGTTTTCGTCAAGTCGTCTCTCAGGCCACGGATTGCCGCACTGTAAAACATAAATTAATTTAAATTCTTGAACAGAGTTATCTGGTTTTTTTATCCCATTGAAACTACATCATTTTTTAGAAGAATTGTAATATAAATACATCAAAGACATAACTTTGTTCATGTAAATTATAAGTAGATATGAAGCATCTTAGTTCGAGCCCTCACTGGACACTGCAGCTTAAACAAGCACTTGTCCACAAGAACGTGCAGGATGTGCCAAGATGCAGATGAAATGCCACTACACATTCTCACGGACTGCGGACCTCTGATGCGCAAGCGGAGCTTACACCTGGGCAAAAACATCCTAAGCCGACAAGATGTAAAACACATCGCCCCCCAAAAGATACTGCACTACCTAATGGATGCAGGAGGAGGAGGCGAACTGTACTGGACGCACCATAAGGAAAATAGGCGATCCCAATAGATCGAATCGATACCGGTCACAGTGATACTAGAACTATTGAACTTAAAATAGCCGCTCAACACAAATAAAAAAAAGTATGAAGCCTTAAACAAAGTGGGTTCGCGTCTTCTTTTCAACATGTTGGAAGCCGCCTTAGAATCCAATATCTTGTATCTCGTAACTTCTTTCATTAGAGACCATAATGTTAACATGAACGAACTTACTCCATCTCCGGATGACTGACGCCCGGCATAGCAGCAGTGGAAAGGACAGACGCTTTTGATACGGTGGAGGGCCTGCCGAGCCCGGCCGCTATGGATGCCCGCGACGTGGCCGCGGCTACGGACGCGCGAGACGTGGCCGCGGCCACGGACGGCCGAGACGTGGCCGCCGCCACAGACAGCCTCGGCTTCATCTCCGGCTGCGACGGCATCGTCAGCGGGTCGATGGCCACCGACTTGCGAGGGAGAGCCGGCGGCGCCGCAGCCGTTTTAGATTTTTCTGGCTGTTAGATAAGAAGGGAAAAGTGTAACTATGCGACTACCCATAAATAAGTAAATAACTACAAATCAATTTTCGATAGTCCCTAGTTCCATCTGACTGACAATAATGTCGTTTTCATCGTATCTTCCGAATATGAAAACTTTTAGACTGATATAAAAAGTTGCTCTCGTTTGAAAGAAAAACACCGAGAAAATTAGCAAGAAAATGTTTTTTTTATGCATAACAAGGCAGGTATGTCAATCTCTTTGGCCATCTCAGCCTTTTAGCAGCATCAGTTGCTGTCACCTACAGGAGTCATAACTGCGGCGCGGCGGCGGCGGCGGCGGCGAGCTCAGCCTCTGACTCGGGCAGCTCGAACTTGATGTCGACCCGATCCGGGCGTGCTGTCAGAAGCTCGACGATGCGTGTCATGGCCTTCCCTGCTGCTGCTGTCACTTGTAGGAGTCATACCTGTGGCGCAGCGGCTGCGGCGGCGGCGGCGAGCTCGGCTTCAGACTCGGGCACCTCGAACTTGATGTCGACCTGATCCGGGCGTGCTGTCAGAAGCTCGACGATGCGTGTGATGGCCTTCCCTGCTGATGCTGTCACTTGTGGGAGTCATACCTGCGGCACAGCGGCGGCGGCGGCAGCGAGCTCGGCTTCAGACTCGGGCACCTCGAGCTTGATGTCGTTCAAATTCAAGTCGTGCCAGAGCCATCGGGAACTCTCCCATGCGTTTGATGGTCTTCCCTGCTGCTGCAGCCAATTGTGGGAGTCATACCTGCGGAGCAGCGGGCGCGGCGAGCTCAGCCTCTGACTCGGGCACCTCGAGCTTGATGTCGGCCAGGTCCAGGTCGCGCCAGAGCCACTAGGAACTCTCCTATGCGCGTGATGGCCTTCTCTGCTGCTGCTGTCACTTGTAGGAGTCATACCTGCGGCGCGGCGGCGGCGGCGAGCTCGGCTTCAGACTCGGGCACTTCAAGCTTGATGTCGGCCAGGTCCAGGTCGCGCCAGAGCCGTCAGGAACTCTCCCATGCGTTTGATGGCCTTCCCTGCTGCTGCTGTCACTTGTTGAAGTCATACCTGCGGCGCAGCGGCTGCGGCGGCGGCAGCGAGCTCGGCTTCAGACTCGGGCACCTCGAGCTTGATGTCAGCCAATTCCAAGACGCGCCAGAGTCGTCATCAACTGTCCCATGCGCGTGATGGTCTTCCCTGCTGATGCTGTCACTTGTGGGAGTCATACCTGCGGAGCGGCGGGCGCGGCAAACTCGGCTTCTGACTCGGGAACCTCGAGCTTGATGACGACCAGATCCGAGCGTGCTGTCAGAAGCTCGACGATGCGTATGATGGCCTTCTCTGCTGCTACTGTCACTTGTAGGAGTCATACCTGCGGCGCAGCGGCTGCGGCGGCGGCAAGCTCGGCTTCAGACTCGGGCACTTCAAGCTTGATGACGACCAGGTCCAGCTCGCGCCAGAGCCGTCAGGAACTCTCCCATGCGTTTGATGGCCTTCCCTGCTGCTGCTGTCACTCGCGAGAGTCATACCTGTGGTGCAGCGGCTGCGGCAGCGGCGGCAAGCTCGGCTTCAGACTCGGGCACTTCGAGCTTGATGTCGGCCAGGTCGAGGTCGTGCGGCAGCGCGCCGGCCGCTGCCAGAGCCGTCAGCAGCTCTCCCATGCGCGTGATGGCTTTCTCTGCTGCGCGAACGCGCGCTGTCACCTAGGGGTTGATACAAGGAGAATAAAGCGATGCAAAGGCATAATATGTTGTTAGGCAGGTGCTACAAAAAGCTTAAGCAGTAGGAATATGAAAGCTTAGAGCGCTTTCACACTTAAGCAATTTAGCAAGCGCTGCCGAAAATTTCATACTATGTGACAGCGGATGCACCCACGCTGCTGTCGCGCTTCTAACGCCCTAATGTGAAAGCGCTCTTAAAGTATCTAAAGCGCCAAGTAACGTGTTTGAAAGCAGATTGGTAGTTAGGAAGAAAACAGTTTTGGTATACAATAAGCTAATGTTTCAATCGGCTGGCAGTAGCATAAAGCAGTGGTAGGTGAAAGATTGCCCATATTCACCTCGAAGCGATATTGCTAGTCAAGTACATCAGTAAAGAGCATTGTTTTTTTTTTGCGATAGGAAGCAAAAGAGCAGCAGATCACCTGGTGGTAAAATAATTACCGCCGCTCATAGACACCCGCAGCCCCAGGGGAGTTACAGGTGTAAACAAGAGCTGCGTATTCGTGTAATCATCGCATGACAATCTTAAAATACTAGCGCCAACAAAGGTCTACGAGTATGTGGCCAGCGTACCTGCATGGCCTTCATGGTGTCGGTGAGCGAGGCGCTGCCCTTGGCGAGCTCGTCCTTTAGCTTCTTGTTGCATGCTTGTCGTTAAGCATGTAATTCACATTTATGTAATATTGCTGGCCACATAATTGTAAACTATAGTCTGGTCTGTGCGACTGTGCGACGGGCGCCCGCAGTGAGTGTGCGAGCGCGACAGCAACCTAATTACGAGCGAGCGATAAGGATGGGTAGCTTGGGGTCATTGGACAAAATTCTACGTGCTCACAGACCGGGCTTTATTGCCGATATATATCTGATTATTGTAAACTAGTGCCAACAAAGGCCTACGTGGCCATCGTACCTGCATGGCCTTCATGGTGTCAGTGAGCGAGGCGCTGCCCTTGGCGAGGTCGTCCTTGAGCTTCTTGTTGCTGGGCAGCGTGGGCGGCGGCAGCGGGCCGGCGCGCGCCTGTAGCTCCTTCACCATGGCCGCCACCAGGTCGAACTGCGACCGCGTCACCACCTCGATGTTCTCGCGGCGTTCTTACATGTCATTTTAAAATGTTGTTAAACACTGAGCCCGCCGGGCCGCCGACAAAGCCCGGCGACACAACCCGGTGGCCTGTATGTAAAGAATCATGTCGGCAACATGCGCCCGCGCGTGTTACCCGCCGACATGTTGGCGGCTTGGGTACGCCTGCGCTCAGTTGCCCGGCGACACTCGACCTGTAGTGACTTGCATGTATGCTGACTGCCAAATAAATTTCTCATCTCAAGCCGCCGACATGCCGCCGCCGGGCTCAAAAACTGAACTCCGACAAACGTTACTTCGACATTACGTTACTCCGACACTACTGAATATCGACATGACTTTACTTCGACAATACACTACTTAGACAAAGGCGAATATCCTTTGTCGGAGTAGTGTAGTGTCGAAGTAAAGTCATGTCGATATTCAGAAATGTCGGAGTAACGTAATGTCGAAGTAAAGTTTGTCGGAGTTTACTTAGGTAGCCATATGTCGGCGGCCCGGCGGGCTCAATGTGTATTGCGCTTTCCAATTTCCAAAATTTCCAACCCTTGAAAAGGAGGCTGACCATAGTGACGTTTCTTGCGCTGCTTCTTCTCAGGACTGGCCCATTTATTGTCCCGGAATAGTGGTACGGTTAATACTGGGACGTGTAAAAGTGCTTTTTAAAAGCCTATTTGCAAAATAAATTAGTTTTATGAGTTTACACTAAAGAAGATTTTAAGAAGTGACAAGACATGGGCGCTCGTGAATCGAAGGTGCACTTTATCAACCCGGATAAACACTGTATCGCCTTTCGCCGCGCTGTCAATCTCGAGGCGAGGCGTTTACGTTGCGGTGCGGATAAAGTGTGGATTGCAGTACGGAGTTTCATACTACGAATACTGATCGCCTTGAGTTGATACAGTAAGGCCCTTTTCACACGTCCCGGTTGCCGGCTAACCGGCGCCGGGTATCCGGTGGTGAAGTGTATGGGCATGGTACGTAGCTTTCACATGTTCCGGCGTAATTAATCCGGCATGCCCATACACTTCACGACCGGGTACCCGGCGCCGGTTAGCCGGCAACCGGGACGTGTAAAGGGCCTTACGATCCGTTACCGGGTTGATAAGTGTGCTTCGTCGTTAAAACGACATCAGTCACACTCAACCTGCTGACCGCTGAGCTTTTGTATGGGGCCTATTTGCAAAGTTAAGAGAATATTATAGGCAGGAAAAGTGTTATTTATCGTAATCAAAATGACTATAAAGAAAGGTTTTTTGAACGTCTACGATCTTGAATCTTACCATAGAAAATTATGATGTAAAATGTCAATATCCACATAACCTTTAAATGATTACATCAGAGTGCTATCTGCATTATCAGAAACGCAAACTGTTCTTACGTAGCGGTCAACTCACCAGCGCGCGTGGTTGGCCCTTTCTCCACTGCAACAAACAAGCCGGTCAAATATTGCTCGGCAAATATTAAGTTCACACCTCGGAGCGATATTTACCTACTAACACCTTCTCTTTTCGACGCTCCACTTCTGTAAAAGGATGATATTACATTAAACTACGCATAAAGAGGAATTATTTACTGAAAAAAATTCAAGCGCACAGATTAGTCTAATGAATATCATAATTTAAACTATTACAAGACTTAAATTCTGAAATGAAAAGGTCTTTAAAACTCGTTTGCAAACCCTTTTTCCACGTTAAAGCTTTTCATTATTTATGTATAGGTTATGGTAACACACTGACTGATGGTAGCTATAAAATAAGGTTAAGGTTCATCAATTACCCTTAAAACAAAAAGGAAAAAATACCTGAAACCACAATACTCGTATCAGACACAGCTTTTCCCTTTCTATCTTTCTGAAAAGAAATTATATTCAGTCAGTTTATAGTGGAAAATATTTTTTAACTTTCTACCTCATTAACATGATTACCAACTACCCACCGACTTAGCTCGCGCTGCCTCTTTCTCTTTCGCCGCTTCTTTCTGGGCCTTCTCCTTTTCTTTAGCCGCCATCTTTTCTGCCTTTTCCTTTTCCTTGGCGGCCGCCTTATCCGCTTTTTCCTGTTCTTTGGCAGCGGCTTTATCTGCCTTTTCCTTTTCTTTTGTGTCTACTTTCGCCGCCTTCTCTTTTTCCTTGTCAGCTTTCTCTTTCTCCTTTGCGGCTGCTTTTTCTGCCTTCTCTTTTTCCTTTGCTGCCGTTTTATCACCCTTCTCCGCAGCTTTCTCTGCTGCCTTTTCAGCTTTTTCACGCTCTTTGGAAGATGCTCTATCAGCTTTGTCTTTTTCCTTGGCGGCTGCTTTTTCGGCTTTTTCTCTTTCCTTTTCAGCAGCCTTATCAGCCTTATCTCTCTCTTTAGATGAGGCTCTATCTGCTTTATCCCGTTCCTTAGATGCAGCCCTTTCAGCTTTCTCTTTTTCTTTGGCAGCTGCCTTCTCAGCCTTCTCTCGTTCCTTAGATTCAGCTCTATCGGCTTTGTCCCTTTCTTTCGAAGCAGCTCTGTCCGCTTTATCACGCTCCTTTGCGGCCGCTTTCTCCGCTTTTTCCCTCTCTTTAGACACAGCTCGGTCCGCTCGCTCGCGGTCCTTGGAGGCAGCGCGCTCTGCCTTTTCTTTCTCTTTAAGAGCTGCTTTCTCGAGTTTTTCAACCTCTCTTTTTGCCGCTCTATCCTTAGAAACTCGCTTCTCTGGTGATCTGCTCTTGCGTTCCTCCTTGATCTCGTCCATCTTCCGTTTGGGGGACGATTCTCTCGCGTCGGTGATGCGGATCTCGACGCGTTGCTCCAGCATCCGCATCTGGCGCGCTAGGATGTGCAGCACAGTCTGAATCAACTTGAAGTTGACCACGTTTTTCTAAAATATTTAAAAACTATTATAACAAGAGTACCTACCTACAACATAACATGAGATATTATCAAGGAGTCATGAAGTTTCGGAATAAAGAAGTACAGATTACGATACATCAAGGTAACTGGTTTTGTGGCATCGTATTGAGTAGTATAGTAAGTAGGACCTAACCTGAGCTATTTAGCAACAAAGCATATAATATTGATATAAGATATAAGACTGAACATCATTGAAATTGGAAATCATTCAGTTACTATCGAAATCACTGCACAGCAGTAAGCATTTAGGACTAATCAGTTAGTGGGCGTACCCTTACAGCTTATGATAGGATTTCTTTCTTCGTATAACGCTTATGTATTTAGGTTCACCACAATAGTTCAGCGGTTGTCAGGATCGAACTACCGTTCCTTGAATCTCCAATCGCGAATCGGTAGTCTGTTCTCGACATCGATGAGCTATTGTAGCTTCTATTTATACATTAACATCTACAATAGGAGGCGTCAACGATCAGCCCCCCTAGACCAGTTACAAAACGAAGTTGTAATTCTGAAGTCTAATTCCTCCACGGTTTTTCTTACTCAACTAATTACAACTTAATTTGTGTCATGCTCTGGGGCGGGACCACCTTAACGTAGGTACATATAATAGGTACGAAAAAAATGTATATAATTGTAGCCTTAACTTAAAAAAATGTATATCTATAGTTTTGTTGTAAACATGAATTCAAAGTGGACCCGCCGGAGAGCATACTCCCTAGCGGGCCCACCTAGAAGATTCTGTTACTGAAGGTTTCTAAATTCGTTTATGAGACTATTAAAATGTATATTAAATGTATACAAATCTGCTATACTCAATTTTGTATTTCATTTAGTATAAATCGATTTACTGCAAATTTAAAATTTCCCTTCGGAACATTTAGGGGTGACTGGCTCAAAGCGGGCACCTTCTAGGAGGGCTAAGTACTAAGTATAAGGGCCACAAGGAAAGGCTGAACCCTTACATCGCTAGGCCCCATGGCCATGTTGATCAGATCCTCCACGCTCACCAGGAGCGTGGTGTCGCTCATATTGGGCTCGTCGCGCCGCGGCATTGTCGTTGGATAACTAAAAACTATTCAAAACTCAACGTAAAATCGCAATGAAAAACCATTCACATTTCTGAAGTGACAGAATAATATGCTGTCAATACTGACATTCTTCTAATTGTTGACATGGTATAATTATACGAATGTTGAAAGAAGTTTGGACATCGTTATTAACAAAAAAACATAATTCAAAATAAAGAAATGAAAAAGTTTTTATACCTATTAGTCCCTTATGAATTAGTATTCAAAAAGAACTAATTTATACAACTTTTTCATTTGTTTATTTTAACAATAAGTTAACATTCTACATAAACTTTACGATCCTTTTAGATAACCTGACCCAAAAAATATAAATAAATAAATAAATAAATCTTTGGACAATTTCACACAGCGCCAGCTAGCCCCAAAGTAAGCAACTTAATGCTTGTGTTATGGGTGCTAGCTTAACGGATATACTACTTATATACTTTTTTTTTTAAATACATACATATTATACATAGTCACACCCAGACCCGTCACAGAAATTAAAATTCATCATTTCAATTTCTGCCCGGCCGGGAATCGAACCCGGGACCTCTCGGCATAGTAGTCCGTTCTGAACCACTACACCAAACGGCCGAAAATAGTCAAAATAGGTCAAAATACTCAAAATTAAATGCTATCCAAAGATGACAGGCATAGGGTTATGAGGTTTGAGGCTTGGATTTTAGTTGTTTGTTTAATTAAATTAAATCGTAGTTGGGTCAAGCTTACAGCGGAGTAAAATAATAAAAACAAAATAGAAAATAAAATACAATGCAAAGGAATTGTTCTAGTGATAGAACAACAGTAAAACAATAGATTACACTTTATATATATTTTATTATTTATAATAACTCTCGTCTCCTCTCAACACGTAACGTCACAGAAATCCAAACAGCAAGTGTATACTTTATTGCGTAGAATACATTTGTACATCTCACTGAACTCGAGGCTTCGCGCCGTAATACTGAACCGAAGTAACCCACTGATCATAGAAGCGTTAAAAACAAGCTGATGATTTTCTTTTAGTTATCCAACACTAAAAATGGAATGCAAGAGGGTTCAAATACAGAAAACTCACGATAATCATGGGCGAAAATAATTCATTGTTAGTGTATAAATAGTAATTTAATAATAATATAAATAACAACTAATGCACGTAACCGAGGGACGCGTAAAATGTTTGTCTATGTACACCGGTCCCCACGAGCTACCATAAAACATTTATTTATTCTACGATTTGAAATTCAACAATGGAATCACGAATTCTGATTGAAACACGAATAATTGTAACCTATGCACTCTACATGCCATAACATACTTTACGTCTACAGTAACAATAACTAGAGGCGCGGGCCGGACGAGTAATATCGATATATCGACCTATAAATAAATCTTTCGCATAAAATACAATTAGATCGGAAATTCTACCATGATCTGTTGTAAAAAGTACCAAGAACTTTTCAAAAGTTCGAGTGAGTGACTTTGTGGTACCGCTATGGCTTATGGCGAGTAGACCGATTTGTCTACACATGATAAAAATCCCGATGATAAATTTTGTGACCACGAAAGTGTCAAACTCTCGCATAAACATAGACAATTTAGGCCACCTATATTCGCGGTTAACATCAACAGTAATATATTCCTCTACAAAAGGGCAAGTGGCGAAGAGTATATACAAAGGCGTTAGTGCTACGGCCCGCGCTTCTTGTGGGGGGTAGGGAGGCTTAGTCCTCCAGGTTGCGGAAGGCGGCCGACATGTCTTCGAGGAGCTGGTCGAAGTCTGCCTTGATCTTAGCCTCGCCGTCTTTCACGGGGTCCTGTGGGTAGAAAGAAACAAAATATTAGCCAAAATTCAATGTGAAATAGGTTCAAAATGCTTTGTTTTGACAACAAATACTGACTTGGGTGTGGACCGATTGCTAATTTTAGAGCGGAAGAACCCCTGTTTTTACCGGGACATGACAAATACGAGAGGAATTCAGTTTTCGTGCTTTATTACAGTGATTTATAAGAGGATTTTCCAAAAATTACTCCCAACAAGGGAATGAAACAGGTCCAAAGAACGAGCTTACAGGTAAAAGCTAATTTTCGTATATCTTCAGAATATCTTCATTCTTCATTCATACACGTCGGAGTTTTAATTGACCATAGCAGGTATAGGTCGCGCAACAAAAGTTGAGGCGAATATACACTCTCACTGATGTTATAAATAAATTCAGAACACAAAGCAGTCGGAATACACAAGCATTCAGTGCGTCAAGTCTATACAGATACAAAAGGCCGAATGCCTCAACTCTTACTGCGCGACCTATTATTTGTGAATAGAACGGTAGTACCAATTACACAATTCCAGGGGTGGCCAACTTGATTAGACATAAGATCTACTGTTTACTAACGAAACCCAGGGCGATCTCCAATTACATACTTCTTGAAATCTTAAATGAAACAGCAGAGTTTAGTACACAATCATGTAGTATTTTTGCCTTGCCACGATCGACTGGACTAATATTCGCGATCGACCGGTTGGCCACCCCTGCACTATTCAAACAAGTAACAAAGTTCAGAATAACATTTAAATACTTATACACAATTTAATACAATAAGGACGGTGGGGTTTTTGAGTGGCGACCACGAGCCGGAAGACGTAGCGTGGGCAGGCCTCCCACTAGCTGGACCGACGATCTGGTGAAGGTCGCGGGAGGCGCCTGGATGCGAGCGGCGCAGGACCGGTCTTTGTGGAAATCCTTGGGGGAGGCCTTTGTCCAGCAGTGGACGTCTTTCGGCTGAAACGAACGAACGAAGAACGGTGGGGGAGCGTACCTTGAACTTCATGGAGGAGAGCTGGTAGAGCACGTTGCCCATGGCGTCGCGGATGACGTTCCAGGTGACCTTGTTGTCGGACTGCGCCGTGGACTCCACCGCGTGCCGCGACATGTCGTAGAACGAGATGATGTTCTTCAGCATGCCCACCGTCTTGTAGAACGGGCAGAAGCGGTCGTAGGCTGAGTAGCTGTAAGAGGACCAAGTAGATTTAGTTTCAGATACACACTACAATCGTATCTGCTTATCAGAAATAAATCAGTAAGACCTGGCGCCATAGACAAGTGGTTTTTGATCGCTCCGAAAATTGAAACACTTTACAAGTATCGCACGAAGCCATGATTCGAACAAAAAAAACTCCATAAAAAAATAACGGAGCGAAAGCCTTCCGAAATTACAACTCTCGCGTTTAGCCATTTGTCAAGGCAGGCTTATTACTCAAAAGAAAAAAAAATAAACAAGGTAAGTTCACCAGAAATTGAATTCTATTTGTTTGTTCTAATTACTGGTAAGGGCTTTAAGATTCTAAGTGAAAATCTACCTAAAAGAATGATTCATAAACTGTCGATCCATTTCTACCGAAACTGAGCAGAGATGTGGAAATAAGGAAATCTGATTGATTATTCACACATCTGCTCTTGTCTCCTCTCCTCTCCACTTTGGTGAAAATCGGGCCTAAGTTCCCTTCGTTGGATCTTGGTGCTCTTAACAATTCGCGATGAGGTATCATAGTACTACCGTACTCCACAGGGTAGACTGACAACCTCATAAAGGTAGCAGGAAGGCGTTGGATGCAGGTCGCTACAAACCGGGCGATGTGGAAATTATTGGGGGAGGCCTATGTTCAGCAGTTAATCCTGCGGCTAAAATGATGTTGATGATTATTCCAAGAATGTTCCAGCAACTGACCTGTTCTGCTGCAGGAAGTCGTCCTTGAGCAGCTTGGCGACCTCGAGCGTGATCTTGTCGGTCTCGGCCAGGGAAGCTTTACCGACCAGCTGCACGATTTCTGACAGGTCCTCTTCTTCTTGGAGAATCTCTTTGACCTGGAAGCGAGTTGTGGATACAGTTATCAAGTACTAGCTTTCCGCCCGCGGCTTCGCCCGCGTGGAATTTTGTCTGTCACAGAAAAACTTTATCGCGCGCGTCCCTGTTTCAAAAACCGGGATAAAAACTATCCTATGTTCTTTCCCGGGACTCAAACTATCTCTATGCCAAATTTCATCAAAATCGGTTGCGAGGTTTAAGCGGGAAAGCGTAACAGACAGACAGACAGACAGAGTTACTTTCGCATTTATAATATTAGTTGGGATGGGATAGTTGGGATACTCTATATTTACTTTTCCGTTTACCATGAAAATTTAAAAGCTTTTTTTTTTATTTACTTGCGAATATTAATTTCCCAGTATAAATCAGAAAAAGTACAAAGGCCTCTTTGGCCAGCAGTGGACGTCATTTGGTTGAAACGAACGAATCAGAAAAAGGCCACGCCCATATTTAATCAAATGTTTGGTGTCAGGTGTTAGGAAATGCAAAACAGAGGAACCGCCTTCACATCAATAAATAATAAGGTATGCAGGAACCATTACAGGTTTACAGTGCCACAATCCTTAGTATAGTAAAAACGACTGTAACAACCCGGTCGAGTTAACTGCGCATCTGGAAGCCGTGACGTCACATCGACGCTTTTTACGGACGGGGCGAACGCGGGGAGATATGCAGGTGAGTGGGAGAGAGTCGCATTCCAACGAGGTACGCATTTAGCTTAATCGGGTTGTAAGTACGTCATGACCTATGGTTTTTGTCATAACATTTGACTTTACTGGACTATGAATAGGTCAAAACTATGTGCAATTTAAGATTTTAACTTGTTCTGCTTGTGACCAAGGCTGCAGCATCGCAGCCGAAACGTCAAGCCGTGAGTACATAATGTAACTCATTGATAAACGTCGCGTTAAGACCCGTGTCTTACTATTTTGTCGGCCGTTTGGTGTAGTGGTTCGAAACTGACTACTATTCCGGAGGTAGCGGGTAGGATTCTCGCACAGTACAAACATTTGTGTGCATGAACATATTTGTTTGTATTGGACTGGGTGTTTTCTATGTATAATAAGTATGTATTTACAAAAAAAGTATTTAAGTACAGTAGGCGCGCGAGTTCATGTCCATCGGGGCCTTACTTACTTACTTATCAGGGTTCGAGGATATATATCAAGGGATATATATCAAGATATATATCGGATATATATCCGATATATATCAAGCCGGTTTTGATGATATATATCAACTTTTAAAATTTGTTACTGCATTTGTACTTTTTGACATAAGATTTTTATTTTTTTAGTTGATTTTGCCGTATTTCAAAGATATTTTATGTTTTTGCTTTATTTGTCTGATTTTAAGTTTTAAAAACATTAAAAACATGTTTATGTAACACATATGCAATAGTATTCATGAATAATACAATAAAATAATACTATGGATTTCATACAAAATTGATATATATCGAAGTTGATATATATCGGATATATATCATAAATATCCGATATTTTGATATTTATAATAAATATCGGATATTTTCGAACCCTGTTACTTATTTACTTATACTTATACTTACTTATAAGTTGCAAAAAATATGGAATAAGTAGATAAGGTTGACCTACTTAATTGGTAATAATTATCGATATCGACATTAGCATAATTAGTTAGGTAACAACACTACCGCATTCCTCAGGATGGATATGAACTCGCGCGCCTACTGTATGTTTATATCCGTTGTCTAGTACCCATAGTACAAGCTTTGCTTAGTTTGGGACTAAGTATATTTATTATTTATTTATTTTATGTGCAATTTATGACAAATATAGTCGTTACCTTGGTCCTGAGCGGCACGAAGTCGGGGTAGTTCTTCTCGTAGAAGTCGTCGA
This sequence comes from Ostrinia nubilalis, assembly GCF_963855985.1. Classification (NCBI taxonomy): domain Eukaryota; kingdom Metazoa; phylum Arthropoda; class Insecta; order Lepidoptera; family Crambidae; genus Ostrinia; species Ostrinia nubilalis. Next base: position 435,045 of record NC_087101.1, read on the forward strand.
GCGCGCGCATGTACTTGCTGTAGGAGATGAGCCAGTTGATGGACGGGAAGTGCTTGCGCTGCGCCAGCTTCTTGTCCAACCCCCAGAACACTTGCACGATACCCAGGGTCGCCGCCGTTACGGGGTCGGAGAAGTCTCCTCCAGGTGGCGACACGGCGCCCACGATGGATACGGAACCTGCCCACAGATGCGTCAGTTAGTCACCATAGTCAGGTCAATTAGTCGCTATTACATTTATCAGAGGCAAATGAAGGATTTGGCCTTCACTAATGCCAGAGTAAATACAAATGAGTAGGTCATCTTCATAGAAACGCACCGAGCGCGGTTTGTGTGTGAGCGCGCGCCAATACGTATGCGGCGCGCACGCACACACTGACAAAATTTAGTGTTGATTAGCGGTGAGGTGCGCTCACATACAAACCGCGCTCGGTGCGTTTCTATGAAGATGACCTATTCATTTGTATTTACTCTGCTAATGCTGGCCAGACGGAGAGGGATACATTGGGAAGGACCATTAGTAATCAGACAAATTGTAATTTTTATTAGTATGGCACTTTTAGGGCACTTCTAAATCAATTAGCAAGACAACTGTACAATGGTTGCTTCTCAGCAAAAATTTGCTGCAGATTAATGTATTATAATGCAAATGTGAAGTAATTATTATCTTATGTACTTTGAACATAAGGTGCACAATCCAATAATATCCTGGATGTGCTGTAAATGATATGCTGTTGCCTGTGCTTCAGTGTATAATGAAAATGAAAATGATATTTATTTAGTCCAAAAATATTACAGTACATGATTTGGTTACTGTTACATTCAAAATAAAAACGGATTACAATTTATACAGTATGTACTAACAGCATCACTGGACTCCACACTAGGATTCCGTGTCGTGGAGACCAGTCTTCCCATTGAAATTTCGAGATAAAGTGCGTGCATGACTTTGTATGTGTTTTGAAAATTATAAATAACTTGAAATCCATACTTCCAGAAAAATATATCATGGGTACCCACAAAATTGTCGTTAGATGAATCATCTAACAACAATTTTGTGAGCGATTGCTCGTCGACAGCCTAATAAATGCCTTTAACTATTTTAAAATTGCAAAGTTTATTACTTCAAATCTGTAAAATTACTTTAAATCTCGGGGAACCAGACGCAGGTTAGCGTACCATCCCTATATTGTTGACATTCCACCAGCACTAAGCGTTTCGATGACTCTTTTATAATGCGAACAGCTAGGGACTGGAATTCGTTGCCTGCTGCTGTCTTTCCCGAAAACTATAATCCGGGCCTCTTCAAGGCGAGAGTGAATAAGCACTTACAGGGCAGATATGTACCATCCTAGACTGCATCCCACTTAACATCAGGTGCGATTGTGGTCAAATACCTGCCTTGTTATGCATAAAAAAAAATAAAAAAAAATCTGTAAAAACACCTCAATGGTACATACCTTCCCTGTCGGGGTTTCCGAGACACTTGACGCGTCCCGCTCGCTCGTAGAAGGAGGCCAGCCGGGCGCCCAGGTAGGCCGGGTAGCCGGAGTCGGCCGGCATCTCGGCCAGACGGCCCGAGATCTCGCGCAGAGCCTCCGCCCAACGCGATGTCGAATCCGCCATCATGGACACGTTGTAGCCCATGTCGCGGAAGTACTCGGAGAGAGTGATACCTAGGGAAGGAATAGAAATCAATATGAATTTGAAACAACTATCAACTGTTATGGTGCGTCCACACTGGGCGAATATGCTCGCGCGGCAAACTCGACATCTTGCTCATTCAAGAGCAGGGTGAGCAGGATGTCGAGTTTGCCGCGCGAGTATATTCGCCCAGTGTGGACGCACCATTACAGAGTAGCTTGCCTTACTACTTTGGGATAACATATACAGGGTGTTTCTTGTAAGGTGTCAAGCCGAAGGCAGGTGATAGGTGAGGACTAGACCTATCGATTTCACCCCATGTATGTTTTACGATTTTTCGTAGTTTAGAAGTTATCGTTAATTTTGAGATTTTTTCAAATTTTATGACCTAGTGGCTTAATTTTTTTTTTATCTTTTTTTGGGTTGACTTTTCTCAGATTTCTTTTTTTTGACAGATAAAAAAATCTTTTCAGTTATTGTCTCTAAATGTGTTCTACATAACGTAAACTAAAACAGAAAATAATTACAGAAAATAATGGCCTATTAAGTACATGTTTTTTTGTGTTATTATGAAAGTTTAGGAAACTGCGCAGTTTTTAAAATTATTTTGGACCTATGGAAATTCTTTTTTTTTCTCATACATTTCAGTTGAAAATTTTAGAATGTTCTGCTAAAAGCATATTTTTTATGTTTCTAGCAAAAATTTTGTATCTTGCATTAAAGATAGGAAGGTGATTATTTTTTTCAAATATCTGCAACTAATAGGGAATCTGTCAAAAAAAAGAAATCTGAGAAAAGTCAACCCAAAAAAAAGATAAAAAAAAATTAAGCCACTAGGTCATAAAATTTGAAAAAATCTCAAAATTAACGATAACTTCTAAACTACGAAAAATCGTAGAACATACATTGGGGTTAAATCGATAGGTCTAGTTCTCACCTATCACCTGCCTTCGGCTTGACACCTTACAAGAAACACCCTGTAGACTGATGTTGAGAAGTGGCGGAAGAAACACAGTCACCTTATGCCTGGAGACAGCTTTTGTTACAAGTAAACGTAAAAGACAATTTGAATTACAATACTATAAAATTACTCAGACAACAAATAGACTTATTTTATTACACTGTGTCAATTTTTGGCTCAGCTATAATCAGGCAATAGACGACGGTAAACCAAATATGAAACTAGTCTAAGCCCACATGCCAAAATTATTGTAATGTTGACGCTTGTTAGATACAGTGATAATAATATTAGATAACTTTCGAAGAGTAGAGGCATTTCTCTTCTCTCTTGTAATATTCTGCTTGGGACTTGCTGGCCTCAAGCATATTTTTCACTGTATAAATCACAGAAGACGGCCATGGGGCAGCAAAGTTCTGGAGTGGAGGCCACGTACCGGAAAGCGCAGCGTAGGACGTCACACACCGACGACACACCACAAGGTGGACCGACAACCTTATAAATGTAGCAGGAAGGCGCTGGATGCAGGCCGCCACCAACCGGCCATTGAGGGGGCCTATGTTCAGCAGTGGACGTTCTATGGCTGAAATGATGATTTAGATGGTTGGCAGTCCACAACAGTACGTTTCTCCAGAAACTTCCTGCCCCGTACAACCAAACTGTGGAATGGACTGTCGTCTGCGGTGTTTCCGGACGGATACGACCTGCAAGCTTTCAAGAAGAGAGCGTATCTTCACCTTAAAGGCCGGCAACGCACCTGTAACGCCCCTGGGTCTGCGGGTGTCTATGGGCGACGGTAATCACTTACCATCAGGTGATCCGTCTGCTAGTTTGCCTCCTGTCACATAAAAAAAAGATGATCACAGAAGATGATACTGACCAGTGTAGATGGAGGCCTCACGGGCAGCCACAGGCATGTTGGAGGTGTTGGCCACGAGCGCTGTGCGCTTCATGATGGATTCCGTCACGCCGTCGATCTCCACGCTCAGCTCAGGGAAGTCACGCAGTACCTCAGACATCTCGTTACCTGGGGAACACAATAATAAATAATAAAGTGCCTCCCACTTAACACCAGGTGCGATTGTGGTCAAATACCTGCCTTGTTATGCATAAAAAATATAGAATTTATATTATGAGTGAAAAAGCAAGTCAGGAAGGGAACTTCTCGTTATGTAATTTTATTGATAAAAAGAATCACGGGCCTAAAAGCGTCTTTTTTATGAACTAATGTTTTTCGAAATACTTGCAAGGTTGAAATAAATCCAATCGTATCAAAATCATCAAACCCCCCAGCATGGTTATATCTCAATAGTTTCAGCAATTTGTGACCGTTCAGTTACAAAACGGTTTGAAATTATTGTCTGTTGAAACTTGAAACGTCAATCAATTTCAAATAAATTGTAGCATGTGTATTTTGAAATAACGAAATTTTTATACGTTTTTAAAGTGACAGTTCCATAGTGAACAATATCTATAAAGCTAGTATTTTACGTACCACGCTCTCCGCAGCCGACGTAGACGATGACGTCAGAGTTGGAGTACTTGGACAGCGCCTGCGAGATGACAGTCTTGCCGCAACCGAAGGCGCCGGGGATGGCGGTGGTTCCGCCCTGGACACAGCTGCAAGGAAACACATTGTGACTATGTTGTTCAGGAAAATCTTAAGTCAATGAACCACAATTAGGAAAAGAATAATAAAAATTATGTCGTATCATTCTGTGTCTATGACAGGGTGTCCACACATCACTACCATTCGATCATTGTGCGCGGACCGCGCACGCGTTCACTCTTCCATTCACTGTATCCCCCTCTCGCCTATCAGCCACCGAACCGGCTTGACGTGCCGGCCGGCACGTTAACTCCAATTTCAATATAATATTGTCTAAAGTACAATAAATTCAAAAACTCAAGAATGTATTTCATTAATTAGTTCTGCGTGAACATTCTGTTTTCAGAAATCTCAAAAGTATCCAAGGCTGTAAGAGGAGAAGACGAGGTCAAAACAAGCTTTGGTGAATTTGCAGCAGACGCGCGGCAAGTAGCTAAACTTACGGGAACGAGTCACTCGCATCATAGTGGGCTTATCTCGGCGCTACTCTCGGGAACAGCGTATCATTCGCAGCATAATGCTCAGCAATACTTACGGGAAGAGTGAGTCCAGCACACGCTGCCCAGTTAGCAGCGGGTGGTTGGCGGGCAGCTTCTCAGTGCAGGGTCTGGGCTGGCGCACGGGCCACACTTGCAACATGGTGTAGGAGTTCTTTTCGCCGTCAAACTCTGTCTCCAGCACCACATCCTGCGGGTAATAGGTTAGTTTAATATCTAGAATAAACAATTGGACTATTTCTAAAAACGTCGTTTAAGGCTGCCTGTTCACTGAAGCAGGGCGAGATAGCAGAGCGGTGAGGAGGCAAAAGCTGCGCCAACAGAACTTCCCCATCTTCTTCAGGAGTTGCAAACAAGTTTAACAATTCATATACAACTGAGTAGCGGAGCGAGGACGCTTAGTGAGGAAAAGGAGTGGGGAAGCAGAGTGGACGAACTGATTGCCACAACTCAAATGACTGAAGTCCGCTATTCTTCTCCGCTTAATTTCTCGCTCCGTTCCACTATCTAGCTTCACTTCTATGGGCAGGTATAATCCGCAACTCCGTTCCACAACTCCTTCGCTTCGTTCCTATAGGCAGCCTAAACATGTGACGTAGACAGGCCAGTAGGTACCCCAGCGACAAAATCTCTTGATACAGTGATACTTGCATGCGACGTCATCACAAATCCTGTAAGTCCTATTACTACTACACGGGACTATTCCCACCTCTCGTTCCCACCACTGCAACTCCTGTGTAGCCAGGATCTACAGCTTGACCGCCACAAAAACCCAACCAATGAAGGTCAAGTTTGTCCCGGGGGAAAGTTAAACTGTCATTGGACCCGCAACGAAATTAATCAGAAGAACATAGGAGGAGTTCGAAATTAAGGTTCGACTTCCCTCCATTGCAAAGCGGATGACAGGTGACAAACAAAGGTTTAAAAACCTTTAAGAAAAAGATTATGCACCACGGACAATAAATTAAATTAAGGGGGCCTATCTTATGAGCAATTAGCAACTACCTGCCAATAATATTTTTCACAAAATCGCTTAAAAGCACGGAAATTTTTCCTTGTCGCGACAAGATCGGTGTAATAAATTGCGAAAACAGATGTATGTTGTATTGAATTAAGCATTATATCACGTTCATGTTTCCAAAGATCACACTCCCACAAGATATGATGGGCAGACTGCTCATGACAGACATCATCAGTGGAACACTCGCAAAAAGGAGACGGAACTAGTTTGAATTCGTAAAGTTTATGTTTAAAGTTGCCATGTCCCGTGAGGAACTGCGACGAGCAATGGTCGATTTCTAACCATCGCCTAGTTAGACGTTCGCGTACATTCGGGAAGAATTTATATAAGTGACGTCCTTTGACTGACGTATCCCATCTTTTTTGCCATTCATTAAGTAAATCTTCTTCAACGACTTCTCGGGAATCAAATAATCGACTTATTTTAGAACGATCGCGGCTATTTAAGAAATCGGAGGTTATATTTTCCCTTGATGTGAAGTACATAGCCGCACGCTTCTGTACCTCTAAGTCGACCGGCAGTACACCAGCCAGGACTGGCAGAGCCTCCGTGCTCACAGTTCTGTAAGCTTTGCAAAGAAAAATCAATGCAAGGCGTTGACTTTGGAGTAGTTTCCGTCGAGCGGCTCCTATAGTAGCTCTGTCAGCCCAAACTGGTGCACCATAGCAAATGGAGCTTAAATAAGTGGCCGAATATATTACTCGGAGGATTTTAAACGTTAGACCCCACGTCGAGGTTGAAATGTGACTTAAGGCATAAAAGTTCTTTTTAGCTTTTTCACCGATCTGTTTAATGTGCTCGACAAAACTAAAGTTTTTCTCTAAAATTTGTACTACAGTAAACACTACTTTATTTTATTTTTATTTTATTTTATTTTATAAAACACATGACAAATAACTACTAATCAATAAAGTAACTGCTACACTCGTGAAATATACTCACAGTGACGTTGTAGTTGCCGGCGGGCGCGATGTAGGTGATGGTTCCTTTAGCCTTGGGCGGCATCAGCATCTTGTGCTTCACCAGGGTATTTTCGTGCACGATACCGTACAAGTCTCCTCCGGTGATGTGCGAGCCGACCTGCAACGTGACACGTATTATAATAAGGGTAGGGTCTATAATGGGGCCGTACAGTAGGCCTAAGATGCGCGCCGCGATAAGCGGTTATCACGCCATTTTATCGATTTTGCCCATACATTTTGACGTCGATAAAAGTTATCACGGCGCGCATCTTAGGCCTACTGGTCTCTGCCCGTGATATGCGAGTCGATCAGCTAGGTGACACGTATTATGATAGGTGTAGGGTTCAAAATGGGGTACGCTACAAACATTTCAAACAGCTCCAGTTTCTTTTCAAGATAGTTAAAAAAAGACCAGCCGGACTAGAATACGCGCCAAGAGATCTTATCGATTTTAGATGACAAATGTATAGGCTTTTCATGCAAAATCGATAAATACCTGAATAAAAGTTAAACGTGGTGCACATTCTAGGCCTACATGACCAATACAGAGAGCATTAGAGGCTGAGTAGTTGTTAGAATGTTCATTTAGAACATACGATCTAAAAAATCGATGTCTTCAGGGTTATGTTACGTAACTCTAACAATGGACGCCATTGTTGTTACGTACAAATTGGTTACACAAGGACGATTTACGGACATTCATTATTATTTCGTCCTCAGGGTACTCATAATTACTGACATTACCTAAAAAGACTAAAATGTCATCTAAAACTTGGCCAACAGCAAACTTTTCTTTACCTAACATTGTTAACTAACGCCCATATTCACAAGCGATGTTCAGTTAAGTGAAGCATAAAATCGTACGCACAGCGTTGAATAGAGCTCTGCGATTGGTTCGTGTGTCACCCTTTGCGTCCACGCGCACAGTGAGAACTTTGTGAATACGGGCGTAAGACATTCACAGTGTAATGGCTGAAATTTATGACCATAAAACCTTAAAAAGCAGTTGAATCCTCACCTTAACGTTAAGCGGGTTGAACTCCCAGTCGTGGTTCCTGGCCAGGCAGGGCACGTTGACTCCCTTGGGGATGTAGATGGACTGCGTCAGTTCGTTGATGTCCTTCAGCGGGCGCTGGATGCCGTCGAATATGGAGCCCAGGATACCCGGACCCAGCTCGACGGACAGAGGCTTGCCGGTTCGGAGCACGGGGTCGCCGACGGTCACACCCGAGGTCTCTTCGTATACCTGGGGAAGGTTAAAGTGAAAGTCGAAATTTCTTTATTTGTGTAGACATTAAATAGTTCTTACAAATCGTCAAATATTTTGCTCTTAAGGAGCCTCTACATGTCTCATAATCTTTTTACCCTACCAGCGCTTCGAGACCAACATTTGGCAAGTGCTGAGAAGAAGCGCCGCAACAAACTCAGTCACCACTGTCTGCCGGTCAATATAAATAAATAGACATAGCAGTAGTAGGTACATTCGATTCAGGAGCAGTTCACTGAATTTACAGTGATAGTAAAAACCCGCCTGCCAAGCGTGGGGATTATGGCAAAACCCTCCACTATAGTGGAGGAGGCTCATAGTCCAGCAGTGGACTGTAAAGTACCAGCAGGCTGTTGATCATGATGATGATAGTAAAAATTAACTATGATGCTACAGTGACCCTAAGTAAGTCTTATACTTATAAGAATCTCCACTCTGGTCGGTTCTGCGCCACCTAACGCCAGTCGATGTGGAACTCACACAGGTCTTTTAGAACTGATAATTTCGTACTTGGGTAAGTGACAGTGACGCGAGGAATTGGATTAGGGGAGAGGTAAAGGGATTTTTTTTAAATAAAATTCGGTCCACAAGTTATGTTATTTAACAGAAAATGAGGCCTTTTATATTGTAAACCTTTAAAACCTTTTGAGTAATGGTATTTTCTTGTTTATAGATATACAGGTAAATAATGCGAGTAGGAAAAAAAGATTTAGAAAAAAGTAGACCACGTCCAGTGTTGATCGAGTTTGTTAACAATTGGAAGAAAAACCAAATTATGAAAAATAAAAAGCACCTCAAAGATATATTTGCAACAGAAGATTACCCTAAAGATGTGCTTCAAAAAAGGAAACAGCTGCTGGAGCAAATGCATACGGAACGAAGCAAGGGAAATTACGCAGTGATTATTTACGACAAACTAATAATCAAAGAGAACAACACTAGACAAGAAAAAAGGAAACGAGGACCATCAAACACTCCTCCTCCTCCTCAAGAGCAGGAAAAACCTCAAAAGCAGCACTTGAAAAAAGCAATGAAAACTAACGCCTTCGACGGCTTAATGAGAAACAGAAATAACCTCACCTCTACACAGGCTTCAACTTCAAACTCGTCCAGCTAGGAAAGAATCATCAGCCACCGGAAGAACAACAGTAATAAAACCAATGACAGGAAAAACAACCCAACATTCCCCAACCCGGCTGGTCCCCGTGGGGAATTAGACCATCACCCTCCACCTCCAATTAAAAAGTCAACGACACCGAAAAATCGTCTTACAGTTTGTACCTACAATGTTAGATCTCTGTCCTCAACAGAAAGATACCTAGAACTTATCAATGCCTTGGAAAACGTCAATTTCGACATACTTGGTTTAGCTGAAGTAAGAAGAATGGGCTGCAGTATAGACGAATACGAGAATCACATTCTTTGCTATATCGGAGAAACTAAAGGTCTGCACGGTGTGGGCTTTCTAGTGAAAAAAGCACTCAAGAAATACTTCACAAACTTCACAGGAATATCAGAAAGAGTGGCTTTGCTGACCCTTAATATCGAGGGATCAGAAATCTCAATAATACAGACCTACGCCCCCACTGAAAGATCAAGCAACGAAGAACTAGAAGAATTCTACAAGGATCTAGGCAAAGCTCATTCTATAGCGAGTGGCACAATATTGGTTATTGGCGACTTCAACGCAAAAATAGGACAACCAAAACCCGAAGAAAACCTAATAATGGGAAAATATGGATATGGAGTCCGAAATGAACGAGGAGAACGTCTTCTTGAATACGCAAAAGAATACAAATTGGCAATAACAAATACCTTCTTCAAGAAAAAAGCAAGCAAAAGATGGACCTGGACCTCACCAGACTTCAAATACAGAAACGAAATAGACTACATACTAACTAATAGACCGAAACAAATAACTAATATAGAGGTACTAACAAACACAGGGTTTCCATCAGATCACAGAATGGTGAGATCCACGATACTTCTATGCGGCTCCAAAAAAAGCAGAAAGGGTTTTGTAGCACCAGTAAAGTTACCTAAGACCGAAGAGGAAATACAATTCTACACTGAAAAACTTAAGTTAAAGTTGAAGGAAATTAACTTAACCAACGAAACTAGCGTCCAAGCATACTATGACCAAATAACCAAAGCTATAACAAACAGTTTAAAATCAGAAAAAACAGCAAAAACGTCATATTATAACAAAATACTAAGCGAAAACACAAGAGAACTAATCAAGAAGCGAACAACACTAATCAATATTAAACCAAAATCCAAAATAATTAAAACAGAATTAAGCAATCTATTCAAATCTACCAACAAATCTATCAAGAGAGACCATAGGCAACATAGGAAAGAAGTTATAGAGAGAAACCTTAAACAATACAGAAGTACAAAAAGAGCATACAAACAATTAAATATGCATAAAACCTGGATACAAAAATTAGACAGTAAAACACAAGTAACCAAATCCAGAAAAGAAGTTTTAGAAACAGCTACAACCTATTATAAGGATCTTTACAAACGACAAACCAAACAGACATCTAACCAAGAACAAACAACTTCCATCAACAGAGACGAAGAGGTGCAGCCATTAGAACAACGTGAAGTATTTAATCAGATAAAACTACTAAAATCTGAAAAAAGCCCCGGCCCAGACGGCATAAACAATGAGGTAATAAAGCTGGGATCGGAAGTCCTAACCGGACATATCACAAAGCTCTATAACATGGTTTTGCAGACGGAAGAAATGCCTAAACAATGGTGCTCATCAGACATCATTCTGCTATACAAAAAAGGGAACCCTCTTGACGTGGGCAACTACAGACCGATCAGTTTGCTAGCTAGCTTATACAAACTATTCACCTCATTAATACTCAAACGATTAACACCTAAAATCGACAGCAAACAACCTATAGAACAGGCAGGCTTCCGGTCTGGGTTTTCTACAACTGACCACATACACACTCTAGAACAGGTAATAGAGAAATACAAAGAATTCAATAAACCTTTATATGTGGCATTTGTAGATTACTGCAAAGCCTTCGACAGCATAAGCCACAATTCTATCTGGGAAGCACTTACATCATGCGACATAGATTGTAAATACATAAGAATATTACGTAATATTTACTCGAACTCTATCAGCCGAGTGAAACTGGAAAGCAGAGGAGATGAGATCAAAATAGAAAGAGGAGTAAGACAAGGTGACCCTCTATCTCCTAAGTTGTTTATCGCCGTCCTGGAGAATATACACCACTAAATTTTAATCACCGAAAAAAAAAATTCTGGTTAATGAGTTATTGATACTGCAATCATTTGTGCAAAAAAAAGAGTAAAATAAAGTGACTTAAAATATCCTCCTAAAATTGGTAATTTATTGACACACGCGTCGCTAGCACTATTTACGTACGATAATGTAACACTTATTAGAATTCCAAAAGGGTCTAAGTTAGCTAAGTATGTAATAATAACACTGGAAGCGTGATCGAGGCGTGAGCGAGACAGACAGATCGATGCAACGTGCGAGCGCGTACGACTACTCTAGCGAGCAGCGGAGTGACCCAGCTGTGACGCGTAAAATATGGACTAAAGAAAATTTAATAAAAAAAACAACTTTATGAAAAACATTTATTTTTCTTTTGCTTTTAATTTTTCACACGTTTCTACATAACCTGTTAAAATTTTTTCGGTGATAAAAATTTAGTGGTGTATTTAAAACCCTAGATTGGAAACAAAAAGGAATAAAAATCGAAAACCGCTATCTCAGCCATTTAAGATTCGCCGATGACATCGTGATTTTCTCAGAGACACAAACGCAGTTGAAGAGTATGATATGCGAACTGGCAGAAGAAAGCATAAAAACAGGTTTAGCTATGAACATGTCAAAGACAAAAATAATGACGAACAGTCTCAAAACACCAACATGGGTACATGGAAAATGCATAGAATATGTCGAGGACTACATATACCTGGGAAAACAGGTCTCATTCAACAAAGATAGCAACGAAGAGGAAATAAGCAGAAGGATAAACATCACCTGGAAAAAGTTCTGGTCGCACAAAGAGATCCTGAAAGGCAACTATAGCTTGCACCTGAAAAGAACCGTAGTCGAAACCTGCCTACTACCATGCTTATTATACGGGAGCCAAACTTGGGTGTACCAGACCAAAAATAGAGCAAAAATAGAATCATGTCAACATGCGATGGAGAGGAGCATTCTGAAAATAAGAAAAATTCAAAAAATCAGAAACAACAAAATTAGACAACAAACAAAACTAACAGATGCCCTCCAAAAAGCTTTAAAACTAAAATGGCAGTGGGCTGGACACCTAGCAAGGTACAAAGATAGAAGATGGACTATAACATCAACAGAATGGAAGGGACCGAAAGGGAAGAGGAATGTTGGGAGACCCAAAGAAAGGTGGGCTGATGATATAATGAGAGTAGCGGGAGAAAATTGGCTCGACCTAGCCCAGGACAGGAAGAAATGGAGCGGAATGGAGGAGGCTTTTGCCCATACAGGGGTGCCACAAGAGTGAAGACAAATGCTTCTAACTTAATTTATAAAATTGTAAACTTGTGGAAATAAAAGCTTTTTATTTTTATTTATTTTATTAGATATACAGGTTATCAAACTGTATTAAAAAAGACTCAATGTGTTGGTAAGAGGCGGCCTACTTTGACCCCCTATAGAGGCATAGAAGTTTACAGAACAAACTTCACCTGAAAAATCAATCCATCTGCATATTGGAATAGTAAGGAATGTGGTCTATTATGTTTCGGAAAGATCAGTTCGTGAAGTCAATTTTGATGTCAAATAAGTCAGATAAATCAGTCAAATTCAAATTGAACTGTTGATTTATAAAACTGCAACCTATTTGAGAAGTCCACCATGGTCCAGTGTACTCGCGACGCCTCTAACCGTCAGAAATGGAAGCACATCGCCAGGAGAGCTACCCTCGGAGATGACATCACCCCACCATGTACCTCGTCAGCGCAACCACGACCGCTCTGACAAGAGTGCCCAAATAAGAAGATTTGAGAAGTCAGTCCCGTATGGGGAAATGTATTAAACTTTTCAATTATTACCACAAACTGTTGTAGAATTGCCCATTCATAAATTTAAAGCACATATCAAAAGCACCTTAATGAAAAAGGGCTACTATAAAGTTGATTATATAAAAGATAAAAATGTTTGGAATGTTTAACTACCTAGCTCGCATCAATACTTATGACTATAATTTGTATATTTTAAAGACTGTAAAACCTTGAAAAGGAGGCTGACAATAGTGACTGAGTTTCTTGCGCTGCTTCTTCTCAGCACTGGTCCATTTATTGTCCCGAAGCAGTGGTAGGGTTAATATTGGGACGTGTAAAGCCCCGGATACACTAGGGAACATTTTGTCCCGCAACATGACGCGCAACACAAAATATACGTGACGCTGCAACGTTGCATAGTGTCCCGCAACATTGTACGTGACGCGGGCATGTTGCTTGCTCCCGCCTCGAGAAGTGTGGTTGACAAAATGTTCCGCGACATGTATCTCGGCACATTCCACGTAGTTGTTAAGGAACATGTTCCGCAACATGTTGCTTCATTTGTCCCCTAGTGTATCCGTGGCTTAAAAGCGTTCTTTTAAAGCCTATTTGCAAAAATAAATGAATTTTATGAATTTTAATTTTTACGTACCTGGATGGTGGCCATGTCTCCCTCCAGGCGGATGATCTCGCCCACCAGCTCGTTGTAGCCGACGCGCACGAGCTCGTACATAGCCGAGCCCGACATCTTCTCAGCCGTCACGACTGTTCACCAAACAACACAACTTTTAGTACCACGTCAATCTATTTGTTGATTATAGATGACCCACGCTGAACTGTCCCACCAAACTCAATGACAGGGGGGTGCTACCATCGTTCAACTATATGGTTTCCAACATGGCAAAAATCGGAACCAGCGATCCGGTATTGACGGTGGCGCCCCACTGTCAATGTCATGCATAGGACAGTTCAGTATTTTGGAACTAGATTATTATGCTGTGCTTCCAAAAACTACAGCTACCCTAACTTGTGGAAATCGTGGAAGTCACATTGATGTAAAACTTGAAATTAAAAAGATTTCCCAGGCCTCATTCAAAATCTCTTCTTGTTTGAAACAAGTACACTATTTGTTGGTTTTGTTACCATTTAACTTTGCAAAGGAAACTGTTCCCCCCACTCCAATTGATAAGTGCATGCAAAATTTTATGGTTTAAGTCCACTTCATCTAAATTTCGAATGGACCCCTATAAAAGCTAATAACTACGCGTAAAATGCGCATGTATCGCTAACAAACATTTATTACATTGCATATATATAATGAACTTGGCAGACTTCCAAACTAAATGTACAATCATTTTGCTCAATTTAACACAATATGGAGCAGAAAATTAGGATTTTACATTACCATAGACATGTTAAATAATATCTTTAATTAACAAACTTCCCTAGCTAATTTGAAATTCCTTTCATCAAGTTTTATGGAATCTAGAATCTAATCTACGCCTAAAGCAGCTGGCCATGGATGATATAATGACTAAGGGAAACAAGAGGCTATCTAATACAAATCATTATGGCAATATTATAAATTATTATTACTAAGCAAAGGTAAAGTTTTATAAAAGGGTTCACTAACCGGGACCGGACACGGCGAATACGTAACCGAACTTCTCCTCATTCTCTTCATTGGCGATCGTCTTCAAGCCGCCCTTCGACGCCATTTTGAATTTGTATTCTTTCTCTGGAATTCGAAATTGTTTTATTAGAATAGGCAAAAAAAATATCACAAGTATTTATAAGAAAAGAAACAAGAAAGCTAAAAGTATGCATGTGTTATAAACATAATTCTGCCCTTAAATGCTTCAGATCCTACCAATGTCTTTTAAACACCCAGATTAACTTAAACTTCAGTTAATCTATGTATATTTATTTCACCTAAGCCACCTATGTTATGGATAACTGAATTATTAGCCACCAGGAATCACTTAAGACACTTATATGAAAACATATTTTCCACCACAACTGATATAAGTCACATGAATTTTAAATTTATTGCATAACAACCTTTATAAAAAAAATATTGTTACAAAAACTACCTTATTCAATTATTTATAAGCACTAATTTGGAAAATGTTATGAATAAATAGAGAGCAGTGTTGCCAGAGACAAGCTCATCAGCTGACTGAGCTAGTATCAGCCTCAGCAACTGATAAGCCCAGAGCCCCGATTACGGTAACTTTTATAACGTCTACAATCCAGACGCGTTTCTGATTCTGCGATACGATTGGTCAAAACAGCTGACGTACGCTGTTGAACGACCAATCGTATCGCAGAATCGAGAAGCGTGTCTGGATTGTTGACGTTAAAAATTACCGTAATCGGGGCTCAGGACCATCTGTCAATGTCATCTAAAAACCATGTTCAGATATGGATATGAAAAGATTAAATCAATAACATTTTTTCATGGGAACTTTCTTTAAATAAAATTACAGACAGTCCTTTACTTTAACATAATAGAATAGTTAATTAACCTATTTAGAACTTGGTCTCCTCACTGTACTGGAAACATACTGTATTGAGAGTAATGATGTATCTACTTAAATGAAAGACATATTTGCATGCAATTATTGATTTTAAACTTAAATTAATTAATTAATAATAATTAATTATACAATACACAATAGAATAAAAAGTACACTTATCTAAGGAATTACTTATTGGTAAGTATTAGAACCGTGTGTGCATAAAATAATAATCACCAACAGTACTTCAATGAAACTGAAACTAGGTAAAAAGGGTCACATGATTAAAGTTTTTTTCACAAATGTATACGCTATTTATGATAGTTGTAGTTGTATGCTAAATTAGTTACTTGGGTAATTTTATGTAACACAATGTAGAACAAGTAGTTGACTGAAAAATGCCAACATTTAATATAAAACAAGCAAAATATTGTACAAGAGTTGAAAATCAATAATTTCATGAAACTATTATGTGGCTTTTAAGATGTTTAGATAGGTAAAATGCCCATTCCGATCTCAAAAACACTCCAGCGGCGGCAAGATATAGGCACTGCAGGAATATATGCAATGATTGATTGAGGTCTAATGAGCAGTCACATGATGATGGGTGTAACTCTTCAATATTACTGACCAGTACCGGGATCACTTCATTAAACTATATAATCACACCCGCAATGCTACAACAACCAGGATATAGCTAAATAACAATCATTTTACCTCAAAACTAAATACAAAACCTAGGTTTTATGCGTGACATTACATTGAAATTGACAATGGCAGAATCTAAAACGATCTTACCGAAATTAAGGGCCTTACTATATAAATTCACAGTAAATAACACAAGCACTAATAAAACAAAGCAGTATTTCAAGAATTATTGAAATAAGTAACTGAATTCCAACTCACAGGACGGGAAAGATGGAAAAGACGAACCGAGAATGGCGGAGAATCACAACTTATCACAAGACCAATGATAAAAATGAAGTCAGCTGACCTAACTCTATGCCTCATAGTCTATGCCTCCAAATTCATTGATTTTTCTCACACATTTAGTAAAGCTTGCGTAGAAAGGAACTTCGAAAGTTATAAATTTTTACCTTTTTTATCTACTTTTCAAGGTTTTTTGTATTTATTCACGTTTAATTGCATTTATTATATTTTTTTATACAATTTTTATAACAAAAATTAATTGTTTTAATCAAGTTTTCACTTTGTACGTTCCATTCTATGCATTAACATTCAAGCTCGCTGTTTGGAAATTGATTTGGACATGTTGAACATTTTGTACACGAATGAATTTATTTAGATAAAATATTTTTAGTTGTGACTTTTAGCAGATATATTGTGTAGTAAATTTCTTTTATTATTTTGCTTCGTTTTCGAAATTCATTATTTTTTATTCCTACATTGTTTGTCCGATTATTGAACGAATCAATATTGACATTTAAATTGTTCAGCCTTGGTTGGTTGGCAACGTTCCTATGTATTACTTTTCTCTATGGCAACGACATTTCACATCACATCACACAACCTTTGTTTTGGGTCCTTTGATTATTCCAAAATTTCGACTAAATCAAGATAAAATAATCAGTCTTTTATGAAATTGAATGTGAAATATCGTGTTGTGTTTCTATTGGCACTTGTTCGGAGCTGTAAGTTAGATGTACGTTGTTGTATGTATTGGTTATAGACATGTATTGTCGTTTGTACTCGTTAAACGCTTGATGATCGATAATAACCCTCGGTTATTGTAGGAATAATAAAGATATCCAGTTGAGCAAGTGTCTGTCCTGGCTGCTGCGACACGGCGCGACGCGAGAGGGGCTCGTTGTCAGGTACTACTAGTTTGTTGTATAAATGTGCATCATTTTGAAGGTCAAGATAAAAAATATTCGTAACCGGCATTTTTTGAAATCCTTTTTACGGTTATACTTAACGACTTAAACTTTGATTCACCCTCTCCATAAGTGGTTTAGAAACTACCTTCTTATTTTATATTTCATGAACTTATGACAAAGAAAGCAGTTACTCAATCATATAAGAAATTTGACCTTTGTCTTTAAATTTTATAGCCCTGAAGGATATGTAGATGTGAACGCAATACTTCAACACAAGTCTATCAGAGGCAAACACAGCCGAAGTGACATCCAGAGAGTTGTTGAAACTAACGACAAACAGCGATTCAAGCTGCGATCCAACCCACTGACCGGAGCCCTGGAGATCAAAGCCAACCAGGGACACTCCATAGCACAGGTTTCTGATGCTGAACTAATACCTATTCTAGAGGTGAGTTATGGCAACTGAATCTCCTTTCAAATAATATTTTATTTTATTGATTGTTACTGAAAATACAAGTTTTAATAGGCCAGTTTCGTGCTCTGTGAGTTTCTTATTAGACTTAGTGAATAGAGGTTTTTCTCATAATTCCTATTAGCCAAAATTTTATTAATTCTTTCTTTGTTCTTTAATTTTATATGAATCAAATTTCAGTTGACTGACTGAAATGGACTTAAATGTTTTTCCAAAAATTACATATCTCAAAAGGTATGTAAAGTCTACTTGCATTTTAAAATTACCTGCTAGTCTAATAGGATTTTATTAATATTCTATGTTACAACCAACATAATTTTTTTTTCCTCTACCGACCATTCCAGTCAAAGTACTCCACCATTGTACATGGAACTTACTTTAAATGCTGGCCCCAAATAAGGACCGATGGCCTTAGTCGCATGAACAGACAGCACATACACTTAGCCAAAGGAACCATTCAAGACACAACTGTTATCAGCGGACTAAGAAAGAACGTTCAAATATACATTTACGTTGACCTGCAGAAGGCATTAAACGATGGCATAACATTCTACGAGTCTGAAAATGGAGTGGTACTTACTCCAGGCAATGCTAAAGGATTTTTAGAGCCAAAGTACTTTTCAAAAGTTGTTAAAGTTAACACTGGTATGTTATTTCGGTAGTGAGTTGAATTCACATGTAACTTATGAAATTAGTAAAATCTGAGCATGTTGCTCCAATCATATTAATTACCATAAAATAAAATCTCATTCTAATCATTCATATTCTGGCAACATGTAATATGGAGTCAAGGGAATTCCCCCATTTATCTTGAAGTAACCTACCTACTTCTCTCCTTATCAGCTATAGTGACTTCACCACTTCATTGTTACACTGACTAACATAATGGTTGAACATAATCTAGAACTTTTCCTAAACAGTTTTAATTAGTGTCATTAACAAATCAAATATTAACTTGGTGATAACTCTGATTGACAGTATTAATTTATTTATTGACTGGTAGTATTCTCACAAAGTGTTTTGAAGATAACAATGGTGATAAATAGTCTGCAAGAGTGCCTTTAACATTATTGTTGGAACTTAAAATAATTAGGTATTTTTCACATAATTATTTAATAATTAATTATAAACATTTTTTTTAATAATGGATATTTTATGGCATTTTGTATGTCATTGTAAAAGAGTAAAAATTATCTTATCTAAGGTTCTTGTAAATAAGCATTTCCTCATTAGTCTAAACACTATTTCTGCACATTTTCACATGTATCAATTGTTTTTTTTATATTTTTTCTAAAATAGTTTTACTTTCAGTTGTCTTATCAAACAATTTATTTACAGGTGAACAACTATATCCGTGACCATGGAAGCTTCAGGAGGAGAACCATCAGACCCAAGATCCGCCCGCAAAGTCGAATCACCCTCCTTTGCTCCGACGCCATTGGGACCGAAGGTCGCTCCCTCCGCCCCTAAGCCTTTCCCTTCAAAATCTAACTCTCAGTCGCCAATTAAAGTCGCTCAAACTTCTTCCAACATAAATACTGCTTCGGACCAGTCTGTCAGACCCCAGTCAGTCAGTCCGGCGAGTTCTATTCGTGCTGTATCATCTAACTCGTCAGGTTCCCCTGGTTCGTCGCCTCCTCCAGGGCAGTCTTCTACACCAGTTGGTACTGTGGCTTCAGAGTCTAAACCCGCTGCGCCTGTCCAGGCACCCCAATCGGTCAGTCCCACGACTCCTAATGCGACTGTGTCACCAAACTCGCCAAATGCCCCAGGTTCATCGACCAAACTAGACAAGCCTTCTCTCCCAGTTGGTGCTGTGGCTTCTGAACCTACCCCCGTTACGCCGCCTGTCCAGACACCCAAGGCGGTTAGTCCCACGACTTCTAACCCGACCGCATCATCAAGCTCGTCGAGTTCCCATGCTCCATCGCCTACTTTGCCACCTGGTGGGTCAGGTTCGGCGTCTTCAGGGTCGAAACCGAGCACACCTAGCAAGACAGTTGCGCCGGTTGTGACCGCGTCTCCTAAACGTAAACCCACGACATCCGGGAAAGCACTGCAGTCGGTTGGTCCCGCATCATCTCCTAGCCGCAACCCTACTCCTGGCCCGGCCAAACAGCCTCCCAGGAATTCAGGGCCGAATGGCCGTGGAAATGAGGGCTCCCCTCGACACAACCCGCGCAGGTATCGCTCCAACGGCGATCGTGAGTCTGCTATCGAAGACCCGAAAAGAGTACTGGTTACCGGTAAGTTGTAAAAGCAATAATTTAATAAGAATAAGCCCCTTATTAACTACACTGGCCATAAAGCTCGATTAGCGGAAACTAAGCGCGGGAAATATCAAATTAATAAAATAATTATACGTGTTTTAGAGTAAACCTTTCAGCTATGAGTCTCGACTTGGTGAAATATAACACGGGTGACATTACGAGAGCCCTTTATTGCGCTGACTTTCCATTGCGCTCTAAGTTTGTTTTGAGCCATTATTTTCAACATTCGATCCGCCAACGAGAAGTCTTCCGAACTTTCGCCTTCATTTTACACAAAATTGAAAATACAGGAGTATCGTTTTGGTTAACCAACAATAAGTTAATTTCCCGAATAAATCAATCCTACTTTTTATGATTGCTTGGACACCTAAAAAAAGCTTAATAAAGAAGGCATATCTGGTTTCCACTTTTTAAATAAAACAAACTTGTATATCATTCATTCATTTTTCTGCACCTACTCATCTAGGTCTCGCTAGCTTTTTCATCTCGGTAAGCGCTCAAAATGCATTTCACTTGATTTCACTACATGTCGTGGCTTATTATGATCACAATTTTTATTTTTCAAGTTTATTTTTACATTATTCGTGAGCGCTTGCATACCTAAATGTGCATTGCATGAACATTTTCGTTTCTATTATTATGGCGTTAAAATAATGAAGAAGATGCCACTAGCCCACTATCATAAATGAGTCTGCATTAGTAATTTAAATATGCGCCATGTTCTGTGGATTAAACGGCAGGCTGTCTGATACATAACATGTTATCTGACATCCAAGGCATATCTGATACCTTAATGTTTTTTTATGTTTAGTTATTTTATCCACACAACCATTTCACTGGTTTTAAACCAAGTAGGGTTATACGAAATACGAATGTAATTAACTGTATACAGTACTGTATAACTTATATCGTTACCTGAATGCTGAGGTAGCGACGATCGATGTTGTGCTTCTATTTGTGGTGTACCCGAAATCCCGAATGTCCCCGAAACAAGTAGGTACAATGGAGTGCCATGTTGCAGGCTACCCACAGTACGCGCTGGCTCCAGACCTACTGCGAGTGTTCGCCAAGTTCGGGAACGTTAAAGTGGACAGGATCAACAACAAGGTCGCGATTCTGTCCTACCCCACCGCGGAGGAGGCCAAGCAGGCCCTACAGGTGAGCATGCGAAACGTTATGACATTGTCTCGGCTTAATGAGGGCTATCGTTTTTATACTTAACAGTTGGCACCCCTGGCGATTGACAGGACCTTACTCTACAGTAGCGCCATCTTGATGAGTGCAAATGCGATAGTCCTCCTACCACTTTAGCGCTCACCAGTTGGCGCCACTGTCTTCGCTACTAGCAAGTGACAGGACCTTACTCTACAGTGGCGCCAACTGGTGAGCGCTAAAACGATAGCCCTCATTATTACAGGTAATAATATAATTAAATTAATATAGGTAACCCCTCAAACTCAATGTGAGATGGCGACTTTAGCGACAGCAACAGGTATACCTGTAAATACGAAAATGACGTTAGAAAGCAAGGAGCTTGTACCATTTGAGATAGGTATACAAAATTTGACTATGCTTGCTGCAACTCCTAAATATTCGTAGTCGAGCCAGCAATTACTCAATTTATTTGATACTAGCTTTCCGCCCGCGGCTTTGCCCGCGTGGACTACGTTATATTATATTTTTTTTTTATTATATTTTTTTCCAAAATAAAATTTAGCATATGTTACTCGTGGATAATGTAGCTTTCGAATGGTGAAAGAATTTTTAAAAACGGTACATTAGTTTTTGAGCCTATTCATTACAACCAAACAAACAAACAAAGTTTTCCTCTTTATAATATTAGTGTAGATTATTACAGTTTCTATTATACGCTTGTCTTCCCCAGGAATCGAAGAGAGTGAACGTCTACGGCGAGTTTCTGACGGTGCGGCCCTACACCGACCAGCGCTATACGGACCTCAACTACCGCCCGATGATCAACAAGTTTGACTTCCCACGGACCAAGCAGAAATGTGAGACCCTTTATCTCTTTAATTTATAGTATACCGTAACACTATACCTATTAGGTATTTTAATCCAGAAAACATATTGAATACCGCCGTCAAGCAACATGATTTACGTAAAGGCATGAAACTCTCGTGACTAAATAAAACTAACGTTACCACTTTAAAATTCTATGCAATACACAACTGTGTTGCACATTGTTATTCGATTCGACTTTATCTTCTATCGAGTGGGGAAACAACTTAGGTTTTTTTTAACATGCCGATTAAGGCCGAGAAAAAGAAATATAAATCTATGTTCCAGCTATGCCGTACGACCCGAAGCAGCTAGACTTCAGCGGGGACTTCGACAGACAGCTGGAGGGACTATTAGCTGCCGTGCGACTGTCAAAGGACGCCGTCAACAAGCTCTCTACGCTCTACACAGATGTGGAGCGCGCGCTACAGCCCACATGGCCGGGTGAGTAGCACTAATATAGTTCCAAAATAGTGAACTGTCCTATCGATGACATTGACAGTGGGGCGCCACCGTCAATACCGGATCGCTGGTTCCGATTTTTGCCATGTTGGAAACCATATAGTTGAACGATGGTAGCGCCCCCCTGTCATTGAGTTTGGTGGGACAGTTCAGCGTGGGTCATCTATAAAGCACGGAACAATTGGCGGCCATCTTTACTTGATTGGAATGTAGGAGTCTACTTGATCTCAAGAGGAATCTATTTTCATGATCCCATGACGGCTGTGAAGTGTTCATTCGCTCGTTTCAGCCAAATTACTTCCATTGCTGGACGAGTCTCCACCTTCGATTTCCACAACGATTGGTCCAGCGCTACCCGCATCCAGGACGAAGCGAAGCATCCTTCAACCTTCACCAGATCGAGGTGGAAGGCCTGCCCACTCTACACACTACGTTTTTCGGCCCGTCTGTATAAAATTGGTACGGCTACGCTTGGTCTCGAAGGAATCCACTCTCGTGACACCATCACGGTTGTAAAATTACGTTAACGAGTCTATAGGCATCTCCAGCAATTCAGCGATCCCATCGAGAGTTTCTCTCAGTTTTACAGCGGTGATCAAACCACGCCACTCAACTGTTCATATTGCTATTTTTCAACTTCACAGCCACATTTGATCCTCCTCCGATCCTTTTTAAGAAATGTATTTATATTATGTACTAGCTGACCCGGCGAACTCTGTTCCGCCTTAAAGGCAATAAATAAGCCGTCGCAATTTTTCCTTATTTACTCACCGTTTAGACCTACCCTGGACTACGACAAACATTTTAAAACCAAAATCAGCTCAATCGGCCCAGCCGTTCTCGAGTTTTAATCAGACTAACGAACAGCAATTCATTTTTATTTATATAGATTGCTAGCTTTTGTTTTTTGTATGCTGAATAATGTTTTTCTTATCTTTCTTATCTTATCATTGTAGGATAACTGAAGTTCCTCGATTCCAGGTTGTGTGGCCATCCCTTTCGGCTCCATCACGACCGGCCTCGGCGTGCGCACAAGCGATGCCGACTGCTTCGTGCACATTCCCGCGCAGTTCCGCAACCCGCAGATCAATTTCGTGCAGCGAGCTAAGCGCATCCTACAAATGTATCCCGATGTGTTTTCCGAGATACTGTCCATCCCTCGGGCCAACACCCCGATCGTGAAGTTCTTCCACGTGCCGACGGAGACCAACTGCGACTTGACGTTCAAGACGCCGCTGGGCGCGCAGAACAGCAAGCTGGTGGCGTTCCTGCTGCACGCCGATCCTCGGCTCATTCCCATGGCCGTCGTCATCAAGTACTGGGCCAAGGTCAGCCTCAATACTATTTTGCAATTTTGATTGGATTAGGTAGCTCTTATGAATGCTTTTTCCTTGAAGTTCTTGATATTTTCATCACTATTTCACAGTATAAATAAAATTGTATAATCTCTAGCTCTACCTCTTCACATGATGACATTCGTTGGGGGCGTGATCAAGCAAAATAATTGATTCTACTATTCAAATATGTACAACTTTCCCATACCCCATCGCATGAAATCGTCATCTATAACTGAGCCGAGCCAAGTAGTAATGGTAACATATTTTTTTAGAGAATTTGAATATTTTACCTGTAGGAAAATCGTTGCATTTGAGCTTTTGTTTTGTATTTGGCCGCCCACGAATGGATCAATCTGGTTGCATATTAAAACGGACGATCTTTCCAACCTTTGAACTTCTTCTTTGCCTCCATTCCCATTTCCATTTTATTTAGGGTCGGCACTCCGTATCTCCGATCCAGGCGGCTCGGTCCTGGGTCGTCTTTCCAAACTCTGAACACTAGTACAGTGGTTCCCGTAAGGTGGTCCGCGGAACCCTGGGGTTCCGTGGAAAGGCCGCAAGGGTTCCGTAAAAAATGTTATCCCACGTTTCGTGACCGACGTTATTCGCGCGCACCGACTTGTTTACGCACAAGGGAGGGACAGGGCGTGCGGGCGGAGTAGTACGGGGGTTCCGCTAGGAAAAGTATAATCAATTAGGGTTCCTTGGCAAAAAAAAATTGGGAAATCCTGCACTAGTAATAAAAAGCCTATCGTCCTCCAGGTCCACGAGTTCTCCGGCACGGGCAAGCTGACGAACTACGCACTGACGATGCTGATGGTGTTCTACCTGCAGCAGCCGCCGCGCGCGCTGCTCCCGCCCGCGCGCTGGCTGCAGCGGGACCCTCAGCGGGACCGCCTGGTGGACGGCTGGAACACCGGCTTCGACGACTCGCAGGTGCGTATATACCTGACGAACTACGCGACGATGCTGATGCTGTTCTACCGGCAGCAGCCGCCGCGCGCTGGCTGCAGCGGGACCCTCAGCGGGACCGCCTGGTGGACGGCTGGAACACCGGCTTCGACGACTCGCAGGTGCGTATATACCTGACGAACTACGCGACGATGCTGATGCTGTTCTACCGGCAGCAGCCGCCGCGCGCTGGCTGCAGCGGGACCCTCAGCGGGACCGCCTGGTGGACGGCTGGAACACCGGCTTCGACGACTCGCAGGTGCGTATATACCTGACGAACTACGCGACGATGCTGATGCTGTTCTACCGGCAGCAGCCGCCGCGCGCTGGCTGCAGCGGGACCCTCAGCGGGACCGCCTGGTGGACGGCTGGAACACCGGCTTCGACGACTCGCAGGTGCGTATATACCTGACGAACTACGCGACGATGCTGATGCTGTTCTACCGGCAGCAGCCGCCGCGCGCTGGCTGCAGCGGGACCCTCAGCGGGACCGCCTGGTGGACGGCTGGAACACCGGCTTCGACGACTCGCAGGTGCGTATATACCTGACGAACTACGCGACGATGCTGATGCTGTTCTACCGGCAGCAGCCGCCGCGCGCTGGCTGCAGCGGGACCCTCAGCGGGACCGCCTGGTGGACGGCTGGAACACCGGCTTCGACGACTCGCAGGTGCGTGCGGAACCCTGGGAAAAAGGCAACATCAACCTTAATAGACTCAAGACTCGAACAGCCACATTACAGTTAGGCCCGGTTTCCACAAAGAACAAAGCGAAGTATTTAGAATAACCAATCAGATTTCATTATTTTCACTTCTCTACTCTGTTCCGCACAGCTCCTCTCCCTTCCACTCCGCCTTGATGGAAACCAGGCTTAATTGTTTATGCCACTGTGTAGGTTTGTTGTCGACACGAGAAGAAGAAGATGCCAATTTTTTTTTATTACATACTGAATAGTATGGTCATCAGTAGAAGCCACTGGCGAATGATGAGTCTTTATTTTATAATGGCGCCACTCAATACAATAGTCTTTCCTACCGCTTCAGTGCTCCACTGTCTTAGCTACTAACGAGTATCAAAACCTTACTTATTCTACAGCTATGTCAATTAGTGAGGGTAAAAGAAGGCACGATAGCCGAACGGTGAAGGGGTCGGACTGGCCGACTCGTGAACCGGGGAACGCGGGTTCGGTCCCCGCCGCCGCTCGACTATTGTGGTGAGCTCACTTGTGTCGTGATACAAGCATATAGCTTAGTATCAGGGACTAACGGGAGTATTAGTAATGTGTGCAATGTTATTGCACACATTACTGATAAACAATCACTCATCACTAATCAGCTCTCATTGAAAACATGCTGTTTCTATGAGAGCTATCGAATTTTTTTAACCAAGTTTCTGACTATTTTTTCTTTCTTTTAAGGACTCCCTACCGCCGAGCACGAACACGGCAACGATAGCTGAGTT
This sequence comes from Ostrinia nubilalis, assembly GCF_963855985.1. Classification (NCBI taxonomy): domain Eukaryota; kingdom Metazoa; phylum Arthropoda; class Insecta; order Lepidoptera; family Crambidae; genus Ostrinia; species Ostrinia nubilalis. The sequence continues at coordinate 461,372 of NC_087101.1, forward strand.
AATCGGCGGGTTCTTCGAGTTCTACTCCATGTTCAACTTCGAGGAGATGATCGTGTGCCCATACCTGGGCACGGCCGTCAACAAGAAGGCCTTCGAGCCCGCCGGCGTCGCGCCTGACGAATTCGCGATATACAGGGCTAATGTTCTCGCAGGACGGGCGTTGCCTCTGAGAGCCTCAACATCCTTCTGCGTTCAGGATCCGTTCGAGCAGAGCCACAATGTAGCCTCGGCCGTCAGCCCGCGGCTCGCTGCCGAAATCAAAGCCTACCTGAAGTTCGCCGCCAACGCCTACGAGAAAGATAAAGCCACCGGCTGCACAAATTTCCTACGGGAGCTGCTCCTCGAGCGACCTAAATTCGCGCGCGTCAAGTCCAACCCGGAGTACCGAGTCAACCTTTTCCCGCGCATCATCGTCACGATTATCGATCCCGACTGGAAGCCGATAGTACGGGATTGCGTGTTCGTCATCTTCGAGAAGATGCTTCGGATCAAACTCGGCAAGGTTGAGGAGAAGGTGAACCTGGATACCAAGAAAGTTAAGGAAAAGTATATGGGGTCGATCACGAAGCCGGTGTGGAAGCGCAAGCAGCTGTCGCGGCTCTACAGCATGATCGACATGTCTTTTGAGGAAAAGCAGACAGAGATCACAGACGAGATTTTAAGATTAGAGAAACAGGTGAGCTTGTGGACAGTATACGGAGCGTAGCGTACTTGACGTGAACGCAACTTTGTACGTTTGGTGTACCTAATAGCTTACACACAAAACAATGTGAGCGAGCGTAAATGATAAATACACGTCTAGTATGCTACGCTGCTGTGGACAGTAACGTCAACGCGTTTATCTGCATTGTGTTCGTAGATTCATTTTTGCGTATATATAATAAATATAATGTAATCGTACGGGTTCAAAAACACGACTGTAATCGGTGCTGTCGAATACATTAAACTTAGAAGCAGACCACCGACTTTTTAGTTGGCCTATAGTTGGGCCCGATTCTAATTTCGGAGATGCCGGTACCAAATCGGTGCAACATGCGCATTTTCATACATGTTCAATACTCAATACTTCACTAAATTGGCATTTAGGTCTTATTCATGCAGAACAATGTGTATCCAGTTAGGGCACAGCAACCTTTGGAAGGAGGTATATTTTGATTAACAGCCCGACCCAACTATCGGTTGACAAAAAGTCTGCAGTCTGCGCCTGGGCTAAAAACGATCCTGTAAATACGTTCTGTGTATAATCTGGTCTGTGAGCACGTAGAATTTTGTCCAATGACCCCAAGCTACCCATCCTTATCGCTTGCGCGTAATTACGTTGCTATTGCGCTCGCACGCTCACTGCGGGTGCCATTCGCACAGTCGCGACAGCAATATAATAACGCGCGAGCGATAAGGATGGGTAGCTAAGGGTCATTGGACAAAATTCTACGTGCTCACGGACCGGGCTTTAAACATCCTAACCTTGTGTGTGGTGCGGGCAGCACATATTCAGCATGCAGTTCCAGCTGACGATCACGTTCAGCGCCGAGCCGGCCAGCGCCGTGCTGGGCGTGCGGCTGGCCGCCGGCGACGCCAACGCCTTCCGCGACTTCGGCAAGTTCTTCATCTCCATGATGCAGGGCTGGTTCCTCTGGTACGCATCGTTCTATTTACAAAAAGTAATAAATTAATGAGGGTTTTCGCGTATGAAAATCCGCCAGATGGCAATACGTAGACGCGAGGTCCAAATGCTGCACGATTGGTTATTTTTGACATGACATTGACAGATATGTCAAAATCCACCAATCACGCAGCAGTCAGACCCCACATCCACGTCCCGCCATCTAGCGGATCTTTCATACGCGAAAACCCTCATTCTGGAACTTTATTATTTTTTTATCAATTGAGATTTTCTAGATCTAAAAGATATTATTGATTCGAATTTATTTTTAAACGTAATCGTCAATCAAATCACGAGCGAGAAACTCGGGGGGGGCATCCAGGAGAGGACAACAAAATTGCACCCTAGATTGTAGTAGAGATGTGTTCTGCGAGCACAGCTCGATCGATTCGGTCGACGGAGCTATTTTTAAGGCCACGAAACGTTTTAAAAAAGTAGCTTCGACTACTATTCAACGCGACGTACCGTTCCAGCGCGCTGCGGCCGTACGCGCGGCCGCCGGACCGCGACACGGCGGCCAAGATCGCCGACACTGTTGCCATGCTGGAAGCCGGCGACCTGCCCGAGGACTCCGACGAGGAGTATTTCCCGCGCGCGCTGCTTCCCACGCGCGCCACGCTCGCCTCGCGCGCCCAGCCTGCCCCACCTGACGCCGTCTGACACCGGCTTCGCATCGAGCGGCTCGTAGCCGGCTTGAAGAATCGATCCATCGTTAGATATAGTGAATACAGATTATTTTATTGATAAGCTAAGACGTTCTGTTTTTTATCATTATTGTGGTTTATAGAAACCTATTTTAATTTTGTATGCGTTTCAATTATTGTTCCGCCTGGCCTTGACGCTTTTTCTTAGGATTTTTTGTACTTTATTAATTCGTATCGTCGTTCCAATTAATTTACTATTAAAAATTAAATATTCCGATTAATGAAATACTTCATCGAATGTAAAATGTTAAAATTTAAGGACATAAAAAATTGTGCTGTTTATTGTTTAAATGTAGCGTTCAATTGTATTCCTGTTTTTACTTTTCTACGACTATCTTTTTATTAGAATTATTTTATTACACAGACAAGAATCCTTACTACTTTTTAGTGAAAAGGCAGCAGGGCCAGTTTTATTTTTGTATTATTCGCGCCACCGCTTTCGTTCAGAAACCATACTTGTACATATCCATAGTCAAGAAGAAACCTCTCACCTTAGCCTATGCCTTGATAAAAAAAAAAGAAAGTCACTGTCAATCTGACAATTGCACGATGTTTTTGTTGTGTACATGTAAATACGAATCGGCTATTTTGTATTCTTTTACCATAAAATAACATTGAATTTTGACATCAATATTACTTAAATGTTGTATAATAATTAAAATAAAATGTAGTACATTACTAAATGTATAACACGGAATAAAATGAATGTTGTAAATTTTGATTTGTCTAAATTTTAAAAAATATAGGTTACTTTTGATATAAAACTATGGGGTCAGGTAATTATCATTGCATTGATTACTTAAATTTGTACATAGAGAGCAATAATATTGTAATTTTATTAATATGTGTTTTAGATTCAGTGGTGAGTCCAAATGAACTAGATTTTGTTGGGGATTTTGATTCCCAAGTAAATCATGTCTTACAAACGATAAGACTAACAAGACAAGAAGTTGACGACTTTAGGAGACTGTTTATTGACCTGGAAAGATGTCTACAGAGAATTTGGCTAGGTAAATATCGCATTCATATAATATTCTACTCATTAGGTGCAAATGTAGTTTGGTGTTCCATAACCAGAGCTAAATTAAATTGTACATTTCCAGGTTGTAAAGTTATGCCATTTGGTTCAGTTGTGACTGGTCTAGGAATCAAATCAAGTGATGTAGATTGCTATGTTTTCATACCAGAGGAGCATAATAATTATGAGCAGGACCAAGCAGATCTTGTGCTGTCGGCCAAGAAAGTTCTTAGAAGACAGCCATTGGTGTTCCATCAGCCATTTGCAATCACAAATGCGAAAGTTCCAATAGTGAAGTTTTGTCACGTGCCAACTCGCCGCAACTGCGATGTCAGTTTTAAAAGCCCTGCTGGTGTGAGGAATAGCAAGCTAATAGCATTCTTGCTGCACTTAGATGAAAGAGCACAGCCGTTAGCAATATTAATCAAGTACTGGGCGAATATCCATGGCTTAACAGGAACAAACCGAATGTCAAATTATGCCTTGACAATGTTAGTGCTTTTCTACTTGCAAGAGAAAAAGATTATACCTGCTGTTGTAAAACTGCAGAGTCCCAACAATTCATTTTACGTTGAAGGCTGGAATACTGATTTTAAAGAAAAATATATTCACCAAACTGAAAACAATCAGGTTCTATATGAACTCCTGGGAGAGTTTTTCCAGTTTTACAGCTCTTTTAATTTTAAAGACAATGTTATTTCACCATTCCTAGGTCAATCTGTGCGCCGTGAACTATTTAAAGATATAGAAAATACTCCTAATGATTTTGAGGTGTACAAGAAAAATGTTTATAATAAACAAGTTGCTCTGTTGAAAATAGATACAATGATATGTGTTCAGGACCCATTTGAGCACAATAGAAACTGTACCTCAGCTATATCATCAAAATTAGCAGAAACCATACAATTGCACATAGAGTTTGCTTCAAACATATTTCATGAGAATAAAAGCAAAGAATTTCTTAGAGATATTTTGACAAAGAAACCAATAATATCCATAAACAAAAAGAAAAAGAAAAATAAAGCTTCTAAAAATGAAGCACCACCTATTTGGGTCATTGGGTCCAACAATGAAAATCATAAAAGCATATCGTCACCCACCAACATGGAGGTTCCTGACGTGGAAACATGTGCAGGCACATCAAATGTTGATGATGACATAATTAACCATTCAGATGAGATTAATTCAGAAACAAATAATACTCCTGATTCCAATATAGAGCCTGCAGTTGTTGTCCCCTCAAATAGTAAAAGAAGCTTAAATACAAGCTTGACAAACTTATACATGCTAATTAAAAAGCAGAAAAAGAAATAGAATATTAATTGATTGTTCTCTTATATTTGTGTTCAATCTTATAGTAATAGTTACATTAAGGAATACATTGGTATTATCGAGATGTGTCAAGTTAGCAGCATTGGTGGTATTATTTCACTAGTAAGTCGAGTAAAAAATGTGATTCTGGTTTGCTTTTAAAAGTAATTGTAATTGACAAAAGGGTCTCATAGAAATAACTATTGAAATAAAGTAAAACAATTTAACAAAGATAAATGGTGTTTTTATTCATTATGTAGGTAGTTATGTCCTCCAACATGCCATCACGCATTATCCAAGTACCTAAATAAGCATTAAGATAACGAAATAAGCATATTAAGCATATCATATTACAATAACAACCTAAACTGCTGATGCTGAGTCGGAATAATTGAAATCAACATCCTGCAGTTCCCGGTAGACGCCTCACGCCACCGGACCGATAATCAGCCCTATATAAGGAGCCCGTGATGATGGTATGGATACATTAGATTCTAGGCTTCCAACTTCGAAGCACATTAGATTTTAGGCTTCCAACCTCGAAGCACATTAGATTTTAGGCTTCCCACTTCGAAGCACCTTAGGTTAGTTAGGCTAGTACCGTTCAATCGCTGAACACTTAGTTGTAATTTTGTACTTTATAACTTCATTAAAAATCATTGAAAGTTTAAAGTTGTAGTTTTTTTATAAAGTCTGCTCGCCGCACAAACTTGACTGGCGCAGCCGGTAGGATCTCGCGTCGCGATAATCAAAGTATAACGATTATATCGGTCTTGAGCAATCGCGGTTAGGCTATCAAGTCTACAACGGCGGGATCCACGAACCAAACAAATAAGTCAAGCGGCACCAGTACCAGCAGCAGCACCAGCAGCAGCAGCAGCACCAGCAGCAGCAGCGGCACACCGAGAAGATATGGGGGTGAGCGGCAAGTGAGTAAACCTCTTCGCTACCGTTTTTGTACCATTCTTCCCAAATTTTTGTAACGTTCTTTATCCCAAATCATAATAAACGTTACTGCTCGTAGTTCCTTCCACTTTAAGGATTACGCCAGCGCTTAGTAATAGGAAAGAAATATTTTGAAATTGTTTATTTTATCAGAAAGTTGTTAATTAATTAAAATGGAACATATAAATGTTATACCTAGTGAAATGTTAAATTTAATACCGAAGTTTGAAGGCGACGGTAAAACATTGAATTTATTCCTAAGGGAATGCCAATATGTTATAAATATATATAGAGGCCCTGATGAAAATGTAACACAAAACAGTTATGTATTTCATGCGATAACTAGTAGATTAGTAGGACGCGCAGCGGCATTGTTAAGCGAGCGCGAAGATATTAATACATGGATAGCATTAAAACAAGTGTTAACCCAGCATTTTGGAGACCCCAGATCGGAAGCTTGCATAGCGATCGAACTAGAACAAATTAAAATCAAACATGGAGAGTCGTATAGCGAGTTATGTCATCGTATTCAGAATGTTAAGAGCACGCTGATGTCCAAAGTCAACATGATTGAGGACGAAGGCATTAAAGCAGCTAAAGTAATTATATACGATAATACCGCGTTAAATGTCTTTCTATTCAATCTAACTGAAGACATGATTAGAGTGATTAGACTTAGAGGTTGTACCACATTAGAACAAGCCCTAAGCATTGTGACTGAGGAGGAAAACTTCCAATTTCAGTATAATATGAAAAATAAGAACAAAGGAGTCACACCTACTCCTAGTAAACCCAGTTTTACCCAATCTCAACCGGCATTTAAACCGAATTTCGTATCGCCAACTCAAGCATTTAAGTTTGGCATACCTTTCAATAATAATAATCCATTCAAACAAAACTTCACACCTTTCAATAGGTTTAACCCAAATGGACAAAACTTCAGATATAATATGCCACAGAATCCTAATAATATGTCCAATCAACCCAAGTTTGTTTTCTCAAACCAGAATCCACAAAATTTCAGATTCCAGCCTAATCAAAATCCTAGACCTATTTATAGAATGCCTAGCAATAATAACAATCACTACAGACCTAATCCATATTCGGTTCCAATGAATCGATTCAATCAATTCCCACAACAAAATAACCAATTTAAATTCGGATTAAGCAACCCACCTTTGGCGCAACGTCCCTCATACAAGTTGGACACTGATGTTTCAATGCGTTCAGCAGCTCCAATCCATCATAACTTAATAAATAACCCTGAAACCCCGGAAACACTCTTTTACGAGCCCGAGCCCGAGAGTCCCGAGGACCAGTACTATTATTACTACGACGATCAGTACGAGGACGTACCTCAGTACGAATCAGAGCAAATAGTAGAACCGGAAACTCATAATGACGAAAATTTTCAAATAGAAGCCTCACCGGATATAAATCGGAAGTGATAAATCTAAATTATTATGACGGAATGTTAAGATTGCCACACGTGTTAATACCTGAAATCAAAGCAAAGTTTATGATAGATACGGGAAGTACACGATCGTTCATAAGCCCGAAAAAGGCTAACGAGTATTTCAACGCCTATAAATATGTAGAGCCATTTGAAGTCATTAGCACGCACGCGCGTAGTAGCCATAACGAAGTAATCCATATTCCATTATTAAAATCATTTGCAACCATAGGAAGTCATAAGTTTTACGTGTATAACGTAGACAATCGTTTCGATGGCTTGATAGGTAGCGACTTGTTAAAACAGTTGGGCGCTACCATAGACATGGACAAACAAATATTAAAAACTCATAACGCACAGTTGAGAATAATATATAGCCCACCATATGAAGTAACTATAGCACCGCGATCCGAGTCACGTGTTAAAATCCCCACCACTGTGTCAGAGGGTGACGCAATAATTAATTATACTAACTTCGGACAAGGCGTCCGTATGCCCAGTGCTCTCGTGAGCTGTCAACGAGGTTACGCGTATACCGTGATCCAGAATAGTTCGGATAACTATATAACTATAACTATATCTAAACCATTCGCAGTAGAACCGTACAGTGTCAGTGAAATACCAGTTAATAATATCAGTGACGCACCGCAAGGTTATGAGATCGACGAAGTGTTACAGCAGAATCTGGAAAAACTCAGGTTAGAACATATGAATGATGAGGAAAGAAAGGTTATTAGGAATCTTTGCTATGAATACCGTGATATCTTTTATTGTGAAAAAATACCTTTGAGCTTTTCGAACAATGTAAAACACCAAATCCGTACAAAAAATGAGGATCCTATTTACGTAAGACCATATAGGTTACCTCAAGTCCAGACAGACGAAATTAATAAACAAGTGGAAAAACTTTTATTAGATAATGTAATTCAGGAATCACATTCCCCGTGGAATGCTCCAGTGCATCTAGTTCCAAAAAAAATGGATGCATCAGGTGAAAGAAAATTTAGGATGGTCATTGATTACAGACGTTTAAATGAAATCACAACCGACGATAAATACCCATTACCCAACATCGCGGATCTTTTTGATAAACTAGGAAAATCAATTTACTTTACCACCTTGGATTTAGCAAGTGGGTACCATCAAATCGAGATAGATAAGGATGACAGACAGAAAACAGCATTCAGCACCCAAGCGGGTCACTACGAATTTCTGCGCATGCCGTTCGGTTTAAAAACCGCGCCGGCGACGTTCCAACGCGCAATGGATAACGTACTGCGTGGGTTACAAGGAATGCACTGTTTAGTCTACCTTGATGACATCATAGTTTACAGTAATAGCTTACAGGAACACATTCAGAGCTTAAGAAAGATATTTGATCGCTTAAGAGAAACCAACCTTAAAATCCAATTAGATAAATCTGAATTTTTACGCAAGGAAGTCTTGTACTTAGGACACACAATCACTAAGGAAGGTCTTAAACCGAACAATGACAAAATTAAAGCCATCTTAGATTTCCCTATTCCCACAACTACAACAGAAATCAAAAGTTTCTTAGGTCTTATAGGTTACTATAGGAAGTTTATAAAAGACTTCGCCAAAATAACACAGCCACTTACCAGTTGTCTAAAAAAACGTAATAAAATTATAATTGATGACAAATACAAATCCGCTTTCGCGACATGTAAAGAACTTTTAACAAACGCACCATTGTTACAATATCCCGATTTCAAGAAACCGTTTGTTCTAACAACAGACGCCTCTAACTTCGCTATCGGAGCCGTATTATCACAAGGAACTGTAGGCAGCGATAAACCGGTCGCCTACGCAAGTCGTACACTGAACGAAGCCGAGACGCGATACAGTACCATCGAAAAAGAATTACTAGCCATAATTTGGGCAGCAAAGCATTTCAGACCGTATTTGTATGGTAGAAAGTTTACAATCTACACCGATCACAGACCACTAGCATGGTTAAATTCAATAAAGGAACCCAACAGTAAACTCACCAGATGGAAGTTACGTTTAGCGGAATTTGATTATGACATCATATATAAAAATGGTAAACAAAACAGCAACGCTGACGCGTTATCCCGAATTAAATTAAACGCACTCACCGATGATGATAATATGTCAATGCAGGTAAATATAGACAATGATAAACCATCAAGTATAGTGACAATTTCATCAGATTCCAGTAATTCAATTAATTCCCAAAAACGCGTAGAAAAAGACGATTACGGAGCTATTAGATCACCATCAAATAGTAGCACAATATCAGCACCAGAAAGTAGTTCACATTCCGCAACAGCACACTCCGCTAAAGACATAGATACCATAGGTATACCCATATTAAATGAAGCAATAGACACAAAACCTAATCAAATTATAGTAGATTCTTGGGGATTAGACAAGTTAGAAGTAGTCAATGTTTCTAACTCAAAACAACGCATTTTAGAAATCAATTTACCATTAAATCGCCCTGATCTAATTAAAGACTTCTTAAAACGATATACCCGACCTAAAGTAAAACATTTTATCCACTTCACTGACCCTAATCATCGTAAACTATTTGTAGAAACAATAATAGCATTATTTAAAAAAGATACTGTACATTTCTTTGAATGCACAGAGCGTATCATTCATATAACAGACGAACAAGAACAACGCGCTATAGTACTAACTTATCACACCGGAACAACATGTCATCGTGGAATACGAGAAACAATAATGCGTCTTAAACGCACTTACTTTTGGAGTAAAATGGAAGAAACTGTTTCCAGCATCATAAATGCATGTGAAACTTGTAAACAAATGAAATATAATAGAAAACCTTTTAAGCCCGAACTACAGTTAACGCAAACTCAAACAAAACCATTTCAGGAAATTTTTATGGATCTGTTTAGTATAGAAGGCAAATACTATCTTACAATCGTAGACGCGTTTAGTAAGCTAGGACAGGCCATGGAAATACCTAATAGATCTACACCGGAAGTAGTTAGAGCATTGCTAAAGTATTTCTCATTTTATGGAGTTCCGACAAAAATCAATTGCGACCCAGGCTCAGAATTCAATAACGCCCTTTTAAAAGAAATGTTAACATTTAATAAAGTGGAATTACACATAGGTACTCCACATAACCCCAACTCAATGGGAATCGTTGAAAGATTCCACTCAACACTAATCGAGATTTACAGACTCGCTAAATTCGAACAAAAATTCACAGACGCAGCAGCCGTAATGACGTATGCAATATTGGCATACAATCAAACGATTCACTCAACGACAGGTTTAACGCCTTTTGAAGTAACTTTTGGACACACGGACTCTTCAAGCCCGTTTAACGTAGATTTTAATCAGCAATATACGCAACAGCTAGTAAAGGAACACGTAAGAAAAACGAAACATTTGTACAAATATTTAACCGATAAAATTATTGAAACTAAAGAAAGCATTAGGAACAAACGCGGCGGTGAAACCGAATTCGACATCCAAATGGGTGATACAGTGTTTATAAAAGGCGTGAATGAAAGACGAAGTAAGGATAAACCCCGTTATCAAAAAGCACAAGTCTCAGGTGAAATAGTTAGAAACACAGTCCCTGTAATATCAAAAAATAGACCCACTAAAGTTCCAATTAAAGACATAAGGCGTCCTCCGCAGGTGCCTCATCCTGATGATGATCCTGACAATCCGCGCCCGGGCCCTTCAACTCGACAAAATTGAAAGAAATCCGGGATTGCTACCAGTGAAGGAAGGTCAAGCATTGATTAGTGAAGAAAACTGGACGGTGATAAAAACCTTAAATCTGACCAACATCCAAAGGGATTTAGATCATAACGTAGACAAATATAGGGAATTTAAAGCTCACATAAGTAACACGGTTAAAATAGGAAATGCATTTGAATATAACAACATTAAAATGCAAACTGATAATATAATGCTCATTACTGTAGAAAAGTTTAAGCAAGTAGTACCTGTAAGTCGTAAAAAGCGCGGTCTAATAAATCCATTGGGATCTTTCATTAAAGCTATCACAGGTAATCTCGATAACGACGACGCTGAGAGATACGATACCATGATTAAAGAATTAAAAACGAATCAAGACGCTATTGCAAATAAAGTAACGATCTTATCCGAAATGGCGGGTATTATAGCCAATAATACCAATGCAACTCGACACAATTTCGCCCAAATCAATAAAGAGCTATTAATAATTACAAGACAGATAAATCAAAGTAACGTAGAAAAATTAGAAAACAAGATCATTCAAGTATTTCATTTATTTATTCATAACTTCCAAACGATCTTTACACATTTGGACGATATTGAAACCGCTATAGCTTTTAGTAGACTTAAGGTGTTACATCAATCAATAATCGATAATAAGGAATTGTTAAATGTATTAAAACAGATCGAAATAACTAATAAGTTAGTATTCCCAGCTAAATTAGCGAATTTAGTTAAAATTGAACAGACCATAGAGTTAAAAGCATATTTTAAAGAAAGACAGATAACGTTTATTATGAGCATCCCCTTGGTTACACCCGACATATATAATTACTATAGAGTAATTCCTTTACCCATCCTTAATAAAAATAATATCACCACCATCCTTGCACCTAAATCCCCTTTTATCCTGGTACAAGAGGCGAAAACTTGGTCGCTCCCCTCACCATGCCAGGAGATCGATGAAAACCTTCACCTATGCAGAAATGTGGATACTACTACACAAGAACAGGACTTATGCACTTCAAGCTTAATGAAATCGGAAACTGACACTTCCATGTGCAAACCTATAGCCGTGGAAATCAATAACTTGTACATCAGATCTTTTTATGAAAACTGGTGGATTGTGTATTCCAGAAATCCGGTAACCCTGAAGGAAACCTGCAAGGGGGAAATCACGAGAAAACAACTTCGTGGCACTTACCTGATTGGAATGGACGGAGTATGCGATCTCCAAATACAAAAGGTAACTCTCAGACGACGCCACTCTGGAGCGAGAGGCTTCAAATACCATAAAACAGCAAAGATAAACTTACCTGAAGTAGCACAAGGCCCTGTTAACGCAGATGAAGTAAAACCCGTAAACTTGGACAACTTGCAGCTTTTGGCGTACGCGCTGAAATCTCCCGAAAAACAAGTGTTAAGTGATGCAGTGATAAACATAAAAAGTGTTAGTGTGGGCACGGTAATTTTGTATGTTATAATTGTGTTAGTTATAAGTATAGTTATATTTTATAAGATAAAGAAAATGTACCCAAATTTATGTAATCGAAACCCTCCGATTCCAATTAAGCAATCGGATGATTTCGAACTTAAGGAGGGAGGAGTTATGTCCTCCAACATGCCATCACGCATTATCCAAGTACCTAAATAAGCATTAAGATAACGAAATAAGCATATTAAGCATATCATATTACAATAACAACCTAAACTGCTGATGCTGAGTCGGAATAATTGAAATCAACATCCTGCAGTTCCCGGTAGACGCCTCACGCCACCGGACCGATAATCAGCCCTATATAAGGAGCCCGTGATGATGGTATGGATACATTAGATTCTAGGCTTCCAACTTCGAAGCACATTAGATTTTAGGCTTCCAACCTCGAAGCACATTAGATTTTAGGCTTCCCACTTCGAAGCACCTTAGGTTAGTTAGGCTAGTACCGTTCAATCGCTGAACACTTAGTTGTAATTTTGTACTTTATAACTTCATTAAAAATCATTGAAAGTTTAAAGTTGTAGTTTTTTTATAAAGTCTGCTCGCCGCACAAACTTGACTAGGTACCTATGTATTTTAGGCATTCAGTGAGGTTGATATCAAATTTCCACGAAAGTAAACAAAGTAACAGGTTTTGGACAAATTCAATTCAATTTCATGTACGGTATTTGCTTATGTGAAACAATGCAGTAAGTAATTTAATTTTTCACGAATGTTACTTTGTTTTAAAGACATCAACCTGTCTCTGTTGCCCAATCTTTGCTGTGAGAGAGGGGTGGATGGGTGGATGTAGATATTATGTTATGCCACTGAACTCAGGTTGTCATAAAAGTATTTTGATTGATAGCAATTTCTTAGGTATTTTTTTACAAAGCACTTATCTACTTCTTTACACCACTAGGGGCAAAACCAACACAGTTAAAATCCTAAAACACTTGTGACTAGTTGATGACATAGATAAACTTTGTTCATTTATGGCCATGTGCACACAGATAGAGGATGTGCATGTGCAGCATTAGCTTCACTACTATGTACTGGTCAACAGGTTTAAAACAATTTATTTATTTTTAAAGGACAACTTGTTTTTGATCAACCAAAACGCGTCTATTACCTGCCCGTCAAGATCTACTGAAACCTGGAATCAAATAATAATACATTAGATAGAAAAAACATAACCCTCCTTCTGGCGCAGTCGGGTAAATATTATACGACACTGAATTAAGAGTTAAACGTTCCTCACCTGTTCAATATTGATATGAGTCTTGTTGAATGCTTTGAACTTCGTGTAGCCGTAGTCCTGCGACCTGAATGCTGACCACTCGGATGGCTTGTCTGTTAAAAAAGTGAACAATTGGGCTACACTGAGTACAAGACACCATTACAGATTATAGGACGCCTTACAGAATTTACATGCAAACTCGCGTTTGTGTTTAATCGCAACTTGTATAGTCACATCAATAACAAAAGAAGGTTACCTGTATAATACAATCTAAAAATTGAGCGCAAATGTATTTATAAAGTAACATGTAAACTATCCCAACTTACGTGTGAAGTGGTCGCGGCCCTCGCGGCAGCCCGCCGAGCCCGTCACGAGGTGCACGGGAGCCCTACGCCACCAACAATCATTCATCAGTTGCAGAATCGACATTTTCATGTTATTCTTCTAGGTTAAATAAAAGGAATAAAATCATACATCTTCTAATGGGAATACAAGTTTTGGATATTTAGTGGTCTCGATTTCTGAAAGGAAAATTAAATTAAAGGGTGGGCATGAGTCGCTTAACGAAAGTGAGGCGAATGCGTACTCACACTGATGTAATATTTGAATACAGGACACAAAAACATACCAACCGAATTGAGAACCTCCTCCTTTTGTTGAAATCGGTTAATAACACATTCAAGGTCAAATTAACTACTTCGCTCTTGTTAAATGTCTGCAAGCGTCTGATAGCACTTATTATTAGGCCGACCGTGCAAGACGTCAACGCAGACAGTGTAGCCAGATACAAATCTTTGTGTTGATGGCCTCAACTCCCATTGAGCGACCTACACGCCGTAAGAAAACAACAACTGAGTCGGTAACCATTTTAATATGCATTACATGCCCGTAGACTACCTGTAATTAAACAGATGGTCACATCTAGGTACACAAAGTAAAATCAAGAAAAAGATCTTCACTTTCTTTGGAATATTACATACGTATTAAAATCATAAGAAATTTTAGTGTATAAAAATGAGATTCAAAACTTATCTTGGTAAGGCTAAACATGATTTAGATGATCTAAATTAGTTCTAATATAATAATATCACTTACTTATCACTGGTGCGAATATAAAATGCATTCGATTTGAAACAGTGAGAACACAATTAGAACTAACCACCAATGTAACATTATCACATTTAAGAAGATCCTTTACCTTCTTCTCATTTTTTCTTTTTTTTTTAATAGCACAGCTCTCCCATTTTTCTTTCAGAATAAGTGTTAGTGGGTTGGTTAATATCTAATAATAAGTCTAGTTAACTAAAAATATGGCCAAATAACATTAGGGACGCTATCTGACAGATAGCCCTTCGTGTTTGTTCTCAGCGGTGTTAGGGCCATGGCTGGTATCGCTGGTGCTTTTCCTTCACGAGCCAGAAGGAGTCAATGATGTCTCCCGCCTCTTTGCCGAGGGCGTGTTCAACCGACACCTGCAAATAACCAATAACACACGATATTCAACTCGTTATTGTGATTTTAAAAATAAATATTTCTCGTAGCTTCAAAATCTTGTTTGAAACGTTGAAAACAAATTGAGTTTGCGACCTGCAAGCCTAGGATGCGCGTCACGATAAACTTTTATCGAGGCATTTTATTCTTAATGCACAATAAGCACATACATTTTCACATCTTAAATCATCGATAAGATTTTATCAAAGCGCGCATCTTAGGCCAGCTGGTGACGTCATAACCTCATTGTCATAAATATAAAAAGATAAAAAGTAGATCAACTGACTAGAGTGCCAAGTACCCTACTATAGGTCAAGCGCTAGTGATTCAGTTAGTGCCTGAGGAATGGGAGCGGTACGGGAGGGTCTTTCTGAGACATCAAACGTCAGCGAGACTTCAGATATACTTCAAACTTGCATGCTTTGCCACGTCATCATATGTACGCATAGCTGGGCACCGTTAATCAAATAGTTAACTTCGTTAATCGTTAAACCGTTAATAAAAAAATTTACTTCGTTAAACGTTAAAACGTTACATTTAGCAAGATTTAACGCAAGTTAACGTTAATCGTTAATCCGTTAACACATGATAATAAAACGAAAAAAGTAATAGGCTAGTTTCCTAAAAAAGTTTTTTTAGTCCGTAATGTTTAATATCAAAAAATATAGGACACATATATTTTTATTTGTCAATCTAACAAATAATTACATAGTTATGGTGCGTTGAAGTTCCGCACGACGTCACAACGTGCGGCACTTTTATGCACGCATTGACGTCACGGGCCTCTTCTTATGAACTTTGGCGCGCTTTATCTCTTTAAATTTTCATTAGTTTGAAAAAGTGAAAAATACGTGTAGAGTATTTCTTGATAAGTTAACTGACGGACTAATTAAAACTCTTGCTTTTTGACCCAAGAAACATTCCTATTGTATGCAAGGTTCAAATAATTTCGAAAGCTTGTATCGCGCACGGAATTTATTCCTTTTTTTTTTTCGTTTTAATAGTAACAACTGCATTTAAGAATAAAACCTAGTTTTTAAAAAAGTATTTTATAATTTAATTTTACACTTTTTAGTAGTAGTAGTAGTAGACTAAGAGCTAGTGAACGCCAGACCTACGTAATTTTATAAAAGCTGAAAGTTTTTTTTAGCGTATGCTCCCAATATAGGATAGAATGTTGGTGAATCATAATGATTAGGTCATCGTGGCTTTAGCAGCTATCCTAAAAAAATTGTCTGGCAAGGAGTTGGAACTGTCAAAACTGTCTTGCTGATGAGGAAACTACTTCTAATTATTGCCCTAATATTTTAGCGATTATGGTAAAAATCAGCGTTTATGGTATAACGTAAGCCTAACTTTTACGGTGACTTTTTCTGTAAGTATATTCAATAGACTATAATTCTACTTACGTTATACCATAAAATCTGATTTTTATGTCTAATATTTGGGCAATGATTAGAAGTTGTTTCGACATCAGCCACACAGTTTTGACAGTTCCAACTCCTTGCCAGACAGTTTTTTTAGGATAGCTGCCAAAGCAACGATAATCCAAACTTCATAATCCACCAACATTCTAACCTATATTGGGAGCATACGCTGACAAACTTTCAGCTTTTATAAAATGACGTAGGTCTGGCGTTCACCAGCTTTTAGTCTATAGTATCTCAATCTCAGAGCCTTGGTTCAATTACAATGCAATTTAGCACCAAAGTGCTCGAAAAGACAAATCCAACAAACCCAAAGTCGATACGTTTCCACCGTTTCGTTTAGGAATTCCTATGGCCGCCTCCTGACTCCATCATCAGACCAGCTTAATGGTACCATAACATTGCATTTTCATCGTACTTACATAGGTATATCAAATTTCAGCTCAATCGGTTGAGAACTGGTCTTAAATTCAGTTGCAAGATTTGTCCCACACATACTAACAAGTCAATATAAAGCTTGTAAATAAATAAAAAAATTGCATTTTTATTTCGTTTCGTTCTGGTTGTACAAAAACTGTTATTTTGGGTTCTGGAAGTCCGAACGTACTTGTCAGAACGCGTTTTTCTAGTGTTTTTCAGCGTGCCTGCTTTATCTTTTTGGTAAATAGTTGGTACTGGATTAACGATTAACGGACTTAGGATAATTTAACGGAAGTTAACGAGTCCGTTAACATTTTTTAAAGTTAACTTAAAAGTTAATCCGTTAATAGAAATGTTAACTTCGTTAATTAACGATTAACGGATTAACGAGTTAATGCCCAGCTATGTATGTACGTCAATGTCACCCCTCCCATACCTCAGGCACTGACTGGGTTAAGAACTATAAGAGAGGTGCCACACGAGCGTTGCGGCTGCGACGCGTTATCGCAACGCAATTATTTCAACGCAGTAACTGCCACACGAGTAGGGTTGCCAGGCGTCCGGCTTTAGCCGGACATGTTTGGCTTTTTAGGGACTTGTCCGGCCTGTCCGGCCAAATATTGCCTTGTCCGGCCTGTCCGGCTTTTTATTTCGTTGCTGCGCCAGGCAAAAGTCGAGACTCAGAATCATATGAAGCGCACGCACCAGGATGTTGGTTAGCAACCGATGATGATAGTCACTCATGAGCTGACACTAATTGCACCCCCCCCCGTCACATGTCCGGCTTTTAGTTTACGGCCAAATGAAGCACAAAGTCCGGCTTTTGTGATTTTGGACCTGGCAACCTTACACACGAGTGCTACTTTGGCGCTGGGTCCGAGGCTATCTCCGAGGTCGCAGCGTTTGGTGTAGGATGTCTCAGTTTGATTTATCCCATAAAGGCGGTCTTTCTTGCACTAATTATATAAGATAATCTAAATCAATATCTTCCGCACTCATTTTGTTGACGATAATTTAAATACGCAACAACTGTCCTTCAGCAATTAAATACTGCGTTGCCGCTCCGTCGTTTCAACGCATCTCCCTTCCCCACCTCGTCTCCCTCCTCTCCTTGTGCGTTGCGTCGCCGTCCGTCATTTCAACGCATCGTGTGGCATATCGTTTTATATGTAGAACGACGAAGCGTCACCGCTCAGTCGACGCACAGCTAACGCACCGCACAGACAACGCCCGTGTGGCATCTTTTAGTTGAACGATAAACAAACAGAACGCACCTGTTCGATATAAATATGCGTGCGGTTGAGCACTGCGAGGCGCGTGTAGCCGTAGTCCTGCGAGCGGAACGCCGACCACGGCATCGGGTGCTCTGGGAATAAAGCAAATCATTAAAATAAATTATATGATTGAAATAAAGGGGAAAGTTTCATTTTAACTAAAATAGTAAGACACGGGTCTTAAGGCGACGTTTGTTAATGAGTTATCGTAACCGAAACGTCAAGCTGTGAGTACATAATGTAACGTTGCGTTAAGACCCGTGTCTTACTATTTTATTTTAAAGGGGAAAGTGCCTAAATGCGGGCGGCGTAAGGACCGGGCGTTGTGGAAATCCTTGGGGGGCCTTTGTCCATCAGTGGACGTCATTTGGCTGAAACGAACGAACGAATTCATTCTTCTCCTTTGTCCTATGTTAATGGCGATGAAATAGTGTTTAGTGCTATTATCCTTTATACATTGACAATGATGAAACCAACAAAATTAACTAATTAGCTCTATGCCAATAATGGCACATTAGTAACAGCTTCAATTTCGTAATCGCATTCCCACGTTAAGGAATCAGGTAAGTAGGTACATAAAATAATTTTCGTGATCGTTTTCTGAAAAATTGTTTTAGTATAAAAAAGTAATGCGACTACGGACTCGAATCTGAGAATGTTACTTTATCTAAGGGAGGGTGATGACTTAAAAATCTAGGGGGTGTCATGATTAATGTATTGAATAATATCGCGTTGAGAAACATGGTCTCTATTTAAATTGCATTGAATAAAAGTTTGAACACTCACTTTTGAAACCGTCGGTGCCCTCCCTGCATCCCGCAGAGCCGGTGACCAGGTGCACCGGAGCCCTAAAACACAGGAACATTCCTAATATTACGCTCTCATGCACTATAGGGCCACTTGCTTAACGCCAGACGAATTTTTACATGTTATAGGTATTATGTGTTAAGAAGGACATTAAGTTTTATCCAGACTCCAAAAGACCAACCCAACAGTAAATAAAAAGTAAAAGTGGTTGCCAATCGGCTTGAAAGCAAATAGTCCCCAAAGTGCGTCCAGCGTTAGAAGACACCCTGTATATTACTTTTCATTAAAGCTGACAACTGACAATAGTCAAAATCTTTCTCACTTGCATTCAAATGTCAGCTCTAGTGAAACTATTAGGCTGAGTTGCACCATCTAACTTTAACTTTAACAAACGTCAAAAATCTGTCAACTCCACACAAGAAACTCCGGTTACTGTTATAGTAAGTTGGTGCAACTCAGCCTTCATATGTCACAGGCAAGTTGTTAGTGAGCAAAAAGCTATATTGAATTTGTTAAGACTGCTGATTTTTTGAATTTTGAAATATAAAAGCGTTATGAGTATAAGTTTGCTATATTTACCTGAATAGGAATAAATGAGCAGTCTCGCTGGTTAGCCTTAAAATATCATACTTAATCTAACAGCCAAGGCCACACGGTTTGTTAATTCTACCAATTAAAAAGAACACACAAGAACGCAAGAAACCAAAAAGGGCATAAATATGCTGAAGTACGACACGTTTATAAGTATCCATTATAAGATAAGTCATTATAGATGTATTTTCGAAATCCGGGAGCGACCGTAAAGGGTTAGTATGAAAAAATAGATTATGTACGATGGTAACAAATATAATGGATTATGTGCCGCAGAACCGTACGCCGCCAAAAAAGCGTGAACGTCGCAAATCATTATGTCCCACGAAGTCGGTCAGCAGAAAGGAACGATCGCCAAACAGTCAAGGCTGATAATCACGCGACTGTAAGACCTCGTTCATGTCATCGCATTGTCCACCATCGACTGTGAGAATGCTCACGACCGTTCCTAGAAGTTTACCGGTTGGGTGTGAACCAGAAGTTAATTATGGAAAAGTCAATCAACTGCGTAACGCGCCCTCAGTCATAATGAGAATTGTATTCCCTCAGAGTCGGCAGCGGACAATACGTCAGTTTGAACGAGGCTTAAAGGCTTAATTTCCCCCTATACTAACGTTGGTCGTAAACGATACATCACTGAGCGGCCATAAACGCATCACTGACGTCGGCATTGCAATGCGGCGCCTCATGTACGTAATGTACTTACATTCGTGGGCTCTGCTGACTTACGCTATCAGCATAACCTCAAGCTTAAACCAATGAAGCTGGTTGGTTACTGACCATAAAGTTAATATACCTAATGGAATAGAGCAACAAAGAACTGTGCGAGCGAGATGTCGCTAGCAGCAACACTGTGTGATAAAAAGAGCCGTCGCCGTTACGTCAAACAGAACCGTTTTTTTTTTCAACTATTTGACAGTTCAGAGGCACTTAGTGGCACGCTGAAAATTTGAACTCTTAAGTGACTGAAATCGTGGATGTTTATGAGAAATACGGCCGAATACTGAAACGCCATTTAAATATTTGACGGCTTCTCAAATAGTTAAGCAGCTCCTAAACTTACATTTCGCATACTCAAAACAATATCTGAGCAGTTCTCAATTTGTAAGCACCTCTCAAATTAAGTTGCACTTAAACGCCACTCAAATGAATTTTCGCATACTGAAACGCCATTCAACGCTAAGCATTACTCAAACAACTGTCAAATCGTCTTAAGCAGCTGTTAAATTTGAGAGTGCTTGCCCGGTATCTTAAATCCTATTCTTATACCTAAATCGACCTAAATAGTGGTAAATAATGTGTGTCATCGTTATCATTTCTTTCGAGCCTTGAGGAAATACCTAGATCTAATCGCAGGAACGCAATAAGGCTGAACGCTATTGAAAAATATTATTATAATGACATGCAATTCCGAGCGAGGTTCCGCGTCTCTAAAGAAACGGTGTTGTTTCTGGATTCATAATTTGGAAGCTCTTTGAAACCCCTCACCAAACGCCATACAACCAGTGGACCAAATACTTATTATAACCCTACTGTTCTACGCAACGGGAAGTTATGAACGTGTACTAGGTGATATCTTCCACATCTAACAGCCAACTGTGCATCGTATAGTGCACGAAGTAACAACCAAAATAGCTGCTATGAAATCGCAATACATAAATATGCCTATTTCTGAGGAATAAGGGGACATCGCGTAGCAGCATTTCCAAGAGTTGTTGATTTGTCAATTTGATGCTCTGTCAACAATGATAAATGTCAATTGTGGTTACGTTTCGGTCCACGATCGCCACTTAATAGATTTCAACAATAAAAAGTATTACCTTTAAAATTATTTTTTTAATTAAATAAAAATGCAAGCATTAATTTTTTTATATGACAAAACGAGATTTATATATAATAGAAACTAAAAATAAACTGTTCTATGTTAAGTTGATTGAGTATATTTCCATAAAAGACAATACATAAACAAACGATGCTGCGTGTAATGGATAAAAAACGCAAAGTTATCATTTGTGTAAATGAAAACATACTTTTTTTGGTAAATGTTGCCATTATGTAAACATTTGAGAGCTGCTTAGCTGATCACGGCTTCAAATCCGTTGAGTGGCGTTTGAGAATACCATTTAAAATTGAAGGATACTTAAATTTAGGAGCCCGTCAGCTGAGTGAAAGATTTGAGTAGCGTTTCAGTATTCGGCCGATAGTGCTTCAAAAACGGGGTTACTGGTTCAGTGATTGATTTATTTTACAACACAGTGAAATAACCCGGACACTGACACACAAATGTCATCCAAAATCGGTTTCGTTTGACAGCTCGTGGTTGCTGCTCTATTCCGACGGAATATTAACTCTATGATAGGAACACGCGTGCAGGCCAGACCAGTCCGAGCGAGGCTGTCTCCTCTCCTGACCTGGGGTTGGTGTAGGGTTCCTGGAGGGAGCCGTTGTAGACCTGGTTGTCGTAGAGCGGCCACGTGCGCTCGTAGGAGTGCTCGTGCGCCCACACCGCTAGGTCCACGCCGAACTCTTGGAGGAGAGACTCCAAACCTGTCAAAGTCAAAATTCCTTTATTTGCATAGACTATTATTTATAGTGCTGTAAGCACAAATCGTCAAATATTTTGCTCTTATGAGCCTCGACATGTCTCATAATCTTTTTACCCTACCAGCGCTTCGAGACCAACATTTGGTAAGTGCCTGTCGGAGACATTCCAGATATAACTTAAATACAATGTATTTCATATTCGACTTCAATTAATATAATACACAGGTTAATAAACTTAGATAACGATGCGTCACACTTCATGCACCATTCTAAATGTACTTATAGGTGTGTGATACGGTTATTAAGATAATATTTGAAATGGAACGCTAAGCCCACAGTTCGAATTCGAAATCTTATATAATGGAAGTACTTATGCAAGTAAATAAAAAGTACTATTCTTTGTTGATACATTATTAAAACGTTGATAAAAGACGCGACCAGTAAACAAAACATAATAATGCGAGGAAGCTATCAAGTTACGATAAGATTAATAGATTTTTTTTATGCAGAACAAAGCAAGTAGGTATTTGACCGCAATCACACCTGATGATATTTTTATCAGTTAAGCTATTATTGCAATTTACACAAAAGAAAGTCAAGTAAGTCAAGACACAAAAGAAAGAGTAGTTTTTTTTTACAAAATGCTTCACCCTGAGCGAAGAAAACAAAGCATATGATAAAGAACATTAATTTATACCGAAAAGACAGAGGAACTCGGTGCGTGTGTACTGTTGAATTATTTAATTCCACTTTGGTGAAGAAAGTGGAATTTTTAGTGTCCTCATTTCACCTCGAAACCAAGTGACATCAACCAGGTGAACAAAGTGGTATAAACCTGTCTTGTCCTGCATAAATAAAATCTGTACTGTTGCTATTGCTACAGTACCCGGCTAAAGGAAACCAAGCCTTAACAGCAGATGATAAAGAACATTTTACCGAAGAGGCCGAGGAAGCCGGTGCGCGTGTACTCGAGGCTGCAGTACTCAAGGCTGCAGTCGTCGTTTGCTGCAGTACCCGGCTGAAGGGAACTGAGCCTTAGTGGCAGGTGTTAAGGTACAATACCGAAGAGGCCGAGGAAGCCGGTGCGCGTGTACTCGAGGCTGCAGTCGTCGCTGTTGCTGCAGTACCCGGCTGAAGGGAACTGAGCCTTAGTGGCAGGTGTTAAGGTACAATACCGAAGAGGCCGAGGAAGCCGGTGCGCGTGTACTCGAGGCTGCAGTACTCAAGGCTGCAGTCGTCGTTTGCTGCAGTACCCGGCTGAAGGGAACTGAGCCTTAGTGGCAGGTGTTAAGGTACAATACCGAAGAGGCCGAGGAAGCCGGTGCGCGTGTACTCGAGGCTGCAGTACTCAAGGCTGCAGTCGTCGTTTGCTGCAGTACCCGGCTGAAGGGAACTGAGCCTTAGTGGCAGGTGTTAAGGTACAATACCGAAGAGGCCGAGGAAGCCGGTGCGCGTGTACTCAAGGCTGCAGTCGTCGTTTGCTGCAGTACCCGGCTGAAGGGAACTGAGCCTTAGTGGCAGGGGTTAAGGTACAATACCGAAGAGGCCGAGGAAGCCGGTGCGCGTGTACTCGAGGCTGCAGTCGACTCGCTGTAGCTGCAGTACCCGGCTGAAGGAAACTGAGCCTTAGTGGCAGGTGTTAAGGTACAATACCGAAGAGGCCGAGGAAGCCGGTGCGCGTGTACTCAAGGCTGCAGTCGTCGTTTGCTGCAGTACCCGGCTGAAGGGAACTGAGCCTTAGTGGCAGGTGTTAAGGTACTAGAGATGGGTTATACTAGGTAAATTTGATACTAGGTGCACCTATTCCTAGTATTTATTAATACTCGATCCAAATACCTATTCCACCTAGTACGTAGTAATTTAGCATACTTGACGCGACTAGTGCGGACTAATCCACGTAATATGACTTTAAAATACATTTTTTTTTAAAAGATACAACCGTAGTATGAATAATGCAATTTGAAATTGAATAATAATTCCTCCTTTCATACTTCAACAGGCTTAGGACTGCCAATTTAAAAGTTGGCGTATTTAAAAGATATCAATTTCATAAAAATATTTACATATTTTTTCTTATTTACATGAATATGGTTTGACTACGTTTGTGTGCGTTTGCTTCGTCGCGCTCAAATTTGTTTGGTCAGACAGAGACGGAGTGAATCTCTACGTTCGCACATAAGCTTAGCGAGAAATACTAGGTGCGCGTAATACACGACTACGGATTACGCAATAATAACCTCTATTACTTTGATGATAGGGTCGGAAATCGTGTAATTTATAAAATACTAGGTGGATCAAGTATTTAAAAAATTGGAATAGGTGCCGCCTAGTACTGTAAAATACCTAGTGTGTGGATCTGTTCTAGTAAATACGTCTCATCTCTATAAGGTACAATACCGAAAAGGCCGAGGAAGCCGGTGCGCGTGTACTCCAGGCTGCAGTCGACGTCGTCGCTGTTGCTGCAGTACATCGGCCGGTGCCCGAACACCACGATCCACGGGTGCTTGGCTCTGCAAACATTGTTTACTAACAGTTGGTGGACTATCATCATTTCGACCAAAGGACATCCACTGTCAAACATAGGCTTCCCCAAATGAGTTCCAGATTGGCCGGCTACATCCAGCGCAATCCTACAACCTTTTTAAGGTCATCTAGTGTCCTCATTTCTGATTCGATCTCGTAAGGAAACACCGATTGTCAACACAAATAACAGTGCACAATGGTTACGGGACTTTCGGTTGCCGCATCGCTGTTGATGGATACAGACTGGATACAGACAACCTCAAAATTTTCTATCAATTAAAGGGAGTAGAAGTCAGATTATGATCAAATACCCGCGGCTTCACCCGCGTGAAATTTAGTTGTCACAGATCGTCATAAATTATAGCCTATATGTTATTCTGGGTTATAAACAATAAAGTAAAGTTTCATCAAAATCCGTTCAGTAGTTTTTGCGTGAAAGAGTAACAAACATCTAGACATCCAAAAAAACTTTCGCATTTATAATATTAGTAGGATATCATTGCTTGGTGTCAAACATAATTACAATTAAAATAAGGGATCGATGTTCGATGTTCATATAGCAGGTCAATAACAAACAAAAAATCAACAAACCTGTTAGCCGGCTTGGCCGCGTTGGCGAGGTCCCTCTTGAGCCAGTCGTACTGGTTGACGATGAGCTTGAGCCCGTTCTCCGTGAAGTAGTAAACTTCAGTAGAAATGGACACGAAGTGCACGGGGCCCACGTCGAAGCTGTAGTACAGGTTCGCCTCCGCGCCCGGCATCGAGAACCGCGCGGAATAGTGGGAGAAGTTGCTGGAAGGGCGCAATTTATTCTTCAAATGAAATGATGGATTGAGAGCACGTTGTAACTATATGCCTACAGTTCCGCTAGTTAGGTTTAGGTATAATTTACACCAAAGCGGAGAGCAAACAAGAGATGTGTTTTCCGGGAAGTGATTGCTCCATAATATTGCGGATAGCTTCGGTGGATACGCTTTAGCTGATGGCTTCTCGTCTCCACTTCGGACATCTTTGCTTTGGTGGAGTCCGGGCCTTAAAGTTACAGCAGGCACACAAGCTACTTTTGACATCAGTGATCGGCGATTTAGCCGCTTTTTAAAAGCTACATGCAGCGACTACACATTCCACACTATTGAGTCGCTTTGTGGAAGCTCGACGCAGCGATAACAGTCGCTAAAACACGCGATTTCAATAGCATTCGAACGTAAGATATGAAGTCGCTAAATCGTGATGGTGCGTTAATCGGAAAATGACTGATGCTAAAAGCAGCAAGTCTGCTGCATGACAGACATTCATATAAATAGGTGGCGACAGCGAATGTTACAGGCGGTTGAGACTTGACTCACTAGGCACTCTCGTGGTTGCCCGGGTAGGGCAGACGATCGTTGGAAGGGAGGGAGAGAGAAATGGGGAGAGAGCGGGGTAAAAACGCTTTTGAAAAGCCCATCTGTAAAAAATAAAGTACAGTAGAATCCGTTTAGTACGACGTCGCTTATAACGACCAATCGCTTTTAGGGATTCATATTTTTGATTTGGTTGGTTGATTTGTTGAGAAATAACGTAAAAAATGTCTTTTTAGTACGATGTCCAGGTAGTACGACGTAATATCATCTGATTCTCCGTCGTTATAATCTGATTCTACTGTACTTCTATAACTTTTAAGACACTCACTCAGCGCTCTCGTGGTTGCCGGGGCAGGTCATGTAGGCAGGCGACGGTCGCTGGTGCTAGAGTGCGATTAAGCGAGAGAGAGTGAAAGGGAGACAGAGAGAGAGAGGTATAAAAGCGCTTTTTAAAAGCCTATTATAATGAAAAATAAATTACTTTCCCAACTTTTAAGACACTCACTAGACGCTCTCGTGGTTTCCGGGGTTAGCAGGTCATGTAGGGCAGGCGGCGGTGGCTAGTTCTAGATTGCGATTAAGCGAGAGTGAGAGAAAGGTGTAAAGGCGCTTTTTAAAAGTCTAAATGACTTTAAAACACTCACTAGGCGCTCTCGTGGTTGCCGGGGCAGGTCATGTAGGGCAGGCGCGGTCGCTGGTGCTAGAGTGACATTAAGTGAAAGAGAGAGAGAAAGGGAGTCAGAGAGTGTGAGAGAGAGGTGTAAAACCGCTTTTTTAAAGTCTAAGACACTCACTCAGCGCTCTCGTGGTTGCCGGGGCATGTCATGTAGGCAGGAGACGGTCGCTGGTGCTAGCAAAGTAAATACAAATGAGTAAGTCATCTTCATAGAAACGCACCGAGCGCGGTTTGTATGTGAGCGCGCCAATATACGTATGCGGCGCGCACGCACACACTGACAAAATTCGGCGCAACCACGACTGGCTCCCCGCTAATCCCCGCTCAATTTTGTCAGTGTGTGCGTGCGCGCCGCATACGTATTGGCGCGCTCACATACAAACCGCGCCCGTGCGTTTCTGTGAAGATGACCTACTCATTTGTATTTACTCTGGTGCTAGAGTGCGATTAAGCGAGAGAGAGAGAGAGAGGTGTAAAACCGCATTTTTAAAGTCTAAATGACATTTAAGACACTCACTCAGCGCTCTCGTGGTTGCCGGGGCAGGTCATGTAAGCAGGAGACGGTCGCTGGTGCTAGTACGATTTAGCAAGAGAGCGAGAGAGAGAGAGAGAGGTGTAAAAGCGCTTTTCAAAAGCCTATTAAAACTATTTTTATAACTTAAGGCACTCACTAGGCGCTCTCGTGGTTGCCAGGGCAGGTCATGTAGGGCAGGCGCGGTCGCTGGTGCTAGAGTGCGATTAAGCGAGAGAGAGAGAGAGAGAGAGAGAGAGAGAGAGGTGTAAAACCGCTTTTTTAAAGTCTAAATGACATTAAAGACACTCACTAGGCGCTCTCGTGGTTGCCGGGGCAGGTCATGTAGGTAGGAGACGCTCGCTGGTGCTAGTACGATTAAGCGAGAGAGAGAGCAAGAGAGCGAGAGAGAGGTGTAAAAGCGCTTTTCAAAAGCCTATTAAAACTATTTTTATAACTTAAGGCACTCACTAGGCGCTCTCGTGGTTGCCAGGGCAAGTCATGTAGGGCAGGCGCGGTCGCTGGTGCTAGAGAGAGACTGGGCGAGAGAAACGTATAAAAGCGCTTTTCAAAAGCCTATAAGCAGAAAATAAACGACTTTTATAACTTAAGACACTAGGCGCTCTCGTGGACGTGGTTGCCGGGGCAGGTCACGTAGGCAGGAGACGGTCGCTGGTGCTAGTACGATTTAGCAAGAGAGCGAGAGAGAGAGAGAGAGGTGTAAAAGCGCTTTTCAAAAGCCTATTAAAACTATTTTTGAAGATGACCTACTCATTTGTATTTACTCTGGTGCTAGAGTGCGATTAAGCGAGAGAGAGAGAGAGAGGTGTAAAACCGCATTTTTAAAGTCTAAATGACATTTAAGACACTCACTCAGCGCTCTCGTGGTTGCCGGGGCAGGTCATGTAAGCAGGAGACGGTCGCTGGTGCTAGTACGATTTAGCAAGAGAGCGAGAGAGAGAGAGAGAGGTGTAAAAGCGCTTTTCAAAAGCCTATTAAAACTATTTTTATAACTTAAGGCACTCACTAGGCGCTCTCGTGGTTGCCAGGGCAGGTCATGTAGGGCAGGCGCGGTCGCTGGTGCTAGAGTGCGATTAAGCGAGAGAGAGAGAGAGAGAGAGAGAGAGAGAGGTGTAAAACCGCTTTTTTAAAGTCTAAATGACATTAAAGACACTCACTAGGCGCTCTCGTGGTTGCCGGGGCAGGTCATGTAGGTAGGAGACGCTCGCTGGTGCTAGTACGATTAAGCGAGAGAGAGAGCAAGAGAGCGAGAGAGAGGTGTAAAAGCGCTTTTCAAAAGCCTATTAAAACTATTTTTATAACTTAAGGCACTCACTAGGCGCTCTCGTGGTTGCCAGGGCAAGTCATGCAGGGCAGGCGCGGTCGCTGGTGCTAGAGAGAGACTGGGCGAGAGAAACGTATAAAAGCGCTTTTCAAAAGCCTATAAGCAGAAAATAAACGACTTTTATAACTTAAGACACTAGGCGCTCTCGTGGACGTGGTTGCCGGGGCAGGTCACGTAGGCAGGAGACGGTCGCTGGTGCTAGAGTGCGATTAAGCGAGAGAGAGAGAGAAAGGGAGACAGAGAGAGAGAGGTATAAAAGCGCTTTTTAAAAGCCTATTAGTGAAAAATAAATTACTTTCCCAACTTTTAAGACACTCACTAGACGCTCTCGTGGTTTCCGGGGTTAGCAGGTCATGTAGGGCAGGCGGCGGTGGCTAGTTCTAGATTGCGATTAAGCGAGAGTGAGAGAAAGGTGTAAAAGCGCTTTTTAAAAGTCTAAATGACATTTAAGACACTAACTATGCGCTCTCGTGGTTGCCAGGACAGGTCATGTAGGGCAGGCGCGGTCGCTGGTGCTTAGAGTGCGATTAAGCGAGAGTGAGAGAGAGGTGTAAAAGCGCTTTTTAAAAGTCTAAATGACATTTAAGACACTCACTATGCGCTCTCGTGGTTGCCAGGACAGGTCATGTAGGGCAGACGCGCGGTCACTGGTGCTAGAGTGCGATTAAGCGAGAGAGAGAGAGAAAGGGAGACAGAGAGAGAGAAAGGTGTAAAAGCGCTTTTTAAGTCTAAATGACATTTAAGATACTCACTCAGCGCTCTCGTGGTTGCCGGGGCAGGTCATGTAAGCAGGAGACGGTCGCTGGTGCTAGTACGATTTAGCAAGAGAGCGAGCGAGAGAGAGAGAGAGGTGTAAAAGCGCTTTTCAAAAGCCTATTTAAATTATTTTCAACCGACTTCAAAAAAGGAGGAGGTTCTCAATTCGACCCGTATGTTTTTTTTTTTTTCTATGTTTGTTACGCGATAACTCCGCCAATTATGAACCGATTTGAACAAATCTTTTTTCGGCGTATAGGTAATACCTACCTCAAGGGTGGTCCCATTTAAATTTAATAATAGAAAAAACAACCCCCAAGGGTGGAAAATTGGGGATGAACTTTTTTATACGCAATATCTCCGCCGATTATAAATCAATTTGAACGATTATTTTTTTGTTGAATAGGTATTATCAAAAGGGTGGTTTCATGCGAATTTGAAGAAAATATTTCACCCCCAAGGGTGGAAAATTGGGGATGAACTTTTTTATACGCAATATTTTTAATTTTTAGTTTTTTTTTTGTGTTCACGCATTTGAAGTCGGTTTTATTTTTTTTAAAAGTTAATTACCTATGTTTATTATAACTTAAGACACTCACTAGGCGCTCTCGTGGTTGCCAGGGCAGGTCATGTAGGGCAGGCGCGCGGCGACAGGCTGCAGCTTGCGCATGAAGGCGTCTCCCACGCGGCCCTCCTGCTCGTTCATGTCGTACGCGAAGTCGCCCACGTGCAGGATCATGTCGTACTTGTCCTGCTCCACGTCCTTCTTCAGGAATGGGAGCGACTGCCGGCAATTGGATACGTCTTAAGGTATACCTTTTTATTTGGGTAGTAAGGTTTATACCCATCAAAAACATTCTGTTAAAAACTAGCCAAGTCTCGATGGGCACTGCCGGGCCCCCAGATTGAAATCGAAAGATATTTTGGATCATACGTAAAGACAATTTCTTGTCCTTCATTGATCGGATTTTTATTGGCGGTAAGCTGTAAATCTTGGCTACACAGGAGTTGTTAGCAGTGAGAGCAAGGACTTTCCCACCTAATCCAAAATTAGTAAAAGAAAATTGAGTGCTTTCACATTCTGGCGACTTTAGCAGTGCTACCGCGAGACAGAAACGCGCTGGTAATTTTATACGCGGCAGCGGCTTTTAAGGGTTCCATAGCCAAATGGCAAAAGACGGAACCCTTATATTTTATAGTGTGAAAGCAGGCATTCGCTGCTATCGCGTTTCTGATGCCCGTAAAAGAGGTTTGAGCACCGGTTTCCACCAAAGCGGAGCGGAGCAGGGAAGTGTGTTGAATAACCAATCAGATTTAATTTATTCCCACTTCTCGTCTCCTCTCCGCCGCCGCTGTCAAATTCTATTCTATAGAACAATTTGACGGCTCAACACTTTTCCGCTCCGCCTACGCGCCTTGGTGGAAGCCGGGCCTAACTCCACGCACAGTGACGTGGTACTCACCAAGGAGTTGTTGACGCCCATGTCTCCGTAGAGCGCCAGGCGCAGCACCCAGTCCTCGCCCGCGGGCGGCGTCTTGAACGACAGCAGCCCCGACGGCGCCGCCGCCGACCCCACCATGTACTCTGCAAACGACGACCATTTCAGCAACGGTCTACTGCTAACCTTATTATTTATGTATGTATATTTTATGCAGTATAGGTTAGTGTCCGTGACTCTCACTCGGCATGGGGCACACTGAAAACCAGCGTCGTGGCCTCCCTCACCGGGGGCCACGGCATATGCTGAGTGGGGTCCCATTGCGATGGGCATCGCTGTGCGACAGGGTGGCACTGCTTAGTTTACTTGCTCATTCATTGTATGTTTTATGTCACCTCTGTCTTATTTGCTTTTTTTTTATTTTACCTCTTTTGTCTTTTGTGATGTCCATGGCAATAAATGTTTCTTTCTTTCTAACCAAATAACTTGTAGGGAGTCAAGAAGTGTGGCGCGGTGGAGTGCAATCTGCCTTAGGCAGCCGCAATTCCGCGCACACCTCCCGCGATTTGGCAAGTAAAACCGCAAGGTTGGTATGGCCATGGGTGGTGGTGGGTTGCTAACTAAAGACCTCCACCAAGGATTTCCACAACTACCGGTCCTGCTATGCGTTGTGTGCATCCAGGTGCTTCGCTGGTGTGACCTTCACCAGATCGTTGATCCATCGTGTGGTATTTTAACTGTCTGTTGCTACTTGGCGCCTGTATGGAAATCAAATTTTGAACGGCGAGATCGCTTTTCTTCGATTGCGATGGCGAGATTGAAGTTCTATCAAACAGTTTTTTTCCGGATTTATGTTTGCTGCGCTCTATGACCATTATTTATTCACTTTGACTCAATAGCAAAAGCTCCTTGATCAAGCAAAAGTTACAAAAAATAAACTTAAGTTAACGGCACGCAATACACAGATAAAGATTGTAGAACAAATGGAAACATTTATTTGTAAAACATAGTTGACATAGATTTGCTAAACTGATGACCTAGATGCCCACGCCCGAGATAATAATAATCACTCGCCGTTTTTACAATGCAAGAATAATAACTAAACACAACTGATAAGAAGTTTGTTATACCAGTGTTACTAGATTACTTTATTCTTTCATAGTGCTTGCATTTGACTGCGGCCTTCTGCATTTCAATGTGCTTGGTACAAAATCCTCTTATTTTTGGGTTAGGGAATAGGTAAAAAATACATACAAGAATTATTATTTTTGTTTTCCATGTTTTAAGTCATGTAGGTACTGTAACTAACATGATATTCACATTAAATTTCCTTGTTATTCAGACGTTACAAATCCACACAATACAAATTTTGTCTTTTGTTTTTGGTTCACAGCTACTCAAGCTAGACCTAATCTGGAAAAACTTTAAACTTTGCCCCTACTGGGAAATGAATATGGAAAAACTGGATCTGAGACAGTCCATCTTACTTACTACAAAAGTGGTTAAACTCACGGTATCGAGTGTCGAACTTGAGGTTTGCAAGCGTAGCTCGGTGGATCCACTGCGGCCTCTTCATCTTGCCCCCATCCACAAACACTTTGCTGAATCCTGTGACCTTTGACCAGTGCGGCGTGCCATTGACTCTATAAATAACTCTGGACTCTGTATCATTGAATGTCGACCATGTCACCACTATATCATTTGTTTTTTCTGAAAACATAAAGTATGTGGCTCAATAAAAGTGCAAATGACAAAGTTCTTGTCACAAAAAAAATATTACAGTCCACTTAGTATGGATAGGTAGTAATATAGATTTGTAAGATATAGTCAGGCTAAAGTCAGGTGAGTGTAAGTGCCATTAAAATCTTGAGTCCTGACTCCAGACCAATAGAAATAAGAAACTAACATTCTACACTAGACAAGGATATTAATATTACGAGGAATGAAATGGGAACATTATTATTTACATAGCAGCCCAGTATGTGATAGTGATAATGTAATGAGGCTAATCATGTTTTGAACAAATTGTTATTATGAGTTAAACACCTAATCACAACTTACTAATAAATAATTTTACATGCTATAAAATTTTAAATTTAGAGAGTACCTAAGTATAATTAATTAGGTTGATTACTGGTGGTTTTAAGTTTGATAAAATGAAATATGAACCAGATAAATATTGGCTTGTTTTTGAATACCAAAAGGACAGTGCCAATCCATGTATGGAAGTTGGACCAAGTGCTGCCCAGAATTAAACCATAGTGCATTTTGTTCCTCAGGCCAATACTAATTTGTAAACCGGAGCGCACTGAAATCTATCCCTGGACTTAAGAGAAAAAAAAGAGTTTTATTTTGAATTATTTACGTACAAAATATCATCGATGTATGCGTACTACGCATAAGATTTCGCGATTGTGGCATTAAATAACACTCACTATGTTGAAGTTAACCATACTGCATCCGTACACCTTACTTTAGTACGACTTCGACATTCTTTATAAGCGATCAAGCGCTGTTGCAGTGGTTTGGTTACTTGACAGAAATTAATTATTTCCAAAATGGAGCAAGAAGTTTTAGCTTACAATAACTTCAATAATCGATTGTAATACACCAATAAATTGATTTTTTGCAAGGATAGACAACTAAAACTTCTTGCTTCATTTTGGAAATAATGAATTTCTGTCAACTTACCAAACAATTAAAACAGCGCTAGATCGTTTATAAAGAATGTCTAAATCGCACTAAAGTAACGTGTACGGATGCAGTATGGTTAAGTTCAACATAGCGAGTGTTATTTAATGCTACAATCGAATATCGAAATATTATGCGTAGTACGTATACATCGAAGATATTTTGTATGTAAATAATTCAAAACAAAACTCTTTTTTTCTCTTAACTCCAGGTATAGATTTCAGTGTGCTATGGTTAACACATTAGTATAGGCCTGAGGAACAAAATGCACTATGTGTTAATCCTGGGCAGCACTTGGTCCAGACCCTGGCACTATCCTTTGTTTTATTATTTAAAAAAAACATAGCTAACCCTACCCTCTGACCGGTTTTTATAATTATTATAATTAAAATCATACCCAGTTCTGACCCAGAAATTAAAGGAGAAATAAAAGAGGCGGTCAGAGGGTAGGAGTGTATAAATGTTTTTTCTTTTATACCTAGACGGTATTTGTTTGTTTCTCTTGTTCTTGATTACACATTACGAGACCAGAACAACTAAAACAGGTACTCAATCTCAAATACTCTAGTACTTGTAAAGTAGTAGAAAATTAGTGAATTTACCTCCAAAGGATATGTGGATTTGCTCCGGCTGAAGATAATTGGAGTCCAAATCGACAGTTTTGGCCCATGATACCCCAAAGAGAAACAGTAACAAACACAATCTCATGTTTTACGCTGAAAACAACGAAAATAAATTATTACTAAGTAGGTACAAGCTAACAACAAAAGCGTTTCGCACTTGAGAGAGTGATGTCAGCGACTGAACGACTGTGTGTGTAATTAGTTTATTACGTATCCACAACCATTCAGGCGATTTAAACAGTTGTTTGTTTGAAATTATGAAGATTGATTACGCAAAACAAGGCAGGCGATAAACCGCAATATAGTTCCAAAATACTGGACTGTCCTGTCGATGACATTGACAGTGGGGCGCCACCGTCAATACCGGATCGCTGGTTCAGATTTTTGCCATGTTGGAAACCATATAGTTGAACGATGGTAGCGCCCCCCTGTCATTGAGTTTGGTGGGACAGTTCAGCGTGGGTCATCTATACAACAAACCCACAGATTTGGATACACAGATATGGATTAGAGTAGATACAGCAAGTTGATCGTCAAAGCGTGCCATTCCGATATGTCCAAATGGACATACATGGTCGAGTGATGTTCATGTAATCCGATTACAACAATCGGTTACGATGATTTTACGAGGACAGTAGTACGAACACGGTAGAAAGAAGAAATTATTTACGGATTGAGAATTATAATTAACAGCACAAGTAACAAATAATTAATTAGAATAAAGTAGCAGTAGAAGAAGTATAAAGTAGCATTGTTTTTAATACATATCCTGCGATGTACTCTTTAAGAGTTAAAACCATGGTCCCTGTATGTGGTGCACTCATACCGATCCCAAGGAACCGTACTTACTCATAACAATAAGACACACACTGATGCATGTGTCGGCGCCGGACACAGATGCTGCAAATTATTATTGATGATTAATAGTACCAATCTTAATATTATGTTATCTGTAGAAATCTGTAGAGCAGAAGGTTTGTGATTCCTAAACGTAGTAACACCCGACTGATGCGCAGAAAAAGATAACTGTCAATCAGTTGTGTCATGTCAAGTGTGAGCAGGCGGCTGCGAGGTTATCTTGGAAAGCGTGTTGAGTTTGGTGGAACGTTAAATTGTAGGAAAAGTGGTTGTCAACCATCCAAGATATTATCTCCTTGCCCGTTAACCCACGCCAATGGAGATTCCACCCCTAGAGTTCCTTCTGATAGAGACCCAGTGCCTTTACATGTATTCATGCACTTGACATGTCTTGAAACGCTGGTAGGGTAAAAAAAATAACGAGATTTGACGATTTGTAAGAATTAATTTATTTTAAAAAGGTAAATAAAAGATGTTTTTGGTTTTGTATTTAACAAATTATCAGTTTTATCGGAATTAATTAATTTTCGAATCGAGTCACACGATATCATTCGATGACTTTGCGAATGCAGTACGGATAACACAGATATGGATAGATGCAGCATGTGTCAAAAATTGTATGAAGCTGAGCGTGCCACTTTTTAAACGTCATTAGTGTCATTTTAGCGAATTTTAGTGATTGCCGCAACGTAAAAGTAATCGTATCATCGTACTGCATTCGCAAAGTCATCGAAAGATATCGTGTGACTCGATTCGAAAATTAATTAATTCCGATAAAACTGATATTTTATTAAATTTATAGCTAGTCTGTGGATTAAAATAATTTTGTAGCGGTAGATGTTATTCTACATTAACTATTAATTTGCAAATAATATTTTTGTTGTGCCTAATGTTTATGAAAGTAATGATCGTTATTCCATTATGTTAAATAGTACTACTAGTAATTCATACTTAATTCCATACTTTTAAATATCCTAGTAAGTACCTGACCTAGTTTCATAAAATAAGGACTATTTACTCAAGCTATTATTTTTAATAAATGTAAAAATGTGTAGTTTTGCCAATACGTTTTGTTTCATAAAGCTAAGTCAGGTACCTAGTTTTGAAGATATTTCTAAACGACAAAATCCAGTGCCGTCGTATACATAAATGTATACCTACCTACTGCCATCACTGACCTAACTTCTTGATTTATTTGTTATTTGTGCTGTTAATTACAATTCTCAATCCGTAAATAATTTCTTCTTTCTACCGTGTTTGTACTATACTGTCCTCGTAAAATCATCGTAACCGATTCTTGTAATCGGATTACATGAACATCACTCGACCATGTATGTCCATTTGGACATATCGGAATGACACGCTTTGACGAGCAACTTGCTGTATCTACTCTAATCCATATCTGTGCAACAAACAATTTATTATCTGTCAAATCTGTCAAGTGTCAATGTTACTGAGTGATGATCACATTTTTTATTATGATGGCAAAGGCATACGTCATACAGCCAACAAGTCTTTTAAAACTTTTTCACCGCCACGTTCTATAGAAGAAACGTTATTAGAATATTAGATCTAATCACAACATTTCTTTGGCTTACAATGGCTGATACATAGAGGAATTAACTCCTATAAGGGCTGATAGGATAGTAGAAGACCTAGGTATTACTTTGCTCTATGCCATGGTAGAAGACTCAACAAGACACACAGCTTTTGATATGGTTTGGCGGCAAATAGGTTAACGAGTCATCAGTGACTACAAATTATTAACCAAAACTTTTGATTTCTGTAAATCAGCTTTAAAATATGGCATACTAAGTATTTCTCTAGAGCTCATGAGGGAGCTGGAGAAGTACAAGCACAGTGGGCAACAGTTCTAGTTACCCAATTTCGTTTTTTCTCTCGCTCTCGTCAAATTGCGATTCTTTACGATAGAACGAGACGACATGACCGGAAATGGGTAGGTAGCTGGAACTCTGGAAGGGTGGTCCATAGTGAGAAGTAAAGAAGTATTTTCGTTAAGTTTATAGCTAGCGCGCATGAACACTTGCCAGTTAAGAGGAAATTAATGAATCCAATCGAGTAAAATTTTCAACTCTACTTTCATTAGTCAGACTGATGACTACTAGGACTTCAAATAATTAGGGAGTGTCTAAAACCAATCTTAAAATTTTATCCATCTTGTTGAAGTAAACCAAAACGCCATCCGCGTAACTATGTTCAGCTAGTGCACTTTCTAACTCTGATTGTTGTTGTAATGTAGGTATAAAATAATCCACATAATATGATGAACCTCTGCTTCTGCGCTTTTTAGGGTTCCGTAGTCCTGTTTAATTAATGCTAACTCAGCTCAAATATCTTTTTTTAACCTTTAATTAAAAATAAAGAAAATTAAGGCAAAGCGCCTCGGGCAGGCGAAATTATGAAGGTTAATAAAACACAACAACTTTTCTTAAATCAAAATAACTGTTTATTTCAGTCGAAGTGCAAAAATAGTCTTATAACTAATGTTTAAAATACTCTAAATTAAATTATTTGTACACTTAAAATAAAATAAATATCACAAATTATATTGCGATAACCGATTTGTACTTCAGGTGAGTAAACAACAAATGTATTCAACATGAACTCGATCAAACATACCACAATAACTCCAACATCAAGGCACCGAGGGAATCAAAACAACATTACATCTAAGTAAGTATAGAATTCATATCGCAAACACAACAGTAATAGCATAAATCATAGATTCATTTCACCATCGCTTTCTTTTCGCTTGTGTCTAGGCTTTCTAACTATTTGTCCAAAGCTAACTTCGCCTTCGCTTTTCAAAGGCAATATATCTCCTGAAACTAACTCTAAACTCCGTCTAGAGATCATGGACGAGCCACTAGACTCGGATACGGACGGTACTCTATTTATTTTCCTAAGCTTTCTTTTCAGTTTCACTTCACCTAGGCTACTTATTTCTGATGACGAATTATCAGCGTCTACGGAGCTTGAACTACTTGCTTCATATTTTCTAAAAGTTCTCGATTCTATACCCTGGCTAACATCTTTCTGATGAAGCTTAGAATGATTTCGACTGTCATCATCAAGATTGGAAAGAATCTCGCGCGACGTCTGCGGCAGACGCAAACTGAACCGGGGCGATGAAAGATTAATAGATATACCGAGATCTTCAACTTCGTTCGCTATTTCAATTTTAAGATCGTCCTCATTCGTCACCTGGATCATAGGGCTGGTTTGGCGATCGACTGTTAAAGATAATCTAAAAGGCGATGTCGTGCGAGTCTTGGTCCGAGTGGGAGATGTCATCACACTTTTGACGTGAGCCGGAGATGTTTGTGTAATCTTCTGTGAGGCTACTACATTATTTTGCCTATGTCCTTCATCCTTTGAAGTTGATGGTTTATTGATGTTCTTTTCAAGAATATCTCCATATTCCTCTATAATTAATTTTTTGATAAAATCTTTTTCAAGCTCAAACAAATTTTCCACCTCACCTTTTGGGTCGATAGAAGGCCATAAATCATTATGAATGGGTTTAATGTTTGATTTTTCGTTTCTCGGCGATGTTTGAGTTTCTTTTAAAGATATTTTACTGATGGTATTACTTTGTGTGCCTGTGTCATGTGTGTCGATTGAGTGAACAAATTCAAATATGTCTACTGAATTCTTAAATGATAAGTTCAAGACTTTTGTGTATGTTGAGTTTTGTATATTAACATCAGAAGTGTTAGGATTTATGTTTTCATTATCAAGCTCTGTTTCATCATGAGAATTATTTGCCTTATCTTCATCGCTCTTAGATTTATCAGAGGCAACCTGAGATTTGTTACTGACTGGGTCTTCTGAACGTGCAGATTGATCACTTTTGTCATCTTCAAAATCATCAGCATAACTATTTCCTTCGTCATTTTCACTGTTTGCATTGTTCTGCGTCGTATTCTCGGGTGTGTTATCTTTACTATCTTTGATATTATTTGCTAATGTTTTGTTAACAGTTTTTTCTATATCTATCACTTCTTGAAGTAAATTCTCATCGGATGTTGTAAGAACTTTTGGACTATTTTTATGAGTATGTTTTCTTGGGCTATCTTTATGAAAGGAATTTTCTCTGCTGCTCAGAATTTTATCTAAAATTGGGCTGAGTGGAACTTCATTTCTGTTTGGTATATTTGACAGTTCCCTTTCAATATCACTAACTCTAACACCTCCTACAGTGAGCTGTGAATATGGAATGTATTCGGTATTATTCAATAGATTTGACTTTGCTGTTGTACGTGATAATATGTTGGATTTTTTAGGAGAGAGTTTTTTATGTTTTGATGGAATCCCTTTCTTGGAACTTGAAGGTTGTCCATAAACGGCGTTTAACTTCTTCTTCCATTCATCTAAATTTAAATGTGGGCGCTTTTCGGTTTCTTTTTTATTAATCACCCTTTTGTTTTTAGTTTCATTGCGTCCCGTGCTTTTAGGAGATGATTTCAAGGCGAGTTTCAATTGTTTGTGCATTACTTGACGGTGATGAGCATCAGAACTAACATTATTAGTAGATTCACTACTTTCGTAAGTTGACATCTTGGATACTTTTCTGATAGATGGTTTACTTGATACATGGTAGGTTTTAGAATATTGTTTACTAATTTTAGGAGGAGCGTGTTGTTGCGGTGGGCAGGTTTCATGTTGGACAGCTATAACACCTACATTATAATTACTATTAATTACTTCTTCCGACTCTTTTCTAAATTCTGGCATAATATCTAACAGTAAAACCTTTTGCTGTTTCAGCTCACCTCTTATATTTACTTCCGGCATTTTTTGTATCTGTAACGTTTTTGACGGTGACTCATCTTTCGGTTCTTCGTATTTATAACTGAATTCGTTATAATGTACCGTAGGAGTACTCTTTCTCGGTTTTCCATTGTTTAATAAACTTTCTCTTTGCGGATCTTCTTTGATTTGAACTATTTTTGGCCGTGTTATTTGCAATTTTTTATTTATGGAAGATTTTTTCAGTGACGTTTGGTTTACCTGAACACCTGTATTTATAGATTTAGTATTTTGTGGTTTGCGGCTTAGCGATTCATTAGCTATTTTTGGTCTAGACTCGGATGAGAATGGCAATGTTTTGTCAATAATTTTGTATCCATGAAATTTGGCATTGACCAGCTCCTCGATGTGGATTTGTTCGTTGAAGTCGTCGTCCAAGGGAGCGGGCTGCGCCGGGCGCCGGGCCCGCGGCTCGTGCGCCCGGGCCAGCTCCCCGGACAGCAGCTTGAGGTCGTCTGCCGTGGACTGCAGCATGTCGTGGAGTTTCCTCAAAATTATTTCATCCTCTGGTCGTAGCGCTGGCTCTGTATTCCAAATCTCGTCATCTATGATGTTAACCATTTCAATATTTTTGCTGCTCTCAACCTGTAATTCGACAGTATGGATTATGATGGGTCAACGTGGAATATGACGAGGCTAAAGTTGAATTTGCTGTTTGTTACAGTCTCTACTAACCAAATATCTATCGACTGGGTACCGCGGGGCGTGGCTTCTCATCTGTTGGTCAGGCACAGGGGCTCTGGCATCCTCTCTGCTGCCCCGCTCCGATCTGGAAAAATAAAATAAAACATTTTTAGTCCTCTTTCGAGAGTACAAAAACAGTCAAGGCGTTTTGTTTGATTGTATCTCAGCTAAAGAAATTACTTGATATTATTATCTACGTTTATCAAAATCTTATTTGGCATGCCATTCTCAAGTCTCTTAATTTAAGGCCACCAGAACAAAGAAGTTCTATAATAAATTACGAGTCCAAGTATCAAATGTAATGATTGGTTTAGCGACTCTGCTAATGAAGTATGTTAATACCGCGATAAGTAAATTATGTTACAATTGTGAGAATGGATACTCATTTACAACTCAGTGTTATACAGATTAGAGCAGAAATTACACGATTCACCGGCGAGTTTAATAAGTACGTGCATCGATATACGTGAGCACAAGTATGTAATTTAATTTGATATGTTTTGGTATGTACATAATAATATATTCTTCATAAAACTCATTTATTTTTTGCATTTAGGCTTTTAAACAGCACCATCACTTACACGTCCCAGTATTAACCCTACCACTGTTTCGGGACAGTAGGGCCAGTGCTCAAAGGGCAAGTGTTTAAATTTAACTGGGGGTTAAACCTAATTTCATTCAAATTAGGAAGGAATGTAAGTATTTGTTTCTTTTTTTTGGGTAGGCGAGTAAAATAAAAATACAAAATTACAAAATCACATCAATTGTATTTCACCAACATGTACATTAACGTCTTAAACAAAGCATTTCACTGCTGCTTATAGTAAGAAAGAGACATGTCTCAAATTATACATTTCATGTCGACTCCATCGACGTCTACAAACAAGCCTATGGGTAGAGGCGGACTATGACAGTTTGACATATTAAATGTACGTTAGAGAACAGCAAGTAAACACAGCAGATTGTGCACGCTCCAGTATCTAAACAGTAAAAAGTGGCCTCAAAACGCAGCCCTGAAGTACTCGTAATTAAAATCTTACTTGAAACATTGTTATTAAGAGTCAAAATACATTAAATACAACAACATATACATGGATCAGTCAAATATTATAAGAGCAAGACCATGGACAATATTCATTTACGAGTAGAAAGGATCCGACTAGCATTATACATTTTCAATTAAGTAATTCATAACTTATTCAACATCATATTTTTAATTTATTAAGTCACGTTTTAAAATTACAAATCACTAGTCGTATCCCATTACACAAAGTCGGTAAAAATTGTGATTGAAATTTTAAGTAAGTATGTATGTATTTAATTCAAAACACTTCGCCGTGTGACTCGTAACAAGTACAAAATACGTACATTTAATGTACCAAATAAAATCAGATGCACACGTTGTGCT
This sequence comes from Ostrinia nubilalis, assembly GCF_963855985.1. Taxonomy (NCBI): domain Eukaryota; kingdom Metazoa; phylum Arthropoda; class Insecta; order Lepidoptera; family Crambidae; genus Ostrinia; species Ostrinia nubilalis. The sequence goes on from NC_087101.1 coordinate 503,156, forward strand.
CACAATATCTGCCGCGTTGGGCGAGAACTAATTATTTGACAAACCCGCACCCGGGTGCTTCTTCCACTGATAATACTAATCATCAATTTCGAATCTATCAGAAATAACGAAGTAACTTTATCGACGATTCTGAATATCAGTCACTGGACTACACAAACATCGTGACTCGAAACCAAAACTGAAACTCCTAAACGTCTGTCAGCACCCATAGAACATAAAATAACTTGCTAGTAATAAGTGATTAAATATCGATAGTTCATAGAAAAGACTTATTTAAAATTGAAAATAAGTATGATTTTTATTAACAATGAATACAATTTACTGAAGAGTTTAAAACGTTACATCATCTACATAAGGCTCAAAGTCTCCACTAATACTGAATGAGAACTTCCCGAGAATTTCAGTGGCCCTTCTTTCTACCTAAAATATTTACAACAAGTTTATACAACGTACGTATATGTACACAATGATATATCTAAAATAAATAATGGACATGTCAATTTAATTGAATGTTCTAATATGTACCGTTTAAAGACTTCAAGTCTCGACTTATAGATATCAAACGCTATACGAAGAAATATCGAAGAAGACTCAAATGATTTACATAAAATGCAGTTGCTATTGACGAGCCGAGGCAGTCGCTCAAAGTTGTCACCTCGGGCGACTGTCTCGGCATGCCTCCAGCGACTAAACGCCCACCAGACAAGACTCCGGAACCATAATATATATCAAAGGTATATTATAATGCGAAAACAAAACCCAAAGCTAGTACGGCCGTCCTCTGATAGCCTTCGAAATTGACACACACTACGAACTGTTTAATATTATGACATATAATGATAATTATATAATGATAATTACTTCACTTTATACAAATATAGCAGCGAGTTTTAAGAGTTCCTATAACGGCCGCGTGGTCGCGGTTCTGACAATTTGACATTTCACAAAATGACTAGGTACGCTCCCAGCGTATGTAAGCGGTCTCGCTAATACTGCAGCCGCCGCGCCGGCCGCGCGGCCAGCCCCATGTCGCTTACAGATTAACTTATCCTTACAAAATAATCAACTCAAATCAACTCCATACAGTTAAAATATCAAAAATATAATTTTGAACAATTCCCAATCTCAATAGAACGCATATCGTCTCTCGATATAAATGAAAAGAAAACAATTCGAAAAGACGAATTTTGTCATCGAATGCAAGACAGTAACGGAACTCGAGCCACTCTGAATAAATCGCTTCGTAGAAAACAAGAATATTTAGTACGCGTCATATGCAATAAATACAAATATACATCGAGCTAAGATCTGTACATTGAGACGCTTCTCCGGCGTCAGAAACTAAGTTTTTACAATCAGTACCCTTGACTACATAATATGTCATGATCGTATATCGTATAATACTCGTACAGTATATAGAATCACATAAATAAATGCCAAGTTCACTATGGTTCGGGACCTAAAGGTAACTAAGAAAATGGCATCCGAAGAAATACTGCACGTTGCAGCGTACCGTCCTCTAAACTCAACGACAGCTCCCGACAAAAAATCAGATCGACACACCGTCCCGCGAGCAACGAGACCAGAAAGTATCCAACAAAGGCCAAGACCCGCTCAAGGGGTCGCAGGCGCCGCCGCCGACACCCTGCGCGTCTCGGCCGCTCGCGCGTCGGCAGCGAACCAAACTTACAGGACTATTTACAGAGCTATATACAAGTGTCGGTTGTGGCGGCAGGCGCCGGCCTGCTGCGCCGCGGAGCCGCGCGCTGTGCGCTTGCGGCCGCGTGCCGCGGCATACGCTCCCGCGCTCTTCACAGCGAGAGGGACAAGAGGTAGAGTCGGGACACCACGGCGCATCCCTAGGTCTCCCGCTCCTTCTTCGGCTTGAACTCCTCGCCGAGGATCGTCGCGATCTCACCCTGCATGAAAGCCCATGGCACCGTCGAGTTTGCCAACGGGCATTTTTCTCCACTTGGACAGTAAACCTGAAAGAGACATCACAATTGAATAATCTCGGCAAAAATATGATTTAAATACGAAGATTACACAGGAGTGCAGGTAGTTACATACCTCAGATCCTTGCTGTCGCTTGATGGAGTCCCGAGAGCAGGGGAAGCAGAACTTGTGGTGCGGCTGGCTAGGGCACTGCACGAAGTGGGTGTCCTCGAGGCGCTCCTGGCACAGCGTGCACTTCAGCAGCGGCGCGGGCGCGGGCGCGGCCGCGTCTCCGCCGTCGCCCGCCTCCGTCGACGACACCGACGTCGTCGACGACACGTGCCGCGAGCCCGACGACCGCCGTCCGCCGTTCGACCCTGCGATCGGAGGATACCGTTAGCTACCGTCTGCCGGTGGAACCTACTAATCCTAACACGTCAAAAGGTCGTTCGCGATCGAACCGAGCAGACCGTAACTGAGACGTGAAGAAGGGCGCAGGCGGTCGTCGGGCGCCCGCCCGAGCGGTACGCAAACGCCAAATGCAGTTCGAGCCGCAATAATTGTAATTTACACATTATGTATGTTTTTAATGTTTTCTCTCAGTTATAAATATAAATTAATGCAAAAGTTCCAATTTAAAAACGGTTAAGTTACTCGGGGGAAACTCATAATAATGACGGAATCGAGGCGCACCTGAAGAATTGGGAGAGTGTTGGCTGGAACGGCTGTTGGAGCGCTGTGGAGGCGGCTGCGGGGGAGAGCCGCCGGCGGAGCGCGGCGAGCCGGGCGGCAGCGTGTCGGCCACCGACATGAGCGCGGCCATGGGGGACGGGCCCGCGCCCGCCGCGCCGCCCACGCCGCCCGCCCCGGTCACTGGCGGTGAACCTGCTGCGCGACCCAGTGGCGAGTTAGAGGACCCGTTCGTCAACGGTGCGCTGTTGCCGTACCCTGAAAATAGAAGCTATTTGTAAATATAAATCCAAAAATAAATAATTTAGTAAAATACCAAAACTGAATCATTATAGTCGGTATAGTAGTGTTAAGCAATAAAATATATGTTTGCCTCATATTCAGGCGCAACTCCAAACCTATGCCTATTTCGCTTTCAGTTATCCTATCCTACCCCTGGTATCAAATAGCAGTAACAAGTCTTAATTGACTAATGGTTCCTAGTGTGTAAATCCAAATATTGGTTTAATTTGTCCGAATAACCTTACATTCAACACTGGATGACACATCATTTGCGGTGGAGCGACGGATAGTAAACACACGTTCACACACGCATATAATGTCTTATAAATAGCATTGTGTGTTAATACACGCTTACGTAGAGAGCATGTGTCACCAGTTGGTCACACGACGTGGCGCTGGCGCTTGCGGGTTCAGCCCAACTCACCCACTAGACGGCTAGGTAAGTAGTATAATTGAGTTGATACGAGTCCGCACTCAAATGTGTATCCAGTCGTATCGCGATCGTTGCGACGTTGCCAAACGGCCGTATGTGGGTCCCGAGTGTGTGTGTTGATAGCCTGCCGTTGCTATGTTATGAAATATTTAACTGTCACTAAAATATTGAACTCATTTAAGAATTTTATCAAATACACATGAACTAATATGAGTAAGCTTTTTTGTAAATTAAATGATTCGATGAGTGATATCGAATTTTAAGTTTGTATTATGGGTTAAAAATTGCCCCAAGATAGATTCCAGTTTAAATGTCTTACTTTATTGCCTACACATTGCGTTATGAACTCTCGTTGATGTACATGGACGATTCATTACATCAATAGACAATAATGTTATTTAAATGGGGGAATGTTTGAATTTGCTATTCATTAGATTCCGAGGATAGTAAAAGGCGGGAGTGATAGCCGGGAAGCCGATCGGTTGGAAGGCACGGCCCATATGGCGACGGTGACGTCACGCGGTGACCTTTTTGGCCGGCAGCTCGTGGCCGCCGCGCTCCCTACACACGCCAGCGGAATGTGGTCGAGCGACTCTGCCAAGCGTAGGCAGGCGATATATTTTTTCGCCCGACGGCCTACCTACATACGTACGCGAGCGAAAATGTCGTCACGCGACGTTGCCACACCGTCGTGTCGTGCATGCATTCACGGCGCGGTTGCTCGTTTACATTACGTGGGTGTTTGTACGTAGCGAGGTTGTGTGCGAGAGGCCGCGGGCTCGCTTTCGAGAACGCTCAACCAGTTGGACCGGTTTCATATTTATGGACTGAGTTAATGCACCTACCTAGATATGAATCCCGTGGCGGGCGCTTGCGCAAAACATTCACGATTGTCGGACCGAGCACGTTCACGTTAGTTCATAGTATGTTACGCGTGATTTGAAATACACGACTATTTTAAAAGTTTTAACCTACATTGTTATTGATAAACAACAGAATGTCTACAGGGTTACATCATTCGTATACATTTTAGCCTTATACTCGTAGCATATCAACTTAATTTATGGCATAAATGATTTGGGGTATGCGTAATTTATTTGTGGAAATTGTTCTTTTTGCACTTTGTAGAGTGCTTTTATTCCAACGGACAGAATGAGATTTCATCAAGAAAGTTTCTTGTAGTCTTTAAATAAAACAGATGACTAGGAATGAAAGCTGTTATGATTTTTATTTGATTCATGGTCAATTTTTACTGAATACCATTTTGACATGTAATTAATATTATTAATTATAAGAATAAAAATAATTAATTCTTATTCAATTAAAATCCAAACTATTGCTGTATATTGCCTTTATTATTAAGGACGAATGTTTTAGGCTTTTTGGGTAGCGCCTGTTTTTTGAATTCATACAATTATCAATCTTACCAAAGCTACTTAAATTAGTTTGTCATTGTTTATTGAGAGATATGAATGACTTTTGCAAGCTGCGCGTCAGCTCGATCGTTTTTGTCCAATTACTTCCAGTCTATTACCAGAAAAAAATTATAAATCACAATATTCACAATGTTTCTTACAATATTTTGTCCGAGCACATGCATAAAACTTTACTAAATTATACAAAAATAATACTCCAAGATTCCAATAAATTACATACATCTAAAAACTCACTGATTTTGCAGGTCGTTGTTAGCGTGGTAATTAAGTATTATTTTCCTCACGTCGTCGAAACCCATACTACATGTGAACTACTATACCGACTAACTAAATTAAAAGAGCATAGTTTATAAATTTGCTAAATACCTATAAATCTTACCGTTAGATTTAAATGATGATGCATCAAAAGATGGTGTACGGAGCGGATGTTTCTCCTGCTTGAAGACACGGTCTGCAGCGAATGTTGAAGCTGACAAGGAAACAGCTGGCAGGGAATCACCACGTGTTAGTGGTGGCCGACTGTGTTCTTCAAGGAGCCTTTTGGTAGGCTCGTGGTGATTTTGGTGATCATCCTCGTCAAGCGGCCTTTTGAGGGTCAAGCCTGGAGCGAGGCGAGCGCCAGCGTGTGTCGGCAGGTGGTGCGCGGGTAAATGTGCTAGCCGTCGTCCTTCATGTTCCTCTCTTCGGCCGCCGTATTCCGCTAGAAGACCAGCGCCAGCTGAGGGTCGGGTGTGATGTAATGTAAAACCAGTTGTAGGTGCATGATGGGCTGGAGGTGCCGGCTGACCTCTGGCTGTCGTTTCAGCTCCGTTTTGATGAGCATCCAAAGGTGCCCGATGAGCTCCTTTAGCGTGTGTGGGGCCACGACCCTCTTGGAACCCATGGGCGCGCTTTAACTGACGAGCGGTATCGAGGACCACCTCGATGCGGTCTGCTCCCTCATAGTTCACGCACCCACGACACACCGCCTCCGAAAACTCGTGCAACATTGCCCACGGCATGCGGGGCAAGTCGCACAGGTAGCAGTGCTGCCGCTTCTGCATCACCGACATCTCGCCGCCGGACGTAGTACGGAGAGCGAGAGATCGGCCTTCCTCGTTTCTCTTATAAATTGTCACTGATTTATTTAACTCGCAACGAAAAACACGGTCACCATGTTACACAGGATCACTGATTAGTTTCACATTCGGTTTCGTGATCACGGAGCACCGGAGACGCGGAAATTGCAAGGCACTCGCTTCGTTTGCGGGTCGGAGAGAGACTGAGCCAAGTCGCGGCGAGCGGCGGCAAGCGGGGCAGGGCTGCCAGATGAAAAAAAGGCATGATCGTACGTCAACCACAAAAAAATCGTATTCCAAGGAAATGTTTAAATGAAAAGATCGTACAACTTAGAAGTTCAGTTTTTATTAAAAGAAGTTCCAGTATTAGAATTATAATACTAAAACTATTTATTCGATTTGTACAAATTTTCTGAGGTCATATTTTTTAACATTTCTGTAGTTGGCTTAAACTTTGTGCAATTTTCGTTTCTTCGTATTAATTGCTTGGCCAATAATGTTCCCTTCAGTGTTTCATTAGACAAACTATTTCTAAGTTTTGTTTTAATTAAATTGACTTCACTGAATGCCCTTTCACAGTCTGCACTGGAATGGGGTAAACACAACACATTTATGGCAAACTGAGCCAGTGTTTTGTATTCTTCAAATTGTTTTTTAATTACACCCCAAAACTCATCGGTATTCATAGAAATTAAATCAATTTTATCAGCAATACTCGGAAAACTGCGCCATTCATCATCTATTGCCTGCATCTCTCTGCTCTGCTCTGGTTTTATTATTCTCGGAAGAAGTATCATGAGTGGCTGTAACGTCGGTACCTTTTTCCTGTAGTTACTGGAAGCAGCATTGGTAGGTTCAAGGCAGTCCAGTTTTGATAAAATGGGGTCATCTAAATCATATCTTTTTTTAATTTCTTTAGCACTTGTGATTAAAAAATGCCGACAGCGTTGAAAAAACTCCTTGAAAGCAGTACTCTGGCAACGAAGTTCAGGCTGTGTAATTTTGTTCATCACTTGAATTCCCAGATACATTTGTTCATCTTTCAACCATTTGTCTTGTCGTTCAAGGTCAATAGCAGACAGCTCTGTTTTGTTGACATAATCACGATCCAAAATACACAGCAAAATGTCTTTATACATTTCGCGCACCTTTTCGTTTAACAACGTGATCACTACTTTTTCCGATTGAAAAAGTTTGTTGAAGTTGGTGAATTTCGGCAATATCCAAGACAAGAACAAGTAATAAAGTTGTATGAATGGATCATTCAAACTTTTGAATATCAGTTCGGTTGAAAGAAGACGTTCATTCAGCCAGCAATCAGTAAAGAACAATTTTAATGCATCCCATTGTTCTAACAATCGATCTACCACCGCCACCAATGACAACCAACGTGTCTGCGAAGGATGTAAAAGCTTATGAGGTGAAGTACTCACAAAATCTTGAAATTGTTGAAGGCGAAATTGTCTTTTCGAACTGTTTTTAAAAAAACTATAAATCTCTCTAGCTAAATCTTCGCAGCGTCTTGGTAACTGTTTGCATGATTCAGATGCGCAAAGGTGTGCAGAGTGGCAAACACATTTTATTACAAATATACCGGGCAAGTTTTCCTTGAGTCTGCTCGCCACAGAGTTATTCCCACCCATCATCACGTTGCAACCGTCTGCACCAAAACCAACAATATTTTCAATCGGTATACCCCAGTCAGAAAAAGACTTCATGAGTATTCTATACAAATTTTCCCCCGTAGCACCTTCTTCTGCTGTTTTTTCATCATCTGAGCTAAATATTTTGCAAAGATCCCAGAACTTACTCAAAATTTTATTTTCGTCGACGTCATAATATCTTACAATTATACAACTCGCTTTGTGAGTGCTGACATCTGTGGATTCGTCAGACATAGCACTGAATTTTTCAGTTTTCAGTTTTGTGGCTAGAGACGATTTTTCTTCTTTACCAATGACTTCGGTAATCACAGCTGTAGCTTTAGTTCTTTTCATAGAAATTTTTTGTTCCACTCCGAAATCTTCCAATATACCATTTATTAAGTCTGACATATGATCTGCGGTTTGGAATGCAATATTATGTTCAGCTAGAAAAGCAGCCAACTTGATTTCAGTCGATGTGACAACTTTATTTTTCGGCACAACTCCTTTAGTCACAAATGCTGACATCATATTACGCTGTTTAGTTTTGCTTGATGATGCAGACATGGCTTTTATATGCTTTTGCCTTGAAGAGTGTAACTTTAAAACTCCATATTCCGAAACCATTTCGACGTCACAAACAGTGCACTTGGCTTTAAATTGGTTTTTACCGGGCCCTAACCAGCCCTTGAACAAATCCAATTTTTCCCAATCGGCACGATACTTTTGTGATCTGTGCTTATCCCTTTCTGATGCAGGAAGCTCTCCTCTTTTAGCTAATTTCTTTTTTGGAGTATCTGGCGCAGGTCGTTCTTCTTCACTTTCACTATCCATTCTTACTGTGTAAAACTGTATTCAGATCAAAATAGGATTTAATCACTACGTACGGCTTGATTAACGAGAAAAACAGGTTTTTGAGATGTCCAACATAACTTAATACAAGAAAAAGTACTAAGTTTCGTACATGTAAATAAATCATTTCATTCATTCATTGTTCATTCATTCATACAATGTACACAAATACAGACCTTATAGCATTGTAAAAAGGTCATTTTTCAAGTAAAAGATTTAGGCATAAGTAATGTTGATAGGGGATTCTACGACCATAAAGCTACCGCAAGGAACACATTCGTTTCATTACGAAATGTTGCCAGGTGCAGGAAAATCGTACACTTTCCGTACGATCGTGGTCTAGCGATCGTACATGAGAAGAAATGCCAAAAAATCGTAGGAGTACGATTTAAATCGTACATCTGGCAGCCCTGAAGCGGGGTGCCGGGGCGGCAGCGGCCATTATCGAGCGGTGACGTCAGCGCGCGCACCACGACCACGGCGCGACGCGCCCGAGCCGTTAGCCGCGACGCGGATGCGCCAAGCGCCCCACACAAGCGCTTATCGCGCGATAACCATACGTGTGCACTTGATGCACGTCTCAACTGATGCAGACGAATGATTACACTAAAAGCTACCAAAAATACATACTTATCATAGGTTTGAGTAAGTAGTTACATTAAATAAAGAAAAAACAGCACAGCATAAGCACAGGCAATACCTGCAAGCGCTGCACAGTGCGAAACAATTTTGAATGATTTTAACAAATGGTAGAACAGTGGTTGAATCACAACACAATTCTCTAATTCACTGTGCGTTATCTGGGGCCCTCATTTCCTCTATAATATTAATTCAATGAAAGTAATCTGCTTCTGTTGTAGAATATCAATTATTTACTGCGAACGTTACATGGACGTGTTCGATGCATTAAATTTCGATCTATTCTCGGTCGGTTTCCTTTCGGCCGGCTGCATTCTAAATTATTATTACCGAGTAACAAGAGCGGATCCGGTTGGAAGACGGGAGCGGGGGGACGCGACCGGTGTGGCGGCCATCTTGAGACGTGACGTCACGTGACGAGTCAGCCGAGCGTGCGGCGCGGCAACGTCGCACGCCGCCTGCTGCGCCATGTTGCCGCTCATTTCTGTTGTGCTTTAATAATGATGAAGGCTCATCGCTTTTTGTATGTGGGCGAGGATCGGAGAAAAAACAGTTATGCGGCCAAGTAAACGTGGATGACGAACCGGTGATCGCGGGGCCTCGGGCGCATCGCGCCGCGCAACCAAACTGATGAACCTACTTAAATGATCTTGATGTTTTGTATCTACCAAGTGACTACGTGCTTCGATAAGGCTAGTTAATGGGTAAATTGTATTTGAACCACTTGCTTGCAACAGTTTGTGTAATGAAATGATAAAGATAGAAAATATACATATTATGGGTAGATAGATACTCTATTAATGGTAAAACATACCCTGAATGAAAATTAATCATTGCAATCAAGCAAGAAATTACATGACATGGTAATGTAGCACATTTGTGATACAGACGGAAAACATAGACATGTGGAAGGATTTCATCCATGTTTAATGTATTAAGCTTAATGGTATTATCCAAACTGACTCTATCAACAGTGAACAGGGTAATGAACTAAATTTTTCAAACTCTCTCTTGGTTTTCCCCAATTTAAATGGCGTCGAAATTCGCAATTTAGTAATCGGATTTTCCTTTGCCTCGTCACGAACAAGTTGGTAACTCAATTCAGCAGTTCAGAATGAAGTAAATTAGAAAAAGGGACTTTGAGATTGGGCACTTTTATTTTTAGGCCGTCTCAATTCACACCAAATTAGTCACTTGGTGTTTTCTAAAATTTTCCTTTTGAAGCAAATAAGCCACACACAAATTATTATTTTGGAGGAATTCATAACTTTGTTCAATAAATTCCTAGTAGGTAATTTATGTACCTAATATCTGTAGGTAGAGAATTAGAGATCAAACAAATTCATGGTCTTTCAAACTATTGAAGGCAAGGTAGGTGCAACGCAATGAAGTGAATGTAACGCATAACGCACAGAGTATGACCTGGTCTGTTATGGCATGTCAAGGGCATGTAAATACAAAAGAAGCTACATTTGGTTTATTGACGTTCAATTAGATAAACTGCGACGGCGCTTGCGCGACCACCCTCTAGCTAGAAGGTATAGTAAGCACGTGCTGTTTATTTACATCTAGCCACCGCAACACAAGCACGTTATGTACTAATAGCATATATTGCTACAATTACATTAACACTGATTGACTGCGAAATTGTACATGACGGAGCATTAGCTTCCTCCCGCTAACTAAGGTCCACCTTCATAGTTCGAGTATTGATTTTCAGAAGCTTCGCGTCCTCTTTGTGAGTAGCATTGTCTTGCTTTGTTGTAGTAACAACATTAGTCATATGAGGATAATCAATTTTACTATCGCCGTAGGTAACAACATGATCGATGATAGTAGATATAAGTATTTTTCGCCCTTATTGATTGATATCGGTATTTCATCTTGCGTGTTAGGTACTATCAGTTACTAGATAGAAGATATAAGAATTACGTAATATGTTATTTTCGTTCTGTAGTGTTGTAGGTAGAGAATACAATCCCGACCCTTTTCTGATCCCGAAAATCCCGGGACTGTACTTGGCTAATCCCGGTATTTTCGGGATTGATATAAACAAGTCCATTTTGCATTCTACGATCCGTTGCGCCTTGACTATGACCTTGCCTAGATTCTACCTTAGCATAAAATTATACAGGGTGGAAACGATAAGTGATCTCACTCGATTATTTCTAAACTATACAAGATATCGAAAAACTGGTTACTGATCCTAAAAGTGCTTCACGAGCTTTTTCAAACGATATCAGTAATAGGTTACAGAATTAACTGGATCTATCCGAAAATTCAATACTAAATGTATGCCAGCCACACAATATTAGAAGTGTTAATTTTTTTTATTAAATAATAAACACTTAAAATTTTAATGATCTCGTAAATTGCATTATTATTTAAAATTATTCAAGGAAAACGTTGATTTTAGGCTTTACTTGCTATAATATTATGAAGCCTTGAGTGCCATGACTGTGACAGTACTAAAACGATAGTGGAAGTATCAATTAATGTAAGGGACATTTTGGCCAAAATGAGTTATATATACCAACGCATTCAGAATTTTCGGCTCTATCGATTGGTATACTTGAAATGTTGATATCTTTAAAAAAATGTCCCTTACCTTAAACATTTTTAGTCGTCTGAATACGACTTTTGGGGAAACAAATGATTTAAAGGACGTAAATTCCTTTTAATAATACAATTCAGCCCTTACCCTAAACTGCTGGTTTTAACTTTTGAACTCATTGAACCTTACTTCATTTAAAACTTTTTGATTTATTATAATTAGGCCCTTACGTTAATATGCATATAGGATATCAATTACTTTTTTTGGTGGTGATATGAATTTAATGCCTCCCACTCCTACTACACTTATGAACACTAAGTTGTCTTGTTTCTATCTTTTTTCTGTTCATTTTTACGCAGTTGGGTTTTTGACCGAGGGGCTGAAGGCTCTTCAGAAGCTGTTCAATTCCGTCATCCTCGAAGGAAAAACGCCTACGGTATGGCACAGAAGTGTGGTGACACTCTTCTTCAAAAAAGGCGACAAAACCTTGTTGAAGAATTATAGACCCATCTCACTTCCGAGCCATGTCTACAAGCTGTTTTCGAGAGTCATTACGAATCGTCTCGCTCGTAAGCTCGATGACTTCCAGCCTCTCAATCTCTCAATCGCTTTAGTACACCACATACATATGCCACGGCAGATTATACAGAAGACCGAGGAGTATAGTCAGTCACGTTGCCTGGCGTTTGTGGACTATGAGAAAGCTTCGATCGAGACCTGGGCAGTACCTACTACAGTTTCTCCAACGGTGTCAAATTGACTACCTATATCGATACATCGAAATGTTGAATGCCACAATGTCGTTCCGTCTCCAGGATCAAGACTCGAAACCAGTTGCTGCAGCAGACAGGGGGAACTGAAAACTCCGAAACTGTTTCTGGACTGGAACGGATTCGGCATAAATATCAACGGTGAGTAAATAACCCACCTTCGATTCGCAAACGATATCATAGCCATGGCTGAGACCGTGGAAGATCTAGGCACAATGCACAATGGCCTGAGTCGAGCCTCTCAACAAGGGGGTCTTAAAATGAAACATGGACAAGACAAAATCATGTCAAATGTCCGTGTTGCACCCACTCCTCTAAAGGTTGGATACTCTACACTCGGCAGTTGTTGACACTTATATATACCTAGTACAAACAGTCCAGTTAGGCTGGTTATAGTGTCACGCGGACCGTCCAGTGCGGATCCGCTTCACACAGCCGATCTGTAAACTTCGAGGAAGCGTTTTAGAGTAATGCGGTCCGCAGGAATCGCTCGCTCCCTATCAGTTCATACAGATTGGCTGTGCGGAGCGATCCGCACTGACGGTCTGCGTGACACTAAAACCAGCCTTAGGTAGGTCTAACTTCGAGGAAGAGGTCAATCGTCGAATCCAACTCGGCTGGCAACGTTCAGGAAGCTTCGTGATATTCTCACGTCTGAAATATCGCACTGTCTCAAGACAAGTCTTTGATAACTTATGGATCTGAGACGTGGTCGCTTACTGTGGGCCTCATAAGAAGACTCAAGGTCAAAGGCGATGGAGCGTGCTATGCTCGTAGTGATTGAACCAGAAATGACGTGATCCGCAGGAGAACCAAAGTGACTGACATAGTCCGCAGAATCGCTAAAATCAAGTGGCAGTGGATGGAGCTCGTAGCTTGCAAAGCTGATGGCCGCTGGGGCAGAAAAATTCTTGAGTGGCGACCACGCGCTGGAAGACGTAATGTGCTGCAGACCCCCACTAGGTCGACCGACGATCTGGTGAAGGTTGTAGGAGGTGCCTGGATGCGGGCGGCGCAGGACCGGTTGTTGTGGAAATCCTTGGGGGAAGACCTTTGTCCAGTAGTGGACGTCATTCGGCTAAAACGAACGAACGATGATTGAAAAAAAAACCTAACTGCGTAAAAATGAACAGAAAAAGATAGAAACAAGACAACTTGTTCACAAATGCAGACGTAGGCATCATCAGTGACTAAATGTTTTGTTGGTGATGTGTATTTGATGCCTCCAACTGCATTTGTGAACACTAAGTTGTCTTGTTTCTATCTCTTTTCTTCGTTTTGTTAATGAATACTCGAATGCAACCTCTACTTACATCAGGTTTCAATGTTAAAATTGTCAAGTTACAATAATATTACTGTCGTGTTTATTCTTAAATGTACCTTACAACATACATGACATTCCATACTGTGAAATTTCAACATTGTAAGGTACAGTCAAGCTCGTTTTTTTAATGTAAGGGACATGCTATCTTTTAAACTACCCATTTTTCGAAAATTTGGCGTTTATATTATGAAAGAACAGAAAATTCTAAGAAACTTTGCCATATAAACTATTTAAATCGTAACATCACATAAAAAGATATTGAGGTATAAAGAAAAAAAAAATCGTTTTTTGGCTCTCCTGAAAAGTCGTGTTTTGTCCCTTACAGTAATTGATATTTCCACTATCGGTATGGAAGCTGGAAACTTGAATTTTCGGATAGATCCAGTTTATTATGTAACTTGTTATTGGTACCGTTGGATAGAGCTCGTGAAGGACTTTCAGGATCAGTAACCACCAGTTTTTGGATATCTTGTATAGTTTAGAAATAATCGAGTGAGATCACTTATCGTTTCCACCCTGTATAACGATAAAAAACAAATCTAAGGTACGATACGGATACGGACTATACAGGTTCGGCCCTAATAATATCTTTTTCGTAGACCTTAGACAGGATCACAACTTGAGCTAATGCCACAAACCTCCCAACCCCAATTGACACTAAAGGAAAAGTTGCAGCTTAAAATTGATAAGAGTATGAAATGTCCAGATCCTGAAGTACAACTACAAAGTGAATCGGGCTTGACAAATAGTATCAGACGTGAAATGAGCCTGTTTGAAAATGGCGGAGTTCGTGGGTGGATATCACTTAGAATTTGCATATAAGTATCTATTCTATACCTCCAACGAGTGTAGAACCCGAGCGAGTGTTATCAGCTGCTGCTTTTGTAGGAAATAAATTACGAAGCAGGCTATATTGGTGGCTTGGATATTTCTAAGATTCTATTTCCGAAATTCTAAATAGTGCTTTTGATTTGTATATTTTTTTTATTTTATTTTAGTATTATTGCAACTAACAATATTTAAAACATCTTTTGAGAAATTATACCACATAAGGCTGATCCCGGGATAGTCCCGGGATCCCGGGATTACCCATCAAAAATTCCGTAATCCCGGGATTGAAAAACATGCTCGGGATTGTATTCTCTAGTTGTAGGTCGTGGTGATTTTGTACAAAATAAATGTTCTTTGTGTTCAGTGTTGGATGGCTATCGCCTAGTGTGCCTGGTGGCGCTGGGTGGGGCTGGGGACAGGGGACAGGGCATCACGTACAGGAGGGGGCGCGAATCGATGCGTCTGGTCTGGCGCAGGGCGCAGACTCGGGCCCGCACCCATAACACGTGTCAATGTTTATTTACGTTTCGCGCACGTATCATTAACAGGAACCGCTTCGACGCCAACATCTCGGTTTTCGGATTTCTCCGCGTTCAAAATACTCAAACGAATAGTCAACTCTTATGGAACAGGTTCCGTGCATCGGATTTCTTGTAAAAAATTTAAGACAAATTTTAATGATAATTTAATTTCATTCATAACATTAACAATTATTGATAAGTTTGTTTGTACAATTATGAGGAGAACATTAAAGTATAAAGTGATTAGCATATTTCATTACCTAGCAGCTTTTCTAGTTTCCTGATGAATGATACGTAATTAATATTAATTGTTTCATTTGCAATCTTGTCTTATGAGACTTTTTAAGACGATTCATGGTCATACAAAAATAATCGTAAAAAAATTCCACACATCACCTCGGGTTTTCCATTTAAAACCAAAACTAGTTATGATTATTTTTATACTTGCTTATCCTTGAAACATCGGTGTTGTGCTCGCTCACTTGACAGGATATTAAATGGTAAAGTATTTATAAACACATTGACGAAGTTTAATGTCCAAACCTGTTGGTGTTTTTACTATTCTAGAACCAGAAATGAAATATTTCCAAATACACCACAATTTAATATGCGTAATGGAAAATAACCCGAGTAGCAGAGAGGTCGCAAATATAGATCAACCTACGTAACATTTAAAAAATAAACTTATCCGGTTTGATATTATAATATAATGTTCAACGAACCGACTGCCTGATTCATTTCTCAGATTTTCCACAATTTGTAGTAACGTTGTAGAAATTAGCTGCCCTATTATATTAAACAGTTGTCATGGAGAAGGCTGTCTGTTCTGCGTGATCAACTTTTGTCTTGTTGACTTGTTTGGAGCAACATAGAAGCGTCAGAGAATCGACGCTGACTGATACCTAATGCTGAAGCTCGAGCTTCAAGATATTCAATATTGCGGCATGCATTACGAACGAATTCTATCAAAGCAAAGGCGAATTGTTGTTACCATGTAAACTTTAACCTCAAGCACCCTTGAATCAAAGTAACCCGGGGCAGACACCCTAGCGTTACATCACCCGCTATCGAGCGGTGACGTCATGCTCCCGGGAAGCCTCTGGCCTGGGCAGGGCGCGACAGAGACACCCTTCTTTAGTCTTCCTTCGTGCCTATTGATTACAAGTTCCGACGCTGCGCGGACCCAGTGGATCAATATGTGCCATTATTTGGGATAGTGAGGATCTGCATTATTTGTAACAATTTCAGACAAAGTGAGTACGGCTCTCAACGCAATTGTCTTTGAATATTATATTATAGACTTTAATCATTCCTCCCCAAACTATAGACTTTTTATTGGGTGATAGTTTAGTCGGCTTATAATTTACTAGCTTTCCGCCCGCGGCTTCGCCCGCGTGGAATTTTGTCTGTCACAGAAAAACTTTATCGCGCGCGTCCCTGTTTCAAAAACCGGGATAAAAACTATCCTATGTTCTTTCCCGGGACTCAAACTATCTCTATGCCAAATTTCATCAAAATCGGTTGCGAGGTTTAAGCGGGAAAGCGTAACAGACAGACAGACAGACAGAGTTACTTTCGCATTTATAATATTAAGTTGGGATTTGAGGAATCGACCGATACCGAATTGGAGTAATGTGCGTACTTTATTTAATACTTCTTCATTCTGCTGACAAACAATAATAGTCTGCGGGGACTCTTTTAACGATATTAAATAAGGACATGAAAAACCAATAAACGGTTTATTTCTAAACTTTATTTTTTGATTGCATACACCCTCTACGTAAAATCATCCAGCTGTTACAACTATATTTTAAGATTTCGAAGCTATAGAATTACATTCTGATACTTTGGAACCGTTACTTTTACGCAGGGAATAAACAGAACAAGCCAGATGTTCTCTGTCTCTGCCCACGACAAAAAGGAACTATGCATAGTTAGGTAAGTATTGCTAGTTTTGCAAAGTAATTTTCATGTTAAATAAGAATAATTTGTTTCATTTAAATAAGGTTGGTACATCAAATATTTCCTGAAACTTTAACCCTAGCTAATATTGCAAATCAATTTAAAAAACCATGGATCGAAAACCAAAGTTAGATAAGAACAAGGAGCAGCTGTAGATAGAGTTAACGATGGGCCAAAAATATTTTTATAATGGATTCTATGAGAATGTATGTAACAGGTTATTTTTGACTGCCTGAAGTCTCGTCAGTCTCGTGTTCATGTTAAAATCAATAAAATGAAACAATGAATGGAGCATTGATTCATCGGGCTGAACAAAGGTCATTGGTATCGGCCCAGTTTGAACTACAACGCCTCTATTATGTTTCATAACCAAAATAACCTCATTGGTTCGATCGAATTTGAACTACATAGATTTAAACGGATAGATATATCAACAAAGCCAAGCACATGTTTACGAACTACTTAAACTTAGTTCTCTTCTAGAAACAAAATTTCTTCCAAAAGTAACGCTCTATCAGGCTTCAATTGAACTACGTGAGAGCATTAGAAGTCAGGAAGTTACTAAATGATCCTTTCGTGAAAGCAATAGGTAGTTCAACGATAATGATCTTCATCCTTTACATCGTACAAGTTTTATACAGCACTCTGTATCTGTTATTTCAATAGACTTCGTAGCGTAATAATAGCGCAAATGTAACACTGTAAATACGAAATTGAGGCTATCGTAGTAACGTTCCAAGTAATTTTCGCACACAAAATCAAGACCTATGATAACGTTGGCGAGTCGTTTACCCCAGACGCTGCGGGGTGACGTGCCATCTTCATTTTTATTGACCGGACCCTCGCGCATGCGTCTCTACATTGATCTACCCTTACTATGGATACCAAGCCTTGCAGAAGCTAGTATTATATTATCTGTGGTACGAGAAATGATGGTAATTCTTCATGCTTCCCTATTCTTTGTACCCTTTGAATATTAGTTCTAGATGGAAAGAGTATGAAATATTGAGTATACTTCCATCATCGTCATCTCATCATCACATTGTTCCATCATTTTGTGACTCGCTATAAATTTTCCAAAAAATGTATAAATACAAACATGCATACTATTACTAATAATTCTACCTCATAGGTTCAATTTAGTTTGGAGATGATTAGCTTGATTATTTTCCGTAGATATTTGGTTCTTCTAGCGTAATTTACTAATTATTCAAGATGTAAGTAGAGAACTTAAAATAGTAATTAAACAGGAAGTGGAATAGCTTTATACATTAAAATCGATTCAATCAACTTGCCAAATGTATGTAGATCCCCAAACCTGATCAGTATTACGTAGCGTAGACCAAAAGCGTATTAAAAATCGATCAGCAAAGAGGCGCCACTGCCCACATGATGCAAATGACGTTGAAACTTGAAACAATTGGTTGTAATGTTGTTCGTCATTAACCTCTCTAATTGGTAGTTGAGTTGAGCAATTAATCAAGGGTGGTGTGATAGGTTTAACGAACCCGCCGGGCGATCGATCGGCGAAGCGGTGCACGCTGCAGTGGGAGTGGGACCGGTTGGGGCCGGGGTGGACCCGCAGTTCCCTGGGACCGATCAATGTCTGCCGCGAGGATCGCATGCTCCAACCGTTAAGTTATAGGGGGAGGAGACTGCTTTTATGGACTCTTCAGGACTCATTAAAAGATACTACAGTATTTTTTAGACAGGACCAAGCCCTATGATGTAGAGACTAGAGGCGATAATTAAGATGCAATAAGAATTGTAAATATTGGAAACTTCAAGGCGATCCATTCAATAACGTGTTCATTGACACGGCCTTAACAGGTAATGAGCGCTATTTTGTAATGATAAAAGTTTATCATAATATGTAGGCACTTATTATCTTCAAAAATAAAGTTTGGGCAAAACTTAGGAAACTCTCTTGATATAATGTTGATGGTATGTAATTTTTTGTCAACATTATCTTAATACAAATTCAAAGTTTTAAAGACTCTCCATTAGTATAGGCATAAAGCTCTCTTCTTCAGGGCATCACATTTACACGCCTCAAATAACCAAACCATAGTCGTCTTCCTAGTATAAATAAAAAATAAAAATGCTCTACCATCACTTCGGAATCGGAATAACACAATCTCAGTTGGATAGAAGTAATTTGCTATTGTGTGTGACTGACAGGATTCTCAGAATAATGATATGAATATTCCCCGTTTGGTGACACCTGCAAAAATAACCTACTATACAATGAACTCTTCGATTGTTTATGAGTCAGAGCAATCGAAATAATGGAATACTATAATTTAGGATTCATTACTCAGAACCAATTTTGATTCATTATAAACGAGTATTAAAATAAAATTCAATTAAGCATAGAATTAAATACCATTTCAATGTTTGACATTATGTTGAGGAAATTGACGAAACTAGACGAAGAAAATTTAAATTCCAATATTATTAATTTGTGTCTAAGCACCATGCATAAGCAATTTATTTAGTTATTCCGAATAGAAAAATTATCTTTCCCCGAGTTATAACCGAGCTTCTATTGGCTGCATCCTTGGCCCGGTGACCGGGTCGACCCGGTCTTTGCCCGGGATAACCTTGGGCTCACGTGCAGCCTTCGATATTGTGCAGTTAGTTTGATACATTCATAATTGAAATTATGACAACTTAGTCTTAAACGGGCAGGTAAAAACCAATACCCAGGTATTTACGGTTTAGTTAATTAACATCTACTGGAAATGTTGAACGGGGAAGACCCTTGGCACAAAAACATTAAAAAGCAGACTTAAGATCGCCGAAGGTGACTCCAAATTGGGATCTCTAAAAATACAAAACTCATTGCTGTCGTTATACTAACATACATGAGGTTGGTCTGATGTACGGACGGAGCTGTATTCCTAGGTTGGAGGAAGAAGCATCCTTGGCCCGGTAACCGCCGTGACCCGGTCTTTGCCCGGGATCACCTTGCGTTCGCGAGCTCATCAATAACACCGTTAAGATGGTAAAACAAATTATGAACTCTGTTATTTACCTGATTGATTCTCATTGTCATAATAATACCCTCCTACCCTAATTATGAATTCTAGTAGTGAGTTTCTGTAACCATTATCATGGTCGTACAAACAAAGTTAAAGTATTAGAATGCATTAGTCGATCTCGATGAAGAGTATCTGTCTTGTGGTCTCTCTCTAGCCTCTCGATGCATCAATTATTTAAATTACTATGAGTACTAGCACCACTTTAAAAGGCTTATGATTGCAAGTAATTAAGTAATTGATCATAAAAACGAGTTTGTTATGTCACAACAGATTATGTTCACTCGATGAATCATGCACATATACAGGCAAAATGATTAACGGTAATCACGCTGCAAATATTTCAAGATAAAAATATACCACACCTACCGTTACGTTACGAATTCTAAATCCACATACGGATCTCTCACAAAAAAGGTTCCCAAGATATTTCATCTGAGTTATGCACCTGTCATAAGTCAATAATCGAGATGATCGCAGATTCTACTGCTATATCGATAGGGGTCACATTCCTTGAATGGTCCTTGGCCCGATTGCCTAGTTCCCGGCTACCTGTTGAACCGTCCCTTTGTTTGGGACATGTGGTAAAATTTACGTGGGAAAGCATTCGACAGACATGTGTTAATATGTGGAAGGGTTGAGGGTTATTTTCGGCAGGATGTTTGAGTAGAGCTACGCTATGTTTAAGCCCTTGCTAATTATAACAAGAGTTATATTTAATGTTCCCATGATTTATTGTTTGTGTAAAGGCATCGAGGTGTTGACCTTTACAAAATGTTAGAGCGGTTAATGGACACACGAACGCGAACGTGCTGACATTATATGTGTAGGAAAAAATGTTTACCTAATTCAGAGGTTGATTCATCTTTATGAATACAAAACGCAATATGTGGTTAGGTACGTGTTATATCTATAATCCTATATATTTTCCGACGTCATTTCATCACGCAGTCAGTACATACTATACCCGTATTATGAAATATTTAATTAATCAGCATGTCAAATAGGATTTTATCAATATTGGTTGGTAATTTATCAAACAGAAAGAATTTTAATTGAAAAAAGAAAGATTTATGAGTGTCATTCAATATTTCTTACCAAATAAATCAATCAATCATTTTGCTATACACACGAGTATATCAACCACCTTTCTGTCTGATCCATCTGTATCCACTTAACGATTCCGTAACCGTCTTTTTTCATATATTTTAGTCAAAGCTGTAGTTCCATAATTACTTAATCAAAGACTCCTTGGGTCTTAGGAGTTAGGTCTTTCACCACTCCCAGATACGTTTGGGCAACTTGTCCCAGCTTCCTGGTTCCGGGTCAGGGATCAATACCCGGGCGACCCGGTCGCGGGATCCTTGGCCCGGTTTGGTTCCGGGAAGCTGCTATTGAGCCATCGGCTTATTAGGCTGGCACCGGGACGTGCAAGGCCCAATCAGGGGGAAGCACAAAAATAGAGTTAATTAATGGGTGGCTTTTCAAATTAATCATGTAAATCTTTCTTAATTTGAACATAAAGGATATTAAAACGAATCTTGAAAGCATGTATCATCAAATTCAGTAAAAACGGCCATGGGTATGAACTCTTTCTACTCATGTCATTGGTCTAACATGTCTGTGTTCGATTACTTCGATTCCATAACTTTGTTTCATATTAACACTTGTCTTGTCGGTAAGTATTTTTGGATTTCATTAGATACTGTTTAATGTCTTATGTGTTTGCCTGTCATGGCTTTTGTTATCATATCTCATTTTTTAATGATTGACGTGGGTAACATACCCGTGAAAACATGTTACCTAAATAACTGAAGACGTAATCTTTCTTGTTTACGAGTAGGAAGAGATATGTGTTGTGAGGTGTGATTTATTATAAACTATAACCACCCCTCTAAAATTTAACTTTGAATTACGTCTTTATTAACGGAGCGTAGCAGAAACCGGTATACTTCAATGATCAATTTTCAATATTTGACTCTACAATTCTATACTGTAAAAATATACACAACGAAAAACATTGTAAATAAGTAAGTACATTTATTTCATTAGCCTTATGATCTGGCTCGCCCTAGGTACTTTGCGGTTTGCCTGTTTTGCCAGGACAAACAGGGAAATAGCCTAGTGTTTTCCTTAGAAGGCGACTAATTAAGGGTAAGCTGATGACTATAAGGAAAACGATTGAATTGCGTCGCTTTTAAAGTATGCAACTTTTGATTAAGTTAAATACAAACAGGAATTATTATTAAACTATATTGCCAACACAAGTTATTTGAATCTATGACGAAATACAAATGGAAATGACACAGTCATCTTAAGTTGCGTTTATTAGCACCTCTTATGGTTGGTATTGACTATAGTAAAATCGAAGAGCCATACTGTCTGAGTAATAACGAATTACGTTGATCATGTTTTTGTCATGTCACCTATTTTGACAAGAAAATTAGAACCTCTTATGGTTGGTATTGACTATAGTAAAATCGAAGAGCCATACTGTCTGAGTAATAACGAATTACGTTGATCATGTTTTTGTCATGTCACCTATTTTGACAAGAAAATTAGAACCTACTACTTGATTCCAGAAAATTTAGTGTCACCAAAAAAAGGACAAATGCTTTAGCTCCTGCTTGCTTCTGAAGTTCCGTCAAAATACGACCATACGAATAAATCTTCAGTTAAAACTTTGTAACCAATGCATAATCACAACGCAAGCATACGCAAACGTGTGTGAATATTGCTGATAAGTGATAACAGCGCTCCGTCCGCTCCAACACAAACATACACATCCTCTTGGAAACGGAAAGTTTGCTCCGCAAATACTAGATACCAGTTATCAGCGAATGAATTGGCCCTTTGTTGGGTTACTTTTAAAGATATGCGAACGGAAAGAGCTATGTAAAGCTGATATTTGCAATGGCTTACAGGATTTCAAGGTTACGCTGCTTTTCAGTACGTAACTATTTTCGTGCAAAAAAAAAGGTTGATGAATGAAGTTAAAAGTAAATTGGAACAAATATTCTTCGGACACTTTTTTGCAATTTTCGTCAACACAATTTCTTAAAGTTGACCGAGCATTACAATTCGTGCAGCACGAGAAATGTTTTTGCTATCCAAAATGGACGCCCAACGTCAGTCCGGCATGGTCGGCTATCACGAGCGAGTTACAAGACGCAATAAGATTTCAAGCAATAAGATCATTGAAGCCCTCGTTAAAATCGATTCTTGAAATTCCTTAAAATTCTTGAAATTTTCCCGAAATCGACTCTATCAAACAACAAAATTTAATGCAACAGCAACATCGATAAACAACCAACTTTTTGCAATGCCCTCCGCTGTAATTTTTAGCAGCTGTTGTTGATTCGGAGAAATGATCGTGTTTGTGCCAATTGAGTCGAAACGTCTTCGCGACGAGATTTTAAAGTGATTCTTTACATAAATTGTAATGTGATTGAGTTGTCTCAAACATTTTGGGGAACACCGGAGGAGCTGCATCACGGCTTATAATAGCCTCTGTTTGTGCTCCATCATAAAAGTTGGCACGGAGGCACGCCACGTCAATGAACTTGCTGTAGCGCTAAACAAAACTGATGTAACTGCGAACATGTATAAAAATACTTAATCTAACTGCAAGTATCCTACTTGAAATTTGATCAG
Source organism: Ostrinia nubilalis (assembly GCF_963855985.1). Classification (NCBI taxonomy): domain Eukaryota; kingdom Metazoa; phylum Arthropoda; class Insecta; order Lepidoptera; family Crambidae; genus Ostrinia; species Ostrinia nubilalis. The sequence continues at coordinate 526,781 of NC_087101.1, forward strand.
TGGTAGAGCTATTGCAAATTAATTGCAACTTCAGGGCGACCCATTTAGTTTACTTCATTTGCAATGTGTTAAGAATCAAAAGTAAGTAGAACTGAATTCAAGGATCAATATTCGGTCACTGTTGTTCTGGGGAAATAAAACAAGTGATATGCACTGTTCTTGGAAAAAAAAATTAACGGAACAAAAAATCAACTGGAAGAACTATTATTATACTTAACTGTTTCTCATTTTTTACGTCTCACTTTTTCTATCAACAGTCGTAAAATTCCAACTATTCACGTTTCTATTTCTAAAATCGAACCAATTTGAAAACTTTGATTCAGTGGAGTAGATATGCTTAGTAGAGATTTGTGAATTATGCCAACTCGAATACTTGACATTAAGAACATGTAAGTACACAATACCTGAGTCTAGACACACGTGCGGTAAACAATATGACAGCGCATAGGTGTAGGTATTATTATGTCAGCTTATGTAATCGCCTGTAATCGCTATCGATGCGCAGGAGTGTCATGTTTGCAATACATTAGTATATTGTGCGCAGTTTCCCTTACAATACTGTGTGTCTAAGCGTAGGTATATTTGGTATCAGGCAGTTAGGTAAAGTATGTTATGTAAGAGTGGTGTGTATTTACAAAAATGTGAATCGTAACCAATAAAATAATAAGCTAGGTTATGAAGCAGCGAGTCAAAGTAAAAAATGTCTTTATTTATGTGTGCCAAAAGCTAACTTCTTTAAAAATAGAGTTGAAGCTATGTAGAGTACATAATAGAAGATTTAATAAAGAACAAAATGTTATTTCTAGAACTGTTTCTAAAATGAAACTAATTTATCAAGGTCAATCAACAAATTCGCAGAACATACGCCGACAAGCAGACTGACAGCTGGCTCGGTGTCGGGCTTCCCAGCTCTGTAACATGAGCTTCGCTTCCAAAATCAACAGCCACAGTCAGTATTACAACTGAATAGGCTTCAGAATCGCTGGTTTCCCAATTTAGCAGTTGATGACCTCATGCTTTGTGGCGTGGCTGTCTATCGCGGCCCGCCCTTTTCGCAGAATGTATTGATACGAGGTGTAGAGTTACGATACCGTTGTTTACGTTGAAGCATTCTTTCATGTGACATATTATGATGCAATTATTTGCTTCACGTTCACCTTTCCAAGGCCAGGTAATTAAAGAATTGGAAGAGAAGCTCTTTTAATCTTTTTGTAAGGACGCTCTAACTAACTTTTGCTGTGTTTGTCTCTTTTCGTCGTGTCTCACAAGTGATGTTCAAAACGAATAAACAAGACTTCTCGGTCCTTCCACAAACCAGTACAAAGAGCAATGCCTACAACACATGGACTCAATTGTGTATCAGGGAACAATGCTTCAATCTTTTTTTTTTGTTCAATCACAAATAAAAACCTGCTTTGTGATAACGTACAGATTGTTTGAGCAATGCGTTACTGTTTGTCTTAGCAACATCTGTAATTAGCTGATAAAATTCCCAGCCTTGCAAATGAGCCGTGTGTGTGAGTGATCGGCTGCGCCGGAGCAAGTGCGGCGTCTTGCACACGCCACGTGGCGAGCGCGGGACATCAGTCTCGAAGCTCGGAAGAACAATGCACTCATATGCGTAAGCATTCTCGGTAATCCAGACTTTCCACCATAGGCAGCTATTTAGTTATAAATTTTAAGGTAGGTACTACCCATTCATTATGGTTTTTATTTGCCTTTGTAACGTCCAACTTTCTCAACGACTACGCGACTCTTTGAACACAACAATTTCTTCGGCTCAAATATTGATTAGTTCCAAGTACATACCAATAGCAAAAACTTTTTAAAATATACATATTGACAGGAGGCACAAAGATATGCCTAATTATTTTTATCTGGCATAAGAAGAAACCGACATTAACTGTTTGATAAAAGTTATTCAAAAAGGTAACGTTTGTTCTCAGTTACACAGTGCAACTCCAAAAAGTTCCTTTCGAATAAATACTGTCTCACTAAAGATTGTGTGGCAGACATTCCTTTATTCTGCGTACAAAAGCCCATCCAAAAGAGCCGAAGGTAAACTTCAGTATGTACGTGTATTTAAAAAAAAAGCTGGAGTCCTTGACCGACGATGGTTCGGTTGTTGTCGCAATAAGTCACTGGAAGCACTGGAGCACGTCAGCGCCGCGTGGTGATAAGCTATCAGAAGCGGAGCACGAGGAACTTTCCACTGCGATATGACATACTAGTCGAAGTGGATAGGTTTGCTTGGGTGCTTCTGTTTCTTCTTCTATAAATGAAAGCGTTCGTGACTTAACAGTTATGTAAAGTTCTAGTCCCAACCCAAAGGTGCTCTTAATAAAAATACCATACAAGGTATTAATTATCGCCATATCCGATCGATCAAGTGTATGTTAGACGGTGAGACTTCTATGTTTGGAGTTGTAGGATTTTTTTCAGCCCAAAAAATAGAAGAATCAAATTAATACCGTATTGATCCATTGGCCAAGACATCAATATCAGTTAATCTTCAACATTACTGAATTTGGAGTCAAATTCGAACGGAGATCATAATTTGACGGTAGAGACTCAAATATTACAATGAGCAAATTGTGATTTCATTTGAATTTCTGTTTAGTAACTGATGATGAACTAAAGATATCTTTATCAAAATAAAATTTAAAACAATTCACCATGACTTGGGAAATTAATAATTGATAAGTGACAGCAAATAGTATCATTTAGCTAATAAATTGTTACATAACAACGTCAACAACAGATGTGCAGAATAGTACGAGTATATGGACGTGTTGTTGTAACCGGATGTTTATATGTACGAGGATAAGGTTAGGCGGTACGCGGCGTCATCGTCACGATATTATATACATTTACATAATTACACCTACTTTGACATCTTTCACTTTTTGTTAAAAATAAACCTCGTGACTTGAGATATTAATTTCGACATTGCATCAAAAGTTATTTCAACTCAAACATTTTTCACCAAAAGTACTACTGGTACAGTCGGACGGACGGAAGTAGTAATATTTATTACTATAATAATATTATACATAATAATGTACTTGTTAATAAACAAGTTAAAAAAAAGTAGAAAAAAAGCGAGCAAGTTAAAAATGTATCAGCAGACCCACAAACAACTCTCCTATTACGAGTAGATCAAGTAGGTAGGTTCCTCAACAAAAATAGTTTTTTCATTATGATAATGTTATCAATCCGAGTCCAATTAACTCATATCTTTAATGATAATAGCGTTATTGCAATGTTTTTCGCTTTTATCTTAACAAGCATCATTAGTCCGGGAATTACGTCAATCATTAGTAGTGGCATTATCATACTATTATATTATACCCACTGTTTTAAAGTTTATCGAAGTTTGTAAACATGCTACATGGTGTAGGTTATTTTAGTTTTGTTACTCAATAAATAAATATTACTATTGGATGTTGTTATTTTTAACTGGATCGATATCTTCAGCATACTCCGCAGTTTTATGATCTTCGTGCGTAAGAGTACCCACGTCATTACTGTAATTTTAGTCATAAGAATTTTGTGCTGCATGTTTGTTTATACGAGCGCCGAATTTGCCCATGATGAAATTTCCTTTTAATTAGTTTAAAGTTTGTACCTACTGCTGCATTGATTTATGATATGATAAATGAAATGCGTAAATGGAGTAAACCTGGAGATTATTTGGTAAAGATAAATAACTACTCGGTATTAGACACGACGCTATCAGGTGATAACTGGTTATCACTTTATCAGTTGTTTGTCGAACCGTACGGTATGTACTCCGTGCGGTACTACCTACTACCTAGCTCTATTTTTATCACTAAATATTTGATAAACTGTAAGAAACAAGTCTTATTTCCGATATCACTACATCGCGCTAGCAACATATTGATTTATCTAAAACTAGCTTAGTATTGCCACATCAATATCCTGTCAGACCACTTGTCCTTACATTAATATTTAATTAATCTATTACAATTTATTAACTCCCTATTTTCGAACGACGCGCAAATCAATTATTATCATTTTATTGCCATCTTTTTCCTATTAAAATTGTAAGATGTTACTATTTTATTGGTATTGAATAATATTTAGCACCTTATTTTGTAAGTCAAGTGGATAAGTACCTTTTAACAAAACCATGTAAGTCTCTGTCACTTTATGTAACATTACTGTTATCACGTTTGGGATTACCTAATTAGTAGATTTAATACCTTATTAGTTAGTAAAATCAAAGGGAACTGCCGAATTGTTTGAAGTTTATGGAAATATGAAAGTCAGAGTGATATTCAAAAATAAGGCTCACTCTAGCTAGATACAAGTAAAATAAAGTAAAACTTTGATAAAAAATATACAGGGTGTTAGGTAAATGGGTATATGAGCCGACACTAGCCCATGTTAACATGGTCATATAAATGGTATGGTGAAGACAGAAAATTGACAGTTTTGGCGACAATATCTGCGGAGGTATATTGATAGCTTTGAGATAGCATTCCGTATTAAACCTGGAGGATTTAGATTAGATATGAACGCCAGTGAATAGATACTATCATTTGTCATGACTTGAAGTCATGCAACTTTATTTAGAACAGATACTTTATCGCTATAATCGACGCATATGTCTGATATTTAATTTCATATCGTGCAACTGCTAATCAGATATGATAAATTGGCCTGAATTGGTTTTATTTGTGAAGTTATTTTGTTATCATTTGGTAACTACATGTTATTAACACACAAACTATAACAAAGCCAAAAGCTGTAAGCATAAAACCGAGCAAAATTCTGATGAAACAGGTATTCTCAGAGTTGAGTGTTTAATTCAACCCAGATTCTATCTAAACACCCAGTGAATTGCTTGGAGTTCGAATTGAATAATCAGGTTAGTAACAAATCAAAACAAGGCTAGTATCAGTAACTTTGTTTTCGAGCTAGAAAAATTACGTAACGCAATTTAATTGGATCAGATAATTTCGGCGAAAAACAAAATGTGGAACATTATTCGTTCCTGTTATCGGCTATCGGGGTGTTTGGGTGAAGCAGACTAGTCGTTATCGGGCCGTTGATTGCCCGCAGTTGCTGCTGCGTGCTCGCCACTTGTTTACGTATGCCCACGAAAGCGATTGCCTGACCGTCGACGTATCGCCCTCTAGTATTTTTAGGTGAATTCGCTCTTTCCGATTGTGAGGTCATCGGCTATTGCGTTTCTTTTATTCGTCGTAGTAAAACAAAGCTTTACGATATCTTATAATGTGTATTTTGCGACTGTCATTTGTTTCAATACTTTATAGAGCTGTCAGCCGGAGACTTTTATACTGTGTTTAATTTATCCCAGCTTTTAGCGCTCGAATCGCGAAATAAACTAGCGATAAACCCCGCAATAAATGATCCGCGAATAGTTGTAATTATGCAACGCGCGTCGCGGATGAGCCGCCGCCTGCCACACGTTCGAGAATCAAATTCAAATGTCAAGGTGAAGGCGACGCGAAAGGAAACGCACGGTGACGTCACTTCGGCCGCCATCTTCCCGCTCGTAACCGAACTTTTGTGTGTACCCTCGCTAGTTTTATTTAGGGCACTAGACAATCGCTGCAAAATTTCATTCATTGCGCGCTAAATATAGCGTTACGGCTCGCGATGATTATTGTCGGATTGAAGGCATCCGAATGGCTGTTTCTGGACTGTCACGGTCGCTGATAATTGTTCGCAGATAATTAGTCAACGCTGATCCACGGTCAAGAGCGGTGACGTAGGTCAGCCTCCTATTAAACTCCAATGACGAGATGCAATTATTGCGACTTGAGCTAAGATGCATCATAAATTGACAATGGACGGTTGCATGCCCCGAAGCGATACGTCAAAACGTCATTTTTATCGAGATGATTAACGTAGCTGTGAAGAATAACTGGATTTCGTGCAATGTAACACTGAGTTATTCCTAAAATATATCATTCAAATTATATCATTCAAAGCAAAACAAGGAAAAATCAAGTTGATGAGATCATCCACGCACATTGAATATAAGACACTGACAAGGTCGCCGCAACAAGAGAGATTAACTTAGTCTTACGTAACTGTTGGCGTTGGTCATGTATTGTTGATCAACTTAAACATAGTTCCCATTCACGAGCATTCTGTAATTGGCATCGATTCAATTAATTCAATTTCTTTAAAAACGTCGGAAATTCTTCATCATCTTTACCATGAGCAAGACCGTGTCCAATGTTTTATGGGAATTGTAAGTTGCAGGTATTCAATTGCATCAGCAATAGAGATGTGGACAGCACCCGTCCACCTTCCCATTGTTCCATGAAGTGTTCTGATCTAGTAATTTCCCTTGACTTTTCGTTTCATCTTTTAATTAGCGGGGTAAAAAGCTGTGACAAGCAACAATCATACAAGCGTTTCTCACGCGGCGCGCCGCTCGGTTGCGTGCGCGCTGATGCTAAACAGTTCCCGGGACCATTGTGCGGCGCGCGGCGACTGGAAAATCTTACTCCAATTACGAGCCGAAACGACCGCCGCCATTTTTTTCGTTTCGTTTAAACAATAGCGGTTTAATTGCTATCTCGTTCTCAGCTTTACGTCAGCTATTCAAGACGTGTCGAAATTAGATTAATTACGGTTACCACCGGTTTACAAAAGTGCGAATGTGGGCGTCAGTTCTTGCGTGTTATTAGGGGAAGGTGACGTAGCGTATCAGGCAAATCTTGAGAAGCATAATATGCATTTTTTCTTTGTTTCTATCTAAAGGTGGTAGAAATAGTAGTGTTAACATCTTTGATAAATTGATTTCTTCAAACTATTCAGAGTATATCTTCATCGTGACATCAAGTCCACTGCTACACCTAATCGTTCTTTCTCTAATATCGTTTACGGATCCTGGAGATCGATCCGTGTAGCATCTTTAGTTTATTTAATGTGCATTTTCATATAATAAATATCTTAAACGTCAGAGTTTTATAAATCATTAGCGTTGTTAGGTGGTATGGGAATCTGAAAGTGAATAATGAGTCAGAGCGGGTGGGGCGCTGGCACACCTCGCCAGGTCCCGGCCCGTGCGAAGATTCCCACAATTATACTCCACCTCTTTCTTACAGCACTTTTTGTACAACCGGTCCACGCCACGGTTCACCTCGGAACCCTCCGCGACTACGCGAATGATGAAATCCTTGGCACTTGATTTAAATTCTAACCAGTTTCAAAATAGACTCGTATCTAACAGAACTCGTTCTGTAAATTTGGAATCGCTTCCCAGATATAAGTAATTTGAAATTCAAAGCGCAAGATGTTACCGAAACCGTATGTATTTCGCAATATAAAAACTTGTTTTTACAACGGCTGAATTTTAAGTTGGGCGTATTGAGCGTGCGAGCGGAGCGACGCGAGCGTGAGTGGTCGACCTTCGGGAGACCAGTTTTGGACACCGCAAACATCTCTGTTTGGCGAAGCGAAAAGAAACGTGACCGCCGGTGGGACGTGACGTTGCCGTTCGTAATGCCTCCACGTAACAAATTGTGTTTTATGTCCATGTCCGCCGTTGATGGCTGTTTTATGTCCCTTTGACTATTGGCAGCGCGAAACGACGCTTATAATCGCTCGCGAGCTGATGCTTCGTCCACAAGCAGCGCAATTAATGCCTAAACATATACGGCATACGTTAAACGTATTTCTTAGAAGCACAAGCACAATTTATTGTTAAATCGAATAAGAGAAAACGCAGTGAGGCTATCTCAAACAACGGTGTAAAAGTCCAATCAAAACATTTACTATAAAATCGTAATTTACTTCGCATCTGCTGTGCCACGTGATCAACACCGGGAATAGAAATCTCGATGCGTACGGACGTAAAAATAAACCGACGGATCGAGGGGAGACGAAAGGGTGGATATGAATAAAAAGAAGAAACAAGAGCCGTCGAATAAAAGCGTGCGAACAAAGGACTTCCTCCAGGTTACCTGCAACAAAGGAAAACCGTGGTTTAGCGTAGTACTCACTCCTTATTTATAATTCTTAGCAGTTATACACATTTTAGCTGGAGATAAGATTACTCATACTGGGTAAATACAGATAAAAGTTAGCAATTAAGCATTCTTCAGGTCATCTGACTGAAGTAAATAATAAAAACATAATAAAACTAATGCTTATAACAATAAAACTTTATCCTAAACGTAGAAATCATACAATGGAACATAATCATAAGATGACGTCAATAAAAATAATGAGCTTGTAAATAGTGTAACCAAAGCTTAAATAAAGAAAACGTGTTGATAAAGACGGGCTGGGTGGTCTCGTAATAATTGAAGTTTGCGTAAAAAGTGGTAACGGTAATGTACCGGTACCTAACAGTTTCCTTCCAATACAATGCAAAGAGAGAATTCTTAGTGCTTTTACAATAACTGTATTTTTTTAGTATTACTGTAAAATTTGATCAAAATCAAACTAAAGATTGATATTGTTATAGCATAAATAGGTAAGCATCACCAACGAAATCTAGATTCCATGTTAAATATCTTTAAATTCATCAGTCGCGAGCAGGGCTCGAGTCTCCGTGAGTAGTGGCGTAGGTTCATATGAATGCGAATGATGTGATCCAATGTTATGCGATCATGCGATGCGAAACTACCATTTTTTAACTTTATAATAGAGCAAGCATAAATTAATTACTTAAGACGCAATTAAGTAGGGTTCATAATGTAAAGCGATCAGTCTTACATCTAATGCAACTTAATTTTAGTTGATCCAACAATGTTGTAAAAAAAAACGATTTTTTGTATCAAAGCGCAAAGGTAGAGTTTTTTTCTATGAGTATTACTTTAATAGGCAGTCAGAGAATCTCTGTAAGTTCGAAAGGATAATATTTAGCAGGTCTACGAGTAAACTATACAGAAATGAAAAATTGCAATTTCCAATTGCAACATGCAATGGAAGACAAATTCATCAGGTAAGTAATACATTTTCATAAGTTCCGCGACGTATGTTTACAAGCACTTGTCTTTTTAAGTGCAGTTATTTATTGAGTGTCCCGCATAGTTATGGAAATTGTGTTTTCGTCGGCAATGGCGTCGGAGTTCATCAGTCAGCCAGCGCTGCAGGCGCGGGCTCGCGTGCGCCGCCGCACGCGACCGGCTTCCGCGCGCTGGCGTGCAACACGTCACTGTCACATTTCTATCCTCACGAACGCTAAATATAAAGAACTGCTCCCATTACTCCACAATGCAGATAAGGAGAAACAGACGATTTCAGCTCGACCGACATATTCAGCACGAACGCGGTCGTTTGCAAGTTGATGAAGAAATAATTGTTCCACTGCAGTAAACAGCTGTTCAGCTGAAACATTCGCCGTGGTGGGAGAACGGACAATGAACTTTAAATCTTCACACACATCATTCTCTTAACTCTCATCAGAGTCATCATTACCGTACATAAACTGTTTTCTTATTTAATGACCAATTACTTTGAAATCAATTAACGATCTGACTGAAAAAAATTCAAGTTTCCAAATTCTAATGGTACCTAGTTTGCTGCAAAAATACTATCATTTTGACGACGAATACCCATTTCCGTTCCCCATCGAGCTGGATAGAGCTGGTGGCGCTGCATGTCCGCGGAGTATTAGCGGGCGTCGGCGCGGCACGCGAGCCTGAATTAACACAAATTAGCCGATGGCATGGCCGCCGTCACGCCACCGCCGCTAGAAAGCGTGCTTCGGACACGCATAACACTCGTAAGCAAGATGCACATCAGCGGCTGAAGAAATCACACCTATCTGATTGCGTGCTTATCAGGGCATTCGATGTCCGTTTGATTGGTAGCTAGCGGACTTTCTTCGCTTTTCTGATATTAGTGTGGATGAAATAGAGCAGTTAAACGTTAGCTCAACTTAGATTAATAAGAAAATCTATGTAATTATGTAATCAGTTACAATGTTATTTTAATATTTTTAAACCAAAAGCGAACAACATGTGTGTCGGCACGTATCTATCTAATGACGGATGTGCATTTGGGCTAATGCACGCCATAATGGCAGTATCCGACTCGCTGTTCATTACACGAGATGGACGAAACAATGTTGATGACGTTCACCTACAATGTTATTGTCTGTCGAGATCATTAAAAAATGATTTGTAACAGAACATACATACAAATGAGGACCTAAAGTGGCCCCTTGTAAGAGCCTTGTGGCACGCTATCTGGTATAGGTATACTGGTATGATATTTCCAAGAACTTCAATTTCAACCCTGACATTTCATGACATTTACGTCACTGCCTAACGTGACTCGTGCCTGTAAAACCTAAACCAGGTTTGACAGTCACGAAAAAAATCGGTGACCTGGATCCTCTGGCGTTATCGTTGGTATACCATTATAGCTTCAACACTGAGATATCTAGATAGACACGAACTTGATTCGACTGTTTGGCGTGGTTTGGTTTACAGGACTAAGGTAGGATATTATAATGAAACTTCTTATGATATGAAAATACATAATACTTAATAACCTAATTTAGCGGAAGAAGGAATCATAAAAGTAGAAATGAATTGGTAAAGACTTTACCCTTTGAGAAGCAATTTTCTCTAACCTATGAGTGGTAGCGTGCTGCTGTTTGACATTTCGTGTCTTTGCCAGAGGTTCCTTGGCGTGATGCTAGCAGTTAGGCCATTGAAAGTTTTATACAACTACAAATGATTCGGCGCAATTTAGGGCAGGCATGCGATGTGGACTGTTCGGCTGTTCACCGCCAAGGATGATTGACTTATTAAGAGCCGTATTTACGTTTTAATGTCATACTTCGTGTGCAATTTGAGCGGTTGATTCTCATGTTGTTTTATACTTGTGATGTCAATGTTGTCCTCGGGTGATTCATGGATGATCACAAAAACCGTGATGGGTCGGCGAATGCGGCGAGGGATCAATACTGGCATTAATTAGGTGTATGAGCTCATTTGACAAGTCACTTCATTACGGGAGGGTTATTTATAACGCGGTCGCGAGTGCTGTCAGACTGACGTCACGTCAGAGGTCGAAGAGATCGGTAAGGGGGCGTCCATAAATTACGTGAGACTTTTAGGGGGGGGAGGGGGTCAAGAAAAACCTCACTAAATCTCACGTGGGGGAGAGGGGGGGTCTCAGGAAATATCACGTAATTTTTTCCGCAAGAAATAGAGAAATAGAGTTTGCCAGAAAACTGGGTTTAAATCTTAAGTAAAAAAATTGGCCAAGTGCGTGTCGTGCCACGCGCAGTGTAGGGTTCCGTAGTTGTCCGTCGTTAACAAAATATATTTCAGAAGCAAACAATAACTTCATCTAAAGTCGCTTTTAATATTTTCTTCCAAGGAATTTTTATTAGATATGAAATTTTATAATACATGAGTTAAATGACTATTACTCTTAAACTAACTGACCCACCCTAACCGTTATAGTTTTCTCGAAAGTTCATAAAAATAAGTATTATTATGAATTTTTCCAGATTTTTCAAGCCAACAGTCTAGTTTTTAGAGTGGGGGGACGCCCTGCTCGAACAAAAATTGGCACTTTAAAGTTTAATAGTTTGCAAATGGACCCCTAAATCTAAAAATAGTCTTTGAAACCCCCAAGTCATCCAACGATATCCTACACGATGGTGTAGAAGATGAAAAAAAATTCATCCCCACTTTACATGTAGGGGAGCTACCCTAAAAAAATGTTTTTTCAAAATTTTATTCTACTGTCTTGTCTAGTGCCAATAGTTTCCAAGCAAAACCTCGGACAGACAGATATATCGAAACTATAAGGGTTCCTTGTCAGGACTACGGGACCCTAAAAAATTATATTTTCTATGATGATAATGACATTTTATTCTATACCGTCTAAACAAATAAAACTAACAATGCTACCGTCTGCATGTGTGAATACTAAAATCTATCTATACTTATAATAAATCTGTAGAGAGGTCAATTCTGTACATGAAATATATTTTCAAAATAACTATCAGGGGGTGATTAGTGATCGATACTGATGCCAAAAATGCAATCAGTAAAATTTTTGTCTGTCTGTCTGTCTGTCTGTATGTTCCTTATAGAAACAAAAACTACTCGACGGATTTTAACGAAACTTGGTACAATTATTCTTCATACTCCTGGGCAGGTTATAGGATACTTAGGAATTCCCACGGGAACGGGCATTAGCGGGAAAATCCTTTTGTATGAAAAATCTAAACCGCTTAAGTTAACTTTAGATCTTTTTGATGCACTCGTTAGCGACAACGGTAAATGCAAACTCGCACTAAGCACACAAAAAAAACTTTCTCAGTTAAATTACTCCAAAACTATTAAATTTCGGACTTTTTTAAATATCACGTGAGATTAGGGGGTGGGGGAGGGGGTCAGGCAAAATCTCACCAAATCTCACCAAGGGGGGCGGGGGGGTTGAAAAATAGCCAAAATTGTCTCACGTAATTTATGGACGCCCCCTAAGCACAAGTTGTACAATTTTGTGGAACATTGCAGACTATTTAGTAACATTGGTAATGGACTTTACTGGGGTTTGATTTATTTAAGTCCTCATGAGTTGCATAAGAAATAGCAGATGGAGGTACACGTAGTTACTTGATGAATGTACGAACGACCCAAAGAAAGACTTCCGCAATATCATAGATAAATTAATTATAATCAATCAAATGTCAATACAAATAAATCACAGAGATGACATCGATACTGCGTGGACTTTTTTCCCGCATTTGTTTACACCTAGATATACGTCACAGTCTCACAGTAACGTCCTTTCCGTAACCTCCATTAGCGGGGCTAGATCATCATAACATAAGTGAGCTGTCTGTGTTCGGCCGCGTGTGGTCGTGCTGAGCGGTTGCGCGGCGTTCTGCGTCGCAGGGTGCGCGCTACGTGGCCAGCCGACCCGCGATAGCACCCGCGCTTGACCCGCGGGAATATTCCGCCGCGATTACGGCAAGAGGTGATGCACTGTCGCACCCGGCTTGGGTAATCGCCGCTTTTATCGGTCAACAAATGTGTGATGTAATTGTTTTTTCTGTGGCACGTTCAATGTATCATTTGGCATGATTAATTGGGTCGATACTCTACTGTCCCTGTTTACTCGCTTTCCGATTTGATGTAGACGTCTCGGATATCCTGCAAAACAATTTACGAACTCTACCACGCTATTAACAGACAATTTATATTAGTACCGGAAATCAAGAAATCGATAAAGAAAATTGTGAAAATCCCGATGAAAAATATTTGTAGGTTTTTCGCGGAACTCATAATTTTGCTACTTTGCGACAAAAGTTATAGCACAAATCAAACATAAACTAACGATGTAGTATGTAATGTTACTTGAATGTCAAACGTAAGTATGCAGTACATACCTGTGGTAGGTACACAGTTGTTTTAGAACAAAGAAACAAGGTTAAACAGGTTATCTAAAGTCTAATCAAAATATAAACCAAGATTACGTTATTTACGTACATGACAGCAAAATATACACTGTCTTGTGGTTGCCTATTTCAATATTGATTACATAGAGAAACGATAAAAATAGTCGGTCAATTATTTACTCACCTCATACACAAAAAATAAAGGTTTCCATAGTAGCTGACAAGCAGAGACATTGGAATTCGATGAAATTGAAAAACGGTAAACTTTAAATATGATTATCAATTTCACTATGCAATATGCATTGGCGAAAAGTATAAATTATCTTCAAAAACCAATCGTAATTCTTATCATGAAAAGGCTTAAGTATAATATTAGAGTATAAAATGTAGAGTCGCGAAATAATCTGAAAAGTAATCTTAGATCAAGAAATAAAATGAAAGAATTTATGTCATCCATCATCTTTGAGTGATTATCTACGAGGTGAAACGTTTCAATCGATACATTTATCTGCAATGACGCATGTAGGGCTATCTCCTATATGATAAGTGATAACACTTCTGATAAAAATAATCTAACACTGCTCTGCTACCAATCTGGGTGAGCGCTATTATTTCGTTTATTTACTGGTATTTCTAATACCCCATTGTACGGCCTGAGACTGTAAGTTTTCTGCCGTGCTCGCGGCACGTCAGGCTTACAACAAAGAAACATAAACCTTTGCAGTACCTATGTCCAAAGTAACAACGTGCCGTACAGTACAAGAGACACATTAATCACTTGGTGCAAAGGCAGCCATAAAGCTACACGAGCTGAGATGTTTGTTTCGAACGATAACAAAGGCAAGCTGTTGCAGTGTATGCCGCGCTTTACCCAACATGCACCGCGTCGGATCACGTATGCGCCGGCACAGCTCGCGATAACGAGCGCCTGTTCGTTATGTTCGTTACGCACCTAATCGCGAGCTGAGTGTTTTTATGTAATTTTATTTATTTTACTTACAGCACAGCAAAACATTTGCTAATTAACATCATAAAGACAATTCATGTCACTCTATTTTCAAAGATCAATTAACATTTTGTTAAAGTAGCGCTTTAATTTACATAATAGCTTTAATAGCCGTTTCAGAATTACCTAAATTATCTCCACATTTTTACATTTGGAGTGTTTTGATTAATGCTATTACCATAACAAAGTATTACTTAGGGTTACATAACCACATGGCAAGATAACGTTTCTAATATGGGATGGGTAGAGTACCTGGTAGCCTACCTGGTGATTGTGGGAGTTAGAAAGACTTGTACCCGATCAATAATATGGAAAAGCTTAAGACGGCAAGCACGCAGTCTGTTCACATTGGCAGGATAAGTTGAAGTCCCAGTTTAGTAACATTCGGATTAGACAGGTTCAATTTAATCGTATAGTCTTTTTCGCTGTATTTTATCCTTCTGTTTCTAATCTGATGGGCAGTTTGGACATTCTATCGAAAACATCTATAAAACTTCTCGAAAGACACGTATACAATCAGCATTAAACATCATAAATAATCAATCGGGCAGGTAGATAATGATCTAAAATCCGGAACGATCATATTATCTCAATATTCTTCTTACTTAGTAGATCAGTAATTATTTCAAATCAGTTGTTATTGCCAATGACACTTGCCAACAACAACAACCCACTTCTCGCGAAATACACTAGAAAGAAATTAATGATTTACCAAACGCATCAACAAGATAAAGCCATGATGAAATATTCAAAAACTTGGGACAGAAATATTAATACCTACCCATGAACAGATATTTTCGTAGAAGTAACTCGGTCCATGAGTGATAATACCCAAGATGTGTGATCCATCATTCATAAAAATAAACTAGATATAACAGCGACACGTAGGTATCACCAGGGAGACAAATACTACGCAGATTACTCGTGATATTTTTATACATTACTTTGGTGCCTACCAAAACAATCAAACTGATATTTCATCAGGTCAACACCTCACGACACGGTACTATCAGCTCGTATTTAGGTATTGAAAGTGGGTGCTTATTATGAATGTGAGTGATTATGTAGTATTCATTATCAGTACTCATTTATAAGTTTCGGTTGTTATAATTTTAATTAATAACAATACTCGTATATTGCGTTGCGCAGTATTTTACTTCAGTAGGTAGAACAAATTTTAAATTCAAATTGGACGATCATAAAATGTGTTTTTCGAGAAAACAGTTTTTTTTCCAAAATTCAATCTAAGAGACTCGTGATTAACAATGACAAAATATTTTGTGTGACCTTAAATTAGGTACATTTCCTTTGTCTGACGAGGCGTGCCATTTACTTTGCATTTTTCAATTGTTTGCAAACATTTTCGTGTAAATACCTAATGTAATTTGTATACTTATTATTTTCCGAAAACAAGTCAAAGTTCAAATTATTTGTATTCAGAAATATTCACGACTGCCAATGTCTCGAGACCCGGGTTTCAAGTGAGGTAGTACCTATGCAAGAAATATTTACGAACCAATATTTATTCAATAGTAACATGTGTTTGGTGATGCAAGTTGTAAGCAGTCACTAAACAGCTTAAAATAGAACCTAGCTAAAAAAGGTATCCTGCAAGTTTCCTCAGTTACTCCGTGACCATGGCGCTTGCAACAGTGCCGAAATATCGGAAACTCAAAATTAAGGCGATTAGAGTCCTCAATCCGCGTCAAATGGGCATTTTGTAAAGCCTACTCCTCTTTTACTGCTGGACAAAAATAGTTGAAAAAAATATATGTTATACATCAGTTCAAGGACTACATTTGTGACGTTTGAATTTTCGCTAAGTCTCTTTGTTTTGGATTAAAAAAATAAATACGGGACATCGATATTTTACTTAAATTCCCTACTCCTCCAAAACGGCTATGTTAATTTAAAAGATTTTTGCACGAATAGATTAGGAATTCTTTAATCTTTAAATGACACGTTGCGTTTTTCAATCGAACATTACTTTCATTCATAAATTTTACTTTTGATAAATTCCGAACGTTTTGCTGTTGAGGGGGCCTTCGCGGGGTGCGGGCGGCAGTCGGCCGCTGGCCTTCAGACGGGGAGGTTGTGTCACTCGCTGCAAACTGACATTAGCGATCAAAATGAATTTTTTCTTTGGCTGAGTTGCACCACCTGACGTGACCTAACTTTGACCGTAGCTTTGGCGATAACCGGTGTTTTTTTGTATGGAGTTTGACAGATTTTAGACTTTTGTCAAATTTAAAATAAGATGGTGCAACCTAGTCTTTGTTTGACAATAGTTTTTATGTCAGAGTTGTTCATAGAGCACGTTCAGTCAGACGATACGATTGAATTAAGGCATGCTCGGACGCTATTATCTACCTAAATAGAATCTATTAGTGTAAAAAAATCGACTCCAAAAAATAACCTTTTGGTGATTTGTTTTGGAGTTGGTTTTAATTTTTGGTGAAAATTAATTTATTTCATGCCTTTAGTAGACTATAGGTACTCAATAGACCTTGTTGTTGCCACTGAAGGTGCATAGGTACACAGTACATTGATACCATATTTTTCATGTTAAGTGCAAATAAACTTCCCTAAATTACCTAACCATGAAACGTACCTATAGGCTATAATAATTAATAAGTTTCGTAGATAAAAACTGAAATCCTCTTATAAGATGATGAATTTTGGGAGCATGTCATGAAAATAAAATTATTTTACAAAAACTTGTTTTAAAAAAAAGGCTTTTTCTTTTAATTTATTTTTTTATTTATGATGCGGAATTTGCTGCGGCGTAGTAGCAAAGATTTTTCGTTATGTAGCTCGTAATAATTTCGAAGAATAGGGATGTTTCCTGGGTAAAGCAAGAGTTTAAATTAGTCCGTCGGTCAACTTACCAAAAAAATACTTTAAATGTATTTTTCACTTATGAAAATTTAATGAGATAAAGCGCGCCAAAGTTCGGAAGAGGCCCATGACGTTAAGGCGTGCTAAAAATTGTTGCGATTTGTGACGTCACGCGGAATTTCATCGCATCATAACTTCGTAATTACTTGTTTGTTGACAAATAAAAATATCCCGTGTCCAATATTTTTTGATAGTGTAATTGACGGACTAAAAGTGTTTTTTTAAGAAACTAGCCTATTCCTACGGCCACATTCCAGCTCCATCATCAGACCCTGTTTGCCTTTGAGAATTGAAGTAGGTAGGTACTCGTGATTTTTAACGTAGCTTACTTACATAATATTACTTACTTATCTATACTAATATTATAATATTTATATAAATAAATAAATACAAATCAAACGAGCCTAAACTCGATGGAATCGTTTAATCCCGGAGTTGCTATGGGACCACTGGCATTCCAGCTCTATCATCAGATCGACTCCATGTCATCACAATATTGCATTGTCATCCGAATTACATGTATATCCAAAATTTTAACTCAATCAGCTGTTGAAGGATTTCTAGTAAAAAGACGAGATTAAACACATTTTCAGTTTATTCTTCATAAGTGACACAAAGAGAATGACAATAAACAAAAGAAGAAACATTTGCTTTTTTAAACCATAGACAATACTACTATGTGTTCCAATACCTACAGTTGTCGTCAAGAAGTTGGTCTAACAAATTCAGCTTGCAAGATTCCACCCGAAGTTACCTACATATTACATGTTCAAATTTCGAGAACGGCTGAACCGACAAAAACATTAGAAATATTACGAAAAATTTTAATAAAATAAAAAAAAATATCCCGTACAAAATGTTCATGGATTGTGTTATTTTTATTAAATACCTTTACGCCTGAGTTAAATGACACCGACATCAAGGTTCATCAATTCAAGTTTAAAATAATAGGCAGTAATGTCATGAAAAAAGAGCTTCTATTCTGTATCTACCTATGCCCGTGTAATTTTGATCGGTGTCAAATCGGAGTTTTCGTGCGGGGTGCGCGGGTGTTTCGCGCGGCGTGAAGGTCAAACGCCCAAGGTCATTGAGGACTCTAATCGCCTTAAGGTACATGATAGCAATCCCGTCAGTAATTATGCTAGTGCCTAACTAAGATAAGAGACGAACATCGGCCAGTTGTACAGAGACATGTGCCGGGCTAAGATGCCCGCCTAGATAAAATCTTATCGCTGATTTTAGACGACAAACGTGTGGGCTTATCACGTAAAATCGATAAAATGGCGCGATAAAAGCTTATCGCGGCACGCATCCTAGGCCTTCTGCTCTATATTGGTCACATAGTAGAGTTTACATAATCTAATACTACATGATAGCAGAATTTATACGTCGTTCATTGTTATTTCAGTGTAACATTCTTTATACATAGTAGCCTTAAATTTATGTCTTCGAAGACTTTTGAACTACCGTTTAGAAGTACTTTTAAGGTTCCATATAGTCAAATTATCCGTTAAATTGTATGGAAAAAAGATGAAAAATATTTATTAAGTATACTTATTCGGTCCACCTAGTAGTACGATCTGGTAAAGGTCGCGGGAAGAGCCTGGATGCGGGCAGCGCAGGACCGTTCATTGTGGAAAACCTTGGGGGAGGCCTTTGTCCAGCAGTGGACGTCATTTGGCTGAAACGACGATACTTATTCAGGAAAAAGACAAAAAATTTCAACTAAATGAAAATTACCTCAAACGAATGAAACAACGAGTTACTTACGTTACGCATCAGTCAATACAATAACAATGTAAAAAAATCTGACCAAATGCGAGTCGGGCTCGCATAGTATCGGGTTCCGTACTTTGCGAATGAACATGATACATTCTATCAATGAAATATTTTTAAACAGAAACAAAAATACCAAAACATAATTTTATACCAATTTATTTGATGTGATACAAGTTGATACATCTCAGCTGAAAGCGAAATAGCGGAGGCACAGAGTTGTATACTGTTGGCTACGGAACCTTAAAAATAGTAAGTACCTATAGTTTTACTTCAGTACAAATGAATATGAATTGTCACGCAAAAAATATCCTTATCCATTGTCAAATGGGCTAAAAATACCAAAGACTTGTCTTTCTACAATCCTTACACGTGTTCATCGGTTGGTGTTCACGAGGCGAAGGTCAGAGAACGAGTTCCTGATAAATTGAGTAAATTATATATATCGGCGATAAGAAAAGGCCTCCCCGACAACACAACTAACTCGTAGAAACCAACATTATTTAAGTTTAAGGTTGGTCATATCTATCGATGAAATTCAGTTTCCGTGACGGAGCATCCATCGCGCAGTAGCCAATTGAATCAATCTAATAAGAACATATTTGCTGGTGATTAATCATCATTAAATTATCATAGCGAGCGAGAGACATTCTTTCATATTATTAATAGATATTCTATTTTGCACTCATTGGTTTTCCAATTACCAATAAGTTAATCCATTTACTTGATTAGATTACCAAGCGTGGTTGCTGGGTATTTTCATTAAAAAGTCTAATGTCAGACAGTAAATTTGGGTCGGGTCGGCGAAGTAAACAGCAGGTCGGCCATTAGAAGATTACCAATGACGTCATACAGCCCAAATGAGCGGTAAAGCCCACGTAATCCTCTTGTTAACGAGGTCTCCCGAGACTCACCAACCAACTTTGATCTGTGACGTCATGAGCACGTCACTCCATTGTTGATTTTAACTTTTGGGACCTACTTTCGGTTTCGTTTGTTGGAATAGGAATAATTGTTTGGATATTGCCTGGAGGTAGTGTTGCTTGGACAGAGGGGAACACGACCGTAGTTGTAAAAGCTTTGTTAGAGTTTAGAGTATCTTTCGTTTTTGCAAATCATTGTGTTTATCTTTCATTTGTGTCAGTAGTGTTTTTATGGCACTTTTTATGATAGTCTTTGCTAGAATGTTGGTTAATCTCTTTTCATTGTATTGAAAGGAGAACGTTATCTACACAAAATTATTATTTAAGGTAAATCTTGCATTCCATGTTAATAACGGATTGAAAAATACTAAAGGAGTCATCCAAAATTTTCTTTTTGGTAATAAAATCTTTAGGATTAACTATAAAAAGAGAGAATTCATCAATCCAAGTAGACTCGGACAACAATCTTTCCATTGTTCTGCGGTTGCTATGACGCTGTGATTAGTATCTGTTGTCAGGTCTTCAAAACAAACCCACTTTTCTGTGATACTTGCTCTACATACATTTGCGTAATTGCGAGATAAGCGCGTGTGACGTCAAGCCATCATTAGGTTCGATGGCAATCATCAGTGCTCTGCGAGGACCTTGACAAGCTGTGCGTTAATATCGATCGTATGTTTCGTGTTCAATATGGAGGCCCACATGAATTAGGTAAAGTTCCTACTTTACAAGTACAGGACATTTTTGGATAATAGTACTTTCTAAAATTCGTTTATGTATTATCTAATGTGCATATGTTTGTATATTGTTATGGATCGACAATCACAAGAGCAAATAATAAAAAAATAACACGGTGTCAACAGTATTTATTGATTAATTAGTGTGGTGAAGCTAAAAAATATCCAATACAAGTTCACTTTCGTTGCAATATCTCAAATCATTCAATATTTCAGCAACCACAGAACAAAACCACCATTTGTTCAAATAACAAGTTGGTAGTTACTCTAGTTATCATATATTCTGGTTTTTATGACTATAAAATTAAAATTACTTTTAAAATAATTTAATCCCCATTCCCCATTGATAAAAATCTTGCAAACTCATAAATCACAAGAAAATTGTGGTTTAACGTGTTAAATGTTTCGCAGTGTATTTTCGTAGTCCTCAATCTTATCTATATATATAAAAGAAAGTCGTGTTAGTTACTCCATTTATAACTCAAGAACGGCTGAACCGATTTAGCTGAAAATTGTCAGGGAGGTAGTTTAGAGCCAGGAGAAGGACATAGGATACTTTTTATCCCGTTCGAAATAAAAAAAAAAGTCTGCTTATTTATTGCCATTAAGGCGGAACAAAGTTCGCCGTGTCAGCTAGTTCTCTATATGTGAAGTAACGGTTGTAGAGCGTTAGTATTCTACGCGCCGAGTATCATTCAGCCTCCTGCGGGCAGCGAGCCAGCACGAAAATTATCGTTTTGGGGTTCCGCAACTTGGAGCACGAATCCTTATTATTCGTCATCATCATCATTTCAGCCATAGGACGTCCACTGCTGATCATAGGTCTCCCCCAATGATTTCCACAATGGCCTGCAATGCAGGCCCTGCATCCAGCGCCTTCCCGCTATACCTTTATGAGGTCTTTATTATTATTCTATCTATAACATAGGTAGAGCTTCCTTTCTATGATCGTGGAATATTGGCAAATTAAGATTTAGTATCGTCACTTGTGCCCGTTTTCACCATCAATCCCTAATTTTTAAGTGACCCCTATGGTAACACATAACAGGAATTTTGTTTCATTACACTTAAAAATTAGGGATTGATGGTGAAAACGGGCATTAGGCACCTATATTTTTCTGGTGGTAATTGTTTGTGAGATCACAATATGGTCTGTACCAACCAACTACGAGTATGTATGATCCAGCCTATATGACCTACTAGAGTCTACTGCCAGATATAACTACTTCGATCAAAGTAATTCATTACAGCTCTTGCAGTATGTATCTTGTAGTGAAAATTTATTTGCTACGGAATCAAAAAATCTTAGCCAAGCATGATCTTGCCCGGATCTGCTGATTTCCCACAGATTCTGATTAGAGTTGAACCGACATTAAATAAGTTACATCATAGTGACGTGGCTTGGCACGTTAGCACTTTGTTCGGGCTAGTTTACGCTACCGTGTAGTCGCCAATCGAGTGATTAGCTAATTTGGACTTTGATGCAATGGATTTAAGAGTAAACATCTCCTGTTACTGACCTGAAAAACAAGAGTCAGTTTTTCTTAAGCAATTTGTAACACGCGATTGCTAGTTCTTATGTATATTTCACAATATCTAAAATATTTCACATTTGATTGAAACCTAAAGACGTAAGATGAGTTGAATGATGACAGCGCAGATTTAATTGATTTAGATGGGAAATAAGGCTGTCTGAAATGAGAAACATCAACTCATAGAGACGAAATGAATGTAAAATTACCGTCTCACGTAGCAGGAATTGCATTGCGAAATACATTTGCACCGTTCCTGGCATTTCCATAATTGCCCGTCAATTATCTGTAAATGTCTTGAAATCTATTCGAATCGCGTAATATTTGCACGTGAGATAAATATTTATTACGTCTGCTTGAGAAATCGAAATGTTTTTGCTGGCTTCACGTTCTAAACAGGCTTACGGACTTGCTAGCGATGTGCCGTATCATCGATTTATAGACTCAATCCGAGATTTTATTTATTATTCGAGTCAAAAGTCCGTAAACAACTTTACAATATTTCTCAATCTCACCGAATACCAGCGCAGAATAACTCTTCCATTCATGCAAGTTATCTTCGTGAGCAGCCTTAATAAAAACAAGACAGGTTTCGAGTGATATTGTACTGGTTTCCATTAGCAGTCAATTCAGGAAATTCTCCATTCTCTTCAGGAAAATGCTTAAAATTACAAACCCACAAGCCACGGAAGCAACTAAGAGCTGGTTCCCTGCCTCTAGCATCTTCGATCGGTTAGTCATTTAGATGGTCGATTACAATAATCGTTTTGGTAAGGGCCAGTATCAAGTTGGCACATCACTAATGGCGTGCGTTGTCCTTGTTGGAGCGAGAGCTCGGCGACCAGTTCAGAACTCGTTTGAGGCAAAAAATAGCTTGTCGTTGGGTGAGTGGAGCTATATGATACTGCAGATATTTTCGTGCGAAATTGAACGTCAACCAATCCTTCAAAATTATATTGCTTATATACGAGTATTGCTCCTCTACGAGTAGGTACTCAGTATTACTTTCTGTGGCAGCATTTACCGATAACTGATGGAGTATTAACATTAGTTTTAAGGAAAATCTAAATCTGTTACAACAAAGGTTGTGGTTTAAAAACGCTGCCGTTTCAAGAAATAATGTTATCATAGAGTACGAAATATAGATTTGTTTATCTCCTATGTATCTAATTTATTATGGCTTTATTTTACCATTATGCTATTATGTGGTCAAAAGGAGATTGCATCAATCAACATAAGTATGGTGAGTACATACGGTGACTCATGTAATTGATAAAGATCTCAAGTATAAGTATGTGATCACGATTTTTTAATTTCTTTTTTATTAAACTTCGAGGTCAGTAAGCCGTTGACTATTATTTATTAGATCTGTCTGAAAATAAAACTTGTTATGAGTATTGCAACTTGTTGGGATTATGAAACCAGAAAACATGACATCTGTACAACACATCGTGCTAGACTGTTTAGAAGATTGGCAAAATGCGTTAGCGAAGCTACAAATTTTTTAATGTGTAATTTATAAATGCGACGACGAGCAATTACTAGCCCACATAAAAGAAAACGTTACCTCAAAAAACTCATCGCGAATAATCTTTTATAAACAAGATACCGATCATCCGCAACCGTCTCTAATAAAAACATCACGAGCTTAAAATATTGGTGTAGCAGAAAAAAATCCAAACATATGGCACCTAGTATAGGAAGCTTTCTGGGTACTGGCGAAAATAGCTCCCTGCTGACGTCAGTCACTGCCAAGGACGCGCCACGACCGAGCCAAAGATCATGCTCTAACAGTCTAACACATCGATGTTCACATTTGAATACGACACCAGGAAGTTTCATTAAAACCCAAAACAATCAGACAAAGATTTAACTTGCAAACGTACCATTATTTAAAAATTTAACATCTTCAAAAGGCAGAAAAGCAATAGTAATATAAATAATTGCAACGCAGAAAGCAGGTATATGAAACGTGAGGAAATTCCAGACATACAGTAAACCGTACATTAGCAGCAGAAATAAACCAGTTACGATTAAAGCATCACGAGCCAGCATTTAAAGGATCGCAATTCGTAATAATGATCGATGGAAATAGAAGATACATGTGTTTCAACGGTAAGAAGGGCCAAAGAAATCTTTATTGGTTGGTGGTCTTTGGCCTTCCACTACTTCAGGGATAAGAGTCTTATGAACTAGTGTTGAGAAGAAAGAGTTTATATTGCCAGATGAGAGGATCTATCAAAGATTCTTGTACCATTAATCTATATACAGGGTGTTAGGTAAATGGGTATATGAGCCGACACTAGCCCATGTTAACATGGTCATATAAATGGTATGGTGAAGTCAGATATTTGATATCATCATTTTATTTTTTTTAATTTTCATACAAAATAAATTTTATAAAATCCGATTTGTATGAAAATTAAAATAATTAAAATGAAGATATAAATTTTCTGACTTCATCATACCATTTATATGACCATGTTAACATGGGCTAGTGTCGGCTCATATACCCATTTACCTAACACCCTGTATATAAAAGAAAGTCGTGTTAGTTACACCACTTATAACTCAAGAACGGCTGAACCGATTTAGCTGAAAATTGTCAGGGAGGTAGTTTAGAGCCAGGAGAAGGACATAAGGATACTTTTTATCCCGTTCGAAATTAAAAAAAAAGTCTGCTTATTTATTGCCATTAAGGCGGAACAAAGTTTGCCGGGTCAGCTAGTTTATCATAAATCCATCACCACTCCAGATTGTTCTCGTTTGATCGGACTTTGGAGCCTATTAAATAAATGAAAACGATGTGGATACAATTTAAACATGTGGTTTTAGCTAACAACTTAATGATCGCCAACTAAAATAGTACGTTGACGTCACCACACCATTGCCAAGGACGTTTTAACGTATACTAAGAAGAACTTCTAAAAAGATTCAGAAAATCGCCAAACGATTGTTGTACAATATTATTCTGTACGTAATTCAATAAAAAAAGACCTATGTCATGTGAGAGATACTGTGCGAAGAACGTGGTAAATAAGTGCGGTTATTATTCCAAAAGTAACGAAATTAATCAAGTCAATCGTTTATGTAAATTAACTTTTATCGATAATTTTATCAGATGGTGTTGCCATTTCAAGCATTCCAAATATTTTATCTTACGTGAAATCCTTTTTATATTATGGAATATCAAAAGTCAAAAGGTGGTCGTAAAATGTGTGTCAATCACCTTTCCATCGTAGTAAACCTACGTAGGCTTATATCGATTCTCGGTATCCCGTCTACAAACCAAGAGCTGTCGCTTCCAGGGCTAAACACTACGCGGCTGCGTGAACAAACTTTATAGAGTAACAAGGGTATCAGTAACTCTAAAAATAATTTCTAATCATAAATAAATTTAATAGAAGAATATTAGGAACATCTTTGTAGTTTAAGCACAGAATAATAATAAGTACTACGTACAGAAGTTTTACTTCGCGAAGGTATTTGAAAAAATGTATGCTCAATGCCATTAACAATATGGTGTAATTTAGCCTGTCTCAAGAGTCAAGCACCATTTTGTTTACAAACGTCAGTGATCGGCACTGCGCCGAAGCTATAGGGCTGACTTCGGTAAAATGATGTGACGTGAGGTGCCAAATTGCGGAAAATGGCGGAGGAAATACATGATTTAGCATGAATTATCATGAATAATATTAACTACTTATTTACCTCTCAGTGTCTTGAGGCAACTTAAAAAAGTACATTCTGTGTTTTTATTATTATTTAGGCAGTTAAATACTGCACAGTATTTAGTACACCATTTTCTTTATTTTCCATCATACTTATGAATACGCGTGCGTGAGTCAATGTTCGCTCGTATGTGAGGCCTTGTCGAATAGTATCCTGTAGGTGGGTCATCGTGCGTGTTTTGTTTTCGATGTAAACTCGCGGAGATGAACAGGCCTGGTTTAAGTCTGTCATAGTATTAAGCTTAGTTCTCAACTTTGGTGATAAGATGTTGTTATCAACTCAATGAAAAACTACAAAAGGATTCGCTACGAATGGACTTTACATAACCGGCAAAACCAATGATTAATAAGAAAATATTGAAATTTTATATGCTAAGATGTCATTGTTTCCAACCTTACGTTATTACGAGGCAGTCATAAGATAAATTAATATTGATTACCAGTGGCGACAAATAGTTTAAATTGGGTGCATCAAGTATATCATAATGATACTTTAAATTTTGTCACATAGAAATATTTGGATAGCTTCTGTTATGCCGATGCCAACGTCTTAATGGCCTGTTAGTGTGGGTGGATGAAGCTAGTCTACTGGCACATTTGAGCTGTGGCGGCTATCAGAAGTTTGACGTCACGGCCCCGCTCAGTGCCAAGGCCCACAACGTAAACAGCGATCGCTCCCGCATCATGTAAACACACGTTGATAACGTACTACCCGCACATACACAGCGCCGCGTGTGATTCATGCTATTGACTGCTGCTGGGGAGCGTTAGTCCTTTGTTTTGTTTGGCAGATATGACTGAAATGTGCTGGTCGGCGTGTAACATAACATGCCACAAGGGCTCAAAGGACATCATGTGGATATAATATTTGCACACATTCTCGCAGTGACGAGTGATTCATGATAAAGAGTGGCGCATGCATTAGTCCTTTGTTTCTGTTGCTATATGCTGTTTCTCTACATTAATGTTTATTAGTAAGATTTATAAGGTATAAGGAGAGGACATTTAGGTTTGTGATTAATGATAGGGTAGAGCGCTACTTCTTCTTAATAATGAGCTAAACTTTCGCTGAAAAACAAACACCGAAATATACACAAAGTTTACAAGTTTGTCTTTTGTTACTTTGTAAAGCCTTATAAAATTAATGGCTCTAACACTTGTCTTTAAGGAAGTAGAGACAAAAATTCCTTTACTAGAATGCCGCTATTTTTAGTTCGTAATTTAAACAACAATTGGTATTGTTCCAAAATACCAAAAGGTCAGTTACTTTTATGTAGAAAAACAACAGGGTTGATAAAAACAATAGCTACTTTCCCTTTTAAAGGATACAAGACTAAAATATCCCATTTATAAATACAAAGAAAGTTCCCGAAGTAAATTTAAAGAAGAAGCCAGACAAAATGTGAATGGTAAATGTTGATTGCCTATTGAATCATGGACGATCGACGGATTGGCCTGGTTCGGAAACAATTTGGAAGTCAATGCAGAGATATATTTCGATATGACTTCACTGACCTTTCGTCGAATGATCCTATCGATGAAGTCACACACCCCAAAAGTAATTGACCTTCCAATTTCTATCAGAAAAATACACGAGAATTGACGAAAATATGTATGTCTTCTTTGCATAGTATGTTAAAATGCAGAGCTTAGTAAATTGAATTTGTTTTATTTGAGGTTTTGAAATATACGTTTCTTTGAAAAATCGATTTCAAAAATAATTTTCGTGTCAAAATACCGTAAGAACCATAACATGATTTGAAAATAACTGTAGCAGCACCATTATTACTTGGATACAGTAAAAAATAAAATTGTGATTGTATTGCACTACTTCGGTAAACTCCACAAAAGCTTTAAAAGCTTTTCTTTTAAAATTCAGAGAAAGCAACATGTAAACAACCGGAATGACGGCCGACAATACTCCTCCTTTGAACAAAGTGCGTCAGCTTTCATTTCTTACAGTTAAAGGATAACTGTTGTATCAAAGTTTATGGCCGACTTTTACTTTTGTTGCTGTTTGTTTTTGCCGCAACACACGTGGCGTATTGTTTATGACCACCAATTAACTCTTTACGGCCGTGGCTCATAAATAATACAATTCGCTATCGAGACAGTTACATAGTGTGATGCTTCGCATTTGCCTTTAACTGTTGTATTGCTATTTAGATAATCTTTGATGTAGAGCGTACGAAACTGATACTCAAAAGAAACACATTAAGAAGATGGAATGGTGCAATTTAAGACTGTTATGTGATAATACCATGACAGATCCTTTTTCATCATCATCATCAACAGCCCTTTACAGGACTCCTCCACTTTAGTGGAGGGTTTTGCCATAATCTCCACGATTGTCAGGCGGGTTGGAGATCGCAGTTAAAGTAGATATTAAAACTTTTGCTACTCCAATCTTACCGATCCGATGCCTACTAACTGCAAAAATTGGTTTATATGCTTCGGTAGAAGCTAAGTATTGCCACATTCCTTAACCATCAAGTTAATAGTATGAATAACAGTGAAAATTGTTTTGTTCAAAGCACAGATGTTTCAGGCTGAGTCACCGATTATGGCGCGAAATAGTTGTTGCGCGGCGTTACATAAACCCCACCTGAGCCAACAGCCAACATCCTTGTTTGCGTAAGGCCACGAGGTGGACGCTCAGGCGCATGCCGCGAATCTTCAAGTTACGAGTACTTCATAAGGAACAGTACACGTAATGTAATATTATTTTCAAAAAAAGAAATGCGTTTTCAATCCACGCAAAATCTCAACGTAATATTAGATTGGTTAGGTAAACGGTTAATTTAAACATCTATACTTGCTAGAAATACCCATACATATGCGAACTTCTATCCATTGTTTTCCAATAAGAGGTTTTCTTTGACGAAGTTTTACAACTCAAAAACGACACGTGTAACGTGGTGTTTGTAATTAGAAGTTTAGGTAAGGTCATAATACCTTTTATAAATGGAAGATTGCGTCAAATGTAGGAAACCCAAAACAGGTTTATTTTCCGCAAGTAAAGTCTGCGGCTTCCTCTTTGCGCATAATTATAATATGAGGTCATACTCTAGTATAAATAAATATATTATTTTATCGTACGGTAGTTAAACCAATTGAACACAAATATATTTGGCTACACCAGGAGGTCAAACACGTTCTCAGTGTCATACTTAATCACCAACAACATTGGCATTTACAAAGTTAATGTTTTTTAAATTAAGTTCATTATTTAACCGCTAAAACTATTCTGCTTCCGTAATATCGTTTCCTGGCTTTCTTGGATAATCTTATCGTACACTAAAACTACATTTGGTATTTAAATTTTGGCGACTTTGATACCATCTGACGGAACAATGCAAGGACGTTAACTTTCCTCGCTACGGGCCTGTTTGGTGGCGTGTTTTCTTTGCTGCTGGGTTTCCTTTCCTTTCTCATATTATATTAGTTGCATTAGAAAAGAAAAGTTTATTATGAATTTCCATTTGCAATTCTTTACGACTGCAAATGATTCAAATCGTCGATGCCGTTTCGAAGTAGGTATTGTATCGGTAATTAGCCGTGTATTGGTGATATTATCAACGCAGAGGTTGTGTGTGGTTGTGGTGTGTGCTGCCTTTGTGATGGTAATGGGAGTGACGCCATGCCGGGAACATCTGCGCCGGCGCAGCTGGCCCCCAAGGTTGAAACGCGAATGTTTTGCGGACATTTTCAGTATATTTTAGCAAAATTATCCTTACTATTGTTTGGACCGAATAATAACAGAAACAAATCTTAAACAAAAAGTCGGTTATCGGTAAAACTGAAACTAACTTAAACGCTGAACCACCATTTGTTTAATATGGACTGCAAATTCACAATTAATCATTTCCGAAAATGAATGCTGTTTAAACGCACAGAAGTTTATATCGATACATTACCTACTACTAAATGGATGGATGTCCTTAATTAAAACTACATGATTAAACTTTAAAACTAGTACAACCATAAAGATAGAGACAGAGTGCCTACATAATGAAGTTAACTTCCAATTTCCATGCAGGATGCTCTACCATCAAAGATGTCACAATATGTTGGTTACTGTGTCGATCAGATACGGTCTCAACGTTCCATAATGAGAGAAGAAAACGACCATCAAGCCTATCAAAAAGTACCCGTTACTTAGTGTACCTCTTCTTAAAATTTTACATTCCACGTAATTATTTCTTTGATCAAACCACTTCGCTGGTAGAGCCTGATGTGTTGATTCCCAGAATCAAACGCTGGTATCAGACAGTTCGGTACCACGTGGGTGATGCGTGCGCTCCATCAACATTTGCTTAGGCTGATAGCGTGGGTTTGTTTGGTTGGTACTCGCTTGTCTAAACTAATGTGAAATATGTGTACTCTCTACGCGGTTGGATAATTGCATCATTGCTCGGAATTACGAAAAATGAATTTAAAAATTTTGTTATAGATATAAAGCTCAATTGGTGATAAAAAAAATATTGTTTCAATGTATTGCCAAAACTGGCAGTAAATCCTCGTAAAGGCCCTCGATAAATCGGACAGGCACGCAATACGCATTAAGGTCCAGCGGTTACGCACGTCGGTTCCCGAAGCGCGCGGGTAGCCAGCGCTCCCATCAGTATGCGCCGCGCGCGCGCCTTTTGGCATGCGCGAGGCGTACCGACACTACGTCATGCTTTATGCCGAGGTGTAGTGCGGCAGGGGCGGATTCGGGATGAATAGGGGAATTCTACAAATTTCTTTACTAGGGACCTTGGGGTTTTTGGAATCATAGTAGGTACTGCTTCTGCACCATTAGTACCATATTAAACGTCTTCTTGAGACATCTTCACTAAATTCTAAAAGCTCAAAGTAAAATGAACAGTTGCTAAAATAGATGTCACATTATTTGTGTCACGTGTTTCTAAATATAAGAAATTAATATAAAATAATTATTTTGAAATGGACTTCATTATAATGCAATCTATAGCCAGTCACTGACAAGCAGTAAAGTTTGAAAATTGAAACTCGAAAAAGTAACATTTTAAAATAGGCAATACATAATTTATTAAGAACAACTGCCGCAAATCATTGAACTTTTGTTATGCAATCAGACAGGCAATGCTAAATAATTTATAGATTCTTGGAAAGCCGATTGCAACATTCGCTACAGCACAGCAGCTGGCAATGAGAACGACAAATGAGAGGAAATACCTTTTTTGCATAAATCGACTTTAAGGAAAACGTAACCTAAAAACGAAATTCGCAGAATCATTTCTTCGCAGCGATCGTGATCGTTCACTTGGCAAGTGGGCACGTGGCGCCCTCTCGTGCCGAGCACATTACGGCGCTGACGCAAACCTCGGAGTCGCAACTCAGTAAGGCCCTGTTAAGACACTTCGCGCGCGGCCGCTAACTGGAGTGCACACAGCCGTTGACGCAAACCGCGTTTGGGAATGTTTTCCTCGCGCTGTAAACAAACATTGCGAGGCTTTTACCCTCATTAACAAACGCTGAACGATAATGGGCGCTTGGCCCCGAATCCTACAACGAGGAAACACAATGACTCAATCATACATTTAAATGATATGGAGATACAAGGCCAACTCTAACATAAATGAAACGAATTAAAAGTATTAACTAACTAAATTCTAGAATTTAACCAAGAGCTAAATAATAACCACACAAACACAAAAACCCAAGATCCAAGGAACATGAAGGAGGCATTCCTTTAAAAGGTTTTTACCCGACCCCTTTAGAATTTAAACCCTAATCAATCATTAGATCGGTATAATTAGCCCAGGAATTATTCGCTGCATTGGTAACGATGGCGATAGAGATACGCGTGGGCCGCCGGATACGATCTGTTAGTAATAAATACGACTGTAAACTGTAACGGCATGCTAACTGACTATTTACTTCATTCCTTCAATACCTTCGTAATATACATCAGCCACGAGATGGGTGGTTGTGTGAAAAAGAAATACAAGATTCCAAAGAGTTGAAATCTCATTGAAAGTACGCCATTCAGAACGTTGCAAACGTAACAACAAACAAAGAGTAATTATTCGTTTGGCGATCGACTGACGGAAGAGCGTAGGCGCTAACGATTGAGCAGATACGCCGGGGGCGATAATAAACATCGCTAAACGCATCCTGAAACACGCCTGCTGCCGCCGTGAGCACTGACGAAGCGCTTCGCGGGCGTAGCTTGCGATCGGAATCCCATCATCCGGCTACCTTTTAATTAGAGCCTGATGATTTTCTCATGTTTGCACTTTGCCTTATGGAATTTGGCTGCGATCCAAACTGGTTGAGCGTTATGTTGCTAAAATGTTTCCACGATTGAGAGAAAGATTAATATTAATTTTAATACTAATGTGAATTATTGAGCTTTACATATTTACTACCCGAGCTAAGTACATCAACTTTGTCTGCCACTATGCGTGATACACCTTCCCGTCTTTTTGGCAGACTTTGACATCGGCAGTACATTATCAATATAGCGGTTATTTACTTTTGCCTGAAGCACATAAAGTAATGATAAAAACAGGCCACGCAATACCGTCACGCGAATATAATAAACTTGCCTAAAATTATGAACGAGGAATAACGAGCACAATTATCTAGCCAGAATTAAATAAGGCTAAACTTTCTCCTAAGGCTGTAGCAGGCATGGCACTTATAGCATTTATGATACTGCTGTCGGAGGAAAAATCGCCAAAACGGGATTTAGTCGCAAAAAGCTTGAACATTCGGAGTACACATTTTCTATCCGCTCAGAAACTGTCAAGAATAATGCCTTATTTATCCATAGTTCAGTCTTGAGTGTTAATTTGAGCCCAGTTTCAGCAAGTCCCAGTGCGTCCCTGTTATCTCCTGCTCATATATTCCGCTCGCGTCCACCGAAGGCCGTCGGAGCACGACCGGGCAGATGCGCTCGAGTAAATCGTGCTACGAAACCGCCCCACCCCACTGCCCACCACCCTCCTCCTACTATTGTGTCAGCGATGGCAACACATGGTGCGGAGAAAAGCCGAGCTGTGTATTGAATCACAATGACTAAGACTGAGGCCACACTGCAAGTGTTCAGATTTGCGCTAGGGTGGGCGAATACGACTCTACACATAGGCGGATTCAAGTTAAGTACAAATTAAAACTAGAATCCTCTTAACTTAATTAACAGTTAAAGAAAATGGATTGTTTTCTGAGTTGATGCGAAACAAGGCTACCTGCTCTACCACACCTTGAAAAATGTTACATTGTGACATTGTGTCAGTTGCCGCGTAACGAAGAGTAAAGCTCTAACGACCCTATAAGACAGGAACAAGACAGTGACGTTTAGATATTTCAGGAAACATAATTTTCATATCTGTAATCACTTTTTCAGTGGCTTAAGTTGGGGCTTTAGTATTCCATGGAGACGGAAAAGCGAGGTTCGATAAGCACCAAGTCTAGCACTTATTAACATGAATGGTGTGAGCTTAGCCTTAGGAGTAGGACCATTAGGTTAGGTCCTGTGTGGGCTGCATGTGTCTGGCGATTGAAAGACAGGAATTACTTCACCGAAGCCGTTACTGCGCTGTGTAATGCTCAGGAATGCGTGGCGTGAGTGAATGTGTTGAACGGTACGCGCGTAATTACTTGTTTCAGACACATTTAAACTTCAATGCGAGCGCTAAAATTAATAAATTTTAAAAATATTGTGATTTATTTTAATAATATAAAAATTAACAATAATTGTCACATTCCTCATCTTTAAAGGCGCCAGCTGTAACTTGCTCGCTTATTATTGTTATACAGGTAATTGATTGATTGAAATATTGATTTAATGAGCCGTCACTCTTTCGCATTTTATTGATTTATTCTGTCTAATTAATAAGTGTCATAGAACCGCAGGAGTATATTTTCTTCAGCCTTTTTTTTTAAACACCGATTACAATCGAGTCGAGACTATTTAATTGATTGCAATTATATTTTCTAAGAAATTCCTGAGACGTGAACGGAGTAAGACGGCGTTAAGGAAACCCGTCATAAAGTGGCATCCACACGCACGGTTCCGCTCGGGCGAGTGTCGGTCAGTGGCGTGCGTCCCACGGCCACGCTCCGCGAGCCAACCGCGACCACGCCGCGCTTTCTACCCCGCGATATTGGCCTTACACCCAATTACAAACCAACGTTTCAGAACATCCTCCAAATTACAAGATCATAATCATAATTTCAGCTCTCTCGAATTTACAAAGCGAATGTAAATGTCGAATTTAAATTATTCCTGAGATGCGTTACACGTGATACTGACACGATCACGCGCTTTTTCACGCTCTGTGAGCAATTATTAATTCGTTTTACAAGAATAAATTATAAATCGTATTTCTAAAAAACCAAACAATATTTCTTTAACGTTCTAAAAATTCGTGTTTTTGTTACGGTTGATGCATTATTTTCTTAGTACATAATAAGTAAGGTGTGTAATCATCTTTATAAATTAACTATAAAATATAGATAAATGCAATTACTATGTAGAGCGAGGATATCATACGATTACATCATCCAAAATTAAATGGTAGATTAGATAAACGACTGACTAATTACACGCGCCCGGTGTAATCAATGAGATGTTCGCTTTTAACGTTATCTGGCAACTGTATCGTAACAGTTTATCCATAACGTGTGCCCGAGTAAGCTCAGGAGTTACCGGTTTAAAAGCGAGTTTCCAACCGCTAGACAAAAAGCTGGCTAATAAATAACGCTCGTCAGTCGAATGCGAGTCATCGGGCCGGCGAACGGAACGGTCACGCGCGGCGGCCAAGCGTGCCGCCCGTCACGGGCGTGACGCCGCCCGCCCGCCACGCTCCGGCGGCGCGCGGTGTGAACGAGCCTTTACATTTGCATAATGCGCTCGATGAGCATATTAGAGTTTCGATCGGCTGAGCATAACACTTGAATTTTAATATTATGATGAAGCTATTAATAGATTAAATCATTGTCGCATTTTAATTCTTATTTTGCTTCACCTAATACTCGTACAAGTAATTACTTAAAAGCAGAACCCACCACTGTAATTAATACTGTAACTTGTTGGTATGTATTTTATTTTATATCCTATTCGGTGCTGACGTACGGGGGTTGATAAAGAGCAAAAAATATAACTCATCATGATGACGTATTTACATGTTTTCTGCTACTTACCACAACTCAGCATTAGCATGTAACGATTCAAAGAGAGTGCTAAATTAAACACAAGTACCTGTTGTTATCAACTTCAACGGTCTGTCAACAATATTAATCTTCGTTTTGAAGATTACACAGAAATGAGTCTGTTTGATAAGAATAATATACTTAATTGAATCAACAACATTACGGCTTAATTGAAGCACTCATTACATTCTTATTATTTATTGATAGAGCGGTACATTGTACTCGTATTATTTATAATAAGAGTCCAGAAAACAGGTATAGATATAACTACACAAACATTTTTATTACTTTCGAATACTTTCGGAAGATTGAAAAGCACTATAATGGAACCCACCTCTTTAGGTTTTTAAAGATCTCATTATACCGTCACCTTTTTTATTTTTGGATGGAGTTCAATATAGCTATAATGAAGTAGAACTTGACAAACAGAACAAGAATTCAAAATGAGGAATCACTGGTATTCTCAAAGCATGCACATCACGTAGCCACCAAAACATCTTCGTCATTCCGAAACAATTCGTAGTAGCCGTAGAGTCTACAGCAGGCATACGCTTGTATATTCCTTATACCTGTTGTAATAAGCTTTAAAATGGAGATCCCACTGTTTGCCACAGCCCATGTCACAAGAACAGGAATGCTCTATACAAACACGGTGTTATCACCTGGATGAACGGAGCGCTGATAAGATACGGTGGTACTGATAAACAGGTCATATGACCGATCCGTTACACCGCCAACATAATATCCATTTTGACGCACATGGATGCTAATGATACAAATATTTTCGCATTTTTATGTCAATATTATTTAAGATTGAAGAGATATTTTATCTCTAAACATGCTAATTTATAGATTGTAAATTTAATGTACATACTTATTTTTACAGTTAACAGGATGTGGGTACTGGATACATAATTTCGATTCTAACCATTTTATTGTATTTGTATTTTGTGGAAAGTTATTAATTACCTTTTGCGTATTGTGGTTAACATATTTACAAACGTAATTCTGTAGGTAGACACTTTATTATACCATTAGTTACATAATCAAAAGTAGACAATGATAATGATTAGAATTTGGAATGGCCGTCTGTAAATACAAAGAGATATAACCGCTCTATCCGTGCAAATTATCGTTTTCAATCTAAAATGCATATCAACGCATTCGTCACGCGGTCCTCAAGTGTTGTTCACACAGCCACTGCATGCTCTGTCTGGCATAAATTATTTTTCCATTTGTAAAATTAAGAGCTTAAATGACGGTAGGCTCTGTATCAGTAGGCACGTTAAGGAGACCGAATGAGATGAATTTCAGGACACCAAAGACAATCAAGTCTTCGAAATCAAAATTATCTTTATTTGTTTAGACTAATTAAATTAGTTCTTGCAAATCGTCAAATGCTCTTAAGGAGCCTATACATGTCTCATTATTTTTTTGCCCTACCAGCGCTTCGAGACAAACATTTGGCAAGTGCTGAGAAGAAGCGCCGCAACAAACTCAGTCACCACTGTCTGCCGGTTTAAAAATATAAAAAAATATAAAAAAGTAGGAAGTTACATACATTCAGAAGCAAGTTACTTACCACGCGCTCCCGTTGATAGAAGGTGGCCTTTAAGACGCCCATCTAGCACGAGACCGCGTGGCAGTTTTGAATATATTTCTTTAGTGCCGTGCTAATTTCTAGGTTAATTGTTGCGTTTTGATACATATATTTTATGTCAGGTATATCTTTCCTTGACCAGTCCCCGAAGGCAGCGCCTGTTCACAGACATGACGTGTAAACCAGCCATCGCTTCACTCGACCATATTATAGGGAATGTAACGACCCGCCTCACACGCCACTACCCCAGAGACATTTTAGTGAGCATGACAAGTCTAAGATATCTACTATCCTTCTGGCTTCTGGCTTGACTTGATCTATGTATAATATGAGTAGGTGTGCATGTATTAGGACTGTGATACAAGGCTATTTGACTACGCCGACGAGTTACATGTCTCTACCACGTCAGTGTCGCCAGAATCTAGATGGTAGTCGCTAATTGGGCCGAACTAAACGGCGTAAGTTGGATACTCCCGTGGATAGCTAGAGCTATTTTGGGAAGTTGGAACTTGTAACGATATTAATTGGCAGTAATTAGCTGAAGACTAATATTGCTTGTTGGTCCTAATCTGTATTCTAAATTCTTTCTTTCTAAACTTGTACCGTCTTGTACGTTAAAAAGATAGATAGGATAGATCTCCAAGTTAAAATATATATTCCGTATAATTTAATTCATTCGACGCAGTCGTGGTGCCTAGAGATGTGCCGCTGAGAAAGTTCTCGTTCCCGGCAATATTCCCAGTGAGAATATTCTCGAGAACTGAGAACGCTCCCGGGAATATTCTCAGTGTTCTCGACAGAATACATTTAGTTTTAATTTTAATTTTGTTGTTTATATGTGATATTATTTGTAATGTTTCGATGTTTTATTAACTGGGCGTTAAGACTAGTCGTTATAAACAAAGCATGAAACGTGTGAGTGGGATATTGCTGTCTTGCTCACTCTTTTCGTGGCGAACGCGTACCACGGCTTTAGGACTCGGCTACGGTATTTGAACATCAGTGTGCCTCTGAGTTTTAAGGCCCTTGCCACCCTGGTGGATTGCAAGCGGATTCAAAGTGGATTTAAAGTGGATTTAAAGCGGAGAGGCGACGCGACGGAGAAGCCGCGTGAAAATATCGTGAAGCTTCCCGAAGGCTGCCCAGCCAAGCTGGATTCGATGATTGACCTTTTTTTCGAAGTTGGACCTACCTAACCTTTCGAAGTTGGACTGTTTGCCCCAGGTATACATTATATTCAACAACTTCGAGTATAGAGTCTCCAACTTTTAGAGGAATGGGTGCAACACGGTCTTCAGACATGATTTTTAAATCTTGTCCATGTTCATTTTGAGACCCACTCGTTTAGAGACTCATTGAGACCATCGAGCATTGTGCCTAGATCTTCCACGATCTCAGCCATGACTACGATATCGTCTGCTGTCTGGGTTATGTACTCGCCGTTGATATGTATGCTGAATCCGCTCCAGCCCAGAACCTTGAAAACACCTTCCAGGGCGGTGGTGATGACGTCTCCCTGTCTCACCCCTCTCTGCAACTGGATAGGTTTCGGGTCCTGATCTTAAAACGGACTGTCACTGTGGCGTGTTTGTACTTGAAGCCTTTCAACACTTTAATGTATCAATAGTCAATTTGGCACAGTCGAAGAGACTGAAGCACTGCCCATGTCTCAATTGAATAGAAGGCTTTCTCATGGTTCACAAACGCAAAGTGGCTGATTATACTCCTTGATCTTCCGTATAATCTGCCGTAGCGTATTTATTATGGTATGTGGTACTAAAGACTTTTCGAAAACTGGCTTGTTCGGGGGGCTGAAAGTCGTCGAGCCTGCTAGCGTGACAATTCGTAATGACTATCGTAAACAGCATGTAGACATGGCTCAGAAGCGAAATGGGTCTATAATTATATTCAACAAGGTTTAGGGCCTTTAGTACCGGCGTTCCGCCTGCTTTCAGAAGCTCAGACGATTGTACGTTGACATTCTGTACGAGATTAGAATGGTTCTCAAACAGCTGTTTGAAACCATTCTAATCTCGTACAGCCTAATGTACAGGATATATTCCTTAAGTGTCGGATCAATCTAGCTAGCACGTATTTTCATTAAAAATGTGTCAAATGTTCCGTCAGACAGGCTATCCACAACTTATCTAGAAGTTGCTAAACAGGCCCTTACTAAGCGATTGAGAAATATGCCCTTAATGTCAAATAAGAATAGTTTAAAAAACTAAAAACACGCTTTTAATTACTAATAACACTAAAAAGTCAAAAATCATCAGGACCTTGAACATCATCTAGCATTAAAGTGCTCGAAAAGACAAATCCAACGAACCCAAACTCGATGAGTTTCCGCTGTTTCTTTTAGGAGTTCCTATGGCTACCTCCTGACTCCATCATTAGGACCCTGGACATTATCTAGCACTTAAAGATCTCGAAAAGACATCCAATGAACCAAAACTCGATGTGATTTCGCCGTTTCGTTTAGGAGTTCTTTTGGCGACCTTCCAGTCCCATCAGAACAGCTGGTACCACAATATTGTATTGTCATTTCTAATCTACATATAATTGCCAAGTTTCATGATGATACAAGACTTAGAAGTGCGTGTAATTCAGATTCTAAGATTCCATTACATAGTTAGTTACATACACGACGACCTAATAAGAGCGTGTTAAAAACGAAAAAATTGACAGTTACATTATTTAATTACGTGTAAAAAGAAATTTCTGTCATCTTACATATCATTAAAACGACATTTCACGACGAAAAAAATTAAATATAATAAAGTTGCAATTGCCGAGAATATTCTCGGGAACACTGAGAATATAGCCTTTCACTGCAAATAGAGTGTATTGTTTAATATACACTTATCTGTTGACTTAATTTAATACTATTTTACTTAAGAAAGTTTGTTTATTTCCATTTTATAAACATGATTCTCAACCTTTCTCACTTAGGAGAACGCTCCCGGGAACGCTCCCGAGAATATTCTCAGCTGAGAGAGCGTTCTCGGGAACGGCACATCAATAGTGGTGCCCATGTTTCATGAAATGGAATTGCTGTAAGCCTCTACATATGTCAGAAGACATCCATCCCAGAAGGCATTCAAGGCACGAGTTCTGGAAAACTTGCTTCTCCACCCCTCGGGTGAGATTTATCATCAAGAATAGGTCCAAACATCAACGTTATCAAGAAAAACGGTAGGTATTTCAGGGTTTTAGTTAGAGGAAAAAACTTATAAAAATAAATAATTTTAGTAAATCGATATTCGTCGCTTGTTCACTTTAGCGAATCTAATCGATATGAATATGAGCGAGATAAGTATTATCTCATCGATTTGATAAGTTGCACATTCGTGTGGTACCTCCGTGACAACAACCGACAAAAGGATAATATTGTAAGATACACGAACACGAAGGCACGAAGCAACGTTTTCGTTTGTATAAGCCTTCAAATATTCAAGATCTTTGCGAGCTTTTACAAAACCTGTCTTGGAAACACGCTTAGCAACAGCAGTGAAGTTTCCCAGAGTGCACTTGCACCGACAATGGGGCGTATAAAGATCCGAGACCAAGACGCGTTTCGAAGTGGATGGTATAAAAGAAAGTGCGGTACCGTTGCCCGACCCGAATGCCTGCCAGGTCTACGTGACCGGGGATAAAATCGAAATTGGCAGTGCTTAGCGCTCGTGGGACTGATTAGTGACGAAAGCGAAATTCAAAATCCTAATTTGAATGTTTAATTTTAAATACGCTTTTGAATAATCAGATTTATCTAGGAAGTCAATCGAATATAAGCTGTTAGCTCCAACACTTTGGTTGCCTTGCCAATAAGAATTAGTCTCAAGAAGCGAAAGTTAAGCTTAGTAACATTTAACTGTGAAAATTTTAGTAGAGGCTACAAACAATACAAAAACTATGGTTGTGTCGGTGCTTCGAACTCATAAGGGAATAAGCATTTCCTGGAAAGCATAATAAAAACATAGCATCTAGGGGTTTGGAGCAATGAAAGTATTTTTTTTTTACATTTCAGAAGTTAAAGTTAAGCTTTACTCAAAGCTTTTACTTCTGAAACTTGTCAATCTCACTACATTAGATAGATACAAATAGACATGCATATCGTATTAAGTAACTAAATTACAGACTATTCCTCTTTTCATGTATTTCGAAAACACCCGAAACTATTAATATTCCGTAGAGTTCCCACCAGACAGGAAAAACGATTTCCCCGTAAAAGGTCGAGGTTCATTCGAGGACTAGTAGTGTGAAATATCGAGCATGCGTAGAATTAACAATCGCGCAGTTTTAGGGAAAATAAACTTGAGATTCGGGTAAAATATTCAAGCGTGTATTTTTGAATACAGATTTTCAACACTCATGAAAAACCAGTATGCATAGGTAAGGAAAACTAAAGGAGTTTTAAATCCAAAATATTTTCGAAAAATAAAAATTGGCTTCGGCGTTGTTGGCAATCGAAATAAATAAGTAATCAGTTGTTACAAATTGTGCTCGCAACCGTAAAGTTTGGATTGGACCACCACTATCGTAAAAATAAAACAAGACACATAGGCCAGTAGAATTAAACACAAAATTGATTAAATCGGAAATAATTCCTACAAAGTTCCTTGAGTGGCGACCACGAGCTGGAAGACGTAGCGTGGGCAGGCCTCCCACTAGGTGGACCGACGATCTGGTGAAGGTCGCGGGAAGTACCTGGATGCAAGCGGCGCAGGACCGGTCTTTGTGGAAATCCTTGGGGGAGGCCTTTGTCCAGCAGTGGACGTCTTTCGGCTGAAACGACGACGACGAATTCCTACAAAAGATTTTTTTGCTTTAATGGCTTCATTGGTTGCCCATTAAGACTCTCCTAAGTTTTCGACTTCGACGGAGTTGTGCTTAAGTGGTGGGGGCCCCCGAAAGGGGCGTTTTTTCGGTTTTCCGGTTATACCGCGTAAAGGACTTACCCTATCGAAAAGTGGTCTTCATGACGGTTAAAGGGCACTTAATCCTGCATTGAATAAGACCAAATTCATTTGTTTTGGACAAACCGTTCTCGCGCTAAAGTTCGGCAAAGTAGAAAATATACGTATAATTAATGACCCTCTCCACGTCCAATGGCTTGTTACCCACATGCTTCCAAGCCTTGTAAAGGGTCGCCTTAACCAGTGTAACCCTAACAAGGCTCACGAGTTTGATTCGCTTATCCTTGTTCGTCCCAGCCGTTCCTTAACTGCGGTTGCTGCACCTCTTCCTGGCACTCTCCTGAACGACTCTGTGTTACCTAATGTGGCTACCCCTCTTCCTTGTACCCTCCTGTACGATTTAATTGCTTAGCCATATGCCTGGTCCAAGGTTCGACGCCACAAAATCAACTTCGTACGAGTGAAAATAGTTTAAATACTATTTCCCGTGCTTGCAACATTTTTCTTTACTGCTTCGCCTCTATTAGTCGTAGAGTGATTGTATATATTCTATAGCCTTTCTCAATGTATGAGCTATTCAACACAAAAATAATGATTTCAATCAAACTAG
Source organism: Ostrinia nubilalis (assembly GCF_963855985.1). Classification (NCBI taxonomy): domain Eukaryota; kingdom Metazoa; phylum Arthropoda; class Insecta; order Lepidoptera; family Crambidae; genus Ostrinia; species Ostrinia nubilalis. The sequence goes on from NC_087101.1 coordinate 569,077, forward strand.
TAATTCTTAAGATTAGCGCGTTCAAACAAACAAACAAACAAAAAACTCTTCAGCGTTTTAATATGAACTTGTTGTTGTTGATTTTTGGCGTCGAACCTTAGACCAGGCATACGGCTAGGCAACGTAGTCAAGCAGGAGGATACAAGGAAGAGGGGCAGCCACAGTAGGTAACACAGAGTCGTTCAGGTGAGTGCCAGGAAGAGGTGCAGCAACCGCAGTTAAGGAACGTCTGGGACGAACTAGGATAGGCGCATCGAGCTCGTAAGCCTTGATAGGGTTACACTGGTTGAGGTGGCCCTTTTCAAGACTTGGAAGCCTGTGGGTAACAAACTATTGGACGTGGAGAGGGTCATTAATTATACGTATATTTTCTACTTTTCCGAACTTTAGCGCGAGAACGGTTTGTCCAAAACATATGAATTTGGTCTTGTTCAATGCAGAATTAAGTGCCCTTCAACCGTCATGAAGACCACTTTTCAACCGACTTCAAAAAAGGAGGAGGTTCTCAATTCGACCCGTATGTTTTTTTTTTTTTTCTATGTTTGTTACGCGATAACTCCGCCAATTATGAACCGATTTGAACAAATCTTTTTTCGGCGTATAGGTAATACCTCAAGGGTGGTCCCATTTAAATTTAATAATAGAAAAAACAACCCCCAAGGGTGGAAAATTGGGGATGAACTTTATTATACGCAATATCTCCGCCGATTATAAATCAATTTGAACGATTATTTTTTTGTTGAATAGGTATTATCAAAAGGGTGGTTTCATGCGAATTTGAAGAAAATATTTCACCCCCAAGGGTGGAAAATTGGGGATGAACTTTTTTATACGCAATATTTTTAATTTTTAGTTTTTTTTTGTGTTCACGCATTTGAAGTCGGTTTTATTTTTAAAAAAAGTTAATTATTGATAGGGTAAGTCCTTTACGCGGTATAACCGGAAAACCGAAAAAATGCCTCTTTCGGGGGCCCCCACCACTTAAGCACAACTCCGTCGAAGTCGAAAACTTAGGAGAGTCTTAATGGGCAACCAAAGAAGCCATTAAAACAATAAAATCTTTTGTAGGAATTATTTCCGATTTAAAAGCTAATTCTACTGGACTAACACTATAAAAGGCATCTTAATAGCTTCCAATTGCAGCTGCCACAAGTCTGCCGCTCAATAGCAATAAAAGTGCTGTCGAGGAAACTTATTAACCAATTTTGTGGTCTTACTAATCAGCCCAGTAAATCCTGACGCGGATCGGTCCACTTGAGCTCCTACGGAGGCGGACACCGAGATACGACCTTTGAGTCTCAGGCGACTCTCAGTAGATTTACTGAACGTGTCGTAGCTATACTGAAAAATGTATTTCACTAGGAGAGTAGGTATAGGTACTGATATAGGATGGCAGAGAGCGCTACTGAATACCTATGGCATAGGCACCTAAACACTTATGAATGAATCTAATTTCAGGATATCAACTATGCAAACCTTGCAATTTCGCAAGTATTGGTCTCAACAACGGATACAACCTGTAGACTGAAGGTGCACCGTTACAGGAGTGATCATCAGGTGTATTAATTCGATCCATTTCATTTAATTAACTGACTCTACATGTCTATATTTGTCTTGCAATCGCAATGTTGAGAGAGGAGAACACTTCAAGATCTGATTTATTGTAATGGTTTCCCATTACCTTCTCCACAGATCAAAGCATTACATAAAAATCCGACCTAAAAACATCTCATCCCATTTCTCGTCTAGGCCAATAATAGATTGGAGTGCCGAAAACGCGGGATCGTTGGCCGCGGAGCGCCGGAGCGGACACCTTGAGAGCGGCGTGACGGCGCGAGTGAAGGTGGCTGCGGTGCTTCGACCGGCCTTAACCAGAATGCTGACGTCGCGGTTAGAAAGTTGCCGTGCTTGCGTCACGGCGCATCGGGGTCGACGACCTTCTGCACGCGCCATATTTGCTGCAGGGCTGACAGATGATGACATCCGTGTCGAGGATGTTGCAGTTAGCTTGTTAGCGATTTTGAAATACCAAGCCTGTTCTGGAAACAATAGTGATTGCTATACCGGAGATCTCTGCTCAGCATCCTAGAGCCGAGATATTGCAATCTCCGGTTTAATAGCCATTCATTAGTAATGACGTATAAATAGATAGACACTATTGCAGAAACAAAACCGACGTATCAAGAAGCAAGTGCTTGTAATGCGCAACACTTCAGTGTAGTAAATTGATTAATGAGTTGAGTGAATGAAAAACCAGTCCTATCAAGAATAAGAAGACTGACACACACACCTTTATTATTCCATTTTACCACAAAAAATGTTAGATGAGAAAATTATTTCACATAAAATCTTGTTCTATGTTACCAAGTGGAAAGAAGCAAGCAAGCATTTGCATAAGTAGGTACATAATCACAGAGTTATTACAAAGAGATAAGATCAATGCAATAAGTATTCTACCTACAGTTACAATGCAAAGCAATCTGCATTAATTGAATATAAATGAATGGGTATACCGTCATAAACTGTGATATATGATTCAGATCGTGTATCTTTACCACATAATAGTCAGGTACTTGATGGTTTTACGTAGTTTCCCATACTTGGCCTAAACCAGGGTGTAAGGTACAGGTGATATGTCGAATCGTAATAAAAAGATAAAAACGTATATTACAGATAAAATAGATATGAATTAAGACAAGTATTACGCATTAGACTACTAACATGTTGTAGTACCAGAAATTCAGGCGAGTTAGTATTTGGTTTTAACTATGAATTTTTTTCTTAAGGCGATTCTGAACTGGACTCTACATTTACAACCTTGAATTTTCTAGGACTTTCCATGCTCTAAATCAACATTTAAATGGTTAAGAGAATGGTTGACTCAACTCTTACACCCGGTACCTAACGCGAAGGAGGTTAAAGGTACAGAATACATTTTTTTGCAGAAAATGATCAAAGATTCAGATAATAAGAAGCACTAAATTGCCAATACGCATTTTACAGATGATACAGACAAATCTAATAACGAAAACAAAGGCGATATCTAAATTTTGGGCTGTAGGTCAAACAGATGAATAGCAGATGTAAACCGATAATGTAAGTTAAGTAAGAAGAACGATTGTAAGAGGTGACTAACTTTCAAGAACTTATATCATAAGCTCAACAACTTACCACTTAGGTGGCAAATACTGTTGTACACTGTGATAACTTGCAATTGCAACCTGTTTTGACTTTGAGACACTTTCTATCAATCTAAATAAAAGAGATTGATCAGTTGTCTGTTGGCAACCCTGCAGCCATCACGTAGCATCAACGCAGCGACCCCGTTCGGTCTCCGGCGCAACTCGCGTCAATGTGAGCAGCTGTTGGACAACAACTCCGACACCACACACGATCTCGAAGCACGATAAAACACCGACGCTATCAACTAGTAGACAGGTCTTGTCGATTAAATGTCAGACTAAACAAACACAACCAGATTCGAAAAACAATGTTAACTGATTGAAAAAGGTAAACAGATAAACTAAAAAGTATTTGAAGTACAGTTACTCTTGTATTCATCATTCATCATCATTCATCAATTAATTCTTAAACTAGTATGATCGATTGCTGAAGTTATAATTAGAACTCCTTTAGAAAATTGTCGCTATGGCATTGAAAACGGATCGAATTGACTGAAGCTATGACCACGTCACATCACGCCATTCGACTCAAAGTAATCAATTAACCTATCATTATTTTCGGATCGGACGCTAAAGGATTACAGTGACGAATTTTTTGAGATCTTTTTTTAATATTTCGCAATCTCAAGAGTAGTACTTCAATTTATATTTTCTGACTAAATTATGAAGATTATAACAGAACGCAACAGTCTACTACATAAATGAGTCTATGACCCAGTTCGTTTTCGTGTCTCCAAACTTTGATGGCTGACAACAGCAAAATAATCGAATTTCAGTGATAAAAACTTTCCAGCAATATAATCGAGTAATTTGATCGTAGTTTCGAATGTCATTTCAATATCGAATTTGCTAACCTTGGCGAATGTAAATAAATAACTCACTGTTTGTCACGTAATAATGATATCATGTTGCGTAAAATTGTCAATAACATTCTATCACTTTTACAATCGATGCTTTGCATTACGAAACATGCCGTTTGAAGAAAAAAATGATCATTTTAAAAATACTTCGTATTGTCATGCAGATTGGAGACAGGTAGACTGTGTTTTTTTTGTTATCGAGTGACACGAACGTTTCAGTTACGCTGCGCAACCACCGCCGCGCACGACTCGAAACACGTTTTGAACAGGCTGTAGTGTAGGCCTATAGACAACCTTTCTCTTTTGCGTTTATTTCCTTTCACGTAAACGCTGCAAGAACACCACTCGCCGACTAGCCAGTATACCAAGAGCTGCTGCGTCGTGATTTAGATTTGAGTAGGTGGTGATACAGGGGTCTCATTTCATTTGCCGTTCATTGGTGGCGTTCGTGGTTCGATGGCCGGCCTTAGCCCACTTGAGTGACGTGAAGGGGCCCAGTACCCCTCCCTCCCCCCTTAATTCCACTCTGGGAATTTTCTCAGCGATCGGTACGCTTGTAGTTCAATGAAATAGGGTCAGTGCGTGTGAGGTGAATGCATGTTCTCCCCACGACACAGCAGACGTGGGAGGTATTGCTCAAATTAATTATGAGTAAAGCTATGAAAACCCAAACTACGAAATCCATGAACCGATCAACCGAATGAGGCTTTCAAAGATGAAACAAGCATTAATTTGCGGAGATTATGAAGGTTGGTGAGGTGTCCGCAGCAGTCCGACGACTTAATTGCAGAATCCGTTTTCTATTTAAAGAACTTATGCAAGCGAAGTGCGTGTAACTGCTAGCTACAAGGTAAATTTCAGTGACGCAATGCTATTACCAGTGGTTGTAGAATAACTTTAATGGTTTGTTTACCTACGAAAGGTAAAAATGTAAATAGTAAAATGACAAATTCTGGTATTTATTATGACCTGAAAACTTGATTAATTCTCTAAGGTATGCGATATTATGATTTATCTTAATTGTTACGTTACTATCTTTTTCGCTTGTCTATTGTATTGGATTGTCTGTAAAAATAGGCTTAAGCTTGGAAATAAATAAATAATCTTAATATTGTTACTTGAAAACAGTTTAAATACACCATATCTATCTGCTGTCAGAAGATCACGTGAGGTAAAAATATCAGCATCTCTTATTTCAGTTAATTTGGATATCAAGAAGCGTCAAATTTCACTTCCGTAATGTTCATGGAATCGTGGCAAGTTACCAGCGAAATAAATTAAAGGTAAAATAAACGTATTTATTTAACATTCTAAACCATGCTTTGCAAATGAGTTAGATAAACCATTACGCTGTCCTTGTTAAGTTTTCCCCACCGACTGTTACGTGGTTCGGTAGGCAACGTGAAACGTCCGCAAGATATCAAAACCGGCTCTGTAGAAATAGAATTCGTTTGCATTTTATACTAGAATGCAGAATTAAATTTGCGGTGTAAAAGTAAGTGCCGGCATGGTGCAGTGAGTCACGCGTCGACCTTGGCAAAGACAAAGAACACTATTGTGTGGACCACAGTAGGCAACAGGCAATGTATCATGACGATAAAAGTACACCTAAACAAGCGACAGAACGTGGCGAGAATTGCAAACTGATCAGTTAGGCACATACGTATTATAGCGCTACCAGTGTTTTTAAGTGAATACAAAGGTTTTCTATTACTCACGAAGTAACCAGTAGTAAACAGAGATGAATTTAAAACGTTAATCATTTGTAAACAACCAACAGCCTAGTCACTAGGCTTATTATTCTTGGAAAATTAACTGTGGTTTTGGAACACAAAATATGTATAGAGGCATTAGTAATAGTGGTAGCGCGTGTCACAAGATTGACAGGTTCTTACATAGACCGTAAAGTCATGTTCCTGGTTTACTATTTATAGCTGAAGAAAGGATAAGGCTTCAGTTTTAAATAAACCTCCGCAGAATAGGTATAGTTGTGCGATGAGTAAGACCACACACGTTGGCTTCGTGGCATTATTTGCTCCTATGAATAAACAAATTCAAATACTATGTATGCCAGTCGTGAGGAGCAATTAAGCGAGATGTATGCCAGTAATGGCACCTTACGCCGCAGGAAAATCACGCAACAGCGGCAATGTCAACTGCGTTACGTAAACTATTATGGTAAATAATGCGCAGCCATTTGCAAATTCCACAAATAATTTCGAATTAATAGCTTTTTAGCATACGTCGCATTTTATTGAGTAAGTAAAAAAATACTGGAAAATAATTGGTTCACGAGAACTCCAGTTTAAACCAGTATTGAATTTTATTACCAGTTTAATCGGGTTCTTTAACGGATAAGGTAATTAATGTTATATGCAAAAATTCGGAGGATCATTTATACGAGTATACTTTCGAAAACACATTTTGGACAATTCATCTATGAGTCCATAGTTAAATCAACAAGATAGCTCTTCTCGATCCTACTCCAGACGGAGTGGTAGACTTTCACCAGTCTAAGTAGTTGTTATCAAATCAAAGTCGCATAATTTACATTTATCCAAAGCTGTGCTGATAAATGGTTACTCCAGCTATCTAGCTAGATGCGAACAGCTAGGAGGGACTGGAATTCGCTGCCTACTGCGGTCTTTCCCGAAGACTATAATCCGGGTCTTTTCAAGATGAGAGTGAATAGACACTTACAGGGCAGATAAATGAACCATCCTAGAATGCATCTTACTTAACATCAGGTGCGATTGTGGTGAGAGGATAGAGTCAAACACTTTTCTTAATACAGCATCGAATCTAATTGCAATACACTGATTTTGCTTTCTTTTTATTTTGATGGCATATATCAGATACCACCCACGAAGGTATCGGATGAACAGAATTCTAGACGATACATAGTTATCTGAGGAATGAGTAATGATGGCGCGTACAATTGACCCATTTACGATAAAGGTAAGCTTTTCTTTCACGAGAAAGATAAGTACTATATATGAAGATATGATATAAATGAAGTACATTAAGCAAGACTTTAAAATAGTGACATGAAGTATAAACAACTTCGTCTTAGACTTACGACAAAATTGTCTCATTAAGAGTATGAAGACATCGTGCAAAATCAGGACTAATCTTTTGATGTTAATTTATTTCCGATGGAAAGTAAATCGGGGAAGGAAATTACGAACTACGTTTTTTTACATTGTTTATTCATATTCATACCGAATATTTAAAGGTCACCGCTGAAGTATGAAAGGCGACTTTGACATTCACGGCAGAAAGAAATAAAACTAGGATTGTGGCATTCAAAACAATACCGAAGGTGCACTTGACAATGAGCGCGACGAACAGAGCGCAAGGCGTTACAAGTTACAACAAATCAAATGTTATTGTTTTCCATTATCCATTACTTTCCATCGTCAAGGCTGCGGCGTGCTCGTGCAGTCATTGCCAAGGTCGGCACGATAACGCATTCGACACGACACGTTTAATTGCATTCCGGCGATATCGCGCAGGTTGCATCATCGCCCCAACGTGATCTCGGTGAAATGCTCTTATCGCCTCGTGCCCGCGGACCCCTCCCTGTGACGGTCAAGCAATTGTTCTGACTCTTGGCGAGCTCGATCACATGATTGGAAAGGGCGTTATTCTCGAACGTCGACGGAACTAATCGGGAATTTTCTCGCTCCGCTGATTTTTTTCGTTCAGCGATATGTTGCTGCATGAGCAAGATCGACTCGTGGTGAAGTTATATGAATCACATAAATTATATGAAAGTAGTCCCGCACGATGAATAACTTCCATAATGCAAAGCATAGGTATACTTTTCGAAGTATTGCTAGAAGCACTATTGATAGGAATAACAGTTCTATTTATTAGTCAACACGTGTAAGCACAAGGAAATGTGCAATACAGTATGTTATGCCTATTAAATATATGAGAAACTAGAATGTATCTTGCATAATAATATGCCTGTAACATAGTGGAGGCTGTAAACTTAACGATGGTAAGACTACTGAAACAAAGACTGTTCTCAGGACTGTGTTCAGGAGTGATCAAATTAAACCGATTGAATTTTGTTAATCTTCATAACAGTGATTCTTTCAAAGGGAGGCAAACACTGAACATTTCGTCCTCTTCCTTTATCCTGAGTGCAAAAAACAATCATGCATAATTAACATGAAATTCTATTCGACGGTTAGGTACAGCATTTTTTTGTGATTCAATGTCACCTTAAAGGCATGTTAGGTAATGTTACCGGTATAGTTTATACTTTTGTAATATTCAACGATTCGACGCAGTACGATCAGGTGGTGTGAGATACTGCACACTGGGTATCCCATTATGCATAACAAAACTAGAAGTCCAGTGATGTGGCAGATAGATAAATTCGATACAGAGACGGTTGTTTCATGGTTTACAGATTTTAAATAAAAGAAATTGAAAAATAAATCAACTTGTTCAAACAAAGTTAGCACCACATTTTTAGGTGGCTGAGAAGTTTGAAAATTAATAAAAGAAACAACGAACTGCGATGCTTGAAGTTCAAAAGAAACCAAACAAGTGGCAAACCAAAAACGTGTTTAGCCCAAAATAACTTCTGTTAACTTTAGAAGTTCATGAAAATGGAATAGTTTTATTTTCCGGTGAGCAAAATCTACTTGATGATATATCTATCATAAAAGTTGAGGTCATATAAAGGAATAAGGTTAAAAAATTCAGTATCAACACACAGTACAGACATTTTCAAGATAACGAACATAATACTCTATTCTCTTAAATGTTAAATGCCAACTTGCTAAAAATGTTAGCATGCATGTCTGACATGAATGACATCACGAGTTCAGGATGTTTAACACCAAGGTTTGACAAAATCAAGGAAAGAAAGCGAAGTGTATAGTATTTTATTACTTTTTGACTGCAAATTTTCTAATTTAGATAAAAAGGATAATGCGACAAATCACCTTCAACGAAGACAATGTTGCCGCCTAAATACGACATTAAGGACGGCCTATAGGTGACGTGGGGCACAAACATTGCTTCCGCTTAACGTCAACACCATCAAACAATTTTGAGTGTGGAATATAAATGAGTGATTATTCCCTGTCGAAAATGAAACCAAGAGTCACGCGCACTTCAGCGGCACGTGCACAGCTTATGAAACCGATTTACGTATCATCTCGGAAGTAGACTGCGGTGGAAGCGGGAGGCGCTGGTGGACTAACAATGCTTAGGACTGGGGCAGACGACGGACTCTATGGAGGCATCGATATTTGTCATTCAGAACATGGAAATTCTACACAAAAAGCAGTTCTACATTCCCAATCAATTTCTTGTAGTGTGTACTTTTCCAACATACAACCTTTTGAATAGCCATCTATTTTCTATTTTCTTTGAAAAGCAAGTGGCAAAAGGTAGTAGGTATGCTACTGGCCTAATAGATAGTGTTCCCGAGGCCTATAGGCTTTTAGGCTTTTTTTAAAGGCTAGCCTATGAATTAGGGGCTACAGCGGGAAAAAAGCCTAAAAAGGTCTTTTAGGCCTTTAGGCTAGGCCTTTTTCATAGCCTTTTTTTTGTCCACCCGATGACTATAGGCTTTTAGCCTTTTTGTAGGCTAGGCGCAATATGCGCCTAGCCTAAAAGGCTTGAAAGGCTAAAAACCTATAGAGATTTTTCGTCCTTTAGGCTAGGTCTATTTTATTTATTTGTAAACACCTAATTGTACAACAGGATGCAATAAATGAATATGAATATGAATATTTATTTTTAACCGACTTCAAAAAAGGAGCAGGTTATATGTTCGACTGGATGTATTTTTTTTTCTATGTATGTTCACCGATTACTTCGTCAATTGTGGACCGATTTTCAAAATTCTTTTTTTGTTCGATAGGGTACACTTCTGAGGTGGTCCCACTGTCACCAAGTCAGGATCTGATGATGGGATCCTAAAAATATATAATAATAATAATGTATAACAATTAGGTACTTAATTATTTCCAATTTCAAATAATATTCGTTTTTATTTAATTTGAAAATAAATGCAATACAAAAATACTTGTTTAATTCATACTAAGCCATAACCTGAATAATGGCTATAGCCTTATAATAAGCCTACTACTCGAAAAAGACTTTAGTCTGAAATAAAGCCTAAAAGGCTATTTAGGCCTATAGGTTTTTTTTTAAACCTATAGGCTTTTTATAATGAGTAGCCTTTTAAAAGCCTAGTAGTCTATCATGGCCAAAAAAAGAACTAAATAGGCTTAATTTTAGGCCTAAAAGCCTATAGGCCCCGGGAACACTACTAATAGATGTAAGCACTTCGCAACCTTATTGGAAACGTCTATTGAATACATAATTAAATTAAATGACGCCTTTAGAATTAGCATAGTGTGAGTTGAATCGATTAGAATGAAAAGCATGGTTGTAATAATATAATATCTTACAGAGTTTATCCCATACCAACTACTCCGAAAGAACTAACTACATTCATTTCACTGGTCTCATCTCTAATATGAAATTTGAATTATTATTCACTGATGAACAAAATGGAAATGCGAACTATTGGTAAACCTTCAGCTATTTGCTTCAGCTAACAGTAACGAAACGAATTAAATCGCGTATCCCGCTTCGTTGGTAATTGAATTATGACATTTTATAACTTACGTACCTATTGCATTTGCACTAATTTAAGTGCATCGATATAATTAAGTTCAAACCGAGATCTGCATAGGTACTTTTAATTATCCTCATGTAAATGTTCTGTTGTACTAACAAATTCCCGTGTTCATAGTACTGATATGGAACAATGAAGGGAATCCCGTTGAGTGTCGTTGTCCTTTTAAGACATGCATTTGGCATTAGCATGAAAGGGCGGGGAATACCTGTCGCCAGGTTCTAATGGATAAGTTCTTCCTCAAAGTTGTTTCTCTGAAATGGAGTGAGATCTTTACGAGTTTGTGGTTAGAGAACTGGGCTTTCATGTTTCAATCGAAACCCAGTGAAATTCGAGGAATACGTGCGTCCTGAGGATTTTCTATAGCATCTTTATGATTAATATGTAAGTTGGTAGTATTTTTGTCTCGTAACATGCAAAATAATGCTACATTTATGTTGAAAGTTTAATACCTGTACAATATTCGCTTAAATGCTGTCTAACTTTTCTTCATTACACAAAAGACAAATTTTAGCAGTCCAGACAACTTCCCCTCGATAAAATTGCTTTGGACCCGTCTCATTACTTTTCTAACCAGCTCCTTTTCTTCAGCTAGGTTTTCAATTGGCTCATAGCGTATTCCTCGAGCAGTGCTATCGGGCCGGTTATTATGCGGCGCGGCGGGCCTGCAGCGCCCGTTGTCAGGCGGGGGGCGTCCCTCGGGCTCGCACGTGAACACATTACAAACTGTTTATTGATATTCGCCTCGCCGCCGCCAGATAGATTATCATTGTAAATTTCGCAGGCGGAATAGACGGGATGCTTGGACTTGTAAGTTTCTTAGATTTATCCCTAAAATAAATGAAAAGCTCCTTGGTTTGATCAGCGCTTTGGACGATAATCAGGCAGCGAGAAACAACCAACGTGAGTAAGAACCCCTCAAAAAACTAATGAGGAGTTGTTTGAGAAGCTGTGCTGATTTAAGGAAGACGTGGTTTTATTTGAATATTTGAATAAAGTCTAAGGTTGAATACATATGACAAAAGAATCTCTAAACCTTTAATGCAAAAACTTTTCCGCAGTTATTGCCCATCTCCGTCTATTATTCCTGCTACACTAAAAGCCACTGGAATTCTCAGCAGAGGTTACGTCCCGTCTGCAAAAGCCAATTGCGAATGTAAATGGAGGGGCAATGTGTCCTCGACTCGGGGCTGCTCTGGCGGTGGAATAACAATTTGGTGACTGAACGTGATCTCGATAAGGACGCCTTTCCTCTTGGCACCAAGGCGAGCATTAGGAACACATTATGTTACGTTTGGAAGAGTTAGTCTTGAAATCTTTGAAGATCTCCTTGTGAAATATGAAAGTGATAGATATGATAGTGATTTGAGCGCCTTTGTGGTCTAGTGGTAAGAAGACCACTTGCTTCAGACGCAGAGGTCCCGCCCAAGTAACATTTTACTCCATTTAAGAGTTCACTAGTCGTTCACATGTACTCCACAAGCTGTGTATGTCAGCTGTATACGAGCTGTATAGCTTGCTATAATGCTTTTATAGAACCAGTTTGGGCACAAATTAGACAGCCTTAAGTTCACTATGGCTGTACATTAGCAGTATAATAGCATTATAATAGCAGTTTAAGTAGTAACATCGGACTTAAGGCTGACTTACGGCACTATATGGGACGCAGTGTGAACCATACAACGTACGTGAGTGTAATAAAGAGTAACAAGTAGCTAAATGCACAGTTTTCAAAGTTATAAAGTCCGACAAAAGTACTCCAATGCTACATAAAGTTCACGTGTGTCCTAAATTATTTCCACATTTTAATATTAGTTTGGTATTTGTACGTGAGTGCCAAGAGGGAAACAACTCGGGCGGATAATCATTTATGCAAATAATAACACGGGTTTTAAATACTTAATAATGTTAATGCCATTGGGAATGCAACTTTATCGTGAAATGTATACATATTTACAGCTAAAATATTTACGCGCCTCTGTAAAAACGCGATATTCATTTTAAAATATTTAAATCTGGCTGAGAGGAAATCTACAATTTTCAGTTTTTGATATTGTATTGGCATTATAATTATATTACGGTAATTAATTATAACATGAAACCAAAACTCAATCGCTCTATCTGCGAATTTTGTAATAAATCTGCATTAATTTTGGAGATTTATTTGGTAAATTTTTAGGTTATGTAGAACAAAATGGTGGAAATGAAATACGGCTATGTGAACTGTTATAACTCCGATTTAATGCGGTGAGCGTATATTAGGTTCACATGTGTTCTGTTAGAATGCTGTTATCTATATGAAGTTCCACATTTGTACCACTACAGCGCTAATGTCTATAAATTTATTCTAATGTGAACTTATGTACAGCTTTAAGATGTACCTAGTTCAGGTCAATTGTGTATCTTTAATTCTTTCAAATACTGAAATTTTAGAGATCCGCAATAAAAATTATTAATGTCCGTTAAATCGCCTAGCCCAGCTACTAATAGTCAAGTATGAGTACCTAAAGCATCAGACGGTAGTGTTCCCGGTTTAAATTCGTTTATTATGCCTGACAATTTATTCAAAGCGGAATGAGGAATACGATTTCAATAGCCCATGTTCTTATTTTTTTGCGAAAGGTTAAATAAATAATTGTCCAAATCAAAATTGTATTCACTATCACTAGAACTGCAATCATCACACTCTGATATCTGTATATTTTGAAGGGAACTTTCAGGTTCAGGCATAATATTTTCCTCTGCATCATGTACAGAACCACCATGAACAACTAAAAACAGGCTTGGGGAAAAGTGTAATAGAATATCACATTCACATTCATGTTCAGCTTAAAGCAAATAAGAGTAGTACTTGTGGACAAATAAACTGCTATTGATGTTAATGGACAACACATATAGTCCTTTTAACAGCCTACAGTGCACATGCGAACCATTGAAACACTTTTGTACAGATAGTAAAAAAAGGTTATTTAATTATCACAAACAAGTCCTACTACAGCTACTAGCTGTATAACAGTCTAAAACAAGTAAACATAACAGCCTTTGGCTTTATAAATGACCACGTGTGTTCTATTAAAATGCTAGCTCTATAACATCGTACAAGTAGGCCGTTAAACAGCGATTGCCGTATCTCTACCCTCCTATAATGCTCTTAGTCAGACGGCTGACTAAAGGATAGTTGTTAGAGTATTATAACACCAACAATCGTATAAAAGTATAACTCTACACTAGTCTACACTCCTATAAGTCCCTTAGACAGGTATAGGTGTAATTAATTGCAATAATACAGCTTATACATCACGAGTGAACTGTACTAATGCTTTAAGTACACATTGGAACTAAATGTGAACTCTTAAATGGAGTAAAATGCTACTTGGGCGGGTTCGATTCCCAGTGGGGGCAGATTTTTCTGTTCGGTTTAGTTGGTGGTAGGGTTTGTTATAAGTCCGCCTGGCTAGGGCTAGCTACCACCATCTTACCTTAGTCTGTCGCCATAACAACAATGTTAACAGCATTGTTATGTTCCGGCAGTTAGAGGTTAGATAACCAGTTCCTCCGTGGTTGAGGATTCCGGGTGAAGCTCGCTTCCACCTTCGGCCTGATCATCACTTACCATCAGGTGAGATACAGGCCAAGAGCTTCCTCGTTGTGGATAAAAAAAGTCAAATCTTAGTGCCTTCTGCACTGCACTGGTAAGAAAAAATAATAGTAGAGAAACGTGTAGCATACCTGTTTTATGACAAGGATGTGTGCACAACCCTAATTGAAATAAAAATTTAAGTGCGCCCGTTGCTTCACTTATCAAGAAACATAAGTTCGTTTACGAATGCGAGCAACGTGAAAGTAACATAATGCACTCACGGTCATAAATCTCCATAATAACTGTTTAGTATTGGCATTCGGCGTCGACACTGAACTTGATTCGCTTTTTTCCTTATCAATCACAGGTTTGAGATATTTATGTGCGAATCCAAATGTGGTGTTGAATTGAAAATCATCTCCATAAATGTTAATCAGTTACATTAATAGTGATAAAGTAAACAAAATGATAATCACGATTACGATTTAAAAGGACAAATTGGGTATTCATTATTCAATGAAATCTAGGAAAATATCAGATTTACCTATCAAAACATCACGAACTTTTACTTTTTAAAATTCTCCGTATCACACGTCAAAGGAGAACGCAATGTTTTCGTTTCGTATTTGATTCACAAAGATATGACACGTACGATACCAGTCGCATTGAAGTGATCCGCTCAAAGAGCTGCCGAACTTTTGTGCATACAATTTGACAGTCATGTTACATACAGATATTACGTTATTCCTTTATATTGTGTTAAGTCTTTAGAATCTTGAACAAAAAATATCACTACAAAAAGTTTTCAGATTGACTACAACCACTTAATACAACCGCTAAATGATTTGAAATGTGTCATGTCACTATTGGACCATAAAAAATAATGGTGGCAAACCAAATGGTTATTTATAGAGAGTATTTCAACCATGTATACTGCCGAAGGTCAACAGGTAGACTGTCAGCGGACACCTGCCACGTTGCAGAACAGTTGCCAACCTTGAGGATTGAAGGTAATGCTTTGGAAGACTCTAAAGGTAGACTTCATGCCAAAAGCATACAGGTATTACTCGTACATAAGATTGTAAACATATTCAAAAGGCACTTGAGAACAAATGTTAGTGCCGCAAATTGAAATCCAACAGCGATAAGTATCTAAAATTAAAACATAATTCAGAGATGTGAAAGTGTTTAATGCGCTTGACATGGAATCTATGCATTGACTTTAGGCGGGTATTGAGGATTTGAGGTGCGGTCAAATGTTAATCAATTCTATTGGTAAAGGAACCGTTAGCAATGACTTATCGTAATTTATCGACAGTTGAAACTTGAGAGAGCTGGTCAGAAAGTTCATGGGTCTACTTCGAAAAACGATGTCGCGATAATTTAAATTCATTTAAATACTACCGAAAAAGAAGAAATAATTTTGCAATTCATGATTAAAGACTCTTTTAACTTCTTAGGAAATTACACTAACTAAAACTTAGTTGACACCAATGTAAGAATAATTTTGTTTGCTATTTTATTATTGTCACGTTATCCAGTTCTTACCGGAACAGACATTCTAGGCAGAAGTGTGGTCCGTGACGTAAGAGTTCATGTATTTGTCAAAGGATAGGCTGCAGAAGCCGTTCCACTTTCAGAGCAGCAGTGAAGCGGAAAGTGATTGCGAAAGCAAGGTCGGGCACTTGACGCCGCCGAATTATGAGCGTTATGTCACCGGCGCGAGCGCAGCTCCTCACTCGTCACGTCCGTTGTTACCCAATCTGTCAAGTATGATGACCGCTGAATCGAATACACACTACAATTTAAGAGTTAGGTAGTTGGTAATTTGATATTTGACAACTCTAATTTCACACTGTGTGCACTGCTGTCGAGATTACATTTGGACTAATAGTAGAGAAAAGAGCAAAGGCTTTAACTGTTACTGAAATTCAATATTGTCGTAATTAAAATCAAATTCAAACCAAATAAAACCATTCTTTTGCAACAGGTATAATAAGACCCCTCATGAATTAGCAAACGAACAATACACAGCAATTAATCCAGAGGTAAGTATCACCGGAAAGTTTAGCAAATAAACTTGAAATTAATCCTGAATTCCGAGCACTTACGTGCCCGAGGACCGCCTGGAAAACTCTCAGAAACCGAAAAACTCGCGACCCGGGCGGAATATGAAAATAGCATCACGCGATAAGCACTTTCGAAGCCACTCACGTTGATTGTTTCCAATTTGTTGGCGGAGTTGCGAGCACGTGAGTCGCTGACGTGACTTGCCTGGAGCATTACGAGAGCGAATAAGTATAGAAGGGAAACTCCTTTGTGTGCCCCAAATGTCTTCTTTAAATGCCTACTCCCCTCTAGGATTGGTGTTTGTTTGAAATTTTCTATATTCATAGATTAGAAACTATAACTGATGCACCGTGATAGGTACCTAGAACATGCCATTAGATCTCGAAAAAATATTAAGGGCGGTAGCTCCTTCAACAACTTACGAACAAATAAGCGATGCATATACTAGCTAGCATAACTGCTAGATAGCACAGTTGCTGCTGTAGGTATGCCAGGCGTTGGGTTGACGTTATGTTATTATTGTCATCGCGTGTCGAAAATTGTAAGTTTCGCTTCTATACTTGAGTAATCCTTATGGCTAGAGTTCGGAGGTAACGCTCCCGGAGGGTCTTGCAGAAACCAAAAAAATACCAAGTTCAGGCGGACGTGAAAGGTTCTGAAGCACGTAGTAATTATACAATCCAAATCGAAATACGTCAAGACGTTTTTTCTCTTAGATACTTTAGGTTATGCTAATCAGTCCTTATTTTCTCAAGTCTTTAGGTTCTTGAAATGATAAAGGACAGTAGGATCGTCCAAAATTCTTTATATGTATTTCCAAACTAACCTAACCATGCAGACTATTTAAATGGCATGAAAGATTCCAGACTCTCCGAGCAGGAAACAATGCTGAAAGAGTCCTACGAAAAACAAAACGAAACAACCTGTGCCGTGACATTTCAAGCGACCGGTCGCACACGGAAATCTCTCGTTCCTCAAGGCGAGTCTCGTTGCGCCTGCGCCGGGAGCGGGAGCGCGCGCGCACGGCCGTCGACCCGTCGCGCCCTTCGCATTGTGCACAGTACACCGTCTCGATTAGAAAGCTGCTCTACGAAGATACCAAAGCTTGTCGTAATCCCAGATGATGTTGTAAACGGGCACAACATCACGACCGGCGGGATTGCTTTGATTGGTTCTGGAAAGTTAAGAGCAACACGAAGCGGAAGAGTTGGAAGATCAAGACGAGAAACTAATTTTGTAAATAATGGATACGAAAATCTTACAATTTTGCAGCCATATAAACATACGTCTACAACTAAGGATACAAATAAGAATAGATAGATGATTAGTGACGCAGATAGGCACACAAATTTTGTATTGGACACAACACAACATAAAGCTACAAAATTGATAGCGAAAATCAACCGTTTTAAACATACTAACTAAGGAAATGATAAGTCCTGTCAAAGGTAAAGCTAGGCACTTAAGAAATTAAGCTTTGTTAAGAGCTCGATCGTTCCATAGCAGCAAGTTTGCGTGGCTCAATCCTTAAGTTATCTACAAATGTAGTATCCCCACCGCGTCGTCTAGAAACAAGTTCCAGCTTATCCCGAAGCGCCTACGTACGGTCAAGTTCGTGACTAGCCGGCTTACATAAGTGCAGCGCGTAACAGTAATTGCCGGCGTTGAGAGGATTTGCTTGCAACCACGCCACGGCATGCAAATACCCTCACGCATTTCAGATTGTGGGTAGATTGAAAGCTTAGCAGACCATTCGGAGAATTGCTACAAGGAGTCTTACTCCCGGTATATCCGGTAGAAACCAAGACTTAGAAAGTAAATAAATACGAAGAGACTTCTTAACAGAAATAAGAATTTGAATCACACTATGTTATTACATGTATCATTAGATACAAAGAACTTCATACAATTAATCGCATTACAGAACATAAACTGTGGATAATATTTCGCATAACGCAAGAAAAGTGTGCCAGAATTGCACTGATAAATAAAGATGACACATACCATTATTATCTCAATATTAATATTTCATAGCGTTAAGACATGCGCAAAGCTTCCAATGAATTTCGATCCGTTGAATATTAATTACGTCTCAAATTACATGCGAGAGTAACACACCAGCTGCCCACTGAATCATTTCCCCAGAAATAACTAACCGATAGCGCTGTGCTAAACGTGCCAATTCCCAAAGGGATCATGCATCTTACTCCGATCTTATGACAAGAGACGGAGACGGAACAACTGGGTCGGAAGCCCAATTCACGTCTGGAGTTATGCAAGGTGCATAAATGCGTATGACGTTGGTTCATTGAGAGCGTTTGGCGTCATTGCCACGTCGCACCCCTCCATGCTTATTGGGACGCTCCGCCTCTGACCGTATTAGGGCACATTCAGATGCACCTACAAGTCTTGCCAGAGCTCTGACATCATTGATGTTTGGCATCCGATTAAGTAACGAGCTAAGGCGTAATTGCTAATTATACACGTCTTTATTTACAATCGACAGCTTCATAAATAGGCGTCGTGAATTTTGACGGAAATATCCGCAATTCGACGTATTGCGATTGGAAAGGGAAAAGAACTTGAGTCTTATTGATATTGTAACGTAAATCGTGTATTGATGTATTGCCTCACTTCGTTATGCGAAGAAAAACAAGAAAATCGATTATAATTTCCTTGTACCAATTATCTATTTCCTGAGCGAATACAGTTGTCAGATCGTTAGCGTCAGACAGGAGGTCGTTAACAGTCCAGTCGCCATCGTGTCAGCAGATAGTGTAAGGTGCCTTCTCCACCAAGAATTCAGAAAGCGAGGGACAGTCTACTATTTGGAATTTAAACTATTTTAGGTTTTTCTCTGATCTTGTGGCCTAGAAGATAATAGATATAATTTTATTCGATAATTATCTGACAAATATTGGTCCTGTTGTTTCTTAAGATTTATGGCTTGAGAAGAGAATGCTCATCTTTTGATCAAGTAGGTATGAACATCCTTTGTGTAGATGATGAGCACGCTCAAGGTGCAGAAACTGGGCCGAAATTCAGAGGCATTCATGTAATAGGATAAACCACAGAAGCAGGAAAAGTTTACAGTTCGCCATTTGGTGGACAGTAAACTTAATCTGTCCACTATTTCCTCCAGGAGTGGCAACACGCCAGCTGCATTATGTACGGAAATGAGGCGTTTGTCGAAAAATTTACATGTCATCATGAACATTTAAATGAAAATCGAAGGTTATTTTCAGCTTCAAAAAAAAAGTTGTAAAAATATTTATATTTAACTAAGTCAATGACCTGTGCTAAACTATTCAGATAGTTAATTTTACGAAAGATAACTATAATCCAGTTATCATTCGTAAAAGTATAAGAGATCTACCGAAATATTAAAAGCGTATTAGAAGGAGGTATTAGCAGAGCAGCTATTAAAACTATTTCAGAGCTTACCGACTTATTTATTTATTGAGGAAGTAAGCTAGACTATCTAGACATGACAATAGACTGTATTTCAAAATGTCGCTTCTACCGAGCACTCACATTATAATTGGTTTAAGTTTTTGTCACTTTACTGGTGACTGTATTTATCGTAATTGTAATGTCGTTTTCATTCCAGAAGTGATGGATTTAAGACAATGCCTACCGAGCACTCACATTATAACTTGTTTAAGTTTAAGTTACTTTACTGGTGGTGACTGATGTATTCACCGTTAATTTTATTGTCATTTCCATTCCAGAAGTTTGAAGAAATAACCAATATAGAACATAGTCTGATGAATTAGCAAATTAAAGGAGCAGGAGATGGAAAAGAGAAAAGAAGTGAGGGTTCTACTTCAGTTTCCATATATGTACTCATAAAAAAGCGCAGTATAGAATGTAACACAAGATATATCGAAACAGACATAATAAACCTGGCAAGACCTCCTGGATTCTAAACCATTAGCGAATCAAATCTAAGGAAAAGACCCTTAATTTAGCAGTGGATGCTCTTCGTCTGATAAATAATGACGTAATCGAGGTTAGTGCTGTAGTTGCAAAGTGCGCAACAAAGTTGCAGAGTGCAGGGTACAGTCGGATTTGACCGGTCGTGAAATCCAAATGGTCTGAATTTAGCACGCGAACAGTGAACACCTTTTAAGTTACGTTCCTTACTCCCAAGGCGATAGGGATTGTTTTTGATATTGTCAAAGTTCTGTTCCAGAGACTATTCTATAATCTAAATGGAGGATTTCGTCGTATTCGTTTTATTGCAGCGAAAACCGGCCGTCCATGCGCAAACGCAGCGCAACGCAAGATGAGTCAGATCTGCCTAGTTTTCATCGCGGTGGCCTATTGCAGTGGCACACTATCCGATGTAGAATACGACAAGGGTTGTCACCGTTTCTTTATCTAATACAAAATCATATAAAAGCACAGTTAGTAACAAAGCCACTGTTTTTATTTTACTTAAAAGACTGGAAAAAGGCCGGAGGCAAACCGTCAAATCGCGGAGATTTTTTGACGCTTGGGTAAGTTCTCTTGGATATTTTGAGTATCTCACCAAAAACAAAATTCTAATTCAAGAATATTAAGCAAACGATTATCAGATGATTACATTTTATAGGTGTTGGTTGACTGATGTGGCATCGCATTATATCATAGCGTGGTAGTCATTACAAATCCTTTTGCAGCGGAGGAAATTTTGTAAATTGGTTAAGACTCTCATCTGGCTTATGTACTTTCATTCATAGTGATCAAAATGTGTCCGGGCCAGCCCTGACCATGTCAAGAATAGATTGGCGTTGATCCAAGCGCACGCGCGCGGAAACGGAAATGACGTGGCCGCGCGCGTGCCGGCGACAACACAACGGCAACCGCATGACCGGATCACCGGATTACAGTCTCGTAAACAACCTGCAAATGCGATGCTTCGGTCCTCGTGGTTGTAGACCACCGCTGGTGAACATAGACCAGTTTTTATAATCTATCTAGTGTATGTATGGCAACTTTGCTGCCGGCTGAAATTTCTGCTGTAATACGTACGTGTGGCCAAAATATTTTGAAGTTCGTTTTAGCAGCTACATTGTCAGATATAATAAAATTAGCATGAAACTACAATATAACAATATTTTATGGAATTGATAAATTAATTAAAGTTTTCAGTTTGATAATTGGATATTTCTAGCCATCACAAAAATCTGAAAAAAAAAATGGGCAGATAGCTTAATTCTTCACTAGAAACTGGTAGAAAATTAATTTAAGTTCACCATTGCGTTTCAGAATTACATTCATCTGAACGCGACCTGAGTCATAAATGTTTATTAATTATCTAAATCTAAATGCATCGCTCTCTTTCACTTTTAAGAAAATACAATATTCGCCGGAGACGTCATACGACGTGAAAGTCATCATGTCCTGATATCATTCTATACAATACAGAATTCAGGCGAAGAAACTATCAAAAAATCTAATAGAATAATTGTGTTTCTTATTGGAAGCTTCAGCCCCCTCAGCTTATTAGAAGCTTTGGGACTTCGGGAGTCGCTTTGTTACAGAAAGTAAATTCCTTGATGAAAATAATTTTAAATCACAACAAATGGTTTTCATAACGCTAATATTTCCTCATAAACAATTTCATCCCCTTTTAAAACAGAACAATATAATGCGTGTTCTTCTCCTCTATGTATGTAAATTAACAAAAATACTTTCAGCGGTTTAAGCACGGACATCAGTGCTGTCAAAGTTGATTCGTAAAATTAAGTACATCTTCTTACATTAAGGTTTTATTTGTTTAAGCTTTAATGGCATTGGTACATAAGGCGAACTTAATGCCATAAGGCATTCTCTGCCACTTTGCCTTCGTGTGTTTTAGAACGTTTTATTCAATTACACAAGAACATACACCCACTGTAGAAAAAAAGCAATGGAAATGAATAAAACAACAGATCCCCCCCTAAATTGGACAACTAACGACAAACGGTAATATAGAAAATAGTAAAGGAGTAAAGCAAAGCAGAAACAAAAATATAGTAAATAGTAAAAGGAGTAAATCAAAGCAAGCAAACAAAAGTTTATTTGAAGTCGCCGCGGGCGCAGGCTCCGCCTGAGGCGGCTAACGGTCCGCGACAGGTATTTAAACGGTCCAGCTAACTGTACTCGCGGCCAAGGATACGATCACTGGTGCCCAGCTCGGAGGAGCCAAAGGAACTTCTTTTACAAATCTTTCGCCAGACATAAAAAAGCAAGCATTGTGGTTAGGCAACAGCAGAAAACTAGTTTGAAATTATTATCTACTATAAAATAAATATAAAAAGCACAGCGATAAAACATAAAAAATATGGAACTAAATGGCATGCATAACTTTTTATGAACTTTTACTCAAAACAGTATACATTAGGGTTAGTTAGTAATTCAGCAAAGAATTGAAGATAAACAGTGCAACAAGCTTCAGTTACATGCTTTGGGATCGAATACATGAATGAAATATGAGTAAGTATTCAGAGATTAAAAAATAAAAGCAAATAGGTTATTAAATATGCATGATAAAATGTTGCAAATTGCAATTATTTAGATTACTGTGACTTTATAGAGCTTCGCCTTTTGTTTAAGGACTAAAAACTTCGCTTCGCACATAAAAAAAAAAAAAAACGCTGAATAGCAAATAATAACAAAAATACGCCCACATAAACATTTTAGTATAATAAAAAAGTGAATTCCGATGCCTCCTGTGAGGATTGAACTCACGACCCCTGGTTTACGAGACCAGTGCTCTACCACTGAGCTAAAGAGGCGATGCCGGCTGTTGCGAAATAGCGAGTCCCCTTCTACGGGATATGACGCGTGATATCGCCGCGGAACTAGTTGGGTGTGGACGCGGCGATGTGATAATAAATTGATAGTAAATAAATCATTTATACAATGATATCTGGGATCCCCACAATTTGATTTAATCATCTGCTTCCTTTTATAAAAATAAAGAAATAAAAGGATAATAACTTACGCATTTATTTATGTGTAAAATTGAACGGATACCTTTTATGTTTACTGTAGACTTTGTGTTAGATAACCTAATAACATTTTAATGTATTATCTTTAAAATTGAAGCAAATACTCAGTAAAAAGTGTAATTTATTTATTTTATTCTCATTAACATCCCTACAAAATTTAATATTTATAACGGTAGTAAAATTCTTACGAAAATAAGCCGATATGCGTATCACTTTTAAAATAATATCAGTGGCCAATGTAAGACAACTGGGAATCACATTATTTTTGCGACTTTCTTGTTTCCAATCACAATTGTGTAAAAATAAATAGACATGTACGTACATTTAAGTGAACAAGTGAGAATACAATTAGGTATTTCCTTTGGGATCTTGTTGAGGCGGCAGAAACCATTCGAATAACATTGTCCACAGTCAGTGTTCTTTTGTGGTTCTAGTCGTTGCGTGTCGTTGCATTCACGTAATTTTGATTCCTAACTGGCAGTAGACATGGTAATATTATTTTAGTCATAGAATTTTCAAGAAAAGCTTTCAAGTTTTTAAGACACATACCAGCTTATTGGTTCAAAGTCAACCTAGGACCAAACGTTACGATAAACCGTCACGCCGAATTAAATCGTAGCTGTTAATTTGCAATAAATTACTAGAATATTAAACTGATTAAGATGCAAAAATAATCAGTAAAAAGTTAAGGACCTAGGGAGGAACTTCGTAATAAAAAGTTACGTGCTTGTTGGATATGCTAGTTTAAATTGTCAATTCCATACTAAATCACTACATAGTATAAAACAAAGTTACTTTCCTGTCTGTGCCATGGTATGAATGAGACAAAGGTTGTTATTAGTCTGTTTTCTTAACGTGAACTACGTGCGTGAGTTTTTATACGATATAGATTAAATGTAAAATACGTCACAGCATCTTACACTACGTGTTAAATGTGCTGACACTGTGAACGTGATCAAGATAATTAAAATATGCAGAGATTAAATAATGTGCATACTGGCACAGTGACTGTGTCTGTGTGTCCCTATGTATGCTTAAATCTTAAAACTACGCAATGAATTTTGATGCGTTTTTTTTAAATAGAGTATATAATAATACGTAATATAATACTTAGCACCCGTGCGAAGTCGGGGCGGGTCGCTAGCTTTACAATAAACCAAGCTTAAACGGGCGTAAACTTTAACTATTAAGAGACCTGTGTCCATTTAATCAAGTTTCACAAGAAACGTTAAATCTGAAAAATACTTAAAAACTAAACTTTAAACACCAATAACTTGAAATGTGATTTCAAATCTGAAATATATGATAACGATATGCGTTTTATCACACACATAAGTAATAGGTAAATATACATATTTATTTTTCAACTAACCTTATTTTGTGATCATCTCCTTTCGTCTTGGGCTCGTCATCTGCAAAAAGAATACATAATGAGAATAAGATCAAGAAAAATACTAACAAAAGAATTGCCGAAACCCGGGATCGAACCAGGGACCTTTAGATCTTCAGTCTAACGCTCTCCCAACTGAGCTATTTCGGCCAGTTGATGGAGCAACGAAAATTACACACAGTATCTTTTTACGTGTTCAAATGTGTACTATCTCATAAATATAATGAAAAATAATATATAGAAAAACTCTATTAAAATCAGTAATTTCACTTTGAACTGTTAAATCAAATTGTATTATTACAATAACCTCTGTATTAATCTTTTGCCTTGCAGAAAAGACTAGGAGCGCCATCTATGTGTTGTAAGAGGAAATAAACATCAACCACTAGATGGCGTTGTAATCTTGGTTTCTTGCAAACCCTCAAATCTACTGCAGTTGGGTGAAACTTTTGCAGAAATTGCAGAGGCGGAGGCTAATACGTATTAGTCTAAGATCCCGCTATACAAGGACCTTCACCGAGATGCTTATTTGATGAAACATATTTTATATTCAATTTAACATGTCAATAATTATATTGCTTAAGGGTTGCCTAATAAATTTCAGTCCAGGATATGATTAATTAATCATTAAAAAAAGTTTTATTTTTAAATATTTCATCGGTTTGATTATTAAACAAACTCCATACCAATCGAAAGTATGAAGCCCATAGAATATGCAAACGTTAGGTTGCCTATTCTTTTCCAGTCATAACTCTCGGGTTGCCAGGTATAAACAGGTAAATTGATAGAGCATTTTGCATCGGTCTGATAATTTAATCAAATATAAATGAAAATAAAGATTATTTCATTATGAACACGGTGGTATAGGGTTGCCTGCGAAAAATCAGTCCTGAATGACGGTTGTCGAATTTTGTAAAGTGAAATTAAAACTGAAAGGTGACATTTTTCGAGTAGTTGGCAACATTTGGGAAAGACGAGTTGTATGAGGCGTTTGTGTGTCTTGTCAAGAGGTGTCGCTTGGGTGAAGAAATTTCTCCAGTGTTGCCATGCTTTCGGAGATTTGGTCCAAAAATGTCGAAAGTGGAAATAACGACTTCCGGTCAAAAATTTGGATGACGCCTCCTGCAAAAGGGTCGTACAAATGACATTTGACCATTTTCATCTCGATCACCTGGCAACACTTGCAGCTATGGGGAAAAGTATTTTTTTTCGACATGGGTGTCTTTAAAGTTAAGGACGGACAGAAGGAGATATGGCAGAAAAAATCCAAAAATGGGGTTTGGTCGGTTATACGACCCAAATTATGGGAAAAATCCGAAAATTCAGAAAATCAAGATGGCGACCGAGTGAGCGGGCATTTTGTAAAAAGTTTCAGATTTCTGATTTTTCAAATGCATTTTTTGGGCAGTTGGCAACATTTGGGAAACTCGAGTTGTATAGAGCGATTACGTAGTTTGCTAAGGAGTATCGTTTGGAAAAACAACATTTTCCAGTGTTGCCATACTTATTGCATTTTTCGCTTAATCTAGACCATTTTCCGCGCCGAAACCCATTTTTACTTTTTTTCTAACTTAAACCAATCCCGTGAAACAATTCCTTAAAACCACCCAAGTCCCAAAATTTTGTGGCCCCGTAACTGCCAGTGTTGCCAGGTAATCGAGATAAAAATAGTCAAATGTCATTAGTTTGACCTATTTGCAGGAGGCGTCATCCAAATTTTGGACCAAAAGTCGTTATTTCCATTTTTTACATGTTTTGACCAAATCTTTCAAAGTATGGCAACACTGGAAAATGTTGTTTTTCCAAACGATACTCCTTAGCAAACTACGTAATCGCTCTATACAACTCGAGTTTCCCAAATGTTGCCAACTGCCCAAAAAATGCATTTGAAAAATCAGAAATCTGAAACTTTTTACAAAATGCCCGCTCACTCGGTCGCCATCTTGATTTTCTGAATTTTCGGATTTTTCCCATAATTTGGGTCGTATAACCGACCAAACCCCATTTTTGGATTTTTTCTGCCATATCTCCTTCTGTCCGTCCTTAACTTTAAAGACACCCATGTCGAAAAAAAATACTTTTCCCCATAGCTGCAAGTGTTGCCAGGTGATCGAGATGAAAATGGTCAAATGTCATTTGTACGACCCTTTTGCAGGAGGCGTCATCCAAATTTTTGACCGGAAGTCGTTATTTCCACTTTCGACATTTTTGGACCAAATCTCCGAAAGCATGGCAACACTGGAGAAATTTCTTCACCCAAGCGACACCTCTTGACAAGACACACAAACGCCTCATACAACTCGTCTTTCCCAAATGTTGCCAACTACTCGAAAAATGTCACCTTTCAGTTTTAATTTCACTTTACAAAATTCGACAACCGTCATTCAGGACTGATTTTTCGCAGGCAACCCTATACCACCGTGTTCATAAAAAAAAAAAATCTTTATTTTCATTTATATTTGATTAAATTATCAGACCGATGCAAAATGCTCTATCAATTTACCTGTTTATACCTGGCAACCCGAGAGTTATGACTGGAAAAGAATAGGCAACCTAACGTTTGCATATTCTATGGGCTTCATACTTTCGATTGGTATGGAGTTTGTTTAATAATCAAACCGATGAAATATTTAAAAATAAAACTTTTTTTAATGATTAATTAATCATATCCTGGACTGAAATTTATTAGGCAACCCTTAAGCAATATAATTATTGACATGTTAAATTGAATATAAAATATGTTTCATCAAATAAGCATCTCGGTGAAGGTCCTTGTATAGCGGGATCTTATACTATATGAGGTACATCAAATCATCTTCTATCAATGATCTTCCTTTGGAATTATGTAGTTATGCACTTGAAAAAGGTATCACCCACACTAATGAAATGACTTTTGTTTTAATAGGACTGACAACTGATAAACTTGTAGTAATAAAATACACCAAGTGGAACAGTAATAAAAACGACACCCATGTTTATTACAGTTGGTATTCTATGTTAACTTAACAATAATGTCTTACCTCCCTCCTGCACCTGGACAGCCTTGTCGGAGGCCACCTGCCCGAAGTCGTCCAGCACCACACCGCAGCTCTGGTACAGCCGACTACGCAGCCTCATATGCTTATCCGTCTCATGATATGCCTTGATTTCATCCTGTATGATGAGAACAACTTATTATTATTTATTTGTTATACAGTTACATACTTGTAGGGTTGTTGAAAACCACTTCCCGAAACAATTTACTTTAAGTGAATTAGAAGTTCTGTAACAAGTACTCACCTTGAGATCCTTAAGTCTGGTGTGAGATCTGCTTGAATAGCATTCCCTAAGTGTATCAGATAAAGCAATTCTACGATTCAAAAGCGGCGTAGAACCACTCGCTCTTATGTTACAATCTTTTTGCCTCACTGGCGTCTCTGACGCCTTCACTTTGGGCACCGTTCGATGGGGAGACCGAGCAGGATCAAGGGATTTCAAAGTCTTTCGAGGCTTAACTACAAAAGTCCTCCTCACGGGAGCCTCAGGAGATGGGGAATAATCGTTCAAAACCACTGGAAGTTCACTAAAAACACTTGAGTTAACGTTCGAAACAGATGGTTTCGCGCCAAGGGAAACAGATGACGGTATTTCGTGGCGCGTTACATAGGATTTCGGCTTAGGAGTGTTACGCGGCTTGTTGTTAATACGCGACATAACTCTATCGTATTTAATATTACGCCTTTTGTCATTAAGATCCATTATTATTTCAGTTTAATTCACGAAAGAAGGGATTGTTTTGGTTTTCACAACCAACACAACATTGTGTTCCACTTTACTAACTTTTTAGACGTCGTGGAAATGTTGCAAATACTTAAAAATAATTTACACAAATGTATTACTTTAATGTTCATCGTAGCGATTTTTAATAATTTTCGGTAGATGGAACACGCTATATGTCACTCAATCTTTTTTTTTTAAATTTATTTAGGCTTCTGACCAATGTTATTTTATCCACGATTAATGTTTTCTGGAGATTTTACAGTGGTGTGCAGTGCTGCTGGCTTAGCTTAATAGTCTAGTAGTGGTCAGCCGGTGAGTAGGTCCAGGGAACAAATAGAATGACCAATCTGAAGAAATTAGTAGTAAGTAAAAAGTACTTGTTTCAGGCAGGAATTAAAAGCAAACAATTTATTGTTTGAAACAATTCTTTTATTTTCAAAAATTCTTGTGCTTAGCATTTTATCTACATTTCTAATCTACCTACATCAATGATATTATATAAAAACAAAAGCAGATATGTTATAAGCGCTCGCGCTGTGAATACTCAAATACGTCCCAATTGGGACGTCTTGTGTTTAGTCTTCGTGTGGCCTGCGTCGTGCGCAATCGCGTGCGTACCACACCGTAAGTTCCTGTGTTCTTACCAGAATAAATAAAAAATGCCATCGTGTGTGTTTCGAAAGTGTACCAATTATGACTCTAAAGTAAACAAAATACAAGGGATCTCTTACCACACGTGATTATGCAAAATTATTTAGTATTTATATTTTCAATTATTTATGCAAACAATCAAGACGCCATCGCGCCATGCGCCATGTTCAAGTTAAGAAAGAGAAAGCGATCTTGTTTTGACGTTAGAGCGATAAGGATGCGTGCGCTGCGGACATAGATTAGTTAGTGCAGAATCGTTAAAACTATAGCTATCTCTTTCGTTTGCGTGCTATTTCGTATCTTTTGTTTCACTTATCAGTTACATTTGTCAATGTGTGCAATTTGGAATAGCTCGGCACGGATTAAAATCGTAATTTCTATGAACGTAACATATCTATAGTTCTGTAATATCATTGACCTACATTAACAAATGCAACAATTTCAGCAAATTTCATTTGCCTACAAGTTCATTGTGTTTGGTTTCATAAATATTCTTGGCCTGATTATGAAACTCTTCACACATGGCAGTAATTTGTTTAGTAACACTGAACACTAGATCTTCAGAAACTCCAGTTTGCTTTTTGGCTTTTTTAATGAAATCATTTTGGACATCTTTGAGAGCATCCCTGCACTTTATATACAAAGCCTTAGCGTTTTTTGCTAAAGCTTCTCTATGCTCTTTTGTCACTTTGGGGACAGGAACATAAAGTGTGGTACCATCCTGTTGGGGATTCAAGTTTAATCCAGAAGTAGAAATGGCTTTTAGAGCATCAGGAATAGCTTGAGGAAATGAAGCAAAGTTTATCACTATAGTTTTGGGGTTTTTGCGGACTATCTGAGCCAATTCTTGTAATTCGTAATCTTTGCCTTGAAATTTCACTGGCAACGAGTCGATAGAGCCGGTCGTAGAGCGTAAGGATAGATTTTTTGCGAAATCCTCCTTCATTTTATCAATAACTGCATTACATCTTTCTTTTATTTTATCCACGGCCACAAGCTCCGACATTTGAGCAGGATCTACTTGTATTTTGGCACCTTTTCCTTTCTTATCTTTTCCTTTGTCTTTACCTTTAGCATAGTTTCTAATTATAGTAAAATTTGTAGAATTGCTGCAGACTAAAGTTTCAATTTTTATGGCACTACCGCACAGTAGTTTGATTTTAAAAAAAGGTGGACTTACGATCGAAAGTCATAATTTCACCGAAACAAAAATTGTTTTGGATAGCATTTTGAATTCTGATCAACATTTGTCATTATGCATTTTTCGATAAAACGAGCCTTTCATGCTTAAAAAAAATATGACAAGAAAATTTGTATGGAGAAAAATCTCTTTTATTTTTTTTCTGGCTACTGTTGCAAACTGTAGCGGTCAAACCTTATGTAGTCGTAAGTACCTATGGTGCCTAACATTACTACATAAATACTTTTTGCGGGCACGCGCGGCCAAGCGAGTAATGGACATGCAAAATTTGAAATATTTTTATTTATTCATTATTGATTTTAATGCACTTAAAGCAATTATTAATAGATAAATATACTTAATGTAACTTACTACAGCCCCCTATTACCTCATTTCACGCTAAAACCTTTCAAACTAGAACCTAAGTTTGTAGGTACTAGGTAGTCTAAGTTGTTTTTATTGTCATTATAATATTCACTACTGGTCTACTGGTTATCGTGTAAGATAGATTAGGTAGATATCAACCCTTTACCTAGATATATACCTTCATCTTGGCACTTATAATACCGACATACATGATTAAAAAAGTCTTCCAGCAAGAACCCTTGACTTCAATGGTTATGAAAGATTTTTTAACTTTCTAGAGTAGTCCTGAATAGATCCTTAAATCATTTTGACTGTCATAATCGATTACAGTAGGTAGTGGGTTCAGTAAGGGTTGCAACCCATATAGTAAACAATACATTTTTATGGCTCTCCATTCAGTTAGTCAAATAATTCCATCATAAATGGAAATATCCGTAACCCTCTTCTACACATTATTCATTCTTCATCATCCATCATCATTTCAACTATAGAACGTCCACTGCTGAACATAGGCCTCCCCCAATAATTTCCACAATGGCCGCTTGGTGGTGCCCTGCATCCAGCGCCTTCCTGCTACCTTTATGAGGTCGTCGGTCCACCTTGTGGGTGGACGTCCTACGCTGCGCTTTCCGGTACGTGGCCTCCATTCCAGAACCTTGCTGCCCCATCGGCCATTAGTTCTGCGTACTATGTGCCCTGCCCATTGTCACTTTAGCTTGCTAGTCCGTTGGGCTATGTCAACGACTTTGGTTCGTTTACGGATCTCCTCCTCATTTCTGATTCGATCTTGTAAAGAAACACCGAGCATAGCCCTCTCCATAGCACGTTGTGCAATTTTGAGCTTATATTTTATATGGCCTATATTGAGAGGCCACGTTTCTGAGCCGTATTGCACACATTACAATATTTACAATACACACATTATTGCAGATCCATTATGTACCTGTAGTTTTATATGCCAGCTAACGTACACAAAAACTGCTGATACATGGTGCAGATAATGTGATAACATTTTGGTGTACCTACCTTCTGCAAACCTGCCTATTGGATTCTTTCGGATAAAGTAAGTATGTGAGTGACTTTGATTATTTTGGACACTGATCAAGATAAGTGAATAGGCTAAAATATGTTTTTTTATTGTTTTTCGAACGAAGATAATAATTGAAGACATGAATGGAAGAAGGTGATAAATGTCGAATTTCAGATTTTTCTCAGTTCGATGATTGAGTAAAGGTATGCTTTATGTTTGAGGCTACTTATAAACGTGTTATGTACGTTATCTTTTTAGACGAAGGGAAAGAAACTTACACCTCTTTAAAGGAGCCAAAAAAAAGAATATTTTTGCGAAAGTATAAGACTATTCAACAGAAGAACTCAAAATTACAGTTCTATCAAAATTGAAACTATCCCACTACCTACTGTAATCGATTATGACAGTCAAAATGATTTAAGAATCTATTCAGGACTACTCTAGAAAGTTAAAAAATCTTTCATAACCATTGAAGTCAAGGGTTCTTGCTGGAAGACTTTTTTTAATCATGTATGTCGGTATTAAAAGTGCCAAGAAGTAGGTATATACCTAGGTAAAGGGTTGATATCTACCTAATCTATCTTACACGATAACCAGTAGACCAGTAGTGAATATTATAATGACAATAAAAACAACTTAGACTACCTAGTACCTACAAACTTAGGTTCTAGTTTGAAAGGTTTTAGCGTGAAATGAGGTAATAGGGGGCTGTAGTAAGTTACACTAAGTATATTTATCTATTAATAATTGCTTTAAGTGCATTAAAATCAATAATGAATAAATAAAAATATTTCAAATTTTGCATGTCCATTACTCGCTTGGCCGCGCGTGCCCGCAAAAAGTATTTATGTAGTAATGTTAGGCACCATAGGTACTTACGACTACATAAGGTTTGACCGCTACAGTTTGCAACAGTAGCCAGAAAAAAAATAAAAAAGATTTTTCTCCATACAAATTTTCTTGTCATATTTTTTTTAAGCATGAAAGGCTCGTTTTATCGAAAAATGCATAATGACAAATGTTGATCAGCATTCAAAATGCTATCCAAAACAATTTTTGTTTCGGTGAAATTATGACTTTCGATCGTAAGTCCACCTATTTTTAATATCAAACTACTGTGTACCGTAGTGAACTGGTTTCAAAGAATTTCTTGCCACCTGCACTACGAGTCGTTGTAGGAGTCGTGTCCCCATCATTATTAACTCAAGATTTCATTCAAAAAGTAAGATATTTTCCAATAATGAGAAAAAATTATGAACAGACTGCAAAAGTAACCTCTAGCCAAATTTTTGACATTTTTGATTTTTTTTTGTGACTGACAGAAGTGACAGATTGGTCGGTTTTACACACAGATATGGATTAGAGGTTTTACAACACAAATGTGGTTTTATGTTTATACAAGAAGAAATAAAAAAGTACACATAAAAATCGTATGGATTTTAACTACAACACCTATCAAATTCTTCACAGCAAGATTTAGCAGCAACAGTAAAACTGATGCATTTTGAATGATAATTTTTATAATAATTTCATAAATTTGTGTTAAACGGAACGATGGTCTTGTCATTCACTGTCAGTTTTCCCAAAAAAAAAGTGTCAAGGTTTTTATTTTGGCAAAAATGTCTGTGATATTTCAAACAGTAATAAACACTGGAAAAGTTTATTCTTTTAATAAATCTCTACGTGCCTCCTTAACTTCTTGCAAATGTCTAGCTGTGAGGAAATACTCAGGTGTCTTTTCGTTTAAATCTCTTGATATTATGTTGTTATGAATTAATTTTATAGGTTATGTGTTGGATTTTAGATGTGAAGAAATTTACATCTTTTGACGATATTGTGGCTCAGAGAAGAGCAGAGGCGAGGCGGAGCCTTGTAGTTCAAGTTAACTCAGAATCTTCATACGGTGAATTGTACGGTTACTGTTCAAAATATGCTGAAATCAATGGTGTTCATCATTACAAAAATGCAGGAGGAGAGGTAGGTTTGTTTGTTTGTGAAGGTTTTTACAGTTCCAGAATAATACTTTCCAAGAAAATGTGCCTTAGTCCAGCAGTGGACCTCACTTGGCTGAAGAAACTGTCCAGTTTTTTTTAATAAATGTTTTAATTTCAGCATTTTATGCTTATTGAATTTGGTTCAGAAGAGAACCTCAAGAATGTTATCCAAAACTGCAGCTCTCACCAAAAGGACATTGAAGTTATGGCCTCAAACTCCCCTTTTCTATGGTTCCGAGCAGCTCCAGGCAAGAAGGAAAAGTTATCAATTCCTTCAAAAGCCCTCATAATCAAAGATGGTAATGCACCTCCTAATGAGGAAGCACTCTCTGAGGAGCTATTGAAGTGTTCCACTGTATCTGAACAAATACAACTGTTGTATGATAGAACAAAACTGAATGATCTGGGAGTTCGGTTACGGTTCATGGTTGCTAGGCAGGTTAGTTTTATATTTCTCAACATTGTTTACTTACTGACTTCAATATTTCTCTTGCTTATATCTGAAAACAAATTAAAATTATAACTGCTATGGTTATTTATTAGAATTATATTGTTTTCAGTTAGAAGTCATATTTGAGAGCCTGTATGCCAACATAGCAGTGAGGCCATTTGGCTCCTCAGTGAATGGGTTTGGCAAGATGGGGTGTGACTTGGATTTAGTCTTGACTAATGTGGTGACCAAAGAAATGGTAAGAACTATTGTTATAAAAACACATTGTGTAATTTTAGAGTGAATAAGATACAAACAAAATAAATGTGATCATCCTTTTAGTTAATAAGCTTTTGCCCGCGGCTTCACCTGCGTGAAATTTCGTTTGTCACAGATCGTCATAAATTATAGCCTATATGTTATTCTGGGTTATAAACAATAATACTGTAATGTTTCATCAAAATCCGTTCAGTAGTTTTTGCGTGAGAGTAACAAACATCCAGACATCCAAACTTTCGCATTTATAATATTAGCAGGATAGTATACCTTGATTTTTTAGAATCCAGCAGAGATGTAAACAAACACTTTCATACACAATTACACCATAATCACTTACGTGTTCATAATATCATACACATTATTTAACAAGCCCATGAAACCAACTTTATTTTCACGTTTATACAAGTTTGAAATCAATCTTTGAAACAAATTATTTTAGCAAAATACGTGGACGATGAAAATTTGTGAGACTTGTCAAATTGACTTGACGTTTAAAATCATGTGTTATCTCCATATTGTCTATGACTTGTCTCTGACACATCAGTGCCGTAACCTGTGAGTCATAGACAATAATCTGTAAATTTAATCGATATTATTTTAAGTATTCACTTATTCCGATTACTGATTAATTTTAAATAAAAAATATACGATACTTTGTTTAGTTTTCCAGCGATAACTTCGACAATATTGGAGATAACGTAAATTTATTTTTCTACTTTTAGTGTTTACTTTTTCGGAGTCAGTTTAATTTTTAGTCGGTTTTATTTAAACGAAATTATTTTACTTTTTTATGCAATTATGCTTACGTATTGTTCCATTGTTTATTTTTAAGAAAATAAACAACTTCTTTCAATGAGGGTTTTCGCGAGATTGAAAAATCCGCCAGATGGCAATACGTAGACGCGAGGTCCAAATGCTGCATGATTGGTTATTTTTGACATGACATTGACAGATATGTCAAAATCCACCAATCACGCAGCAAGCAACAGCATGCAACAGAAGTTTAATAACTTTACGGATATCATTGATTGTTTTACTGTCCAGTGTGTTTTTTGATTACATCTGTGAATACAGTTTGTTTCCTGTTCTCGAAAATTTCATAATCAGTTCACATTCAATGTTGCGACTTTGTTGCATATTTTTAGTATTTTGACGATCACCCGGCGCACGGTGGGCTGATATTAGAGCTTCATAGACTTAGCGTCGCTCAAAAATCAAGTGCCGAATTTTGAAAAAATAAATATGCCAATGTGTTCCTTTACCAAAAAGGAATATTTTATGTTATGTAACGTTTCTTGATAAAGTTATTATTTAATAAGTTATTGACAATTTCCTTTTTTTTTGTATGGAGCTCAACATTTATTTTTATTTTATTCGTTATTCTTAAGCTTTCTTAAGAAATTGACTTTTGTATTATGTAATGCAACATATAAGCTATGTTATCACCAAGTGTCGCATTTCGGAAATCTTCGGAACATTGTCATTTTGGACTTTAAAATAAAAAAAAAATAAAAAAAATAAATAACTGCCAAATTTTGTAAATATAACTACGCCAATGTGTTCCTTTGCCAAAAAGAAATATTTTATGTTATGTAACTTTTCTTGATAAAGTTATTATTTAATAAGTTATTGACAATAATTACTTTTTTTTGTATGGAGCTCAACATTTATTTTTATTTTATTCGTTATTCTTAAGCTTCCTTAAGAAATTGCTTTTTGTATTATGTAATGCATCATATAAGCTACATTATCACCAAGGGACGAATCCCGGAAACCCTCGGAACATTGTCATTTTCGACTTTAAAATAAAAATAAAAAAAAACGAAAAAAAAATTACTGCAATGTTATGTACTTTCTTCCGTACTACCCTAACGAGGTGAAGAACTAAGCACGTTTTTTTATAGTGGTGTTTCCAGGAGGCCTAATCCACTTGTAAGATTATTAAAATATGTTTTATGGAAATTAAGCCAGTATGAAGTTAAGTTTATTGGTTATTCAGAGTCAGTTTCTGAACCGTGAAATAGGCTAATGTCCACAAAAGTAAAGCTTTCTTTCAGTATCAGTATCAGCCTCATCATCAAATCGATCATTTATTAATTAACTTTTTGCTGCTGTTGATAAAACTTTGTGTTTTCTATGAAGTTTATATTATTATCTACTAGCGGCCGCCCGCGACTTCGTACGCGTGGATCCCGTTTTACCCCCTTCATCTATCTTACGCGGTTTAGATTTTTTCATACAAATGTTTTTTTCCCGCTAACTCCCGTTCCCGTTAGAATTTCGCAATATCCTGTTGTAACTAAGCTTTAAGTTTACTAAGGGACCTGCATGCCAAATTTCAAGCGTCTAACTTAAGCGGTTTAGATTTTTCATACAAAAGGATTTTCCCGGTAATTCCTGTTCCTGTGGGAATTTCGGGAATTCCTTTCTTAGTGCACCTCTACGGTACCTAAGCTAAGTCCCTTATAAATTTCAAGTGCCTACGTTTAGCCGTTTAGGCTGTGCGTGGGTATGTCAGTGAGTCAGTCATACAAAAGGAATTTCCCGCTAATTCCAGTTTCCGTGGGAATTTTGCAATATCCTGTTGCAATTAAGCTTTAAATTTACTAAGGTACCTGCATGCCAAATTTAAAGCGTCTAACTTACGTGGCTTAGATTTTTTCATACAAATGTTTTTTCTCGCTAATTCCCGTTCCTGTAGGAATTTTGCAATATCCTGTTATAACTAAGCTTTAAGTTTACTAAGGTACCTGCTTGCCAAATTTCAAGCGTCTAACTTAAGTGGTTTAGATTTTTCATACAAAAGGATTTTCCCGCTAATGCCCGTTCCCGTGGGAATTCCTAAGTATCCTATAACCTGCCCAGGAGTATGAAGAATAATTGTACCAAGTTTCGTTAAAATCCGTCAAGTAGTTTTTGTTTCTATAAGGAACATACAGACAGACAGACAAAAATTTTACTGATTGCATTTTTGGCATCATTATCGATCACTAATCACCCCCTGATAGTTATTTTGAAAATATATTTCATGTACAGAATTGACCTCTCTACAGATTTATTATAAGTATAGATATCTGAGAATCAGATTTTAAAAATAAATTGTGTAAAATATCTTCATTAGTTGCTCTCCTGCAAAATTCGAGCGTGGTGTAGTACTTTCTGATTGGAAGTAAATATGTTTTCCGAGAGCAATAATTTTGTATGCTTGCAGGCATATACGTATGTAGAGCTCCATGTACGTAGTATAGTTTGGTCTGCGAAACAAAATTTGCGAAAATGATGATTCTAGCGTTTTAGGGCAACTTGTAAGTGCCCAAATGAACGTTCGGTTTGATGTCTCCAGATAAAATGGATAAGGGAAAATAAGGTTTCTAGCTCCACTTTTTACTATCGACTCATTTCTTTTTCAAATTTATGAAGGAGACCCATTTTTTTTTATTCAAAATAAGCTGCATTTAATTATTGTCGACCTATTTTAATGTTAACAATGAAAAAAACTTAATGGACGCGGAAATTGAAAATTTAATAGATCGTAATAAAATTCTGGAAGCAAAACAATCTCGTAATAACTGATTCTCACTTGATAGATAGAAAAATAATATCGTTGATAAATGGCAGCTCTGCACAAGCAGCGATGTGATATTTGTAAATCCATATCAACAGAAATGAATAATTTAGACGTAATTGCCATCAAGAAAGGTTTTCAACACCACCAAAAAGTCCACTATAAATGATCAATTTCATGTCTAGGCTGATACTGATAAAGAAAGCTTTACTTTTGTAGCTTCAGAAAGTGGCTCTTGAGTCTAACCAATAAATTTAACTTCAAACTGGCTTAATTTCCATAAAACAAATATTTTATGTATTATAGTAACCTTAGTAACCATGTGGATTAGGCCTCCTGGGAACACCACTATAAAAAAACGTGCTTAGTTCTTCACCTCGTTAGAATAGTACGGAAGAAAGCACATAACATTGCAGTTTTCTTTTTCTTTTTTTTTTATTTTAAAGTCGAAAATGACAATGTTCCGAGGGTTTCCGGGATTCGTCCCTTGGTGATAATATAGCTTATATGATGCATTACATAATACAAAAAGCAATTTCTTAAGAAAGCTTAAGAATAACGAATAAAATAAAAATAAATGTTGAGCTCCATACAAAAAAAAGTAATTATTGTCAATAACTTATTAAATAATAACTTTATCAAGAAAAGTTACATAACATAAAATATTTCTTTTTGGCAAAGGAACACATTGGCGTAGTTATATTTCAAAATTTGGCAGTTATTTAATTTTTTTTATTTTTTTTATTTTAAAGTCCAAAATGACAATGTTCCGAAGATTTCCGAAATGCGACACTTGGTGATAACATAGCTTATATGTTGCATTACATAATACAAAAGTCAATTTCTTAAGAAAACTTAAGAATAACGAATACAATAAAAATAAATGTTGAGCTCCATACAAAAAAAAAGGAAATTGTCAATAACTTATTAAATAATAACTTTATCAAGAAACGTTACATAACATAAAATATTCCTTTTTGGTAAAGGAACACATTGGCATATTTATTTTTTCAAAATTCGGCACTTGATTTTTGAGCGACGCTAAGTCTATGAAGCTCTAATATCAGCCCACCGTGCGGCGATGATACGCAAGTACTACAACATTTCACTTCGCGATTAACGAGAGGTTTTGTCGCATCACTAGTTCACAGACTAAAAATATTTTTATGTCAGTTGGCCATATTTTTTGATGACATTTCTGCCGATTTCTAAAAAATTAGACTGTAGGATAATTATTTATTTTTCAAAAAGGTCTGGCTACGCATTTTTTTCTTGCATTCATCTTAGATAGGTCCAGATTCATGTATTTAATTTGCAGCTTCATATTTTATTCCCACAATATTCACAAGCTCTAAACAAGTCGGCCAACTCAACACGCATGCGATTTGAGGGAGGACGGGCGGTGCTTGTTGTTTTTGCTTGTACGGCGTCAGTCGGCGTCACTAAGCGGATATTTTAAG
Organism: Ostrinia nubilalis; assembly: GCF_963855985.1. Taxonomy (NCBI): domain Eukaryota; kingdom Metazoa; phylum Arthropoda; class Insecta; order Lepidoptera; family Crambidae; genus Ostrinia; species Ostrinia nubilalis. The sequence continues at coordinate 608,526 of NC_087101.1, forward strand.
CTAAGTAATTTTATTTTTTTTATTCGGTCAATTCTCCAGAGCGACGGCAACAAAAGACTGGTGTTTCAAGAGAAGCGCTGCGAGGGCGGGCGCGGCGCTTGGCAGCGGCAGCTCGAGCTCGCGGCCGAGCTGTTGGAGCTCCGAGCAGCTGGAGCCACGCGCGTCACGCGCATACTGCACGCGCGTGTTCCGATCGTCAAGTACGCGCACGAGCTCACAGGCGTCGACTGCGACCTGTGCTACAGCAACACGTGAGTGACACATAGCTGCGCCATTTGAGTGCCGCTGAGAGAGAAGCCACACAATGATGGATCCTCACAGTCCGGCGGCATAAACCGAAATTTGGTTGGCTTGGCTGCCAGCTTTGTGTGTGACATTCGCAACAACGCTAATTTATCAAATCAAAGCTGTGCTGGTCGGCGGCTTCTCTAAGGCTTTTCTCATAATTAAGCTGCTGGCAGTGCCGCCGAGCCGTGTGGAAATACCGTGACGTGCGACTCGAACGCTACGCCTGAATGGCGACGCCGTTGTCGTCACCAGACCAAGACGAATGAGTCCGCTTCGACGTCGCATATATGTTGACGGAGTTGTTAATGTTAAAATGACATTCATTTGTCGCCGTAATAGTACCGTAAGGCCCGGTTCCCACTACCCCGGACCGGCAAATGTGCTGGACCGGTAAAACTCCCGGAAGAGCTAGTGGCTGTACAATTTATATGAAGCTATTATCCTGGATCCGGCATTTTTACCGAGCGTTTTGTTACTGTAAAGTTCCGGCTGACACCACCGGACCAGTGTGAACGAGTTTGTGTATGGTCTCCCGCTCGCTTCGCCGTGATCCCCTCGCGTCATTCGGCTCACATTTTTTGATAAAAGGACTTGACTGTCCTATTTTTTTGCGGGATCCGGTGTAATGTGAACACTGTCCGGCATCCGGTTTCCGGCAAATCGGTCCGGCATACTGGGAACGCGGCCTAATAGTACTGCAACGCTGCGTATACTTGTTCCCAACGGGTCACATCCAAACGAGTAACCCTGTTACTCGTTGGGACATCTCTTTAAAATGTTTTGTCCCAATGAGTCATACTGCTCTGACTGCACTGTTAGTAAGCTGCCACACTGGCGGATTACAAGCGGAGCGACGACGCGGCGGACGCGCAGTGTGACTCGTTGGGATAAAACATTTTAAAGAGATTTCCCATAGAGTAACAGTGTGACTGGATGGGATTTTTTTCCCGTTTTTTGGGTGTGACTTGTTGGGAACAAGCATGCTCTCCCTGACCCTTGGCCCCCCTTAGGTCGGGCGTGTACATGTCAGAGCTGCTATGGACCCTGGGCTCGCTGGACGAGCGCGTGCGGCCGCTGGCGGCGCTGGTGCGGCGCTGGGCGGCGGCAGCGGGGCTGACGAGCGCGCACCCGGGCCGCTGGGTCACCAGCTTCCCGCTCACGCTCATGGTGCTGTTCTTTCTGCAGCAAGACACCGGCGCCGGCGCCGTCCTGCCCACCGTGAAGCACCTCGTCCAGGTCGCCGGTCAGTGAAACGCAAGTTTTTTTTTCTTTATTGGCACGGAAACGTATGACGTGGTCGACCCAGGCAAACTTGGCGGCGCACTGTAGCGGACGAGGCGTAGAAGATCGGCAAGACCTGGAGCAAGCAAGATCAAGCGAGAAGCTCAAGACCGAACGAGATGGAGGACTGTTGTGGACGCCCTCTGCCCCATCTAGGGGACATAGGACCATAAGTCAAGTAAGTCACGGAAACGTATGAAAATGGAATCAAAAAAACATACTTACTAAATAATGGGGGATGGAATTGTTAAAAAAATATAAATTAAACTGTACAATAATAATAAATTAGATTCAAAAACTTTCATTATGCGTAAACCCTGCACTTGCAACTTATTTTCTGAGGTCATTTAGAAATAAATAAAATTCACATATTTTAACAAAAATATACCCACCGTGAAGCACCTCGTCCAGGTCGCCGGTCAGTGAAACTCGATTTTGTTTTTTTTTCTTTATTAGCACGGAAACGTATCAAAATGGAATCAAAAACATACTTACTCACTAAACAATAGGGGATGGAATTGTTAAAAAATATAAATTAAACTGTACAATAATAATAAATTAGATTCAAAAACTTCCATTATGCGTAAACCCTGCACTTACAACTTATTTTCTGAGGTCAACTTATAACTAAATGCAATGTTGAAATAAATATAATTCACATATTTTAACAAAAAATAAATACATAAACAATCACATTGACGAGGACAGCTATTAAAATTAATTACAATAGGTCCTCTACAGGGCACTTATACACGTCCTGTATAGCCTGCCCTGCCGCCACTTCGAGGAATCGTATTGGCCGGTGCTGAGAAGAAGTGGAGTAAGAAACTCAGCACCTTTTTCAGCCTTATAATTATGATATTAATAAATATTTCATAGTATAAAAACAACAACGTAACAGCGCGGCCGAAATGTATGGTGCGCCTTATATTTCGACCACACTCCTGCGTTGTCGCGTACTTCAGATAGATATTTAAGTAGCTCCATAAAAGGTCTTGGAACTGCGTAAATAGCTAACTAAAGATTAAATACATAAAGCCCGGTCCGTGAGCACGTAGAATTTTGTCCAATGACCCCAAGCTACCCATCCTTATCGCTCGCGCGTAATTATATTGCTGTCGCGACTGTGCGACTGGCACCCGCAGTGAGTGTGCGAGCGCGATAGCAACATAATTACGCGCGAGCAATAAGGATGGGTAGCTTGGGGTCATTGGACAAAATTCTACGTGCTCACGGACCAGACTATAGATTACATTAAACATACATACGAGTACATAACCTACATCACGAGTATTCACTGCAATATTTGGGTAAAGTAATGTTGATGGTAATAAAGTTCACTTTACAGGCAAGGAGGACATTCGAGTCGCGGAGGAAAACCTGAACTGCACGTTCCTTCGCGACATGAACAAGCTGGCCCCAGAGCGTTACGGCCAGAGCCAAGACAGCTTGGAGACGCTGCTCCTCAAGTTCTTCGAGTTCTACGCTCAGTTCGACTTCCAGGAGAAAGCCATCTCCATCAACGAGGGAACCGCTATCCGGAAACCGAACGCCCTCCCGTTGTACATAGTCAATCCTCTGGAGCAATCCTTGAACGTGAGCAGGAACGTCAGCTACGAGGAGTGCCAGAGGTTGCAGGCCGAAGTCAGGAACGCCGCGTGGCAGCTGGAAGCGGGCTTAGAAGGACAGAAATCGGACGATTGGGGTATCGTGGGCCTCATCGAAAGGAAGGCGTCGAGAGGGTTGAAGAAGTTACTCCGAGTGGGAAACTCACACAGACTGGTGTCTGTGAAGGACCTATTTAAGGAAGACGAAAACGTAGAATCTGAAGACGGACTCCGAAGTAAACTTCAAAGACTGACGCAGAAGAGTGAGACGGAGCAGGAGGACGGAGTGAGAGAGATGAAGAAAGAGTTGCAGACCAAACTGGATAGGAAAGTAAAGAATGAACCGTTGAAGTTCAAAAATAGGCAGGTGGCGAGTGAAGTGATGCGAATACGGAGAAATAAGTTGTTATAGTTAATTTGTGTGGAGCCCGTATTTAGAATGGTGTGAGTTGATTGAGGAAATGCGATTGGACGTCGGGGCCTGTTCAAGACTTTAACCTATTGATAAATTATGACGACTAGCATCAATATTTGCTTAACTATTCCACTGCCTGAGTACATCGCGTACTTTAATCCTATCATCCAGAATTATAAATTATACTGTTAGTTTAACTAAATTACATATTAATGAGTGAATGTGATGTTTGTAAATTGTACAGTCTATACTTAGGTAAATATTAGTTTTGTTGAGGTTTTGTTTGATACTGTATGTAAATGACATTCTTGTAGTGGGTAAAAGCTGCGAATAAACGTTTATAATGTTCTTATCTCTATTGATTTATACTTTCAACACCCATAATAAATAACAAGATTACCTGAACTTCTAAGCCATCAATATAACACCGGAATGAACGATCGAGATGCCTTAGACCGGTTCGCCGCGTAGTTTCTTGAGGAATACTTCGATTTTGGGGTTTTCGACTGCGTTTCTGTAGGGGGATCGTTGGTTGTCGAGCAGCTTCTCGAAGACGCGCAGGTTGGCGCAGCACATGGCTTCGAGCGTGGGTCGGTAGAGCTGGTCGGCGAGCACGCGGCGCACGAATTCGAGCGCGCTCGGCTCGCCGCCGCATGTGCGCAGAATCTTGTCGGCGCACGCGGTGCTCCACACGCACTCCTCCAGGAATACGTTGTATCTCTCGTTTTGATCGAACACGCGACACTGTAATAAACAAAAATTGGTTAAGACACAATATACAATTTTATAACTAAAGTACGGCCCAACTAGCAGCGATACAAAAGGTCGATTCGACTGTCAAACTGACAATCTATTCTGTCTCTTCCCATCTTGTGTCTTGTCATAATATCTCGTTCTTCCGCCAAAATATGTCAAAGTCAAACCCCTGCTATCAGGCCTGTTCATCTCCGCGAGTTTACATCGAAAACAAAACACGCAAGATGGCCCACCTACAAGAAACTATTCGACAAGGCCTCACATACGAGCGAACATTGACTCACGCACGCGTATTCTTGTGTATGATGGAAGAAAATAAAGAAAATGGTGTACTAAATAATGTGCAGTATTTAACTGCCTAAATAATAATAAAAACACAGAATGTACTTTTTTAAGTTACCTCAAGACACTGATAGGTAAATAAGTAGTTAATATTATTCATGATAATTCATGCTAAATCATGTATTTCCTCCGCCATTTTCCGCAGTTTGGCACCTCACGTCACATCATTTTACCGAAGTCAGCCCTATAGCTTCGGCGCAGTGCCGATCACTGACGTTTGTCAACAAAATGGTGCTTGACACTTGAGACAGGCTAAATTACACCATATTGTTAATGACATTGAGCATACATTTTTTTAAATACCTTCGCGAAGTAAAACTTCTGTACGTAGTACTTATTATTATTCTGTGCTGCTATTCCAAATGCCCATGACATTAGGTTTGTTTACATTTGGTATCGCTTCTCGTTGGCCGTACTTTACATATAATCCTCTTATTCTAAAATCATAACGAGTGAGGGGAGGCAATGATTGCTGTAATAACTTTTTGTGAATAATACATTTTTATTACAAAAATACAACACTTCATGTCCGTTATCAGCTTATTTTTTTATAGTGTACTAGGGTTCAACAGGCGACAGATTAGATGCCCTGTCACGAGACTGCATGCCGGAAAACGTAGTGTAGGCTAGTCTACCACTCAGTCGGACCGACAATCTGGTGAAGGTCATCGCGGGAAGCGATGCAAGGCCAGGGTAGCGTACGACCGGTCGTCGTGGAATCCATGGGGAGTCGTTTTGTCAAGCAACGGACAGCATTCCGTTGTATAGATAAGTGTCATCCACGAAGACGCTCCCCAACATTTTTCCGCGGATGTTTAAGTGTTATGGGTACACGCTAAATTATCCATGAGTGCACACGCACACTACAATAATGACGCTCGGATTGCTCGGATCAAACTCCCCGCACCCCGCGCTTCCCTCGACCAAAGATTGGTGGGGCGCGTCTCTTTTTTATGCAAGACAAGGCAGGTATTTTTCCGCAATTGCACCTGATGTGAAGTGAGATGCAATCTAGGATAGTACATATCAGCCCTGTAAGTGTCTATTCACTCTCGCCGTGTAAAGGCCCGGATTATAGTCTTCGGGAAAGACAGCAGCAGGCAGCGAGTTCCAGTCCCTAGCTGTTATAAAAGTCATCGAAACGTTTAATGCGAGCTGATGGAACGTTGACAATGGACAATTTGACACCATTCTCCAATAATTCGAAATCACAACTTTTCTAAAAAGACACTTCATCTGGTCTTAAAAACTTAATTAATTTTTAATTACCTGTAAATTACGATTTTTGGTCGCATTGTAATTGAAAAAAGTAGTATAATTGAGTTGACAAAATAGTGACGTCACTTGCTTGCAGTGCCATACAAAATCTATGGGAGAGTTTCGTTTTGACAGTTTTAAAAAGTACGTCAATTGATTGGTGGTGTCAACATGTCTATTGACGGTGATGAAATTCGTGGATGGCACGAGCTATAATGAGATTCTTATAACAAGTCTCACCTCATCGCCGATGTCGTCCGTGACGCAGACCTCGGACTTGAAGTCCATGAGCGCGAGCATGACCAACATAGCCGGCGGCTGCTCGTCCAGCATTGCCCGCAGCATCTCGGCGGCTCGCGCTGGTATAACGCGCGTCGGCGAGCCCGGGCCGGCGGGCGCGGCGACGGCGGCGACGACGTTGGACGCCGCGTAGCGAATGCTCTGCTCGTCGTCTTCGAGCAGCGTGACGAGCATGCCGAATATGAGCGACTTGAACTCGACTGCGGAGTTGAAAGCTAGTTTTTTTAATTTGCATTTTTGATATACAGGGTGTTAGGTAAATAAAAAATGTAAAATCAGTTTTGTATGAAAATTAAAAAAAAATAAAATGATATCAAATTTCTGACTACACCATACCATTTATATGCATATGTTAACATGGGCTAGTGTCGGCTCATATACCCATTTACCTAACACTCTGTAGTTGTTTTTGTGAGCTTTACATAATATGGTGGCTCGTTTTGCAAGTTTTGATAGACATTACACTATCGTTATGTACATGTAACACTTACACACACAAGTAAACTCACTCGCCTTCGTAAGTTGTGAGAACTGTAATATCTTAACAGATTATGTATTCAGTTCTAAGAGGCACGATTTGGCAAACAGTCTGATAAAATGCATGGACGACGACACTTATGGAAAAAACTGTGCCATCATGTGGTTGTAATAAACAAAAATATGTGGACTAATGTCACTGCATCAAATGATTTTTTTTTATACAGAACAAGGCATGATGAAATGTCATGGTTTTTATAAGACACGAAAGCAAAACAAGTTTGTAATAATGATAATATACAGGGTGTTAGGTAAATGGGTATATGAGCCGACTGATTTTATAAAATCCGATTTGTATGAAAATTAAAATGAAGATATCAATTTTCTGTCTTTACCATACCCTTTATATGACCATGTTAACATGGGCTAGTGTCGGCTCATATACCCATTTACCTAACACCCTGTATGTACTTACATCTTTCTTTCTCATTGATGCTTCCCAAATCCATTTTCAGCAGTTTTTCGCAATTAGCTGTCATAAATTCGGCGACCTCCTGCCGCGAGCAGTCGCTGTTGTCCGACGTACTACAGGAGTGGATGACCCGTAACACCTCTAACACGATCTCCGGGAATATCTTCGACTGCTGCAACTTCGTCGACACGAAACCGCACAGGCTCTTCAAGTAGATATGAGTCAGATTCTCGTGCTCATTCTGAATGCAGTCGAACAGCTTCCAAATGATTTCCTCGTCCGTGATGTATTTGACGCGCTTGCCGCCCATTTTGATCCCGACGATGTGCTTCTGCGTGTTCTTTTCCAAACTCAACACTTTCAAAGCCTTCTGGTTGCACTCCGGGTATTTGCTGGTCTCGAATATCTTGCACAGTTTCTGGATGTAGTCGGACCTTCTTCTCATCACCGCTAATATGTCGAGGTACACCATAGTCGAGAGGTGCTTTTGGAATTTGCAGTCTTCAATGTCCAGGCTGTTGTGAAGTATGAGCAGGTAGTTGAGAGTGCTCAGCACCACTTCGTAAGTCTTGTGGCTGAGGGTCAAGGAGATCAGTTCGGAGCTGGTCTTGATGTTGCGCGATTTCCTGAGCAGCACGAAGTAGAGATTGACGAAGTTGCCGATGCACACGTCGCGGCCCGACGTGATCGGCGGGACGTAGTATGCGAATATCACTTTGTGTATCTGCGATTGGATGCGGGATAACAAATCGTCACTAATCAAAGATGGGAACCTGAAAACAAGTTTTTCACATTACAATCTTGGTTTTTTCAATGTACATATTATATAAAAAAAAGTACTATAGTCTGGTCCGGGAGCACGTAGAATTTTGTCCAATGACCCCAAGCTACCCATCCTTATCGCTCGCGCGTAATTATGGTGCTGTCGCGCTCGCACACTCACTGCGGGCGCCCGTCCCACAGTCGCGACAGCAATATAATTACGCGAGAGCGATAAGGATGGGTAGCTTGGGGTCATTGGACAAAATTCTACGTGCTCCCGGACCAGACTATAGCTACTTCAACCGATAAGAGGAGTGGGTTGTTGACAAACGTCGCAAAAATCAGTAGGTCATCGTAATTTTTAACTGGTCATTAAGAAGTACTAATCGCAACAACTGAAAACAGTAACTCGCAACTACTAATTATGAGCTAAACCTGTAGCTATAACTTACCGGTTACCCATTGCTATAACGGGAAACTAAACTTAATCAATGTGCATAGAGCCCAAGGGCTATATTACACCGGGACACCATGGCGGCGCAACCAGTCGCCGGCTACCAACAAAACGTATGCAGCTCTATAGAGAGTTACCTGGTGTCCGTTTGGTTGCGCAAAGCTGCATACATTTTGTTGGTAGCGGCGACTGGTCGCCCCGCCATGGTGTCCCGGTGAAATATAGCCCTAAAAGTATAATTATTTGTTTTTTAACTCACCTCCAGAGCAGCATATTGATCATCTTCGCATACTCGTCGGCGATGACGTAGCAGGCGTGGTCTCCGTCGGCCTGATCGACGATCCACAGCGTCTGGTCCAGACGGAGGCGCAGGCACGCCAGGGCTTCGCCCTCCAGCGCGGCCTCGTCCGGACGAGCGTCTAGTAGTCGAGTAAGCTGTAGTAACACGCCATGACAGTAGTTGCGCTTGATCTCCGGGTCGGAGATCACGTTAAGCAACGCCTCGACGAACGCCATGTATCTGGAAGTGTTGAGGACGGTATAGCGATCGAGGCAAACAAGAACGAGGTGGAATTGTATAAAGCAATCGTTATCATTTGACAGTTCATAACGTACGATTATTCTGTCAAACGCTTTGTTTAACGGATTTTATCGTACGTTATGAACTGTCAAATGATTACGATTGCTTTACACAATTCCACCTCTGATCGGTGTTGTATTCTGAAATAAATGGAATTTCTAACACGAGAAGGATTAGGCCTCAGCCTCGAATTTAGCGGGCAGCGGCGCGGGAGCGGGGCGGGCAACGCAGACCCGTTCTCGAAACAAGCGGGCAGCTCGCGCGGCGCTTTAGCGGCGAAGTGTTGTTCGGGGTTGTGTTGTCGAGATATTTGTTTTTATTCGCAAACGAAATGTCTGAATAACGGCGACAATTTTATTTCGATTCAAATTTATTCCTAACGCTCGATTTATTGTGGGCAAAAGAAGGAGTGCGCTGCCCGCTCGTTGCCCGCTCCCGCGCCGCTGTTTTCGAGAACCGGTCTATTTGATTTTACGCATAAGATCCTGCCGCTCCCGCGCCGCTGCCCGCTAAACTCGAGGCTGAGGCCTTAAGGCATGGTTGCACCATCTTACTTTAACTTTGACAAACGTCAAAAATCTATCAAACTCCATACAAAAAGCACCGGTTATCGTCAAAGTTACCGTAAAGTTAGGTGGTGCAACTCAGCCTATGTCATGTGTGACGTATGAGGGAATTTGATCTGACCAAAAACAAAAGATAGCCGTCGTTTGTCTCAATAGGCGTCAAGTCAGAAATTCTTTATTGCATACTATTATTATGAGTTTTTTAAGTGTTAAGACGTCACAGCGGTCGCCCGGCAAGCGAAATGTCGTGTGTTCAATGCAATGTCGTGGCAATTATTCGATTTTTTTTAAGTTATTAAAAAGACATACAGGTTCAAAGCGGCACAATTTAAGTGGTCCAACGAAACGGTTAAAGAACATAGAGGCAATACTGACTGGTCGGGCGCGACGAGCGGCAGGAGCGCCACGAGCCGCACAATGGACGGAGCAGGATACTGACTGGTCGGGCGCGACGAGCGGCAGGAGCGCCACGAGCCGCACAATGGACGGAGCAGGATACTGACTGGTCGGGCGCGACGAGCGGCAGGAGCGCCACGAGCCGCACAATGGACGGAGCAGGATACTGACTGGTCGGGCGCGACGAGCGGCAGGAGCGCCACGAGCCGCACAATGGACGGAGCAGGATACTGACTGGTCGGGCGCGACGAGCGGCAGGAGCGCCACGAGCCGCACAATGGACGGAGCAGGATACTGACTGGTCGGGCGCGACGAGCGGCAGGAGCGCCACGAGCCGCACAATGGACGGAGCAGGATACTGACTGGTCGGGCGCGACGAGCGGCAGGAGCGCCACGAGCCGCACAATGGACGGAGCAGGATACTGACTGGTCGGGCGCGACGAGCGGCAGGAGCGCCACGAGCCGCACAATGGACGGAGCAGGATACTGACTGGTCGGGCGCGACGAGCGGCAGGAGCGCCACGAGCCGCACAATGGACGGAGCAGGATATCTTTTGGTTAGGCCTGCCATACACGGACAGCTCGAGCAGTTAGTCAGTGATCAACATACACAGACCGCTCTTGTAGTCAAGAGTCAACAGCTTGAAGCTGCCAGCTATAACTGCTCAACAAATCACAAGCGCGCGCGCCGTGGAATTAAGAAAGTGGGCAGTTACCTCCAACTGCGCGAGAGCTGTCGACAGCTCGAGCAATCAGTGTATAGCTGGCGACTGCTTGACCGCACGATAAAAATTCACCGTGCTGTCGAACGCCCGAATCAGTTGCAACCGCTCGAGCGGTTCGTGTATGTGCGTCCATAGAACTCTGCAGTTCACTGTGCAGTCGCAGCTTGAAGCTGTCAACCCTGACTGCTTCAAGCGGTCCGTGTATTGCCGGCCTTAGGGTGCTGAAAAAGATTGTGTACCCCTGAGCTAGAACATTATGAATGGAGCTGAAGGCAGGATACTGACTGGTCGGGCGCGACGAGCGGCAGCAGCGCGCGCGCAGACAGCTCCCGCGCCGCTCGCACGGGGCTGCGGGCGGCGGCGGCCACGAGCGGCAGGAGCGCCACGAGCCGCAGCGCCGACGCCGTGCCCTCGAGCGCGGACGGGTACAGGCGGCCCAGCAGCAGCAGAACCGGGCAGAGAGCCGGCTGTAGCTCGTGCTCCATCGATTCATTCGCTTCCTTCAGCTTGTTCTGTTTGAAACGAGGACTTTAGTTTATTTTTGCGGAAGCTTGGTGTAACGAAAGTACAATAGTCGTTACGTTTATAATCAATGAGGGTTTTCGAGATTGAAAAATCCATAACATATCTGTCAATGTCATGTCAAAAATAACCAATCATGCAGCATTTGGACCTCCCGTCCAGGGTTCGAAAATATCCGATATTTATTATAAATATCAAAATATCGGATATTTATGATATATATCCGATATATATCAACTTTGATATATATCAATTTTGTATGAAAGCCATATTATTATTTTATTGTATTGTTCATGAATACTATTGCATATGTGCTACATACACATGTTTTTAGTGTTTTTAAACCTTAAAATCAGACAAATAAAGCAAAAACATAAAATATTCTTTTAAATACGGCAAAATCAACTAAAAAAATAAAAATCTTATGTCAAAAAGTACAAATACAGTAACAAATTTTAAAAGTTGATATATATCATCAAAACCGGCTTGATATATATCGGATATATATCCGAACTCATATTGTTTAAGACAAAAAGCACTTTAGAACTTAAATTTAGACAAACTGAAAATTTCAAGGTATAATAGCTGATCAGTAAAAATGTAGTAACTTAATACATGAAAAGATAATTTTAAAATAAATTCGATGTATTCTCAGTCCTCAGAATCTGAGTGATTAATTAGCATCAATTTATGTGACCGTAATAAATTAATGAATAATATAATTAAAAATTATAACACTATCATATTAAAGTAATTCACCTTTTGGCTGACTAGTGCGTTTCCCGTCTACGTATTGCCATCTGGCGGATTTTTCAATCGCGAAAACCCTCATTCATTACGGTCAGTCCTCTACGAATACCATCAAAAATTATTGAATAAAACAAATTAACTTCTAAAAAATGCATCGAAAAGCATCATAATAATGTCCAGTACTATAACATGAGCCCCCCTCTCCCATAATTCGCCCTAGCGAATGAGGGTTTTCGCGAATGAAAGATCCGCTAGATGGCGGGACGTGGATGTGGGGTCTGACTGCTGCGTGATTGGTGGATTTTGACATATCTGTCAATGTCATGTCAAAAATAACCAATCATGCAGCATTTGGACCTCGCGTCTACGTATTGCCATCTGGCTTTTTCATTCGCAAAAACCCTCATTAGCATCATCTCTCTTCAAATTCAAAATTCAAATGCGTTATCGATTCACCGAGTGGACCTATCTACTGCGCCTTCCATTCTGCTGTCACCACTGGAAAACCTTTTCCAGTGGCGACTGCAGACTAGAAGACGTAGTAGATTGGCGTCCATTTGGTAAATCGATAACGCATTAAAATTTTGAATTTGAAGATGTATGGCTAACCTATAGCTAAATACGTACCAGTATGAAGTCGTAAAGCGCCGGGTAGCGCAGGAAGAAGATGCGACCGGTCATGGTGTTACGGAGCGCGGGCAGGTCGGAGTGGCGCGCGCGGTCCACGCCGAATATGCGCACCATTAACGCACTGAACAGAAGCGTGGAACTGTTGCGCTCCTGCACGCGAAAAGTGAAAGGTCACTGACTAACTCACTCATCAAGATATCTCAGAAACTACAAGTGCAAGTAGTAATCAAATGGTGCATGGGGCTATCTTTTAGAACGTAGGTAAAAACTCATAAAACTCAATTATTTATGCAAATAGGCTTTAAAAAGCACTTTACACGTCTCAGTATTAACCCTACAACTGCTTCGGGACAATAAATGGGCCAGTGCTGAGAAGAAGCAGCGCAAGAACTCAGTCACTATTGTCAGTCAGTAGTACTAAGACGGGATTTTGCAAAATTCAATCCCTAAGAAGGTAAAACGGGATCCATGAGTACCAAGTCGCGGGCGGCCGTTATTACACAGATAAAAGAAGGATGATATTCAAATCAGGATCGACGTGCACTAAACAGTAGCGTGTAAAGGCTCGGCCAAACCAACGCGATCAGCCAGAGAGTGCGATAGCGATAGTGATCCTACTGATTGCCATCGCCATTGCCATCGCGCACGCGGCCTGCACGCGTTGGTATGGGCAAACCTTAACTGTTGCGCTCCTGTACGCAAACTCTGGCCATTTAAATATACAGCAATAGAAATATTTGAGATTCCAATCAAATATTTTCTTACAGACTAACATATTTTACAAAACACCCGAAGACCACTTATCAAAGGCTCGGTGGAATGACAAGCAAATGTCTCAGTGATAGCCAAACTGGTCTTATTAAAGGTGTATGGGTTGATAACGATTTTCAACGGGGTCTGTAATAAAATAATTCGAAAGCTTTTAATTGAATGGACTAGAACTCTTCGCATTTTCTACCAATACGTCGAGATAGCATGGGAGGGTAGGCTGAAACCTCCATCTATCTTGTAAATTACATGTACCAGAAAATCTGGTAATTTGTGCTCTGCAACGAAGGCTAAAAGACAAAGAGACACGTATCAAATATTAAACATACCAGAACAAATATTTGACAACTTACCATCCACGTCTCCCTCTCGAAGCCTCGCAGTGCGACCATCAGCCCCTCCCCAACGTATCCCCCCAGGGCCTCCTCCAAAGCAGACGTCTTAAACAGCGCCCGCAGAATGTTCATGCTGTGAGTTCTCACTTCCACGTATGGGTCATGCGGCTCATCTTGATTGGTAGCTCCCGAAGCATTAGCTTGGTCACTGGGCTCATGTGTAGTAGTATTTAAAGTGGAAGCATCATTTTGGGCCTGTGCATCAGTAGCCTCTTGTTCGACATTACTTGTTTCAGGATACACGTCTAGGTTAGGGACGTAGTTGGCGAGGCGAAGAAGGGCAGTCATGCACTGGGGTAGATATTTGGGGCTGCCTGCCACCTGCACTTCTGTGGTGGTAAGAGCCTGTAAGAAAATTTTAGATTGAAAGATCACAGCCGTAAGACCGAAATAAGAATAAGAAATTTATTCATAATGTTCATTACATGTCAAATTTTCAATATATTTTCTTATTAATAATAAACAATTGCAGTATTAATAAGAAAGAAATACACATCATGTCCAAATAAATTAATAATACAAATAGAATTAATGTCAATTAAATGTCAAAAAAAAATAAAAAATAAAAAATAGTGGGTAACAGTGTCAATAATAATTAAATTCCAAACAGTTCGTCAATTTTATAGAACGCCTGCTCGATCAACCACTTTTTTAATTGAAATTTGAAAGAATGGAGTGATACCGCTTCTTTCACTATTTTAGGCAATCGGTTGTATACTTTAGGCCCCAATACGTGCGTCAAAGAGTCAGACTTTCGTAGACTGTTTATTTGAGTACTACAATCCGGGCCTTTTCAAGGCGAGGATGAATAGGCTTAACTTAAGGAAAGGCAGATTTGTACCATCCTAGACTGCATCTTACTTAACACCAGGTACGATTGCGGTCAAATACCTGCCTGTCCTGCATAAAAAAAAAAAATATTGACAAAATGTGCCTGCCCCCTGTACCTCTGACGGTCCCCGTTTTTGTATTACCCGGCGCTCCTGAACCCCGCATGCGAAAACTACCGGTGGTCTACCTATAGCGACATCTCCTATGTTAGATCAAGAGCAAGACACACTTTGGGTAGCGACCCAAAGTCTGCTCTTGCTCTTGCCAAAGTAGGCCATCGGGCCTACATGAGAAATTAAGTAAGATTTTTTCTTTATTGAGGCCGGACTTCGGCAGTGGTATAGTGTGCAGGTGTAATGGATATGTCATGTGACTTCACAATTTTACGGTGACATATACATCAGTTTCTGGAATCTTCTGGAACCTCTCAAAATATACTGGTCATCACAAAAATCGGCCCACCTAAGTTTTACAGGAAAACTCGTTTCTACTGACACAATCATGGTGCCCCAACAATATTGGTGTTATTTGAAAGCCCAATAAATATCCTTAAAGAAAAACACATTTAATTTCTTATTAAACGATTAACATATCACACACTAAATCACAATAAATGTGATTTGAAAAAAGACCTCACTTTGGGCTCACCTCTGGGATCAATTAGACCAATTTTTATGGTTATAAAATCAAATAATGAAATGAAGTTTAGAACTAGGCTTTTAAATGGTGCCAATATTAGTGGGAAGTGGGGATGCATACGTTTGAAAGTGCTTGTCGGGGGAGGGTCGATTTTTGTGATGACAAGTGTATGTCCATGCTACGTCTTCCAGCTCGTGGTCGCCACTCAAGAACTTTCCTGCCCCAGCGGCCATCAGCTCTTCGAGCTATGTGCCCCGCCCACTGCCACTTGATTTTAGCGATTCTGCGGGCTATGTCAGTCACTCTGGTTCTCCTACGGATCTCCTCATTTCTGATTCGATCACGCAGGGAAACTCCGAGCATAGCACGCTCCATCGCTCTTTGGGTGACCTTGAGCCTTCTTATGGGCCTCCCACTAGGTGGACCGACGATCTGGTAAAGGTCGCGGGAGGTACCTGGATGCAAGCGGCGCAGGACCGGTCTTTGTGGAAATCCTTGGGGGAGGCCTTTGTGCAGTGGACGTCTTTCGGCTGAAACAAACGAAGTGTATGTCCTATGCCTTATTTAAACCGTACCATGATCATGTATGGCAGGCCGGCGCTGCGTCGTGTAGCGCTCAGACCGGGCTGCGGCGCGGAAATGACGCGGATGCAGTCGCGCAGCCACATGCGCGGCATCAGGTGCAGCTCCTCCGAGCGGCACCTCCACAGCCTGAAGGGACATGTGAGAGCTTAGTCATCAAAATGACAACCGGGACGCAAAACTGTTGTAGAACTACCCATTCATAAATTCAAAGCACATATTAAAATTACCTTAATGAAAAAGAGCTACTATAAAGTCGATGATTATTTAAAAGATAAAAATGTTTGGGATGCGTAACTGCCTAGCTCGCATAAATATTTATAACTATGTATTTTGAAAACCTGTAAAACCTTTGAAAAAGAGGCTGACAATAGTGTCTGAGTTTCTTGCGCTGCTTCTTCTCAGCACTGGCCCATTTATTGTCCTGAAGCAGTGGTAGGGTTAATACTGGGACGTGTAAAAGTGATTTTTTAAAGCCTACTTACAGAAATAAATGAGTTTTACTGAGTTTTTTTACTGAGTTCAAAATGTCCACAAATAATCGAAATATCCGAAATAGACAATATTATTATGAGAAGTTGTCTTTTAGCGAAGTTGACATTTTAAGAAGTTGTAATTTCGAGAAGTGAACATTTTGCATCCCGGTTGTCATTTTGAGAAATTGTCATTTTGATGACTAAGCCGATGTGAGAGACACAAATATCAAGAGCCAGTATACTAAGCTTTGAGTAATCAAACGTTTCAATATCCTTTCAGGCAGTGCCGTATTATCCATAAGGCACTTTAGGCCAGTGCCTAGGGGCCCACTATGGCCAGGGGCCCATTATGACCAGGGGCCCAGCACTCCCGATAAAAAAATGAAAAAAAAAAAATGTTAAAGATTATTTTTATGCAACAAAACTCAAACTACCTCAAAACTTCGCCTTATTTTGGTTTACACATTCAATCGTCATATTTCGATACTGTGGAACCTAATTAATTTTCGTGACGTTGGCATTACTGCTTTGGTTTATATGACAGGTCGACGGTTGACGCCCTTCAGAGGCTAAAAAGCCTCACTGTGGAGGCTAGGGGGAGGGCTGAGGGTGTGTTGGCTGTATCATTCGATATAGCCAACGCTTTCAATACCATCCCTCATCCCACCATACTCTAGACACTTCAACATCACAGAGTGCCTCAGTACGTTTGAGCGCTGCTGGGCGATTACTTACGGGACCGCGAAGTCCTGTATGTAGCGTAGCCAGCGGGGTTCCGCAGGGTTTGCTGCTCGGTCCACTCTTGTGGAACCTAGGCTTCAACTGGCTCCTCCGGGGCGTCCTTCTCGCGGGCATGAGTGTCACATGCTATGCGGATGACACTCTGGTCACTGCCCGAAGAAGACATTTGGGGCCGCGGCACGGCTGGCGTCGGCGGGCGGCACATTAGTCGCTCGCAGAATATGACGCCTCGGCCTGAAAGTCGCGCTGGAGTAGACTGAGGCCCTCTTTTTTCCGGGGCCAGCGCGACCCTCCCGACGCGTTGAGGACGTTAGGATTGACGTCAAAGGCCAAATGAAATATCTGGGCCTCACGCTTGACGGGGGGTGGCATTTTAGCCCGCACTTCAACGGGCTAGCGCCACGCCTTCTCAAGGCAGCCAGCGCACTGAGTTGGCTCCTCCCGAATTTGGGAGGGCCACAAACGAGCTGTCGTCGACTTTATGCCGGCGTTCTGAGGAGCATGGCGCTGTATGGCGCCCCAGTCTGGGCGGACACACTCAACAAGAGGGAGAGCTGCCCTTCTGCGCAGACCCCAGCGGGCCATAGCGCAGAGGGTCGCAAGGACCTACCGCACTGTAGGGCACGCTGCGGCGTGCGTCCTCACTGGTACTCCTCCTTGGGAGCTAGAAGCTGGGGTCTTGTCTGTCATCTATCACTGGATGGCAGACCAGAAGGCGCGTAGATAGTGCCCGGCCCCGGACCGGTGCGGCGCCGTCACGAAGACATGACTCGCGCGCAGTTTGGCCGCCATTGGTCCTGGACGGTACGACCGCACGTGTTCCTCACGTTCCATCTGGCGCAGGTGCTGACCGGGCATGGCTGCTTCGGTTCGTCCATGCATAGAATCGGGCGACAGGAATCCCCGTGTGACACAAATGCAGCGCGGCGGGTGACACGGTGCAGCACACCCTCGCGGTCTGCACAGGCTGGGAGGAGCAGCGCCGTGTCCTCATTGCGGTCGTGGGCCGGGATCTTTCGCTTCCGAGCCTGGTCATCGCCATGCTGGGAAGTGAAGGATGCTGGAAGGTGGTCGCCTCCTTTTGCGAAGAGGTCATCCTTCAGAAGAAGGCAGCGGAGCGCGAGCGGGAGAACGATCCTCTCGCCCCATCGCTCCGTCTCTCGCTCCATCAGAAGGCGGTTGTACGACCGTTCTACTCTGCCCCCAGGTGGCGGCCAGCAGGCCGGGGGTGCGAGGGCACCGTTGTCACCTCCGTCTGACGGGAACGGCTTGGCGTTTCGGGCATTCCCGTCGGACCCCCACAAGGGGGGCGTGTAGGGTCCGCCGTGTAGGCGAGCTGTCGCTGTAGCGTGGTGTCGCGGAAGTCCAAGGCTACGGCCGGATACTCGCGACACCCCCACTCGGGCTACGTACGACAGAACGCCGCGGAGGTTTTAGTAGGTAAAACCCGTCCTTTTCCCTTTTTAAGGCGCCGGGAGTCCCACACACCACCCTGTCCCCCGGCAGTGGTGACGGTGCGCAAATCATATCCTCCGCGACAAAAAAAAGGGGGGCCCAAAAGGAGCTGTGCCTAGGGGCCCCGAGATGGTTAATCCGGCCCTGCTTTCAGGGGTAGTGGTGTTTACATCAAACGTCGTCACTAGTAGGCGCGTAAAAAATGACATTAATTAAATGTATGACGGATTGTACAGCGCCCCTAGCGGAAGCTTGCAAGAACTAAAATTTTCATATAAATAAATAATAGTTTATTCATTACAATAAGAGCATTATGAGAACTTATTATGCTAGATTTTACATTAGTTCATAAGTCTTTTTTAGCCTGAGCTAGGTTGAAACCTATGTTTCAGGCGAAAAAAGCTATATTTTTTTAACACGCTCACTTTGTGAGGACGTTTGATATAAACTCACACTAAGCCCTCAGATTGATTGGGGCCCGGAAACGTGAAACATGACTGTGAAGCTCACCCACAGACCACGGACCACACGTCTCTTGGAGTAGTGTGGGTAGGTCGATTTAGCACACAAAAGGGATCGTAAGTGTAACGGAACACAGGACAAGTGAAAAAGAATGAACGAGCAAATGAGAGAGATTTTTGCACAAGGAAAAGATACGAATGTAAAAAAGATTTTGCGTGGGGGACGAGAATTTTCTTTTCTTGATTGTTAATTCTTGAATTGAGACATCTCGATGACAATGGCCTGATGATCTGAAGAAGATAGCGGGACATCGTGCGACGTATAGATCGTGCCATCCACGAAGACGCGCCCCACCAATTTTTGGTCGAGGAAAGCGCGGGGTGCGGGAAGTTTGATCCGAACAATCCGAGCGTCATTGTAGTGTGCGTGTGCACTCATGGATAATTTAGCGTGTACCGATAACACTCAAACATTAGCAGAAGAATGGTGGGGCGCGTCTTTGTGATTGGCACGATCTACAGTGGTCTTTAAGAGGCTGAAATGATGACATAGAAGCTTCTTTCAAGCAAAATATCTTTCTGACCTGGTCAGCATCCTGGAGAAGCCCACATACGCCTGCTCAAACGCGCCCCGATGTTTGGTCTCA
The DNA here is from genome assembly GCF_963855985.1 of Ostrinia nubilalis. Lineage (NCBI taxonomy): Eukaryota > Metazoa > Arthropoda > Insecta > Lepidoptera > Crambidae > Ostrinia > Ostrinia nubilalis. The sequence continues at coordinate 628,101 of NC_087101.1, forward strand.
GCCAGCAGTTGGGTGAAGTGTTGGCCGATGCGATTTAGCTGCTCGTGCGACAGCAAGCCCGTCTCGTCCTCCAGTTCGATGCTCATCCGGGCCACTAGCGTGCCGAGAATGTTTGACACCTGGGGATCAGTGAAGATGGGCCGACTCTGAGAGGGAGAAACCAAATGCGACAGCATACCTTATAACCTCTGCTCCCTGCCTGTATAATTAGTTTCATTTTTATTCATGGGAACAATGTACTAGTCTGAAGAAAACATAAAAAATATTACAATGTATAATCACAAGCACAAAAATGTGTACCCACAGCCATACTATGTAATTTAATTTTATACAAATAAAAGAGAAAAATATATTAAAAATAAACATAAAATTACACAGGATGAACTTGATTGACATTTTTAATTTAATATTCACTTTGTAATCGTACATACATACACATATTAGAGCCTAATAATATTTAAATGTAAAAAAAGTCTAATGCCAACTATCTATGGCTTACTGGTGGAATAGAGATGGGTTCAAGGCAAGTAACTTACAGATGTTATAAAGTCACTTAAATGCCCTTTATTATACTTCATGACATTAGCCGGGACAAACTATTACACCTAAGTATTTTCCGAAGAATGAAGATGCTTGTGATAAGTGCCACGAAATATGGTCGTAAAGTTCGGTATTCGCCAAAGCAAACTAAATATGTAAATCAAAAGGTACCAAACAAGTGTGTTAACGATAGGTTCTGTATATCAAGCGAGTATGATTCCATGTTCAATATAACATTAATTTTTCCATCCTGTAAGTACTTTCCCTCATCGAATCTCTTAGTGTTCAGGCTATTAATGTTTTCTTGCCCAACTTATATATTTCATTCATAATTTCACAATGAAAATGATTATTACTAACCTCTTTCACTGATCTCCAAGCACATAGAAGCACCATTTGAGCTGTAACTGGTCTTCCATCTTCTAGTCTCAGGTCACTAGAATTTAGAATTTAGAAATGTGTAGATAAAGGCCTCTAGCTGAATAACTTATAGCCACGTACCCCCAATCCAATCCACTGTCTGGTTGACACCAAGGTCAACTAAGGCCTTTGTGATGGATGACTCTATGGATCTTATTTGACAGTTAAGTTAAAAAGAGATTCTGGTTTTATTTAATAAGGAGGAAAAGTGATATTCATTAATGTTGGGATTGTGAACAATGATAATGATTTGCGCCAATCGTAGTAGCAGGACGGTTTTAAGCACAAGCCAATTTATACATCTTCAATAAGGAAGAATTTGCCTAACAAGATCTGTGCTTCAGGAAGAACACGCTTGCAGATCAAGTTTTTAAGGACAAGCCAATTTATACCTATCGCTCTTTTATTATGGAAAAAATTGCCTAGCTACATCTGTCTTGGAAAAATACGCTCGCAAATCAATTATGAGTCTCCAGCAGTCTTTAACTAAGGAAGAATTTGCCTAGCGCTAATCTATAAAATTAAGAAATACGCTTGCAGGTCAAGTATGAATATTCCAATCTCCAGCAGCCTGTGAATCTCACCCCGTGTTGCCGTAGTCATCGGTAGCAATGCCACCAGCGTCCATAGGCAGGTGTCCCTCGGGCGACGCGTTGTTGACCACACAAGCCACGCTCTGGTTCACCAGCAAGCATAGATCTATGAGTTCAGCGATCAGCGCCCTCCATTGGTCGTCGCCGGCTAGAACTCTGAAAGCAAAATTTTGGCTTATTAGAAAACCGAATTAGTACGTCCAACGAGAAGCGATACCAAATTAAACAAACCCAATGTCATGGGTGAACCCGTCTGACTTTGACATATTTTGGCGGGAGAACGAGACATTACGAAAAATGAGAAGAGACAGAATATATTGTTAACTCGACAGTCATATTGACCTTTTGTATCGCTGCTAGTTGGCCGTACTTTAGGTGATTTGATGACACTCAAACTCAATACACATGCGTCGTCAAACGAAAATCACATATGTTGGCATGGATTCACATCCACTTCGTACAGACTTCGTTCGAACATCGTATACATAAATTGATTGATCGAAAAGAAATATGTCCGCCGAAGTGGAGTGAGATAGCAGAATTGCGAGCTATGTCTGTCCAGCTAGGTATGCGAAGTGGATTTGTGTGTCATACGTGAAGCGTTAGGCTCTGCTCCGCTTTCTAGTTTAGTATAATTTTATAAACTAGTTTGCAACTCCCTGTCCACAGAAGTGGAGTACAAATGTTTATTGCGCTCACCACTCCCACCACCTCGCTCCGCTCCCGTGGACAGGGAGCGTCAGTCTAAGTAACCGGTGGACTGAGTGTGAGTTTACACTTTTAGTTTAGTGAGCTCACTAGTGAGCGCGTTTAAAAAATGTATGAAAATTTTAGTTTTTGAACGTTTCACGAACGATCGCTGTACAATCCGTCATACATTAAATGTCATTTTTTGGTGAGCGCGTTTGATGAAAACTCACACTCAGCCCTCAGATCTCCACTAGGTGACTCAGGTGGAGCGCCTCGACTCGCGGTGGCTCAAATGGAGACGCTGGCGCAACCTGAGGCACAACTCGTTGCGAGGCAAAATTCGTCGCCGCGGTTAAGTCACATTTTGCCGCTCGGCTCGATACGCGGCCGTCGAATCGATTGAGATTAAGGCCCAGAACACACGGTGAAACGCAACTGCAACGAAACTGCAACTTCTAGTTACTTTTGAGTTGCATCTAAGTTTCTGCCATAGTGTCCGTTGAGAGACCACACACGACGCGACCAGTTTGACCAGTTCAAATCGGTTTCAAACTGGTCGCGTCATGTGTGGTCTCTCAACGGACGCTATTGTAGAAATTATTCGTTGCAGTTGCGTTTCACCGTGTGTTCTGAGCCTGAGGTGTTCGGATCGAATTCTCCACTCACGCGGGGTCGCAGTTGGTCATGAAGTAGCCGACGCAGTGCAGCACGCCGTACATGGGCCTCGCGCGCGCCGCCGCCGCCATGCTGCCCGCTAAATTCGAGGCTGAGGCCTTAAGATAGCATTCGGATCAAGACGACAGCGACGAGAGACCACGACCCGAGACCGCGACAGGCAACCGGTCGCAGGTCGTAGGGCGACAGCTACTTAAGATAGCATTCGGATCAAGACGACCGCGACGAGAGACCACGACCCGAGACCGCGACAGGCAACCGGTCGCAGGTCGCAGGGCGACAGCTACTTACGAATCTTCGCGACACGAGTCGTGCGACCCATACGAAACTTACTAATTCTATTAAAATTTCGTCTTCGTGCGAAGAAAACACGGCCATTTTGCATCTGTCGCGCCACGGCACTGCCTTGTGAGCGACCGAGTCGCGCGACGCAAGTAGCCGGCAGGCCACGCCCACACGTCGCGCGACTCGGTCGCTTGCATCCGTCAGCACTTCCTATTAATTCATATAAAGCAGTGGGTCGCGGTCGCCGGTCGCGGTCTCGCGTCGCGGTCGTCTTGATCCGAATGCTACCTAGGTGTTCGGATCGAATGCTCCACTCACGCGGGGTCGCAGTGGGTCATGAAGTAGCCGACGCAGTGCAGCACGCCGTACATGGGCCCCGCGCGCGCCGCCGCCGCCACGCTGCGCGCGCTCACCGCCAGTTGCGCACGAAGTTCGCGCAGCAGCCGCGAAACTAGCGCGAACATCGCCGGCTCCGCTGCCGTGCTGTAATATACAACAAGGGATAAAAAATGGCAATGCCAGATTTTGTATGGAAGGTGGCGTCTTTTTTTTTCGCGCGGCCATCCACCAAACCTTATTTTTTTATAACAAAATAGTGTAATAAACCAAACTTACTATGACATGTATACGAGCATTAGAAGTTTGATGATTTTACATACTAGATTTGCTTTGTGCGCGCAAGTTTTGTAAGAAGTTGTAAAAAATAGTGACAAGACACAAGCGGACACGTCTTTCTATTTTAAAAAGACAATGCCGGAACCAGTGTCTTGGCACTTGGCAGTAAAATGTCAACTGTCAAGATGATACTGAGTGGGTGACCTCTTTGGCAACATTTTTTCTCTCTTTTCTCTTCATTGTTTTTGTACTTTTTTTTTAGTTGTCAAATAAATAATTTTTCTTTCTTTCTTTCTTGTGACCACGGCTAGCAGCAGCAGCAGCATAGCAGGCGAAACGACAAGCCGTGAGTACATAATGTAACTTATTCCAGACCATAAACCAGACCATCTGGGGACCACTATACAGGATGGAATTTTGAAATGCCACCTGGAGGGAAAGTACTCATAATATTGTAGATAGAAAATTTTTCTCAAAGAAAACATTCCTTTATTTTTTAAAAGAAATAGAACTGCATTCAAAGATTTCCAAAAATTTGCTTGCCAAACCCGGGAATCAAACCAACTAAAATCTGTTAAAAATTACACCCTGTATTTTTATTACATCGATTGTTAGGGTTAAGTATAAGGATGAAATCTCTCTAACGAACTTGATAAATCAAATGAAGGGAAAACCATGAAATCTTAAATTATTTTAATTATGTACAGAAAATTGTAACTATAGCATGGTAATGATTTTTCGAAAAAATTTCGAAAATCTTTGAATGCAGTTCTTTTTCTTTTCAAAAATGAAGGAATGTTTTCTTTCAGTAAATTTTTCTATCTACAGTATTAAGAGTACTTTCCCTCCAGGTGACATTACAAAATTCCACCCTGGATACGCGCATGAGCGTGCGCTCGCGCCTGCCGCGTATGGAGACCCGTCACACAAGCCCGCGCCACATTGCACTGCTCAAACTATCTTCGATACAAATAGGTCCATTCCACCAGCTCGCACAAAGCGTTTCGACGACTCTTTTATAATGCGAACAGCTAGGGACTGGAACTCGCTGCCTGCTGCTGTATTTCCCGAACACTATAATCCGGGCCTTTTCAAGGCGAGAGTGAATATGCACTTACAGTACAGGGCAGATATGTACCATCCTAGACTGCAACTCACTTAACACCAGGTGCGATTGCGGTCAAATACTTGCCTTGTCTTGCATAAAAAAAAGGTTTGCTTGATTTATGATCCTTATTTAGAAAAAATGAAAAACACTAATGTAAAAGTAGTAGTCACTGGGCACCACGTCGTATCACATCAATCTATATTAATAATTTCGTCAAGGGGTACGGTAGACTGGATCGAAACCTTATATGAATAACAAAGCATAAAAAAATATCGATTTTGAGTCGACAACATATATCCGCAAAATTCGGATAATGGAGAATTTCGTTAAATTCCGATGGCACTGACAAACAAACCGCTGTCGCCATCTTTAGTAGTTCACCATCCACTCACTATGCGATCAGCGCCAAAACCTTATAATAAACTATTTGCTGGGTTGTCATCGATCCATAAATAAATGGAGATCAGTGCGTTTCGCGATTTTTATGACAATACTCTTTGTTATGTGTTTTTTCTTTAATTGGCCGATTCAACCACAGAAAAAGAATATTAGCCATAACCATAAAAGTTGAAGTTCAATGTCAATGTCATTTAGTTTCGCACAGTGATAAATTCCAGTGACATGCAATTTTTGTAATAGCAAAATATTTGTAAGAAACTGCAAACAAATGCAAATATGCAGTCGATGTGTGGAATGCGACAACATTATACTCGGTTAGCGGCTTAATATTTTTTTTATTTAACCCGACAATAATAAATGACCACATGCATAGCCTATGTTGAGTTGTTATCAACATACACGACAGAAACAGACACGATTTTTGCACCGTTTTTTCTGATAACGGAATAGACTCCTTCATGCGCAAGTTCCACTTGAGCTCGGCTGGCAGCTTATTATTATAAATAATTGTGTAATATATTTTTGCAGATAATTTCAATTATTGCGAGTGTTGTGGCTTAGAAACAATTAGGCAGTTAAGAATAAACAAGGCTCGGGCACTATCAAACCTTTTTCCTAAAAAGCAAAAAGCTGCTTCTGCTGCATCACAAGATTTATTTGATGACTTTCAGGTAAGTTAATAGTGTAGGTCACTGAGTAAAGTAAAATAAATATAGAGGTGGGAGGATATACCTACACCTACATACATTCACAATACTTATTATTACTTGAATATTTGTCTAAAAATAAAATATATTTCTCTTATTAAACTCAGTTAGCTCAGATGGTAAGAGCGCGACAACGGAGAAGTCGAGGATGTAGGTTCAATTCCTGCATGTGGTGTATTTTTTCATCACATCTTATTAAATTTGTTTAATAAGAGTAACACAATATATCATTAAAAATTTAAATTAAATCTTTAAATTAAATTAAATTAGCTATTCATAAATATATTTCTCTTTTAAGGTTGATAACGAAGAGTTGACGCTAATCGAGGATTCATTGATGATTGATGATGCTTCTTCGGACAACAAGAAAAAACAGCTACTGTCAGTCAGCAGTGATGATGCTTCTTCGGACAATAAGGAAAAACAGCTGCTGTCAGTCGGCAGTGATTTTATTTCTTTAGAAGAAGAAGAGAAAGAAAACATATCAAATAAATGGCGGGCAGACCCCCGAAAAAGCGTAAATATTGAAGCAGGTTTAGTACAGAATATCAGCACTCCAGGACTAACTATTTATATTTAGCACTTTCAAATAACACCATTCAAGTATCAGTACATTCAGTTGGTTCTATGATTTATGAATGTGTTCAATGTCAAGCACTTCATTTTTTAGGTGAAAAAATTAAAAATCATTTTAAAAATTGTTGTCATAATGGGAAGGTATACATAGACCCAGACAGAGTCTTAAAGCCAATTCCAGAAATATTATTAGCATTTTTTTTAATTAAACAGAACAGATGAAAGTGCTCGACAATATCTTTACACTGAAATTCCGACACATTCAAGATTTATCCATGGACAGTGGCAACCACGAATATCTCAGTCAGCGGCTGATAAAGTAATTGCAAGAATGTATAATTATTCCTTTTCTGATCGGGAACGATATTATCTCCGGCTATTATTACTTCTTCACGTCAAAGGGCCGACTTGCTTCAGAGATGTTAGAACTTATTAATATGAAAATATTATTTACACATCATTTCGAGAAGCTGCTCAAGCAAGGGGGCTGCTTTTTGACGATCAAGAATGGGAAAGATGTTTGGATGAAGCAATTGGTTTCAAACTTCCTCGGCAATTACGACAGCTGTTTGCGTTAATTTGCGTGTTTTGTGAAGTAACTGATCCTAATGCTCTTTGGGAAAATTTTGCATCACATTTTATCGAAGACTTTACAAGATCCCGCTCTAAAATATTATCCAAACAGTTGGCTTTACAAGAAATTGATGAAACATTAAAACTCCACGGAAAGAGACTAACAGATTTCGGACTTCCGGAGCCAGGTATTGATGAAAATAGTATTTTCTTATCTGATCCCGTTTCTGACTATTAATAAGAGTTATTTACATAACCTATATTAACGATTGAATTTGATTGTTTTGTTAATTTGTCTTAGTTTATTTTGAATGTTGATTTAAAATAAAAATAATTTGTGTAAAAACATTTGCAGTTTTTATTTACCATATTTATTAAACACAACTGTGACACAACTAACGAAGCTATAATTATGTGTCTATATATTTAATATTCTTTGAGAACCGATGACTACAGAAACATCTATCTACATTTTGCACCTAGAATTGTGTATTATGAGTCAAATTTCACCCGAGCGAAGCCGGGTTTTCGTCTAGTATTTAAATATAACAAATAACTTAGTAAGAAATATACAGGGTGTTAGGTAAATGGGTATATGAGCCGACACTAGCCCATGTTAACATGGTCATATAAATCGTATGGTGAAGTCAGAAAATCGATATCATCATTTTCATTATTTTAATTTTCATACAAATCTGATTTTATAAATTTTATTTTGTATGAACATTTAAAAAATTAAAACGATGATATCAAATTTCTGACTTCACCACACCATTTATATGCATATGTTAACATGGGCTAGTGTCGGCTCATATACCCATTTACCTATCACCCTGTATATAATATTTTACGTTTTTAATGGTTATGTTATTTTTATAATGCGTCTTTTAAAGCATTGAAAATAAAACAGTACTAGTAAGAAATAAAACGCCCACTTACATTTCTCCTTCTTCTCCTGCCAACACTAATTCTGGTAGCTTTTTCTGCAGAAAGACGAGTTTGTACGCAGCGGACGAACAGTCGGTCGGCTTCATCGACGACGCCTGCCGTATGATAGTATCCACGTCCAGACTAACACTGTAGCGTCGGTTCTACAAAATTGAAAAACATGGTCAAGGCGACGAAGACTCAAGCTTAATTCTGTGACACCTTGCATAGATACGACTACAACAAAAACTAATAACCTTAATATTTTAGACCAGTGTTTTTCAACCTGTGGGTCGCGACCCCCCGGGGGGTCGCCAAGGCTCTACAGGGGGGTCGCGCGAGGTCGTAAAAACTACTTCAGTAAAAAAAACAGTAATATTATAAAGGAAGATTTATTCGAAATCTAATTATGCAAATGCATAAATGGTGTATGGATTTAAATATTCGATTCCTACAACATATTTGTAACATTATAAAATGCATGAAAAAAAAGCAAGCGGTCGGGGGGTCGCAAAATATTTTTTCAAACTAGGGGGGTCGCGTCATAAAAAAGGTTGAAAAACACTGTTTTAGACTGTACTGGTAACTCTTGACAGTCATTGAATGCATTATACAAAATAACTATGTGAATCATAAAAATGTGTGTGATTACGAAATACTGTATGTGACATTGTTGGTGTACCTAATAAATAAAATAAAAATAACGTATTGAAGCATACCGTGATTAGATCAACTGGGGCATTCGACAAAATCCACATCGCCAGAGATTTGTTGACCTCATAACTGTCTTCCAGGTGTAGAAGGAGTTTCTCTACGTATTCTTCTTTCCAATCTCTGTAAATAAATTATTTTTTATGCATAACAAAGGCAGATATTTGACCGCAATTGCACATAAATGATTATAATTATTGAGAGATCGAGTATTTTACATCGAGATCGATGAACGTATGTTGCGCATTGTAATACAATAATTGGATAGTCAAGCTTGTCTCTAGGTCCCTATACAGGGTGTTAGGTAAATGGGTATATGAGCCGACACTAGCCCATGTTAACATGGTCATATAAATGGTATAGTGAAGTCAGAAATTTGATATCATCATTTTATTTTTTTTAAATTTTCATACAAAATAAATTTTATAAATTCCGATTTGTATGAAAATTTCAATAATTAAAATGAAGATATCAATTTTCTGACTTCACCATACCATTTATATGACCATGTTAACATGGGCTAGTGTCGGCTCATATACCCATTTACCTAACACCCTGTATAGAGCCACAATGAGTTGACATGACAGTCGAACTTTTTGCCCACGAAAACAACGTGAAAAGCCATCCCCAACGTCCTAACCTAACCTACCACCTTTAAAAATACCTGTAACGCTCATTTAGCATCATTAGTCCTTCAGCTATTCTTTGTAGCCTGCCCTGCCCATGCTGACCGAATGGTTTTGATCTTGCATGACCTCAAAAATTACCACGAAAGCAACCTGCAAAGCCCCCATCACCTGTTGTAGCCATCAAAGCTCATCAAATCCGTCCAAGCTACCAGCAGCATGGCTGCAACCCGCTCGCCCAGCTCGGCCTGCCCCAGCGAGTAGTCCACGCCGAGGGTCAGAAGAATCTTACGCATCTCGAAGAAATGGTAGAAGTGGTAGCCTTCAGGGTCCCTGCAACGGACGAGGTACGATCCAACTGTGCGCGGGAGCTACCAATTTGCTACTGATTGTGTGTGAGCGTTTCTCACGTGTGCGGTTAAGCAAATCGTAAACTCCTGAGCCCTTTCCGTTAATTTATTTTCCAGATCTATAGAAATAAACTGGTGTTGTTATACTAGATTGGGGTTTTTTTCAGTTAAGTTATAGCCATCAGTCTGTCGGGTGTAATCTTGCTTGGTTTGGAACTAGATGGTGGCATATGAAAGGATCAAGAATAGGTATAATGTTACAATAATATTGGCGTGCAAACATGAAATATTAAATAAAATACTAAAATACATATACTACTTAAATAAGCATATAAAATATTAGGACTAATAATATGTAATACAACATATAAATAAATAAAAAGTATTAATAGTGGAATACACACATTACCAAAATTACATTTGTGCCAACGAACATACCGAAAGCACAAATAATGCGGCTAGCCATTCTGGAATTATTGACTAATTAATTACTCGTACTTTATAGGGCAAAGTACTTGATGAAATAGCACAGAATAATAATAAGTACTGAAATAGTAGCAAATGGTAGTATGTAATGCACATAGTTTGATTTACGTATCTCGTTCGTTCAGTTGCCCCGAGGGTGACGTACTTAGTGGCTGTGTTGGCTACGTAGATAACTCAAAATATCACAAAACATCTTACCTGCTCCGTCCGTCTAGCCGTAGTGTCAGATTTAACGTGATTGAAGATACCGCAATCATGCTATCAAAGCGAAGCTCTGTCACGTATGTATGTAATACGGCTGTATGTGTGAATAAATCTTTAGTTAAAGGAACAAGTTCTTACCTGATAACTATACGACGTATAGATACTTGTACCACCTCCAACGTCACCTTCCGTGGGCTGTATCTAGCTACCAACGTGAAGCTTGTCATGCTCTAAGATTCATAAACGGTGTGACGAGCGCAAAGCAATTTGGTGCATCAATGGAGATCAGATGACAAGTAGTAACGCGAGATCAGTCATAGAGAATGGACATTGTGAAGGCCGACTCGAGGCTACTTACGAATTTGCCAACCGGGTAACATGGAAAGCATTGGGGGAGGCCTATGTTCAGCAGTGGACGTCCTATGGCTGAGATGATGATGATGATGATGATTACGAATTTACTCGTTTGAGAAATAAGTTGCGAGTTCGTTGAGGGAGCCTCGTTCAACGTTGAAAGCCAATTTGATGCGTTACACGCCTTAAGGTTACGTACGTAAGTATGTAACGCAACCATCTGAACTTAAGGTAGCCTTTCGAAGGGAGCGTCTATAGCGTCAGTGGCGCCGCGACTGACGCCGCGACAGAGCGACAAATAGATGTTCTATGCAAATGTGTGAAATTCTAGGGAACGACATTCGAACGCAGCGACACTGTCGCGGCGTTAGTGACGCGGCGATGGTGGCATTAAAGACCAAAGCTAAAGACGCCGCGTCTGTGATGCTTAGTTCGAAAGGCTACCTCTAGCCAAGTCTATAACGTCATCTCACCTGTCATATCCATCCATGTCGACGGAGTCTGCGTTGCATAGCGCCTCGAGCGACAGCTTGCGGCGGCTGTAGGACGCGCCAGGCACGAGGCTGGCGAAGCACTGTGCGCGGAACCGCTCCAGGAAGGCCCGGTAGTACGCACAGGCCGAGTCGTCCTTGCGGGCCAGCGGCTTGTAGCTGTCTTGCAAGCGTTTGGTGAACTGGGGAGAATGTTGGAGGTTACATGTTGTATCACCTGTTAAAACTGTAAGACCAAATCATGTTGCTCTGTAATATGTTTTCACACATGTTTATGTAAATAAATATCTTTATCTTTATTTTTAGGTGGGTGGCTTATGATATGTCGAATACAAGCCCAGATTAGTTGGGTTGTGTCATGACATATGATATGACGTGATCTATTTCGAATACAATAATCGGTGCAGAGTTCACATATTAGTAGACATTCTAGGCTACGCTATTGATTACAGAAACAACAAACTGAGGACCATTAGCCAAGAAACGGATGCACACCTCAGATCACGTGACAGTCGAAATAAAAAGAAGTTAGGACAAAGATCCTTTATAGACTCTCTCATGCATGGTGCACATTCTACACAAGGACGAAACTGTTCAAGGTCAAACGTAGAACACCACTATGTTTCCACAAGTCAACTGTCGCCATCCGTCGATACAAGCAGATAAGCTCCATTCTACCCCCAAAATACTTACGGTTTACGGGACTATTCCCACCTCTCGTTCACTCCACTTGTCCACTGCAACTCCTGTGTAGCCAGGATCTACAGCTTGATCGCCAATAAAAACCCAACCAGTGAAGGTCAAGTTTATCCGGGGGGAAAGTAAAGCTGTCATTGGACCCGCAACGAAATTAACAAATTAATCACAAGAACAAAGAAGGAGTTCGAAGTGAAGGTAGTACTCACGGTCTGTATAAGCGCCAGTATGAGCTGTCGGAAGTGCGGGTCCTGCGAGTTGATGTTGTACTTGAGGAAGTACAGCACGAAGTCCAGGTCTCCTTCGGACAGCGCCTCCGTTGTTCGCGCCGAACGCGTCACCACGCCCAGCGCTAAGTAGCGCGTCTGATACAAATAGACAAAAACATTTTACAATCGGATATTCTTGACTGCTGTTTGTTACAAAGAAACGCTTTTGCCGGCGATTTCGTGACACATATTGTGCTTTGGTCGAGCTGGCACAAAACAGTTACTAGCCAAAACAACAGCCACAATGGTAAGGTTAGGCACCTGTCAAAACACTTCGTGTGCATATTCATATCATTGGGGTACGACAAATGCTACACAATTCCTTTATTCGATTGCGAGCGAAAGGAGCAGATGTACCACCTAAGACGGCACGTCAAAATTTATTTTAAAGTTTACTTTAAAATTAACTGCGATTGGGTTTGATTCTTTTGTGTCTGAAATTATTGGTAAGTATTTACAATACCCGGCGATAAATATTGCACATCGACCTTTACAAAGAGACAATCGGCTATTTTCGGTTTCGTAGAGCGTTATCACTGACAATGACATTTTGTCAAAGTGTAAACAAACTTTATTTTAAATGTGTGCAATTGATTTTGTGAATTAAATTGCTAAAAACTTTTTATAGTCGTGAAAGAAAAGTGGTTCACAATGTGTTAAAGTATTTGTCGAAGAGAAATACTAAGGGTTCGGACAATATTTTCTTTGAATAATGTTTTGTCAATGACGTTTTGTATCGTATAGGTAGTGTGCGACAGAGATAACGCCCTACGAGCCGAAATTAACCGATTCTCTTTCCAAAGGTCGATGTGGAATATTTAATGCCGGGTACTGTAAATAGTATCGACTACATACGAGTAATTGCACGAAACATGCGATCCGCAACTAAGGCCGAGTTGCACCACCCAACTAACCGTAACTATAACAATAAACGTTATTTTTTGTATAGTGTTTGACAGATTTTTGACGTTTATTAAAGTTAAAGTAAGATGGTGCAGCCCAGCCTATCTGTAGCTGTGGATCGTCGTGAAAAAGTTTTTGGCTTAGTCATCAAAATGACAACTTCTCAAAATGACAACCGGGACGCAAAATGTCCACAAATAATCGAAATATCCGAAATAGACGATATTATTATGAGAAGTTGTCTTTTAGCGAAGTTGACATTTTAAGAAGTTGTAATTTCGAGAAGTGGACATTTTGCATCCCGGTTGTCATTTTGAGAAGTTGTCATTTTGATGACTAAGTCAAGTTTTTACCCACCTCATCTACAGCATCTACCGCCGCCCTCTTCAGCACGTCATAGCTGACGAGCCCCTTCCAAGCATCAGCAGGAGGATTGTCTCCAGCCAGCTTGTCAGCCACGCCCGCACGCCTCAGTGCGTTCACTAGGAGCAGGATGCCCTTTAGGTCTGAGGAACGCACGTGTTGCTCAGCGATCTTGATGTGGGGGAGACTGGAAGTGGACAGAAGCATAGTTTTATGAATGGTTTGATCAAGTTAACGCCTTAATGCTTTTAGAATAGAGGCGTTATCATTTTTCTTTGACTATGTTCTGGCTGCCGGAACCTCAGCACATAAACTACAAACTGGCCATATAGAAGTCTCTTTATCGATTCCACTTAAAGGATGGTTAATGCAGAATCAACAGGATCTGCTAAGGGACAATGCGCGAACCACGTAACTGGCAACGGCTCACTTTTTGAAATTGGAATACCTTTTGTTTTGCAGCGTCTGGAGAACGGAGGATTAGTTACCATCACCACACACAGGACCACAGCCCGCAAATTTTCATGGTCATGCCAACCTCACGGTTATACTGGCCGAATCGCGGGAGGTGTGCGTGGAATTGCGGCTGCCTAGGGCAGATTGCACTCTACCGTGCTAGGGCCATAACATAGAGATATAGAGAGATGCCTACTAATGTGCTGAGATCGAAACTCAGTGTCGCATTAAAAATTCACATACACAAAGTAATCAAAATATGTCCTCATTATCCACTGCGGTATCAGTACTCAACGTTCGAATAATCTTTAGTGCTACGCAAGCAATGTAAACGGTTTACATTATGACACTGACACACACATCATTGCTGTCACGAGTAATGTGTTCTGTTTTTGGGCATATTACTGCGACACCGGCCCCGCCCTCTTTTCGCATCTACTAGACTAAAAGCTAGTGAACACCAGATCTACGTCATTTTATAAAAGCTGAAAGTTTGTCAGCGTATGCTCCCAATATAGGATGTTGATGAATTATGAAGTTTGGGTCATCATGGCTTTGGGAGCTACCCTAAAAAATTGTCTGGCAAGGAGTTGGAACTGTCAAAACTGTTTGGCTGTTGGGGAAAATACTTCTAATTATTGCCCAAACATTATACATAAAAATCAGATTTTATGGTATCACCATTCCCACAGGTGGGAATAGTCCCATCCATGTCGACGGAGCCATTCCCACAGGTGGGAATAGTCCCGTAGACCGTAAGTGCTTTGGTGTAGAATGGAACTTATCTGCTTGTATCGACGGATGGTGATAGTTGACTTGTGGAAACATAGTGGTGTTCTACGTTTGACCTTGAACAGTTTCGTCTGTACTTCAGCAGGTCATGTACTCACAGCCGCTCGACGATGGGCTCGTGGAGACGGAGCAGCTTGGCCAGCAGCGCTTCGAGCGCGGACAGCGCGGCGGAGTGGGTCCGCGCGTAGGCCGCGTGTTCGAGCGCCGGCGCCACCCACTCGTCGTACAGCACCGAGGTGGAGGCACCCACGGACCGTTTAGGCGCGATTGGTCCAATTCGCAACTGGGCCAATCGTGAAAAATTCACAAATTCGCGATTAGTCCAATTCGCGATTGGTCCAATTCGCTATTGTGTCAATTCGCTATTGGTCCAATTCGTAATTGGACCAATTCGCTTTTTTCTGAATAATAGTAAATGTTGAATAACCTCCTTATTTCTTTCATTTTAGATATCCTTTTATTTTGGACCAATTATGAATTGGACCAATAGCGAATTGGCCCAATGACACGTGGTATTTCAGCAGGCCGCGTACTCACAGCCGCTCGACGACGGGCTCGTGGAGACGGAGCAGCTTGGCCAGCAGCGCTTCAAGCCCAGACAGCGCAGCGGAGTGAGTCCAGGCATAGGCCGCGTGCTTAAGCGCAGGCGCCACCCATTCTTCCTACAGGACTTCAGTGGACGCGACCCTAGACACGTGGTACTTCAGCAAGTCGCGTACTTACAGCCGCTCGACGACGGGCTCGTGCAGACGGAGCAGCTTGGCCAGCAGCGCTTCGAGCGCGGACAGCGCGGCGGAGTGGGTCCGCGCGTAGGCCGCGTGTTCGAGCGCAGGCAACGGAGGCGCTGTCCGAAGGAGACCTGGACTTCGTGCTGTTGTATTTACTTTTGTTGTTACTCTGTAAATGCAACAGCACGAAGTCCAGGTCTCCTGTATTTACTCTGCGCGTACTCACAGCCGCTCGACGATGGGCTCGTGGAGACGGAGCAGCTTGGCCAGCAGCGCTTCGAGCGCGGACAGCGCGGCGGAGTGGGTCCGCGCGTAGGCCGCGTGCTTAAGCGTAGGCGCCACCCATTCTTCGTACAGAACTTCAGTGGACGCTACCCTAGACACGTGGTACTTCAGCAGAGGGCTGAGTGTGTTTTTTTCAAACGCGCTCACTAGTGAGCTCGTCAAAAAATGACATTAAATGTATGACGGATTTTACAGCGGGAAACTAAAGCCTGGTCCGTGAGCACGTAGAATCCCGTCCAATGACCCCAAGCTACCCATCCTTATCGCTCGCGCGTAATTATATTGCTGTCGCGACTGTGCGACGCGCGCCCGCAGTGAGTGTGCGAGCGCGACAGCAACATAATTACGTGCGAGCGACAAGGATGGGCAGCTTGGGGTCATTGGACGGGATTCTACGTGCTCATGGACCAGGCTTTATCAAAAACTAAAATTTTCATACAATTTTTAAATTGTATGAAAATTTTAGCGTTTGATGTAAACTCACACTCAGCCCACAAGTGGCGTACTCACAGCCGCTCGACGACGGGCTCGTGGAGACGGAGCAGCTTGGCCAGCAGAGTGCGTGCGCGCGTAGGCAGCTTGCTCAAGCGCAGGCGCCACCCATTCTTCCTACAGGACTTCGGTGGAGGCGCCCCCGGTCACGTGATACTTCAATCGTGTACTCACAGCCGCTCGACGATGGGCTCGTGGAGTCGGAGCAGCTTGGCCAGCAGCGCTTCGAGCGCGGACAGCGCGGCGGAGTGGGTCCGCGCGTAGGCCGCGTGTTCGAGCGCAGGCAACGGAGGCGCTGTCCGAAGGAGACCTGGACTTCGTGCTGTTGTATTTACTTAAAGTAAATGCAGCAGCACGAAGTCCAGGTCTCCTGTATTTACTCTGCGCGTACTCACAGCCGCTCGACGATGGGCTCGTGGAGGCGGAGCAGCTTGGCCAGCAGCGCTTCGAGCGCGGACAGCGCGGCGGAGTGGGTCCGCGCGTAGGCCGCGTGCCCGAGCGCAGGCAACGGAGGCGCTGTCCGAAGGAGACCTGGACTTCGTGCTGTTGTATTTACTTTTGTTGTTACTCTGTAAATGCAGCAGCACGAAGTCCAGGTCTCCTGTATTTACTCTGCGCGTACTCACAGCCGCTCGACGATGGGCTCGTGGAGACGGAGCAGCTTGGCCAGCAGCGCTTCGAGCGCGGACAGCGCGGCGGAGTGAGTCCAGGCATAGGCCGCGTGCTTAAGCGCAGGCGCCATCCATTCTTCCTACAGGACTTCGGTGGAGGCGTCTGACACGTGGTACTTCAGCAGAGGGCTGAGTGTGTTTTTTTCAAACGCGCTCACTAGTGAGCTCGTCAAAAAATGACATTAAATGTATGACGGATTTTACAGCGGGAAACTAAAGCCTGGTCCGTGAGCACGTAGAATCCCGTCCAATGACCCCAAGCTACCCATCCTTGTCGCTCGCACGTAATTATGTTGCTGTCGCGCTCGCACACTCACTGCGGGCGCGCGTCGCACAGTCGCGACAGCAATATAATTACGCGCGAGCGATGAGGATGGGTAGGGTAGCTTGGGGTCATTGGACGGGATTCTACGTGCTCACGGACCAGGCTTTATCAAAAACTTAAATTTTCATACAATTTTTTTTTGCTAGTGAGCGCGTTTGATGTAAACTCACACTCAGCCCACAAGTGGCGTACTTACAGCCGCTCGACGATGGGCTCGTGGAGGCGGAGCAGCTTGGCCAGCAGCGCTTCGAGCGCGGACAGCGCGGCGGAGTGGGTCCGCGCGTAGGCCGCGTGTTCCAGCGCCGGCGCCACCCATTCTTCCTACAGAACTTCAGTGGACGCGACCCTAGACACGTGATACTTCAATCGTGTACTCACAGCCGCTCGACGATGGGCTCGTGCAGACGGAGCAGCTTGGCCAGCAGCGCTTCGAGCGCAGACAGCGCGGCGGAGTGGGTCCACGCGTAGGCAGCTTGCTCAAGCGCAGGCGCCACCCATTCTTCCTACAGGACTTCGTTCGGTGGAGGCGCCCCTAGACACGTGATACTTCAATCGCGTACTCACAGCCGCTCGACGATGGGCTCGTGAAGGCGGAGCAGCTTGGCCAGCAGCGCTTCGAGCGCGGACAGCGCGGCGGAGTGGGTCCGCGCGTAGGCCGCGTGCTCGAGCGCAGGCGCCGCCCATTCTTCGTACAGAACTTCAGTGGACGCGACCCTAGACACGTGATACTTCAGCAGGTGCGTACTCACAGCCGCTCGACGATGGGCTCGTGAAGGCGGAGCAGCTTGGCCAGCAGCGCTTCGAGCGCGGACAGCGCGGCGGAGTGGGTCCGCGCGTAGGCCGCGTGTTCGAGCGCCGGCGACACCCACTCGTCGTACAGCTCGTCGGTAGAGACGTCCCCAGACACGTGGTACTTCAGCAGCGTTTCTAGCGTCACGGTGGCCTGCGAACACAAAATATACTTGAGATAGGTAGACTGATCAAATTCAAATAGTTTATTCAGTATGAAACGGGGCGTCTTAGCTAGCTCAGTCTGACACCCCGCTGTTTAGTACTAAGTCCCAGTTCGCCTTCGGCGATGAGGGATGTGTACCTATGTAGGATGCCTACAGGGATATTGACCAAGGAAACGCACAATCAACAACACAATGACACTTTGTATTTCTAGTTCCACAATGGTTCCTTATTCTAACTTCACTGACTCTAAGTTTATTATTACTACGAGCGAGTATTTTACAATTATAAATTAATGGCAATGAGAGGAATAGCGACGCGCCCGGTTCGCGTCCCGAAACTATAGTCTATCCAATATAGCTTGATTAGAATGACGGCTGTCAAACGAATGTGACTAGTGATGGGTATGTTTCGTACGGTTCACATAGATGTATCGATAAGTTTTCGAAAAAATGATATGAAAAAATGCACCCAATTTTTCTTCATATATCTTTATTCATAAAAATGACAATTATGATTTAAATTTAAAGACAGTAAACCTAAGTAGATGTACAACCTAAGTCGTAGTCATTATCATCAGTGTTCTTCAGTGGTTTTTTCCTCTCGCTAGAGGGCGGTGGGCATCTCTTCTAGAGCAACGGTGCTATGAATACCCAAAAAATTACCGGTGATTGATTTCCGATGTTTGATTATTTAAGAATGAAATGTTTTTTGGTTTTTAATAGTGAACATTTAGAAAAACGTATAACTTGACTTAAATATGTTAAAAAAAATATTTGTTAAATATGTTAAAAAAATAGTTTTAATTTAATATGACATTTGTCGATATGTCCCAACACTAACATTTTTGTAACTCGAGATAACCTTGTAGAGACGTCGTTAATACTCTAGCTTGATTTTTATGATTTCGAATTACTACTTATTGGTGTAATTTAACGCTGCATTTACACGAAATTATCATTTTTATTGGAAGCACTGTCGTCGAAAATATTGTTTGTAGGTCAGACGTGAATTATTTCTTGTCCGCCAATATTTAGCTCTCATTGATCGCTACTACAAAGTTATGTCGTTACTTTTGATGACAGCTGTCATTCTAATCAAGCTATATTGGATAGACTATAGTTTACGTATCCGCGAGAGGGGCGGCGCCCTGTGCGAGGTTTAGCGAGTGTTAGTTTGGATACTTATAACTAGGGGGGTAGGATGTGGTCCGATTAGCTCGAGCCAGAGACTGAAGCCTCGATAGTGAGCGCGACCACTGGGGAAAGGCGTTGGACCTACGGGGCGAGGGGGTGTGAAGTTCAGGAAGGGTGGCAGCAGGATTGCTACCGCAGGTTCGGGATGAGTATCACATGCACTACTCGGTAAGGACGAGAATAGGCAGCTATCAACGATAGAACGTTTCAACAGCAGCACGAAGCTTTTATGGCTCCGCGGAGGTAAACGAGGTATCGAGTCAAGCCAAGTTAGTGGGAACAGTGTGGGTAGCAATTCGCTAGGGACTCTGTGCAATGCAACCGAGGGAACAATAGACGCGCGCGCGAACGTCTGGTTGTTGCAATGGCTCCCGAGCGAATGCTAGGCGCCCGCGGTCGCCGCCGTCTCTTATATTAGCTCGGTCTGTTCGGCGTGCGGCTGCGCAGCCGTAGGGTTGTCAAAATCTCTGCGCTCGGTGCTAGGGCTGTCGATGCGTCGCGGGGCGCGTCACAAGTATACAGGGTGGAATTTGTTATGCCACCTGGAGGGAAAGTACTTTTAATACTGTAGATAGAAAATTTTACTCAAAGAAAACATTCCTTTATTTTTGAATAGAAATAGAACTGCATTTAAAGATTTTTGAAAATTTTTCGAAAATTCACTTTCCCTCCAGGTGGCATTACAAAATTCCACCCTGTATAGGCCCTTTCCAGGGCACTTATACATGTCCCAAATATAGCTTGCCCTACCACCACTTCGGGACAACGTATGGACTGGTGCTAAGAAGTGGCGAAAGAAACTCAGTCAACTTTGTCAGCCTCTTTTTCAATAAAATAAATAATAAATAAATATCCTTGGACATTTTACACTGCGCTTCTCGTCCCAAACTAAGCAAAGCTTGTACTATGGGTACTAGACAACGGATATAAACATACTTAAATACTTTTTTTTTGTAAATACATACATAGTATACATAGAAAACACCCAGTCCAATGCAAACAAATATGTTCATGCACACAAATGTTTGTACTGTGCGGGAATCGAACCCGCAACCTCCGGAATAGTAGTCCGTTTCAAACCACTACACCAAACGGCCGACTTTGCAAAAATCAGTCAGTTATAGCATCTGTTCAGGTGGGAATTCACAGATGGTTCAAACTTGGAGTGCAAGTTTGGTCGTGTTCCCCCAAAGACGATGAAGCACATGATGTCGTGCCTTGCGTTCCCAAGAAACTGCTGAATGCTACTGACAACGCCACTCTTGTAGCAGAGTTTTGGGCTGACACTGTGTAGGTTTGTTGACACAACAAGAAAAAGCTAGCACAGGTGGGCGTGGCATACTCACGCTGGACTGCACGTCCTTGACGGTGAGCGCGCCGATGACGTCACGGATGACGTCGGGCATGCGTGCCAGCAGACGCGCCGTGCCCAGCCCCTGCGCCAGCGACGACAGGATGACGTAATGGCTCTTGCTCGCCTTGTTGAAGTTCGACACCGAGCAGAACAGCTTGTCCAACGCCACGATGTTGCCTGGGAGATGTTTTATTGTTAAAGAACATAATATTTATAGTATAAGGGGAATAGTAACGTCACAAAGCTGTCACAGTATACGCGTCTGTTCAGACTCGCAGCATTAGATGGGAGAGTATGTTTGCAACGCTCTACTGCCAGTAGCGCCAGCGTCCTATCCGTCACCGTGTCTGGCATCTCGCCGTCATCACGCTTCAGCACAATGTCCACTCACCCTTCCATGTGTAGTTTTGGGTCTGCGATCGGACGCGTCCCCGGAGTAAGGATAGGGGAACGCCTCCCAGTCACCGATTATAGTGATTTACCAGCGCGGACAGAAACCCAAGCTCGGCAGGTCTCGCCAACCCAGTAGGTCCACGAGTGCCAGCCGGAGCACCGTGTCATCTTGTCCAGCTTCTTGCGTCATCACACCTCAGCACAGTGTCCACTCATCCTCGGGCTGCCGCGTGCAGTAGCCGACCATGGTGGACAGATGCCGCACGCTGTCCATGTAGCGCCAGCCCTAGCATCATGTCACCTGGTCGGATCAGGCGTGATGAGTGATGACAGCAAGAAGCTGGAGTTTCAAGTAGCATTGTGCTTTTAGCGTCGTGCGTCATCACGCCTCAGCACAGTGTTTCCGAGTGCCATGGCGGTTAACTTGTCCAACGTCTTGCGTCATTACGCCTCAGTGTCCACTCACCCTCGCGCTCCAGCCGCGTGCAGTAGACCATAGAGGCCAGCGCCTTGACGGACAGATGGCGCACTTGTCCAGCTTCTTGCGTCATCACGCCTCAGTGTCCACTCACCCTCGCGCTCCAGCCGCGTGCAGCAGACCATAGAGGCCAGCGCCTTGACGGACAGATGGCGCACTTGTCCAGCTTCTTGCGTCATCACGCCTCAGTGTCCACTCACCCTCGCGCTCCAGCCGCGTGCAGCAGACCATAGAGGCCAGCGCCTTGACGGACAGATGGCGCACTTGTCCAGCTTCTTGCGTCATCACGCCTCAGTGTCCACTCACCCTCGCGCTCCAGCCGCGTGCAGTAGACCATAGAGGCCAGCGCCTTGACGGACAGATGGCGCACTTGTCCAGCTTCTTGCGTCATCACGCCTCAGTGTCCACTCACCCTCGCGCTCCAGCCGCGTGCAGCAGACCATAGAGGCCAGCGCCTTGACGGACAGATGGCGCACTTGTCCAGCTTCTTGCGTCATCACGCCTCAGTGTCCACTCACCCTCGCGCTCCAGCCGCGTGCAGTAGACCATAGAGGCCAGCGCCTTGACGGACAGATGGCGCACTTGTCCAGCTTCTTGCGTCATCACGCCTCAGTGTCCACTCACCCTCGCGCTCCAGCCGCGTGCAGCAGACCATAGAGGCCAGCGCCTTGACGGACAGATGGCGCACTTGTCCAGCTTCTTGCGTCATCACGCCTCAGTGTCCACTCACCCTCGCGCTCCAGCCGCGTGCAGTAGACCATAGAGGCCAGCGCCTTGACGGACAGATGGCGCACTTGTCCAGCTTCTTGCGTCATCACGCCTCAGTGTCCACTCACCCTCGCGCTCCAGCCGCGTGCAGTAGACCATAGAGGCCAGCGCCTTGACGGACAGATGGCGCACTTGTCCAGCTTCTTGCGTCATCACGCCTCAGTGTCCACTCACCCTCGCGCTCCAGCCGCGTGCAGTAGACCATAGAGGCCAGCGCCTTGACGGACAGATGGCGCACTTGTCCAGCTTCTTGCGTCATCACGCCTCAGTGTCCACTCACCCTCGCGCTCCAGCCGCGTGCAGTAGACCATAGAGGCCAGCGCCTTGACGGACAGATGGCGCACTTGTCCAGCTTCTTGCGTCATCACGCCTCAGTGTCCACTCACCCTCGCGCTCCAGCCGCGTGCAGTAGACCATAGAGGCCAGCGCCTTGACGGACAGATGGCGCACTTGTCCAGCTTCTTGCGTCATCACGCCTCAGTGTCCACTCACCCTCGCGCTCCAGCCGCGTGCAGCAGACCATAGAGGCCAGCGCCTTGACGGACAGATGGCGCACTTGTCCAGCTTCTTGCGTCATCACGCCTCAGTGTCCACTCACCCTCGCGCTCCAGCCGCGTGCAGCAGACCATAGAGGCCAGCGCCTTGACGGACAGATGGCGCACTTGTCCAGCTTCTTGCGTCATCACGCCTCAGTGTCCACTCACCCTCGCGCTCCAGCCGCGTGCAGTAGACCATAGAGGCCAGCGCCTTGACGGACAGATGGCGCACTTGTCCAGCTTCTTGCGTCATCACGCCTCAGTGTCCACTCACCCTCGCGCTCCAGCCGCGTGCAGTAGACCATAGAGGCCAGCGCCTTGACGGACAGATGGCGCACTTGTCCAGCTTCTTGCGTCATCACGCCTCAGTGTCCACTCACCCTCGCGCTCCAGCCGCGTGCAGTAGACCATAGAGGCCAGCGCCTTGACGGACAGATGGCGCACTTGTCCAGCTTCTTGCGTCATCACGCCTCAGTGTCCACTCACCCTCGCGCTCCAGCCGCGTGCAGTAGACCATAGAGGCCAGCGCCTTGACGGACAGATGGCGCACTTGTCCAGCTTCTTGCGTCATCACGCCTCAGTGTCCACTCACCCTCGCGCTCCAGCCGCGTGCAGTAGCCGACCATAGAGGCCAGCGACTTGACGGACAGATGGCGCACGCTGTCCATGTAGTGCGTGAGGTGCGCGCGCGTGAAGCCCAGCAGGATATCCACGAGCTCGAGGCCGAGCTGCGGCTCGGTGATCTTGTCCAGCTTCTTGCTGGTCATCTCCACGGCGCGCGCCACGCCTAGCACGATGATGCACTCGGAGGAGCCCCTGGTATCGTAGATAGATATTTTTTTATTGCACACAACAAAATCAAAACCATCTTTATTTGTATAGACTTCATTGAATAGGTTTTTGCTCATAAGGAGTCTTCACTGGTCTCATTCTTTTTTTGTCCTACCAGCAACAAAAGAACGTAAAGGCTCAAAACAAAAAACTGACCAATGGATTTAAGATCGAAAAGGCACATTTATGCCCGTTTTCACCATCAATCCCTAATTTTTAAGTGACCACTATGGTAACACATAACTGGAATTTTGTTAGGCGTCACTTAAAAATAAGGTAAATGATGGTGAAAACGGGCACTAGCGCCCGCGCAGTGTCGCTCAGCGTTGCTAATGCTGAGCGCTGGCGAGATAACAACATTACAACGTTAACCACGTCCAAAAGACGCCAGTGTCGAAAGAGGCCATACATTTTAAAGAGTTAGTGAGTTGCCACACTGGCGGCTTATTCCACTATTATCCATTGACAATCCCCGTCAACGGGGATTAGTGAACTTTTTGTTCAGTATTCCCCATTAACGCCAATTGGAACTTATAAAATCAAAATAAAATCCTATTATAACGGGGATTAATGAACTTTGTTCACTAATCCGTTGACGGGGATTATCAACGGGGAATAGTGGAATAAGCCACACTGGCGGATTGCAAGCGGTTTCAAAGAAGCGAACACACCGCGGCTGCGCGGCGAACACGAGGCGAAAACTCTAAAATCAAAGTCAAAGTCAAAATTTCTTTATTTGCTTAGACTAATAAATAGTTCTTACAAACGGGCTAGGCAGAAACGTTGCGCATCCGCCACTACGCTTTGAAACAGCTTGCAATCCGCCAGTGTGGCAAGGCCCTTAATATTACAAATGCCATTACTTTTCCCCAATAGCAATGACTCTTTCGGCGAGCGTCAGTATGGGCTCCTCGTCGTCGGCCGGCGCCAGCAGCCGCTCGGTGTTGGTCAGGATGATGGCAGCCGTGAGGAGCGCCAGCCGAGCCGACTCATTCTCCAGCACGTCGCTTAGGTAGTCGTCGCCTTGGGGCGGGTACAGTATCTAAAGTTTGATTAAAAGTCAATTCACGAAACTTGAATTTTAATATCTATCTTCTATCTAAAGCCCGGTCTGTGAGCGCGTAGAATTTTGTCCAATGACCCCAAGCTACCCATCTTTAGCGCTCGCGCGTAATTATATTGCTGTCGCGACTGTGCGACGGGCGCCCGCAGTGAGTATGCGAGCGCTACAGCAACATAATTACGCGCGAGCGATAAGGATGGGTAGCTTGGGGTATTGGACAAAATTCTACGTGCTCGCAGACCAGACTATATCTTCTATCTAAATATGTATAACTCAAAGCTGACTGATTGACTGACATAGTGATCTATCAACACACGCCCAAACCACTGGACGAATCGGGCTGAAAGGCATGCAGGTAGATGTTATGACGTAGGCATCCGCTAAGAAAGGATTTTACGAAACTCCACCCCTAAGGGCGTAAAACGGGATCCACGCGTACGAAGTCGCGGGCGGCCACTAGTACATATATCTACAAAAGCGAAAGGTTGACTGACTCACACACTCTTAACGAAATCTCAGAAACTACAAGTGCTAGGAGTCTCAAATTTTGCATGGGGGTTTCCTTTTAGGATGTAGGCGCTCACTAAGACGGGATTTTGCAAAATTCAACCCCTAAGGGGTAAAACGGGGTACACGCGTACGAAATCTCGGGCGGCCGCTAGTTTGTGATAAAAGTAATATTTTATTGACTAAAAATATTAATTTCTTTAGAAAGCTTCTTATCTGGTAGGCTCTGAGCTAAATGCAGCTTGACCAGTTATAAATTCCAGATTTATAAGCAGGGAAGTAATAAAATGTATGAGTAATCTTAATAGTTTGATTTACAACATAATACTTACTTGTAACCACGCATCTTCACCATTTTCCAAAATATGCATACTATAAATTAGTAAACCGCCCACATTTTTGGTATCCATCGGTGTCTCTTGGTGAAAGAGGAGATATTTTATATCCCTGCGTAATTCCTCAAACAATGAATCCATGTAGCCGGGCCTTACATGCTGCATTATGTGAAAAGCTAGCCTCAGGGTACGCTGGGTTACTTCAAATAACTCATTTTTCTGTGTTGGTGCCAAATTTCTTTCACTGTAATAATAGATATTGTTAGTTTAACATAATTATTTTCTATACTTAATAAATTCAATACACAAAGATGAGCTAAAGATTAATACAATACTGAAGCGGGTGTAATTAATTAAAGCTAGATTGGTAATCAAAGTTAGCATATTACCGGAGTGTATTGACACAACATCTCAGACTGCGTTTGAGAAATTTTGCTAGATCCAAATCGATCATTTTGAAGGCCCTTCGGCCAGCAGGGAAGTTGGCTATGCAGCCCTCAATATCAAATGTGGCATCGTAATATTCTTGAAACTCTCTGTACTCCTGTGTAATGATATAACTTAAAACTATTGCCAATTTTTCAGAAAATGGGTCTTGGAGAGTTTGAGATTTTGTGATGGACCTGAAAAATATAAGCCCATTTTAAATAAACTATGTTACCTTAAAATAATGCTGAATTAAAAATATTGTAAATAGAAAAAACATTGAAATAATAGTGGACCACAATGTTAGATTCATAATCATAATAATATTCATATTATCTGTTATTTTTTATTGATTTACAAAAACAAGCAATGAACCAATTTGTGAAGACTACTTTTAAATTTTAGCAGAAATTTGTTGTTTCCCAAAATTATAAATATTCTACTATCCCTAAGCTAAGTACACATTGTTTACTTCATTTTATAAATGGCAGGTACATAAATAGCACTTACCTTATTATAAAAGATTTAATTGGATGTTTTATTTCGGCTTCCACAAAGACTATTGCCAAAAATCTCAACAGGTTATTGTCCACGGCCTCAACATTGGCATCTAAGAGACTTCTCACCACACCAAACTGTTCTTCCGAAGTTTTTGAATCAATGAACTTCTTTACTAAATCATGATCAGGCTCTGAAAAAAGATAGTAGGTACTTCTTAAGTAAGATATATCAAGATAAGTCAAGATATACAATTAAATTATGATTAATTGGAAATGGACATTCAACACTGCTCCATCAAGATAATCCCAAACTAAGCACTATGGGTGCAAGACAACGGATATAAAATTTATTAAAGATAAAAATCACTCAGCCCAATACAAATAATCATGTTCATGTACACAAATGTTTGCAATGCGGGAATGGAACCCGCGAACTCTGGTATAGTAGTCCGTTACGAACCACAACAGCAAAAGGCCAATTTTATTATTATTATTCTGGCTAATGGCATCAATGGTGAGAATTTGAAGCACACTGGTTTTGCCAATGTCGAGTATTTAGAGAGACACGTTATTGTACAATGTACATAAGTAAACTAGAACAAAATAACATTTTTAAAAGTTTTTAGTTTGTTAATCACTAACCTGTGTTTACATGGTAGGAAAGTTCTATAGGGCCAAACTTAATGGAGCTTATGTTTTTATTATTACTAGGATTTATTCGGAGCATTAAACCATTCATGTTTTGTAATTTTTTTGCAGGTTTTATTAAATTTTCATGGAATGGTTTACAATCAACAAGTACCTACACCATGCAGCTCCGAAAAATCAATACGATCTGACAGTTCTGACATTGACAGATTACAGAACTGACAGTGACAGTGAGTTTTATACTTTTTTTTCTCATCGCTCTTGAAAATTGCGTTTCGCCATGACAGACATGAAAAAAAAAATTTTTTGGATGCATAAAATCTGTTTGAGAAGACGCATTTCATGAAAAAAATTTCTTCATGATCATTATTCTGTTTCATTTTTGTCTGTTCACTTGCACCCTAAAATATTTTTTGGTTTACATTACCGGTACAACCACAGTAAGGTACAACACTATTTTATTTAGCGGCACTTTTCAAAAAACTTTTTATAGTGCATGGCATGGCTACCGTGGCATGGCTCTCGCCTACGCGACGGCTCTTGCCTCTTGCAGATTGCGTTTCGCAACAATAATGTCTCACTACCATACTGCGACACTGCACAGCTATTTCAGTGGCATAGTTATCAGCTGGTAGCCTTGTTCGCACTACGAGTAGTAAGTAGTGCAGTAAATTTAGTGGAGCGGCGAGGCTGGACACGTTTAGATTTATTTATTAGCCAGTTACTAAATCGTTTATCTGAGGCAATCCATTTTTGTCTATTTTGACAGGCGAGTACGCCGCGTCCCTGCTCACTTGCTCACCGGCTAGGTACGAGTCCCTTAGGTTTAGTCGAGTTCATAAAAAATCACTAAATTATTTACTCGTCAAAA
The DNA here is from genome assembly GCF_963855985.1 of Ostrinia nubilalis. NCBI lineage: Eukaryota > Metazoa > Arthropoda > Insecta > Lepidoptera > Crambidae > Ostrinia > Ostrinia nubilalis. The sequence continues at coordinate 656,271 of NC_087101.1, forward strand.
GAACGAACGATAATTGCGACGAGTGTGAACTGAACACAAGAATTTAGTTATTGATTTTTTTTAAGCTTATTGTCTAACGACTCGAACACATAGTTTTTTGCTTTATAACATTTTTTTAAATTTATCTAAAAACTAATTAAAATAATAATCTCTAGCTAATAAATATTAAAAAAAAAAAATTGTCAGGAATTCGTTCAACATGGGTATTAAAATAGTAGAAGTAACGCAACTAAAAATTATTTATACCTACCTTCTTACAAACACAGATACGTGATTATCTACTATTATTAAATCTATAAAAACAAACGGTCAAAATATACCTAATCATTCCTATTTGGCTTGTAACTTAATCCGTTAAATTGCATTTCATTAATTTACTAAAATATGAAATTATGGATTAGCTTTTGTATGGACATCCACCACTAACCTGATTTTTCATAGTACATGAGACGTACTACACGATTAGGATTATCCACAACGGGGTTTTGGTTTCCACCACTACTAGGATTCATCATGTTTTACAATTATTTCACGAATTATTAACCGATTGCCATTTAATATGAAATCCAACAAGTAGGACTGAAAAATCGATACCCCATTTTTTTTTCAGGCTCTCACGGGTTGCGTTTCGCCAGTCAGAATTGCAATGCAAGGACGATACAAACAAGCTATTTGTTGTTGCATATTGTAAAATGCATTTATTTAACTGATTATGGCAAAAAATTATGTGTCTATTAACTAGTATACGTTAGTTAATCGATGGAAAAACAATACTTTTGGTTCACAGTTGCGGCACGTATACAGTGTGTCCGGGCATGTAGTGATCAAACTTTAAGGGTGTAATCTATGGACAATTTTATCGATGAAAATACTTCAAATTTGGGGCTTGACCCATTTCTCGAAAAATTACAAGGATTGAAGTTTTGAATTTTAAGTTTTCACCTCTTCCTTCAAAAACAAGTGATAGCGTGGGGAGCTTAACACTAATAAGAAAAAAATTTATATCATGCGATAGCCAATAAAATTATTTATTAGCAGAAGTAGAAAACAGATACAAGTATCTTTGTTCAACAATTACGTCGAAACTAATAGACGTAGACTAATAAATTTACATTCGTTTTGTAGAATAGCTCAAATACCAATAATACCATGCAAATAAAACATACCTTAACGACCTGGTTTTTCTTGTGTTGGAAAATAACTGAAAAAGAAATGAAAAAAGTCTTGTTTTTTTCTAATTAAATCCATTCTTACTCCCTTGAAATGTATGAAACTTGTATCTGTTTTCTACTTCTACTAATAGATAATTTTATTGGCTATCGCATGATATACATTTTTTTCTTATTAGTGTTAACCCTCCGTGTACGAGGTGACTAAAAGTTACGTCCCGTACCAGGTGGGGTATGACACACCCCAATATACAAAGTGATAAAATTTTCATTCAACATTTTTTTAGGTGGAATTTAATATTTAATATTGATTATTTACATATGCTAAGTAGGTTTAAGAAATGCTCTGAGCTGAAAATATGTATTATTTTTATCATAAAAAAACAAAAAGACACAATTTCCGTTGTTCTTGTAATTTAGGAACCAGTTTACTATGTATAATTTTTAATTAGTGCCTTTAATTATGACAACCGTTTTTATTTAACAAAGTACAAGTATTTACTTATAATTTAAAAGTAAATTAAAAACTGGAAGGGTATAAATTTGATTTGATCATCGGTTTTCAATTTACCACAATTCTGATGAAAGAAAATGAGTATGCTCAATGCATAAAATGGGAGCGTAACAATTTTATTTATTTATAAAATATGTTATTCCATTTCAGTAGCCCATAAATTGTATCACCAAGTATAAATTGTAGCCCATAAGTGTATGTTCACATACATCTTCGGATCTCAGTACTAAACTTCCAGATTCGCACTAAAAGTCATCTCATTTGACTAAAAGTGCTTGAAAATTTCAGATACCGTAAAAATCACGAAAAATAATATTTGTATTGAATTTTATTCAATTGACAAAGCTAAAAATATATAAATTACACCAAAACTGTTAGATTTTTTTAAAAACTTTTTAACAACGTCCCGTACCAGGTGGGGTGTGTGACACCCACACGCACTTTAAAGGCATGTAACTCAGTTGGTAGTCACCGCTGGACTGATTTTGCAACGCTGATCGAAGCAGCAGTGTCATAATTCCAGCTACTGAGAATTTCAAATTCAGCACTTGCAAATTTTTAAAATTGTGGCTATTTTTAAAGGACTGGGGTGTGTCACACCCCACCTCGTACAGCGAGGGTTAAGCTACCCACGCTATCACTTGTTTTTGAAGGAAGAGGTGAAAACTTAAAATTCAAAACTTAAATCCTCGTAATTTTTCGAGAAATGGGTCAAGCCCCAAATTTGAAGTATTTTCATTGATAAAATTGTCCATAGATTACGCCCTTAAAGTTTGATCACTACATGCCCGGACACACTGTATATATTTTATGGCGGCACTTTTTAAAAAACTTTGTACGTTTAGCTTGCGGATTGCGTTTCGCTATGATTGCCAATTTTTTTTAATGGCAACCCGCGCTTTTTGCGAATTTGCAGAGTCATTTAGAACAAGGAAACGGGGAAAATTAAATGGTTTTTAAAAAAGTAACAACCTCCCTAGACAAGTGGAAAAACGTGACAGTCGTAATTTCGATTCCTTCGCTCCGCGGTTTTTTGTAAGCTGGTAGGCGGATTTCGAAATCACAACTGTTGTTAAAATTTGCCACTTCTTTAGGGGAGCATGAGAGTAGGTGTGTGTTTAAAAAGAAAAATAAAACCTTTTTTTTTTTTAAATTGCTGGACACTATGGCTGAGTACAGTTTACTTTTATTAATAAAACATTACATTCTGAAGTTAAAGTAAATCTGTTGTAATCGCTACTTAATTATGTAGCTACGCATTTTTTAAATTTTAATTAATTAAGGGCTAATTAGCTTTTTATAGACATCAGTCACTAACCTGATTTTTCATAGTAGATGAGACTTATACGAGTAGGATCAACCGCAACCGTGTTTTGGTTTCCACCATTACTAGAGCCCCGATTACGGTAACTTTTAACGTCAACAATCCAGACACGCTTCTCGATTCTGCGATACGATTGGTCAAAACAGCTGACGTACGCTGTTGAACGACCAATCGTATCGCAGAATCGAGAAGCGTGTCTGGATTGTTGACGTTAAAAGTTACCGTAATCGGGGCTCTGGATTCGTCATGTTTTACAATTGTAACTAAGTGACATTTTTTAAGAAATTCAACAAGTAGGACTGACTAAAAAATCAATACACTGCTTTTTTTTCTATGGCTATCGCAGGTTATATTGGAAATGGCCAAAACAGAGGTAGCTAGTTTTTTCTGAATTGAATAAAATTACAATTTTTAGTAAGTCGTAGGTATATTATGTTGCTAAATAAAATTAATATAATCTAGTTTGTTAGTGATTTTTCCTTAATTTCTAACGGGTTAACGTAAAATCTGTAGATTGGCTGTATGGCATATTGCCTTTGCTTAAAAAGTAAAGTGGACTAAAATATAAAATGGCGCGGCGATCTTTCGCGGGAAGACCAATGGACGAGCTTTGTTATTTAAGAGTGTTTTTATTATACATAGTTGTTTTTAATTATTGTGATTGATGGTGAAATAAAGTAATGCAATATTCAGATGAAAGAAGAGAAATGAGTTTTTGAGAAATATTCCCAGGTAAGTAAATCACATTTTGAACAATAACTGTGACTGGACTACCCTCGTATTTCAATGAAATAATAACGTTAAAGTTTTAACAGTGTGTTAGGTCGATTAATTTCAAAATTAGTGAAAATGTCAATTATTTAAAAGCGTATTAAGACTAACACCAAGTCTAGACTGTGTGTGAGTGTTGGCTGACAAAGGTGACTGAGTTTCTTCCGCCACTTCTTCTCAGCAACAGCCCATATGTTATTCCGAAGTGGTGGTAGAGCAAGCTATATTTGGGACGTGTTTAAGTGCCCTGGAATTTAGGCCTATGACAATGTACTGAATAAACTATTTGAATTTGAACGAGAAGAAGAGCAAGTTCATTGGCAACATAATGATAAAGTTGGTAAGTACAATGTTTACTTTTATTACTTGTACTTTGTGCCAGTGGACTAGCAATTAGTATTATGATAAAAATCTATTGAAAGAGAGATTGAACTGTGTCATTTACCTACGCCACTGGTGCAATAGCATTTTATCCTGGACGTACACAGGACTTTTTTGGCCGGGGTTAAAGGCTGGGTTGCACCACCTAACATTAACCGTAACTATAACCAGTGTTTTTTGTGTGGACTTTGACAAAGTTATTTTTGATGTGTGATGTTAAAGTAAGATGGTGCAACCCAGTCTTAGTACAATTTAAAAAAAAGCAAGAATTTCAATATTTTTCTTTATTTTATTTTGTAAATTCATCAATTTCGTTTATTTACATCTCATTCGTACACTTAAATAAATATATCTAAAACAAACAATAAATTACGGGTCTATTATCACACTACGTTTACGACTGGTCAGTCTTGTCGGTTTCCTGTGCTTCTGCGACGACCGCGGTGGGTTTCTCTGGGCGGGCGGGCTCTTCGAGCTTGCCGTCTGCCGCCTTGAGGGCTACCCCGCTGTCGCTGCTGCTGTGCTTGTCGTTATTATCGTCTGCGAAAACATGTTTGTGTTATTAAAGCGAAGACTTATTTTTGTGGAGATTGCAACTCTACCGTTAATTGCGATTTGCGTTGCGATACGTATAGTCAGTGTTTCCTTAAATACAAACAGTGGCAAATTCATCTAAAAGTGATATTGTTGGTTCGTTAAAAGCACATTTGCAATGAGGGTTTTTGATAAAAAAACTAAGAAATTATTAAATAAATTTAAAAACGTGTCAGCAATAGTTATGAAGGTAAAGGTAAATAAAGGAAATATACAGTGTGAGTCACGTTAAAGTGTACATATGAAATTAGGTGAAACTAGACCTATTTTTATCGACAAAAAAGAGGTCAAAAATTTTTTGAGATTTTTTTAAATTTTTTATAGAATTTTTTTTTCTCCCAATTACTTATTGTAAAGAAAACGTAGTAACTTTTAAACTAAGCGGTATATCCTGATAAAATAAAAACAGTAATAATGCTAAATAACAGACAATACTAAAAAAATACATAAGATACTCAGAAAATGCCAACAAATAATAAAAAATGATACTTTTTGAAAAAAATCTGCTTAAAAATTCGTGTTTTTTTTGTTATTTGATAAATTTCTCCAAAAAATGCCCCTATAAAAGGTGGTTTTTATTACTTTGAATTATTCTCTATCGTATTACCTTTGTAAAACCAAAAATCGCATGTCTCTATCCCTATCACAACATTTGCTATGATTGTTTGAACTAAGCCTCTCCGGGCGCGCCATTCAACGCTTCGTTAACAACGAAACTGAAAATGGCTCTAGATTTGTAATTTTGATAAAGACAAATTAGATTTCAAGTAAAAACACAAGATGTCGAAGTAAAATAAGCATTTTAGTTAAAATTAAAATGTACCCTACCTGTAGAGGAGAATAATGTTGTGGTAGGCCTTTGTTAAAACTATCATAGCAAATGTTGTGATAGGGATAGAGACATGCAATTTTTGGTTTCACAAAGATAATACGATAAAAAATAATACAAAACAATAAAAACCACCTGTTATATGGGCATTATTTGGAGAAATTAATCAAATAACCAAAAAAACACGAATTTTTAAGCAGATTTTTTTTTAAGTATCATTTTTTATTATTTGTTGGCATTTTTTGTCTATTTTATGCATTTTTTTAGTATCGCCTGTTATTTAGCATTATTACTGTTTTTATTTTATCATATATATATACCGCTTAGTTTAAAAGTTATTACGTTTTCTTTACAATAAGTAATTGGAAGAAAAAAAATTCTATAAAAAATTTAAAAAAAATCTCAAAAAAATTTTGACCTCTTTTTTGTCGATAAAAATAGGTCTAGTTTCATCTATTTTCATATGTACACTTTAACGTGACTCACACTGTATACATAGGTGTAAGTACAGTCACGGAATGAAAAGGTTCGTCAGTTTTCAAATTGATTCCTCCAACGAATCGCGAGCACATATTACCTTTTGAAACTATGTTACAGAATAATCTCGAGTTAGAGAAAATAATCTTTAACTGTTCGTCAGTAATGTTCAAAATTATTCAGATCAAAGTTGTTTGACGATTTATCTTGTCAAGAAGAATATTATGATTGATAAACTATAACCTTGTTGGTTCAACCTGCCATTATTATTTCTATTAAATAAAAAAAACTATTGTCAATTGGTCAATGTCATCATTGCATTGCACTGATGGGATAGAAAAATAAACAAGCAAAACCTTATTTGTTAGCAAACGTCATATTTATTTAAATGTTAGCAGCACTGTTTCTTGTACTGTTATGTTGGCAGGTTTGACTCTTACAGTACCTAAATAGTGCAAGCGAAAACCGACTCTAAGGTGACGAACCTTTTCATTCTGCGACTGTACATACTTTGAATAAAAATAGATGGACCTAATATTGGAGGAATCGAAAATATGAAAAAAAAGTTAAAGAATGTTAATAACGGTCTCAACCTCATAACTTCATTCTGGTTTTGGGTGTTAGTTTAAAAACATGTTTTTAGTCCACAATCAAACGTTAGGCAACACGTAACGGTTGGTTAGTGACGAGCTATTTATACTAGTAACTTGTTTGAATACCTGAATAAGAAATAAGTGTATGCTATCCAAAACCTAGTTCTACACCGAACAAGAACTCTATTTTGTCATTTATTTAGTTTAAATTTTGCAAATGAGCATAAACAGATCGATCCTAACTACTGTCCTTTCATACTAGAAAGTTTAAGCCGAACAAGCTGCTTCTACTTCACGGCCTTCTCTATTCCTCAAACAAACTTACCGAGTAAAGTATTTAGAAGTGGCGATAAGTCCGCCTAAATTCCGTCACTTCAACTACTGGCAGTTTTTTTAAGTGTAGGTACTTTACTAGTACAAAAACCTACTCTATATTTTACCTTACACGGTTTCTTTCTTTCAATTCTGCATTTCTCTACTAATGACTTGTAAAACTGGTGTCCTCGCTATACAATCCTTAAATATTTTGTTATTTGATTGCATGTTTACTTTGGATTTGATTTAAAAAACGTGCGTGTTCCTCAAGTGAATCAATGGTAACAATACAAAGACGAGTCAAATTATGCGTACTAAGACCTATAATAATCCTTCGACCTTGACCTACAGCAATATACATGAATAACAAGTACCTATACCTATGTAATTTTTAACCTCTACATCTACACGCATCTGATATGAACCCATAAGTATTATTACAATGAAAGTACAATACAAAATGCCAATGTTTTCTTCTGCCTTGTTCGATTCGAGTCGTCCCTTTTTTTATAGCACGTAAGGATTAGATATGTTAGAGACTTGACTCTGACAGTGGTTACGTTACGTGTACGAATGGCCCTGTATTACTCGTTGGTGGTAGTCGTGTAAACTTACTTTTTTGAATCTATAACAACATAGAAAACGCAACAAAACACTTCAATAGAAGCTGATACCACAGAATAATAATAATACTACGTACTGTTAAAATTAAAAACACATCTGCTAGTTGGTGGTACATTTAACCCTCGAACAATGACAAAGCTGCACACAACGATGGTGTTTAGAACAGTGACAACAACACAAAGCGATCAACACTGCTACAATAACACAGGAGGCCCAGCAGTTGCTCACACACGAAGCTCATCAGACCTGTATGTTGGTGCCGACCGTGTTGATGGCGCTGTTGACGGCGGTGGACACGCTGCTGGCGGTGCCGTTGACGGCGGCCGCGATTGTACCTATGAGACCGTTCACGAATGTGCTCCAAGCCGTGATTGTCGCGGCCCCTATTGCACCGTGAAAATGTAGAAATAGAATGTAAAGGTGTAGGTGCAAAGAATACATACATACTAGTATAAATAAATGTGCTTTAACATTTATTAGTAAGTCAGTTTAGATTCTTAGCATTAGAGTTTAGTATAACGAAACGTATGGTATAAAAAATGGGAAACGTTTGTTATAGTAGGACTTATTGAAATTAAATTTAAAAAAATGTGTAATGAATTTCTGAATGTACCCATGATAGGTGGTGTTAATTGCCGATTTAAGTTGTCTGACATTTCCTTACCTACTTTACTACATTATTATGTAGCAACGTTTTTATAACCGAAACCTGCTTTATCGTAGAAAATGTATAAATTTTCTTAATATAAATTAAATAAAAACAGGAAGAATTTATTGATTAATAATAATAGTAAAGTAGGTAGTTAAATGTTCGATTAAGATAGGTATAAATAAGAGTTGCATAGACATACTCGTACAATAAATACTTAGCAAAAGTTGCGAAATACATAAATAATTATAATCTTAATTTCATACCTGCATTGCCGCCGTAGCCGTAGCCAGGGTAGAAACCACCCTTAACATCTCCCTTTTCATTTTCTGGCTCCATCTCTGTTTCTCTTGGCTTCTCCGGGTTGGTTAAGCTGGCTTGCAGCTTCTGCACTGCTCCAGAAATGCCTTTTACTATCGGGTTGTTCTGGATGATGCTCTGGATTGGACCGTTGTTGTTCGAAGGCTGTTCAGGTTTGACTTCTTCTATCACAGGCGCTTTAGCAGGCTGCACGTCGGACTCGGGCTTGGTCTCCACAGGCACGACATTGCTGCCCTCAGCAGCGGGTTGAACGGGGTCAGCGGGCTTTGCCGGCTGAGCCTGGGCTGGCTGCTGAGCACCTGGCTTGTTCGGCTGAATCAAATTTACTACTCCTTGTACGAAAGGAAGATTCTGGATTGCTTGTGTGATAGGACGATTTGGCGTACCATTTGATCCTTGAGCAGCTTGATTCTGAGTTGGTTTCAGAATATTCTGGATGGATGACTGAATGCCTTGCCATAAACTCGGTCTTGAAGTACTAGCATCATCAGATTGAGTCCCAGCGGGCTGTGGGTTTAAAATGTTCTGGATACCATTGTTCAGACCTTGTAGGAGACCTGGATTAGATGCAGTATTGTTGGGAGATTGATTTACGTAGTTTTGGAATGCGTGGGTTACATTATTGAATCCTTGTGATATCGTCTGTTGGAACAGTTGCAGGTATTGAACAAATAGGTTATTAGGAGCGGTCGGAGCCGGCGAAGTAGGGTTTTCGTTCTCGGCCTTCAGTAATGCAAATACCTGTACCCCCTCAGACAAAGCCTTGACACCAGTCTGGAAGTTGTCTTCTAAGATCTTAAGTTGAGACTCAACGCTTTCAATTTCAGGTTTAGGGACATCGTTTCCTGCTGCTTGAGATTGGTTAGAGCCGACACGGTTCTGCCAGAAGCTTTGAATAGTTTCATTAAGTTTAGAAATTTGCTCTTTGAAACTTTCCTGCAGATTCTGAATACTGGCTTGAATGGCACTGAGCTGCTCACTGTTAGCGATCCAGTTCTGAATCCCTTGGGTGACGCCTTGGAACCCTTGTTTTAGCGCATTCTGGGTATCGACGACAGTTTGTTTGACAGAAGTCACGATTTGCTGCTCGTCATCGTAGTGCACAGCGTTTTGCGTCTCGTGTTCCTGACGCTGGGGTTCCCCAGGGTTCTTTAAGTCAACTACCCTCCTCACAATAGGGGTCACTTCGTTATCATCTGTAGGGTTTGCGTCGCTCTCAACGATAACCGACACAGGGATGCTATCAACCGCTTTCACTCGTAGGTTGTTTTCGACGTCCTGGACCGTGTTGGCTGCATCGATGAGCTCCTGTTCGCTGGAGGCGTTTTCAGCTGGGATGACATCCTTTTTAGTTTCTTCGGGGATCGGGAGTTTCTTTTCTAGTTCAGGCACGGCCGGCCCGTGTATGGTGGCGGCGCGCGCATTGATTACGAACAGAACGAATAGGAAAAATGCGTGCAGCCTCATGACGGGTTAGCGCGAGCACTGGCGGCCGGGAGGGGTGACGCGCTTTATACGGCCGGTCTAACGGTCCGCATCTCAGCGCATACGTGTTTACGCTTTCCGTGCGCCCGCGCCGTGTTAAACGTTTCTGTCATTATTTGTATTTAAATTACACATAGATTGACTGGGAGTCCATAATAAGATGTGATGTTTATTATCAAACAGATTTTGAGCGCATGTTAGTAGTATGACACGACCGGTAAAGGTAACGTTAACCTTTCTAGAGATCAATTTGTGTACATACTTAGATGTCGGAAATGCACCGTTTGTTTAGTTACGGGAAACGTATTAGGTATTTTGAAATGTGGTTTGTCATAAAACTGCAACTAAGTTAATAACACTAGTTTACAAAAAAAAAGTTTTTCTTTTACCCAAAGATAATTTATATTGGATGTGTTTTCTACCAGTCCCCTTATTACAAAAATATATATCTCATATTATATTTTTATCACGTCAAGTTTTTGAGATATCCACATTAACCTAAGTAAGCTGTCTTGTTAGCCGTGTCGGAGTTTCTACTTTATTTTAATTGCGTTTAAGTATTATTTTAACATTTTCACTTGTTTTAAAATATCACCAAGGCAGTGTAAATTAAGCCCAAATAACTTTTGCTGAGTTTGAGGTCAAATTATATTGTCAAAAAAGAAAAGACCAGTCACTAAGGCCGTAAAACGGGCCTATTTCTATTACTTTCATATCTCGGTAACAAACCTGATAAAAAATGTGTTCCTGGTGTAGTGTACGAAAATTTGAGAAGTATATTATTGTACTAGGCTGCAGGAAAAAGAAAACATATACGATTCGGCACCCCAATGTCATGGAGAGAACCAACAAATCAAACTAATGACTGTTACTTCTGCCTCACTAAAACTACAGGTTTTAACAACAAATACCAAGAACATACAATATCCTGATGTTGCATCAGTCACAAAACCTGTGCTACAATCTGAAGGAGTTCTTTATCCGTCATTACCCAGCAATTCCAGTAAGGGAAAGATGCTTGGTATTAATTTAAAGCAGTAGTGAAAAGTTTCCTGGAAAACTATTTTATCTGAGAATTATGCAGAAATAATTTCCAAATTATTGAGGAATTACCAAAGAATGGGTGTGAATAAGTCGTTAAAAATTCATTTTTTACATTATCACCTGGATTTTTTTCTTGAGCACCTGGGAAGCGTGAGTGTTGAGCATGGCGAAAGTTTTCACCAGGATTTGAAGGTTTTTGAGGAAATATATCAAGGAATTTGGGATAAAAATATGTTAGCGGATTGCTGCTGGTCCATAATAAGGGAAACTGATACTAATCAGTATAAAAGAAGGAGTAACACGACTCATTTTTGATTGTTTTTAGAGATACATTTATAAAAATGATAAAAATTTATATAATCAATATTTACAAAATATGACGTCCTAAATTTTTTCTAAGTTCAGTTTTTAAGTAAGGGTTAATAACTCTACCGATACCTATCAGTTTCATCTCTGGGTAAAAAACCTTGTAAACTAGTGTAATTAACTCGTGTTCAAATTATTCACAAAAATGGCAATAAGTGTGTGCATGACTAAGTCTATGAAATTCGTTATTTGAGATGTTCCTTACGAAACAAACCTATAATAAAGTAATTTTACTACACGAATGGTAGTATTACCATATTATTCTGTGGTATTACTAGTACAGCGGTTACGTGGATGATTTAACATTAATGTCAGATTTTAGCTACATAGGTTATTATTAGAAATCTTAGTTTAGTTTATACAGGGTGTCCCGTAATGTAACGTCAAGCCGGAACTGGGTGTTGAGGCAAGTTGTGCTGGTTATCAGAAAAATATAAAAAAAATCTATGTGGCATATTTTAAAAATAATAGGCATTTAAAAAAAATCAAAAAATTCTACTCCAGGTGACGGTCCTTTTACTCGTGTTGCCACAAATCTTCACTTTTTCCAAATTTTTTTTTGTTATGTAACCCTGAATAATGCTTCTCTAAATTGTTATCAAAATTACAAAACCAGCTGCTCCAACTTGGATGAAAAAAATACATTATTCCCAAAAAAAATATCAAAATAAAAATTTTGCCTAGTTTAAACTGACTGTACTGAAAAAAAATTGTACTACGCGAGTGTGGCAAGTGACGTCATAATTTGGCGCATTTAGTAAGGATTCCAAAATGGTATAACACTTTGTAAAATCTTGCTGTGATTGTCGACAATTTTTGTTTATTGGAAATAATCCCGTTTTTAACTTTATCTACCTTGGTTAAAAATATTATTCTAATGTGCCCAAAATTCAAGTTTCTGGCTTAAGTGAGGTGGAGAAGCCATTTTAAAAGGTATGAGCGGGACGGAGAGGGCCATCTTACCAAGCAGGGATGTTATGGATATCCGTAACCGTAACCGAAATTATCGGATATCCGAAATAAAAAAATGTCCATAACCGTAACCGAAACTGATTCAAAAGTTACGGATAGTTTCGGATAAAGGCCAAACTGCAAAACTCTATGAAATCTGCAGTATACACGCCGCAGCTGCAATGCCGCGCTGCCGATTTCATAGTTTTGCAGTTTGCGGTTGCAGTTTGCGGTCTCCGGCCCGTCTTGGAATTGTACCTTAAATCTTAATATTAGTTACCAACTTGTCTGGCATTCGCTGGCACCATCTAATATGCCAGCCTGTTTTACCTTTATCATACATAGGTGTCGTCTTAGTTGGTACATAAAGTAGCTATGTGGGTCACGCTCACGCAGCATCTTGCTATTTGTATTATACCTACATTTTTGAAATTCTAATAATTCCGTAACCGAAATTATCCGAGACTTTCGGATAATCTGAAATGATTTCATATCCGTGACCGTAACCGAAACTGGTATAATATAATTCTAATATCCGTAACCGTATCCATAACCGAAACTTCATATCCTTATTATCCCTGTTACCAAGTACAAGTGCAGGCAGAGCAGGTAGTAAAGGCGCGCGCGCAAGTTTCGGATAAAGGCAGTTTGGCCTTTATCCGAAACTATCCGTAACTTTTGAATCAGTTTCGGTTACGGTTATGGACATTTTTTTATTTCGGATATCCGATAGTTTCGGTTACGGTTACGGATATCCATAACATCCCTGCTTGGTAAGATGGCCCTCTCCGTCCCGCTCATACCTTTTAAAATGGCTTCTCAACCTCACTTAAGCCAGAAACTTGAATTTTGGGCACATTAGAATAATAATTTTTAACCAAGGTAGATAAAGTTAAAAACGGGACTATTTCCAAAAAACCAAAAATTGTCGACAATTACAGCAAAAATTTACCAAGTGTTATACCATTTTGGAATCCTTACTAAATGCGCCAAATTATGACGTCACTTGCCACACTCGCGCAGTACATTTTTTTTTCAGTACAGTCAGTTTAAACTAGGCAAAATTTTTATTTTGAAATTTTTTTTGGGAATAATGTATTTTTTTATCCAAGCTGGAGCAGCTGGTTTTGTAATTTTGATAACAATTTAGAGAAGCATTATTCAGGGTTACATAACAAAAAAAAAATTTGGAAAAAGTGAAGATTTGTGGCAACACGAGCAAAAGGACCGTCACCTGGAGTAGAATTTTTTGATTTTTTTTAAATGCCTATTATTTTTAAAATATGCCACATAGATTTTTTTTTATATTTTTCTGATAACCAGCACAACTTGCCTCAACACCCAGTTCCGGCTTGACGTTACATTACGGGACACCCTGTATACCTAGTTAAGTATCCGGTATAAAACGCGACAAAACGGTAATTAAAATCAGGAATACATGCAAGTGTTTCGTTGGTTGTATTTCAATCTAGAATAAATACCTACTCATGAAGTTCCATGACTGTTTCTTAGGAAGTTGTTCTAGAGTTAGAGACCTACTTGATTTGTCTTCTTGTTATGCATTGCATTAAACGGGACAGTGCCATTTTTATTATCATTTTGTACAACTTTTAATTTAAGATAATAATATAACATACGAGTAAATTGTATGGGGCATCATCCACGCAAATCTACGATAAAATAAAATATGTTGTCATTGTCTATCGATTGTAATCCGCGTTGCTCAGAGACAAACCCTTTAAAACGTCTAGCTCTAAACAGTGCTTCTCCGACTAACTGCTGACGTGACCACCATACAAAACTACGTGACCATCGGATGTAACTTGTGAACTCAATACCTTAACAATTTAGAACACCATTTATTTTTAGACCTAACTAGGTCTTGACTATCTTTCACTTCAACTTTCAGTTCAACTGAAAGTCAAACCTAAAGTTTGCAAAAAAATATAGGCGTTAATTTTTGTGTAAAAATTTCCTTATTTGCATACTTTTTCAGAAGTTACAAAATCTAACGAAATTTACTTTCCTCTCGTATAATTTTACCAAACTTCCAAGTGACATAACTGTTTAGAGTTCACTTTCGTTCAGGCGGCGTGCGAGCAGATTATCCGTCCTATGCTAATTCAGCGGGTCAAAGTGTCGAAGAAAGCGCATTGTTCTCCAACGAAAGTTCCCGCCAAAAGGATCGCGGTTGACAGATGATGGCAAAATGGCCGCGATGTCACATTTTCTTTTCTAATGCTAAACGGCTGGACCATGCAGCCAGACATCAATTATTTCATACTAGCCCTTTCGCACCTGAATGAAACGATCGTGAGTTTCTTCTTTGAAAAATTATAAGTTCGCGCCAAATTCGTTTCTCCGCGCCAAACCGACCTCACTTGATCGTGCGCTTATCGATCTAACCAATAAAAACCGTTTTGGCGGCTAAATGAATCAGTAGCCGAGAGCGCACCGGAAAAATGGCTGCGTTTCTTGACCCCGCCACTGGACGTCGTAAGTAATATTTATTTTATTGCAATTTTCGTAGGAATTCATTGATATTTTGATTGTATTACATCAATAAGTGTATGTTGCATCTGAATAACTATAAATTTCTTCTATATTCTTAGCAATTACCCATTAAATTTATGAAAAAAAAACCCAGCTCACTATCGTGATATCTGGGTTGCAATTGTACCAACGCATGATCGTGACTTTTAAGGTTTTTTTTTATTTTTGCCATTGAACAACGACCTCGTTTTGGGCTTCCTCGACGAGGGTGACTGTTCCGAGTTGGACTTTGTCGACAACGACCAAGAGTTTATCCCTCCGCAGCCGGAAAATGATGAAAAACCTGAAGTTGAGCTATCTTCTCCGCCTCACCCATCTGTGGCAGCTGGGCAATTGAATATCTAAGAGGAAGTCTACTTCTGATAGTATGGATGGTAGAAAAGCAGACCCATCTTGTTCTAAAAAGTCAAAGCAGACACCTTGTTCAATAGTAACTTTCATATCCTAGGATCGCAATGTACTGGCGGTATTTCACTCCTGCCCATTCGTCTGCAACTTTACAAGGCGCAGGTAAGGCCTCATATGGAATACTGTTCTCATCTTTAGGCAGGTGCGCCCCAGTACCAGCTTCTCCCTCTGGACCCCATTGAACGGAGAGCAGCTTGAATCGTTGACTGCCAGGACATTTCGGATTTGCTTGACCCCTTGGCGCTGCGTAGAGATGTATCCTCATTGTGCATCTTCTATCGCATGTATCACGGGGAGTGCTCCGAAGAATTGTCCGGACTTATTCCTGCCGCCACTTTTCGCCACCGATCTACCCGACAGCACTTCCATCCACTTAGATGGTTGGCAGTCCACAACAGTATGTTTCTCTAGAAACTTCCTGCCCCGTACAACCAAACTGTGGAATGGACTGTCGTCTGCGGTGTTTCCGGACGGATACGACCTGCAAAATTTCAAGAAGAGAGCGTATCTTCACCTTAAAGGCCGGCAACGCACCTGTAACGCAAGGACAGTACTGGGGGCACCGCAATCGACATAGTAAAGTTGTACAGCCAGAAAGGCCTTTAATTAATTTCTTCGTTTTTGTGTTAAATTTTTGTTTCCTAAGAAACATGAGTTTATCTCGCAAATGAACATGAAAATGATCTCATATAAAATTATGTGAATTTCGTTGAGTTTCTAATTTGTCTGTTGAAAGAACATTTACATTCCAATGAAAACAAAATACAGTAATGTTGTACCTAAGCTATAATGTTAGCAATTATTAAATAAGTATTTTCTAATAACCAGATGCATTTTATTTCATTATAAATATTTTTCTGATAAGCGGACATTATCATTGCATAAAAATCTCATCAAAACTTATAAATGCACGATCGTGAGTTGGTAGAAGTCAGCCCCAGAGCTCACTATCGTGATATCGACTTTCCAAAGTCCTGTTATACGCTGGATTTTTTTTACTATTTTTTACATTAATATTACCACTTCTTTGCCAAAATAATATAGTTTTCATTGCAAAACAAAGGAACGAAAATCTCAGGTGCGAAAGGGCTAGTAAGACGACCCATAGCTTTCTTTTTTATAAAGTAGTTAACCACTAAGTAAGTTAGAACATTTTTTTTTTTTCAAAATTGTCCCTATCCCATACACCCTTGCCATGTGCCCTCAAACTTTAGATTACGTAAAAGTACATTATACACAAATAACCAAAAGTTAATAGCCACATCATGTCATTGTATTGGAACGGTGTCATTTTCTTTTCAACCGACTTCAAAAAAAGGAGGAGGTTCTCAATTCGACCCATATGTTTTTTATTTTTTTCTATGTTTGTTACGCTATAACTCCGTCAATTATGAACCGATTTGAACAAATCTTTTTTCGGCGTATAGGTAATACCTCAAGGGTGGTCCCATTTAAATTTAATAATAAAAAAAACAACCCCCAAGGGTGGAAAATTGGGGATGAACTTTTTTATACGCAATATCTCCGCCGATTATAAACCAATTTGAACGATATTTTTTTTGTTGAATAGGTATTATCAAAAGGGTGGTGTCATGCGAATTTGAAGTTTGAAGAATGAAGTTTTTTTTTTGTGTTCACGCATTTGAAGTCGGTTATATTTTTTAAAAAAAGTTATTTGAGAACGATTATTAGTACTTTTCCTGTTATCATAAAATCTCTCTGTGTGCACTTGTTATGTTAATTAAATGCTCGTACCTATTAATTTTCTCCAGATATTTATTCTCGGGGTCATTGACATAACCTAAACCAGATTTTTCTGTAGACCCCGATAAGTATAATTACCACGATTAATAAATTTACAGCAGGGTCGCTACTTTTTATCGGTAGGTAGAAATATTTTTTTACATTTGCTTTTCTGTCTTTATAAGTTAATCTATCACGCCCTGTACACATTCTCAGCTGTGTGCTAAGCTTTATGCCCTAAAGCTTAGGGTAACGTAAACCATCCAAAAAGCTCATCGATGGCATAAATTAACGTACGACCTCTTGTTCTTAGTTGGTATTACGATAGTTACACTCAATAACCGTTTGTCAGATGAGTCTCTCGCCATTGCACGCCATCGAGGACTATGACTATGTTCATCTCCAACTGCGACCATCAGCTATACATATTTATTCGGTCTGTTATTATGTGTGTTGGTCTAGAAGTGACTATGTACTTGAATTTTTTGACAAACATTTTACTGTTTACATTTTTTTGTTATAATCCCCAGCTCTAGATCACAGATATTCTTACATCCAAGAGCGTTGTTCAAAGAATACAAGAAGACGTCATGTTATCTATTTTTTATCCTCTCACGAAGTTAAGGCAGCCTTTAAAATATCGATAGTAGCCTTTGCCACAGCCCTATTGCGCGGTAGCAGGCTTGTTTACGAGCTTACGAGCTTTTTATTAGATGCAAATATTTGATCAGCCGATGGCGGGTCTTTCCAAACGGAAGACATGGGACACCGTTATCACGGGATCCACGAGGCCTATTATAAATTATCTTATCTTTTGCGTAGGAAGAAAATAGTAAAATGAGAAGTTTTCGTCATGACCGGTTTTCTTTTATAATTTGGGGGTCATAAATTCTTGAATCTTCGCCCACGTAATTTTTCTGTTGAACTAAGGGGCCGTCCATATATTACGTCATTCTAAATTAGGGGGGGGGGGGGTTGGTCTGCGGATGACGGTAAATGATAGATAGGGGGGGGGGGGGGGTGTTTCGAAATTGACGTCATTCTTATTTATTTATTTATAGTTTATTGTTCACCTACAAAAAGATTATTTCTAAAAAGAAATTTCTTCCAGCACACCTAGTAAGTGAGACTGCAAATGTGAGAGGCGGCTAAGGCGCGTACAATACTAAAAAAAACTCATAATAAACATACATAATGCAACATAGATGTACACAAATACAGTAATAACTACAGATAAAATACTCTAACAATAATATTACATACAGTGGCGGCGTAGCATGGGTTGGCACCCGGGGCGATCACCCCCCCCCCCCCCCCCGTCACAAGTCCTATGGCACCCCCTGGTACCCCCCCAGGATTTTTGGGGTTTCCTACCGATTCAAAGACAACCGCACCCCCCACCCCTCCGTATCATGACATAGACCGCAGATTTGCCATGCAGATGTGCCAGGGAGTACTCTGGCCTTCTGAGCAGCGTAGTCGAGGCTCTGTTCCCAGCCAGGCTGGACTTCACGCCGCCTGTCACATACAGTGCAGCCGGATCCTGCACAGGAGAGGCGCCTGTCGTAACGGAGGGAGAACTAGGGGCGGCAATTTTACGACTCCGAGCCAAAAACACTGCTCCCGGGCCTGATGGGGTGCCTGGGAAAGCTTTAGTGTTGGCTCTAAATAACGGATTAGAACCGCGATTCCGTGCTCTACTTACAGCGTGTTTACGCGAAGGAGTCTTTCCTCAGAGATGGAAAACGGGAAAACTCGTCCTACTCAGGAAGCAGGGACGTCCAGTAGACTCGCCGTCAGCTTATAGGCCTATCGTCCTTCTTGACGAGGCAGCGAAACTCTTTGAGCGGGTTATCGCTGCCCGTCTCAACAAACATCTCGGAGACATAGGCCCGGACCTGGCAAATAACCAGTATGGCTTTCGGCGAGGCAGGTCTACCATCGACGCGATTTTACAAGTAAAGGAGCTAGCCGGAGGAGAAGTGGCACGAGGGGGATGTGTAGTGGCGGTGTCTCTAGACATCGCCAATGCCTTTAATACTCTACCCCACCAATGTATTGAAGAGGCTCTGAAACATCATAAGGTTCCTCAATACCTGCGGCAAGTCATAACCGCTTACCTTCGAGAGAGAGAAGTGGTTTTCCCAACAAGCGACGGCTGGGGCAGGAGGCCAGTGGAGTGCGGTGTCCCGCAGGGGTCGGTCCTAGGGCCGCTCCTGTGGAACATTGGCTACGACTGGGCCATCCGTGACCCAGGAATGCCTGGCGTGGGTGTTGTGTGCTATGCCGACGATACCCTAGTCACGGCAAAGGGAAATACTTTTAGGGAGGCGGCCAT
Source organism: Ostrinia nubilalis (assembly GCF_963855985.1). Lineage (NCBI taxonomy): Eukaryota > Metazoa > Arthropoda > Insecta > Lepidoptera > Crambidae > Ostrinia > Ostrinia nubilalis. Next base: position 675,720 of record NC_087101.1, read on the forward strand.
TGTAGCGACAGCTGGAGCTGCGCATATTGTAAGTCGCATTCGGCGACTTGGGCTTAGGGTAGCACTAGAAAAGTCGGAAGCGATTTGCTTCCATGGGCCACGGAAGAGACCGCCAGTGGGGTCGGAACTTGTTGTGGGTGGCGTCTCCATCGGTGTCGGGGGTACCATGAAGTACTTAGGATTGGTCCTTGACAGTCGGTGGAACTTTAAGGCCCACTTTAAAGCTCTCGCACCCAAGCTACTGAGGGCATCCGGTGCCTTGAGTAGGATTATGCCCAATTTGACAGGCCCACGCACGGGGTGTCGCCGCCTTTTTGCAGGGGTTATTAGATCTATGGTCCTATACGGCGCCCCCATTTGGGTTGACGCATTAGGGCGCGACAATACCACAACACTGAGGAGGCCGCAAAGAACAATGGCACAGAGGATAGCACGGGCATACCGCACGACCTCAAGGGAAGCAGCATGTGCACTCGCGGGCACTCCACCGTGGGAGCTCGAGGCCAAGGTGCTGTCAGAGGTATATTACCGAACCGCTGCCGCTAGGCGCGATGGTAACCCTCCTGCCCCCCGCGAAATCGAGCACTGGCGAGACGAGGCCCGTGTTTTGATGTTAGATGAGTGGACAGAATGGCTGGAGGAGCCCAGTGCTAGGCATCGAACAGTCGCCGCTCTACAACCTTGTTTACGACAGTGGGTAGAGAGGAGCAGTGGTTCTCTCACATATCGCATGGTGCAGGTGTTGACCGGGCATGGTTGCATCGGGAAATACCTGCACCGTATTGGTCGGGAGAGGACACCTCAATGTCACCATTGTGGCGCCGATGTCGATACAGCGGAGCACACCTTGGAAGACTGCCCGGAATGGACACAACAAAGAGCTGCGCTATGCGCAAATATCGGACTGGATTTAACACTGCCGGCGGTGGTTAGAGCCATGGTCGGCAGTGACAACGGATGGGACGCGGTGAAAGTCTTTTGCGAGACTGTTATGATGTCGGCAAAGGAGGAAGCCGAGCGAGCCAGGGAGGTAGATCCCCTTGCTGAACCTGCTCGGCGGAGAAGGTTGGGCCGGAGGCGACGTGCTTTTGCGCGTCGTCTCTGACACCTAGTCAAATACTAGTCATAGCGTAAGGTCCATTATGAGTGCCGGCGGATAGAACTTTTACACCTACCCGCTGGCCTCCATTGTATATTATGTAAATATAGATAATCACTTTGTACATTTGTATATATCATTTGTATATAGTTGTATATCTCTGAGTGGTCAGTTGCAGTACAACAAACTGTAACTATAAAAATCAAAGATGGCGTGGTCGAAGTTGGAGTCTGCACGCATAGCAGACGGTCTGCGCATAGGTGGAACATGTCGGGAAAGGCCTCGCTACACCGGCTCCCACCTGTGCTCAGCGAGACGGAGATGGTGGATTTTTAGTGGGTAGGCCCCTCCCTTCTGGAGGGGAGAGCCCCACATAACCCGCCGCCTGACCACAGTGGCGGGTATGCAACTCAATGCATTTTTACCACCGAAAAAAAAAAAAAAAAAAAAAAGGGAGTACTAATCTGCGCGACTTGTCACCCCCTGATGCTTGGCACCCGGGGCGGACCGCCCCCCCCCCCCTTCCGCCCCTACTGATTACATATAATACTAGCTGCCCGCCCCGGCTTCGCCCGTGGTACTTACATGTATTATACATATAAACCTTTCTTAAGAATCACTCTATCTATTAAAAAAAAAAAGGTGATTCTACAAGTGTTTTAATTTTGTCAAACTGGTAATGACGTCAATTTTGGGAGAAGGGGGGAGGGGTCATTAAGAAATGACGCTAGGATGATTGTAGGGGGGGGGGGTCTAAAATCTGAAAAAATCGATGACGTAATTTATGGACGGCCCCTAAAGCTTAATGTTTGAAATGAAAAAAATACAAAATAAGTAGAGTTAGTAAATTAGTAAGTTCTTGATAATGGATATTAAACAAACTTGAAGGGTTAATTAATAATATACTTATGTGGTACCTAATATGTACGTCCCTAATTCCATATTTTATGCTAGAATCTGCTAGATAATTACTTGTGCTTATACCAGCATTTACCCCAACACGCAATTCTGTAGTTGACTGTACTTAGTCCGGTACGCGAACCGCCTGATGCCAGGCATCCGACGGATATTAGATTTCACACCACACAGCCTGATACCACACACAAATTAGCCGTACAGAGGAAAGCATTCGTACAAAGTGGTATCACTGTGCTACCAATGTCTAGGCTTTTCTGTTATAGATAGTTTCTAGGTAGTTGAATCCAGTAGACAGGTCTATAGGCGTACCTACCTACTATTTTAACATTCAGAAACATTTCTCTCATTTCTGCAGTCGGGTAACTACTGAAGCTACATCAAACATTTCCATCCGTCCCAGTAATTACTTGCAAACAAATAAAGTGTAACAGGAAGGCTGGCCAAACTGTTTTCCTGGCCAGAGTCCACGCCACACACCTGTCTGACAGGTTCGAGGTGCGAGTGCCTTGCCCTGTGCAGTACCGTTACCTCTGATGCTACATTTTGGACGGCTTTTTTACTTGCCACCGCTTTTTATACGCCAAACGCCGGCGCTAACGTGTGACGTGACGAATTGGGAAGCGCTGAAAGCGCTGGATGGTAACTGATGATGGTTTTCCAGAACAATCCTCACATCTTATTAATACAAACTAAGTTTGTATTAATTTCTTAACTAATTCTTATTTCTTTTAATTTGTTTAAAAATAAGATCGGTTGGATTCAGGCCACGTTAAGACAGTCCAATAAGCTATGTCAGACACATAGCGGTTATAAAAGTTTGAGACCACCTTTTTCTGATGTCTGTTGTGCTACAATAATACGATCAAAGTCCTCACCTTCAACTTCCTTGGTACATTTTCCTTTAGGTATAATGGAAGATACTTCCAATCGTAGGTAGGTAGCTGATACCACCAGTCCTTTTACATAGTAGATACTTTTTGAGCAGTCAGAACGACTCTACAATAGATTATGCATCTAAGGGAATATTAGACTTTCATCAAAATTGAAAAGTAATTCGATTTTCAGTGTTCATTGTTTTTTACATTAAACATCATTGTTCACTTGAGAAAAAAGCTCATGAATACACTTGCAAGGCTTCTGTACCTAAATCTCTACTTTTCCCCCTTGATACTTCGTGATAGCTCTGCTCTATGCTGCGTAACCATCATCTCATCATTCGCCTACTTTTTGAGTTTAGTTTCAAGAAAATCACAGAGTTCATAAGTAAATTAGTTACTTACTGATTTGGGATAGTCGTAAAGCGCTGCAGCGCTGCCTGCTCGAAGGTGGACCGGTCAGGGTGCCGTTACACGCGCGCGCCAGCAACGGTCGCAGCCAGGGCTGTCCCCTGCTGATGAGAGAGTGACCCATATCCCTAAAAACTACGAGGAAATAATATTTATGTTAAATATATTTCCCATATTGTATTGCTTCATTTGCTTCTACTTACCAGCTGATACATGTCTTATTTTACCTTTTAGTTTTTTATTTATTTTATAACAATTTACTTGAATTTACCTAGTAAAAGCTTTTTTTCCAATTTGAATAGCTTTACATTTTAGGAGCAGTTCTGTTCTTCTCTTCTCAGAAACCAAGAAGAATAATCACTAACAAGTTTAACTTTTACACAATGCTAGCTAGCTGTAAAATTATATTTGAAGGATACACTTTTCAAAAATAATTGACAACCCTGACCGGGTTAAATTTGCACCTGTCAGCGCAGTCATCTAACAGAGCTGTTCACTACACCTTGGTTTTGGTGCTTTTAAATAAATAACTTTTAGCTACACAAAAGCTAATTTTGAATGATTACGTCATTTAAAAGGTATACATAAAGAGGAGAAAATATTTATTATAGCTCTACATGATGGATTTGGTCTAACTCTCGAGTTAATAAGTTTGTCACATTGCAGAGGTCCGTTACATGCAAGTGCATAAATTCAAAAACAATTTTGTAAAAAGGTATTTAGAGACTGTTAGTAGAAGACTGTAGATTAGTGTAGATAGGCAAAAATATGCAGCATAAACCAAAAGAGCTTTTTTCAAGCATAATTTATTGGATGAAAGCATTTCCATGGATTTTTACGTGCTGTAGGTATCAATTGAAATAGTTACCTGTCAATTGAAATTTATTTTTATTTATTTATTTTAAGAATAAGGAAACGTTACTTTTGACTCTTTCAGCGAGTGCAAAATAAATCAGCATCAGTTTCCTGTTATGCCTTATTATTTTAGACATTGTGTCATCTGATAAAATTAAATAATAATGATGAACAAATAAATCATGTGCTTGCAATATTTTATTTACTTTTATCCAAGTTGACACAGTGTATGTACCTACCTGTGGTTAATTAATAAATATTTAAAATCTATCAATTAATTACGAGGAGTCTTTTCACGATGTGGCTTATAAAATATTTTTTATTTTTCTCTTGTGCAATTGCATCAGTAAGTGAAACATTTTATTACATAACTGCAAAAAAAAAACATACACTGGAATGGAGAACCTCTCCTCCTTTTTTGAAGTCGGTTAAAAATGCAAGCCTATTTGTTTTTCGCCGTTTTAAATTCACGGTACTTATGTATGTAATGTGATATAAATTAGCTTTTGTCGCGACGTCAGCCGCGTGAACTTTATTATTATCTAGTATTATATTATTTGTGTTATTATCTAATAATTACTAACAAAGCTACCTAGCTAATATTAATTTAAATTAAATATCACTGCTGCATTTCATGCTTTTTTCATTCAACAACAATTAATTAAGAATCCAATGATCTTTAATTTAAAAGTTCATTATTTTGTTTTACAATGTTCTTTTCGTAGGCGATCGGCGCCGGCGCCGCCATAGCGGGAGTGCTAGTGTTCCAGGTGTTCGATCGCATGTTGCCGAGGGCCCTTGTCCACCTCCTGCGACTTGACTTACTCGAGTTCTTGCCCACACACCTGTTGGTGCTAGGATCTATACTCTGCCTAGCCACTCTGGTCGGCTGCTGTGGAGCCATTCTTAAAGGAAATGTTGGAAAATGGCTGCTGGTCATGGTAAGTCGTAACACACAAGAATTAAAAGTGTATCGTTCCATGATTTTTCATGAAGGTGTGCGAGAAGGTAGCATTACGTACAGATTAGTAAGCCGATACATTATTTATTTTCAGTACACCATCGAGCTTACAATTTTCGTCGTTCTCAACATATTCATTGCCGTTGTCATGCACTTGGGTCACCAGAAGACGTCGCGTTCGGAGCCTGTGGCTAGCGCCTTGACGATGGATCCTACAGCTGGGGTGGATCTGTTGAACGCGGGTTATATTCAGGAACCTGATCACCTGGATATTAATGCTGATGATCAACCAATTTTAACCAGACGTTTTCCGAGAGGTATTTTAGATAACGTAAAGAATTTTGCTGGAAATACAGTGAACAAAGCTGGGAGTATCATCGGGGACAGCACGAATGCTGTTAAGAGTTCATTGAAAGATGTTGCGGGAAACATCAAGGACAAAGTGGATTCTAGCATACAGGCAGGGAAGGAGGGCTACCAGGCAATTTCAGAGGCAACAGGGATAATGAAGGACGCAGGAAAATTTTTCCTCTCTTTATTCAGCAAGCTTGATACGCAAGAAGAGGAAGCAGTCCAGTGGGTCAGGCCAATTGTAAGTTCTTATTAGAAATATTGAACACAGGTGTTTAAATTGACATTTAGGCTGGGTTGCACCATCTTACTTTAACTTTAACGGACGTCAAAAATCTGTCAAATTCCATACAAAAAACACCAGTCATCGTTATAGTTACGTTGAAGTTAAGTGGTGCAACTCAGCCTTAGTATGTAAATGTCAATGTTAGGCGTTTAATTTTTTGGTAATAGACCCAATAGGTCTAATGAGGGCTATCGTTTTTATACTTAACAGTTGGCACCCCTGGCGATTGACAGGACCTTACTCTACAGTGGCGCCATCTTGATGAGTGCAAATACGATAGTCCTCCTACCACTTTAGCGCTCACCAGTTGGTGCCACTGTCTTCGCTACTAGCAAGTGACAGGACCTTACTCTACAGTGGCGCCAACTGGTGAGCGCTAAAACGATAGCCCTCATTGCACGTGTACCTACCTACAATCTACATTCTTGCAGTTGGGCATGTACACGCAGCCGGTGTTCCGGCTCACCCACAGTTCCTTCGTGATGTCCGTGTGGGCGGGAGTCATAGGAGTGGAGGTACGAACATAATGTATTTACTATCTTCGTTAAAATTGATCTTCACGCAAATAGCGCCATGAATGGACGATCAAAATTACTTAGGTTTCTTGCAAAAGTTATTTTAAGCGTCCCCTGTACATATTTCTAAAAGCTAAGTTTCTTCCAAAACATGTTCAAAATAAAGCTTTAGTTTCTATGTTTGAGATATCTACATATACTGGTTTGCTTGTACATAAGTAAAGTTATAGGACGTTAATTCCGAACACGTTTAAAAACTAATATATTTCTAGTTTGGAATTTTTAAAGCATTTTGTAATATTAGAAGCAATGTTGTCCATTGTGGAAATTGCTACATGACGTTACTTAAATAGTAGTAGGTAACAGTTATTTCCTAGCATTCATAACATTAATTTGTCTTTTCAGATAATATACAGGGTGTTTGGCGCATCGTGTGCCAAAATGATTTGGCGGATAGAATGGGTCATTTCCTATATTTTCAGCCCCCATAACACGTTCCATGTCAGGCGGCTACTTTTATATTAAGTTTTTTAGTAATTTCACCAAAATACCCAAATCGCATCATTTAATTTCGATTTAAAAAAAAACTACTAAGCGTAGCCTCAAAGTAAATATTTTGTTTTGACGTGCATTGACATAGGGTTGCATCAAATCTAAATTTACTGGCAAATATCATCTAGTTTTTTTTTAATTCAGCTTTGAACTTTTCCGAAAAGTTAAAAATGGACTGAACATTTAAGTTTACATGGCTATAAAAATTTTTTTAAAAGAGATAGCGATCTTCGGATTTTATCAAAACTTCTCTAGTCTATCCCCATTCAAACGGTATACTAATCTTGTTTAAATAATAACAACAACTTCACAAATTCCCTAAATTAGTGCATTGACTCTATTCGGACTGATTTGCGAAATTTGTGTTTATAGCCCCTTTTTGTGTGAATAACACGTTAAATACCTACAGGTAAAAAATATTTATCTTATGCAATGTAAAAAACCTTTTCTCTATCGTTTTTCAATGTGGATTTCTTGAAATTAAAGACGAAAATAATTATTTTGATCGTTTATTAATTATTACAAATTTTGTTCAAAATGTCCGCCTCGGCAACGTATACACTAAGTAACGACATCTTCTTCTAATTTAGACTGGCCCTATACAGTGGCCTGCACGTTCCCCAGACCTAACTCCGTTAGATTTTTACGTCTGGGGACGAGGTAATGAACTGGTGTACGTAACGGAAGTTCAAACATTAGAAGAACTACAACAACGAATAGAAAACGCCTTTATAGTAATAAAAAGAGAAATGAGGCTGCATACGACAACAGTCGAAGATGTCGTGAGTGTATACGTTGCCGAGGCGGACATTTTGAACAAAATTTGTAATAATTAATAAACGATCAAAATAATTATTTTCGTCTTTAATTTCAAGAAATCCACGTTAAAAAACGACAGGGAAAAAGTTTTTACATTGCATAAGATAAATATTTTTACCTGTAGGTATTTAACGTGTTATTCACACAAAAAGGGGCTATAAACACAAATTTCGCAAATCAGTCCGAATAGAGTCAATGCACTAATTTAGGGAATTTGTGAAGTTGTTGTTATTATTTAAACAAGATTAGTATACCGTTTGAATGGGGATAGACTAGAGAAGTTTTGATAAAATCCGAAGATCGCTATCTCTTTTAAAAAAATTTTTATAGCCATGTAAACTTAAATGTTCAGTCCATTTTTAACTTTTCGGAAAAGTTCAAAGCTGAATTAAAAAAAAACTAGATGATATTTGCCAGTAAATTTAGATTTGATGCAACCCTATGTCAATGCACGTCAAAACAAAATATTTACTTTGAGGCTACGCTTAGTAGTTTTTTTTTAAATCGAAATTAAATGATGCGATTTGGGTATTTTGGTGAAATTACTAAAAAACTTAGTATAAAAGTAGCCGCCTGACATGGAACGTGTTATGGGGGCTGAAAATATAGGAAATGACCCATTCTATCCGCCAAATCATTTTGGCACACGATGCGCCAAACACCCTGTATAATACTGATAGAGACTACACCTACCTAATGCGTTTTATAATTTTGTTACAGATTGTTTATATACTTTTGAGCGTCTACCTCTGCACAACGAAGAATCTATATTATGAAGGCATTCCTTACGATGGTTATGTACAAAGACCCTAATGATAAAATGAATCGTGTTGTTATTTAGTAAGTAAATAAAGGTCATTGCGATATTTATTTCATTTTTGAACCTTTGTTTATTACATCTAACTTATTCTATGACCAAAAATCAAAATTCTCTAATATATGTACCTACTTCAATAGCACTTATTCTTGTTACCAAAATGCATAGCTGGGCATTAACTCGTTAATCCGTTAATCGTTAATTAACGAAGTTAACATTTCTATTAACGGATTAACTTTTAAGTTAACTTTAAAAATTGTTAACGGACTCGTTAACTTCCGTTAAATTATCCTAAGTCCGTTAATCGTTAATCCAGTACCTACTATTTACCAAAAAGATACAGCAGGCACGCCGAAAAACACTTGAAAAACGCGTTCTGACAAGTACGTTCGGGCTTCCAGAACTTCCAGAACTCAAAACAACAGTTTTTGTAACCAGAACGAAACGATATAAAATATGCTATTTTTTTATTTATTTACAAGTTTTATATTGACTTCACTTGTTAGTATGTGTGGGACAAATCTTGCAACTGAATTTAAGACCAGTTCTCCTCAACCAATTGAACTGTTTGGTATAATTATGTAAGTACGATGAAAATGCAATGTTATGGTACCATTAAGCTGGTCTGATGATGGAGTCAGTAGGTGGCCATTGGAACTCCTAAATGAAACGGCGGAATCGCATCGAATTTGGGTTCGTTGGATTTGTCTTTTCGAGCACTTTAGTACTAGAAGATATCCAGGGTCTTGATGATGGAGTCAGGAGGTGGCCATAGGAATTCCTAAACGAAACGGTGGAAACTTATCGAGTTTGGGTTTGTTGGATTTGTCTTTTCGAGCACTTTGGTGCTTAATTGTATTGTAATTGAACCAAAGCTCTGAAATTGAGATATTATAGACTAAGAGCTGGTGAACACCAGACCTACGTCGTTTTATAAAAGCTGAAAGTTTGTCAGCGTATGCTCCCAATATAGCTTAGAATGTTGGTGGATTATGAAGTTTGGGTCATCGTGGCTTTGGCAGCTATCCTAAAAAAACTGTCTGGAAAGGAGTTCGAACTGTCAAAACTGTGTGGCTGATGTCGAAACAACTTCTAATCATTGCCCAAATATTATACATAAAAATCTGATTTTATGGTATATCGTAAGTAGGAAGTCTGGAAGATATCTACCATATGCATGATTGCGAAGCCAGGAAAACCTCCAACTGAACCCAGTTCATATAGACCGATAAGTCTACTTCCAATCTTATCTAAGTTGTTTGAGAAGATACTACTGTGGAGACTGAAGCCTATATTGGAAGAGAATAGGATCATACCGGATCACCAGTTTGGGTTTCGGGAGAAACATGCTACTATTGATCAAGTGCACAGAGTGGTCCAATCAGGCAATCACTTGAGAAAAAAGAATACTGCTCTGCTGTATTCCTAGACATACAACAGGCATTCGACAAAGTTTGGCACAAGGGTCTACTATACAAACTAAAAACCCTACTACCGAACTCAATCTACATGATCCTAAAATCCTACCTGGAACAAAGAAGGTTTCAAGTAAAATATGAAGAAGAATTCTCCAAGCTGTGTGAAATCAGAGCCTCAGTACCGCAAGGATCAGTGCTGGGACCTGTCCTATACTCCATATATACGGCAGACCTGCCTGAGATACCTGATGTAGTGACGGCTACCTATGCAGACGACACCGCGTGCCTCTCAAGCGATACAGACCCGGAAAAGGCATCAACCAAATTTCAGACCCAGCTTAACAAGATAGACTTGTGGCTGAAAAAATGGAGAATCAAGCCCAGCGTAACTAAGTCCACACAAATAACCTTCACCCTTCGAAAAGGTGATTGTGCTCCTGTCACCTTGGAAGGCAAACCCTTGCCAACCAATAACACTGTGAAGTACCTGGGCTTGCACCTTGATAGAAGGCTAACCTTGGCAAATCATGTTAAAGCCAAGAGAACTGAAGCAAATATGCAACTCAGGAACCTGTCATGGCTGATAGGACGACAATCCCGACTCTCTATCAACAACAAACTGCTCGTCTACAAGTCTATTATCAAACCAATCTGGACCTACGTAATAGAACTCTGGGGATCTGCTAGCAACTCCAACCTGGAAATATTACAGAGATTCCAAAACATTGCATTGAGAACAGTCTCCAGCGCCCACTGGTTTGTGAGAAACGCAGAAATACACGAATACCTTGAGATGCCGACTGTAAAGGAGGAAGTGAGCAACTACAGCAAAAAGTACAGGCAGAGACTCGACAGACATAGCAACGCGCTGGCCAAGAACCTGCTAATGGACAAAGATACAAAGCGCCTCAAGAGATGGCACATCCTCGAGCTCAGCGAGAGAAAGTAGAGCTTTTACCAGTGATGGACTTTGCTATTCAATGGAATACCAGTCAAATAATCCGCTCCCAGAACACATCTAATTATGGCTATGGATGGCCGATCGTAGATAATAAGAGGAAAGAAAAAAAAATATCGTAAGTAGAATTACAGTATTAAATATACAGAAAAAGCCACCGTAAAAGTTAGGCTTACTTTATACCATAAAATAAAAGATGATTTTTATATAAAATATTAGGGCAATAATTAGAAGTAGTTTCCACATCAGCCAGACAGTTTTGACAGTTCCAACTCCGTGCCAGACAGTTTTTAGGATAGCTGCCAAAGCCACGATGACCCAAACTTCATGATTCACCAACATTCTATCCTATATTGGCAGCATACGCTGACAAACTTTCAGCTTTTATAAAAATGGCGTTCACTAGCTCTTAGTCTACTACTAAAAAGTGTAAAATAAAATTATAGTAATATTTTTTTTAAAAACAAGATTTTATTCTGAAATGCCGTTGTTACTAAAACGAAAAAAAAATTGTATGCAAGGTTCAAATAATTTCAAAAGCTTGTAGCGCAAACATAAAAGAGGAATAAATTCCATGCGCGATACAAGCTTTCGAAATTATTTGAACCTTGCATACAATTATTTTTTTCGTTTTATTATAATGTGTTAACGGATTAACGATTAACGTTAACTTGCGTTAAATCTTGCTAAATGTAACGTTTTAACGTTTAACGAAGTTAATTTTTTTGTTAACGGTTTAAAGATTAACGAAGTTAACTATTTGATTAACGGTGCCCAGCTATGCCAAAATGTTAGTTGGGATGTCAAGCACTGCAGGTAGGCGAGTTACTGAATAAAATAAAAGTTTATTTCAGCATTATGGGAAAGTTATATTTTTAGACGATCAGCTTGTCATCCATTTAAATAAATATGATGGCCCTTTTATAAATAGAAATCAGGCGAAATATCGATGTTTGCGTTTATTATTATATTTTAGGCATGGGTAAACAAACGATAAATAAATCAAATATTTTCATTAAAAAATAAATTTAATACAAAACATCGATCACTTAAAAATATAAATACTTAAACAAACATTTTAAAATTAATCAGTAATAACTAATTACAATCAGTTCTTACCAACATCTAGTAATTAGTTCTTTTTGGACGCTCTACTGAATTTAAAGCAGTAGGAACGATTTGATATCTTCTCAAAAAGCAATGGCTAAGGTTAGGTCATGTACTAAAGTCGTATTTGAATTTGAAAAAAGTCTGAACTTACTTACACAGCACATGTCATGTACATTTTTGTTGCAATTTAAATTAATTCTAACTCTTAGAGAGTTTTTAGAAAAACTATAAAATTACGATAACCAAACATTTAAATCTGAATTCATATATTTACAAAATTATAGGTAACTTTGTGCTAATTAATACTCAGGCAGGATTCTTATATTAATTTTAAATTGTCATTACACTAATTAACGTTGATAACTCGTTAATTCTAAAATAGGGATCACAAGAAGAATATATATTTTTTAATGTGTCAAAAGTTTGTTTGTTTGTAATAAAAAATGGCAATAAATCATTTATGATTCGGTCAGTTGACCTAAGAATTGGTGTCTAATATTTATACATGACTAGGGATCCATACCACAGAACGGAAGCTTGTAGAAGAAAGAATGATTCATTACAAATTAGCATTAAATAGATCTTATACTTTTTTGTCAAAACATTACATGATTCCCATCGGTCTCTAGATATAGTTGCCTGCTCAGTAGTACCTGCCCCTCTGCCTCTTCTCCGATACCGACCAGCACATAAACATACCGAACAGCATCGCCACCAACTGCAAACAAACAATATTCCATTGATCTAAAAGCTTCTGAAATATTCGCTGGGTGCGAAGTACTAGGTGGGGGTAACATAATCTATCGCAGCGCTCATGGTGGTCAAAAGTAGAAATAATGTAAGCTCTGTCATCATATGTATCTGTCAATGGCAAAGCGATTCTACATAATACATTTTAATATCATTAATTAATCGCATGAAAAGGGTCCTACTGGGAACTTAAATAAAAGAGTGGACTGTATTTCGATAGGGCTGGTTTAATAGCCGTTTACAATTTGGAAATAGGTAACTAGAGTATACAACGTGGTAGTACAAAAATGAGTCACAGTAGTTGTTGTGCACATGCACAGATGTTTGCCTTATGATGAGAGCGTGAATTATTGAACTCTGCCCTTGTTTTGTTCTTAATTCTTCTACATCTCGGACTTGTCCAGCCAATATCAACAACTTTCCTTTAAATACGGTTTGTGGTTGGAATTTGATATTGTAACACTCACAAACCCGGTCTTCAAAACAATACTCATTTCGATCTGAAAACGATATTTAATTTATAACTAGCGATACAGGAACATTTAAATATATTTACTGTTATATAATGAAACCGTTAAAGTAGCTTTTTCTTTTTGTTTTACTGTAAAACTACAACTATAATTGTAGTAAACAAACCCTGACACGATCAAAATTAAACACACTTTTCGGACTTACCTCATTTGATTTGAATGACCAAAATGATTTCAAAACCTTTTTTCCACCCAAATCGTGGTATCACAATAATTTATTAGTCGAAAATATTCGTTATTTTTTCATTTCGATATTTTTTCACAAATAAACGACGTAAATGTCAATATGACAGAGCCCACAAAGTTGTGGACGCTAGTTGGCGCTGTAATCGTGCACAGAGCCAATAGGGTGAGAGGAAAAGCTGGCTGAAGTTCCAAGACCAAACGCTTTCCGATCACGACGCATTTTCCATTTTCCCACCCTAGAGTAGACACGCGCCGAATTTGTTAACACATTATTTTTAGTAGGTAATAAAGGATGTATGCTGTTTGAAGTTCGACGTTAAATAATCGATTTATTACGGCACATTTACATTATCTTTATAGCAAATAAATAAGAATTTGGATCTATTTACAAAGGGTTTTTCCTTTAATCTTTGCTGCACCTAACGATTTTAGCTAGTATCTCGCATTGTTTTTCGGAATAGATTACTTTGATAACAGCGTTTTGATATTGAATATATTATCGCAATAATCTAAGATAATTTCAAATGGCAAGTTAGCTTTTAGGAATTGTTTCGTACCGAAATATATTTATTAGTTTCTTAATTTTAGTTTAAGATAAAACAACACAAACTGGAAGGAATTTGCTCTTTTCTTAATTGCATTTTTTAATCACAAACTGGCAACATTCTTTCCAATCCTATGGAGCTAGGCTCGCGATTGCGATTGCGACGCCCCCCAGTGACGCAAGAGTTTTGAGTTCGGAAGGACGCCCGTGCGCAACAGCGGTGTGTTCTTTAATTCGGCAACCACATAAGCGTTTGTCAATTTCCAAAATCAGTGAATCTAATGAGTGCGGGATCCAGCCCCTATGGAACTATGGTCTTTCTCATCAATATGTGCTAATACTTCACAAGCAAACTGCATTTCGGAGATACGCCGGGCCCGGCTAAGCACGCGGCTGGCACTGTGGAAAAGAGGTTTGTTCGCCGTTTGTTTTGAAAATTTAGTATAGCTAACATATTATTTGTTGGTCCTTCGAGCCGGATTTTCATTTTCCTTCCAATTGTGTAGTTTTATCGTAATTTTTAGCGTACATACGTACCACATTTTTCATTCCACGTGCGACCATCTTTGTAACGCAAAATGGCGCAATCGAAAGTGGAAAATGATTCCAAGACCTCATTAGATTCCAATAGCGAGAGTAGTAGTTCATGTGTTCAGGATATTTTCGAGCGAGATTTAATTTTAGACGATTTAAAGAGAACATTACAGTTTGCAACTACAGATATTCAAAAATTCATTTCACGTACCAAAGATTTGTCAGCTCTTCAAAGAAAGTTTAGCAAATTGCAAACTAAAGTCGAAAAGTCTCTCATTAAATCTAAATCATTCAATAAAGAGGAACAAATCAAAATTAGGAACGACTTCGACGATTCATATTATGCAATTGTCACTCAAGTAGATAAATTAAAACAATGTCAGGAGCAAAGCAGACGAATGAGTCGTCCCTTTGCTAATTCAGAATTTTCGAGTAATGCTAAATTACCTACTTTGCCTTTGCCCAGTTTCTCTGGCGAAAGCACAGAATGGAATTCATATTTCGATTTGTTTTGTTCTCTCGTTCACCACAATACTGCCTACACGGATGCGGAAAAGTTTAGGTATTTGCTTCTTACGTTAAAAAATGAACCATTTAACCTTATAAAGTCCATTCCAATCACTGATGCTAATTATTTCGTAGCAATACAAATATTAACTTCACGTTATGAAAACAAAAGAATCATAGCTTCGAATCATCTTGATAAAATACTCAACATTCCATCTTGTAACGTAAAATCAACGAGTGATTTACGTAACTTATTAAATACATTCCAAGAAAACATTAAACCTCTTGAAGTAATGAAGTTTCCCACCAGTGAATGGAGTTTCGTTTTGTTACACATTTTACTACGTAAAATTCCCGCATCTGTTCGTAAGCAATTCGAGTTATCATTGTGTTCACCTTCAGACATTCCAGAGGTCAACACATTCATTTCATTCTTAGAGCGTGAACTTGTCGCTGAGGAGTTTTCTAACGATAACTTCGGGCAGTCGAGTAAAATTATTAACAATAAAGGCGGTAGATTTGGCTCACAGTCTAGCTCGCGAGCGCGGCGCCCCCTAGCGGCAATATGGCCGCCGGTCAGCGACAAGCCTTCGCGGCGAACTTCGCGCCGCAATCCTCTGGCGTGTCAGGCAACACTCAGCCTAATCGGCATAGCGATAAGGCACATTGTTTGTTATGTGATGCTCAACATACGTTGACGAAATGTTCTAAGTTTTTGAATCTTTCAATAAAAGATCGATTTTCTTTTATTAAAAACAAAAGTGTTTGTTACAATTGTTTACATCTCGGCCATAACGTGAGCCAATGTAAATCCAATTTTTCGTGTAGGAATTGTCAGAAGCGCCATCACACATTAATTCATTTTGACAATAATGTAAACAAAGCGTTCGATCCGAGTAGCTGTACTAATCAGTTCGTCCCGCTCCCGCTCACGGCGGAGTGTAATAATGTTGTCTCTGTTTCTACGACTGATACCCAGCTGACTTTAACGTCAACTCGAGATAAGGAAAACGATTCTATTGTGCGTACGAGTACGGTGCTATTGTCTACGGCACTTGTCGATGTTTATATTGATGATCACAAGTTATCAACCGTGCGCTGTTTAATTGATACGGGCAGCCAGGCTACTTTCATTTCGGAAGCGTGTGCACAACGTTTAGGTATTTCACGTAGACGTGTGAACGTTCCGCAAGTTTATGGAATAAATAATAACAAACCGGTTTACCCTAAGGGAGTGGCTTCTTTCTTCATTGCGCCTAGAAATCAATCGCAACCTTCGATTCATGTTGATGCATTGATTTTGCCCAAATTAATTACAACACAAATGCCTACTTGTCAATTACCTTATACAGGGTGGTCTCATATTCAAAACTTAACTTTAGCAGATCCGAGTTTTCATACACCACAACCAGTGGAAATGCTTTTAGGTGCTGACATTATTCCGCAAATTTTATTGCATAACACAATCACGGGTCTACCAGGTTCACCAATTGCTATGAATAGTATTTTTGGTTATTTATTGTTGGGTAAACTCGATTTGAATTCATCGATTGAGGTTTCTCTTCCGGTCCAGGTGTGTCACAGCTCTGTTAACGACGACTTTGACCTCCAGCGATTTTGGGAATTAGAAACAATTTCTGAACAAAGGTCTCTCACTCCTGATGAACTTTTGTGTCAATCCTTTTTTGAAAACACGCATACGCGTAATGAGTGTGGGCGATACGTGGTCGCTCTTCCCTTCAAACCTGACGCACCGCCCCTCGGCGAGTCGCGGGAAATTGCTGTTTCTAGATTTCGTAAATTAGTACAAACTCGAGCGCAATTCGCAGCTCAAACATGATTATCACGCGTGCCTCCAGGAGTACTTAGAGCTCGGCCACATGGAGCCCGTCGATAGTCCAGCAGCTGCAGGTGGTAGCTATTATATACCGCACCACGCCGTGGTCAAAGAATCTAGTGAAACCACCAAAACCAGAGTAGTTTACGACGCAAGCTCTAAGACTACAAACGGTTTTTCTCTAAACGACAATTTGTTAATTGGTCCAAAGCTTCATTTAGATATTGTTGATGTGTTATTAAAATTTCGCATTCATTTAATTGCTTTCACAGCTGATATCAAACAAATGTATCGTAACATTATGATTCGTGAATCGGATAGGGATTTTCAGCGTATAGTGTGGCGCACCTCGCCCGAGGAGCCCCTACGCGATTATAGACTTTGCACTGTGACTTTTGGAGTTAGCTCATCGCCCTATCTTGCTCTTCGCACCATTCAGCAGCTCGCTCATGACGAGGCCGCACGCTTCCCGCGCGCATCGCAGGTCCTCATGCGCGACGTATTTGTAGACGATGTCGTATCAGGTGAAAGTGATGAGTCACGGGCTCTCGCCCTACAACAAGAGTTGATAGGTATTTGTCAATCCGCAGGTTTTGAGTTGCACAAATGGCATAGTAATTCTCCCGCCTTACTTCTCGGTTCTCAGCTGACAGTTTCTCATGGTGAGCGGTGCGAAAGTGTGCCCTTCGCACACATGGAGAATGACTCATCCACTAAGGTCCTAGGTATGCAGTGGGACCCGAACTTAGATACTTTTGGTTTCAGTGTGAAAAGTTACTCTGAAAAATGTACAAAGAGGTCCATTCTTTCAGAAATTGCACGTATTTACGACCCTCTCGGTCTTTTATCTCCAGTGACTTTATTTGCAAAACATTTAATTCAATTATTGTGGATTTCTTCTGTGGACTGGGACGAAACCCCACCACAAGACATAGTCGATTCGTGGGCTAGCTTTACAAGTCAGCTCCCACTATTATCTAAAATTAGCTTTCCGCGTCATGTTTTCCCTCAAAATTGTAAATTACAGCTTCACGGCTTTTCAGACGCCTCCGAAAAGGCATACGCAGCATGTGTTTATCTCCGCGCGCAGCGCGAGGATGGTAGTGTGTGCGTGTCCTTATTGTTAGCGAAAACACGCGTCGCGCCTACGCGTCGCGTATCTATTCCCCGTCTCGAACTGATGGGAGGTGTTTTGTTATCACAACTTATTAAAAAGGTGTTACAAAATTATAGTGATAAAATACAAAGTGATCAAATTTATACTTGGTCGGATTCAAGTATTGTTTTAGCATGGTTGCGTTCACCGCCCCATGAATGGAAAACATTCGTTTCAAACCGTACTACGGAGATATTGAATATTGTCCCCGCGGATTGTTGGCGGCACGTCCCGTCGGCCGACAACCCCGCGGACGCTGCTTCGCGCGACATGTTACCCGCTGCTTTCTTGCACCATGAGATGTGGTTTCATGGGCCTCGCTGGTTGAGCGAGGATGAAAGTATGTGGCCTGTTCCAAAGCCTGTTCTTCCTACTGATGAAGAAAAGCGTAATGTTGTGTTGTGTTCGAGTACTTCTACTCCAAACGAGGACGTAGAAATTATTTCACGTTTTTCTTCACTCGGTAGACTTGTTCGTGTTACGGCTTTGATATTTCGTTTCTATCACAAGTGTAGAAAGGTCAATATTTCGAGTTCAAAACACATTACTGTGTCAGAGTATAATTTCGCTTTGAATCGACTTATACGAGTTGTTCAACATTCAGTTTTCAATGATGATATTATGAAGATTTGTAATGGGCAATCACCATCAAATCAATTGAAACGTCTTAATCCTTTTATAGATTCAAACAAGTTGCTTTGCGTTGGCGGTAGAATTCATAAATCGCTTTTATCTTTTGAGTCAAAACATCAATTGATTTTACCTAAAAAACATCCTTTAACTTATTTACTAATTGATTTTATTCACGTTTCAAACTTGCACAGTGGGGCTCAAAGCACCCAATATACACTTTTACAAAAGTATTGGATATTATCAAGTCGTGACGTCATCCGCCAACGCATTCATCGATGCGTCCGTTGTGTGCGTGCGCGCCCCGCGCACACGCAGCCGTCAATGGGTTTGTTGCCCGTAGCTCGCTTGCGACCGGCCAGACCATTCATAAAAACTTCGGTAGATTTCGCAGGTCCATTTTACGTTCGGGCAAATAAGGTTCGTAACGCTAAAATAGTTAAATGTTATGTAGCAGTTTTCGTATGTATGAGCGTTAAGGCTATACATTTAGAGATCGTTTCGGAGCTTTCCACAGAAGCGTTTTTAGCTACACTTAGGCGTTTTGTTTCGCGACGCGGTTTGTGTACAGATATTTATTCAGACTGTGGAAAGAATTTCGTGGGATGCGATAGCTAGTCATTTTGGTGGACTATTCGAAGCGGGTGTTAAAAGCTTTAAGCATCATTTTCATCGTGTGGTCGGCACACGAACTTTGACATATGACGAGATGCATACGCTCTTATGTCAAATAGAGGCGATTCTCAATTCGCGCCCACTTTGTGTTTTAAGTGCAGACTCAAGGGATCCTCTCCCTTTGACTCCATCACATTTTTTAATAGGTGAGCCCTTAACGTCAATTCCTGACATTTCTTTAGTGGATGAGAATCCTAGCCGCTTAGTAAGATGGCGTCTCATCCAACAGTCCACTCAACATTTTTGGAAGAGATGGAGTCTTGAGTATTTACATCATATTCAACAAGCAACCAAGTGGTTTAGTAATCGCGGTGCCCCGATTCGTGAGGGCATGATTGTGGTGTTACGCGAAGACAACGTTCCTCCCTTGCAGTGGAGACTTGCGCGTGTTCACGCCTTACACCCAGGTCCTGACGGGATCTGTCGGGTCGTTACTTTACAAATTGGACAGTCGTTCTTCAAACGAGCGGTTGTTAAGATTTGTCCTCTTCCTGTTGAGTAGGGAGTAGGTACGTTTTGCATCTAAGTAAAGCTAGAGTAGTTTTAGGTTTATAGTTAGGTTTCACTCTACAAATAGCTTAGATACTTGTACGTTTCTTGTCTTAGGTTTTGTCTTGTTAAAAGATACTCGGTACTTTTAAGGTGAGCGGTATGTTTCGTACCGAAATATATTTATTAGTTTCTTAATTTTAGTTTAAGATAAAACAACACAAACTGGAAGGAATTTGCTCTTTTCTTAATTGCATTTTTTAATCACAAACTGGCAACATTCTTTCCAATCCTATGGAGCTAGGCTCGCGATTGCGATTGCGACGCCCCCCAGTGACGCAAGAGTTTTGAGTTCGGAAGGACGCCCGTGCGCAACAGCGGTGTGTTCTTTAATTCGGCAACCACATAAGCGTTTGTCAATTTCCAAAATCAGTGAATCTAATGAGTGCGGGATCCAGCCCCTATGGAACTATGGTCTTTCTCATCAATATGTGCTAATACTTCACAAGCAAACTGCATTTCGGAGATACGCCGGGCCCGGCTAAGCACGCGGCTGGCACTGTGGAAAAGAGGTTTGTTCGCCGTTTGTTTTGAAAATTTAGTATAGCTAACAGGAATAGTTGTTATTATTTAAAACAATGCCTTATCCAACCTGATTACCACCTTGTTCAGTTCACGTGCTTGGCTTGCTTATTGGATCTCTCGTTACTAGAATTGTAGTTTATTTGATTTGATTTAAAATTCTGTTATCAGTATTGTAGTGATGTATTTGGACCTCTTTCAGTGTCCAACGATCATAAAGTCTGATATCAATTGGGACAAACATGGAGACCCTGACGCCAAGTCTAGCATCTAGCTCGTTAAGAGCAAGTCAAACCATTTGCATTGTGTTTAGCATCATCAACTTAATTTCTAATATAATTTGTATTAGTGCCCTGGAAAGGGCCTGTGTACTGATAAAACTATTTCATTTCATAAACTCACGAAGGTGGTACAATCATGAACACTCTTCGGAGTGAGGTCGAATTATATTATAACACCGTATCCGTATTTTCAGATCTAAGCGAGAAGCAAGAATGAATGATAGCTACCAACAAAAGTGTCAAACACTCTTCGGAGTGAGGTCGAGTCATGTTATGGGCATTTCTACTGTACGGTGTATTTTTTCTCAATTCGGTGCTAAAATTTATATTTAGTTTTTTAAGTAGTTTCAATACAAAAAAATAAATGTTACTCCATTCTGAATGTAAAAATAGCATTTTCACTAAATATTGTGAAGTGGTTTATGAGAAATGCTAAGCATCGAATTAAGAGAGCACCGAATTGAGAAAATGAATCACGGAATTGAGAAATGAATCTCCAAATATAAAAATCGCTCCGCAAACTTAGAATTGATGACATTATGAAGAAATACCTAATGTATTTCAATAATAAATACATAACACAGGGTCTCTTTGTTTATTTATTCTTAACCTTAAACATAAAACAAATATTGAAAAACCCAAGAGCTAGATTGACCTGACACTATACCGACGATATTATATCGGACGTCAGTTTGTACACGATTAAAATGGCACTCAAATAGCTAAAATACAACAAGGCACCAGGTGTTACGGCATTATAGCTGAGCTTCGCCGGTACTAAAGGATCTACAGAAGCAGTTCAATTCCGTCATTCTCGAAGAAAAACGCCTCCGGCATGGCACAGAAGTGTGGTGATAGCATTATAGACTCATCTCACTTATGAGGCGTGTTTACAAGCTGTTTTCGAGAGTCCTTACGAATCATCTCGCTCACAGACTCGACGACTTCCAGTCTTCCTAACAAGCTTGTTTCCGAAAAGGCTTTAGTATTATGGTTCACACACATAATAATAATAATAATAAATCTTTGGACAATTTCACACAGCGCCAGCTAGCCCCAAAGTAAGCAACTTAATGCTTGTGTTATGGGTGCTAGCTTAACGGTTATACTACTTATATACTTTTTTTTTTAAATACATACATATTATACATAGTCACACCCAGACCCGTCACAGAAATTAAAATTCATCATTTCAATTTCTGCCCGGCCGGGAATCGAACCCGGGACCTCTCGGCATAGTAGTCCGTTCTGAACCACTACACCAAACGGCCGACACAGGTACGCTACGGCAGATTATACAGAAGACCAAGGAGTCGCGATATCGGGGATGATATCGGAGTCATGGCCTCCGTAGAGCCTTTCAATAAGTGGGTCTCAAAATGAACATGGACAAGACAAAAATCATGTCAAATGTCCGTGTTGCACCCACTCCTCTGAAGGTTGGAGACTACACTCGAAGTCGACAATTGTGTATACCTGGGACAAGAGTCCAAATAGTTATGTCCAACTTTGAGAAAGAGGTCTATCGCTGAATTCAACTCAGCTAAGCATCGATCGAAATACCGCAGCGTCTTAAGACAAAAGTCTTCTACCAGTGTGTGTTGCCAGTGATGGTGTATGGATGTGAAACTTGGTCGCTTACTATGAGCCTAATAAGAATCATAAATGTGAATATCGGCAAGAGAACCAAAGTGACCGGCATAGCCCGTAAAATTGCATAAATCAAGTAGCAGTGGGCGGGGCACATAGCTCGTACAGATAATGTCTGTTGGGACTGAAAAGTTGTCGAGTGGAAACCACGGACCAGTGAGCAGGCCCCCACTAGGTAGACCGACGATCTGGTGAAGGTCGAGGGAAGAACCTGGAAGAATTATTTTAATAAGATAGCAATACCAGTGTATTTTTTTAATGAAACCTCAAAAAATTAGTTTTATTGTCTTCTGTCCAATGACTGGTACGGTCCAATGATTGGTAGTTCACCCTATTATTATGCTCTATTGATTTCATTATTATCTTAAGTTACACAAACAATTTATAGCACAATAAAAGTATCTATTTTCATTTAATATCAATTCGGTGTACGTGTTTTCTCAATTCGATGCCCCATATTCCGCGGAATTGAGATCCACGGAATTGAGGAAAAATCACATTTCATCAAATTACTCGAAAATATTATAAATTACAACGATTTCTACCAAACGTAATGGCAGATATCAGTTAAATACTTAATTAATTCAACAGTAATCTCATTAAATACTTCATGAACATTATTAATATCGCACACCGGTTTGAGAAATGACCAGTGACCAAAAATTCTGAGTGATTTCAAACCTCTGAAAAATGCTCCTCAAAGCGACTGATCCCTCTTTTATACTGCTTGACCACTCAAGTGCAACTGCTAGTTTATGGGAATCAGGCGTGGGTGTTCCTATTGTGCGTTGTTAGTGATATAGGAGCACAAAAATAAAAATCACGGAATTGAGGCACACACGTCGGACAAAATTTAAATGTGTTACTGTATTAAAACCCAAGGACTTGCAATAAAGAAACTCATTTATATAGCTTTATTAACTATCCCTTGTTCTGTGAATGTGAGTTTCATAATGGGGAAGTTATTATTTCAAAAGTTATGAAGCAAAAACGAGTAAATTCTGGAAACCGGACACTCCATTTTAGGCCAAATTTCGCCCGTTTTTGAACTTTCGGATTTTTTCAAGGCGAGATGTAAAACCTGGCGGTCTTCTAAATATGCTCTCCATCAAGTCAAGAGTCCTATAAATACGTGTGATTTTTTTCAAGTCCGTACTTCAATTTTAAAGGTACTTTTTTCGCCCCAGTAGGTCGATCGGTCGTCCCCGTAGAAATGCCCTTATAACACCGTATCTGTATTTTCAGATCTAAGCAAGTAGCAAGAATGTCAATAGAAACGGCTTATAAGTCAGATAAAAAGATCCATCAACAAGCTGATGAACTGTATAAGTTATAAGTGATGTAATCATTACCTCAACGACGATGACGACGATCAGCACCGCGGCGATGGCCTCGCCGAAGTTCTCGAAGTAGCTGCCGAGGCGGGCGCGGCAGCCGCCGAACGCCAGGTCGTCGGTGCACTCGGCCACGCCGCTCGCGCAGCACGTCGGCGGCAGGATGGGGTACACGCCCACGTACGACCCTGGCCCCGTTGTGCCGCAGCATTGGAACTGTGTGGTAAGTGATTTATTAATACACAGCATAGGCTACTGACTTTTAGACACCCCGCAGCCTACAGATTTTAGTCGGCCGATAGTTTACTCGGGCTGTTACACTATCTATCGGCTGATTAAAAGGCTTTGTGTGACGCGGCAGGACAGACGATACTACTGGTTTTTTGTGTACCTACATATTTCTATGAAATAGCTTCCATTACCAGCGACATGTCGTGGAAGATATAATACTTCATAGAAACATTGAAAAACCATAAGTCACGAAGGCGACACGTTACTTACTGCTGCTGCATGTAATCTTTGAACTTTTACCTTCACTCTTCTTCTTTTATCCATTGTATTGTAACAACAGTTATCGCCGTTTGGCGGTCATAGCCCTTATTGTGAGTAATTAATATGGTAGAGAGATGATACAATAAATTTCGCTCTAGGTAACCCTTACATCCCAATTCCACGCTAGGATAAGGCTAGGATAACAAAATACGAGTTCATAGAACAAAGTGGCTGCATCGCGTCGTTTTAAGTTCGAAAGTCTTTAATCCACGTAAAAACTAGATTGTAGTGTATCCAGAACTCTATGCGTTTTCAAAGACACTTACTACTTCCTCAAGTACGTGGAAGACCTTCCTGAGGTCTTCTTTTTCGAAGGCGGTGTCCACCCAACCCTCCACGGTGGACTGGAGTGTGTCCAGAGCACCGAAGATCACGGTCGCTAGGTAGATTTTGCCAGCAGCCAAGATGGCCATGCATATGAAATACTGGAAAGTAAAAAGAAGATTATAGAAATTCAGAAAAAGAGAACAGGTTAAAAACCGGCAAAAGTGATCTAAACGGCTATCAGTTTCTCTTGAATTATTTTATATTTCGTATTTGAATCTTTAAGAACCACGCAGGTTACGATCGACCAGCAGATCAAGCGCCGCAAGTGGAACTGGATTGGCCACACTCTCCGAAGGGACCCCGATCACATCCCTAAGCAGGCTCTGGATTGGAATCCCCAAGGAAAACGCAAACGTGGTCGAACCAGGCAAACTTGGCGGCGCACTGTAGCGGACGAGGCGAAGAAGATCGGCAAGACCTGGAGCGAGATCAAGCGAGAAGCTCAAGACCGAACGAGATGGAGGACTGTTGTGGACGCCCTCTGCCCCATCTAGGGGACATAGGACCATAAGTCAAGTAAGTCAGGTTACGAAGGTTCTAAGATTACTGCAGTTTCCAAAAGCTGTAAAAGCATACCATTGTAAGCAGACATCTGGACTCCCTGATAGCGCCGCAGCAGCCGAAGAAGGCGATGACGAAGATGATGCTGCCGAGCACGATGATCGCGATGGGGATGCCATTGATGGGGACGGGGATCAGGTCGACGATCTGGTTGATCTGCACCAGCGCGGCTATGCCCAGCCCGATGAGCGCTATGCCCGCGAGCTAGAGAAAGGGAATTAAGTAGCTGCATTACTGATTGTCAAGGACAGGATTTAAAAAGAATGTAATTAAAAAACAAAAAAAAAAAGAAGTCAGACTAAACGCAATACGGTTTTTCATTTTTGCTCTCTTCGTACTATAACGAATTATGAAGAGAATCACTGATTCACGAGTTTTGCAAATGTTTTGCAAATTAAGGTAATCAAAAATGTGATTTTGTAAATTCAGTTTAATGGTGTATTATATGAAAAAAGGAATCCCCTTTCGAAAGGATTAACTAAATAATCTAGCATTATTTGATATTCGTAATCATAGCAAATCGAAACATAAATTCTTTTTGAAAATTAGTGTTATCCTTATCAGTGTTGATTCTTTATAATAAAAGCTATAAAGGTTCAGGTTATAAATTATATTAATTTGGATGTTAATAATGTTATTGTATTTCATATTTTCCACGCAATGCAATTAGTTAAAATTAAATATAAGATTCATCTCTTTTTGACCACATTATAATAACTAGCTAATTAATTTGAAATAACTTTATTTTTTAATTTAAGGGATATTTTTTTATACATGACATTTGCTGCAGGAAGGAGGCAATATAAATTATACGATTAATTGAAATTAGTTTGCTTAATTAAAAAACTTACATAACTATTATCCTATTACTGTATCAAATTAGCAATTAATACTAGTAACTCTTACCGTAAATACAAAGTTAAAGAAGAACAGGATATATTTGACTAAGAACTCGGCACAACACATTTTGATGGTTTTTCTAACGAACGAGTTTTCACGGTTGCAAACACACTTCCTGGCAGTGAGTAACTAGTCTGTGTAATCTATATTTGGGTTAGATATAGCCCCGCCTGTTATCAGGCCTGTTTAGATATTGCAGGATATGGATAGATAACAGTAAAATAAGGTTCCTAGAATTCAATGGTAAGCAAGTACTCGTATGCAAAATTACGCCTTTTTCAGCTATGAAGGTGTAGCTTTTCAAATAATATGTGGGCATAATTTTCATCGAATATAGTACTTTTGCTGTCTCTACAACTCCGTTGTAGCCAACCCAATAAAACACAACCACTGAAACTTAGTTCGGTGCAGAAAAATTTTGCAGTTCGTAAAATCATATACAATTAGAAGGTTGAAACTAAAGAACTCACAAGAGTTGTTTAGTACCTGCCTAATAATTTTAGAAAAATTGCATTTTCCTTGTCCTTGTTTCATGGTGGATGACTAATATTAATAAAATTCAATTTGGGTATTATCTATTTACATGGACATAATAATATGTAGAATTATCAGTTGATACTTATGTGTATGATGTAAAATATGGTCTCTTATCGTTCTATGGCTCGATGACAATACCGTTTATTATTGGCCTTGCTTTGGGGTTATCTATGAAATCTATCTCAAATCTCATAAATTTTTTTTTTTTGACTGGTCCAGTACCAGAATCAATGTTTTTTTTTAAATTGGATGTTAAGTTATTATTAAGTTACTTTTATTGAGTTTTGAGAGAGTAGGATAGTTTCTCGCAATTTTCTACGAGCAAACTGAAAAAGACATTGATGCGAGACAATATTTACAAATGATGATGATGGTTATAATATTTTACAAGATCTTTTTTTTTACATTTTTTTTTTAAATTTTATTTTTATTTTTTATTTATGCATTTTTATGAACTATGTATCATTATATTCCTTAAGGGTACCTATTAGAAATACTTGATTGATATATGTATTAGATTTCTTGAAACTTTCCTCTAATGAAGAATGTTCACTAATTTTGTTTTTTAGCTTTCTGTATTCTCTGTTAAAAATAAAAAATACACGTGAAAGAATTATTTCGATACGTGAATTAGTTTCCAAGATATTGAATTTTAAAAGTGCGGGCGGCGGCCGGCCCGCCATTTTATGCGCGTGACGTCATATTACAGTGACTGGCTCATATTTGTATGGGTGGAATCTTGCAAGCTGAATTAAGACCGACTTCCAGGCAACCGATTAAGCTGAAATTTCGCAAACTCATGTGATTTGGATGACCATGCAATATTATGATGACATGGAGCTGATCTGATGATGGAGCTGGAAGGTGGCCATAGGAACTCTATAATAAAACGACTTAAATGCATCGAGTTTGGGCTCGTTCGTTTTGTATTGATGAGTATTTTAATTCTATATAGTAATCGGGGTCTAATGATGGAGCTGGAAGGTAATTCGCAATAAAACGACACAATCGCATCAAGTTTGGGTTTGGTTCAATTTTAATTTCTGTGATGGGTCTGGGTGTTAATATGTATAATAAGTTTGTATTTACAAAAAAAAATTATTTAAGTATGTTTATATCCGTTTTCTAGTGAGCGGACGCTGTGAATGTACGTCACACGGGGTCACGTGACCGTCGGCGGGACTCAATATTTAAGCGAACTTTGAATGCCTATAAAATCATAACTACTGGGTATTTTTGAATGAAATAAAAACTAATGTATTTGTAAATGTAAAAGCTTAACTGTAACATAGGTTTCAAGTGATTTTGCATACCTAGTAACATTCTCAATTATGTCAGTATTGTTGATATCACGTGAGTCTTAGTAATGGACATGGCGCACAATTTTTGTTGAAGATGCCAAAAAAAACCACAAAAAATTAGAATGAATACTGTTTTTTTACTTTTTTGATATCTTTAAAAATGACTGAAATATTCAAGCTCAAAGTGCGCTCTTCCGCTAGGAGCGATTTTCCGCGCGGATTTAAAAAATGTGACGTAGTAACATGAAAAGCTGCATGCAAGATATTATCTGTGTACAATGGTTAGAATGGTTAGTAGGGGAGCCGAAGCGGGGATTTCGGGACTTACTAAAGAGTGGCAGACTAACATACAAGGAAATACTTTGTACCTGGTTGATTACCTCTAAGTATGAATTTTTGATATAAAACGGCATTAGTTCTTATGCCTCTCACCCAAAAAATACCTCAATTAAGCCCAAATTTGAGACCGCAGCCAAACTTTGAGTGACGATGGAAACTAGCCTTGATGAAGGTCACATGAAATTGAACTTCTGCTTCTTCATTGATAAAGACTTATCATTTACCATACCTTATCATTTTGTATTCCATTTTCAAGTCACTTTTTTTTCGCTTACTGTTTAAACAAAACGTGGGATTTTTTTAAATCTCAGGTCTTTTGAACGCACAACTGAACGATGTCTGGTTTTAATTTCTTCAGTTACTCCGTGACCATGGCGCTTGCAACAGTGCCGAAATTTTGGAAACTCAAAACTAAGGTGCATGGTAGCAATCCCGTCAGTAATATAATAGGAAAATGTCTTGAAAAATAAGTAAATCGTGTATTACTTTATGTAACTAATTTTATTATGTATCATACTTATAACTAATCACTTCATTCAGAACTAGAAAACAATTCCAAGGATTCCACTTTTCTTCAATAGATGATCAAGATAAAGAGTTATTTATTATAAATTGCTCTTCCACCATTTCAATTATTCTATCTTACATCTTACTTGATGAAATCTTTTTAAATTTTATTTACATAGTCATAACATTTTCACCATTCCTCTGCACCAATTTGTGAGGTACACCTGAAACCCCAGATAAAGCAGCTATTGTAAGAATAATATTAAAAAAACCCTCCTTCTGACGCAGTTAGGTAATAAAGTCAATGTTTCCAATTTCACTCCAACTTACTGTCAACTCAACGACGCGCTTTAAAATCAAAGATTGACTTTGAATTATGCCTTATTTTACAATACACATTGAAAACAATATGACTTGCTTGAGCTTTTTCGACTTTTTCACAAAAATAACAAATAGGCATGAAGAGATTACAAAATTTCTGCAGCGACTGACAGTTCACTTGATTTACGTTGACAGGTGACAATAAAGCCATAGACATTTGCCATATGAAAGACACGCTTTTCCAATATTTTTGTTTGCCATGAGATTCTGGTACACCTATACCTATCATTAAATGAAAAGATAAACTAATTTTTTTCAGCACAACGAAAATCTGCTTTGGCGCGTAGCAATGCAACGTGACAACTACAGTTCGGACTTCTTTATGCGTCCACTACACATAAAATAAAATTCGAACTATCGCACATTTTTTCTTTTTAATTCTAATTCAGTAAAAAATGTTTTTGAAACCTTCATTCAAAATTCAAAAGTTATTATCATAATATGACAGAACTTATGACCAGAATATGTACATTGAATAAAATATTTTTCTTTTTATCATCAAGCTTAGCAGTCTAATAAGTTACTATGACACTCGAGTTAATCCACATTCAGCACCATAGCCTCCCCTTCTACAAGGCCCTCTACAAATGTCAAAACGTCACTTAACCCTTTTAGCACCAGTTCTTTTGTTTTTGAGAAGATGTACCCACATTTTTATATCAATTTAATTATAGTCCAGTCGATTGGTACAAATTAACGTGGTTACCTCGAAAGTGTTCCGTGAGTTTTGAAAATTGGTGATTAAAATAGATTTCGCTATGCTCTCTGTTAGTCTGTTAGTTAAGTGTGATTGCCGCGCTCGTTGCGACATTGGAAAAATGCTGCCTTAGAGAAGATTTTTGATAGTTACATTCTTTCCTATTTCGTCGTTCCAAATGACGTTCACTGCTGGAAAAAGGCGAGAGGCCTTTGGGTTTTCCATAGGTTTTTCATAATGAACAGTCCTGCGCTGCCCGCATTCAGGTTCTTCCCGCGACCTTTACCAGATCGTCGGTCCACCTAGTAGGAGGCCTGCCCACGCTACGTCTTCCAGCCCGTGGTCGCCACTCAAGAAATTTTCTGCCCCAATGGCCATCGTCTCTACGAGCTATGTGTCCCGCCCACTGCCATTTGATTTTAGCAATTCTGCGTGCTATGTCGGTCACTTTGGTTCTCCTGCGGATCTCCTCATTTCTGATTCGATCACGCAGGGAAACCCCGAGCATAGCCCGCTCCATTACCCTTTGGGTAACCTTGAGCCTTCTTATGAGGCCCATAGTAAGCGACCACGTTTCAGAACCTTAAACTTTCCTATTTATTTCACGACTAGCTTTTGCCTGCAGCTTCACCCGCGTGATATTTAGTGTCACAGATCGGCATAAATTATAGCCTATATGTTAATCTGGGTTACAAACAATAATATTGTACAGTTTCAACAAAATCCGTTGAGTACTTTTTGCGTGAAAGAGTAACAAACCTGAGACACAGGAATCTTCCTAGTTCAGGTATCAACCCACCAACATTCTTACTTTTTGTTTTTCCTGATTGTTTGTTATCATAATATTATCTGTTATGTTGGTGAGAAATAAACATTACTTTACTTTATTTTAAACTTCCAGACATCCAAACTTTCGCATTTATAATAATAGTAGGATATAATTATGTAATGTAGAAACAAACAAGACAAAAAAAAATGTATACTTCAGCAACGCGAATTTTTTTATACTTCAGCATATTTAGGACACCCGGCAGCGTGTCCTGCCATGATCAAAGAAAAAAGAACTCGCAATTTAGCAGGTACATTAATTTGACTGTTTCACAACTCTAAATCTATTTAACTTACATTACATGAAATTTATCACATTTATCAAAGCTTCTTAGCTAGTCTATGTCCCAAAAATTATAAAATGAAAAAGTAGTTGTCAAAAACCTTTTTTAATGCGGATTTTTTTCAATAAGGCGGGCGCGCGCGCGGCTATAAACGAGGTCACAAAATTCGGAAAGAACATAGCGAAATCTATTTATTCACCAATTTTCAAAAATTCCGGAAAACTTTCCAAGTAAAATTAACAAATAACTGGACTATTTACTCGTTATTGAGCACGGAGACACAAACTTGGTTATTTTTCCAGAGAATTTATATTTAAGTGCATAAATGTAAAAATGGCTTCATAGTGCACAAAATTGGCAATAGGTGGCATAATAATGGTTACTTTTATAGCGCCTAGTTTGAAATGTGATTGAACGATGACAACTAACAACAGTTGTCAGATAGGTAAAATTTTATTTTAGTTGGAAAAAGACAAAAAGTGGTAAATGGGTTAACGTGCGGGGGCTGCAAAATCATGTTGTGACGTCACGCGCGAAGATTGGAAATTTTTGAAAATTTTAAAAAGTCCGTAAACTTCTCGAGGCTCTATCTTCGGTAATACTGGATGGATTGAGGTGAAATAAAAACTAGTGTAATGTGTGTGACCTAAACTTTAAAT
The DNA here is from genome assembly GCF_963855985.1 of Ostrinia nubilalis. Lineage (NCBI taxonomy): Eukaryota > Metazoa > Arthropoda > Insecta > Lepidoptera > Crambidae > Ostrinia > Ostrinia nubilalis. Next base: position 707,223 of record NC_087101.1, read on the forward strand.
TAAGTCATAATTTAACTTAATATTACAACTTATGCGTGTTGTCCATTGTTAGGCTTTTCAGGTGTGACTTCATCGTCCTTATCAAATGGAATTATTAATGAGTCATGGACTATTTGCTATTACTTACATGATAATGATCTCTCTTCATTCATGATTGGTTCTCGATAGTTTGGCAATGATTGTTATCAAGTACCAGTGGTCCGCGACGATTGAGGTAGTAAGCTGTATAAGCTGTATTGGCCAGTCGCTCCAGTTTTGACCCAATGTGTAATACGTGGTATGCTTCTACTAGAAATGTCATTGACACTAAAAGTATGGACAATGGACATCATGGAAGCTTTACAAGTGAATCCTACTTCATTTCGCCATCAGTTGAAAAGGTGTGAACAGACACATCCTCTCTGATGTGATGGAAACTGGAAGCTTAAGGGCTCGAATAACAGCGAGTACAGTATTTCAGTACATACATAAATAACCTTGTAAGTATGTAGTAAAACTGAGTAGGTACGCGTGCTCCATCTTAGATCTCATCATCATTTACCATCAGGTAATCGTGTTTGTTTCAGTCAAATGACGTGGCCACTTCTGGATAAAGGCCTCCCCTAAGAATTTCCACGAGCTGTCTGCATCCAGGTACTTCCTGCGACCTTCAGCAGATCCTTGGTCCACCTAGAGGCCTGTCCATTACGTTTTCTGCCCCAACGGCCATCAGCTCTACGAGCCCCACCCAATGCGCAAATGCGTAATCCAATGTAGCAATTCTGCGGGCTATTTCGGTCACTTTGGTTTTCTTGCGGATCTCCTCATTTCTCTAGTTGATTGCGCAGGGAAACTCCAAGTATAGCACTCTCCATCGTCCTATGGGTGACCTTGAGCCATCAGGGAATAATGTGTAAAAGAAATTAAACACACATAGGTACTTATTAGTTTTATATTTTTTATTCAGTACAAAAGTGATGAAGATTTTATAGGTGGTTCAACAATACTTCCTATAAAATAAATCTATGAATTTGCTATTAAATAAATAGCTTAAATCAAGCTAGATGCATTTTTGTATAAACGACGGCACAACAACGTAAACATCTCTGGGATCTTATTAATGTACAAGTTCTGCAACAGAAATGTTATGTTTGGTGTGCTGTCGCTATAAGTACACATAATATTTAGGAGTAAAACTAGTTCAATTACATTATATTTCATAATGTGAAGAACTAGGTTGCATTTTGTATTATTTGGTCAAAAATGAGTTTATTTCAAATAATGTAGTCTAGTCAAAAACATTTTTGAAAATAATTATAATACCTAGCTAGGTGCGTAAAATACTAAAAGGGTGAAAACACAAGTTGGATTAATAGTATAACAAACATAAAAAACGAAATTAATGAATGATTGTTTTAATGATTTTAATTTAATTAACTATTTGTACAGCCCGCTTGTTATCAATGTGCCTTGATAAACAGAAACAGAATATTGCCGCAACCAGCTGTAACAAAAAAACAGTTACATACATACGCTAATAGGTAAATCTCACAATGTCGTCAATAGACTAGTGGGTCTGGGAACTAGATAAACATAATATATTATCATCTATAGATCGTTAAATATGGGAACTCTATCTTTTACATTTGAATTGATATCCTCTATTAACAGACAAGATTTAAAAAAAAAAGATATCGGGACTATTCCCACCTCTCGTTCCCACCGCTGCAACTCCTGTGTAGCCAGAGCCCCGATTACGGTAACTTTTAACGTCTACAATCCAGACGCGCTTCATCGATTCTGCGATACGATTGGTCAAAACAGCTGACGTACGCTGTTGAACGACCAATCGTATCGCAGAATCGAGAAGCGTGTCTGGATTGGAGACGTTAAAAATTACCGTAATCGGGGCTCGGGATCCACAGCTTGACCGCCAATAAAAACCCAACCACTGAAGGTCAAGTTTATCCCAAGTGATAGTAATGTTACCAGTGATGGTGCCCATCTATAGGCTAAATTTGTTTAACAGACAAGATAGCTAGAAATAAGAGAAAGAGAAGCGAGGTAAGACGCTGAGCCACGTACCTCAATACCAGCTACTACCAAGAGCACTGCCCCGATAGCGATCAAGAAGGCGTTGAGGTAGTCTTGGATGACTTGGTTGCAGCCATCAAAGGCGTTGGCGGCGAGACAGGGCTCCTCGGCGCAGCACGACGCTGGCAGCGGGTCGGGCAGGTACACCTGGGGACCCACTGTGCCGCAGCATTGGAACTGGAGACACAGAAAAACATAGCATATAGCATTTGAAATTATCATCACCAGGAATATCCTGCAATCCTCTTTTTTTTTATGTGACAGGAGGCAAACGAGAAGACGGATCACCTGATGGTAAGTGATTACCGTCGCCCATAGACACCCGCACACCTAGGGGCGTTACAGGTGCGTTGCCGGCCTTTAAGGTGAAGATACGCTCTCTTCTTGAAAGCAATTAATAAGTAAAGACTTTGAGAAATAAAGCCATGCTAGGGTTTTCAGCTGATTACTGTTTTAATCACTGAGCAGAAGACAACACTAAGAAAGAAGAAATGAACCGAGTAGTGTCACCCAATCAAATCGCGATGCCCATTGTAAATCACGTATCCATCGTAATGTAGGCCACGAAAATTAGTTAAAGTCATAAAATAATTGGTTAAAACGTCTAAAAATAAATGTTTAAATAAGGTCTACTCACCGAAGTTTGTATGTCATAGAAGTCGGTGCGGTTGTTAACGAAGGTATCTCCGAGCCACTCGGGCACGTCCGCCACCACGTCCTCCTTGCTCACGAAGATCACGGTCCCTAACGTGATCTTCACGATCATCAGGAGCACCATGAACACTGCATACTGAAATAAACAGCATCGTTTGGATATACACATTTGAAATTTTAAGATACAATTTACGATTAAAGGTAGAGTATTGTATAGTTATTCGTCCAACCATTTTCTGGGATTGTAATAAAGATACATGAAGAATATAAAGACATTGAAAACATTGAACTAAGTGATTTCTACGTAGTACCTATTATGCTTAAGATTCGATATAACAGAATTTAGGTAGATACCAGTTACAGTATTATAATTAGTAGGTAGATAAGTGCTTACGGTTAGTAAAAAGCATCTGTTTTCCTTGATAGCGCCGCAGCAGCCGAGGAAGGCGATGAAGAAGATGACGCTGCCGATGACCATGGACGAGATGGGCGCCACGGAGATATTCACACTGGCAACGGACACCACGTCTGACACCTGCACCTGGACGATGACGCCCAGGATCAGGAGAGCCAGGCCCCCTAACTGGAAAATAATCAGGGAACAGTAGAGTATAAGGTAACAACGGGCCTTACAGCAGCCATGGAAGCACCGAGATGTTGACACTGGCGATGGACACTACGTGTGACATCTGCATCTGGACGATGACGCCCAGGATCAGGAGAGCCAGGCCCCCTAACTGGAAAACAATCAGGGGAACAGTAGAGTACAAGGTAACAACGGGCCTTACAGCAGCCATGGAAAAAATAGGTGCCACCGAGATGTTGACACTGGCGATGGAGACCACATCCTTCATCTGCACCTGGACGATGACGCCTAGGATAAGGAGAGCCAGGCCCCCTAACTGGAACATAATCAGGGGAACAGTAGAGTACAAGGTAACAACGGGCCTTACAGCAGCCATGGAAAAGATAAGTGCCACCGAGATGTTGTCACTGGCGATGGACACTACGTGTGACATCTGCATCTGGACGATGACGCCCAGGATCAGGAGAGCCAGGCCTCCCAACTGGAATACAACACGGAAAAAGTAGAGTGCAAGGTAACAACATAGGGCCTTTCAGCTGGCCATTGACGAGATAGGCGCCACCGAGATGTTGACCTGGCGATGGAGACCTTATCCTTCCTCTGCACCTGGACGATAACGCCTAGGATCAGGAGAGCCAGGCCTCCTAACTGGAACACAGAGACATAGGTAACATAAGCACTGCTGAAATAAAACCCGTAAAAATTTCGTAAACCTCTCGAATGCAGTCCGAAACCAAACCCCAGCTCTATTATCTCTTGTTGTTTGGGCAAAACACTTACCGTATTAGTTTTCGCTTCCCATTAGCTAAGTTCGCCTTCGTTCCGCTTTTCGGCAGTACCACTTTCATGATGCAAGTGCTTTCAACGAGGTGGGCTGCGCCCACTTCATTCACCATGGCAACTTCAAGTACCAAAACCATGATAAAATTCTTATGGGTGTGAAGCCCTGATATGTCTTTCCAATTAATCACATCAATATTTTTGAATAGAAAATAACATTAAAAGTCAAGATAGAACAACGGAAAACTTGAGACATTGATCGATGAAACGTTTGATTTGAAAATACAATAATCTTAACACGTTATACCATTCGTCCGGTTATGGGAAAGTGAAAAAAAAAGTAGTTTATTGCAAGGATTCCTTTAATGGTCTATTGAGCTCTATCATCGGGGTCAATTTCTGAAAACTTATCGAAACCAAAGACAAAAATAGAAGGTCACAACTTTACTTACCGCGAATATGAGATTGACAGCGAAGAGGATGTATTTAATAATATATTGCGCACAGCAACTCATTTTTATTTATATTGCTTAACTCTTTCACAGCAGAGCACTTTGGACAGATCCTCCAAATTGGACTGGGATAATGTATGTAGGTTAGATAGCTTCGGAGCTTATCTCAGTTTCGATATAGTACGATAAGCCACAGATAGACACCCAGCGTGATTTATCTGACTGGAGGAAAATATTCAATATCTCTAATACACCTTATCCACTGCTGAAAACAGACCTCCCATGGTGACTTTCAACGAACTTTTTATAAGTAAACTAGCTGACCCGGCGAACTTTGTTCCGCCTTAATGGCAATAAATAAGCAGACTTTTTTTTTAATTTCGAACGGGATAAAAAGTATCCTATGTCCTTCTCCTGGCTCTAAACTACCTCCCTGACAATTTTCAGCTAAATCGGTTCAGCCGTTCTTGAGTTATAAGTGGTGTAACTAACACGACTTTCTTTTATATATATAGACTTTCCTTCCTCATTATCATAATTTCAGCCACAGGACGTCCACTGCTGAACATTGGACCCTACCTTCCTCAGGCCATGTGGCTGCGTACAAATCAAATTATCATAATTTTTTTAGGACATTGAGGATGAATTAAGTTTTTGATGATTTGTGAAAGTAATATTTTCTTGGTTTATTTATTACATAGCTACAAAATACCAATAAATTAATAAAAAAAATAAAAAAAATCAGCTAAAATAGGAATTCAAAAACATCGAATTCACATTACAAGAAGTTAAGGAATAAGAAAATAATAACAACTTTCATTTGTCTATGTTGTTTAATATACAAAACTTTTACATTGAAAAATATAACTAAAGTAACGAATACGATAACACTGGGCATGTTAAATAAAATAAGTTAAGTCCTACTTGTACTATACTAACGGTTTATGTTTATAAATCACACGGAAAGGTTATGAAGTAAATATTATATTAGAGCTTTAATAAAAATGTAAGTAAATGCTTATCAGGTAGGTATATTATATTAATTAGGTAAAATTACAAAACTGTTACATTGTGAGCCGATTTTCACGCATACAACAAAAAATGTTTTAGTATCAGAGAATCTTAGGATATGATTAGGTATAAATTCATCTTGCATATGAACTATAGATATAGAAAATCTGTTGTGACCCCACGGCATTGTAAATCAAATTTTTCGAAAGTAACTAGCTGTATAAAACGGCCTCAATACAACAGAGTTGTGTTATCTATCTACATCTGCCCGCCGGAGCACCAAGAAGGACACGCGTCAGTACGCCCGCCTCCTGTACTTGTTCCGCACGTGGTTGGCCAGGCACAGACCGAACACCGCTGCCACCAGCTGGAACAAACAAGCAGTTAGAATACGACCTCTTTGAACTCCAACAAAAAGTGAACCTCGAGTTTGGTGCCAGTACTCTTAATAGTAATGCGTGCCATAGTAACATCAGCGCATCGGAAAAGTTTCGCATTTTTGCCTTGATGTAAACAACACTTCAGTCTTCCAGTGCTTCCAGCGCTAGATAGTATTGATACCTTCTTTAGCAGGAAAGCTATCAAACAGCGAATGTCTAAGAGCTTCATGAATCATTCTCATCATCACCGATTCGCACGTTCGTTACAGTCTAGTAAGAATGGTTGAAGTAGACATGGATAGTCTTTGTCACCGGATTCATCTCTCATTGCATCATTTGGATCTTATCATATTTTTCTTCATTATTGTTAGTGAAGATAGATGCTTTTAAAGCCAGACTACCAGCGGCTATCACCTACAACTAATCAACGGTGTCCTAACGTGTCGTTATTGTTCGAGCACGTTTACCAACAAGATTGGCTACTGTAGCCATTTTAGGGCACATGATACGGCAGCCCAGCGTAGCCCTCTAATTGCGGACTAAAGGAATTTGTGGTAGTTACCATAGCCGAAAGCGGCTTGGGGGGAATAGGAGTAGTAGTAATTTTCTTCGTACTGACCTCAATGGAGACGACGACAATGGCAACGACTCCGATGACGAGGCCGAAGGTCCGGAGGAACTCCTGGATGATGCCGTCGCAGCCGCTGTAGGAGTTTAGGATGTTGCACGGCGCCGCGGCGCAGCACGAATCCGGCAGCGACACGTTCATGTACGACAGGGGACCGGTGGGGCCGCAGCATTGGAACTGGAATTGTACAATACAATGTATTTTTAAATAAAAAATAATAGGCAAAACTTGGGAACGATGAACCTCACATGCCGCAAACACACAGTTTAACACCAAAGATGTGATGTTAACAGAATATTATTTTCATTGTAGAAGCAATAAAGGTTCGGCCAAATCACCATCGCTGCACGCCGGTTGATCGCGTGTGATCGCGTTGGTTTGGCCGAACCTTAAGGAGTTTGAATTTTGAATTTGAATTCTTTAAATAAGGTTTTAATCAGGAAATCAAAATACCTGATTGTCAGAGAAAATAGGTGGGTATGTTATGTCCTTGACGTAATAGGACTATACCCTACTACGAAATTAGTTCGGATTTAGTTTCACGTTTATTTAGCTCACAAAGAGAAATTATGTGTAATTCACCATCCTTCACGAAACAGAAAAAAAATTAAATGATAAATAAAATCTTGGTATACTTAAATGTCATAGTAAAAATAATTATATGTTGAGGGTAGTTGTTAAAAGTTAAACATTGTCCCACTCACGGTGGTTTCAATCTCCCTGAAGGAAACCCTGTCCTCGGCGAAGGCCTGCTTGAGCCAGACCGGCACGTCGCCCACCACGTCGTCCAGCCCCACGAAGATCACCACCGACAGCGCTATCTTCAGCACCATCAGGATTATCATGAAGATCGAGAACTGGAAATGGACAGGGTAAACACATTTTGATTAATGTTTGGGTTGCACTTTCGCTAACTCTTTAAACTCTTTGACTAGCTACTAGGACTGTGCAGATAGGTATTTTACTATTTTAACAATTTGTACTTTTGTAGACCACTTTTCACGCAAACAAACTGATTTGATTTGAACTCTTTATAATGCGAACAGCTAAAGACTGGAATTCGCTGCTGGCTGCTGTCTTTTCCGAATACTATAATCGTAGCCTCTTCAAGGTGAGAGTGAAGAGGCATTTACAGAGCAAGAATGTACCATCCTAGACTGCCTTGCTTAGTCACAACATGACGGAACACTATTCGCTTTCCTTACTTGGCATAGCAAGCCTCAAGGGCTTTCTCAAGTCCAACATGGTCTTAATGTTTTAAATAACTTGAAAAGATCGAATTTCCAAAGGTTTTTTCAAGTCAACTTCAACTCTTAGGCCCAGACCACAACAGACGGTGAAACGCAACTGCAACGAAACTGCAACTTTCTGATGATTCTTATGAGTGAAACTGAAACTGAAAGTTTCAAACTGGTCGCGTCATGTGTGGTCTCACAACGGACGCTATGGCAGAAACTTAGATGCAACTCGAAAAGTAACTAGCAGTTGCAGTTTCGTTGCAGTTGCGTTTCACCGTCTGTTCTGGGCCTTAAAGCTAGATAATTTAATAAATATTGTCACAATGTCCACTCACAGTGACCAGCATGCAGTTGCTCTCTCTAATGGCTCCGCAGCATCCGAAGAAGGCGATGAGGAACACCAGCACGCCCACCACCATGGACGAGATCGGCGCCAGCGACAGGTCCAGGTGCGCGATGCTAACCACTCCCGCCAGCTGCAGCTGGACCGCGATGCCCAGCCCCAGCAGCACCAGCCCTGCCAGCTGAAAATGAGGTTAGTTCAATGAGGGCTATAGTTTTTATTCTTAACAGTTGGCACCCCTGGCGATTGACAGAACCTTACTCTACAGTGGCGCCATCTTGATGAGTGCAATTGCGATAGTCCTCCTACCACTTTAGCGCTCACCAGTTGGTGCCACTGTCTTCGCTACTAGCAAGTGACAGGACCTTACTCTACGCTACGGTGAGCGCTAAAACGATAGCCCTCATTAATATGTACTTTTTAACCGACTTCAAAAAAGGAGGAGGTTCTTAATTCGTCGAAATATTTTATACTATGGCTTTTCTAGCAACTATACCGAGGATTACGGGATACCACAAAGGACGTCTTTTGCTAACATACGACTACGAGTAACATAGGTACTCGTATATCTCGTTAAAAGTGTTAAAACCTGTTTAATTTAATTCAATTATGCAACGCGAAAGTTTGAAACCTTTTCAACTTCTGCTTACTCCATATTTGCTCAATGCAGATCAAATTACTTAAACATATTATTAATGTTTGGAAATACTATGTCTAACTTGTTTTAAATAAAATAAATAATAAAAATATGTCCATGAGAAGAAATAAATCCTACCTACCTAAGAAATCCTGTGTCTTTCTCATGTTTTTGCTATAGATTACTTTACGATAGTACAAATATTGGAAAACAAACAACAAATATTTACATAAGGAAAGACTACGAAGAAAATGTGTAAAATTCATTCAATTATTTGTCATGTTTATTTACTTGGAAGTATGAAAAATCGATATGAATATTGTCAGCTTATCTTTCCGCCTCATATACGACGGCTGAAATCTTTTCGCGCTAAATTGAACCTTAACTATTTCACAAGAAGATCGATGCATGGAAAAGCTTGTATCTAATCAAGTGATAAAAACAATAGGTGCGTCGGTGTCCGTCCATATATGATTGTTATTTTGTAGAATAGCGTTATAATATTATCAATTGGATCAATCGTTATAATCGAATTATAACATGATCATAATGATGGTTACTGGTACGGTTATTATTTATTCTGTGCTGGTACTCCTAAACTAACTAAACTGTAGAAGAACATAAATAAAAATACTTAACTGATTTGATATAGGTACATAGATTCTATACAATACTCGTACTTAGTTTATTATTTTCAGCGTATGTTTATTCTCAAAAAAATATTAACCAAATATGTATAAAAATTTTAAAATGTAATTGTACTTGTCACACAAATCTACGATTAACTTTCAGAGAAAAGCTATATTCGGACATTATCTCATTGTTTTCGTGATTATTATCAAATCAATAAGTAATCAGTATTCTTGACACCAATAAATAAATTAAATGTAGTGCGACTGTAATATTCAATATTCATGACGTCAATTATCATAAAGATAATCAAGTCGGTATTCAAAACTGAGGTGATTGTCTCTAAACTGACCACAAACGGTCTACCTTAATTTTATTTGTAAAAGACTTTACATTCTGGTTTTTTATATTTTCAGAACCAATAGGCTATAATGGAGAAGAAGACCGCCTACACAACACATCCAAGCCAGAGGAGACAAATGACGAGAACTGGCCTCAAATAAAACGGGAAAACGCAAGGAAAATAGACTGAAAAAGAAAATGATGTCAAGATAAGTGAAAAGGTTAGTTATACTTGGTTTTTATCGTTATTAAAAACAAAGGTCAGTTTAGCGACGCTAGATAAGGATAGGGAGCTGAAGACTTTTAATGTCTTTCAAAATATCCGACATTTAGATTTTTTGGAAGAAGTGTTTGTATGTATGTACAGTGAAAATACTAGAAAATCGCCGTTTGGCTTGATGGCGAATATGCGTCAGTGTTTGTCCAGCAGACATGAGTACATACTTTCATTTGACTAACTTATCAAGGCAAAGGCGCTAAGATAAGCCTTACTATAAAGTTATGTTGTTACAGACAAGGAAATGCATATCAATGTTTCGCTAAATTCATACATTTTAGAATTCTGTTCTTAAAATTATGTGATTTATTTTACCGCGAACTTACAATGCACTGAAACATTTGTTATAGTAAGCTAGCTTAGGACACCTAGCATAATAATATGTAGGTATTTTAAATTAAACAAAAGAATAAATTATGTTTCTCGTATGTTTCATAACAATGCTGCCAGGCTCTTACTGCCAAGTGCCTACTTCATGTTAGTGCTGTTTTGATAGCGATAATTTTCAGATAAAGATTACCTACCTAACAGCAAGATTATTCGATGTAAAATTGCAAATAACTAAAATACTTACAGCAAAGAACAGGTTGGTGAAGAACAGGATATATTTGACACAGGATTCTCCGCACCCCATTTTGGTGGTTTTTATTAAACTAGAAACTAAAAATAAAATGACAGCAACGTCAGTCACTCGCTATAGTTCGCGCTATACTGAAATCGTAAAACGCACCGGGCGTATTGTAGATAACAGATTAGTAATAATGTTACTCGGAAATAATGAGAATGTCGTCCAAACGTATCTGCCTGCATACATCCTTTATTACTATTTGAAGGTGCCCTATTTCTGGACAGGTTGCGTCCGTTTTTGGAGATCTGGTGCCATCAACGGATTCCATATCAACCCAAAAAAGTAATGAAGGCAGTCAAACTAAACGTAGAACGAGGTTGAAGACTGATAAGAGAGGTCCTTGCAGTTTAAGTAAGTATACTTTCCATAAGCTCATTCCCAGGTTGTAAATTAATTCTGTGCCTACTTGCTCCCATTTTGGTTCCAGTCGGCTTGAATTATTGTCTGATTGTGTAAAAATTCCGTGCCTTCGGGAAAAGGTACATTAATTTCTTATTGATCTACAACTAACGGAAACAGGTGATTAAATAGCGAGTAAATCTTAATTTGCTGAATAGTTTTTTAGATTTATCGTTCACCTCCATCATAGTACTTTGAAGTAAAGTACTTTGTAAACTTGTAAACCGCGTTTTGTGAGTAACATTATCCGAGCCCGATCCGTATTTTGTGTGAGTAAAACCATACCATATTATCTAGATATCCAATTTCCTATGATAGTTAATCACTGTTAATTTTTGAATCATTTGTGTTTATGTAACGAAAACCTTACGATTGAAAATTATCATCTATGTATGTTTATGTCAGTTTGAAGCTGAGTAATTAATGTGATTATCATACCTAACTATACAATAAATTTTTCAGATAGTAGGTATGTAGGATTTTTCTATATTCTACCTCATTAATGTTCCCCGGTGTAACCTGCACGTTATCCTAATTATGGATTACTTATTTTTCAAATAAATGTTTTGATTTGATTAAATTGTGAGTTTGGTAGAAGTCAAAAATTACTTATATATTACAAATTGGTAACTTGAGTGCTAACGCGTTTATGTCTAATGTACGCACGTTGTTGGCGTTCCCTCGGGAAGGCGTAAGGTCTGGAATGTTGTCAGTATAGTAATTAGTTTGGGTTTATCTTTTCTCTTACTTTCTTTTCTTTAACCAAATTAGAGATATCATGCGGAAAGCGTATAGGAAATAGCAATAAAAGCTTCAGCTATCCGAGTGCACACACATGGACACTTGGACAGAGTTGTATGAAGCGTTCTTCGAGTCTTCCTATTGGAGATGCGTGTTTAAATTTGTTGTTATTTCTCAATTCCAATATCTTATTCAGATGCAGTAGACGTCTTATGGCTCAAAATGATGGTGATGATGATTAATTTAGGAAGGCCACAGGAAAAAAAAGTCATGACCAGAAATACAATAAGTATTGGATACAATGAATTATGAGTAAATAGGTTATGTATGGAGATTATAATACCCCAATCCATTGAAATTACAGTATGCTTTGCATATTTATTCAGGTGTGAATACGTTCAATAAATGAATGCATGTTTATTTTCGTTTTTGGAAATAATTCATTTCTGCATTGAAGCTTTTCAGCGTTCAGTTAATTCGTAGTTTGATGATTCAAAGCAACAATGTTGGTTAGTAGGTTGAGAATAAAGTTAACTTGTTAGCTTTTGCTATTTTTAAAGTCTCAGAAAGAAGAGATCGGAGCGGGTTGGTAGAGCTCTGATGGCTCTCTGCCGTTTTCTTGCTTCCTAATATTTAGGTTAAGGCTACAATGGTAGAGGTGTTGAGGGCTTTTATAAGCTAGGGCATGGCCAGAAAACCTCCAGCCAGTCTGGCTAGTTCAAGTTGTTGCTAGCTAGTTGGCTCTTTCTGGCGCTAAATAGAAGTGTCACTACTTATAATATCGCTTATCTCTTATAAGATCGCTTCATAGCGATAAAACCGCCTAGTTGTACCTTGTGTGTTTCTTTTTCTTCCTGTTCTATTCTTTGGTGTGCAATAAAGAGTATTTATTAGTATTTGAACCTCTCCTGAGGATAAGCACGGCGCGGAGGCCGGTCCTTTTGTTATTATACTTATTGTTACTTATTTTGGCTAGGCAGGTACTTATACCGTGTTCTGTTAGCCGATCTACAGTCTTATTAGATCCAAAGCATCTAACCTTCTTTCTGCACGGAACAATATTACTTCTTGTGAATCAAACAATACCTTTTCGTACTACTGCAACAGTTCTAATCGCAAACAATGTTATGTGTAAAACGTTGCGCTAATGAAACTGCCAGGCGAGCTGCTCACGCACGAAAGTAGTTTTAAATAGCAAGTTGAGGAATACACAGAAATAATTAAGGACTTAAAACTATAATGACCTGGATTTATGTTATCGCCTAACGACCTGCATTAACCGCATGCGAGGATGCGTGTGGTGCACGGACGGAATTCACTCCTGCTATCAAGTTGCAGGATTATTTTATACAATGTTATGATTTAACGTTTTACCTACTTCTGCGTGAAATTTCTGTTCGGCTCATTGTTTTGGCGCAATTAGCTACTAATGAACATCTATTTCTGCGTGCGCAGTTACAGTCCGTGGCTAAGTAGGAGGTAGAATATTTTTTAAATAATGATCTAGTACGGACAGAAATAACCGATACTTGAGCTAATCATACTTATTCACCTACCAACAATACAAAATTAGGTCCAGTTTTCAGACTTATTTAAATTAATCCTGAACTTTTACTTAAAAAAGTATTTTTCAAGATAAAACAGTCACAAAAACAAATTGAGCATTGGAAAAGATTGTCTCGATAACGTGTGTTGTGTTGTATGAAGTAAGTTGTAAGTAGGTAGGTACATACAGTATGTAACATACTTTAAAATAGAAACATTTAATTTACATATATGTAACTAAAGTTGTACTGGTAACCTGAAAGCCAAATAAATCATACCTACTCGACCAGCATGTACTCGTAGTTTGAAAGATAGCAGATGTTGTTCTCAAATGAAACATTTCTATTTATAGTGTACAGAGTTGCGAGAACTATTAACTCATTACGAACTGTACTGCTGTTTATTTACCTTATATCGTTTCCATACAAGTTGTTGCCGAAATTGTGTGCGTGCGCCGTATAAGTAAAATTAAAGGGATTACTCCGTGGTCATGGCGCTTGCAACGTGCAACGGGTGCCGAAATATAGGAGGCTCGTAATTAAGGCTTATTGTAGCTAGGTGGTAGGTAGACGGGATTGTCAATAATAATTAATCCCTTTCATTTATAGCAGCGATGTATCAATCCTTTGCACTGTCTGACTGCCTGTTCTGTACGAATTAACGATTAATGAATGACTTACCCTATAAGACAACTTTCGTTCGTTCGTTTCAGCCAAATGACGTCCACTGCTGGACAAAGGCCTCCCCCAAGGTTTTCCACAATGAACGGTCCTGCGCTGCCCGCATCCTTACAACTTTACTACTGTGTAAATGTGACTCACGGTTCAGAATGAGTCTAAACAACTCTTTATGCTAATGATAATAAGCTCTTTACACTTACTACGAGGGACGTCTTGGTGAAACCCAAATGAATGAATGAAGTGATTGAAGAATACCAAACACAAAAATATTTACTTAGAGATTTATTGATTCATAATAATAAGCAACGAGCCAAAGTAAGATAAGTGGTCTGAGCTAATTTGAGATAATAAGTAAATAGCAAGGCAATTACGTTTAATTAATAAATACTTGTACTGATCTAAACATTAATGAATCTGTATGATTCATAGTCATGTAGGTAAATACGTGTAATTATGGGTTACCTATGGTCATCTCGGCATGTGAGGACAGCGAACTCTCCATTACTCCTATTTTTATATTAGTAAGCACTGTGTTTAATAAGACTAAGTCTAGACATTTGATTTTTAAGATTGCTAAATGAAACTTACTCTCCAATATTAATTAATTTTAAATACAAGGATTTAATTTTCAGTTTACTGGTTTCGTCAATTCAAAGACTCCAATGTTAACTATATACTTATTTAAATCACTTGAGAATACTTAATTACCTACTCAGGTGATTGCAATTAGTTGCTCCTCACATCGGAGTTAAAAACCAATTTATATGAAGTGGTTTTATGAGTCTTGTCTTGAGTACTTATGTGGCCTGCGCGATAGCATGGGACATCGTTCAGTGCAAACGGTGTAAATTGAATCACACTGGCGAGGTGAGGTTTTCCCTGAGAAGCGACTTAGTTTGTTTAAGCCGGTACTTGATACATGCATTAATATTTAGCACCAATTTAAAACTAGTTTCATAGTACTTACACATTGGAATACCTACCTGTCCATTAAATACGATATATAACATTCTCGTTTGTGACGTACTGTAGTGACGTACTGTAGTGACGTACTTATTGACCAAACAAATGGGTAGGTATTTTCTATTAATTCAGTTTAAATGATTATTTTAACATTGTTATTCTGAACATTGTCACTTGTTTGAATAATGTTATTGGTACTACCGTTCTATTTGTAAATAAATAAACGGACCGACAGACAGACAGACATTAATTTTTTGGTCTTCAGGGATTTTTAAGTCTTCATGAATTTAAGTCTTCAGGAATTTTAAGTCTTCAGGAATTTTTAGTCTTCAAGAATTTTTTGTTCCTCAGGAATTTTTAGTCAGACTGACAGACAAATAAATATTGAAACATAAATTTATTAATTCACATGTAAGTACCTACCTACATGCTTTTAATAAAGAAAATTGTAAAAGAACAAACTACCTATGTGATGTAGTTATATAGAAACAAAGTGTTCTATAAATGCAAAATCTGTCAAAGTGAATCCGTAGGTAAACTAGGTAGGGTAATTGCGCCGGTTTTCCGTCCAGCTCCTGTTTTCGTCCATTTGACCGACTTGCCACAAACAAATACGGAAAATTAGAATACAAACCTAACTTTCCGTGCAAGTTTGGACTTGTTACAATCTATAATATCTAAGTAACAGTTCTGCTTGCATGAAAATGTAATATGACAAGTAATAACTCCAAAAAAATCTACGGAAGTTGCTGCTGCACACAGGTGAATGGAAAACGTCGTCTAGTTAGAAAAAAAACGTGCCGGTAGGGAACTTTCATGGTATGTTTAATTACTGTTTTAGCTACTTTACGTAATGTTTTTGGCACGTATGTCTAATTATTAGCATAATAAACACTATTTTAAGGGTTTATTAAAGTTTTTGTATAGAAATCTTAGATAATTAAGTGGACTAATACTAGCATAATAATTTTGCAAGATTTTGGTTTTCGTCCACGTGGACGGAAACCCTGACACCTAGTTAATATTTTTAATAATCATTTTACTTCAATGGACCTACAAAATACAATGTTTTTTCTTCCAATATGATCTTTATTGCTATTACATTAAACATTTTAGTTTACGTCCACTTTTTAACAGTGATAAACCCATAAAAACCGTTAAAAAGATGTGGACGAAAACAAAAAACAGCTTTAAACGTTGTTGTGTTTTCGTCCATGACGTCATGAGCAAGCACGGGGGTGGACGAAAACCAAAATTAGCTATTCCTGTAGATTAGTTTTCGTCCATTTGTCCTTCGACCTATTGAAATATTTTCCTAAATTTAGGTAAGAAACTTATTTAAATCTTTTTGATATCATTTGAAAGCTAACAAAATAACCTTTCAAATGATATACCACAATCCATAGTTACTGTATTGTAGAATTGGTTTTAAGTTAATAATTCAACTGCACCCTTTTTTCTACACAGTGGTCGAAAACTAGCGTACACTAGGACGAAAACTGATTTTTTTGGACGAAAACTAGTGAAATCGCCTCTTTGGCATAAAATATTTTTTATAAAAAAACCCGTGGTATTTACTTATTGTCATATAATATTAACGTAAAGTAGATTATATAAGGACTAAAATGACATATGATACATATGAGTAAGGGTATTACAAGATATTCATTTCGCATCACAAAGTTGGCAACTCCGATAATTGGACGAAAACTAGCGCACTTACCCTACTTAATTATGTAGGTAGTAGTATACGATTTCTGATGAATAATAGGTTAGGTAGGCATAAGGTCAGTGCATAGAGGAAGCATACCTACTGTTTATTACACTTGTCTGGCCTAGCATGGTATTGTAGTAATAATAGTTTGTTACATTACGTCTAGCTTACGACGAGAATGCTCATGCACAGCTGTACCAAAGGGCTTCCTTGGTGTCTGATGACGCATAACTTGGTAGGTATTACAATAAGTATACATATAAAGCTTTGTGTTCAACCACAACCATAGTAATCATTGATTACGAGCGGTTAATATAATGAATAAGTTTTATTAATAAGTTGCGAATGCCTGAGTTTTCTTAAGCTCAGCGAATGATTTACAAAACGAAGACAGCTTTGTTTTCAAGGATGTAAGTAGGTATTTAGGTAGGTTTCTTAAAGGACAAATAAGAAGCGATAATTGGGTAATGTTCTTACTTATAAATAATTGACGTTTTTAATAAAAGAGATTTTTCAATAATTTTCGAAAAGCTCTTTTAGAAGCGTCTTCTTTTAGTGTTATTTTCTGGAGGTAAGTTCATAAATTGTTCGTTCGTTCGCATTCATTGAATAACAAAATGTCATCGAAGTTTATTATAGAGTTTTCTTAATAAAGATAATATAAGTTAAAATTAAAAAAAAAGTCAAATAAGTTTCAAAAACGTTAAAAATACACAACCAGTGCCAGATCATTAACCTCCTTTTAGGGTGTTTGTTTGCGGATTTTGTTTGTGAGTCATCACACTCATCATTAATGTGCCCCAATGCCCCAAAATTAAACAGACCCTTTATCGTCACTAATGCGAGCGAGGAAACCCCAACTCCGCGCCAGTTTCCGTGGTCGCGTGGGTGACAGTACGTTGTCGTCATCGTAGACGGGATTTCGCCGAATTATAGATTTCAAGATCATTCGTTAATGAACTCGGAACCACTGTCGGAGCAACTTACCGACTGACAACACTGAACCGACCAGTTTCACGCCAGACGTGGCCGCAAGCGCGCGCTTCGCTCGACCGAGATAAACTTTACCGAGCTCATTGTTAAAGTTCGTGAATTAAAATTACAAATCTAGTGTTTTAAAGTGAATTTGGAGTTTCAGCAGCTATTTATAACTTGGAGGTTGCTACTTTAAGTTGATTTTAACGGGTGCAAGTGAATTTAATACACAATGTCAAACCGGACGACCCCTAAAGACGCCAAGAGCCCGGTGGGCCTGGACCTGAACGACATGGAAATGATCTTCGGTACTCCGACCTCCCCAAAAAATGGAAAACCAGAAGTCCACATTAATATCACAAATGAAAAGAACCCGGGAAAGGAATCGGTGAGTTATTTTGTTTTCTTAGTTATTAATTTTAAAAAATAGAGAAAGTATAATTTGTGCATCATCAACAGCCCTTTACAGTCCACTGCTGGACTATGAGCCTCATCCACTATAGTGGAGGGTTTTGCCATAATCCCCCGCTTAGCAGGCAGGTTGGAGATCGCAGTATAAGGATTGATGTTTTTCAGAGAGCGCTGCTGCCCGTTCTCTGTTTGATGTGTGGTCCCTAAGTCGCCTCTTACGACACCCGCGGGAAGAGTAGGGATTGGTGACAAATGTATTCTACTCTGCCGTCACCACACGACTAATAAATTGCTATTACTTTTAGTAGCTATTTACGAAGGGTAGTTCCATAACAGGCACGGTATTTCAATAAATTATAAGGATTTACCAATATTTGGTATTGAAACTTTTTCATCGCAAAACTAAGACGAGGAGTTGCATTTTTATTTTTCGAAAGTTTTCCACACGTGTTATTAGTTTACCAGACAATAGTTCGGGTTAATCGTGTTCACAAAAACAAAGGCGTAACAAACAAATACAGGCAGGTAATGTAATCAATTTAGGAGCCAAGCCTGAGAACGATATCCTTAATTCCTGATGCACATTTATGATTAAAAAATAAACTACCCAACTTCAGATAATATGTAGTATGTGCATTTACATTCAACAATACCCAGTCTCTATTTTCGAGTGGAAGAAGTCTCATTAAAAATATAGGCTCACGCTCACCTGCACTGTGTGGTTTGAATACCTACGAACCTACTTTAATAAAGTAAACAAAAATATTTACATATCAACCCAACATTGCAATGTATACTAATATGTTTTTTCAACTAGATTTTCTTTTTCCCTGAAACGGAAAAGCCGGTCTATTTATACTTCGTTGAGTCCGTGCAGAAATGCACATGAATTATGAAACGTCACATTTTCTCCGACAGAAACGCGAATTAAATTGAGTCAATTGAGTACGTATTAAGTGTACCTACTACAATCAGAACAAATACAATATCTTTCAAAGCTTATGTAGGTTTTTATAGATTTTCAGAAAGAAGAGTAAGTAATGTAGCTTCATTTTCACCGACTTATCGTACAAACTGTTGTACATAAATACCATTAATTGCACATACTTACCAATATGACGGCATATTTTGTAGATAGATTGGTATGTACTAAGTAAGTTTACACGACGAAACTTTTTGTTGAGTGACTAAAAAAATAGGTGTAGGATGCAGGATCGATGTTATCATCATTATAAAATCATCGATTTAAGATTCTGTGTATGTGTACCTCGTTTTGTGTAAACCTTTATTTGATCATGCATGTTTTTTTAAATGTAGGTAAGAAATTGTTAATTTAAGTTAATTTAAAAAATCTAATTCCGAATTGTAGTAGACACCTACGTACCTAAATGCAAATACTATACATAATTATGAAACCTTTATTATTATCAAATTC
The DNA here is from genome assembly GCF_963855985.1 of Ostrinia nubilalis. NCBI lineage: Eukaryota > Metazoa > Arthropoda > Insecta > Lepidoptera > Crambidae > Ostrinia > Ostrinia nubilalis. The sequence continues at coordinate 726,745 of NC_087101.1, forward strand.
TAAGTTTATTGACCGAAGTATTAAGAATTTCAAGAATGCCTAAGTGAATCCTAAACTTGTTTTGAAGCGTGACATCATACCTAAAAATAAAAGATTGGTTCCAATTACTTACTATCTAACTGCCTTCAGAATAATAAGTTTATTACGATATCAGATATATGGTAGTACTAGCGGCCGCCCGCGACTTCGTACGCGTGGATCCCGTTTTACCCCCTTATGAGTGGAGTTTCGTAAAATCCTTTCTCAGCGGATGCCTACGTCATAACATCTACCTGCATGCCTTTCAGCCCGATCCGTCCAGTGGTTTGGGCTGTGCGTTGATAGATCACTATGTCAGTCAGTCAGCCACCTTTGAGTTATATACATTTAGATTAAGATCATATTTTGACCGAATATGTATTTTTTTACTTTGAGTATGCTAGTTTAAGTTGGTTTTATTTTGACGGGTTAAGGTTATGTAGTTAAATACTTCTGAACTTTTGACTTCATGTTATATCTTTGTAATATTTTTATAGCTCGTCACATTCATATATGTAACCTTGGTAAGTTTTTTGCATTGTCTCTAAAAGGAGATCCACTTGATAACTCATGGTGACTCAACAAAGACACCGAACCGTTCCAATTATTGTTACATTAAATTGGGTAAACTTGCTATTAAATTAACTTGTCGAATAAACATAGATAGCCATATTATTATGACCATGGTAAAATCAGGATAATGGCATAACAATCCCTATGAGGCAAACATAAAGTGGTGCCTATTTCAGGAAATTTCATAAGTCAAGTTCAATACCAAATTGTAATATTGATATTGTTTTGATGATTCGCAAGTAGTTAGCACATAGTTAGTTCATCGACCTCACCCACCACGCATTGAGTCAACTTCGCAAGGCTATTGAGATGTGGCCTTCGGCAACAATACGCTAACCGCTCGGTACACAGATGCCATGACTTTAGATTTTGGAAATCAATCAATTTTGTTACGCCATGTTGTATTTGTAAAAACTAGTCATGGCTTTAGTACCTATTTGTTTCAAAGAAAATCTTCTGCCTTGGATGCCTCCGTGTTTCAATGGTTTGAGATTACCTAGCCCAATAATTTAACAGTAGGACAACAGTTGCTGTGCGTAACTCTCACGATGAAAATGAATTGCAAGTGACCCAGACAATACCTATCCCATATTTTGTAAATAAGCACATATTTATGTCCTACAAAAAGCCCTCCAAGCACAATTGCAGGAACTATTGATGTCCCTGAAAAAGTACTAGGATGGGACGTTTTCAGGCACAGTAGTAGATACATCTTCGTAGTACATCTTCTATGGTTACCGACAGACAGCATAAGAAAACTCATAAAAGAAAATTGGAGGATAATATATCTAATTTCCACGAAATCTTCGCGTGGAAATGATCATTGTGTGTCTGAAACGAATGCCAACAGAATACGAGTACTTACGTGTGGGATGTTAAATCTATTAATAGTTTTGACAAATTCCCTACGCTGAAAAAGAAAACTTTTCCTGTGTTTACTTTTCCTCTTATCTAGTTGGTAGGTATTTACAATATTGTTAATCTAGACAATTAGAGATTTAAATGTTTAAAATACGATTTTTAAATACCAGGTACTCCTTGGATAACAATTTCATATTCTGGTTTATTGTTGTTCAAATTCTGAAACATTGAAAAGCTATTCTAAATTCGTTTTTTTTTCGGTTTTTGGCTTTACACGGCTTGTGTGTTGCCATTTGTCGAGTAAAAACGGGGAAACGGTTAAGGAAAGAAAAAATACGGAACGGAAGGATCGGACGTAGAGAAGAAAGTGATCAGGAGAGTGGATTATGGTAGGATAAAATAAGAATATTTTATACATTAATTTACATACAAAATTAAAGTTTGATATTGTTTAAAATAATAAATGAAGCTAATGCTTTGTATACTGTAAAATCGGAAGAAAGGAGAAGTTGGGTTAAATTCGTTTCATTCGTTGAAAATGAGCCTCTTCCGTTTCAGTCTGGGAACCCCGTCTAGATGTATCACTGTTTCTGATTATTTGGGTATCCTCCCAAATATTTGGATGCAGTCTTTGCCAAAAATGCACTCAGTCATTCGCAATTACCTACCGAGTAATTACTTACTGGTGACGAACGGGAAAACCGCTGTAAAAGCGCCGCTGGAACGGTTAAACACCGCATAATTAAGTATAACGGTGAATCATTCGATAAACTCGTTGAAAATGGATTAACTACTTTTAAAATCTGAGAATATTTGTAGGAGTTAAAAATGATAAAATATATTACGAGTATCTATCTATTATACACTAGCGGCCGCCCGCGACTTCATACGCGTGGATCCCGCTTTACCCCCTTCATCTATCTTACGCGGTTTAGATTTTTTCATACAAAAGGATTTTCCCGCTAATTCCCGTTCCCGATAAATTTCGGGAATTCCTTGTTGTAACTAAGCTTTAAGTTTATTAAGGTATCTAAGTATGTCGTTAATATCCGTCGAGTAGTTTTTGTTTCTATAAGGAACATACAGACGGACAGACAGACAGACAGACAGACAAAAATTTTACTGATTGCATTTTTGGCATCAGTATCGATCACTAATCACCCCCTGATAGTTATTTTGAAAATATATTTCATGTACAGAATTGACCTCTCTACAGATTTATTATAAGTATAGATTACCTACTATATTTTTTTTGTTAATTAATAGAGCAATGCATTGATGATATCTTGTAAATTGAAATATTTTAGGAAGCTGCAATGTTAGAGTAGTAAGACTGTGTAAAAAAAATCACACTTTTCTTACCTTTGTTAATGCATTAGTGTTAATATTCAACGAAATTTTCAAAGAACTTAATTAGATTCCCGTTAAAGTAAGGAGGTACTTTATCAACAATTAAGTCGACACCTAATTAATTTTGATATTTTTCTTAATTGAAGAGCTGGCTAGGTTATTTTTGGAAAACAATTAGAATTACTGTGTCAATAGTGTGTGCCGATATTAATGAGGTAACTAATTAGGGTCAAGGCGAAACAATACTAATTATCAAAACAAACGTGGCTCATTCATGTCAAGTAAACAACTAATTCTTAATGGCACAAATCCAAAAGTAGGCAGGTACTCATACAAATACCTAATGGCTTAGATAAAATGCGAACCATAAAATATGAAACCGCTTCAATTTTCTTAATATTTTCCCGTGTGTTTTTTATTATTTATTACAGTAATTTAATTGACCTGAGATTTTTTCGCCAAGTTTGTAAAAAAATATTAGGTACCTACCTACACAAAAATTGTAAGAAAGTAGATACTCTTGCATCTGCTGCAATAATGATAGATGATGATCAAAATTTTAATTACTTCCCTAGCAAGTATTTAATTATCCAATTATAATTAACATGTTTCAATTAAAAATTAGGTTTATTTTATTTTCGAGGTTATATCGCGGTTACCCACTTCTGCGAGTCAATATTTCTTCTTTTATTATTTATTCAAAGTTATTTCCAAAATGTTCTATGGGTAATGTAACTGTTTTTGTATCAACATCAATGAGTAAATCCATCTCAAGAACATCGCGTGTCATGCCAATTTAGAGATATCCCGGAGTCCCTCCGAATGCCTCCAGACAATCGCATCCGACTCGTCTGACTCACTCGCTGGGAAAAACCAGCGAATCCAGGCCAAAGGACCTTTGCACTTTCAGGGACTTACTGGAAACTTAACTGTTTGAGTAAATGTAACACGTCATAGTTGAGCGGAACCCCAAGGTTGTCTGGTCGCGTCATATTGACAAACTAGTTTGAGGTATTGACGATAACTAATAGCTAATATTACCTTAGTTAATTTGACGTGTAGAGAATTTTTAAATCCAACATGGATTTAAAATTCCCGACGTTTGTTTGCAATGGTCATCTCAACATAACAAGTGATTTGAAAATTAGGTAATGTTGGTATTCTCGAATTTAAAAATATAGAAATATGTTGTGTATGTGTTACGGTTAATGTGATAAATTGAAAATTATTAATAATAACCGGTTATTATGAATAATTACCGACAGTCGCGGTAAAAGTGATAAATTTAATAATTCAACCTTAGTACTAACAAATTTCATAAAAAAGAACAACATCTTGTGTACGTGCTCGTGTACAGCCAAATTTTTAAACGTTTTGATATCATACATTAATATAATTTGGCATATTGAGTTTGGATTGTTTCTTGCATAATATTACTTTTCCATGATGCCTATAACATAATGTTTTGATTTAAAGTGAAAAATAGGTTAAGGTGCGGCGGGGGCTAAGCCGCCTATTTAGTTATATACACACATAAATGACCTCATATTAATCACATTTACCAAATCAGGCGGTGATTATTCATAATAACCGGCGATTATTCATAATTTTCACATTTATCACTTTGACCGTAACATACATATGTATCAACAATTTAAAAGTCATAACCATTGATAAATTTGGGCTGTATAGCATTATGCCTTTGCCTTTTCAAACGGAAAGAATAACGAGAAGTATTGTTAAAAATAATCGAGGGTAAGTAGATCGGTTTAACACATTATTTCGCATACAATTGACTTTCATAGTTCAGATCGTAATATTTTAATGGAATCTTGCCCTTTAGAAGTAGATCATTCAACATTCTATATACATATATGGTGCCGTTCCAATATTTGCATTTCCTTTATATGTTTGGTGGGAGTAAAGTTGAGGCTTTGGTCATCTCATACCGCTCGATCTTATACCGCGGTATGAGTTGACCTTATGCAATTTTTGAATTGGACGTCTCATCCCGTTGATGCATTTTACCCGTTCATCTATCTATTTAAATAAAATCGCATAGGTAGTTAAATCACGAATCGGTTATTAGATTAGGTAACCAGCTTTAACTAAGCCATGTGTCTTTATCGTGGTTGGTTGTTCCAGTCGCAGACTAACAACAACAGGCCCGTCGACAATGGGGCCGACGCGCCGCCCTCCACGCAGCCGCTGCTGGAGCCCCACAAGGACAAGCCCATCCCCCCTCTAGCTGGTAAGATCCTTAAGATATCTACTACTATTGTACTCATTCGAAGTCCATTGGCGTATCTAGGTTATTTATCGGGACTGTCGCCCTGAAGCAGCGCGATTAGGGTCTTAGGGCCATAAAGTATGTAGATGTACTATTTCTAAGATTATCTGGGGTGGGCACTGACCATCCTGGGGTGGCACTGGACCATTCTGGGGTGGGCCGTGACCACCCGGCCCACCACCCGCTATAAGTCGAAGTCTTAACAATAGGGTGTGAACAACAGAGGGCAGGTAACTCTATACTGTATTTTTTTAACTCGCGCGCATGTACATTATGTACAGTCACGGAATGAAAAGGTTCGTCAGTTTTCAAATTGATTCCTTCAACGAATCGCGAGCACATATTACCTTTTGAAACTATGTTACAGAATAATCTCGAGTTAGAGAAAATAATCTTTAACTGTTTCTTAGTAAAGTTCAAAATTATTCAGATCGAAGTTGTTTGACGATTTTTCTTGTCAAGAGATTATTTTGATTGATAAACTAAAACCTTCTTACTGGTTCAACCTGCCATTATTATTTCTATAAAAAAAACTACATTTTGTAACATTGCACTGATGGGATAGAAAAATAAACAAGCAAAACCTTATTCGTTAGCAAACGTCATATTTATTTAAATGTTAGCAGCACTGTTTCTTGCACTGTAATGTTGGCAGGTTTGACTCTTACAGTACCTAGTGCAAGCGAAAACCGACACTAAGGTGACGAACCTTTTCATTCCGCGACTGTACAATGCCCAGCAATAGTGTAAATAAATGCTTTCCTTTTTAGTTTAAAAAATGATGGAGATTGTAATAGACTGACTAGACTAGGCAATGTAGAGTTCGCTTACTGCCAAAAGTTATTTCCTAGTTTTAGAATTGTAATAGTTCAGTAGTTTTCAAGGCTTTTTCTGCAACCTACAACTTTTGAGTGTAGGTTTTCGCCAGTGAACTACAAATAAGTGATCTTTTATTACTGAAAAACATACTTACGTCAGGCAAAGCGACAAGAAAACCCACTTTATGCCTATTTTGCTCGTTTTTTTATGATTCTACACTCGCTTAATGATTCACGATTGAGCTTGCCCACCGCTTACCACTGGCTCCCATCCCCAGGCCCTGAAGTAGATGACCTGGACATGGACGAGCGGCCCGAGACTGCTGATACCTTCCACGGCATCGACGACGGCCTGCTGGAGCCCATCGACAAGACTCCAGAGATTTTCGGCAATGGCGACGGTAAGAATAACACTTTTATTGTAACTCGTCTGTTTGCTGCATTTAGTGCACTGCCTTCTTGCAAAACCACTAATATTCCGCTGTACCTACTTTACTGCCGTATTTCTTCATCCTTAATTAATAGGCAAGATAGTTTGTGTCATAATATTTTTTAATGTGCCCTGTCCATTGCCACTTCAGCTTGCTAATCCATCGGGCTATGTCAGTGACTTTAGTTCGTTTACGGATCTCCTCATTTCTTATTCGATCTCGTAAAGAAACACCGAGCATAGCCCTTTCCATAGCACGCTGTGCAACTTTGAGCTTCTTTATCGAATGTTCAATAAGTAGGTAAGTAATTCAAATTCAAATTCAAATTATTTATTGCATGTCACATGGGTATGTAAGTAGGTAAACCATTGATTCGACTGAATTGAAAATTCATATCCCAGTCTTCTTCAAATCAATGCTGCTATCAGGTTTCAGTACAGAACCCAGTGAACCATCAATAACCACACCACCACCATAACAATATTACGAGTAGAACTTCAGCAAAATAAATGCAAGAATTTACCCAAGCCAAGGGGTTTTTAACGCTTCCTGTAAAAATCCCATTAATATGATAATGTAAGGCGGCGTTTTTCTACAATTACTGCAAAGTAATTATTAATTTTGTCGTCTCACGTAACAGCTAAGTGTTAGTTAATTGTGCACTCTAAGATTACACTGCGCTGCAGGCTCTAATAACACAATTACAGGCAATTAAAAAGGCGTCAAATAATCAGGTATTAAGGACAAAAACTACTTAGTTATCCACACGCTTACTTTGTTTGATAAATTACGATAAATCATGAATATTGAAAAAATAAATTAACTGTCGCAAATACTATATTATTAACTACCATCATTCATGTCTGCGTTGCCATGGCATTAACTGGGAAGAGAGGTCAACTAATGTCTAATCGCTGCTTATAAGCTATCTTGCTAATTCAGCACGTGGAATAATTTCCAAGACTTTTCAAAACATCTCGTTTTAGCCAAGTAAGTAAGTAGGTACATAGTGATAGTGCCTACATTTGACCACTGTGTGACTGATAACATTGATAAGAACTGCGGCGCAGGTCACGCTGCTGACCTCAAAAAACGTACAACATTCGCGTTGTCTCGGAAATAATTAAAACATACTGGGACTGTGTGAAAGTAGGTAGTAGGTACTTTTCATATTGAAAAACTAAACCGGATGTTTAGTGTAAAACAATTTGAATTTGCCTGCCAGTTAATTTATTAAACAAGTAAACTTTTTAAATAAGGAAAAAAGTAAATGGGATCGCGAAATGAGATGTAGTAAGTAGGTAGAGTTTCAGTAATGTTTCAGTGTACCTACCATGAGTTTACGATAAGTGTGCTCGCTAGCGAGTACGTCAAAAATCTCTATGAAGATTTTGTTTCTTGAAAGTAGCCGTTAGGGGCGCTGAACAATATGTCATACAAGTAATGTCATTTTTTTACGCAGTCGCTAGCGAGCACACCTATCGTAAACTCGTGGTAAGCACACAGATTAGCACTTTTACTTGTTGATAGAATAGATTGTGACATGCAAGGTGTTGTTAGACGTTTCTATCGCCGAATTAACTAGGTAGCAGATGCAAACCTAGATCCTAATTTTTGTCTAAAAAAATTTTGATTTTAATAGATACTGTAAACACAGACTGATAAATAATATTCGTGAAATCTCTCAAAAATCTATTTATTATTATTTAATTGATCTTGAAAAATATTTCCGGAAAGCAACGTACTTAGAGAACGTTTTGAGATCTCATTAGAACTCCGAATTGAGGGCACGCTATCAAACTCTACAAAGGATGTGGCGGTGGTCGTAATGGCTGATAACTGGACCGCGAAGTAAATAACTACTTACCTACTATTTGTTAAAAATAGCCACCAATACTTGTAATGGTTGATGTCAAACACATGCAAAAAGTGATAGATCTAGGTATACTAAACCTAACGCAAACTTCTCAGTCACGTTGTTTTTACACTCGAGGACGTTTTTTGTGTTATTTCAAGCAACTCGCTCGATAAGCGGGTTACACTCATACAAACAAAGATAGGTTGTGTCTGAACAAAACATAACGTCATTACTGAGAACCTTAATCTTCGCCAAGAAATACTTATAAATTGTTCATAATTAATCTGAATTAATAAACATGAATGTGATAAGTTATTATTCGCACTGGTTATTGAACTCTGAGAAATTACAGAGACACTAATAAAATAAGTCATATCAAATTGCTGAGATTTCTACATAAACATTCATATTTAGCTGTGACCTGTGAGTTATGACATAAGATTGCTAACCTTGGTTTTACACAGACCGGCAGACATGAGTCGTACGCTTAGATATTTATAAGAATTCACTCTGTCATTAAACTGATCGTCATGTCCTGCCAAATGTTCTTCCAAAAGTAGTTAAAATATCTACCTAGACCACTAGTTTGCCTACCTTGATTCTAGGATTCTTAACCGCAGTAAGACTGCAGCATAATATCAAGTATCTGTCTGTGTTCAATGATCTGAGGTCTGTGTATAGTATAGGTAAATCCAGTCTAAATCTTTAAAGTATGTACCTACAAGTTATCTCTCTCACAACTAAAATCTAGTCTGCACCTGGACCTAAATCACATCATAGGTAGTGATGAGAGGATGCTTATTCCAGTGGTCACTATCATTTACTGAGTGACTGGCGTTTTACATAATCAGCAAGTGTGGAAAGACAGGCGATGTTTTGCAATCTTTTTCAGGATTCGATTATTTTTGTTTCAGTGGACAAAAAAGAGCTAGATCCGGACGACCCGCACGCGACGTCAGAAGACGGCGTGGGCGCATCCGACGGTAAATGGGAGTGGCCCCCCGACGAGACCGACTACCCCTATGGTGAATGGACGCACTGCGTTAGAGGAGCCGCCGCTGGGCAGGGACACTCCGTCGCGTCCGTGTGATCGGCTCTATCAGTCTCTAGCTATCTCTAGGATTTGAATTTGTTTAGAATTTCCAAAAGATCTTAAAATCATTTTACCTACTAGATCAGCCCCCTAGACGAGTGGCAAAACGTAACAGTTGTGATGTCGAAAGACGGTCGAAAGGCCGTTTTTTTTTTGTATGGAGTTAGGTACATCGCTCCATTAAGGGATTCTATTTGCGATTCGATCAAAAAGTGCCACTTGTCTACACCTACAGGGCTTCCCAAACTTTTCCTTACTGTGACGCCCTTGGGATGTTGCCATTTTTTCCCGGAAATCCGAAAACTACGGATGGCAACTCTAACTTCGCCCATCCTGAAATGCTATGAGCGTGAGTGACGGATAGAGCCGAAATTACGGAGTGCACGTTACGGAGTAGGCCCACTGGTTTAACTAAGAGTCTTTAAAAATAATTAAAAGACAAAACGCGTATTGAACGCGGTTATGTACTAGAGATGAAATGAGGATTTTGGATGCATCATACATCAGTCATCTGTTAATTTAAGAAACAAAGACTCATAGTTAAATCTAACCCGATTTTAACTGCTATTCAATTTGGATTTAACGTCAATCGAAATTTGCATGCTTGCCGTTCCTCTAACGACTCAAGTGTTTGTATTACACATTTTAGTACGTAACTCCGCGCTAATAACCGATGTCATGGACGTATTTCTGGAATCTAGGTTACGAGCCATACTTATTGCATACGTTACTGCACTTTCGCGAAGAAATTGTACTTTGACTAAGTAGGTAACTTCACCATCAATCCTAAATTGTTAAGTGACCCCTATGGTAACACATAACACGAATTTTGTTTTCATAGGGGTCACTTAAAAATTAGGGATTGATGGTGAAAACGGGCATTACTTACGTAGCCGAATAACATCATGAAAATAAATGCTTGCATCTAGACTACTTGCACATTGAAATCGTAAAATTGCCTGTAGACAATTTACAATTCGAAATCGAATAATCTTTCTGGCCAGCATGGAGAATTTGAGATTGTAGTCCAAATGCTCCATTTGCCTTTGTTAAAATTAAATTAGGATCGTTCTCCTCAGTGGAGAAATGACCTGATGATCTCAGTATTCTTCTTCTAAACTTGTGCAAGAATCGTTATTGCCGTTAAACGTTTACGGCATCGGTTGATGAATGCGCTCATATTGGCAAAATTATATTTCAAATATCGTCTGATGGACTGTCGTGTATCGTATACTGCTATGCATGAATATGAATGACTTTAGTATACATAATTAATAAGTACCCGGTGTGGTCGTCTGATGAATAAACTTGTGAATATTTTATCAACTTTACTACGCCTTGACAAACCTAATGACGTTAGCAAAATACCTTTTGTAAATTAGCTTTCTTGCATGAAGGGATGCATGTTGCATGATATTTTGATATCAAGCAAGGTGAAGTTTAGTTAGTAACTATTTTAATGATAGTCGCATGATGAATTTATTACTTTACCTAATTACTTATACAGCTGCCTGGCAGCCCTGTAGGTAGACAATGTAACACTTCGTTTTGATCAGTAATTCCGATCGCTTTGACGTACCTATTTCAGCAAGTAACCAGGAACTTACGCATCCTTAGTTTATACTCGTAGTTGCGGGTTCAAATCCCACCGAGTGCATTGTGCATGTTAGAAGAAATTTTGAAGCATTATCTCACAATGTCACAGCGGCGAAATTATTGGGGATTCAATTAGGGAGTGTCCTTACTTACAATCGAATTTGTTATTTTCAGACATCGGCAACAGATTCGGCGCAGACGACCGGCCTATTTCACCCATACCCGGCGTAAGCGATACATTATAATTACTTATCACCTTCATCAACATTTTCATTATCATCATCATCATTTCCAGATAAACCGTTTGCTTTCGGCCGGCATCCAGCGCCTTTCTTTAATGAGGTCGCCTTTCCAATATATGAGGCTGCGACAACCGCGTCCTGCGCAGCGTATTCCGGTACGTGGTTTCCATTCCAGATCTTTGCTGCCCCATCGGCCGTCAGTTCTGCGTATCTACTATGTGCCCTGCCCACTGCCACTTCAACTTAGACTCATCCGTCGGGCTACGTCAGCAACTTCAGCTCGTTTATGAATCTCCTCATGTCTGATTCGATCTCTTATAGAAACACCGAGCATCCCTCTCCATAGAACGCTAAGCAATTTATCAATGGCGTAAGTAAAATTAAAATTCCGTTGATTTTATAAATTTTAGCACTAATTTGCATTCGTAAGCTTGTAGCAAGTCTGTATCCAATCCAAACGAAGAAATATTTGGATAACGGCTGTGGCAACGGGATGCTCTTTACCTCATTCATAACGTTAGATAGTTTTTTTTATTGTATTAAGTAGTTAATCTGACAATAAATCATTATCATTTTCATTTCATTTTCATATTTCGTCACTCAAATCTTAGGGGGTGATTGTCATGGTGTCTTCACTTTCGCGATCGAAATAACCAAATATCTTTCTGGCAGTCGATCCCAGACGTAAACACGTACCAGCAGAAGAAGAACCTGGCGCAAGGCATGATGGACCTGGCGCTGCTGTCGGCCAACGCCAACCAGCTGCGCTACGTCATCGAGTCCTCCTCCGCGGGCCATCCATACTACTACCTCAGCGTCGTCTTCATCTCGCTCAGCATCATCCTTCAGGTCAGCATCATTCCTATCGCTTTACGTTTCTACGCGGTTGACAAGTTTTTTTGCTTTAAGTATCATAACTACCATATACTTAAAGCATAGAGCTAATTTTATGCTTAAAATAGAAAGACACGGGTCTTAACGAAAATTTTCAAGCCCGTCCGAACCGACGACGCTGCGAGCCACCAGTCTGCTTATAACCATGGCTGCAGCATAGCAGCCGAAACGTCAAGTCGTGTGTACTTAAGCTGAGTTGCACCAACTTACTTTGACCGTAACTTTAACAAAAACCGGTGCTTTTTGTATGGAGTTTGACAGATTTTTGACGTTTAATAAAGTCAAAATAAGATAGTGCAACTCAGCCTTAATGTAACTCATTCATAAATGTCGCGTTAGACCCGTGTCTTCCTATTTTAGTCGAAATTGAACGCGAAAGTTTAAAATTTTATGCTTTTTTGCCCATTCATTTTAAAATTTTGTGAACCAAAAGCTTGCTTGCTTATTGATTTGCGTTTATAAATATTACAAAACACAAATAAATCTGCGCCTAAGCTCATTCAATAGCAAAAAAGTATCTAATGTATCTAACTCGCTACTTTTACTTCCTCATTTTTCTACAGGAGACCGGTGTAGATTGCGCCTGATGATAGTTTTATAGCAACAATTCAGCGAAGTTTGAATATTGCTCCTTATTTTTCTACAGGAGTCAGTGTTGAATTGAATAATAATAATAATAAAACGTTTATTTCAGACATTACATCCATATGTGTTAGTAACATGATAATCTTAATCTAGTGTTAGTAATAAGCTAATGACAAGTAGGTAGATAATTATTTATGTAATATGGCTATAGGTAGGACTCCTGCGCTATAGGTACTCATAGCGAGTGACCGGAGCATGAAGTTGCAGCCAGCGGCGCATCAGCGGGGAGTCCCACCGGTCAGCCAGCGCGCGCAGAATGCTGTTCGAGCTGCCGCGCACCCGCGCCCACAGCGAGGCGCAGCGCGAATAAAATAAGTGTGACAGGTCTTTATATTTAATCAATTTCCAGGTGGCAGTGGGCGTCGGGCTGATAATGAACAGCCGGTACAACGTGAAGGACGAGAAGGACATCTGCAAGGCGGACAAGATCAACAACATGACGGTGCTCGGGATCTTCCTCATCACCATCGTCAACGTCTTCATCGCCTCCTTCAGCGTCGGGCCCGTCAGCACCAATCCCGCGCCCATCGCTATTCAGCAGGCCGGCTGATAGCTCACAAACTCCTAAAAAATAGTTCAGGATACCCTAATGCCCGTTTTCACTATTAAGTAATCCGTAATTTTTAAGTGACCCCTTTGAAAACAAAATGCCTGTTAGGTGTTATCATAGGGGTCACTTAAAAATAGGGATTGATGGTGGCTTAAAGTTGACAACACAACCTTGTTCAAATAGTAAAGAAGACGTGTCTTTAGGCTACTTTTGACGCTGCTGTACAGTCCAACTGTTCAACAATCTTCTCATTAGGGATTTTATCATTAAAACACCTATGTACTAATACTGATATTGAACAGTCTTAACCAAAGGCATGGTGCTGCAGAAAATAGTGCAATTTATAATGTTTCGGATCTCATTTTATACTATTAGGCCCGTTTTAAAATACTTTCTCAGTTTCTCGATAGTATTTTTACTATTTGGAAAATACTATATTTACGGTAAAATAGTTTTTTAAATTCTACAAGTTGACAAAAAGAAAGACTCACTGTCAAAAATTTTCTGGGATCATTGCAGTAGGTATGTGAACCCAAACCTCGAGTATTTGTTCAAGTCCCGAACTCACCGTTTGGTTCGCATTCTTAGGATTCTCCACTTCCTACAGTAGATACAATTTTAGAATCCAGCCCTTAATCTCAAAGGAGGATTAATTAAACATTAATGACAAAAATAATTTACTGGCAGATGTACCTATTGCCAGAAAGTAGTACATTAAATGATAGCATTTTTTAATAGGTCTGACTAATATTGATCTGATTTTAAGAATGTCAAGGTAGTGTACATTTTTATATTGACTTATTACCTATAAGTTAAACAGCTCAATCTTATCTCCACTTTATGATGGTGGTAAATTAAGTTTAGAGAGTCGAATGTTTGCAACTAGTCAATAAGCGCACGTAATGCACGGATAGGTTAGCTTTTGAAATAGAGATTATTTAAAAATGCCTAATAAAAACTAAAATCTAGACTAAACATTAGACTAAGGCATCGAGCGTTTACCAGTTTTACAAAATACCTACCTATATTCTTTTTTCACACTTGTTTTCTTTTGTTCTTCACTTTTTTACTTTTGTCAATTGTTGCAAAGAGTGCCACAGTGTATTTGCTAGTGCATTGGGAGATCTGCTATTTTCTGTAAACGCACATTGTTCGTGCCTGCAATCGCTTTTTCGCGTCTCGCACACACTATGTATACGGATACTTGTAAACCTACTACTAGTTGTATGTAGCGCTATTGCATTTATTTAACTAAGTACCTAATGTAATTTTTGTAAGTTACCACATGTAATTACTTTTATTATCTATTATTACTAAGTTATGTATTATTATGTTATTACTAATATGAGATTGTAAGTTCTAAATTGAGAAATACTTTAGTGTTCAAAATATGTGCCTTGTTTTATATCGTGAAAGTTTATGTAAATTAATATTATTGAGTCGTGTATATTTTATGGAAATTTATTTGTCAAAGACAAAATAACTATAAATATTTATTTCGAATGTAAGGGATAAAGTAGACTCGTGATCGAGAAGTGTTATTTTGCTGTTGAAATAAAACCCATAAATTTTCAGAATCCAAATGTATTGAATACAAAACAAATCTAATAAATTGTCAGGTGGCAATTTCAAAATATTCTATTTTAATAATAGTTAATAGTAAGAGGAAACTTGTCCCGCGGCGTCGCCGGCGGCATACCCTATATATTACAAATAATATAACCTGCGCGCAACTGGGCTCCGTAGCAAATAAACTAACCTACGTTACATTACTTCGGCGCGCGCGGCGGCGGCTGCGGCCTCTAGATCCACTAATGCCAGTGTTACACAGCGGGAAGTATTCACGTGTTACACGCTGAACATGCTACATTCATCGGTGTCACCAATATGTAACAATGTTACTCATAAGATACCTATTTTGAACTGTGTATTTTCTCACTGCATACTTTCATATCGATATGACACTATAGTAACATTTTCAGATAAGTATAACCAAAAATGAATATTTCCCGTTGTTGTCGCTATTACTCTTGTGTGACGCGATGAGAACCTTCCCGAACCGCCTCCGCACAACTCCGCCGATTTCACAATTTTAAATACTAAATCAATTTCTATTTCATATTAAATATTTTCATACAAACGCATCGCCTTAAGATTACGGCATCCGATCGTAGCATCCGTACCGAGTCACGTGAAGCCATACTTTATTATACATTTGTGACTATTACAATATTCATGATCGGAAAGAATCAGTGAGATCCGGGGCTCGTCTCGCTCGCAGCTCCAGTGCGTGTAAACCGTCCCAAAATAAATATCGGAAATATGATTTAAAATATAATTAAAAATCTATACAGATATAGGAACAAAATATTGATGGAAAAAGTAAAAATAGCGTCCCATGAACAGCCGAAGTTGAGGCTGACTCGAGGCGGTCGCGGCCACCGGCCCTCGCGGGGGCGTCAACTGAATCAGTAAATCAATTTGGGAAGATGCAAATGTAATAGCAAAAAGTTTAAGATTCAAATTACCGACAAGTCGACCGATTCTCCCCGTTCGAAAACGCGACTAATCCTATGACTCGAGTATAGCTACGCCTGTATACGATTAATTAATATGACACTCGTTCGACAGCCCTAAGTACGGTGTACGCTACATTACAGTCGGCAGGGGATGCAGCGACAGTAAATGTTGACATGTTTTTGCGCTCGACTTTACAAGCAACGCGATCCACGCGAACGAACGTGATGATTGAAGCGTACTGTATTTTGGGGCTAATATTAAATTACGATTGCGACGGGATAGAATTTGTGTTTGTATCTGTACTAATATTATCACGTTACGCGCCGAGTGAATCGCTTCAGTGAGGGTATACATGACTACACATCTTTTACAGTGTTACCTAGTTGTTACATAGCAGGAAATTTATTTGTCACAAACAGATTGTTTACACCTCCAAAGTTAAAATGTTTCGCGGGAATGTTGGCGATACTGAAAGAATATTTCTGAAAATTTGGAACAGTTCCGTGCGATTGCAATGTTTAAAACTTTGGAGAATGTTTAATATTGTTTGTTGAGTTTTACCCCATGTAACAACTATTCGGATCATGGTGTGTGAATACTGTCGGTTAAACTGTGCTTTTGAGATAAAGATATTTAAAATTTAAGGAATATATTAGAGGATAAGAGGCAGTTAGAGGAAAATATAAAAAATAAATGCATTTTTGATTAACACAGTTTAACCGAAAGTACTGTAAAAAGCAGGGAGTATCTTTTTTAGAAAACAATAGAAGTTTCGAAGCTGTTTATACAGCCCCACTTAAACAAACTGAAATTATACCTGTTAGGTTTCCGAGCTAATGATCAAATTGCTCAAAATCAACTGCGATTAGTGTGCATAATTAATTGTCTATAGTTATTAATACAAGCTAGACGAGCACAACCGTGACCCTCTCGCTCACACACTATTAAAACTTTTAACGAGCGAACGAGAGAGCGGCATAGATGAATAGACCAATGACAGCGTTTTTTACACATTGCAGATTTGATTATTAGGTGAGAAACTGTGGTAAGTAATTTACTATTCCATTTAGTAGCACGCGGCCATTCCCTGTAACATTGACAATCAATCTATCCTGTCTCGATAAAATGACACTTTAGGTAGGTTTGGAATCAGTCCAACAATGGATTAAGGTGGATGTCATTGCGTTTACGAGAACCATAAACAGAGATCTTGTAAGATAGGTTCGATCTCGTCACTGTTTCAGGCAGCGGCGCGCGCGCATATGTAAAGCCTGGTCCGTGAGCACGTGGAATCCCGTCCAATGACCCCA
Organism: Ostrinia nubilalis; assembly: GCF_963855985.1. NCBI lineage: Eukaryota > Metazoa > Arthropoda > Insecta > Lepidoptera > Crambidae > Ostrinia > Ostrinia nubilalis. The sequence goes on from NC_087101.1 coordinate 743,794, forward strand.
AGCTACCCATCCTTATCGCTCGCGCGTAATTATATTGCTGTCGCGACTGTGCGACGGGCGCCCGCAGTGAGTGTGCGAGCGCGACAGCAATATAATAGACAGTTTGACACCATACCCCAATAATTCAAAACCACAACATTTTTTAAAAATACCCTTCATTCTGGTCTTAAAAACTTAATTAATTTTAAATTAACTGTAAATTACGATTTTTGGTCGCATTGTAATTGAAAAAAGTAGTTTAATTGAGTTGACAAAATAGTGACGTCACTTGCTTGTAGTGCCATACAAAATCTTTGGGAGAGTTTCGTTTTGACAGTTTTAAAAAGTACGTCAATTGACTGGTGGTGTCAACATGTCTATTACGTGCGAGCGACAAGGATGGGCAGCTTGGGGTCATTGGACGGGATTCTACGTGCTCACGGACCAGGCTTTAGTTGTATAGTGGTGTGGTGTGGTGTGGTGTAGTGTGGTGCGGTTAGATGGCGTCGATGTCGACGTCGTTGCCGTCGTCGTCGTCTTGGGCGGGCGCGGGGCGCGCGGGGGACGCGACGGCCTTGATGGGCGTGGCCTTCGCGCGGTCGTCGTACTGGATCTATAATGGTACAAACAAATCATTAATTTGGTTGGTTTTTGTATTGGTATAAGTTGATAAGCGTAGATATATCGCTGGAGCTTCATCGGACGATGGATGAGGGCAGGTTTTAAAAATTTAAACAAAAGCCCGAGTGCTCAAATCTTGGTTAGGGTAGAGAACGAATAAGTATTTATAGGTTTGGTGTAAATAAAAATAATACTATTGTTATTATATTCCACAGTTCCACTGGCGATTGACAGGACGTGAGTCATCTTAGTGAGTGCAAATGTGATAACCTTCCTGCCTCTGTAGCGCTCACCAGATGGCGGCACTTGCAAATGACGTACAGTGGCGTCATCTAGTGAGGCCAAATACGACAGCCCTAAAGGCCTATTCAAACCTGAGCGATATTCGCTGCCGCTGTGGGTAGAGGTACATACCGCGCGGGTTTCGCTCAGATATTTATAGTCTATCCAATATAGCTTGATTAGAATGACGGCTGTCAAACGAATGTGACTAGTGATGGGTATGTTTCGTACGGTTCACATAGATGTATCGATAAGTTTTCGAAAAAATGATATAAAAAAATGCACCCAATTTTTCTTCATATCTTTATTCATAAAAATGACAATTAATATTTAAATTTAAAGACAGTAAAAGGATGATGGGCACAAATGTATGGAAAGTGGTACCCGCTCCAATAGCCATAACCAATATATATTTTAAAAGGCATTTAGATGTAGGAAAATGTCTGCTATGGGGCCAGTTCTAATTCACGTTTTGAAAGCAGTAATTCCACTAAGTAAATGAAAGTATAACACAATCATCCATGTATACGAGTATGCACTATCACTACAATCTATTAATAATCGTAACCAAAAAATCATTGAAAAGAAAAGGATTATACCTATGATGAACTAAGCAAGCTATTAGCCCTTTATTCGCTTTCATCATCATCATCATGATCATTTTAGCCATAGGACGTCCATTTGAACATAGGCCTCCCCCAATGATTTCCACAATGGCGGGTTGGTGGCGGCCTGCATCCAGCGCCTTCCCGCTACCTTTATGAGGTCGTCGGTACATCTTATGGGTGGACTTATTGGGTCTTGTGGGTTTATTCACTTTAGCAACCCATAATAAAACTCTTAAGAAGTAATAAAACTTTAACCCCTTCATTAATCAAAGTTACACCCTAATTAACTCTGGCTTAAATTGTCATTTGGTATGGAAATGTCATTTTAAACCTTGTTTCTTCTTAGGTGTAACTTTTTATTAATAAGGGGTAAAAGTTCTTTAAATAAAAATATTTATTTCACAATTATCCCTATCAATATAATTGTTATAGAGTTAAGAAATGATGCTGGAGCATTAAACCCTTCATGCCTCGCATAACCTAAGTACCATACGATGGACACGTTGATACTTTGGTTACACAAAAAGTATGTTTATCTTCAAACGCAACCAGATCTGAGGCTGGTGGCCATAGTAAATGTTGTTCGTCTTGGTAAGACCTTTCAAATGACACTACAAACATAACTATTGGAGCCGGGTACCATTCTGCAAAAAAGTATGTTTATCTTCGAACACAATCATATCTGGGGCTGGTGGTCATAGTAAAAGTTGTTCATCTTGGTAAGACCTTTCAAACGGTACTAGACACATATCTATTGGAGCCGGGTACCATTTTGCCCATTGTCCTTTAAAATTCATGTCAAGGGTGTACTACAACCTAAGTCGTAGTCATTATCATCAGTGTTCTTCAGTGGTTTTTTCCTCTCGCTAGAGGGCGGTGGGCATCTCTTCTAGAGCAACGGTGCTATGAATACCCAAAAAATTACCGGTGATTGATTTCCGATGTTTGATTATTTAAGAATGAAATGTTTTTTGGTTTTTAATAGTGAACATTTAGAAAAACGTATAACTTGACTTAAATAATGTAAAAAAATTTGTTAGAAAAAAATTTGTTAAATATGTATAAAAAATAGTTTTAATTTAATATGACATTTGTCGATATGTCCCAACACTAACATTTTTGTAACTCGAGATAACCTTGTAGAGACGTCGTTAATACTCTAGCTTGATTTTTATAATTTCGAATTACTACTTATTGGTGTAATTTAACGCTGCATTTACACGAAATTATCATTTTTATTGGAAGCACTGTCGTCGAAAATATTGTTTGTAGGTCAGACGTGAATTATTTCTTGTCCGCCAATATTTAGCTCTCATTGATCGCTACTACAAAGTTATGTCGTTACTTTTGATGGCAGCTGTCATTCTAATCAAGCTATATTGGATAGACTATAGTATCAAGTACCGCGGCTAAAGCGTTTTCTCTGCCGCAGACGGTAGCGAATACCGCTTAGGTCTGAACAGTATTATTACCGCATACCCACTGGGTTTTCTCTGCCGCAGACGGTAGCGAATACCGCTTAGGTCTGAACAGTATTATTACCGCATACCCACTGGGTTTTCTCTGCCGCAGACGGTAGCGAATACCGCTTAGGTCTGAATAGGCCTTAAGGCCCAGTTTCCACCAAGGCAGAGCGGAGCGGAGAAATGTTTTGAATTACCAGTTAGATATCATTCATTATCTATCTATATTTATAAAAAGTCACTGATTGACTCACTCACTCATCACGAAATTTTAGAAACTAAAACTGCCAGGAGTCTCAAATTTTGCATGGGGGCTCCTTTTAAAACGTAGGTGCTCACGCGTATGAAGTCGCGAGCGGCCGCTAGTTGGAGAATAAAACCTGATCGGTTATTCATAACACATCTCCGCTTCGCCTTGGCGGAAACCGGGTATTATTGTTTCGCGTAATATGGTGCCTCCGCACCGCCTTAGTGGAAACCGGGCATTATTGTTTCGCGTAATATGGTGCCTCCGCTCCGCCTTAGTGGAAACCGGGCTTTATTGTGACGCGTAATACCACAGAATAATAATAAGTACTACGTACAGAAGTTTTACTTCGCGAAGGTATTTAAAAAAATTATGCTCAATGTCATTAACAATATGGTGTAATTTAGCCTGTCTCAAGAGTCAAGCACCATTTTGTTGACAAACGTCAGTGATCGGCACTGCGCCGAAGCTATAGGGCTGACTTCGGTAAAATGATGTGACGTGAGGTGCCAAACTGCGGAAAATGGCGGAGGAAATACATGATTTAGCATGAATTATCATGAATAATATTAACTACTCATTTACCTCTCAGTGTCTTGAGGCAACTTAAAAAAGTACATTCTGTGTTTTTATTATTATTTAGGCAGTTAAATACTGCACAGTATTTAGTACACCATTTTCTTTATTTTCGTCCATCATACACAAGAATACGCGAGCGTGAGTCAATGTTCGCTCGTATGTGAGGCCTTGTCGAATAGTATCCTGTAGGTGGGCCATCGTGCGTGTTTTGTTTTCGATGTAAACTCGCGGAGATGAACAGGCCTGGTAATACCTCGAAGTCCTCCTCGTCGGAGGAGTCGCTGTCCTCCTCGTCGGCCTCCTTGAGCCAGTCCAGGAAGGGCTGCGCGCGGCGCCGCACGTCGGCCAGCGTGTCCTTGCTGGCGTACTTGCGCGACGGCTTGGCCGCCCACTCCAGCACCGCCTTCTCTTCCACGATGTCGTAGTCGTACAGCAGCTGGAATGGCAAATGTGCGGGTGAATAGCGCCGTTAAATAGTTTTTAGTGGGTTGACGTCGGCACTGCGACGTCTGAGTATTATCGCTCCATAAATGTAAATATAAATCTGAGGAGCCTCCACTAAAAATCTGTATCGAAAAAAGTAAGAATAGAGCAATTTGGGGCGCATGAGTGTGATGTTACCATAAGTGCGGCTAGAGGCAGGCGACAATAAACACAGCAGCAACAGCACATTGTACCTATGTGCAGAAGTTTAAATAAATAAACGGGCGCACCTGCGGCGAGTGCCCACGTAAGACCCGGTTTCCACCAAGGCAGAACCAAACAGAGAATGAAATCTATACTATTCAAAACACATCTCTCTTTTTCGCTTGATCTATTTTTACCGAAGTGGAGCGGAGTGGAGACGTGGAAATAATTTAATTTAAACTGATAAACACATCTCCTCTCGTCTGCGCTACGCTCCGCCTTGTTGGAAACCGGGTCTAAGTTTTATCGTAGGCCTTAAATGGTATGCTCGTGCATCATGGTGTTTAAAAACGCGCAGGCAACGGACAAAGCCAGGAAGCCGAGATGCCACCTAGCTCCGTTCCGACAGTTCGCAACTTCACATAGTCTCGTACCTTGAGCACGGCGGGCACCTTGGGCAGTAGTGTCGGATGGTGGTCGCACAGCGCCGTGAGCGCGTGCAGTGCGGCGCGCTGTGCGCGAGTGTCGGCGCGCGTGAAGCGCATAGAGTCGACCTATAGCTAAAGCCTGGTCCGTGAGCACGTAGAATCCCGTCCAATGACCCCAAGCCACCCATCCTTATCGCTCGCGCGTAATTATATTGCTGTCGCGACTGTGCGACGCGCGCCCGCAGTGAGTGTGCGAGCGCGACAGCAACATAATTACGCGCGAGCGACAAGGATGGGCAGCTCGGGGTCATTGGACAGGATTCTACGTGCTCACGGACCAGGCTTTAGCTCCACTTGTATAGAACCTCCACTGTGCATCACTCGTACCTTGAGCACGGCGGGCACCTTGGGCAGCAGTGTCGGATGGTGGTCGCACAGCGCCGTGAGCGCGTGCAGTGCGGCGCGCTGTGCGCGGGTGTCGGCGCGCGTGAAGCGCATAGAGTCGACCTATAGCTAGCTCCACTTGTATAGAACCTCCACTCTGCGTTACTCCGTCGTACCTTGAGCACGGCGGGCACCTTGGGCAGCAGTGTCGGATGGTGGTCGCACAGCGCCGTGAGCGCGTGCAGTGCGGCGCGCTGTGCGCGGGTGTCGGCGCGCGTGAAGCGCATAGAGTCGACCTATAGCTAGCTCCACTTGTATAGAACCTCCACTCTGCGTTACTCCGTCGTACCTTGAGCACGGCGGGCACCTTGGGCAGCAGTGTCGGATGGTGGTCGCACAGCGCCGTGAGCGCGTGCAGTGCGGCGCGCTGTGCGCGGGTGTCGGCGCGCGTGAAGCGCATAGAGTCGACCTATAGCTAGCTCCACTTGTATAGAACCTCCACTCTGCGTTACTCCGTCGTACCTTGAGCACGGCGGGCACCTTGGGCAGCAGTGTCGGATGGTGGTCGCACAGCGCCGTGAGCGCGTGCAGTGCGGCGCGCTGTGCGCGGGTGTCGGCGCGCGTGAAGCGCATAGAGTCGACCTATAGCTAGCTCCACTTGTATAGAACCTCCACTCTGCGTTACTCCGTCGTACCTTGAGCACGGCGGGCACCTTGGGCAGTAGTGTCGGATGGTGGTCGCACAGCGCCGTGAGCGCGTGCAGTGCGGCGCGCTGTGCGCGGGTGTCGGCGCGCGTGAAGCGCATAGAGTCGACCTATAGCTAGCTCCACTTGTATAGAACCTCCACTCTGCGTTACTCCGTCGTACCTTGAGCACGGCGGGCACCTTGGGCAGCAGTGTCGGATGGTGGTCGCACAGCGCCGTGAGCGCGTGCAGTGCGGCGCGCTGTGCGCGGGTGTCGGCGCGCGTGAAGCGCATAGAGTCGACCTATAGCTAGCTCCACTTGTATAGAACCTCCACTCTGCGTTACTCCGTCGTACCTTGAGCACGGCGGGCACCTTGGGCAGTAGTGTCGGATGGTGGTCGCACAGCGCCGTGAGCGCGTGCAGTGCGGCGCGCTGTGCGCGGGTGTCGGCGCGCGTGAAGCGCATAGAGTCGACCTATAGCTAGCTCCACTTGTATAGAACCTCCACTCTGCGTTACTCCGTCGTACCTTGAGCACGGCGGGCACCTTGGGCAGCAGTGTCGGATGGTGGTCGCACAGCGCCGTGAGCGCGTGCAGTGCGGCGCGCTGTGCGCGGGTGTCGGCGCGCGTGAAGCGCATAGAGTCGACCTATAGCTAGCTCCACTTGTATAGAACCTCCACTCTGCGTTACTCCGTCGTACCTTGAGCACGGCGGGCACCTTGGGCAGTAGTGTCGGATGGTGGTCGCACAGCGCCGTGAGCGCGTGCAGTGCGGCGCGCTGTGCGCGGGTGTCGGCGCGCGTGAAGCGCAGCAGGAGCGCGCGATGCTTCTTCAGGTCCGTGGCGATGGAGTTGGGCCGCACCAGGATCTCGAAGATCACCAGCGGCGCCTTGGACTTCACCTCCAAGCTGTGGATCGATAAACAGTTTTAGATGAAATGCAAGTCAACTTTTTCTTTTTGTCTAACTAGATGAACGTAATTACAGATAGTACCATAATGAGGGCTATCGTTTTTCTACTTAACGGCTGGCACCATTGGCATTGATATGAGCCTGTCCTACAGTGGCGTCATCCTGGTAAGGTGAGTGCAAATGCGATAGTCCTCCTACCGCTTCAGCACTTACCGGTTGGCCACTGTCTTTGCCACTAGCAAATGACAGCCTTCTTACTCTACTTACTCTAGTAACGCCGATTGGGGAGCGTCCACGAGTGCGTTAAATAAAAGCAGATCTATTTATATGCCACTCCTTTTCACCCGACTGCCAAAGAAGGGCTACGTGTACTATTGACATGGCACTGACCGCTCGGCTTCGGAAAGCTCATTCGCTTCGCACGCGCACTCTAGGCGTCCATCACTATCAGCGTCTACGCACGCGTTAAAAGCTCTCCGTATACTATAGTCTGGTCCGGGAGCACGTAGAATCCCGTCTAATGACCCCAAGCTGCCCATCCTTGTCGCTCGCACGTAATTATGTTGCTGTCGCGCTCGCACACTCACTGCGGGCGCGCGTCGCACAGTCGCGACAGCAATATAATTACGCGCGAGCGATAAGGATGGGTAGCTCGGGGTCATTGGACGGGATTCTACGTGCTCACGGACCAGGCTTTAGCAAGTGACAGTGACCTTACTTCATAGTGGCGCCAACTGCTGAACACTAAAACAACAGCCGTCATTATGTTCGTCTAGGTCCTAGGTAGACAAAAAGGAAAAGGTGACTGGTGACAGAGACCGGGCTTTAGTGATGTTGCTCTGCCTACTTTTGCTTCGTGAAGCTCGTTCGCTGCGTACGAGCAATTTTGACGTCGTCTGCGTCTACGCAAGCGTTATACAAAGTCAGTCTCTGGGTCTAGTGGCGTGGTAGTGTACTGATACTGACCGCTCGGCCTCGTGCAGCACGTTCGCTTTGCACGCGCACTCTAGTCGTCCACGCACGCGTTAAAAAGCCGCTCTCCGTATACATTGCTGTCGCGACTGTGCGACGCGCGCCCGCAGTGAGTGTGCGAGCACGACAGCAACATAATTACGTGCGAGCGACAAGGATGGGCAGCTTGGGGTCATTGGACGGGATTCTACGTGCTCACGGAGCAGGCTTTAGCCCTCGGCTACTGACCGCTCGGCCTCGTGCAGCACGTCGCCGGCGGCGCGCGGCCCGTCGAGGTCGGCGGCGGCGGCGCGCGCCTTGAGGAAGGCGTAGAACAGGTCCATGCGTTGCTTCTCGTTCTTCTCGCTGTCCTCCGACACCGTCATGCTCTTGGCGCCCTCCGTCAGGTCTGCAAAAAAAAATTATTGATGTGTCAAAAAACGGAGACGATACAACGTATACCGCTCTCGTTACCGCTCAGCTTCAGTAATACCGGATCAGAGCTCCGCTCCGTTTTAGTGATAAGCTCGAAAAATTCCGAAACTAGCCGTATGTTTATGGCAGAGTGGAGTAGGACCACCCAGCCCATTCTCTCGTAGATGCGATGTCGTAAAACGCGTCTAAGGAAGAAATATGCAAACCCATCCCCAATTCATCTGGCAAACCTTCATTTACCTCTAATAAATAAGAGAGCCGTCCCTCTACAATGAAGACTTTTTTATGCGTAACAAAGCAGGTATTTGACCGCAATCGCACTTGGTGATAAGTTAAATGCAGTCTAGGATAGTACGTATCTGCCTTGTAAGACTGATTTTAGTGTCACGCGAATCCGCTCCACACAGCCGATCTGTATAAACTTCTAGGGAGCGTTTTAGAGTAATGCGTTCCACAGTAACCGCTCGCTCCCTAGAAGTTCATACAGATTGGCGGTCGCTGATCCACACTGACGGCCCGCGTGACAGTAAAACCAGCCTAAGTGTCTATTGTATGCTAAGTAAAGCGCTGGTTACCTTGCATGCGCGCTCGCACGGCGGCCTCGCTGACGTCGACGGTCCAGTTGTCGTCGTCGTCGTCGGCCGCCGCCGCCTTCTTGCTGCGGTGCGGCGCCGGCGCCGGCGCCGCGCCCGTCTCGCCCTCCTGCTCAAAATAACATAAATACATAAGTTTACGTTCTGGGGGCGTAGGAGTTTACGTCACACGCATTCGATATCGACTGCGTTAAAAAAATATATAAAGATTTAAGTTCTTGAAAGTTTCCGCTGGGGCAGTGTACAATAAGGCTGAGTTGCACCATCTAACTTTGACGATAACCGGTGTTTTTTGTATGGAGTTTGATAGATTTTTGACGTTTGTCAAAATTAAAGTAAGATGGTGCAACCCAGCCTAAAGCCTTGATCACACGTACCGAGTAAACGAGCGAGACAGTAAAATGTTTACTCGGTCGAGACAGTTGGATGAGCGAGTCACATACTCAAGCGCTCGGTGTTCAATGTTTATACACTCGTGAGTACTCGGCCGAGAGCACTGTCTCGCCCGTTTGGTCGGTACGTGTGATCAAGACTTAAGTCATACATTTAATGTCACTTTTTTACGCAATCGATATCGAATGCGTATGAAAAAAACTAACACTACGCCCCTTGTAGAGGGTGCATCGCCCTAATGTTATAACTATTTCCATTCGTCACTCTTAGTAGAAAACTCAGATGAGCGATAAAGCTAGATAGATATAAGCGAAACTTATTGACACGTCACTACAAACTATTTGTAAAGCCTGGTCCGTGAGCACGCAAGCGATAAGGATGGGTAGCTTGGGGTCATTGGACAAAATTCTACGTGCTCACGGACCAGGCTTTAGGCATCACTCAACAGATGGCGCTGATACAAGCTTACTATACTACATCCTATACATAAGTTAATAAGACACTCGCTTGGAGGAAAGCAATTCTATCTTAACTTTCTTTAGTGGCAAATCTCACATTCCCACATTTAAAAAAAAAAACTTTACCATGATAAATGGTAATCTTAACATCAGAGAAGCACATAGGCTTAAATTAGTATGCATAAAACCACACAGTCTTTAGTTATGCTTCAACCACACCAACGCGTGCAGATCGCCATCGCCGGCGCGATAAGTCTTTATAAATAGTCTTTATTTTCTCATCACAAACATTACAATGACGCAAGTTATTAAGCACAAGTTGTTTGTGTGAGACTGATGCCTGTGATAGGTATTTGCATAACAGCGCGATCATAGGGAAATGACAGATCGCGTGAACTGTCATGGGTCTCGCGACCTGTCATTGGCCTTTGATCGCGACGGCAATGGCGATCTGCACGCGTTGGTGTGGTTGAAGCGTTAGTGATAAAGCCACGTTTTCACTAGGGGACATGTCGCGGAGATAAGTCGTCCGACATTCACGTAGTTTGTCTCTGCAACTTTGTCCCTCGACATGACTTGTTCACACTAGCCAGTAGTGAACAGTATGTCGCCCGAGGAGCGACACAAAGCGACACGCGTCCTCACTACTCAAAGGCTGTCGGGCGACTGTCGAGGGACACAAAGATGTCGCAAGGGACGTCGGGCGACATCGCGCGGGACACGTGAATTTCGTGTCGGGCGACAGAGTCGCGGGACAAATCTCTCTTAGTGAAAACGCGGCTTTAAGTCTAGGTTTGTGTACTGACGTTGGCGGGCTCCTGGCCCTCCTCGTGGTTGCCGTTGGCGCCGGCGCCGGGGCCCGAGCGCTTGGAGCGCTTGCCGCGGTTGCCCTCCGTCAGCGATGAACCCTGCGGGAGAAAAACTACTTTAGTGCTCTGCTTTTAAATTGAGATATTGATTGTAGCACTTTCTGATAATCGCCTAGTCGTGCCCTAGTAGGAACGGATTATCTTTCGGAACAAATTACGAAACGAAAGTAAGGTCCTGTGACTAGCTAGTGGCTTAAGACAATAGCAGCCACTAGTGAGCGCTGAAGCGGTAGAAAGAATACGCATTTGCACTCGCTAGATTGGTGCCACTGTAGAGTAAAATCCAATCACACTGGTTTGACAGTAGCTAAGACAGTGGCGTCATCTAGTCTTGAAGCAATAGAAAGACTATCTTAATTGCACACCAGATTAGCACAACCGAAGCCTAAGGTTCTATCACTCGCCAGTGGCGAGCGTGTGTGAGCGCAAATCGTATTTTTCATTCACAGTCGTGCCACAACTATAGCACTGAATGGGGATGTGGAAACTAAATTCAAAAGTCAAAATAAGGTCAATGGAGATAAGTGAAATAGCCTGTTGCCGCTATCTCACCTGCACAGCAGGGTCGTTGGCGGGTGGGTTCTTGAGGATGAAGGTGTTGAGCTTGTGGTTGAAGTCGAGCTGGCCGTGGTAGCCAACTAAATTCAAAAGTCAAAATAAGGTCAATGGAGATAAGTGAAATAGCCTGTTGCCGCTATCTCACCTGCACAGCAGGGTCGTTGGCGGGTGGGTTCTTGAGGATGAAGGTGTTGAGCTTGTGGTTGAAGTCGAGCTGGCCGTGGTAGCCAACTAAATTCAAAAGTCAAAATAAGGTCAATGGAGATAAGTGAAATAGCCTGTTGCCGCTATCTCACCTGCACAGCGGGGTCGTTGGCGGGCGGGTTCTTGAGGATGAAGGTGTTGAGCTTGTGGTTGAAGTCGAGCTGGCCGTGGTAGCCAACTAAATTCAAAAGTCAAAATAAGGTCAATGGAGATAAGTGAAATAGCCTGTTGCCGCTATCTCACCTGCACAGCGGGGTCGTTGGCGGGCGGGTTCTTGAGGATGAAGGTGTTGAGCTTGTGGTTGAAGTCGAGCTGGCCGTGGTAGCCAACTAAATTCAAAAGTCAAAATAAGGTCAATGGAGATAAGTGAAATAGCCTGTTGCCGCTATCTCACCTGCACAGCGGGGTCGTTGGCGGGCGGGTTCTTGAGGATGAAGGTGTTGAGCTTGTGGTTGAAGTCGAGCTGGCCGTGGTAGCCGCACGCCTTGCAGCCCTGCGAAATGGTGTTGCGCTTCGTCGACACGATCAGCTCCGTCTCAGGGTTGTCGCACTCGGGGCACAGCACGAACTTGCGGATGAATCTGCAACGTCACACGTTGTCGTTACAGCAGGCCTGTTCATCTCCGCGAGTTTACATCGACCACAAAACACGCACGATGCCCCACCTACAGGATACTATTCGACAAGGCCTCACATACGAGCGAACATTGACTCACGCACGCGTATTCTTGTGTGTGATGGAAGAAAATAAAGAAAATGGTGTACTAAATACTGTGCAGTATTTAACTGCCTGAATAATAATAAAAACACAGAATGTACTTTTTTAAGTTGCCTCAAGACACTGAGAGGTAAATAAGTGGTTAATATTATTCATGAAATTCATGCTAAATCATGTATTTCCTCCGCTATTTTCCGCAGTTTGGCACCTCACGTCACATCATTTTACCGAAGTCAGCCCTATAGCTTCGGTGCAGTGCCGATCACTGACGTTTGTCAACAAAATCTTGATTCTTGAGACAAGCTAAATTACACCATATTGTTAATGACATTGAGCATACATTTTTTTAAATACCTTCGCGAAGTAAAACTTCTGTACGTAGTACCAGGCCTGTTCATCTCCGCGAGTTTACATCGAAAACAAAACACGCACGATGGCCCACCTACAGGACACTATTCGACAAGGCCTCACATACGAGCGAACATTGACTCACGCACGCGTATTCTTGTGTATGATGGAAGAAAATAAAGAAAATGGTGTACTAAATACTGTGCAGTATTTAACTGCCTAAATAATAATAAAAACACAGAATGTACTTTTTTAAGTTGCCTCAAGACACTGAGAGGTAAATAAGTAGTTAATATTATTCATAATAATCATGCTATAGCCTGACCAGGAACATAAAAACCCTCGCCATGTTGCGGAAAACTAATGGTACTAATTTCTTTTAATGGCAACAGTAACTGAAAACTTCATTGTCATGTCACCTTGCATGTCAGTCTATTGCTGTCAAAGTGTAAACAAACTTTATTTTAAATGTGCGCAATTGATTTTGTGAATTAAATTGCTAAAATCTTTTCATAGCCGTGAAAGAAAAGTGGTTCACAATGAGTTAAAGTATTTGTCGAAGAGAAATACTAAGGGTTCGGACAATATTTTCATTGAATATTTTTTCCGACAAGGGTGTCAAATTGACTGACATGTTTATCGTATAGTACAGTCCACTATGAAAATTAGCTGTGGTTTGTTCAACTACCTATTTTAAAGTTTTTTGTCACTTTCTAAGTGTTGAATTTTATGGAATTGGGAAAGAAGTACCGAGTTTAAAGCGTTCATGAGCAGACATTGCAGTTGAATATTCAAGTTCTGAATTTGATTATTGATGAATAATAAAATAAATCCTACTAGCTCGATTGATGGTTTCATTTAATTTATTTAAACCAGGTTACCTATAATAATATTTTTTCGTTAATTCATGAAAATATCAAATTAGCCCGTAATCCTGAATCCTGATACATAAAGTTAGCCTATTAATGAGGATCATTTCGATTTTTAGCTGTGAATGCAGATTTATAGGTCTAAGAAATCCTTAATATATACAGTCCAAAAATTTTTGTTCTACGACAAAAATTGACAAAGTTATGGCCAAATTACTAAAAAAGTTCACTGACCGCCCGGCGCGGGACCAATGACGTCATTATATCCGATCCGAACGCTGCCGGCGTACTGCGTGGATAGAAAATATTTTTTTCTAGCCATACTATCAGTTTTAGAGAAAAACTTGTTATGACATTTATTCATCAGAATAAAGTAAGCTATCGATAGGTTTTTTTTTTTTAAATAGAAATTGTGAAAAATATCGCAAAAAATCCATACGCTCATACGATTCAATGGAACGCGGAGACGCGATTAGGGTCTCCGCGGTGGTATATTTGGCGATTTATGCAAATAAAGTGTTCATAAGTGTTGTTGAGTCATATCTTCGTCCAAGTAAAGTATAAAAATGTATAAGTATTAACTTCTAACAATAAGTATAGCTGAGGCAGATACACTCTGCCTAGGCTACAAGACATTGCTATGAAGATCATTTCGATGTACACGCAATACACCTACCTGTTATTTAGTTTTTCTGAGTTAAACCTACCTATCTATTCGCCGTTCCCATGGGCGGGCCAGAAGTCGGGTGTGATTTACCCCCCCCCCCCCCTCAGGCCAGAAACCGGGTAGCTATGACTTGACCCCTCCCCCTCCCCCCAGGCCAGAAGCTGGGTAAGGCTTGCCCCTCCCCCTAGGCCAAAAGCTGGGTATGACTTACCCCCCCCCCCCCCTAGGCCAGAACCAGAAACTGGTTATGACTTGACCCCCCCCCCCCCCTCTTCCCGCAGGCCAGAAGCTGGGTAAGGCTAGCCCCTCCCCCCAGTCCATAAGCCCCATAAGCATAAGCTAGGCCCCTCGGCCAGAAGCTGGGTATGACTAACCCCCCCCCCAGGCCAGAAACTGGGTATGACTTGCCTCTCCCCCTCTCTTACCAAGGCAAGAAGCTGGGTAAGGCTTGCCCCTCCCCCCAGGCTTTAAGCTGGGTATGACTTATCCCCCCCCCCCTCTAGGCCAGAAACTGGGTATTGGCACTCATATTATGTATTATTATGTTCAATACAAACAATCATAAAGTTACACTCACCCCAACCGCGTCTCCACATTCCATCGAATCCTATAAAAATGTGGTTTTTGGACATAGCGATACTTATTTTTCACAATTTTTATTTTTAAAAATTACTGGTCCATAGGTTACTTTATTTTGATGAATAAATGTTATTAAAAGTTTTTTTCTAAAACTGATAGTTTAGCTGGAAAAAAATATTTTCTATCCACGCAGTATGCCGGCTGCGCTCGATTCGGATATAGTGACGTCACGCGGCCCTGCGTACGTTGACTTTTAGCGGCAAAAACGGCCTATGTTTATTACTTAATATCTTCGTAAGTAATGGTCCGATTTGGATAATTCAAAAAGATATATCTTTTTTATGTCTTAAAGATTAACGTAGATACTAGTTTTATTGCATTTTCTACAACAGTACCAATCGTATTGCAGAATCAGAAACGCGTCTGGACTGTAGACGTTAAAAGTTACCGTAATCGGGGCTCAGATCCTCATTTAACACAGGTACGACTGTACTCAGTGTTGCACTATCAAATGCAATTGACGCGCCTCTATGCCAGGGTTTTTATGTTCCTGGTCAGGCTATAAATCATGTATTTCCTCCGCCATTTTCCGCAGTTTGGCACCTCACGTCACATCATTTTACCGAAGTCAGCCCTATAGCTTCGGCGCAGTGCCGATCACTGACGTTTGTCAACAAAATGGTGCTTGACTCTTGAGACAGGCTAAATTACACCATATTGTTAATGACATTGAGCATACATTTTTTTAAATACCTTCGCGAAGTTAAACTTCTGTACGTAGTACTTATTAATATTCTGTGGTAGTACTTATTATTATTCTGTGGTTACAGTATCAAATTATTTGACATATCATAAGATGACCATTGACCATGTCAAGATCACTCTGTTTAAAGCGGGAAACCTGTGGACCACGTTATCGCAGAAATCTCTTAGCGACCTTCGGGTCCAATATGTAAACTGTTTACTGTAATAATTTAATATGTTGGACCAAATAAAATATTTTCTTTCTTTCTTTCTTTCTTTCAATATAACAACGGGTTCAGGGTGCTGTTGGGCTTGCCTCGCTTCTGCAGTGCTTCGGAAATGTTTGCTCAGTCGCATACTGGCGGCTTCTTTGCTGTCCTACGCAAGAAGACTGCCTCATTGCTCAGTAGGATACGGGCGAGCCCCAACAGTATCCTGAAGACAGTGGCGGAGAGGTACGATTCTCCCATTATCCGGCATTTCCTTCGGCTACTTCTTACCGAACGGGTTGGATAAGGAGTGGTATTTGTTATAATAAATAAATAATTAATTACTAACATAGTTGTATAAGGCACATTTACTAACCATGTGGATCATTGTTATCTTTAAATAAATAAATTGAATTGAATTGAATAAGCCAGATCTCCACTAGAGGCAGCCTCGGGTCGAACGGCATCAACCCGCGCCTGCTCAAATGGAGACGCTGCCTCAAGCTGAGGCACGACTCGCTGCGAGCCAAATACCGTCGTCGTGACCCGAGCCAGATTTTGTCGGTTCTTACGCGCGCTTAAAGGCACTTCAGTGTGACTTGTGTGTTCAGTGCAGACGGGATACGCACGTCTAGTGCCATCGCCCTTTTGGTTTAGTGGTGAACGATTGATAAGCACCATGCCTCCAACCTCTGTCTCTTGCCTCGTAGTATCTACTTGAGATGGACAGCAGCCTCAGTCTACCTCAAGAGGCTGCTTAAGGCTATACAATCAAGTTAAATTGTTCCTTATTAAAAATCGGATATGCAAAAAAGTAGCTTTCTCTGTAGGTGTAATTCTATAGTCTGGTCGCCGAGCATGTAGAATTTTGTTCAATGACCCCAAGCTACCCATCCTTATCGCTCGCGCATAATTATATTGGGGTCATTGGACAAAATTCTACGTGCTCGGAGACCGGGCTTTCACAGGAATTGATTTGATAAAGGTGAAATGCCAACTCACCCGTCAAGCAGGTCCTGCAGCTTGGCGGAGTCGTGGCTGCCGTTGACGATGAACCGTTCGTTCTTGAAGTCGAACTGCGTCTGCGCGCCCAGCTCGCAGCCGAAGTACTTCGTCGGGTCTGCAGGCATTTACAAAATCAGTTACTCGTATAAGAGAAAATGAAATACGTAATTGGTAAGAAGTAAAAGTTACTGGGTCAAATAAAAAGTTCTTATACTATCAGGTTGGAGCAAGAAACTAGAAATAATGTGAACCGGGGGTAAATTGGTGAAATTATTTAGCTTGGTGAATGGCAAAATAGTTAAATAGTTATCTAATGCCATCTACTGCTGGGAACTGCTACCACAACGACTGGTCCCTGTGTTGCCCGCATCCAGGTTCTTCCCACAACATTCACCGGATGTTGACCTAGTGGGAGGCCTGCCTAAGCTACACGTTTTGGATATCTACATCAATATTTATAAAGAGGAGTAGATTGCCTGTACTAAATAGGCTTGGAAAATACTGGACCGATTTCACCATTAAAATTCTGTAATATTTCGATACGGCAGTACGAAGTTCGTCGGGTCAGCTAGTAAACATCCATCCACGAAGACGCGCCCCACCATTCTTCCGCTAATGTTTGAGTGTTATCGGTACACGCTAAATTTATCCATGAGTGCACACGCACACTATAATAATGACTCTCGGATCAAACTCCCCGCACCTCGCGCTTCCCTCGACCAAAAATTGGTGGGGCGCGTCTTCGTGGATGGAACGATCTATAGTAAATAAAGGTATACTCACAAGTGGCGGGGCGGCCGAGCGCCTTGGCCACCTCGGGCATGTTGACGATGACGGTCTTGATGCCGTTGCCCTTGCCTTCCACCTTGGCGCAGATGCGCGGCATTTTGTAGCGGTAGAACGCGTCCGCCACATTGCGGTTCACGTTCACGGAACCCATGGCTGCGGCTTACTAATAACTAACTAATCTTAATGGGGACTGATGATTGTTGATTTGGCTTTTTCTTGACACTGATTCTGAAAGAGGAAAATACATTGGTTAGACGACGTCAATGTAGCCTATACTATAGGGACTTTAAATAAATAGTTCTTATGATTTCTGCAAGAAACGGCTCCAATTGCTGTAATAATAAGCTGAAAACATGTATTTAGCTACAAGATCTCGGCACTCGGCTACCATTTTTTGCTAGAAATGCTGTTCTATCACAAGCTACAAAAATAATAAATAAGAAAATTCAAATACTTTTAGCCGAACAGTATTACAAGCAGGAAGGGCTTAGACCTTTAGATCTACTAGGGAGATGATGAGCTAAAAGCAGATCTTGAATATGTTATGGAGTGCTGTCTTATCTCTTATTAGTAGAATGTTAGAAAAATCTAAAAAGAGAAATATGATGAAAGACAAACATGGTGACGTGTCTCGGCAACTACTTATGCATAAAACATTGTAGTAGTTTGATCATTGTCATCTTCCCACCTGCTGTGACAACAGAGAGTAATGGGTGTGGGGATATGGGGGTAGAGGTGTTTATGTGTTGGTAGCCAGCAGGTTGGAGACGCGGGGGCGCCTCCTCTTGCATTGCACAGGCTACCACCACCATCGGACGGGATTAGCCTCGTGGTCCCGGCTAATCCTGTCGGCCCCCCGTTAAGTGGGGGCGTGTTGGGTCCCGTATTGGGCGGGACGTCCGCGGAAGGCCCAAGGCGCCACTGTGCGGCAGACGGAACACCCCAGGTTTTTAGTGGGTTCGAGCCCCACATAACCTGCCGCCCCCGACGGCAAGCATGGACAGGCCATTTGGGTATGGCAAAAAAGATGGGATACGTCAGTCAAAGGACGTCATTTATATAAATTCTTCCCGAATGTACGCGAACGTCTAACTAGGCGATGGTTAGAAATCGACCATTGCTCGTCGCAGTTCCTCACGGGACATGGCAACTTTAAACATAAACTTCACGAATTCAAACTGGTTCCGTCTCCTTTTAGCGAGTGTTCCACTGATGATGTCAGTCACGAGCAGTCTGCCCATCATATCTTGTGGGAGTGTGATCTTTGGAAACATGAACGTGATATTATGCTTAATTCAATACAACACACATCTGTTTCCGCAATTTATTACACCGATCTTGTCGCGACAAGGAAAAATTTCCGTGCTTTTAAGCGATTTTGTGAGAAATATTATTGGCAGGTAGTTGCTAATTGCTCATAAGATAGGCCCCCTTAATTTAATTTATTGTCCGTGGTGCATAATCTTTTCTTAAAAGTTTTAAACCTTTGTTTGTCACCTGTCATCCGCTTTGCAATGGAGGGAGGTCGAACCTTAATTTCGAACTCCTACGTTCTTCTGATTAATTTCGTTGCGGGTCCAATGACAGTTTAACTTTCCCCCGGGACAAACTTGACCTTCATTGGTTGGGTTTTTGTGGCGGTCAAGCTGTAGATCCTGGCTACACAGGAGTTGCAGTGGTGGGAACGAGAGGTGGGAAATATTTTTTTTTTTGAGAGCAGAGAATAGTAGGTGTGAGATATGGGGCTAGGGGTGTGTGTGTGTGTGTGTGTGTATGTGTGTGTGTGTTTGTTTGTGTTTGTTTGTGTGTGTTTGTGTGTGTGTGTGTGTTTGTGTGTGTTTGTGTGTGTGTGTGTGTGTGTCACTGACCAGGCTGTCTAGCTCGCGGGGGTGAGGAGCGCGCGGCGGGCGCGGGGCGGCATGCGGGCGGGCCCGCGGGCGCGCCAGTCACGTCTGCCGCAGCGGCAGCAGCTTCCGGTGCCTGTTACTGCAAAATTTTGATGCTCTGCAACAGAACGGCGCTGCCTCAGTAGCGTTGACAAGCCAGTACCGTCCTGTTAGTTAGTCGCGCGTGTGCCGTCGGTCATTGTGCCGCGGTACTGATTTGTTCACGTGAGTATTTTTTCGAAAACCATTGAAAGAAATTAAACTATGTTCAAAGCTATGTATTAAAACTGAAAGCACCTTCTAATACTACTTCTAATAATACTGTTGATAATTTAACAAAGTAACCCTCTTATTGGAAACTACAATCGAGTTGCTACCCGGCGGCAATTTCTTTGCAAATAATAAGAAACGATTGAGCCACCCCAGTTCGGAATTTGGGCGAGTCCACCGCTTCATGCTATCGCCAAGTGTAAAGAACCACCGCCCGTTGGTTTGGGAGGTCACAACCCGATTCGTTTACAATAAAAGTCTGGTCGTAAGAGCTAAGATTAAGCTCTTTTTGTGTTCCAACCACTGAGGCCAGGTTTCCACCAAGGAGGAGCGAATAGGAAATGTGTCGGGCCGTCGAATTTGACAGCGACGCAGCGCAGAGACTAAAGTGGAAATAATGAAATCTGATTGGTTACTCAATTCTTTTCTGCTCCGCTCCGCTTTGATGGAAACCGGGCCTAATCCCAACTAAGCCTTGGTACCTTGGTGACGATTCCTGAGCAGCTATAAGGCATCTAGTGTCCCTATCGGCTGACCTGCGAACAGTATTGGTGGTTGTGTGCAGCGTCATGCACGCTCGACGGCAGCCGGCCGCTGTCCTCGATGCCACGCGCCGACCACTCTCCACGCACTGTACTGATGTCTCTGTAACAACAAAGGGTTCCCATTAGTGGCTTGTTCGACCTTCTTAATAGCTTCTTACTTCATCATTATTAGGTCATTTAGACTCCACTACAGGAGCAAATCGCAATCGCGCATACTGCAATACTTCGGACATGTCTCGAGGCGGGATGACAACTCCATAGAACGACTGGTCGTCCAGGGAAAAGTCGAAGGAACCCGATCGCGTGGCAGGTCACCAATGCGCTGGACCGACCAAGTGAAAGCAGCAGTGGGAGACGGCTTATGTGACTGCACCAGACAGTCTGCCAATAGAGAGAGATGGAGGGAGATCGTGCGGAGAGTTGTATCCGCCTCTACAACCGATGTGTACAACGCCTCAACGTGACCACGACCGCTCTGCCAAGAGCGTAACAAATAAGAAGAAGAAGACAGGAGCAAAACTCCAATTTACCAGAGTCAAATGAAGAATTTGGCCTACACTCCCCACGCTATACAATAGAAGAAACTTATTGTTTGCCTCAGTTGCACCACCTTAACTTTAATCATTACATTAACAGTGTTCTTTTATGGAGTTCAAGGAGTCAACCCAGCCTTAATGATGATTACGTCACTGCCTATTAAGACATGTGGAAGAATTTAGTCAACGTGTTTGGACATGGAAGATTCCCTGCTTAAAAGAAGCTACCTAAAGCTTTTTGCCGATGTTGTTTTGCATTCAAAATGAGTCTCAATTTTCCTCATGACGTTCTTTCAACATGTTGCTACATTTGTGACTTCACTGACCTTTCAACAAGTGGAAGTCCAAATAAATTCCAATTGGAATCGTGTTTGAGTTAGTTTGGACAAGTGCGCGGAGTGCAATAGACGATGTAATGTTGTCAATTATCTAGTTGACGCAGAGTAAACGAATAGAGCTGGCTCGACTCGGGCAGACGGACCGTAGACATTGCAGTCTGCTTACGATGTTTCATTGACATAATGTTAGTTAATAATGAAGTCTATTACGGTCATGTACAATTTATTCGGGCTTCAAATGTCTTTCCATGAACCTTTCCCATATACGTTCTGATATACCCTGTGTATTAAATACTGTGCGAAGTAGGTAGGTGCCAAGGTTGGCATACTTATGATTATCATCAACAAAGATAATCCCTTTTGTCTGGAAGGCATAATTTAATAGCCTAAATCATTAGTTTCTGCTAAGCAATGGTGTATGGCTTTAGTAGAATATTGAGAAATACCTAAAGTACGGCCAACGAGAAGCGATACCAAATGTAAACAAACCCAATGTCATGGTCATTTGGAATAGTAGGGGTGGGTTGCACCACCTATCTTTAACGGTAACTATGACGATAACCGGTGCTTTTTGTATGGAATTTGACAGATTTTTGACGTTTGTCAAAGTTAAAGTAAGATGGTGCAACCCAGCCTAAGGGTTTGACTTTGACATATTTTGGCGGGAGAACGAGACATTACGACAAATACACAAGATGGTAAGAGACAGAATAGATTGTCAGTTCGACAGTCGAATCGACCTTTTGTATCGCTGCTCGTTGGCCGTACTTTAGTACTCTTTCTGAACTATGATTTGAAATTATATGAACTCTCATTTATTAAAATAAGTTAGGTAACAATTGAAAACTTTATCAAACAATGTTAACTTGTAAGCACCTGAGCAAACGCACATTACCGCAGATATTCCAATACAAACAAACATACACGGCGTATGACGTATTTGCCATACACACAAATATCCGCGCAAAGCCAATAAGCGAGTACAAACGTTTGCAGAGCCGATTACTATTGCGAATTACTTTCAGATAAAAACGCGTGACGTCAGCGAACTAACTACTATAGTTTTCCTACGAAGTATTGAAAATATCCACCTTTGATTTCAGCAAAGTAATAGGAAAGTACTCCATTTTTTTCTTAGTAAGAAAACATTGCTAAGCTTCTTCGAGATTAGCCAAACAAATCGAATTCTTAGTAACAGACCAAGTATGTAGCTCGAATCTCCAAAGGATGTACGGACGCCTAACAAAGATATTTCATTTGAAAATGTATCAGCCATTATTATTACACATCCTCGAACTCCCTTGCCGACTGACCCTTTGTAATCCGGCGAATCCTCGTCAATACTATAATCCCGTGGTGTCATTCCGATATTTCCCACCGGTCCAAAGCCTACACACGCTCTATCATAATATCCGATATTATTGGCAAAATCGGAAAAAAATCGAAATAACCTTTTCTTGCGTGGTAGGTATGTAGTAAACAAAACAACTTACGAGCTATCTCCTTGCCATTTACGTGGTTTCGCGGAAGAGAGCATGTGGAGCATACGGCAGCGCTCGCTGTGTCCGCGGCCGAGTGCGTCAAGGACGCCCTCGCTATTGGCCAACGCACCATACGTCGTATACGAGCGAATGTTATGCAAACTAATAATGCCACTGTTAAAATTTATCGTCGCGTTACTTTGTCCATTGCAGATTCGGCTCTCGCGCTTAAGGTCGCTGTCGCTGGAATGCGGATAGCGTGCGTAATTGCGCTTAATTTTACATCAAAATGTTATCATGTTATTGATTAATTGCTTTTAAATTATGCGAGACCAAAATCTCCAAGCAATGATTACGTGTCACTAGCTAGAATGTCTAGCTTCACGCACGCTACATAAAAATGTAAAAATACCTTGAATTTGCAAAATTTTGATTTCTTTCCGAAGTTCTACCGGCTCGTCGCTACGCATATGATTTCACAAGGGTGTGCAAACAAACAGGAAGCGATGCAAGTGCAGCGCCGGTGCAGCGAGCGACGCAGCCGCAAGCAAAGTTCACGGCTGCAACCTGCAATCGCATCGCATCGGCCGCGCCGTGAAATGCGATTATATCCAATTTCCAAACTATCAAGCAATAACTGCATTTATTGCTTTTTACATTACTTTCGATGCAAGCTGTGAATGATTACAGATTTTCGTTTCTATTTAAACTTTTCTTGGATGTTAGAAACACATTATTACCTTCAGTTATTTGAAAGCCACAATCAAAAGACATGCAATATATTTATTTATATTAACGTGCTCTAGAATTATGTCCTGCATAGCAGTCATAGACACTCCAGTTAACAAAGTACGGGCTGAACAAATTGCACGACCCGGAGCCACAATCTCAAGTGTCCGCTATAAAGGCACAGCACAGGAACTATCAGTGAATCGTAGGATAAATTCGCCCCAGATGCTCAATTTATCATCTGACAAATAATATTTATCCTTTTGCATATAAATGATCTCAGTCGATAATTACTAAGTGCCGATGTCAAAATAAACCAGCTTAGATTTATTAATAGTGAATATCAGATAGAAATATTCGCACCAGTATAGAGGTAGAAATGTTTTAGCATACAAGGTAACACCCTCGTAAATCATGATGCCTATCAACGGAATTCGTTAAAGCCAGAAGTTATTTTGCACCGCTATAACGCGCCCTATTTTAAACTAGAAACGAACGTTTCAGGGTTCTTTGTCAAAATAAATGTACGCTAATGCTCGAATGCGGGAGAAAAGAAAACCGCAGTGCGGCACTCTCGCATGTACCACACACACACCACACCCTCTTACACAGATTGAATTTGAAGCCGACATTAATACGTCTAAATCCTCGTAATTAGGTACGATTACTTCGGAAAGTATCGGACTTTCCGAAAGCAAGCTCGAAACTCAGATGTGAAAACAAACTTCTGGCTATTCAACGATTGGCTGATTCCAAAAGTTTTCTCGACGACTTCTAATGAGAGTTGGAATTCCTTCCAAAACTCATCTTTGATGGGCTCTACGTTGTCAAACTTCGGAAATGACAAATCTGCTATTTTTACGTGGTGAAAAACATGGTGTCTCCATTAATCCTTACTCTTACAGTGTTTTCCATTTCTTCGAACATCAAATGTGGACTCTCAGATGAAGTTGAGAAATACGGGGATTCGGTTGTCATATTTTCAAAAATTGCAAATGACTATTGGGCCCGTTTTTTGGCCCCATTTGGAGATGTCCCACTGCGCCCCACTGCGCTGTGAGGGCCCAATTACGCGGCCGCAATGCGCCAGCACCCGCACCCACAGACCTTATGTCCGCTTCACTATTTTAGAGATACCAGCTTAAAACCACTGGCAGGCTGCACGTTTTCATTATTTGCAATTCCCGCAGTTCAGTTTAAAATACACATTTGAACATTAGAAAATGAAGAGATGTGTAAAGATAAATTATTATCTTTACACATGTACATGAGGACTGGACCCACTGAAATGATGACAATGATAATAATATTATATTACGTTGATAAATTTTGGCTTTGGATCAAAATAATGACAACAGGAAGGCCATATTTTATCTACACTATCGCATGACATCAGAATGAGTATTGTTAATTGAGAACATCGATCGCAGCTCTTCACATCGTCGCTCGTTTAAATCGGTGCTTTAATCCTTCTGTATTTATTAGTTCAACTATATAGCTAATTGATAAGTGTTAAAAATAATTCCGCAGCAGTGATTGCGAGCGGCGTACTTTCACCGCGTCTCGCGCTATCGGAATGCTAAAAACCCACTCACGACTCCTAGTCGCCAGAGATTTCTACGGCTCAATACAATTTGCACTCGAACCAAAGGCTACTGCAGTCTAGCTGGCTCATCCACCAACTTGCTGATAAGCCAATATACGGGCAGAAGTGCTTGAATAATGAATAAATTATGCTAATGTAGTGTGGTGCGGCGAAATTTGCAACCTTTTGACACCACTATCATTTTGAAAAACGGCAATACGCGCAGGGTTACTTCAATTGAGAACTGACATGTTTAGAGAATCTTCAGTTCCCAAAAACAAAATTGGCGTCTCGAATTTTAAACACAAACAGTAGGTGTACTACAGCGCTAATAGAACCATGAAATAATTCTAGAAATCGTGACAAGTTATGGGTTCTTTTGACTATTAAGTCCGAAAAGAAGAGATAAATAGATAATTATTGTAAATGGCAACCAAAAAGTAATAAATCGGACCCCGATCTTAATCTTGCGATTCGGCGCTACAATATTGAATATGTAATACAAACATGTGACGTCGCAAGGCTATTCTGCGAAGCGCTGAAACCATAACACCGTCGCGACAGGAAGTGTCGGCCGATGCAGCAATCCGAACCATTGAATGCGCGATGTTATTATTTACATGCGACGCTTCGGCAGACGATCGAGCGGCATCCATTCAGTCAGGCACATTATTGGTGCCGTCAGATAAGCGCGTTGATGAGCGGGATGTTGATGAGATCTACGTATATTCTGTGTAAAGGGATATGTTTTTCTTAGTCTTAGCTAGTCACTCTGTCTGCTATCTCTTCAATGACGAGAAAAATTGCTGTTAGTGTAGAAGTAGGTAAGCTTTTTAACTGAAACGTCACGTTTCGTTAAAACTGTTTCGATATGATTGGTATTAAGTGTCGGTAGTCCGACCTCGTAATGAAATCGAATCAAATCCCACTAAATAACACTTATCTAGTCCTCCTAGTTAGTAGAATGCTACGTCGCTGTGCCGTCTGCAGTCAATAGTCTCCAGATTCTCCAGATTTAGGAAGTCTTATACGGAACTGTGGCTCGAGTGGCTGGCTGTGTTCCCGAGTGACGACCACGGGCTGGAAGACGTTGCGTGGGCAGGCCTCTTACTAGGTGGACCAACGATCTGGTAAAGGTCGCGGGAAGAGCCTGGATGCGGGCAGCGCAGGACCTTTCATTGTGGAAAACCTTGGAGGACCTTTGTCCAGCAGTGGATGTCATTTGGCTGAAACGAACGAACGAACGATACGGAACTGTTAATTTTAATGTACCTATGCATTGTTGAACTCGCTTTAAAGCTTGCGCCACACCCACGTCCGGTATCGATGCGCATCGGACACGAAGCCGTAACGCGACACCGGCGCGGGCGCAACCCGATCCGCCAGACACTGCGACTGCCACCGGTCGTACTTCAATGCAAAATTTCGTAATTCAGCTATGCACATTCCTTTCAGTATGTATTTGGTGCAATCATCTGTTTCACAAGAAACTTTTTCTGCCGAATGTTGACAATAAATCGATTAATCGCAACCTATTATTTATGAAAGACAACGGAAGCCCCAAAACAAATATGTACGCCACAGCGGTATCGATTACAGAAGCAAACATCCACGTCGGCTTCCGATCACGGCCGCTCATGTGTCATCTGATAAACGCTTTGGTTGACCACACACACATAATAATATAGCCACTGTTTGCATGGAAAAAAACAATGGCATAGAAATGGGTAAACTTAACATTAAATGTTGCGCGCTTTTATAGGTAGAATTTTTTCGTACAGATCATGTAGAATTAGTATAGGAGAGTCGGACAACAGAAACATAAATCAGGAACACTGGTTGCGTCAAACATGCTCTGCTGCATATAATTATCTACGTCGTCCTAATTACCCGAAGATAATAGTTCTCGCAGCACGCGTGATTGAGCGCGCGCATCTTTCTAGGAAGTTATCAAGGGCATGAGAAAATCCTACGTGCAGTTCTTGGAGTTACACAGAATGCATATTATTGTATTCCTAGAGGTTCTTTGTACTACGAGAACAACAAAGTAACGTTTGGTAGACCAATGGCGAAACAAATTGACTGACGAAACGACACTATTTAACTCTAGTATAGCTGATAGCATAGCACATACATTATGTGCGCAGTATGACGTATCGTATATCTCGTAACCAAGGTAAGACCCCTTTCACATATTATACTGAACTCTAACTAGCCGCTTTTCGATATCAATCTATGTAATCGGCGGAGGGCTGGGTCATTGCCCCAAAGCACAGAATACCTATTCTGAAGTAAGCTCGGATAAAATATCATATTTATTCGCGTTCTGAATTGGAACCTCGACTAATCTAGTCCGTTAGTAACAGGGGAGCATTGACTGTAGATAAGTTCACTTGTTTACCGACTAAGGCCTTAGCATTTACGCTTTGGGATGTACGATAAATTTCGTAGCTGATGACAGTATTCATAATTTACGTTTTCTGAATAGCAAGGTTTTTAATACTTAAGACCGCCCTTCACGTGATTAGTTGTTCGGAATGGTCGATGATTGAGATCTCTTTAAAGATTCCATTAAATCCGAAATGAGACTATCTGATAGAAGACCTAAGTAAGTGATACATTCCATGAGCCGCCCATAATTATTCTGTCTTAGAACCGTTTAAGCCCCCAAGCTCTGAACCGAAGAACTCAAGAAGCCTGGCAGTCCACAGTGTTTGGACTGTGCAGTCATTGGATGAGAATATCGAGATAATATGCTGGTAGGCAGGACTGTATTTATTCGACGCTATATCGTGTCATTGATCTCCTCAATCGTAATAATTAAGATGGATGAAGAGTCAACCGCAATGAGCTTAATTTAGGAAACAAAGAGCTAATTAGCCAGTGTGGGTTAGTTAACCAATTCCCCAGCGAGTGTCCAGCCGGCTTATCAAAGACGAGGATTTCACCCTCCGCTGCCCAACCGTGTCTAATACAATGGATTAACGGATGAGATTCTGGCCTTGAATGAAGTTTCTGGGGTAAGGTGGCTAAAGTCTGATTGCTGGGTCTAATCAAATGGGACATAAGTCAGAAACGAATATTATACAGGTCACATTTCAAACAAAGCCCTGCCTTGTAAGAGAAGGCGCACACCGTTGATTTTTAGTTGGCCGATAGTTGTGCCCGATTTTAAATTGTATGAAGAATCGGCCAAATCGAATCGGCGTAGTGTACGCACTCCCATACATGCCCATACTGATCAACTGCCCGACTAAACTATCGGCCGACGAAAAATCAACGGTGTGCGCCTACTCTTAGACTTTTATTTTATTATCCTTTACCCTGGGAAATTATAGAGAGACAGATTAGGTAGTGAACTGACCCTGTTAGCCAATAATACCAAAACACAACTTGAATTCACTTCTTTTTAACCCAAAACAATCGCGTTTTGACAGCTCGTAAAATGTATGCCAATTCACTAGCGGTGTCAAGTCAACTACCCTACTATTAAAGGTCAATTAAGGTAAGGTACCTTATCCCAATTCCCGGTTGGACTCAATCTACAACAAGGTTGAGATAATTTCACCCTTCGCTGCTCAGCCGTAGGCAAATGTATTGGATTGAGCTGTGGAATGGGGATGGGATTTACAAGAGCTAACGGCATTTTAGGACTGAATTCTTTCAAAAGATATAACGAATATTTCAAACCAGTTAGAACAAGTAGCGAGGAGTGGTAGCTCAGACAGAATGAAATGAGAGGGTAAATGAAAATTGTGAGGATTTCGATTCATGGTGATTGATAACGATAACGAAATTCGTGCTGCACAGGTGGTGTGTGATAATAACGATATGTAAATTCGTGAAGTAGGTATGATCTGGACTGAGATAACTATGGATTACTACACAATGGCACTTGTAGTAATAGCAAGTAAAGATAAAACTTAAGAGTAGCTGCTCACACAAACCGCATTCATCTCCGCACTTGCACCACTCGGTCGCGGTCTACAAGATTCGCTGAGCGAATTCAATACATCTCCACTTAGTATACAATTTGTCGGTTAGTAAATCGCTTTTTAACGAGATCACTCGTTTGACCTATTTTGTATCAAATCGCACATAATACGTGTCTGTTATTGAGTTTTGAAATAGTTTTTGGTTATTTATTGATAATATCGCTAACAAAGGAAAAAGATCCATCGAGTCAATTTGTAATTGTAAAAATGTACCATTTATCCATCGTTATTTCCATGTTGAAGGAGAAATGGTATAAAACATTAATGGAACAAACTCTGTGATGGATCACAATACATTAACCACAATTAGGCGCAACCCGCAGGATTACCAGCGTCATGCAGGGATATTTGTGGGTGTGAGCTGGAAATGATGATGCATTACAAGCGGATTTTGCGCGGAGCGACGTAGCAGAAATGGGCTGATAAATCTAACGAAATATAAACAATATACATAACTTTTAAAAAAAAATAAAACCGACTTCAAATGCGTGAACACAAAAAAAAACTAAAAATTAAAAATATTGCGTATAAAAAAGTTCATCCCCAATTTTCCACCCTTGGGGGTGAAATATTTTCTTCAAATTCGCATGAAACCACCCTTTTGATAATACCTATTCAACAAAAAAATAATCGTTCAAATTGATTTATAATCGGCGGAGATATTGCGTATAAAAAAGTTCATCCCCAATTTTCCACCCTTGGGGGTTGTTTTTTCTATTATTAAATTTAAATGGGACCACCCTTGAGGTATTACCTATACGCCGAAAAAAGATTTGTTCAAATCGGTTCATAATTGGCGGAGTTATCGCGTAACAAACATAGAAAAAAAAAAAAAAAACATACGGGTCGAATTGAGAACCTCCTCCTTTTTTGAAGTCGGTTGAAAATGCGAACTAGCACCCAACTAGAATTTGGAGAACAATTGGTAAAGGGGAGAGGATTCGCAGGCCACATGTCATAGGAGATACCAGACGGTAATAGTTGTAGATTTCATCGTTCTTCGTATACGCGCACTTAAAAATACTCTTTTTATCACATAGAACTCTTAGCACAATTGAAGTATTGATAGCTCATACCGTATTTATCGTATACGTGAAACAGGTTATGGTATCTTATCGAAAACTTTTGAATAATACTCTGAAGCCTAAAGATTAAATTTCGGTTCAAAAGACAGGTCATTTTTCATTCATGAAACGTCACGGAAGACGTCAGACAGTTTTGAAGAAGCGACACTTCTGATATGAATGCGTACCACTCAAGGATAGTCAGCGTTTTAGTTGGTGATACCTAATCAAGAATCGTAAAACTTAAGTTCAACACAGAGAAAATGGTGATAAAAGCAAAGTTTAGAACATTTTATGATGTTGTAAAAATACAGTTATCGTACTGTAAAAACTATTAGATAGATGGTGATGATACAAGACTATCACAAGTATGCCAACTGATAATTGAAAAATCATGCTGAAATATTCTAACTACCCACTAAACAACTGACGTAAACAATCTGGCAAGGTGCAGGGCTATATCATTTGCAATGCGAATTAAAATACCATGACTCATTATTTCGGTAGACAGGTTATGGAAAAGTTTTTCGTTTACTTGACAAACTCGGGAGAAACACCAAAATAGAGCACGAGAAAATGACATGAATAATTTTAAAATCTATGAATGAATAATGTAGTTAGCGAATTGAGTATTATTGAACGAAGGAAATTATTTTTCCCTTGATAAACATTTAGAACAATATTAGAAGTAGTCGTAACGGAGAACAATAAAGTATCAAAATTGAAACAATAGATCCACTTCTACCATAAATTAGGGATTCACCATTGTTGTAACGAAAAAAGAAACTTTAGTCGACTCTGGAAACATGAACTGTCCTTCTGTATTGTATGTATTTTGCGGTTATAACAATAGGAGCGCGAATAAAGGACAGCGAATTTCTATACATATTTTATGGACGAAACCATTATTCGAATAGAAATGTGAAAATATAGTCAAGAACAATAAATAAACGGACTGGAATAGACGGAAGGACACGATTCGGGTGTGTGGAAGAATCGCGATATCAGGTGACGAGTTCATAAACGATCGATTTTATTTGAAATGTTTATTGCAAGGAAATATGATATCAACAGCATTCAATTAAAGAAATAACTAGGAATATTTAATTTTATCGTAACGTCGGCTCACAACGAGTGTGCTAACCCGCTTGGCTCTTGGCTCAAGCGATAATGATGCATTAGCACCAATTATAATGACACGCATATCATAATATAATATTTAACAAGGAGGCAGTTAAAGACGAGGAACAATATTTTATTGCATTTTTTATTATAATTAGCTTAATTTATGAACCCGCGCGTGTGAAGCGCAAGACGTGGCAAGAGGCAGCCGACTAATTGGACAAATACATTATACATAATTGTATATCGAACCAGCCTTTGTCTCATAAAAAAATTTGTATCAGGTATAGATTAGACGAAGAGCGTCAAACAAATTAAAAGTGTGATTACCTACACCACGATTGAACATCCAAAATTACAAGATAGACATTCAAAATGTGAACTTTAATATAAAACTTGGTCGAAGACAGATCGATCGAGTAATATCGGTGGCGGATCTTTATCCGCATCTACATCTTTATCTACATCTTTATGTAGAACCATAATCCGCAGACATGGTTAGTAATTATTAACGAGGCTTCTATCCCGGGGTTTGGGTACTCAACTGAGTGTTCAGGTGTGACAATGGCTAAATGATGAGCAATGAGGACGAAGCTTAATGACATTGGAGGGACAGCAAAGTAAAAGGTTGAAAGGGTGAAGATGTCGTTACATATTACGTAGACACGGGTTCGTATTGATGATATCCCGTGATCTAGGTACGCCCAGCGCTTTGTTATCAGCAGCCATAGCGCCGGAGTAACAATCGCGCCCTGCGATAACGGGGCCAATGTCGGCCGTATCGAAGAACCGTTTAGCACGCTCTGAATACGCGTAATGACGATACAGAAATATCGAGTGACAACCCCACTAGGCGCTAAGGCCGCCTGACAGAACATGAATGTGCAATATTAGATAATGGATCATCGGCTATCAGAAACTACGTCACATGGTTGAATATTCAGATATGATAAGACTGTTTTTCAGAAATTCTAGGGCTTGAATGAATATCATAAAAAACCTTTTGTGGGCACAGTAATGGTAATGAGAAAAGAAAATTAGAATATTGAATTAGCAGTAAAGGTCGACAGCGAAATGTTTTTCTCGAGAAAGGGCTCCGGTAAGGTAAACTGTCTAGAACACCGTTAACATTATACGGGAGATTAAATTACCGTCGTTTTGAAACAACAAAGAGAGTGCTCCCGCCTTTATCATTTAAGCTAACAGCGTAGTGTACAATGTGTCGGGTTCAGAATAATTTGCATGCCAGGCATTAGAGGTGCTCGTTCTCGGCTGCTAAGTACGGGCGTCACGAGAACGCTCGCGATTCATCGTAGTACATAAGTGTGCGATGCCTGGCAGGCTTCAGGATCGAGAGGAGGGGTGCCGGCGACCGCACGCATGCGTGGCTCCCCGATCGATTATGTAACAGCCCACCCCAGGTTCCTTTTAGAGCCTAAACACACTTTAAAATTTTGCATATTTTTTAAAATACCTTTCATGGTTCATGGTGCATCAATGAAAACCAATTGCAATAACTTTAAATGGAGATTCATTTTTATGGTCCACACTCCACATTTTCATGGAGCAACGTTCAACAAAAATACACGTGTGTTACGTAACATTAATTTTTTTAAAGCCAGCAAATCATAGCTTGCAGTAACATTGTTGCTCAATGTTATCTCAACATAGAAACCTTTAAGAATTAGGAAGTTATTTTTTGTTGTTATAATAGTTACGTTTTGCTTATCTATGTCATTAGGGGCATGAGCGCTTTGAGCCACATTTAACTTGTCTCCTTACAAAATGATGCAACACAAAAAACTAACTCTCATATGGATGCACTTCACTATTACCTTAACCCTTTCAGACCCGGCTTAAATAAGCGTGCGCATTGACTTAAAATAAAAATTTGCTTGGCAAAATTTTGTTTTTCGGAACGAAATCGGTACGCGGCGATCGTGCGTATTATGATACTTTTAATAAAAAATATAGGACCCTCTTGCGGGCAGTTGGTCGCCGGATAGCGATTGTGAAAGTTGTCAGAATTTTTCGGCGCGAGCTCCCGGAGAGGTACGTAAACAAAAAAATAGTATTTTGCTAGTATTTTTGTTAAAATGTTATTAATGATAAAGTAAACATTGTATTCTAATAAATA
The DNA here is from genome assembly GCF_963855985.1 of Ostrinia nubilalis. Taxonomy (NCBI): domain Eukaryota; kingdom Metazoa; phylum Arthropoda; class Insecta; order Lepidoptera; family Crambidae; genus Ostrinia; species Ostrinia nubilalis. Next base: position 776,687 of record NC_087101.1, read on the forward strand.
AATGAAAAACCATTAAAATAATTTATAGTATTGCTTACTTAAAACTAACTTAAATGTAATACGCACTATCGTAGCAGTTCGGTTTAAATTCATTTTTAAAGGGATAAAACGGCACGCTCGTGCGTATTGTTTTTTTGGATATTTAATTAAAATAATAGTCATTTTTTAATTTAACTCTTTAATGCAGCAGTTTAATTATCAGAAAACATTATCTTATGCTTATTAGGTGATGAAAATGACTCAGACATAAAAAAAAATCCATACGAAAGGTACCTTCTGCACCATTTAGAACACAAGAAGGAATTAGTATGAAATGAAGTTATTTTATGCCAGCAATCCATTGATTTGGCTAGATCTGAGCCTGTAGAGACATCAGGGAGTACCAGTAGTGCTCAATCCTCCGTAAAAATAACTTTACCATGTATTACGCCAATTGAAGAGAGAAAAAGGCTAGGATATGGAGTCAAAGGGCATATCTGTAAAATAAATGAAAGATATTGATAGATAATCAATATATTCGATTGTACAGACTCCAATGAAGTACTTTGGAAACTTCTTTGGCTATAATTTTATAGACTAGGAGCCAAATGCTTCAATAACTACTACTTGAGAAAAACTGGGCGAGCCGTTAATACCTCCGTTGATGAAATGTGTGGTATGCTTTCATACATGGATTTTTTTCTTTCCCCAATTGTATCTGTTCTGGTGACTAAATATACGATAAGTAGTCATAGGTGACATTCTGAAGACGTTAGGATTCGCAACTTTGCAAAGCGTATTGAATTTTGTTCCCTATGATCATCCTACTTCTTTAGAGGACATACCTTTTGTGGAAAGTACAGCCTTCAAAGTCTTGCAAGCTTGTCAGAAAATGGATAGAGTGTCTAATAGTTACTAAATAGATGAGTAACTGTTATATAATGAGTATATGTTACTGACAGATGCAGGTTGTAAGAAATGAACCTTGCTCTGTTTGGCTTTTAACAGCTGGAAGACTGATGCTTGATTTCAGTATTTATTTGGATGCAAGTACAGCTTTTGCTGAGCAAGTTCAGGGTATTGGTGCACTAGTAATTATGTATACATAAGCGGTTCCTCCACACAGATTTATATACATCGACAGTTATTTCACCAGCGTCCGTCATGTTATTAGAAATTTGACAGTGATTGCCTTTGTATGGAACTAGCACCATTATCATGAATGGTATTATTCAACGAAAAACGGCAAATTTCATGTCTGACCATAAGATGAAAAGAGGAGAGTCAGAATAATTCTTGTTTGATGACTTGGGTCTCTTGAAATGGAAATACAACACATTTGTTATGACAATCTCCAATTGTTTCACCAGGAGCTCATTTGGAATGGTTTTATTCAAGTAAAAGCTGATTATTATTAATTTTTAACAATAATATCCAAAAAAGCGAGTCTTTTCTTATGGATTTCCTCTAATTTTTAATTATGCACGAGCGTGCGTATAGTGCACTTAGTCCTAACACGCACGATAGTGCGGGTACTTTTCTGGAAAATTGGAAAGTCGGAAAATTTTTATATTATTTTTCTTGTCTTCCTTATGGACCAAATGTTACATAAAATCCGAAAAAACATAAATTTTGTGGAAAAAAAATTTCAGGTCTGAAAGGGTTAAGATGCATTTGGGCAAACCTCAGATCATAGAAGGGAATAGATGTGAAACGGGGGCGTGGCGCGTGTCTCCGCGATATGCCCAGAAACGAACATCGCCCGCGACGCCAGGTTAGTCGCGATTCAGTCGTACTGAAGAAATGTTCTCCGATATTGTTGGATAATGCGTCGTAACGTGCAATAACATAAGTGAAACGAAGAACTACAGGAACAATGAAGTCATTTACCACATGTAAGTATTGCAAATCCATTGGTATTTAGCTTATAAATAAAAAAAACTAAACATTTTTACGAACGAATTCAGTGCCGTGACATTTACTGCGATATCGAAATTAGTGGTGATAAAAATTCAAACACGTTGTACATTGACGATTTAGTTAGCAACCACTTTATGTCATGCGTAACTACTGCGCAATGTATTTTATTTCTTCCGATATCCACTGACGCGTGAAAATACACAGTACGGCCGCATGTGCCGGTCGTAACATAGTGCAGGGCTCGTGTTCTAATACGGTTTCCTATTATCGATAAATAGAAGTAAATTATTATTTTCTATTTTCTAATTTTGAATGAAAAAATCATGAGTTGCTTGCGATTTTTAAGTTTTTACAAAAACAATAACAATAGTAGAAGGGATTAGTAACTGTCAACTATGTAATTACTATAAGAGCTAGTTGAAAGCCTAATATAGGCATTATTTTTGATAAACATAGGCGGTACGATTTTCGCCATAATTAAAAAGTTAATGCGCGATAGTAGTTAATAATAATTACAGTGATCCTGTTATTATTATTAAAGTACATAATAATATATTACCAATATTGTAAATACTGGTAAAAATCGCAAGTACCTACTTAACCCATGACTTTTCATACAAACTTTGTCAGTCTAATAACTTCTATACTCCATCGATAACGACATTGAGCTTTGGTTGGGGTAAATTAATATAAGGTAACTTCATTTAGTCCCAATAATTGATTCTGAGTTTTTCGTCCATACAAAATGGAACTGACTCCTTTATGCAAAAATCGTTAAAGAACATAATAATAACGTATAATAATAAAAAGGTTTTCATACAAGCATTTTTTAAACCAATTTCGAGCCTTGCCCCCAGGATTTAAAGTATCGATATCTTATCGACTCCATTTTATCTTTCTTCTCTCTAATTGCTTTTTTCAAAGTGTGCGTCACGTCACGCGGCCATTGATTGGCCATAAGGCACGCCTTCTGGCCAATCACAGCACTTTTAAGCCGGTTGCACATGTTGTCGTAGACTCTCAGTCGCTTTGTTTTTACACAGTTGAATGTGTGTGTGGGAGCTGTGGTGGGGGAAATGTGGGGCCACTGGTTCTCGTTGTAGTTACGCGCGACTTCATATCTATTCTCTTTCTATGATCTGAGGGGCAAACATAAGGAATCAACTAAGAAAGGAACAACATTTTATAACAAAATGGAAACTGTCCTCATTACTCTTCGAGTTTGTCAAAAATCTGAAGCCGTAACAAAAGCTATATTATAATAATTCCATCGAACCATTGACCTGGTTCAAAATCCGTATTCAGCTCATTGAATGAGAAAATTTTCGGATCTTTCGTCCCTTCATGGTTGACGGAACCTACAATTTTCCACCAGCGAGAAATCTACTTAGCCATCAGAATTTACGCCAGATGAAGTTACGGCGCGACGTGGGGCTGTATCGGCAAATCTGATAAAACTTTGACCTTCTAATGGGACAAGAAAGTTGTCGAGATAAATGTTATCTTATTTCTTTCGAGGGAATAGGATTCGTTTGCGAATGTGAACAAGCACGAAGGTAGTCTTGGTAATGGTTATATTTTCGGTACGTGTTTAGACAGTGCTCAATGCGTCTGCATGTCAGACGTCAATGATTGCATCAGCAGATAGATCGATAGCCACATTACGGATGCAGCATGCGTGTGGTACCACAGTCTGCGCCAGCCGGCCGTTGAACCCCGTAATCCGCAAATATAAGCCTGATAGCAACAAACGTAGATTACGTACTTGACGCACACAATATCATTGTATATCTTGTACATAATTTGAACACAGATGTTGAAGTCCAATTCCATATGCCAAATTATAAGATCTTGGAGGAGATAGACTTTACGAGTATTCAATGCTGACATTGCATTGGATGTAATAACCACCAATATTTAGTAAGGTTTGAATCTGTTGGGCATGACATTCGCCACCAAATGCCAGCGGTGTCGCACGGCTGCAGGGATTAGAGTGGCCTCTGAGTCTGAAGCCACGACTGCGACCGTTGTTGCGACACCCGCGAAGGGATTTGCAAGTCGAGACCGTCTTCGTTTTCCGAGTGAGGCGGTCACATCGATTTCGTTTCCCAGAGGCTTCTACTTTAATCGTGTTTGAATATTTCAGTAGACATTGGTGGATTCTTTCCCGAATCCGACGGGGCTGTTAGCTCTCGGGAAACATCGCTGTTCAATTATGATGGACAGGTTCTAAATTTGCTTTTAATATTTGATGGCGAACCAGTTTCAATTTAGCAGCGAAACTTTCTGGGCCGTTGGGAAATGACGGGTCAGACAGTTAGGAATTTTTCGTGATCGACAACAGCAATTCTGCGTAACTACATTATACAAATAAATATTACGATCCGAGTAGTGTTTGCGTTGCGGCGCTTAGACTTGACTATCACTAATTCACTATGTATGCGCGTGCGCCGGCAAACGAGGTCTGTGTGCTAGACGAGAAAGGTGGGTTCAACGCCCTTGATGATATAACAGAGCGTTTCGGCAACCATGCCGGCCGCGTAACACCCGCGAATCTCCTGTCGCCACTGCAAGCCATGGACTGTCGCGGACCTACTTTTTTACTATAAATAAATTATATCCTTCAACATTTTGGACATCGCCATCTGGTCTAACCTATGAGTTGAGTGAGTACCCAACAATAGATAAACAAAACTTTCGGTAACCTTCCGGAAACAGTCCTGTCCCCGCTACACGTACGGTAAACCAAGGTTGCGATATAAATCCTCATGAAGCAAGGTATCCGAGGAAAAAAAATACAAAAAAGATTTTTCTTATTTTGAGGAACTTCTATAGATGGGACCACGTGGACCGCACAGAATATCTTTATTCGTGTCACGCGAGAGGTTCGTCATCCACAGAGGAAAAGAAAATAGTAAAAATCATATTTAAACTTGTGGGTACATTTTCCATACAAAACCACGAGTGTCAGGACTTAACCACCAATTAAATGACACAATTTATAAAATGTGAGTCTCCATTAGACTTAGAAATTGCGGCACTAGTTTGAAGATGTTTTACTATGACGAGCTCGACTCTAAAGGCGTGCCGGGACTGTGCAAGAGGGGATTATGTTCACGCAATTATTTTATGATAAGGAAATTGTATTTTACACTGTGATGACATTGCAAAGTATCGATTATCCTGTGGGATTGATTGGACATAGGGTAACAATGGATGGCTGTGAAAGTTTCGAGAATTTTTTCTGTAGGAATCATTTTAGTGCTGATTTCGAGCTTCTTGGTTTTTTATTTAAGTCGTCTAAGTACACAACAACGAAGTTAAAAGCCAGACCATTTGTAGGATTCTTAAAAAACCAATCAGAAGAAAACCCACGCGAAAAACAACCAGAAACCTGATCCTTTTCAAGGGGACAAGTAAGTGGGCAAACATCTTCCTGTGCAAGGAGGCGGGCAAATATTCCTAGCTATGCGCGGCGACTACACAGCAATAGCAATATTCTGCAATCGGCCGAGCGCGATCGATCGCGGGAGTGCACCCTGCGGCGAGTCCGCAGCGGAGGTACCCGAGTGAGGCAATGTCAAAAGGTCGGCGAGCGAGATAAACGCAATGTCACAAGTAAATAAATAGGCTAATGTTACATGAGATTCTATAAACGGTGTTTATAAGCACGAAAAGCATTTTCCAGGGAATAGTAGGACATTACTCACGAGAAATTAGGTACTTCAAGACTAAAAACAACCATTTCTTTCTTGTTTCTTTCAAACAACTATCCACTTTATTTGGGTACACGACAGGAGAGGGTCAAGCGCTATTTCCCAGGATTTACACTTTGGACTATTTTTCTTTTCTTTGGTTAATAAATCAACGATGAGTGATTAATTTTAGACTACCCATCAAAAATTTAAATTCAACTGACCAATGAACCAACTTAGTAACCATGGCGCTAGAACTGTGCTAGAACATTGCCGGCACATATGCACAATCCCTATCAGTACTATTTATAGCGTCGCACACAGGTGAAATGTACGTAATTTGTGGCCAAAATTAAAAAAAGCAAAGTTACTCCGATTCTAAATTAGTAACCTAATATAGGAACAAGACATATGGCGCCATCTATAAATGATATTTAAAAAGTTTAACACTTTTTATCCAGATACCCACAACATTTGATTTAAACAGTTTTTCTTGTTGAGTAATTTTTATAATTTTTAGCTCTTGTTTAACAACAACGTTTAACTTTTATTTAGTTGATATTTGGTATAAAACATATCGCACACCTAGATCTAAACTGAGACAACTCAAAAATTGTCAATTTTGACTTATGCTTATATTCAAATACTCGGTTATCGTACGCATCTTTCCAACATAACAGGTTTAATAAAGCCTTGATCCATTTGCCGCTAGATGGCGATAACTTACTTTTGTTGAATCAACGCTTGTCAACCCCTTCCACCTAAACAAGCGTTTTGTCAGTTGACCTTCGCTAGTATCAGAGAGTGCACGTATTAAAATAAACGAAAACGCGGATATTTAGATTTGTTACAGTTAAGCAGAAAATATATAATGAGTTAATTTGAGTAGTAACAGTATTGATGAATTGTTCTGCAATAGTTAACCAAAACATTTTGACTTGTTCCAGTTTTGTTTGATAAAGCAACTTATATTTTGTTACTATTTTGAGTTGAGTTGGTTTTGATGAATCAACTTGTGAATTTCTAGTTGGCGTAGTTTTGTTGGAACAAATTTCATTTCAATGTTTTTCTAAACACAACGTGTAGTTTTGCATATTTCACCTAAAATCAGGTACAGTATGATAATCCCTGTTTCTAAATAGTGTTAGTTTTATTCAAACTATCTCCTGTTTTGTTTGAGAAGAGTGTTTTGAGTTAACTTACTATTGTTGGATAAGCAAAACTTACAGTGGATATTATATTTATTTTCCGAAAAAAATTATGCTGGGTCGTTTTCTTGTAAATATTTTAAGAGAACAGTGTAAAGATAATTAAAAGGCAATGTACAGACGACGGCACTTCAAGTTTAAACACTGTAGTAACTTATGTAGTTGTAATACAAGTGTATAGTCTGATATTCTGTTGTCTGCACAAGAGATAAAACCTTCTTTATAATGTAGAAATATAAAATAATGTAGAAAAAAGGTCTATAATAAGTAAATAAATTAATAAATAAACATATCGATCGGCTGATGCTAAGAAAGTGGCTGAAGAAACTCAAACACCTATCATGTTCACCATGTCATGAAATCTTCATTTATATCTCTTATGCTGATCCAGATCGTGTTCAAAATGAACTGTTTTCTCAAACAATTCCTAAATTGATCATTTAGGATATCGAAACATTCAATGAAAACCACTTTAATAGTGCAGGAAGAGGACTCAGTCACATCTTGAAATTTTGAAATACAGAGGACCAAAGAACGTGGAAGAGATGACATTTGAAAAGTTTTATGGCACTAAAATCTTGCAAAAAATGTGGGCAACTAATTTGGTTTTAGACGAAAATCAGAATCAAGTTAAATGGCACGATATACAAATTTTAAGAGTGGAAATGGAGAACTCAAATCTCAAAATGTCCAAAAAAAGCTGATTCAAGTCTAAATGTACTTTATTATTTATACAAAGTCATTCTCCTACAATGTAACAACTAAAAAAACTGCGATTAAAGGTAAAAAGGACAGATTTTTTGACCCAGTTTATATACAGGGTCCTTTCACAGCCTATCAATAATCCAAAATAAAACTGAGTTTCATAACTTCCCTAACAAAAAATGTAGTAATACGTTTTTTTCGCCTCCTGAAAAATGCCCTTTTTTGAGTTGTCTCAGTTTAGATCTAGGTGTGCGATATGGATTCTATACTTCCAGGTTAGTTTATTATTTCTGTATTACTAAACAGTCTACATTACTTACTATGTTATAGATATATAGGTTTGAATAGAAGTCTATATTTTAAGAGTTTATTTTTTTTAAACAGTGAAAAAGTTCATGATCTAGCGCGATCAACCCGTTTCTTTTACATATTTCGAAAGAACATATCTATGGCTTTCATATGACACCAAAATTAGCTGCGTCAAACTGCGTCACCTAAACAAAATATTGCAAAACTGACAATTTCTATGAATTTTAAAAATACTCATAATATGTTTTCAGGCAGTTCCCAGAATAGCATTCCATTAGTATTCCCTATCCTTAAGATGTAATAAAACTTTTAAAAGAACCAAAAATAACTTCTGCATCGTAATTGTATTTTTAAAAATTTATCAAATTTTTAACAAATTATTAGTAAGACAAAATACATCAATGAAAACATTTGTTACTTTTTCTTTTTAAATCACCTTTAAACTATTATTTTAGACAAACTACAGCAATATACAGGGTGTCCCGTAATGTAACGTCAAGCCGGAACTAGGTGTTGAGGCAAGTTATGCTGGTTATCAAAAAAATATAAAAAAAAATCTATGTGGCATATTTTCAAAATAATGGGCATTTAAAAATAATCAAAAATTTTTACTCCAGGTGACGGTCTTTTTACTCTTGTTGCCACAAATCTTCACTTTTTCCAAATTTTTTTTTGTTATGTAACCCTGAATAATGCTTCTCTAAATTGTTATCAAAATTACAAAACCAGCTGCTCCAACTTGGATGAAAAAAATACATTATTCCCAAAAAAATTTTCAAAATAAAAATTTTGCCTAGTTTAAACTGACTGTACTGAAAAAAAATTGTACTATGCGAGTGTGGCAAGTGACGTCATAATTTGGCGCATTTAGTAAGGATTCCAAAATGGTATAACACTTGGTAAATTCTTGCTGTAATTGTCGACAATTTTTGTTTTTTTTGGAAATAATCCCGTTTTTAACTTTATCTACCTTGGTTAAAAATTATTATTCTAATGTGCCCAAAATTCAAGTTTCTGGCTTAAATGAGGTGGAGAAGCCATTTTAAAAGGTATGAGCGGGACGGAGAGGGCCATCTTACCAAGCAGGGATGTTATGGATATCCGTAACCGTAACCGAAACTATCGGATATCCGAAATAAAAAAATATCCATAACCGTAACCGAAACTGATTCAAAAGTTACGGATAGTTTCGGATAAAGGCGGAGTCTAAGGGTACAATTATTCCAAACTGCAAAAGTCTATGAAATCTGCAGTATACACGCCGCAGCAGCAATGCCGCGCTGTCGATTTCATAGAGTTTTGCAGTTTGCGGTCTGCGGCCCGTCTTGGAATTGTACCTTAAATCTTAATATTTGTTACCAACTTGTCTGGCATTCCCTGGCACCATCTAATATGCCAGCCTGTTTAACCTTTATCATACATAGGTGTCTTCTTAGTTGGTACATAAAGTAGCTATGTGGGTCACGCAGCATCTTGCTATTTGAATTATACCTACATTTTTGAAATTCTAATAATTCCGTAACCGAAATTATCCGAAACTTTCGGATAATCTGAAATGATTTCATATCCGTGACCGTAACCGAAACCGGTATAATATTATTGTAATATCCGTAACCGTATTCATAACCGAAACTTCATATCCTTATTATCCCTGTTACCAAGTACAAGTGCAGGCAGAGCAGGTAGTAACGGCGCGCACGCACGGGTGACTTTTGTCACAGTATGTCAACTACTATAGCCTGACCAGGAACATAAAAACCCTGGCATAGAGGCGCGTCAATTGCATTTGATAGTGCAACACTGAGTACAGTTGTACCTGTGTTAAATTAATAGGCTAAATTTATGTATCAGGATTCAGGATTACGGGCTAATTTGATATTTTCATAAATAAACGAAAAAATATTATTAAAGGTAACCTGGTTTAAATAAATTAAATGAAATCATCAATCGAGCTAGTAGGATTTATTTTATTATTCATCAATAATCAAATTCAGAACTTGAATATTCAACTGCAATGTCTGCTCATGAACGCTTCAAACTCGGTACTTCTTTCCCAATACCATAAAATTCAAAACTGAGAAAGTGACAAAAAACTTTAAAATAGGTAGTTGAAACAAACTACAGCTAATTTTCATAGTGGACTGTACTACACGATAAACATGTCAGTCAATTTGACAACCTTTGTCGGAAACATTATTCAATGAAAATATTGTCCGAACCCTTGGTATTTCTCTTCGACAAATACATTAACACATTGTGAACCACTTTTCTTTCACGACTATAAAAATATTTTAGCAATTTAATTCACAAAATCAATTGCACACATTTAAAATAAAGTTTGTGTACACTTTGACAGCAATAGACTGACATGCAAGGTGACATGTCAATGAAGTTTTCAGTAACTGTTGCCATTAAAAGAAATTAGTACCATTAGTTTTCCGCAACATGGCGAGGGTTTTTATGTTCCTGGTCAGGCTATAATTACTGTCATGGTGACAAAAGTTTCTGTGACTGACTGTACGGTAGTCAGTCACAGAAACTTGAATTTTGGGCACATTAGAATAATAATTTTTAACCAAGGTAGATAAAGTTAAAAACGGGATTATTTCCAAAAAAACAAAAATTGTCGACAATTACAGCAAGAATTTACCAAGTGTTATACCATTTTGGAATCCTTACTAAATGCGCCAAATTATGACGTCACATGCCACACTTGCGTAGTACTTTTTTTTTTCAGTACAGTCAGTTTAAACTAGACAAATTTTTTATTTTGAATTTTTTTTGGGAATAATGTATTTTTTTTATCCAAGCTGGAGCAGCTGGTTTTGTAATTTTGATAACAATTTAGAGAAGCATTATTCAGGGTTACATAACAAAAAAAAAATTTGGAAAAAGTGAAGATTTGTAGCAACACGAGTAAAAAGACCGTCACCTGGAGTAGAAATTTTTTATTTTTTTAAATGCCCATTATTTTGAAAATATGCCACATAGATTTTTTTTTATATTTTTCTGATAACCAGCACAACTTGCCTCAACACCCAGTTCCGGCTTGACGTTACATTACGGGACACCCTGTATAGGCATAAACACACTTAACGTAATTTTGGCCAACTTTTGAGCAAATTTCACCAGTGTGCGTCGGTCGGGCAGACCGCTTGTCTGGACTTCCTCGACGCTTGGCAGTCCATACTAGTCAGTTCAGCCAAGCCTTACGAGACCTTGTTTAAAGGGATACATGGACTAAAACCTACATATATCACCTACACGCAGTAGGTACATTGTGATGACACAAATAGGGAATTAGAAGGACCAAATTTGTAAGTATTGATTGAAGCAATGTTCCAAACACTCTGAAAATGTTAATTAAACTGTTTGATTAATGATTTTGATTCTTAAATCATAGAACGATAACTGGTATTGCGTAGCTTATTTTTAAACGACTCCACAAGACGAATGCCTCTCCGATATGCGCAGCGTATAAATCTTCAAGCGCAGTAGTTAAGGCGCGAAGCAATAGCTCGTCGAGCGTTAAGCGCGCTCTACACTCGCGGCGCGAAAGGCCGCGAAAGCCGCGAAACGCGTGTGTAGATGGTTTCGCGGGCTTTCGCGCGTTCACGTTCACGCTTCGCGCCGTTCCCCGTTCGTTGTCGGTTTTTTGTCCCGCGACAAAGGTTCGCGCTTGGTTCACGGCGCGCGATCGCGAATGCAACTACACTCGCAGTTTTTCGCAATAGCTGAGAAGACGCCGTCGCAAGTGGTTGTGCATTATTGCGTACTTACTAACGTTCTTTTTTTTTTTAAATGAGTAGGTACTAGGTATGGAATAATGAACTTGAGTTGAAATTTATCGAGTGTTTTCAATCCGAACCAATACTTTGGCAGTCCAAACACAAGGACCATAAAAATAAAAATAAGACCCATTATGCCTGGACGCGGATAAGTGACATTTTGAATATTCCTGTTGAATTTGAAAAAAAAAGGACTCACTTATGTCCAGTTATAGAACCTATAGAAAGAAAGTTAAGGATTCCACTCATAGTGGGGCAAGCTCAAGTGAAATATATAAACCCATTAAACATTTTTTATTTGTGTCTTATTTTTAATACATAGGTAATTGTAATACGATATAGCACAGAGCGTCACCGCAGCAACAATCACGTCGTCATCCATTGAGGCCGCGAACGAGACTGCGAGGTTTCGCGAGTGTGGAGAGACACATATAAACGCGAAGTGCACGGCGCGAATCGCGGGGTGAATTCACAGCAAGAACCGCGCGCGAGTGTAGAGCGCGCTTTAGTTATTCGCGAACATTCTAGACTCCTCATTTCCGGCCTATTCAGATGCTTATTTTCAGGATCCGATTGGGTACTTTTCATTTGAGTGCTTGCAAAGTTTGAAGCTCAAAAAACTGAGCTTGCGGATTTTAAAGCATTTTGAGGAACATTTTACGGCTTACTTTATGCCCGATGTTATGTCCAGCCTTAGATTAATAAAACTGTCCAGCTAGACTCTTGGGGTAGGTAGAAATGATGGCTATTTTATTAGAGGAGAGCTACTCCGGCTATACTTGCTAGCCTACAGTTCAAAATGGTAAATATTATTACGTCGATTACTTGTAATTTTCGACATTAGACGCATTAATAACTAAATAAAGCCGACGACGCACTTGATTTGATTGCACAACAATAAATAATCTACCCGCCTCGAAAAACATCTCTCCCTTTCGGAAGTCACTGCAATCTAATTAACGTCAGCAACTTAAATTTAAACTAATTATTGGTAATTATGTACTACTTTCTTAGAATAATAATTATGTTAGAAGATTAATAATACTAGTAATGTAGTTGCTGACTTGTAAGTAATATTTAAGATAGGCAGCTGCTGTTTGCCAAATGGAATAAGTATCGGATTTTCTCAACAAAGAGGTTCCCAGCTGCGTCACAACGCGTCACAGCTACGGGTGAGCACTTACGAAAATGCAAAATAGGTTATTGGATTTGCCGCTCGCGCCTTTGCATGACAATCACGACTTTGCCTGAGTCTGAGTCTCTGAGACTACATCGCGCCAGATTTATTACAGGGCATGAACAAACGGCCGCACGCGCGCAGAATACGCAATTTTGAAGATTGTTACGGAGATATTACTATGACAACTGACAATCAGAATTATCAAATTGGAAACATGTGGTGCGGTTTTGTTCCCCAGTCGATGAAGCACCTGATGTCATGCCCTGAGTGCCCAAGCAACTGCACTCAGGAGGATTTGATGAGTGCTACTGACAACGCCACTCTTGTGGCGGAGTTTTGGGATGACACTGTGTAGGTTTGTTGTCGACACGAAAAGAAGAAGATTGGAAACATGGGAATATTTTAGTAGGAACATTTTATTTACCGAATAACACATGTATAATGTTTAGGCTTTTGGAAGGGATAAAATAGTGTCTATGCCTACCTTTTCTGGATATTTGTAAACTACCTACATTGGACATTTCTGTTGTCTTGACCAGTAACAACTAGAAAACTAATCCAAAACAGACCAGGAATTGTCTATTAGAACTAGTTATAATTCAATTGATACTGGAACTGTTGAATTAGCACAGTAACATGAGGCTGACTTAAATCATAGGTGGTTCAAAAACAATCATCCAAAACCTGAGTAATGATAGAATTTATGAAGAACATGTAAATGTTTTAAAAAAGAGATTTGCAACAACCAATAACACAAAATATTAGGAACATTTTTGCCTATTCCTGGTTTAGAATATTATGCTCTGGTCCAAATTCTTCCTGTAGTCTAGAAGTTATGGAAACTTTGCAAGCTTAGTAAGAATTTTATCATCCATGTGATTTTAACTCGGCACATCAACAAACTATGATACGAAGAACCAAAAAAATAATTAAATTTCCCTCATCCTCCTCTGTCCATTTGAGTTAAAAGTCTAATCCATTTTTAGCTAGAAGAATGCCCATAAATCTGAAATGTATCTCTTAGCTCTTGATAATCCATTTAATTTGGATAAAATCAATAAGAGACAAATTAAGTAAATTAACGCCTTTACTTTCCTTCAAAAATTGGTATGCTTCATGAGATAGACTAAGGAAACCCCTTTTGCTCAATAGTCAAGCGCAAAAAATATTATTAGAACATTACCAAAATTATCTTAGTTGGTAGCCTTGCTCTACCAACTATTATATAAATTCTGAAAATTATCCACTTGTTTTTTTAATGAGAAACATACCAAAGGTAATGAATCAAGTTTAGTCTGCAACAATGATTTTACAAATTTGGCCATGACACATCAAAATGCTGGTCCAGTTGAACACATACTAGCAAGTATAACATTAAAAGTTTTGGACATTTCAGTGAGGTGAGACCCCACAGGGGGAGGACACATGACAGTCTGATGCAACTAATTTTAGCCAATAAGTAATTAGCAATATGCAAATTAGTAAATTCATGATTTCTTACCTGTATTTCTTGCTAAAGTCATATAAAACGGTAACGCCCCGATGGACGAGAGCTGACGAACGGGAATTGTTGATCCTTGCTTCCAAGCTTGCACCAGGGAGACGTCCACGCGACTCGCCGGGCGCGCAAACCTGTCACAAAATGCCACATACTACACTATCATGTATAAATGCGACACACGCCAACCATTACTACAATTTCCACACATCCAACAACTATTCTAACCAATTTCTACACCCGCAATGTACGCACCAGCTGGCAAAAACGTGGTGTCCACGATCGAATGCCTATTGCCTACTCTATAGTAAATATAGGCTAGAGTTGTTCAGTGTTACGTCTGTACATACCTTCCTCTGTCTATGACGAAGCGAAGCACCTCGGAAACTTCCGAACGCACGATACAAACTAAAACACCAGCACCACTTTACGTTCGAGTACGAACAAACATAAAATAAATTAGATTTTCATCAAACGCAACACGTTATTGCACGTTATCGTTGCTAAAATGACGACAGAAAATAAATGAAAAGTACACTTTCTTATGTTTCTGGAACTATGTTCACACCGGAAGCGAGCATTTTAAACAAGAAATAATAAAAACATAATATTTGGAATTGAGGGTGTTTGGGCTGAAAAAATATTTCATTTCTATTTATTCAGAAGCAGAACAATAACGAAAATTTTAATGGTAATTTATTTTTTCCGAAAGACCAAATTCTTTCTGAAAAATTAAAATTGACAAACGGAAATAAAAAAACTTTTAATTTTTATTGTATTTGTCTATGGATTTGATTGTTTTCTATGTTCAATTTGGGAAGTTCGTGAAAATAATTTCATATCACTCGATATTTTAGGCTTGTCACGAAGTTGGAACATGTTAACCCTTAATTTAACCAAATCATACGATCTTACGAAGAAAAAAAATACTTATAGGATATTATATTCAAGAAAATGCTTTTTGCATAGCAGCAGCTATTATGACAGACAAAGAGCTTTGAGTATTTGAAAAATAATGAAAGACATCCGACACCAAAAATATAACTAACGCACATTAAAATGTAACTTTATGATGTAAAGGCCTCCTGTGCTGCGTGCGTGCGAGATCCACCCCATCCGCCCCTGTTAAACAAATTTCTCATTAAATGAATGACGCTTGTCAAAGTTAAATAAAAATCGCAGTAACCATCAAGAAATACCTACAAGATGTGAAATTTCGTAATATAGTTCCAAAATACTGGACTGTCCTGTCGATGACATTGACAGTGGGGCGCCACCGTCAATACCGGATCGCTGGTTCAGATTTTTGCCATGTTGGAAACCATATAGTTGAACGATGGTAGCGCCCCCCTGTCATTGAGTTTGGCGGGACAGTTCAGCGTGGGTCATCTATATCAGATTCCAATGAGAATTGAGAACCAACTGTCTTTTTGACAGATGATTGCACGGATTATGAATGGGTTTTCGTAGTTGTTGTAGTAAAATCCGAATAATTCGATAAACCGATTAAAGTAGAATATATTAGCATAGTGTACAGTGTATAATCCGTGTGTTGAGAAAAGGTTCTAGTAGAGAAATGGTAATTGCAGTTTTCAAACATCTGTAATGGGTGTTTGAGGTTATGTCAGTCGTCCTTGTGAATCTTGATTGAATTCTATGATTATTTTTCAATTTCAGCATTCATGTCGACAATTGATTTACAGCCCTGCGAGATGGAAATGTGTTCTACCAGTTAATCTCAAGCCAACAGTTCTTTCTCTTAAATCTGATCAGGTAAAAATAATCTACCAATATCAATGAAATTATGACTGTTTTGTTGAAATATTTTATAATTCATGTTAATTCCCATAGCTAGTGGTCTCTCTTGTCTCGTTATTTCACACATTTTTACTTTAAACTGTTAAACAATTTTGTTTCATTCATAAAATTTTAATTTGTGATACCTACTGTCTTTTTGGACTTTGTAATACCTACACATCTCATTAAAATAATATTACTTATTTATAACTAAATTCTTACTTAACCCATTAACGCCCATAGTGAAACCACGATATATTTTCATAATATTTTTTATTATTGCTACTGAATGGATTACAAGTAATCTATAAACACAAAAAAATATTAAAAAAAAATTAAAAACCTTGAAAAAATACCCTGTACACAGGTGTGTACACTGGGCGGATCAGGTGAGAAATTTCCCGAAGCAAGGTCGCTCTACGCAAAGCGTTTTCAGGCATTTAGAGCAACGCAACGCCCCTACTATGGCAAATAATACACCTAAGAGGGTTTACAATACGGTTATGCCCTCCATTGCTTGACTCTAAATATGATGTTGACGATGATGGCCGCGTCTTCGTTTTATTATTGGGTAAATACGATCTGGCAATAGATCGCCTAAAAGCCAATTGATCCAAGTACGTTGTGTTTTTGGTTTACACGGTAAGTACATATAAGCGCCATGCATTTGAGACCGCCATATCCACTAGTTTGGGTGATTTCATGAGCAGTAGAAAAAATGGGTGATATTTTTCTCCAAGTAGGATTTTCAGCAACTTCGTTACGAGCACGTTTTTGAGCCGGACCAAAGCTTGAAAGAGTTTCTTCATCGCTATTGACCCACTCCGGCTCTTCATCTGAAGGTTGGTCGCGTAATAGCTCGATAGAACCTGGTATATCTCAAAGTACCGAGGAAGTCAAATCATCTTATGCACCTTCTTCTTCATCACTAACAACAGCAGGATCAGGTGGTACGATGATCAATTTTAGCTCCGTATCGTCATCTTCAGCTGCCATAATGGATTCGATGGCTTCCTCTAGTTTTGAAACTCGTTTTGAGATGATAAACGTTATCTATGTGACATCTTCAATCATCAACCTGGTCTTGAAAAAAATGTTTTTCTTAGTATACATTCACCCACTGTACACAAGCGTGTACACCAACATTATTGAACAATTTTTGGTATGTTATATGTATATATTTATTATTTTTTTAGCTTATAATAATAATTTACAATGTAAACTTACCTTGAAACGTAGAATTGAATCAAATTATAGCTAAAATATATTATATCAGTATTATTTCACAACCGGCGCCAGTCACTTCGAAAAAAGGTCGGAAAAAAATGTTAATTAGACATTTATTTTTACACCACCCTCCAACTTTTTTATATTTCTTACCTTGTATCGACATCTAGATTAGGTTTTATCAAGTAATTTGACTTAACATTAGAAGTTGCGTTCAGAAATAAAGTTTAAAGAAGTGTACACACGTGTGTACAGAGGGCGTTAATGGGTTAATTTAGAGAATAGAGAAATACATTCTTTAAATATTATCTTCCTAGCAGTTCCACTATTTTGTATCTCGAAAATTAAAAATGGTTCTCTTATTCACTTCATATCTTAATTCAATTTTCAGATAACAGCACTAGAATGTCGGCATTACTCGGCTCGAAAAGGTTTCTTCTCATCCATCATCGAAAACATCAAAGAGGATATAGAAAAAAACAAAGAGATGAAAGAAAACATAAAAAAATTCAGAGAAGAGGCACAGAAACTTGAAAACTCTGAAGCCCTGCAGGTATTTAAACTATTCACACTTGCTATTTGTTTATATTCTGAGGTCATCATATGATTCATAGTTAAAATTTTTCATGAATAGGTACCTAAGTATTAAGTACTAAGTTTAGTACCTTTTCTATTGATGTTGTAGTTGTATATTGGGTATAACCTAACCTGTGTTTTTGTATGGAGTTTGACAGACTTGATGTTCGTTATAGTTGACGTAAGATGGCGCAACCCAGGATTAACATACGCTTAATGTTTTTACCTACTTTTAACATGCTAACAAGCTACTTATTTACTCTTTTAGGCTGCTAGACGGAAGTTTCATGCTGTTGAATCAGAAGCCTCCAAAGGCTCCGAGGTGTTGAAGGAGACCATCGAGGGCATCAAGGGCAAGATGGGCCACGTGCTGGAGGAAGCCAGCAAGACTGAGATTGCCAAGAAAGCAGGTTGATTGTCCAAATGTGTATGGTATTGTTGAGGCCCATGTTATGTAAAACCTCTTTTAGTTAAGATCTGAAAGTCTGGCCATCTGCAAAACTTAGTATTATTTTTTTGGTGTGGTAATTCTTAATATTAAGTTCAATTTTACTAGAGCAGCCAATAGCTTTTCTCTTTTTGCTTATTGCGCCCATGTACTCCATACTGCCCATGGGATTGATTTTAGAAAGATGTCTCAATTGGAAATGTTGAATTTCAGGCAAATTGTCAGAAGACTTATCCAAAACGGCAAAAGACGCGGCCGAGAGCATCGCCGACACGCGACACAAGATCGGCAGGACGTCCGCCTTCAAGACCATTTCACAGGTATACAAGGTTCACATATTAGTATTCTAGTCTAATCAGTCTAAAGTCCGGTCGCCGAGCACGTAGAATTTCGTCCAATGACCCCAAGCTACCCATCCTTATCGCTCGCACGTAATTATATTGCTATCGCGACTGTGCGACGTGGCCGCAGTGAGTGTGCGAGCATTGAACGAAATTCTACGTGCTCGGTGACCGGACTATAGCCCGTGCTATAGCTACAAACAAGAAATGTAATTTCTTGACATTTGTATTCAATTATTGATCATTGGATCCAAGATCTTGACATAGATCTGTTAACCAAATTATTATTACACCAATATGTTGCAAATGCATAAAATATAGGTCAATATTAATTTCACTGTGTTTTCTAGGCTACTGAAGTGGTGAAAAACGAGATGGCGCCGAGAGGATTGGAGGGACGGGTGTATACCTCGCCATTATCGTTAAGAAAACGGGTGGAGGTATGTACTTCTATGCTTTGAACTAATGCTAGGATCTATTTGTTTTTGTGGTGTGCTGTGCAGTGGAGGCCGCGTACCGAAAAATGCAGCGTGGACGTCCACCCACAAGGTGGACCGACGACATCATAAAGGCCATGGACGCAGGCTACCAACCGGGTAACATAGAAAGCATTGGGGGAGGCTCATGTTCAGCAGTGGACGTCCTATGGCTGAGATGATGATGATGATGGGTGATTGAAAGTGTTATTCACCACTAAATTTTAATCACCGAAAAAAAAAATTCTGGGTAATGAGTTATTGATACTGATCCCATTTGTGCAAAAAAAAAGAGTAAAATAAAGTGACTCAAAATATCCTCCTAAAATTGGTAATTTATTGACACACGCGTCGCTAGCACTATTTAAGTACGATAATGTAACACTTATTAAAACTAAAAATGGTCTAAGTTAGCTAAGTATGTAATAATAACACTGAAAGCGTGGTCGAGGCGTGAGCGAGACAGACAGATCGATGCAACGTGCGAGCGCGTACGACTACTCTAGCGAGCAGCGGAGTGACCCAGCTGTGACGCGTAAAATACGGACTAACGAAAATTTAATAAAAAAATTAACTTCATGAAAACCTTTTCTTTTGCTTTCAATATTCCACACGTTTCTACATAACCTGTTAAAATTTTTTCGGTGATAAAAATTTAGTGGTGTTTATAAGTCCGATTTTAACATAGTCGATTGTTGTAGGTGGCGTCGATGGAGCGGTCCTTCGAGGCAGACACTGAGACCACGGGCGTGGAGCTGCACCGAGACTCCAAGTTCTACCAGCAGTGGGAGGACTTCAAGAACAACAACCAGTACATCAACAAGGTAAGGACCAGCTGATGGTCATACTGTCTGATGCTGGAGACAAATGACAAAATCTTGAAACTACACTCAACATCAAATAAACCGCACCTTCCGCGACGCGAACTTTAAAGATTTCTTCTGACACAATCATGGTACCCCAACAATATTGGTGTTATTTAAAAGCCCAATAAATATCCTTTAAAAAAAATACATTTCATTTCTAAATAAATGATTAACATATACCATAAATGTGACTTGAAAATAGACCTCACTTTGGGCTTACCTCTGGGATCAATTAGACCAATTTTTATGGTTATAAAACCAAATAAAGATCTCACGTGTCCTCTTTAACAGATGAATAGCGATTAATCCCAACTTCACAGTTTTATAGTCATAAAAAATGGCTATAGCGTAACTACCTATTTTTTGAATAAGTGACTCTGGATCCTTGTAAAGACACATTTTTGGGGTAAAAACTTTTCCTTTAATGAAATGAAGTTTAGAACTAAGCTTTCAAATGGTACCAATGTTGGTGGGAAGTGGGGATGCATACGTTTGATAAGTGCTTGTCGCGGGAGGTGCGATTTATTTGATGCCGAGTGTAGTTGAAACAAAAATATGTACTTGATACATATCTTGCTATTTATTTATTTTATTTTTTTGTCGTACAGGTGCTCGATTGGAAAATAAAATACGAAGAATCGGACAACCCAGTGGTCAGAGCCTCGCGTTTCGTCACGGAAAAAGTCGGCAGTCTCTTCGGCAACATTTTCGAAAAGACCGAACTGTCCAAAACGCTCACCGAAATCTGCAAGATCGACCCTACCTTCACCCAGCAGAAGTTCCTAGAAGACTGCGCCAACGACATCATCCCGAACATTCTGGAAGCGATGGTCAGAGGGGATCTAGAGATTCTCAAAGACTGGTGCTACGAGGGAGTGTTCAATATCCTGGCGACGCCCATCAAGCAGTGCAAGCAACTCGGCTACCGTCTCGACTCGAAGATATTAGACATCGAGCAGATAGAGCTGGTCATGGGCAAGATGATGGACCAGGGCCCGGTGCTGGTCATAACATTCCAGTCGCAGCAGATCATGTGTGTGCGCGACGGCAAGAATAACGTCATCGAGGGCGACCCAGACAAGGTCATGCGGGTCAACTACGTGTGGGTGTTATGTCGCGACCCGCAGGAGCTCAACTCTAAGGCGGCCTGGCGCTTGCTGGAGCTCTCGGCCAACAGTGTGGAACAGTTGATCTAGTGCAGTGCCCATGTACATAGTAGCGTAATTCGTTGTTGACGATTAGAGCGTTTTCGTAGGCCTCCGGTGACCTTTTCGAAACATTCGCGTCTGTTGTTGTTCGGTTATCGTTAAATATGCGGCCGTCGCCTTTCGAAGTCAAATACGTAGCTCGGTTTTAGTAAACGTCGACGTTGTTTCTGTTAATTACGTTTTCTGAAGCCGAGCGAACACACATTTCGAAACGTGCCCGGCTCCAAATATGAATGATTCGCGTATATTTATTAATGTGACGAATAAATAAAAGATCTACTTTCTGTTTTAGTGGAAGTCAAACACATTTTAGTTGCAATCGGATTACTCTGTGTAATTTATACTTGTTCAGGAATTTGTATTTTTAGTTTTGAAACTCACTGAACTCTGAATGTTTTTAGCCGAGGGCTCAAATAGATTGGCCTTGTTGTTTACCAATGAAATGTTACATAGCTTGCCTAAGAAATTATAATACATTCTAGGGCTCTGTGAGTTTTTTTACGTTTTGAGTTATAGTTTGTTTATTTTTTAACTGTATTAGTTTATTTTATAATGGTTTATATTTGTACTATAAACGGATTTACTTAATTTTTACGGACATACGAATTTTGAATCGTATTTTCTGAGCAATATACACAGGAGTATTGTTTTGCCTGTAAAATAGCAATGAAAGTGTAATTTAATATTTGTTCAGTATGGTTGTTTGTTGATTAGCATAACAGACAAGGAATGTATTTATTTAACAAAAGATCGCCTACCTATTAAAATGTACAGAAATTCAATAATATCTTTTATTTTTCTCCATTATTTATTATGCATCCTCAATCTCAATTTGTGATATTTTAGCATAATGGATAAACTACTTCGATTAAATTATATCTAGGGATGTGCTTTATATTTTTTGTTATTCAAAAATATTAAAAAGAAATCTTGACGTCATATGTTTTATACAGATGCACTTTATACAGGGTGTTAGGTAAATGGGTATATGAGCCGACACTAGCCCATGTTAACATGGGCATATAAATGGTATGGTGAAGTCAGAATATTGATATCTTCATTTTAATTATTTTAATTTTCATACAAATCGGATCTTATAAAATTTATTTTGTATGAAAATTAAAAAAAAATAAAATGATGATATCAAATTTCTGACTTCACCATACCATTTATATGCATATGTTAACATGGGCTAGTGTCGGCTCATATACCCATTTACCTAACACCCTGTATATTTTATTTTATTTTTATTTTATAATTTTGCATTATCTTAGAAAAATAAAAGACAAATTGATAAAACATTTGTTTATTAGAGGCACATTCAAAAAGACGGAGCACGCCTTCATACATAAATTATTTACATTGTTACTACGAGTGCTTCTACATACCGCATACGACGAATGGTGACTAGGTTACAACAAACCGCGCGAACTAAGGAATGTGTCTCGAGCTACACTATCTCGTAAATAAACTGAAGTGTCGCTTATGAAAAATGCAGAACAATAAGATTCTAGGTAGAAAACATATTTGAGAAGATAAAATTAAAAGTAGTAGTATGCACAAGTTAAAAAAATGCATTTCACTGCAATGTTGCAATAATTTCCGCCATTTTTCATAAACCACTACAAAAACTTAAAATAAAAATAATCCTACTTTGTAAAACTTGATCTAAATGGCTTAAAACAATTAAAATAGAGTGCTCAATAATATTATTATGCTTATAAATATTAAAATTACGCTTACCAAGCTCAATCACATAATTAACAATATTCGCAGTGTTGCAAGTGTAAAAATCACCCAAATGTTAGTTCGGTGTTGCCAGCTACGCTAATAAAATGTGAATAAAGTTACAAATCGACGGATCATCGCACTTATCGTAAGCTTAACTTAATCTAGCCCTTTCTCACAACCCTACGCAAAAATTGATTCTATACAAATAAAATATAATTCAGATAACTGATCGATTTTATCCTTGAATGCAAATAAATATAGCAAATTAATAAACGATGTATTTCAATTGTAACTTTCATTATGTATCGCTTTCGTATTGGTTTCACATCAGAGATTATTGTTCTGTATTCCTAATTAATTCAAAGATCGTTCTATAAAAATTCGTGACGCAAAAGTTGTACTTTTGCTCGTTAATAATTGTACTTTTACTTAGTAATACAATTAGAAGTAGCAACGATACAAAAGTTCGATAATTTCAGATACATTTTGTTTAAAACACGATTATAAAAATTGTTAGGCTCAATTATTTTTGTAACCTATCAATAATGTGCACAAATATAAGTGCAGTTATAAAAGTTAATATGATTATAAACAAAAAGTCAATATAGGTAAGAATATTGTACTTTGTATTTGTAATTGAACGAAAATGCTGGAATACTTTATTCGATTTCAAGTTATCTTCGTGTTTTATCAAAAAGATGCTACACGGTTGCACGTTTTCTTTACACTTTAGTTAGGCATGGTTCCACCAGCGGAGCTACTCACTATAATGTTCATGATTTTTCGCATGGATAACCTGTTTCTCGTTCTCATCATTCAACTTAAGTTGATTTAGTTTAGAACGTGTATGGAAACGAAGGCAGTATAAAAAGTCCGTATTACAAAACGAAACTCAAAACTAGATGATATCTCAACCACAGACTGAAGTCTGATAAGTTTAATTTCAATATTTTGACCAATTACATTCGTAACGTCTAATCCTGATATTGATTCGAGTTTTGACCTTCGTTTTCTAAGGCCCAGAACAGACGGTGAAACGCAAATGCAACGAAACTGCAACTGCTAGTTACTTTTGAGTTGCATCTA
Source organism: Ostrinia nubilalis (assembly GCF_963855985.1). Lineage (NCBI taxonomy): Eukaryota > Metazoa > Arthropoda > Insecta > Lepidoptera > Crambidae > Ostrinia > Ostrinia nubilalis. Next base: position 800,725 of record NC_087101.1, read on the forward strand.
AGTTTCTGCCATAGCGTCCGTTGAGAGACCACACACGACGCGACCAGTTTGAAACTTTCAGTTTCAGTTTCATTCATCAGAATCATCACAAAGTTGCAGTTGCGTTTCACCGTCTGTTATGGGCCTAATACGGACTTAAAACAGACAAGACAAGAAACTGTAGTTTTTTGTTTTTGTTTCGTTCTCGCCATCAACTGCTGGTGTTTACACGTGAGCTCCAGATTCTATTTTTCGCCTAATCGACGAGCCACTGCATCAAGGCCGTGTCTAGTCCTCCAGCGGTCAACAGCCTGGAGTCATCGGGCAGGAACCTGGCCGCGGTGACGTGCGAGCTGTGGCCTCCGTACGCGTGCGACAGCGAGGCCTAATACGGACTTAAAACAGACAAGACAAGAAACTTTAATTTTTGTTTCGTTCGCAATCAACTGCTGGTGTTTACACCTGAGTTGCAGATTCCATTTTTCCAGTTAATCGACGAGCCACTGCACGAGTGCAGTGTTTCTAATACGGACTTAAAACAGACAAGACAAGAAACTGTAGTTTTTGTTTTTGTTTCGTTCTCGCCATCAACTGCTGGTTACACGTGAGCTCCAGATTCTATTTTCCAGTTAATCGACGAGCCACTGCACGAGTGCAGTGTTTCTAATACGGACTTAAAACAGACAAGACAAGAAACTTTAATTTTTGTTCCGTTCGCCATCAACTGCTGGTGTTTACACGTGAGCTCCAGATTCTATTTTTCGCCTAATCGACGAGCCACTGCATCAGGGCCGTGTCTAGTCCTCCAGCGGTCAGCAGCCTGGAGTCATCGGGTAAGAACCTGGCCGCGGTGACGTGCGAGCTGTGGCCCCCGTAGGCGTGCGACAGGGAGGCCTAATACGGACTTAAAACAGACAAGACAAGAAACTGTAGTTTTTTGTTTTTGTATCGTTCTCGCCATCAACTGCTGGTGTTTACACGTGAGCTCCAGATTCTATTTCTCGCCTAATCGACGAGCCACTGCATTAAGGCCGTATCTAGTCCTCCAGCGGTCAGCAGCCTGGAGTCATCGGGCAGGAACCTGGCAGCGGGAAACTTTAATTTTTGTTTCGTTCGCAATCAACTGCTGGTGTTTACACGTGAGTTGCAGATTCCATTTTTCGCCTAATCGACGAGCCATTGCATGAGTGCAGTGTTTCTAATACGGACTTAAAACAGACAAGACAAGAAACTTTAAATTTTTGTTTCGTTCGCAATCAACTGCTGGTGTTTACACGTGAGTTGCCGATTCCATTTATCCAGTTAATCGACGAGCCACTGCATGAGTGCAGTGTTTCTAATACGGACTTAAAACAGACAGGACAAGAAACTGTAGTTTTTGTTTTTGTTTTGTTCGCCATCTGGTGTTTACACGTGAGCTCCAAATTCTATTTCCCAGTTAATCGACGAGCCACTGCATCAAGGCCGTATCTAGTCCTCCAGCGGTCAGCAGCCTGGAGTCATCGGGCAGGAACCTGGCAGCGGTGACGTGCGAGCTGTGGCCTCCGTAGGCGTGCGACAGGGATGCCTAATACGGACTTAAAACAGACAAGATAAGAAACTGTAGTTTTTGTTTTTGTATCGTTCTCGCCATCAACTGCTGGTGTTTACACGTGAGTTGCAAATTCGAATATTTTTCGCCTAATCGACGAGCCACTGCATGAGTGCAGTGTTTCTAATACGGCCTTAAAACAGACAAGACAAGAAACTTTCATTTTTGTTCCGTTCGCCATCAACTGCTGGTGTTTACACGTGAGCTCCAGATTCTATTTTTCGCCTAATCGACGAGCCACAGCACGAGTGCAGTGTTTCTAATACGGACATAAAACAGACAAGACAAGAAACTTTAATTTTTGTTTCGTTCGCCATCAACTGCTGGTGTTTACACGTGAGCTCCAGATTCTATTTTTCGCCTAATCGACGAGCCACTGCATCAAGGCCGTGTCTAGTCCTCCAGCGGTCAGCAGCCTGGAGTCATCGGGTAAGAACCTGGCCGCGGGAAACTTTAATTTTTGTTCCGTACGCCATCAACTGCTGGTGTTTACACGTGAGTTGCAGATTCCATTTTTCCAGTTAATCGACGAGCCACTGCATGAGTGCAGTGTTTCTAATACGGACTTAAAACAGACAAGACAAGAAACTGTAGTTTTTTGTTTTTGTTTCGTTCTCGCCATCAACTGCTGGTGTTTACACGTGAGCTCCAGATTCTATTTTTCGCCTAATCGACGAGCCACTGCACGAGAGTGGTGTTTCTAATACGGACTTAAAAAAGATAAGACAAGAAACTTTAATTTTTGTTTCGTTCGCCATCAACTGCTGGTGTTTACACGTGAGCTCCAGATTCAATTTTTCGCCTAATCGACGAGCCACTGCACGAGAGCGGTGTTTCTAATACGGACTTAAAACAGACAAGACAAGAAACTTTAATTTTTGTTTCGTTCGCCATCAACTGCTGGTGTTTACACGTGAGCTCCAGATTCTATTTTTCGCCTAATCGACGAGCCACTGCATCAAGGCCGTGTCTAGTCCTCCAGCGGTCAGCAGCCTGGAGTCATCGGGTAAGAACCTGGCCGCGGGAAACTTTAATTTTTGTTCCGTACGCCATCAACTGCTGGTGTTTACACGTGAGTTGCAGATTCCATTTTTCCAGTTAATCGACGAGCCACTGCATGAGTGCAGTGTTTCTAATACGGACTTAAAACAGACAAGACAAGAAACTGTAGTTTTTTGTTTTTGTTTCGTTCTCGCCATCAACTGCTGGTGTTTACACGTGAGCTCCAGATTCTATTTTTCGCCTAATCGACGAGCCACTGCACGAGAGTGGTGTTTCTAATACGGACTTAAAAAAGATAAGACAAGAAACTTTAATTTTTGTTTCGTTCGCCATCAACTGCTGGTGTTTACACGTGAGCTCCAGATTCTATTTTTCGCCTAATCGACGAGCCACTGCATCAGGGCCGTGTCTAGTCCTCCAGCGGTCAGCAGCCTGGAGTCATCGGGTAAGAACCTGGCCGCGGTGACGTGCGAGCTGTGGCCTCCGTACGCGTGCGAGAGAGACCGCGGCTGCGGCGCGGGGTAGGCGAACAGTTTCACTTTGCCGAAGTCGTCGCCGGTCGCTGCTAGGCGGCCGTCGTGCGACCTGAAAATACGATGTGAATAAGGGGGCGTCCATAAATTACGTGAGACGTTTAGGGGGGGGGAGGGGGTCAAGAAAAACCTCACTAAATCTCACGTAGGGGAGAGGGGGGGTCTCGACAAATATCACGTAATTTTTTCAGCAAGAAAAAGGGTCAAATTGCGAGAAAACTGGGTTTTTTAAATTAAAAAAATAAATATATTTTTTAAGATGATAATGATAAATTATTCAATTTTTTATTTTAAACCGTCTAAACAATAAAGAAATTAGAAGAAACAGTTTTTATTTCTAATATTGAATCCTAATCGAAGCACAGATTTACATTTACATTGCAAATATTTTATGTATAGCCTGACCAGGAACATAAAAACCCTCGCCATGTTGCGGAAAACTAATGGTACTAATTTCTTTTAATGGCAACAGTAACTGAAAACTTCATTGACATGTCACCTTGCATGTCAGTCTATTGCTGTCAAAGTGTAAACAAACTTTATTTTAAATGTACGCAACTGATTTTGTGAATTAAATTGCTAAAATCTTTTTATAGTCGTGAAAGAAAAGTGGTTCACAATGTGTTAAAGTATTTGACGAAGAGAAATACTAAGGGTTCGGACAATATTTTCATTGAATAATGTTTCCGACAAAGGTTGTCAAATTGACTGACATGTGTATCGTATAGTACAGTCCACTATAAAAATTAGCTGTGGTTTGTTTCAACTACCTATTTTAAAATTTTTTGTCACTTTCTAAGTGTTGAATTTTATGGAATTGGGAAAGAAGTACCGAGTCTGAAGCGTTCATGAGCAGACATTGCAGTTGAATATTCAAGTTCTGAATTTGATTATTGATGAATAATAAAATAAATCCTACTAGCTCGATTGATGGTTTCATTTAATTTATTTAAACCAGGTTACCTATAATAATATGTTTTCGTTAATTCATGAAAATATTAAATTAACCCGTAATCCTGAATCCTGATACATAAAGTTAGCCTATTAATTTAACACTGGTACGACTGTACTCAGTGTTGCACTATCAAATGCAATTGACGCGCCACTATGCCAGGGTTTTTATGTTCCTGGTCAGGCTATATTTTAAGAAATCTCACGTGAGATTGTGGCGAGGGGGAGGGGGTCTGGAAAAATGTCACCAAATCTCACAAAGGGTGGCGGGGGGTTGAAAAATTGCCAAAATTGTCTCACGTAATTAATGGACGCCCCCTAAAGTACAAACCTAATAGTACTGTACAGCCGTACTGAGACCAAATACCTACTCTATTAATCGGTGATTACAGGAGACCCACAAACCCATGTTATTCTGCCTAGCCAAACGTTTTGCATTCACACGTAGAATTGCATAATACTAACTGACTGATGATCCGTCAGATTCAGCTTTCAGCCACTAAAATCTGTCCTGGATAACTAGGATTTCAGTGGCAGAGTCCTAATAACTCAATGGATGTTCAAAAGCTACTTAAGCCTGGTCCATGCGACGGGAGCCCGCATTGAGTGTGCGAGCGCGACAGCAATGTAATTACGCGCGAGCGATAAGGATGAGTAGCTTGGGGTCATTGGACAAAATTCTACGTGCTCACAGACCAGACTATAGCAGTGAACGAGAAAATACCGTCTCCCAAGAATTGCAGGAGACTTGCAAATCTCCTTTGTCTTGCCAAGCTAAGATTCTAACTTGCATTTAAGTGTGAAATCGCATAGAGCTACCGAGCTGATGATGGACCATCCTTCCATTGCCTTTATGTGTCTCGCGCGTTCAGAACCTTGAGATTCAGCTATCAGTCATTGGGTCTCTGCGACTAAAATCCTAGTTCTCTAGGCTAGTTTTTAGTAGCAGTCTTAATGACTTCCTTGCACTTCCTTACAACCAGATCGAGCTAACTGCGCATCTCGCTGGAATGCGACTCCCTCGCATTCACCCACACACCTCTCTGCGTTCGCTCCGTTCGTATCAGAGCGTCAACGTGACGTCACGGCTGCCTGGTGCGCAGTTAACTCGACAGGGTTATACTTCCCTCTTTGCTTGAGCATTAAAATAAACTTTCAGCCTGTGGGCTGAGTGTGAGTTTACATGTGAGCTAGTGAGCGTGTTTAAAAAATGTATGAAAATTTTAGTTTTTGAAGGCTAGGGGCGCTCTACAATCCGTCATACATTTAGGCTGGGCTGCACCATCTTATAGATCCAAAATACTGAACTGTCCTATCCATGACATTGACAGTGGGGCGCCACCGTCAATACCGGATCGCTGGTTCCGATTTTTGCCATGTTGGAAACCATATAGTTGAACGATGGTAGCGCCCCCCTGTCATTGAGTTTGGTGGGACAGTTCAGCGTGGGTCATCTATACTTTAACTTTGACAAACGTCAAAAATCTGTCAAAATCCATACAAAAAGCACCGGTTATCGTCAAAGTTACGGTCAAAGTTAGGTGGTGCAACTCAGCCTTAATGTTATTTTTTGACGCGCTCACTTAAAAAAACTCACACTCAGCCCTCTTATGAAGCAAGATTCCCCGTTACAAACAATATTATATTGACCTGGTGCAAGTATTGATATCCGTCCCGTCCGCGTTCTCTGGCCACACGCCGACGGTGGTGAATGTGATGGGGCAGGAGTTGGAAGCCCATGCTACGTCACGCATCGATGACGCTGACGTCACCTGCCGGCACGTCGTCGCGTTCCCTGCAAATTGGTAATGGACAGCATTAAATAAAGCAACCATGCTGAGCTGAGGCACAAATTATTTTAAAGAATACTTCATTCTACCCTTGAAAAGTCAATGAGGGCTATCGTTTTAGCGCTCACCAGTTAGCGCCACTGTAGAGTAAGGTCCTGTCACTTGCTAGTAGCGAAGACAGTGGCACCAACTGGTGAGCGCTAAAGTGGTAGGAGGACTATCGCATTTGCACTCATCAAGATGGCGCCACTGTAGAGTAAGGTCCTGTCAATCGCCAGGGGTGCCAACTGTTAAGTATAAAAACGATAGCCCTCATTAGTTTTCCATCAAAATGAGTTTTTTTTAACTAGCTTTAAAATGAGTAAATCGGCTTGCATTTCCCTCATCACCATCAGGTTATTTAGTCTCCACTGCTGAAGTTCGACCCTCTCTAATTTAGTAAAGGCAAATGGAGGATTTGGCTTACACTCCCTACCTCACGCTAGCCAGAAAAAAGTTACATTCCCATGCAAAATCTATCACAAAGTATAATAATATGTAAAAGAAACGCGTCTTGAAAACTCATTGAAAGTACGTCAGTACTTCAGTAGATTGGAGTCTATGGGACTGGGAGGCAAAAGAATGAAATATTCTCAAAGAAGATACACTCGTCAGATTAGAAATTAATAGAATCCATTTATAAAATAAACTTACAAAATAGTAGTTCATAGTCCCCTGAGTTGCTCCTTATGTACTGGCTGTCTTCCGACCAGTCTAGGTGGGTTATGTAGCTGGAGTGACCCTGTAATACCGAACAGATTCATTATAACTCAAGCACCACTCGACTTTATGTATTTGCCATGCGAATTATACATATTTATGATGCTAAAAATAATGAAATACATTAGCTACTTGGTAATTACAGTGACTCTACATATTCATTTTAGTACTTGAATATAATTATAATGAGACACAGAGAATCTTCTACACTAAATCTATAGAAGCCTATTTAAGCATCGCAGTAGGCGTAGCTTATCTTCTAATATACCTACTAAATACAACATTTACATACCTACAATTTTCTTTAACATTATCTTTACACAAACCCCCTTACTAATAAAACTTACACGCTCGTTGAACAGTGTTTTAAAGTGACGTTTAGTATGGAAAGTCATTTTAAAACAGTGTTCAACTGTGTAACTTTTTATTAGTAAGGGGGAAAATATTTATAATAAAAATAAACTTGTATGTATAGAAATAGCATTTAAAATGTACTTAATAAAGTAAGCAGGCAGGCGTTACCAAATTAAAATGTTTTGTTACCCTTCTACGTTTTCTCTCCGTGCACTGATGCGTGAAATTATGGAATGGTTAGAACATGAAGAAATGATTACATGGGACACCATACATAAATAGGATGAATTTTAATAATGATAACAGTATTATTACAACCGATATAGCCTGAAAAATAATAAGAAAAGCTAGTACAATATTAACGTAGTTATAGATACCGTTATAGATAAGCGTGGGGATTATGGCAATACCCTCCACTATAGTGAAGGAGGCTCATAGTCCAGCAGTGGACTGTAAAGGGCTGTTTATGATGATGATGAGATACCTAATATTAAATAGAACCATAAAATTAATTTCTATGAATGAATGGTTATTTTAATTATGTATGGTTATTGTTCAGATTCAGATATTCAAAGTAGAAGATTGGCCTACCAAAGCTGCAAAGGTATCAACCATAGAGAAGAATTGGTCAACCAAAGGATAAATATAGACTCACCTCAGAGGAGTTAGCTAATTAGTAAGAGGAAGTTTGGCCAACTATAGAATAAAAATTAACTAAGTAATTCAAGGCGTAGGTCGGTCAACCTAAGGGGAAGAGTGGTCAAACAAAAAAAAAGATTAGTCAACCAAAGAGGCCAACTAAACTAAGACTTGACCATAATCCCCACGCTTGGCAGGCGGGTTGGAGATCGCAATTTAAAAGATTGATGTTTTTCAGAGAGCGCTGCTGCCCATTCTCTGTTTGATGTGTAGTCCCTAAGTCGCCTCTTACGACTATGTTAAGGGCTATAGTCTGGTCCGTGAGCACGTAGAATTTTGTCCAATGACCCCTAGCTAGCCATCCTTATCGCTCGCGCGTAATTATGTTGCTATCGCGCTCGCACACTCACTGCGGGCGCCCGTCGCACAGTCGCGACAGCAATATAATTACGCGCGAGCGATAAGGATGGGTAGCTTGGGGTCATTGGACAAAATTCTACGTGCTCACGGACCGGACTTTATCTTTTATTATTTTTAACGTTCATGTTTTTTTTTATGCAAAACAAGGCAGGTATTTGAGGTGTTAATATTTTTGTTTGGTTTCTCACCAGGCACTTGCCGACGCGGCTGTAGCGCGCGCCGGCGTCGTCGACGCGGTAGACGTAGATGAAGTTGTCGCGCGAGCCCAGCGCCACCAGCCGGTTGTCCGGCGAGTATTGGATCGTCTGGATCGGCTCCGTGCTGCAGGGGAATTATTAATTATTTAAACACTATTGCACACACATAAAATATTATAGCCACGATAGCCGGACGGTGAAGTGGTCGGAGTGGCCGACTCGAGATCCGAGGAACGCGGGTTCGAATCCTACCGCCGCTCGACTATTGTGGTGAGCTCACTCGTGACACAAGCATATTTAGCTTAGTACGAGGGGCTAACGGGAGTATTAGTAATTTGTGTAATAACAAATTACTAATAATCTTTTTAAGAAAAAAAAAAATAATATATATACAGGGTGGAATTTTGTAACGCCACCTGGAGGGAAAGTAGGTACTCTTAATATTGTAGATAGAAAAAAATTCTCAAAGAAAACGTTCCTTTATTTTTGAAAAGAAATAGAACTGCATTCAAAGATTTCCAAAAATTTGCTTGCCACACCCGGGAATCGAACCAACAAAAATCTGTTAAAAATTACACCCTGTATTTTTATTGCATCGATCGTTAGGGTCAATAAGAAATCCATAAAATCTTAAATTATTTTAATTATGTACAGAAAATTGTATGGCATGGTAGTGAATTTTCGAAAAAAAAATCGAAATTCTATGAATGCAGTTCTCTTTCTTTTCAAAAATAAAGGAATGTTTTCTTTCTGTAAAATTTTCTATCTGCAGCATTAAGAGTACTTTCCCTCCAGGTGGCATTACAAAATTCCATCCTGTATAGCTTGCCCTACCACCACACCCACAAGGTGGACCGACGACTTTATAAAAGCAGGAAGGCGCTGGACGCAGGCCGCTACCAACCGGCCTTTGTGGAAATCATTGGAAGAGGCCTATGTTTAGCAGTGGACGTCCTATAATGATGATAATGAGAAATTGCTGAGCCTGATGCTAATGACGATGCTGATGACGTCACACAACACTCACCCGTCATGGTGGCTGGCGAGCATCTCGCGCGAGTGCGGGTCAAACACCATCCAGCGACCTGACAGAGCACCCACCGCGATCACATGATGACGTCACACGACACTCACCCGTCATGGTGGCTGGCGAGCATCTCGCGCGAGTGCGGGTCGAACACCATCCAGCGTCCTGACAGAGCACCCACCGCGATCACATGATGACGTCACACGACACTCACCCGTCATGGTGGCTGGCGAGCATCTCGCGCGAGTGCGGGTCGAACACCATCCAGCGTCCTGACAGAGCACCCACCGCGATCACATGATGACGTCACACGACACTCACCCGTCATGGTGGCTGGCGAGCATCTCGCGCGAGTGCGGGTCGAACACCATCCAGCGTCCTGACAGCGCGCCCACCGCGATCACATGATGACGTCACACGACACTCACCCGTCATGGTGGCTGGCAAGCATCTCGCGCGAGTGCGGGTCGAACACCATCCAGCGTCCTGACAGAGCACCCACCGCGATCACATGATGACGTCACACGACACTCACCCGTCATGGTGGCTGGCAAGCATCTCGCGCGAGTGCGGGTCGAACACCATCCAGCGTCCTGACAGCGCGCCCACCGCGATCACGCCGCCGTCTGCCGACCAAGCGCAGCATTGCGCACGCTCCTGGAAATATATTTATTTAGTTAAATAAAAAGTCAATAAATAAATGGGAATATTCCCATCGGTTATTTACACCTCAGCACCCCTCCCCGCTTCGTCTTCCTGGCTATTTTTTGTTTTATTTATTTATTTATATTAGGGAAACAAACAATTTTGATTTACAGACAAATAAGACAGAAAAAATAGGACAGAAATCAGCAAAGTTTCCACAGTTAAAATTAATACAGAGTGCAGACTAAAAATTAATTAAATAGTAATAAATTATACATTAATGTTGTTGCGCGCGCGTTCAATCTACGCACGTTATTTCAACGCGGCGTGTGGCATGTCGTTCAGATACATCATAATATGTGTGTAAAATTACGGAGCGGCATCGCTCCGACGGCACAACGCTGACGCAACGCATTGTAAGTGTGTGCCAGTAGTAATATAGTTTATATGTAAATATAAATAATAATAATAATAATAAATCTTTGGACAATTTCACACAGCGCCAGCTAGCCCCAAAGTAAGCAACTTAATGCTTGTGTTATGGGTGCTAGCTTAACGGATATACTACTTATATACTTTTATACTTTTTTTTTTTTTAAATACATACATATTATACATAGTAACACCCAGCCCCGTCACAGAAATTAAAATTCATCATTTCAAATTTCTGCCCGGCCGGGAATCGAACCCGGGACCTCTCGGCATAGTAGTCCGCTCTGAACCACTACACCAAACGGCCGACTATATATATATATAAGTGTGCGAATTGCTTAAAGCATCAAGTATTTTTAATCCGGCACGGTATTGTATCATCATTTCATCCATAGGACGTCCACTGCTAAACCTAATGATTTTAAGATTGAACGGTTGGTAAGCGGGTGGTAATGAAATGTAACATTCATTGTTATGGCAAGGTAGCATTTATTGCACACACATAATAAATATAGGTACAACAGGCGAGCTTAATGCCATGCGGCATTCTCTTCCAGCTAACCAAAAAGCTAGGCCAAACAGAATTTGAGTAGGCGGTGCAAACTATGTGTATTGTATGTGCATTTCATGGGAGCCTTCAATTGGGTACCAAATGAATGTTACTGACCTCGATGTCCTTGCTCCACACAGTAGAGTGGCTAAGCCCGTCCCACAGCTGCAGTAAGCGATCCCAGCCGGCTGATACAAATTGCGCCAGCGTTGGATGCGTCGCTAATCCCCACACTTCATCCACGTGACCTGCGACCAAACATAATAATTAATCAGCATCATAATTTTAAACAATAGCAGTCCATTACTCGTAGGTTGTGTAAGCATTCTTCAAGAAGCCTACTGCTTTGTAGCCTAAGCACGATCTGCTACTTTTTTCACCTGGCTGCTGCCACTCCTATCCCAGATTTAATCGGACAAATTTTTCGTGACTGTAGTTAGGTACATTAAAAGATAAATTGAAGTGAAAAAAATTTAACACTGTTTTTCTTGGAAGTGTTGAAAGTAATTTTACAAAACAGAAAATATCATATACATTAAGTTGGTTAAACTTGCTATGTGTGGTCACACGTAGCATTAAATTTAGTAGTCTAAAATGTAGTTGCTATTAAAATTCCAATAACTTTTAAACAATTGAAGATTGCTGTACTAACAATAATTTGTTTTCAAGCGATAAATATTGCTCTCCACCGCCTGCCTTATACTCCACGTTAGACACCTGCCACTGGTTGATCACCTAGAGAACTATAGTCTGGTCTGTGAGCACGTAGAATTTTGTCCAATGACCTCAAGCTCGCGCGTAATTATGTTGCTATCGCGCTCGCACACTCACTGCGGGTGCCCGTCGCACAGTCGCGACGGCAATATAAGTACGCGCGAGCGATAAGGATGGGTAGCTTGGGGTCATTGGACAAAATTCTACGTGCTCACAGACCGGGCTTTAGATGCAGTATTACAAAATCAAAAAATCAAAATCAAAAATGTTTATTCAGTTTAGACCACAAGTGGCACTTATGAACGTCAATAGAAAATAATAAAAAAAGAAAAGGTAGCCCTTATGGGGCACTTTACATGTCTCCTTATCTTTTGGGCCCTACCAGCGCTTCGAGACAAACATATGGCAAGTGCTGAGAAGAAACGCCGGAACAAACTCAGTCACCACTTATTGGCAGGAATTATCTAACGGTAAGAATAGTCAAATTTAAGTACATCAAATATGTGCAGACTGAACTGATCACGCATCCTTGTCATCAATATAGTCTCGAACCTTGTAGTACCCTTTGGACATAAGGGTATTTTTACCCGACTACGGCAAAGCAAAAGGAGGGTTATGATTTTGACAGGCTATGTATGTATGTATGTATGTATGTTCATCTGTTCCCTCGTAACTTCTAAACTACTTATCAGAATTCGACAAATGACATATCATTAGAAGCGTCTTAATTGTCCGCTGGTTATAGGCTATATGAGGTTTCACAAAATCTAATGTGGCGCCCTCTATCGGACAAAACATACAGAGAAAAAAAATAAAGTTAAGATAAATATGTCGTGTTTGGTATCATTTGAAAGCGCTTTACTTGTTGCAGTGTATATTTACCGAGCACAGCAGGCGAGAAGCCAAGTTCCAGGTCTCCGTGCAGCACGCAGTTCTTCGTGCTGCCCACGAACAGCTGGCTGCCGCGGCCTTCAGCCACCACGCGTACGCCGCCGTAGTGCCCTTCGATCTGAAATGGTATTGCGGTCAATCAAATATCTGTAGATGTGGCGACATCTATCGACATTCGACAAGCCACTACAGTCTTCAACCAACAGATGGCGCAGACCTTACTGCGGAACACGCCACCGCGCCTACAAATCTGCATCACGGTGACAGAGTTCTACCTAACTAAGTATAAAAACCGAGATGGTTAATAACTGGACCTTGGTCCCCGAGCACAACACCCGCTCGGAAGGAAGCCTAATAACTTAGCTTCCTTATTGTGGTTGAGCATCATATCCCACAGTAGACGACATAAGACGACGAGTAGAACATGAGCAGGCCCCCCACTAGAGGTATCGATGATCTGGCGAAAGTCGCGGGAAGTACCAGGGCGCCACAGGACCGGTCGTTATGGAAATCCTTAGGAAGCCTTTGTCCAACAGTATTTGATAATCGTTTCAGCCCAATGAAGATATCATTGGGCTGAAACGATTATCAAATATCTGATAGCTCTGGGCGAAATATTTGGGCGGTTCTGGCAGCGAGAGATTTCTGTATTTACTATAGCATAGGCCCTAGACACCAGTCGATTGGAAATTACCATGGTATGCGAGAGAGCATGCTTTTGGTTGTAGTGTGCTTAGGCTGTAGGTACGCTAACTTTTACGTGATTGCACATACATGCGTGAGTGCGTACGCCCGCGCGAGTTTTATCTTTGATTAGACTTTTTTTTCAAGTAGGAATTTGTCAAATAATAAGCTTACCACATTCTCTACACCGAGGGCGTTGACTTCAGCATCGAAGGCGACTATTCGCCCGTCCTTGCCTCCTCCGCTCAGAATTCGACCGTCCTGTATACAGCAAACAACATTACTATTTTAGAAATATTTAGCAACATTAAATCGATTATACTTGTTGCAATTCACGAAGGCGAAGGCGAGTGAGCTTCATGTGTGGTGGCTCGCTACCATCGCTACTGTTCATTTTTCAAGTTTTGATAGACATTACATTATCGTTATGTGCATGTACACGTACACACATAAGTAAACTCACTCGCCTTTGTGAGTTGCAAGAACTATAATAGTAATATCACAGATAATCTAATCTATGTCAATGTACGAGTATGCAATATACTTTTTTTGATTAGATTCTCCGAAGAATAACCCCTCCCATCCTTCCACCACAAGGTCGCTTTTTGGACACCTTGACGCCCTGAAATCATGGAGCAGGGTGTCTTTTTACCGTCTGTGTCTTTTACCCAAGGAGTGTGTCCTTGGGTAAATATAAAAAAGTTTTCAATAAATACCTTGAGGCAGCAGATAGAGAAGATGGCGCCTTCATGCACGCCGCGCACCAGCTTGGCCACGGTGTTAGTACCGCGCCCCCACACGATGATGTTGCCGTTCGAGTCGCCCGACAGCACGTCGCCTGACATACAAAATTAATACAATTATATTCAAATACCTACATATTTCAGTATGGTGAATTCAAATAATCCATTCATAGAATCAGTTTTTGGCAAAGCGAAAAGAAGGGCTTACAGATCGTGGTGTAAGGTTAATGTTAATAAAAGTAAAGCCTGGTCCGTGAGCACGTAGAATCCCGTCCAATGACCTGTCGCGCTCGCACACTGACTGCGGGCGCCCGTCGCACAGTCGCGACAGCAACATAATTACGCGCGAGCGATAAGGATGGGTAGCTTGGGGTCATTGGACGGGATTCTACGTGCTCACGGACCAGGCTTTAGTTGTAAAGAATTGGGACGTATAGTAGATGCTCTTTTAAAAACAAATATTTTCTTTTCCAATGTGTAAACTCAAATTCTTAATACATTGTGTTGACGAGCTGGTTTCTACCCAACAACTTTTAGGGTAAAGATCTGATTTACCCCTTGGATGAGACAGCGCAGCGCCCCCTCTCCTTAACCAGAATTGAATTCCCGGTGGAGTTACAAACTGCGCACCTGGTAGCCGTGACGTCACGTCGACGCTTTGGTACGAACGCGGCGAACGCGGGGAGGTTTACGGGTGATTGTGAGAGTCGCATTCCAGCGAGGTGTGCAGTTAGCTCGATCAGAGGAAAAAATATATGAAGATTTTAGTTCATGAAAGTTTCTGCTAGGGGCGCTATACAATCCATCATACATTTAATGTCACGTTTTTACGCAGTCGACATCGAATGCGTTTGATGTAAACACACTACGCCCTCAGGTTGTACATGGCACTCACCGCTCTGGTTGAAGCCGAGGCACGTGACGTACTTGGGCTTGTCGCGCGAGTCGAACACGCCGAGCCGCTTGTACAGCATGTTGGTGTGGTCCAGCGTCCAGAACGCGATGTGGTTCTTGCCGCACGTCACGATCTGGTTGCGGTCTAGCGGGTGGAACTCAACCGCTACTACTGTGTCCACGGAGCACTGCGGAAGATGAGATGATAACATTAAAATTTATGGGGTTAGATCTCTTTATATGCGGACGAGCTGGAACCTGAATAGGCATGAGTGGAAACGAGCGAAAGAAATCAGAAGACTCGAAAAGACTTGAGGGCTCAGAACACTCGAAAGGATTCAGAAGACTCAAAAGCACTCAGAAGACTCGAAAGGACTTAGAAGACTCGAAAGGACTCAGAAGACTCAAAGGATTCGGACTCATGTGACTAACGAGCCCTAGAACCTAGAACCCTTCATTTATCATCGCTGAACCGTCACTATTGTAGAAGTAATTCACAAAATCCACAGAAGACGCTGTACTGTTATTAAGTTATTAAGCAACACGAGTCCGCGGCTTTGGATGAGAACTGGTCATGCCTTGGGGTTCCTGGACCTCGCCAAAGCCTTCGACACCGTGTCCATACACCAATTCCTTTACAAAAGCTGAACTGTTTCGGCATCAGGGGAATACCTTGTGACTGGTTTTGTAGCTATCTTTCGGAGCGCTCGCAGTGCATTCGGGTTGGCACGGACTTCAGTGATTGTCTCCCAGTAGAATTGGGTGTTCCTCAAGGAAGCATCTTAGGACCGGCGTTATTTATAATTTACATGAGCGACCTCCTGGACCTTCCTTTAGACAAAGCTGACATAATATGTTACGCTAATGATGATGGTAATGGTACCTTGGTCTCGGCCAAGCAGTGTCCCTTATCAGGCCGCTGCCACTCCCACACGGAGATGGAGTGGTCGGGCCCGTCGTCCACGCAGGCCAGCAGCGCGCCGCCGTCCGCGCGCGAGAACGACAGGCACGCCGCCGCGCGCTCGAGCTGCCCCGCGCCCAGCACTGCTACAGTGGCGAGGGATACTGAGCTCCACACGCGGACGTGAGAGACGAGTGGGTTCAGCACAATAGTCGAGCGACAGCGGGGATCTAAGTTGCGTTACTTGCTTCAAGAGTCAGCCAGCGAAAGAACTCAGAAGACTCGAAAAGACTTAGAGGGCTCAGAAGACACGTAAGGAGTCAGAAGACTCGAAAGGAGTCAGAAGACTCGAAAGGAGTCAGAAGACTCGAAAAGACTCAGATGACTGGAAAGGACTCAGAAGACTCGAAAAGACTCAGAAGACTCGAAAAGACTCAGAAGACTCGAAAAGACTCAGAAGACTCGAAAAGACTCAGAAGACTCAAAAAGACTCAGAAGACTCGAAAAGACTCAGAAGACTCAGAAGACTCGAAAGGATTCAGATGACTCGAAAGGACTCAGAAGACTCGAAAGGAGTCAGAAGACTCGAAAAGACTCAGAAGACTCGAAAAGACTCAGATAATTCGAAATTACTCAAAGGACTTGGATTCAAGTAACTAACGAGTCCGAATCTTGAAAAGAGACAAGTCTCGAAATGAAGATTAAAAGACTCGAGGTTTTTACAACTCTATTCGTTCGGTTATCTTGTCTTCGTGACACTGGAGGTCATCCTCTTGATAGGCCTCTTGCAGATCGCATCTGGGGTATCACTGATGTAGTGTCACCTATGGGAATGGTACCTTGGTCTCGGCCAGGCAGTGTCCCTTATCAGGCCGCTGCCACTCCCACACGGAGATGGAGTGGTCGGGCCCGTCGTCCACGCAGGCCAGCAGCGCGCCGCCGTCCGCGCGCGAGAACGACAGGCACGCCGCCGCGCGCTCAATCTGTCCCGCTCCCAGCACTGCTAAAGTGGCGAGGGATACTGAGCTCCACACGCGGACGTGAGAGACGAGTGGGTTCACCACAATAGTCAAGCGAGAGGATCTAACTCGCGTTCCTCGCTTCAAGAGTCAACCAGCGAAAAGACTTAGAGGGCTCAAAAGACTAGAAAGGACTCAAATGGGACTCAGATGACTCAGAAGACTCAAAGGATTCGGACTCATGTGACTAACGAGTCCTAGTTCCCTTCATATATAATCGCTGAACCGTCGCTATTGTAGAATTCACAAAATCCACTGAAGACGCTGTACTGTTATTAAGCAACACGGTGTCAGCGGCTTTGGATAAGAACAGGTCATGCCTTGGGGTTCCTGGACCTCGCCAAAGCCTTCGACACCGTGTCCATATACCAATTCTTTTACAAAAGCTGAACTGTTTAGGCATCAGGGGAATACCTTATGACTGGTTTTGTAGCTATCTTTCGGAGCGCTCGCAGCGCATTCGGGTTGACACGGACTTCAGTAATTTTCTCCCGGTAGAATTCGGTGTTCCGCAAGGAAGCATCTTAGGGCCGGCGTTATTTATAATTTACATGAGCGACCTCCTGGACCTTCCTTTAGACAAAGCTGACATTATGTGTTACGCTGATGATGATGGTAATAGTACCTTGGTCTCAGCCAGGCAGTGTCCCTTATCCGGCCGCTGCCACTCCCACACGGAGATGGAGTGGTCGGGCCCGTCGTCCACGCAGGCCAGCAGCGCGCCGCCGTCCGCGCGCGAGAACGACAGGCACGCCGCCGCGCGCTCGATCTGTCCCGCGCCCAGCACTGCTAAAGTTGCGAGGGACACTGAGTTCCACACGCGGACGTGAGGCTGGAACATTAAAACAACAATATTAGTATTTAAAGTAATGGTGCAAAGATAAACATTAAGGCGTCGTAGTCCGCGCATCGCTAAAATCAAGTGGCAGTGGGCGGGGCACATAGCTCGGAGAGCTGATGGCCGTTGGGGCAGGAAAGTTCTTTTGTGGCGACCACGAGCCGCAAGACGTAGCGTGAGCAGGCCTCCCACTAGGTGGACCGACGATCTGGTGAAGGTCGCGGGAGGTGCCTGGATGTGAGCGGCGCAGGACCGGTCTTTGTGGAAATGCTTGGGGGAAGCCTTTGTCCAGCAGTGGACGTCTTTCGGCTGAAACGAACGAACGAACGAAGTCCGCGCATCAGCTTGTTGGGATAGCTTTATGTCATGTGGGTCATCATGTGGCCCCTGTATTAGCGCTGTTTCTAATAGTGTCAAGACCAGTCTTTAAGACTATAATGTTGGTGTAAGCGACAAAACGGCTCTATTTGAAAATAATCATGTCAACGACTTGTAATTTCTATGACTTTTGACAACACGTAATTATAAACACATTACCACTCCAGCACTTGACGTCATCCTTGTGAGCTGTAGCCTTTCGATATCTTGTATAGTTTAGAAATAATCGAATGAGATCACTTATCGTTTCCACCCTGAACATGTTACTTCGCAACCGTGCACTCGCTGCTGTAGTATGGTGCTGAGCTCTGGGGTCTCGGTGCCGACCGAGAGCGGGTATTTAGGATGCAGAAACGCGCTGTGAGGGCCATTGTACAGGTATCGCAGCGAACAACTGTTAGGCCTCACTTCAGAAACCTAGGTATACTCACCCTGCCGTCCATAGTAATTTACCAGGTAGCTATATACACGCGCGAGAACCTGGACTCATTTGTGAGACATAGGGATCGTCACAACTATAACACTCGCTTCGCCGAAGCACTAGTATCGACTGCAGGTAGACTACGAAAGTCTGACTCTTTGACGCACGTATTGGGGCCTAAAGTATACAACCGATTGCCTAAAATAGTGAAAGAAGCGGTATCACTCCATTCTTTCAAATTTCAATTAAAAAAGTGGTTGATCGAGCAGGCGTTCTATAAAATTGACGAACTGTTTGGAATTTAATTATTATTGACACTGTTACCCACTATTTATTTTGACATTTAATTGACATTAATTCTATTTGTATTATTAATTTATTTGGACATGATGTGTATTTCTTTCTTATTAATACTGCAATTGTTTATTATTAATAAGAAAATATATTGAAAATTTGACATGTAATGAACATTATGAATAAATTTCTTATTCTTATTCTTAATGTTGGTGCAAACAAGCAGTATCTTACCCTGGCATCATGGCGGTCGTGGCCCGCGCACTGGCCACTAGCCACAATCAGCTTATTGGGGTGAATGGCCAGGCACTTGACGTCATCTGTGTGACCGGTGTAATGGCGCTGGCACTGCTCGTCTACGTTGAACAGCACCACAACAGCTGCCACGAAGTAGACTATCTCCCCCGTTGGAAGAAGGTAGAGATTGCTGCGGCAGTCTTTGCCTCTGAGGACAGATACAGGATCATTCTTAGAATGTCGTTCGATTGATTGTAGTCCCTTGATTCTGATGTAAGTTGACACTATTAACAGAGAATTCTAAATTACAACTTTGCAAAAATAACAGAACATTTATGCCCTGGTAACCAAATTATTTCTCAATTCATCATCATCATCACAGGTAATTTATTTATAATTCTACTGATACGACCTTTCCCAATTTATCAAATATCAATAGATAGGAGGATTTCCCCACGCTGGTCAGACGGTTAAAGGGTGTTTTTTCTCGATTCGTATGATTTTGTTTATTACCTATCTCTTTGATTCGTGTATTCCTCAACCGTAAAATACGTTTTTTTAGTACATTTGGAAACCTTAGTGAATTAATTTCTCATGTGACTGTAAAGTTTTTAATGAGAAATAAATGTTCTTTAAACCTAAACTTAATAAATGCACATCTTCGGATAGTCACAACAGAAGTCTTTAAATTTTTACCATGCCCACTTTCACCTTCTACTTTCCAACTAACACACTTCTACGGCCTTCATAAGATAACTTAAATAGTAAAAAAGCTAAATTCTCATCGAGTCCGACGTTTCCTTTCAGTGGCGTGGATGATTGGCCGCGCTGTGGAGCGAGACCGTGGCCTTGAACGAGGTATTGACTAAGGTTGAATCAAACGGTTACCTACTAATTCAAACTGTTGTTAAATTAAATTCATTTAAGTTAATTACTTAATTGATTTCATGTGTAAGCTCGCTACTTGTTCATAAGAACATCACTTTAAATAGACTAATCAAATATGTTTGCATCGGTAACTGCGTAAGCGTAACTTAAGGGGGTGCAGCGCGGACGAAAAACTACGACTTGATAGCCGAGCTAGCGGTGGCGCAACGAACTAACACGATCGCACACAAACTGCTTTACAGAGTAGAGACAAAAAAGACTCAACACAGTAAAAACACGTATTTTCACTAATTTTGCTAAGCAAAAAGTGAATTTATAATTCATAAAGGATGGTTAAATATTTTAATTAGGAAAAAAGGAAGGATTTGATTTTTGTTTGTATTGCTGCAAAAATTCTTACACAATTAGAATCCTATTTTAATTATTTTGATGAACATAGGCGTTAAAAAAGTTTCGTAAAAGAGTATTTTTCCTAGACGTTCAATTCAAATAGGCTGTGTAGCGGCTTTCCATTCTATACATGGCCAAAACGCAAGGGTGTGAAAATAATCGAGTAATAGTTTGGAAATAACTATTTTACTAATCTCTTTCAAACTATTCTCGGCGTCAAATAAATCGCACCTCCCGCGACAAGCACTTTCAATATTGGTACCATTTGACAGCCTAGTTCTAAACTTCATTTCATTTCAAGGAAAGGTTTTTACCCTAAAAATGTGTCTTTAGAAGGATCCAGTGTCTTTTCTTAAAGCGATAGGTAGTTACGCTTGAGCCAACTTTTATGGTTATAAAACTGTTAAATTGGGATTAATTTCTATCCATTTGTTAAAGAGGACACGTGAGATCATTATTTACTTTTATAACCACAAAAATTGGTCTAAGTGGTCCCAAAGGTGAGCCCCAAGTGAGGCCCCGAGTGACCTTATATGCATAAGTTACATTTAAGGTACCTGTTGTTGTGTTTTTATTTAAGTTTTTTTATTGGACTTTCAAATAACACCAATATTTGTGGGGTACCATGATTGTGCCAGAAGAAAATCTTCAAAGTTATTGTGCGATTTATTTGATGCCTAGTGTATATGAGCAGTTCGCAAATACCGCTAAATAGAAATAATGTTATGAATTTATTTATTTAATCCTACCAAATAAATTTATTTTGAAAAACCACGTACTTGCAAGAGTGTTAAAAATCTAGTTTTATATCGATTTGATAAAATAATAAGTAAGTAATAACAAATAAAATTAATCTTAAATGTAATTCCATAATATTATTATATTTTAACGGAATTTTACTGAATAAGTATGAAACTAAATTTTTAACACTCTTGTCAAGTGTAAGAGGTGAATAATAGTTTGGAGCAAAGACGCGAGCATCCACGATACAAATTATACACGATCAGCCCCCCTAGACAATTTGCATTTTTTTTATCGAATTGAAAATCGAATCCGTTTTTGACACTCTTCATACAAAAAAAAAAGGCTTTTCGACCATTTTTCGACTGGTTTGCGATTATAATGTGCACTATGTCTAGACCCACAGTACCCATCAATTACTTAGTTATTTATAGGTACTAGCTGGCTTAACCCGGGTGGAATTTAGTTTGTCGCTGATCGTCATAAATTATAGCCCATAATATGTTAATCTGGGTTATAAACAATAATACTGTACAGTTTCATTAAAATCCGTTCAGTAGCTTTTGCGTGAAACAGTAACAAACATCCAGACATCCAAACTTTGGCATTTATAATATTAGTGGGACTATTTTCAAACATTTCTATACTGAAACAAAATATTATGAAAATGACAGAAAATGGAATATGGTAAGTTGTAGGTACGGCAGAGAAAGGTTGCAAGGGTTTTCTAGCCATAATATCTAAAATAAGTAAAATATTTTTCGTAACAATCGAACTCATAACAAAAGAGATACTATTTGCACGCTCTGCTGTCTACACTACTCTGTAAAGGATTGACAAACACACATTTGACACTTGACAGCTACGATAAAGCAAAACGCCTGTTGATTTCTTCACGGCAAAGTTTTTTTTGGGAAAATCAAAAATTCTCAATATTAATGCATTAATACCAAAAACGAAAAAGGGGGCGACCTTCAAAATATTAATTTGAACATTTCCATATAAGAATTATTGCTTCATATGTTAAATTAACAAAGTTCTCGAAGAAATAAATTTTCCATATGTCTCCATTTTAAATGTTGTTTATCAATTTTTTACGTATTTATTTAAAATTTCGAAAAGGCGGCGACCTAGAGCAAGGATTGAGCTACCCTAAACAAGTTCATTTGATGAATTTAAGTCACTAATCGCAGAGCACTCGTGATTTAAAAATATGTAAATTTTATAGATTCTGTGCAGGACCCCCTTAATGAAACATGAAATGAGTAGGTACCACCTACTTGAATGAAGTTACAAACAAATAGTATTTTAACGGAATTGTAGTTTAGTCATCAAAATAATAATATGGCAATAATGTAACCTTGTAAACTAAACAGCATTTTCCTGGCCTAGAATAAAACAAGAAATCTAAATTCACTTAACGTATACCTTCATGTTGAAAAGCCGTTATCATTGTGCCAACATTTTATCTATAAATTACATCAAGGCGTTGGCAACCCTACCTTCACAAGTATCATTTTGCGGAATTCTTTTTGTTTCCGTTAAAACAATGTTAGCAACAAAAACAATAAAATAAAAAAGTTTTTTGAAGCGTAGTACTTTATTTACTTCCATCTTGTACTGAATTATAATTTAATTTTAAATTAAGGGCATCGCATTTCCCTTCGACTCTGCATTATTTTGCTGCACTATTTAATTGTAGAGATATAAATATTTAAATCTTTTGGCTACCGCTACTTTTCCTTTCTTTAAGTACCTACCAGTTTTAAACATTGTCAGTTTAAAGCATTTAAAGCCACTATTTCCATCAAATATAAAAGGGCGGTTAGTAAACAAACTTGTATAATTACATAGGTACGTCTATAAGAAAAATAATGAGTCACACATACTACGCCTTTAAAAAAATGAAAATGAACTAGTTTTAGCACCATATTAGAACGTTTCGTTCTAGATTTAAGTTGCGTGTTCCCTTTGTCCGAAAAAGTAACTAGCTTAACGTTTCTGACATAGATCGATAAGGTACTTCCGTAGGTCCTTCCTACCCGCATGCCCAAGTACTTACTAAAACATCGTATGTATTTTTGTTACCGATAAAGTGTTTTCTAATGAGCAGGTAGACATACATTTTAACTAACATTTAGTGACTGCGAACTTCGTACCGCCAATAAAAGTTCTATAGCCTATGTTCATCAGGGATAATATAGAATTCTAATGGTGAAAGAATTTTTCAAAACGGTCAAGTAGTTTCGGACCCTATTCAATACTTGTATTGGTTGTTTGTAAACAAACGACCAAATTTTTGTTAAAATGAAACGCGAACGTATAAAATCTTACTAACCAAATTTTTTCTTAGATTACGTACCTACTGATGTAGATAAATACATAGTTAGGAACCTTTCCGCTTCAACAAGCAAAGTTAGTGTTAGAGAAATTGATCTAAGGTGCGATTAAGATGTCCAGCGAAGAGCTTGGCTGGCCAAGCGTATAACAGCACGATAGCCTTGGAGCCGCCGGCCGAAACAAAGGCACGCTTCTCTTATTCCGTGTACAAGCTAAACAAAAGAATCTAAAGATATTGAATCTTTATTTCATTTTAAATAAGGTAGGGCCCAAAACATAAGGAGACATGTAAAGTGCCCCATAAAGGCTACCTTTTTCTTATCTACTGTATTTTGACGTTCATACTCGTAAGTGCCAGTACTGGTCTAAATCGAATAAAATATTTTTGATTTTGAATAGTGATGAAAATAAGCTTATATTTACTTTTATTTGAGAAATAAAAAGACAATACTGCTCTACAGCGATTTGGGATTTTTTAATGTAGAACAAGGCAGGTATTTGACCGCAATCGCACCTGATGTTAAGTGAGATGCAGTCTGGTACACATCTGCCCTGAAATGCTTATTCACTCTCGAATTGAAAAGGCCCGGATTATAGTGTTCGAGAAAGACAGCAGCAAGCGACGAATTCCAGTCCCCAGCTGTTCGCATTTGGGTCAGTTTTTATGATGTACCTAGTCTATGGTGTAACATAATTAATGTGACTTAATTATAGTAGCACCTATTACCTAGCAGTAGTTAGATCACACTTTCAATATTAATTTCCATGGAGACCATAACGTTTGACCTCTTTGTCATTCATGTGATGTCAGACTGAATAATGTGTCTGGAAAAATAATGGCGTTGTTAAGTTAATTACTACTACTTACCTTAATTGTGAAAACGCACGTTTTAAAGACTTATTTAAAATTATACCTATTTTCAATGGGTTTGATAAATTATAGCTTGCTGACTCTGCAAGTTATTGCGTTAATTTCGTTAATCACCAGAAAAAAATCTGTAGAAGTTTGATTTCGACCGACTATAATCCTCTATAGCGACTGAAGCTCAGTGGTTTAAAGCAGACCAGTCCTTCTGCCATCAAAAAGTACTTAGTAAGATTTGAGTCCCACCTTCCGAGACAATCAATTTTGATTCTAAGACATCAGTAATACAGCTAAACTTTTAATACTTTAATCGACAAAATTAAGTATCAAGAAAAGTCGATAGGAGTTAATCAATGTCCCAGAACTTCAACAAGATTTATATTATCCGCACCGACCTCGATGTGTACCGAACTCCCAAAAAGTATGTTTGTCTGTAAACTTCTATGTAAGGCGTTGTCGTGGGCGATAATCGCCGCAATTTGCCGGACAATTGGATAAATGACCGATGACTTTCAGTTAACAGTCAAAGAGTATGCCGGGCCATTGGAGACATTGAAATTTATGGTATACCTACCTAACTAAACATTTTAACGTAAGCGAAATCACAAATTGGTTAGTTGACACCAATAATGCTAAGTTAATTCCAGCTCTGAAATAGGTACATTGCTTTAAAATTAATTGCCCTACAAAAACTTGGGAGTCAGGCTTCATAAAAAGTATGCCAACGGGCTGGTGGTGTGAAGCCTAACTCCATCGTGTAACAGATTCAGACAGACTGACTAATATACAAAGTATGCCCTCAGGTCCATTGCACATTGCCTGCACTGTATCTTCATTATATTACTTTATCAGACGAAAGTATTTTATCATAAGAACTTAAGTACAGTCGATAACCCATTAGACTAATCATATTTGTTTCAAAAGTGCACCTGTTAAGACTACATGTTTAAGTGTTGCATTACAGTAACAATGTAGGTACATACAACGTACTTTTTTTACCGTAAGTATTTATTTTAGATACTTAATGCTAGAATATGAAGTACTTGGTACGAAAATATTATATCATCAAAATAATACATAAAGGAAAATAATGGTCTACGATAACAATATTAGTTTGTGGATATAAAATATTTAATTTAGGTACTAATCAATCGTATCAGTAACAAAAATATCGCGTGTCAGAACTTTCAATATATTGCTACACATAATAATGATATTGTACTACGATAATAATTTATTAGTTCTATGTATAATCGCGTGTGGGTGGAGTTTTCCCATGAAATTAAACCCCTTTGTTACTGTAGTGTGTTATCCAGCCCATGACCTGACCTTGGGGAAATCGATAGACTATCGTCCATTTAAAATTCATGGCATAATCCCATAACTACGGCTGTCACGAGTATTGGTCAAGCATTATTATTTGATGCTATCAATATGGTGCTCTCTAAATCAATATTTTTGTCCGTTTGTTGACAGTGAACACGTATTAAAATATTGAAGTACCTACACGTAACTACATATTACGTTATGATTACAAATTAATGATGGAAGGTTTGTTGGTATTATTAAGTAACTAAATAATGCCCGCGACTTCGTACGCGAAATCAAATCGTAATTTTTCCCTTGTTTTCTCACCGTTTAAACCTTCCCTGGACTACAACAACCAGCCATTCCTTCATGGGTCCTTATTTTACTAGCAAACGCTCACTCACCTGTACCCATACACCCACTCCAGCTTCAGCTTGTTCTGCGGCGGGGGGGCCACCTTAGCGGGGTCCAGGCACTCCAGGCTGCTGGGCGCATGTAGCACCATGGGCCTTCCCTCATGGGTCCTTATTTTACTAGCAAACGCTCACTCACCTGTACCCATACACCCACTCCAGCTTCAGCTTATTCTGCGGCGGGGGGGCCACCTTGGCGGGGTCCAGGCTCTCCAGGCTGCTGGGCGCATGTAGCACCATGGGCCTTCCCTCATGGGTCCTTATTTTACTAGCAAACGCTCACTCACCTGTACCCATACACCCACTCCAGCTTCAGCTTATTCTGCGGCGGGGGGGCCACCTTGGCGGGGTCCAGGCCCTCCAGACTGCTGGGAGCGTGGAGCACCACGGGTCGCCCTCGGAGATACATCGCATGGAGTCATCTTCATTGTACTGGCGATGCTGACTCACCTGTACCCATACACCCACTCCAACTTCAGCTTGTTCTGCGGCGGGGGGGCCACCTTGGCGGGGTCCAGGCATTCCAGGCTGCTGGGAGCATGTAGCACCACGGGCCGTCCTCGCAGGTACATCGCATGGAGTCATCCTCATTGTACTGGCGATGCTGACTCACCTGTACCCATACACCCACTCCAGCTTCAGCTTATTCTGCGGCGGGGGGGCCACCTTGGCGGGGTCCAGGCCTTCCAGGCTACTGGGAGCGTGGAGCACCACGGGCCGTCCTCGCAGGTACATTCGCATGGAGCCGTCTTCTTCATTGTACTGGCAGGTGTGAGTGCTGGGGAAAGTGATGAAGTAAGTACAAGTACTCATATCGTCGATAATTCCCTGGACAAAGCAACATTTGTGACAGTTTTAATTTCGAAAATGATTCACTTTCGCTTTTATGACTTTTAAAAACGCCGGGACAAAGTGATTTCGAAATGAAAATTCGAGTTTATCTGGGGGGCAGGTAATTTTTAAGGTTCCGTGTTACAGAAATAAGCCCAAAGATTGATGTGAAATCGAGTATTAAGTGCTGTTTTGCAATACGGACCCCTAGTCTCCAATGCAGGAGCATGACCCTCTAATTTTTTGACACGGTTGGAAGATTTGCTCAATTATGATGGCAGTGTCCTATTTTAGTTCAATAATGGGGAACAGGGTTTTTAATGTCAATGATAGGTACAACAGCTAGATAATGTTGCTTTTTATTATGAGGCCCTAGAGAAGTTTTGAAAAAACGATTTTATTAATGCTGAATATGTGTTGATGTCAGGATTGGTTTATGAAATAATTTGACCTAGGTACTTCCTTAGCATCTGCTTACTTGAGATTGAAATCTTCTCTTTAACTATTAAAATTACTAGTAGTCACAAAACACGATAATATGTAATTTATTTTTAACATAAAATTGCATATTTTTAATTTATTTTATAAGGGAAAATAATAATAATAATGTTATCGTTAATGGTTAGTGATGGTTATTTATATTTTAGTAATAATTAATTTATTTATTTTTAATAAATCGAAAATGTTAATGCATGCCTTTCGTCAGTCAGTTAGTAAATTTTATGTTAGTGTCTGAGACAGATTTTTTTTTATTATTATTATAAATAATCAAGCATAAATCTCCCGTTGCACAAAAACCGCAAAGCGACTTACATCGAGGTGAATGACATTTTTGCAGTATCTACCGGCGCTTCGCCCACAAAGTCAAAGTTTTAAAAGAAATACGACCACCCGCGAAGAGGCAAGCGTCCAAATGCCCACTAGTCGGCACAAAACAATCTAAAAACAAATGTTATTATCCTGTTACATGAGTGTACACGCTAATTGACCATTATCTGATAGGAAAATGATAGCGATGTAAAACTTTTATTTATTTATTTATTTATTTATTTATTTATTGCAATAAAATACATTGTACACTAAGAAACTTAAAACTAGGTAACTTAGGTAACTAATGCACACCCGGTTGGGTACAGCAATCTACTTACATATTAAGTAGGTACTATAATATGTTATCTTACATACTTATTTCAGTTATTAATAGATTTATATAAAATATTATATTATATTTATATAACAAATGACAATAATATACCTCTACTACTTCTAACAAAAACTATTATTTATCTTCCATAAAATCTTTAACACTATAGAAACATTTATTTATTAGGAATGCTTTAAGCTTTTGTTTAAATATATGAATGTTATCTATATCTATATTTTTTATACTATCAGGAAGATTATTAAAAATTTGTATGCAACGATATGCCGGGCTATTTCTAAACATTTCACAGTTAGGGGTTGGAAGGAGAAGTTTAGTCCTGCGGCGGGGGTTTGGATCTTGCTGGAATAAGTACATGTGCTTTCTTACGAATATTGCTGCTTCTAAAATATAAATAGATGGTAGAGTTAACATTTTTTCATTAATAAAATGTGGTTTGCAACTGACTCTTTGTTTTATATTTATAATTATTCTTAAGCATTTCTTTTGCATAATGAATAAGTCTGGAAAATCACAGCTATGACCCCACATGATGATGCCGTAGCGTAGCCAGGCGTACGCATAGGCGTAGTAAGCTGAGAAGGCGGTTTCTTTTGATGAATTGGTTTTTAGAACGCTTAACGCATATAAGAATTGAGATATTTTAGATTTTACTACTTCAACATGTTTTTTCCAGTTCAGGTGAGTATCTAATGTGATGCCTAGAAGAGTAAACTCGTTTATTTCTTGTACATTTATTGTTTTAGTTACAGAGTTAAGGTTAAGTTTTTGTAACCTACCTGTCGTCCATGGCGGCAAAATAATCAAAATATTATTTTTTTCGTTCAAATAAGGCAAAGGAATCGAGCACACGGCCGCGGGATAACTTTTTAAAACTGGTTTCGGATTAAATAACGCGAATCATACAGCCGGCGACCGAGAAAAACGTCGGTAGACTGCGGGTGAATTCAACGAAGCGGACTGAGACGGTATTCATAGCACTTTAGTTTGCGTGTTTTGCTTTGATTCGTCACACATCGCTACTTGTGTTTGAAGTTTGGTAATAACTAGACAACGGCGGCGCGCAATGTATTAGTCGACATCTAAATGAGGTCATATCTGTTACGTGGTACTTACAAGAATGATGTTGTTGTACTAAGTTGTTGTTATGAGTCATCTCTAATCTAGATGAATGCAGAGTGACGTTTATTTAGGTTTGTTTGAAGCAAATTGCAAGCGTTCAAATAATGCCCATACTGGTAACAATCAAGATTCTGAAGACACAAACTAAAGGTCAATAGCTACTACCTACGCCTGCTAATTAGCAGATGGCCAATCAAGTAAAGTCGTCTTCAAACCCACACCTGTGAATGAATTTGTAATTCTAAAGTAACTTTAATTTATTATGGAAATATGTGACTATGTATAAGAGTATACACGGCACCTTATTTTTGCCTGTGATAAAACATTTTTGTTTATTGTGATAATCACAACGTAATACAAATTATTTAATTCATGATCATTAGAGCCGTTTTATTTTTTCATGTTCATGTTTTTTTATGACAATGTACAGTCCGCATCATTACAGTTAGATACAAAATAGGGCTTAGGCCCGATTCGACCAAACTTTTATCCGAGAATAACTCCTGGTATACTTAACTGGCACATTGACAGATTCAGTATGGCAAATATGTCAAAACTGACGTAGCAACTTCTAAAGATGCTAAGAAAACTTTTAATCTGATGGATTTTCAACAGATGACTGTTGAAACATAGAGCAATCAAGATTTTTTATGCTTCAACAGATGACACTGCTCAAAATCATTAGTCACTTTAGCCTCATAGTTCCTTTCGCCCGGGTTACCTACAGTGTTTATAGTGTGATCAGCGTTGCCAGACGTCCCGATTTTTAAATAAAATTTATATGTCCCGCGCGGGACAGGCTCGGTCCCGCTTTTCGGAGAGAGACATTCACTTCACCAGACTATTGTTTGAAACGCCATATTATTCTAAAGAATATTTTTTTTTTATTTCGATTTTGGTTTATTTTTCTTTTTTTATTCTAAAGACGAATTTAACTATAGAGTAAATCTGATTTAAAATATTATTTTTTTGTTAAAATACATTTTCTATGGCTACTTTTGCTATCTATTGTCACGTAAACGTAATTTTAAGTCAAATAAAAAGATAAATATTTGAAAACCTTTGATTGTATACGTTTTTTTACTATGTCCCGCTTTTGACGGAAGAATCCCGCTATTTTCACTCAAAAAGTACCAAATTCCCGACTTGGCGAAAAAAAAACTGGCAACGCTGAGTGTGATGCACATTGTTGGTGTATAGTATGAAAATTAAATATGACAAATCGAAAATAAAAATTTGAGCGACGAAACGACTAACCATGACAACATCTGTGTGTAGCAAAAATAACCTGTATGACTTTATTACATAACAACTGCAAATGACTGCAAAAAGTCCTATTGTGTTCCGTTGGTGAACCGTGGTTAAGCTGGTCTTTGGACACTATACAATGTGATCACAATGGATTAGATGGGCGTTGCAATGAAAATCATCATCAATTTTTTTACACACTTGTTTTTAAATCTGCTGTCGAATTATTAAATTCTCATTTATATTGTTTTTATTTACAACTGACGCCCGTGACTTCATTCACAATAATTTTTATAATTTAGTCCTAGCTGTTTTTAACCAAATCTACACACGTTACATAAGAATAAAATTCATGTAGCATTTAGATTAAATATTAGTAGGAAACTAGCTGACCCGGCGAACTTTGTTCCGCCTTAATGGCAATAAATAACGGGATAAAAAGTATCCTATGTCCTTCTCCTGGCTCTAAACTACCTCCCTGACAATTTTCAGCTAAATCAGTTCAGCCGTTCTTGAGTTATAAGTGGATTCAAAGATTCAAAGATTATTTATTCACCGAGATAATGTGGTACAATAAAATATTATGTGGTCTTAAATTAAAAAGAGGTGCAGCTTATCTCACCAGCGTAGCTGGCATGTGAATTTGTGCATAAAAATCATTATTATAAATTACAATTACAATTAT
Source organism: Ostrinia nubilalis (assembly GCF_963855985.1). Lineage (NCBI taxonomy): Eukaryota > Metazoa > Arthropoda > Insecta > Lepidoptera > Crambidae > Ostrinia > Ostrinia nubilalis. The sequence goes on from NC_087101.1 coordinate 831,601, forward strand.
AATTATTATATAGCTATGTCAATAATTCAATTAGTTATTCAATAATATTAATTATAATAATCTTACTTCAATAAATTAAATTAGATGTCAAATTGTTTATTGTAATTTACATGTCAAATAATCCTTAACTGAATAAAAACATTTTTCACATAACAAATTATACAGTTTCTTATTAAACAGATTTCCATTAAGGTCTTTTATTTGGTTGGGTAATTTATTATAAATAGTAACAGCCATAATGTGCGAGTTACGACCGCATAGTCCAGTTTTGACCACTGGGTGTGCCAGTTTATTTTTGTGTCTTCCGCCAAACTTGTACACATCTTCAAATTTAGAAAACAAGTTGGGATGAGTCTTTACAAATTTACACAATTCAAAGATATATAAGCAGGGAAGAGTTAAGAGCTTGTTTTCTTTAAATATTGGTGCACATGGTGTCCATGGTGGCACATTGAAAATAGCTCGAAGACATTTTTTTTGTGTTACAAATAGGCTATTTACTGCAACGCTGTTGCCCCACAAGACTAGCCCATACCTGAGGAGGGACACAACATAGCCATGGTAGGCCAGAAGAGCAGTCTTGCAATCGGTTATGTTCGACAATTTCCATAAAGCATAAACAAATCTATTTATTTTACCATTTAATGTTTCTATATGAGGTATCCATGAGCAAGTGTGATCTAGCACTATACCGAGAAATGTTATTCTATCGGTTTGCAAAATTTCTTCATTTTTGTACTGCACTTTGAATTCTACGCTTTTAGGTTTCCTATTATAAAATTTTACATATTTGGTTTTGGAGACGTTTACCTTTAAATTATTATTAGTTAACCAATTTATACATTCACCTACCGTTCTATTTACTTCAGCTATATGCTCGTCAATTTTGTCATTACTTATTACTATGGAAACGTCATCAGCAAAGAGTGTGCATTTATACTGAGTTATATCAGGTAAGTCATTTATGTATATTAAAAATAGGAGCGGTCCCAGTACACTGCCTTGGGGAACTCCATATAAATTATCACGAAAAGTTGATTTATGACTTGTAATTTCTTTTTTTTTATTTAGAGTTGTTATTTCTACACATTGTGTTCTATTTTTTAAATAACTCTTGATCCACTCGTATGCCGGACCACGGATACCGCACAGCTCACACTTAGCTAATAGTCTGTCATGACGAACACAATCAAATGCTTTGCTCATATCAAAGAACACTGTTGTGACTAGTTTATTTTTGTCAACACTCTCTATAATCTCTTTCATCAGATTAAATGCAGCCAATGTGGTAGATTTCCCCTTTTGAAATCCATTTTGATCATTGTTTATAATATTAAATTTACTCAGAAATTCTACAACCCTATAATGCATTGCCTTTTCAAAAACTTTAGAAAATATAGGGATTAGTGTAATTGGTCTATAATTATTAATGTCTAGTGGGTCATCTTTTTTGAAAATAGGCTTAACTATAGACTTTTTGAGGTTATTCGGAAACACCCCAGATTGGAACGAAAAATTTATCAGATAACTAAGCACTTCAGCAATATAAAACATAGGGTAAACCGTATAGCTATTGCCCACTTAAGGATTTCAAACACATTGAGATGAAAAATTAAAGAAAGTATTTTAATTTATCGACCATTTATGACTTTTTTCTTATAACTCAATAAACTGTTAAACAGAATATTAACAGATTTTAGTTAAAACTTACGTAACTTAGAAAATATTGAAATAAATTTAAAATCCTCCAAAAAGTACAGTCATTGCCCATTACTTACACTAATTGCCCACATCAAAGCACAGTAATTGCCCAGTATCTTAAAACAAAATAATCAATTTTAAAATGACAAAATAGGCTTTAAATAAACAAAACAAAACATTAAACTTAAATTCTACCAGTACAGTCTTCAAAATTTCAAAATAAATTGCGTTTGGCCTTATTAACTATATTATCAAATATTTCTTGAGCTGATGTTGATGAGTCAGAATCGGTAGAGACAGAATCATCTACTTCAAAACATAGATGACGCAAAAATTTGAACTTTTTAAGTATTTATTTTTTTATCTTCTTTGATATCAGTTCAAGTGGTTGCTCAGAATGTTCAATTAGCTGTTGGTTATTCTTCCCTAAAGTTGTACCTATTTCCTTACAATTAACATTTTCACTAGTAGATTTAACGTAGGATTTTATTTTTTGTATTTGCGTTTGAATTTTTATCAAATTTTTCAAGCCAAACCATTTATTTTTCAGCAATTTATCTTGTAGATAAATTGTTGGATACATCTTGTACAGCTTCGATCGCTTTTTGCAAATTTTCTATGCTATATTGAACTTTTGGAGTCTTTGGCATACTGAAAATGAAACATTAAAAGCCATTTCAATATTTATGCCTGTAAATTGCAAAACAAGTCTAGCAATGAGCAACTTAAACACTGCTACTGCATGGTGGCAACACTCCAATAATAATTGCCCTGGGCAATAACTATACATTAACACATGGCAATAACTGAAATGATGGTGGGCAATAACTAAAAATATACAGATTTACGTGCAGTGATTACCCACCGTTAAAATGACCGTTAGAAATCAAATTTTATCAGTTATTTTCATTGATAATGAAGAAAACACTTATAATTTCATCATGACTATACACCATAAGTTGAATATTAAATAACTTGCAAAAAAAATTGAACCTCTAAGCAAGTAATTCCTTAGTAAAATTGTTAAAGTATTTACCGGTTTGAGTAACATTTTCACCCGTCTTGACAAAATCCGCCATAACTGTTTTTTTAGTGTTTCCTATTGTAAATTTTACATACTACTGCACATTGATCTCGGAGCCATCTACTTAGTAAATTCAAATCTACCTAGAGTGATTCAAAGTCAGCACCTGACAATATTATTCTTAAAGCGGGCAATCACTACCAGTGGGCAATCACTCTCTGGTTTACCCTACTACGTTTTATAATGTCTGTAGGTAGTTCATCATAACCCACTGATTGCGTCAGTTTTAAAGATTTTATAATTTTTATTATTTCTACAGGGTCACAAGGGTATAAGTATATACTCTGGAGTTGAGGTTTTACATTTATTTTAATATAATCAATAGGTTGGTTTTGGTCAGTTATTTGCGTCAAATTGGTATAATGTTTATTAAAAATGTCACTAATTAAATTTGGGTCAGTAAGAATTTCATTATTGTGAATAATATTCAAATTATTATTTATATTTGTATGTGTATTTTTATCGTTAATTATGTTCCAAGATGCTTTACATTTGTTTTGGGCTTTGGAGACATAATTTTTATAACTATTTTTTTGCGATTTTCTTATAACAAATTATCTATTAACGTGTAATCTCGCGAAACGTGTATAAAGTGTGTCGTACATGGAGTAACTAACACGACTTTCTTTTATATAATAGATATAGACTAGCTGACCCGGCGAACTTTGTTCCGCCTTAATGGCAATAAATAAGCAGACTTTTTTTTTTAATTTCAAACGGGATAAAAAGTATCCTATGTCCTTCTCCTGGCTCTAAACTACCTCCCTGACAATTTTCAGCTAAATCGGTTCAGCCGTTCTTGAGTTATAAGTGGTGTAACTAACACGACTTTCTTTTATATATATAGATATAAAGATGTTTACTACCTAAACGTCAAAAAGTCTAAAATTACCGATGTGGTTGGTACCTACCTACTGTAAATAAACTACTCATATAAAAAAAAAATCTACTATAAAATTAAATATTTTACATCTCAAAATTTCCTCCTCTTCTTGTTTTACATTCTCCTTGGTGGAGAGCGAGCTACAATCTATTCTTTGATGAAATCCAGATACTCATATCAACTGCTCTCTGCCTTAGTCTACATTTTTAAAGACCACTTCACATGGAAGTACCTAACCTACTTTAGTTAACCGACAAGTTTATAACATCCGCTTGTATGTCCGCTGCAATGAAAGCAACTAACCGCCATTTATACTGCAATCTGAGCAACTGACCACATCAGCTCATTGCAACCCAAGGCCGGTGATCACTATCTGTTTTATTTTATTACGCCAATTATGGTATATTCTGCGATTCCTCCAAGTATATTATCTTTACTGACATCGCATTTTGTATCCAGAGTTCCAGATAAAGATCAATAATTAACGATCCTGTTCAAAAGCTTTGGTGAAAACACATTGCCCTCCTTTGCGTAGGGCAGTCAGGTAAAAATACCTACTGTTAATTTGTTACAGAAAACACCTTTACTGATGCTTCTGGCTTCCTAAGCGCGTCCTCTCCTCACCGAGTATTTTGTTAAGATGTATTTGACGGTTGTATGTGTAACCTTAGTTGTTACCACCATAAGCATAACACACCGTAAGTAGGTCTGATGAACTTCATGATAACGTGTAATCTCGCGAAACGTGTATAAAGTGTGTCGTACATGGAATGTGAGCTAAAAATAAGAAACCTTAAATTGTGCTAGACAAAAACCAAGTGAGACCACGAAACACCCATCACCGAATGCAAAGAACAAATGTCCCCACACCAAAGCGAGACCCTTGACCAAACCCATTGTCGACTTACCCGTGCTTCAGGATAGGCCCATTCTGTGTCGGCTTAGAATACAAATTTAGCAACGACTTTGTTGTTGTAAATCTAGAGGGAAACCAAGAAACACGGCATTAGAAACTAATCTAAAAGGCTAACTAAATCACAACACAGAGAGCTTGTATTTGAAGCTATAGCATTTTCTATGTGACCAAATAGTTCAGCGGTGCTTGAACAGCCTATTTGAAAGCGTTCAGTGTACCCAGTACATTTATGGTAGGTATTTCTCTGATGTGTAGGTACTGTTTCGTTTTTCTTCGAATTATAAAAACTAGGACTTCATCTATACCTTGACCTATTCCATACCCTTATAAAGATATGAATAAAATGGTCTTTCGATGCGCCTTGTATAAATGTGATAGAGTAAACTGGGATGTATAATTGCTCTTAATAGAACGGTAGGCCAATGCTTAGCTAAGGCCAAGAATAACAAGTAAAAAAAAATACGTTTAGGATCTATCTCTTTCATCTAAAGCCTGGTCCGTGAGCACGTAGAATCCCGTCCAATGACCCCAAGCTACCCATCCTTATCGCTCGCGCGTAATTATATTGCTGTCGCGACTGTGCGACGCGCGCCCGCAGCGAGTGTGCGAGCGCGACAGCAACATAATTACGTGCGAGCGACAAGGATGGGCAGCTTGGGGTCATTGGACGGGATTCTACGTGCTCATGGACCAGGCTTTAGCACTGTCTTAGCAGGAGTTGAACAGAGTCCGCTGTAGCGCTTACTATAGTATATTCACATAGCTACGTGGTGTGACCTGGTCCAGACCAGGTCTGGGTAGAGGCGTAGCTTTCGGAAGGCTAGGTGGTGCGGTGCACCATGGTTCGGACCCAAACCTCATATTTAACTAGCTAAGTATTCAGAAGATGCTTAGAATGTAGCACAATAAGATACAAGATAAATTAATGGTAGCACCTTATTTGAAAGAATACACGGAATTACTCACTAAGTTTCGGTTTCTATTCGAAACTTTGAAACTCTAGTTAAGGCCTCAGTTTTTGCACCAAGGCTTTTAGTTCCCTAGCTACGCCTCTTGGTATGGGTATACACACGCCGTCCCATTCTCAGGCTATGGTCTCCTATATACGCCATAGGCCACGCACAGCGTCACAATGCTTAGGTGTACTGTTGTGGTTTCCTTCAGACGCTGACGTCAGCATATGGACGTCGTGCATTTCTATAGAAGCATTGTGACGCTGCTTACGGCTTGACGCTGTAATCAGCCTACGGCGCTTATTAGGAGACCATAGCCTTACACAAAACACTACGCGGCTATACAAGTATACTGTCTCCAGCTAATGATAAAGCGAAGCACTAACCTGGAGGAGGAGATGAGCCCTTGAGCGTTGAAGTCTCCGGTTGAACTCCACCGCTTGGTGAGGTTGACGCCGGGCGACTGGCTTTGGTTGCTGGACGTGGAGTTGTTGCGCGATCTAAGGCACACGCTACTGTAGCTGGAGCTTTAGCTTACTATCTACTGGTACTTGTAGTCCGCATGGACTTGAGCAATTTCAAACCAGGCAGATTCACATGAACACTGAACTTTATATGGCCCTACTTATATTACTGGGGCTAATGTAATCTTCGATTGAGTAGATTACGTAGAACTTTTGAGATTACTAATAAAGCCCGGTCCGTGAGCACGTAGAATTTTGTCCAATGACCCCTAGCTACCCATCCATATCGCTCGCGCGTAATTATATTGCTGTCGCGACTGTGCGACGGGCACCCGCAGTGAGTGTGCGAGCGCGATAGCAACATAATTACTCGCGAGCGATACGGATGGGTAGCTAGGGGTCATTGGACAAAATTCTACGTGCTCACGGACCAGACTATACCGATAATTTTCATTCAATTTTTGTCATCTCTTGTTTATGTGTACAAAATTGCTCAAGCCTATTGGCGTGGAGTAATACTAAAATACAACCTTATTCTCGCTAATAACTTAATCTACTTACAAAATTACATAATCGCTTACAAATAAAGCCTAGCGGCCTATCCTTTACATACTGGAAGGTGTGTAACAGATTACATCTATTAGCTTGTTGCACAATTTTATAGCATTGTTGTGTTACCTCATGGTGTTGCTCTGTTTAGCATACTAGGGTGTCAAACGAAGTAAGACGTTTACAAGTATGAAATAATTTTCAGTACAGCCGAAAGCGCAACAGTGTTATTAGCTCTTTTCACAACTGCATAAAATACAACTGTGAGCTTGATACTCCTTTGATATGCCACTGTCTGTTACATTCTGTACTGAAAGCTAAACTAGATGTAGTTACATTCGTCTAACAGATTGAATTTTTTGTTATTGTCGATTTGCTACTAAGTCGATTGGTAAACTTGATACGGCTCAACTTCTGCAGATTCATGAACTTGGTGTGGTTATTGTCGATTTGCTGTAAAGTCGATTCATCACGCAAAAATAATGTGAGAATTTGTCACAAAATTATTTTGAAGTAGCTACATAGAACTCGTTGAATCGTCGTATTTACAAAAGTGTGACGAGTCGGCTTTGTGGCAAATGGACAATAACCCATTTTGTGGGGTTTCAGACTTTCTATCGTGCGTTTTTTTTTTGCAGGACTTTCCACCAAAACCTATCCTAGGCAGACTCAGTGTCCTGTGTGCTTACCATGAGTTTACGTTAGGTGTACTCGCTAGCGACTGCGTAAAAAAATGACATTAATTAGTATGACATATTGTGCAGCGCCCCTAGCGGCTACTTTCAAGAAACAAAATCTTCATAGAGATTTTTGACGTAATCGCTAGCGAGCACACCCAACGTAAACTCATGATAGGTACACTGTTCAGAGTAATCATTAGTGTGCAATACGCAATACCGCCTCGTATCTTCTAAGAGCAATCATTAGTGTCACAGTGCAATACCTACTCGCTATACCTGTACGGCTGCGGCGGGTGAGCGTGGAGGGGCGCGGGGGTGGCGCGGGGCGAGGGCGAGGGCGCGGGCGAGAGCGACGACGACGACGCCGGCGAGTCCGACTGGAGCGAGCCGGTGGACTGGTGCTGCGGGCCGCGCCTGAAAGAGAAGCAATGGTTAATGAAGTGTTATTGTCTACGTAAAGCTGGTTCTTAACCTTTAAGTCATGAGGGATCATTTTACCAAATTTCTGTCTTGTCAGGGACCACCCCATAATCATAATCGGTCAAAAGTCAGTTTGACTGCAAAAATCAGTTAAAAGTGGTTTTGACTAAGGCATGCAAGTGCACTTTGTGGACCACTTGGAATGCCTTCAGGGACCACCGGTTAAGAACCACTGACGTAAAGGCTTAGCACCACAATGGTCAGTGACAGTAGCGGACGATGGTAGTAGTAGTAGTGGTAGTGCAGTACTGTTCATCTAAATCTGTCGTCAAAATAACAATGTAACATCATTTTTATGTTTCAGCAGCTTCCACCTTTGGCCTGATTATCGTCAGGCCGATTCAAAGGTTAGGTACTCGTTAAGTCGATCCACAAGGTGGACCGACGACATCATAAAGGTAGCAGCTGGACGCAGGCCGCTACCAACCGGGCAACATGGAAAGCATTGGGGGAGGCCTATGTTCAGCAGTGGACGTCCTATGGCTGAGATGGTGATGATGATGATGATGAATACGCTGTTACGACCAGCATGATAGTAATTCTTTTCTTCTTTGAGACGCAGAGGACGAGTATATGCGGACAAACTCGAGCAATATTATCTTATTTTTTGTCGCCGTAACAACAATCTCAACAGCATTAAACAAAGCTATTTCGGCAACTGGAGTTAAACTCGCTTCTCCTTTTGGCCTTATCAACTTGTAAGATACAGACCAAGAACTTCTCTTTTGTGGGTTAGGGTTTCAAAATCAAAATCATTTATTCAGTTTAGACCACAAGTGGCACGTATGTTTAGGAGTCAGACCACATTTCTTTGCTCATGTGGTCAAACTGCCGATTCGAGTGTCGCTCGTTAGGCCGATCCCACTCCAAACACAAGCTTAATATTCTGTTTACTTGAGGGATGGATTATCCACAATCATTAGCCACCTTTAAAATTAAATATCGCACACTCTGCGCAGTGCGCACGCCACCTAGTGACGTTAATGCATCTCAGTATCCGCTTGATGTTTACCTCTGTGGCAACGAAGATCCTGTGGATCCGTAGCTAGAAGTCCGCTTGGCGGTCTCCCGGTAGGACGGCTGCCGCAGCCTCAGCTCTCGCGTTGGAGTGCCCTGCTGAGATCCTGGAAGAGGAAGAGAAAACATCTTTAGTAAGAAGGTGGTGAGCAAGCATAATAATTATGCTTATATTATCATCATTTGGAAGGAGCTGGGAAATGAGGAGATCCGCAGGAGAACCAAAGTAACCGATATAGCTCGCAGAATTGCTAAAATCAAGTGGCAGTGGGCGGGGCACATAGCTCGTAGAGACGATGGCCGTTGGGGCAGGAAAGTTCTCGAGTGGCGACCACGGGCTGGAAGACGTAGCGTGGGCAGGCCTCCTACTAGGTGGACCGACGATCTGGTGAAGGTCGCGGGAAGAGCCTGGATGCGGGCAGCGCAGGACCGTTCATTGTGGAAAACCTTGGGGGAGGCCTTTGTCCAGCAGTGGACGTCATTTGGCTGAAAACGAACGAACGGAAGGAGCTGGGGCGTAGTGTGAGTTTACGTCAAACGCATTCGATGTCGACTGCGTAAAAAAGTGACATTAAGTGTATGATGGATTGTACAGCGCCCCTAGCGGAAACATTCAATAACCAAAATCTTCATATATTTGGTGTCTTATAACGAAAGGGCACAGAAGAAAAAGATCATCATCAACGTATTTTTAGTACATTATACATATAATATTATCTCACTCACGAGTCATAATAATCATAATTATTAATTTGGTACGCTCTGTAAACATCGGAAAAGTTTTCGACGGAATTTAAATGTTTTGAAAACCAGTATTTTCTCGTAACGGGAAACAACCTTTGGTTCTTTTTAATGTATTTTAAATGATGACCAAATAATGTTGTGATGACATCATAATTTTGTATGTTGTGCCAATAAACAAAAATAGTAAACTCAATCCACCACTATTGAATCAAAATGCAACCTAAGATTCATGAAGACGTTCTTCACAGTCTTTTGTGCAGCATCAATAATGGTAGTACAGTTTACATAATTCAAATTTAAAGCAATTTGCGACTAACATCAGCATTTAGGGAGATGATTGTCTGTGTAATATATTGATTAAGTCCTTTTGGGGGCATCAGTCTGATAAAGTCTGATCATAAATAAATAATAACTCATAATTATGTCAAATTAAGCCAGATGCGGCGTCCCACTTCGATACAGGCGCAGTACTGTACGATAAATATATTTTTTTTCAGTCTGAAAGCTATCTCCAACACCAGAGACTGGTCCTAAGACCAGGTTCGACGCAGGGTTACACCACAAACAGTGAAAGGACATCAGGTAGCTGTACCGTTGCGTCACAGAGAACGCACGCGGATTCATTTCCTAGCTGGTTCGGTTATTAATGGACAACGATTATTGCAACGAAATTCAGGAAATGCACCGCGACTGTTATGTCACTGTGATTGGGCTCTGCCTGGCCGAATGTTAATTAAAGTTGACCGTTGACGTAAACATTTCCGTAATATATTGTAGACAGTAACATTTATTTTATTAACGACACGAGTCACGACGTTGTATTGATGTTAGTAAATTACATTTTATATCCACAGTATGAACACGTCGTAGTTAAAAATAACAAAGGAATTATAAAAGTAATTATCACGAATGAGTTCTTTAATGACGAAGATTATTAAAATGAACTAATTTAATTAATTTACAGCTATTCAGCAATTTATATTGATTTATTACGCTGTTGACTTATTTTTCAAGACTTGTGTTGAAATAAGTAATTGTTATACTGCATTTAATTTTGTCTAGTACTTGATTTATTATGTTGAGATGGTTAAATATTAATGAATCGTTGTATCCAGTGGATTTTATAATAAATTAATAATTAATTTATTGTAATTTTCCTAATATTATTAATTATTCTTTATTGTAATAATTGAAAATATTAATCTTGTTATGTATGCCTTTGAGGTACCTAATTGAAAGTTTATATGTATTTTTATGCATGGATAGCAATCAAAGCAAGTTCATAAGTTGAATTTAAAGACCTCTTATCTAACTACAATGCAACGCTAAAAGTTGATGATAAAGGATAGTTGCCAGGTCTAACAGGTTAGGATAGGCTCGCCTCACCTGTGTAGGTGCCACTAGCTCGCCTAACCTGTGTAGGTGCCACTAGCTCGCCTCACCTGTGTAGGCGCCGTTCCTCTGCCCAGCCGGCGCGGGCGGCGCGCGACCCTCTAGCAGGCCTGGCTCACTCCGCGCGGTACATCCGATAATTACCTACAGCGAAGCGCCCCGCCGGCGGGTATTATATCAGTCGAGTGTCACGCGCGCGCTCGTCAGGACGCTGGCGTGCGTTGTAGTATGATTATAATTCTATGATCGAAGTATTATTTAAAAATGGACATAAAGAGAAAGAAATATTGTGCGGCGTTCGGGTGTTTAAATTCGAAAAGTAATCTACCGGATTTATCTTTTTTTTTCGTTTCCCAAAGATGCTGAAAGGTATGTTGGCCATGTAGGTAATCAATAATTCTTAGGATAGTATAGGAACCTAACCTACTATGACTACTGCTCAGAATGCGTTCGTTCGTTTCAGCCAAATGACGTCCACTGCTGGACAAAGGCCTCTCCCAAGGTTTTCCATAATGAATGCATACTTACCTACATACGTACCTCATTACAAATAAGTAGATTAATTATTTTTTCACTAGACAGCAACCCTAACAGCGTAAGAAGAGTTCAGAGGCACGCGATAGAAAGAGACAAAACTTGTAGGTGAATAAAATTGTAGGTACGTAGTGCTGTGCGAGCTGAATTCCACTGTATCGCGTCGTAGCAAGACTCGCATTTATTTAAATCGTCTTGCGGAGTAATCCTTCTGTACCTGTACTATTACTTATTCTGTGCCTCTAGTGCGTTGAGTCGCCGCAACGCGTCGGCGAGGGTGGAGCGCAGACATAGCAGCTCTTCGCCTGGCTGGAGCTCAAGCTCGAGCTCGGGCTTAGTAGCTCGCCTCACCTGTGTAGGTGCCACTAGCTCGCCTCACCTGTGTAGGCGCCGTTCCTCTGCCCAGTCGGCGCGGGCGGCGCACGACCCTCTAGTGCGTTGAGTCGCCGCAACGCGTCGGCGAGGGTTGAGCGCAGGCATAGTAACTCCTCGGCCTGCCGCGCGCAGCGGACCTCGAGCTCGGCGACGCGGGCAGCCAGACCCGCGCCCTCGCCTTCTAGCATTTCATCTGGAATAAGGGAAAAATAATCTTTAAAACCAATGAAGTTCTCGGATCTCCTCGGATAAAATTTACCATAAGTAAATAGTTTATAATCTACTACTAGATGGCGTTGTTCGCTGCTAGCTTGCGGTAAATGGTGCATGTGTTTGGTTGGAACCACTGAGTGTAAGTATCTTCTATCTTCTATATAAATAAAAATGAATTGCTGTTCGTTAGTCTGATTAAAACTCGAGAACGGCTGGGCCGATTGAGCTGATTTTGGTTTTAAAATGTTTGTCGTAGTCCAGGGTAAGTCTAAACGGTGAGCAAATAAGGAAAAATTGCGATGGCTAATTTATTGCCTTTAAGGCGGAACAGAGTTCGCCGGGTCAGCTAGTTAGCAATAAATATTATGATAAATCAACCCTTCTAGTGTTTGACCGGCAAATAAATATTTTTTATCAGTAAATCAGATTGCATAAAAGAACCACCAGTTTACCAAATATGGCCAAAATGTCATTGTCAAGAGACGTGATGACTGAATGTTTATTTATGCAAATGAAATGGGCTGGGTGGGGCTGAACTGAAACAAAATTATTAAAGACGTTAATGATGCTGCACTCCTCTCGACAACGGCTGACATTTTATCTCAATCAGGCAAAGGGGTCAAGAACGGTCATCGCGACATCGCGCCAGATACTGACAAGTATTGTTTGGCCAACAATTGATATCTCGGCAATAAAACAATTGAAAGGAAGTCCAATTGGTTCATTGCCACCTTGAGAAATTGAGGGGAAGTTAGATCGGTGATGGCTGCAACTTTAACCCATTGATGGTGTGTTGCAACTGTTGCAAGTCATCGTTGTCACTCAACTTTCAGGTCACGTGGTCGACCGAATCGGTAACGTTTGCGAATTCAACGCCGTACAAGTGTTGACATACCATTGTACGTAAACAATGGACACGTCGAATTGAGTATGCTCACATATGCAAAAAGTCACCTTAGAAATCTTAAGTGATAGTGAACTTTAGTGGTATTTAAACAAAGATGATTTCAGTTTGTGTTGGGATTGTGCAAATAGTTTTTCGTGAAGGACTTTTTACATACGTAATGTTTGTTCTGCATATGATGTATGTATGTATCTATCATATGATTTCCGAGAGTAATTCCATTGTCATGGTTTACTCAAATGTGTGACGGAATATGAAGTGTACTATTTATGCAGGCAGCGTATCGTTGTTACATAATATTGTAAGTTACGTGTCATATGGTAGCGTATGTTGTGTTTTTTTTTATCAACAAACTCATATTTGCTTATCTCATTCGAATGTTGTGAGAATCATTGACGTAGTAGTGATTTGATTTGATTAAGATAAATTGGTGACTAATATGTAATCCTCGAATCTGTACTACCACAACTACTAACAATATCGGACAAGAGGAAATTAAATAGTACAGACGCATAGATCACCCCGCGTCAATCTATGGAGAGACGGTACCTAATCGTCTAAGAAAAGTAACTGAATTCATCTCTGTCTCGTCATAGACATTTGGAGATCGACTAATGAAAATTGATCCATGATACTTCAAGCTACAGCTTCTTTTAGTCCGACTAGTCAAAATTGATCGTTGCACTCACGCCAGGCCGCGTAGACGTCGTTCATGGTGTCTCCAGGAGAGTCGCTGGCGCGGGAGCTTCTCGACTCCCTGTCTCCGTGGCTGTCCATCGTCACTTTTGGCACATTTCCTCACTTTTATAAAATTATTGGACACTTATTTTGAATAAGGCGACATATTTACCCATAGCACTGTTAAAATTGAGGCAGAGTCACGTCAGAAGTTTTTGATCCGATTACGTTTAGAAACATGACAAAAGAACAACATACTATTATAATATTACGAATGGTACTATAAGTTGCAGATCTATAGCAATTGCAGCTATTACTAGTACAGCACGTGCCAATAACCCGCATGCAAATGAAGCGATATGGCCTATTGGTCATGGTCATAACTCTTCAAGGTTTTTCATGAAACAGCACTAAAAGAAAAGATTTTAAAATAACTTTTCTTAGGAGGTAAATGTTTGTAAAGAGCAATAACTATGCAAATGTGTAAGTGTTTGGACTCCCACTAGTCACAGGTTGTATTATTAAGTAAACAAATAGCATAAAAGTACACAGCAAAAAGCAAACAATTTTTGAGTTCAGGGTCCATTTGCATACCGCAGACGTAGACGGGGCTAATTTTAGAACACATCAAGATGTCGTTAGTACATGTCATTTGTATGTGTATCCGTGCAATTCTTACAAGGAAAATTTGATGGACGACCTTGCCGAGACGGACTTTTCCTTTCATGTAGATTTTTACATTACTTGTAGGACAATTGTTCTGAATACTCAACAGTTAAGATCAGGGTTGTGCTCTTGAATGAATAAGGAGATTTGTGACTTCAACGATAGAGCTTCGTATAACCATGAGCATAACGATGAGGATGAAGAACGAAGAGGTTATCAAGACGATGTCTATTACGAGGAAATACAGGAATCTAATGAGCTGAAGAGAGTAGATGAAGAAAAACTCAAATTGTCGCGAAAGATCAGTCAAGAAGAATGAGAGAGAAAATTTAGTTTATTAGACTGAGATGGCTGAACATCTGACATCATAACTGATTATGTTTAGATAATTTTGAATATTTTTGACGCTTACCCAATGAAAATGCGCTTCACAAACACAACCAAGAGAAATTAAAGTTCCACACTTGATTACGGTTGGGCAAAAACTGGATACTTGTAGGAAGGTCGTGGAGCAACAAGTGTGTTTACTAGTTGTAACGGTACGTCGGCAATTTGCATAGACGATGGAATACGAACGGGGACATTGTAATAGATAAGCGTTTACGCCGAAGTAGGCAACGCGTAAACGAAACGAGATACTCTCACACCTGTGTATAACACTTAGGACTAGACAGTAACTACATTCCCCTTCTCTTCTATTAAATGCTGATGCCAGATCCAGTAAATTGTTTTCATAGGGCGGAATTTCCAATACTGTTCTGATGAAAAATCGTAATTTCACCGAAGTTACTGCCTTGTCTAGCATAAAAACTATTCTATAATAGTTTTCTACTACGTGTAGGCTGTAACTATCCTGGTGACTTATGGTTTAAAACATTCGTTCGTTAGTTTTAGGCTTCAGCCAAATTAATGATGTCCACTGCTGGACAAAGGCCTCATCCAAGGATTTTCATAATGACCGATCCATGCGCTGTCCGCATCCAGTATTTACACGATGTAAAATTAATTAATATTTTGTCCGATTTTGTGTCTTCGTAAGTTAATGTTAAAGTATCAAAATGTTAGTCGTTACTTGACAATGTAAGCAATTATGTCAACGACGAAGCTCACGTAATTGTCCCCTATGTGTTCGACGTCATAACAACAAAAACGTAAGTGTACGCGATTACGTTGGGCAATCTGGGCGATTTCGTTAAGTGGACTGGATAATGATAATTATGTTAATAAGCGTGTAAGCTTAATTGCTGTTTAACAGTTTACTTACAATTATGAGGTCTTAACACTTGTGTTTTATTACGTTGCCCGACTTCGAGTTGTGACAGAAATGCAAGACATTTCCGAAACATTCGATAATTAATTTAAGTAAGGGATATCTTTTCAACAATAAAACCAATTACGTAAAGGGATCGCTCTCAAAGAGTTTACAATAATAAAGTCGAATTGAGAGAAAGAACATTTTAACAAAAATATTATGAATACAGTGCATTGAAAAGGACCTACATGAGCATTTCAAAAAACGTGTGGGTCAAAGTTATGGGAAAATAAAGAGAACACTCAGTTTAAGTACGTTATCGTGCTCACGACACATACATTTGCCCCCCAGTGAGCTGGCTTTCTTTAATACTTATTTACAACTAGCAGTCGTTCTGCCAAGATCAAGTAAGAAACTTACTCTCCTCGTGTACGGTGATAAAAATCCCACAAAATTATTATCCCTTGATGTCTTCTTCTTCTTGTCATGTCTACAAATAAATGAATTTGAATTTACAACTAACCTATACCTACAGTGTCACCCCAAAACTCCGCTACAAGAGTTACCTTGATTTAGGCGTTGTTGTTTATAAAGTTATTACTGCCATTTCTATAGTTTACTTATAATTTCAGATATGGTTTGTCATGGTGACCTACTCGTACTTGAATACCCAACACGAATGTGATGAGTATTTTTTCCTTTTTAAAAAGGTCAAGAGTTTAAAACAAACATGTGGGATATAGAAAAGAAAGTTTGGAAACCGTTTTTCCGCTTCGCCGAGCATATGAATGGCATACAGAGATATGCACGATAACATGACAGATAACGCTGGCCGGAACAAAACATTAGCAGGGTTATCGACTTATGGAAATACGAACAATACATGATACCATAAACGGGAATGTTTGTGAGTCTGGACTGCATGTATCTCTTTAGGTAGGTACACTTTTACGAAAAATAACTAAAAGATTATGATAAAATCAATGTTTTTCAGTTTTTTAAGCATACTTATTAATGTTGGATTTTCAGACTGTTAGTAAATGTAAACAACATTATTAAACAGTTGTCCGAAGTACCTATCTTCTTAAAGCAATAACTTTCTCAACTAATATCTCGTTTTAGATACAAACTTTCCGCGTGAAATGTTACTTCAATCTAACAATCTAATCAACCATAAATAGCCAACCCTAATCTGCATCTAATCGAAACGATACGAGCAAAAACACTGCATTCTCACGGCTGAGAAAGTCAAACGTGGGAAGGTCTGTAGAAAATAATATGTATTGTTCGTAACGAGACCTCTCCGAAACACGACTCTATGCCGCGGTGAAAAGAACACGAGACCAGTCAGCGGGTTTATTGAAGTGATAAACGGTATGGCTCGTACTTAGATGTAATTGGAGTTGTTAGGTTCTCCAAAGACTATGCAACACAAACTAAATTCTAGCCACGAAGACTGACCAAATTGTCTGAATTAATCAATCAATCAGTAGGGGTTACTACTAAACATACCATATCAATCAGTCTAATAGAGTTAGGGTGAACACTACAAACAATGCATACTGCCAAATCGGGATTTGGATTGGGGGAGACCCTAGTCTCCAAAACCCAAAAATTGATACTCCCCTGAGTATCAAACATTGCCAGTACCCGTGGATGTAATGCTGAGAGATAGGCGTGTCTAAGTTTTGACGTCGCAACACCTTGACATTTGCGTGTGCGCCCGTAATCCGTATCGAATCGTCGTTCTATTGTTATTGTTGTATCGATGGAGGTATCGGATCAGGAACCCGCGGGCTTGCACCCAGCCTTATCAGTGCACTTGCGTACAAATTGCATAAGTGTCATGTTACAGCTTACAGCGTGAGTGGAAGTAAAAGGCGCATAGGGCCGCATAACCTGAACCCAGCGGTGGGATTATGTAACCAAACACAAAAACATGAAATGAATTTTAATAATTTGGTTCAATAGGCTTCGGTTACAGTATTTTATGGTAATGAGACAGGCAATTCCAATACAGTCAGACAGAGATGTAGAACTGATAGATAGGTAAGAAAATAAACATCGAGATTTGGCATAATTGTGCGAAATATTTTGTCGCCAAATTGATACAGAATGAATGATTTGCCGGGTTTTTTAAATTCATAATATTAATCAAGCTTAACTACCCACGTTTAATTTTCGTGGTAAATCTTGGCATAATAGGTATTTTCCCACACTTCGTGATAGTCATAATAGCGGTTTTGCTAAGCTATCCGATGAAAATAAAGACGTTTCGCATTTCAACGTAGGAAGGTATTTGAATTGTCACCGAAACGTAAAGTTCACGGAAAGGACGAATTAATAAAAAACCTACAAAACACAGGCCCGAATTCCTTACGACCGGATGGGTTGGCTCGGCGGCCATTTTTGTGCTTCTCTCAAGATGACATAAAACCTATTTATTGTTATCCTGTTTGCTTCCTGGCGACGCCAAGTCTAGACTGGACCATTGGGTTCGGTCGTTTGCCAACCCAATTTACGAGCGTGCACTGCAAAATTTAACATTGTCTGTATAATGGTACTTTACACATAATTATGGCTGTTTTATGTATTGCTGTGCAGTGCAGTGTGCTTACCATGAGTTTACGTTAGGTGTGCTCGCTAGCGACTGCGTAAAAAAATGACATTTAATTGTATGACATATTGTGCAGCGCCCCTAGTGGCTACTTTCAAGAAACAAAATCTTCATAGAGATTTTTGACGTACTCGCTAGCGAGCACACCTAACGTAAACTCATGGTAGGTACACAGACGCTCTCAGCTAACGCATTGGTCACATGATCGATTTGCAGCTTACGAATACGGAAAAGCATGTGAGCAAAAAAAATTGAAAGATTTAGAGTGCAGATGATATCGGGCATTGACTCCTAATTTATGTTTTTAAACATTTGGAATAACGATCGCCAGTTTCACCAAGTAAATTGGTAAAGCCAGCAGTGTGTCCTTATTTGTCAGCTACCAATCTCTATGTAGTCCATTGTCAATGAACTAATCGCCGGATGTGACGTCAGCAGGCCATTTCAATTTCTAATGGCGTCAATGTCGGATATGTGTGATTGGAAATCTGCACGTGCACGACGATATATGACTGGAATTAATATGAATCTATTTTAGAAATGGCGAATCCCTAAGGCTGTTGTTTGTACAATTAAATATGAGACTCATAAGCAAGCTGTCTCACGAAATGATATAAAGGCATCTTGCAAATGTGTTGTAACTCTTAAAAAACCTTATGTGAAAAAATATTCGGCTATTCGTCTCTTTCGCATAAATTTCAATATATGCAAATGTCGTCTACATAAAAGGATAGTTAATTAAGGTTTGACAAACAATTGGCTGATACACAACATCTTGCTAGAGATAAATCAAAACTAGAGTCTCTGAAAACTTTGAAATAAAGATTTCCCAACTGAAAAGATAAAATTTAAGAACCTCTTTGAAGGCCTCGCTACTCCATTAGCATTTTCGATAAATACAATCGACTGAAATTTACATAATAAGCGTAATTATGCATGCTATTGTAAGAACACAAAACAATGTACCCATAAAACCTACGGTGGAAATTTTGACACTGGTTGACTGATTAGTAATGGTGTAGTTTTGCCTCGCAGTGAAGTTTTCTAGAAACTGCCCTTTACTCGGTGACACTGACAGCGTGTTTTGAAACGACGTTCAAAACTTGAGTCGATCCGATCGTTCATTCGTTAGCCATAGGTGGACCGACGATCTGATGAAGAAGGTCAAAGGTGGAAGCACCTGGATTGCGAACAGAGCAGGCCTAGTCGTTGTAAAAATTACTGGTGGAGGCCTTTTTCCAGCAGTGGATGGATGGATTGGATGAGATTAAATATTTGGACCAGAACAAAAACCTTAGCAATTTATGGTAGGTAAATAAAAACATGCGTATTTCTATTGCTTAAGTTAAAAGATGTCTACATGTAGAATGCGCCCGCGCCGATCACGTGGCGTCTCGCTCGGGCAGTATTGAAAACGACAACAGACAGGACGTGATCGCGATTGTACACCGCTTGTTTACTAGAAACACGTATTTTCGCTTACTTTGTGTTTTTTGCGGCTCGCAAAGGCGAACAGTCAATGAACAGTTAAATCATATGAAGTAGTTACGAACTTTTATTGCATTGACTTTTTCGACAGAACCAATTAAGTAGGTAATGTTTTAAAACCAAATCAACAAAATTCTACTCTGGAATCTTAGAGCGGCCCAGTTGCCGGAAGAAAAAATTCGATCCTGCGACTTGGCCCGTGGACCAAGCTAAAAGTGACGTCAAGTATGTTGTCGCCAGTTGTTTAGCTTGAATCAAAACTTGACCTGAAAACCATCAGGTGAGATACAGGCCAAGAGTTTCCTCGTTGTGAATAAAAAAAACTTAATGTGTCATTTGTTTTACTTAGTCAATATTGTATTCTGTCCCTAACTTTAGCTTATTCCGATGATGTCATTCCAGACGAGTTGAGATGGGCACAACATGTTTTAGTATTTATTAGCATTATCGGAGATAAGATTGCTTGTGATATAACAAGCCCTTTGGTATTTTTGAAGGAGTCATAATGTTTATTTATAATGTATACCTAATACTGACAATAATATTTATAAATGAGAATCCCAAATAACATCATTGGAACTTCTTGCGGCCATAGCTACTACGTTATGATATTATTATGGTATTTTGTTATACTTAACAACAATTATAGTAGTACAATAGCAGTAGCTACCAGTATTATCATAAAGTCCATGACCTATTTCGTATGTTGACGAAAAATTACGAAAACGCAAAGTCTTAATCTGGCTCAAACAAAGCAAGGCCGCCCATCAGAACGCGGCCATACAACAAATGGCGGGCCATTACCGAAATTATCGCACAAATACACCTAAATCCACAAATAAGTTTCACTGTCTAACATTTGGAACAATCGCCGTGCAATACTTGCAGTCCACTGAAGGACAATACACATTGTCCAGCATCAGCAATCAGCTGTATTAGCTCTACATCTTTGCTATGCTAAAACATTCTGTGCTATATCTAACACAGATTGGATTTTAGAACGCTTTTCTATTACGTACAAAAGAGTGTTGCATTCAACTTTATCTAAGCGAAATCAATGTTATAGTGTCTACATACAGGCACCGAAAAAGCGTTTCAGTGACCTAATGATTGGGCCCACATGACATTGCTAATGGGACAATTTATGGACAGTCATCTGGAACCCCTTGAAAAAGGTTTATAAATAGGGAACGAAACGACAGCCAATTTCCACCAAGTGACAATTAGCGTGCTGGGTAAATTCTACCCAATGGTGGACTGGCATTCTCATTATTAATGGTATGAAATTATGAATCTTCAGTACCTAAGTTGTTTTCACTTAATAAAAAGAAATGGAGAAACATTAAAGCGACACATCCAACTCCCATTAATTTGTTTGTTCTCACTATCTTGCATTAGAAAATCAGCTCTCACAATAAGACATTAAGTAATATAAAAAGTTATTATAGTTTACAAGCTTGATTTAACAAAAGAATGTCCATAAAAACTATCTCTATCTATCGTTAATATCACGTTAGCGGTGGGAAAACCCACTCGTGCTCGTCAAATAAGCAAGTCAAATACAAGAATACATACTTATTTATATGTAAAAAATATGTGCATATAAAGTAGATATATTTGACGAAGTTTACATTAAAAACTTAATTCTGAAACATAATACTTAACAAAACATTTCAGCTCTTCGAAAGTCCAAAAACTAAGGAAGTTTTTGGATATCAATTTCTAACAAATCAAAATAGAAAATAGCTAATCGGCATGAATCGATTCGATTCCTCCAATCAGCTAATAGCAACCCTTTGGAAAAACCATTCCTCTTTCGCCTAGTCGCGGCGCTCCCACAAATTAGATTAGCAACGCGCAAAAAATGGCTTCTTTTCACGCAAATATCACAAAAACGACACTAATGTTGACTAAAAAACGTAAACAGATCAAAAACAAATGCCTCACGAAATTCAGTTGCTCTGACAACCGACGCAAACTCTAGTTTTCCGAGCAAACCTTCACTTTTTTCTTCACACACTAATCACAGACTTTAGCACCAGCCAGTTCTTTAACACCAACAATAATAAAAAAAGATTTTCTTCTTGTTTTTCGCTTAAAATTCTCAGGTATGATGAAGCCGGCAGCCTCAGCACTAACTGAATTATCAATTGGGGCCAGACAGCTGATTAAACATAGAACCGAAACAGTTCTAAATTCAGCTCACGGAAGGAAAAGAACCTTAAACGCTAGAGAGGAAAGTGGAAAGTGCTAAAGGTGTTTTGAAGGAGGACCCTGTCGCAGTAAGCGGGGTAGGTTGGCACGCATGCGTGGGGTGTTACAATGGGGTTTCGAAATTTGAAAGCTGCTATTTGAATCTGGTATTTCTGCTAACGAAATAGAATTGGAAATTGTGTGGTTGATGTTGGAGCGCATGCGTGGTATGTCGCAAGTAGTAGACTAGTAAATATTTGAAATATTTTGTTTGAGGATTTACAAACAGTAACCAAGGAAATATGAAGCACTTGTGTACATGTTATACTTGACGATTTGTTTAGCGTTTAGTGACAATACTCTATTTCACGTGTTTTAGTAAGGTGCCACTGCTAATACCGAGAACCTTGGACGGTTAGAACGATAATATGTTGCCAACGTAAATATCGAAAGACGTCTTACATTATTTTAAGGCATTACGACCAATTGAAATAAGAGTCATTGTCAATAGCTAGCTACTAATGAAAACACATATTCACTCATTATGTAAATAATTTAATGTTTGTACGCAAAAGTGAATCATATAGTTTATCGAGTATCTTAAAAAGTACTTAAGTTGGTTTTAAAAGAACATCTTTAAACCTTTTTAAAGCTCTACAAGAAATCGCTAATGACAAAACACAATCTTCATTAAATGCATGAGCAAATCACACCTATACAAGGTAAACATGCCTTTTCAAGATCAACCAAGTACCTATGTCTCTAACTAAATACATACTGGTGTTGTGCCTTGAACTTGAATCGGTAGAACCGTTTGGAACATTGAAGATCAGAATTATATTGTTATTTTCATGCTTATTAATAAGAAAGCCACGGCTCCCAATCCTCCAATTTGTTATGGATTCTTCTTTATCTTAATGAGTAATATTATCGTATTTATTACTTACTGATCAAAGATGATTTAGATTCGAACGAAGTCCACTGCTTGAGTGATAGGCACTAAAGCTAACTTAATCAGTTTTCGGAGAAGATCCAAGTCGACAACTGGATAGTCATACAAAAGTAGCGTGCCAAATATAACAATAAGTAAGTTAAAAGATAAAATAAAGTAATAACTTGAAAAAAATTGCCTGAGAAGAATTAATTACTCAAACAACTTAAACAAATAATGTTAAAAAAGCGACAATATAGAAAAACGAGCCAAGATTCCGGTTTTTAGGATCTAAGTATTCTATCAATGCGACAACACTGTTCGATATCCAAGGCCTGCGATGATGTAACGTTGACATCACGCGTCCATTTGAATTCGCAGGTGACCTCCGCTGTCAGCCAGATCCGATAGCCGCGTTTTATCTGATAACATTCATGTAAACATGTATTTGCATTTACATTGATGATCTTATGCAGAAAACTAATGGTACCTAACTACTACTCGTGCTATACGAAACTACGAACTTAGACAAGCGACACGATAAACGTATCGTCCCAAAATTAATCGCTATTAAGTTCAAAAGATAATGAAATGTTTATGTGGCCAGTATTCTAAAACTATTCTCATCGGAACTCCTAATCATTTCTTTTTTTATTTTAAGTCCTGCTGGGAAATGATGCTCTTGTGTTTTTTTTCTAAAATTTTTTACTAGAATATATTTAATGCAAATTAATGTCGCAGGACGCAGTGAAACATTATCTATTTTTATCTTTACGATCCCTGCGCCAATAAACTTCTTATTGCACCTGTTTATCTACATACACGGGCAAACAGGATTTGCAATGCTAATATTAGTAGAAGTTACTTGCAAATACCTCCGAGAAGTATTCTAAGCTAGCTAAGTAAGAATAAATTATTAACAATTTTTCCTTTAATATTAACGACTTGTTAGCGACAGCATACTCCAGCAAATCCTTAATGTCCACAATTCCACTAACCACATTAGTGCAAAATATTTGTTGATCAATATGATCATGATGACCTAATATTATTATGAGTACACAGACATGTTCAACCATTTGCAAACTTGTTTAGCTTCCTTTGAATTTATTTTCGTATCATCATCAAATTCTTGCAATAAATATCTCTAAAACTAGCTTATTTGCGATAGCATTTATCCAAGCAATTAGCTCTTAAATCAAGGTTGTACGCGTTTTTGCAATGAGATTGCGAGTGTTTTGAAACGCCGGTCATCGAAAGTGTTCTCAGACGACTCAAGAGTCTCGAGTTCTCGACTTGACAGGATAGGGTTATCGATTAAATCTGATGAATCCGATTATTATAATACAGACAGCTCGTGAGTACCATCATCTGTCTATAGAATATAACATTGATACACAGAAGATTCTCAGGATTGTTGTACTTTACTATGAAACTACACTAAAGCACTTAATTTATTCTGTGACGGAAGTAATTTGTGCCCTAAGGCCTTTAGGCAAAATGCCTCTTTTGTAACATGAGCCAGAGACTCAAAATTGATATTTTTGTTACAAGTAAACCTTTTTCTGCGTAGTGATGGGAATTGCAAACCCTATTTCTTGCGGCCTTGATTGTAGAGATGCAGTCATAAACATTAGCTAACCTATACGATTTATCTGTAATAATGCAGACAGCGGTCAAAGGTGTGAAATTAACATTACAATATCCTGTTGCTAATGATCTCCCATTCTTTTCATGTTACTTCAAAACAATTTCAATTTCAACGTCAATCAAATGATCGACAGATTGATTTCGCTATGTTGCGCACTTCATTAAAGAGCTATTAATTTAAGCCTGCAGTCTAGTAATTTTACCCATAATCGTGGTTTTTAATCATTCTTTCAACTTATCTCCATTCTTTACGTTCGCGTTACTATCAAGAATCAAGATGGTGTTAATTATTTTCCCTCTGCCGTGGGTAAGAATACTCAATCTTAAAGTGTAATTGAACATTAACTCCCATAAAATTACAATAATAATTCAAAGTCATGCGTCAATGAACTTCAGGCCTCCCACGTAATTCGATCTGTTTTATTAATAATCGCTGGATTTGCGATAATGTGTCACCTCTATTGCTTAGGTATTAAAGTTGTTTTTAAAACGATTGTAAAAATCATACTTATTAGCATAATATGGAGGTGGGATAACGCCGGCGCATAGATCATAGATGAGTTTATTGATTGAGGTAATTTCGCAGAAGTCTGTAAAGGATTCAGTAATGGATTGGAATAAGAAAACTTCAAAACAAAATCGTGAAAGAAACAAATTATGCGCATAAATTAAGTAAATTAAAGATAGGCTATAAGACAATGGTATATTTGTAGCTTCTAGTATCAAAAATTAGAGACAAACTTGACAGATACCTATTGCGAAGACGAATTTTAACGAACCTAAGTTTTAAATGTTCCTTTTGAAAAGGAATGTTTAGTTAGATCAACAACACATAAGTGCCACTTGTAGTCTAATCTGAATAAATGATTTTTGAAAACTGGAAGTAATATGGCATTGAACTTAGGCGGCAAGGTGATTTTTGCGACAAAAACAACAATATCTAAACGTAGTTAAATTCAACTGGTTAAATTGCGTTTGATTATTTCATTAGCTTGGATTCTTTTGCCAACCTGAAATAACAAACTGGCTAGGCCTACCACGAGAAGAGGAACAGACTCGATCTGCCTTGAATTTATCCATTGCACAGATACATCCAGCTAAATCCATAGAGTTCTATCTGATCACAGCTCTATGAGCGCCGGCGTCACGTGTAGGCGCCATCTTGCAATGGCGGCCAGGGTCGCCTGTCGTTCATAATTGCAGCATGGTGCACATCCGATGGGTTGCACAATCAGTATGTAAAATTACTGCTTACACCATTATTATTTTGCAGTACCTACTTATTAGTACATAATTCGCACTTCTGTGCAAACATAATGCTAAATCAATTCACTGTTTTATGATGGTTTTCCTTCATGTTGATGTTCCTTATTCTGATGACGCTTGACTTACGTTAGGGTCTTTACTCAAACCCCGTTAATCAGACAGAATGCACGTTTATAAATCTTTCTATCTAAATCAATGCAACGAGTGTTCTATTACAGATTACTGAACTATTAAACATTTGTATGATAGGCACATGACATGCAAGACCCAACTAATTTATATTGGCAACTTCATTCTACAACGTAACAAAACACCGCCAGTCGACAGACCGGCTGCGGCCCTTCCAAACAAAAATAAAACACAACCTGCCGCGAACCAGCACCCCACTCGTGCGCACCGGCCCGTGACGTCAGACAAAGCGCAGGAAGTCAGGTGCGCGGGCGCTTGTTTAACGGCCCAATGGCGCAGGATGCGTTGATAACAAATATTATATGCATCGCGTTGGGGAACAAAAGCTTTCAGATAGTTTATGCAGTCTAGTTGCCCCGCGGCTTTCTTCCTGACATTGCTAAAGATATTCATGAAATGGTTAATTCCGCGACTGGGCAAAGCTGTAATGTAATGCCAGTTAGGTACAGTGATGACTGAACTGATGGAAGAAGCTAAATGCAAGGAATGTAACAAGCCGAAGACAGGGTAAAATGGGGCGATTTATGATCCAGCTATGGAGGGTTATAGATACGATGGATGATGTTCTAATGTAAAGTCATCTGTCTGTACGTAGCTAAAGAAATAATGAGTTACATTTACAAGCCGGTTAGTTTTACATCAAAGAATATTGATAAGTTCTCGCGACGGCACACCAGGTCGTGTGAATATTTATGGGAAATTCAATGGTACAGTAATCATTCATTAAAGACTATCGCGCATGCCTCAGGCAGTTCATGCACTATATTTAATGAGGATCAGTACTGTTGTAGAAAATTCAATGAAACTAGTATCTACGTTAATCTTTAAGACATAAGAAAGATATATCTTTTTGAATTATCCAAATCGGACCATTACTTACGAAGATATTAAGTAATAAACATAGGCCGTTTTTGCCGCTAGAAGTCAACGTACGCAGGGCCGCGTGACGTCACTATATCCGAATCGAGCGCAGCCGGCGTACTATTGGGATGGAAAATATTTTTTTCCAGCTAAACTATCAGTTTTAGAAAAAATCTTTTAATAACATTTATTCATCAAAATAAAGTAACCTATCGACCAGTAATTTTTAAAAATAAAAATTGTGAAAAATTGGTATCGCTATGTCCAAAAACCACATTTTTATAGGATTCGATGGAATGCGGAGACGCGGTTGGGGTGAGTGTAACTTTATGATTGTTTGTATTGAACATAATAATACATAATATGAGTGCTAATACCCAGTTTCTGGCCTAGGGGGGGGGGGAGGGGATAAGTCATACCCAGCTTCTGGCCGAGGGGGAGTCATACCTAGCTTATGCTTATGGACTGGGGGGAGGGGCTAGCCTTACCCAGCTTCTGGCCTGGGGGGGGGGGGGGGGGTCAAGTCATAACCAGTTTCTGGTTCTGGCCTAGGGGGGGGGGGGGGTAAGCCATACCCAGCTTATGCTTATGGCCTGGGGGGAGGGGCAAGCCTTACCCGACTTCTGGCCGAGGGGGAAGTCATGCCCAGCCTATGACCTGGGGAGAGGAGAGGGACGGGGGAGTCATACCCAGCGTCTAGGCTAAGATTAAATAGATTTCCAGGAGGGAGCAGCTGGCCCGCCCATGGGAACGGCGAATAGATCGGTAGGTAGGGTAGGTTTAACTCAGGAAAACTAAATAACAGGTAGGTATTGCGTGTACATCGAAATGATCTTCATAGCAATGTCTTGTAGCCTAGGCAGAGTGTATCTGCCTTAGCTATTCTTATTGTTAGAAGTAGATATGACTCTAACAACACTTATGAACACTTTATTTGAATAAATCGCCAAATATACCACCGCGGAGACCCTAATCGCGTCTCCGCGTTCCATTGAATCGTATGAGCGTATGGATTTTTTGCGATATTTTTCACAATTTCTATTTAAAAAAATTACCTATCGATAGCTTACTTTATTCTGATGAATAAATATCATAACAAGTTTTTCTCTAAAACTGATAGTTTGGCTAGAAAAAAATATTTTCTATCCACGCAGTACGCCGGCAGCGTTCGAATCGGATATAGTGACGTCATCGGTCCCGCGCCGGGCGGTCAGTGAACTTTTTTAGTAATTTGGCCATAACTTCGTCAATTTTTGTCGTAGAACAAAAATTTTTGGACTGTATATTAAGGATTTCTTAGACCTATAAATCTGCATTCACAGCTAAAAATCGAAATGATCCTCATTCTCGGGAAAAATACCAATTAATACACCCTGAAGCATTCTTAAAACTTTAAGATAAATAATTATGAATGTTCCATTGATAGTGTGCGTATTCTGAGAATACACATAATTTCAATGGTAACGAACCAATTTTGCAATAAAACATTTTTGGGAGTTTTAAGCGAAGTTTACGGTAACCTCAGTCGTTTCATTAAATGTTTATGTTCAGTAGCACCAATTGTAAGTCCCTTAGCGGCTGCCAAATGAAGTGAGCGGTAGAAACAGCGGCAGAACATTGTAATGAGCTCCAGTGACAGCGCGTGAGGTGAATATTCTAAGATTGGAATCTGAGGCGAGCGTGCCCTTTGTGTTGGTTCTCATTCATATGCTTACTTTGTACACTCGGTCGCAAATAAACTGAAAAATCTTAGATATAAATAAAATCTTTACACTACCAATTTACTAAGTTCATTATCATTGTATTTACACGTCTCCCTTTTTCAAAATGCCTGAGAAAAACTCATTTACCGCGAGCTATCTTTCAAATTGTGTAAGCATTTGACATGGTTCGTGAAAAAGACCGATGTGAAGCACAAGGTATTTATCATCCGTCAGCTTGTTCAAAGCTCTTGAAACCAAACTGGGGAACACAAGTACTTTTCCACTAACCGTTACTTTTAATCTAAGGCTTTCTTAGCTCGCATATTTTCCAACTTGACTGTACATAAGTCGTGCATGCGAAACGAATTGTAGCAAGAGCTCTGAGACCGCGAGAACAATCCGACCATTCCCAGCAGAAGGTTTGTGACTTTTTACTAGCACTCATTAGTGTTATTTAACCGGCTAATCGTTGACAATCACGATCCCAAGTTTTAGAACAAGGTTTCGTGATAGAGACGTTGGGTTAATGAGATGATAACGACCGAAACATTCAGAATGAGCAATAAACTTGTGTAATTGAGCACATTCACATTCTCACATTTGTGTATACATATCACTTTTGAAGGTGTGAAAGCTCTATGCCGAAATCTGATATGTATTTATTAAGCAATGCAGAAACATCCATCGATTTTGGAACTTTATACGAGTGCCAGGCACAGAAATATAAGCACACAGTAGAAATGTATTCCAAAAAGAGCAAAAAGAGTACATAAACGTGTGTTTTACCCACACAAACACCTCTAGACACTTTGAATATGGAGACAAAATACACCATCAACTGCATCAATATGATGATCCCTACGGTACTTTTTAGGGTTCCGTAGCCAAATAGCAAATAATTTTAATTTCATGAATCAATGGTACGGAACCCTTTGTGCGTGAATCCGACACGCACTTGGCCGGTTTTTTATCCACAAGCAAACTTGACTACTTGTGTTTTTATTGGCGGTCAAGCTGCAGATCTTGACTACACAGGAGTTGCAGCGGTGGGAACGCTAGATGGGGATAGATCCCGTGGCATAGCAAGTGACGGATACTCACTGGCATGGTCGTCGTGCAGCAGATTGTGGTAGCGGTGCTGCTTCTCGTTCGCGTCGAGCCTCATCATCACGCCGGGTCACAACACCATCGCGAACTGCCTGCAACAAAGGAACATTCTTCCGTCAGCATCACCATCGCAAAAGGTATCCACGCTTATTCTTTGGCTTAGTCATAGAGGTATATTGACAGGTCCAGGAAAAAACTCATAAAACTCATTTATTTTGCAAATAGGCTTTTCAAAAGCACTTTTACACTGCCTACCAGTGGTAAGATTTCGGGATGGTCGGCTCGGAATTTTGGGATTCAAACTGGGACAGAGTTTCGTTGCTACCTAGTGCCTAGAAATGCTCGTTAGTATATAGTAAACTAATGATAGAAAACTATATTACCTACTATAACTATGACTAAATCCCAGTTATTCCGGATACACAAGTGTAGATCTTCTTTTATTCATTAATTATTACAAGAGAACGCTGTAGGCAAGCAATTTTGTGCGAAAATTAATGATGCAACATTAACATATCTTAGTTTACGAACATATAATAAGCCATAGCCAGTCAAAATATTGTGTAGCTTTATTTAAACCTAAATATCGCAAAATGTTTAACGCCTTCCTAATAATCATAAATCGTTTATTACAAGAAAATACATTCGAGACATGAAGTGAAGTTGCAAAAAACATTTCGTAATCGCATTTTGGGCTGTTGACCGGCGCCCGCGCATTGGGCAATTCAAAGACTGCGAGTGGAATTGAATGGATTAACAGAAACATGACAGATTCGAATTTAAACGGTGCTTAATTTGGACAATTTACCCAATTGCCGGAATGAGGAAGAGCCAATGATTTAGTGCTGAATCGCTTATTCATTGCTAATTGCCTGCATTGAAATGTAATTATTGGTTCATTTCACTCGTACGCCTTATTAGCCGACATCAAAAGGGGAATATACGCAATTAACCGAGAATTTTTAATTTTCGTCACAGTGCTTGCCATTGCAACATATCGATTTCATATTCACAGGTTATTAAATCATTCAATGCGTTGGGACTTGAAAAATGATTGAAACATTGCCTTTTAGTGCAATATTTTAATTTACGGCTCGATCGATTTAGCCAATTATGGCTTTGGTCATTTGCAATGGTTTCATAATTTCTATAAACCCGGTGCGCAACGGTAGCCGGCCGTGGCTGGCCCAGTTCTTTAATGAAATTGGCAGAAACAATATCGTTCCGGTGGTTATCGGCCATTGTGGTCGGCTCTATGGGCCTTTTGATTGCGGTGCAATGACATCTACGCCATTTTAAGCCGGCTAGGGCTGCCACTGTTATGAAATTTGACTGCAAATACAGGTACAGACAAAATCCTGGGACCGCTTAGCTTTGTTACTTTCGTCCTAGGGTATTAGATTTTGGATGAGCCATACACGAGAAAAGGAGGGATGGGTAGTACAAAATAATGACGATCTAATGATTATAAATATACTATTTTATAGTGCCTGACTAGACTAGACTAGACCTGTAAAGATTTTGAAGAAATAGGGATTTGCAATTATGTCATCATGATCTGATTTTGTTGGTGTGAATTTACACACTTCAACATGAATGATTGGCAACCCTTGATTGTTTCGATGGTCAGTGGGCTGAATTGGATTGCGTGGGGCAGTATTACTTTTACATTAGGACACGTAGACTCCTCTTATGGCCTTTAATGTGTCGAGAGTAGGTCAATTTCCGCAGTAAATGGGAAATAAGGAACTTTAACTGACTTTTTTAAGGCGATGTAACACTCTTTACTGTTGTTTTAAAATCTAAAGCAGTTATAACGTGCCACTTGGTAATGGATGTAGTGATTTAATACGGAGAAAGATCGCTGAGGCTGTACTCAGTTAAAACAGTTACACACAGTTACAAAGCAACCCAGTGTAGGTAGCAAAGAAATAATAAATAGCTACTGAAAACTGCTTGCGATCGAGTTTTTTATATGTTATTGCGTTCACGTTTTTTTCGTAACAATTTAATTACGTACAATGCTAGTTCAATGCTTCTTGCCGATCTAGTTTATAGTTACGGTTACCTATTCAATTGAGTAGATTTTTACTAATAATGTATCTATAACCAGCGGGCCTAGACAAATAATGGCACATTTGAATAGCTCATGGATATCCTGTGTCGTCTAACGGGGCGTCAACAAGTGTTTTTTTACAGAGGAACTTCGCTTCGTGAAGGGATTCGATACAAGTGACTCTTACTCGCAGTCACATGCACTGATTGGGATAAGTATTCTATCTACAAGAGCAATGTGTCAAAGTTGCAGGTATGCGCGTGCGCACAATGCAACAGGAAGGCGCGCGTTGGAGCGTAGGGCTGCGATTGCGACACGGTTGCGTAGCGTTTGTCGCATGCCTTTTGACTAATAAGGTTAGGGTCGGCTATTAGGTTAATAAGGTTCTGGTAGTCCATAATGCCATTTACTTCAGTTGCAAATATCAAAGAATCAATATGTTTATTTATTATACTCGTATCTTTAGAGGAAACGAAAGCATTAAGTCATCAATTTCTATCTGTTCCTATATCAAGGACGCATTATCTTGAGTTATTTTGAGTTTTATCAGAAAGCAGTAAAGAAAGTAGGTACCTTATCGTCTACGTATAAAATCAATCAAATGTAATAGTCGACGGTATCATCAAACTAAGTGCAATGTTGCAACAAAAATTTTGACTTATTTTGTAAACTGCTTGTAAGTCATTCTTATTTATTAAGGATTCGTCTTTTGAGGAAGTAATATCCATATGTCCTTGCTGAAAATCAGTGTCGTCACCTCGTGACTCGTGGCATACATGACATTGTCACGGCTGATTCTGTCAGGGACCTTTTTGGCACACTTTTTGAAAATATTTTGTGTCCCAAAAAAAAAAAACTTCTGAGGAATGAAAAAAACTAAAATACTGGTTAAAGTTGCCAGCCCTATGTACTTGCAGGAGTTAGGAGCCGCGTAGGTCGCTGCGTCGGCGCAGTTAAGACATAAAAACAAACAATGATGGCGCCACTTTTTGTTTGCCACCTTTTATAGCCTCAAACAACGTCGTACAATGTTAAAAACCTTACGACAGCAGATTAGGAAACCATTGTCTTGGGCTTGTTTATGCCTTTTGTTTGACATAAGTCAAGCCTTCCGTCTCTAAAGAAAAAGAGCAGGCTTAATACGCAGGGTTTTATTCTCATCTCAAGTGCCATAAGTTATGGAGTCATGGCAATTATGTAGGGTAAGTGCGTTAGTTTTCGTCCAATTATCGGAGTTGCCAACTTTGTGATGCGAAATGAATATCTTAAAATACCCTTACTCATATGTATCATATGTCATTTTAGTCCTTATATAGTCTACTTTACGTTAATATTATATGACAATAAGTAAATACGACGGGTTTTTTTATAAAAAATATTTTATGCAAAAGAGGCGATTTCACTAGTTTTCGTCCAAAAAAATCAGTTTTCGTCCTAGTGTACGCTAGTTTTCGACCACTGTGTAGAAAAAAGGGTGCAGTTGAATTATTAACTTAAAACCAATTCTACAATACAGTAACTATGAATTGTGGTATATCATTTGAAAGGTAATTTTGTTAGCTTTCAAATGATATCAAAAAAAATTAAATAAGTTTCTTACCTAAATTTAGGAAAATATTGCAATAGGTCGAAGGACAAATGGACGAAAACTAATCTACAGGAATAGCTAATTTTGGTTTTCGTCCACCCCAGTGCTTGCTCATGACGTCATGGACGAAAACACAACAACGTTTAAAGCTGTTTTTTGTTTTCGTCCACATCTTTTTAACGGTTTTTATGGGTTTATTACTGTTAAAAAGTGGACGTAAACTAAAATGTTTAATGTAATAGCAATAAAGATCATATTGGAAGAAAAAACATTGTATTTTGTAGGTCTATTGAAGTAAAATGATTATTAAAAATATTAACTAGGTATCAGGGTTTCCGTCCACGTGGACGAAAACCAAAATCTTGCAAAATTGTTATGCTAGTATTAGTCCACTTAATTATCTAAGATTTCTATACAAAAACTTTAATAAACCCTTAAAATAGTGTTTATTATGCTAATAATTAGACATACGTGCCAAAAACATTACGGAAAGTAGCTAAAACAGTAATTAAATATACCATGAAAGTTCCCTACCAGCACGTTTTTTTTCTAACTTGACGACGTTTTCCATTCACCTGTGTGCAGCAGCAACTTCCGTAGATTTTTTTGGAGTTATTACTTGTCAAATTACATTTTCATGCAGGCAGAACTGTTACTTAGATATTATAGATTGTAACAAGTCCAAACTTGCACGGAAAGTTAGGTTTGTATTCTAATTTTCCGAGTTTGTTTGTGGCAAGTCGGTCAAATGGACGAAAACAGGAGCTGGACGGAAAACCGGCGCAATTACCCTACTCCGCTTGCTCATATTCACACAATTTTTCTTATGATAATTTCTTCTACATGCGTAGCATCTTAGGTAATTACAAAGAGCAAGCATTTGAAGGATTGACAACAGAAATTAATCATAGAATTTGTATTTCATCCTAGATATGGTAAGTAGATTACGCAAACGAACAAAATAAAAGTGCGTTACGTATTTTACAATTAGTAGAAAGTAAAAGTACCTATAGAATTAATTTTAATGCCCTTCATGACTAAAGATAACTACTTTAAAGAATGAGTAAATCAAGTTGATAGTTAGAATAGGTATTATTATTACTTTCTCTTTCAAAGCGAAGTTATTGCAGTGCTTACTGCTTACCGACTTAAAAAGGGGGTTTTGTGTCTAAAATACTATATTTCCTAGTGAGGGAAGTAATTGAATGACCACTGTTTCTTTCACTGTCTTTTAGTCCTGAATTCTACATAAAAATAAAAATATTGAACATAATACATAAATTATTATGTCAAGACACTCAAGTCTCATAACTAAAACATTCGCCTGTAGTCATCTTAGAACTAGTTTAGACAATCTAAAATGACATAATCCACAACTGACTGGTCGTCAGGATTATTAACCGGCAGGTCAATGATGCCTCCCACAATAATGCCGACCTAACGATCAGCTGCTCAATTGGGCTATTAATCAATCGAAAGCGATCGTACAGTCGACAGCGCATCAGACCCACATTTTGATTATAAAATAACACCTATTATCATTATCATACATAACAATCTACAGGACACAAGTAATTGATTGACTTCTCTTTCTTGTTAAAGTAATCAGACATTTTTTGCAACAATAGATTGGATTTGATGAGTGGAATGGAGAGTGGACCTTTTGAAAAAAGTAATGTGTTAGAGGATAACACACATTACTAAAATAAAATAAACATCTAAAGAAGGGTGAACAATTTGGAAATCGACATTGATTGGATCGAAATAAAAATTGTATTAGAGAATCGAAACCTTTACTAAGAACTCACTCGTACTAGTTAAGATTTAAAACTGTTTACTAAAAGCTACATTGGGAGATGTATCGCTAGTACATATTAAGTGCGAAAGTCCTCGCCCTGGTTTCTCAATCAAACTTCGATCAAAATAATCAAGTGAGTTGTCATCTCGTCAATTTACGCGATTGTCTGACGGATGATACATGATCAATTCAATGATCAGCTGTTCAATGATACGATTAATCAATCCTGATTATGGTACAGTCCGCATGAGATTCAGATGTCAATCTATGATCTTTGCGCCGAAATAAGATTTTCAGTTTTGGCCTACACTTTGACTGAGTTTATACATGTCGGCTTCTACCTAGAAATATGTTACAAATTGCTAAAGTGACAGAGAAAATATTTTTTGATTGAATGTTACAAATAACACGTTTTGTAGTGTACAGAAATTCGGGTTTAATATTGTTAACAAAAATGTTAGGCCGCCTGACAAAATATGACATTTTGGTACAAAAGTAACAAAAAAAAACATTTAATCGAAAATAGTAATATAAGTAGTACCTATATGGGTTGATAGCTTCCCTGCTGAGGGTACTAGACGTATGAATGGCCAGCTGCTTAGACGGTGGCTCAGTTTCGATCTGTGAAACTATGTACGTGGAGCCACGAGAAATGTGGATTCAAATGCCTCAGGTATTACCACATTTGTAGGGAGAAAGGTGTTAATCGATTTAATACCAACAAGATCGAATATCTTGTCTTACTTCATTCAATTTCTTAATTCTTTTCCATATTGAGATTTTTTCTGTCTGTGTCTCTACATGGGGAGAATACCCCCATAGCCACCCTGCCTCGTAAAAAAGTAACAACAGTTTTCTACGCATAAGACCAAATCGTTTCAGCCAAATGACGTCCACTGCTGGACAAAGGCCTCCCCCAAGGATTTCCATAAAGACCGGTCCTGCGCTGCCCGCATCCAGGCTTTTGACCGCGACCTTCACCAGATCATCGGTCCGTAAGACCATAATAACCTGGTCAAAAGGAAGAGCACTATGCCACAGATTGATTAATTAATTAAAGTTACTTTCGCTACTGCTGATGCAGAGAGGATAAGACTGACACTTAATTAAATGTGGTCAGTTATTAGTTAATTTTCGCATGTTAATCTCCCCTTTACAGTTCTCATGGCTCCAATTAAATCACAGCCATTGTATGCAGATGTGACAGATGGCGAAAGCGCTCCCTGCGGTGCGCGGGAGTCGAACCGGCGACAGGGCTGACAGGTAATATGTTTTCACCCCGACTTGATCTTTGCCGTCACTCGGATGTGCTCTAGAAGAAAAGGCATTTACGATTACGACCTATTCTAGTCTAGAATACAAAGACTTCTAAGGCTGGGTTGCTAACCATCTTACTTAAACTTTGAACGTCAAAAATCTGTCAAACTCCATACAAAAACACCGGTTATCGTTATAGTTACGGTCAAAATTAGGTGGTGCAACTCAGCCAAAGTGTCTTAGTATGGATCTGGGCTAATAATATTTCATGTTATCTCTAATCTCTATCAACTAAACTGAATGATCTAAAGAGATTTAATAACCCTTGTGTCGCGTAGCCATGTAAAAGAAGCTCCTGGATTAAAGAAAAATATGCAAGTGGTCCACTTGCCTTAAGTGCTTAAGTGCCTTACCAAAGACCTTAACAAAGAAAATGACTCGAATTATAGTTATTCATAGGTTTGAAAAAAAATATTGAAAATGATGATGTAGAAACCAGGATAAGGTTATTTTCTTGGCACTAATGTGCTCAAACTAGGCAACCCTACTCGGTTGCCAGCCTTCGAGTGCTTTCGCCAGTAATAACGAGCCGCCGATTCTTAATAACGTTTCTCTAATTAGAGCTAGTATGCTGATCTTGCCGACTTAGTTACGAGTGCAGTTTACCGGAATTTAGCCTTTCAGGTATGGGAGTACGGTATTTATTCCGTTAGATGCTGCCTTCTTTGTTTTAAGCTTTGAAAAGTCGGTGAACAGTTTGCTTTTCGTAAGAAAATTTAGTTCGAAATCTACCAATTGAAAGCTGATCGATCGAAGAAACTTGATAACTGGATTTGATTTGAATAATATATTTTATGATCTAGTTAACTTTAAGATTTCAAAAACATTTCACCTAGCGCTCAAATTCAAACTCCAATAAAATTTACTAGTGAAACTTTTGGTAACAGCTCATCATAAATAAAATATTCTCTATCATTTTGACAGCAGAAATGTATGGTCATCACTGGCCGATTTGAACAGCACGATATCAAAATTAATGGTGCTTGTACATTTGTGGATTCCTTGCCCAAATGGGAGCAGTCAATCAATCACCTTGTGTAATAGGATAAATTGTTTCGAAAGCGAGTTGACATGATTACTAATCCAATGTTTACATAAGTTGTAATCGTATACTGTAACAGTTACTTAATGAAATGCACGATGGGTGTTCGATTTCAAGTGCGGAAACGATACGGAAAGAACGAGTTATGCACTGCCTGCGACATAGTTGTGGACAATATTAATTGCGTAAAAGTTAAGTGGATTACTTCAGTAATAACTGTAGGTGTGGGTCAGTTACCAAGATGTGGGCGAAAGGAATAGGATCAGAAAGAGTCGCGGAATTCGCATTACTTTTTGTCGTAATGATATTTACAAGTAAGTACACGTTGGAATGCGGTGGTTTAATGGTTGTCGTTAAAATAGTATGTGTATCTGACTAGTAATCTGTAAGTTAACGGTTTCGCACGAGCTGGCTTTAAGGATGATTACCAATAAATAGTTAATATAATTTACCAGAATGGATAATATATAGATCAATTTGTTAATCTTCTACATAAGGATGGCAATATAATTTTAATGACACATAAAAACTCTTTAAACTTATATGAACGTAAAGTGAACGTAGTTAAATTGAAATGGCAACGTGCAGTAGTTCAAAGCTCATTTAATAAAGACCGTGGGAACACGTCCACAAACAACCAGAAGGCAGATTTTAGAGGCAAAGGTAACAACATCAATTGGATGCTAACATCCCCAGAATAAAGGTCCCACTACTGTTCATGCGATCAACTTTGTCAAGATGATTGTGATGGGCTTAAAAATAAAGGAAGCGAAAACATGCCAAAATATTTCATACAAAAAATTAAATTTATGTCAATAAAAGGAAACAAAACGATTGCAAAGAATCGGTTCGAAGCCGATTTGAAACAGAATTGCATACAAAGTCCATGAAATCTCAAAAGATGGCCTATAATATTGCATAATGGGTATAAACTCGCGGTTTTATGCCCGTAAACAGGTCGGATCGGCTCGGGCCATAAGTTCCAGTTTATTAAGGCCCAGGGTCACCACCAAACATGGAGCAGTGACAATGCCGATCTCTACCTACGCCGCGTCAGGATTCATGAACATCAGATGCACGTGCAGGCACCTTGGTTTCATTTTATTTTGATAAGAAAGTTGATGCAGTTTACTCTGTTATTTAATTAAGTCTGTACGTACAGCATAAATAACCTAATGTCAAATAATAATTCAAACTAATGAACGTCTGATGAAAACTAATTTCCAATTGGTAAATAAACTTGATTAATAAACAACTAGATTACCTCCAAAACTTTCGAAATATTTTTCAAGGTTTAGAGCGTTTGTTATCATTTGATAACACTAATTTACAAGTTCGATGACGCGTTGATAAGTCGCGAGTTATTTTTGTTTCTTAATTACAACACGCTTTTTAGGTGACGAAAACAGTTTACGTTCGACATTCTTTGAACCCCAACACTGCAGTTCAAGCAAAAAAGTTTGAAGATTGTTGATAAACAGGAATTGCAGAAATAATCTTAATTACGACCGTAATCGGAGATAACTTTCCACAGAAAACGACCAATGACAACGACATGATGATAGATGGTACTCGTAGTTTAGTTACAGATGGAATTGGAGCAAAGTGACCATTTTCCTCATTTACGGAAACGAATGAAACGATCGATGTAGATTTCATTATTTTATTCTTCTTCTTTTCGTGTCGACAACAAACATACACAGTGTCAGCCCAAAACTCCGCCACAAGAGTGGCGTTGTCAGTAGCACTCATCAAATCCTCCTGAGTGCAGTTGCTTGGGCACTCAGGGCACGACATCAGGCGCTTCATCGACTGGGGAACAAAACCGCACCTGCACTCCATGTTTAAGCCGTCCAAGAATCCTTTTATTATTACAATTTAATTAAACGTTGCTATGTTCATAGTGGGATTATAGTTGATGTTTATTTTCATAGCGTCAGTCACGTGGAACCCGAGCGTAGCCCTGTTATCAGTGATAAGATAGTTCGCGCGCTGATACCGAGGCCCTGTTGCGATCAATTTCGCTAAAATCACTTCCTTGTTTTAAATACTACATTCACTAGTAAATTTTATGATTCCATTCTGTGAATGATATTTTAATTTATTTGCTAATATTTATTTATAGAGATGG
This sequence comes from Ostrinia nubilalis, assembly GCF_963855985.1. NCBI lineage: Eukaryota > Metazoa > Arthropoda > Insecta > Lepidoptera > Crambidae > Ostrinia > Ostrinia nubilalis. The sequence continues at coordinate 871,023 of NC_087101.1, forward strand.
CAATCCCGCTTTCACACTTGGTGACAACCAGTAACCTGCTCTTCCCATTGAAATACCATAAGAAGAGTTGATGCGTTTAAGTTAGTCATGCTTGCTTACTGTCCACGATAGCAGTGTGTTGTTTTTAGAAGTACCTAATGGCTATTTTGCAACTGTAATTAAGTTAGTATTAAACAGTGTGTTGTCAGATTTAGACTAAGATTTATTATTAAATTCGAATAAATCGTAAAAAAAATTTGATTCAAAGATTGCATATTGGAATGATGCTCTATGTGTGTTTAACATTCCGTCGGCATATTGTACGTTCGCTAAAATGTTATATGTTACGCAGTGTTCTAGTTCCACAGCTCGTTAAGTTGTGACATCGCATCGGAACCCACCGGTCAGCAACCTCGGCGCGCGTGCAGCCACCGTGAGAACGGAGAATGCGCGCATTGAAACCATAGGAATTCACAAAAATATGCAAAAACATGCATAACAGTTATTAAAATTTATATTTGCAATCGTAAGGTAATTTAGTGTCCGTTGCAGGAGCACGACACACGATCCTTTGTGTGTCGCCTGTACGCACACTGCTGGTCAAACGGGTTGAGGAGGCCAATTTTCGCGTATTTGTCCCTTAGTCGCGTATACTACAGTCATTGGAACTGTAATGGAGGGCAGGGAAGGGATTACTTTTTATTTGAACAATTAATTCAGATTCAGCCTTTATTTATTTCAAAGCTTATTGGATGGTAGGTACAGGGAGTGTAACTTGTCCTAATTCTCTGTTTGCATATATTTATTAAAATTAGAGAGGGTCGTGCTGAGTACAAAATGAAGTGATGATGATGATAAATTGGATGAAACAGACAAGGTTCCTTCAAAGGTACTGTCAAGGACCTACTGCGAATAATCCCGGGCTGTTAACATTTATGACTCCGACTCTCCATGCTTAAGATTAACTAAGGCGAAGAATCTCAGCAATGCCGTCTAGCAAGGGCGAGGCGTGCGCTTGCATTCTTCCACGTACGGTGTAACAAATGCATCGCATTACTTCTTTCTGTTTAAGGAGACCCTAGAACTTAGACGGGATAAGCCATTAAAGTTTTTATTCGCCACGGTACAAGAAGCTGATAGTATAATTTTGTCATTTGTGTCATCGATTCCGCTACTTTCCGGTTTTGATGAGACCGATTAAAATTCTCGCATGATTAAGCGGCAAATAAATCAAATGTAGATTTGTACGAGTTCCGTGAAGGTATAATTAAGTACATACTATAAATAAATATTTTAAATCAAGGATTAACCGTATTTTTGTGACTTTTGTCATTACAGAGTTAACAAGAAAATACGCGTGTTTTTTAAAAAAAAAGAGTATTTTTTTAAAGATTTGATTTTATAAAAATACTTGCAGGCTTGCATCATAGTAGGATCGGCATTTTACCAGTCGGTTCCTATATCTCTGGGCCTCTGATCTTCCGTCATTCATTAAATAAGAGAAACCCTTGGAGTGACCCTTCTGGACCAGTCAGACCCGGTTCCAAAACCAACCAGTTATCAAACTTGGCCTTGAACTTTAACGACAAAACGAAGCAAGCGTTGTAAAGCATCAGTTCAACAGCGATCAAAGTTAACTGACTGATAAGACCTTATCCAGTCAAACTGTAGTTAGATAGGTAGTTAGACATTATCAAGCAGTTAGATCTCATTAGTTTCAGACGGAGCAGGCGTGGCTGGTACGGGCTAGAAAGTATCATTTACCGTAATGGTAATACTCGAATACGAAATTCCCGCATTTAGCAAGTATTCAATGTCAAAGGAGCGTTTAGTTCCTTTTGATTGCCCCTAATTACTTTTATGCACGAACTGACAAGTAACTAAATCAAAGCGCTATTAAAATGGAACTATTAAAGTCGTATTGGACCAATCATTGATAACTCAACTTTAACAACCCATACTTTTGTTTCATTGCTCACAGAAAACTTGGACTTGGAAGGAAAAAATATTTATAAATGACCTGAATAAGATTATGCTGAGAATACATAAAAATGTATGTAGGAACATAGTCCCAAAAAGATAATTTTAGCGTAACGCGATTATCATCTTAAATAAAGGAAAACGTATCATTAAATTTTCAAACAGATTATTATTTTTATATTGAGGCAAAGGAGACGCTAGAACAGGGCAAAATAATCGGTAAAAGTAATATAATTTATTATAATTAAAATAAATAATTTATGAGGATGGATATCAATTTAAATAAATAAATAATTAATTTTACCAATTATTACACCGATTATCTAGCTCCTAACAAGTAGAGCTTGTAGGAACTACGGCGATTTGATTGATCACAGATAGAACATACTTCTACATGGCCTCCCTGGAAATCTAGTCTTTTTATCGGGTATTTACGTATGCTAGGGTATTTGATAACATTTGTCTCCTACGAGATACAGCAGACCCGCAACCACATTTAGGCCTAGGAGGCGCGCCGTGACAAGCAGTTATCACGCCGTTTTATCATTTTTCCCATACATGTTTTTTTTTATGCATAACAAGGCAGGTATTTGACCACAATCGCACCTGATGTTAAGTGGGATGCAGTCTAGGATAGGATAGGACGTCGTTAAAGTCTATCACGGCGTGCATCCTAGGCCCTAGCCCGGCAGGCGTTGCAGTCCAGTAGGTACGCGAGATACCTAGTCTATGCGACCATTCAGAACTGTGTTTTCGTTTTCAAATGATATCTTACAAAATTATCTTTTCAAAGCAAGCAAGCAAGCAGATATACGTACCATCCTAGACTGCATCCCACTTAACATCAGGTGCGATTGAGGTCAAATAACTGCCTTTTTATGCTTAAAAAAAATCTGCATTAGTTTAAGTCCCAATATCTTTCTTTTTCATTCACCTGTGTAACAACAAAGCGGTATAAGTGGTGTTTCTGGTCCGGTCCGAGGCAGCCCTAGGGCAGGGCGCGCCGGCCGGCGACGTCCACCACTCGTTGCAGTTGCGGGTGGCCAAGCTGACGGAATCTCTTAAGCTCGCCTTTTTGTACAGAACATTGTTGTGTGTGCAATAAAGTCTTTAAATAAATAAATAAATCTCTTAGGACTTCAGAGTCAAAAATAACCATAGGATTAGGATTTAAGGAGGTGGCCAAGCTGATGGCATCTCTTAGGACTTCAGGGTCAAAAACAACCATAGGATTAGGATTTAAGGAGGTGGCCAAGCCGATGGCATCTCTTAGGACTTCAGGGTCAAAAATAACCATAGGATTAGGATTTAAGGAGGTGGCCAAGCTGATGGCATCTCTTAGGACTTCAGGGTCAAAAATAACATAGGATTTTAAGGAAAACTATTACAAGACGACGGTTATAAAGTTCACGTGCGCTTGGTGGGAAAGGTTACGCGGTTATGGGTTTGATTTCCAGGATGTAAGTGTTGGAACAATTTTTATCATTGTTATAATTTATGAGTTTACGACGATGCAATTGATGCCATCAGCAAGATGATGCGATGAAAGCCCTATTCCGAGTAAGAAGGTAGCTTTGTAGATTTAAGATTGATGATGACTATTTTCAAGCCTAAATAATTACTTTTTGAATACCTAAACAAGTAAACATGTTTTACCTGCAAAACTGTATTCATACATTAAAAACAAACGTACCTACCTACCTACCTATACGCAGCTACGACGAGATGTTTGCGACGCAAATCACGTATCGTCTGGGTATTTGGGTTCTTACGATTTGTAATTAATTTATCTTTAAAACTTGATAGGTTGGTATTTCCAATTTATAACTACAGAGATTAAAGAGACAACAGAGGTTCCATGTAGGAACAGTAACTCGTTACCTACTTACAGTAGCGATTTTTTGAATCGCTATTTTTTAAAACCATATTATTATGTTAATAACAAACTGTTGCCTATAATTTACACTACACTTTATTCATTACAAATTTGCCCATTTTTTCTGTGCTTACAAGACTGTAGGATAGGTCAGAAAAAATGGCTGGTAGGAGGTAGGTAGGTAGGTGCATGCATGCATGTAGGTATAAAAAGAGATTTTGCTGCATTTAAATGATTTCTTAAAAAAATCTACTAATAATTCATTAAATATCCGACGGAAAGTATAAATTGTGGCCACCACAGCCTACTGCTAGGTAAACAGGCGATATTGTCCGCTCGATCATCCTTTCTAGATCCTGTTTGGCGGCTGCGCCTGAGCCGAGTTCCGCGTTGCTGCACCGGCCGCGGTGCAACGAAATGATCCGTTCGACAAATCAATACGTTAAAATAATATTATTATTACACGGGTAGGCTTATCTACTTGAGTAACTTTGTTATTATTATTTTGTTACGAAAAATTTTGCACTTGCAACTAGCTAGGGTGCAATTCATTCATTCGGGTGGTGGTAACAAATTGAGCAATAATTACGTGTTTATCACATTATTGTCTTCGAGCAAAAAAGCTTATTAATGAAAAAATTATGTAGGGTAAGTGCGTTAGTTTTCGTCCAATTATCGGAGTTGCCAACTTTGTGATGCGAAATAAATATTTTAAAATACCCTTACTCATATGTATCATATGTCGTTTTAGTCCTTACATAGTCTACTTTACGTTAATATTATATGACAATAAGTAAATACCACGGGTTTTTTTATAAAAAATATTTTATGTAAAAGAGGCGATTTCACTGGTTTTCGTCCAAAAAAATCAGTTTTCGTCCTAGTGTACGCTAGTTTTCGACCACTGTGTAGAAAAAAGGGTGCAGTTGAATTATTAACTTAAAACCAACTCTACAATACAGTAACTATGGATTGTGGTATATCATTTGAAAGGTAATTTTGTTAGCTTTCAAATGATATCAAAAAGATTTAAATAAGTTTCTTACCTCAATTCAGGAAAATATTTCAATAGGTCGAAGGACAAATGGACGAAAACTAATCTACAGGAATAGCTAATTTTGGTTTTCGTCCACCCCAGTGCTTGCTCATGACGTCATGGACGAAAACACAACAACGTTTAAAGCTGTTTTTTGTTTTCGTCCACATCTTTTTAACGGTTTTTATGGGTTTATCACTGTTAAAAAGTGGACGTAAACTAAAATGTTTAATGTAATAGCAATAAAGATCATATTGGAAGAAAAAACATTGTATTTTGTAGGTCCATTGAAGTAAAATGATTATTAAAAATATTAACTAGGTGTCAGGGTTTCCGTCCACGTGGACGAAAACTAAAATCTTGCAAAATTGTTATGCTAGTATTAGTCCACTTAATTATCTAAGATTTCTATACAAAAGCTTTAAGAAACCCTTAAAATAGTGTTTATTATGCTAATAATTAGACATACATGCCAAAAACATTTACATAAAGTAGCTAAAACAGTAATTAAACATACCATGAAAGTTCCCTACCAGCACGTTTTTTTTCTAACTTGACGACGTTTTCCATTCACCTGTGTGCAGTAGCAACTTCCGTAGATTTTTTTGGAGTTATTACTTATCAAATTACATTTTCATGCAGGCAGAACTGTTACTTAGATATTATAGATTGTAACAAGTCCAAACTTGCACGGAAAGTTAGGTTTGTATTCTAATTTTCCGTATTTGTTTGTGGCAAGTCGGTCAAATGGACGAAAACAGGAGCTGGACGGAAAACCGGCGCAATTACCCTACTTACCTACGAAAGGTAGGTAGGTACGTACCTACAAAGATTGTAGGTATGTAGGTATTGTGTTATTGAGATTGTCAAATGACGCACGGTCCTGGAATTTTTTGGTCCGGAATAAAATGTTATGAAAGGTGAATGAAAAATCGTTATCCTAATTTTAACACAAAGATTGAAATTAATATCAGACATGTATCATCGTTATCAAACACAATATAACTTTTTTGGTTAAAAATAATGAATTCAATTCAGTCAGTTTGGTAATAAAACTTGACCGTTAATTCTTAGCTCATTATCATTGCTCTGTTGCACTTTTCTGACCGAATGAAAGCTTCGCTGATTATTCTAAAACCAAGACCGAGCCGTTGAGGTTTACCATGAAACACTAAACACCATAGCAAAACGCTACTCACCGAATAACCCAATAGAATCCACGGCGATTGCGACGCGACCAAAGTTCCGTTAATACGAGTTTTACCAGTGATTTTTGTTCCAAAATCACTTAAAAACTCAAACAATCCACACCGATTGTTGTTAACACTTACAATAGGCACTTATCACTGTATTTTTCACTTGCACTGTTATTTCTTTTACGTTTGCGGTCGAAATCTTTACGTTATCGTAAAGAGTTTGATAGGCAACGCGCGGCGAGCTCACGTCCAAACACCACAGTGTTTTGAGCGATACTAGCGCTGGCAAGGTGCGCGGGGCGGCCGCGAAGCGAAACAAATGTAATCAACAAGATTACTTTTTACTAACTTGCTATAAATGTTAAAAGTTGTGTAGGAATGTAATATAATGATAAATTATAATTATAAAAATAAAGATCGATAATAATTTACTGAGCAATGAAAATCATTCATTTTGTGTAATTGCTATTGACATTAAATATTAATGTGACATCCGTCTCCTCTTTTGTTTACATTAGTTTAATTACTTTTAAATTGGGGTTTTAAGCTAAGGGTTTAAGTTCTTCGTAGAAGATTTTGGTAAATTAAGGTGATTTCAAACATTATTTTATTACCTTTAGGTCGTTGTTAAAATGCCTACCTCCTGTCCAGTCTTTTATAAACAATGCATTTTAGTTTACCAAGTAGGTAAAAAATTGCGTTTCTAAAACAAACAAACACCTAGTAGGTAGGTACCTATCTGTTTTGATCTTTTTGCTGCCAGCCAGCTGCCTGCCAGCCCCCTTCAGTCAACTAAATTGAATCGGGAAGTTTTTTAATCAGAAGATACAGGTAGCAAGCAGGTTCCAGAAGCAGGTAGCCGTATCATGCTTGATAAAATTATCTGTTTTAATTGCCAGTTTTTTAATTCGGAAACCGGGAGTAAATTGTTTCTTTTGAGTAGATACCTACCTGCGTAAGGTGGGTGCAACGTCATCCATTTATTTGTAATCTAAGCTAATTAATATTTTAAGAGTTAAGGTTCTCAAAAAATAGATAACCTCGACACCATGCCCAAGTAACATTTTACTCCATTTAAGAGTTCACATTTAGTTCCAATGTGTACTTAAAGCATTAGTACAGTTCACTCGTGATGTATAAGCTGTATTATTGCAATTAATTACACCTATACCTGTCTAAGGGACTTATAGGAGTGTAGACTAGTGTAGAGTTATACTTTTATACGATTGTTGGTGTTATAATACTCTAACAACTATCCTTTAGTCAGCCATCTGACTAAGAGCATTATAGGAGGGTAGAGATACGGCAACCGCTGTTTAACGGCCTACTTGTACGATGTTATAGAGCTAGCATTTTAATAGAACACACGTGGTCATTTATAAAACCAAAGGCTGTTATGTTTACTTGTTTTAGACTGTTATACAGCTAGTAGCTGTAGTAGGACTTGTTTGTGATAATTAAAATAACCTTTTTTACTATCTGTACAAAAGTGTTTCAATGGTTCGCATGTACACTGTAGGCTGTTAAAAGGACTATATGTGTTGTCCATTAACATCAATAGCAGTTTATTTGTCCACAAGTACTACTCTTATTTGCTTTAAGCTGAACACGAATGTGAATGTGATATTCTATTACACATTTCCCCAAGCCTGTTTTTAGTTGTTCATGGTGGTTCTGTACATGATGCAGAGGAAAATATTATGCCTGAACCTGAAATTTCCCTTCAAAATATACCAGACATCAGAGTGTGATGATTGCAGTTCTTGTGATAGTGAATACCATTTTGATTTGGACAATTATTTAACCTTTCGCAAAAAAAAATAAGAACATGGGCTATTGAAAATCGTATTCCTCATTCCGCTTTGAATAAATTGTCAAGCATAATAAACGAATTTAAACCGGGAACACTACCGTCTGATGCTTTAGGTATTCATACTTGACTATTAGTACCTGGGCTAGGCGATTTAACGGACATTAATAATTTTTATTGCGGATCTCTAAAATTTCAGTATTTGAAAGAATTAAAGATACACAATTGACCTGAACTAGGTACATCTTAAAGCTGTACATAAGTTCACATTAGAATAAATTTATAGAAATTAGCGCTGTAGTGGTACAAATGTGGATCTTCATATAGATAACAGCATTCTAACAGAACACATGTGAACCTAATATACGCTCACCGCATTAAATTGGAGTTATAACAGTTCACATAGCCGTATTTCATTTCCACCATTTTGTTCTACATAACCTAAAATATTTACCAAATAAATCTCCAAAATTAATGCAGATTTATCACAAAATTCGCAGATAGAGCGATTGAGTTTTGGTTTCATGTTATAATTAATTACCGTAATATAATTATAATGCCAATCCAATATCAAAAACTGAAAATTGTAGATTTTCTCTCAGCCAGTTTTAAATATTTTAAAATGAATATCGCGTTTTTACAGAGGCGCGTAAATATTTTAGCTGTAAATATGTATACATTTCACGATAAAGTTGCATTCCCAATGGCATTAACATTATTAAGTATTTAAAACCCGTGTTATTATTTGCATAAATGATTATCCGCCCGAGTTGTTTCCCTCTTGGCACTCACGTACAAATACCAAACTAATATTAAAATGTGGAAATAATTTAAGACACACGTGAACTTTAGGTAGCATTGGAGTACTTTTGTCGGACTTTATAACTTTGAAAGCTGTGCATTTAGCCACTTGTTACTCTTTATTGTCCTCACGTACGTTGTATGGTTCACACTGCGTCCCATATAGTGCCGTAAGTCAGCCTTAAGTACGATGTTACTACTTAAACTGCTATTATAATGCTATTATACTGCTAATGTACAGCCATAGTGAACTTAAAGCTGTCTAATTTGTGCCCAAACTGGTTCTATAAAAGCATTATAGCAAGCTATACAGCTCGTATACAGCTGACATACACAGCTTGTGGAGTACATGTGAACGACTATTGAACTCTTAAATGGAGTAAAATGTTACTTGGGTGGCATCCATGGCCCTCACATACCTAGCTACTCCGCCTATCAATGGCCGACCTTGTCTCCATTTACCTGAATACACCGGTCTAACTACAATTTTGGTAAAGACCGCTAAAACGCTATTTCCTGTGGCATACAAACACATCTGCGGAACCTTGACCAGATCTTTGTGGTCGTCTGCCAACCACCACGGAATATGCCAAGGGAATTTCAACTATAAGCCACTTAACCATAAGGTTTTATTGCTAAACGAATGTGAGGATCAGCGTCGACCAATCATGATGGATATGGTGTTCTTTGTAAGCAAGTTTGACTTTGCAAGTCCGGACGGCAATGGCACTTCAAGCTAAATACTGTGGCATCTAAATGCAGTGGTCATAGATGCCATTATGCTACAAAAACGGATGCTCTTAATGTGCTGTCGGCTGCCCATTGACATATCCACCGTTTTGTTAAAGTTTTCATTGAATATGTGTCAAGGGAATGTCTGCCTAATTTACATTGCTGTTTAAACAGGGGGTCAGCCAGACGTTACATACAGCGATAGCTACCAACAACCCACACAAAACAATTTGTAAGCATCAATTAATTAATTTCTAATAGCTTAGCGTGCTAATGTGACACCAAGATACCAAGACATGACTGCCCAAATTGCAAAACGCGCCAAGTAAAAGTGAAAGAAGCGTGCACCACGCATGCGCATGCGTGACCGGCGCCCGCGCCCATGGCAGGACAGCATGGAATTGATAATCAATCATTATGACAAAATGTTGTGTGTAAATATTGTTGAATGAAGAAAAAGAATGAAAGAAAATAGATTATTAATAATTGAAACACTACAAAATCAAAATGGCATGTGACATTTCAAATAGTAGGTAGGTACTCAGCTTGAAGAGGTACCAAAAGACGCCTGTATGAGTGGGAGGTCTGCGAGCACTAATAAATTAAGACAAGAAATCCCATTAAAATTTTTAATCAATAAAGTTTTTGGACTAACTAGTTAATAGTGTGCTAACAGAACTAGTAGTTAGGTAAGTACTTATTACAAATCGTCAAATCTTGTTCATATGGAGCTTGTATAAGTTTAATGTTTTTTTACCCAACTAGCGCTTATTGGGACAAACATTTGGTAAGAGCTAAGAAGGTAAGGTCAATAGTTAAAAGTAAGCTTCCATCAATAAAATTAATGGATAGGTCATGAAATAAGAAATGTTGCCTATTGGCATCAAAAACCACTATGGACAATTATGTCGATGTGAAACTGGTTCTTATCTGCCACATGGCCAATAAATACTCCCACAAAGATTAAACTACAGTTCAAATTGACACGTTTGATAAATTAAAACAGTGTTGTCGTTCAATTTAATTACTAGAGAGTTAGACACAACACAAGTGTTGGAACACCCACGAATCAACCAAGGGTCTTTGAACAATAACTCGCAGTTCCGTCCCAAAGACTTAGGGGGACATAGTCAGGTTTTAGTAGGTACGTAGCTACTCACTATCTAGCCCCTGCCTATCTGGCAGAGAGAGCCTAATATAATGACATATAGGTAACCCACTGGTTCCCCCGGGCCAGTGGGTATGCAATTTCATGCATTTCCTGACGAAAGAAAAGGGTCTTTGCTAAAATGATTGTTAACTTTATCTGGAAAGTTATTGGCCTGTATGCATCTATTCACCTGAAAATAGAGTGATGGTCTCTTGGTCAGGCTCTAACCCTCACTAACCACACTCGAACACATAGGGTCTAGTTACTTTCAACTTCTTCTTTGCCTGGCCCATTCCCATTTATTTGGGGCCTGGTTACATTAAACTACTGAAAGAAAACAAAATTAGTTAACATAGTTGCAGTGGCTACAAGCTTTTGTAAGATGGCGGTAGCTACTGCCACTAGTCAGTAGCGCGTCCGACGAAACCTGAAGAAAATTTGCCCCTCTGGGCCCTGGTATGAGATACTATAGGTTGTTTTGCCACTAGACCACAGAGTCGGTTCAAACACAATTTTCTGGTTCAAAGATGTCTGCAACGCAACTTTAGGCTTACGTGTTGTAAGTAATAATAGATTAAATCAGTGGTTCTTAACCTTTAAGTCACGAGGGACCATTTTACCAAATTTCTGTCTTGACAGGGACCATTTTTTTCTTCAAAATCCTATGAAAGGGGAGGTCGATTTCTCGCCCACTGTGCGCCGTTTGCGTTGTGTTAACGCGACTCATCACGTCACGTCACTTGTTTATTACGATGTCTTCGTGGACCACTTGGAATGCCTCCAGGGACCACCAGTGGTCCGCGGACCACCGGTTAAGAACCACTGGATTAGATTAATGGATATGGCGGTGTGGTAGTAGTGATAGCTATAACTTGCTAAATTAAAAAAAAAGAAAAATAACAAACACTTTAGCTTCAAGCATGAAACGTAGAAGCTGAGCAAACTTTAATCAAGTTTTTTACTCGCACAAAGTGAATCAATCACGCTTTGTTGGAAAGTGTTTTGAATCTCCACTGTTATTAAGCTTGATGGCTTCGTGCTGGCGATGGGAAAATCTATTACAAATAACGCTCTAATTGAGTGATTATTATTTACACTACTTTTACCCGCGGCTGTGCACGTGCGGATGTTTCATTTTGTGAAACTTATTTCCAAAAACAAATTTATAAAAGCATTTAAACACGTCAAAACCGTAGAGCGTTATATCGAGTGGTGCGCTTTAAACATGTGTTTAAAGCGAAAGAGTTACTTCAAAAAATTATAAACACACCTTCTGTAAAATAATCTTATGCCTGCATTCAATTTCAGCTTTCTAGAACCAGTAGGATTTGCTGAATATACCTAATTTGAGAGATTAACAATATAGGGAGTCAGCCGGACAAACATTTTTTTTGTATAAGTAGGTTGGATTTCGACTCGTGAGAGTTTTGCCCATTGATTTGCTTTTGTAAATAATAGCTTATTTGGTGGTAATTGCAGAGCGTGTGAATTCACGTTCACAAAATTATTACTTGATTTGTAATGGGTCCATATTTGGTTGCATAAAAAATATTGTCATAATTTAAGAGTGCATAAAGTTTTTTGGCATACTCATCATTTCGCATAACGTTCATACAGAATAATTCATAAGGCATATTTTTTTTGCCATAACCACTTTTATTATAATAATATTTTAGTATATATTTTTTCTGTATACTTGTTTTTTTAATAACGATTTCTAAGCATAACATTTATTGGCATCTAAACCAATGCCATAAATATTATCATTCATAATATACAAAATACCATAATTTTAACAAATATGAAATATAAAAATGTTATAAGTTAACAAATATAAATAGACAAGCAAGCATGCAAACAAGCATGCAAGCAAGCAGCAAGCATGCAATCAAACAGCAAGCATGCAAGCAAGCTGCAAGGAAGCATGTAAGCATGCATGCAAGCAAGGATGCAAACAAGCAAGCCTGCAAGCAATTAGCAAGCAAGCAGCAAGCAAGCAGCAAGCAAGCATGCAAGCAAGCAGCAAGCACGCAAGCAAGCAGCAAGCAAGCATGCAAGCAAGCAGCAAGGAAGCATGCATGCAAGCAAGCATTAGGATTGCCTTATCTCCGGCGCTGCGGGAAGTGCGGTCCTTCCGCTCTGGCGTAACATATACCCGGCAGCCGTGCGAGCTGGAGCGGCTGAGGCTGGTCGCCGAAGGCGACCAGCAAGCCGAAGCTGCGGAAGCGAGCGAGGACCACACTCCCTCCGCGCCTCCGGCTTTTAAATTACACTCTAGTATAGGGCAGACTAGTACCACGTGGAAGAGACCACGGCCAGTCGGGATCAACATAATTTCAGACCAGGCAAGCTTAATGTTGTAAAAGAAATGGGTGAATATCCCAAACACGTTTTTTACGCGGCGGAGCTGAGAATCGATGGGAGAAATGTAACTAGAGCGATGATTTTTTTTCTGTATATAGTTTATACAGCGTTTTACACGATAGCAAAGTCTTCAGGACAATAGGTAGTTATTTTATGTACTAAAAAAATTTTCAAAGACCCAAAATCTAATAGCGGTGGCGCGTCCTAACTCTATTTCTACTCATAAATTGTGTTATTCCTTCTTTCTCGGGGGTTCTAGTAATTTAAAAATAGTATAGCCATAAAATACATTAAATAAGACTTCCAAATGATATGAAAGAAATGTGATATTTCATATTTTAAGTGTTTTAAATAGCCTTTCAAAACTGTCCCACGAAAAAAAGCAATTACAGTGGCTCAATTTCGACACTCTCTTACTTCTCCAAAGAAGCTTTGAGAGACGTAGAGTTCTTCTTCCCTGCATCACTCAACTGTGTCCTCCTGATCGGGCTATAAAGACTTGCGACTTGTGGTATTGTTTTTCCAGCAGACCCGTAAATATTTGTATCAGCGGCACAGGAATACAAAATTTTTCAATTTCGCTGGCAAGTGTATGAGTGAAAGCTACTTACTTAGATGCTAAACGATTCTTTAACATGATTAAAGTTTGGTGTTTTGTTGTATCTGCATACAGAAATTATTGATCAGAATTATAGTTTTCTTTATAATTTGAATTTTGTAACAGTTTTTCAATTCCGGTGGCGCAATTTCGGTGGCTCCGGTGGCGAATCTATTGCCGGAATTGGTCTTATTAGCTCTGGAGCATTGTACCTAGGTCTACTAAGGTCTCAGTCATAACTACAATATCGTCAGTGAATCAAAGTTGTGTGATGTACTCGCCGTATCTTGATACTGAGCTCGGTCTAGCTCAGAAGCTTGAAAACCTCTAAGTGGGAGGTCGTGAAGACTTTAAGAGATTATGGTGTCTCCAACTCTGAACCCTCGCAGCAATCAGAAAAGTTTCGAGTTCTGATCTTGGGGGAGGGCTGATATGATGAAGTTTTCATACAAATACTTCAGAAGTTGCATGTATCGACAGTCAATTTGACGCCATTAAAGAGACTGTAGCACAGCCCAGGTCTTGACCGAATCGAAGAAGGTACAAAAAGGCCAATAATAATGACTGATTATAGTCCTCAGTCTTCTGCATAATTTGACGCAGCATTAAATATGTACGTAGTATTACGAACGTCTTTTCGAAAATGAGGTTGTCTGGGAGACTGGATGTTGGATAGCGAGAGTGTCATGTTTCAGGAAAAAGCTGCCTCGCCTGACTCTGGACCATCGCCAACGTCCATTCCATTCCAGTCTCTAGCACCACCACCATGTCTTATTTTTTGGTTTATCGACCAATAAACATGGTGGTATTTAAGAGAACTTTAGTACTAGCATTCCATCTGATTTCATAAGCTCAGTTGTGATTTCATTATCTTCTGGTACATACCTTGTTGTTTTTAATAGGGCATTCTAATCTCACTCAAGCTAGTAATAATCTAGTAATAATAATCTCAGTCTAGGATATCTTCGCTAAAGTGTCGGAATAATCTCGATCTTCAGTCTAATTACTAGTAGTGCTTCTTAATCTCTCCTAGCAGCTTAGGCATTTACCAAAATGGTTCTGCTATCCTCGTTATTCATGTTGGTATATTCAATTTGGTCCTCGCAAATACATACTTTCGATTTATTACAAAAAATCGTCTCTATAATACACTTTGTATCAGCGTGAGGACTTGGATAGCTATTTATACATCGATGCTAAGCAGAATCTTAAAAACAGATGAGAATAGTCCTGAAACAGCTAAAATTTCCCTAGTCTCGTAGGTTGCAATCTATTCTGCCACTCGAGATGAAAATTCGTGGGGCTTTGGAGCTGGATTGGCACTGGTCGTGGCTTAGGCTTCATCAGTCGACAGCTTTTGAGCATCTTTTATTCGGCATTCTTCTATTTCGGTGATGACTTCTTCTTCTTCCTCGGTCCCTCACTGATGAGGATCGCAACCGCAGATAGTGTTCCTTCATAGACTGCGGTCATAAGCTGTGTGGTGATCGGAGAATGCAAATGTGATTAAATTGCCTGTTCGTCTAAAAATGATTACTACATTTTGATTTTTGCAGTACTATTAGGGTGCAGCTCAGTACGCTTTTACAGTTCTGGCATCTTTTGCTAGGCCTTCTCTCTCTATGAGGCTGGCTGGATTTAGTCCTCCGTTTCTTAATTGTACTACTTTCATCTAGCTCATTGTCGCTAGGTTTGCATAGTTTTCCGTTAAATTACCCTGTCACAAATATGTAATGTGTTAGTTCAGTAGCTGGTATAGATCTAGAAATATCTTCATACTTAATCTCCAGTTCGCATGGTCTTTAGCGAATAATTAGTTGCGTAATTCTGAGTATAGGATAGGCATGATACCATCATGAAAACTTGGCTAGCCTGGACCAATATGTTTACTTATGGAAGATAAACCTAACACCAGGGGCAGTTGGTCGCCCTTCCGGGACTAGAGTTGGTTTCTGGGTTTGAGGGTCATGTATGATGTCTTTGTGATGACTCTAGAATAACGGGGCTGTTGGCGGCTAGAGCCAGAAAGTTTTGGATTTGTTCTCTATGGAGGGATTTTGCCGTTATCACCATGCTTAGCAGGCTGGTTGGTAGTTCCAGTATGGTAGTATAATACCCGGAAAGATGCTGCAGCCCACCCTCCAGTATTTTGATTCCTTAGTCGGCTATTACGACTCACGTGGGAAGATTTGATGCTTTTTTAGGGTCACAACACAGGCCTAAATATTGTTTTTAATTATAAACATCTTTACTGGATAATAATACTTAATTGATTACAAATAAATAAGTAATTTGAGACAATCATCCGTAACATTCGGTACATAAATATTTCATAAATTTCGGTGGATTGGTTCTTAATTCCGGTGGCTCAAATACAATTTCGGTGGCTCTTGATAATTTCAAATTGACATATCTCGAGAAGTATTAATAATATTTTGATCTCTACCATATCATTGAATAATACAAGTTATTTACTATTATTTCTGCCACAAAAAAGTTTTGGAAAGTGGAAATTAAAATTCGCCACCGGAATTAGGCAAAAAACGAGTTTGTTGATATTCACCCAAATGTGGACTGTATAATATGTGCGTTATAATAGATAAGAGGGATTCAAGATCAAACAGAATGTAGTTTCACGAGCTTAAGTTTTCTAAGAAACAGGTCAAAAATTAAGGACAAAAATGACAATGATACAGAGAATTTAGTTTTTGCAAATCTATAGGCCGAAAGAGTATAAAGGTGGAAGGAGGATCGTTCGCAACATCACAAATACATAATTATTTACTCTTCAATGTTGGTTGCTCTTATAGACAATATTTATGACTTTAAATGTTATAAATAATTAAATTATGTTTATAGTATTTTATTAAAAACAAACTTTATGTATAAAAAAAATATGTTCTTTACATTTATGATTATTTAAATTATGGTATTGAAAATTAGAGAAAGTTATTATTATGCCTAAGAAACCATTATGCATTTAGAAAACTATGCATATCAAAGTTTATGCGAAAAAACTTTATGCAAATACTGTTATACCAAACTAAATTATGATGAAAAATGTTTTGCGTCTAAGAGGGCACCCATTTGTAATAACCGAAATTTGTAGAGATGAAATACTGATAAAAGTTAGAGGTTTTCAAATCAAAGAAGTTTCAAAAACATGGATAATTTGTAGCTGAAAGTCGACTGAAGACTTCAGTTTCATTTTGTGTAGCTGAAATCATGAAAATTAATAGAACTTTAATATTTGCAAAAATCTTTTAAAAATTAGCAAAATTTTCCAAATAAATGTTACCTAACCTAAGAGGAATATGACACAAAATAGATTTTGTGAAATTGAGTTATTGAAGTGCGTAAAAAATATGTATTATTGATTTTCTATGACTGAATTGTGTCCGATCAACAAAAGGCCCAAATACTTTCATTCAAGGCAAGAAAGTCATCTTTTCAGCTTGCTGAAAAGTGATACTAATTCATTGACGAGCACAGGCATCAAATTAAAGCTTTCATAAAAGTAAATCGTGATAATCAGAGCAATTTCACGAGGCGTTATCGTTGAAATGATTAAATTGTGCTATCGTTTAACGTGGTTTTTGTTGTTCCATTGATGAAATGAGCTGAAAATAATATGACCTGACTGAAAACTTCAACAAATATAATTTTTTTGCAAAATTGATTATGTATTTAAAATAAAAGTAAAGTAAGTAGTAAGTAAGTCTTGGGTGTTTTTACATTTTTCAGGCGTTTGGTACAAACAAACGTACCTAGTACCTAATATAAATTATACTCCGGGCCATAACAATGTTATACCAATATGATATGTTATGTATGCCTGCTTTTAGCGTGGTTGCTACAGCATAACGAATAGTCGATATTTCTATTACGCAAATTACACTAACACTATTTATTTAATCAATTCGCACCGCGAAACAGGCTCCCACCGCAAACTCGATTAATCAGTCGAGTTAACCTTTCTACTATTTTACTTTCCATCCGCACTGTGATGAGCTCCAGTAATAGTGGGTGAGTGACACTGCCCTCCGGCAGAGAGCGTTACTTCCACAGTTCCACTGGTGAACGATTGACATAGAAGGTGTCCATCTAAATTCTGTCATAAAAGCATAAAAATTACCTGGCTAGCTACTTAAGTCTGTCGCCATAACAACAATGTTAACAGCATTGTTGTGTTCCGGCAGTTAGAGGTAAGATAGCCAGTTCCTCTGTGGTTGAGGATTCCGGGTGAAGCTCGCTTCCACCTTCGACCTGATCATCACTTACCATCAAGTGAGATACAGGCCAAGAGCTTCCTCGTTGTGGATAAAAAAAAATTGACATAACTGTGATGTTTCTGTTGTTGTGTAAGGCAAGTGGTTTGAAACTTTCGCGTTGCATAAAATTAGACTGAATTATTATTATTTAATACCTTGTCTGCCGGATGTTAAAATAATTCTGGGCTGGACTGTTAGATCTTGTCTTTAGCGCTATAGTATTTTTTGGTATAATAAACACTGTACATAAATCACTATCTGGTTCTCGAAGATGCGTTCGTATTTTGTCTGCTCGTTCAACCGCGGGGTAAACGAGATTGCGTACTTTTAACCCTTAAATGCATGATTTTTTATTTAGTTATGAAAAAAATATTTCAAATAGATTTTTAGTCACAGATAGGGGGAAAAATAATTAAAAAAATCTTAGTACGAAAAAAAAGTATATTTTTGAAAATTAACAGTATGTAGCCAAATGTCTACACCATGCGTTTGTATGCCGTAAAATTGTTCTATGGTTTGTTTATTTGGCTTTTCTTTTCAGCATGTTTGGCTCGCTATCTGAAAAGGAAATTGAGGCAGCTCTTGCTGCTTTAAATGATGGTGCAGTCTCAGAAGATGATGAAAATTTAGATGATGATAACATCGATTATTACCCAAACGTACGGGATTTGTTGCATGATCGGGATGAGGAGTCCATAGATCATAATCTACCCTTGGAACATAACGAAGATCTGATCTAATATATGCTCCTCTTCATAGACTATGGGAGGGTTATGTTCCAGGGTCTTCTTTATTTTCCAAGGGTAGATTATGATCTATGGACTCCTCATCCAGATCATGCAATAAATCCCGTACGTTTGGGTAAAAATCGATATTATCATCATCTAAATTTTCATCATCTTCTGAGACTGCACCATCATTTAAAGCAGCAAGAGCTGCCTCAATTTCCTTTTCAGATAGCGAGCCAAACATGCTGAAAAGAAAAGCCAAATAAGCAAACCATAGAACAATTTTATGGCATAAACGCATGGTGTAGACATTTGGCTACATACACAAAAATCAAGTCGATGGTACATTCGGGATAGATTACCAAAAAAATAAGTTATAATAATGAATTCTTACATTATTTCTAACACGTATGTATTTTTTTCCAATCGTTTTAGCAATTAATTCTCACTGAATCCGAAATTCAAATACCACAAATTTTAACACTACCAATTTTTTCTCTTTCGCAATCGCTACGTCAAATATCGGTTAATTTTTTTTCAAATCTACCTTCATTTACGTTTTTTTTATTTTTATTATGATGTTTTCTATGATATTAGCGTACGTTCAGAAACGCTTATAAAATGTGTTACTTTTTATAATTAAAAAAGTACTTCGTAGACATATGGCAACACTATGCATTTAAGGGTTAATAGAAAAATAATAAATGGTACTATCACACCTACTCGTATAAACACGTTCTTGTTTAGTACAATTTTCCGTTTTTACTTACTTTATATTTGTTAGTAGCAGACTTTTTATCGGAACTGGTGCAACTGCAGTTTTTCGATTGCCTTAAATCATGAAAACCTTGACTTACCGTTTATTTAGATATAAAAACTACTGTGAGATTATAGTAAGTTGTCATATCTACTGACAAAATGATAATTTGTAGATTTAACACAGTAACTGTAAGAGTGAAGGAAAAGAAATTTTAATGGCAAATGGCTTTTCAAGGCGAGAGTGAATAGGCACTTACAGGGCAGATATCATAATATTTAATATCAGGTGGGATTGTGGTCAAATACCTGCCTTGTTATGCATAAAAAAAATGAAAATCTATTTTATAAGTCTAAACCTATCACCTAGTCATCAGAAATTCGAAATGAATGATTCTTTTGTAAGTTGTTTCTATGCTTTTCCTTCACCGAGTTCATCTCAGTCCACCATAACAGTGACATGGAGATAACTTTGGTATAATTTCCTTAGATACTTTCACGGTACATTGTAATAAACTGCCTTGAGCCATCTCTCACTAGGAGAAACTTTGCGTACAAATGTGTTGACCGTCGTGAGTGCTTTATTGGTTAAATTACTATCGTTAAAATGTATTCATTATATGAGATTTTCTGGTCATTTTGAATCGTACAGCAATCGCATTAAATTGTACACTGTGGCATTTAAATTCTTGTTGTGTTACAAGCATTTATTTGCATGTAAAGTTGAATTTTATTAAACCAACAATAATAAACAAGAAAGAGCTTTTAGGTGATATAAGATATTAAATTTATTATTGAGGAGAGTTTGTATGTTTAAAAAATCAAGCAAAAGCGTTAATAATCATTTGTAAATTTTGAGGAGCGCTTTTTATTATGCAGTGGCAGCGTTCAATTTCAGGCAGGCAGCTTTTCCCACTTTTGCATGAAATTGTCATGAGAAGCCACATAGAAAACTGTGTCTCGTCATACGCGTACAAAAGCCCCATCCCACTTCAATTGTCATTCTCAGGAATCGCCAAGCCTATATTCTAGTCAGTCGGTCAGTCTAGCTAACTTATAAGCTAGCTAGGCTAGCTAGGCTATAGCCTACAGTCCTAATATAGCCTGTCTGTGAACGTGCGGTTTTTACAACCGAAAGTGTGGCCTCGTTAGGTATTGTGCCTGACACACTGCTCAATAGGCTACTCAGCTATTTGCTGGATCACCTTGGCCCTAGTGTGTCGACACTCGCGATCTACTTCGTACGATCCTTATCGTGCGCGCAATTTCTGATAAAACCAGCTTTCGTTCAATAGTTGACTCATAGAGATCTATAAGCAGCGTTGCCAGTTTTTTTTTTCGCCAAGTCGGGACTTTGGTACTTTTTGAGTGAAAATAGCGGGATTCTTCCGTCAAAAGCGGGACATAGTAAAAAAAACGTAAATAATCAAAGGTTTTCAAATATTTATCCTTTTATTTGACTTAAAATTACGTTTACGTGACAACAGATAGCAAAAGTAGCCATAGAAAATGTATTTTAACAAAAAAATATTTTAAATCAGATTTACTCTATCGTTAAATTCGTCTTTAGAATAAAAAAAGAAAAAAAAACTAAAATCGAAATAAAAAAAATATTCTTTAGAATAATATGGCGTTTCAAACAATAGTCTGGTGAAGTGAGTGTCTCTCTCCGAAAAGCGGGACAGTGCCTGTCCCGCGCGGGACATTTAAATTTGATTTAAAAATCGGGACGTCCCGCCATAATCGGGACGTCTGGCAACGCTGTCTATAAGTCAGTTTATAATGCGATAAATCATTCCTTTTTTGGATATTCTCTATTGAGTCTGTTCTATTACAGCCAATTGGTTAGATTGTGATCAACATTATGTACCTACTTTATTGTGTTTAGATTTGTGACAGTTACCTATCTATTGGGTAACTCTCCTAATTCGTATTGTCATCATGTCAAAATTAACGGCCAATTGCAATAACCATAAACTCTCTCTCTTATATCTAGGTAGGTATCATTCAATTTACCTAGTTACAAATTAAGCGGAGCTTTGGTATAATGGTGACTGACATAACGGAGAACATTAGGTTTATAACGTGACTCCGGGAATGATTACTAGTGCTTATCACACTTCCATTCGCCTCCAGGGATTCGACCTGGCAATTTCATACGATGAACGATAACTTATACCCTGAAATCAGCCTTCAACCATTTAAGGATGGCTCGAGGGCTTGGACGAATAAACCACGAGGGCTTTGCCAGATAGATTGTGCATCTATGGATCAAGTGCAAGCATAAGAAAATACCTAGTAACTTCATGCTAACATAGTAAGTATTAGAAAGAAGCCACTGCTGCACAAAAGGAGTATTTTGTTTTTAAGAATTTCCATAACAACCGGTGCTACGCTACTGTCTCTCTATTGAAAAAGATGCTGACAAAGGTGACTTTCTTCCGCCACTTCTTCTCATCACTAGTGTTGTCCCGAAGTGGTGGTAGGGCAAGCTATATTTGAGACGTGTATGTATAAGTGCTCTAGAAAGAGCCTATGTACTAAATTAACTATTTGAATTTGCCATAATTATTTAGATGATTGTTACAAATCATCACATTATTTTAGTACATCACCTGCCAGTTCATTAACAATGGCAAATAAAAGTAAGTAAAGTAGCAAAAGCTGCACCGCTGCTACGACTGCTGCCCACCGCGCCATATGGCGACCTGGCGGCCTTGTGGACGCGTGCGCCAGCGCCTCACCCGTCATGCAGCTGTCAAACGGCGGTGTTGTACAACGGCACTTCAAAACTGTGGCATCTTATTGCAATATTGTAGCCCCGGGACAAACTTGACCTTCACTGGTTGGGTTTTTATTGGCGGTCAAGCTGTAGATCCTGGCTACACAGGAGTTGCAGCGGTGGGAAAGAGAGGTGGGAATAGTCGCGTAATATTGTAGCAAAAATTTATACCTAGTCTAATTTGCTGTCAACTTTACACACTACTACTGCTTTCTTAAAATTAGTCAACTGTCTTTAAAAGATTCTGACTTAAAAATCTCAAAAACAATCGATAGCTTCGAAAGCTTCGTTCAAAACCATTCAGTCCGCACCAATACTGGCTTTTCAAACCAATAACGCCGACTATTGACGCGTGTAGCGAAATAATAACCATTCTTATAATAACTACGTATTCATTATGTACCAAAAACTTAGGTCTATCCTATTGCCACAACCAACAGCATCTCTCGTATTTACTTACTCGTGTAAAGTCCTTCAAAAGTGCCGTATTCTATAGTATTATACTCTAACTTTAGCAATTAGGAAGCAGTTAATGCCAAATCTATTGCCAAATTAACGTCGTTTTAAAGACGCCCAAAAACATGCAGCTTTACTCATCGATCGTCTTACTATAGAAATAAACATAAAAATCAGCCCACACCTGCCTGAATGAAAACTCCAAGCTAGGCAGACTTGACGGCCTTTCCTATCCTTTTGTAGTCCTTTTTATAGTCGTGACCAAACCAGAAAATCTAGGTCTGACTCATTATGTCTATTGGACCATATCTCACTGAGATGCTTCGGCTGGAGGTTAAACTTTGCCTCAAGATCCCTTTTTGAAAGAAAACGTGAAAGTAACGCTAACTTCTTATGTGTAGGTAACGCCATAGTTATCACTTTGCAAGAAAATTCTAAATTATGATTTTGTTACGAAACAAACTGTAATATTTTCGATTTCAGGTTGGTGTTAAGGTCTTCCAGATTTGAAATATTCAGGGTGGGGCTGTTTACCTATCTATGATGAGCCCTCTCTATGGTGGGCTGATGGTTGGGTGTTCTATTAATATATTTTAAAAATTAAGTCACTCATTTTACCGTGGCATATAAGTGAGTAATGACCCTGTCCTGTTTTGCAGTCGACCTAATGACAATGGACATTGTTTTAAATTTATAATGATTTGACAACGATGTAGATTTTTAGTAGGTATATATATACGGTAGCAGACATCAGGCATGTCAATGTTGAACAACTTGTATTCGCCAAATAAACGTCGAGTCGGTCCATAAAGATGCTATAAAAGTCAACGCCAGTATTTTAGGCGATACCTTATGAATATAAATTGAATTAAACGAGGGAGGGACTTGTATAGACGATTTAATGTTCCATTTGTGATTCTAAGGTTCTTTAGCAATTAAGCGAAGACTTATTAGAGAAAGAGAAAAGTTTCTCTACTAGCTACCATACCTTAAGCAAGGTACATTTAAACATTGGAAGATCTTTATGACGCTAACAAGGCACAAAAGAATTTATGATGTTACTGAGTTAAAATGGCCGCAATTCCATCAGGTGTTACCCCAGTTGAAAGTAGGTACACCGAAGTAGGAGGTAGGCATCAGATGAAACAATGATCAAAGAACACCTGTCGGTTAGAAAGCGGTACCCATTAACGCGACAAGGCGATTGTTACAATCAATAGCCATTAGTCGATACTCGGTACTCGATTGATCATTGTGTTCTCGATCGAGATCGCAAAATAACGAGATGGGAGATGATGGCTGGCACGGTTATATTCGATAATTTTACAATCGTTGAACTGTTATAAAAGTTAGCGTTTTGAGTTGTTTTTGCTATGTTACGAGAGGGTTCGCGAACGGGGCATGTCATCTGAGTCAAAAATAATTAACACCACATTTGGAAACTCGAGTTTTTACAATCCATACGATAGAAGAAAATATTATGGCAATGTTTATTTTTATAAATCTTCGGGCTTAGCGGAAGCTTAAAAAAAAGCTTTCTCACTTGCTAAGACCAAAGTTGATGGTACTTAGGCATATGAAATAGACAACTCATCGCACCAATTGTCACGTAATGTAACGTAATCTGACAATTCCATTACGAAATTTCGGTTACTTGAGACGTTCAAGAAAAGCAGTGAGAGCTGAGAACCGAGCATACAGCCTGTGAAAGTGATATGTTTGAATGCGTTAACTAAAGTGAGGCCATAGAACAAATAACCGGAGAAGAGACTATTTCGGTAATGAAGGCCAACAGGTCGCCAGGTGACCAGCAGATGATGCGGGCAGTATGTGCGACATTCTTTGTAATTTGCCAACGTTGCATAGTATACATATATTTTTCCACAAAGAGTTCTTGATTGAGGTTTCTTCTACCCTCTCTAAGCAATCTAAGTCACACGATAAAATGCTGACTGCACATCATCTTTTGGTGTCATATCCCTTATTGTAGTAACAGATATAAGTAGTGTTTGAACTTTAAATAAGTACAATAATGTGCATCGCACTTTTAACGAAGGTTTACTGGCAGGGAATGCCCTACGGAATGAAGAATGTTCACTGTTGTCGCCACAGTCGTTTCCGCCCGGAAGTACAATTTGCCGCCGCTAGAGGGCGACACCGAGACGTCATTCGAACAACGAGCGGCCACTCGATCATTCCTTGTCGAAGCGTCGAGCTAGTAACACTCACCTTGTCTTGCTGAAAGCTATTATTATTTTTAAGAAAACAAAGTACAATTATTATTTTTATAAGTGATTTTTATTTTAAATTGGTAATATTGTAAAAGAGTAAAGTATCATTTCAATTATTAATAAATATGATTTCACTATAGAAAATTGAGCTATAATAATTATTACGATGGTGAGATTGTGTAGGTAATGTAGCTAAATATTAATAAAAGTGTTTTTGCAGAATATTGGTGTTTGAGTTGATTTACATCAGAAGTGGTACGGAGCCGTGCCAAAATGCCACGCCATCGCAAGAAAAGTAAAAGGAAATCTCGAAGAGACACGTCATCTTCCGACTCCAGCACATCGATCTCATCGGTGGATTCCGCAAGTAAAAACTATGACACGGATAAAAGTCATAAACGGCATAAAAAGCATAAAAGACGTCGCAGAGGATCGCCAACCGTAAGTCAAAGTGCATTATTATCATCAGTAATTCCGGAATTCGATCCATTAGTTGATAATATTGATATGTGGATAAATGTAGTTGAAGCAAACGCCAGAGCATTTGGGTGGTCAGATAATATGATTCAGTACCAAGCTCTGCAAAAGCTGCGTAATACGGCTAAAACTTGGCTTGATTCGTTACAAAAAAAATGAGACCCAGTGGACGACATGGAGGTGGCGACAATGGCGTAATAAATTGTCGGATACATTCCAAATTAAACGTGATATGTTTACTTTGCTAAAACAGTTAGTAGATGCAAAACCGCTTCCTGATCAGTCCCTTTACGAGTTTTATTTTCAACAAAAGGCAAAGATTGATAGATTGCAATTAGAGTTTCGTGAGCAGGATATTATTTCGGTCATTGTAGGGTCAATCGGGGACCCTAATATTAGCACAGCTGCGCAGGCAGGTACTTTTCGATATTGTGATGAGTTAGCATCATTTTTACATGGCAAAGTTTATGTGCAACCTGAAAAAGACAAGACTCAATTTCAAAAACCGAGCATGTCTAATAAACAAAGCACTCGTTCGCTACCTAATGAGACCTTAAGTTCAGATCGAAAGTTTAGTGGCAATAATAAAAGTGACTCTTTTATGAATAATCCCACGACTTCACAACGCGATATAAATATAACATGCTATCGTTGTGGGGAGGTAGGGCATAAAAAAACCACCTGTAAGTTGAACAGTAACGTACAATGCACTTTTTGTAATAAATTAGGGCATGTAGAAACAATTTGTCGTTTAAAAACAAAGCCTAAATTGGAGACTAAACTTGAAGTAAAGATGATCGCTGAGTCAGAGACTAAGCAGAAATTTTTCAAAGATATTATGTTGAATGATTACAAAAGTAACGCGTTTTTCGACATGGGAAGTGATTGCTCACTCATCACAGATAAATTAGTGAAACAATATGATTTGAAACCATTTTCTTTGAATGCGCCTATCAGTTTAGTAGGTTTTACATGTGAGTCGAACGTGACTGTTTCTAAAGCTGTAGCCGTTACCTTGAAGGTCGACACTGTTGAATTAATTGTCACCCTTTATATTATCGACAAATTAGCGGGCTGTGACATACTCATAGGGCGGAACTTTACTGAGGACAGAAGTATTATGTACATACGTGTGGGTGATTCTTTAACTTTTCAACCAGTAGAATGCCTAAAAGTTTTAAATGTTAACGTTTTAAAATTTAACGACCATTCGAAAGAACATGCATCAGTGTTGAATAAAACTTTTGCCAAATACCCTCAATGTATTTCTCATGATTTATCAACATTAGGAAAAACTGACTGTGTTGAGTTAAACCTTGAACTCACGTCTAATAAGCCAGTCTTTCAAAGACCTTACAGAATGTCTGAATCTGAGCGCTCAGTTATGAGGAACATCACGGATGACTTACTAAAAAATGGTATCATTCAAAACAGTAATTCTGCTTATGCTAGCCCTGCACTCCTTGTAGATAAAGCATCAGGTGATAAAAGATTATGCGTAGATTATAGGCAGCTAAACAAAATTACTGTTAAGGAAAAATACCCCATGCCATTGATTGAGGATCTCATTGACCGGTTACGAGGGTGTAAATATTTTACATCCCTCGATTTAAAAAGCGGATATCACCAAATTGCTGTAAATCCTGAAACAATACCTAAAACAGCCTTTATTACGCCCGATGGTCATTTTGAGTATATTAGAATGCCCTTCGGGCTGAGCAATGGACCTTCAGTCTTTCAAAGACTAATGGATACAGTGTTAGGAAATATGCGTTTTGGGAGGGTTATATGTTATATGGACGACTTGCTAATAGCCACTGAAACATTTGAACAAAATGTAGCTTGTTTAGAGACTGTTCTAGATATATTCCAAAAAAATGGTCTGACCATCAACTTGGAAAAATGTTCGTTCTTCCAAAAGGAAGTAACATTTTTGGGGTACGACATTTCAGATGAAGGTGTTCGCCCAAGTTCACGTAAATTGAAAGCTATTAAAGATTATCCTACCCCCAAAACAATTCACCAACTTAGACAATTTCTGGGACTCATTAATTATTTCAGAAAATTCATAAAAAACTGTGCTGTAATGTGCAAGCCCTTAACTAATTTGTTAAAGAAGAATGTAACCTGGCAATGGGGTCCTCAACAAACACAGGCAGTAGAAGATCTTAAAAAGGCCTTAATTGATGATGCCGTTTTAAATATTTTTGACCCTAATTTACCTATCACTCTCTATACAGACGCTAGTCGCGATGGAATAGGATGTATTTTAGTCCAAACCACTTCCAACGGGGAAAAACCTATTTACTTTTATAGCCGTCAAACTACTAATGAAGAAAAGAACTATCATTCTTTTGAATTAGAGCTTTTAGCGATTGTAGTGGGATTACAGAAATTCAGACATTATTTACTAGGAAATCAATTTAGAATTGTAACCGATTGCAATGCTGTTCGTCATACTTTAAACAAAAAAGAAATCATACCTCGGATTAGCAGGTGGGTCTTACAAACTCAGGAATTTACATTTGAGATAGTTCATAGGGCTGGTACACAAATGAAACATGTGGACGCCTTGAGTCGGAACCCCGTACAAACTGAGCACTCCTTGTCAGTTCTGTCTATTACAGAAAGTGATTGGCTCTTATCAGTCCAGTTACAGGATCCTAACATTTGCTGTATTCGAGATATACTATTATCAGGCGAGGCCGAGTCTAATAAAAAAATATTCAATGAGTATGATTTATTAGGCAATAAGGTTTATCGTAGGACTCAATACGGAAGACGTTGGGTTGTACCTAAACAGTGTATATGGCATGTCATAAGAGCCAATCATGATGACATTGGGCATTTTGCAGTTGATAAGACTGTTGAGAGAATCAAAGCACAGTACTGGTTTCCTCGACTCAAGAAAATTGTTACAAAGTACATTAAAAACTGTTTAAACTGTATTTACTACAAGGCTATAAGTGGAAAAAAACAGGGACTGTTACATCCAATTCCAAAATATGCTAGACCTTTCCACACTTTACACCTTGACCATTTAGGCCCTTTTGTTAAAACAACACAAAATAATGCTTATCTTTTGGTAATAGTAGATTCTTTTACTAAATTTGTGTTTATTGTCGCTGTCAAAAATACCAAAAGCAAAATAGTTATCAACGAATTAAATAAGATTTTCAAAATATTCGGGAACCCTAAAAGACTGATTTGTGATGCCGGAAGCGCTTTTACATCAAAATTATTTACTGGTTATTGTAATGATCATAATATTCGACGTCATATTATTGCCACAGCCGTACCACGTTCGAACGGTCAAGTCGAACGATATAATCGAACCATTTTAGATGCGTTACGGAGTCTTAGCGCAGATGCAAATAACAATAAATGGGATCAACATGTAACCCAAATACAACAAGGTATAAACAGTACAATAAACAAAAGTACTGCAGCAGTACCTAGTGAAGTATTTTTTGGATACAGAATTCGGATGATGAATGATAGAATTGCTGATGAGGATAATACAGAAAAATCGGTTGACGTGACAGCCTTGCGTGACAAAGTAGATCAAAACATTAAAAGAGCTGCTCAAGCACAAAAAGCAGCTTTCGACTCTAAAAGGAAATTGGCTACTAATTATAATATTGGAGACTTGGTTGTGATTAAAATACCAAGTCACTCAAATGACGGTCACAGCACAAAGTTAATGCCATTGTTTAAAGGACCTTTCCAAATAACAGAAGTCCTAGGGCATGACCGTTATAAAGTATCCGATATGAGAGGAGCGGAGCGGAGTACAAAACGTTATGATGGCGTAACCTGCGCAGAGAATATGAAGTTTTGGATACGCATTTCGGATGAGGGCGAGGAGGAAGTTGCACCGGATGTTGTCCAGTAATCAGGTACTCATTGAAACACATGTAAGTTAAACATTTATTATTTATCTTTATTAGAGACGTTAGCTTGTATAAAGTAAATAATTCATTTCGAGTTATGTGGGCCTAATGTGTCAGCTTCAACGAAAAGTTCTTAGAGTTTTTGCACCAATTGATGGGAATCCCTAGTGAAAGCTGTCGTTGGTTATATAATGGTGATACAAAACTATGTTGATGACTATGCTTAAACAGTATCAAATAGTTCAAGCCATTATACCTACAAATACTAAGAACTTTTGTGTTGCTGTGATATTTGTTGGTCTCTATTTTCTTATTAATATGTCTTTACACTTATGAGCTTGCAAGTGTGTTGTCTTCAAACGGGAATCCAAAGTGAAAGCCGTTTTTAAGATGTAATGGTGATACAAGACTAAGTGACAGTTAAAGTCATTTAGTTCAAACTATTATTAAAACATGAATCTTGCAGGCGCATAAGGATAAAGTGATATTCTGAACTATCTTAAATATAAAAATAACATTATTATTTGTTTACAGCTTCCACATTAGACCAATACGATGTCCGAGGACGACCACGTATGCAGGACGGCCGGATGTTGTCGCCACAGTCGTTTCCGCCCGGAAGTACAATTTGCCGCCGCTAGAGGGCGACACCGAGACGTCATTCGAACAACGAGCGGCCACTCGATCATTCCTTGTCGAAGCGTCGAGCTAGTAACACTCACCTTGTCTTGCTGAAAGCTATTATTATTTTTAAGAAAACAAAGTACAATTATTATTTTTATAAGTGATTTTTATTTTAAATTGGTAATATTGTAAAAGAGTAAAGTATCATTTCAATTATTAATAAATATGATTTCACTATAGAAAATTGAGCTATAATAATTATTACGATGGTGAGATTGTGTAGGTAATGTAGCTAAATATTAATAAAAGTGTTTTTGCAGAATATTGGTGTTTGAGTTGATTTACATCACTAATTTTGTTTTTTAGCTTTCTGTATTCTCTGTTAAAAATAAAAAATACACGTGAAAGAATTATTTCGATACGTCAATTATTTTCCAAGATATTGAATTTTAAAAGTGCGGGCGGCGGCCGGCCCGCCATTTTATGCGCGTGACGTCATATTACAGTGACTGGCTCATATTTGTATGGGTGGAATCTTGCAAGCTGAATAAACACCCACTTCCAGGCAACCGATTAAGCTGAAATTTCGCAAACACATGTGATTTGGATGATCATGCAATATTATGATGACATGGAGCTGATCTGATGATGGAGCTGGAAGGTGGCCATAGGAACTCTATAATAAAACGACTTAAATCCATCGAGTTAGGGCTCGTTCGTTTTGTATTGATGAGTACTTTAATTCTATATAGTAATCAGGGTCTAATGATGGAGCTGGAAGGTAATTCGCAATAAAACGACACAATCGCATTAAGTTTGGGTTTGGTTCAATTTTAATTTCTGTGATGGGTCTGGGTGTTAATATGTATAATAAGTTTGTATTTACAAAAAAATGTATTTAAGTATGTTTATATCCGTTTTCTAGTGAGCCGACACTGTGAATGTACGTCACGCGGGGTCACGTGACCGTCGGCGGGACTCAATATTTAAGCGAACTTTGAATGCCTATAAAATCATAACTACTGGGTATTTTTGAATGAAATAAAAACTAATGTATTTTTAAATGTAAAAGCCTAACTGTAACATAGGTTTCAAGTGATTTTGCATACCTAGTAACATTCTCAATTAAGTTATATCTTATCTCGTTACACTTCTTTTGGTGGGTAGAAAACTAGAATATTTAAGTAACATATTATTTTGAAATTTGAATTAATCTTTGACGAAAATCGAGCGCATACGCACTGACCATGAACGTTAGAAGTCCAAACTGAATTAATTGAGAAGAAAGTGTTGCTAGCACAAAATATTGTGTACCATTCAGGCGCTGGTTGTAAACTTTAATTACTCAATTATTATTTATATCTTAAACGTGTGTTTTTTTAATTATAGTAGCTTAGTGTGTGACTGCAGCTTTTTCTATAGATTTTCAGCCACAGGACGTACACTGCTGAACATAGGCCTCCCCCAATGATTTCAACATCGCCCGGTTGGTAGAGCGGCCAGAATCCACCGCCTTCCTGTGTCGCTACCTTTATGTGGTCGGTCCACCGTGTGGGTTTTCCGCAAGTTTCGAAGAAAACAATTAAGTGTCTTTAACATGGAACTTGCTTTAGAGTTAACAGTCATTCTAGTCGTTTCTAATTAGCATGTGGTAGGTATAGGCTCTTTAGCTAACAAGCCGGAATACCTACTTACTTATGTATATGTCTTTCACATAGCTTTCTAGATGGAATCAGACATTTATGCTTTTATTGTTGTTGTTGTTTCCACAGGATTCGGTGATTATTGCACTTTGTATGTTCTTGTTTCGTAATTTGATTAATGATTTTGATAAAACTGTAGAAACTGATTGAAATATGAATTGCCAATTCACAAAAAAGTTTATAAAAGTTTAACTGGTATATCTAAGTTTATCTCAGAGAACTTTCTCTGATTTTACATTAAAAATTGCTAACATTTTAATATTCTAAATTATCATTAATAGTTGCTAAAACGAAAACTTGTTAAAGAGAAATTTGTTTTTAGACTATGTCCTGTTCTATTGCATATTTTGCATTGCTACTTTATTAAACATGGAATTCAAAGAGAAAGGAAGAATGTGGGTATTGGCACATTGGTTACATTAATTTATAGCTAAATGCATAGTTTTGTTGCACATTTATACTCTAAGGCTGGGTTGCACCATCTTACTTTAACATTGACAAACGTCAAAATTCTATCAATCTCCATACAAAAATACCGGCTATCGTTAAAGTTACGGTCAAAGTTAGGTGGTGCAACTCAGCCTAAGAGACAGGACTAATCGTAATCTTAGCTGATGTAAAATGTATTGTTGTGCAGTTTTAGAAGGACCGCCTTAACAAAAGGTACTTCAGGAAGTGCGACGCCGCGCCGATTATCAGTAAGTCTCAAATAATAATACATTTTCTTATGTCCTTATTTTTCTAGTATCTCAGCAGTTTAAGGCTTAAAATATGAGCAAATCTGTGTTTAGGGGCAAACAGGTGAAATGCGAAAGCCCTGCGCGAGGGCGTTCACCGCATACCAGCCGCGGGACGAGGCTCGTGCCCTGGGCGGAGCAAATATGGGAAGTGTTGTGTTTTACTTTGGAAATAACTTTAACAGCAGATTTTCTTGTTTTGTTTTAAAAAAGTAACAAAGCGCCAGACACATACCAATAGTATTGAAGAGGCTCTAGCTGAATAATATCCTCAAGACTTTAATTAACATTTCAGCAGACTTAAGCAAAGTTTGTACTATGAGAGCCGGAGATATTCCTTTATTTGTAAATAAGTCTAGTACTTGCTACTAGGTCCTACCTATGTTATATTATAAAAAAATCATCTATACTAATTTAAAATATCTGTTCATGCACACAAATGTTTGTGTATTGTGCGGATGGAGATCAAATTCGCGACCTCTGGCTCCTGTCGATCTTTGTACAATGGATATTAAAAAAAGGCAACTCTTCTCTAATATCTTACGTAGATATTCTAAGTACGAAAGAGAATTTCATCTCATCATTAAACTCATCGAACTCGTGAATATTAAGCAAGCTAACTGCGGGTCTCCGTTGATGTTTCTCATGATTAAATTAGAATGACACAACCCGTCCCAATAATTACTTGGCTTCCTTTCCCAGGCTCCTGCACCTAGTACTACATCTCCTTGGGCTATCATTATAGACTGCGGGTAGACAGTAATGCTGGTGCTTGCAAAAAAAGCAGGCGCAACCGCATCCGAGCTGCAGCCCATCATTACCGGAGTAAGAAATGCACTACTTTTCATTATAATTAGTAAAGTTGGACCCAGTCACAGTCAAGATCTTTGACAAGAATAATTGTGCATTTAAAAATTCTTCGCAAATACGAATTCCCAATCCCATAAACGTTTTGCAAATATTTTTGAGTAGTTTTCGCAAAGACAGTGCAACAAAAGAAGATCAAATAAAAAAACTGGTCCGAATAAAAAAATAAAAAAGAACATCGCTGCATTAAAAAAAAACAAATTATGCACCTTGGCAAACACTTTAAAAAATATTATTAAAAAGAACATCCCTGTATCAGCAGATTTAAAAAAAGAACGATTAGTACTGAGTAAAATTTTGAATATAGAATTGTCTGTGGCACCTACCTGTCAGTTCATCAGTTCTTTTGAAGTTGCCGTCGATGTTGATGATAAAACGATTCACTTGTAAAATCGTCACAAATTGTTATTTCTGCTTTAAAATCTTTAGTTTTAGTGA
The DNA here is from genome assembly GCF_963855985.1 of Ostrinia nubilalis. Lineage (NCBI taxonomy): Eukaryota > Metazoa > Arthropoda > Insecta > Lepidoptera > Crambidae > Ostrinia > Ostrinia nubilalis. The sequence continues at coordinate 904,508 of NC_087101.1, forward strand.
AAAAATCGTGACGAGTGTGTTAAATTCTATTATCAATAGATAATTCCGTAAACTTTATAGTGATGTTGGACTACGCCTATGAGTAACGTGTGGAAGGCATCATGGCGCTATTGGTGATTGAACTGGTGAGTCCTCCTTGCTAATTATTTTATCGAATCCTGGCTAAGGCGGATCACATGAAGATCACTTTATCAGATTTTATATGTTTTAGCATCTTTCCTCGCGGTTTCATATTTTATGCTCTTTGTAAACATAAAAATCTTAGTTTTTCATAAAATAAGTAGGTATGTACCTACTGTACGTATAATGTGTACTTGGGATTATGAAACTGTTTTACAGATTTAGGAAACATTTTATTGGTTTGTGTACCTACCAGCGTTGCCAGACGTCCCGATTTTGGCGGGACGTCCCGATTTTAAAATAAAATTTATATGTCCCGCGCGGGACAGGCTCGGTCCCGCTTTTCGGAGAGAGACATTCACTTCACCAGACTATTGTTTGAAACGCCATATTATTCTAAAGAATTTTTTTTTTATTTCGATTTTGGTTTATTTTTTCTTTTTTTATTCTAAAGACGAATTTAACGATAGAGTAAATCTGATTTAAAATATTATTTTTTTGTTAAAATACATTTTCTATGGCTACTTTTGCTATCTATTGTCACGTAAACGTAATCCCATCAAAAACAATACTTGTCAAAAAAACCAAGTCTCTCAACTCAGTTGTTCTACGGTAAAAAGTTGTGAGATCCATGTAATACCAAGTCCAGGCCAGGAAATCTTTAACGTTTTACATAAATTATTGACTTGGCCATCGCACTAAATAATTTAATTTACACGTGTTTTCATGCGATGACCAAGTCAATATATTTATGTAAAACGTTAAAGATTTCCTGGCCTGGACTTGGTAGGTATTACATGGATCTCACAACTTTTTACCGTAGAACAACTGAGTTGAGAGACTTGGTTTTTTTGACAAGTATTGTTTTTGATGGGATCTCATTTCTTTTTGTATTTTGTAGACAGCAGTTATGTATCTAGAAAACTGGACCGAAATTGAAAAATTTTGCTCGACTTGGCGATTGCACTACCGTGCCCCCAAATATTTTAGTTTTTCCTTGATTCATACACCAAACACTACTTATATTCCAAATTTGAAGCTTCTAGGTCTGCTAGAAGTGCCTTAGAATTTTGATGATCGGTGAGTCAGTCAGTCAGTCAGTCAGTGAGTGACAAAATTAAGTAACTTTGACCCGTTATAATTCTTAAACTACTGGTTCAAATTGAATGAAATTTTAAATATACCGTGTCTTTACAATGCCTGCATAGCTAATGAAAATTCAGCCTTCTAGTTTTATCCACAACGAAGTTACAGGCGGTCGAAAATGGCCTGAATTGCTTCGAGAAAAGGATGGTACGGCCGTGCTGCTTTTTTGCTCGACTTGGTGGGGGCACTGCCGTGCCCCCAGATTTTAAGTCAAATAAAAAGATAAATATTTGAAAACCTTTGATTGTATACGTTTTTTTATTACTATGTCCCGCTTTTGACGGAAGAATCCCGCTATTTTCACTCAAAAAGTACCAAAGTCCCGACTTGGCGAAAAAAAAAACTGGCAACACTGGTACCTACCCTAAATTTAATCAGTGTTTCATGAAGAACGAGATCAATATTTTATTCATTACTTGAGGCCACCCGCGACTTCGTACGCGTGGATCCCGTTTTACCCCCTTCATCTATCTTACGCGGTTTAGATTTTTTCATACAAATGTTTTTTCCTGCTAACTCCCGTTCCTGTGGGAATTTTGCAATATCCTGTAGTAACTAAGCTTTAAGTTTACTAAGGTACCTGCATGTCTAATTTCAAGCGTCTAACTTAAGCGGTTTAGATTTTTCATACAAAAGGATTTTCCCGCTAATTTCCGTTCCCGTGGGAATTCCTAAGTATACTATAACCTGCCCAGGAGTATGAAGAATAATTGTACAAAGTTTCGTTAAAATCCGTCGAGCAGTTTTTGTTTCTATAAGGAACATACAGACAGACAGACAGACAAAAATTTTACTGATTGCATTTTTGGCATCAGTATCGATCACTAATCACCCCCTGATAGTTATTTTGAAAATATATTTCATGTACAGAATTGACGTCTCTACAGATTTAGTATAAGTATAGATTTTGTGATTCCTACCCTCCCTAGGCATTTCCTCTAAGTTCTAGATCGGAATATTGATGATTAAAGAATAATAATCCGCTCACTCCATAATTTATTAGCCTAGCCCTGGACACGTACGTAATAACCACATACCCCATCAAACTGGTTGCAGCCATCTCTCTCCCGCCACGCCCATTCCCTGAGAAAAACCTAATGACATATTACTTATTTCTGTCTCCCTCGCTCACCAGGTTTAATCGACTAATGCGTTTGATGGGTGGTCGATAATTTTCTATAAAGAGCAAGGTATGCTAAGTCGGGATATGGGGTTTTTTACGCCTTCGTTTTTGCATTTTCTTCAGGTGATATTAAGCTTAATGGGTTTCGCAACTAAGTACATATTTAATGTGTTAAGTACTTTAGTGGTTTTGATGTCAAATTCAATAATATATAGCTTATGTATGACCTCAGATCATAGTGATCTGAGTGTATGACTGAAAGGCTTTCTTTTGCAAAGGCAAAATACCTTTTCGGTCATCACAGTGTAATGGATTTACTTAGAACTCCTCCTTTATTCGTCTGATTATTCGTTGCCTCTTCCAAACTATGATGGGAACTGGGATTAATCAACCTTCTGTGGTCGAGTTTGGTTGGCGTACAAAATGGCTATACAGGAGCTGCAGTGATGGGAACAAGAGGTGGGATTAGTCCCGTACAGAATAGTTACGATTACGACTTACCAAGTGGTAAGTCGTAATCGTTTCGGTAAGCACCGAAATTACTTTTCCAACTCCCATGCTGAAGCTCTCTTCTCTTCCCATCGAGCAATACGTTGGTTACAAGAAACACCATTCACCATTTCAAATAGTTAATGTAATTTATTCATAACTTTGTGTCCCCCAGACATAATTAAGTCGTGCGCCTCTTACCGTAAATAATAGAGGCGTAATAAGAAAGTATTCTACAATAAATACCCACATTATTCTGTTTACAGTTAACTGTTACAAACCACATTTCTGCTTGTTCATTTGTCAAAACTAATAATTTATTTTGCTTGGAGTTTTGCGTCGTTGATGGCGCAGATAAAACTCCAATTAGATCGAAAGAATGATTAATGTTAGAATGATGATCGAAATTACAGATCAATAGAAGCTAAACGAAACGAGAAATAAAGGCATATCTGTCTGTCAATCATTTCTTTAGTCTATAATTTAACGGGTTTTTGTATGCCATTGAAACAATCACTGTATTATTTTATTGTCTTCAAAACTTGATTGTAATCACTTTCTAAATGGAATTGACAAGGAATAATGGGAATGTAATTTGATAATCTAATAGATTTCCTATTCCAATATAGGGACAGGTTTTAAATGTTCTATTGTACCTAGTTAGACGTTATAGCTTTATGTCATATAGCTTGCCCACGGCTTCACCCGCGTGAAATTTTGTTTGTCACCGATCGTCGTAAATTATAGCCTGTTATTCTGGGTTATAAACAATAATACTGTAAAGTTTCATCAAAATCCGTTCAGTAGTTTCTGCGTGAAAGAGTAACAAACATCTAGACATCCAAACTTTTGCATTTATATTATTAGTAGGAAGTAGGATAACTGTCCGGGCGAGTGCCCCGCCACCGAAATGACGGTATCCAGCGATATTAACTCATTGTACTGTTAGCCTATTAACAGTCAATTACAGACCTTCTCATTCATCCTTTTTTATACACCCGAAACAATACTTACCTAAGTGTGCCTAAGTCAGTATAGAATATAGCATTGCGTTGCCCTAATTTAATTTGAATTCGCGCGTGCTTTAAGTTCAGTCCGGGCGAGTGCCCCAAGCGAATGGCCACCAATGACGTGTGTCCAGTATTATCTCGTCACACCGATAGCCTATTAGCCCGGCATAATTGCTGATGGCGATAAAGCCATTGTGGACTGCGGCGAAAGTGAACGGGCATCTTGTTGAGAATGAACTGCCGGTTTGGAGATTTTTGTCATAATTCTAGCTTAATTGGAATTTCAACAACTAATTTTTAATAACACTATGTATGGTCCCTGGATGCGGGCAGCGCAGGACCGCTCGTTATGCAAGTCCTTGGGGGAGGCCTCTGTCCAACAGTGGACGTCATTTGGCTGAACTGGAACGAATGGTCTCTGAACTGTGTTCCAAAACTGTTACGCGGTCTCAATAACCTTATTTGTATTTAATTAGCATATATACTTGTGAGGTACATAGTTCTCTTTAGGCATCTCACCAGTAGGCACAGATGAGATTTTAAATAGACAGGTAAATTTTTAGTTTATTTTAATAGGAAACCCTCGATAGTCTGACTTAGACATAATATAGGATTTTTTATAAATCTCTATGTTAAACTACTTATGATGTTATGTAGCTATTATTTCTCTAGTTGTGTTCGTTGTAGTTACTGTGTAGGTACTGTGGTTGTACTGACCTACTAGTTTTTTCTTTACTTACGGAAAGTTCAAAAACTTGACCGAATATTGTTAGTTCCGAGAAGTTGACTGACAAAGGGAAATGCCAAAGAAATTCAATTTATCTGAAATCAGTAGCGTGCCATTACGGTCCCAATTTCTAGATTTCTCTGAAAATCACCATCTCTTCGTTTTGGGGTATCTAATATTATAAATAACGTGCATTGTGTCGGTGCGTTCACCTTTGGCTTCTAGAGTTGGCTTAACATGGGCTGAAGAAGGAGCGTGAGCGTTTTATTCAAAAAACGTCAGAAAATAACGGACACTGTAAACTAGATGGTTTGATAAATTATTGTAATTTGTCCCTGTTGTTTGGAAGTTTAATCAGTTAAATCTAGATGAGATATCTTCCTAGCGATGCTGGGTATATAAGTTTTAAGTTATTATTTTTCATGTGTTACCTACCTGTTTGCACATAATAGCACAGAATAATAATAAGTACTTGATAATATACTCAACATCAAATAAACCGCACCTTCCGTGACGCGAACTTTAACGATTTTCTTCTGACACAATCATGGATCCTTCTAAAGACACATTTTTGGGGTAGAAACCTTTTCTTTAATGAAATGAAGGTTAGAACTAGGCTTTTATATGGTGCTTAAATATTGGTGGGAAGTGGGGATGCATACGTTTGAAAATGCTTGTCGCGGGAGGTGCCATTTATTTGATGTCGAGTGTAGTTTTAAGGTAGATCTACAATCTATTTTCATAGACTTTCGAGCAATCAAGTCAGTTTTTCAATCAATTATTCGATTTTTTTAATATCGCGCCCGCTTCAGCTTGTGTCTCATCAACATTTTTCGCGAAATATTTACAAAACCTCTTCAACCTTAACCAATCCACTCAAAGTCTAAAATTGCTCGCTGTATTCTTTGTATTATTACAGTTGACCGCGTAATGGTCGCCGGTTCGATTCCGTGACCCCCTGTGGGAACGAAAGTAAACACGGTTGGCGATGACACAGGGTATTGTGGTTTTTATGTAACCAGTACAATTTAACGTTATTCCAAAGGCAGGGTTCGTGTGAAATCCAAGCAAACATTTGCCATTTAAATTCTTGTATAAGATGTTCGTGGAATGTATGAAAATAAGACCATTAAACATAAGTTTTATGAACTTAGGGATGGAAATGAATATGAGAATCGATTTTAATTTGCAAAACATACATCAATCTTTGAGGTAGGTTAAAAATAAATAAGTAAACTTGCAACAGATTTATACAAATCACTTTTATCATTAACATCCAGATTCCTTGGATTTAAACATCATTATGTCTTATGATACTGAAAACAAACTGACCCCGCTTTTCAAACTTTTCAGTAAAAGTTTTTTGAATTTATATTTATTAGGTAAATTCAAGTTCTTAGCGCTAAGATATAAATCTCTCCACAAGTCCTTCGGTTGTAATTCTTAAAGCTTGTAACACACACTAGTTTTTAAGTAGATTTAAATAAGAATGTCGTTACTTAATGCTCTTATTTAACTTTGGCGTGGAAAGTGAAGCAGCAAGCTTGGGACTCGTCGTCTTCATTCCACAATTTGACTTGCACTGGGAATTTGCCCTGAAATGATACAAAAGTGTAAATATTTTTCCAAAATATGACACTGACATTTAGAGCTAATAAATTAATCAAAGTTGTATGTCAAGAAGGTTTCGAGTATGCCGAGTTTCTTTCGCCACTTTAGGGTAAACCCTAGGTAAGTAACTACTAGGCCCTTGTCAGATCTTGATGATCTGTGATTTCCCTTCATTTTGCACAGTTATTTTTATTGGCGTCCCTTTCCATAGCTTGATTCTGCTTGAGCTGCAACAGAGCGTTTAGTTTGAATGTCGTTGTTTGTACTTCGTTATCCTATTTTATTTTATGACATTAAACTTTTCCCCTAACTTCACTGGCTGGTTTTTATTTTTTGCTTAATACTAGAGGAAGAAATAATTCTTACCGGCGATGGTATGTCCATAGACAGGCTTAGCTCAAAGTTGTGTCGGACAGAGGCCTCCAGAGGGCACACCAGGAGGTCGTCGCACACCCTCTTGGTGGTCTTGATTACGTCATAGGAGTCGGAGTTCAGGTGGTCGCCAGATATCTCCAGGCGTAGGTTCTCGGCCGAGAAGTCTGAAAAAAGCGATTCCTGCTTAATTTGTCTAGGTTATTTTGTTAATTCTATCTATTATTGAAGCACAAAACATCAATGGCTAGGTCACGAACCACTCTTTAGTCTTTTTTAACCGACTTTAACGAAAGGAGGAGGTTCTCAATTGGGTTGGTTTTTTTTCTACCTACTTGAGTTTGATAATATAGTATGCGATTAATAATAGGTTGTTGGTGTGACAGTTGTTATCATTTTACATAATTTATGCAGAATATAAACCGAAATTAATAATGTCACGTCCTGTGTTGTATTGACGTAAGTAAGATAAGAATTAAAAGCAAATGTGGGGCGCAAAATAAACGAAACTCTGTACATATCGATAGTAAATTAAAAATAACTCGATCGAGGGCAAATCATGAACTACGTTTTAGGCTGAGTCGAAACTTAGGCTGAGTTGCATCCATCTTACTTTAACTTTGACAAACGTCAAAAATCTGTCAAACTAGATACAAAAAGCACCGGTTATTGTTATTGTTACGGTTAAAATACGGTGGTGCAACTTGGCCTTAAATAGTTAATTCTTCACTCACTGGGTGTAAAGTCCACTTTGATGCCGTAAGGTTTCCCTCTGATGAAGGAACAGAACTGCGGTCCGTGGAGGCATGGCTCCACCATCACCTGATGGATTGAGCACAGGGTAGGAACCACTGAAAATAAGAAACTTTTATAACAACTACAACACATCCATCTGCTCGAGAAATATGTAAAAATTATGTACGAGTAGGTACATACAGATTTAAAATTTTATTTAAGTTGTGTAATTTGATCACCATGTTCCAATAATTTCAGGCTTTTAGTCAATTCTTTCAAAATCTTAGGCCCGTAGAACGACTTGGTTTGTCAAAAATTCTAAATATGTAATTGACTACGTTTAGCTTTGAATTGAGTTGAGCTTTGTTTCAGAATAGTACAATATACTCGTAACATTAATTACGAAAAATGTTGGATTAGCCATTCTGGAGACATTTTAACAAACTATCGTGTATAATTTTTATGGTTTCGTCATTTCAAAGTTAAGTTACAAATAATCTTCAGGCAAGCGACTGTACTCGTAAAATTCTTCGGGCCCCATTTTAAAAAGCATTTCGCCTTAACAAAGCTTTGTTTCTTTACAAGTGCAAGTCACGTGCTTACTTAGACAAGTAGGTACATAAATATTAAACATACTTACCATTTCGGCAATACTTTTTAATAACATAATCAGACTGGACAGCAACACACAGAGAAACAATAAGCACTGCTCGGAACAACATGGCGGTAATCAATGTCCGGGAGCGGACTCGAAACGGGCACAACTGATACTAATTAATGATGTTCTCGTTGTTGTTATCTGCTATTAGCTTTTCATCTGACTTTGTCTGGATTGATACGGGAGCGCTTCATAAAATCCTCCATTTTGTGTAGCGCCATATGAAATGATTCAACGGTTGCTTCTTACCGGTGATTTGATCTGCCAAACATCTGTATGCGACAACTTTAAAACAAAATTTGTGTTTTCTAACAGTATTCAGTATGAATAGGACATTTTTGAGTGTACCTACTCCTCGGACCGCTGTTGATCTCAAGTCTCATGCGCTGAAAGACACACCGTCATGCCTTATGTGCACTGCCTCTATGGTGTACTGCTAAATAATTATACCTCTCTAAGACCTAAAACTTTTTTAACACTCTTGAGATATAAAAAATATATAAAAATAAAAAAAATATAAATATCCTTGGACATTTTTAAACTACGCTTCTAGTACCAAACTAAGCATATGCTTGTACTATGGGTACTAGACAACGGATATGAACATACTTAAATACTTTTTTTTAAATACATACATATTATACATAGTAACACCCAGACCCGTCACAGAAATTAAAATTCATCATTTCAATTTCTGCTGATATTCATTTCTACATCTACTCGTTTATATTGAACTAGTCGAAAGTTCCAATTATTGTTGTTAACCAAACAAACATACAAATCACTCGATTTCATGAAGATATTTAAAGAAACTAGTCCTTTGACCAGTCGAATAACATGCATATGGTATAACGAATGGTGATAAGATGCGATAAACTTTGTACTGCTTTTATACGACTAATTTTACATAAATAGCACATACATGTGTATTTAAGTATATCATGTAAGTTTAAATTAAATATATCAGATAGATTTCAGTGTCACTGAAATAAATTGTGCACGAGATTCGTCGTATGAAGAGACTTGAGAATATAAGTGGAAAATATAATTTTGCTTCCCATATAAACCGTCAAAGTGCACTATCCCATTGTTTTAATACTGCTACCAGTTGTCGCTATATCAAGTCCACTATCCAAAGTGCAGCGGGTTGATCATACCTGTCGCAGAATTGATGAAGGCCCTTACTCGATGTACCAACGATCCCAAGAAGTCGTATCATCGTATGTACTGTCTTCAGTCATTTAGGTTGGGTCTAGAAGAATTTAGCATTATCCTTGTGATGAATAAACTTATGATAAAATAAGGAGTCAGAATATTATTGAACATTATTTTATTTATATCTTAAGAAAGTAGTCAGGTGCATAAATATTTCTTAACTTTTACTTAAGTTTAATTTTAGTTTCAAAACAGCAGACTTCGCTCTCGTTGGCGTCGTTCCACAGCTTCCATCTGAACCAGAAGGTGCCCTGTAAATGAAAATAAACAGTATTAAATAGGATACAATAAGAAATTATCAAAGTTCTTACAGCTTCGAAATCAAACTTGATTTATAATAAAGGAACTTTTCATCTGTGTATCTGTGATTTTCAGGTTTCCAAATATCTTTGTAGCTTTTATATGGTTTTCAGTATTTCAGCTTTCATACGAACGTCCTGTATTTTACTAAGCCTTTGTTTTAGAGTTAGGTATGTACTTATTCCTAAGGATTTTTAGTAATCCTTAGATTTTGTTGATTTCAGTTCATAGTTATGAAATACGGGCAAACTCTGGAATGCAAGTTATTTATTACTGTAAGACTTACAATAGGCAGCTTCTTTCAAATATAGGCATGTTACAGCTGTATAGTGGTAGGTGACCCTTCTGTACCTATTTGGTTTTTGTGCCAGTTATATTTTAGTCAGTTTTGAAAGACTATCGGACCTCGGGATCGGGAGAAGATAGTATCAGTTTCTTCGTATTCGTAGTAACACTGGGCAGCTTCTTCCCGATATACAGCTGGTAGGTGAGCGTGTGCTGTGTGCCGGGCACGGCCGGGCAGGTGGTGTAGAGGCAGGCGTCGGCGATGCCCACGCTGCTGAACGGAGTGTTGGTCCCACGCGTGGTCTAGTCTAGTACTTACACTGGGCAACTTCTTCCCGATATACAGCTGGTAGGCGTCGGCGATGCCCACGCTGGAGTATACTTCATCGTCATCATCATCATCTCAGCTATAGGACGTCCACTGCTGAACATAGGCCTCCCCCAATGCTTTCCATGCTGCCCGGTTGGTAGCGGCCTGCGTCCAACGCCTTCCTGCTACCTTTATGATGTCGTCGGTCCACCTTGTGGGTGGACGTCCCACGCTGCGTTTTACGGTACGCAGCCTCCACTCAAGAACCTTGCTGCTCCATCGGCCGGAGTATACTTACTGTATAGTATACTTACACTGGGCAGCTTCTTCCCGATATACAGCTGGTAGGTGAGGGTGTGCTGTGTGCCGGGCACGGCCGGGCAGGTGGTGTAGAGGCAGGCGTCGGCGATGCCCACGCTGCTGAACGGAGTGTTGGTGGCGTCCGCAGCGTGGTACACGGCCGTCTTCAGCTTCTCCGCCGAGAAGTCTGTTCATTTTGCAAATGGTTAGTCCTCAAATTCAAATATTTATTTGCGTCTATAGTGGGTGTTATGGTTCCTAGGGTCATGTGATGGATTGAGTTGTCCTGTTCAGAAGTAAATTGTTTTTTGTTTTGCAATTTGACATGTTGTCGACGTCAGTCATGTTGTCTACGTCATACGTCTGTGATGGCTGATGGACGTGATATCTCTAGGATTATGATGTAGTTGTCACAATATAACGAAAGGACTTACAGATAGACTGCATCTCACTTACGATAACACCAGGTACGATTGCGGTCAAATACCTTCCTTAATCTATCTATATATATAAAAATGAAACCCGTTTCGCGTTGTCACGGCATCACGTGTGAACGGCTGAACCGATTTCGATAATTCTTTTTTTTAAATGTTTGTGGAAGTCCAAGGATGGTTCTTACGGAAAAAAATATTAAGAAAATCTCTACGCTAAGGCGGTACGAAGTTCGCCGGGTTAGCTAGTAAATAATAAAAAAGAATTTGACCACGAGTTCTCACTGCTGCAAGATCTGATGCTCTAACAGCTTTACCGCCAGTAAAAACCCAACCAATGAAGGCCGAATTGTTTCAGGAGAAGCTTCCGTCCAATGTATAGAATCAAGGGAAACTTCTTTTGGAATTGTAATATAGAGTATATGGCTGATGGATACATACTCGGTGTGTAATCGAACTGCATGGTGGCGTTGTGTCCTTTCCTGAGCGCACAGGGTTCCTTGAGGCACGGTGTGATGCGCAGCTCTTGGATAGTGCACGCATCTTGGGATACTGAAATGAATAAAATACTTCATTTAGTTCATGAATCATTTAATTTCAAGTCAAAGACGACTCAGGACCGAACTGCCTGGATACGCATGATACGGAAAGCTGACCCCAAATAAAAGGGGTTTAGGCAAAGAAGATCTTATGCTCGTTTTTACCATCAATTCCTAATTTTTAAGTGACGTCTAGGAAAAAAATCCTGTTATGTGTTACCCTAGAGGTCACTAAAAATTTGGGATTGATGGTGAAAACTGATCTTTTAATGACAAGAAGGCGTTTCACAATGAGTTGGTTGGTACACAAGCTCAAAAACATATCCATAAACGTATACAAACATTTACGGAAAAACCTTAACCTCCTTCTTAAGTTAACTGTTAATAACCCTTGTCTTAATCAAAAAGTCTCTATCATATGTAAATTACTCGTATGTCCATCGAAAACGGTGATGTAGGTACCTACTCATTTTTTGTTATCAATAGAGATTTTTGCAGCAGGTACGAAGTCCGCCGGGTCAGCTTAGTTAGATATTTATCAATGTAGAGTTGTGTAAATTGAACGAGATCTTTTGCATTATTATTATTATAGAGTTCTTCTAATTAATATGAACTTTCCTATAAATCAGATTTGATATAAAATCGTTATCAACCAAACAAACAGACTTACTTTTACGTAGGTACTGTACCTACACTTAACACATATTAATTGTCAATTATTATGAAGGCATTTGACCCTGTTTGACATGATTAACGGCAGGGTTCAGCATGATTCAATAGGTACGAGTAATAATTTCATACTTAATTGTCAATTGATGGAAAGAACCGGACAATAATGCTACCTACTTTTGCTGAATTATCTTTATTGTTTTGTAATAATAAATATAAGCATTGACATAATTATTTACTTTTGTATATTCTTCTTAATTAGCTTCAATTAATATTGTTTATTTATTTTAAAGCAGAACCTATAAAACTTCAAAAAGACTACACATAATAGTTGAAACCTTTTTTTTCAGTACGTCAGCATTCGCTAACTTTGTAATCTTTACTCAGGTAGGTATTAACTTTAATAAAAATATGGTTTAAAATTTCGTACATGTGTACGTATGTTGCACTGGTCAAAGCTCCTCACGCATGAGGTCAAAGATAACCGGAGGGTTATCTAATAGTTATTTTGTTTGTTCATTGTTTTAATGCGTAAGAAATAAGATAACTTTTCAGTACTTTTAATACACCAAACTATAACACTATCAGTCGAAAATCGACTTTGTGTTCATAAGAACTTTAGGTAAATATGTAACACTTATCAACAAATGCTAATGTTTTCTTAAAATGGTTTCGCACTCGTTCGACCCGTAGGTATCTTTCACCCATTTGCCTAAAAATATCTTAAATACCTACCGCGAATAATAGTATGAGGGGCGAAACTATAACGGGGCGAACGGGTCCGAGATCCTTAGAATTGAGAAAATTACATCAGCTGCCGTCAGCTGGGTATAGAGCAACTTCATTTATCTTAGTAAAAAAGTTGCCAATCTAATTTTTACTAAAAATAATGTAGAAAATTTAAAAATCTTACCGGATTCGCACTTCTTAGTGACGGAGACGTGCGCCGCCGCTACGGCGAGGATCGCCAAGATGGCCACCGCTATTTGTTGCTTCATTTTCACGTCTTGTTCTCACCGATGCCGGGACCGATATGCTAAGTCTAGAGGTCTAAAGACTTTATCAGTTATAACGAGCGGTCAGCACCGAGACACAGTAAAAGGATAACAGTAATACATGTATAACGAATTGCTAGAGCGCTAAGTACATTTATATACCGCTCTACCTCACGCTTCGGTACTTAGGTAAAACTCAAACGGTGCAAACCATGTCAAAATATCGTGTAAATTAACAATTTGAAAGGTGAGTCCCAAAAATTAATGTAAATCTGACGAAACAAATGGATAGCAAGCTGTATTGTGTGTCACTATGAGTCAGCAAGGCTCTGTTTAAAACAATGTCTCTGTAGTTTCATATAATCAACCCCATCTTTCAAAGTAAGAAACAACGACATAAACATGAAGGTTGTGTCAAATTTCTGGCACGTCTTTAATTACGACGAGTGCACATTTTTATTTCAGAAAGGAGTCGAAATTAAATACTGTTCTTGTTTCACTATGGCAAGATGGCCTAAGTGGTCATCGATTTGTTAATGAATCGCTAATCGTTCGTTAAGAGATCAATTGTTAGCATTGTTTGTTTATTGTGCTTAGCAAATTACTGTGTTAGAGTGGATTAAATTGCTTAAGGAGAAAGGTATTCTTTTTTGACAAATTCCGGAGAAGCGAAATAGAAACCGCTTATTAACCCTTATCAAATTGGGTTGGATATTCAAAGTAATTTACATTAAGTGTGGTAATATTTTCCTCCCCCAAAGGGCGATGGAGCATGTTATGCTCGGAGTTTCCCTGCGTACCTACTTAATCGAATCAGAAATCCCCAGGAGCACCAAAGTGACTGACATATCCCGCAGAATCGCTAAAATCAAGTGGCAGAGGGCGGGGCACATAGCTCATAGAGCTGATGGCCGCTGGGGCAGAAAAGTGCTCGAGTGGCGACCACGAACCGGAAGATGTAGTGTGGGTATCAGGCCTCCCAGGTGGACCGACGACTGGTGAAGGTCGCGGGAGGTGCCTGGATGTAGGCGGCTTAGGACCGGTCTTTGTGGAAAACCTTGGGGGAGGCCTTTGTCCAGCAGTGGACGTCTTTCGGCTAAAACGAACGAATGGGAATATTTCCATACAAGATACACCCGCAGAAATCTCGTGACTTTTTGTCAAACTCTATGTCTCCTTTTATGTAAACATTACTATTTACAGACAAGTGTAAATACATATTATGTGCATCCTGACATTATGACCCGGATTAGTACATTTAACTGTAGTTTGATGTCGTCATCAGACTATACAATTTTGTAGCAAAATCGCCCCTATTGCACCGACTTATGATGTTTAGCTGAACGTGCTGTTGTTTTATCAATGACATCGATTTGTTAATATCCGTGTAGACAGAATACTACAGACTGTTTACGTACTAACTTTGCACCCAAACACATGTTACTGTCCTAGTAATTGGTTAATTACTTAAGTTAGTTATCGCAAATTAATAGGGCATCTAACATGTGTATTGAGTATTGACACAAAAATGTTTAAAATGTATTTACTTTCTCGAAATAATACCTAATGTGTGTTATTTGGGAATATGTTTTTAATTAATTGTAATTTTAGCTCATTTCAATAATTTATATCTTTTATCTAAAGTCAAACGGTTATCTGGAACCTTACATTAGTTACCAGTAATTATGAGTGTTTAAGTTAAAAGCTTAATGCTCCCACAATAATCATCTTGCCTAATTAAAAAATGCCCTCTCATTTGTGAATTAAAGACAATAAAAGTCAGTCGCTTCTTATACAAAATTTATTAGGTACTTGTATACCAAAATACCAGGGAAATAATACATAAAATGCCTATAAAATAGAGCGTTGTCGATTTTCGTTGTTCATTTTTATGAGTATTTACAAAAAATATTAACTACATCTAGATATTTACATAATTATACAAGTTTACACACAAGAGTCAACTCTTTGGCATGTCATTGCAGTGTGTAAAATGTTATAATCGAAGTACATAATGTTAAAAAATAACAAAATTAATACCTATTGCCGACATGAACTTTTAAAAGTATAGGTATCCAGGCTTGCAATATTAAGTAAGTGCTCTTGATTTTCCAAAATACCTTGCAATTTTGTATCAGAACTTGCTTAGAAATTATGTCAAAATGACGTATGATATAAGGTTCATGGAAAATCAGCCCTTGTTTGAACACGTAACATGTCATGGTTTGGTTATAATTATATCTAATAAGAGTATTATTTAATTGCTATAATGAGTATTATAACCAGCACTTGTTTACTAGTATAGATAGATGTTCCGTTTCCAATAACATTTGCAGTCGGGAATATCACCATAGCGTTCCCTAAAGTTGTAACTCCATGGGAAACCTTCCAGGATTTTTTTTCCCGAAACGGTACACCTTAGTTTATGAGTATGAACATCAGTCAAATTTGAAAACAATTACATTCAATGCTTATACACAATTAATTACGTAATAGCCCCGAGCTTAATGTTATATTTACAGAATTAAACCTATCAAATAATGTCATGATAATTAAATAAGTACCTTGTATGGAATACTCATTCGCCAACACTACTTGTAAAAAACATCCATACGATTTTTCCTAAAATAATATTTAAGCTAGTACCTCCACTAAAATTAATATAGCCTTAAATTGGAATGAAAAGTTCATTTCGTTGTTTGTTTCAATATACACAATCAATATGAACACATTTGTAAATTTTATGAAGTCCCGAAACTGCAGGATATATTTTTAAACACAAAACATGACACTCGAGCGAGTCCCTATTAATAGGGACTATAAAAGTTGATACAGTAGTAATATTTACCAGTATTATTATAAATTCGGACACACTAGGTATTTAGACATGTCTTCTTGACTTTGAGTCGCTTAAAGGACGTAGCACACTTATCAACTTGAAAGGGATCGTCGTCACCGTATCAACTCGAGGCGGTCAGTATTCTTTGTATGAAACTCCACATTGTGCTTCGCGGTTACATCGCACGAAAGACGACGACAGCTTGTAAAAGGCCATACGGTGTAGATCCCTTCACGAGTTGATAAGTCTGCCATGACCTTTAGCCTCCCTTTTTTCATCTGGGGGAACAAGTTCGTAACGCCACAGATCAGACTACTTTATACATGTCATACGATAGCTAACGTCGTGGTTGTGTTGTGAGGGTCGTCTCTGGACAGGTGGTGGAGATCCTGGTGGATGCCAGCCTCCTTCAGTATCCTCATCCTGGGTCCCAGTGGTACCCCAAGAGCGCGGAGTTTGTCTTCGCCGACGTACGGGAGCTCTGCCGCTCCAACTTTTTCTTTTTCCAGTAGTGCCGCGTATTTCTGTGGAAGTAAGGGTTAAAATTAAAGAAACATTTGAAAGAAAAGTAGGAAAAATGAGATAATGTGTCTAAGGGTTTAAACGGGTAAAAATGTAGGTAAAACAACTATGGAACAGTACAAAGTCTTTGGCTGAGTTGCACCACCTAACCTTGACCGTAACTTTGACGATAACAGATTTTTGACGTTTGTCAAAGTTAAGGTGGTGCAACCCAGCCTTAGCAGGCAGCGTATGCAGTCTCATCATTCATAGTCATCATTTCAGCCACATCATCATCATGTCAGCCATAGGACGTCCACTGCTGAACATAGGCCTCCCCTAATTCTTTCCACGTTGATCGATTGGTAGCGGCCTGCATCCAGCGCTTCCCTGCTACCTTTACGATGTCGTCGGCCACAGGTTGTCCATTAATGAACATAGGTCTCCCGCAATGATTTATAGAAGGATCAGTTGATAGTGGCCTGCATTCAAAGACTTCTTGCAACCTTTATTTTATACACAACGAGGAAGCTCTTGGCCTGCATCTTATTTGACGGAAAGTGATGATCAGGCCGAAGGTGGTAGCGAGCTTCACTTGAAATCCTCAACCATAGTGTGTTATGAATGTTGTAACATAAATAAACATATTTCCTTAATAAATAAATAAATGGAGGCACCTCTAATTTATTGTCGGAAAACACCAATGCTGCTAACAATGTTGTGATGGTGACGGACCTAGGAAGACTTGCTTACCTCATACCCCAGCTTCTTGAGGAACAGCCTCATGAGCGGTGGCTCGTCTCCGAAGAACTTGGTGAGCCGCTTCACGCGGTCGGGGTTGCTGAACGAAAATGGGTCCGAGTGCCGCTGGTGGCCCGAGCGGATGTACTGCTGAGACCTGGAAGTAGACATTGGGATCTTTAAGTTTTAGTTGTCGCAGGTAGGAGGACAATCCAAGTAAACTACGAGGATGTTTTCAGGAAAATTAGGTCCAGACGTTTGGCTCGAATTGGTTTGGGAATTATTATTTCAATTTTGGGCAATTTATGAAAAGTGTGATGATAAAATAGGCCCTGGGATCCTGAAGACTGTTATGACATGTGACTTATGCATGAGTTCCGTGTTTATTGATGTAGCTGCTCCTGATCAGTAGAACGATCTTCTACAAACCTTCCGGACGTGTACGTGTGGTACTGATGCCGCCACCTTTATTGACGTTCTTCATTTTTCTCCCGATTGGTAGAATCAGTTTGTTTTCCTTCTGAAGTAGCATAGAGAACTTACTTGTACATGTCTTTAAGCTGCAACGGCTCCAGTGCGTATACTAGGTCCACCTCCCAATAACATGTAGGTCTATTGGTATACTGCAATATACTCCTGCTACTGATCCTTCCGAAGTAGTATGAGGCTCACTTCTACACGTCAGCAGCTCGTATCTAAGGTGTAATGGATCCCAGTCCTTTTCTCATTGACTTGTTGATATACCAATCGCGTCCATGTTCTCCTGCTAAACCTTTGTGGGATATGATGCTCAACCACAATAAGGAAGCTAGATGTTAGTGCTTCCTTCCGAGCGGGTGTTATGCTCGGGGACCAAGGTTCAATTTACACCATCTTGGTTTGTCTATACATACTTGGCAGGATATAAAACTCCGTCACCGCGATGCAGGTTTGTATGAGCGACGGAGTGTGCCATAGTGTAGTAGTGACAGCGCCATCTATTGGTACACAGTTTGTAGTGGCGTATCGCCACACCTTCATGAGTAGAACCTATATAGGAGAGACTCACTTGTACATGTGGCGCAGCGCCAGCAGCTCGGCGCGCACGGCGTCCACCTCCTGCATGACGAGGTGGTGCGTGCGCATCTCGCTGGACAGGTGCGCCACCGAGCGCGCCAGCGTCACCACGTGCGCCTGCAGCCGCTGCGAGCGCTTGTTGTGACTCACTTGTACATGTGGCGCAGCGCCAGCAGCTCGGCGCGCACGGCGTCCACCTCCTGCATGACGAGGTGGTGCGTGCGCATCTCGCTGGACAGGTGCGCCACCGAGCGCGCCAGCGTCACCACGTGCGCCTGCAGCCGCTGCGAGCGCTTGTTGTGACTCACTTGTACATGTGGCGCAGCGCCAGCAGCTCGGCGCGCACGGCGTCCACCTCCTGCATGACGAGGTGGTGCGTGCGCATCTCGCTGGACAGGTGCGCCACCGAGCGCGCCAGCGTCACCACGTGCGCCTGCAGCCGCTGCGAGCGCTTGTTGTGACTCACTTGTACATGTGGCGCAGCGCCAGCAGCTCGGCGCGCACGGCGTCCACCTCCTGCATGACGAGGTGGTGCGTGCGCATCTCGCTGGACAGGTGCGCCACCGAGCGCGCCAGCGTCACCACGTGCGCCTGCAGCCGCTGCGAGCGCTTGTTGTGACTCACTTGTACATGTGGCGCAGCGCCAGCAGCTCGGCGCGCACGGCGTCCACCTCCTGCATGACGAGGTGGTGCGTGCGCATCTCGCTGGACAGGTGCGCCACCGAGCGCGCCAGCGTCACCACGTGCGCCTCCAGCCGCTGGAAGCGCTTGTTTATTCCCTAGGAGAAAACGTAAAGAAAATTACATGAAGGTTCAGCGGTAATTCAGTTTCCCATTTACACTATTGCAACTCCTGTACAGCCAAGATCAAGGTACTTAATGGTTAGGAGGATATTAATGGAACTTCTTGATGATTAAATTACGAGAGTCGTTACGTCGTCGTACGTAATAATATGCTCATGTAAGTACTAGTAATCTTGTCCAAGACAAGAGGAGTAGACGTAAATCATAAGTGTTCCATAATAGAAGCTAGATAGAAGTTGCTTCGTATCAATACCTAAATTAGGCTGTACATGTGATAAATTAATAAGTCAGATGTAGCTCAAACAGCATACCTTGAGATCATGTTTCTTCCTGTGGTCATTGGAGCTGCGCCTTTTTTCTCTCACTGGTCTACTGCTGACTGAGCTGGACGGTAACGATGACATGCTTCCGTATCGACGTTTGGACGATAGCCTGTAAAAAGTACAATTCATTTTAAACATATATTAGCTATAATATTCACAACTTTGGTGTTTTACAAGTATTAGACGCCTCACTATGATTTAGTATAGTTTAATAAACTTAGTTCAAATCTAAACCTTCGTTTTCTGTGTGATGCTTTTCTTCGTTTGTATTTTCTTCAATCAGTTGTTACAAACCTATGATTACATCGGACGCTACGGTATATTAGTCTTGGAAGACTTCTTACCTCGACTCCCACGTAGGATGCTTAGCCAAACTAGCCGGCTTCCTCACTCCCAACAGCTGCAGGACCTCAGCATACATGTTCTCTAATCCTCTGAGCTGACGCCGGATGGCCCTCGCGTCTCCTGTAGATGCGTCACTGTCTGTCCTCCCGTCCAGGAGAGAGGAGAGATCCAGGCTGCGGGTGGTGGTTGACGTCATGTCGGTGGTGTCTAGCCCGAAAACTGGAAGAGGAATTGATCATCCATTCATTCGTTTAAACCAATAGTCGTTCACTGCTGGACAATCCTCGGAGAAGCTCTAAGGATTTATACAACAACCGGTCCTGTGCTAGCCGCATCTAGGTTCTTCCCGGGACCTTACTAGATCATCGGTCCACCGAAATTGTAATATCGAATACCGACAGTGTTCTGCGTCGAGTTTAAGTGCGTAGTGGATTGGTACCCGAATTGTTGACTCTAAGCGCTAGGGTAATTATAATTTTAAAGCCAATTTACTATTCAAAGCTTACAATTTATTTCATCAATGCTAAATTGATGAGACCTAATTATGTAGGTAGGTTCGTTGTTGTTTATTGTGGAAAATCAACGTTATTGTTATAGCCAAAGAGCTGCTGTCTCAAGAACAAAAAAAAAAGAAGAAGAAGAGCTGTTAGTATAGTGACATTGACGTAGTAATGTCGATGTCATACGAGTATTAGAAACAGTGGGTCTAGACAAAGTGCAAATTATAATCGCAAACCAGTCGAAAAGTGGTCGATAAGCCCCTTTTTTGTATGGAGTTTTGACGGATTCGATTTTCGATTCGATCAAAAAGTGCGTTTTGTCTAGGGGGGCAGGCCCGACCGACTTTGTAGGCAGCGCCGTGGACTTTATTAGGGGGGCTGCTAAGTGTGTTCCCCGATCCAAAAAAAAATCTAATAAGGATTTTCTCAAACGACAACACTTAAGTCATTTGTCAGTTTGTCGGTGATTAATTTGTCACAACTTTCAAAATATAAAAACGGCTATTCAAAGATTTTCGTGTTAATCTTTATCTATTGTGATAATAATGTTTTATCATCCTGTTGGAGATATTGTCTAGTGTGATTGTGAGATACAGACTCAGTAGTGCTCTAGTAGGTATTTAAGTTTGGAGACAGTGACTTTTTATCTAGTGTTTTAGTTTAAGTCACGAGACATCATATTTAATAAAGAGAATAATGTGTTTTTAATTGTTTTGAGTATCATTTTCTTCATCTTATTGACGGGCTTAGTTACCTCTGAAAAGTTTTTGCATTAATTAAAAATAATGGTAGAACATAAAATCAATGACATAATATTAATTATGTCATTGATTTTATGTCATGATAATAACATAGCCTAAAATACGTAGCCTTAAGCACAGATTAAATACCGCCTTAGTACCAAAGTCACTCACTAGATGGCGTTAAGAAAAGTCCAGTTTTTTTTTTAGGGATTCGCCGTTCTTCTCGTCAGAGTAAATATTATATTCTTTGATTAGAAACGTCAGAAACGACCGCGCGCTTTTGTGCTATGATGAATTGTATTTAAAATGAGTTCATTTAATGTGAAAGTTATGTAAGTATCCAGTGTTTTATTTATGGATCAGTAGATCAGTAGGCCTCTAATACTATGTTGCTTATACTCACGGTGTTTCTTATAATGGTGATCTCTTTTGGACGAATGTTTCTTGTGGCCGTGCCAGCGCGGGGACTCCCTGCCTCGTCTCCGGTCCTCAGGGTACTCCGACGACCGACCTGGAAGGCTGCATAAAACATTTTTTAAAATTAATTTATTCATTAATTATTTCGGAATAAGAGGCTTCTAAAAACATACCTAAACTACTTAACTAAATCCTACTAATATTATAAATGCGAAAGTTTGGATGTTACTCTTTCACGCAAAAACTACTGAAGGGATTTTGATGAAACTTTACAGCATTATTGTTTATAACCCAGTATAACTTATCGGCTGCGGGCAAAAACTAGTAACTTAATAAAATAAAGAATACTTTTCTACAATAAATAAAATAATATCTACAAGCAAACTCGCGCGACACAAGTATCGCAAATCTTTTTTGTTCGCTGCCCGAGCGGGCGGACCGTTATTTTGTATGCGCAAGCGCCGCAACAGTTAGTTAGGTGCGGGTAGATTTGAAATTATCAACCTCAAATCGCTCATATTTTTTCTCGTTGTTCCAGTCAGCGTTTGATCACGTTCGCCGCTGGTCGAAATGTCACGGCGTCGGGCGAATCAAAGGTAATTAAATTAATATATTTTTACACATAATAATTATCGCGTTTTAGGCTGTCGACCATGACTCGTGCACCTTTTTACCTTTTTAAAAGTGTCTTTATGTGTTTCCAAATCCCGTTTTAGTGAGAATTTATGTTAGGTAGTAGGTACGTTCACTTTTTTTTAAGAATATTAAATCCATTTTTGAAAGATTAAAAAGTTATTTACGAAGTACGATACTAGTTACTGTTTGTAACCCCCGATGCAAAAATAAGTTTAAATAACTTTGACGTGTCATTCATAACCGAATAAACCAATTTTGTGATGCGATTTTTTCGAACCTGACGTGATCATTTTTTTCATTGCGAATTCAGTGCCTATTGTAATGGTATTGTGATCGAGATGGTTCTCATTACCTGTTTCTCTTGTGCATGTCAGACGACGGCGACAGCGGCGGCAGCGGTGGCGTGACAGAACTGTCGGAGCTGGCCGAAGAGTCCAGCCTCATGCCGGCCAGCTTCGGCTCCAGGATCTGGCGCAGTTCGCATTCTACTAGGTCTGCCCATTCGTTCTCGCCGCCTGGAAGAAGGAGAGTGCACGGGTGAGTACTAGTACTTAATTTCATTGTTTAATCATTCCATTCTTTTAAATGTATCACGGTTTTAGCTTACTGTTTATGAAACAAGACAATTCAGCTTTTTTTGTTGATTATAACGATTTATTTTAGAATAGGGGTGAATAGTTATGCGAGTGATTAATGTGTAGGTACCTAAATAAAGTGCTTGTATAGTGGCGTGAATCGTTAGCAATTTTGATAAATTTCTCAATAGTTTATGGCAATCGCTTAATACGTTTTGTATTTTATTCGTTAATTTTGTGTATTGCAAACATCTTGATTCTCGAGTTCGTGACCAAGTACCAATATCAATGAATAGAACTAGGATGAAAAAGTGCAATTTATACCTCAAAATGAACGGCCCTACCTGCCGGAACGGGAAAAGTGACGAAAATAACTATAAGGGTTCCGTTTTTTGCCATTTGGCTACGGAACCCTAAAAACGAGATTTCACCCGGTTAAATTATGCTAAAACATCAGCAAGTCAAACGTACTCTGTCCAGCCGCTTGCTGGCTGGTCCCCGGTTGAGGCTGGGACCTCGAAGGCCCCACAGCATCAGAGTCGGCCGACGTGTCGTGCAGACTGGCCTCCGGTCTCCGCCCGCTGGAGTAGGCCACGCTGCCTCTCCCGGAGTCCACGTTCGATGACTGTCCACCGTTTTTGTCGTAATCTGCAATGTTTATAAACTTCTTGAAGACGGCACGATGACCTGATGATGGGCGATGAACTATTGTGAAAGATGCTAGTTGTTTCATCATTCTATATCCAGGCATTGGACTACACTAGAATGTCCTACATGAAGTATAGCTTTGTGTGTGTAATGTTTTTGTGTAAAGTGTAATGATGATAATCAAAAAATAATTGTTAAAAATCTAACTAACTATTACCACAAAATATAACAGAAGGTAAACTCATGTATGTACCTCGCTTTGCATACCTCTCTCGCTCGCACGCTCGGCCGTCGCGCTAGGGTTGTCTTGTCATGTGTTGCGTTTATTTCGTTATGATAGAAAAATGTTACTCTTAATACTACGGAAGAAAGACAATAACAGATATCCACGCATTTATATTTATTTAGTACGTTATTATAGTAATAGTTTGCAAACAAATACACGAGAAGGAATTAGTATTTAGTTGAGTGGTTGACACTATTATCCAACTATAATATAAATGCGAAAGTTTGGATGTCTGGATGTTTGTTGCTCTTTCACGCAAAAAGTACTGAACGGATTTTGATGTAACTTTACAGTATTATTGTTTATAACCCTGAATAACATATAGGCTATAATTTATGACGATCTGTGACAAACTAAATTTCACGCGGGTGAAGCCGCGGGCAAAAGCTAGTTATCCAATAATTCCTAAAACCTCTCTAAAACAATTCGATATTCCTAATAATTGAGTTGGCTTTCAATTTCAATTGAAATTCAAATAAATAACTTACTTACCTCCCCGAATCAACTGGTAATTTAAAAAATGAAAATTCGGTATTTAATGATGAGTTTAAGCAACCAAATACCGAACAATTATAATACGACTTTTTCTGTTCACTCATTTTCGTCAATTTCGCAAAACAAAATAATATCACAGGCGGTTGACCGGCGCGTGACTCAAGCGAACCACAGCGAACGTGTGGCGAACGTCTGTCGCGCCACGTCGCGCTCGCATTCGTCCAAGACAGTCTTGCTAGAGCGGTGTCTATGTGTGCGTGGCTCGGGCGCGTTTAGTATGGAGTTTGTCTTCTGTTATATTTTGTGCTATTACATTACGTTATCAGACATTAGCTTAAAATTAAATTAATAAGTTCAGAAAACGGCAAAAGTGTTGCCAATATATTTTATCCACATTTTAATTAGTGAACAGACAAATTAGTGTTAATTATTTAGCTATTAATTAAGCATCGCACATCAAATAGACTTGTTCGGTAGATTTATGCTAATTCATTGAAATTTTATCTCGCCCGAGGAAGAAATTAACATGCAGATTGCTTTCAACCGGAATAATGTTATTCTAATTCGATACAAATCCAATTTTTCAATTGAGTTACAGTGAATGTGAAAGTATAATGTAATACTAGTACCTACTTAATAATTTCACAATCTAGTGTTCTCTAACGTTTTCATTTCTTTGTTTTTTGTAATTTTATATCTGGTCTTAACTCTTAATAAGTTTTCGAGCAAAAAACCGAAAAGTAGTACCTTTAAACCCCCCTCTCCCCGCCGGCTCAAGGGCTAAGGGCGGGGACTTTGCTATGTTCACCTCCTAACTAGTCTAAATAAAGTCCCGAAGTCAAAAATTGTGTTCCACGGAATTCCATCTATTAATGCTTTATTGACTGGACTATAAGCCTTGTTTGAATAATTTTTGTCTACCTATTATGGTTTCCGACCATCTTTCAACGAATGATGACTTGGCTCTTATTACTTGCATCTATTAGTAATTTAGGACATACCTGAACTAGCACCAGATCCAGCTCCCTTCTTCCCATGTGCCTTCAAATCTTCTATCCTGTTCGGCGTGTGCCTTGAAGACGACGGCTGCGGATGGCTCGCCTCTGCTTTACTGTTCGAATTATACACGCTGTCCACCGACTTCTGACTTGCACTCTCGTCATTCCTTTCTCCATGACCAGATGCTTCTTCTTTAATTTTCTGTCCTATCGAATCAGGCGTTCTACGTTCTTTATGAATATCTGGGGTTCTCCTAGATTCCCTATGCATATCGGGCGTCCGTCTTGATTCCCTATGGATTTCAGGAGTGCGTCTTGATTCTCTATGTATTTCAGGCGTCCTTCTAGATTCTTTGTGAATTTCCGGCGTTCTTCTGTAAACGTTCTCCTGCATTCTATGAGACTCTATTGAACGCCCACTGGTTCTGATTCGCTCTTCAAAGCTAGATCTGCCCTGAGCTGCTAGCCTGGCTCTGAAACCTCCATCATCTGACTCCCTCTCGTCACAAGTCCTCTGCGGTTCATTCTCGTGTACTTCTAGAAGATTCCCATGAGAGTTTCTTCTTGATCTGTCATGAATCTGCGGTGTGGTGACTTCAAGTCTTGGTTGTGGTTCATCTAGAAGATGAGGGTGTGATGTGGCCCGTCTGCCTTCTACTAAGCCTCTTTGTCTTATGATCTCTCTTTCTAATTGTTGAGGACTTCTGAGATCTGGTCTTGAGTGTGAATTTTCAAACTGGAAAAAATTTTGAGATAAGATTCAACTATCAAAATGATTTAGGAAATAAAGGAAAATACATTAAGTAATTTAGCTGAATGATAAAAATGGTAAAGTATGAATTGCGATAGTAATTGAAGTGTTGATTATGGAAAAGGAAGTAATAAAACCGAGTTAATTTACTTAGTTGTAAATTGTGAAGAGACTATTATTGGTTATACGCAGTCAATTAGCAACTAAAAGGTAACCGTAAAGTCATAATACAGTTGAAAAGCATTAAACTGCTTCCTTTGCTTTGGTTATCTCGTTCTCAGATAAACTGGTTATGTTGTGATTCTTTTAGTACATAATTTTAATCTCGAAGCAATCAAAATATTCAAATAACACGCCACATTGTTGTCTAACAAACAAAAGGAGTGGATGATTAAATGATGCAGGTGAAAGTAATTACACGGATTAAATAATAATTGAACCAAAACATGCCCGAGGAAGTTTGTATAGAAATTCGAGTTGACTGACGCGATTGACTTATTTATGGAAAAGAAAACAATGATTCAATAAAGTTTCTTGCGGCGAGCGTACAACGGCACGATCTCTCGTCGGCATCAAAGTCGGTACATGTTATTGTAATTGCGGCGTACGTGGGAAAACCTCTTAATTGTTGGGAATCATTGTTCTTTGTGAGGCTGCCAGTGAGAACGGAACGGTGGCCCCAAGAAAAGTGTTGCAAGACTATTGCAGAGTTTTTCAAGATAATTCTTAAGTTTTTGGTGAATGAATATTACGAATACGGTAATTAATTTGGAACATTGGTTATTGCGCGGCATTTTGACTCGTTACCTCAACTTTCCCATGAAAGAGCTATTCAGAGCTTCATTATAAAAGTTACTTTATTTGGAAAGAGCAGTTTCGGACTTTAATAATCGCTGATGTTTTAAATTTTAATGAAGATTAATGGACTATTGCAGAATGATTTCAAATGCACAAGAGAGTACAATAACTCTAGACTTTTGAAAGTCTCCAGAAAACTTATTAACTTTTAACATTAATCTTACCGACGTTTGGGGTCCCGTTTTCAGAGAAGTGAAGTTGGCCATAGATCGAACGTCAACATCTCTCTGATAGAGGGCACTTCTTCTACCGGGTGGTCCGTACTGTTGGTACAGGGCGTCTGCCCCCAACGCCTGGGGCTGTTGCCGGGAGTGGGGTGTTGACGCCAGCATCTCTTGTGACCTGGCCTGGTGGTTCAGCATCATCTGTTGCTGAACTATCTGCTGCTGCATCATTTGTCTGAGGAATCACAAAATAAATATTCACTTTAAATTCAGACACTAAGCCAAACTAGTAAGCAATATTTGAATTTAAGTATTTTTTTTACCTGTGTGGAGATGGACTGGGATATGCCATATTATTTGCCATGCTGTGTCCATACTGCATATCAGGTCTGTTCTGCGGCATTGGTCTTCCATAAATCCCCTGCTCCATCTTCCTCGTGCTCGTCTCTCTTGGCGTCGCCTGCTCAGGCTCCGGCCTTTTCCTCTCTTCGCTATTATTCAAACTAGGTTCAGGTTCGTTGTTCCTCTCAGTCTCATTGGTGTCTTTACTTTTAAATCTACTTGAGATCATGTCTTTGAGTGTATGATATGTCTTACTGACTGATTTATTGCTTTTAGGAGCGTCTCTCGTGCTATCTTTCCCAGTTTCTACCGTCACTGTGATCATTTGCGAATTGTTAGGTGTCTCAGGTTTTGTGCCATACATATTTTTGGCTGGGATTGGTGGTTTAGGGGAATCATAGCCTTGGATGTTTCTAGAAACTGCTCCTTGGTTCGGATTCTGGTGCATAGCGTAACTGTAGTTTTCATGGAACTGTCTGAAGTTGTCGCCTGAGGTGCCAGCCTGCTGGTTCTGTGGAAGACATAGTTTTCTGTCATATTACAATTGCATTGTGCGATGGGAAACGTTGAAACAATGGTCTATTGGTTGGTGGAATTTAAATTGCCCCCAGTTTGATACCTAGCTGTATCTGTTAAGTATAAATCACGCTTGTGAAAGCCTCGATTGTCAGTGGAAAAAATAATGAAAGCCATTTAACTGGAATGCGATTTGCATATACTGTGTTTATCTATGTTTTGCGGAACGGTACATGTTTCTTAGCTTATGTAAGTATCTGAAAGTTTATAGAACAATGGGCTTCTTCCGATAAGCTTACTTGTTAACGTGTTTTTCTATTACAACGCTGTTGATTTATGAATAGGTTACTTTCTTCTCTTTATATCTAATTTCTTATATCTATTAGATAAACATATGGCATTAAGATAAGAACATTTTATTGGACACGAATTATTAATCGATATTCAATAAATTGGGTTATAACTAACAAAGGTAATAACACTTAAATGCTACTTAGTTACTGCTGTTTTCATTTTATTAGGAAAAAATACATAATTTGGATTACTAGTATTATGAACTTCATTTAATAATAATTATGCAAACAATAACATTGTTCGCAAAGTAATTGTTTAGGTTAACAAACTTTAACAAACTAATAGAAGTTTACGATGCTCAACACAAACAGGACACAGACACTATCAACTAAAACGGTTAACTTCCTTGCTTCCAATCAGTGGTAACTGCCTGAGCCACACAACACAACGCACGTTAATTGTCTATAATTATGTTTGTTTACAGTTAGGTAAAACCGATTATGGTTGAAGTAGCTACAGGACATAAATCAAGCAAAGCGTAACATTATTACATATTTCATACCATACTTTACAGAATTGATTGAGATTGCAATAAATATTTACTGATAAAGTTAGTCTTGTCGAAACTTTTTAAGACAGAATATTTTTTTTGCATTCAATTCATCAAACATTATGCAGACCATATCGGGACGTATATTAGTGCTCTGAAAAGGGCCTATAAACTAATAAAGACTTGGAATAATAATATTTAATTTATTGAAAGAAAAGCTTTCTAAATAACCTAGTGCCAAATAAAAACAAAAAGATTTTTCAATCCGTAGCTTCACACAATGCATCGTATATTCTATGAAACTGGTTTCACCAAAACTTTCAGTCACTTTTTAAAGAAAACTTCAAAAACACCAACATTTTCCAAAGCGAACTCGACCATGGTCGCTGGGTGCGCGCGCGCATGTCATGGCTCCGTCAGAACTGAGCGCGCGCGACGCGATGCGCAAGGAAGGTGCAGCTATGACGAACGTGCGACACCAATCGAGTTGGGAAATATTGTTGATGTTAACGTGAAAATTTCTCACGTTAAAGTCACTGACATATTTATTTAATTTGATTTTGATCGATATTTCTCCGTGATTTCCACTAACATTTTATAAAGATCAAAATGTTATCTATCCCCGACTAGATAATGAAAAGAAGAAAAATTGTTCTGTTTACAGTCTACACCAGACATTTTTGATGCAAAACTGCTGTTTTGATAGCAATAGGTGCTCTATTCCAACTAAATATAATAAGGTACCATTTTATGTCGTAGCTTCTATAAGCGCTGCAAAAACACTGACAACATCTTTATCACATTAACGATGAAGATATTATAATTCGATACAAGTAATAAAGTTAACTTTCTCTGAAGTAACAGCGAGTAATGGCACTCGCGCGCATGCCACGTGATCTTCCAATCCAATGCTCTAGAATCACCGTGAAATTACTGTAAGGGCAATAACGTAGACGTTAACTATTAGTGGATCGGTTAGAATAGGAAGTCGTTTGGTGTGACGGTTAAGATTTAACGGTTGTAAAACGTTTTTCCTTAAAGTTGTTATGAATTCGCAGAGTCGATTCGAGGTTGAATTTGAACAATATTGTTCTTAACGATTTAAATCAGTCTCAGTTTTTAAAAATAACTTAAATAGTTACGGCACTATATCACTCGTTAGTGTTCTTTTTTTTTTATGTGACAGGAGGCAAACGAGCAGACGGAAGCAGCAGTTCAAACTAAATGCACGACAAAAAATATGGCGTTACTTGTCTTAGGTATTCAATGTGATAAGTCTTTAGTTTGTGATGTTCTATCTATATTTTTTTCTATCTAAACACTTACCCCCTTACTAATAAAAAGTTACACAGTTGTTGATCACTGCTTTAAAATGACATTTTCATACTAAACGTCACTTTAAAACACTTTTCAACGAGCGTGTAAGTTTTATTAGTATCTAGACACATCTAAGATTTTAGGGATTGTTAATAAACAATCCCTAAAATCTAAAAAAAACAGCAGCAACTCTACGTCGCCTAAAATCTCAGATGACGAGTTTTCTTGAGCTTTCTTTGACTTGTAATTCGTCGTAGCAAGACGGCACGCCGCGGCCCGTTGCGTTCGCCGTAACGAGCGACAAGGCGCCGCGTGAATTTTTATGGGCTCCTATCGTCCCTTTGTTCGGAGCGAGGAAGTCACGATATTTTATAATAGTTGTAATTATTATGCAGGTTTATGTCATACGGCTATCCTAGATTTTTATGGTAGAAATGTTACAGTATCAAAGCTTTATCTATTAAAAGGCGATAATTCTTAGTTTTAGCTGTTGTCATGCAAACGATTATGGTTACAGATCAAAAAACTAAAATATGGAGCATCATCATCATTTCAGCTATAGGACGTCCACTACTGAACATAGGCCTCCCCCAATGATGATGAAACATGGATAACACAATAATGTTTTTAACTTTACAACAAGAACGAAACCATTTGGTTTTTGATCCGCCACTGGAAGATGCATCACGAAAGTTGTTTCCGGAAAATCTCGCTAGGTGGCGCTGGTTTGGGGTTGCACATGAAAAGTGCAGATTGCATCTTCTCTAAATATGTATAGGCACACAATTAGAATGGCACATTTCAAGTTTTTAATTTGTGATTAAATAGAGCGCGTGATAATTCCTAATTAAACCAAAAAGTGAAAACTGACTCGTGAAGGATTTGAACCTCCGCCCTCCGATAGCCGGATTCTGAAATATATCGGTGCTCTAACCCACTGAGCTAACGAGTCTTGCTGGGGGTGGGCGAAACTAGGGTGCTGATGGCACGTAGCCCCCCTCGTATCTATAGAAGATACGTATAGGCATATGAATGATGAATCTACGAACGTCGCGTTTTGTCGTATGGTATTGAAATATTTGAAACGCTGTATCATCTGATTCTTATGGAATAAATCAGTACCAGAGTAATAAAGTCTGGTGGTAATGGAGTGCGTATGCATTGTGATACTAGCTAGAGTAAAACCTGTAGCATTATCTACTACATCCCAACTAATATTATAAATGCGAAAGTAACTCTGTCTGTCTGTCTGTCTGTCTGTCTGTCTGTCTGTTACGCTTTCCCGCTTAAACCTCGCAACCGATTTTGATGAAATTTGGCATAGAGATAGTTTGAGTCCCGGGAAAGAACATAGGATAGTTTTTATCCCGGTTTTTGAAACAGGGACGCGCGCGATAAAGTTTTTCTGTGACAGACAAAATTCCACGCGGGCGAAGCCGCGGGCGGAAAGCTAGTATGTATATAAAAATAAGTCGGGTTTTCCTTCTTGACGCTATAACTCCAGAACGCACGAACCGATTTCCACGGTTTTGCATTCGTTGGAAAGGTCTCGGGCTCCGTGAGGTTTATAGCAAAGAAAATTCAGGAAAATGTAACAAACGAAATTTCGTTTAGGGTATTTTATTTACTGTGATTTTCGCGTTGTATCCGAAACTATTGTGGAAATATTTCAGTATAGATATGTAGTACAGTCAGCGTCAATTAAGTAGTTCGTGATACCCAGGGTGGTCAAAAAGTTGTCGACCCAACCTTATTCCAATGAGGGCTATCGTTTTAGCGCTCACCAGTTAGCGCCACTGTAGAGTAAGGTCCTGTTACTTGCTAGTAGCGAAGACAGTGGCACCAACTGGTAAGCGCTAAAGTGGTAGGAGGACTATCGCATTTGCACTCATCAAGATGGCGCCACTGTAGAGTAAGGTCCTGTCAATCGCCAGGGGTGCCAACTGTTAAGTATAAAACGATAGCCCTCATTGTAACAAAGACGTGTTGCGAACTTTTTGGCTACTTTAGGTGTCACCAACTATTTGACGCTGACTGTGCATTGCGTGATTATGGGCACGAGAAAATTGCAATTTGATGCCTATATCTTCTCATGAAGTCTATCATCGGGCCCATAACTATAATTGACTACCCGATGACAAGTGCTTTAAGTGAACATCCACCTGTTCTGTCCAACGCAAGAAAGCGTGCACATGCTCATACAAATGCGCCATAACCGGCGATGTGTGACGGTTCCTTGGTAGGTGCCTGTGGTCCGTGGCCATGACGGGTTCCTTGCCCCGTGGGCACCGTGGCGACTCTTGGACCATGAAGTTGTAGGGTACGAAGCGATTTCGAGTCTTTATCGGAAGAGAAACTAAATGGAAACCTAATATCGGATTGTTTGGGGTCAGTGTGACACTATGGCATGCAATAATAATTATGTTAAAGAGATTGAGGATCCGTAGTTGAGGGTCCCGGGTGAAGCTCGCTTCCACCTTCGGCCTGATCGTCACTTACCATCAGGTGAGATACAGGTCAAGAGCTTCCTCGTTGTGGATAAAAAAATATATTATGTATTAACAATTTTGAAGTAGGTACTTATTTGAAGAAAGAAATAATCACTGAAACTATAAACCAACATGATCAGAATAACAGTGAATATTTAGTATAGAGGTCACTTTTTAAAAATCGGACACGAGATACTTTGAGATACTATGCCCTTGACTGAACAAAAGTTTAAAGAAAAACGCAATAATACTTCATTATTTTTCAGTAGCTTTTTATTTGGAGCACACATTGTTTTTGGTTTCGTGCTCCAAGTGCGTGTGACATACATTATTATAAAAGTTTACTGCAGAATCCTCATCTGTCAGTGTATTTTTAATTGGACCAGAGATTACAAACAAACAATCATCATTTTTTCTCTATACATGAATCCTTTTCTGAGCTCATCGCAGAAAATAATCGGCTTGTTATAACAAAATGGAAGACTACATACGCGTTGAGTAATGTTGACAACGCTTAACGAGCTGTTAACTTGTTGCCGTCCTCAACACCGTAGCAAATTGTTTAACACGTTGAATTAACTAATACAGGGTATGTAAAGGTCATGTGAAGCCCTTGTGAACTATGTGGACATGTATTGACCATTTGAGATTTGACCGTATTCACTAGGGAAACCACTGCACCGCGCAAAACGTACCGACAGATTGTTCGATGTATTTAATCGTTATTATTATTATTATGTAATTGGAAATATCTTACCTATTGTAATCGTAATCTAAGTGTTGGTTATCAATTAATATCTCTAAAGTAGTAGAAATGTAATTCATTTGTAGAGCGCGAGCTTTATATCATTTTACTTTGTGGAATTGAACTTTTTATAACAGTTTAGTGGTCAGTTATTCTATTGTGTAACAAACCAACAATTCACTTTCACGCACGTAAATTATGTGTTACGCTATAATAATTTTGTTGAAAGTCCTATGATTATGTTCCATATCGGTAAACGCTTTATTTACAACACAGCAACATTATGTTGTTCAAATTGCGACTAACAGCTCATATTAAATATTTAATGAAGTACGTTTACAATTTACATTACAGGGTGTTAGGTAAATGGGTATATGAGCCGACAGTAGCCCATGTTAACATGGTCATATAAATGGTATGGTGAAGTCAGAAATTTGATATCATCATTTGAATTTTTTTAATTTTCATTTAAAATTTAATTTTATAAAATCCGATTTGTATGAAAAATAAAACAATTAAAATAAAGATATCAATTTTCTGACTTCACCATACCATTTATATGACCATGTTAACATGGGCTAGTGTCGGCTCATATACCCATTTACCTAACACCCTGTATATTGTTATGTGCAGAAAAAATATTGTGAATATGGTCATCCTAACTCGATCAGTAATGATTAATGAATGCCGTTCGTTAGTTGAACATCTTTGGCCACCATCATAGCTATAATAAGATAATTTATGTTTGAGCAACCATAATATGAAGGCACTTACGTGCACTTAAATAAAATTAAACTTATCTCTTGATTTGAAGATATTCAATCATGGTACTTTACTATCGGGAATTATCTGCAACGATTTTTTACCCTGAAAATCATACTTCGTCAAGAAGGATCTCCCAAATTAATCAGATAAAGGAAGGTTTAGCTTACCTCGGCATATGTCCATGCGGCCAGGGCTTTAGGCGGGGTGTCTGGTGCGACTGCACCGAGCCTGCCTCTCTTCCTGGCCTCCTGCAGGATCGGCACCTTGGAGTTCTTGTCGCCGGATGACAGGATCACTTCGCGTTCTATCTGTGGGAAAAGGAAGGTTATTGAGAACTCTACAACTTGAAGTTTTGGCTGTAAGGAAGTCTGGACGACGGTAGAAAAGGAGGGAGGTGCTTGACAGTCAAAAACGATAATAAAGATGGTAAATCACAATACAGACCACATTAGCACAGACTGATAACGGTTGAAAAGGAACAATGATGATGATACACCCGACCGATTTCGGCCATGGCAACCACTCCAACTTGTAGCTGTCTTGGCGGCGCTGGTGTGCCCGAAGATGGCTTACCTAACCGATTTTTGGAAATAAAGGAAGAATGAAGCGTTTTTGATGGCGGATTGTGCACGGGATAAGCGCTGTATGAGGAGCTGACTGATGGATGACTTCTTTCTTAAGGAATAGCTATGTGATACTTTGACCCTTTGTTTACAGTCAGTAGGGGGATTATCATCAGGAGTATCTACACATATTTTATCTAAGATACTACCTATTCAAATGTAATACAGCCATCTTACAGGGGCGTGCAGAACTAATTGAGAAAATGTTTGAACAAGGTTCAAAGTCCGTTACATCGACGAAGAATCAAGTAAATCTAAAATTTTATCGTGGCTTCAAACCAGGCTGACATGAGACATCCATAATGTAGTTATTTGTATGCACTGTCACACATTATTACGTATCTGCTGAGTAAGTTGCGCTTACTTGACGTTTCTATGAAAGCTTTTGTCTCTTGCCCTAAGCTCGGGCTGGGTAGACTGCTTTGTGTCGGATACTGGATAAATTCGAGTAGGTATTACATAAGTCAATTTACGAATAAGTTGAGCTAAGCCAAAAACACTTGCGTTCAAGGTAAATAGAATTCAGTGAATGTAGCCAGGCACACTTAGGTGGGTGTACTACCTTTTTGCAATGTCTTATATCAGGTATCATTTAAAAAAAAAAAATAGTAACTGAAAGTTGTGCTATTCTCAAATTACGAGTATATAGACAGGGACGTTGCAATGCGCTTAATATTATGTAGCACTACATTGCTATTACTTAATAACATAATACAAAGCTACAGCTTTGACTTTTCATCCGAAACTCGAGTTAGTTCCGAACTTAAACCAACTGAAATCTGCGGGATATTTCAAAATTGTTTTTCTGGGATTGTAGAGAGTAATGATGTCTATTAATTATAACCTAAGTAAAAAAACACTTCACATCATAATTATTAATTAAAACCGGTGTGAAAAAGAGTGTTCGCACTTTCACAAGCATGAATCATTTGGGCGCATCGTTGCATTTTGTTAAAGCACTACGAGTAACTTTGCTGAATTTTCTCGTGCACTTTTTTCCATCTAGTAGTTTCTAGCGTTTCACTGTTTATTATGAGGGACTGTTCATTATGTCCAGACCTTTTATTATGAGGGACTGACAGAAGTAGAGGGATCGATTTATGTTTCAGAATGCATGTATTTATACAGAGTTTTATAAAAGATTTTAAGTTACACAATATAAAAACAATTTGAATAATTAGTTGCTCCGTAATGTTTAAGTTCTATTAAAAACAAACATCTCTAAATAGTACCCACACGGCTTTTCAAGTTACTGAAAAACTGCAGTTGAAATAGAGTAAAATAGAAAGATACTTCAATTTACAATTACTTCAACATAACGAATTCATATTTTGTTAATCAAAACAAAACATATAAAAAAGCTTACGTAATCAACATAACGTACTCACAGTTCAATCTCAGTCCGTCGAACTAAAAGCTCGCACTAAACCTTTCACATTACATTTTCACCGCAACGTAAAAAATAATACAACAACAATTAAAATCAATTATTCTATGTACCTCTATTATGTAACTAGAAGTTCTAACTCTAACCTGCGCGAGCGCAGACGTCACGTCAAACCGACCCGACACACAACAATGACTTCTTAACTTCTTATTACTTTCACTGCGGATGAGATGAGCCACGCAAAAAGTTCGCTTCATATGTTATTAGTGATCGAAAGTTTATTACGCCATTACTTACGATTATTAATAATTATTACTTATTAGTACTTAATTTACTCGTAGTCACGTGAGAGCTTGAACGTTGACTCTGACACATGAATTGAATGGTAATGAAATACACAATGGTGTAGATTTTCTTATAGATATTAAAATTGCTAAGCAATGGCTTATTCAGACTTATTTTATTAGTTAAAATGTAACAGGATAATCCGTTTGATCTAACTCGTTATGAATACATTTCCTTATTTCAAGACATTCGTTATTTCCCTGATTTAGATACTACTTAAGTCATTTAGGGGTTTCGTGAAGCGTTTTTGATTTCTAATTAATTTCCCATAAATCTTTCAAAGGTCAACTCTACTTTATAGTTTTTTTTTTTTTTTATGGCAACCAAACCTCTCTGGGAGTTTTATTTCTGCCAATGTCGAGTGAAAAATAATTGACAAAGTTATCAATAGAACGTGGGTGTTTCAGTTCTATTGATTTTTCATGGATTCCGTGGAGTTAAGTATGCCCGTAAGCAGGTTTCGAGACGCCACCGGGTCCAAAGCGGGTTGTTAATACGACAACCCACTCGACACTCGATGCGCGTTCAAATTCGAAGTATTTCAATGTTTTTTATAATTTATCACTTCACTGCACTTTAGAACACAAAATAACACCAAATTTGTACACTAAAGTCCATTAAATAATAAATTGAAACCATTAAAACAGATCGACCATGCTTCCCGTTCAACTACCCTCCACGGAATCTACTTTATAGTTGTAACTAAACAGTTTTAGGAGACTCATAAAGTTTGACATTAGGCGTCAAGATTACGCGGTAGGCCAAAGAAGATAGAGAACTACCCTCTCACAAATACATAATAGCTTTCGGTATCTACTCCAATTTATATTTTACAATCACCGCTCTACATTTGGCTGTATTATTCATGAGTTAACACGTCCATTAATGTTTTCACCAACACATCTTAATTTTATGAGCAAATAAGTTTAAATATGTTAATTTCTTTATTAATTGACTGATTAGCATTGCAAATGCAATGACGTAAGATACGTGGGGCCAATCCGCATACCTACATAACAATATTAGGGGAGAGTTCGGTATATTGTACCGCCGGGTAAATTGTACCACCCTCATATTTCGTAAAGTATTTATTGAATGTCTGTAATTGCAACACTCAGCGATACACAACTAAAATCAATTAATATCGGCCATGTGGTTTTTGCCGTGACAACAAACACGGTGTGTTTTATTTTGAAAAGTATTTTTACATTGTTTTCAAGTAACTTATGACAATACATGTTTAGTTTGTAATTTTGTTAAATTTAATTACAGGGTGTTTCTAATATATTATTTAGAAGCGTAAATTAGTGTGGATTACAATTTTTTAAACATTTTTCGGTATTTATAAGCTATATTTTTTACCAATTTTTTAAAAGCACTATCACCTAGTCGGCTAAAT
The DNA here is from genome assembly GCF_963855985.1 of Ostrinia nubilalis. Taxonomy (NCBI): domain Eukaryota; kingdom Metazoa; phylum Arthropoda; class Insecta; order Lepidoptera; family Crambidae; genus Ostrinia; species Ostrinia nubilalis. The sequence goes on from NC_087101.1 coordinate 941,995, forward strand.
TGTACCACATCAAGTTGTATGGAACTTTAACAAAGGATTTTGAAATTTTTTTTAGTAAATCATATTTTGAAGTTATAATAGCTTAGTTATGTTTGACTAACAATAAATGAAAGCAAAAGACTGGCAAAGTAGATTAGGTACAAGTGTGCGTTACGATAATTGGAATTACAAAACTTGTACTCAAAATCGTGATAACGTGTAAAACAATATCGATTGTCTATGTTATTAACTACTGTTCCTTTTCGTTTCCTAATTTGTTAAGAATGTATCGTATAATATTTTGCGATAGTTTTTTTATAGGCTTGAAATTTATTGAAATCCAATTTAGTAACCCTGTGGTACAAATTATCGAACCGGTTGGCTAAATTGGACCGAAGCTCTGAACTCGTACTTTGTTGATTTGTGCTAAATATACAACAATCATGTTAATTAATACTTATGAAATAGTAAGTTGAATAATGTATCTTTTATTATATACCATGGACATTAGCAAAAACAAAAGAAAACCATGTGTAAAATGGGATTGAAAAAAACTGGTCCAAATTAGCGGACTCTCCCTTATTATGTTTGACAAAATTGGGATAATTTTTATCTGTAGTTTATTGTATTATAAAAGCTTCTTTTGAAGCTGCCGAGTTGTAAGATTGCAGAGAAAAGATAAATCTAAAAAACATATACGAGTAGGTACCTACTATTATAATAAATGATAATAACATAACCTAGCGTATTGGAAGGTATAGTACTCTGGATCTAAAATTTTCCAAAGCTTTAAAAGCTCTCATAAAGGTACATTTGAATATATAACCGACGGAAAGTTTCGAAGCGGCAAATATGAAACTGTATAAATAAATGTGAAATTTATAATAAAACAAAAGCCACAGCTGCAGGGACGGTATTTCGCTAAGCAGCCAAGAAATTATAAACCTGACAGAATTTGCAAGTATTTTCTTCGCTGTGGGCCAAGCACTCAAAGAAAAGTCTCTTTCCCAAAATTATCACTAAAAACACGGTCAAACAGCATCATTGACTATCCAACTATTGTTTTCCAAACTTCCCACCATTTGAAAACCATAGCTAAGGCCATCTTTGTTCCAGTCGGCAAGGCTGCGCGGGCGCATGAAATCGGAATTACAAGCCACTTAGCGCTCGTCCGTGCCCGGCGATTGAGAGTAACGTGCATGGACTACCATAGACAATGGTTCCGAGATGGTTCAGTATTTCTATGAAATTAAAGAGATGGAGCCGATTTTCAAATTAACAAGCTGTCAAAATAAGGCTTTATGATTTTAAACTTTCGCGTTCCATTTCAAGGCTTTATGTGATGGTGACAGTTCACTCGTATTTATCTCGTCTTTTTAAGTTTTTATATGTCTATCATAAACATAAATTGTTGTAGAACGAAACCCGAATCGAGGTTTTTAGCTTGAGCGTGCTCATTTTCTACTCAAATATGAGCTTTTCATATTTTTATTTTTGAGTCAAATATATTATGAGGTTTTCATATTTTTATACGCTTGCACTTTATGTTACTGGAAGTTCCATTGTTTTGTTTTATTTTTATTAGAATTTATTTATTGACTATGTGTAAACGTAAAAAAACGACAGCCCGTTAAACCGCCGCACCTGAACGCATCGTAAATTCATAGGTACTAAATTGACATAACTTATACGGATAGAAAGTATGGGCACACGCATCCTGCCAGGCCACTTCGGTATAAGGCCGTAGGATTAGCATTCCTCGGTCTGGTCAAGATATACGAGTATATACGAGACGTAAGCGACGTCATTAGTGGAGTCGCTACGACGTATACGGAGTCAGCGGAAGAAGACTGGCAAAGTTTAATTAGACGCAGCAGGATTGTCCTTACTAATCCCAACTAATATTATAAATGCGAAAGTAACTCTGTCTGTCTGTCTGTCTGTCTGTCTGTCTGTCTGTCTGTCTGTCTGTTACGCTTTCCCGCTTAAACCTCGCAACCGATTTTGATGAAATTTGGCATAGAGATAGTTTGAGTCCCGGGAAAGAACATAGGATAGTTTTTATCCCGGTTTTTGAAACAGGGACACGCGCGATAAAGTTTTTCTGTGACAGACAAAATTCCACGCGGGCGAAGCCGCGGGCGGAAAGCTAGTATTACATATAAAGACGTAAAGTTTGTAAGTTTATTTATACGAAGTGATTTCAGGAGCTACTGAAGCGATTTTGAAAATTATTTCACTAGGTAGATAGCTACACTATTCTAGAGACTGCCTTAGTCCAATATACTTTTTGGAAATCCGAAGCCGAAGCTGTGGGCAAAAGCTAATATATTATCTTTTTTCCGCTTAGCTCTCATCAGTTACAACTGCGCCCATATTACGAGTACTTATTACGCTTTCAGCTTTTTGACATTTTATGGGTAACTATTAACCAACTCCTTATATATCATCCGTATGGTGCATTTTACTTATAAAGGGGGATACCTAATGAAATTGTGAACATACTGTGTTATCTGTCTATTAGAATTGTGCAGTACACAGCTGCATAACCAGCTTACGTATTTATGTAAACACGATGCTTCTTGCTAACGCACTTACATTCATGGTTCGTTACATCAATCTCTGTAATTCACTACAATTACTATGTTCAACTAGACTTATTAGTAGTTTAGACTTAAAATAGGCTTTAGTTGTAGTGACAATAATAGATTAAAATTTCTATTAGCTTGACAAATCTAGAAAAAATCAAGATAATAGTGTTTTTCATGAACTTAGTGACTTAGATGATGTAATTGCTTGTTTAATCAAAGGGCATTGGGCAAGGGTTCCGCCCAATATTGCGCGTGACACGATACGCATTTTGCCGGTGTTTTGAGTCTCAAATCAGTGGTCTCAAATCAAATAAAATTAACTTATTTGTGAAAATATAGGTCAAAATTATCTCGTCAGTATTTAGTTATTTATTCATCAGCCCTATCAAAGAGCACCATCAAATTGAAATTAGTTTCAGCTTGTTGGTATTTTGAGGTCGATAAAGTAATCAGTTTTGCCAATTACGGCTTGAAACGGTCGATCGAGAGAAACTGGAGATTGATTGCTGATAATAGATTTTATTTTGACTTTTCCGACTGTCTGTTGTGCTGATTATGTGTCTTGTTAAAGTGTTTTAAATGACTTGCGCAGTTTTTATGTGCGTTATGTTGTCGTGTAATCGTGGTGGCGGTAGATAGAGTAGGGCAATGATGTGGTTACAGATGCCAAAAATAAGGATTCAGCAGGATTATAGAGATCTAAGGATAATGCTCAAATCGTCTGGTCAGCCTGAGACATCCATTGGCTTCTGTCAAAATAGAGAGGCAAAAACCTCATACAACTGATATATTGTGACAGAACAGTTCTCGAGTAGCGACTACAGACCCGAAAACTTAATGTCTCCTCAGACATGCCTGGAATCGGGCAGCTCTGAGGAGACTAGAATCTTGGGAAGGGTTCCTTCAGATTCTGTTTATGTTTGTGTTAGGAGTTACGACAAGTCCAGCAGACAATGGGCTTTAGTTAAAGCTCGATTCACACATATCAGTGAAGCTTCAGTTCCGTCACAGTGTCCTCTCAGTTCAGTATCATTGCTACAGTGTAGCGTCAGTGAAATATTTTGAATATTTTAAAATATCAGAGAGCTGTTTCAATATTATTGTTCAGAAACTATGAAGTAAGTTATTTTGTTTATGAAGCCGCGGCGGCGTCCGTGATCCGACAAAAAATATCGTCGTCAACGAATACGTCCGTGATTGCCGGTGTCGGCACTGACACTGAGAGCACTGTGTCGTCACTGACATTGACAAGTGGGGATGCGTTCATAGAAACTGTGACTTCACTGATATGTGTGAATCGGCCTTAACACTGTCGCCCTTGGTCTATTGTTGCTTATTAGAAATTAAAGAGGACGTGCTGATAAAAGAGTGGTTAAAACATCTCGTACTTACAGGGAACTTGGCGGAGTGCGTGTGCAGGGCGGCGTGCGGCGCGGACGGCGCGGGCGCACCCGGCAACGCGGCCTCCGGCGCCGGCGGCATCCTGTACGGCGGGCTCGAGACTGTGCCTGCAACAGGTGGGGGACGTTAGCTTTTGTATTTGAACATTGTTATATACCTTCGTGTAAAGAGTCAGTGGTCTCTGATAAGACTCATTGTGACCGGCAAAAGACCTAGAGACAAAGGTGACATTTTCTTCCACCACTTCCATATTTTGTCCCGAAGTGATGGTAGGGCAAGCTATATTTGGGACGTGTATAAGCGCCCTGGAAAGGGCCTAAGTACTTTGAAAGGTCGAAGTCCGAAGTGTTAGTGACATGAGTGACACAGCAGTGTAAGTAGTTCTCCATGAAAACTAGGACAGGAACAAGTGGAAGCAATTTGTATACTTCGTAGGATCAAAAGTCAATAAGGAGTCGACTGAAGAGAGTACTTTCAGTGTAACCTACCTTTTGGAATACCTAGCACTATTTGAAACGAAAAAACAACCTAAATATAGAAATATTTGTTGTTACAGTTGATCAAGGTAAGTCTGGCGGGGGCGCAATGGGGTAAGTGTTTTTGATTTTCCTTTCAGCTATTGTGATATTACAAAGATGTGCGAAAAATATGGTCACTAAATGATATTATATTATAGCCAATCATCTAGGTCTAGGTGTAGGTACTAGTTGGTAAGGATTCTTAAAATTTACTGAAACTATTTTCTTTGCTTGACATTGAAGCCTTCGTTTTTACAAGATTCCTATTATCACACTCGTAGTACACAGGATCTCTCAATCATCAACCTCGTCAACACTCATCAACGGTACACGTCCATATAAGTACGATAAAATCTGATTATCACATCCAGCTTGCGTTTTATAACTAATTAAATCTAAGTACGTTTGAGAACCTTCGCAATTAACGCATTAACTTAGCATATACCAACCAGTTTAACTGATACGGCAGACGGATACGGGTATCGCGATAATCGCCAAACAACTCTAGGGGAAAACGAGTTAGGGTTAGGCTACAACGGCTAAGCAGAAAGTAAACTGCTACTCTTTAAAAGCGTTTAGGGTAAACACGTAGCGAGTAGCGACATAGCGGTAATAAAAGAAAAAAAAAAGGTAAACTCATTTGTCTGCCAATAACATTTCACCCGCTAGATCTTAAGTTAAGTAAGTACTCCGCGATCATGGCGCTTGCAACAGTGCTGAAATATCGGAGGCTCGTAAATAAAACGTACATGGTAGCCCATATAATAGATAACTATTCCAATAATAGCTGAATAGCACTAAAGTACAAGGAACAGAGTTTAAGACAGATGCGAATTTATTAACACACCCTTAAAACATTACTAAAACTAAACAAGAAGAAGTATTATGCTGAAAATATGCCCACTCAGTTTAAAATGCGTTGTCCTAATCCTGTTTTTCGGTATAGGAATCTTTTTTGAAAAAGATAACAGGATTAATATTAAAAACGGATGAGCAATAAACAACAATCAGCCGCGCGTTATTAATTTGTTTGGGAAAGTGCAATTACCTATATTTTGTTGTGATAAATTTTATGTTATTTTCCTTCATGACCCAGAATTTTTAGAATATGCTTTTGGTGGTTAAGCTGAAAATATTTTATGTCTGTAGTCCTTGACAAGAGTATGCGCGTCTTGTGAGTTTTACACTATTGATAATTAAAACTTAAGAGAATTGTTGTGTGTCCCACGCCTTAGATTATTTTCTCCGTTTTCCCACTAGTGTACAATAACACCAGCTGTATTAAGTGCCAATTTCTCAGGAGCATTTGTGGTTCAATAAACGAAAGAGAGCGAAAACAAATCAAATTAAATCCTTTGTTTAGCTTTCCCATCAGTAGTTTTTACTTTTGCTGTGTGCTTTTTGTAGAAGATTGGATTGAACAGGGTATCTTTTAAATCAAAGAAGCACGCGAAGGAGCAAAGGTATTTTAAAGAGATAATTAAACAAGTTTTCAATTGCAATGTCTGTCGGTGGGTGAATACTTACTTACCATCTAGTATGCTACTAATTTGTTTTTATAATGTGTTTTTATGTTAAATAGTTGTGTTATGGACTATTTAATCATCAGGATTTGAAGCTGATGGAAACTACGAGCATTGTTGTTAGAACTGTATCTCGTAAGAGTAGGCGCACACCGTTGATTTTTCGTCGGCCGATAGTTTAGTCGGGCAGTTGATCAGTATGGGCATGTATGGGAGTGCGCAATCTACGCCGATTCGATTTGGCCGATTCTTCATACAATTTAAAATCGGGCACAACTATCGGCCAACTAAAAATCAACGGTGTGCGCCTACTCTAATGCATAAAGAAGCAAATAAACAAAAGAACAACAAAAAATTTTCTTCTAAAATTAAAGGAGGCCGTCCTACTGGCCAGTTTCCTTCAAGTTGTAATACCTACTTAACTAACTGTTATGAAAACCTCTTTTCCTGCTTATTAATGGAAAGAGACCGACTATTCAATAAGGAAACGCTTAGATAAAAGTGATTTGCCCTTTCATTATGTCATATGGTAATCGCGATGGGTTTCACATAAATTACATGCATTTCATATGATACGGAAGCGGCCACTATTCTAATGGCTCAGTGAGTGTCATTTCCTTAGCAATGAAAACTTTTATTGCCACTTTGTGGTGGTGATTGGCTTCTTTAGCAACCACCAGTGACCATATTATAGCAACGCAGGGTTCTTGGGCACTTGTAAATAAGAAAATTAAGAAATAGGCCCCTTTATCATCAGAGATAATAAAGATTTTTATGTTACTTTAGTTCGAATCTGTAATAAAGGCATCACAAAAAGCAATGCATTTGGAGCTATCAAAGTAAGCGTGTAGTTTTCGCATTATTTAGGCGATGTTGTTGCTTTAATGAAACAAAAATACCAAAGGCTTTTGTCTTGCACCACACTCTACATGTGGAGGTATTCGCTCATTTCCTGTGGCATCGCACTCACTTAAGTCACCACGCATGTACAGTCCACAGTACACAATACATTATTGTTGCAAAATCACTCATAATTCAAGTCAATAAGATTTTAATTCACTTAGCTTGATACGCCGTATGTACCACTCTCGGCACATAAGCTGGCCTCAAGCAAATTGCACCGACCGCACTCAGAAATTGATATTATTAAGTTTTTGCTACTTAATTACGTCATTAGGTGCGTCTGAGCGTTTCATTTATATTTCAATTTGCTGAATTGCGTGAACACCGTTAATTTTTGAATTACCGAATTATAATATGTGGCACGCGGCATTTTAAGATGAGATTCCTTTAAAAGGAAGCTGACCAAAATCAAAAGGTTACTGTGAATGAAATTATAACACAACATTTTGTATGATAAATGAAATTAACCATAACATGGAAGAGAAGAGAAAATGTGATAGGAATAAATGAGAGGATAGAACAATACGAAAATACTGTGCTAGTTTAATAATAGCAACACTATAATGAGTGTATATTGTATGTAAATGTGTGTATACCTAGACAGTGTATCGATGTCAATCTGAAAATTCTCTCACAGGTAGAAAGCTACATGTTTGATCGGCGGAGACTACTTTTTATCTATTAATTTATGTAATAGTGCAAGCAACTTCTAATTGAGTAATTAAAGTTGATTAAATTATGATGTTTTAAAATGTTAAAATTTTCTCCAGAAAAGAAGTGATCAAAGCCAAATCAGCCTCTTAAAGAATAGACAAAAACATATACCTATTACTAAATGCAGAAATTTACCTGTTTTTGCGATGATTTAAATACAAGTAAAACTATCTGTAAATTAAAAAGCTACTTTACTAAGATTTCTCTTTACTAATTGAACAAATATACTATCGGTGTAAAATTTAACAAATATTACCAGGTTAGGTACTCTTAATTGTTTAGCACGCCAAGTAATTGATAAAATACAATTTATATGAACAAATTGAATCAGTAAAAGCATTTATGATCAACACTTTAACTTCTCGTTTTACTTGTTACCACTAATTAGGTATTACACGATTTGTAAATACCAATTCAATTGCTGTAAGCAATTGAATAATTTGATTAAAATTCGTCAAATCACCCCCCACTATCAGTTTTAGTTTCTTTTCACGCACTATAAGAAAGAGATGGTCTAACTAATTACATTGCAAACGACACGGATTTGGACTCAATGTGTACCCTCAACTGTCACTAAAGTGTGCTGCGACATTTAGGCTGGGTTGCACCATCTTACTTTAACTATAAAAACGTTAAAAATCTGTCAAACTCCATGCATAAAACATTGGTTATCGTTACAGTTACGGTTAAAATTATGTGGTGCAACTCGGCCTAAGCGACGCGGGCGCAAGCTTTTAGTGATTCATTTTTGCTCTCAGATGAGTGATCCATTTTTGTCTCTTTTAACCAACTAAAGTAGGAGGGACACACTCTGACTAGTAATTACATAGCAAACAACACGGATTTGGACTCAATGTGCCTCAACGGTCACTCAAGTACGGTGGCACTGAGCGTCGCCGGCGCAAGTAAAACGCTAAACTATACACACTGTCCCGTTGCGACCGGTCGTCGGCTCAGCTGGCCAAACGGTCGTTGGCTTGTAGCTTCACTACATAGGTCGCTAACTAAATAGGTCTTATGTAATCGCCGAAATACTTGAAATTTATGAGTTTATAACTTCAACTGAAATAGGGTTTGGAGGATTTAAGGTTCTGTGCTCTAGTTGTTCTAGGATTTTATGATTTAGTAACTACAAAATTTATTTATTAGGATAATAAAAAAAGTTATCAATAATATCATGATGACAATACAGTCAATACATGATCCGATTCTTAAGATCTTTATGTAGTTAATTATCATCATCATCAGCAGCCTATAGCAGTCCACTACTGGACTGTCTTTGACTTGTCGAAGTTGTATTCAGCTTCTTCTAGCAACTTGTAACAGCATGTATCGCTAGGATCTGTATTAGGTATATGTATTTGTATGAACTCATAACATATCTCTAACATGTTATAAATGACATGTTATATCAAATTGACGTGACATGTTACGACACAGATATGCCATTTTAATTTTTCGATCGCGGCTAATATTATTGAATGTATTAGCATTTTACAGCCTCATTTGTTTTGGACGGTAAATTATGTTATTTATATTCAATAGCTTAATTCAATCCATTAATTAGATTCTCTACCATATAAAACTCTAGCGTTGTAGGAGCTTCCAATATTAAAATATATTAAGTTGTAAAATGTAAACCCAACTATTTTAACTCTACAGGGTGGAAACGATAAGTGATCTCACTCGATTATTTCTAAACTATACAAGATATCAAAAAACTAGTTACTGATCCTGAAAGTGCTTCATGAGCTCTATCAAACGGTATTAATAATATGTTACAGAATAAACTGGATCTATCCGAAAATTTAATGTTTCCAGCTTCCATACATTTGGTAAAGTCACATTATTTTAAAAACTACACATGATATCGTAAAACTGGTTACTGATTCTAAAAGTGCTTCACAAGCTCTATCCAATGGTATCAATATTAGGTTAAAGAATAAACTGGATCTATCAAAAAATTCAATGTTTCCTTCTTCCATACATTTAGTACTACCACAGTCATGACACTCATCTCTTGACAATATTATAGCAAGTAAAGCCTAAAACCAATGTTTTCCATGAATAATTTTAATTAAGAATACAATTTACGAGTTTATTTTAAGAGTTTATTATTCAATGAAAAAAAAAATACACTTCTAATATTGTGTGTCTGGCATACATTTAGTATGGAAGCTGGAAACATTGAATTTTCAGATAGATCCAGTTTATTCTGTAACCTATTATTGGTACCGTTTGAAAGAGCTCATGAAGCACTTTCAGGATCAGTAACGAGTTTTTCAATATCTTGAATAGTTTAGAAATAATCGAGTGAGATCACTTAACGTTTCCACCCTGTATATGTCTAGACTAGACAGTTGCTTCCTCCACCCGGGCGATGACGGAACGCCGCGGAGGTTTTAGTGGGTACTCGTCCTTTTCAGGACGAAGCAGCGCCCTTTTCAAGGCGTCGGGAGTTTCACACACCTTGTCCGCCGGCAGAGGTGACGGTGCACAAAGCATTTCCACCGCTTAAAAAAATAGCGACGAAATGATGCTCATTGTTATAACACACAAAGTAAAACGATTACAATTCTAGATATTTTCTCATTGCACGTAGTTTTTTTTTATCCACAACGAGGAAGCTCTTGGCCTGTATCTCACCTGATGGTAAGTGACGATCAGGCCGAAGGTGGAATAGAGCTTCATCCGGAATCCTCAACCACGGAGGAACTGACTATCTTACCTCTAACTGCCGGAACACAACAATGCTGTAAACATTGTTGTTATGGCGACAGACTTAGGTAAGATGGTGGTAGCTAGCCAGGCGGACTTAGAACAAGCCCTACCACCCACCAAACCGAACAGAAAATCTGCCCCCACTGGGAATCGAACCCAGGACCTCTCTCTCTGAAACAGGTGGTCTTACCACTAGACCACAGAGGCGGTTAAGTTTACAAAGCCATCTTCTGCATCACTAATTGCACAACACCGGAACAAATATCGTAAATTAACTCGCAACTCTACATTACGACACTAATATTGTAGAATCGATTAATTAATCATTCGGAATTATGATAAATCGGATAGAGAAGTAACTGGCACGGATTCTGTAATGAAAAAGTTACACAAGGCGATCTCAATCTTCAATTTTAGACAATGGGAAAATCGTGATCTAAAACGTATTGAAGAAGGCAAAGCCGCACTTCCTAACTAGATTCAATTTGCACCTGCGGGTGATAGAGACGCGGAAACGGATAAGAAATAATAACCAGGGAGCTTATCTGAGATTAACTCGTTATTAAATAATAAATATAACTACTATAACTAGCTTATGTTTGCGGCTTCACCTGTTGCTTTATGTTGTACACGGATTTTGTTCACAAAAATGGCCTCAATTTTTTATATAAATACATGATTCGTATGGAGTTACACTGCATGCTACATCAACACATATCAGCACAAGCTATTGGTGCGACATAACGATACACGATACGACTTATGCAAATGGTAGGCCAAGTCACCATTGTCGCGTAAATGCTTTGAAGTCGTTATAGAGAGGAAGTTTGATTGCAAGAATATTTATGTATAGTAGATAAAGATTAAAGATCCAAACGACTGATACACATGCAATAAATAGTGGAAAGTAACTCAGGTTACCGGGGACCGTTTGTGGGAAGCCTAGACTAGAAAAAATTGTGGAGATAATATTTATTTATTTATTTAATAACAATCTTAGCTCTAACATCACAGGTTACCCCAATGCGATAGAATAGATTAATTAGTACATATTTAACAATTAAAATTGCCGCTATGGCTATAACATAAAATAAATAATGTAACCTATTAAATATGGCTATTAAGTGGACCACTGAAGGGAAAACGATCTTAATTAAACGATTACTGAGGCATTAAGTTGTAATTAAACTTCATATTTGAAAGTCCTAAACTACCACAAGTTCAAAATATTTATTATAAATACTGTGAGAAAACATGAACCATTTAAGAGCTTTTGGCGAGCAACAAAGCTTGAAATTAAAAGCTTTTATGTAAAAGCTTTTGTCTTGAAAGACTTAGCCTTCTTTAGGCACTTACAAAGAAATGTACTTTATGAAGTTGAAAATCATGTATTTATTTTCATAGGGCCAAGAATATAATATCAATAGCTAAAGCTTTGTTATATTGTGTAGAGAAACATAATTAACGTGGTGCACATCTTTGCACTAAGTCCTTCAAAATTAATCTTGAATTATGATGGTATCAATATAATGTTCATTTTACATTACCATAACAAAGCGAGGGCTGAGGCGGAAGCGCACATTCTAAATTATGCTCCATCTGCATATGCTTAAGGTTAATTTTCGTGCATTGTTCTGCCCCTATGGCACGACAGGTGCAGTTGACCTGCTGTTTTTGCTGGTGCCATCGGTCCGGGGTTCAAGTGTGGGTTCGAAGCTATCTACGGTAGAATCAACTGTTATGATTCATATTCTGAGCTTTAAGATATTTAAATGAGTATAGAAACAACTGAATAAATGTAGGATTATGCACTCAATTTTAATAAAATTTTAAAGCAGATCAACTTACTTTTCCAGATTCAGTCAGTACAGTACCTAATAATTCTAGAAAGTTTTTAACTTGATGTTGACTAGTAATAAACAAAAAATAGTACCTAAATAGAAGCTAGCTTGAATACGGATTCTAAGTGTCTAACTAGACCCATTGTTCTTCGTACTATCCGTTTTAAATCTGAGCCCATACAATCAGAGAAGGAAGTAACGAAATTAATAACAACACAATAGACACAAAAGCGGTTGACCTTGCATAGAAAGAGCGGAGATACGATTGACTTGTCAATTTGACCTGTCATTGTCAGTCAACTTCGTCCATTGTTCAGAGGTCTGCAGACCCACTTTGACAGTCTTAAGCAATAATAAATTTAAATTCTGATTAATTTCGTTGCGGGTTTAATGATAGTTTAACTTTCCCTCGGGATAAACTTGACCTTCACTGCTTGGGTTTTTATTGGCAGTCAAGCTGTAGATTCTAGCTACACAGGAGTTGCAGCGGTGGGAACGAGAGGTGGGAATAGTCCCAGAGTCATCAGAAATAGTAGGAAGGTGTTCAGACCCAGATAAGATGGAGGTCTGTAAGCTAAGGGGTTTGAAATTGAATGAGTCATCGTGAGTGTTGCATCGGCCCATATTTTCTCTATTGGCTTTTACAATAATTTTGCAAGATCATTGCGGTCATCAATATCTGTAATAACTGTTGTAAGTCCCGTCTTCTTCGGTTAATGTATTGAATTTATAAGTGAGAGCTTTTGGGTCTTAGTAAATTATAGTTCTATGTTCGTTCGTTCGTTCGTTTCAGCCAAATGACGTCCACTGCTGGACAAAGGCCTCCCCCAAGGTTTTCCACAATGAACGGTCCTGCGCTGCCCGCATCCATGCTCTTCCCGCGACCTTTACCAGATCGTCGTATAGTTCTATGTATTATAATTTATTAACATTTATAGCCCACTAAGTATAGATGGTAACTTATCTAATAAAATTGATACTTTTATCACGTGCAAGATCGGTTTACCTTTAAGCTTTTATAATCCGTTTCACCGCAGCAAGTAAAGCATAAAATCACTTAACATACACTATGTGTAGCGAATAGGTATCGCTTGCGAAAACCGGTTCTGTTTTATAGAGCTTTTACATAAACCAGAATCGGCGACATAAACGAAAATTGTGTCTTTTGCGTTTATTTATTGGAAAACGACATACCACGCTGTCAAGTCACCCATGGCTTGACTTATAAGGAAAATCAACTCGATAACTTGTGGAATTTCACTTAAGAATTATGTAAATTCTAGCATTATGGAGTAAGTTGATTTGCAGACACGAGAAGTAATCAAAAAGTTAGTACAGCTTTGAAGAAATCAACCTAAGTAAGAAACTAGTCTATAATTAGATACAGAATAGAGCAAGGACAGACATACCGGATCGTCAGCGGTGCACAATGAACCACTTGATGAAATAACCGTTACGGACACAATACACGAGTCATCGGCATCGCAAGATACACGAGCTTTCGACTTTCGCCCATTCACACGACACAAGTATTAAGACATTAAAATTATATCGAACCTCGAACCGCAAAAAAACGGAATCGAACTCCGGCGAGGAATCTCAGAGGACGCGAGCGTGTTAATAATAACAAAAACTTTGTCACAATCGAACTAATTGGGCGCGTTCAGAATTGGAATGTATTTTGAATTTGACGGAGCAAGACATTCACCTCTTGCCGGAGCGGCGCGCGCACTGGCCGCGGCGCGCTGCGCAGAACCCGTTTCGTAGAAAAAAATGCCTCTTCCCGCGTCCAACGCCGACGTGCCGACCCTTTGCATATTTCCCTGGTCGCTATTTATCATTGCACCGGCATTATCCACGGGGAATGGCACGGAAATTTCTTGTAGCTTCTCGGGGACTAGTTGGGTGTCGTTAAGTTGATTGTCCGCTCTCGCGACATCGGCCTTCGGAGCGGCCATGTTAGCATTAGTCAGGGCTTGGCGCGAAACGTCCACCTTGCCTCGGTCTGGCCCGTTTGGAACTTGCGCCACTGGATTTCTAGGCATCACGATTGGTATTCGACCGTAGACTGGTCTGGTGCTGCTGTATTTTTGAGTGCTGTCTATCACTCGAGGCTCAGGAACTGGTTGGTTGCTAGCATTGGTATTATTGGCAAAAGCATTCACCTTTAAAATTTCATTCGCTTGTTGCAGTAGTCTTCTTTGTATGTTCTCTATTTCTCCTTTAGAAGCACGAGAGTTCTCTGATAGCTCTGCTATCAATTGATTGACACTGAAATCCGCCATTTTATTTTCTGCTTGGTTATTCTGTGACGTCGAAGCAAGTTGCGGTAGCGCCGTCTCTATCAGCGCCGAATTCCTGTTGGAATTTTTCTCCTCCAATTTCTTAGGCGCCTTGACCTTCATATCGGGGGGAGGAGTAACAACTATTGTAGGAAGGTTTCCTTCAGAGTTAGCTGTTTCTTTTCCTTTCCCTCGTTTAATCTTTCTCACAGTCCTGCTGGCCATTACATTATTACGGGCCACTTAATGATGATTGCCTTTGGTTTAACTACTTTTTTCACACATTCTATTTCAGCGTTTAACTCGACCTTGTTCGCAGTAAATTTTTTAATCAGATCTGCGACCTTAAACATGTTATTCATTAAATAAAAAACTTGAGGAGCGTCTGTTTTATTGAGGCTCTTAACTTGGGCATTTTTGAGTAAACGTGTGTAATTTAAATTTATGTTAAATCGGGTAAGTTCTTGGAAGTTTGCAGAAACTGTTTTGCGTAGGGTGCGCATAAAGTTTGCCGAATACAGCAGTAACGACCGGTCTGTATTGTGTTTCAGTGACAACAATGAAGCTGACACACTTTCCCCGTGTCTGATATTTCATAAGCCTTTGTTATAGTTTATTTGGTGCATAGATTTGTTCTCACAAGTGTTTGTATGTTTTGTGTCATACACACACATGTTACATCACGTGGCGTTATTCAATTGGATTCTGTAGTATTTTGATGGATTGCGTACATGATACACTATCATAGTTATTTGGATCTAGTTTTAATAAGTAGTTAGTTCTAATATTCAGTTAGAAAAACTTAACTGCAGGATAAAATTGATTTACATCAGCAATGAGAAATTATAAATGTACACCGCGAAATGTAAAAAGTACGTAAGTCTATAATTCTGTACTTAAGCTCTCATTTACATATAAGTATGCTTAACAGCGAATACATAATCGTGTTAAATGACAGACTGCTTGACACGATCTACATTTACATATGCTTGTATCTCTGACTTTGTAGTATAATTTATATTCAATCTGCCTTTGAAATATGAACCACATTTAAATCGTGGTAGAGTTAATATTTAAATGAAGCTGCGTTTATTTTTTAAGATTAACATAAACGGTGAAAATGTTGTAGCAGTTTTGTAACAATAAAAAATCATGGCTGTTTTTGTGCTATTATTATAAGTGGATGTACTTACATGATAGCAATTAGATATGACATTTACTTTACACATAATCTTTTACGTGTTATTATAGAAATATAAAGGTACTTAAAGTTAATTCCTACAGTTACCTAAATGTATAGTCATGCACTTTCATTTGTTAGGTAATTCAAAGCGACTCGACTAAAATTAAAGCCTAGCTCTTATTGATTGGTTTCATTTCACTATTTAGATTAACAAGGCTTAATTACAAGAAATAATGCATTGTAAAGTTTCAAGATTACATCTTGAGTCGAGTAGGGTCTATAATGCGCAAAATTTTATTGCTGTCGCCGCTCGAAATTGATTATGATGAACTAATTAGTTTAAGATGAAATGGTGCTAACTTTGGTTGTAAGATACACTTTTTTTAAGATGTCGCCCGAAGACCCCTACTAGTACGAGTACAAGATTTTTTGTAGTATTTTAGGCAAGTTTTGTAACTAATAAAATCAATTAATATTGCCATCAAATTGATGATCTTTGTCTAGCTAGAGTGTAGTCCAATCTCTATTGAGTCGATTATTAACTTTATCTCTATTCTCTATATTCAAGTTTTTCAAATACTGCCATTTTCTATTGGCTAAAACTAGTACTGCAAAAGTGCAGAGGTCTAAAAGTTCACTCCCCTCCCCGCGCCGTCTGCCCATGCGCGGGCGCGTGTCGTAACGGTGACGTCACGCGCCTTATTCGGCGGTCGTTAGCGAGCGCCTACTAGGGTGGATTTAAAGCGCTTTTGCACAGGTGACTCTTATCACCTTTTCTAGAATCGCAATTATTTTAATTTTTATGACCAGTATATTGAGGTATTTCTAAGCGGACAGATTTATTTCTCTATTTGTTTGCTTGTCACAGATCTGATTTTTATTTTATAATTAGTTACTACAAACGTGACGCGCTAACAAAACATGACACTGTTTTAAAAACGAAATGTTTCCTCAGTTTCTTTACTGTTACGTCCTCATTATATTGTCTTTAATTGTTCCACATTTTAAATATGTATAAAAATTCCTTATATGGGAAATCGTTTCAGAATTCATACTTAAATTGTATTTCCATCGTAAAGGTAACGTGGATATAGATTTAATGGCAATCCGCCGTGTCCACAATAACCGCTATTTATTGCCCTATTAAGCTACTATGTGAGTTATTAGTGTTAGTAGAGCTTTATAAGGCTCCGGTCACATTTAAAGCCTTTCAGCCTTTATATTCTATTTATTAGGTGAGCCTTTGTCGTTATCTCAGCCAGATATTTTAATGTTCGGTTTTTAAAAGACACTTTAGTTTGTAAGCTTTTTGTAAGCTTGATTAAGAAGCTTTTCGTTGTTGTGAAATCTTATGGTATAGGTACCTACTTATGTGATGAGCTTGTTATGGTCGATGACTGATTAACTTCGTTTATAAATTATTATGTATTTGCTATCTTTTGCCCGTGGCTTTACTCATTTGAATTTTGGTCGTTTTTATCGCGCTCCCCTTTTCAAAAACCGGGATAAAAACTATTTTAGTGATTTTCCCTGGATCTGAAACTATACCAAAAATTGGTGCTAATGCTAAGATTCAAGCAAGAAAATGTAGCTTACAGATACAGACAGAGTTACTTTCGCATTTTTAATATTAATATGGAAGTATGGATCTACCAAAGCTTTGGAATACAATTTGCATTGCCCATTGTATGAGAGCATCGTTCCATTTGTTCGCGGCTTTATACTCCATGAATTTGTTAGTGCCACTGTTTCCAATTTACGTGTAGGTCTTGAATTTATAAGCGAATTTATTGGCGTTCTGAGTAAACTACTGAGCCACATTGTTTCTTTGTACTTCGCTTATGGATTTCTGTAGCAAATTTAGAAATAGGCTTTAGGAATTATTAGATAACTAGAAAGTTTTTAGTCCTACAATGGCAGGAAGATAACCTCAAAAATTGTTTTAATTAGAATCAGTAGTCATGGAATGTCTCCAAAAGGAGAAAAAATACAAAACGTGATTCTACTAATACTATAAATGCAAAAGTTTGGATGTCTGGATGTTTGTTACTCTTTCACACAAAATCTACTGAACGGATTTTGATGAAACTTTACAGTATTGTTGTTTATAACCTAAAATATAGGCTATAATTTATGACGATCTGTGACAAAATTTCACGCGGGTGAAGCCGCGGGCAAAAGCTAGTAAATCATAAAACGAAAATTCGATCAACAGACTCTAGAAGAAACCTACATACTAAAACAATTTTACGCTGTCTGTTTATGGGAAAACTTAAGAACGCTACGGGATCACCTGTTAATCAAGCCGTACCTATTTGTCTCTATATCTACGAGTAGTAATGTGCGGACTACTGATACACTTCAGCTGTAACAAACCGTTAGCTAACACCTCTGGTGCCAATGGCATTGTTTAATTGTTTAATTAAAGCGTAACCCATTGTCGGTAGCCGCCGGGGTGTGGTTCCTGCCATCTTAAAACTTAGAGCCAAAACACACGATGCGTTGCGGCGCCGCAGCGACGCCGCGCTGATCGTAGGCTGATCGTCGGCGCTGACAGATCAATATGTATGTAATTGAAGGGAACGTTCCTGAGTGACGCTGATCGCTCGGCGCCGACACATACAATTCGGCTGTCAGCGCTGACGGTCAGCGTGCGTCAGCGTGACTCTAAAACCAGCCTTATGCTTCAACCACACCAACGCCATCATAAGCCAATGACAGGTCACGCGATCCATGAGAGTCCGCGCGACCTGTCATTGGCATATTATCGCGCTGGCGATGGCGATCTGCACGCGTTGGTGGGGTTGAAGCTTTACATAGAAAAGTCTGTGGCTGTACCCAAGAGCGGTGCGGCGCCGTATCGCGCGGTACGGCGAAATCTTTGCGGTGCGACGCCTCAACGCATCGTGTGTTGTGGCTCTTAGAACTTAGGGCGTTGACTTGCTGCAACTGTTTTTGCAAAAATATTATAACATACTAACACGTTATTACAGCATGTTTATTTACAGAATTCTGTAAGGAAATATGTTATAACGTAACGTAACACCCTCTGTAATCAGGCTACATAATACTGGTATCATGGGGCGTGTCTATTTTCTACCCAATACACGTATGTTTTGGTCGCGAATTGTGAACTTTTACCTATGTGTTATTTGGAAACGGTTTTCCCCAAAGGTCCATGACAATTTTTCTTCTTTTCCTCATCGAGTCCATGATAAAATATACAGGGTAACAGGGAAACTCGACCTATTCCTTGTAAGGGGCTATACTAGAGTTCATTAATAACAAATAATTATGTATCCCACACCAATTTTGTATTCCATTGTGAAGCAAACCAGTCAAGGCTTCAGTACTAAAAAAAATTAAAATGACGAAAGATTCATGATTCCATATAAAACGGCGATTGCTTGATTAGTGTGTTTTGTCTAATTTCATTTATGACATCGTAAAAACAATGGATCAAGCCATATCGGGTTTACAATTATGAGTCATCGGAGTTTTCGAAAGGCTCTATCCACCTCTGCGTCGACTGTCATATAAATCACCTGACACCGGCGAGGTATCAATGATTTAATTCTATTATTGGAACGAGAACTAAGCAGAGATTTGTTTTGAGCTTTTTGTACGGCAATATTTCAATCAACAGTATACCCGTAGGGTGTTAAGTAAATGACGTTGCCATGTTGCCTCTTTTCACTCTTAAGTTGTCTATAGCGGCTTATTTTGAAATCTTCTAGAAATCTATCGAATTAATTGTTCTAAATCTTATCCTAGATTCTAGAACAACCCTGATCTTTATTAACCATAATGCCTCTGACATTGACTGCTTAATAAATATTATTACACTTAGCTACTTAATTGGTTAGCGCTTTAGGCTTAAGACAATTGTAATTTCGAGTCTTATTAAATTTGTACCTTGGTAAAGGACGAAATTAACAAGAATAACGTGTGATATGCACTAGTGTAGCTACAAATTACAATAATACATACAAGTACATTATGCACTTACGCAATGAAAAAGCTCACGAAATTTACAGCAGTTTTGCAATAAGTCGCTATTGTTCATTTGCGTTTTTTACCGACTGCACGAAAGAGTATGCAACATGAAAACTAATTCGCACGTCTGTAATATAATAACTACATTATAATACTGTAGTATTATTTATGTTATTACATTGTTTGAAGAAGTTATTAAAGTTAATCCTGATGTAATTAATAGTGCAGAACGAATTGAAAATAATTATACGCTTTGCTAATTGGTTTCGTTTCAATTATTTCTAGATTTTGAAGTTAGTGAGGTTTGATGTAACATAATAGTCTTAACCTAAAAGTGTAGGTCACGTCTTGATTTTAATCCGGGAGTTTCGTAAATTCATTTGTTTATAGATTTTAAGTTTCAGAGTATTTTTCGAATTTGAACCAAACATTTCACATTACTTTAGATAAAAACGCAATTTTTTCATAAAACTACCCGCAAGTAGGCAAAAGTAGGGTTCAACACACTACGCAAAACAGTTATACGATTACAAACAAATAGAAAATTAAGGCCTCCTAAAACAAACAGTCCCAAGTTTGTTTCGTCATCCAATATGACATGCGATATTTCGTAAACACGCGGTTTCATTTTTAAAGAAAACATAAAAAAAACGATTTACAGTTAAAACTTTTAAAATTCTAATAATTCCTTAAATTACGATACCGAATACACAAAAAACAAATGACATTAGTTTTTTTAAACTTCACTCACAACACTATTATCACTCATTCTTTTTTCAAATATTTGAATTTTCGACCAATGAGGTCTTCACTCCCGATCCGTTCGATATTCAAACTATTCTTTCACCGGTAGAGCACATGGATCAACCGCACAAATTACACTGAACGCGCTGCGCGGGCGCTTGGGCCACCGAGATTCGCTTTCGTAGCCTCAAGTGACGTAGAGATGGGAAAAAACAGACGCGGCCTTCTGTATGTTTGTATGGCTATTGTGTGGACGCGAAATTGTGACCAATAGACTCATCGTCGTCCTCGTACTTATTTCGACAATAACTTAATTTTTTGATGCTAAAAAGGTTTTGCCAGTGTAGCGACTTGCGCAAAGGCGATTAGAGCAATCTAAGGGATAGTTTACAAAAGCTGTTGAAAATTAAATTAACATAAATATTTATCTAAGTTACAATAAAGTTACTAACTATTACTTGTATACCCAATAGTATTCAAATTCAGATATTGGGGTATTGAATAACAAAAATCTGTATCAACAGTAGCATCATCATTGTAGGTACCTACTTATTATTTTTTTATTGCTAAAAACGAAAGCTGTTATGAAAGGAGTTCGTTACGTTCAAATGGTAAAAATAAAAAGTGTTTTGATGATTATGTTAATGATATGTTTTTAAATAAAAATAACTTTAATGAGATTACAGGTTAATTATTAAAATAAGTGAACTCTTTTTAAAGCGGCATATTGTTGCCAAAATAAATGAAATCAAGATAGTGACAAGGATTTTGTAAATCTGGACACTAAAACTTTATTACTGTGTAATCATGACTTTCATTTGCAGACTTTCTTCAGGTTTAAGCTGAGCTCTTTTTTATTTCACTTCCGTTGTTATGTCTTATCTCCAACCGGTTTGTTTAAACCCCGTCTTATGATAAACACTGTTGCACTTTAGGAATATTTTACGGTTTTATTTTCTTGTTGATTTTACGGACGGCATTTACGGAAAGAAAGTCTAAATGAGTTTGTAGTATGTTTGTAATAGAGATGCTTCAAGCGTATGTAGACACGATACTTTTTCTTTTTAACCGACTTCAAAAAAGGAGGAGGTTATTATGTTCGACTGTATGCATCTATTTTTTTATGTATTAATGCCCTCAATCTCTATTTACGTGCGCCAAATGCATCATTCAGTTTGGATCCATCATCATTAAGTTTTTTAGACTCTACTTCTCCTCCAAAGTTTCGGCCACAAATTTTGCCCCCAAATAAATGCATTTTTAAAGTCGTTTGTCTAATAAGTAAAATTTTATAAATAAAAATAAAACCGACTCCAAAAAACCTACACTAAAAAGAAGAAAAATAATTACTAATTACCTACTTATTTATTAGGACGAATTATTAATATTTATGTAGGTATACCATGATTGATACTTCTGGAGTCGGTGCCAAGATTATGAAACATGTAAAGTTTGCCTGCACCGACTCCAAAAGTATCAATCATGGTATACCTACATAAATATTAATAATTCGTCCTAATAAATAAGTAGGTAATTAGTAATTATTTTTCTTCTTTTTAGTGTAGGTTTTTTGGAGTCGGTTTTATTTTTTTTTATAAAATTTTACTTATTTCTTGCTTTTTAGTTAACTAATTATTACCTTGATGTTACCACTGAAGGTAGGCAGTACATTGAGACCATATTCTTCATGTCTAGTGTAAAATAATATTCCCTACAAAATACAGGTTACCATATAGGAAACCTAAAAAGACCTTAAACCGTCAGCCCACCTTAAAAACATGAAAGAATACAACTGTTGGTCTATTTGTAATTAAAATATTTAAAGAATTATCCTACAACTCCTAAGCATTAAGGAGTTGTACCTACCATGACCAGTTTTTCTTCAAATTCGCATGAGACCACCCTTTTGATAATACCTATTCAACAAAAAAATAATCGTTCAAATTGGTTTATAATCGGCGGAGATATTGCGTATAAAAAAGTTCATCCCCAATTTTCCACCCTTGGGGGTTGTATTTTTTATTATTAAATTTAAATGGGACCACCCTTGAGGTATTACCTATACGCCGAAAAAAGATTTGTTCAAATCGGTTCATAATTGGCGGAGATATCGCGTAACAAACATAGAAAAAAAAAAAAAACATACGGGTCGAATTGAGAACCTCCTCCTTTTTTGAAGTCGGTTGAAAAAGTCCAAATCATCATCAGATCCTTTATTGCCTCTACCTTTCCCCAGAGAAAAAAATGTAGGATTTGGCTTACATTACATAGTGTTTCCCTAAATCTATTTTCCATTTTTACATTTCTTATAAGTTATATCCTGAAGCAGTGGTAGGGTCCAGTATTACACCGGGAAGTGAAAAGCGCTTTTGAAAGCCCATTTGCAGAAAATAAACAATTTTGTATGATTTTTTTAATTCCTGTCTGCCCTGTCTATCGCATCGCAATACCACAGTCCGGTACAGCACGCGTCACACGTGGATGCGCGAGATAATGCGTCGGGCTCCGCCGCGCAGCGCGGAAACGTTGAACTGGCGCACTATGGACTGACGACCGTCTTGCGAGGCCTAACTGAAGCGTGAAGGGACGAGCGATACTTACTTACCCCCTGTTTCTGAATTGAGAATCAAAAAAACTAATAAAACTCATTTAGGCCCGATTCGACCAAACTTTTACCCGAGAATAACTCATGGTCTAACTGGCACATTGACAGTTTCAGGAAATAATATGTCAAAATGTCGAAAAACTGACGATTTATTCTGAGATTAATATTTACTCTTGTTTGTTCGAATCCACCCTTATCTATGCAAGTAAGCTTTTAAAAAGCACTTTTACATGTCCCAGTATTAAACCTACCACTGCTTCCGGACAATAAATGGGCCGTGAAAGTGAGAAGAAGCAGCGCAAGAAACTCAGTTACTAATGTCAGCCCTTCAGCCTCAAGCTTGAAAATGCTCATTCTCTACATAAATATAAAGCCAGATCAATTTTCAAACTGCATAATATCAGTTTTGAATTGATTTGACAAAGTTGATTGATCATCTCAATCAGAACAATTTAAAAACAACAATAGGCTTGAGTTTATACTTATGTAGAAAATCAGCAGGTGCAAGTTAAAATTTCAATTAACTACCATAGAACACAAGTATTAGCTTCGGAGGAAGCAGATTTTTTTTGAAATTTATTATTTGCAAAATAACATCCATATTCTCAGTCTAGAATTATTAATTTGAAAAGCCTTAAAGATTGATTTACGTGTACTAAATAGCTTACGTGAACATATCGTGAAAAATCTAGTTGTTGGATTATTATAGATAATTGCTTAGAACTATTAAAAAGTCCATCGATTATATTACCTCATAATAGCCGCGATTATCAATTTCTTTAGTATTCTGTTATCCAGCCACCAATCACTCAATTTGATTGTATCGGTCCACTGGCAGTTGTATTAGGGTCAAAACACACATAATATTTTTTCGAAAGACGTTCTACCTATAACTTCCCGAGAAACAGTCGGCATAAGTCCCACAGAGTTGTCATGGAGCTGTCCAGATTTTCGGATCTATCAATTCTCTACGAAATCCTGAAAAAAAACCCGGTTACGGGGTTGGCGAGTATCGCACGTTCAATCACTGTATTCAAATTCTCTCATGTGTCTTAGTCTAGTCCAGACTTGGCATATCCACACCCGTAAAACGTATTTTGAACTAATCAAAATGTATGCAGATCATAACGTACCTACGTAACGTACATACGGATGATAACATACCGATCTAGACTACGGATTTTTAATTTGCGTTACGTCCAATCATAGGATTCCTCAAACCCGATGAAAAGTCGTACGAGGGGCGGCTGAAAAGTTTTTCTTTGTCACTCAAAAATCTTCGTTCCTGGAGGTATTTTTTCCAATTTGAGAATTATACAAAATAGCTAGGGATTCGGACTTAACTGTATGGTGAGTGATTAATTTCTTGAAATCCAGTTTTACCCTGGTTTATTTTCGCGGCGGCGTTTTGCCTTTTGAATCCATTGCATTGACTCTTATTTTGACTCTAGATCGTACTGCCGGATCTATTATTTATCAATAGTGACAATGTGAGAAAAAAAAATGTTAGGATTATGGCCAAAGATGTCCTAAAACTCCTGCGAAGTTGTGACTCGACGCTGGTTGTCAATCGGCGTGAGCATTTTTGGCACCCATCGCACGCACCCATATTTCATGTGCAAATGAGTATGAAAAATATCGCCGATACGTTCCTTGCTAATGCCTATGGCTTCAGCTATATGTCACAGCTTAATTCGCTGATCTCTAAAGCAAGATTCTTTAAATTTTCATTATTTTATTCGTTAATGGCGACATCTGACCGCCCTGACTTGCGGTCATCTTTTAGCGACTCCCTGCCATGCTTGAATCGGATCCAATCTTTCATGGTGGCAAATGAAGGCCCAGACTCCCCATAAACAGTAGACATCTCATCAAATGTTACCGTCAGCGTTTTGTTCCTCTTTTTGAGGAATTTTATGACAACTGTGTACTTCAATTTCGTACATTGCGCGGATGACTGAGACATGATGATGTTTACGGATTAATTACTAAAAGCGTGATGACGCTAATGAAATGAAACTTGGTACATATACTAAGGAGGTTATTGGCAAATTAATTAAATTTAGCGCGAGTCAATAATAACACTTGAAGATACTTAGGCTCAAAACTTTTCAGCCGCCCCTCGTACATCCCAGTCTCGTAATCTATTTCAATCTCCATAGAAGTATATAATGTACTAGAGCCCTAACCGTCAAGTTATCCAAAGAGGGAAGACACGGAAGCCAGCCAGTTAGTTTCCAGTCGGGTGCGCGTCTGTCACGCTTGAGGTGCCCCTTACGTATTAGATTGGCCACGATCACATTAGCATGCAGTGATTCTTAGGTTTATGGGCGCTTCGTTATGTTTTTAAATTCGGGGGCTTTCGTCACCCATGAGAAATCATGTTGCTATAGTGGACTTGACCACTACTTTAATTGTATCTACTGCAATTCGTGTGTAGAGTCCTGAGCACGAATATCTCTCATGAGCGTATAGGAATCGTATTCCTTAGACAAGCTTAGCGGCGCTACGCTGTTTTGTTTTTCATACGAAATAAACGATTACCATATCATAACCTACCATATCATTTATTTTGTTCGTGCTCAGGGCACTGTCGGGACCAGGGGCCTGCAGTACATAAGCAATGCAGTGTCTTGGTAAACTTTTTTTTATTGATATTTTCGTCATTAAACCAATGCGTGACATTATCCAGGATCTACAGTTTGACAAGTAGTAGGACAACATTAAATAAGTAGTAGGTACTGTCGTTAGGCTGA
Organism: Ostrinia nubilalis; assembly: GCF_963855985.1. Taxonomy (NCBI): domain Eukaryota; kingdom Metazoa; phylum Arthropoda; class Insecta; order Lepidoptera; family Crambidae; genus Ostrinia; species Ostrinia nubilalis. The sequence continues at coordinate 967,752 of NC_087101.1, forward strand.
AACGAACTTTTCGGCTGAAACGAACGAACGAACTGTCGTTAGGAAACACTCTATTTGCGATAATTAAGACATTATAACTGTAAAATTCCTGTAACAACATTATAACTCAGAAGCCACCAACCATGGTAGTCAAGCAGCGTAACACTGCGTTGTTCTTCTATCGTGTAAGCTGTAACAACCCTGTAGGCCTAGGATGCACGCCGCGATAAGCTTTTATCGATTTGGCGCGATAGGCCCCTACATTTGTCGCCTAAAATCATCGATAAGATGTCCGACTTTGATGCTATAGACATGTGACACAGATCTGAACAGAAGCCAAAAGCTTTCGTGGACGTTTGACACTTTTTTTCATCGGGATATTCTTTGAGCATCCCCACTGCCCGATGGGGACAATCAGTGGGCTATGTGGGACTCCTCGCCAGGAGGGCGAAGCCTACCCACTAAAACCCGACGGTGTCCTCCGGGGCTATTGAAACGGAGCCGCGAGTTATTCTCTTAAAATTGCCCAAGCAACTGCGCTCAGGAGGATTTGATGAGTGCTACTGACAACGCCACTCTTGTGGCGGAGTTTTGGGCTGACACTGTGTAGGTTTGTTGTCGACACGAAAAGAAGAAGATCCTAAAATTGGACATTCGTCCGCGGCTCGTCGTAGAAGTTTGACATAGATCAGCTTCACTTGCTCTTCCAAGCATTACAGCATCAATCTTCTATTTGTTTATCGGCAGACAGTGGTGACTGAGTTTGTTGCGGCGCTTCTTCTCAGCACTTGCCAAATGTTGGTCTCGAAGCGCTGGTAGGTTAAAAAGATTATGAGACATGAGGCTCCTTAAGAGAAAAATATTTGACGATTTGTAAGTACTATTTCAGTCTATACAAATAAATAAATTTTGACTTTGACTTTGACTTTGACAATCAAGCTTCACGTGGTCGCAATACAGTGTCCCACAGAGCTCACAATCTTATCCATCGTAACGATAGTTTAACAACTGATAACGAAGCTAATGAGGGTACACAGTTTATGACATTATTTCCCCATCTAGCGATGTAGCCATACAAAAACTCGCACGTTCCAGATAAAGTGGGTAGAACAGATATATCGCTGGGTTCCTGTAAGGGTCGCCATGGTTTACATTTGATTGAGGACAATCCTAAGACAGTAGGACAGTTTCATGCACTGCTTCTTCCCAGCACTGGCCCGAAGCAGTGGTAGGGTTAATACTGGGACATGTAAAAGTGCTTTTTAAAAGCCTACTTGCAAAAATAAAATGAGTTTTAGGAGTTTTTATGGGTTAGTTTTACATTGGCCAGAGAAAAGGGTCAACAATATCGGTTTTTTTTGGAAACTACTAAACTGTTTGCGATTTTGTTATTTTGTTTTGTTAGTTAACCATATTGGATTAATTTTATTATACTTATTATAAGTACTTATAAAATATAGGAGCTATTATAGGCCAAGAGATTCATAAATTGGCCTGCAAGAAAATGGCGGTTCGGCTTCCGTTTTAGACAGTCCTCTTTTTCGGTGAAATTATCATTTATCATTCTCAAAAATTCAGTTTAAAACTAAGATGTCCCAAAAATTCTTGAAAGATGGCCACCGATGGTCAGAAGCGGCACGCCACGCGCCGCGGAGCGTGTCGTGGCGTAACTGCGGACTTTTGAGGTGAAGTAATGCTTACATACGAACACACCACCACTTTTGGTACAGTTGGTAACAGAAGAAGGTATATCAGTGCACTTAAATGTCTATGTAATAAAGTTAGACTTCGGTCTGCTAAAGCTACAGGACACTTTCTACGCTACACTTTAGCGCATTTCGTAGCGGGTCCAATGACAGTTTAACTTTCCCCCGGGACAAACTTGACCTTCACTGGTTGGGTTTTTATTGGCGGTCAAGCTGTTGATCCTGGCTACACAGGAGTTGCAGCGGTGGGAACGAGAGGTAGGAATTCAAAATAAATAACCCCGGTAGGCATCAGTGCTGGTAGGAACAGGTTCTTTCTATTTGAAAACCATTGTTCTTGACAATTAATTTATCAACAGATTAAGTATTTTATAACCTTCCATTTATTAGACTTCCACCACTAGGTGTAGGCTTCCCCTAATATAGGTACGACAGACATCTATTTTCTTTAAGGACAATACGTAACTACTTATGTCGACGTATCTTGTCAGATTTTGATCCTATTGTGAATTCCGAAAGTCTTGATTTTATGCGATTGACTGTACCTCTGTACAAGAATAATTTCAATGAATTCAAGAATACATTTCAGCGTTCAAGGTGAAGCAACAAGTTTACTGGATTAGTAAGAATTTTGAAAAGCTGTAGCATGACCAAATCTAATGCTATAATAATACGTAACGCGTTGCATTTTAAAGGTTTAGAAATGTTTACACACACGCGCGAAATAACAGGTGATCGTAAACATTGATAAAGTTTATCTCGAGTACTTAATAGGCAAGTAAGGGTTCAATTCTGAACAAAAAGAAACTTATAGTCAAAGGGTGGAAGCAACTGGAGGTGGCTTAGCTTGAGTTGCCAAGGACTACTTGTCCTAAACGGCGCTGGTTTTCAGCCATCTTCTTTCGAGTTGTTTTAAAATATCTATAGTTGGTAGTAGTAAATAAATCTTGTATAGAGCCCTAGAAATCCCCATTCTCACTGATTATTTCGTGAGAGGCTACTAAACGAGGAATATGCAAACATCAACCCCCAACCCGTCTGACCTCTGGCAAAAGACTTCATGATTCACTGACTATGATGAGAGCTCTATGCCAAAACAGAGCATTGTCATCCGTCATCCATAATTACTCAGTAGGAAATCAGTTCAGACGAACGCTGGGAAGTATGTCAAATTCAAGATAAAAAGACGTGACTACCTACCGATTGACATCAGTACAGATAAAGTCATATAATTGGCAACTAAATTACGTATTTATAATAAGTTACATCAAAAATGACTAGCAAAAATGGTAGTCTAAAAGATGACAGATCATTCAATCTAAGGGACATAAAACTCTTCAAACCAATACATCATTAAAATTATGCAAGCCTCTAGAAAGGAAGTTTAGTTAAGTTGTTAGGCCGAAATATAACACAATCGCTTGCGCAAGGCCTAAATCGGTAATCATGTGTTAGGCTGGGGACACACGAGTACAGAAACTTTGAAAAATATGATAGGTATTACCTCGGTAGTCTAAAAAGATGTTGGAAAGTTCTCATCGGCCAATTTGTTTTAAGCGAAGTTGTAGTAAGGAAAATCGTATTTGGGTCATTATGACTTTCAGACTTATTTTAACTGACTGTCCATGCGACTGGTCCTCGTCAAATTCAAAGTGTGCCAATTCAAGCCATTGTGCTTTTTCTTATATTAATTAAGCTATAGGTACATTCTAAAGTTGAGAGTGTGATCTAAGCTTAAACTTGCTGTATAATCCAATTATTACAATAAATAATTACGCGCACTCACAAAATCGCATGCCTCTAATGACTTCAAAGTAACTTGTTGTTATTGTGACACACTTAAGTGTTTTATGATAGTTATAAAAGCACCTAACATAGATATATTATTATGATAGTTTATAATGACTTCATAGGTGCTGGATCAACTTGATTGTGAGATAGGAACGATGATATTGAGGTTTGGGTAAAGTTTGAATGTGACTTAAGGTGTTTTACACGATGCGGCATCGTTCCACGATGTTGTATCGTCGAAACTCACGGGATACACTCCTTCCTTCGTCGGTACGTTATTCATTTTTTTAATGACAGATGACATTCAACGGGCACTGCGAATATGTGTAAGAGCCCTTACGTTTTGGCGTTTAGATGAGATTTTAATCTTCCTAATTTTAGCGCCAATAAACGTGATGTTATTGAGTTTGTTGTATGTATGTATAGCCTAGAGAGGTTTTATTGAACACTTTAGAATCGAATAACAGTTTAATATTGCACTTTAAAAATCCATTCATCACGTCTCACAAACATACATAATGCTGATCGATCGAAACCTCTATCAAAGGCTGTAAGGTGAAAAATACCTGCTTATTATGAGCTATAATATTAATAGTAATGATCTAATAATTATTGGGTGCGCGACCTTCGGTTGATCTGACGCGTTTGTGCTGCATTATCTTTTAGTTAGGTCGTGACAGAACAGATATGGTTAAAATGATGATCGATTGGTCAACTACGAGAAGGCCATAGTTTATCCTACTGCATAAATGAGGACTATGTTCCTAGTACGAGCTCTGTTTTATGTAGAGACTAGCGGCCGCCCGCGACTTCGGACGCGCGGACCCCGTTTTCTCCTTAGGGGTTGAATTTTGCAAAATCCCGTCATCATAGTGAGCACCTACGTTCTAAAAGGAACCCCTATGCAAAAATTGAGACTCCAGCACTTGTAGTTTCTGAGATTTCGTGATGAGTCAGTGAGTCAGTCAGTCAGTGACCTTTCTCTTTTATAGATATAGATTGGTAATTTTGCTATAGATTTGCCTTTTATCATTTTATAACGACGAATCGCTAAAAAAGTCCACAATTTATGGCCGTACATTGTCTCTGTCTACCTCGGGCTATATGTTGGTTGTCTATTGCCAATTGTAGCTTTAGGATGGTCGAGACTGAAAGTCCCATAATAACACAGATCAGGTTGAAAGCTGGAGTAGAAAGCAGACCACAAGCTCTACAGTTAGAAGAGCAAGCTTAAGTATGAACTTGGAAACAACTATCAATGGACAACCGTTTATTGTTCACTCAACTTTAACCGCCTTGGTGTGTTTAACTTTCTTGGACTGGGCCATTAGATAAGCGTTTGTAAAAGCGGTTTGTTACTTGTCCTTTGTTTGTTTGTTACCTAAATGTCATTTCGCTATGGAGACGCCTATGCTTGGAATAGATATGAAAGGAACGAAGTCTTCTGGCAGAATACTAAATTCAAGGATTTCATTTTATAAATGTGGAAAAAAAAGTAAAGTTCGGATTTCTGGTCAATTGTCTGCTGCTGCTTCTAAAGAAACAGTCATCATCTTTATTCCAATACGCTGCAATAGGTTTCTAAAACTTTCAAGGCAAAGAGCTTTTTTTAATTAATTTTTCCCACATTAAGTTTAACAATAAGTACAGGAGGTATTCCGGAAAATTCAAATTCAAATCTTTATTGCGTACTAAGTGACAATTATTGTAATGGTGGAAATTACATACACATGGGCTTAAGACTTAGTGACCTAGGAGGTATTGCAACAGAGTAGGTGGCTATATACATTCATTATACATAATATGAGAAGTAACATAAATTGCATACTTCGATGCTAAAAAATAACAAAACAAGCAGATTACAAATTAAAGTATCTAGAGACATTTTCGGTGGTCAGTAGTTAGATATTCGTTAATTGAGTAGAAACATTTAGGTATTAAATATTGTCTCAGAGCTTTAGAAAAGCGTTTAATGTTAGGTTCGGTTTTTATGTGTTCAGGAAGTTTGTTGTATAGTTTCACTGACATGTAGTAGGGGCTGGTATTTAACATTTTTATTCTTGATTGAGGTAAGTAAAGTTTATCCTTATGTCTGGTATTTCTATTATGCGTGTCCTTGATTTTTGTAAAATTATTAATATTCTTATAAGTAAATATACATGTATCATAAATATATATCGATGGTAAGGTAAGTAGGTTGTATTTAATGAAGTAGGGTTTACATGATTGCGTATTGTCTATTTGAGCTATTATTCTGATGCATTTTTTTTGCATGATAAAGAGGTCAATGAAATCTGTACTGTTTCCCCAGAGTATAATTCCATACTTTAATTGAGAATCGGCGTAGGCGTAGTAGGCTGCTAATGCTGCTTCTGTGTGTGTACTGTGAGTTATTTCATAAAGAGCGTAAGTAAATTTGGATAGTTTTGATTTAACATGTTCTATGTGTTTTTTCCAGCTAAGGTGTGTGTTTATTACAATGCCAAGAAGTTTGAATGTTAAATAAGGGCGGTGTCATTTTATCCATCTGTTCAAGCAGTATTTCTACCCTCCATTTATCAATAAAGTCCTACCAACCTCATTGACAGTTAGAAGGCAAATGTACCTACTATAGAAAATTCTTAAATCTTTCCCCGCTATCTCCTCCGCTCTCTTCCACTCTATGGCCCCACGTGCGTGGGGTGTGTGCACAGGTGCGCGGCTTCCGCCCCACCACCGGCCTTGGTATTTGCAACCCCCGGCAGATGTCTGCCCGGCGGTTGTACACTTACCCCAGACAAAGAACCATGGACTATCACTTGGTGTTTGAAATTGAATTTATAATTTCTTCAAAGGTCTTTGGAGCTTTTAAGTATTAGGGCTTTCTTTGAGACATGATAAGAAACTAATACACTGTAAAGTCTTTTGTATGTCACAGAAAAACTTGCGTGTGCGTCCATATTTCAAAATATGGGATAAAAACTATTCTATATCCTTTACCGGGACTTAAACTATCTCTTTGTCAAATTCAATCACAGTGGTTTAGGCGTGAAAGCGAGACAGATAGAGTTTAAAATAGTAGTGATTTGAAAGAAAGAAAAATAAATTATTTATTTGACAACTAAAAAAGTACAAGAACAATGAAGAGACAAGAGGAAAAAAAATGTTGCCAAAGATGTCACCCACTCAGTATCATCTTGACAGTTGACATTTTACTGCCAAGTGCCAAGACACAAATTTTTCAGTGTGTACCTTGCTTGTACGCAGGGGCAAAAAAAATGTAATAAAATAAATTCAAATTAATTTAAATTCACATTTGGACAATTTAACTTAAATAAAATGTTGTGAAATGTAGGGTTCGCCTTTTAAATACGTTATTTTATTCATCTATTCTATCCATGTCATTAAAAAAATATACGGGGTACCTCTGCAAACTCACACGTGCCTAGTTTTTTGCTATCCTAGGCTCATTCAATGCACTGTTATTAAAAAGCATCTTGAGACCTAAGGTCAAGGTGTTAAAATGTCAGTAGGGCATTTAGAGGAGCGTCCAAGATGCTATCCTAATTATAGCATGTACTACACAATTAACTAAATAACATACTTAGGCACATTTTGCGCACTTTCATTGGACATGTGGTTGTTATTAATGTTTTTATGAGATAAAAATGATGGGTTTGCGTTTCGTAATGTTAGGGACTCGTCACATTAATTTGCAATTCAAAATCGAGAGATATATTTTGTGGTTACGATAAAAATATTAAATTTTAATAACGATAGGTTTTTTTTATGTGACAAGAGGCAAACGAGCAGACGGATCACCTAAACTGGTACTTTAAAACTGCAAATGTCAAAAGTATAACAGTATTTAGGTACATTCATAGCGACTTAATAATAATTTCATTTAGAGATTGAATAAAAAAAACCGGTAACACAATGATATTATAAAACTTTTGTTGTTATATAATATCATTGCCGGTAACATAAAAAAAATAAAATAACTGTATTTAATTAATAACGTAAAAGCATAAATTAATAAAATACTCGTAACATCCCATTTAATGTAAGTAGAGGTGCGTACAAATTATGAATTAACCAATTATAGTAGCACCGGATATGAAATTACTAGTTTTCCGCAGCTTTCACAGAAAAACTTTATCACGCGCGTCCCTATTCCAAAAACCGGGATAATAAAAACTATCCTATGTCCTTTCCCGGGACTCGACTATGCTTTTCATCAAAATCAGTTCAGTAGTTTAGGCGTGAAAGCCACACAGACAGACAGAGTTACTTTCAATATATGGTTTTTTATAGAGTTACTTTCACATTATAATATTAGTAGGGATTATTTCCAATCTCCAAGTAATGATATGTTCCTCACCCTGTTTTACATGCACGGAAATTAAATGTACGGAACCTTCGGCAAAAGCTTCTCGTCTAAAAGCTTTCAAGATAAGTGCGAAGCTCGGGGCTTGCTCAGGGCAAGTGTTTAAGTTTAAAGCATCGTGCATGTTGCACACGCTGTTTAATACTATGTTTAAGTTGCCGTAGTGTTATAATTGCATCATCTTGAGTGTATAGATAGATAAATTATTATGGTTTGTTATTGCAGTCACACTATTCAATTTCTATGTTTGAGGTTTGTTGACATTGAGCCCCTGAAAATTGATTCCATATTTTTTACAGGCCTATCATAGGATTGGGGCAATAATTTCATTGGATTTAGGCCAATGATGTTCAATACATAACAGCAATTGACTGTTAGGGCACTCTGAAGCGCGTAAGATTTCTAAAGAAACGTAGAAAGTAAGATTTTCTTCAGTTTTGTGTTCAGCCTCTGCCAATTAAATACAGTATTATTAGTAAGACTAGGCGGACGACCGATTTTTAGTTGGCCGATAGTTGAGCCAGGTTTTAATTTGTATGAAGAATCGGCCAAATCATATCGGTGTAATGTGCGCACTTCCGTACATGCCCATACTGATCAACTGCCCGACTAAACTATCGGCCGACGAAAAATCGATTGTCTGCGTCTAGGCTTAGGTACTATCGTCAAAAATCTTACTATTGATAAGTTTATAACACTAACAATAACAAGAAATATACAGTTATGCTCTACTTTATTGTCTTTACGAGGCTAGCTATTTACTATTCAAGCTCATGAATAACCACATAACGTATTACATAAAATTGTCACTGTAGGCGTCACGGATTGACTCGTTGCGGATCAAAGTGCCCGCGAACAGGAACTCGATCATAAATCGATTTCTAATCGATACGAGCGACGTTAATCGCTCGATTTAGACCGAAAGGTTGATAAGTGTCCACCCACTCGTTACTAGTCGATGTTTTGGCAGGTGGATTAACGATGGCAAGATAAGCGAACTGATTGTGATTGTTAATTTAGTTGTAATCTAAATAATTATGTAGGTACTAACGTCGATTTGTGGTAACTTATTTACATAAGCGCCACGAAGCAATGCTAAAAATGCTTATTTACTATGAACATGGAATAGTAAAAAGTTACAATTATAACTAAGAAGTATCCTTCAGACAATTTAGCATTTCCAAGCTGAAACTGACAGTGCAAAATTGAATAATATATAATTTACTAACAGGTTTAAAAAATAGTTTAACCCACGCAACTAGCCAATTTACTGACCTTAGTATGAACAAAACGTTTCTGAGAAACTGTCATTAAACACCCACAAAACATAATCACAAATTCAAATGTAACGAGTAAAGATAAAAGAAATAAACACTCTATTGAAGCAGTTCTAATAAATAAAAGCTTTTCGTTAGCTTTTAACCCTTTATAAGGCGTGGCATTTTAAAAAGAAAAAAGAAACTTTTTTTTTCGACTATATGATAGATAGGTGAAGGTTCAAACTATGGTGTCAATAAATGAGAAGGGAACAATGAGTATAATAGGGGAGAGTTCGGTATATTGTACCGCCGGGTAAATTGTACCACCCCCATATTTCGTAAAGTATTTATTGAATGTCTGTAATTGCAACACTCAGCGATACACAACTAAAATCAATTAATATCGGCCATGTGGTTTTTGCCGTGACAACAAACACGTGTGTTTTATTTTGAAAAGTATTTTTTCATTGTTTTCAAGTAACTTTTGACAATACATGTTTAGTTTGTAATTTTGTTAAATTTAATAACAGGGTGTTTCTAATATATTATTTAGAAGCGTAAATTAGTGTGGATTACAATTATTTGAAACATTTTTCGGTATTTATAAGCTATATTTTTTACCGATTTTTTAAAAGCACTGTCACCTAGTCGGCTAAATTGTACCACATCAAGTTGTATGGAACTTTACCAAAGGATTTTGAAATTTTTTTTAGTAAATCATAATTTGAAGTTATAATAGCGTAGTTATGTTTGACTAACAATAAATGAAAGCAAAAGACTGGCAAAGTAGATTAGGTACAAGTGTGCGTTACGATAATTGGAATTACAAAACTTGTACTCAAAATCGTGATAACGTGTAAAACAATATCGATTGTTTAAGTTATTAACTACTGTTCCTTTTCGTTTCCTAATTTGTTAAGAATGTATGGTATAATATTTTGCCATAGTTTTTTTATAGGCTTGAAATTTATTGAAATCTAATTTAGTAACCCTGTGGTACAAATTATCGAACCGGTTGGCTAAATTGGACCGAAGCTCTGAACTCGTACTTCGTTGATTTGTGCTAAATATACAACAATCATGTTAATTAATACTTATGAAATAGTAAGTTGAATAATGTATCTTTTATTATATACCATGAACATTAGCAAAAACAAAAGAAAACTATGTGTAAAATGGGATTGAAAAAAACTGGTCCAAATTAGCGGACTCTCCCTTAATATTAAACCTACGAAAAATTGTAAAAATCGCATTATATCATAGCATGAATACGTAAACAGGAATGCACTATAAAAACGTAAATTACGCCCGTATTCTCAAAACGCATAGTGTTATATAGAGCTCTGCGATTTGTTCGTGTGTCCACGCGCACTGTGAGACCTCATAGTAATATTTGTGAATACGGGCGTTAATATTCTTCGGCATTTCAAGCTGTACACTGTAGCATCTTATTGTAGTTATAATAGGTAGGTACTATATTATAACTGTAATTGACTGCCCACACCTACTAGCCAAAATATCTCTGAGGGCGCCTCTAAGGCCCATGAGATTTAATCCACTTATTTTTCTTCCGAAGGCGACCACTAACTATAGACAGAATAGCTTTATATGGCGTGCTGGCGACAGATTTAACAGACTGAGTAAGGAACTAGATATTGATTTATTCTATACTAGCATACCAGCGCTTAGGCGGCTGCTGAGCGAGCGTTTTTTCAAGCCTATCATGTAAGTTTTTTTTTTTATCATGTTGTTTATTATAAATATGAGGTAACGGGAACTCTAATATGGTAAAATTGCTATCTCTTTGTTACAACATTAGGTGTATCGTGTATCGTATAAATTTTATCTGTTTTTATAATTTCTTTAAATATCCACCACAATTCTATCTGTGGGGACCTATAAGTGGTTATCAAGTGTTATTAACTGTAAAATAATCAATTATGTAAACCCTGGTCTTCCTAATATAAATAAATAAATAAATAAATAAATAACAAAAATGTATCGTCTGTTGTGCTGTCGACTGTATTTACTAATTTGATGGCATTTTTTGTGTGGGTGGACAACAAAATGTAATATGTGTAGCGGTTTACTCAGCAGCGAAAACTGTTCAATATTTTTGCTACTGTACGGTAGCCAAGTAGAGCTTTTTTCTTATTTTATGAAGTCTACCTACGCGTTCACAAATAAGGTACGAAAAATAGGGCTCTTTCCAAATGTAGGTGAAGTAATTGAGGTGTATTTCTTACAGGATTGCTAACCTTTGAGATAAGGAGGTTTTTGGTAGAGCCACAGAAACAATATTACTAGTGTTTCTTCAGCTGGGGCTGGACTAAACTAAACATCTTGTGAAGAGAACTCTATAACTAAGAAGGGTCCCAGAAATTAGTCAAAATCATGTTCGTAAAATCTAACATAATATGAAGATGATAAAATATGGTTCTCTATCAAAGTTTAATTTTCTGTTTTCACCCTCTTAACTTTTGTGCAACAAAAGGCACATATGGAAATGTAAAAGGTAAACTATGTCAATGTCCTCAGTCTACTATTATGCTTTACCGAAATCCATTGAAAGTTTCTTTAGTGGCTAAGGCCCGGTTTTTTGATTCGTAGTTAAAATAACCAAAGGTCAAATTTGACAGATGTCAAATGACAAGTGGTTAAATATCAGAGAAAAATGTTTTTCGAACAATGGTTAGCTTGACTTTTAGTACAATTTTTAACTATTTGTTTACATTTTGTTAATATTTAACCATTAGTACCAAAATTTAACAATTAGTTATTTTAACTAAGAATCAAAAAACTGGGCCTTAGGCGTCAAAAGGCAAGAAATAAGGTAACTTTTGTATTAATTGTAGAGATGTATTAATTGTAGAGATTGTAACAAACACTACCATACTTTACTCGTAAATCATTATTGTTAAGTTTTATATCCGGTACGTGACCTCCACTCCAGAACCTTGTCGCCCCATCGGCCGCCACCCACAAGGTGGACCGACGACCTGATAAAGGTAGCAGGAAGGCGCTGGATGCAGGCCGCTACCAACTGTGCGATGTGGAAGTCATTGGGGGAGGCCTATGTTCAGCAGTGGACGTCCTATGGCTGAAATGATGATGATGATGAAGTTTTATATCGTAGTTAGTATCTTAGCTCATAGTAACACGACTTTCAAGCCCCTTTCAGCAAACCAGTCCGTATCTTTAATCCCTGCACTTGAGATAGCGTTGGGCGCTCTCAAGATTCAAGTAGGGTCTCACCAGGTTTATAATCTCCTGCCTCCTCGACTTGTACAGATATCGAGTAGCACTTGAAAGGGAGATTGGGTTATCGGTTTGTAGAATGCATGTTTGTAACTGTTGACAGCCATCTAGGGGTAACTAAAACATACTTTCTCAGACCAGAAACGATTTTTTAGAGCGCTTGAAACTTTATTTACCTGTATGCCAATGAGGGCTATCGTTTTATCGCTCACCAGTTGGCGCCACTGTAGAGTAAGGTTCTGTCACTTGCTAGTAGCGAAGACAGTGGCGCCAACTGGTGAGCGCGAAAGTGGTAGGAGGACTATCGCATTTGCACTCATCAAGATGGCACCACTGTAGAGTAAGGTCCTGTCAATCGCCAGGGGTGCCAACTGTTGAGTATAAAAACGATAGCCCTCATTGGTATTCTATCATCATCATCTGGTCAAGGACTTTAATTGATAAAAGATGCATATTATGTAAAATTGTTTGCTTTGTTTATTTCTAGTAAGTAATGAGTATGACCTAAGAGAGTGATGTCGCTCTTTGGCTCTACCAGTGTGCACTGTGCATACTAGTCAAGTAAAGAATGCAAACAACGTTTTATTAATGAAATTCGTGATTAAAGCATAAAATAAGTGCCTACTTTAGATAAGTCTATTGCCACCCTTGAGACAAATGTAATAGTAAAGAAAATCTTGTATGCATGAGCCTTAAATCGATGGTAAATTAATGACTGGCGCAAATTGATTCCACATAGAAACCATAAAGTTGAAAACGAAACAATAACTTAAAAAGCATCGATGATTGATTGATCTGGAATCCAAAAGATGAACAAAATACGAATTAAAAGTAAGCCGGTACTTTGTTCCACAACGGCAAGGGTTATGCGCGGGCGCCGGTACACTATTTACCCGCACGCGATGCGTTTCGTTTCTCTAAATTTAATTTCCTATAATTCGAAGGTACATCGTTTGCCCTGCAATTAGCTGTGATGCAAATTTGAAACGCTATTATCGCAAAATTATCGGGCGCAGGAGGCCTTTAAAAGTTTCTTTGTGTTTTTACACTGACTCACCGCATTGTTTCCTTGTGACTAATACAATTTACATAACATTTTACCGTCTTCTGGAAGAAGAGCCAAGAAAAAAAATGAAATTAAGGACTGTTTTATGAATATGCAGACTATTACAGACTAGCGCCATCTGTGATATAGATCATGCATTAATTAAGTAATAGTCCGACGTAAGTTATTAGATCAGTGGAACATGAATAAGTTAGATTGTTACAAGGTCATCAATACATATGAGTTATTAGTTATTTTTAATAATTTATAGATACATACTGCTAAACGTCTCGTAGTAAACGGGGGATCCCAAAATTCCTCTGCGTCGGGGATCCAGTTTGACAGTTTTCAAAATAATATCAATAATCAGTTTTCACAGTCATGTCTGTGAACAGGCGCTGCTTTCGGGGACTGGTCAATCCAAGTTATTCAAATTAATGTATGCGAGTCATTTCTACTAGTATCTTAATATGTAAGTCTAGATATTAGCACGTCACTACCTTGTTTAATATACCACGCAATCTTGTATACCCATTCTTATAAGATACACCATACAAGAATGCATGGTAAATTCAGTGAACTGCTCCTGAATCGAATGTACCTACTACTACTATTTCTATTTATTTATATTAACCGGCAGACAGTGGTGACTGAGTTTGTTGCGGCGCTTCTTCTCAGCACTTGCCAAATGTTGGTCTCGAAGCGCTGGTAGGGTAAAAAGATTATGAGACATGTAGAGGCTCCTTAAGAGCAAATGACGATTTGTAAGAACTATTTATTAGTCCAAACAAATAAAGAAATTTTGACTTTGACTTTGAATAGAAAAAAAATAAAAAATCACTTGTTACACTTTGGCACAGTACACTTTTCGACTGAAGCACAATGATAAATAAATAAATACAACTGTAAACCCATTGAAGTGGCCGCGAAATATTTTTCCGAAAACTCTATTGTTCCAACCGATGAGTTTCATTGAAGGCTTGATTTTAATCTGTTTAGTTTTCTGATCATGCATCGAAGGTGCCTGGCGTTCGTTCCAAATATCAACACACAAATGCGTGTGTCCCACAGTGCGTTGATAACCTGATACCAACGTGCACAGTGTTCATAAAACCACTCAGTTGGAAAACAAAGCAACGTGTTTGCGTTCTGTCTCTTTCACACTTGAATAAATTAGGCTCGCGTGTGTGCCGTCCTTGTCGGACGTTTTTTGTGCGATCCTCAAATTGTACGGACTCTAAATTGGCCGTGTTAGGGGATGATGGATGCTATCCGTTCGGAAGACTTATAAGTGATATTTTAAACGTTTTGACTGGAACACGATGTTTTTAAATAATAATAACTAGACATGTAAAATAATAAAAAGTTATGTGAGTAATTATTTTGATAATTAAGTATAATTGATTTATAAATTGTGGGAACTCAATTACTGACTTAAAATAACTGTAAGATAATAAATTCTTTGCGTATTGTATGCGGCTTGATGAAATACCGTGTTATCTACCCTCGACTCGAAACGATTACCTCCTGTTTGTGATTGTTATTTTTTTTAACTACCTTCGTAATATCAGGTTCATGACAATAAACGCAGAGAAAAATATTAAAAGCACTTCGAAACAATGAGTCAATCGTATATCCAGTAATTACTTATAAATAACCTAAAGAGAAGTCTTTAAAGGTATTGCGGAGGCCGGATGACTATTACAATAATTGCTACTTTCAACTGATTTGCATGTTACATAGTTATCTTACCATCGACGCCTTCAAAGAAACGCCGTGGGAACACCAAATACAATTTTCATATTGCATACTGACCGCAATACGTGGAACCGATGGTCGAGGCCGTGATTTGGTTAGGCAAGGCAGCCTGAGCCGTTGACCTGTCTGTGTCTGACAACCCTTGGCGGCCCATTTTCTGTGAACAATACATTGTGATTAGAACACCTGAATAACGCCATCTGTTAGCTTGAGCGTGAACTAGATCAAAGCGGTGCGTTTGTAGAGGCGGAAAGGTTCAATGTAAGGTATGTAGATGGCAGTAGTGACACTTGAAACACAGTTTATTAATAACTTGTTTCCATTATTAATTAACATTAAATAATTATTTTTCTATTTATAATTTATGTATTATGTATAATTATTGTTAACTCGAATAGCATTGTATGTTGTGTGCACTTTTTATTGGAGCTGCAACAAGTTTTACTGTATAGCCTGCTTTAAAAGCTTTGTATGTTATGGTTGTATCCCTGTTTTGTGCACCAAATAAAATAAATAAATAAATAAGTATGTCTGAAAGCTTGCGGTACCTTATTTTTTAAAATAAATTATAGATTGACCATAATTACATGATTGTAATAATAATATGGTTTCTTTTATGTGAAAATACTAAAAGTCTTCTAGACTTAGCTGACTGATGAGTATTGAACTAAAGCTTATTGTTTCTACCTACCTAGTACCTACTTTAATAGCCATTTAGTAATCTACTGCCCATTCACGTTAAACTGCCAACAAAACTAAAACTAAGTTTCTAGTTAACCATAGTTTTAATGACATAGTAGAGACAGAATATTCGTAGTTTAAGAGTTAGGAAGATCATTATTCCGGCTACCCTTAGAACTGTTAACGACTGAGAACTCTACATGTTAAGGCTAAGTTTACACAATAGTTTTCTTTACTTTTAGTAAACAACGTTAATTTACTTACGAAGATCCCCTTAAGAGTTAATTCTACAAGTTTAGAAGCTTTATGTACCTATTTCACAAGCAAACGTTAGTTTTTCCTCAGTAGTTATTGCGATTTTTGCATTTTCTTAGAATGTGTAATGATTCAATATGTATCCATTTATTGTCCTGAAGCAGTGGAAGGGTTAATATTGGGACGTGGAAAGTGCTTTTTAAAAGCCCATTTGCAAAAAATAAATGAGTTTTTATCACTATTAATTGAAAAAAATCGATTGCCATGAGTGGGACTCGAATCCAGAACCTTCCAAACATATTCAGTGACCACGGAATGCAACAAGACAGGATACATAAAGTTCGAAGATTGGATTCTTTTGTAGAGTTAGGTACAATACATGACATGTATGTACGGGCGAAGAGATAGCACACCATTGTATTTCACCCTTAACCCTGAGTTGCATAGTCTAGTATAGAAATTCTGTTTTTCAATGCTGGCATCATACCGTCTCTACATAATTAAACGTCTTATATGAGTAGGCATATGTATTTCAATGTCTGAGTTCTTTTTAAATTAAGATACAGGAATAAGAATGATTTTTTCTACTTTTTGACAATGTGACTCTGGTTTTAGCTTGAAAGCTAATCAAACCGTGTGAATTGGCCCAAATTCATCAACCAAGCCCAATACGGGAGGATAAATGTGGGTCCCTAGGGATGAAACTTTGTTCTTAACTTTGGCTTAAACACATTCATCCATTCTGGATTGGTTTATGAATAGGATACGGTGTGAAATCGTAAACTGAGGACTAGAATTCATACTTAATTTGGGTATTGTTCGGAATTAACTAGCAGGTAGTTTAATCGTTAATCATTATACAGTACATTTTAATGAACTTATTACTGTTATTAATTTCTCCGGATCCTATTGGTTAGAATTTGATTCTCTTCTTGAGATCCTAGATTCGATTTACAGATGAGCACACAAATTGACAAAATTATAACTTTATTTTCCTAAAATAGTATAATTTTGATGTTCGAAAGTCTCGTTAAGTCGTGCGTTTTAAGGCACACCGCAGACTACAGACTTTTAGTCGGCCAATAGTTGGGTCGGCTTCCAATTTGTATGAGGAATCGGCCGATACCAAATCGGTGTTATGTGCGCACTCTCAAAAGCCTATTTCAGGCAGCGCTCTGACACCCGTAATCACAAACATTACTATGAGGTCTCACAGTGCGCGTGGATACACATGAACCAATTACAGAGCTCTATAAAACTCTGTGCGTTCGATTTGCTGCTTCACTTAAACAAGCATCGTTTCTAAATACGGGCGTAACATAGAGATGGAGTCAGAAACAGAACCATACAACATGGCTCTGACTGTCACTGACTGACCTCTGACCTCTCAACCCACGTTACAGAAGAAAAAGAAAAATGATCTTATGCATAACTTTGACAAGAGTACTCTATCAAAACAACTCATGCATAATATTTACTTACGTCGTTACACTCTTTGCTTCTTTGGTCTTGGCTGAGGTTTATGTTTTTAGTTTGCATTGTATATTCTACCGGCGGGTACCCTGAAACAGAATAAAATAATTCAATCTTCCTGTATTACCTCTTGAATTATAAGTAGCTCTGCAAAGAGGAATAAAAAGGACTCCCGAGTTGCGATGTGGGTAATATGAGTGCGTGACGCAATACTGCGTTAAAATGTTTATTATTTCAGTGTTTTAAGCCTTTAAAAGGCTGTGGGAATATAGTACCCACCATGTTTTGTACCTTACCATGTTTTGTCAGGTACCTTATTCGCTAATTTTAAGGATTAAAAACAATGAAAAATTTGATAATGATATGACAGTTAAAAGGTTTTAAAGCACAATATTTAAGGTTTTTATTTTATCCCTTCAAAATTGATACTACTCGTATTATCTCGATACGAACAAGGTAATTTTCTTCTTCGTTCATACGGACACTGCAAGATAATGGAACTATCTCGAACTCGATACGTATTTTCTCCCTATTTCACTTATGTGAATAGCTATTTATTGTAAGCCTGTTCCATTTTATTCACCATCCCTTACTATGAGATGAGAATAAGGTCAACCATTACTAGTTTAATGGCGCAGTTACACTATGCGGGAAATTGACCGAGACAAAGCGCGAGCACGCACACCGAAGATTCAAATTCAAATTATTTTATTTCATGGAAAAATTGGGCGACGCTCGACGAAATTAACTGATGTGAGTGTTTACACTATATGTCTCGATCAATTTCCTGTGTAGTGTAACTACGCCTTAAAGTTAAAATAAACAGAAAACTCATATCGCATTTTAGCATTTTTAAATACTTCTATGATGATAAAATCTTAGTAATTCATGGTAATACGTTCTTTGGCGTCTGCTACGTTAATGGTCTGTTTTTTGTGTATAAAAATTAAAGTACCGTATTTACACGTCATTGCTTAATTACTCAGTGGGTCCGTGAAATTTTAGTGGTTGTTTTCCCGCAGTAAAATGATTCTATCTTACTAGTACAATAGATTATGGAAGTTTTTTTTAATTCAAATAAAAAATTAGCCTGTACGGGTCGTGTGCGATTCAGTTTATGCTGTAGGTATTATGGCATTACTTTGTGCGAGAGCTTCTTTTACTTTAAATATTGATTTCGTGAGGCAGGCAGTATCCAAATACGTCACATTTTGTAAAAAAGACGCTTTGAAGAAAAGTTTCTTACGCTTTCGAGTTACTGATATTTTTTTGATTAGTTGAGAACTTTATTTTTTTCAAAAATAACTCGCACGATTCGATAGTACTACTAATGGTAAATCATTCTCCCGCGGGAAAACAACCACTAATATTTCACGGTGTATAGCCATTTATGTTTGCAGTAGGCAAGTTAAGCGATGACAACAACCATATTCATCCCCAACGTCAGAATAGAGATGCTCATAAAAATGAGATTTGTCTAAATCTCGGAAATAATTTTACGTACTCCAATCCGTTCTAGTTGAAGGCTCAATCTATCAGAGGGACGCGACGCATGAAATCCCTTTGATATACACCCTAAGGCCTGGTGAACACGATTTTTATTTGGATTTGTAGTGCTGGTACAGTCAGACTCTACTTTTTGGTTGTAAAATAGTCTCTATTGCAACGAGATAAGATGCCATGTTTAGGTTTATGTGCTGTCGTCAACTCCTTTTGATGTTATTCTTCCAATGTTTGACAAAATAACTCATGTTTATATTAATTTTGAAACCAAATGCTGGAGATATCTGAATTCTCAATTTTGTTGAAGAATCCTCTTGTAGAATAAGATGATGTTTGCTTTGATGTACCGTCGTAGCTTTACATGCAAATGTACAAAAAGACCAAGCAAGCAGGGCCGTCTTTAACCTACTAGGGGCCCTGGGCACTAAAGGATGGGGGGTCCATATCTGAAAAAAGGTCTTTTGAGCAGACGGGGGCCACCTCGGTCGCGAGGCCCTGGGCACGTGAAGAGGGGCCAGCAAGCAAGCAGATAATATAAGAAGGAGAAGGGGGTCTTTAGAACTTACTCATCTATCTAAATATATAGGTACGCAAAGGTAACTGACTGATTTGACTGACTGACTGACATAGTGATCTATCAACGCACAGCCCAAACTATTGGACGGATCGGGCTGAAATTTGGCACGCAGGTAGATGTTATGACGTAGGCATCCGCTGAGAAATGATTTTACATAACTCCACCCCTAAGGGGGTAAAACGGGATCCACGCGTACGAAGTCGCGGGCGGCCGCTAGTTTGCTTATAAAAATTCTAAAAAGTTCTAAATAGAACAAAACGTAATGAAAGTAATTTTGACTTCAGTCAGATAGTTTTTGTATTCTTGTTCTTGTCCAAAGGTAACAATCATTATAGGTAGACAACTATGGTTTACTTTTAACAGTTACTTTTTAGCAACACATTAACGAAACGAAGGTAAATTGATGAACGGTGCCCAGCTGACAGCGGCCTAATATCGATTATCTCTTACCCCCAGGTCACGGCCATGGGTATGGCGGACAGTACATCAAGCTTAACACAATGGCCTTATCTCGTTACAATACAGGCTATTTTTCAACAAACATGTGTATGTAGTCTGACGGAGGAATTCCTCGATGCGCACCTCTTTTGAGGCGCACGTAATAAAACGCATGAAAACTATTCTTCGAAATGCACCTATACCATATTATGTCGCCCTGGTACTTTTAATTCATCT
Organism: Ostrinia nubilalis; assembly: GCF_963855985.1. Classification (NCBI taxonomy): domain Eukaryota; kingdom Metazoa; phylum Arthropoda; class Insecta; order Lepidoptera; family Crambidae; genus Ostrinia; species Ostrinia nubilalis. The sequence goes on from NC_087101.1 coordinate 988,078, forward strand.
TAGCAAACATAAAGTTTAAAATCTTTAGATTACTAAACATAGGTGCGCTTCGAGCAATAGTTTAGGTGCGCCTCAAAATGGGAGTGTTTGGAGATTTCTCGAAGGAAAGAATAAAGAATAGAAGGAAGAGGTATTTACCTCGCTGAAATGTTTTTCAAGCGGAGCTTATAACTTAAGTGTGAAAACAATCGCCATTACTCAGAGAAGTAAGAATAATATTCAGTTATCATTGGAACAATATTATTCCTGTTAGTGCCGATAATATTCTAACATTAAAAGTTTTATTCCAGCAAAACTAGCACAACCACTGGAAAGCTTTTCAAACATCATTTTTCCAATTTGAACCTAAGTTTTTAGATTTGACAACGAATACTCAACTGAAATACATTGTAATTTGAGTTGATATTCGACTGCGTAATTTTGTAGTTAGGATGTTTTTGAAATTCAGATTGAACAATACTCTTCGTACAATGGAAGTTTTCGCAGTTTCAGACAGTCGGCATGAGATGCCTATACAATATAATTTCGCTTTTAATATAAAGTAGCAAGGTAGAAATTAAAACGTAGGTATTTCAGGTAGGCTGTACTGTCTGCCAGAGAACAGCTTTCATAGTATGAAAATTCTGAAATTCAGACAAGCATTTGATTTGATTTTGTTTCAAGACTTATATTATATTTTAGTATAATCTCTGGTTAGAAATTCTGAAAACTTGATTTTAGTAAATCAATAGAAAAATCTAATAGAAAAGGAGGAAAATGGTTTTATTTCCGGAGCTTGCAGGCCTAAGTAAATGAAGGATAAAGATAATTATGTTTTCAATCATATTGTATGTTACATTCAGATTGTACGATGATGTCCTTGGAATCCCCAGTTTGATTCTTGTCACTGAGCCATTTGGACACTTTTGTCTTTTCCAAATTGGTGTGAAAATCGGCGTGTTTCCCATATTTATTTACAAACCCCATTCCATAACAGTTACAAACCATAACGCCATGGGAATGGGTAATCGTAAAACACAGGATGTGGCTGCGGCTTATGGTCCCTGGGAACCATTGGTCCAAGGATCGTCTACACCAGGGCAAGGGCTTTATTATCGGGCAGATAAAAGGTCATAACAGTCATTTATTATCTGCAAATAGGCTTTTAATAAGCGCTTTTACATGTCCCTGAAGTCTTAAGTCATTTATTTTCTGAAAATGGGCTTTTAGAATGCGCACGTCAAAGTATTACTTCAACTCTACCACTGCTTCGTGGCAATAATAAGCCAGATTGAGATGAAGCAGCGCAAGAAATTCAGTTACCTTGTGGTCAGATATTATGTAAGTCCAGCCAACGGATCGGGGTTTCATACATATATTATCAAGGAAACCCTGAGCTCAACCTACAGTATATTAGTTTTGGTAAAATTTTCATACTTAGACCAATTTTTACCTATGATACATAATTTTAACTATTGTCAATTCCTGATAATACACATTCTATAAAAACCATTGTCAAATTGCTGTTCATTATAAAGTCAGCTGACAGATAGACAGACAGCGGAAGCAAATTAACGGGACCCCTTTGGCACCCTTGGTGGTGTATTATTGGCATGTCTGATAGAGGATTAAGAAACCCCACAACTTGTGTCCGCGAAAATGATACCCTTTGCTAATTTTAACACCCTTTCATAGGCTTTTATTGGCAAAACACGTGTCAAATTAAATTATTTATTCCTCTTGTTTAACCGACTTAAAAAAGGAGGATTTTCTCTCATTGGTATGAATTTTCAAACACGATTGTATAGACATTCGAAGACCTTTCATAGAGCTCATAAGCCGTTCGAATCCAATAGTTACTACTGGAATAAATCTTCACCTAAACACTAAATTGGTTTCCCACTAACAAATCAGTATAATAATGCCCTAGAATGTAAATGGGCATGGTGTAAACGTCTTGTTAACATAGCGTCGGGTCACGAAACTCGCCAAATACAGAGCTGATATCAATTACGCTACGGGAACTGGCTGTAAGTCAATGGTTAGGCAAACCATTGGTATTTGGATGCAAGTACTGGATTTGCCTTCTTGATGGTATTTTACAGGATAGTTATGGTCATACATGTTTGCAACCTTACCTCTGAGCTAGTGTTATACAAATTCTATTACATAATTTTTATGCTGTTAATCAACTGTGTGTGGTAGTATAGTGGTAGGAAGTTCCTACTACTGTTCCTACTAGGAACGGTCGTTCAATAAGACTTGGGTTTAAGTCTCACAATATAAAATTTAACTCTTAAGTGACAAATCTATGTGTATTTTTTATGAATTTAGTAAAATCCACAGTAAATAAGGACTTCGTTATTTAGTTAGAATTTGTCTATATTTTATGATTTCTGATAAAGATATCAAAAGTTATAGCTTAACCAACTGGATTGCTTTATTTTTTTCTACACAGACAAAGCATCTGTAATCTTTTTGTATTTCTGAAAAGTAATGAAAGAAACCACGAAGCACACTATTCAGCTATACAGTCATTAGTAAAGTAAGAAGAAAAGGGTGGAAAAATATCCGTGAGAAAAAGTAAAACGTTTTAGAAGCTTTAGTGGGGTTGGCGGGGTGGCTCATTTGAAATCTCTTTCATTCTTTAGATCAGAGGTTCCCAAACTTAGGGTGATCGCTATAGTAATTAGCCAATACATAGTTATTGGCCAACTTGCCTTAAATGAAAAGAAACAAGCCTAATGGAAGTTATTAAGAGAGGAAAAGAGAAAAATATTTTTTCTGAGCAATACGCAGTCCAATGTAGTAAATATTTTTGTCTCTTACTTATTAACAATCCAATATGCCAATGACTATGTATAGGCTAATTACTATAGCAATCACCCTATTTCGTCTACTGCCCAATCTTCTAATTCAAATTCAAATTGATTCAAAACTGACATAGTGATCTATTAACGCACAACCCAAACCACTCGACGGATCGGGCTGAAATTTGGCATGCAGGTAGATGTTATGACGTAGGCATCCGCTAAGAAAGGATTTTACGAAACTCCCCCCCTAAGGGGGTAAAACGGGATCCACGCGTACGAATTCGCGGGCGGCCGCTAGTTAGAGAATAAATACTTTTTTAGCGTCCCCATTTGTAGTCGAGAGTCGAGAGCTCAGTCGGTGTCTAAGAGTCCTTCTAGTAGACAAAATTACTCTACACAAACGCCTCGTTTTTTTTGGGTCTTTTGTTACCCAATTTAGGCCTGCAGTACCCACAAGGGGGGCGTTATCACCCACTTTGGGAAAGGATGCATTAGATAAATATATCTACAATCAGTTAAAATAGAGAAAGTTGAATGCCCCAAACATTAGTGTTATTTCGAGGTGAGCACTTGCACCAAAAAGGTTCTAAGAACTAAAACTACAGATCTTAGTTCCCCGTTGTCCTAGGTAAGCGACACTACACGACGTAAAGGGATCGACACTTCACGTGACGTATGACACATGTCATGACACACGATACTAAAGGATGTCACACATTTATCAACCCGGAAAGGGATCGTAACCGTATCAACTCGAGGCGGTCAGTATTCTTTGTATGAAATTCCATGCTGCAACGCACACTTATCCGCATCGTAATGTAAACGTCTCGCCTCGCAATTGACAGCGCGCGAAAGGCGATGACAGCTCGCAAAAGGCAATAAATACCCTACCACAGTCGGTGTTGATCCCTTTGCGAGTTGATTAGTGTTCTACGTCCTTTACTCGTACAACTTGACTAAGTACTTGATATTTTCGTATCGTGTCGCGTTGCCGCGTTTGTCGTTATCCAGCTAGGACCACGGATAATGTGGTATATAAATCAAAGGATTTTGTCAAAATCAGATAGGTCGATTCCGCCTACACGAAAAGAGTGAGGTCAATAAGAACTATTTTTTTGACTCTGTTGTTGTATTCAAGTTAAAATTGAACCATAAAACCATTAGAAGCGACCGAAGCGCGCGCATTACACGGATAATCGCATCGTTCACGGCAGCTCTAATATCATCCAGCTTGGAGACCACAGTATATAGTATCCAGTAAGTTATCTCTGTACCGAAGTTAGTGGAATCTGTTTAGACATATTTTTCTCTGTTTTTATTTTATTTCATGTTGTGGTAAAATAACGGTCTGTGTTACAACGAGATAAGATGGTACAGTTTATTTTATGCAGAATAAGGCAGGTATTTGACTGCAAACACTTGTGACTTAGCTTGATGTGTTGTCGTCTGTGCACACATTTACATATTTGTTGTAAAATCACACATAAGAACTATTTAAGGTGCCGTCGTGTTTAAGTTACCGTTGTTTTGAGGGACTTACGATCGCTTGCCTAGTGAGTAAGCTAACTGAGCTACCTTGTGTTGTGGTAAGGGTGCTCGTCCAAACGATGCCGAGCCCAATTACAGGCCGTCCCATTCACAAACTGCGCGCGCCACGCATGCTCTAAAGCTGCGTTTAGGTCGATGGGGTCTGAAAGACCTTTTATATTTGCTACGACTTTTTTATTTTACTATGTGTACATACATGATACTAAATAAGTGCGAATAAAGGAACTTATTCCCGTTTTCACCATCAATCTCTAATTTTTATGTGACTCCTATGAAAACAAAATTCATATTTGTGTTACCATAGGGATCACTTAAAAATTAGGGATTGATGGTGAAAACGGGCACTAAGCTCTCAATATACTTAAGAAATCGCTTTAATACGCTTTAGCTCTACATTAAGCAATTAAATACTGCACCATCTTTGTAGTTTTAATAGATTCTATAAACCAAAATGTAGAGTCTGATGAACAGACGATTGTACTTATTCTTTAACGGGAATATCACGGGTTTTATGTAAATACTAGCGGCCGCTCGCGACTTCGTACGCGTGGATCCCGTTTTACCCCCTTCATCTATCTTACGCGGTTTAGATTTTTTCACACAAATGTTTTTTCCCGCTAACTCCCGTTCCCGTGGGGATTTTGCAATATCCTGTTGTAACTAAGCTTTAAGTTTGCTAAGGTACCTGCATGCCAAAATTCAAGCGTCTAACTTAAGCGGTTAAGATTTTTCATACAAAAGGATTTTCCTGCTAATTCCCGTTCCCGTGGGAATTCCTAAGTATACTATAACCTGCCCAGGAGTATGAAAAATAATTGTACCAAGTTTCGTTAAAATCCGTCTAGTAGTTTTTGTTTCTATAAGGAACAGACAGACAGACAAAAATTTTACTGATTGCATTTTTGGCATCAGTATCGATCACTAATCACCCCCTGATAGTTATTTTGAAAATATATTTCATGTACAGAATTGACCTCTCTACAGATTTATTATAAGTATAGATTACCGTCCGTATTCACAAACGATGCTTGCTTAAGCGACGCACCAAATCGAACGCACAGCGTTGAATAAAGTTCTGTGATTGGTTCGTGTGTGACCCTATGCGTCCGCGCGCACTGTGAGACCTCATAGTAATGTTTGTGAATACGGGCGATAATCTACGATAGAGTCAATGGAGCTACATCACAGACTTATCTACTTTGATTCACTTTAGTATTCAAGGGCGTCCACACGCATCCAAAACCGATTTTATTGTTAAGCAAAACTTATTACAGCAAGCATACCACATCTCTCTACCTATAAGAACTTTTTACAAACGTCCTTGAAGCAAACGAGATGATTGTCCAATCTGAAGGGTCACGCCCGCGGCGTCTGGAGCCCATTCACAAATCCCTCAACCTGTTTTAGATCCTGAGAATGAATGGAGGTTAAGGGATTTAGTTTGCAGTTAATGCGTTCGGGGGAAAGATATTGGGAGGTTATTGAAATCGGGGATCGGTTGTGAGATCTATATTTTTAACGCGCAGTGTAGGGTTGCTATTTTTTTTGGAGATAAAATATGTTAAGTAAGATATAAATATAACTGCACAACCGTTTATGTAAGGTGAGATTGTTAATGGTTATGTTTAGAAATGTGATTAGGTATTATTCTCTGTGACTCTATAAAATATTCGTAAAAATGAATCGCCAATTTCCCATAATAATAGACTCTTCTCAGAACACGCTTTGTCGGGGTTAAAAATTTAAACTACAGTATGGAGAGTGCAGGCCAATCCTCCGTTTTCTTCCTGTTAATTATACAGCTTCGTACCCTATAAATAACAGTGAAGAAAGGAGAGTAAGTGGCCTAATAATAATGAGTACCTACATACGAGTATATTGTATGTCATAATGTTTCTTTTCTTTTTTTTTCTGTCTTACCATACCATGTCATATTGTCCTGAGCGTACTATTTTATCCTACTTTTGGTACTTTCTGTTTGTAATGTGTGTTTCTGTTATGCAAATAAACGTTTTATCTATCTATCTATCAGTAAAGTTTTAATAATAACTGATATTTGATGATAATCTAATAGACCGACTTGTCTTAGCCCAGAATCAGTATTTTTTTTTAATTTGTTAAAACTTAGACATAATGTTGTTGCATGTTATCCGGCAATTGAGAAATCGTCTCTACAACCTTTTTATCTAAAAATCTTACTAACGTGTACATTTAAGTATGGAATGCCCCTAACTCAGGTGTAACGCCGACGAAACCGTACCGCTTAGAATTAATTTGATGTCCGAAGATAATTGCCCCGCTTTGTTTTCAACTCCCCATCCAATTAAGGTTCCTTTTCTATTAAACTACACCACAATATCTTTTGAATCTTTTTGGATCGGAGTAGGAAGTGTAATTTTTATGGGGCCTTCTCCGGTGTAAATGTTGTGTACCCCTGTTTTTAGACGGTTATTCTCTTCCTTATTGCACTATAAAATTAAATGGATATTAACAGACCCGAAAGTAGCAGGAAAACAAAATTACCTACGAATTTCTATTAGTCTCAATGATATTTCCAAGATTTTTGTCGTTCTAGAGCTTAGAAAGTCAGTTGAGTTCATTGTCAACACCTACATAGAGTCTTGACAATGCAATTGATAGAGGCATGCACTGAATTCATTTTAAAATATTTTTCCATCCCTACATAACATACGAGTAAGTAAGTAATCTATACTAATTTATACTAATATTATAATAAATGCAAAAGTAACTGTCTGTCTCGCTTTCACGCCTAAACCACTGAACCGATTTTGATGATACATAGAGATAGTTTGAGTCCCGGGAAAGGACATAGGACAGTTTTTATCCCGGTTTTTGAAACAGGGACCTGCGCGATAAAGATTTTCTGTCACAGACAGAATTCTACGCGGGCGAAGCCGCGGGCGGAAAGCTAGTTTACATAAAATAGAGTTGAACGAAACAATTTACCAAACATCTAATTTAAGCAAGTACTTTGAAACGTAATTTCCAATGCTTCTTTATTTTTACCGAAAATAATTATCCTTTCTAAAGCTATTATTTAAATACCTAGAGCCTGAGTACAAATAACATATAGTTGCGGGCTCATTATTCAGGCACGGATTCGCACAGTGGTCCGCACAAGTGGTCATTATGGACAAAATAGATCGTAATTTTTAATTCGAGCAACAGCGGCGCCCGCGCAATTAAGGCGTGGTGGGCGTCGATCTTTCCCTTGAAGACGACAATGATCGGGATTCACAAGTCACGATGCGATTACGATACGACTAGCGATTATATTGTGAAAAGGGGGAAAAAGATTATGTTTTCTTTGACTATACTTGTAAATTATTATGTATGTATTCTTCGAAACTGGCATTAAACGTACAAATAAGAGGTTTAAAGTAAGTATGGCTCTGCCAAATACACTTAGCCAGTTGTCGTTTTATGAATAAAACTAATTATTTAATAACACCATTTATGAGGTAACCAAATTTTTCCTAATATACATAGAATAACTTTACGTTTATAAAATACTCATAAATGTCATCTTCACTTTGCGATCTCTACACGCTGGATAAAGAATTCGTAGTCGCATGGTGTAAAATCGATAAACCATAATTTCTATTGTTTTTTACTCGTTATACTAGCGATATTGTAATGAAAGTGAACGATGTTGCTTTGCTTGTTCACATCGCGTAGCTTTACGAGGATTAATTACGTCTAAATATTTATAAATGTACAGTTAGTTCGCGGTTACTGTTTTATAGCTTTTATTTTCGGTCGCGAAAGAATGCCAATGGATCAGTCAAGTGTAAAATCATTACATATTTTTTCACATTGTTTTGTTAAATATTCATAGGTGTTTATAGAGATTGGCCGTGGGAAAGAATTTTTACTGGCCATATTATTAACTTAATGTGAAAGACATAATTGCTTGTTTACAGGATCAGGTTAATAGGCTATTAGGATGGCAATTTTCTTTAATTTTAAGTCGTGTGAGTATAGCTTGGAACAAGACTTTGAGTAAATTGACAAAAAAATAAAACTTCTTGTCCGAAAACTAAAAGCGAACTCTTAAACAGAAACTGCGGAATTAAAAAATATATAAAAGTTTCACACATTTATAATGAAAGTTTCACATAGTTGATGTGGGATCTAAGTTACAACAATAGATACAATAAACTTATAAATATTGTATCAAGTTCTAACAAGGACTTAAAGGTTAAGTTAAGTTTAAGTAATACCATGTATCCCTTTACACACGAGAATAAAAAAGTGTCAATATTTTAATAAAACTTTACTTAGGGGTTATTTTAGAGTTTAAATAAGATTAGAAAAATACTTTAAAAAATTTTTAATTTTCAGTTTTCCTGAAAGTATGCCCTCACGATAGTGAGGCTTCGGTATAATTTGTTAGTCTCACGATAGTGAGTGTTATACTATTTAGTTAATTTATTTAATGAAAACTACTAATTTATGAGCACATACGTATTCATTTAGTGAGAGACCCCTATAAGTAAAGAGTAAGCTATAATTTAACAAGCAAATAAACCTCTTTTAGCAAATTGTCTCACAAAAAACTAATTAATTAAAAAATATCCACCTTTTGACAAACTTGCAAAGTAAAAACCTTTATTAGTTTGGTTGGTACCAATATGTGGTCCGAGATTATTATTAAGAGATTGTAAAATAGAACAAAATTACTTTATAATTAATAATAAAGAAATAAATGTCATTTTTATGGCTTAAGATGATATGACTGGAAACAGCTTTTTTGCGAGAAAGGCACAGGTAAACATCTCACTTAGCACATTTAATTTTTGACCAGCTAGAACATCCTTCCAACATGTAACACCTCGGTGCTTTTTAGCCAGGTAATCGTTCTCATCTGTGTTATTATTTGCTTTCTGACCTTAAAAGTCTATATTATATTGTTTATGGATTTCGAGTCGTTTAGTAAATTTTCGACACGATGCTCTTTATTAGGATATCTGTTTAAAGCCTCAGCTATGCTGAAACGAAAATCTAGTAATGCTAAAATGTCTTTTTTTGAATAACCATTAGCTGTGCAATCAATTTACTAAAGCCGCCGCGAATTAACAACTGCCAGTTCCAAAATTTAAACTAGAACTTTCAAACCCTATTATCTTGTAATAAAGGTTTGGTGGCATTCCATTTGTTAGTCCAGAATATTTACACCACTCATATCGTTCAACGATTGAATAATAAGATGGACCTCTTTGCAGGTATATTGATCCATCATTTATCATGTGTTGCACCTTCCAAAGCGGTTGTCTTGTTCTGTTTCTGCTAGTTGGTCATGGTAAAATACATAAAGGGAATGTCGTGTGTGTACAAATCGGTTATGAACTATTTTGTTAGCAATAAGCCCCTATTTTTTATATTAGTGTGTCAGTACATATGCAAACATGGGTCCGGAAGGCATCTCATGAAAATATGTGCACCGAACACTATAGCAATTTTGGTTTTAATAGTTTTTAATTCTTTATCGATTTAACGCATGTACTGCAAGTTTGTACACCTAGCCATCTCTTTGTAAAATGTGTCATTAAAATAATCAATTGAGATACTCAGTTGGAGTACGAATTCAATTTGTTTGAATTTTCTTCCAAATTGACCCTGTATTTTGTTGCGGACGTGGCTTTTGTTTCAGCTTTTGCTTGCCACATAGTATTTTTAAAATGTCTGACCAGCCTTGCTGATTCATGTTCAGGGTCTACTTCGTCTCCTGAGCTTTCATATTTGGTATTCTATTCTTCAAAGTCCGTAAAAACCCGAAATTGTGTTTCCTGGTCTTTTTAGTCATAAAAATCTTTAATTTTATAGTCGGTTGCGTTTCCAAATAATGCTACGACACATCCTTCATATTTAGGATGCACTAAAATTGAAAAACAACTAAACACTAAGCCATAATATCAAATAACAAATAAAATAGTTTTCAATCAACTTTTGGAGGTTTGACCGACCAGCTACGATCATGCGACTTAAATTTTTGGTAGTAATAATTATTAATTTATGCAATGAAATATCAATAAAAGTATTCCATTCGGATAATCACTGTTTCCGTAATAAAATAAAACTATAACACTTATCCGAAAACAACAATAACCACATAAAATCAATATTTACACTGGCCGCCTCTCGTACCAAAAAATGCAGTCAACATTAAGTCCGAGTAAACGAGCACTGACAGGTCCCAACACTAAATGAGCGGCACTGTGTGCGAGTAAATATCTCTCACGAGCGATCGCTGCCGATTGCGGCCGCAAAAACAAGTTTACATGGGCATGAGATTTTTTCAAAGTTACTCTCACGTACGTGTATCGTCGTGTGTAAAGGGGTATGTAGCATAAAAAACATGTATGTATTAAGTCAGAAAGCGAAGCCATTACTTTTTTATTACGCTGAGGCTACATTAAATAATAAATGGGGCATATACTACCCTTAATCCGGCCTAAAGCGGGGTCAATGGTTACATTTTCGAGGTACCTACATATTTTGAGAGAATCGTTATTGATATTATGTTATTTTTTTAAATAACGGCGTTCTCAAAATTTCCAACAGTTATGGCCCACTGTGCATAATTGCCTAAGAATTTCGGGAAAAATGGGTAAAAGTCAAGCACCACCAACCTGAATGTAATGCGAATGAGTAAACCACACACAAAAACTATCAAAAAACACAACTTCACGAAACACTTGATCAACAAACTCACAAAACGGCACTCAAAAATCGTCAATTCACCCTAGGCTACCGAATCCAGTGTCGTCCGTTCATAAATCACATACGCACATGTTTTCACACATGTGTACAATTGTCACGCACACGTAGCGAGTGTCGTGTGCACGGCGTGACGTTACGCACACAGTTGCAAGCTCACAGGCGCGCGCGCAATCAATTTTCGAATCACGAAGCGCGCAGGAGTTGTTCTCAGAACGCGTGCGTGTGTATTGCGGTCGTAGTCGACACTACCGCGCGAACCGATATCTGTGGTTACTGCTTTGTTTAGCTTTCGATAGAAAAAATATCAACCCTGGAAAGCTGATTTTAATGTTTTTACCCGACTGCGCCAGAAAGAGGGCTATGTTTTTGAAGACTCTTATAGTGAAGAGTTTAGGTAGGAAGGAACATCGTATAGGTACTTAAATTCGTGAATTAAAACGATACAAAATGTTTGTGTATGACCTAGATTTTATGTAATAACTATTTACTTCTTTAATTTGTAACGATTGTAATTTAGATACTGATAAAGACGAACAAAAACACTGTTTATAAACAAATACCTAATATTGGACGAAATGTAGATCCTGATTCCTTTACAGTTTCGAGGAAAGCCTATTTTTAGCAAAATCGATCAAACTGATTGGGAAGCCTTGAAAAGCTTTCAGCGAGTTTATTTGGAGGTTTTACGCGAGTACTTCATGCAAATTCTTTTTTTGTTTATTTGAAACTGGTATAATAACCTGTTAAGATATTAACAAATAAAATACATAATGTAATGGGCCTAAGCACGCTCTACTTGAATTACATAAATTATTATTAATTGATGATCCACATAAGCTGAGCTCTGAAAAAGTATAATGTTCAATTTCATCGTTATTTTATTCTTTTGTACAGAAGCCAATCCAGTGAACCATAAAATCCAGTAGTTAATTAGGAATCGATGTCCTAACTAATTCCACATTCGGCCTTTGGGAACAACCTGACGTCACCGTTGGCAGTGGCTACGTGATAGGTTTTTTCTAATTGTACTAACCGGACGTGACATTGTTTGAATATCCTGCGCACAGTGGGCGATGGTGTGTGATTTGGAGAAACACACAATTTGAAGAATTGGTTACAAATAATAAGGGGTTAAAAATAATGTTGGCTGACAATAGTGTCTGAGTTTCTTGCGCTGCTTCTTCTCAGCACTGGCCCATTTATTGTCCTGAAGCAGTGGTAGGGTTAATACTGGGATGTGTAAAAGTGCTTTTTTTAAACCTATTTACAGAAATAAATGAGTTTTATGAGTTTTATGTTTTTAACCCCTCAATCCCCGCGAGTTACGGGTTATTAGTCTTATATCTTATAGAGTCTTATGGGTTAAATAAGACTTTTTATCTTAGGTTATGTAGAGGTAAATCCGATACTGAATCTGTTTGGCTTCCATAAACCCTAGGAACTAGGACTCTGGACAAAGAATATAGAAACACATGGATTCCTTTATAATCTACTAGCTTTCCGCCCGCGGCTTCGCCCGCGTAAAATTTTGTCTGTCACAGAAAAACTTTATCGCGCGCGTTCCTGTTTCAAAAATCGAGATAAAAACTATCCTATGTCCTTTCCCGGGACTCAAACTATCTTTTCATCAAAATCGGTTCGGTGGTTTAGGCGTGAAAGCAAGACAGACAGAGTTACTTTCGCATTTATAATATTAATATAGATTTCCGGAAGTCGTAATCGTTGTTAATCGAAATACACGACGACAGAACCTTGTTTATTGGGAGCGTAACTCCTTCAAAATTCCAACTTACTTTCATGAATTTTAATGACTAATTAAACATCCGAAACAAATAAATAATGCACTTGCCGACAGTTGTTTTGAAGTTGATTTCACTAATTGGATGGCGACCTTGTCGATTATATTAATTAATTATAACAAATAATTCAAGGTATGCCTTAATTTTAGCATCCTCTTTTGAACATACATACAAAATGTTAATTATTTTATTTGATCTATGTTAAAGTTGTTGCAATTCACGAAGGCGAGTGAGCTTTACATGTGTAGTGGCTCGCTACTGTTCGTTCTTCAAAAGCTTTGTTAGACCTTACATTATCGTTTCGTGCATGTACACGCACACACACAAGTAAAGCTCACTCGCCTTCGTGAGTTGCAAGAACTATACTGTAAAGAAAGGTTTTTACGTATTTTTCTTAAAAAGCTTTTGATCTCGAAAGTCAGAGCTTCCAAACGTCTAAATCTATCCAGCTTTGTTGAATAAGGTCTGCATGCCAGATGGGACAAGATAAATAAAAGGATAGTACGCAACTACTATTCCAAAAAGGTCGCAGATGATGTAATAGGGTTTAATATTTAAAGGGCTCAAGACAGAGCCTGGCAGAATGTTTCTGAAACTTTTGAGATTCCCTTTTTAGGGGCTTATTAGGGACTGTGTGAACGTCTAACATTGCATAATACTGATTATTATTGGTGTAACACTCCAAAATAAGCTGTATTGAGTGTGTTTTAGCTCGAATAATGTCATTTTTCTTCATGTGAAGATCTGGTGACTCGTGAAAGTATGTTTAATATAATTATGTCATAATGATGAATTTAAATCGAAACTAATGTAGATTTTCGCTGTTAAAATAGCATAACTTAATATTATCTTACTTCTTTTAACCTTAGTTTTTCGCAACACCCAAGAACTTTGAATCATTGTGATTCAAAGGGCAGCCTTGTCTTATTAAAATCGTAGGGCAAACAGGCACTTAGGTCACCTGATGTGGGTCACATGGCCACTGGCCATACTTTGAGAATCACTGATCCAAAAGAAGTATGTGGATCTTGGGATGAGTAGTGTGAATTCTTAAGAGGATAGTCCATCTGTTTCGATTTATACTGCGTTTATTTGGGAGCGAATATCCTTTTTATTGTATTTGTGTCGATGTAACTGTGATCTGTCATGTTTTATTCAGGTTTGTCGAACTTTTCCTTCGAAGTCCGCGTGGAGTAGCTTAATCTAGATCCAATTTTATAAGTAAGTCTTTACGTTTCGGATCTTAGCGACGTGAAAATCGGATTGGCATCATAAAATGGCCTTTCACTTAATATTTTAGTGGTTATTATCTTAATATTTTTAATTTCATTGTATGTATGGGTTGATGTTTGCCACTACTTCTCGCAAAAGATAAGGAGACATGTAAAGTGCCCCATAAGGGCTACCTTTTCTTTTTTTATTATTTACTATATGTATTTTGACGTTCATAAGTGCCACTTGTGGTCTAAACTGAATAAATATTTTTGATTTTGATTTTTTTTTATTTCAAAAGAAAATGGGTGCAAATGTTAGTCTTTCAGCTACTTACTTCGTTGTATCAATTGAGTTGGCGAAATAAATGTGTTTTATCAGCTCATAAAAGGTGCATCAATTGATTGCTTTCTTCCATTAAACCGATTGTCATTTATGGTCTCTCTCCCCAGAAATCTGTCTACTGGACGTTACCTTACTTTGTTTGGATCGACCACAAGCAAACCAGGTTGAAGCTAATACATTAATTGATCCGCTTACAGCTTTGATTTTAATCCAATGGAGATTGCGGCCCGTAATGAATGCCCCAAGCAATTATAACTGAGCTCTGTCCACTCGAGACGGGCGGAATAACCAAAGTCCATCTGTGAACTTGCGGCTGTCGTGTTTATGTTGATTTCGTCTTACATCTCGTCACAGTTGTAGTCTAAGCAACTGGGAACGTAATTAACATTTTACTAAAGTTATGTATAATAACTGCAATTTATAAATGCTTCTGTAGTTTAGTGTTAGGCGAGTGATCGGTGAGGTTCTAAGTACGATTCTTCGTTAGGAAACGCATATTTTAAATCAATTCCTGTGTTAATTGTAAAACAAGGGTGGTGACTTTAGTTGTCCCCCGCGTCGTAAAGAAAATGAAAGTAATCTCAGGTTTTCCAGTTGTAAAGTATTCATAAAACAAAAATTCCTCTATCATGACAACGAAATAAAAAATAGTCCATTAACAGCAATAAATGGTTTGAACTTTAATTAGTTAGATTATACAGTACTCTTCAGCTCTAAACTTTGTACAACTAATTTGAAAGTTTCAAATTAATTAATCCACGACCGAAACACTCAGCTAATGAAATGCAAATTGTAAGAGCTGGTCCGTTTTCACCGTTCTCTCACCGTCTAAAACACCGCACAAAAAGCACTTGTAAATTAACAGAACTGTGTCATATCCTTTATCCGCCACCGCTTCCCACGTCATACTTGCCGTATGCGCAAGTAATCGTACACCAAATTGAGACTTCCTTATTTGTTCGACATTAAAGTTTAAAATACTGTGGCGTGTTATTCTTTATGATATAGGATTCACGCCTCGCGAGGTCGAGACTTCCGGTCGCTTCCTGGGGTTTACTTTTTAGATTTTTTTACATTTTGGGGTTCAGTGAGAAAGTACTTACTCTTATTCCACATTTAATTACTTGATGGTTTGTACAGTTAAGATTTAGTTAGCGATATGCATCAGTTAATTACATGCCAACTTTGACGGTGTACCATAATGATATTTGCATGCCCCGAGGCGGTGCGACGACACATTGAGTATGTTTGTTTGTTTGTAGCGAAGGAAATCAACAAACTAACTATGACATCATTATTTATGTGTCGAGGGTTAAATCAACAATACAACCTACAAAGTAAGTTATAAAAGAAATCAGAAACATTGATAACTGAAAGCCCAACTTAATTTTAATTACATAACTTACAAAGTGGTGCTCTATTTGTTAAAACTTACTTTCCCCATCTGAGCAAAAGTTTGACTTGGATCTCTCCACTGTGCAATGTTTCAAGGAGAAATTCATTTTTCACTTTTGGTGTTACTTTTTCAATTTGGGCACTAACTAGTTACCGAACTTCGGTCCTAACACAACAGACGTGTATGTTTTCCTTCTTTTTGCCCACCTCGGAGCACCGTGCATGCCATTGTGTTAATCCTTGCAATGCTTTTATTTTTGTCTAGAAAATGTAGCGCGCAACCCACTGGGTTTGGTACATACTTATTTTGAAGTACGTTTTCGTGTTGATTTGAATTCCAATTGAAATTTTGATATGAAAATTGCTTTGTAATTTGTATTTGATATTTGCGATTGTTTGTTGGCTTGATGATACAGAAGTAGGTAAATAAATATGCGTTAATTGCTTATTTAATCGTTAAATATGAGATCTTGGGAGATCTATGGTGGGAAGGTAACGTGAAGAAAATAATTGGTTTGAATACAATACTGATGTGAATGCTCTAGTAAGTAGTCGCTGTCATTGATTCAGAAATTAATTTGCATTAATTTTAATTAATTAATTTAATTAATAGGGGTACATAAATTAAACCACGTGGAATGTAAACTCCAAATCCTCCATTTGCCTCTTATAAATGAGAAAGGATTGTGCTCCTGCAAACAAGAATAAATCACCTGATGATATGGAGAATATAAACATAATTATTTATGTGTGAATGACTATGAAACTTAAAGAGAGGAATTCCTCAACTACTTGTAACATTCGTACGTAAGTAAGTCGTAAGTGTCAATAAAATATTTTTCATTTTTTCATTTTCATTTTTCACTATGTTTGTTGTAAGTTATGTGAACTGTCTACAATCAGTTTTCAATACTTATTCATAAACTACTACAGTTTAACTGGTTTAACTCTTAGCGGTATATTGGTCTCGTATCTGAGTGGTTAACAAGATTATCTACAGGATGCTGATTGCAATCAATTCCACAATCACAGAGGCGATGACAGCGTACGGATCCGCAATTAACACTAGGCCGTGGTCGGGCATAAGCGGAGCTTTACGCGGAATTGACGTTGAGGTGGTTTTCTTCTTATTTGTCGCTACAAGAGGATTTATTTATTTATTTATATTAGGGAAACAAACAATTTTGATATCCAGACAATAATCACACAAAAATAGAACAGAAATCAGAGGATGGTGGTTCTTCTTCTTCTTTGTCGCTACACTCTTGCCAGAGTGGTCGTGGTAGTCACACCTGGCTTGGTGGCAAGCTTCACAACCCATCACCATTCTTCTTGGCTAAAGGCTGCAATAGCCTTTCTTTACACTCGTGGAGTGGATCATTGAGTGCGGCTTTGTCCTGATCAATCCAGCGCATAGGTGACCTGCCTGCCTGGAGGTAGTAGAAATTAGTAAAAAAAATCCTATGAATTCGTGCAAAAATGCGGTCAAATCCGAGAAATATTAATAGAATAGGAAAACAGTAGAGTCACAAAGTATCTTCTTGAGCTCCGCTCTAAGCTCCGCATTCTTACTTGAACGCTCTTCATCTCTACAGGGTGACTTTGAAATCGTTGGCATCCTTTTAAAATTAGACTACTCATGATAAATATTAAATACCTAACACTAGGATCTGGAATGAAAACCTAACACTAGGTATTTAATATTTATCATGAGTAGTCTAATTTTAAAAGGATGCCACATGCTAACTAGTACGGGTCGACTGTACGGGATGCTTCTTTTCATTTTCACTTTTACAAAAATGTATGTAATAATATTCGTGTTAGTAAAATTATAATTTTTCGCATATTATGTATTAAGAATAGGTACCCACGATAGTAATGTACTGTTATGCTTATAGCAACATTCATAACATCATCATTTATGTGTCTTATGGCTGAGCATTTCTTGATACTGTTGTTCCGTATCTGGGTTAACGGAAAACTATTGTCTTTTAGAAATCTTCGATCGTGTGAAGTGTAAGCCACTTCTTATGAGAACTCAGTTTTTACCGCGACAACTAATAATCAGTTAAGTGAAGTGTTATAACATTTTACACCTTTGTTTGTTTGGTTTAGTGGTTATAAAGTTACAACGCCCCAGATGCGTTTGCAGGTTCGATTTCCACCAGGTTCCACCGAATCTAACACCCGTATTCACAAACGATGCTTGCCTAAGCGAAGCAACAAATCGAATGCACAGCGTTGAATAGCTCTGTGATTGGTTCGTGTGTAATCCTGTGCATTACACGCACTGTGAGACCGCATAGCAATGTGTATGTAGGAATGTAGGACTTTATTTTAAACTCAAGAAAAGATTCAAGCTATACAAAGATTAAGTCCATAAATCACGCTTCAAAATATGCTTAAGTTTTAATTGAGTCTGAGAGATCCATGTTCTTTTAAAGAACTCAAATCTTCACTGTTTTAATCTTTGTAAAGTAACATTTCTAATAACTAAAGTGAGGTACTTATAGTTATGTCTTATACCTTTTTAAGTCCTACCTGTGCATAGTACCCTTAACCTCTGGCTCGAGCGTTAACCACTAGAGCTCAAAGACTTCTTGTCCATCATAAGTGTACGAGTCAACTCGCACATTTTTATTACTAAGTAATTTATTGTTAACTTGCATTTTATTCATGCACTTTGGCCAGCTACGCCTGACCTACATTTGGGACTTTGGTAGTTCCAACATTTTTATAATCAGTGCAATAAAGCATTCGGCATATTAAAGGCCTCGTAGATATCTCGCGTCAAGCCAAAACAGATATACGGAGCAATAAAGAGCTTTATGAACGTAATAAATCAAAGCACATCCGACCGCCCGGGGTAATGAACCGGCAAATGGCGGCCAGATACGTAGACGAACAAGCCTGGGGAGTTATTGTTGAGGTTTTGCAGGGATAACTTCAGGTGATCATTCGCGTTACCTGCTTCCGGTCAATCAGTTTCAGGTAGTTTTTGTGGCAATGAAAAGAAAATACTCCGATTAATATAATGAATGTGCCCGCGGCTTCACCCGCGTGAAATTTAGTTTGTCACAGATCGTCATAAATTATACCCTATATGTTATTCTGGGTTGTAAACAATAATACTGTAAAGTTTCATCAAAATCCGTTCAGTAGTTTTTGCGTGAAAGAGTAACAAACATCCACACAAACTTTCGCATTTATAATATTAGTAAGATAGTTAAGTGTTCATATGCTATTTACATTATTTACTACTTACTCGCAGTATGATTCTAAAACTCCTCTTTAGTTTATTTATTTATTTATTTATTAAGGTACAGCAACAGATTGCAAATCATGGCTTAAAAATAAAGTTGCACTATAGATCATCATCATTGCTATAGAGCAAGCTTTGCCTGATTGGCATTGACACGGTGTATTGGTAGCAACGGCGCCGGTATGAAATATCCTACAGTCTGAGAGCTATCGTCTGTTTAAAAACTTTAGGTACGTTGAAGCTTTAAAAGATGATGAAAAAATTATATGAAACAGGTGTTTTTCCTGATTTTCCTTAGTTAATATAGATTTAAAGTCTCAAACATTCAACCGATTAGGCTTCAGATTACTTACTGCCTTCAACTTTAATCCGATTCTCAGTTCGAGAGGTTCGAATTTTGCGGTAAAATATAATTACCTACTTCCGTTCTTTGTTCCGGCTAAAGAAAGCTCGCGGCGGAGCTTTGAACTGATAAACATAACAGAATAACAAGTGGCAGTGAGAATAAATATCTTGTTTGTATTCGGAGCCAGGATAAAAGAAGGCTTTTCTGCCCTAATTAGGATTTCTGAGGCTCAAGCCACAAATACAGAGATTTACTTTGGTTAATGTTTTTTGGTGTGGTCAAATTAGCTATTCATTAGCTACGAATACACATATTAGCTAAACGTCCCATAGTACAGACAGGGCCCGTAAGTCGTACAGTCCGTAGCTAAAAATGTCAATCACTTTCACAATCCACGCAAAAAGTAACATACTGGTAATATTATTACCAGTAAGACTCGTACCATATCGTAAGTACTTAAGAGCCTAGTATTTATTAAATTCTATAGAATATAAAAGAGAAACAAAATAAACAAATTTAATAATTTACCACGGAATATGAAACCAAATCACAAACAATAATGGCATCAAATCAACTGACAGTGTGACGGCCAGTCGGTACACAATTTTAGTCTGCCCACCGGCTATCATAAGCCCACTGTTCGGCTCGGATTACCGTGTGGGCACCGGTCAGTGTCAGTGTTTTTCAACCTTTTTCATGACACGACCCCCCTAGTATGAAACCGCTCGCTTTTTTTTTCATGAATTTTGTAATGTTTCAAAGATGTTGTAGGAATCGAATATTTCAAATCAATCCATATAACATTTTATGCATTTGCAAATTAGATTTCGGATAAATCTATCTTTATAACTGTACTGTTTTTTTACTGAGGTAGGCTGGTTTTTGTCACGCGGACCGTCCGATGCGGACCCGCTCCGCATGGCTAATCTGTATGAACTTCTAGGGAGCGTTTTAGAGTAATGCGGTCCGGAGGAACCGCTCCGCTCCCTAGTAGTTCATACAAATCGGATGTGCGGAGCGATCCGCTCTGACAGTCCGCGTGACACTAAAACCAGCCGTAGTTTTAACGACCTCTCGCGACCCCAGGGGGTTGCCAAGCCTCTATAGGGGCACAGATTGAAAAACACTGGTGTAGCTCATCCATCATTCGAGGCAGTCGGGAGTGACGCCACCTGCCAAGAGTGACCTTGCGAAACCTGAAACTAGTGAGTCACTGCAATGTTGGGTAAAAAACTTTCGTAGGTAATTTGATTTTGATCTTTGGACGTTCCATTCCTTGTCCAGGTTTTATCGAATTTGGGAGGCATTAGCCCAACGGTGTCGGGGTCGGAATGACGATTCGAGGGTCGATTTCGATCCACGTTGACTGCCGGGCTATTATGGTGTACCTTCTAACAAAAACACTTACACCCGTATTCACAAACATTACTATGAAGTCTCACAGTGCGCGTGGGCGCGGACGCACAGTGTCCCAAAAACTTATACATAGACAATACTTGAGTCGCAGAGTGACACACTAAACCAATCACAGAGCTCTATTCAACGCTGTACGTTCAACTTCGCATAGCGTTGCTGCTTCACTTAAGCAAGCATCGTTTGTGAATACGTTCGTTGTTAGTTCGTTTAGCTGGATATTTCATATTAAAATACGTCTTTTAGAAATAAGCTTTTAAGCTCTAGCTAGAATAAGAGGTTGTTTTAGAGAACACAAATAAAAAGCCGCCAATATTATTGAATTCTACGCGCGTCCATTTTCCTCTTTGTCTTTTTTCTTAACGCTGCGTCATTGCTTTTTACAAGCTTTTTCAATGAAGCTTATGAGCTTCTTCCTTTGTTTACGGTTTATGTAACAAAGACGTGGTTCGTAACCCATTACAATTTGCAATGAAATGGGGTTATTTAAGAGTTTTCTTTAAAAAAGTTTATAAAAAAGGCTTGACTTTTACTTATAGTGAAGAAGGTCAACAATCTCTAGATTTTATGTCCCAAAGGTACAAACTCGTAGTTAAAGCACAATACATTATGGACTGAATCATGGATAGGAAATTGAAGCATATACTCGTAAATAAGAAATTCATATACCTACCCACAGTCCGCGTCATTAGTATCTGACACTTAGTGAATGTTAATCCATATTTCTTACTTTCCCTAGACCTTGACACCAAATGAGCTGTGTGGTGATGTGAATAATAAATCTATCTTTATTTGCCAAGGGAAGTAGTGTTGAGGCCACAAAGATAGTTCGATTTTTTTTACATCATTGTGGTATTGCCAAATAATATCGACGCAGACTGTAAAGTGGAGAAAGAAGTTTGGCACAAAGACTTCGTAATACAAACCTTTTCAAGACTTAGGCTGGGTTGCACCATCTTACTCTAACTTTAGCAAACGTCAAGTCTGTAAAACTCCATACAAAAAGCACCGGTTATCGTTGAGTTACGGTTAAAGTTAGGTGATGCAACTCAGCCTAAGCATCACGCTAAGTGGGCCCGAGCGTGAGGCATCGGACGTGACGTGAACAAGTTTTGACTGCTTCTTAAAATACACTTTTATCACAATGGAAAAAGGTCTAATATTGAATATTTGCTCACCGTCTGTGTACTCGTCACGAAATCATAAGGTAAACGTGTTAAGGTCTGAAACTGAATGACTTGTGAAGGTGCGTGTCTGCCAAATCCTCGTTAATTTTAGTGATGTGTGAAGGTCGATAGTGTAGGTAAGTATATCGGTCATTCTCCGGATCTGGATTATTTTGTTGATTACCCCGACCTTTTTTATTTTTGAATTTAGAGTAAGTTTAGGTAAAACATTTCAAAATAGACATTATTACGAGCATATTTTTTATATTGGCCCATCTGTAGCAAGCAGGAATAAAAAGTTATGCGACATCAAAATTTTCATGGTCGGGGTAATCAAAGTTGGGAGTCAGAGTAATCAAAAATAAAACAAAATATTTTATTTTCTAAGGTTTTTTTAAGTTATGGTAAAATAAATGTTATTATAACTAGCCATTTGTTATTTTGATGTATAAACGACAAAATTGTAAAGTTTCAACAAAATCTGTTAAGTAGTTGTTGCGTAAAAGAGTAAAAAACATACATTATACATTATACATACAATATTAGTGACTCAATGTCCTATGTCTCCTATATGGGACAGAAGGCGTCCACAACAGTCCTCCATCGCATTCGGTCTTGAGCTTCGCGTTTGATCTCGCTCCAAGTCTCGCAGGTATTTCGTGGCAGCGTTCCAAAAGTTCGTCGTTTGAAGATTTTGGAGAATTCGGCGAAGACAGCGGCTGAAGAAGATCTGCAGCTGGTGCGAGATAACCTTAGTGACCTTCCACGTTTCACGCCCGCCCATAGAGCAGAACTGGTTTGACGTCGGACCCGAATATTTTGATCTTGCTTGGGTAAATTTCCGTGACTGCCATACGGCTCGAAGTTGTGCGAAGGTAGCTCTGGCCTTGGCAATGCGCGAAGTGATGTCCTCTTCGGTACCTCCAGGCTCTGAAACGATGCTCCCGAGGTAAGTGAAATTGTGGACTCGTTGGACATCCTCTGCACCAACGGTGTGCAATTCCTCACTCTAGATCGCATCTCTTGGGTCTTCCGGTACTGATAACCTTGCTTTACCCTTTTTTCGGCACAATAATTAGAAGCCCCTTATGCCAGTCGTCTGGGACTTCCTCTTCCATCCAGATGTTTTCGAAGACAGGTATCAGGACGTAAACGACGGAGTTTACATCGGCTTACAGCATTTCAGCGGTGATAAGGTCGAGTCCAGGGGTCTTGCCAATTTTGAGGGATAATATTATGTATTAATAGGAGATAGGATTTCATTTTAGTAAAGGGTAATTTTGCTTATTAAACGTTATTTAGTTAATCATTCATTAGTAAAATTACAGTATTATTGATTACTCGGTGACAAAAGTCGGGGTAATCAAAGTCGGGGTAGTCAAAAAATTAAGGTTTATCCTGAGCCCTGCCCAATCTGTAAGTTGAATCCCATATGTTTTAATACACAAAAATGCGGTTACATGGACCATTATTCCTGTACATTCTCAAGAACTTTCCATGTAAGGAAACGTAAAAAAACAGGATAGAGTAAATCAATCGTGCACTGAACCAAGGTCGGGGTAATCATATTCTTATCTCGATAACTCCGAAATCCTGCGACGAGTTGCATTACCGATCACCTCGGCACGCAGGCCACCACTAAAGGTTCACGGGGGAGGATAGAGCTTGTTTCTAAATTGCGTAGCTAGGGACGTAGGCGCACATTAGCGACGTGTCGGGGTAATCACGGTTAACGCCCGGACACAACTTCAAATAGTTATTTTACAAAACCTTTTAGTGATATTGTTATATCGTATTTAATTTATCAATGTTTATTTAATCAGTAATCGATTACATAAGCATTGAAAGCGGTAATAATATCGGAATAATTTATACGAGCAAATTTGTTCTGAAATCGGGAGCGCGGACACGTCGTGGTAATCAATTTTTGACGACTTACGATTTTTTTAAAATTACTTAATTAACTATTATTAACTATCTCTGTGGTTTAACAACAAGAACCAAAGTTATACTATTAGATAAAAATATTTGTTACTAAAATATTATGATTTTCGGGTACTTTTTGGCCCCGGACACGTGATTTTCTTGGCCGGTGGAATGACCCATATCTGCGGATACGTACAAATAAGTAGGTAGGTACTTAGGTATGGAATTTGTTTATTATTCCTATTTAGTGAATTTTATTTACTTTAACGATGACTTTTATTCAACGACGTTACATATTGTAAAAGAATACATGTGAGAATTATTATACGAGTAAATTGCATTAGCAACATAATGACTGTGCTATATGCGATACATTACGCGATTTAATGAAATAAAAATGTATTAAAATATCCTATTGCTTTCATTATTCTAAAGATTATTAATTTATAAGATCCGTTTATTGATCCTCACGAATACAGATCTTATTCCTGTTTCGGATATCCACGGATTCGGATATCCGGCACATCACTAGGATTAACTACATCGCTGACACTCTACACTCACCACATTAACTCGTGGGTGCTTGGGGTGGAATGCTTCCTTAATTAATATTGCAAGTAATTACTACGTTATGTCGTGGCCATCTAGTTTTAGTTTCGTTTTAGTGGCACTAGGTAATCCCATACTATGGCGCTGGCACCTAATATTGATTACCTAACGGTTAAGGCGTTGACGGTTGGCCACTCAAGGCACCACTAACAATTTTTTCTTAGAGATACAGAATCGACTTCAGACCAAAACTTTCGCTGACAGGGTAGATTACATTTGAAGCTTTTTGTACACAGTTTTCCTCCAAATGACTGGTCAAAACAATCACTCACAAAGGTCGTGACGTGGAGTAAGTCCTGAGGCGATCGATATTTTCGTGAAAAATCAAATTATTGCGTAACGGTAAACAAAACAAGTGGTGAAAATAAGCTTTTTATGAATTCATTTGAAGCTTTTTCATCGCCAAAATTGAAAAGCTCTGTTTGTGACATCGCTTTGTTCACCGTGACATGTCGGCGTTGCAGTCAACGAGTTAATTGTGAATAATTCAAGCAATTTGTACAGAAATCATTGGAAGGTTTTTATTTGTCAGTCTAACCATATTATTTATAATCAGTTATAAAAATTTAAGCTACCTAGGTATTATAAGTTTCACAAATAAATCTCTAAATCTAATAAGTGGTTTCAATGTTTTTGCAAAAAATATCCAAAGGCATTATTAATAGATCATCATGAATAGACGAGAGAAACAGACCATAGGCATAGTCGAGAAATTGTGAATTTTCACAGATGCGATCAATAATTGAGCGACCTTCCTGAAAAGATTGATGTTTAAGAACTTCCTGCATAACCTACATTACTAAAAGCATTCCTGTTTCGTTGTATGCTGTGTAAAGTGCAGTCGATGAATTAAAAAACAACAGTGCTGAAACATTAGTATCGTGACGGGGTGAATGCCCATAATCCCTTGTTATTTTGAAAGGGCTGCCCCCTACTTATACAGTTTATGTCACCGACTTCCGAAACATTGTCCACGTAGGTAGGTAGCTTAATATTTAAGAGGGTGTGACCATGCCATTAACTGGTTTGTTCAATTCACTGTATATTGTATAAAATGTCGCCTCATAGCTTTATGGTTTCCTTAAGTTGTATCTCGATGAAGGAAAGGTCGATTAGATTTAAAATGTGGTTCCTATGCTTGTGATAATTATGTGGGCTATAAATAGTCACAAAATAAATAGAGTAATTAAAAAAAACTTCAAAATTAAAAAAAAAGCGTTTAAAACTAAATTCTCGAGTGGCGCCTACGAGCTGAAAGACGCAGTGTGGGCAGGCCTCCCACTAGGTGGACCGACGATCTGGTGAAGTTCGCGGGAGGTGTCTGGATGCGGGCGGCGCAGGACCGGTCTTTGTGAAAATCCTTGGGGGAGGCCTTTGTCCAGCTGTCATTCGGCTGAAACGAACAAGGAGTAAATGTAGCCTAGAGCACACTTATTCACTATTTCTTTCGATAACATTTGTGTAACTTTAACTTGTCTCTTCCTTAGATACGACCTCAAATCGACTTTGAAAACGTAAGGCCTGAGAAAAAATTTAAACCTCATTCTTTTTGGTGAAATTATGTGTTTTATTTGCAGCCATAGTTGCTAATGCCGTTTAATGAGCCTACAAAGCCGTGGCTTGTATAACAATGTACAGACGACCACACATCAAGCCAAATACCAAGGCATCTTAAGTAGTTGTGATAAGGGCGATTTTCCATCAAAATAGTCTGACGTGAACAATCAAAATTATTGGCCATGTGAGGGGAATATCTTCGCGCCTAAATGGACAACCGTTAGTGTTAGTCACGCTTGAAAGCTTTGACGTCATTGGTTGATCACTCGGTGGTGTATCATTTAACTTGATGCGACGTGGCGCTGACATAGCCCGACGGATTAACAAGCTGAAGTGGCAATGGGCAGGGCACGTAGTACGCAGAACTGACGCCCGATGGGGCAGCAAGATTCTGGAATGGAGGCCGCGTACCGAAAAACGCAGCGTGGGACGTCCACCCACAAGGTGGACCAACGACATTATAATGGTAGCAGTTAAGCGCTGGACGCAGGCCGCTACCAATCGATCAACATGGAAAGCATTGAGGGAGGCCTATGTTCAGCAGTGGACGTCCTATGGCTGAAATGATGATGATGATGACGTGGTGCTGGCGCTGTGATATGGTGTTGGTGTTGCGACGAGGGACAGCGCACGTGCGATGCGAGTGCTGCAACGATCCGGTTTATTGTGCATCCTGTTTCAGTACTTTGTGCTTCTTGAGGTGGTCACAACAAAACAGCTCTTCTCAGGGCTATATGACGGCTCTTGTCAGAGCCACCTTCCTGTTTCTAAGATGACTTGCTGTTTAAATGACGCTCACTGCTGGATTAAGGACTCCCCCAAAGACTGTCACAAAGACCGGTCCTGCGCCGGATCCAGGTCTTTCCCGCGTCTCCATATTACTTTATTTTTTTGTCGTGTCGACAACAAACCTATACAGTGTCAGCCCAAAACTCCACTACAAGAGTGGCGTTGTCAGTAGCATTCATTCAATCTTGCTGCGTGTAGATGTTAGGGCACGACATGCATGTGCTTCATCGAATGGGGAACAAAACCTGCAATTCCAAGTTTGAGCCATTTAAGAATCCCCACTCAGCTTAGATAGCAAAAATAAGAATAAGTATACATTTTCCGTTGGTAGTTGGGATAGCGTTAACACGTGTCCGCACGATTGCTATTCAGAGGCTGCGCGTGCTCAATCACAGGTATCAAACATGTAGTTTGTTGCGCGCCGCCTGCATGTTGAACGGATAGGCGTAGAGTACACAGGCTAATTGGATAATAATATAGATAAACTAGCAAGTGCCTGTGACTTCGTACGCGTGAAAATCTTTTATCACTTATGGGTGCAAAAAATAGATAACAACAGATTCTCAGACCTATTGAATATGCACGCCAAATTTCACAAGAGTCGGTCCAGCTGTTTTCGAAGAGGGTACACAAAATTTACAAATAAAAAAATACAAAATTGAGACTGTAAGAATAATTATCTATCAAGATTTGAGTTGCTTTTATTTGGCTTTCAAGCCAACGCTGCAACGATTCACGGTAATTTAGTGACCAGAATTCCTCTTTGATAAGACTATTTCCACCTTTCGTTCCCACCTCTGCAGCCAAGATCTACATCTTGAGCGCCAATAGAAAACCACTCAATAAAGGTCAAGCATAACAGTTATTCACAAATAGATATTTTGACAGCCGTGTGGTCCCAGTAGATTAGAATAAGACTCATTTAACTCCGAGAGGAGGATGCTGTAAAAGAGGCGACGAAGGGAGAATGCAAACATCAAGTTTCCCTAACAAGTCTGGCCAAAGAAGGAACCGAAAATAATAAACGTGGAATGCATCTTGTTTCATTTAAGCTGAGTTGCAACATCTTACCTTAACTTTGACAAACGTCAAAAATCTGTCAAAATCCATACAAAAAGCACCGGTTATCGTTAAAGTTACGGTAAAAGTTAGGTGGTGCAACTTAGGCTTACAATGCAAAAGACATAGCCTATGCTCTGGTTATTTGGAGTGAATACTGATGTAGATAATCTCGGTGTGACGTTCCTCACGTCATCTTAGCCATTATTTGTGGAGATGAAATATGTCTTGAGTTTCTATGAATTCTAGATATAAAACTATCAGACATCCCAGACAGTCCCCGGCGAGACATAAAGCAAGTGAAAAATGAGAGTCTCGACTCCGTGGCAAGCGATATGAATTTAGATTAAGAAGTTAAGTCTTACAGATTTAAATAAAGCAGCAAATTGTATTATCAAGGCAAGAAGCCCGACTGTAGATTGTTTAAATTCAATGGTATGACCATTCATTCTTTTTCTACTTTTTCATTTTTTTGGTGATACCTACGTTCTATCGCGGCCTGGCCACATTTATTTTGAGTATTGTTAGGTTCTTAGTCATAATATCTTCTTCTGAGTAAAAACATAAAATGTATTACAGTATCATTTTATTAGGTTATAACTTACACACAGGTTTTTACAACAACAGACCACAAACAAGAAGCACACTCAGTGGCGCCACCACGGACGTCTGTGTTACCAGAATAATCGTTTAGTTTATACTCTAACACCTGCCCTTAAACTAAACAATTATTCCAAACGAGAAAATACAATAAAAATATGTTGAGCATTACAATTAAAATATGTTGAAAATTCTAATTCAACAAAACCTGCCCTTGAACTAGGCAATTAATTTTAAACCAAGACGAGAAACACAATTACAATGTTTATCTTTACCTAAACATTTTGTCAAGACATCTGCAGGCATGTTTTCAGTTGGTAAGTATTCTAATTTAACAACTTTATCATTTATTATTTCTCTTACATAATGATGTCTAATGTCTATATGTTTACTGCGATTATGATTAATTTGATTATTACACATTTTCTGTGCTGACTGACTATCATTATACAAAGTGACTGATAAGTATTTACCAAGACATTCATACAAGAAGTTTCTAATAAATTTGGCTTCCTTAGCCCCTTCACATAATGCCATATACTCCGCCTCTGTGCTTGACAGAGCTACTGTTCTCTGCTTTCTGCTCTCCCAAGACACAGCAGAGTTACCTATGGTAAATATATAACCAGTATAAGAACGTCTATCAAGTAGATTAGATGCCCAATCTGCATCTACATAGCCAGTAACAATTGATGGAGATTTTTGATAAACTATACTGTAATCTATTGTACCTTTCAAGTACCGTAAAACTCGTTTAGCCGCTTTCCAATGTATGTCCGAATAACAATTATTGAACTGGCTTAGCAAGCTTGCTGCATGTGCTATGTCTGGTCTAGTGCAAATGGCGATATACATGATACAACCAACAAGACTTCTGTAATTAGATTCAGCATCAGATTGGTCTCCTTTCTCTAGTTTTATGCCACATTCCAAAGGTGTACTCACAGGCTTACAGTCAATCATACCAAATTGTTCCAATACCTTTTCTATGTAATTCTTCTGATCAAGAGTAATGTTGTTATCTTTCTGTCTTAATCTCATTCCCAATACATGTGTAGCTCGGCCAAGATCCTTCATCTCAAATTGTCTCATGAGTTCTTCCTTCACCTTGTTCTTCTCTGGTGTATCCTTGCTAAAGATGAGGATGTCATCGACATAGAGGGCTATTATGATCAGATTTTCACTGCCATCTGACTTTATGTATACACAAGGCTCATTGACAGTTTTTCTGAATTTCAGTCCTGTCAAGACCACATCAATCTTGTCATACCATGCCTTAGATGCTTGTTTAAGTCCATATATAGCTTTGTTCAATCTGAATACATGATCTTCTTTACCCTTTATTTTGTATCCATCAGGCTGTTCCATATAAACGGTCTCCTGTAATTCTCCATTCAAGAATGCCGTCTTGACGTCCATGTGATCAATGTGTAAATCCAAATTGACTGCTAGGGCAATTAACATGCGTATTGTCGAGTATCGTACGACAGGTGAGTACGTTTCCTTGTAGTCAATTCCGTATTTCTGAGTAAATCCTTTCGCCACCAAGCGTGCTTTATAGCGAAGCAACTCACCTTCTGTTCCATATTTCTTCTTAAATACCCATTTACATTTGATGGCTTTCTTTCCAGTAGGTAGCAATGTCAAGTCCCAAGCTTTATTCTTTTCAAATGAATTATATTCTTCCTGAGTGGCTTCTCTCCATTGGTCTTTATCGGGTCCCATCAATGCTTCCTCTATGGTCTGTGGTTCGACACTGTGACTTGATGCTGTCATAGCAACTACAGTACTTACACTTTCTTCAGTATCATCATAATAACTTGATTCTTGGTCCAGAGTCATGTTAGGATTCCAAGTGACATCATTGGGATCATCGACGAAGCTGAGGTCAGAAGAGTTATCAGGATTGCCCAAGACAGTTGGCTCTGAAACAGGTAACACATCAATGTCATTGTTTTCATTTGCATTCACATTTTCTATTTCGTTTTCAATTGCATTTACTTCATCCATTTCATGTTGCCGTTGACAATCAGCAGCGCAATTTTCTTGATTTATTTTTAAATCTTTGTAGGTTTTGCCTTCTAAGAACTGGACATCTCTAGACTTAATACACTTGGAAGGTTCTTCAGGATCAATTAACCTATATCCTTTCGAGCTACTACAATATCCCACAAAAATGTACTGCTTGCTCTTAGCATCTAATTTCTTGCGTCTTTCATTAGGGATCATCGCATAGGCAACACAGCCAAATATTTTCAAATTAGATAAATCAACTTTATTACCATACCATTTTTCTTCTGGAGTAGTGCCTCTCACTGCCTTGCTTGGTGACTTATTCTTAATATATATTGCCGTATTCAATGCCTCTGCCCAAAATCTCCGGTCCAGCCCAGCATCCTGCAGCATGCATCGTCCTGCTTCCACAATTGTTCGATTGGCCCGCTCCGCCACGCCGTTCTGTTGAGGTGAGTACGGCACAGTCGTTTGATGTTCGATGCCATGATCTTGCAGGAATGCCTGGAACTGTTTATTAACATATTCACGGCCATTGTCTGTCCTTAGCATTTTTATTTTTAAATTAGTTTGATTTTCCACCAGATTTTTAAAAATCTTAAACACAGGCAGTACTTCATCTTTACTTTTGATAAAGTAGCCAAAAGTCATTCTTGTATAATCATCTATAAACGTTAATAGATATTTGGCACCACTGAATGAGGGCACTGACATAGGCCCACAAAGATCTGAATGTATAAGACCTAATTTCTCAGTGGCTCTATTAAAAGATTGTTTTGGGAATGGTAGTC
Source organism: Ostrinia nubilalis (assembly GCF_963855985.1). NCBI lineage: Eukaryota > Metazoa > Arthropoda > Insecta > Lepidoptera > Crambidae > Ostrinia > Ostrinia nubilalis. The sequence goes on from NC_087101.1 coordinate 1,019,444, forward strand.
TACTTTGTTTGCCCTCAATACATGTTACACAGGGACTATGTTCATTATCAGTGTAATTAATTCCAATAGCCATACCTTGTTTCAGTAAATGCATGCTTCGTTTGTTCAGATGCCCGAGCCTACGATGCCATAACTCCTGTGATGAGCTCGTTTCACACAAATTCACAGCTTCTGCTTCTGCTTGCTCTGTACCCGTGGACTGGATCTCTGTCTCAACCAAAGCAACTGGTTGAACTGCAGCAGCATACTCACGATCATTAGTTGATTTTTCACTCACTGTATCTAACTCGTACACGCCATTTACTTTTGTAGCACTGGCAACTACATCATTTCCACAATAAATGTTGCACTTCTGTGTATCAAAATGCACCTCAAGCCCCTTGGAAGCCATTTTTCCAACAGAAATGAGATTTGTTGACAAGCCTGGTACATAGATAACCTCACTTATTTTTGTAGTTTGAGTGTGACCTTCTAACAACAATTCCACTTCACCATGACCCTCACTGTGCATCTTTTGATTGTTGGCTACTGTCACCATACGTGGACTATCCAGAACATAGTTTTGCAGCAAGTCTTTGTTGTTTGTCATGTGACATGTTGCCCCAGAATCAATATACCATGCACTTGAATTAATGTCTACAGCTAATGCAGTCAAGAGAGTTCCGTTCCATGCTTTTTCAGTTTTTGTAGGACAGTTTTTAGCATAGTGGTTCGGTTTTTTACATATGAAGCACCTAACACTCTTAGTAGAATACACATTTTTGGTAGTACGGTTTGTGAACATTGCATTTTCTTCACACTTGTCAAAGTCTCTGCGTAAATTCTCTTGTAGTAATTTGCTTCGCACTGTTTCACTGCACAATTTAATGTTCGAATTTTCCAATGCCATTATGAGAGGATCATAGTCTGGCGGCAAACCGCTTAAGATTAGCACTGAGAGAAAATCATCATCTAATGGAGCGTTTATGTCTCGTAATTGTTGATCTAGGTCCGAGATCTTCAGGAGATACGCTTCCATGTCACTAAATTGCTCCAATTTTAACCCGAACAGTGTACGTAGGAGTCCAAGACGTCTACACAGACCCTTGTCTTCATAGGCCGTTTTTAGGTTGTTCCAAGCTTCAAAACCAGTAGTTGCATTTCGTACATGGGAGAAAGAGGATGGCTGCACCATCAAACATATTTTTGCGAGTGCCCGTAGTTGTTTACGATCGTCATTTACTCTGGGTACGCCTGGCGCGGACTCTTCGATACAATCCCACAAGTCTTCGTGAATCAAGTACATCCGCATCAAAAACTTCCAGTTTCCATAGTTTGATATACCACTGAGTTTTTCAAAGTTGACTGATAGTCCAGAACTCGTAGCCGTAGTAGACATTGCCGGCACATTGGTCGGCACCGGCAATGATGGCGGCGAAACCCTTTTACTTGCCATCTTGTTTTGTGGGTCCTTTTTTTCAAAGATACTTGCTCACTCTTATCTTTCACGTAGCCTGGGCCCATAACCTGTTAGGTTCTTAGTCATAATATCTTCTTCTGAGTAAAAACATAAAATGTATTACAGTATCATTTTATTAGGTTATAACTTACACACAGGTTTTTACAACAACAGACCACAAACAAGAAGCACACTCAGTGGCGCCACCACGGACGTCTGTGTTACCAGAATAATCGTTTAGTTTATACTCTAACAAGTATTTATATTTATTTTATATTCCATAAAGGTTGCAGGTAATTTGTAATTGATTCCACTAATCTGTATTTATTTTCTTTTCCACCAACCGTTTCACGATGTGCGGATAGGTAGGTACTGCAGTTTTCTTCTTCTTGTCGTGTCGACAACAAACCTACACAGTGTCAGCCCAAAACTCCGCCACAAGAGTGATGTTGTCAGTAGCCTTTATTAAATCTTCCTGCGTGCAGTTGTTTGGGCACGCAGGGCCACGACATCCACGTGCTTCGTCGACTTATACTTCAGTGAAGTTAGCGCAATATTCAGCGTTGCAGTACAGTTTGAACAATTCGCAAACTCTTAAAATAATTGAGCACCAGACGGAAATGTGTTAAATCTTTAACTTCAGCAAAGTTCAGAGTTCGGAGTTTTGGAATGGCGTGAAAATTTTATTAGCCGACAAAAATAGTTACCGAGTCCTCTTAAAAGTTTGTCTTTCGGTAAAGTGTTAGCACTTTAAAATGCTGTCTCCAGAGACTAATGGAAGGAATCATGAATCTACTAAATACATAATTTTACATTTTCAAAGTAGCCAGATTAACCATGAAGTTTACCAAAGCTTTTCTATGAAATTGTGGTTTTGTATTTACTTGATATTGATTCATTATTATAAACTTACTTTAAGAAAATGCTGATTAAGTTTGTGCATGACTCAACAAAAATTTAATATTGGAAAATACGTAAAAATGGGGATAAAACAGAATATCAGGAAAATCCAATCTATTTAAATATATATAACTCAAAGGTGACTGACTGACTGACATATTGATCTATCAACGCACAGCCCAAACCACTGGACGGATCGGGCTGAAATTTTTTTTTCTTAAAAAGATTATTAGCCATTTGTATTGCACAAATTACTAATAGTCCCGTTAGCCCCTCGTGGTAAGCTAAATAAGCTTGTGTTACGAGTGGGCTCACCACAATAGTCGAGCGGCGGTAAAATATAAAAGCATCATCAGTCTGCCCTAAGCCTTACAAGTTCCTACCATAAACATCGATGTGGTCAAAGAACTTATAACATTTCTATATCTACGATCTGGGGTCTATTTTAGCTCGTTATTACAACTAACTGCGTGACGGCGGAACGTAACCTCGACTCGGACTTTGACTTATTTTTGTATCTTTTTATTGCATCAAAAATACTTACGTGGAAACACGAAAAATACGCAAATAAATGTTAGTTACATCACTTGGCTGTCTAGAGGTCAATTGAAAGAAAGAAACTATTTTTCTTTGGGATCTTTAATGTAAACTGCATCTCACAAAACATCAGGTGTGATTGCGGTCAAATATTTACCTCAATCTGCATATAAACTTATTCTCCATCCATGATTCAGTTATCAGAAGTGAGCGAGTACCGAGTAGTGAAAGAAACTCGAAACATATTCTGTCTCCAAAAATGACACGTTTTATTTACTTACACCTAAATAAATTACAGACCGATACTCAAAACTCTATTCGATTCTTAATGTGAAATGATTGGTTGTATTTCAGTATATTAAAATTTCAATCAAACCGATATCGGCGAAGGTCTTTAGGTCGTTAAATACCTACCAACGTGAAGTTATGTATGTACTATGTATGTAGAAGTCAGCATCACATTAAACTAAGTATCTACCTATGCATTTTTGTTGCAAAATACAAGTAGCACTCATTCCAATTCCATTCTCTATAAGATGCCACAAATTGCTCTTAATTTTTATTGCAAATTCGCTCTTATTACAACTGTATAAGATGCCGCAGTGTCTATCTTAATGTGCTTTTGTTGTACAATTAAATTGCTTCCAGAGACAAGTTCCTTAGGACTATATTTCACCGGGACACCATGGCGGCGCAACCAGTCGCCGCTACCAACAAAATGTATACAGCTCTATAGAGAGTTACTCCGTGGTGTCCGTTTGGTTGCGCAAAGCTGTATACATTTTGTTGGTAGCGGCGACTGGTTGCGCCGCCATGGTGTCCCGGTGAAATATAGCCCTTAACCAAACAGGATCGGGTTCAAACCGGCGCCTGCCTTTGATGCTGATTGATGAAGAGCGATAAGTAATCGTTCTGTAAACACTTACACAAAGGAGATTCTTTTTCGTTTGCCGATTACGGAGGCTTAATTTGTTTGCTTCACGCTTGACTCGAGTTTCATGGCAGTAGGCGGCGTATTTTAACTCTTAATTTGTAAAAAAAATCCAGTATTCCCAATCACAGTCCAACAACGTCGCTTTAAAAATAAGTAGTATACCAATGTCAATACGATTGTGCAAATAGGAATAAAATTCAGTGTCGAACATATTCATAGGTCGCGGTGAAAATCTTGAGGAATAGTTAACATCAGTTAATGTTAGATATATGTATCTTATCTGAAAATTATAAAAAAAACCAAAGTTGTATTTTATTATCTGACTGGTAATAAGCCCACCAGGACTCAGGCTTTAAATCTCAAAAACATGAGGTAGGTATTATAGTGACTTTAATATTAATCTTGACTGACTCAAAATTTACTTGTACGATTTTTCCGGACTTATGCTTGTTTTCACCATCAATCTCTAATTTTTAAGTGACCCCTATGGTAACACATAACAGGAATTTTGTTTTCATAGGGGTCACTTAAAAATTAGGGATTGATGGTGAAAACGGGCATTAGTTTTTTAAATTTTTATCTAAATTATTTTTTATATTCAGTCAAGTTTTTACAATTAAGATTACAGATTTATACTTCGTTGACTTTGAAGAGAACCCTTTAGAATGATATCTGTAACATAATTAGTCTTCCTTTTAGCAGAATGGAGCCCATGAGTAATGAAATCGCTTCATTGAGGCGGAATAGAAAAGGGCTAATTATTGATAGGGTTGGCAGCCTTGATGGGGTATAATTGGATTCGGGCGACTGCTGAAAGTTATTAGATGTATATTGAATATTTTATTCTACCTTCATTAAGGTTAAATCGAAGGTAGGTACAAGTCGATCGGTTGAATGAAGCATTTGTTTTGTAACTTTGCCTGAGTAGGTATTTGAGAGTAAAATTGGTTTCTTGATTGCGATACTTCTACGTGCGATGGACGAGAGTTTGCCATATAACTTGTACCTTCAATTGTAGATAGACCTTTTTTCCTACCCTCTTCCGCATGACACTAGTCTAGGAGTTGCTTACTGGCATCTGCTCTGCGTGGATTATACTCTGGCTTTACTTATGTAGCGTTTCATTTCATTCACATCTATCATAATAAGGGTCAAATATCTATAAAGTCACGACTTGGACGAATTAAAGACTACACGTCTTTTAAGCTGAGTGAGGCCTAACTTTAACAGTAACTTTAACGATAACCGGCGACTTTTGTATGAAGTTTGGCAGTTTTTTTACCTTTGTTAAAATTAAAGTAAGATGGTGCAACCCAGTCTTCATCATCATCATCATTATTTCAGCCACAGGACGTCTACTGCTTAATCCCCAATGACTTTCTACATCGTACGGTTGGTAGCGGCCTGCATCCAGCGCCTTCCTGCTATCTTTATCAGGTCGTCGGTCCACCTTACTTGATGGAAATTTAAGTTTATCTATCTTCAAGTATTTTTTTTACTTGCTGTTCTTCCGAGCACTTATCTAATATTACTTTAGACACCCCTACACAATCTTGACGGCAATAACTCCCAGGAGAAAGAAGGTGTAATCAGTTTGTTAATCAATGTGTGGCGTATACGACCGGGGATACCCGACATACCCAATAGCGCTGATGAGTATAGTTTGCGCAGTTAAGAAACGAAGCTATTCGTATAATATCTATTTATTGCATTCCATCATTCAATACCTGAATAAATGATGTTGAAGATCCGTGTCTGTAAGTGATGATAACGTAAGTTATGTTAACTTCTAGAAAGAAAATATTGATTTGGTACTTATTTTTTAGTAACTGCGCTCCCGACTTCGTATGCGTGAAAATAAGTGAACAATACATATTTCCCGTTTTTGTAACATTTTTCATTACTGCTCCGCCCCTATTGGCTGTAGGAAGGGTAATCCTTCCTCGATAAATGGGCTATCTAATACCACCACCATAAGAAATTAGTGGTATGAAGTATGGGGTGATGTGTATTAAAACTATTAATATGCAATCCATAAAACTTATCCCTTTTCAATTTAATATTTATGAAATAAAAGACACGCAGCTTGTTGTGTCTATAATTTCAATAAGTAGTGATATTGTTCAAATTATGTATTGTAATTAAATAATGAGAATGAAATCACAAATACCAAAAAAACAAATAATGAATTTCGTATTTCGTGTATTATTAATTATCGTTCATTTCGTAATCAATTTACAAGAAAGTATTTTCTTTTTACAAAGAAAAATATTAAACCTATTCATTCCCAATGAAAAGGGACCTCATTCATATTTTATTATTGCCAGTATTTTCCTCCGCGTAGATTTGATAAAAAATATCGTAACTACAGCCTATTCTGATTTATTACTTATTTTATAACATTGATTCCTCAGAATCCGTAGTTTTTGCGTGAAAAACAAACATCCATCTATCGTCGCAAACTTTAGGATTTATGTACATTATAAGTCAAGTTAGAGGTGTATTTGGATTTGGATGGTTCGACGAATCTTCAATAACAATTTTACTGTGGTTGGCGCCGAAATAAATTATATGACTGCGAATTTATTTTGATATTATGTTTTATTGAAGCAATAAATGATTATGATTATTGACATTCACAATAATAAGTAGGTATCTTACTAAAATCACTAGGTACAACTTACTAAATGTTTGTTGTCAAAATGAATCTCGAAGATGATTCAACCAAGAACAAACACTAGTGGTCCACTCTGTAGCGCAATTTCCATATTTTCAGCTATCTATCTTTATCACTCTTATCAGCATCACAAGGGAAGTAAGTGAGACGGATAGAGCGCAATGTAGTGACGTCATTTGCGTAGTCGAACCTCTGTTTCTAAACAGTTGATTGCGATCCCTCTATTTCGGGAACTCTATTTGGTACCAAGGGAACGATGAGGTAAATTTTCATTATGTGCCTTGTGTTTCCTAATGGGAATAGATAAGGCTGTGTTTCCACCACAGATGTGAGGGTAGTTTAGAGTTGCAAACTGGGACGGATATACAAATATGTCTGTCGGGTAATTCAGCCTTCACTTGTTGAATTTTACTGGCGGTCATGCTGTAGTTCCTATTGTAGTGTAAAAGTGGAAAATATCACGCAAGGTTGTGTTTCTACCAAAGATGTGCTGCATTAGTGCAATGAAGTGTTTTACACCATGACGTGAGTGTGACAATTTCAAAGCTAATGAGTTACGGCTAAGATATGTAGAGGACACATAAAATGGAGTACATAAATGGTCTTCAATACAAACTCATTTTCTTAACTTTGAAATACCATCCTAACCTTGCTAGCACTTCTATCTCACACATCTCCGTAATTTTCACATACCTACAATAAAATCACTTCTCTTAACCCTTTTCTTATACAATCGCATTGATTGTCACAACTTTTGAAACGGTGAATGGTTTGATCTCACTCTAATAAGTTACTACATACATCTTTAGTGGAAACGCAGCCTTAGGCCCGATTTCCACTAAGGCGGAGCGGAGAAGAGAAGTGTTTTGAATAACCAATCAGATTGCATTTTGCAGGGCACATAGTACGCAGAACTGACGGCCGATGGGGCAGCAAAGTTCTGGACTGAAGGCCGCGTACCGGAAAACGCAGCGTGAGACGTCCACCCACAAGATGGACCGACGACATCATAAAGGTAGCAGGAAGGCGCTGGACGCAGGCCGCTACCAACCGGGCAACATGGAAAGCATGTTCTATGTTCAGCAGTGGACGTCCTTTGGCTGAGATGATGATGATGATGATTTTATTCTGTCTGTCAAATTCTATAGAAAAATTTGACAGCTCGACACTTCTCCGCTCCGTTCCGCTTTGGTGGAAACCAGGCCTTACGCCACCAGCGCTAATTAAAGCAAAAAGTCATATAATGTCTCCCGCCTGTCTGCAATACAAAATGTCTTTTTCATGAAGTAATTACTGTCTCTTTATTTCCAGGAATGTCTTTAGCAATAAATTACTTATTTGTTGTATTCTCACGCTGTGGATTACTTTAACGCCCGAGGCATTTCCGTTGCACTACAGCTTTATTTTCATTTATTATTATGTGTATTGGTGCATGTGTTGGTCAGTAATCAGTATCGTTTCATACATCTGCCATACCTTATGCAATGATGATGTATAAGATCTGATGTCAGACGTTAAGAGGCTTTACATTAAGGTGCCTATGAACTTCATTTGACATTCACTTTAGAGCATATAGACGACTCTCTGGAGCTTGGAGTACTCTGGACGTTCTAATCGATACTCGCTCTTAACGATTTTCCTCTAGTTACGCATCACTTGATATTCGGTTTTAACTCGTATAACTTACCTTATCTTTAATTAAAAAAAATTATAAACTCCCTCCACGCTCGTAACTTGACCCATATTAATTTACATTCCAATCTTTCAACCCTTCACGCACCACAATACGCAAAATCACGAGCAAAAAAAGCAGACCGCCGCGAGATACGGACGCAATGAAATCGGGATCGGACGCTAACTGTGGGTACACCTGGCTGACAACTGCAGTTAGGGTCACCATCGGATTTTTTCTGACACGACCAAAATTTGACAGTTGTAGTGTTTTTGTATAAAAAACCAAGCTTGACAAAATCACCCATGACGATGTATAGCTATATAGTTAGATACAAAGAAAGTAGCGAAACAATTACGGAATTTAATCTATGACAATATTTTAATAACTTGAAAATCGAACTGCCTAAAGCGGGAATCGAACCCACGACCTTTCGCTTGCGGCATTTAGACTTTAGTTTGAGAAGACTCTAAATGCTAAGAAATTTTTATAACTATCACAAATGTTACTTTGTGTAGACTGTAGAGAAAGAATTTTTCGATGCGTTGCCTATGACATTCTTAAATACATCTTCTCCAACACCTATTTATGCCGAAAAGACTCAAATTCAAAAACGAAAGCTTCGCCCTTCTGCTTCCAGAATTTTTCAGATTTATTGGGATTTTTCGTGAAAAACCCGTACTTTTTAGTATTCCGCTGGTAGCCCTGACACCTGCACCTCGCGGCCTAATTTGTAGTCCATTGTCCACTGGGAACAAAGTGTGATGATAATGGCCGTTTCGTATCCTGTTCTGGAATTGTTTACATGAAGGTAAAGGCTTTTTGTTGTTCTACCCCCATGTAATGTAGCGATTCGCGTGAGAAACAAGTACGAGAAGCTATGTATTTTTCAGGTAAATATTGGAAAACTAAGCTTGCATAGTGAAGATACTGACCCAATTAGGGGCGGAATTGCAAAATTTACCTGAAATAATAATAGGTACCTGAAATCTCACTAACTTCATCATCATCATCTTTCAACCACAGGACGTCCACTGCTGAACATAGGCCCCTCAATGACTTCAACATCACACGGTTGGTAGCGGACTGCATCCAGCGCCTTCCTGCTACCTTTATCAGGTCGTCGGTCCACCTTACTTTATGAAAACGGATCATGATCATGAGTTCAGCAACTAGCAATTGAACCCACTAATCGAACTCTACTTGAATTTACTAGATGTCATCATCATCATTGAGCATAGGCCTCCACAATAATTTCCAGATTGGTCAGTTGGAAGCGGCCAAAAGCACCTATCTCTTTTATCCATCACATGTTTGAACGAGACGGAGGAGGTTGATTAACAAAATAATTTCGCGCAGAATACCCACCGGGTGGTTTTAAACGTATTTGTGGAAATGATAAAATGCTTTGAGCTTGCGGCTGAAGTTTAATCAGATCGCGGCCGGCCAAGTTTTATTGGGAAACCCCCGATCCCGGGGAAATCCCGCCCGGATTGTTTTCCGGGAAAAGAGTTGGAATGGATAGACCTAGTAACTGCTAGATACCGCTGCGTTTAAGTTTTTTTCCATGGTTATCTCTGAGACATAAGTAAAGACTGACTGACTGGAAATTATATTTTATATTTCAAAGAGCACGTAACACTTATGTTGGTTCAACTGGACTCAAAAGGCTCGTATAAAAGGACAGCTCATTAAGAAGTTAATTAAATAAATGTGGTTATTTCTTAAAATCGGCAGAATAAGTAAAGGCATCATTAGCTAAGTACGTTTCAAATAATTTCATTTCTCATTGGCCCTTCTGAGACTGAAATACAAGAGTATTCTCCTAATTAAATTTATAGAGAAAATAAATTAATGTATCGGTAATTAGAATTTTCTTAAATGTTTGTAAGTTCACCTATTACTGCAGGGTGTTTTTTTCCTTTTTCATAGACGAATTGGTATACGTAAATCACCTGATTTAATTGAAAGTGACATTGAGCTTCAATAGTATTAAAGAATAAACACCATCTAAAAATCCTCTAGTCTATAAACACTGCACAGAGGGGATGACGCAAAATAAACTCGGTTGGACAAAAAACAACCAACATTCGGGCGTTCTGATTTTTGGACAGTTTTGTACCTTTTCTCAATAACTTGGCTGGCGACTGCAGTATTTGCATGCCTGGGTAGTTAAGAGAAAAACGTGCAATAAACGTTAAAAACGAGCACGTGTAACTGGATTTCTATTTTACAAGGCTTTTAGCAAGTGATTCTGGCTAACACCTCAAATTTGCGCCCATAATATAGTTGATACAATACCTACTAAAAATTATTTCGAAACGAATAATAAGTTTATGTAAATAAACACATTGGCATCGTATATGCGTATGTAGCTACTATGGAGGTGATTTTGAAACAACTGAATTTTGTCAGCACATAAAACGTACGTCAATAAGTAGGTGGTATCAAATCATTAAACCCATTCTTTCGTAGTAGGTAGGTACATATTTTATAATTAAACTTTTGAGAGCCATAGTAAAAAGATAGCATGGCCAGCTAAATATTGCAGCATCCTAAGTTGTATTACATGCTATTTTGCAATATATTAAGTAGTAAAATGTGACAGTACCACCACTACATACACAATCCTCACCAATTTCATTATTAATATTTCTCGTAAAGGCTTGCTGGGCGCAAGGCGTAATGGCTCCACAACGCGTCGGCCACTTCCGGCGCAACCGGTCCAATTCCGGTGACTTGCTAGTGGCAAATTTTACCATCAGATTTATTTTAATAACCGAGCAGATGGGCGTCAATAATAGGTACTTTGTCGAGCGTAAAGTTAACATGATACAAGAAATAAGTAAAATTTTATAAAAAAAAATAAAACCGACTCCAAAAAACCTACACTAAAACGTAGAAAAATAATTACTAATTACCTACTTATTTATTAGGACGAATTATTAATATTTATGTAGGTATACCATGATTGATACTTTTGGAGTCGGTGCCAAGATTATGAAACATGTAAAGTTTGCCTGCACCGACTCCAAAAGTATCAATCATGGTATACCTACATAAATATTAATAATTCGTCCTAATAAATAAGTAGGTAATTAGTAATTATTTTTCTACGTTTTAGTGTAGGTTTTTTGGAGTCGGTTTTATTTTTTTTTATAAAATGTTACTTATTTCTTGCTTTTTAGTTAACTAATTATTACCTTGATGTTACCACTGAAGGTAGGCAGTACACTGAGACCAAAAAAAATTGGTTCATAATCGGCGGAGATATTGCGTATAAAAAAGTTCATCCCCAATTTTCCACCCTTGGGGGTGAAATATTTTCTTCAAATTCGCATGAAACCACCCTTTTGATAATACCTATTAACAAAAAAAATAGTCGTTCAAATTGGTTTATAATCGGCGGAGATATTGCGTATAAAAAAGTTCATCCCCAATTTTCCACCCTTGGGGGTTGTTTTTTTTATTATTAAATTTAAAACCCTTGAGGTATTACCTATACACCGAAAAAAGATTTGTTCAAATCGGTTCATAATTGGCGGAGTTATCGCGTAACAAACATAGAAAAAAAAAAAACATACGGGTCGAATTGAGAACCTCCTCCTTTTTTGAAGTCGGTTGAAAAAGGCATAATTCGCGGTTTTCGTAATATCTTTTTACGAAAGGTATTTCTAAGGCAAACGCCTTAGTTAGTCTCGCTCAGAAGTCGATAAATTTCATCATCATTATTTCAGCTATTGGACGTTAGCTGCTGAGCATATTACATAGAAAACATCCAGACTAATCAATACCAAATTGTATAAGTACGGGGATTGATCCCGCGACCCAAAAATAATAAAAAAAGAATAAAACAAAATAGTAAGGGTTTCAAATTACCTATCTATATCTAATATTACAAAGAGGTAAAGTTTGTGTGTTTGTATATTAAATTTGTTAAATTGTAAGGGTTAATCTCGGTATCTACAGAACCGATTTTTAAAATTATTTCACCAATAGATAGCCACATTATTGCTGAGTGTTATAGGTTATATAAAAACTGAAAAATTCCAAGGCGAAGCCGCGGGCGGAAAGCTAGTTCTGTATAATTAGGTAAGTTCGGGAAAACAAACACATACTATGCAAATATTGCCGTGTTTCTCAATAATTGAGTGGGGCCAGTAACGCACAACTTTAATTGCCTTTTAACAAAGGGAATAATCCAATCTAAGTTACGGGAAAGCGCTCTTGTATTCGGATTCTCAATTAAAATTACTTTTAAATGGTTGATAATTTAGGCAAAGTAAGTAAATATTATGAGTTAAATTAATTACTTGAAGAACCATAAAAAGCAATTTTAGACAGTGGTAGCAATAATTTTGATAAAATTAATGTTATAATTTTAATAAATTAACAGAAGAACTTTAATAGACTTATTATAAGGAACAACTAAAATATTTTAAAAGATAAGTATCCCTTATCATTACGTCACGGCAAAGTTTCTTAACTAAATTAATTTGCTCTGACATTACTTTTAGGTACAATCATTAGTACATCAAAAATTATAACCCAGAATAACAATAGGCTATAATTTATGACGATCTGTGACAAACTAAATTTCACGCGGGTGAAGCCGCGGGCAACAGCTAGTACGAGTATAAAGAGTGAAATTCCTTATCAAACTACCAGCTTGGAACTGGTTTTTATTCTTCATCTCACTGAGAATCAAATCCAGGACTCCCGGGTCAAAACTCTCTCAGATGTAAACTCTGAAACAGTTCTGATTTATTTTCCACCGACGATAATTTCGATGTAAATCCAAAAACCCCTCTGCTTTCAGCTTCAGATGTAAAACATTTTATCTATGCCACCCTACGCAAATTCTGCATCGTTCTTAGAAAAGTATTTGAAATATTAATACGAAAAGCTTGCTTTGTGCGGAGATGCGGCGTATTTACAAATCCTATTACGTATCAGTAACAGAATTGTACGGCGGTGCGTGAAAAATCTGTGTACATTTTGTACAGTCCTTGAATACCGATTGCAAGTTTGTTCAGGCGAGAGTTTTCCATCTGGAAGAAATAAATTGTTGTAGGTAGCTGTTATTTTGTGTTTTAGTGAGTTCAAGGTGACCTCAGATCTTTTTCTTAGCTTTTCAAGTACCAACCAATCGAGACACAATGAAAAATTATTCATCTGTAACTCTATAGTTACCTACATAACTCAAGGAGTTATTAAAGTTACAGCACTCTTCATTTTTCCTTAATAACTAGATGAAATGCGCAGCAATCATTTACGTTCATTTTTCAGGCAATAAATTGAGTCAATTTTAACATTTTTCAAAAGAAAATTAATAGCCCACTTGTATAGAGTCTTTTAAAGATGATGAATAAATTCCAGGCACAGATTCAATTGGAAATTGGTTTCAGATGGAAATAAGATATTTTATATGGAGTCTTTCGTTGGAAAAATTATATTAAAAGTAGATGTTTGAACAAGGCTATTAAAATGTAGTTTAGCATGAACGAACTGGTTTTCTCCTAATGGATTCTTTTTATTTAATATTACATGAAGGGAATGGAATTTAAAATGAGATCAGAGATGGAGCGGTCTGGTCGAAAAAATTGCTATTTTGTTCACTACCACGAATATTATGTTTTAAAATATTACACCTACTTTTGGTTACCAATGGAGAGCATATCGCCATCATATTAATTTCTGTTTTGGTTGATTACAATTGATACGGAAAATTTTATGGGACAATCGCATTTTTATTTCTCATAAAAAGTAGGTACATAACTAGTGGTGAAACATTTTTATTGAGTCAAGACCCTATTGCGGTCAAGACTCTACCTAGCATCATTAAAAAGAATTACAGTAGGCGTTTTAGACTCTTTCTACAAGCAGGTAAAAACTGTTATAATACCCTAAGCTTTAATCTCGGTCCATCATTGTTTCTTTAACTCCCATTGAACAGCTGTACTCCGAGAACTTGTCACAACTGGAATAAAATGGCGGAAAACTTTGCACATTATGAGCTGGCTCGGGCTTAATCGCGAGGGGCGGATGGGACGTCTTTTAATTGGTTCTGTAAAACAGATTGTAATAGAATTAAAGGTACATTTTTGTAGAAAAATATCGGGACTATTCCCACCTCTCGTTCTCACCGCCGCAACTCCTGTGTAGCTAGGATCTACAGCTTGACCGCCAGTAAAAACCCAACCAGTGAAGGTCAAGTTTGTCCCGTGAAAAGTAAAACTGTGATTGGATCCGCAACGAAATTCATTAGATAATGATTATCATGAACCAGATTATGACCACGAACTAGAAGGCAGGCCTCAAACTCGGTGGACTGACGAAGTAGTGAAGGTCGCAGGAGTATCTCGATTTTTAGGGGAAGCTTTTTGGTTGAATGTTACCTTACTCCGTTACGTACCGTTTGCGTTTGCGATCCTGAAACTGTAAAAGATTGAGTTTTTTAATCCACACGTAAGAAACAATGGTCTAATTCTACATTTATTTGTGATGTTTACTAGTCTTATTACAAAACCTAAAAGCTACTTCCTATGGAAAAACTTTGTGAGGAGCAAGGATTTACAGCGGAATTTAGGGAAAACATAAATAAATTGAAAATCAAAACCTGACTTTTTGAAAGCCCAAGTTTTTGAAAACCTACCTTTTTGAAACCTAAATTTTTTAAAACCTAACTTTCAAAACCTAACTTTTCGGAACCTAACTTTTGTGGAAAATTTGAAATTCATACGAAAATTTCATAAAAACAATTGCGATACAAACTAACTTAATCTTTCAATATCAGTTTAAAATCCTTACCTAAGCACGTAATCGCATTTCATATAAATTAATTTAATTTTGTATTAAGATGTAATTGCCAAAATAAACTCTCTGTAAATTTTCTAACCGAATTATTCGAACAAAGATAAATAAGTAATTTCGCTTTTAGAGGTAACAAAGGCTAATTAAAGTAATTTCTAAAAAGTCATTAGCCTCTTTACACTTCGAGCAATCTTCCAGCAGATTTATCTGAGCCTTTGGCACAAAACCAAAATTTAATAGATCTCAATAGTACTTTATCGCGGGCTTGGAAAACGGCGGCTACAGCCCGTGGAATAAAACGCGGGATTAAAGGGAAGCGACGTGCGCGCACCAGTCACTGTGATGGGGTGATTTGTATTACTTTTTCTGTTTGTGTTGTGTGACAATCTGTTGTTACCTCTTTCTGTTTGTATAGATAAGTATCAAAGATCTTGGCAATATGTGTCAAATGATTGGCCAATCTTTTAAGGTCTTTTGGTTGTGTGATGTCTGACTAAGCCCTTTTCATTTGTTGCCAAGTATAGTAGTCAGTTTGGAGGCCTTAGTATCTAATAATACCTAAGCTTTCAACGTTTTAACTAAGCTTTAAGTTTATTCATGAATTAATTGATCTTACCTACAGATTTAATTTGAGCATGAAGACATTCAAGTTTAAAATAAAGAACCTATCCATTTTTTGACTCATCAAGACGCATTTAGATTTCGGTCAAGATAGAAAGCAACTGAGTAAGTATGATGATATTGGTCAGAATTTTTTAATGTTGTTTTATTATTAAGAATACCTTACCAACATTGGTGCTCTGACGTTAAAGGTTAACTGATTTTGTAAGGCTCAAAGTTTCCGCGCCTCCATTTTGCGGTTCTAATTAACTTTTAAGCCAGGTTCCGTGCTTCGTAATAATGGCACTGAGTGCAGATATTAAAGAGGAATAATCGTTGTAACACAGGATAATAAATAGAACATATTATTATTATTAACGTACGTTATTATATTTTATTAACCTGTCACCACTGTGTAAATCTTGCGGAAGTTGGTTTGCCACAGCTATTTACTGTATTTACACAGTGATAAACATCTTGCGGAAGTCAACTTCTGCAAGTTTTATTGCTAGTCTAAACCTCGCATTACAGTTGTCCAATGAATATTTTTATAGTACATTGCAAAAGACGTAGCGCGGGCAGGCCTCCTACTAGGTGGACCGACGATCTGGTAAAGGTCGCGGGAAGAGCCGGAATGCGGGCAGTGCAGGACCGTTCATTGTGGAAAACCTTGGGGGAGCCCAACGACAAAGAACTCAACGACAAAGACAAAGGCCTCCGCCTTTGTCCAGCAGTGGACGTCATTTGGCTGAAACGAACGAACGTCGCAAAATGTAGAAAAAAAATTAAGGCAATAGACAATAACTTAATACATAGTGTGGGAAAATCCAGATTCACACACAGTTAAATCATTTATCACACATTGTAAAATAACGTTAAAAAGTATTAAAGTGTTCGCAATCCTTTACCCGAATCACAACTTCGTAGAATCCCAAGTGGATTTGCATGTGAACGGAGAAAATAATTCCAATGTAGAGAGGGGTAGTATGCTATGCCTACAATAATTTTGTTTTCGTTTCATAAAGAGACTAAGCTCACAATATTATCTGATATAGCTCAATGAGACCACTTGGTTTTGGCTTAACATCTTCTTGCCGTATCGACAACAAACCTATACAGTGTCAGCCCAAAACTCCTCTACAAGAGTGGCGCTGTCAGTAGCATTAATTAAATCTTCCTGCGTGCAGTTGTTTGGGTACTCAGGGCACGACATCATGACATGCTTCATCGACTGGGAAACACAACCACACTTGCACGTCAAGTTTGAGCCATCCAAGAATCCCCACCTGAACAGATTGTCCTTAATACTATTTGACATATCCGAATGCTAGGTGTATTTAAGCTTGCAATATTCTAGCCAAATAGCAACAACGTGATTTTCCAATTTCCATTTAAGGATATAAATAGCAATGAGGCACTAAAATGTGCATAACTAAAACGCTTACTGTTCTGTCACACCGTAGAGTCATATATTATGGGTAAAAGATATTTATAATGAGGCAATAAAGTGTGTAATTGTACTTGCAATGTCTGTAAAGGATTTTCTTATGTAGAGTGAAGGGTATAGGGAATAATCTCATTATATCGAGCAAGTCTTCTGCCCTTATCGGATTTGTGTCGATATAAAATCGATTCTCACTCGACTCGTTATCGCACGCACTAAATCCCTCACGGGACTGGAAGCGGCTGAGCTGTTTGATACCGGGATCGGATCCGAAGCCCCAGCTGTGATTACTATTGTACACGGGATTTGGACACGCGTGTGTAAACGGGATTTAGGGGAGTGCAGTTGATTGATTTATTCGGTCCGTCAGGTTGATTTATTTAATTATAAGAGTGGCATGAGTCGATATATCTGAATAATAAATATAGCTCTGACGGCGAACAAGAGATGGCGCTGTCCCATTTCACATCGCGGTACTGTCAGATTTTTCAAGCGAGACATAAGCTAATTAAAACACCGATAAAAGCATTAAAAAACTTCAGAAACTGGAGTCTTTTTATTTCTGTGAGATGTTTCAGTCAGTGCAAGGAAGAAAGAGGTTAATTCTCCTAATTAACAGCATTGTATATTATTATTTTACCACATTATTTTACAGCTACCAAACGAATAGATCAGCATTAATCCGAATCGAATTCAGCAAAGATAAAACGATTAAAAATCACTGAACAAATACTTCCAAAAAATAAAATTTACACACGCGAAATTAATAAGTTAGCTCGCCTAAAACACGTCGCTTCCATAAACCATAAAAGTGGATTAGCCTAGAAAATTGAATTTTCTGAGCTCCGGCCTCGTGTAAGTGATATTTTTGTCACGCGTTGAATCCTAAATACGACCTGAAAATAAAATTGTAGTATTAGATTGGGGATCACATAATTAGATAAAACAAAAAAATGTTTATTTCCAAAAGAGGAAGGTTACATTATTCCTGACAAAATTACAATGTAAGACATGCACTAAATACTAACTTACTTATTTAAATATTTACCAGTGAGACCCAAACTAAGCAGTATAAGTAGCTTGTATCAATTAAAATGTTATTCATGTCTATGATGAATTTTAGCGGTTTGATAAGTTCATAGATGGAATCAATAAAATTAAGGCTATTTTGTAGGTTGGTGTAATGGCGCCATGCTAGATAGCGTGGGCTTCTCCCCAGGGATTTACCTGGCTGGAAAGTGATTAAAGGTTATGATCCTACTTACATGATAGATGATAGACTGAGTCTGCTTAAGAATGCCGTATGTATTCGTATGTTATTTATTTTATCTAATGCTATGTAAGTATATTAATTAAACGTCATATTTATTGCACCGCCTTAGTCTCTCTACTCGACCTGTGGTTGACTGGCAGATAATGCCACCTGGCATTAAGTCCGCCACTGTACAGTTGTATGTGCAAAAGTGTAAATAAATAAGAATGTAGGTAACTAACGCCCGTATCCACAAACATTACTATGAGGTCTCACAGTGCGCCCGGACTAGGGCATGAATATCGGAATCTCGGAATCTCGTAATATCGGAATCTCGGAAGACGAGATCCGATATTACAATTCCGATATTGAGCGACCCAATATCGTAATATCGGAATCAGATAAAGGTTTTAATTGAGACTTTAAACAAAGCGTTTAAACGCGCCGTAACCTGCTACAAAGCTCAAAATACATGATTGGCAAAGACCAATGATTTTCTCATGTCTCTCAACATCACTTTTTGTCCCACTGCAAATAATTTTTAACCAAAACATGTTCTAAAACAATTTTAGCACTTGCCGTACTTGGTCTTAGCAATGAAAAACCACATCTCAACAGATCTCCCTTCCAAACATTAATAAAATTGGACTATGGCCCGTCAGTTCTGCGTACTATGTGCCCTGCCAATTGCCACTTCAGCTTGCTAGTCCGTCGGGCTATGTCAGCGACTTTAGTTCGTAAACAGGGCTTCTCATTTCTGATTCGAACTCGTAAAGAAACACCAAGCAAAGCCCTCTTCATAGCACGCTGTGCAACTTTGAGAGGCCACGTTTCCGAGCCGTATATTATCACTGGTAACACACATTGTTTGAGGACTTTCGTCTTTAAGCACTGAGGTATTTTGGACGAAAAGATTAGGGCTTGAATACCGGAATTCCGGAATTTCGTAACTCCGGAATTTCGGATACATTTTTTCCGATATTTCAATTCCGGAACTGAAGCCAATATCGTATTCCGATATTGAAATTTTTCATAAATTATTTTAAGTTTTCAAAACGTTTAAGTATCAAAATAGGTTCTTAGATAAGGAAGTCCTTGAGATATGTATTCGCAACTTTATTAGTAACTAGCTTTCCGCCCGCGGCTTCGCACGCGTGAAATTTCGTTTGTCACAGATCGTCATAAATTATAGCCTATGTTATTCTGGATTATGAACAATAATACTGTAAAGTTTCATCAAAATCCGTTCAGTGGTTTTTGAGCCTATTCATTACAAACATACAAAAATAGGTACAAATCTTTCCTCTTTATAATATTAGTATAGAAGCATAGATAATATTAAAGAGGCAATAGGGCGAAACCAAAGCTCCAAAATGTTCGCTAGAGACAACTCTAATGGGCGAAGCCAGCTGAAGAGAGCGGATGATAGAGTAAAACCTGTTAATAGCTCAGCCACAGGACAGTTCCAACAGCTAAGCTAACTCGACACTATACCGAAGATTAGCCGGACATCAGCTCTAACGTGATTAGGATGGCTCTGTTCGAGCACCTTCGGCTGCCCTCGGTTGCTCTCGGCCCAGAGGCGCGGGCGCGCGGCACCCGCGGCAATCGGCCGCTCGCTCACTTCACCTCACGCCACCGGTGACGCCGCGCGCGCTCCCTTGCTTATAATTGCCAACCAAACTGTGTTTAACGTAGTCTCAATAAACCTGTAATACAGTCCACTGTTTATTTCATCAATTCCCGGTCGAGGCCCCTACAGCTCTCAAACAGCTAAAGAACAACAAGTCACCGGGTGATGACGGAATAACCTCGGAGCTTCTGAAGGCAGGTGATAAGCCGATACTGAAAGTCCTTCATAGACTGTAACTCCGTCTTACTCCAGGGAATAATGCCAGAGGCACGGAACAAATGCTTGGTGGTGTTTTTCTTTAAGAAAGGGGTAAAAGCCTTATTAAGGAATTACAGACCCATCTGGGTTCTGACTCTGAGTCATGTCTACAAGCTGTTTTTGAGAGCCATCACGAATAGTCTCGCGCGTAGGTTCGATGACTTATAGTCTCTCGAGGAAGCCAGTTATCGAAACGTTTACTCTACCATATACCGCATCTATACGCTACGGCAGGTTATACAGAAGACCGAAGAGTCTAACTTGCCTATATGCTTGGCGTTCTAGACTATGAGAAGGTCTTTGAGCCTGGCTGAACACGATGGCGATTCCTCTGCGATTCCTCTGCAGCAAGCTGTGAGGCAGGGAGATGTAATAATACGTCGAATTCAACTCGGCTGGGCAGCGTTCGGGAAACTACATAACACTTCAGTGCCTAAAGTCGAAAGTCTACAATCAGTGTGTGTTACCAGTAGTGATGACACACGGTTCGGAAACGTGGCCTTTTACTATAAGGCCTTATAATAAGCTCAAAGTTGCACACCATGGTATGGAGAGTGCTATGCTCGGTGTTTCTTTTCGAGATCGAACCAGAAATGAGGAGATTCTTAAACGAACTAAAGTTACCGGACATAGCGATCGGATTACCAAGCTAAAGTGGCAATGGGCAGGGCACATAGTAGGTACGTAGAACAGACGGCCGATGGGGCAAGGTTCTAAAGTGGAGGCCACATACGTGTACGTGTTTGTCGGGAGGCGCTTTCTTTTTTTGACCAACTCCGGAACTAGAACCGGAATTCCGGAGTTGAGTGCCCAATATCGGAAATCAGTTCCGGAGTTGAAAACTATCCGATATTGCAAGCCCTAGAAAAGATGTTGTGTAGTTTCCCGAACGCGGCCCAGCCGAGTAGGATTTGACGATTTACTGCTTTCTCGAAATTGAATCTACTTAGCTGAATCGTTTATCCGAGGTTGACATACTTGTCAACAATCTCGAAAATCAGGCTCCCAACCGAAAATAGGTGGGGCGGAACATGGTCATAAGCTTCGTTTTGTCCATGTCCAAGGCCTACCTGTTGGGAGACTCGATTAGGTCTTCGAGCATAGTGCCGAGGTCTTCCAGCGATTCCGCCCTAGTACGCAAAACTGACGGCCGATGGGGCAGCAAGGTTCTGGAGTGGAGGCCACATACCGGAAAGCGCAGCATAAGGCCATTTCATCCACAAGGTGGACCGACGACCTCATAAATGTAGCAGGATAATTGGCCCATTATCAGTTACCAAAATGCAATGGTTACCCATAACATACAAAATGGTTTTAAATACTCCAATTTTATAATTTTAAGAAGTGCTATTTTGTACTAAATTAAAGATTTTGATTAAAATCATCATTTTGCTGTATACAATCGAGAAATTATACGAATATAACCAAATATTTAAAATTTATAACACATAAACTCAATTCCGATATTAATATGGGAATTCCGATATTGAGACCTAATATCGGAAACCAATATCGGAATTGAAAACCTTCCGATATTACATGCCCTAGCCCGGACGCACAGGGTGACACACGAACCAATCACAGAGCTCTATTCAACGCTGTGCGTTCGATTTGCTGCTTCACTTAAGCAAGCATCGTTTGTGAATACGGGCGTAAGGCCTTCAGTTCATGACCTGTAAAATATTTAACTATCAGGCCATCTTTCCAATAAATTATAACACTTTTCACAATAAGTAACAAACATTATGAAAAAAGGCTAGCAATAAAATCAGGTATTTAAAACCTCGTCTTTTTAAGGTAGATTTATAAATAATTTATTTGATTAAAACTAATTAAGAGTCGTGTTTTTTTAATTACCCGTAAAACAAAGTAGACAGCGTAACGGCTGTAACTGTAATGAAACGGAAACGGTACGCCAATTTCATGATTCAGTGACAACTAATTAACACGGTTAAATTAATTTAACTAGATCATGTTTGGGATCTCAACCGAGTTCACTATTTAATTCAGTTCAGTGGCTATTTGAAATTGTAACATAAATTAATTATTGTAATTTGAACCGTTTGTTTGTAGTTTGTGAGTTTTGTTAATAAATACCTAAAGTTGAATACTGTTGCAATTTTTTTTTTTTTTTTTATGTGATAGGAGGCAAACGAGCAAACGGATCACCTGATGGTAAGTGATTACCGTCGCCCATCATTATCGTCGTAGTCATTATCGTCGTCGGTCACCGTTGAGTGAGTATTAATTTATGTAATTGGTATTCTGTTTGACTAATATTTTAATATTATTGTGGCCTGAAAAAATGAAGTGAATCATGTTATGAATGTTTAGTTTTAATTCTTTGTAGTATTTCATAGACTCTTTTCAGTTGGGACAACATTAATAAATTAGTGATTAGATGTTTGTGACAAGTTACCTTTAGCTTGTAAGTTACAGGTATCTATTATTGTTTACATGCTAAACTAACCTGAGTAGTTGATAACTAAAGAGTATTCTAGAAAGTAACTTTTGTCAAGTGCCATTAAAAATAGAGTGGACGTTGTACCCGTTCAAAGACAATACGATTAAGCTTTCAGACTTTAATCTTCGTAACGTTCGCGTGACTGAGTCAAATATTTTCTGCTTCAAACACACGTAACAGAATTAAGCGACGCCGGAACAGCGTATTTATCGGCTGTGACTGACGTGACGGACGGAGAGCCTTCGATAGTACAACCGACGGCACTTCAAGGTGACCTGTGGCATCTATGTACCTGAAATAAGAGCTATTTTGGAGTAAATGTACTTAGTCCGACGTAGAGACTGTTCCTTTAAGTTCCCTCCTTTTGTGGGCCGCATATATAAAGGAAGATTTTATCGATGTCCATGTTTTTTCTCGAAGAAAAAGGATATTACCTTCGAGTATTTGAGAAAGACGAAGGTTGTGTAGATAGGTTAAAGGTAAAGGAGAAAAGGTATGTGACTTATCGCTTAAAGTATTGTTGTTTGAAATCATCTGCCTATTTTCAATATTTTTCTTTCTGGGAAATGTAAGCGCTGAATGTGGATGTTATCTTTTAATATTACAGTCTGCTTTACACAAAACTGAACATTTTTGCCTCTAACCATTAATTATCGTCATATCGGCCGTTTGGTGTAGTGGTTCAGAACGGACTACTATGCCGAGAGGTCCCGGGTTCGATTCCCGGCCGGGCAGAAATTGAAATGATGAATTTTAATTTCTGTGACGGGTCTGGGTGTTACTATGTATAATATGTATGTATTTAAAAAAAAAGTATATAAGTAGTATATCCGTTAAGCTAGCACCCATAACACAAGCATATTAATTGCTTACTTTGGGGCTAGATGGCGCTGTGTGAGATTGTCCAAAGATATTTATTTATTTATTTATTTTATTTATAGGTATCCTTCAGATTTTCGTTCGTTCGTTTCAGTCAAATGACGTCCATTGCTGGAAAAAGGCTTTCCCTTAGTATTTACACAACAACCGGGCCCGACAACAAGCATCCAGGTGCTCCCCACGATTCAGACTATTTTTTTTAAATATACTTACAATGTAGCACATAAGTCTTCAGTAAAGCTTAGCCTAGGCGCAGACCATCGTCGGCCGATAGTTTAGTCGGGTTGGGCTCTCAGTGCGCACACTGATCCACCTAAACAGCGCCTATGCTTAAGGCAGGTACTATCCTAAAATGAACTATTCTTTCTAATGGCCACGTCGCACGACATAAGTAACTGTCAATTAATGACATTTGACTTCATTAATTTGTACTTTGTTTAATGATACCCACTTCGTACATTTAGCTCGTTAAACAAACCTGCTGACACGCAACGCGACCGCATCGAAATGGAATACGTCAATTTGATAAATTAATAAACGATTTCATTGGCTTTACCCTCTTTTACAGTGTAAACTCGATTGTAACTCACTACCAGAAAGCTCAAATTCAATCGCGGAAATACGACAAGTTATGAAACTCATTCGTCTGTATTTCGTAAGAAATAAGGTCGAAGTTAGACCATAATATAAGACACATCAATTGCATAGGGCCGAGAAGGTAATATCAATAAGAATCGTATTAGGCACTCTCGATTTCACTCGATATTCGGAACATTGAATTGCTTTTACGAGTGTAGGTTCATATTTCTACATTGTTTTATATCTTGAAAGAGGTCAATCGTTTTATGAGTATTAGCTAACATTATTGTGTCCTTCAAGATCTATGAACTAAACTAAAACATAGTATTCAAATTCTTTGTCACTTATTTATGCCTTTGAGGCACATAACTCATTATTTGTCGTTTCGCTCTTGGCAGAGCGCTCGTGGTGACGTTGAGGGTTTATTTCTTCACCCAGGTGAACAAAGCGGAATTTTTAGTGTCCTCATTTCACCTCGGAACCATTTTACCCAACTTCATTTACCGGGTGAATTGAGTCAACTAAAGCAGTCGTCACCCAGGTAATATCACCCAGGTGAGCAAAGTGGAATAATCCACGTTTTCGATTGTAGAGTCGGATAAAGCTGTCCCCTCGATCTACCGCCATCTCTCCCTGTTAGCAGACTGCCTGGAGCAGTCAGATACGCGGTTTCCCTCTGCGAATGTCACTCTTGGTTAGTCACATAGGTGATGCCAAGCGTTCGGGTACCTTCAACTTTTCCCTGAACGACCAGTCGGATAACCAGTCGAAATAGCAGCGGATACCCATGATAATGTCCTGTAAAAGTAATTATTATAGTAATTTGTTCTATATTTTTAAAAATTTTCGCTTACAGTCGTAGGACGTGACATCGCAAGGAGCTTAAAATTTTTTGGGATACAAGCTTGCAAATGTCACACCGACCTTTCTACTGTTTCTAAAAGTAATCACGTCTTACTAAACATTAAAAGAAGAAGAAATAAATAAACTTTTACGTTCAAAACGAATTGAACAAAAAAACCACACCTTTATCTAGTTCCAAAACTTTCAATTGAAAAATACATTTAAGACTCTAGTCTTGAAGGGAATAACTTGTCTTATAAGTCATGGAATTAATGGTTAAGATGGTGGTATCCCTCCAATCCGTAGGTTCAATTACATATTTTTTACCTACACTCCTATTTACTTTTTCAAAACATTCTGCTTAGTACTTGGAACTACATAGCAAGTATAGCAACTTCAAAAGTTTTCTTTACAGTTACGTTCACTTTTATTACAGCTTTCTAAACAAAAATATCCTATTTCATACTTACGAACTTTCGGCGCTGCCTCGTCAAAGTTAGGTATAAGTTGTGAACTATAAATTGGGCACTTATCATAGAATCCTCGTGTTTAGAAGTTTCAAGACCTATTGTTGGGAACTACCGCCCTTTATAAGGGAAAGTAAATTAGGGACACGCGATGGGTTTTCCAACAATTTTAGGTTCCATTATGTTGGGTAATCTGACATAGGATACTTGACGTGCTTTATGGTCTTTTATTATTTATCTTATATGATTTTCATTTTAACATTTAATATCAATGGTAGGTACTGGATAATTAAATGTATTTATTTCCAATTGCTTTAGGACTTGATAATCCGACTGTAAAAAAGAATTTAATTATGAACGTGAAAAATGAAAATGAAAAACGTGAAAGCATGTTAAGCCATTGCACCTATTCAGTTTGTGCCCCACTAGGGAGACATTTATTTTCATCTACTATGGTCTGTACCTGTACCCATGCCAAGAATCTAAAAAGATTATTAAAACCATGAAACTTATGTTTAAAATTACATTCAATTATGAAAATTTCGTACATTAAAATAAATGTAGCTTTAGGACGTATAGAAGCTGTGTAAATAAATGCAAAAACAAGATATAATTTACGCTCTACCTTTAGCCAGCTTTTTAAAATCTCATTTGTAATAGAAATGGAAACAACGACGAATACTAACTACACTCTACTAAACCATTTTTTCGATGTTTCTGACAACTCGAAAGCAATATTTTATCGTTCTAATTACATTTTTAGAAGGTCTATTTCCCGCAGTCACTAACGATTGCTAACGGTCCAAGATTCAATTTCCTGTGCGTCCATCAACCTGTATTGGTTTAGGGTAGGTCACACTACGTGATCCTAAGCTGGTAAGTGGTGGATTTTGTCTTGATAAACCAAACAGGTCATCATCATCATCATCACTTACCATCGGGTGAGATACAGGCCAAGAGCTTCCTCGTTGTACATTAAAAAAATCATCTTAACGCCACGGCAAGTGAAACCGTTTGCATCGAACAGTGTTTGGTACCTTATCTTAACAACTTTTCTGATTTTAATGTCGGTCAATCTGTAGTTGCCAACATACGAAGTGACATAACTTTCAAACCCATTTTGGACCTACTTTGAAGGGTTAACTAACTAACTCATTGGACTAAGTTACTTTGTGATAAGTTTTTCTCCTGACGATTTTTTTTATTTTGATGAGTTAGGTTTAGTTGCATCACCTTATTTTAACCGTAAAAATAACAATAACCGGTGCTTATTGTATGGAGTTTGACAGATTTTTGAGGTTTGTCAAAGTTAGCTAAAGATTAAGCTGTAGATCCTGGCTACATCGGAGTTGCAGCGGTGGGAACGAGAGGTGGGAATAGTCCCGTTTGTCAAAGTTAAAGTAAGATGGTGCAACTTGGCCTTAGTGTGTATGGCAACTAGTTTCTTAGATAATATTGCTAGAAGTTTAGTGTGGTGTTACCCTTGGTAAAAAATGCGGGTTATTTCTCATCGCCAATTGGTAATGTCTTCAGGTGTTATAGCATAGTGAGGTATGGTCGTAGTTTGTCAAAGTCCTCGGTAACGCCTGCCGTGTGAATATTTATTGGAAAAGGCCGAATGACGGTAGTGTTCAGCGAAAACTATACCTTAGGTGGTTATTTATTCGTACAATACCGATCTTGACGGGACAAGGAAAAAATTACGTGCTTTTCGGCGATTTTACCACTCCTATCCAAACACACATTTAATAACTGTATATTCGTCTGACTCTCGCTTTAAAAATGTATTTATTTCATTTTCTAACATTTTAAACCAAAACAACAATCAGCAATAGTTAGGTTATGTACAAGCAATAGTCTAACTATTGTATAATAATAATAAGTCTAATAATAGTTTGTACGAGGCTTCCGGCGACTGGGACCGCGGTCCTAGTTAATTGCGGTCCCAGTCGCCGGAAGCCTCGTACAAACTACTTAAGTAAATTACATACTTACTATAAGACTCAAACTGCATAGTCATACAGCCGTTAACAAACACGTCAATGCGGGGCTTTTTTATAGTGTTACCGCTAAATACATAGTTACTTTGTTAGCTTAAGCCGTTTATTACAAAAAATAGTTATTTTTATAACAAAAAGGAGAATTCCAGTGATCCAACCATTATAACAAGTGAAACAACTTTGTTAATAAAATTATCGAATCTATCCGTTTTTCACACACATACTGATACCGCAGTTCGTGCAAAAGATAAATGGTAACATCGAAATGGTATTTAAAGAGCCCAGGGCATTGTGTATTTAGGTCATTGTTTCGTTTATTCCAACTAAAATTTAACTTCACCTGTATTTGCACTGAAATGTGTTTCGTGGTATTGTAAAAACTGTTTTCAAATGCTAAAATAATAGAATGCTCAGCCAGAACAATATTTAAAGCCTTTGAAATAGACTGTTATAAATCCATTCAGAATTGATTAAATGTTGGAAATATCATCCATTTGTGATGAAATGAAGGAACAATAAATAGGCTATACTTAGGAACAAATGAAAGCCATAAAATGTTTGCGGCACATGCATTCACTCGAAAACTGTAATAACTTTATAAATCTATACTTCTATATCTATTCGCTGGGTGCGAAGTACTAGGTGGGGGTAACATAATCTATCGCAGCGCTCATGGTGGTCAAAAGTAGAAATAATGTAAGCTCTGTCATCAGATGTATCTGTCAATGGCAAAGCGATTCTACATAATACATTTTAATATAATTAATTAATCGCATGAAAAGGGTCCTACTGGTAACTTAAATAAAAGAGTGGACTGTATTTCGATAGGGCTGGTTTAATAGCCGTTTACAATTTGGAAGTAACTAGACTATACAACGTGGTAGTACAAAAATGAGTCACAGTAGTTGTTGTGCACAGATGTTTGCCTTATGATGAGAGCGTGAATTATTGAACTCTACCCTTGTTTTGTTCTTAATTCTTCTACATCTCGGACTTGTCCAGCCAATACCAACAACTTTCCTTTAAATACGGTTTGTGGTTGGAATTTGATACTGTAAAACTCACAAACCCGGTCTTCAAAACAATACTCATTTCGATCTGAAAACGACATTTAATTTATTACTAGCGATACAGGAACATTTAAATATATTTACTGTTATTAATGAAACCGTTAAAATAGCTTTTTCTTTTTGTTTTACTGTAAAACTACAACTTTAAATGAAGTAAACAAACCCTGACACAATCAAAATTAAACACACTTTTTGGACTTACCCCATTTGATTTGAATGACCAAAATGATTTCAAAACCTTTTTTCCACCCAAATCGTGGTATCACAACAATTTATTAGTTGAAAATATTTGTTATCTTTTCATTTCGATATTTTTTCACAAATATACGACCTAAATGTCAATGTGACAGAGCCCACAAAGTTGTGGACGCTAGTTGGCGCTGTAATCGTGCACAGAGCCAATACTAATATTATAAATGCGAAAGTAACTCTATCTGTCTGTCTGTGTCGCTTTCACGCCTAAACACTGAACCAATTTTGCTGATGGCATAGGGATATTTTGAGTTTTTATCACGGTTTTTGAAACAGGGACGCGCGCGACAAAGTTTTTCTGTGACAGACAAAATTTCACGCGGGCGAAGCTGCGGGCGGAAAGCTAGTAACTTTAAAAATGTTATGTTACTTTATCCTCATGTTAGTCATATTAAAATTATACATAATATACCTACCAAGCATCTGTTTCCGTACCACGTTTACTCGTACGCCAAATATCTGGCAGACGCTTAAAAGCTTAAGTTTAGCTTAAAGCTTTAAACGTTAATCCAGAGCTTACGAAAGTGCTCGCCGTACACAACAGACTCCAATCGAGCAGAAGCGAGCTAATCTCACTGCGGGCGTGTTCTGTGGAGTGTCACAAAGAAAATTGTAAGTTTCACCCCTTCTGTTCCTTTTCAGGGGATGTATTAGCAACTGAAAAAGCAGTTGAAACTGCTGTTGGCTCTAAGTTAGCTAGTCTAGTTTTTCTATTTGGAGAGCTTCTCTTGAAATCTGAGTCTGTCAGAAGTGTCAATTAAATAGGTTATTAAGTTAACTTCAGCGTGACGTCACAAAGTGCTACACCTTGACGTCACGGGTCTCGTCCTTTGAACCTTGGCGCACTTTATCTCTTCCAATTTTCATTAGTTTGAAAAAATGAAAAAACGGTCGAGTATTTTTTGATAAGTTAACCGACGGATTCATTCAAATTCTTGCTTTTTTACCCAGGAAACATCCCTATTGAATATCCATGATTTTACCAGAAACCTAACTGACTTTAACCAATCAAATCTTCGTAATTGCTTTGCACTTCCTGCAAACAGAGTTGTTATACCACCCCAGGCAGTTGTAAGTCGACGGGACGGGTTATCGCGAATTCGCTTTGGTCTCGAAGCAAATATTGCACCCTTTGTGCAGCACTTTATCCCGGAACACTGGCTACGGCTCTGGATTAAAAAGTCGACTTTTGTACTTTCAACTTTACCCGTACTCGAGCGAATGACCGAAATAACAGAGAAGTAAGATATAAAGGTAAATGTTTGTTGGGGTGTACTTTGCGCTTTTCATCCCATTTTCTTAATTATGTAACTTGAATGAAGTTTATTTTTGCTTTGGCTTTCCTTACATTTACAAAATATTGTTTACCATTTTGTGAGGAATGAATAAACAATTTATTGTTTTACTAAATGAGTATTTTAAATCGTTCTAATCCAATTCTGAAAAACTTGTGCCACTTTCGCAAGCAAACAAGAACTTAAAATGTACCTTATAATTCATGCTAATCCCATACGAACTGTTCACAATGTAACCACTACTAGTGCGGTTAAAGTCGGTTCTGTCCGTTAATTGCCTGCCAGTGCCAGGATTCTCCGGAGCCACCGCATGCACAGGCCACAGCAGGTCAGACTGTACAGTTGGAAAATCGCTCTTGTTACTGCTACATAAGATACTAGATTGTTCAGCTTGATTTAGTACGAGAATGTACAAGATTGAGGCTTACAAATTGATTAAAGCATAGTTTGAACATTTCAACATTCAATTGTCTTTTTTTAATGCTCAAAAAGCAGGTATTTGACCGCAATACCTGCCCTGTAAGTGCCTATTCACTCTCGTTATATTTGCAAAAAATAATAATATTAACACTTAGGCTGAGTTGCACCACCTAACTTTGACCTTAGCCGGTGTATTTTGTATGGAGTTTGACAGATCTTTGACGTTTGTTAACGTCAAATTAAAATCCAGCCAACCCAGCCTTAGACAAAAGCTAGTGTTTTAAATGTAACTAGCGACTAAAAACCTTCCTCTTGAATCACTCTATCCATTAAAAAAACCACATTAAAATCCGTTGCGTAGTTTTAAAGATCTAAGCATACATAGGGACAGACAGTAAAGCGACTTTGTTTTATAAGTAGTGATGATGTAGTGATTAATACGAATTTTGTTATTCATAATGTTAAAAATACCAATTTCTTCCGTCAAAAGCAACCTGTTAGCAAACTTGTATAATACTGTCATGAAACGCGGTTTCCCCCCTACTTTTTGTGAAACGATAAGACCCTATCTCTCGAGCGGCCTCATTTTTATCGTGGCCAAGTAATTTGTGTGAGTAATCCTGCCACGTCTTTGATGACGTAATTGAGACCTTCAGAGGCGGGTCAGCCGCTATTTTGTGACGTCATCACTCTTAATACTGATTAAGCTTCTGCCTTCTTTCATTTAGTGACAGTTACACGTGTATACGATATACGTAAGTATATTGTCCATCATTAAGGCTCAGTTGCACCACCTAACTTTGACCGTAACTATAACGATAACCGGTGTTTTTTGTATGGAATTTGACAGATATTTGGCGTTTGTCAAAGTTAAAGTAAGATGGTGCAACCCAGCCCAAGTGTGCATTCTTACTTTCTAAGAGATTTTTTTGTCTTTAGTTAATGTTGACATAATAATTATACATAGTCTTATAGTCTAGAATAATGTACCCAACGAAAATGGTAAAATAATATTTCAAATATGTAGTTCTTTGTGAAGAGAAAAGAGTACCCAAAATAGGCTTTAAAATGAGTTTTATTTAAATACTTTTCGTCTAACATCGTCAATAATAAACCAGTCTTTAGGATGATAAAACAAATAGATAATGCTTTAGAAATGCTTATAGCACTAGTCTGGTAGAGCCGATTTCACAGCTGGGTAAACATTACATTATGTAGGTATAGGTATTATTATAACACTAGGTGCAGACTGAGGTAAATATCTCATAGCTCGTATGTAGTATAAGACATATAATATGCAGGTGTAACGATCAGATTATGTATTTTCACTTTGACTGAACACGACCTTATAAGTGTTGGATTATTGCACAAATGTACTTATTAGTTATTGCACAGTCCATTTAATTACTAAAATCCAAAGCGAAGAAGGATTTATTTTGTTAAATAATGTTAGTCAGGAAACTGTGAATGAGGACAAACCTCTTTTTTATTCTTTTTGGTTTACTCGATACTTTATTGCTTCACCACATTAGCGTTTAGGTCTTACAATTCAAGCAGATCAAGTTTTCTTTGAGTTTGTCTATTTATTTTGTTTGTCCTATTTTCCATGAGTTTCTGCACGTTTTGTAACAGTGATTTTCATAAACATGCATTTATCTTCACAAATTAACGTAGTTTATGAAAACTTATATACTAATATACGAGTATTTAGGTAGCTGCACACCTACCTTGATATAATTTTTCAGCTTTGCAATTAGGTCGCTTAGTATCAAATAAAATCGCCCATCATCCAAAGTCCCATTCATTTGGAACGCTGTGACATTATGACATGGATATTTATGGAATTTCATTCCATTAGAGCAGCTTAGATTTACGAGCATCAGTCATGCTCCATATTGATCTGCGGACAATTGGCTAAAACGGCTTTTTATGGTCCAAATGTTGGGCTGAGTGCACACGAGAGGACGGCTGAAAGAATATACATACTGTGTATTTCTATTTCGTCTAGCCCGACGGATTAGCAAGCTGAGGTGGCAATGGGCAGGGCACATAGTACACAGAACTGACGGCCGATGGGGCAGCAAGGTTCTGGAGTGGAGGCCACGTACCGGAAAGCGCAGCGTAGGACGTCCACCCACAAGGTGGACCGACCGACCTTATAAAGGTAGCAGGAAGGCACTGGATGCAGGTCTCCACCAACCGGCCATTGTGGAAATCATTGGGGGAGGCCTATGATGATAAGGATTTCTATTTAAACAAGGTTGTTTTGTCTAATATAGGCCAGTTGCTAACAAAAGTACCATCTTCGAAAATACCTTTATAAACTGTTGAACTTTGCAATAAATTCATATCTTAGGTATGAGTGTGTTTTAAAATCTGACCAATCATCTTGTTGTAATATTTACATACTTTGCAAATTGATTGAAAGACAGACATAATATGTAATTATGACATTGTGTTTTTTGTTAATAGTGAGGCGAGAGCTAAAACGCTTTTCCGGGAAAAAGACAATTTTTGCTCAGTGAGTCTTTCTATCAATGTAGTACGTTGTTTTACATTTTTTTGAAGCACAGATTGATCTAAAACTTTCCCTAATACTTGGCACTTCTAGGATTAATCTTAAAAATAATTTTGGGACACACAAAGGAGCTCTTAGCCAAATTGATAAGAGAATGAATTCTGTGAATTTCTATTCTCCATGCCGCCCTAGCCTTACTCCGCCCGCCCAGTGGGCGATATGTCGCAGTAATGGGCACAGTGGGCCGCCTGCGAAGGTTAATGTCTATCTCTACTTGATAATGATATGTAGCTAAACTTGGCATCGGCAGATTAATAAAATTGCACTTAAGGGCGCGAATTCTTGCTATTAAGGTCAATGGGTGACAGATATTGGCAGCGACGCAAAATGTAGTTCTAAATTGTAATTAAGAATGTCGTTTGGGATTCTGTAACGAATTTAGTGGTTCAGCAATCACCCGAGGTCGAGGGTTCGTGTCCCTCTTGAAAGAAAGACAAAAAATGTAATCTTAACTTTATGTGTTCTGGATTTTACGGTAATAGTTATTTTTTGTACTTTTTTTTAGTATTCCGTCCCAAAGGAATTCAGTAAGCTTGTGAATAATATTGGTGTAATAAAAGATAACTAGAGGATATTTTATCTATGATTATTTTCGACGTCATTAATATTCGTTCTCTGTATTTGTTTGCAAGATTACTAAACGTCTATTGGCGCCGACTAGTCATAGTTCGATCTTATTTCCACTGCACGTATTTGCAACAACATTCATCTTGCAAAATTATTTCCTACTTCCTCCAGAAAGTATTCAAACAATATTTAGATACAGATCTGGGGAGGAACTATCAGAAGGCAGTTGTATGAGTAAACAGTGCATGCTACGTAAATCAGGCGAGATTTATCTCTCACACATAAATTTGTATGATTTATGCTCACTACAATCGGTTCAGCATTGCTGAGATGCTACAGTATTTTATCTTTGTTATGTCAAGCGTACGAGCGGAATGATTAATACTTTTTTAGGGAAGTCAATATCAACGAAAAACAAATCTTCGTCTCTATCGAAATTAGATACCTACTTTAGTATGCGGAGTAGAAGGGATATAGTAGTATTATATGTCAGAATGGCGAGTGTATTGTCACAGAAATGAATATAATGAATATGAAATAAAGCTATCTATAATGTACCTTCATGTACTCGTAACCTTTAATTATTTTTGTTGTACCTCCATAAAACGGGAACAATTACAATTACAAAATGAGCCGCTAACCTGACGTCAGACTGGCGACATTCTGACGTTCACAATAAAAGAAGCAGAAGGAAAAGAGCATTCAAAGTTTTTCACAATAGACTCACATATTTTCACAAAAAAGCGCATTGGGCCAGTTATAATGCATGTCAGATTTATTTGTTTTCTATTGAAATTCTATCATGCTCGACTCTACAACCGTTTAGGTAATTTCCCCATGACCTAAGCTCTTGAGCCTGGAATTCTGGTCAAGCCCGTATCGATTATTCTGGCTCTAGGCATCTCTCAATACCACAATGCCTCTTGCCTCGAGTGTGTCTGCTCACAACACCATCTTACCTTCATGGCTATGATACATTTAAAGCACATTCACTGCCTGAAATAATTTTATATTAACATATTTACGTGCAATTTTACCTCATAGTAATAATAATATGATTGCAATTAATTTTGTCAGATTTTTTAGCAAGACGTATAAGTGTAGCGCTAAACTCAGTTGGTGCCTGAGGTTAGTGGAATGTCAAACTCATAAAACTCATTTATTTTTTAAATAGGCTTTTAAAAATCACTTTTACACGTCCCAGTATTAACCCTACCACTGCTTCGGGGCAATAAATGTGCCAGTGCTGCAGAGAAGAAGCAGCGCAAGAAACGTCAAAAAGATCTACTTCAGAATTATATGCTTTGTCACGTTCAATATGTCAATGTCACCCCTCCCGTGCCGCACCCATGCCTCCGGCACTGACTGGGCTAAGCTAGACCTGTAGTAACTAAACTTGAAATCAAAACATTTCCACAATATTGTTACAGCTTCATAAGAAGTACACACATTTTGCTTTAAATGAAGAGCATTCCGATTTTTTCAGTATAAAAATCTGTGAGATTATGACCTAGAAAAGGGGTGCTTTTATGCGCAGCAAATGCCATTAAAAACCAATTTAGAATCTAGTCAGGGAGCTACAGCGCGTAATTGAGATTTGTGACTTAATGCTGCGAACTAATAGTGCAACTGTGCCAAGGAACATTTAGAAAACTTAAACTCGTGTTATGATGATCGTATGTTTCTTTCACTGAAAATCTGTTATCTGTTATACCTTTTATTACAAAATTTGAAGCTCATATTAGGTAGTTACTTTATTTTTTAATATCAGTAACTAAAATGTGAACATAAATATTCGTTATCCAGGTGTAAAATGCTATTTATTTTATAAACATATGAAACGCAAACGATTGCCTTACTTCTTGTGTATTTTTGGAAGCATAAAATATTAAATGATTAACCTTTACCTTTAACTGCTATAATAAATATGTTTTGGTGATCCTAAAATAACAGGACAGTACCTTAATTATGCTTTCAGTTCGCAAAAGCTTATACAAATTGTTTGTTCTATTTCAAAGTTCATTGTCGCCTGACATAGCTAAAACAATGTGTACGGTCAGAAGAAAAACTTAAGTTGAGTTACACCATCTTATTTTGATTTTAGAAAACTTTAAAAAAACTATCAAACTCTATACAAAAAGCACCGGTTATTGTTAAAGTTACGTTAAATAAGTTAGTGCAACTCAGCCTAAGGAACATAAAAACGACATAAAGTTACAATTGGTAGAAGTAATATGGTAAATTGATTTAATATCAGAATTCAGAATACCTATCGCAACTTTTTTTTCCAAAATTAATGCTACTAAATTTTAATTATACCTTGATCAAACTAAATACACAAGAAAACGCATAATTTTTAATTACGTTAATACGACAGAGAAATCTCGGGAAAATTGACGTAGTTCATGGAACAAACTTACTTGGAACGATACGAGTCAAGGTTAATAAAATTAGGCTGGGTTGCACCATCTCATTGTAACTTGGACAAACGTCAAAAATGTGTCAAACTCCATACAAAACACACCGGTTATCGTTATAGTCACGGTTAAAGTTAGGTGGTGCAACTCAGCCTTAGTCTTTATTAGTAACAAGAATTTTAAGACATGTTTCACATTGCCAGTATATTAGTTTAACTCTACTTTTGCTGACCGTATTTCCAAACAAAAACGATGCATTCAGATTTCATCCTATTTCAAATGTGGAAAGGTTGAAAACGGAACGTAACATCAGCATTTTCCTTTTCTTGTAGAATACCCTGTACCATGAACACAAAAACGACTCCAAATCATATTTTTTTGCGACAATCTCCATACAGCAAAGCGAAAGGAGATGATAATTTCTAATAGATAGTGGTAGAACCCCGCTCGTGGGAACCCAACTTGTATGTTATCTGTAGAACTGTATTAATTATACAGTAATTACCTCTAATTACCGCTTTCGTGTCTTTAGAAGAGGTTGTAATTACGATGGTGTTGAAAAAGGCATTCAATCATATAGGAGTGCGTCGGTTGAGATTTATTTCAAAGCAATAGGGAAAGAACCTTGCTGCCCCATCGGCCGTCAGTTCTGCGTACTATGTGCCCTGCCCATTGCCACTTCAGCTTGCTAATCCATTTAAGGAAGGCGCTGGATGCAGGCCGCTACCAACCGACCTTTGGGAAATCATTAGGGGAGGCCTATGTTCAGCAGTGGACGTCCTATAGCTGAAATGATAATGATGAATAGGGAAAGCTTGGAATGACATATAATTTACCTTCAATATGAGGCTTTTTATTAGTTATATTTAGATCTTTTTCTTTTTTTTTTTATTAATAATTGCTGCAAACATCAATCTACATCAGTTCACTCTCATTTTCCCAAATTATTAAAAAGTACATATTGTGTTCTACCACACGCTAGTTAATTATAACAACAATAACGTAGCAGGTAGAGTCCAAAAATATAGTTTCTATTACGATTCCTGACAAGACTATCTTATTATTATCCTCATACTTACGCCCGTATTTACAAACATTACTATGAGGTCTCACAGTGCGCGTGGACGCACAGGGTCACACACGAACCAATCACAGAGTTCTATTCAACGCTGTGCGTTCGATTTGCTGCTTCACTTAAGCAAGTATCGTTTGTGAATACGGGTACTATAGTCACATGCAATATAATAGACCCTTCTCCAAATATCAATTTGAGCTATGTTGGATCAGGAAAATGGTGAGTGTTCATTAGATACTTTTCTTTCCCTAATAACGCCCGTATTTACAAACATTACTATGAGGTCTCACAGTGCACGTAGACGCATAGGGTGACACACGAACAATACGGGCGCTCCTTGCTCTAATGTCATTTTAATGATGACATTTGAAAACTTTCCTACCTACCTTCTTTTTGTTTTTTGATCTATTCGTTTCTAGCCGGCAAATCTCATCTCGATAAAAATGAAGCAAGATATTTACAATGAAAAGCTTCGTGGAAATCTGTGAAAAGAATTTGGAGGAGCTAAAAAAGAGAGTTTGAGTGATTCCAAAATGGTATCAGGTTATTTTTTTATTACATACTCGTTGTTTAACCCCCTTGGGTCAAAGTCGAATCGAGGATGTACTAGTTTAGAAATAAAAGCCAAACTCAGTACACGACGGGTTTATTACGTCACCACAATCGGTTAGTAACAATTGTCACTTAGTACGCAATAAAGATTTGAATTTGAACAAGTAGGATGGTTAATGTGAACGGTGGTCCAAAACCTTCGCGCATATATGGGTCGCCTAAAACTTCGACACCGCGGTGTAAGTCAGCACAACGTCATCTATTGACAGTCTTGCGAACTAAAATGTCTTAGAATCTACGGAAACTAATTGACTGGACATTGACTTATAGACTATTCTTACACTCGTACCTACTTCTTCAGGTTGTTTAAAACATCAATTTGATCTTAATTTTTTTGTGTGTTCTCTGTAGCTTACTGGTTAAGGAGTCTCACGATTCTGGAGTCATGGGTTGATATTCAGACTGAATCAAGAGATTGAGAAATGATTCTGTGTAAATTTTTATTTAATCCAAGTTTGGTCAGTTCATCACAATTCACATGACAAAATATGAGGCAAATGTTCAACTAAAATAGGTGAGATGACAGATCTTTAAACTTGGAACAAGCTTTTCAAAGTTTAGTAGCTACAGTTTTTAGTTTCTAATTCTATCGGCATAAAAAAGAATTAACTTAGAATATAATCATTTTTTCGTATCTACACTGGTCATCACAAAAATCGGCCCACCTACGTTTTACAGGAAAGCTCGTTTCTA
Organism: Ostrinia nubilalis; assembly: GCF_963855985.1. Taxonomy (NCBI): domain Eukaryota; kingdom Metazoa; phylum Arthropoda; class Insecta; order Lepidoptera; family Crambidae; genus Ostrinia; species Ostrinia nubilalis. The sequence continues at coordinate 1,057,813 of NC_087101.1, forward strand.
CTGACACAATCATGGTGCCCCAACAATATTGGTGTTATTTGAAAGCCCAATAAATATCCTTAAAGAAAAACACATTTAATTTCTTAATAAACGATTTAAACGATTAACATATACAATAATTGTGACTTGAAAAAAGACCGCACTTTGGGCTCACCTCTGGGATCAATTAGACCAATTTTTATGGTTATAAAACCAAATAATGATCTCACGTGTCCTCTTTAACAGATGGATAGCGATTAATCCCAACTTAACAGTTTTATAGCCATAAAAGTTGGATCAAGCGTAACTACCTATTTTTTGTAGTAGTGACTCTGGATTCTTCTACAGACACATTTTTGGGGTTAAAACCTTTCCTTTAATGAAATGAAGTTTAGAACTAGGCTTTTAAATGGTGCCAATATTGGTGGAAAGTGGGGATGCATACGTTTGAAAGTGCTTGTCGCGGGTGGGTCGATTTTTGTGATGACCAGTGTACGTGATCGAAGTCAGGCACGTCTCACAATGTATATTGATTCCATATCGATATCATTGAATAGAGTCATTGGCACCGCGAAACTTCTCATAACAATCAAACGATAAATCCACGGACAGATCGCTGGAACTAAAACAATGAGATGGCTTATCGACGGGTTACTGAGTTCACGAAGTGGCAGTAGGGTTAGATAACGATAATGTCTCTAATGTCTAATCTTATTAGAGCTTAGTTTATTCTATTCAGTGCTCAGAATACGGAACAAACCAGAAACCGTCAACGGGCGTAAATGTGTATTCATATAAATTACTCCGAATCGCACTAATTTGACTTTAGAGCAATTAGTCAATGGCCGGCGCGCGCATTGTTTACATATCCGTCAGATTGACACTTTATAATTAAATTATGCCGTCTTGTGCCGTTCCAACATGTAAGAATGCTACTAGAATTACAAAGAAAGTGCATGGGATCATGTTTTATCCGTAAGTAGCACATTTCCAATTCATTTTAATTAAATAATAATTTTCAAAAAAAATCACGGTTGTATTTTGTAAGTGTTGCCACAGGTCAACGGAATATTTTACCCTACTTTTTATATTGAATTACATTTGTCTATAAAAAATTCACGCGTTAATTTTGTTAGCGTTACCACAGAATAATGGAATATTTTCCCCATCCTTTTTGTTTTAATTAGTTTTTAGTGTAATTTCATCCATGACATGACAACCTGATTAATTAAATTATAAGTGCCACTTGTGGTCTAAACTGAATAAATATTTTTGATTTTGATTTGAATTAATTTATAATATTACTCCCTAAATAATGAGGAGATAATAAATTACTATCGTGAATTTCATACTTTCCCATTTATTCAAAAGTAAGGCATTGGTATCAACAGATCAGCAGCAGCAATATTTGTATATTTAATAATAATTTTAAGTAATTAATTATTGCTTACATACTTACTCTGATTTTCTTTCAGGATACACAGCCAGAGTTGCCTCGCAATCAAATTCAAGTATTGGTGATGTTTTTGATTTGGATTCTGTTTTTGACTCCAAGAAAAGTTAAACTAAAAGCACTACTGCGCCGTAAACAAATGTTTTGTTGTCGATATGTTTACATAATAAAGAACCTTAAGTTTCTTTTTTGTTTTACTTGGCATTCTAAAATTTATATTCGACTTTTGTAATTGACTTTTAAATAACATATTATACCTACATGTAGTATATTACACTATTTAATAGAAATAAATAATCATCTACACTTGGTTACTTCGGAGTAAAAATTAAATTCATAGGTAGGTAGGTACTATCTATGCCTATGGCCAGTCATGTCGTCTCGTTCTATCGCAAAGAATCACCATTCACCATTTGATGAGAGCGAGAGCAAAAACGGAAATGGATAGTTAACACTGTGGCCGTGTGTACTTATTTCACTTACTTATTTTTTACTTGTTTAACATCTCTTTAAAAAATTACATAATTTTACCCCAAAAATGGGGGTGTCACACGGCGCTAGTAACACTAAAGGGGGTAGAGGGGCGCGGGAGAGGAAGTATTTTGGACACAAGTTGCCGCGTAGAAATGTTATCGAACACTCCTTCTGGTTTGTTCTGTATTCTGAGATTCAGTGTGGATTCGACCAAACAAGAGTAAATATCAATCTCAGAATAAACTTGTCATTTTGACATATTTCCCATACTGAAACTGTCAATGTGCCAGTCAAAAAGTTTGGTCGAATCGGGCCTCAATCAAAAAGACAAACAACAATAGCATACTGTTTATTTTATCCCACCAAAAACATTATCACAAGTAATTTTTGCAAGACGATACATGTCTCGCATTGTGTAAAAAATATAATCAGACCTTATACTCGTACTTACAGCCAAGCTTCAAACTCTACAACCACACAATTTCTATTCCTTCGTAAAAATTTGTGGCACGACCGTTTCGCTATCGTCACATCAGCATATTAAGATGAAATTTATTCACTGATCATTACTTTACAGTAGTTATTGTAGTAACAAAAAATATTCACTTTTGAGGGTAGGTAGATTCATACCTACTACTTTTCATCATAAAATGATGACAACGAAAGTTATGTCTCTATGTATTTTTAATATTACTTAAATTGGTGGTACCCAGTTCATGTTTTAAAATAGACACAGATGGACCGATCCCACCGTATAGACAAACCCTAGTGTAATATCTACCTCGCATTGAAACTGTTAATCAAAGACAATCAAAGCTTATTGGCTGGTTTTGTTCATTAACTCAAATTCACACGTTTTCATAACTTCGTATTATATGTTAACTTTTAATTAAATCTTTTTACTCTGGATGAGCTAGCGTATCTATACAAATATTTAAACGCGAAAGAAATGGAAATTCAAGTTCTTTGTTGCTTTTTTAAGGATGTTTGTTACTACTTCGCACAAATTGAAATTAAATAAATAAATAAAAACTACTATTGTTTGGATTTTGATGGAGCTCAACGAGGTTATAGGTTAAATAAACACCAGAATAGCACACTAGCATGAGGAGATCCGTAAACGAACTAAAGTCGCTGACATAGCCCGACGGATCAGCAAGCTGAAGTGGCAGTGGGCAGGGCACATAGTACGCAGAACTGACGGCCGATTGGGCAGCAAGGTTCTGGAATGGAGGCCACGTACCGGAAAACGCAGCGTGAGACGTCCACCCACTTATTATTATTATTATTCTCTTTATTAACTTTGGTTCTTAATTTTAAATATTTTTTTACAATGTAAATTATCAAAAAAAAAAAAAAAAAATACATTATAAAAAAATACTTAAAAATAGTTATTCCGCTGGTAGCGGAGCAGGGCCCAAGCTACCGGTGGTCAGGGTCGCAGGCTGAGGAACCTCCGGACAATGCGTGCCGTGCTGAGGATCACCGCCTTTTGCATCTGACCCTTGAGCCAACCATCCAGCGAGAGCTTCTTCTTCTTTTTATTATTATTATTATTATAGCTTTATATTCCACATTTTTACAGTTTGATTCAATTAATCTATATCTCTTGTTTGTGGCCCCACAGGCCACATAGCCAGCGACAGGGAAAGGTGGAAAAAGATGGAGGAGGCTTTTACCCACTTATTAGAAATGGATAAATTATATTATAGATATAGATTCTTATTAGATAGACTATTATCAAAATTTGGACGAAATCGCGAGAAAAAGTTAGTTCAAAAGTTATAAAAAAATCTACGAAAACTTCCTGCTTTCAAATTATTTTTATTTTAGCGTGCCAAGACTTTTTATTTATATTTATTTTCTAAGAAAAAGACAATAATCAAAGCGTATGTACGTTTTCACACGGGAACGGAAGAACGTTCTGCGGTACAATTAGTAAAAGAATAAAGAATACCTGCTTCAAATTGCGGATGTCCTGCTGCGTGTAATGTTAATGATGGATCGCTTAATTAATTATAGCTTCTTCTTTCTTAGTATACCTCCCTATTATAAATTTAATTAATCCTTAATAGTCGTAATTCTTAAATCTATATTAACGATTGCTATTCATAAACCTATTAACAATTTCCATTCATAGATAATTCTATAGATAAATGATTAGCAAATTATTGATGGAAGGTTATTGGGGAACTATAGGGGTTTTTGTTGACATAGGAGTTCTTGTATCTACCTTTACGAGAAATTATACTTATTTTTATTTTTCGTAGAAGTGTTTTCTGTAAAGTCAAAAAGTTGAAGTAATTATGATTTTTACGAGTATTAGAACCGAATACTGATATCATGTATTGCTAGCTTTTAAACGAGAAAATAATATTTTAATCGTGTGTTCCATATGAAGCTTACTAACCGAATACTGATATCAAAACATTGTCAGCTTTTAAACGAGACACAACAGTATTTTAATCGTTGTGTTCCATATGAAGCTTACTGGACAGTAGAGAGTACTTAGTTAGTTTATTTAGTTGAAACAAAGCTAAGTAAGATCTTTTTACTTTGCGACACTCGTACACGGATTATGAAGTAGATACTTATTGACGCTCTACAATAATACGCTTCATTGAAGTAGCTATCGTCAGTCATACAACAATAGTTCGTCGAGTATTATGACAGCACGTATAAAAACAGGCAAAACACATCTAATTTTCATTAGGATTATCATTGCGATTAAGAACACACTTCCAAAACAAATTGACTGATCAAGGCACAGACCACCGACTTTTAGTTGGCCGATAGTTGGACCTGATTCTTACTTTATATTGTTTTAAACTTTCATGGCCACTAAAATAATAATTAATTCGAAAAAAAACAAAGAAAAACTTGTATGAAAAATCGGCCGATACCAAATCGGTCACTTTCATAATCTCCATACTGATCAACAGCCCGACCCAACTATCGGTCAACTCAAAGTCGGTGGTCTGCGCTAAAAATACTCTACATAGGAGGTAATCAGTTCTGACAGGGATTTTACTGTATTGCAGTATTTGCAGGGTATTCAGAAAATCACCAAAGCCTTTTATCTCCTAATTTTCATGACCCCACATCAAAGCCTCTAATTTGACATCCGATATCCTAAACCACACGATGCACTCGGAATGAACCCTCATGTCACTCCACTAATCGATTGAGGGTGTTGACCGATCAAAATCGAGTTGGCATTGAGTTCTCGCGACCAATCGATTGGACAACGATGTGGATATCATTAATAACATTGTCAGAGCCAATATTGTTTCAAAAGTGTCATTTATCGCAATAAACTGGAAATTGGAATGTTTGAATTGTCACAATGTTGATGTTTGGTTGTGGACGTGTTAATTTAATTTAAACATAAAATGTTGAACTTCAACTATACATAACATGTCTGATAAATTGTTATAGTTAAGCGATTGAAGGTCCAGTAAAGAGGAGTTTAAACTATTTTGCATTTACTTTGCGATTGCGTTGCTCATATCCTAAAGACCTCGCCTCAGGCTTCGAGATGAAGTAAGAAATGATGACGTCGCACAGTGTGTTATGGGACTGTATAAACGGACATTCTCATTGATTTGATGAAACGTATAGAGCTCAGTTATACAAACATGATAGTAAAACTCCCGTTTGAAAATTCCACGTAGTTTTCGCGGTATAAAAATTCAAAGTTACCTATTTTTTTACTTCAAAATTATGCAAAAATATTCTCACTCTTTAACTAATAACATTTAATTCAGAATTGTTACAATACTTCATAGAGCTCTTAAAACTACACGTAATAAGCGTATTAAGTGCTTCGTAAACGCATTCAATTAATTAGGAAAAATGATTTTAGTGTTTTTTGTTTTTATTTTTTTTCTCAATTATACCTTAATATATGCAAACATTTTAATTGCAAGATATAGTCTGATATTTAATCTAATTGTATTAATAAATTCAGCTTTAAACTCCGTGATATATTTGAGAAAAAACATAAAACGTCTTAATAAAATTTTTACGAGTCTAGGGTCGACAATTTTGGAAGGAATAATTCATGTCTAAAAAGTTTCAAATCCCGCCTGTTATGTGCATAGTGTTGAAGGTTCTTAAAAGTCACATTCACATTGTTTTTAACCGACTTCAGAAAAAGGAGGAGGTTCTCAAGTCGAGTTATTTTTCTTTTTTAACACTCTTATATTAACTTCACCCCCCCACCCCCATCACTTAGATGGTTGGCAGTCCACAACAGTACGTTTCTCTAGAAACTTCCTGCCCCGTACAACCAAACTGTGGAATGGACTGTCGTCTGCGGTGTTTCCGGACGGATACGACCTGCAAGCTTTCAAGAGGAGAGCGTATCTTTACCTTAAAGGCCGGCAACGCACCTGTAACGCCCCTGGGTCTGCGGGTGTCTATGGGCGACGGTAATCACTTACCATCAGGTGATCCGTCTGCTCGTTTGCCTCCTATCACATAAAAAAAAAAAAAATCTTAACTTGTATGTAAGTAACTAACTAAAAAAGTATGTAAACTAATCTAGGAAGTCGAATTTATCCTACCTTTAATAATTTTCTCATTGATTTGAAACCTATGTAAATCGAATGTCAATACAATAATTTGGTACAATCGAGCTGATGATATTTAAACATCCAAAAGAAATATTGCAATTAAAAAGTGATGGGAAATTTACAATTCTATATTGCGCATATTTTCAATTTGATTTTCCTCAAATATATCACGGAATTTAAAGCTGATTTTTTTATGCAATTAGATTAAATATCAGACTATATCTTGCACTTAAAAATGTTTGCATATATTAAGATATAATTGAGAAAAAAAATAAAAACAAAAATCACTAAAATCATTTTTCCTAATTAACTGAATGCGTTTACGAAGCACTTAATACGCTTATTACGTGTAGTTTTAAGAGCTTTATGAAGTATTATAACAATTCTGAATTAAATGTTATTAGTTAACGAGTGAGAATATTTTTGCATAATTTTGAAGTAAAAAAATAGGTAACTTTGAATTTTTATACCGCGAAAACTACTTGGAATTTTCAAACGGGAGTTTTACTATCATGTTTGTATAACTGAGCTCTATACGGTTCATCAAATAAATGAGAATGTCCGATTATACAGTCTCATAACATACTGTGCGTCGGAAGAGGTCAGATTCAAAAGATACGTTACATTATAAGGGCTGTCTGCTGATATCTTTCCCGAAAACTGAAATCCGTTCCTCTGTAAAACAAGAGTGAATAAGCATTTAATGGGCAGACTGCTAGACTACTTATCCTAGACTGCATCTCGCATAACTTCAGGCCCGATTGCGGTGAAATAACTGCCTTGTTCTGGTTAAAAAAATATAAGTACCAGCTCAAGGATCCGTACCAAGAATTTAACAAATTTTATGAAAATTGCAATACAATTAAATTCAATACAATTTCAACTATAACATTTACGTTCTTATGTGTGTAGAGAAAAGCTAAAACAAGGTCGTTAAAATCCTTTCCAAATACCCACATACATCTGGCTTCATGTTGAAGCTTTTGTTTTCCCCCAACTAGCCGGTTACGCTTTGGGACAGGGCTGTCAGTTGTCCGGGGCCGTCCGGTGGTTCCAGAATCCGGATGGCTGTGTACCTGATTGTTCCGGACAGGGACGTGAGATGCGGGTGCATAGCCGCGTCACGGAGCGCTTTGATATTTGCTTTTTGCGGATTTCGGAAGAGTGTAAAACATTCTGCAGCTATCCTAGTGTTTTAGTGTGACTTTATGGTAACGAAAATGTAGAGTTATGTGTTATACGAATGTAGTGTAGAAGAAATAAATAAATTCAAGGCTTTTTGGACTTAGTCTTTATCTGGAACGCCTTTACAGTTTAATAGTTAGGATACAGGTTTTTACGTTACGGAGTATTTCATGTTTGCAAGATATTTTGCTATGAACATGAAGTAGTCAAACTATGATAAAATGATGAGAACCCATATTATTATCACATCCACCAATGTTAATTTGCTATTGATTACATTAAAGCTTGTAGCAAAAACCATTTAGTGACCATAAAAATGGCTATCACTGAATATATCAAAACTAATAGGGTTGTCAACCGTCCGGCCTCCGGACAGGGTGTGTCCGCCGGACGCGCGGGTTCAATGGAGCGTTGCGGTGGCGTGAGTCGGAAATTCCCTTTGTGCAAATCGCTGTGTATTTTATTCCGATGTTTACTATAGTGGGTGAAACTAATATGTGCCAGATGACACTATTTTGAAGCTAGGTATTAAACGGTACATATCAGTACAAGCGAACATGATATTATTGTATCGTATCAAAGTTTAGGATACAGTTATATCCATTGCGATACGGATGCAAGAGATAAATTGTTCTTTAGTATCTAGGTACCTACTAATTAGATAAATATCTTTGAATAGTTGTCAACGATTTAAACTCCTGAGTTAGAATATCTACTTATCAAGAGTAATCAAGACGGAACAATGTTATCAGCATGTCATAACTTTTTTGACTTTTCCATCTTTAGGTGGGAAACGCGAATGAATTCCCAGTTTTGTTAGAACATCTGGAATACTTAAAAATTGAGCTCTTTTTTATATTATTCGCATCAGGCTATAAAAGTATATACCTAAATGTTGCAAAAACTGTTAGACATTGAAAAAGTTCACCACAAGCTGAAAATAATGTTAATCTAGCACACGACCGGCAAACAAAGGTCTGACAGTAATTTAAGAGATTTCGCATTTCAGCTCGTATTTTTGGGCTTTATGGAACCTTAATACTAAAAAAATAACGTTTAGTTTTAAGATTACGTTTATCTAAATACACTCGTCGTCAATTAAATCGCACCTCCCGCGACAAGCACTTTGAAACGTATGCATCCCCACTTCCCACCAATATTGGCACCATTTAAAAGCCTAGTTCTAAACTTCATTTCATTAAAGGAAAGGTTTTTACCCTAAAAATGTGTCTTTAGAAGGGTCTAGAGTCACTTCTTCAAAAAATAGGTAGTTACGTTTGAGCCACTTTTATGGCCATAAAACTGTTAAGTTGGGATTAATCGCCATCCATCTGTTAAAGAGGACACGTGTAATCATTATTTCGTTTTATAACCATAAAAATTGGTCTAATTGATCCCATAGGTGGGCCCAAAGTGAGTTATTTTTTCAAGTCACATTTATAGTATATGTTAATCATTTATTAAGAAATTAAATGTGTTTTTCTTTAAGGATATTTATTGGGCTTTCAAATAACACCAATATTGTTGGGGCACCATGATTGTGTCAGAAGAAAATCGTTAAAGTTCGCGTCGCGGAAGGTGCGGTTTATTTGATGTTGAGTATATATAAAAGGAGTGTTTTATATAAATTTGAGAATTCATCAAAAATAATTATTATTACTAACGGGATTGCTACCATGTACCTTAGTTTTGAGTTTCCGATATTTCGGCACTGTTTGAGTTTCTTCAGTTACTCCGTGACCATGGCGCTTGAAACAGTGCCGAAATATCGGAAACTCAAAATTAAGGTACATGGTAGCAATCCCGTTAGTAATAATAATTATGTTAGTTACCATGAAAGTTTAAAACAATATTTCATCAAAAATATTTTTGAGAATTTTGACGATTTAACATAGGGAATGAAGCAGTAGGCACTTGTAGGTCTATGTAGTGTTTTTTTTTTCATAAAAAGCTTGTAATATCTCAAACTAAACCTAATTCATTTGTTTCTGAATCACTACAAAATATTTATAACTCACCGCACTTTATCCGTGCGTTGGCAATACAAATATTATACAAACTAACCCGATTGAATTCGATACTGTAACAACATGCAGGGAATCAAAATAAGCTGTCAATATGATGAACGATCAGCCAAAATGATGGATAACAGTGTAGTTCACCTGTAAACACACTACGGGCTTCCGAAATAGCCCCTTTGTCGAAACTGTTTAGCTCAGGTGCAGAATATAACTTCGCAAAATATTGTACCTACTTACTTTCTATTTTTAGAAAAAGCGTCATCAATATTTTTCGGGGCAAACAGGCTGGCAGATTTACAGTATTTTTAATCATCATCATCATCATCATCATCATCTCAGCCATAGGACGTTTACTGCTGAACATAGGCCTCTCCCAATGCTTTCCATGCTGCCCGGTTGGTAGCGTTTATAATATTTATAATATTGGTATGGAACTAGACAAATCAATGAGCAGTCATCCCATATTTAGGCTGGGTTGCACCACTATACTTTAACTTTAGTGAACGTCAAAAATGTGTCAGATTTCTCGCAAAAAACACCGGTAATCGTTATAGCTACGGTTAAGGTTAGATGATGCAACTCAGCCTTACAGTATTTTAAATATTGGTATGGAACTACAATCGTTATAAGCAGTAATCTCTAGCCCCCTAGACATAAATATAAAATTCATAAGGATTCGATGTCGAAAATAAAATACCTACAAAAAGAAATCGGAGTGAAGCGATTTCTGAATCAAAACGTTTTTTGCCGAAGAGGGTTCGTGAGCTAAGAATGATTATCCCTATTCCTCGTATCCACGAATCTACCTAAAGGTGGACAGGACAATCTATTCTCCATGTACTCATATGATGCCAATAAACAAACATCAAAGGAAAGGGCAAGAGATTATTGACAGTGGACCACGAGAGCCCAAAGGTCAACGGATCGATCGGACCGATGCGGGTCCACTCGGCGTCGTTGTTGTTTTACTGTTATCGTTGTTGGTTCGATTGCTGGACGGTCAGTTTACTAAATAAACTACAGTACCAGGACCGCACGATTGAAGAGTAGAATAAATAGGTACCTACGCAATTATCTTTTACAAGCTTCTACTTGTGACTTCGCCCACGTGAAACTCAGTTTGTCACAGATTTTAGCCTTATGTATATTATTTAGATGTACCTACAAAGGGATGTATAATAATAGATGTAATTTCATAAAAATCCGTTCAACGGTTTTTGTGTGTAAGCGTAACTACATTCATCATACGCCCAAAAAAACTTTCGTAGGATTTGGCATTTTGCTATTTGTAGTATTTCGCTTAGGGCCCGTTTCACCATTTGCTGCTATTAATCTCCTGTCAGAAATTTGTTTGTGAGATAGCATTATGTCATACTTTACTGAAAATGCCACTCTTCATCTTTGGTGCTTCTGTATCTAACATAGAATGAATAATGCTCAAATTGGAAACAGCTCTTTATTTGCGCAAATACTTATTAACAGAGTACAAAAGAACTTTCAAACATACCATGGAGGCTTCTGATATAATATAATAACTGATACATCTTCTTTTTCAGCCAAATGACGTCCACTGCTGGACAAAGGCCTCCCCCAAGGTTTTCCACAATGAACGGTCCTGCGCTGCCCGCATCCAGGCTCTTCCCGCGACCTTTACCAGATCGTCGGTCCACCTAGTAGGAGGCCTGCCCACGCTACGTCTTCCAGCCCATACTGAACTGATACATATTATGTCACAAAATACAGCACAAAGGATAAAAATAACCTTTATTCTGTTTTAATTGAACTTCTACGAAATTTGTGAAAAGGGACACGTCGAATTTTGATGCTATACTCGTACATCGGTGGAGTATTAATTATTACGCTTTCATTATGTAAACAAATTGTTTGCGTAACTTTAATATTTAATTATCATTTTTGACGTAACTGTTCTTAACTGTAATGTAACCAGCTATAGTCTGCAGCATTACTCACATAAAATACTTGGTCATGATTGATTTCCGCCTTAGGCAGTTCGATTTTTTCAAGTTGTTTATTTTAAAATGTTGTCTCAAAAATATTACCCTTATACTATGCCACCTCGCATTAAAACACGGTGGTATAATATAAACTATTCTATTACTTATTCGTCATTTCTTACTAAGTAAAATCATAAGTAGGCTTAGAGGGCATAAACCTGCTATATTTATACTAAACTAGCGGTCGCTCGGGACTTCGTACGCGTGGATCCTGTTTTACCTCTTTAAGGGTTGTATTTTGCAAAATCCCCTCTTAGTGAGCACCTACGTTCTAAAAGGAACCCCCATGTAAAATTTTACACTCCCAGCACTTGTAGTTTCTGAGATATAGGGCAGATTTACACTCAAAGCCGACAATAAACGAAAAATGAAAAACTAATTCTGCTACTTATTGAATTACACCAAATTAGTAACACTAATTAATACAAAACAAAAACAAAAAAAAAATCATCAAAACCATCGGCTGTAAAAAGCTTTTAACAGTTAAGAAATACAGTTAACCTGTCGATGCCGGGTTTCCTTCGTCAGTCGTCGGTTCAAAATGTTTGGACGTTTGATTAAAGTTCTTCAAAGGTTCAGTTTAAAGTGCAGACAGCTTCTGACGTGCAGGCAACCATTTTGGTTAATGAAGAGTGGTTCTGGTAACTGTTAGGGATAATTTTGAATATATTGGCCCTGCGAAGCTAATAGAATAGAATAAAATGGAATTTATTTGGAATGAAAAGTGACAAGAAGGTGAATCGTTGGCGCTTACCAATTTAATTGTACTGATTACAGAAAAACAATGATTTGCGAACCTGTTTAATAGAGCTTTAATTTAAATTGGTAGAGACAAGAGTAGGTTTAGAGACTCGGTCTAGAATATGCCTTGTATTATTTAAGCACACAATAACTGTTACTAGTAGAAAAACTTACTACTTACTTAGGATATTTATCCTTAAAATTGCCCTATCAGTTCTTAGTTTATTTATCGTCTAATAAATAATAAAGATAAATCATATTATAAAATAGAGTCAATTATAATAATAAAAGTACTTGTATAATGATTTTGTGTTCGTACTTAGCGTATAGATGTGACTGATGTTTTATTCATAAATCAGACTAGAATATTCCTTTGACATGTTTGAAAAATGTGTATTTTGATGTTCGCTGCAGTGCACCGCATCTGTAACATCAGAGAACATTTTAATTCTCGTAAAGATGAAACTGTTACCACAGTAGAAATTATTACAGTAGGCTAGTGCAATATAAATCTGTATATAAAACCGAAATACCACTCACCGATTTAATCACCATCAGAAACTATAACACCTAAAGTCCGGCCGTCCGAGCAGATAGAAGTTCGTCCAATGACCCCAAGCTACCCATTCTTACTGTACACTTGCTGCGGCCGCCCATCGCACATAATTACGTGCGACTGCGAGTGATAAGGATGGGTAGCTTGTGGTCATTGGACGAAATTCTATCTGCTCGGCGACCGGACTTTACATACTTAAAATTTGGCAAGTAGGTTCCTTATAGGGTGTAGACATCTGCTAACGAATTTTACGAAATTCTACCCCTAAGGAGGTAAAACGGGGTCTACGCGTACGAAGTCGCTTAATCTCTGAACAGCACTTCTGAACTATCCTCCATTGTGGCGATCCCGTAACTTTGTTTGTGGAATTCGTTCACGGGACGTTACCGTCGCGTTTACGACGTATTTACACGAATGTTAAATTTAATTTACTTGTGTAACTGACGACACTCACTAACTCGACATGTGAATATGATAAATTCTTTGAAATATGCCATGATAGTTTGTCAGTCACGAAGTGGTTTGACATTTACTGTTAAACATTTCTGCTTCAAATACATACAAATCATAGAGAGAAAAATCAACGTTCATTTACCTAAGCCATTTGGTATGATTAGTTTGGTATAATTAACATAAAATGTCATCATACCATGCTGATAGCTTATTTTACAATCATCATCATCATCTCAGCCACAGGACGTCCACTGCTGAACATAGGCCTCTCCCAATGCTTTCCATGCTGCCCGGTTGGTAGCGGCCTGTGTTGGTATTTTACAATAGTTGATGAAAAACAAAGAAAATTGTGAAAAGTAGTCATAGTCATAAATGTTTATTGCATTTATAGTAATGTTTAATAGTAGACAGAGATTAACTTGAAAAAACAAAACCTAATCACTTTCATTGATAAATCTTGTTTGTTACTTGTAATAAAATTGATTTTACTTTGCTGTATGGGTCTCCTTAGGGCTACCAAATAAATGTTTTTCTCTTTTTCTAAGTAAACATGTTTTGTAAGTCAATTCCTGTCAACGTCAATAAAACCCTTTCATTTTAGCCTGTTTGGTACAGAGGACAGCACATCAGTCTTAACATTTATTGCAAAATCGCCTCTATAACTTAGTACATAGAGGCCACTGTGCTTAGCTTTACGTACCGTCGTTGGTACAACGAGAAATTCAATTTTATATTCATTCACAAAGTTCTAAATGAATTATGTACTTGTTTCTTCAATAAGAAAATATCCTATCAATTTATTTATTTAGCATAAAATACACAGTTAATACTTTTCAATGCTGTTGGTAGCTTAGGTTGTATTAACTACGACTTTTATCTATCTACTAAGGCTGAGTTGCACCCCTTCCTCCCGGACCGCCGTCAAGTAAACACGTCTCGAAATTAGTGTAATTTTAATAGAAAAATCAATATTTTTAACATTTAAATCACAACTTAAAAAATAGGAGTGCATAACAAGTCAGGAGGTATCACCACTGAGCAAGCATCTACCAGAAAGTGACTACTCCGCGCCGTAGCATTACTCACCGCTGACTCCGCCCACCTCGTAGCAAGTGCTACGAAGCGATCTACGGCACGCTACAGGTACGACTGCTTATACTTTCCTGTGATCCTGGTACTTCGATCTCACATCGCAAGTTCGCAACATGCCGCTTAAACGCACACCGCCGAAAGGGGCTCACTCTGACGCAGGGGACGCATTTGACAAGACTTTGAGTATTGAGTCGCTTCCGGCCTCGGGCTCGGCTCCTGATTTGAGTACAATAGGACAAGATAATATACGGAAACGAAAACATGACGATATATCATGCATAAAAAGTTTTATGGAAGAGATCCGCAATATGCTTGACAAATCAGCGGAGCAGAATAATAAGAAATTTCTCTCGATTGAATCTAAAATGACTGAAATCATTAGCCAAAATAATAATATTGTGACATCGATCGAATTCGTCTCTAAAAAATACGATGAACTCCAATCTCAAATGCAGGAGGCCGCGAATGAGAGAAAAACTGACCGCTTGTATATCAGGCAACTGGAGTCAAGGATTGAGACTCTGGAGCGCACTCTTTATTCGACAAGGTTGGAGCTGAAAAATGTTCCTAAGAAAGAGAACGAAGTTAAGGACGATTTATGCGATGTCATAATAAAAACGGGAAATGTTTTGGGCGTTCAGGTTCAGCAGCAGGAGATAAAAGAAGTTTTTCGCACCAGAAGTAAGTCAGATAAGCCAGGCACAGTGGTGGTGGATTTTGTTAGTGCTGTAAAGAGAGACAAAATTATAAAAAAAACCCGCGAATATAATCGCAAAAACAGCTCAAACAAATTCAATACTAAACTTCTCTCATTTGATGGACCTGAGAAACCGATTTTCATTTCTGAAAGCCTGTCGCCGAGAGGACATCAGCTGTTTCGTCTGGCTCGTGACTTTGCTGCTGAAAATTCTTATAAATTTTGCTGGATATCATACGGGAAAATTTACCTTCGACGGGATTCGAATGAACGGTTTATACTTGTGGACTCCGAGGATGCTCTTTCTAAATTATGTCTAGAAAAGTGACTAGTTGCCTCACCTCAACCGCTACTTTCATACCAACCTATCTTATATTTGGAAACATTTATTGTTTTTGATTCAAGTATTTTTTTAAGTACACGCATGAAAACACTAATCCCACACATAAAAACCAACACTTTACACATCCAAACACAAATTTACCACATTATTACACACTTAGTAAATAACAAGATACAATTTTTACACACCAAAACACTTATTTACACAAACACTAATGAGCTATATTTAAAAAATTTAATAACAAATAACCTTGTAACTTTGGACATATTTTTGCACACACTCTGGTCTATAACTTATTCAAAATCAAATCATGCTTTTATACCAGTTGCATTCAAGCTGATCTTAGGTATAGCCTTGGTTTTTTGCGGATCGATAAAAATATTTATAATCTGCTGGGTCATCTTGCATCTCAGTTTCCACCACATTTCTTCTTTGATATTTAATGTATGTGATGAAAGTTCTATTAATCGTAACAGGCCTTGAACAAATGACGAACAATATATCTGAGGATATTGATAATATTACTGTGGCGACAGCTCATCTTTGTGACACTGACTCATGCAGTAAAATAATTAAGGCAAGAGGTAATCATTCTTTAAACATTATCACTCAAAATATTCGTAGTATTTACAGGAATTTCAATGACTTTTGTGCTCACCTTGCCAGGCTTGATTTTGAAAATGATGTCATTGTTTTGACGGAATGCTGGCTTAGTGAACACAAATTGCCACCGACTCTTGATAACTATAAATGTTACTATTCTAAAAAATATTTGAACCAAAATGATGGAATTGTTATATACATAAAGGAAGATCTCAGATGTACTGTTGAAGAACCAGACCCGATTGGTGCTAACTTCATGGTGCTAAATATTGTCCCAGATATTGTTATAGTTTGTACTTATAGGTCACCATCTATATATAACACTGATGGTTTTCTTCAATCGCTAGAAAACATAATTATGCCAATACGTGCAGATAATATTGTCTTGGTAGGCGATGTTAACATTGATATAAAGATAGGTAGCAGCGATAGAAATAGCTCCTCATATCTTAATCTTTCCGCTGAGCTTGGTCTACTTCCGGGACATTCCTTTCCAACAAGATTAAATAACTGCCTAGATCACATATTGATAAAATCCCGTATGTCAGCAACAGTAATTGTAATTAATTCCACAATAACTGATCACGCCTCAATTATACTCAATTTAGATAGGGAAAAATCTAAAATGTCTTGTAATCCTTACTCCATTAAATGTAACCTCGTGGATGCCTTAGATCATCTTAAACAGGTGGATTTCTCATTTGTAACATCATTCTCAAGTGTTGAAGAGATTGCACAATCATTTGTCGATAAGCTTTCTTTTGCTGTAACTAGTAATACGAGGGAAATTAGAATCCCTAGAAGAAAAAGAACTATAAAGCCCTGGATCACCCCGGGTTTGCTTAGATGCATCAAACATCGTGATAAACTACATGAAAGGGCCAGGGCCCATCCTAGTAGCACCGAAGCGGAAACCTGCTATAAGCGATACAGAAATTTCTGTAACTCGCTCATTAAGAAAGTCAAAACCCAATACGACAGATCTTTGATCTATACCGCTAAGAATAATAAACAAACCTGGTCTGCTATCAAATCAATTATTGACGCACCTAACAAAAAATCAAATCCTGACGAACTTTTACGCCTGTCAGATGACCCCGATAAATCTGTTAGTTGTGTCAATGGTTTCTTTGCAAGCATTGGTAAGGATTTGGCTGATAAAATTTCACGCCCGAAGGATACTGGAGATTTAACTTCTTTTAGAGCTTCATTTTTGGCCAATTCTATGGGAATGTTACCACCTGATGAAGCTGAAACTGAATCAATCATTTTAAATCTAAAGACTGACTGTGCGGTGGGGTATGATTCAATTCCTAATAAATTCTTAAAAATGGCAAAGGATATTATTGTTCCACCACTTACTATTGTTCTGAGATTGTGCTTCGATCATGGTGTCTTCCCCAGAGCCTTTAAGAAAGCGCTTATTACACCAGTCCACAAGGGTGGGAGTCGAGACAGTGTTACGAATTATAGGCCAATATCAGTACTTACCTCATTGTCAAAAATTCTTGAAACTATGTTAAATAGGAGATTAATGTCGTTTTTGGAAAATAACAGAATTTTATCAGATTGTCAATTTGGATTCAGGCCTAAAAAAAGTACGGAAGATGCTGTGCGTACACTTGTAGATTTTGTTTCTCATAATTTGGATTGCAAACGTAAGTGTATTGGTATATTCCTGGACCTCGCCAAGGCTTTCGACACTGTTTCGATTCCTGGGCTTGTGGACAAGCTAGAGCGGATTGGAATAAGAGGTAACGCGCTTTCTATTTACTCTAGTTTCCTTCGTGACCGTGTCCAGCAGGTCAAGATAGGAAGATATATCAGCAGGGAAGAGTATGTGTCCTATGGAGTCCCGCAAGGTAGTATCCTGGGTCCGAGTCTATTCTTGATATACATCAATGATCTATGCCAAATGTCGCTTGATTCTGGCAAAGTCATCACATACGCTGATGACACGGCACTTGTGTTTCATGGATTGACTTGGGACGAGGTGCGGGGTAGGGCTGAGGTTGGGTTGCGCAAGGTGATTGAATGGCTTAATCGAAACTTGCTAACACTAAATCTTTCCAAAACTACCTTCTTACAATCTTCAGCCTCTAAGGTGCAATCTAGTGATTTTGTCATCAAAGCTCATTCTTGTGACGTTAAATTTGAGAATTCGTGCACATGCCTTTCTATTGTAAAATCCTCTTCCATTAAATACCTCGGTGTTTTACTAGATTACCGACTTAACTGGCAACAACATATTGAGCTACTTACATCACGTACTCGAAAACTCATTTGGGTTTTCAAGAGGCTAAGGTATGCGGCCAATTTAGACCTTTTGCGAAAAGTGTACTTTGCATTAGCACAATCAGTTCTTGGCTATTGTATTGTCGTTTGGGGAGGCGCCTGCAAATCTCACATGATCCAAATTGAAAGAGCACAGAGATCCTTGCTAAAAACAATGACTTTTAGCCCCTTCAGATTTTCGACTGTTGCCTTGTATCAAAAGTGTTCTGTCCTAACTGTAAGGCAACTATTCTTTTTGCGGACTATTACCAGACAACATCGTTTCACTCCATACATCGCTGAGAGAACTAGTGGGAGGCGTGTAATCAAGAATGTAATTGAAGTGCCCAAGTGTCGAACTGCATTGGCCAGTCGACAAAGTTGCTTTCTATCCATTTATTTATATAATCAAGCCAACAAACTTCTGAACTTTTATCCTGGTACTGTATATGAATGCAAAATTAAAGTAACAAACTGGCTGCTTACGCTTGACTACCAGAAGACTGAGGAACTTTTAAAAGTACGTTTTTAGCTCACACAGAAATAATTTGCTCTTACACACACACACACACACACTCCACACACACACACACACTCCACACACACACACACACTCCACACACACACACACACACACACACACTCACACACACACACAAACCGATACACCTCAAACTCATACACCTCACAATGTACTATTTTATCAGTTTTTTGTTTGTGAACAATGTTTAAGATTCAATCTTTATTAACACTTTTAATTTTTCTTTGTTTATGATCTGTGGAAGAGGGCGCTGATCTTCTGAGATACAGGTATTCTATACCTAGTTCGGAAATCAGAGTTCTTTTAAAGTCTCTGTATTATGTTACAATTAATAAAGAAATTTATTATTATTTATAACTTTAACGGTTACTATAACGATAACCGGTGGTTTTTGTATGGAGTTTGACAGATTTTTGACGTTTATCAAAGTTAAAATAAGATGGTGCAACCCTGTCTCAATCTTTTGGTTAACTGGTAGAGGACACTGCAAGGCATTAAGTCCGCCATTGCTTTGCACATCAAACAAAAACGAAAGACAATAGAATTTTCATCTGCAAAGATATTTTTTGTCTGTGATTTTTAATCCATTATGTTGGTTGAAAGAAAGTATCTAGCGATTTCTCTGGCTTCAGTTTTTTTAAATAAGGGCCCGCGCCCATTGCGAATTTAACCAAGCCATCGCTACTAACGCGTTACAGCAGCGCGACAAAAAGTCGCTGTGGGCGAGGGTTCTCAAATATTTGCAATTTATATGTTTAAACTAGACATATACCGGCTCAATCTTACAACATGGCGGACACTCCCCACAAAAGGAAAACACGAATAGAAACACCGATGTTCATAAATGTTTTCTTTGAAACAATAACTTAAAGGAGCATCGTCTAAAGCTATTAAAAAGTCCAATAAAGGCATTGCAACGAGCCGGGCCATAAAATCAATTGGCTGGAAAAGTCGCAGCTGTTATTGTTTACTCGGCTAACAGAAATACGGGGAAATGCTCGAGACACACGGCGGTTTTGTTTTCTTTCTTTCGAGGACAGTTTAAGAAGTTTGGAGTTGAGGGCAAGTTAAATTTAATTTGACTGTAGAAGTACAAAATGGGGCAGTTATTGAGTTTGTAGTAGGTTGATTAACGCCCGTATTCACAAATATTACTATGATGTCTCACAGTGCGCGTGGACGCACAGGACGACACACGAGCCAATCACAGAGCTCTATTGTTCTATCTATCTAACCCTGTGCGTTCGATTTTCTGCTTCACTTAAGCAAGATCTTGAAGACTTATGAAAAGTTACAAATGCTTTGAACAATAATTTAAAATTACATTTCCATACTAAACGTCACTTTAAACTAGTGTTCAACATACGTGTATCTTTTATAACGAGGTTAGGCTCTATTAGGCTTAAAGGTTCTGGGTTCGGTTCCCCATTGAAACAGGATAATGAATTTTGATTTAAAATCAATTTTATTGTTCAAAGAAATAGATTCCGTTCTTCAAAGTGCACATTAAGCTTTCGGTTGTTTGGTGACACGGAAATCTTACACCAGAGGGATGTGACCTTAATGTTTTAGCCCACATGACTACACATAAATATATTACCGACGAGTAGGTACAAAACAACCCTGACCTGTAATCCAATATGCTCTGAAAGGCAATTAAAAGTTAGTCTAACGAATATTACGGCTTATAGGTTCCTCATTTTTTGCCTTCTTCAAGCACAGTAGGTAAGCGTGACTGAGCTTAATGATCTTTTGTATTTATTTAAGTACAACAAGAACCAATAATTCTTGTTACAACAACGGGTCTTAAGAACGATATTTATTAAGTAGGTACGTGAGCAAGAGCTTGGCGTTCTGGCTGTCTTTCTTTCAAAACAATATTGAGGCATATTCTCCAGGGCCACGGGACTATTCTCACCTCTTGTTCCCACCGCTGCAACTCCTGTGTAGCCAGGATCTACAGCTTGACCGCTAATAAAAACCCAACCAGTAAAGGTCAAGTTTGTCCCCGGAGAAACTTAAACTGTCATTTGACCCGCAACGAAATTAATCAGAAGAACATAGGAGGAGTTCGAAGTCAAGGTTTGATCGTTAAGATTCTCCAGGAGCAGCGGTTTAAATAGTCTCTAAGCTTCACTCTATAAGTTCCAGTATAAAATATGTTATACGCCACCGCAAATTGCTTACAAACTTTTAAAGCGCTGGAAACAATAGAACTGGTGCACAATTGATTTGGACCCAGCAGTCCTTTCTATCTCTTAAAAAGTACTTCACGTACAGAATTAGGCTGCATCTCTAGACAAAGTGACATTTGTGACAGATTCTATTTCGCGATCGCTTCTCGTAGCGAATTAGTCACGTACAAGTGAAGAAAAAAGGTGTTTTTTTGCAAAAAATACATAAGCTGTGTCCCCGACTTCGTACGTCTGAAAATAGTTTGAATAATTTTCCGTTTCTGCAGCATTTTTCTATACTGCTCCGCTATTGGCTGTAGGGTGATGTTATAATGGCCTAAGGCTTCCTCGAGAAATGGGCTATCCATTCAAAACAAAACAGTTTTTTTTTCAAATCGGACTAGTAGTTCCTGCATAGGTTGCAAACTATCAAACTCTTCAGCTTTATAATATTAGTAGAGATTGTGTGGAACTTTATTGGATCAAAATCTGTAATAATACTCTGTCTAGTCTGGTTATATTACTTGGATAGATACTAATTAACACAATGTTCTGGTAATCCTAACCTCTTCGTTAGGACTTAATAATAATGTCTGGGACTCAATTATCGCAGTCTAGATTGTTACACAGAAAACATCCAGGCCGAAACATGCGGATAACATTATGTCCATGTACACAAATACATTTTTGAATAGTATTATATCGAAGTTGCTAAGTCACGACCACTGGGGCATACCTAATGGTCGAGTTTTCAATACTTGTTTCAAATTGGTCAAAATTGCAATAATAATGTTTAAATTGTTCAAGGATACAAAATCCTTTCTCGTCATTCGTTACATTAAAGTCCACACAATGGCATCTTTTGTTACTGTATAGGTTATTATAGGAATATTTTGAAACAAAAATGTATCATCTGTTTTGTTATTGACTGTTCAAAGTGGGACTACTGACTCGTTGCAGCAAGATCCTGTAATAAACAGGGCTATTCCCGGCCGGTAATATATTACAAAATTACAGCTGTAATATATTACGAAATTACGGCTGTATTACCAATGGTCTGTAATTCACGCGAGCCAGGTTTATTTGTATCACGTAAACATTTACGTTCTACGTTTGAGCGTACGATAGTAAAACAAAATACACTGGTAACGGTACAGGCATAGAGACTTACGAAATATGCGAGTAAATAAAATGTGACACCTAAAATGTCGCAATCTGGGTATCATCATCATCATTTCAGCCACAAGACGTCCTCTGCTGAACATAGGCCTCCCCCAATGACATCGCACGGTTGGTAGCGGCCTGCATCCAGCGCCTTCCTGAAGGTACCTTTATGAAATCGAAATTTTACTACTACCTGCTATAATTATTATACTGGAATGTTATTAGATCAAGCCTCAATTAATTGATCGTAGTATGTTTACTATGAATCTGAATTCTTAAATATTCGTATAGACTTTGAATTTGATAAAGATAATTTATATTAGTTTAGTTAATCAATATAGCTACAACCCTGGAGTGTGGACAAAATGTGTGTAACAACATTTTTTTTTCTCCCGCTTCGTAGATTGTAATATAAGGCTACCCCCATAACTCGTAATTTTATGTCGTTAACGAGTGTGTTGTTATGAATGTGTAACTCAACGACCCATTAATATGGATGTTGCATATACCTTTCCCCTTTATTCATGGTGTATGTGATAATAATGCCATCGTGAAGCTCGAATCGAATCGAATCCGGATGCACCTCGCTTCCACCTTCGGTCTAATCATCGCTTTCCAGTGAGATGCAGGCCAAGTGTGAATAAAAAATATCATAAGATGGTTCTATGCTTTTTTCTTTCGCTGATTGAATTCGTATGAGAGTTGTTAGTTCAGAATATTCATGTTTGTTGTGATAATTACAAATTCCGTTTCTATAAACACCTGCAAGTAACACCTGAATTGTGATGCACCTGCACGCCAGCTGTTTTTAAGAATATTTTAAAATGTGCGTCAGATCGTCTGTTCTGTAGCTTGAATATGATCTAGTGGTTCAATGACCTCTTGTATCATTTGTGAAGATACTGTGTTACAAAATACGGATTTTGACGAAGTAAAAACCAGTCCCTGATTTCCTGGTCTACAATATTGGTGATGACCTTATCATCGTTACTAAGCAGTTCATATCACGTGTTGTAACTTTCTGATTTATTTTTTCATCATTTATATTAATTCATCTGCACCTACTGAGATGATTGATCAAATTAATAATATTTTGTCGATTGAAAGTATAATTTAAGGCTATATTTCAAAAGAGATTTCCACGAAATTCTCATAATATGTACCTACACGTTACCTTGAAAGTTTAGGATGAAAATTATCATGACCTTGTCCTACGGAACTCCAATTTATCGAGTTTTAATGAGTACCTTTCTCCTATAAAACATAATCCTCTCAACTCATACAAACAGCGTATTACACAAAAATGATTCAAAAGTGTTGTTTGAAGGACCTAATTACACGGATTTGAGAATTTTCCTTCGAGGTATTATGTTCGAAGGTTAATGTGTTTTTTGGGAGAACATAAAAAAATAAAATAGTGAACAAACTCGGCCTAAATTCAAATTAGGATGGGGTTTGGAAGTCGAATAAAATTTTATCTCGTCAGTTCGCTTCCAATTAGTTCTTCATGCAAAAGAAAAATGTTGACTGTTTGAATTTACTGTTCATGATTCGTTATTTTTCTTTTTCTCACCTACCCACTTTTAATCTCTCGTTCGTTACCGTTCGCTGCCTTCTACGCCAGTCTACAAATTGTCGTCACTCAATGCCGACGTCTGGTGGTGTCGTCGCGTTACTTACTTAATTTCTCGCTTCTTTCTAGAACACCAACTTCTAGAATAACATAGCCCTGAAATAATATTTTTGTGTAGTTTTGTGTAAACGGTGCATTCAGTACTGATTGTATTTTGAACCGATCTTTAGAAGTGTGTGTGTTTGTGAAGTGAACTTGCCTGCCTCCATTGACCTGGTCGACCTTTCAACTTCTACCATTATTGAGGCCTGGGAAAGAGATATGGAATCAAGGATCATGGAATTCATGGTGCTGGTGAATTGCAGAAAAGGTGAGTGATGGATTTGTATCAGTATAATTAGAGATTGCAATCCGGATTATTCGAAATTCGAAAATATCTGAAAAATCCGGATTTTGAGGCTTTAAAAAAATCCGGATTTTTACTTTGAAATCCGGTTTTTTCGAATATTTTTACCCCAAAAATTTTATCATAAAATCATAAACCAAAATATCTATTGAATGCAACATGGATGCAAAACAAGCGAAGTTTTGATTGAACGAACCCGCACTTCGTCGCACAACACTCACACCTGCACTGTGCCTGCACAATGACGCGTCATGCCGCATGCGTAAGTGAATTCGCTAGTCGGCCAGTGAGTTTTATACGAGACGCTGATTCTGAAACACCATATCGCTGAGTTTTAAAGTGTAAGTCATTATCATCATCATCATCTCAGCCATAGGACGTCCACTGCTGAACATAGGCCCCTTGCCCAATGCTTTCCATGTTGCCTGGTTGGTAGCGACCTGCGTCCAGGGCCTTCCTGCTACCTTTATGATGTTATCGGTCCACCTTGTGGGTGGACGTCCCACGCTGCGTTTTCCGGTACGCGGCCTCCACTCCGAATTCAAATTATTTATTGCATGTCACTCCAGAACCTTGCTGCCCCATCGGCCGTCAGTTCTGCGTACTATGTGCCCTGCCCATTGCCACTTCAGCTTGTATCCGTCGGGCTAGTATGTCAGCGACTTTAGTTCGTTTACGGATCTCCTCATTTCTGATTCGATCTCGTAAAGAAACAAAAGAAACACCGAGCATAGCCCTCTCCATAGCACGCGAGGCCACGTTTCCGAACCATAAGTCATCACTGGTAACACACATTGGCTGTAGACCTTAGTCTTCAGGCACTGAGGTATTTTGGACGAAAAGATGTTGCGTCGTTTACCAAACGCTGCCCAGCCGAGTTGGATTCGACGATTGGCCTCTTTCTCGAAATTAGACCTTCCCAGCTGAATCGTTTGTCCGAGGTAGACATACTTGTCAACAATCTCGAGAATTGAGCTTCCAACCGAAACTGGGTAGGGCGCAACATGGACATTGGACATAAGCTTTGTTTTCTCCATATTCATCCGCAGGCCAAGTGTAAGTAGAGATCTTCAACCTCGCCCATCAAGTTCACCCACCGGATTCGATTTGCTTACATTAATTCATCTCGAAATGTTATTGTATGAGAATGGGAGTGATTGTGGAGAAGTCCTTAAAAGAGTTCTAAACAGGTTGTTGGATATACCGCCAACCATTTAGCTGGGTTGATGATGGAGTCAAGAGGTGACCATAGGAACTCTTAAACGAAACGGCGGAATCGCATCGAACTTGGGTTCGTTATATTTGTCTTTTCGAGCACTTTAGTGCTAGATGATGCCCAGGGTCCTGATGATGGATTCGGAAGGTGGCCATAGGAACTCCTAAACGAAACGGTGGAAACTCATCGAATTTGGGTTTTTTGGATTTGTCTTTTCAAGCACTTAAGTGCTAGATGATGTTCAGGGTTCTGATGATGAATCAGGAGGTGGCCATAGGAACTCCTAACCGAAACGGCAGAAACTTATAGAGTTTGAGTTCGTTGGATTCGTCTTCCCGAGCACTTTGGCCGTAAATAATGACCAGAGCCCTGAGATTGAAATACAACTTAAAAGTGTAAAATAAAATTATAATAAAAAATGAGCTCCCCTGGCCTACCTGGAAATCTTTATAGACTTCAGACAGGTCTGCCGTAGTAAGGACAATCTGTTCAGATTCTTAGATGGATCAAACTTGGAGTGCAAGTGTGGTTTTGTTCCCCAGTCGACGAAGCACATGATGTCGTGCCCTGCGTGCCCAAACAACTGCAAGCAGGAAGATTTAATGAAGGCTACTGACAACGCCACTCTTGTGGCGGAGTTTTGGGCTGACGCTGTGTAGGTTTGTTGTCGACACGACAAGAAGAAGAATAAAAAAAATATTTTATAGGTACAAGCAAGTTTTTATTCTGAAATGCATTTGTACTAAAACGAAAAAAATAAGGCAAGGTTCAAATAATTTCGAAAGCTTGTAGCGCAAACCGAAAAAAAGAGGAATAAATTCCATGCGCGATAATAAAATAAAACGCTTTTCTTCAAATACTTACATCTTTTTGAAAAAAACTACGTTTTATTTAAATTAAATTGATGGTTTAAAAAATTTACCCAATATTCGAAAAATCCGGATAATCCGGATTTGTACGTAACACAAATCCGGAAAACCGGATTTAAGAAAAATCCGGATTTTGCAATCTCTAAGTATAATAGAATAGCATCAGGCCGTGTTATTTTATGTCTCTTTTGTATCCCTATTTCACCTAAGGTAATGTAGGTAACTATTAACCGTCCCCCACTGTGTACTTAAACATAGCCTTGGTAGGTTTACTCCAACAACTGCCCATTAATATTATGACTTTTATAATCGACAGCATATTAAGTGTAACCTATCATATGCAGTTCAAAAGTTATGCACGTAGTAAGGACGTCTAAAGTAACTTGATAGCGTCTACCCACTCAGTATCGGAAATCGTTATTAACTGAAACTGAATTTCAGGACTCGTTATGCCGTCTCGATCGGGAATGTCTGAAGTAATTGCTGTGAAAGTCTTCTTCTTATAATATACCTATGTTGTTACGACTGAACAGAAGAGGTGTCAGAATTTGTGAACTGTTACAATACTACAGGTACTAAAATTAGGCATCTGAAATAGCTCAATAGAACTGAGTAAAACGTATCCTAAACACGGAATGACAGCTTTTCAGACGATCAGTAAAGTTAGCTACAGAAATAAGAGTAACTAATGCCCATTTTCACCATCAATCACTAATTTTTAAGTGACCCCTATGGAAACACATAACAGGGTTTTTTATAGGGATCACTTAAAAATTAGAGATTGATGGTGAAAACGGGCGTTATACTACAAAGTACTCGTACAAATTCATGTCTGTCCTTTTTGGAAATTGAACCCAATACCTTGATCAAGATAGCCTAACTCTTAATCTTACCTTTAAATTAATGAAATGATATCATGATAGAAAGAAAGAATTCCCATAAAATCGCTCAAATTAGAACGTCTCCAGATTTATTTCCGCCCCCGACATTAAAATGACAAGAATAGTTTTTACATTTAGCCTCCTAAATATAGAGCTTGTTTACAATACGACGTCATTAGCTGGGGATCCCTCGAATTCGTTCAAATGATTCAAAATGGCCGCGATAAAAGTTCGAACGAGCGAATGTTTTACGCCGAGGTGCGGGTGGCACGTTACTAATCAAATTTGTCAACTCAGACGCGGTAGTGATGAGATTTGTACAGATTTAACAGCATTCATTTTCTACTTATAATATGAACTAGCGGCCGCCCGCGACTTCGTACGCGTGGATCCCGTTGTACCACTTTAGGAGTGGAGTTTCGTAAAATCCTATGCTCTAAAAGGATGCATGCAAAATTTGAGACTCCTAGTTTCTGAGATTTCGTAATGAGTGAGTGAGTCAGTCAATCAGTGACCTTTCGCTTTTATAATAATATGTAGATATAGATTATTACACTCGCTTTGATGCCAATTATTTCAATCTTCACATTTAACCAAATACTAATGTAAGTTACACAGGACTTTTCTTATTATTAAATCCTTATCAGGCCATAACTCTGATCCAAGTGATTTTTACACTGCATAATTTGATAACTTACCTCTAAATTAATTAGCTCTTTTTAGGAGAAATAGTTTCCATGCGCCAAATTAAAATTCGTTCCACAGTTACTTTACATTTCACACAAATCCAATCAAAAACCAGTTTCTACTTTAATTTGAATATTTGAATTTAAAATAAATATCTTTGGACAATTTCACGCAGCGCTATCTATCCCCAAGGTTAACGGATATACTACATTAAACTTTTTTTGATACATAAATATTATTATTATACAATAGTAACACCCAGACCCGTCACAGAAATAAATGTCGGCACAGTAGTCCGTTTAGAACCACTACACCAAACGGCCGACATTTCCCAAATATACTTTTTACAATACGTGTCCCCTCACTACTACGGCTAAAATCTCATTTTTCCCGGGTGTTTTATATTTCGAGTAATGGAGTAGGTACGTGCGATGCGTTTCGGCCGGCCCTTCGGCGCATTCGAGAGCTTTCGTCAATAAACACCCTCGTAAAGCATTATCGGATGGGAGTGGAGCAGGGAATTTAAAGCCAAAGCCAAAGTTAAAATTTCTTTGTCTAATAATACTTACAAATCAAAAAAGAAAAAAAAAAAGACTACTTAATATAAAAAATCCAGGCTAACATTTGGCAAGTGCTGAGAAGCGCCGCAACAAACTCAGTCGCCACTGTCTGCCTGCCGAAAAAATCTATGATACTTACTTGAAATGAAGTAATAACGCAACCACGAAGATTATGGTGAAGTAGGTATAGTCTGTGGTATAGTTTGTCTTTTTCTAAAAGCAAGGATTAAAATAGGTACGGTTCAATTGGATAGTGTACCTACGTTAAGAAAATTCATAAAAGATTGCCACAAAGAAACCCGAATAGCGCTGAGAGTGTTTGTTCAATTTCATTAATTCAAGTCCCAAAATCTACACGCGGTTAATTAACTTCTGCCAATTTTCGAACTTCTCCATAAAAGGCTTTTAACCGTAGTTAACTAGTTATCCTATAATATTATAACTCCAGTTAATACCAACCATTATAGTAATGACTATGTATTCGAGTTAATTTCTCACGCTATAAAGGGGTGCTAAATAATGGTTATTTTGGATTACATTGTAATTACACTCCAACGGACTATGTGGTTAAGGTCAATTACTAGGTACAGTTATGAGTAGGTAAATTTATATCAAAGAACGATTTCTGAATTACTGGACTATATAATTTAGTAAGCTATTTTGTTTTACGATGCCAAATTTTGTTGACAATATTAAAGGGGATTATTTTTAATTTAAATCTTGGGTACTAAAGTTCCATACAAAATAGTTGAAAACTAATTTTCCTGCATTTTATTTTAGAATACATTGTGAATCACATCAAAAGACTCGTATCCTTAAAATGTGAGCTGGTTTTTAATATCTCGCATATTAAAGCTGCAAAATCCAATAAACACATTTGGTTGATAGGTATGGACCTACTATGATAAAAAATTCTAAAAAATCATATCAACGCCATGTTATGGTGCACACTGACTATTTAATGTAGTTGATATTGACTACTTTGGATACCTACCTAACAGCTAACAGACAACGGCTATAAAAAAACCATGTGCTATAAATATAAATGAAAGATAAAAGTGTCATATACTTAGGTACTTCTAAAAAATAAATTCGATAACAAAGTTCTACGAAAAATACATTACACAAATTAATTTGAAATTTTTTCGATATAACTTGGATCTGTTTTTGATGTTACGAGTATGATACAAAGTTGTATAAAGTAATTTTATGTTTCTAACTAGATTCCTAAATACAAATATGGACTGCTTATGTTTATTTTTGTACTGGAGTTTTGGTTTAATGATCAAAGTTTCAAGGAATTTATCGATACTGGATAGACGAGGATTGAGGCATGCTCGTCTATAAATAAAGATTTAATATAAATTAAGATAGGTAGGCAGAAGACTAAGTCAGTATTCAGACGACGTTGATGAAAATTCTAAATGATAGGTATAGGTCTAATAGCTCACATGATAAGCTAACACAATTATTTCTTAACTAGATTCCTTTGTATACCTTATATGTTTTCATAAATATAAATAAGCTAGCTTTTGCCCGCGGCTTCACCCGCGTGAAATTTAGTTTGTCACAGATTGTCATAAATTATAGCCTATATGTTAATCTGGGCTATAAACAATAATACTGTAAAGTTTCATCAAAATCCGTTCAGTAGTTTTTGCGTGAAAGAGTAACAAACATCCAGACATCCAGACATCATGACATCCAAACTTTCGCATTTATAATATTATACAGTGTGAGTCACGTTAAAGTGTACATATGAAAATAGATGAAACTAGACCTATTTTTATCGACAAAAAAGAGGTTAATTTTTTTTTAAGATTTTTTTTTAATTTTTTATATAATTTTTTTTCTTCCAATTACTTATTGTAAAGAAAACGTAATAACTTTTGAACTAAGCGGTATATCCTGATAAAATAAAAACAGTAATAATGCTAAATAACAGGCGATACTAAAAAAATACATAAAATACACAAAAAATGCCAACAAATAATAAAAAATGATACTTTTTGAAAAAAATCTGCTTTTAAATTCGTGTTCTTTTGGTTATTTGATAAATTTCTCCAAAAAATGCCCCTATAACCGGTGGTTTTTATTACTTTGTATTATTCTCTATTGTATTACCTTCGTAAAACCAAAAATCACATGTCTCTATCCCTATCACAACGTTTGCAATGATCGTTTGAACTAAGCCTCTCCGGGCGCGCCATTCAACGCTTCGTTATCAACAAAACTGAAAATGGCTCTAGATTTGTAATTTTGATAAAGACAAGTTAGATTTCAAATAAAAACAAAAGATTTCGAAGTAAAATAAGCATTTTAGTTAAAATTAAAAATTGTCTCTACCTGTAGCGGAGAATAATGTTGTGGCAGGCCTTTGTTCAAACGATCATAGCAAATGTTGTGATAGGGATAGAGACATGCGATTTTTGGTTTTACAAAGATAATACGATAGAGAATAATACAAAGTAATAAAAATCACCTGTTATAGGGGCAATTTTTGGAGAAATTTATCAAATAACCAAAAAAACACGAATTTAAAAGCAGATTTTTTTCAAAAAGTATCATTTTTTATTATTTGTTGGCATTTTTTGTGTATTTTATGTATTTTTTTAGTATCGCCTGTTATTTAGCATTATTACTGTTTTTATTTTATCAGGATATACTGCTTAGTTTAAAAGTTATCACGTTTTCTTTACAATAAGTAATAGGAAGAAAAAAAAATCTATAAAAAAATTTTAAAAAAACTTAAAAAAAATTTGACCTCTTTTTTGTCGATAAAAATAGGTCTAGTTTCATCTATTTTCATATGTACACTTTAACGTGACTCACACTGTATAGTAAAAGTAAATAAAAAGTAAAAGTAAATTATAGTAAATAATAATTATAATATTAGTACAATATTACCCGTGATTGTCATAAAATGTCATTCTATGTCATCATGTTTTAAGAATCGAGCTTTTTTTGCCTCTGCCTTATCTTTTTCAATCTTTCCAAACTAAAAACATCAAACACGTCACAATTAATTTAGCAGTATTTATATGTCGTGACGTTAACCGTTCACATGGTATAATCAGGTTACCGTTAACGACGTTGCGCTCCAGAATTAAGTTGGCAGGGGGCGCTCGCGTCGAAATTTCACCCAAAATTACAAATTCAAAACGTGTTTTAATCATAACTTAATGTAATGCAGAATACATTTTTTATATGTCAGCAATTGGTGCAGGAATATTTTACACGCGCATTGAACACTGTTTTAAAGTGACGTTTTTAGAATGAAAGTGTCATTTTATTTGATGCTTGTGTAACTTTTTATGTAATAAGGAAGTTAGTCTCTATCATGGGAATTGAAAACTTTGAAATAATTAATGGAAAACACGATACTTAGTTATGAAGTAGTGGTAATGAAGTAATATCTGGGATTATAGTTAAACAAACTATAGTAGAAATCATTAAAGATCCTGAAAGAGCTGAAAATAGAAATTACTTGTGAACTGGGAGCGTGGGAGCCCTTTTGGGAAAACCTTTTTGTTTTTGCTATTTTAAAACTTTGGTTTCGACAGAAAAGTCTACGCTTATAGTGATGTAAACAAATAACAACTTTTTCCATTTCACACATACACCTTTATGTATGCATTACGTTTTATGGCAGCCGCGATGGCGAGGGCGATGGCGATAATACTGATTTCTACTGATCGCCATCGCGCACGCAGGCTGGCACGCGTTGGTTTGGTCGAACCTTAAAAAGACAAATTCCAGTTTAAACGGTTTCCACCCACTCGGATCTACAAAATTCCAATCCTACCTTAGGTTTTAATCTAAAACGCTGTAACTTAAATTTATTATCGCACACTGTAAATTTACACAGCTATGTACAGTCGCCAGCATAACACACTTTCGTTGCAAAATAATCCTAATTACAATTACATAAGAAGCAACAGTGTTTAGCTCAATATGCCGTACTTTACAGAATGTTCAAGGCTCAAACAAACTCCGTTCAGTTTCCCGCGCGCCTACGTCACTACGACCGAGAGAGATAGCGCCAATCAACCGTTGCGGCAGAGAGGGATGACTGAAAAGCCTTGTCAAAGATTAAACACGTAGTTTTGTGGGGTGGAAAAGTTG
Source organism: Ostrinia nubilalis (assembly GCF_963855985.1). Classification (NCBI taxonomy): domain Eukaryota; kingdom Metazoa; phylum Arthropoda; class Insecta; order Lepidoptera; family Crambidae; genus Ostrinia; species Ostrinia nubilalis. The sequence goes on from NC_087101.1 coordinate 1,090,472, forward strand.
TTCGCTGAGATCGGGGAGTGACATGCCTAATTTATTCTCGTATAGCATGCAGTTCTTTTTGCTTTTGACCATGATTTTTGTATCTTTAAAATAACTTTTGTAGGGTTCCAATTTTGTGATCTAAAAATAATAAAGATATTTGATTTTATACCTTTTCACAAAAATGTAGTTACTTTTAGTCAATTATCTTAGGTAAATATTACTTATTTAAAATGGAAGGAAATCAAAGGCTCGTTCAGACAGATAATAGGTGCTACTTTGTTAGGCATTTTAACGACTCTCCTGGCATCAAACCGTAACGTAAATAAGTTAACAGCTAAACTGCAGTAATGTGGCGAGGTACTAATTATGGCCCTAAATAATTACAAGAAGTTTTACTACCAATTAGACTCTGCGAGGAAACAATAGCACATTAATTGATCATAAAATATGAATGACCACCATTGTTAAGCCTCGAAGATAACGGTCCAGTTGATATCTTACTTACAAAGTAATTGCGAAAAAATATATTCAACGAAGTCTACCAAAGCAAATTCAAATTCTGCTGAAGAAAATGATTGAATTAAATAACTGTTCTGCTGATAATTCGTTTTAGAAATGACAAAAGCAACATAATTTCCAACAATCCGAGTCGAAAGGCATTCGCGTTATCTTAATAAGTACAATTTCGTCAAATTTGCATAATGACGAGTCTGCGAATTTTCCTCTGGTTACTCTTTGGTAGAGTCGCGGCGCGCTGTCAGTACCGCTTGAAGCGCCCTCGAGCGCGCAGTGTCGGAGTTTTCCCGAAGATTTGTAATAAAATATAGCCGTGTGTGTGTGTACAGTGCTGTGTTTATGTTTCCACATCTCGGATTTACTTTTTTCACTGGTAAGCGCCGCTGAACATTTCTATTATGTATTATGAGTATTTCTATAGATTCGTTTTGAAAGAGTCCATGTGGGTATGCTCGAAGTAATTATTTTCATTAACGTTTAGTGAGGTCGTTTCGGAATTAAAGTACCGACGGTACTTATAAGTTTATGCCTTTTACTATTGTGCGTTTATTGCGTATTAAACAGACGTTACTCTAATTTTGGGAAGTGATTTAGCGCGTTTTATGACGTTCATTATTCAACAAATTAAAACTGGTGATTAATATTTTACAATTGAGATTATAGAAATGAATGAGGAAAAATTTTTAACTTTGTGGTATGAAACAGCGGGTAGTTTCCATTTATAAAATAACAAGCACGTTCGTAGAGAATATTCGAGAGGCCTATACGCATTTAAAAAAACAAATCTTTTGGATTATTTTAGTCAGAAAAAAATTAGAGATGAAACGGATATCCGGTAACTATCCGGTAGGCCGGATATCCGGCCTAAATTTACTATCCGGCCGGATACCGGATAGTAACTCACTATCCGGCCGGATACCGGATATTAAAAAACTACGACAATTTCCTATTAATAAAATGAAATACATTAATCTTTGAGGTAAATATCAATAAAATGGCTTATAATAATGACGGCTTTTATTTAAAGTCCAAAAAGTTACAAAAAAGCCATATTAAGTCCTTTCAAAAAACTTATTTCTTATTCTGGGCTATTCACTCTAATGACGAATACATTAATAGTAAATATCTGTTAATGTCGAAATATTGCCAAATAAAAAAGCGATCTTTATTTCGCTGATGGTCTGATGACATGATATGCATGCAGTTTATAGTTCCAAAATACTGAACTGTCCTATGCATGACATTGACAGTGGGGCGCCACCGTCAATACCGGATCGCTGGTTCCGATTTTTGCCATGTTGGAAATCATATAGTTGAACGATGGTAGCGCCCCCCTGTCATTGAGTTTGGTGGGACAGTTCAGCGTGGGTCATCTATAGTCAGATTACGCAGCAAGTAAACTAATTTAATTTTCGCTATTCAATCACACACTCACGATAGCAACCGAAATCGCCCGAATTGATCTGCCCCCTAGACAAGTGGCAAAATCTGACATTCTATTTGGACGGATTCGATTTTCGAAAAGTGTGACTAGTCGAGTCTACTAATAGACCCACTGATCGTGTTTGAAGCATCTGTGCGGCGCTAAACTCGTCACGACATGCAACGAGACAATGAGCCAACTATCCGGCCGCCGGATATCCGGCTATCCGGCCTAGCACCTGGCCGGATATCCGGTATCCGGTATCCGGCCAAACAACTATCCGTTTCATCTCTAAAAAAAATACAAGAATAAATTTACTCATCTACCTACTTATCTATAATAATGTATGATGAAACTGATGTGCCTACAAAGTTTTTAACTATCACTACATAATAATATACATATGCTGTAGATCCAATGGAATGGGATCCCAAAGACTGGTAAATTGGATATTATATGTCGACTTTTATTTTTATTTGATAGGCTTGCTTTTGTTTGAAATCTCATCCAATACGATATAAGTAATTGATGATCAAGGGAGCTTATTAACAAAATGCCTATTTTGCTTTGAAGGCTTTTCTTTAACCCGGCGCCAATGACGTGAAAATAATTGCAAAGACGATGACCCCGGGTCATATTGACCCATTCTTCATCGAGAATTTTTCAGAAAATCGAACAAGTAATCTTAATTTTAATTACTGTCTATATTTATAGGGTTCTTTACTGAGCTAATAAAACAAAAATAAAGCTGATACATAATATAAATCATTTTTTTATGAATTTTTGAACAAAACATGAAAAAATCATGTGTAAAAACACAATGAGTCTATATTTTTTGTTTTTGGTAAAGTTTTTTAGTATTTATAGGAATCAACAATGTTAAATAGTGAAAAAGAGATCAAATCAACTTCTTATATGCAGATACAATGAGATCAGTCTTCTACTTCATCATTCAGAGCCATGGAACTGCTGCAACTGGTGCAGTATGTAATCAAATGGTCTGGGCATGTAAATGTGGTATGACGCACTTGCCGGCGTCATATTAATGCAAGGTTGAGATTATCCGAAGACTAAGTCCACATTACTTGTGTCTTTTTCACATTCGTTGCCATTTCTAAGTTCTGGCTATTACAGCCTGAAATTCTTCAATCTCGGAATCCGACTCTTCTAGCAGCGCTTCATTCTTGCTGGGTCATTTAACAAAGACATTTTGACTAAAACTTAAAAAAGAACAACATAAGCTAGCACTAAACACAAAACATTTAATTATGTATTACTTCTGACTGAAAAAAAGATAATATGGAGGCGTAGTGCGGGTTTACATCAAACGTTTTCGATATCGAAAAAATTACAATAAATGTATGACGGATTGTACAGCAGCGAGCGTCACTGACGGATAAGTACTTTCAAGAACTAAAATCTTCATACCTACTTAGATTTTTTGACACACTACGCCCCCTGCCTGATAGCCAAAAAAGGACATCTTGTCGTATGCTTGGTAATAAGGACCTAATTAATATGTTTCAAACGTAGGAAGTAAAAGAAGTTCATGACAAGAAAAAAACTACACTAAAAAAAAATTTTGGTTACTGGTTACAAAACAAAAGTGACCACCGAACACTTTGATTATGAGGAACAAAATGTTGTGTAAATTAAACAAATAATTCTGTAGTGAGCTAGACTTACTTGGTCACTTTTGTTGTGTAAGCAGTAACCAAACATTGTAAATAATAAAAAAAACAGTTTGGTACTCTTGTTTTGGGAATCGAGTCTAAACTATAACCACCTGACTATCGCCACGTAAATTAAAAGTTCTTTGCATAAAATGAAAGTTTTGTCCCACCGGTACATTTCCCTTTGTTCCTATGGGCTCTAGTGACCCTTACTTAAAAACTCATCAATTATTTAGGCGAACAATCAATTATTTTCCTGGTATTAATTTGATCTCGGGAGCGTAATTAAATTTAATGTAATTATGAAGCTTTCGATCCCACTAGATTGGGTGAGCACGTTTGACCTAAATAAAAACTTTTTCATAGTAATCAAATCATGATTACTTACTTACTAAGTAAGTTTTTGAATGCGGCTTCGCCCGTGAATTTCAATTTTGAAAATCAAGCTTTTTTGGCTTTTAAAAAGCACTTTTACATGTCCCAGTGTTAACCCTACCACTGCTTCGGGCCAATAAATGGGCCGGTGCTGAGAAGAAGCAGCGCAAGAAACTCAGTCACTATTGTCAGCCTCTTTTTAAGGGTTTACAAAGTCTTAAGTTTAATATTGATGCGAGTTATAGGCAGTTAAATATTCCAAACATTTTCATCTTTTATATAACTAATCATTTATTTTATTGTAGTGTACACGAGTCCCTTTTTCAAAAACAGGGATAAAAACTATCCACCAAATTTCATCATCTAAATCGCTTTAGTGGTTTAAGCGTAAAAGGTAACAAACAGATAGAGGTTAATTCGTGCCTAAAATTAATGTGAATATAAGTAGTAACATATTAAGTAGTATGGATGGATAGGGGGAAAACGGATAATATCATACGTAATTAATTAATACATACATTCAATATTCGAATAATTATATTTATATGGGGATTTCATGTACCAGTAAGGAAATACATAATTTAGTGCCATTTTTCATTACACATCAGAAGGAAAAAGAAGAAAATAATAAGCACTCGTAACATAGTATAGTCATATTGTTAATTTTAATATAATTTCCCTCTTAGGTATCTACAGGGTGTTAGGTAAATGGGTATATGAGCCGACACTAGCCCATGTTAACATGGGCATATAAATGGTATGGTGAAGTCAGAAAATTGATATCTTCATTTTAATTATTTTAATTTTCATACAAATCGGATTTTATAAAATTTATTTTGTATGAAAATTTAAAAAATTAAAGTGATATATCAAATTAATATCTGACTTCACCATACCATGATGCCAGAAATAATGTGAATTAATTTAACATTATTATTATTTATTCCTATTTTTTTTATACTTTTTGTACAAGATTGTTTTGGCAGCTTTTTAATGGATTTTGTTGTTTATATCAATACCAATATCATGCCTACGAACAGCCAAATTAGAACTACAATCTTTACGGATTGCGTTGCCAACGATTGTAGAAAAGTACTCTATTGTACAGAACTCAAAGTGCACAGTTACAGAAATTAAACCCGTGGTAACCATTACGTGGTAGCAATCAAGTGATTGCAAATCCACATACCCTACGGCAATCTACCCTAAAAGGCACGCTACGAAAAATTCCGTTTTTCCAACCCATAACCGTTCTATCCTAGATTCAATTTATGCACACGGCTGAATTTCATTCGTGATCCTGTTTGACGTGACGACTATCTTTCAGCTTTGGAACGTCCCAATTTTCCACGTCATTGCGTTCGTTGATGACGTACGTTAATGAAGACTGATGTGTAACTCATGGGTCTACTCAACTTGTATGGAATTCTATTGACAATTTAAGGGCTTCTCCCATGGAAACATCCTGTTTTTTGTAGGATCCCGTTTAGTAGTAGGTTTGCGGGATCCAATAATATAGGATCCTGCAAAACTGGATTGATGGCAATCCACGGGATCCATGGGAAAGGAGCCCTAAGATCGAGGAAAATATCACCCAGGTTGTGACGTTTTATCGTTAATAGGTCTAACAATAATATTGGACTGTATCAAAATTTCAGTCAGTAATCTTCATTGTTAGTGAAGTTTATTTCAGTTTTCCTTGAAAGGTACTCGTTGTGATAACTTCGCTGTTAAAACTTTGTGACCAAAGAACTTGGGCTTTCATAAATACTAAACAAGTTAGAATAATGTATTGGTGTTTCACCAATACATTATTCTCGGTTCGGTTTTAATAACCGCGTCTCGGCAAGCGTAGTGTATGTAGGACGCCCTCCTGAAAATATGTAAGTCAGTAGGTACTTACTCGTTTTAAAAAATAAAACTAGATATGAAAATAAGAATCGTCATCATCATCATCAACAGTCCTTTAGCAGTTCAGTGGAGAGTTTTGCTATAATCCCCACGCTTGGCAGGTGGGTTGGCGATCGCAGTTTAAAAGATTGATGTTTTTCAGAGAGCGCTGCTGCCCGTTCTCTGTTTGATGTGTAGATGTAAAAATAAGAATATCTGGTATATAAAAATTAATGCTGTTAATGAAACTTTTATAAATGAAGTTTAAATAAAAACATTTCCCACTTTTACCTTTTGCTCAAATTATGTTGGGTAATTACCTAAGTTATTATTTTGTTCACAAACAATTCTGAGAAAATTTTCATTTGATACGGAATTTACATTATGTATTCTACTGAAGCAAATCAGATATACGATCTTTGATAACTTCTAAGAAAACGGGTCTGGATATAACACGAAGTTATTGAATTATTAAGATTGGTTTCTACGTTCATTTACTAATAAAGATCAAACTCAATAATTTCAGACACGTCGCAAACCATTAATTTGTCGAAACTCCATTAATATCAATAATTTCATCATTGATTGTCGTATTGATTAAGTAAGTATTAGGTTTCGGCCACTTGAAATTTGTCATTGAACTATCATTATAGTTGCTTAATATATTATTCTGATGTATAAATAATAATACTGTAAAGTTTCATCCAAATCCGTTCTGTAGTTTTTTCATAAAAGTGTAGATAACAAACACACATCAATTCTTTCAAACTTTCACATTCATAATATTAGTACAAGTAGGATGTTAATTTTTGTTTGAAATAATATCAAAACATTTGTGATTTAACTTTACACAAGCTGAGCAAAATAAAATAATCATTAAACTGAAGCAGTAAGGCTCAAAATATGTCTCCAACTATGTTTACATAACGCATATTGATTCTGGGTATATTAAGGTAGCCTATTACATATAATATTCTGGGATTCCAAGAACAGGGTAGGTTTTATTTTTATTGGAAAAACAATACTCAGAAACGACTTGGCAGCTCTAGAAGTATCTTCTAAATATTAAAATAATGGCATAAACATATTTTTAGATATGAAAACTTTTGAATTGTTAACCTGGTGTTGCTAGTACTAAAGACATTCAGTCGTTTAATATTTGAAAACCTGCCTCGAAAAACCTGTACAATTTTGATGGGTATGAATCACACATTGAACTGAACTCAGTGGTGTCATTGCAATAGGAGATATTTTCCAACGAAAAATGTATACGCTTACACTGATATACCTACATTACTAGCGGTCGCCCGCGATTTCGTACGCGTGGATCCCGTTTTACCCCCTTAGGGTTTGAATTTTGCAAAATCCCGAACTTAGCACCTACGTCGATTCGTGATGAGTCAATGAGTCAGTCAGTCAGTGACCTTTCGCTTTTATAGATAAGCTGTCGACTGTATAAATATAACCTCCATTTGTTCAGTAACAAGCAGTTCATATGGCATCACATAGAACATCATATTTGTTTTACTAATCAATTTCTCCATTAATATCGTTAATGGTGTCAATTTAGCAAATGAGCCCATAGCTCGCTCCCATAAGGATAACACACGCCTACGTACCAGTATCTAGGCCAGAATGACCTATTTAGTTAATCCACCATTTACTAACTGCTTTGTAAGAAATATGGCTTATTTAACAAAACTACTGACTTGCCTTAATCTAAGTCAAGTTTAGTTTTTTTTTATAAATAAAAGTGTGATTGATTTAGTGTATTCAGTATGGAAATTTAAGACAAGGTGGACAGACGACCTCATAAAAGTGCAGGCCGTTACTAACCGGTCAACATGAAAATCTTTGGGGGAGACATAATGTTCAGCAGTGGATTTCCTATGGATGAAATTGTGGTGGGAAGTGATGACATTATGCAGTGACAAAATCGAAGTTTTCACTAAAAATAAATATTATACATCCCTTGTTTTTGTCGAAGATTGACATAAAAACATGATGACGAATAATCAGTTAACCTATCGGGCCTTGATTGTAAACCAATTGCGCATAAAACGCTGGCAATTCAGCAAATGAGCCTCTTCACGAATCACACATCCATCTGCCTACAGCGGTGACCCACTTCAACATTAAGCGGGCACTCGCAGGTTAAATGTTACCGCTATGCAAATTCACTCGATTTTAAAACTTATTTGTTAGTGATATGACTCAAATTAATTTATTAAGAGCCTCTTCACGAGACGTTACATCCATCTACCAACTTCAAACTTGCGAGGATGATCAGCGGGTACCTACTCGCAAGTTAAATGTTACCGCTTTGCAAGTTCACTCGATTTTAAAACTTATTTGTTAGTGATATGACTCAAATTAATTTATTAAGAGCCTCTTCACGAAGCACACATCCATCTGCCTACAGCGGTGACCCACTTCAACTTTCAGCGGGCACTCGCAGGTTAAATGTTACCGCTTTGCAAGTTCACTCGATTTTAAAGTTTATTTGGTGGTGATATGACTCAAATTATTTTACTAAGAGTCTCTTCACGAGGCGATACATCCATCTGCCTTTGACCCACTTCAGACTGGCGAGGATGATCAGCGGGTATTCGCAGGTTAAATGTTACCGTTGTTTTGAAACTTATTTTGTTAGTGACATGACTTCATTTTTGATTAAGGTAACCATCTCAACCATAATGTCTGACATGAATTGATGGGATTTACTAGCAAGCAAACCCGAAATCCTACAATCGAAAATCGATTTGATTCATGAAACGACTGTTATACGATTGATTCCTTTTTCGTCGTATTCCTGATTGGACAAATTATTTTTTCGGCACATTCCTGTATAGACGTAATTCCTTTTCGTAATTTCTTTAAGCACTCGTGTTCAACCAGGACTTTGGGAGTACAACTCCCAAATCACTTGACTATTCCAAGCATGATATATTTCCACAGTCACTTTTTTCAATATAAAAAACCTTGTAGGTACATTATAAGCAACAAAAAGTATCCTTCAGTGTTAATAAAGCCAATAACACTAAGAAAATGTCAGTCGTCAAAATGGTCATATTCCAAGCATGATAATATGTTTCCACAGTCACTTTTTTCAATAGAAAAGGCCCTGTACATTGTAAGCAACAAAAACCATCCTTCAGAGAGTAATCCTTGATAAATGAAGGGACTCGCAAGAAGTCGAATGAATGACATTTGCATAGCATATCGTTTGTATCCAGCCGTTCGTTGTTATGGCTGTGTTTTATAGGCTGCTGAGTCGCATGACAAAAACTCAACCATATACATTTATGCGGATAGTCTGTGATTTAGCATGCTAACAAGGGATTGCAAACAAAATTACTCATCTTAGGGCTGATTTTCAATCGTCGGATAACTTTTAACTGAAGAATAACCTTGTCATTTTGATATATTTCCCATATTAAAACTGTCAATGTGCCAAACTTATTATTCAGTTAAAAGTTATCCGACGATTGAAAAATCAGCCCTTAGCATTGACAGTTTCAGTGGTTTCAGTGTGGGAAATGTCAAAATGACAAGTATAAAGCTGAAATAGGTACGTAAACTGCACAAAACACACTTAGTCAATTTAACTATAGCTTTTGAAAGAAAGGAAGAAATCTTTATTGTAACAAAAAATAAAATTATGTTAAAAAATAAAAATGTAATCATTGAAAAGTATTTTCTCAATGGACACTCGCTCAATATATTCAGCCATTTTGTAGATCTATACGGTCAACTCTCAGAATTTCGTATGGGTTTTGTCTGTTCCCGAATTTATCCTATAGCTGGACCTTCTAAAGGGTACATACAGTCAAAGAAGAAAAGGGGTACCTACTGTGTCCATTCGACAGTTAGAGCAAACGTAGTGGGTAGGTGCCTCAAAAGGCAGGTAGGTAGTACGTACCTGTATTTCGATTTCCGTAATGGACGGACAAGTCGACTAGTCAAATCAAATCAAATAGTTTATTCAGTACATAGGCCTTTTTCCAGGGGGTTTGTCCCACTCCAGGTGACACTTTGGTGTTCTTTGATTACCCATGGATAAGAAGTCCCTTTTGATCACCTAGGTGATATTATCCATGGTTGATCAAAGGACACCAGTGTCGCCTGGAGTCCACTTTGATCACCTGGGTAATCAAAACCAGGTGATCAAAGTGGAATAGACCTTTCAGGGCGCTTATACACGTCCCAAATATAGCTTGCCCTACCACCACTTCGGGACAACTTATAAGGGCTGGTGCTGAGAAGTGGCGGAAAAATCTCAGTCACCATTGTGTGACAGTGCTTATAGATATCGTGATTATATTACAACTACCTATGTGTCTGATCAGCGTCTCTATGTAACATGATATCTATTTAAGGCAGCCTCATATCATCATATGAATAAAATATTTGTTAGACTAGACGGCTGACTGAAAAACAATTTCCACGCAAGGTCGCGGTTACAGTAAGAAGTAGATAGGTATATAAAAAAAAACTACAGACATTACGTCATCTTTCCTCACCTTATGTCAATGAGAAACGTACATACATAACTATTTGTGACCTTTTAAAGCATTTATGTTATAAAAATAGAGTCAGGTGTTTTGTAAACGAAATTTTCTTCGATGAAAAGTAAAGTAGATATACCTACATTTTTTTTATTGATCTTTTTTATCTTTTATATTTTTTCTTCAAATATTCGACGATTTGTAAGTAAATTTTTAATGGCCTATACTTACTTAAATACAAATTACTGACTGTAACTTTGAAAAACTACTTTTTAATACCATTCTGTGATTCAACCAATCGTAAAGTTATTCACAATATTGATTGCCAAGACATCTACGTACTTAGTTCCCGCCAACCCAGTCCCGGGGGAAATCCGGGCTAGATTGGAGCGATAACCGTTGGTCGCCTTGGAAATATTTAGCAGTTCCACGTTTGGTTACAGCTATTCCTTTTGTTTGCTATGGGAATAGGAATATGTTTATATTGGTTTGGGTCACATATTTGAGTCCCGTTTAGGGTTTGTCTATTTGCAAAAACAAATGAAGCAAACAACGCATTTGCGTGGTAGCAGAGTAAAAACAAATGAGTAGGTCATCTTCATAGAAACGCACCGAGCGCGCAACACCCCGCTAATCCCCGCAAAATTTTGTCAGTGTGTGCGTGCGCGCCGCATACGTATTGGCGCGCTCACATACAAACCGCGCTCGGTGCGTTTCTATGAAAATGACCTACTCATTTGTATTTATTCTGGTGGTAGAGACCGGGGAGAGATGTGACACTGTTGAATTTGGAACTTATTACTTCCTCCTCACTTCTCTTGCTTCCTCGTTCCGCGTTCCTCGGATCTCGAGTCGGCCAGTCCGACCACTTCACCGTTGGGCTATCGTGGCTCTAATCTATCAACTATCCTTGATCACCCCTATGAGCCGGCATTTTTATCACACTGGTGATGACATTAAATCTGAAAAAGTATGGGATGAGGTAGACCTTAGGACAAGGGTATTGATTACCATGCAAAATATAGTGTTATTGGTTTTATTTAAGTATTCTGTGGCAATATCATGGGCATTGAACTACGAAACCTAAACGTAAACATGACATTTATATTTTATATGATACGCATCGTAAATCCTTTGATATTATAAGTCCTTTCAGGGCAATAGCACTTGCCCCAAATACAGCTTATCCTATCAAAACCCAAGGCATAATACAGCGAAGCAAATAAGTAAGTCCCAAATCAAATAAATAAATTAACATCGTAAATATCCAGAACGACGTCTGACGGTCGAGTTGTACAACCAAATATCGCCCAAGCTCCAAGTAATGAAAATTCGCATTGGGGGCGTCGCATTCCAGTGTCAATGGGCTCTTAACTCGAATATTAGTTCTTTCGCTAGACGTTGCTAGCGACTATGTCCGAATAGCTTTCCTTCAAGCTAGGTATTCAATAATTATTCTTCGAACTCGAGGGAGTTTCATAAGTTTGATATACATGTTATCAAACATGTCCAAAATATACTCGTACATTTTTAAAAAGTAATCCTAAGTTACTTTACCTCTAATATTATCTGATGACCGAACTAGTTTAAAATTCCATAATCATCATCATAGGGTAATTTTTGTCTCCACTTTTTTTCCACTTCATCATTCCATTGTAAAGGAGAACGGGACGGGAAAGGGGAACCGGAAAGTTAAGAAGAAAAAAAGCAAGTTTGTTTCAATATCGTATAATATGTAACCATATTGTACCTTTTTTTAATCAATTAACGATCACAAAAGTCAACCTCTCTCTCTCTTTCTCTGATTACCAGACTATGGAGACGGGCAAATTAACAAACGCTGCCGTAATGTTTAATACCATCCTACTTTTTCTGTCTGAACACCAGACATTACGTAACCTCTGTAAGTATTATTAAGTCGCAACTTATTAATTTAGGTTGTTCCGTTGCTTCTTTGATGTAGGTACTTTCTGCCTTAAGTGTTTTTGTAATAGGGCAAGTAGCTTATTTTTATTTCTGTTCAAGGTTTGGATTTGTTGAAATAATATCAGTATTTAGTTGTAAGCACAGATTTCTTCGGGCTTTTAAAGTTTATTTGCTAAGATAAATACTGTGACGTTTTATTTAACACTAGAAAGGCCGCCGTCCCATTTTTGTCCCACTCGCGAGTTTGATCAGCTCTAACTTTTTTATTTTTCAGCGAAAGTCCATGAAACTTTTTGACTTTTTCTAATTTATTGAATTTTATCATTTTTTAATGTTTTTGATAATATAACATTAATAGAAATTTTTTAAAAATCGGTTTTACCTAGAAGCGCCACTGGGTCAATTTTGTCCCACCCTGGTATTTGCCACAATAATTCGATGAAGAGTCCTTTTTTCGAGGAGATACGAGAGTGGAGAGGTGAGGAGCGTTTAGGTGACTCGTGACAATGCAGAAATGTAAATATATTGTACTAGTTTTTGCCTGTGACTTCACCCGTGAGAAATTAAGTTTATCATAGAAAGACCTAATTTCTTGACACTTATCGTTGCTTTTTGACCAAATAACTGAATATTATCTAAATTATAGCCTTTATTATGTTATTCTGAAGTATTAACAATAAAACTGCAAAGTTTTATTAAGATCGGCTTAGTATTTTTTGCGTAAAAGAGTGAAAAAACATCCATCGATCTAACCATGAATCCATACTCACTTAGTTCAAGTTCCAGGCATATATCCACCCATTCATCCATCCTATCCATTCATCAGTCCATCCATCCTTCAATTCATCAATATTTATTAACTTTTACATTTATAATATTAGTAGGAAGATGGCCTCTAGACATAAGCCAGTTCATACATTGTATGATTTGATACATTTTTAAAATGTGTGACTTATAAAATTTTGAAGATTAAACGTACATACTTTTCATTGTAATTGGTCAAAAACTTCATTGTTTGTGTACAGATAACAGAAAAATAACCATACCTATAGAAATTCCTAAACACATAGTACACCAGAGAGACAAAAAACCATACAAAAAAACTTTGTGCAAAATGTGCACTATTATTTTTAAGATATTTATTTTTTCTTTAAAAATAATAATGACTAATTAAAGTAGTAATTTCATGATTTTAATACAGTATAACACCACGTAATATGTGACTATTTTTAAATGAAACCAAAAATATCTAAATTTTAATAATTCAAAATTAAAATTGAATACATTTATATTTTAAAGAAATAAGTACATATTGTTTTAACCACACAGATAAACCTTTTTTTAAGGATACTACAAATAGTTTTAACCACAATATTCATGCCTGAAATTAAAAAATGTTACAAAATACATGCTGGGACAAAATTGACCCAGCGGCGCTTTTAGGGGGGTCGTAATCTTCGGCACTTCTAGTGTTAATAGAAATATATCCTATTTTAAAACTAAATCTAGCTGTGCCCGCGACTTCTTACGCGTGAAAATAGTTTGAATAATATTTCCCGCTTTTGAAACATTTTTCTTTACTGCTCCGATCTTATTAGCTGTAGGGTGATGCTAAATAATCTAAAGTCTTCCTCGATAAATGGGATTTCCAACAAAATATTTTTTCAAATCGTACCAGCTGTTCTTGAGATAAGGGCGCGCAAACAAACAAACAAACTCTTCAGTTTTTTTAGTAGATAAGTATAGATTTATAGTCTGAAATGCTGTCGACTGTTCATACAATACGAAAAGTTTTAAAAAAACTCATTTTAGATACTTTTTCTTTATCGAAACAAAGTCTGTACATGACGTTAGCAACGAGAAAAGGTATTTACGTTGAATTGATAACAAATTGATACCTAGAAAAGCACTTTATTTGTATGTACAGTCGCAGAATGAAAAGGTTCGTCACCTTAGTGTCGGTTTTCGCTTGCACTAGGTACTGTAAGAGTCAAACCTGCCAACATAACAGTGCAAGAAACAGTGCTGCTAACATTTAAATAAATATGACGTTTGCTAACAAATAAGGTTTTGCTTGTTTATTTTTCTATCCCATCAGTGCAATGTAATGATGACATTGACCAATTGACAATAGTTTTTTTTATTTAATAGAAATAATAATGGCAGGTTGAACCAACAAGAAGGTTTTAGTTTATCAATCATAATAATCTTCTTGACAAGATAAATCGTCAAACAACTTTGATCCGAATAATTTTGAACTTTACTGACGAACAGTTAAAGATTATTTTCTCTTACTCGAGATTATTCTGTAACATAGTTTCAAAAGGTAATATGTGCTCGCGATTCGTTGAAGGAATCAATTTGAAAACTGACGAACCTTTTCATTCCGTGACTGTACAAAGAATTACATTTTAAAAGCTAGGTAAATACTGATTTGTTAACAAGAACGATTGGAATATACAAGTGCTAATAGCAAGTTAAATATACTTCAGCCAAGTGGTATAGGTTTCGAGAAGTTTACTAGCAGTAGGTAAGTTTATTGCCTGAAATCATTCCTATTTAAGAGGTATTCCAGCGTATCAACTGACGCTTACGTATATGTAGAAGGATTTGAAGACTAGCGTTAATACGCTAAAGCTTAAATTCTATGTGTGGATGTATGTTATCCGCTTTGCGCTGGAGGGAAGTCGAATTTTAATTTCAAACTCCTCCTATGTTCTTCTGATTAAATTCGTTATGGGTTCAATGACAGTTTAACTTTCCCCCGGAACAAACTTGACCTTCACTGGCTGGAGGTTAAGCTGTAGATCTTGGCTACACAGGAGTTGCAGCGGTGGGAACGAGAGGAATAAACCCGTGCTCGCATCCAGGTGCTCCCCGACATCAAATAACCCAAGTTAGTGAGTTTAAAACTGAGTATTAAAATAGTATAGCTGAAATTCTATTTCCTATAATATGCAAAATATGTTTGCTCAATTGTTTTTGATCTCCGGCACGCCGACGCGTTTACTATTTTTATCTCTCCCCAACACGTCTCCCAAGCCCCTAATCCCCCCGTCGATGGAACTGGAAAAATAACTATTTTCCATCGGCCGTTATGTAAGGGGAAACTACCTGTTTACTTCGCAAATAAATCATAGAACCCGCGACCGCAACGCAAGAAGGCATGGTAGAACTCATCACAATATAGTAAGTCAAGTAAAATTTAGGTACAATTGAATATTGTTTTATTATTTAGCAAAATTAACACTTTAATGTTTCACGATCTTAGGCTGGGACGCACCATCTTACTTTAACAAACGTCAAAAATCTGTTAAACTCCATACAAAAAACATTGGTTATCGTTACAGTTGCCGTCAAAGTTAGGTGGTGCTACTAAGCCTTAATTAGATATTAAAAAGATAAAATTACTTAGCTTAAAATTTTCGCTTAGTGACGCCGGCACAAGTACCCAACCACACTACCCGCGCCCACCGACTATTTTGTAGTACAAGCAATAGTACTACTACTACTACTGTGGCCAAATTCACGTATTTTGACAGTCAAGATCTTACTGACGTTCAGAAGTCGTCCTATTGAAAAACAGTTCCAAATCCGTATTCACAAGGGTCATTTTGATAGAACGATTACTCGATAGGATCGCAACTCAATGTTTTGTTGTCGTTGAAGTTTTGTTACATGAATAACGCCAGTATTCACAAAGATCACTATGAGGTCTTACAGTACGCGTGGACGCACAGGGTGACGCATGAACCAATGACAGAGCTCTATTCAACGCTGTGCGTTCGATTTGCTGCTTCACTTAAGTAAGCATCGTTTGTGAATACGGGCGAAAGGCTACAGGTTGGAGGGGCTACTTTGTAGCACTTTATTGTGCCCGTTCATCCATTGTAAATATCGTGATTTATATACGAACGAAATGCCTATTATTTCGGCATTTTGATTTACTGCCTCACTTTTTGGGAAAAGGTGTGAATTTCCACGTAATATTCGTGCTTTTGGATGACTGATCGCAAAATTATTCTTGGCTTACCCGAAGTAATTTCAAAATTATTCAGGAACAAAAAATGGAATCCTAGGAGGTTGAAGATTTCCCGTACATATTTGTCTGTTACTAAAAAGCCTGGTCCGTGAGCACGTAGAATCCCGTCCAATGACCCCAAGCACACAGCAATATAATTACGCGCGAGCGATAAGGATGGGTAGCTTGGGGTCATTGGACGGGATTCTACGTGCTCACGGACCAGGCTTTATAAGAAATAAGGTTACCGAAGTAGGGAAAATGTTATAAAATACATTTCGGGAAGTAAATTTTATAAGAGTAAGCATACCACAAGTCGTGATACCACAAGGCTGAGTTGCACCACTTTGACCGTAACTATGTATAACCGTCACCGGTGTTTTTGTATGGAGTTAGACTGATTTTTGACGTGTGTTATAGTAAACTACACTCGGCATCAAATAAATCGCACCTCCCGCGACAAGCACTTATCAAACGTATGCATCCCCACTTCCCACTAACGTTGGTACCATTTGAAAGCCTAGTTTTAAACTTCATTTCATTAAAGGAAAGGTTTTTACCCCAAAAATGTGTCTTTACAAGGATCCAGAGTCACTTCTTCAAAAAATAGGTAGTTACGCTATAGCCATTTTTTATGACTATAAAACTGTTAAGTTGGGATTAATCGCTATCCATCTGTTAAAGAGGACACGTGAGATCTTTATTTGGTTTTATAACCATAAAAATTGGTCTAATTGATCCCAGAGGTGAGCCCAAAGTGAGGTCTATTTTCAAGTCACATTTATGGTAAATGTTAATCATTTATTTAGAAATGAAATGTATTTTTCTTTAAGGATATTTATTGGGCTTTCAAATAACACCAATATTGTTGGGGTACTATAATTGTGTCAGAAGAAAATCTATAAAGTTCGCGTCGCGGAAGGTGCGGTTTATTTGATGTTGAGTGTAGTAAAGTAAGATACTGCAACTCAGCCTAAAAGTCATAAGTCAAGTCTTAGCTCGAAAATCAATCACCAAATTAAAAACATCCTAAAATTTACAACAAATGGTAAAAGATCATTTTCCCAAGTCTTTTCTATACTACCTTCACTAAAGTTAAAGATCAGATTAAGCATTACTCAGCTGGACCAGCTCATCAATGCTACAGGTGGTCACTAAGATAACACAATCACCGTCATAGATGTTACTTTCTTTTTGAGGAAAAGGAAACAAATTCAACTTCTCCAATTTTAGTCACAAACGGAATAACTTGCTACTGAATACAGTAGCACGATAAAAACATAACCCTCGTTTTGCTTTGCCGTAGTCGGGTAAAAATACGTATTGCCATTCAATTCAAATCAATTTCAAGGCTTAGCTAAATCTTCCTTGCAAAACTAATGCCCGTTTTCACTATCAATCCATAATCTGGGAGCACGGCAGTGCCCCCACCAAGTCGAGCAAAAAAGCGGCACGGCCGTACCATCCTTTTCTCGAAGCAATTCAGGCCATTTTCGGCCTGGCCTGTAACTTCGTTGTGGATAAAACTAGAAGGCTGAATTTTCATTAGCTATGCAGGCATTGTAAAGACACGGTATATTTAAAATTTCATTCAATTTGAACCAGTAGTTTAAGAATTATAACGGGTCAAAGTTACTTAATTTTGTCACTCACTGACTCACTGACTCACTGACTGACTCACCGATCATCAAAATTCTAAGGCACTTCTAGCAGACCTAGAAGCTTCAAATTTGGAATATAAGTAGTGTTTGGTGTATGAATCAAGGAAAAACTAAAATATTTGGGGGCACGGTAGTGCAACCGCCAAGTCGAGTGAAATTTTTCAATTTCGGTCCAGTTTTCTAGATACATAACTGCTGTCTACAAAATACAAAAATAAATGAGATTTGTGGGCACGGTAGTGCAACCGCCAAGTCGAGTAAAATTTTTAAATTTCGGTCCAGTTTTCTAGATACATAACTGCTGTCTACAAAATACAAAAAGAAATGAGATCCCATCAAAAACAATACTTGTCAAAAAAACCAAGTCTCGCAACTCAGTTGTTCTACGGTAAAAAGTTGTGAGATCCATGTAATACCAAGTCCAGGCCAGGAAATCTTTAACGTTTTACATAAATATATTGACTTGGCCATCGCATGAAAACACGTCTAAATTAAATTATTTAGTGCGATGGCCAAGTCAATAATTTATGTAAAACGTTAAAGATTTCCTGGCCTGGACTTGGTATTACATGGATCTCACAACTTTTTACCGTAGAACAACTGAGTTGCGAGACTTGGTTTTTTTGACAAGTATTGTTTTTGATGGGATTTTTAATTGACCGCAATGGTAACACATCACAGGAATTTTGTTTTCATAGGGGTCACTTAAAAAATAGGATTGATGGTGAAAACGGGCATAAGAAAGGTAGATTCTAAACGGCGATAGGTGTTTACACACGACCTATTTTAATTGTTTTCACGTGATCTTCGAAAACAAGGCTATTTTCGTCGGTCTTTGAGAAAGGTTCAAGCCATATTGCCGTCCAAAACATACGAGTTTGGGTGCAGGCTGCCATGAATCCTCCCCACTGGGACTTAATAAGGCTTTTTTACCACATAAAATATCTGCTTCAAATGATCAGTTATAATGTACGTTTAACAAGGACTTACATAGCAGATAGACAAAAATGTGTATGGAATTCCTCTAAGCTATATTTTTTTTGTTTATGTTGCCACACACCTCACGATTTGATCGCATCAAAACTTTTGAGGCAAAAGTTGCTTGGTTTTCATAAAATTCTTGATTTTAACTTAATTTTAAGTGATTAAATTGCATGTAAACGAATTTGCTACTAGATTCTGTGTTTACATGCTTAAAATTAAGTTACCTTACCTACATAATACGTGTAAATCAGCCTTATGAGTATGAGCCAACTACACACCATTTTATCTGCGTTCACTTTTATTTCAATAATTTCTTCAAAAAACTGTGTTTGATTGTGTCAATATTATTATTGTCAGTTAGTTACTCCTCTCATAATATATATAAGTTTACTCAGTTTGGCCCTAAGGTTGACTGGAGGAAAATGCCGAAAGGCATTAAGTCCGCCTTATGTACAGTCACGGAATGAAAAGGTTCGTCAGTTTTCAAATTAATTCCTTCAACGAATCGCGAGCACATATTTATTACCTTTTGAAACTATGTTACAGAATAATCTCGAGTTAGTGAAAATAATCTTTAACTGTTCGTCAGTAAAGTTCAAAATTATTCAGATCAAAGTTGTTTGACGATTTAACTTGTCAAGAAGATTATTATGATTGATAAACTAAAACCTTCTTGTTGGTTCAACCTGCCATTATCTATTAAATAAAAAAAACTACATTTTGTAACATTGCACATAACTCTATGCATTGCACTGATGGGATAGAAAAATAAACAAGCAAAACCTTATTCGTTAGCAAACGTCATATTTATTTAAATGTTAGCAGCAATGTTTCTTGCACGGTTATGTTGGCAGGTTTGACTCTTACAGTACCTAGTGCAAGCGAAAACCGACACTAAGGTGACGAACCTTTTCATTCCGCGACTGTACACCGTTCTATGTGCAAATAAGTTTTAAATTAATAAATAAATAAGTTTCATTAATTCGTTCATTATTACATTTTTATCGTTTATAATAATATGTTTCATTAATTCGTTCATTAATACATTTTTATCGTTTATCATAATAATTTTATATTATTTTATTCTGAGACGTCGTACAATAATGAAAGAAAGAAAACAAATGAAGCTCCCAATTATTATTTAACAGCAGCTTTTGAATCAGAAGTTCGCGTTGTGTAGCGTTCATTCTTTAAAACAATAACCGTGGGAGTAATTACCACAGGTAGCGGTACCAAACAATTGTTTCGTAAAAATATTTTAAAACAAGCTCCGTAATTAGCCCCGCTGGTGTTAAAGTTCTGCACTCTGGTGTTGCCAGGAAATCATTGAACTTTTTGTAAAATCATACCTCTCTAGGAGGTTTTAATCTCCCTTAGCACAATGACTACCAATTACCATACATCCGGTAGTCATTGTGCTAAGGGAGATTAATGGTTTTATTTTCTATCTCAAATGAGATTCGATAACAAAATATTGAAGCGACTATAGTCCATTAGTCAATGGTGTCAGATTGGCCATATCGAGAAAATCCTTCATCAGTGGCGATTTATTAAGTCTCGTATTAATAACAACTTTTATAACATGTAAGTAATATTCATTTGTTTCGTGGTACAGTCGACCTATAAAGCACCCCGACTAGTCAGTATGTCTACAACCCAATCGCGTTAACTGCGCACCCCGTTGGAATGCGACTCTCCCTCGCACTCACCCGCACACCTCCCTGCGTTCGCCCCGATACCGGAGCGTCGATGTGACGTCACGGCTGCCAGATGCGCAGTTAACTTAAACAAAAGGCCAACAGACATTATTATTGTAACCTTGTTCTGTACCAACCCTAAAAGTTAAACGTAAAAATAATATCGCGTCGGTGTTTTCATTCGGTACAGGTGCTCCGAAACAACGGTGAAGTGTTTATTTGTTCGGGGCAGTAAAATTTTAAATTTATTGCCTCTGGTTTGGCTGAATTATTCATGTAGCGGTCTCTCAAATCTGCCATTCAATTGAGATATCAAACGCGTTTAAGAAATTGCTTTAGGTGTTAATAAAACTTTTTGAATACTTACTGCGTTTCGATTTCCGTTTGTAGATGAAGCTATTGTAAGTGTGGCAGCCGCCAAATACAAACCTGAGCATAAGTACGTGCGCGCCTCACTGCGGCGCGGCGCGCTCCTGACTGAGGGACTTGACTTATGCCCGTTTTCACCATCAATCCCTAATTTTAAGTGACCCATATGAAAACAAAATTCCTATTATGTGTTACCATAAGGGACACTTAAAAATTAGGGATTGATGGTGAAAACGGGCATTAGTTTCGTATGATACATTTTTTATCGAAGATGCGGGTGAGTTTGAAACTTGTTTGATTCTGATCATATTTTCAAACACATTGATTTATACCTATTACGATGGTTTCCTTCACAATAATTAATAGTCCAGTAATTATAGGTACCACATCAGTCTAAAATTTGAAATATACTTTCACCAGCGCTCTATCTTCGGCCATTATGTAGTGCAGGGGTGGCCAATTGCGAATATTAGTGCAGTCGATCGTGGCAAGGCAAAAAATACTACATGATTGTGTACTAACTATGCTGTTTCATTTAAGATTTCAAGAAGTATGTAAGGGATAGATCAGATCGCCCAGGGTTTCGTTAGTAAACAGTAGATCTTATGTCTAATCAAGTTGGCCACCCCTGATGTAGTGTAACTAAACACATACCCCCTTATTACAAAAAATAGACTCTGGTTGAACTCTGACTTTTCTGATCCTGTTCAAGTTGATTATTATTCAATAATAAACTTTAATGTAAACTTACCCTCATTTATATTAAAATTTTGTGTTGGCAATAATAGTCTGTAAAAACTGATGATTCAGTGATGACAAGGAAAATCGTACTTTCGACTTGATGTACTTATTCTTTTTAAAGCTGCCCAAATAAAGAGAAAAAGTTTCTTCTTACTAACAATCTTTGAGGTGTTACAATCTTTTTTATCTGTCCAGTGGCTCCGCGAACAGATTAAGAAACTTTGTCAACAATAAGACGGGGATTGTCGCCATAAAACATGTTAATACTATTCGGGTCTCCCCTTTACTTGGAATTGGAAGTCCAGCATTCAAGTATTCCAACTTCTGGAAGTATTAAAAGTTATAGAACGATGTCGACTACGAAAGGTTCTTATTGTTTGACCCGTAAAAGTTTGACACTTATAAAGTACTTAATGCTATATTATTACTTTCACCTTTTCATTGTAGGCTAGGTTCAGTTTTCATAACTGTCAACCAGTAATTGCTCTAAACGTGGTTGACGACTATCAGAGTTTGCAATATTGTTGGTGTAAAAGCAATTTGAAGCCACGATAGATTAATGGTCATGCTAGCGGACTCAAAATCCGAGGAACGCGGGTTCGAATCCCGCTGCCGCTCGACTATGTGGTGTGGTGTACCACAAGCATATTTAGCTTAGTACGAGGGGCTAACGGGACTATTAGTAATTTGTACAATACAAATTAAATTACTAATATTCTTTAAAAAAATAGTCAAATTCCAGAGCTTAAATAATTTTCAGGAATAAACAAGACTATTATGAAATGGTAAAAAATGCCTTGCCTCATCAGAGTAAGTTAATGTAACGCGTATTTTTATCTAGCTCCATCATTATATCTCTCGTAAAACGTCTCATTTCGCTTTAACAACACTTCAGCAAATTGTTTTGTTTATCAGAAGCTCAGCAAAATTTATTCGCGTCTTGAATAATTGATGAATACCTATCGAGCACTCGGGTGTATGGTAATGATCTCGTTGAGATGGCTAAGTAATACTAATACCTAAATAGAAAGACAGAAAGAAAGAAATTAAGGAAAAAAAAAATTGTCGAAACAAAGACGAAACTAAAATTACTAAAAGCAAATCTAGTGTTCGTGAAGCGTTTGAGTTGGTTTTAAAATAAGTAGCGTTCTTTCAGCTTTCACGTAAACGGGCAGTTGCACTCGGTTTAGGTTTCAGCGTCGTTTGAACTAGCTGTCAAAAAGCTACCACGATACGGATTTGTCAAAAAGCTGAATTTCGTTCGTCGTCCAATCGCGTTGCAGCTGAACATTTTTACCGCAATCGGGGCGCAGATTGGTGGCGCTTGTTCCATCTGGGGGCACGGCAGTGCCCCCGCCAAGTCGAGCGCGAAGCAAACACTGCCGTACCATCCTTTACTGGAACCATTTCGCCGCATTTTCAGGCCCCTATTTGAGAACCTCTGGATAAGACCAGAACGCAGAAATTTTCATCATCTAGTAAGCTATAATCACATACTTTAAATCCAAAATTTCAAGTCTGTAGGTCATTTAGTTCCGAAGTTAAGCGAAAGCAAAGTTTCGCATTTACGACACTCACTCACTCACTCACTCACTCACTGATGATCATCAAAATAGAACTAGTACTTCCCATAAACTCAGAGAGCTGAAATTTGGTACAGAGTTAGGGTTTAATGGCCACATAAAGGGAAAACTATAAAAACTAGGAAAATCGAAGATCTGGAGTAACCACATTCATAATCAATACTACATACTCCAGCACCGTGGTGTTCGCCTGTATCGCTCACCGCTAGATGGCGCTAGCACTAGCAAGCGGTGTCCAGATTTTTTTCCTTTCTAGAGAAAGTCGTCGATTAAGTTGAATGTTGTGTAATTTGCATTTCGTTGATTTCGTTTATTATATTGTAAGGTTCGCTTAGGTTATGTTATTAAAACAATTCTGATTCGTTGTCTATTTTAAAGGTCGTTGAGTTTATTTGTGTTTAAAATCGTAAAAAAATGTCGATAAAACGACGACGTTAAATAATTTTGCCCCGTTCTACAAAAAGAAGTGAAATCCCACCAAAAACATTCTGTAAAAAACTAGCCAAGTCTCGATGGAGCTGCTTGTTTATCTCTAAAAAGTAATGAAATCTAGACAAAGTCGTGCCAAGTCTATGGTTCCTTACTGCGATTACTTTATTATTATAGTTAATGTTGTGTGACTTGGCCGTTGAACAATCTTTATTAAGATAATCATACATTATAAATACGCAGCTTTACTGAACCTACAATTGACTGGTTATTGTTGAATCAACGTTTTCCAAGTGGCAATATTCCATCGTCAATGGGTAGCGGTTCTGGCGACAGATTGGTGCAATGGTGTCACGGAGCACCTGGTTTTGTCACCCTTCAACGGCCAAGTCACACAACATTAACTATAATAATAAAGAAATCGCAGTAAGGAACCATAGACTTGGCACGACTTTATCTAGATTTCATTACTTTTTAGAGATAAACAAGCAGCTCCATCGAGACTTGGCTAGTTTTTTACAGAATGTTTTTGGTGGGATATATCATTTTCATTTGGATATCCGTATCTCGTGTACCGATAACGTTATCACGGCGAGTTTTTGTACATATTACAGCTATTATTAGGGTCCAGGTATTATGGCATGCAATCAATCCGTTATCAGTAGCAGGTATTGCTCGTATCTCATCAATAATATGTCAGATTCATAAAAGTTTAATTTTCGCAATCATGTTTGTTATCATTTTTAAAATTAGTCTCTTTTTACTTATTTACATGTTCACATGTAAAGACTGATAAGACTAACCGCGGCTTATTACGAATTTTAGCGAACGGTTGCTAATTTTACAATTACAATGCGACTGTGAAAATATGGAAACTCACTGTGATTGGTTGGCGTTACAGGCACGTGACTATTGTAGGTACTTTAACTTTAACAAATGTCATGTCTTTCAAACTCGACATACAAAAAACACCGGCTATCGTTATAGTTACAATTAAAGTTAGGTGGAGCAACTCGGCCTAAGATCTGTGTTAAGCATGCCGAATAAGCTTCTTAATATTATGATTTTTCTATTTTGATAGGTAACCTAAAAAGAAGTTGTAAGTCCTGACATGCCCAGGCCGAGGTGGTCACGTAGAAATGTGATTATACCTTTACTGAGCACCCTCAACACAAAAAGGGTCTACAACAATATTGACATCGCTCTTCGCGTGTTTTCATATGGAATTCCGATAAACCCAACTATTTCTGACTTCCCCGGGATCGCGTGACAATACACTTTTATTGTCGACCTAATGATTTGAGAAACGATAAAATAAAAGATATTGATTTCATGAACTATTGACCTACTAACGTAGGTACCTGGTTATTCTATTTTCAACCGACTTCAAAAAAGGAGAAGGTTCTCAATTCGACCCGTATGTTTTTTTTTTCTATGTTTGTTACGCGATAACTCCGCCAATTATGAACCGATTTGAACAAATCTTTTTTCGGCGTATAGGTAATACCTCAAGGGTGGTCCCATTTAAATTCAATAATAGAAAAAACAACCCCCAAGGGTGGAAAATTGGGGATGAACTTTTTTATACGCAATATCTCCGCCGATTATAAATCAATTTGAACGATTATTTTTTTGTTGAATAGGTATTATCAAAAGGATGGTTTCATGCGAATTTGAAGAAAATATTTCACCCCCAAGGGTGGAAAATTGGGGATGAACTTTTTTATATGCAATATTTTTAATTTTTAGTTTTTTTTGTGTTCACGCATTTGAAGTCGGTTTTATTTTTTTTAAAAGTTAATTATTGTACAGTCAACACCACATCAGTATACATTTTTTATTGCAACCTTGGTTACCTTGATGTGCATCTTTCTTACTATCCTACAGATATTATAAATGTATAAGTTTGCAAAGATAAATGGATGTTGGTTACTGTTTCGTGCAAAAAATACTAAACGGATTTTGATGAAACTTTACAGTACCTATACTATTTATACATTTTCTAATGTACATTACTTAATAGACTGTGAGACCTCACAGTAATGTTTGTGAATACGGACGTATGCACAGCAAACAGTATACATGAAATCAACACGCAAATTTCAGTTTTCATGACTTATTTATTAACAGGTCGATACCAGATGCTACAATGTTGACACCAACTCTTCAACTGCTGTGTTTATTTACAAATTACTCGTAATGTCAGACAGCAAGTGTGACAGATGTAAACAGTTCCAACTCATGCAGAGCGATGGCGTATCGATGGGGAATGACCTGAATACCTCCGTTGGAGTAAACAACATCTGTTTACATTTGCCCATAAATATGTAGAGGTAGGTATTTATATTTAACGTAACGGCATGTAAACGTATCGTTGGATATTAAAAGCTTCAGTAATTTATAACCTTTAAACATCATTAAGCTGCTTAAAAGTAATTAATAGCATTTATAAGTACCTACTTAGCATCACGTCTTTTTGTTAAACATAATATTTTGCCCGCGACTTCACCCTCGTGAAATTTAGTTTGTCAGAAAAAATATCCTTGTAAATTATTAAGAATTAATTATTCGTGGGTTCAATTCCCGCCTTAGGCAGTTCGATTTTTTCAAATTATTTATAATTTTCAAATTAGTTTGAGATGCGACTCTTAACGCTAAAAATTTAATAATTATTAAGAAGTTAATAAAGTTCCAAATTTTCAATGTCACAGCTGTCTTCTGTTACAGCTCTCCTCGGTTTCCCCTAGCCCAATTTAGTTAATGATATCTTCTTGATGAATATTGCTAATTTCAACAAACTTCCTACTCCCAGAGAAGGTAAAGACCCTTCTGCCAGTTTTTTAAGAAAACTTTACTTTTTATTTGGTACTTTCGTTTAATTTTTAATAGGTGTTTTGAAGTCTGAAACAACTTTTACACGAATGAGTTAACTAACCAGAACTTTCACAGAGTTTTGTTTTGTAAATGAAAACCAGCGTCGTGGCCTTCCCCACCGTGGGCCACGGCATATGCTGAGTGGAGTCCCATTGCGATGGGCATCGCTGTTGTATCGTGGTGCACTGCTCAGTTCACTTTTTATTTCCTTGTAATATACAGGGTGTTTGGTAAATGGGTATATGAGCCGACACTAACCCATGTTAACATGGGCATATAAATGGTATGGTGAAGTCAGAAGTTTGATATCATCATTTGAATTTTTTAAATTTTCATACTAAATAAATTGTATAAAATCCGATTTGTATGAAAATTAAAATAATTAAAATTATGATATCAATTTTCTGACTTCACCATACCATTTATATGCACATGTTAACATGGGCTAGTGTCGGCTCATATACCCATTTACCTAACACCCTGTATATGTGCTATTTCTGTCTTTTTTCCGTATACTTTCTTTGTTCTCTAAGTGATGTTCATCGTAATAAATATTTCTTTGTTCTTTCTTTCTTTCTAAATAACATTAGTTCAGCCAAATTTTACAGCAGATATACAATGCATTTTTTTGCAATTACTAAGCGTAATAATCAGTCCCCAATTTTGTGATATTAAATTCCCATATCGCGTCGGTGAATGCAGTTGACAGGGCGTTCTAGCCACAACCTTTGTTTGGGGTAAAACGCAAACCGGATTCATTTAAGTGGATGCCACTAGATTTATATTCATATAGCTACGATGTGTCTCCCCCAACCCCAACCCTTTTGGCCAGCGAGGGAAGTGTAACCCAAATCCTCAATTTACCTCTGTTAAATTAGAGAAGGTAATGCTCCTGCAGTGGATACTAAATAACATACCAGCCGGGTTAGGATGCGCGCCATGGTAAAATCTTAACGATGATTTTAGACGACAAATGTATGGGCTTATCGCTTAAAATCGATGAAACAGCGCGGCAGCGTGATGATGGTAATGATAATGTATGAGACTAGGTCGTTGCATGATCCTAAAAAAAGTCACACGCTATACAGCAGATTTTACTTTATAGGTTTAATAGCAATCGGAATCTTCACTGATTTTAAAAAGTGATTCATCGTTTTTTGGACGCATATAGATAGGTAGGTGAACGCGAGCAGGCGACATTACCTTAACTCTAAAGATCAGCGCACACAGAGGCGGAAAGCGCGGAAAATGGTCGCGATCCGGGACAATATTTTTTGTATATAAATATAGTTTGTATAAAATCGTGCTAGTATAGATCGTGCTATCCACGAAGACGCGCCCCACCAATTTTTGACCGAGGGAAGCGCGAGGTGCGGGCAGTTTGATCCGAGCAATCCGAGCGTCATTATTGTAGTGTGCGTGTGCACTCATGGATAATTTAGCGTGTACCGATGATAACACTCAAACATTAGCGGAAGAATGGCGGGGCGCGTCTTCGTGGATGGCACGATCTATAACATAGAAAACGGATTCCTACCGGGGCGATACGCATCCACCGTTTCTCGCTGCATCGCTATCGGATCGCTTTCCCGCCCTTCCCGCCTCTGTGTGCACTAACTTTATGCATTTGAAACTTCGTCGTTTCAGCCGAAAGACGTCCACTGCTGGACAAAGGCCTCCCCCAAGGATTTCCACAAAGACCGGTCCTGCGCCGCTTGCATCCAGGTACTTCCCGCGACCTTCACCAGATCGTCGGTCCACCTAGTGGGAGGCCTGCCCACGCTACGTCTTCCAGCTCGTGGTCGCCACTCAAGAACTTTCCTGCCCCAGCGGCCATCAGCTCTTCGAGCTATGTGCCCCGCCCACTGCCACTTGATTTCAGCGATTCTGCGGGCTATGTCAGTCACTCTGGTTCTCCTACGGATCTCCTCATTTCTGATTCGATCACGCAGGGAAACTCCGAGCATTTGAAACTTAACGGCTATAATTTCAGATGTAACTGCTCCAGCGCTGATTACATGGGAACTTTGTCTAATGGGATGAATGTTATCAGCCAACTTCGCCGTCCAACGATGTAGGTCAGCAGTTTATTACAGTTTATGCGAATGTTCACAGTTCCAAAAGACATAATTTGCAGTGACCCAACAAAACTTTGGGTGAATTTAAATTTGGGTAGAAGCGGATTTATTTGGCTGAGTAACAAGAACAAGCTGAAGTTTATCTTTCATTAGATATTCTATTTTGAACTGTAATAACTTGTATTCAGGTTCAAAACGATTTGATCGAGCAATCCTTATAGAAAGGTTTAAAAGTAGACACACCCTCTTAAATTGCTAATGCAAGAATTCCATTAGAAGGAGGCAAACGTGAAGTGAGCAGAGCAAATGAAATAACTCTGAAGCCGTTTTTGAAGTAGATAAACATTTAAATTCTGCATTTTCCTGCGAGTGTACCAACCATCCTATGTCAAAAACGTTATTTTAACTTTGGGTGAATTTAAATTTGGGTAGGAGCGGATTTATTTGGCTGAGTAGCAAAAACATGCTGACGTTTATCTTTAATTAGACTCTATTTTGAACTGTAATAACTTGTATTCAGGTTCAAAACGATTCCTTTCAAAACGAATCCTTATAGAAAGGTTTAAAAGTAGACACACCCTCTTAAATTGCTAATGCATACATTGCAAGAATTTCCCATTAGCAGGAGGCAAACGTGAAGTGAGCTGAGCAAATGAAATGACTCTGAAGCCGTTTTTGAAGAAGATAAACATTTAAATTCTGCATTTTCCTGCGAGTGTACCAACCATCCTATGTCAAAAACGTTATTTTACGTAGGAAATGCTTCCGATCGAAAACATGCAAGCTTTCAAGAAGAGAGCGTATCTTCACCTTAAGGCTGGTTTTAGTGTCACGCGGACTGTCAGTGCGGATCGCTCCGCACAGCCGATCTGTATGAACTGCTAGGGAGCGGAGCGGTTCCTCCGGACCGCATTACTCTAAAACGCTCCTTAGAAGTTCATACAGATTGGCCGTGCGGAGCGGGTCCGTACCGGACGGTCCGCGTGACACTAAAACCAGCCTAAAGGCCGGCAACGCACCTGTAACGCCCCTGAGACTGTGCGTGTCTATGGGCGACGGTAATCACTTACCATCAGGTGATCCGTTAGCTCGTTTGCCTCCTGTCACATAAAAAAAATCAATAAACTGAAGTCATGTTCTGAAATTAAGCAAATAAAGAACTTTGATTTTTTATTTTGAACGAGTCTTACAGTGACTTCTACGAGTACTAATGCCGTAAATACCCACGGACGCGTCCGGATTGTTTATATCGATTTGACTCGACTTGCCATAACAATCGATCAAGCCAGACCGACCTATTGTTGCGTTTGGCGTAGTTTGATCAATGACATCAGTTGACCCGGCTTAGTTATGATGTATTGTGAATGAAGCCCAAGGATTAGCGAGCTGAAGTGGCAATGGGCAGGGCACATAGTACGCAGAACAGAACTGACGGCAGTAAGGTTTTGGAGTGGAGGCCACGTACCGGAAAACGCGGCGTAGGACGTCCACCCACAAGGTGGACCGACATCATAAAAGGTAGCAGGAAGGCGCTGGACGCAGGCTAGGCCTATGTTCAGCAGTGGACGTCCTATGGCTGAAATGATGATGATGTTGTGAATGAAATACACTCGACATAAAATAAATCGCATCTCCCGCGACAAGCACTTTCAAACGTATCCATACCCACTTCCCACCAATATAGGCACCATTTAAAAGCCTAGTTCTGAACTTCATTTCATTAAAGGAAAGGTTTTTACCACAAAAATGTGTCTTTAGAAGGATCCAGAGTCACTTCTTCAAAAAATAGGCAGTTACGCTTCAGCCAACTTTTATGGCTATAAAACTGTTAAGTTGGGATTATTGCTATCAATCTGTTAAAGAGGACACGTGAGCTTATTATTATTTGGTCTTATGACCATAAAAAATGGTCTAATTGTTCCCAGAGGTGAGCCCAAAGTAAGGTCTTTTTTCAAGTCACATTTATGGTTTAAGTTAATCATTTATTTAGAAATTAAATGTTTTTTGTTGGGCTTTCAAATAACACCAATATTGTTGGGGCACAATGATTGGTGTCAGAAGAAAATCTTTAATGTTGTATGATGTTGAGTATAGATGGCGCTGTATGTATTTAAAATGCCGCTGACAGAAGAAGTCCTTTAAAAAACTTTGTTATTAGGTAGGTTATTGCTTGCTATTTTAGCACTCAGCGACTGAGACATTACCCTCTGTCGAAATTTTCAAGTGAATGCGTCTTTTTATTGTTTTCTTAAGCATTAAAATTATAGAGCACAATAATAGTAAATCTTCCGCGATATAAGATACACGTAGAGCCATCTTTTGGAACTGCTCGTATAAAAACTGAGTACCTACCTAACTTTCATTTTGTTAGAAGATACATTTTAAATGCATTTTTATATGGCTACTTATAGGCTAGACGAGGATGAGACATATTATAAGATCCTTAATGGCAGTCGTTAAAGGAACATGATATTATTCCTTGTGGCCCACGAGTATAAAATAGAACTGTCGTATACAATTCAATGGTTAGATTAATTAATATTAATTTAGAATGGCAGATACATCATGCGATTATTCAAACTCTATCCGAGTATCAATTTAGTTACTGTCTCTTGAGACAATTAGTTATTGTCTTTTGTGCAAAACACATGCAATGCAAGTACATCTAAGCTATAAGCTTCATCATCATCATCATTTCAGCCATAGGACGTCCACTGCTGAACACAAGCCTCCCCCAATGATTTAGAGTCTAAATTTTAGACAAAAGCCGGTTGGTGGCGGTCTACATCCAGAGACTTCCTGCTACTTTTATGAGGTCGTCGGTCAACTTTGTGGGTACCCTATGCTGCGCTTTAGCTTTATATGCCATCATTTTCAACCAGGCTAACAAGGAAGACTTTAAATTAAAATTTTAATGGTCTACCTGATGGCTCGTGAATCGGTCAAATTAAGAGGATCCCGTTGTTTTCCTCTGGGTAAAGATCCTAAAAGTGTAGGGAACCATTACGTTAGTCTTCGATCTTTCCTTCGAGCATATTGATGTAGCACTCCCGCGATATTGCTTCAAACTCAGAACAACAAGGAAGTTTCCGTGGTAATCCGTCATTTTCCGATTATTAAATTTGGAACTTGGCCCGCGAACTACTCTATCATAATGTAAAATAGCTATAGAAAAGAGTCGGGTTATTTCCGGTATGAAAACTGGGACACACCGAAATTGGTATTTTAAAAAACTGCATGAGACCTGATATTCTGCCAGGCCTTCGCAAACCTAAGCTTTTTGTGTGTTTTTTATTTATTCTTTTAGATTTAATATTAAGTAATAATTTATTTCGTTCTCTTATAGCTATCAAAACAAGTGGTTTACTGTTCGTTCTGTTCTGTCCGTTAATAAAAATTGTAAATGTTTTCGGTCACAAAAAATTTACAAACGTGTTACCAACTTAATACTTTGATGCAATATGATACATCTGTGATTAATCTTGTGTACCTAACAATTGTATGTGGGAAGTAAATGAACGTCTCCCATAAATAATTTACCAGCCATATGCCGTCAGAAGTAATTAATCCGTCATATTCGGCGAATAGTTCTCAACTTGGCCCGCAAACTACTCGATCATAAGATCGTATATCCGCACCCTCATAACGTTCGCACTAATCTGCCGGCGTCATGTGGCGGCCTACATCTAGGTTATTAACATAAGTACATCTTGTTATTACTCTGCTTTCGTAAATTAATATTTATGGTTAGGTAGGTGATACATAGTGACCTGTAATTAATAGTATCAGGAAAATTTGCGGAAATCCATAATTAGACATTAAAATAGATAAAATTACTGCTCTTAAGATTTCCGCATAGCGACGCTGGCATAAGTACCCAACCACACTACCCGCGCCCACCGACTTATGTTATAGCTAGCTACTATTATTAATTATTTTGTGGTTATATTACAAGCAAATACAAGAAGGCGTCACTAAGCGGAAATCTTAATCTATGTAATTTTATCTATTTTTAATATCTATCATGGTGACCTGACTGACTGAAAAAATTTGTTAATAGTATAATAGCAGATTGCGCTGAAACTTAGGTTTCTGAATTGGGATTTTTAGCTTGAACTTGCTAATCTTCATAGGTTTATTTTACTTATCTTCTAACGCCTAAGCTAAATTTAGAAACCGGGCCATTCAAAGTATTTATGATGTATGCTTTGAAAGGATTTTAGAAAACTCACTCCTTAAGCGAATGAAATGGGGGCTTAACGGCGAAGTCGCAGGTTAAAGCTAGTATTATTTACTAAATCTTAGAGTTATGAAACCATTTAAGATTATCGTCTGATCTTCTCCAAATAATTCTAAGTACACTGCCTCATCACCCATTCGCTTGCAAATTCAACAATAACATAGACGAGAGCGCCATCTGCCTACTTTCTCAGACAAAGGGAGAGGCGATATTAATAATTCCGTCCAAAGACTAAGCCCTTATAACACCAGGTATTTAATTAAACTTTGAGCCACTGATCCTTCCTTCGAATCTGTATAAAGCACTATACACGTTATAATAACCCCTCAGACTTGTACCGTAAAAGTATGTACTTTTATAGATCTTTTTTATCTACGAAGATGCGCCCCACCATTCTTTCTCTAATGTTTGAGTGTTATCGGTACACGCTAAATTTATCTATAGTACACACGCACACTACAATAATGACGCTCGGATTGCTCGATCTATAGTCGGCCGTAACATCGATTTGGTGTCCGATTGGTGAAGAGCAGACTTATCAACTCGGAAAGGGATAAATACCGTATCCTCTCGCGAGCTGTCATCGCCTTTCGCACGCTGTCAACCACGAGGCGAGGCGTTTACGGTGCAGCATGGAGTTTCATACAAAGAATTCTGGCCGCCTCGAGTTGATACGGTTACGAACCCTTTCCGGGTTGAAAAGTGTGCTACGTCAACACAAACACAACAAAGGCACCTAGCATTTATGTTCACCGACAAAAGGATATGTGGTAAGGTACACCAACTCCCAAAGGAATATCTAAAAATATCCCTCGTTTCTGGAAGCTTCCAGCCAAGCATATTAAAGTCAAACCATTAGGACGAGTAAAGTCCGCAGAAAGACCTCGGCATCAGTCTTCTTAGCCCTCTCTTCGTCTATTTATTTTTACAACTGTACCAAGTACGGCCCAATCACGCAGCCGCTTGGAACAGGTTGCCATGGCAACCGGAAACTTTGATGTGGGAACAGTATATTCAGCCTTTATCAAATTCGCGGTAGTGTTGTGTTTTGTTTATCGATATCGAGAGAACTTCCGAGAAAAATGTATCTCAGCGATGTTGTGAAAGGGTGACCTTTTTCAGCAAAGCTAAGCGGGAAATCTGGGCGGTAAGAAGATATGCAAATGAAGCCGTAGGAAGAGTACTTCATCACCAACATAATTTAAGCCACAGGACGTCCGCAGCTGAAGACCCCCGATGATTTCCACATAGACCGGTTGGTAGCGATTTGCATCCAGCACCTTCCTCCTAGCTTTAAAAGGTCGTCCGTCTGTACACCTTGTGGATAAACGTCCCCTACTGCGCTTGCCGGCACGTGGCCTCCACTCCAGAACCTTGCTGCCCCATTGGCCGTCAATAGGGATGTTTCCTGGGTAAAAAAAGCAAGAGTTTTTATTAGTCCATATCAAAAAATACTCGACACGTATTTTTCATTTTTTCAATTACTTTCGCATTTATATTATTACTAGCTGACCCGGCGAACTCTGTTCCGCCTTAAAGGCAGTAAATAAGCAAATTTTGACCGTTTAGACCTACCCTAGACTACAACAAAAATTTTAAAACCAAAATCAGCTCAATCGGCCCAGCCGGTGCAGCCGTTCTCGCGTTTTAATCAGACTAACGAACAGCAATTCATTTTTATTTATATAGATTAGTTTTATAGTATTAGTTGAATCATCCCAAAGCTTAACATTTTCCTCGCGCACTTTAAGCTACATAAATCACTGCTATAGTGGAAAAATAAAGTGTTGTTCTTTTTTCGATACTTTTCAATCCGTTGCCCATCACTAGCCACAAATATCGGCTTCATGGCCAGGCGGTTAATGCAAAACTTAGCATATCGATATTGTAAACGTCAGCACTAGAGGTAAAGATCATCTTTGCCTTTGATGAACGTAAGTGCTTGATGTTAATTAAGATGTAATCAAGCTATTAATTATAACTAAACGGAACAGGTCAACTGTTAAACGGGAACAAAGGCTTACCGAAGAAGACCCATGGTGGCCATGGATAAAATTATTCTTCTGAGAATCAATGGTTCTGTCATAATGGTGACAAATTTTAGAAAATAAAACAAAACTGTTACAACGTGACGCTTCACTTTCCCGCCAAGGAGAGCACCTTAACTTTATTCGTAACTATAACAATAACCGGTGTTTTTGTATAGAGTTTGACAGACTTGACTTTAATTAATAAAGTTAATGTAACATCGTCAGTTTACTTACACTCTGGTTCATATGCATTAAACTAACGTCCGTATTCTCAAACATTACTATGAAGTCTCACAGTGCGCGTGGTCGCACAGGGTCACACTTACACACGAACCAATCACAGAGCTCTATTCAACGCTGTGCGTTTGATTTGCTGCTTCACTTAAGCAAGCATCGTTTGTGAATACGGGTGTAAGGATAACATAATATCTTACCTACGTATCTCATTTATCTTTTCTGCCTTAGAAAATCCCTGAATGAAAGTCCAACTTCACTGCCTTTTAGACAAAACCTTTTTGCTCTTCTTCGCAAAGTATTTTTCCCAAATAATAACAAGTCATAACATAATTTTAATCTCAAACTAAAAAAAACGAAATTAAACAGCAAAAAGAAAATATTTTCCCGTTAAAAGTTGTCTGCTCTCGTTACGCTGAAATATAAATACGAATGACCCCTATTTTTGAGGGTTCCGTACTGTTTTTTACCCGACTGTGCGACGCAAACTAGTGGTAATGTGTTTATCAGCCTATGTATGTTCCTTTGAAGCACTCTACATACAGACCAAACGTCTGCCTGGGCCGATTTTTATGATTCACGCGTTTATCGATTCCTCTTTGTCCGGCCAGTGACAAAGGCATGACGTTAGTGAAAATTCAATATGGCGACTACTGGACGCCGTTAAAGAACAAAAATTTTTGCAAGCTAATATTTATACTACCCTTTAATCACCACACTGTCAGCAGTGTCATGACATCACTTCAATATTATGTCGTTATTACTGTTAGGCTAAGTTGCACTATTTAACTTTAACCGATTTAAAGGTAACCGGTGTTTTTGTATGGACTTTGACAGATTTTTGACGGTTGTAGGAGGAGGACCGTAGGAGAACCAAAGTGACTGACATAGCCCGCAGAATCGCTAAAATCAAGTGGCAGTGGGCGGAACACATAGCTCGTAGAGCTGATGGCTGCCTGGGGCAGGAAAGTTCTTGAGTGGCGACCACGAGCCGGAAGACGTGGCGTGCACAGGCCTCCCACTAGGTGGACCGACGATCTGGTGAAGGTCGCGGAGGTTTCTGGATGCGAGCGGCGCAGGACCGGTCTTTGTGGAAATCCTTGGGGGAGGCCTTTGTCCAGCAGTGGAGTCTTTCGGCTGAAACGAACGAAAGTTAAAACAAGATGGTGCAACCCAGCCTTAGTGTCTGGTCCGCTAGCAAGTTGATTTTTCACTGCTAAGTGCTATTTATACCCAAAGCGCCCGGGCGTAAAAAAGAAACTCAAACACGACGACAGGACAATGATGTTTTCGTTTGCATTACGGACCCCTAAATACAGAATGACTTATACATTTAATTACGAGGGAAAGGCGAAGTAATTCTACGGACTACGGACCGTCAGACTCGAGCCTGGTTGATCCGAAACGAATTGGTTTCCCCATTTTGTACCTTTGCTGGCTGATTAACAATTCAAAGGTACATTCTTTCTTTGTAGATTTTTGAAACAAATCACGCTTTTTGAACTCTACCCAGTATTTGAATGGTAATTAAAGGGTAGTTGGTACAAAAGGTATTTTTTTATACTTTATTTGTGTGCCTTTTGACTCTTTTCTTATCAAGATTCCGTTCAGCTTTAGTTCTCTTTGCTTTGATTTGGGGCAGAAGATGTGATTATTTGATTGTGGTTTTCTTTTATACACTTTGTAATTACTTGGGCTCCGTTCTTCGTAAAAGGTTTCGTCTAACCCTTCCCCTTTCTTATAACTGGTAAAGTTGTCGAATCAGAGTTTTTGACGTAATTTGAGTTCGATATTGAAAAAGTATCAGATCTTAACGATCCATGTTTTTTATGACGTACAATATGTAAATATACGATAGGAATATAATATACGGCAACAATCTGATCGTCAAACAAAGAAACGTAGTAGGTAGACCGATTTGTCTGCCAATAACATCTCACCCGCTAATTCTTCAGTTACTCCGTGATCATGGCGTTTGCAACAATGCCGAAATATCAGTGGCAATCCCGTTATTAATAATTTTTGTAATGTTAATGACTATGACAGTTTAAAACAATATAAAGAAACGTAATTGAAAAATCCCAAACCCTTAACCGGCTATCGGGGTAGTAAGCGCCCGCTACAAATCGAAGTAACACACACAAGCTCTATCGATTGATGGGTGGCCTCGGCGTAATCGATGTGTCGACTTACTAATGGTCGAGAACTCGATTACATCGGCGAACGATACTTTTTCTTCAATCGAGGATGGAAAACGTTTGATGTTTGAGTATTGACTGACAGTTTTGGTTTTTTGGCAGGAGAAATGGTTTGATGGCGGTGTAGGAATAAAGTTGAATGTTTGATTGATACCCCAAAGCATTCTTAGTAAAATATAGGAGGGCTCTATTTTTTAGTTTTCAAATTAATATTTTTATGAAAGATAAAAAAATAAATTAATCAGTAGTGTATTTCTTCACTATCACTACATACATATTATATAACCAAGTCGCTTTCCTGCCTGTCTGTCACTATGTATGCTAACTACGCAACAGATTTTGATTCGGTTTTTTTATTAGATAGAGTGATTCTAGAGGAAGGTTTATATGTATAAAACATGCATATTATAGAAAGTAAAAGCCGGTAAACATTTCAACCGTGCGAAGCCGAAGCGCTAGTTTAAAAAAAAAGTAGAAATTGTTTAAGTACAGCGAAACAAACATCATTTTATTTTATTAGATCCTCAGAAACAACCTAATTTATTAAATGGTCTTGAGTTGATTGCCTTCGTGGCGACCGAGAATGCGATCCTTAGTAGCAAACCAACCGGGGTGTGAAACGTGAGCTTTGCCGTGAAAGGGTTATTGTAGAGCTAAAACCGAGTATAAATTCAGTTCACACTTAATGGGTCATTGCGACCGAGAGCCATTTACTTTGTTACTTCGCCAGTGAGGGTTATGTGGTGTCAACTTTTATAGCACCATTCGGTATTATTGTTTTATTATTGCTAATAACATGCGGGTTATTGACGCTGTAAATATTCAGGTTTCTACGTTTTATAATACTTAGTAGATGGAGCCACGAGGGAATAGGCATTTTCTGGTTAAGCTGACTTCATCTTATTGGAAAACTTGTGTGAAAAAAAAGCTAGACTTGTTAAAAAAATTGCCGTTGCTTTTGACTTCGTTGTAAATTACTTTCACACACAATTAGTCTCAGCTATTATGAAATAGTGTCTTAGAGCGACTATTCAAAGGTCTTTAGATGCCAATTTAATATAAAGAAAGGTTAGGTAATTTGATTCGTATCTCTTGTCGTAGCTTGGATTATTAAACCAAATCTCGATTTAAACTCAAACATAGATTTAATCTTATGATTGCATGATTTTCAATCATTTTAACCAATTAGAACCTGGAATTCTTAAGTATAGATTGTACTCGTGTCATTTCATAAGACGGGTCTTAAATATTGAACTCAAATTGACATTTCTAATTGCCGTAAAAGCCTTTACTTTGAGTGACATTTGGGCATTAATCCTACAAACGGTTATTTATGATACAATGTCTCATCTCGTGATGGACAGCAACGGTACAGATGATTTATTTATTTTGAGGAATCACAATCATTTGGACAGCCAAAATAAAACGTACAGGGTGATCCATTGGTGGGTTATCAATCAAAAAAAGAGAATTTATCCTACTGCACAAATGCAACTTTGGGATATCCCAATTCTCAAAAAAAAATTACGTCCCCACACTAATTAATTTACTGTTAACAACTTGTACAAAAAGGTAATTTTGAAAAGTTGTAGTATTTATTAGTAGAGTCGTAGAATCAATTTTGAAGTTTGATATTTTTAAAAACTCCCTTTTTTACTCAAAGTAGAGCAATCTTGTACAAAATAATTACATCAACGTAAACTAAGTTGTCAACAATTCAATTGCGGCCAATAACAAAAGTAATCAGAAGCAGGGGACCGGTCGGCCAGGGGAAAGTGGCCATAAATCGTCACCCTATGGACACTCGAAGATGGACGCCGCAGGGGACAACCTAGAATGAAAGGAAGGGACCGATATGAAAATACTCACTGAAAAGTAGATTAAGGGCCCTCGCCCACGGCAACTTTTTGTAGCGATGCAGTCGCGCTGTTGTAGCGCATTAGGAGCGCAGCATGTTGGCATCACTTCTGTAGTGCGTTGCAAATGCGACTAACGCGCATCGGAGTCGGAGTGGTCGCCATGGCCGAAATCTGTCGGATGGATCATCATATCATCAACGCGCGTTAGGAGCCAATGCCATGCTGTCGCTCGTTTACGAAACGCGTGATAAAAAGTCGCCGTGGGCGAGGGCCCTATCTGAAACAACTTTGCTTAACATGAAATACAAATTCTATGAAGTAGCAACAAAATCGAATGACAGGACGACGATTATTGAATTTTCGTATGAAATTAAGTATCTTGATTTCCCAAAAATGTCTTTTAATGATTTATTTTGCAAATTCGATTTCACTTTGACCTTTACCCAGCGGCAGGACTCAAAAAACATCACACAAAACGGCAAATCACATCCTACGCGAATCCACCGTCATCCCGTCCAATTGGAAACACATTATTTTGTTTGGGCACCTGATTTCAATCCGGTGGGTTATCCGAAGCCCGTGCTTTAATCACGAGGGCCGCATAGGTAATTAAATTTAATTAGACCCATGATGAAGGTGAATGTTTGTTTGGGCTGATGTGTGTGAGTTTGCGTGTTTACTTCACGTGAGAAGCGCGTGACGACGTGAATTGGAAGCTATTTAAACTTTTAGTTATTTACCCGACGCAGCTGTGTGGAAGCACGTACAAGATTAGTTTGATGACATCTCTTGATATTAGGTGTAAAGGGGAATTGCTTAAATTAAACCTGCCGTCTCGTCAACTCGTTAGCTCACTAGTTTAACTACAATAAATATAATTATAAGCTAGCGATTGTGTGAAAAATATTATTGGCAAATAGCAATAGCTCACAGGAAGACAAGTCTTTGACCAGTGTGTGTTACCAATGATAACTTATGGATCAGAGACGTGGTCGCTTACAAAGGGCCTCTTAAGAAAGCTCATGGTCACCCAAAGGGCGATGGAGCGTGCTATGCTCGGAGTTTCCCTGCGTGATCGAATCGGAAATGAGGGGATCCGTAGGAGAATCAGAGTGACTGACATAGCCCGCAGAACTGCTTAAGTCAAGTGGCAATGGGCAGGGCACATAGCTCGCAGAGCTGATTGATGGCCACTAGGGCAGAAAAGTTCTCGAGTGGCAACCACGGGCCGGAAGACGTAGTGTGGGTAGGCCTCCACTAGGAAACATTTCGTCCGAAACATCCGTTCGCAAAATATTAAAGTTTAAGTGCCAATTTTTGTAATAATAGTGCTTTTTATGAACTTTCAAGGAAAACTATAACGGTTAAGATAGATCAGTTAGTTTAAGAGTAATAGTCGATTAACTCATGTAAGTATTATACAATTTCATATCTCATAAAAAATCCTTAGAAGAAAATCTGAAAAGTGAATTTAGATGAAGTAATTGCTTGCTTCTGAAATATATTGTGGTAACGACGGACAACTACGGAACCCTACACTGAGTGTGGCATGACACACACTTGGCCAATTTTCTTGTATAGTTTCGAAATAGTCAATTGGAATCACTTATCGTTTCTACCCTGTATGTATTTATTGAAGTGTAGGTTTGTAAGATAGATTGAAACCCCGCAATATCCATTCAAACTAGAAACCTCAAACTAATCGCTTCCTTTCAGTGTTAGGTAGCACCTAGAAATAGAACCCAGAACCCATAGCCACAAACCATAAATCAAATAGAATCCCTGCCAAGCTAAAGAGGTGTTTTAACCCTCCAATTTCTCTATGTCCGAGTTATTCACTCCAATCTAAGTTGAACAACAATCAAAGGCAATTTACTTAACCGGCCCCGGGGTGTCTAAAATGGGCTATCAATTGATTCGGAATAGAACAATACAACTCAGCTAGGGTGGTGTAGTGGAATTAATTCTAGACCTACTTCCAATCCAATAAACACTAAAGTTACTAGACGTGCTTTGTCATTGAAAACATATACAGAGTGACTGGAAATTAGTGGCAGAGCCGTTTAGGGGATGTAGTCTAGGGTTATTCTGACAGATATCACTATGAGACCTACCGTCCTTATTAACGTTTTTGTTTAGCAGTTTTAACATAAAACAATGACAGTTGCGAAGATTTAACAATTAATATTACTTATTTAGAATATCTTTTTTACAAAATAAAACAAAGTAGGACAAAATCAGTTTTTTTAGGATTTTATTACTATTTGAACATTTTTGGTTACACTCATTAAATAGGAATATTTGGAAAGGGTTAAATAAGGACGGCAGGTCTCATAGTGATATCTGTCAGAATAACCCTAGACTACCTCCATTTAACGGCTCCGCCACTAATTACCAGTTATCCTGTATAACTCCAACTAATAGTTCTGTTTTACTTA
Source organism: Ostrinia nubilalis (assembly GCF_963855985.1). Taxonomy (NCBI): domain Eukaryota; kingdom Metazoa; phylum Arthropoda; class Insecta; order Lepidoptera; family Crambidae; genus Ostrinia; species Ostrinia nubilalis. The sequence continues at coordinate 1,132,201 of NC_087101.1, forward strand.
GTAATTATTCGTTGAATTTAATGCTTGAATCCATGTGCGCCTTAATTTATATGTCGGTTTTCTTTTTCTTCTTCTTTCATCTCTGCTTTTAATTCAGTAACTATAAATGGTCTGGAAATTCATTTAAGCCCAAGGACGTCCATTGCTGGACAAAGGCCTCCCCAATGATTTCCACCACACCGGTCCTGCGCGGCCCGCATCTAGGTGCTTCCCCTGTGAAGGCTTTCCTCGATCTTTATTTATTATTTTCAGATAGTTAGTGGTATTAATGTCACCCCAACTTACGTGAAATAAGGTCTCATAAATACAATTATTATGTTATATTGTTATGTTCGAAGAGGAGCAAAAAGAAAAGCTCACAAGAAAACTACTGAACGGATTTTAATGAAACTTTACCGTGTTATTGTTTATACATCGGAATAATATATTAGACGACTAGCTTTCCGCCCGCGGCTTCGCCCGCGTGGAAGTTTTTACCAAAAAGACTTTATCTCGCGCGTCCCTGAAAACTATCCTATGTCCTTTCCCGGGACTCAAACTTCATCAAAATCGCTTCAGTGGTTTAGGCGTGAAAGCAAGACAGACAGAGTTACTTTCGCATTTATAATATTAGTATAGATAATTTCACGTAAGCGAAGCTGCGGGCATAGTTAGTACATAAATAAAACATTTCCATAACTTCGTCAATATTCTAGCATTTTCCCCAAACAAGCATGATTCCGCATAAACCTCTTTATATTATTATACCCTTCTTGGAGAATTTCCGTTACAAACATCGAGATATTTTCAATCACCCAACCCTCCATTTGCCACAAAGTAAAAATGTTGAAGGTCGGGTCTTTCCATGGTATCTAAATGTTGTCAACGACATATTTATTTTGTTTTATTATTGAACATCACAAAAATGCGTTTTATCCTTTAATGTATATTTTTACGAGTAAAATGTTACAAAAATAGTGTCTATTTAATGATAATTAGGCTAATTTCTGTTCAAATGACATTTATATCCGCTTTCGTGTGTGCGTGACGTTCAAATCCAATAATCTACGTGCTCTGTCACGGTTAATATCACGAAATATCAAGTGAAATATCAAGTGACGCAATATATCATCTCTAGCTTTACATTATTTAGGGTAACCGGCGGGCAGGCAAATTGAATCTGGGACGCTTTAGGCGGAGCGCAAACGAGGCTTTGCGGCTTGCTCGACAGCACGACTGTGTTCGGCAGATATAAGCCCGATTATTTGGCATGTGTGATTTTGTCGTACAACAGTTTGGTAAAGCAGTGTTCACATAGAGTACAGGAAGAAACCCGTAGTAAGGCTGGCTTTCAAGTTGGTTAGGATTTAGAGCGCTGCTACCGGCATACTCTCACAACTGAGCTCTCAACTCTCTGAATAAGTCTTCCAGCTTGGCCCACTTTTAACTTGGTCCAAGGACCAAGGCCGGATAGATTTTTTTTATGCAGGACAAGGTAGGTATTTCACCGCAAATTGTTGTTGGTGTTAATCAAAATCATCAAAAGGATGCAATATATTTCTTCCGACAACTGGGCCCACTCTAAGATGGAATCTAAATCTACATATTTTTGATAGTGACAATCTACTTCGATTTCTATGTGTTCTTAGCGATATAGCTGATATATCTGATGTAACCCGATTTTTTAGCAAAACTGAGTTAAATATTGACTCAGTATCTACTAGGTTAGATTTAAATCTATCCTTAAACATTTGACCGCCTCAGATTAATTTGATGTGAACCCCGAGTAATTTAAGTTTCCCCAGAGCTAGTGCTTGCTGACCGAGCTTAATTGGCGGTCGCTGTTATACTGCATACACTGGATTGCAGTCAGGGCAGCAAAGCTTGCTCCGAATTACTATTTAGTTAATGATACACAACACTATACTCTTCTACTAAGAGGTTTGACTGTCATTAAACAAAAGAAGATTTCATTGTAAAGTTATCCCAGTCGATTTTCAAGACCACATTATTTAAATGATTAAAAAGTATACCAGCAGCTGCTCTCAAATGCATAAAACATATCCTTTTTAAAATAACCGATGTCTGTCGGTCTAGAGGGGTTCCCAAAGTGGGGGGCGCGCCCCCCTATGGAGGCGCTAAGACCTTTAAAGGGGGGCGCGGGCCATCTGTGTAGTTAATATTAAAAAACCTGCGACCGCGAGAATCAACTGTCAAACCACACATGTAATGCAAATAAATTATTCGGCCGTTTGGTGTAGTGGTTCAGAACGGACTACTATGCCGAGAGGTCCCGGGTTCGATTCCCGGCCGGGCAGAAATTGAAATGATGATATTTAATTTATGTGACGGGTCTGGGTGTGACTATGTATAATATTTATGTATTTAAAAAAAAAAGTATATAAGTAGTATATCAGTTAAGCTAGCACCCATAACACAAGCATTAAGTTGCTTACTTTGGGGCTATCTGGCGCTGTGTGAAATTGTCCAAAGATTATTTAAATTGTCCAAAGATTATTTATTATTTATTATTTGATTTGATTTGAATATATTCCAGACTGCTCAATACGACCAACATAATTGGACTGAAGGGATGGGGGCGCGGATATTTTTTAGTCGAAAGGGGGCGCGTCTCAAATAACTCCGGGAACCCCTGAGCTAGTCCCTTTTTCCCTAAGCTAAATATATCTTAGTAAACGAAATAACCGCAACCCATCGCTCCACGTCAATAACAATAAGTGCCTGTCAAATTTGACAAGCACCGACTATTAGGTTCGCGCCGAGCCTTAGCAAATGCCCTGCGCATACAAAGATAACTCACACTTGCCGCGTAAGGGCCACAACATATGTGGACGACATCGCAGGACGGTCGAGTGTGGTGTCGTGAAAAATTACGATGTATTTCGTAAATATTACTGTAAGACTGTACTATATTACGAGTATAATAAGGGTCTAAACATACCAAAATTTACGAGGTCCTTTTTATTTCCAAAGTAAATTTTGTGTACATAAAAAGTTATGGCAATTTTAAAAGTGTGATACTCTCGCCCCCTTACTAGAGGTCTTACAGTGCGCGTGAACGCACAGGGTGACACACGACCAATCACAGAACTCTATTCAACGCTGTGCGTTCAATTTGCTGCTTCACTTAAGCAATACGGGCGTAACTTTTGTAGTGTATTATGGCGACAGACACTCCCATTTAGTGCCACAAAGCATATTGGATCTCCACATGAAATTGCGCACTAAAACGTTTCCACTAGAAATTCGAAATTATTTTCGTGCTCCGTCGAAATTATTTTGTGCTCCATCGTGCCACATCGTGTGTTGATATCAAATTTTGTTCAGACCTTTTGTTGTGTACCTAAGCCGTAGCATAATGGACGATTTAGCAATTTTGATTATTGTCTACTTTCCTAAGGGATGTATTGTTAGATAGGTATCAAATTATTTGAATTTGAAACTAATATTATAAATGCGAAAGTTTGGATGTCTGGATGTTTGTTACTCTTTCACGCAAAAACTACTGAACGGATTTTGATGAAACTTTACAATATTATTGTTTATAACCCAGAATAACTTATAGGCTATAATTTATGACGATCTGTGACAAACTAAATTTCACGCGGGTGAAACCGCGGGCAAAATTTGAAATATTTAGTTTTTTTTATCCACAAAGAACGTAACACTCGTCAAATCTAGAAGAAATACACTACAACCCGGTGATGTTGATTGCGCACCTCCCTGAAATGCGACTCTCCCTTGCACTCACCCGCAAACGGGGAGGGGTGTTCGTTCGCCCCGTCCGTACCAGAGCGTCGATGTGACGTCACGGCAGCCAGGTGTGCAGTTAATTTGACCGGGTTGTATACTCTTGAGTAAAAGTCTCAGTGTGCACAAAGCTTTACATTTCAATTTGCCGTCTTCCGCATAATAAAATCGTTTAAAAACAAAGCATTTTTAGAAAAAGACCCCGCATCACGTATTTGACATGAAATTTTTTCATTCGCAACGGTGAAATGTGCTGAAAATTTCGACGGTTGAATGGCTGCGGAATTTCAAATCGAATGGTCAAAGCACAGTTAGGGTCAACAGATACTTTGACCCTTGTCAAATAAATTACCGTCAAACTGACATATCTAGCGAGGATTTCAGTTTGTCACATAAAGTAGAACTTTATGTACGCCCTCGATCATCCCTTGTTCAAGCATTTTTTTAAAAGGAGGGAAAAGCATAAAATCTCTAACATTAGATAGATTAAAATAAATTGTCTCAAGCAAATTTTAATTTTTAGTTAGGATATATCCAATAATTCTCCACTAGCTTTTGTCCACGGCTTCGCCCGGGTGAAATTAAATTTGTCACAGATCATTATAAATTATAGCGTATGTTATTCTGATGTATAAACAATAATACTGTAAAGTTTCATCAAAATCCGTACATCCGTACAAACTTTCCCATTTATTATTTTTTCTTTTCGTACCGGAAAGCGCAGCGTAGGAAGTCCACCCACAAGGTGGACCGACGACCTCATAAAGGTAGCAGGAAGACGCTGAATGCAGGCCGCCACCAACCGGCCTTTGTGGAAATCATTGTTCAGCAGTGGACGTCCTATGGCTGAAATGATGATGATGATGATTATGATTTTTTTTTGCATGCCCGTTTGTGCTGTATATTTTGAAAAATACGTAACGGATTCTAAACCTTGTAAACATAAATTCATGAAAGGAAAGAAGCAATTTTACGAAAGTTTCAACGTCTGTAAAAGGCCTAATGTAGATTTTTATATTTTAGTCCCACGTCAATGGTGCGAAGGATTTTGGCCTTTGAAATGCTAATCGTGGTAATGTTTTTATGTGTGTAAATTATGTATGTGTCGCAAATGCTAATGTATGGAATAAGTCACCGATCATGCAGGGAGATCTGTTCACGACTTCGCCTTCGCATATGGCTTGACACAACTGGTTACTACGCCCACGCGAATCCCAGATGTAGAGAGCCAAGAACCTTCACTGTTAGACCTTCTGCTGACTTCCCATCCGGATGGCTATCAGCTATCCGTTGGCGCCCCTCTGGGCTCCTCGGACCATTGCCTTATCCGGAGTACGGTGCCACTCACGTGCTCGCCGCGACCACGAGTTGCATGCAGTCGCCGCGTGTGGCACTACAGGTCAGCAGACTGGGATGAGATGCGGTCCTTCTTCGCATCTTACCCCTGGAGGCAGGTTTGCTTCACGCAGGATGATCCCAGCGTCGTTGCTGATCTTGTTACTGATGTGGTGCTGCAGGGTATGGAACTTTTCATACCGTCTTCTGTTGTTCCCATTGGTGGCAAATCTCAGCCTTGGTTTAGTCAATCCTGCAAAAAGGTTTTACGCCGGAAGCAGGAATCCTACCAAGCCTGGGCAAATGCAGCGAGGCTACGGGATGAAAACACCAGCGCATTAAAAAAGGAGTTTAACTTTGCCTCTAGGTCTTTCAAAAGAGTCATTGCAAGGGCGAAGTCGGAGCACATTGGTAGAATTGGTGGGAAGCTAGAGCGTCTTCCTTCTGGAACTCGTGCGTTCTGGTCTCTTGCCAAAGCTATCCAAGGAAATTTCTGCACGCCATCATTTCCACCCCTGCACATGGGAAACGGTTCGTTGGCCCACGATGAAAAGGAGAAAGCCGATCTTCTGGGCAAACTCTTTGCGTCCAACTCGACACTGGATGACGGGGGACATGAGCCACCGATTATACCAAGGTGTGAGAGCTGTATGCCGGATATCCGGTTCCACCAAAGCTCAGTACGCCTGGCTCTATTTTCCCTGGATATCCATAAGTCGAGTGGGCCCGATGGAATCCCTCCTATCGTGCTGAGGACGTGCGCTCCAGAGTTAGCACCGGTTTTAACGCGCCTTTTTCGGCTCTCCTACCTCTCTGGCATAGTCCCGACCTCATGGAGGACAGCTTTGGTGCACCCGATCCCTAAAAAAGGTGACCGCTCAAATCCGTCCAACTATAGGCCGATAGCAATCACCTCCTTGTTCTCGAAGATAATGGAATCCATTATCAACAGCCAGCTCCTTCGGTACCTAGAGGCCCACCAGTTGCTAAGTGACCGACAGTACGGTTTCCGTGGAGGTCGCTCGGCTGGTGATCTTCTGGTCTACTTGACACATTGTTGGGCACAGGCGATCGAGACTAAGGGGGAAGCATTGGCGGTCAGTTTGGATATGGCGAAGGCCTTCGATCGGGTTTGGCACAAAGCGCTTCTTTCGAAGCTCCCTTCCTATGGGCTTCCCGAGAAATTATGCGGATGGGTCGCCAGCTTTTTAGCAGACAGAAGCATTAAGGTCGTTGTCGACAGTAAATGCTCAGACTCTATGTCTGTGAATGCTGGTGTCCCCCAAGGCTGTGTGCTATCGCCTACGCTCTTCCTTCTGCATATCAATGATATGCTGCAAATTAGCGGCATTCATTGCTATGCGGACGACAGCACGGTTGATGCCGCTTATACCGGCCGCGCAAATATCTCTCGGGAGAACGTCATTGAGAGCCGTAACAAACTTGTGTCCGACATTGAAACCTCCTTGAAGGAGGTCTCAGACTGGGGTCGACGCAATTTGGTCCAATTTAACCCTACAAAGACACAAGTTTGCGCGTTCACCGCCAAAAAGTTGCCGTTTGTCGTATCCCGCTGTTTCGAGAGCACTCCCCTAACTGCCTCAGCCAATATCGGAATCCTTGGTGTCGACATATCGAGCGAAGTCCAGTTCCGTGGTCATTTAGAGGGTAAGGCTAAATTAGCCTCGAAGAAGCTTGGTGTGCTCAATAGATCGAGACGGTATTTCACTCCAGCCCATCGTCTGCAACTTTACAAGGCGCAGGTTCGGCCTCATATGGAATACTGTTCTCATCTTTGGGCAGGTGCACCCCAGTACCAGCTTCTCCCTCTGGACCGCATTGAACGGAGAGCAGCTCGAATCGTTGACTGCCAGGACATTTCGGATCGGCTTGACCCCTTGGCGCTGCGTAGAGATGTATCCTCACTGTGCATATTCTATCGCATGTATCACGGGGAGTGCTCCGAAGAATTATCCGGACTTATTCCTGCCGCCACTTTTCGCCACCGATCTACCCGACAGCACTTCCACCCCCAGCACTTAGATGGTTGGCAGTCCACAACAGTACGTTTCTCTAGAAACTTTCTGCCCCGTACAACCAAACTGTGGAATGGACTGTCGTCTGCGGTGTTTCCGGACGGATACGACCTGCAAGCTTTCAAGAGGAGAGCGTATCTTTACCTTAAAGGCCGGCAACGCACCTGTAACGCCCCTGGGTCTGCGGGTGTCTATGGGCGACGGTAATCACTTACCATCAGGTGATCCGTTTGCTCGTTTGCCTCCTATCACATAAAAAAAAAAAAAAAAAAAAAAAAAGTCATGGATGATCTGGAAATTTTCCATTTCGGTTTCTGAAACGAATAGTGTGATAAAGCATGTTTGATACTTGTCGAAATATGGGATTGAATTCATCAGAACTATTGTTTTGTATTTACTTTATTAGGTACACAAAAAAATCATAACCCTCCTTTGCTTTGCCGTAGTCCGGTAAAAATGACCCTCTTTCTGCGTTTAGTGCGTCTTTTACGACTTTTGACTTGAGTTTATTTTCTTCGTTACAATTGAAATAAATGTGCTTCACATTATTATAGTACATTACATATTGCTACAGATTTTATTAATTTCTAAATAATTTAGGGCAAGGCTTTGAAATTTTTTATTGAATTCAGAGAATAAAATACAATCGCACGTTTTGCAAGCAAATTAAAAACCCAAATTATTTTTATCCTGCTAATTTGGGATGCGGGGCGCGGCGTCAAATGCCATAGGGTCATTCTACGATAGGGTAGGTGAAAAGAAAAAAAAAGTAAACTCCACTTTTTTAATTATTTATGGTATCAAAAATATTTGTCTAACATAAAGAATCTTATAAAAAATAACGACAGAGATCAAACTTAATTATTCAATTTTAAAATGAACTTTTTTTAAATAATGAGATAGACAGAAGTGACCTTAAAATCGACAAATGTGACACTTTGTGTTGTAGGTCCTAAGAATTATAAAAATTAAAACAAAATCAAGCCGTAATATTATAGCCTTTAACGTTAAAAACTAGTTCTCAGTCTCAAATAATTCAAGGTAATCAAAAGTTTAGAATTACAAAAATAAGAAAAAATGTCGTCAGAAAATAAATCATTTCTGTCGACGAATCAAAAAATAGCCTCATCACTAGATGATGACATTAAATGAATACGTTTTTGTTTTACGGAATTAAGAAGATCGTCAAATTCTTCAAACTGAGTCTCAGAAATGTTTTATATAAATAAAAAAAATGTAGCATGAAATACTTAGTGCATGGCAATATTAACAGAGCGATCACAACAAATACGTTTCGTTCTACCGATTTTGTAATAAAATTATAAAAATGTAAAAATATAGCACAAAAAAAATCACAAACTACTGTTTTTATTTTGAAATCACTAATGTTTCATGTTATAAAAAGTAATTGCATTTGCAATTGCTAATTGCTAACAATCATGTTTTTATTGAATAATTTCCAAAGAATTCGAAACGCTCTTGATAGAATTGACCTAATATCGAGCCCTAAAGTCGTAATAATATGCATAACTGGCAGAAAAAAGTTAAACAATCATGTTTCTGTCTGACAGCGCCATTTTAAAATTCCTTAATAATTTAGACGGAAGCATGGATAATTTAGTGCCACGATGTCACAGACAGATACGTACATATCACACACACAATAAAACACCCTTCTGTTTGAGTCAGGAATTGAAAACAATATTAAAAGCATGAATATATCATTTCTGTCGACAAAACTATAGACAAGTGTGACATAGACAGAAATGACAATTTGAAGTAATTTGTAAATTGTGGTTTTAACTTTGCAGTTACATTGTAAATAATTTAGGCACAGTAAATAATTCCACATTTGAACAAGGACATGTGATAAAAACATCTCTAATAAGTAACATACCTTAATTATAATGTCTTTTAGAAGTGACACTCCAACTTTGAGATGATGTAGAACCACTCTTAAAATATAATTTACTGGTGCAATACTCTCTTTGCAGAAAAAAATGTCTCTGTACAATAACAAGTGGGTTGAGGTGTTGTCACAAAATATAAATTAATGTTCCCACCATTACATTTTCTTAATTTTTTAGTAGAAACGTCTACAGTCGACAGGTGTGTCAAAAATCTTATAACAGTTGTAGAATCGTCGGTTATTTCTTATTTTCAGATCAAAATTTATTGATATTGAATAGATATAGTCTTGAGTATGTCTGATTTATTAATCACGACTTGTTATCCCATTTTAATGAACGGGTTTTTTTTTTGCAGGCATGCAAACATGAGAAACCGTGTTCATAACAGTCGACAGAGCGTGATATGTCACATACTGTCGGCTGAAAAAATCTAATAAAATAAATGTATTTTATGTTTCTTCACATATTTTTTGAAGCTACTAAGTACACTTTTGCTTATAGAAATTTTTAACTAAACGAAGACCACTTATTTTATGAGTAATTTCAGCTGAACAAAAAAACGGCCTCTTCGTAGAATGACCCCATAACGCGAAAAATGTGATTTTCTCGTAATGGAAATATTCAACATTGTCTTAGAATTGCGAGTTGTTGTCAGCAAGTCAATTGTTAAATCCAACACAATGGAGTCTGGACCGTCTTCATTCACTTAAAAAGTTGGAAGTACAATGCCCCCCTCTTTCTGGAGGAGGGATGAATCCAAATGAAGCCCTGTTTGCGGTCTAAGCGATTTGCATACATAAGCTCTGTTCGGTTGCGGCATCAAAAATAGTATAATGCTTTCTTAAGTAGTAATATGTCGCTATTCCTCCCGTATTGAAGCATTTACTTACAGCCTTTCTTGTGCATTCGTGGAGTGCATAATTGAGTGCGGTTTTGACTATAATTGAATTGAAATAATTAAATCTTAAGAGCGTTTACGCCGTTTGGCGCAAAAACAGTACTTTTTCAACTCGTTACAATCATTAACCAGTAATATTACAAATATGTTATAGGCATAAATAAATAGTTAGGCAATTTCGTCGTCTAAATAGTTAATTGAGAAAATATTGCGATTAGTTTAGTATTTTAGAATTCTATCAAGATAAGTCCACACAGGTTTTGTAAATTTCCACTTTAGCGTCAGTTTACAAGCTGAATTTTTTATAAAAATATTGTGAAAACGATTTAACAAACATTTATATCCTATAGCATAGATCCTTGGGCAAATAGTTATCTGAGAAAATTTTTAGATTTTTAAGCTTTTTACAATAAGAAATCACAAATTAAAAGAACGTGAAATACCCAAAAATCAAAGTGATTTTTTCACCAATATTCTTCCTTTATTCAACACAAAAATAGCTTAATATAATAAAATAACATCTTCTTTAAAATATTTACTTTGAAACGATATATAATTCATTGTTCTTGTTTTGCTATAAACATTTGAAAACTATTAAAAAACGCCGCGCGCGAATCATTTCCAATGATGCCCCTTGAAACGCCGCGCTTCGCGTAAACGCTCTTAACAAAACCTTTATACAGGGTGTCCCAAAAAGTAGTGTCGAGCCGCGGTCCAGAGGTAGAGCAACATTAGGACTACCCGAATCACCGCGAATTTTGATAGTTTTCGAGTTATACTTTTTTTACAACATTCAGTATTTTTGTTTACATTCGTGTTATGGATGCAAATACTCTATCATCAACAATCAATACAATCAATAAATGAATCAACTAGGCTTAGTATTCATCTAATAATAATTAAAAAATCAGGCATGTAACTTGACTATTCGCGCCATAGTGACCAAAAAAGTGCTTAAGCCCAGAAATTTAAAACAATCAACTCGAAAACTATCAAAAATCTCGGAGCAACATGTCGGTGATTTGGATAGCCCTAGTGATGCTCTACCTTTGGGCTTTGGTTTGACACTACTTTTTGGGACACCCTGTATACAGGGTGTTAGGTAAATGGGTATATGAGCCGACACTAGCCCATGTTAACATGGTCATATAAATGGTATGGTGAAGTCAGAAATTTGATATCATCATTTTAATTTTTTTAATTTTCATACAAAAAAATTTTATAAAATCCGATTTGTATGAAAATTAAAATAATTAAAATGAAGATATCAATTTTCTGACTTCACCATACCATTTATATGACCATGTTAACATGGGCTAGTGTCGGCTCATATACCCATTTACCTAACACCCTGTATATGTCTGATTGATTGATTGATGGGCAATTACCATGGCAGAATTTTAGTAACTTTCCTTAAGCGTTCCACGCCACCTGGAGCAAATCCTTCACCATCTTAATCTGAAGTTTTAATCTCTCCGGAGAGCTACACCGTTTGCATCCACTCCCGTTAATCTCCCTTGTAAATGGACGATGGTACAGGTGGGATTAAATGGCCCGCCTGCTTAGTGGGAAATTAACTCGCTAGACTGTTTTGCTACTTCTCTTGATATTTATTGGATAATTAATAATTTTGTGATCACTTAATCTCAGCTATTCTCAGTTTCCTGACGGTATTCCCACGGCCATTAAGGCCCCGAACACACGGTGAAACGCAATTGCAACGAAATTGCAACTTCTAGTTACTTTTGAGTTGCATCTAAGTTTCTGCCATAGATTCCGTTGAGAGACCACACATCACACATGACGCGACCAGTTTGAAACCGATTTGAAATGGTCGCGTCATGTGTTTGATATTCGAATTACATATTCGGAAAATAAAACAGTTCCTGAATAAAAAACGGGGTGTCCCCGTGGGAAAGATCCCTTAGTGATAATTCCTTTTCCTTAGTAATTGTTGTAAAACACCAGAAACTAGATATCTGACATCTTAAGTATAACATTTGTTCTACGAGCTTTAACATACTTAACTTAATACAATGGAAGTTATAAAATAAACGTTAGTTTTTGTGTTTCTCAAAATATAACCCTACATAGTATATTTTATAACGTACCTACTATGTTACAAACGTTCAGATAAGATAGATAGGTTTTGGTGTGAACGGTTTTTGCTTCCTTTGTTGTTCTACAATAGTTTAACTATAGTTACGAAGTTGTCACGTGGTTCAGAGTTTATAACTTGATTTATCCGCCACCGCAGCCCTTGTAGCCTGAACTTGTAGTTTGATTAACTAATGGATTAACTTCGTTGATTCATCGATATTGTTTCTCAGTTTAGACCAATTTACGTCGAACCACTTCAATTTGGGAGGGCGGCCATTTTGTTCGTCAGATTGACATTGTTGTAAGCACCAATTGCAGCAATCGAATCGTTTCAATGAAGGCCACCGCAATTTCGGACACCAGTTGGCGCCACCGGTGCATGAGCTCCCGCCCAGTGGCGCAAATTGGGCGCACAAAACTCATTGGCGACAGAATGCTATTGGATTCTAAACTTCACAGCCCAATGCCGTAAACTGGCATTCACCTAAATAAGGTTTTATAGGCTGAGGGATTTTCCTAAAAAAGTAACATTTTATTATTACTTGTTGCCGTTTTCTGGGTATTTTATTTATAAGCTGGTATTTACATCATTACTGTGTATTTTAAGGTGATATACCTATTAGCTCAAAAGTTATAGTTAACGTTTTCTCTACAATAATTCAACAGAAAGCAATTAAAAGAAAAACATCTTTAAAAAAAGTAAAAATAAATGTTAAATTTTTTTGACATCTAATAAAGCGTAATGGAATGTATCGTGTAATGTAATGAAAAAAGAATGTGCAGCATTTAGCCGTCCACACGTAGAATTCGTGTTACATTACACGGTGGATTACATTACACATTACACCCGTCTGTACCGGCTTAAGCGTTAACATTTGTATAATTTTGAGCATTCCATTTAACATAACGATCAAACAATTCCAATGTGTCAAAGTTTGTCACTATGACTTTAACGGAACCCACATCCTTTGCTAAAGTCAAAACAGCACCTGTTTATTAATATACAAATTACAAACACGCCAATACATTTCGCACCTGTCTCCCCAAATGTATGTAACGAGTAGGGTTGCCAGGTCGTCTAACCTAATAGCCAGACAAACCATCCAGTTTAGCCGGACATTTTGGTAAAAACCTCGGACACCCTAAATTAGGATTTTGTCTTATTAATAATACGCCATTTTTTTACCTAAATCTAGGCTTTATTTTCATTTATCATAAAACTACTTAAACACAAATGATTAGGAATGTCCACTTTTAGCTTGGTCCATGGGCCAAGTCACTGGTTTGAATTTTTAAATATTTTTTCTTCCAGCAACTGGGCCCACTTTAAGATTTTAGAGTAGATTTTTATTAAATAATACAATAAAAACATTAAAGGTGGGCTCAGTTACTGAACGAAAAAATATTTAAAGATTCAATCCACTGGAAGACTTATGAATCGTGCGTGTGTGAGTGGTAAATGTAAAAAGCCTAACAAAAGCCGGACAGGTCGGAAACCGTTCAATTTGGCCGGACACTCAATCAAGCCTAGCTATGTCCGGCTTTAGCGGACGCCTGGCAACCCTATGTACGTGTATGAATTCCTCAATTAATTCTCCCGCCACGGCACAGGTGCCGCGCAAACCGACATTTTCTCCAAACACAATATCGCCCACATTACCCAGACCACACATAAAATCATTTTCACACCTGAATCTGTTGGCAATCGTTTGTGGAAAAGATATTGAGATATTATCTTTACGAGCTGCTGAGTCCGTTGCTCGTGCTCGATAAATCTTATCAGGAGTAGATAAAAAAAAATGAAACACTGAATGAGAATTACAAAAATGTACAGTGTGTACGGAGAAGTAGTGATCAAACTTTAAGGGCGTGATCTATGGACAATTTTATCGATGAAAATATGTACTTGAAATTCTAGCCCAATTTACTTTATAATAGATAGCCTGCCTCTATAAAATAAAGTGTGAAAACGGAAAGAAGGGGTCCATTTGTTCAACATAGTACTGAAAGTAATATTGTACACTCTTTTCTTTTCTTTACACGTAAACAATATTTCTATTGATTACCAGCTGCGATACAATATTTTATAGAGACTGAAGAATGAGTAGGACCTATTCAATAGCGAAATCTATGCCTACAATATTGTTCAAAATGTTTCTAAAGAATAAGAATGACATTTTAGTTAGTAAGCTACCTTCAGCCTCGTTAGAGTTGACGGCAACTTAACGAGATATATTTGCCATTGACATAATAACCTCAAATTTGTGCGAGCGTAAACAGAATTTGCTCGGAGTCCCGCAGTATTCGTACCACAAAGACATCTCCAAATCGCGTTCGCTAAATCATATTTCAAAATCTGATAAAACCTGACATAAAAAGAAATCCGTCGAAAGCCGAGCTGTCCATTCCAGTGATCTCATTACAACGCAATTTTCTTGTTTCACAGGTAGCAGCGAATCTCAAGATTAGATAAGATAAAGAAGCAAGGACGAAAGAACACTCGTAGAAACATGTTTTCGGCAATAGCTAGAGACGCTTGCAGATAGCAAGACAAATGAATGGTTAAAGAAAAACATAAAAGTGACCATGATATGATAGGAGTGCAAGTGGTTTTGCCACCATCGAAAGTGAATCAAGTGAAGTGGTTACAGAAAATGTTTGTGCAGTGATTGGTGGTTTTAGTCATGGGTTGCAAGCTTGGGAAGATGGTTGCTTCGGAGAGGCAACGGGGGGGGAACACCACCCAGGAGTTGGGGGGAGGGCCGCCCCCCGCCACGGATCCCCGGTTGCCGTTGACCGCGAAGCAGAAATACTCCATGCTGGCCTCCTGGAAAGGCATATCCAGGGCGATGGAGAAGACTGGCATTTGTATGTTTATAAAGTAAGTGGTTAACGCCCGTTTTCACCATCAATCCCTAATTTTTAAGTGACCCCTATGACAAAATTCCTGTATGCGTTCCCATAGGGGTCACGTAAAAATTAGGGATTGATGGGGAAAACGTGCCTAAGTCTTTTCTCTCTCTTTTTATTTGGGATAACAAACATTGAGGGCTTATGTACTACATCTTAGTATAACTTAAAGATTGAGTAACAATGTAACCAGCACCATTGTTCACAAATAGGTTCAGTAGTTGTAACTATAATGCTTTTAAAAGCATTCAGACACTTTCAATAATATTAGTAATAATGAATCAATATTCCTTCCTGCGGTAATGATATTCTAAATCTCTCCACATAGTAATGAATTGCCTTATCAAACTATAATCTTCCTTCACTCCAAGCACCAAACACATCAAATATTCAAAATTATTTTACTTAAATAAGATGAGCACACTAAACATTTTAACGTTTAATGTTTTTCTTCAGTTTCATGGTAAAATCACTGACACCAATATTTTAGCGTTAACATTATGTTAAAGTAAATGACTTTAAAATAACCATAAGAAACGTCAATACTAAAATGAAATGGAAATCGAGACGAAGGCTACAAGTCTTCAGAAATAACAATAAAATGACATCTATTATCATGAACCAAGGTCTCTGACGATAAGTACAACATTGTCCCAAGTCTGAATTTTGTATTTTTCAACAAAACACACTTCAGTTTAGCATCATAATACGCGGCACGTCGTAGCTCAACGAACAAAGAAGAAACATCTTATTGATGTAAATTTAGTACAAAACTGGAACTAGCATTTAGAATTTCAAAACAGGATAAACTGTGTTGAGATTCTTATTGTTACATTTTGCTGGCCACATGAATTTTAAAAAGCGACACATTGCTTGTTCCCGAGAAAAAGTTAATGTATTATTAATAATATTTAACGATTTAATTAAAAAAGTTTATATTTAGTTATGATGTAATTTTGTGCATTTTGAATGCCACATTTTTTCGTTGTAACATCTCAATATTTTTGTTTTATTCACCAATTGATGCATTTAAATAGTTTCTACAAGCATATTACAGCTCATTTTATACGTAACGTAGTTTATTCTAACTCTGTCACCACGACCAAATGTTTGCGTATTAACTAAGTGTGAATAAAATTGTTGTAGCAACAGCACCATGGAATTTGGTCAATATTAACCCCCTTACTAATAAAAATTACACGCTCGTTGAACAGTGGTTTAAAGTGACTTTTAGTGGAAATGTGACTTTAAAACGCTATTCAACGAGCGTGTATATTTATTAGTATGGGGGTAAGTCTTCTACAGTAAAATTACGTAGTTTATTAGTTGTCACAAATATTCCGCAAACCAAAATGAACCACTATACTTAGTAAAATTACTGTTAATCATAAATTTAATCAACACACTTACCCTGAACAATTTTATCCTATTTTTCCTCAGAAACTGGAAAGTTCTTCCTAATTTCAATATTATTATTTACTCAGAAACGAAGAAGTTAAATAATATAAAAGGGCTTACACAAACATAAAACCATCTAAAAGTGATTTTACTTCCAAAGTTCGGAATAATAAAGAGCCAGAACCAAAAGAAACTAATCAAACATACACAAAGAACGATTTTCCAAAAGAACTTTGTTTGCCAGCTTTTGTTACTCACGCCGGTATTCACAAACATTACTATGAGGTCTCACAGTGCGCGTGGACGCACAGGGTGACACACGAACCAATCACAGAGCTCTATTCAACGCTGTGCGTTGGATTTGCTGCTTCATTTAAGCAAGCATCGTTTGTGAATACAAAAATGTTCTATAGGCACTTCGAAGACGCGGGCAACTTTTATTTTTAAATCAACTTCGAAAACAAAATCGAAGTTGATTTAAAAATAAAAGTTGCCCGCGTCTTCGAACTGACCTTTGGGGGCTAGATTTTTAATCTATTCTAATATTATAAATGCGAAAGTAACTCTGTCTGTCTTGATTTCACGCCTAAACCACTGAACCGATTTTGATAATATTTGGCATATAGATAATTTGAGTCCCGGGAAAGGACATAGGATAGTTTCTATCCGGGTTTTTGAAATAGGGACGCGCGCGATAAAGTTTTTCTGTGACAGACAAAATTCCACGCGGGCGAAGCCGCGGGCGGAAAGCTAGTATGTAATACATAGCATTGGTAACTTTTACCATGACTCCACGAAACAGCAGTTTTTATACACCATGTTTGTAATAAACATATTTTAATGTCTTTGAAAAATACGAGTACAATAAGCATAAGGTATTTGAAACACCTAGTGTTAAAGGGAACTCGAATAATATTTGAAGTCACGTCTTTATACTTTCATAATTGACACCCCCAATAATATCATTTATAACATGAGCACGGAATCTTCCTCATTGTGTTTCACTGGGGGTAGGAATATTATATTTTGCTCGCATAATCTCACGCAGATGTACAAAAACATTTCCGAAGGTCTCGTCTGAGACCGGAAGATATTGGCGTCTCGTCTGAGACCGGAAGATATTGGCGTCTCGGCTGAGACCGGAAGATGTTAGCGTCTCGGACGGATGAGACCGGAATGTTTTTTGAGTGAAACCTCCTGAGATATTAAATAACTTAGGCTTCGCTCGTGTATATTAGGTCCATACCTATGAAATTAGCGTTTTGTATCGAGAATTTAACGAAAATGATTTTTTTCCCATACTATTCCAATATCATCATCATCATCTCAGCCATAGGACGTCCACTGCTGAACATAGGCCTCCCCCAATGCTTTCCATGTTGCCCGGTTGGTAGCGGCCTGCGTCCAGCGCCTTCCTGCTACCTTTATGATGTCGTCGGTCCACCGACCGTCGGAATTTATAGGGAACCACAAATTCAAATTTTATGAAATTTTGTGTGAAATAACTATTATGTATGTAGAATTAAAATACCTACAGAGGTAGATTTTAACAACAACCTCCTCAACCTGGCAAGAACGCTTAAATATTTCGACCTGGCAACCCTACTTCCGGGTGTGACGTCACTCGGTCTTGACCCAATTGCGGAGAGAGCTTTGCCCGCAAACCGTAAATAATGGAAGCTTTAAAGCTTTGCATTTCTAATTGCTCAAACGGTCTTCAATTTCATCATTCTTTAAAAAACCGAGGAAATTAAGTATACCCCATTAGGTTAACGCGTTTACGAAGATTAGAAAAAGAATTATATTAATTTTGCTTATAGCCCTTTTGATTAATGTTGAGGGTTTCCACTTACTTCATACTTATGTACTACCTACTGTGTTTCTTAATTACCTACTTGTTGATTAAGCATTTGGACTTACTAAGATGGCTAAAGTAAAGGTCCTCTGTGTGATGTTAACAATCTATATCGAAGCGAAAGGTTGACTGACTCACTCATCACAAAATCTCAGAAACTACAAGTGCTAGGCGTCTCAAATACTGTTTCCTTTTTAGAACGTAGGTGCTCATGCAGTGCTCACTAAGACGTGAGTTTGCAAAATTCAACCCCTAAGGGAGTAAAACGGGATCCACGCGTACGAATTCGCGGGCGGCCGCTAGTTAAGTTTAAAAACGATAGCCCTCATTATTAAACTTAGTGGTATTTCTCTTACGAGAGCGAATACCAAAATTAGAGATCCAGTAGCCTTATTCAGCCAGCATCTTTATTTCTTAGAGAATTATTGATTTAAATTTCATTATATTTATTAATAACTTGTTTCCATTATTAATTAACATTAAATAATTATTTTTCTATTTATAATTTATGTATTATGTATAATTATTGTTAACTCGAATAGCATTGTATGTTGTGTGCACTTTTTATTGGAGCTGCAACAAGTTTTACTGTATAGCCTGCTTTAAAAGCTTTGTATGTTATGGTTGTATCCCTGTTTTGTGCACCAAATAAAATAAATAAAATAAAAAATAAATTCATGTAACAAAACTTCAACGACAACAAAACACTGAGTTGCGATCCTATCGAGTAATCGTTCTAAAATTGACCCTTGTGAATACGGACTTAGCTGTTTTTCAATGGGACGACTTTTGAACGTCAGCGAGATCTTGACTGTCAAAATAAGTGAATTAAGCCATTGGTCGTATATTTTCCACCGCCTCAGGCGATGACACTTTCACACATTCTCGGCAACTTTACGCCCTAGGGATGCTTCCGAGATATCCCCTGGCCTAGAGAAACATCACTTAGTGGAGGTGTGTTTCTTTTAAAAGTTATTTGTTTGTTGTCTGTCATTCGTTTTGCACAGGAGGATTGTCGATCCTTATCTTCGAGCTCCAATTTTCTTCTGATTAATTTCGTTGCGGGTCCAATGACAGTTCAACTTTCCCTTGGGATAAACTCGGCCTTTACTATTCTAGTTTTTCTTGGCTAAACAGGTGTTGTTTTGTATGAACGATAATGGAGGCCATTTGCTTTATCAAACACTAGGTGTTCCCGCAACTTCGTACGAGTGAAAATAATTTAAATAATATTTCCCGTTTTAGCAACATTTTTCTTTACTGCTCCGCCCCTATTAGCTGTAGGGTGATGTTATAGCCTCAAACCATCTTCGATAAATGGGCTATCCAACACAAAACTAATTATTTTCAAATCACTACAAACTCTTCAGCTCTATTATAATATTTTTCGTAACATCTTCAATATCAAAAAGCTAATTTCTTCGTAAGAGTTTGGTAAAGCAAAGTTTTTGGAACAGAATCTCTTTTTATGATTTGCTACATCTGGGACGTGCCTCGAAGTATTAAAATAAACGAAATTGCCCGTCATAAACTTTGGAGGTTCTGTAACTTATTGGGCTTTTTTAAGAATTATAAAAAATGTTTTAAAGGTAACCCGAAATATTGTGAACATCGTATTTTCTTGCGCGAAGTTCATTTATTTTCATTGAATTCTTGGATGCGACTCAAAAAGATTACTGGTTCAAAATTGTCATCAACCAAGCAATTGAAACTTATTTCGTTCATCAATAGCGACTTCAGCGGACGTATCGGACGCAGGTCAGCCGTAGTAAGGACAATCTGTTCAGGTGGGGATTCTTGGATGGCTCAAACTTGGAGTGCAAGTGTGGTTTTGTTCCCCAGTCGACGAAGCACATGATGCCGTGCCTTGTGTGCCCAAACAACTGCACGCAGAAAGATTTACTGAAGGCTACTGACAACGTCACTCTTGTGGCGGAGTTTTGGGCTGACGCTGTGTAGGTTTGTTGTCGACACGACAAGAAGAAGTCACTTCAATAACAACACAATGTGTCAGCAATATGACTACTCTTCAAAGGTCTCGCCACGAGCAGTGCCAATAAAGGCCTAATCCATTCTAAACATAGTTCGCTCGGTGGCCCGCAGTGTAATTCCACCTAAACGCAGTATTCTCCCGGTGGCCCGCAGTGTAATTCCACCTAAACGCAGTATTCGCCCGGTGGCCCGCAGTGTAATTCCGTTACGGCGGTCTGTCGGTTGTGGAATTTAATTTAAATTAAGGCTAAACTACGAGTAAATTGGGGACCAGCTTGGGACATATCAAAGGAGAGTGCGCACGGCCATTTGTTCATAAATTTTCGTTTAAAGCAAACATTTGATGCACGGGGATGTTAGTGCATTTATGGAAAGTTAGCTTCAAACATCATATTATTATTTGATTGGCCAAAAATTAACAAAGTTAAGAGTTGCTACTTTTAATTACGAGCACCAAAAGAGAAAGAAATTAGTAGATAAATTGAACAGACAAACTTTGAAGCGATTAATATCCCAACCAGCCGAAGAATGTTGGGGTTAAGTAATGCTTGTTTAAGGGCTTTTTAAAATCCTATTTGTAAAAAATTAATGACTTTTTATGACCTTTAATCCGTCCAGTTATTTAATAATATCTTTCTTTATATTTGGTTTCGTTTCCTATTTCGTAAGTGGATGTATCTCCTATAGTGTTGACATCATATTAATAGGAGAGCCATCATATTAACATATTATCTCGATGCCACCTTTATGTGTTGGGTCTTTTTGTAAAGTGTCTTCTTTTTTGACATTTTAGCTGATGAATACTAAGGCTGAGTTGCACCATCTAATTTTAACTTTGACAAACGTCAAAAATCTGTCAAACTCCATACAAAAAACACTCGATATCGTTATACATATATAGTTACGGTCAAATTTAGGTGGTGCAACGAAAAAGCCCAAAACGTACTTTCCAAAGTAAGAGTTACAGACTTCAATTATGAGCACTAAAGTCCCGACAAGCCAGCACCAAGGAGAAATCCGGACTAAATACACGCTTGTGTCCGCACAGACGTGGCCCGCAGTGTAATTTCGTTAGGGTGTGTGCTGCCCGCAAAGGAGTACGGTGTAGGCACAGAATATGTGAGTTTACGTGAAGGATTGGGAACTCTCTAATTTGGTTAGGGCGAGAAAGCTGAAATTGACAAGCCTTGCAATACTTGCAATAGTTTATTCAATACATAGCCCCTTTCCAGGGCACTATAGCTTATGTAGCTTGCCCTACCACCACTTCGGGACAATTCTGTTCTATATTTTTTTCGATTTAGGATCCGTTTGCGTAATATACGCATGTAATAATATGTTATAATGCATGTAATAATTGCGTAATATACGCATGTAATAGATTGTCAGATGCAGTAAAAATAAATTTAAAAAGTATGTAAAAATTAGTAATTATATTAAAAAAACAAATAAGTTGATTAAAAAACAAAAATGCTTATACAACAAAGTAAACTATATAAATGAGAGACAGCGTCTAAAGAATGAGCTTGACATATGTTCCACAATGTTAGAGAATAGTGTACTGAAATATGAACATGATGTCGAAAACCTAGAATATAAATTATGTAATCTTAAGAAATCTTTGAACACAATGTCTGAACGGTATCAATGTACAAAAAAAGAGTGTGATGAACATTTCCAGGCTTTGAAAAAATTTATATCTAATTGCAACTGTCAAAATTCTATCCTATTGGATGAATCTTGTACAGATAGTTTTCAGTCTGGTTGTGAGTCACCACCTACTCTAAACACCCTAAACAAAGACTACTGTCCTAGGATATCACACACATTTACCAGCGGCTCCCCAACTAAAAATATTGAAAAAACCAACATAGTAATGTTCAGTGATGAGTTAGGCAAAAATATGGGCCAACTTATTAATAGTTACTTGGGACAAAGTGTAATCAACCATTGTTTACCGGGTGCTTCCTATTTACAAATTATGAGAAAAATAACAAATTATTCGTTCTCAATAAATACCACATTAGTAATTTTAATGGGAAATAGGGGCAATGTAGGCAAAAAAGACCTACTAAATATTTTTGATAGCTTATGTTTACTTAATGTAGATAAAATAATTTTGTTCACATTCCCCTACAGTAGAAGCTTGCCACAGGAGGAAAATAATTTAAGATATAAATTGAATTTGACATTGAATACACTGACATATAATCAATGCAAATTCCATGTAATTGACATTAACAATTATTTAAAAAATAAATGTTTATTGACAATAGATAAATATAATTATCTAAATAAATATTGTAAAAGACGAATAGCGAATTCGCTATCATATTTTATTAAATATTTAGCCATTAATTTGGCTAGCCAAACTGCTTTTATTGAGCAGAACATGGATGTTCGACCCTTGGAATCTGTTCCAAATCATAATTTAAATTACATCGTAAGACAATAGAGGATAACTCTGGCATACAAAATTCGGGTACAAAGAAATTTAACGGTTTTAATTTAGTGCATCAAAATGTACAAGGCTTCTCCGGCAAAGACTTGGAAATTGAGTTATTTATCCAAGAATTGAATATTCATGTCTTATGTTTAACGGAACATTGGCTCAGGCAATATGAACTAATGCTGAGCATTAATAATTATAAGCTTATTAGTTCATTCACTAGAGAGTTAGCTATTCGTGGAGGGTCACTAATATTAATCAATGATAAATTAAAATGTAAAGAGCGTAAAGATATTGTATCTCTCTCTGTCGAGCGAACTATTGAGCTGTCATGTGCAGAACTGGACGACTATGTTATTGTATGTGTATATAGACCCCCATCTAGTAACTATGAATTATTTGAAACCACAATGGAAGAGGTACTTAGAAGAGTGTGTAATAGTTCAAAGAAAGTAGTTGTATGTGGAGACTTTAATATTAATATAATAGAAGATTCCTCTCTTTCAATACGGTTTTTAAATTTATTCAAATCTTTTAACTTGTTAAATCTTTTCTCTGAACCAACTAGGGTGACTCCAACATCAGCTACTTGCTTAGACAATATATTCTGTAACTGCTTAGTGCTAGAGAAATCAATAATAAATTTTGTTAATTCTGATCATTGCGGTCAAATAGTGTCATTTCAACACCATTTTGTGCCATCGAGCAAGGAAATAGAATATAGACCAGTCACTGCATCCCAGAAAGACAAATTTAAATCTCAAATATCTAATAAGGTCCCACTTTTGCATTATTTTAACTGTAGTATAAATATTTTATATGAGCAATTATTTGAATTAATTAAAAATGAGTTCAATAAAACTTTTCCTAAGAAAACAATTATTATTAAAAACAATAAAACTAAATTCAGTGACTGGGCTACAGTAGGTATTTATATTAGTAGGAAAAAAATGTTTGAATTATATGGTAGAAAAGCCTATAGTAGCGACCCGGACTTTATAGAATATGTAAAAAAATACTCAAAAGTTTTTAAACAAGTTTGTACCATGGCAAAATCTATTTACATACGTGACAAAATTAAAAACTCTGGCAACAAAATTAAAGCTACTTGGAATTGTATTAATAAAGAAACTTGTAGAATTATATCTCGGGATGACACATTCGCATTAAAAATTGATAATAAGTATATTAAATGCAATGATAAGGTAGCAAACGCATTCGAAGGTTACTTCTCAAATGTACCAATCATAACAACAAGCAATCTTAATTCATGTTCATATCAGGCAATGTCTCTTCTCGAGGGTTGTGTTGATGTTTGCAATAGCCCATTAAAATTTAGACAAATAGACCCCATAGTTATTATAAAAACTTTCAAAGAACTAAATATAAAAAAGACAGAGGATATATGGGGCATATCAACAGACATAATAAAACCCATCATTCCTCTTATAGCTCCCCATTTAGCTCATATCTTTAATGAATGTATTAACGAAGGTCAGTTCCCTACCCTGATGAAACATAGTAAAATCATACCATTATTTAAAGCAGGAGACAAAAGTGACCCATCCAACTTTAGACCTATATCGATACTACCTGCGCTCAGTAAAATATTTGAAAAAATTATTTTCAATCAACTACTGTCTCATTTTAACTTAAATAAACTGTTTCATGAAAAACAATATGGGTTCACAAAAGGGAAAAGTACGACCGATGCAGGGGTTGCTCTTATCAAACACATTTTCGATGCTTGGCAGGAGAAAAAGAATGCTATTGGTGTATTTTGTGACTTATCGAAGGCGTTTGACTGTGTTGATCATCAAACTCTGTTATTTAAGCTAGAACATTATGGCGTATCAGGCAAGGCCTTAAGCCTATTAGACTCTTACCTCTCAGACAGATTACAAAAAGTAAATATTCACGGAACTAACTCTTCGGGCGCCCCCCTAAAAATGGGAGTGCCCCAAGGCTCAATACTGGGACCATTGCTCTTTCTGATTTATATAAATGATCTACCTTTTTATTCAAAGGACCTTTGTGAGATAGTATTATTTGCTGATGACACTTCTTTAATTTTTAAAACTGACAGGCGTCAGGAAATATTTGACGACGTGAATAATGCTCTTTCCAAAGTATTAGACTGGTTTACAACTAATAATTTGCTATTAAACGCAAAAAAAACTAAATGTTTAAAATTCACTATGCCTAATGTCAAACAAGTTAATACTAATATTACAGTAAATAATGAACGCATTGAACTGATAAACTCTACTGTCTTTCTAGGTATTACCCTAGACTGTAAATTACAATGGGGCCCCCATATTGCTGCCTTGGCGGGAAGACTTAGTTCAGCTGCCTTTGCGGTGAGAAAGATCAGAAACTTGACTGATGTTGAAACAGCAAGGCTTGTATATTTTAGTTATTTTCATAGTATTATGTCTTATGGTCTTTTACTGTGGGGCTCAGCAGCAGACATAGAATCAATTTTCATTTTACAGAAAAGAGCTGTTCGGGCAATATACGGTCTTAAACCACGTGACTCGCTTAGAGAAGTTTTTAAAGAAATCAATATATTGACTGTGGCTTCGCAATACATATTTGATAACATTATGTATGTCCGTAAACATATACATTTATTTACTAAGAAAAGTGACGTCCACTCATTTAACACGAGACATAAGAATAAACTTGCTGTTCCATCATTTAGGTTGCATAAGATAGGTAATTCATTCTTGGGGAAATGTATTACCATATTTAACAAAATACCACACAACCTTGTCGAATTGCCAATAAACAAATTTAAGATACATATAAAAAATACCCTTATGTCCAAAGGGTACTACAAGGTTCGAGACTATATTGATGACAAGGATGCGTGGTCAGTTCAGTCTGCACATATTTGATGTACTTAAATTTGACTATTCTTACCGTTAGATAATTCCTGGCAATAAGTGGTGACTGAGTTTGTTCCGGCGTTTCTTCTCAGCACTTGCCATATGTTTGTCTCGAAGCGCTGGTAGGGCCCAAAAGATAAGGAGACATGTAAAGTGCCCCATAAGGGCTACCTTTTCTTTTTTTATTATTTTCTATTGACGTTCATAAGTGCCACTTGTGGTCTAAACTGAATAAATATTTTTTGATTTTGATTTTGATTTTGATTTTGTTAAAGTACCCATAAGAGAAATAAAAATGTTATCCGTACGAGCAGTGTAATATCCGCGACCTATTTAGAAAAATACTCTTATGTATTTCTTTTGTCTCGCTCGTTTGCGCCGAGCGCCGCCCGAATTAATAAACGGCGCAAAAGAAGGATGTGATATTAATACGGGAAAAGTAAGTTAGTTCCACTGATTATACTTTTGATTACTCTGTGTGCAGAATTAATGTTGCTGCTAAGTTACTAACTACGTGACCCATTGCTAAATGTTGTTTTTTGTGCTAAAAAATGTATTTATTTTCTAAACTTCTTGGCAAGAAGGTTAACTCGGAGATTTTTAGGCTAAGTTGCACCACCTAACTTTGACCGTAACTTTAAGGACAACCGGTGTATTTTGTATGGAGTTTGACAGATTTTTACGTTTGTTAAAGTAAAAGTAAGATGGTGCAACCCAGCCTTAGACTTGCGACAGTTTTCTTGACATGAATAAGACGGAATTTATTTTTGCCAATGTTGACTCCATTCAAGATAATTTAATTAGTAAAAAAATATCTTGAAATTCGATACTAGGATTCAATGATTATCTTAACTGATTTGTAAGTTACACCTTTTAAAACAATTAACACCAAACTAATAGCATCACAACAACAGCCAGTTTTGCTTACGGAGACGAACACCATGAAAAAATACATTATAAGTGTACCGGCCAATGGACGCTACGAGTTATTGCACAAAACAGTTCTTGAACGTCCTGTATGAATATTATTACTTATGCACATTGCAACGTAACGCCCTTCTATCTCCATAAGACCCAGAACAGACGGTGAAACGCAACTGCAACGAAACTGCAACTGCTAGTTACTTTTGAGTTGCATCTAAGTTTCTGCCATAGCGTCCGTTGAGAGACCACACATGACGCAACCAGTTTGAAACTTTCAAAAGTAACTAGCAGTTGCAGTTTCGTTGCAGTTGCAGTTTCGTTGCAGTTGCGTTTCACCGTCTGTTCTGTGCCTAAGTCGGAATCTCGTAGTTGTTGTAGTTACTTTTAATTCAATAAAAATCTGCTCAATAACTCAGCTATAAGCCTTTATGTGTCCAATGACTGGAAGTTTACCCTATGTAAAGTCAGCGTCAAATAGTCCGTAACACCCAAAAAAATCGCAACACGTCTTTGTTACTTGGTATAAGTTTGTGTTGTCAACTTTTTGGCCACTTTGGGTGTCACCAGAGTAAATACAAATGAGTAGGTCATCTTCATAGAAACGCCCGAGCGCGGTTTGTATGTGAGCGCGCCAATACGTATGCGGCGCGCACGCACACTCTGACAAAATTTAGCGTGGATTAGCGGTGAGGTGCGCTGAATTTTGTCAGTATTGGCGCGCGCTCACATACAAACTGCGCTCGGTGCGTTTCTATGAAGATGACCTACTCATTTGTATTTACTCTGTTAGCGGGGAGCCAGTGGTGGTTGCGCTGAATTTTGTCAGTGTGTGCGTGCGCGCCGCATACGTATTGGCGCGCGCTCACATACCAACCGCGCTCGGTGCGTTTCTATGAAGATGACCTACTCATTTGTATTTACTCTGGTGACACCCAAAGTGGCCAAAAAGTTGACAACACAACCTTATACCAAGTAACAAAGACGTGTTGCGATTTTTTTTGGGTGTTACGGACTATTTGACGCTGACTGTACTTCATTATCTTCTCTCCCCGCTCAGTACGCTTTCTTCCACTCATTATTTTAAGCGTCTAATCAAATACAGCGGAAAAGCGCTTCGATGATTGCCAAAATTAAGCGCTTCCTTACTCGGGGGTGAAACGTGCGTGACTTCTGACCGCATTCAGGTATTATCATAGGGATCTCCACCTTATCTCCCATTGCTGGCGTGTTAAGGTCACGATTTTATCAAAGGTTAAGTGAAAACCCTTAAGGCGCGAAAGATTACATCTAAGTCGGCTAAAAATAACCACAGAACGTGATAACGTATTTTAATTTTATTTTAAGTAATTTATTATTCCATTATCTCTTAGCCTTACAATTAGAGAATACAATCCCGGGATCCCGATTCCCGGGATCCCGGGATCCCGACCCTTTTCTGGTCCCGAAAATCCCGGGACTGTACTTGGCTAATCCCAGTATTTTCGGGATTGATATAAACAGGTCTATTTTGCATTCTACGATCCGTTGCGCCTTGACTATGACATTGCCTAGGTTATACCTTAGCATAAAATTATATAACGATAAAAAACAAACCTAAGGTACGATACCGATACGGACTATACAGGTACTGCCCTAATAATATCTTTTTCGTAGACCTTAGAAGGGACTTTCCTACTCGGAATACATCAATAAGGTTCCCCTTCTCTTGAGGAACTCCCCGACGGGCTTTCATTTTTCTTCTGCCAGTGATAAGTTTACGTAGGTGACGTCATTTAAATTTGAAAGCAAATTATCTGAAATTAAGTATTTTAATCGGCGGCCATGGCGGGAGTATTTGTTAAACATAAAAAAGACAGTGATACGTCATCAGTGTGGAGTAATTTTTTAGTTGTGAAAGACGGGAATAGTGTGTGCTTGACAAATAGTTCGTTCGTTCGTTCGTTTCAGCCAAATGACGTCCACTGCTGGACAAAGGCCTCCCCCAAGGTTTTCCACGTATCAGACGTGAAATGAGCCCGTTTGAAAATGGAGGAGTTCGTGGATATCACTTAGAATTTGCATATAAGTATCTACTATCTATACCTCCAACGAGTGTAGAACCCGAGCGAGCGTTTTCAGCTGCTGCTTTTGTTGGAAATAAATTACGAAGCAGGCTAGGAAGTCAAACATTGGATGCTTTGATATTTCTAAGATTCTATTTCCGAAATTCTAAATAGTGCTTTTGATTTGTATATTTTTTTATTTTATTTTAGTATTATTGCAACTAACAATATTAAAAATATCTTTTGAGTAATTATACTTAAGTTTTTTTTTTATTAGAACCCAATTCCCACAAAAGGCTGATCCCGGGATAGTCCCGGGATCCCGGGATTACCCATAAGAAATCCCGTAATCCCGGGATTGAAAAACATGCTCGGGATTGTATTCTCTACTTACAATTTATCCCTTAAAATATCTTTAAGCCTTACAATTTATCCCTTAAAATATCTTTAAGCCTTACAATTTATCTCTTAAAATATCTTTAAGCCTTACGATTTGTCTTTTAAAATATCTTTAAGCCTTACGATTTGTCTTTTAAAATATCTTTAAGCCTTACAATTTTATCTCTTAAAATATCTTTAAGCTTTACAATTTTCTATCCAGTCAGCTATATTTTATGAGGTAGAGTCAGTCCATCGAGCAGACCCATCACAGATATTTACTTTTTTGACCATTCACTGTCTTGAAATAAAGAAAAATGAAAGTTGATTGATAATTGTATTTAATACGGAGGACAGCACATCAAGCTTTTCACAGCGGCGTCTTATCTTGTTCTAATACAGGCAATTTTGTAACAAAAATACTGCTGTCGACTGTACAAAACTTATAAGGTCTCTTACTGTATAAAATCCAAATTAATTAACATTCAAACACGCCCTTGGCCTTAATACACCATAAAAACTATGACATTGGACATTGGACAACCCTGAACACATTTCAACTGAAGCACGGCAAAACTATACACTGTACCTATAATGCAGTGGACTTTTGCAATGCGCTCATTCCACAATGACGTGACATTCCTAACTATGTCACTAGGCCTGGTGCTCGGACGCGAAGGTAGACAATGCAAAATGTAGTGTCTGTTTTTTACTTTCTAATTAATAGCTAGATGGGAAAGAGAATTGAAAGGAGCTTGAAGTGATTAACAAGTCGCTAAAGCACTGATCAACGTTCCCAAAATAATTACAGAGTACCAAATGCTAAATACAGAAAGAGTGAGTGAGTTTGTTCCGGCGTTTCTTCTCAGCACTTGCCATATGTTTGTCTCGAAGCGCTGGTAGGGCCCAAAAGATAAGGAGACATGTAAAGTGCGTGCCCCATAAGGGCTACCTTTTCTTTTTTTATTATTTTCTATAATAATATTTTGACGTTCATAAGTGCCACTTGTGGTCTAAACTGAATAAATATTTTTGATTTTGATTTTGATTTTTTGAGAAAGATGAAGATACATGTACGAGTAGAGAGTTAAACACCCCCCCAAATAAAAAGCAAAAGCTGCATTTTATATAAGGCTTTTCTATAATAAAGATAAATAAATTAATAAAATCCCCAAAATTAAACGCTTACACGTATCTTGATAATTTCCTCAACGAGACACACACATTTTTGTAATTTTGAAAGTCAGATTTTTTTCTACATTGTAATTATTTCACTACACGGCTGCACGGCTTCGGTTTTCCTTTCCTTACCTTTTTTGTGAAAAAATTGAATAGATTTTTCATTTTTCAAACTGAAAGGCTGAACGATGCTACGTCAGATGACATAAATACACATACGAGTAACTTTAAAATCTTGATCGTAAGTGAGGGATTTTTGCAAACTTCCAGCCGATTTTGCGTGTGTTAGATTTTTAGGAATTTCATTTGTAAATTAGGAAATATTAATGTAGTAAAGCAGATTCTTTAATTAATAAAGTTACCACAAAAAGAAGAATAATAATAAGCAAAATCTAGCATAAAATACTTTACGTTATATTCCTATCATATCGTATTATACCGTGGAAATATATAGGACTATAATACTGTAGTTTAATAAATAAGCAAGTTCCAAATTAAAAATCCAATTATAAATTCAAATGGTTTATTCAGTATAAAGCCCTTTTCCAGGGCACTTATACACGTCCCAAATATAGTTTACCCTACCACCACTTCGGGACAACATGGGCTGGTGCTGAGAAGAAGTGGCGGAAGAAACTCAGTCACCTTTGTCAGCCTCTTTTCCAACCAGTTACAACAATTTATAACTTATATAAAAATGAGTAGTCTAGCAGTAATTAAGTCTTACTTATTATTAACATTTTGACGGTATTCTGTATAACCAGTATTTATAATCAAACACACAGAACACAAGTTCTAAGTTAGGTTACGTTAAGTCTTAGGTTTAGGTTAGGTTACGACTTAGGTTTTGTACCATAACACAACCGGCAACTATAAGCATTGCCCTTCTTTATACTGGTCATAAAACTACCGACCCGACCCCGTGGCATGTCACCATCAATTGGCCAGGTGTCAATATAATAGGCCTGGCGCAGCCACATAGCCAGGTGTTAATACAATATCACAATAATACAATACAATACAATAACACAACAAGCATAATAATAGTAGGTACCAATAAACAATGTACACTTAACTTTGGTCAGCATCACCTCAAAGATCCATCGAGACTGCCTTTTCAACGAGGAATTCCATATATTTATACCCATACTCCTACCTTTCCTCTACTAAACTCTGATTGGTCACTTAAGACGACCAATCAGAAAACAGGAAGTTAGATAATATTTAAACGGACCCGGAAGTTGGAATTTCTCATTTTACAATATTTGTTTTTGATCAAAGGATAGTAAGTTGGCTTATTAATTATACATTTAATAATATTTAAGAAATATTAATAATTATTATCCAAAAGCTGGAAATCTTACAATAAATTCTATAAACAGGAAGTTCGAATATATTATAACTAATAATATTAAAACGGACCCGGAAGTTGGAACTTCTCATTTTACAATATTTATTTTTGATTGAATATTAGCCAGTTGGCTTATTAATTTATCTATTTAATTATATTTAAGAAACATTAATAACCACTATTCAGAAGCCGGAAATCTTACAATAAATTCTTATTTGCAAACGGAAGTCTTAATTTTATCTGTCAGTTAATATGGTGGCTGTTTGATACTTGGTGTGTGTGATGTTATAGAAAGTTAATTAATAGTGTAGTTACTAATATTAATTATAGGTCACATGAAATATTAATATCAATCAGGTATGTACATAATATAATTAATCTAACACGGCCATACTGACATGTACTTCGCTCTCGAAGTACCTATTTATCAATTAAATTATTATTTTTTCTAATGTTGCCATTCACCCATTTAATAGTTAATATTAAATAATTACAGTCTCACATAAAATAATTACAGTCTCAATAAACAGTTCTTAGTAATTCTTAACTTAATTATTATATTATTTTAAAATCATTACAATTTGACCATCAACAGTATCGGTCCCATCATCAACAACAGTATAATGACCATCATCGGTCCCATCAACTACAGTAATGACCATCATCGGTCCCATCAACTACAGTAATGACCATCATCGGTCCCATCAACTACAGTAATGACCATCATCGGTCCCATCAACTACAGTAATGACCATCATCGGTCCCATCAACTACAGTAATGACCATCATCGGTCCCATCAACTACAGTAATGACCATCATCGGTCCCATCAACTACAGTAATGACCATCATCGGTCCCATCAACTACAGTAATGACCATCATCGGTCCCATCAACTACAGTAATGACCATCATCGGTCCCATCAACTACAGTAATGACCATCATCGGTCCCATCAACTACAGTAATGACCATCATCGGTCCCATCAACTACAGTAATGACCATCATCGGTCCCATCAACTACAGTAATGACCATCATCGGTCCCATCTTCAACTACAGTAATGACCGTCAACAATATCGGTCCAATTTCTCACATAATTCCAGCAGCTTGTCGTTTCTGAATTTCAAGATAAACAAGAAATATATTTCATTTGCCAAAATCCTAAATAGAAATATAGTGAGTTCCCCTGGCTGCAACCAGTCTTATAACATTTAATTTTATTACAATGTAGTCTTAAGTCTGACCTGACATGGTTAGTTTATCTGAAGTCCAGTAGGTAGGATCGCTACAAACCTTTGTTCAGGAAAGTCTTAGTCACAGTTCAAATTAAAGTCTTGTATAATTTTAAAGAAACAAAAGAAAAAGAAACGACAAACTACTGGATAGGTAAACATTTTAGGCTTAGGCAAACCAATGCTTAAATTTCTTATACTACTTGGTTTTAACTGTTAACACAATTTACCGCATTTATGTTTAAACGGTATAATGATATAATATTCATTGGAATGTTTGCTTGTGTAGTTACATAAAAATATCCTTGGACCTTTTCCGTGGACATTTACACTAAGTTTCTAGTCGCAAACTAAGCAAAGTTTGTACTATGGATACTAGGATATAAACAAAATATAACGAAAAATAAAAACGGATATAAAAAGGGTCGAACAAAGATAAGGGAAACCCCAGTGTTGACTTACGCCAGTCCGGTGTTTGCTCACACTTCCTGCACAGACCTTAAGAAATTCCAGACCCTCCAAAACAAATTCTTACGCCGAGCCGCGGATGCCCCGTGGTTCGTGCGTAATACGAATCTCCATAGAGATTTCGAGATCCCATCGATTGATCACTTTATGAAAGAAGCCTCTCGCTGCTACTTTGATAAAGCGATCAACCACAAGAACCCTCTTATCGTTAGCGCCGCCACGTATACACCCCAGAAAGATGTCGCTGCCCAATACCGACGACCTAGGCATGTCCTAGACGACCCGGACGATCCTATTACCGAATTTCTGAACACAGACATCACTGCCTTAAGCACGCCAACTACTCCACAACACAGTAGCTCGTTACACCGTACTCGCCGGCGAGTACGAGGCCCTGCTTTCCATTTCGGACGGTACAGACATGTACCGGGCCGGTTCTCCCCTATCCGTCCCCCGTACACGGCCTGAGCCGAGGTCCGAGCCTACCGTGGCGCCCTCAGGCCGCGTCCGTAGTCCCCTCGATCGGGCCCACTAGAGTGAGCCCGCCGTAGGCTGGACTTTGGTCCAACACCGCGGTGGGCAACCCTCTAGTTGGGTTCGCCACTGATCGGGCGCCTTATGCGCTCGATACGGCCCGATCGCGAACGTCGGTCTGCGACCGACGCGGACGAGCCTGGGCTTCGCTTCGCGAAGCCCACACTCGGCCTCGTCGGCACGCGCATCGACGATCGCCAAACGGCTAGAGTACCTTCTGTACTCGCCACTCTGCCCGGTGAAGCTGGAAAAGCTCCTCAAGCTACCAGCGCGCGTCCCTTCAAAAAAAAAAAAAAAAAAAAATAAGGGAAACCAGAGAAGAAAAATTTGAGAGAAGAAAAAAAAAATAGTTTCCTTGGATACCAAAGATTAATGACCATATAACTTTGTACATAGCTTAGTCTTTGCTGCCTAATCCAATAGGACACTAAATTATTTAAAAAAAAAGTACCAATGAAATTAGGCAGAATTGAGAAGTTTTGATGAAATACCTTCATTCCTATTCTAGCTACTTACAAGAAGAAAATAAGAAGATAAAAATAGAAGAAAGAGAAAAAAAAACATGGTACAAGAACTTAAATAAATAAACATAATAATACGAAACGCAATAACACGAGCCGTCATTAACAGCGTTAGTGAACAGACAAAATTATATCATTAGTTATTAATCACCATAAAGTTTGGACTGTTTATTACGATTATTTAATTGGGAAAAAATATGTGCAAAACACACACACTATGACACTCCACCATACACTACACACTTGTAATACACCGACCATGTGACAGTGCTCGTTTAATTTAGTTTAATTTATAATATCTCTTTTCACATTTATAAAGTTTATAAATTTTAATACACAAAAGTCTTTGTCACAAAAGTCACAGTTGAAGTCTCCTCAAGTCAAGGTCCTTAACAAAAACTCTTACCCCATCGAGAATCAGTACCAACCTTCGCAATCATCTGCTGTCCATGATCACTTATTGGCACCAATACACAATAAACCAGCAGACATTCATTTTAAAGAAAAAGAAACGACAAACTACTAGCTAAATGACAAACATTTTAGGACCAAACTAACGATTGGTTAAGTTTCTTATCCTATATTCGTTTTGATACACATAAAATAGTTACAAAGTAGTTAATCATAAAATACCTCAATCTCTCGGTCAGCTCTGAAATCTTTTCTCTATCAATCATTTCCTTGGGCCAATACCGATAATTTTCTTAAGCAACTATAATCAACGCTAATTTTCATTCCTCTCAGAGCAAAACAATTATCCGTAAACAGAGACCACATTATGCAATATTATTTCTCAAATTACAAATGAAATAAGGTCCTTTGAATTGAAGATACCTAAAACTTTTTTAACCAATGGTCTTGGGACACGTAGATAAACTACATCACCTACTTGTAATGTTAGAATATTATTAGGTCTCGAAAGCCGAGTAGAAGAAACTTAAACCATTTCATAATAATATATTGGGCCCCTTTCTAAAGAGACAAAAATAGTATCGAATAATGTCTTAAAATAACTATATCCTTACTGAAGATTATACGGAGTTTAGCAAAGTTTAGAAAAAGTGAGGTTTAGTTATAAACAATGTTATACCAAGTAGCCTGATTTTAATGTGAATATTTTATTTCCTGGTTTTTTTTTTTTTTACAATAATGTTTGTTCATTTCTATTCTAACTACTAACATAAGACAGATGAATGAAGAAGAACATACTTTAACTTAATACGAAACGCCGACGAATAAATATATTTTTTTTACACAATTGTTTTGTATTTAGTCGATAATCTACAGTAATTTATTGACAGTGTAACAAGGGTTCTGCTATTATTATGGTGTAAAATAATTTACTATTTATGATTAAGTAATCGATTCTGTTTTAGTCAGTTGTCCATTTAAAAACATGTAAACACCGGAAAGAAATGTAATAGTGACGAATCATCTCGTAAAATGAAATTAATGTAGTATCTAGGCACCTATAGATCGCCGAGGTAATTTAACTAGATAATTATTAATAACATACCTTTCTTTCATTGTTAAACCAACGCCTTGAAAAATAAATAAGAAATCTATCACTTTTTTTTTTTTCAAATATTGTATTGACCGTTTGCACATTATAAATATTTATTCTCGTGTAAAGAAAATTGTTTAATTAAAGCTAGAGTCGAGGACTTGTGAAATAATGTGTAATATTAGGAGAACATAAGTGTTTATGGTGTAATTGTATGTAACAGTATCTATTTGTTTATATTGCTATCGGTTTCTAATTAATCAAGGTATATAATTATCAAGTAGCTACATCATTCAACAGTGATTGTATACTATTACATGATTTATTTGCTCCACTGATTTTTAGCAAACGAGATTTTTAAAAATACCCGTTAACCTTGGAACAGTAGTGTAACTTTATTGTTAAATTTCTCATAATACGTTCGGCCAATCTGATATTCAATTACAATTTATTATGCGTTGAGCATATCAGAGACAGCATAAATATTAAATTTCACTGGATGGATGTACCGGTAGTAATCATGTTATGAACCAAGTGTTTTTAATAGTGTAAGTAAACTAAATTTAAAAAAAAAAACATCAATCAAGATTAGGATATATCCATAGCCTACAATGGATTATACGAGTCTGAATGGCATGAAGAGGTAAAACAGCAGACTACAGAAAAAACGATAAAATGCCACGAGACTAGAAGAAAGACTTATCGAATATAATACATCCAAAAGAAGAAAATAAGTAGACACGGTGTTAAATCATCCGGGCGGTGAGATAAAGAAGAGAAGAAAAAAAAACGTAGTGAATAAATACGTTTTTTTTTTAATTGTTTTTGAAATTTATTTTATTTTACTAGTCAATTTGACCCGACATATTTTCAAATGTAATATTGTAGTTTAAATCTGATAAATTTTAGTTGTATTTGGTATCTAGCTATGCGATTTCTTAATATGAAAACTATTTTTGATGTTTTCCTACACAATGTATTTTGATTATTGAAATAAATTTCATGCTTTGTTTTATTTTTTTAATCTGACAAAGTCCCCCTATTTTCGACCATAAGTTAAACAACACTGCCATACTAGGACTATTTACTACTAGTACAATTCTGCTCTGAGGGACGTTTCTTAGATTTGATATTATACTAGAGCACAGCGA
Source organism: Ostrinia nubilalis (assembly GCF_963855985.1). Taxonomy (NCBI): domain Eukaryota; kingdom Metazoa; phylum Arthropoda; class Insecta; order Lepidoptera; family Crambidae; genus Ostrinia; species Ostrinia nubilalis. Next base: position 1,169,009 of record NC_087101.1, read on the forward strand.
TATCAGTTCAGATGGGTGTTACAATTTCACAACTTAATAAATACTAAAGCAAAGCCCCTAAGGGCCTTACCGGCCTTTGCGACGTCACCAAGCTGCTCCATCCAAACTCCTTCGATCTTTCTTCGAAGTATTTGCACCACCCTTCTGCACCGCTGCCGCCGGCCGCTGGCTCGAAGGCTGGCAGCACCACGTCTTCATCAGGTCTTCGATTCGAGAAAGTAGCATCCCATACGGTTTTCAGGTCTGAGCCAGAGAGCAGGTTCCATTCTGAAACTTAGATAAGGACGTATTAGCAAAAGTGCTCGAATCCCACTTCTGATGTTAGATTTTTAGGAATTTCATTTGTAAATTAGGAAATATTAATGTAGTAAAGCAGATTCTTTAATTAATAAAGTTACCACAAAAAGAAGAATAATAATAAGCAAAATCTAGCATAAAATACTTTACGTTATATTCCTATCATATCGTATTATACCGTGGAAATATATAGGACTATAATACTGTAGTTTAATAAATAAGCAAGTTCCAAATTAAAAATCCAATTATAAATTCAAATGGTTTATTCAGTATAAAGCCCTTTTCCAGGGCACTTATACACGTCCCAAATATAGTTTACCCTACCACCACTTCGGGACAACATGGGCTGGTGCTGAGAAGAAGTGGCGGAAGAAACTCAGTCACCTTTGTCAGCCTCTTTTCCAACCAGTTACAACAATTTATAACTTATATAAAAATGAGTAGTCTAGCAGTAATTAAGTCTTACTTATTATTAACATTTTGACGGTATTCTGTATAACCAGTATTTATAATCAAACACACAGAACACAAGTTCTAAGTTAGGTTACGTTAAGTCTTAGGTTTAGGTTAGGTTACGACTTAGGTTTTGTACCATAACACAACCGGCAACTATAAGCATTGCCCTTCTTTATACTGGTCATCAAACTACCGACCCGACCCCGTGGCATGTCACCATCAATTGGCCAGGTGTCAATATAATAGGCCTGGCGCAGCCACATAGCCAGGTGTTAATACAATATCACAATAATACAATACAATACAATAACACAACAAGCATAATAATAGTAGGTACCAATAAACAATGTACACTTAACTTTGGTCAGCATCACCTCAAAGATCCATCGAGACTGCCTTTTCAACGAGGAATTCCATATATTTATACCCATACTCCTACCTTTCCTCTACTAAACTCTGATTGGTCACTTAAGACGACCAATCAGAAAACAGGAAGTTAGATAATATTTAAACGGACCCGGAAGTTGGAATTTCTCATTTTACAATATTTGTTTTTGATCAAAGGATAGTAAGTTGGCTTATTAATTATACATTTAATAATATTTAAGAAATATTAATAATTATTATCCAAAAGCTGGAAATCTTACAATAAATTCTATAAACAGGAAGTTCGAATATATTATAACTAATAATATTAAAACGGACCCGGAAGTTGGAACTTCTCATTTTACAATATTTATTTTTGATTGAATATTAGCCAGTTGGCTTATTAATTTATCTATTTAATTATATTTAAGAAACATTAATAACCACTATTCAGAAGCCGGAAATCTTACAATAAATTCTTATTTGCAAACGGAAGTCTTAATTTTATCTGTCAGTTAATATGGCGGCTGTTTGATACTTGGTGTGTGTGATGTTATAGAAAGTTAATTAATAGTGTAGTTACTAATATTAATTATAGGTCACATGAAATATTAATATCAATCAGGTATGTACATAATATAATTAATCTAACACGTGCGATTATCTTTTGATCCTTACTCAGAAAAGTTGTGCAAAATTGTCTGACCATGTGCCGTACATTTTATCGTGATGTCATATTATAACGTAGGAACTTTTGGAGTGCTCTCTCAGGACTATCATGGACTGAAATAATCTTGGGAGCACCCCTCAGGGCACCCTAACACCAATTTCTCATCTTTTATTTCTAGCGACAGTAATTCAGAACCCTTTTTGAAACTCAAGGAGTACGAGTAAGTTTGTCAGCAGGATTTTATATGCTAATACCCTAAAAGGTTTAGGTCACAGGCTTCTCAAGGTCTATTCTAACAGCGCAGCCTAGATTTTATAGGTAATAAACATTTAATGGGACCGTTTGCGTCCGTGTAATAAGAAGATGGCCATAAAACCATGGAATTAGGGGGAATTTTGGAATGATACGTTGGTTTAATGGTTATGATGTGGTGAAATGGGATCTTCAGCTGTAATTGTATATTATAGTTCCTTTGGGCTTCGGGCAAAGTAAGAAAATTATCGGAAATGTTTCCCGGAATAAAATATAGCTAGAGGCATTTGGTAATATCGTAGCTTTCTATCAAATACGCCGAATACGTCTTGTAGTATTGCTTTCAAACATTTAATATAACAGTTATTTTTGCCTTTTGTAATATTCTTTACTTTTACTTACATATACCTACCACCCTGAAGGTGGACCGATGACATCATAAAGGTAGCAAGGAAGCGCTGGACGCAGGCCGCTACCAATCGATCAACATGGAAAGCATTGAGGGAGGCCTATGTTCAGCAGTGGACGTCTTATGGCTGAAATGATGATGATGTTGATGACATATACTTACCTACAGAAAATGTATAGGCAGCTTTTGTGTAAAGACCTTTTCATACCGAAAACGTGGATAGTATTGAATTTCACGTTACTGAGACCTTCATCATCATCGTCATCATTTTCAGCCATAGGACGTCCACTGTTGAACATAGGCCTCCCCCAATGATTTCCATAATGACCGGTTGGTAGCAGCCTGCATCTAGCACCTTCCCGCTACCTCGTGAGGTCGTTGGTCCACTTTGTGGGTGGACATCCTACACGCTTTCCAGTACGTGGCAGAGAGCAGAGGTCTATCAATTTTGATAGGATTATTTACGAAGTATTATTAAATCTCATCAACAATAATCAACTGTGCAACTACGAATACTGAAGTTCTTTGGTCACGTCTCTAGAAATGAGAACTCGATGGAGAGACTGGTAGTTCAGGGCCAGGTTGAAGGCAAGAGAGCACGCAGTCGATCGCCAACCCGCTGGATAGACTCCATAACAAAGGCCACTGAGTCCACCATGGCCCAGTGTACTCGCGACGCCTCTAACCGTCAGAAATGGAAGCACATCGCCAGGAGAGCTACCCTTGGAGATGAGATTACCCCACCATTTACCTCGTCAGCGTAACCACGACCACTCTGACAAGAGTGCCCGACTAAGAAGAAAAAGATTAATAAATCTTAGTAAGTACATCGGAGAGATGGGTAGCTTATAAAATGGAAGGTTTTATTTTATTCTGATCGTCGCATAACTCAATCAGTGCTCTCTGAGGAGGTAAAGCCCTCCGAGGTAATGTCGTGACTCTAATAGAGAGGAAATAAGAGCCACTTGAGCCGAGAATGTTGTTTAAGGTGAGAAATTTAATTTTCTCAAGAAAATGACAGTGAAATTCTTCTGATATTTAATCTAAAATGTCAACAGTTTTTCGAGTAATTTTAATAATAGGGACAATGGAACCTATTCCAGATAGGGTCTTCGTATCCAAATTAATTACAATAGCCTATAGCAGCTAATACATTTTAGATCAGCTTTAATCAAAACTTTATTAGCTCTACATATAAACAGAAAAAAAAGCTGAACTGGTAGTTCGAGTCGTAGTTTAGATTTCGATATAAACAAAATAAAACAGTGCGTTCACGATATTATTGTTTATCTTCTCATACAATTTGAAACCTTAAACCGCAGCACAATCAATTTGGTAAAGATAATTATCTACGGGAAATTACATCCTTCTGAAATTTATTTAAAAACAATGTAGGATTGTAGGTACTTTGTTATACCAGGAATAGCTGAAAATGAAGTTCAATCAATCACAGGGATGATTTATGATAACTACTTACCTAACCGATATTAAGGCCGGGTAGCAGAGAAAATGGCGAAAATGAGGTTTTCATTTTTCATTTTTGAGGTACTAAACAGTAAAATTAAAGCCTAAGATTTTTATTGGGCATAGTTGAGGATATTTTCTAGGGCTATTAACGGATGGAAACACGATTTGATGAAGTTGACTCGATAGAATAAATTCCCAAAGTTACCTCTATTCGTTTTCTATTTATGGTTTTATTTTTAAAATAAGCGATTTTAGATTCTAAATCTTTTACTAAACTAAAGTTCAGAAATAACTTGAGGGCTTTTAACGGATGAAATTTTTATATTGCGTCTTATCACAGAATACATAATAGTACCAACAGAAATTGCACTCCTTTGTGAAGGATCAGATGCCGGCATTTTAACGGTAATAATAATAATGCAAAATATCCAACGCACATGGTGCATTCGAAATCGCACCTTACTACTACGCTCACAAGAGCGCTATTTTTTTGTGTTCAGAATTGATCTACCTCACAGCTCAAGCGTCAGGGTTGTATAAGCAAAGTAAAATAAATAAAAACTTAATTTTAAGAAGCATTTAATGTATTTACGATTGATAAACTTTAATCTAGTGGTGTTTGTATAATCGTACCATCTCTAAAGTACCTATTAATAAACTTCAGTGTTGCGATAATTCGAAATTGGACAAACAGTTTTAAAAGGTGTAGTGTCGGAAAATAGACACGGTAAAGTAAAAGTTAATGTTTTTATTAGGTAAAATATTTTTTATTTGCTACAGTTTTTTGTCATAAGTATTTCAAAATTATTTAAAAAGTGTAGTTTTTTTAATTATTTAAATCACTAGGTACAGTTAATTATTATTTCTAAATATTACGATTTCCATTAAAGAAGAATAACAGTGCTGTTGGAACAATAAACCTTGATTGCAACGATGATCGACCGAGCGTGTATAGAAATACGCGTGTGCTCACAGGCGCGTCACGACTCACGGCGCGTGGCGGTCCTGACTGATTTGCAACTTGAAGTTGTCGCGCGCTGTAGGTAATTATCTCGGCCGGCATAGGCGAGTGACGGAGGCCTGGTCTTATTTAGTTACTATGTTAAAAAATGTGGAAAAAATCGTCCATGACGGCTTGGACAATCTCAATCAGTCGCGCGGTGGCGCTTACGGAGGACGGACGCGTGTCAGTTTTTTGGTCGTGACAGTTCGCGATTTGTCAATATTTTTGACAATGATGACTTTGATGAGTCACAGTATAATAATATCAGTGTTACTGGAGAAAGCTTCAATTCAATTTTGTCTACCTATTGAAATTTAAATCGTTCGCATCCTTTTAAACGAAGACTCTACTCATGATACATAGTACATTCCTCAAATATGAGACAAAACCAATGAGTTAAAATTACATTTTAATAGTACCTACATACAATCGTCTTACACTCTTTAGAAGAGCACACTGACACAAATAAATAATAAAAAATACTGTCTAAGGTCTGTAGCTAAAGGTCTACGCTGCAAGATGGAAGAATCTTCTAACCAAAAAGATGGCAGATGCAGCAGATGTCAACGGATTTAAAACTGGAGTTGATGTGACTCCTTGTAGACTTGAGTGTCTAGAGCGTCCCTTCCTCCACCATGCGTAAGAATTTTCACAAAAATACTGTCTAAGGTTTGTAGCTAAAGGTCTAAGCCGTAAGATAGAAGAATCTTATAGCCAAAAACATGGCAGATGCAGCAGATATCAACGGATTTAAAACTGGAGTTCATGTGTATCCTTGTAGTTTTGAGTCTCTAGAGCAGTGGTTCTTAACCTTTAAGTCATGAGGGACCATTTTACCAAATTTCTGTCTTGTCAGGGACCACCTCATAATCGGTCAAAACCAGTTTGACTGCAAAAATCAGTTAAAAGTGGTTTTGACCAAGGTGTGCAAGTGCACATCGTGGACCACTTGGAATGCCTCCAGGGACCACCGGTTAAGAACCACTGCTCTAGAGCGTCCCTTCCTCCACCATGCGTAAGAATGTTTCAAAAATACTGTCTAAGGTCTGTAGCTAAAGGTCTAAGCTGCAAGATAGAAGAATCTTCTAGCCAAAAAGATGGCAGATGCAGCAGATGTCAACGGATTTAAAACTTGGAGTTCATGTGACTCCTTCTAGACTTGAGTCTCTAGAGCGTCCCTTCCTCCACCATGCGTAAAAGTTTTCCAAAAATACTGTCTGAGGTCTGTAATAAAAGTCTAAACTGCAAGATAGAAGAATCTTTTAGCCAAAAACATGGCAGATGCAGCATATATCAACGGATTTAAGACTGGACTGGCATCACCTTGCAATGTCATCCTCTCATTGTTATCTGTAATGTAAATTATTTTTAAAATGTATTTAAAAAATAAAATGTTCGTTTTATTATTTCAATAATCTGACCTCTCAACTCAACAACACTACACAAACACCTTTGTTCGCAACTGTACTGACGAAACCTCGATATTATACCGTTCATTTAAGATGGCAAGCTTTTTATTGCGGTAATGCACTCCAGGTAACCGTGTGTGATGCTTATTGCTCATAGTGATTTTCGATACAGAGCCCCGTACATACGTTATACATAAATTATGGAAAGAAAACACCCAGACCAATACAAAGAAATATGTATGCAATTTTAGTATGATATTTTTATTTATTAATAAACATAAAGACTGAACAAAATTGATGCGTGTACTGATTAATGTAATTAACCACAATGCAAAGCTTTGTGAATTGCAACAACTATAATTTATTATCCAAGCTCTAAATAATCGCTACTACGAGTAACTGATCATAAAATGTTTTTCCAATCGCTCAAGCTCCCGAGGATCTACCGATAGGTCGGGTGACGTAATCTTGAAATTCTTTTAGCCGGCGCGGAACTTCCGGAGGGTCGGGTGACGCCACGCCTCTTTGAACCGTGTTTACTTTGGCAGTTATATTCTATGTTTATTCGATTCTAAAATATATTCCCAAAAATTTTGAAAGTTGTTTTAATTTGTATCACTTGGATATGATTTTTATTAGAAAGTGCTGTGAGTGTGACGCTTGAACGGAAGGAAGTCAACCTAACCTAACCAACTGCGTATTTCCAAACTGCGTATTTCTATACTGTGTAGCCGCGAGAGCTCTTTGGCGCGCTGTCTTCGGCGAAGTATTGCGCGCGCAGATTTTGACAGCGCGAAATACCTACTTTAGCAGAAATACCAAGCCTTAATAAGAATGATTATTATAATTAAAAGTGCATGAGCTGTCATAGGATAAGATAAGATTTGTTATTTTTATTACGTGTACAATAGCTTTAAGTTGTTAAGCTTTAAGTTGTTATTTTGACATGAATCGGGACTACGATGGCTTCCTGAAGTGAATCACTAGAGAAATAAAATAACGAGCTTCAGGCGGGAGCTTTGTGAAAGCTAATTTAACTTGGATTGCTGCAGGACAATACAAGCCACAGTGAAAAGATCTATCAGTAAGCTCAGCTATGAAGTAGTTTGTAGAATCTCAGCTATGAAGCTATAAAGTAGTATTGGGAACATGAAGTAACTCGTACTACGAGCATAATAATATTTGGCTTATGACGATTATTATTAGTAATTTGTTTTTACAAATTGCTAAAAAAACGTAAACGTAGTTAAATGAAAAAAAAATCCGCGTTGCTCTGACGATAACTGTGCAAAGTTGGTACACATACAAATTACACTTTAAACATAAAAATTTGATCATACTTATTTATTGTGCTAAATCATCCATTCGAGGTATTGCTGAAACCGCACCCATTTTGAGGCGCTCCTAGCGTACCTATTAGTATGTTTACAATGTCGGCCGTTTGGTGAAGTGGTTCGAAACGGACTACTATTCTGGAGGTTGCGGGTTCGATTCCCGCACAGTACAAACATTTGTGTGCATGAACATATTTGTTTGTATTGGACTGGGTGTTTACTATGTATAATATGCATGTATTTACAAAAAAAAAGTATTTAAGTATGTTTATATTAGTTGTCTAGTACCCATAGTACAAGCTAAGCTTAGTTTGGGACTAGAAGCGCAGTGTAAAATGTCCAAGGAAATTTATTTATTTATTTAAATATAACGATTTTGGACTTTATGTCTCCTAATGAATAAAAAGTACCAGAGCAACATAACAAGGTGCACTCTGAGGAATAGTTTATGTGCACTTCATTAGGTGCGCCTCAAACTGGGTGCGCTTCGAGGAATACCTCATCCATTCATCTGTTGACATTTTTATTTTCAGCAAATAATATAGTTACAGTTTATAGTTTTCACTTGCAGATGCCCTAGTAAAATATAAAATAATGTATACCTTTAAGTAAACCTACTGCTGAACCATTTACATTACGGTCCTCAACTTTTTTGCTGGAAGATTAGTTTTCAGCCATCTTGCAGGCATTCTTATTGTTTTAGTTTGCGATGCAAAAGGTATTGTCATAGTCCGTTAAAAAGTAACTGTAAAATATGTACTTATATCTAGGGACTCTTCGCTTTGTGTTTTAACGATGATGGCTGATTATTCATAAATCAATAATGAATGAGGCTGACAATAGTGACTGAGTTTCTTGCACTGCTACTTCTCAGCACTGGCCCATTTATTGTTGCGAAACAGTGGTATGGTTAATACTGGACATGTAAATGTGCTTTTTAGAAGCCTACTTGCAAACATAAATAAGTTTTAAGTAGGTATGAGTTTTATGAGTTTATAATGAGACTGTGCCTGAATCTTATCAAAGCCTACCATAAAAATAAAGTATTGGCCTGCTTAATCGATAAATAATTTGGATTATACTCATGAAAGACAACCAAATGAGTTTGCTTCCCTTTCCTTACAAAACCAACACCGAGTTCCAGGTGAAATCGACGAGTACATTCAAGATTTTCGAGGAATTTGTATTGTGAATACAATCCTTAACTCCTTAATCCTGACAGCGAGTACGGAACCCTTCAGGAGCAAACATTCTACAGGCCCTTGGAAGCGCGTCAGCAAATAAGCCAAACTACGTCAGAAATAGGAGGCCGGCAAATGAGGCCCTCAAGTCCTTTTTTGCTGACTCTATTTTCGTAACAAAGGTAATAATGTGCCGACCGTGCCTCTATCGAGCGGGCTTGAGTCTTGACCCATATCTGGGTGAGGGACCTCTGTAAAGGTTAGGCATAAATATGGGCAGACCCCGCTGGTTAGGTAGGATCAGCTGCGAAAACAAACCTGTTGTTTTCTGACACCTAATGGCAAGAGTAGGTACACTATACGGGAAATTCACCGAGACGAAGCACGAGCCCGAAGTATGGGCGACGCGACGTACGGCGAAACTATTCGAAGTGCGAGCTTACACTATACGTCTAGCTAGATAATTAAAAAAAACTTATTTTATCTTTGCATGTAGGCTTTTAAAAAGCACTTTCCCGCATAGTGTACTTGCGCCATAAAAATAATACAATTCTTTTGTCAATGCTACCTATTTAGGTAGGTAACAATTGTAGTTATGTTATAACGTTGTACAAACTACCTACTTACAGACAGGGTATGAACTTAGTGATTGCATTATACATTGATCATCATTTACGGGCAATATAAATTTTGTATAAGCACTCATATTTCGATGATGAGTGTTCGATAAAATTTTGTTATCAATGGGACGCGGTTGAAATTGCGGATAAAAGTAAGACCATAAAACTCATTAATACCTATTTAATTATTACCGTATTATTTTACATAATTTAATATTTCACGAATAAATTTTGTTAAAGGTGAAATTCTTAATTGCTTCTTCGTTTTTATTTTTTTCATGGTTACTTCCCTGGCACTTCTGTTCTTGCTCTATATTCTTTGCCTAGGCCCAGGTACGCTCAAGGCTAGCCCTTGTTTTAGACTTCGAATGGGCGCCGCATTGTTTGAAGTGCCTGAATGTTGGATGGGTCTGTAAATAGGGCTTGGAAATTCTTTGTTTTTTGACCGCTCTAGTAGTCACGAAGGAAGGGGTTGGAGGTTAAAAAAGGGGTGAAAAATAGATACTTTTTTTGTACATGATACAACGTTTTACTTACCAGAGAGCGCAACTTTTTTTTCAGTCTAGTTATCAGTTTGTTACCAGAGTTAATTAAAATTATAAGTGGATTTTGACTTGGATAGTTTTTTTTTTAGACAGTAGAATAGTTTCCCGCAATTTTGTACGAGCAAACTGAAAAGGCCGATAACGCGTTTTTTTTTGAATAACGGAAATATCGTGCTGAGTTTTTCGTTTCATGTGAACGTGTTATTTTTATTATTTTTGTGTGTACCAAATGGGATCAAATCAAATCAAATCAAATCAAATAAGTTTATTTGCAGAACAAAATGTCATGATAATACAGGTATACAGTATCTGAGTCAGTTCCAATTATGTTCTACCGGGGATTGTACCGGTGTGCAAATGTTATACAATAATATTATTGACTGATTAAATTAATTAAGAATATAAAAATTACAACAATTATGATCACAATGTCAAATTTTAATACCTACTCAAATAATAAATGTCAAATAATCGCTAATTATCATTAAAATACTCGTCAATACTGTAATAACATTTGTCAAGAAGCCATTTATTTATGTTATTTTTAAATACCCTAAGAGGCATATCTTTGAAATTGTTAGGCAGTTTATTGAAGATTTTGATCGCCATTAAAGGAGCGTTGCTTGCATAAAAATGTGAATTGCATTTCGGATAAAATAATCTATTTTTATGTCTTGTGTGCCTCTCTAGAGATTCAGCATGAGTATTAAAATAGCTGGGATATCGTTTTACAAAAGTACAAATTTCTCGGACATACATACACGGTAAAGGTAATACACGTATTCTTTGAAACAAGGGCTTACAACTCTCCAGGAACCATGCACCACATACCGCACGTATACACTTTTTTTGCATCTTAAAAGCTCTGATCATGTCAACTGAGTTACCCCATAAAGGCAGACCATACAACAGCACAGATGACACATAGCCATGATAAGCGGCGAGAGCTGCTTTTTGCGAGATTGTTTTCCTAAGTCTTTTTAGGGCAAATACAAATCGATTTAATTTTGTACAAATATGTTCGATATGGGATTTCCAGTTTAGGTGTTGGTCAATTTTAATCCCTAAAAACAAATTAGATTCTACAGTTTTTATTTCTGAGTTTTGATACTTGATATTCATGTTAATAGATTTCATTTTATAATTTTTAAATTGTATCAATTGTGTCTTGTCAATATTTAGTTTAAGTTTATTTGCATTAAGCCATGTCATGATAGTATTAATAGAATTATTTATTTCGGATTCATATGTTTCTTTGTTAGTACATTTAAATATAAAAGTGGTGTCATCAGCAAACAATATGCACGTGTGATTAGTTATTTTGGGTAAGTCATTAACATATAATAGGAAGATTAAGGGCCCCAAAATACTTCCCTGAGGGATTCCGCGGTAGTTAAGTCTGAATTTTGATCGATGTAATTCCTTGGTGAGTACGTTTACTTGCCGTGTACTTGTCAGACGGGCTACTTCAGTACATTGTTTACGTCCTGTTAAGTAAGTTTTTATCCACGTATAAGCAGTGCCCCTTATCCCGTATTTTTCAATTTTCCCTAATAAAATTTCATGATCAAGAAGATCAAATGCCTTCGTCATATCCAGCATAAGAGCAACCACTGGTCTTTTTTTGTCAATACTTTCTGTTATTTCTCTAATAAGATTAAAGCAAGCCAGAGTTGTTGATCTGTTTTTCCGAAAGCCGAATTGGTTTTCGGTTAAGATCCCATATTTTTGTATGAATTTATTGAGTCTAGTATACATAGCTCTTTCGAATATTTTTGATACCACAGGAATTAAAGTAACAGGTCTGTAATTGTTAAGTTCCTGTTCATCCCCCTTTTTATAAATTGGTTTAACTACTGAAATTTTTAGTTGTTCAGGAAATATTCCTTCAACAAATGAGAGATTAATTAGAAAACTCAGTGGAGCAGATATACTATGAGCACATGATTTTAATATTTTTGTATTCAGTTCATCATACCCAATTGAATTAGTGTTTTTTAATCCCTTAATTATTTTTATAATTTCCTCTGGTTCTGTGGGTTGCAGAAATATGGTAGCTGGATTAGTATCTATACCTGTATGCAAAGTATTGTTAGTCAATTGTTTTGGATAGTCAATGTCAATTAGGTCAATAAAGAAATCATTAAATAATTCACTTATAATGTCAGGGTTAGTAATTGTTTTGTTATTTAATTTAATTGCGTCAATGTTCTTTATTTGATTAATTTTATTTATAGTTGAATTTACTGTGTTCCATGTTGCTTTACAAATATTATCACTATTTAAAATGTACTGTATATTGCTTTTTTGTTGGGATTTATATATACACTTTTTTAAGAGGTGACAATAATTTTTATATTTTTTTTTATGTAAGATTTTATTAGCATTTGAATATTTGTATGTCAGGTAAAGTTTCCTTTTTGTAATACTTGACTGTTTTATTCCTTTTGTTTTCCACCTATTTTTATTGGATAGATTATTTCTTTTAAGTTTAATTATCGGAAAACATAATTCATAAAACAGAATAATCAATTTATAAAATGAGTCATAAGCCGCATTTATATTGGTCTGTTCGTAAACCTCAGAAAAAGACAGGCAAGAAATACATTGAACAAATTTTCCCATGTTTTCCCTACTGTAATCTCTGCGAGATTCACACCAATTTGTAACTTTAGCTTTTTTACAAGAGGGAAATGATATAATTTGGCCAGTTTCATGGTCCGATAGACCTAGTTTTATAACTTCTGAATTTACCCTGCTTATGTTGCTGGCCACCTGGTCTATACAGGATTTATTCCTAGTAGGAGTTTTTATGTGAATGGAGATATCGTGATTCTCCAATATTTCCAATAGTTCACAACTATGTTTACTATGTTTAAGAATATCGATATTCCAGTCTCCACAAATAATAATTTTTTTACAAGTTTTCTGATTTGTGAAGCTGTTTAGAAGTTGATTTAGTTTAACAAAAAATATATCGATATTACTATTTGGTGTTCTATAAATGCAGATAATTACTAAGTTTTGCTGTGTTATTTCTATACCACAGCATTCGAAGTGGTGGGGACAAGCAAGTTGGTTAGCAATACCGACGGTTTTGTATTCCAGCCCTTCCTTGCCGAGGATACAAACGCCTCCTCGTCTTTGATTGGGGCGACAAAATGAGGCAGCCAGACAGTAACCCTGTAGTACTAAATTAGCCTCGCAATTTCGCTGTATAAATGTTTCACATAAACATAAGATGTCTATAGTTTTATTTGATTGCGATAATTCTGAGAGTGTCAAGTCTATAATGTCAATTTTGTTCAAAACACCTGCTATATTTTGATGGAGAAGACGAAAATAGTTGTTCCTATTGTTGGATTTAACGAAAAAGCTGACACTTATTTCTCTGGCTACTTACTTCTTTTGGAATTATATTAAAATAATAAGGAATTGTGCCTTTACGTGGTTCAAGTTTACCCTGATCAGGAAAATTTGTATTACATGGTTCTTTAGTTTTACTAACTTTTTTGAAGTAGAAAGGAATCGTTCCCGGCCTGTGGCTAGCATTGGCTCCCCGTGACCTGTAGCCTGGTTTTTTAGGTAATATATTTGGATACTTAGTCTTACATAGATAGTGCTTATTGTAATCGATGGTGTCAATAAATTTGTTAATCATGTTAATAGAATTTCCAATTAAATAGTCATTACTTAAGTCTATATAATGTACATTTTTGGGGAAACATTTCAATACAGTTTGAATTTGAGAATTGAGTCTTTCCACATTAAGATACCGATTGTCAATAACGCTGGTCACAATTACTTTTGCTTTATTATGCTTTTTGAGTAAAAATGATAATTCTACAGTCAGTTTTGTTGGGTTTGTGTCATTTGATCCAAGGCATAGAACAAGCCAGTCATCCTCGCCTAGGTCCTCCGACATTATATTAGAGCAATTGATCGTATGCTCAATTTTTGCATTAGGATATACTCTTCCGGTGATCTCATACTTTTTGGGATTAATATAGTTAGATCTCGTTTGTGATAGCGATGGGGCCATATTTCGTGCCATTTGGTCGCCAATGATGATTATTCTAGGATTTCGCTTTTTGGCTGATCTTGCTAACTCTGGTTTCATACAATTATTTGTCACGTCACCGCGTTTAATATTCCTTGTTGTCGAGGTTGTATTCGCATCCTTGTCATTTTTGCTTTGAGAGCTCTTCTTCAGGGAGGATGCCAGTGAAGATTGTTGTCTGTGCGCATTTTTAAGCTTACGAGTACTCGCAGTTTTCAACGGTGTAGACTTTCGTGGACTCGGTTCGGAGAGTAATTGTTTGTAAATGTTGCTTTTTTTCTGTTGGTTATCCATTTGCTTTTGGAGATCAATTATTTGTAGGTTCAGTCTCTCAATCTCTGCGTGAGCACTAGCTAGTTGCGTCTTGAGGAGGTTGACCTCGTCTGTAAGCTCTGTATTGTTATCGACAGACGATAAGTTTGGCAAACTTTTGGGCGTGTCTTCCAGTAGAGTTGATGAGTCACCACTCATGCAGTCCTCGGTTGAATTATGTAGAAGTTCATCTGAGGAGATGTGGAGTCTGCTTTTTGGCTTGCGCTGAGTTATATGGTCAATTTCATTGTTATTATGGTTGTTGCCAATACTACTGCTATTTTCTGATATTTCTAATGTTGTTTGTTTAGAGACTGTTGCGTGTTTATTTTTCCCAGCATTTTTTTGTATGCATTTGTCACATCGCCACTTTTTTTTCCTTTCGGAGTCCATTAAATTAAATCTAGCGAGTGAAACATTAGCACATCCTAAGTCGAGCCTCAGTTTGCATGTTGAACAGTTTAGGTACTCTCGTCTTGGAATATCTGATTTACACACATCACATTTTATTTTAAGTGCTATATTTTTCGAAGAAGACATTGTGACTTATTCCTTTTAATCGAGGTAAAGATTCCAATCCAATCCAATAAATAATAAATGTCAAAAATTTCGCCGATGGTGAGATCCGAACCCAGCGCCTCTGTTAGGTTTCAGTCCAGTGTTGTCTCCGCAGCGCCAGGTAGACGTTATCGATACTGACGAATTTAGTGGTCGTATGAAGTCAAGTAAAAAAGCATGTCGATCGACTTAGTTTCCAATACAGATGACAGATGTCACCACTATCGCACTTAGCACTCAATATTGATGAATGATATTCTGGTCGAGCATTCTTAGTAGGGGATCGTTAGATGGCGTTAAGATCGAGTTTATCCGATAATAGTGTTTATGTTTAGCGCAGTAAGATCCAGAGTCCCACTTGTGTTGTCACTCATTTAAATAAAATAAACCGCCACAATTAGGTTAATTCTGGTAAATGTCTTTAAGCAATAGTTTATTCACTGTGTTGTTGTCTCACTTATTGTTTATCGTTTACAGATTGGGCGCAAACAGTCAAACTTCACTTTGCATTAGTCACTGGCCTTTTTCACTAACATTTAATCACAGCACTCCTGAAGCGTTTTTCTTAATATCGTCTTTAAAAATCCAGTGGATAACACTTGTGCACATTATTCTTCAACTAATTCACGCTTGTATCACAAATTAACTTGATTTTGCTAAGTTTTGCTATTATTAAACGAGTAAAAATCACGGAGCCGATGTTTACTTGATGGCAGCGCCATCTAGTTTTTTTCTAGGATTGCTATTCTATTCTTCTCGTACTATTATAAATTTTGAAATGTTATATATTTAACGTTATATACAACGTGTCCCAAAATTCAAGGATAAGCCGGCGCCGCAGGATGGACATAGTCAAAATAAGTAAAAAAATCTATCTCAATTATTTTTTAACTTACACAATAAATTATGAAATTCGACGAAAATTGACACCCCTTATGATATTTTACATTACCACGACCACAATTTTTCAAATATTCCTGTTTTTCTGTTTATATCGGCAACTTAAGTAGTGCTGCTGTTCACCCCAACTCTTAAAACCCCCAGAATCCTTGCAGTTTTTACACAAAAGTTAATCAAAATATGTTATTTCCTTAAAATTTTGAACGATTTTTACTTTCACTCCACTTTGACTCATCGTTTTGTAAAAAAAAAGTATGAACACTACTGCGGCAAGTTTTTTATAAAGTTGACGCATCTATCCAAGATTCCAAAATGGTATAATACTCTAAGAAACCTAGTCGCAAAAAAGATATGCATACCATTTTTACAAGCACTTCGCTGTTAGTTAGTATGGGATAAATATTGCAACTGAATTTAAAACCAGTTCTCCTTAACTAATTGAGCTGAAATTTGTGTAAGTACGATGACAATGCAATATTATGGTACCATTGAGGTGGATGGAGTCTGGAAGTGGCCATAGGAACTCTTAACAAAACGGCGGAATCGTCTTTTAGGTTCGTTGGACTTGTCTTTTTGAGCACTTTAGTGCGAGATGATGTCCAGGGTCCTGATGATGAAGTTAACAGGTGGCAGGAGCTGGCCATAGGAACTCCTAAACGAAACGGGGGAAGCTTACCGAGTTTGGGTTCGTTAGATTTGTCTTCCCGAGCACTTGGGCCATGAGATTGAGAAACAACTAAAAAGTTTAAAATAAAGTTGTAATAAAAAAAAACTTTTTTAAAAACAAGGTTGACTTCGTTTGAAAATTATAATTGACTTCATCATCAGGACCCTGGACATCATTTAGCACTAAAGTGCTCGAAAAGACAAATCCAACGAACCCAAACTAGATGCAATTCCGCCGTTTCGTTTAGAAGTTCCTATGGTCACCTCACTTCCAGTCTCCATTCAGCTCAATGGTACCATAATATTGCATTTTCATCGTACTTAACATAAGTATACCAAATTTCAGCTCAATCGGTTGAGGAGAACTGGTTTTTTAAATTCAGTTGCAAGATTTATCCCATACTAACTAACAAGCGAAGTGCTTGTAAAAATGGTACGCATATCTTTTTTGCGACTAGGTTTCTTAGAGTATTATACCATTTTGGAATCTTGGATAGTTGCGTCAACTTTATAAAAAACTTGCCGCAGTAGTGTTCATACTTTTTTTTTACAAAACGATGAGTCAAAGTGGAGTGAAAGTAAAAATCGTTCAAAATTTTAAGGAAATAACAAACATTTGTGTAAAAACTGCAAGGATTCTGGGAGTTTTAAGAGTTGGGGTGGACAGCAACACTACTTAAGTTGCCGATACAAACAAAAAAACAGAAATATTTGAAAAATGGTGGTCGTGGTAATGTAAAATTTCATAAGGGGTGTCAATTTTCGAAGAATTTCGTAATTTATTGTGTAACTTAAAAAATAATTGAGATAGATTTTTTTCCTTATTTTTCCTAAAGTAGTCATGACTATGTCCATCCTGCGGCGCCGGCTTATCCTTGAATTTTGGGACACGTTGTATGTTGCTGCTTTTGTGCGGTGTACGTAGGTACTTATCACAACCTTCTTGTGGCATATTGTAATTTTACTAGAGTAAAAAATGCTCAACAATATCGATTTTACAAATCAAAGTAGGTACTCGTTTCATACTATGACGTATGTCTCTCAAATCGTACTTTTCCAGTAACAAGTGGTGTCAATAAACAATATAATATATTATAAATAAATAAATAACGTGGCATCAGCTCGACCCTAAGTAAATTATCCTTTTGGTCATCATAGCGACCAAAAATGACCTCATAAAACCTTTTATGGTAAAAAATATAAAATTCTAACTCAAACAACACAACACAAACCTTACATTT
Source organism: Ostrinia nubilalis (assembly GCF_963855985.1). Classification (NCBI taxonomy): domain Eukaryota; kingdom Metazoa; phylum Arthropoda; class Insecta; order Lepidoptera; family Crambidae; genus Ostrinia; species Ostrinia nubilalis. Next base: position 1,186,755 of record NC_087101.1, read on the forward strand.
CACGTTAACAGCTAAAACGTCAATAGAAAGTTAATATTATGAAAGGGTTTCATTCAAGTACCACTTAGGCCGTGTTAAAGTCGCTTGTTTGCCCTATCGCGTCACGTTTATGAGCAATATAAAACCTTTTTATTGTGAAAAATAATGATCATTATTTTCACTACTGAAAGCTGAGAATTTTATTTCAGTTTACTCGTATTTCAAGTATTTTCCTGATACCCAACGCCTTTAAGAATTTTCCTGATACCCAACGCCTTTAAGGAAGTTGTCAGCAACAGATCTGTCGTTAGGAATATTGCTGATCAAAAGTAATAGGCGTTAGAGTAAAACGGACTAAAATAGTTGATACTATCAATTGTGGCACTTAATAAACTTAATGCAAAATAAAGTTCGTATATCACAGGTAAATAAATAGAGACATTGCTATGTACATTTCCCCGACGTTCTGAAAGGGTGGATAATGGATTGCGTCTTCCTGAAGCAGTATAAATTGTTCACAGCTCTCCATTCACGGCCGTGAATGGAAAGTGTATGAATATGTTATTTATTTTGCAGCACGCCTGTTTCGGGTGGAGATTGTGTAATCAAAGGCTTTCGGGCGGCAAAAGTGAAATGTTAAAAGACATGTTCAGGTGCTTTGATGCAAAATGCTTGGGCGTTTATTTTAAGGCAGAATTAAAATGACTTCAATTTTATTGTTTTCCTCCAAGAAAGGGATTAACACCCGTATTGCTTAAGTGAAGCAGCAACGCTATGCGAAGTCGAACACACAGCTTTGAATAGAGCTCTGTGATTGGTTCGTGTGTGTTATACTCCGCCACTCAAGTATTGTCTATGAATACATACCTACGTTTTTGGGACCCTGTGCGTCCACGCGCACTGTGAGGCCTCATAGTAATGTGTTACGTGAATACGGGTTAATCTTTTTGCTACAAAACACCGAACTGACACACTGCAGTACCGGTTTACAGTGTACTTTAATATTTTGTGTGATTCTAGACGCGTTAGATCGACGCTAGAAATTTTAGAAAACATATTATATTTCATCCAACGATTTAGGGTACCGACACTCGTGCAATGGGTATAACCTCGAAATAGAGAAAAATGTCGGATTCTTCGACGTTTCCTCGACTGAGAATCACGTTTACCTATTCTGGCGGTGTCACGTTGGACACTCAGAGGGCACGTCTCCGAATAAACTCGATGCTCGGCACAAAACGAGGTGTAACATGATTTTGTCTCGACAAACGAATACGATTTTTCTATAATTCGATTCTCTAGGACTCGAGAACTGCCCTCTGAAATAAATTCACAATGATGATAATCAATACGGGACTATTCCCACCTCTCGCGTTCCCACCGCTGCAACTCCTGTGTAGTCAGGACCTACAGCTCGACCGCCAATAAAAACCCAACCAGTGAAGGTCAAGTTTGTTCCGGGGGAAAGTTAAACTGTCATTGGACCCGCAACGAAATTAATTAGAAGAACATAGGAGGAGTTCGATGTTGGTTCGACTTACCTCCATTGCAAAGCGGATGACAGGTGACAAACAAAAGCTTAGTAACCTTTCTGAAAAGATATCCACCACGGACAATAAAAGTCAATTCCCCTTAATTGACCTGTCTTATGAACTGATGATCAATAGCCATTGAAGTCTAAGAGTAGGCGCACACCGTTGATTTTTAGTTGGCCGATAGTTGTGCCCGATTTTAAATTGTATGAAGAATCTGCCAAATTGAATCGGCGTAGTGTGCGCACTCCCATACATGCCCATACTGATCAACTGCCCGACTAAACTATCGGCCGATAAAAAATCAACGGTGTGCGCCTACTCTAACATGAAGTTAATAACAGCTATTTTTGACCAAAAGCAATTACTTAGCATCCTTTTCGAAATCAAATACTGTCTACCCACGATTTTGTGCCAAATTGGCAACGAACTGAGTAATTGATGGATTTTCAGGAGAATAATATTGTAAGTAATGGTTATTATTACCATCTCTTATTTGTTAGTAAGTAACATGTTCTTTTCATATGTTTATATTTCATATCAATAAGACTAACAAGTCTTATTCATAAGCTATTCACACACATGGTTACTTTTTTTGTGACGTCAGTTTATCTGAGCGTGAATATCCATCGTTACAGTTTTTTTTATTAAGGCTGCGTTACACCATCTTACTTTAACTTTTCACTTGTTTTTAAAGGAAGAGGTGAAAACTAAAAATTAAAAACTTAAATCCTTGTAATTTTGCGAGAAATGGGTCAAGCCCCAAATTTGAAGTATTTTCATCGATAAAATTGCCCATAGATTACGCCCTTAAAGTTTGATCACTACATGCCCGGACACACTGTATACATAGTAGGGGAACGCACGCAGTCAGAGCACCGGCGGAATTTGACGGGCTAAACGGGTTATTACAAAAATTCTGTGGAACAGATTCAGGGATTTGAATATTATTTCGCGTGCACTAAACTTAGGACTAGTCACTTATGTGTGAACGCAACTCGTTTTGTGTTGTCTATGCACATCTCTACTCCCTCCGGTCTATGGTCACGGTGTGCGCGTTTCTATTGTTTTATTTGTTTGATACAATAAAACCAAGTTTATTTCTAATCTAAAGATTTATATTACTAGAAAATGTAGAGCACTACAATATACGGAAGCAGGAGCTCTCAAGATTCATCTTGATGATTTTATACCGCTTTAGCAATGTTGATTGTTTATTGAGAATATGTAGTAGAATAGAGTTATTTGAGTTTCGTGAAACACCGTATAACAATCATTTTTACCAGAGAGGTACAAATTGAAAGTAAAATTCTGAAATTCTATTGCGAGTTACCCTTTAAGTATAAATGATTGAGGTCATCAAAGCCTTTATCTCATCCGTTAAAGGGATGAAACAACGGAACAAAACACCATAATAATAAAACAATGCATTGTACTAAGCTTTTAGATTACAAGCGAACTGCCACAGAAAATGCTCGCAAAATTTTCGTCCTATTTGTGTTGTGGCAGCTGCGAGAGCTCGATAACGGATGTTTTGTCGACCGTGTTTATTCTGCAGACTGTACCTGCCGATTAAAACTTGTATAATATAATAAAGCACTAGCGGCCGCCCGCGACTTCGTACGCGTGGATCCCGTTTTACCCCCTTCATCTATCTTACGCGGTTTAGATTTTTCATACAAATGTTTTTTCCCGCTAACTCCCGTTCCCGTGGGAATTTTGGGAATTCCTTGTTATAACTAAGCTTTAAGTTTACTAAGGTACCTACATACCAAATTTTCACGGGCGTTTTCAAGGCGAGAGTGAATAGGCACTTACAGGGCAGATATGTACCATCCTAGACTGCATCTCACTTAACACCAGGTGCGATTGCGGTCAAATACCTGCCTTGGCTAGCATAAAAAAAAAAAAAAAAAAAAAAAAAAAAAAAATTTTTCATACAAAAGGATTTTCCCGCTAATTCCTGTTCCCATGGGAATTCCTAAGTATACTATAACCTGCCCAGGAGTATGAAGAATAATCGTACCAAGTTTCGTTAAAATCCGTCGAGTAGTTTTTCTTTCTATAAGGAACATACAGACAGACAGACAGACAGACAGACAAAAATTTTACTGATTGCATTTTTGGCATCAGTATCGATCACTAATCACCCCCTGATAGTTATTTTGAAAATATATTTCATGTACAGAATTGACCTTTCTACAGATTTATTATAAGTAGGTATAGATTATTTGAAAGTTCGACGAACTCTCTTTTAACACCTAGTAGACCCCTGCCTATTTATTAGTACTCGTATTATGGTACAGTCAGCATCAAATAGTTCGTGACACCCAAAGTAGTCAATAAGTTCGCAACACGTCTTTGTTACAATTGAAAAGCTGTGCTGTCAACTTTTTGGTTGTCACAAACAATTTGACACTTTAATGTATAAACTAGCTGACCCGGCGAACTTTGTTCCGCCTTAATGGCAATAAAAAGTATCCTATGTCCTTCTCCTGGCTCTAAACTACCTCCCTGTCAATTTTCAGCTAAATCGGTTCAGCCGTTCTTGAGTTATAAGTGGAGTAACTAACACGACTTTCTTTTATATATATAGAAGACTAGCGGCCGCCCGCGACTACGAAGTCGCGTGGATCCCGTTTTAATGTTTTATTTGTCTTGAAATAACGCAATCAAAGCAGCAGGAACAGCTGGAGTTTGTTTTTAAAATTTTCACTTTTCCGGACGTGTAATCCGGAAATGGGCAGGAATTTCAAAAAAGTGTTTAGGACTATAGCTCTACAAAAGCTAGCTAGGACTTTTGGTATGTATACTGCCTAGCACCCTGAACAGTTTTCTGTTGAAATTATATTGTTTGTGGTCCAGCTCTCACGTACTCTACAGAGTACGTTAAAGGTGTACCATTTGGGTTATTTTTTGAGAAGGTAGACTAATATTTCACTTTCAGAAAAGGTCTTCCTCAGTAATAAAACCAATACTTTTCTGGTCATAAATACCTACCGATTTTTCAGTATGTTCTCGTAATGTATTAAATTATTTTCCTTCTGGAAGTAATGTTGTTCAGCCGATGGCAGGTTATTAGAAGAGACGTTTTAACGTACAAATTGATGGAAAGAGCTTTCATTTAATCCGATTACTTGTGAAAAATGCGTTACATTTGTCTTTGAGCAAGTCCATTACCTCTGAAGAAAGGAAGACAGTGGATCCCAAACTGTGCACCCTCAGATCCCCATTGGAAAAAGCTCATTCTTTAGAATTTCGTTTATTTTTATGTAGATTTTTACTTGAAATCTCTTCATTATCATTATGTTTGTAAGTACAAGTTACCTACAGAATACGAGCGTCATGTTTTGTAGAGCTTATGCTCTGTTATACACGCTGAGTAGATGCCATTTTGGTTCAATAAAATTTATTCTGTCAAATATCTGATATTGTGTTAAACTGTGTTTGAACCAATTTTTTTTTCTTTCTTCTTTAGTATGAAGAGGCTCAAACTGTAGTATAAAGCCAATTCCGCGTTTAGTTGTCAAGTATACCACTTATTCATATTTGAGTGTTGTTTTAAGATGGGCGCAAGTGTTCATGAAAGAATTAATAAATGAAGCTGTAGCTTTTAGAAAACCACGTGCCAAGCGTGGAGCTTATGCCGGATTAACTGAAAGCCTAACTTAACCTACATGCCAAGAGATTAGTGTTATTCTCTGAAACTTGAGCAACACGAGTAAGTTACTACTTAGATATAAGTAAGCGAGCAAAGTTTATGATATTTTAATGTAATCTACTTTTGCCGTCGTTATAGTGAATACGCCCTCCAATCTGCCACATAATAATATTCGTATGTCAAAATTCGATTTTGAACATTTGAAGTATCTAAGATAGGTACAATACATTCAATCATTCATTCGTCAATACTGCGTTCGATAATTACGTTATAGATGCCTATTCACTCAAATTTGTTCTATTCCAATTTGATCATCTGGATTAGATCACCCAGGTGATCAAAGTGGACTCCAGGTGACACTTTGGTATCCTTTGATCACCCATGGATAAGATCACTAAAATCACCTAGGTGATCAAAGTGGACTTCTTACCTGGGTGATCTAATCAGATTAGACTGATCTAGATGATTGAAATTCACGTGTTGATTGTAATAGTTTCCCAGTATGCCTTTAGTGGGCTCCTCAGTGTCCCGGTAGGGTTCTAAAATGTTGAGAACCACTTCAGTAGACAGAATAGCTTATAATGTGAGTCGATGTTAATGTGCAGTTTATTTCGTGTCTAGCCGGCATTGAGTAATGGATAGTTTATGCCATGCTTTGTATGCGTCAAGGACGTACTTTTAAAAGGACTTCTATTTCACGTAGCTTAACGCTTTATTTTTGCTGAGAAACATGACGTCATGTATTTTACTTTAAAATAACCTTATTAATTTGAATTTGCTAATACTAGGAACACGACTAAAGAGCAGTTTTACTTAGTTTTTCTACTGAAATATGACGAAAATGGCCGCCGTTCATTATCTGACTGTTTTTGACGTCACCATAATATCCTCTCGGAGATAGCAAAAGGACGAAAGTCTATATTGTGTGGGTGGTAGCCATAAAAGATTTGAGCCCATAAATCTTCTAAAAATATCGAAGGCATTAGGGCTTAGTATAGTAAGCCAGGCCTCTAACAAAAGCCAGAACAAAACAATCAAATAAGAACAAACTCTATCTTAGGTACTGTGAGAATAAAACTGCTGATTAGAACATGTAACTAAGTATTTTGTACTGCCACAGTAATATTATATCTTATAGCCTCAATAGACTCCAAACTGTAAGCGTAAAGGTGAGTGGTAAGTAGCACTGCTTTATAGATTCAGCCTTTTTAATAAGAATAGATTTTACACAAACCCGCCTAAACATCTAAAATTCCAGACACAATTCATTCAACTACTTTGACTGGAGCTCTGTGAACTTTTGTACAAATAAAAATATTTTATTCAGTAAGTAATTAATTAGGCCCTTTTTCCAGGGCGCATATAGGTCCGCGTCTCAAATACATAGTTTGCCCTACTACCATTTCGGGACAACATATAGGCTGGTGCTGAGAAGAAGTGGCGGAAGGAACTTATGCCCGGTTTCAGTATCAATCCCTGACTCCTATGAAAACACAATTCCTGATATGTGTTACCATAAGGGTCACTTAAAAATTAGGGATGGATGGTGAAAACGGGCATCAGTCGCCTTTGTCGTGCATATGACGTACAATGGCACAGAATTGTGGATCCAAGAGTAGGTACTACATGTAGGCTGATATTTCCCGGCTGTGGGAAGTACAATAGATTCTGAAGGGCTCCGCGGGGCTTAACCTCCTTATCGAGAGATTAGTGATGCACCGTGATTCCATCGAGATGAGCTAAGCCCGTCACTACGCTCTTGTTTACACACTCTCGAATATCGCTATAATCCACGGCAATGTCTTTGATCCTTTGTTATATTACCTGTCATATTTTCGACCCTTTTTTCTATTGATGTTGGCTTTCTTGTCTTTTATGAAGTAATAAGATTACTGTTTGGCAAATAAAAAGTTACTAATATAGGAATATCCTCGTTGCCATATTCTGATTTTGTACTAACTGTTCTCGTGACTTCGTACCTACGTGGGAAAATGGTTTGAATAATATTTCCCGTTTTTGCAACATTTTTCTTTACTGCTCCGACCCTATTGGCTGTAGGCTAGTGTTATAATAGCCTAAAGCTTTCCTCATAAATGGGCTATCCAACACAAAAATATTTCTTCAAACCGGATCAGTTCCTGAGATTAGCGTGTTCAACTAAACTTGAACAAACTCTTGAATATGAGCATTTTTACCTATCTACCTGCTTAAAATGACGAATAATTAATTAATTTTCATTCAAACATAACATTCATCTTTACCCCGGCTCCGTTATAAAATCTGTTCTCACTACCTACCTTTGCTTCTGGAGTAAATAAATGAAACACAGATAGAATGGATGGAAAACTTTGTAGTTATTTTAAACATTCATTTAAACCCCAGCTGTTACATCCCAATCCATAGAAGACTCAAATTCCTAAAAATATTCACTGTAGAATTTGAACAGAAATGTATCTGCCAATTTTGTCAACATACAAAAATCTGAAATCTCTAACACCCGACCCGTATTTACAAACATTACTGAGGTCTCACAGTATGCGTGGGCACACAAGATCCCAAAAACCTATTCATAGACAATATTTGAGTGAGTGCGAACCAATCAACGGCCAGCGTGCGTTCGACATAGCATAGCGTTGCTGCTTCACATAAGCAAGCACCGTTTGTGAATACGGGCGTAAGTCTCATAAAACCATTATTATTCAAAACGAGAACTTCCGTCACGTTATTTGATAAAAGGCTTTGAGCCTAATCTAAAAGCACGTTTTATCGTACAATCGCAGGCTCGTTACACTAAATTGAACACACCCTTCGACTTAACCCTATTTTCATACCCTCGGATATTTTCGGTACTAATAATGGTGGCCTTTTTAAGTCAATTGAATAGAATTGAGTTTAGGATGAAAGTGACGCTAGCGCCACCAGTGCTAAGACCATGGTTGTTTGTGATGGTGTCATTGATACCGCGAAACGCACTTCCAGAGTTAATAATATTATTAACAATATAAATGGGGTAGACTTTAAAAATAATGTAGGTACTTTAGTAACTTGGTCACTTTTATATTTATTATTAGAGGCCTGGTAATATGTAAACTTAAGTTATTTTCACTGATTGTTCATCATGATTAGGTGAGCTTTTTAATTCTTATAACCGTTTACCTGCATGATTTTGGTGCGTCAAAAAAGACTATCACGAATGCATTTTAAGTTAATTGTTAATTTAAATAAAGAAAATGTAAACTAACATGAAGCTGAAAATCTCCTAATTTTTTTTCTCCGATGGTAGAGGGCGTGGGCGTAACTTTTAAAAGTTTGAGCGTATCACATAACTTCACACAACCCTCATTATCTCGCGACAATTGCAACTCAAAACTGCCACATCAACATAGAACTATCATAAATGGATTTCTTCCCTACTTTCTGTCCCATTCGACCTGACCCTTCCCTTTGGGTCTAAGGATCCACGCCCGAACAACCTGACCACGGACGACCTTTAACTGAAAGCCATAAATTCTGATAATCTTGGAAACTCGTTATGTATTTTCTTGCTATCTGTAGTTGGAATAAACAAGAACAAAGTGGAAAACGAGTGGTTAGGGGAGACCTAGGAGAGTTGTGACAGAGGTGAGTTGTGACAAGGACGATTTCTCCTTACTTAATATAGTTAGGAAGGTGGTAAAAACGCTTGTTTGTCGCTTTTAAGACGCTCTTCTTGACTAAGTACCTGCGGGAGGCGCAAGAGGCACGATTAAGTAAATATGACGTCTGTGTACAAAAAAATGCGAAAAGTAAGTTTTTCTTCAAAATTTTATTTCAATTTATATCATGTTTTAGTATATGTGCACTGTTGTGTTATTTTTTCCCAAGTTGCATGGTTATTCAGGTCTCAAAATGTAGCACTGATCATTTGTGTGCGCATCGTGTTTAGAAAACAAAAATTATTATTCGAACCAAGTCGTCATTTTAAACACCTAGGAGAGTTGTGACAGGCTGTCACAACTCTCCTAGCTTACTGAATTTTTCTGATGGGCCATTCCGACGATGTTTTTAGATGTTTTTTGTGTGTTGGTAGGTTCATAATTTGTATAATTGCATGCTGCTACTTTTTTGATTCAGTATGCCTAATAACTATAACGAAAGCCATATAGAGGAACTGTTTGCTAGATTCGAAATCTAGGACCTGGCTTATAAAGTGATTAGGTTAAAGGGTTAAAGTTACAGTAAGTTACTTACAATCTAAACTTGTAAATAAATTAAGTTATTGTAAATTAATTAAAATTGTAAATCTAAATATATTAAGAAGAAAGAGGCTTATCAAGTAAACCCAGAAGGCGAAGCTCCATCTATGGATTTTACCACCGCGACTATTTTATTTTTACAGAAGAGGAAGAAAATATATCTATAATATTAGCTAAAAAATATAATTTAAAAAAAACCAATGTCGTGGGAGAAAAATGAAAGCTGGAGAAATGTGGCTCAATTTGTGTAACGACATCCTATAACTATTTGTTTTAATTGGTACTAAAGGATGATTAAAGTATTTTTTTGCTAAAAACTCATATTTAATTGAGTATTAAGGTATTTTGTATATCTAATAGATGGAATACAATGCTGTCACAACTCACCTCGGTACCTGTCACAACTTACCTCGGTGCTAGGAGAGTTGTGACAGAGGGAGTGGTCTAAGATTTTGGTGATTTTCTAAGAAACCCTAATACTTTAGTTAACTTTAGTGATTGTTTTGAAAACAGAAGGAACGACGCTACATTAATTTGTATGATTCATAGCTATGGAATGTTTTTTGAGCGAGATATGGCCCCTAAAGTAAAAATTGTCACAACTCTCCTAGGTCTCCCCTACTACGCTGCGGACGTTCTAAGGCTTAGATCGCACTGGCGTTTGTGAAGCGCTTTAACTTAAACTTTAACCTAACGTCTTACGCCCGTATTCACAAACGATGCTTGTTAAGTGAAGCAGCAAATCGAACGCACACAACTACACAGGAGTTGCACTGGTAGGAACGAAAGGTGGGAATAGTCCCGTAAATCGAACGCACAACGTTGAATAAAGCTTTGTGATTGGTTCATCACCCTGTGCGTCCACACGCTCTGGGAGATCTCATAGTAATGTTTGTGAATACGGGCGTTAAGCTTCGGCCAAAGTCCAGACCAACGATGGCAACCAGATGTCGTGTATGAATTTGTAGCGACGAGTTCACATCAACGCGTCCTGTCATTGGTTGCGGCTATCTATGCTCGCGCAGTGATAGCCATTGCCAAAGCGAGTTCCACGCGTTAATTAGATCGAAGCTTTAAATATCTGTAATACTAATAACCTATTAGTAATATTAGTAATAGGTGTTATTCCGCAACAAAAATTACAGTCTGAATTCGCGTTCATTCAAGTTTGTTCGCTCTAGTAACGATGATGAAAGCTTTGAACGCACCAAACAACTTCGCTGGCGGTGACACAACGGAATTGCCTTAATGTACAAACGACGGCACATTAAGTAAACACTGTGGCATCTTACGTACTTGTAACAGGAACTATATTACACCAAAAATAGTCTGATGTGCCGTCCAGTGTCGATTGTATAGATAGTTTCATCCACGAAGAAGTGCCCCACCATTCTTCCGCTAATGTTTGTGTGTTATCGGTACACGCTAAATCATCCATGAGTGCACACGCACACTACAATAATGACGCTCGGATTGCTCGGATCAAACTCCTCGCACCACGCGCTTTCCTCGACCAAAAATTGGTGGGGCGTGTCTTCATAAAAGAAACGATCTAGGTACTTATACAGTGTGTCACAGTTCCATCTACCCATTTTCATTTTTTCTCTCGCTCTCATCAAATGGTGATTCTTTGCGATAGAACGAGACAACATGACCTGAAATGGGTAGTTAGAACTGTGGCCCCATAGTAGGTACATAAAAAAATCGACCACTCATGTTACTGCCATCACTGCCATGTAAGGAAAATGCCGACTCATTGCAGTTAGTACAAATTACATTTTATGTAATTACATTACGTAAGAGTTATTAATTAAATTACCTAACTTCAGTGTAAACATACCCCAAGTCTTGTTAATCAAGTCGTGGTTGGGGTGGTCTTTGTTTGAGTTCACAAGTCTTGTATAAATTAGAACATTTTAATAAATAAATATGATTTGCACCCACGGGACCGTCTGGAGGGGATTACAATGATAATCGGCGTCAACAAGTCCAAACAAAACTGATTTAAAATCACATCTAAATGAATTACCGAATTAGAATCGTATTACACACGCGTCTGGCCTTTTCCGTCCACAACACAAATTGAAAAGTCATAAACTCTTCAACATTAATACAGGGTGTAAAGTTTTTGTGTACGTAATAGTGAATTTCAGTAGCAAGGCCCGGTTTACGAATTGAGAATTTCAGCTTAAGTTCATCTACAATAATCTGCATCTTCTAATAAACAATAAACTTTTCATATTAAATTAGGACTAATTTAATACTAGAGGACTCTAGTAGCACGCTCAAGCTGAAAATCTCATATCAATTTAAGCCTAAGAGGAATTAAAAACGAAAACTGAAAACCGATATGTTCATAATAACAGGAGATCCTATACTTAGTAAAAAAAAATAAAAATAAACAGTACTATGACACTGTTAGATCCTTATTGTGTAGTTACTTTCTGTCTAGATATCGTTATAACGAAAAGAGACCCCTTCACAGCCCAAGATTTGAAGTATTTTCGTCGATAAAATTATCCATAGATTACGCCCTAAAAGTTTGATCACTACATGCCCGGACACACTGTATTGAACGATATTTAGGGTCCAAACACCTGACTTACAGGTTTTGTTTCAGGACTTTGTTTCACTTACACCCTATATGGGGTACCCACGCGTGAATTATGAAAAACGGACCCCAAAGCCATTATTAACGTGAGCTTTAAATCAACATTCATGTAACGATTAGGCTCGCGTACAGTCAGCAGATTCAATTTCTCAAAAAATACATTCTGAACTGAACTGAACACTGAACAAAACATTTTCACATGATTTTGCCTCGTCTAATTTGCCTCCTGAGGGAGCGCTGAAGCGCTAAGTTCGCTACTTGTACTTTTTTACATTAAGTAACGGGACTATTCCCACCTCTCGTTCCTACCGCTGCAACTCCTGTGTAGCCAGGATCTACAGCTTGACCGCCAATGAAAACCCAACCAGTGAAGGTCAAGTTTGTCTCGGGGGAAAGTTAAACTGTCATTGGACCCGCAACGAAATAAATCCTACTAATATTATAAATGCGAAAGTTTGGATGTCTGTATGTCTGGATGTTTGTTACTCTTTCACGCAAAAACTACAAAACGGATTTTGATGAAACTTTACAGTATTATTACTCACTACAAGAGCTAGTGAGTAATAATTAAGAAGGGAACCAAAGCCCGAGGTCAAATATATTTTTTTGTTTCTTTTTCCGATTATTACACACAATATTGGAGACTAATAGCCCACATGACAGGTTCCACACTATCCAAGAATAATGTGCGTTGTGTCTCATTAATTATTAGGACAAAAATCACTCTCTTAGATATCAGATATCTACTTAATACTACATTATTCAATGTCTGGAGATTCTCTGAATCTAGAATGGCGATCATGTAACATTTTTTACGTTTGCGATAATACTGCCTAAAATATGGTAAACGCTTACTTAGACATAATATTATATAAGAATTTTATAAGAGCCTGGGTACAGTCAGCGCTAAAAAGTTCGTGACACCAACACAAAGTAGCCAAAAAGTTCACAACACGTCTTTGTCAATTGGAAATTGGAATAAGATTATGTTGACAATTTTTTGATCGTTTTGAGTATCACAAACTATTTATAACTCAAAAGTCAAATATACTCAGCGTACTGGACTTTTGAGTTTATTTATTTATTTAGAAACTCAACAGCTTATTTTTCAATTTTCGTGTCAGTTTAAGTAACATTAAATCTAAGCCAATTAGAGAGTTTTCTAGCTGCTTAAATAAGTTAAGTTGTCAAACCCCAGAGAATGAAGCCTAATTAAATAAATATCACAAGTGGTAGAGTTTTCCGAGTCTTACTGTACTTGGAGGGTACACCGAGGGTCAGAGGGATGATCGTTTAAAAATAAACGCGGCCCTCATACTCATAGCTGTGCGTAGCTAACGGCTCCGGCGGCATTTATGGTTTCATTTTACCGGCCATACCTTTAAGGCCTGGCTTCCACCAAGGCGGAGCGGTGTAGAGCGGAGCAGAGAATTTTTTTGAATAACCAATCAGATTCGCTTGCACATCTCCACTCTGCCCCGCTTCAGTGGAAATGGATCGAGCGGAGAAGTAGTTTGAAGAAGGAGTGTGTCTGGCGCACTTGTTTTTCTTCTTTTCGTGTCGACAACAAACCTACACAGTGTCAGCCCAAAACTCCGCCACAAGAGTGGCGTTTTTCTATAGAATTTGACAGCAGCGAGGTGCGGAAAAGAGCGGAGATGTGCGGAGCGATGCGGTCTTTTTTCAATTACCAATCAGATTCCATTGTTTGCACATCTCAACTCGCCCCACTTCGGTGGAAATGGATCGAGCGGTGAAGTGTCAGGCGCATTCGTTTTTTTATAGAATTTGACAGCGGCGCGGTGCGGAGAAGAGCGGAGATGTGCGGAGCGGTGCGGTGTTTCATAGATAGCAATAGACTGACAGCTGACAGCTGCGCACAGCTCACACAATATCTCTTCTCGTCTCCGCACTGCTCCGCTCTTCTTCGTTTTTCTTCGCTCCGCTTTGTTTAGCCTAAATAGCAAGAAACTGACAGCTGACATCTACCAGAGTAAATACAAATGAATAGGTCATCTTCATAGAAACGCACCGAGCGCGGTTTGTATGTGAGCGCGCGCCAATACGTATGCAGCGCGCACGCACACACTGACAAAATTCGGGGCAACTCGCCGCTAATCAACGCTAAATTTTGTCAGTGTGTCATACGTATTGGCGCGCTCACATACAAACCGCGCTCGGGCGTTTCTATGAAGATGACCTACTCATTTGTATTTACTCTGCAGCTACGCACAGCTCACACATCTCTTCTCGTCTCCATACCCTCTGCTCTTCTTCGTTTTTCTTCGCTCCGCTTTGGTTTGCCTAAATAGAAATAAATTGACAGCTGCCAAATACGCACACCTAAAACATTTCCTATCGTCTCCGCATCACTCCGCTCTTCTCTCTTCTCCGCTCCGCTTTGGTGGAAATAGCCATTCCAGCTTCGCCGCACATCTCCTCTCGTCTCCGCATCACTCCGCTCTTCTCTCTTCTCCGCTCCGCTTTGGTGGAAATAGCCTGCCAGCTTCGCCGCACATCTCTCGTCTCCGCATCGCTCGGCCTTAGTGGAAACCAAGCTTTAGACAAGAACGTGACTGCCGTTTTGAATTGCACTTAAACTGACCCCTGGTTTATATTAAGATAAGCGTGTGCCCTCTTAATTACGTTTAGTTAGTTTAGTGAGTCCAACGATATTAAATACCCATAAACCTTTTGCGATATCAATTTACATTCAACTCTACAGTAAAGATAAGTGAGAGATAAAGGACTGCCGAAAATTCACTTACAATCGACGTATTTAGGTAGGTACTGACTTTTCGCTTATAGTCTTTTACCACTGAGCTCCTCAGACAATCTTATCACTCGGTAAACAATAATATTTTAGCTCAGCATAGCCGTGTGTGCAACCAACCTACAAAAACATTACTGTTTTCATCTATAAAACAATCTATCACCCGGGACTACTTAACCTTGACTGGTTGGGCTTGGGTTTCACTGGAGCCCAAACTGTAGATCCTGGCAACACAGGAGTTGCATTGATAGGAAAGAGAGGCGGGATCAGTAAACACATACACACATATCCCGAAAACAATCCAATAATACGCCAAATCTCACTACTTTTCCAGATTATTCGACACAATCAACAACCCTAAAACACAAAGTCTAAACGTACGCTTCTTTTCCAGATTATTCGAAGAGAACCAAGACCTGCTGCACATGTTCGAGAAATTCCGCCAGTACCGGACCAAGGAGGAGCAGATCAACTCCATGGAGTTAGCAGAGCACGCCAACAACGTCATGAACACGCTGGACGAGGGCATCAAGGGCTTAGATGACCTGGACAACTTCTTCGAGTACATCCATCAAGTCGGCGCCAGCCATCGGAAAATACCCGGCTTTAAGGTCGAGTACTTTTGGGTGAGTGACTTTTATAGCTTGTAACTTCAGGCTGACGACATCATAAAGGTAGCAGGAAGGCGCTGGACGCAGGCTGCTACCAACCGGGCAACATTGAAAGCATTGGGTGAGGCCTATGTTCAACAGTGGACGTCCTATGGCTGAGATGATGATGATGATGATGATGAGGATGATGAACTTCAGGCTACCTTACCAGGAATGTCACTTGGTGGACCGATGAGCCATTGAAAGTATAAGGAAGCGCCTCGATGCAGGCAGCACAGGGCTGGTTGTTGTCCTACGTTTTAGGGAAAGGTATGTCTATCACATAAACAATATGATGACGCTGAAGTAGGCATCAAGGCGCTTTTCTAACTTTTACCTAGGCAGACTCCCACTCAGTGTAATAATTAACTGATGTAGTTTCTACCTGTAACCTGTAAGATACCCGGCTTTAAGTTCGTCTACTTTTGGGTGAATGACTCTGTCTGCTAACTACTGCCTAATGGTCTTAGAGCCAGTGAACGCCAGACCTACGTTATTTTATAAAAGCCGACAGATTGTCTCAACATTGGTAAGAATTGGGCATTGATTGGACCACCATAAAGTTTGGGTTGTCGTGTATGACTTTGGCAGCTACCCTAAAACCATTGTCCCTACTACTACCCCAAAAGCATCACTCTCACTTGGTGGACCCGTGAAGCAGGAATTGTCATTGTAGAAATGTAATATGGGACATCTTTCAGTTGAGAAAGAAGGAAGGATCTCTGAGGTTTTCGTGTCAATAGGCTACTTTAGTGCAAAAAAATGAAGCTTTGTTGGAGGAAAAATGATAAATTTTGACCTAAATTTGCAGACGGACAGCTTGATAAATTGTATAATGGGTCCGTAGGCTTCGTAAGCGATGCGATAAGTCCGATTGTGCGCGACGCGGCGGAAAAAAAACGGCCAAGTGCGAGTCAGACTCGCACACGAAGGGGCCTGTAGAATATTAAGTGCCACATTAGTATTCTACCTATTCAATACTTTCGTTTTATCAGAAACCAAATGGTACGCCTAATATTATAGGTTTAATGTTAATTTTGTGACAAATCCAAGCTTGTACCAGTGTACCTACTTATTGCCATTATTTATTTTTAACATAAGACGGATTGTTTTTAGGGTTCCGTAGCCAAATGGCAAAAAACGGAACCCTTATAGATTCGTCATGTCTGTCTGTCTGTCCGTCCGTCCGTCTGTCCGTCCGTATGCAAAAATAAAAAAAAATAATAAATATTGGGGGCTCCCCAATTCCCCATACTTAGAACTGAAACTCAAAAAATTTTTTTTCGTCAAACACATACGTGTGGGGTATCTATGGATAGGTCTTCAAAAATGATATCGAGGTTTCTTAAATACTTTTTTTCTAAACCGAATAGTTTGCGTGACAGACGCTTCCAAAGTGGAAAAAAGTTGGACCCCCCCCCCCCCCCCTCTAACTTCTAAAATAAGAAAATCAAAAATAAAAATAAAACATATGATGTACATTACTATAAAAACTACCAACGAAAATTGTTTTGAACGAGATCTAGTAAGTAGTTTTTTTTTTAATACCTCGTAAATCGTAAACCGCTTATTACCGCGTAATCTTTCATACAAATAAATTAAAAAAATAATAATTTCATAAATCAATGGTACGGAACCCTTTGTGTGTGAGTCCGACATGCACTTGGCCGGTTTTTTTTATTATTTTCTGTCATAGCAACATGCCTAATGGAAATACAACACAACAGGAACAACAGTCTATGAGAATCAAATCGCTCGAGAGTCGTACTACAAAATAGAGGTACCTATATTTTAGGGTCCCGTTGACATCATATAATGTACCGAACCCTAAAAAGAGGGGAAATGTCGCCGGAAGACTGAGAATAAATACAAGACTATACATATTGTGTACTCTACAGGAAATCCGAAGCATTGCGTTCTCCGAATAGGGTTGCCAGGCGTCCGGATAAAGCCGGACATAGTTAGGCTTTTTGATTGCTTGTCCGGCCAAAATAACCGATGTCCGGCCTGTCCGGCTTTTGTTAGGCTTTTTATTTGACTGCCGCGCCAGGCGAAAGTCGAACCACAGAATAAGGCACGCACGCATCAGGACGTTAGGCAACCGATGATGATAGTACTCGTGAGCTCACTAATTACACCCCCCGTCGCATGTCCGGCTTTTAGGGTAAAATGTCCGGCCAAATAAAGCACATAGTCCGGCTTTTGTGTTTTTGGACCTGGCAACCCTATCTCCGAAGGAAAACATAAAGATGCTCACGTCGCACTTCATTAAACAATATTTATCACAGCATTGTTTTTTTTCTCTATTTGTTAACACATTAAGTTTCGTATTAGGCCTCTCATACACTAGGCAGCCAGTCGAACATTATGACAGTGTATGGCGAACATTAGGCAGTAGAGAGTTTACATATACCTAATATACCGGGTGCGCAGGGTCACTTACACCGTCATATTATGTTCTACTGGTTGCCTAGTGTGCTCCCGCACACTAATACAGACTATGTCATTATTGGTCTAAGAATTGAAATTCAACTAACTTTGTGACTACAATACAATAAAAAATTAAAAATGTATACACATTCGCAGCTACCGGATACTGTTCTCAATTTGTTTGTTATTTTAACAAAAAGAATGTATAAAATTACAATCAAAAGCGTTATCTCTGACGTCGATTTGGGTAAACACAAAAACCAATCTACATATTTTTGGAGTAGGTAGTGGTCGGTTCGAGCAAACATAACACGCACGAACGGTTCGTATCGACGCTTTAAAATTGCGTGAGAGTTAAATTTAACAGTAGCCCCAATTGTGGAAATTCTTTCAACGATAAGACAAAAATCATAATGGATTTTGTAGAGCGTCACGCGTTAGAGTCATCAGAAAATCAAATTGGTTAGTAATGCAAACATAATAGTATTGTTTACTACAACCTATATAATTGTAACAATACTAGTAGCCGCCCGCAACTATGTACGCGTGGATCCTGTTTTCCCCCTAGGGATGGGATTTCGTAAAATCCTTTCTTAGCAGATGCCTACGTCATAACATCTACCTGCATGCCAAATTCATCAGCCCGATCAGTCCAGTGGTTTGGGCTGTGCGTTGATAGATCACTATGTCAGTCAATCAGTCAGTCACCTTTGAGATATTATATTTAGATAGGTTATTCGGAATATAGGTATCTAATAAATATAGTTGATTGCGAGCGCGAGGGAGAGACAACTCGTTAGATGTTCATACTTCAAAAACTTAGTCATATCTCATTTTAGCACAGCCTGTAATTACCTACACTCATATTATAAAGCTGAAGAGTTTGTTTGGTTGAATGCGCTAATCTCAGGAACAGCTGTTCCGATTTGAAAAATTATTTTTGTTGGATCGCCCATTAATCGAGGCTACAATAACATCACGCTACGATCAATAGGACCGAGTATCAATAAAAATGTTGCGCAAACGGAAAAAAAATGTTCAAAATATTTTCACGCATACAAATCGTTATACAAAAAAAAATGTACTGCGAATTTTCATGAATTTATTGATAAGTATTTGTATTTCCTTCGCAAATATCTCGCGTTCGGTACTATGCTTTAGATTAGATTAACTTATTGCCTTTCATGAAATATTATTATGGAAAATCGTAAATGCTCCTAAATAATTCGCTCCTGGCGAGAAATAAGCGCCGAGATCGGAATATTAAATGGATTTCTGTTATGAAATTATTCTAATGGTCTCTACAGAGAGTTATTCGATGTTCGTTTTTATGAAAAACGTAAACAGAGATTATTTTTTAAATCCATGTCCACTAATTTTATCAAGAATTTATTCTTTGGAAAAAATTAAATTATTTACATAATAGTGATTTAAATTCTACACAGTTCTACACAGAGTAATCATCATCATCATCATCATTTCAGCCATTAGTTCACTGCCGAACATAGGCCTCCCCCAATGCTTTCCATGTTAATCAATTGGTAGCGGCCTGCGTCCAGCGCTTCCCTGCACAATACACAGATACACAGAGAGTGCAATACACAGATACAAATACACAGAGTAATGTATTTCCTTATTTTATCGTATTAGTTTCTTTTACTGTGAAAATAGGCGTCAGATAATGTCCTACGATAATACCAACAAAGATTTCAATAAAAATATGAATAGGGTAGATAGCTGAATCTTGTGAAACCTAATATCCACTTTGTACCATCAATTCCAATCCAATTCCGCTTGCGTTTCATATCCGTCTGTATTGAGGCCTATTTTATTCTTTTGTCGCTCAAACTTCTGCGATATCAAATGTATCAAAGAGTGAAATGATAGATGGGTGTTAGGTGTCGCCGCCATTTGCCTCAATCGTATTATGTTCGGCATTACTGACAACTTGCGTTTGGAGACGATTTTTGTCTGTATTCCAGGCTCTATACAGGAAAATATCAAAATTCTACATTTAACTACGATGGTATTTTTACCATTCTAAATTGTACTATTTTTCCAAATTGAATCTCGTAACTTCTTTCCGAATTTTTCGCTTTTTCTTTAGTTTCATATTTGACCATCAATTGATCCACTCGCACACTTGAAAAATACATATGTATAGCGGTAATCTATAAAAGAGGGCACTTTCTTTCTAGGTCACCCATTTATTGATTGATTGAACCACATCACTTACACACAATTCGAGACTCGGAATAACTGAAACTTACCTACGTTATTGAATAAGTTTTTATCTGGGACTCGTTTATCGCTTTGCCTGCGGTTAGACTAAAGAAGCTAAAGAAGGTTCCACAGTCAAAGGTTAAACAATTTAATAAAAATTCACGATTCTTTTGACACATTTGGTGATTTTGGTTAGTTTTAGAGAAACATTATTAGGCTTACTTGCACGAAGTTCTGTTCAATAATGTAATTTTAATGTTTCGCACCTTGCACAAAAGTTTAGTATTGCTATACAGCGAGTAAAAATATCTGTTTATTGTTTTGAAAGTTGAATATTTGAACAATAAATAAATATAGACTGACAGACCTGGCAAAAGACTACCTTTCCGCGTGATGAGAGTATACATGAAAATATGTTTTCCTAAATCAATGCAGCAAAATTAATGGACACAAAAACATCCGTATTTTTCTGAAAGCACACCACCTTTTACCGCCCATGCTCTTGCTCACACTCCACCTTTTTTTCTCAACCTATAAACCATGCCTACTTATACGAAAACGCCACGTCTTTGACGGCACGTTTACAGGCTAACGAAGTCAGCCTCCCCAATACGGAAGCGACGTCAAAGGCCCTTTGACCTGACCGGAAGGGCCTACGAATAAAGTACCCCTGACGGTCTAACACGGTTAGGGTGAAAGGAAGCCCGAGGCACTTGAAAGGAATATAAGTTAGGAACGGTAGGGAAATTTCGTAGGCCTTTGCGGACGTCTTAATTGGACGTGTGCGTAGTCCAGATACGAAGGAAAATGGACGAAGTAAATAAGGAAGAAATGAGTTTAAATATCAGCAACAATAAGACATTATAAGCATTAGGAGCATTTGGCTTAGTAGCCTTATAGGCTACGCTTTCAAGGTTTAGATCAAAAGCTCCTAAGTTCAATTACCAGGAATTGCACCGAGTATTCAAAAGTCACTGACTAAAGTTTTAAAAATAATGGGAATCCCCAATTTTACTATGATTTGTACACTTTGATCGAAACGATTGTTGCTAATACCTTAGAAAGGGCACACTTTACTGCCTTTGAAAGGTAAATAAACCCTTTGTATTTTGAAATGTCAAATGCAACACATAATACAACATGAAACATGAATTCCAAGTACGAGTCATTGCTGATAGAACATAAAGAGACAAAAGAGGCTATGGTTGAACTCCAAACTGAAAATACCAAACTAAAGTGTGATGTACAGGACCTTAATGCTCGTGTTAACACTCTAGAACAACACGCACGGGGCATGAATGTCGAAATCCAGTGTGTCCCCGAAAGGCAAAGTGAAAACTTAATGCAAGTAGTGACAAAATTGGGGACTACAATCAACTGCAATGTCAAGAGCGAGGACATAATTAATTGCACGCGCATTGCCAAAATCAACCCTAAGAGTTCGAGACCGAGGTCGATTGTGGCCCAGTTTGCTAACAAAAGGATCCGTGACAACTTCCTAGCCGCGTCAATTAACTTCAACCGGAAGAAGGCGATGACTGAGAAACTCAACACGTCTCACTTAGGCTTCAATGGAAACAAGGCGCCGATATTTGTAGCTGAACATCTATCTAGTGCTAACAAGTCTCTACATGCCGCAGCCAGGACTGCTGGAAGGGAAAAGGGCTACAAATATGTATGGGTCAAGAATGGTCGAATCTTCATGAGGAAAGCTGACGACTCAGACTATGTGCTAATAAGAGACATGGACTCTTTAAGTAAAATTAATTAATTAGTTAAAAAATGTACATTATAGTGTTGTATTGAGCCAACTTAATTATAAAATTCAACCCATTAACTATCTATTATCAGAATGTTCGCGGCTTGCGAACGAAAACCCATGTATTTTTACAAAATTTACTCACTTCTGGTTACGATGTAATTGTCTTAACTGAGACCTGGCTGAACAGTAGCTTCCATGACTCTGAAATTTTTGGTGAGAGATATGTCGTATACAGGAGGGACAGGGAACTCTCGGGACTCAATCATGCTAAGCGGGGAGGAGGAGTTTTGGTAGCAATAACTAAATGCCTACCTTCCAAAAGGATGAAAAAGTGGGAAAGCGAATGCGAGGACGTTTGGGTGTTAATTGGGGACTCCGAACCTGTCACCTTGTGTGCGGCCTATTTGCCACCTCCTGTTCAAATGTCATTGCTTAAACGCTTTGTTGATAATTTTAACCAGGTCTCTGAATATTTTAATTCGCATGTTTGCCTTCTTGGTGATTTTAACTTATCAACCCTGGACTGGAGACTGGTCGGGCATCCTTCGTACAACCTATCAACTCTATATCAATTTTTCGTAGACTTTGCCAATGTTAATAACTTGAAACAATATAACTCTATCACAAATGTCATGGGAAGGACTCTCGATTTGGTTCTGGCCAGGATCCCACTATGTAAGGTTGCTGGGGCCGTGGACGTTTTATGTCCAATCGATCAGCTACATCCACCTCTTTCAGTGGAGATTTGTCTCGAGGATGAGCCAACGCTACAGTCCAACACTGCTATTAGGCGTAATTTCCACAGAGCTGACTATGTAGCAATTAATAAAACTCTGGCTGCCGTTAACTGGGAGTCTCTTTTCTCTGGACAAAACAACGTCAATAATTTACTGGAACTGTTTCTCAATGTCATCAACAAAGCAATTGTTGACCACGTGCCCTCTGCTAAGCCAAAATCAAATAAGTATCCACCTTGGTTCAGTAAGGAATTAATCAAGCGACTGCGAGAGAAAAACAAGTACAGAATACTGTACAAAAAATATAATAATCCACTTGACCTAATATCATACCGTGTGCTAACGGATCGTTGTAAAAAACTTACATCTGAGTGTTATAACACTTACCTTCGCCGAGTTGAGGACGGATTGGTTAAGAATCCCAAACTATTTTGGTCTTATATGAAAGCCAAAAGAGGTGGCACTGGTTCCTATCCAGCGGTCATGACGGACGGATCGTTCGAGATGCGGGATGGCGTTGACATATGTAATAGTTTCGCCTCTCATTTTTCATCTGTGGTATCTAACACAAATGCCACTGGATGCAATATTACAGACCGAATCAATCCATCGGAGAGCAGCAGTGACTGTTTTTCTATACTTCAGTTTTCTCACAAGCAAATTTTCGACAAATTATCCACCTTGTCTGTTTCGAAGGGCGCTGGCAGCGACGAAATCCCGCCATTATTCATCTCTCGTTGTGCGTCTTCTCTCGTTGAGCCTGTTTATGTTATCATGAATCGATCGCTTCGTTCTGGAACCTTCCCTGATGCATGGAAAATTTCAAAAGTGGTACCCATCTTTAAGTCTGGCGATGCTCATCTTACATGCAACTATAGACCCATCTCTATTTTACCCTCATTGGCCAAAGTCTTCGAGTCCTTAGTTTGCCCTGTTCTTCAAATCTACTTTGAGAAGTACTTGAACCCGAACCAACACGGATTCACAAAGGGAAGGTCTACTAACACCAACCTTGTAACATATGTAGAGGATGTCGTCGGTCATATTGACTGTAACAAACAGGTCGATGCGATATATACAGACTTCAGTAAGACGTTCGACCGAGTACCCCATCAATTGCTTCTAATGAAACTATCTTCATATGGACTGGCGGGGAATCTGCTGGCCTGGTTTGGGTCCTACTTATCTGGTCGTTCCTTCTATGTCGTGGCCAATGGGTATCGCTCGGAACTGCATCACGTCACTACAGGTGTTCCTCAGGGTTCCCACCTGGGACCGATTCTTTTTAATATCTTTGTTAACGACCTACCAAACTGCATTATATACTCGTCCTCGTCAATGTTTGCCGATGACTTAAAAATATGGAGGGTTGTTGATTCATTGGCCGATGTCACGCTGCTTCAAAATGACCTCAATGCATTGGTGGGTTGGTGTCAATCAAATGAAATGACATTGAATGTGGAGAAGTGCGTTCATATAAAGCTCACCAGGAAGTTAAATCCTATCCCATCCGTCTATAGCATCGATGGGTCTAATCTTGTAGAGAGGACCGTGGTGCGTGATCTGGGGGTTATCATGGACAGTAAAATGACATTTGTTCCACATCTGGATCACATCGTATCCAAGGCGTCTAAGACGCTGGGTTTCATAATTAGAAATGGTAGAGCGTTTAAGCGTAGTTCTACTAAAATAGCACTTTTCAATAGCTTAGTAAGATCCATCCTCGAGTTTGGAAGTGTGGTTTGGCGACCTCACTATGCTTCGCACATTCTACGCATTGAACGAATCCAGAAACGACTTGTCAGACACTTGGTATTCTCGCATTTTAGAGACAAAAGAAGGTACTCGTATAATGAGATCTTAACTGACTTGGAAATAAAAAGCCTAGAACGTCGTAGAGACCTACTTGATCTTTCTTTCTTTTACAAAATTATGAGACATCATGTGCGTAGTCCAATCTTGCTAGCGAAGTTTAACTTCAAAGTCCCATTACGAATACCACGTAAACCCATTGAACCTCTCTCCCGCCCCTTTCGAAAAACTGTTCTAGGAGCCAACTCTCCTATATGTCGGATCTGCAAGATCTACAATAAATGTAGTGGTCCCCTGGATGTGCATTTCATGTCCCTACCCAAATTCAAGGCTACAGCAACCGACTCTATATCATAATAATTTAACTTATATAACATCATTTATGCTAACTAAGCAGCAACTTATATTTCTTGCAAGCTGTGTATACCTCTAAGTGATAGTGCAATTAGCTTAATATTTTGCGTATTTTTTAACATATTGTGTATTGTTGTACCTATCGTTGGTGTACCTAATAAATAAATAAAAAAAAAAAAAAAAACATCTGAACTTTTGACGGTAGTAGATTGGCTCATACATCTAGGCTATAGGTCAAGGGTTTACACGATAAAAGAAACCATTAATCTTCATAGAATAACCCCTCTTTCTATTCTTCCAGAAAATCGAGACGCCATTCTTGGCGGCGGTCGAGACTACCCTCG
The DNA here is from genome assembly GCF_963855985.1 of Ostrinia nubilalis. Lineage (NCBI taxonomy): Eukaryota > Metazoa > Arthropoda > Insecta > Lepidoptera > Crambidae > Ostrinia > Ostrinia nubilalis. The sequence goes on from NC_087101.1 coordinate 1,211,858, forward strand.
GCGACCGTTATACACCGAACGTGGAGAACATCTACAAAATCACTATCAAATTCATCCTGGAGACCCTTGTGGAAGGCTTCGAGAAGGGAGGCATGGCCAACTCCACGTGAGCGCAGTGTGGAAACTAACTTCCAATGAACAAGTAAGAAAGTGGTCCACTAGGTTAACAGCTGCTTCAGCGTCAGTTGCTAACTGCTGGGGGCAGTTGGTAACTGCTAGGCGAATTATTCAAGGACTTTGCAAACTTTTGATAAACGTTGAACCCTTCGCTCGTAATCAATAAACTCAGCAATTCAGACATCTGTTAGCTTAGTGAGAACACTTCGAAGCGAGACTAGACTCCATAATCAGGAGAGGATAAGCAAATGTCAATTTAACAGTGAGCATTGACTATACAGTGTTTTTATGAGACTATTTTACGGCGATCCCGATGTTACGATGAACTGAAAGGCTTGCAGTGATCAGTGGTCTGTTATAGATTCTTGTAGAATAATGTTTGGGGAAATATGATTGTAGATAATAGCGCAATGAGTGTGTCTGTTGGTGTAATATTTTAATTAGAATGTTAAGTTCTGCGCGAACGCACACCTTTCTTCATGTTACTGGGAACATATTGATGACTATTTTCGATGAGAACATTTCGTCCAAAACTGTTGTGTACAACTGCCACTTAGTAATGTTGCTGTACAATGTATTGAATAGAAGTTCACCCAATATAAAATATTGTTGCTTCTTCTGTCAAACGCTGTAAGGCTGATATAAAGTTATGTAGATACAAACGGCCTATAGGTCCTGGTATGGTTAATTAAATGCTTGTGTCATAGTAAGTGTGTAATGACACGGGTCGCCATACCAGAAACAAGAATAACTAAAAAGCTATAGAAGCGGACCACCCTCATATTGCACCATGCTGTGACTTTTGATAGGACTAATCTGCTGGCTGGCCTGCCCTCTGTTAAATTAAACTGTCAAAAAGTTAATTAATGGTCAAATTATGACAAATAGCCCTGTACGCAAAGTCGTTTTTCAGTATGTGCTCGTGTCAAAAAAAGGTGTGCGTTCTAGCAGCGCTATAATGTCACAAAACGCTTGTTATGATGTAAAATATATTAATTGTAATTATTTATTGTTATTGTAATGTTGCACTATATTTTAATTATTATAATGGCTGGTCCAAATGTATTTTATTCATTTTAAATGTATTGACGTTCGAGTTTTCGCTTTTAAAATCGTCTTCCGGTATGTGTGTTGATATTTTTGTGACTTACTTTAAATTTATTTTTATTTACTAAAAATAATTATGACCTCTTAATAATACGATAAAGGTACACGTTACCTATTTCCTCTGGCATTTGTATCTTTTTTGTTGCAAGAACATACTTATTTTATATGTTTAAACGTTAGGGATGTGTGCTAGAAAAAAAAAATATAATTTTATGATAACGTTTATTATTGCATCAAATATGTAAAATCTGTCGTCGTAAATGTTGTTTATGTATAAGTAACTAGTCCTACAAGATAATATATTACATAAAACATTAATTGTAACAATGTAAATATTTTCTATACAAAAGAATCCTTTATGTAAAAGCGCAATTTCAAGCACAAACATTGTTTAAAACTGTATACTGAAAAATATTTCTAAAATCATTTTGGAACTCAAAAATTTTATAACTTTTGTCACAAAAATAATTCAAAGTTATTATTTAATTATATTTTGTTTAAGTATTTGATAGTCAATTTAATATAAAATATGTATATGTGTGTGTATGAATAAATTGACTATACGAAAAATCATAGAAGCAGATAAAGGTGTAAATGATTTTGTTAAGAAGGCATAATAATAAACGACGCATTTTCATTTAAAATTTAAATAATATTATACTCTCAACGCGACGGTATACCAGCGGCTACAGGGATCTCTTAACATAAGAGGTACAAGATTTTATTACCAGGTATGACAAAAAGTATCGGATGCATAAGCACACCTACAGTAGTACTTTTAAAAAAAATACGAAAAAAAATTTCAGTTTCATTTTGGTTTGCTTCTATGATTATCGTTCACCAAATGTATGTAATATAGAATTTTCTACATGCTATCACTAGAAGGGCCAATATTAGTCAGAGCAGACGTTTTAATACAACTTTCGTACTAGTATTATATTTTCTAAGGAATATAATGCTACGAAGTGAGCTCTCCAAATTGGGCGGGCGGCCCGCCCAAGTCGTTGACTTAACTTCGTTATATTATAAGGTGCATAGTCTGTGTAAATAATGGTTTTTGTGACCGCAGAATATTAAGTTTTACTACACGATCTGAACTTAAATCACAAAAGCTATCGTTGTGAAAAATGAGATGTATTTATGCTGTAAAGCTTGGCTGGGTTTAGAATTAAGTTTTCGTTTCATGTTGTTGCTTCAATCTTGCTTTTACTTTGAACGCATACAATTTAAAAAATAATGATTTCATGTTTAGATAGAGTGATTTTATTCCCTCTTCAAAATTAAATAAATAAGTACCTACATATAAACTTTCATTCTGTTAATTGGAAAATTTTATGCCAATATTATTGGCTTCAAAATATTTATTTACTGTCGTGCTGTGTGAACTAAAGCACCTTTTCATTGCGGAACATAATTTAACTCTGAAGTCTGTATAAAGCGTAAGTAGCTTTTGATCACATAATAAGGTGCGCTTGCTGTGAAACAAAGGCCTGGGAACCCCCCTCAAAGGTGGAAACTCCAACTTCCAGGCACCGGAGTCGAGCAGGAACTGAAACGCAAATGAAATGCAGTATGTCGTCTAAGTGAACAAGTTGGACAAGGTAACTTTATATGCGAGGACTTTTGACGGAAACGAGGCTTATGTCGTTCTGGTACATACTGCAACTCCTGGAACAATTTGCTAAAAGAAATCTGTGGAAATCACTCTGACGCTAGAAAAACAATATTATGCTATTTTTCCAATGGAAAATATCAAATAAGACTATTTTCATCTGGTTTGAGGCAGTGATCTGAATTTATTGGTATTGGCTAGGACCACTGCTCAGTTCACTGTCAACTTAGAATGACAGGTGTTAGAATGCGCTGAATGCGTTGCACCACCTAACTTTGACCGTAACTACAACGATAACCAGGGTTTTTTGTATGGAGTTTGACAGATTTTTGACGTTTGTCAAAGTTAAAGTAAGATGGTGCAACCCAGCCTAAAAGTGTTAACTTTTGAACAGTAATTTAAATGGTTAATCATGGCAATTAATCATTGGGTGTAAACGCCATAAAAAGCTCCGCCCTTACGAGCATTCACCAGTCGCGGTTTGAAAACTAGAGTCAACAGTAACTCATACTATTTTGTTTCAAAATAGCGCCTGTTACGAGCACATAAGAATCAACAGTTACGAGTACACTTGATGTGCTGTTTGTACGTTTCAATCTCGCTGGCATTTAGTTCAAAGCCGAATAGAAACGTGAACTTTTTGCGGTGCGCCGTTGTTTCGTTAAACGGAAATGGTTTTTTGCACAATGTGTGTTTTGGGCGGGGTGACACTTAGTTAAAGTAGGTTTGTTTTTGTGAGAAACTTTTGTTTTAACTAACTATTATTTCGTTCGTTTCAACCGAAAGACGTCAACTGCTGGACAAAGGCCTCCCCCAAGGTTTTCCACAAAGACCGGTCCTGCGCCGCCCGCATCCAGGCACCTCCCGCGACCTACACCAGATCGTCGGTCCACCTAAGGGGGGGGGGGCCTGCCCACACTACGTCTTCCGGCTCGTGGCCGCCATTCGAGAACTTTACTGACTGAAGATTACCAAGATAAATCTCAAGAAAAAATACAATTCCAGATGCTTGATTATTTTCAATTTTATTCTTCTTCCATGTTTGGATTTCATTCGGACTCAAAGTATTGTTTTATCTAAACTAATAACAACAAATAGTGTTTCACTGCAAACTAACCAGAGTGTATTTGCTTTCAGGTTAATATTTACTGAAACCTGAATGTGTCAGATTAATATCTACTTCATAAATATTTACTTTATTTATTTTTATTTTCGTTGTCATTAAGAATTGAAGGATAATAATGATGACATAACTTTTTGTTCCAATAAATCTTCTTGAAATTTTTAGTACCTAATCTACGAGTTTACGACCCAATTGTTTAGAAACACCAGTAAAAATTAACGACCCGAACTCTTCAGTCTCTTTTTACTGTCGGCTTTAGACTTGTTTTATGTACAGGCACATTAAGTTATACACTGTAGTCGTATGTACTTGTAATAAGGGTGATTTCGCAGCAAAAATAAGATTTTGTGGTAAAAAAGGAGTTATTACAATTTCTTAAAATGCCACAATGTTTACTTTGACTTTGGTGCTTTTGTTGATCGTTTTTACGATTGGTTTACCCAAAAGTTTATTAGTGTCTCTAGATCAATCTGACATTCGTTAAAATTTTATTTATTTATGCATGACAAGGCAGGTATTTGACCGCATCTGGTGTTAAGTGAGATGCAGCCTATGATGGTAGGTACAATATCTACCCTGTAATGTAAATGGCAACCGCTACTTTTTTACGTAATTCGTGTTACGTAATTAATTAATATTAATCGCAAATCCAAATCGATCCTAAATTGTCTATAAGCACGGAAACGCAAAAGTTCGGTTTTCTTACCAACATTATGGAAGTTTGTTTTGTATAACAACGAAGCGAAGGGCCCTCGAACTTTTAGATCGATTCGACGACCGTGACCCCAATCCCATCAAATCATCCATGGATACCAGAGGCCAGCTGTTCTATATTTAATCCGAAGTTAAATTTTGGCTTTAGAAATACCAGAACAGCTTGCTATCATTCAACGGTCGACAAAATTGGACCGACTGAACTTTGCTGGCCGCCTGCCAATTGCTAACAAACGATTAGGAGTTAGCGAATGATTAAACTTTTGGGGTAGTGCAACCGGCCTCGTGACCCGATGTTACATAGTTTTCAAAATATTATGCGAGTAGGTATAAGGGCCTCTTCTAGTTTAGCTAGTTAGTTTTGCAGGGCAATCGAATATCGCACATATGCCCGTTTTCACCATCAATCACAAATTTTAAGTGACCCCTTTGAAAAATTTTTGTTAAGTGTTATCATAGGGGTCACTTAAAAATTAGGGATTGATTGTAAAAACGGGCATTAGCCTCTTGATTGGGCCATTGTGCGCTATTTATGGTTTTATTCTTCCTACTCCAACCACCCCAGATCCCCCCAGAAAGCAAGCAGCTTGTCTACGCCGCTACAGGCCTCCTGCAGCGACGATGGTGATGAACTAACTACTAAGTTCTAGTTACTTCCAGAATAACACTATTCAGCAATCAGCAAGAAGTTAAACTTAGAACTTTATTCGGAGATCGTTAAACAGGCCCTTGGACTAATCAATTTTATAAATGGTTAGTTGACAACATTAAATCGTCCCTAAAACATTTGGTTTCAGTCTCGAATACCGAATCAATAATTTGAAAATAGATAAATTAGATTATAGTTACTTGAGACTATAAATAGGTTAATCGAGTTGGTAAATAAATAACATCAAAGGTACTCGTAGAATATTTTATGGCAGAATCGCGTTTTGACTCGAGGATCAATTATTAAAATTTAGTGTTGTCGACTACCCAATAAATATTTTAACAATTATTTTAATAATTAGTTTTGAGAACTATTAGCCTGGGTTGCATCATCTTGCTTTAACTATAAAAATCTGTCAAACTTCACACAAAAATCACCGGCCAATCGTTATAGTGGTGCAACTCAGATTGTTTTTGTTATAGAATAAATGTATCGAAGCCTAGCCCTTTACTTTTAATAATCATTATTCGAATTCTTGTCCTACTTTAGGTTATTGGAAATTGATTTATTCATAGTATCTAAGTGCGTGTAATAAATAACAATTGCAATCTTTGTGTACTAAAAAACAGAATGAACAATTTTATGTTTTCATACAATAATAAAAACTTGACGGTGTTTGTTCTAATTTCTTTTTTTGTTAAAAAAAGAACAAAATAAACTTTATTATGTATGTATGTAAGAGGTTATAATAAAATATTATGTATTACTAAACTGTAATTTATAGTTAAGATGTACTTATAGTCGAGTAAGGTGGTCGTGTTGTAATACAAATGTCGTATAAGATCGGTGTAACAAAATGTTAATTTGATTTTAAAATAAATTCTATTATTTAAAATTATTGTGAAAATATTTTTTTTATTTGTCCTTGTTCCTCACACACATTTTTCTCAAAATTAACAAAAACCACTGCCTAAGCAACTAAAGGGATGTAACATGAAGTTTACTTCATATTAAGTTTTAACTATGTACATTTTGACACATTTATAGAAAAGTGGAATAATCTTAAAATCATCAAAATATTTTAAAAAAATGTATAATATGTATACTTAATATAAAAATAATGAAGTTGATTCGTATCACTTGTCAAATAGACTCTATCAAGACATAAAACTACAATGATATGACGAATTCCTGCCACATTCACATCGATAAAATCTACTCCATAAGAAAATCTATTCACACTTCACCCAAACGAATATAAACTTTATCACCGATCCAGAAAGATCACAGTCGTAGTCTCACTATTGACGTAATGACGTATGATGCCCATATTTTCAAAAAAGGACGCGCCATTATCATACAATCGCACCCGTAATAAAATTGTATGAAACAAAACGACTGGAGAATAGTGATGTACGAGTAATTTTATTCTGGATTTATAACGTTAGATGCATTAGCGTGATTTTGTCAGTTTAAAAAAATTGAACAAACTCAAAATCTATATTTTTTTCTTCTCATTATTGTACGCTACCAAAATAACGTTAAATAAATGAAAGTTCTTATAACAATACATAATGGAATAGAATGTCCATCCACAAGGTGGACCGAAGACCTCATAAAGGTGGCGGAAGGCGCTGGATGCAGGCCGCTACCAACCGCGCGATATGGAAATCATTGGGGAAGGCCTATGTTCAGCAGTGGACGTCCTATGGCTGAAATGATGATGATAAAAATGCAGAAAGTCACATCAACACAAAACAAAAAAAGCAAAACGATCTCTTTGCAATTTAATTCGTTTATCCAGTTGAATTAATTAATTCAAATGTATTCATAATTGACATTTTAACTGGGGCGCTGCGCTCGCACAATCTCATGCAGAAATGTAAATAGGACAAGCTCGACAAATGATATGAGAAGTTGGAAAAATCTCCGTTTTACAGTTGTATTGTATTTCATCTTTATTGATGAGGGTTTTTATAAAATTGGGCAATAAATAGTTATCAACGTTTTTTGCTTGCGAATTGCTCCAACATTTTATTGCGGGTTATTTCAATTTCAATCAATCTGGCATAGTGGTTCACGCTCTGCAAAATTGTTATAGTAAAAAACACCATCACACAAACTAAAGTAATTTAAAATCCCAACAAAATCTTTTCGTAGAGTATAATACACTCGGCATCAAATAAATCGCACCTCCCGCAAAAAGCACTTTTCAAAAGTATGCATCCTCACTTCCCACCAACATTGGTACCATTTGAAAGCCTAGTTCTAAGCTTAATTTCATTAAAGGAAAGGCTTTTACCCCAAAAATGTGTCTTTAGAAGGATCCAGAGTCACTTCTTCAAAAAATAGGTAGTTATGCTTGAGCCAACTTTTATGGCTATAAAACTGTTAAGTTGGGATTAATCGCTATCCATCTGTTAAAGAAGACACGTGAGGTCATTATTTGGTTTTATAACCATAAAAATTGGTCTAATTGATCCCACAGGTGAGCCCAAAGTGAGGTCATTTTTCAAGTCACATTTATGGTATATGTTAATCATTTATTAAGAAATTAAATATGTTTTTCTTTAAGGATATTTATTGGGCTTTCAAATAACACCAATATTGTTGGGGCACCATGATTATGTCAGAAGAAAATCTTTAAAGTTCGCGTCGCGGAAGGTGCGATTTATTTGACGTTGAGTATATGTATTTCTCAAGCATACCATTATACCTATTGAGGTTTTTATGTGTAAATAAAAGTCTCATACGAGACTATAGATACTTAGCGTTAGGCCTAACATTTTTTCAAACAATCTAGCCTTGATAAGTGTCTTATTTATTATTTACTAGAAAAAAACACTAATGAATACGCATACGCTAATGACAACGGAAAACAATCGTGACAATAGCATTAGCCCTACACAAATAAGATGCCAATTATCGATACCGCCATTATCTAATAGCAGGTCGCATCACTAGCGTTACTTTCGCGCGAACGCTTCAGTCTCGCAAACCGTGCTGCTCAACAAACAGCAACGACGGAAAATAACCAGTCATCATTAAAATTAACTTAACATTCCACTGCATTAAAATTCGGTCGGCCATTACGTTATCTGAAGCCCTGCAAGGGTCAACAATAGGCCCGATAGTGTATATCATAGAAAAAAATCAAAATGTTTAAGTACACAGACGCGCGGAGCAAAAATCTCTATTAATAGAGTAGGGAATTTATTGCATTGGAGCTGAAAATTCACTATAGTGCGTATCGTTGGAGGAAAACGGTTTGGTGGTTAAATAAATAATAGTGAGAGTGAAGGGATTTGAGGATGGGGTGTGAGTTGACGAAGCTGGCAGCATCTGAAGTTCATAATGACCCCATAGACCGTCCGCCTCCGCCGGCGGACCCTCGGTCACCATTGACCACGAAGCAGCAGTACTGCATGCTGGCCTCTTGGAAAGGCATCTTCAGGCAGATCGAGACCACTGGCATCATTCTTTTTATCAAGTAAGTTTATTTATTTATTTAAAATCTTTACTTAAACACACACAAAAAAGCGGCACAGAAAGGCGAACTTAATAGCATGTGGCATTATCTACCAGCTAACCTTATATTAGGAAAAACAGAGAATTTGAGTAGGCGGTTTTAAATTCCACATTTTTAGTCTTCGTTCGGCTTCGTTCACCATCTCCAAGTGTCAAGTAGGCTATTCATTGCTTAAAGTCACGAGTAGCAATTTACCGAATTTCACCATCTCTGAATAATGCTAAACTACTTCATATTTTACTTGCTAAGAAGTGATAATCAGGAAGTAACTAATTGGAACTTTACTCGGAGATGGCGAAAGAGGCGCTTAAAATCTTTGCTTGGTCTTCACTGGTTGGGTTTATATTGACATATAAAGATCCTGTCTACACAGGTAGGTGTTTGTGAACGAAAGGTGTGAATAGACCCGTACTAGAGAAGTCTTAATAATAAATAAATAAAAAAAGAAATTATAAAATGAGCAGGTTAATTATAAATTAAACAATAAATCTAAAATTAATCATACCAGATAAAACACTAAAATGGCTGAACTTTAAGATGACATGCCATACACATGCTATACATGTTAAAAATACAAAAAATTTTGCATGGTAGCCAGTTAATTTAATCACTTAATTAAATGCCAAAACCTACCTACATGGAAGCGAACATGAACTCATTGTAAAATGTGTTATAACGTTAACGAAATTAAAGTCAATCCATAAATTACACCGGCATATGATGGCAGGATACACCGCAAGTAATTAACTAAAAGGTATAATACTTTGATGGTAATTAGTTAATCATTTGTAGACACTGTTTCTTTATTTAATATTATAACAATAGCTAAGGATTCTTTTGAACAACAGTGTGTTTTTAATTATATTAAGTACTTCGTACGCGTGGATCCCGTTTTACCCCCTTAAAGTGGAGTTTCGTAAAATCCTTTCTTAGCGGATGCCTACGTCATAACATCTACCTGCATGCCAAATTTCAGCCCGATCCGTCCAGTGGTTTGTTGGGCTGTGCGTTGATAGATCACTATGTCAGTCAGTCAGTCAGTCACCTTTGAGTTACATATATTTAGATATGGTAATACGCGCCAAAGTTGAGTTTGTTGGGGAGCACTAGATAAGAAAGTTAAGGGCTATACAAACGACAACACATCAACTAAACTTTACGGTGTATTATGTAGGTAGTGTAATAGGTACTATTTTCGTTGCAAAATTGCCTGAAAAAAATGATGAATCTGATGTACTCCCGACATTACGTTTTCATTTACTGAATAATCTGGTACCTAATGTTCAGACCCTTGCCATTTTTAGGCTTGTTTCCAAGTACATTTTCCTCCTCAAAAGGCTAACGCCCGTAATTCACAAACGATGCTTGCCTAAGTGAAGCAGCGAAACGAACGCACAGCGTTTAATAGAGCTCTGTGATTGTTCGTGTGTCACCCTGTGCGTACACTTGCACTGTGAGACCTCATAGTAATATTTGGGAATACGGCCGTAAGTTATATATTATACCTACTTCTCTTAGGCCTTGTACACAGAAATTAAGTTAGGTATTACTCATTGTGTGTGACGTTAATGTTTATACGATTTTTTATCAAAAGAGTATTATAGTCTATCCAATATAGCTTGATTAGAATGACAGCTGCCATCAAATGTAACGACATAACTTTGTAGTAGCGATCAATGAGAGCTAAATATTGGCGGACAAGAAATAATTCACGTCTGACCTACAAACAATATTTTCGACGACAGTGCTTCCAATAAAAATGTTAATTTCGTGTAAATGTAGCGTTAAATTACACCAATAAGTAGTAATTCGAAATTATAAAAATCAAGCTAGAGTATTAACGACGTCTCTACAAGGTTATCTCGAGTTACAAAAATGTTAGTGATGGGACATATCGACAAATGTCATATTAAATTAAAACTAATTTTTTAACATATTTAACAAATTTTTTTTCTAACTAATTTTTTAACATATTTAAGTCAAGTTATACGTTTATCTAAATATTCACTATTAAAAACCAAAAAACATTTCATTCTTAAATAATCAAACATTGGAAATCAATCACCGGTATTTTTTTGGGTATTCATAGCACCGTTGCTCTAGAAGAGATGCCCACCGCCCTCTAGCGAGAGGAAAAAACCACTGAAGAACACTGATGATAATGACTACGACTTAGGTTGTACACCCTTGACATGAATTTTAAATTTTACTGTCTTTAAATTTAAATTATAATTGTCATTTTTATGAATAAAGATATGAAGAAAAATTGGGTGCATTTTTTTATATCATTTTTTCGAAAACTTATCGATACATCTATGTGAACCATACGAAACATACCCAGCACTAGTCACATTGGTTTGATAGCTGTCATTCTAATCAAGCTATATTGGATAGACTATAGTTAATTTGTTAATGTCAGTTGTTTTGCGTACAATAGACAAATTAGAGTCACTACTGTTTACTCTAAATTGATAATCACAGAAAACGCAACACTAAACCTATTTTGTTTTTAATGATTGTCCGTTAAAAAAATGTCCTAGACCTCAGGCTATAAAACCTTTAAAATTGTTAGTCGAATATTAAATCTTTTTTTTTATCCACAACGAGGAAGCTCTTAGCCTGTATCTCACCTGATGGTAAGTTATGATCAGACCGAAGGTATTAGCAAGCCTCACCCGTAATCCTCAACCACGGAGGAACTAGCTTTCTTACTCTAACTGCCGGAACACAACAATCAAAAATGAAATCAAAAATATATTATTCAATTTTGACCACTAGTGGCACTTATGACCAACATTATCATTATTTCTCTATACAAGATCATAAAAATAGTTGCTTATCTATTTTCGTGATAGACTAATATTTAAACATAAATCTAATTTCAAACGAACGTTTCAATTATCCTAAAGATTTTCGCTGAAACTTCCGAACGAAGCTCAGTCATGAGCTGTCAAAATAAATCCATCATTTGAGGAAATATTTTAAACTTCAGAGAGAATCCGTTCATTGAGGAAGCGTTGGGCGAAGTATCGATAATATTCACTATAGAATTTGAATTTGAATTTTAGTCGATAATTTTATGTTGTATGAGACAATCGTGCGAGATAAAATAAGGTCGAATTCCTTTGAAAATCATTTTAAAGCAGTAAATCGTTGAAGTGTTAACATGAAGCATACCTACTAATATAAAATAATACAAGAATTGAATTGTCTGTAAGCAAATTATATTACTAGGTAGTTCAAAAAATTTAGAGATGTTTTGCTTGAATTATTAACTATCTTTAAATCGAATAAAATAGTTGTAAAAATGTTTTTTACATTTAGCTTTTCTGTGAGAGTTCGTGAAAACTAAAGGTGACCTTTAGTTTTCACGCTTAAAAAACATCGTTTCGTTTCTTCAATCTTCAAACAGTTGACAGAGATAATAGCGAATGATGCTTTAGACACGTTTATTAAAGTGTTTAATAAAGCAAGTGGGTCTAAGAGTCGCAATCTCGCAATTACTTCAAAAGAGAGTTTATTATTAAAGAATCACTCTACTAATAAATGAGAAAGTAACTTTGTCAGTCTGTTCCATTTTCACGCTGAACCATTTATGAATAATTATGTACATAATGTGGTAAAGTAGATTGGGATTTAAATAAGAACATAGGCTACTTTTCGAAGAAAAACCATAAAGGAATAAAATCAAGGATGTAGGAAATTCATCCATAGTAAAATTAGTAAGAATAAGAATAAGAAATTTATTTATAATGTTCATTACAATGTCAAATTTTCAAATACATTTTCTTATTAATAACTAGCTTTCCGCCCGCGGCTTCGCCCGCGTGGAATTTTGTCTGTCACAGAAAAACTTTATCGCGCGCGTCCCTGTTTCAAAAACCGGGATAAAAACTATCCTATGTTCTTTCCCGGGACTCAAACTATCTCTATGCCAAATTTCATCAAAATCGGTTGCGAGGTTTAAGCGGGAAAGCGTAACAGACAGACAGACAGACAGACAGAGTTACTTTCGCATTTATAATATTAGTTGGGATAGTCAAGTATCAATAAGAAAGAAATACAAATCATGTCCAAATAAATTAACAATACAAAATAGAACTAATTTCAATTAAATGTTACATATACATATAGCGGGTAAACAACAGTGTCAAACTGTCAATAATCATTAAATTCCAAACAGTTCGTCAATTTTATAGAAGGCCTACTCGATCAACCACTTTTTTAATTGAAATTTGAAAGAATGGTTTGTAATAGTTGATCATAGGATTCCCGATAAAATACTTTCAAAGACCGATCAAATAAAAAGAAATATCGATAAACTATTGATAAACGCTAACCTTAGCAGCCCTATCGCGATTTGGCAGTCAGTTCTGGTACTATCCACTCAACAAACCGTATACTTTATGGATGGATTAGAACAACAGAGTATTTTTACCGCGGAGATAGCGGTTATGGTCTGGGTGGGGTTTCATTGAAGCGTTTGTCTTGATAAGGACAATTGGGGATCTTGGTGCCTTTTCTTGGGATGCGAATTTCTGCACGCATGCTGATCTGTAAGCCTAGGATGCGCGGCGATAAGCGGTTATCACGCCTTTTTTCGATTTGCCTATACATTTTGACGTCGATAAAGTATATCACGGCGCACATTGCTAGCCCGGTCTCTCTAATCTCCGGCGTGCGTTTAAGTATAATCCGGGCAGCCCGCATGCAGACCAGTGGTGGAATTGTATAAAGCAATCGTATTCATTTGACAGTTCAAAACGTACGATAAGTTGGATCTCTCTCTCTTTTCACGTTTGGTAGCAGACTGTATCCATTAGCAGACTGCAACTAAACGCCCTTGGAGCTCAGAACTTTCGAAGTTCAATAAAAACTGTAAGCACATTATTAGGTATGTGCGCGCACACGGCGCGCTGTCATCCAGCGGGAGCGGGGCGCGGGGGCGGAGCATCGACCGCCGCACGCGCCGCGCCGCCCGTCGCCTCGGTCTATTCGCCGCCGCTCCGGCACCCGACCGCACGCGTCCACCTAATTCTTTATAATCACAATTTCATTGTTTAACAAGTACATAAATGTCATGTTTTAAAAGAGTACTTCGTATCATTTACTTCTCCCGAACATTTTGGCGCCCCCGGGTGGACGCGTGTCATCTCTCTTTCGCAAAACCGGTCGAGTCACGTCCACGCCACGCGGTCTCGGAACATCACGCCACGCCTGAAGAAGTTTCATCTCGCCACGCCGCAGCGAAATTCATCGGGCAAGCATCATCTATCGCACCTGCATCGAGATTTTACGAGAATCTGGCGCTCAAGACGAAGACACCGGTTGCCACGCCGCGCCGCCAACATTGAGGTCAAAGGTCACTGCGCAGCGTGCTTCAGCTTTCCAAGGGGAGTGCCGTGAGCTTACCTTATCATTTCCTTCTTTTTCCTTCTTGATTTGATAACGTAAAGGCAATAGCTCTTCATTTTAGTGTTTTTTCTTTGAAAATTCTTCGTACCTGTTGAACCATCGTAAATTTATTCATACATCGTCTTTTACGTCGTAAAGATATTAAAATATTTTGCATCATCGTACATTTTGCACCATCGTTAATATTGCATCCCTCTATTTTGTACCATCGTAACCGCTATCTGACTTCTTTGCTGGTTAACACTGCCACGTGTTTTCATTGCAGCGCCTTCTTACAGATAGCTACATCATTGTGTTAATAATTTGCATCTTTTTTACAGCATTACAGCATCATCTACGACATATTCCCCAACTTCTTAAATATTTTACCTAAAATTTGCGCTAATTACCTTCTTAATTTCAAGGCGTATTTATTCAAAGCCCTCAATTCTTGCCTACTTCTTTCTGCCACTCAAACTAAGTCATTCACAGTACATATTTTTGCCTTCGATTAAGTATTTGCATTACATTTTCCTATCAAATTAATTATAATTTCAGTCTGCACGATCAACCTTCTTCATATCTATTGCACCGCTTGCTTACGTTCACACTGCAAACATCTTTCTTCATACAATTCCAGTGAAAGTGGCCTTGGGATTGCGCCCAGGCCCGAGCGCATACGCGCCACGCGCCACGCGGCTGCCGCGTGCACCGAGCGCGCCCGGGCCTGCGGGACGCCGCGGTCTCGCGTGCCGTTCCTGCAAACCGGACCCGCTGCCGCGCGTCGCTGGCAGCTGGCCGCATCATTAGGAAAAATAAGGAGCGTAAGCCGTTCGCAATTTATTATTTGCAATTTAACTTCCTCAACATTTGACCGACTTCTTACATCTTTCATTTTGTTAATTCATTGACTATTATTTTGTGCAAAGTTCAAGTAATTTAATTTAAAATGTCGAATCCAGATTCTAAATCGACACTTTCTCCGCGGCCCGCTTCTCCGCGACCTATTTCATCTTTAGACGAACTATCAGAACTTAAGGTTAAACGCAGTTCCATTAAAGGTCAAATCACCAAGTTTCACAATAGTTTGAAAACATTAGATAAACTTCAATTAGCTTCAATTCAAGTCAATGAGTTAACGCTGAAGTTGGATAAATTTATGGGAATTTTAGACAAGTTTGAGATCATGCAATCTCGTATAGAAGTTCTGAATGGTGCCGATCTCGTGAATGAACTTGCTGAGAGGGACAGTATAGAAGAAAGTCTTCATCTTGTCATTGCCACAGCTCAAGATTTAATTGAAGCCTCGAAGCCTAAGGAAAGTTTTCATGATGCTGCTCAGGGTTCTCAAACTTGTACTCACAATCACAATTGTAAGAATTCAATGAGTTTTAAATTGCCTATGATTCAAATTCATAAATTTGATGGAGCCTATTTTAAGTGGTTTGAGTTTCGTGACACTTATGAATCTCTTATTCATAAAAATGAGAGTATTCAGCCCATTCATAAATTTCATTATCTTTGCTCCTATCTTGAAGGTGAGGCCGCGCGCGTAATTTCAAACTTAGAGGTGTCAGATCAAAACTATGCTCAAGCTTGGGAACTCTTGTGCGAGCGATATAACAATGAACGCCAATTAATTACTAACCATCTTAACAGTTTATTTAATATTGAACCTTTACAGCGAGAGTCTGATAAATCATTGAGATATCTCAGTGATCATGTCACCAAAAATTTACGAGCGTTAAAAACGCTCGGTCAACCCACCGACCAGTGGGACACGATCATCATTCATCTAGTAACAACAAAGTTAGATCAAATTTCGAGTATAAAATGGGAAGAATATCGAAACAATCTCAAGGCATTGCCTACATTAAATGATTTCAAGGCCTTTCTAAAGAGTCGTGCAGATGTTTTAGAAACATTATTTAGAGCCAAGAGAGATAGAAATTCGAAACCTCAGGTTAAGTGTGAAAGTAATACCAAATCTTTCGTAATTTCAGCTAACAGGGATGGTCAGCGGCCGTGCGTCGTGTGCCAGGGTAAACATCGCATATTCGACTGCAAGGTTTTCAACAGTCTGTCAACCGATGAGAAATGGGCCCAAACTGCAAAACACAAGCTCTGCTACAACTGTTTGCGTCCTGATCACGATGCGGCGCACTGCCGACTGGGAGGTTGTCGCGTATGTAAGAGACGACACAATACAATTTTACACAAACACACCACAACAAACCCCACGCATTCAGGGACTAATCATGTGAAAAGCACACCATTAGTAAATACCTCTATACAATCTTCGTCAAATAAAGAGTCCTCAGTTACTGAGAATTGTGAGCAACTAGCCTCCACTTCTTCTAGCGTCATGTCAGCTCTTTTATCTTCAGAGATATTATTATCGACTGCCTTAATTGAAATTTTTAATCCGCAAAGCAACAAGGTAGAAACAGTTCGCGCACTTTTGGATAGTGGAAGTCAGTCTTCTTTTATAACAAATAGATTAAAATCACGTCTTCAACTGACTTCTCAATCATCTAATACTACTAATGTACTTGGCATTGGGGATACATCCGTTAATATCGTTCCAGAACGCTGCTCTGCGGTCATACGATCTAGGCAGGGTACATTCGTTCGCAATCTTGATTTCTTAGTACTTCCTCATATAACTGAAAAACTTCCTAAAAAACGCATCTTAATTGATCATCTTAATGTACCATCATATATTGAATTAGCAGATCCTTCCTTTTACAAGCCATCGTCTATAGATGTCCTTTTGGGGGCTGATGTCTTTTGGGAACTCATAGGTTCAGAACAGCGCCCTCTAGGGGATAACTTACCCTTCTTACATAATTCACAGTTGGGCTGGTTGATAGCAGGCCCCATCTGTAACCAGAGATCAAAACCCACTGAAACTACTTCTTGTAATTTTGTTATTAATGAAAATGAATTAGAATCGCAACTAACTAAGTTCTGGGAGTATGAAGACTTTCCAACTCACATTAAAGCAAAACCTTTTTTATCAGATAGTGAAAGGCATTTCACTGATAACACATTCCGATTAAATAATGGTAGGTTCTGTGTTAGGTTGCCACTTATAGACACTCCGGATTGCCTTGGCGATTCATACTTCCCAGCGAGGAAGCGATTTCTTAGTCTAGAAAAACGTCTTAATCAGAATCATAATTTGAAACAAATGTATTCTGCCTTCATACAAGAATATCTCGAATTAGGTCATCTTTCTGAGGCTATAGTCGAGAAGCCTCACGTCTCCTACTTTTTACCACACCATGCCGTGTTTAAAGATAGCAGCGAGTCGACAAAATTGCGTGTTGTCTTTGATGCATCGGCTCGCACATCTTCCGGCTTTTCAATAAACGACCTACAAATGGTAGGCCCAAACATTCAGGACTCTTTGTTCAACATCTTACTGCGCTTTCGTCATTATCAATTTGTCTTGTCAGGTGATATAGAAAAACAATATAGGCAAGTTGTAATGAATGAATTAGATCGTGATCTACAGTTAATTCTCTGGCGGGAAAACGAGTCCCTGCCTATTAAAACTCTCAGATTAAACACAGTAACATATGGATTCTCCAGTGCCAGCTTCCTTGCAGCCAGATGTTTGTGGCAACTTGGCGAAGAGACGGCCGACAACAACATCAAAACCATAATTCAAAATGATTTTTACTGTGACGACTTACTTACTGGGACTGATACAGAGAGTGATTTATTAATTATAAAAAACTCCGTATCAAAATCCTTAATGGCAGGTGGCTTCAATCTTAGAAAGTACAGATCTAATTCACAAGCAATAATTGAAACTGAAACGCAGAACATAGACAATAGTAACTTAACTTTGAGTCAATCACTTCATACATTGGGTTTAGTATGGAATCCAAGTCAAGACACACTTCATTTTGATATAGATGATAATAGCGCCTCGGACATTGTAACTAAACGCTCAATTCTATCCGCAACTTTTAAAATTTTCGATCCGTTAGGTCTTTTAACTTTGTGTACAGTAAAGCCCAAAATCTTGTTGCAAAAGCTTTGGGCACATAAATTAGATTGGGACGAGCCCGTTCCCATTGACATTCAACGTGCTTGGGCACACTTCATAGATAATTTAAAATGTTTGAAACATCTCATAGTGCCTAGGAATATTTTTCATGATAAAACTTCATACATTGAACTTCACAGTTTCAGTGATGCTTCTCAAGCAGCTTACGGCGCTTGTATCTACATCAAGTCCATCTCTTTATTTGGTAAACAAACCATAAATCTCCTTTGTGCCAAGTCACGTGTCGCCCCCACGAAGTCCACCACCATACCCCGCTTGGAGCTGTCAGCAGCGATGCTGGGAACGCGCCTCGCTGCAACGGTAAACTCAGCCTTTCGAAAGCCCATAGCTCGCTGTATTTATTGGAGTGATTCAAGTGTAGCCCTAGCGTGGATAAACACTTGTCCATCCAAACTAAAAACATACGTCGCAAATCGAGTTGCAATTATTCAAGAGCTTACTGACAGCTCTTCATGGCGTTATGTCCCCACAGCTCAGAACCCAGCTGATCTCGCATCACGAGGCACAGACCCGCAACACGTTCAATCGGAAAAATTATGGTGGCACGGGCCCACATTTTTGTTGCAGCCAGAGGAGAGCTGGCCCACTCTTAACAAAGACATAAAAATAAAGAACGTGCCTGAACTCAAGCAGATCTCATCACTTCATACATTAGACTCCGTCACTTCATCTGATTCCATTATAGATTTTGAAAAATACTCAAACTTCAATAAACTGAAACGTATTGTTGCGTATGTAAATCGTTTCATTAACGTTAGATGTAAAAGGCAAAACATAACAGGACCATTGAGTGTAAATGAGCTTGAAAATTCATTAACCATTTTAGTAAAACTTTCACAGCAGCAGTCATTTGCTAAAGAGTTAGATATATTGCATCATGATAAGAAATTAAGTCCTAAATCACATATGACTTCACTTGCACCATTTATTGACTCTCAGGGAATCCTGAGAGTAGGGGGCAGGCTAGGTAAATCTACATACGATTTCTCTAAACGACATCCTATACTTTTGTGCGCAAAACATCCACTTACAAAATTAATCTTCACACATGAACACTTACGTCTCTTACATGCGGGACCACAGCTTATGTTGGCATCGGTTCGCGAGCAGTTTTGGCCCATTGGTGGTAGGGACCTGGCGCGACGCACGGCTCGCAGATGTGTCACTTGCACTCGTCACTATGGTAAGACGATGACTAACATTATGGGCAACTTACCCTCCCCACGGGTAACCACTGATTTCCCATTTTCTTCTGTATCTGTTGATTTTGCTGGGCCTTTCCTCATAACTGATCGGCGGGGACGTGGGTGTAAAATTACAAAATGCTATTTGTGTCTTTTTATTTGTCTCAGATTTAAATGTGTACACTTAGAAGCTGTTAGTGAACTATCTAAAGAATCTTTTATATTGTCTCTACGCCGCTTCATTTCACGTAGGGGTAAGCCTAGAGAGATTTATTGTGACAATGGCAGGAACTTTGTCGCAGCTGCCAAGGAAATTAATGACTTTTTTAAGCACCATGCAGTCTCTTTACAAGAATTTGCATCTGATCATGATATTCAATTTAAATTTTCACCGGCTTACGCTCCTAATTTTAACGGCTATGTAGAGAGTGGCATTAAATCCGCAAAATTTCATATAAAGCGCATATTAGGGAACACACATATGACATTTGAAGAGTTATCGTCATTATTTTGTCAAATCGAGGCCATCCTCAACAGTCGTCCCATTTCCCCTCTCTCCTCATCTCCCAATGACTACGCAGCGCTCACACCAGGGCACTTTCTCCTTGGCAGGCCACTGATGTCGCTTCCGGCTCCGGACCTGCGAGACGTCAGCACGACAAGGCTGGACCGATTTCGACGAATTGAGCAAGTCAGACAGCACTTTTGGCAGCGTTGGCAAACTGAGTACATCACCGAACTACAGCAACGTTCAAAGTGGAGAGTACGTTGCAAGGACCTACAGCAGGGAGACCTCGTAATACTGAAGGAGGACAACCTTCCCCCACTATTGTGGCGCCTGGGACGAGTCACAACGCTACATCCAGGCTCAGATGGAGTGCCTCGCGTTGCTGACATCGCCACCTCAAGAGGAGTCGTCAGGCGCGCACTCAACCGCATCTGTCTGCTTCATGATGCCTCTCCTGAAAATCTTGAAAGCTAGCTTTCAAGGGGGGGCAGTATGTGCGCGCACACGGCGCGCTGTCATCCAGCGGGAGCGGGGCGCGGGGGCGGAGCATCGACCGCCGCACGCGCCGCGCCGCCCGTCGCCTCGGTCTATTCGCCGCCGCTCCGGCACCCGACCGCACGCGTCCACCTAATTCTTTATAATCACAATTTCATTGTTTAACAAGTACATAAATGTCATGTTTTAAAAGAGTACTTCGTATCATTTACTTCTCCCGAACAAGGTACTTTAACCAAAATCGAAAAAGTGCCGAAGACAAAAAAAAACAGTACAACAAGGCGTTTGACAGATTAAAACGTACGTTTTGAACTGTCAAATGAATACGATTGCTTTATACCTTGATTTTTTAGAATCCAGCAGAGATGTAAAGAAACACTTTCATACACAATTACACCATAATCACTTACGTGTTCATAATATCATACACATTATTTAACAAGCCTATGAAACCAACTTTATTTTCACGTTTATACAAGTTTGAAATCAATCTTTGAAACAAATTATTTTAGCAAAATATGTGGACGATGAAAATTTGTGAGACTTGTCAAATTGACTTGACGTTTAAAATCATGTGTTATCTCCATATTGTCTATGACTTGTTTCTGACACATCAGTGCTGTAACCTGTGAGTCATAAACAATAATCTGTAAATTTAATCGATATTATTTTAAGTATTCACTTATTCCGATTACTGATTAATTTTAAATAAAAAATATACGATACTTTGTTTAGTTTTCCAGCGATAACTTCGACAATATTGGAGATAACGTAAAATTATTTTTCTGCTTTTAGTGTATATTTTTCGGAGTCAGTTTATTTATTTATTTATTTTATTTATTTATTTATTTATTTAAGGACAACCAACAAAACATACACCATACATTCACAGTTTCCTTATAAATAAATTAAGCTAAGGTGTTGCCTTAATTAAAGGTTGCCACGACATGCACCGAATGTTGGATAACAATAACGTTGCCAAAGTGACAGAATGCAAAACAATAAATTATTAGCTAACCGTCGGAGTATACAATTCAGAAATTTGTTTTTTGAATTTACGTAGCGAAGATGACATATCAACGCTGGCCCCGGATGAACGTGACAGGTTGCTAAATTGTGACTGAATCCTGTTGATAGAGGAGAAATGACCCAGATTTGTCCTAAAACCATTTGCTTTAAACGGCAGATACCTGGACAACCGAGCTAGTTTGAAGGGAACATTGAATTTAATCTGTTTAACGAGATCAGGACAATCTATGTAACCATTTATTATTTTATATAGGAATAGACAATCTAATATTTTCCTGCGGTCTTCCA
Source organism: Ostrinia nubilalis (assembly GCF_963855985.1). Lineage (NCBI taxonomy): Eukaryota > Metazoa > Arthropoda > Insecta > Lepidoptera > Crambidae > Ostrinia > Ostrinia nubilalis. Next base: position 1,233,688 of record NC_087101.1, read on the forward strand.
AGCTATTCAGTTTAAAATAATTTAGGCGTGTATTATAGCTAGGGAGCTGTTTAGCTAATTTATGTTGATATGACAAATGCCAAAGAAATCTCTTTTGTATTGATTCAACTCTGCGTTTATGTATTTCATAAAAAGGAGTCCAAACGACACTACCATATTCTAATCCCGACCGAACCAGTGAGTTGAAAACAGCAATTTTGCTAGATGCCTTTCTGAAATCCCGACAGTTTCTAAGTATGAAACCCAGCAACCTAAAGCCTCTTGTGACTATTTTATCGATATGCACATGAAAACGCAGTTTATTATCAATGTAGACTCCAAGGTCTCGAATGACATCAACTTCTCGTATCACTTGGTTGTCTATATTATAAGAATTAAAATATTGATTCTTATTACGCGAAAAATGTACAAAGTTGCATTTATCAGCATTTAATTTTATTTTATTAATATTACACCACCGCGCGAAGCGATTCAGGTCATCCTGGAGGAGGCGCCAGTCATTAACGTTCTCCAAGCGAACTGTAATTTTGAGATCGTCAGCATATAAATGTATTTGTGAGTTATGAAAGCATGAGTGAACGTCATTGATGAAAATGTTAAAAAATAAGGGACCTAAGTGGGAACCCTGGGGCACTCCTGATGATGCCAAAAACCTATCAGATGCGAATCCGTCGATCACAACTCTCGACAACCTGCCGACGAGGTAAGATGCACACCAGTTCAGCAAGTTTCCTGTGATACCAAAGTGATAAAGCTTGTTAACAAGGATTTGATGGTCCACCTTGTCGAACGCCTTGCTGAAATCCGTGTATATAACGTCAACAGGAGTGCCACGATCCACTGATTCAACCAACTCAGACATGAAACAGACTAAATTTGTTGAGGTTGATCTGGCTTTCATGAATCCATGTTGCTCAGGTATGAGAGCGTTTTTTACGTGCCAATATAAAATGGGATGAATCAAAACCTCAAAAACCTTTCCAAATACAGGCAAAATAGAAACAGGACGATAGTTTTTTACTGCTGACTTGTCACCCGATTTGTGTATAGGAATAACTAGCGCCTCCTTCCATGCAGATGGGAACTGGCCTGTTGAAACAGAAAAGTTAAAAATTATGCTTAGAGGTTCAGCTAAATATTCACTACAATGAGTAACAAATACAGGGGGTATACCATCTGACCCTGCTCCCTTATGTGGGTCAAGTCTTTTTAAAACCCTTTCAACGGCATCTTTCGAAAAAGATATACTATTTAAGCAATGTGAATCAGGATTGTCAGGGATAGTTGGTCGCAAAGTATCGAGCTTATCGTTATTTTCATATACATCGGAAAAACATGAAGCGAAAAATTCACATATATCTGATCTTTGAGTTGCAATTTGGTTACAATAGTGCATGCTCGAGGGATACGAACTGAGGCCATTACGTTTTTGTTTTAAAAAAGACCAGAACAGTTTAGGGTTTGCAGTTAAAGAGGACTCGATCGATGCAATGTATTTTTTATAATTCATACGTGTGAGTTGTGTACATCTCTTCTTAAGTAAACGATATGTTAAGTCATCTAGCGGGTTCATATATTTGGAAAAAAGCTTACGATATTTATTCTTTTCACGGAGAGCATTAATTAAACACTTACTGTACCACCTTGGGTATTTATCTGAGTTGGACTTAGACAATGGAACATGTTTCCTAATAATGTCAGTTTAATTTTTAGTCGGTTTTATTTAAACGAAATTATTTTACTTTTTTATGCAATTATGCTTACGTATTGTTCCATTGCTTATTTTCCTACATAAGTAAATAAAATAAAAGAAAATAAATATCTTCTTTCAATTGACAGCATCTTAAATTACCTCCCTAGCGGAATACAGCAACAAAGAACTGAGCGAGCGAGATGTCACTAGTAGCAACACTGTCAAACAGAACTTTTTGCAACTATTTGAAGTTTAATAACTTTACGGATATCATTGATTGTTTTACTGTCCAGTGTGTTTTTTGATTACATCATCTCATCTCACAGTTTGTTTCCTGTTCTCGAAAATTTCATAATCAGTTCACATTAGGGTTTCTGCTCGAGCTTTCTCGAACTCGAGAAAACTCGAGAAATTTGGCTTCATTCGAGACGAGAAAAAAATCACCGGAGCTCGAGAATTCTCGAGTTTCGATTTTGAAGCTTTAATATTCTTGAAAGCCTATTTTCTTAGACAAAAGTAAGTTTTTAATTATTAAATAGGTTAACGTTGCGTTTAGACTGGCCTAGTCTTTCCTTTTTTTAACTAATTTGATTTGCAAGTAATGATCTTAACCGAAACTAATAATGTTCACCTACGAGTATGCTATATTTTATTATGTTTGTATAACTGACTGATTTAAAGACTGACATTTTTTTGTTAACTGTCTGTTAGTTTAGGTACTCGTAAATACGTTTATTCAAGTCGTTATCTTTAAGTTTAAAAATTTATTAAAAAGTGTTTGTTTGTTTGTAAATGTAGGTTTATTATCGTAATTTTTCAATTAATTTGGACTTGTGTTCTTTGGAAAACAAGTGATTCAATTGGAGCTCCAGATATTTATTGTTATTAATCCTTAAAGTACACGCGACTTTATGACTTTTGTTCCTTTAGTTAATTACTAAGTTATAATTTTATCCTACTAATATTATAAATGCGAAAGTTTGTGTGGATATCTGGATGTTTGTTACTCTTTCACGCAAAAACTACTGAACGGATTTTGTTGAAACTTTACAGTATTATTGATTATAGCCCAGACACATTATAACATTAATAAAAACCCGTGTTTTTATTAAATTTCAACCGATTTCAACAGTTTTAATTAAAGACTCGAGACCCGAGAAAACTCGAGACTTTGGCCTCGAGAATTCCCGAAACTCGAGAAAAAAAATAAGTCGAGAAATCAGAAACCCTAGTTCACATTCAATGTTGCGAGTTTGTTGCATATTTTTAGTATTTTGACGATCACCCGCCGCGGCGATGATACGCAAGTACTACAATAATTTCACTTCGCGATTAACGAGAGGTTTTGTCGCATCACTAGTTCACAGACTAAAAATATTTTTATGTCAGTTGGCCATTTTTGATGACATTTCTGCTGATTTCTAAAAAATTAGACTGTAGGCGATTATCACACTGCGCCGCGCTCCGCCGCACACAATTGCACCACAGATCCGCACGCGTGCCAAAGTGCGCATCACAGGATAAAGGCACTTACTCTTTCATGCTACCGACTCATAATTTTTTTTATTTGTCGCATGGTTTTATTTAAAAAAGGGAGAGATTGACGCTACATAATCATACACCCATAATAATAAATTAGGTAGTTAATTGGTAGTTAAACTACTTTGTATCAAATCAACCCTGAACTTACGTATCTGGATAACTTCAAATAATATCTCGGATAGTCTTAGCAACGGCACCGCAGCTTAAATACGATATTTAGAGATTCGGATGCAATCGTTGTACAGTCCCGAACATCAGTTAAAGCAGTGCATAGGATTTTCAACCTTCTTGCAATGTTTTAAACATATTTGTCCGTCCTGTATTCCCGTGGCTGTTCTTTTTGCGTTTAAACTTCATGAGATATTGTTATTTGCTTGGTAGAAACATCTTGGGAGAAATAAACGAAAGTATGCAAACGGGCTGAGAAAGATATGGTGCATCATCGTGGAATAGTATTTAGTATAGCTTGTATCTATCTACCTACACTAATATTAAATTTTGTAATTTTGCTTTTGGGAAGATAAATCAGCGAACATATTGAGTCGATTGTAAAAATTCTTTCACCAGTAGAGTATATACAACATTTCTAAGTATCATCGGCAACCTATATCTTAATGTGACTGACTTGTTTACGCAGGCGAAGCCGCGGGTAAAAACTAATACCTAACAATAGATTGCGCACTGGAAAGCAAAAAGGGGAAATATAAACCTTTAAATGAGTAAGAAAAACAGAAAACTTAAATACTACCTACTCACCTTACTGCGATGAATGTAGATGATGATGACCGCCAATCGTACTTACCTGCAGGAGAAAGATAAAAGTTTGTTTAATTTTATTGTAGTAAGTAGGTAGGTTACCTACATCAGTGGACGTCATTTGGCTGAAACGAACGAACGAAGTAGGTAGGTACTGTAAATTTTGAACACTTACGAAATGTGAACAATGATTAATTTAGGAACTTCAAACACATTGAAGAGTAGGTCTACTTCTGTATCTGATAAAAGGGTTATAAGATGTAGGTTAACACCTACATATAGGTATGACAATAATGTGTCTGCTTGATAGTTACACAATGTATCACTGTTGATGGACTAAAGGGGCACATAGCTCGTAGAGATGGCCGCTGGGGCAGGAAAGTTCTTGAGTGGCGACCACGAGCCGAAAGACAAGACGTAGCGTGGGCAGGCCTCCCACTAGATGGAAAGACGATCTGGTGAAGGTGGCGGGAGGTGTCTGGATGCGAGCGGCGCAGAACCGGTCTTTGTGGAAATCCTTGGGGGAGGCCTTTGTCCAGCAGTGGACGTCTTTCGGCTGAAACGAACGAACGAACGATGATGGACTAATATCAGCCTCCATCATAAATTAACACTTTTGCCGGCGACAAAAGTTTCACTTGCCACATGACTGGTGGAGTAACAATATCATAACTATTCTCCGCATTTCAAAACGTAAATGTAAATTAGACCCTCAATTTATTTATCAGTAGAATTCTAAAACATTTGGTATTGAACACAGATGTTGGTACAATTATCTGTAATAGAAAATTGCCTTGAACATTCATGTTGAATCAAACCAGGCGTCGTATGAAGTTATTATGTGAAAAAATCCTAACAGTAGACACGTGTATTTTTTTAACATTTTAACGAAATATCTAATATTATGGATAGTCTAATAAAAGAAAAACCTTCTGCTGCACATCAAAGTCTTACTACAAATACTCGTGCTCATCACACTAACATCCCGACGGGATCCGATCCCACAACCGTTGCGTTGCAGTTCACCAACCACCAATCGGCTATATGCACTACTAGCTTTACCCGCGACTTCGTACGCGTGAAAATAGTTTAAATAATATTACCCGTTTTTGCAACATTTTTCTTTACTGCTCCGCCCCTTTTCGCTGTAGGCGGATGATAGCCTAAAGCCTTCATCGATGAATGGGTTATCCAACACAAAAATATTTTTTCAAATCAGATCTGTAGTTCCTGAAATTAGCGCGTTCAAACTATTAACAAATATTAGTATGTATGTATAGATATGCCTTATCAAATAGCATATTACTCTCGCATGAGTACCTCTGATCGGAATGCATTCGAACCACGCCTGGAATCCGTGCTATGTACATCGACGGCACATCAGCTTATGCGGTTATGTTGCAATATAACACCTACTTACAGCTGCTTAAGATGTCAGGGTTTAGCTTGATCTGCCCAGTATCCTCAATAGATGTAGGGGAAAGTTGGGTAAATTGGACCGAATGCTAAAATGTACCATCTTCATTCGTGTCATATTCTTTAAATGGCTACTACAATGATGGCAACATAGTCATATGCAAAAACAATATTCACTGATAAATCAATGTAATAATATTAGTTATGTATCGCAAACGCCCGTATTCACAAACATTACTATAAGGTCACACAGTGCACTGGGTGACACACGAACCAATCACGGAGCTCTATTCAACGCTGTGCATTCGATTTGCTGCTTCACTTAAGCAAGCATCGTTTGTGAATACGGGTGTAAGTGTCACCGCTGCATCATTTTATAAAGAATAGGTATGAGTATACCACGGTTGATCTAGGGTGGTCCTCCTCTCTCCTAATTGCCGTGCCCTACAGGGCACATAATGTTCTAATTTTAAGCACATAATGGATGCAATAAAATATTGAGTATTGAGTAAATAATAAGGTGGTCCAATTTGTCAGCCAATCCAATATACCTGAATTCCCCCTATTAACGTATGATTAGAGACTAACAAGCTATAGACAATACAATTGCAGAGCAGCGATAGTTTACAGGTAACAATGGCCTAATGGAAATAATCGACGAGACACTTTGTGGGGTAATTAGAAGGGTTCGCTGAAGACACTGACTCTACTCAAGTTTAAATGGGGAAAGAATGCAATTGAGATGTTTAGATGCATCTAAATAATATAACTCAAAGATTACTGACTGACATAGTGATCTATCAACGCACAGCCCAAACCACTGGACGGATCGGGCTGAAATTTGGCATGCAGGTAGATGTTATGACGTAGGCATCCACTAAGAAAGGATTTTATGAAACTCTACCCCAAAGGGGGTAAAACGGGATCCACGTGTATCTGTTACAGTCAATGTGATAAATGTGAAAATTATGAATAATCGCCGGTTATTATGAATAATTACCTCATGATTTGGTAAAAGTGATTAATATGAGATCATTTGTGTGTATAAAACTAAATAGGCGGCTTAGGGGTGGCCCAAGGGCCACCCCCGCTGCACCCTAACCTATTTTTTACTTTAAATCAAAACAATATGTTATGGGCATTATGGCAAAGTAATGTTACTCAAGAAACAGTCCAAAGTCGAATTATATTAATATATGATATCAAAACGTTCAAAATGTGTGGCTGTACACCGGCGCTGTACACGAGCCGGTATTCTCTTTTATAATATTTGTTAGTATTAAGGTTGCATTATTAAATAATCACTAATAAATGTAATTAATTTATTACTTTTACCTCGACAGTCGGTAATTATTCATAATAACCGGCGATTATTCATAATTTTCAATTTATCACATTAACCGTAACATATCCAATAAAACATGAGCCTAGACAAAACTAATGAATTTACTGACCCGAACCGCTACACAAAAACAGTTTAATGTATTACTTAAAAGCGCAAGTATGTGCAGACAATAATAGCTGGTCAAACTTAAAACACTGGCATATTACATGGTTGCAAAAAGGAAAACCCATCTGCCTCAAATTGTTCTCTCCAATTCTTATCTAGTTCTGAAGATTATTTCATTTCAAACTACAAACAGCGTTTTTACGCAGTCTGGTTTATAATAAAATCATGTCTAAGGCTGAGTTGCACCACCTAACTTTGACGATAACCGGTGCTTTTTGTATGAAGTTTGACAGATTTTTGACGTTTGTCAAAGTTAAAGTAAGATGGTGCACCATCCTAAGAGACATAGCGAAGTAATCTCGAAATCAAATAGAAATACGTTACATTATTAGTCGTTATCTGTCTCAATAAGCCAGTTAATCAATATTGAACATGAGCTCAACTCAATTAATAGAGGCAGTTAATCCAGTACCAAAGTAAACACGATCGCTATTCGGGAGATAATTACATGTGCCCTAATTGTACTGATAGTTTAGATCAAGGGCTGATTTTTAACCGTCAGATATCTTTTACCTCAAGAATAAAATTGACATTTTGACATACTTCCCATACAAAAACTGTCAAACCCAAATTTTATTCTTCAGTTAAAAGTTATTAAATGGTTGAATAATCAGCCCTAACTCGGTGGAAACTATAAATAAACCTATAGGCAATCTTATTGCTTAAGTACCAAAACCATCGCATCCAAGTGCTTCCCGCGATCTTCACCAGATCATCGGTCCACCGAGTGGAGGCCTGCCTACACTATAGATAACAGAAGATACTCAAATTGTATAAAATTAGAGAATATTTTTTTAGTACTCAAGAACAAAGCAAGCTATATTTTGTGCCTGAGGACAAAACATAGGCCAAAAGTGGAACAATTAGCACCAGCTCGCGACAGCGGCTTACAATACCGCTTGATGACAGCGCTTCACGTTTTCAAAGACAATGAAACAATGGTTTGTGGAACGTTCAATTGGATTAATATTTGAGGTATCTATTCATTCTTATGTTATAATTTTCATTGGTTAATCTGCCACTATATTGTTGGATTTTATTTCCCTACTAGCTGTGCCCGCGACTTCGTACGCGTGAAAATAGTTTGAACTTAATATTTCCCGTTTTTGGATCATTTTTTCTTTACTGCTCCGCCTCTATTGGCTGTATGGTGATGTTATATTACCTAATGCCTTCTTTCATAAATGGGCTATCTAACACCATAAGAATTTTTCAAATCGGACTAGCAGTTCGTGAGCTATGAGATAACTCAAGAGATTAGCGCCACAAAATTGTGTTAGCGCGTTCAAGTATTTTAAAGAGTTTTATTGTAAAGAGTTTACTTTACAATATTCTTTAAGGAAGCCAAATTGACTAAATAAAAGTAATCAAATGATAAAATAAAAAATGTATTAACTACATGTTTTATAAAGACAGAAAACAATTCGGAATTAGATCCGTTGAGCCCGGGGTCGGTGTTAAAATTTAACCATTTAGGTGCCGGCAATCCGGCATCTTTGGAATTCGGGGCTTCACTGACCCGGGCGACGTGTGAACCTGGGGACGGAATGGCCGTTTGCATTTTTAAACTTGTGGAAATACCACTTGGCCGTTAAAAAGATAGCTCTATTAGGGTGTTAGGGGTGGCCGGGTATTCCAGACCCGGATTCGGAATTAGCATTGGCTTTTGTTTTCATTGTTTTGCAAATGTTTTCCTTTCTGCGCTAAATGAGCGAGAAAATTTTAATTGACCTACGCATTACGAATTCAAATGTTTGGAAGACAACCGTTATTTACGGTAAATTAATCCTTTTAAAGATAATAAAATTGAGAACAAACTGTTATGTCATGTGTGGATTTTTAATATGTTCTTAAACGATGCTTAATCAATCAATAACCCTGATGACGTTTTGATTATTTACTAGCCAATTTCTTGATTGATGTACCTCCCGTTACATTATTATCGCATAATACACCTTCCGTTACACTGGACAGTTCACACTTAGAAATTCATTACCTACTTCGGTTTTCCTTGACCTTTAAAGATACAGTAACGTATCTATACCTATTCAATCTACGAATCAGTTTCCGCTAGTAATGACATTAATTATTTAAAGTACGGAAACCAAATAAACCCTATTTAGAAGGGTTTCACTGTCCACCTGAGAGTAATGATAATTATTTGATACGACTTTAAAGTAGGTACAAGACTAAACTCAGTGCCAGAGGTATGGGAGCGGCACGTCAGCTAGACTTCAGAATACGAATATGTTCTTAGATTTAGGTGCTCTCTATCTCGTCATAATCCTACTAATCCTACTAATATTATAAAGAAAGGCGAAAGTTTGGATGTCTGGATGTTTGTTACTCTTTCACGCAAAAACTAATACGGATTTAGTTGAAACTTTACAGTATTTTTTTTTTTAACCCAGATTAACATAAAATATAGGCTATAATTTATGACGATGAAGACGTGTCCAAAAAGCGCCATCTATCGTCATTGGTTAAAATCTACAGCGCAGCAAACTACTGTTTTTGACGTTCGTAAATGTTCATGCGGGGGAAGCCATGAAACGCCATCTATCAACATGATATCTAACGGGGGTAAAACGAGGTCCACGCGTACGAAGTCGCGGGCGGCCGCTAGTAATGTACATACAGGATGGAATTTTGTAATGCCACCTGAAGGGAAAGTACTCTTAATACTGTAGATAGAAATTTTCACTCAAGGAAAACATTCCTTTATTTTTGAAAAGAAATAGAACGGCATTCAAAGATTTTCAAAAATTTGCTTGCTACACCCGGGAATCGAACCAACTAAAATATGTTAAAAATAACACCCTGTATTTTTATTGCATCGATAGTTAAGGTTAAGTATACGGATGAAATCTCTCAAACAAACTTGATAAATCAAATGAAAGGAAAACCATAAAATCTTAAATTATTGTAATTATTTACAGAAAATTGTATGGTATGGGGGTAAATTTTCAAAAAAAAATCGAAAATCTATGAATGCAGTTCTTTTTCTTTCAAAAATAAAGGAATGTTTTCTTTGAGTAAAATTTTCTATCTACAGTATTAAGGGTACTTTCCCTCCAGGTGGCATTACAAAATTCCACCCTGTATATGTCAATGTCACCCCTCCCGTGCCTCTCCCATACCTCAGGACTGACTGAGTTTAGCGCTAAACTTATAGCAATCTTAAACAGGCCAGTTGTAAAAAACCAGAGCTTTTTATTACGGTGAAGGTTTTCAACTCGGAATCAAGGTAATGGTATAATAAACCCTACGGTAGCCAAATAATAGAAATATGATTGTACAGAAAATATTTTGTTGAAAAATAAACCCTATTGCAACTAAATAAAATACCATATTGACGTACATCATCATCTTGCATCATAAAGTTTGTGTAACTGACTATAAAATGAGAATAAAATCTTATTTCAACAAAGAAATGCTCAAAAGCTTTGAATATTTTCTGGTACCTATTATTGCTACACAAATATAACGCAACATGATTTCATTAGAATACAAAATTTCCTACTTATTTTGTTTATGGAAGATTTATTTAACTTGATCTTGAGCAGTGTCTCAAAGTAATCCAATTAATTCACTATCACTAAGCACTTTCATCACCACATCACTTGCAATTTCAAAATAACACTTTTGAAACAATTAGTCATTATTTTAGTCCCATAAAACCCGAAAAATAAGATTCGCCCAACACATGCGAAGACGCACGATACTGTGACCGCTGAGCCGGCGGGACGGTGTGTTAAGACGACTCGCGAATAAAAAGCCAATCTACCCGACATTTTTTTTTACAAACCCCACCTAGCAAAACTACAAGGTTCCAGGGTGTTTTAATAGTGTGGTATGTTTATGACAATATTAATAAAGTTCCTTTATTTATATTTGTCGCACAGTTTCTATACGTCATTTTAACATGCCAAAAGTTCTTCTTCTTCTTTTTTGTTCTTGGCAATACACGTCGAGGTCGACCATCTGCGCAAATATTGCTGCAAGGAGGTCTAACTACATTTAAAAGAAAAATAGATCACCATTATTACTTTAAGGGTAATACGATATACCTACTTCAATTAACTAGCTTCAACTTATTTACATTCATTTGAAGTAATTTAGGGGTCTATTAGACTGTTCACTAACGAATGCAGTGTGCGTGGGATCTAACAATATAAGAAAAGGAAAGTAGGGTTGACACTAATTGATGCGGATCTATTCTGTTTTGTTCCCGCAGATTACATCCTACTTTCGTTTGGTAAATCCCTGCGGGTAACTTGGATTTACTGAATTGATTTCTTCTGGAGGAATAAATTGCGAATCAACCAAGAATTTAAGGGTAGTTACTAGCCAACATTAATTAAACAAACGCTGGCCGTACCTTCCCTGCTACCTTTACGATATCGTCGGTCCACCTTGTAGGTGGCCGTCCCACGCTGCGTTTTCCGATACGCGGCCAGAACTTTGCTGCCCCGTCGGCCGTCAGTTCTGCGTATTATGTGCCCTGCCCATTGCCACTTCAGCTTGCTAATCCGTCGGGCTATGTCAGCGACTTTATGTAGCGACGCAGACCGCTACCAATCGATCAACGTGGAAAGCATTGGGGGAGGCCTATGTTCTGCAGTCCTATGGCTGAAATGATGATGATGACGGCCATACCACGGTACTATTACTTATTCTGTGGTATTACACTTAAAAATTTTGACGGGTTCATCCAGTCTAAGTAGCTCAGATGGAATATTGCAGTCGCCCGGTAAGCAAAAAGTTGGGAGTTCGGTTCCCACCTTAGGCAGATCGATGTTTTTTTTTAAGTTATTTTAAAAATCAACCAACCACCTTTAAAATGGAGGTTCGACCCCTAATTAGCCCAACCTGTATGCATTAATTTAAACACGTTTCTACACACCACAAACACAAATGAGACAATCGCACACAATACACAAGAAATTAGCTACACATACACAATGAAAACAATGTGTTTTTAAACACAAAGAGAACAAAGAGTGTACGGGAGGGAGACTGGCAGATACAAATTAAGATTTCCCTCTGAAATCATAAGCATTTGCAAACTCATTACACATCGTGTTCGAGACAAGACCTTGGAACTTTGAGTCAACTTTTACAAAGTATGTAATCGGAAAATACAAAAATTATGTGATATTGGTAATAGTATGAAAATCCGACAAAGGAACATCGGTGATTGCAAATTAAGTTAATTTTAAAAAAAAAAAAAAACCAAGATTATGAAACGTATGAAAGCCGGAACCGACTCCAAAAGTAAGAAAGATAGATTTTTATTTAGTCCAAACATTCATAGACTTTGAACTAAAATGGCAGCCACTCAGCATATGCTATGCCCTACGTCAGGACCTAGAGCATAACGCTGGTATTCTGTGGCAGCCATATTAAGTGGATAGACACTAAATATTTAGGTTTTACACAAAAAAAACAGTGCTCTTCAAGTGTGTGTTGCGTGTGTAATGTTACGGTATATAATTATATCCCTAGGGATATAACTATATTACGGCTTTATCTATATTACTGCAACATATGTATTAATCATGATAGGTATTAGGTATATTATTAATTCGTCCTAATAAATAAGTAATTATTCTTTTTTTCTGTCGGCAAGCTTATTTTCTTTGAATGCTGTATTTACCTGTAAAGGCATATAATATGTTTTAGATTGTAGCTTTCTAATAATGTAACGATGCATGTAAATTGATATGTTGTGTAATGATTTTAGAATTTATATTGTGTTTTATACGATTAGGTATTGTTTTGTAACGTAAAACCTAAAAATCCATTATTAAATTAAAAAAACTTTATTTGATTACTTCCTGGACATGTTGCAGATATTAGAATGATTTTAAAATGTATTCTGTATTATAGTCGATTATTCCACATTTAATATTTGATTATTATTTAATGTAAATATTCTAGAATTTTTATTGTATACAGTTTAGTAATGTAGAAATAAAAATCAACTATTATTTTTAATTAAATATTGTACTTGACTACTTCCGGGGCATGCCGTCGATAAGTCGTTTGAGCTGATCGATTTTGACGAATGGAAGGGGAAGTGACGTGATCGCTGGCATGCCGCCGGACAGGAGCTAATTGGGTTGTAGCATTGGCACAGTGAAGACCTCAAATCCCTACGTATACACCACTACATTTTTATCACCGAAAAAAAAAATTCTGGGTAATGAGTTATTGATACTGATCCTATTTATGCAAAAAAAAAAGTTAAATAAAGCTACTCAAAATTTCATCCCAAAATTGGTAATATTTGGACACACGCGTCGCTAGCACTATTTACGCTCAACGCAAGGCCGCCCGTTACTATGGAGAGAGATGCGACGTTGCCGGCCCGACGCTTCCTAAAGGCGGCGGTGTACGTTTGTTGTGCGGCCATTATCGGGCGGGTGCCCGCGGCCCCGCGCCGCCCTCTCGCTCGCCCGGCGGTCGGCCGCGGTCGGCCGCGGTCGGTCAGTTGCGCGCGCGCGAGCTCTTGATCGGTCGTGAACTGTCTTGTTAACATTGTATCAATCAAGTCAATAGTGTCGTGCAATTATTACGTTGTCTTACCAATTCACCTCACGTGAATACGTGTTAATGATACGTGCATTATTATTCTTGGCCGGAGAAATTGTGTAGTGCAGTTTTGCGACTGTACCGGGACAGCCACACTTCAGCACGATGCAGGGTGCTTATCAAAGCATTGAATTTTGCCGGTCCTAAGGCCGATCCTAAGCCCGGGTAAGTATGAAGGGAAAGTTGAATTATTTTTATTATTTTACCTAAGCGCCTACTAAAACCAACATCTAAAACTGTTCGCACCACTCAGCTGTTATGGCGGATCTTAAATTCACGAACTACGAACGACGCGCGATCTCAATTGGAGTTACACAGTATTATTAACTAGTGTTAAAAACTCACAGAAATACAACGTGACGTATTACGTAATTACTAAATTACTGCTTTCGTCCTTTGCCCTGCGTTCAATTACAATTCTAATTACCTACTTGAAATGTTGCAATAAAAATGGCGTAAGATAGGTAATACATTATTATTATTCTGTGATGATAACACTGAAAGCCGCTGTTTTGGCAGATCTTAGAATTACATAAATTTCTTTTAAAGTCGTAGTAGCCTCGTAACGACACATTGGTGTGTATTCGTAACGTATTCACAGTAGGTAGGTATTTCATTGTATTATTAACTTACAATTAGTGTTAACAGTCAGAATACCACGTAAAGAAGTACGTAAGTGTAATGAAACACTTATTAGAACTCAAAATTACTTGAAATGTTGCATTATAATGGTCTAAATCCCAACTAATATTATAAATGCGAAAGTAACTCTGTCTGTCTGTCTGTCTGTCTGTCTGTCTGTTACGCTTTCCCGCTTAAACCTCGCAACCGATTTTGATGAAATTTGGCATAGAGATAGTTTGAGTCCCGGGAAAGAACATAGGATAGTTTTTATCCCGGTTTTTGAAACAGGGACGCGCGCGATAAAGTTTTTCTGTGACAGACAAAATTCCACGCGGGCGAAGCCGCGGGCGGAAAGCTAGTTAGTAATAATAACACTGGAAGCGTGGTCAAGGCGTGAGCGAGACAGACAGATCAATGTGCGAGCGCGTACGACTACTCTACTGAATGAACGAGCAGCGGAGTGGCCCAGCTGTGACGCGTAAAATAGGGACTAAAGAAAATTTAATAAAAAAATTAACTTTATAAAAAAATTTTTTTTTTTTTTACTTTATAATTTTCACACATTTCTACATAACCTGTTAAAAATTTTCCGGTGATAAAAAAATAGTGGTGTATAGTCCTAGTTGTAAATTGTAATAAATGTATTTTTGGAATCAACAAATAAAAGGTGTAAAGTATCCTGAGTTTATATTTTATGAAATATCAGAAGTGCGAGTGATCCACATCTTCAGCCCACACACAGACAAAGGTATGTTAAATTATTGAGAACATTTTTTTTTAAATACATATATTTATTAAGAACAATAATTGCAAAAGATTATTATCATAATAGATTTTACTAGCTAAGTCTGAAGCGTATTTTTGAACTCATTTGTGTAGTATTGTGTTCCGTATATGGTCGGGGCTACTCCCCGGCGGAACGGTCATAATACAGATCACACGTGCATTCAAATTAATTATTTTGTTCGTATTTGATCGGGTCTACCCTCGGTTAATACTAACATAAAAGGACGCGTTCATCTATCTATACTTATAATAAATCTGTAGAGAGGTCAATTCTGTACATGAAATATATTTTCAAAATAACTATCAGGGGGTGATTAGTGATCGATACTGATGCCAAAAATGCAATCAGTCAAATTTTTGTCTGTCTGTCTGTCTGTCTGTCTGTCTGTCTGTCTGTCTGTATGTTCCTTATAGAAACAAAAACTACTCGACGGATTTTAACGAAACTTGGTACAATTATTCTTCATACTCCTGGGCAGGTTATAGGATACTTAAGAATTCCCACGGGAACGGGCATTAGCGGGAAAATCCTTTTGTATGAAAAATCTAAACCGCTTAAGTTAGACGCTTGAAATTTGGCAAGCAGGTAGCTTAGTAAACTTAAAGCTTAGTTATAACAGGATATTGCAAAATTCCTACGGGAACGGGAATTAGCGAGAAAAAACATTTGTATGAAAAAATCTAAGCCACGTAAGATAGACGCTTGAAATTTGGCATGCAGGTACCTTAGTAAATTTAAAGCTTAGTTACAACAGAATATTGCAAAATTCTCACGGGAACGGGAGTTAGCGGGAAAAAATATTTGTATGAAAAAATCTAAACCGCGTAAGTTAGACGCTTAAAATTTGGCATGCAGGTCCCTTAGTAAACTTAAAGCTTAGTTACAACAGGATATTGCGAAATTCCAACGGGAACGGGAGTTAGCGGGAAAAACATTTGTATGAAAAAAATCTAAACCGCGTAAGATAGATGACGGGGGTAAAACGGGATCCACGCGTACGAAGTCGCGGGCGGCCGCTAGTTTGACTTAAGTAGATAATTTTTCCGTTTGAAAATACCGACTAAAGTACATAATTTGTAATGACAATGCAACATGTTTCTTAATAAAATATTTAATTTTGTATTTGTATAGGTAATTATGTATTACGCTCGAATCTTGTGTGCTGTATTGCGTCTCGTATATGGTCGGGGCTATTCTCCGGCGGAACGGACATAATACGGAGCACATTTGTATTTAAATTATTATGTTTGTATATGATTGGGTCTACCCTTTGACGATATTAACATAATGAAGCGTGTACCTATATTAAAAACTACTGAAGTGCATGTTCGAATCTTGTGTGCTGTATTGCGCAACGGGCATAATGCGGAGCACATTTTTTATTCAAATTATTATGTTCGTATATAAACGGGGCTATCCTCTTGTTACACTAACTTAATAAATAAAATTTTATTTTCTTCAGACCGATTTAGTGTCGTTGTCTATTTTTGTTACGGACTAGTTAAGTGTGTTATGTCCTGACGAATATAATTCAAAAGACTAAGTAGGTGTTAGTTATATGGCTATACAGACCGATTAAGTGTGTCGGCATTTATTTAACGTGAAGGACTAGTTAAGTGTGCTATGTCCTGATGCTATACAGTCCGATTAAGTGTGTCGGAATTTACTAACGTGAAGTACTAGTTAAGTGTGCTATGTCCTGATACTATACAGTCCGATTAAGTGTGTCGGAATTTATTTAACGTGAAGGACTAGTTAAGTGTGCTATGTCCTGATACTATACAGTCCGATTAAGTGTGTCGGAATTTATTTAACGTGAAGGACTAGTTAAGTGTGCTATGTCCTGATGCTATACAGTCCGAATAAGTGTGTCGGAATTTATTTAACGTGAAGGACTAGTTAAGTGTGCTATGTCCTGATGCTATACAGTCCGATTAAGTGTGTCGGAATTTACTAACGTGAAGGACTAGTTAAGTGTGCTATGTCCTGATGCCATACAGTCCGATTAAGTGTGTCGGAATTTATTTAACGTGAAGGACTAGTTAAGTGTGCTATGTCCTGATGCTATACAGTCCGATTAAGTGTGTCGGAATTTATTTAACGTGAAGGACTAGTTAAGTGTGCTATGTCCTGATGAAGATAATTCAAAGACTTAGTATGTTAGTTGTATGACCGATTAAGTGTGTCGGCATTTATAAACGTGCAGGACTAGTTAAGTGTGCTATGTCCTGATGGAGATAATTCAAAGGAGGTATGTTAGTTCTATGGCTATACAGACCGATTTAGTGTGTCGGCGGTATTTATTAACGTTAAGGACTAGTTAAGTGTGCTAAGTCCTGATGAAGATAATTCAAAGACTAAGTACCTATATATTAGTTCGTATAGTACCTATTAAAAATCCCCAATTAAGGCAGTCTAAAACTTTATAAATTTAGTATTTATGCAAAATTTAACGTAATATAATATCGATTGTAAATTGGCTAGTTGCCCCTTCAGTTTATCAAAATGCGACTACAAAGCACTCGTACGGCTAGATGCGCCTACAATCACTTATACAAAGTTAGACATCTTCATATTGTTGTAGACTTGAGGACAAGGTTATACTAGCACAAATTACTTAAATAATATGTGACCAATTTAATACTACCAATATCATTTTCGTAAGTCGAGTATAAATAATTTATCATACGATTCATTTGTTCAAGGTTACTCCTTGATACTGTTGACCCTTGATACGCTTCTTCTCAACACAAAAAAAAAGTGACATGTATAGGCTCCTTAAGAGCATTTGACGATTTGTAAATGCAAATTTAATTAGTCTATACGAATAAAGAAAACTTCGATTTTACGATGCGACGACTGCTTGTGCTAGTGATAAATAAGGTTCATAATTATTGTAGTTATATGCAGACGACAGACTTGTGTAGTTTTATTATACGCTATTATTGCAATAAGCACTCGAGATATGGTGAAAAGACATAAAATTCGTAAACGCTATGTAGGATACAGTTGAGCTATGTATGTTCCACAACTAGTGTAATGGCCATGTGTGCTGTTTGCTGTTGTGGAGCTATGTATGATCCACAACAAGTAGCGGCCAAGTATGCCGATGGGCCTGGTGTGTCCTTGATTTTTATTATGAAGTTTTAGCGGCCAAGTGTGCCGATGGGCCAAGTGTGTCCTTGATTTTTAAATTATGAAGCGTTAGCGGTGTGATCATGGTTGGTAATTGATTTCATTTATTTATTTTTTTTAGCTTGATAGCTAGCTTTTAGCCTTTCCAGTTTTTTTTTTATGATAAAACTAGCTTTCCGCCCGCGGCTTCGCCCGCGTGGAATATTGTGTCACAAAAAAAAAATATCACGCGCGTATCTGTTTTTAAAAACCGGGATCCTTTGTCCTTTCCCGGGACTCAAACTATCTCTATGCCAAAATTCATCAAAATCGATTTAGTGGTTTAAGCCTTAAAGACAGACAGACAGACACTGATAGACAGAGTTACTTTCGCATTTATAATTTTAGTATAGATATTAATATAGATATTGAAGTATAAATATATTACCCACCTAGTATTGAAAGGCCATGAAGTAGACACACTAAGTGTGCTTGCTGGCATTTCAGGCGAGCCACCTTGCGTTAAAGGGCTAAGTATGTCCAGAAGACTCGCAAGGTGTGCTTGCTGGCATGTCAAGCGAGCCACCTGGCAGTGAAGGGCTATGTATGTCCGTTTGATAGACACACTGGGTGTGCTTGCTGGCAAGTCGAGCGAGCCACCTGGCGTTGAAGGGCTAAGTATGTCCGTTGAGAAGACTCGCTAGGTGTGCTTGCTGGAAAGTCAAGCGAGCCACCTGGCGTTGAAGGGCTAAGTATGTCCGTTATAAGACTCACTAGGTGTGCTTGCTGGCATGTCAAGCGAGCCACCTGGCGTTGAAGGGCTATGTATGTCTGTTTAGTAGACACACTAGGTGTGCTTGCTGGCATGTCAAGCGAGCCACCTGGCGTTGGGCTATGTATGCTCCTTTAGGAGACGCACTGGTTGTACTTGCTGACTTCCGGTAGGATTTTGCGGGTATGTCAAGCGAGCCAACCAGTCGTCACAGGATTATGTATGAAAGTTGCATAAAAAAAAATACAAACATAAAATCTTTATTTGTGAAGCACAAGTAAAATGTAACAGTGGAATTACCATGCTTTGCTCAAAGAGCATACAATAATTGTCGATTAATAGATTTTAATATTTAATTTTGGATAGGAGATAAATTAAACGTGCTTTAAATATGAAATTAACATTGAACATAGCTCCCAATTCTGCAATTGACTATAATTAATAATCTGTATTGACAATTTCACAATTTGACATGTAATGAATGTTATAAATAAATTTCTTATTCTTATTATTCTTATTCCCATAAAATGTTGAGTTGATACTTGTCATACACAGTTTATTCCGTCGAGGACTTTATTTCACAGTTGAGAACAATGACGTCTGAAGATGAATCCGGTACACCACTGGGGACGCCCGTCAGCCGACGACGAAATAAGCGAGATAAGCGTATGAAGTTATCTTCGTCATCCAAGTAAGGAAGAGTTACCACGTCCGTCTTCTATGGGGCGAAGTTCCAAGAAAATAATGCAAGGGGCTCATCTTCGAGCTCTACTGAAGAAGCAAGCAGGTTAGCAGCTTAGGTTCGAAAATACTCTTTATTGAAGTATTTTGAAATTATTTTATACGTTTAGTAGTTACGTAGTTATTCTTTTAATAACAGTTTTGACAATGTAATCCCTGAACTCAACTTCAAATAGAATGACTGTTTTGGTAAATGGAAAATCCATAAACGCGTACTTAATATTTTTGTAATGAGAGCACTCTTTTACGCAAAACCGATACTGATGTAGGTACTTAGTTTGGCGAAGCATTTTGATAATACTCCATTTGTAAGAGATTTGGTCAGTTATCATTCTTACCTTAAAAAGAGCTAATATAACATGAATATTGATAGTATTGACGTTGTAATAGAATTGTTAGTAATCAATGATGTATTCATATACAGACCACTGACAGAAATGGTCGTAACTTCTCGGAACTGCCATTTATCATGGTTTTGAAGAAAATTAAGGAAATATAAAGAAACACGGATCTTAACGCGACATTTAATTTGAGTTGCATTATGCATATAAAAATATTTTGAAGAGTAGTCCTACACTAACATTCTATTAAGGTCCTGATCAGAAGAATTAATTTTAAACAGAATATTTTTGAAAACCACGAAGACGTTTTGAAACTTCTTGCTAGCGGTACGATAGAAAATGCAGGTGAACTATTCTAGTTTTACCGGGGATATTAATTCAAATTTCCTGGCGATAAGCGTCGCCTCTCGATCAAAATCTTTACGTGGGTTCGATTCCCTCCTTAATCAGTTCCTTTTTTGTTTCAAATTAAAAAAAATAATATATCAGGAGATTGTTATGATCGAGGAATATAATATTGAGATCATAATAATCTGAGGCCGAGTACCGGATGTTACAAAGTCTTTTGAATCCACAATGGCAGAGATGAAGTCGTTGTTAGTCATAATAGTCATGTCTCCTAGTAAATAACACTTCAAGCTAATACTTCTTATAGCTAGAACAATGACATAACCAAACCACAAAAAAAAAAGAAGAGCTTTAGTTCAGCGAATAGCACTACAGCGGCTACAGACAGGTGGAATACTCTTTTGATATTAAATGTCGATTTAGATTACAGATCTATAGTGCGCTGGGTCGAAATACCAAATTAGTCATAGGGCTTTATAGCATAGGGAAGGAAAATTGGCTATTGTCTCTTCAAATAGAGGATACAGAAATATTTAGAAAATTTTAAAACCTGCTGATGGTCAAGAATGTAGTAATATTCATCAAAATTATGTAGTCGGAAGCGTACAGAAAGGTTATTAAAAAGTGATTCAAATACAAATAAAATACAAAATTATTTATTGTGAATTATAGGTAACATGGTGACATGTTACAGTAGGTAGTATCACTATGTTCCGCTCAAAGAACATAAAAGTTATCAGACAACAATAAAATTTGGCAGTTATAATTCAGATATACATATATACTTACATTCAATTCATATATATGAGACACGTGTGGCGTGCTAATCGAGCATCACGGATATTCAAAGACACTCTTAAGATTTTTTTTTAGAAAATTGGTTTCTAAAACTTTAATGCTTAGTGCGCTTATAATAAAGATAATATCAAACAAAATAAAAAACAAGTTGAAATAATTGTTATTTCTGACAGGACTGCTACATGTACCTTAATTTTGAGTTTCCGTCCCGTAATAATAGTCCCGTCTGTAATAATAATGATAGTGACCATGAAAGTTTAAAACAAAAAGTTGAAATACAGTTTTTACACTATAATGAATTATTTAGATTCCTCTGCGAAGACGATAGACGGTAACACAACAGAATAATAATAAATAATAATACACACTGTCGTAGACGAATTTTCTAAAAAGTATTGTGAACTGTGTGTATAGAACTGAAAACAAAAAGTACAAAGCTTGTGTCAAAGTTCTTTGGTCCCTGTAAAGTGACAGAAACTTTAGGTAACGTTACATTAGGATAGCTAGTGTTCCAATTTTTGCCAAAGAAAAGGTAAACCTTATTACGTTTGTGAAATGCGGCCCACAAAATTCGAGCTTAGATTCATGTTGAGGCCTTGGAAAAATCATAATTCTGATGAAAGTATCTAAAGTAATAAATAACTAACAGTATGCTCTTTATGTAGGCATATGCTCTCTGTAGGCAATACCAGTTAATATAAGTAATAATAGGTATTATCTAAGAAAAGTTATTATGTATAGATTGTTGTACCCAACCGGGTGTGCATAGTTCTTAAGTTACTTGGACTAGGTTTTTAAGTTTTCTACTGTACAATAAATACAACACTTTTTCCCTTTCTTAACACAATTTTCACCTGATTATAGCTTATTTACAAGTTGTCAAAAGTTGTATATTTTATATGATTCGTGTATAGTTTTGAAATTAATATTAATGATTTTAGAATAACTTTATTAGACGTTAATACCAGGCCGACTGTAATGATTTTTATATTTATTAGACGTGAATGCCAGGAGGCATCACGGTGACGGATGGCCGAATGTAATGATTTTAGAATTTATATTGTGTTTTATACGATTAGGTATTGTTTTGTAACGTAAAACCTAAAAATCCATTATTAAATTAAAAAAACTTTATTTGATTACTTCCTGGACATGTTGCAGATATTAGAATGATTTTAAAATGTATTCTGTATTATAGTCGATTATTCCACATTTAATATTTGATTATTATTTAATGTAAATATTCTAGAATTTTTATTGTATACAGTTTAGTAATGTAGAAATAAAAATCAACTATTATTTTTAATTAAATATTGTACTTGACTACTTCCGGGGCATGCCGTCGATAAGTCGTTTGAGCTGATCGATTTTGACGAATGGAAGGGGAAGTGACGTGATCGCTGGCATGCCGCCGGACAGGAGCTAATTGGGTTGTAGCATTGGCACAGTGAAGACCTCAAATCCCTACGTATATAGTCCTAGTTGTAAATTGTAATAAATGTATTTTTGGAATCAACAAATAAAAGGTGTAAAGTATCCTGAGTTTATATTTTATGAAAGTTGTTGGTAAATCTTTAACAATAAATAAATTAAATTAGTTATTATTTTTGTACTTTTAGTGCATGTTTTTTGGAGTCGGTTATTTTTATTAAGTCCTAAAAATGTTGTCCACACGATAAGTCGCTTTCTCTTAAGGACTACGTACTTTTAAAACTTTAGAAAATATATAGATTAACTACAAACAGATTTACTACACCTTTCAAATAATGAACTAATATTTAAATCAGATTGGCCTTTTAGTTTAATTTCTTTTCCCACAATGCCCAGTGCCATTAATTCAGCAACCAAAAGTTAGCGCATAACACCCAAGCGAAAATCCGAATACGTGGTAAATTTTGAACACCGCATGAAAACACTACAAATGTGGGATTTATCTCCGTTTTGCACAAAGTATAAAAAAAGTAAAGCGCACTGCGAGCTGAAAGTGACCTTTTGTTATTTAGAAAACACGAGAGCGCTCATAGTTCATATTTTTCACTATACCCTCCCGTTATAATCGTCGTTGTACTTACGTGTAGCGAACGCGATGCTTTTAATGTGAAAAAAAAAAACAATTTATGACAAAGGAGGAGTGGGAGGCGTTTAGGAATGGAATAGAAAAGTTTAGTTCGGCACATTTTTATTAAAAAAGGCTAACTTAGTCTTGTTCTCGTAAAGAATTATATACCATACGTCTTGGGTACTATCTCCGCACAATTCAAACATTTGTGTGCATTTTAATATTTACTTACGCATGTTTTTGTCTTGCATGATAGTACCTATGCTTCACTTTACTTAGTTTGAAACTAAATGGCGGTAGGTAAAATATCCAAGGGTATAAAATATTTGTCATCAATTAAGACTATCACAGTAGGTACATAATCTGTGTAAAGCGAGGTCCGTATTGTAATATTAGCAGGCCTCCGTCACTCGCCTATGCCGGCCGAGATAATTACCTACAGCGCGCGACAACTTCAAGTTGCAAATCAGTCGGGGCCGCCACGCACCTGTGAGCACACGCGTATTTCTATACACGCTCGGTCGATCATCGTCGCAATCAAGGTTTATTGTTCCAACAGCACTGTTATTCTTCTTTAATGGAAAATCGTAATATTTAGGAATAATAATTAACTGTAGTGATTAAAATAATTTAAAAAACTACACTTTTTAAATTATTTTAAAATACTTATGACAAAAAACTGTAGCAAAAAATGATTTTAGCTAATAAAAACATTAACTTTACTTCACCGTGTCTATTTTCCGACACTACACCTTTTAAAACTGTTTGTCCAATTTCGAATTATCGCAACACTGAAGTTTATTAATAGGTACTTTAGAGATGGTACGATTATACAAACACCACTAGATTAAAGTTTACCAATCGTAAATACAATAATTGCTTCTTAAAATTAAGTTTATATTTATTTTACTTTGCTTACACAACCCTGACGCTTGAGCTGTGAGGTAAATCAATTCTGAACACAAAAAAAATGCGCTCTTGTGAGCGTAGTAGTAAGGTGCGATTTCGAATGCACCATGTGCGTTGGATATTTTGCATTATTATTATTACCGTTAAAATGTCGGCATCTGATCCTACACAAAGGAGTGCAATTTCTGTTGCTACTATTATGTATTCTGTGATATTAGTCTCAATTATCACAATCAAAGCC
Source organism: Ostrinia nubilalis (assembly GCF_963855985.1). Taxonomy (NCBI): domain Eukaryota; kingdom Metazoa; phylum Arthropoda; class Insecta; order Lepidoptera; family Crambidae; genus Ostrinia; species Ostrinia nubilalis. The sequence continues at coordinate 1,257,936 of NC_087101.1, forward strand.
ACCAGCGTTGTTACTGACTACTAAAACAAACAAAAAACACACCTATTCATACATTCAAATGCATGTCTACGTCAGTCAGTCCCCTGTATGGCTATCAATGATTCATTGACAACAACCTCAGACTTCAAGTTGAACCTTATTGCTCTTCAGTTAAGAGTGTTTCCAATCACGTCTACGGTTACGACGGCGCCATTGTAATCGTTTACGGCATGTCCTGAACACAGCCTGGTTATTAAATTCTCTGTTCAATATTAAGGCCTGCTACGTGAGGTACAGGACGTCGGCTTTTGTAGGTATGTCATACCAGTGGTACACGTTTGGTTCGCGACAGGAGGCGGAACGTATGATGCGTCATACATAAAGTAGGGGAAATAGGTATGTCAATGGCCGTGTATGTCACAAAACCAACGAAAGGTGGACTAAATCCCACCTGGATAGCTACCACCACTATCTTAGAGTTTGTCGCCATAACAACATGTTAACTGAATGATTGTGTTCCAACAGTTAAATGTAAGATAACCACTTCCTCTGCGGTTGAGGATTCTGGGTGAAGCTCGCTTCCACTTCCACCCTCATCATCACTTTCCATCAGGTGAAACCGTGAGATGCAGGCCAAGAGCTACCTCGTTGTGGATAAAAAAAGTTCTGGGATGGTGACCGTGTCTAGAAATACGGGCATCTTAGTAGATATTCTTGATGGACCAATGACACCAAGAAGATAGCTGGCAAAACAAAGGAGAGAGATAGTGCTTATCGGCGTTCCTTGAGAAAGGCTCACGTTCAGTCGTGTCGTGACTTCGTGAGCTACCAGACTAACGCCCCTATTCACAAACATTACTATGAGGTCTAACAGTGCGCGTGGACACACGGAGTGACACATGAACCAATCACAGAGCTTCAACGCTGTGCGTTCGATTTGCTGCTTCACTTAAGCAAGCATCGTTTGTGAATACGGGCGTAAATTACGATCCTGGACAAGCTTGCTCCAACGACGTCACGTCTAATTTCCGTTAAGATTATAATATTCTTCAATATAATCAATAATGATTCCAAGAAATCAGAGCCTATTTATTACAAACAGGACAATATTCCCCGCCTCAGCAACAATAGAATAAAATACATTTCGGCTCAGTCATCGCGTTTTCATCTTGTTCTATTCTCATTAGTGCTTATAAACATACCGTGTACTGTAAATAATAAAGATGAGCTCACGAAGCGAACTCCCACTGGGGTGGTTACCCCACCCCCTTCAAACATGACAATGTATGTGCTTGAAGATTTTTATGTAATTCGTGGAAACAAACATTCTTAACGCAATACATTAAGGTGTCTTAGTTATAATTTCAGTAAATATAAATAAATCTAAGTAATAAGACTTACTCCCGTATTCACGTCTCACAGTGCGCGTAGACGCATGTCGCACAAGGTGACACACGAACCAATCACAGAGCTCTATTCAACACTATGCGTTCAATTTGCTGCTTCACTTAAGTAAGCATCCTTTGATCGGGCGTTAGTTGCAATGTTTTTCGGCTAAAGGACCTAAAGGGCGATGGAAGGTAGAAAAATCTTACAGAGTTCTCAAATAAGATATCAGAGCTGCAGCTGCCTATATTAAAGGAGCCGAATAGAGAAAACACATTCCAAATATTCCAATCAAAGGACACAGGTGCGCAGAATTATGAACGGACCACGGCTTACAAAGCTCGACACTGGCATCTGTATTATAGTTTGGATAGGTGCTCTCTTGCTACAATAGTGTACTTTTCTGTACTGTACATAAAATTGAGTGTTGTGATATCACAGATTTAATATTAACTAGCGGCCGCCCGCGACTTCGTACGCTTGGATCCCGTTTTACCCCCTTCATCTATCTTACGCTGTTTAGATTTTTTCATACAAATGTTTTTTCCCGCTAACTCCCGTTCCCGTGGGAATTTTGCAATATCCTGTTGTAACTAAGCTTTAAGTTTACTAAGGTACCTGCATGCCAAATTTCAAGCGTCTAACTTAAGCAGTTTAGATTTTTCATACAAAAGGATTTTCCCGCTAATTCTCGTTCCCGTGGGAATTCCTAAGTATACTATAACCTGCCCAGGAGTATAAAGAATAATTGTACCAAGTTTCGTTAAAATCCGTCGAGTAGTTTTTATTTCTATAAGGAACATACAGACAGACAGACAGACAGACAGACAAAAATTTTACTGATTGCATTTTTGGCATCAGTATCGATCACTAATCACCCCCTGATAGTTATTTTGAAAATATATTTCATGTACAGAATTGACATCTCTACAGATTTATTATAAGTATAGATAAGTAGTAACATTTAACGCATGAACGCTTACTAAATAGCGTGTATGGAACAAATAATGAGAAGTATGATTCACATTATCTTTTATTTTATCTTCTACTATCCGTAAGGCCAAAGAATAATTTTTACACATCATAACTTAATTACACTAAAAACACATGCTTAAATGCCCACATTTTTAAACAGCTAATTTCTATAAAGCTTCTGTGTGCCTGGAAAACGTTATGTTCCTTTGGACAAGTCCTATCACCAATTAAACCGAAATTTCCCGCAATGGGAATCGAAGCTAGGACCTCTCAGTTGGTATTACCATACCACTAGACCACATAGGCGGATAAACTTTGATTCGATGAGCTGCCTATACCAATTACCGATTCCGTGAACACATGTTCACTAAAATATGGATCCGTACATGCCCCTACATTCCAGAATTCGCGACAAGCCACAAGTTGTGAAATAATTAACTACGTATCTAATTGTTGACGAAGACTCTACTAATGAGGGTTTTCGCGATTGAAAAATCCGCCAGATGGCAATACGTAGACGCGAGGTCCAAATGCTGCATGATTGGTTATTTTTGACATGACATTGACAGATATGTCAAAATCCACCAATCATGCAGCATTTGGACCTCGCGTCCACGTATTGCCATCTGGCGGATTTTTCAATCGCGAAAACCCTCATTCTAATCGTTTTTGTAGAGCTAAATGAAAAATTCAAGGTATTTCTTTGTTCTATAACTTTGCTTTTAATGCTAAGTAGCGTTTTCTGTCTATTAATATCTTGCTACTTTTATGACAGAGTCAGAATTTTACGATCCTTCAAGCCCCGAGACTTGAGAATATAAATCAATTGTTATACGGTCTTATATCAATAGAAAGGTGCACACGTCACTTTAAGGTGATTTATCAAACTCTGGAGAAGCCGGGTGAAAAGCTAATTCTATATTATGTTTAACTGAAAAATTAAACACGTTGCGGTTAACGCATAGCTACATTTAGCAATTAGTACCAATTCCGTCCATGAGTGTTTCAACACGGGAAAGTTATTATTATTAATAATAATTCATAATTGAAGAAAGCAAGGAGGCTTTTCTAACCAAGTTTCTTTAAGTCCAAAATAAACATAAACTACCTACAATAAGTCAGAAATCAATATCGCTATATTCAATTAATTACGTTGAAAGTCTTTCATGAATCTATTGAAAGGCTTACAAAGTTGAACGTTTGAATAGAAATACACCCTTTTCAAGCAAATCTCGAAAGAAAATCAATAAACACTCTGACTTAATAAATAGCTGTATTTTCTTACTCAAATTAGGTTCTATCGGAGCACAAACAAAGTATCTAATTCAGTCATTAAAGCCAGTATTTTGAGATTCTAAATTGCCCTGAGAAAACTTATACAGCCACTACAGACGAATTTACGAGATAGAAGCAGTATTTTTGTAGAATCTTTATCTAAATAGAGTCTCCTCTCGATTGCTTTTTATGGTATCGTAAATAGAAAGTGTATGCAGTGGCGGATTAACAGATTGGCCGTCTGTAGGCTATGAGGGGGGGAGGTTAAGTTACATATGAATAAAGCTTACTAGGCCAATATTTTTTTAAATTAATTCCCGGCAAGTTGGATTACCTACCTACATTTAGATTTAAAAAAGTTATGAATTGAAGCCCTTATGCCGCCTTAAGCTTCAGCCTACTCAGCCTGCTGATAAATCCACCACTGAGTATTATGTACACATACCTACATTTTGCAAGGATACAATACCTATTTGTGCAAATAGGACAATGGCAAAAAAATGCAATGTTATTAATAGCATAAATTATAATAATTTATTATTTAACAATCTCATTTCCAGCATTTTCATATTCTAAAAGAATTATTCCAAACCAATTTATCCGTGCTATAGAATATAAGGTCTCTATAAAATTAATGATCTGTTTGTTTCGCAGTGCCACTGTTTATTTACTCACACAAACAATTTTAAAGGAAAATAAAGCAGACCCGTAAAATATTTGGTGTAGCCAACATTATTTACATGACTCATGACGATTGTATTGAATACGAGATCGTAAATCGATCGGTAGTATACTCGAGTAAACTCCACCGAATCGAGAGAGTAACTTTGCGATAAATGTGTCGGTTCGAGTTCTCGAGTTGTAGTAATAAATCGAGTACAATCAGTTATCTGCGTTTGAATAAACATTAAAGGTGTAGAGAAGGAGTTTGTTATGCTAATTATAAATTTTGATCAAGAAAATTTAAATATGCAAATGACAAATGAGTTTGTGTTAATAGAAGGTATTTATTTTATGGCAGGTGATCCTACGTAATAGGTTTGAAGACCATTATGTGAATAAAATCACCCAGATCCTAATGCTTAGTTGCACACAAGTGCTCCTAGACATTGTAACCTGATAACAAAAAACATTAAAAACACGATTCAGTAAGTCATAAATTATTCTGCCATGTGATTGGATTAAATATTTTAAATTCGACTAATAAAAAAGCCTCAATCTATGCTAGAAATTAAATCAAGTTTTGATCTTTGTTCTGCATGCACCTTAGAATTGATGAAATACCCTAAAACTCATTTTTGCAAATAGGCTTTTAAAAAGCCCTTTTACACGTCACAGTATTAACCTTACCACTGCTTCGGGACAATAAATGGGCCAGTGCTGAGAAGCCCTCTAAGTAAGTATGTAAGTACTCGTAGTTAAATGGCAAAAACTATGCGGGAAGTCTGTCTAGATCACCTACGTCCAGCGTTGCCAGTTTTTTTTTTTCGCCAAGTCGGGACTTTAGTACTTTTTGAGTGAAAATAGCGGGATTCTTCCGTCAGAAGCGGGACATAGTAAAAAAAACCGGCCAAGTGCGAGTCGGGCTCGCACACCGAGGGTTCCGCCGTACAAACGTAGCGGTTTACAATTTATGACGTATTAAATCAAATTACTTACTTGATTCCGTTGCGAGTAGTGGCGAATTTCAAAATATGCGGTATGATTATTTTTTATTTATTTATTTTTCCTATATTTGCATTATAGGTAGGTACCTACCTCAGCGTTTTGAATTTTTGCGTTGATTTAGAATTTCTCACAGTTTAGAGGCAATTAGATTTAAGAAGTGTTTGATATGAATTTCAACTATAATATCTCTACGCGTTCATGTGAAAAAGGGTAGGTAGTAAGTTTATAATTATTAAAAAAATATTTTATGTCATGTAAGCAAAAATAATATTTTAAATTTTATATAACTTCAAATTTATCATTTTCGCAATTTTTCCTTTATCTGTACTATATAACGTTGCTTCGTGCCGAATTTCAAGATTCTGAGTTCACAGGAAGTACCTTGTAGGTTTTGATTCCCTAGCGTGTGACGGAAATTCGTCTAAGGTGTCGGTATAAACTGCTGTATCTTTTGATCGCGTTAACTTAGAAGTTTGATTTTTTTACTTCTTAAAGGGACAATAGATCTAGGTGTTTGGTATAAATTTCAATTTGATACCTTTATTCGTTCGTGAGAAATAAGGTAGTAAGTTTCATTTTATTAAAATATTTTTATTATATTATATAACTGAAAAAATGAAATTTTCGCAATTTTTCCTATATTTGCATTATATGACAATGCTTTATGCCAAATTTCAAGATTCTGAGTTTACGGGAAGTATCCTGTAGGTTTTGATTCCTTTGCGAGTGTCGAAAATTTGTTGAAAATATCGACATAATCGGCTGTATCTATTGATTGGCTTGGCTTAGAAGTTTGATATTTTCACAGCTTAAAGGGACAATAGACTTGAGTATTTCATGTGAATTTCAGCTTGATACGTTCACGCGTTCTTGAGATAAAGGGTCTTGACAGACGGACGGACAGACAACAAAGTGATCCTATAAGGGTTCCGTTTTTTCCTTATGAGGTACGGAACCCTAAAAACGTATATAATCAAAGGTTTTTCAAATATTTATCTTTTATTTGACTTAAAATTACGTTTACGTGACAATAGATAGCAAAACTAGCCATAGAAAATGTATTTTACCAAAAAAATAATATTTTAAATCAGATTAGAGAAGTCTATCGTTAAATTCGTGTTTAGAATAAAAAAACAAAAATCGAAATAAAAAAATTATTCTTTAGAATAATGGCGTTTCAAACAATAGTCTGGTGAAGTGAGTGTCTCTCTCCGAAAAGCGGGACAGAGCCTGTCCCGCGCGGGACATTTAAATTTGATTTAAAAATCGGGACGTCCCGCCAAAATCGGGACGTCTGGCAACGCTGCCTACGTCCTACACAATAGATGTTAGCAACTTCCAATTTAGGCTATAGCAATTTTTCAAATATACCCGTGTTGTTTTCGGTCAGCTGGGCTCACAGCGCCGACCAGTGTTTGCACAGTGGCAGGTCAACCTGCTCGTATGTGCATATTTACGGCTATACAACCACCAACCTGTACTATCTGTATTAAATTTTTCTCTACTACCAGATTTCTTTCTCTTTCTACAAATAACTGGTTATTGCCACTTACTTAAATTATAAGATCTTAAGATTTTACTAGTCATATGTTACATATTTCAAAAGTAAACCAATAATGAAAATTTCAAGACAGTGTCACAGTGAAAACTTGATGCACACAACCCCAGCTCAATAAGCTCTTTTAAGAAATCTCAATTTTCAAAATTTCTTTATTATCAGAATTCCCTGTATAATAGGCGCAGACCAGTTAGTTAGTTTAGTCGGCCGATAGTTGGATGTATGAAAGTGCACATTGGATCTGCCGAATCTTCACAGAAATTATAATCGGGCTCAACTATCGGCCGACAAAAAGTCTGTTAGGCTAAAAACGTTCTGAACCTATCTAACCGCAATTCAAAAAACCTTTCAGATTATTCGAAGAAAACGAAGAGCTGCTGACCCTGTTCGAAAAATTCGAGGACCTCAAAACGCAAGAGGCACTGGCCATCTCCACGGAGTTAGCAGAACACGCTACGAAGGTCATGCACACACTGGATGAGGGCATCAAGGGGCTGGGGGATATTGACGCCTTCTTCGCATATGTGAGGCATGTGGGGGCTACACATCACCAGGTGCCAGGGTTCAAGGCGGAGAACTTTTGGGTAAGTTTTTCTTCAGAACTTCTTGCTGGCAACTTTGCTGATGAAGGACGAAGCACACTTGTCAACCCGGAAACGGACCGTAACTGTATCAACTCGAGGCGGTCAGTATTCGTTCGTTTCAGCCGAAAGACGTCCACTGCTGGACAAAGGCCTCCCCCAAAGATTTCCACAAAGACCGGTCCTGCGCCGCTCGCATCCAGGCACCTCCCACGACCCTCACCTAGTGGAAGGCCGTCGGTCCACCTAGTGGAAGGCCTGCCCACGCCACGTCTTCCGGCTCGTGGTCGCCACTCAACTCAACTACGGTCAGTATTATTTGTATGAAACTCCGTACTGCAACGCTGCCGTCCGGGTTGATAAGTGTGCTATGACCTTTAATAGGTCCCGTGATTGATTGAATCAATTTTATGCTTTAATACGGGGGGCTAAAGTGAACTGCGAGGGAATCAAGGTGCCTGAGTGATTACGTGTCTAGTTTGACTACACTTTAGACGCTAGAGTTCAATCAAAGCTTAAAAACTAATTTAAAGTTATAGAAAATAGCCACGATAGCCGAGTGAAGAGGTCGTTCGGACTGGTCGACTTGTGATTCGGGGAACGCGGGTTCGATCCCTGCCGGCGCTCTACTATTGTAGTGAGCTCACTCTCGTGATCGTGACACGAGCATATTTAGCTTAGAACGAGGGGCTAACGGGACTATTAGTAACTTGTGCAATAACAAACTACTAATCATCTTTTATTAAAAAAAAATACTTAGACGATACACAACAATAAAATTGGCCGTGATTCTGGTAATAATAATCTGATGGGACTAGTACCCAAATATTTTCTATTGCAGATGTTTATGAAACTTTAAGATTTTATATTCCATATTCCTTTCGTTATGCAAAACCTATCGCGAGAGCTGGAATAAAATACCCGTTATCTAAACGCCCGGCAAAGTAAGTACCTAAACCTTTAACCCAAAAGTAAGTTAGCAACACGATGTACCTGAACTGTATGAACAGAGAGCCCAACTTCTGCCTTTCCATAAAATAAATAAGCCTGTAAGTTTACTGAAGTTAATATTCATCGCTCGCTTCTCACAAACTTGGCGGACCGAAAGCAAATGTAGTCTGCTCGTTTTAATTTCTTTACGAAGATTCTGCCGAAAATAGGTAAGATTCTTTTCTGTCCCAATCTCTGATTGAACCGAATAACATTAAAAAAACCATACGCACTAACCAAGATCAGAAGAATATAGGGGAAAGTCTGGTATATTGGACTGTACCACCGTCTTTAAATTGCTGCAATGGCGACACTCAGTGATACATAACTAATAATACCTACATTGATTTATCAGACACATTGTTTCTGCGTATCACTGGTACTTTATTTAGCAGCCGGTCCAATACACCCGACTTTCCCCTAATCATCATCACCAGCCAAGCTAGGATGCGCGCCGTGATAAAATCTTGCCGATGATTTTAGACGACAAATGTATGGGTTTATCGTGCAAAATCGACAAAACACCTCGATAAAAGTTACCTACCTACTGGTTATTTAATCTCCACTGCAGGAGCACGACCGGCAAATGGAAGATGTGGCCTACACTTCCCACGATAGCCAGATGGGTTAAGGAGGCCTGATGTTCGTATTTCGCATATACAAGTACATTTGAGTGTATAGGTTAATCGCTGGTTTAAAATTTCAATTATCTATAAACCTACCATAACATAAAACACCTATACATATATTTCGTTTTTATGTCTGCAACATAAATCTTTCAATATTTCTCATAAGGTGGAAATTTTCTCTTAATTTATTACAACGAAGACTGATATTTACAAAAATGTGAGCTATTTTCTGATGCAACTCTAACGAAAATATTTGTTGCCCGAAAAATTTCCGTGATGGACCGACGTTTTCACTTCATTATTTATTGTGTAAATATTCTAGAGACTAACTAAATTGAGAACTATTTTTAAACTTTTAATAACAGCAACCGTAGTAAATAAGAGACTGAAAAAAGCTTCAAACCAATGCTTGAACCCATACTTGAGTTTGATTCGAGTTTTGATTGTCGTTTTATAATCAATTAGTGTAGGTCGTGGGTTATATTCCCGACTTAGGCAATTCGATTTTTTCAAGTTATTTATAATTATAAATTTAGTTTGAGATGCAACTAACGCTAAAAAATTAAATAACGACGTATGTTAAAGTCATGAAAAACATGAAAACAGCACCGCAGAAAATAAAATAATATACGTGCATAGCCCACGGTCTTTTCTTCTTTCTCTAACGCACTTATGCATGCATGTACCGTATCATAAGAACGTAAAAGGTTGTACATACTTTATTTGAGACGCTTTGTTCTTTAACCTTTCGAAAAGGTAAAAGGAAGGTAAAGAGGTCCTCTAATGAACTTACCTTTCTCTTTGTAGGAAAGGCATTGATTTATTTTTGAGTGCTACCCTCTGAATGCAATGACCGTTTTTAATTGGCCCTCCTCTTAGTTTTGTCGTAGACTTTAAATATTTCTGAAAGGGTAGATCGAGTTACTTTATTGAAGAAAGATTTCCAAATGAAGTTAAAGTGAAGAGACTTCAAATAATTCTAAAAGAATAGAAACAGATCGTGTGACCTTATTTAATTTAAAGGTTTACGTTTGCCACTGTATTGTAGTTATTCGTTTCTCTTGAGGAGAAATTTAACCATATCGGATGGACAAAACAGATTTTCTGACCTAGAACACCATGATGGTCAATTGATTTCTACAGCCTTAATAAACGAAACAGTCATTTTTCTATTTGATAAAGTCGGCACATTACTAGATAGCGAACACAAATAATATCTGTCATAATTATGTTTCATATTCTTTAGCTAGACTCTATAGTCACATATTAGTAGGTAATATTACAAGATAAAATATTAAAATATTTCTTTAAGCTCTCACAAAACATAAGCTTATATTTCTAAAGAACTTGTAACACAGACATAGTTACACTGGCAACATTTTTTCTCTCAGTTATTTTTCATTTTGTTCACGATTACAGAGCAATAAGAATTCCGTCCCGTTGGGTTCCCAGCCAAAATTAGGGTTCAGTGGTTTGATACGATACACTACTCTGAAAAATGTTTAGGTATTTAAAACAATAGGCAGGTACTACAATAGGTGATCCATCTGCTCGTTTGCCTCCTGTCACATGAAAAAAAAACAATTTTATGAGAGTGAGAGAAAGCTCAATGCTAGCTTTTGTTAAACGATTGGACCAATTGCGAATTGGACCAATCGCGCTAGTAAAATAAATAATTAGGTATTCTCATTTGCCGTATCAAATAATGTATGTTTCTTTTCTTGAAACTACGCTGTGAAACTACGCCTACGCAGTTATACGGGTAAACAAAAAGATAAAACTACATACGGAATCCTTTATTCATTCAGAATTTGCACTTGCCACAATTTTATCCGATTAGATAGCTGCCAGGCGTCTGTATCACACCGTTTATTGGCGAATACATTTCCGATAATACCTCCTTACCTATAAGAAAGAAATAAACAACATTCATAACACAGCTTGTAGGTATAAAGCTTCTAGTTTCTTTTTTCATAGAAGTGGGTCACCAGCACAGAATGTTTCAAGTGAAATAATTTGGAATGTCAATTCATACATACGAGTAAAAATATTTGATACAGCTGAAAGCATAGGTATTATTAGGTATTCTTGAATCGTTCGAATTTCATTACACATTACCAATTTAAAACAAATTGTAGAGCGCCCCTTCACCAGGAAACTGTAATATTCAGGACGAGTATTCTTTAGTCTGAAAGAACTGATGCAATATGTATTATAATGCGACTTATGCCTGTATTCACAAAAATTGCTTGCTTAAGTGAAGCAGCAAATCGAACGCACAGCGTTGAATAGAGCTGTGTGATTGGTTCGTGTGTCACCCTGTACGTTCACGCGCACTGTGAGACCTCATAGTAATGTTTGTGAATACGAGCGTAAACTGAAAATTAGCTTGTCAATTAACGTAAATGCTCGAAATACAACCTTTGTTTAGAGGCGAATGTTTGGATGAAAAAAATAATACTTTTAAATTCATCATCAGAACTTTTGTCTCAAATATGGCTTGCCCTACCGTCACTTCGGGAGTTGTACCGATATCGGCTGATAGTTATAAGTATTTTGGTAATCTTCTTTTCTAATCTCAAAAAAGATGTTTCAAACGCTGTCCATTACGAACTCCTAAAATAACATCATACTTAATACGAGTTTAATATGTTTAATCCACGGGTCATATATTCGTAACAGCCTCAGAGCCCAACGCTTATAGCTAGGTTACACCCCCGGCAAAAAATATTGCCTTCTGCTTCGCACATTCGCTACAGCAGTTGTTTTCCAGGCTGTGACAATAAAAGAACTCTATGTATATGGTAATAAATAGTAATAAAATTGGTACGACGATCCTAGCTAGTAATCTAGGCCCAATATAACCAGAGCGACTATGTTCACTGGAATATGGATAAATCGAATTCATTCCCTGCTGCTGTCTTTCTTGAACACTATAATCCGGGTCATCCGGGGCTCTTCAAGGCGATAGTAAATAGGCTGGACTGATTTGTCAAATACCTACCTGGTTTTGCTTGATCAGGCCACGTACAATCAATTCGATCGTTCTTTTCAGCCAAATAACGTCTAGGTACTAAATACAAGCCTCCCCCAAGGAATTCCCGTGACGTCAGTCCACCTAGTGAGAGCCCTGCCCACACTACGTCTTTCAGCCCGTAGTCACCACTCGAGAACTTTTCAGCCGGAACGGCCATCGGCTCTACGAGCATATGCCCCGCTCACTGCCACTTTTCAACCGACTTCAAAAAAAGGAGGAGGTTCTCAATTCGACCCGTATGTTTTTGGCATATACCAATAATTGCTTTCAGTAATGTTAGTTTATTTTTCACAGAAAATCGAGCAGCCGTTTCTGCAAGCAGCGAAGACGACGCTCGGCGATAGATACACGCCGAACATCGAAAATATCTACAAGAAAACCATTCGGTTCATACTGGAAAATCTAGTCAAGGGGTACGAAGAGTCAAGCAAAGAGAACGGGAACGGTCAAAATGGGCAGACTTGATGGATGTATAGTTTAAGCTGCAGTCACACGATTAATGATAATGTTAGGCGTTAAAAGAATCCAATGATGTGGACATTTTTAAGGAATTAATGCCCGTTTTCACCATCAATCCCTAATTTTTAAGTGACCCCTATGAAAACAAAATTCCTGTTTTGTGTTACCAGTCACTTAAAAATTAGGGATTGATGGTGAAAACGGGCATAAGTGGACTTTCCACAACACACCACTTGGATCGTGTGTTGGACGCTTTATTTGTTAATTTTGGATAAATTTTTGCTTAGATTTAAATGTAAAATGAACCATTTTTATATATGGAGGTCTTTTAACAACTCTAATTGCAAAACGTTGTATTAATCTCAGTATACCAAGTTACCAACTAAGTTTACAAACATGTTTTAAGGTACATTGTATCAATTACGAGTATAAGAAATGTATATCGCCCATTTGCGACGACACTGTGACATCTCGACATATACGATTTTTTGTTTTACCGAAATTCTGAACCGCGATCTTGCGTTCTTTTATCTCCAAAAACAGGGTATTTGTTACTCCAAAAACAACAATACTATGAGAGAAAGAGACAAAATATTACGTTATAGCGCTGGCTCGTTCGGCGATCTAGTTGGCTTCGACACTGTGACAGTTCAGTTGCCACCTGCGCTTTGAGATGTGAGGTGCTCTTCGTTTTTAAGAAAAACGTGACATCTAGAGGATACCGCGGTATTGATGACAAAGGTAAGTTTTTAAAATATTTTTATTTTATTCGACAATGTGGCACGTCATACTTATCACAGTGTTCTTCTAAAACAAAAAGCAAAGTAAAAGATAAATTATTTATATGTCACGTTATTCTTGTAAGAAAATCGAAGTATCATCGGGACATCTTAACTAGTAACGTTGTAGATGATGAAAATTTTTCCTATATTGGAAATATGTTGTAGGTCATTTGTTGATGTTCTGTTATTGCAGAATACATGTTATTGAAATTGAATGGTATATCTACTTGTCACGTTGTATACGCTAAACAGTAATACTAAACTCCAGATATCATTACAGATGGGGACTAGCAATGCAAAAAAGCAAAGGTTAACATTTGTGGCGATGCACTGCCTGAAGGAATTCCACAACCTAATCCGACAACATGACTAACAGCGCTATCCGAGCGCTGTGAAAGTGTCTCTTTGAGCTATAATAACGTCGGAACTAATATGAGTAGATGTAGACTGATAAACATACATTCGTTTTGAAGAATAGTTCAAATACTAGAAATACAGTGCAAATAAAACATACTTATACGACTGTCTGTTTTTACAGACACAACAAGCAAAATATTTTATATTAACATACGATAGCCTTAGATTAGCTTAATCTAAGACGATAGCTAGCAAAATTATCTATTAGTAGAAGTATGCTAGAATAGCAATGCGTTGGATGACCCCAGATATTTATTTATTTATGTTATTATTCAATGTTACTTAGCTGTATTGGCTATGTTTTGCTTTCTGCAAAAAAGTATTTTAATGTTTTAATATAATTACAGATAATCAGCAATTGGTGGAATTTTATCGCTTCTTGCCCAAATATACTTTGGCGGGCGCAACATTGTTTTGTATAATAACATTGCAATAGGTATAACTATTTCAGAAAAACTACGCCAATGAAATGGTTACATTATTTATAAATAGTGGTTGTTATTTTTCACTATTAATACATTATTTAAATAACTTTTATAAATTTAATTTTAAATAAGTATAAAAAATTAAAACACCCTAAAAGGTACCAAAATGTCGCTTTTTTGCCATTTTATGCGCCGGAGACGGCGATTTTTGCTTTGATAATTTTAGGATTAAATTGTCATAACTAGTCAGTTAAAAAACATCTATTTACTAACCTAGTAGGTACCTACCTACAATTTTTTCTTCTGCATACATACATACTTAGTACAGTTTCTCTTACTGTGTTTTTTTTTAACTAGTAGTTTACGTGGTTTTACTTTTGAGAGTTTTTGGTTTATTTTGATAAGCATTCGTTTTTAGAATAAGAAAACTTAATGTGAGCTTAAATATTGTATGTATACAACTGTCTGTCTACTTAGATAATATTTTTATAAGTGCAATTTAACATGGCAAAGCGAAATATTCGCCTGTTCCAAAAATTACCTTATTTTTACTGATTGTAATGTTATTAAAATAAAATAAAAATTTTCAAGATCAACGTGTTATCTAAATAATGACTTATATAAATATATTTTTTTACATCATCTTCAACGTGACAACTGAACTTACCATCTTCAAAATATTATTTTTTACTAGAACAACGTGATAAGTTGTCTCTTTTTTTTTCAATCGCTTTAATTTCATCAATTTAGACACAAAGTTATGTCTTACTATAAATATTTAAATTCATTAATAGTTAATCTTCAAACGTTTCATACACAATTAGGTAATCCTAACCTTCTTTTAAGAGTTATGGTCATTCAAAAGTTAAAAAGTCGATTTCTGTAAAACCACTGTTTTTGATATATCACAGTGTCGTCGCAAATGGACGATATCATCGTAACTTCAGTTAATTTATTATAACTTCATAAGTAGATAACATAATTACTCACAATTCGTATTATAAAAGCAATTAAAGCTTCGTTTAAGTTCTATAATTAGCTAAATTCAATTCAATATGCCTTATTAATTTGTTATATGGGCTCTAACTACATAATGGGTCTACGCTTGATTATTTTAAACATAATCAATAATGTAATAGTTATTGAAAAAGTATGCAAAAGATTTCTACGATTAAAAAATTGTATTTTATTTATTTTAAAGATAAATAATAGTTAAAGTTATTCCTTGTGTTCGATACATTTAATAGCATTTAATTTTAAGAAAATTTATATAAATGTATTAAAAAATATAAATCTATAAATATTTTCTTTACTTTTACCCATACTAAAATTAACTTCTAAATTAAGGAAAATGACATGTTTTTCAAATAGGGATGTTAACAAAATGATGGCGAAGGAATTTATTGACTTTTAAATGAGTTAGACGGAAAAAAGTTTCGTGGAATTCGTTTGATTTTGCATGCAAACGAGTTTCCTGATGGTTTCATGAGAAGCCTCCTGGACATCGTAACTCATAATTTGATTTTTATACCTTGACATTTATTTTCAATCAAAGCGTGTATAAAATGTACTTCGTATCTCAAAAACGATGAACGAACGACAGCACATTAGATATACACTTTTTTTAGCAAATTCGCCTTTATAACATGTGCATCTTTGGCATCTGCCACAGCGTATAGTTTAACGTCCCGTCCCCGTACATCAAGTTATAAAAATATCTTTGGACATTTTACACTGTGCCATCTAGCTCCTACCTATTATGCAGAGCCCGTATTATGGGTACACAACTTTATTTATAAACTTTATTTGTAAATACATACTTATCCTAAATAGAAAACACTTATACACACAAATGTTTAAAAAAAACTTAGGGCGATATTGTAAACTAAAGCAACGTCGATTCGTTATAAGTTTCGTCGTTGAATATTAGTTCCTCACCAATATTAATAGGTAAGCTTCAATTTGTTACAAATAACTACGAGTATATGAAATGTGTCGAATTTATAATAATTTTTGAATTTGACAAAAAGTCTCTGTAGCAAATCGATAACCCATCTTATGTAGTTATGATAGAAGTTACTTTGCAACGAAAATGTATTCTAACACGCTGTAGGTACATTTTGGAATAACAGATGACGGTGATTAATTCGAGCACACCTTCTAATTGGAGTTTTGTTTCAATTAGCCAGGGTATTTTGGGCTTCTAATTACCTTGGAGCAACCAAGAGCAAACGAAGCTTATGAAAAGTACACATTGCCTTTCCCAATAATTATAAAATCTAAATTATTGTATGTTTATTATAGGTACATACAAATATTGTATGACAGCCTTTGATAGTGTCAAATTCAATAGATATAAATAAACCTTCAGTATTCTACAGTATTCGATTACGAATCGTCTCGCTCGCAGGCTCGACGACTTCCAGCCTCCCGAACAAGCCGGTTTCCGAAAAGGCTTTAGTACCATAGACCACATACATACGCTAAGGCAGATTATACAGAAGACCGAGGAGTATAATCAACCACTTTGCCTGGCGTTTGTGGATTATGAGAAAGCCTTCGATTCGGTCGAGACCTGGGCAGTGCTACAGTCTCTCCAAAGGTGCCAAATTGACTATCGATATATCGAAGTGTTGAGGGGTTTGTACAAAAACGCCACAATGTCGGTCCGCCTCCAGGATCGGGATTCGAAACCTATCCAGTTGCAGCGAGGGGTAAGACAGGGAGACGTCATATCTCCAAAACTGTTTACCACCGCCCTGGAAGATGTCTTCAAGCTTCTGGACTGGAACGGATTTGGCATAAATATCAACGGCGAGTACATCACCCACCTTCGACAGATTCTTCGTGGGCAGGCCTCCTACTAGGTGGACCGACGATCTGGTAAAGGTCGCGGGAAGAGCCTGGATGCGGGCAGCGCAGGACCGTTCATTGTGGAAAACCTTGGGGGAGGCCTTTGTCCAGCAGTGGACGTCATTTGGCTGAAACGAACGAACGATTCTACAGTAGACTACACAACATACTGAAAATTCAATGATGATGATAGCATAATATCATCGAACCGAAAGCACTAACGAATGTTACATTACCGTAGGGAGAGAAATTAAATTTTGATATCACAAGCACTCTATTTATTTACTTGAGGTCGAGACTTGAGGTAAAAAAAAATTCCCTGTCAAATGTAAAAATACAAGGTAACAGGTGGACCCACGACCTCATAAAGGCAGCAGGAAGGCGCTGGATGCAGGCCGCTACCAACCAAGCGATATGAAAATCATTGGGCGAGGCCTATGTTCAGCAGTGGACGTCCGTGGCTGAAATGATGATGATGATGACCAGTAACACATTATGCAAACGGTTTCAATTTTGGGTTTTTTCTCAAAAGCAAGCCTAAAACTTTACCTACATACCAGCTTCGTTTTCACAATCTTAATGAATTAATTAAGTTCTAAATAACAGAGTCATAACGTCACCCTAATTAAAATACAGATTGTAAGGAACCTTGGACGTAATTAAAGTGGATTATAAACATTAGTAGGCTTATTAGAAAAAACAACAGGGTCGCGGGACCTTTGGCCCGTGGGTTATATCTTAATTAAGGACGTGGCTAAATGAAACTTAACGAGGCAGAAGAGTTTGTTACTTTCTTGTTACGAGTTCGAAAACTATAGTAAAAGATAACTTGTAACGACGACAGCATAAACTAACTAACGTCGGCGTTTGGTGTAGTGGTTCAGAACGGACTACTATGCCGAGAGGTCCCGGGTTCGATTCCCGGCCGGGCAGAAATTGAAATGATGAATTTTAATTTCTGTAACGGGTCTGGGTGTTACTATGTATAATATGTATGTATTTACAAAAAAAAAGTATTTAAGTATGTTTATATCCGTTGTCTAGTACCCATAGTACAAGCTTTGCTTAGTTTGGGACTAGAGGCGCAGTGTAAAATGTCCAAGGATATTTATTATTTATTATTATTTAACTATTGTCAGTTCAATAATTTCGTGCATAATTTATACCTATGTTCCATGTGACTCACGCAGGACCTCCCTGAGGTTAAGTGTTATAAGGATTATTTAATTACTTTTTAGCTAGAAAACACATATCTACTATATAAAAATAAGTCGGGTTTTCCTTCCTGACGCTGTAACTCCAGAACGCACGAACCGATTTCAACGGTTTTGCATTCGTTGGAAAGGTCTCGGGCTCCGTGAGGTTTATAGCAAAGAAAATTCAGGAAAATTTAACAAACGAAATTCCACGCGGGCGAAGCCGCGGGCGGAAAGCTAGTTTTCTATAGATGTCAAAAATATAATCTCAGTTTGTCTCTAAGGTTGGTTGACTGGAGGAGAATGCCGACTGGCATTACGTCCGCCTTATGTACATTGTACAGTGTTATGTGCATGCAAGTTCTAAATAAATAAATAATCAAAGACAAAAGCACACAGAAAATACAAAAGAATAAAAAAGAATGTGTGTTCTGCACACTCCAAAATTTCATCCATAATTTGTGACTTCCACTCGGTAGCTCTAACTACATGTGGCTACAGTTTTTGACGGCTACGTTGCCTAGTATGCGACCAAACTTATCTTGTCTCCCATGCCGTAGTAACTACATCTACTTCGAACTCCTCCTATGTTCTTCTGATTAATTTCGTTGCGAGTCCAGTCACAATTTAACTTTCCCCCGGGACAAACTTGACCGTCACTGGTTGGGTTTTTATTGGCGGTCAAGCTGTAGATCCTGACTACACAAGAGTTGCAGCGGTGGGAGCGAGAGGAGAATAGTCCCGTAGCTACACATCTCGTAGTAGTTGAAATTCGTAGCGCACATATTTATTCGTAGCATTTTAGTAATCATTAACAGCAAAAGAGTTCGTAAACAAGTACATAAATACTGGCACTAGGGTTTCTGATTTCTCGACCTATTTTTTTTCTCGAGTTTCGGGAATTCTCGAGGCGAAAATCTCGAGTTTTCTCGGGTCTCGAGTCTTTTAATTAAAACTCTTGAAATCGGTTGAAATTTAATAAAAACACAGGTTTTTTAATCTAATATACCTACTTTAATGCACAACAATCAATATTAGAATTTAGTACCACTTATTTTGGTCAGGAAACAAACAAAAAATGAAATCTTCTTTCATAATTAATATTAACTAATAATCATAACTTAGTTATTAACTAAAGGAACAAAAGTCATAAAGTCGCGTGTACTTTAAAGATAAATAACAATAAAAAATCTGGAGCTACAATTGAATCACTTGTTTTCCAAAGGACACAAGTCCAAATATGTAGCAAAATTACGATAAATAGTTTTTTTTTATAAACAAAAAAACACTTTTTAATATTTTTTTTTAATTTCTTTAGGATAACGACTTGAATAAACTTTACGAGGAGGCACGAGTACCTAACCTAACAGACAGTTAACAAATTTTTCGGTCTTTAAATCAGTCAGAGTTAAACATACATAATAAATAGGTATAGCATACTCGTAGGTAAAAATTATTACTTAGTTTCGATTGAGATCATTAATTGCAAATCAAATCAGTTAAAAAAGGAAGACTAGGCCAGTCTAAAAGCAACGTTAACCTATTAAATAATTAAAAACTTACTTTTGTCTAAGAAAACAGGCTTTCAAGAGTATTAAAGCTTCAAAATCGAAACTCGAGAATTCTCGAGCTCCGGTATTTTTTTTCTCGTCTCGAATGAAGCCAAATTTCTCGAGTTTTCTCGAGTTCGAGAAGGCTCGAGCAGAAACCCTAACTGGCACACAAAAATATAATTTAGAGTACCTAAGTAGGCAATATTTACCAAAGTGAAATAAAGATATTTTATGTAAAATAGAAGTGAACTTACCTAATAATATTTCGTAGCATTGAGGATAGTGTAGACCTGCAGTAAAAGATCGTAGGTCCAATGAACATCTGAAACAATCGATTTTGTCAATTTAAAAAACATTTCTACACTGACAGAAAAAAATTACGCACTGCTTGTATGTAAAACCGATTCAAACGTCTGTCAATGAAAATGAGGGTAAAAATTCTGAAAAATATTAAATAGTGACAATGAGTAATAATTTCCATTCTAAATGCCCTCCCCTCCTGCGGTTCATTTTACAATTAATTATTTGCCTCATACCTTCATCATAGTACAGTCAGCGCCATTAATCTTTGTTTTGTGGAGGTTACAAGTTTCTGACAGGAGGACAGGCCTTCACTATAGAGCGTTTTGTTTAGCTTTTTAACCGACTTCAACAAAAGAAGGAGGTTCTCAATTCGATTGGTATTTTTTGGACTCCAAAATTATCATTCATGGTCATAATATTTGTCCTAATAAACAAATAACGTACTAATTATTTTTATACTTTTAGTGGACTTTTTTGGAGGCGGCTTAGTTTTTGAAGTCAGTTTTTTTTTTCTTTAAATCATTATGGAATGTAACTTGATCATAATTTAAGTTTACGATATAATATAGAGGTCCAAAAGGAGGAAAAGGAAGATGTATGTCAACATCATTTACAAGTCTCATAGGGTTTCATCACTGTCAGTAAGTAGGGCTCAACCGAAATAATGGCCTTATGTGTTCTCTTTCCTGAAAAACTGAAAATCATTATACTAAATTAACTCAGCGATGGAAACGAGGTAACAATATACTTTATTATAGCAGTGTCAAAATAAAACAAGAATGAATTAGCAATATTTTGAGCCCAACTGTACAATTGCCCTCGAAAATGCCGCTAAGAAATAATTCAGCGAGAGAAAATAACTTTGTCCCGTGAAGGCTTCACTTTGTGGGCATAGATAAATTATATGGCAGGAGATATGATTTTTCCTCAATCAAAGAAGAGTTTATTTTTAAAACTGAGAGAATAAATTATGTCATATTTCCATATATCTATCTATATCAATCAGCCTTTGGGTTGTCTTCGAACATGCCTGTACAGTGTCCCAAAAAGCTCGGACCGTGGTTGTAAAATAAAACACTGATCCAAGTAAAGTGAAGTATATTGAACCTTAATGTTTTAACTTAAATAGCCAGGAAAAAATCAAATGATATCGCGATTGAACGAAGCACATCGCCATCTAGCTACGCAATTTCAGAACCTATGACTTTTGACATTTTCCATAACTGTTTTCTAAACTATGACAGACGCAATCTCAAACATAACCGCCCACCATGAACACCGTGCGGTGTTCATCATTAACATTAGTATCGCGTACATGAGACTTCGACAAAATACCTATAACTTAGTTATTAGTCCCAACTAATATTATAAATGCGAAAGTAACTCTGTCTGTCTGTCTGTCTGTTACGCTTTCCCGCTTAAACCTCGCAACCGATTTTGATGAAATTTGGCATAGAGATAGTTTGAGTCCCGGGAAAGAACATAGGATAGTTTTTATCCCGGTTTTTGAAACAGGGACGCGCGCGATAAAGTTTTTCTGTGACAGACAAAATTCCACGCGGGCGAAGCCGCGGGCGGAAAGCTAGTTAAGTTATAAAGTAGTGTACTTGATACCTGATTGGACTGGTACGATATAAGTAATGACATTGGCTTGTATAAAAATATCAAAACAATTAAAATAACTTAAGAAACAAAACATAGTTGACACTTCAATACTTAAAACATAACACACCTAATAATTATGCTATGTGAGACTTGTGCGAGTACAGTTGCTTATGACTTCAACAAATCCTAATATTCAAAACCTACAATAATAAACGAGACTCAATTAGGCTGCCACAGGTAAGACACAATTTCGAAACAGGTCATTTTATGGTAGAGCTTTTGCATAACACGTTAGCCTACGAACAACACGAATAATTATTGGAAGTGACGGGAAGCTTGTCAACAAAGATGTCATAAAGCCAACGAGCCGGGGAAGATCATTCTCTTTCACTAGCCCTACGTTATCTATTTTGGGTACCTGGGAAGACCTACCTGTGATGTCTCTGTAGAAACTGAGCTGAGTATTTGAGTATTCTCTGAGAGAGTTGCCATCACTGAAGACTACACATTGCAAACCACACATATTGCTTATGTTTTTCTAAATTGGTATCTTGGTTACAACCTAGTGGACTGTATTCGATAGCTCTTTTGTCAACCAAGAGAGACCATTCCTCAACAACGGCTCACTTGTCGTTGTGGGCGTGCGAACTGATGATTCTGCTACTATGACATAACGGCGAACCGTCTACAGGTTCTGAGTGAACCTGGCCAGATAGGATCCATCCAAGCCTTGTGTTCTGCGCTAGAGGAGAGCCTGGAGAACCCTTGATTATTCCTTCTACTAAAATCTGGCTGTAAATGTCGGCTCCTAGAATCAAATCTATTTTATGAGGAGTGTGAAATTTGGGATCGGCTAATTTGAGTTGTATCAAGCTTTGACTCAGTTGACTCTTGACCCTCCGCTTTGGGATGACTGATGTCAGTTTCTTTAACACGTATGCTTTAACTGGAATGGCAAAAGTGGGATCAAGAGTCGATTGGAGCTTAAAGCTTACCAATGATTTCGAAACAACAGGTTGAACTCTATCACCTACACCTGATACATTTACATTACATGAAACTCGTTGTAGACCTAGTGATCGTGCTGCTGACTCCGAGATAAATGAAGCCTGAGAACCTTGGTCCAACAGAGACCTAAAAGTTAGCTTGCTTCCGGACTGCGATTCTACCTTAACACGTGCAGTGGCCAGAAGGACTTCACTATAAACACTGGAGTTATTGGGTTCGTTACTAGGCAACGAAGTGGCTACAATGACTTCACTCTTGTCAACTGATGAGTTCTCAACATTTTGATCAATTGACTTGGGACTACTGACATGCAAAAGAGAATGATGCTTCCTTTTACAAACTCGGCACCTGGAAGTTTGACGGCAAGCAAATACGGAGTGACCAGAACACATGCAATTATAACATAATCCGTTGGACTGAACAAAACTACGTCGTGCTTTCACCTGTTCTTTTGCAAAATTCTTGCAATTGTATAATCTATGACTCTCTGAACAGAATGGACACGATATTTCAGCGGCGTGATGGACAGAAACGTTATTGCGGACTACACTATTTGGCTTTACAGATGGAGAAGGCAAAAACTCCAGCGACCGAAACCTGTGTTCTAAAAAGTTCTTAAATTGGCTCATAGTAGGTTGGTCGTCGGAAGTGCTTATTTCTGCCTCCCACAACTTGCGAGATTCTGGATCTAATTTTGCGCTAATCAAATAAATTACGATGACATCCCATGAATCTGTCTCTAAACCCAAATTCTTCAGCCCGTTTAGGCAATCGCAAGTTGTATCTAGCAAAGATTTGATTAACTCAGATGATTCGGAACTAACATTTGTCTGGCTAATCAAGCGCTTTAATAGACAGTTGGCTAAATACTTTTTATTGCTGAACCTTTTATTCAACAGAGACCAAGATTCGGTATAGTTTGCATCAGTAACAGGAATGTGACGCAAAAGTTGCTCTGCCTCTCCTGTTAAGTGGGCCTTAAGATAATGCAACTTGTGAACGTTTTCCAGACTATCATTCCTATGGACCAGTGACTCAAACAGATCTTTAAAAGTGGTCCACTCAGTGTACTTTCCACTGAAAGTGGGAATACTAATTTTGGGTAGCTTAACCTGTGGCATACTAACTGACGTACCGGACTGCGGGATTGGAGACTTACTGCTC
This sequence comes from Ostrinia nubilalis, assembly GCF_963855985.1. Classification (NCBI taxonomy): domain Eukaryota; kingdom Metazoa; phylum Arthropoda; class Insecta; order Lepidoptera; family Crambidae; genus Ostrinia; species Ostrinia nubilalis. The sequence continues at coordinate 1,281,779 of NC_087101.1, forward strand.
GAGGCTACAGCAACAACTTTACTCAAGCTCTCTTTTAAGTTGGTCTTATAGTCGCAGTAGAGCTCGTGTGTGGATTCAAAAACGTCATCAGTAAAATAGCTAGAGCTCCTGTACTCGTCAGTCTCAATATCTGAAATAATAGTTCGGTGCGTATCAGTAAACAACCTCCATTGTTCCTCTAATGTTTCCAGCCGTGTCTCAATGTAAGCTTGGGTGATTCGGGATTTAGGGGACTTTTTAAAGTTTACATGACCCTTGCTAATCGAAACCCTCACATCCTCCTGTAACTTAACTAAGGCTTCCATATTGACCTCTGAGGAGTGATCCATAGAGTGAAAAGACTTTTCTAAATCACTAGGCATGGAAATATTAAATGAACAGTTAATTACCAACAGAGATTAAGATCGCAATTAAATTAAAGTTAATTAATTGCGCACAGTTAATTAAGAAATCATTAACACACTTTGAAAATACTAAGTCCAAAATCGCAAAAAATTCGAAGTCTTTGAGATGCAAAATTTTCTAAGTGTTTGAACAAAATTGAACTTATAAAAAATCGGGCATAGGTTCCCCGTCTGTTCACTTTTTCGCCGATTATTCTAAGTCTTAGCTACGAAACTAAATAAATTACAAGTGTTTGACAACTGCTAACTACATAAGAAAATCAAAGTCCAAACTGTCAATTTCGATTTTGTCTCTGATCACTGTGACTCACGACTGTTCCGATTTGCACTGCTTTTACCGCCATCTGGTTGCTCCTCGTGAATTCCATAAACTCGCACCGCTTTTAGCGCCCTCTGGAGAATCCTTGCGGGTGGCACTGCTTTTAGCGCCGTCTGGTGGAAAATCCAATCCAACTGCTTTGCGCTGACGTCATCACAGCAGAATCCGCTTTCCGCTTCCGCAAAGCACACCATAAGCGACAGTCCACCGCTTGGTCGGTGTGACGAGAGAGTGGCCAGCTGTACAAACCTCCACGTAGCCCTTATATCCGGCGTACCGAAGGACCACAACAATGTACAGTGTCCCAAAAAGCTCGGACCGTGGTTGTAAAATAAAACACTGATCCAAGTAAAGTGAAGTATATTGAACCTTAATGTTTTAACTTAAATAGCCAGGAAAAAATCAAATGATATCGCGATTGAACGAAGCACATCGCCATCTAGCTACGCAATTTCAGAACCTATGACTTTTGACATTTTCCATAACTGTTTTCTAAACTATGACAGACGCAATCTCAAACAATGCCTCATCTTCAACCTTCCACCGACTTCTGTCCCTGGCCACTTGCATCCAGTTTATTCCAGCTTGTTACCGGAAGCTGGATGTCATTTATCCATCTTTTAAGCGGTATTATTGCTTGAACACGCTACTGCAGTAGTAGACCAGTATACTATCCCGATTTGTAAAATGCTTTTTGTAATGGATAGCCCATTTATGAAGGAAGGCTTTAATCTTTATAACATCACCCTACAGCCAATAGGGGTAGAGCAGTAAAGAATTTTTGCAAAAACGGGAAATATTTTCACGCGTACGAAGTCGCGGACACACAGTGTAGCTATTTTATACAGGGTGTTGATTTCAAGCCTCAAAAAAAAATTACAAACGAAAGTGGAATTTTTAGCGAATATTTTCCGTGCGAAATTAACTGTACTGTGGCTCGCAATACTGTAATATTTTGCATTTGCGGCACCATTGAGCTACGCGGATCGCTCGCTTATCATGTCGGATAGCCTACTGAAGGAAGCCTCGTAAAGTAGTAGTGTAAATAGGTATTTTTCTTTGACTAACTAAAGTTAAAGTTCGTTTAAAATTTTTTCGAAGTCAATTTTTTTACTGATTCGTGATCAGAATAAGCTACTTATTCAACTCCCTAAATATGGCGATTATTGAAATAAACACCCTGTATAACTGTCCTCTAGGTAAGTATTTCCAAACATCTTGAAATTGATCAAATATTGTCTTAACACCTTTGCTGCGGCAGTAACTTTCTGATACTTTCCATTCCTGCGGTACAAGGTCAGTAAACCTGGTATTAAAACTTACATTGTGGCGGCACCAGGCTTAAAGACCTTGTAATATTTAAGATATATTAATTTTATTTTTGGCTTCATGTTAATAGATATTGTGTTTTTTTTCTTTGAATATTAATAATAATGCATTTATTGACATACACCTGAAGGCGTTCGTGAATAACTTGTTTAGTATAAAAATTATACCTATATTCAAAATACAAGGCTTATGCACCCTGTGCCGCACTGAAGTAGGGAAGTCTGGTGGGTATTCTAGGGATGTGAAATACAAATATCGATAGTTTAAATTAAGTTTTAATAAAAATTTAAAAAAGTAACAAACAAAGATGTTTTAATAATTTAGTCTAAATATTTTACAAATAAGACATACGTGCATAAATACTTAAATAAGCTATATTTAAAGAAAACATATTATTTAATAACATTGAGTTACAACTTCAAATGTTTGTCTCGAAAAACATTATTTAAATTAGCAATAAATCGTGTAGCAAATTAAATTATAATCAATTTGCAGTTTTGATTTTGTTTGTTTCTCTTGACGCCATGTCGACATGTGCGTTTCTTACGAATGCGAGGCAACACTGGCTGCACGAAGCTAGCGTGGGGTGCGGTACCAGGTGCGCAGGGTACAAGGTGCTTCGACCTGGTTTCGCATTGTGAAGATATTTTATTACTTCCGTGCGGTACCAGGTCTAAAAACCTGGTATTAAGGTAGGTACATCATTGGATTCTATTTTAAGAATACATCATAGATATATATTCATCACTTTCCTACACCGGACCCAATTGAAGTTATGCCTTTCGCACGACAAGGAAGACTATAATTTTCTTAGCCGCACGGTAAGCGAGACGTACACAAGGTCTATAGACCTGGTTTCGCACTCAACGTGTTAAGGCTTGGTATTTCTGCTAAAGTAGGTATTTCGCGCTGTCAAAATCTGCGCGCGCAATTGTTCGCCGAAAACAGCGCGCCAAAGAGCTCCCGCCACAATTTCCAGCTACACAGTATAGAAATACGCAGTTGGTTAGGTTAGGTTGACTTCCTTCCGTTCAAGCGTCACACTCACAGCACTTTCTAATATAAATTATATCCAAGTGATACAAATTAAAACAACTTTCAGAATTTTTGGGAATATATTTTAGAATCGAATAAATTAATATAAAATATAACTGCCAAAGTAAACACGGTTCAAAGAGGCGTGGCGTCACCCGACCTTCCGGAAGTTCCGCGTCGGCCAAAATAATTTCAAGATTACGTCACCCGACCTATGGGAAGGTCATCGGGAGCTTGAGCGATTGGAAAAACATTTTATGATCAGTTACTCGTAGTAGCGATTATTTAGAGCTTGGATAATAAATTATAGTTGTTGCAATTCACGAAACTTTGCATGTGATTAATTACATTAATCAGTACACGCATCAATTTTGTTCAGTCTTTTTGTTTATTAATAAATAAAAATATCATACTAAAATTGCATACATATTTGTTTGTATTGATCTGGGTGTTTTCTTTCCATAATTTATGTATAACGTATGTATCGAAAATCACTATGAGCATCACAATTTGAGATTTCACTTGACATGATTGCAATCTGACATGGAGTTTTCAAACACTTGTAAAAATAAAAAGTAATTAAATCAAAAGCAGTAAGTAAGTATCTAGTATTGATATCAACTTCGAAGCAAATGACTCCCAAAATAACTTTCTACCCCTTTTACACGTTTGTCATGAATTATAATATTAAGGAATTGTTAAGCAAAATTTCAAGTAGATTGAACCAAAAAATCACTTTGTCCCATACAAACTTTGCCCCCTTTTTTCACCCCCTTCATTTCATGACCCCATTTCGGAAAATCGGATGCCTACGTCATACAAAGAACACACCTTCCAACTTTCAGGTCTCTACGATATCCGTCAGTCATTTAGGACAAAGCATTTTTATTAGTTGTCCAATACTCTATCGTTCCAGGTATGTCATTGACAGGAGGGCGCTACTATCTTAATGAGTTATTTATAAATGCTAAATAGTAAATATTAGTTTGGATTGTGAAATATCCTATCCTACTAATATTATGAAGGCGAAAGTTTGGATGTCTGGATGTCATGATGTCTGGATGTCTGGATGTTTGTTACTCTTTCACGCAAAAACTACTTAAGGGATTTTGTTGAAACTTTAATAGGTAGCTTTCCCTCCGCAACCTTATTGGTATTCCATGTATGTGTCTTTTAACTGATTTCTGTTAAACATTTCATGTAAAATTTGTCCAGTTATAACTCCATTTACATCTGCATCTGTAAACAAGGGTTCATGTTCTCCAGACCAGACGCCGAGTAAACAGAATCGTCTTTCAGTGACGTGCAGCTGCCCCTATATTTGACCCACTGACCTAATATTTTATTATTTATTGGTATCAGTGTGCTCTTCTAAAGAGTGTAAGACGATTGTATGTAGGTACTATTAAAATGTAATTTTAACTCATTGGTTTTGTCTCATATTTGAGGAATGTACTATGTATCATGAGTAGAATCTTCGTTTAAAAGGATGCGAACCATTTAAATTTCAATAGGTAGACAAAATTGATAATTCTTAATTATCAAACATTTTAGCTTTCTCCAGTAACACTGATATTATTATACTGTGACTCATCAAAGTCATCATTGTCAAAAATATTGACAAATCGCGAACTGTCACGTCCAACAAACTGACACGCGTCCGTCCTCCGTAAGCGCCACCGCGCGACTGATTGAGATTGTCCAAGCCGTCATGGACGATTTTTTCCACATTTTTTAACATAGTAACTAAATAAGACGCAATATAAAAATTTCATCCGTTAAAAGCCCTCAAGTTATTTCTGAACTTTAGTTTAGTAAAAGATTTAGAATCTCAAATCGCTTATTTTAAAAATAAAACCATAAATAGAAAACGAATAGAGGTAACTTTGGGAATTTATTCTATCGAGTCAACTTCATCAAATCGTGTTTCCATCCGTTAATAGCCCTAGAAAATATCCTCAACTATGCCCAATAAAAATCTTAGCCTTTAATTTTACTGTTTAGTACCTCAAAAATGAAAAATGAAAACCTCATTTTCGCCATTTTCTCTGCTACCCGGCCTTAACTAACCCTTGAACCATGATTGGCAAAACAAGACTTCTCTGTGTTTCGGTACACGAAGGACTTAAGTAAATATTGAGGGATACCCTGATACCCTCACGATTGCCTAACTGAGAGGCATCCGTCCCTCTGTGTCTGATTGTGGCCTGCATTTTTAAAAGGGTATCTATTTGCTAAAGTGGGCGCCGCGGTTTGGAGGTACAATAACAAAGTCATCTTGAAACAAGGTTACAGAGTTACAGATGAGAAAAAGCATGGACGGGACGTGCTATTGATTACGCCCGTATTCACAAACGATGCTTGCTATAAAGCAGCAAATCGAACGCACAGCGTTGAATAGAGCTCTGTGATTGGTTCGTGTGTCACCCTGTGCATCCACGCGCACTGTGAGACCTCATAGTAATGTTTGTGAATACGGACAATAGTTACAAACCTACTAGCTAGAAAACCATCTAAAAAACTCAGCTAATACAAAAGTTCAATACAGGTTGACCAAAATGTAATGAAACAGCAGACTTTTTTTGTAATTTCAGTTGGTCCCATAGTGAAAGTTGTTTATGTTCACCTTCTATAAAAACATCGTGACGGTAAAAAAATCATCCAGTCAAACTCATGCCTGTCACAAAATACCACTGCCTCAGGGCCAGACCAGTCATTGTTACATTCGGAGTTGGATGTAATACGAAACAAAAAGAATAAAATAGATGTAAAACACAACAAATACCTTTCTAGCTAACGGTCAAAGTCCAGTCGCCATACTTCAGTCGATACACTTAGCACTATTTCATCACAAGTCACTACACTTACACTAGTCCCAAATAGGTACATGGTACATACTAATTAAAATCCCTAAAACTATCGATATAATAAAGATTTTCACCGTTTTCACCCTAATGAACCCGAAAATAGCGAAAGCCGTGCGTGCTGTGAAAACCGTGTGACCGTACTGTGAACGGGGCGGATGGACGCGTTGCAACTAACAAACTACCCTCAGATTATTGTGGTTTTTGAAATATCATTCTACCGTCTTTACGAAACAATATAAAATAAAGATTGTGTCAATTATAAAGGTGGCGAATCGTTGAAACGATTTACTAGTAGGATGTTACACATAAACAATGATATCATGCGAATATTTATTTATTTTATTTATCCCAACTAATATTATAAATGCGAAAGTAACTCTGTCTGTCTGTCTGTCTGTCTGTCTGTTACGCTTTCCCGCTTAAACCTCGCAACTGATTTTGATGAAATTTGGCATAGAGATAGTTTGAGTCCCGGGAAAGAACATAGGATAGTTTTTATCCCGGTTTTTGAAACAGGGACGCGCGCGATAAAGTTTTTCTGTGACAGACAAAATTCCACGCGGGCGAAGCCGCGGGCGGAAAGCTAGTTTATTATTATATATACAAACGAATAATATACAAATTAATATATCGCACAACTTATAATCTCATATTTATCTGTAAAAAATATTTCTAAAACGTGAACTTTCTGTTTTAATGTTATCATAAATCCTTTCTCATGAAATAATAATCGAAATCAATAACCAAATTCCATGGAAATGTCATTAAAACGTCGTTCCGCAGGATTTGTTGATTTCAATAACACTCTTCCCTTGAAAACGGCTCGAGTGAATGAAAATATTAAGTATATTTCCCGTGCGAAATAAGGTGCGAGTCTCACAAGGGGACACGGGTAATTTAATATCACTCTTTCATTCAGTATGTTAAACGAGTATTTCCTTAGAAAATAAAATGAGGAACCTGGAACCGTCGGTTCATAATATGGTTCTTTTTCAACAAACCTGGAGGTTTTTTAATAACAAGAAATTCATTTAACCCAACAGATCACTATTTCTAGAGAACCCAGCACAGCTTTTGTGGCAAAATTCTACCGGAGTGACTTTTTTACAGTATATCTTCAGTAGAAAAAAGTACTTTATACAAATGTTAGATAGAATACACACACGAGCCAATCACAGAGCTCTTTTCAACGCTGTGTGTTCGATTTTCTGCTTCACTTAAGCAAGTATCGTTTGTGAATAGGGCGTTAGCTTACTGTACCCTTGAAAATCTGCTTACAATTCTCAAAGAATGAAAATTTTATCGAAAAGCCACATGAAACACCTACTTACTACCCGTTCGCGCTAAGTTTGCCGGTCCGTGGAATGCGCGTCCCCTCCTCCAACCGCGATTAAACGCAATTTGTTAGTGATTAAACGCAATTAACCCGGCGAGCGTAAGGTTGGGTGTGGTACACCCAGACCTTGAAAAATCGATTAATATTTTAATAACGAATTGTTGTTATGCTTCGTGCGCTCGAGTAGCTGCGCGGAGGGACATACGGAAGCGTCCCTTGCCACTGTTTCAGGCGACCGCCGCCCTGCGCATGCTGTGGACGAGGTCTAAGGTGTCCGCTTTTTAGGGGCGGGTCACTGTCTATGCTTTAATAGTTGCGTTGCCTAACTTGCACTTTGCTTCTGCTTTGCTGCTTGTCTAGTATAGATGCTGGCCTTCCTTATCCGCATCACTGCGGGTGAGGAGGCGAATGGTCTTGAGGGAGAGCGCAACGGTCGTGAAGATCCTCAAGGCAAGACTGAAGGATTGTCCTGCACGTGGTTGCCGCCCTGCTATTGGTCTAATTCCTTATGAAATAGACGTAACGGAAACCTTCTGTCGGAGTACCGCCGGGATGTCGAGGTCATGTCCTTGCGTGTCTATCATCAAAAAGACGATGGTAGATGGTAGAATGACCTCCTGCACCTAGGTCACACCTGAGGGTCCATTCTCAGGGGGCAAGCCTGATGCCACCGGGATGCAGAAATCGGGCAGCTCATCTTGAAGGGTGCTGGGGAGCCAATGGCGTGGTATACCCCCAAGAAAAAGCGCTGTAACCTGATGATAGATGAGTCATAGCAGCGAACTTTTATAGGGACCGCTGCTGAAACAAAAGTCCTAAGCTACCGAATCAATGGCGGTATAACCATTAACCAACCAGAGGTTGAGGAGGCGCGGGCGGCCTTGGATGGACACAGAAAGGACCCAACCGAACAGTGGCGGTATAACCACAACCGGCTACCACAAGCCATGCGATGGAAAATCTGAGCAAAAAGTGTGGCAGTGGTGCTAGGGGAGGCATCACGGGTTTCAAAAATATCCCCAACAACCAACATGAGCGCAAAAGCCAAAAGTGATTTACCCCAGGAGGGTACCAGCAAGGCTGGCGAATCCCTCCCTGAGCATCGCTCAGGCTGCCCTACGTATTCTGGGGGGGGCAAGCAATTGCGTGTTGGAGGAGCTGCAGGAGGCAGCAGGGGCCAGACCAAATTGGGAGGGCCAAAGGTCCCGAAAGGGATAAAGGCACCGAAAGGTGAAGTGGAGGGCGCACCAGGTGCAGGGAGTGGGGTGGCACCGTCGGGGAATGCTCCCCACATGGGGCGGGCACCTAAGCGGAGCGCCGAGAACCCACGGGGTCTCGTTGTGCGAAGCGAAGGCGGCCTGAACCAGGGGGGCGGCTCTGGCAGTGTGGCTCCACACAGTGCACCACCCGAGCAGCGACTGCCTGATGTGCGTGAGGCGCTAGGGCCGCAGGGTAACACCAGTGGCACTGCGCTTAATGCAGCGGAGGGCGGCGATCTGCAGGGGAGAAGGAGGCGCAAAAAGCGGTCGGGATGCCAGAGGAGGGTGAAGGCTGAGTTGCGGAGGCAACAGGCTGAGGACGCCACCTCAACGGCAGACCGGACTAAAAGGGCGAGGGAAATCAGCGGTGAGAGCCAAGTGCTGGTCAGCGCCAAGCGTGCTAAGACTGAGGAAACTCAGTCCTATGCCGCGGCTCTGAACATCTATAAGATGGCGATCACCGCTAAGGACTTTCCAGGGACCTGGCTAGGCGAGGAGGAGTATCTGGCGCTTCAGGGTATCATTTTTGATAAACTGGAGATCACGCCGGACCCCATCCCCGTCGTCAGCATGGGAAACCTGAAGTCAGGGGCAATTCTCTTCAGGTGTGAGGGGGAGAGCTCTATGAAGTGGCTTCGCACACTTGATGGTACTGCCGTCAATGGTGTGGAGCTTAGGGTGGTGGAGGCTAAGAACCTCCCAAAGCCGGTAAAGATGGCCTGGAAATCCAGGAACGTCACGAGGCAGGACACAGGGCGGGTCATGAGGTTGCTGCAGAGGTTACATCCGAGCCTGAAGACCTCGAACTGGAGCATTGTTGGCTCCACTGTAGAGGGGATGGCGGTCAGGAGAATCGTCCTGATGGACGAGGCCTCTGCGGCGTATATTAAAGCCCGTCAGTACATCCTGAACACTGGGATTGACCGGAGCATCTTCAAGCTCCTCGAGTACGATGTGAGGCGTGGGGATGAACCGGTCAGTGCCAGTGTGACGGCTGAACAGCGGGGGGATGCGGTGGCGGTGCCGGAAGACTGCCCGCGGACAGAGGAGCAGGCCTTGGAACCGATAGCGGGACCTAGTGCGGGTGAAGGGCTATCCGGAGGGACTGGGGGTGGGGAGGAGGAGCTGGTGGTAGATGAACCTGCTGCCGCTCCGTCTCCCGCATCCATAGGCTCGCTGGAAGCCATAGCTGACCTGGACCTGGGACGGTCCTCGCCGCTGGAGTATGATATCTCCGCGGATGAGGAGACCGAGCTCGGGGACAGAACTTGACGTCTGCAGCTCTCTTCGGGGGTTTAAGGTGCGTTCAAATTAATCTGCATCACTGCAAAGCGGCGACTGCCATCATGGCACGAGAGCTCAAGGTCAAAAGATATGATATCGCCTTAATCCAAGAGCCCTACCTGTACAAAGGTGAGGTGAAAGGACTCGGCGGCACAGGTGGAATGTTAATATATAATTGTTCTACTAATGATACGAGGACTTGCATTTATGTCAGAAATGGGATAAGTGCGATTCCTCTATCCAGGTTTTCTTACAGGGATCTCACAGCAGTGAAGATCCAAAGGGAGGGAGATTTGCGAGGAGTGATAGTGGCATCGGCATATCTCCCATATGAAAAGGCAGATCCTGTGTCAAGGCAAATGCAGGATCTGATACAACACGGCAACCAAGAAGATCTGGAAACCATCATTGGTTGCGATGCGAATGCTCATCATGTTGTGTGGGGCAGCTCAAACAACAACGCCAGAGGAGAGAGGTTACTGGATTTTCTGGTGAGTTCTGAAACACATGTTATTAACAAGGGTAACAAACCTACATTCTTCAATGCCCGGAGGGCAGAGGTGATTGACCTGACGCTTGCATGTAAAAAGGCAGTCCGGAAAATCACTAACTGGTATGTTTCGGACGAGATATCATTGTCTGACCATAACTATATATGCTTTAGGTATAATGCTCCTATAAGAAAAGACGCAATAAAAAGAAGGAATCCCAGGAACACTAATTGGGAAGACTTCAAACGGGACCTAAGGACGGAACTTAGTGAACCAAAATGCAAACTTAACTCTGTGCTTGAAATAGAGTTTGACGCTGATCGAATCACCAATGCCTTGAAGACTGCCTGGAGGGATAACTGCCCGGAACGCGAGGCGGGATCGAAGAAACTTCCATGGTGGACCAAGGAAATAGCCCTATTACGAAGGGAGACAAGAAAGGCATTCAATATAGCAAGAGCTAGGAATGACTTTACAGAGTATAGAAGAGCACTGACGGAGTATAGCAAAGCGGTGCGAAAGGCAAAGAGGAAGGCATGGAGGGATCATTGTGAGATGATCAACTCAGTTCCCGAGGGCATGAGACTGACAAAGGCCATGTCAACAACCAAAGCGAACCCACTCACTACAGTATGGAGTGAGAGGGGGGGATATACGGAAGCAGGCAAAGATACGTTGAAAACAATGATAGCAACGCACTTTCCTGAATCACAGGTCCTAAACGATGATCAAGATCCAATCAGCGTGGAGGAACAAAATAGAACAACAAACAAGCTCGACTGGGTTACGGCTAAAAGAGTAGTGGATGAGACTAAGGTGAGATGGGCAATCGGGAGCTTTGAACCATACAAGGCACCAGGCCCAGATTCGATCTACCCAATTCTCTTGCAGCAAGGAATCTCCATTCTGAATCCTCATCTATGCAGGTTATACAAAGCCTGCATAGCATTTGGATACATACCTAAGGTATGGAGAGAAGTCAAAGTGATCTTTATACCTAAACCAGGTAGACCGGATTACAACGACCCTAAGGCATATAGGCCAATAAGTCTACAATCTTTTCTTCTCAAATCGCTTGAAAAACTTGTAGATAAGTACATAAGACAAGGACCACTAAAAAGATTTCCTCTACATGAGCTACAATGTGCATACCAGGCAGGGAAATCTACAGAAACTGCGCTACACTATGTAACCGGCAGGGCGGAGGCGGCTCTTGAGAGTAGGGAGGTTACTGTTGGGACATTTGTCGACATAGAGGGGGCATTTGACCGCACTACCTTCGTCTCTATAGGAGCTGCTGCTTCTGACCACGGGGTACCACTACCTCTATGCCGGTGGATAGACTGTATGCTTAAAGGCAGGATTATTCAATCAGAACTGCAAGGAGAGTGCATGAGTGTAAGGACTGTCAAGGGCTGCCCGCAAGGGGGGGTACTCTCACCCTTGCTATGGAGCCTGGTCGTGGACTCACTACTTGTGAAACTTAACAAAGGACCACTCTACACGGTTGGATATGCAGATGATTTGGTAATTATGGTAAGGGGCAAGTTCCCAACTATTGTGACAGACATCATGCAAAGAGCCCTCAACACACTGGAAGAGTGGTGTGACAAAAACCACCTCTCGGTGAATCCGGGAAAAACGAATGCTATTGCATTTACAAAAATGAGAAATACAACAGGGCTAGGACATCTCTACCTTTATGGTAAACAGATAACCTGGACCAATGAAGTGAAATATCTAGGGGTAATCCTAGATAAGGAACTTACATGGCGTAAACACCAAGATACGGTCATAGCTAAGGCTATGAGAGTGCTGGGAATGTGTCGTGGTGCATACGGGAAGACATGGGGACTTAGTCCCAGAGTGATGAGGTGGATCTATATAACTATGGTGAGACCAATAATACTTTATGGCAGCATTGTCTGGTGGCCTAGAATTAGGTTACAGACGTGCAGAACGGCACTGGGCAAATTGCAAAGAACTGCATGCCTAGCAATAACGAGTGCGTTTAGAACTACGCCAACTGCAGCATTGGAGATTATTCTGGGATTGCCCCCACTGCACTTGGCGCTAGAAGTAGATGCAAGGAAGGCGCTGCACAGACTGAAGGGGGCGGGACTTTGGAGTACATCCAAACCTTGCACCAAGCACACAAGGATGGGGAGCGATCCTCAATTAGATGCAATAATGGACATGGGTTGTGATACAATGCAGCCTAGGTACATGTTTAGCAAGGATTTCAAAGTGTCTATACCAACAAGGGAAGACTGGAAAAGAGGACTAAAACGTCAACAAGACAGCCTGATCTGGTATACTGACGGCTCCAAGATGAACTCAGGAACAGGAGCGGGCGTCTACTCCAAACAATCTGAGCACAGTGAAAGCTTAGGGAGGTTTGCAACAGTGTTTCAAGCTGAAACCTATGCTATAATCATGTGCGCAGTAAGGAATATAGAACAGGCGCATAAAAAGCGTGACATTTACATATTAAGTGACAGTCAGGCAGCACTCAAAGCCATTGCCTCAGTGAGGGTTGGATCCAGACTCGTTCTGGAGGCAATCTTGGCACTGAATAAACTTGGAAGGCACAACAGGGTGACCCTCATGTGGGTACCTGGACATACTGGAATCGAAGGCAATGAGAGAGCCGACAGTCTAGCGAGACAAGGGTCAGAGGCGGCACCTATTGGGCCAGAGCCGATAGTGCCCTTATCTATGAGCACTTTACACATGGCCATGAGGCAATATATATCCAGGAAGCACAGAGCTGAATGGGAAAGCTCCAACGGTATGAGCCACTCCAAACTATTCCTAGTTGGAAACACAAGATCATGGGAAAAGCTCATACTCAATGGAAACAGAAGGCAAGCCCGAGTGATCACGGGTGCGCTGACAGGACACTACACTACAAACCACATGCTCCACAAAATGGGCCTAACTACGGATGACAGCTGTCGAGCATGTGGAGAACATGCGGAGTCCATGAAACACCTACTGTGCGAATGTGACGCGCTAGCTAGAACTAGAATGGGTCTCCTGGGGTCGGCTTATCCGACACCAGAAGAATATAGGTCCTTCTCACCAAAGCTCTTAATCCACTATATGGATAGGATCTTTGCGGATGAGAGGGGATAAAGGTATAGGGAAGCACAAAAGATCCCAATGGGTCGACGTGCACTGCGCTCATGCGCGGCCCTAAATAAGATAAGATAAGATAAGATAAGGTGTCCGCGGGTGCATGACACCCGCCTTTACGCTACTTGTAACGAATTTGGTCAAACTAATTTTATTTTATTTTTATTATTTTATGGATTTTTTTGGTTTTTCTACAGGCTGAAGATTTAGAATGTCTTACGAAGATAATCAAAATAGATTATCAGGTCTTTTGGAACAAACTGATGTCAGTTCTTCCGACAAGTCGGTAGTGACCAAAATATTGATAATGTCAGCGAAAAAAATTTTGAAAGTGACACAGAGCAGTAGATGGATAACGAAGGACAGTATGAAGGATTGATAGAGAATAATGGCGAGGGCAATGGTAGTTATTTGTTGGGAAAATATGGAACAAAATGGTTCACAGTACCAATAATTCGTCTGAGAAAACTGCACAAAATCCCAAGACGAATTAAGTATTTTTTTATTAATTTTATTATCCATTTTAGTGTTATTTTGTTCGTATGTTGAGTCTATTTCAAGAAAAAATAAACTTTATTGTTTTTCATTTCATATTTTTGATAAAAAGTCATAAACATGTGCCATTACTAAGAATTGACAGTTCTAATTGTTAATTTTCTTAATTTCTTAAATAAATAACATTGCTAAATTATTCATTGTAATTTCTTTCCTAAATAAGTTCAAAATATAACTAAATATCAGTTTAATATTGAAGAAAATAGATATTTAAAATAATAGTGTATAATAACCACACAATCACGATCAGGGTGTGCTACACCCACCTAGCGCTTTTTGTTACTTTTTCCAACCTTACGCTCGGCGGGTTAAGTGTTTTATTTTACGCAAATACACATTTTTTTATCAATATTAATAAATAAAAAATATTTTCAAAATAGTTTGCTAAAGTTATAGACGCATTCCTTCGAGTGACGTCATATCGCCAGCGGCAAACTTATCGCGAACGGATAGTAACAAACATTATGACAAACAGGCAGGAATCGATTTTGTTATCCAATTATTTCGTAATCAAGCGTAAGATTTCCAGGAATTTCTTCCAGGAAATTCCTTAGATACTTAAAAATTACTGCAGTCAAGTCGGACATCTTGTTATAATAAAAAAGACAAATGAAATTGTCAGAAAAACAGAACATTTTTGTGGCTCAAATTCTTATTGCTGTCATACAATCCCCTTGTGGTATCCAAACCGTTTTGTATTCTTGGCGCGAACCGCAGTCTCAGCTCGAGAAGATAGGGATTACTTTATAATTGCTACTGATTCTGCTCGGTAAGTCCTTACAAATACCTTCATAATAACTAGAAAGCTAGACTACAAGACTGTGGCAGTTTAACGTTACTTTAGATGGGTACTTAACACCACAGTCAGTCATCAAAGTAGGAGCTGTAAAAATTCAGCAATTCTACAAAGTATAGTAATTGTGCGTTATGACGTCACATTTCTATAACTGTCGTAGAATTTGACAACAAATAGAAAAGTCTCGATTTTCAGGGAAAGTTTTTTACAAAAGTTGTCTTGAAATTATTGGTGAACAATGTTAACAATGTCAATTTTAAAAATGTTACGTTAGAGTTCCCCAGCTCACCATTTATTAGTGGGTAGGTACCATCTGTAAATCCAAAATTATAAAATTAAATTTTCAAGCGACGTCTCACGTTTATTAAAAGCCACGTTCAGATTCAGAATGTTGATTAAAGTTTGAATTCTAATATCTACCTTCCCTCAGTCACTTAACTAACAATGCTTTAATTTTTTTTCATAAAGCAGCGCTGTATTAATTATGTACCCCAACTAAGACCTAAGTAGATCGTAATTTTACGGTAGGTATTTTTTACGTTTTTATGCTAAAAATGACAGGCAATTAAATTTATCCTTAACGAGCGTCAAGTGATTTATTAACGCTTGCTGATGCAGCGTTATTAATTAAAACGCCAGAAAAATGTGAAGGTATCCACATTTTTAATCAATATCATGAAGTGAACTTAGTGCGAGATATAGTTGATGGAGAGGGTAGATGCTATTATTCTATCGCAACATACAATGAGAGCGTTTGGCCAAAAATAGAATTGTTATCGCTTATAAGAAAAATGGCGTTCGTTTAGCGATAAGTGCTATCACTGGTAAAAAAAATATGTTGTAAACGTCACTATTGAAGTAAGCGATCGCCATGATTTTGCTTACAATTTCTATTGTATTAATTTGGCATACTATTTTTAGATACTGTGAGCTTATTATGCCTACTCTAAAATAACATTTATAGAGCAAAGTCGCGTGAAATAACCAGTCTACTAAACGAAGCATTGGATCCATATAAATAATAGTAAAAAAGACTTCCAGTCTAGCAAGCTTGTAGCACAAAGCCGTTGACTTAAAAGTATTTAAAAGTATTCTAAAGTAAAACTAAAAAGCATGGCTTTAAGTTTCTTCGCTTTTCTGAGTAGAACTAGGTACTTACCCGTAATTATATTCAACCAGCTTTTGCCCGCGACTTCGTACCTACGCGTGAAAATAGTTTGAATAATATTTCCCGTTTTTGCAACATTTTTCTTTACTGCTCCGCCCCTATTGGCTGTAGGGTATGTTATGTTCCTCAATAAATAGGCTACCCAACACAAAAATAATTTTAAATCGGACAAGTAGTTCTTGAGATTAGTGCGTTCTCAAGCAAACAAACAAACTCTTCAGCTTTATAAATGTAAGTATAGTTAAAGCACTCAGTCTGCTATAGTCAAACAAAAAGCTTTATTACTCTTAGAAAAGTACAAGAGATATTATTATGTAAATACTTTTATTCAAGTTTTGTCATATTTTTTTAAACAATCATACGTCATGAATTACTAATTATTTTTAAGCTAACTCAAAAAACTTGTTTTAGATAAGTTGTTGTTTCTCTGTGTGATAACGAAATTCTCTCGTAAAGTGCCGTTTGCATGTTTTAATTATGGTTTCGTGTGTGCTAAGATAGCGATGTTAGTTATAGAGTACTTATTATTATTCTGTGGTTATAGTACTAATTAATTTACCAACAAAGTTGGTTAGCACTTTACTTGCTATACTTAGCTCAAAACTTCACAACACCCACCCACGGCATTGTTCGTTGCTTTAAACAAACTCCTCCTTAGTGCATAGGGGCAACGTTACTCTACCACCCACATAGGTACTCGTAGGTACTTTACTATAGTCTGAGATACCGAACAATCATTATAATACGTACTAATATTGTTTTGAAAGAAGGTAGACCGCCTGCCCATAACATCTCACCCGCAAGTTTCCTCAGTTACTCCGTGACCATGGCGCTTGCAATAGTGCCGAACTATCGGAAACTCAAAATTAAGGTACTTAAATGGTAGCAATCATGTCAGTAATAATAATTACGTACTAATATTATTGTAAATGCGTAATTACTTAACTCACTTTCCGTTACCTTTCACGCTTAAACCACAGACCCATTCGTATCAGCCAAATGACGTCCACTGCTGGACAAAGGAAGGCCTACTCCAAGGATTTCCGCAACGGTCCTGCGATGCCCGCATCCACTGAAACAATTTAGATGAAAGTAATAGAGATAAGGAAAAATAATGTTTTCATACCGTGTTTGAAAGGGAAGCTCCTGTGAACGATCGCATTAACGCGAGTGAAGCCGCGGGCAAAAGTTAATCACACTAATTAATATTAAAAAGGCGAAAGTTAGTGAATGTATATGTTTGTTACTTCCTCACGTCTAAACAGCTGGAGCGATTTTAGTAAAATTTGGTATGAAATTAGCTGACACCCTGGCAGCCTGACATAGGCTATGTTTTACCGCGGGTAACACCACGGGGCACAGCTAGTGTTATATAAAACCTAAGTACCTACGCGTACGCCACATTAATAAAGAAGTCTGCTGCTGAGTGCAAGAAAAATATGTAGAGGTTATTCAAACAGAAAAATGGCTCCAGAAGCAGGTTATTCAAATAACGGTAAACGTGGTAAAAAATTCTTTATGAGAAACAGTGCACTGCTTGCCACTGAAACTGGACATTTTTATTTCTTTTACGTTTCTCAAAGAACGAAACTTATGTTGTTTTGTAACCTTTAAATTAATTTTTCTTTTAAGAAACTTCGCTACGTGGAATGAAATGTCTTTGATAGAAAGTTTTAACTACCCTTACTTTCAACTATTTTTGAAGTAGGTTCGTTCGTTCGTTCGTTCGTTTCAGCCAAATGACGTCCACTGCTGGACAAAGGCCTCCTCCAAGGTTTTCCACAATGCACGGTCCTGCGCTGCCCGCATCCAGGCTCTTCCCGCGACCTTTACGAGATCGTCGGTCCACCTAGTAGGAGGCCTGCCCACGCTTGAAGTAGGTATATACAATTATTAGGATAATAAATATTGCACGCAACTGTATCGATGGATGGAACGATTTACTATGAAATGTGCGTTCCTGAATCTGTCTATGTTCAGGGATGATGGGGGAACTGTGTAGTGATAGTTGATGGGAAACTAGTAGGTAGTAATAACAAAATGATTGCATTAAAAATAAGTTAGTAGGTATTAGGTACCTACCTAAGTATTTGCTGGTGTTTGTTGTACAGAAAGTTATAAAACTCGCGTAGTTTCTTAATACTTAATTTATTGTTTCTTTTCTAGCATATTGCATCTAGCTATAGCCAGCTATTTCCATTAGATCGTCGGTCCATCGAGCAACGTTTGCCAAAACGAGAACATAAAGTCCACCTTTGTTTTCGATTTGTTTTCGAATATTTAAGAGTTAGTAAACTATCAATGAAATGAAAGTTAAATTAGGTAGGTAGACTATTTTGGAACTTAACCGGCACTTAAGTAGCTCAAGACGATTAATTTTCTTGATAGGTTATTATGCTTTAGTAACTCGGGAGTTAATGACTACCCCGTAACTATGTGGTAGGTAATATAGCGAGTGAGTTTCTCTAAATCTAACATTAATTTGGTGTGTCCTCCAATATTATTCCGACGAATATACGGCTGAATGCGTGTAATCAAACTAAGCAAGCTCGCGCGTTAATGACTTTCGAACTAGCTCGTAAAGTAGGGTAATTGCGCCGGTTTTCCGTCCAGCTCCTGTTTTCGTCCATTTGACCGACTTGCCACAAACAAATACGGAAAATTAGAATACAAACCTAACTTTCCGTGCAAGTTTGGACTTGTTACAATCTATAATATCTAAGTAACAGTTCTGCCTGCATGAAAATGTAATTTGACAAGTAATAACTCCAAAAAAATCTACGGAAGTTGCTGCTGCACACAGGTGAATGGAAAACGTCGTCTAGTTAGAAAAATAACGTGCCGGTAGGGAACTTTCATGGTATGTTTAATTACTGTTTTAGCTACTTTACGTAATGTTTTTGGCACGTATGTCTAATTATTAGCATAATAAACACTATTTTAAGGGTTTATTAAAGTTTTTGTATAGAAATCTTAGATAATTAAGTGGACTAATACTAGCATAACAATTTTGCAAGATTTTGGTTTTCGTCCACGTGGACGGAAACCCTGACACCTAGGTAATATATTTAATAATCATTTCACTTCAATGGACCTACAAAATACAATGTTTTTTCTTCCAATATGATCTTTATTGCTATTACTTTAAACATTTTAGTTTACGTCCACTTTTTAACAGTGATATACCCATAAAAACCGTTAAAAAGATGTGGACGAAAACAAAAAACAGCTTTAAACGTTGTTGTGTTTTCGTCCATGACGTCATGAGCAAGCACTGGGGTGGACGAAAACCAAAATTAGCTATTCCTGTGATTAGTTTTCGTCCATTTGTCATTCGACCTATTGAAATATTTTCCTAAATTTAGGTAAGAAACTTATTTAAATCTTTTTGATATCATTTGAAAGCTAACAGAATTACCTTTCAAATGATATACCACAATCCATAGTTACTGTATTGTAGAATTGGTTTTAAGTTAATAATTCAACTGCACCCTTTTTTCTACACATTGGTCGAAAACTAGCGTACACTAGGACGAAAACTGATTTTTTTGGACGAAAACTAGTGAAATCGCCTCTTTTGCATAAAATATTTTTTATAAAAAAACCCGTGGTATTTACTTATTGTCATATAATATTAACGTAAAGTAGACTATATAAGGACTAAAATGACATATGATACATATGAGTAAGGGTATTTTAAGATATTCATTTCGCATCACAAAGTTGGCAACTCCGATAATTGGACGAAAACTAGCGCACTTACCCTAGGCTCTTTGGACGGAATTAAGTTTACCGACATTTATAAAGTACCTACATGAGTAAAGTAATTAAATAATAGCATAATGCTGAATGCACTTACCATCAAAACTCGCGAACTTAAAAGAATGTTTTTGTAATCAGAATCCATAAATGCAAATGAAACTTTAAAATGTAAGCAAATGTCACGAATATCGAAGAATAAAACTAAGGTCAGGTATTTAAAATTAACAATTTTTAGTTGTTTTTACTGAAAAACACTCATGCGAATTGAAAATTGCCCAGCGATCTACAAACTACTACTGACATCTATTGATAACTAAACGGAACGAGCTTGCTTGTGTCATCTTTAGCAGAGTCTAGACGTCACAAAGATAGATGGCGCAATGGAGTCAGAGGATTTTCGGCAAAGAGTAAAATGTTTAAGAATGCAATTTCTATTATCTACCTATCAATCAGTTAAATATTATTTCGGTAATAATATCTATAACCAATTAATTTATCTGCACTTGTTTACAGCTAGCTGGGATATTATTTGTCGTATTACTGTAGGGCTTTCCAGCATAAATAATTATATTTAACGAGGACGTACCTTGAACAACAAAATAAATTCAATCAAGTAGAAAAAAATATAATAACTCGAAAACGCTTACGCTTGAAAACTTACCGCACTTTCAATTTTAACAATCAGTGGTGGTGGGTGAAATAGGTACCTACTCTTCACGGCATCTCTGAACTTTGGATTCTATGTACATTCATTCAGTAGTTCGTTCTTGACGTCAAATGTTGTTATGACGTAAACGTAAAACCACATTCATTCACTCAATCACTCGCTAAAGTTTTTCAGTTTTTTCAGCTTGTTTTCTGGAAATCGATCAAAATGTACAACCACAACGCCGTTTCGTAAATTACTATTGTTTCATAAAACTTAGTTTATATCCAATATGGACAACAACAGCGACTACGACGAAAATGAGATTCCCATTTGGCAGGAGCCAAGACGGGAACCTCTTGGCGCTCCCAAGGAATCATTGTGTGAGGAAAACGTACAGGAAACCAGCAGTGGAGACAGGCTTCACGCCTTGGAAGAAGAGCAGGAGATACTGTCTTCGTCTGTATTCTCCTTGACGTCGCATCTCGCTCAAGTAGAGTTTCGTCTGAGGCAAATTTTAAAAGCTCCCCCTGAAGAGAAGGATGCAATGTTGAAAGAACTGGAAGAATTCACATCTCGTGGTGTGCCGGATTCAAGAGCAGCGCCTCAGGGGAGCTCTGGAGATATGACGTGCAGTGAGTGTGCGGAGTTAGAACGAAAAATACGACGACAGCGAACGCGCCAGGGCCACTTCATAGAACGACTGAAATCGCAGCTGAAAGAACTCGAACGATTCGCCGCTGACCCTAGTCTTATAGGCGATAGTAAACATAGGAACCTAATTGAACATTTGCGATCTGAAATTGACCAAAGCTTGGAAGAAGGATGTCAACCGTTGAGTGCAGATGAACTTAGACACCAGATCAACTGTGCTGTCAAACAGTATGCGGACAGACAACTTTCTAAGGATGAAATTATCAGTAAACTTCAAACCCACATAGATGACATGCAGAAATTCATCAAGGTTATGAAGAGCGAGGAACTTAAAAGCAATGTCAATTCTAAACCTGATACAAAGAAAGTCAGATCTGAAAATTTTGAGAAGAACTTCAACAGGAATAAATCAAATGATGATCTCCGAACTGAAACTATTAACCTAATGAGAAAAGCGTCCACTTTGATACAGATATTCACAGTTTCTCAGTTTGGTTGCTCTCCAAACACAAATAAGAGATATGAACGAAAGTCTTCAACTATTGTCACCCATTGGGGAAACTTACGAGCAAAACTGGAAATGTCAATTGATGCAGTCCTACATTTAGTATCAAGAGATAGACCATCACACTCTATGATTGACAGTTATGATAGTGAATCTGAAGAAGGAGGGGTGATAATTAATGATGCACCACTGACCACTGCTGTTCGGAGACATTTGGCTGTGAATTTACGTGACCTGTTACAACATGGACTAGTTGGGCCTGAATCTTCATCGTTGGTTCCTCTCATAGGCTGCTTCCCAGTCAGAAGATCTTCATCATCACGCACCACCCACGTTTGGGAGCTTATTTTGCGTTATTATGAACTAAACGATGGTGACAGGTTCAATTCAACACCAGCTAGAAAACTTAGTCAAAGTTTTAATTTAGATATTGTTGGGGGAACAGCAATAACTAACAAACAAGGTCTACTTAGTTCAATAGGCAGTATACTTGCATCGCACATGCCTTATAAAAGAAGTTACGATGCTCATTTTAAGGCCTTTATCTGTGCTGCATTGAATGCTCACAAACTTGTTGTCTGGTTGAATATTATCTTGAAAAGTAGATCTTTAATTGACAATTATTACTCGTCAACAAGTTATATTGTGAACACGGGCTTTCAAGACGCCCTGCAAAGTCTTGATCGGTTGACCCCATACAACTTCGACTTGCCAGTGGACCTCGCAGTAAAGCAATTCCAAAATATCAAAGATGTATTTATGTAAATAACTTTAAGAGTACACTTTTCTACATAATCAGAATGTTTATGATGCCTTCCACATTTTATGCTATGTGCAACTGTTAACCTAGCTTAATTATTATTATAGTTACTTAGGTAAATAAGTTATTAGTTTAATCAAGAACTTTTTGTTGAATACCTAGAATTGCTAGTCTTATGTTCTCTCTATTATTGTTAGTCATTTATTTTCTTAGTATTATTTGAATTATCTAGTCCATTCCAAAGAATTTCCATAATATTTTATGAAAATGTGATATACCTACCTAACTGTATCAATTTTTGATGCATTATAAAGCCCAAAGGATTGTCAAGTATGCTGCATTTACTGTGTAAGATGAATATCGCTAAATATACCTAATATATTATGTAGTCAAAGCAAAGTACAAATAATTGAGTTTTATTACCCATTGTCCACTCTCACTGACAGAGTGATAGTGACTCTCAGTGACTACCACTCACTGTCCAACCCACACAAGTAGAATTTTGGCAAAAAATTATGATCTCTCCTACTTCAGCTCAGTGCCAGATTAAACGATTCGTTGCGGTGGCCAATTTCGCTAATAAATCAATACAAATGTAAATAAGTAGGTTTATTCCCGTTGTCCCCAGTGGTGAAAATTTAATTTAATTTTCTTATTCCCATTGTCCCCACCGGCCAGAGGAGTGGGGACGTTGTCTGTTATCTGCACTGGTGGGGAAAACGGGAAACCAAAAACCTACCAATCAGCATACGGCCGTAATTTAATACAATTGGGGTAGAGTAGACTAGACTAGATTTTTTTTTAATTCCAAGTATCTTTCTGCCTAAAGTTAAATTGAAACAAGTTAAATTAAAATTAAACTTTTATTATGAACATGACACGATACATGGATAACATTCCAAAAAAATAGATTTACACTTCGAAAGGTAATATTGCGGTCTGGATTAATCCACGTAGGTAACGATAAATAAAATTTTGTAAAATAATATTCTATACACCTAAAATGAACAAGGATTTTAGGGCTCATGTTATGTACAATGATATTAATACGTCTCAATATTTTATAACTTCGTAAACAATTTTATTTCTGGTCTAAACGGGTAATGTAAATGCAAGTATGAAATAAATTACATTAGTAATCATTAACAATACTGAGACAGATCTCTTCGCACGCACACAGACTTGTGATTTAGAAAACCGCCGAGTGGTAACTGTCTGGACATTGGCACAAACAATACAATACTATCCAGTAATTAATATAATTCTGGCTTTTAGACGTCCACAAAACGTCGCACAACAATGTCATGAAAAAACTTATAAGCAATAAACGAAATAAGTACACAGCCGATTCTAAACCACAAGCCCTTTGTAAAACCGTAGCACGAATATAAACAACTTGCAGATTTTGCTGTAAAATCAACATAACTAGTTAGTAAACGCAGTATTTCTCAGCCTCTACCAGTAGTCAGTTCAATTGCTTATCAGTAAAATAGTTGGGGTCTACTCGGACTTGCTGATCACTGAGATAGTTCTGTAGACGTCCGCTAGAGGCGCTGCGCTGTGCGTTCACGCAAGTTGCTTGTGGTTGGCGGTTTACTTGGGTCCCAACATTTCCTCGGGCTTGACCCACTGGTCGAACTGCTCAGCGGTGAGGATTCCTAGCTTGATTGCGGTGTCCTTGAGGGTGCCGCCTTCTTTGTGCGCCGTCTTCGCTATTAACGCCGCCTGGGGAGAGAATAAGGAGTTAATAAAAGTGGGTTTAAAATTTCTAGCCTTTCCCAGATTTTTTAGAAACCATGCATGTTCATAAACAAATTAAAAACTTTATGAAGGCATTGTTGTGTTCCAGTTGCAAGGTAAGATAGCCAGTTACTTTGGTCGTTGGAGTTCTACGCTGTACCTTATCTATACTGTACCCTATCCATAGAAATATAGAGAGATGCCAACTAATGCGCTGAGTTCGAAACTCAGTGTCGCATTAGAAATTCACACACACAAACTAATCAAAATATGTGCTCAATATCCACAGCGGTATCAGTACTCAACGTTCGAATAACCTTTAGTAGGTACTACGCAAGAATGTAAACTGTTTACATTATGACGTCGCTGCTGTCATCATTGCTGTCGCGAGCAATGTGTTCTGTTTTTGGGCATGTTGCTGCGACACCGGCCCCGCCCCCTTGTCACATCTCCCTTTAGTTTCTATGACCGGCGTTTACCCGTGGTCCCCACAACATGTCCCCCTGGTGGGTCCACGGGTAATTTTTTTTACCCGTTGTCCCACCGTTCTGAACAGTGTTTGCCAGTGGGTCTACGGGTAATTTATTTTAACCATGGTCCCACCGCACTAAGTGGCAAACATTGCATGTCACCTAGGTATCTTTAATAAACTAATAATAATAAACCCACATGTGTGATGTGAAGATATATAAAAAATGTTCTTGCATTAATTTCGATGTATCCTTTATTCTCAAATAAATGTGAAGTATAATTATTTTCTACAACTAATTATACATTTTTTGTAATATTATACAGGGTGTTAGGTAAATGGGTATATGAGCCGACACTAGCCCATGTTAACATGGGCATATAAATGGTATGGTGAAGTCAGAAATTTGATATCATCATTTTAATTTTTTTAATTTTCATATAAAATATTTTTTATAAAATCCGATTTGTTGTCACCCTGTAGATACCTACCTAGGTGACATGCAATGTTTGCCACTTAGTGCGGTGGGACCATGGTTAAAATAAATTACCCGAAGACCCACTGGCAAACACTGTTCAGAACGGTGGGACAACGGGTAAAAAAAATTACCCGTGGACCCACCAGGGGGACATGTTGGGGCGACCTATCTATACTATACCTTATCGTATCCGATGTGCGGGTTGAGCGCGGTAACAAGCATGAGCGACTCGCGCATGATCTTGTTGATTTGCTGCTCGTTGGCGCGAATGCCGACCGCGCAGTTTTTGTTGAAGGCCTGGCAGCCATCACCTAGGAAGATAAATTATAGTATCAATAAACATTCTTGATTCATGCACTCAATTAAAACACTTTTTTTTAGTAGAGAGGCGATGAGAGCAGAACTCACTGGGACTCCTTCCATGGTTAACTCTGGCACCCATATCCAGAATGTGCCAGTCGTTTTAGTCGTTGCATAATTTCAGGAATTTTACACTGCGGCATCGAGCCCTCAAACTAAGCAATACTCATTGTTTTAAACTTGACGATCATAATCCACTAATTTATTGTTAAATCGATTCTGCAAATCTGGTAGGCGAATTACAAATCCTGCTCTAGCTAGTTACCCTGGTTACAAAATACTACTTGAGGCAGTGGGGTACACACACAAAAACGTCAGAGCGAAGCAATTTCGAAATTAAAACTCCCCTGTATTTCTAGGGGGCTAGTATGGGACGGCTTCAAGCCACATTGGTCGATAAAATATCTATTCTTCTTCGGCCGAAAAGTTCTTGAGTGGCGATCACGGACCGGAAGACGTAGTGTGGGCAGGCCCCCCACTATATGGACCGACGATCTGGTGTAGGTCGCGGGAAGGTGGCTGGATGCGAGCGGCGCAGGACCAGTGGAATTCGTTTGGCGTCCCTTTTGGTTGTTGGTTGTCACTTGGCTGAAAGAAATGAACGTATTCTTCTTCTTCTTTTTTGATGATGTTGGCAATACACGTCGAGGTCGACTTGATTTGTGCCATTTTCAAGTATATAAGTGATACAAGTTACAAAATGAGATCAAGTAATGATATTATGAAGGATGATAGATGATACCCCTTCCCACCCTTTGAGTCTCAGTAAAGTTGTGGTGCTTTACTGAGACTTCCTATGGACAACTTGAGAGAACCAGAAGAATCACGATGCACTGTTTTGCTTCACTTGCCCACACTCATGCACGTTCACGAACACTCAATGGTTAATAATCCACTATTATTACACATTAATAGTCGCCCACACACGAATTTGAGGAAATAAAACAAAACCGCTAACATGACGCTTCAGATTCCCGCCAAGAAGCCCCAAATGAACGTATACTTCTCACCGATGAGCCTGATGGAGCGCAGAACATTGGCCACCATCATTGGCTTGAACACGTTAAGCTCGAAGTGCCCGTTGCTGCCGCCGACGGTGCACGCCACGTGGTTGCCCATCACTTGCGCAGCTATCATGGTAAGTGATTCGCACTGCGTGGGGTTCACCTTGCCTGCAACACAGAAAAATAATAATCATCATCAAGTCATTGAGTTGGTTCGCATATTTGTTCCTTAGTTGCCTTTTACAACATAATAAATCTTTAAATAAATAAATAAATATTTATTTAATTACCAAAGGTTTCCTTATAATTAATAGTGATCGATGCCTCCTTTTAAGCTTAAAAGCCTGTGCCAGGCGTCATCACATCCACGGACAGATTGAGAGTCAACCTATTCTAATTACTCTGCTGAAACAACTTGGAGTGGACTTCAATAAAAAGAAGCGCAGTGGTCAACCTTAATGTGCTAGGGATTTGAGATCCAAATAAATAGCAAGGTCTGTAAAAATATCTGCTCGCCGACCGGACTTTACTTCGTTCCACAGACACAGTTGTAATTCCATTCCGCATTACTCCTTCGCTCCGCTTCGGTGGACAGGACACTATGCAGGTGTACGATTGTTAGTTTATCTTCATGAGGAGGTTCTTCTTAAGCTCGGCGGTCTCCATAAGGACACTGGATCCTGCGTCCTGCACAGCGAGCACTCACCCGGCATGATGGAGGAGCCGGGCTCGTAGGACACTGGTCCTGCGTCCTGCACAGCGAGCACTCACCCGGCATGATGGAGGAGCCGGGCTCGTAGGACACTGGGTCCTGCGTCCTGCACAGCGAGCACTCACCCGGCATGATGGAGGAGCCGGGCTCGTAGGACACTGGGTCCTGCGTCCTGCACAGCGAGCACTCACCCGGCATGATGGAGGAGCCGGGCTCGTAGGACACTGGGTCCTGCGTCCTGCACAGCGAGCACTCACCCGGCATGATGGAGGAGCCGGGCTCGTAGGACACTGGGTCCTGCGTCCTGCACAGCGAGCACTCACCCGGCATGATGAGGAGCCGGGCTCGTAGGACACTGGGTCCTGCGTCCTGCACAGCGAGCACTCACCCGGCATGATGAGCCGGGCTCGTAGGACACTGGGTCCTGCGTCCTGCACAGCGAGCACTCACCCGGCATGATGAGGAGCCGGGCTCGTAGGACACTGGATCCTGCGTCCTGCACAGCGAGCACTCACCCGGCATGATGGAGGAGCCGGGCTCGTAGGACACTGGGTCCTGCGTCCTGCACAGCGAGCACTCACCCGGCATGATGGAGGAGCCGGGCTCGTAGGACACTGGGTCCTGCGTCCTGCACAGCGAGCACTCACCCGGCATGATGGAGGAGCCGGGCTCGTAGGACACTGGGTCCTGCGTCCTGCACAGCGAGCACTCACCCGGCATGATGGAGGAGCCGGGCTCGTAGGACACTGGGTCCTGCGTCCTGCACAGCGAGCACTCACCCGGCATGATGAGGAGCCGGGCTCGTAGGACACTGGGTCCTGCGTCCTGCACAGCGAGCACTCACCCGGCATGATGAGCCGGGCTCGTAGGACACTGGGTCCTGCGTCCTGCACAGCGAGCACTCACCCGGCATGATGAGGAGCCGGGCTCGTAGGACACTGGATCCTGCGTCCTGCACAGCGAGCACTCACCCGGCATGATGGAGGAGCCGGGCTCGTAGGACACTGGGTCCTGCGTCCTGCACAGCGAGCACTCACCCGGCATGATGGAGGAGCCGGGCTCGTAGGACACTGGGTCCTGCGTCCTGCACAGCGAGCACTCACCCGGCATGATGGAGGAGCCGGGCTCGTAGGACACTGGGTCCTGCGTCCTGCACAGCGAGCACTCACCCGGCATGATGAGGAGCCGGGCTCGTAGGACACTGGGTCCTGCGTCCTGCACAGCGAGCACTCACCCGGCATGATGAGCCGGGCTCGTAGGACACTGGGTCCTGCGTCCTGCACAGCGAGCACTCACCCGGCATGATGAGGAGCCGGGCTCGTAGGACACTGGATCCTGCGTCCTGCACAGCGAGCACTCACCCGGCATGATGAGGAGCCGGGCTCGTAGGACACTGGATCCTGCGTCCTGCACAGCGAGCACTCACCCGGCATGATGGAGGAGCCGGGCTCGTAGGACACTGGGTCCTGCGTCCTGCACAGCGAGCACTCACCCGGCATGATGGAGGAGCCGGGCTCGTTCTCCGGTAGCAGAAGCTCGGCGAGCCCGCAGCGCGGTCCTGACGCCAACAGACGGATGTCGTTGGCGATCTTCATCAATGAGACTGCGATGGTGTTGAGCGCTCCCGATACTTCCACCATCGCGTCGTGGCAGGCGAGCGCTTCGAACTTGTTGGGCGCTGTCTCGAACGGGATGCCTGGAATTTGACGTTGGAAATATCTGTTAAATTGACAGTTTTTTAATGAAAAAGGTTATTAGGTCAATACTTGTAACATACTCGTAGAACAAGAGTGATTTTTTTGTCGACTCTTGTTCGAAGATATGGTTAACGTTCATGTTTTGGTTCCGCCCCAGTGGTAGGGAAACTCTCCCTGCGATTTTTTTTTAAAGTTCCGTTAGCCCCCGTACTAAGCTAAATATGCATGTGTTACAAGTGGGCTCACCACAATAGTCGAGCGGCGGTGGGATTCGAACCCGCGTTCCTCGGATTTCGAGTCGGCTAGTCCGACCCCTGTCACTGTTCGGTTATCGTGGCTTTATGTCACGTCAATGCCGTGATGCTCACACGCTCGATACCATGCGTCAGCGTGACGTAGCCGCCTGGTACGTCACTCACCAGTGAGCGAAGCGATCTCAGCAGCCACCTTCTCCGCGAAGCCGACCCTAGTGTTCAATCCGGTGCCAACGGCCGTGCCGCCTATAGCGAGGTAGTGCAGACGAGGCAGCGTGGTGCCGACGCGCTCGATGCCGTGCGTCAGTGTGACGTAGCCGCCTGGTGCGTCATCGCGCGTCACTCACCAGTGAGCGAAGCGATCTCAGCAGCCACCTTCTCCGCGAAGCCGACCCTAGTGTTCAATCCGGTGCCGACAGCCGTGCCGCCGATGGCCAGGTAGTGCAGACGAGGCAGCGTGGTGCAGACGCGCTCGATGCCGTACGTCAGCTGTGTGGCGTACCCGCTGAACTCTTGGCCGAGGGTTAGAGGCACTGCGTCCATGAGGTGAGTCCTAGGTGAGAAAAGAAAATAATGT
The DNA here is from genome assembly GCF_963855985.1 of Ostrinia nubilalis. Classification (NCBI taxonomy): domain Eukaryota; kingdom Metazoa; phylum Arthropoda; class Insecta; order Lepidoptera; family Crambidae; genus Ostrinia; species Ostrinia nubilalis. Next base: position 1,311,378 of record NC_087101.1, read on the forward strand.
TGGAATTAGAATTTGTGCACGAGAATAAGTCCCGCATTTTAAGGCCATTGAGTCCACTTCAGGAAACTAACTATTTGCCAGATATTTGGGAGGGTTTGACCAACGACATCGCCAATTCGCCATACTGACCAAATGGATTTGGGAGGCCTAATTCCAAACCTATCTAATCTTAGACGCCTCTTTCGATAGTCGGGGAAAAGTGGGGGTTCTCGCATCGCCACTGACCTAACAATCTTGATGATCTTCTCAAAGTCCTTAGTTAATCTTGAAACAAACCTGACTAAACATTGTAAAAGAGCAGAGTAATAACGTTGAGATTCCAAACCTATCTAATCTTCCCATGGTAAAGAAAGTAGAAAAAACTTCCATAGCATTCCGTAAGAAGAAGACACTGAATACGAAAAGACCTGATGGTGTATGTTGAGAATGACCTGATGGAGATGAATGTCGACATCTCTGATACAGTCTGGTCTCTAGTTGTAGCCGAAATTGGTCACCTCCCATTGCCTTTAATTAGCCACTGACCTGCCAATCTTGATGATCTTCTCGAAGTCCTTGGCCTTGGCCTGGAGCGTGTCCCGCAGCGCCACCAGATAAAACCTTCAATAACTTCCAGTAAGAGAGTCGTGCTCCTGCACTGGAGACCTAAAAAACCTCATGCTGATGACGAAGATGGTGAATGACTGAGACAGACTCTATTTTGACACTCCCAATTATTGCCTATTAGCCACTGACCTGCCAATCTTGATGATCTTCTCTCTGCGACTTGTTCACGTGGTCGTTGGGGTGGACTGTCTTTTGTTTTGACAATCTTACAGAAGTAACCTGACTAATATTGACACAGATTTTCTATGTCTCTAGTAATTTGAGTTTCACATAGCAGAGTAACATTGAGATCCGCAACCTATCTTCTCATCATAGGGCACTCCCTATGATGATGACTCCCTAGACAAAACCTTAAGTAACCTCCAGTAAATTAGAGAGGGTCGTGCTCCCGCACTGGATACCTTTTAACCAAGTGCTGATGATGATGATGGTGAATGAATGTCAAGATGACTGAGACAGTTTAGTCTCTATTTTGTCATTCCCCATTGCCCTTAATTACCTGCCAATCTTGATGAACTGGCGATCGTGTGGGTTATAGGACAGAACCTCCAGTTGCCTCCAGTAAATTAGAAAGAGTCGTGCCCCTGCCTTAGAGACGTAAAAAAAACCTCATGCTGATGAGGATGACGATGATGATGGCGATGAATGTTGATATCATTGAAACAGTCTAGTCTCTATTTTGTTTCCTCGGATTGTCTTTAAGTCACCACCGACCTGCCAATCTTGATGATCTTCTCAAAATCCTTGGATTTGGCCTGGAGCGTGTCCCGCAGCGCCACCAGGCCGGGCATGAGGCGGTCCCGCAGCTCCATGGCCACCGCGATGTGCATCGCCGCGGGGTACGTGTCGTTGGAGCTTTGCGACTTGTTCACGTGGTCGTTGGGATGAACTAGTCTTTTATTTTGACAATCTTACAGAAGTAACCTGACTAATATTGACACAGATTTTCTATGTCTCTACTCTCTAGTAATTTGAGTTTCACAAAAACTCAGTAAAACTCATTTATTTCTGTAAGTAGGCTTTAAAAAAGCACTTTTACACGTACAGCAGAGTAACATTGAGATCCTCAACCTATCTAGCCTTCGTAGGGAGTGTAGACAAAACCTTAAGTAACCTCCAGTAATTTAGAGAGGGTCATGCTCCTGCACTGGAAACCAGATTACCTGACGCTGATAATTATGGTGATGACTATAATGATGGCGATGAATGTTGACGTCACTGAAACAGTCTATAGTCCGGTCGCCGAACACGTAGAATTTGGTCCAATCCAAGCTACCCATCCTTATCGCTCGCGTGCAATTATATTGCTGTCGCGACTGTGTGACGGGCGGCGGCTGTGAGTGTGCGAGCGCGACAGCAACACAATTACGCGCGAGCGATAAGGATTGGTAGCTTGGGGTCATTGGACGAAATTCTACGTGCTCGGCGACCGGGCGTTAGTCGAACTGTGTCATTCCACGTTGCCTTTAAGTCACCACCGACCTGCCAATCTTGATGATCTTCTCGAAGTCCTTGGCCTTGGCCTGGAGCGTGTCCCGCAGCGCCACCAGGCCGGGCATGAGCCGGTCCCGCAGCTCCATGGCCACCGCGATGTGCATCGCCGCGGGGTACGTGTCGTTGGAGCACTGATGCTCTGTTTTCACCATCAATCCCTAATCGTTAAGTGACTACTACCCCTTAAAACAAAATTCCTGATATGTGTTACCATAGGGGTCACTTAAAAATTAGGGATTGATGGTGAAAACGGGCGTGAGACTTGTTGCCGTGGTCGTTGGGGTGGACTAGAGTCTTTTGTTTTGACAATGCTGAAGAACAACTAACATTGACACCGAATTTTCTGGAGCTTTAGTAATTTGAGTTTCACAGCAGAGTAACATTGAGATCCGCAACCTATCTAGCCATCATAGGGCACTCCCTATGATGACTCCCTACACAAAACCTTAAGTAACCTCCAGTAAATTAGATATGGTCGTGGTGCTCCTGCACTGGAGACCCAATAACCTCATGCTGATGATGGGATGACGATGATGATGGTGAATGAATGTTAAGATGACTGAGACAGTTTAGTTAGTCTCTATTTTGTCATCTCCCATTGCCTTTAATTATCCACTGACCTGCCAATCTTGATGATCTGGCGATCGTGTGGGGTATAGGACAGAACCTCCAGTTGCCTTCAGTAAATTAGAAAGAGTCGTGCTCCTGCTCCTAAGACCTAAAAAACCTCATGCTGATGAGGATGACGATGAATGTTGACATCACTGAGACAGTTTAGTCTCTATTTCGTCATCTCCCATTGCATTTAAGTCACCACCGACCTGCCAATCTTGATGATCTTCTCAAAATCCTTGGATTTGGCCTGGAGCGTGTCCCGCAGCGCCACCAGGCCGGGCATGAGGCGGTCCCGCAGCTCCATGGCCACCGCGATGTGCATCGCCGCGGGGTACGTGTCGTTGGAGCTTTGGGACTTGTTCACGTGGTCGTTTGGGTGAACTGGGGTCTTGCTGCCGAGTTTGCCGCCTAGGATCTGGATGGCGCGGTTGGAGATGACCTGAAAGAATGGCATTTTGGGTTTAAATTTCAGGTGAGGTACAGGTTAGATCGTTTTTAACGTGTCGATATCAAATTAAATATTTTTTATGGATCTCTAGACTCTAGAGAAAGAAACATTCGTGACAGATAGAAGTCTTACGTGACTTATTTTCCCTACAGCTAAACTAAGGGTTTTAGTTTTATGCAAATAAACAATTATTCTATTCTATTCTAGAATCGCGCTGACCGCTCGCTGATCGTCGGCGCTGACAGATCAATATGTATGTAATAGACATGTTGACACCACCAATCAATTGACGTACTTTTTAAAACTGTCAAAACGAAAGTCTCCCATAGATTTTGTATGGCACTACAAGCAAGTGACGTCACTATTTTGTCAACTCAATTAAACTACTTTTTTCAATTACAATGCGACCAAAAATCGTAATTTACAGGTACCTAATTTAAAATTAATTAAGATTTTAAGACCAGAATGAAGTGTCTTTTTAGAAAAGTTGTGATTTCGAATTATTGGGGAATGGTGTCAAACTGTCCATTGAAGGGAACGTTCCTGAGTGACGCTGATCGCTCGGCGCCGACGCTTCATACAATTTGGCTGTCAGCGCTGACGGTCAGCTTACGTCAGCGTGACTCTAAAACCAGCCTAACTATAGATCGTTTCATCCGCGAAGACGCGCTCCACCAATTTATGGTCGAGGGAAGCGCGGGGTGCGGGGAGTTTGATCCGAGCAATCCGAGCGTCATTATTGTAGTGTGCGTGTGCACTCATGGATGATTTAAGGCCTATTCAGACCTAAGCGGTATTCGCTACCGTCTGCGGCAGAGAAAACCCAGTGGGTATGCGGTAATAATACTGTTCAGACCTAAACGGTATTCGCTACCGTCTGCGGCAGAGAAAACGCTCTAGCCGCGGTACTTGATACTAAATACCTGAGCGAAACCCGCGCGGTATATACCTCTACCCAACAGCGGCAGCGAATATCGCTCAGGTTTGTATAGGCCTTTAGCGTGTACTGATGACACTCAAACATTAGCGGAAGAATGGTGGGGGCGCGTCTTTGGATGAAACGATCTTTACCTATCGATGTTTAGGGGTAAGGGGTAATAGAATACTTTGTATTGATGATATGATGCAGCGTTCACAGCGTATATACTCATATCCCAATGGTCAGTGCAGTCGTCTAGAAAGTGTGCTTTCCGGTGATCAAATCATTGCACGCTTCTTACTGTTGCGGCTGTGACCAGAGAAGTAACTTCGACCTTGTGCCCACCTCGTTAGTGTTCATATTGGACTGCGTGCCCGAGCCGGTCTGCCAAATGACCAGCGGGCGATGACGTCATACGCTTGCATTATTGCTGCTAGAAGAGATGTAACTTCGACCTTGAGCCCACCTCGTTAGTGTTCATATTGGACTGCGTGCCCGAGCCGGTCTGCCAGATGACCAGCGGGCGATGACGTCACATGCTTGCATTATTGCTGTGACTAAGAGAGATGTAACTTCGACCTTGTGCCCACCTCGTTAGTGTTCATATTGGACTGCGTGCCCGAGCCGGTCTGCTAGATGACCAGCGGGCGATGACGTCACACGCTTGCATTATTGCTGCTAGAAGTGATGTAACTTCGACCTTGTGCCCACCTCGTTAGTGTTCATATTGGACCGCGTGCCCGAGCCGGTCTGCCAGATGACCAGCGGGCGATGACGTCACACGCTTGCATTATTGCTGCTAGAAGAGATGTAACTTCGACCTTGTGCCCACCTCGTTAGTGTTCATATTGGACTGCGTGCCCGAGCCGGTCTGCCAGATGACCACTGAGAAGTGTCCCTCGCGGTACATCTCCCGGAGATGACGTCACACGCTTGCATTATTGCTGCTAGAGCCTGGTATGTTGCTGTCGCGCTCGCACACTCACTGCGGGCGCGCGTCGCACAGTCGCGACAGCAACATAATTACGCGCGAGCGATAGGGATGGGTAGCTTGGGGTCATTGGACGGGATTCTACGTGCTCACGGACCAGGCTTTAGAAGAGATGTAACTTCGACCTTGTGCCCACCTCGTTAGTGTTCATATTGGACTGCGTGCCCGAGCCGGTCTGCCAAATGACGAGCGGGAAATGTCCTTCGCGGTACAGTTTTCCAGAGATGACGTCCTCGCACGCTTGCATTATTGCTTCGGCTGTAACGAACAAATATAAAAAAATAAATTTATTGATAAATAAATAAAGCTCCTTGGACAAACACAGCGTCTTGTCGTAAATGTTTACGATCGTGAATTACTATTGCCGCTATAACAAAGTCTTTCTTTGCTGCTGTAACAGTCCAGTAATTTCAGTTATTGGCAAATATTCACATATTTGGTATTCACAAATATTACTATGAGGTCTCTCAGTGCGAGTGGACGTACAGGCTCACAAAAAACTATTCATAGACAATAATTGAGTGGCGGAGTGACACACGCGAACCAATCACAGAGCTCTAATCAACGCTGTGCGTTCGACTTCGCATAGCGTTGCTGCTTCACTTAAGCAAGCATAGTTTGTGAATACGGCTGTTAAAAGCCCAGCAGTTACGAGTATATTAACAAAAAACTTGTCTGTTTTGTGTGATGTGATGACGTTGATTTGTTACTTGTTTATTTTGACTGTAAAAATAATTACCGATTTTCTTGTCAAGGCCATACTCCATGTTGACCTTCGCGGCAGCCTTCTTCAGTATTCCAAAGGCCACGATCACTGGGTACTGAAAACAGAAACATAAATTACTGTGACATGTGTAACGTCATCTATGGGGACTCATTTCATAAGTAATGACAGTCTGGCACTACGGCAGGAGCGATCGATATGCTTAATCTAAAAAAGTGTTTAGGAGCGTTTCTGTATGCTTTCGTTTCAGCCAAATGACGTCCACTACGGTCCACTGCTGGATAAAGGTCTCCCCTAAGGATTTTCACACCGAGCGGTCCTGTGCTGCCTCCATCCAGGTTCTTCCCCAATAGTGACTGAGTTTCTTGCGCTGCTTCTTCTCAGCACTGGCCCATTCATTGCCCTGAAGCAGTGGTAGGGTTAATACTGGGACGTATAAAAGTGCTTTTTTAAAGCCTATTTGCAGAAATAAATGAGTTTTTTTATCCCGCCACCTTCACCAGATCCGTCCTTCAGTGGGAGGCCTGCCCACGCTACGTCTTCCGGCCCGTGGTCGCCACTCGAGAACTTTTCTGTCCCACAACAGCTTTTGCTTTATGAATGGCAGAACAAAATCTTTGGCAAATGCTTAATAGAAACTTATGCCGACATTTTTTTACTTCGCTAAATTGATTACTTTAGTTGCTAAGTACCTCATAGCTATAACATTTTTGACTTCCTTCCTGACCTAGGTTATGTATGTCGCTAGATAATCGCATAGTAGGTACATAACCTACGTATCAGTCGTGGGAACTTTGACATCGTATACAAGCGTAATCAATAACGCAATAGTATTTGTAAGTACGCGGAAAATAGGTCGCCGATAAGAAGTTATTTATTATGACTTTATAATTTTACGCTGAGTTGCACCACCTAACTTTGACCGTAACTATAACGATAACCGGTGTTTTTTTTTTGTATGAGGTTTGACAGATTTTGACGTTTGTCAAAGTAAAGTAAGATGGTGCAACCCGGTCTTAGGCCCAGAACAGACGGTGAAACGCAACTGCAACGAAACTGCAACTGCTAGTTACTTTTGAGTTGCATCTAAGTTTCTGCCATAGCGTCCGTTGAGAGACCACACTAGACGCGACCAGTTTGAAACTTTCAGTTTCAGTTTCATTCATAAGAATCATCAGAAAGTTGCGGTTTCGTTGCAGTTGCGTTTCACCGTCTGTTCTGGGCCTAAGTGTCACGGGTTATTAGTTTGGTTTCCGCTTATTTTTTTTAACCGAGAGCACCATTATTTATCTGAATTACATATTTTATTTACTCCACGCGAATCAAGTGTAACAGTTAAGTATAAGAGATGATAAACTTTAAATTAATAGAAGCAGTTGGATAACAGCTTCGGATCAGGTTTTGGTGGAAGCAACTTTATTTGGTCCTAATGTGAAGTTATTAACTGACCAGTAATAAGTATACAATTTTATTTTATTTTTATTCTGTACGGAAAACGCAGTGAAACAATAACAGACTAACATACATAATTATGTCCCACGTACGATACATCATAAAAAGTGAGGAGCGCTTGCATTTGTAATTTGTAAAACCTTTTTACTTTGAAAAAAGTATTTTTATTTACATAAGAAAACGCTTTAAATATCAGTTATTTATGACAAGATTACATCATCTACATAAACAGTACAACAACAGGCTTATTACATCTCACATGTTATCACAAGCTATTATCACTGTATGAATGCAAAACACATCGTTTGAATATAATTATCACATGGTGACCGAGTCTGCAATCAGGTTTTGATAAGTTTCATAAGGGTCTGTATTACAAAACTACATTTAATCTCAATCGTAGGTTCTACCAAGTGATTAGTCTTAATATTTAATTTCAACAAATGCCTCAGCATATAAAGATCGTTTCATCAACGAAGACGCGCCCCACCATTCTTCCGCTAAAGTTTGAGTGTTATCGGTACACGCTAAATTATCCATGAGTGCACACATCAAACTCCCCGCACCCGCGCTTCCCTCGACCAAATATTGGTGGGGCGCGTCTTCGTGGATGAAACGATCTATAAATGCAGAGATGTGCAAATAACTCATTCCTCATGTACGCATTAGTTACATTACATTACAGACGAACATAGAACCTCCGCCTTTTTGGAAGGTGGTTAAATTACTGTTAGATATCCTATTGCAACATCACAGCTACCATTGTTAACACCTAATGCTACTGCAATAGATCAACGCTCTACGCACTACGAATAATGAGTACACACTTTCTATGAGTGTCGCAACAATAGACAATAGCTTGACATGCTGGATCAAAAATAAACTACTTAAACTAGAAATAAACTCCTGTGTAGCCAGGATCTACAGCTAGACCGCCAATAAAAACCCAACAAGTGAAGGTCAAGTTTGTCCCGGGGGAAAGTTAAACTGTCATTGGACCCGCAACGAAATTAATCAGAAGAACATAGGAGAAAGTTTCCGTGCTTTCTAGGGCAGATTGAGCCATGTAACGCTATGGTTGTTCCTGATGTCCGACATTAATGAGACGTCAGTACATATAGATGATAGAAGTAGCATATCAAAAGACATTTTGTTTGGACAATCCTTAAATGTCTTGAATTAAACCCAGTTTGAAATCAATTGAGCATTCAATTAATGCTGTTTAAAGTTCAATTTGCAATTGAATATTCGCTTTCAGAGCTAGGAAAAGTTTTTAGACGCTAGCAAAATTAAAAAGAACACAATAATGTTTTCAGCGCAAAACCGCAAGTCACAAAAACTTAATGACTTTCGTTCGGAGCAAGGTTTAAAAAGTCATTACGCTTGACCAGCAACCTTTGGAATGGGTGTCATGGGCGAGGCAGGGTGTGTTGACGAGTGGAGTGATATAGTGCAGTATGTATTGATTATGAATTTACTCAGCTGTGCAAACAATCTAGAAGTTTATACGAAAAAAAAAAACTTACTGGGAATTTTATCACCAGCATTATACCTACTGCTAGACGCTTCAAATCTTGGATTTTTTAAAGCAATAGATTTGCAATTCGTATATGATATCGCAGGCGTTTATGAACATAGGATTATTTAAACCATTGTTCTCGTATTAACTTCTGATGAATTTCTTTACGTGTCCAAAGAAAGTTTAACTTTTCCGAGACTCAGCCTTCTCTGGTTAGGTTTTTATTAGAAGAGATCAAACTGCAAATACTGGCAACACACATAGGAGTTGCAGAGACGGAGACTAGAGATTTCGGTGGGAACTAGAGATGGGAGATACCGATTTTTAACTTTTATTTAGGAAACAACGCCATAGATCAGCCTTTCCCAAAGTGGGCGATAACGCCCCCTTATGAGCGCTGCAGGCCTAAAGTAAGAGACCCAAAAAATGGGGTCGCTAAAAATAATTCATTCTCAAACTGGGCAGTAGACAAATTAAGTTTGGGAACCCCTGCCATAGATGCTACATAATTTTTAACTTTACGCTGTAAAGATACGGGTTTGAATAAGTCCTAAATCAGTTTTTCCTAAGCCTGGTGGTACACTTACCGGCATTCTCTCCTCGATGCCTCCGATGGGGAAGTTCATGACAGACCTGACGGTCTGGGCCCCGTACAGCTTGTCATCTGGTACGTCGAGCTCGCCGAATGTGTCTTTTTCTTTACGCTGGAACAAAACAAACAGGTGTTAAGTGACGAGGATTTAAGGTAGACAGGTTTGAATGTGATTCTGGAAGAGTTATGGAACTGATTGTTTGATTTTTGCGTTGATGCCTTCTGCCAGAAAGGAAGAAGAAATGGGAGCTTGATGTTAGGTTAGACAGTTTGAGGGTTTACGTTATATGGTCATGTTAGGTTGATGATAAACAGTTAGAGGACTATTCATTACATTAAATCTTTATTTAAGGCACAAAACTATCCGAAGTCACAGGTGGCATGTATAATACCTACACGATTTTCGGACTAACAACTGGTGTCCTAAATTTTTACAGTAACATTTCTCATTTAATAAAATACACAAGTAAGTTAGTAAAATCCAACAGAATTAAAAATGTAATAGTTATTTTTTAATGATTTTGAATTTTATTTCCGAATATAATTATAATATACTTATCCCATTGGAAAATTCCTTATTTTGTTTTATTTTGATATTTTGGAATGTGTAGTTTCCATACCTATAGGTAAATTACACACGATTCGCATAATACTGAATGATATCTTCATTTAACTGTGATATTCGACCGGTTAACCGAGCCGGTATTGAATGCAAACATCCGCGTAATCGGAGCCGGTTTAATCTCCACAATCAGTTATAAACAAAAAGCTTTTATTACTAAATCCCTTTGAAAACCCTACAGAGCAAGTTCAGCACAGACTTATTTAAATGATTGAGTATTGAAGAAAAGATGAGTAATGAGTGCTTCACGGATACTAAGTCCAAAAATGTCCTTAAAACCCAAGTTTAAAGGCCTGAAGTATTTTCTGTATGTAGCCTAAGTAGAATATTATGTAAGAGTTTAAAACGCCGCGGTAGAGGACAAAAATGATAAGCAATGATGATAAGTGGGATTATTAACAATCAAAACAATTTGTTGGTATTAATACCTAAGTATACTGATTATACACAAGTCTTCAACCAAAAACTGAGATAAGTAGGCTTGTGTATTACATTTTAATGTGTATGCATGGAGAAATAATAAAATTTTAAGCAAAACGTACTAAAATTATACGAAATGGACTTTGTACAAAACTGTATTCTTACCATTTTCACGGGTTTGCTGTCCGGATCCATACAAATAGTGCAAGCCATTTTGTTAACAAATAAAAACGTACACGATATAAAAAGATTTAACAAACAAAAAATTTACACAAAAACACGTATGAAAATTTTGACCGGCAATTTGACAGTGGCGCGTGAACTTCAACGTTCAAAATTTTTTTCCGAGTCAAATAGTATTTAAGTAACAACCAGAGACAATCTAACTGTTATTTTGAGCACGAATGCGAGCAAAACGAGTTCTCGAAAGTCGCTTCGAACCAGTCAGCTCAGCCCCTCTACTGATTTGCAGAATGTACTTTTAGTCGAATGCTTTTTATGTCGTTTATCGAGTCCGACTTTATCTTAGATTAATAATCTGAGGACTTTATACCGTACTTTGTACGCGACCACTCACGTTGAGAGCCGCGGGAAAACTAGTCGCTTCGGTCGCTTATCAAACCACATGTTTGGTTTGATTCTGTTAATTTACATTAGTTTGCATAATACACGTTTAAGTTTTCTGGTTACGATTGTCAAGGTTATTCGTGTGGCTGTTATTTTGGCGAATACCTAACCTGTTCGGAGTAAATGTAAATGATAATGCCGGTTACGTTGGCTATAGATTCCCGCGATATGGGAGATTGGCCTGACGGAGTAGTAGCGCAGGTGTCTTAAAGACAGGGTAATAGTGGGTTCATTTCTGAGTCGAGTCAAGCATTCTTTTCTAAATTAGCTCGCCTTCGGAAACATGTCCTATTGGTAACTTAAAATTAACGCGCGATGGTGGCTTTCTCAGCCTTCCGGTCCCGGGTTCTACTTTCTCAGCCTTCTGGTACCGGGTTCGATTTTGAATTCAGGACACATTGAAAAAATCACTTGAGCTTGAATAAACCTAACTGAAAAGTAATATAATGTAGTCGAAAGTCACGTTAAATCTGTCAGTCCGATTGGACTATGTTGACGGCTTATCAAGTTTGACCCCACTATTCTATCTCTCACACGGTAGATGAAGATACGGTACATACCTCCTTTTTTTTAAAGATTGTGTAATAACAAATTACTAATACTGCTAATACTCCCAATAGCCCCGCGTACTAAGCTAAATACTCATATGCTTGTGTCATGAACTCATGAGTGAGCTCACGACAATATTCGAAGGGCTGCGGGGACCAAACCCGCGTTTCCCCGGATCACGAGTCGGCCAGTCCGACCCCTTCACCGTTCGGTTATCGTGGCTTTGTAAACTAAATCCGTAGTTTTATTCGAAACTGAGATAAGTATGTGACGAATAATCAAAATCATAAGTTGAGAGATAAAACTGAGAGTCTAATTCCCAGTATAATGTTATTAACTTGTACCTAAGGTTAGATTCTTTAAAATGAAGCTTTGCTTGCATATGGACTGTCCTTTATTATAATATTTATTTAAGTAAATATTTTTAATTATTACAGGAACTTCAATCTTGTAAAAAAAGTTTCAGTTCAGCAGTGGACATCCTGTGGCTGAAATAATGATGATGAAAAAAAGTTTAGGCAAAAAAGTCTGTGTGAATACAACCGTGAGAAATTATACTGCTATCTGAACATAAAACTAAACCGCAGATAGTCGTGCGAAAATTAAATGTTGGTTGCAATTTTAACCTTCATGACATTAGATAAGAACAAACCTCAGTGGTCATCGTTATCAGTACTGAAAATTACTTGGTTACTAAGTCACGAAGAAAGGTCATGGATGGGTGAAAGATAAGAAGTCTCTGAAATAGAAGTAGATGTCACTCACTGGAGGGTTTATAAAGGAATTGAAGGGTTCACATTCCTACTTTCAGAGACTCTTGAAAACAAACGAGAATCACATTTAACTGGTCTGCACATAAAGTTAGCTTGCTTAATACTTTTAAAGACTGTAATAAGTACTGTACAAACTAAATACAAACCGTATTACACAAAGTTAAACTAGTTGAACTCTAGTATTTATTATTGACATTTAGTATGGAAATATCATTTTAAACTAGTGTTAATCCCGCTTTAAGTTTGTTGTAATTATGACCCCGACTTTTTTGTAGTAAGTTCTAGATAGATTTACCTATTCACCAAATTAGTATTAAAATCTATGAGTTGTTGATAACAACTCATTAATTTTATTTAAAAATTTACTGCCTATAATAAAATTAAGTATGTAATTAAGTAAGGCGAACTTCATGCCATAATATGGTATTCTCTTCCAGTTAACTTTAGTTGATTGACAGTGACAGAAGCAAATGTAAGTCTAGCAGCTTGCAAGGAGTGAAAAAACTAACTTTTAGGTCTATGGGAATAATAATAAATTTTAATCTAGGATTAGAAGATATTGATTTATTAGTTAACTAACTATGTAGAAATCAAAATGTATATTCTTGAATCTTTTATTTATTTATTTTTTTTTTTTATGTGATAGGAGGCAAACAAAATTTCTTCAATAATCCAAAATCTTTAAATCAGTCTACTTAATAAATCATCATCATCATCATTTCAGCTACAGAACGTCCACTGCTGAACATAGGTCTCCCCCAATTCCCTCAATTTCCATATCGCTCGGTTGGTAAATAAGAAAAAATTATATACCTACATTCAGAGCACAGACTCCACAAACAAAATATCATAGGTTAGTCAGTTATCATCAGAGTAGATAACAAAATGTTTGCTCTCACATATAACAAGCACACAGATCTATACGGTACAGAAAAGACGGTTTAATATTTAGTTCTGAATAGTAGTTCTAGCCAGGTTAACATCGCTATCTTACGCAAAAAAACAACACCTAACCTCACATTAATAACATATAGGTCACTATTTTATAGTTTCGGTAGTACTTTAGGTTTAGGCTTTAGAACAAGACAATAAATTAAGCCCTCATAGGGTTAAAAAGCCGGTGCTAAGCCCAAATTGAGTACACAAAATCGATTATGCAACTTACCGCTGTGACATTCGTCGTGGAGAAATTGTTTTGGTTCACAAGCCGCACGACACACCTAAAGTTCTTAGAGGAATTTATCAAAGCGGAAGATAATTTGAACATGGATGTAGCCATGATTTGGAATTATCTGTACAACAATTTAAATCTATTATCAAAATTTGAAAATTTTTGCTCCACCTCGAACGTCAAGCAATTGCTGACAGCACAGATGACATTGACAGTTGAAGTGATGTTCCACTATACAGATATGGATGATATGGATTAGAGTAGATACAGCAAGTTGCTCGTCAAAGCGTGCCATTTCGATATGTCCAAATGGACATACATGGTCGAGTGATGTTCACGTTGATAATTGTAATCCGATTACAACAATCGGTTACGATGATTTTACGACAGTAGTACGAACGCGGTAGAAAGAAGAAATTATTAACGGATTGAGAATTGTAATTAACAGCACAAGTTACAAATAATTAAATTAGAATAAAGTACTTAGCAGTAGAAGAAGTATAAAGTAGCATTGTTTTTAATACAGGAAATAAAAAATATCGGAAATAGTTATCAGAGAAATAATGATAAAATCACAAAATTTTAACACCAATCCTTCACTAACCAAATGTCACATTATCATTAAGGTTTTGCATTATTTTTTTAATAGCAATATTTTTAATTCCTTTAAAAAACATCAGTTTGATTAACCACCCACAGAAAATCATTTCGAAATATCTTCAAAACTAGGTACCTGACTTAGCTTTATGAAACTAAACGTATTGGCAAAACTACGCATTTTTACATTTATTAAAAATAAAAAGCTTGAGTTAGTCTTTATTTTATGAAACTAGGTCAGGTACTAGGATTTAAAAGTATGAAATTAAGTATAAATTACTAGTAGTACTATTTAACATAATGGAATAAATATCATTACTTTGATATACGCACAATAAAAATATTATTTGCAAATTAGTAATATAAAATTTATTTTAATCCACAGTTAGACTTGCTATAAATAGCAAAATATCAGTTTTATCGGAATTAATTAATTGCTTTTACTTTGCGAATGCAGTACGATGATACGATTATTTTTACATTGCGGCAATCACTAAAATTCGCTAAAATGACACTAATGACGTTTAAAAAGTGGCACGCTCGTCTTCATACAAATTTTTTGACAAGCTGCATCTATCCATATCTGTGGCCACTACAAATCTTTATCTGTATCAACCAATAGTATTTTTAAATATTCGATAATAAACTATTTATTCATTAATAGCAGTTCACTGCTAAACATAATTTAGCTTTTCACATCCAGCTCCAGCCAGCAACGTCTGAAAACGTCACTCCAAATACTGATTTTTATTACATAATACACTTTCATAATTCAGTTTAAATGACACTAATTCAGCTAAGATGACCAGTGGTACTTCAAGGCTGTGAAAACAACCATTGTATTTTGATGTAGATTTTTTTTTGTGTTTTATTAAGTTTATTTACAATTTAAGGATTTACAGATGTATGTTGTATTGAATTAAGCATTATATCACGTTCATGTTTCCAAAGATCACACTCCCACAAGATATGATGGGCAGACTGCTTGACTGAATGACTGACATCATCAGTGGAACACTCGCAAAAAGGAGACGGAACTAGTTTGAATTCGTGAAGTTTATGTTTAAAGTTGCCATGCCCCGTGAGGAACTGCAACGAGCAATGGTCGATTTCTAACCATCGCCTAGTTAGACGTTCGCGTACATTCGGGAAGAATTTATATAAGTGACGTCCTTTGACTGACGTATCTCATATATTTTGCCATTCATTAAGTAATTCCTCTTCAACGACTTCTCGGGAATCAAATAATCGGTTTATTTTAGAACGATCGCGGCTATTTAAAAAATCGGAGGTTATATTTTCCCTTGATGCGAAGTACATAGGTATTTTCTAGGGGGGTAGGGCAGGGCACTCTGAATCTTGCACGCCGATATTATGGTGTATTGATGTATCTGAACAATGTTTTATTGAGTGACTTCTATGATGTACCTACCTACGTTATGCAATAAAAAAAATGATTTAATTTGATTAAAAAACAGTTTATTTATTATTCACATCTTTTCACAAAAATTGTGGTAAACCTTGGAGGAGGCCTTTGTCCAGCAGTGGACGTAATTTGGCTGAAACGAACGATCGACCCACAAAACTTCATAAGTTCCATTCATGGTTCCTTAATTAAAAAATCGCAAAAGTGTTTTTATGGAAAAATTAATTTTCGTAAAATTCTCCATACAAAACGGCAATTATTTCATACTTTATAAAAGAAAAATTTACGATATTTAATATCGATACATTTTTTTTACGTCCCTATTTCAGATGGTGGCAACCACAGAGTAAGGAGTCTACAGTCTATGGTATAACTTTAGGTGGTGGTGTAAATAAAAAAAGTATAGCCTGACCAGGAACATAAAAACCCTCGCCATGTTGCGGAAAACTAATGGTACTAATTTCTTTTAATGGCAACAGTAACTGAAAACTTCATTGACATGTCACCTTGCATGTCAGTCTATTGCTGTCAAAGTGTAAACAAACTTTATTTTAAATGTGCACAATTGATTTTGTGAATTAAATTGCTAAAATCTTTTTATAGTCGTGAAAGAAAAATGGTTCACAATGTGTTAAAGTATTTATCGAAGAGAAATACTAAGGGTTCGGACAATATTTTCATTGAATAATGTTTCCGACAAAGGTTGTCAAATTGACTGACATGTTTATCGTATAGTACAGTCCACTATGAAAATTAGCTGTGGTTTGTTTCAAATACCTATTTTAAAGTTTTTTGTCACTTGAATTTTATGGAATTGGGAAAGAAGTACCGAGTTTGAAGCGTTCATGAGCAGACATTGCAGTTGAATATTCAAGTTCTGAATTTGATTATTGATGAATAATAAAATAAATCCTACTAACTCGATTGATGGTTTCATTTAATTTATTTAAACCAGGTTACCTATAATAATATTTTTTCGTTAATTTATGAAAATATCAAATTAGCCCGTAATCCTGAATCCTGATACATAAAGTTAGCCTATTAATCTAACACAGGTACGACTGTACTCAGTGTTGCACTATCAAATGCAATTGACGCGCCTCTATGCCAGGGTTTTTATGTTCCTGGTCAGGCTATAAATGATGTTTAAACAAATTCAATTTAATAAAGTCTCATAGAAATAGTTATTAAAATATCTAGGTATTAAATCACTTAGAACGTAGGATTTTGGACATAAAATTTATGGTAATTTTAGTCTTTAGTTTGTATTGTATTCTACTGGAAATTATTCGTTTGGACCGATATTATTATTTGAAATAAAACATGTTGGTACAATTTATCTCAATCAACCTTTGAGAATTAAAATCAACTAATATTCTGAAGTTGAAAATAATATTTTAATTATTATAAGTAGCGTTTTTATTTATGGTTGAACGCTTCAAAAGATAGAGATTATAAATACTTGAACGCATTGTACGCTGCCGCTGCGCCTCTAGTGGCAGAATTTGGAACTGTTTCATCGAATCGGCAAGTTTCGGCACCGTTCGGGTCCAGTCACGCCTAGACTCGTTCGAAAAGCGAAACCGAATCATTCCACGGCGATGTACGAAGACTGATGCTCTTGTCGTGGACTCCTTGTGTAAACGGGATATTTTACTCATAGAAACGGGCTGTAGTACTCGGCAGAAGTATTTTTATAAGTATAATGTTGTGATTTAGGCCGTCGTTTGTGGTGTATAGTGTTTTAGTTACAAATAAGTGAGATTTATGCAAAAGAAATAATACTGTGTGAAGTGGTGCAATAGTGTTACTCCGCTGTTGGATCCTGGATTTCAAAGGATTGTTACATTTTAACACAAGAGATTTACTGATAAGGTACGTTTTAGTATTTAGCAGAAATATCTACGGTAAAGTAGCGGAACGCGTGGCGTTTTATTGGAATGGCTACCGTTTATCGACTCGCTCGGCGTGCGCGATAATGGCTGACTTTTCTCAGTTCCGTTCGCTGTGAAAAGAATAGTTACAAACAGAGATGACCCTAATTTGGTCCCGCTGATGAAAATATGAGTGTCTGCAATCACGATAATGATGAGTATTTTTGTGTCATGTAGTGCGTAGGTGTTGGATTTTAAGTTAGACGTGGGTGGGATAGTGAAAAGAATGCAGCAGGATAGCATTGCTCGATCATTACGTTGACCGGTCGCGGTGCTTGAAGATTCGGTTCTTTTCTCCGTCGATTAACTTGAAAAAGTTTTTAAAATCGTCCACTTTGAAAAGCCACAAGACTTATTTATTGGTGACTTCCTGCTTACATCGTCTGATTGTGTGTAAATAATGCGTCACCATCTATCGTTTGCCTTCATCAATCTCTTGAGTCTGTAGGAATATTCGATTAACTGCTTCAGTCTTGCTTAGGATCATTGATCACAGATTCAACTTTAATGTAGAAAATAACAAAGTCTTGTGTAAAACATTGAAATATTTAGTGGTGGTGATCAGATCTCAAGATAAATAAAAAATTGTTACCAACTTTGCTTACCTATTTTAAAAAATGGAGGTAAACCAAACCATTAGAAAAATTGTGATTGGTATTATTATGATAAGATTTTTTTGGTATCACACTTTAATTTTCTACAGGAAAAAGGAATATTAGGTAATTATTGCATACTTTTACCCACAAATCTGTTATCTGAATCGGGACAAAATGAGCCAATTAATTTTAAATAAATCATTAAACTGATAATTGTACCTACTGCATGAAAGGGAAACGTATACAGTCTATTTGGATACAATATTTATGATAACAGTGTGTTCGAAATAATTTAATTAAAAATAACATCATTCTGCAGGTGGTTAATATTCATACATTCATCAGCTACCATTCAATTAATTTGTACTGAGAATCTGCATAAATTTAGCATTTCATTTTCAGTCTCCATTAATTATTGGAAATCAATAATGATTTTTTTTATTTAGTACAAGTATTGAGAGCAGAATTTCCATTAATTTAAATGAATAGATGAACATTAAAATGGGCTTAGTATTAACTTAGTAGTTACTATTTTAGTTGGGCTTAGTATTGCAGAATAATTTATTCAATGATTACATTCAATTCAATTGGATTATCTAATAATGTTAGCTTAAATGTTAAGATAATGAATTAAAAATTCTTGACATTAATCTGAAAAGATGGTAAAGATAGGATTGATCCTAATTCTGAAGCCTTTTCACTGTTCAGTTTGCTTCAAGTATCATCAATATGATACTGCCTGTTGAGATATCTCAAGGATTTTTAAATATTTGTAACAATGAAAATATACTGCATAATTATGAAATCATAATATTTAATTATGATAGGCAGTAATTTTACTCCACATTTCATACATTTTACATTAAAAAATTCATGACTTAATTCAAATCTACTCGGATATGAAAACTTCATTATAAAAAACATAACCCTCCTTCTGGTGCAGTCGGGCAAAAAGTAATATTTGAAGCAAATCTCTATTTTGTCATTATTCTGCTTGCTTGTGTTTAAATTATTTTACAAGTAATTAAAGCCAATTAAGTCAGTAAAAAATTAAATTGTCTACACAAATTTTTGGTAAAAATAATGTTCAAGACTATTTGAAGAGCCAAGAATTTTCCAGTTAAATGGCTTAGGAGAAACAGTATAAAAAACAACTACCAAACAACACTGTGCCTAATCCATTTTGCAGGCTCAGCTGTTACTAATTAATTTGGCATTGTGTGCTTCGAAGTGGCCGTTGTGATTCCCACCAACACTTTCACCTTTATTAACGACAAACATTGCTTTGATGACTTTCTTCAATCTATAATTTTTATTGAATGTTAAAACATTCAATATAATTTAGTTCTCGGTGAAGTAAGATAAATTAACACTCAACAAAAATCAGTCTTGATTGAAAAACGTTTTTTTAGTTAAGGTTTAAAATTGAGATGATAATGTTTTTAAAAAATGGTTTTGTTGGTAATTAAATACTTCCACTAAATAATTCAATGAATTTTAATTGACTTGTTCATTAGTTATTGAGTTGATTAATGTCATTATCATCAAAAACAAACATTAAATTCGATACTGTATTGATAAGTGTATTGATGAATTTTATGAATCACAATAATACATGCAGTAAATTATAATTCTCATGTTCATTTGTAGCGTGATTCAACTAGGTTTTGAGATGACGTTTGATCATCAACAATCGATATATTTGGGGTCAAGTAGCAGCCCTGAAGAGGGCTTTAAAACGCTTTTATTTCTTGTTTCAGGTCTCACAAGCTGCGAAAATCGCAGCCGCATTATGAGAGTTCGCCTTACTTGCTTATGATCTACAAGTAGTTGAAACATTTGCCACAAGTCCGAGATACACTCAATATGGCCATTCTGTAAGTATTACTTGTTGTCAGTCTATCGATGTGTTTAGTTCCTCCAATGTATTTTGTTTTATCGTTGCGCTACCACGTTCACTCCCTCGTTTCGAACAGCATGCCAAGTTATTATTTTTTTTATTCCCTTTTTGATGATGCTGAGGCTTTCGTCGGCGTGTGACTTGTATCAGTGCACTGACCGCGTCGAAGCCGCCGGTGATTGTTCTTTCCTAGTACTAACCTATTTTTCAACGATACTACGAACACGTCAGAAGTCGTAGATAAAATATCTTTACGATAACGAGAGCGGTATTCATAGATACTATGAAATAAGTTTGCTCTCTCGCGTAGAAAAATCCCGATGAAAATAACCGGACTGCTAACTTTTTTTATGTTAATGTGACTCATCAATCGTTGCAGTAATTAGACGGGACGTGACGATAACTATCTTAAATTAAATTAAATTTTACTGCATCAGGGGATGACTACTATTTTGTTATGCACAATGTAAAATACGTTAGTACTGATATCGCTTATCTGGAAAGACAGTCGCTGCGCGTCGTCGCTTCAGCTCGCGAATTCGCTCCGATCGCACTGGACCTCTCCGAGCCATAGCGTGTACTCGTGCGCACCGCGTTATTTGTAAAGTCGAATCGTAATTCGGTGAAAACCAAAGCTAGGCGTTCGAATGCGTTTAGGATACACCGGATAGCGTAGGATTCGATATAGGCGAGTAGCAGGTGGCGGAACGGTGCGGTGCGATGGGATCGAAGCGTCGCCGGCGCGCGCTGGGCGCGGACAGTGCGCCTGAGTGGGTGTCTCGCGTTGCAGATGCGAGGAGCGGACGGGCACGAGTGGCGCGGCGAGCGGACGGTGGCGCGAGCGGTAGGGTGCCGGCCACATGCCCTCGCGCCATGTGGCGCGTGCTGCTGGCCCTGGGGGCTGCGTGCGCCGCCGCGCGCGCCTCGCAGGACGTGGTGCGCACCTTCACCGACCCCGTGTCGGCACCGACCTCCCAGTTCGACCACCTAGTCGTCGATCGCAACACTGGCCGAGTCTACGTCGGCGCCGTCAACAGAATCTATCAACTCTCCCCCGACCTGGAAGTCGCTCAGTCTATCGTCACTGGACCCGTGAACGACTCCGCCTTCTGCACCTTCGACTGCCCCGCGAACTTCGTGAAGAAACCGACGGACAATGTGAACAAGGCCCTCGTTATAGACTACGCGACGAGCCGTCTTATCACTTGCGGCTCAGTGTTACAGGGACTGTGCTCCGTGCGGAATTTGAATAATATCTCTCATGAAGTGCGTGAAGTTCGAGAACCGGTCGTAGCAAACAATGCTACCGCATCTACGGTGGCGTTTATTGCGCCGGGGCCACCCAATCCGCCTATGACGCAGGTCATGTACGTGGGAGTCACCTTCACAGGCAATTCTCCCTATCGTTCTGAAGTTCCTACAGTGAGCAGTCGTTCCCTCGAAGATGACCGACTCTTCATGATAGCACGTACAGCGGTCACCACCGGTACACGAATGTTCGTCAATTCCTTGTCTCGAGAACGATATCCTATTAACTATGTCTATGGATTTAGTTCCGAGGGATTCAGCTACTTTTTGACGACTCAGCTACGAGGTGTTGGCTCGGATACGTATTACAGCAAATTAGTTCGAGTATGTCATGATGACGAAAATTATTACTCGTACACAGAAATTCCGATGTCTTGTACGGGTGAAGGAGGAGGCAACTTTGGTTATAATTTAGTACAGGCAGCTTTTGTCGGTAAAGCCGGATCAGTATTAGCGGGAGAGCTGGGAATAACTGCTCAACATGATGTGCTTTTCGCCGCATTCAGTCAGAGTGAATCTATAAACACCAACACTCCTTCAGATTTGTCCGCCCTCTGTGTGTATTCGTTGAAAGCTATTAGACGCAAATTCATGCAGAACATCAAGACTTGCTTTAGTGGAAATGGTTCACGAGGTTTGGATTTTATTTCACCATCTCACGCGTGCATTGGAACTAAATTGCAGTCGATCAGCGAAGACTTCTGTGGCTTAGACGTTAATACTCCTCTGGGAGGTGAACAACCTGTAGAAGCCGTGCCGGTCGCAGTATTCAAAAAGAGACTTACGGCAGTAGCGGCGACAGCCACAGGGGATTACACTGTTGTGTTCGCGGGAACAGCACAGGGACATCTGAAGAAAATTGTTGTTGAAAGCGCAACCTCAGCATTCGAATATGGAGATATCGTGGTCGACGAAGGCTCACCGGTGAACAAGGACTTATTCTTTGATACTCAACTGATGCATTTATACGTAATGACAGAACGAAAAGTGTCCAAAGTGAAAGTTCAGGAGTGTAGCGTTTACAAATCGTGTTTAACATGTCTCGGCGCCAAAGACCCTTACTGTGGATGGTGCTCCCTTGAAAATAAGTGTAGTCTGCGATCGGACTGTCAGGATGCGGCTAAAGATCCTCTGTATTGGATCTCGTATCGCAGCGGTCGTTGCACTACGATTACTCAAGTGACGCCGAATCAATTGCAACGAACGACGGCTCGAACGTTAGACTTGTTAATTGAGAACTTGCCCACGCTTAATGGACAATTCTTGTGTGCATTTACAGCTTTAGACCGTACCTTAATTACCAATGCTACTAGGAAACCTTACGGTGTTAATTGTACTACTCCGCGCACCGACACGCTCCCACCGATTCCCGCCGGTCAACATCATTTCACGGCAAAGTTGTCGGTGCGTACTACTCAAGGGCCTGATTTTGTAGCGACAAATTTCACATTTTTCGATTGCAACACGTACAGCTCATGCACTCAGTGCGTTAGTTCTTCATTCCCTTGCGATTGGTGTGTCGATGGACATCGTTGTACTCACGATACTGCCGAGAATTGCCGTAATGATATTTTAGTTACCGGTGTAAGTAGAATCGGTCCCAGTTATCGTTCAGGTCCTGGTTTCTGCCCCACTATCAACTCTACGTCCGACGGAACAAACGAAATTTTAGTACCATCCGGTGTAAAGAAAGCCATAAAAGTTAAAGTCCATATAATCGGTCAGTTTATAGTTCAAACCAGATTCGTATGTCAATTCAATATTGAGGGTCGTGTAACTCATGTAAATGCTCAACTACTCGCGGATACTATTTATTGCGAAGCGGTAGAATTTACGTACACGTCGCGCGCTCCCAACATCACAGCGTCGTTCGCTGTTATTTGGGGTGGCTCTAAGCCCTTGGATAATCCCGATAATACCCACATTCTCATTTATCGTTGTAATGACATGGCTGATAATTGCGGAATGTGTCTCGCGCTTCCAGAGAAATTTGGGTGTGGCTGGTGTCAAGGCTCTGATCGGTGTGAAGTTCAGGAGCAATGTGGGGCGCCTAGTGTGTGGCTCAACCGCACTCAGACATGCCCTAATCCTGAAATTCACTCGTTTAGGCCTCAGTTAGGTCCGTGGGATGGCGGTACTAACATTACCATTGAAGGTATTAATTTAGGTCGTAATATATCCGATATTTATAATGGCGTCACCATAGCAGGTATTAAATGTCAACCCATTATAGAGTTATATGTTAAAACCAGGCGTATTGTTTGTACTGTAGACGGTCCGGGTGAGGAAGTGCCACGAGATGGTCCTGTAGTCGTCCGGGTTGCGGACTATCGCGGCGAATCGAAACATCATTACGCATTCGTAAACCCAAAAATAAATTCTATTCAACCCAAATACGGTCCACAATCTGGTGGAACCAAGCTCCGGATCACAGGTGAATATCTCAACGCTGGCAGCAATATTCAAGCATTCATTGATGATTTGCCCTGTGCTATTTTATCTGTATCTCACGAAGAGGCTGTTTGTAGAACTAGTCATTCGTATCAATTGAAAATGGGTACATTACGAATGCGTTTTGATAACGGAATGCGAACTTTAGAGCGTGAAAAGTTTGAGTACATAGAAGATCCCGTTGTAGTATCCGTCGAATCCGGCCCGCCTCTTATGTCGCAACGCAAACAACCCAAAGGTATTCCATCCGGAGGAATTAACATCAAAGTCATAGGTCGTAATTTCCATTCAATACAGTTCCCACAAATTTATGTTTATCACGATAATCGACCATACATTGCACCATGTCACAGGCTTGACTTTCAAACTCAACTCATTTGTGAATCTCCTGGTATAGAAAGTGCTGGATTGAACTTGGACATGGATAGACCTTTAGAATTGGAATATGGTTTTAACATGGACGATGTACTGAGTGTACAAAATCTAACCTCCAAAACAGGTGATGCATTCTTGCTGTATCCTGATCCATTTTACGAAAAATTTGATGAAGACGTCAAGTATTATAAGTCTGAATATTTAACTATTAATGGTCAAAACTTAGATAGGGCTTGCACGGAGCAAGACGTGGAAGTGTATATAGGCAAAAGTTTGTGTAATGTAACTTCTCTTTCGAGACACCAATTGACTTGCCGGCCACCGTCTCGAGATGAGTTGCCGGATGGCGTGGACACACCCGAAGTGGTGGTCAAAGTCGGTCGTGCCCTCACGTTCAAGATAGGAAAATTATCTTATTCGTCACAGGCCGGCCTTCAGGCAGCTATCGGCAAACCAGTTTTATTCGGCGTTATTGCCAGTATAGTGATACTCATTTTAGTGTTTGTCGTTTTTCTAGTTATGTATAGGAGAAAATCAACTGAAAATATTAGGGTATTAAAGAATATGCAGGAGCAAATGGATATTCTAGAGTTAAGAGTCGCTGCGGAATGTAAGGAGGCGTTTGCAGAATTGCAAACTGAAATGACAGATTTGACAGGAGACGTGACAGGCGGTATTCCGTTCTTGGATTATCGTACATACGCTATGAAAATATTGTTCCCTAATATTGACGATCATGCCGTCCTGCAATGGGAGCGTCCAGAGCTTATGAGAAAAGAAAAAGGTCTCAGAATGTTTGGGCAGCTTATTATGAATAAAACATTCCTTTTATTATTTATTCGTACTTTAGAAAGCAACAGGTATTTCTCTATGCGCGATCGTGTTAATGTAGCTTCACTTATAATGGTTACTTTACAAAGTAAAATGGAATATTGTACTGATGTATTAAAGACATTGCTAGCAGAGCTTATAGAAAAATGTATGGAGGGCAAGAGTCACCCCAAATTGTTGTTGCGGCGTACTGAGAGCGTAGCCGAGAAAATGTTGAGCGCATGGTTTACTTTCTTACTGTACAAATTCCTCCGCGAGTGCGCCGGCGAACCGCTTTATCTTTTGTTTAGGTCGATGAAAGGTCAGGTAGACAAAGGCCCGGTGGACGCAATAAGCTCCGAAGCGCGATACTCCCTCAGCGAAGAGAAACTCATTAGGCAGTCGATCGATTTCAAACCAATGACCGTTAGTGTATCGATATCACAACAAACCATTTTCGTTAGTGGTTTAGAGGCTACTACTGAGAACGTACACGTGAAAGTTCTCGACTGTGATACGATAAGTCAAGTGAAGGAAAAATGTTTAGATGCTATTTATCGCGCTACTCCATATTCCCAAAGACCGAGTCGTGACGACCTTGATTTGGAATGGCGCACTGGCGCTTGTGGTCGATTAATTTTATATGACGAAGATAGTACCACTAAATGCGAGGGCGAATGGCGTAAGCTTAATACTTTAAATCACTACCGCGTACCAGACGGCGCTTGCCTCAGTCTTGTTGCGAAGCAAAGCTCGGTTTACAATCTCTCCAATATGGAGAAAAACGATAAATCTCATACTTACGAGACTCTCAATCGCGGTAAATACGGTTCCGCTAGTCCACCGGCGAGCCCCTTGAAGTACGATCACGGAGGCGCTTTCAAGTATTGGCATCTCGTTAGGCATCACGACGGAGACGCGCACAAAGAGGGAGAGCGTGGCAATAAAATGGTTTCGGAAATATATCTTACGCGCCTTCTCGCCACCAAAGGCACGCTGCAAAAGTTTGTCGACGATTTATTCGAGACTATTTTTAGCACGGCACACCGCGGATCTGCGCTACCCCTAGCCATAAAGTATATGTTCGATTTCCTCGACGATCAAGCGCTACAACATACAATCTCCGATCCCGAGGTAGTTCACACTTGGAAGAGCAATTCCCTTCCGCTGCGCTTCTGGGTTAATCTGATTAAGAATCCCAACTTTGTATTCGATGTTCACAAGTCTAATACGGTAGATTCTTGCTTGTCTGTTATCGCGCAAACGTTTATGGACTCTTGCTCGACGTCCGACCACATCCTCGGTAAAGATTCGCCCTCGTCCAAGCTTCTTTACGCGAAAGATATCCCGGTGTACAAGGAATGGGTAGAGCGTTATTACGCGGATATAAAGTTGATGCCGGCAATATCCGACCAGGACATGAACGCGATGTTGGCGGAGGAGTCGCGCCTCCACACGAAGGAGTTCAACACGAACTGCGCGCTGAATGAGCTGTACGCGTACGCGGTCAAGTATAACGAGCAGTTAATGGTGACCCTCGAGGAGGACGAGTTCTCGCAGAAGCAGAGGCTCGCCTACCGCCTCGAGCAGGCGCACGGGCTCATGACGCACGACTACAACGTGTGATCGGCTTCTCGGGCCCGTGACACCGAACCCACCGCCCTGTATATAAAGCCCTCGCACATATCTCTGCCGGCAACTTTTGTATATATTAGATAGTGTACAGTCTTAATATTGTAATTTTGTATAATTTCAGCGATCCGATTTTTTTTAATTTTATATAAATGAATTTTGTATTGATTTTACACGACGAACTCGGCCGGCCGCGGTCGTGCCACAGTATGCATCGTAAACTAAAATTGTGTATGTCTGTCTATGTGTGCTCGCGTCGTACGAGTTAATGTTACGTCGATCGGTGTAAAATGTGTGTCGCAAAAGAAAACGCATGTGAGCCCGTCGGCGAGCGACGTGTATCGCTCGCCGGCGGGCGATTTTTAAATTTGTACTCGCAATCTACTTAACGAAATAACCGAAAGTGAACCGGTGAACAATTCCATTAATAAATATCGTCGAATGTACGTCTTGTGTTTGATTGAATACGGTGGCGCAGCGTCATTGTCACGCACGACGAAAGCCCCCGTGTCAGGCAGCTGTCGGCAGGGAGAACGCGGTACGGTGCCTTCTCGCCGCTCGCTAGCTCACGGAACCCCCCCGGTCGGTCACTCGCTGTTAGCACTCATCATTCATGTCACCATCATCGTGTTTGTGGTTGCGTTTGCCCGGCCTCGAGGGTTTCGTGGGCGGTCGTGTGGCGAGAAGGTCAGAGATGAACCGACGCGGCCCTGCTGTTTCAGTCGGTACGTGCGGATAGCGGCCCGAACGACTTTCGTGATCGTGAACAACATATACTGCATCCCGGCTTACGTCGTGTGGATGATGGCGCTGCGCCTCGTCAGACCCTTGTACGCCCCTCTCTATTGGAAGATCGAAGGACTCATGTATCACTGGCTGTTGGCGATGGTCTCCATGTGGTCCTGGGCGGCGGGATATGAAAGTAAGTCTGTTTCAACTACGGAGGCGCGCCATGACTCGACGCAAGGATTAGGAACAGAAAAAATATACTGGGACTCGCTGGCGCGCGTTAACGTTGGTTGTAGTGGTGCGTATTTTTATTTAAACATTGAAAAAGGATGCAGTTCAGCGCGGATTTGCATTATGTGAAAATAATACACTACAAGCAAGCGTCACGCGCGCTGCGACTGGATCAGCGGCAGACACCCATGTGTTCGGCTGTGAACAGCATAATTAATGACGCCCTGTTGTACAATTCTGATTGCGTTTATGATAAGCGAAACTGCGACTATGGCGTGTACTATGTACACTTTTACTATTGTTCTCAGGCTAACGATATAATTTGTAGCATTTTACTTTACATGATAGATCATTGTCAGCTTGGCGCGTCTCCAAACTTATTTAACAATGAAACTTGGAGTTGGATGATTTCGCTTTTTTGGTGTGTTACACAAAGGATCTTTCTTATGTGCAACAACTAAATGAACATACATTTTTAGAAGGAGCTGAATTTTTGTAGGTTATTATTCACATAAACGCTGCCATATTGGATTCTTTTGATGACGTAAGTATGGTTACAGCAAAAAACTGTTTAAACTCTGTTTAATGGAATTCTAAAATACGGAATCGGTGAGGTCATTAACATACTACTTAATGCATTCCACATTTCAATACCTACATATTCGGAACCTGTTGTAGCGTGGTTACCGTGAATTAATTAAGCTTTTGCTTTAATATGCGAAAAGAATTTGTTTTTATCGGATGATCTGTACTTTTCCTCGAATATTTATTCTGAAATATGTGACAGTAGTTTGATACATTCGTTTGATATCAAAAACACCTTATTTTGGGTATAAACTTATCAGTGCCCTTATCTTGCAAAAAAAAAACTGATTATGGTTACCGCGTGACATATCAGCGGCTCTAACACACATTCTGTGTTGACTCGGTGAAATATTTACATTAGAAGCCACCACAATATCATCGACAAGCATTTTGCTCGCCCATGTGTGTAGGAAGTCGATTAGTCACTGACCGAGACGAGCCGTAACTTGTTTGATAACTTACATTTAAACGTAAACGTGTTAAATACACAAGTTTTCAGACCTCGATGATGCAAAAAAGTTAATTCAGTTAATGTTTTCCCAACCGTGTCCATAACCTGATAGTTTTGCGGACAGAACGAATTATGTTACAGATTTACCGCTTGCGCAAGTGGATAAATTAGATTTTCGTATGCATGTGGCCGTAATTGATTTTCGGTTTGCACCAGTCCGTCAATGGAACAATGCTGTTTCGAAACGGTTACGCGGTATAGACCGGTCGCGCTGTATTGACCTTAGCGAGTGGTCGCGCTCAAACGTAGCCGGCACTCTGTAGTCTGTAGTTTATGCCCGGCCGGTGGAGGACGGTCGATGACCGCTCCCCCGACGCTAGGAATGCCGCCCCCCCCACTCATGTCACGTTGCATTTCAAGCGAATTTGCATGTTGCCACGCACACATTCGATCGGTTCGACATTTTTGCCCGCGGTGAAAGCGTGAAAGCACCATTGTCGATTGCCGCGGTTAGGTTCACATGGCACGCCGAAAAATTGCGTAAATCGGAACCGAA
Source organism: Ostrinia nubilalis (assembly GCF_963855985.1). Lineage (NCBI taxonomy): Eukaryota > Metazoa > Arthropoda > Insecta > Lepidoptera > Crambidae > Ostrinia > Ostrinia nubilalis. The sequence goes on from NC_087101.1 coordinate 1,340,481, forward strand.
GTCAGAAAACAACTGTATCGTACTCGAAAATGAAAAATGTATGGGCCTTTATAAATTATTTAGTAGCCACTTTACCCTGACCTCAAAACGTACAAATGCTCAATGCTTTATTATTTATTGTTATTACAGCACTATGGAAATTGACCTTTTTAGAAATTTGTTACGGAAAAGGCTTATTACACCTTTATAACTCTAAAATATTTTATTGTACATTCAGATAGGTAGGTTGTTATTTTTTTTACACAGACAGTGAATTTACTTACTTACTTACTGTAGATAATGTAATATCTAAGCAGAACTTTTTACCTCAGTCAGATTAATTAAATTTAAATCGCAACTCTTATCCAAACTGCCCCGGTACCAAGATGTTACCTCCTGTAACTTAAATCCTGTAACTTAAAACGTGACCTTTCAGTCAACGAGCACACAAAACAGGTTCTGCTGGCACCACCCAGATACTCGACAGCATATTCAGCCATTTGCGACCGCTCCGGCGCCCTCGTTGCACGAAACTCAACACCTTTGTATACCAAAGACACTTTATACTAACCAGACAGACAATATCAATATCTCTCAAATATTCCAATCACGCGCTCAGACATTAACATTGAAAGACCCGATGTATTCACCGATACACCTACGTACGTGGTCATTATTTCTGATTGCCACATGCCTCGGTGTTATGAATCCTTTGTTACTCCACATCCTTCGATTGTCGCGCGGGCAGTCAAATTGGAACCTTCCTGTGCATGACTGAGCCCGGTAATCTTGTAATTGCATATCGTGTCCACCTTTGAGTGAATATTCAATGTGATGAGCTAGGGAAGCAGCTGCTGAGCGTAATTAATAATCAAGTTTACTAGACGCCTCGTGCAACATTCTTCAAACAGTATCACTAGAACTTCTGCGTCTGGGACCGGGAACCAAGTAATTAAACTACGAAACTTAAGAGTCAAGTTTCAGTATAAAACCGTTATAACCAAAGTTTCCGATGCAGAAGAATTCAAATTAAAAACTGGTTGCATGAACATCGTCCTACGTTCGGTTGTTCATTCACAATATTTCGGATGCACATGACTCATGTTCACGCTACATCCTCTTGTTTTATGAACTGAATTTCATTGACTTTGTTATTTGCGTGTTTATTAACCACTAATAACCTATGAATCACTTCCCGGTCATTTTCGTTTGCGGGTTTGCCTCAGAACTGGTCTGGTTTCCTCCTGGTATTGGATTTGATCACCTGTTAGCCAACATGGAGCGTAATTGTAATTGTAACGCGTGGGTTAAGTAATGGAAAACACGCCCTAAGGACCGTTTAATGCATTTAGCAGCTGGAAGTGGTTATTCGTTTCCACGAGCTGAGACGGATGAATTACGTTAATAACATCTACCGTGTACACTGTAATACTAAAATAGACGAGTGCAAGAGGAAACAGAAACTATTTTTAATGCTTGTTAATGCAGGTTCAAAGACAAGTTATCCACACGTTTGTGTAGACACATTGGCAAATGTTCAAATACTGAATGATGCAAGAACGACATTGTTTATTTTGTTCGAAAACACACATTTTGTTGGACAACAAGTTCGGAACACAGTTCCGTTTATACTGACCTATTTACATTCAGTTTTAACCTAGCAATATTTATGCACATATTTTCAGCGCCCAACATAATCGGGACAAAGTTTTGTATTGTTCTGCAATCTCTAAATTGTATTTCATGCATTATTGAAACGTTCACTCAAGTGAACCGTCTGAATCACTCTAAAAGGTTTCTTGTAGGCGACGTGTTGTACTGTTTTATGTTGCAACAGTTACATTTGAAATTGAGATGTTGTCTGGATTTGTTTCGCTTGAACACTGGTTGTGGTTCGGGCGCGTCCTCGTTTGGAGTAATTTCTGCGCAGCAAGGACGGCCGCCACGAGATCCGATTAGTTGAGTGGCGGCATTACGCCTGTAAGTATAGTGTTCGATGGGGCCAATTCCCGCGCTCAATTTTGACTAAACATCTTTAAATTATAGTCACTATAAATTTTTCACAGCTACAAAATTTATACACGTGTTCAAGTTAATCTGTTTTGATCCGAGAGTTAACCGTAACCTCCGTAAACCTCTCTCAGTAAACCAATTTTAAATGTATACTTGCAAAAATTTAATTAGATTGAACAAAATGAGGTAGGTACGTTTAAACGTTTTTTTAAATCTAGGTTTAGATTCAGTCATTGCTAACCCGGAATCGCACCCAATGTCCGTGTAAGCCGCCATGTTGCGGGCTCGTTGCCGCAGCCGGCTCGCTGTACTCATGATCTCGTAACAAAGAACTGGTTTGTGTTAGCGGCCAACTGCGGTTTATAAAGTATCCTTCAACGAGTGTATGTACTAATTTTAGAACCACTGCGTCAACTCATGATCGTAATTGGTCATGATCGAGTATATAAACACACTTAGATGTGTTCTACCTTTGTCGTTTTTACTTTCTGCTTTTGGCACAACAAATGACTCCAACAGACACACATGAGGGGCTCGGGAAATTGTTCGGGTAAGTCTCAAGAAACCATCTCGAGAGGCAAAATGCGGCTTGAACTGTGAACTCTATCGCAAACGGGTAGAGTTTAACTTCGCATACGCGGACCTTGTATCGACCTGCCAACAAATAAACATGTGCGTACATTAGTTTACCACAAAAGCACTAGAGCAAAGCGAACTCTTGCAATAAAACCACATCGACGTAGTATTGTGGTCTGTCCAACTTTCTCGCCAGTCGCAGCCCTGGGACGCTTGTGAGCGTAAGCCTCTATGTGTGCGTGTGGTCCATTGTTTGCAACTGAAGCATTGCCTTGTCAATGCGGAGTGAGCTATGCCGAATCATATTTTTCAACTGAGCTCCACATCCGAGCGACAGTCTAAAAATAAAATTAATTTTATCTCCACACGTTTCTGTGGACACGTGTCGGATTCCAGGCTGAGTTGCATCTCTTTTGTGTTTTAGACGTTTTGTTGCGGGTGTAAATCATTGTGTTTCGTTTATTTACTGGAATTACTCACACTTTATAAATGGACGAAACGCATACAGTCATTATAATTGGAGACTTCTGATTCACAGCGTCCGGAAAGATAGCAGCAAAAATATAAATGATTTCAATATTACTATTTTCAATTTTTCAAAACTCTTAATGTTTTAATAGACAGAACAGAAAAGCATGACTGCTTGCTGTTTTTAGTTTAACATTGAAACTAATTCTTTGGTTTGAAGCAGTGATGTTTGCTAGTTTTTTCCGTGCTTGTGTAATCGTTTCTTTCGACCTTTCAATTTTAGTGTTTCCTTAAGCAGAGTTATATCCACACCGGAATTCTGAGCTCCGTTATAATTAGTGTCAGTTTGTTTATTATTTAGAACGCCAGAAATGGTCTGGTCTGGTGCATGTCTCCGTTTGCGCCTGCGCGCCGCACTCGTTAAGTCCGTGGTGATAACTGTTGTATAAATAACCCTCCCCGAGCCCTGAACCGATTGTTTGCTTACTTTAAAACAATTTCCACAACTGACAGACAACAGTGCCACGATTAGGGTTTCTGCTCGAGCTTTCTCGAACTCGAGAAAACTCGAGAAATTTGGCTTCATTCGAGACGAGAAAAAAACTACCGGAGCTCGAGAATTCTCGAGTTTCGCTTTTGAAGCTTTAATATTCTTGAAAGCCTATTTTCTTAGACAAAAGTATTTTTTTAATTATTTAATAGGTCAACGTTGCTTTTAGACTGGCCTAGTCTTTCCTTTTTTAACTGATTTGATTTGCAAGTAATGATCTCAATCGAAACTAAGTAATAATGTTCACCAACGAGTATGCTATATTTATTATGTATGTTTAATCTGACTCATTTATAGACTGAAAAATTTGTTAATTAGACAGTTACCTAACAGACGTTAGGTTAGGTACTCGTGCCTCCTCGTAAAGTTTATTCAAGTCGTTATATGTAAGAAATTTAAAAAAATATTAAAAAGTTTTGTTTTGTTCATAATAAAAACTATTTATTTATTTTAGGACAGCCAACAAGACATAACACAATTAACTGGAAAAAACATTGAAAACAATATGTGTTTATAGTGTAGCCTTAATTAAAAGCTGCCACGACATGTGCATATATTGCGTGGAAGCGTAGTATCGACAGAAGTAAAAAAAAAAAAAATGAAAAAATATTTATTTATTTATCGTAATTTTGCTATTTGGACTTGTGTTCTTTAGAAAACAAGTGATTTAATTGTAGCTCCAGATTTTTATCGTTATTGTTATCCTTAAAGTACACGCGACTTTATGACTTTTGTTATGATTATTAGTAAATATTAATTATGAAAGAAGATTTTATTTTTTGTTTATTTCCTTACCAAAATAAGTGGTACTAAATTCTAATATTGATTGTTGTGCATAAAAGTAGGTATATTAGATTAAAAAAACCTGTGTTTTTATTAAATTTCAACCGATTTTAGCAGTTTTCATTAAAAGACTCGAGACCCGAGAAAACTCGAGACTTTGGCCTCGAGAATTCTCGAAACTCGAGAAAAAAAATAGGTCGAGAAATCAGAAACCCTAGCCACGATAAAGTTGTCTGGAGATAAATTATACCTTTGAAGAAAGATTCTCCCCCTGTGAACACTTGATTGTTCAACTATTATTAATTCCATCTATGAGAACTTAGATCATTACTTTTTTACGTTCCTCATTTGTCTTTTGAAAGTATTCAAAAACTTTAATTCATTCAGTGTCTCAAGGGTGACGGACGGTGGGACACAAAACCGGTTCACAATTCGGGAATTCGATCCTTAAACGTTCGGCTGTTTTTTTGGACATGTGACGATGAGTGTTTTACTCGGAATCCTGTTCAACCAGACGCCGATGATTGATGACAACCGTCGAGCTCCATAGGCAGCTATGCTAATGAAACTCAAGGGATCGTTGTTTATCTTCTGCTTTGGGGCGGTTTAATTGACGCATCATTCACTGCTGGAGTTTCAACAGCTCATTACTTTACCAAGGCCTAAACATTAACTGCGGGTATGATGACAGCAATTAGAGTCTGCTCCTTCAAGCTCGGTTTCTAATGATACCTAGTCAGATAAGGTCGTCGTTTGAAGACCGCATGCTTTTACTTGAAAACCTTTTTTCTGACCGTAAAAGCCCATGGGCACAACCTACCTGGCTCTATAGGGACACGATTTCTCAGATGGGAACGTGCGCGGACTTGATTATCCGACATCTCTCTCATCGATAACGGGTTGGAAAGACCAAGCGAAACGGCGGCGTAGCTCATAACGGCATGAACTCAGAGGTATGCCACATACAAAAAATAATTGGCCGCTTTTTGTCTAGTTTGTTTGTGTAATAGTTGTTGCGTATACTAAATAATTCCCGGTAGTAATGCTCACAGGGTTATGAGCAATTTCTTTAATAGTAATGACTCAATTTAATTCGGAATTACGTCGAAACTACGTGTCGAAGTGATTGTTGTGTGACGTTCTCACGTGCTGTTTTTTCAACTTGCGTAATGTCTCATCTGGCCTCATCTAAAAGTCAAAGTTAAGGTTATCAAATCAGTGACTACTGAATATTTATGTAATCGTTTGTATACAGTTGATGTTTATTCTCACAGTTGAGGTTGTGCCAACATTTTTGTAGTTGGTATTTCACTGGGTCTTCTCTTCAATTGAAACTTTCCGCTAATGTTTAAGTTCCATGAAACTTGTCTGGACCAGATAAAGTTAGCCGGTTTATTGGATAACAATAATCCAACTTCGAGTTCGTCTGATTGAGGTCAGCGCTTAATTAAATGGAAATCGTCTTAAACAATTAAGAAATAAGTTCAATAAATAAGACAGAACGGAGGCCGCTTGAGAAATAGATAGGATTACGCTTGTTTAGTTGGTTAGATTTAATATTATTGGCATTTAGTAACCCTTAATCGGTTTATTTGCTTGGAGAATCGGAGATTTGTAGATTTTCGAGCACGATTTCACAAAAATGCTGTTGGCTTTCTAAGTAAATGAAAAAAATATGACTATTTTGATCACTTTTCTAAAATCAAAACGTGGAAACTTCACGAATTTAAGTTCAAGTGCGCTCTACTAAAGGGCGTCATGCTTGGTAAAACAAAATACCAAACCGATGACAAATGCTCGTAGCTTCGTATACAAAGCCTGTCATTAACTAATCCACCGACAATCGATCCGTTCTCCTTGCCCTATCCACACCATCGCATACCTTAGCAACAATATAATTCTATAAACGCAGGCGTTCTGTTATTCCTTCAGACCGTATAAACAGGTCTGAACATGCCGAAAATGTATTCTCCTTAAATTCAGCCAATTATAAACGGATCTGCGAGAACAACCGGATCCAGCAACTCGTCCAACTTTCGAGTGGTCGGCCTTTGCGTTGCTTAATTACATTCCTTGTCTGCACCAGTGCTATCGTTGAAGGTAAATTGCACACGGTTTACACTCAAGACCGAATTGCATCGTGAATGAACAACAGTGGTAATGTCAACAATGAAGAACATAATCTGATCACGAAGTAAATAAACTGACTTACTTAAAGAAGGTTCGGTTGAAATTGCAAGAAGGTTTGCGTGTCTCTTTTGACAGCTCAAAGTTAATGCTGATGGTCACTTAGCAAATTGATGCAATGGTTCTGGTTTTCTTCTGTCAACGGCTGTAAAGGTAGTATTAGCAATATCTTGACGTAAACAATCTTACTTTCGTAAAAACGAAGTCTGTTAAAATTAGTCACAGTTTTTTTGTCCTTTTAATTAGAAACTTTGAACTCTTCTTCTTTTACCGTGCCATTATCATTATTGTTTTACGATTACAACGTAATTAGGATTCAAATGACGTAAGTAGTTACCCATTCAATAAAATATTAATTATTGAAACGTTAGATCGTTAATAACCTGAATTATGGCTAGAATTAGCCTAAAAGTTGTAATACCGGTAACTTGATTTGAACCAGATTGCTGTTTACATAATTTCGGTGTCGAATGAGGGAGCAAAATTCTAATTCATACGATTTCCTGCACTTAAATTACTTTGCACTTAAACATGTACACAAAATTTCGCGGTGTCATTTCTTTGAAAGAAATTTATAATCCAGCCGTTAGACAAACCGGCGGATTCCGACATCCTCCCAGGATGTATGTGTCCTGTCCGTGTGCATATAGTTATACTGACATAAAATCGTTCGGTTTCATAAGCAGGATACATTTAAAAGCGCCTAGAGCAGTTTTGTAATCGAATTACAAAGGTTGAACTGTGTAAGGTCTCTAAATAATTAACGAGACTCTGCTATCGACAAGTGATTTGTTTACGAACTTGAACCATTGTGTTGGTTAGCATTGGATTTTGTTCTGCTAGTTCAACGACATTGCTAAAGTCTTTGCTTGTTTGTACAATGCACTTTGGAATTATGGATTATGGTGTAATATGACTTGCATTACCGTGACTCAACTAATGCTCAATTCAAACATCAACGAGTAAAAGTGCTGACTGTACAGCTTTTTATTATTCATTATTATTGACTTCACGAAATTCTTTGCTATGTTCTTGGAAACAGTTTTATCATAGCATCATTCTTGTTTCTACTTGAAAGCCAGTTTTGACGAAAAACAGAGCCAACGCGGTTAAAAAACTTAAGCGTGTAAAAAAGTGAAGCAAAAAACGTTACACGTGTATTAATGGCGGTAGTTTAGCCCCGACTGTTTAACTTTTATTATGTGCTGTAATTAATTGATTTACTGGCCCTTAAAATAATACCTTCATTATCTTATTAAACTAATTACATTAAATGAAAACTCGCAATTAATGTGTTTTAATTAGGTTTTGTTTTCAAAAAAATAGAATTCGGAATTTCAGACTCAGCCTGTAAGGATCTGATTAAGTAGTTTATTGATTGCCAAGTTAGATGTTTATTGTAATAAATAATAGCTACAAAATACTGTTTTTGACCTACCATATAAAATAATACATAAGGCTGATTTGACACAAATGTAAGGTGTATTTTATAATCCAAATAAAGATTAACCAGTCCAAATATTGGTACGTAACAGCCCCGCAAAACTACATTGTTACAATACTGATAACAAAATACTAGCTTCGTATCACAAATAATCACAATATTCGGTACTAGCTTTCCGCCCGCGGCTTCGCCCGCGTGGAATTTTGTCTGTCACAGAAAAACTTTATCGCGCGCGTCCCTGTTTCAAAAACCGGGATAAAAACTATCCTATGTTCTTTCCCGGGACTCAAACTATCTCTATGCCAAATTTCATCAAAATCGGTTGCGAGGTTTAAGCGGGAAAGCGTAACAGACAGACAGACAGTCAGAATTACTTTCGCATTTATAATATTAGTTGGGATTGGGATATCTGGTCGCATTCGGTGACAGTTCGCATGCGCTATCAGCACATCCGTCCCAGCCTGCCTGATAAGCTCCTGATAAGATATCTGTGAGTTCTGTGACGTACTTATTTAGGTCTAGTGGTTACAAGTGGTGTTTTTGAAGATGACAGATGTAAGCTGAAATTTCGGTCAGGGACAGTGTCATCTTAAAAGTCTGGCTACAATCCAGTTGGGACATTGTGATTGTTATCTTAAATACCTTTACAAGGATGAGAGCGTTTATGTTAGTGATATGAGAAAATTTCTCTTGGTGTAAAATAAATTGTAGAGTTGAGAGCACATCAGACTATCAATTTATATTGCAAAATCGTCCCTATTACAACTCCATAAGATGCCTAAGTGTTTACCTTGACGTCGTGTCATTGTCGTCCGCTTTTGCCAAAATTTCCAAGCCGCTCTTTCTTTTTCGCCCCACCAAAGTTCCTCTTATTGTCAGTAAATTCTTTCCACATGTAATAACTAAAGTATTACTTCTGTTAAAGTTTAACTTTATCGAGGTCTAGTTGGACCATCTCGTGCCGTACATAACTAGCAATCTGTGAACATTACTGTGAAGATCATGCATCATTCCCCTTTAGTTTTCGAATACCCAGTGTTTCTTACACCGACAATTCTTTATTGCATCTCATTTATGGTCAAACCCTGCTCCAAAGATGCACGTCCAACGCCATTTACACATGATATCCAGCCCCAACCGGGCACATCTGGGTCATGTCATGCCCCACCCCCGGGCTCTTTGTAAATGCGCGGTCTTAAAGTTCGACCAAACCAGCGCGTGCAGACCGAATGCACGATGGCGATCATTCATCAGATGTGTATGAATTTGTAGCGATGAGTTCACATCAAAGCGTCCTGTCATTGGCCTATGCACGCGCAGTGATCGCCTTCGCCGACGCGATGCACGCGTTGGTTTGACTAAACCTTTAGAGTAGGCGCACACCGTTGATTTTTAGTTGGCCGATAGTTGTGCCCGATTTTAATTTGTATGAAGAATCGGCCAAATCGAATCGGCGTAGTGTGCGCACTCCCATAGTCCCATACATGCCCATACTGATCAACTGCCCGACTAAACTATCGGCCGACGAAAAATCAACGGTGTGCGCCTACTCTTACAAAAAATCTCTCCATTCGAAAATCCTTTCACCAGAAGTCGTGATCTGAGTACACGAGAGCGTAGTTCCAATTTCAATAATGCAAAGGCATTTTACTTGTTCTGGCTGTTTCAGTGTTTTATTGACGCCAAGTATTGCGGGATTAGATTTTGATTTTAAGTGAAGTCATGTAAGGCCAGTTGAATAACGTTTCTAAATACGCAAAGAAAGTAGATACGAAACAGCAAACAAGCATCTGGGATTCCGCTGATACAAATTTCTATGAGCATAAATGCTCCCCGTTTTATAAAAAATCTATAAGGCAATTCATTGAACTTTTTTTAACCTGGCGAACATTTTTGATGTAAATTCTCCACTATAATAACGGTTTTATTTTGGTACCTCAAAAGACTGATTAAATTGACACGTTTGTAAATATTCGTGTTCACACTTTCTTTGCGTATTGGAACCAAGTAGCTTCTGACAATGTGAGTGAAATTAATGTTGGCCTTTACTAAACTTTTGTTGCAGAACCCTAAAACAAAACCGCTGTTAAAGCAATGAATGTCAGTGGTTCAAAGGCAAATGAGGTTAACAATAAAAGTTCATTAGTTAATACACTTACCGTCTTAAGAAGCGGATCACGAACGTTAAATCTAATCAATTCGTGGTCCGATCATTTGTATTTAACGGATTGGTTCTGCCGTTTCATTATCCGTTTCAATAAAGTACAGTTTTAGATAGTTAATACGGTAATAAAGTGTCGGAAGTCAGTGCTCTATATTTTTTGGTGGAAGTAATGTAGACGAACTGGCAATGGATACAATTGGTTGTAGTAATGATCGTCGCCCATTAAATAATTATTCACGATGAGACTTAGTTATGTAGCCTTTATTAAGTAATCCATAAACTGTTTGTCTTGTTTTCACATCTAATCAGCCTAAAACAGTGTTTAAACATCAGACTTTTTTTTGTATTTTAGGAAATATGCTGCTACGCGCTACACTTATCCTGTAGCACAGCGAGATAAATTAAATCTTAATTTTCTTTCTATTTTAGGAATTTCCTTAATGCGTCGCGTCGCTTCTTTTTCTCTCATCACTTTTGTTTGTGTAAAATTATTATATTTTGAGGCGTGTATAAACGCCAGGAAGAGTGCCAATGAACAAAGGCTATTATGTCGCACGGACTGCAGCGAATATTGAGCTTACAAATTACACACAACAATGTAAGGCGCTTCGAACTTAAGCTTGAAATCTTCAATAATCTCCGCCTCGTCATTCACGCACTTGCGCGCGCGCAGACCCCCCTTTCCCCTCCAACTAGGGTTGCCAGATAGAAACTTATCATATTAGGACAACGGTACGTCGGGTCGGGTCATGGTCATAGTAAAAATATCTTGTTTTTATTTTTTACTAGCTGACCCGGCGAACTCTGTTCCGCCTAAAAGGCAGTTAATAAGCAAATTTTGACCGTTTAGTACCCTGGACTACAAAAAATATTTTAAAACCAAAATCAGCTCAATCGGCCCAGCCGTTCTCGAGTTTTAATCAGACTAACGAACATCAATTCATTTTTATTTATATAGATAGATTTTCAAAAGATTATACTCGTACTTGTTTTGGAAAAGGAAAATTCCATTTATTTTAAAATAGGCACATAGTTTTATTGTAGCTAGGTAGTAGGTAACTTACTTAGTAGGACTCTCAGGCAGGGCCGCGCCGCCCCTGTGTGCGATGTGTGCGGCGCACACAGGCGCCAAGACAATAGGGGCGCCGCGCCGCTACTGCCACCTATTTTTTTTTTAATGGAGTATCGATAAGTAAGTAGGTACGTACAGTATGCGCAACATAAGCCTTGTACACAACAAAACAAATATTATGCTTATTAAACAAGTCTCTCAATATTTATAATGTTTATTATGGATTAAGTTTATGGTTTCACTAGCGGCCGCCCGCGACTTCGTGCGCGTGGATCTCGTTTAACCCCCCCTTCATCTATCTTACGCGGTTCAGATTTTTTCATACAAATGTTTTTTCCCGCTAACTCCCGTTCCCATGGGAATTTTGATATATCCTGTTGTAACTAAGCTTTAAATTTACTAAGGTACCTGCATGCCAAATTTCAAGCGTCTAACTTAAGCGGTTTAGATTTTTCGTACAAAAGGATTTTCCCGCTAATTCCCGTTTCCGTGGGAATTCCTAAGTATCCTATAACCTGCCCAGGAGTATGAAGAATAATTGTACCAAGTTTCGTTAAAATCCGTCAAGTGGTTTTTGTTTCTATTAGGAACATACAGACAGACAGACAGACAGACAAAAATTTTACTGATTGCATTTTTGGCATCAGTATCGATCACTAATCACCCCCCGATAGTTATTTTGAAAATATATTTCATGTACAGAATTGACCTCTCTACAGATTTATTATAAGTGTAGATTTTTACGCTTAGGCTTAGATTAATAAAACCTAAGCGCTTAGGGTTTTAGTTTACATTACTTACGAGCTCAACGTAAAACGGCGGCAGTTCTTTTGAACCTCAAATAAAGTATAGTTATTTTGAACCGTAGAGGCGCCGAGTTTGTAATACAATTTTTTTATGACTATGAGTGAGTTTATGAACGCAACCCGATGCGATGCGTGCGAGTTGCGACACAAGCGGGATGGGGTCCCGGGGATTCCCCGCCACGGGGATTTTAACGAAAGAGATAGCCAAGTCAAAACCACAGTATACAGGGTGTTTGGCGGAAGGTTAGACAAACTACGTGGGTGTATAGGTAAGGTCATTTTAAGAATACAAGTTCGCCCATTTTACCCTAAGTGACCAACTTTTTTATTAATTGATGTTTTTGTTTATATTTATTTTTTTCCAAAATATGACCTAAAACCTGCTTCAATGTTTTCTTGCATGTTTTCAACCGCATTTTTTATTTGATATTAATATCGAATATGTCTTTAGTCAAAAATTTCAGATCCAGATAATGATTGAATTAGATTAGTAACCCAGATAATGATTGAATTGATTGCAATCAAATTAGATAAGTATTTGCCTAAGCAAAACAATGTAATTTTTCCATACAAAAAATCAAAATAATAATAATTAATATCCCGTAGCTGATCTTAAATTTTCCAGCTTTTAAGCTAAGGTAGAAAAAGCACAAACTATAAGTAACTAGCTTTCCGCCCGCGGCTTCGCCCGCGTGGATTTTTGTCTGTCACAGAAAAACTTTATCGCGCGCGTCCCTGTTTCAAAAACCGGGATAAAAACTATCCTATGTTCTTTCCCAGGACTCAAACTATCTCTATGCCAAATTTCATCAAAATCGGTTGCGAGGTTTAAGCGGGAAAGCGTAACAGACAGACAGACAGACAGACAGAGTTACTTTCGCATTTATAATATTAATATAGTTGGGATAAAAGACACAGCAAAAACATAAAAGTAATAAAATAAAAGAAAAAAGTGTGATAAAAGGGCGCCCGCTCAGTTTTAATCGGGACACCATGTTAGGATGTCCCGATTAAAACTTTAATTTTTTTTTTTTAATAGAATTCCAAGTTGAATTTTTTATCGTGGTTTGTGCTTTTGTTAAACTTTGGCGGCTCGTAACTAGCTACCCAATCATTATCTGGATCTTAAATGTATTTTACTTGACTAAAGATATGTTCGATATTAAAATAAGGGGAATTATAAAACGAGCGACTAAAAAAAAACTTTGCGACTGATGATGGCATACTGTTTTAATACCTTGAGCGGTATGAATTTGAGTAAGCGAAAAATTAACCAAACTAACGACGAATATTGATCAATAATAAAATCCAGAACGAGCTTACAAAATGTGGGTTTTGATTATTACATTTCAGACATAAAAATACTATCCGGGCGACTAAATTACTAAGTGAGCGACTAGAAATACAGAGAGGGTAACTTTAATATGAAGATACATTAGATTTTTCTAATTGAGGTTTTACTGAACGAACTACAAAAAAGTTAATTCTAAGCAAAGTTTTGTGAGCTGCTTTATTAATTATTATTGGTTACTGATATTATATTTGAGGTCTCATGTTTTTCATTTTGATACGCTTTATTAATGAAAACTACAGATTGTTACAGCGCGCGAATTCGAATGGGGGCGGGGCGACTGTCCCGAATTTTTAACAAAATATGTATGCAAACACGTTTTGGGTCTAGCAATTCGGCTCAAACTAACAACACCGCCACTGGAAGCAAAACTGATACCTATTGGACAAAAAAGAAAACGAGGCCGGCCCGCTAAGTCCAAGCCAGCACTTATCATACAGTGACGATGAGTAGGTAGAGCTCCTCAATCCTCATAGGTACCAATCAATGAACCTTATTAATAAGATTACTTTTTTTTGGGTTGACAGAAGCGACTTATTTTATTTTGTTTTTTTTTGTTGATTCGATTTAAGAAAATACAAATTTATTTCATTTTTCGTAATACATTGTTTCATTTGATTACCTACCCTTAAATTTTAATGATTTATTTTTTTCGCTACTAGAATAGTGTTCCGTCAAATATTTATTTCATAAGATCATTTTTTATTTAAATGTGGGCTCATAATACGCTGCTCATAATAGTATTTTACAAAGTAGTTTTTGCATTCGAAACACTTCATTAAAGTTAAAAATACCGCTCAGTATAAAAAAAGCATTTGCCAAATATTGAATAAAATGCAGGACCTAACGTTGACACTCAATCAAATATTAGGTCGCTCAAATATTATGAAGCTTCTCATTTTGTATTTTAAGGAACTCAATTCTTTTTTGTAAGTTGCTGTTCTTTTGATTTTTCGTCACTCGCACTCAGTCGCTCACTTAGTAATTCTTTAGCCCACATTAATTATTTTTGACACTTACAACATAAATTTACAGTCACTCGTTTAAATACTACCCTTAAAATAATAAAAGCGATTGAAAACACGCGAGAAAAAAAAGGTTTTTAGGTCAAATTTCGGAAAAAATTGAATGAAAACAAAAATATCAATTAAAAAAAAATTACCACTTAGGGTCAAATGGGCGAACTTGTATTCTTAAAATGACCTTACCTATGCACCCACGAAGATTGTCTAACCTTCCGCCAAACCCTGTATTATAATTTAAGTATGATTAAAATATTCTTGCAAATGTTAGACTTGCTGTTTTTTTAAACATAGCATAGGTAGGTACGTATTAGTCATATTAGTATTATTATGATTAGAAAAAAGTCAGCTTCTTTGTTATTAATATTTAAGTATACAATTCTTTGTATTAAGTATGTAAAAATTTAGTTCGAGTTTTCCTTTTCGTAGTAATTGGCAAGCAGAACGAACGGGATTTACCTATTTAGTATCCTAATTCCTAAGTGGTTTCCAGTTATTCATAGCTGGGCATTAACTCGTTAATCCGTTAATCGTTAATTAACGAAGTTAACATTTCTATTAACGGATTAACTTTTAAGTTAACTTTAAAAAATGTTAACGGACTCGTTAACTTCCGTTAAATTATCCTAAGTCCGTTAATCGTTAATCCAGTACCTACTATTTACCAAAAAGATACAGCAGCCACGCTGAAAAACATTAGAAAAACGCGTTCTGACAAGTACTTCCAGAACCCAAAACAACAGTTTTTGTAACCAGAACGAAACGATATAAAAATGTTATTTTTTATTCATTTACAAGTTTTATATTTCACTTTTTAGTATCTGTGGGACCAATCTTTACTTTACAACTGAATTTAAGACCAGTTCTCAACCGATTGAGCTAAAATTTGGTATAGTTACTTATGCTGATTAAGCTGATCTGATGATGGAGTCAGGAGGTGGCCATAGGAACTCCTAAATGAAACGGCGGCATCGCATCGAATTTGGGTTCGTTGGATTTGTCTTTTCGAGCACTTTAGTACTAGATGAAGTCCAGGTAGGGTTGGCAGGTGTCCGGCTTTCGCCATGTTTGGCTTTTTACGGTCTTGTCCGGTCACATATTGCCTTGTCCGGCCTGTCCGGCTTTTGTTAGGCCTTTTATTTGGCTGCCGCGCCAGGCGAAAGTCGAGCCATAGAATAATATGGAGCGCACGCATCAGGATGGTTGGGCAACCGATGATGATAGTACTCACTCGTGAGCTTTGCACCCCCCTCCCCCCCTCACATGTCCAGCTTTTAGGGTGAAATGTCCGGCCAAATGAAGCACAAAGTCCGGCTTTTGTGTCTTTGGACCTGGCAGCCCTATCCAGAGTAGTGATGATGAAGTCAGGGGTGGCCATAGAAATTCCTAAACAAAACGGTGGAAACCTATCGACTTTGGATTTGTCTTTTCGAGCACTTTGGTGCTAAACTGTATTGTAATTAAACCAAGGCTCTGAGATTGAGATACTATAGACTAAGAGCTGGGGAACGCCAGACCTACGTCATTTTTTTAAAACTGAAAGTTTGTCAGCGTATGCTCCCAATATAGGTTAGAATGTTGGTGGATTATGAAGTTTGGGTCTTCGTTGCTTTGGCAGCTATCCTAAAAAAACTGTCTGGAAAGGAGTTGGAACTGTCAAAACTGTGTAGCTGATGTCGAAACAACTTCTAATCATTGCCCAAATATCTGTACTTATAATAAATCTATAGAGGTCAATTCTATACATGAAATATATTTTAAAAATAACTATCAGGGGGTGATTAGTGATCGATACTGATGCCAAAAATGCAATCAGTAAAATGTTTGTCTGTCTGTCTGTCTGTATGTTCCTTATAGAAACAAAAACTACTAGACGGATTTTAACGAAACTTGGTACAATTATTCTTCATATTCCTGGGCAGGTTATTGTATACTTAGGAATTCCTACGGGAACGGGAATTAGCGGGAAAATCCTTTGAAATTTGGCATGCAGTTACCTTAGTAAACTTAAAGCTTAGTTACAACAGGATATTGCAAAATTCCCACGAGAACGGGAGGTAGCGGGAAAAAACATTTGTATGAAAAAATCTAAACCGCGTAAGGAGATGAAGGGGGTAAAACGGGATCCATGCGTACGAAGTCGCGGGCGGCCGCTAGTTATACATAAAAATCAGATTTTATGGTATAACGTAAGTAGAATTATAGAAATTTTCTATAAGTATATTTTCTATAAGTATATTATACAGAAAAAGCCACCGTAAAAGTTAGGCTTACGTTATACCATAAAAGCTGATTTTTATATAAAATATTAGGGCAATAATTAGAAGTAGTTTCCTCATCAGCCAGACAGTTTTGACAGTTGCAACTCCTTACCAGACAGTTTTTTTCAGGATAGCTGCTAAAGCCACGATGACCCAAACTATTCATGATTCACCAACATTCTATCCTTTAGTGGGAGCATACGCTGACAAACTTTCAGCTTTTATAAAATGACGTAGGTCTGGCGTTCACTAGCTCTTAGTCTACTACTAAAAAGTGGAAATTAAAATTATAATAATAAAATACTTTTTTTTAAAACAAGCTTTTATTCTGAAATGCAGTTGTTACTAAAACGAAAAAAATAATTGTAACTATGCAAGGTTCAAATAATTTCGTAAGCTTGTAACGCAAACATAAAAGAGGAATAAATTCAGTGCGCGATACAAGCTTTCGAAATTATTTGAACCTTGTACAATTAATTTTTTGTTTTATTATCATGTGTTAACGGATTAACGATTAACGTTAACTTGCGTTAAATCTTGCTAAATGTAACGTTTTAACGTTTAACGAAGTTAATTTTTTTATTAACGATTTAACGATTAACGAAGTTAACTATTTGATTAACGGTGCCCAGCTATGGTTATAATACACTTATGATAATATTATCTAAGTACTGTAAAACTGGAGAACATTTATTTTAGTCAAAATTAACAATTAAAATATTCGTTAAAAATTTAAATTCGTTTTTTTATGACGATTCATTAGAAAAGAGGCGCTTCATAGGTTCCGCACACAGGCGCTGGCGGCGGTCGGCGCGGCCCTGCTCTCAGGCAGGCCAGCCGTGTCATTCGTTGTATATTTTGTCACAAAACTCGTTTTCGGAATCCGGGACAATAAGGTCTAATTAATAGACCCGGGACAAGACGCAAAATTGACCGGGAAAATCCCGGATTTCTCGGCCATATCGTCGCTTGCCTCTCTAACTGACGTAACTGACATTTTGCAAAATTTTCAGGCGATTAGACAGATCGATTCGTCTTGCAAAACTGATTATGATGGTGTAGATAACTCAGTTTCGAAAAAAGTGTCAGATACGTCAATTAGAGAGGCAAGCGACGATATGGCAACCCTACCTCCAACGCCGGATGTGGGCTGTCAGTGTCAACCTGCGCTCTGTTTGCCCTTTCGTCGCATTCTTGTGATCGCATGAGAAGGGATGCAACAACACTTGAGATGCCCCGTATGGTAGTGTTTTTTATTTGACACGGATATCTTAATGTTTTGATGAAACATCGCTTATAAGGAAAAGTTTTTTATAAGTATAATTTTCATACGATTACTCATTCATATTTCATACATCATTCTATGAATTTTATTCATTGTTAGTTAGTTGTTAGATTAGCTGATTCGTTTTGGGAATGACAGGTGAGATTTATTGCTTGTACAAAATTACCTACTCCAAAATTGAAAAAAAAAATGTAAATGTTCTTGTTACCTTCAGCTCCACTGCAAACATTTCGCAGGAGATAAATTAGTTTGCGACCAATAAGAAAATTAAATTATAATCAGAATAAATATTAAAATTATCTGGTCTTTATTTTGTCACGTCTCTACTTACGTTGTAGGACTTACTTTAATTTCAAATCTTTCTCTTCTTCAAAAACTTACTTGGTTTGTTAATTTGGTAAGTAGATAGATACTTTGTGTGTAACATAATATTTTTCCAACCTATTTTTTTTTTTTAAATAAGTTAACAACAGCCCGACACTAAATTGACTCCAAGACGTCCTTGTCAAACTTGTCACCGCCACTTTAACGTTGTAAGTTCGTTTTGCGATAATGTTTTTGGAATTATGATGGAAAAGGCCGTCACAATATTGTTCGTCGTAAATTCGTAATCTTTTTACACTTTTTGACAACCCTAACTCGTCTCAGGCGCGATGCGGCATGAATGTAAATATGTTTAGGAAAAATCATTAAAATGTTTGGAGATCACTTTTTTTGGATTCCATCTTGAGCTTGAGAGGACCTTTCAATGGAGGGACAAAGAGGCTGGAATCTTAATGATTAGACGGCATAGTTTGAGATGCCTTATGAGAATAAATCGGTGGGAGGTATACTTTGAGACAATATTAGCTGTGTATTTTGTATTACTGAGGTATTTTAGAAAGTAGGTAGATGGATAGACCAAAAGTAATAGATACAACAAAGTGAAGAATGTCCTTAAAGGGTCTACGTCAGTGGTTCTTAACCTTCAAGTCACGAGGGACCATTTTACCAAATTTCTGTCTTGTCAGGGACCACTTTTTTTTTCAAAATCCTATGAAAGGGGAGGTCAATTTCTCGCCCACTGTGCGCCGTTTGCGTGTTGCCTCGACTCATCACGTCACGTCACTTGTTTATTACGATGTCTTCGCGGACCACTTGGAATGCCTCCAGGGACCACCAGTGGTCCGCGGACCACCGGTTAAGAACCACTGGTCTACGTAGATAAATAAATAAATATCTTTGGACTATTTCACACAGCGTCATGTAGCCCCAAAGGGTGCTAGTAGTATGTATTCTGTGGTGCTAGCTTAAGATACATTAATAAAGAATTTGAATAAGTCACAGAAGCCAGTAATCAACCAATGATCCCAAAAAATTCAACTGTTATTTCCAAATTAAGCCCACACTCGACTCGTGCTTTTGCCTGCTGTTTACTTTCCCTTGAAGTGCTTTAATATGCAACTAATTACCACCTTGATGGTCGACATTAACCTATAAACTTTAATAAACACGACACATTTTTATAGTGTCAACCACTCCATAACGCCCTGGCCTCAAAGCTCAGAGGTTGATAGGTTATCATGGCGATAAGTTCGTCCGGGCTGCGACTCTGCGAGTGATGACCCCGGCTATCTTTGGCGTGTAATATTTGCAGTAGCTGCTGATAATAGATTGGACACCTCGGGACCATATGAGATAGGACCAGGATCAATCATAATAAGGTTATGTAGGGCGCTTGGCGTTTACTTACTTGGCTAAGGCTGAGGTGCACCACCTAACTTTAACCGTAACTATAACGATGACCAGTGTTTTTTGTATGGAGTTTGACAGAGTTTTGACGTTTGTTAAAGTTAAAGTAAAATGGTGCAACCCAGCCTTCGTGTTGAGAGTCAAGAGACTGCGGAAAATCTTTAGGACAGTTTTATTTTTTAATTTCAATTAACGTGTAGAAAATAGTACGTAAGGTAATTTAACTTACTTAATAATAATTAAGCATTAAGTTTAATATATCTTTTGCAATGATTTGCAAAAGATCTATTAAACTTAAGTAAAATACTGACGACACAAACCTTTTTTCTCTTCAATCTTTCATTATTATTCCAGGATAGCAGAATAGCGGAGCTTCATATAGGAATAAAAAGTTTCATCTGAGCCAAACCAGTCAAATACAAAGCTTTTTTTGTTCAGTTCTTAGTAGGTACTTCTTAGGCCCTTTCTAGTACGCTTATACAGTAGTTTTGAAGTAGCTCTACAGCCTAAATACAATAAATTACAGCTTTTCGCTCCCGAAACATGTTGCTAACTCCCGCGACACGTTAATCATGCAAGGGGACAAATTCTCACTTGTATCCGAAGGTTATATTTACACAAGCAAGGCGACTCCACCGAGTATTAAGAATGTGTGTCATACCATCTCTGACTCACTGTTGTGACTCCAAAACTAACACTGACGTACTTTTTGCATTCATAGTCATTTAATTAGGTATGACGCTATCACTGATCTCATGAATAATCTTTTTTGAAAAAAATTTTAGGACATTACGGTCATTTTTGGTTTACTGAACCCTAAACGATCCCTCTGTGTCATTCTGTATTGAGGTCTTTGACCAAATAAATAATTTTGATTATAATTCAACAAAGTACCTATACTAACTAAGTACCTAATCTCAGCACAGTTGAGCACAAACATTTCTTGATATGTTTTCATTACTTAAAAAGTATCAGTTAAAACTATGAAAAAATTATTAAAGTACCGAAACTGCCTGGCAAATAAAATAGAATAGCAACTGTGAACTGCCTAGCTACTTAAAAGCTTATATCGTATTAAATCGGCAGGAAGAAATGCCTTATCGGTTACGTTATTACGTTATTTGATCTAAATAGCTCCTTTTATGGTTATACGGAGTGCGCTAATATCCAAAGGATCAAAGCATAAGCAGACGCAGTAGGTCATCTCATAAGCCTAGGTAATAATGGAGATATTGCCTAATAAAATGAAAATGCGAGGTCAACAGAGGCGACTTACGGCGTATTTGCAGCCACGTCATCACGTGCCGCTCATAAAAGTCGACAGGATTTTATTAAGTGGCGTAAAGGAGCGAATATTTAACGCCTCGGCGTGTTTTTATGTAGAAAACACGTCGCCGAATATGACTTTGTTTTTCATTACGCTGACTGAGAGGATCACAACAACCGTCGAATAAGTTTGCAAAATGTGTAAAAGTTAAGGTGAAATCACACCTATTCGCCTTATGACTTTATTTATTTCGCGCGTGGAAACATGTTAAACAACGGCGTTATTTAGGTCAAAATAATATTAAAAATAATTAGATTCATAAAATGTATCTATGGTTTATACTTACATTTTATGGTAGGTATTTTATGAAACAAAACTCGTTTCGGAAGACGTTTTTATTATCACAATAAATTTCGCGTCCGTCCAATCAACAAAACATTGTCACCTCCACGTTCGGAAAATGATAAATTTATATCCTGTACCCGAATCCACGACACGTGGTGACTGGTGACGTAACTCTGACTCACTGTTCAGTCTTGACCGATCGTCTTGACGACTGATAAAAAC
Organism: Ostrinia nubilalis; assembly: GCF_963855985.1. Lineage (NCBI taxonomy): Eukaryota > Metazoa > Arthropoda > Insecta > Lepidoptera > Crambidae > Ostrinia > Ostrinia nubilalis. Next base: position 1,362,007 of record NC_087101.1, read on the forward strand.
GGCCTTACAAATAAAAAACTACCTTATGCTATCGACTTAGATTCTAAACTTCCTTGCTTCAATCTCGCGTGTGCCGTATGGTCAAACGGCCCATCTTCAATTCGTTAATAGACGTTTTTATACGCATTCCGAGGTCTACAGTGTATTATTAATTGGAGAAATACAGCCGTGGATAAGTTTTACAAGCAATACAAGACATGCGAGCTTTTTGGAAATTGAGGGAATGTACCACGTTTCGAATTGGGGCCATTATATTAATAAAGTAATAAAGTAATAAAGTAATAAAGTCTTTATTGTGTATGTTAATTAAGTCTTAATTGGTTTGACATTCACATGAAAACCGTGCCGTGTTGTAGGTACCACCTACCCATTGCTTTCCAACTGCATAGGTAAAAAGTAAGTAGGTCAAGTCGGTTTGAATTGCGGCTTTGTCGCTTCTGCAACTGTGGCACTTCATTACTAATTATGTTAATAAACAGACTTGAAAAATAGGTTAACATGAATCATTCAAAACACTATTTTATTTTAGGTTGTGCAAAGTATAAATTCGCAATGACGGTTTCAAGATCTAGTAAAGTTCGCGGGAAGCACCTGGCCCGCATCCAGGTGCAGCGCAATCCTTGGGAGGCACTGACCAGTATTTATTACACACTGGACAGGCTGTCTGACATACAAATGACAGCTAATTTTGTGTGCCAATTTGAAGCGCCACTACGATTGTCCCGAAAACTAATTTTGACGTACATTGCAAGAGTAAACAAAGGAGTAAGCGAGTAAGAACATCACTAATTTTCAATCGTATCTGCTTACAGTATGGCCTACAACCAGAGTAAATAGAAATGAGTAGGTCATCTTCATAGAAACGCCCGAGTGCGGTTTGTATGTGAGCGCACCAATACGTATGCGGCGCGCACGCACACACTGACAAAATTTAGCGTTGATTAGCGGTGAGTTGCCCCGAATTTTGTCAGTGTGTGCGTGCGCGCCGCATACGTATTGGCGCGCGCTCACATACAAACCGCGCTCGGTGCGTTTCTATGAAGATGACCTACTCATTTGTATTAACTCTGCTACAACGCCAAAACGGCGAAACTCAAATAGGCACAAAAATATTATGACAGCAGCGGCCAGTCCAGTGTGTAATAATACAGAGGGCTGAGTGTGTTTACATCAAACGTCGTCACTAGTGAGCGCGTAATAAATTGACATAAATGTTTAACGGATCGTACAGCGCCCCCTGCGGAAACTTTCAACAACTAAAATTTTCATACATTTTTTAACGCGCTCACTATTGATGTAAACTCACACTAGGCCCTTAGGTCAGAGTTGGGAGGCCATTGTCCAGCAGTAGACGTCATTCGGCTGAAAGGAACGACCGAAGTATACATATTCTCATTGAGTAATCTCTACCACTATTAACATTTCTCATACTAAAGTATGTTGTTAAGTCATTATGTACCGTATAACAAGCGCCATTCTAATAATTATCCTAACTAATACCCGTATATGACACCATGCGGCGTGGTCGCTGTCAGTCCGTCTATTCGGGGTTCGACTCCCGCTGAGAGTCACGTTTTTATGACAAAATTTAGTGTCACGTTACGTCACGTTATGGAAACGTGGTTATATTTTTAGGAGTTTGAGTTATTATCTAATATGGCTATTAGATAGGTTAAGATAATTAACCTATTTCGTATTCGGAGAAAATTTATTTAAATACAAGAACAATAGTTACTCATGATTGGATATTATTTTCAGGACAACCGCTCTGCAAGCTTGACGTCAAGCTTAGGTACTCAGAAATCTACACTTATTGCATTAATGCATTCTTATTAAATCATTTAAACTTTAATTTTGAATAATCAGGCTAAATAAAGTCCACTAAAGCTATCATTTTACGCCTTCGACGCCCAGATTTCAATAAAATCTTAGAGCGAATGACAATTAAGGGTTTCAACTTTAATTTATTTGTGTTTCTAAAACTAGGAAAACACTAAAACCGTACAGACGATGGCAAACACATACAAAACGTATCAAAGCCCAATATCCGAGGTCTAGCGGCCGTCCCGAAACTAATAACTGGAAGTGGGTCAGCGCTAGTGATGTCCCAGCGGACACTCAACGGGACGGAACGAAAGTATCTGCGCTTTACGACCTCCGACTGGGACGGCCGTAAACGAAGATCAGATTGATTATATTATCAGTTGTAAATCTATACATGCTTTTATTCAACGCGAAAGTTTGAGAGGTAAAAACTAAAAAACTCATTAAAACTCATTTATTTCTGTAAGTAGGCTTTAAAAAAGCACTTTTACACGTCCCAGTATTAACCCTACCACTGAGAGGATGGATATTTGTTATTCTTTTAGGCAGACTGAGTAGATTTTAATGAAAGTTTACAATGCTATAGCTTATTGAGTAGGTTTAGTTCAGTCAAACACTCAAATATCTATTTTTATGGGCTTCTATGGCTGCAATATCGACTAATGATGTAGGTCATGGGTCTCCAAATCCCGCCCACCAGTGCCATCAATGCGGCCCGTGGCAGCCAATGTTCTTATTGTTGATACTATTGCTGTAATAAGTAAAGTAAAGTAAAATTAAAATTTTTGGCCATTGAAACATGCATTGTGCAAGAGTTCATAGTTTAGAGATCCCTGTAACTTATAGTAGGATAAAAGTAAAAAATTTTCGAGCTAGATAGCTTAAATTAATATATTCGGATTTTAAAAAGTTATTTGTGTAGTCACCATGGCCATATAATATAGGAAAAATCCCTGTAGGACTAAATTCGGGACATCAAGCAACTCGTAAACTCAACACTCTTGACCCGCAATAGTAAATGGGCAGCCATTTGCATGGTTTTCAAACTTTTCGCGCGAACATTCTATTGGTGTTTTGCATTTTAAGCGCCATTTTCGGTGTGCCATTGAATGGATTAATCCAGGTCGATGGAATCCATAGCTTGGATGAAATTTGAATGTTGGAAAAACAGCGAATTAATAAGAATAGAAGTTTTGAAAAGCAATAGATAAGTCTGCACGAATAAAAATAAATGCCTAAAAAGACTAAAAACTAATTAATAAAATTGCATTTCGGGAATTACAAGGGAATCATTGTTTTTTAATTTAATGCAAATGTTAAAAAACAACGATTCCCTAAAATGGAATTAAAATATAAAGAGGAATATCAATAAAATTATCACCAGACTTTTTAACATAGTTTCTTCAATACACAGTTACAACGGCTAATCAAATAATCGATTTTGAGACATATTCTTATCATTTTAGAATGTGTGTGATTTTGAAACAGAAATACGAGTAATATAGTCTATAATGTTGACGCATTTACCTTACTGTAGTAACAACACGATTAAAATAAATCTCTGTCCCGGTGATTTATGAACTAGCAAACCCATTATAATGTCAAATACATTTCCTCGTTACAAAAACACTCGGTTAAACACACTTCCTACGGCCACGTCAATACAACAATAAGTCACGAAGGACAAGTTGACACACCATTTAAATATGAAACTAGTCTGATCGACAACTCGACGAGCTGTCGTTTGCGACAGACGATGTCTATTCTATAAAACGTTAGCGTTTATGACGTGACCCATATAATGTTTGCTTAGCTATTTTCAAATAGAAAAACAATTTTCGTCGAAAGGTGAGAAATCTATCAATTTCCAATCACCGTCATCGTAATTTCAAATTCTTATCTTAAAGGATTTGCTACAGTAGATGCGTTCTGCGATCTGCTGTTAGGTCAAGGTGAACGTAGTTCGCATTTTGTATGAAAAACATGTATGTCGCAACATCCCTAATTAATTGTAAAACTAAAAATATTTCATTGAATAATAACGACATTGATTCATTCATGGCATTGTCCACAGTCTTAAATAGGTCGTAAGTCCATTGGGATAATCGTCCCACTACGATTTATTTATTTATAATAGGTATACAAACAGTTTACAGTCTAGGCTTCATCGTAAAGAAAAGTGTTAATAAATTACAAACTGGACCGTAAGCCAAAATTAGTATACACAGATTGAGATACACTCGTATTCCCCTCAGTTACAAACATCCTTGTTTTATAATTTTCTTCCTAGGTCCGTTACTCAGAACAGTTAGTTCCAGAAAATAATGTTACTTAATCGAATAGCCAGGGAATCGAATCCATCTCCCTCAAGGCGATTCACCGTTCTACCTTAGCAAGTTAGCATCCATTGAATCAGTCGGTAAATCACGTGACTTATCGAAACAATCGAACGTCAGCAGTCGTAGAAACGCGTCTACATCTAGTCCTTCCTTTACGTTGCCGACCGATTTATAGGAAGGTAGATGGTATCTCCCCTAAGTTATGGCGTGGAGTAAGTAGATAACGGAATGGTGGCTACCCCTGGTAGGCTGAAGGCAAATGGACACGCTACTCGGCTTCAAATTGTCCATTTCTGGGGTCCAATTCGTTAAGCTGTTTGTAGACTAGGTACGACGTGGTCTCTTTCATTCGGAAGCGTTTTAAGAGAGATGGCATGCGAGAAGTTGATGTTGTTTTTTAGTAGTAGGACTCTAGCGTCAGGGATTCTAAACTGTATGAATCTGGTTGTTAGTTTAGGATAAGTAGTCCATCCATAGTTAGCAGACAATCAAGTTATAATGGAATTGGATTTTGTACCAACTCTGGGCCTTGAAACCCTCATTGGGTACCTAAATTCCATTATGGTAATATACAAGGTCAGGAAATATCCAATTGAAGTGCTATTTATAATTTTCCGCCCAACTACTTATCAAAGAATCCGACTCGCCATTATAATTATAAATCGGAATTCGCTATCAAAAGCGATTTGATTAGGTGTCGTGCTCTATTCCAATTTACGGCCGATCAGTTCTTGGAACCATAGACAAACAACGACAAGCTTAAAAGCTACCGAGATTTGCTGGCCATAGATTTATAAGTCAGCTGTCTGCGTAGATTATATCTTGGGTGAGTTATAATCAAAGTTCAGATAAGGTGAAGAAAGGATTCCACTATACGTAGGCATTCTAGAGTTAGGTCAATTATTTATTCTGTGGCTCAGAGTGTATACTAAAGTTAGCTCCCGTAGTTTTGTGGTTGACCATGTATTTAAATACTAGCTTTCGTCCGCGGCGTCGCCCGCATGGAATTTTGTCTGTCACAGAAAAACTTTATCGCGCGCGTCCCTGTTTCAAAAACCGGGATAATAACTATCGTATATCCTTTTTCGGGACTCAAACTATCTGTATGCCAAATTTCATCAAAATCGGTTCTGTAGTTTAGGCGTGAAAGCAAGACAGACAGAGTTACTTTCGCATTTATAATATTAGTATAGAAGTATAGATTGGCTCCCGTAGTTTTGTGGTAGACCATGTACGTATTTAAATCTTACAGTCACAATGTTTTTGTGGGCTCAGTTTAGTTTCTAGTCCATGTGCGGACCCCTATAGCCCAATTTGCCTGCTTGGCTTGATTTTTGATGTAATGTGGTATCAATATCCTTTGTGCAAGTATTGTAAGCGGAATACCGATGTACGTATTGCTGACAGGAACTGTATATATCGTCCGATATTGCGCACAAACTGTATTCGAACTAGGTCACATCGTGCACACTAGAATGCTAAGTTTTGCTCCAAAATACAATGTTTGCAGGCGTGCATACAGTGGCAGTTAAAGTTTTTGGGTGTCATTTACACCCTGTGTCAGGTTGTTGGAAGAAAATCAAACAAATCAAAGAAACAAACAAAAATAAAATTATGCTATTTAATTTTTCTTTGTAACAAAAAAATCAATGTGGACTCAAATAAGTATTTCGTATTTTAGATAATGTATACAGCGGCAGTTAAAGTTTTTGGGTGTCCTTTACACCCTGTGTCAGGTTGTTGGAAGCTAATTACAGATTAGCTACAAACAAAAATAAAATGTATGTCTTTATTAAATACACACGTATAAGAATTCAATGTAGACTCAAATAAGTATTATTGTGTTTTCGATAATTTCTTTAGTTTCGTTCGACCATTATACTAAAGTCTGGTCGCCGAGCACGTAGAATTTCGTCCAATGACTCCAAGCTGTCTTCGGTCGGTATATTGGGGTCATTGGACGAAATTCTACGTGCTCGGCGACCGGACTATAGTAAATTCTATATTCTGATTAGTTCTGAAACGCGCTATGACCTTTTAGCTTATTCTAGCGTTAGCTGTAATGTAAGGCTGAGTTGCACCACCTAATATTAACGGTAACTATAATTATAACCGGTGCTTTTTGTATTAAGTTTCACAGATTTTTGACGTTTGTTAAAGTTAAAGTAAGATGGTGCAACTCAGTCTAAGAGTCATAGTGCCTAAAAGTTGTGTGGTGCACACGTGTACAGTAATGAGAGGATATTTATAGTACAAAAACCCTTTTTAACAGTTGGGTAAACTGTAGTAATGGTTGATTGTCAGTTTTCTACTCCATTGCGTTTTGCGTTCTTAGTTTGTTACGTCTCACAAACCGAACACTTAGGGCTATCAACTCCAAATTCCAATACAATAATAATAATTCGGAAATACTTTAATTCATATAAAATCTTTTGGGGAAAGGTGTAATGCAGTTTTTTCTCAATTTCTTAATAAATTGTTTCTACTGCTGTACTTTATGTACGACTCAAACTTGACTTGCAGTTGTGAGTTATAAGGAATTAGAAAAAGGATTTCAGTTTAAGTTTGATATGGAATCTTCTTGTGTTTTTTACAGCTCTTATAAAATATCTTGAGTTCCGATTGAAACGTGTACTTATAATACGACACTAGTGTGGCTCATAATGTCTTACATAAAAAACCGGATGGATGGTTGGCTGAAAGTCAACTAAATTAATAAATGTGACTTCAGTATTTGGCACCCCTAAAAACTTGCCATTCCACTCAAACTGCGCGCAACTAAAGCAAAAACCAGAAGATTGAAAACCTATTTCAGCTTTTTTATCGGATGAATGAATTTGTTACGTTACTTTCCTTTCATCCATCGAATAGGTAAACGAAATTGATTGATTGATCATGTATGATGATTCGATCGCTGCCAAGATTGGGGGAGTTTTAAGTTGTTTTTGATGTCGAAAATGCAAAAATATTTTTGTGTAAGCATAGATATTATTTTGGAGGTGTTTTCTTGATTTTAGAAAGCATTTCGTCAAAGAAAGGCACATTATTCCCACTATGGCTAATTTTAACACACCAACTACAGTTCCATTTATTATTCTCTTAATGCGACTAAATATAGCCTTCTAGTCTTTTTCCAATGCAGACTATAGGATTCAAACTACGAGTAGAGTTGAGTTTGAAACCATTTATTCAGGTTCATTACAACATAAAAGAAGGATCAATTCCATAACATCATACAGGGTGGCCAAAACAGTGAGGTCTAAAAGAAAAAATTAGATTCCTTACATCAAGGTGTACCTAAATCACCCCCATGTATGTAATACGATTGTGCTTAGTTTAGGAGATAGAGTTAATTTTGTGATATTTTAAAATTTTGTGACCTAGTAGGCTTTAAACATTTTTATCTTTTTTTTGGGGTGACTTTTCTCAGATTTCTTTTTTTCGACAGATTTGTTATTAATTGCAGATGTTTGAAAAAAATAATCACCTTCCTATCTTTGATACAAGATACAAAAGTTTTGCTAGAAACATTAAAATTATGCTTTTATCAGAACATTATCAAATTTTCAACTTAAAAGTTTAAGTAAAAAAAAGAACTTCCATAGGTCCAAAACCATTTTAAAAACTGCGCCGTTTCCTGAACATTCATAATAATACAAAAAAACATGTACTTAATGGGTCACTATTTCCTGTAATCGGTCCACTAAAGTGGTAAGTCGGAGATTCCGTTACATGTTTTTGACTTTCTTAGAGTGAATTGATATTGGGAATCCTCTAAGTTCACATTACGTAGAACAGATTTAGAGCAGTAACTGGACAGAACATGTTTTTGTTCTCAACAAGGAAGGTGTTGCCCTTCATCACACCTGGTGGAAACTGATGATTAGGCTGAAGGTGGAAGGGAACTTCAACTACAGAGGAACTATGGCTTCCTACCCAAGTCTCCTATCTAAGTCAACCCAAAAAAAAAGATAAAAATGTTTAATACCTACTAGGTCATAAAATTTTAAAATATGACAAAATTAACTCTATCTCCTAAACTAAGCACAATCGTATTATATACATGGGGGTGATTTAGGTACACCTTGATGTAAGGAATCTAAATTTTTCTTTTAGACCTCACTGTTTTGGCCACCCTGTATAGACAGATTGACAAGGTGCACATTCATTGAATCAGTAGGTAAGAGTATTCTTACTTAATTTCACTTAAAATGTTAATTCTTCAGGTGGTATAATCAAAGGAGATGGCGCGATATCGTACTTCATAAAAATATTATTAATAATTGCAAAAATAACAATAAAATAAAATGTAATATAAACTCAGTAGCCGATTATAGTTTCAGTTAAGATAAGGTATTTGTATCTTTTATTTTCATTCGGACACGCGCCTCTACTCGCATAATAGCTATTGCATAAACATAATATTATCTTTTGACTTATACATAACTGAATATTATGGTTTATCACCTGCCCATAAAAGCATAAGACATTAAATCATTTAAACCTTGAACCATATGACTGACTTTTATTTCGTATTAATAAACACATTTAATTTTGCCTCAAGGTATGGCATAATAATTTAAATTAAACAATAATAAATGTATGAAATTTAAATTATGTTATCGTAAAATGAAATCAAAGTTATAGGTGTAGGCAATAACTAGACGACATTGAATTGTCTTTGATTATAACTTTATGTTTATTTTCATTAATTGTTACTTTAAAATCACATAACCATTTAAATGCAATGCAAACATCATCATCATCATCAACAGCCCTTTACATGCAAACATATTTATGCGAAAATATTGCTAAGGCGAGCCACATGGCTCGCAACTATGAAAAACAGATTCTCATGTAGAGCCAAGTTTCTAACTTTACACCTTAGTTAAATACGTGACGGAGACGTTTCGTTGTCGTCATTGTTCATTACTTTTCTGTTATGCAATAATTCTTGTTAGTAACACAACTAGGTAATTGAATGCTGACTCTTTTAGCATCTTATCAACTATCAGCATATACCTACCTACTACTACCTTTTCTGGCAAAAAATATAGGTTACAAGTACTAGCCTGCGACTTCGTGCGCGTGGACCCCGTTTTACCCCCTTAGGGGTAGAGTTTCGTAAAATCCGTTGTTAGCAATAAGCCTACCTGTCAAATTTTGTAGATTTTTAATTATATGTAGTTTCTGACATTTCGTGATTAATCAGTGAGTGGTATTTTGCTTTTTCTACTGACGGACTCACTGACTCATCACGAAATCTCAGAAACTACAAGTGCTAGGAGTCTCAAATTTTGCATGGAGGCTCTTTTTTGAACGTAGGTGCTCACTGAGACGGGATTTTGCAAAATTCAAACCCTAAGGGGCTAAATCGGGATCCACGTGTACGAAGTCGCGGGCGGGCGCTAGTATAATAAAGATTTGATACTATTATCATCATGTAATTTAAACTGGAACCGTGTCACTTATCGTAGTCAAACATTAGTGGTCGCCTAAGCGTTTGGCACAATGGTTACGGGTGCGAGGGCCTGAATTCCGGGTTTTATGGGTTAGATAACGCTCAATGGGCTTGGGCAGTAACTGAGTTACACTTTATGCGCCATTCTTATTAGCAGTCATTTGGATTTGCTGAGATATATCACTGGGCAGTAATGGGAGTAGAGTCAGTAGGCTTTGGGCACTAGGTAGTAAGACGGTGCATAGTGAGTTTGTGAGTGCCCATCCATAGTAAAGCTACTTCGTAGTTGTGGAGCTCTCCTGAGTTTCGTTTCCAACTGGAGCTCACAAAACAATATTACGTTGGTCTGTTTTGGGGTCACATTAAAGTTATTCAGACACCATAGTCATCATATAATCATGCAATCTTTTCAGGGCGAGAGTGGATAGGCACTTATAGGGCAGATATGTACCATTCTAGACTGCATTTCACTTAACACCAGGTACGATTGTGGTCAAATACTACTATTATTGTACCGATACTAAGTACCTACAGGTTTTTTTTAAGTATCTTACATTTATTTATTAAATTTAGTTTTTGTTGTGTGTTGGTAAATAAATTAGTATTTTCTCTGTATAGCCAGATGAAGATTTGAATGATCTGTCTTAAGATGCTGGTGAAGGGGTGATTAATCTATCACTATCTAGCTCTCACATCCTCTATTTTAAGTAATTCTATAAATTGTATCTCATTCAACCATCAAATAAATTACACGCCTACGCCTTCTTCTTACCGCTCTATATCTAATTTCATTGTGCCATCATTAATTTAGTAATTTCCTTAAAAGATTCAAGATTCATTTCATTAGCTTATAAAGTAGGGTGTGGACAGCGGGAAGTGTCGCGCCGTAATGGGAGCCCAAGATTTATATTAAAATTACAATTAATGCGGTGGTTATTCTTGAAAGCTTTACTTTATTGTTGGTGGTAAAATGTAGGTATTAAATGACTGTAATTTCTTATGGTATTTATATAAAATGTATATTAACAACCAACCGTTAGCCTAAGCGCAGACCACCGATTTTTAGTTGGCCGATAGTTGGTTCGGGCTGACGATCAGTATGGAGATGTATGAAAGTGCGCACATTATACTGATGTGGTGTCGGCTGATTCTTCATAAGAATTAGAATCGGGCCTAACTATCGGCCAGCTCTAGGCTTACGGATATCGTCGCGTCTACTCTTTTTTATAAATAGGTTCATTCATTCGTTCGTTTCAGCCAAAATGACGTCTACTGTGACGTGCACTAACGTTCGTTCATAGGGTCGAAAGAATGAACGATCCTGTGATGTTATCGTTTCGTTTAAGCGATAATATTAACTCTTAATATTATACCGCTTACGAAAATATTTTCTTTATTTGGATATCAATCGTGCTTCGTAATGAACGTTCGTTAAAAAGAATGAAATGCAAAAATATTGTGATTCATCCATCATAATAAGCATATTTATTCTTTTAGTAGCCACTTTGATTCATTAGTTATTGTTTGGTGATCTTTTCTGCACTCAATCTTATCTACTGACATTTTCTGCTTTCTTACTGCTTTTTTACTTGTTAGCAGTTTTTGTACGATCTTATTCGTCTTGTGACAGAATATACAGAGATCTAGCGAAATCGTTTTGTGACCTTTGACAATTCAAATTTCAAGTTAAATATTCCGTCGAGGTAAATGACCATACTCATAAAAAAAATCTATGATCCTGACAACGATCGGGCGCCACTTATTCACAATAAACAACGGTGGCCCGTGTTTGCAGTACAATGTAAAGCCTGCAATCACGCATAAAACCTATTACTCATACTAGCTCTCATTACCAGTTACTTGCTTCTAGTACAGTCAGCGTTAATTAGTTCGTGACATCCAAAGTAGCCAAAAAGTTCGAAACACGTCTTTGTTACAATTGGAATTAGGTTTTGTTGTCAAGTTTTTGGCCACTTTGGGTTCTTCTTCTTTGCCTGCCATTCGCATTTTGGGGTCGGCCCTCCGTATCGTGCTTTCCAGGCGGCTCGGTCCTGGGTCGTCTCACTGTTGACTTGGGCCTTTTTTAAGTCCTTATTTCTTTTTTGAACACTTTGGGTCACGAACTATTTGACGCTGGCTGTACCAGCTCAATACAAAAGAGCATGTTAATTATTTTTTAATCCAGAAAAAGCGTCCAGCGGTATCCAGCCAGTAGTCAGTACTGCTAGGAAGAATGCAGTATCGCTGCCACCTGCCTGCTCATGTGATATTTAAGGAATAAACGGTGTATCCGCTAATATGGTCATCCGATGTGTCAGACAAGAATCAATCTTAAAACCACGGCGTAAAGTCAAGTATACACCGACTGGTCTTGGATGTCAATTGTGAGAATGTGATGCGCGTAATGAAAAGGGTGGCCATGATTTTTTTGTGAAAGAGGATAAAGGGTAACGTGAGGATTAATTTTGAAAGCATAGAACTGTTACTTGTTTGCGATATTCGGACTCCAATTTGGAGAGACTAGTAGGTAGAGTTGAGCTTGAAAAGGTACTTTTTGTCAACCTCATTTCTTTTACACACTGGTATCAGAATGTAATCCAACAACTTTTCTGAGTTTCAACCAGAATGACAATAGTTCTCCGGATTGACAATAGTTCTCTGGCTCAAACTGACTAAACCGCGAAAACTATTTTAAAATAATCCTTTTCATTTAAGCCTCCAACGGCCTAGTCATCCTGAAAACAATTGTTTTTCAATTGGTTTGACCGTGGACACGTTCGGACTGTCCTTTGATTAAGGCGACGTATTGTCACCTCACTGCCCAGTAGCATGTTATTTCGTAATGAGTAAACAATTGGTGCCTAATTGATCTGATGGCTGACATTTGGCGTGTTGCGTAGGAAGGCCGATGGTTCGAAGATAACCCGGGTTTGGTGAAAGCGCTCTAATAAACTCTTGGAATTTAGTTTGTTGGTATTTATAGATTATATTAAAGACTGCCTTTCACGACGCTATGAATGAGCGGCTGTGTTTACCTGATAGCGATTTTCTTTGGAAAAGTAGGTTCACTTCAGTTTGGTGGTTATGAGAACGCTATTGTCTTTCTTAGGAGAGATACAAATCCGTTTTGACATCAAATGTTATTGTTCTAATGATAAAGGGTCAAGTAGGGTGCAATTACTTTGGGATCAGACTTCATTGTCATTTTTGTTAGATCGGATACATCGGAGGATACATAATATTTATTCTGTGGTTCCAGCTACCCATTTCTGTATTTTCTCTCGCTCTCATCAAATGGTGATTCTTTGCGATAGAACGAGACGACATGACCGGAAATGGGTAGAACTATGGTTCATAGAGACGAACGTCGTTCGTATATCGCCAATAAACACCATGTCATCTCTTGTGGTAATACGTCGCTAATTGGCCACAAGAACATTATGGGGCTGAGTGGGAAATTGTACTCTTCAACCATTAAACTAACATGTAATTATCATTTATGAAAGCACGCGAGCCATATTAGAACAAGTCAATTTGCGAACCGCTCTCAAAGCAGCTTTCCCAAACAATGCTATCTATAGAATCTTTGATCGATCAAAGTTTAATTAATATCGCGTTCGCAGAAGGCTTCTGCGTAAATGCTATATAGGGTGTAAAGTGTAGTAGTAGTATGTTAAATTCATTTTATGCATCACTATTTAACTTGTAGCTATAGTTCAAAAATACAAAATTTTGTGGCTGTAGTTGCATGTGGATGTAAAACAATAAGATACATCGTCGGACCTAAGTCAAAAACTCCATGGTTAACGGAATTTCATCAATCTAAAGATGATTTAATATAAAAAATAACTATTATAAAGCCTCTATGGTTAGAAAATGTTTTTAATCTCTACTACCAACTTAAAATCATCAATAGAGTAGAATCAGAATGACTAAAACTTAATATTTATTGCCAGCCATGATTGTATTAATAATGAAATTCACATTTACTTTGCTATTAACACCCTGTATGTTCACTGAAAGCCCGAGTTGGGTACACAAATTGAATAAGGCATACGAATGCCAAAACAGTGGGGTACAACAGTTATTGGCGGATGTGTAAAGTAGAATAGACGACAAGGCAGTATTTACTGGGAATACTCTATGCTGGAGTTTTCCTTTAAGATTTTCAGTAATTATTACTTACTTATTCCCGTTACCGTCTCCAGTTAAGCCAAATATTATGCTTGATTTAGGATTGGGGTCATCTCAATAATGCAGCGGTCGTTGGGGATCAAATTCATCATCTTCTTCTTCTTAGTCGTTTCGCTCTTGGCAGAGTGGTCTTGGTCACGTTGAGGTGTTCACTTCGGTTGTAGAGGCAGCTTTCCGCACGATCTCTCGTCATCTCTCCCTGTTGACAAACTACCTGGTGCATTATCACTGTAATACATATACTCATTATAAGCAAACCCAATTTGAATTACCTCTATATCGGTGGAACCCGCATTTAAACGTTTTTTTGACATACTTCTAAGTGGAGTAGAGCAGTCGACTAGGTTGACTTACTTGACTTATGGTCCTATGTCCCCTAGATGGGGCAGAGGGCGTCCACAACAGTCCTCCATCTCGTTCGGTCTTGAGCTTCTCGCTTGATCTCGCTCCAGGTCTTGCCGATCTTCTTCGCCTCGTCCGCTACAGTGCGCCGCCAAGTTTGCCTGGGTCGACCACGTTTGCGTTTTCCTTGGGGATTCCAATCCAGAGCCTGCTTAGGGATGTGATCGGGGTCCCTTCGGAGAGTGTGGCCAATCCAGTTCCACTTGCGGCGCTTGATCTCGACTAGGTTGTTGTTGCAAAATAGTGCCTTTTACAATACAATAAGATGCCACTATGTTATACCTTGTTATACCGTCGTCTGCACATACATACAATACCGGCGTTTCCAACGTTACATTAATGAAGATTGCCAGTGTATTTTCTAAATAATCACTTCATCGAGTAATTAGTTTTGTATTGCAATGTTTAACGAAAGCAGAAAATGTTTTAACAATGCCTTGTAGTTATTTTGTTAGCGCACACTTTCAATAATTTGTTAATTCATTAGTTGAACTCTATTGTAAATAGTACCATTTTACTTATTTTGTAATTTTGAGACTTATGTTCGCGTTGCAAACACATTCACAATGAAATTAACGACATTAGACAATTTAAGCTTCGTCAATTTGAGTTCGTAAACACTTCGTCAAGTTGCGTACAAAATAAGACAAATGCGCCTCCAAATCGAAATCTATAACGATTTATATTGTCTAGAGGCAATTTCCAATTCACCTTAATACGTGTCTGCTTTCATATTTCAATCAAAAGGTTACGATCGCCTTTAGGCGTTATGGCTATGGCAAACGATAGAATAGAACGATCAGGAAAACCTTGCGGTAATGAAGCACAACCATGGGCCAGTTGTGGTGCTCTTGATAAGCAAATTGATCCGTTATTGAACCCGGTTGAGCCTAGAACGCCTATGGCATGGAACACCTTACAGTCACAGCAGAAGGATCACATTTATAGAAATAGCTAGTCGCATTACGCCATGAGTTTCATCGGGCGTTTTTTTTTTTCAGTAATTGTCATATTTTATGTCTCGAAGCGCTTGTAGGGCCCAAAAGATAAGGAGACATGTAAAGAGCCCCATAAGTTGTTCGGTGCTAAGAACCTACCGCTTCAAAATATTACTACAGTATGCTGACTCTTTCTTCAGACTTGCAGGATTGTCAATTTTTACTACGCGGCTCGCGTGTGCCTACCGAGCTGATAGAACTTTAACTCTTTAAGCAGGGGTTCCCACAGGCGCGGGCCATCTGTGTAGTTATGTATTAAAACACCTGCGACCTGAGAGAATGCATTCCAGGCTGCTCAATACGACCAATAAATAATCTGGACTGGAGGAGGAGGGGCGCGGAATTTTTTGTATGGTCAAAAGGGGGCGCGTCTCAAATAAGTTAGGGAACCCCTGCTCTAAAGTGACACCTCCTGCCAATGGCGGTTCTTAAAGTCTGACACTATGGTTATAACTATGTTTACGAGTACTAATCATTTTAATTGGCATAAATGATATTGAACCCCGTGATTTCCGTCACAAGCTGATATTGACTTCGCTATCGCTGACGTATTTCAATGGCGGACTTAAAGCCCGCTGAGTTGGCAGTTGGCAGGTTAGTCAATCAGCTGAAAACCAATTGATTTGGAATTTCACATCTGATATTAATTATTATAAATTCGAAAATTCTTAATTCTTTACGCGAAAACTAATTGATGGAAACAAATTAACATAACTCTTTCTGCCAGGTGTTAGGAGGTTGCGGATCCAATGACAGTTTAACTTTCCCCCGGGACAAACTTGACCTTCACTGGTTGGGTTTTTATTGGCAGTCAAGCTGAATCCTGGCTACACAGGAGTTGCAGCGGTGGGTAACGAGAGGTGGAAATAGTCCCGTAGGTAGGCCTTGTCTTATTACTTAGTTGTATTTTTTTTATCCACAACGAGGAAGCTCTTGGTCTGTATCTCACCTGATGGTAAGTGATGATCAGGCAGAAGGTGGGTGGAAGCGAGCTTCACCCGGAAACCTCAACCACAGAGAAACTGGCTATCTTATCTCTAACTGCCGGAACACAACAATGCTGTTAACATTGTTGTTATGGCGACATACGTAGGTAAGATGGTGGTAGCTAGCCAGGCGGACTTGGAACAAGCCCTACCAGTCCTACCACCAACCAAACCGAACAGAAAATTCTGCCCCCACTGGGAATCGAACCCGGGACCTCTGAGTCTGAAGCAGGTGGTCTAACCACTAGACCACAGAGGCGGTTATCGCCTATGGATAGTTGTCTCCAAATCAGTTTTAATTCACCAATGCTATTTTCCCTATCAGCATTATCTATACTCGACCTTATAGCCTTGCCCAACATGACAAATCGCTTTATATCCTAACAGCCATAAAGTCTATCGATTGATCGTTAATACTCACTAACGGTTTCGTTATTACCCGCCACAAACGCGAGATACAGGTTAACAATTAACCGGTCTTGTATCTTTGTATCTATCTGGTCAATCTCAGTTGGACTGAATATTGGTGGCATTTTGTTGGCAACTCTGGAAAAGTACTCTTAATACTGTAGATAGAAAAAAATACTCAAAGAAAACATTCCTTTATTTTTGAAAAGTAAGCGAACTGCATTCAAAGATTTCCGGATTCCACCCTGTATAGCATGGGGTTACAGCCTACTTTTATACCATTTCTTCGTGTGGGTGTAAGGTCTAGAATCAAACTTCATGAGCTGTTAAAGGTCTGACAAATGAAGGCCTCGGTAGTAACCGGCAATTACATAAAGTGATTTTCCAGTACCTGTATTCCACCTGTGGTAATCGAATCCAGGAACAATCGAGGCACTCGAACTCTAAACATTTAATAGAGGTTTTCTCTAGTTTTACATAATGGCCAAATATAAGAGCCTTTATATTCTTCGTTCGTTCGTTCGTTCGTTTCAGCCAAATGACGTCCACTGCTGGACAAAGGCCTCCTCCAAGGTTTTCCACAATGCACGGTCCTGCGCTGCCCGGTCCTTATATTCTAATCGTAGCACTTTTTCATTTTAGAAGTTTCATTTTTTTCTCACTTTTGTTTCAAGTTGACAAGAGTCACCCTGTATTATTTTACTGTTTCCCTACTTTCCTAATCACAACCATCTGATTCTGAACGTTTAATCGATTTGTAATCTATAATCGAGACGTTCATTAGCGAGAGCGTCCATGCCACTAGATTTGTGTCAAGGTGTAAGGGCGAACAATGATTTATTGTTTAAAGTCGATCGTTTCGAAGTGTTAAGTGGTAGGTCTATTATGAGCTGTGGTTGTCAGGCAGTAAAACTAAGTATACTAAAGATACAGGTTTAGTATGGAATTGAGAAATGATTTGTTGTTTATCTACTGCTTGTGGGTGACACTACAAAATATCAATGTAAATATATAGGCTTTATTAATATGGTGTGTAAATAACAATAGGTACTTTAAGTTTCGTGAGAATCTGTTCAGCATTGTTTCCGTAAAAGAGTAATAAACATCCATCCATCAAACTTTTCACATTTATAATATTAGTCCTCATAAGAAGGCTCAAGGTCACCCAAAGGGCGATGGAGCGGGCTATGCTCGGAGTTTCCCTGCGTGATCGAATCAGAAATGAGGAGATCCGCAGGAGAACCAAAGTAACCGACATAGCTCGCAGAATTGCCAAAATCAAGTGGCAGTGGGCGGGGCACATAGCTCGTAGAGACGATGGCCGTTGGGGCAGGAAAGTTCTCGAGTGGCGACCACGGGCTGGAAGACGTAGCGTGGGCAGGCCTCCTACTAGGTGGACCGACGATCTGGTGAAGGTCGCGGGAAGAGCCTGGATGCGGGCTGCGCAGGACCGTTCATTGTGGAAAACCTTGGGGGAGGCCTTTGTCCAGCAGTGGACGTCATTTGGCTGAAAACGATATGAAACCTTTAATCATATTCCAATTCTTTGTAAGTATGTATACTCCACCATATACATGTACGAGTAGCATTGGACATTAAAATTTAAGTATACATAGTTATACCATAACATTTACATTCACCCTGTATTTCAATGTTTTTTTTAAACAAACGTGAATATGTAATGTTCATAATATTATATGCATAGCTCCAATCGAATGCAAACCGTAGACCCATTCAAAAGTCACATTCACTTCAGTGAAATCAATTAAAAAATTAAAAACATCACGTATTGTTGCGAATTGAAACTCATTTATTTGGTATGCGAACAATATGGCAATTATTGGCGCCAAAACAGTGTTTTAATTAATCAAACCGCATACAGTATTGATGAAAAATTTTATGAAATTACAGCGCACGAAATAAGCGTGTACCTACGCAATTTCCCCTACCACGTACTGTATATCATTTTTAGGGTTCCGTAGTCCGGACAAGGAACCCTTATAGTTTCGATATGTCTGTCTGTCTGTCCGAGGTTTTCAAAGTCAAAGTCAAAATTTATTTATTTGTATAGAGACTATTAAATAGTTCTTACAAATCGTCAAATATTTTGCTCTTAAGGAGCCTCTACATGTCTCATAATCTTTTTACCCTACCAGCGCTTCGATACCAACATTTGGCAAGTGCTGAAAAGAAGCGCCGCAACAAACTCAGTCACCACTGCTCACTGTCTGCCGGTTAATATAAATAAAATTAAAGATATAGTCCGCTGAAAGACAGATGGACAGTATAGGCTTAGTAATAGGGTCTACGAAACCCTAGAAAGGGAGAAAAAAGCTATCTAATCTGAGACTTATCTCTCAGATATGCAATCGAAGAATAATCTTAAGGTTAATGCCACAGGCATCAGCCTTAGACTGGATTGCACTATCTTACCATAATCTTACTTTAATTGTGACAAACGTCTACAGTCTGTCAAACTCCATCCAAACGTAGATCGGTTAAAGTTAGGTGGTGCAACCCGGCCTTTATGTGAGGTGAGAGGGCCAGAAACAAAAATACCTACCTTAGATATATTTTAGATTTCATTCACGAGTAAAAATCCCTTGCTTCAGGTGGTGCTTGAGATGGAGTCTTCCGGTGCCTTGGCCCACTTTTAGTTTCTTGGTCCTCTTGCCTAGTCGCTGGATTGAATTTTTAGGTACTTTTTTTCAGTTAGACCAAGCTAAAAGTAGGCCAAGTCTCTGAGAGACTCGGGAGATGAACCCACTCTTGTTTGTTTTAAAAATGTTATTCTTCTTCTTCCTCGGTACCTCACTGATGAGGATCGCGACCACAGATAGTGTTCCTCCACAGACTGCGGTCATAAGCTTTGTGGACCGCACGATGTAGACTGAAAATGTTATATTGAAACAAATATTTCCCTACCTAATGCTTACGACCCGGGTGTATTGTGTCACGTGATATTTAAAAGTCACACACACTTTGTGACTTGTGACTTTTCCTAAATGTCAGTGTATCTCTAAGGGCTGACCTAATTTGACACCATTTGTCTTCTATTCTGTTTAACTTTAATAGTGATTTTTACAGAAGTATTTATTTACTGTGCTATTCCATGTTTGATAATACAGTGTTAAATCACTTCCCATTCATAGTTGTCTGTTATGACAAAATAAAGGGCTGATAATTATCTGATAATTTTCCTTCCATTGGTATTATTGGTGATAATTTTCGAGCCCTGTGGAATGTAGGTATTTCAACTAGGTATTGACTTTGCAGAAAAAATTGGTGGGTAAACATTTTTAGTCGGATTTTTACTTTGACATTAGATAAATAGATAGGGACGCACACACTAAACTGACAATCACAACAAAAACAAAAATTTTGACGGCCCAATATACAACTAATGTAAAAATCATACACGAAAAGTTTTCATAATTTTACGACTTATACAATTTCCTGCCTTACCCGGTCCGGCCCCGGTCAGTCAGTCCGTAACGCAGAAGTGCATAACCTTTGACCAGATCAATAATGTCGTGTCAGCACCAGGTTTTACCCTGGGGCAATAAACTCTAAAATGCTCTCCAAATACGTACGGTATGCAATAACAATTTGTGTAGCGGGCTAGGGTTGCCACTAGATTATGATCTATTGTATTCAGTGGTGACTGAGTTTGTTGCCGCGCTTCTTCTCAGCATTGGCCAAATGTTGGTCTCGAAGCGCTGGTAGGACAATGAAACATAAAGGCTCTTTAAGAGCAAAACTTTAAGAAATGTAAGCACTAATATTCATGCAAATAAAGGAATTTTGACTTTGACTTTGAATTTATTGGTAAATAACTGTATCTTGCAACAAAAATATTTAGTTTTATATGTGGTTGACACAAGCTAGAATTACTGTGCACATCAAGGTAAACGCTGTGGTTTCTTATGCAACTGTAATAATAGCTGTGATGTTGCATGAAAAATTGTGGTTTTATTTTGAGGTATACAGAAAGTTCTCCAAAGCACTGATCCATCATCTTCATCATTTGTCGGTTAAAGGCATTGACCCTGGTACAGTATTGATAGAAATTTGTCTGTAGTTGATCATTATAATCATTCATTATGTCATAGTGCTGTTAGACTAGTGCCCGTTTTCACCATCAATCCCTAAGTTTTAAGTGACCCCTTTGAAAACAAAATTCCTGTTATATGTTACCATAGGGGCCACTTAAAAATTAGGGATTGATGTTGAAATCGGGCATAGTACTGTGCTTAAGCCTCGATTCAATGCCCTTGCTATCTTCTCAAAAGACACTAGAAAATAAAGCATATATCGAAAAAACTAGTAATGTAAAAACAATAATTAATTAATTGGCAACCCTACTGTCCAGCAATTCACGTTGTATTGTGAATGTACCGAGATAAACCCAACGCTATCGGCAGCCCGATATTTATTGAGGAGTAGGGACCGGGAACCGGGAATTTAAAACTGGACACGGGAATTTCAAGATTTTAGATATTGTCCGCATTTGTTTAACTTTATTATGGTATTTCAGATGATATTATTATTATGTCGATGCTTTTGGTTTGATTAGGCTCGTAGTTTACCGGTATAGTGCGAGGGATACCAGGATCCCTCCGGGATATTTACCGAGTTTGATACCGGGATTTAAATCTAAAGGTAGCCTTTCGAAGCTTTGGTCTTAAAGGTAGCCTTTCGAAGCGAGTTAGTGACGCGGCGTTGCGTTGGTGGCACAACACCAAAGCTAAAGACGCTGCGTCTGTGACGCTTAGTTCGAAAGGCTACCTTAAAATTCAGGCTTTTTGGGGTTTTATTCTATTCTAATAGACTTCAATTCAAAGGAGGCAAGGCAAAGGCAAGGCCTTGGACATGCCGCTCGTGCATGACATGACATTTTGCCTAAAGCCAAAATCAATTCCGAAAACGATTTCGGTATCTGTCTCTTTTACTTTCCCCATATATGACAGAGATGCATACATCGAGTCACCTCAAGTCGATCTCCAGGTGCACATCGATTGCATCCTAACACCCACGCAGCCCATTACCGATTACATAACATAACGCTGTACAAACATACAGCAAAGTTATTATTAAGGGTAATGTTGATGCGTGACAGTTGACATGCCTCATCACCTGAGTAATAGGGGAGAGTTCGGTATATTGTACCGCCGGGTAAATTGTACCACCCTCATATCTCGTAAAGTATTTATTGAATGTCTGTAATTGCAACACTCAGCGATACACAACTAAAATCAATTAATATCGGCCATGTGGTTTTTGCCGTGACAATTAACACGTGTGTTTTATTTTGAAAATTATTTTTTCATTGTTTTTAAGTAACTTTTGACAATACATGTTTAGTTTGTAATTTTGTTAAATTTAATCACAGGGTGTTTCTAATATATTATTTAGAAGCGTAAATTAGTGTGGATTACAATTATTTGAAACATTTTTCGGTATTTATAAGCTATATTTTTTACCGATTTTTTTAAAGCACTATCACCTAGTCGGCTAAATTGTACCACATCAAGTTGTATGGAACTTTACCAAAGGATTTTGAATTTTTTTTTAGTAAATCATATTTTGTAATTATAATAGCGTAGTTATGTTTGACTAACAATAAATGAAAGCAAAAGACTGGCAAAGTAGATTAGGTACAAGTGTGCGTTACGATAATTGGAATTACAAAACTTGTACTCAAAATCGTGATAACGTGTAAAACAATATCGATTGTCTATGTTATTAACTACTGTTCCTTTTCGTTTCCTAATTTGTTAAGAATGTATCGTATAATATTTTGCCATAGTTTTTTTATAAGCTTGAAATTTATTGAAATCCAATTTAGTAACCCTGTGGTACAAATTATCGAACCAGTTGGCTAAATTGGACCGAAGCTCTGAACTCGTACTTTGTTGATTTGTGCTAAATATACAACAATCATGTAAATTAATACTTATGAAATAGTAAGTTGAATAATGTATCTTTTATTATATACCATGGACATTAGCAAAAACAAAAGAAAACTATGTGTAAAATAGGATTGAAAAAAACTGGTCCAAATTAGCGGACTCTCCCTTAATTACGAAGATGATGGGTACTTAAGTTCTTTGATGTCACCGCCTTTTGTTAGACGTTTTAATTCTTTGTTAATGGCTGTGATTACTAATTGACCTTTACCTTTAACTTTTATTGCTTTTTCTGTTATTACTCAATCAATCATCATCATCATCATCATTTCAGCTACAGGACGTCCACTGCTGAACATAGACCTCCCCCAATGATTTCCCCAGCATAGGTAAAATTCATAAAAGCCAAATAGTTTTTGCAAATAGAAAGGCTTTTAAAAAGCGCTACAGATGTAGAGCAATTCCTTTACTAACTGATTCTTCGGATTATTTCTCAAGAGTTCGCGTACATTCTGATTGAAACATTGAACCAACATGTGAAAGCTCGAACCAAAAGCCATATTTGACTCACAAATAGATCATATTCCGAACAAAAACAGAAGATAAAACATTGGTTTTGCGCCTACGCAGCTCGCAGTTGTAAGCTTCGCTCACCCACACAGAGAGAAACTCTCATCGACCACAGTGTACGGACAAACAGTAGGTCTAGCCCATAATCATCAGGTCATTTTGGTATCCACTGCAGGAACACGACTCTACAATTTACCTGATGTAAATGGCCTATTTCCTCACGTTGATCAAACGGTTTGGGAAGGCCTGATATTCGCATATTGTTCAATTTGTCGCGTCTTAAAATTCCCGCCTTAGGCAGTTAGATTTTTTCAAGTTGTTTATTTATAATTCACGTAAAATATTAAGAACCTATTCAAAACCTGCCGGAAAAACAAGGCTAAATAGCACAACTTAAAATAATTCGAAATCCAGTCGTTGCTGTTCCTATATGTATAAAGAAGGATTTTGAGTTACATATCGCTATGTTGTTGTTGAGTCTTGTAATGCGAAATGTTGACACAGAATCTGTATGTTTATTCTGGTTGCCGACTGCTCATTACATGCACAATTTGACCTACTGCATGCTCACCGTCTATGGTATCGTTAAACCTCAACACACACACGCGCCACTTTTTATTCATGAGAGTCTCCGAACGACCTTGCGGTGTTACGAGATCTTACGTGTTACCTTATTCTTTTAGCGCTAAGGTCCATTATGTGATTGTCAACACTGTTCACGTACAGCGACGTGACTCGGTTATCGGACGCGGCCCATTTTTTTGTTTACAAGGCGCCGCGCACTCCTGCGCATGGTCTGTCTAATGAAAGATGCCGAAGCGTTCTTCTGGCGAATTTATTTGTGAAATTGATTTTGGATGGTATATTTATGAGTCACATTGTAAGTTTCCACTGAAGCGAAATAAACGCTTATTTGGGGTAAAGTTGGGATCATTGTAACTAAATTATTGTTTTGTTTCTTGTAACCAAACAATATGAAATCTAACTGAAATCCGCTTAAGTCATAAATTTCGTCCTGTGATTGGTCTGAAATCTGAATATCGAAATTCAGCCAATCAAAGCCTCAATCTATGTTGAAATTCAATCAACTTTTGAGCTTTGTTCTGTAATACAAACTCAGAAACCTTTTGTGCTTTGTTCTGTAATACAAACTCAGAAACACTTCACTATTTTGTTGCATATTACCACAGTAATCTTTCTGACAACTGTTTAGTTTCAAGCATGTGCGCTTGTTTATGTCTGTCACCAGCCCCTTGATACTGATGTTGAAATAAACAACTAATTTAAAGCATCTTTGGTTCATTCTTAGAAATGTACGATAATATTGAATGAACATTTTCTATGTTTATTTTTTGTTATGAGTTTAAAATAGATGCTCGATGTAGGTCTATCAGAAAATTAAATACCTGTTTCCATTGATCAAAGCATAACTTGAGAACGACTTCATTATTTTTTGAAGTTTTCTAACACTTTGTAGAAGATTCTTGCTGAAAAAGATTAAGAAAACTGCGCAAAAAATTTGATAATTTTAGAAAATTTAAGTAGGCCTACTTTTACTTTTACTGTAAAACTGATATTTTAAAGACTCACAGTACACTTAAAACTGTTTATGTTGCAATTTTATTCTATAGACAAGTGCATTCAAGCCACACATACAATGTCATGTACTTAGTAACGTTCGCCGTAATGTATGGCTCCTTACATCACACTACCGACCACAACATTGTGTGCTATGTGGCTATAGTCTTGATACGACAACAGATAGTCTCATCTGACATAATACATGACACAAATTGACTGCTATAGCAATTGATTCAGACTCGCGGTCGAACCAATATGTAACGTTATGGGATTGGGCAATTAAGACTATGTTGATTAGAAACCACATAACCAGCTTATGGTGCTATTTTCTGTAACTAGAGCTACATGCGGGTACCCACCATCCCCTTTAAAAACTAATTTTAGAGCTAATTAATCCGGCACTTTGTTACAATTTTCTTTGCGCATTTTTTTTTCTGAAACGAGTTCGATTAAGTGTGATGTCAGCCATCTGCCTGTAAAAAATCGCCTCAGCCATTTTGTAGATTGGCCTAAAAAAAACTGTCTGACATAAATTTTGTAAAGGGCAAGACAGATACAAAAATTTACCATGTTATTTTTGCTAAAATATTCTGATTAGAATTCTGTATTACTTATTCTGTTATACATCGTCTTTTATTTAGTCGTTTGATGATAGACGATACAAACTAATTAATTAGTTCAGGGCCTATTAACTAAATTAATACATACCTACACTATCGCAATTAACAAATCGGTTCACATAGTATTTACTACACACTAATTGAGAATACGATAACGTAAATGTGTTTATTAATTTAGAACCGTTATATCTATTACATTAAGTCTTCACTTCACAAGTCGTAATTGGTCTAGTAAATAATTCATTTAATACATAATAGAGATAAATAACTATACATTTGATAAGTAGATTATTTATGAAGCGGATACTTATGAATACTGATATTTATGAATACTTTCTATGGATTTTTTTGAGCGACAATCGGAGGATTTCTCCAATCTTTGTCCAGTCTCTTGCTGGAAGATTTCTCTATATCGGTCGGTCTCTACTACTTTGCAGAACCTACTTTCACGTACACTTTCTGTTAAATCTCCCATAAATCTCAGTGCACTCTATTATAATGTTACATTACCGCCTCCCATCAATGTGTCATTTCAGCTGCCTTCCCATACTATGCATCATCCGCGCAATTTCCTCTGTAGACCTATTTTAAAACCTTCATATATCTTGCTTTACTGCATCATCTATGCCTTTAGTCAGCTAAAGGCTCCCTACGATGCTCTTATAGGATAGCTGGTCTTGGAATACTGGGTTCTGCCTATGGCTTCGAATTTCGGCTGCTAAAAGAGGTAATTGTGAATTATATTTGTAAGCCTAGGCGCAGACCACCGATTTTTGGTCGGCCGATAGTTGGGCCCTATTTTAATTTGTATGCAGAATCAATCGGTGTAATGTGCGCACTTCCATACATGCCCATACCGATTAATTGCTCGACTAAACTATCGGCCGACAAAAATCGGTGGTCTGCGCCTAGGCTAAGAGAAAATACGGATTATCTATAAAAACTTTCATTCCTATTCCATCAATTTCATAAACCAGAAGATGTAGGGTAGGCAGGCCTCCCACTAGGTGGAACGATCTGGTGAAGGTCGCGGGAAGCACTTGGATGAGGAAAGCGCAGGATCGGTCATTCTGGAAATCCTTGGGGGAGCCCTTATCCAGCAGTGGCCGTCATTTGGCTGAAACAAACGAACGAATCCAACTTGTTATATCCATAATATTATTTTTCTTTTTAGAAGGTCAATATTTTTAAGACCAATTTCCTATAAATAACTTACGAGTTTTAATCGAATATCAGCGTTAATAAGTCTTCCCCATGAGAACTTATTTGTAGAGGTATTGTTGGTTTATTTTTACATTTAGGGACACAAAGACCCCTATAATGCCCTGAATCCGGGCCAGTTTGGGACATCACACCGCAAAGATGTCAGCCAGTCCATTTCACATGAATAATTTTGATTTCACGTCGCTACGACTGCGTTCGCGTCGTAGCCAAAAGAAATCCATGGATTTTCAAATGAATCATGTAGAGCAAGGAAATATACATTCGGTCGCGAAGCCAAATGACTATCCACAGAACTGCCTTGAATTAGCTAGTATTGACTGATAAATCGATGAATAGTCTATAATTCATTTGACTCAACATATAAATAGATTAAGATCTAGACCAGAGCCAAAACGTGGTCCAAAAATTCCAAATACCTAAATTAATTTTCTGGCGAGCTTGGCTATAAGTTCGATCAGTGTATAAAGAGATGGCTGTACTATTCTGGCTGTAATGATACTGTATTCTTTATAGGTTGGTCCCTATAAATCTCCATTAATAAACGAATGACAAGAGGTAATGTGACCGCACCTAAATCATTGGGAGTATTATAGCACTTCGGTGGAATATAGAATGTCTTTAAGCCGTATAAAGGCTGTATATCAGCTCTATTAGTACGGTATTTTATCGTAGTAATGAATTATTTCCTATTTGGGATCATTGATTTTGGTATGTTATTTAAGAGGCACATAATTCGTAAGTATGTATTCAGCTTTAACGTTTAATATAGTATTTATAGCCGAATTATAAAGATAATTTGGGGTATTTGGATAATATTATAATGAAAGTTAATATCATTATAAATTCTATGTTTGAGTAAGTTGCTTAAATATAAAAATAATTATTTGATGTGAATTTCAAGTCGTAGGTAAATCCCTCGTAAGTCGATGTCGATCTATGTATGTGTACGGGGAAAATAAGTATTTTTGAATGTTTGTGTTTTCGAGACAGTATTTTTTTGTATTATTATTCATTTGTATTTAGAATTGTCTATTGAGTATAATTTCATTGTATGACAAGGTACTATTTAACTAACTAAAAAAGCATGAATATAACATTGAGCCATTATTACGTTACGTTACATACATAATACTTCAATGGAATATAAATGAAAATTACATAAAAGAAAGATTTTGCACATCCAAAACTCCAAATAGGGCCCAGTGTACCAGTTTGCATGGCAGCCATGGATGGAGCGCCATTGACCGCAGACAGAACTGATTTGCATCAGCCGAGGCGACCGCGGTGATAACTCTAATGGCCGCTGCAATTGGCGGGATTATTTTGGCTTCACTCAGTTTGGCGGTTTGGTTGCGAATAACGATACCGATGTGGATACAATGGAAGTATTAAATTGTGTGTTGTACAGAAGATAGTATACTAGGAATTAAAATAAATGAGATATCTGGATTGTCTCAAACCTGATCATGGGAAAAGAATAAAAAAAATACAAAAAAAAGGTAAATAATGAAGGGTAGTGAAGTTAGGGTAGTTGAGGAAGTATGGCTTATTCAAATTGGATCAAAAGGCACTTATAGTGAACACTAAGGCTGAGTTGCACCACCTAACTTATTTTTGACGTTTGTTAAAGTAAAGTAAGATGGTGCTGAAGCCTAAGCCGTCTTGTCAGTTTAAAAAACTAAACTGTATTTTTAAGTTAAGTAATTTCATCTTTTTAATATCTAAAATAAGAGCAATTTTGCTATAAAATGTATAGCCTGACAGATGTGCTGGTGACTCTACACTTGCTGTAGAATGATAACGTATGTAGAAACCTCGTGGGAACTTCTCCAGTGATAAGGTAACTACTAAGGTACTAAGGCTGAGTTGCACGACCTAATTTTGACCGTAACTTTTTCGATAACCGGTGTTTTTGTATGGAGTTTGACAGATTTTTGATGTTTGTCAAAGTTAAAGTAAGATGGTGCAACCCAGCCTAATAGTCTATCCAGTTTCGCAACTTTCCCTAATCCCTTGTTGAGACAATCTTAGCTTTTACTTATTGAGTTTTTATTGGCAGTCTAGCTTTACCTACCTACCATCGTGAGAATAGTCCCTTTGTTGGTGACTCTAGACCCTGACTAGGCTACACAGGAGTTGCTAAAGTGGGAACTAGAGGAGGGACTATTCCCGCCCAGTCCATCATACTCCGACCCGCGGGACGCCTGGCGTTATGCAAAAAGCCTATATTACCTACTATGTATTATGGAAGCAATAAACATATTGAGTATTGAGTATTGAGCCTCCACGCCGCCATAAATCGTCGCAATCTCACGAATGTGCGGTCAAGGAGGTTCTGTTCTATGAGTTATGTGTAGGGCCTGCGCAGACGGCGCTAAACGATCATGACTGATTTCAAGACAAATCGTGTGCCAGATTGTACGCAGCTTTTGGATGCACGTTAGTGCTTATCAAATTTTGTATGTATCTGTATGTTATATCATCGCTCTACATTGAATGAAGATCAAATACTCGTACTATGTTACTTTGTCTCTTCTTATTATTTATGTTACATACACTTTGCCAAGCATTGGTATTTGCATTCATCTCATGCTTCCTCCAACATTTCAAATAAATTGGCAGTGAATCATATTCAAATAGAAGGACATAACGTAGGTATTCTTTAAAACTAAATGTCAAAAATTGTTTGAAAATGCAAGTTCTTCAAGAGACTCATGTTGATTTACGATACATTTATTTCCATACGTGTTCTTACAGCGTGTTATATTTTTTCTACTGACACTATCACTGCGTGAATATTTCTCCAGCTCTTGCGCTGACAATTCCCTTTTGCCGCTCGTCTGTGCTCAGCCTTAAGCCCTTACAGCTCGTTATTAATACTCGACAAATATCTGCAACTCTCAATTTATGGATGGTCCTACTATTGCATGTCTATTCTGTAGATTCAGACTGCTGATTAGTCCGCAAACTGGAACGGTGTGCAACCTTTCCGTTGTTGAACTGTTACGAAAATAGATTCGATTCTGCCCTTTGATATTAGGGAGAAAGTGGATCTGATAGTAGGTATTTGAACAAGGCGGAGACTATCTGGGATGTTTAAGGTATTTTTATTATGTTTACCTTGGAAGTATAACGCCTTCGCGTGATCTAGTGCTTAGGGAGTTGAAAGGTCACGGAATATATTGTCAAATGAGACACATACATTGAAAAATTTCTTTGCGTACATAAAATATTAGGTACAAGTACATATTATGACTTTTGTAATTAAATAAAAACAAATATTATATGCAGAAATTCAGTCATAGACTTATTTCAAAATAGTTTAAATAATAAATGTACCTACTATGTCGTTGATGACGATAGTTAAACTAACTAAATGCTATTATTAGGTATCGAATATCGATATCATAGATTTGCCTACATTTTGTCTCGAAATGGTAAATAATGATAATAATAATGATAACGGCTGAAGCGAATTTGATATTGCGAATTATCGTTGGAAAACAATAACCTTACTAATTTATCAAGAGTTGCTAATATAAATTAGAATAGTAGGTATTTCGATACTAAAATTATTAGGAATATGAATTATAATATTAAAATACTATGTTTTTAGTGTACATTACATATTATTTGTTGAAAAGTAGCGCTTAATAACTATGTCGTGCTCGTGGCCATACCTGCTTTAAATGTGGAACTAATTTTCTTAATTTGATCTGATTTATTGATGTGCATTTGGTTTTTGTTGCAAATGGCATTCGAAATTAAAACAAATGACGATGCGGGAAAAATTAAATGGCCCTTAATTTTAAACAAATCAACGTTCTAAGTTCTTAATCCAATCTCAAGCATGGATTATGTAACTCAAGTCACCGATTGAATTTCAAGACTAGTACCATACAGGATTGAATCTATTGTAAAGTATCAATTCGACTCTGGTGTAGTTTAATAATTCGAGTCTCAATCAACTTTAAGCGCCATTTACTAGCCGTAATCAACAAAACTGTTTGTCTTTGGCTTTATTACCTTCATCCATCTCTCTCGCCCTTACTGAGATTCTCGCTCGAGCGAAAGGGACAAATGCAGCCGATATCGAAATGGCATTGTGGTGGAGATCCACAGTACTTAATGAAATTACCGTGAATTGCTCGGCCTTCATAGAAACCTAGTGTTATTGCGCATAATACCATGTTATGGTCGTACAATGGGCGGCTAGGGTTGGCTGGTAAATGGGAACGCTATTGGAATTCAGCTTTATTCCTGTAAGTATCGTAAAACAGTACCAATAAAATATCAGGTCACTAACGTATGTAGAGTACTTCGTTGCCTTAATTGCAATGTGAAGAAAGTTTAGTTTAAAAATACCGATCAACTTTTAGCGTACATTAAAGTCCAGTCTCTAAATTTACTTAATTTTACGTATACTACGCACGTTTATTCAGGAAGGTAGGATGAATGCCTCCTTAAAATGTCTGAGGTAAAATTTTAATTACGGCAACCCTAACAATCAATTGCTAGTTATCGAAGGTATGCATCGCTTCTCATAATACAAGCACAGTATCACCTAGGTTAGCTCGATTATGATAATAATCAATGAGTCAATGACACATGCATACTTGATTTGACCATTTCTTTACTGATCCCAAGATTTCCCCACATTCTATTGCAATGGATTAAGGTTGAAATCGGTTTGGCAGTTGATTTTCCAAATGAACGCATCGCTTGGCATCTACGTCCATTCAGTGTTCACATTACAGCGCGGACTCTATATTTCATTGTTGACAAGAGACGTGTGCTGTCCCTGTCACTATTATGAGCATTTGTGTATCTATCCCGTTCTAATGCTGCATTCTTTATGAGTAATTCTGTCGACGCTTTATCTTGTTTGCTATCTATTGAAGAGTTTTGTTGCGCGAGATGTAAAGAAGTCGTTTAAGAGCATCAATCGCTGCTATTTTTCACTTTTGTCGTTTAAATCACCAGTTGTAATGTGACCTGGCTGAACAGTCATCGTGGTAGGACATGACGTAAATCCGTTTAGCTTTAAGTTTAACCCGGTTAGGCAATTGAATGAATCTTCCACGAAAACCAGGCTCTTTCTTCCAATTAATAATGACACATGATATAGAGTTCATTAAGGTTTAAACATTGTCTGGGCTGTATTTGTTATTTTCAGTTGTTACCTACCGATTAACGATTGACATCAACTAAAATAGAAACGATTGACATCAGTTGCTAATGAGTAATCGATATAAGTACAGCACTTTTTATGGAACATTTTAGACCATCCACACACATTGTAATCCACATTTATGTCTAAGAGCATTACTAGGCGTTACTAACTAAGAGCATTCAGGTCTTTATAACATGCTTCTTCGCTCAGCTTCCATATAAGTTACTTAGATAGAATGATCCTGTCTATGTAGAGTTGCTTATATGGGACTAACTGAAAAGCGGTGTTTTATATTAATGCCTGGATGGAAAATAATAAGTACCTACTGCTCTGCTTCTAATAAGTAGGTATAAGATTTTAAACTTTCGCGTTACATTTCAACTAAAATAGAGAAACACGCTAAACTGCTATGCTGCAGCCGAAACGTTAAGCCGTGAGTACGTCAGTACGTAACTCATTTAAAAAATGTCGCATTGAGACCCGTGTTTCTTTATTTTTAGTTAATAAATAGGTATTTGTATTAAAACTCCGGTTTTTCGCTCCTCTTTGGTTTCTAGCTTAGCTATGGTGTAAAGCTAACCATAGCCCTATTGTTTGTTTTTACAGGGCAAGGAATTTTATCGCAGTGACCTGTTTGTTATGACTTTACTGCTACCATGAGTCAATAGTTGAGGCTTGAGGCAGGTCAAATGACGTATAAAAGTCAATATTTTTAAGTGCCAGTGATTTTAACGAGCTTTCTTTTATTACTGCCTATGATTGTTCCTTGGTACTTAATTAAGTAATTATTGGGAAGTAATTTACTTTAATAGAATATTTCAAGAGTTTCCTGGTTGCTTTCTTGTATCGGTCTTTGAGTAATAATTAGTGTTAGTTGATTTTGTTCCAATAAACGTTACTCGTAACTTATGCTGAGTCAACCTTAAATGTTTTGGCCATAATTACATGCTTTGTCAACAGTTTTTAAGTAAACATGTAGTTTTCATAATAATAGGCTTTCGTTCTTTTAATTGCTGGTATTTCTTTAGGTTCGTAGAAAGAAATTAAGTTACAAGTAAGTAGTTAAACCAACAGTAACTAATTCAAAAATACGTCTTGTAAACTGATTCCAAACTTCAGAAGTGTTTCACATCTAAATATCTCAGTAGGGGGTTTAATTGAATTATTGTTTCTGTAACAATATTACTATTTATGGGACTAAACGCTTGTCAGATATGCTAATCAGGGAGTTTAGTTAGTATTTGCTATCGTGCCCTTTACTGGTTGATTGTAGGCGAAACACGAATGTTTGAAATACTTTAGCATATTTATTGACGGACTGGCAGTTGGGAAAATGTGTTTTCTACCAGTTTCAGTCAGTTAATTTGTTTATTTTCCACTAGCTGACGAACTTCGTACAGCCTATGTTCATCAGCAAGTAATGCAGGATTCTATTGAGAGCCTATCCAATACAAACAAAGAATCAAATCTTTCCTCTTTATAATATTAGTGAAGACAATCCACTTTGATGATGATGACGTAAAGGACAAAGATTTATTTGTATTTACGTCACATTTCCTCAACAACTATTGAAGGGCCCCAACTCCCAATAATTGCGACAAAACGAGAAATAAAATGAGATTAAGTAAAATTAATGCGACAGTGAACAGTCTTAGAAGTGTACCATGAGTATTCCCATGGTACACTGTATTGTGAGATTGATACCTTCTCAATGCAGGATTTATAGCGCTTCGATGGCCGGCTGATGACTTGAGCCCCCTTCTGTTGGCCCTCTTAGGGCGTCTGTCTGTCTGGCCGGCCAATTAAATGGGGCAGTGGTTCCCAAATATACGCGATCCGTCCATGAACTTCGCTGACATAGACTTAGCATGAAAAATACTTGTATTTTGTTTTTAATCTGCCTTCTTTAGTGTAAAGAGTCAAACGGGCAAGGTACAGTCAGCATCAAATAGTTCGCGACACCCAAAGTAGCCAAAAAGTTCGCAACACGTCTTTGTTACAATAAAATTGGAATAAGGTTGTGTTGTCCTCTTTTTGGCCACTTTGGGTGTCACGAACTATTTGACGCTTCTGTACTTGTTGCTTAAAGTCACGAGTAGCAACGTAAAATAAAATTAAAATTCATTTATTTTTGCAAATAGGCTTTTAGAAAGCACTTTTACACGTCCCAATATTAACCCTACCACTGCTTCAGGACAATAAATGGGCCAGTGCTAAACGAAACGAAATTAGGACACTGACAAGACTAAAGCTAAAAATATATGCCTTCTTTCTTTGAAAACAGTGTCTTTGTAAGGACATTACAAAGCAAGTGTAAAAGTAACGTTTCCATACTATGTAGATGTCAATTTAAACAAGTGTTAAATGCGCGTTTAGCTTAAAAAATAAGGCCCTAATTTTTTATGTGGGTTTTAGTAATCATCATCTTAAAAATATCTTTCCAAAATTTAAACAAACAAAAAGTGAGATTATCCGTTATGTTCTAATAAATCTCGAAAGTATTTGATACATTTAAAGTGTAAAGATTTTGAAATATTGAGAACCCCTGCCCTAGACAGCTCTCGAAATGGCTTCATGTGTCTAGTCTAGGAACTTTAGATATTAACTATTAGCCGATATTACTGGCAATCTTTTAAATTACTTCATCAGCTCCAAATCGCTTATAGGAAGTGCGAAGCGAAGCGAAGCGAAGATAACGATAACTAAACTCTAGAATCTATTAAAACGTAACGGGATTAAGATAATAGCTGATATTGTAAGTAACTTGGATATTTTTATGACATTATGTAACTATGTAAGCTCTATGCTCATTAGGAAGTAGGGTTGGTTCTGATCTTATCGTCTTAAGCGACATGAACGGTACTAAAACTGCAAGTCTTGCATCCTCCTCATATATATTAGATCCGGCTCGAAGGACCAAAGAAAAGCCAAAATTTGCTAATAATGAGTGTATTAAGATAAAAGTTGAGAAGTCAATTAGAAAAAAAAAAATGATGAAATCGCTATGTGCACCTGAGTGAGTTTTAGCCGAGGCCCTAATTGTTCTTACAGTGAGTTTCTAAAGACTACATTTACTAAACTTGTGATTTTTGCTAACCTGCCCCTCATCCTGTGTGTATAGGTACAGCCGACAGCATATCAGATTATACATTTTTCTTGCAAAATCACCTTTATTACAACTACACAAGATGCCACAGTGTTTTGCTTGCCGTGCCTGCTATACCCACACGTTCGCATTGTGATATCCGGAACAATAGTCGTAACGACCTGCACCATGTACCGCGTATTTACAAAACAAATCACTACAGCATCGGTATATGGAGAGGAGACTGACAATGGACTAACCCTCCGCTCTGGTAGTGGTGATTGTAAATATGCAGTAATAAAAATGCGGATAAAAAAACTCTAACAGTTTCATAACTTGCTATAAATAAGGTCCTTTTCAGTATATCGAAAGATACAGGCTGAAATGGCATGTGACGTCATGACATTTAAACTTGAACCGTTTTTAGTAACATGTTGCCAATTAATTACAAAGTTACAAGTTTTTCATGTAAATAGAAATCTAATAAGTACCTACAGTAAAAATTATGACAACTCAGTAGGATATTAGGTTAAAATCAGCCAATTAGAAATCCATTTTATATTTTTTATATTAAACGACCATGCTTTTTGACCCAGTGGAACTGGAAAAAAAATCAATCTTAATAAATTTTTTTTATCTTTAGTCGACCTTGGTGTCAAAAAACTATGTACAACTTAATTTATTTTGTACATTCTGAATACAATGAGACATGGAAGTTACAGCGTGTTAGGTCAAATATTTTGTGTAAACTATCTTCAGATGTAAATATCGTGTTGTAAATATCAGTACAATGACATAAAGTCACATGTCAAACTATGTTATTTAACTTTGAATATTAGTTAACTGAAAGTGTTTTTTATTTGCCCAAACACTTAACGTAGGAAGTGACAACTTGAGATATTTAACAATGTTGATTAGACATAAAAAAATGTCAACAACGCATGTTTATAAAATTCCGCCACTCAGATCGCCGACTGTGTTACAGCCATTCAGCTTACTCAATGACCAGCCGACTTTGACCTGCCTTGCCCTCCCCACCTTCTCAGAATTCAACATAAATAGGGTTGCCAGATGAAAAATCAAATGTCCGCAGAAAAGGCCTGATTTTGGCCTGAGTTGGAGAATTCTATCAAATGTACATACCTAAGCAATTCATAATTAAAAGTTTTTTTATTCCGAAAGGCACGTATTTGACCGCAATCGCATCTGATGTTAAGTGAGATGCTGTCTAGGACGGTAGGTCAAGTCATTTTTTTCGATTTTCATACATTGCAGAATTCTGGGGATCTCACTCACGCGTATCTACCAAAACTCATAAAACTCATTTATTTTTGCAAATAGGCTTTTAAAAAGCACTTTTACACGTCTCAGTATTAACCCTACCAGTGCTTCGGGACAATAAATGGGCCAGTGCTGAGAAGAAGCAGCGCAAGAAACTCAGTCACTATTGGATTAGGTAGTACACACTTGGATACCTAAGCAAGTATTACTGAAGTTAGTTAATATTATCTTATGGATAATTCGAAAAATTCTGTCATTTTCAAAACCCAGTCGCAATCTTGAGAACAGTCCAAAACTCCTGTACTCTCAGGACAAATCCTGTGACATGGTAACCCTAAACATAAAGGGGCATTTGAACCGTCTCCAGAGCTCTTTCTGGCGTGGCCAGCGAACAATAGAGGTGTGAAAGGGGTTTAAGTAAACACTCTTTTGTGAACCGGGCTCATATTGTGAGGCGACGCTTTGTGCAAATAGATTATGGTGTAAGCACTGTCGTGGTTTTGCTCGGTATGGAGGTGGATGCAGTAGGTTTGCTGTCTTATGCTGGTCACGAAGGTTAAAACGACTTAATGGGACCAAAACCGATTTCCTTTGATCTGAAACATTGAAGATACGAGTACTTCAAACGAATTTCCTGAGTGAAATTGAACAGTGCATCCTTTTGCTTTGTTGCTGGAGTCCCAAAATGAAGTCATTAATTTGACAAGCAACGATTTAAAAAAATGTAAATGTAAATGTTTTTAGAAAAAAATAGAATTTGTGTGTGGGTTAGGTATATAGGCTGTCCCGTAAATTGGGAACGACCTTCCTGTGACATAATCTAACCAACCAACTTTTGTTCTATGACTTTTAAAAATATTTTTAATTATTCTGTACAAATTCAATCGTAATTAAACTTTGTATAAAAAGACGAGTTATTTTTATGGAAATTTACAAAATCCATAAAACTAACGTTTTTCACCGTGATGTGGAGAATATGTGGTAAGGTTGTCCTTGATTTATGGTTCCATCCTGTATGTCAGTCATTGTACCACAAAATTTCATAATGTTTTTAGACTTAGTTTCCTTACTGTACATTGCTACATTGTGCTTTATAGCTCGTCAAAGAGTTTCTGAATACAATGCATTTAAATACAGCTCTTATAGAGAGTGGTTCTGGTGTCGAAAGGGCTTAGAAATGTGGGCTCGTGTATGAATCTTTTGAGGCGTTATAGATCTTGTTTGTTCATATTTATAAAAAACCGAAAACAGCTGGTGTTATGTAATGTTGATTGATCGATTGATTGACAGATCATAATCAATGCGATTAATCAGAAAGTACGTTTAATTAAAATTAAAACCACTTCGTTATTATTATGTATTCATGTAATAATAATATCTGAGCTTTTGTTCTCCAAAGTTTAGGTCAAAACATAGCGGTATATGCGAGTTTTCAGTTCTAAACCATTTTAACTAAAGTCATGTAGTAAAGCTACTGAGCCATATTTATATTTTTATAGATTTATCATGTCATGTTTATTAGCATAATTAAAAGGCGCATTCTCAGATAAAAGTTTTAAAAGCTTAAAAAGATAAGGTTGAGGAGAGGAG
Source organism: Ostrinia nubilalis (assembly GCF_963855985.1). Lineage (NCBI taxonomy): Eukaryota > Metazoa > Arthropoda > Insecta > Lepidoptera > Crambidae > Ostrinia > Ostrinia nubilalis. The sequence continues at coordinate 1,399,652 of NC_087101.1, forward strand.
ATTAAGGTTAAGATTTATGTTGACGATATTTTATAATCAAAGTTTTGAGTGGGGAGACTGGGGAGTTAAAGAAATCTAATAGAGAGAACGACTCTAGTTCTATTCTATCTTAAATCTCGCAAATAAATGGGGGAAGTCTAAGATTCGATGCATTTTAAATCGCCGTTGCATTCGTCACGCGTATTCCCTGCGAATGACTGGGTACAGACAAAAGCATATCTGACTATACATCTTTTTTGCAAAGTCGACCCTATTGTAACGACATTAAGATGCTAGTTTTAACCAGTGGTAAGCTTGACGTGCCGTGAGCTATACTTATTTTTACACACGGGAACATAGCGATAATTGCAGCAACCCTTACCCTACAAGTTCCTAGTCTTCGTAGATTTACTATTATTACACAATATTGCATTCGGGGGTTTAAAATCGCATAGTGCATTTGATGGCAGCTGCCTGCCAACTTAGGGTGAAAACATCACCATTATTTTTACTATTTTATATTTATAGCATTTTCTGTTTTAATGTTGGAGATATATGGTTGAGTTTTCTGTAAAGGTTGGAGGTGTCCCAGAGGACCATATGGACGCCACCCTCAACATTAGATTTGGGCAGAAAAAAATTACTTAATGGGATGTTTTCTGAATGAGCGATGCTCTAATGCGGGAATCTTCTACAAAATCCATTCGGATCCATCTCCAATCATGGAACTGTTCGTGGTCATCCATCCGATAATAAACCCTGTAGGGGTAACTTTAAGTACAATTTGGAGTGCAGATTTGAAGCACGTGAAAGGGATTATTTCGTATTAATTGCAATCGATTGCAAAAAGGCTGATTTGATTAGATAGATAGTTAATTAAACTATTTGCTAATTCTCTTTATAATGTACCTTTACAAAACCTTAATTAACTATGGGTTAGTGAGGTTCGCAATTTGAAATTGGCAGAAATTTACGCACCTAGACGTAGAGTTTATGCCCGTATTCACAAACGATACTTGCTTTAGTGAAGCAGAAAATCGAACGCACAGCGTTGAATAGAGATCTGTGATTGGTTTGTGTGTCACCCTGTGCGTCCACGCGCACTGTAAGACCTCATAGTCATGTTTGTGAATACGGGCGTTAGTTTTCAAGAAGTTAACTTATCTCAATTGATTTCACAAAAACATGAGCGTAGTTTTTGTGAATGGGTTGACGTTACGGTTTGAGTACTTTAATTGATAACTTTTGTAACCATTCGAAGTAATTATTACCGTGCGATTGCATTTGTGATTACTTGAGGCATGGGGTGTGTAATTTTTCGTCGTTGCGAAACGGCGATTCGGTATTAATTTCACGGACAATGATTCCATATCTTTTTGTACTTTCAATAATGTTTATTACCATAAATATATTGAAGTGAAAGCCTGTGAGTTTCAACATCCTCGGCACTTGTTTTGAAGCATTGAAAGTGAATTCGTGAAATATAAAGGAATATGATTTATTTAATTTAATTTGTAAATGAAATATTGGAACTCAGTACCTAACTCATTCCATTAAATAACTCTATCGTCAATTTCGAGATTTTATTAATTTAAGATAACTTTTGAAAATTGGTAATCGGTATTGGACTCCAAAAATTATCTCTAGTTTGTGCCATAATTAATCAATTAAATTACCGTCATCAATCATCGATCAGTCAGCAAACTTCCAAGTTTTCGGAACCCGAATCGTGTCCCGAATACCCTTTTAAAAGGTAGCAAAAGGTTTCGCCCAACAAATACTCAGTCCTAAAACAAAAACTAGCGATTCCCGACTATTAAACCCGAACTTATAAAAGTTCCCAAACCTGCACGGCAGATAGATCACGTATCGAACTATTAGTAGTGGAGTAAACTACTCCAAAGACTTCTGAGGAACAGCTGTTACTTTTCCACTGCCACTTTTATTTGATCTCCGATAGAACCCATTTTAGACCTTATTTTGCCCCGTTTGTTTGTTGTAACCAGGGGTATGATAGACCAAGTAACACTGGGGGTGATAGTGAGGGGTTGTTCGAGGGGAACTATTGTCCCACGTGTGAGTCGGACCCCACGCGTCGTACGCACGACAAGTGATTTAATGGTTAACAAAAAATAGCGACGGTTTTGGATGATATCGATGTGGTGAAAATAAAGGTTAAATCGATTAAAATATTAATCAATAATAACCACCCTTGTTTCGATGTAATCTTATCCTTAAAATTTCAGCATCAAAGTCGAGATATTTTAATAAGTATAAAAAGAATCGTAAGATGCAAGATGTCATTGTTATTCGTGCCAACATAATTGATTAGTACCATGACTGACAATGACTCAATAAAAATGTTAAAAAGATTTCGTTAAAAGGTTATCTTTTGAACAAATCGATTAAACCGTAAAATTTTCTCATCCCTAGCGTCTAATTAAAAATTCCAGTGAAAGATTAATCTGGTTACTTAGTTATCATTGTATAATTAGATTTTTTACTTGAGATTCCCCCGAGGGTTGACAAATGTTGGTTTTGTATTACACGCACCACACTGCTCGTATGGTGTTTCAAAGTAATGTCGATAAAAAGTTATCTTTCAGTAAACTTTGTCATGTCACCATGCTCGTGGTTAATTATCACGATGGTCTTTTATTTATTTAGTTTCTTCATAATGATCATAGTGTAGCTGTCTGCAACTTCGTTAAAAGTCCTTGTAATCTTTTTAATTATCTTTATTATTTTTATTTTATTGTACAGTTAAAAATTTATTAAATATGTTTCGAGAAATATTCCAATTGATTTAAGCTGGACAGTGCACTTGTGACCAAACTGGGATCATAGGAACGAAGCTCTTGGAATCTCTAGTTCAAAAAGTTCAATTCCCACCACGACCATGATAGGCTCCTTACCTTTGCGGTAAATACCTATAATGCTAGAGCTTCCAGTATTATCTTCTCTGCAAAATTAAAATTATCTAATAATAAAATACCCCCTAGAAAATCCATTTTATAATTCACGTCTAATGAACCAAATTGACACTTCGACAGATCTCACAGATCTAATTAGGCTCCAAGGTTTCCAGAAATATCCGGATCGGGTGATGAATAATTAGTTCAATCTGGTTCTAGCTGGAAATCTCATTACGAGCGGACCCGGGGCAATGTTGATATACGCTGGCTCGGGAGCCCTGAACTGGATTGTGCTAGACAGAACTAAAACTGGATGGGTGTCACACCGAAGTTTAGGGGTTGTTTTAACAGACAACTAATTTCTTGATATTGGAGGAAAAGGAAAGTCTGTTGTATTTGTAGATTTGTGTAAAAAAGAATAATCCAAAGTAGTATACCTAATACTTAGGCCCGATTCGACCAAACTTTTATCCGAGAATAACTCCTGGTATAATAATAATAATAATAATAATAATAATAATAGACGGATTGCACAACTTTTGGATTAAATGGATTCGATGCTCACATGACCGCTTAGCAACACAATTTCAAGAAGCCCTCGAGCTCGGGTCCCTTCCAGCCTTCATGACTACCGGTGTCACCACCTTGCTCTACAAATCTGGTAGTACCATGGACCCAAAAAATTACAGACCAATCACATGCTTGCCTACCATCTACAAGCTCCTTACATCTATTCTGACCACAAAAATTAACACACATATTGTCGCGAACAATATTTTGGCCCCTGCTCAGAATGGATGTAAGGTTGGGTCTCGTGGTACTAAAGAGCTCCTCCTCATAGACATGACCATTAGCCAACAAGTTCGGCGGAGCAGGAAAGCTCTCTCTGCTGCCTGGATTGACTATAAGAAGGCCTATGATTCGGTGCCTCATTCATGGCTGGAGAGGATTTTAGAGTTGTATAAGGTTGATGCAACTCTGAGATCCTTTTTACGCTCATGCATGGGGCAGTGGACTACAGTCCTTCGGCAGCCAGGTGGTGGTGAGAGGTCTCCTGATCCATTGAACTTCATAAGGATTGAGCGAGGCATTTTCCAGGGTGACAGTTTGAGTCCCTTATGGTTCTGCCTAGCACTGAATCCTCTTAGCACTCTGTTAAAGGATTCAGGGCTTGGTTATCGGCTTCGAAGAGGGGGTGAGGTCATTAGTCACCTGCTCTACATGGATGATCTCAAGTTGTTCGCACCAAAACGACAAGACCTGGTGAAGTTGCTAAAAACAACACAGGTATTTAGCAACGCCATCAGGATGGAGTTCGGTGTAGACAAGTGTGCGGTCTTACATGTAGAGCGGGGAAAAGTTGTGAATTCTCCGAATTTACAACTTTCTGAGACAATGACACTCAAATCTCTCTCCGAAACTGAGACCTATAAGTATCTTGGTATGTCAGAATCATTAGGTATATCGGTAGAAGACATCAAAAAATCGGTGAAAGAACGCTTTTGTAGCCGACTGACAAAAGTTCTTAATAGCCTTTTGTCTGGCGGCAACAAAGCAAGAGCTTTCAACGGTTGGGTGATGCCTCTACTAATATACTCCTTCGGCATACTAAGATGGACTCAGACCGAGCTTGACGCCCTGGATAGGAAGGTACGTCAGCAGCTTACACAGCACCGCATGTTACATCCGCGCTCATCTGTAATGAGACTGTACATTCCACGGAAGTGGGGAGGTCGAGGCTTTCTAAATGCCAAGAACCTCCACAACCGTGAAGTGTGCAGTCTCAGGGATTATTTCCTTACAAATGAGTGCGGAATGCATCGCGATGTTGTGGCAGTTGACAAAGGCCTCACGCCGCTCTCCTTGGCGAACGAGAACTGGCGCAAGCCAAAGGTACTGAGCGTCGCGGATCGGAAGGACGTATGGAAGAGCAAGGAGCTGCACGGGAGGTTCTATCGGGCCCTAACAGGTCCCGATGTGGACCTCCTCGCCTCGGTGAACTGGCTACGCTTCGGTGACCTCTTCGGGGAAACCGAGGGTTTTGCTTGTGCAATTGCTGACGAGGTAATGATGACGAACAACTACCGAAAATATATCTTGAAGGACGGTACGGTCGACATTTGTCGAGCATGCCACCGTCCCGGAGAGTCACTCAGGCATATAATTTCTGGTTGTTCGCATCTTGCTAACGGTGAGTATTTGCACAGGCATAACCTAGTAGCCAGAATCATCCATCAGCAACTTGCTCTTCGGTACGGCCTTCTTGAATCTGAGTCGCCATATTACCAGTACCAGCCGGTGCCAGTTCTTGAAAATGGTCATGCATTGCTCTATTGGGATCGGTCTATCATCACAGACAGGACTATTGTCTGTAATAAACCTGATATTGTGGTGGTTGACCGATCCCAACGTCGGGCAGTGCTCGTTGACATCACCATCCCGCATGACGAAAACCTCGTGAAGGCCGAGAAGGAAAAACAAAGCAAATACCTTGACTTGGCCCACGAGGTGACCGCCATGTGGGATGTTGACTCGACGATCATTGTTCCGATAGTTGTTTCGGCAAACGGACTAATAGCGAAGAGCTTCGACCAACATCTAAAGAAGCTCTCGCTAGATGGTTGGCTCAAGGGTCAGATTCAAAAGGCGGTGATCCTCAGCACGGCACGCATTGTCCGGAGGTTCCTCAGCCTGTGACCCTGACCACCGGTAGCTTGGGCCCTGCTCCGCTGCCAGCGGGTTAACTATTTTTAAGATTTTTGTTTTTATAATGTATTTTTATTTTTTGATAATTACATTGTAAAAAGAAAAAATTAAAAATAAGAAAGAAAATTGAATAAAGAAATAATAATAATAAATATTTTATTTCCAAAAAAGATATAGGTACATATTCTTGACTTAAATAACAATGTACTTAAACTATGCACATATTTAAATATTTACCAGTGAGACCCAAACTAAGCAGTATAGCTTGTATCTTGGGTTTCAGAGAGTGCAGTTATCAAAACGAGGCGTTCTTGGAAATTGAGCAAGTTACAGATTGCATGCAGTATTTTAAAACATATTACTTTGCTTAATTTAATTAATTTAAACTTATTAACTATATATCTGGTGTATGTGTTTTGTGTGTGTGTGTGTGTGTGTGTGTGTGTGTGTGTGTGTGTGTGTGTGTGTGTGTTATATGTGTGTGTGTGTTGTGCTTTGCTAAATTAAATCTTCTGTTTCATTGTAATTTAGATCTAGAAGCTTCATTTTTGTTATTACTTTGCATAAGGATAAGGGTTTGTCTCTGAGGTCGCACAATTTGCATAATTTGTTGTAGGTGTTTGGTAATGAAAAGGCTGGGCTACGCCGAGACATCAGAGAGCGCAACTGCGGTAGAGGGACTTTATATACTCGTTTTGAAATAACGTCTTTATAGTGTGGGTGAGATTGTAGGCTTCTATGCGTCTTGATCATAGCACTTAAGACAAATAATTGTCTTACCCGTAGTACGCCAAATTCCCTGTAAAGGTCGTCTGTGGGAAAACGGAAGGGTTTCTTCAGTGCGACCTTGATGAGAGCACGTTGAGCTCGCTCCAGCTGGACGAAGAAAGTTTTACCAGCACTGCCCCACACAGCAATACAGTATTGTATGATTGATTGACACAGGGAGATATATACTGTTTTAAGAATGTCTGGCGGGGAACAGTCTCTGAGTCTTTTCATAACAAAGATTAGTTTCCTTACCCGGCCTGAGAGTATCGATATATGCGTTTTGTATGTTAAGTTTTCGTCCAGTGTAACTCCAAGATACTTCATTGTAGAGGTGCGATCAATGTTGCCACAAGAACAGTTTGAGTTTTGTCCCAATGAACAGCTATGCACTCGGAGGGTCAAAGAGGCAGGTGGGCTAGCCACAATGGTTTTTGAGAAGGCCAAGTATTTGGTTTTTGTGACATTCATAGTAAGTAAGTTATTATTGAAAGCCTTTGCTACCTCGGAGAGACCCTCCTCAGCAATAGCGTAAACGCTCTTCCAGTCGTCGCTGTGAAACAAGATAGCTGTGTCATCTGCATAGGCTATGAGGTTAGCGTTTTTCAATTGCAGTTTAAGTATGTCGTTCAGGTAAAGATTGAAGAGAATAGGCCCAAGGACGCTACCCTGAGGAACTCCAAAGTCGATGGGACGCTCCGGACTTAACTGACCACCAATTTTTACACGTTGCCTACGGTTTGTTAGGTAACTCTTCAACCAGTTGTGCGAGACTCCTCGTACCCCGACAGATTCCAGCTTTTTTAAGAGCAGGCCTAATGACACAGTGTCAAATGCCTTAGCAAGGTCGATGAACACCGCTAGGCAACACCTGCCACTATCAACGTGGGCAGATACTAAATTTGTGAGAAGTGTCACCGCGTCCTCAGTCGATTTGTGCTTTCTGAAACCGAACTGACCATCGGAAATGATGTTGTTTGTTTCCAGGAATGGTACTAAGCGATTACTAACTATCCTTTCAAGAACCTTAGAAAGAGTGCTTAGGAGGGCTATTGGACGATAATTATCTGGTGCTTTTTTCGAACCACATTTAAAAATGGGTGATATGGCGGCGATTTTCCAATCATTTGGAAATATACCAGACTCAAGACTCAGATTAAAGATGTGAGTAAGGGGAATAATAATAGAAGGCAGGGACTTTTTCAAAAAGGGAACGGTCAGATTGTCCAGGCCCGGTGAACTATCCTGATTGAGTTTTTGTATAATTCTGATTATTTCGTCCGGATCAGTCGGAGATAGATACAGAGAGTGAGCAATAGAGGTGCGAGATCTATAAGAATTTATTAAGGATTCCTCAGTCTCCCGTGTCTGAGATAAGATGTGATTAGCTAATTTATTTCCAACTGATGAGAAGTAGTGGTTGCAGTGGTCTAATGAAGAGTTTGTATCACCATGTGATTTTAGCAACTCTTCTGCATCATTATTTCGGGGAGATGGTTGGCAAATGCTCTTAATAGACTTCCAAAGTTTCTTTGGGTTATCTTTGTTCTCAGCAATTAGTCGACCGTTATATTCAGCTTTTAATTTACGTAAAAGATTGGTGCAGAAGTTCCTATACCTAGTGTAAACTATTCGACGTGATATATCATCAAGGGAAGATTTGTGATCTTGGTGAAGTTTATCGCGGTGTCGCATGCACCTGATGAGGCCTGGCGTTATCCACGGCTTTAGATTTACACTTTTCCGGCTTAAGCGAACCTCCTTTGTGTGTGTGTTTATACTATTGTTAATTATTTTGTAAAAACTAGAGAGAGAACTTTCTATGTTTGCGTCGTTGATGACCACAGACCAGTCCGTGCTACCCAGTTCAGAGGCAGCAGCGTCAATATCTGTTTTTAGCCGTCGTCGCTGCTTGCTTTTGTATCTATGATTCGACAACGTTATACCGGCTAGAACAGTATAGTGATCAGTGACAGAAGTCTCACAGACCATGCCAACCGACCTTGTACGGGATTTTATGAATATGTGGTCTAAACAGGCCTGGCCTCTAGTCGGTACTGAAATGGCTGGAAGGAGGCCGTGGGAGGCCATTAGACACATGTATTCCGGGAGTTGACTATTTGAGGAGTTACAAATATCAATATTCATATCTCCGGCAACCACCAGACAGGAGCTGCTGTGCAGGTGAAGCAGTAGCCCATCAAGAGAGCTTAAGAAGGCGTCCAGCGATAAGATTGAAGGGGAGCGGTATATTCCCAAAACTGTTATTAAACTGTTTATAGATACTAGTAGACAGTCGGCATCATCAAGAGTTACATTGGAAACTGTGCAGTTAGTATGGGAGTTTTTCACATAGATTACGATACCGCCATTTTTATTTAGTTGTTTCACTGAGCGGTAGGAGTTGTAGTCGGGTAGTACGTCTATAATGGAGGCCTCCGACAACCAGCACTCCGTCAGAACAATGACGTCTATGCTTGAGTCAAGACGTTTTAGTGCAACGGAAAAGTCATCAAAATTATGTTGTAAGCTTCTTATGTTTAGTGATATTATTTTAAAATTGTATGTCTCTGAGTCGAAGAAGTTTTTACAGGATTCCATGGTACTGTGCGAATGACAATCTATTGTTATGGTCTCGTCAATGTCATTAGATAAACTAACTGAAACCATCTTTATAGACTTGAAATTGATATGGTTTATATTTCAGAGATTTGTTAGTCATTTCGCAGGTACGAAAGCATGAGTTTAGAGTGCACATACTGTTGAATGTAATTGTGAGAACGTTGGTGAGAAGTGTGTGTTGTTTAAGTGAACCAGAGTGAGACAGAAGTATTTTTTTCATATGAAGTAAGTGACTAAGTTTAAGTTTAAGCATTATCATTATTACCGTTATCACTAAGGATAACAGAAGTGAGAAAATCGATTTATGCAAATTATACAATACGTTACAGAGCCAGGGGGCATTTGTGTTAATTACAGCAGGACCGTGGTACTTAGCGGGGTTAGTCGTTGGGGTTGACATGGCGAAGTAGGTCCTCCATTGTTTTAATTGCGATCGCTGGTTTGCCATCTTGTTTGCGGATGTAGACAGTGCCGGTCTTAGTCCAACAGTATTTAAAGCCCGATCCCTTGCAACGGTGGCGGGCTGAGCGAAATAACTGCCGGTTTTCATGAGTAAGACGTTCGTTGAAGTAAAGAGATCGTGGGGTGCCAGGTACCTCGATGTCTGAGCAGGTGAGTTTGCGTTTGGTTTTAGCCACTTTCAGGAATTCATCCCGTTGATGTCGGCGCAGGAATCTAACCACCAGTGGGCGCGGTTGATCCCCTGTGGGGTCGCCAGTCGAGGGGTCATCCTTACTCCGACGGAGGGGCCCTACACGCTTGGCGAAGTCCAGATCCGCGTCGCTGAGTGGAAGGCCGATTTTTTGAGATATCACTAGTGCGATATGTACAGGGTTTTCGTTTGTGATTTCGTTAATTCCTAATATTTCGACTTCATTCCTCAGCGATGCCTGTGCTTGAGAGCGCTGCTGTTCCCGCAGGATAGTGATGGTGTTTTGTAGTGAATTGATAGTTACTGATTTCTCCTCTAGGACGTGCAATCGTTCTTCCGTCGCAATCAGTTTATTTTCATACTCGTCAAGCCGGGTGTTACATTTGGTGATGTGTTCAGCCAGTGATGTCATTTGAGCTTTTATATCGCAAACGGCTTCCCGAAGGAGTCTCATCTCCGATGCTAATGTACTCAGTGAGTTTGAGTCGCTGGCGGTTAAAGGGGAGCTCTCATTGTCCGTCCTACCGGGAGCGTCTCGCTGTGTAATAGTGGTGCAGTCGTCGCCGCAGGAAGCGGACGCCCGAATCGGTGTGTTTGTATTATCAGATCTAGGCGCTTTCGATTGGCAAAGTGGGCAAAGCCAGTTAGCTCTTGCCTCATCTGAGAGCTTTTTTGCGTCTTGTAGGTTTACACATTGCGAGTGGAAAGTACTCGAGCATTTTGTGCATTTAATGTTGTGTTGATTAGGTCTTATTATCTTCGTACAGCCCGCACAAATAGCCATGTTTGCAGTATTACCCGCCCGGTTAAATTGTAGTTCGTAGACTTATTCTATGACTCAGCGCTGCCTCGTCCGAGTTGTAATCTTGCGCTGTTGTTAGAGAGCGACGAATTATTTTAAAATCAGAGCTTGTCTCACTCGCACAAGAAGTAAGCGGGGGGCGTCACATCACTCGCAGCGGCTGGCCAGCGGCGAACTTTCACTTTTTATTTGGCCGTGTGGTTTATGAATACACGCTATTAACGGTCTAACTTAACTGGTAGCAAAGGTGAGAATATCGTACAGTTGAACTCGAAATTTTGGGAGCATCGCGACGCGTGCTGTCCCTTGCAATGCTTAGCGCACACTCTGGTATAACTGGCACATTGACAGTTTCAAAACTGACGATTTATCCTGAGAATAATATTTACTCTTGTTTGGTCGAATCCACCGTTACACATAATTAGAGTAACTAGTTACGTACCTACTTGTTAAAATGTAACTATTCTTAAACTCTAAGGTAGCTGAAGGGATAACTTGGCTTAGTTTTGTTCCATAACGCATCATGAATTTCAGGCCAAAAAGAACGGGCCTAATGGTCATGAAAATAATTTCACACCGTGTGATTCAGGCTTAGAAACCAACATTTTATCAATGGGAAGTTTACTAACAATCAATTAAGGTAATTTTAATGAGCATATTGAAGGCGTTTGTGACGTTACGCTACGGTGTGAGAGCCGTCCCAGCTGTAACTCCTGGATTGTCTTTCAGTTTAAGCCGCATGCAAACTCCTGTTTGACTATCTGGTTAAGCCGTCACCTCGTAATTCCCATGCTTTAATCCCCACGAAATTGAATTTCGTGTGCCTTTAACTAAGTTTCGGGGGTACTTATGAATTTCTAATCAGACTGAAGATTATGCGGCAGAATTATTTAATTACTTAGTTCTAAAAGCAAAGTTTATTTATAACAAAAACTTAGCAAACTTTTAACTTGGCGCATTTCATATATATATCACATCAATTTACCTAGCCCAAAACTAAGCAGAATGATCTTTGTTAACATGGAAGTGGCTAATTTGAACATTTTGACAGATTTACCAATGTCTCCGTAGGCCAGAGTAGTCAGCCGGCAAACGAAAGTTTCTAGGTTCAAATTCTTAAGCAGCCACTGTTAACAATAATGTTACAAAGACTCTACAGGGATTAGGGACGTGTAGACTCTACACGCCCCTAATCCCTATGCCCTAGTACCTTAAAAGAACGAGTGATAGGCGTCTTCTTGGTAGAGATTGCCCTGTGGCGTTAAGCTCGTCTTAAATACTCTTTTATGTGGCGTTACAGCTATCTTATCGTACCTGTACGTTTTGGGTGTGTGATCAACGAGAGCAGAAACATGCAAAAACCTGTATTCGCTAAAGTGACAATAGTCCCTTTTTGTTATTGTCTCGGATATCAATATAGCTTCCATACAAACAAGTCTCGACAAGCTGACGATTACGACAATGCAATTATAATAAGTAACATAATACAAAATGTATGACATACCGCTAGTTCGTCAGCGTTGATATTTTTATTCGTAGAACATTCTGTGACTCATGCTTTCCCCACTTCAACTCGATTTCGACCTTAACACCATACAACAAGGTTGACCTTAAGTTTAGATGGAACCTAGAATGTTTAGTGATAAAAATAATGATAAGGATTTTGTATGAATCAGCTGAGATTTCCGTCAGCTGCGAACATTATGGAAATGTACTTGTGAAATATAATGAGGTTCCCATGAAAAGTGTACAGAGTTAGGTAGAGTTAGTTTAAAAAGTCTTTATGGATTTTCATTTTTCACAAGCATTTAGTTTTCAGCAGTGGACGTCCTATGGCTGAAATGATGATGATGATGATTTAGTTATACGGGTTGATTCTTTATGAAGAGTGCTAAAGAAGTGCACGTAGGTGGGCATTGATTTCGAGTAGACACAAGACATTTTTTGGGTAGGTAGGCAGTCTAATTATATTATACCTATTATTTTAGGCCTATCCCTATAAGTTGTAGTTTTAACCAGCAGTATAAATAGTGCGTCTATAAACGTATGGGCCTTACACTCAAAATGATAGATTTTCTTTCAATGGAATTTTAATGTTTACCGAATAGAGGCCGGTGCATGGGGTTTGTTTAGTATGTATTTTGAACTTACTTATAATTACAAGGTTCAAAAGTACTTCCCCGATTGTCAGTTGTTAAGGGGTAACAACTCGCAGCATAATTGCTAGTTTAACCCACTTGTTACGGAATTCACTTTTTCTATCACTTACCTTAAAATCAGTCACGATAAATTTATCTCAAAACAATCGCTCCAAAACTTTATAGTTATTTACGTCAGTGTACTTATAAGACTTGGACAGTACTGCGATACACCTCATCTTTCAAATGTTGCATATTAAAATTGTTTAAACTACCCACATTAGTAAAAATATTTATGTAAAAACTAGCGTTCTTTTAAAAGAACGCTAGTAACAAGTGGGTTAAACCGAAATCCATCAATACCAGCCCGTTAATTTGAACCTCGTTTGCCAATACATCAGCTTTATTACCAACAAATCACTTGGAGGACCTTCATTATTCGATTCGACACAGTCATAAAAACTGGTATTATGTTTCTAAATAAACAACCGTGATTTATATGTGTCCGCCGGCGTATGAGCGTAGCACGAATCATATAGAGACGATAGCACATCAAGGTATACACTGTAGCATCTTATACAGTTGTGATAAGAGCGATATTGCAACAAAATGTATAGCTTCATGTGCGGTCGACCGTCTATGGCACCAATTAAAATATTTTAAAAGTAAAAATTCACAAAATTATAGACTGCAAAATTCCTTTTCTAAAATTATAGAGTCTTTTATGTAGTTTTGTGTGTTTGACTTTTTAACCTCGCGTAATAGGTGTCTTTCATTTTCATAATTCTTAATTTATTATCAAATCCGTATTTCAACGAACTGAAAGTTACGACTAAGTTCATTTTAGTTTTATTTCTAGTACTAGCTGTGCCCGCGACTTCGTACGCGTGAAAACCCGTTTTCGCAACATTTTTTATTGTTTCTCTGTTCTTATTGATCATAGCGTGATGTTGTATAGCCTATAGCCTTTCTCAATAAATGGGCTATCTAACATTGAAAGAATTTTTCAAATCGGACCAGTAGTTCCGGAGATTAGCGCGTTCAAGTAAACAAACAAACAAACAAACTATTCAGCTTTATAATATTAGTATAGATTATATAGAATGAATTTTGCACACTATGATTAATTTGTTCAATTAGCTAGTCATCCAGCCTGACCAAGTCAATAAACGAAATGAATAAGAGCTTGAAGTTGAACACAAATGCAATATTTACGCGACACTCCGTGCTAGGGGCGTCGGTCGTGATACAGAAATGGATTGACACGCACGGACGGTTGAAATGTTCAATTTATTATCAAACTATTACAGATCAGTTAGATGTTATGAAAATTCGTGAAAGTGTTTGCGTAATACTTACATATTTAGAAAATAATAGCAGTTCTCAGGCATGTTTTGGGGAAAAATTGTTCGTCCTCAAAGCATGTCAGCTTGCCCTTACGAGCATGTCAAGGTAAATGCTGAGCGGGATTGGCGTATTGTTTTTTGTTTTATAATTATTTTTTATTTTAGTCGTGTTGTTAGTTGTGGCCACTTGTCATCAAGTTGGAGTTGTGGTGAAATGTTGTCAATAGCAGTGTCTGTGCCCGCTACTTGAAACGGCCGTGCTACAATTTTGACTGTAGATGTAAAGTTTGTTTGGTTGGCTTGTTAACTTACAAGTTAGGCTTGTACTCTTGCCCCCTTATAATATTACAAAAAGTTAAGCTGAGTTGCACCCTCTTACTTTAATTTTGATAAACGTAAAAAATCTGCAAATCAGTCTTAGACTCGGGTTGAACTCTGGTTTAAGTTGACATTTAGTATGGAAATGTCCTTTTAAACCAGTGTTCGTCCTGGGTTTATCTTTTTTGTAATGAGGCCCTTTAAGTTAGTGCGTGTAGAGTTAGAAACTTGTCTCTACATAAGATTTGATACTTTAACATTATAGGCTCGTCTTGGCGGGTGTCTATGGGCGACGGTAATCACTTACCATCAGGTGATCCGTCTGCTCGTTTGCTTCTTGTCACATAAAAAAAAACACATAAAAATGTTTTTGGTGGGATTTTTTATTCCACTCTATTCTTTCAAAGATCAACCCTATTCCGTCGCTCTAGTAATATCTACCTACGGAACCAAATGGACCCCTCTAGGCACAAAGACATATTTACGCGAGAAAAAATATTAATACATATTGCAATTTAGGGACGACTAAACTCACAAGCTCACGATCAGGGTTGGGACGGGGCGTCAATATTTGTCGATAGTTTTGTCGAAACTTCTTGATTTAATCTGGTTTTAATGTTACTGTCTGGAAGGTACTTGGCAATCCTTATAATTCCAAAATCGTGGACTTTCTGTCGAATGTCTATAATTTTTAACTCGCATTATACCCTGAGGTCACGATATAGAGCACTTTAAGTGTCACTGCTCTCCATCGTTCTTACTCCATAATATCCGTATAACTGTATAATGACTACATAACCGTGCAATTAAGTAATTATCCTCAAAACATGTTGTCACTTGAATCGCTTACCTGATATCGGCACCGCATCAGATTTTTCATTTTTGTTGCAAAATAGAATCTATTACAACAAGATACCGCAGTGTTTAGGTTGATGTACTATCTGTACCTGTAGGCCAAGGATGCGCGCGATAAGCGGTTATCACGCCGTATTATCGATTTTGCCCATACATTTTGACGCCGATAAAGTATATCACGGCGTGCATCCTAGCCCGGGTGATATCGATGTAATAATCACATCCCTAGCTCCGGGATAAAGGTACGCAGCCACTGATCCGTCATTGCGTGCTCATTGGGATACAATGAATTAATACTCAGGAGCTGCCCAGTCATTCCCTGTGAGGGCACCGACAGCGCCGACAGCCGTGACCGAGCGGTTGTGACGCTCTTTGCGATGACGAAAGAAATAATCGAGTGAGTTGTTTTGTGCCTTTCTTTCACTTGTGTTCTTTTGGCACTTCTCTTCGTTATAATAAAAAAAAATTCAAAATGCCTGTTGCATTTCTTTAATTTTATTTAACATCTAAAAGGTATTTCCTCATTGAAGAGTAGATTTTACCAAACTTGATCACAATCTTCTTGTCGAGTCGATAACAAACCTGCACAGTATCAGCTCAAACTTCTTCAACAAGAGTGGCGTTGTCAGTAGCATTAATTAAATCACAATTATTTCGTCATTATTGTTGACGTGGCCGCCACCGCGATGTAAAGTTCAAACAACGCCATCTTTTGGTAGCATGGAGAACCATTAAAACTAATTTAATAATAAATAAATAACTTTAATTATAAATCCAGCAAAACTGCTCCCAAACCGTTATAGTTAATAATTACAGTTCAGTAATGTGTAATCCTCATAGCTTCTATGTGATCACATGCAAAATATCAATTTTAAAACGTACGAATAAATCTGCAGTGTAATAAAAGGGTGTATAGAGCATAAAGCAGTGCAAGTCTAAATTAAGATTTAAAGCTCTCCCCAACGGACTGCGCGTGAGTGTCGGTAAGGGCGACTTTAGGAGTTTAGGTTTACCATGGTTTAGGATCCTGTAAGACTGACATTTTTGAAGTATTTTACAACACAAGTAAATATAGTATTATTCAATGATAGTAGGTACTTTTTGTTGCGGTCAGAATGGGAAATGTGTATTTTTTCAGGAGAATTATTTATTTTTATAGAAATGGTAAACTTAAATCGGGAAAAAATATTTTTAAACTGAAATCTGTAATCACAATCTTAATTAAAATAACAAAATTAGACTAAAAAGCTTGATCCACATCATTAACTGAAATGTAATCTACGTTTATTTAGCATTACATTAAGTAGAGTCTATGTAAAGGGGATTTTCCTACATTATCGTTATTTATTAACTTGTACTTACTTGTTAGAGCTTTTGTGAATCACATCGGTTAGTCATTGAAACAAATACACCAGATAAATCTAAAATGATGACCAGAATCTTGGTAATTCCCTGATTTTGTTACTTGATTGTATCTAAATAGGTTATTGTAGTATGATAATTTTATGCAGAATATTTTTTTAATTTTTAGCTGTATTGTGTTAAGACTTAAGATAAAAATTTTGCTCTATTATGTAGTGTGAAATTCAGTATTAGTAGGCACTGTACAGGTTCAGCATTATCCGTTCAGTAGTTTGTGTGAAAGTAAAAAATTACCAACATCAAAAATTTTCACATTTTAGTAGGATAGGAGGAGGCATTAATTTAAAACTAACCCTTAAAAATACTTACCTATTCATAACTGCCTCCTAATAACGTTAAATATTTAATATCTCAATCAGTCCCGCAGAATCTCCGATAACTGCTAACCCTATCCCGAGGCGATTAAACCCCTCGTGGCCCTTAATACCGGACAAATATAGTAATCGAACGTCGGTTTCTCACGGGCTTTAGAGGGTTAATGGGGGCTTTTTTACAGTGTTTAATTTGAAACCACCCAAATATGGTTCGGCACTGTTTGTAGGCACGTTGTTTATTTTGAAAGATTTTTAGGTTTGAGTAGTACGCGTAGGTTTCTATTATTTAAAAAATAGGAATAGAAAATTCTCCTTTTAAAATACCTGCCTTGTCTTGCATAAAAAAAACTTACTTTACTTCAAAAGCAAATGGTAAAAAGACTCTGAAAATTACTGCACTTATTCTTTTTTTTTGTTGCAAAATACCCCCATAGATGTCACAGTGATTAACTTAATGTGCCGTTATTGTAAAAAGTAGGTAAATTTAGCCTTTTCCGGATCAGCATTGTAATTTGTAACTAATATTTTAACTAGGCTTATAAACCCAATTTCCGAACAAAGTAAAACAAATAAAAAACGTCTCCATTAATTTATAACTTACCATAAAATAGCGCACTTAAACGAAATCAATACTTTCTATGGATTTTGAGCTTTATTTATTCACTTGAAGGTTTGAGATCAATTAAGAAAAATTATTTTTGGAAGATTGATGTGCTGTAGACTTTACAAGAAAATAACGGAAAATCCGACGGTTTTGGAGTGTTTTATCAATGCAAATTCCATGTAATTGACATTAACAATTATTTAAAAAATAAATGTTTATTGACAATAGATAAATATAATTATCTAAATAAATATTGTAAAAGACGAATAGCGAATTCGCTATCATATTTTATTAAATATTTAGCCATTAATTTGGCTAGCCAAACTGCTTTTATTGAGCAGAACATGGATGTTCGACCCTTGGAATCTGTTCCAAATCATAATTTAAATTAGATCGTAAGACAATAGAGGATAACTCTGGCATACAAAATTCGGGTACAAAGAAATTTAACGGTTTTAATTTAGTGCATCAAAATGTACAAGGCTTCTCCGGCAAAGACTTGGAAATTGAGTTATTTATCCAAGAATTGAATATTCATGTCTTATGTTTAACGGAACATTGGCTCAGGCAATATGAACTAATGCTGAGCATTAATAGTTATAAGCTTATTAGTTCATTCACTAGAGAGTTAGCTATTCGTGGAGGGTCACTAATATTAATCAATGATAAATTAAAATGTAAAGAGCGTAAAGATATTGTATCTCTCTCTGTTGAGCGAACTATTGAGCTGTCATGTGCAGAACTGGACGACTATGTTATTGTATGTGTATATAGACCCCCATCTAGTAACTATGAATTATTTGAAACCACAATGGAAGAGGTACTTAGAAGAGTGTGTAATAGTTCAAAGAAAGTAGTTGTATGTGGAGACTTTAATATCAATATAATAGAAGATAAATCCTCTCTTTCAATACGGTTTTTAAATTTATTCAAATCTTTTAACTTGTTAAATCTTTTCTCTGAACCAACTAGGGTGACTCCAACATCAGCTACTTGCTTAGACAATATATTCTGTAACTGCTTAGTGCTAGAGAAATCAATAATAAATTTTGTTAATTCTGATCATTGCGGTCAAATAGCGTCATTTCAACACCATTTTGTGCCATCGAGCAAGGAATGAATGTATTAACGAAGGTCAGTTCCCTACCCTGATGAAACATAGTAAAATCATACCATTATTTAAAGCAGGAGACAAAAGTGACCCATCCAACTTTAGACCTATATCGATACTACCTGCGCTCAGTAAAATATTTGAAAAAATTATTTTCAATCAACTACTGTCTCATTTTAACTTAAATAAACTGTTTCATGAAAAACAATATGGGTTCACAAAAGGGAAAAGTACGACCGATGCAGGGGTTGCTCTTATCAAACACATTTTCGATGCTTGGCAGGAGAAAAAAGATGCTATTGGTGTATTTTGTGACTTATCGAAGGCGTTTGACTGTGTTGATCATCAAACTCTGTTATTTAAGCTAGAACATTATGGCGTATCAGGCAAGGCCTTAAGCCTATTACACTCTTACCTCTCAGACAGATTACAAAAAGTAAATATTCACGGAACTAACTCTTCGGGCGCCCCCCTAAAAATGGGAGTGCCCCAAGGCTCAATACTGGGACCATTGCTCTTTCTGATTTATATAAATGATCTACCTTTTTATTCAAAGGACCTTTGTGAGATAGTATTATTTGCTGATGACACTTCTTTAATTTTTAAAACTGACAGGCGTCAGGAAATATTTGACGACGTGAATAATGCTCTTTCCAAAGTGTTAGACTGGTTTACAACTAATAATTTGCTATTAAACGCAAAAAAAACTAAATGTTTAAAATTCACTATGCCTAATGTCAAACAAGTTAATACTAATATTACAGTAAATAATGAACGCATTGAACTGATAAACTCTACTGTCTTTCTAGGTATTACCCTAGACTGTAAATTACAATGGGGCCCCCATATTGCTGCCTTGGCGGGAAGACTTAGTTCAGCTGCCTTTGCGGTGAGAAAGATCAGAAACTTGACTGATGTTGAAACAGCAAGGCTTGTATATTTTAGTTATTTTCATAGTATTATGTCTTATGGTCTTTTACTGTGGGGCTCAGCAGCAGACATAGAATCAATTTTCATTTTACAGAAAAGAGCTGTCCGGGCAATATACGGTCTTAAACCACGTGACTCGCTTAGAGAAGTTTTTAAAGAAATCAATATATTGACTGTGGCTTCGCAATACATATTTGATAACATTATGTATGTTCGTAAACATATACATTTATTTACTAAGAAAAGTGACGTCCACTCATTTAACACGAGACATAAAAATAAACTTGCTGTTCCATCATTTAGGTTGCATAAGATAGGTAATTCATTCTTGGGGAAATGTATTACCATATTTAACAAAATACCACACAACCTTGTTGAATTGCCAATAGACAAATTTAAGATACATATAAAAAATACCCTTATGTCCAAAGGGTACTACAAGGTTCGAGACTATATTGATGACAAGGATGCGTGGTCAGTTCAGTCTGCACATATTTGATGTACTTAAATTTGACTATTCTTACCGTTAGATAATTCCTGGCAAAAAGTGGTGACTGAGTTTGTTCCGGCGTTTCTTCTCAGCACTTGCCATATGTTTGTCTCGAAGCGCTGGTAGGGCCCAAAAGATAAGGAGACATGTAAAGTGCCCCATAAGGGCTACCTTTTCTTTTTTTATTATTTTCTATTGACGTTCATAAGTGCCACTTGTGGTCTAAACTGAATAAATATTTTTGATTTTGATTTTGATTTTTGATTTTTTGATTTTATGTGGCTAAGGCGTTTTACATAGGTACTAAGACTGTATGGAATGCTAAGAAATGATTTACATAATTTACAAAGCTTCAAAACCGATTTAGAAACCCGTCAGTTTCATCAAATCATTAATTCAACAAAAAGTCCTTTTCCTCCTTCTACGAGCATTTCGGGGGTATTAACCACTGAGATAATAACCCTGGAATCTTTACTCAATTTCTTTTTGACTCGATTTTTATTGTCTTGTAGCTCGCATAAATATTTATAACTATGTATTATTTTAAAGTCTGTGTTAACCCTTGGAAAAGAGGCTGACAATAGTGACTGAGTTTCTTGCGCTGCTTCTTCTCAGCACTGGCCCATTTATTGTCTTGAATCAGTAGTAGGGTTAATACTGGGACGTGTAAAATTGCTTTTTTAAAGCCTACTTGCATAAATAAATGAGTTTTAAAATGTTTGTATCACAGAAAAATGTGCTGCAGTTATTGATGTGACTGTGCGAAAAATATTTTTATATTTTTGTAAGTGTTCAGAACAAAACACTGAGGCCACGTTTGCGCAGCGCCTTAACCTGTTCTCCAAAATGTGAGTTATGTTGTTATGGCCATCTGGGCATCGAATTAAAAACATATTGATGTCTCCATATAACATTCTCACCGAGAAATATACTCATATCGTAAAATGTAATGTGTGTGATTCATGCCAGTAATTTCTTTGTTTTGTCGCATTTAAATGCAATGCAACTTGAATTTTAGGTCTTTAATATAAGGTTTAGTATGGGATGAAGGGATGTTCCTTGGAATTTGTGTTGTCCCTTAAAATTACCGGATTGGTAACAACTTGCGCCATTATAGTTAGTAAACTTTCTTCCACTTTTCTTTGTTGAGTTCTAACTTCTAGTTCTTACGGTGGATTTATTTCAAAGAGTAAAATAATTTTAATCCAAGCCCGTGTAACTTCCGAACGCGGATATTAACTAAGTTTGCATGAAATTAATTTTAAATTAAGTTCTTCAACTTTTAACTATGTAGTAAATTAAATAAGCTTCTTTAACTCTTTATAACTAAGTACCTTAGCATCTTCTTAGTATTTTTAAAAATAATTTAGTTCATATTACATACAATATCTATTATGCTATCTATTCAAATATTATTATCGTGAATTAATGGATGCCCAAATAATAATTATCTTGTTACTCCTTTATGCAAAAACTGTTTAGTTTGATTTTGATGAAACTTTACAATACATAGTTTAAAATTCAAATTATTGTTACTCCTATCGAATTATCGGCTCAGAGGAAAGCTAGTGTAATAGTAATTTATCACAGACTTCAGAACTCATTTGTAAAAATTCGTCGGCCGTTTGGTGTAGTGATTCGAAACGGACTACTATTCCGGAGGTAGCGGGTTCGATTCCCGCACAGTACAAACATTTGTGTGCATGAACATATTTGTTTGTATTGGACTGGGTGTTTTCTATGTATAATAAGTATGTATTTACACAAAAAAAAGTATTTAAGTATGTTTATATCCGTTGTCTAGTACCCATAGTACAAGCTTTGCTTAGTTTGGGACTAGAAGCGCAGTGTAAAATGTCCAAGGATATTTATTTATTTATTTATTTAAATGCCTAATTTGAAAAAGATATTGCAAGCTTACACACTAGTTGTTACTACCATTTGACTGTTAGGCGGTTATCACACTGCGCCGCGCTCCGCCGCGGGGCGCGTGATTTCATATAAAAATCCCGCGCGCAGACGCGTTGTCAGTGTGTTGTGCCACGCGTGTTTTCTATACAAACTGAGGTACTTGCATACAATGATTAAATCTGTCGTCCCGCGTATCGCGGCGGAGCGCGGCGCAGTGTGATAACCGCCTTACGTCGCAATTGCCGACATCTTGCGTACCCCAGCGGTGGTAAATCGAGCATGCGGCGACTAATCGTCCGTGAGCAGGCGGCCTTAATTGTCTCAGTCCGGGCCGCTATAAAACTCTTGTGAACGTAAAATGACGTGGAATGATTTCCGTCCCTGGAAATAAAAGATACATTTTAAGATATGGGTAGGTACTTAAGTACGCACATAACGTCAAATAGTTCGTCACACCCAAAGTGGCCATTATGACACGTCTTTGTTACAATGGAATAAGGTGTTATCTACTTTTTGGCCACTTTGGGTGTCATGACTAAATAAAAATCATGACACCCAAAGTGGCCAATAACCACTAAATAAAAATAAAAATAATGTCTTCTCAGTCGAGATCGTCCCACCACAAAATGACAAGTTTTCCCAATTTTTATTTGCGATGTTAATACGATGTCTACATGACAAAGGTGACTGAGTTTCTTCCGCCACTTCTTCTCAGCACCAGCCCATATGTTATCCCGAAGTGGTGGTAGGGAAAACTATATTTGGGACGTGTATAATTGCCCTGGAAAGGGCCTATGATCTGAATAAACTATTTGAATTTGAAACAAAATACATTAAAAAGAAAAATAATTTATTAATGACAACATGCTCCATGTCGTTCTTACGAATGAATTCAAATAGTTCCACTAACCAAGGGGTAACATTTTCAAGTAATACGAATGCAGTTTTATTGCAGTTACAATTTCTCGACAAGAAATTAATTCGAGCGTGTCCAGGACTAATCGCCCGTGTGTCGAGGGCCTTAATGGTTGATCGCAATTTTATCGTGTGGTATCATTATTGGACATTACTTACACAGGGGTGGCCTATAAGCCTCATAGCTCTATCAGTCAATGTACCCTACCTACTACCCTTTACAAAATAGGTGAATGTGAAAAAAGAAAATCTGTTACATCAGTCCACTAATTTAACCCCACGTCTTGTCTTTTCATTTCCAATCCAACTTATGTTCTGATGATATCATTTTGTGTATTAGATATTCCTTTATGTTTTCCGCAGTATTGTCTTGAAACTTACACTCGTCTCTGTTTTGAAAATCTTACATCTTCATTGATAAGAGAATACATGTTTCACGACAGGACTCTGTAACGCAATATTGCACGCAATACTTCTTAAGAAACCTCAAAAAATTGATTCTGTTCAGACATCTAAAATATCCCACGGCCATCTCAACGACAATAGCTGTTATGTATGCCAAATTATATGGTGATCGGCTCAGCACTCGGACCATGAAAGTGGAACGTACTTTCGCATTTTTATGGTATCTGGCACCCAGTCTAGCGACCCATATTCAGCAACTTACTGTAAAACCGTTACTTAATATAGCTCTTTATTTGCCTATGAAATTGCCGATGTTTTCTTCAATCTTATTAGCTTTCATATTCCAGTTATAAGCTGATTTTTCGTTCCATTTTTCTGAAATGTCAATTTGAAAATTTAACATTCAGATCTCTACTTAACGTTTGGCAAGTGATGAGAAGACGAGCTTTCAACAAGCAGATAATATTTAAGCTAATTCAAGTTTATCAGCATAAACTGATTCTATTGATTACATTAGGGTAGAGAAACAAAACTATTTAAATTTAAACGTTGTTGCGAGTGTCTCTTTCAACATTTTTGCCTTAGCGATTGTCTTTACTAAATAGAACCAAGCTGTCATTAATCCCAATGCCTACATTAGCCTAATACTTCATACGTGACATCAAAAAAGTGAACGATTGCCCTCATTATCTACTATAATGCGTCGTCACGACGCGATTAATCTCTATAATATATCTTCGAATCAGAGAACTCATCAACTATGTTTTTTCTTGGGTTAACGGTAAAAAACTCGCCGTCTCGCTCCCGCGTCACGAATCCATTCATCCCATCCCGAGATAAACAGAAATCCCAAACAAAGATGTAGGCAGCGTAATCTGTCGGCCGTTCCACGAAACTATAGCTGCATCTCGCTCTAACGGTGGACGTTCGTTGCTTTCTACGCTCACGCGCATCGCTTGATCTCTCAAATCTGTCACATTTAATTCCAATTCTATATCTATCTCAATAAAGTCGGTTTTGGCAAGTTGCAAGAAGGCACGCCGAAATTCTAGCTTTATTTATGTTGATCGTGACTGAACTGCATCGGACGGCAGAGCCTCCAATATTTCTCGGTCCGGGATTTCGTGTTGAAACGAGAGGCCCTGCAGCTCTTTGTTATGCGAAATCAAACTCTATTCCAATGGCATGAAACCTGTTACGTGTTGCCCATATTTATCAGCAGTGGAGTCGTGGGTATACCCTTGGGGTGATGGCATATGGCATTGCATCGCCGGACTTAGTTATTGCACAACAGAATAATAAAGCCTATATTGTTTGCCAATTACAATTTGCTATCTTTCTGAAGACACCGACCAATTTGATTTGAAACCTGTGCGAACCTTATCCTTATCTGAAGCGTAACTTACGTGAAGATATGTAGAGGTTTCTTGGAGGTCTGCTTAGAGTGGTCGAGGCAAATGTTACACTTAACGGTTATGGAATTCGCAGACCAATCTCGCAGTTTATAGGTCAGAAACATAAATATGGAAGGTGCTCGGTGTGACCTTTAGGAAGATAACTTGTGCAAAGGTGGGGCTTTGCCCATTGTATCTGGATTCCAGAGGTGCGTATTTGTTTAGGTTTGCTGATTTCGCATTAGCATTTGGTGTTGGTTTAGCAATTGTTAGCTGGAACACGCGAATTGCAATTTTCGGAAGGTGCGAATTGCTGTGTTACATATTAATTAGGTTCGATCGGATGCAATAACATTTGCACGTCGTTTTCATGACTACAATTATCATTGTATTATCGACTAACATGAAAGTTATCCATGTTGAATCTGATAAATAAATCCGGTATAACATTTTAAAATAATGCATCCCACTAGACCAAACAGATTTTATTTGTTGCTTGGTTATTTGTGTGAATGGTGTTGACATGACTAAAGGTTATGTGTTCGAATCCTGTCGGGGGCAACAATGTTAGTGTATCGTCGTTTATATCTTTATATAATTGGTGTGTACACCCCAATTCGCCATAGGAAAATAATAGGTAAGTAAGCTGTGCTTAGATTAAGGTTAGGTTACCTGCTGTTGGATCAATTTATAAGTCTTAGAATGTAAGACCCATAATACTCCCCTTACACATACCTCACAGGTGCACAAATTCCTTAATCTATTCCAAGACATGTTCTCAAATATACCCCGTTCTTTGATCTCGGCTCAGTTTATTCTGCGCCTGGTGTACAGGGCGTAGCTCCGATTGAAGATGGCGGCTTAATTACTCATATGTTTGCTGATGGTACACACTACAGCACATCAGGTTACCCATTTTTGTTGCAAACTCGCTCCTATTACAACTGCACAAGAACCCACAGTGGTTACGTTGACGTGCCGTCGTCGGTACATCTATTTGTCTAGCTCTGAGGCGCTGTAGCTTCTGAGTATTCGTTAGGATTTGGCTTGTTTCGGAATTTGAGATTGCTTAGGAAGCAGAATCGATACACATGGTTGTGCTTCTACTGCATGCTTACATTGATGTTATTTACCTGTAAGTCAATGTAGGTGTAGATTCTGATGAGTTTGGGGAATGTTTGTAGAAGTAAGTAGAACAAATCACTTAATCACTTTGCTTTGATCGTATATCGCTTCATATTATTTAGTCGCATTTGCCCGTGGCTTCGCTGGCGTCAATTTCGGTAGGATGGATGTATTTTATATTTTTTCTACATTTAATACAGAACTTGATAACCGACAGATTAATATTTGGACAGCAACTGAAAATCCTCGCGAGGGGATGTTTGCATCCGTCCTGATTAGGTCTCCAACAAACGTTAAAATCAAAATTAACTAAAATTATTTAGATAAATTAGTTAACACTTACTCGGTAAGACGAGACTGAATAGGCACTTACAGGGCACATACCTGATGTGCCATCCTAGACTGCATCTCACTTAACATCAGGTGTGATGACAGTCAAATACCTGCCTTGTTCTGCATTAAAAAGTGTTAAGCTTAAAGAAACTAGACACAGTCTGGCAAATATTGGCTTTATTTTCCATGGACGTACCAAGCTATCTTTTACACCAACATATTATGCCAAACGCCCTTTTTATCCAGCTCTCACAAGTATTAAACTCTCCCATCGGCAGGAGCTACAGACGATACATGACTACCCTCGGATTCATATTGTCAGATATTGTAAACCGCGTATATTTCACGGCACTTTCATTTTCTGAGCTAGCTCCGGCCGGCCATATTTCAGTTGTCAGCCGACTCGACAAATATCGGCTACAAAAAGGCATTTGAGCTTACCTACAGATATCTTAGAAGTATAGACGCCGCGTGTATTAACTTCACACACGCTGTATTTTCTTGTTACTTTTGTAATCACTTTCTTCGTTTTTGGGTTCCGGGATATGTTGCTTTTGTTTTGTTTTGACCATATGAGTCGCTTGTGGATTCTTGATTGAGATACAAAGGATTTATTTATCGAATATCGATATCGATTTGAATCTACAATTTCCTTGTTCTGATGTTTCTTGTCTTGATGACAATGGTGGTAGGTATACCAATATGGTCTGTAGTGGTTCGAACCAATCTGTGTGTACAGCACGGAACAAACTTAGTCTTGGAGCAGGCAGTACAGAAACTAATTTTCAGCTTTAATAAATAAACCTTCGCCACAGATGATAATAGTTAGTGTTAAAGCAGCGTTAATTTAAAAAGGACTCTAAAATACGGTGTCTATTGTTGAAACTTGTCTGCGGGTTTAACACAGGCGATTAGGGAACGTCACTCGGTCGTTTAGACCAGCCTTGAGGTCGGAGAAACTGGACAGTAGCCATGACCGCAAGATCAGATAGTGCCAGCCTTTTTGTAGGCACATCTAGGTAAACTATGTGACATCTTTTATAGTAACTTAAGGCCGATTTTCCAATAAAAAAGATTTTCCCGTGAATTACGTAGGATTTCAGATAGTTGATAGTGATGCTCCTGTAGGTACTTCATTCGTTCGTTTCAGCCAAATGACGTCCACTGCTGGACAAAGGCCTCCCTCAAGGTTTTCCACAATAAACGGTCCTGCGCTGCCCGCATCCAGGCTCTACCCGCGACCTTTACCAGATCGTCGGTCCACCTAGTAGGAGGTCTGCCCACGCTACGTCTTCCAGCCCATGGTCGCCACTCGCTCCTGTACTTAATGATCTGAATTCATTATCATAAAGTCGTATTATGAACGGTCTCCATAATTTAGTGGTTAGAGAATTGGAGCTTTCGACCCAAAGATTCTGGTTTCTATTTCCAGATGACTGATTATTTATTAATATAAAATACCACCACATGTTTTTTGCATGATGAGTAAGTAGGCATCTTGTCTTACGTAATCTTTTTACCCGACTGCGCCAGAAGGAGGGTTATGTTTTTAACCATCATATTCATATTCATGTATTTATTGCACACACATAAGTATGTAGTCTTATAAAATAGGTAAGATATCTCCAAGATTCTAACGTACTTCTGATCTTTGTTCGTAGTCATTAATTTATTTCCATTCTTGGTAATTCATGTCGTCGATTGTAAATTTGAAACATTACTGCCCGGTCCAGTATACATTTACTCGGTATGTAGTATAAGTACCGAATAACTAAACCCAGCGTCTTATCTGTCTAAGAATAATAGATAAATGACTGTCGCCTCCAGCTCTTTGTCTTAATCCAGGAATTGTCACCAGTTCAATGGCCTCCTAACAGGGCAGGAGGAAAACCACAGTCCGTCTGCTCATACAATTGTTCAATGAAGATGTGACTAAGCAGAGCTGTTATTGTTTCTTGAGCAAAGAGTTTTATTGATGGCTCAAAACTGCGGGGTAACTTCGAAAAATGCTATTCGAAGTTAGTACAAACAACAGCAAATCATTTTTCCAGGAAATGTCTAATTTCCCTACAAAATTTTGAATTTCATATCTTTTTTATTAAATAAGATTTTTCATATTAATATCATGCTATTTTGTGTAAGTTTTACAATTTATCTAGATATATTTTTAACCTTTTCTCCAACATTCAACTTTTGCATTAATAATATTAGTAGGATAATTACAGCAATTAACACTGCAGTACACGCGCCTCTTTTTTTACACGAATACACGCTCGGCCTACTCTGGTAAGCCAATTTAAAATCACTGTAAATCAGTTTATAAGCAATTTATGAATAGAATTACTATGTAAATGATAAAAGTGTTTATTATAGTTATTTTATAATCAAAGTTATTTTATATAACTATTTGGGATCAAACATTATAAACAGATTTAAAAGTTGTAAATTTTTTGGACCAAAATTGCACTTTGAGACCAATGTTAATAATTTGATTAGTTTTTTATCTGTCATAGTATTCATGACTTTCTACTGCCTGGTACACGGTGTAAATCCATTTGTTACAAGTCTTTCATAATTTTTTTGTCGAGTGATTTCGGGCTTTTGACTAGACCCGCAGTTTTGACGGCCAATTTTAGAAAAGTACGCAGACTCTAGCGACCCAAGCTTTACTGGCTTACTGACAAATTTAGTAAACGAGGCTTTCCTGGAATGCCAGCTCTCTGGCGCAAGTTTTCAAAAAGTTATAGCGTAAAATGTTACCCTGGTCTACTATAGTAGTCCGCGCGTGTACTCTAGTGTTAAATATACTTCACTCAATGTGACCCACTTTTAGTTAAGTTTCAAACATGACTTGGTTACTTTTCGTGGTTATTTTGTTTACATTGGAGTTGTTACCGAGAATTTTTGATGGTATTAGTCAACATATAGCGATTAAAGTACGTAAGTTACGTAGGAATTGATTCACAATAATTTGTAGAAAACTTCATAACTTCCTCAGTGACGGGACTTGTATGAGGTCTGACCTCTTTAATATTAAGTTTTATAACAAGAAAATTGACGTAATTTTTGTGGTTAATTGTAATGAGGAAACAAAACTTTTGTCAAACAACTCTTGTATTTATAAAAGACTTCTGCCCGGCGCGTCTGAAAATCAATAAAAATAATATATTATTGATAGTATTTGGGACTCGGTAAGTATTATTTACTTGGCTAAAGTAGGTAAGTAAGTAATTCCAAGCGGGCAAGATTCTGAACACGTTATTGATACTTCCTACCCTTAGTACCGATCGTAGTTACTAATTTAGAAAGAGAAGCAGAGAATTTTTATTTTATAAGAATTGGTTCAGTGTTTAAGGCGTGAAAATGTAACAGACAGTTTGAGTCCCGGGAAAGGACATAGGATAGTTTCTATCCCGGTTTCTCGCTCTCTCGCGCGATAAAGTTTTTCTGTGACAGACAAAATACCACGAGGGCGAAGCCGCGGGCGGAAAGCTAGTAAATAATAAAGAACAATAAATACGACATCAAATTGCTTGCAAAGCTTGGCGCAGAAGTACAGTCGACAGCACTTCAGACTGCACATTTTCGTTGCAAAATCGCCCTTAACACAACTACATAAAGTACCCAGTACCTTAGATCTAATAAATAGGTATACGTTAGTAACCCCCGGTGCGTGTGCCAAATCGCGCCCAAAGTCAATGTCGCCCGTCCGTCACGCTCACGACACGGCCTCATGACTGCAGGTCAAGTTCGCAGTCGAAATGTGTAGCTATCGCAGATCTTGACGGCACATCAAGCTTGACGCTCTGGTATCTTGTGCTGTTGTAATAAATGATACAGTCAGCGTCAAATATTTCGTGACATCCAAGTAGCCACAAAGTTCGCAACACATCTTTGTTACAATTGGAATAAGGTTGTGTGTCAACTTTTTGGTCAATTTAGGTGTTACGAACTATTTGACGCTGACTGTACATTGTAAAAAAAAATATGGTTTGAAAAATGTGGTTGTACAAGTGGCTGAAATTGGAAAATCATGGCGAATTCTTGGGAGGATCGTGACATGCCTTAGATAGTGATTTTTTTAACACATTGATAAGGATCAGGGTCATTTGAGTGATAGAATGAATAATAAATGAACAATTTATGCAATATTTCTCTTTTTCAAGATTTTTTTTTCTCTTTTTTAAGTTTTCTTTAAAATATTGGACATCTCTATCTTTAAACACTTCTTAATGCTCATAAAAGCAATATAACGTTGATATCTCATTTAAAGGAAATGTTGTAGTTATTTGATTTTGAACCAACATATTTTTTCCTTTAAAGCTGAAATTAGGTTTTTTATACAAACCTTGGCCTTGACGTGTTACCATAATATCTTAAGCCTCACTCATTTACTGACATAATAACTTCAAAGTACGAGTAGTATTGTTTAATATCTCCAAAATCACTATATTTCGTAATAATTGTTTCATACACAAACAATTACACTAAACGTGCTGTGGCGTGTGATCCCTGAGCATTCATAATGGCCCCATGGTCATAGTAAAAAATAATAGTAGAATATCTGACAGCTACTTGGTCTGGTGGTTATTGGTACAGTGTCTGCGGTTTCAGGTTGGATTCGCGCTAAAAACAAATAAGTACTAAGAAAAAGAACACGTATGAAAGGTCAGTCGGCATTCGAACTGCTTTAGTATCTGCGATATAAGTAGGCAACAAAATTTTACTTACAGAGTGCCTTTTTAATATAGAAAAAAAAAAGATACTCACCTGCTGCTGGGAATTGATATATTCAAGGCCATTTTTCACCATTTTCTTATCCATTTCACCATTTTGGCTTTAATTGCTGTATATCTATAACTGTAAACCAGATAAATAAAACCTAGTTATTAAATTTTTTTAGCGTTATCAGTCGCATCTCAAATCAGTGTCTAAGTAGCTCAGTTGGAAGAGCAGTCGCCCGGCAAGCGGAAGGTCGTGGGTTCAATTCCCGCCTTAGGCAGTTCTATTTTTTCAAGTTATTTATATTTTTTAAAATAAAACCTACATGAGAATCGTACATCGACAGGAAGATTACAAGAGTTAGAAGAAATAACTTTCTAACAATTTTTACTATGTCACGTTCCAGCACAGATTGTGAACACGCGAGCAGAACTTACGTTCCTTCGAAGAAACTACAATCAGCTAAGAAAGTTAATTTAATTCGCTTTACAACGATAACTAATAGAGATTTTTGCAGCAATTTCTTAATTAGTTAGACCACAGAACAAATACTACATAGACTGACTTTGTTTCGCAGTTAAGCTTACGTTTCATCATCATCATTTCAGTCATAGGACATCCACTGTTGAACATAGGCTTCTCCCAATGATTTCCACAATGGCCGGTTGGTAGCGGCCTGCATCCAACGCCTACCTGCTACCTTTATTAGGTCGTCGGTTCACCTTGTGGATGTCATCCCGTCCTACGCTGCGCTTCCCGGTACGTAGCCTCCATTCCTGAAACTTGCCGCCCTTGCTTGAGGTATCACAGTGCGCGTGGACGCACAGGGTGACACATGAACCAATCACTGAGCTCTATTCAACGCTCTGCGTTCGATTTGCTGCTTCACTTAAGCAAGCATCGTTTCTGAATACGGGCGTGAGTTTACTAACTTGAAAATAATTGGCGAAATGTCGTTACATATTCATAGGTTAATCTCGTAATCCAATACCTACCTATTTCCATTTGTTTTTCCGAGTAAAATTATATTCATAATACTTTTTAAAAATAAGCCATTAATACTAGAATACACAATAGGCCTCCCAAAATGGCCTGACCAGAGTGGGTTCTTCTGTAGAATCCTGTTTGCCTCCGATGAAATAGACAGGATTGACCAAACCAAACCCTCTCTGATTTTGGTCTACCTACACAGCTCGCCCTAAAGTGGTGTCCGTTTACGTTACAAAAATACGATTATCTTTTTACATGTATCAAACTTTATTTTTTTCGCAAAAATGTGTAGAAAAATGTTTTTGTTTCAATTTTTCATACAAAACGGCAATTTTAAAGTATGAAATTGCATTGTTGCACTAATAACATTGTTTTCGAACATTAAAGTTCATTAATATCGCATTAGATAAGATTTAGGAGGCCTTGTTGTACTTTAATCGCCTTTTGTGATACCCACGAGAAGATTTGCGGTGCTCAAATCAAATCTAATCAAATTTCTTTATTTGCTGTATGCTCTATATAAATTCTAGACATTTCCTAACCTTTGTTTGATCTCTTGTCATTGTCATCCGCTTTGCATTGGAGGGAAGTCGAACCCTAACTTCGAACTCCTCCTATGTTCCTCTGATTAATTTCGTTGCGGGTCCTATGACAGATTAACTTTCTCCCTTCAAACTTGACCTTCACTGGTTGGGTTTTTGTTGGCGGTTAAGCTGTAGATCCTGGCTACACAGGAGTTGCAGCGGTGGGAACGAGAGGTGGGAATAGTCCCGTTCTATACATTTCCTAAAGAATAGCTAAAACAAAATATTATGTCTACATTATTGTATTAAAATATTGTCCAGTCGCTGAGTCTAGTCAGTATCGCATCCTGTGCCCTTTGGCCCACTGATAGCTTATCATTTGTCAATGTTGTTGTGGAATAAACATGGTTGCATCGAGAATTCGAGACTCTTTGTAAATAGGTTTATCTTTTGGGGTTAAAGTTGAGAAAACATTTTAAGGTTAATTGGCTCGTTCGCGAAAAAGACAGTCTTATTGGGGCATTTATAAAAAAAAACCTATTGGCAATGACATATTAGCTTTTGCCCGCGGCTGCACCCGCGTAAAATTCAGTTTGTCAAATTATACATATTCTGATTTTGATGTCTAAACAATAATACTGTAAAGTTTCATCAAAATCCGTTGAGTACTTTTTGTCTTAAAGATAAAAGATAAAGATATTTTTATTTATCATGTCTTAAAGAGTAACAAACATCTATACAAACATTCGCGTTTGTAATACTCGTAATAGTATCTATCTTTCATTTTCATCCATTTACTAACTAGTATATACTATCTTCTACGGCGTTAGTCAAATTATATTCATCATCGTCGTCATCATCATTTCAGCCATAGGACGTCCACTGCTGAACATAGGCCTCCCTCAATGATTTCCATGGTTGGACGTCCCACGCTGCGTTTTCCGGTACGCGGCATCCACTCTAGAACCTTGCTGCCCCATCGGCCGCCAGTCCTGCGTATTATGTGCATTGCCACTTCGACTTGCTAATCCGTCGGGCTATGTCAAATTATATTGCGTCCCGCTTTTTTTTGTAATCATCATCAAATCAGGTTTCAACCTCGGTCATCAAACCCTTTGATAGCTCAACCACAGATCCAAGAGCTAAGCTAACTCGACACTATTTTGTAAGAATTCCTTTAAGAGTAGGCGCACACCGTTGATT
This sequence comes from Ostrinia nubilalis, assembly GCF_963855985.1. NCBI lineage: Eukaryota > Metazoa > Arthropoda > Insecta > Lepidoptera > Crambidae > Ostrinia > Ostrinia nubilalis. The sequence goes on from NC_087101.1 coordinate 1,433,146, forward strand.
TTTAGTTGGCCGATAGTTGTGCCCGATTTTAAATTGTATGAAGAATCGGCCAAATCGAATCGGCGTAATGTGCGCACTTCCATACATGCCCATACTGATCAACTGCCCGACTAAACTATCGGCCGACGAAAAATCAACGGTGTGCGCCTACTCTAAATTTAGTCCCAGATCAGGTCACAAGGGTTTGACCTATCACTCAATAGTGAAAAGGTCGTAGTTGCGTAATATGCAAGCTTAGTGCCTTGCGGGCGCTTGCTCCCATTCCTTCGCTTGTGGAGCTGGCGCCAGCTTAGGGTTGACACCCTTACCCCCTTGTATTTAAAAACTGAATTTCTAAGTTCGTTCGTTTGTTTCTGCCAAATGACGTCCACTGTTGAACAAAGGCCTCCATATTATTTCCATAACGAAATTTCTAAGTATTAAACCGTAATCATTTCTATGTTTTCTAATGTACTATCTAATCTTAATCTAATGTATCTAATGTACCACATTCTGCAAATAAATAATTTGAATTTGAATTTGAATTTATGACAGCACGCTACATAGAAAGTGATGAAGCATTTATTAGCTAAAATAGTGATCAATTGTTTTGTAAGTGTGTCATTTTTTGTATCAAAGTGTAAAGTACCTATCTCTTGTAATTTCTGGCTAGTTTTAAGAAATTAAGTAAACACTAACGCAAAAAGGATACTGAATATAATATTGTGTTAACTTACCTACACTTGTTAATGATTTATTATCAGATATTTCCTTATTTATGAGTTTCAAGACAACCGTATTCCATGGCATGTTTCATCTGCTCATTATAATATCAGCAAATAACTAGTACGGCCCTCGAACTGAATTTCCTGTTTGTATTTACCTGGCTAATGATGTTTTATTACTAGATTTTGCCTGCGGCTTTGCTTGCGTTTATCTGTCACACACTTTATCACGGGCGTTCCCCTTTAAAGACCATCAAATTATATCTTAACCTTTCTCATTCCTCTATCTATTGGTGAGAACCGCATTAATATCTGTTTCGTAGCTTTTGAGTTTATCGCGAACAGACAAGACTTTGAAGTGATTTTCTACCTCATCTAGGTTCTGCTTTTTGTACGGAAAACTCTATGTATAACCAGTATGATACCTCGACATTCTTACCATGCCATGGCAACCCTACCACTGGCGCCCCATCGACTGATATCGTTGTTTGCAAGTGGGAAAATGCACCATAAATACGCAGTAAAATACAAAGTGTGCCACTGAATCGGTTGTCCCGTTCCCCGTCTATCAGTCGCAATATCGCTGATAGAGGAAAATTCCAAATTTTTGAAGCTCTTTGTTTTTGGTCTTGTTTTGTCTTTTCCGATATTATTAGCGACAAATGAAAATGTACATATTTTCAGTTGAATTAGCTCAGATCTATTTACGTTAGGTACCAATATCACACTTTATAGACAAAAACTTTCCTGAAAAAATATTGTCTACATAAAAATATGTGTGTATTGAGAATTTAATCCAGAACTTTTGAATTGAGAGAGTTCAATTCCTTAACCACTGGAAGCATAACCTTTGATATGTTTAGTAAAGGCGCACGCGCACGTCTGACTTTTGTCACCATGACAAGTATGTCTCTCCATAGATAAGAATAAGTCATACGATGTCTCTCTTTTTCTCTTTATAAAAGTGTAAAAAAGAAAGATATACTCTCACTGTGAAAAAGTCAGGTAAAAAGAAAATAGTGCAATGGCTCTACATCTTGTAGTTCCCCACACAAATTGAGAAATAAAACCTTTAAAATGCAATAAGTGGCCATCGGTTCTTAAACTGCAAACAACACCAGTTCCTGAAACTACACACGTACGAAACAATCCTTTACAGTTCGACGCGAAATAAATCCCGTCGCCTACAGCCGGTGTTGTAAGGCTGGGGATACATCAACAGCAACTACGTTTGAGCTGAGCTAAGCTGAAATTCAGCTGTAATTTTGAGGGTGCTTTTCAAGAATGGATTGCGTAGAACTGACGGCAGATGGGGCAGCAAGTTTCTGGAATGGAGGTCACGTACCGGAAAGCGCAGCGTAGGACGTCCACCCACAAGGTGAACCGACGACCTCATAAAGGTAGCAGGAAGGCGCTGGACGCAGGCCGCTACCAACCGGCCTTTTTGGAAATCATTGAGGAGGCGTGTTCAACAGTTGACGTCTTATGGCTGAAATGATAATGATGATGATGAAGATTGCGAATGTTTCATTTAGAGCCTCTGCAGAACTTTAGCTCATCTGTTTTTATGCAGAGGGCTTAAAAATTGACGACAAAAATAAAGGGGCATCTTTAGGCTTTTCTACATTTTCATGAGGATCAATTTCATGAGTCTCGTAAGGCAAGCCAAGTCATCTTTCTAACAATAAGCTGTTTTGATTAATATTTCAGTCATCTATCAAAGTAGATCTTTCCAATGGATTGTGTACTTTGTTTGTGTGTTCGTAAATTCTGTTCTCAAAACAGTCCAATTCTCTAACCCTTAGAAAATGATATGTTAAAGGATTAGAAAAGTCTAACGGTATAACCATTTTGTATTAAGCCAACGACTACTCTAGTAATCTGGTCAGTAGCATTTCCACATGTGTGCCTTCAACCTAAATGCCCAATGTCCATTCTTCGCTCTTATCTCCAGCTCTACAAGGCGGAATTTAGCTGACATTAACAGTAACAGTACCAACAGTACGTGCGAGTGTACAAAACAATTTGTTTCGCATCGTTTGTCTATTGGTGACAGTTTTTTCGAGAAGGGTTTGGAAAAGTTTGGAACTAGTCCGATTGTTGGACACTAGTTGCATAATAATTCAATACCAGCTTTGTCTCTAGATTTATATTTTCAAAACAAAGAAAATCTTGTGTATCCGACGGGTGATGTCTATAATGTAATGGACAATTACGAATGTGAAGATTTTAATGTATAGAAGAATTTGTAGTTGACCGATGATAAGTGATTCTCACCTAAAAATTGACTTAGGGGCCTTCAGATCCTAAATAATTCTTATGAGAAAATATACATTTTGATCGCTTTATAATACTAGCGACAAATTGCGGTCACCTTCCTCTATTTACTCGTATTTTACTATAACCCAAAAGCGCCGTCATTAGAACTAACAACTTAACGATGGGATTGACATTGCATTCACGAAAATAAACATTCAAACTTTTGACCTTGACAATAAGCAAAGGACCAACAACACGATAATTTTCAGCCCTCATCGCATTTTCACCTCTTTTTATACCAATATCTTTTCATATTATTAGTAAAGTAAGAGATCATACTTACTTTCTTTTAGTCTTGAAAATGTCTTATAATTTTAGTTGTCGGCCGTTTGGTGTAGTGGTTCAGAACGGACTACTATGCCGAGAGGTCCCGGGTTCGATTCCCGGCCGGGCAGAAATTGAAATGATGAATTTTAATTTCTGTGACGGGTCTGGGTGTGACTATGTATAATATTTATGTATTTAAAAAAAGTATATAAGTAGTATATCCGTTAAGCTAGCACCCATAACACAAGCATTAAGTTGCTTACTTTGGGGCTAGCTGGCGCTGTGTGAAATTGTCCAAAGATTTATTTATTATATTATTTATATTTATTTATATTTGACTAAATTAAAGGTTTTGGCTGACCAAGCACTACACCAACCACCGAGTAACAGAGAAACATGAAATTTTCCTCGTCGTGTAACTATTACCACTGAGAGTTCGTTATTTTGTAGAATTTCTAGGGTATTTGAAGTTGAGACCTCTCATAAAATCAAAATCAAAAATATTTATTCAGTTTAGACCACAAGTGGCACTTATGAACGTCAAAATATTATAATAGAAAATAATAAAAAAAGAAAAGGTAGCCCTTATGGGGCACTTTACATGTCTCCTTATCTTTTGGGCCCTACCAGCGCTTCGAGACAAACATATGGCAAGTGCTGAGAAGCATATTGCATATGGCAAGTGCATATTATTATGTATGCTGCACTGTATTGTATGATATCCAAGAAATACGACGTAACGTAACCAATTATGCCGAGTTCAGTTCGAATATTCATATTACGGATGATAGCATATCCATTTAAATACATATAGTGTCGTCTTATCGGGTTGTAATACAGGCTTTTTTTTGCAAAAAATTGATAGTTTGATGTGCTGTCAGCAGTACTATGCTGTATCGTTCCTTCAGAGTATTTTGTCCACTCTGATTCTTTCCATGGATGTCATAAAAGAGACAAGGGACAAATAAACGAACATCAGGCCTCACCAACTCGTCAGGCCAGCGTGGGAAGGTTTAGAGAAGTCCATGCTCCTGCAGTGGAGACTAAATGACCTGCTGATTATGATTCATGTAGGTACAAGGCTGCTACATTATTCAAGTACATCTGCAAACCTTTCCCAAGAAGCAACGTTTTCGTACCCCAATCATCCGCATTCCCTCCACCATGTCGTACAACGTCATTTGCATACCAGAGCCTCGTTAAAAACGTTGAAATAACGGGACTCACAAAGGTGACCGGCTCCGAAATGGGCGTCTCCTCGGAATGCATTCGGCGAAATGTAAAGGATCCTCCGTGGCTCCGTGAGCGCAATTTAACCGCGGGCTACGTTTCAGCAGAGCTGGTGGATAGTGCTGGGATAGTGCGGGACGTCCCAGAATATTCCACTATCTTCTAACTACCTCTGAAAGTATTTAAAGATGATGAAAATAGAATCATCCTTTTACTTGAAAGTGTCTGACAGGATTCAATCTGACGAATATAGCCAAACATGCCCTCAATAGTACGTATTTGGACTTACTAAATTATCGGTTAGTGATGAAAAAGAGTCGCTACTAAGTGCTATTTCAGATAAAATAGGGCATAGAATAATAACATTACCTCCACTATCATATTATTTCAGAAATATCAACTTGCCATAGCCCTTGTAGAGTTGTAATCCTAATTTGATTTTAAACTAGCTAGTTATTTTGTGTCCAAATTGACAACTGTAACTTATGCTTAACTTATTTTTTCACTTATTCAAGCTGCGTTATTGCTTCAAACTTACTTGAAATGTGATGTCTTTGTGTAGAAATTGACCACATGTTAAAAATTTTTTAAGATGCATTAACTCATTTTTGTGTGGAACGTCTTAAATTATAAACGCATAAACTTATTTTTTTGTGGGACGTCCCAATCTCTCATGCTGGCATCACTCCGGCTACGTGTTCACCCACCGGGCCACGCTGCGTTATTGCTTCAAACTTACCATTCTTACAATGTCGCTGCAACAACCATTTACTTTTATACAAATAGCGATCTTTGCTCCTCCCGGGGAAAATCTGGTTTTGTGCTTTTAATTTCAAATTGCAGTTTGCAGTCGACAATTTTGCATTTACTTTATAACTGTTTTACTGCTTATCTCTTTCGTGCCAACGTTAGGTAGAACTACAACTAGTTTTGGTAAAAGTATTTATTTAGAACTTACGTAAAACGTACATAATAGAGTTTACAGCGAACTATGAATGGCATAAAGTCAGTAAACTTGTACGTGATATTATGAGGGCAGCGTTACTTTTACATACAGTTTGATTTAGGATATAATGAGTACCTATAATAAACATTAACTCGGCAGGATTTCTTGTGTATATGCGATGGACCGAGCTTGACTCACCAAATTCCTATTCGCATTCACTATTCACTCACTAATTTAGTTAAGACAGTTATTTAATTTTTAGCGTTAAGAGTCGCATCTCAAACTAATTTGAAAATTATAAATAACTTGGAAAAATCGAACTTCCTAAGGCGGGAATTGAACCCACGATTCACGAGACGAGTTTTCTTTTAAAGTTTTTTATAATTTTCAAATTAGTTAACACAGCCTGATAGGGAATTCCACTCCTTGGGAGTGCGTATAGTAAGATGTAAGGTGATGTATAGCGCTTAATACGTTTCCTGAACTATTTTATTTACAAGCTTTTCCTATTCTTTTCCGGAGACAACTTACATCTCCTAAACAATATCTTACTTTTCCTATTCCTCCCCACAGAGACAAAACTGTTTGTAAAATAAACGTTGTCTATCCCACCCTGTGACAGACATTTCGATACAGGGTGTTCTGGTCTCGGGACGGGTTAGATCCTGTATTGGAAAATGCTCTTCCATTTCCGCCAAAGCCCGAACGCTTTCGAAACCTTCGAATGGGGTTTACTTCTGTAAATACATTTAATTTTTCTTGCACTCGCTAGTGAAATGTAATAATATTGAAAGAAATATTTGCTCGAGCATTTTTGTTTTTGTAAATATTATTTACTTCGTAAAAGTTTCATTCCAGCATGTTTAAGACAGCTGATACTTAATGTGTTTACACAATATTACAAACGTAGACCTGAGCAAAAAAGCGAGTTACGTACGTTGAAATAAATTTCTTCGCTGAATATGTTGCTAAGCCCAAACCTCAAGAAATACTAGACCAATTTAGCTCAGCCACTAATATTCGCCAATATCCGAGAAATATCCGCAAAAACACGAAAATCCTGTCCAGCAGTTTGTTGTAACTACAAGTATTCAACATAAATATACTCGTAGTTGTGTCTCCTCCATCGATCGAAATGGAAACACTAAACACTGTATCCGACGTTTTTCCTGAAGGGTCTAGATCTTTTAGTATCGCAATCTTATTTCCATTACCGTCCCGTCTCGAGTGGGGCCCTCGACGTTTCTGATTTATAGAACTTTTAGTTTATTGAAAACGTACTTATTTGTGATTGGAAACACGTTAAAATGTGAGATGTTTGATAGAACACATTTTTGTTATTAAAAAATTTCACAAAATTGTGAACAGATCCAAATATACCTACTTAAGTAATACAGCACCCTGTATTGATGAATGGGAAATAATAACAAAAAAAATTACAGAACTTGATTCAGCAATTACAATTTATAAAAGTGTACCTACTTAAACACTCTCAATGAGAATATACCTTGTCATGTTTGTCTAATTTTTTCGACAATTTATCTTGAGTCAACAACAATTTGATATCTATCTAGACAATTTTTGAACCTGAATACTTTAGACCAAGTCAAGACATAAAGCTAAATACTGCGGCATCTTATGTCGTACAACTAAAATTGCCTAAATGACTGCACACGAGCTTATCACTGCGGCATGTAATACAGTTGTAATATGGTGTAATAATGCAATAAAATGCACAGTTCTGATTTGTTATCAACTGTACAAATATGGCAGTCCAAAGTCCAGTTCTATTTGCAGTTATTCTGATATTTTATAATTAATTGGGTGTCGGTAAACAGCATCACGTGAACGATAAGCTGGTCAGGTGATGTTTACCAATTTTTAACCTTTAACATTGATTGATAGACATAACAAAATGCATTCAAAATATGTTTTTTTCTTTCATTGATCATTAATTAGCATTAAGATCTTCTTTTATGTACCTACGCTTCAGCACGTCAGATTTTGCAAAATATTATAAGGACAAAAGCGACCTCAGTGTTAACTTAATGTACTTATTCTAATTGTTTAATTAATAAACAAGATCTACTCGTGTTTAAACATCTGACTGTCGCCTGTACCTAGATATAAGTTTTTAATAAATTATTTAATTCATCATATTACAACGTCAACAAAATACCTGACAAGCGCCGTTTGATGAATATCAGTGCCTTTAACTATAATAAACTAATACCTAACCACTCTACTTCTTGCCTATTGCCCCTTCTTTAGAGTGCTTATTAAAGAAACGCTCGTAATCTCCAGTAAATCATGTCGACTATCTCTTTTATTAGACGTAATTAGAAACAAAGTGGCCGATTATATGACACCACACTTGTTTTATTTCAACTGGTCTACACACTCGGTTGTGCTTGAGGTTTTTTATCATACCACACTACATCGAAGGGATAGTCTTTAAAACCAAATATCATTACTTTTTTAACTAAATACTTTAAGATAAGTGGCTATATTACAACTTACTGATACAGTATCTGATAGCCTATTAGGAACTTATCTGTTAGATGAATCATACCTTTTGGTTTGGTCATCTGTTTGATAAACTTACCGGTAACCAGCACTCTGCATTTACTTATTTGATAGTAGCGACCCGCCCCATCGTATGGGTGCTAAGTATACATAAAAAACCTTCCTCTTGAATCACAATAAACACAGTTTGAATTTGAATTTGAATCTACTCTCTATCTTTTAAAAAACCACATCAAAATCCGTTGCGTATAAAGATCTAATCATACATAGTGAGACAGCGGAAAGCAACTTTGTTTTATATTATGTAGTGATGATAGTGAGGTAGCGTTTTCAGAATATTTACCATGAGACTAAAATTGGCACAACGACTTTTTTATGACTAGAGTCCTTGCAACTTAAAGACAAACCGTTTTACGATGACGAAATAAAGTAGAAGTAATTAAAATCCGTCTAATGACTAACGTTCATTAACGGACGGTTTATGGCCGCAATAATGTATAAAGACAGTGGAGTTAATACTTAAGTAACGGCTGTAGTTAGTGTCAGTGACATGAAGTATTTTTTATTTTTATTTTAATGGGAATTTTAATTTTTTGAATTTATTTTATTATATTTTTTTGCCCCTGCGTACAAGGCACCCACTGAAAACCAGTGTCTTGGCACTTGGCACTTGGCAGTAAAATGTCAACTGTCAAGATAATACTGAGTCACCCACTCACACCTCTTTGGCAACATTTTTTTTTCTCCGCCTCATTGTTTTTGAACTTTTTAGTTGTCAAATAAATAATTTTTCTTTCTTTCTTTCTTTCAAAGTACGAGGTACAAACAAGAAAGTAATAAAAATACATGAAAATGTATCATATTATGCTTCTCTTCAGAATTTCTCTGTAAACCCTATTTTTAAAGATTTTTAACACTATACAGTTTTTATAAACTCATAGATGTACCCCGAATAATAGTGCTTTAAGTACTTCTTTTTATTTTTAGATAAGTTTATAACCAAATGTATTTTTTGTTTCAGGTAAGTTTTTACATGATTACAAAACTGCTAAGTGATTAAAGGTAAGGTAATTTTATTTCAGCGTATTACAGACATAGATATTATATGTATTGTGGTACCTATACTACACAATTAGAATGTCTTTTCTGAAAATTTAAGATTGCTGAAATTATCTATTACACAGAAAACCACCAAAATCTAAAATCTACATTTTACTGCAAACGTTTGACATCAGATATTCCATAATCACGTTCCTTCACCTCAAAATCGTTCAGTCTCCATACATTGCACTGGCTTGGGATTGATGCATCGAATCCAATACCAGTACAATGTCAGGCCAATTCTGGCACCTCCACTGATATATGACATGTTAAATCATTCGGCTTCGCTTGCAGCGTCAGCGGTTAGGATGTAACGGTATTTGCGATAATATACGCCTTTATTCAAGGAATAAGTTGGCCATTTTGACAGATTTTGTATAAAAATAAATAGAACGTTTAAATTATTCCCCACGTAGAAGTTATCTGGTGATTGAAAACTTAGATCACACTGAAACTGGGGACAGATTCTTAAAACGTATGCCACGAAATTGGTTTTCATCTATGGCAATTATTGAGTTATTTACGAGTATAGTGTCAATTACAACAAAGTATTAGAGCAATACTCTATCTATTACACAGAATTCTCATTACTCAATCGTTTATTGCTTTACCATATTTACATTTAAGCAGTTATACAATGTGGACCCAGGACACAGCTAGAATGCAAACATATAATGTCAACTAGATCAACGTTTATGGTGGATTGAACCCCCTGAACTGCGTCTGTCCGACAACCTATTGTTGTGTACTATCGATGCTACAGTTGAAATGAAATCAACTGAAAGGTCCCAAACGATTTATCCGGTCTAAAAAGCTGACTCGATTCTCTGGGAGGGTTCAGACGGAGCTGAGCGGTATGGTAATGCCAAGGCTGTAAGGGAGGTGGATACAGTGACGTCACTTAGTGGAACATGACATAAGTACGCCCGTATTCACAAACTTTACTATGAGGTCTCACAGTGCGCGTGGACGCACAGGGTCACACACAAACCAATAACATAGCTCTATTAAACGCTCTGCGTTCGATTTGCTGCTTCCCTTAAGCAAGCATCGTTTGGGAATACGGGTACCGCACTTGTCATTCAGAACGGGAATGTCATTTTAAACCAATGTTCAACGTCTGTTTACTTATTTGTAATAAGGTTCAATAGGAACGTCTAAGGCTGAGTTGCACTTGCACCATCTTATTCTTCTTATCGTGTCGACAACAAACCTACACATTGTCAGCCCAGAATTCCGCTACAAAAGTAGCGTTGTCAGCAGCATTCATTAAATCCTCCTGCGTGCAGTTGCTCGGGCACTCAGGGCACGACATCATGTGCTTCATCCAACCATCATATTTTAACCGTAACAATAAAAATAACCGGTGCTTTTTGTGTAAAGTTTGACAGATTTTTGACGTTTGTCAAAGTTAAAGTAAGATGGTATAACTCAGCCTTAATCAACAGTACCTATGCGTTACTTTTCAATTTACTTTTTTTTCTAGACTAGAACATTTTTTGATATTTTAAGATCTGTGGAAAATCGTGCAGTAATAAACGGTTAAAACGTGTGGTTATCGCTGTTGTTCCTTGGCTGGCGTGCTTTGTCAACCGACTTCAAAAAAGGAGGAGGTTCTCAATTCGACCCGTATGTTTTTTTTTTTTCTATGTTTGTTACGCGATAACTCCGCCAATTATGAACCGATTTGAACAAATCTTTTTTCGGCGTATAGGTAATACCTCAAGGGTGGTCCCATTTAAATTTAATAATAGAAAAAACAACCCCCAAGGGTGGAAAATTGGGGATGAACTTTTTTATACGCAATATCTCCGCCGATTATAAATCAATTTGAACGATTATTTTTTTGTTGAATAGGTATTATCAAAAGGGTGGTTTCATGCGAATTTGAAGAAAATATTTCACCCCCAAGGGTGGAAAATTGGGGATGAACTTTTTTATACGCAATATTTTTAATTTTTAGTTTTTTTTGTGTTCACGCATTTGAAGTCGGTTTTATTTTTTTTAAAAGTTATTTTACACTTCGTACTTATAAGGATTAAGTTAAAATGGATAGCTTCACCACGTATTTCAACGTCTACGAGCTGAGAACAACTGATATATGGTGTCAAGATCTTTATTTACGAATAAAAAATTATTTGATTGTGATTTACAATTAAACTAAACATGACAACAACAATATTATTATTAAAATTTATTGACTGACTAGTCAGAGTGTAAGAAGAATGCAGGTGCAATTTATGATATAGTTTTCATGCACGATGCATGCATATCACTCCTAGAATGAGTTTTGAATGAATTTGGGAATAATGACGTCGATGAGTAAAATGATTTGACTTCTTACCGGAAACTACATACTCGTAAGGTGGGATAAAGCTCATAGCAGACTTATCAACTCGGATAGGGATCAACACCGTATCGCCTTTTGCGAGCTGTCATCGCCTTTTGCGAGCTGTCATCGCCTTTCGCGCGCTGTCAATCGCGAGGCGAGGCGTTTACGTTACGGTGCGGATAGGTGTGCGTTGCAGTGAGGAGTTTCACACAAATAATACTGACTGCCTCGAATTGATACGGTTGCGATCCCTTTCCTCCCAGCGACGTCCTTAAGGCAACAAGTGGAAAGATGTACCTATTTGTTCCTCCATTTCATCATTTCAGCCATAGGACGTCTACTGCTGAACATAGGCTTCCCCCATTGCTTTCCATGTTCGATTACGATGTCGTTGGTCTACCTTGTAGGTGGACGTCCCACGCTGCGTTTTCCGGTACGCGGCCTCCACTCCAGAACCTTGCTGCCCCATCGGCCGTCAGTTCTGCGTACTATGTGCCCTGCCCATTGCCACTTCAGTTTGCTAATCCGTCGGGCTATGTCAGCGACTTTAGTCCTCCATTTAAGATGGCTTAGAATAGCAAATAAACCAAAGTGTGTCTACTTCCCCTACCTCGACTGTGTCAAGGGTAAGGCCGTAGGACCTACCCTACCCGGAATATAATCTATCGAGGATAGAAATGAATGACCGCGTCCGAAAGGGATAAGAATTCACACCCGTGGGAAATAACGGCAGTTTCTTTGTCGTATCGTCCAGGAGATTGTATCGGTTTTCGTGCCTTGTCGAGGTTCAAGGGATGAACTGGAAGCGAGTTTTGATTTGGATCCACGTGTAAAGCACAGGGCTCAGATTCTCAGGGAGACAGATACCGTCCAGGGCAGATATGTATTATCCTAGACTGCATCCCACTTAACATCAGGTGCGATTGTGGTCAAATACCTGCCTTGTTAAGCATAAAAAAAAATATTGCAAAAACTATTCACAAAATGTCAAGTGTCGGGCTACAACCAAGTTCTGTAGAATAGGGTATTTCGTTTTCCTGGCAAACAAGGGGCAACATATGATTAATAATTTTAGATCAATTTAATTTAACCTTTCTTACGTTTGTCTGAATCGTTTGATTACACCTGATGATGAGTCACATAATTAATTGACCTAACAAATATTCTAAATCTTCAGTCATCAGTAAAATATTATTTACGTCACTCCCTCTATTTGAAATAAGTACAGACTGCAGCTTTAGAGTAGGCGTACACCGTTGATTTTTCGTCGGCCGATAGTTTAGTCGTGCTGTTGATCAGTATAGGCATGTATGGGAGTGCGCACACTACGCCGATTCGATTTGGCCGATTCTTCATACAATTTGAAATCGGGCACAAATATCGGCCAGCTAAAAATCAACGGTGTGCGCCTACTCTTACTTTGTTTGGGTCTTTACCCCTTCCCGCTCTGCCTCCATCTTCCACCACACCCCATCTCATTGTGTCGTGTTGTTATTATGACCGCGTTGTAGTCGGCGAAATTATGCAATTTGCGGTTCACTTGTATTGGCTGCGAATATTTTAAGGCTCTTGTTATTAGCATCGGTGCAAAACGATTCTTTTTGTTCGCCGGTGGGAATTTTTCGAGCGTTGTGTACTGCCTTCGGTATCAGAAAATCAGAAACGTTTTGAATCTGAATATTCAAATTCTATATTTGGAAATGACAGAGATGTTTTTGATCGACGGAAATGATAAGGTATTATGAAATAATTTTAGTCTTGAGGAAAATTCTTAGCGTCTCTTCACTAAGCATGTAGCTGAGATTGATCCTAAGTAGGTATAATATACAGTAATAGTTGACTGTTTGGTTTTATACGTTGTGGTCGCCACGGAGATGTGACCTCTAAGACCTTCAAACAGTAGATTGAAATATTTGACATCAGCTGGCGCCTTATATTAATTTCATCAAATATTTATTTGACGTTAAAATACCAGAATCATAAACATTAACATTGACACTTGCGTCATTCATACTGCGTCATATTTGTACTTGCACTACAGCGCTAAAACGTTTTTGTTCGTTTTACTTCTCTCTTACAAACTAATCGCTTTGTTCGATTTTAGTAGAACCTTTTCTTTAATTATGTAATCGATAATCACCGAGCTCAATCACGCCGCCTTGTAAAACTAATACGTCATTATTTAGGCCAATTAGCATCGATACCAATCTAAATCCGTCGGTCCCATTTTAACGGCCGGAGTCCCTTTTATTTTTTGCCTCCGTTCTTACAAAAGAACCCTTCGACCTGCGATTTCTCATTTTACAATCGCCCGGTATTATGGAACTCGAAAATCGGTAGCGACAAAGAAAAAAATCTTAAGGACTTTCTAAGTTTGACATCGTTATCGTTTCAAAAGCGATTGCGTAGTACACGGGTCTTGTGTTCTTCTTGGTAAGGGCATTGTGGGCTGTTTTTTTGGTTACACTTGTTCCAACTTGTCAGTTGGACAAGTTAGAACATGATTTAGCGACGGAAACAGAGGTCTCATGTTCAATGGCGGTTGGTGGCCTTATCGCTGTTATTGGTGTCACACTCGCAGTTTATTGGGTATTTTTATTGAGGACTATTATTAGCACTGATAAGAGGACTTTATTCAGTTGAACTATCAGTCTGCTGATTTATTTATGCCTAGCGCAATTAATTGTTTGTAATGAGAGAAAATGACACAACCACGTCGTCAAAGTATCTAACGGACCTTTAGTTTTTGCATGATATTATCCTTGTGGATATGGGAGTTCCTTGTCAAAAATAACACGAGTGTCTTAAATAAAAAGCGTACGATTCTTTTAAAAAGGCACGCATTACGTCGGTAGCTCCTCTGGTTATGTACCTAGTAATATTATAAAAATTGTTACAATAATTACATCAAACTAAGCAAAGTTAAGATAAGAGAGTCATTCATTCAAAATGGACTCTACCATAGACATTCCAATCCCAACAGTAGCATTTCACTAAAACGCAGTAAACTCTACAAATGTAATACTGAAATTAATTGCTGTTAGTTTTTAACAGCACCTCGTAATTAGTCGTAAAGTTTCACCAGCGTGGGAAATGTTCTATCAGTTTACTTTTTACGTGAGTGCACCAATTGTGGTCAGCCATTTGTATTCAGGGATTTTGTTTGAATACTTTTAATTCACATGGTTCTTTTATTATTTCTGTTGATGCACAACTTAAACTGTTTTGATGCATAATCTTGATTGTGATATTTGCATTGTTATCAGTATTTTTAGTTGATGTTAGTGTAATAAATTAAGTAATGAATTAGAAGAGTTAGATTTTGCGTTAAGCTAGTGGCATATTATGTTGTGACTTTACAAATTTAATGACGTGTTTTCCTTCCTTCAGACGCAAGCAATACGTCTGTTTTCACGTGTTTCTGAGTAATTAAAATTGTGTATTTCTCATTAAGAGTGCAAACGTCACGGCCACTTCGGTGTAACGTTAAATTGTCCTTAAGGGGGTCCTGCACAGAATTCTTAAAATTGACATGTTTTTAAATCACGAGTGCTCTGCGATTAGTGACTTAAATACATCAAAGAAACTTGTGTAGGGTAGCCCAATCCTTGATCTAGGTCGCCGCCTTTTCGAAATTTTGAATAAATACGTAAAAAATTGATAAACAACATTTAAAATGCAGACATATGGAAAATTTATTTCTTCGAGAACTTTGTTAATTTAACGTATGAAGCAATAATTTTTATATGGAAATGTTTAAATGAATATTTTGAAGGTCGCCCCCTTTTTCGTTTTTGGTATTAATGCATTAATATTGAGATTTTTGATTTTCCCAAAAAAAACTTTGCCGTGAAGAAATCATCAGGCGTTATGCTTTATCGTAGCTATCAAGTGTCAAATGTGTGTTTGTCAATCCTTTACAGAGTAGTGTAGAGCGCAGAGCATGCAAATAGTATCTCTTTTGTTATGACTTCGATTGTTACGAAAAAATATTTTACTTATTTTATAGTTAATATCTTAATATGGCTAGAAAACCCTTGCAACCTTTCTTTGCCGTTCGTTCGTTTCAGCCGAAAGACGTCCACTGCTGGACAAAGGCCTCCCCCAAGGATTTCCACAAAGACCGGTACCTACCACGCCGCACGCATCCAGGTACCACCCGCGACCTTCACCAGATCGTCGGTCCACTTAGTAAAATATGGAATTACATTTAAGAGTATTTTTATTTCTTATTACTTAAATATATTTTATCGAATCAATATAAAACTAGATTTTTAACACTCTTGCGGGTAAGTGGTTTTTCAAAATAAACTGATTAGGTAGGATTAAATAAATAAATCGATAACATTTTTATTTAGAGTAGTAGGTACGCGGTATTTGCGTAACTGCTCATACAGTTTGGAAGAGTTTAGTAAAAAAAAGTTATTTCCAAACTATACTCGATTAGTTTCACACCCTTGCGTTCTGGCCATGTATAGAAGGACGCTACGTTAACAGCCTATTTGAATTAAACGTCTACGAAAAATACTCTTTTACGAAACTTTTTTAAAGCCTTTGTTCATCAGAAGAATCAATATTAGTTAGGATTTTTATTGTGTAAGAATTTTCGCAGCAATTCAAACAAAAAATCAAATCCTTCCTTTTTCCTAATTAAAGTATTATAAACTCAAGTTTTGTTTCGCAAAATTAGTGAAATACATGTTTTTACTCTGTATTGAGTCTCTTTTGTCTCTACTCTGTAAAGCAGTTTGTGTGCGATCGTGTTAGTTCGTTGCGCCACCGCTATCTCGGCTAGCAAATCGTAATTTTTCGCCGGCGCTGCACCCCCTTAACAATATTTTTGCAGGATTTTATGAGTCTGATCTTAAAGGACCATCATTTTATTATTTATATTTTCTCTTCATTGCTTATTATTCATTAACATCAGCTGAAGAATTTGGTGCAAGATTTATGAAGCCTATTCATATAGGATTTACAGTGTTTAAGTTACTATCCTGAGTAGCATCATTTCAGCCACAGGACTCCCCCAATGATTTCTATATTGACCGGTTAGTTTGGTAGCGGCATTCATCCAACTATCTATGCTATGCTATCTTGATATATGATACTGATGGATTTTTCTATTGGTTAACCAATATTATTATTTGACTAGCGGCCCGCCCCGGTTTCGCATGGTGCAATGGAATTTCTCGGTTTTTCTCTTCTTTAATATGCATGTTTTATACATCTAAACCTTGCTCTTGAATCACTATCCATTAAAAAACCGCATCAAAATCCTTTGCGTAGTTTTAAGGATCTATGAATACATAGGGACAGACAGACAGGAAAGCGACTTTGTTTATAATATACTAGCGGCCGCCCGCGACTACGTACACGTGGATCCCGTTTTACCCCCTTCATCTATCTTAGGCGGGTTAGTTTTTTTCATACAAAACGATTTTCCCGCTAATTCCCGCCCCCGTGGGAATTTCGGGAATTCCTTTCTTAGTGCACCTCTACGGTACTTAAACTACGTCCCTTCCAAATTTCAAGTGCCTACGTTTAGCCGTTTAGGCTGTGCGTTGATCTGTCACTAAGTCAGTCAGTTTCTCCTTTTATATATTTAAAAATAGATAAGATGTAGTGAAGCACCAGCACTGGTGTTCTGACCTACACCCGATTAGTGCTCTTTATCTCCGTTTATTGGTCCGTTGCTCTCCTAGATTTATCGCAACTAATTAGGATTCCGTTCGCTTTGCGTATCCTCTGAGTGGAGTTACTGGTGTGGATCGAATGTTACGTGCTGATAAAACGGAGACGCTGCGAGCTGAAAGAAAATTAGGGCTGATGAGGGATAGGTACGTTGTGTACGTGAGCTGTGATATTATAACAAGACAAACACGCATACATGGAATTACTATAACTAAAAGTGCTTAGAATTAAGTGTTGTCTTAATTAAAGGCTGCCACGGCTTCCAATGTGGACAGTTGCAAATTTAAAATCTAACAAATAGAAACACAGTGACTATTTACGAGTAGGTATATATATGCTGCCGCTGTAAGGGACCTCAGAACAGCGCGCCTAAATTTCAGTGACTTATAACAAAAAAATTTGACGTCACATGCTTTGCACAGTCTGTTGTACTCCCTCTGCAGTCTGCTCATGGTGGCGTGGTAACCCAGATTGGTTTTACTAAACTTTGTTGCGAAGGGGACATATTCTATACGTCTAGCGTTTAACTTAGTCTGTGCCTGAAAGTATGGGAGGCTGTTTTTGGGACGTCGAACGTCAGCAAGACTTCAAATGTGCTTTTTATTTGTATGCTCTATCACGTCATAATATGTCAATATCATCCCTCCTGTACCGCAATAAGAACCCTGTTTGTAATTTTCTCAACCTGGAAAATGTGATTTTACTACTATGGATATCTACTCCAGCAGAGCAGAATATTGCGTATGTTATCGTGATGGCTCCTTTAACATAGATTGGCATCTAATCTATGCAATTTCTGTGTAAACTTTACCTGCCTTAAAATGTTTGGGCTAGTACTACAATATGCACGTATTGAACATCAAGCCGAACTGTTCAGAAGCATTACTAAAGGACATAGCACACTTATTTACTGGGAAAGGGATCGTACTTCTTTCGTGAGCTGTCATCGCCTTTCGCGCGGTGTCAACCGCGAGGCGACACGTTTAAGTTGCGGTGCGAATAAGCGTGCGTTGTAGCATGGAGTATCATACAAAGAATACTGACCGCCTCGAGTTGATACGGTCACGATCCCTTTGCGGGTAGATAAGTGTGCTACGTCCTTTAGCCTACAACACAACGTTATTAACCATACATGATACTATTTTACGACCGACATAAACTACGTAATGGCTTCCGAATACATTACAGCTACTGATCCCGGTTGTAGCGTACTGTATGTTAGGGGGCGTCCATAAATTACGTGAGACAATTTTAGCCGTTTTTCAACCCCCCCGCCCCCCTTGGTGAGATTTGGTGAGATTTTGCCTGACCCCCTCCCCCACCCCCCTAATCTCACGTGATATTTAATAAAATGCCTATTTTGCAATGTCTATGCTTCGAGTATATTAGATTTATATGAAAAAATCAGTAACCCAGTGTCGTGCCACGCGCAGTGCAGGGTTCCGTAGCTTCCCGTCGTTTAGTAAGGCAAGCAATTGCTTCAACCTAGCTAGGACCAGTTTTTTGATTCATAGTAAAAATAAATAATTGTTAAATTTTGCTACTAATGGTTAAATATTAATAAAATGTAAACTAATAGTTAAAAAATGTACTAAAAGTCAAGTTAAACATTGTTACTAAAACATTTTTTTCTGTTATTTAACCACTTGTCATTTGACATCTGTCAAATTTGACTATTGGTTACTTTAACTACGAATACATAATATTTTCATACTTATGTAATGTCATTTTTTAGGGTTGCGTAGTCCTGACAAGGAACCCTTATAGTTTCGATATGTCTGTCTGTCTATCCCAGGTTTCGCTTGGAAACTATTGGCACTGGGGAGCTGTAATTTTGTGAAGGTATGTATATTAATCACGCCGACAAAACGGTAAAATAAAATTTCTAGGGTAACTCCCCTGCATGTAAAGTGGGGATGAATTTTTGAAGATGAAGGAAAACTATAACGGTTAAGATACATTACTTTGTTTAAGAGTAATAGCACAGAATATTAATAAGTACTACGTACAGAAGTTTTACTTCGCGAAGGTATTTAAAAAAATCTATGCTCAATGTCATTAACAATATGGTGTAATTTAGCTTGTCTCAAGAGTCAAGCACCATTTTATTGACAAACGTCAGTGATCGGCACTGCGCCGAAGCTATAGAGCTGACTTCGGTAAAATGATGTGACGTGAAGTGCCAAACTGCGGAAAATGGCGGAGGAAATACGTGATTTAGCATGAATTATCATGAATAATATTAACTACTTATTTACCTCTCAGTGTCTTGAGGCAACTTAAAAAAGTACATTCTGTTTTTATTATTATTTAGGCAGTTGAATACTGCACAGTATTTAGTAAACCATTTTCTTTATTTTCTTCCATCATACCTACTTACACAAGTATACGCGTGCGTGAGTCAATGTTCGCTCGTATGTGAGGCCTTGTCGAATAGTATCCTGTAGGTGGGCCATCGTGCGTGTTTTGTTTTCGATGTAAACTCGCGGAGATGAACAGGCCTGGTAATAGTCATTTGACTCACATGTATTATACAATTTCTTAACCAGTAAAAATTCCTTAGAAGAAAATATGAAAAGTGACTTTAGATGAAGTAATTGCTTGCTTCTGAAATATATTGTGGTAACGACAGACAACTACGGAACCCTACACTGCGCGTGGGACGACACACACTTGGCCAATTTATTACGCAATAGCGATGCTGATGACGTTTTTTTTTAATTTCGAATTTTCTTAATTTCGACATTTATTCTGCATCTTTAGTGTTCACAAATGCAGATGGAGGCATTTTTAGTTTAATTTGATAAGACATATCATTAAAAAATCATTTTTTTTTTACTTCAATAACCCAGTTTTCTGGCAATTTTACTCTATTTCTTGCGGGAAATATTACGTGATATTTTCCGAGACCCCCCCTCTCCCCCACGTGAGATTTAGTGAGATTTTCGTTGACCCCCTCCCCCCCCTAAAAGCCTCACGTAATTTATGGACGCCCCCTTATCGTAGATATAGCAAACATTCTGCTAAAATGATTGTAGTAAACTGAAACTAAAACTGTAATTATTTCGTTACATACAGTATTTTGGCCCTTTTTATTACAGTGAATTTTCTGAATTGAACGAAAGGCGAGAAATAATTTAACGCCAGTATAAAATTGAATCGAATTGTTTTTAGGGTTGCTATAATCAATAACATGTGAGAGAAAGAAATTAGAATAGTAAGAATTGCTGTTATAGAAAATACACATCCAATTGCGTTGTACGAGTACTTACTCGTACAATACAATGTACAAAGTATCTAACACAATATATTCGTCAACAATTTAGAGACCAACTGTTGAATTTCACTTTGGAACGAACTTTAAGTTACGTATAATCGCAGTTGCACAATGCTGCAGTTTAATTGTCCCTGATCTTACGTCTTCGGAACTAGAGTCAGCTGAGTTTAATAGTACTTAGTATTTCTTGATCCTTGCTGCAACAGTTGCTAGTGCATCCTTAGCATAAAGCTTGCGATGCATGTTTGATTTATAGTCGGACCGGTGGGTCTTGACAGTTGATGGAAGCGGTTGAGGTTTTGATTCTGCATCAACTGTGACGTCATGTTATATTTTTGAAAATAGAGTTGAAATCTTATTAGAAAAGTGATGACGAAGCGTTCGTTGATATTGACATTGGCGGGGCTGCGCCCTATTGCACTGGACTGATGCCAAAAAAAAGGAGACAACATCATGATAACAGATACAAACCACAAATTCGTTTGAATCTGCACGTATAGCGATATCATATGCCAAGTGTCTTATTAGAAATAAATAGAGTTCATAGATTCCCACCAGGGTTGTGAACTTTTTCTGTCTACTTGGTTATTTATTCCCATTATTAATACGCAGGTCGGCCGTAGTAAGGACAATCTGTTCAGGTGGGGATTCTCAGATTGTTCAAACTTGGAGTGCAAGTGTGGTTGTAATTCCCAGTCGATGAAGCATGTCATGATGTTGTGCAGTTGTTTGGGCACGCAGGAAGATTTAATGAATGCTACTGACAATGCCACTCTTGTAGCAGAGTTTTGGGCTAACACTGTGTAGGTTTGTTGTCGATAAGACAAGAAGAAGAAGAATTTTATTATTCCCTAAAGAAAATGTTTTATTTATTTATTTATTTATTTATTTGTAATAGGTATACAAACAGTTTTAATTTAATTTAATGTTTTAATTTACAAGACTTTACTATTGTCACGTACGGTTAGCTCGTCCGTTGATTCACACTTTACGATCTCGGCTGCGGACGGTACGGTATTGTGGCCATTTTATAAATCTCCCGTGCACCGCCGCGTCTTTCCATTCTATACATAGCCAGAACGCAAGGGTGTGAAACTAATCGAGTATAGTTTGGATATGACTTTTTTTACTAAGCTCCTCCAAACTATACACGACCAGTACGCATACGCTGCGTACTGCTCGCGTATACTTTGTAGTGACTTAGGTCAATTATCTTCCTCCAAAATATACATCGCCAGTACGCATACGGACTAATCATGTATGTATTGTAATAAGTGCGTGATTACAATTTATACGCGAGTAGTTGCATGCTAGTCATTTTGACTTTTTGACCTCTCTTTCTATTACATACTAGCTTTCCGCCGGCGGCTTCGCTCGCGTGGAATTTTGTCTGTTACAGAAAAACAATATCGCGCGCGTATTTGCTCACCGTTTAGACCTACCCTGGACTACGACAAACATTTTAAAACCAAAATCAGCTCAATCGGCCCAGCCGTTCTCGAGTTTTAATCAGACTAACGAACATCAATTCATTTTTATTTATATAGATAGATTAATTCATATCTGCGTGTCTACTTTAAACATTGAATCATCTTACGACCTTAGATTAATAAAACCTAGATAGATAGTCAATGCACGAAAGGTGAGGCAGATTTTAGTAAGCCTGAATGGCTCACTCGTAAACGTCACATGAACTGTCAAAGTGAAAAATTGGTAAACACGTCCGACGACTTTTAATTAATTAAGACGGTTTATTCTGTGAAAGGGTGTCTAAATACATCAGAAAAACGAAAGAAAGTGACCAGTGTTACATTTCATAAATAAGTACTACGATTCGACGCGTATTTTGCTTGAATTTGGCTTTCAAAAATTAAATACGGGAATGATACCAGTAACAAGAAAATTTATTTCCCAATTGTTCGCCGTACAAATACACTTCCTTTTTTATGAAATCGAGACTTTTAAGTCGATTTATCTTATTGTAATTAGGTAGGTACTTTGAATTCAATAAATAAGTAAGTACATGATGCGTTTTGTTTTTGTTAATTATAAAATGTATTAAAAATTTCCCTACTTTCGGGAAAATCGCCTTCACTGTCTACACTCCCCAACAAAATTGACACTAATGACATAAGATTTTTGCCTCACTCTTGACGAAGCGTTTGTATGAAGACTATCCATCTAGGTTTTATTAATCTAAGCTTACGACACGTGTCATTGTTTTGATAAAGGATTTTTTGGTGTTTCTTATTCTGCCATAGAAAAGATATTTGTTTTGGGGCTGATATTTCACCAATTGTAGGTATGGAAATATGTCAAAATGATTTTGTTCTTGAGATAAAAGTTAATAAATAAAATAAATAATAAATAAATATCCTTAGACATTTTACACTGCGCTTCTAGTCCCAAACTAAGCAAAGCTTGTACTATGGGTACTAGACAACGGATATAAACATAATTAAATACTTTTTTTTGTAAATACATACTTATTATACATAGAAAACACCCAGTCCAATACAAACAAATATGTTCATGCACACAAATGTTTGTACTGTGCGGGAATCGAACCCGCTACCACTTCGAACCACTACACCAAACGGCCGACAATACAAACCTAGCATTTAAAGTCTCGCATAATATTGTATTTAATGCGCGTTGAACTTTCTTCTCTCACTCTCTCTCATATTAATTAAATTGTTATTTAATTTGAAATCTACCTAATCAATTTAATTTCAAAAACCACTTACAATAGTTTTAAAAATCTAGATTTATTATAGATTCAGTAAAATAATAATATTTTATGTAATAATATCAAATAAATGTAATTTTAAATATAGTTCCATATTTTACTGAATTTTACTAAATCAATATCAACTAAACACACTCTAGTCAAGTGTAAGTGGTGTAGTAGAAACTAATCGAGTATAGTTTGGAGATGACTTTTTTTACTAAGCTCCTCCAAACTATACACGATCAGTACGCAAAATTCGTGTATAGTTTGGAGTCACAGATTTACAAACAGGCACTCCGAAATATACACGAGCAGTTTCCTATGGGTGCGTTCTGGCCATGTATAGAACGGAAAGACGCTGCACCGCCCGCGCTCTTGGATTTGCAGTTTGCTGACTTGCGGACCGTACAGCTGTTGATTAAGTCCCGAGATTTGCTTAAAACTGTACGGGATTGTCTGGGATTTACTGTTAACTGGTCAGCGAAAGGATAAGAAATGGACGCTGCGGTTTTAAAATGGCCGCTTGCTGCACAGTGTAGGATAGAATTTGGATAAAGCTGAGTTGCATCACCTGAACTTTACTGTAACAATAAGATTAACCGCATTGTTTTTTATGCAGCTTGACAGATTTTAGACGTTTAACACCCCTATTTGTACTACTACTAATAGGGGTGTGTGCTAGTATGCACTGTGTGTGTATGCACTGTGTGTGTATGTACTGTGTGTGTATGCACTGTGAGCAATGCGCGTGGACGCACAGGGTCACATACGAACCAATCACAGAGCTCTATTCAATGCTGTGCGTTCGATTTGCTGCTTCACTTAAGCAAGCATCGTTTGTGAATACGGGTTTAAGCAAGATGGTGCAAGCCAGGGTAAGTGGTGTTTTGTTTCTTGAGCTGGTTCGGGTCCACATTATTGTCCTGAAGCATTAATGCACATTATTATAAATAGAAATTATGTTTTACATGTGAAAGTGCTCTTTACGGCAAATTGGCTTTTAAAAAGCAATTTTACCCATCCCAATATAGTCACATTTTGAACACTTTCGCGTTCCAAAATACATTCAACTATACCTACAATTTTTCAAAATATGTCACCTACCTCCAAAATATTATGTCCATCGATGTGTCACCTATAACGGTGACGGTGATTAACCTATATCCGAATATGGTGTTCCGGAAACCATAGCTACCTATAGTTGAACAAACTCGTAAACTACCATAGGGTTCAAAGAACTGACTGGCGCTAACACATCCGAAGTGTGAATGTATGTTACATTGTAATGAATGTGTGGCCTGAGGGACCTTTGGGAAGTAATTCAATAAAACAAATAATTTGTTTACTTGAAGTAAATGCAGAAGATAAATTCCACATTAAGAATATCGATATTGCAATCGATTTCCAATTAGAATTCATAGTCTTGTAAGACAAGACCGATGTTTTCGATTTTTTTTAGGGGGCGTCCATTAATTACGTGAGACGTTTTTAAATTAACTTAATAAACGGGTTATTTTAAATTAAAAGAAATATTTTTGTTATGCCTAATGATAAATTATTGTAAACCGTCTAAATAATAAAGAAATTACAAGATTTTTTTTATATTAATCCTTATCGAAGCACAGATTTACATTTACATTGTAAATACGCATTTTAAGAAATCTCACGTGAGATTGTGACGGGGGGGAGCGGGTCTGTAAAAATCTCACCAAATCTCACCAAGGGGGGTGAGGGGATTAAAAAATAGCCAAAATTGTCTCACGTAATTAATGGACGGCCCCTTATGTGCCATATACACACCTTAGAGAAGATTACAAGATCTTTTAAACGATTTCATACGATATATCGTTTCATCAAAAGTGGTCTCACGAAGTTAAATTCTATGTTTAAAAAAATTGTACCATGTACCCACCATGTACCTCGTCAGCGCAACCACGACCACTCTGACAAGAGTGTCCGACTAAGAAGAAGATCAAAAAAAAAAAATTAAATAGTGTCAGTTTAATAGTCTTATGCAAACACTTCCTTAATCGCATAACGGTGGACTAGAATCATTAGCGCTTAACCCGTTGGCCGCCGAGTAAAAAAAAAGTCTAATGACAAAAAACGACGACAATCGCGCAATTTCCTCGCACAAACGATTTTATGATCGCACTAAACGTATACCGTTATGATATCATAGTCTTATTTAGCTATGAAGGTAGTCGTAAAATAATGGAATGGCTATTAAGCTTTGAGGTTGGACATCGCCCCCTTTATTGGGATAGAGCCATTGCATTAATGCTTGATGTCTGATATATTCAGTCGTAATAGGTTTATTTGATTTTCAAGTGTAATAGAAGACAGCTGGAACATTTTCAAACGATTTTTCAAACGGTTTAGTCTTTATTTTATTTATTTAAGCTCTTGCATTTACGTTTTGATGTGCAATTAATTATACGATCAAATTATTTGAAGTCCGTCCGCATTTGGCGTCAACTGGGTACTATCCATTTTCCGTCACAAACTTTAAATTTTAGTCAAGTGACTCTATCAGTGTCAATATTCAATTTCTCATCAAAGCGCCAATGACCATCAATACCATTCACCTTTGCGATTAGGAAATTAATATAATTTATTAATTTGACTCCATCAAAGTCGCCACCTTCGACAGTCTCAAAACTATACTTGTTATTTTTTATATTTATTAGCAATGATAAGTAAACGGCCTGACGTATAAAATTGAGCTGTATCCTTATTTATATTAACTTAGTTTTACGACCTTTCCGGCTATCAAAAAAGATCGCAAACGCGTTACCAATCATGCCGTAGCTCATAAACTAGTTGGTCCCAACTTTCGAAACGCTTTTGTTTTACTGAGCTATCTATCTATCTATTTGTCCCTCTCACACTCACAAAGGAGTAAGTGAAGCAGATAGAGTTGATATCGAAATCGACTTTCATAGTAGACCCCTAGAAAGCCATTACGTATACCGTGAATTCGGCCCTTGAAGGATGCCCGACTCACGCGTCGCGAATCACAATCGTGGTATCCGTGTCGACGGCAGGGCTACTTAAATTTTAGGTTTGTACCCATGCACAGTATGTTATGTATGGGACTGTATAATCGGACATTCTCATTTATTTGATGAACCGTATAGGGCTCAGTTATACAAACATGATAGTAAAACTCCCGTTTGAAAATTCCACGTAGTTTTCGCGGTATAAAAATTCAAAATTACCTATTTTTTTACTTCAAAATTATGCAAAAATATTATCACTCGTTAACTAATAACATTTAATTCAGAAATGTTATAATACTTTATAGAGCTTTTAAAACTACAAGTAATAAGCGTATTAAGTGCTTCGTAAACGCATTCAGTTAATTAGGAAAAATGATTTTAGTGATTTTTGTTTTTATTTTTTTTCTCAATTATACCTTAATATATGCAACCATTTTTAATTGCAAGATATAGTCTGATATTTAATCTAATTGTATAAAAAAAATCAGCTTTAAATTCCGTGATATATTTGAGTCCGTCGACGTGGACGTCCTATGGCTGAGATGATGATGAGGCTTACGGATGACAATAATCGGCATTTGTACAAGAACGGAAAGTCGTAAAACGATTGGTACTAATAAGAATTATTAAAGGAAAACCCTATTTAATGCAAATAAATTATATTTGATTTGATTTGATTTGATTTAAAAAACAATTTAACTGAAATGACGTAATTTAAAACGAGAGGGCCCTCTAAAGTCACGCGCACCAAGTCAGAGGTGCTCAATATTTCACCCACGGGGGCGCACTTATTTAAGGGATCAAAGGTGCCGCCTGATTTATTCAGGGGAGTCAGAATGTTAGCCAGCCCTGACGTGGTTTGGACTATGAAGTGGCGTAAACCTTGCGATTTACAAAGGGCGTTGTGACGTGTCAACCTCATACAGACAGAAATGAAGGACTTTTACTTTATTGGTTTGTTTTGATGCTTTTTTCTTAGCACATGCTATGGTTAGTATAATAGTGCTTGATGTAGGTACGCGTATAGGTATTTAAAACTTCTATCACAATCAACGACTTTACGTACTTTAAAACAAATGCTAAAATGTTCCACTGTGTTCATTTGCCACACTTTATGATAGGTTGCCTCGGATATTTTCTGCTTTTACTAACTGATGAGTTAAACCATATTTAAGTTAAATTCTGGACACACCCTTAGTTTAACTTGCTGAGATAACGCCAGTTTGGCTCTCAGTTAATGGAGTGGAAGCGGAGGGCGATAGTGACGTCATGACGTCCATAATACCTTCCGGGTACACTGTATTGTTATGCTATGCGCTTAATGATCGAGAATTTCTTGTTTAATGCCTCTGTTATGTATCTGATATACAAGTGTTAGTTAAGTTCACACTTGACTTGAATTTGCATAACTTTAACTGCAAAGATATTGCCATGAAGCAATGTGTTTAGATCAGGTACCTATTTGTATTTATTTATTTATTTAAAACCTTTATACACACACACACATAATTTTAATAGCTTAATAAACAGTATTAATGGTGTCTTTAAAATCTGTGTCTATTTTTTTAGATTTTAGAATAAAATAAGTATCTTATTTAATATCCAGGATAAGCTAGGCTTTAGGCTCTCTTAAAATGGGAATTTTGGGAGTGTTCAGTTCAAGTGCGATTTCGTTTGCTGTCATTATAAAAACGTGACAGAAAATTCCCATTTCTTATGGTGATAAGTACTAATTAGCTAACTTAGGGACTATAGTTTTATATTAAAAAAGTTTAGTATCAAAAATACATAGGTATAGTAACAACTAACAAATGCAACAGCATTTGACGAAGGCGAGTGAGCTTTACATGTGTGGTGGCTCGCACAAGTAAAGCTCACTCGCCTTCGTGCTATAAACGTAACCACGTGTAGAGTACATAAATACACAATAGATACCCATTGATGGAAAGCGGCCTATGCATCACATAAAAAGTCTTTTGCTGTCAACGCCACTATTGTGATTGGTCAATGGATAACCTTTTATTAAACCCTTTAAAGGAACTTTAATGTCTGACAGATCACACCAAACAATGCTTGTAGCCTGTATTGAACCACATATCGGTCGAGAGAGCGTGGGTGGAACTTTCAATGAAAGGAGGAAGACGTTCCGAGATTGACTAGTTTTGACATGACAAGCCTTTAGTGTGAGTGTAGATATAGTTAATGCACCAATACTTCTATTGAAAACTAAGACCTCTGTGTTTAAGGTTACTTCTAAAAGCTCTAAAAGTTTTATTATCTGACTAACTCTTGGTTAACTTTGATTAGTACATAGATAGGTCAAGCTCCATCATAGGATATACAGCCATAGAAGCAAATAAGATGTTGCATTAGACTGTTCAACGTGGTATAGATCCTAATCTTGATTAGATTCATTTATTATCAAATTTACTTGTGCCTGAGTGATGGGATACATTCGCAACAAAATGACATGTAGTCCGATATCCAAGGCGTGCGCTGAAAACCAGTAAGTAAGTAAGTATCAAACCACGCTCTTAGCTGATGGCGGGATATACTGAGCAGGTGTCCTTTTTGTTGACACTCTTATTCACTCATGTCTGTTTTTTGTGTGTCTAATTTAATTTAATTTAATTTAATTTAATTTCGGTTCAATCAGATAAGAATCTTTTATCCAAGTGACAAAAATATTAACCTTATAGCAAACATGGTATATTTATCGCGGGAAACAATAACATCAGATCGCGACCGTTCGCGATCCCCGGCGAGCTGTGTAAACAATACACAAAAAGGCCATTAGGTTTTAGAGCAGCTCGGTTCAGGAGTTTGCCAACTAAACGAGTTGGGCCGAGTTAGTGAGGCCACGAAACGGGCGGGACATCCTCTTGAGGTTAAGCCACGTCTTACAAAAAAATCTTGGAGTAAATAAGTACCCACAATGAAATTTTAATGAAGGGCATTTAATGTCGACGTAATAATTATAAGAGGTTGCATTTTAATAACGAGTTCGTTCGTTCGTTCGTTCGTTTCAGCCGAAAGACGTCCACTGCTGGACAAAGGCCTCCCCCAAGGATTTCCAAAAAGACCGTTCCTGCGCCGCTCCCATCCAGGCTCTTCCCGCGACCTTTACCAGATCGTCGGTCCACCTAGTAGGAGGCCTGCCCACGCTACGTCCTCCAGCCCGTGGACGCCAATCGAGAACTTTTTAGAGAATTAAAATTACATAAACGTGAATATTCCAAGCAATCCGATAATATGTTACTTGGAATTGAAAACTAAAATGAAAGCAATATCTGAAACATTGCATAACTAATGTTTTTTGCAATGTCATTTCACTTAAATCACTAACTATTCGACTATTTTCTCAATTTTTCACGTTATACTACTTTTAAAAACAAATGCCATCGCATATCGTCTGGAAAGTCTAAAATATGAAACGCAGGCGAAGATTGAATTGCGAAGTTAAGCCAGCGATCGCCGAAGTCGAATAAGAAACTAATTTGTTCCGATACACTCCGGCGTGCACGCCATCTAGCGACGTAAAACTTTATAACTATTCAGTCACAGTCATAGAGATGTCCCACAGCAGTAAACTTGGAGTTGTGGCTCCGACAAATAGGTTTTATTCGGAGAACTGAACATGCATAGTGTTGAGCAATTTGTATTTCTTTTTGGAACTATTTTTATTTGCTTCTTAGTTCTTTCCGTGAGTCTGTCTTGGGGATTTCACATTTTCTTTCGATTTTCAGTCACACACAGTCCTATATACTAATTAGCAAGATTTTATGTGGTTATTTGGAGATATTCATTTAATTGCTCTCAGTTCATAAGAATCATAATATGTTCGAAAAATAAGATCTTTTTTTAATTAATATTTCATAATTTGCTGCAATAAAAGTCTGTACACAAGCTTAAATGTATTTATTTAGAGGTTCCAATTCTACCATCTATCTATTTAGTTATTATTGCATTGACTTGTCTGATAGTCATATTTATTTATGAATTTTATTTATATTTTTCTATTTATTTTTCAAACCTCGTGGCCCGCCTACAACTAGGTCGTAGAATAATTGGCGTTTTGGTCGCGGGCGGCCGCACGATGATTTGTTTGCGCTTCAATCGAATAGAAAACTATTGAAAACAGAATTAATTGTATTATTAATAACGATATCCAATTATGGAGCAACATAATTTGCATTTAAAAATAACTTCGGTGTTTTAATAAATTTTTGAATTAAATCTATAAAATTCTGATAACCGGTGATTTTATTTGTGCGGGTTGTATTCTAATAATTTTGGTTAGCTAAGTGACGTTTTTGTGAAAATAAACAATTCTCACATTCAACAGGTAAGCTAATTTTAAATTCTAGTCAGAACAAGTTTATTGAAAGTAAAACAAACTTTTATTTGATAAATCCTCCAAATATAACATGCAACTTGTGCATCCTACACTAGGTAAAGGTCTTATTTAAATACCAAAATATTTAGGCTATAATATTTCTATAACTAGCTCTACTTAAAAATCGTGTATTAGATTAGTTTTCATCGAAATGACTTTACTCGTGTAAGTTACGTTACATATCACAGAAATAACATCAGATAAAGTAATAACACCTATACACTTATCGAGCCCATTTAATTTAGAATAGAGACTTCTAACAATATCTATGTAGATATTATGGTAATTTACAGTTTGACCTAAAACTAGTTCCATTTAAATATACATACTTCAAACTGGACTGAGTTGTAGTAAAGTTTCAGGACAGGCCTGAAGTGGCGCCCCCACTGGGTCAGTGTCGTAAATTATTCATGTGCTGTAATCGGTATGCTGTAATGCCCACTGATGGGCTATTACGCTGAAATATTACTGAGGAATCTCTATATTGGCTGGCGACGTGGGATAAGTGCTCCATGGGAGGTAAGTAAAGATTATAAAACGAAAATTCTAATTTGAAAATAGCTTCTGTCTACAGCTTCCAGGTTGGGTGATCCTCTTTCAAACAATATTACTAGAATCTTATAAGAAGTAAAATATGACGCTTTGTATAGATTTCAGCAAAACGATTGGTTTCAAATATAAATTATCATCCCTAAAATTTACGCGATAAACAGTCTTTCCTAGCCTCTATCTGTATTAATAGGTGCCAGTTCATCAAAATTACTCAGGCTGGGTTGCACCATCTTACTTTAACTTTGACAAACGTCAATAATCTGCCAAACTCCATACAAAAAACACCGGTTATTGTCATAGTCACGGTCAGAGTTAGGTGGTGTAACTCAGCCTTAGTGTTTTAGGTATCCTGACGTGACAAAAAGATTGGAACCGTGGTTTTGAAACGCTTCACGGAAAGAATCCCAGTTTTTATGAATTCGTATGCGATTTGAAAGAAAGAACGAAAAATCGTTTTGATTGGAAATGTGTATTATCCATAGTAGAGACCGGATCTCAATATCCCGATTTTGGGGTCGTCCGCCAACGTGAAGGCACGCAAAGAGCTGTCGGATTGGCCATTAATGGATGTACGAGTAGATGAAGCAAAGGCGATTATGTTAGGTCAGGGCCCAATATTGGCACGCTTTTAATCCTCTTGATTATGCCCTAAGTGGATTAGTGGTGTTAGTTTAAGCCAATTTTTTGGACTGACGCAGATTTGCGGCGTTTTTGAAGTGGTGGTGATGTTTTGCATACTTATGCCACTATGTTCGACTCGATGTGTATTTCTTAGGTTAAGTTGCACCATCTTACTTTGACTTTAACAAACGTCAAAAATCTGTCAAACTCCATACGAAAAGCACCGGTTATTGTTAAAATTACGGTCAATAAACTTCCACCTACAGTCGTTTGATATGGCTCTATCATACTGTGCTATTCTCAGTTTGAAATCAAATACTCTGTTATAAGGAATTTTAAATTACATTTTCTCGTTGCAAAATCAAAATAAATAAGAATACAGATATTGGACTATGGATAAACTATTTGTTTTACTATTTGAAACTGAATCTGCGTTTGATGTAACTATGAAATTGGAATATCTTTTTTTAATTTCAGAACTATTATTGTTAGAACTTCATAAGTCTGTATTAACTCGTACCCAAATCTCTAAATCATTAGTTTAATTAACATCCCACATCAATCTCCCCCGCATTAGGTATTTACCGAGCTAATTCCAGACAATGTACAATGTATAATGTATAATTACACGTTGTATTGAACACTCCATCAGTGCTATCTCAATTATCCGACCTCTAGACCGCGTGCTGTCTTGTGTGAATTACCTGAATACTATCTGATAATTTGTACTGTCGGTAGCAGAGATAATGTTTATTTATTTGTTTAGAAAGGTACACCAACAGTACATTATACTTACACTATTAAAAATACAGATTTTTCGCATTTCTTATACATATTAATGTTGTAGAAATACACAAAGATATTCCAACAATTTACTATGGAAGTTGGGATATCCATTATCCACTATGCTGCTATTTAGATTTTTTCTTGAAGTGCGGAAAGTTTAAGAAAAAATTTAGCAAGGTGAAACTTATTTCCGTTGAGTATGCGATTTTCTCTCAGATCAGCCGATAGTAATTCTTTGTGCTGTGTCTTCTGATTATTATAAAAGTTAAAGTTTGCCCGTGACTTTGCGAGTGTTAAAATTGTAACCCTCGTTTCATCCCCTTAAGGGGTGAATTTTAGATTTTTCTTTCTTACCGGATGACTACGTCATATTAACAATTTATTGCCTAGCATTTAGTAACCGTAATCATAATAACAGAAGCGCAATTCCATCAGTGGTTTAAGCCGTGTGTTGTCATGTGTATACCAATCAGGCAGTAACGGATACCTTTTATGCCTAAGGCCCGATTCGACCAAACTTTTATCCGAGAATAACTCTTGGTATAATTGGCACATTGACAGTTTCAGTATGGGAAATATGTCGAAATGTCGAATAACTGACGATTTATTCTGAGATTAATATTTACTCTTGTTTGGTCGAATCCACCTTAAGAGTAATAGAAAGGTAATTCCGATTACAATTTCAAATTAATTACAGCACTGTTTTTGTAGACTGTACCTGTAATATTGTAATCACACGAATGTTCGGGCTGCGGGCAGAATGCGGCGCTGGGGTTGGAATTCGTCGCCTAAGACATAATTAGCCTCAAACAATATGCCATTGTGACGCGACACAACATAAAGGTAGATCTCAAATACAATACTTAGGTAATAGGTAATTGTACCTATTACCTATGTTCATATTGTAGGTATTTGAGTTCACCAATGTACATAGACACACTTTCCTAAAGAAAAGAGAAGTTAATTTGATTATTTAAATTTAAATCGGCCTTCCTCTATCGTGTGTTTGAAATAACTATCTTCACAATCCTGGGCCGAGACTGTTAAAGCCACCAATATAGGCAAATAACATTTTATTCTGAGCGATGACACATTCCCTTCAAAGCACCTAGACTGTATCTAACTTAATTAACACTACTAGGTGCGATTGTGTGAATACATGCCTTGTTATGTATAAAAAAATCATACTCAATACACCTACATTTGATTCAACAGTTTGTCCCATCCGAGAATTTCAACCATCAAGTCCCGATAGTCCTCAACAAAGCAGTATTTCGAATTGACACAAGATTTGTTGAAAAACTATCAACTTTATTTCAAAAGCGTTTTTACTTTAAAAATCCTTTGACAATTATTTAAACCTTTGATTGCCAAAAGCACTTCAAATAACAAATTGGACAATTTATTCATGGATTCCAAAAGAAACCCTAGATCTAGCTCAAATTACAGCAATCGTAAAGCTAGAGTTATCTTAATTACCTCGTTGAATCAAAAATGACTCAGACGTTCAATATTCAACCGCACTCCCAGGGATTAGGAATTTAATTCAGATAACATTGTTACTATTTTCAAATTGTATTGAAGTTTAAGGACAATTAGGGGTCTAAAGGACGGCAGGTCAAGATCAGAAGGGCCGAATTTAGAAGCGACTCTCAAAGATTTGATCTAAGTATAGATTCTAGCCCTCAATATTATGACTGAGCTGAAGTCGAGAGACATTTTTTTTGGAAAGGACGCGCGCTGGTAGCTTTAAGAGCTTTTCCAGCTTCACCGGGCAGAGTGGCGAGTACAAAAAGTACTCTAGCCGTTTAGCGATCGTTGGTGCGCGTGCCGACGAGGCCGAGGTGGACCGACGACATCATAAAGGTAGCAGGAAGGCGCTGGGCGCAGGCCGCTACCAACTGGGCAACACGACCTAGGGGAGGCCTATGTTCAGCAGTGGACATCCTATGGCTGAGGATGATGAAGTCGAGTGGCGACCACTGGGCGGAAGACGTAGTGTTGGCAGGCCCCCCTACTAGGTGGACCGACGATTTGGTGAAGGTCACGGGAAGTACCTGGATACGGGCAGCGCAAGACCGGTTGGTAGGGAAATCCTTGGGGGAGGCTTTGTCCAGCAGTGGACGTCATTTGGGTGAAACGAACGAAGTCGAGCTTACTCGCTTCATAATACGGGTCTAAAAACATAAGTAAATATACTTTAATTGGCAATACTGCGGGAAAATGGATTTCTAAATATGCCGTTGGATCGTGGAATGAATACAATTTTACAGTAAAAGGTAAACACACAATACTTAATAGAATACTATTGTGTGTTTGCTATAATAATAGCAAATAGAAGTACATTGCAATGCGATTGCTTTTGACCGCAAGTAAAGTGATCTTTTGTTAGGTTAGACCTTGCGAACTTCTTGGCTCAAGTGGATTCAATTCGAGATTCAATTCATATTATTGGCATTCAATTTAAAAATAGTCTTGCTTTGGTAAGTGAATTTAATTGACGTGTTAAAACAAGACTCCCCATAGGTTTTGTATGGCAATACAAGCAAGTGACGTCACTATTTTATCAACTCAATTAAACTACTTTTTACAATTAAAATACAATGCAACCAAAAATCGTCATAATTTATTTGTAATTTAAAATTAATTTAGTTTTTAAGACCGGAATGAAGTGTTTTTACAAGCTTTTATTTTTTAAGTTGTGATTTCGAATTATTGGGGAATGGTGTCAAATAGTCTATTAACACTCACATCTATACAGGGTGGAAACGTTAAGTGATCTCACTCGATTATTTCTAAACTATACAAGATATCGAAAAACTGATTACTGATTCTGAAAGTGCTTCACAAGCTCTTTCAAACGGTACCAATAATAGGTTACATAATAAACTGGATCTATCCAAAAATTAAATGTTTCCAGCTTCCATACATTTAGTAAAACCACATAATATCAAAATCTATGCAAGATATTCAAAAACTGGTTACTGATCCTGAAAGTGCTTCACAAGCTCTATCCAACGATACTAATAATAGGTTACAAAATTAACTGGATTCATCCTAAAATTGAATGTTTCCAGCTTCGATACATTTAGTACAGCCACAGTCATGGCACTCGTGTCTTGATAATATTATAGCAAGTAAAGCCTAAAACTAATGTTTTCCATGAATAATTTTAAATAAAATGCAATTTACGAGTTTATTTTAAGTGTTTATTGTTTAATAAAAAAAAATTTTGTTTGGCTGGCATACATTTAGTATGGAGGCTGAAAACATTTAATTTTCGGATAGATCCAGTTAATTCTGTAACCTATTATTGGTACCGTTGGATAGAGCTCGTGAAGCACTCTCAGGATCAGTAACCAGTTTTTCGATATCTTGTATAGTTTAGAAATAATCGAATGAGATCACTTATCGTTTCCACCCTGTATATATAAAAGAAAGTCGTGTTAGTTACACCACTTATAACTCAAGAACGGCTGAATCGATTTAGCTGAAAATTGTCAGGGAGGTAGTTTAGAGCCAGGAGAAGGACATAGGACACTTTTTATCCCGTTCGAAATTTAAAAAAAAGTCTGCTTATTTATTGCCATTAAGGCGGAACAAAGTTCGCCGGGTCAGCTACTAATGGTTAAACTATAGTTCAAATCTATTTCATCTTGCGTGAGAAATTCAGTAGAATAATCTAAAGTGCCACATAAGGTCTGGTCACTCCCTTATTAACCTTTTGGCATTTATTGTGTAAACTACAAACCTCTTTGTACAACTCTAAGCTGTACCTACAATGAGACTTGTTTTAATGGAACTATTATTTGCGCGCTAACGGCCTGCTATTTTATATTGTAATGTCAACCCTTACTGAAAGTGACGTACATGACGACATACGCGTGTTTTCCACTGAGGTTCTATGCTATTTTGTTAAGCTATAAGACTATAAGTATAGGGTTTTGTTTTGATTAACAAACACAAATCTTAAGTTTTGTGTTAGATAATATTTTATAATTAATCTGTCACATTAGAAGATCTAATTACAGAACACCCGAAAAGAACCTAAATCCGTCATTACTTAGTACCTACCATTTTTGCGGCACAACTCTCTTACTGTAGAAAATTTTTCGCAACCCACCTCTCTTCGCGACATGTTTTCTATCATTTTTGTACTAAATAGAGATTGTTTTCTTTTATTTAAAATGTCAATACATTTCTGAAATATTCAACTTCTACCCCGGTCAAGAGGCTACGCGAACGCGTCTCAATGACCCTGAAATATCTTGACTTACTGATCTTATCATGCCCTTTAAAGGTCACAATTTTTCTTGGCAGACAATCTCCGTTATATTTCCACCAACAAATCCACTTCACCACTGTACAGCGGTCCTAAAGCGGTCCTTTAACACGCGTAATTAATTCCTATCGCATTACAAGAGTGGTGACCACCTCGGCTGCCTCGCAAATATGACCCCTATCCCCGTGTCATAAAGAACCCAGCCTATTATTACCGCGGCTTACATTTCACGTAAGTTATGACCTTTGGAACGAAACCAAAAAGGTGCAGAAGGACCGGTACGGGTAACTACCTACTAAAAATAAAGCTAGAATTTTGAAATGAAAAATTTCAAACTTACCCTGCAGAAGATGGGGCAGGCAATCTGGGGCACACCTCATCAAAAAGATAATATGACGTGGTTTCACCAAAATAAGTAACTCCTTCTTGCTGTTGTCCCACTTATCGCAAGTCGATGGGGACTTTAAGTGGGTTATATGGGACTCTTTCTGCCAGAAGGGCAAGGCCTATCCACTAAAGCCCGACGGTGTCAGCCAGAGCTCAATGAAACGGAGCCTCGAGTTATTGTCCTAACTTGGACATTCGTCCGATGTGTTTGCAAAGAACCAATAAAATCGCTTCATTTAGTTCGCCTCGGTAAATGAAGCGATTCTATTGGTTCTTTTCAAACACATTCCTCGCTACGCATCCTCGCACATCTCTGGTGGAAACGTAGCCTAAAGGCTCGCTCGCTGGATCGGCTCTTCTGCATTTTACTCTGGTATGCTTATACTGCGTCTTTTAGGCTGTCCCCCTGACAAATTTATATGTGACAGAGTCTAGATGGAGGTATTAAATAAAAGTAGTGACTCCGGGATGCCTGCGTGTGTTTTATGAAAGGTAGAACGTTATTTAAGTGGGAATTGCTCGCGGGTGAAAAATGTGAAGCAAGAGTACAGGCGACAGCACGTCCATCGATACACTGTGGACTTTTATGTACTAAGGAAAAGAGGCGATTTTGCAGCAAAAATCTTTAATAAATAAATAAATCTTTGGACAATTTCACACAGCGCCAGCTAGCCCCAAAGTAAGCAACTTAATGCTTGTGTTATGGGTAAAAATGTATGACTTTTCAAGTTGTATTATAAGTACATAGTTGAATTAGAGGTAATACCCATTGTTCAAATGTGTTACAAAACACTAATTGATTCTCATTTTATATTTTATTATTTAGAGACAGACTATCGAATGTAGAACTAATAATGTCATGTCTTATTTTTCTCCATATTTTATGCTCATAAAACTGTATGTGTGAACACTTTTAAAAGATTTTTTATTGATATGGCCATCGACGGACATACATATGTATTTGTTGTAAATATCCGATCGATTGATTAGTAAGAGTCGAGTGAGTGATTTCCATTCTCGAATACGCAGTACAAATAATCTTGACACATTATCATACAGTACCAATCATCATCATCATTTCAGCTACAGGACGTCAACTGCTGAACGTAGGCCTCCCCCAATGGCGTGCCAATCCCATTATGTCGTTTTAATTTAGGTTTATCGCTAGGACATCTCTGATGTCGACTATACGAATTATTAAGGATCAACAACACACTACCCACTCTGGTTTCGTCGTGTATGTCGACGATTTGTTGGTATGGTGCAGTGGACATGGCCGATACGTCACGGTCGGACTGGGGGCGACATCTGTCTTGGTGCGACCACTGCTGCGTTTACAATACACACGTGATTAATAGGTTTTTGCCAGAGATATATGAATAAATATGTGCTAGAGTCTAGACAATACAAAATTTAATAGACTACAAGTAAATTCATGATGATTGCTTTAGTTACGGCCCGATTCCCAGTTTCTTTTGAATTTGAATCTTATTGTGGCCAATTCTTTTGTTTATGAAGTCTTATTCTTTTTAATTAGTGTACATTTTGTAAAAAAAAACTATTGATTACTTCATTATGTATTAGGTATGTTTTTGACAGCATTTGCGAGACCCGTGTCATTGTAGAAGCGATTGCTTTACAAACAACCTGAATAGAGTGCCCAATCTTGGTCATTATTTAATAAAAAAAAATTTACATTATTGCTTTGATCAATAAAATTAACTTAACAATCCATTACGCGACGCCATCCCAATGTCTAATGCAATCTGAGGCACACGGGCCCTCCCAATCAATTCCTCCGCAAGAGTGCTCCTCATCAAAGCCACAATAACCATAATAGGGCCGAATGACCGTTTATACAGTCGGAGGGAAGTGGACCTCACTTAATCAGATTAGAACATACGGGCTTAAGGCAGGTCGTGACCTCTACAAGACATAAAGACGTAGTAGAGACGCTTAGCATTCATTGTGGATGTAAAAAACACGACACAGCAGCAACTGTCTAAATATTTCGTCGTGACACTACTTTCTATGTATTTCTATGAAATACCATCCGTTGCTAGCGGCACGTCGTTTGTAAGTATTTCATAGAAATACATAGTGTAGTGTGTCGCGTTGATACGTCGTATGCTGCTGCTGCTGTGTGTCGCCGGCTACGAACTTGCACCTTAAGTACAATAATGACTATATAGAAAACAAAGTCTAAGCTCCGTCTAGCCAATGAATTTTTCAATAATCTTTAATTTCATTCATGCATTTTTAACGCATTGTAATTCCAATTTCATCAGTAGAGTGATTTAATAGGCAGATTTACTTGAATATTAGTTACATTGCACCGTTTCATGCGAAGGTGGGCCAATCTCATAATTATGTTCATAGGTGCTTATACATACCTTTAGCTCAGAGATTTAACCTGCAATGTCTATAGAATCTGGCTTGGAACACGAACCACTAACCATTGTCAAAAAGATTATAATAATTACAATCACAGTCACAGGCTTAAGTGGAATCAATATAACAAATTATAATGTCGATAGAGTCATTCATATAAGTAGGGTCACACAAATAAATCTTACAACTGCTTCGGTCAGGCAGGGCCTACTGCATTCAGCTCTGTTGCGAGTCGCTGTGCAAGGAACACAATAGGTAATGTTATTGGCGTTCAGTATCAGTATTGTGGGGCATCAGCTGTTAATGTTTATGGGGAATGTTGCGAAATACCCTGTAACGGGTAAAGTCCAGGAGTGCAAAGTCCAAACTGCAACGTTCTTTGTCCCGATAAGGTTAAGCTGAATGGACAAAGCAGTTACTGGACTCGACCATAGAATTGTATTGTCTTGCGACAAGAAATCTTACAAATTCTGCTAAAATCTCTATATAACTGTTTTTTATAAGGAAGTCAATGGAATTCGCTAATAGTAGTTACCTATAGTCCGATTTTTAATTCGACGGAATTCTGACAGCTGTCATTTTTTGACAATTCAGATGTAATAAGCCTTTTTTGCTTTGAATTATTAATAAATAATATGAAATGAAATTTCATCAACTACAACTTACAAGAATGAACTATTGTTTGTTTCGTGAATTCAATGTACACTAATTATTATATACATTTTAGAGATTAAATAGATAAAAACGTGTTTTTAACACAGTAAAACAACATATTAACATAAACGAAAATATGTGTTGATCATCAATCATCATTATCGTCATCATAATTAACTTGGATTATAAAATTGGCATCTTGTTAAATTGATTATGTTATGAAGCTAAGATTTTATTAACAAAAGGATTTTCATAAAAAAGGTTTGTAACCCATGGATTATTGGCCAGGGAGTCCAGTAATAGAAAAATAATTTCCCAATTTTTTTTGTAACTTCTAAAATATGATAATAAAAATTCAAATAACCATTTTGAAATGATCAGTACATTTTTAAGCCTTAGTTTTTTAAATGAAACCTTAAATTCAAGAAAGGATTATTTTTTAATTTGTGAAAATGCTCTCCATCCTTAGTGGGAATGTTTCAATGTTGGCAACACTTCTGAAATGTCAAAATTCCGTCGAATTAAAAATCAGAGTTTAATGATTTTATTATTGACTAGCGAACGCCCGCGACTTCGTACGCGTGTATCCCGTTTTACCCCCTTAGGGGTAAACTTTTCTTAGCGAATGCCTACGTCATAACATCTACCTGCATGCCAAATTTCAGCCCGATCCGTCCAGTGGTTTGGGCTGTGCGTTGATAGATCACTATGTTAGTCAGTCAGTCAGTCACCTTTGAGTTATATTTAGAAGTTAACATTGCTCTGGCTAATTGTCCATCCCTCCATTGATGAAGTCGACTAAATGTTTTTCCATCCTTTTCTGATTGTATCAGAAAATAATGCATTCATTTACAAGAGACGTAGCCTTCGAGCATTCGAAATTCAACTCGCATACGAATCTGCACCAATCGTACAAGTATTCGTACAGGTTTTTTTTTTTTTTTTTTAATTTATTTAAGGCATCAAACAGTCATGTATAGTTACAAGTTTTACATAAATATTAAGTTTTTACAATAGACCAAACAGTGCCTGTATTATCTGTGTTATTTCGTATTCGATTTCATCATCATCATCATCATCATCATTTCAGCCATAGGACGTCCACTGCTGGACATAGGCCTCCCCAAATGCTTTCCACGTTGATCGATTGGTAGCGGCCTGCGTCCAGCGCTTCCCTTTTCGATTTCGAATTCGAAATTTTAAATACCGATCTTCATCAACGTTCGAGTCCATGTTTACGGAGGGATTAAAACAACGCCTGTATTTGTCCGTTAAAAAGCCTTTTAATTCGGACGCCCTTAAACCCGGAGCGCTAAAAGGGTAAACACACCGGGATTAGTGCCCGTTCGCGAACTGGCTTTAACCGGATTGATCGAGTTTTATCTACATACCACGGACAACACAATCGAAATTATGTTAATAATTATCGGTATTCGGTGTTTTCGTACCCCCTTACTAATAAAACTTACACGCTCGTTGAACAGTGTTTTCATGTGACGTTTTAGTATGGAACAAACACCAACTGTGTAACTTTTATTAGTAAGGGGCGTAGATATTAAACAACGACTCTGGAAGACGTGAATTGGTTTCAAAAAATCTTAAACAATAGATACCGATTTCTTCTGAAAATTAAGCTTATTTTCAGCAATGGTTTAAAAATAAAAATGTATTTTTTTTGTAGTTCTAAAAGCATATAGGCCTAATTTAATTTCGTTTCACCGATTTTTGGAACAGCTTCGAGAAAATAAAGTCGAATTCTATCAACTAGAATTTAAACCAAACGCAATTCGATGTAATGTATTGTATGTAAATCTTGCATTGATCGATTTGGATTGACATCAAAGTCGTATTTTGTAAGAAATGCCATCTTTGCTCTCTGTTGTTACTGATTCAGAACAAACTACGGTGGACTACCGGGTAAACAACAAAACGCGTATGATATTATTATGCTGCATGAGTACTCACAAAATAGGTCGCTTGCACAATTAACCAATTGGTAAAAGCAGGATACGTTCATTACTCCACAACTTTAAAATTGCTCCATATTAGACCTTAGCCACTTGAAATAAGGAAAATTGGACGCATCAGTCCACAGACAGACAGACCACCTACGAGTATCGCTTATAAGGATGTGAACGTGCGCGTTTAGTATTGGAACGATTCGCTTCTAATAATAATGTTTATTTCTACGAATGGACGATGAAAAGGAAGCGCTTTCTGGACTAACGAATGCATATTAATGCAAAGTACCTATTCTATGCTCTCGGCTTCGATTTCGGTTCGTCACAGAAAGTCTTACGCCTTAAAGTATTTACAAACATTTTTTTAATGCAAGAAAGAGCAGGTTTTATCGCAATTGCACCTGGTTCGCAATCGCATTACTATGAGGTCTCACAGTGCGCGTGGACGCACAGGGTGACACACGAACCAATCACAGATCTCTATTCAACGCTGAGTTCGATTTGCTGCTATACTTAAAAAAAAATCATCGTTTGTGAATACGAGTTTTAGTTTAGCCACAGAGCACCGACTTTTCAACCGACTTCAAAAAAGGAGGAGGTTCTCAATTCGACCCG
Source organism: Ostrinia nubilalis (assembly GCF_963855985.1). Lineage (NCBI taxonomy): Eukaryota > Metazoa > Arthropoda > Insecta > Lepidoptera > Crambidae > Ostrinia > Ostrinia nubilalis. Next base: position 1,475,917 of record NC_087101.1, read on the forward strand.
TATGTTTTTTTTTTTCTATGTTTGTTACGCGATAACTCCGCCAATTATGAACCGATTTGAACAAATCTTTTTTCGGCGTATAGGTAATACCTCAAGGGTGGTCCCATTTAAATTTAATAATAAAAAAAACAACCCCCAAGGGTGGAAAATTGGGGATGAACTTTTTTATACGCAATATCTCCGCCGATTATAAACCAATTTGAACGATTATTTTTTTGTTGAATAGGTATTATCAAAAGGGTGGTTTCATGCGAATTTGAAGAAAATATTTCACACCCAAGGGTGGAAAATTGGGGATGAACTTTTTTATACGCAATATCTCCGCCGATTACGAACCAATTTTTTTTGGTCTCAATGTACTGCCTACCTTCAGTGGTAACATCAAGGTAATAATTAGTTAACTAAAAAGCAAGAAATAAGTAAAATTTTATAAAAAAAAATAAAACCGACTCCAAAAACCTACACTAAAAAGTAGAAAAATAATTACTAATTACCTACTTATTTATTAGGACGAATTATTAATATTTATGTAGGTATACCATGATTGATACTTTTGGAGTCGGTGCAGGCAAACTTTACATGTTTCATAATCTTGGCACCGACTCCAGAAGTATCAATCATGGTATACCTACATAAATATTAATAATTCGTCCTAATAAATAAGTAGGTAATTAGTAATTATTTTTCTACTTTTTAGTGTAGGTTTTTGGAGTCGGTTTTTTTTTTTTTTATAAAATGTTACTTATAGTTGGCCGATAGTTGGATCATCAGTATGGACATGTATGGAAGTGCGCACATTACAACGATTTGATTTTCATACAAATTAAAATCGGGACCAACTATCGGCCGACTAAAAGTTGATGATCTGCGCCTAGGTAAACAAAACATTTTGGAAGGAGAAGAAAAAAGGAAAGTAATTATTTATTTATTTATTATTCATTATTGAGCAATTACATATTTGATTCAAATAGCGTCCTAAATCCTCTTTAGGTTTGTCTAGACACTAATGAAACTAATGAAACATTGTTTATTTAGCTCAAACTCCTCCTCCTCAAAGACCTACATAAATGTTGTACAATAGTATGTTTAGGTACATGAGTTATTTTAAAAATAAAATGCCGACCACTTATAATGTTTGTGTCATAAGATCATAGCAGACATATCAACTCGGAAAGGGATCAACACCGTATCGCCTTTAGCGAGCTGTCATCGCCTTCCGCGCGCTGTCATCGTCTTTCGCGCGCTGTCAATCGCGAGGCGTAAGTGTGCGTGAAGCACGGTGTGGAAGTATGGAGTTTCATACAAAGAATACTGACCTACTCGAGTTGATGCGGTTATGGTGCGTCCACATTGGGTGAACGGGCTCGCGCGACACACTGGTCATCCTGCTTACCCTGCTCTTGAGTGAGTAGGATGTCAAGTTTGCCGCGCGAGCCCGTTCGCCCAGTGTGGACGCACCATCATGATATTTCTGGGTTCATAAATGTGCTACGGCCTTTAAGGTAAGAACCCAGAACATAACGCTGGTATTCTATGAGAGCCACGACTGATTTCTCATCTTATCATTTAGATTTTTCATTAATTTAGTACATGCTTTCGTCCTCTATTCACTCTCTTTAAGATTTAAGTATTTATGTGGACAAAGGTAGCATTATATCCTTGTTCTTAATCGCATTACTCTACGAGTATAGGTATTACTTCTACGAAAAAACCCATACTAATATGAAATTTAGCTTGCTTTAATGTTTTTTTTTCCACAATGACGAAGCTCTTGGCCTGTATCTCACCTGATGGTAAGTGACGATCAGAATTCAAATTATAGCAATAAAATCTGTAATATTACAATTATGTACGTGGTCATTACGTCAACGAAAGTCTTGTAGAAGTCCGCATCAATATCGAACCAGCCGTTCGCGGTGACTTTAGTGAACTCAACCCTGTTTATTTTCTGTATTATCTTGAATATCTTCTTTTTTGTAGCTGCAAAAGAAATGGTAAAAGTTACTTAAGAAAAGTGGCCACTTTCCTGCAGCCTATAAGTAATACTACGAGTGCATTATACATATTTAATCCTGGGTAGAAACTACATAGAATCTTACAAATTAAGTACGCGGATATTTTTTTACCTACAACGGGTAAACTTATTTTGACCTGTATGACAAGCATTTAAAGGATCATTGTTTCAGCCACTGGACGTCCACTGCTGAACATAGGCCTCCCCCACTATTTCCATGATATAAATACTAACCCAAGTAACATTTTACTCCATTTAAGAGTTCAATAGTCGTTCACATGTACTCCACAAGCTGTGTATGTCAGCTGTATACGAGCTGTATAGCTTGCTATAATGCTTTTATAGAACCAGTTTGGGCACAAATTAGACAGCTTTAAGTTCACTATGGCTGTACATTAGCAGTATAATAGCATTATAATAGCAGTTTAAGTAGTAACATCGTACTTAAGGCTGACTTACGGCACTATATGGGACGCAGTGTGAACCATACAACGTACGTGAGGACAATAAAGAGTAACAAGTGGCTAAATGCACAGCTTTCAAAGTTATAAAGTCCGACAAAAGTACTCCAATGCTACCTAAAGTTCACGTGTGTCTTAAATTATTTCCACATTTTAATATTAGTTTGGTATTTGTACGTGAGTGCCAAGAGGGAAACAACTCGGGCGGATAATCATTTATGCAAATAATAACACGGGTTTTAAATACTTAATAATGTTAATGCCATTGGGAATGCAACTTTATCGTGAAATGTATACATATTTACAGCTAAAATATTTACGCGCCTCTGTAAAAACGCGATATTCATTTTAAAATATTTAAAACTGGCTGAGAGGAAATCTACAATTTTCAGTTTTTGATATTGGATTGGCATTATAATTATATTACGGTAATTAATTATAACATGAAACCAAAACTCAATCGCTCTATCTGCGAATTTTGTGATAAATCTGCATTAATTTTGGAGATTTATTTGGTAAATATTTTAGGTTATGTAGAACAAAATGGTGGAAATGAAATACGGCTATGTGAACTGTTATAACTCCAATTTAATGCGGTGAGCGTATATTAGGTTCACATGTGTTCTGTTAGAATGCTGTTATCTATATGAAGTTCCACATTTGTACCACTACAGCGCTAATTTCTATAAATTTATTCTAATGTGAACTTATGTACAGCTTTAAGATGTACCTAGTTCAGGTCAATTGTGTATCTTTAATTCTTTCAAATACTGAAATTTTAGAGATCCGCAATAAAAATTATTAATGTCCGTTAAATCGCCTAGCCCAGGTACTAATAGTCTAGTATGAATACCTAAAGCATCAGACGGTAGTGTTCCCGGTTTAAATTCGTTTATTATGCTTGACAATTTATTCAAAGCGGAATGAGGAATACGATTTTCAATAGCCCATGTTCTTATTTTTTTTGCGAAAGGTTAAATAATTGTCCAAATCAAAATGGTATTCACTATCACAAGAACTGCAATCATCACACTCTGATATCTGGTATATTTTGAAGGGAAATTTCAGGTTCAGGCATAATATTTTCCTCTGCATCATGTACAGAACCACCATGAACAACTAAAAACAGGCTTGGGGAAATGTGTAATAGAATATCACATTCACATTCGTGTTCAGCTTAAAGCAAATAAGAGTAGTACTTGTGGACAAATAAACTGCTATTGATGTTAATGGACAACACATATAGTCCTTTTAACAGCCTACAGTGTACATGCGAACCATTGAAACACTTTTGTACAGATAGTAAAAAAGGTTATTTTAATTATCACAAGCAAGTCCTACTACAGCTACTAGCTGTATAACAGTCTAAAACAAGTAAACATAACAGCCTTTGGCTTTATAAATGACCACGTGTGTTCTATTAAAATGCTAGCTCTATAACATCGTACAAGTAGGCCGTTAAACAGCGGTTGCCGTATCTCTACCCTCCTATAATGCTCTTAGTCAGATGGCTGACTAAAGGATAGTTGTTAGAGTATTATAACACCAACAATCGTATAAAAGTATAACTCTACACTAGTCTACACTCCTATAAGTCCCTTAGACAGGTATAGGTGTAATTAATTGCAATAATACAGCTTATACATCACGAGTGAACTGTACTAATGCTTTAAGTACACATTGGAACTAAATGTGAACTCTTAAATGGAGTAAAATGTTACTTGGGAAGGTACTCAGTGCCTGAAGACGAAAAGTCTACAACTATTGTGTGTTACCAGTGATGACCTATGGTTCGGAAACGTGACCTCTCACTATAGGCCTTATACAGACTTAAAGTTCACAGCGTACTATAGAGAGGGCTATGCTCGGTGTTTCTTTACAAGATCAAATCAGAAATGAGAGACGTCCACCCACAAGGTGGACCGACGACATCATAAAGGTAGCAGAAAGGCGCTGGACGCAGGCCGCTACCAATCGATCGACATGGAAATCATAGGGGGAGGCCTATGTTCAGCAGTGGACGTCCTATGGCTGAAATGATGATAATGTTAAGACACTTACATAACTTTTTGTCGACTGTGAGTCTAGTACATGCCACCTGGCTTTCCCTGAGAGCGATGTACATTTTCTCGCACTCGTAAGTCAAGGCGGCTAACAACGTCATGTTTTTAGCTATATACCCCATCGCGTTTAGGAGCGGAACCAGACCACGCGGTGTTATTTCCTGTAAAGTGGAGTAGGTATTAACATTACTGTGGCTATAGAGCAGTGTTTCTTAACCTTTTTTGTCCACGGACCCCTTAGAAAATCAAGCACAATTTTAAGGACCCCCTTAATAAAAAAGCAGCAATTTTCCGTAAAAATATACTTTTTTGGCGTGCGTAGCAATTACGAGACTTTTAGTGGCATTCATTTTTGATTGTCAAATAGTCCGTAAATAAGGAGTCCCCCATACATAACAATTATGCTCGCGGACTCCCATACCAGGGATCCGCGGACCTCAAGAAACACTGCTATAAAGAAAGGTAACTCAGCCTATAACTATGTTCATGTATGTTTTCGGTAGATAAAGATAAAGACTTATTTTGAAAAAAATCCAGTGCACTTAAAAAAACTGCTAAAGCCTGTTAGATAATTTCTATAGCTAATGATTTATTTTGCAAATTAATCGTAGGTACTTTATTATTGCAATAAAGAATACATTTAAGACCTGAACAGTATACCATACCCACCTTTTGTTCAATGACCAGCTCTACAACCAATTCAATTGCAATATAAATGTCTGTTAAAGAATGCGTGAAAGACTCGTAAATGTAAATTAAGATCTGAAAGAAGACAATAAAGTGATTTAAAACATAAATGAAGCTCGAACTATCTGATGTACAGTTAGTTTGTGCACATGTTACACGATATTTTGCTATTGACAAAAATAATCAATTGTTTCTGTTCAGTAAATCATCATCATCATTTCGGCCATAGGACGTCCACTGCTGAACATAGACCTCCCGTAATGATTTCCATGTTGATCGATTGGTAGCGGCCTGCGTCCAGCGCCTTCCAGCTCCCTTAATGATGTCGTCGGTCCATTCGTCTTGGTCGGTCTGTTGAGTAATTTTGATAAAATTATTTGAACTTACTATTTTACCAAAACATTTGTTTATCCATTTCACTGTCTCTATCGTTTGGCGGTGTACTTTCAGCATCAGCTTCCAATAAAATTCAGATCTTTTCTGGAAGTAACTCTTGGAAGATATCTTTGACGATAGTTGCAATTTCGATACCGAAATTTCTATATTTCTTCTGGTAATCATAATCACTAAACATCCATGAACAATGCTCACGTCTAATATAGCAAACAAGTGACCACATAATGCAAGAAAGATATCATTGTAAATATATAATACTTGCAATTCAAAAATAGTATACCAACATACTATCACAACACACGCAGGCCAAATAGAGAAGAATGTGATTCTTTTTAAGATTCTAGTGTTCATATTACTTCTAGAAATCCATTGCAATCTTTTTAATAATTCCACGTGGCAGTAAGAGTCAATGACGTTAATTTTGTAGACGGTTAAATTCAAAGCTATGAAGTAAAACACATCGAGTAGCCACACCCATCTAGTATAGAACGAATCTTTACTCACAACAATATTTGTTGCGGTATCGAACGAAAGTACAGCAGGCCATGCAATTATAATCAAAAAGAAAATGATTGCACAACCACTTAATATTTTTGTAAAAGCACTGTTAGTCACAATCAAATTGTCCTTGATCTTATAATTGGGAATAAAATAAAAATAATGTGTGAGAATGAGAGGTCGCAGCATGTCCTGGACTTCACGATAAATATAATTGTTTGAATATATTTTGTTTTGGACCATTTTGGTAGACGAGTCTCTCTCAACACAGACTTGATAGGAATATGGTAGTATTATTGAATATCGTCTAGGTTAATGGATATTGAATAAACAATAGCAATAGTTATTGTAATAATTTGTATTTTCCGTTGTGCGTCCATCACTCATTTTGGGCTTAGTTTATTAATTCATTTATTTGTCTTAGGTGCCTATACAAACAGTAATTACTTCGAAAGGTATCTGATCGGTATAGGATCTAGTTCCCACAATATCCACCAAATACATTATACAGACTGATTTAATGTAGTTTTACTAAGTAATAAAGGACAAAAGATGTTAATTCTGTATGTAAATTATTGTAAATTACATACCTACTACCATTAAGAAAAACAGTTTATTAAACCTACGTAGGTTGTAGATAGGTACTCGTATAGATAGGTTTGTAGACTTTGTTATAAAATCTTATCCAAAGGGACGTGTCAGGCCCTCAAACATATTGAACAGGTGTTGAGTTTGCATAGATCCGGCTCGAAGGACCAAACATTGAACCAAAAAATAACGTCTTCAAACACAGAGCATGTCTCAGCGGTCCCCATAAAGTATGTACGGAGGAGCGAATTAGGCTATACATTTTTGCAGCAAAACAGCACATATTACATAAGATACTACATACGAGCCTACAGTATTTAGCTTGACGTGCCTAGTCTGTACCTAGCACAGATCACAGAAACTAAAGGGAGATGTGACAAGGGGGCGGGGGCGGTGTCGCAGCAATAATATGTCCAAAATAAATACATAATATTAATATACATTGCTTGCGTAGTACTAAAGATTATTCGAACGTTGAGAACTGATACCGCAGTGGATAATGAGCACATATTTTGATTACTTTGTGTGTGTGAATATCTAATGCGACACTGAGTTTCGAACTCAGCGCATTAGTTGGCATCTCTCTATATCTCTATGTTAGGTACCTAGCTTTCTATACCCACAGCCAACTCATCTGGTTCTCCAATCGATAATGTCTCGTCCTGGGCAAACTAAATCAGTCCTCTGCCCTCTCTGGCAGCCCCTTGTCCTCCCGTTATTTGCGGACTTCACTAGTGATGTACAGATGCCGATATCGATCAAAAGATCAACTATTAAAGATGTCTATTGCTACCATTACATTTAAAAAGCCTTCAAAACATTTGTCACGTGATTTACATAACTAATATTTTATTACTAGGAAAGATTTGATACTTTGTTTGTTTGTAACAGGCTCCGAAAATACCGGACTGATTTGAAAAATTCTTTCACCACTAGAATCCTACATTATTTCTTATGAACATAGGCGGTACGAAGTTCGCCAGGTCAGCTAGTGTTAAAATAAGAGAATTGTATAGTGTAAGTATTTATTACACGATTGTTTTTCTTAGACAAAATAATTGACATATTATGACTGTGCATTTAATACTTGCTTCAATATTTTGATGTAAACACTTCAAGTAATTAAACGACAAAATAACTGATATGAATGACGACAGGTTACTATTTACTTTACTTACTATTTAATTTTATCCACATGAGTAAAGCAGGAGACTAAAGCAAACTGTTTTAAAATAAATGGTTTTTATGTCCCTTAATTGGACGTCCTATGGCTGAAATGATTATGAAGATGATAAAAGTGAAAGGTCACTGACTCACTCATCACGAAATCTTAGAAACTGCAAGTGCTAGAAGAAGCTCAAATTTGGGGATTCCGTTTAGAACACAGGTAGGTGCTCACTAAGACAAAATGCAAAATTCAACCCCTAGGCAGGTAAGACGGGGTCCACACGTACGAAGTCGCGGGCGGCCGCTAGTTAATTATATGAACGTCAAGTGTCAAAGCCCATCCCTAGTTGGGTTCCGTGATCGGGCGCCATGTTTGGTGACCGCCACTTTACATGCGATATCTCGCGGGTTCGTTTGGATAGCACGAGGCCGGATAAGTCCATTTTCGCATGATTTGCATTTGACAAGTTTGTTGAACATAACTAGGAGATAGGCGAGTTTTGTCAAAGGAAACACAGGCTTATGATTTACGTAATAATAATGATATATGCCGTATAAACACTTTAATGAAAATCTGCCCTCTCTGTCCTAATTTGATCAGAATCGTTTCTGTACTTCTCCGAAATCCAATTCATTTCGACATTGCAATCCATCAAATTTTAATCAAGCTTTAACCCTGCCAAGGACTACCTGTCCTAAACAGCGCTGGTTTTTTCACCCATGTCCTTGAGATCGCTCAAAATGTGTCCTACTTTTATAGTGTAATTATATTACGATTCTACCACTTGATATGCTGTCTACATAAATTAAATACAATGAAAACTTTACAAAATTCATACACTCCTGTAAGCTCTTGTAAGTAGGTTATGTGAATATTGAAAGTACTCTTTATTCTAAAGCAATATGTAAATACATTTGGAAACATTCCGTTCTTTTCCTTACACCCTGTATTTCATAAGTACTTATAGCCACGTTTCGGTGCCGGTTCAATCAATATTCGTTAATAGCACCTACAAAGGGTACGGACACCAATTTGGATGATTGGGGCCGTACTTACAACTTTACGGCACCCCTATCAATCCGCCTTAATGTGACACGATTGTGTGCTTAGTTTCAATATTTAATTGAAGTTCTTGATTTGATATACGATTTCGAAGCGTTGAAATTACTCTGAATATTATTTCAGTCCAAATATGAAATAACTCGATTTCTGGGACTACATGACGCATAGTAATAAAGCATAGATTGACTAGCTAATGAATTAATAAAAGTTAACAGCATTGTTGTATTCTACTGGAATACAGCAATGAAGCAGTTGAAGGTAAGATAGCCAGTTACTATTTATTGAGGATTCCGGGAGTTGCTCCCATCCTACGGCCTGATCATTGCTTTCCATCAGGTGACACTCAGGTTTTTTCTTATGAAATTCTATCGGTATGCACTTACTGTCGGAGCTTATGGGTTACTCCGAGAGCAAGGCAGTGTGTGTCATTCCGGGCTATTAAGTAATAATTTTTAGAGTTCCGTAGCCAAATGGCAAAAAACGGAACCTTTATTATGTATTAAATCTTTTTACGTAGTCGCTAGCGAGTAAGTTTTATGTAATCTCATGATATAGTTATGTTGATATATCATGTTTGGGACTTCTTGTGCGTTTAAAGTAGACTTTTATTTTCTTCTCGGACGATCACAAATTCCCAACCTCCAGAGGGAAGAGGGAACTTGCCTCCAAGGAGGACGACAACACTCCTGGTCAGCCTGAGATATCGCTCCCAGAGGGCTCGGAGGAATTGTCCCAAGAAAAACTAGTAACATACTATTTCTCTGGGACTGTGTTTGTTTTTAAGAGGAAAATACGGCTTTTTGAATTTACAAGGAGTTCTGTAGTAAGACTATAAATCATTGGCTAGTGGCCAGATGTTCGACTCTTTCGATCTTGAGGTTGGTTCAATTCTCAGGTGTGACACGCATTGAACAATCTCCCTCTAGAATATACCTGATTTTTTTTAAAGAAATGTTTTGATTCCATGCAAGTTAAGCCCTCCAATTGAGACATTTGAAGTGCTTAATATAAAATTTAACAACCCGTTTGGTATACTGGTAGAAGAAGGACCCAACCCAAACTAACTCCGAGTATTTATCTGGTACAATTTCTGGTCATATTTATTTGTCTAGTTTCAAACAAGATTGATGTTGATTTGTTTTTGATAGCTCTTTAAATGCCGCCGTATTTTATCCAAGCCCAAAGAAACCCAGTCCCAATATGTCCTACAGATCTTCGTGACTCCGTACCATTACTCCTGGAGCGGAATCATTCCGTGTACTCCCGAGGGAATAACATTTATTTACTCGAGGCACAGTGATAACACTATCTTAAGAAAGGTCGCGGGAAAGGTCCAGACGTTATGTGTATAATAAACTTGCTTGCGGTAGGCTTTATTTTAGACACGTAGAGGCAATATGTCTGTTGTCGGAAAATTCTGGAAACATATCACCCACAAGATGGAAAAGGACACATGAGGTGAAGGCACATGTTGGCTGCTTCCAACCGACGAATCTAGAAGTCATTGGGGGAGGCTTATATTCATCGGTGGTCGTCCTATGCCTGAAATGATGATGATGAAATTGCTAGTAGAGTCCCCAAAATAATTGTTTTGTACGAGTACTCATGTAAGGGAAGTATTTAGCTCCGGAATCTAACATTTACGATTGAAAAAAAAGAATTTATGACTTTCCACGAAGTTTTTTTGTGAGTCTATTGATGCTCAAATAAAAATCTTTCCTATTATTGTGCGCATAACTTATACTCGCATGGCGAACACCTATAATACCTACCGTACGTACGTGCCCTGTTGCCAAGAGAAGGCATAATCCCAAAAGTGTATTTCGTAGCTACAAGTATCTGTACAATAGGACGTAATTTTTTCCCTTTGCATACCTACGGAAGATCGCCCAGCATAACCTGACCTGTAGTTCACTTTGTTCTTCCCTTATCTCCGGCCGTGATAAGACGGTCAGGTCACGTCTAAAGGTCTAAGTTTTTTGGATGGAGATTTTGTTCCTACACTGAGGTAGGTTGGATGAAATGGGCCAGAGACAAGCAAATTACAGGAAAATTTGTCATACTCCCGTGATATTGTGTGATAAATAAAATTCATGGAACCTCCCCCGTAACGGCGGATATTAGTTACATTATTTTTCTTTTACGCAAAAGAAAATGAGCTTTCTACGAAATACGAGTATGTGATGTGAATTCGTGCTGTGATTTCAGGAACAAAGTCTATAGACTTTGTGAATGTTGTGAATATAGGTCTTACAATAAAACGTTAAGTGCCATAAAATCTTTGCAATAAAGAGCTTTCACTATGAAATAAATACAATAGTTTTCAGAGAACATTTTAGTACAAAAAATACTAAGTTTATATTTTTTATGCATAATAAGGCAGGTATTTGACCGCAATCGCATCTGGTGTTAAAAGATGCAGTCTAGGATGGTACATAGGTATCTACCCTGTAAGTGTACCTATCCTTCAAATCATTATCAGTGAGTAATAAACTTCATATTATGCCATTTTTAACTCATATTATAACTGTAAAATCAGTCACTAACTCACACACCGTATTTACATTTTAAAACAGAAGTAATTCCGTGCTTTCTACATTATATCCGACAGATGTTTACCGCCAACAATTTCCACAAAGAGCCAATTAAACCGACGGTTCCCACAGCCGCATTAAAATGTATCAGCAGAAAAAGGTATTCTTTTAAATTTCTTACTACGATTCATTTTCCACTTCGTCCCTGAAACAGACGTTTGAAAACATTAAGGGTAAGATCACACTAAGGATCTTTGTTACCGAAGCTGAGCGAAAAAATGGATGCGGAAATAAACGATAACTTTATTTCTCAAAATCCGACAAAGAGGGCGACACTTGCTATAAATACTCCACTTAAACTTCAGGGAAATTTATCTATATTCCTTCCCTAACTTTTATGTTGTGAAATGCTAGGGATACTGAAATTTGGTTTCCTGTCGATATCTTCTCAAACATTATTACTAGGAGTTTTCAACCGACTTCAAAAAAGGAGGAGGTTCTCAATTCGACCCGTATGTTTTATTTTTCTATGTTTGTTACGCGATAACTCCGCCAATTATGAACCGATTTGAACAAATCTTTTTTCGGCGTATAGGTAATACCTCAAGGGTGGTCCCATTTAAATTTAATAATAGAAAAAACAACCCCCAAGGGTGGAAAATTGGAGATGAACTTTTTTATAGGCAATATCTCCGCCGATTATAAATCAATTTGAACGATTATTTTTTTGTTGAATAGGTATTATCAAAAGGGTGGTTTCATGCGAATTTGAAGAAAATATTTCACCCCCAAGGGTGGAAAATTGGGGATGAACTTTTTATACGCAACATTTTTAATTTTTAGTTTTTTTTTGTGTTCACGCATTTGAAGTCGGTTTTATTTTTTTTAATGTTAATTATAGAATAAATAGGAACTCATTTCACACATGATGTAGTGCTGTACAACGATAGCATGAATATTTAGCAATTCCCCTTTCAAAAACCAAGATAAAACGATTCTATAATATTCTTCTCTCGGTTTTAAACTACAGATTTTTCAATTTTCATTTAAATCGGTTTATGTAACAGAAAGACAGACAAAGTTACCTTCGCATTGATTAGTAAAGTTCGTTTGTTTCAGCCAAATGACCTCAAGGTTTTACACAATGACCGGTCCCGCTCTGCCCGCCTCTAATAAAGTACATTATGGATTTTTTTATAATTTTTGTTAGTCTTGCGTAGTGTGATATACCCCTTACACTGCAAGCCGTGCACGGCATCGCCTGAATTATTAAGTCCCTCCATTACACTGCATTGATTGAAACTGCACCTTTGACATTACAGTGCCAAGACACATGCTGCATTTATTGTGACTGATATTTCATTGCTCGTTGAAAACTGTATGAAATGTTTATAGATCTAGCGCTTAGGCAGTGCTTGAGCTATGGGAGCGGTACGGAAGGGTTGACATTGACATATTATGACGTGACAAGGCATACAAATCTGAAGTCTCGCTGACGTTTGACCATATCAAAATGCCGAGAGGTCCCGGGTTCGATTCCCGGCCGGGCAGAAATTGAAATGATGAATTTTAATTTCTGTGATGAGTCTGGGTGTAACTATGTATAGTTATGTATGTATTAAAAAAAAGTATTTATGTATGTTTATATCCGTTGTCTAGTACCCATTGTACAAGCTTTGCGTAGTTTGGGACTAGAGGCGCAGTGTAAAATGTCCAAGGATATTTATTTATTTATTATTTATTTAAAATCACCCTCACATGCCGCTCCCTTATCTCAGGCACTGAGTTAAGCGCAAGACCTTTAGTCCTATAGTTGCGGTTTTGCATCGACTTTTTATTAACGGGATTATTCCCACCTCTCGTTCCCACCTCTGCAACTCCTGTGTAGCCAGGATCTACAGCTTGACCGCCACAAAAACCCAACCAATGAAGGTCAAGTTCGTCCCGGGGGAAAGTTAAACTGTCATTGGACCCGCAACGAAATTAATCAGAAGGACATAGGAGGAGTTCGAAATTAAGGTTCGACTTCCCTCCATTGCAAAGCGGATGACAGGTGACAAACAAAGGTTTAAAACCTTTAAGAAAAGATTATGCACCACGGACAATCGACTTTTTACTAGCGTTAAGGTCTATGTAATCATCATCTACATTTATGTAACCTTTATCTCGTTGTATTAATAGCCATATTAAACTTTGCGACTTGACCGTTTCGTTAGTGCAATGAACTATGAATACATTTTCACCTTAGGCCTATGTGACTAAAATAAAATGACTGTGCTACAATATTTGATTAAGGTAGAGTTTGTTTACTTAGAGCTTGTAGAGTTAGAAGATCCGATAACATTTTTTCAATGCTAGACATTTATATGGTCTCGACTTGTTAACATTTTGCATAAAAATATTTTTAGTAGGATTTGTATTTCTTTATTCAAAACTTTAGTTCCAGACCTGAGTCACACAAGTCGCACTTCATACTTCATCATGACTAGTACTTAATACATAATATTACGTAATATCACCACGGCGGCTGCATCATAGCAGCCTAAACGTCAAGCCGTGAGTACATAATGTAACTCATTAATAAACGTCGCATTAAGACCCGTGTCTTAGGGTGAGTTGCACCATCTTATTTTGACAGTAATTATGACGATAACCGGTGCTTTTTGTATGGAGTTTGACAGATTTTTGACGTTTGTCAAAGTTAAAGTGAGATGGTGCAACCAAGCCTTACTATTTTAGTTGAAATGGAACGCGAAAGTTTAAAATCTTATACTACGTAATAATATAGGATATAGCAACACGATTATCGGATACGAGAAATAATTCCGTACTTCAAAGGACACGATCAGTCGTTGCTCGCTTTAATTGCTCTTGATTGGGCCGTTACAAGATCGGTCGCCTGTGGCGGCTCCTTTACAAGATCTGCTCAGTTTGAGGATAGATCAGGGGTTCCCAACCTAGGTGTGTAGGTGTACAGTGCGAAAGCGCACTCATAAAGATGTCCAATTTAATATCTCAATGGGGAGACAGGAATCGTTTGCAGTTTGCCCCTCACAAAACTTATCAGCTTCTATTAAAAGGTAATCTTAAAGTTTTGCCTCGCATTAAATTCAATGAAATAACTGTTAAAAAACGGGAATCTGTTTGCTATCTCGGACTAATTTTAGAGAAAAACTTTAGTTTTGTCGAGCACATTAAACAGATCGGTGAAAAAGCTAAAAAGAACTTTTATGCCTTAAGTCACATTTCAACCTCGACGTGGGGTCTAACGTTTAAAATCCTCCGAGTAATATATTCGGCCACTTATTTAAGCTCCATTTGCTATGGTGCACCAGTTTGGGCTGACAGAGCTACTATAGGAGCCGCTCGACGGAAACTACTCCAAAGTCAACGCCTTGCATTGATTTTTCTTTGCAAAGCTTACAGAACTGTGAGCACGGAGGCTCTGCCAGTCCTGGCTGGTGTACTGCCGGTCGACTTAGAAGTACAAAAGCGTGCGGCTATGTACTTCGCATCAAGGGAAAATATAACCTCCGATTTCTTAAATAGCCGCGATCGTTCTAAAATAAGTCGATTATTTGATTCCCGAGAAGTCGTTGAAAAAGATTTACTTAATGAATGGCAAAAAAGATGGGATACGTCAGTCAAAGGACGTCACTTATATAAATTCTTCCCGAATGTACGCGAACGTCTAACTAGGCGATGGTTAGAAATCGACCATTGCTCGTCGCAGTTCCTCACGGGACATGGCAACTTTAAACATAAACTTCACGAATTCAAACTAGTTCCGTCTCCTTTTTGCGAGTGTTCCACTGATGATGTCAGTCATGAGCAGTCTGCCCATCATATCTTGTGGGAGTGTGATCTTTGGAAACATGAACGTGATATAATGCTTAATTCAATACAACATACATCTGTTTCCGCAATTTATTACACCGATCTTGTCGCGACAAGGAAAAATTTCCGTGCTTTTAAGCGATTTTGTGAAAAATATTATTGGCAGGTAGTTGCTAATTGCTCATAAGATAGGCCCCCTTAATTTAATTTATTATCCGTGGTGCATAATCTTTTTCTTAAAGGTTTTAAACCTTTGTTTGTCACCTGTCATCCGCTTTGCAATGGAGGGAAGTCGAACCTTAATTTCGAACTCCTCCTATGTTCTTCTGATTAATTTCGTTGCGGGTCCAATGACAGTTTAACTTTCCCCCGGGACAAACTTGACCTTCATTGGTTGGGTTTTTGTGGCGGTCAAGCTGTAGATCCTGGCTACACAGGAGTTGCAGTGGTGGGAACGAGAGGTGGGAATAGTCCCGTTCATAAAGATGTCCGTAGTACAAAAGGTGGGTCCGCACTGCTGAACAAACTGGGCATAGGCGGAAATCGGGACAAGGTTTGCTATAAGTACCGGCATTTCCCCTAAGTCCAGAAAGAAAGACATTCGTAGTTGTTTTAGTGGGTAGGCCTTGCCCTTCTGGCAGGGAAAGCCCCACATAACCCGTCGCCTGATCACAGTTTTATGCATTTTTTCCACGTAAAAAAGGGATTCCCAACCAGCGCCCCCGCCTGCATTGCACAGGCCACCGCCACGGGAATTACAGCTGTGTGCCCCCAGCTGCTCCCGTCCTGTGGGCTGAGTATGAGCTTAAATCAAGAGCGCGTAAAAATACAAAAAAATACAATACAAAATAATTTATTGAATTTAAAACATACATTAACATTTACACTTGTATAATTATATGCAAATTTTAGTTTTTGAAAGTTTCCAGATCGTCGGTCCACCTAGTAGGAGGCCTGCCCACGTTACGTCTTCCAGCCCGTGGTCGCGGGAAGAGCCTGGATGCGGGCAGCGCAGGACCGTTCATTATGGAAAACCTTGGGGGAGGCCTTTGTCCAGCAGTGGACGTCATTTGGCTGAAACGAACGAACGAATTTTATTGTACCACATTATCTCGGTGAATAAATAATCTTTGAATCTTTGAAACGAACGAAAGTTTCCGCTAGAGGCGCTGTACAATCCGTCATACATTTAATGACTTTTTTTACGCGCTCACTAGTGAGTACGTTTGATGTAAACTCACACTAAGCCCTGTGGGGGGTTTGCAGGTCCCGCCGTGTACGCGGGCAATCGTCGGGAGGGAATGTGGTAGTGAAGGCTTTGTCCGGAATCCCACAGTTCCTTGGAACTTAAGGCAAGTGACGGAGCACCGGGGTCTTTTGTAGTGGGTATGCCTTGTCCTTCTGACTTGGTGAGCCCCTTATAATTCAATGCATTTTTCCCCGAAAAAAGGGGGTTTTCCAACTACTGTGGTAGAGAAAGCTTTTTCCGGAATCCAACAGTTTACTCCCACTTATGGCGAGTGACGGAACATCGGGGTCTTTTTGGTGGGTATCCTTATGACTTGGTGAGCCCCACATAACCTAGGAAAGGTCCACGCAGGGTAGGTGCATACCGGCAACAGGGTAGGTTGAATCGCATGATTCAACGCATTTTTTCCCCGTTAAAAATGGGTTCCTTCCTAACCACCAAGGGTGGTCCACGGACCACCGGTGGTCCGCAGTTAAAATATGGTCCGCGACACTTAGTTGCTTTACTAAATAAAGATGACTTTTTAAAATTAAATAATACTTATTTAAGATATAGTTTTTTAAGCTTATTTACGAATTTTTTAATGGTTCCTGCGAACAATAAAAAAATCAAAGTGGTCCCTGGTCTAGAAAAGGTTGGGAACCACTGAGTTAGATAAATTGATAAGATTATTGGAAAAAGTGTTTGGTATATGTCAGGTGTAGTGCTGATTCTGCCGAAGGCGCCGAATGGACGAAAGCACAGAAGATACATTTTGTGGAAAAATAGTACTTATTACAAATACTTAAGAAGCTAGTGTGCTGTGGTCTATAGAAACAGTTCAACGATCTGAATCTCGCTCTTGGAAACATATATTATTGACAGGATATTAAACAAGTTTTTGAAACATTACTAATTTATATCATTTCGTATTAACATCTAAAACCATACGCCGAAAGGACTTACACCAAAGACTATTTAATTCATAGAATATTATTTAGGTAGAGGTTTCAAGTTACTTATTATATTCTATTCTACTTATTTTGCCCTCGTGGTTCAAGAGATCCTAACTCTGCTCCACTCTTTGAATATTCGTACATCAGACCTATGAACTTCTCTGACAAGCGTGAGAAATGTTGGCCAATTCCTCTATTTGCCTCTAGTACCTATTAAAAAAGATAGTGCTTCTGCCTTGGAGTCTATACATATACTCGTAACCTGATAATATCATCTGATACCGTACGCGTACCGGAAAACGCAGCGTGGGACGTCCACCTACAAGGTGAACTGACGACATCGTATAGGTAGCAGGGAAGCGCTGGATGCAGGCTGCTACCAATCGATCAACGTGGAAAGCATTAGAGGGGGCCTATGTTCAGCAGTGGACGTCCTATCGCTGAAATGATGATGATGATTACTAGGCTCTAACTTCTGATACATCTTTCGGTTGATCTGGGGTGGTCCTCCTCTCTCCTAATTGCAGTGCCCTACAGGGCCCAAAAATTTCTAATTTTAAGTACACAATGGATGCAATAAAATATTGAGTATTGAGTACATACGATGATGATGATCATCTGATAATATATCTGATAATCATCATCATCATTCTAGCCACAGAACGTCCGTCGTCCACTGCTGAACCCAAATGATTTCCGTACTGTCCGGTTGGCAGCGGCCTGCATCCGACGCTTTCCTGACCTCTATGAGGTTGTCGGATGAATCATATTGTGTTCTTTTTGTGGTAAATAGAGATAAATTATTGTAACACATTCCATATATTATACATAGTTTCGTGAGCGCGGCTTGCGACTACATCATGAATTATTTAGTGCCACCAGGTTGCTCTGGTAATGTCTCACTCGCTCTCGATATGACTCATCTGTTGTGGTATGGGCTAAGGTAAAGAAGAGAGAGATTTTGGATAAAGTTAAAAAAAGATTTATATCTATAAAAGCGAAAGGTCACTGACTGACTGACTGACCCACTCACTCATCACGAAATCTCAGAAACTACAAGTGCTAGGAGTCCTGGGGGTTCCTTTCCTGAACCATCTTTCTCAAAAAACATGTTTTCTTTATGTGACGATAACGAAATCTCAGCGCCTTTTTACCTACTACAATGTCGCTCTTATTTGTATTTTTTTCGGATGTTTAATAATTCTTATTGTTCCGTGATTTGAAATCAATTTAGGTACACCTTATTGGCGCATTTCTTAGAATATCTTTTGCCACATCTGCCTTGTAAAATGAATCGTTTGTTTGTTTATTTCAAGTTTTTTTAGTAATTGATTTATCAAACTTGTATATTTTTTGTTAAAAACGCTGTCATGTTCGCTCTTGTGCCTTCAAGTTTCTCATATTTACGTCATCACTAACGTCTCAACACGGGCCATTGTTACAATTTTATTTGGCAACATCATGAATATTTATCTGGACTAATTGTAATCTGATTAAGAGGTCTTTTTTATTTTCCTGCCATACTGTGATGAAAGGAGTATGTTTTGGTCTAATATATGTATTTTTAATCTTGTTGTGTATATGAGTCACGTTGTGTGATATCTGTTATCACACATCACCGGGTTTTCGACTTCATCAGACACACGCGGATGACATAGCTCAGTCGACAATGATGGCTTTGTTTCTTACAAAGAAGAAAACTTTTTTGTGGTTTTATAAACCGCATTTGATATTATTAGTGCAGGACGCTACCAATCGATCAACGTGGAAAACATTGGGGGAGGCCTATGTTCAGCAGTGAACTTCTTATGGCTGAAATGATGGTGATGATGATGGCGTAGCGGTGTTTTGAATAACCATGATCAAGGTCCTATGCATGATATAAGTAGGTAGGTATTAGATCGATTTTGTAATTGATCATTTGAAATTCCCTCGCTTCTAAGTGTGCAGAGGCACTTATGGCGTAAATCTACTCGTCCTTTTAATATAATTTTCTGTGTCAATATCAAATAAGAAACTGGTATAGTAATCTAAACAAAAATGTGCGATCTCCTTTATATTTGTCACCACTCGTACATTGTTAACTTTTATTCGGCAACGTCATGCATTATTTATCCGCACTAATTGTAATCTAATTAGTTCACGTTAATTAGACCGGCATTTGCATTGTATAGGCAAATAGGGGCATTAGGGCATTAAAGATTATTGATATTGTTTGCTAACGACATCGGCCAACAATAGGTGAGTATGGGTAACCTCTAAGTAATGTAGGTATAACAAATTAATAATGCAAATCTCCAATTATTTTTATTCTTATAAACTAAGCAACCGAATGCTAGTATCACTGATTTTCTTAAAACTACCGGTTTTTTACTAAAGCACCAAAAGTTTTAATATAACACTACAGTTTAGTAAGTACATAAAGTAGTTATACGCACTTTGTAATAAGTATGTACGGGCCTATTTCCACCTGTCGTTCCCACCGCTGCAACTCCTGTGTAGCCAGGATCTACAGCTTGACCGCTAATAAAACCCAACCAGTGAAGGTCAAGTTTGACCTTACTTCATAGGATCATTTTTATGCTCTAGATCTTACTATGGTCTTCTGTAATAAGTATGTATATTCTAAATACTCGTACTAAAAGTAATTATAACAGGTGGGTACATTGCCTGTCCCATTATTCTAGTCGTTTACTTTTTTATAGTAAATATCATATTTGCTGAATATATGTATTGTAACGTACCGTAAACACGTTAACCAGACGACACATAGTACATTATCGGTGTACTTCCTCATCTAGAACAAGTTATTTCTCAAAATAATTCTGTGGCCAGCCAAAAATAAACATCTCTAACTAGCAGCTTAAAACCAACTTCAAAGGAGCTATTCAAGGCTAAATTGTTTTGCTTCTTAGAGGAAACCAATAAGATTTTCACCCCTAATAGCCGCAAGCCGCCTCTGAGGGCCTCAGTCGCCCCCCGCGAGGCCCGACGGGGGGTCTGCTTGACCCCACAGATTACTGGAGTCACTCCTCAATAGTGCTTTATATTGTTTGGTTATTCCTACTAAAGGTTTGTATAGTTTACAAGAAAGGTTGGTTATGACATTGAATTTATTTATTTATTTATTTATTTTTATTTATTTATTTATTTATTTATTTATTTATTTATTTATTTATTTATTTATTTATTTATTTATTAACACCAACAAGACATACACCATTATAGACAATATTATACATGCTTATATAATAGGTTAAGTGCTATCTTAATTATAGGCGTTACACAAAAGAAATTGAATTAACGTAGCACAGAACATTAGTAAATTTTGAATTAACATGATTGAACGAATAAACGTAATTTTACGTTGAATGGTAAAGCGGCTATGATGACTATGGGAGCTCGTAGTCTGGAATAGAAAAAAAATAGAGTTCAACATTTCAAAATTCATTTTTTTTATTATCTTAGAACGCACATTTACACAGGTTGAGAGTCTCATTTTAAGACCTTGTCCAGACCGGCGAATTCGTCGCGAATCCTACGCTAGTAGAATCATACGCGTGTCTTGTGGACGATTGTATGTTAGATGTAGTATGATTCTATGCGCGAAGACATTTGCGGCGAATTCGCCCTCGTGGACAAGGCCTAACATTTTCCTGATTGTACTTGAGCCTCTAAATCTGTCTGTATGGAAGTTATTAATGTGAAAAAATTTGAAACCGCAATATTCTTTGTCCGTTTTAATATTGTGAAGAGTCACTTTGCAAAGAAACTATATACTAAAAAAAATAGAGTTCAACATTTCAAAATTCATTTTTTTTATTATCTTAGAACGCACATTTACACAGGTTGAGAGTCTCATTTTAAGACCTTGTCCAGACCGGCGAATTCGTCGCGAATCCTACGCTAGTAGAATCATACGCGTGTCTTGTGGACGATTGTATGTTAGATGTAGTATGATTCTATGCGCGAAGACATTTGCGGCGAATTCGCCCTCGTGGACAAGGCCTAACATTTTCCTGATTGTACTTGAGCCTCTAAATCTGTCTGTATGGAAGTTATTAATGTGAAAAAATTTGAAACCGCAATATTCTTTGTCCGTTTTAATATTGTGAAGAGTCACTTTGCAAAGAAACTATTCATACAAAAAAAAATATTTTCCTAAGTAGAATCCAAGGTAATCTCATAACCTCGGACAAACTATGGTTCTTCGATAATAAGTCACAAAAACTTCATCGTTGAGAAGTTCTGGAAACTTTTATGGTATTAAAACTTTAATTCTATCCTATTCAAATTACTTTCAGAGAGGGGTTGATTTCTATGGAAAATAAAATTGTGCCTCTTATCAGACGAGTGGCAATTGAAAACGTGATTAAAGCTTTTAGTTTAATAAGTATTTTAAAGAATAAAACTCTCCTTTTCCTTCATTGTATTTTATCGTGATCTCTTCAGTACTTTTTTTATTCACTACAAGGAAGCTCTGATTTTCACCTGACTTGAATTTGTATGTATGCTATTTTGATATTTTCTCCCTTTAATAATTCACACAGGTACACATAAAAAAATACTAAAACTGAATGATAAGATAAGTGCCATTTCGATTCACGAAAATGCTTTTAAAAGCTCAGACAATCAAATCAGCCGAACTAATGAATTTAATTTGTAATAGAAAAAGATTCTTGAGACCTTTCAGCTTAACTTTCATTGAAAAAGCCTTCACGAGTTGCTTTAGAAGCAATGTTTAAAAAACAAGTGCTTCGATTCGAGTCCTTTATCATTCAAAGCTCAACAAAATACTTGCCTGCAGTAGTGAACAAAGGTTTTTATTCCAGAAAAATATAATTTATTGTAGTACTTATCTATATCTATACTATAATATTATAAATGCGAAAGTAACTGACACAGCCTGTCTGTCCGTCTGTCTGACTGTCTGTCTGTCTTGCATCACGCCTAAACGACTTAACCGATTTTGATGAAATTTGGCATAGAGATAGTTTGAGTCCCGGGAAAGGACATAGGATTTGTCCCGGTTTTTGAATAAGGGACGCGCGCGATAAGGTTTTTCTGTGACAAATAAAATTCCACGCGGGCGAAGCCGCGGGCGGATAGCTAGCACTTTATAATATATCTTGGAAATGAACATATTGGAGTCTCAGACTATCTTGTACTACCAGCTACTTTAATCGGTAAAATACAGGAGTTGGAAGTATAATTTCGACTAACTAGGTTACTAGATATAACCTCTTATTAATGCATATTTATTTAGATAATATGATAAACAAGCATCACAGCCAAATGAAAACTTATTCAAAACTCTTTACACTAAAGTATAAACGAGCGAAAAAGATCTTCGATTGCTACTCCGCTCTTCCCTAGAGGCGTCTGCAATCCAGCTAAGAAATCCAACCCTCAATTACTTAAGCAACCCCCTGTTAAGACGCTTAATTGCCGGTATCCTTTCTCATTTAAATTTAACCCAGGTATTAGTCGCGAGCGATGTTTATTTTGGGAAATATAAGACCCCTTTTTCAACCCTTTGAGGATTAAGCGCCTTGGGTTGCATAGGTTCGTTTGGTGCGCAAAGAAACATGCAAATCGAAACCATACAACAATTCGTCACCTTATGAAAGCTGATTTTGGGTCATAGATAAAAATCTTGCTCTACAAATGGCAGAGAGAATCGAAAGGGGTCGCACATTAGATATTAGTATTCGATGTTCCCACATGTGCACTTAGTCTAGACACCCCTCGATTGGGCCCACTAGAGTGAGCCCGCCGTAGGCTGGACTTTGGTCCAACACCGCGGTGGTGGGCAACCCTCTAGTTGGGTTCGCCACTGATCGGGCGCCTTATGCGCTCGATACGGCCCAATCGCGATGCGGACGAACCCACGCGAAGCGAGGCCCATACTCGCCACTCTGCCCGGTGAAGCTGGAAAAGCTCCTCAAGCTTCAGTCTGAAGTAGCAGTAATAGAAGTTATAGTGTTCGGTGTAACTGAGCACAGTCACTAAGCCTAGGCGCAGGCCACCTACTTTTAGTTGACCGATAGTTGGGACGGGCTGTTAATCAGTATGGGCATGTATGAAAGTGTGCTTATTACACCGATTTGATATCGGCCGATTCTTCATACAAATTAGAATTGGGCCCGACTATCGGCCGACTAACAGTCGGTGGTCTGCGCCCAGGCTTGTGACTGTGCTCAGTTACCCCGAATGACTGTACTAATTGTGCTATAACTTCTATTACTACTATTACTGCTACTTCAGACTGTCATTTCTCGGATTCAAAACCTATGCAGTGCGGGTCTCTAAAATAAAATGTTTATTTCAACCACCTCTGTGGTCTAGTGGTAAAACCACCTGCTTCAGACGCAGAAGTCCCGGGTTCGATTCCCAGTGGGGGCAGATTTTTCTGTTCGGTTTGGTTGGTGGTAGGGCTTGTTCTAAGTCCGCCTGGCTAGCTACCACCATCTTACCTAACTCTGTCGCCATAACAACAATGTTATCAGCATTGTTGTGTTCCGGCAGTTAGAGGTAAGATAGCCAGCCTCCGTGGTTGAGGATTCCGGGTGAAGCTCGCTTCTACCTTCGACCTGATCAGCACTTACCATCAGGTGAGATACAGGCCAAGAGCTTCCTAGTTGTGGATAAAAAAAAATTTTGAATTCTCCAAAATAATACTGTAACATTATTTAGTAATCCCAACCAAAACGTTATTCCCACAACCTAAACGCCTCCCTTACTTATTCATGTGCTTTTAATAGAACATGTCCCCGCCCAGATTTCCGTCATACTCGTAAAAAGAAAAGCCAGTGCAGTGTTCGCGGCTCCGAAAACTCATTACGCCGGACCGTCTGCCGCACAATTAGGGGCCGCATTAAAAAAACAGGCGGCACAGTACGGGGTTTTTGAGGAAGGGTCCTGTAGGTATAATAATAATAATAATTGTCCGGAGGTTCCTCAGCCTGTGACCCTGACCACCGGTAGCTTGGGCCCTGCTCCGCTGCCAGCGGGTTAACTATTTTTAAGATTTTTGTTTTTATAATGTATTTTTATTTTTTGATAATTACATCGTAAAAAGAAAAAAATAAAAATAAGAAAGAAAAATGAATAAAGAAATAATAATAATAAATACACTTTATTGCACACCAAACAAATAACATAACAGAAGAAAAGGAACACGCAAGGTACAATTAGGCGGTCTTATCGCTATGAAGCGATCTCTTCCAGACAACCTATGGTGAGGACAGTTACTTGAAACAAATATGAAGGGGAAGGCGGTGTCGAAACTAAAGAAATAAATGAAAACAAAAGGCATAGGTACAATTTAAACCAAAATAATACATACAAATAATACACAAAATATGTATATTAATAGTCTGTTTTTGGAGTCAATGTGACTTAATTTGTATGAACTGTGGTCACAGCTGTACGAGTGCTTTGCGTGCGGAGTTAATCTATTAGTTCTATCTCTAGCTGTCGTTCATGCCAACATTTCGTTTGTGCGAAAGATTGAGAGAAAGATAGAATAATAATAATATAATAATAATAAATCTTTGGACAATTTCACACAGCGCCAGCTAGCCCCAAAGTAAGCAACTCAATGCTTGTGTTATGGGTGCTAGCTTAACGGATATACTACATATATACTTTTTTTTATTAAATACATACATATTATACATATTTACACCCAGACCCGTCACAGAAATTAAAATTCATCATTTCAATTTCTGCTCGACCGGGAATCGAACCCGGGACCTCTCGGCATAGTAGTCCGTTCTGAACCACTACACCAAACGGCCGACTAGAATCCCATTCTAATTATCGTTCTCTTCACTAACATTTGTCCCAACTCCCAAGTCCATTTCCAATTTGCAACCGCATCAGTTGGCGTGTTGCTGTTGTATATCATTATCAAGTAAACTACCAGCAGTTCAGCACGACTCCAAGTAGGAGTAAGTCCAACTGCCAATGTGTGCTGTGCTTACACTGGCAGCGTATTGGAAAGCCTAGCTGTGGATTTTATGGTTGTTATAATGATGGCAAATTTCCGCCAAAGCAATTACATATGTACGAGGTACAAAGTATAAAGACAATTTGTCGTATACTATGCCTACAAAGATTAAATTACTCATTGAGACGTATTTCTAATAAAATGAATTTCATTAGAAAAACTCAGGCCTAAGGAACCCTAAAAACAAGCGCTTAAGGGCCGTCCGCTCCACACTAGTTCTGCAATAAAAGGTAGTGTATCCGTCTTTATAAGTACTCCTTTGGTAATTACTCGCCGGCGAGGATTTGCAGATTTTTCTGTTTCTAACTGAAGTAGTTCTGGCTTCGTGTTTTGATTAGTTTCGTCAGTTTTTAGGATATACTTTTCTTTTTCTTTTCTCGAAACGTGAGGGTTTTGGTCATTATTTTGTTTTATGTTAGTGAATATTTTCTACATTTATACACACCCTATGAATAGCCATGGATGGATTCTTATTACCTAAGGCTGGGTTGCACCATCTTAAGCTTCAACCACACCAACGCGTGCAGATCGCCATTGCTGGCGCGATCAGGCGCGATCATAGGCCAATGACAGGTCGCGCGTCCCATGACAGTCCGCGCTACCTGTCATTGATCATATGGCCTATGATCGTGACGGCGATGGCGATCTGTACGCGTTGACGTGGTTGAAGCATTACTTTAACTTTAACAAACGTTATCGCGCCGGTTATCGTCATAGTTACCGTTAAAGTTGGGTGGTTCAACACAGCCTTAAGTGTAGAAAAGAAAAATAAACAAAGGTACCTACGCCATTATTTTTATAGTTACTTTACGGACGACAGTCGGAAAATTAGCATTCAAATTGTAGTAATAATAATAATGTAGTAATAACCCGCCCCGGGTGCCAAGCATCAGGGGGTGACACAAGTCGCGCAGATTAGTACTCCCTGGCACATCTGCATGGCAAATCTGCGGTTTATGTCATGATACGGGGGGGTGGGGGGTGCGATTGTCTTTCAATCGGTAGGAAACCCCAAAAATCCTGGGGGGGTACCAGGGGGTGTTATAGGACTTGTGACGGGGGGGGGGGGATGATCGCCCCGGGTGCCAACCCATGCTACGCCGCCACTGTATGTAATATTATTGTTAGAGTATTTTATCTGTAGTTATTATTTGTGTACATCTATGTTGCATTAGGTATGTATGTTTATTATGAGTTTTTTTTAGTATTGTACGCGCCTCAGCCGCCTCTCACATTTGCAGTCTCACTTACTAGGTGTGCTGGAAGAAATTTCTTTTTAGAAATAATCTTTTTGTAGGTGGACAATAAACTATAAATAAATAAATAAGAATGACGTCAATTTCGAAACACCCCCCCCCCCCTATCTATCATTTACCGTCATCCGCAGACCAACCCCCCCCCCCCCCCTAATTTAGAATGACGTAATATATGGACGGCCCCATACCAGTAAAGTCATTTTAGTTAGATTAATGCTTTGTTACTGTCTTTCAAAGGTTTATCTATGCATGATGGAAAGAGATAAAACATCGTTTTAATTACAACCATTTCATAGTATTATGTTTGAGTCTTGCTCATCTCACGCAATTTATTTAATAATACAATTGCGTTAGCAATCAGTTTAACTATAAACTTTACAACTTAAAATAATAGCTCTATTACTGGTCCTTCGAGCCGGATCCGTGCCTGCAATTAAACTCAGGTGTCTGGTGTATTATTTCCTTCGCACAAATAACAATAGTTAAATGTTGAAGTAACTATTACCGGAATTATGTCTATCATTTGATAAACCGTTTATTTACCCCGAGTGAAGTTATTTCGCAATAACAGGTTCGTTAAATGACTCACCGACTTGTTGTCTTGTGTAGGATAGGTGTTGATAAATGTAGCTCATAATACTAGGGGAAGATACACTAACCGCTCGAACTATAAACAAAACTTGACTGCATCTGTCCATCTATCAAGATATACTCCGAGTGCAGTTGAGTATACCTATACTTATTCACAAAATACTCAATAGAGGTTAGTTTTTTTTACCTCATATCAATGACAGTTGTCGCAAAAATAATGTTTAGATATTTCTAGCACAGGATTTAAAAATGAGAATTTCCGGGTACTTTTAAGACACAGTAGTATAGTAAAATAGTACTATATTTATTACAACTACATAAATAACCGTAGTATTTAGCATGTTCTCGTGTGCGTGTGTTCCTATACTTACTCGTATAATAATATCAATTGCACCATTGCAAATATTGATATTGCATGTTAGTCTAGTATGTGAATATGTGTGCAATAAGCTTTACAGCAAAGAAACAGATCCTCACCTCTGACATTACCTCCCACTGCAGTTTCAATTACATTACGGGTAGACAGATAATGTGACGACATGCGGATTCTGGTCTGTGGTAGTGTGGTTATCTTGATAATGCAACAACTAGTCTAGAAATCTGGTTAACTAAACTAGACGGATACATTAAGAGAACCTTTTTTAAAAACAACTAGTTAATTTGTGTAAATATTTTTTTTTCTATATGTGGAAATATGGAAAACACTTTTACGGTGCCAAAGAAATTCTTATTTAGTAAGATTTACACAAAGTTTGTTAAATATAGTTCCATTTTAAAGAGTAGAACGATTTTCAGACATAATCTCTTTTAGAAAACGAAAAAACAATTTACCCAGAAAAAATACTAAAAAATAGAGAGATGTTTCCAGGAATAACTAAATGCGAAACATCGCAAAGTTTCCATTTTATTTTAAGTAAAGAATCTACGTCAATGGAATAAGTAACAAACACCTACCTTTCTGCTTGCGCGAAAAATCCTTAGTTATTTCTGGCACTGTTTTTTTCTCTCTAATCCTGCCAAAGTATTCCCTCAAAAATCATTCCCTTAGTACTTCTCCAAACAGAGCCCAATTCGGCGAAACGATTTCGTCATATCTCACTATCTTTTTCACCCTCACTCGCAGTAAAAATAACTAAGTGAAAATGAGACAGATAGAGGTCATAAAGTCAAAATTGTTTTTCTCGGCAGACACCAAGAATTGCGAATTCATGAAAATGTTAATAATTTTTATGGAGGTTTTTTAACTGAACCGAAGGGAGGCTTATTTATTTAAGGGGATTGGAGGCAGTGTGCTTAAGTAGATAGACTGTAATTTGAATCTTAATACTGTGCCATTATTTATTTTGAGTAGAAAAAAATGCATGGGCTTTCCAGAAGCGAGGAACGGTGTCAAAAGAAAAATCGACTATTGCTGAGCATTGTTAGAACAATTAATAGCTGTCTTCCATCTTGATTTGGGATTTATTAGTAAATTATGCAAACTGTGCTCTATTATTTTATATCAAGGTCATAATCAAGGGACGTGTCTCATAAAAAGATGTCAAAGAGGTTTCATCTACGTGTATTTAGATTCATTCACTTGGAGAATTATAGTTCATACATATAAAGGTTTGTAATCATTGGTAAACAAAGGCATGAACTATAATTATGTATAAACAAGATAACGATAAACACAAGATTTTTCAACTCAGTAACATAAACAGTTGTCCATATCGAGATTCGAACCTGCACCTCGAGAGGTGTTGACTCTACTTTACATTCATTACGCTCATTGGTTATAACCACAATATTCAACTGTAATGGCTTTCGCTATAAATACACGATTATGTATTTCCCATTTTAACAAGAAGCTTTCAGCTTTATTAATGAGAGAGTTAATTGAATTTGAGATTATGAAGTGCCGTTTTTAACCACAATTTTAGGGGATTTTATTTAATTAATGTGGTAGGGAAATAAGAAAATATGAGCGGCGTTTTTTAAAGCACCTACTGTGATGGGGAAATCTTTTTCATAATATTCATTTTAAACACAGCTAATAAATATAATTAGGTAATATTTAAGTCAATATTATTTTTCTTAGAGTAGTTATGTAGTAAGTACCCGCTGTCTAAGGCATGGTTTCTTGATAATTAGTAATAACCAACTATCAAATGCTACCAATAGTTAAATATAAACAAAGGAACTAATAGTTAAAAATTGTAACTAAAAGTCAAACTAACCATCGTTCGAAAACCCAATTTCGCTGATATTTTAACCACTTGTGATTTTAAATGTTGACAAGTGGTTGTTTTAACTACAGATCAAAAAACTGGGCCTTGGTGTTTGTAGCTTTGTAGATTTTTCTAAGGCTGGGTTGCACCATTCTAATTTAACTTCGACAAATGTCAAAAATCTGTCAAACTCCATACAAAAAGCAACGGTCATCGTTATAGTTACCGTTACAGTTAGGTGGTTCAACTCAGACTGAGAATTTTCTCTGTCATTAGATATTCTACAAAGTTACTATGCAAGTATAATGCCGTCTACTGCAAAGATATTTCATACAGCCAGGACTTATTGCCACTGAGACAACTCAAACATAAAAGTTGGAAAGTACAGTAGGGACGTTACTAGTTTATCTTACACTAGCTGACTCGGCGAACTTTCTACATCGCCTATGTTCATCAGAAATAATGAATTAATCTTATTGTGAAAGTTTTTTTCAAATCGATTCAGTAGTTTTGGAGCCTATTCAATACAAACAAGCAATTAAATCTTTCCTTTTATATTGTAATAGTGTAAATACAATACACAAATTGCCAAGAAGCACCTACAGGGTAATAATGTAAAAAAAGTTATTTCAACACCGACACCAGCAAGGAAAACATCGTATCTCAGTTTGAATAGGATCGTTGAAACATTTTTGAAAATGAAAACTCTTACTGTGATTATAAACTATTACTGATACGAATATACGAGTAACTCTACTGTTACTATATCATTTGTGACTAGTACACAACGCGAACCTATTCCCGTTTAGATCTTCATAGTGCCACGTTCCACAAACAAACTAGGGACAAATAAATATTTCACTGAACTTAGTTTCGTGCTCCCAATACTAAACGCTAAAACGTCTGGCCACTGAGTATTTGAAGATTTGAGTAAGAAACTAGTTTTCTATGTATTTAGTCTGCTAGAAAATACTTTTAAAGTTCGTCATCTTCTCAGGGTTAGCTGGAGGAGAATGCCAAATGGAATTAAGTTCGCCTTATGTACTGTGATTTATGTGCAATGTGCATATAAGTACGGAATCATGAATTTTTTTGAGAGTTACGATGTACCCAAGCTTGCAATACTCCGACCAAACTGGATAGCAGAAACGCTAATACAAAGTGATTTTATAAGATTTTAAACTAGCGTTCCATTACAACTAAAATAGAAAGACACGGGTCTTAACGCGACGTTTATTAATGAGTTACATTATGTACTCACGGCTTGACGTTTCGGCTGCTATGCTACAGCCGTGGTCAAAAGCACAATTTGACTCAAATTGACTGAATTTGTCCGGTCATTAATGGTTTTTGACAAGTCAATTTACATCTCTAAATTCCAGACAGTCAAATCCTCTAACTACTTAACCAGACCACGTTAAATGATAATGTGATTTACAAAATCCAGTAACTTCCTATTTATAACACTCCACTTGAAATACTCGTTGTCACCCGTCTCTTAAAATGTGTCTGACTTATAAATCACAATAATACCTAGCCATGAGAACTAGATCAGATATAATCTAACGCTTATCTGACCATTATTCTTCATTGTGTCCTAAACGCTGTGTGTGGGCTACAGGATAAATCCTTATTTCAAAACTTGTGCCATGTGGGCGGTTCTGCGATCTTTGGACGAAATAATTAATGCGAATCTATACTAATATTATAAAGCTGAAGAGTTTGTTTGTTTGAACGCGCTAATCTCAGGAACTACTTACTGGTCGTATTTAAAAAAAATCTTGTTTGTATTGGATAGCCCATTCATCGAGGAAGGTCATAGGTTAATTACTTTTCGCTACGACCAATAGGAGCAGAGAATCAATGAAAAATGTTGCGAAAATGGGAACTGTGTCAAACTTTTTCACGCGTACGAAGTCGGGGGCACAGCTAGTGTTAGATATCGAGAAAATATGGATTATAGTGTGTAGGAGGGATGGCATTATCTCTTATCAGCTTGAAATGGTGTCAATTGTAATTATTTTGATGGGCGTAGGTGGTTTTGGATCAAATTTCTTGGAGGTGAGGTTCACCTTACCGTAGTGAGTGTGGGCGTCACGTCGAGAGGAAAATGCATATTTTTGGCGTGAAAATTAATATGACGTGACATAGTCCGAAATGGTGAAGAAGAAGTTCGTTGTTTGGAATCCCAAAGGTCCCTCCTTCGGGATTCCAAGTATGTATAAGGTATTAGTGGACGAGCGCTACTATAGGGAATATTACTTTGGGTAAAAAAGATTTAGCCTCGAATAATTGTATTCCAAAAGCATTCCAAAATTGTTGCATATGTTTGCTTCTTTGAATAAATAACCCTTACTTGAAACCGTGCACGATATCAATAGAATTATCAATATCCATGTAGACGTCATGTTGGTTTATAGTTTTCGTATTTCGGCCCGGTTACTTTACGATCGGTGAAGTTTTGTTGCATTTGTATGCAGAAACCAACTGGTAACGACAGGGCCGTATTTACCTTTCTATGCGCCCTGGAAACTGAAGGATAACAGGGCCCTTTTCCTCAAAAAAATGCTGAATTATAGAACTTTGCGTATTCTTTGTATTTATGGGCTAGTGTTTATTTTTTTTTGTGTGGCGCCCCATTTTTGTGGGGCCCTGGGTTACTAACTGGTAACAACAGGGTTGTCTTTAACCTAGGTACTGGAAACTTGAGGTTAAAAGGGGCCCTTTTCCTAAAAAAATGTGCTAAATTGTAGCTAACTTTACGTACGACTCTTTGTATTTATAGGTTACTGTATTTTTTTTTGGGGTGGGGCCCCATTTTCTTTGGGCCCTGGGCCCATACCCAGTGGGAAAGAGGGGCCTGTAAAGTAACTACATGAGCGTGAATATGAGAATTTACTGTTTAAGTTTCAGTTACACCATTTATAATATAACGTTTCTGTTTCGTTGCAGTTAGTGCTGCTTTTATGGCTTTATTGTTGAGCACGGAAAATGAAAATTTTGCGGCGCAATAAAATGTAGTTTACTTGTTTTATTACTTTCTTAAATTTTTATTCTATTTTAAGATCTTTTTACAGCGCTTTTATTTATTACATCAGGTATTCCACAAAATATGATTCATAAACGTTTATAACCACTAAAAATTGCGGGCATTAACCATTTTATATCCAACCAAACCTGTGAAGATGTACCCTTACGTAATGTCATTTAGATAGACAACTGGCCGACTACAGAGGGCTGTTAATCGATATAACATGTACGCGCATTACACTAATTTGGTATCGGCCGATTCTTCATATGAATGCAAAGCCGACTAAACTATCGACCGACAAATATACTGTAGTCTACGGGACTATTCCCACCTCTCGTTCCCACCACTGCAACTCCTGTGTAGCCAGGATCTACAGCTTGACCGCCACAACAACCAAAACCAATGAAGGTCAAGTTTGTACCGGGGGAAAGTTAAACTGTCATTGGACCCGCGACGAAATTAATCAAAAGAACATAGGAGGAGTTCGAAATTAAGGTTCGACTTCCCTCCATTGCAAAGCGGATGACAGGTGACAAACAAAGGTTTAAAACCTTTAAGGAAAGATTATGCACCACGGACAATAAATATCAATTAAGGGGGCCTATCTTATGAGCAATTAGCAACCTGCCAATAATATTTTTCACAAAATCGCTTAAAAGTAGTAGTCTAGAGTAATAACGTCATTATGAATGTTGGTAACTCTTAACTAACAGACCCTCCTTCTTTCCAGTAATCGAGTCCGGGGACGAGCCAGCCGCCTGCAGTGGTCGGAGAACCTTGGTCCTGTCCAACCACCAGAGCACAGCAGACGTCCCCATGCTGATGGCAGCTTGGAACCCTCGCCCTGGAGTCCTGCCCAACCTGATGTGGATCATGGACAGGGTGTTCAAGTTCACCAACTTCGGGATAGTCAGCGTGCTGCATGAAGACTTCTTTATACAAGCGGTAAGTTGCATTATCTACATTATTACATTACAGCAGACGCCCCCATGGGTCAGAAAGGTTCTGGAGTGGAGGCCACGTAAAGGCTACCGCAGCGTAGGACGTCCACCCACAAGGTGGACAGGCGACCTCATAAAAGTAGCAGGAAGGCGCTGGATGCAGGCTGCAAACAACCGGCCAATCTGGAAATAATTGGGAGAGGCCTATGATCAGTAGTGGACGTCCTATGGTTGAAGTAATGATGATGATGAGACGTCCCCATGCTCATGGCTGCCTGGAACCCGCGCCCTGGAGTCCTGCCCAACCTGATGTGGATCATGGACAGGGTGTTCAAGTTCACCAACTTCGGGATAGTCAGCGTGTTGCATGAGGACTTCTTTATACAAGCGGTGAGTTGCATTATGTTCTATTAATTTAATTATCAACATTTTATTTGAATTTGTGTCTACTGAGTGCAGCGGTTGAATGCACACATTTGTCGGTATTTTTAAATGGATAATGGTATCATTTAAGATGCGATAATAACGTTACCGACTTAATTATTTAATTTTTAGCGTTAAGAGTCGCATCTCAAACTAATTTGAAAATTATAAATAACTTGAAAAAATCGAACTGCCTAAGGCGGGAATTGAACCCACGACTTAAGTTAAAAGTCTTGCTATGAAAACTGGTGGACGAACGTGTTTGCGAATGAAGATTTTCTTATTTTGTTTTTATAGCCTACGGACACTACGGTATTTTGGTATTTATTAAAAGTTTATTAGAATTTCTTATTTTTCTTTACGCTCTCTTTTATAGAGTAAAACATCTCTCACCTAAGACTATCTTAGCTTTATAAATGGAAAAAAATACACTATCGTTTCTTAAAGAATCTATGCCAGATGCTAAAAATACTTTGTATTTTATAAATAACATTCAAAAACATTTTTGTCAAGACACATACTTAAGCGCTGTCTTCAGAATACGGGCTTAAGCAGGAAGGTCAAGTATTCCACTCAGCGCCACTGAACCACATTCAGGGGCTACTTATTTTAAGAGAAAAGATAAGGACGTCTCTAAATATGTAAAGTGTGGGTTCCGTCGTTATATTATTATGACGTATTAGCTATTTTAGTACGCTGAAGATACGGATTTTTTAAATCACTTTATATGACCAACGTAATGTCGGATATTTATGTTACGATGTGTGTATTTCTAATGTAGAGATGAAATTTTTTTAGTAGCAAATGTGCTATTTACTATGTTCCGCTATAGTCAATAGCATTGTAAAGTTTCATCAAAATTCATCTAGCAGTTTCTGCGTAAAAACATCTTGCGTAAAAATTACCTCCTACATTTTTACAGGATATTTTACCCAAGA
This sequence comes from Ostrinia nubilalis, assembly GCF_963855985.1. Classification (NCBI taxonomy): domain Eukaryota; kingdom Metazoa; phylum Arthropoda; class Insecta; order Lepidoptera; family Crambidae; genus Ostrinia; species Ostrinia nubilalis. The sequence goes on from NC_087101.1 coordinate 1,510,813, forward strand.
ATATAAACAACTTTCACTATGGGACCAACTCTGAAATTAACTAAAAAAATCAGCAGTATTAATACAAAAGTTCAATACAGGTTTACAAAAATGTATGAAACAGCAATTTTTTTTTTTGTATAGTAGGTAAGTAGGTATAGATGTGATATCATAAGAATATTTCTTCCCACACATGGAACCCCAAAACAAGTATCAGGTAAAGGATTCCCCGGGGAACGTTGAAGGTAATGAGATAGCACAGAGTGGTCTTATTCGCGCTTGCTTTGTGGGAAGAACCCGGATTATCCGAGTATAAGCAGCCTTCCTTTCAACCCGAAATTTTGAGGAAACTATGTAGGAAAAGATGAGCCCGGGGCCTCTTAGACCCAGTCTGAGACTAAATAGTTTTCTGAATAGATAGTGTGTGGTAGCGGAAAGTTATTCATATTATTTTGGCTGAAATTGAAGGAGGTACGTGTAAATTATTTGCCTTATTTTGTAGAAGTAGCAAGTGTAATATACTATTTGAATTTAGGACGATAGTAAAGTTTAAGGAAAATTGTGTACTCTGCAGTCAATGATCAAATTCTCTCAGAAATCAGAAAAAAAATACAAATAAGTACTTAGCTTTGGACAATTTCACACAGCGCTATCTAGCCCCAAAGTAAGCAATTAATATGCTTGTGGTATGTGTAAAAAGTGGGATCTAATAGTACATTTTTATGTAGGATTCTACTATATAACGCTCTACTAAAGTTAGTGTCAATCATTAATAATGACCCAAATGACCTTTCAAATACATTACCGATCGATACAATAAAACTCACCCTATTTTAGGACTGCCACTTATACCACAGAATAATAATAAGTAGGTACTTAGATTTACGTTGTCATGAGACTCATACACATCAGACCATACATTTTTGTTTCAAAATCGACTCTATTACAACCACATAAGAGATCACAGTGTCAAGCTTGACGTGTTTCTGTAATACATTCATTACTGATCTTACGCCATGATTGATGAAGCTAGAATCATTGTTTTGATGTTACGAAATAAGCCTAAAGCCGTACCCGGATCAACTCGACATTGACCGGAGAAAGTGATTCAATGCGTCGTATTGCTCAAGTTCTTTATTATGATGAGGTTGAAATGGTAATGTGAATTATCCTACTTAATATTATAAATGCGAAAGTTTGGATGTCTGGATGTTTGGATGTTTGTTACTCTTTTGCGCAAAAAGTACTGAACTGATTTTGTTGAAACTTTACAGTATTATTGTTTGTAACCCAGATTAACATATAGGCTATAATTTATGCCGATCTGTGACACTAAATTTCACGCAGGTAAAGCTGCGGGCAAAAGCTAGTTGTAAAATCATTTGAGCATCAAAAAGTTTTTTATTTTCTCAAACAGTTTTTCACTTTTTTGACAAGACTCGAGCAGTGCCGTAACTAGGGCGGTGCCAGCGGTGCCCAGGCACAGGGCGCAGACCCTGGAGGGGCGCAGAAATGACCAGACCAGTATCTAGTTTTGTTTCATGCACGCTCCGCACCCCCCCCCCCCCCCCCCCGTAGAAGGTTACTTTTTATTCAAAAAGGTTACATTTTTTTATATTTCTCGCACCGGGCGCATAAAAGGCTAGTTACGGCACTGGACTCGAGTAGGTATATTAGTAGTGATTTTTACTATAAATTATTTAGTATTTTCGACGGGTATCCAACATGGTGTTTATAAGTAAGGGACTTAAAAAGCCCTTAGTGTATTATTAGAGCTTATAATAAGTTACGTAGCACCCTTCAGCGCTTTCCTTTAACTTACCCTTCACGTGTGTTCAAAATACTCTCGCAAATGCCCTTTTAAAGTATTTTCCGTCCGATTATATTACTAATTGCTATTTTCGCTATCCGATTGATTGGACAATCGTATTTAGTGTCGTTTGTGAATACAGAAGCGAATCACCGACAATACATAATTCAGCCCTAATCAGTGGCGTAGCTAGGTAACCAAGGGCCCTGGGGGAAATAAAAAATGGGGCCCCACTGCAATCTAAACTGGTTAGATTTTATCAAATTTATTTACATTAAGCTTACTTACTCGTGATACAGCATTAATTTTTTAAACCGTTCTCTTCTCTTCACAATAAAACGCACATCGATGAATAATAAAACTCACATTATCGCTATCCGTCAAATTTAAAATACTGCCAACGACAGAAAGAATTTAGGGAATTCCCTAGGTACCTATAACTTTCAAATTTCTCTCTATTTATTTTGAAAATGGGAGAAATTTTTAAAAGTTCAGTTCAACAGATATTTTCTAGTAAGGATTCGGGGGCTGCCCCGCCTTGTCCCTTAGTAGCTACGCCCCTGGCCCTAATCTACATCAGCTATCACCTGCCTGTTCAATGCATTTCAGTTTCATCGATAATTTAAAATCGGACAACGCACTCGATGTAGACCACTCGACCCGACAGACTCCGGAATAAAAGGTCGTGATCTGTTAACCCATTAACCTCTATAGAGACACTTTGATTTTGTATCATATTTCAAAATATTCACTTATTCTTATCATTAAATCCCTGAAGAATCCAAAGACCCCTGAAGAATCCTCAAGGCATTAATTTCGCGCTTTTTATCAACCTCTTTAAAATAGACTCCATCGTTCTACATTGCGTTTTCAAAGACGTCGACTCAACTAAATTAATTAAATTAAGCTAAAACAGTACCTACTTAAAGTTCGCTTGAAAGCTTGCGAAGAAAATATCTTTTCATTTACTCGTTCAAGTCTTGAGCTATGAAAACATATTTATACAAATAATATGGCAACATTTTCCACATAGTCATCAATCAATGTCATGCCCTCTTATAAAAGGTAAAATAACGTTCACGAAAGTTCTATAACTAATTGTAACTGATGTTATTTTAAAGCGCAGCGAGGAGGAAAAAGCTCAGAAATCCGGGAACTTAACTCGATCGGATAGAAGCTTTAGGGAAGTGCACGTAAATGTTGCAACGTTTAAGTTATTATACCATCCTCACTAAAATCATGGACAAGACTTTCGACTTCCGCCATTTACGTAGAACGTTGAGCCGAGTTAAGTCAAGCGTTGGAAATTTGCATGCGAGCAGCATTTAAGTAGACTGTTTCAGTAATTATTTTAACGTGGATGCGAACGTGTTAAGTTCCTTTCTCTAGTAGTTACTTTCTTTGCTAAAATACTTGTATAAAAATATTTTTTTTTTTTTTCAAAAAATATTTTTAATTTTTTTAATGGATGAGAGAGCATTTCAAAGATCTTTTGTAGCGGGGTGGCGTACCATTGCCGGCGTCATTCAATGCCATGGATTGACCTTTCCATTCCATTGACAGCTGTTAGCGTGTATCTGTGTGTTATACTCGTAGCATATTCCAGCTACAGTTTTCCATAAAATTTTAACATGGTTTCATCTATTTATAAGTTACCCATGATCATTAGGGGCTCTAGCCAATGTATTGTAACTGTACGACAGATTATTAGTTTGCGATAGCCACGCTATGTACAGGCGACAGCACATCAGACTATACATAATGTAATGTAAAACAGATTTTTTTATAAGTACATAAGGTAGGTAGGTAGATACTGCGTTTCATCACCTATAGTGCTGTCGTTTGGACCTAAGTCGTTGACCATAATAGCACATTACCTATAGCGCCTATTCTGAATCTAAATTGATAGCGAGAATGATAGTTGTACATCAAAATCAAAAGTTACAAATCGTCAAATACTCTTAAGGAGACTTTACATGGCTCATTATTTTTTGAGTAGTTAAAGAGGAACCCTTTGTCTCTGTTACTTAGATTTTTAGACACCAGAATGGGTTCCATCTATACCATCATTTTGTCTGCGGAAATCAAATTAATTGATATTAAATTAACTCCGTCGAGCTGACGTATTGGCCGAGAGGCGTACGCGATAATTAATTTTGTTTTCCTTTTAAATCGATTCTCTCTGATCGTTAATTTTAATAATGCACACAATGATATGGGCCGTAGCTCTGTAATGATGAGTGATTGCACGAGGGGTAATTGGTTAAGGGGTGAACACGAAAGGTAATTGTCGTATCGACTTCTGTCTATAGCCCCATATTCACAAACATTACCACAGAACAGAGATTCAACGCTGTGCGTTCCATTTGCTGCTTCACATAAGCAAGCATCGTTTGTGAATACGGGCGTAAGTTTGTTTTGTGGTCATAATCCAATTCTATTTATCAAAAATTTTTCAAATCGGTTTATTAGTTTCGAAACCTATTCAATACAAACAAACAATCAAATATTTCCTCATCATAATGTTGTGTAGATTTTTATAGTAGCGTCAAAGCAAGAATTTACGAATATTGTGTTTTCACTATGAGGAAAAATTACTTCGATAACGAATTCAGTATTGTGGTTTCCTCGTTAATTTTTTTACTGAATTTTCTTGTACAGGTGTATTAAAGATTTATATCGATGAAAGATCTTACAAAAAAGAATTATCAGTCTGGTCTAAAGGTGCGTGCGGAATATTTACATTTACAATTATATTCATTAAAATACTGCCTAAAAACACAGTTCATTTACATGTCTTATCGTATATTATCATTAAATAAGACAAAAAGTAAATAATCGTATAATTGAATCATCCTCGAAGCTTCTACATAAGTTTTAATCCACTGCTAATTTAGTCATTCCTTGTACTTTTGCTTTGTTTTTATTTTATTGTATTTTGCATATGCTACCTGAGTTGCAGGTGCGAACGATCCTTATTTTTACAGCCTGTTCATGGCCATCTGGGATATTTTAATGGATTTCACAAATGACCTTATGTTTTTGTATAAATTTATTTATAAATCGTCTCGAAGGGATCCTTTTAAGTTTATTCCTTAAGCAAAATTAAGTTGTCAACGTAAGTGCGTAACTGATATCTTTTAAATGTCCAGTTTGATTTCAGTTACAAAGATAAGGATTCCTTGTCAGGACCACAGAACCCTAAAAAGGAATTTGCCACGAAATATTTGTTATCTATTTTCGATCAATTTGGTTGGTTTTCAACATAGATCCGTAAATTTTATTCTAGATAGATAGTTAGGCAATAATAGCACTGAGGTTGTGATATCAGTGTGCCGATTTGAGAGGTTGCTTGTTTGATTCCCGTCGACAGCTGAATTATAGTGGTTAACTCGCTTCTCTTATGTATATTTTGCTTATCGGTTCTCTAGTGGCCAACTTCAGTTTGTGCTTTATTTTATAGCTTCTATTTTCACAACAACCCACCACAAAAACATTTTGAACTTAATTTTTATATAAAGTCTTTTAAAAATGTATGAACAAATCGTATCGTACTCGTAGATTCTAGATCTTTTGGTTGTCTATTAAATGTTAAAAAGTTACATTTATTTGCTTAAATGTACGAGTTAAATCCACAAACGAAATTAATTGCAGCATACAGCGGAACATACAGATTAACTGAACTTCCTTAAATTAATAAAGTTGTAGAAAACAGCACTACGTTATGTTTGCCCCAGTTGTACCAGGAAAGTTGGGGTACAGTCAGCCTCAAACAGTTCGTGCCACCCAAAGTGGCAAATTTTGATAACACAACCTTATTCTAATTGTAACAAAGACGTGTTGCGAACTTTCTGGGTACTTTGGGTGTCACGAAATATTTGATGCTGACTGTACGTACAGTCGCGGACAGGGACACAGTGCAAACACATAATTTTGAACGTTGCGTCGTTACTACATTGAATTAAGAGCTACGTTGCTAGAACTACGATGTATGTAGACAGCTAAGGGCCATCGCACGTGTAGATATTTTTTTAGGTTTACAGCGTATAAAATTGATGATTTTACTTCCATATCAAGCAAGCACCAGAGCAAATAATAATATAAGACAGAATATACTGGAAATTGGCTTAGCAGCAAGTCAGTTGATAGAAAACAAAAGCTTTGAACCCTTAAATTATGGAAGATTCAGGAATATGCCCCTGAAATATAGGCAGTATGGCAAACGGTGCCATATTTCATCAGTTTGAAGTTTTAAAACGCATTTAATGAAATTGCAAGTTTCTTTAAATAAAGATATTGATATAATCGGAAAATAAGGACCATTATTACTTAAAACGGTGCTCAAAATTCTATTCAATATTATGTATGGTTGGTTACATCGTTTTAATTTCTACATTTGGACCTGTAACAGAATCTAAGCTTGAGTTCGAACCAAGGTTTGAGTGAAACATCAGAGATAGCTCGTTGAATAAGCAATTTGAAGTGGAAATGGCCGAGTTTCGTCTGCTGTCAGTGATCATTAGAGCTGACAGTCCCGAGAGAATTTAGCAGATATGTGTAGAAGCCAGATTTAGGCTATGGTGTAATTTACCAAGTATATACTTTAGTTAGCAGTGTGGGCAGGCCTCCCACTAGGTGAACCGACGATCTGGTGAAGGTTGCGGGAAGTACTTGGATGCGTGCAGCGCAGGGATGGTCTTTTTTTTTATGTGATAGGATCACCTGATGGTAAGCAATTGCCGTCGCCCATGAAATGAAAATGCGGAAATCGCTGGGTAGGCCTTTGTCCAGCAGTGGACATTTGGCTGAAAGGAAGGTTTATTCCCGTTGTACCCACCAGGCTGAACCCTACTGAAACAATGGATTTAAACCACACTTTTCAGTTAAAAAGAGTATATTGATTAATAATTTCGCTTAGGTATTTCTAGGGTAATTAGGTATTTCTGTTTTAATAACTGAACACTTGGATATAAATAAATAATTAATTTAGTTCTCGTTGCACCTAATAAGCCGCAGTGCACACAGTCAGCTACAAGGAGCAACTTAGTTACGTCATTGTAGTTGGTAGTTCGGAGGGAACGTGTGACGTCATGTTGTTCAGGAGTTATGTTTCTTGAGCGGACTTCATTTGTTTTGAAGTAGGTCAGAGGATTGCTTGGAGATAGCAATTAATAAATATTCGGTGCATATGCTGCATTCTTGCTTGCATTTTCTGGATGTTATCTTTTAATGTTAGTGTACCTATAATATTTTTAAAAGGGTGCTTAATGCCCGTTTTCACCATCAATCCCTAATTCATAAAGGACCCCTATGGTAACATATAACAGGAATTTTGTTTTCACAGGGACCTATCACAAGTTAAATAAGACACTTTTCAGTAGTTCCAACGTCGAAATAAAGCAGCTTTCCGCAAGCAACCTTTGCTTTCAAAACCACTTTATCTCGTTTTATCGACAGATGTTTTCTTAAACACTTGGCACTCATAAAAGAAAAATCTTACATATTTTCCATAAATCTCCGGCATCTTAAAAATCCCTATGATATTACGCATAATCTCATGTATAATTTATACCGCATCTGCAAGTTCTCATCACGCCCTGATAATTCACTTGGCATACATTAAACATGGCGTCACCTGTCAATCCCCTTGTGAAGGTTTTATTGCACTCTTAAATACGGCAGATGGTGGAACTTCGAGCGTGTTTCAAGGATGTGTTTTATGACGTATATTCTATAGACTACGTAATCGTTTGTGGGTCTACATTTGTACGGTCACGTTTTCAACATTTTATTGCAGTATTTGACACTAAAATAGTTCTTACGGTGTTTTTATGGAACGGATTTTTTATTTTGATCAGTTTTTCGAAGTTTTTTTTTTTTTTTTTTTTTTTATGCTAGCCAAGGCAGGTATTTGACCGCAATCGCACCTGGTGTTAAGTGAGATGCAGTCTAGGATGGTACATATCTGCCCTGTAAGTGCCTATTCACTCTCGCCTTGAAAACGCCCGGATTATAGTGTTCAGGAAATACAGCAGCAGGCAGCGAATTCCAGTCCCTAGCTGTTCGCATTATAAAGGAGTCGTCGAAACGCTTAGTGCGAGCTGGTGGAATGTCGACAATGTAGGGATGGTACGCTAGCCTGCGTCTGGTTCCCCGGTGATGGAAAGGGGCTGGTGGAATTAAATTATATAATTCCTTCGCACATTCTCCGAAGTTCGTTCGTTTCAGCCGAAAGACGTCCACTGCTGGACAAAGGCCTCCCCCAAGGATTTCCACAAAGTCCGGTCCTGCGCCGCGCGCATCCAGGCACCTCCCGCGACCTTCACCAGATCGTCGGTCTACCTAGTGGGAGGCCTGCCCACGCTACGTCTTCCGGCTCGTGGTCGCCACTCAAGAACTTTCCTGCCCTTTGAAGTTATTATTATCTTTTCAGCCAAAAGCAATCTATCCGTTATCAGTCATATCAATCATGACCTTGTTTTTCATCTAACCATTGCTAGATGCAATTTTTTCCTAAATGTCATTTATCCACCAAAAGAAGTGAGGTCTCTCTCTTTACTCTAGACTAAAATGATAATAGAGATGACCTAGCGAAACCTCATACTGCCCTTTTTGAAAATATTCTAAGCCTATAATTATGTTCTTCAGTGATAACGTAGTATTCTAATGGTGAAAGAATTTTTCAAATCCTACTAACAATCAATCTCTTTATAATAGTGTAGACATACCTACAAGTATACTTATTGTATACCAAAATATTTTCAAACCATACATTAACACCCCCTGTAATCAGACACCGAATGTCTCTAAAGATTTACATTTTTACGCTCAATAATTTATGAAGCTTCCAAATCACGCGCCTTTGCGTGCCCCTTTTTAATCTCAACCACAATACAAAAGAAATAAGAAGCATCGGTCTGATATAAAAGCTCCTAGTTTCCTAATTTCTGATTTCCTCGTAGTTTCATAGAGGTCACTGTATTATAGAGGTTTATTCAAACCTAAAAAAAAAAACACCGAATGGTAATTTATGTTTTACTAACAACCTTGTTAACGCAGTATTTACTTTATTTTATTTCAACATCGCATACATATTTTTTGTTTTAATGTATGTGTTTGCTGTATTTAATTGAAAAAGAGGCTGACAAAGGTGACTGCTTTTCTTCATTCACTTCTTCTCAGCACCAGCCATATGTTATCCCAAAGTGGTAGGTCAAGTTTGCGACGTGGTTAAGCGCCCTGGAAAGGTCCTAAGTTCTGAATAAAATCTTTGACTCTGACTTTAACTTTGCATAAAGTAGTGTGATCCTTTTGACTCCTTGTCCATTGTGATCCTAAACCTACCCTCAATGACAGACCATGCACTCAAACAAATATTAACAAAGAAAATCAATGTCTTATTAAAAAAACATACAGCACCGGTGAATCACGAAAGGAAATGACAATACAATGTTGGGGCAATTGTAGATTTTACGGCGACGCAACAAAGTCGAAACTTAATTGTGAGCTTACTACGGAGTGGATAAGTGAGTGGGGAATTAAGGGTAAAAGGGATAGGCGACAGCGATTGTCATAATTACATACACACAAGCAGAATAACTCAAATAGATTATTTCTTGAAAACCCTAAGATTAACCTTTAACCAGGCTCAAAAAAAGTCATTGGTTTTCAACCGTATCTTCACAGCTTAAAGTTCAAATTGATATGTGCTCTATGGCCACCAGAACCTGGTTAAGGGTTAAGACAACACAACGATTTGTACCATTTGACTCCTCAAAACATAAAAAAATATGAATATTAAGTTATGCAAAAACATATTTAGTATTTACTAATTACATAATGAAAATAAAACATTTCCTAGGCATTTATGGACTCTTTAATATGAATCAGTTACATTTGACATTTTATTAAGCCATTAAGTTTAGCACAAAAAACTTTTAACAATAATAAATTGAATAACAGTAATATGAAATCAAAATTCCATCAATTAATGAACATCAGCCGTGAACAATATTATTCGCAAATTAACAAAACCGCATATTATGTGGTAGAATGATTACCAAACAATTTTGTACAATGCGAATGTTTGCACAAACAGTTCGTATAAATATACAAATTAATTAATATGTTGCCAAAACTCAATCATTTTTCATTCAAAGCCTGTTGTGAGTTTAATAAATAATCCAAATATATGCGAAAACCGCAGTCAGGATGTTTAGGCTAGGGGTCTACTCTGAAATCGATAGATATTCGCGGTAGTTTTGTTTCGAACTACCTAATTTTATTGAGAAAAAGAAGGGTGACAATATTTTCATCGTTACTGGCAAACTGTGACAAAACGTGCCATGTACTAACCAGTATGATGATCGTGATGAAGATAAAATTTTGCCTAAAACTAAAGATTTATTAAAACACCGCTCTATGTTATATTTTACATGCAAGCAGGCCGCATCCAACAGGTCAATCTAGAAATTGATGGGAGAGACTTGAATGATCAGCAGTGGACGTTTTGTAGCTAAAATGATGATGATGATGATGACCATAATAGAATCATACTACACCTTTAACTTTAACCACAGTGTTAAACTGCAAATAGTCTGTGTAATAATATAGAAATAGTTTTTCAGAGTAGAACCCCATTTCAGTGGACGGACATTACCATTTCATCGCTAATACAAAACCATTTTGTAAAATTGGTAATCGGTTTGTAATTATACTTTGCTCATAAGTGCATGTCTAACACGATTGAGTGGTGTTTTGTTAATTACTGGTTTGCCCGAATTTAGTTATTAATTCTATTTAACTAATTCCAAATATCGTAGTTATTTGAACCTTTTAACTATAAAAAGCATTTGAATTGATTGGGCAATAAAAAGGGTGAGGGAAGTATTATCATAATATTTTCAGGCCCTATAATTGTTGTCTAGGCAAATCTACAAAATAAATTATTTCTTCTAGATAACGACAGGATATGTTTATATAGTAACAGTTTTAAGCATTATCTGGTCTTTATCTTGTTCGTGTTTTCTTCGACTCATTGCAAGCGAGCTTCAAAATAGCATGTATTTGCTCGAACATGGTCACTTACCACTGGGTCTTACACATTGCGATAACATTCGGCCGACCGGAGCGAACTTGCGACTATGTAAAAAACTCCGAAGTATAAGCGAATACTTGGCTACACAGATTGCGATTTAGGCCAGGGTTTAAGTACTAATACTAAACCTTTTCTACCTCTATCTACTTCTCGCTAAGCCCCCAAACTTGTACCACACTCAAGGTATTAAAAACAATGTATCGAACCCTCTCAGGCTTACAACCCCCTCTATAGACAGAACTAATAAACTAAAATCGTTATACAGCCGGTGTTTGAGTAATGCGCGGGAGCCGGCTAATGGCCCACCTAGCTCTGATATTTGGATTATACAACATTATTACTATTTTATTACTAATAGCTGCCCCAGCGAACTTAGTACCACCTATGTTCATCAGTATTTCTGATCAGGATTCTAGATAATGATGTAAGATTTTTTAAAACCCGTCCAGTAGTGTTTCTGTTAAAAAATCTTGTTCTGTTAAAAAAAACAGTCAAATCTTTCCTCTAATATGAGTGTAGATTACGAGAATAATAATTCTACTAAGTAGATTCTATGGTAAAAATGTGACTGAGTTTACTGTATCAAAGCCTCAAAGCAGTGGTAGGGTTGAATTAATACTTGGACGTGTAAAAGCACTTTTTAAAAGCCTGCTTGCAGAAAATTACTTCACGACTTTTATGGGATATCTGTTTTCTCGTTTGATTCACAGAAATAGAAAAGAAACTTAACTTTTTAAATACGACTAATCCCGGTGCCACTAGCTTCATTTAGGAGCTATTGATATTATCTTTCTATTAAAGCGAAAAATCAACGTAGAGGCTCTTTTTTCTCTCCACCAATGAACGACTATCGTTTCGACAATAATGAACGTTCATAAATACTCTAACGAAACATATTCCAATCAGTTAACCCTGGAATAAATAGTTGATTGAGTAATCAGAGTGAGGTCAGAGTAAATACAAATGAGTAGGTCATCTTCATAGAAACGCACCGAGCGCGGTTTGTATGCGGCGCGCACGCACACACTGACAAAATTCGGGGCAACTCAACGCTAAATTTTGTCAGTGTGTGCGTGCGCGCCGCATACGTATTGGCGCGCTCACATACAAACCGCGCTCGGGCGTTTCTATGAAGATGACCTACTCATTTGTATTTACTCTGGTGAGGTCGAACAAGCCCCGCATTACGAACCGATAGCCAATCTAATTACAGGCGAACTGCGCCTTTATCGCGCCGCCCGTTATTAGAGACAACAATCACTGAAATCCAGAAATTCTATTACAGACAAAATCCCTGATGCGACCACAGAGTAATGTTGACAGATTTCGATTGTGAACGAAGTAGGTACCTACTATTGAATACGCTATATTTCAAGCTTACGAAAGTGCACTGCAATATTTAGAGACTCCCCTGAAGCACGACTACTCGTTTTTGAGGCAATCGGTTTATCGAACAGAAGGTAACTGATGTTTCTACTTTCCACTGCTTTGTGTATTTCACAGAACAGTGAAAAATAGAGTTCTTTTAAGGAAGATTTACAGAGTTGACACTGGAACGGAGACTGCGTTTTGCAAGGCAATTAGGCAGATGCACTTGCAAATAATGTTTTAGTGGTGAAAATCAGTGATTTGAAGTTAACACCTACTGTTTGCGTCGAAATACCTAAGCTATTCGCTCATATGCAGCAACAGCGCCTCAGCTGAGCGTTGAGTTAGAATGAAACTCAGACAAAGATGATGTTAGAAAAAAGCTATTTCTCAGTTGAGCACAGCTTGTTTAATATTTGGTGCCATTTTTGAGACTGTTATCCGTACGCTGTGGTCAGACATCGGCGCAAGCTCTCGCCCGCGGATAAATTTCTGGATGTTTGTTTATTTTCGCCGGCGTAACGATAATTGAGTTTCCTCTGATGTCCAGCTCCGAAATTAAAATTAACAATTCCTACCGGCTGATGGGATTCTGAAGGTTTTGGGACGTCTTTATGAAAAAACTCACTCTTCGCGATTAGAAATTGGATTTTGTTATAATTAATATTAAAATGGAATGACGTCGATTTTGATTGCTGACAGTGTTTACTCTTCTTTGTACTTGTAAATAAATATTTGCTTACATTGTTTGAACCGAAGCACTCATTTAATATTATGTTATTTTGGATTTATAAAGGTATGCGATTAATAGCCGGCAATCGTATTCGGCTAATCATTTTAACACTAATGTTCTAAGGCCCGATTCGACCAAACTTTTATCCGAGAATAACTCTTGGTATAATTGGTACGTTGACAGTTACAGTATGGGAAATTTATGTCAAAATGTCGAATAACTGACTATTTATTCTGAGATTAATATTTACTCTTGTTTGGTCGAATCCACCCCAAGGAGTTTAGCTCCTTAGCAAATATTAAGTGTTGAAATAAATCCGATTCTGATCGTTTTGTTTTTCTTCTTCTACTGTCGTTTATTTTTTCTTTTAGCTCCTGTTCAACGCCATTTGCAAAGGCGTCCAAATATTTCCTCTTTTCGCTATTCGGACGTCAAATCATGTAGTGTTCATGAAAAATCAATTGTCTCTGATCATGGAATACAAACGCTCGTATTCACAAACGATGCTTGCTTAAGTGAAGCAGCAAATCGAACGCACAGCGTTGAATAGAGCTCTGTGATTGGTTCGTGTGTCACCCTGTGCATCCACGCGCACTGTTGACTTCATAGTATGTTTCTGAATACGGGCGTTGGTCTTTTCGTTCTTTCATCGTAACAATTTATTGTTATATTTTACCCCTGCTTTATAAACACTGGATAAATCTTTTCTAGCCTTTTCTATACAATGCTTCAGTTATAATTACAGACTTCCAAACGAACAATGGAAGTTAAGAACTATCAGACTCTAAGTTCACGAACTCCAGACGGCACCAAACAGAGCAGTTGCTTTAAATCTTAATTAATCATACCTCGGGTTATTTCCCATTCTCATCAACTCGAGTCGTGGAACTTCATTATCCACTCTGAGCCGTATCGCATTACAGGCCATACATATTTGATAAACAATTGGATTACCGAAGCCAACGTAATGTATAAACTTTGCTGGGGCAGCTTCCGGTATTTGTTGAGTGGTGTTGATATGTTGTTTATTAGGTAATTAGGTGTTTTATCAATTGAGTATAATGACTTAGTGTGGGCAGAGGTCTTATTAGGTAGACCAACGATCGGATGAAGATCGCGGGAAGCTTTAGATGCGAGCAGCGCCGGACCGGTTGGTCTGGAAATCCTTGGTCATTTGTCCAGCTGTGGATGTCATTTGGCTGACATGAACGAACGATAATGTCTACTACATGATTGTCTACTTCTACTATACATAAACCTTTCCCCAGGAGGAACCATAAGCACGATCATCAGCATTTCTGACCATTCAGCTATCTTTTTGTGGTTTTTGTGGTTAAAATGATAAAAAAATATTGCAGCGTATGGCAATCTACTTAAGCCTTCTCCTAAGACGCGCCTCAAAATATTATAGCATTGCTGTAAAACCCAAAAATCTATCACGAGTCGATTATAATTTTATTATATCTTTCACATCTCTACGGTCTTTAATAATGTAATTGTAGACATGTTTGCTCACATAAAATGTAATTTTAACAGCTTAACAGTAGGCTTTATACCTAATTCGGCCACAGCAATAAACCCGGCTCTGATTTACTTCCGTTCTAAATTTTAAAACGCAAATTGAACTCGCGGCTAGCATCCACTTTGTCACCTCCCCCCTCCCCCCTCCTGCCCTGCAGCGCCGTAAAGTATCCGGCCCAGGTGGGGCCACGGCTTTAAGGGCGTAGCACACTTATCAACCTGGAAAGGGATCGTAGCTGTGTTCTTTTTTTTATCCACAACGAGGAAGCTCTTGGCCTGTATCTCACCTGATGGTAAGTGACGATCAGGCCGAAGGTGGAAGCGAGCTTCACCCGGAATCCTCAACCACGGAGGAACTGGCTATCTTACCTCTAACTGACAGAACACAACAATGCTGTTAACATTGTTATTATGGCGACAGACTTAGGTAAGATGGTCTTTCTATGAAACTCCATACTGCAACGCGCACCTATCCGAACCGTATAGTTTTTGCAACTCACGAAGACGACTGAGCTTTACTTGTGTGTGTACGTCTACATGCACGTAACGATTTTTTTTTTTTTTTTATTCTATAATTTAGGGAGGGTTTCTTCTGAAAGAAGATGGCACCCTCATAGAACTCACACATGATCAACACTATAATCTAACTTACATTATGACGTCGTCTTATCGCTATTTTTACAAGAGAGTACAGTTTTAATGCATTATCGGAAAGCGGGTTAGCTAGAATACTATTACAAATACCAATCTCATTTACATAGTTAATTTCATGAAAGAATTGTACTCTCTCAGGCTCGTTCCTGACACACTCCATCATGATGTGATGCGCGTCCTCTATGACGTTACATTCGTCACACATAGGCGATGGTGTTTTTTTCATAAGAAATCCAAAACTGTTTAAGGGTATATGTCCGGAACGAAGTCTAAGAGCCAAGACAATATCATCCCTGCCCATACCCGTGCCAACAAACCAAGGACATCTGCACAGGACAGGTTGAATTGTTCTGTACCAGATGCCCCTAGAGAGTGACCGTTCGTCAAAATATACACTCCACAGTTCTAAACATCGTCGTTTTACTATGGACAGCAGGTCCGATGAGGTAGGCAAAAAGTGGGTTCTAATTCCTTCAAGCGTTGATTTTTTGGCTAGCGTATCAGCAATCTCGTTTCCGACCACACCGGTGTGAGCAGGGATCCACTGTAATATTACCTTCTTATTCTCGGAACGCAAGGTCAGAATGGATTCCAAAATCAGGTAGGCTATCGGTGTTCCTCGAAAACTCGAGGTACACCGAGCCAAGTGTTGCAGAGCACTCTTGGAGTCTGTTAAGATGACAAAACTATGATAATTTATTGAGCTAATATATGAAAGTGCCTCCAAAATGGCGATAAGTTCTGCATACATTATTGAGATTCTAGAATCCACTTCCAATCCACAATGTACATGATGTTGAGGATCGTAAAAGGCAGCACCAACACCATATCCATCTTTTGAACCGTCCGTAAACAATTTGTAATACAATGAATAATGTCTGCGAATAGTCTGGTTACAAAGTTTGAGTAAATCATTTTTATAATACTTTTTTTTGCTTTTGTCCACGCAATCGAGATCCCACTGAATGCACTCATTTAGATCCACATTGCTCACCCATGTATTCAGGGAAAACATATCCAGCATTTTACTACGATGTATTGGTAAGTCGGTCAAATATTGATGTACAGTGATAAGTAGAGGTATTTTTTTCTGATTCCAATAACGAATGTGAGGCGGTTCTATAAGTTTGCTTAGAATTCTAATAAGTTCGTGGCATGAAACAGATTTGCATTTTAGCCAATATTTAGCTGCTAGATAATGTCGTCTAACAAATAGTGGTGGGACGCATAGATCATTCTCCATAGCGTGTATAGGAGTAGACTTGATAAACCCTCCAATAAATCTTAAACATTGGTTTTGTAAGATATCGATTTTATTTAAAAGTGTTTGGGAACAGTTATCGTACAAAAAGCTTCCGTAGTCTATTCTACTACGTATCAAAGACAAATACAAGCGTCTTAAGTGCGTGGGATGTATGCCCCATCCAGGACCTCGCAATATTTTTATTATATTTAAAAATTTCATAATCTTCTCTTTCATTTCATTTAAGTGTTTGGACCATCTTAGAGTACGATCAAACCATATACCCAAATATTTTACTGTTTCCACGACCTCCAAACAACGATCCCTAATTTTTAGTTGGATGAAATCTCTTCTAAATCCTCTTTTAAATATACAGACCTTAGTCTTATTTGTTGAAATCTCTAAACCAACTTCTGACAAAAGATCTACCATATTGTTTAGTGCTAATTGTAAACTTTCGACGCCGTCTGATAATGTTGTACACGTGTGGTAAATAACGAAATCATCTGCATACTGAGTTATAAATACATTATCTATAAAATTACAAATTTTACTTGTTGCAATATTAAATAGGAGGGGTGAAATCGGGTCTCCCTGTGCCAAACCTTGATTTGTGTTTCTCGACATGACCCTGTTACGCAAGCGGATTTGAAGTGTTCTTTGACTTAAAAAGTTCCATAAATAAAAACAAACTTTTGAACCAACACCAATATCATCTAGCCTTGAAAGTAAAGCTTTAATATCTACGTGATTATATGCATTATTTATATCGAGAAAACATGCGACTGTAGGTTTGTTTACGGAAAAACCTTCTAAAATTCGATATGTCAAAATACTAAGATTATCGTAACAAGAGTATCCTTTCCTGAATCCGGTTGTGTATGCTGAAAATATGTTATTTTTCTCGCAAAACCAATCTAATCTCTTATTAAGTATATTGTGCAGTATTTTGCAGAGACATGATAACATTGATATTGGACGAAGAGCCGAGGATACTGACTGGTCTCTTCCTGGTTTCGGGATGGGCACTATACAAATTTCTCTCCATTGTGCTGGTACAAATCCGGACTCTAAAAACCTATTAAATAAGTGTGTTAAAAAGCATTTGGCATTGGTTGGTAAGTGTTTAATCATCAAATAGCTTATATCATCTAGTCCAGGGCATGTATTTTTTTTGGGGATACTGTTCTCTACTTCAATGATTGAGATGGGGCTTTCTAATAAGTTATTACAGGAAACAAATCTAGGACAAGCCGTAGAAACAAAGTCAGGACACATATCCTGTAATAGTTCATAGGCAGTTTTTTCATCAACACATTGATGATTTTTGTGTGAACTGTATCCTTTCATCCATTTCATTTTATCCCATACCTCCTTAGAATTTGAAGATTGATCTAAAGAAGAACAGAAGTCCTGAAAACTCTTAATTTTTGCTTTACGTATTAGATTCTGGGAAGTGCTAATTTTGTTTTTCAAAATATCATAATTTTGAGGGGTGGGGTTTCTACGAAATCGTGATAGTGCCAAACGTCGTTCCGCAACAGATTTTGAGAGTATTTCATTCCAATAAGGTTTTGGAGTGAACTTATTAGCGGGATTTTCACAAATATTAGAATAAGGAATACATATTTCGGCAGCAATGTTTATGAAGTCAACGAATACGTCATAGGATTTTTGAAGGTCAATTGATAAAGAGTAATTTTCAAATAATTTTTCTGCAGTTTCTTTAAATGATATAAAGTCAGCTTTTTTGAAGTTTCTCTTTCTAGTTGCTGGCAAGCATGGCCGAGAAGTCGATATCGTTAGCTTGATAACTCTATGGTCGCTACCCAACGTTTCATTGAGTACCTTGTATTCTAACTTAAGTGCTAGGTCAGGCGTGGATAACGCCACATCTGGAGAATATTGTTGTAAAATTCCATTGACTAATCTTAACCTAGTAGGAGTACAATCATTCAACACCACCAGTTGGTTTTCTAACAAAGCGTCATATACTTGGTTACCTCTCTGATCAGTTTTAAGTGACCAGTCAGTATGATGGGCATTAAAGTCGCCAAGGAACAGCGATTTTTTATTAGTCATTGAAAATATAAGGTCCCAATCATGAGTACTTGTACGTATAGAAGGAGGACAGTACACAGCCATAACATTTTCTACATCATTGCAGTTTAAAATCCTAACATGAATTATCTCAATATTTGGATTAGGGTGATTAACACCAACTTGATGAGATTGTACAGACCTATGTGTAAGAATCGCCACACCGCCATAGGAATCAACTCGATCGCAACGAAAAACATTATAACCTCTAACCTTTAAGGGACTCTCCGGCTCCAACCAGGTTTCACAAATGGCAGCAATGTGGATCTTCTCCTGCACTAACAAATTTTCGAAAGACGTTATTTTTGGACGTAAGCTTTGACTGTTCCATAAAAGGATATTAAAATTATTGTTTACAATAGATTTATCTACTAACATAATCTAATATTAATTTCAAGATAGGCCACTCGGCAATATTTTCAACCGTAATTAATATTAGCCATTCCAAACAAGACTTTAACGAGTATTTGATTTTTTCTTGAATTGAATAACTTTTCATAAAAATAATTTCCTTAAGTCTGGATAGCAGTTCCCTAAAGGTGACATTTTTCTCAGCTTGTGGTCCAGGTTTTGCGTCGCATAAGTCCTCTTCAGAGTTGTATGACATGTTGTATAAATGATCCTTGTTATTTTGTCTATGCGTCTCCACAAAGGCTGATTTGTTAGACTCTTCCGGTTTCCTAATAGGCATTACTGTCTTTTTCTTTGCTTTTGAAGTACCTCCTCTCTTGTTATGTGACATATCGGCATGTACATCTGCCTGCACCTTAACGACTGTGGCATAGGTGGGGATAGTAGGCTGTTGTTTGATCGATTTATATTCTTTTTCTTCCTCAAGCGGTGAGAACATGTTAGGAAACGACATCAAATGTGAGTGTTCAGAATGAAGTGGTTCCGGGAAAGAATATACCTGTTTCGTTATTCTTTGACTATCGACACCTGGTGACTTGGGGACATAAATAGAAAGAGCTCTTCGGTATGTACAATTAAACTCTGACATGATTTCGCGTATTCTTTTTTCTTTCAGGAATTCAGGACAGGCCGATTTATTCAACGCCATATGGTCACCCTGGCAATTTACGCAAACGTAGACTTGAGTGTCGCAATTCTCATGTTTTCCACTACATTTCGGACAAATGGATTTCTCTGATGGACATCTTGATCGTGTATGTCCCAACTTCCAGCATTTAGAGCACTGTGATACCGGGAAAACAAATGGTTCCACTTTAATGCGGAGATCATCAACGAAAACATAGGATGGCAAGTACGAGCCCTTAAAAGATAGTCTAACCGTCTCGCTGGGTGTCCAATCTCCATTAGAGCTTCTTTTTTTCAGACGGAAAACAGAAATCAAAGGTGAGCGACTGTCACATTTTATAAGATTCTTTATTTCCTCGTTACTAAGATCCATATCAACATCTCTAATGGTACCGTAGGTATAGGTTACCTGCATAGACTTCTGGAAGTTCCATCCTTTATCTATTAATTGCTGGCATGTGATCATTTTTTCCATACTTAAATCATTGTCAAAGTCGATTCTGATTTTATACGGGTTCAAATATTTTATTTTAATTATATTTCGGATGTTACATTCCTTTAGTATTTTGGCAAGGGCGAATTGTTTTGGTAATTTTTCTTTGAAAGAAATGTAAACTTCCATTTTATCTAAGTTCTTCATCTTCTTCTCCTTTTTGACTAATTCCCATTCTCCTTCTTCGTCTTCTCTATTTCTTTTTATTGGACCTTCTGGCTTTATTTCTTCACATTCATCCATATTTGTATATTCTGTCATACTTATATTATTTTCATTTATTTCCTTTACTTTCGTATTTAAGTAAACACTCGGACTAGGCGTTCTTGGCTCCTCTAATGATAACGGCTCATCTGGATTCATTATTAATTCGGCGTTATCGTCCATAGTGAGCTTGTAGTATACAAGTTACATAATAGACGCACAGGTGTGGCGCATACGCATCCCGCCCGGCCGTACACAATGGGACGCCCGATAAGCGAGCCAGCTAACGCCGGCTGCTACCTGCGTTAAATGCCTACTGTGCGCGTCTCCGACAAGCGACTTAAAGTGAACGTAAGTGATCGCGCGCGACTCACGACTGCCTCGCACGAATACCGCCGCGAGAATGATGCACGTAACGATAGTGTAGTGTCTATCAAAACTTTTGAAAAACGAACAGTAGCGAGCCACCACACATGTAAAGCTCACTCGCCTTCGTGAATTGCAACAACTATAACCTAAATGCCTCGCCTCGCGGTTGACACCGTGCGAAAGGCGACGACAGCTAGCTAAAGGCGGTGTTGATCCCTTTCCGAGTTGATAAGTCTGCTATGACCTTTATATCGCTGCCGCCTGATTTGCGCCTAATTAAAGGTAGAGAAAAGGTAAGGTCGGACAATTTTGCCTTTGGACCTTCGTGGAATTGTTTTGTCTCAATGGTTTAATTGGCGTTGATAACGAAACACTTTGTTTGGGGGTAAAAAATACAACGTAGATTTACGGTGGTTTACTATTTTAACAAGAAGGTACTCGTAATAAAAAAAATCAGTAAATAAATGCTTCATTTTGTTATTAAGCTGCCTGTTAAAAGAAATAAGAAGAGATCCGCCCTTTTGTGTTCGAGTCCTGAATGAGGCAGTATTTTTTTCAGGAGAATAAAATATGTTAATATTTTCTGGGTTCATACATACACTTTCTGGGTTACCTACTCATCGTCTATGCAGGCAAATGGCCTTTCACTCCAAACCAGCGCCAAATAGTGGTAGGTAATGGTTTTGCTGTTGACGTCACTGAAAGCAAAAAACAAGCAGTAGGTACGTCACTCGCTGCAGTGTATGCAGAAATCGCTATAGGACAGTAGCACTGAAAGAACAGAAAGATCGTATCATTTTAACATTAAAACCATAGAATTAAAGTTTTTTCAGTTACATTTAAGCATGTATAAAACTTAATAGCTCCGAAAAAAATATTTTGAAGTTAATTTCGGATGTACAAGACGAAGTTTGTAAGGGCCTCACACTCGTTGAACCGATGATCTGATGAAGGTCACGGGAAGCACTCATAAAGCACGGGATACGTGCAACGCAGAACCAGTGGTAGTGGAAATCCTTAGGAGGCCGTTTTCCAGCTGTGGACGTTTAGATGAACGATGATTAAGCACATCTGACTGCATCCAGGTACTTCTCGCGACCTTCTCCAGATTAGACCACTAGGTGGACCGACGATCTCACGCGGAATTTTAACCTCTCAGCCCCCAAGCGATAGCCGGCTGCCGCATAACAATTGATTATTATCTATTGTGTCTAGATTCGCGGAGCTTGAAGAATTAATTAGTTCAAACAAATACAGAATATTTTTAATTTTGTTTTTGATTGACTTTATAAGTTTTTTGAGGGCATTTACTACCGAATTCATTCAGTTTCCCTACAACGGCTGTTTTAACTTACCTGTGCCAATATGACCTGCCGACACGGTGACCCCGTTGGCGCGGCGCCAGTGCGGTTGTGTCGTGGCCGCGGTCGCAGGTTCGGTCCGTGTTCGCGTCATGTCTGGATTCAGTCTGGAATTTACGGTGTAATTAGACCGTGTTCTATTGTTTGCCGGGTTTGGGATTGGAATTATTTTATTGTATAGATAGGTAGTGACAAGTATATAGGTACTCGTAATGGGTAACATAGGTATATAAGATAAATATATTCAGAAAATTCTAGCCCAAATGTGGCTAGATTAAAGTCAATTCTAGTTGAAACCGAAAGTCCGTTTAGTACAATCCTTGTTAAAATAAGAGTTGCTAAGATTGCTCGAGATAAACTGTATCCAAGTGACAAGGTCCTTGGACAATTATTTTGTAAACAAGTTAATTCGTTCGTTCGTTTCAGCCAATGACGTCCGCTGTTGGACAAAGACTTCCCCCAAGGATTTCCATAACGACCGACAGTTAAGTATCTCCTAATACAAAAAAATAGCTGAACACTGATCTTTGGAATATTAATTTTAATTCACATTTCTCAATACCAGTAAAATGTTTGTTTTATCGTTCGTTTCAGCCAAATAACGTCCACTGCTGGATAAAGGCATCCCCCAAGGTTTTCCACAATGAACGGTCCTGCGCTGCCCGCATCCAGGGTCTTCCCGCCCTTCTTCAGTAAAATGTACACTCTAATATTTAGTTATGAAGACTATTTCCAGTTATTCCTTTTTCAAAGCGTAAATTGTGGAGTTCCACTTGCCTCTGCAGAATAGGTACTAGGTCTATGCCTGAGCTAGAATAAAATAAAATTCGTTCTCTACGAATTACGAGCTAACGAGTAAAATATTAAGCGACCCACCGATGTAACTTAGACGTTACTTTGTGTAGGGATGCCAAGAGTTTGGTTATTCATTTCCAAATTAATGAAATATAAGACTTTTTTATCATTTGGAAGTTTGGAATAAAATAGAATGAAATGGAATGGAATAATTATATTTCATTTTTTTAAGTTCATTGAACTAAAACTATTATTTATTTATTTATTTATTTGAACACCAACAAGGTTACATTGAGGCTTCACAAAAGTAACTATAAACGCTAAAACTTACAACCTAAATAAAATTTGTGTTATAAAAAGACTTTTCAAACAGTAGGTAATTAAAAAAGTTTTCCCAGTGCAATAAAACCTCATGTTAGAAGTACTTATCAGAGTCCAAAAATATTCACAAAATCTGCAAATATTTCTGAACACCTATCTCTATATTTCATATGGCCATTGTACAGCCATGACTTACCATCGTCACGTCGTCACTTACCGCTTTACGCCCCCATAAAAAACCGTGAAATGTGTGCTGCAATATCCCTGAGTGTTCCAGGACCAACTGCAGCCATTCGGGATAGTTACAGCCCTATCCCGAGTCTAGGTCAGGATAAAATTTTCACAAGTCCTCGGAGTTCACGCTTAAAGTTTCACAAGTCGCGCCACCTGGCGGCGAGCCAGCGAGTTTATTAGTTCCACTCACTGATACCACAGAATAATAATATACTGGCTACTTCTGACATTGATAGCCGTTATTTTAAAATGAGAATGAAAATTGTGGAATATTTTTCGTGGCAGAATTTTGCGTTATTTCTTTGTGGTCGATACCTTTGTGGGGTCCTATGAGTGTCCAACTTTCATACAAGATTAAATCGACCTTAATTTACTAGTTGGACTTTATTTATCAAGCTGTATCCTGGCTTAGACTGAGCGGCACCAACTAACTTTAACGATAACCGGTGCTTTTTGCATGGAGTTTGACATAATTTTGACGTTTGTTAATGTTAAAGTACGATGGTGCAACCCAGCCTAAGAGTAGTAGTAGAATCATTAAGGTAGAGAATTTCGAAGTAGTTTCAATATTATAACAGAAAAAAATAAGTAGAACTTTATTTTGTTGTAATTCAGTAAATTAGTACCTTAAGTTATCTCAGTGGGTAATTTAATGTTAAAAAAACATTAAAATATTTGCACTGGTCATCTTTTAGTACTCAAATTTGACGTTCAGCCATCGAAAACAGAGTTTAAAATACCCACACTTTTGGACCTGTCAAACACATGTAACCGTCATCCAGAGTCGTGAATAATTAAATGTATCAATTACCCGGGCGCACCCGCGCGCCATTAGTTGTGCAGTTGCGTGCGCGCTGAATTACTTATAAGATAAAGCAATGTAGACTGTGCTGATTTGGATTAATGGGTGTATTTTGTAGCCGCTCGATACTTGAGTCATGTCTACCACTCTTAGTGCTTGGCCATGCTGGCACGCGGGCGCGTACTAAACATATATGTCTGGGTACTGAGAGCCGCGCCGGCGTTCGCGCGCCGCTTTGGCCAAGCACTTATGTCACTCACTAGATGCTCTCCTAATAATAAATAATGATGCTAGAACGATCATATCTATTTCATATTTTCTCATTATACCTACAGTCTCATTTTCTTGGGCAGAGCAGCTGCGGTTTGTCCAGATAAAGTTCTAGTGAAACTCACAAACAATATCACCTACGAGTAAATGTTTTTTTTAATTTGTTTGTATGAAATTGTTAGTTAATACTTTTCAACCAAAATGTACCAAAAAATTCACCAAAACCAACAAAATCTGACGAAAAACACAATCACAATCTTGGCCTAAAACGAGTCTCAGCTTTTCATTTCCACCCGCTATTTCCAATTTAAATATCAATCGCTCCAATATCGAGCGACACCGAAATACCGTTCCCTTAGACAAACGAAACTCTACGGGTCTCTGGCTACCTTTAAATGTCATTCCTTGCTATTCGTCCCTTTTGGTGCATACCTGATTACCTTTTACGTGGTTTGCCCTTATAAGTTTTTAAAGTAACCATTAGAGGGCCTAATGCCCCGTGTATACTGCTAATGAAAATGTAAATGGGTCTCGAACTCCCCAGATAGAAGAAGTTTATGTAATCAGAATTATGTGGGGTTATATTTAACGGAATGTCAAAGGGTTTAATGTACGGAATCGAATTAGAGGCATGCGTTTGGATTTGAGTTGTGGGTTATTTTGAGTGATTAAAATTTTATTACAATTATCTAAAATTCATATAAGATTATATTTATTGAGAGAGAGAGCAAGTGTCTAAATTAAGGCAAATTGTTTTTAGTGTTTTTCATATTTAATTTTCTTAATTTGACTACTAAAGCGTCGTAAAAGCATATATAAAGATGAGCTTTTTAGAAAAAGCATAAATCATAAGTTAGGTAGGTACCTATGTTCTGTAAATGCTCGTTTAGTCATAGATTGTACCTGCATCTTTCAGGAGATATCTATTTAACCATCACAGGCTTGAATAGATTCAACTTGAGTTTAAATCGAGCTCCAGACAAACTTTCTTCTTCTTTTCTTCTGTGATACCGGATGACATACCCTCACTTAAGTTCCTCCTTCAAATGTGCTATGTCCTAACTGGGTCATATTATGTAACCGCCAGAATTGTAAATGCGTTGATGTTAAGCAAAAAATTATTGAGTATTGAAGTAAGCGGCTATCAATCGGAACATAGCGTCAAGGGTCAAGACGATCCAATCCAATGGCTATCAATGTGTCAAGGGTCAAGACTATTCAATCCAAGCTGCTGCCTGTAGATAAGTCTCAGGGCACTAACTGGAATTATAAATTCACTTTAGTACCACAGCGATATCGTTCGTCAGCTTTTGAGCTTCTGACCACGTGTTGCTAGTACTGTGACCATGAGTGAATAACAATTGGAGATTCTTAGGACTCTATTTGTTTATTCTTTGAAAATATTAAGTTTTGTTTGTAACCTATGACAGACAGCGTGTGCAAGTGTTCGGTAACTGGTACAGTGCACACTAATTAATTTGTAATGTTAAGATTAGAAAAATATCAAAAAATATATGTTTATTATCTTACTGCAGATCGTACCTCAAACGCAACTGAACAAAGATAAAAGGAGCTTTTTACAGGTAAATATAGGTAAAGAGAATTTTCAAACATTAAAAAATGAAATAGCACAAGAAATAATAAAACCATTTCAGGTTCAATATAAAATCCACTAATTCAAGTTTCTAGCGCTTTATGTCGATTTGCAGCAAGTATAATGTATTTAACAGCTTCTAGTATTATTTAAAAAGAGTTATAATCCCATTAGTGCTCTAAAGAGGTCATAAATAGCCATTTGGCATCGATTAGAGCTTTAGCCCACGTGTTGCGTAGTTGTGTGGCCACACTGCGTGTTCACTAGGACATTATGCATTATATCGGCTGCTCGGTTTGGTTAATTAGGCAATTATGGAATTTAGTGTTTAATGCCAATTAACAATGATGAGTTAGGCAATGAGTGACGTATATTCTAATAGGTATGGCCTTGTTTCAGACCTTGTTTTGTTTTAACCCGTCTAGACGCGTCTGGTTACATTTATTTTATTTAGAAGACCTTGACAAGTGTTAATTGAATAAAACTATTACAATACTGAAGATTAAGAAAAAAAGGATATTTGTAATTTAGGTTCATTGCCTTGTTTTGACAAATAAAGTAGTAATAAGTCTCCATATTAGTAGAGTTTTATTTTGCTTTATTATTGTTATATTAGAGTAAAGTAGTGTTCTGCTTTAGATTAAGTTGATTATTTGTCGATTTACCAGAGTATTTCGAAGACAAAAAAATAAATAAAGGATACTTGCTATCTCGATAGATTTATGTTTGCCTCGACGTCAGTCGTGATTGCGATCAAATATCTATCCACAAACAAATAAAAAAAGTCTCACAAAATCCCCAAAGCATGGCCACCCTACAACTCTAAGGCAGGTCGCAGGTCGAGTGCAGAGCGCAGGTCAGTGCATGCATTGCCACGCAGATTGTTAATCTCCGTCTGTATAATAGTGGCCATAAGGCAACAGACATAAATGCAACGCGCTTTATGTATACGGAGTGGCAATGGAACGTGTATTTCCTTGATATACACTCGCGAGCAAAAGTATGGAATCACCCCATTCGTTTTGAGTAATCTTTGTAGCTAAACGTCTATGAAGATAAAATTAAAAAAGGTATCAGTTTAAAGGTTACATTACAAACTTTAACTTGATACCATAGATGCATAGATATAGTCATTGAGTTCTTCAGATCGTTGGGAACAAAACACAAGAGGGTGATTCCATACTTTTGCTCGTAAGTAATAGTAGATTTAGTTGAAGCTATGAAGCATTTTGTAAAATAAATAGGAACTAAAATATAAGTGTTCTTTGAATCGATTATCTTAGAATATTATTATAGTAAAGCAACTGATTGCATATCTACATTAGATGATTTCAAACCCCGTCATCCGCTATTATATTTTTTAGTTCATAGAGGTTAATTTGTGTAAAAAATAAAATACACATGACTAACAAAAACGTGTTTAGAACCTTTTTAAATGTAATTGCACTTTGTGACACCAAAAGAATGTATAATGAAAGTTATTTTTAGAAAAGATTAATTGAATTATAGGAATAATTGAAATGTAAATTAAATATCACACGAATATGTATAATGAGTATAATTTATTACTCTGGCTCGAAATGGTAATGTACTTACTTACGAACTATCAAATTAGTCACATTTGTGTCTAGAACTGTAGTAGGTACCTACCTACCTACCTACCTACTCAAAATTAAAAATGCTTTTAAAAGAAAGTCAATGCTCTTTTGGCTGTCAGACCTATTCGTGCAGGCTTTATAATTTATTAATTTTTACCACACTTTATATGTTCTGTGATATTTACTTTTGTATTTGAATATATCTATTAAACAATACGAAATATAATAATTTACAATTCGTTTTCGTTATTTCGACCAATCTCTGCTCGACTTCAATAATCATCCATATTAATAAATGTTATTTCAAAAATTTCATTTCCGTTAAAACAATTTTCCTCGAATCCCGCGTTTAATGAATTCGAGTGTTAATTTTATTAAATATCGATTTTGTAAGCTTATTTTAACTGGTGGTAGATACCTGGATAACAGTTGGATGATAGGGAAAATCTTCACTACTTATTAACTTAATAGCAAAGTTATAATGTCCAATGACAGTTTAACTTTCCCACGGACAATCTTGACCTTCACTGGTTGGGTTTTTGGCGGTCAAGCTATAGATCCTGGCTACACAGGAGTTGCAGCGGTGGGAACGAGAGGTGGGAATAGTCCCGTTTGATAGTAAAGTGGCTACTGGATAGATAAAAATAAATATATTGTAATCAAATTAATGTAACTACTACCTAAAAACACTCATCTTCCATTGCAGTGCATACATTATTAAGCTTTCAATTTCATACATATTCAGCAAAAAGTTCATTATTAAATTTTTCTTCAGAACACAGACAGCCATTTTATTTGGCACAATTATTCAGGCTTTGGCTCCACCTCCGACCTCAACGAGCGGACCTCAGCTGATTGAAATTCCATTATTATCGGCCCTCCTGCAATAGTAAATCTTTATAACTCCTTATTTCCTCCCGGCCGGTTCTGAGCCTCTTTGTGGGAGATTAAAGGCGCATTCACACTGGAGACAAGTCGGGAAATGTCGTGTCAATGACGTAGTTAAACACGTGACTAGAGTCACAAAATATAACAGAAGACAAACTCCATACTAAACGCGCTCGAGCCACGCACACATAGACACCGCTCGAGCAAGACTGTCTTGGACGAATGCGAGCGCGACGTGGCGCGACAGACAGACGTTCGCCACACGTTCCCTGTGGTTCGCTTGAGTCACGCGCCGGTCAACCGCCTGTGATATTATTTTAATTGTTCGGTATTTGGTTGCTTAAACTCATCATTAAATGCCGAATTTTCATTTTTTAAATTACCAGTTGATTCGGGGAGGTAAGTAAGTTATTTATTTGAATTTCAATTGAAATTGAAAGCCAACTCAATTATTAGGAATATCGAATTGTTTAGAGAGGTTTTAGGAATTTTAGATAACTAGCTTTTGCCCGCGGCTTCACCCGCGTGAAATTTAGTTTGTCACAGATCGTCATAAATTATAGCCTATATATTATTCAGGGTTATAAACAATAATACTGTAAAGTTACATCAAAATCCGTTCAGTAGTGATCGCGTGAAAGAGCAACAAACATCCAGACATCCAAACTTTCGCATTTATAATATTAGTTGGATAATAGTGTCAACCACTCAACTAAATACTACTTCCTTCTCGTGTATTTGTTTGCAAACTATTACTATAATAACGTACTAAATATAAATAAGTATACGTGGATATCTGTTATTGTCTTTCTTGCATAGTATTAAGAGTTACATTTTTCTATCATAACGAAATAAACGCAACACATGACAAGACAACCCTAGCGCGACGGCCGAGCGTGCGAGCGAGAGAGGTATGCAAAGCGAGGTACATACATGAGTTTACCTTCTTTTATATTTTGTGCTAGAGTGCTGAGAGTGTGCTTGGAAGCAAGTGACAATAGGGGTAATGCTGCAAATGGTGTTCTTGGCGTAAATGTTACAGTTGTAGTCCAATGTAAGCGTAATTTACTCTTTTGTAGTCCAATGTAAGCGTAATTTACTCTTTAAAAGCTTGTTTATGATCACGATCTGGTTGCTACATTTACACTAACATGATAAAGAGGAAGATTTGATTGTTTGTTTGTATTGGATAGGCTCCGAAACTACTCGATTCATTTGAAAAAACCTTTAATCGAATCAAATTCTACGTTATTTCTGATGAACATCCTAAGCGGTACAAAGTTCACCGGGTCAGCTAGTTTTTTATAAAACCCTATCACGCATCTTGTGACAAAAAAGGATAAGGTAATAAAAGTCATACTTATGAAGTTAACTACTATGAATATCGCTTATGTGAGAAATTATGTATTTGTAATGTAAACTTTCACATAACTTGTATTTCCATAGGTATTTTACTGTATTTTACTGTATTTTATGTGTTAAGCGATGCAAAATGCAAACTCAGCTCTTCTTCTTCTTCTTTTCGTGTCGACAACAAACCTACACAGTGTCAGCCCAAAACTCCGCCACAAGAGTGGCGTTGTCAGTAGCACTCATCAAATCCTCCTGAACTCAGCTCTTATATAATTGAAAAGCACAATTCATGTAGGTACGTACCTTTCAGGTTTTAAATTCTCGTTATATTTTCCTCCTTTAAATGTGAAGATGCCCTTACAAGGTCCCTCGGTAAATAGTGGAACGCGCGGCTTCTAAAATTGGGTTGAGTACTCAGAGCTGATGTGGAGCTGATTTCCGCAACGGAATAAATACTCTTTTTCTCTTAATTTTCCTTTTCCATGCCAGTTATGAGGATAAGGGAATTGTTTTATCAATTACATATTTTCGCTGGCTCAGCTTTTTATTGTACAGTCAGCGTCAAATAATTCGTGATACTTAAAGTGGCCAAAAGTTAATAACAACCTTATTCTAATCAATAAAGACGTGTTGAACTTATTGACTAATTCGGTTGTTACGAACTATTATGACGCTGACTGTACTTACGTGAATACTAGCTTTTGCCCGTGGCTTCGTTCGCGTGAATTTTCCGTCTGTGACAGAGACTCTATCGCGCGCATGTTCTTGTTTAAAAACCGGGATAAAAACTATTCTATGTTTTCCATGGTACCCAAATTCTTCTATTTTATACCAAACTTAGAGTTCAAGTGTGGTTTTGTTCCCCACTCGACGCAGTACATGATGTCGTGCCCTGCGTACCCAAACAACTGCACGCAGGAAGATTTAATGAAGGCTACTGACAACGCCACTATTGTAGCGGAGTTTTGGGCTGACACTGTGTAGGTTTGTTGTCGACACGACAAGAAGAAAAAGATACTACATCTAAAACGGTTCAGTGGCTTAGTAACAAACAGACAAGACAGCATTTATAATATCATAAATGACGGACCGTACCGAAAGATGACCTGGCCTGACTATACATATAGTGCTATAGTTTGCAGGTTCGAATCCTGCCTGGGGAAAACCTTTAAACTTTTTACTACCAACTGAGGCAGTGAACAGTTAAGTGCCGTAGCTTCATTCGTCTTCGGTGACAAAGATAACGTTCAGAACAAAAACTAGCGCTAAAATTGTGAAAGATAAAACGATAAAAGTGTTAAATTTGTAGTAGGGTTACCCAACTAAGTATCGATCTAACTAGCGGCCGCCTGCGACTTCGTACCCGTGGACCTAGTTTTACCCTCGTTAGATATTATGTTGATAGATGGCGTTTCACGGCTTCCCATGAATATTTACGAACGTCAAAACAATAGTTTGTCCAGCGCTGTAGATTTTAACCAATGATAGATGGCGCTTTTTACACACGTTTTATTTATTTATTGAAATTATTATAGCCTTTATGTTATTCTGGGTTATAAACAATAAAACTGTAAAGTTTCGTCGAAATCCGTTCAGTAGTTTTTGCGTGAAAGAGTTACAAACATGTTGACATTCAGACAACCTGACATCCATACAAACTTTCGCATTTATAATATTAGTAGGATATTAGTAGGATTAGTAGGATGATAGAATAAATGTGAAGCATATCTGAAGTCTCGTTGACGTTTGATGCCTCAAATACTGAGTTAAGCGTTTGGTTGAATTTCCAAATGAAGCTATATTCAATAGTTATCAAACATGATTTTCGTCGAAATTCATTTACTATAGGTACATACGAAGACACGTCAAGCTTTACTCTATTGCGTTTAAATGTAGTTGTAGGTACCTACTAGGATTTTGCAAAAAAGATGTTATAGTCTGATGTGCTGCCGCAAAAAAACTATGTTTTTTCAACAAATTATATTTTTTACTCTAGTTAAAGTAGCTTCGCTTCATACTCTGAGTTCAGACTATGCTAAGACAACCCGGCACAAAGAACTACTTTTAAGCTTTTTCCTTTTGCAAGCAAAAACCCAACGTCTCAACTGGGCACTATTTACTTTGCGCAGAAATAAAAATGAGGGGAGGAATTTAAATTTGAAAACCCCACCAGGTGTGAGAGGGTAGGACTCCCGGGGGTTCTAAAATGTTCTATTTCTTTTTCACTTTTTAAGTTACTGGAATATCTACCCTTTTTGTGGATAAGGCATTTGTTTATGCGTATAGTCCATGCCAGTTTGGAATTTTCACAAACCAATATGGCCGACTAAAATTATAATAAAAATAACTTTTGTATTGATATTATTTTATATTGATATTTTCCATGAGATTCTTAATGCAATAAAAGTAGAGAAATCTACTAACGGGGCTTGTATAAGTTCTTAAAATAGCCAAAAAGCTATTTAAAAAGATTCATGAAAGAATTTTTATACTAATCGTTTTAATTCTTCGACATTCGCGTACCTATACCCAGACACAATACTTAATCATTTATCTCCAGCAATCGAGGGCTTAAAAGTACTTTTATATTCGGAATACCTTTTTAGGACAGCGAAATTATTACAATACGATTTTCGCTTATCCGAGAGACCCTTAAGAGGGGGCAAAGTTTTATCAAAAGTCGTACCGTTGAAAAATTTAAAGCCATCCTCGCGGGGCGGGGCCCATCCATCAGCAAATGAGGCTCCTGTGTGTATCGGGACTTTTTAAGATTGATCTCTTTACTGGGAATTCGGCCGCGTCTTGCCCCTACTATTATTGCGTTAAAAGAATACAATCAGCTCTGTAGACGCTCCTGATCTGCTCGCTATCATTATTTTAGAGTTCTGGCAGGGTGAAGCTCACTTAACATCAGGTGCGATTGCAGTCACATATCTGCCTTGTTCTGCAAAAAAAGCTCCCTTTACCTTCGCCTTGATGATCACTTTATATCTGGTGAGATACTGGCCAAGAGCTGCTCCGTTGTGGATGTAACATACTTGATCCTCTGGGAATTAGTTAATAAACAAATTAATGCATTTTCTGTTGAAAAGTATTAGGCTAGGTTGCACCATTTTATTTTAACTTTAACAAACGTCAAAATTCTGTCAAACGCCATACAAAACGGTATGGTTTTATAGTGACGGTTAAAATAAAGTGGTGCAACTGAGCCTTAGAGTTCTAAGTCAACTTCTGTATTCACGATTCTAAGCAGAATAAACAGTTTCATGTCATAATTGTATTAGAGTCAGCTTAGTCGTAGTCAGTTTTGTATGGCCACAACTAGTTCTAATGAATACCCATCATACAAATTCGGCTGCGCTGATTTGTCCTTTCATAAACTCGCAGATGGCTAAAGTAGTTAGAGAACGTGCACACATTGGCAACATGAAACGTTACGTAGGTAGTTTCATATTAGATGGTTGGTTTTTCATAGTGTGTTATACTGGTGGTTTGACTTGCCTTCTGAGGCATTTCAGTTGAGTACTAATTTTTAAGTTTTTTCAATTCTGTCTACAACATCACTCATGTAGATTTTAGACTGTCTTTGTTTCGATTATTAACTGTAGTTGAAATATTTTAAGGCTGCGTTGCACCACCTTAACTTTAACGGTAATAATCCGGTGTTTTTATGGAGTTTGACAGACTTTTGACGTTTGTCACGGTAAAAGTAAAGGTGGTGCAAGTCAGCCTAAATATTTCCTAAAGCTTACGTAAGACTTACCGATCCACATTTCTATTCAAGTTTCGTTTTTGTGCTTTATGTCTATCAAAACAATAAGCTGATAGACAAACTTACGACTATTTTATAGATTTTTGACGTTTTAGTGAAAGTTTAAAAATGTATTCAATAGACATAACTGCAAAGGGAATGGATGACCACTGTTAATGGCGTAAAATGCTATGCTACTAGGTGGCTTGAGAAGAGAATGATAACAAGTAATAAATAATTTAACAGTTGTAAAATGACCTGATTTAAAATGTTCCAGATATTCAAACGCTTTTAAACACCATGGGAGCCTATAAACGTCGGCATTGACACTAAATTAATTGTCTTCACAATTTAATGGCGTCGTTAAACGCCTCGTAAATCAATGGTACCGATCCTAAAGGTGGGATTGAAAACGCGACCTTCCCAATAAGTCTCCCTTTGTAGCATCAATCAATTAATTCTGGTACTTACCCCCCTTTTATCTGTTTTGTGTTCCGTGAATCCGCAATGCGAGGTACAGTCTGTGGCGTGAAGTTGTATTTTTTGGAATATATTCTTTTATAGTTCTTGCAACTCACGAAGGCGAGTGAGCTTTACTTGTGTGTGTACGTGTACATGCACATAACGATGGTGTATCAAAACTTTTGAAGCCACCGCGCATGTAAAGCTCACTCGCCCTCTAGTTTTCTTCTTCTCTATTATCCCTATTTTATGATACAAACTGAGCTTTGAAATTGACGTTTTTTGTAGATGCCTACCTAGTATTTAAACTGGGAATGTAGAATAATATTTTGGGAAGTGACCAACTATAAAAATAGAATAACTTTCTGTTTAAACTTTCTGTCCGTTAAAAAATAATTTCGAGTTCATCCTAACTTTTCAACCTGTCAATAACACCCTTTTTTGAAGTTAACTGTACAGTTACGAGGTATATCTCGACATATTTATCCTTATTCACATAGTAATAAAGACCAAAAATGTGGCTCCCGGCCGTACATTCAGATGAGTTGTTTCTTGCGTTGTTTGAAGTTGTGTTATGTGGAAATATGAGTATTGTTGTATGAGTTTTGTGAGACTTTATAAGGGAGGGTCGCCTTTTGTTTTTATTTTAAGAATGCGGGCTCTCCAAGTCCCGTTTACGCCCATCTTTTCATTATTTATGAGACACATTTCCATTTTAGTTCTAAAATGTTTCATATGCTTTATTCAATTTACAAAACTGTGGGTGGTTTACGTGTTTCTAGCTGAAGGGTGTCAAAAACCAGTAAAGTCTAAAAATAGAGATTTTAAAATGGTTTTACTTTATATAATATAGTAAGACACGGGTCTTAACGAGACGTTTATAAATGAGTTACATTATGTACTCACGGCTTGACGTTTCAGCTGTTATGCTGCAGCCGTGGTCACAAGCAGACTGGCGGCTCGCGGCGTCGTCCGTTCGGGCTACTATTTTAGTTGAAATGGAACGCGAAAGTTTAAAATATTAGATTTTACTTTATATTCAGAAGTTACCTATTGGACAAGTAAGCATTCTAAGCTGCTAATTTCATGAAAACCCATGCTTATTAACTTTCCTACTTAAGCAGAAACAATAAAAAAATCTAATCGAAACACATTCTCAAATTACAATATCGTAAGATGTAATAATACTTTGGAATACAGATTTAAAAGCAATAATAAAAGCGTTAAAATAGGCGTGAATTCTATCCGTGACGATGGCTAAAAGGTGACAAACGTAGAGCCGAAAAAGTGCGAACCTTTATTAAATTTCCTTAATTTAGGCCCTCGCGATACAACCGCCACTGCTTTTTATCTCAAATTTTATTTTTAGGGTTCTGTAACCTATAAAGGTTCAGATTTTAGTCCTGTTGAACTAAAGTCATGAAATTTGGTTAGATCGAAACTACATTTAATTTTAATAGGTACAGTGAAGTAATTATGTAAGTAAATAGAAATTATAGGGAAAAAATCGCGAATAGTTTTTGTTATTCAACTAGAATTTTTAAAAACGGTCTAGTGGTTTTTGAGCCTATTCATTACAACCAAACAAACAAACAAAGTTTTCCTCTTTATAATATTAGTGTAGACAAACGTCAAGATCTTTCAAAATCCATACAAAAACACCGGTTATAGGTAAAGTTATTGTTACAGTTAGGTGGTTGCTCAGCCTTAGGTAGATAAATGAGTCTACGGAACCGTTTTTGCGAGTCTTCCTCGTTCGGCCGGTTCCTCGAATATAAATTTTAGATTTTCGCCCTCATTACCTCTTATCGGGGATTTAAAAAAGGCCAAAAACCACGAAACTTCCATCCCATTATACGGCTGTCCCAGGCCGGGCATGAATGCAATTTAGCATGATTCGAAACGAGAATACCAAAGGCGAGTTTTGCGGCTTTAACTGAATTGGAGTGACTATTTCCCTCTATGGGAATGTGGGAAATTATTTCCTTTGACACTGAGCGAGAGAATTTATGTTTCATAAGAGCTGTTTGTGTTTTTAATTCATATGAGCACAATGCCGTCAAGTGGAGCTTCTGAAAGCTTGTTATAACGGGAGCGAGTTATTATAATATTAATATGTCTGAAGCGGTTTCGTGTTTTGATTTCGTTCTTCGTAGATATTTTGTTTTTAAATTAAATAATTGTGATAGATAGTTTTCATTTAACCATTTGCCAGAATACATTAATTAAGTACTATTATGTCTTTGCTATTATTACCTAATAGCTTAATGATGTGTGACATTTTAAGTATGATGACACTGAATTCAATATTTTTAGAGTCGATGCTGGCTTTTTTATCCGTTTCTTAGACTGGCATCGTCTTCGAAAAATACAATCATGGCATAATTACTTGCCCCAATAAATACATTATCACAATTATTATTTTTAGGTTTTAGTACATTTTTTGTATTCAATTTTAATTTTGTTATACTAGCAAGTCGTCTTGACAATGTGAAAACGCTCAAAAATACCGTTAGCGAGATTTGGTTTTAAGTGACACCGACAAAGAATCGTTATAGAAAACAACAATGCAGGAAGAAGTTTTGAGTTTGCGTATAAATCGAAACACCCCTCGAACAGGGGATGTTAAGGTAAGTACGTAATTTGAGATAGATCTTAAATCCTGATGCCTCCCCCCTAATACATCAAGATCAACCAATTTATTTCAAACTCTGACTGAAAAACCTCATACTACTTTCGCCCTTAATATCTAAGACTTAATGTCTAGTTTGGGTTCACTCTGCGGTTATTATCGGTTGGCGTAAAACGAAAAGTGAAGAAAAGTGGCCCTTTGTTGGCAGGTGTATAAAAAATGTGACGTATTTCACTCGACTATTGGAACGTTAGTAAAATGAGTTTCGGTAAAGAAAATGTGATGGAGATAAAAATCCAGATAAAAGAAGTTTACGAGCGTTAAGTTTATTTAATTCATTGGTTATCTACATTATTTTTGATAAAATTATGACATACGGGACTATTCTCACATCTCGTTCCCACCGCTGCAACTCTTCTCTACAGCTTGACCAGGAGCCACCTTTTACATGCTTACAATTGTTCAATTTAAAGGTCTTGAATAGAGATACATATCTGGAAGATAAACTTACTAGTCACCAGCCTTTATTGTTAGATAGCTGTTTATGGCAGATAACTTACCTGTAACTTTGTCAAAATCCTTATCTGAAACCTATTTCACGAGCAGCCTCCGTGCTTTCGTGGTGTTTTGGAAGCTTAAGTGTACAGAGTTAAGTATTTTTGTGTAGCATTATGTTTTGTTCGTCTTTTCAATTTTAAATAGCAGTGAAAATGTTTATGCATGTAAAAACATTTTTAAATAGTATATTTTCCCAATACAAAAAAAAAGAAGTCAAAAGAAATTATCTACCTACTTTGTAATGCAACTAAAATAATCACTGCTACTTTCTTATGAGTTTTTATATAAATATCCGTAACTTTTACAGAAGGTAAAGCATCGCGTCCGTTTGGTATCCCTCAAATAAATGTATCTTTAAGGTGGAATTTCGATTGGCTAATAACAATCGATCTTGGCACCCCTTACAATGGGGTTCGGTGGAGCAAGGTATTTTGATAGAACTAATTTTCCATTTCAAATAGAAACGCGATATCTAATTGTTATTTAATACCATTAGTCTTGTTGGATCGGGTATTTAACGGGCTTATATTTTTGTTGGTCTGTCTTACCAATCTTGAATTTGTTCGTAATTCGCAAGTTGTTTGTGTTTTTATTATACCTTTTGAGTTTATGTTTTATAAATGACAGCGTGTAATGCTTAAACTACGATATCCTAACACACACATCACTATGAAACCCAATTTGAAATCTAAAAAATGCTTGTTATCCTTAAACTTTTTTTATATTAGGGGCCATCTAGCTAATGTCTCTCAAATCACGAATACAACTTTACTAAAAGGTTTCGTTTTATTTTCCATCATTTAACAACATACTATTAGTAAAAGAATTGCATGTACCTCCTTTGATTTATAGCCTTTATTTATTTGCACACTGGCAGACGCATCCATATCCGTCCATCCATCATAATATGTTATTATAATGTACCATACAAAGACCTAGTGACAATAATTTATGACCAGTTATAACTCCGCAAGTACAAAACGGTTATGGCGCAAAATATTGAAGGTTTTTAGAAAAAGATAAAGAAAGAAAGTTGATAACAAGGCACGACAAACTATAGAATTCCTCGTACCAACAAAATTAAGTGAATTATCTATTCTATTTAAAATGGATATACTATGACCATATTTTCCTAACTTTTATAGAATTTCCTCGCAAAAGCATCGCACTCGTTCGGTGTGAATCGTCTCTAACGCCGAGCTCTCCCTGCGGAGGGCCCGCTCACCGCCAAATTACTCCCCCGGCCTCCAACATTACCCATTCATGCTTGCCCAATTCTGTTATTCCTCCCCGACGCACTTCTGTTATACTTTATTCCTATTTTTCTTTATTTTCCTTTGTATCGGTCTTAGGTGAACGCTCTTGGAATAATTTTCGGACAAGCGACTTTTGTTCGTCGGCGGTTCGCGATTGAAACGTCTTTGGAATACAATTTTACTGAGAAATCTTTGCGGTTATTAATAACTAGCACCTGCCTCGCTGCTTTGCTTCTATGGAATACGATCAGACACGGGCACGTTCCGTTTGTAGAATCCACTATTTTTCGCCAAATTGGAAAATGAATTTTCTGATGCCTTACAATGTGTTTTTTTTTTCTAATGTTATGAGGAAATTATCAAATAGTTCGCCATTTTTCGCGACAAAAGGTAGCCCATTTCCTTTTATTGTATGTGATATCTGTCTTTTTACCAAAATTCTTCACATACACTTATTAGTTCAGTTGTTGAGGCGTGATAACGTATGAGACTGAGTTGTTTTTGCACTTAGGCTGAGTTGCACCACCTAATAACTTTGACCGTAACTATAATGATAACCGATGTTTTTTGTATGGAGTTTGACAGATTTATGACATTTATTAAAATCAAAGTAAGATGATGAAACCCAGTCTTATTATTTAGTTTGATTTGTTGTTAGTTAATTACTCGCAAAATATACAGGGTGTTTCTTGCAAGGTGTCAAGCCG
The DNA here is from genome assembly GCF_963855985.1 of Ostrinia nubilalis. Classification (NCBI taxonomy): domain Eukaryota; kingdom Metazoa; phylum Arthropoda; class Insecta; order Lepidoptera; family Crambidae; genus Ostrinia; species Ostrinia nubilalis. Next base: position 1,550,004 of record NC_087101.1, read on the forward strand.
AAGGCAGGTGATAGGTGAGGACTAGACCTATCGATTTCACCCCCATGTATGTTCTACGATTTTTCGTAGTTTAGAAGTTATCGTTAATTTTGTGATTTTTTAAAATTTTATGACCTAGTAGGCTTTAAATTTTTTTATCTTTTTTTTGGGTTAACTTTTCTCAGATTTATTTTTTTTGACAGATTCCCTAGTAATTGCAGATGTTTGAAAAAAATAATCACCTTCCTATCTTTGATGCAAGATACAACATTTTTGCTAGAAAAATAAAAAATATGCTTTTAGCAGAACATTCTAAAATTTTGAATTTAAAAGTTTGAAAAAAAAAAGAACTTCCATAGGTCCAAAATAATTTTAAAAACTGCGCAGTATTCTGAACTTTCATAATAACACAAAAAAACATGTACTTAATAGGCCGTTATTTTCTGTAATCGCTCTACTAAAGTAGTAAGTCGGAGATTCCGTTACATGTTTTGACTTTCTTAGGACTAACTAATGTTTGCAATCCACTAAGTTTACGTTACGTAGAACACGTTTAGAGACAATAACTGAACAGAACATTTTTTATCCGCAACGAGGAAGCTCTTGCCCTTCATCTGACCTGATGGAAAGTTGGAAACTGATGGATGGTCAGCGAGCTTCACCCGGAATCCTAACCCTTTCGGACCCGCGCTTAAACTAGAAAGAAATTTGTAATTTTGAACATGAATTTTAGGTAATTTGGGGCCGCAGATTACGAATCTGCTATAATTTTCCAGATTTTCCGCCGCCATCTTGGAAAATTCATATACCAACAATTGTATCAAACTGGGCCCTTCACTTCCTACGTACAATTGTGAGGGTCAAAATTGTAAGGGTTTTGGAAATTTTATCAAAGGCATGTATTCCGAAAAACGTATTTATAACCAGTAAGAAATAAACAGGTTTAATTTATATACCAGTATTTGCCATTTAATATTGATTTGTGGGCAAAACCATCTGTTCCATGACCTCAACAGTAAATATAGCGCTCGAAATATTCCTATGGAGTTTTAATATCTCCTGGATCATGAACAGCATCTCCTGGAAGATGTTGACGATTGAAGGGCTTCATCTGCTATGCCGCTTGGATACTCAGAGGTATTTATCGTCACGAATGTCTGAGCCTTCATCAGCAGAAGAGGAGTAGTTCATCTGAAGTAGTCGAAACTAGCTTTTGTCGTTGTCATCGCTCTCATCCCCAGGTGCATAGAGCATCTCTGCGATAGTAGCGTCGTTTAAAATCGGAAACATGGTGCGGAAACCATGAAAAATTAATAATTATGAGAAACTTAAAATACGCATAAGGTATTGTAGGGCCCACGTCGATACAATTGTGTCAGTAAAGTTCGTTAAGCTGTTACGCCAAAGCCTTTGCTCACAAGTAGTCACTGTTATCACAAAAAGATGCTATTTTTAACTATTTGTCTAATCAATAACTTGTATATTACTACAATTACAAAATAAAACCATAGTAGGTACTTTCTTTCGCCAAGTCGGGGAGCGCAATCAGTCATGAACTGTACAGGTTGTAAGGGGTCATCCATAAAGTACGTCACACGTAAAGAGGGGGGGAGGGGGTCGACAAAGTGTGACATGGTGTGACAAGGGGTGGGAGGGGTCCTAAGTTTCGTGACATCACATTTCAAAATCTAATATATCTAGAGGTACTAATCGCGTAATTTGAAATATAAATTTAACTAAAAAATACCCCCACCACTTAAGCACAACTCTGTCGAAGTCGAAAACCTAGGAGAGTTTTAATGGGCAACCAATGAAGCCATTAAATCAATAAAATCTTTTGTAGGAATTATTTCAGATTTAAAATCTAATTCAATGCTGCCAAACGCACCGTACGTACCTCGCGCGTGATTTTATTGTTTCTATTTGTTGCTATTTTTTTGTTAAGTAATTTAATAATTTTTCGATGTGAAATTGCAAAACATGTGACGTCACACTAGGGAGGGGGGGGTCTTAGAAATGTGACCACCTGTGACAAGGACGGGGGAGGGGTCAAAAAATCATGAAATTCGTGTGACGTACTTTATGGATGGCCCCTAACCTGCTCAGTAACTGCGCTTCGGACAAAATTTGCACGGGAGGTGAAAGAACGCATCCCGCACAATCGTACGATACTCAGCCCATCCACTTCCGATGTAAAACTAATGAGATAATCTCGATTTTGTAACCCGCACAATTGTATTGGAGCGGTCCGAAAGGGTTAAACCACAGAGGAATTGGCTGTCCTAAATAGGTAGTCTTACCACTAGACCACAGTGGTGATTGTTACTTACGATTAAATTTGATATACCTACCTGTGTGTGAGAAAGGGAAAGAGTTTGTGTGTGTGTGTGTGTGTGTGTGTGTGTGTGTGTGTGTGTGTGTGTGTGTGTGTGTGCGCGTGTGTGTGTGTGTGTGTGTGTGTGTGTGTGTGTGTGTGTGTGTGTGTGTGCGTGCGTGTGTGTGTGTCTGTGAGAGAGAGAGAGAAGCAAAAAAGGGTGTAATGATTTAATTTAAAGTAAATGTTCAAAATGGTTTTGTGCTTCAGTCAGCTTTGTCCGCAGTTCATCAATATTTTCATATTCCCTTTTGTATACCAGATGAAGAGCAAGAGCTTCCACGTTGTGGATAAAAAAAATCTTTTCAGTTATTGTCTGAAAGTGTGTTGTACATAACGTTAACTTAGGGGATTGCAAATATTACTTAGTCCTAAGAAAATCAAAAACATGTAACGGAATCTCCGACTTACCACTTTAGTGGAGCGATTACAGAAAATAATGGCCTATTAAGTACATGTTTTTTTGTGTTATTATGAAAGTTTAGAAAACTGCGCAGTTTTTAAAATTATTTTGGACCTATGGAAATTCTTTTTTTTTTCTCATACATTTCAGTTGAAAATTTTAGAATGTTCTGCTAAAACCATATTTTTTATGTTTCTAGCAAAAATTTTGTATCTTGAATCAAAGATAGGAAGGTGATTATTTTTTTCAAATATCTGCAACTAATAGGGAATCTGTCAAAAAAAAGAAATCTGAGAAAAGTCAACCCAAAAAAAAGATTAAAAAAAATTAAGCCACTAGGTCATAAAATTTGAAAAAATCACAAAATTAACGATAACTTCTAAACTACGAAAAATCGTAGAACATACATGGGGATGAAATCGATAGGTCTAGTCCTCACCTATTACCTGCCTTCGGCTTGACACCTTACAAGAAACACCCTGTATACAGTGTGAGTCACGTTAAAGTGTACATATGAAAATAGATGAAACTAGACCTATTTTTATCGACAAAAAAGAGGTCAAAATTTTTTTGAGATTTTTTTTGAATTTTTTATAGAATTTTTTTTCTTCCGATTACTTATTGTAAAGAAAACGTAATAACTTTTAAACTAAGCGGTATATCCTGATAAAATAAAAACAGTAATAATGCTAAATAACAGGCGATACTAAAAAAATACATAAAATACACAAAAAATGCCAACAAATAATAAAAAATGATACTTTTTGAAAAAAATCTGCTTAAAAATTCGTGTTTTTTTGGTTATTTGATAAATTTCTCCAAAAAATGCCCCTATAACAGGTGGTTTTTATTACTTTGTATTATTCTCTATCGTATTACCTTCGTAAAACCAAAAATCGCATGTCTCTATCCCTATCACAACGTTTGCAATGATCGTTTGAACTAAGCCTCTCCGGGCGCGCCATTCAACGCTTCGTTAAGAACGAAACTGAAAATGGCTCTAGATTTGTAATTTTGATAAAGACAAGTTAGATTTCAAATAAAAACAAAAGATTTCGAAGTATATTAAGCATTTTAGTTAAAATTAAAATTGTCTCTACCTGCAGCGGAAAATAATGTTGTGGCCGGCCTTTGTTCAAACGATCACAGCAAATGTTGTGATAGGGATAGAGACATGCGATTTTTGGTTTTACAAAGATAATACGATAGAGAATAATAGAAAGTAATAAAAACCACCTGTTATAGGGGCATTTTTTGGAGAAATTTATCAAATAACCAAAAAAAACACGAATTTTTAAGCAGATTTCTTTCAAAAAGTATCATTTTTTATTATTTGTTGGCATTTTTTGTGTATTTTATGTATTTTTTTAGTATCGCCTGTTATTTAGCATTATTACTGTTTTTATTTTATCAGGATATACCGCTTAGTTTAAAAGTTATTATGTTTTCTTTACAATAAGTAATGGGAAGAAAAAAAATTCTATAAAAAATTAAAAAAAAATCTCAAAAAATTTTTGACCTCTTTTTTGTCGATAAAAATAGGTCTAGTTTCATCTATTTTCATATGTACACTTTAACGTGACTCACACTGTATAAATAAATACTTAGGTACATTTTAATTGGTGTACTAAAATACTGGCAGTATTTATATTATATTTTTTTAAACAAAGACAAGTCATATTGAAGGTTATTTTATTGCATGCCAACAAGTTCAAATGTCGCTGAAACAATAGTAAATTGCAGGCACAACAAGCTACTTACTGAGATACCTTATTCAGTTACAATAAGGTCCATTTTTCAACAAAAAGTATAGTCTGATGGCTGGCACTTATAAGTCGAATAACTGCTGTTTTATGTATTTCACCACAGATTAATCCCTTCTCGCATAAAGTATTCACGGGGCGGCAATTTCTTTATTTCTCTAACGCACTTCTGGTTTTCTTTATGCTATCCCTTGTTTTATCGCCGTTAGACATGGAACAAATAGATTCAGAGTGCTCTTGTAATGGTAATGTATAGGCTCAAATGGACGAATTAACACTTTTTGAGTCGGAAATTGCGATAATTATGAATTCTATGTACGAATGTATGTATACGAATTTAAACTTTCGCGTTCCATTTCAACTAAAGTATCTCACAGTGCGCGTTGACGCACACGGTGACACACGAACCAATCACAGAGCTTTATTCAACGCTCTGCGTTCGACTTGCTGCTTCACTTAAGCAAGAATCGTTTGTGAATACGGGCGTTAGTCACGATGGGTTCTACATATTAAAATTCCCCTGCTTTACTCTATCAAGTATTTTACGACAAATTCAATCTATGTCCTTCCATAAAACCAATCTATATCTAAGCTTTTCATCCAAATTGGTCCGCTGGATAAGGCGTACATTTCTACGCATTAAATAAAAGAGGAAAAACAAAGAATATAGATCGTTTCGAGCCTCTATACCGTCTAGACAAAACCCTAGGCCATAGATCACGCCTAGACACTCAAGTTAGCATATATTTGGGCTCTAGTGAGGCGATTATGGCCTCGACATCCCCAGACAGGCATATCCAAAGACAATTCTTATTTTTTTCTAGCTAAACTAGGAATTCCGTAACTTGAAGATGAAAAAACCGTCTCGATAAATGTTTGTTTTTGGTTGTTATTGAGACATACATTATTTTGATGATGGCACGTGAATCAAGCTATATTGAGGATAAACATATTATATTTGGCGACAAAACTTAATAAAGAAGTCTTATTGTGTCTCTTGCCTTGATCTTTACTATATTTTTTCTGCTAGTAGCTCAAAAATAGATTATTTCTTCTATTTTTGGGATTTCAATTTCAGTATAAACCAATCAATCAACAGAATATATAAATGAGATTGAGTTTTGGCTTTGTTTTGTAATACGAATCTAAAAATAAGGTCGCGGGAAGAGCCTGGATGCGGGCAGCGCAGGACCGGTCCTTGGGGGAGGCCTTTGTCCAGCAGTGGACGTCATTTGTCTGAAACAAACGAAGGAGTCAAAACATATTACACAGCTCAACAAAAAAAAATTTTTTTTTGTTGCCCTGTTTATTTCTTCGGATTTATATGCTTTGAAGCATACAATTTACGAATATATTAACGAAAGTACTGAATTGGCTCTAGTTTTTATGATATTAATGTTTAAGTGATAAACAATTTATATGGGCTCTTTGAAACATGCGTTGTTAATAAGTGACCAGGAACCTGGACTAAATTAGTTTTTCTGCACAATTTTAAACGTAATGGGACCAGATACTATCAGTAACAATGATATTACGATAAAATAATGTCATACCACTGACAATGTGGTGGCTGGAATCAAGGAGTGGCGGTTATAGTGCGACAAGGCTATTTGTATGTTGGGAGATTTAGAATGTCATTACCGAACGAAGTAATGACAGTAATATTGATGTCATTACTTGTCATATTGTCTGGACGTCTTAGATTTTTACTTCGCCTTACACTTAAGTATACGTCTAATACCCATTTTGTATGTATATGGAACTATAGGGCTAAGAAAATTCTCTGGGAACAAGATGTGTGGGCAAATTCGAATATACATTATTACACTTATTCTGTGTGTGAAGCTTGGAGAGATTTAGTGTTGATTTTAATATTTTTTAGGTAACTAGAAAGCACTAAATTTCACAGTTTAATGGGCAAAATATGTCGAAGCAAATATGAGCATAATAAGCTGCACTTTCTTCGCAGTCACGTGGGTAGATGTTTATTTATTTTTATGAAATTGCAGTGACGAGCAGGTATAATGATTCTATCAAGACGTAAGAGTGATGGAATAAAGATATCAAGGTAGATAGGATCGTTTCCTGACTGATTTAAGTAATGTTGGTCACATAGCGAAATTGACCCACAACATTTAATTTAAAAAAATCTACAAAAGGTGTTTCTCTGAAATCTAACATTATTTATGCATTTTTTAAATCTTTTTACTTCTCTGTAAATTAATTAAAATCATTCAGAACAACATTTGAGGTTCTTTTTAGATAAAATTTGATTTTATAAAATGTACTTGCTTAATTTTCTACTATTTATAGTCCTAATCAGAAAAAGACGATTTAAAAAAAAACTAGAGCCAATCTGCTAAAAGTAATAATAGTTTCGTAAATTGTGGGTCTTAATTGACACAAAATCATTTAAATATCAAGGGCAACAAAAACACTGTTGACCAGTGTTATCTTTCAGTTATTTCGTAGCTAAATGCGAAGTGCTACGAACATACTCGTAGTTCGTAGTCATTTACGTAGCATTTCGTAGCAGTGTTATTGTCAATCTATTAATTAACAACTTATTCCATTGAACAAAGGATCGTTAATATTGTGTATTTATTCATATTAAGTCAGGGTCTACCCACAAGGTGGACCGACGACCTGATAAAGGTAGCAGGAAGGCGCTGGATGCAGGCGCTACCAACCGTGCGATGTAGAGGTCATTGGGGGAGGCCTATGTTCAGCAGTGGAAGTCCTGTGGCTGAAATGATGATGATGATGAAGTGTATAAAGATTTCTTATTAAACAGAAATATTACAATTATTACGGTTATTGTACAACTAATCAATAAATTTAAAAATGACGAATGAGCTACTCCAATTAATTTTGAATTCAATTAGAGCCCTTTTATAAAATTGACAATCGATTTTATGTTTTTACAGGTTTTTGTGTCGTACTTTCTCGTTTCAAAATTACAAAATAAACATTAAACAACTAAAGCTCATTTAAAAGCACACTTTGTTTGTTTTTTTTGCCCCGAAGGCAATTTTTCGCTCGCGCTGGAACATTTTCATAATATTGTTCTTGTCCACAATTTATAACTCCTGCGCCGTTAATGGATCAGTCTCTAGAAAGTTACTGATTTAAGCTTTTATAAATTAAACAATTTAAGCATTTAGTAAAACTATTAGCTGATTAATTTGACATGATATTAAAATCACAATAACAACGTCAACAAACGGTGCCTCTAGAATAGATTTAAATCAGCGAGCAAATTATTATTTTGAATGTTTTGTTCTTGTCTACAAACAGATAAATGGTTCTACGGCCCCTTTGAAGTATTACAGTGCTTTTTATAATGACATAATGTGTACTAATGTGTAGGGACAGGAAGTGAATGGTTTCATCATTGGTTCATCGTTGGTTCATACTTTAACCTATTTTGAATATCAATAATGTTTGTGTGATTTCGTAACAACCTTCATTACTTATTTTTAAAAACTTAACTCTAGGGAGAGTTAAGTTTTTAAAAATTATCTTTATTAAATTATCGTTGTCTGGTAGAATGTGAGATATAGAAGAATACACCACTTTTGTGGCGGAGTTTTGGGCTGACGCTGTGTAGGTTTGTTGTCGACACGACAAGAAGAAGTCTGATGGAATTCGTTTCATTGCTATAAGAGCGCCTAAATTGTGTGTATGTCTTTCTTTTCTTGTGTTATGTACATTAAAGTGTATATCAATCTAATTCTATGACAAAAAACGTGTAGAGAGACTACTTGCCTCATGTTTACTGTGATCGCGTTAAGGTAAAGACTAAAACATTTAAAGTTCAGTCAAACCAACGCGATCACACGCGATCAGCCGGCGTGCAGCGATGGCGATCAGACTCAAATGCATTGATCGCCATCGCTGCACGCCGGCTGAATCTTGTAACAGAACAACTAGCCGCCGCGCTCTATGAAACGTTCTAGTGTCAATGTCAGTGTCATCCTTCCACGAAGCAAACGTCGTGCATTGTACCTGTATTGTAAAATAAGAACGTTAAATTACATAGAAATGCTAGAGTCCATACTCACCTTTCAGAAAAACCCCAACACATGAACTTTTGAGCAAACCGGTTTAATCCAGTCCGGGGGCAGGGGTGTCGTCACGCCATAATCAAACCTCGCGTGATGGGGGCGGGGGGATCGGAACGTTTGTTTTGCCACCTCGTAGCGGATTAAGAACTTGTAGTCGCCCATCCTTTGGATAATTTACTGATGCCATAGAAAAACCATTAACATAGCTATGAAGGTTTTTAATTCGGCTGTAAGTATCGTATCGTAATATCCTTATATGAAGCAATGTATTGTACGTATCAGTAAATTTAAGAGAAAACGTAAAAAGAGACGTCTATGTTTGAAGTGGAATGTATGTCTAACTATGAAAATTCATTGAGCAATTCGTCTTTGACATTAATTTGGTCATATTATTATTGTGTAATTAAAAAACTAAATTGGAGAATTTATCTTCTCCTTCTTGTGTCAGAGATAAAAATCACTATAGTGTAAGTTTTTACCAAAATGTAATTCTAAAATGAGACGAAATAAATCATGTAAGGTCTGGTAATTAAATAATTACCTATCCTTGAACATTTTACACTCCGCCTCTAGTCCCAAACTAAGCAAAGCTTGTACTATGGGTACTAGACAACGGACATAAACATACATAAATACTGGCACAATTTTTATTTACTAAATGACGCCTAACAATTTTTTTATCTCAGTGGATGCTCCGCTATGATCTTAAGGCACCGCTAACTCCAGCTTTAGTCCTGTGCTAGGTGTTTGTGTTGCATTAAACATTCTTTGAAGTAATGAATGGGAGCCACTTCCACGGGGAATATTAAGCAGTGTTGAACTTCCACTCTTTTTGGCTCAAATTGTTGACTTGTTTTAATTTTAAAGAAGGTTTGTTTTTACGAGCCGATGCTGAATTGGGGCAGCAATAGATAAATAAATAAAGTCCTTTATTGCGTCTACAAAAGAGATTTCAATTAAATTAACACCTATGGGAGGATATAAAAATACGTAAGTTAATTATACTTTACCAGCTTTTGCCCGCGGCTTCACCCGCGTGAAATTTAGTTGGTCACAGATCGTCATCAAATATAGCCTATAAGTATGTTATTCTAGGTTATAAACAATAATACTATAAAATTATCACTTCACGGGATTTATTGCAACAATATCTATTTTAACGGTAAATATTATTTACCCTCCCGACGTTTCGGCTCGGTTGGTTAAATAATATTTACCGTTAAAATAGATATTGTTGCAATAAATCCCGTGAAGTGATAATTTTATAGTAAAAAATGCAACATAATAGTTTAAAATATTATATAACAATAATACTGTTAAGTTTCATCAAAATCCGTTCAGTAGTTTTTGCGTGAAAGAGCAACAAACATCCACACAAACTTTCGCATTTTTATAATATTAGTAGGATTTTTTTCATACTTTTATACCTACTTTGACAGTCTTTTGGTTTCGCTAAACTTCAAAATTGCGCTTTTTGTTGGGTAATAAAACTTCTAATAATAGTCCCAAATTTTATTTATTTATTTATTATTAGGCATACACAACAAGTAACAATCATAAATAATATATATAAATAATAATAATAATAATAAAACCTTTATTACCAAAGATTACAATATACAGCTTACTAGTAGTCTCCAAACTAGGTAATCCTGTATCTTATATAGAGAAAGTAACTTATGCTTAGATCTAGATCATCACTCAAATAACGTGTACACACAGCATGGTTAAAATATTGCGTAAACAGTCAACCACAGGTCGAGTAGAGAGACTAAAACCCAGATTCTGGGTTTTTAGTTACATTATGGACCATCTCCTTTTTAGATTTTTGATAACGCAATAAAATATTATTTAAATTAATTAAGTTAAGTGCATCAATTTTGTACAAAATGAATATACTTTTTGAAAGATTCCCTTCTACTGATAATTTGATTATATTAATAACGCAATCAGTGTGAAAATTGAAGTGCAAAGGTCTTTTAATTGAATCAAGAGGGTAAAAGGGGTGTGAACCTTAGTAGGTACGCATTTATTCAATTAACGGCGACTTTAAAATACCCGACCTTTTAAAGACTTTTTTTAATTTTTATTAATTAAATAAGTTTTGGCTTCAAAACAAAAGCGTTTATTGCATATTTGATTCAAAACAAAAGAAATTAGGATAAGGCTGGGTTGCACCATCTTACTCTAACTTTGAAAATCGTCAAAAAACTGTCAAACTCCATACAAAATACACCGGTTATCGTTAAAGTTACAGTCAAAGTTAGGTGGTGTGACTCAGCCTTATAGTTGAGTTGACTCAGTCATGAGATTTTTCATCTAGGTAGGTAATTATTATAATAAGAACCTATTCAAATTGCAATCACACAGAAGGTCGCTTAACTTTTAAAATCTACATTTAAGACACAGACTTTAAGTCGGCCGATAGTTGGGTCGGCTTCCAATTTGTATAAAAAATCGGCCGATACCAAATCGGTGTAATATGCGCACTTCCGTATGGAACATGTATGTTCATTGTTCATACTGATTAAGCCCAGGTGCAAACCACCGACTTTTTATCGCCCAACTTTTTTAGTTGGGTCGGGCTGTTAGTCAGTATGGACATTGTATGAAAGTGCGCACATTGAAATCGGGCCCAACTATCGGCCGACTAAAAGTCGGCAGTCTGCGGTGTGACAGGAGGCATACGAGCAGACGGATCACCTGATGGTAAGTGATTACCGTCGCCCATAGACACCCGCAGTCCCAGGGGCGTTACAGGTGTGTTGCCGGCCTTTAAGGTGAAGATACGCTCTAATGCACTGTGACTACTAAACTACAAGCACATCTACTTGTACTAGACTACTTGTGGAACTAGACATCCAGCCGGCAACGCAAGCGCTTGGGCGCGAGACTTATTAACACGCTTTTATTAGGTCGTCGTGTATGTAACTATGTAATGGAATTTATGAATCTGAATTACACGCACTTCTAATTAGATGACAATACAATATTACAATACAATATCCAGCAGTGGACGTCATTTGGCTGAAACAACAACAACAACAACAACAACAATATTATGGTACCATCGAGCTGGTCTGATGATGGAGTCGGGAGGTGTCCATAGGAACTCCAAAACGAAACGGCGTGATGGCATCGAGTCTTTTAGTGCAGTAATTAGAAGCGTGTTTTTAGTTTTCAAAACTATTTTTTAAGCAACTGTCCTCTTCCTAGGTTGTTCTGGTATACATCGCTTCAGAACGCTATGACTGCCTAAATTGTGCCGACTATGAATTTATTTCTTTTATTGTTTTGTATTATGTACAAATAAAGTGTATAGGTATTTATCTATCTAATTCTTTAGGCTGAAGAGAACCTTTTAAAATCTCCGCTAATGCACTGCGACTAAACTACAAGCACATCTACCTTACAAAAACAACACTGAAAGCAAGTGCAAGTTAACGTAGGAACTAGACGTCCAGCCAACAACGCAAGCGCCCCGGGCACGAGACGCAATCTCGTTTTAATTAAGCATTATGTACTTAAAGCTTATTTACACGAGGATGCGAAAACAAACGGGAAGTTATCTGGCGAAATGTAATATGGAGGTAGTGGGTGAAGTTTTATGGGAGAGGTAATGTCGCTATATTGTTAAAATCTCGTCAGAATCTTGAATTTCGGTTTGAAAATGTGTTGCTTAGTGATTTCAAGTTCAACAATACGATATCAACTTAATAGATCGATCTTGATCTACTAAGCTACTAGTGCCATGCCCTGGTTCCCAAATATACTATGAAACCTCTCCAATGATAACTTACTGCATTATTAAAGTTAAGAAAACAGCCCACAAAACAAGCTAATTGCTACGGAAATTAAAAATGAAACGTGACGTAAGAGTCAGTGAATTTTTACACACAAAAACAAATTTTTACATACATAGATTTAACTAGCACATATCTGAAATACGTGAGTATAAGTGGAAAATATCAACTCATTTTCCTGCTGTTACCGCTACACGTTTTTATCCATTGTGCTGGTCACAAATAAAGATTAAATCATAAGTAACCCTTCCGTAAACCCCGCCGCGTGACGTTTGATTAAGCGACAACATGTCTACCCTCATCCCCGGATTACACGGCTGATTCGAATTTCGAACGTGTTATTTTTAATTATCAACGTTTATGTTGATTCCGTGTTGGCGATTCGCCGTGATTGGACCGTGTCGCGAGTGTATTTTGACCCTTAAATGGAGATGGTTAATTCTTTTGTAAAGCGGACATTCTGTTCGTTCGTTTCAGCCAAATGACGTCCACTGTTGGACAAAGGCCTCCCCAAAAGAACATCAACGAACATTAATTCAGAAAAAGACATGTTTATTAGTAAGAAGATATCAAGGCAAAAGTCATAAATAAAAGGCATTAATGCCTTCGTCGATGAACAGACGGGTGACAGATGGATGAGTGGCTGTATTGCCCAGCCATATGAATTGTAATTTCAATTGCAGTGTTGAAATATACTGTACTTTTTGCAAGTTGTAATCTAAAATTAACTCTGCATGGTTACAATAGACGTTATCGTGATAGACCTTAGGTGTAACCACAAATAACCACTAACAAATATCACGAAAAGCTACGCGTGCTTTTTATGTATACTTCAAATGACAATCTGTTCTTATTGTTGTGTTATTTCCGACATATTTCATTCCCAATGTAGGGAATGATTCCAGAAACTACATCTCTGAGCATGACTTGCAATATCCAATCATAATAGAGTATAACTGCGCACAAAGCGTGCGTTTCTCGTTATGGGCCCTCGCCCACGACGACTATTTTTTTACGACTAACGCGCGTAGTCGCATTTGCAACGCATTACAGAAGCGATGCCACCGCTCTACAAACGCGCAGCAGCGCGACTGTATCGATGCAAACGCGTGACAGAATCGCTGCTGCATCGCTACAAAAAGTCGTCGTGGCGTGGGCGAGGGGCCTAAGACGGTATCAACAGACGGCTGACGGCTCGTTTGAAGTCTGTATTAGGCATTGACGGGTTCGATTCCTGGGTGGGGCGCGGTGACACAATCACTTTGTGTAGTTGTTCATATCCAATTTGTTGTTCGGACATACAAGATTGATTAGGGGAATTATGGTTATATGATTTGAAGTGCACAGACCGACAATTTATATGCATTGCCTTAAGTGGCTCTTAAATACTGATACTGAGTCGTTACTTAGATTACCATTAGACCAAAAAGCATGGTTTAATTTATAATAATTGTTGCGTTTTCATATCGTCGGTATAATACAGTAATATCATATTTGAAATTAAAAAAATGAAAAAACTTTTATTAAATAAACACTTTACAGTTATAAAATATGTGCCGCTCTTGTATAAGGTTAACCTGTGTAACGAGAGTCAAGCTCCTCCTCAAAAACATAGACTACATCAGTGTTTAGAGTGATTTTTTTTGACATCAATGTTGTTGGAAAATCACTTTTATTGTAAACTATATAAGATATCAATGCTTAGCTTGATATATGCTACAGTTTGTATAATCTCTGCTAAGTTAAAAGCATGGATATTGGATTAATTGAAAGTAATCACTTACCATCAGTAGATCCGTCTGCTCGTTTGCATCGTGTCCCATAAATAAATTGTTGAAAAAAACCTTATTGATAACATAGCTGCATTTCTTGCTGTAGCAGGTCATATCAAGTCGGTCTCTTTGACGTCTGTATTAGGCGTTCACGGCGTAAGGAAGGACAGGACCCGTTCCCATAGGTATACCAATATAATACTATGGTATTACATTACCTGGTAATACGCTCGTATGTATGCTGTGACGGTAAGCATGGCCGTGCCATGAGGAAGTTGCAGTGAGACTGTTAAATTTGGTATTTTGTAATTTTTCTAAAAACTTTAGTAAGGTAAATTTTTGAAATAATATTTCGATTTTTTATTTATATTTCATGTTGCAGCTGTGTTAGAATTTAAGACTCACAGGCATTACAAATGGCTGAAGCAGAATGGCTTTACTCGGATATAAATCAAATAGTCAAACAAAAATAATTAATTTATGTTTTACAAATTTTCGCAGCTGGAAGATATTTGCTTTTGACGACATTTACGTATAAGTTTATGTCGCAGTTATTACTACCCCATAAAATGACAAAGTATTTAGCTTGAAGTGGATGACATGACAATAAATAAAAGCACATTACTATCGAAATATTTCTTTCTGGCTTTCATCAATTAAACACCATTTGACGAATGGTCATAACAACGTAACAACTATATCGCAAATTACGATTGCAAGCTCCAGTACATGATCTTTAATTAGATAGACTATGGCAGTATTTGCTTCATCTATAGTACAGTTTGAACTCCTAGACAGTAGTTCTTAAAACACTAAACAAACAAACACACCTCAGCACAAATCATGTAGTTGAACTCCATGTGTATAACATAATACAACTCCGAGTGTGTTGCAGCGATACACCCGCCTCGGGCATTGTTATAAATGACCGCAATTGGTCAGAGCGCTGCTTTCAGGCGAACTCAGCTTTGCCCAGGATTACGGGGGACTCTTGAACGTGAATGATGTTGCAGTTTTCGTATCACTGTTCTACGGTTTTCCTTGTTAGTGAAAGGTTTATGGCGGCCATTCTGTTTTGCAGTCAGCAGCGCGTCAAGTTGCAGTGCGAATGCGAAATTTGCTATTATTTAGAATGTAATAAGTAGGCGAACACTTATTGTAAAGGTAAATATTACCTACTTACCTAAACTAGTTCATCTTATCACATAAATACATTCAACTAAATACTATCGTAAAAAGTAAATTAAACAATTATGATAGTAAATAATAAATTCACAATAATTATCTTAAAGTTTTTTTTGTTAATCACCAAAATCATTTTTTTATACAAACAAGAAAAATTAAATCAGCCTAAATCTTTGTTTTATCATTAATACATTTATCAAATAAGTAGTACCTACAGTAGGTAGAACATCAGACTGTATTATTGTAAGAAAATAGGTAACACCTTTACAAATACATAGATGCCACAATTTTCCGCTATTTCAGTAATTTACCTTTAAGCCCATCACTCTAAATAATTGGATAAAACGGATTATCCTGTGTAATTACATATTTAATTTTACTTGTTGCTGCGAAATTACAGAACACTGTAAACTTTTTACGATGAACAAAATGGCGGATGACGCGCAAAAGCGCGCGAAAATCAAACTAAATCTATACGCTAATATAAACCTTGTGTTACACTGTTATAAGGTCTATAGTCGTGTTACAGGTGGCTTTATGAGATCCGCCTAGGGCATTTAATGGCCTTCTCTTAGTAGATTCTAGTCGTAAAAATAAGGTTGTGGTTTTTGCCTTACAGGCTGTTTCCAGTCGTCAAGTCGTTTTTTGGTATAAGCTGAAAATATAGGGTGTATGAATAATAGATATAATTATTTCGCTCATAAAATTCGTTTTTCATGGTTTAATACTAATATCTTAATTTTGGCAAACTGACAATTTTCATTTTTTTTAGACTTCGCCTGAATAATACATAGAGGAAATCGCTTTTAGTTATAAGACCGCCTCAATTGTAAGCATTAATGCTGTATGGTTAACCTATCTCATCTACCTACTACTTCTTCAGTTGATAATGTAAACCAACTTAATAGCTTTTCTTTATTTCCAGGTAAGTCAGTCTTGATTCGTTGCTGAAGCTGAAAGCTGAAGGTAAAGTCAAAACACATTTTACTTTAAAACTAAAAGCTATCAGCTTAAAGCACACTTGAATACAAAAAATATAACCAGTAAATAAATGCTGAACAATATTTTCAGCACAGTGTATTGTAAGCCACAAAATAAAACAATATGCCCGCATAAAACAATACAGATTATATCGCGGCGGACAATCTCACCTCGTGGCGATAAATCTAAAACCTAAACCACCTGAGCGTTCGACATCCCAGCGATTATGAATGAGGCGACCTATCCCCCCATTTCCCCCCTTTTCACCCCACAATCCACCCCCTCATTCACCCCACGCGCCCGGATGAACAGGCCGCACGCAATTCAACTCCCAACTTTATTACCACGACATAAAACTCGTTTTGACGCAAGAAAAGTTCCAGCAATAACCGAATTAGTGTTCGAAAAGCAGACCGTATTCCTTGCTGCATAGCATACAAATCGCTAATTCAAGTTTACCGTGGTAAGAGCGAGGCAGTTTGAATCGTATGGGGTATAAAATACGGTTGGTTATTGAGTGGTGATGGTTGCGCGGGGGCTGTAAAGGGCTGTTTACACCCTGGGCCGAGCCCGGGCCTAGCTCGTCTCCCGGGCGACCGGTCCCTGCACTCTGCACAAAGTGGGTGCGCGCCCTAACACCCGCCGGTGATTGGCCGCGGTGAAATTTAAAAATTAGAACGCGAGAGCTCGTATTTTTGAAATTAGACCGTTTCCGTGGGAGATTTCAATTTGGACCTCCGAGTTTTTTTCGCGGAAACACTTTGATCTGCGGCGAGCGGAATATGATAGGATTTGTGTAATTGGAATTTCTGAGTTTAGTTTCGGAACAGACGCTTCCGGTGTAATCGTTTTTAACGGCTTTAATTTCAGAGAGGATAACTTACTCAGGAAAATTCTCTAAGTTTTCTTTCAACCAAAGAATTTCGGATAATCTCGAATTTTTAATTCAACCTCTTTCAAACTAATTATTTAACTAACTTTTTTCCTCATCATACCCAATCAATCACAATAACACCGGATCCTAAACACACTGGTAAATAACGTAAGAGGAAAAATAACTTAACCATCATCTTATATCCCACGAGGCATGATTCCTTTCCTTTATCGGTATTTATTATCATTATGTTATTTGTATAGAAATATATTCTCCCCTTTCCCCCACCTGAGTGGCCCCATATAATTTTACGGGCTGCAACCGAGTCGGCAATCGTAATAGAGGTGGCCATTCACCACGGCTACCGGCGAACTAAGCTAACTCACTGGGCTTCCCCCCGGTCAAAGAATAGTGATTTGATTGGGACTGAAACTACACTAATTTTGTGCCTACTTTGTAATGTAAAATTTTGAGACATTGCAATCAGATTGATTTATCTATTGACTTTTACCATTGTATTATAAAAACACACGAATGAAAATGTTTTAAATAAAATGTTATTTACTTGAAACATGTGCTACAATGGCGATAATATTGACTGATTATGTAAAGGAAACCATATTCGGTCCATCATTTAATAAACACATATTTTTGAGAGTGAAAAACAGAAATCATTTTGTGCACATGCTATGTTATTAATAAAACTTTTAATAATAATGAACTTTAAAGTTTATCAAGTTTTGCCGGATCTTGCACTTTGTGCAACGTGCCTTTTTGATGGAAAAAGGCTCGGAAACGTGGCCCCTCACTATAGGCCTTATACAGAAGCTCAAAGTTGCACAGCGTGCTATGGAGAGGGCTATGCTCGGTGTTTCTTTACGAGATCGAATCAGAAATGAGGAGATCCGTAAACGAACTAAAGTCGCTGACATAGCCCGACGGATCAGCAAGCTGAAGTGGCAGTGGGCTGGGCACATAGTACGCAGAACTGACGGCCGATGGGGCAGCAAGGTTCTGGAATGGAGGCCACGTACCGGAAAACGCAGCGTAGGACGTCCACCCACAAGGTGGACCGATGACCTGATAAAGGTAGCGGGAAGGCGCTGGATGCAGGCCGCTACCAACCGTGCGATGTGGAAGTCATTGGGGGAGGCCTATGTTCAGCAGTGGACGTCCTGTGGCTGAAATGATGATGATGATGATTCAAACCTCGCGAATCGAGATACAATAGAAATCAATTGATGGTCGCTTGGAGTTTGACGAGTTATTCTAAGTTTTTTATTGCATAATGAATGTGACATCTGTGTTAAAATTGAACTACATATCTGGCACATCTTAATCTATGACAGTTTCAACTAGGAAAAGGCGATGCAAAGAAAGCGGCCCGGCATCGCTCGTAAACGTTTATTTACTAAGAACTGCGCTTTATCTCGCTAAATGCACATGTTAACTGTGCTATAGGTTATAGGCACCATTCGAGAACTTCGAGAAATCGTTTGAACAATATGACCTGTGTGCTTACCATGAGTTAACGTTAGGTGTCCTCGCTAGCGAGTATGTAAAAAAAATTACATTAAATTGTACAGCGCCCCTAGCGGCTACTTTCATGAACTGAATTTTCATAGATTTTTTTGACATACTCGCTAGCGAGCACACCTAACGTAAACTCATGGTAAGTAAGCAGGTTGGCACTTACTATGCAGGTACGGAGGTCAGATTCTAGTCCAATTCTTGACATAGCTGATTATTAGAGGTATTTGCATTAATAATTCTCATAGGTTGGAAAAAGTGTATCAGAGAATGAGATATCATATTCGTTTTTTTATAAAATCTTTGTAGTCACTGCTCTCTAACAAAATTATGGGTACCATTGACACTTACCATCAATGGAAAAAATATATTTTACTAGCGGCCGCCCGCGATTTCGTACCCTTTTTTCCACCTTAGAGGTTGAATTTTGCAAAATCCCGTCTTAGTTAGCACCTACGTTCTAAAGGAACCCTCATTCAAAATTTGAGACTAGTAGCACTTGTGGTTTCTGAGATTTCGTAATGAGTGAGTTAGTCAGTGATCTTTCGCTTTTATTAAACTCACCTAAATGATAAATCTTTACTGTATGTTTTTTAAACATTTGCATTATTATTTTTCATCCTTATAACAAAAAACATGGATGGTAGGATGAAGGCAGGCAATTGACGAAAATTTTCGGGTAGAAGAAACCAACTGAAAAAGAGATGGATGGTTGTGTAAAGAATGCTTGAAAAGGAGTAAATAACTCACAAAGATACGGAGCCAACCCAAACATAGGCTCGTAGCACAGACTAATGATGAATGATCTGGCGTACAAGTTACTTGGTTTCTAGCAATATATCCAGACAAGGAATCTAATATGTCAACAATATCTCAATGGATGTCGATATTGGAAGATAAGAATAAGAACTGGCAGCTTATTTAGCGTAGATTTATTGATAGACCTGATAGACTTTTCACAGAATTGTTCCAAACTACAAATAAAACTTTTTGATCCTTTTTTTTGGAATTTTTTTGAAAAAAGCACATGCCTTCTTCTCTGCCCTTACACTTCCAACATAGCTATGATTTGTATGTAACTTAATAAGTATGTATTTACAAAAAGAAAGTATTTAAGTATGTTTATACCTATTGTCTAGTACCAATAGTACCAATAGTACAAGCTCTGCTTAGTTTAGGACTGGATCGCAGTATAAATCGTCCAAGAATTTTGTATCATCATCATGATCGTTTTGATCAAGGCTCGGATAAAATACCACAACTAATTCCAACTCCAATTTACGGAAATTCCTTCGTATAAGCAGATAAATTTATTTTAGGCCCGTTCACGAAATAATTTGACAAATTCTCACTTCCTAATAACAAGAATTTCCAAATCACAATCTTGAAAGACATCTAGAACAGCCGTTAATTGTTTGTGAAATGTTCAATTATCCCGGCAAATAAGTTAGTTTCAGAAATTTCCCATCGCTTACTCACCTCGGATCGAGTTTTAATATAATTTCTGCTTCGGAAATTTCCGAAGGGAAACTCAAGTTGTTGTTAATGTTTAAATTGCGAGATGAAACAAAATTGAATGTTTTTTAAATACTTTTTTTGATGTTACCGAAACAAAATGTTGTGGAATTAAGAAAGTTATTGAAGCGCAAAATGGAATACTTGAGGCAATTATTTGTTAACTGCCATTTTATTAAGTTTCTTTAATTTCTCTAATAACAGCTGAAATTGGTGTAGAAAATTGTTATAAGTTTTGTATAGAAAAAATATTATTGAATCATTAATAGAGACATAGAGTAGTGCGTTCAGGTGTTATTTTAAACTTATAAATAAAAACCCATTGCTAGAAGTAGAGGTAATTTAATTATCTATGAGGTAGCATCATTTGGCCAAGTTATTTTCATTGTCTAAACAAGGATTGTACGAGCACGATCGTACATCCCGCTGCACCGTCAGCATCGACCGCCGGGCGACCCATGAACCCTCAGCGTGCACCGTCGGCACTCTACACCGACGGCACACTAGCAAATACGTTTCATTGTGTACAGTAAATAACTTATGTATAAATAGCAATAGAATCATAACAATAAACAGATATCAAACGTCGGTCGTTGTGTCTCATTTCCCCCCGCTGCGGCCAAGACACCCTTAGCCGTCGCTATGATCAGTCCGGTGAGTCTGCCGGGCTGGCAGCGGGTCCCCGCCGCCTACCTGCCGTCCTAACGCTGCTGCCCTGGGCGACCTGGGAGCAGCTTCCTTCCTATCAAACCCTTATTATGTCTAAGTATCTATTGTTAGGCAGGGCTAGGGCTCTAGGGACTTAGTGTCTTAGGGAATAGGGACTCTAGGCTCACTAGGGAGTTAGTTCTCTTCCTGACCGCATATCCCGGGCACGGGAGCGGTGCCTTACAAACATTGCCTCCCGCCCGTACAAGGATAGTACCTATCTAATGTACTAGTAGGTAATGTGTACTGTAAAAATGCTTTTCAAAAGCCTCCTTGCAAAAATAAATGAGTTTCAGACTTTTATGCTATATATATTTAGGTTTTTTTAATGAGGAAACTGCTTTTAGAAACAATAAATCCAGTTTCCATCAATATCGTTTGTGTTTATACAGTAATTTAATCTTAAATATCATCGCTCACATCGTAGCTACTTCATCAATCTCCCCGAGCTATCAATATGCATATTAATCACCCATTTTCTTCGTATCAGCGATCTAAAAGTTCACAGTGCGTCGTCCCATATTCAGCAAGGTATTGTTGCATCAATGCTTAGACGTAATACAAATTGGTACAGCTAGTTCACTCCAAGTAAGTCATAAAAGTTGTAAGAGTAAGGGTCTAGGTCATTTGCTTGAAAACATTTTATAAGAAATGCAAAATTTGAAATCTTCTAGATTATTTTTTTACACAATTTTGAATAGAAACAGTTGCAGGATAAAATTGAGTTACATTTCCTAGAATTTATTTGACTCTATGTCTGCTATAATTTATATATTATGATTAAATAAAACACTGGGCAAAGTTTTGATACTTACTTACTAGTAGAGACTATTCTCTACGAACGGGAACTCTATAGTTCCCCGCTTTTTTATATTCCAAAATGTCCATTTACTAACCTTATAACAAATTAAAGTATACAATGTAATTTTATGTAAAACCAACCAAACTAAGAAAAAAGTCTTTTTTTACAGGATCCAAACATGCAACCTTAGTTATCAACAAAAAAATCAGTTAAGGCGATTAGAGTCCTCAATGACCTTGGGCGTTTGACCTTCACGCCGCGAGCAACACCCGCGTACCCCGCACCAAAAACTCCGATTTGACACCGATCAAAAATACACGGGCATAGGTAGATACAGAATAGAAGCTCTTTCTTCATACATTACTGCCTATTATTTTAAACTTAAATTGATGAACCTTGATGTCGGTGTCATTTAACTCAGGCGTAAAGGTATTTAATAAAAATAACAAAATCCATGAACATTTTGTACGGGATAAAATTTTATTTTATTTTTCGTAAATTTTCTAATGCTTTTGTCGGTTCAGTCGTTCTCGAAATTTGAACAAACCCGACTTTATTACAAGCTTTTATTTAGCTTGCAATTTATGATGTATGTAGGTAATTACATAAATGTTTGTTCGGGTGGAATCTTGCAAGCTGAATTAGTTGCAAGCTGAATTAGTTAGACCAACTTCCTGACGACAACTAGGCTAGATGACAAAATTTCAATTATTTGTCCGCCAGACAGATAATTAGAAAATATTAGACTTATATTTTTTATTTTCTTTCATAATTAAATAATAACAGTGCTACATCGAGTTGAAATGGCGCGATACGCCACGCTTGAGTAGAATTTTTACTCAAATGTGACGTCACGCGACATTTCAACTCAATATAATACTGTAATTATTCGATTATGGAAAAAATTAAAAAATATGAGTCTAATAATATTTTCTAATTATCTGTCTGACGGACTAAATAGAATTTCGATTTCATTACCCAGTCATCATCCCTATTGGAACGCATTAGTACCTAGTATTGTCTATGGCCTAAAAAAGCAAATGTTTCTGCTTTTGTCTATCACTTATGAAGAATAAACTGAAAATGTATTTGTCTTTTTATTAGAAATCCTTCATCAATTGATTGAGTTCAAATTTCGGATATACATGTAATTCGGGTGACAATGCAATATTGTGATGACATGGAGCTGATCTGATGGTAGAGCTGGAATGCCAGTGGCCCCATAGCAACTCCGGGAATAAACGATTCCATCGAGTTTAGGCTCGTTTGATTTGTATTTATTTATTATTATACCTAAATAATTTCATTTCAATCTTCTGAAAATGCACAAAAACTTAAAAATCTTGAAAACGGTGATATTTTTACTGGGGTCAAAATTGGACGTTAGGGAGACCATGGCGAGGCCTATCGATGGTTGAAGGGTTATCCATTGTTTTTGGGACACCCTGTATAAGCAAGTACCTAATGTTATGTAAGTAGGTACGCTACTTTGAAAATCATGAGTCTTCAATTCTCCAAGGGAAACTGCAGGGTCTGATGATGGAGCTGGAATGTGGCCATAGGAATAGGCTAGTTTCTTTAAAAAAAACTTTTGGTCCGTCAATTTTAAATTATCAAAAAATATTGGACACAGGATATTTTTATTTTTCAATTCAACAAGTAATTACGAAGATAATGATGCGATGAAATTCCGCGTGACGACACAAATCGCCACATTTTTAAGCATGCCTTGACGTCATGTGCCTCATCTTCTGAACTTTGGTGCGCTTCATCTCTTTAAATTTTCATAAGTTTAAAAAAGTGAAAAATACATTTAGAGTTTTTTTTGGTAAGTTCACCGACGGACTTATTCAAACTCTTGCTACTTTCTTGCTTTATCCACGAAACATCCCTATTCTTCGAAATTATTACGATCTACAAACGGAAAATCTCTGCTACTACGCCGCAGTAAATTCCCCATCATAAATAAAAAGTTTTTTTTAAAACAAGCTCTTGTATGCTAATAATTTTGGTTTCATGACATGCTCCTAAAATTCATCACCTTATAAGAGGATTTCAGTTTTTATCTGCGAAACTTTTTAATAATATAGGTACGTTTCATGGTTTGGTAATTTAGGGAAGTTTATTTGCACTTAACATGAAAAATATGGTATCAATGTACTGAGTACCTATGCACCTTCAGTGGCAACAACAAGGTCTACTGGGTACCTATAGTCTACTAAAGGCATGAAATAGATTAATTTCACTAAAAATTAAAACCAACTCCAAAACGAATCACCAAAAGGTAGGACACCGACACCGACTCCGAAAATAGCTAATTTAGTAATCAGTATCCAATTTTTAAATAAGCTCTATAGAACAATTCAATACCACTTTATCTTAATTTTTTTTAATGTGACAGGAGGCAAACGAGCAAACGGATCACCTGTTGGTAAATGATTACCGTCACCCATAGACACCCGCAGACCCAGGGGCGTTACAGGTGTTATTTTTAATTGTGGTATTTTCGCGAAGAAACATATTTAAAATCTAATACTAATAAGTATGAAAAATATAAATTGTTTTCTTCACGTAAATCGATTAAGTTACAGATTCTGACTAGCTCCTAATTTGGATACTGATTGCAAAGGCCTAGTAAATAAATAACGTAATAATTTTTCTACTTGTATTTATCTAGTGCAGTTGTTTTGGAGTCAATTATAGTTTTTTTACACTAATAGATTCTATTCAGGTAGAAAATAGCGTCTGAGCGCGTCATAATTCAATTGTATTGTCTGACTGCACGTACTCTATGAACAATTCTGACATAAAATCTATTGTCGAACAAAAGCTGGGTTGCACCATCTTACTTCAACTTTGACAAGCGTCAAAAGTCTGTCTAACTCCATACAAAAAACACCGGTTATCGCCAAAGCTACGGTCAAAGTTAGGTCACGTCAGGTGGTGCAACTTAGCCAAAGAAAAAATTCATTTTGATCGCTAATGTCAGTTTGCAGCGAGTGACACAACCTCCCCGTCTGAAGGCCAGCGGCCGACTGCCGCCCGCACCCCGCGAAGGCCCCCTCAACAGCAAAACGTTCGGAATTTATCAAAAGTAAAATTTATGAATGAAAGTAATGTTCGATTGAAAAACGCAACGTGTCATTTAAAGATTAAAGAATTCCCAATCTATTCGTGCAAAAATCTTTTAAATTAACCCTTGACTGGTATCGTAAATTGGACAAACGTAACTGGTATCGTGGGGGCCGCGCGGCCCCCATACTATGTTTGCTTCTACCAAGCATGTTTTACCTATATACTTAAATAAATGCCCATAAATGATATATATCAGGCTTTTTCTATGTAATCATTTAGTTTTTATTGTAATTAATCTTCTTACTTACCTATATACTTCAAGACATTACATAATAGTAACAACTTTTTACGTAATATTTTTTAACGTTACAAAAATCTATGAAACCTACGTTTAGAAAGTTATAATCAAAAATATTATTATTTTAATTAATCCATAATAATGTGAACTTAATAATAAATAAAATAAAAACATAAATATTATGTTGACAAACATTAGCAGGTGCTGGTGGATTTTCAGATTTTCAGACAGTGGATTTTTTCATAGTAGCTGGATTGACTAGGTCCTACAACATCTTCATTTTCACTCTCTGAAGAAAAAACTTGAAAATCAGAATCAATATCCTCATTATCGACCGAATATTGGTTATTGGGTCTTCACAATGACCTATAATTTTATTATCACTATATCCTTCTTCTGACATGCTACTTATCACTAATTTGGAATCAAAAATTTCGTTCTAGGTATCTTCTATTGTTTTATAACTAATAAGCCATCAATACTGCAAGAAAACAAAAAACAAATAAAAATTGCCATGAAAAAAAAAACTAACGTAACTGGTATTGTGGGGGCCGCGCGGACCCCAACACGTGCATATCTTCGTCCTGGTGAATGATACAGTGCTGAAACGCCTGCACCAGACGCGAGTAGCGCCGAAATGGGAATACCTGAAATTTTGGCTGCCCACGATGCGTAGCTTCTTAGAAATCAAAGAAAACGTCATGCGTGGGGGCCGCGCGGCCCCCACGATACCAGTTAAGGGTTAACATAGCCGTTTTGGAGGAGTAGGGAATTTAAGTAAAAAATCGATGTCCCGTATTTATTTTTTTAATCCAAAACAAAGAGACGTAGCGAAAATTCAAACGTCACAAATGTAGTCCTTGAAATGTTGTATAACATATATTTTTTTCAACTATTTCTGTCCAGCAGTAAAAGAGGAGTAGTCTTTACAAAATGCCCATTTGGCGCGGATTGAGGACACTAATCGCCTTAACCATTGGGCTTACTGCGCGTATGTCTGTTATTCGTGGTGCGCCCACGCTCGCCCACAGGCGCTGTGATCTCGCTTTCGTAATAGCTTAATTGACTACAAATGTTTGGATATAAACATTGATAGACTTTGAATGGCAGCGCTATGTTTTCTAATTATGAAATTTTCCTTTACATTTTTAATAATGTTGCGGGGACGAAAGTTGGAATAAATTAGTCAACTCCATAGAAAAACATCCGATAAGGTTATAGATTTAAAAGTATTTTAACTTCGGCTAAGGCTATGACTATTTTAAGTTGCACGAGAGAAGAAGAATAAAACTAGATTGTGTCTCAGCTACACAGATACCATGTTCAACATCGTATTTAGACTTATAAATTCGAAAAACCTTTACGTATTTGACCAAATTGCGTTTGTCATTGGACACCGATAGGTATTGACAGTTGCACAAAGCAGAAGGGATAGGAAATTACGTACAGTCCTAAGGGACTAGGGAAGAGGAGGGTAGTACGTAAATACTATAACGTGTGCCGCATGTCTGCGAAGGATATTAGACTTTTTGTGGTTATCAGATGTTAAAAATTTGTCGCAAAACATAAGTTGTTATTTTTTACGTTTGCCAGCTGACCAGACTGAGTTGTCCTGACATTTAAAAAACCATATAAAAATCATATCCCTTATATAAACCGCTGCTAGGTACGTTAAGTTTTTTGTAATGTGAAATATTTCGGGGAAACTTTCAGTTGTTCAAAATAATTAAATTCATAAATTCAGTGAGTTGGCTTTTTTTAAACATTTCTAAATAGGTATTCACGGCAAGTAAGCTTTTAAACACGCCTCTTCAGCCTTCCACGAAATTCAACAGTAATTTTAATAAAACACCTTATTCATAGTACAATATAAATGTGTATTATTTATATGAGAACAGGCTAAATTACATAAAATGTACATGAATAAGCCTAATTTATGCTTAATTTGTTGTTACAATAAATGAATCACAGACTTAATTAGTTTTGAGTCGTTATAGAATATCAGATTCTTAAAATAAGGTCATAATTAAAACTCATATCTATACCCAGAGTCATTATCAATATTAACACTCTGTTATAGAGCGAGCTTCTTTAAAGCTCATACCTACTTGCTAAAGTATTAGTAGTACCTTCATGTGCTAAAAACGCAAAAGACTCGGAGACGAAAGTTTTTCGTGCTAGAAGTTAGTTGCGTTATATGTTAAGTTTCCGTAGAGAAAACAACCAAGCCCCACATTTCGGTAAATAATTCAAATACTTCTGAAGCAAACGTTCACTCAAATGTCTGGATGCATCTTATTTAAAACCAACCAACATCAAATTCTTTACGTTCCTTTAAATCATTCATTTCAAATGAGCCGCACCCCTACCGAGTCTTTGACAGTTGCACAAAATGGCCGAATAGGAATTACAACATATCCCCTGGGAAACGGAGAAAAAGAACGTGTGTACGGTGCATTCGGGCGTGCAGCTCGGAATGGAGGTTTAAATAAAAGATAATAGTGGAGAAATAGAAATAAATGATGCTAAGAGGGATGGCAGACGCGGAGAGTAAATAGGAAAAAATGCATGCGGGTGGAATTTGGAAGAAAATACTTTCCATTTTAAATTAAGGCTTGCTTGATCTCAGATTCCAAGTACACTAATATTTACGTTTTACTACGTATAAATTCCTTGAAAAGCAAGCACATTGTTACGTTCATAGAATTCATTCATCATTATCGACAGCAGATAGCATTTCGTCAGAAGCACGAAATGTATTTTCTTTTCGCAAAATAATTTTGTTCCATCCCTAATACTACGGAAAATTCTGTTATTCATATTTATACATATTACTATCATGTATTTCATTATCTAAATTCAGTGTTTGTAGTTGCCAACCACTACCTTACCACTCATTTCTTCATTAGTTGGTTAAATGGAGTAAAAAATCTGTAAAATAGGGTCTAACAACTTATTCTTCCTTCTTCCTGTAACTTTGAATAAAGATAGGTACTTACAGACTATACTTATCTTTTTGTCGTCGGTCTAGTAAACATAGCAAACATAAACACAAGCGGAGATATGAAATGGCGAACTAAACAAGCCTTTGCAAGGCTTAATTAAAATAGAGCCCGGTCATAGACTAGTCATGATACAGAGAAGTTACTTGAAATAAATTTAATTACATCGATAATTTGCCTAAATTTTATTGTGAAAAATTTCTTTTGTGATTGTAGAAAAGCTTCTAACAAGACCGGGTCAAATTCTCGAAATAAAAGCTAGGACGGTAATTAACTTTATAATTAGGTTTAGAGTTTGAATAAATTATAATTAGGTACTTATAATAACACGGTGGGCTTTTATTTATTATTCATTACACACCACTTCTGATTAATGACCAAAATCCTCACTGCCCCAATAAATCTCAGATTGCTTACACTAATAAGTTTAATTAATCATTTTAATTAAGATCAAGGAGATGTTATTAATAATTTTCTCGTAATGAAATTACTAAGACGTAGGGAGTATTTCCCTGGAGGGCTTGTGAGGTTCAATTCCTCTGAATTTGGGATTCTCGTATGGATTATCCTCTGGCTCTAGCCACGCAAATTGTTTTAGGCTGAAAATATTTGAGGAAACCTGTTTTCTTAAGCTACATGTAACGCAAAATTGAATTTTCCTTAATTTAAATAAATATTGCTGAGTATTCTGGAATGCTTTGAAATTTATGAATGCTTAGATCTATTTTTGGCTTATATTAAGCTTAATCAGTACCGTCAGTTTGTGTGAGTCCAACAAATTGTTATTGGACAATATTCCCGGAATTCGGTGAAAATATTATAATTTCACAGTGCGATATTACGCCTTTAATAACTTCAGATCCATCATCAGACAAACAGGTTGACGGCTCTTTTGAATTTGCTTAGATGAAGGAAATATTTTATTTTAGGAATTATATTTTGTGTTTACATTATTTGAACCATACGTTGCGTGTGATTACGAATGGGGCGATCGGACGCTCGCCAGTGAAATCATGGTCATCTGCACACACCTGGAGTGCTGTTGTTATAAGCCGGAATAAAGTACCTAACTTCTTTTCTTTTAATTGATAAGTATTCTATCTAAACACAATTAGGCATATTTACCACTTACCAATTAGGCATATTTATCACGCGCCGCGCCGCGGGCGATCGGACGTCCGCCAGAGAAATCATGTCATCTGCACACACGCTTAGTGATGTTGTTATTAAACTGAATGAAGTAACTTCTTTTCTTTGAATTACATAGTTTTTCATATAAAGATAATTAGGCATATTTACCACCTCTTAATATCATACAGGCTCCCTTCTGCACTCAAATGTAATTCTCTTCGCTAGCCGCCGCGCCGCGGGCAATCGGACGTCCGCCAGTGAATTCATGTCATTTGCACACACGCAGAGTGCTTTTGCTATAAGCCTGACTAAAGCAATTTTTTTTGTTTTAATTACATAGTTTTTCATATGAAGATAATTAGGCATATTTACGTCTTATTAACATACTAGCGGCCGCCCGCGACTTCGTACGCGTGGATCCCGTTTTACCCCCTTCATCTATCTTACGCGGTTAAAATTTTTTCATACAAATGTATTTTCCCGCTAACTCCCGTTCCCGTGGGATTTTTAAAATATCCTGTTGCAACTAAGCTTTAAGTTTACTAAGGTACCTGGATGCCAAATTTCAAGCGTCTAACTTAAGCGGTTTTCCCGCTATTTCCCGTTCCCGTGGGAATTTCGGGAATTCCTTTCTTAGTGCGCCTCTACGGTACCTAAGCTACGTCCCTTCCAAATTTCAGGTGCCTACGTTTAGCCGTTTAGGCTGTGCGTTGGTCTGTCAGATGTAATTCTCTCCGCTAGCCGCCGCGCCGCGCCGCGGGCGATCGGATGTCCGCCAGTGAAATCATGTCATTTGCACACACGCGGAGTGCTGTTGCTATAAGTCTGAATGAAACAACTTCTTTGATTTTAATTTTGTCTTACGTCTAAAATAATTATGCATATTTACCACCTCTTAATATCATAAAGTCACCCTTCTGCACTAATGTAATTCTCTCCGCTAGCCATCCGCGCCTCGCCGCGGGCGATCGGACGTCCGCCAGTGAAATCATGTCACTTGCACACACGCGGAGTGCTCTTGTTATTAAACTGAATGAAGTAACTTCTTTTCTTTGAATTACATAGTTTTTCATGTAAAGACTAGCGGCCGCCCGCGACTTCGTACGCGTGGATCCCGTTTTACCCCCTTCTTCTGTCTTACGCGGTTTTTGAATGTTTTTTAGGGTTCCGTACCTCAAAAGGAAAAAACGGAACCCTTATAGGATCACTTTGTTGTCCGTCTGTCCGTCCGTCTGTCAAGACCCTTTTTCTCAGGAACGCGTGGAGGTATGAAGCTGAAATTTATATCAATTACTCAGGTCTACTGTCCCTTGAAGCTGTAAAAAAATCAAACTTCTAAGCCAACGCAATCAAAAGATACAGCCGTTTGTGCCGCAAATTTTCGACACTTGCAAGGGAATCAAAACCTAAAGGGTACTTCCAGTCGACCTAAAATCTTGAAATTTGGCATGAAGCAACGTTTTATAGCACACATAAAGGAAAAATTCCGAAAACCTTAAATTGTTAGTTACATTACAAAATATATATTTTTTAATAAATATAAACTTATTACTTTTTTCCTCATGAACGCGTAGAGCTATCAAGTTGAAATTCATATCAAATACTATAAAATAAAGGATTACTTAAACGATAAAGAGATCTTTGTCTTAAATTTATGCTCCTCCATCTTTCCCCATTGTAATGTTATGAATTTCATTTTGCAATAAAAATACCATAGTTATGACTCGATTGTCGTAATGAACGAACTTTGTAAACCTTGCAGGTTTGTACGGAACCCTCGGTGCGCGAGTCCGACTCGCACTTGGCCGGTTTTTTTCCGCTAACTCCCGTTTCCGTGGGAATTTTGCAATATCCTGAAGCTTTAAGTTTACTAAGGTACCTTCATGCCAAATTTCAAGCGTCTAACTTAAGCGGTTTAGACTTTTCATACAAAAGGATTTTCCCGCTGATTGCCGTTCCCGTTGGATACTTCTAAGTATACTATAACCTGCCCAGGAGTATGAAGAATAATTGTACCAAGTTTCGTTAAAATCCGTCGAGTAGTTTTTGTTTCTATAAGAAACATACAGACAGACAGACAGACAAAAAATTTACTGATTGCATTTTTGGCATCAGTATCGATCACTAATCACCCCCTGATAGTTATTTTGAAAATATATTTCATGTACAGAATTGACCTCTCTACAGATTTATTATAAGTATAGATAATTAGGCATATTTACCGTCTCTTAATATCATAGTCACCCTTCTGCACTAATGTAATTCTCTCCGCTAGCCGTCCGCGCCGCGCCGCGGGCGATCGGACGTCCGCCAGTGAAATCATGTCACTTGCACACACGCTTAGTGCTCTTGTTATTAGCCTGAATGAAGCAACTTCTTTTCTTTGAATTACATACTTTTTCATGTGAAGATAATTAGGCATATTTACGTCTTATTAACATAAATGTAGTCTCCCTTCTGCACTCAAATGTAATTCAAGTGAAATCATGTCATTTGCACACATGCGGAGTGCTCTTGCTATAAGCCTGAATGAAGCAACATCTTTTCTTTTAATTTTGTCTTTCGTCTAAAATAATTAGGCATATTTACCACCTGTTAATATCATAAAGGTGAAGGTCGCGGGAGGTACCTGGATGCAAGCGGCGCAGGACCGGTCTTTGTGGAAATCCTTGGGGGAGGCCTTTGTCTAGCAGTGGACATCTTTCGGCTGAAACGAACGAATATCATAAAGTCACCCTTCTGCACTAATGTAATTCTCTCCGCTAGCCGTCCGCGCCTCGCCGCGGGCGATCGGACGTCCGCCAGTGAAATCATGTCACTTGCACACACGCGGAGTGCTCTTGTTATTAGTCTACTGCGATATAATAATCTATCTTTATTTAGTGGCCATTGAAAGTGGGAAAGGGAATGAAATGAAATCAAAATCGGCGAAAGGAAACGTAAAGAAATGAATGATTTTCGATACATAAATATCACCTATAATATTATAAAACCATGGTTTTCAAAAATAAATAAATTAGACATTTCTCAAAATATCATATCATCAGGTTATTTTAGTTTCTACTGTAAGAGAATTCTCTAATTTAGAGGTAGGAAAGGGAGAATTCGACCTAATTTTCATTACCCTTTCTTTCATATAAGTAAGTGTTAACATAATATGTATTTATGCACATAATCTGTGAAAATGATACTGTGTATGAAGATTTAAAAACAAACTTCTCTTTCAGTAGCACATTATTTGAAATTTTAATGAATGACGAATGCAAAATTATATTGTTGTCTATGATACAGTCAATGGCCACTGTTATTTATTTTAACTGACAAATGTGAGCTGTGCCTAAGTGAAATCTCATCATGCAGTAACTTCATGTTACCTCATCATGCATGGCGACATTTTTTTTTCATACTGAGTAAAAAAAAACAATACCACATAAATTCGCAATCAGCCGAGAAAACGCAAGCGACAAGCGTTTCAAGCGCTAGTTACTGACCTTTAATAATATTTCGCTCCCCGCGGGATAACAGACCAATACGTACACGTCCCGGGAACAAAGGCCCGGGGGAGTGAGCTCAGGGTTGTCTCTCACTAGTTTTTCAAATATTGCTTCGGTGTTATCTTAATATTAGAGGGATTTGTATCTAATATTAGTAAAACTCATGAAACTCATTTCATTTTTGCAATTAGGCTTTTAAAAAGCACTTTTATATATCCTAGTATCAACCCTACCATTGCTTCAGAACAACAAATGGACCAGTGCTGGAGAAGAAGCAGCGCAAGAAACTCAGTTTTCTACTTCTTTTATTAGTGTCTGTTCTCTACTTTGAAATGTGTAACTAAACATTATAACGTGTGAATCATACGAAAAACTGTCAAAAGTTACTCCGTGCGAGTTGGAACATCTTCTTGCTTCTTCTTTTTGTAATAGCAGGTTTAAAAGGTTACCTATTGAATAATATACCTAACGAAACTATTGAGGAATGCTACCGCTCATGTGGGTTAAAATAAGTCATATTTATTTTATGAGCTTTTAAATTAATAAAGTCTTTATTGTGAAGTGACTTATACTACTACCTTTAACGAAATGCAACGTATACTTAAAAAAACTTATAAAAACTTGAAATAAAATTGTTTTAAAGGGGATTTAACATTATTTTGAGATGAAAATCAAATCGCCAGCCCTACTCCCCTCCCCGACGTGTGACTTCGGAATGCATTCATTAAGCTGCATTGTACACGCATGGGCTGAGCCACGTGAAAAAAATCGCGCCCGCACGCCTGGGCAGGGGTGGCAGCGAAATTGAAAAAGTGGACGCTTTGTGTCGCGAGATAATTTGGATGGTTCCATCATTTTTACGGTTGGAGTGAATTTGTAAATAAATCTTGTTAGTGCGTTTTTTCTTGTAGATACCTATTTAATTTTGAGTTAAGCTTTTTTGTTAACGAAAGTAGCGTTAAATAGTTGGCATTTATTTATTAAGGGAACTGAATTGTTAATTTGAATTTGTGTAGTGCCAAATAAATTAAAAAGAATATTAGGCACTTTATAAAAGAGAAGACTTGTAAGAGATAATTAACTTTTTAAAAAAATAAAACCGACTTCAAATGCGTGAACACAAAAAAATACTAAAAATTAAAAATATTGCGTATAAAAAAGTTCATCCCCAATTTTCCACCCTTGGGGGTGAAATATTTTCTTCAAATTCGCATGAAACCACCCTTTTGATAATACCTATTCAACAAAAAAATAATCGTTCAAATTGATTTATAATCGGCGGAGATATTGCGTATAAAAAAGTTCATCCCCAATTTTCCACCCTTGGGGGTTGTTTTTTCTATAATTAAATTTAAATGGGACCACCCTTGAGGTATTACCTATACGCCGAAAAAAGATTTGTTCAAATCGGTTCATAATTGGCGTAACAAACATAGAAAAAAAAAAACATACGGGTCGAATTGAGAACCTCCTCCTTTTTTGAAGTCGGTTGATTAGTAAAATATGTAATTCCTTTTATATTAAAAACGGTAAGCTCTTCAAATCCCGCAACTCGGGTACGTTTGCGTACTCTTTAATGAAAATCAAATTTGCACAAGTCTACGTAGCTCGGTTTGTAGAGCAAGTCTACTCTGCCAATTTATATTCTATGTTTTCGATTCCATCTGTCTCTTTCACTTCTATCAGGATTTGGGCTGGAGTAAAAGAGACGCACAGAACTGAAACGTAAATTGTCGTGTAGAACTAAGGGGGTATATTCACTGAAGTTTAGACGAGCGGAGAGGAAAGAGCGAAACTGTGAAATGAGGTAGGGTTTCCATTGTAGCGATGCGGAGCGGACAGGAGTTAACTGGAGAAGTCCTGATGACGTTTGACGTACTGTTAGATACATTTCTAAGCCCAGAATACACAATACTTATTGTCGGAGACAGTGTTTGGTGGATGTGGACTGATGTCTGGCATAGGTCTTGGTACAGAAAAATCACCGAAGTTGCAGTTAACACAATTTATTAAAGACACCATTGACACCGTTGACACCGTCACCAGAAAATCAACTAGTGTTGTCATTGTTAATAAATAAAAAAGGAAGAAGTAGTAATCTTTATGTTGCTTGCAACAACTTATACAAACCTAATAGCAAACTTATTACTTTTAAACGTAAAAAACATATCAACCGAATTGAGAGCCTCCTCCTTTTGTTGAAGTCGGTTAAAAACGATTTAAACAATGTAAAAATAAAATTTTATAAAAAAAAATAAAACCGACTCCAAAAAACCTACACTAAAACGTAGAAAAATAATTACTAATTACCTACTTATTTATTAGGACGAATTATTAATATTTATGTAGGTATACCATGATTGATACTTCTGGAGTCGGTGCCAAGATTATGAAACATGTAAAGTTTGCCTGCACCGACTCCAAAAGTATCAATCATGGTATACCTACATAAATATTAATAATTCGTCCTAATAAATAAGTAGGTAATTAGTAATTATTTTTCTACGTTTTAGTGTAGGTTTTTTGGAGTCGGTTTTATTTTTTTTTATAAAATTTTATTTATTTCTTGCTTTTTAGTTAACTAATTATTACCTTGATGTTACCACTGAAGGTAGGCAGTACACTGAGACCAAAAAAAATTGGTTCATAATCGGCGGAGATATTGCGTATAAAAAAGTTCATCCCCAATTTTCCACCCTTGGGGGTGAAATATTTTCTTCAAATTCGCATGAAACCACCCTTTTGATAATACCTATTCAACAAAATAATAATCGTTCAAATTGGTTTATAATCGGCGGAGAAATTGCGTATAAAAAAGTTCATCCCCAATTTTCCACCCTTGGGGGTTGTTTTTTTTATTATTAAATTTAAATGGGACCACCCTTGAGGTATTACCTATACGCCGAAAAAAGATTTGTTCAAATCGGTTCATAATTGGCGGAGTTATCGCGTAACAAACATAGAAAAAAAAAAAAAAAACATACGGGTCGAATTGAGAACCTCCTCCTTTTTTGAAGTCGGTTGAAAATCTAGTTGATAACAACTAAAATACAGAACAATCAATTTTACAGCACTGTACTTACATTGAGTCTGCTGTATTATCTGACTAGCGGAGCGGCCACTTCTTTGCTTCCAATTATTTCTGCAGCGTTTTACGCTCCTCTCCGCTTCAGTGGGAACGCGCCCTTAGGGTGGCAGGTCGGGGCGGAAAGCTCATGCATTTTTTCCATTACGTGAATAGCTGTGTACTGAAATGAACAGTCCCAATTAAAAATGAGTACTATAATAAGCCCCAGTTGGGAATGAAAACTCCTTTATGTGGAAAAAAGTGTGATATTGTATGCGCTAACTGACCTACAGATTGATCTATGAACAAAACGTTAGTTTTTTTATTATTTTAATTTTAATGAGATCTCACGAATAATTACTGTATGTAAGTGTTGATGATCGTAGTTTGAGCCCTCTTAGCTAACTCATGTCGACTATTTTGACAATTATTCATGAAAAACTTATCATCATCATCATTTTAGCTACCTTATAGAACGTCCACTGCTGAACATAGGCCTCCCCCAATGATTTCCATATTGAGTGGTTGGTGGCAGCCTGCATACAGCGCCTTCCTTCACCTTTATGATGTCGTCAGTCCACCTTGTGCGTGGACGTCCCACGCTGCGGCACGTGCGATATGTTGTATAGAAAACTACCTTCTTTAATATAATTTAGAATTACAAACCGTCTCTTACTATTGAATAATGTACTTCAGCCTTGAATATTGGCTATTCTGCGTTAACTGTAACTGGGAAAACATAGTAATATACTGCCTTTGATATATGATATTACGTTATTCGGCAACATAATGAGATTATTGTATTGAGTTCCCAATTATTGGCATCCTTTGATGGCGATCAATGAAACAAATCAAAGGGTTTCGATTTGCTATAGTTAGATATAAGTACAGCACGTGTGTGCGATGAAATTGATATTAGAGATATTTGGCAATGAGCACTGTATTTATGTTGTTTATGTCATAAATAATATTATTTTTATATTCCAACATTGTCTTTGAAGTTTTAGGACATTGTTATTATTGACTCAAGCTCACTTTACTCGTGGTTTTGGTTTTGCCTGCCCTGGATCTATACAGTGTGAGTCACGTTAAAGTGTACATATGAAAATAGATGAAACTAGACCTGTTTTTATCGACAAAAAAGAGGTCAAAAATTTTTTGAGATTTTTTTAAAATTTTTTATAGAATTTTTTTTCTTCCAATTACTTATTGTAAAGAAAACGTAATAACTTTTAAACTAAGCGGTAGATCCTGATAAAATAAAAACAGCAATAATGCTAAATAACAGGCAATACTAAAAAAATTCATAAAATACACAAAAAAGGCCAACAAATAATAAAAAATGATACTTTTTGAAAAAAAACTGCTTAAAAATTCGTGTTTTTTTGGTTATTTGATAAATTTCTCCAAAAAATGCCCCTATAACCGGTGGTTTTTATTACTTTTTATTGTTTTCTATCGTATTATCTTTGTAAAACCAAAAATCGCATGACTCTATCCCTATCACAACATTTGCTATGATCGTTTGAACAAAGGCCTGCCACAACATTATTCTCCGCTACAGGTAGAGACAATTTTAATTTTAACTAAAATGCTTATTTTACTTCGAAATCTTTTGTTTTTATTTGAAATCTAACTTGTCTTTATCAAAATTACTAATCTAAAGCCATTTTCAGTTTTGTTTTTAACGAAGCGTTGAATGGCGCGCCCGGAGAGGCTTAGTTCAAACGATCATTGCAAACGTTGTGATAGGGATAGAGACATGCGATTTTTGGTTTTACGAAGGTAATACGATAGAGAATAATACAAAGTAATAAAAACCACCGGTTATAGGGGCATTTTTTGGAGAAATTTATCAAATAACCAAAAAAACACGAATTTTTAAGCAGATTTTTTTCAAAAAGTATCATTTTTTATTATTTGTTGGCCTTTTTTGTGTATTTTATGTATTTTTTTAGTATTGCCTGTTATTTAGCATTATTACTGTTTTTATTTTATCAGGATATACCGCTTAGTTTAAAAGTTATTACGTTTTCTTTACAATAAGTAATTGGAAGAAAAAAAATTCTATAAAAAATTAAAAAAAAATCTCAAAAATTTTTTGACCCCTTTTTTGTCGATAAAAATAGGTCTAGTTTCATCTATTTTCATATGTACACTTTAACGTGACTCACACTGTATAAAAAGAGTTACTTAGCTTAGATTATAATTGCGATATAATACTAACATGAATATTTATTAATTTAAACGTTTTTATCTTTCAGGTAAGTACCAGATAAAACCAAATCTACCGACGGCACCTTAAAAGTAAGTACTTACTACTGCCATTATTTCAATTATACCTACACAGAACGAATGAAAACACAATAATCAGTGTCATGGCTTTTTTTCTAAAGTTATAATGTAATTATTTACATACAATAATATTTATTGTCAGTTTAATTAAATAGGGACTGTTTTAATGACTTAAATAATTCATTAATGATAAAAAATATTAGTTACTTCAAGTAGCTCGAATCTCATGGTCTACCTCGCAGATCAGTGCCGTTGTCACACAGCACCATCCCAAAAGTCTCGCATTCGACTCCGTGCAGCCCCGCCATTATTTAGCGAGACAAATGTCCCATCAGGCAGTGCGTACTCGCCTTGATTGCGCCGTTTGTTAGATGCCGTGATTTAGACTCGGTGGTAGTGTATTTTAGGCTTGAGGAATACAGAAATTTTCGTAAATCAGATAAAATTACATTAACTGTTCTTAGAGGTTTGTAATAACTTGAAAAAATCGAACTGCTTACGGCGGAAATCGAACCCACGACTTTTTACTTAGAGGCATTTGAAACCAGAGAGTTGAGATAGACGTCGGCATGGACTAAGATAGTTATACCCGTGGTTATATTTATTTATTTACTTATGATTTGCTAAATACCTTTTTCCCAGCAGTAGGACTTGTCTGAAACATTTATTAGATGACCATGTTAGACAAGTAGGTTTCTGAAAACTATCTATAAATAACATTATGATACAGATTACGCAAAACTTGTCGTTAGACTTGAATTTGAAATTTGAATTTGAACTATACCTTTTGTTACCAGGCTTAGTATTACAATTAACCGTTAAAATATTATTTCTGATGGCGCGTCATTAACAATAGGTTAGGCAGGGTTGTAATCGATTGCTTAATTTCCTTGAATTATTTGCATCGCGCCACAGGCTAGGGAAAAAAGCCAGGCAATTAAAGTAATACGTCGTTTGAGTACTTGTACTTGTACTTGGTGTGAAGTAAATAAAGGCTAAGATTTTTTTTGTGTTGAAATGGTATGGTATTGGGAACAGTTGAAGGTAAAAAAAATGATCTAATATCGGTTGCAATACCCTTAGTAGTTTATTGGTATGGGTACACCATAAAAATGCAAAAAAAATTGAAAATTTTGAGAGAAGGAACATTAGTGTAAATAGTTGTTTTTGTTTACTATTTTTTATATTTTATTACACAACTCTCTCTGCTCGCTCATTTTTATTTCGTAAACATTCCAAAATTTTACAAAAAAGAAAAATATTTCATAATACTTTACTACCTAATTTACCTTAAAATGAGCTGTCTGATCCCTTCGAGCTATCGTCAAGTCAAAGGCGAGTCGACTTAATTCACAGCCCTGACATCTGCATACAAATGAATGTAATTTCGCATTGTGACAGCCCTGGAGGCGCTAGACAAATGTTTACAGCTAGGGCTGCGATTCGGGTTAGGCTTGTTTCACACGTGCCACCACCACACCACGCTTCGTATGTCAAGCTTTCAATATCGTCCCTTAGCTAACAACACCGCGTAAGTCATTTTTACCAACTTTACAGGAGACGAAAAAAACAGTTTATTTTAAAAAATCGGTGGATTTTTCCTATTGTTACTTATTAAATACTTTATTTAGCGGTTAAGAAATAATTATTTATACTTAATTTGACGATTTACTTTATTTTAACCTATATTTTATGACTTGAGCGGTATTGACTGATATTTTTGTAGAGTTAGGCGGTGTTGTTTGCCGAAATGTAAGGGAATAAGGTATTAATAGATGATTTACAAAGAAAAATTGTATTAAAAATTATTTAAAAAAATATTAAACAATCATTATAACCTATGTATATTTAACCTAAATCTTAAGAATCACAGTGTGTAGATCAAGTATTGTGATGGGGGCCTTCAACGCGAAGCTGGGCAAACGAAACGACAATGAGCTGGAAGTGGGGCAATTTGGGTACGGATAGAAAGAAAGAAAGATACATTTATTACAATGGACATCACAGGATAGAGGAACACACGTGGATAACTGCTGGCTAGCTTTATGGAGAGTGATGATGAACTCCTTCTTCAGAAAGCCAAAACAGCGAAAGTAGATTTCGCTGCATCCCAATGACGCTATGAAATATGAGATCAAGTTCATCTTGTCGACGTAGAAGCATGTTGTCTGTGTGGTCAATTCGGGCAAAACAGGAAGCAATCACCAAATGGTAAGAGGCACATTAAATATAAGTCTGAATCTCGATAGATGTCGACTGATAAAGTCTACACTCCGCCCAGCGTCCATCCAACCCCGAAAGCTCAACTCGAGTTGCAAAATCGTTTCCAATGCCAGGACATTGCAAAAATATGGAAGAGTACAATGGCAGGTTCTTTGGAATTATCCAAATGACTGGGTCTAAGGTCTTTAAAACCCGTCGTTTAAGAGAAACAAAAAAGATCTCTGATCTCATCAATAACCTTATAGAAGAGAGACGAAACATGGATCTGCAGTCAT
Source organism: Ostrinia nubilalis (assembly GCF_963855985.1). Taxonomy (NCBI): domain Eukaryota; kingdom Metazoa; phylum Arthropoda; class Insecta; order Lepidoptera; family Crambidae; genus Ostrinia; species Ostrinia nubilalis. Next base: position 1,590,620 of record NC_087101.1, read on the forward strand.
CTGAAGATGCTACTCAGTATCGGCGTCTTAACAGATAGATCTCTAAGTCTTTTGACTCGTGACCTACGCATATAATACAGACGATTAAGCATAACAAGGGCTCTAAGGTGTTCGTAAGAGATCAGTCTGTCTGTTGGCCAAAGCCAACTGACCAAGCTGAAGACTGCTGAAGCTGAAGCTGAATAGCGTCTGGGCCTGAGATATTGAAAAAGGTTGAGAAGTTCTACGGACAATTATACACGACTGTGTTCACACCTGTTACAAATCTAGCCGAAGACCTAAGAGCTAGATTGACCCGACAAATACCTAAGTCTTAGGTCCTAAGATATCCCGAACGCCAGTGTACACGAGCTTGGAATAGCTGATAAACAACAAGGCCCCGGGTGATGATAGAATTAAGTCTCAGCTTTTAAAAGCAGATGAAATGTCGATGCTAAAGGCTCTTTGGAAGCTGTTCTATTCCGTCATCCTCGAGGGAAAAACTTCTACGGCACGGCACAGAAGTGTGGTGATACTCTTCTTCAAAAAACGGCGATAAAACCTTGTTGAAGAATTACAGACCCATCTAATTTCTGAACCATGTCTACAAGCTGTTTTCGAGTAATTATGAATCGTCTAGCTCGCCGACTTGACGCCTTCAAGCCTCCTGATCAAGCTGGTTTCCAGGCTGGCTAGCAGGCTTTAGTGTCTTAGATCACATACATACGCTGCGGCAGATTATACAGAAGACCGAGGAGTATAATCAGCCACTTTGCCTGGCGTTTGTGGATTATGAGAAAGCCTTCGATTCGATTCAAACCTGGGCAGTTGTTTACGCCGTTTAAGTCCTGCTTCTTGTAATTGTGCACATAAAAATTCATCACCTGAACTCGGAATACTTCAAGAATCAATTCCTTCTCCATCAATAGTGTATTTCACTTGTATAGCTTCCTAAAAGAATTAAAATGCAGTTTGAAACACCGCCTAAGTTTGAAAAAAAAAAATGTAAACACCGCTTAAGTAAATGAAGATATTTTCTATTATCATTTTCGTATATATTAATACGCGTAAATCATTAAAAAATACATTATTATATAGCTTACCTCTTAATCTTCTATTAAAACTTCTTTCATAGACCTTTTCGCGATAAAACTCACTTAAAAATATAAAAATTACGGAGCACGAAGGAATTTTACGAGAAATGTATGGCAGACTAACGACTTGAGCGGTGTTGCGAGGCAAACCGACTTGCGCGGTGTCACTAAAATTCAAATTACGGCTTCTTATTGGCTGAAATCTATAACATGTGACCAATGGTTAGACGCGCGATGAGCAGATCTATCCAATGGCATTAAAATGTCAAAACCGCCAAAAATCGACTTAGGCGGTGTTGTTAGCTAAGGGACGATATGTGCTTACATGTGAAGGGTTATATGCCACAAAGTCGATTTGTCACGAAAAAAAGCAAGTGAAAATTCGTCACACTTGTATTTTAATGTAGTAGCACACGCGGTCGATAGTGACGGCAAAATATGTTTTTTGTTGTGAATTTTTATTAATTTTAATGAAAAGTTAGCGCCCACCTAGTTACTTGTTGTTGTTGTTGTGATATGGTTGTGGCACGTGTGAAACAAGCCTTACGACAGTCTGAGGGGTGATCCGCATGTTTTATGTGATAATGAGTCTTCTGTCTTTTTTGAAGTGCGGAGTTAATTAAAATCAGGGCTGTCACTTTGTGTAAACATTTTTGTAGCTAGGGTTGACGCTGATTGAGGGCCCCCTGTTTAAATAGATAAGATTAATTGTTCTTGTTTAAACACTAGAAGCGATTAAAATCTTTTGTTTAATAAGTGTTTGGTGCTTGATTTTATATTAAAAGTGCAAATAATTAATTTGTCTCGTGACAATGTTTATTCGAAGATTGAGAGAACTCTTGCACTAATCAAAGATAAACAATGAATAATTGAGCTTCTCTTAAATTAAACGATTACAATTCATTACGTTATTGGGAATGATATTTTACAATTTATTAAGACTCTTCTTTAATGTTAACTTTTACACATCTGCCTGACAATGTGACTTCATAAACAGTTGTAATGACTGCTATTCTTTAACGAATGTAATCAATTGAGTTCAAATGTAGCTTATTCCGAGACTAGAGGCGAATAAAATATTCAAGTAATAGGTACATATAAAGCTGCGTGCCCACTCCTCTTCACATTCGCCTAACTCGTCACAATCCGAAGTCACCGAGACGAGTTCCACAATTCGTAACTGGCAATTAAACAAACTTAAAACTTAACATGCAGTTGCCAACAACAACGTCGCTTGTTAATCCCATTCCGTTAGTGCGACGCAGTGTCAACTGGAGACTAAGTATGCGGGCACGAAACTGGCGACGGCCGAGCGACGGCGACGCGACGCGACGGCGGAGCGGCGGCGATGAGGAGTAAGTAGTATGATTGCGAGCGCCCCGCTCTGTTTCGTTTTTTTTTTAATAGACGCGCGCTGGTATCTTGAAGAGCTTTTCCAGCTTCACCGGGCAGAGTGGCGAGTACATATTAAGTACCTTAGCCTAGCTAGCCGTTTAGTGATCGTCGGTGCGTGTGCCGACGAGGTTCGTCCGCGTCGCGATCGAGCCGTATCGAGCACATAAGGCGCCCGATCAGTGGAGAACCCAACTAAAGGGTTGCCCACCGCGGTGTTGGACCAAAGTCCAGCCTACGGCGGGCTCACTCTAGTGGGCCTGATCGAGGGGACTTCGGATGCGGCCTGAGGGCGCCACGGGAGGCTCGGACCTCGGCTCAGGCCGTGTCCGGACGGATTTTTGGCTTCGTTTCGTGTGCGCGTCACCATACAGGGTGGAATTTTGTAATGCCACCTGGAGGGAAAGTTCTATTAATACTGTGGATAGAAAAAAATACTCAAAGAAAACATTCCTTTATTTTCGAAAATTCTCTACCTTACAAATTTTCTGTAAATAATTAAAATAATTTAAGATTTCATTGTTTTCCTTTCCTTTGATTTATCAAGTTTGTTAGAGAGATTTCATCCTTATACTTAACCGTAACGATCGATGCAATAAAAATACAGGGTGTAATTTTTAACAGATTTTAGTTAGTTCAATTCCCGGGAGTGGCAAGTAAATTTTTGGAAATCTTTGAATGCAGTTCTGGTTCTTTTGAAAAATAAAGGAATGTTTTCTTTGAGCAAAATTTTCTATCTACAGTATTAAGAGTACTTTCCCTCCAGGTGGCATTACAAAATTCCACCCTGTATACTGTCCATATTGTATGCATCGCCGCCACTTCGACGTCGCGTCGCCCCGCCATCGCTCACCCGTCGCCCATCCGTCGCCAGTTTCGTGCCCGCAGACTTAGTGCGACGAAGTGTCAACTGGAGACTTAATCCTGCTGAGGTAGTACTTTGTGGGGTCTGGGAGCTCGTGATGGTTGGCCTGGCAATTTGACGCTTAATTTACGTTGCACAAGTCGCAAATTCCGCTGCAATATGATTATGGTGCTATAAATATTTCAAATATTGTACGCGTATATGGATACGTAAAATAGAATTATTCCTATTATCAAATTTAACGTAAAATCTAGTACACGATTAAAAGTGTGAACGCTGTGCTGTAAACAAAAACTTGCTCCAATTGAGATTAGATCCGAAATCGCAAATAGGTCCTTTCAGTTAGGTAAATTACAATACAACATGAACTTAATCTGAAAACGTAATAACTTTTAAACTAAGCGGTATATCCTGATAAAATAAAAACAGTAATAATGCTAAATAACAGGCGATACTAAAAAAAAATACATAAAATACACAAAAAAGGCCTACAAATAATAAAAAATAATACTTTTTGAAAAAAAATTGCTTTTAAATTCGTGTTTTTTTGGTTATTTGATAAATTTCTCTAAAAAATGCCCCTATAACCGGTAGTTTTTATTACTTTGTATTATTCTCTATCGTATTACCTTCGTTAAACCAAAAATTGCATGTCTCTATCCCTATCACAACATTTGCAATGATCGTTTGAACTAAGCCTCTCCGGGCGCGCCATTCAACGCTTCGTTAACAACGAAACTGAAAATGGCTCTAGATGTGTAATTTTGATAAAGACAAGTTAGATTTCAAATAAAATCAAAAGATTTCAAAGTAAAATAAGCATTTTAGTTAAAATTAAAATTGTCTCTACCTGTAGCGGAGAATAATGTTGTGGCAGGCCTTTGTTCAAATGATCATTGCAAACGTTGTGATAGGGATAGAGACATGTTATTTTTGGTTTTACAAAGGTAATACGATAGAGAATAATACAAAGTAATAAAAACCACCGGTTATAGGGGCATTTTTTGGAGAAATTTATCAAATAACCAAAGAAACACGAATTTAAAAGCATTTTTTTTTCAAAAAGTATCATTTTTTATTATTTGTTGGCCTTTTTTGTGTTTTTCATGTATTTTTTACTATCGCCTGTTATTTAGCATTATTACTGTTTTTATTTTATCAGGATATACCGCTTAGTTTAAAAGTTATTACGTTTTCTTTACAATAAGTAATTGGAAGAAAAAAAATTCTATAAAAAATTAAAAAAAATCTCAAAAATTTTTTGACCTCTTTTTTGTCGATAAAAATAGGTCTAGTTTCATCTATTTTCATATGTACACTTTAACGTGACTCACACTGTATTTACTTAAATTTCGACTCATTTCTATCTTATTTAATTATTATTGTTTGCTGCTGCTTTTTACAACTAAGGTGTTTTATAGAGAAAAAAAAATCTTGAAAGATAAGCCAGAACTTAAATAAAAATAAGCCCCTGGAACTAAAAGCCATTAATATCTTATGCTCTCTTTATTTTTAAGAAAAAACGTTCCGCTTCTTTCTGGAGTTTTGCCATCCAAAGCTGCTTCAATTCGCATTTCTTATTTCACTTTTTGTACACGGATTGACGTAAAACCTAAATAAAAATTCACAAAGTTACAATTCTTTTGTATAAAAACAAACTGAATTTTCTTAACTTTCGGACATTGGGTCCGATGTTAAACATTCATTTGTTTTGAATGAAGAATAGGTACATGGAATTTCTTAGACTAGGCGCAGACCATCGATTTTTAGTTGGCCGATAGTTGCAATGTGCCCGATTTTAAATTGTATGAAGAATCGGCCAAATCGAATCGGTATAATGTGCGCACTTCCATACATGCCCATACTGATCAACTGCCCGACTAAACTATCGGCCGACGAAAAATCGATGGTCTGCGCCTAGGCTTAACGTTGTAAAACCTAAAGCCGTATTTCCACTGACGGTTGTGACGTAACGCGCTCTGACAGTAATGTGCATGAGCGCATAAAAACCACGAACTCCGATGGCTTCTGATACGTCACAAAATAACACCTATTGACAGGTGCCGATAGTGTACACCGGACTTTAAACCCTTTTGGCTTTATTCATGTCATGTGGTAAAAGCTCGAATTTCGATGTTTTCGAACGAATTTTAAATTTCAAAAACGCCTTTTTTATCTTTCTTTAGAAGGGTTTCCCAATAGCTTCATAACACATGAGTAAAGAATGTGTTCATAGTATAGTTGTCTTACACCCGTATTCACAAACGTTACTATGAGGTCTCATAGTGCGCGTGGACGCACAGGGTCACACATGAACCAATCACAGAGCTCTATTCAACGCTGTGCGTTCGATTTGCTGCTTCACTTATACAAGCATCGTTTGTGAATACGGGCGTTAATACCTTAGGTATCTAGGTAGGTATTTTGCTTTTTTATTCTGTTTTTCGTGATTTGAAAATAATGATAACACCCAGTGGTCCTACAAATACAAATCACACATCACAACAATACACATAAGTCAAACAGATTTTCCTCAATCTATTTTGCATTTTGACTGTACAACAAAATGTACAGTCTAATATGCTATTGACTGTACAAGCTTTCAGCTTTCAGGCCCAAAAGTACTCGTAACAACGAAATACAGTAAAACAATAAAACTTCGTCCTTGTAGGGGAGAGGGGGGCGGATTATGCAGATGATATGAAAATGTAGACCTTGTCACCACAACTGTGCTTGGCCAACTTTGCTACAAGGGTCCCGGGTACTGCCTTGTCCTCGGGAATTATTTAACTAATCACGACAACTGACGCCATAATTTTACGTAACCTTCTACACGCAAATTATGTGATTTGATATTAAACTACTTATTAAAAAATAAAGTTCCAAATTATTTCAACAAAGCCGATATTTAATCATATCGATTTAACAATACAAAAAAAGGTAGAGAAGGCTTTAAGGCTGAAAGACTACTTTCAGCGTAGTTGTCAGACTTTATTTTCTCTTGTATGTTTGACAAGAGCTCGACAGTATTATCTTTAGTGAAGAGGGCTTTTTTTTAGAATATTAATAATTGACAAACTCGGCAGTCCAACAATAAGACCGTTGTGCTGTAAAGCCAGCTCGACCAAAATTTTTGATAGGTACGCTTTATAAAACTTAGCATGCATTTAAAATTTATATGAAAATATCGGGTCGCAATTTATAATGCGTTGAAATAAACAAACACGAAATTATCAATACTCGTAACATAACAAGAGGGTAATCCTTCTATAATGACGCAAAAGAACATACGAGAGGCGAATTATTTTAAAATCAGCGCTGATTTCGCTTCTGATTGAAGGGAAGTCGGGGGCACTCATCCCTTTGTTGATCAAACGTTGTTTTGTTTTGTTTATGTGCGAGGGGCTCTTATCGGCTTCATTAGGGCTTTGGTGCTTCATTTTGGCGAAAAGTTTGAATTTACGCAACGGATATTTAGACTGAGCAATTGTTTCTTGGAATTGAATAGCAATGGTTGAGGATGCTTTAGTGCATTAAGTTCGCCTTATGTACAAATTTATTTGGCATTAAGGTTTTAAATTAAAACAAATAAATGAATAGTAATTTTTTACACTTATTTTATTAAAGCCAATTATATCAAAATAATGATTTGTTAATGAAGTGGCGTGAAACAATTTTACAATGTCTTTCTGGAATGAAGTTGTTAAGATAATAATTATCTTAACAACTTCAACGTCTAGGACTGTTTGACCCAGACTTAAAATGTACGAGAAATACATTTTCTAACTCTTCTAGTTATGCTGATGACCAGGTAGGTAGTAATATTTTGCTACCAGATGGACAACATACCCATTTATAGTTCTTGCAACTCACGTAGGCGAGTGAGCCCTACTTGTGTGTGTACGTGTACGTACGTACATGCACAAACGATGTCTATCAAAACTTTTGAAAAACGAACAGTAACGAGCCACCACACATGTAAAGCTCACTCGCCTTCGTGAATTGCAACAACTATATTTTTGTCATCTTTACGTATAAAAATAGTTAGTTCGTTTCAGCCGAAAGACGTCCACTGCTGGACAAAGGCCTCCTCCAAGGATTTCCACAAAGACCGGTCCTGCGCCGCTCGCATATAAGCACCTCCCGCGACCTTCACCAGATCATCGGTCCACCTAGTGGGAGGCCTGCCCACGCTACGTCTTCATAAAAATAGTTAATTCGAGTTAAATATTCCGTCTGTTTTTTCATTTCAAAATGCAATTTAAAAAGAACAAAGACACATTAATCATGCACCTCCAAGTTTTTATCTTAGAAGCGAAGGCCACTGAATACCGATATAATGTATGCCCGCCCTCCCCTATCCAGCGCAGTGTGGGTATTGCCAGAATTAATGTCCCTAATACTACAGTTATGAAAACGCAATCGAATTTATAAACAAAGACATTAAGATTGTACAGTCGGCTGCTAAAAGCCTGTTAAATTTTGCAACTTGAAAAACTACCTCATCATCATCATTTCAGCCATAGGACGTCCACTGCTGAACATAGGCCTCCCCCAATGCTTTCCATGTTGATCGATTGGTAGCGGCCTGCGTCCAGCGCTTCCCTGCTACCTTTATGATGTCATCGGTTCACGCTGCGTTTTCCGGTACGGTAAAAATGACCTGTATTACATTAAATTAAAAGTAAAAAATCTGCTATCTAGATACTTTCAGATACTTATTTTTTATGCTGACTGTAATCTCGTTTAGTAATGAATGTCTAAGGGCTAGTAAAACAAAATATGTCTATTATATTTTATTTTGATAGCATCTTATTACATTTTGAAGGTTGTCTAGAAGACATTGCTTTCCTTAGCATGATTGTTTTTCAACATTATAGCTAAGTAGTTAGTGGGAATTATAACATTCACATTCAAATCTACTTTTTTGCATAATAAGTACTACAATATTATGAAGGAAGGTAACAGTTTTACATTTTTTACATTTTAAATGACAACAGATCTTTTGATAATATCGTATGTGTCATACCATATTTTAAGAGAGAAACATTATCATATTTCTGAACCGGTTAAAACAAAATCCGGATAAAAATTGCAATTTTAAAATTAGCCACTTCCTTTGCTGACTGTACCCGGTAATATGAGTTGGAATCGCGGTATAAGTAATATTTATTACGCGAACTGTGCAGTAATTATTTAGGGAGGAGCCGTATAAGGGGGGAGGGGGGAGGCTATTAGATAGAAGCTGAATCGACTTGATTGAAGGAGAAGAGGGCAATTTATGGTGATTTCATAGATTTGAGACACCTGCCGGGCTTATGGGAAAAGTCGGTAGGGAGTAAAAGTATGGCATTCTGAGAAAATAAATGATAAAATAAGTATACATAATGTATTTCAGATTTCCTTTTTTCTACCAGCAGGTTTATTAAAAGCGCTTTATAGTCCTAAAATTGCACCACCAAACTTTAACGGTAACTTTAACGATAACCGGTGGTTTTTGTATGAAGTTTGACTGATTTTTGACGTTTGTCAAAGTTAAAGTAAGATGGTGCAACTCGGCCTTAGTCTTGAGCCCACATTTAAATGATTTTGTGTTTCGGCAGTTAGAGGCTTACCTCTATGGTTGAGGATTTCGGAACAAACTTGTCGAGTAGCTCTGATCATCACTTTCCATCAGTTGTGATGCAGGCCAAGAGCTTCTTCGTTGTGGAAAAAAATATGTTCATACGAGATGGTATCCATCATTCCCATCCCACAACCCAGCACCACCCCAAAACCTCACTACATTACACAACCGGTGAACTAGCGTAAGAGGTAGAGCACACGATGCGTTGCGGCGACGTTGCGCGCCGCGCACCGCAATGATTTCGTCGACACCGCACCGCTCGTGTGTCCGCCGAGTTATTTCTATGTAAAGGCGGCGGTTCGCGCTGCGACAGAGACAATAAGCAACCGAGACAAGAGACTGATGCCCGTTTTCACCATCAATCTAATTTTTAAGTGACCCCTTTGAAAACAAAATTCCTATTACGTGTTACCATAGGGGTCACTTATTTGATAATAAAAACGGGCATGTAACAGGAAACCGTGACCGCGACAGAGACAAGCGACCGTGACAGAGACCAAAGTTGGAGACTGTGACCGATACTTGACTTAGGTCTTTGTCTCTCTCTCTTAGTACGAGAGCCCACGACCAAAATTTTTGTCTCATAGCAATACGGCCAAAACCGCATCAAATCGATAGATACGATTATCCTGAACTCGAAAATACCAATATCAGACATTTTCCGCGTAGCGTTTGAGCTGACCGAATTTTCAAAATTGTCAAAGAATTTTACCGTACTGCATCATAGCAATATGTCTGATTTGCAGACTGTAGTTGAATGATAGTTCTGAGATACCGGAAACATATTTTTCAGACGTTAGTGGTGTGGTGTTATCTCCCTCTCTCTGCCTCTCTAGCGAAATGACGCTTATACATTGCCTAACGTCAAATAACGGTCGCCCGTCTCGGTCTCTTGTTTCGGTCGCTTGTCACTGTCACGACGCGAACCGCCACCTTAAAGCTCGATTCACACATATAAGTGAAGCCACAGTTCTGTCACAGTGTCCGCTCAGTTCAGTATCAGTGCTACAGTGTTGCGTCAGTAAAATATTTTGAATATTTTAAAATGTCAGAGAGCTGTTTCAATATTCTTGTTTAGAAACTATGAAGTAAGTTATTTTGTTTATGCCGCGGCGGCGTCCGTGATCCGACAAAAAATATTGTCGTCAACGAATACGTCCGTATTGCCGGTGTCGGCACTGACACTGAGAGCACTGTGTCGTCAGTGACGACTCGTCACTGACACTGACAAGTGGGGATGCGTTCATAGAAACTGTATGAAAGAATATTTTCGGTCGGCCGTTTGGTGTAGTGGTTCAGAACGGACTACTATGCCGAGAGGTCCCGGGTTCGATTCCCGGCCGGGCAGAAATTGAAATGATGAATTTTAATTTCTGTGACGGGTCTGGGTGTGACTATGTATAATATTTATGTATTTAAAAAAAAAAAGTATATAATAAGTATATCCGTTAAGCTAGCACCCATAACACAAGCATTAAGTTGCTTACTTTGGGGCTAGCTGGCGCTGTGTGAAATTGTCCAAAGATTTATTATTATTATTATTTATTATTATATTTCGCACTGTGCCGATACTGAGCCTGAACTATGCCTTCACTGATATATTGTGTGAATCGAGCTTTAACCACGCAGCGACATCGCTCCGGCGTCGCACCGCCGCAACGCACCATGTGCTTTGGCCCTTACACCATCAGTTGGGTTATTCTGTATGGTTATTCGCAATCGGATATTTGCGGTGCATTGCGCCCGCGTTATCGCGCGAGCCAGCGCAATATCCGCGCGTGACTTCCGATAATTGGTTCCGGTTAGTGATGGGACGCGCGTGGTTAATATCCGTTGAGATACGTTAGTGTTACAGGGAATGATTTTCATATCCGGAAAGGTATGTGAGACATCTTAGGTTAAAAGCATTTGCTTATACAAGTGAGATAGATGTGAAAATTTTGCAAATTTAAGCTCTAACAAGAAATGAATTTAGCATTAAACGTTTTTTTTTTAATTTGAAAAAGCGCTTGTCATTTCAAGGCGAGATTTTATTGATATAGACAATGGCGTTTTTGTGCACCGTTGCTTATAATTTTAGAATAATCTAAAAGTGTATTTAAAAACCATGAAATTCTAGATTAATTTATTTTTTCTCTCTGTAAACCGCTGACAAAATATAAACTTCTTACCATTGAAACCGATTGATTCATTCTTTCGTTTCTCGAGAACTCATAAATAGCAACCGTTCTTATTGCATCCAGCGCATCACTACTCAAATATAAATTGAACTTTTGTCAAAATTGACCGTGTAAAAACTTATCACTTCGTCGCTTTTGCGAAATTGAAAATATCAATCCATTTGAATGTCATTCCATTCGGACCACAGTTTTATTTTTGTGAAATACAAAAGTTATTTTGAATAGAGAAAATGTAACGGTGATTTAAAAAAAATATCAAACACACAGCACATCAGATTATACAGTGACAATATACAGGGTGAAATTTTAATCATTGGCATTAAGGGCTAATTAAAAATAGATTCAACATTTTCAAAGCTTCAGTTCTCATAACCTAGCAAAGCAACTTTCTGAAACAAAACAGAAACTCACTGAAATAACCATGTAATTTGAACCAAAAACAAAACATTAATAAACCATTCCAAACGATTAATAACGGCCTACAAAGGCGTCAAACAAAGCGTTTAAAAATATCCAAAAAACAAAAAACCTATAAGTGGATATGATAAGCATCGACGTTTAAAAATTGAAGGCTTATAAGCTGTAAAATATTAACCTAAACACACGATAGTGAACCTTGCTGCGTGAGCTTAAGAGTGAGCTTTTGGTGGAGCTTTCAGGGAAGTGATTTGGGCGAACTGCGTCCGGTGCCGAACCGCCGAGTGATATTGATTGAAGCGATTCCGCGTGAAAAGATGATGGCATGTATTTTATTTTAAAGGATGTGGAGTTTATTTTGCTTTATGACTATGAAACTGGAGTACAATTTTTAATTTTTGAATAAAAGAGCTTTCATAATTTTTTGAATCTTACAAACTCATAAAATAACTAAAAACGTTTTTTTAACCGCAACTGGGTAGCTTTTGGCCTACAATCCTACATCTCACCTGATGGAGATATATACGCGGTATTTTGACGTAGAGAGAGATTGAAATAATTTTTATTGTTCATGTTTTTAAAACTACATAATTTCGTAAAATTATTGAAAAGGAAACTCACATGGTAACTTAATTTCCTGCTTGTTTAGCATTCCACCAAAAATTTGAGCCTACTGGCACAGTAGATAGATCAAACGTAAAGGTTTTTGAATCAATGAAAAGGCCTAGTTTCCCTACTGCTTTAGCTCATTTATATACTGTGCTACTGAATAGAATAGAATAGAATAGAAAGTATTTATTTGTCTCAAAACAGGTTTCATTTACAGTTTTTCACAGATACAAAAAATCATAAGAGACAAAAAGGTCTATGACTCAGTGATTGCAGGAGACCCACAAACCCTGTTATTCTGCCATAGCCAAGATATACATAAGTAAATAAATATTAATTTATAGATATACATAAGTAAATAAATATTAATTTATAGGTACTTAAAATTACAATTTCCTAAAATGGTTTATGTTAGAAATGTCCTACGTCAGGAACTCTGATAGAGCTTTTTAAAGCCACTATGCAAAGAATCTTTCAAGCGTGGAGTGTATAGTGGAGTACTATAGTGGAGGAGGCTCATAGTCCAGCAGTGGACTGTAAAGGGCTGTTGATGATGATGATGATGATGCAAAGAATACCACATTTAATGAAAAGCATAAACATCAACTAAGGCTGGGTTGCTCCATCTTACTTTAACTTTGACAAACGTCAAAAATCTGTCAAACTCCATACAAAAAGCACCAGTTATCGTCATAGTTACCGTTAAAGTTAGGTGGTGCAACTCAGTCTTAGTATTAACATTGTAATGTTGCTGTACGGTCAGACAAATTCGTTTTCCTCACTCACGCGCCGAATCCAAAATCACATGAAAACATCCGCCCCAATAACTGGTTGGGCCTTCGAGTGGTTTACAATCCACCAATTTTAATGTCACCACTACAACCCACTTTAAACTTTATCTCCTACGCGTTAAAGACGCATTGCACTGCAAATTGCTAGAGATATATTTGTGCAAGTAGTCTAAACGAGATTGAACTTGAGTTGGTGGTGTTAGAGTTGGAATTGGTGTGAAGTGATGACGTAGCGTTTGAATAGATACTCGGCTTTGTTGACGTCATCGATGTTTGTAGGGAATATCGTTGTGAACGCAAATGTGGTATTAGAGGAGAAAATCTACCAATAATAGACTGTTAGTTTCTAGTAAATACCTATGGTGTTAGAAATAATCTAGAGACAATGATGAAGGGTATTCCTCATGAAGACGTAACACCACAATGACAAGATTTTTTAACCATCAAACTTCTTTCCTTTTTTTCATCTTAAAAAAAATTGCATCATCTGTAAAGGTAAGTGTTGCTGAGCATCACTTAAATTGATTCAAATTCAGTTATAAATTGTCCTGTGATAGGTCAAAAGCCTAAAGGCTTTTTCAACTAGGCTTCAAATTGAGTAGAGACTTAGTTTGATGCGGATCTAGAATTCCACATTTCTGAACTGTGTTTATATTAGATAGATGTATATGTATATGTTACGGTCAAAGGCCACCCCCGCCGCACATTAACCTATTTTTCACTTTAAATCAAAAAATTATATTATAGCCATCATGGAAAATTAATATTATGCAAGAAACATTCCAAACTCATTATGCCAAATTATATTAATATATGATATCAAAACGTTCAAAAGTTTGGCTGTACACGAGCACGTACACAAGATGTTGTTCTCTTTTATGAAATTTGTTAGTACTAAGGTTGAATTATTAAATAATCACTGTTATATGTGATTAATTTATCACTTTAACCGCGACTGTCGGTAATTATTCATAATAACCGGTTATTATTAATAATTTTCAATTTATCACATTAACCGTAACATATAGACGCGCATACTACAAGTTTATCGGAATAAAATGGTGTTTAGTATTCAACCTATTGGTATTCATATATCATATAATTTTATAAAATAAGTTTTAAATAAAGTCAAACTGTGCGTAGACCCTTATTTTGATAGGCCCATGCGAGAGATTCACACCGGCCGCCGCAGATGGCCGCGGTCTATCAGGCGACTAGATGACCTCGCCCCCCGCGCTCCGGTGTTATTTCGTCAGTGATAACGCCGACTTTATACGGCACATTAGATGCATGCTGGTATATTAGATGCATGCTGGTATATTAGATGCATGCTGGTATATTAGATGCATAATGGTATATTATGCTGAAGGGTAGAGGCGAGAGCGCGTTGACCAGAATTTTGTCGGGTTTTAAGCAGTTCTAATAGGCGCAATTTCGTAACTAAACACATTCTGATGGGCAGGCAAAATTAAAAAAAAATGTTGTCAAAACAAATTAAAAAATCAAAGTAAAGATAATGATGTGTGTGAAAATGTCTACTTAACAGGCTTAAATAAATATTTTTTGTCTTTTATTTACTAAATTATCATCACCGGTCGCCGCAGATGGCCGCGGTCTATCGGGTGACTAGATGACCTCGCCCCCGCGCTCCGGTGTCATTCCGTTAGTGATAACGCCGGCTTTATATGAATGCTGGTAAAATAAACAGCATTTTATGCAGACTGGACCTTTACGTTAAGCAGAATTCAAAAAATTAGAAGGTATCTCAGAATGGGTGAATCAAGCTGCTATGAGAGCTTGACCTATCCGTGAAATAGAAAAAAAATATTTTTATAAGAAAAAAAGTGCTCTGAACAAAACGAGTCTAGTCATTATTTTAAAAATGTGTTTACAATCAGACCAGACAATCACTTACAATTTATTATTCATACGAAATAGTCAAATTAACTCAAAACTAATTAAAGGCGTAAACTTATTTATCTTTTATACTAATATGATAAAGAGGTTAAGTTTGTGTGTTTGTTTATTTGTTAAAGAAAGGCAAATTATTGCTGAGTGGCATAGTTATTATAAAAAACCGAAATATTCCACGCGGGCGAAGCCGCGGGCGGAAAGCTAGTATTTTATAATCCCATACAATTTCAATTTTATTACTAGATGACCTCCGCGCCCCCCGCGCTCCGGGGTCATTCCGTCAATGATAACGTCGGCTTTATTCGTCACATTAGATGCATGCTGGTATATTAGATGCATAATGGTATATTATGCTGAAGGGTAGATGCGAGAGCGCGTTGACCAGAATTCTGTCGGGTTTTAAGCAGTTCTAATAGGCGCAATTTCGTAACAAAACACATTCTGATGAGCTGGCAAAAGTAAAAACTATTTTGATGTCAAAACCAAACAAAAAAATCAAAGCAAAAATTATAATGTGTGTGAAACATTTCTACATAACAGGCATAAATAAATATGTATTTGCCTTTAATTTATTAAGGCTGGGTTGCACCATCTTACTTTAACTTTGACAAACGTCAAAAATCTGACAAACTCCATACAAAAAAACACCGGTTATCGTCATAGTTAAGATCAAAGTCAAAAGGACAGTGCCAGGGTCTGGACCAAGTGCTGCCCAGAATCAACCCATAGTGCATTTTTATCCTCAGGCCAATACTAATGTGTAAACCGAAGCGCACTGAAATCTATCCCTGGAGTTAAGAGAAAAAAAAGAGTTTTGTTTTGAATTATTTACATACAAAATATCATCGATATATACGTACTACGCATAAGATTTCGTGATTTTGGCATTAAATAACACTCGCTATGTTAAACTTAACCATACTGTATCCGTACACCTTACTTTAGTGCGACTTAGACATTCTTTAGAAGCGATCTAACGCTGTTGCAATAGTTTGGTTAGTTGACAAAAATCATTATTTCCAAAATGAAGCAAGAAGTTTTAGTTCTCTATCCTTGCGAAAAATCAATTTATTGGTGTATTACAATCGATTATTGAAGTTATTGTAAGCTAAAACTTCTTGCTCCATTTTGGAAATAATTAATTTCGGTCAACTAACTAAACTACTGAAACAGCGCTTGATCGCTTATAAATAATGTGGAAGTTGTACTAAAGTAAGGTGTACAGATGCAGTATGGTTAAATTCAACATAGCGAGTGTTATTTAATGCCAAAATCGCGAAATCTTATGCGTAGTAGATATACATCGATGATATTTTGTATGTAAATAATTCAAAACAAAACTCTTTTTTTCTTTTAACTCCAGGGATAGATTTCAGTGCGCTCCGGTTCACAAATTAGTATTGGCCTGAGGAACAAAATGCACTATAGTTTCATTCTGGGCAGCACTTGGTCCAACTTCCATACATGGATTGGCACTGTCCTTTCTTTATTTGTATAGACTATTAAATAGTTCTTACAAATCGTCAGGTGGTGGGTGCAACTCAGCCTAAATTATTATTTATCATCACCGGCCGCCGCAGATGGCCGCGGTCTATCGGGTGACTAGATGACCTCCGCGCTCCGGGGTCATTATTTTAAAAATGTGTTTACAATCAGACCAGACAATCACTTACAATGTTACAATTTATTATTCATACGAAATAGTCAAATTAACTCAAAACTAAACTCATTTATCTTATTTTATAATCCCATACAATTCTTTATTACTAGATGACCTCTGCGCCCCCGCATTCCGGGTCATTCCGTCAATGATAACGTCGACTTTATTCGTCACATTAGATGCATGCTGGTGTAATAAACTTTATGGTGTATGCTGGTGCGGATGATGGCGATATAATTGGGGATATTTTGCAACAAAAATATTTTTGATGTGCTGGCAGCATGCATATTCCAAAACAAAAATATACCATACTAGCTTTTCGCTCGCGGCTTCGCACGCGTGAACTACATTATCTACATATTTTACGGAGCCCTATTTTTTTCCAAAATAAAATTTAGCCTATGTTACTCGTGGATAATGTAGCTTTCGAATGGTGAAAGAATTTTTAAAAACGGTCCAGTAGTTTTTGAGCCTATTCATTACAACCAAACAAACAAACAAAGTTTTCCTCTTTATAATATTAGTGTAGATACATGACGTCCAAAACAAAAAAGAGGAAAATTTTGCAAGCATATGAATTTGTTTAGGTACATGAAGTGATCTCTGAAACTTCTGAATCAGTTTATTTTACCACTAGAAAGTTAAATTTTTCCTGATTGTCATATAGGTTATACTCATCATCATCATCATTATATCAGCCATAAGACGTCCACTGCTGAACATAGGCCTCCCCTAATGCTTTCCACGTTGATCGATTGGTAGCGGCCTACGTCCAGCGCTTCCCTGCTACCTTTACGATGTCGTCGGTCCACCTTGTAGGTGGGACGTCGGGACGTCCCAGGCTGCGTTTTCCGGTACGCGGCCTCCATCCAGAACCTTGCTGCCCCATCGGCCGTCAGTTCTACGTACTATGTGCCCTGCCCATTGCTACTTCAGCTTGCTAATCCGTCGGGCTATGTTTTTGATTTCCTCATAGGATAGGTTACTCGTATCTTTCTTTCTTTCCGAAATTCATGCGGGCGAAGTCGCGAACCAAAGTATATTAATTCCTAATATTGTTACTCCATAACTGGTTTTCAATTAATGTTTCGTGACATATTATTCCCACTGCTATTCTTTATTTCATAACAAGCGCGCATTCGTTAAAATTACCATAACGACATAAAAACTCCAACGCGTACTTTTAAAGAATTGCACTGAATTAAAAACGCGGATTGAAATGCGAATCGTAGCATGAACACATATGTGCATGGCTGTATATTATTCAGTGTAGCATCCGGCTTCCGTAGCATGCTCGTCGTAGCCCGTAGCGCTACGAATCTCGTAGCTCGTAGCGATTTGTCAAGAGATAAGTCGTAGTATAACATACGAGTATACTTATACTAATATTATAAATGCGAAAGTTTGTGTGGATGTTTGTTACTCTTTCACGCAAATACTACTGAAGGGATTTTTTACAGTATTATTGTTTATAACCCAGAATAACATATAGGCTATATTTATGACGATCTGTGACAAACTAAATTTCACGCAAGTTAAACCGCGGGCAAAAGCTAGTACTAGTAGTATACTTTAATGTAGGTACATGTATGATTGATTCGTAGTATTTACTTCTGATGTATTTACATGATTGAATTGAAGTTTTTAGAAGTAGGTAGGTATTTATTTGCTGATCACACGCCTGATATTAGATTTTTGTTGGGCGTGAGGTACTTAAAATTCGATTTGCCTAAGTAAACCTAATGTCAAAGAAATGACCTTAACCTTTAGGTAAGGTACTTCTTTATATCCCAAAGCAAAGTTCATTATGTTCATGAGCTTTTTATCGTAAACTTATTACAATCGACTTATTCTTGACCTTAGACTTTGACCTCGTGCACAACAGGTCGACGTTTTAACGACATACTTATCGTATTACAGTTTTAGTATGCGACGCGTTTAGTTTTAGCATTATTTTATTACTAGCTTTCCGCGCGCGGCTTCGCCCGCGTGGAATTTTGTTTGTCACAGAAAAATATTATCGCGCGCGTCTCTGTTTCAAAAACCGGGATAAAAACTATCCTATGTCCTTTCCCGGGACTCAAACTATCTCTTTGCGATATTTCATCAAAATCGGTTCAGTGATTTAGGCGTGAAAGCGAGACAGACAGAGTTACATTCTCATTTATAATATTAGTATAGATTTCAATGTGATTAAGGCACATTTTTCAATTTGAGTGACATAATTTTAGGAATTAAAATTACTTTCTTAAGTCACTGCTTACGCATTACGCGATTCACTACTTGCTAAATAATCTGGTGTGTTAAATATAGCAACTATATCTATCATAAGAAGGCTCAAGGTCACCCAAAGGGCGATGGAGCGGGCTATGCTCTGAGTTTCCCTGCGTGATCGAATCAGAAATGAGGAGATCCGCAGGAGAACCAAAATAACCGACATAGCTCGCAGAATTGCTAAAATCAAGTGGCAGTGGGCGGGGCACATAGCTCGTAGAGACGATGGCCGTTGGGGCAGGAAAGTTCTCGAGTGGCGACCACGGGCTGGAAGACGTAGCGTGGGCAGGCCTCCTACTAGGTGGACCGACGATCTGGTGAAGGTCGCGGGAAGAGCCTGGATGCGGGCAGCGCAGGACCGTTCATTGTGGAAAACCTTGGGGAGGCCTTTGTCCAGCAGTGGACGTCATTTGGCTGAAACGAACGAACGAACGATATCTATGCGGACATAAAATAATATATGCAAATTAAAACACTTATATTAAACGCGTGTCCAACTAATGAAGTGGATCCATTATTAGATTAACTTTGCACGGTTTAACGCTGTCCAAACAGAAGTTTAACTGTGAATTATGTCATCATGTTTGTGTCACAATAACACACTTATAAAATCTGCTCAGTCTATTTATGAAATCATTAAAAATTATGTCATTTTAGAATCTGATTTCTTAAGTTGATTTATTTTCTTTTGTCTCCAATTGAATGGGTTAGTTTATTTAGTTTTATACGGGTTAGTGCCAATAACAATAATAAAATTAGTTTTAGTGTTATAGGTTGTGTAGTCCGCTATTTAAAGCACCCTTTTTTTTAAAGCTTTTTTCCCCTAAGCTTTTGTCCAGTAAGGCAATGAACATTTAATTTCAAACCAGTCATTTTAGAGACTCTACCTTTTTGCCTATATTCATCGCAATCATCATCATCATCTTAGCCATAGGACGTCCACTGCTGAAGATAGACCTCCCCCAATGCTTTCCATGTTGCCCGGTTGGTAGCGGCCTGCGTCCAGCGCCTTCCTGCTACCTTTATGGCGTCGTCGGTCCACCTTGTGGGTGGATGTCTCACGCCTTATTTATTGCCTATAATATTATTATGTTTTGCACGCCTCTACTCATCAAAATCAGATGGCAAATGCGATTAACACAATCTTCATGCTCACATGGAGCTTGGCACAGAGTTCAAAGGGTGTAAAGCTGTTTACATGCGCATTTCGTTCTTTACATGTTGACATTATGACTCTTAATGCAAGCGGCATAACGTCTAATTATCACTTAATTTGGCGTAAAAGCACACGTGAGTATGTATGATTTTGAATTTAAAACTTTATTTAAATGAATGTTTTATGCGAAATAATATGAATGTCGACAAATTCTAGACATCAGGTTTCATCATCATCATCATTATTTCAGCCATAGGACGTCCACTGCTGAACATAGATCTAATGATTTCCCCTAATGATTTCCAACGCTTTTCTGCTACCTTTATGAGGTCGTCGGTCCACCTTGAGTGCTGTACACTGCGCTTTCCGGTGCGTGGCCTCCACTCCAGAACCTTGCTGCCCCATCGGCCGTCAGTTCTGCGTACTATGTGCCCTGCCCATTGCCACTTCAGCTTGCTAATCTTACCTACAGGTCTAGCCTGAGAAAATACCTACGCAGTATGTCCAGTCCACATTTTTGTTTGGAAGGCTTTATTACAGCTTTTATAGCCTTCACGAGCGCTCTAGGCTTACAACTCTGTTTTAATTAGAGTCGATACAGACTGCGTAGGTGTTTTCTTGGGCTAGCACTTACAAAATAAATTAAAGACTTTTAGGTATGTGACTAAATAATAAGAATTACTCAATACTCAATCGTTTATTGCATAACCACATTAGCATTCACATTAGGTCTTACAATTTAGGCAGTTATACAATGTGTTATACAATTACCATTAAACACTTACATTAACACTTTAATCCGAGCCTTTTCAAGGCGAGAGTAAATAGGCACTTACAGGGCAGATATGTACTATTCTAGACTGCATCTCACTTAACACCAGGTGTGATTGCGGTCAAATACCTGCCTTGCCTTGCATAAAAATCAAAAAGGTATGATGGATGAGGTAGTGTGGTAGTTTCGGTGGCAAAATGAGCTCAAAATTACAATTTACTACCTTCATTGAGCTCCGCGCAAAAATCCCCGTTCGAAAACAAATGAACGCGGGGCATCCCGAATCAGAAGGCCCCCATTTAGACACCGTCCCCAAAAATCCCAACTAATATTATAAATGCGAAAGTAACTCTGTCTGTCTGTCTGTCTGTCTGTCTGTCTGTCTGTTACGCTTTCCCGCTTAAACCTCGCAACCGATTTTGATGAAATTTGGCATAGAGATAGTTTGAGTCCCGGGAAAGAACATAGGATAGTTTTTATCCCGGTTTTTGAAACAGGGACGCGCGCGATAAAGTTTTTCTGTGACAGACAAAATTCCACGCGGGCGAAGCCGCGGGCGGAAAGCTAGTTAAGTAATAAATGACTCGCACAAAGCACATTTCTCTTTGTCATACCGTTTGCCTCTCCGCGGGCAATTATTTCAAAGGTTCGATGTTTTTGACAAGCCCTTTGAAATATTTTGGGATATACCTAGTTATTTATTTTCCCCTCCACTTGGAATGATGGATTTCTTTCACATCGTGTCCGTTTAGGGATGCCTGAATAAACACGTTTCCTGGACACTCGGGTTATAAATAGTTGGGGACGAATTAATCGTGTAAAATAAATTGTTATTCCACGCGAGGTTTTTCTAAACCTTTTAACGAATATACATATTTTTGTGTCCAAAGGTTTTTCTTTTTTTGGGCTTAACATAATAACGTCCTTGTTAGAATGTTCACAAGTAGGTATCTGAATAGGCCGTGGACAATCTGTAAATAACGATTTATGAAAATCTAGCGATAAAAGTGACTATCCCAGTCATCGAATTTCCTCTAATAGGTGTACATTGTAGGTATGCATATACTAAGAAATCTTTAATAATTCGAAGTCTTCATATTTTTTCCTTTTTTCATCAAATTTGGCCTGGTGTTTCAGTAATTCCAAAGACAATTCTAAGGAAAAATTATCATATTATACGAATACCTACATGTTTTCTTAGAATATATTTTTGTTTAGCCCTAAGCTCGTATATTTTTCAAAAAACATGTCGTATGTCAACTCCATTCGCGCTCAAAGGCCTGTTATGTTTTTTATCGTTGATATAGTCATTTCAATTTCTCTGAAACCTTTGAAGAAATATTTACTCTAACTTGATACGTGGTTTAATGGAACAGACAGGTACGAAGGTAAATAAATAAATATTATATTATGTTTTTGTTACTGTTGTGTGGTGTTTGATAAATAATAGATTTTCAGGCAGCCATGTCAATGTCGTCAAACATATGTTATTTAAGAGTACCTTAAAAAGAATAACTTAAGATTTGACAGGTTATGTGATGAGTAAAAAAAAAGAAGATAGAATATTATGCTAATGCTTATGATAAACTGAAATTATGTAAAAATAAATAAGGTTCCTCTGCTGACCATAGGCCTTCAATGATTTCTACAGGGTGTTGGGTAAATGGGTATATGAGCCAACACTAGCCCATGTTAACATGGGCATATAAATGGTATGGTGAAGTCAGAAATTTGATATCATTATCTTAATTTTTTTAATTTGCATACAAAATAAATTTTATTAAATCAGATTTGTATGAAAAATAAAATAATTAAAATGAAGATATCAATTTTCTGACTTCACCATACCATTTATATGACCATGTTAACATGGGCTAGTGTCGGCTCATATACCCATTTAGCTAACACCCTGTATATCGCTCTTGTTAGTAGCGGCCTGCATCCAGCCTGTCCTGTCCTGTGGCTGAAATGATGATGATGATGATGAAGAAAAGTTTATAGTTAATCCAGATGTTAATTTTGGAAAAATGTACAAGACTCAAAATCAGTGAATGAGAAAGGTAATAACGAAATACTATGGAAATTGTATTTTATGGTACTCAATTCGAATTTTTCAGTATTTTTATTTCTAACAAAATCTCGTTACCGCATAACTTTTCATCATCACACCTTCCAGTCTGACAAAAAATCTCAGCAATTCGCGAGAAAAAATCTTTTTTTTCCAACTCGTAATGAATTCGTAGGTGTTGCGACATTCCGTGCGCATCACGCGTCGCCGACTTTTTTGTTGCGGTCGCGTTGCAGGCGTGAATGGACATCGCCGACTTTTTGTATGGACACCGGTGGGAATGCCGGGTGACTTTGTACACTGAAAATTCACACGTAAAATAAAAGCGTGCGCGTTTTTTTAATGAGAAGATTTTTATTACGGTGAAAAAATATTCTCGGACTCCAAGCATAATCCCTGACGTGTGCCTATATTAATGATAACTAAACCATTTAGATAAGCAAGCAGCAAAGTAATTCCTACTCCTTCTTTCTTTTAAGACAAACATCAGTTTGTTTTAAACTAACATACTTTTCACAATCAAAACAAGGAAGCCTTGGCCTACATCTTACCAATTTTTTGTGCAAATTTTCTTCAATTTCCATTCCCTGAAAATCATTATCATTATTTTTTGGGTATACCGTCATTAAACCTTATAGCAAGTACTTCGAAAACAAGATAAATCATAAATGCAGAAGTAAAAAATATTATTTACCCATCCTTTTGGAGCAGTTGGGTCAGTCATTCCTGTATTCACAAACATTACTATGAGGTATCACAGTGCGCGTGGACGCACAGGGTGACACATGGACCAATGACAGAGCTCTATTATCTCAACGCTGAGCGTTCGATTTGTACTTCACTTAAGCAAGCATCGTTTGTGAATACGGGCGTAAGGCTGGGTTGCACCATCTTACATTAACTTTAACAAACGTCAAAAATCTGTCAAAATCCATACAAAAACCGTCGGTTATCGTTATAGCGTTATAGTTACGGTCAAAGTTATGTGGTGGAAATCAGCCTAACTGTCTTAGTTCTGGTTCTCCTTACGCCCTGTTTCTAAGCTGTTTACAAGCTTTGACCTATTTCCAGACCTACCTAGCCTATTAAGCCGTAACGATTGGGGATCAATCACAAATTCCCGCTAACAAGTAATCCCGTCATCAATAACGGGAACCGATCCCGCGACCCGACGGCCGCTATAAAATTTGACAAATGAGACGTTTATTACCGGACTAGCTGACCCGGCGAACTTCGTACCACCAATAACAAGTTACCTTATCTATTCATAGTCTATGTTTATTAGGGATAAATTAGGATTCTAATGGTGAATTTTTTTTTCAAATCGGTCCATTAGTTTCGGAGCCTACTCAATACAAACAAATAATAAAATCTTTCATCCTTGACAAATGAGATGAGATTTTTATTAGAGACGACTTGACTACTAATCTTTAAGCTTGTTTGTATAGTAAAGCCTTAGGACCCTCGCCCACGGCCACTTTTCGCTACTAACGCGCGTTAGTCGCATTTGCAACGCACTACAGAAGTGATGCCAACACGCTACTAACGCGCTACATCAGCGCGACTGCAACGCTACAAAAAGTCGTCGTAGGCGAAGGACCTAAGACTGGGCTAGTGGTTCTTCTACGTTGTGGTTGCGGCTTTGAAACCTGATAGGGGCAAATACTAGAGTGTGAACCCAAGTTTTTTTTAGAGTTAATTATGTTCTACAGTCCTTTCTTTCTGATGGATGAAAACATAACCGTAAAAATAAGAAATCTTACTTTTATCGAATATTATTTTGTGATATTAACGCTAAGAAACAAAATACACAATTACCTAACTGGAATTTTTTTTTTTATTACGATTAATCTATTTTAATAAGAAATTGATTGAAAAACCATAAATCGAAAACGGAAGCGGATCGACAGATATTAACAAATTGAATAAAAACGCGTCGTTGGTAGAAATCTTGAAATTTGCAATCGCACCGAATCCCGGTTATGAATTTTTATTAGATCCTCGCAAAAAAGGTTTCGGTGGCTTGTCCGCCGCGGATTTAATTAATTTGGCATTTAATGTAATTTATAGCGGTGGATCCACTTTCTGGGGCCAGTAGGCTGAGCATGGTTAAGGGAGAAAAGCCAGTCCATTTTTTTAAGAAGACATTAAATGCATGTATGCAAAAAACTCCTTGTAAGTATGTACTCTATTGTAAGTTCAATTAATTTTGAAAATAATGTCTATTCACCTAATAGTTTCCATAAAATACCAACGTTGGGTTAGGACCAATATTAAACAAGTTATGTACACGGATCTCTCTTGATTTCTTAACATGGATTTGGACTAAATACATTTTATTTTATTTCTTTCTTTTAATATTTTGATAGAACACCAAAAGATTTACTATTACATTAGTTTAAGAAAGAAAGAAAGAAAGAAAGAAACATTTATTGCCATGGACATCACAAAAGACAAAAGGTTTACAACACCTACCCGTTTAAATGCCCGTATTACAAACAAACTTTGCTGGTTTGAGACTAGTAAAATTTTCATGGACATTCATGCTATAAATAATAAAAATATATGGCAAATTAGTTTGTGTAAT
Source organism: Ostrinia nubilalis (assembly GCF_963855985.1). Classification (NCBI taxonomy): domain Eukaryota; kingdom Metazoa; phylum Arthropoda; class Insecta; order Lepidoptera; family Crambidae; genus Ostrinia; species Ostrinia nubilalis. Next base: position 1,616,004 of record NC_087101.1, read on the forward strand.
TGAAGACTATGTAAGAAATAGCCAACGGTTTCTGTATCTGCCGTCAACCGCGGGAGTAGTGTAGTGAATCCACTCCTATTACAAGCATGTATTTAGCATAGCAGAGGGGGTAAACAGAAATGACTTGAGCTGTCTGTTCTCTTTGTACTATATTTCAGGGGGTTGTATTAGCCAACCCTTTCCACCGTGACGCACCTCTCTAATATCTGTAAGAGATTAGGTTAAAAGATGGTGGAATGTGAGCGAAGAATTTTACACTCTTTTTGCAAGAATTGAATTTACAGTTTTGGCTGAGTGCCTTTGTAGCTTCCTCGTTTTTAGGGTAATGAGATTAGGGGGTTTCTTTGGACTAACTTTTTTACAATCTATACTAATATTATAAAGCTGAAGAGTTTAATTCTTTGTTTGCTTGAACGCGCTAATCTCAGGAACTACTGGTCCGATTTGAAAAAAATGTTTTGCGTTGTATAGCCCATTTATTAAGGAAGGCTTTAGGCTATAATAATTTAAAATAACACGACAGTCAACAGGGGTGGAGCAATAAAGAAAAATCTGTACTAATATTATAAATCTGAAGACCTTATTTCTTTGTTTGCTTGAACGCGCTAAGCTCACGAACTACTGGTCCGATTTGATAAAATATTTTTTGTGTTGGATAGCCCATTTATCGAGGAAGGCTTTAGGCTACATAACATCACCTACAGCCTATAGTGGCGGAGCAGTAAAAAAATGTTTAAAAAAAGGGAAATATTATTCAAATTATTTCACGCGTACGAAGTCGCGGTAACAGCTAGTTTAACATAACATTGTTATAGTACCTATGATACGAATTTAAGCACATTTTCCTTAAAATTGCCGTAGTATTCAACAGTCCCATAACATTATTATAACGGACTAAAACTCTACATTACGAATACACATTACACAAGCACTTACTAAGAAGGTACAAATGTACTAATCACCTTAGGCTTCAAATTAGGTACCTACTTAAGCATAACGAGTCTTGGTAATACTATTCTGAAATACGAGTATACCTTGTAATTAAGGGAATCCTTATTGTAAATGTAAAACTGTATAATGTGTTAGTTTAAAGTAATGATGATGTTGATGTTGATTCGTGAATAAATAAATAAAAATTGCTACAAATGGTTGCCCAATTTCTGCATTTATGAAATACACTTCATTCACTCTGACATCGCCCGCGTGAAATTTTTTTTGTTTTTTTTTATGCGTAACAATAACAACACCTGATGTTAAGTGGGATGCAGTCTAGGATGGTACATATCTGCCCTGTAAGTGCCTATTCACTCTCGCCTTGAAAAGGCCCGGATTATAGTCTTCGGGAAAGACAGGGAGCGAATTCCAGTCCCTAGCTGTTTGGTTGTCACAGAAAAACTTTATCACGTGCGTCCCTGTTTCAAAAACCGGGTTAGAATGTATCCTATGTCATTTCTCGAGACTCAAACTATCTCTTCGCCAATCATCAAAATCGGATAATAAGAATAATATCTCGTTTAGAGTAGGCGCACACCGTTGATTTTTCGTCGGCCGAGAGTTTAGTCGGGCAGTTGATCAGTATGGGCATGTATGGAAGTGCGCACACTACGCCGATTCGATTTGGCCGATTCTTCATACAAATTAAAATCGGGCACAACTATCGGCCAACTAAAAATCAACGGTGTGCGCCTTCTCTTATAGTAGAGTAAAGAAATGGACAAGAATTACTTATTTGAGATTTCTTACGTAAACATCGTATTCACCAAACAACCGCCCAACTCTCTAAAACAAGAAACCCATCGTTTCGCGATTCACCATAAATTCGGTAGAAGAGTACTCGCGAAAGATTTTCCCATGTTTATTTATGAAAGTAGCTCCGGTCCGGCATTGAACCCGGGGCATAAACAAAGCTCCATCTCTATAAAGGCCGTGTTTGTATAGGGCTGAGTATAAAACAAAATAGTTTCAGTTACAGAAAAAACTGGACAAGTGCGAGTCGGACTGGGAGATGAATGGTTCCGTACCATCGTACAATACTATTAAATTCCATTATATTTTTAATATTACGAATTATAACTGACATAATATTATTCCTATTAAGACATAAGAAATGCCCTAAATTGATCCGAAACAAAAAACGCTAAGCCTAGGCGCAGACCACCGATTTTTGTCGGCCGATAGTTTAGTCGGGCAGTTAATCAGTATGGAGATGTATGGAAGTGCGCACATTACACCGATTTGGTATCGGCCGATTCTTCATACAAAATAGAATCGGTCAACTAAAAGTCGGTGGTCTGCACCTAGGCTAAAAGATGACTGGACTCTATGTAATAGGTATGTCTTTATTTCTACTGACTGCCTGTTACGATACATAAGTTACACATATGGCAGATGCATACTTATAAAATCCTATTTGTGTACGGAATCCTAGAAAAAAGCACTAAAGTATGTGAATGGCTGTGAAGTACATTGATATTAAAAGCATTACGTAACACAAAGCTTGTCTTATTAAAATCGCCCCCATCTGTAATCTGAGTTTGTAATTTGATGGTTTGTCTGTAATTTAATCCAATACTAACTTTACGGAACCACAAAACATAGGGTTTCATAAAACTTTTTACGGGTATCCAAATGGCCACAAATGGATAATTTCAAACGTCAAACTTTTAAAACCAGAACATGTGTCGGCCGGAAGCACGCAGATGACGTCACAAGGGCCCCGAATTAGGCCCGGGACCCCTAACAGGGAGATATCTTCCGGTGCACGGTGAAGCGCCCTATTCACTACTCATAACTTCAGCTAAGGGGATGTTCATACTAATCCCTGAAAAGGTGAAGACCAAAAATTTTTGCACAATGATTCCCGGCTTTTTTCATTAAAAAATCTACATATCAAGTGGTCTGATTGTGACGCCCGTATTCACAAATGATACTTGCTTAAATGTGAAGCAGTAAATCGAACACACAGCGTTGAATAGTGATTGGTTCGTGTGTCACCCTGTGCGTCCACGCGCACTGTGAGTCCTCATAGTAAAGTTTGTGAATACTGGCGTAAATCTAATTAGTGTTCGCTGTGTAAAAAAGTTTGATTTGTGATTTTTTCGCATAAAAAAGTGTTTTATTTTCACAGCCTGCGCAACCAAAAATGTCACTGTTAATAAAAAAAATCTATGACTTACATCTGTTTCTACTAAGCTCTAATTCGTTGCTATCATGGCGAATATCGTATAATTTATCCATCTTCTCAACTAACTGGAAAAGACTTGTCTTTAGTGTGGATTGCCCACACATTAACCACATACTTATGCATCTCCCAAGGAACGCCAAAGAGCTTGAAAAGATTATGACCTCATTTTTTTTATCCATTTCTGCTATCTTCCTTACCCATCGCAAAATGGAACCTTATTGTATCTGTACATTTACCTTAATTGCAGCCCAAGTGTGAACACCTCCGAAGGTGGACGCGAAATTAGATTTACGACATCGGAATTGTTCGGAGTTTTTCGGCTCCCGACGCGGATCAGTTCTGAATGGTAGAAGCGCATTATCATATAAATGTGGAGGTGACGCAAAAATATGGCGGCCCACCTGGAGTGACTGCCGTAATACGTGATCCAAATAACTTGATATTTAGGAGCGGGATAACTTGATATTTAGGCTGTTCCTCTGGTATACGATGAATGCGTTATTAGGCAGATGTTCTTCACACCTCGGCGATGACTGTTTATGCGGGCTCATTGATAACGTGTCTTGTTTGTAAGATTTGGGAGGTGTGGAACATATTGTATGGTTTTGTACTTTTGTACTACTTCAAATTCAAAAAAATAATCTCATATAATAAGGGGGTAATTTAGTAGTTAATAAAATATTTAATAGACATGTAATTACATAAAGATACACATTTTCTTGACTGATGTCTGATAATGGCGGCTCATATTATACGTATAGTCTGACGAAGGTTCGTTGATGATATAAATAGACAAGTATACCATACTTCTAATCCCTTCTTCAGTAAGACGTGTTAGAGGACATGCAAAATGTATAGTAATGTACTTTGTTAGACGTGTTGGTATTGAACCCCAAAAGCGTGAATACCCCCCCAAATTGACGTAACAAAGCTAATACACGTTATTGCACGTCATTACGTAGCTGTCTTCTGAGATATGGCCGTGCTACGTGACGTCATCCATTCGCAAAAGTGATGTACTTAGGAAACCGTCTCGTTACGCACTTCACTATGCGTCTATAGAATGTGTAGATTTGTTGCTCATAGGTTTATAAATGAAAGGTACTTATAATATACGAGTATATCTCCTTAAAGGGGTTTTCTATTATGTAAGTATGGATTCTATTTATCATTTGACATTTCTTTCTTTATAGTTTACTAGTTAACGTATACAGGGTGTCTCAAAATGTAAGAACGGCCTGACTGTATTATGAATCTCGGACTCCATGTACCACTTGAGATTTCTTTTTAAGCTTAAAACCCTCATACGAGTTGCGAAATTGCTAATAAGGAAAAATTCAACAGTGTTGGGAGCCATCTACGGTTTACTTTTCCTTTGTTACAAACGAATTATTTCCCTCTATCTCTATTTCTAGCTAAGCCACGAATTCCATAAACTTTGGATGGATTTCAAATTCTTGGAAAAATGCATCTACCTCAGAATATATTACCTATCTTCTCAAAATATATTCCAACATAAAAAACAGTGAAACAAAATATCTTGAGAGCAAAAAAATCACGCACAATTTCAAAATGAAATTTCAATACCGAATACCGAAATAATGAAAATTCCCGAACATCAAAAACAATCCGAACTAATCCATAATCGAACCCATAAAACCTCAATATTTACCGAAAGGTAACCAAAAGGATTCCACGGGATCAATTGTTTCGTCATATTGGTGGATAATAAAAATATCCTACCTTCCGTAGGTAGGATTAATGCCTGATAGTTTCGATTGGGGATGTGCGAGACTCTCGGTTCTTCGATATCGATAATAACGTAATAATAATAGCTTAAGTGCATTGTTATTTAGTCAAGAATATGTATCTCTTTTTTGGAAAATAAATATTTATTATTATCTCTTTATTTACTTTTCTTTCTTATTTTTTAAATTTTTTGTTACAATGTAGATTATCAAAAATAAAAATACACTATAAAAAAAATAAAAAAATAGTTGTTATTATTAATAAGAAGTCAATCACTACAGCTCGTAGCTCTCTTTCATGCTGTGTGTTTTCCGGTAGAGTACAATAAAATTACATAAATAGGACAACTCCTATTTTTCTCACAGTGTCGTAAAACATTATGCCCCTATTTATAATGGTCTAGATATTTTCTACATAATCTCTAACGGGTGAGCTAACTTTTTTCTGTTCCAGAATTTATGTAGCTGAATTTAAGTAGACCAATTTATTATACCATCTAAAATTGGACATACAAAATAATTAATTAATTTTAAGGCAGACCTAGTTATTCATTGTTTAATTTTAGTTCTAAAAAGTTCTGGAATTTCAGGAGTAGAATTTCCAAAAGCAATTTAAATTAGTCTGCGTGACAACAAACTAGGGTTTTCGATTGATAATAAGTTTGGGTTCTTATAATTCATCTTTTACAATAGAAACTATCATCGAGAGACAACTACTTATATCGATGTTCGCAACACTAGTTTCGGTTTAGGGGAAATATCCCGGGATCCCTAGGGTGCGGGGAGGCTGGAGGGGGATAATAGTATTTATAATGTCGGGACTCGGGATTAGTGAGTACGCATGTGTGTGCGCGTCTGTTACAACGACTATGCGAATTTGAAATATTATAAGTATGTAGAAGTAATAAGTAATATGAACAAGATGGATGTCGTATCATTCTCAAGTTTGGATTGATATGTATTGTTTTGGGGTAAAGTTTTTGGCAATATCATTTAATTTCTCATGTATTCTTGCATAAACAACATAGTGATTATGTGAACAGCAGGACACACCCTGATTTGCACACATTTCACACGCAAGATTGGGATGAGGACTACTTATCCCATCTTTCGTTTTAACCACTAATTCCTGTATTCTCAGGCTCTATTATTTTAGCTGCCCATGAAACCCAACCAGTGAAGTTATATCTATAATTGTCATCATCTTGATTATGATCAAGCACTTGCATGATCGTGATTTTACCCTTTCTTTCAAAAACCAAACATCAGAAAAACTAGTTTCACAAATCGAGAAGAGAAAGTTTCTTTTTAAAATGAATCTCTATTAACCGTTGATTCTTTATTATTGAACACGTATTAAAAAATCATATATAATTATTTATCGAATATTAATCCTTCATAAAGTTTTTAAACCAATCATCCAATTGTTCGCTGAAATTTAAAACGTTTCAACGAAAATATTTTATTAATACGAAACACGAGCGTATAAAACTGTAGGTATTTCCAGTGAAACAAAATATTATGCTCGTAGCTCGTCCCAAAAATGATCATTCAATTTGGTTAAATTTGTAATTCCGCCGCTGAGCTCACAAATACCAGTACTTTATTAGTTCTGTGAACCACAGAGTACCACGGAGTGACGTCAAACCTAATAATACGCGCGATATCAATCAAACTTAGTTGTTTATGAATACAGTTTGTACAACCAAAACAGTAGCTGTGCTTCCTTAATTACGATTTAATGAACTTTCTACCTCATTTTCTTCGGTAGTAAGTTTATATTGCCCTGTTAGGTAGTGTCGCTACACAATAGCTTAAGTTTTCGCCGCGACTTTGATAGGCTTGGAATTAATTAACTTCGAAATCCACAAATCTTTTCGCAACTTTTCTTTTATGGATTCCCATGAAAGAACCATAAGGCTCTTTCCCACGGAGATATACCGTTTTTTGCAGGAACTGTTTATTGCAGGACTGCGTGTTTTAAATTAACATTCACACAATCATCCCGTTTGCAGTGTCACGCAAAAAACCGATCTGTTTGAATTTGGAATTATAATTTCAAATACACACTTGTGTGATATGATAGTCCAGTTTTGCTGGATCAGGTAAAGCAGTATTGCCATGGGGAAGGGGCCTTATAGGAACAATCATAAAGAACAAAATTTTAAAGAGTAGCTCTCCGTACTCGTAAAATACGAGCCATCAACCCATGATTGCTGTCGTGTTTTGTTTTTATTGTATCAGAGGTAATTCTATAAATGATTGTTCGTCTCAATAAAACTCCTCGGTTGTTATTTCAACATCAATAATTTATTGGAAGTTTATAGATCTGGAATGGCGAGCGGCTTATATTGGTTACAAAGAACAATATCCTCATAAAAATAGACGTTCTTTCAGCTGCATCAATTTTGTTTGGAGCCGAATATATCGTAAACGCAAAATGTTCTTAACACCAGCGGTTTAAATAGATTTGAATATGTTTCGGGTGGATAAATGAATAAACATGTTGCGTACTTTTGAGTTTATAAACATTTAAACAAAATATTAATGGAATGTGGAATAGAATACAAAAACGTTTTGCGATGTTTTTTTAAATGTGTTACAAATTGTAACCGTATTTGTGTAACCTATATTTTTACATGAATCTGTTTTTTTATTACAATAAAAGTGTAACTATTCAGGCCAACCAGAACAGATACATGAAAAACCGAGTCAGGTTCTAGTCTAGTTCTTACTTTTTTATGCATGGCAAGGCAGGTATTTGACCGCAATGTTGGAAATCCACCATCAAAATAATGCTCATCGTAGTCAGAAATCAGATAAGGCTTAATTTTGATTGTGTCAGTTTTAAACACGACAGGAAAACTGCTAATTCATACATCGACATATAGAAGAGATATATATCATCCAAAACTAACTTCTCTAATGCGAATATCGCCAGCGACTCAAAGGTACTGAAGTTCGTAGACTGCTGAAATTAAATTGTGCAAGTTACTATTGAAACAGCCATTTTATGCATCGACCGCTACCCAACTTTAGCGCGTGTGACCGCCGGCGGGGACCATACTCAGTGATATGTCACACTTATTGTATATGTATACTTTGCATGTATATTACAAAAGTTTGAGCCACTGAAGTTTGAATCAGACAATATTTTGTTCAGAAGTGGTTGTAGTACAAGCTATACCTATTTGAATATGTTATGCTTAGAAAAAACTACATGGAAGTTTGAATTTCGTTGTCATACTCATTGGTACCAATAATAATAATAATCTTTCATAAAAAAAAACAATGTTACATTTTTCCTGGTAACTAGAGTACAAAATAAATACCTGAATACCTAATATTTATTTATAGTCGCAAGTCGCAAGATTCTAATACTTAAAAGTGCTAGAATCTATTAGTTTGTAAAAGTAAACATGTGGCTCAAAATATGAAGCTTTTTATTCACTATCACGTCCGTAATATCCAGACAAAAATAACGCAATATTATACAGAATGTGTAAATAATTTTACGCTTTAAATATTTTTCAACCATGCTGTCTCATTTTGAGAATTAATTGCGTTTCAATCATTACTTTAAACGCTCTGATAAAGTATTTTAACGTGCACACGAATTGCGAGATGAAATTCCGCTCGTAATAATCGACGCTGCAAACAACAAAAATGATAATTACGTAAGTGACTCACCGAAAGTAAGGTACATATTTATACAGAACTTTGTCAAGTCAAAAGCAAACCAATTAGCGATATCGAAGGAACAATACGCATGTACTAGAACTTATTGATTCAGGGCCTTCGCGTTTCAGTTCTGGGTTCAAGGCTGTTTACTCTAGCCTTGCTATCTCTATAATCGCTGTCTAAACTTTGTTAACCCTAGAGTAGTCGCGCCTTTCCGTGAAACGTAAGTGCTCGCGTATGAGCATTTTGCCGCCCAAACTTAAAGTCCTGTTGTATGTCAAATAACAGTTTAAAAATATGAAAATCAGTTAAAAATGATAGAATAAAGCATACACTATTAGAAAATAACGTTTATTAAAGATTTGTGGTTAAAATTTAAAGAAAAAAAAATATTTTGGAAATGTTAGGAAATATTTATAGAAATCTTAGAAACACTATTGTTTTTACCTACATACATCATCAAATATTAAACTTACTAGCACACTTAAAGGTTTTCCTTACATATGACATGTGCTTCAACAAAACAGGCCTGTCACATGTGCATTTAATGTGCGTTGTACAGTAAATTTGCACAACTATTGCACCCTTGGCACATCATCTTCAGATTCTGCCGCTGATTGTTCTATAACAGTATTGTAATGACTATGTTTACTTTCTTTATAACTTTAGTAAACATTTTCCACTAATTTTAGTGCACCAGCTTCTTCGAAATCCGACATCTTCCTTGTTTTTTAATTTTTTGTATTTTACGTCAATTTTACCGAAAACGACATGAAATGAATTAAGCACTAATAGTAATTATCAATGTTATGACGTCATTAATGTCAAAACAACATTATACGCAATGAAAACTAATAATCTTCCAACTACACTAAAAACCAGACACACAAATTTTACTTACGTCAGTAGTCGCGCAGTGAGCAATTTGCCGCAAAACGTGACATACGTTCAACAATCGTTCTCTATTGCGGTCACCTGCGCACTAAATTTCTTCTAATTTCTAATACATGGAGGACTTTAACAAACGCATCGTGTAGAAAATAACTCGATTTTTTTGCAGAGGGCGGCAAAATGCTCATAGCGCGAGCACTCTAGGGTTAAGTACCATTAAGGGTATTGATCATCGGTAACCACGTAGCTTTGATTACCTAAGGAGAAGGTGCTAAGCCCACGAAATGTTACTGTTAGCAGGTACTTATTATATTACAAGGTTGGCATTATTATAATGGAAAGAAAGAAAGAAAGAAAGAAAAAAAAATTATTTGGCACCAAATTACATTGGCACCAAATGGTGAGAATTTAATATTATGATGTTTTATGAATAAATAACAAATTAATATCGTTTGCCCATTAACAAAGATAGCAGCTCATAATTATTAATGATACATAAAACAAAAACAGAAATTCTTTATTATTATCAAACAAAAACCCTCATGACCTGAAAATCTAGGTAGAACAAAGAATCAATTAACAATCTGAAAGCAGTCACGCATCTAGTAAAGACACTTAATTTTCCCTCACGTTCCCACAGCGTGGGGTAACCCCGCACATCCCTAAATTCACACTTGTAAAATATTGTTCAAGTTGCAGACCGGTGGGTCGAGAGGCTTATTGAATTAGCTCTTATCCATGGTGCCCATTGTTGTAGTTTTAATGAATGGCCGAATAGCATCCGAGCACGTGAGGATCCCGGCATTATCGTTATTAATTTATAGTCAAACGTACACCGCTTCGGTTGAATTTACTACGGTTATTTTCATTAGGTTCAACTCGGGCGATTATGTGGGCGTGTAACTTGAATGGAGATCTTTAGTGGTGTAATGAGGTATCGGGTGTTTTAAGTAAGTCAATTTTGGTGTCATTTGATATTATTTGTAAAGATCAGAAGTCAATTGGGATGATGCCTTGGTAATGAAATAGAAATTCAATATAATCTATCGAATAAAAATATAATGGACCAGCATTTTTTGCTCTCGTAATCAAATAATTACAGTAATGCATTTACTTGATATGTCGCGCGATCTCACTTCTCAGTAAAAATCTACAAAGATTCTCAATCAGTTAATTGTAATTCATAAGATGGACAATGCTTAAAACGCTACAAAAAAAAAACTATAAAAATGGCTATACGGAATATAAAACTATAAAGAAATAAAGACTACAAAAAAAAAACGTATTTAATTTAAATTACTATAAAAGGTATTGTTTTAATTATTGGAAATGAAACACAAGAGCCAATTTCAAGAATAATGTATCCTATATCACTACAAAGAAAACCAACAACAAAAGCAAATTGATATTTCGTATTCCAGTTAACAATCAAACCTCTGTTTGGAAACTAATTGGAGAAATCTCCTTAATTGGGCAAATTTCAAAGCATAACTCATAGTAGTCAAACTTTCCTCCAACAAAGTTATCAATTAATTACCTGCCTCTAGGTTCAAGCCACATTATTGTTTCTCAAGTAATCTACAACTAATCTAACTTTTGTCAAAGCAACCGACTGTAGACTTAACCAATCTATTTGTCATCTCTCGACCGCAAACGTGGGTGTCATCAAATATCTATAAATTATTCCCTAACCACTGAATACAAAAAAATACTCCTGGATACATTACTAATTTAGTTCATAAGTGGCTTTTAGACTGACGAACACACCAGACAATGTATAATTTACATTGAAGAGTTTCATGAAAATCTTTGTGGGATTTTGAACTTTCTAGACGATGTCGTTATCGGAGAACAGCTGCACAATTTTCCGCCCCAACGGATGATTAATTAAACCAACTAGAACTCAGCGGCCTCTGTATTAAACATTTTCATTTCAGACACAACAAGCACTATTGCTGTACGCATAAGGGCTATTTCCGTTCGCTACAAAATCAAAATTTTCATAGATTGAAGAATTAAAATTTATTAATACCTGCTTTATTTTTTGCGGTAATGGAGTTGGTTTTTCGTGCAGAAGCAAACGAATGAGTTTGTTAACTCTAAAGCTCTTTATCTTGTTGGAAACGAAACAGAGTTGCGCCTCGTTTGTGAAATTCACTTGCATCAATCGGTTTAGACAGCACGCTGACTGGTCGGAAGCTGAGTCATAGACTAGAATACTGCGCAGAAGCTATCCGGCTCTGTTTTGTTGTGTCGATGAACTTCTGTTTTGTATAACGTCTAAAAAATATTGCAATGTTTAGATGCCAGAGATAAACATGCGAATGCTGTCAAATTTTTTACCAGTTTACATTTTTATTTTCATTTTGTAAGTCTGTTTCTAAGGAAATACGGTCTAAGAATAGATCTTATTTATTATTCATTCCAACATGAACGTATCTCTGAAAGGTAAAATACCTTTTCAGGCGAGATGCATACAATTTAGTTAAGGAGTAAATGGGTTCCAGCATCAAGATGTTCTTTGCAATATCTCCGCTGGATATTCTAAAACTTTGTAACGTGGTGTAAAACGAAACAAATTCACTTTGACGCGTCAATCTCTTGGTGCATTTACCGCCGACAAAGCTCGCCCTCTCGCTGTTTCTAGTCTTTGCCGAGGGGCAGGGGCGGGGGGCGTCTGCGGGGTGGGGGGTGCCGTACCTGCGCCCAGGGCACGGGGGGTCCGTATTGATTATTCGGGGGGCGCTCACTTTCGCCACTGTTTTAATGCCCGCTATGAAATGTTTTTATTGGCAACTTGGCGGGGCCCAGAATAAACATTCGTATAAATGTACGGGCCCCGTTAATGCGCGATTATTCATTTTCTGTCGGCTCTTGTGCCGAATTAGGTGCCATTGCCTGTCGATAGTCTTTTGTTGTTTTTACGGCCCCCGCGAAGACGAGCGTCGGCGTTTGACGATCGGGAAGCGTTTGGCACATTGCTATTTTAAGACTCCGTCGTAATATAAGGTGATACAGTTTTACCTTTCCTTGTTGCTATTTCTTATAAGATATTTTGTTACAGGGGAAAATTTCTGTTGAGTAAAGAATACAATGGCTCGACTTGATCACTTTGATTGATGTTTTCTTTAACAAAGCTTTCATAAGTTTGGTAAAATAGTATGAATAGTCTCGGTTACTTTATTTAAATGGCCTTTTAATGGTAGAACACTTTACCTTTTCTTATTATCGTGTTGCTTTAATAAAATGTGTTGCACATTTTCTTTTGTGGACCGTAATCTCTTATCTTGAAAGGTGTAGGTCTATCCGTCTATCATTGTATCCTTTATAAGAAAATTCCATTTAGGAATACCTAGCTTCCTTTGTGTTTCATCCCACGCGAAATACTTTTTCTTGAGCACATTATTTTCTCACAAAAAATCTGAACTCATTTCTACCTCCCAAACTTATAATAGAGCCTTCTGATCAGATATCGGCTCAAATTAAGTTTTCTCAAGTTAGAATAAGTAATTCAGATCAACATTCAAGTTTCAGCTCTGGATTTGGATTACGTTTGAGATTGAACGTGACTTTATTTATTAGGGCACATTCAAACTATTTTAGGTTTTTTTACTTCAAGGGTAACTCCCAGATGCAGTAGAATAAGGTAGATAAATCACTTGTGTAGCTTTTTGGTTAGGTTTGCTTAGGTATTGGAAACTTCCAACTTGATCGTCCGATAGGGTAAACTTTTCATACTTTAGAGCTTAAACTTTGTACTATCGTCCTAAATGCCCATAGTGGCTTCATAATTTTGATGCTAGGTTCCTACAACTTATTAATAACGGATGAAAATAGAAAACGCTGACTATATGAAATATTTATTGACAGAATATTATAAAATCCATCAACTTATTTTAACCGTAACAATATCCTGTGCTTTTTGTATGGAGTTCGACACATTTTTGACGTTTGTCAAAGTTAAAGTAAGATGGTGATGATGGTGCAAACTCCGCCTAAAATTAGTGTTCGATTATGCAAGTAGGTATTACAGATATTAAGTTATCTCAAAGTCTTGAACGAAGCTTAAAACTTAAATTTTACGTATAGATTGAAGCGTTTAACAGTCTGAAGTTCAAACTGTTAAAGTCAGTTGTTGTCAAGTTGTGTCTAAAAATCAATCTTCAGCCACTCACAAGACAGAATCTATGAGTGAGACTGAGTTTTGGGCATTATTTTGTACAGACCACAGACTCCCAACAAATGTAACTCGTTTCCTCAGTCAAGCGTTTGGAAGTGGTGGGCGGACATCTGTCGGACCGACTGTCGTTGTGGCAGACGCTTCGCCCAACAACGGCCAGGAAATCACCCCATATAATTACCAACCCTACGTTTTGGCAAGAAACTACGATTAGGTCAAAATAATGTATTATGGGAAACGAAATTGGGGATGTGAATGTGAATGATGTTTTATCAATGAAAGTTCTGAATTTCAGAATTCTCTTTATTGTGGGATTAATCTTATTTCGTCTGATTTTGATATAGTAGAAATAGATTATGATAAGATAATACGAACTTAGTTCATTGGATTTATTCTCTAGATCGCAAATTCGCAGTATTACCCAAATGTCTGTGAGGTTCTTGATGTAGTGAACTTATAGCTTATGAACGATATTTGACGATCCAAGAATTATTAAAAATATTTCTCAGAACTGCGTTGTTTCGCCTTAACTTAACTAATGTGGAAATATTGAAAGATTTAACATAGGTAATAATGCATTTGCGATGTAAATCCTATGAATAATATAATCCTCAACAATTCCACTGCTTACCTTGAGTATGTGAAATATGGTCTACGTGAGAGGAACCGCGGGCCGCAGCCAGTGTACAGTAGAAAATTTATCCTGGAGCTATCAGGGGGAAATGTTAATTTCCTGCGGAGTAATGCGATCGTTCACGTGCGTGCCGTATTTAGAGTTCCTCAGGGAGTTCGTAATCACGACGATCCACATTCATGATTCTGTCAAAACTCTCCGCTAGTTATTTGTCTTCGAAGTTGTCTCTTCATTGTTAAGTCCTGGTTTAAATTTACTTAGTTACTCTATGGGTGGTTTTATTGGTGCAATCGTCAATGCACAGGAGTTTACCAGAAAGGAGTGACAAGCTTATCCTGTCTCTTGTTTATTTTCAATTAATTTTACATGCGGTATTTTACGAGTATAATATGCGTTATTTCGAGTTTTTACATGCGTTATGTTCTATTCATAAGTTTCAAAGTCATGTGTGCATTAGATTTCTCTTGTTAAGTGAAATGAAATGAAAATGAAAATGTTTAAGTTAACAATTAGAAAAAAATCTGTTATGGAAAGTCACGCCCAAAAGGAAAATTAAATTTGTACTCTTTTACAGTCTCGATACTTTTACTTTTATAATTTTTACTGTATTTAACATACTGAGAAGATCACATATTTTCATGTAAGCTTGGTTAGCTGTGTCATCTCATGTATTATTAGTAATCAGTGCTATAGTTATTTTCTCAAAAATTGTCTGTTCTTTCTGTACAAAACATTTTTTTTATCTTCATCATGTATTTTGATCGGAACCTCGTCGGTAAACCCAACTCGATGCGGCCATTTTTCCCAGATTATTCAAGATAGCGCTTCGGATTCACAATGACACTTGAGTTATTCGATTTCTTTGTTCTCCGTCTTTATATTGTTTATGTAATTTGCGACAAGATTCTCTTTTATTCTGCTTTTATAAGGGAAGGGATTGAGCGTTGCTCTTAACTTGGTAAACTGTTAAATAAATAAGTGCCATTCAAAAGTTATTCTTTTTGACAAAATGAGGAAAAGGCAGTGTTTAGATTGATGTTGTTTTTAATATGTAGGTAATGGTGTTTGTTTTCCTAAATTGAATTTATACACTTGTAACCGCTAAACTACAAGCTTTACTTAATTTGGGGTTAATTGGTGTGAACTTATATAAAATCCAGGTCGCTTATTATGGCATCTGACGCAAATGATCAATTAGGAAAATGATCTATTTTATTTAGGTTTACCCCTATGAAATATTTTGTAAACTTGTCGCTAATTGAACGTTATACAAAAACTTTATAAAGGTTTAAGTATATTGCGTAATTAAAAAGCTTCTACATTGATTAAAATAAAAGCTTTTTTGACGGGGTTGAAATATTACAACGATTAGATTTTTAAATTTTTAAGCAAAGCAAACAAAAAAGTTGAAAACAAAAAAAAACACAACCAAATTAGCATACAAATACAAAAAACTACAACAATAAACTTTATCTAGCGCAACACAACCCTCTAATACCGACATAAAGAGGCGTACTTTATCGTTCGAAAAGACAAAATGGCCTCCAGCAATAATAAGTTAAAAAACCTCCGCCTTACGTCCTAATATCGTGCTCGGGCGGCCAGTCAAAACGAGCGGCGCGTGACCCGGGTACCAATGCACACCTTTTAGTTTATAAGGTACGGTGGCGTTTTTGCAATATACTAGCTGCTGAGATGCTGTATATTTTTGATATGATAAAACATTTTTTGTTTCAACTAAGAGACGCTTACTCTGAGTGAGACTGAGGCTCCCCAAGATTTCCACAAGGACCGGTCAAGTGCTATCCACATCCAGATGCTTCCCCCGATCTTTATCTGTGAAACATTTTAGTGGCAAATCAGTTCAGAAATGGCATAATTTTCGAGATTTGAAACGTTTTTAGTAGCCTAAGTTTTGAGACGTTATACTTATTCTTGAGACAATTTTAGCTCTGTGATTACTGCGCATTTTGGGGAATATCATATTATGATTTTTAGTTGCGAATCATTAACAGTTTGTTATATTGATACTTATTTTAGCAGACCAATTGGAATAGTACCATACACTGTAATATACTTACGACTATTTATGAGTTCTTCTACTTCTAAAGTATGAGGAAAACTTCAACTCTAACGTTATTATAAATGTGTGTATTCTACCAAATATAAATAACTATGATCAATACATTTTAAATAAGGTATTAAAACATCCTCGGTTACGCCAGAACAATTTCAACGCTCGCACTGGTGTGTGAAGTGATAATTGTCTGTATTAATTGAATTGAAATTTTAATCAGCTTTTCAATCTGTTACTCAGCTTGTTATTTAATTTTGTAAAGCACTTATTATGTAACTTCAATATTTCCGCCACATTAATATTAAACGAAGTTATGAAATAAAAGCGCACGTAATTTCAGTCACATTATCTCGTGAATTTTCAAATTAGGGCTCTTATACAAGTCCTAAATACCTATAGCTTGCCCTGCCACACACAGGGATAACTCATCGGATAGTGCTAAGAATATGAGATGAGAAGAATTAAGATGCAAAGAATATGAGATGAGAAGAAAGTCTTATTATTAAAGGAAATACTATTTACAAGAGATGGAATAAAATGCGAGCTAGGCAGGTAAATTCTGTGCTCTCTTATCATTGTCTTGTAAATAATTCACTTCATAGTATCCTTTCATATTCACTAAACATTCTATGTTAAGGAAGTGCCAAGCAAGATTTCGCAAAACCGCCGCCCAGCTGGTGTGACGAACATCTCTTAAGGAAGAATAATATGGGCCCAGGATTTTATGATCCCGAAAGTCCCGCCCTGGCTTAATTAAACTGTTGTTTATACGTTATTCGAATATCAAACCGGCTTAACAAGAAAAACGCGCTCCCTTGTAACTAGGGCATGAATATCGGAATCTCGGAATCTCGTAATATCGGAATCTCGGACTGCGAGATCCGATATTTCAATTCCGATATTGAGCGACCCAATATCGTAATATCGGAATCAGATAAAAGTTTTTATTGAGATTTTAAACAAAGCGTTTAAACTCGCCACAGAGCCTAAAGTACATGATTGGCAAAGACCAATGATTTTCTCATGTCTCTCACCATCACTTTTTGTTCCACTGCAAAAATTTTAATATAAAAAAAATAAAAATAATTAACTTTATTTCAGTACCAAAGTTTCTTATAACTAAAAACAAAGGTTGACTCATTCTTTTAAGTGCATTTGCACCTGTGTCAGACCGCTTCAGCTGTCAGACTCTTCCGTAACTACAAAATGATTGCTACTAACAATTGATACATGCTAAAGTTTAATACATGAACAGAGAAACAGTAGTGAATCCGCAGTATTTATCCACACCAATATTATAAAGAGAAAATATTTGATTGCATAAAAATTTTGAATATAGTTTAAGTAGTAGTTGTAAATATTCAAATCCTAGGTAGGTAAAACAATGAGAATATCTTTACTATTTATGTTTAATTAACTTGTTCTAAATCAATTTTAGCATTTGCCATAGGTACTTGGTCAACAAAGAACGACATCTCAACTCCCTTTCAAACATTAATTTTACTGGACTATGGACCGTCAGTTCTGCGTAATATGTGCCCTGCCCATTGCCACTTCAGCTTGCTAATCCGTCGGGCTATGTCAGCGACCTTAGTTAGTTTACGGAGCTCCTCATTTCTGATTAGCTCGTAAAGAAACACCAAGCTTATCCCTCTCCATAGCACGTTGTGCCCTATATTCAAAGGCCACGTTTTCGAGCCGTATATCATCACTGGTAACACATACTAATTGAAGACTTTCGTCTTCGTATTCGACGATTTACCTCTTTCTCGAAATTGCATCTAACTATCTAGCTGATCGTTGGTCCGAGATAGACATACTTACTTGTCAACAATCTCGAGAATCGAGCTCCTAACCGAAACTGGGTAAGGAGCAACATGGACATTTGACATAAGCTTCGTTTCTTCCATATTCATCCGAAGGCCTACCTGTTGGGAAACTCGATTAAGGTCTTCGAGCATTGTGATAACGTCTTCCAACGGTTCTGCCTTACTTAGTACGCAAAACAGACGGACGATGAGGCAGCAAGGTTCTGAAGTGGAGGCCACGTGCCGGAAAGCGCAGCGTAGGACTCATAACCACAAGGTGGACCGACGACCTCATAAAGGTAGCAGGAAGGCGCTGGATGCAACCGGCCATTGTGAAAATCAGCATCGGAGCCTGTGTTCAGCAGTGGACGTCCTATGGCTGACATGATAATGATAGATGGAACAAATTACAAGCATATTCAAGTTTTTTACCACTCTCTACAATTTTTGTAACACGTGATTTGAATGACTCTAAAATTCGTTCCGCCAACATAAAACAGGGTAATATAATGAAGGAGTAAAAGTTTGTTTGATACCTGTGATTTTACAAAAACACTAATTATTTTCTAGTCCATATAGGCTCATTATCAGTAACCATTCATTATCAGGTGATCCGTCTGCTCGTTTGCCAGTTGTCTCATAAAAAACCAAATGCAATGGATATCCATAACGTATAAACGGTTTAAAAATACTTCAATTTTATGAAGTGCTGTTTTGTACCAAATTAAAGATTTTGATTAAAATCATTATTTTATTGTAAACAATCCAGAATTCTTACGAATATAACCAAATATTAATTTTATAGCACATGAACTCAATTCCGATATTAATATCGGAATTCCGATATTGAGATCTAATATCGGAATCCAATACCGGAATTGAAAACCTTCCGATATTACATGCCCTACTTGTAACTAGTTTGCTACGGAATGATGAGTTGACACTATCCGTACATGTCTCCGAGAAAGTTTGTGTCGTGAATTAGTTTTATTCCGAAGGACTTCATACAGGAGACTGGACACACGTGTATTGGTGAAACTCAAATTGGTATCATTAATTGTTTCGTCATCTGGACACACTTGAGATTATTACATGAATTAAATCACTTTAATGTTTTCGCCCATTATGCATTAAATTATTGGCGTGTACAGATGATGAAATAATGTGATGCTAATTTTGTGTCGAGTTGGTGAATAGCCCAAGGCACCTACATATTAGAAATAATGAAATTATAGACCTTTTATCAGTATTTTGTAGAATTTGATCGACAACTAGGTAAAAGATAATGCACGTTTTGAATAATTTAATTACTTATTTGGGTTAGTGGACTCCGCTTACTTGTTTTTATTTCCTAAAAATTATGTTGGTATAGTTAATTGGTATGGTAAAATATTCTTATTTTGTATTTTGTTTTAAAGTTTCACTTCATTTTCTATTTTCTTTTGGAATCGACAAACAGGAAAACCCTCAAAGAATTTCATTTCTATTAAGACAGGTATACCTTGATCATCAAGAGCGTGATGTTACATTTCCAACGCTAAATGAAATAAATGTTAGGCCCGAATTCATTATCCGGGCAGAATTGACCCCAGGCAACTATGCTATTGGCCTACGAACAGACAACACGAGCAATATTGAACTTTATGCTGATGCAAATAAGGAAAGAGAGGGAGACCAAGTATATTTTGGTGCAAATGTAAATAATTTCGAGTCCGGAATAAATAATCCGAAATGCTCTAAGTTGGCTCGAGAATTTAATTTTGGTTCCGTCGAAGCTTAATATCTTCCGTTACTATGTCGGGGGGAGCCTTTAGACATCCCTTAATTGCCTTAGGACTCGTTAGTAACAAAGGAATAATGATCGTACTTTTACAATACAGGTAATTTCCCTCTGGGACTGATTCGAAAAGAAATCTAAAAATAATTTGCCTTTGACTTATTACTTGAGTCAGTCCATATTGAGCAGTAATTATTATTGTTGGCTTTAAAAAGTGGGCATAGAGTGGACCTTTGAAGAAGTACTTTGTAATTTTAGTGTGTTGATTATTCAAATTAAAGATTTTACATTTTCCAATAACATGACATCAATACAATTTATTCCAGTAACTGAAGTAAGGTACTTGATACAAATAAGGCCTACCTAACTTTGAATGCTTATATTTCAATAAATATTAACGCTAATCAACAAAAACAAGGTTAATTAACTTCTTCCATCCTTTAATTTTAGTAATATTACAAAAAATAACACAATTTTTAACTAAATCTATTCAAAATAAGCAAATTACGAAACCACTGATTTTGGCTTTATTAAATCACCAACACGGAATAAGGCCTATATGATTCAAATGCCTCTAGACCTTAAAATTGAGGTTGTATTAAACAAAATGCGGTCTTTTAACATTAAACACGTCGATTTGTTTGCGTTATCAAAATTTTACATACCAAGTAAACAGAAATATACTGTATATCTCTCGATAAACTTAAATTCCACTTATTAAGAATTATACATAAATTATAGATATAATTAAATATTCATATTAACAAAGTAATGATTCCTTACATACATTATTAAAAAAATTATCAAAAACAAACAATTTTATTTTTTTGTATAGGGCTTATTAAAACACCGTGTTCGAATAAGGCCTACACATAAAACCTTTTAAATAAATCAGTTTAGGAATATCATTTAGTCTTGAATTTTTGTAAACAAAATAAAATCTCAATTTTTGTTAGAACCAGGGCATAAAAAGGCTTCTGAATCATCTTTACGAACTCCTACACAATCTTTGTGATACCACTTAAAGCAGTTCTTTATGGTCGCATATCTGCTACTTTGTCTTCGAGACAGGCATGATAATACCAGCTTTTATTCTTCTTTCCTTTAGAATTATACATACGGCTTTTTTTTCTTATTTTATATTGGTTTTGTATTTTTTTTCTTTTTTTGATTGATTTTTGACACCGTTTTCTTTTTCTTTTCTGTGCTGTTAGTAACATTCTTATTAAATAAACATTTTGTTACTCTTTGACTCATTTAGTTTAATGAATTTGTCCGTAATCAGGTGTTAACATAAGTATCTAATATGGCCTACCATTCTGAAATAAGGCCTAGGCCTTATTAGATATCTCGCTCTTGTTGTCTTTAAAAACTTACAAATAATGCATCTATAGCCAGTAGTACAAATTAAGGTAATTATTAGCTAGTAAGAAATATTTAGAAACGATTACTAAGAAAAGATTAATTTAAAACAGCGTCATTTTACCGAAAATTTAAGATCAAATCGCCGGATTTTTATAAGGGAGCACGAAATCACCCACCACCTTAGAAGAACGCGTGCCAATTGGTGCTGGGATCATGGATCGGGATGCTCTTGCACTCTATTAGGTTATAGGGCATATGAGTACGTGTCCTTGAAGTATTTTCCCGGTTGGATTTATTTATCTGTGTTTTCTGATGTATAGGCCTTATTAGAACGTAGGCCTTATTTGTATCAAGTACCTTAGTTACTTGCTACAATATAGGAAAACAGGTAAAACTAAATTGTAACTTCTCTTTTTAGTATCATGAAATTGTAGCCAAAATTAGGTTGAATTTGTAAAATGTTACTGGATATTGTGTATTAAAACAGACGAGGTGTGATCTACCTGCTACGATACTTTATCTGACGCTTTACCCGAGATAATAGCACTGCGTTAGTACTTGTATGACATAATGTGTTCCCCTCTGATCCCGTAAAGGGGTTGTTTAGCTTCAAGAGGACACAACAGACCCCTTGTTGTGACGTGACGTAGGGTGGACCCCAGCAGGTGAGGCCTTTTGTCCTCCGACAATTAATTGTTATGTTCTTGTCATTATTACTTATTACACAATGATCTTGCGCTGTCATGCAAACGCTTACAGAATATACCGTCTCTTGTATTTCAAAGGGCACAATTACAATTACATTTCGATCTTAATTTAGTCGTGCTTTTTGTATAATTGGATGTGTCAAACTTCGCTTGACATTGTGATGTGAGGAATGTTTTGACGTTTTGTCATATTGCCCAACTTTTTGACGTGGTCTGATTTATTATGTATGATGCTTTGATATAAATAATATGCTCTGGTTTGAATACTATTTTAATTTTTCTTAACGTTCTATGCGAGGGGTTTTATAAATGGTATATGAATATTAAATTTTGTTTTTCTATCCAATTTTTGTTTGTCTTATAATCATTCTTGGTATTGTTTTATTAATTTATTTTATCACCAACAATCATTATTCTTTAAAATAATATATCTGAATTAGAGTAGACAACCGAAATATGGAAACATTTGCGAACATCATCATAAGCATTAGCAGGATCTTCCTAAACGTCTTTTCTCATAATTACCGGTTGCACCGGCTACCAATTTTGCTATAATGACTCCAATAATTCCTCCATGAGGGCCTCAAGACACTTAGGGCACCCCTTTCACACCGTCGGAGTGGCTTTAATATCATCTAACAAGCTGAGTCCTCCAAAGAATGGTCTCTCGGTTATTCAATAAGCTCCTGTTGTTTCTATCATCTATTAGTGTAATAGGATTAGTTCGGTAAAGTGGGGTTATCAGATCTGAGATAAAGTTTAAGTAAAGCAGTTGACGTTGGTTCAGATTAAATTCGGTTAATAGTGGAATGCAGGGGTTTTGGAATAATTAAAGGGTTTGACAGGATCGTGACTCGTGAGATTCTTGTTAGTGACTAAAGTTACTAGGTAACCGATACGTTGAAAAGAAAATCCACAAAGTCCTTTGGGAATATAATCGTTACAAATAATACTGTGTTTCAGTATTCCAACTCGCACAATTAAAACAATGATTGCCATCAACCATGTTAGGTATATCTAATTCCTTAGCTACTATTGATTATTTGGTCATTTTAATAAAAGCGACAACTCAATACGTTTTAACGAAGCATGCCGAAGCAAATGAATCTAAATTCAAATAAATTTCAACGCGTATTCCTTTTTAGTCATCTCCGGCTGCAGGTTTATTGGTCTACTAAAAAAAACATACGGGTCGAATTGAGAACCTCCTCCTTTTTTTGAAGTCGGTTGAAAATAATGCAATATCCCGGCCTGCGCGCTCGTCGTTATTTTCATTTATTTCAAATTTTCCGCGTTTATGATCGAACGGTATGCCAGCTATTTAGCGCTCGCCGGAGCTTTATTGAGAAGAAAATATTTAATAAAAACGATTTTTCTTTGAAAACGACGAGCGATTTTACCGTTTCTGACGGCAGAAATTATTCGTTGGCTGACGACCGTTAATATGACTTTATTCGGTTAGCCTATGCTCTCGTTGGGAAACTGCTTTTGAATTTTTCACGTTATTTGCATGGTAGTTTTATGATGTTTGAGTTGTAAAAGGAACGGTTATCGTTTCAGAATTTATATTTGGTTTTAACCCTGAATAAGTTTTAATAAATGATTTTTTAACATTCTGACTGGATGTTGACTTTGTTATTAAGTCTTGTCTTTTTTATTTAGACCCGTCTCTATTACTTTTATATTATTATTATAAGGTTTTCCAGTTCATAATGCAACAATACAATTTTTCACGTTGTTGTGTTTGACACAAACATTTTAAAATATCGACATTACATGTTTAAATTAATCATTACCAGCATATCTACTCGTACTAACTCAAAATTATTCTCCGTAACAATGCCAACAGCGAAATTTCCATTTGACACCACGTAAGACGTGATTTCGCAAAGGAAGCCGCAAGGAATCTCAAAACGAAATCAATCAAAGCTCCACATGATACGAGCTGTCGTCCCCGCGAATTGCCTTCGGACGTTTTCTCTGTCTTGTTCCGAACGCTAATTTATGTCTTCAAACTTCTACGTGAACGAGTGCTTCAATTTGATACTAGTACAAGTGAAGAAATTTTGGCGGAAGGTTTTAAATTTGTACTAGTAATATTCGGTGCAGTTTTCAACATAATTTTTGGAATTATGTTTATCAGGAAATTATAAGAAGCAATAATCAGTATAAACACTAGCATAATCATTTACTAGACACTATTAAATATTTGAAAACGTCGAAAGTAATTTTCATAACCCCACGTTCTTTTTAATGCAAACATAAGCTCCTTTGTCTCCTGTCCCATAAAGAAATCTGAATAAAAAAGTAGCATATTGTATTGGAATGATCACAAGCATTCGACTAAGTCATTTCAATGCTTAATCTTTATTTATATTTTAACTAAGAATATTAATTTGAAAATCCTGTAACTTGAGGCACATGATAAGGCTAAGTTCACTGAGAAACGTGAGAGGTGCTGGAGCGCACCTACCTCACGCCGAGGGTCTCGCAGGGGGGAGTTCTGAGTCCCCAATAATTTATTATTGAAACATTGCTTTTATTTCTTCCTCTCCGAATATTGTCTCCGCTCTGCGTGTTTTCGAGTTGCAATTTGCTCACCTTTTATGTCGTTGGTTGATTCCCATTTATTAATTCAAATGAACAATGTTGTGTGCTGAAAGGGGACATGAAGACGTGAATAAATATAAAAAATGCATACACTTTTACGGAAAGTTGTTTGTAAAAGTACCGTCTCTGTAACTGTAGAAGTCACTACTTTTGAAGTTTGTTCGTCTCACCCAAATGATGTCCACTGATGGACAAAAGCCCGTCCTACGCTCTTATTATTTGAAGTAAGAAGTAAAGTAAAATTATAGTTAGTCACACAACTCATAATCTCTTATGGAGTTGTTTTTATAGGTACCAACTCGCGTCCATTTTTTGATAGGGTGAAAATTTCCGGAAAAAATTGGCGCTTCATAACAATCTGTTTTGCGAATGTAACATGAAAAAGTAGCTCTGTCGAAATTGGACAATACGAGCAACGCCGGCGGCTATACAAATGGAATTCTACGAGTCGCAAAAAAATCAACACGTCTGCTAACCAGTTTACGCGGATCCCCCTCGAAGCGAGTTGTTGTGGTTAATACATTTGGGTCTGCCGTGTTGGGAGGTCTGGTTACATCGGTCGGTAGCAGCAAATGCAACAATATAGCAATTGGACAAACGAGCAGTATTGTCGATCTCCCCTTCGCCAGTCTCTTACCTTAGCTAGTATATTCGGTAACATTTTGGAGCTGTGTGCGTACAGGCAAACGACAAGGGGACTGCAATTAAGCAACTTTCAAAAACAGATTGTTTCGGATCGGTACAGTTAGGTGCGAATTTTGTGTAATTAACATCAGTGAAACAAAGGATTTGAGAGTCCCTTTATTAGCCTTTTTGTTTTGCAGAGTTAAGAGGGAAACATTAAATATTTCCATTACAATTTTGATACTAATTGCTTATTTACAAATGGTAATATGAAGCACTGTTAACTTTATATTAAGAGTTTCGTCAAGATTATGTGCAATATCCTGGTTGTCTGACACCTAATATTAGAACTTTTTCTAATTGTTATTCAAAATTGAATCAAGACAATTTCTTTCACTGGATTCCTGAAAAACTAATAACAGGTGGTGCGGCGCTCAAAATACATTAACTTTTTTATTATATTCACTGTCCTTTGCTATATGCGTATAGAATAAAAATGTACCCATAATGGGCAAGGGCAGAATCCCACTTTATTATCATTAAAACAAATTATTATCCTTGGGCAGTTTGTGCATGTTTCAGCCTGAAAAAATATTTTTATTCGATTGTGAATAAAGTACAGTCGACAGCACATTCGACTACTTTATATTACAAAATAGCATCGATGACAACTACATAAAGTGTTATTGTTCACCTGAACGTGCCGTCATCCGTACATACACTGATTATATTAAAAATCGAATGAATGTTGAGAATTTTTGGACTTGTTTGGGAAAAATATGTCGAGTTTTTAAAGTTATTGCATAAAATAAAAGATTGGAATATTGTTCGATAATCTGGTATCAAAATAATATTTTGTTTTGGCATTCAATTCTGTTTCAAAATTTTCAAAAACTTTGTAACTAAAAATTTAACAAAACTTTTGCTTTGGGAAAGGTACAACGATAAAATTAAAGATTCTTAGTCGTCGAGATACAGAATCATAAATGATTTAATAAAACATAGGAACTGAATTTTGAATTATGTAGAGTCTTAAAAAGGGTTTTTGTTATACATATTTTATTTTACTGTAAACTCTAATTAGAAGGCTGCAAAGACCATAATCAAATGCAGTGTCCACTCTAATGCACAATATCTTCGTCAAAATTAGGATTAGCAATAGAACCGTACATTTCACCATAATCATTGAACTCCATTTGCAATTCTGCAAAATGGAACGTTTTGAATCCAACTATTCAAATTCGGAATGCGACCGCCATAAAGGCTGGCGTAGGAACGAGCGATATCGATATTGAAGTCAATAATTTTCGATATTATAGACAGAATATCGATGGTTTATATGCTTTTAAAGCATTTTGATGTCCACAACGAAGAAACTCTTGGTGCCTGCGTCTTACTTGATGGAAAGTGATAATTTGACCGAAGACAACAAAAAAACAAGCCCTTCCACCAACATAACAAAAATGAGCAAAAAATTTTGCACCTACAGGGAATCGAACTCTGGCACTGAAGCAGGAGCGGTCTTACCACTATCACAAAGGTGATTCAAGCTCTAGATTCTAATAGGAACCTATGATCAACTGTAGTTCAGTTCTAAGTAGTAAATCGTAAAAAGTATTCAAATTAATACTCAAACTTATCTGACCTGCGCGTCACGTGCACATATGAAATAAATATCCGGAGTTTATTAACTGCTAAGATGGTTAAATAACGACAAAATAGTATCGATTACAATTAAATTCGTCAATCAAAGTTTATCGATGTTTTTGACTTTAATATCGACAAATGTCGCATCCCTAGGCTGGTGAATCGCGATCGCACGCGCAGATTACTATCGGGCTTGCGTCGCTAATGTAATGAGAGCCTCTATCGGACGCGGACTGAAAGGATTGATCCTGTAATGCGTTTGGATACGTCAAAGCGCGTTGTTTTACACATTGAAGGCCTTTAATGTACGCAATTTTGTGGTTATGCACACTGAACAGCATTTATTGGGCAAATATTGTAGGACTACTACACTTAAAAAATAGTTATTGACAATTGACGTCAATAAGCTTAAGCAGTTTTATGTAAAAAACCAAAGGAATATTTAAACACTAGCTTTCCGCCCGCGGCTTCGCCCGCGTGGAATTTTGCCTGTCACAGAAAAACTTTATCGCGCGCGTCCCTGTTTCAAAAACCGGGATAAAAACTATCCTATGTTCTTTCCCGGGACTCAAACTATCTCTATGCCAAATTTCATCAAAATCGGTTGCGAGGTTTAAGCGGGAAAGCGTAACAGACAGACAGACAGACAGAGTTACTTTCGCATTTATAATATTAGTTGGGATTAGTTGGGATTGAACTGTTTCAATATTATTTCACTATCAAAGACCACTGAAACATCGCTAAGTATATGATAGTTCTGTATCAATATTCGTAGGCCTAAGATTGCAACTTTTTCAAAAACTGCTTGCGCGGACTATACTCGGCGCAGACTCGTGGCAGGCGGTGTCATAATAAAACAGTGCATATCACGTTTTCTCTCGCATTCACACTGGTTATGTGACGTCACACAGAGGTAGGCATAGCGTTGTTTATAATAGGTAATATTATTAAAATATTAGCGAGTGTGCATCTCTGTTTTGAAAGTTACTTATGACCCCGCCTGCCACGAGTCTTTGCGTCGAGTATAAGTACAGTAGGATATTATAATTATATCTGATACGAATCCACAACCGAACCGCCTTTAGATCGGGACGCTAATAACCATCAGGTCAGGGTTTCTATTGCCCACAATATCCATAATTAATAGCCAAGTAATAAGGCCAAAAGCAATCAATCCAGTAAACACATTAATTGCATCCCATTTGAGATCCAATAAGCTGCGCTTGAGACATCATCGGCACAAACGCGGTGGCTGATGAGACGCAGCCGCAACTGGCTGGCAGAGAGAGGGTATTACAATATACAGGGTGTTATAGCACATAATATGCTACTGTTAGCATCGGCGATTTTGCGATTTCTTGCGTTCAGACGCGGTATCGGAATTGCGCGTTTTAGCACAGAATAATAATAAGTACTACGTACAGAAGTTTTACTTCGCGAAGGTATTTAAAAAAATGTATGCTCAATGTCATTAACAATATGGTGTAATTTAGCTTGTCTCAAGAGTCAAGCACCATTTTG
Organism: Ostrinia nubilalis; assembly: GCF_963855985.1. Lineage (NCBI taxonomy): Eukaryota > Metazoa > Arthropoda > Insecta > Lepidoptera > Crambidae > Ostrinia > Ostrinia nubilalis. The sequence goes on from NC_087101.1 coordinate 1,644,458, forward strand.
TTGACAAACATCAGTGATCGGTACTGCGCCGAAGCTATAGGGCTGACTTCGGTAAAATGATGTGACGAGAGGTGCCAAACTGCAGAAAATGGCGGAGGACATGATTTAGCATGAATTATCATGAATAATATTAACTACTTAATTACCTCTCAGTGTCTTCAGGCAACTTAAAAAAGTACATTCTGTGTTTTTATTATTTAGTACACCATTTTCTTTATTTTTTTCCATCTTAAACAAGAATACGCGTGCGTGAGTCAATGTTCGCTCGTATGTGAGGCCTTGTCGAATAGTATCCTGTAGGTGGGCCATCGTGCGTGTTTTGTTTTCGATGTAAACTCGCGGAGATGAACAGGCCTGGTTTTAGCGCCTGCTGCCGCTGCGAATTTTAGAAAAGCGACTCAATCGCCGAGTTTGGCGTTTTTAAGTGTACGGCGTGGAATGAGTGGTCGTCGCATTCACCTCATCGCCGATACTATGTAGCATGTGTGCTGTGGCTCTTACCGACAATATGCGAGCCATCTTTATAAAGTGTGTCTAGGGATTGGTTTATTCTTCCTTGCTTTTCATTACTCGTACCAATATTGTTGCGATATTATTCTGTTTGAGATCCAATAAGCTGCGCTTGAGACATCATCGGCACAAACGCGGTGGCTGATGAGACGCAGCCGCAACTGGCTCACACATAGAGGGAATATACAGGGTGTTACACAAATAAGTGAGCTAACTTTATACATCTAGGAATTTTGACCTTTATTTATTTTCACTCGAAGCTTACAAACTTAGGGCTTGAAGTATCAACTGAAGAGACTTGAGAATTGAGACTACAAAATAAATATGTTTGTAAGCCTTCTACAAAACACTGACCAGGCTTTTCAAAATAAATTATTTTATTTTCCATTTTACTACATTTTTGTAAGCCCTGAGATGTTCTTTTGACCTTGCATTTCTATTTTAAGAAACCCTTTTGCGTTAATTCTGATCTTTCATGCCATTTCAGGATCTTTATGATGCTTAGATTAATAAAGAGTTTCTGGAGAATTTCCATCACTAAAATGATGGAAAAGAAATAAAGAAAATAGTGTATTTAGCTCATACAGATTGTGTTACTTCAGAGCAACAGAACTACTGCCAATACTCACTGATTCGGCGCATCATCATGATCAGCACAATGCGGTTTGGAGAGACAAAGCGGCCGCAACCGGCTCTAAACATATTAGTGACGTCAAAGCGATGACACTGATGGCTCTGCCGTGGACTACTACATACATGAATGTACTAAGGTTACTCAAATCAAATCAAAATTATTCATTCAGTGTTGACCAGTATTTTTTTTGCACTTATAGTATTAGTGGATACTGGTTCTTGTAACAAAAGTACCTCTTTCTACAGTATTTATTAAGTAATTTATTGTAGTTAGAGCTTTCTCTACCTACAATAAATTACTTAATTTTATTATGCTACTTCCTACTAAGAAAATATGAGTGAACATGGATGTTTGTTACTCTTTCATGCTGAAAGCACTGAACTGATCTTAATTAGTATAGAAATACGTTGATACCCAGGGTAAACATAGGATAGATACTTTTTTCATCCCGACTTTTGAAAGGTAACATACACGCGATACATATTTTTTAGAAGAAACCTCGGGAAACAGCTATTATATACTTTTACTGACTAGAAAATTGTGATTTATAAATGCTTTCATTCTTCAATTCAAGTGCCCACTTACTCCCCTCCCTTTGATTAACATCCAGGCCAAAGTTCAACCGGGTGCATAAAAACGTAACGTATCCTTATCACTCGATAGTGAAGCCCACATACCGATGTTCATCCGATACGGAAGCGCGACAAGCGCGGACGCAATTACGAATACCAGGTTCGCGGATGTATTAGGGTGGCAGTGGAGATATTTACGATGTGATATTGGAGCGAAATGTTTATTTAAATGGACACTGCTGGAAATCCAAACCTAAATCTAATAATGCCCTTCGTACGTTTGCTTATAATCTAAATAAAACTCAAAGGTGACTGACTGACTGATATAGTGATCTATCAACGCACAGCCCAAACCACTGGACGGATCGGGATGAAATTTGGCATGCAGGTAGATGTTATGACGTAAGCATCCGCTTAGAAAAGATTTTACGAGACTCCACCCCTAAGGGGGTAAAACGGGATCCACGCGTGCGAAGTCGCGGGCGGCCGCTAGTTAGTCAATAAGTGTTTTTAACTCAATGCGTAAAAGAAATATGCCAGTATGTACTATTTATAGAGCCAACTATTACTTTATGACTTTATGTATTTGACTCCATTTAAGGTGTAAAGTGGTGCACGAATTGTAAAATTAAAACGAGATCTCACGGAAATATTGCATTTTTTGATTGATTGATATCGATAATATGCTTAGCTCAAACGTCAGTAAAAGGCATACCCTATTATCTATCACATAAGAAAATGGAAAACAGCTTGCAGGCTGTTTCGATAGAATTAACATGGTAATTATTTCATTTCACTAGACTAAAATATCTGTGACCTTTTGACACTATCATATTTTTCCTCCAACAAAATTTCCAGCTTCGTTAACCCCCGGTCACCCGATAAAGCCCAATTACCTCGGCCGCTCGACACGGCGTAATGCGGTTATTATTGCCGCTGAGAGCTGTGATTAGCGCGATTTGTAGCAACTACGGGTACTAGGTATAAGTGATTTAACACTAGAAGTGCCGAAGATTGCGACCCCCCTAAAAGCGCCGCTGGGTCAATTTTGTCCCAGCATATATTTTGTAACATTTTTTAGTTTCAGGCATGAATATTATGGTTAAAACTATTTGTAGTATCCTTAAAAAAAGGTTTATCTATGTAGTTAAATCAATATGTACTTATTTCTTTAAAAATATAAATGTATTCAATTTGAATTTTGATTTATTAAAAGTCAGATATTTTTGGTTTCATTTAAAAATAGTCACATATTACGTGGTGTTATACTGTATTAAAATAATGAAATTACTACTTTAACTAGTCATTATTATTTTTAAAGGAAAAATTTATATCTTACAAATAATAGTGCACATTTTGCACAAAGTTTTTTTGTATAGTTTTTTGTCTCTCTGGTGTACTTTGTGCTTAGGAATTTTTATAGGTATGGTTATTTTTCTGTTATCTGTACACAAACAGTGAAGTTTTTTACCAATTACAATGAAATGTATGTACGTTTAATTTTCAAAATTTTATAAGTCACACATTTTAAAAATGTATCAAATCATACAATGTATGAACTGGCTTATGTCTAGAAGCCACCTCCTACTAATATTATAAATATAAAAGTTAATAAATATTGATGAATTGAAGGATGGATGGACTGATGAATGGATAGGAAGGATGAATGGGTGGATATATGCCTGGAACTTGAACTAAGTGAGCATGGATTCATGGTTAAATCGATGGATGTTTTTTCACTCTTTTACGCAAAAAATACTAAGCCGATCTTAATAAAACTTTGCAGTTTTATTGTTAATACTTCAGAATAACATAATATAGGCTATAATTTAAAATAATATTCAGTTATTTGGTCAAAAAACAATGATAAGTTTTAAGAAATTAGGTCTTTCTATGATAAACTTAATTTCTCACGGGTGAAGTCACAGGCAAAAACTAGTTCAATATATTTACATTTCTGCATTGTCACGAGTCACCTAAACTCTCCTCACCTCTCTACTTTCGTATCTCCTCGAAACAAGGACTCTTCATCGAATTATTGTGGCAAATACCAGGGTGGGACAAAAATGACCCAGTGGCGCTTCTAGGTAAAACCGATTTTTAAAAATTTTCTATTAATGTTATATTATCAAAAACATTAAAAAATTATAAAATTCAATAAATCAGTAAAAGTCAAAAAGTTTCATGGACTTTCGTTGAAAAATAAAAAAGTTAGAGACGATCAAACTCGCGGGTGGGACAAAAATGGGACGGCGGCCTTTCTAGTGTTTAAGAAAATGGAAAACAGCTTGCAGGCTGTTTCGATAGAATTAACATGGTAATTATTTCATTTCACTAGACTAAAATATCTGTGACCTTTTGACACTATCATATTTTTCCTCCAACAAAATTTCCAGCTTCGTTAACCCCCGGTCACCCGATAAAGCCCAATTACCTCGGCCGCTCGACACGGCGTAATGCGGTTATTATTGCCGCTGAGAGCTGTGATTAGCGCGATTTGTAGCAACTACGGGTACTAGGTATAAGTGATTTAAGCTTTGCGCGGCACTAGTTAGCGGTTGTCGGGGATTGTGTGATTTTGTGCTGGAAGATATTAAGCCCGCTTTAAAATTTTTCTTTGAAGGGGTATCTTAGTGAAAATACAGATAGGCATTCGCTACATTTAAGAGTTTGATTATATCTTCTTCTTTTCCGCAAATCATGTTCTAGAAGTAACAATTAATTGAACCAATGTTTGTAATTGAGCACTAATACTAATATTCCCGCTAACTTTTCCAGTTTGCAGGACCGTGCTTTAGTTAGGAGTGGGTTCACTACAGTAGTAATAGTAGATAACAAGGATTTAACTATTAGTTATTAAAAAAATTCTGGTGTTTTTGGCTCAGATGGAAGAGCAGTCGCCCGGCAAGCGAAAGGTCGTAGTTTCGATTCCCACCTTAGGCAGTTCGATTTTTTCAGGATTTTAAGGATCCAAATACCGATTTATTGAACTGGCTGTCCAACACCGTTAACATTGGGTTATTGTAGCTTTTAATAAAGCACTTGAAGTCAGAATAGAATAACAAGGCCGTATATAATCTAGAATTAAGCTCTACGCCGTGGCTTTAATAAAAAATCATCATGCTCAATATCATGGCAGTATCTTCGCACCCGGCGCCGTTTGATGCGAGACTGAAGTTCTCACCAGTACGTGACCCGGCATATTAATTAAACTTGATAGGAACAGGTGTGGTTGAAGTGCCAATCCATTTTTCTGCAGCACAACGTTGTAGCTGGGTTGCGTGTTCGAAAAATGAGCGTTTGTTTTTGTGAAAGAGAAAATACTGAAGCTCAACATCTGCTTAGTTGAGCGAGTCTTCTCATTACGTGGTTTATGTATTTAATAGCTGTCTCCTGCGGCTTTACTCGCGTGTAAGTAGGTCCCCATCCATAATTATTAAGTTTTCATATCGCCAAGATAAAAATTTCTTGATTTCCCATACAAATAAGTATTATGTTTCTCTTATACCAGATTACCTATCTAACTACGTATGGACGTTAATTTTGAAGATTCTTTTGATTGTTAATTATTTTTAGTCGAAAGTGGGGTTACCTACTTTCGACTTTACTATGATTTCAAAACGCGTTGAATACTTGTTTAGATTGTTATTTACTATAGTAATGTAATTTTAAACAAGTTTTCAACGTGCATGTAACTTTTTTATGGTAAGGCTTAGGGTCTTTAATTTATCAAAAAGCAAACTCAAATAATTGTACTTTAATAATCTGTCCTCTAGATCAAACGATTCGAACTGAACCCTACCATAATCAGCTAGTTGGTAGACAGCGAACACTTACACATGACGAAATCCTTAATGCAAATCGTGCATTAGCATCTAAATACATCCCTATCCTTAGGCCGAACAATGGCCGAAATTCGGCCGATTGTCGCACAAACTTGGCAATCAGCTATTCAAAGTAAAATTATATAGCGAGCAATTATTGGGTCGGAAACGGTTCGGCTAAACGATGATTTAAGATGTAAATAAGTTGCTGGAAGCGGCAAATAATACTGGCAAAATCAATAAATAGTTTTAGTATGGCAAAATTTTAGGCAGTTTTTATTTTTAAATTTTAGTTTTTAAGTCATTTTAAGTTAATGTATTATTATAAAATTTATTCTCGAATAAACTTTAAATTGTAAAGGGCAGTTTAATATTTATAAAACTACGAGTATATATCCTTCAGATAGATCTCACATCGAATTGTTAAAACAATCAAGATATTGTGGAAATCTATAATGAACCACCATCCAATCCATTTTTGAAACCAAAAATTCTGTGACAGACCAAATTTAAATGCATATCCTTGACTCTCGGCAATCTTATTTATGAACCATTTAAGACTAAATGGCAAATAGTGCAGTTAAAGACTTAACAAACTACACTCAACATCAAATAAACCGCACCTTCCGCGACGAAAACTTTAAAGATTTTCTTTTGACACAATCATGGTGCCCCAACAATATTGGTGTTATTTGAAGGCCTAATAAATATCCTTAAAAAACACATTTAATTTCCTAATAAATGATTAACATAATACCATAATTAATGTGACTTGAAAAAAGACCTCACTTTGGGCTCACCTCTGGGATCAATTAGACCAAATTTTATGGTTATAAAACCAAATAATAATCTCGTGTGTCCTCTTTAACAGATGGATAGCGATTTAATCCCAACTTAACAGTTTTATAGGCGTAAAAGTTGGCTCAAAGCGTAACTACCTATTTTTTGAAGAAGTGACTCTGGATCCTTCTAAAGACACATTTTTGGGGTAAAAACCTTTCCTTTAATGAAATGAAGCTTAGAACTATATTATATTTCAAATGGTGCCAATATTGGTGGAAAGTGGAGATGCATATGTACGTTTGAAAGTGCTTGGCGGAGGAAGTGCGATTTATTTGATGTCGAGTGTATATCTCGTATGCAATTCTCTATTCATGCTATTAACGCATGTCTAAGATTTGTTACACCTGTATGTCACTTCTAGCGTCTCTACAAGCAAGTCTAAGCGCCGGGTGGCTTCGGCCAGACCCCTTTCGCTCCACAGTTCAATCGTTTGATTAATACAAAGTCTCCATTATTGTAATTGAGGTATCCAAGTTAGGCGATGTTTTAATTAATAATTTCTCTTATACCTCCGATGGACGATTTCCAACATTACCTTTCGGATCTTCTCCGAAGTTGTATTACAGTTGTACAAAGAATCAGCGTTTTAAACTTCAATATTTGGATTTGTTCAACCCGAAAGCTTTTGTTCTAAAATCGAGAGCGACTGTTTCTCCAATAAAGATGAATGAATCCGAATCTTCTATTGAACAATCAGGTTGATTCAATTTGTAACATCAATTTGGGGACATTTTTTATGACGTCGAAGTATTGTGCTAGAGTTCATCACACTAATGCCCGTATCCGCAAACGATCCTTGCTTAAGTGAAGCAGCAAATCGAACGCACAACGTTGAATAGAGTTCTGTGATTGGTTCGTGTGTAACCTTGTGAACACGCACTGGGAACCTCATAGTAATGTTTGTGAATACGGGTGTTACACTATATACCCCCGAAGGGATGTGAACATACAAGCTGTTGTCTTTGTGAATGAGTACTGCCCAGACATCTCCCAGGCCCCCCAGACTGTCTAAGAAGGAAATGTCAGATTTGTAAAGAATGCACCCAAAATCCAATGACCATTACATTATTACCTACCTAGAAGCAAAAATTTGCGACTAGGTATGTTTGTTACTCATTTTCGCAAAAACTACTAAACGGATCTTCATAACACTATACAATGTTGTAGCCTAAACGTCAGAATAGCACATAAGCTACAATTAGTTGAAGTATTTCATCAAAAACTACGCGATCGAAGTTTGAGCTAAAGCTAGTTAATAAAGTTGGATGATTACCCATAAAAATGGCCAACGAACTATTTTCTACGCGTTCTCACGCTTTCGTAATCACACGACTCGGCGGACTGACGGACAGCCGAACTAAACTTGTAATGATGAGGGAGGCGGCTTCCTTTTCTACTCGAGTAGACCCCCACCGGTGGGGGCGCCACAATTTATGGGACTTACAGGATTTGGGAATGCGAAAGTAAGCGCATTTCCCGACTGTGGGACATTAGGAGCCCGTTTGGCGGTGTTATATGAAATATGCACCTGTCTTTATCTGATATACAAGAGTTTCTTTGACTTGAAAACGTACCCCACCAATTTTTGGTCGAGGGAAGCGCGGGGTGCGGGGAGTTTGATCCGAGCAATCTGAGCGTCATTATTGTAGTGTGCGTGTGCACTCATGGATAATTTAGTGTGTACCGATAACACTCAAACATTAGCGGAAGAATGGTGGGGCGCGTCTTCGTGGATAAAACGATCTATATCAGTGACGTATACAAATGGAAAAAGATTATTTTAAAGTTGACAAGATTCATAGACATGGACAGTAGGAATTGACTTCACCAGCACAGGTCGCTCGCACCTACCTTACATGGCTCTTAAATTACCTTATGAAAGGCAGACAAAGATGACAGAGTTTCTTTTGCCTCTATTCAGCCACAGTTGATAATGTAATTTAATTCCAAAGTAGTGGTAGGGTGTGTTGTAAGTTCCATCAAAGGATTCAAATCAAATTATCAAAACACAATTATTAGTAACTTTTTATTTTAAACATTTTAATTCCCAAAACCGTCGGCATAGTTAGCAATCAAACTATCCCCTCAAACCTAATTTCATGGCTACACCAAGCACCCGAGCACAAAGACATCAACAGGAAATGAATACCACAACTTCTCTCCAATTTGCCGTTCGCTCACAAAACTTCTTCCAGAAGGAAATTAACCAGCGGTTCACTTCGAGCTCCTCACTTTTATGTGACTTGATGTGATTATTTTTTTTGTGCCTAAGTTCTGTTTTTATTCGATCCGAGTGACGGAGTTTGTCGCGAAAAGTTTTGAGTTTCTTTTGTTTTCGCTTTTCTTTATTGCTTTGTTGGAATGACGTCATGTTTTAGATTTGGGTCCACTGTGCGGGGTCAGATTAAAGTTTTTAACAATATCTTTTGAAAATAGGTCAAATGTTATTTACGCTAATTATTTATTTGGGTATTATTTTGACCTGTATTGACCTCATAAGCAGGAAAGCGCTGGATGCAGGTCGCTAAAAACCGCGCGTCGTCGTGCGACTGAAATGATGATGCTGATTTTTTATGCTCTATAGCAGACACCTAAAGTTTACAAAAGAATAACAAATAATTCATTCAAGTATAACACTATTACTTGCACTACGATATAGGTACTCTTTAAGAGCCTACACAGTAACCAACTCGTAAAAAATTACAAAAGATACACTTTTACCACTTTTATCAAGCTCACAACACCGTATTTCCGTACAAAGCCGTACTTACGCGCACGTGCCGTTTTTACACGTACAAAAAAACGTAGCACGTGGGCGGGACGTGTGCGCCGGCGCATGGTGCCGTTGTTACGTCACGCGCATGTTGATGGCACGCGCGCGATACGTTTTTGTTTCAATTTGTACGTCTTCAATTAGGGTCTGTCAGGGAATGCACTTGAATTTTGATATTGTTTAAGTATTTATGCGAGTATAATTGAAATTAACAGGTTTTGAATAATAAGGTCCTGTTATAGATCTTTTCGCCTCCTTTGATCGGTTATTTGTGCAGATGAAAGCATATCAAGCTGAACTCTATGAAATCTTAATGTTGGTGTGAACTCCAAATTATTTAAAGAAAATAAAGATGGTATTTATTGCTTCAAATCATTAAAACATCCATTAATTACTAATTAACAGCCTGCAAACTGTCGGCCAACTAAAAGTTTTAGGTGTCTTAATGACCACTGCTGGACTTATGCAAATGAATGTCCAAGGCAAATAGTGTATTTGTCCTACACTACACTCCTCACGCTCTGAATAAAAACGGGACTATTCCCACCTCTCGTTCCCACCGCTGCAACTCCTGTGTAGCCAGGATCTACAGCTTGACCGCCAATAAAACCCAACCAGTGAAGGTCAAGTTTGACGCTCTGACTAGGTAGGTGTGAAGATTAGTCGCCTTTTACAATATCCACCACGGGTAGTGAGTGTGGTCCTTTTCTACCTGAACCACACGGCCAGGTTAAACAACAAAAAAAATATTAATACAAAAATGTTACTTATACGTAAACATAAATAACATGCCCAGTAAACCAATGCTTTAACTCATGCAGACTTTCATATATAGTAATGACATTGTAATCATCAAGCACTTTCATAAGTACATAATGACAGAGTAATCATCAAACACATTCAACTCGCATGTGAAAGGATGCGTGGCGGCGCGTGCGCAGCGAGCCTGACCGCTTATTTGCACATCAATGGGGTCACGTGGCCAAGGGATAGTGGCTTTTAAATTGAAATTTGAATAAATAAGCGATTAATGAGTGGTTTTATTCATTGATATTTTTATTTGTACAAGATTTTAACCACTTCTTGACTGCTTGTGACCACAGCTGCAGCATAGCAGCCGAAACGTCAAGCCGTGAGTTACTCATATTTTATAAAAAAAATGTCGCGTTGAGATCCGTGTTTCTTTATTTTTATTTACTACATTAATGTTGTTCATTATGGAAAACCTTGGTGGGAGGCCTTTGTCCAGCAGTGGACGTCATTTGACTGAAACGACGACGACGACGAAATCAATGTTGGGGATCTTTAGCTGTATTTTTTCAGTATTCTATGATCGACTCTACATGGCGCCCGTAGGTGTTTACTTTTGTAGGTCCTATACATTTAATTGTAATATTATCGCATTAATTAGAGATACTCATATCAAACAGTGTCTTTAATATTTTTTCATGTTACAATCGGGCAGCCAGAGTTTCTTTCACATATGGTTACTAGAATAGGTATAATAACAACATTATTAATCAGCTGATTTAGTAAACATTATATCGTCAGCAATCAAATAGCTTGAAAACACGTAACGATCACGTACCGTGAAGAATAATAAAAATAATGTGAAGTTTTTAACATAAACAATAATGTATTAACTATTTAATTGTTACTTAACACATAAATTAAAGTAATATTCACATAATAATAGCAAATGTTACACACATTTATTGTTATTACGTTAATTAATGTATGAGATGCACGTGCACTTTGTATGGCGATTTTTTGCACGCCAATCACTTGCTGCGTGCTAATGCTTTGAGTTAGGAGTCTGCAATGGATTTATTAATATAAACTACTTTATATGACCAAAGTGGTTTGATTTTATGTAGACTGAAATTAATGTTAAAGTACGAGTTCGTTTGTTTCAGCCGAATGACGTCCACTGCTGGACAAAGTGCGAGTTCAAAGTTTTTGCAACCCTTGATATGAGTTCAGAGTCAGTTGAAATTAATCCATGGTTTGATTAGAGAGTTAGTATCTCTTGTCCACTCGGAGGTCTGAATTTGATTGCCAAGTCGGACACATAAAGTGTAAAATCACAATCAATCTGATTAATCGAAAAGAAATGAAAAAAAAACATAAAGTCCGAAACATACCAAAAATCTAATAAAAAGTCTCAAAAACTAATCACTATGTAATCAGATTTAACATCATAGCAAATCCCATCCCAAAACACAGCCGCTCCATGACATTCCATTAAGAAACGCACGGAACCCTTCAAATTGGCCCCTGCAATACCTAAATGCATACCTAATTGGCATTACAGAGCTGGCCATGCGTAGTGGCATTCCGACCTGCCTATACGCATCGGTGGCTGAAAATTACCTCTCCTGAAGGAGGGTTGAAATTCGCTTGCAATTATCGCCATGTCGCATTTGAATGTGCGGTTAGTTAAGCTTTTTGTGGCAAGGGAAATTAACCCGAATGTGTTATTATGGGTGTTCTTGATGGATAGAAGGGGTACATAGTTTTGTATACTAATTGATGGTGAGTAAAGCAAAGTAACTCCGTCTGTCTGTTTTTTTCATGCCGAAGCTACTGAACCAATTTTAATTAAGAAATAAATTGGATCTAGGTACTTTTTGTTATGAAAAATAAACGTCAAAGGGAATGTAATATTTTACATGAGTTTGTATGAATCATTTGCCGTTGAATGGATCATTTGCCGTTTTAATGTTAAGAAAATTATTGCTAAAAGCATTAAGTAATAATAAATAAAATATTTTTGAACGAAAGATCGCGCGATAAAAAAAATCAGGCGACTACGGCCAACTGAATAACACAGGACAACCTTTTCTTTTTCTTACAATGAATAAGTGATAGTGACAATAAAATTAGGAACAAAAACCCTGACAGCGTGAAAACAATTTGAAAACTTTCTGTGGGTAATTAGGCCGAGTCTATGAGGAGAGCACACGTAGCAACTTCAGCCGTGCACTGCGGGACAGGGAAAAAGGTTAGCATTCATTGAAATGATTTTATGTACAGTCAGCGCCAAATAGTTCGTGACACCCAAAGTGACCAAAAACTTGATAACACAACCAATTGTTTCAAAGATGGTTTAAAATTTTATGGCTATTTTGTAATATTGTGTACTTATTTACTTTCATAAAATGACATCTAGATTCAATTTGGTGTAAAAATTCGCTTTTATGGCTTAATTTTTTTATTTTGTGTTTTTTTTTTTTTTCTTCATCTAAATCTTATCTGATAACGAAATGTAACGATAGCTGAGTTTTAACTTTAGGTAAAAATTATGAAGTAGGTATTTTTTCATCATCATTAATCAACATTTAACCAATATTAATGAACAGATTAAATTATAATAATTATGTAGAATAGATCCATTTCCCCTGGCCGTCAGTACACACATTACACTAAGATTTTTCTCTTATCTTTTGCGTGGCTTAACGAGGCGAAAGTTCCCCGTCTAGATGCCATCGTTAAGCGCCCTCTGACGTTCCTAACCGGAGTTTTTCTCCTAACGAATTTCCTTGGACAGTTCTGTGTACACTTTTTTGCGCCGGTCGTGTAGTTTTTGGATTGTTTATTTAATGATGTTTGTTTGTTCTGTTAAAAACTCGTACCTATAGTTACTCTCTTCTAATAAGAAATAGCAATAGGGTGTACAGACTAATCATCTTCTATCTCTAGAGATTATTTAGTTCTTTTTTAGGTATCAGATTTATTTATTGATATTATTATTTTTAATTGAAAAAGAAAATCAGTTTCATGAATTATTCCACAAAACACTGTCATGCCATACTTTGATAACCCTAAAATGATAAAATATTTTTGATTATCCATATATTCAGCTATAACTACGATGTTTTTAACATCAATTTCTGTACCTTGCGATTATTAGCAACTAATAACTATTGTAAAGGTCAGTAGAACATAAGCTTATTCATACAAATGTAAACTTTATTGTAGCCACTAAATTTCACAAAGCTGCTAACTTGAGCATTAACCCAAATTTTCAGCATAAATGGTGCTGTACGCTTCAGTAGAACTTCAGAAATTTGCTGAATCTGATCACACATAGCCTGAAATCAGGTCACTGGTTTGGTAACGTTTGCTCCTACGTTACATATCTGTGTAAAGGACGAAGCACACTTATCAACCCGGAAACGGATCGTAGCCGTATCAACTCGAGGTGGTCAGTATTCTTTGTATGAAAAACTCCGTACTGCAACGCACACTTATCCGCATCGTAACGCAAACGCCTCTCCTCGCGGTTGACAGCGCGCGAAAGGCGATGACAGAGCGCGTAAGGCGATACGGTTTTGATCCCTTTCAGGGTTGATAAGTCTGCTATAAACCTAAATGGTACATATAGCCCTGTTTGTCTGTGTACTTTAGTTCAGACGATCGCCCGGCGAGGTAGTTAGTGCGATGAACGGAAAGTATTGACTGTACTTGTTAGGGCGCCGATCGCGGAGATTTTATAAGTTTTAGCTCGTTAGTTTTGTTTGATACTATTTGTTTTGTGCTTTTAGTAAAAATCATAAATCATTATAAAATCGTTAATGATTTTTTCCACCTGAAGCAATTCGATTTTTTCAAGTTATTTAGGATTAAGATTGAAGTGCGACTCTACGCTAGAAAATTTTATAACTACATTAATGATAGACATGCTCTATTTCACAATAAATATTACATGCCATTAAAATAAGTCAATCGCTTAATTTTTGGCTACCAGGTGTACCAGGATCTCATGGCAAAAAAAATATTGGAAAAGTGTGACTTTCATATTTTAGTCAACTGTCAAAGCAAATTACGAGATCTGTCAACCGCTGCAGAAATTTTGTAACAGAACCGCATTTATTTTCTTTACAAAACTTTTTTATTTTAAACAAAATAACTACTTTATCAATTCTAAATCTTTTACCATATAAAATTCCCAATCCCCTTATACGGAACTCGCAGCCTTCCCACGGGCACCGATTAGGGCTCAAGCGGGAACGCGGCACTTTTCAAAACACTAACGACCTGGATTTGGGGCCGGTTCTCCAGTGGTGTCGACACGGTGCATTGTAAGAGGCTGCAAGTTTAGCATTACTCTAGCAGTGTAATGCCCGTTTTCACCATCAATCCCTAATTTTTAAGTAACCCCTATAGTAACAGATAACAGGAATTTTGTTTTCATATGGGTCACTTAAAAATTAGGGATTGATGGTGAAAACGGGCATAATTCTAGCACTTAACTCAGTCAGTGCCTGAGACATGGGAGCGGCACGGGAGGAGTGATTTTGACTTGTTATGACAGAGCATACAAATCTGAAGTCTCCGTAACATTTCACGTAAGTTACAAAAATCATTCCGTGCTACTCCCATACCTCAGGCAGAGAGATAAGCGGTAGAACAATAGATAAATAGATCTGTTCGATAATTTCCCCCTTTCTATTTTTTTGCCTAATAAGTGTGAAGGCCGATACAATTTGTAGTGATTGCCGCCTTTTTGGACATCCTCACACTTAGTAGGAAAAGCAGAAAACAGTAATGAAAAAATCTATTCATGTAGTAATCTTAAAATATCTATTATCTTTATCTATCTTTAAATATCTATCTATTGCAGCTTCTTTTAAATGCATAGTGTAGATACCACTGCAACGCTTCTTATAAATACATCATGTAGACACCAATGGAGAGCTACTTCACATTTTCTGGTGAAGAAAATAATATTTGAAGATTTTCGTTTTCTCCTGTAACAATAAATAATTTTGATTTTTCGATAAGCGCAAAATAACTTTTTTAAATAAAATGAATGAAAAATAAGATATAAGTATTTTCTTCAAATATTATTGTGGCGGCAGCATTGGAAAACTGCACGTGTCGTGAGTTCACCCTACGTCAGCGCAATCGCGCGGGCATCGAACCTTGAACCGGGGATACGACGTGCAATACTTACAACTTTATGCTTATTTTAAAATTTCGATCCTTTTAAACTTTACAGTAACATTTGCGTACGAGATAAAATGGTAAATGAAAACAGACAACGCTAGTGGCTCCCTGAAAGTTAAAATAAATTCTCAATGTCTAAATATTACGTTTGTGTAAAGTTCGTTCTTCTTATTTTCATGCAAGGCGTCATAACTGTAATAAGGTGTATTATGTTACCAGGATCCGTCATCCGTTACGGTACTTCAGCGGACTTAAGTTAATTTTATTTAATTTTTATGGTCTTGTTTAAACATTAAACACAAAATAATGTTTGTCCCAAAGGTTAACTGGTATAGAAAGTTACACACACTGTGTTAAACTCACCTATTGTACATGTATGTTTTATGTGCAATGTGCAATTTTATATGCATAAAAAAATATACATAGATTTTAAATATTAACGCCTTTGGAACTCGTTGCCACAAGACATCAGAGAGTCGGAAACGAGGACATCGTTTAAAATGAGAGTACGTAAACACCTTTCCACATGATTGCGTAATATTGTTTATTTATTTATCACATATTATATGGTATTATATGTTAATTTTTTTTTTTTTTTACTTATATTATATGTTTGTATGTATCTGTATATATGTATGTATATGTATGTATGTATGTAGGTATATGTATCTTAAATATTATGTCAATTAAAAATTTAACTTCAATTTTAACTTCTACCCTTCTACTTCTACCTTCGCTCACAGCTTTCTGCATAACCCAGGGGTCGACTGGCTGAGAATGCTTAAATAGCATTAAGTCCACCTTTTGTACTATTTTATTGTGCAATAAAGTTTTTTAATAATAATTAAGATAAATAAACAAATATTAATCACATAGATACATTAAAGCTTGTCTCATGACGCTACTTAATGTAAAGGTATTCTTAGAGTAACGAATAACACCTAAACTCCAAACTTCAACGGTCAAATTATGTACAAAAGGACCATTTTTATTGATTTGTCGCAGCCGAAAGGTGAAATACCAAACCCACAAACTACAAGGGACAACGTAAATGGCACCATGACAAAGAAAAACGCACCAGTTCGATTAAATCATCGGCCGTGTGGGGCCAAAGTGCATTCTCATCGGCTCTGTCGATAATATCCATTAGTGAGGCCAGGGTTGGCACTTCTTGAAACTATTTAAAGACTTATAAAAAGCTGAAGAGCCCATTTCGCACTTTTAATTTCTGAACGGGTGTATATCCTGTTTAACACCTTTACATATTTCACAATAACTGCCTCGGCAAGGCTTGACTACGCGCCGCGAACTTCGGTTAATTAATGCGTGAGGTGAATCGCGCAACAGTACATGAACGAAGTTTTTTTACTATATTTTTTCTAAATACATACTTTCTAGCCTATGTTTAGCAGAAAAAAATTAGGATTCTAATGGTCAAATATTTTTTCAAATTAGTCCAGTAGTTTTGGAGCCTATTCCCTTCAAATAAACGATCAAATTTTTTATCTTTTATTATATTAGTACAGATGATGGATAGATACGAGGCTATGGCATTTGGAAGTATCTTATTTATTTATTGGGCTTTTAAAAATCAAAATTATAACAAATGTCTACTTTCTCTGACAACCCTACTTCTCCCCTGAACGCTCCATCCGGGCAGCTCAGCATACCTTAATAGTTAACATACTGTATACATAATATTGTGTACATACAACAGCACATCAAACTTCACAATTTTATTGCAATATAACACTTATTACAACCACATAGATGCCACAGTTATAGAGATATAAAGAGACTAATGCGCTGAGTTCGAAACTCAGTGTCACATTAGAAATTCACACACACAAAGTAATCAATATATGTGCTCATTATCCACTGCAGTATCAGTACTCAACGTTCGGTTCGAATAATCTTTAGTACTACGCAAGCAATGTAAACTGTTTACACTATGACGTCGCTGCCGTCATCATTGCTGTCACGAGCAATGTGTTCCATTTTTCAACCGACTTCAAAAAAGGAGGAGGTTCTCAATTCGATCCGTATGTTTTTTTTTTTTTTTTTTTTTTTTTTTTCTATGTTTGTTACGCGATAACTCCGCCAATTATGAACCGATTTGAACAAATCTTTTTTCGGCGTATAGGTAATACCTCAAGGGTGGTCCCATTTAAATTTAATAATAAAAAAAACAACCCCCAAGGGTGGAAAATTGGGGATGAACTTTTTTATACGCAATATCTCCGCCGATTATAAACCAATTTGAACGATTATTTTTTTGTGTACTGCATACCTTCAGTGGTAACATCAAGGTAATAATTAGTTAACTAAAAAGCAAGAAATAAGTAAAATTTTATAAAAAAAAATAAAACCGACTCCAAAAAACCTACACTAAAACGTAGAAAAATAATTACTAATTACCTACTTATTTATTAGGACGAATTATTAATATTTATGTAGGTATACCATGATTGATACTTTTGGAGTCGGTGCAAGCAAACTTTACATGTTTCATAATCTTGGCACCGACTCCAGAAGTATCAATCATGGTATACCTACATAAATATTAATAATTCGTCCTAATAAATAAGTAGGTAATTAGTAATTATTTTTCTACGTTTTAGTGTAGGTTTTTTGGAGTCGGTTTTATTTTTTGGGCATATTGCAGCGACACCGGCCCCGCCCCCTTGTCACATCTCTCTTTAGTTTTTGTGATCTGTGTGCCACATTCATATTGAGAGCTGATTGGCAATTACTACTAGTTATACGGTTATCTGCCATGGGCCGAATGATATGTGTAACAAATCATTTTTATAGGGCTTAAGAGTACCTATACGGTTAGATTCGTGTAATAAATTTTAAATTTTTATGGAAACGTTTAACATTTTTCTAGTAAAGTGAAGACAATAACTTTATAGTACTTTCACTATTAATGATTCCATTTCATCTGTCTATCTGTCATCTGCGGGCACGGTAGTGCCCCTGCCAAGACGAGCCAAGCGTAGCGCAAAGGCCTACAATTATACAACCTACCACTTATTTTTACTAAGGTGTAGAGTTCGTGAAATTAGGCCTTGTAGATATTAAATTTTTAGCGTTAAGAGTCGCATCTCAAACTAATTTGAAAATTATAAATAACTTGATTGAAAAAAGCGAACTGCCTAAGGCGGGAATTGAACCCACGACCTTCCGCTTGCCGGGCGACTGCTCTTCCAACTGAGCTACTTAGACACTGGATAAACCCTTTGAAATTTTCAAGTGTAATACGCTGTTATGGCCAGCGTTTGTTTCACCAATGTTGGGTATACCTACTCTTAACGCACAGTCGTGGGTTCAATTCCCGCCTTCAATTTCAAAATAGGCCTTGTAGAGTTAGAGGGGCGTGTGCAGTTAGAAGCTTGGCCTAACTTTTTGACAGTGCGAGTCATTTGGTCTGGGTTTGTCAATATTTTCCATGAATATGTTTTGGTGGGATCTGTTTTCCCCGATTGTGCCAGAAAGAGGATTATGTTTTTCAAATTTATTTCTTTTGTTACCAGGGCAAGGCCAACCGGGAAAGGTCCCTCGAAGATCTTCGGCAGCACATCCACAGATACTACGTGCCGCTCGGTCGACAGTTCATGGTTCTGTTCCCGGAGGGGGGTTTCTTGCACAAACGGAGGGAAATAAGCCAAAGGTATGAACTTCTGATAAATAAATAGATATATTTGTCGTTGGTAATCAGTGTTATTTCAATATTTTACATTAAATGCATCTGATATTCTTCTGCATATTTTTTGTTTGTGGGTCCTGTGCTAATTCTTCTGGACTAACAGCCTGAACTGGTCTATGAGTTGTAATGGTGGAAACGAGTCTTGCAAATAGTATCGTATCGATTCGATCAAAAGTTTTATTTAAAAAATCACAACGAAGAACTCTCCTGATGAAAAATGATGATCAAGCTGAAGATGGAAGCGAGCTTCACTCGGAATCCTCAACCACAAATTTTTATTCTAAACTATGTTAAAATGATCACAGGTTTGCTGAAAAGAACAATTTACCAAAGCTGGAGTACGTGTCGCTGCCACGAGCTGGTGCCATGAAGGTCATCATGGAAGAGATCGGCCCCAACAAGAATAACATTGCTAGCACCTCTAAGGATAATTCTAAGAAAGGTGAGGCTAAGTGTTAACCATTCGAAAATAATTAACAGCAAAGCATTTTGGAACTAATAAAACATTATGATAATAATAAAACACAGGTTGAGTTGCACCATCTCCATCAACAAACGTCAGAAATCTGTTAAACTCCATACAAAAAACCGGTTATTGTTTAAAGTAAGTTGGTGCAACTCAGCCTTAAGACCACAGATTTTATACAATTGTCAATCGATTCTAGAAAATATGAAAAGATCACTACTTTCAAAAATAAGAAGACACTGAATTTGATGATATTTATTAATTCAATTATCTCAAATTGAAATAGCTGTCATCTATTGAAAGAGATTGCTTCCTAGTACCCCATTAAATTGTAGCATTCCAATTAGTTTTCTAACTGTCTAGTTTGTGTAGGGTGCAACAATTATTTTATAGAACAGAAGAACCCATGTAATTTGTCATAATTTTAATCTTCAAGTCTTTTACGTTTGATACAACATTTACAGACGGAAACTTCAACCAAAGCATCTCGCCCAAGATCATCGACAACAAGATAGGGGACAGCATCGAGTGGATCCTGGACCTGACCATCGCCTACCCTGACAGGGTGCCGCTGCATCTGCAGGACGTGGTCTGCGCCATCAGGCCGCCCTGCACCACGCATTTACACTATAGGTTATATCCTAGCAGCGAGGTTAGTAATATAATTTTCAATAACATCATTCAAAAAAGTAATTTATAGCTAAGAGACTCCATGATTCGTAAGATTCTTTCTTGGTATTTTTTTTTCGAATCCTTTGGATCCGGTTTTGAAGATTTCGAATTTGACTATGATCCTTGACTTGGTACATTAAGGCCCAGAACACACGGTGAAACGCAACTGCAACGAAACTGCAACTTCTAGTTACTTTTGAGTTGCATATAAGTTTCTGCCATAGCGTCCGTTGAGAGACCACACATGACGCGACCAGTTTGAAACCGGTTTGAACCCGTTTGCAGTTTCGTTGCAGTTGCGTGTTTTACCGTGTGTTCTGAGCCTAAGAGATGCGCCGAAGAAATTAAAATGTGTCCTTTCATTATAACTAGACTTTAGTATTATCTTCTTTCATTAAAATTTGTAATTTTGTATTTTATTATTGCCAACTATGTAAAATACCTACCACATGTTCTAGCCTGCACTCTAAAAACAAGAACGTCATAACAATTCAAAACTGTTTTGTGATCGTCACTAAAGTGGATCTTTTTCAACAGGTACCTACAGATACTGAGGGCATGACCAACTGGCTCTACGACAGGTTTATAGAAAAAGACAAGATGTTAGAAGAGTTCTACCGCACGGGCAGTTTCCCCTCAGGTTCTAATACCAACGTCTGCAGAACTGTCAGACAGGACAACCTTAGGTATCTGATTCTCCACCTCTTCTTCATAGCATCTACCTTCATCCAGTACAAGATGTTCTGTGGGTTACTTGAGCTTGTCTGGTAACAAATTTGAAGTTGGTTAGTCGTGAAACAATTTTGTATCTTTTGATAAATCTCTAGCTACCGTTTTGTGTTTAATAGTCTTAGTTACGATGATATCATTTCTAGATTTTATAATAATATGCATTTCTTAATTTATACGTTCTGGACCAGTTTTAGTCGTATTTTCTTCATTAGTGTCATTGTTAGTGTATGATAGTCGTAGAGAATTGCTAAATGGAACAACAAAAACTCTTTCTACCTCAATTAAACTTACAAGCCCTCTTTCCTGAAGTGTAGAACCTGTATTGTTAATGTATCATTAGCACCAGTGATAATAATTTAGTAAGTTATATTCGATCATAGACATTTCTTCTCAAATTATGATTTCACGACTAACCAACAATAGTTTTCATTGAAGATGGAGTTAGCAGCAATGGTTCTAATGCTTTATACCCATTGATTGTTTTGCTTCCTACGTTTTTTTTTATATTTTTTTTTTTTTTTTTTTTTTTCAATTTACATCAATAACTTTGCATATCTTTAACATAGTAACGCATTTAGTCTATGATAAATTTCACTTTTTTTACTTGGTATGCTTAAGTTACTATGGTAGGATTTGAAGTCCTGCAGCTTACTTTGCCATAGCAAAAACAATCAATGGTGAAAGCAAATTTTGCACTCATTCTAAGGTGCGTGGCGAAGTACATTTTTTATTTTAATTTCTTTTCCTAGGCTTAGTTTTTTGTTACGTTACCTCGTTGACATATCGCGACGGCTTAGTTGGTGCCGGTTTTGGCGCGGTGTTTAGGTTAGTGTAAGTTCACTTTCTAATTGTGAGTGCCGTGAAGCGATACACGATCAGTTTTATATTGTTCTACGGAATTTGTTACATCTGTTTCCTGATCGCTTTGAATTTTAGCCTTATTCTAAACGGGGTTGACATCAAAGTTGAATGCAGAACGTTTCTTTATAACTGCTTTGCTTTGGAAACTACCCAAGTTTTTTGAACATGAATCTATATCCCCTTTATTATTACTTATCACATCTGTAGTACTTAATAATGCACCCGATATTTTAACTTTGGACTCGATTTATGTACTGTCCTTAAGCTGATCGTGTGTACTGTGCTTTTCGGTGTAGGTATGTGTTAATCAAAGCGTGCTGTGACATACAAGTCAATATATAAGTAATTCTAACATAGGTATTGTGCTTGCGTCGAACCAAATTTTGATCCCTTGTGACAATAAAAAATGTTACCCTCCTATGCAGTCGGATAGGAAATAGTCGAGCCCTTTTTATCTTTCACCTTCACTTCCAAATTCTATTTAATCAGATTCGCTTCGAAGTTTGGATTCTTATAATGGAATTCTTTTTGGAATTGCCCGTCAATTCTTGATTGGAATTCTGAATAGTTAGGTACTCTCCAGTTACGGTGCTTATGGAATTATCAATTATTCAATGACGTGTGTAAGTAAAGTCTTATGTAAGTAGAATTAGGTGCTATTTTCCAACAAAAGTGTAAAGTTTTATGAGATTTCCTTTACAAGAGACTATCATTACCAGCATTTAAGTTTATGACTCATAAAGATCCTCCTCCTTTTTTGAAGTCGGTTAACAAAACTACCTATTATTTTATATCTGCATCTTCAGTGAATGATTCTAAGTGAAATATTACATATACAGGTACATTTTCTTTACTGCACACGTTTAATTATTTTTCAAAGCAGATTGTCTTTTTTATGATTTTAGAGTCGGGGCCATACATGTGAACTTTAAACTAGAACTATCATTTACAGAAAAATCATCGTAACTGGATAGAAAAATAAGGTTTCACCAAACCTCTATCAATGTCTAAATTAGAATTAAGTCACTGTAACACTAAGAATTAAAAATAAGAAGTGCGTTTTTTTATCGTTCCTTTACATGAATATTGTAATGTACAGTTATTCAGATGTGTATAAATGGTGTAGTTTTGTGGTGGAACATAAATACAAGATAATGCCAAACATATTTGCCGCAAGTGCCTAGGCTTATTGGTTCGTTAAAGGCTTACCTTTAATTTGAGAATTAGCAAATAACTAGGGGTCGATTCTTATGCTATAAATATTTAAGACTTTTTCAAAAATTTAAATTGTTTAAAATTTGCCGGATATTGTACCTACTTGAATGTTATAAACGGTGGTTCCATTCTACACAGTAAGCCTTCTATCTGGGAGCTGATTACAATCCCTGACGCCTCATGTGATTTTTTAACACAAGTGTTCGAAAACCTAAAAAATTGTTTAAAAAAATCAGCGTGATGCCTATGGTGAAATAAGAATTAATGAAAATTGTCTTTAAAATATAAACAAAAGGTTTAGTAATCTATAAATGCGATTATACCATGTACCTTTTTATTTACGAGTATACCTACTAATTTCAGATTGGAAGCCATCGTCTTTATTAGTGATATTTATAGTTAACAATTTTATTTATCGGCTGAGAATCGGCCCCCAGAAACGAGTGAAAATACAAAACGGTTGGATGTTGTGAGAGTTTACTCATAGATGTTTGTAAAAAGTGAACGCTTTCAAAGTGTGTAAAAATTATATTAAATAATATAATAATAAACAAATTGTAATAATAATAAGCTATACCTAAGGACCCGTACTATGTATACGTGGAGTTTGATGCGGAGCCTGATGCCTGTTTCAGTTCTTACTGATAAAGTGACTGATAGCTTACGAGGAACTTATCTGTCAGATAAAATACTAAGTCTTGGTCACAGATATCTGGCAGATAGTCACTGGTAATCTTCAACCTTCTTTATCAGGAAATACCTGAAAACTTAAATTGACTTTTGCAACAAAGTCCGCATATGCATGTATGAATTGTAGTAAAATTTTCGATCACATTCTGGCGTATTATAAGGAAATATATTATTAAAATTGTAAATCAATAGGAGTAAAATATTTTTAAATATGGGTTCGTTTTAGAAATTCCGTAGAAACGTGATGAATTTATCACATCCGACCAAGTTCCTTTTTTGTCCAAAACTTGTGCCTTTTTCAATGAAAGTAGCTTTTTAACCGTTTTCGTGCATTCCAATTAGAGGAATAATTTAAAACAGTTCTTAGATTTTTCTGTAAATAACATTTTACCTATAAAACACTCTGTACTCACATAATCTTTGATACTTTTATCATAAAATTAACACAGAATATTTAGCGTGTATATTTTAGCACAGAACATCTATCACACACAGACTAAAAATTTTGTTTCCATTAAAAATCATTTCCATCAGATGTAAAAAAATGAAATTTTATGTCAAAGCAGGGATTTAAAAATGTGTAACCAATACAAAATATTGATTAATGCATTAATTAAAATTAAAAATAATTGTAAGTACCTAATTGAATGAATTTGAGTGAGAATTATTGAACATTTGATGTCATTATCATATTAAGTGTATAGTGATGTAATGTCACGATTAAATTAACGATTTTTTTTCTATACATCATTGAGTTTGGTATGTACTAGAATGAGTGACTACTTTTAAGTTGTTATTTTCTTTTACTTTGAGTTAAGTTTGTCATTTTAAACCTAAGTTGTAGCAGACTTTTGTTATGCTTTCAGTGGTAGGTATGTACATTAACGAGCTGTGCGTTTTTTTATTTGCTTTTAGTTTTAATTGCTTATGTCGATATTGTCAAATGGCATGAAATGTCAGTTTTTGACAACGGTATTACCATTTTGACAGCAAATGACGCTTTCGACTCAGATCTTAGACGTTTGATGTTCAAATACTTAAAAGATATAACTAGGACCATTTTAGACATATAAAAATAGTGACACCAGTGATTCGCGTGCTTTTCACAATATCGCGATGTGTTTAAACAAGTCAGTTTCTATGACATAAGAAAAACAGATAATAATTCTGTCAAATGTGTAAAAAAAATCTTACGTCTACGGTCTTATAAAGCTATTGAAGTCAATGCGATGCTGTTGTACCCACTATGAGCTATATTAGTTTATATGTTGTTAAACACTGGATTTTGTATGTGATCCTTTAAACAGTGATGAAGGTTCGGTATCCTTAGTAAACGAGTGTGATAGGAAATATAAATCATTGATACAGTCATAGCAAATAGTGGAAATTTCAATGCTAAATGTAAAAAATCAAAATTAATATAAATAGGAATTAGGTTAATATTAAAATACGAATTTATTAATACATAGCCATCTATAATATAATTTCTTTACTTACAAAATTTCTGAAATACTCTAACACACTAATATTTCCATTTCCATTACTCAATAGAAATCCCATTTTTATTTTTGGTTTTAAAGTTAATTTCAAAATATTTACTAATAATTATGTAAGTTTTTTTAAGTTGTTCCATTTTTACGCTGACTGTATCAGAATCATTAATTTGGAAATTGCCAATTATGTTACTGTCTCATATAAATTGATTGTGTTTACATTTTTGGCCATTTCTGATTGGATGAAACTTTAGTTAGAATGTTTTTGAA
Organism: Ostrinia nubilalis; assembly: GCF_963855985.1. Lineage (NCBI taxonomy): Eukaryota > Metazoa > Arthropoda > Insecta > Lepidoptera > Crambidae > Ostrinia > Ostrinia nubilalis. The sequence goes on from NC_087101.1 coordinate 1,669,674, forward strand.
ACAAAATTAAATGTTAATCATTAGCCAGATCGTGTCAATGTCGGTCTAAGTCCTAAATGTATTTTTAATGTTGCAACATCAATTAATTTCCCAACGTGTTTTCAATTAAGTAGGTATTCAGCGAATCAGAAATCAGATATTTCTGAAAATCGGCCCCGACTCAAATATCTGTATTTTCTTTGATATTCGGTGGAAATAATCGGATAATGTGTGTTTACCATTTTATACTTGAAGTATTTTGATCCGATTGATCCGAATTGTATGCGTGTTTATCAAAACATTTTTTGTGTTAATTGATCTATTCACATCATGCGCGTGGATTTTGGTATAATTGGAGAAAAATCGTATAGATAGGTACTTAATTAAAATATCATACTTTCAGGATATAATTTCGCATATAAATAATCCGTTCTCATGATGTGTGTAGAGTTTTAGGTGTGAAATCAAACGGCATCAAGATTTGGCACTTACTTAGATACTTTATTCTACTACTTTATAGTTAGGAGATCATTCTAGTCAGACTAGGCGTATTCCTACATTTTTTACCTACATTTTCCAATAAACCATTGTATAAACGCATCTGGATCATTTTAAAAAACTTTATTAATTATTTCACTTCGACGCACCAATTTTTTGAAATAAAATTTTATGTAGGCATTAAACTTGCGTTTCAAAGGAGTGCGCCTTCTGTACTTGTGTCATGCTAATGTTACTCTTTGGCCAGTTTCGATGCCGTTTGGGCCTGCATTCGCTTAGCTGTACATATTATACTTACGGACATGTCCACTGTTTGTCAATAAAGCACGTTTGTGGCACTTAATATGTGGGTAGTTTTATTTCTTCATAATAAAAAAACTTCATAACTGTACATTGTTAAATAATTTCTTTAATTTTAAAGTCTGTGTGGATTTGTATAAGTATTTCAGGGTCATATTTTTCTTTACAGCCATTGTAATTTTTCGAATCTAAGACAAAAATAAAATAAATGTTTTATCAATCTATTTCATCGATATGCGAGTTAATAAATACCAGTCCAAAAATACGAAGTCCGCAATATACGGCGGCTGTGCAATACAGACAGACGTGACAAAATATAAAGGATGTAGGGTCACACTTTATCGGCCGGTGGAAAGCACGTACGCGTGTTTGCCGACGTCCCCATCAGTCGTATATAGGAATTTCTGGCTATCCAGCTGTGGTACAAAGGGGAGATTGGGCGTTGCATATCTGTACTTATTTGAACTGTTATTGATTTTTCTGCGTTCAGTAATAATTTTATTTTAATTTTTTTTACATGAATAATTCTTGTATAGTCACTGAAAATCAGCATCAGGATCATTAAAGTCACTGTGAACCTGTAAAAAGGAAAAACATAATTTAAAAAATAATGAAAATTTCAGGATAGATTGTCGAAATAACCATAATATTTTAACGTTCACTACTTTTTAGATCATCTTTACCATCAAAAATGCATAAAATGACTAAAATACAAAGTGTACATTCAATATTATAATATCCTATCCGGGAATCTAACTAGAGTTCGTAACTAAAAAAACACTGAAGCATTTTTACCTTTTGAAAACGTGTTAACGGTGACAATATTGCAATGATTAAAATAATATTGATGTATGGCAACACGACAAATTTTTAAAAGCCTCCAAAGCCCGTCTGTCTATCACGTCGTCACGTACAGATGTTTGCCCACGTTTCCATCAGATCTATATAGAAATTTCTGAGGAAAGCTCCTGTGGGCTGAGGATAAAGCGTAGGCGGGATACTTTTGTTATTCAAGACTTAATATTTTCCTAGAAAGTGATTTTATAAATTACCTAATTTGCTTCAAACACTTAATTTCTTGTGAAGAGAGGTTAACGCCTCAAAAATCTTTGTTAGAAAGTTTTCTGTTTTCTGAGATTTTGCTATGCTACTTTATGTAGGCGTCTCTATTGAGTGTTCTATTCTCATTTAGTCAGAAAAGTTTTAGTTCAATAAACATAATTTACTAGGTATTGCTTTAACTTTTACTAACTTATTTTTCTATTTCAATACGTCACGTGTTTGGCCTGATATTCCTTGATAATCGTAATAAATCTGTGACTGTTTTGATCTAGTACCTAAATCAAGGTCTTACAGAAGTTTTGTCCGTCATTAGGTAAACGGTTTGACGAACAATAGTTTTTGCAAAATGGTGTCATCACATTGTTTAGTTTTGTATGCGATTTTTTTCGTTTAATAGTCGAACATTAATTTATTTTCAGGGGCATAGGATTTCCTTGGCTAAAATGTTTCTTGTTGTGAGGTCATATACCTTTTTTGATTTCAGGCCTAAGACTTGTTTATCTGATTGAAAATGTGTGTGCAATCAAAAGACTGTTTGTCAACTCCATCACAAGGGTTTTGCCCTCTCCAGACTTACGCCAAAAACTGTTTTGACACGCGAAATCCACATTCCCCCATGTTTGAATAAGATGTCATGGAAATGCTGTGAATAAACTACAAGACGAGCGCAAATTGAAATAGAATTATTTGCTTTGTAAGAGGACTTTTTCTGAATATACTCGGATGTTTTATTTGAAGATATTTCGACATTATTGTATTTTTTGTGCTTACCTATTGGAAATTGGAGGCTGCTGTTCAAGATGAATTTGAGAATTACGGGTGAATCAGTTTTTGTCACGATTCACTATCAATAATGCAGGAAAAAAAGACGTGGTTTTCCCATGATTGGCAGATTTGCCAGACCGTAAGTTATTTAGCCAAAATGGCGTCTACTGCTGGACAAAGACCTTCCCCAAGGATTTTCACAACAGCCGGTCTTGCGCTGCCGCGCTGCCTGCATTCATGCGCTTCCCGTGACCTTCACTAGATCGTCGATCCACCTAGTCTTATAATTAGCATGTCCCACTTGCGCCGGAGGTAGATGGGCCTAATGGGTATCGAACAAGTTGAATAGATATCTTTCTTGGATCATTGTTTGTATAACGTCATATATCTACGTATCCTTTCTCTTACAGCTATGAAAACCACCTAAGCTTAATCGCAACAAGTGGTCCTGATAGCAATCTTCTCGCAAATGATTAATGGAAGAGCGAACGCCAATATCGAAGTATCTATCATCGTTAGGTTTGTCGATGTAGGGCAAGTCACTAGTGTAATAAGAGTTTATACATAATGTATGTAGGTAACTAATTAGAAATATAAGGTAGAGGTCAGGTGATGGCAAATGACAAGACTTCTACCCGACAGCACTTCCACCCCCATCACTTAGATGGTTGGCAGTCCACAACAGTACGTTTCTCTAGAAACTTCCTGCCCCGTACAACCAAACTGTGGAATGGACTGTCGTCTGCGGTGTTTCCGGACGGATACGACCTGCAAGCTTTCAAGAGGAGAGCATATCTTCACCTTAAAGGCCGGCAACGCACCTGTAACGCCCCTAGGTCTGCGGGTGTCTATGGGCGACGGTAATCACTTACCATCAGGTGATTCGTCTGCTCGTTTGCCTCTGTCACATAAAAAGAAAAAAAGACTTCCGCCTGTATTCACAAACATAACTATGAGGTCTCACAGTGCAGGGTGAAACACGACCAGTCAGAGCTCCATTCAACGCTGTGCTTTCGATTTTTTGATTCACTTAAGCAAGCATCGTTTGTGAATACGGGCGTTAGTATTTGTGAGTTTTGCATTGAATAATATGGGATTGCGTTTGATTCATCCATACCCATCAGTTGGGTAGTTGTTAATTTAGCAATGATTGCAGGACTTCTGCAGGACAATAACTCTCTATTCAACAAGAAAATCCAATGAATTTCCAATTCATCACCAAGTAGGTACTTATTGAATGATGAAAATAAAGAAAGTGACGTCATAGACATGTATTGCCATTTAAAATATTAATATGACACGCATGTTGACAGCTCATAAAAATACATTAACAATTAATTGCTGATGTCAATTTATTGTATCCTAATAATAAATACCTACTTATTTTTAATCCCTACTTATCAAATAATTAACTCAAACACCATGAAATAAGCTAAAACTATCGCGAGTGTTCCTCAAATGTTGAACTACCCACATTATGGGGTGTGAAGTATAGCGCCAGGATGGCATAATCACTTACGGCTCGGTACGTTATCTCACACCCAAACCACTTTGAACCCCCATCGTCTGGTTTAAGGTTCTTAATTATTTGATTTTACTCTTAATAACGATCAAAATTAACGTATTTTTTTTTATTTTAAGAAAATAAAATGCTTATATACAAAGATTAGAATATTATTGTTTATTAAATAACGCAAATAACGTTATGTTATTAATAATTAATAAAAAAATAGGTAAAATAACGTTAAGCGTTATCCGTTATTGATTTTTAATCTGCATAAATACTTTTGACAATATTATCTTAAACACCATCAGGGTGCGGAAACTTCCATACAACGGTCATCGAAGTGAAACTTGCTTCCAAACAGCGACATCGGTGAATAAATTCAAATACTTTTTAACTACCCTAAAACGCTCTAGATGTCGCTGCTCCTGTTTCCTTCATATTTTCATTTTTTTCCTAATTAAAATATATTTGAGAATATTGTTAATTACAATGTGAAAACTTTTTTTAAATGAAATTAATTTGTTTTAATTTAAAACTGAACGGTGACATTTTTTGTTACAATTTACATAATAGAGTAGTAGAAATTACTATTTAACATATGGCAACTTTGTTCTTCCTCCAAAATGGCCGGTGTTGTTTTTGTTATGTTAAATGCATTGAAATGCATTCTTGTTTTCTTAGCCATCATTTAAGTGTTCTGTGGCCCTATTAAAGTATTGAAGAGTCGTCGAGTCAAATTCAAGTTCATTCCTTCGTACCTGCTGCTGTTCTGGTTCATCGGAGTTTTGTTCGTTCCTTCGTGAATCGCGAAGAAACTTTCTGTTATGTTCACAAGTGATCTGAGTTTTCTCAATGTGCAAATGCTTTTTTAGTGTTGTTGAAAACTTTGCGAAAAGACGCTTTTGGTGTATAATATTATGTGTGTTCATAAATAAAGTAAAATTATTAAATTCAAAAGTTTTTGTTTACTTATTTGCATTTCCATGTGCAATGTAGAATTTTTCCAAATCCATTGTTTTGAAAATAATACAATACGTACACCATAAAGATAAATATTTTCAAAATAATGGATTTGAAAAAATTCTTCATTGTACATCATAAAAACAATAATTCTTTGAAGGTTATGAGGGCCTATGTGTGCGTGAACTGTGTGTATGTGTGCGTGGACTTTATGTATGTATGTGTGCGTGTACTATGTATGTATGTGAGCGTTACGTACGTAGGTTAAGTACAGGGAATTTAACACCAGGCTGTCAATTAGTAGGTTCAAAAATTTGACAGAGAGGGTTCTCTATTTCCTATGTATTACTTTTCTCTATGAACACCATCGTCCATGAAAATAAATTAAATCACTATGGTAATCAGAAATAATAAACATTACTAACCGATTCAACATCCCCATGGACCTATAAAAAAGGTCCATGAACAACCCATTATTTTAACAGTTTGTCAGGTATGGAGCATTTTCTTTATAGTCAATATTGGTGGGTAGACCAAAATTTTACTTGCTTTAATTTATTTCTGTCAATTTGTTTAGTTTTGTGCCGGTCGTCAATGAGCGCACTCGGCGTGTGCTCACGTGATAATAATTTAATATTTCATCAAATTGTCGTGTGTGTTTATATTCTAGTGTTCCTAGTGTGTTTGTTTATTGTATTTTTATCGTAAATATGGTGTCGTGTTAAATTTATTTCAAACATTTTTGTGAAAGTGCAGTGAATTTAGTGTGTTTTGGAGTGATGGAGAAGGTTATATATGGAGCTACTGTTCGTCAAGTAGGTAAGTGATATTTTTTCTCTTTCAATTAAAAAACACTAATTTTGCCATTTGATTAAATACTGGCGGGTGCCAATTGAATTTTTACTGGTTTTCCTGGACAAAGTGAATTGATTCATTTTGAAAAATGTTAAGTAGGTACACAACACACGTAGGCTTTGAAACGCCTAGGTAAATTTTTTGGGCAATTTGATACTACGAATATTTTCCCAATTCCGTACACTCCGTTCCATCCAGACACGTTGCGTTTACGATGTAATACAATAAAGGCTAAATACGAAGGCGGAGGGAAGCTGAAAATCGCTCTCAACCTGTAAATAACGTTTTCGCGAGTGCCGTAAAATGGATAATAGACACGTGTCGCGTTTGAAGGGTTAGGAAAGTTCTAGAAGGAAAATATTATGAAATTAATAAAAAAACATAATATGTTACGTGCAAGGAATTAGAAACTCTTCGTAAAATACCGTGGTTGACTATAACTTCAACATTAAAACTAATAATAAAAACATTCTGGACAGGAATATATTATTAGTAAATAAATAAGTCAGTCACTTTGGTTTTCCTGCGGTTATCTCCTCATTTCTGATTCGATCACGCAGGGGAACTCCGAGCAGGCCTCCCACTAGGTGGACCGACGATCTGTTGAAGGTCGCGGGAGTTGCTTGGATGCGGGTGGCGCAGGACCGGTCATTGTGAAAAACTGTCCAGCAGTGGACGTCTTTCGGCTGAAACGAACGAAAATAAGTAAACAACTAATGACAACTGAAATAAATCCTTGTTATGAATAATGCTGAGTAGAAATACTCGTGTGTAAGGATTAAAGCAGCTGGAGTTGTTGTATGATACACAAACTGTCATGTCTATTATCAATTTTTAATAGGTACGAGTACATCAATTTCGCGTATTTTAAATATTGGTGGTGCCTTCTAATATCTTATTGGCTCTACAAAATAAGCCCATTTTGCGAAGAGGCCTGAAGTCGATTTTGTATCGACAAAGGAAGCGTTTATATTTTTATGACAACGTATACTTTTTATCTTACGTTTAATATTTTATTGGTTCAAACACAGAAGGTTCAGTAAATTGCCATTTCGTTCGTAATTACCCTCGAGCTCATTTTGATATTAGGGCATTTCTACTGTACGGTGTATTTTTTCTCAATTCGGTGCTAAAATTTATATTTAGTTTTTTAAGTAGTTTCAATACAAAAAAATAAATGTTACTCCATTCTGAATGTAAAAATAGCATTGTCACTAAATATTGTGAAGTGGTTTATGAGAAATGTTAAGCATCGAATTGAGAGAGCACCGAATTGAGAAAATGAATCTCGGAATTGAGAAATGAATCTCCAAATATAAAAATCGCTCCGCAAACTTAGAATTGATGACATTATGAAGAAATACCTAATGTATTTCAATAATTAATATAATAAATACTTAAAACGTTTTGATATCTGATTGCTGGTCTATTAGTTAGATGGTTCATTTTAGGTTTATGTGTCTGAAATACCAATGGAATAAAACAAAAATCCTAATCAATATGTTCAATTTTTTAATAAGGAAGTATAATAAATTCTTAATTTTTATATAATATTATTTAAATTTTATTTAAATAAAACAAATAAAATACATAACACAGGGTCTCTTTGTTTATTTATTCTTAACCTTAAACATAAAACAAATATTGCAAAACCCAAGAGCTAGATTGACCTGACACTATACCGAAGATATTATATAGGACGTCAGTTTGTACACGATTAAAATGGCACTCAAATAGCTGAAATACAACAAGGCACCAGGTGTTACGGCATTATAGCTGAGCTTCGCCGGTACTAAAGGCTCTACAGAAGCAGTTCAATTCCGTCATTCTCGAAGAAAAAACGCCTCCAGCATGGCACAGAAGTGTGGTGATAGCATTATAGACTCATCTCACTTATGAGGCGTGTTTACAAGCTGTTTTCGAGAGTCCTTACGAATCATCTCACTAGCAGACTCGACGACTTCCAGTCTTCCGAACAAGCTTGTTTCCGAAAAGGCTTTAGTATTATGGTACACACACAGGTACGCTACGGCAGATTATACAGAAGACCAAGGAGTCGCGATATCGGGGATGATATCGGAGTCATGGCCTCCGTAGAGCCTTTCAACAAGTGGGTCTTAAAATTAACATGGACAAGACAAAAATCATGTCAAATGTCCGTGTTGCACCCACTCCTGTGAAGGTTGGAGACTACACTCGAAGTTGTTGACAATTGTGTATACCTGGGACAAGAGTCCAGATAGTTAGGTCCAACTTTGAGAAAGAGGTCTATTGCTGAATTCAACTCAGCTAAGCATCGATCGGGAAGCTTCGCTATTACGTCTGAAATACCGCAGAGTCTTAAGACAAAAGTCTTCTACAAGTGTGTGTTGCCAGTGATGATGTATGGATGTGAAACTTGGTCGCTTACTATGAGCCTAATAAGAATCAGAAATGTGAATTTCGGCAAGAGAACCAAAGTGACCGGCATAGCCCGTAAAATTGCATAAATCAAGTAGCAGTGGGCGGGGCACATAGCTCGTACAGATAATGGCTGTTGGGACTGAAAAGTTGTCGAGTGGAAACCACGGACCAGTGAGCAGGCCCCCACTAGGTAGACCGACGATCTGGTGAAGGTCGAGCGAAGAACCTAGAAGAATTATTTTAATAAGATAGCAATAGCAGTGTATTTTTTTTAATGAAACCTCAAAAAATTAGTTTTATTGTCTTCTGTCCAATGACTGGTACGGTCCAATGATTGGTAGTTCACCCTATTATTATGCTCTATTGATTTCATTATCATTTTAAGTTACACAAACAATTTATAGCACAATAAAAGTATCTATTTTCATTTAATATCAATTCGGTGTACGTGTTTTCTCAATTCGATGCCCCATATTCCGCGGAATTGAGATCCACGGAATTGAGGAAAAATCACATTTCATCAAATTACTCGAAAATTTTATAAATTACAACGATTTCTACCAAACGTAATGGCAGATATCAGTTAAATACTTAATTAATTCAGCAGTAATCTCATTAAATACTTCATGAACATTATTAATGTAGCACACCGGTTTGAGAAATGACCAGTGACCAAAAATTCTGAGTGATTTCAAACCTCTGAAAAATGCTCCTCAAAGCGACTGATCCCTCTTTTATACTGCTCGACCACTCGAGTGCAACTGCTAGTTTATGGGAATCAGGCGTGGGTGTTCGTATTGTGCGTTGTTAGTGATATAGGAGCACAAAAGTAAAAATCACGGAATTGAGGCACACACGTCGGACAAAATTTAAATGTGTTACTGTATTAAAACCCAAGGACTTGCAATAAAGAAACTCATTTATATAGCTTTATTAACTATCCCTTGTTCTGTGAATGTGGGTTTCATAATGGGGAAGTTATTATTTCAAAAGTTATGAAGCAAAAACGAGTGAATTCTGGAAACCGGACACTCCATTTTAGGCCAAATTTCGCCCGTTTTTGAACTTTCGGATTTTTTCAAGGCGAGATGTAAAACCTGGCGGTATTCTAAATATGCTCTCCATCAAGTCAAGAGTCCTATAAATACGTGTAATTTTTTTCAAGTCCGTACTTCAATTTTAAAGGTACTTTTTTCGCCCCAGTAGGTCGATCGGTCGTCCCCGTAGAAATGCCCATTACATTTTGAATTTCGGAGTAATAAGAATTCGGTTTGTTTGTTCTTTCCTTTATGTAAACAGTCGATAGCACATCGGATTACATTTCTATTGAAAAGTCGCCTTTAATGCTACTTTATACGTTGTCAGTTGTTAGTGCCCTTGTGTGTACTGTACAATGCCAACATGTCAGAGGTTATTGCAAAATGACACTAATAATTATTATTACATGTACAGATGACAGTTAGGTACATTAAATTATGCAAAATTTTAGTGAAATCCGTTCAGTGCTTTCAGCTGTGGGTCTATAGATCTGTCAGTCATTTATGGTTGCCTTTAAAGCTTAAACCACATCAACGCGTGCAGATCGCCATCGCCGGCGCGATCAAAGACCAATGACAGGTCGCGCGACCCATGACAGGTCGCGCGACCCATGACAGTCCGCTGTCATTGGCCTATGATCGCGCCGTGATCCCGCTGGCAATGGCGATTTGTACGCGTTGGTGTGGTTGAAGCTTTACATATACCGATATTACGCGATGATAGCGAAAACAAGTATAGTAGTTTTCGTATATTGTGCCCGAGGTTCTGAATTAAACATCTTTCATTATCTAATCAAAGCTTAATGCCAACTAACTAACAAAGACTTACTTAGCAGACCCCAACAGACCCAAACCCGCAACTACTCCCCACATTACACCGTCAAACCTATTAATACTGCCTCTACCCGCAATAATTTCATCACAAGACGTCACTCTCAGGGTAAGAGGCCAATAACAGAAGCAACATATTGAATACGGGAGGCTGGAGAGTCCTCCACGGGTAAACAAAGCACTCCACGCGATATTAAAGTAAAAATAAACTATGACAATGCCGTATGGGGAAAGATTATAGCGAATATTTCGTTTTTATGTTACGTTTTGGTATTTATAACTACTGAAAAAAATATTCTTCGTGTCGAAAAGAAGAAGAATACTTGTTGCTACTGACAACGCCACTCTTGTGGCGGAGTTTTGGGCTGACACTGTGTAGGTTTGTTGTCGACACGAAAAGAAGAAATAAATATTAGTTGTTTATATTATTCTGATTATAAAACGTTTCGGTTGTGGTGCTACAGTCGATTCAGACCAGAGCTGGAATTGTGTAAAGCAATTGTAATCATTTGACAGTTTAACGTACGATAAAATCCGTTAAACAAAGCGTTTGACAGAATAATCGTACGTTATGAACTGTCAAATGATAACGATTGCTTTACACAATTCCACCTCAGATGTTCTGAGTTTCAAATGTAATAGGAGGCGAAAGTTTCACATCTCATCATCATCACTTCATTATTTTGGAGGCAAATGGGGGAATCAAATCTTATATCAACAACTAGATTTTGTAGTATCACTATGCTTCGCGCAGGTACCTGCATGTATTATAGGTTCTTAAAAATCTTCCTCTTGAATCACTCTTATCTATTAAAAAAACCGCATCAAAATCCGTTGCGTAGTTTTAAAGATCTAAGCATACATAAGGACAGACAGACAGAGAAGCGACTTTGTTTTATAATATGTAGTGATATGCAATATTGTAATGAGTTGCCCACCCTATTAACAAATATAGACATCAACGCTAGCCGCGTTGGAAACAGTTTGCCCGGGGCAATCGTAGCGCGTCAGGCTCACTTTGTGCGGATGACAGCTCGGCCGCGTATTTGCTAATTACAATGCCTTTATTCCCATCTACCCCCTTCGAGCTTGGCACCGCGTTTACCACCCCAGTGGTGAATCGCACCTTATTTAGTTTCATCTTCCCCCTTCGTAGTTAAAGTACAGGGTTTAGTTAAGGGAAACAGCTTGTTCATGAAGGTTTAAAGAAAACATTCCTCTATCTCATTCTTACTAGCTTACAGTGTCCTCGGAGGACGAGGAGTTGCCAATTTTTCACAATTTTAGTTGTGAGAATTTTAAAGTTAAAAAAAAGGTAAAAACAAAAGACATCATAAATCACCAATAATCTTGTGAACACCAAAATACGAGTACATCTATACAATTCCGAACAATTTAAAATCACTGCTATAAGATAATATTGTTTAACTAAAACTAATTAAAACAAAACCGCAGACTCTGTCTCGCGGTTATGGTTTGTTTATTAGCAACCAACACCCTTGGACCCTTGGCATAAAATATTGTCAACTTGCCAATCCTTTTGTGAGCAGTGTTCTCTTTAACCCTTTCAAACCTGGCGTCCACAATTGTAGACATAAAATATAAATCAAAATTATGAACTTAACTCTGTACATTTGAAACTTAAAACGGTTGTCTTTATTTGTTCACATAATAAACTACCTAATTCAGTAATTTTAACGCCATCTCTCGTGGTATAATAGCACTAATTGACAAGTTTCAACCAGTGCCCGAGCGTAATTTGAACTGTGCAGGTGAGCTCTTTATTTTATTTCGAAAAAATATAAAATAGTAACAAATATCTTCTGTAATAAATACTAGCGTGTATTTATTATTACAAGGGACACATGGAACATACAATTTGTGTATTTTGTGTTGTCTTTGTATTACTAATCTCGAGTTTTAGATTTGTACTCAAATGATCCCATCAGGAGGCAACTGAGCATTTTGAAATTGTTCCAAGTGATAACGGTTTTATTATAAATTCTTTTTTTTTTTCAACTTTTTTATTGTTCAAAAATACATTTATGTCAGAAATAATATAATATATTTATGTTATGTAATAAATAATTATTTAAATCATTTTTTTCATATCCAGATAATATACTGTCAAAATGATCTCACCAGAGGCCTTGAGAACGCTTGATGACGGAAATCTTTCTGATTTTCTGCTATCTTCAGATGACTAAGAGAAATATGGAGAAGCCATTGATCTATTCCTCGAAATAATTGACAGTATGTCTACCTCGGACAAATAATTCAGCTAGGTAGGTCAAATTTATAGAAAGAGGTCAATCATCGAATCCAACTCGGCTGGGCAGCGTTCGGGAAATTACGCAACATCTTTTCGTCCAAAATACCTCAGCGCCTGAAGACTAAAGTGTAGGTACAACCAATGTGTGTTACCATTAACGACTTACGGTTCGGAAACGTGGCCTCTCACTATAGGCCTTATACAGAAGCTCAAAGAGGCACAGCGTGCTATGGATAGAACTATGCTCGGTGTTTCTTTACGAGATCGAATCGTAAATGAGGAGATCCGTAAACGAACTAAAGTCGCTGACTAGCCCGACCGATTAGCACGCTGAATTTGCAATGGGCAGGGCACATAGTACGCAGAACTGACGGCCGAAGGGGTAGCAACGTTCTGGAGTGGAGGCTGTGTACCGGAACAACGCAGCGTGGTACGTCCATCTACAAGGTGGACCGACGACATCATAAAGGAAGCAGGAAAGCGCTGGAAGCAGGCCGCTACCAACCGAGCAACATGGAAACCATTGGGGGAGTCCTATAGGACTTTATTCCTATCCTATATTCAGCAGTGGACGTCCTATGGCTGAGATGATGATGATGATGATGACGATGAAAGAAGACATTTAATTTTGTTATTTAGATAAAAAAACGTTTTTTTTTATAAAAACTAATTAAAAAGAGTTCCATAAAAGTACGTTCTATTATTTCAATAACACTGGTAATCCTATAAGTTTTTTTCACGTGGGACGGATGGCCACATTTGTAGACATAAAAAGAAAATGCATTTTCTCGAAAAGTATAACACTAGGATTTTTTTCATTATTTTATTCTTACATACCTTACTATACTTTAGTTGCATAAATTTTACTAAATTGATCGGGTGAAAAAAAATAATTCAGGTCTGAAAGGATTCTTTAAGGTGTTGTTATTATGTTTGTTGTTACCTAATTATTTAATTACGTAATAAGGTATAAACCTGTGTAATTAAAATAAATAAATAAATAAATAAATAAATAAATTAGTGTATTTGAAAGGTTATATTATTTTGTTTAAGTACTCTGTAAGGAAAAGCTGTAAGCTTGTGTTTTAGTTATGTCTACAGTATTAAACGTTTGAAAAGGCTTTTTCATGATAGGATAAATATTAAACACAAATTAGATTTGAAGAGAAATTTCAATCACTGCGGTTGTCGGTGCAACGGAAGTCTGCGCCGCATCCGAGTTTGGATTTACGCGTCTCGCTAGGGTTGCCTACAAAGAGTTATGTTGATTTTGTGACGCATCAATATTGATTAGAATGCGGGCTTAAAATGAATGTGTCTAATCGGGGATATTGCAAATACGCTTACTAATCAGTGCCACTAGCTTGTGTTAAAATTTATATACAGTTGCTACTGGTGAACGACCACGCGATAGAAAGGCTATCAGTACAAGGCTTAAATGAAGGTTTAAAATATAACAAAATAAAATTACACTAGTTCCAAGAAACTCCTAACGAATTAGCTTCAAAGTAAAAACTAAACCTATCATTTTGTTTGGGACTAGGTAGCAAAATGTCCAACGTATTGATTTATTTAGTTAACTAAGAATAGTTCTAATAACTGATAAATTAATAAATCTGGCAACCCTATATCTGAGGTGAGCACCGGAAATGAACGCCTGTTTGTCTTCCTTCGCTGAAGTACGCTGAATTTCCTGTTTCTTTCAGATTGCAAGCTTTCAGAGTTGTGGTCTTATATTTTATGAAAGCTAAAAGATAAAGCGCTTTAATTAAAAAGAACCTGTGTTCTACCTCAAAGCGCTTTTTTATTTTATTTTTGAGTTCAGAGCTTTGAGGTTAATATTAAGATAATAAAGGTAATTATGTCAAAAAAATATCAGCAAAATGCATTGGAAACAATTTTATAAAGTTTTATAAAACTGTTATTTGTTATTATTAAATTATGGCGCCTTCTCCATTCGTAAGTTTTTAAGAATAAAACCTAAATATTTTTTTTAAACCAACCAGAATAGGAAATAAGCACCATAGGAAAAACCTGGCATAGTTTACCTGCGCTAACGACATAGGATTCCATTATAGTTCTGAAACACACATGGGTGAGCATTTTGAACTATTTTTGCTATCTGAAATCCAACCCTATGTTCTCCCCATAAGAATCAAATCAGCTACCGTTCTCACCTGTGTACAGGGTATCTGACGACATGGAAAAAAGTCCTAGACCATTTTTTATCGTAGCATACTCAATGGCCTTTACAAATTGTTCAACGCAGTGTGGACTGATATCAGACGTACCTACTGTCGGCCTAAAGGACCTTCCTAGCGACTGCGTTTCAATGGCAGTTACACTCGTGCTACACGGGGTAAGAGATACGAGTAAGGCCCAGAACAGACGATGAAACGCAACTGCAACGAAACTGCAACTGCTAGTTACTTTTGAGTTGCATCTAAGTTTCTGCCATAGCGTCCGTTGAGAGACCACACATGACGCGACCAGTTTGAAACTTTCAAACTCAAAAGTAACTAGCAGTTGCAGTTTCGTTGCAGTTGCGTTTCACCATCTGTTCTGGGCCTAAGTTAGCATATCTACGAGTACGAGTATAAGCGTATTCGTATAGTCTAATCCTCAAGGTGGATTCGACCAAACAAGAGTAAATATTACTCTCAGAATAAACTTCTCATTTTGACATATTTCCCATATTGAAACTGTCAATGTGCCAGTTATACCAGGAGTTATTCTCGGATAAAAGTTTGGTCCAATCGGGCCTCAGAGTCTTTAAGTACTCGTTATACTCGTGCTACACAGTGTAGAGACAAGTTTATTTATTTATTTATTTATTTTATTTATTGTTGAAGATTTACCAACAACATATCAATTTACATGCATCGTTACATTATTAGAAAGCTAGAATCCAAAAGATATGCCTTTACAGGTAAATACAGCATTCAAAGAAAATAAGCTTGCCGACAGAAAAAAAAAATTAACTGCACTGTAACTATCTAGGAATTAAAAGTTTCAAAGAAACTAGCCTGTGGTCTATGGATGTAATGAAACGCAAACGAAACAGAAGTGGAAAATTTTCTCAAGAACTTCTTGTAATTTATTTGATTGTTTACCTGTATTAGTGAGTTGTGACTAACGGTGAGTAGCTGCTTCTTTTTAGCACTGGCCCATTTATTTTAGCACTGGCCCCGAAGCAGTGGTAGGGTTAATACTGGGACGTGTTAACACTAGAAAGGCCGCCGTCCCATTTTTGTCCCACTCGCGAGTTTGATCGTCTCTAACTTTTTTATTTTTCAACGAAATTCCATGAAACTTTTTGACTTTTCCTGATTTATTGAATTTTATCATTTTTTAATGTTTTTGATAATATAAATTTATTAGAAAAATTTTAAAAATCGGTTTTACCTAGAAGCGCCACTGGGTCATTTTTGTCCCACCCTGGTATTTGCAACAATAATTCGATGAAGAGTCCTTGTTTCGAGGAGATACGAGAATGGAGAGGTGAGAACGTTTACGTGACTCGTCACAATGCAGAAATGTAAAATATTGTACTAGTTTTTGCCTGTGACTTCACCTAGTGAGAAATTAAGTTTATCATAGAAAGACCTAATTTCTTGACACATATCATTGTTATTTGACCAAATAACTGAATATTATTGTAAATTATAGACTATTTTATGTTATTCTGAAGTATTAACAGTAAAACTGCAAAGTTTTATTAACATCGGCTTAGTATTTTTTGCGTATAAGAGTGAAAAAACATCAATCGATCTAACCATGAATCCACACTCACTTAGTTCAAGTTCAAGGCTTATATCCACCCATTCATCCTTCCTATTCGTTCATCGGTTCATCCATCCTTCAATTCATCAATCTTTATTAACTTTTACATTTATATCATTAGTAGGAAGGTGACATCTAGACATGGGCTAGTTCTTTCATTGTATGATTTGATACATTTTTAAAATGTGTGACTTATAATTTTTTTTAAATTAAACGTACATGCTTTTCATTGTAACTGGTAAAAAACTTAACTGAGTATGTACGGATAACAGAAAGATAACCATACCTATAGAAATTCCTAAACACATAGTACACCAGAGAGACAAAAAACCCATACAAAAAAGATTTGTGCAAAATGTGCATTATTATTGTAAGATATTTATTATTCCTTCAAAAATAATAATGAATAGTTAAAGTAGTAATGTCATAACTTTAATACAGTATAACACCATGTAATATGTGTCAATTTTTATATGAAACCAAAAATATCTGTCTTTTAATAATTTAAAATTAAAATTAAATACTTTTATATTTTTAAAGAAATAAGTACATATTTATTTAACTATATAGATAAACCATTTTTTAAGGATACAACAAATAGTTTTAACCATAATGTTCATGCCTGAAACTAAAAAATGTTACAAAAGATATGCTGGGACAAAATTGACCCAGCGGCGCTTTTAGGGGGGTCGTAATCTTCGGCACTTCTAGTGTTAAAGTATTTTTCAAAAGTCTATTTGCAAAAATAAATGAGTTTTATGAGTTTTGTTATGTTATGCACACTGTTTATTTTATAAAAATAATACAAAACTACAGAATCATTCAATCATTATCTTCTCGGTGTATTATTATACCTACGAATATGGAAATAAATGTGGGTAAATCATGAATCTGTTTACTGTTCAACATTACAACGCCTACAACACCCTCTGAAGTTATTTTTGATAAGAAACAACATAAATTACGAGTATCGTCTCGAGTACACATTATGTTAAAATACCCCAAAAACAAAAGATTTTTTTTCGTGATCAACTGTAATATATTCCCAATTTTATATTGACAGTGCACTAGGGTTGTCAAGGTGTAGGGTTCATCCCCTATCCACTCACTATTCACCCCAACAACAGATGGACAGCCGAGTATAATCTCGTTACGCGTGTGACAAGAAAAATAGCATACTTATAGTGGCGTGAGGGATGAAAATTGGCTGTTATTAAAATTCTTATTGTTTAGGGTTGGCACGGGTAAATTAAGTTTTTGATGGTAGGGCTGGTTTATAGTTATCATGGGCCGAGATGGTAATTGAATATTTTTTAATCTAGCCTTCTCTTTTAACTATAATATACACAAAAAAATACAAAAATTAATGTCTTGAAATCAACATAAGGTTTTAGTAGGGGTTCATTTGTAAATGGTTATTTTGTGAGTTTGAGATATACAAAAAAAAGTTAAGAAAAACACCGGATGCAAACCGCTACCATCTGAAAGTCTTTGGGCGAGGCCTATGATCAGAAGTTGACGTCCTGTGGCTGAAATTTAATGTTGATGATAAAAAACACTTGTTTTACAGTATCTGTATGATGTATGATGTATGTATGTATGATGTACGTACATATTTATTGTGTCTCCCAATCATTGAATCGCGTTGTGGGATAGGCTTACAAAGTTGAAAGGTCACAACATCCTTCTTCTTCTTCATCTCCTCATCTTGGTTGAAGGAGTTAATGGTTTTAACCCTGTAAATCATCCGCTCCACCTATTTTTCCTCAGAAATGACTAACTCTTATGCTCGTATCAGATGGGTGCCTTTTCCAGCCATCCATTCAGGGTATAACGTAATATTACACCTGAGTTCTTCCCTCAATACGCGGCTGCGTTAAGGCGATAACTCCGGGTAATTTTTACTTCGGGTTTATGAATTTTAGCATAGTACAGTAACAATCAGTATCCTCACTTCATACAGCTACAGCTAGAGCGGTTTTGAATTTTGTTACTTTTTTTAATTACTTTCTTTAATAAAAAACCGACGTTGTTGCAGTTCACGAAGGTGAGCTTTACATGTGAAGTGGCTCGCTACTGTTCGTTTTTCAAAAGTTTTGATAGACTTTACACTATCGTTATGTGCATGTACACGTACACACACAAGTAGAGCTCACTCGTCTTCGTGCGTTGCAAGAACTATACCCAAATTATATTTTAGTTAATTTATTCATTGCATCATGTGTATGCAAATTGTGACTTACAGCTAAACATGAGCCCTTGGGTATTCCAATTATGACTGAAGCTACCTTTTTCATTCACCATGACGACACAGTTCTGATGTAAGATTTCACAGGCATTTGAAATAACTCATTCGGACCGACAAAATAAGCTCCAAAGATCAGGCTGATTCAAAACAGAAATTCCCTAACTAAACTGCTATAAAATTCTCACGGGAGTGGATTTTTCAAGATTAGTCTTTCAAGCGTGAATCATCTCTTTTTAATTTTATTATGTTTTAGTGCCCCTATAAATGATAAAGGACATTGTCAGAAATCGCCTAAAAACCGCCCAAAAACATTAACCCATCATAATTATTTTCTAATTTTTTTAATACATTAAGCACCCTTTCATTCTAATGGACACTTAAGCATTGAAAAATTAAATAAATAAGTCTTTTAACGTTTATTCTATAATACTATTACAACTTCCGGACGTTTTGGTGCATGGCATGGTCTAAAACCTATCAAGTTCCATAATTTTTGCCGATAAAATCTGTACGAGGCATTACCGTACTTTATTGCTGGGAGTCCATGTATAGTGATGTTCCTGCGGCCATCATAGACAATAAAATATCGATTTTGAAAATAAAATAAATCGATTAAACTGCTTTGAAGACTAGATTTGCGTTAAAAGCTAAAAAGATATTGACACTATTACAAGAAGCTATCTAAAGTGTCCAACTGGTCGAAGGTCGTAAATAAAATAAAAATAATTAGGACCATAAACTGATATTCATGGTATCATAACTGTAAAAGTGTCAGAATCCGATGTTGAATCCAATGCCAGTTGAAGTGAGAGAAACATTATCAACCTAGTATAGTTGCCAATCTCTCATAATCTATGCCAATGAGGGTTTTCGCGATTGAAAAATCCGCCAGATGGCAATACGTAGACGTGAGGTCCAAATGCTGCATGATTGGTTATTTTTGACATGACATTGACAGATAATGTCAAAATCCACCAATCATGCAGCATTTGGACCTCGCGTCTACGCATTGCCATCTCGCGGATTTTTCAATCGCGAAAACCCTCATTCATAGCACATGTATAATAACACAGGCCTGCAAAAAAAAATTTTTTTTTTGGTGCAGCTCTTTTTGTATATACGATCGATAATATGGGTAATCTGCAATATATTGACATACTTCATTTCAACTCATCAGCTCTAGTTTGTCGACTACCCTCATTTTAGTTTTTTTCCCGTCTTGTTCGCAAATAGTCATTACTAGCTGACCCGGCGAACTTCGTACCGCCTTAGCGTAGAGATTTTCTTAATATTTTTTTCCGTAAGAACCATCTTTGGACTTCCACAAACATTTAAAAAAAAGAATTATCGAAATCGGTTCAGCCGTTCACACGTGATGCCGTGACAACGCGAAACGGGTTTCATTTTTATATATATAGATTACAATAACATCGATAAACTTTATGTTACTATTTAGCTATGGATAGTACGTCCAGATGTTGTGTTAACGATCCTGATTCATTTTGATAAGTTGGTGGTGAATACTACTGAAATATCAGCGTGAAACCATTAAAAACACGGCGAATTTTTTGTATTTTGCTTACTTCGGTATTGAAATTCAATACAAAGGTAAGGTGTAGGTGCCTCAAATTGTATGTATAATGTGCGTTGAACATCTGCGAAGATACTAGAAAGGCAGACGTAAGTTTTTGAAGCTTGGAGTGCCTATGATATGGCGAAAATGGCCAATATTTCCAGTTAATTTAACAGAAATTTCCAAGTTTAAGTACTGAAAAACTAAAAGCAGGTGTATTTGATGGACTTCAAATAACTGTATTAATAAAAGACTTCACTAAATTTAAGATTTCTATGAACGATGTGGAATGGTTTGCGTGGAAATCTTTTGTAGCAGTTGTACAAAATTTCCTCGGAAACCATAAGGCTGACAACTATGTAGAATTAGTATAGGATGTGCTGGTTCAATTCAAAGATTTAGGCTGTTATATAGGTATAAAATTACACTATTTTAACAGTAAACTAGATCAATTCCAACAAATTTAGAAGAACTAAGCGAAGAACAAGGAAAACGTTTTCACCAAGACATAAAAACAATGGAGAATAGTTACCAAGGAAGATGGGACGCTCATATGATGACCGACTACTGTTGGAGAATCATGCGAGAATGCCCAAGTAAGTTTCATTCGAAAAAATCACTCAAAAGACAATTTCTTGATGTTTAATGCTAATAAAAATATATATTTATTGTGAAAATTGTTTTTTAGTTATCTCGGGAACTAGAGCTGATAGAGAAAAACTGATTACATTTTTGATATCGCCATGCAGGACTTACTTAAAATCAGGTCTTAGATCCCCGGCACCAAAATGGCTGTAGGCCAGTGTAATAGCCAAATGAACTTTTATAGATTGTGAAAGAGAAGATAAAGATTTTATTATTTTATTAAAATCTTGCCACGAGGTAGTTTTTCAGTAGAAACCAGGATTGGATAATCGCTACAGGCAAGTATCAGAACATTTTATAAATATTTTTAATCGATTATATCCTTGTGAATCGTTTTAATAAATTGTCATTTTACTTTTTCAATTAAAACTTTTTCAATCCCTAGTCTTGTCAAACTGTCATAATGTCAACAAATTACAAATGTCACGTCAGTTGACTCAATTTCAGTCTTCTGTGCGTTTATTGTATTTTTATTTCAATGAAATAGTGCTAAAGGGTTAGTAATAAAAGTGAAAGCCTTTTTTCAGAAAGAAAACCAATGTGGTGCCCTTATTATTCATACTGTTTGAAAGTTACAAGTCAGTGATACAGAGTTGCCGCCATTATAACTATGTGATCAAATAAAAAGGATTAATTCTACTGCTCAAATGGAATAACTTATCCCAAGAGACCGAATATAAAAAAAAACCTCTCCATAGAAATTATCACCATCACGAGGATGTGAATTTTTTTGAGAATTTGATATTGGTCCTGTAAGAAAAGTAGTTGTATTTCAGTAGTAGAATCAACCCTTCTTGTTTCATCAGCAAGAGTAACTATAAAAACGCCCTGTAGGTAGGTATTATTAAGCTGAAGAGTTTGTTTAGTGTCAAAGACTGTCACACAGTGTAACTTAAATTGGCATATTATGATAATGAACATAAAAACTTAAATAAATATTTATGTTAATATTTTTTCTATTTATTTATTTTCCCAAAGCTTCACAGTGACAGCTGAAACAGCAATACTGTTGTAAAACTAAACTTAGAACAAACTGTTACAAATATTTTACAAATTAAAATAAAACCGCATGTTGCTTTACTTTCTCGTATAGGTAATAAATGTAATTAATGGCTAGATTATTAATGTTACTTTGTTACCCTCAATAGTGGGGAGATCTTATAAAATGGTAACCCTGATTTTCATTGTCATTCAAGTGCTCTTTCTTCGCATAGCTTCTGTGATTTGGCCAAGGGCCACACACATTGCGATAACATTATGCGACATTGATTTGACAGCAGCGGAGTGAAGTCTTGCGACTATGCAAAATGATACCCTGTAATCGTAGCGCATATAGACATAGACGGGGCGGGGCACATAGCTCGTAGAGCTGATGGCCGCTGGGGCAGGAAAGTTCTTGAGTGGCGACCGCGAGCCGAAAGACGTAGCGTGGGCAGGCCTCCCACTAGGTGGACCGACGATCTGGTGAAGGTCGTGGGAGGTGCCTGTATGCGAGCGGTGCAAGATCGGTCTTCGTGGAAATCCTTGGGGGAGGCCTTTGTCGTCTTTGACGTCTTTTCGGCTGAAACGAACGAACGAACGATACGTATTACCACTATTTACCAGACATTACTATTTATTGTATACTCGCCGGATTACACGTAGGAGCACGCGCGTTACAGCTTCGGCCTTGCATTATTATAAGATCTTGTTCCGCCATTTTTCGAACTTCCTCCGTGAGGATATCCCCGCCGAATTCTATGATAAACCTATCAAAAGTCATATTCTGCAATGTCAAAATTAATTTGCCGAAATTCGCGAGCCAGCTATGTCAAATAATATTATTAGGTGTCAAACAGGATACTTTCAGAAATTAATATTACGATTTTAAAGATAAGACAAGACAACTTTTTATTGACGAAGTTGCTGGGACAGCTAGAAACTATTTTTTTTCCGGCACTTTAAGAAAATAATAAATGAATGAAAACGTAGCGTGGGACGTCCACCCACAAGGTGGACCGACGACCTGATAAAGGTAGCGGGAAGGCGCTGGATGCAGGCCGCTACTAACCGTGCGATGTGGAAGTCATTGGGGGAGGCCTATGTTCAGTAGTGGACGTCCTGTGGCTGAAATGATGATGATGATGATGAAATGAATGAAAATGACAAATCTTCGAACGTGTATAATACCGTGCCAAAGTAATCATATAATTTTGGCACCTTAATAACTATTGCCGTTTTTGTTGTAAAGATCATGCAGCGCTACTTGCGGATATTATTGGAAAGAAAACTATGTAGGCTCTAGATCTGAAGCCGCTTTAACGAACACGAAGTGCTCATACAATGCGGCGTATTTTCTTCCAGTCTTTAGTCAGGACTTTAGTCGAATTAAAACCCCGGTTGAACGTGATATAGCCGCACTAGAATACGGTGCTTTTTTGCATAATCGCAAGACTTCGTTCCGGTGTCGACCGAATGTTATCACGATGTATGTGGCCCAGGGGTTACTGTAGCCGCTAAGGTTTGAAACTTCTTGCTTAAAATATTGTAGTCTTTGGCATAGACTACGACGGTAGTCATGGAGATAGGAGTTTGTTATCTCGTGTCAGATGTAAATGGTGAAAAGAAAACTCATGATTCGTGTTATTTTTATGCAATATGTAGGTATTTTATAAAAGTGGAACCCCGAGTGATCTCCAAAACCCATTCTATTATTATATACGATTCGGCTTCGATATCTATAATACAATAGGAGTTTATTTCATGTGTCAGATGACAAGGGTGGAAACAACCTACGATTCATGTTGTTTATTTACATGCAATATGTGGGCATATTATAAAAGTGGAATGCCGAGTTGTATTTCTAAAACTTGTTCTATTATTTTATACTATTTGGCTGCGACTCGGCGTGACGACAATACAAAACATTTTTCGCGAATCGGTGTTCATACATTCACACAATACAATCAATGTGATTTAGACGCCATGTCATAAACGACATATTTTAAAATCGCTGTGATTTAATATTCTTAATCATTAATTTTATGGCAAGTGTCCATCAGGAATCATTGTTCTTACACACAGAATCGTATTATTTCGCTTTCGGGTAGTAATATGTCAAAATTGTTGGTTCTTAGGCGAACAATGTATGGAGAACGAACATTGTCCTTTGCCAGCGGTATTCTCTGTTTAATAGTTTCCACTTTTTATGCCCCTGGAATAGGCTTTAAACTTATCTTATAAACTTTTTGAGGCTGCATTTTTTAAAATGGATTCTGTAAATGCATTTTCTGGATTTCAACTGCTGAGCTTGAAGAAAACTAGTATATTTATTGAAGAGTAAACATTGGTGAAATTGTTGAACTAAATATTCTGAAATAAACTCTCATAATAAAATATTTCTTGGTTGTGCATTCCAGAAAGTATCATATTTCGCAATGGTACGAGTAACAGATGGTAAATATTAATTCCATTTTTGTTATCTAAACTCTACATTATTGTTATTCTCAGACCATACTATGATGTGAGTTATTATTATTACAAATATTTTATAACCCATCAACTTAACTTATTGTGCCAAAATCCCTGAATTGACAATACCTTCGACCCAACCCCCAAATTAATTAGTAAATACATTTAAATACATTTTCAACACTAAACTGTTTTCCAACTATCGTACAATACAAAAGCAAATACATAGTTTATATGTATAGAGCAGTCAATACGCCATGCCGAATTTATACAATTAAGAGAAGTTCACAACTGTACAATTAGATTAGGGCCTAATCAAACAAGGCTCACGCCGCTTTATCCGAATATCGGGGTAGGGCTGCCTCTAATTAATTAAACATGTGTAATATAAATGGTATGAAATTTAATGCAAGGTTTGAAGTTTTGCATTTTGTGTTGTGATTAGGTTTTCAAAACTCAAATAACCTAATTAAAAATCTTACTGGTATTATAGTTTGGTTTGGTATTAAAGTGCGGAGAGTTGTATCCGCCTCTACAACCGTTGTTAACAACGCCTCAACGTGACCACGACCGCTCTACCAAGAGCGTAACCTATAAGAAGAATTATAGTTTGGGAGGAAAGATTGATATTTGTTTTTACTATTTTCGTTCCATGCTTATACCAACCACTTAATCGATTCCGTTAGATCTTAGAGATGTTTGATACTGGTAGAAAAAAAATAACATCGCTGTTTTTGGAATGAGGACACTTGCGCGATAGTAACTTTCTTCGACAAACTTAAATTTACGCGGGCAAAACCGTGTGGACAAAAGGTTTGACGTGTGTGTATGTACCTAGAGATAGGAAAAATGTTGAAAGAATGGACTAGTTAGAAGAATTTTAGTCTAATTTAGTTGGAAGCTTCATTTGGCTGTCTTTCTTACTCTTTATCTTGGAACTGCCTAGTCAGAAACGCATCTATAAATATTTCGCAAAATTTAAAACAACTATTTTCCTCTGTAACTTGTGCATGCCAACCCTAACGTCCATCCTTGTTTGAGTTAGTGTGGAGCCGGCCTAATGTTTGCTCCAGTAATTGCCGCGTTTTATTTGCGGCCTAGTAATTTGCGCTTAGCACTTCGTTACAGACGTTTAGTTTCTTGATTGTATTATTAGAGGTGGTTTACATTGGTTTAGGATGTTTGACTGACGCGTAGTTTGAATAAACAATATCTACAAATCATACAAAATTTCAATTAAACAAAATGATTAATATTGTTTCTGTGGCTACAGCAAAGATATTTCTTGAATTAATATTTTAATGATGATGATGACGAAAAAAATTATTGCAGTCAATACTTTTTAATAACACGTGCTAGCTTGACTTCTATTAAGCCATTTGTATATCACATTATACTCACATAAATAACGTTAAATCCAAAGTCATTGTAAAGTGCCAGATACTATGAGAAGAAAATGAATTCAGAAAATGGTTTTTACCTAAAATTCTAGATGAAATCGGTACTAGAATATAAATTAAAGTCTACCGTCTTTATGGATTCCTGACAAATTCACAGTTTCAAAAATCAAAATCAAAATCAAAAAATATATTTATTCAGTTTAGACCACAAGTGGCACTTATGAACGTCAATAGAAAATAATAAAAAAGAAAAGGTAGCCCTTATGGGGCACTTTACATGTCTCCTTATCTTTTGGGCCCTACCAGCGCTTCGAGACAAACATATGGCAAGTGCTGAGAAGAAACGCCGGAACAAACTCAGTCACCACTTATTGCCAGGAATTATCTAACGGTAAGAATAGTCAAATTTAAGTACATCAAATATGTGCAGACTGAACTGACCACGCATCTTTGTCATCAATATAGTCTCGAACCTTGTAGTACCCTTTGGACATAAGGGTATTTTTTATATGTATCTTAAATTTGTTTATTGGCAATTCGACAAGGTTGTGTGGTATTTTGTTAAATATGGTAATACATTTCCCCAAGAATGAATTACCTATCTTATGCAACCTAAATGATAGAACAGCAAGTTTATTCTTATGTCTCGTGTTAAATGTATATGTTAAATACTTTTCTTAGTAAATAAATGTATATGTTTACGGACATACATAATGTTATCAAATATGTATTGCGAAGCCACAGTCAATATATTGATTTCTTTAAAAACTTCTCTAAGCGAGTCACGTGGTTTAAGACCGTATATTGCCCGAACAGCTCTTTTCTGTAAAATGAAAATTGATTCTATGTCTGCTGCTGAGCCCCACAGTAAAAGACCATAAGACATAATACTATGAAAATAACTAAAATATACAAGCCTTGCTGTTTCAACATCAGTCAAGTTTCTGATCTTTCTCACCGCAAAGGCAGCTGAACTAAGTCTTCCCGCCAAGGCAGCAATATGGGGGCCCCATTGTAATTTACAGTCTAGGGTAATACCTAGAAAGACAGTAGAGTTTATCAGTTCAATGCGTTCTTTATTTACTGTAATATTAGTATTAACTTGTTTGACATTAGGCATAGTGAATTTTAAACATTTAGTTTTTTTTGCGTTTAATAGCAAATTATTAGTTGTAAACCAGTCTAATACTTTGGAAAGAGCATTATTCACGTCGTCAAATATTTCCTGACGCCTGTCAGTTTTAAAAATTAAAGAAGTGTCATCAGCAAATAATACTATCTCACAAAGGTCCTTTGAATAAAAAGGTTGTATACCTGGGTTTGTATACCTGGTAACAAAGGGACGAGGATCCAATATAGTCTTTGAGTAAAAATTCAGAGGTAGCCAACCTTTAGACGTTTATGAGGTTTTATTCGAAGGCAAATTAATTAAGGCACAGCTCAGCAGACGGCTGTTGGGGGAAACATAGTGCTGCGTTTGAACCTGTGATAGATATAAGGGAGTTTTACTACATTATGGTTAAAGAATTGGGCTCTCTTGTCGCAGACCTTATGATTCAATAGGTACCCGTAAAAGACACACAGTTTAAACGTACGATAGAAATAAACGATATTATTATTATTATTATAGAGACAAAGCAGTTTTACTATGGATAGAGACTTGAATTTTCTGGACCTATAAGGTCTGACTTATGTCCTAAATAGTTAAAAAAAATTATTTTGGTCACAGTTTGTTGTGTTTCCAAATTACAGACTTGACTCATTCAATCATTAAAAGCCTTCTTAATCATCATTTCAGCGAATAAGATTGACTAGTTTAGACGTAAGCTAACCCAAGGCACGCCACAAATCTCAGTGCTCAAACGCCACAAGCAAAGTGTCGCTGTGGCTGATGCTTTTTTTAGCCACAGCGTGCTTTGCTTGTGGCGGTTGGCCACAGCGACACTCTTAGGGTCAGTTGCACCACCAAACTTTAACCGTAACAATAACAATAACCGGTGTTTTTGAATGGAGTTTGAGAGATTTGACGTTTGTCAAAGTTGAAATAAGATGGTGCCTGCCTTAAGATCATTGGTTAATCGAGCACTGCTGCACTGGTGTTCCCCATTACATTTGAGTGTTTTAGGATACATTGAGCTTAAATGTTAGATATGCCTTTTATTCATTATTATCAAAATATTTTCAAATTAATAGCCAGTTTAAGTAGCTAGTCAACTTGCCTTTTAAACTGTTTCAGTTTGGACGATGGGGCACAAAGGTGCATCTCATCAGATCCTTTGGCGACCGTGTCCAGTGCAAAACGATGGGGGTAATGGGTTTACTGCGCTTTGTGTTGCAGGAATATTGTTTATGGTGGATTTGATATCAATTATTAATAAAATAATAAGATTTTGTGATCACTAGCTGACCGGAGACCTACCGCCTAGGTGAATAAAAAAATGGATTCGTACCGCCTATGTTCATTAAAAAATGTCGGATTTTGATGGTGAAAGAATTTTTCAAATCGATTAGCAGTTTCGGAGCAATACAAATAAACAATCAAATCTTTCCTCTTTATAGTATTAGCTTTAACGTAGATAAAAAAAGTATTTAAAATGGGAAATGGTTTTCCTCAAATAATTGAGGGAGAGTCATACAGAGTACTTCACCTTTGTAGTCTGTATTAATACCTACCTCAGTCAATTCAATGAGTAAAATATTGTGGAGTATGTACCAAGAAGTACCACTAAAGAACCAAGTGAGAAAACAAAATAATGTTATTTTTATTTACAAATCACCTTACTTAAAGTAAAGTTTCAAATTCAATTTTATCATTATCTATTTGGATCGTATGAGATTTTGTTAAAATAATATTATACCTTCAGACAGACTTCGCAAAATTAAATTCTACATTTACTCGTAAATTCAATTTATTCACACTGATCCAATTTTGCACGTCTCATTTCAATAAAAGTACCCGTAATACTTTTATATGGAATAATATAATTTAAAATACGTTGAACAAAATACCACGAACTATAAAATTATTCCACATTTTCCTCAATTTATTTATTACTAGCTTACCACCCGTGGCTTCGCCCGCTTGGAATTTTGTCTGTCACAAAAAAAACTTTATCGCGCGCGTCCCTGTTTCAAAAACCGGGGTAAAAACTATCATATGTCCTTTCCCGGGACTCAAACTATCTCTATGCCAAATTTCATCAAAATCGGTTCAGTGGTTTAGGCGTGAAAGCAAGAGAGACAGACATTCGCATTTATAATATTAGTATAGATTAGTAAAGATTTTAGGAATTAATAGGTACAATCTTCATAATCTTTTTTACCGCGACTAAGTTACCCACGTAATTTACATTTACAACTGATGCAGCCAAATAATTTCAAAAAGAGGTATATAAATTATATCTAGAAGGGAGAAAATAAGTTGTTTACATTAAACACCGTAAACAGAGTTAATAAACATCCAGACGGAGTAAATAAAAATACTGTAAATACGATGCTGATTTTCAAAGGGCGGTATTCATGTAACGTAGCGGTATAGTAACGAGAGAGTAGACATGGATATAAAGTTACAAAATGAGGTGCATTTTATTATAATAAAATAATAATTCTATTTAGTTAATTAAAAAAATTCCTCGGTCGTTCATCATCATCATCATCATTTCAGCCACAGGACGTCCACTGCTGGCTGAACATAGGCCTCCCCCAATGACTTCCACATCGCACGATTGGTAGCGGCCTGCATCCAGCTGTTACCTTTATCAGGTCGTCGATCCACCTTGTGGATGAACTTCGGTCGTTTCGATGGAGTTTTTTTTCCTAGAACGTATTCATATCAGGGAAGGTCCTTTATTGTTATTTTCCGTCTAATTACGCCATTGATTGCTGAAAACATAGTGCAAGCCACCGACTTGCTCGATAGACCGACGACACCAGGAAAATGGCTGGCAGTAGCTGGATGAGAGTGATACTTCGTAACGTTCTTTAGGAAAGGTTTACATTTAGCTGTGAGCTGCTTTATTTTGATGTGCCGCGTGTGTAGTACATAATTTTATTTGTCTTATCTAGAATACTTTATAGTCTTTATATTTTGTATGTAAATATACCACATGGAATTTGCTTCTCATCTAAGGGTGGGTTGCACCATCTTACTTTGACTTTGACAAACGTCAAAAATCTATCAAACTCCATACAAAATGCACCGGTTATCGTCATAGTTACCGTTAAAGTTAGGTGGTGCAACTCAGTCTAAGTGTTTTACGCTTTTATTACTTTCATTATTACTTTGATAAAATACCTATATCATCTTTACAAATTAATGTCTAACATAAGCTTTATAATAGTCAGCATAATTTAAGTGTTAACAATATACCTATGCACATTACACGTGTTTCGATATCACCACCGTCAGACTAAACATTTTCAGTCTTTTTGGACTATTGCGTTGTAATGCAAAGTTTAATTGTATTTTTGGTATTACTTCTGCAAAATACTTAATCAACGCCCACAATCCCACATACTCCTAATTTCTGGTATCTTAACTCCCAAAAGCATTTAGAAGTGCGATAAAAACTTGGACACGTATAAAACAGCCGTTTACAAAACTCATCATAACTCGAGACGCGGTTTATTGCGCGTTGGGTAGCGGTAACGATGTGGCAACACTGACGAGTCCGATGCGAGGACGTGACGACACGGGATAATCGACATTATCTGGACTCGGATTCTTCTGGTTAGTTTATAACATACCAGACTTTACTTAGCTCCCTGCCGGGCTAGGATGCGCGCCGTGACAAAATTTTATCGATGATTTTAGACGACAAATGTATGGGCTTATCGCGTAAAATCGATAAAATTTTGTGATTAACGCTTATCGCGGCGCGCATCCTAGGCCTACTGGTGGTCTACCACACTAATATACGTCGGACGGCTGTAATGATGTGGCAACACTGACGAGTCCGATGCAATACCTGGATTTGGGTTGTTTGTTCTGTTTCAGCCAGATAACGTCCACCGCTGAATATAGGCATCCCCCAAGGATTCCACAACCACCGTTCCTACACGCCCGCATCCAGGTACTTTCTGCGACCTTCACCAGATCTTCGGTTCACCTAGTGGGAAGCCTGCCCACACTACGTCTTGCAGCCTGTGGTCGCCATTTGAGAACTTTTCTGCCCCAACGGCCATCAGCTCTATCAGCTATGTGCCCCGCCCACTGCTACTAGAGTATATCAATTTTATTGTTATTCTGCTTAGATTTTTACAGCTATATCTATTACCATTGCGATGATGATGCGGCAACACTGACGAGTCCGATGCGAGTACGTGACGCTACGGGATAATCGACAAGATAATGGACTCGGATTCTTCTGATTAGATTTTAACAATACCAGACTACTATCATAATTTCTCCAGAATCGAGACACACATTAATTTCAAAAGTAGCAATTTAGAAGAGCCATAAAAACTTCCACACCGAGCGAATAAAACTCGCGGAGTTTATTACACTAAGGATAGGGATAATGAAGTGAATACGGACTCCGTAATGCAAGTCACGTGATGAAATAGAAGGAATCTGAACATTACTTGCGCCTTGTTGAATCATGTTTTAAAATACAGAACTATCCAAACTACTTAATTACAGTGCTAAAATTAGTTACAACTGCGCACCTCGCTAGAATGCGACTCTCCGTCGCACTCACCCGCACACCTTCCCGCGTTCGCTCCGTCCGTACCAGAGGGTGTGACGTCACTGCTACCAAGTGCGCAGCTAACTCGATCGGGTTGTATTATTATAATCGTTTCCAAGATCTAGCAGGTCTTTTGAAGCTTGGTGAAATGTTTTAAAACAGACGCGCTTTGGAAATTAATTAGAAAAATAACTTACATGTTTTTGGCAGCGTTTACCATCGACTTTGTGTTGATGAACACGAAATGTGAATGTTGTAGTGTCTCTAGATAGGTACCTATCTATACTAATTTATAAATGCGAAAGTAACTCTGTCTGTCTGTCTTGCTTTCACGCCTAAACGACTGAACCGATTTTGATGAAATTTGGCGTAGAGATAGTTTAGAGTCCCGGGAAAGGACATAGGATAGTTTTTATCCCCTTTTTGAAACAGGGACGCGCGCGATAAAGTTTTTCTATAACAGACAAAATTACACGCGGGCGAAGCCGCGGGCGGAAAGCTAGTTTTGCATAATGCCTAGATGAGAAAAATATAAATTTTTATTACCAAAACAAAAATAAATACAAAATTACATCAACATAATGTGACACAAAATTGTTATGACGTAGCAACTTCGTTACGAATCTGCGTCATCTACAACTACGTGATGCTGGTCACGTAGTTCGTCGAGGTTTGTAAGAGTAAACTACAGGAATAATATTGATAACGTCCATGAAATAGGACACAGTAAAGTTAGGGCTTTTAAAGACTTGTTGTGTGAACTTTCATACTAGTACGTAATACTTAGGCTGAGTTGCACCACCTAACTTTGACCGTAACTTTGACGATAACCGGTGGTTTTTGTATGGATTTTGACAGATTTTTGACGTTTGTTAAAGTTTAAGTAAGATGGTGCAACCCAGCCTAAATGTGTAAAATTTTGACGACGAAAAGGATTACACTCAAAAGGGATTTATTAAATCACCTATATCCAATTTTAACCTATGTGCTTTTCAACTGTTTGTATCTCCCTCGCATAGAGGAAAAAGAAATAATAAAATTAATCATCAATGATAAAGCCTATTATAATCGATTTATTAAAGAAACAATATGTAAATCACAATATTATTTTCATACCCATACGTGTACCTAGTAGGTATTTTGTTTTCTGGTTATTGGTAGTCTGTTTTATATTGTAGGCAATAAAGTTATGTCAAAACTATTACAGTCAAAAAAACTCATAATCGGACAAAACCAAACCAAAAAAAAGTGGTTTGACTGATGCCCTTGGTCAATATCACTTTAGACCGATTATGAGTTTTGACTGCAACATTATTTAACTAAAAATATTCATCAAAACCATTTGAGACCAACGGGATTGTAAAAGACAGCGCCAAGTTAATGAAACAAAACAAAAGCGGGAACCATTCAAAACGACTTTTCAGTGAATTACGGTACGCGGGTCACGTACAGCCATAATGTTGACGTTTTGCCCGTAAACACTCTATGGTGCTGAAATATTGACAGCCACCCATCTTACGGTCGCGAACTGCTGAAAACTGGAACATTTATCTTTGAAAATACTGAAAAATACTCGTCTTCATAAACCAGCTTCATGTCACGGGTAATTGATAACAATAGATGATAGATGAAGAAGCACTCATAAGATAATTATTATTACTGACGGGATTGCTACCATGTACCTTAATTTTGAGTTTCCGATATTTCAGCACTTTTGCAAGCGCCGGTCAAGGAGTAACTGAGGAAACTAACTAATATTTATATTAGTGACCATGAAAGTTTAAAACACTCATAAGATAGTTGTAACTTTCGTTCGTTCATTTCAGCCAAATGATGTCCACTGCTGGACAAAGGCTTTCCCGAGGAATATCTATTATAAGTATATTTTATTTCTAATTTGTCATTTTCGTGATGTATTAGGTACAACCTTTCCTGCCCCAGCGGCCATCAGCTCTACGAGCTATGTGCCCCGCCCACTGCCACTTTATTTTAGCGATTCTGCGGGCTATGTCAGTCACTCTGGTTCTCCTACGAGTCTCCTCATTTCTGATTCGATCACGTAGGGAAACTCCGAGCATAGCACGCTCCATCGACGGTCGAGTGGCGACCACGAGCCGGAAGACGTAGCGTGGGCAGGCCTCCCACTAGGTGGACCGACGATCTGGTGAAGGTCGTGGGAGGTGCCTGGATGCGAGCGGCGCAGGATCGGTCTTCGTGGAAATCCTTGGGGGAGGCCTTTGTCCAGCAGTGGACGTCTTTCGGCTGAAACGAACGAACGAACGAACGATTACAACCTTGCACTTCAGTGGAGTAACTATGATGTAAAATGTTCATTAAGGTATGATTATTAAATTGATTGTTATATCATACTTATTATTATTCTGTGGTTATATTAATAAGGTAGGCGCTTGATTATCTCTGAAGATATTTTCATTAAACCCATATATTGAACTTACGTAATTCTTTTTCAAGGCGTAGTTAAGATTTACTGAGTCCTTCAGTCGTGGTGTCAAGTTTAAATAAAAGGTTTGTCTGATATGGTGTAGAACCTATTTCGGATACACTTACCTACCTTTATCTTCATACTTAGTCTTTATTTTAACTCATACTTATTGTCCCCTTTGCAGAAACAACTTGTGTATCACTATGTAACATCACGCTTACACGATTCGTTCTGAGAATCACTAGCGTTCTATAAGCTTATACCCGAAAATGTTTGCTAAACAAGATACAGTACTCCTTTAGCTACTAGTGCACTAGATATTGACACAAATAAATATGGTTAATATTTTGTTATCCTTACATTTAATTTATCAAGAAAAAAGCTCATGAATTTGAAAAAAACTGGAAGGAAATTAGAGAATTAACATGACTTTTTTCGAAACATAAGAAATCATGTAATTTAAGCATTTATCTGATTCAAAAATGATAAATCTGACCATCGCTCTACCCTTGCTCTACCATCTTCAAAACCATCTTTTCTTTCCACCTTCATTCGTTTCAGTCGAAAGACGTCCACTTTTGGACAAAGGCCTCCCCCAAGGATTCTTCGTTCCACATAATTAGAGGTAAATAGAGGGTGCAGTTTTCCTAATAGCCCTGTATTTTGTTTGATACACAATACAATTAAGACTGTCCTATAATCTATAGGTACTTATATTACTTACAACATTTTCTGTCATTTCACTCTAATTCTCATTTTGTTCAAATTAATCTTCAATTACCTATTGCGAAAGAACCAATTCTGAAAGAATAAAATCTTCTGAATCTCTTTCCATTATGCCATTACATGGCAAACTAACCATGAAATGGGTCCCGACACATGTTATTCACAATAATCATCCTCGGCCTGATACCCTGAGTGGATGCGACGTTTCTACTATATGTGAATTTAGGTAGGTACCTATGTCACATTTGGGAAATAGATAAGGACTTGTATGTAAATTACTAAGGGCCGGCCCTTCTGAACACTCCTTTCTGAATTTAGATTTTTACTTGAGCATGGTCATCTTATTTAAGTATGCACATCAAATTCATCCTTGAACCACGTTCAATTTGGTCAATATTCATTAACAATGGCATTTCATAGGAACACCGAAAAATAGATGCAAGAATTGTCTGAAATTCAATAATTATAGCAATCACTGAGTTATTTGGCCCTAAATGTTGAAGAAACTGCTGTCTTAAAAAATCTTTATAATAATAATAATATGTATTATGAAAAAGCTGTCTATAAATATGGTTATAAAGGTACTATTATGTGCTAGTGCTAAGCAGTTTAAAGCCGCACATTTTTACCACAAAAACAAAATCATAACCAACAATTTGTCCACTAAAATCACACATGTCCTTTATGAAAAATATAACCTTTGAGACAGTTCCTACCACTAAATCAAGTGAACCGTAAGAACTAAAAAGGTCGGCTGTACCTTTCCAAGACTCATATAATTTTTCGTGAAAGAGCCATCTTTCGCAAATTTCTTTCTCCCACTATCCCTTGCAATTATGGTAGGCTTTGCCGATAGGAAATCACGCACGGCTGTACAACAAACTTATGGAGTTGTTAGTGTGAGAGAAATTGAACCGAAACACTCAAGATATAAGGAAATATTGATGGTAGAAGTAAACATTGTTCATGTCTCGTCATTTAATGATGTCGTGAACGACATGCTTTGATCTCGTTTAAGAAGTGTGGTGCAAATGATAAGAGGATCTTATAGATCTTTACAGTTACATGAGATTACTGTTTACTCTACATTCTTTTACGTACGAATAGGTCATAAAAAATCTGGTTATAAATTAGATTTGGCTTAAGCAGACGTAGGCGACTGAAACGGCTACAGTACGGCTAGCACGAAAAACTTTCGAGTTCGAAAGTTCGTTTGCGAAAACTACAACAGCGCCCTTGAACGTGTCGTAAAGTGAACTTAGAATGAGAAATGGTAGCACGAAACTTATTTTGAGAACCAAAATTGTCACGTTATCGTTTAATTCGAAGGTTGAGTATCGATTTTATCGAATACGCAAACGATTCGAAGACGAAAGTTGTTCATGCTAGAGGTACCGTTCTAATAAATAATTGCCAGTCTCAGTTCATCATCATCATCATCTCAGCCATAGGACGTCCACTGCTGAACATAGGCCTCCCCCAATGCTTTCCATGCTGCCCGGTTGGTAGCAGCCTTTTTTTTTTTTTTCGTCAGGAAATGCATGAAATTGCATACCCACTGGCCCGGGGGAACCAGTGGGTTATGTAAGGCTCTCCCTACCAGATGGGCAGGGCCTACTTACTAAAACCTGACGGTGTCCTCCCGAAGTCTTTGGGACGGAGCTGCGAGTTATTGTCCGAGCTAGACGGCCTAGACATTCTTTCGCGGCTCCGCCCCGGACTGTGGCTCGCTCTGTTTGAGCAAGCGACGACTGGCTTCAGGGGAGTAGTACCTCCCCTGGTCTTCGCTAACGGTGCGCGTGAACACATGCGCGCGCCGCCGCCACGGGTCCTCCTTTAGCGGCCACCAAACACCCCCGTGTCTAGTAGCCGAGGACCCTTAAGAGGGGGCATGGAGATGGTAGTGTCTCCTGCGGTGTCCTGGACGTCGGCGACGGTTCGGTGGAGCGTCAGGCGAGGCCTCTCGCTCCCTCTCCGCCGCTTCTTTCTGCGACATGACCTCCTCACAGAAGTGGAGCACCGCATGCCATGCATCTGGGCTCTCTAGCATACGAGGCAGGATGGCCCGTAAGGAGAGATCTTGTCCTACCTGTTCCACGAGGATTTCGCGCTCTGCCACCCAAGCTTGGCACACTTCGAGTGTGTGCTGCGCGGAATCCTCGATGCCCTCTCGACAATGCCAGCAAGTGGCACTTTGCTCCCGTCCTATCCGAAATAGATAGTCGCCGAAACAGCCGTGGCCAGTTAGTATTTGGGTCGCTCTATAAGAGAGACGACCGTGTTGCCGCCGTACCCACTCCTCCAACACCGGATGTATGGCGTTTATGGTACGACGGCCTGATTTACTCTGGGCCAGACGGCGCTTCCATGTCGGTTGGTAGCAGCCTGCGTCCAGCGCCTTCCTGCTACCTTTATGATGTCGTCGGTCCACCTTGTGGGTAGACGTCCCACGCTGCGATTTCCGGTACGTCCAGTCCCAATTACTTTTGGGCAATCAGGATTATTGTAATTTTAATTAATGATCTAATAAATGAAAACGTATTAACCCATTATAGACTGAGTTTTCTTATAGTGTCAGATTTTTGTTTTTTTTTATATATGTTCATAATTATGGTCTACATAATGCTATACAAGCATTAAAAAAATGATCCGACCTGTAATCTAGAAAAAAAATGCTGGTACCATATGGTACCGCTAGCCTCTTACCGTGTCAGTCGGTTAAAACATAACTTTATCATGGACTTTATAAAAATAGGGTAAATTATATATTTTATTATTATTATTATATGTATTAATATACAAGCAAATAACTGAAGTGATATTAAATGTAAAAAAACTGTATATTGGGTAAGGAATATTCATTTTTATCTTTGAATATTCAAAAATTTGGAATGGAGCTTGGCATTGCACGCTGCACTTAGCCCCACGTAACATTTCCTATACTCTAATATTGTTCGAGAATTGCAATTATCTCGAGTTCGTTCTATAAATATCTGCTTCGTCTTGGGACCTTCATCGTCCTCCAAAACTGCCAATGTTTCGTGTAAGTATGTAACTAAAATAAACAAAAACCCATGGTTTTGTAAAGTATAGGAAACTATTTTACTTTATCTTCCTGTATACCTTATATACCATTGAATATATCACACATTCCCAATAAATACAGTAAAAACTAAAAATCATAAAATAATGAAAAAGACACGGTAAGCGGCTAGCGGTACCGTACGGTACCAGTAATTTTGACATACAATATTTCCAATTATTATTACCTATCAACGTAATTTTACACCATTTCATAATTAGAGCACTTATGGAGAATACAAGATTGTAACAAAATCAGTATTTCACTATCACACAAAAAAAATATGATCACTTACTTGAATGGCGCGTCAATTTTTAAGAGAAAATTTTGATGCGCTCACTTCAATCATTTATTACACACAACTGAAAAGAATAACTGTCAATTTTTATTCCTAGAAGCATAGACCATATCTATTGGCTACGACTTGCATCAATCAGAGCACTGCATCTTTTCACGTGTTAATGTATAGAGCCAAATTAAAACACACAAAAAAGTGGTACCATATGGGACCGCTAGTCTATAATGGGTTAAGGTAAAGTTGAAAACATAAATTGTAGGAAAAACATTTTTATTATGATTTCGGCATACTCTGCATAGGTTGTACTTTATCCCACTTGCCTTCGAATGTAGGGGAGGCCTCAGATATCAAGCGTGTAGAGTCAATGTCAATCATTTTATAGTACCGCTTATTGTATATTCTATATTTTTCACAATATCTGATCTTTCAACTTGCACCACAACCCTGCATCGTGGAACTCGCCGCACCAATAGTTGCGGACTATCAAAGGAGGCTCCAACTCCGGCAACTTCCAACGGTTCCGTACGACGAGGTTTTTTCGCAACTAATATTAGTTCAAGGAACTAATTGGAACTAAAAAGTATTCGTGAATGCCGATTCTTGGTCCTTTTTAGATGTGTCCAGATTTGGTTCGATAAATAAATAGCAGAATAGAATTACTTTATTCAGCACTAGCTTTCCGCCCGCGGCTTCGCCCGCGTGGAATTTTGTTTGTCACAGAAAACCTTTACCGCGCGCGTCCCTGTTTCAAAAACCGGGATAAAAACTATCCTATGTCATTTCCCGGGACTCAAACTATCTCTATGCCAAATTTCATTAAAATCGGTTCAGTGGTTTAGGCGTGAAAGCAAGACAGACAGACAGAGTTACTTTCGCAATTATAATATGAAAGTATAGATGTAACATTTAGGGCTAGTTCAGAGATTCGTCCCACAACAGGTTCGTCCCACTGGGACAAAACACTGAATTCAAAAAAATATATATTTTTCGTTCTGGATTCGTCCCATTTAATTTATTCTTTAACATAATGAGATTTAGTACCGTCAGATTCAATGAAATAAAAGCAAACATGAATGTTAACAATGTCTGTAAATAAATAAATAAATAAATATATCTTTTGACAATTTCACACAGCGCTATCTAGCCCCAAAGTAAGCAATTAATATGCTTGTGTTATGGGTGCTAGTTTAACGGATATACTACATATTATATACTTTTTAAATACATACATGTGGCAGCCGCCACATACAAACCTTGAGCATACGTGCGAGCATCACTGCGGCGCGCTCCTGACTGAGAAACTTGACCTAATTTCATATTATGTTTTATAATCATAGATGCGGGTGAGTTTGAAACTTATAAATATTTGTGTACCTTCTTTTATGTATAATTTCCGTGTCGTGTGAAACAGAAACATTGTAACTTCTTGCTGTCCTTGTTTAACTTTCTTAATATTAATATTTATTCTACCGTCTTTTTACGTGTATTTCTATGTTGTGTGAAACAGATATATTGTAATGTTAGGCTATCTTCTTCTAAATTATTTATTGTGTACCCTACTTTTTACTATTTTTTGTGTAACGTGAAACAAGTATAGTGATCGTCTTTCTATCTCGTTTTAACTGTTGATTGTGTTTTGTAGGTAATTGTTTTATTGTCGCACCTTTAATTGATTGTACTTTTTTATGTGAAATAGATGTATCGTTTGTCCCTGTCATATTTTGTAAATTTTGTGTATATAAGACCGCCGTTTCGGAAAATAAATATTCATTACGATTTTGGAGTCCGACTATTATTGAGCACCCATTCCCCGCACAGTGGTGACCCTACAATGAACAACGCACCTGAAACATCGCAAACTCCGGCAACCGCCATCTCGCCAACAGTAATCCCGATCAACCATGAAAACGCTGAAGTATCTGGAGTATCCGTCGGACTACGAATTCCACCTATATGGAGAGACAAGCTACGAGGATGGTTCGCACATTTCGAAGCTGTAATGTCACCCCACAAGAAGAGTGATCAAGCCATGTACGAGCTTGTGCTGGGACAGCTGGAACGTCAAGACATTGATGAGGTCTACGACATTTTGAAGCATCCACCTGAGAAAAACAAATACCAAACCATCAAGAAACGACTACTGGAAGTGTACGAAGACTCTGCACAGAAAAATGTCCAACGTGTGATCGCCGGAATGGAACTTGGTGACCTCAAGCCATCACAATTATTACGCCGAATGCAAAACCTTGCCGACGACCATCTACCTGAAATTACGCTGCGAGGAATGTGGCTCAACCAACTACCTTCAAACATAAGCTCAATTCTTGCAATTAGTGAAAATTCAAGCCTGAGTGAAGTTGCCATGATGGCAGATAAGATGATGGACCAGCAGCAGTCACAACGTGAAATATCAGCTGTATATCAACGACCACAGCCAACTCCATCAACATCTACCCCACAACAAGAAGTATACGCAATCAATCAGCAGTACACACCTAGTTCGTCAAGATACCGCACTCTAGAAGAGAAGATTGACAAGTTAACGGAAGCTGTGACACTTTTACTGACTGCAAATGCAACGGCCAACAACTATCGAGGCAGAACAACGCAGCGCTGGCAAAACGGTCGCTCCTACTCAAGATCGCAGAGCCGAGGCCGCTATTCACAATCACAACGCAGTGCAACGCCCAGCAACTCGCCGTATTGCTATTTCCACCGCAAGTTTGGTCATCAAGCTAAAAAATGTGCAGAACCCTGTACATTTCTGAAGACAACCCATCAGGAAAACTGAAACCTGCGTTGGCAGAGACGGGTACCGGCGCATGGGATGAAACAAACCGTCTATTTATTACTGATAAGAAGAGCAAGCTGCTATTTCTCATTGACACCGGTGCGAACATATCAGTTATACCCAAACGAAGTGGCAAGAAAATGAAACAGACAACGTTTAATTTGTTCGCCGCTAACAATACAATAATACCCACATATGGAGAGCAAACACTGGAATTGGACCTCAACCTACGTCGTCCTTTCAAATGGAAATTTATCATCGCAAACGTCAGCAAGCCAATCCTGGGCGCAGATTTCTTGAAACACCACAACTTGCTCGTCGATATCGCCGGCCGCAGCCTAATTGATAAATTAACAAACTTATCAACCAAGGCATTCACTTGCAACTACCCGACACCAACGATACGAAGCATAGATACAAGTCAGAAGTACCACAATATATTGGCTGAATATCCAGACATCACACGCATATCTTCGATGAAAGAAGCACCTAAACATCGCATCGAGCATTACATTGAAACCAGTGGACCACCGCTTTACTGCAAAGCTCGACCGATACCGCCCCACCGTTACACCGCTGCGAAGAAAGAATTCCAAACAATGATGGACCAGGGGTTATGCCGTCCGAGCAAAAGCCCTTGGGCGAGCCCGTTGCACATCGTCCCAAAGAAGAATGGCGACATAAGAGTGTGTGGTGACTATAGAAGGCTCAATGCAGTTACCAAGCCAGACCGCTACCCCGTGCCTCGTCTGAAAGATTTTACATACCTACTGCAAGACAAGAAGATCTTCTCTACCATAGATCTAAACAGAGCGTACCAGCAATTGCCTGTCTTCAGCGAGCACATTGAGAAAACGGCTATCATCACACCTTTTGGCCTGTATGAGTTCCCTAGAATGTGTCCGGGACTGAAAAATGCTGGACAGACATTTCAACGATTTATCCATCAAGTCCTACAAGGCATAGACTACGCATACCCGTTCATTGATGACGTCATAATCGCTTCAGAAAATAGCTGTCAACACGAAGAACACCTGCGCAACGTCTTAAGCAAACTCAACGAGTATGGTATCACAATAAATCCATCAAAATGTGTATTGGGTGAAGAAGAAGTGAAGTTCCTTGGCTACACAGTGTCTCAACACGGAATCAAACCACCCGAAGAAAAGGTCCAGGCTATAACTTCAATACCTAAACCAACAACTATTGAAGAACTACGAAGATTTCTCGGTACTATAAATTTCTACCGTGACGCCATACCTAAAGCAGCCATCATTCAATCTCCACTGAACGCATACTTACACAACAGCAAACGCAAAGACAAGACGAAGATTGAGTGGACTGAAGAAGCTACGATTGCATTTGAAGCGTGTAAAGAAAGCCTAAGAAACGCAGCTTTACTCGCCCACCCTGCACCGAACGCGCACATCTCATTAATGTGTGACGCCTCCAATAACTGTGCTGGAGCTGTGCTACAGCAGTACGTGGACAAGAAATGGCAACCGCTGGGATATTTCTCAAAGAAGTTCTCTGAAGCACAAAAGAAGTATTCTACCTACGACCGCGAGCTTTTGTCTATCTACATGGCAGTTAAACATTTTAGAAAAATGTTTGAAGGTAAACCACTTACCATATTTACGGATCACAAGCCTATCATCTTCGTCCTGCAAAAGAAGACATCAGACAGTGAAACTCCAAGACGCAGCAGACAAATATCCTTCATAAGTGAGTTTACCAACGACATACGCTACATAAGTGGAAAAGAAAATGTTGTCGCCGACACATTGTCTCGAATTGAAACCATAACCTGCCCTACAACACTGGATTACGAACAACTAGCCGCCGCACAACAACAAGACCACACCCTGCGAGAACTGAAACAACAGAAAAACCTAGTTTTAAAGATGATAGAACCACCAAATTGTAACTACAAGATCAACTGTGAAACTTCTACTGGAAACATCAGACCATACTTACCAGATGAATTTCGACGCATAGCATTCAACGCCGTGCATAATATAAGTCATCCTG
Source organism: Ostrinia nubilalis (assembly GCF_963855985.1). NCBI lineage: Eukaryota > Metazoa > Arthropoda > Insecta > Lepidoptera > Crambidae > Ostrinia > Ostrinia nubilalis. Next base: position 1,712,300 of record NC_087101.1, read on the forward strand.
GAACGAGAACTACAAAGAAAATCATGAAAGAAAAATACTTCTGGCCGTCTATGAACGCAGACCTAGGCAAATGGACTAAGTTGTGCATGCCGTGCCAAAAGTCCAAAGTTCAACGACACACAAGCAGCAGTTATGGTGAATTTCAACCCGCCGACCGATTTCAACACCTACACGTTGACATAGTTGGCCCACTTCCGCCTTCAACTGAAAACCACAAGTATCTTCTAACGATGATTGACCGCAACACCCGCTGGCCTGAAGCTATACCACTACACAACATAACTGCAGAAACCGTGGCGAAGAATATCTATGAATCCTGGATATCTCGCTTTGGTTGTCCTACCACCGTGACCACCGATCAAGGGCGACAGTTTGAAAGCCAGTTATTTACATCGCTAACCAAACAACTTGGAATCGAAAAAACAAGAACAACACCGTACCACCCGCAATGTAATGGAATAGTAGAAAGATGGCACCGATCACTCAAGACAGCACTGACAGATAAACTTATCGACCAACGAAATCACTGGCTACAGGCATTACCAACAGTACTACTTGGTCTACGAGCTGCTACACGAAACGACACAGGCGTGAGCGCAGCACAACTCGCTTACGGCTGTAGTATCAGACTCCCTGGCGATTTCTTCAATACGTCACCGAATAACGACTACACTTATGTTGATCAACTACGGCAAACAATAAGAAACTATCAAGCCACGGAAAGAAAAAGAAATAACACCAATATATTCGTTCACGAAGACCTGAAGACCGTCAATAATGTGTATTTACGCATCGATTCATCACGAAAGTCACTGCAACCACCATACGAAGGCCCTTATCCGGTACTGAAACGAGATGACAAAATACTACCCGATCGAGAAGTCAACGTATCAATCGACCGAGTGAAACCCGCATACACACTGAATGAAGACGCAAATCACATCACTGGCACTGGACGCAACACTACCGGCACTACAATAACAACACGTTCTGGACGCACTGTGAAGCCCGTGGTACGCTTCGCTTGAGGGGGAGCTATGTGGCAGCCGCCAGATACAAACCTTGAGCATACGTGCGAGCATCACTGCGGCGCGCTCCTGACTGAGAAACTTGACCTAATTTCATATTATGTTTTATAATCATAGATGCGGGTGAGTTTGAAACTTATAAATATTTGTGTACCTTCTTTTATGTATAATTTCCGTGTCGTGTGAAACAGAAACATTGTAACTTCTTGCTGTCCTTGTCTAACTTTCTTAATATTAATATTTATTCTACCGTCTTTTTACGTGTATTTCTATGTTGTGTGAAACAGATATATTGTAATGTTAGGCTATCTTCTTCTAAATTATTTATTGTGTACCCTACTTTTTACTATTTTTTGTGTAACGTGAAACAAGTATAGTGATCGTCTTTCTATCTCGTTTTAACTGTTGATTGTGTTTTGTAGGTAATTGTTTTATTGTCGCACCTTTAATTGATTGTACTTTTTTATGTGAAATAGATGTATCGTTTGTCCCTGTCATATTTTGTAAATTTTGTGTATATAAGACCGCCGTTTCGGAAAATAAATATTCATTACGATTTTGGAGTCCGACTATTATTGAGCACCCATTCCCCGCACATACATATTATACATAGTAGCACCCAGACCCGTCACAGAAATTAAAATTCATCATTTCAATTTCTGCCCGGCCGGGAATCGAACCCGGGACCTCTCGGCATAGTAGTCCGTTTTAGAACCTGTCCGTTTTAGAGTCTGTATTTAAAAGGACATCAACATAGAAAATCTTAACTACTTGTATTACTAAGAAATCACAGCTTAAAGAATCACTGAATCAAATATGTATTATCAATGATTTTAAATGTTATTTATTAACAAATTCATGTTTTCATTTATTTCATTGACTTTCTGATGGTACTAAATCTCATTATGTTAAAAAATAAATTAAATGGGACGAATCCAGAACGAAAAAAATATATGTTTTTGAATTCAGTGTTTCGTCCCAGTGGGACGAACGTGTTGTGGGACGAATCACTGAACTAGCCATATTTAGGTGCATACACATTTAATTTTATTGAGGCAAGCTGAAAAAGCGCCCGCTCAGCAAAAATTGTGACATGACACAAGTCGTCAAGTCACGATGCTGGTTTTCAGCGGGTACCAACGCACGAAGGGGATAACGCGCCCTTTTGACAGGTGTTAAGTTACTTTAAAACATCATTTTAAGAAATTAGTAATCAAAAAGATACTTAAGATAATAATGAGTAATTTAAGATAACACATCTCATGATGAAGGAAAAACGATGAAGAACTTTTCTTATGTTGTCAGGAAAACTATTTCTTAGAACAAGAAATAATTGAAATTCTTGTAAACTTAGTAATGATATTTGAGGAAAACGTTTGAAGCAGGTACCTACATACGTTCCGCAAAAAAATTAAACATTCACTTATACACAACTCTAACGTTCACAAACATTACTATGAGGTCTCACAGTGCGCGTGGACGCACAGGGTGACACAAGAACCAACCACAGAGCTCTATTCAACGCTGTGAGTGCGATTTGCTGCTTCACTTAAGCAAGCATCGTTTGTGAATACCGGCGAATGTACCTACATCTTTATTTCAAAAAGTACCACATTATTTATCTTGTGTGCAGTCGTCCGTAAATAAGCATTAACAGGAAATATTGGTATCCAGAAATTCATCTCTTCCAGATAACTACTTCAATATAATTTAACATACCCTAGATAAGTCTCTCCGATGGATTTCCAAGAAAAACGATCGATTAGATTCCATACCAATATTTTCTTTGAATACATGTTACATACGCTAACATTCCTAACACTCGTAAGTCTATAATATCTTTTTATGTATTTATTTATGTATCTCTACAAAAAGCTTAATTATTCTCTTATATCTTCCCTCTTGTTTTTCCAGAAGCGTTTTTCTCAAGAAAGCAATATTTCAAACGGTCTTGTTTCTTTTTTATTCATTTCAAAGTTTTAAAGGCGTATCAAAGCGAGAACCCTCTAAATTACGGAAAATGACATGCAAACACGCGTATTAGGGTGTTAAATAGAATCCAGAGAGTCTAACAAGATATTAAAATGCCGTAGGACCCTCGAGGAGATCTGCCTTGTCACCACAAGGGTCCCGGTGCAATCTATATGCAAATATGCGTTCCGTACAATTAGAAATGACACTTTTTGTACGCACTGGGCGGGAGAAACGCGGCGGGGAAATATGTGAAGGAATTTTGTTAGAAATCACACGCATTATAACTACACTAGCTGTGCCCGCGACTTCGGACGCGTGAAAATTGCTGGAATAATATTTCTCGTGTTTGCAACATTTTTCTCCGACTACTCCGCCCCTCAATGTGATTTTATAAGCTTTCCTCGATAAATGGGTTATTCAACACAAAAATATTTTTTCAAATCAGACCAGTAGTTCCTGAGATTAGCGCGTTCAAGAAAACAAAAAAATAAACTCTTTATCTTCAGCTTTATAATATTATTTTTAGATAAGATTTCATATTGCATCTTTGTTTTTAGTTCATCCAGTGGCTTCAACTAATAATTGTTAAACCTTATACATACTTATAAAAAAGTGTTATTGGCAAACTGTCGGTCCTTCGCTATTTCTGTTCAGTCGCAAATCACAGTCTTTAAAAACCGCCCAGTTTCTCCCGCCCAGTGCGTCCACCATAGACCCTGCCCAGTCGGATAGATTATTGCATTGTGACGCCATTTGCATCTGTTATTGCCTATTCGCAATCGGAGACTGGGATTTCTTAATAAAGGTGAAGATGAGTGGGGTTGATGTGGTCCTTAACCAAATCACGGAGTAATGGCTTGTTTTGGATGGAATTGAAGTGGATTTGGTTTTTCTTTTGATGCGATCGAGAATTATTTATTGCGTTGTTTTTATGACATTTTAAAGGCTAATGCATAAGAAACTATTAGAGCTAGTTCCAACGGCAATACAGTTTTCAGGAAAATTAGACTACCGTGTACATACATTATGCGTGTTTGAAATTTTAATTGCAAATTAAATGGATCGTTTTTTTACGGAACGCTGCAAACGGGATGTTCGTGTGAACGTTAATATTAAAACACATTATACTACTAAACGGGATCCTGCAAAAAACAGTTTTTGTAAAAAACGGGGAACAAGCTCTTAGGCTGGGTTGCACCATCTTACTTTAACTTTGACAAACGTCAACAATCTTTCAAACTCCAGACAAAAAGCACCGGTTATCGTTATAGTTACCGTTTAAGTTAGGTGGTGCAACTTAGCCTTAGTGTTATTGTCCAGTATTGAACGATACTGAGAGCCAGCAATCAGTCAGTGTAGTTTTTAAATGATGTCAAGTGCATCAAACTAGACTACGTATCATGCAATGGAAACTTTACTACAAAATCTTCTTCGTCATGAACATTCTACATGATCTTCATCTGTCTCTACCACTCATAGAAATCTAAATATAACACAAAGGTGACTGACTGACATTGTGATCTATCAACGCACAGTCCAAACCACTGGACAGATTGGGCTGAAATTTGGCATGCAGGTAGATGTTATGACGTAGGCATCCGCTAAGAAAGGATTTTACGAAACTCCACCCCTAAGGGGGTAAAACGGGATCCACGCGTACGAAGTCGCGGGAGGCCGCTAGTATCTTAATAAATCGTCGAACGGCTGAATAAAACACTGTGAGCAGCAAAACTCTAAACCCCGATCATAATTTGCGGGCGCTTATTAACACTAGAAAGGCCGCCGTCCCATTTTTGTCCCACTCGCGAGTTTGATCGTCTCTAACTTTTTTATTTTTCAACGAAAGTCCATGAAACTTTTTGACTTTTACTGATTTATTGAATTTTATCATTTTTTAATGTTTTTGATAATATAACATTAATAGAAAATTTTTAAAAATCGGTTTTACCTAGAAGCGCCACTGGGTCATTTTTGTCCCACCCTGGTATTTGCCACAATAATTCGACGAAGAGTCCTTGTTTCGAGGAGATACGAAAGTGAAGAGGTGAGGAGAGTTTAGGTGACTCGTGACAATGCAGAAATGTAAATATATTTTACTAGTTTTTGCCTGTGACTTCACCCGTGAGAAATTAAGTTTATCATAGAAAGACCTAATTTCTTGACATTTATTGTTGCTTTTTGACCAAATAACTGAATATTATTCTAAATTATAGCCTATATTATGTTAATCTGAAGTATTAGCAATAAAACTGCAAAGTTTTATTATGATCGGCTTAGTATTTTTTGCGTAAAAGAGTGAAAAAACATCCATCGATCTAACCATGAATCCATACTCACTTAGTTCAAGTTTCAGGCATATATCCACCCATTCATCCTTCCTATCCATTCATCAGTCCATCCATCCTTCAATTCTTCAATATTTATTAACTTTTACATTTATAATATTAGTAGGAAGGTGGCTTCTAGACATAAGCCAGTTCATACATTGTATGATTTGATACATTTTTAAAATGTGTGACTTATCAAATTTTTAAAATTAAACGTACATACTTTTCATTGTAATTGGTAAAAAACTTCACTGTTTGTGTACAATTAACAGAAAAATAACCATACCTATAAAAATTCCTAAACACATAGTACACCAGAGAGACAAAAAACCATACAAAAAAACTTTGTGCAAAATGTGCACTATTATTTGTAAGATATTTATTTATCCTTTAAAAATAATAATGACTAGTTGAAGATGTAATTTCATTATTTTAATACAGTAAAACACCACGTAATATGTGACTATTTTTAAATGAAACCAAAAATATCTGACTTTTAATAATTCAAAATTAAAATTGAATACATTATTATATTTAAAGAAAAAAGTACATATTTATTTAACTACATAGATAAACCTTTTTTTAAGGATACTAAAAATAGTTTAAACCATAATATTCATGCCTGAAACTAAATAATGTTACAAAATATATGCTGGGACAAAATTGACCCAGCGGCGCTTTTAGGGGGGTCGTAATCTTCGGCACTTCTAGTGTTAAAAGTAAATTCCATTTTATCATCTGGAATTTTGGTTGCCGCCCACTAATTTAGCGTTTCCGAAGGCGGTCGCACAAATTGGATGTAGTCCTTTTATGAACCGCTTCGGAAGGCCCGAACCGGATAAAACCGGTATTTTTCCATAAGGCCCGCCGCATACGGAGCGTTTTTTTTTTCGCTTTCGTTGCGTTTCACGTTCCGCGAGCGCGACGGTTGGTTGCGTAGCTGGAATTCGTGAAATGGTTTTGGAAACAGAAAGGTATTAGAAACAGAATTTCACACGAATATTACTACCTATGTAATCTTAGAACATCCATAAACATGTGGAATAGTAATAAATAATTTGAATTTGAATTTAAAAAAACTCTGTTTTACATGCGACAATGTTAATTTAGCTTCTGATTTGTTTATTACGACATAAAAATTAAGGTACGTATTGTAAAGCTGGTAATTTCTAGCCTGTAATACAAACTCAAACATTTATTCGACTCTCCGATAGATTGAATTTCAATGTTAGGACTAGGTAATTACAGACTTAGGTAAAGGTTCAAAATTAAATTAATGACAGAGTTTCGTGGTCAGTACAGTTTGCACATAATTTGATGTAAGTACTTGAATTTCGCTATACATACCTACATTTTTTTAATAAGTTGCAAGTCAACTAGTGGATACTGAAGGTCAAGTTACTTGACCTTCTCTGGTTGGTTTCTTTTAGCGGTCAAGCTGTAGATCCTGACTACACAGGAGTTGCAGCGGTGGGAACGAGAGGTGGGAATAGTCCCGTAGTGGATACTGAGTTTGTTCCGGCGTTTCTTCTCAGCACTTTCAACACAAATACATAAAAAAGTCCAGTCTGCATGTAGCCTTAAGAAAATGCTATGCCTTTCCTCCGCTCCTGTTTGCAAAAGCCAGCAAATCAGATCCAAATATTATTCGTATAAACTCAGGGATTTCGGTCAATTTTACAAACATTATCATAAAACATTTCTGCGTTATGTCACGGGAAGTATCCAAATCCAAAATAAATTTTCAGATATCATTCACAAGTAAAAAATTGTGGTAATTTTAAAAACAGTTATAATGACATTAGCTGTGCGGTGAATCAGTGAGGGTAGGTTACTCTAACTCCAACAACAGATGAACAAGATAATTCTAATACCTACATACTCATGATTTTGACAGTCAATCTAGATAATCATTATCACATGAAGCACGATACGGCCACGTACCGGAAAAAGCAGCGTGTGACGTCCACCCACAAGGTGGACCGACGACCTGGTAAAGGTAGCAGGAAGGTGTTATGTGGAAGGGGAGGCCTATGTTCAGCAGTAGACTGTGGCTGTAATGATGATGAAGCACGATAAAGTATTTCTAAGACAGAAGTAAACGCAAGCAAAACCGCGAGCTAAACCTACCCAAAGCATGTGTATCCAATACCATTAATTTCCCATTTCGAAACGCTCTGGTTACTTTAACTGAAGTGCAAAAACCCATCCCGGCACTTAATATGATAAGGACAAACCGAACCCAGTGCGCAATTTAAAAAGGGATCTCAAGCACACTTGGATTAATTTCAAACGCATGCAAATTCGGAAAAAGATGCGAATGTACGAGATGTGAACGTAATTCGTTTTTTGTCTGCGAATTCACGGTCTGAAGAGTTTTGAGTGTGGTGCTTAAATTAAGAAGGATTTAGAAACGCTGGACTGTTAGGGATGATGCAAAATTATTAAGAAAATCACTGGATAAAATAACAAAATGATCAAGACAGCAAATAGTGTAATTGCTTGCCTTACCACTACTTCAAGACTAGATAAATAACAGTTAATTTTATTCAATTTATCATCCTCATCATTTCAGTCACAGGTTTTATTCAATTACTTGATGAATTTACTAGAAAACATTTAATTTCGTTCGTTCGTTTCAGCCGAATGACGTCCACTGCTGGACAAAGGCCTCCTCCAAGGTTTTCCATTTAATTTACCCCAACCTAAATTTCAAAATATAACGCCTATACTCGTACTTATAAGTTGAGCTTCCTCTAAATTGGTTGCTTTATTACAATAGTACCTATACTTACAAGAAATTAGCAATTTGAGTGACAAAAAATATGCAAACAAACCTAACAAACATTTATCGTTACCAATCAGTTAGGTAAGCCCCATAGAAGCACAAAGCGATTCGGAATCGTCTAACCGTGCTATGACTTTCCGCTGCATCCCATAAGAGCGACTTAGGATCCTATTCTAGCAAACCATAATATCAACTATACCACTCTCTCTCTTTTACTCGTTCGAACATCCCCGTGTGAGTGAAAGAGATAGAAAGTCGATAAGTGGATTCGTTTTGCGTAGTAGTCGAGCTGATGTGGGTACTCGACGCCACAAACGTCGTATAAGTGATTTCCGATCCGCCCTCAAGACATTGCCGTTTTATAGAACAACGGAAGTGACACCGAACAGAGCTTTATAGGGAGAAATAAAATAATGTGAAGTATTGGAAGCGGATGAATAAAATGAAGTTTCATAAGTTGTTTTTAAATAAAATTCTTTGGTTTTCTTTGACGAATGGCTGATAAAGTCCCTGATAACATAATTAGAAACTAATCTGTCAGATAAACGTATTTTTTTTAAATGAAAGTTTTTGCCCGAATCCTCGCCTTCTGTGCCACTTGCGACTAAGTTCTTGGCTCTCACTACTTACTCGCTGGTAGCCGCTAGTTGACATCACCTACAAGAAAGATCCTATCACTCGCTCGTATCGCTAACGTTTGATCACAAATATTTCTTTATATCCTCAATTTAACAATTTAAAACATTTTTTCAATACAGTTACTATGTTTAACCTTCATTAGGTGGACCGACCATCTGGTGAAGGTTGCGGGAGGTGCCTGGCGCAGGACCGATCATTGTGGAAATCCTTGGGGGAGGCCTTTGTCGAGCAATGGACATCATTTGGCTGAAACGAACAGGAGCGATCATTTTGTAAATCCTTTGGGTAGGCCTTTGTCCAGCAGTAGACGTCAGTTGGCTCAAACAAACGAAATTAATGTCTCATCCAGTAAAGTCGCGCACAAATTTTGTCTCGCTTCGCTTTGTCGCTCGCTCCGCTTGATCGAGCGCTCATTCGCGATTGCGCTCGTTCGCGCGCGCTGACTCAGTCACTATGACACGGCGGTTTCCAGCCGTACGACTATAAAGTGGGGGCTTATTCTGAGATTATGCGTTTTTGAATCGTCAGTGTGGTTCTGTCAGTTGCTGCGTTGGGTTATTGTCACTCTACACTACATGGTGTCCGCAGAATATCAGCGTCATGGCACTGTCAGCTTCAAATAGTTCGTGACGCCTAAAGTGGTCAAAAGTTGAAAAAAATCAACCTTATAAGTAACAAAGACGCGTTGCGAATTTATTGGATAAATGAATGGCATAAGCTGACATGTGTAAATGCTGAGCGGTACATTTAATTATTTCTAAAGTATGTAGTTTGATGATGAACTGTTACTTAAACTTTCTGAAAAATGATCCCATCATAAACATGGTAGATCAAGGGAGCCATGTCGAGCTTTCTTGAAACCTTTTGTGTCAACAAACTCCTCGATAACATAGAATCTCTAACAAACAATCGTGCCCGACTTTGTTTAACATACATTTTATAAACATTAATAATTTTTATTAAAACTTGAGATAATTACCTGTTGTTTACGCACCAATGATATTTAGGACAAGGTACTTAAAAGCTTCTTCGACACTTACGGGCTTATAAATAACGCAAAAGAAACAATAAATAAACTTTTAACATAATTAAGTGCTAGCAACTCGAGCGCACCGTTTCCGAAACAGCCATTTAAAGATGACTTTGAGTTATTTAAAACATTTGCTAATTAAATTGAATTTTCTATTAAGGCCGATGGATACTCCGAAACTTTTTAATTAAAGAAGTATTGACGTTCTCGAAACTTCCATTGGGGACGAAGATTGATTTCAATTAAGGCATCGGTAGGTAACCGATTTATTTGGAAATCAGAATTCGCCCGCCTCGAAGGATTTGAGAGGAATTCTTTCCAGTTGAGGTATTTTTTAAGAATTTTCATTTGCAAGCGAAATTTTAATAATGGTATTTTGTTCTTCAGTCATAAAATTGAAGGCAGTCACGTAATGAGATGAGTGACGTAATGAATATAAATACCACAAATCAAAATACGACAGTCAAAAAGATAGAGCGGCATAATTTTAGAAGGCTTAGGTAATCGTAAATATTACAGAAACACTAGTAGGTACTTATTTGGAAACTACCTAAATGTCACTAGAACCATTCTTCTATCACAGCAAGAACAGCTTTAAAATATCTGCTTTTGGATCTACATCATACTCAATTATAAAGAAAAAATAAAACTAAGCATTTTAAGAAAACCCTTTCTTTATTTGCTAAGACAAAGTATCCAAATAGATCTATGTAGTTACTAAGTGACAAGGTTGCTATGCGTTAAAAATCTGGTTTCTATCATATCTTATTTACAACATTTCCAAAGTTAAACAACTTTCTAGCGAACTAGAACGTACCTACATCTTTGCTACATTGTTTGCCTGATAAAAAATAGATGTCATATTTGATGCGCACCTATATCCCACAAGGAAAATCAACCTTAATATTTTCTGAACACCTAAAATGTTTCAGCGAAGAAACATGAATATTTAACGTCTATTCTTAGAGAGATATCCAAAAAAATATATTCTAAAAGAGCAGAAAATGTTGCTTAAATGTTGTGAAAATGTATTTCTGTGAAATCCAATTTGGCAACGTGTCGCACTTATCACGCTGGGCGAATATTGCTAGGGCTAGGGCCTTGACTTAGCCTGAGTTGCACCGTCTTACTTTAACTTTGACAAACTCCATACAAAAAGCACCGGTTACTATTATTGTTACGGTTAAAATAAGGTGGTGCAACTCAGCCTTAGAGTCCTTGTTTGATAGGACTCGTAATCGTAAATATAAAATCGTTTATTTAAAACTTCTTTACCCTCCAGTTACTCTAGTTTACCTACTAGAGAGTAAAATGTGAATAGACACTTACAGGGCAGATATATGTACCATCGGCCACAGTGTTAACTATCCATTTCCGTTTTTGCTCTCGCTCTCATTAAATGGTGATTCTTTGCGATAGAACGAGACGGCATGACCGGCAATGGGCAGTTAACACTGTTGCCGATAGTACCATCCTAGACTGTATTTCATTTCAGTAAATATTTGCTTTGTTCTGCATAAAAAAGTTCCCAAATTAGGCAGGCTGTTACTAGACCTGTTAGCCATTCTAAGCACCATTGTTTTTATTTCAGTTGTAGCAAACATTGATTTAGTTCGACATGAAATCGACTATCTCATGATCTGCTTTAGTGCTAATGCCTCTAGTGACAGCCCTGGAAATCCCACGTACGTTGTTAGACGCTTTTGTAGTTGATTTGGTTCATTGTAGCAAAATTTGCCTCAATATGTTTCCTGGACTAGAAAAAATTGAGCACAAGTTTTTAAAGGTAGCGTTTAGTCCTATACAGACACTTACTTATAAGACCTAGCCTCGTATTCACCATCAATCCCTAATTTTTAAGTGACCCCTATGAAAACAAAATTCCTGTTAATATGCGTTACCATAGGGGTCACTTAAAAATTAGGGATTAATTGTGAAAACGGGCATTAGTGCTTCTATTAGAACTACTTAAATTAGTAGTTACATACATGTATTATTTTCTTCGATAAAATTTTTGAAAAAGTAAGTACTTAACTCACTAGGTAGACCGACGATCTGGTAAAGGTCACCGGAAGTACTTGTATGCGGGCAGCGCAGGACGGGTCGTTATGGAAATCCTTGGGGGGACCTGTGTCCAGCAGTGGACGTCATTTGGCTGAAATTAACGCACGATCGAAGTAACCAGAGAGAAACGAAAAAGCGTAATCGTACCTATGACTGTGTAATTTGTACGAAGTACAGGTACATTCAACTCGCCCGTAAGCGCGCGGTCAGCATTTACCAATCTGACCCAATTTTAACCTTTTCATTATTTTAATATCTTTAAGTTAGTTCGCGTTCGGTTACCATCGCCGCGTGTACTCAGCATACCATTTAACCATTTTTAACCATTTTACGAATATACCAAATTTGACCAATTTAGACGTTTTATATTATTTCATACTTATTAATTTGTTGGACTTACACCCGACAAATTTGGTCCTTCGAGCCGGATTTGAACCAGCGACCTATGGAACTACGAGTCAAATTTGTGAAGTCTCACATTGAGCGTGGACGCACAGGGTGACACACGAACCAATCACAGAGCTCTATTCGACGCTGTGCGTTCAATTTGCTGCTTCACTTAAGCAAGTATTGTTTGTGAATGCGAGTGCAATATTATTTCATTCGCTCCTATTTATAACTAAACTCTGGTTTGGACGGGTTACGATAACATCCCAAGGGTTAATTCAAACTTTAGTTAGACCCTCGTTTAAGACACATTATAAATAGATGGGTCTCTATATAAATTGACGTTACTAATAAATGCCTAATTCAGAAGCAGGCAAATTCCACAAATTGGCTACGTTTCAATAGTTATTTTCGTTCCATCAAAGTTTCAATATCAAAACTTGTATCTGCCTGCGGCATCGGCCGTTTCAATTTTGGTTTCCTACAGTAAGTTATTGTTGTCCCTGCGATCAAAAGAACGGTCGTTGAAGTCTTTCAAGATTTTATTTTTACTTTAGAAGATCAATTAAATATTATAACATGAATAGGTAAGGTTACATTACTAACATTTGATGATAGAGCTCCAAAGATTTATTACCAGTAATGACAATTTTTACGACTTATTCCTCTTTATTAATCTATATATATAAAAGAAAGTCGTGTTAGTTACTCCACTTATAACTCAAGAACGGCTGAACCGATTTAGCTGAAAATTGTCAGGGAGATAGTTTAGAGCCAGGAGAAGGACATAGGATACTTTTTATCCCGTTCGAAATTAAAAAAAAAGTCTGCTTATTTATTGCCATTAAGGCGGAACAAAGTTCGCCGGGTCAGCTAGTATTTTTATGAAAGGAACTTTACTACTTACTTAATTATGTCCTACAGTCCTTAATTTTTCGTGTGTCTTTTTTTGCGCTTTAAATAACGATATTTAAAGCGCAAAAAAAGACACACGAAAAATTAAGGCTACTCAATGTTAGGCTTAAAAATATTACAATATTATATTTATCATCACATTTTTACCGAGTAATTTATATTAATTGTAGGTAACTAGCGGCCGCCCGCGACTTCGTACGCGTGGATCCCGTTTTATCCCCTAAGGGATTAAATTTTGCAAAATCCCGTCTTAGTGAGCACCTAGCACTTGTAGTTTCTGAAATTTCGTGATGAGTGAGTGAGTCAATCAGTGACCTTTCGCTTTTATAGATACTCGTATAGATATTTTCAGCAGCTACATATCTCTCTTATTAATTGTTGTTCAAATTGCAGTCGGCCATTTTGAAATAAGGCATCCATCTTACTCTCGAGCGCTTGTTCGATTTCACGATGCTTTGAAATGGCTGTGGTTCGGTAATTAATTGCTAGATAGATTTAAATTTTACTCAATTAAAATGGACAAACCAGAGTCTATTATAAATCTCACCGAGAAACCTTTTGACACTGCAACACGACCGATATTGTAATGTCTAATTACTCTGTCTTTAAAAAGTTATTTAGTTATTTATCAAGGGCTTGTTAAACAAGGAAAATGCCAGGTTATGGTGTCTTTACTTATCTTCTATTAACATAATAATATTTTTAAATAAACAACTTGAAAAAATCGAACTGCCTAAGGCGGGACTCGAACCCACGACCTTCCGCTTGCCGGGCGACTGCTCTTCCAACTGAGCTACTTAGACACTGGATGAACCTGTCGAAATTTATTTATTTATTTCTATTAATATTGTCATTATTGCTTTGATAAAATATACTAAACTACAACCAAAATGAAAATTCTAAAACTTGTTGTTAAACATACACACACATATCAATCACTTTAAGAAAGCATAAACTAACGACAATACCTACATAAGGCAAACACCAGAAACATCCAAGTCGTAACCCGAGCCACAAATTGGGCCGAATTCGGGACAACAGCGATTCCAACTGTCAAACTGGAGATAGGACACATTCGGACTCCCTCTGGTGGGAATTACTGGATTTACTACCAACAGTACTACGATATGAGTTACGTACGCAATGTTAACAATAGTAAATTATGTGCACGTAATACGAGCTATTGTCTATAATTTCCAAAATTTTCCTAGAAATATTATGGGTTCGATTTATCTATTAGCTAACTTCTTGAAAAGTTTCGTGGCTCCTTGAATTAATAATTTTCTATTTACCTACCATAACTAAGTTTCTTTTATTAAATTACTCTTACAATCAACCTAACATTATGATTTTTCATTAGGTTTCTATTAGGCAATAGGTAGATAATATTAAACTATTAGGGCCCATCAAATAATAATTAACTACGTATTGATTAAGTTTGATAGCCTCTTAGAAATGTATCTTCCAGTTAAACTACAACTCTAGGGTGGGTAAGAAGCACAGGTTATAGTTATTGTCACGGTTAAAAAAAGGTGATGCAACTCAGCCTTAAAATTAAATAGCGTTTGATTAAATAGATATATTTTATCTGAAAGATAACCATCTAGTAACCAAACATATTTATCAAGCACCGTCAAAACTGGTCCATAGATAAAGTCGTATTCTAAAACTTTCAGTACCCAAAAGGTGAACGTACGAGTATATTCACTGCCTCACTGGTCAGAAAATTTTCAGTACCGTATACAAAGTATTCACTAGACTGATACCATAATAGGCAACTATCGTCGGGCTGAAAGAGCGCCATATTAAAGTCTGTCCAGCAAATCCCCTGGAAGTCCCCTCAAAGAGAGGAATATAATTGAAGCCGAACTTCGGTGTCCACTGGCACAATATCAAAATCCTATTAAAAGGGCTTACGGGCGGGCTGTGGGGACAAACGATATTAGAACGTTCCATCGAGTGTTTTAGCTACAAAGTATCCCACAACTCTGTTGGATCGTATCGTACCTATGTAGGACAGGAAACGCCCTAATTTTATACTTATTTCATTAAGTGCAAAATGAAATAATGTTTTAATTTCTGTTTGAATCGATTGTTAACATACTTAGGATTAATTTAAAACTTACAAAACCTTATTGTTTCAGAGATCTTGGCAATGATAATACGGTTTCTTAAATGCGTCCTCCGTCTGGGTATGCTGGACTTTCCGAAACCTATCGTTCCTACACATTTCAATGTTCTATCTAGATCATTCGTTCATTTCAGCCAAATGACGTCCACTGCTGGACAAAGGCCTCCCCCAAGGTTTACCACAATGATCGGTCCTCCGTTGCCCGCATCCAGGTTCTTCCCGCGATCTTTATTAGATCTTCGGTCACGATCTAGATCGTTATTAAGTTTCATTCTTGTATCGTTCCTCCCAATAAACCTCCCGCCAAATTCAATCTAGCATTTCAGGGTTCTCTATAAAAACACCTGATCCGTAGCGAATGAAATTTGGTGAAATCCTTCAGGCCTATTCCGGGGATTTCAATAACGTGCCAAGTCTTCTCAAGCGTCTAGACAGGCTTTGTGACTGATGGAATATATTTCTAGGATGCTGATGTGTGGTTTACAGAACGCCAGACTATTTTTTTGTTGCAAAATAACACCTATTGCAACTATGTAAGACGCGATATGTTTTAGTATGATGTGCTGTTGCCTATACCTAATTTTGGATTTTTGGGATTGATAATGAAGAATTTATATTTTGATATAAAGAACTGTTATTAATTCATTATTTATTCCCATGTCTAGCTGCGACGATTTGACTCATCTGTGATGTTTCTCATTGTAGATATTCGGCTAGATCTTTCACGTTTTTAACTTGAGGCCCAAATACCCGACGGTTAAATTTTAATATTCCACAATTTTATTAGTAGAAGCAAATATAAAGGCGTCAATAGCCCAATAGTTTCGGCATCGGACTGACGACACGAGATTTTATTTTGATCCCAGTCGACCGCTGGACTATTGTGGTGAGCCCAGTCCTTAGATAAATGTTTATTTAGCTTGCTTGAATGTGTTTACAAAGATATTTATCTTAATCCATAAGCATTTACTCCAATTAAACTTACATTGCATTATAAACCACCCACTTGCCTTCTTCGTCAGCCCATGGATTAATTCCCTTACCTGTTCAAAAGATCGTTTTCAAAGCTATTAAAAGCCAGTCTCCATCAAATTCATCTCGCCATAGCTTGTTGTGGAATAAATCCTGTAATCTATTTAGTTTAAGGCACCTACATAGGCGTTTACATGGAGTGAGCTTAAGATGCCTTTAGTGTACACGACACGATTTCATTTGCCTCGAGAGTATAATTTATTAAACTTTAAAACGATTGCATGAAAAAATATCAAGTTTTCGTAACAGTTGAAGATTATAGTTACGCTGAAGTTGCGAGTTTTAGCTATTAGTTTGTATTTTTAAAACCACAGGAAGTTCACTTTCTATCCTGGAATCGAGCCTCAACCACTGAGGAATTGGCTATCTTGCCTCCGACTGTCGAAACAACAATGCTGATTAACAATTAGGTATTCTCCTTTTAAGGTTTGAGCGCCCAACTTTGACCATCTACATAGTAACCACTAGTCTAACAATCGCTGATCGCAATCGCAACGAAATCGTGTCGTAGCCTACAAATGGATCGTCGCTTAGATAAAGCCTCGCAACGAATGGGGCAGCGAGGGGCTGGTTTAATTGAAACTTAGTCGCACAGGGAGAGGTTTGTCGGCAGGTTATTTTTGGGATTAACGTACAGCACATCATCCTGAACCCTATGGTATCTTATGGGGTTGTAATTGGTACTATTTTGCATTGAAAATGTGTGGTCTGAAGTGCTGTCGATTGTACTGACAACACCCAGTGGGGTATTTTTACCGAAAATCTGTAGGTGATTGTGTTTTGGTTACATTACACTACGAATTTGAAGGGCGGAAAATATTGTATGGCTTGTCAGACCGTTGTAATGTTGAAAACATTACAGCTTGCTGGTTTATGTAAATACGCTTAATTATACATTGATTGACATGGCTTTGTTAGAGATTTATATTATTTTCCATTTCAAATCATTGCAAATAATCTATGTATTATTTGTTTATAATCCTTCCTAAATTTAAAGACTAGGTACATCGTGTTGATTGACCTTCAGCGTGTGTATCTAGAAGGTTTCTTTTTAGAGACTTCATATTTCTGAAAGCTCTAAGTAACTTAATATTATGTCTGTATTACAATCTGCAGACCGACTACGACTCCACCGGTCTTCGATCACACATGACCGGTGTATTTGTTTTAGTAATAAATTAACAGTTTAAAAAACTAAAAACACGCTCTTAGTAGAGTTCCTTGGGCCACCTCCCGACTGCATCATCAGGACCCTGGATATCATCTAGCACTAAAGTGCTCAAAAAGACAAATGCAACGAACCCAAACTCGATGCGATGCCGCCGTTGCGTTTAGGATTTCCTATGGCCACCTTCCAGTCCCATCATTAGACCAGCGCGATGGTACCATAAAATTGTATCTAATCTACATAATAATTACCAAGTTTCATGATAATACAAGTATTAGAAGTGCGTGTAATTTAGATTCTTAGATTCCATTACATAGGTGTATGTAACATGACGACCTCATAAATGCGTGTTAAAAATGAACATTAACCCTCAAGAACTCCTAAAATAAAGCTTACCTTTCTACCAACGTTCTTATTTCAGTTTTCGTTTTCTTAAGAAAAAGCTTAACTTTTAACAACAGTCTTTATTTGAACACTCATAGAGACTATTCGAATTTAAAAAGAGGGTAGGTACTTCAAAACATTTAACGATCTCACAAAGGGTTTGACATACCTTAGTTAATATTGCAACAGCTTCCCTGGACAGTGCCCTCACAATCAATCTGCGTGTCTCGCGCAAGTGTGTGATATTATTTATAACTACCCGCCAGACGGGAGGGGATTACGGGGGAAGTCTCGGCAGATTCATAACGAGGTATTTGAGAATACCAGGCTAGACTGTGTTTTGTTTAGATGTGTAGAACTGAAGATAAAGGTTATTCAGAGGTGTATACTAACTTTACTTAACGTTTGAAGTAACTTATTAGTAGTTCTATGAGCTTTTAACGTGCCCTTCAAAATATCGAATTTAAAGTTGATTCCTACGCTACGCTACGCCTACGCTGGTCAAAGTGGACAGAATTTCGCAAAAATGATTCAACTTCTTAATTTTTTTATTATGTACTACCTACATGATGTATGATGATGTAAAAGAGCCTACGCTCTTTTAGGGAATTTATATACGTCCCAAATAAAGCTTGCCCTATCACCACTTTGGGACAATATCGGGTGGTGCTGTGAAATATTTTTAAATACCTACGAAGACGCAAAAACAAACAGTTTCTGTATTATTTACGTTTTCATGGTTCGATACACAAGTTCCATTAAAACATTGTTACAGAACTTTGCTTAATCTATCAGAAATTATTAATTTGTATCTAACATACCGACATAGCTACTATCAACATCGCCCGAGTTTGAAGATTTATCATAAGATCCGTCGCTAACCTTGTAAGAAGTTATCCATGCAAAAGTGAACCTTAAGTTGTAGGTAGAAAAGGCGGCAGGATGTAATTGAGTCTTGCTGTGTACAAACTTCCGAATTTAGTCGACAAATACCTATTTGCCGACGCTTTCGAAGTTTGTCATTTCGCGAGCATGAGGGTGGGTTTGCTCAGCTTTGGCCCTAGTTAATAGTGCCTCTGTAAGCCTGTACATACCTATCTATTTAACTTGGGATATGCAAGGTCTTGACGTTGCAGTGCGAAAAAGATGTTTGACGACTTTTAAGCCATATTAAGATCAAGGATCTTCACCCCTTTTTGAAAGTTTTCCATATATTAACTTTACATTATGAAGAAATGTAGGTACGTTCAAAGCTTCAAAAATCATTCCTAGATTTTATCGTACAAGTATTGTTACAATTTACTTTAAAGTGTAACATTCTTCATGAAATTCAGTCAGTATAGGACAATTGGATTTTGGTAACTTAAAATAATGCTGTATTTCAGATGTAGAATCACCTTCTTCTTATTCTTCGTCGCTACACTCTTGCCAGATTGGTCGTGGTCGTCACATCCGGTCCGGTGGCAAGCCTAACAATCCATTGCCATTCCTCCCGCACTACATCACGTAGAGTCGTCAGTTGCTTATTATTAGATTTTGATTTTTGAATATGCTGATTCAAATAAAAAACTACGAGCTTATAAAAGTAGAGTCAAATCCCAGACCCAAGTAGAGCGCACCTAAAGAGGCGTACAGCTTCGGAACGCGACAAACTCTCTATTAATTATATCACTCGGCTGCTACAGCGAGTTTGAGGGAACATAACTTCACATGGTACTTCGCAGGCTGAGTTTTTCACAATGTTACTCATTGTCGCGAGTTTCAATACGAATGTGTAGGAAATTTGCCAGTTGAAGTATTTGTTAGGCTGTGGTATGAAGCTTGGTGCGAACCGAACAAGTTTCGAAACATGTTGATGGTATAGGAATTGAAATTAAACCTGCCAACATGGTCTTTATATTCATGAAACTACTGCGTATAGCTTAGTTTCTATGTTTTGAGATCTATCTGTTGCTGTCGCTTAAAGCAACATCTCACTATGAGTGAGAAGGATAGACAGATAAAGTGGCGTTAGGGAGTTTCAAGTAAACCTGTCTGACGTCCGATAAAAATGAGTCTACGAACTGTTACAGTGCTACGAGCTACGAGTATGACTACGATATGTATTAATTAACAAACGTTTGTCTTTCCCTATACATTAACTTTATTAAAGTTCCCAAAATACAATGAGTTTTGATGAACTTTAAAATTAGACTTACCTTGAAATCAATGAATATCTATTAACAAATCAATGACGTCATAGGCGATATCGAGAATAAAGTTTTGATAAATTACTTCATTATCATCTTACAAAGACCCTAATAACGTAAAATAATAATAGAGGCATGTTGCAGCAATGAAACGCTACCTCTGTACTAATTACGCCAGACTGCGACTGAGTTTCAGACTAAGTTTATTAACTCCCTGCGTGCGCGGAGGCAACTATGAACATGTTTGGTATTTAGGACATAGAGCAGGTTTCGCAGAAGCGTCACTTTGAAACTAGATAATAAATGACAATGGACATAGAGCAAGGTTCACAGATGCGTCAGTCAATTGTTCAATAAACAATATAGCGCTATTACATAATAATATTAAGTTAGTAAGGACTTTCTGTCTGGTTTCAGTTGGTCACAGTTTTCATATGTCAGAAATTCTTTAGGCCCATGATTCTCAACCTTCTTCTTATAAAGATCATTTCTTTATAAAATCCATAACCATAACAATAAAAAACAAAACTCATATAATTCTCACCTAATTGCCTTAACAAAAATAGCTTTGTTATTCCATCAGCAGTCCCAAAACAAAGGGAGTAACGTTAATACGTAACGTCATCATTAAGGCCCACGCCCCAGTAATGGGCATCACAATGCACCAAACGCTCGTTCGCAAACATTTTTCTCGTAGCTCGGAAATCGCCGAGAACACTCCTCAGGGAAAATAACAATAAATAGTGCGAGGTGAAACTAAACGGAATCTGGTATCGGTTTCTGTTTGAATTTTGGGCGATACCGATTTTAGTGGACACAAATTTTGGTATTGCCAAAGTGACTGTCTTTTGTTTGCTTGCTAAAGACACTTTCGTCCAAGTAAGGACACCTTTAAAGACACTATAAGAACAGTTTGAGAACAGGAGTTCTCAAGGCAAGAAAGCATTTTTCGAAGCCAATTGAAATTATGAATGGCTGGGAAAGTGTATGCAAAAAATAGAAATATCCATGTAGTAATTTAAAACAAAAAAAAACTTTTCCACACTAAAAGGCAATTTTATAAACAAGTTTAATATTACGATGCAAAAATAATTTTGTAATAACTTTCGCCCAAAGTCCGCAGAAACCCAAAACAACCGAAACCGTATCGGCCAATCACTAACGATCCCGTCACGGGTCAATTGTTTACTCGCCCTACGGAACCCCGAATTAATATTGGTTCCGTCGAACCATCTGACGTTTGGGGCAAAAACGAGAATTACCCACGATTGGCGTGTCTGCCCCACGATCTGCAAAAATGTTGGGCAAATAACTCAACCCTTTTGGTCTCTACTATAGGTTTATTTGTTGGTACAAAAATATACAATATTATACGTCTCTAAATAGGGGTTGAAGAGAAATTAAATAAAGGTAAAATGTAAAGACTTTTCACTTGGGAATTACCCAAAAAGATCATTTACTTAGTAAAAGAACGAATTTTCTTGATCGTATTTCTTTTTGGGTGTTTTCAAATTGATTAACAGTTTCATTACGAGACGAGAGAGAATTTAAATAATATCATCTTCTTCTTCTTCTTCTCCTCATGGCCATTGTATTTCCACGTTTAAATAATATTATCATCTCTTTTCAGGGTTCCGTAGTTTCGTATTCAGATGGTGACATCTTGATAAAGTTGCTTGTGAACAGAAAAATCTCCTAACAATACCTAAGACATTACTAAAAAACCCTGGCCGCAGAGATTGTATCGTTTATTCGAGCAAATGAACTTGAAGCTCATTTCTTGACACAATTTCACACTCATGACAAATCCAGACAGGCTGACATATCACACGACTTCTAGACCGTGAAATGAACCCGGGATCACGCCATTTTTAAAAGCAAAATGTGAACTTCAAGGAACCCCCCACATTAAATCGGTATTTCAAACATGTCGGGTGATAAAATTCAGTTTCGTCCTCCCTCAGTTCACACGTAGACTCATAAATTGTTTAGAGCGCGCAAAATAGAAAAAATCAGAAGACTCGATTACGTTTGGAGATGACACAAAGGTGCAATAGCAGTAAAGACACCAGTCAAAGTTCAAAAGAAAAGAAATTAGTGGCATACATTTGTTATGGCTATACAAAAGCTTCTTAAAATGTCATTGTTAATAGGGTGGATGGTGCTAATAGGAGTTGAATTCAGGGTATCGTTGTTTCTTGTAAATAGCTCTTAGAATCAGGTAGATTGTGTAATGTTCTTGAAAATCACAGTAAGCCTACTTTCCTAGATTAAGTAAATGACTATTTTTAGTCCTAAATAAGTAACAACCCCACTGTTCTCATCTAAACTGTGTCGGCCACTGGGTCATGGGAACTGACTGGATAGTGGGCAGTTTATCCTGATTTAGCGTTAGTCGATATTGTCATTCGGCCCACTGTCGTAAAAGCGTTTTGATACAAAAACAACACCATTTTGAACTGATAGCCGTTGAAGCAAATGAGACGTGCGGAGGTTGGGATTGGAAGGAGTTACGAGTATTTCTCGACTAGATGAGTATTTTTATTTTATTTTTAGGACTGTAAGTAACTATCCTTAAAGATTTTTAAGCCTTTACTTCTTGACACGTCATGATCTTTATAATTAAGGAGCGGAAAACTTCATTTAAATGTACTGATCACATTGAAAAGGTTGATTGAGTTTTTCAAATAACTTTCAGCAAATTTTTAGCCAGTTTCAGTAAAGTTATGGTAGAGTATATACGAAGATACGAACGAATACGAATAAAGGCATATGAAACATAGTATTAGATTGTATTTTGTTTGTGAATATTGGAAGAATTTTTTTACCTAATAAAAAGAACCGGGTCTGTCTCCCGGTTCTCCGGTCTACATTCCCGCACTCCCACCTGTCCGGAATCCGGTAATATTTCCGCGGCAAGCGAGATGTAATTAATCAAAAAGTTTCCTCCCCCTCCGTCAAGAGTGACGTCACTCGCGTATTCTTCATGTTTTTCGCGTATTATTACTGCGATACAGTCCTCGTCAAAACGAATGAAACATTTCAAGGCGTCAAAGCATCCTGGCGTTTGTAACAAATGGAATAAGGATACATATTTTGGCTTAATTTAGATAATGTGCAGCTGACAATATTTCTTATGCTGTTTGTACAATGAACTTGTTACGGGCTTGAGGTTAGATTGGTGGTTTTGTAAGTGCTAATGTACTTTGTTTTTGTTTGTTGTCATGTTCTCTATTATGGAAGATGATAAATTATTGTATTATTTATTTTAAAAGGAGTCTTTCTTTAGTTTGATCTAGACTCACTTTTAATTGAATTTCTTCTGAAAGAGTTTTTTTATGATCTAAACTTAAATATAAACATCTTGATAAGAAACTTCAGTCACAAACTGTTACCTCTCCCAATACAAATAGGCCAAAAAAACATGACCCAGTTATGTAAAATGTTCAAAATGAAATTTGTTTCGGCTCGTTATTTAGATTTCTCGTAATTTGTTGATAACAAAATAAACTGCGTGGAAGCACGTGACGCTTGAGGAGTGACAGACAAATTCTAAAGTTGTCAAAATTACAAAAGTTCGCGCAGGCTGCGACGTCGCTTGTATTCTGGAGCTTGCACGCGATGTCGTTGCTATGTCGTTTTAAGATACTAAAACAATAGTTTAATCCTTCAAGCTCCGCGAATCTGGACACAATAGATATCAATTGTTACGCGGTAGCCGGCTACCGATTGGGGGCTGAGAGGTTAAAAGGTCAAATTTTCAGAACCCTAATCAAGAGTAGTAAGAGTTATTTTGGTTTTAACACTTACCTGTTTCTCGAATCATCGAAAAAGGTGATGTCGTCTTTTAGAGACTGCGTCGTGTCAAATTAATATTATTGTGTATGTCTGTACTGGTTATGATCTATGGCGAATAATGTTCAAGTCTGACATTTAAAAGATTTGACCTGAGATATTGTACTCACAAGACAATAATTTGAAGAAACTTATTGACACTTTTAACTGGATATTTCATAATCATCATCTCAGCCAATTTACTCGTCGAAATACAAAAGAAAATTCATGCCTCCAGTGTTTCATGTCCTTTCAATGATGCCAAGCAATGGTCAAATTAGCAACCTTTAAAGTTTGTTCTATAATCAAATTATTGTATTTTAACTTCAGAATACAATCATCATCATCATCATTTCAGCCACAGGACGTCCACTGCTGAACATAGGCCTCCCCCAATTCTTTCCATGTTGATCGATTGACATAGCCCGACGGATTAGCAAGCTGAAGTGGCAATGGGCAGGGCACATAGTACGCAGAACTGACGGCCGATGGGGCAAAAAGGTTCTGGAATGGAGGCCGCGTACCGGAAAACGCAGAATACAATAACTTAAGAAAAATATTACCACAATCCAGAATCCACCCTCTGGCACTCCCAGAAGTTGCAGAGGTATCTCTGTGATCTCCAGCCCGAAGTTCGGGGCACCTGCGGACCGAGGTAGAATTTTAACAACTTGCCTCTTGTCTTTCGTACTGTTAAGTATTGGGGGGATCAGGGGTGGGGATAGGGTTGCCAGGTCCAAAAACACAAAAGCCGGACTATGTGCTTCATTTGGCCGGACACTTTATCGGCAATTAGTGAGCTCACAAGTGAGTACTATCATCATCGGTTGCCTAACGTCCTGATGCGTGCGTGCCTTATTCTGTGGCCCAACTTTCGCCTGGCGCGGCAGCCAAATAAAAAGCCTAACAAAAGGCGGACAGGCCGGACATCGGTTATTATGGCCGGACACGCAATCAAAAAGCCTAACTATGTCCGGCTTTATCCGGACGCCTGGCACCCCTAGGTGGGGATAAGTTAGGCGTTTTTACAACAAAGATTGGCGGTTTGGTTGCTTTCACCCAATTTAAACTTTGGATTAATTTCGGTTGTGTTGCTGTACGTTCCGTTTGCCGTTATAATTTGAACTGAGACTTTTAACAAATTGTCTTTACGTTATTTGAAAGATGCTTTTAATTAACATTAATGAATAACTATGACTCTTAACAATATTGTAGAGTATGTACTTACTAAAATAATAAAATAATAAACGTACGTAATAAGAAGTTGAAGAGCCCTCTGTTAAGGTTAGTGTAGCTGTAACAACAACAATAATTATTAATAACGAACTCTCATCATCATCATCATCATCTCAGCCATAGGACGTCCACTGCTGAACATAGGCCTCCCCCAATGCTTTCCATGCTACCCGGTTGGTAGCGGCCTACGCCCAGCGCTTTCCAGCTACCTTTATGATGTCGTCGGTCCACCTTGTGGGTGGACGTCCCACGCTGCGTTTTCCGGTACGCATAACGAACTCTACTCGTACTAAAGTACGAGTACTATCACAGCACTATGCACTTAAGAAATCGTTCTCGTATAATAGCAATAGGAGCGGTCAGTGTCGAAAATTTTCTGATGATGACAATGTATTTCTATTGATAAAAATTTGTGGTTTGTAATTTGATACTACTACTTTGCCTGGCCAATTCCCATTTCGTCGGTCCTCCGTCTCATGCGTCTCCAGGCGGATCGGTCCTGGGTTGTTTTACTGTTAACTTGGGCTTCTTTAAGGTCGTTATTGATTACGGATATCCATGTAATTCGGGGTCTTCCTCGTCCGCGGGGCTTAGTTTGGATGTCTAGCACTTTTCTGGTCTGGTTTGTAATTTGATAGTGCTACAAAATAAAACAAATGCGGTTAGTAACTTTTTTCTCCCAAACACGAAACTCTTCCATTCTTAACCCGGTTCGAAGCTAGTAAAGTCCGGAGCAATTCAAATCGTCCTCCAGACGACAGTAACACCTCGTTTTGGCAACGCGCCAAGCTTTTCCTTTGCCACAGTGCTGCCCTCTATGGGGCAACTTGATCGAATTGTCAAATTGAATGACAATTGATGCAAATCATGAGACATGTAAACTTTATACACAACTTTACATTGTAAAGGCTCCTTATGAGCAACAGTTGACAAAAGTAAGTACCAATTTTATTTGGTCCACACAATAAAGGATTTTTTTTCAGTTTGCACTGAATTTTTTTTAGAGTACAGTATAGCATCTTTTGCAAACAGAAAGTTTCTACTTCTACCAACTGCCAATGCAGTGCAGGAAATAATTAAATAAACTTGTTAAAATGTTGATAATTATTTCGAATGCACGAAATCCCAGAAAAAGACTGTAAAAAAATACAAAGCAAAAAGTTTGTAATAAATGTTTTTTAGAAAAGGACTGGAAATAATGTCAACAAAAGCCTCAAAATCCGCGTCAATTTATAAATTTAAAAGTCATCATTATTATCGTAAGTTATCCTTTTCTTTATTCCTGAGGGTGTTTTTTTTTTATTTGTTGCCAATTTTATCATTGAAACAAGTGTTTTACAAAAGTTCTTCATAGATCTCAAAATCTGTCACCATGTCTCCTGTTGTCCAGCTTTCCTTTGGGTTCAAACTTATACATTTTGTTAAAAGAATATATTTAAGGAAATAAAATAATCTCTGGACGCTACCAGCTGATGTTGGCTCGCATCCAGAACCATAGACACTCAGCTCTGCCGCAATCAACGTCGTGTGAGACGGCGATGACAAAATTAAATTTCGTTTTATCGATACCTTCTTGTCTTTGCCCTTGATACGATATAACGTTTTGGCAAATTCATGAATACCTTGGCGAATATTATAATAGCTTTTACTATAGAATTATTGTGTACTAGCTTTCCGCCCGCAGCTTCGCCCGCGTGGAATTTTGTCTGTCACAGAAAAACTCTATCGCGCGCGTCCCTGTTTCAAAAACTGGGATAAAAAATAAAAACTCCTTGTGATAAAATGTCCTTTCCCTGGACTCAAACTATCTCTATGCCAAATTTCATCAAAATCGGTTCAGTGGTTTAGGCGTGAAAGCGCGAAAGACAGACAGACCGACAGATAGAGTTACTTTCGCATTTATAATATTAGTATAGATTCGATTTTCAAAGGTAATGTAACAACTAACAAGCTAAGTATTAGGCTGAGTTGCATCATCTTAACTTTATCCATAACTGTAACTTTAACCGGAGTTTTTAGAGTTGAATAGACTTTTGACGTTTTTTATAGTTAATGTAAAAAAAAAGGTAAGATGGTGCAACCCGGGGTAAGTCTTTGTACCTATTTTGTAAAGTCTTCAAACTTAAACATAACCTATCAATTCATTCATTTAAGACCTTTGCTTTTGTTGGTGGAACAATTTCCATTCGTCCCTGGATTATTCCAGCACCTTCCAGTCCCTTTACGTTAACAATAAATGAAATGACAAATACCTATCTAAAGCTCACTT
The DNA here is from genome assembly GCF_963855985.1 of Ostrinia nubilalis. NCBI lineage: Eukaryota > Metazoa > Arthropoda > Insecta > Lepidoptera > Crambidae > Ostrinia > Ostrinia nubilalis. Next base: position 1,739,695 of record NC_087101.1, read on the forward strand.
TGATGCTTGTGTCAATTTCTGACTCAGTCCCATTTCTCATTATCCTTCCTTCATAGGATGCTATACAAACATGGTCACATTCGATCCAAAATAGCCGTATTCGGTCTGAAATAGCCGTCAAAAGCCGTCATCCCCGATCGGTCTGAAGAGCCCCGACGACCGGTCCGGTTCCGATTAATTTGGTGATCAAACGGAATTCCGGTCACCGGTTATTTCGGTTGTGACGGTCCCTGTGGACGCGCGGTAATAACGTCATGTGATGACGGATTTAAAAGTACTAGAAGAGACGTGTCACGAAGAAACGCATCTCACTTAACACCAGGTGCGACCGTGCGATTGCGGTCAAATACCTGTCTTGTTATGTATAAAAAATGTTACATAAAAAATGGTTCCAAAATAGTACTCCAATATCGTATGCATGTCTACTTCTAAAAATTATATTTGATTATTTTTGATCATGTCATTTAAATCAAATGCATACTTGATGAAACTTAAATAAATGTTTATTCTCATAAACAAATTGCGTCGCAATAAACAAAGTCGCAATCATTTTGGTGAAAAAAAAAAAAAGTTTTCATTTACACTTTACCTACCACCATAATCTACCATAATAGTGACTGAGTTTCTTGCGCTGCTTCTTCTCAGCACTGGCCCATTTATTGTCCTGAAGCAATGGTAGGGTTAATACTGGGACGTGTAAAAGTGCTTTTTTTAAGCCTATTTACAGAAATAAATGAGTTTTATGAGTTTTTTTACTTTGAAAAAGATGGAAAGTAGAGTCGTTTATAAAAACCACTTAGCGTAGATTTTTTTCTCTCTTTTCATTTTACGCTACTTTACAGCAAAGGATACAAAATTACTAAGAGCAAGACGTTTCCAGTGTTAATTAATTCTTTTGTAAAACGAGGGAAAGTTATTTCAATTATAATGCAATTAAAACCCAATTCAGGGGTTGATTTTGTACTACGGTTTTAATTATTTATTATTAATACTCGTACCTGTCTGAGTTAACTTGAATATATTTTTATTTGTTGCCAATTTTATCATTGAAACAAATGAGGAATTGATACTGGATTTTTACATAGTAAAGGTCGTAGCAGACTTTATCAACTCGGAAAGGGATCAACACCGCATTTCGCGAGCTGTCATCGCCTTTTGCGCGCTGTCAATCGTGAGGTGAGGCGTTTACGTTACGGTGCAGGTAAGTCTGCAACGTATGGAGTTTCATACAAAGAATACTGACCGCCTCCAGTTGATACGGTTACGATCCCTTTTCGGGTTGATAAGTGTGCTACGTCCATCTTTAAATCACCCTGAGCTTATGAGTGATTATTTATGGTTTAATTTTATTGATGAAACTCTAGTCTAGTTGAATATCGATTTCTTTTTAGCCAACTTTGAAAAAAAAAAGAGCTTCTTTGAGACAACATCTAATTAATTGCAATAAAATGTATCTAAAAACCAAGACAAGTATAGATCTATGCGAATAAAACGCACTGTCCAGACGAGACTTACAAATGCTTCAAACATATTACACTTAAAGTAAATAAAGCTAAAAAAGCGGAGCGAGCTGAAGAATCCGCTTAATCCCAAGCTGTGTTAAATTGCCGACATCAATCCGAGCAATTACTGCTGTTTCTTAGCTAAAGTGTATTAAGTCGACATAGCTGAGTGCTTGAAGTGGATTTTTTTACAGTCTGGGCTTTTTGGATGAGTACCGGTGATTTTTCGTTTTATTAAAGAACTGAATACCTATAAAAACACGATTTTCTTGTGTTTCTTATTCGTATCTATGATGAAGGGACACAGCCTTCAAAACACCATCATTATCATCATCAGTTAGTCTCCATTTCAGGAGTATGACCCTCTCCAAATCTGAAGCAAATGGAGGACTTATCTTATTTGAAAGATGAAACATTTTTCAAATAGTTAAATTGCTTTGTCTGGCTTTTACCTTCTGTATACAGTATAATTAACAAAAACTACACCTCTTTCTAAATATTTACCAATGTTAATATAGGCATAAAAGACAGACTTTAGGTAGAGTAGAGTACCCAAGTCACAAAGAAATCATTCTTCCTTAGACAAAAGGCATCATTATAAAATTAATAAATTTTATAATGATCTTATTCAAGCCTCTTCAAGGCGAGAGTGAATAGGCACTTACAGGGCAGATATGTACCATCCTAGACTGCATCCCACTTAACATCAGGTGCGATTGTGGTCAAATACCTGCCTTGTCATGCATAAAAAAAAATCCTCATCTTGCTAAGTACTTTTTCCTAATAATAACCTACTCGTACATAAGTAATTTTATGTAACTTCACCAACATTAAGAGAGGCTCTGTCTTGTTTGAATAATTAACGAAATTTTAATCGAATTCTCTTGTAACGTTAATCTTTGAGTTTTCTCCAATCTACGTCATGAACTTGTACCTTGGTAACGTCCGTATTTACAAATGATGAACGATGCTTGCTTAAGTGAAGCAGCAAATCGGATGCACAGCGTTGAACATAGCTCTGTGATTGGTTCATGTCACCCTGTGCGTCCACACGCACTTTGAGACATCATAGTAATGTTTGTGAATACGGACGTAAATCTTAAGAGCAATTACAAAGTATCAATAAAAAAATAGCTTATTTTCTTTAGTACCTACCTACAGTGACAATTTCACTTAAAAAGCTTTTTAAATACCCTAAAAAGGGTCCACATTGTACCCTACTAATAAGTATTCTGATTTTGATTTTAAAACTTAGACTAAACCCTAAATGGTTAAATTAAGTGTTTTGGTTTTCGTTCATTTCAATACATTGATACCTACCTACTCTCTATTAAAAAGTATTTCTTTGCTTACACCATGCTTAAACATCATTATATTATTATAACTACATACAAACAAACTTACTTCTCTCATTTTAATTGTACCTAACAAGTAACAACTCAAAGCTACATTTGAGAAACTACAGCTAACTCGCATATTTATGTACCTGTCTGAAAGTTGTGCTACACCATTTTCAAGTTTCAACCTTACAGCTATCACAATAAAGGCTTATTAAATTAGACTTCAGTGGCCATCATAGTAACAAGCAGAACCCCAAAATAAAGGGTAAAGAGTACGGAACCCGACGCGTAAAGTTTTCCCCTGTGCACTGTAAAACTACCCTCTCTTAGCTGAGCCACCGTTGGGGATAGGATATGGAGCCTAGGGGAAGTCTGGCAAAGATTATGAAGGTTGCAGTTTTTTGCCTAAACTCTACCATATTATTTTTATTTGTTAGGGGTTGACTGGCAGATAATGCTTGTAGCATCAAGTCCACACAATACAGGGTGTGCTTTTGTAAAACAACGACCATCTCTGGGCTGGTAGTGTACATGACACTGATGTCAAAAAAAAAACAAAAATTTTACGAATTAAGAAATTTCTTCAAATAGTACCAGTTATTACATTGAAAAATATACCGTTTATGTTTTTTTAAGAAAGATGGTCTATGTCTGATTAGGTACTTTTATGTTGGGTTATTCTAAGTAAAAAATAAAAAACTAAATGCCAAAATTCTTAACAAAAATACGTTTTTACAGTTTTGTTAATTTTAACCAGACTAGTTTTCATAACACAATTTATATTTATAGTAACTTAATAAACAATGTGTCGTATTTTTTAATCCTATTACCGATCGTAGTGAAGTACTAGCTTTATTAAGAAAACCAATTAGTCAAATGAATAGTTGGGGCAAGATCAAAGGGCACATTACATGTACTCAGACTACAGAGTACATACACAAAATAGATGGGATCAGAAGACAATCTTCATACCATAGAGATATAGAGAGATGCCAACTAATGCGCTGAGTTCGAAACTCAGTGCCGCATAAAAAAATCACACACACAAAGAAATCAAAATATGTGCTCATTATCCACTGCGGTATGAGTTACTCAACGTTAGAATAATCTTTAGCACTACGCCAGCAATGTAAACTGTTTACATTATGACGTCGCTGCTGTCATCATTGCTTTCACGAGCAATGTGTTCTGTTTTTGGGTATTTTGCTGCGACACTGGCCCCGCCCCCTTGTCACATCTCCCTTTAGTTTCTGTGATCATTCTGTGCTTCATACAAAGTGCGCTCAGGCAACGCACTCATAAACAACGCTCACGGACACGATATTGCCAATAATCGCAAACCAGTCTAAACCAGTGCGTCTGTGTGCGTTTGCAAAATAAAGCACATACAGGTGGTTATCTTCTGTTACCATCTATGTTGTGGTAGATGTGAGATGTCGTTATTATTCAATCTCATCCTATATTAATTAATGCCGTTACAATTAACCAGACGTTGTTAACGGTAAATGGCTTGTTGAGTACGTTTGAGATAGAAAATTGGTAGTTATTAGTAATGTGTAATGTGCTTAACAGCTATTTATATGAAAATTATTCAAAAAATAAACCAAGAGCCTCTTTGTTGTGGATTTAACATAATTAAATCATTACCAGACACCCTATCGTATTAAAGTGCAATGTAGAGGACGACTCAGAAAATGTAATTTTTTTTCTGTGCATTAAAAATAGGTTATTTAAAAACCAGAGTGAGTGCCGATCCATGTTCTTTTAAGTTGTTGACTGCCAAGCAAGACACAAAAGAAATTTTACGAGTATTGTTCGAAGCTCACTCAGAATGTATCACTAATCTAGGTGTAGAAAGTCGGAAGTTGAACTTTTACAAAAAAAGAAAAACAATATTAGTCCTCTCAGAGTCAAATGTTTATTACCTAAAAAACTTCACCCTTCCGTCTCTATTATCACACCCGCCCAGAGCATCCGGCACTCTTTACGGCCTATTTGAAACGAAGGAGTTTTACAACCTGCATCCGGTTATATTTCCACTTCTTTTAAGGTTCGGCAAATGGCGGAGCAGAAGTCATAATTCGCTGGTCACTGGGGTGTGTGTCACATTAAGTTTAATATTAAAATGAGTTTAAAATGCAGATAGATGTGCTTCCCTTTTTCTAGCGTGTGGGTGTAGATAATGTGCGACAAGTACTGCCATGGTATCAGTCAGACTGATGTTTTTTTAGTAACTTAAAACCGAAAAAAACTATTTTAAGGTAACTTAATGAGTACACACCACATTACAGTCGAATAATTTAATTTTTGCCCAATTTACTTTATTTTCTTACAAGGCAAAATCTAACTACTCTTCTCTACATCACTAGTTCGTTCGTTCGTTTCAGCCGAATGACGTCCACTGCTGGACAAAGGCCTCCTCCAAGGTTTTCCACAATGAACGGTCCTGCGCCGCTCGCATCCAGGCACCTCCCGCGACCTTCACCAGATCGTCGGTCCACCTAGAGGGCGGCCTGCCCACGCTACGTCTTCCGGCTCGTGGTCGCCACTCAAGAACTTTCCTTCCCCAGCGGCCATCAACTCTACGAGCTATGTCCCCGCCCACTTTATTTTCTTACTGAAGCCAAAATCTAACTACTCTTTTCTACACCACTAGTGCTCTCCACGAATTGATATAACATAAAATATCCGTAACAAGCAATATTTTGCATCGCTTTCAGTACAATACAATACAATATACAGTAAATTAGCCATTATATTTGGTTTTAAGAGGACAGTCCACAGATCTACTACATTGTGGTCTGCTACTCACACTATATCTTTTTTTGAGGAGCATTTTCATGCAGGCCAGAATAAATGCTTAATTTTGAAACACCAGACAGACGAGACAACATCCGCTTCATTGCGTCGGTCGCAGACGGAATTTTGATATTCCCTTCCGGTTCACAGTTTCCTGAGCTACCTTCCGTTCCATCTAGATAGCTCAGATGTAGGAAGTTAGTTATGGAACAATGCAGACGGGAGACAAAGATCAATTACGGAACGCAACACGTAGCAGGCTCATTCATGCAAGAAGTTGTTACACGCTCGTCTGTGGCGGCACTGTTGGCGTTAAGGTGCAGTTGTATGGGCAAGACTTTAGATCCTAGAGTCAAATAGGGGATGGACGATGATGATGCTTAACTGGCAGAGGAATCAAGATGATATGATGGGCTGGATGATGAGGTTGAATCTCCAGTAGAGACTTAAATAAACAATATCTCTCATCATGGTCCGTGACCCTCACTCGGCATGGGGCACACTGAAAACCAGCGCCGTGGCCTTCGTCACCGTGGGCCACGGCATATGCTGAGTGGGGTCCCGTTGCAGTGGGCATCTTGTTGGCGAATGGGTGGCACTGCTGAGTTTACTCTTGTTTTTATTTTTTCTTCTTCCATTATTATGTGCCACTGTCATGTCTATGTAATTGCCTGTATTTGTGTGATGTCCATTGTAATAAATGTACCTTTCTTTCTTTCTTTCATTTATATCTTCTTTTGATGATACTCCTCTGTTATGGATTCAGCTTGGAACTGTATTAGAATTACGAGCAATGCCAGGTTGTTCCCATATTGTTTATTTTTTTATAAACACGTAGATGTATTGAAAGAATACACTTGGGTTACTACATGGTTTAGTGGTACTAAATAATCATTTTTCTTTTTTTCTTTACGTAACTGGAAAAATACCAGCATGAATAAATTGAAAATTTAAAAAATCATACGAATTTAATGCTCATGTTGAATTTTGCGAAAACAGTTGTTAATTAAATGCTAATGTGGTGAAAAAATAAAGTATTGAGTGACTTGTGAATATAGAAAAAAAATATTGTGCTTAGTACTTAGCATTAATCACTATTGTATCACGCCCAAATACGTTACCGGTAAAGCAGTAGGTAAAGCCGGACGATCACAATCTGATAACATAAACAGCATGTCACCTGACGATGACGAACCAACGTCAGAAACAGTAATTTCAAATGCCTTTAGAAGTGCGATATTATCCAACACTACAAATAGCTAAGGCACAGCTAATTCAAGTGGAAAATAACATACGACAAGTCGAGCTGAAGAAACCGTACCCTGCGCCAGGACGAGAGCGGGGGATCACCTGGGCAGGGGGGCGGCCAGACGTCAGCTATCGATTATTCGAGAACGAATACACGGGACTCGTTCGAGCCCCGGGCCGCGCTTCCTTCATAAATATTAACAACAATTTGCGTCTTACAACCAATGCATCAGAGCTCAATTTCGTTTGACACACTCGTAAATCACTCATATTTCCACTCCCTGGTAACATTCGAAATATGAACTGTACGTTCTGGGTTTAGGGTTTCAATTCGATTGGGTGGTTTTTCGTTGTGATATTATGGCGGAATCAATTTTGGTGTATGTAAATTTTTCGATGAGAGATTTCAGAGTGTTATGACTGAGTAAACAAGTTCTAAGGATAAGTGTTCATATGGTAACTTTTGCTTATTCTTGTAGCGAGGAAACTTTGATATGAATCTGAGGAAAATATTTGGTATCGATGTTTGGAAATAATTCAGGAGTTCAGAGAGAAATGGTAAATATACGCCTACCTACTTTCATAAACTTTGCCACACGTTATCTTAGCATCGTGGTTTTAAGGCTCGATTTATATTTCTAGACCTTAAAAGCTAGTTCCTATTAATTATATTTCTTCCACACCCCATAAATCTGCACTAAGTCTGCGTAAAGTTTCTGCTGCATCCATTTTGAAGGCTTCTTTTAGTGGAGGGTGGGACAAACTGTCCTCATTGGAAGAACAAGTCATACCCAGTAAAATACCCCCGGCGTTTCGTCACCCACATTCATCATCATCATTTCAGCCACAGGACGTCCACTGCTGAACACAGGCCTCCCCCAATGATTTCCACAGTGGCCGGTTAGTAGCGGCCTGCATCCAGCGCCTTCCTGCTACCTTTATGAGGTCTTTAGTCCACCGTCCCACACTACGTCACCTGCCTTAAATGAGAGGAACTATGGGAATCATAACAAGCCTTCAACTACCACCATCCCTCCCGACATTTTATGAGGACGTACCGATATCTATACTTCTATCTATACTATCTATACTAATATTATAAATGCGAAAGTAACTCTGTCTGTCTGTCTGTCTGTCTCTCTTTCACGCCAAAACCACTGAACCGATTTTGATGAAATTTGGCATAGAGATAGTTTGAGTCCCGGGAAAGGACATAGGGTAGTTTTTATCTCGGGTTTTGAAACAGGAACGCGCGTGATAAACTTTTTCAGTGAATGACAAAATTCCTTAATCAATACTTTTAATAACTTTACTAAGTCTGCTAACTGCAAGCCATCATGTGCCCGAATGTTAACAAAAGTCACTATCCTCATGGTAAAATAGACATTAGTGCTATAGTACCAAATCATATTACCGTCTGCTAACTTAACGATTCACCTTAACCGGGAGATAATGATGGCGCCTAGAGCAAAGAGGCTTAGTGGGTATTAATGTAATTTCAGAGACGAGCGGATTATTCTCGTCTTATTAGTGCAGCTTTGTTTATTAATTAACTCTGTATTGGTATTTGAAACTGTAGGTCTGTGTTTACAGTTTTCAGTAGTGCTAAGAGATAGTAGGATTTGGGATGTTTTTGTCAAAGTCAAAGCAAAGTTGACACTCAAAACAAATGGTAGTTTCCTAAAAAAACTTGTAGTCCGCCAATTATATTATCAAAAAATATTGGACCATTGAGTTATAATGTACTACGTACTAGAGAAGACATGTCAACTAGACTGTTTCTGGCACGCAAACAGGTCCATGGACCGAAATTCAATTAGTATGTGCTCAGCGGTTGCTGTGACAACACGCTTGAGTGCAGTTTTGTTTTTTGAAATATGCCATCCTATAGACGAAAATACTGTTCAAATAACTCCAGATACATATTAAGTAAAAATCAAGGAATGACTTTTTACCATTAAGTTGTACATTTATGCACTTTAAAACACTAATTTAATTTTAATTTGTTAATTACAAGGCGTCACCGCGGCGGCAGCCATTTTACGAAAATTTCAAAGAATAAAAATCGCAGACTTGACACTGACGCATAAATTAGTATACGAAAGGAAGGTAAATACAGCAATAAAAAGATTTTTTTAAAGATTATACTTGCACTTTGTATTGCACAAATTACTAATAGTCCCGTCCAGCCCCTTGTGTTAAGCTAAATAAGCTTGGGTTACGGGTGGGCTCACACAATAGTCGTGCGGCATCATGGATCAAACTTGTTTGAATCTCACTGCTGTTGTTCGTATGCGACTGGTTAGTTAGTAAATCACCCTAATTATTGACACCTAGCTCACGAGATAGGCTAAAATTATAATAATTGTAGGTACAGTGTGTCTGGTCACCAGTGTCCGACCCGTTAGGGCGCAATAATATGATCAATTTAATCGACAAATCCAGTATTAAAAAAATACAGCTATTTTAATTTTTTTAGTTTCTGAGTCCGGATGGATTCATTTATTTACCAAATCTAATGATGTACAGGACCTATGAGTATAAAAGTGAATCGTTCGACAGCTGAAAAAGTAAGCAATACGTTGTCATCAAAAGCTTCCATTTAAATTTCTTAGAAACATTTGAACGTAAAAAAATGATGCTTCTTTTAAGATTTTTCAATGTTACAAAAAACTAGAAAGTTTTACATTTTTAGATGCACTAAGTCATTACCTAAAAACTGATATACCTTGCCTTTAAATCAACTAGTCAAGGTGCTAGCTACACAGGAGATGCAGCGGTGAAAAGGAGAGGTGGGAATAGTCCCGTAACTTCTGCCTCACAGCTATTATACGTGTACTCAACCACTGAAATAGTTAACAATAGAGACAATAAAATAACTGAAAGTTTCTGACTTTCAGTTATTTTATTGGTTCTGGAATGAAGGCGTGGGTCATCCCTAGCTTTGTTCCTACCGTGACGAGTGGGAATTTTCCTAAAATCTCAAGATGGACTGACTGAAGATAGCAGGAAGACGCTGGGTGCAGGCCACTATCAACTGGGCGATGTGGAAATCATTAGAGGAGGCCTTTGTTCAGCAGTGGACGTCCAGTAGCTAAAATGATGATGACGATGTTTCCTTACAGTATCCAATTCAATAGGCAGAAACTAAACGTAAACGAAGTGTCGCCTCTGTAATGGTATCATTATCTATAACTCATAATATTTCGTGCGCTGTTGGATGACAGTTTTAAACTAGAGATGGGTAATTTTTTTATCGAATTAGAAAATACCAGTTAACGATTCTCAAGGCGATTATCGATTACATTAGATTTTAATCGGGAAGAAAAGTAATTAATGGCTTAAGCATCAGTATGAAGCCCATACGCACTTGTAGCACAAGTAACACGATTAGCCTCAGTCCCCTCAGTTGTGAATTCGGAATCGCCAGTTGTAATTTTAAAATCGCATCACAGAGTGAAGTAACTAACACCAAAAAACTTTTATCACTTGTCTAGGAGGGCTAATTTTAGTCTAAGGGAGGGGAGCTTAGATTGCATTACAGGAAACGCACAATAAAATACATGAAAATAATGTAAGTAGCTGAACCTTTTTGCTATTGAGCACAATGAAAATTTAACACAATTTAGCCGATTTGTTTATTTTCACAATCGATTCACAATGTCTATGATGAGGCGACCGCAGGAACGTCACTATTCGTGCAATCCTATCAATGAAGTACGACATTTTCTGGTGCAGATTTTATCGCCATAAATTATGAAACTTGATAGTCATGGATTTGACTGACAGCTGTCCGTCAAATTCCCGCCCCGCACCCCGCACTGTACATATTTTGTTCGCGATGTCTGTTCTATACGTAGTAATATTACTTCAATGTATTGGACACGTATTTATTTATTTGTCAATCAACGAAGTTATGATGCGTTGAAGTTCCGCGTGACGTCACAACGTTCTTTACTGTTATGCACTCCTTGTCGTCACGGGCCTCTTCTTCTGAACTTTGGAACACTTATCTCTTTAAATTTTCATTATTTTGAAAAAGATTTTTTGATAAGTTAACTAACGGACTAATTCAAACTCTTGCTTTTTTACCCAGGAAACATCCCTGTTGTGGTTCAATATGTAGACTAATCACAAGCTTTATTATGAATCCAAATTTCAGCGTCATCGAAAAACGTGCTTAAAACAATTTTTCTGCCCCAATAGTTAAAAGGACGCATATATGTAACAACAAGTCAAAACGGGGATAAAAAAAGTTTCAAATAATTTAAATGGGTTACTTATCTGTTTGCAGTCCTTGAGCTTTAGTTAGGTATATCCGAAAAAAAAGATTTAGATGCGCCTTTTTAACAATCGGGGGATAACATCATCATCATCATCATTTCAGTCATAGGACGTCCACTGATGAACATAAGCCTCCCCCGACGATCTTCATGTTGATCGATTTTAACTGAATTGCTGCTATGTATTACTACGACTACTAAACCCTTGTTCATACAGCTGTAGCATTTTACCCTTTAATATTTATATTCAGAAGAAAAAAGATTTTATTTGTTTGAAGCCTCTATCATGGGGTTTCCACGTGAGCGGAGTTGAGACGAGTCCTCTTGCTAGGAGTGCGACGTTATCTTAACTTTTCCTTTGTTTTTGTAGAAAAAAAGGTTCAGGAAAAGAGTGGTGAGAACGAATATTTGGGAGATGGAAATGAGAACGGGAATAATGTTCCCAAACTCAAAATTATTTTAAAGCTGAGAAAATATTACAAGTAGTTAGAGTGTCTTGAAAAGGTAGATTTAGATAGAAAAAAAACTAATAAAGCGGCTGTTTCTTCAAATGTTTGCAAGAATCCCTGATCAAATATATTATTATAGGAAGTCCTTAGGCTAGGTAGGCTACCTATTGGGAACTTATCTGACAGATACTATACAACTTTACAGATCTTCGAATTAACTTCGTTCTGCCACTGGCCTTTATTATGTATCGTATTTTATCTGACAGATAAGTTCATAATAAATTATCAAGGACTTGAAACAGGCTCTAAGGAAAATTAGTAGGTACCTATCTAGCTATAGATAGCTTAGCTAAATGCTATATCCAAAACAACATGAATCAAAACACGCAGTCCCCCGCAAAATGGCTTCGAAAATAAAAACAGAAGAACCGTAAAAGCCTTCTGTATAAAAACAAGGCTTGACGTGTGTCCATTGTCTTTATAATTAATTGCCTTTGCAAAAATTCACCACCCCATTGTGTCTAATCTGCCCGTCCTTTGGGGACATCCTGAATTCTTTGGGTCGGAAAAACCTTTCAGTTGAGTTGTTTTTAATGTGCTTAGATATTCATGAATACGTTTAAAACGTCCTATTGTAAGTAACCTAATTTTAGCACATGAGTTTGGTTTATTGAAAAAAGTTGGAAATTCTTCAGCCTTTACTGCCAGGAATAGAGTTAATATAAACGTATAAGTTCTTGCAACTCACGAAGGCGAGTGAGCTTTACTTGTGTGTGTACGTGTACATGCACACAACGATAGTGTAACGACCGTATTTACAAACATTACTATGAGGTCTCACAATGCGCGTGGACGCACAGGGTGACACGAACCCATCACAGAGCTCTCTCTATTCAACGCTGCCGCGCTGTGTGTTCGATTTGCTGCTTCACTTTTGCAAGTATCGTTTGTGAATAAAGGCTTAAATGTCTGTCAAAACGATTGAAAAAAGAACAGTAGCGAGCCACCACACATGTAAAGCTCACTCGCCTTCGTGAAATGCAACAACTATGATGAAATCAAGAGATTTTTGGGGAAAATAGTAGAAAAAAAGACATCTAGGACAAATCAATTAATCAATGTTTCAAATGCCAAATTGTGCTCTAGACTAGACATTCTGAGCCACGCGCCACGCCCTAACGTTCTGCTGTCTCAAACGTAAAAGGTTCATGTAATATGACCTCAGACGGTTACATTCGAGTCACAAAATGATAGGTACACAATATTAATAGTAAAGACTAAGTAGGCTGGTGGTAGTAATGTTTTTTTATGTTCGATTTATGGAGGACCTAGAAAAATAGGCATAAATGACGTAAAATAATTAGTTATTGAACGGCGTGACACTAGATACTAGACAGACACAATAAAAATTATATGTCGTTCTAGGCTAACCGCGGCGAGCCACGTGGCGTCCAACGTGTTTATGATTTATATTTATCGAAAAAACCTTTTTCATATAGTACATAAAAAATAATTTGTGACTTGTACTACTTATGTAATTAACTATATTTTTTCTAGAAAATAAGATTCAAGTTGTTAAAACTGGACTGGAATAAGTACTAGACAAAAAGAAAAGTGCCTTTCACGGCAGCACCCTGTAAAATTTCCAGAAAGTGCTACTATTGTTAAAGAAATCCCTGTGTTCTGCATTAAACATCGCTCTTAACGACTCAACTTTCCATTTTCGGGTCTAATTCTACGTATCCATTACCGAAATGCTTCGCGCCATTAGCAAAAAGAATAATTCACAATATTAAAACAAATAATTTAATTAAGTCCCCTTCTCTAAAGTTTAATAAAAGCATAATGTAGTTAGATTCAGAAGGACTGTTCTAATTTATGCTACAAGACTCGTAAAATTATCTAGCTAGGAGCACGGGAAATCCCTCCACTAAGGCCCAGAACAGACGGTGAAACGCAACTGCAACGAAACTGCAACTTTCTGATGATTCTGATTAATGAAACTGAAACTGAAAGTTTTAAACTGGTCGCGTCATGTGTGGTCTCTCAACGGACGCTATGGCAGAAACTTAGATGCAACTCAAAAGTAACTAGCAGTTGCAGTTTCGTTGCAGTTGCGTTTCACCGTCTGTTCTGGGTCTAAGTCGATCTTAAAGCATTGTAACACTGTAATTTACTGATGTGTTCTGCGGTCTGCGGTCAGGTCAAATGAACGCAGACGGACGATGTTGTTCTCATTAACATGATGCGGGCTGCGTTCACTTTGAGCTGACCCCGCAAACCGCAAAAAGCATTCAGTGTGGCAAATCCATTCGGCTCTTTTTAGGTATTTTTACACCTCGCAGACAACTTTCTATAGTTATATCTTTGTTTTTTTTTTTTTTTTTTTTTTTTTTTTATGTGATAGTAATAGTTTACCATGGATCTTACAAGACAAGTGACTTATGTTACTTCAAAAATACAACCTTTGATTTATTTAGACCTTAACAGCTTCATTTAAATCTTTTAAATTCTTGCACAAACCCGCTGTATTTAATATCCACTGTGTAAAAGTAGGCTTTCTCAAGGTAGGGAACGCTGTTTGTTCTAAATAATGGAATATTAACTTTGGCACGCTGAGTATTTTTGGAGGGCTGATATTAATATTTGCGCTAAGTAGACTTTTAATTTAAACTTATTAAAAACAAGACAAGGTAAAAAGTATATGAAAAAACTCTATTTTCTTCTGAATTTAGTCAGTAGATATAAAATATCTAGTAAAAAGGGACTTTTATGACTGAAAAATGATTTTGAAGTAAAAGAAAAATAAATTGAACAAAGCCTTTTTAATTTTAAAATTGGATAAAGTGACATCTAGTCGTTGAGCTTAGAATTAACTTACTTTCTTTCAATCACTGCGAAATAGAACGCTTACAAAAGCAACGTTATCACGAGATTACTGTTTCTCAAAACTGTTACAAGATGGCGCTTTATCGCAGTCGTGAACGTGATTTGCAAAAGTTGTGTAGTTTTACGTCTTACAAAAAGATTGTTTGTAATTTACTGTGAAAGTGTTATATATGGGGCAGCTTAACCAAATTACTTATTAATTTATTAATGTAAATGTGATAGTGACACTGTCATCTCTTATTTTCTAAAACCGCGCACCCACTTTGCTTTGCCTTGTGGTTTTTAATTAGATGACCATTAGAAAAACTTTTAAATTGAGAACTCTATGCACTTACTAATTAAGAACAATTGAAGGAAGTTCTACTTGTAAGGGTGATTGGGAGAATGAATAAACACAACATAGGAAAATCATTATTTTCGTGTAGGTAGGTAAATAAAGTTTTTTGACACCCGAGCGATATTAGGAGTTTCTGTGATGTGATTAAAATCTATGCGGAAAATACTGCAAGTAGCTAACTATGTATAAGACATCCCGCAAACGGCAGACTTTTTCAAGGTATTTTAAATAATTATTACATGTATACTATCTATACTAATATTATAAGTGCGAAAGTAACTCTGTCTGTCTGTCTGTCTCTCTTTGACACCTAAACCACTGAACCGATTTTGATGAAATTTAGCATAGAGATAGTTTGAGTCCCAGGAAAGGACATAAGATAGTTTTTATCCCGGTTTTTGAAACAGGGACGCGCGCAATAAAGTTTTTCTGTGACAGACAATATTCCACGCGGGCGAAGCCGCGGGCGGAAAGCTAGTAAAAAATAATTCAAATACAGACTTTTTATCGACAGACAGTCGGGTCAGGCTGTTAATCAGTATGAACATGTATCATATGGAAGTGCGCAAATTACACCGATTTGGCATCGGCCGATTCCTCATACAAATTAGGAGCCGACTAAACTAACGGCCTAAAAAGTCTAAGTCTAGTCCTAATATCTTAGGTGGTCTAATCTTTGACTGCGAGTAAAAGCTAGTGCAAAATGTTGCGTGCACGCCCCGGGACTACGTACTAATGTGAATATATCCTTAGGTGGCGTGTACACAAGTTACTAGGCCAGTGACACACCACTTATTGGCATTCTACGTTGACGACGACGATACGTGTAAAGCATGATCGACAAGATATTACTATTTTCTAGAGTCTGGAATCTAGACCTTATCAAGTTGACTCTCTATTTATATTTTCTTATATCAATTTTTATAGAAACCCACTTTCTTAGATTAACGATTCTGCAGGGAACTATTCATCTCTTTATTGACGGTGGTATCCCAAAAAGCAAATTCCGGGTGAAGCTCGCTTCCACCTTCGGCCTGATCATTACTTACCATCAGGTGAGATACAGGCCAAGAGCTTCCTCGTTGTGGATAAAGAAAAAAAAGAAAGAGATTCGAATTAAAATTGTTCCAATAAAAATCCTATAGGGAACTAGGTACCTATTACATATAATCTTGTTGAACTATACTCGTGATTTGTAGGTTAATAGATTTCAGAAATAATACGTGCTGTATGTCAAGGACGTTTAAATGGCATAGCTAGCTAAGATATTTCCTATTCCACACACGTAACCATAGATCACGAACTAAAAAGAAAGTAACTTGAATAGATAAGAACCTAAGTTCTTTTAGTACCTAACTTGGAGCAGAAGAAACTTCACTGCTGGCAATAAATTTTTAATGTATTTGTTTCAGTTTACTTCTAAAAGTGAGAAACAGTCATCGGTCCATCGAGCAGGTATGCATTCTTCACTGTTGCCGAGTCGTGGTAAGTACCAACTTCATCTTTTGTTGTTTCTGCAGCTGACATTTTCAGCCCACTGCTTTTAGATTGTTTCTTACTTGAGAAGCAATGTGTAGGATGTACTGACGACAGCACATCAAGCTAAACTCAAGGCCTTTTATTTCGTTGTAATACAGGCTATTTTTAAACAAAAATGTACAGTCTGATGATGTTTCAACTGTACAATAAACAAACTGAATTTATCCTATACTAGCGGCCGCCCGCGACTTCGTACGCGTGGATCCCGTTTTACCCCCTTAAGGGTGGAGTTTCGTAAAATCCTTTCTTAGCGTATGCCTACGTCATAACATATACCTGCATGCCTTTCAGCCCGATCCGTCCAGTGGTTTGGGCTGTGCATTGATAGATCACTATATCAGTCAGTCAGTCAGTCACCGTTGAGTTATATTTAGACTTCACTCACTAGTCATTAGCTTACTTACAAACCGATCGAGTTAACTGCGCATCTCACTGGAATACCTCTCCCTCGCACTCACCCGCACACCTCCCCGCGTTCACTCCGTCCATACCAGAGCGTCGATGTGACGTCACGGCTGCCTGGTGCGCAGTTAACTTATGTTTTGTTAACTTGTGTTTGTTAACAGGTTGTACTAAGATCCAAACAATATTTTATATCAATATTGATTTAATGATTTTGGTATGAATATAAATGCAAACGTATAATAAACTTTCGCATTTATTAATGTGGATTTCCTTGTTTTCATAATAAAACATTTCTGCATTGTTGTTATAATAAATAACTGAATAATTAATGTAACACAATAACAGAACAAAATCAACGAATTAAACTAATATTTTTTGCTTAGCTTGTTACATAAGTAACCGTATTTTTCAAGACTGTGATTTATCGGTTTCCTACACACTCTTCCTGTGATTCATATTATGTAGGAGTTTTCAGTCTTCAGCTGAGATACTATGTAATGTTAAGGAAAACATCTGAAATTAAAGCATCCCCTTTAATTATTTTTTTAATTATAAAACTTTTAAGTTACAGTTGAATAATTATAACATTTAAAGGAGAGCCAATCACAAGTTTAGATCACAAATAAAAGCGGACAAAAAACGGATTGAATTACTTATTCATTATGAATTACAAAATTGTTCACTCTGTAGGTAATAAGTATTCATTCATTCAAGTATTTGAAAACATCCAATTCATCATTATAAACAACAATGTTTGCATTTCGTCGTATTTATATTCTTTTTTTTTAATACGGAACTCTAAACTATTTGTTCGAACCCAACTTAGATGAAATTATTAATGATGTCAATAACTTTGAATTGCTTACTTACACTCACTGTTTCTAGTGATAGTTAATTTAATAGTTGATGGTACATTTGTGGCGAGTATGTTTTGACATTTCATAATTAAATAGAATTACTTCGGAACAATATTTGCAAATTGTGCAAAAATGTATTGTGAAAATCATGGTTCAGTTTTCCATACAAACGTTCATATTACGGTGGACGTAATTTTCGTAACTTTTTATTCCTCAGATCAATGATATTGACGTGGAAGAGCTATGGTTTCAACAAGGTGGTGTAACCATCCATCCAGCATGCGACACATTCAATTTATTGCGGGAAACATTCGTTGAGCGCATAATTTCACGTAATGGACCTTTGAATTTTCCTCAACAATCGGGTGATTTCACACCAATGGTTTATTTTCTCTGGGGATAATGTGAAGTCCACTACTGCGCAGATAAACTACGGAAATCAATGCCAACATTCGTCGCGTTATTGCCGATGTATGGCCCCAGTTGCTCGAAAAAGAAATTGAAAATTTGACATCTCGATTACGCTGCATTTGAGCCAACCGTGGCACCCTTAGGCCCGAAATAATTTTGAAGCATACTTAAATGTCATAAGAATATCTTTTAAACAAAACCAATACCATGTAAATAAAATATATTTTTATGTATTTTATTACATTTTAAAGTTCTATACCTCTAAAAAATCAACCTATACATATGTCTAGACACTTCAAAGTCACATTGTAGCTATTTTATGCGCTTAATTGTAATGTAAAAATACATCATTTTTATAGCTATAAAACACGAAATGTCTTTTTAATATCGTGTAACTCAGCTTACAAGTAAATTATAACCTTATAAGTAATGGTTTAACCACAATTAATAGCGCATCAAGTGAAGACGAAATTCGCAAAAAAATCCACCGACGAACAATGGAATTTTCCCATAAGATGTGTCACTTTCTCATAACACGTTAGATACAATTTAATAATGCAATTTGATGTGGTAGAGCTGCGGTAGAGCAAATATAGGCTGAGCTGCACCATCTAACTTTAACCGTAAAAATAACGTTAACCGGTGTTAACAAAAACATTTTAAACTTTTTTTTTTTTTAGTGGCAACCAAACCTCTCTGGGAGGTTTATTTCTGCCAATGTCGAGTGAAAAATAATTGACATAGTTATCAATAGAACGTGGGTGTTTCAGTTCTATTGATTTTTCATGGATTCCGTGGAGTTAAAAGTATGTCCGTAAGCAGGTTTCAAGACGCCCACCGGGTCCAAAGCGGGTTGTTCATACGACAACCCACTCGACACTCGATGCGCGCTCAAATTCGAAGTATTTCAATGTTTTTTATGCTTATGTAAAAAATAGTTTGTAAACTCAAGCACTATCCCATAAAAAGCACCCACAATTTTTATAATGTAACATAAAAGTTTTTATACCTAAAAATAACTATAAAGAACGATACTTACTTAATGATGATGCTCCAGGCGTATTTTAATTTGTAACACAATTAACAACGCCCTAGAGTCATGAGTCTTCTAACCATAACTCTTTTATAATACCCCAAACAATGTAGTTTGGTTCCCACATTATTTTTGCAAATTTAATAAATCGCACGATATGTAACTAAATAATGACTTGGCAATTAGTACAATTAAACAGTGGGCGTTCTCAGGCGTTATGTAAGTTGGCATTTGAACAAATTGAATCGAGAAAGGACAGGTTTTGCATTTAGATACGCTAAGTCGTGGGTATCTAAACAATTAGTACCAAAATGTTGATGGTATTAAAAAGCTTGTGATTCTGTCAGGAAAAGTACCTTCTCAATTTTTTCTATGGACGTCATAAAGGCAATATTTAATTATTTATTGCTTTACCACATCAGCGCATACTTAATTCAAGCTATTATTTGTCTCTTAAAAGGGGCAGTTATGAATTTGGTACGAATAGCAGTTACCCTTCTAATCCGTCTGGCGCATACTCCTCATAAAAAAGAAATCAAAATCATTTATTCAATTTAGACCACAAGTGGCACTTATGAACGTCAAATATAAAAAAAAGAAAAGGTAGCCCTTATGGGGCACTTTACATGTCTCCTTATCTTTTGGGCCCTACCAGATAGATAGATCAAATCTTCCATTTGCCTCTGGAAATTAGAAAGAGTTTGCATTGGAGAATAAATGACCTGATTATGTTGTTAATAACTACCATTCTCACTCTCAATCGTCGTCCCTCATTTATTCCTTTCCGTTTCCTCCATGGACCAATCATTCCTCATCATTCAGCGTTCAAATCGTAAACTATCTTTCATCCGTCATCCCACTATTTTGTTACACACAAAACTCTTTAATCCTACAGATCGGCCGTCCTGCACCTAGTCTGGCCTCAGACTATCTCTAAATCGAACACTATACCTCGTTACTAAAGAATTTCTCTTGAGGAACACTCCTTTCGGTCTAAAAATCTTATTAGATTCCTATGTTCAATTTTATAGTAAATATTATTTATGAGGTCTGTCCTAGTTTAGACAGTTAGCTTTTTAAGGCTTTTGTAAGTGCCTATTCACAGGCACTTACAGGACAGATATGGACATCCTAGACTGCATCTCAACACCAGGTGCGATTGCGGTCAAATACCTGTCTTACAGTTTAAAAAAAATTGAATAAGGAGATTGTATGAAGTAGAAAACAGAACTGCCAAAACCGTTTATTCAATCACAGTTTTCAATTTTTTTACTATACATTGACATATTTTAGTGTAGGAACCTTATTTTTAGCTCTACATTTACTGGTTTCTTTCTAATTTCCAAGATGTCATCTCAGAAGGGTAATAAGACGTGGCTATTATCAGTATTATCACATTCAACATCGTTAACGTATCGAGTACCTATAGAGTCTACACAAACAATCAGTGGAAGAAAAAACTTTTTTATAGCACGAGCGAAATTAATTGCTTCAAACGACAATAGCCCTTTAATCCGTATCGGACCTTCGTCTGCAATCAAAATATATCAAAAGAAAACTTTACTTTTACCGAGTCTTACATGACCAAGCATTTATGAAAGTCAACCTTTTTAGCTAGGGTTACGGTTCAGTTTACAATGTAAGGTGAGTGCGTACAGTACGCCGATGCTCAACAGTCTACCATAGCGATATCAACGACCAAGCTGTTCAGTCGTTGTTTTGGCGTTTGAACCAAAAAGTGCAAGTGTGTGTGAAAAAACTTTTGTGTGTGTGAAACCATAGAAAATGTGAGTATTTCATCAGTCTATTTTTAATTTGGTTATATTTTAAATCAAGAAACTTTTATGTCAAAATCATATAAAGTCCAAAATCGTATTAAAACATAAATAATTCATGAATAATAAATCAAAGAGTTTATGAATAAAAGTGTTTTCAAATATTTTATTAGCTTTATGTCATGCACTCACAACGACTAATTACTCACATATACTGTCAATAAATAATTACAATAATTTCATATAAAATAATTCTTGTGATACAAAATAAGCATAACATCATTAATTTCTTTTGACTCTACACATACGTAATATTAATTCGCAGTCGATTTCAATTCTTTTAAAAATATCAGCAAAATATTTATTTCAAACAATAATTTGAAAGAGAACTATCACAATACCTTGTAACGTAATATAAATATTAACTTTCATCACTGAAAAACTAAACGTTCAATACATAACATTCAGTTAAATATGGTCCAATTTTACTGTATCAGGATTTGGTGCTGAAAGCAACAAATAATAGTAAATTAATTAAAATTATTAGTTCACGATCTCGAAAAAGTATATAATATAAAATTTCGAAATACTTTGATCTGACTTTTATTGGTGAGAAAGTTCAATTTAATAAAGTGTCTTACTTAAGGTTTTTATTTTATACGTTAACTAGCTTTGCGCCTGCGGCTTCGCCCGCGTGGAATTTTGTCTGTGATAAACAAACTTTATCGCGCGCGTCCCCCTGTCTCAAAAACCGGGATAAAAACAATCCGATGTCCTTTCCCGGGACTCAAACTGTCTCTATGCCAAATTTCATCAAAATCGGTTAAGTGGAATCGTGAAAGCAACACAGACAGATAGACAGAGTTACTAATAATATTATGTGTATCTTGTTTATAAATATAATTACAATATGGATGAAAATTCCTATCGCTTGAATTTTTACCGGAAAAACGACTGTCCTAGTTAATAATTGAACTTACGACATTTTACTTGCAATTAGATTTATGATAATTATTCTAGCATCTTAAATTATTTACTTGTATTTGTGTCTGTCTTATTAAAAACTCATTTATTTATGCAAGTAGGCTTAAAGCACTTTTACACGTCCCAGTAATTAACCCTACCACTGCTTCAGGAATATTAATTGGCCAGTGCTGAGAAGAAGCAGCGCAAAAAACTCAGTGTTGTTGTCCTAACTAATAAAATAAAATATTATTATTATAGAAAAAAATTAAATCAATGTTAATGCGGCTTCAATGTCATTTAAATCGCTTATCATGATTAAGTTGCGTTTTAAAATATGCCTATGGATTTCCTTTGATTATATCATTAGGCTTGTATAGTAGTTTGCCATGACTTTTGACATCACTTCGCCAAAATAAACATGGCTTCCATCCACTTTCTTCTCGTTAGTTACCCACAATGAATAACAAGGAGCCATTGTACTACCGCTACAATGGTTTAATTTACAAGTTAAATCTATCGATTTCCATCTCAAACTGATTGTTTTCACTTGTTAACCAGTGTAGCTTTTTTAGGTTTTGAGAAATTTTGTTTTTGTGAATCACTCATACTTAACTCTTAATTTTTATCTTTATGACTTTTACTAAGCGAATCCTAGATAAATGTTTAAAGTAGATAGACTTTCCATTACATAATTTATTCCATAGCTCTTCTTACTTACTTAATTATGTACTTCCAATTCACAAAATAGGTAGCGACGATACCTACACTTGTTTGGTAAAGAACTTTAGGGTGAGCTTATTAGGAGCTTAAAATCGCAACAGTAAATTACTTTCATTGCCTACCTAAATAATTAAAATATCAAGGAATCATGAACTCTGTATGTCACCAATATAAGACAAACTTCCAAGATATTGAAATGAAAAAAAAAAAACAAAAGCATTTTACGCAAAAAGATTTAATTACCTACTAATCACAACCGTTTGGCAATCTCATGTCACTTCTAGCAACCTTGTTTATTTACTAAACGAATTATAGAAATGTCATATCCAGTACAGTGTGCCTACCATGAGTTTACGTTAGGTGTGCTCGCTAGCGACTGCGTAAAAAAATGACATTAATTGTATGACATATTGTGCAGCGCCCCTAGGGGCTACTTCCAAGAAACAAAATCTTCATAGAGATTTTTGACGTACTCGCTAGCGAGCACACCTAACGTAAACTCATGGTAGGTACACTAAGCAAAAGTGCATCATGCCTCTCAGATCCAGTTGACGCTCCGAGCCACTGCACCGATGGTATCGTGTAATAATAGCGAGCGACTCCCATAATTGCTGCCTCGGTTTACCGGCCCAGTTTATTCTGGGGCGATCTTCACTTGTTTTAGAAAACCGCCGTGTGCCGAGGGGTTAACAAAGTGGTTTTTTGGACGAAGGTAGAGTTGAGTTTACTAATTTTATTTATTAGTAAACATAAAAATGATCTTTTGAGTAGGTACATTTCATTATTGCGAGCCAATTTGGATATAATTGAATATAAAATACACACCAAATTCTAATATTATGTACGAGTAAACATAAAAAATATGTACTACATATTGTGGTGGGTAGATTATCTTGATAAGTGAAAAAAAAAACTTCAGACAATACACTTAAAGGCGATGGAAGGAATAAACTGTAAACTATTAGCAAAAAAATAACATGGAGAGTGGTAAAGGTAAAAATAAACTCAGACGCAATTACGTTGTATACCGTAATTAAATTTCTTTATTTTCTGAGAGTAATATTCACTTCATTAATAGCTTGTTTTAAATCCAATCAATTATTTGAGTGCCTCTACTTTTACATGAGTTGTCAAAGAAAACTTACAATAATTCTATTTTATTTATTACATTTGTAATGACAGTACATTATGTTTTTTATCCTGAAAAACGGTAAAATAAAAAACATTAGTCACTAGTAGTCTGGTTTCTCCAATTTTAATTAATTTACAAACAAATATACAATTATTTAAAAAACTATTTACACAATTTATTTTAATTACATGCAATTATTATTGCCTCCTGATTCCAGAAAAAAATATAAAAATGCGTAAACAGAATAACTATTGCAAACTTTTTTTTTGCGATAGTTTTTTTACATGAAATCAAGCAGTAATTACTTCATTCGTTTGAATTTAAGAAGTAGAAAGTAAAGAAATATAATAATTTGTTAATAAATGCAAAAAAGCGAGAATTTGTTAAAAAAAATCTTAATTTAATGCTAAAGCAAAAAAGTTGCTGTTTTCTGAAATAAGTAGTATTTTTAACGGCAATGTAGAAGCTAATATTGTGGTGTTTTTAAGAATAGGCCTCCAACTGTGAACTTTAATTACCTTAGAAAAAGGTTAAGTTCGCTTAAAAAAAGTAGAAGTGCTCAATTCCTATGTTTTTTTCAATATTAAGTAGGTATCTTTAGTTATAGTAAAAGAAGTCGGATAATACAGTAACTCCGATTAAAATAATTATAATTATATGCGTTTATAACGTTTTAAACTACCCAACAGATTTGAATGCAGTTTTCAACAGTAGATAGAGTGATTCAAGAGGAAGGTTTATATTGTTTCTTTAACCGAAGCCGGGGCGGTTCGCTAGTCTAATGATTTTTTATACCTATTGTTTTTTTTATCCACAACGAGGAAGCTCTTGGCTTGTATCTCACCTGATGGTAAGTGACGATCAAGCCGAAAATCAAAAACAATAATTTAAATCAAAAACGAGAAATTAAATCAAAAACAATAGCAAAAATGACTCATAAGTGTACATGACTCAAAACTTGTAATATGTATATTAGATATTTCAATCAATTTGCATATACATATCTGAACACTCATATACATTCCCATTTCTCTTCCATATACTTTAGCTAGATTACAGATTATGATCTACAAGATAAGCACTAATTCTATTACTAAGACTTGTAATTAGTTATTAATTATCAGCTAAAGAATGATGTCTACGTAAGGTAGAAATTAGCAATTGAGTGCAATAAAAATACAACATTGATGGAGCTACTATATCAAAATCTAATTACTTACTAGCGATCCGTGATTAGTATATGTGTATTGGGGTGATACGTCTTTTGGATTAGGGTTCAGTATGTAGTAAAGAGAGTAATAAATCCGTTCTTTTACCTGTCCTTCGTCTTTCTCAGCTATTGTCTATGTCATCCGATTTTTTTAAAATTTAGACATAGAAAATTAATGCTTTTTTATTTTTGGAGTCACCCGTTGGGAATCAAATCTTTGGGAATAAGCCGTCGCCCGCTTAAAGGCCGCTAAAGGTATATTCACATAGGTAAATAAATAGGCTAATAAGTGCTAGCTACCACTATAATGCTTGGATCTGTATTGGATCGAATGTAAATATACCTTTAGACTTGCGTAATATTAGTACTCATATTATCTTGCTGACATTTAATTTTAAATGTACCTTAATAAGATACTGTATAAAATTACATTTTTATTTAATCGCTTGGAACGAATATTGATATAGTGACGCTCATTACCGTTGTTGTCTATCTATCGCTATCACTCATGCAACGAGTAAGAGAGACAGATCAAAAACTTTGTACGTAGAGAGTAGACTCGCCTATAGAAATCAGTTTGACAGCCGTGACAAAATACATTAAAGATGATATTTAATTGACTTATAAATCCTAATCAAGTATTTATTGAAAACGACAGCAATCAAATATTGCATCATAATTGGCTCTTTGTTTGTAAAAATATAATGATTCGATTGATTAATTGGACGGTCTGTTTTGAGATCTTTATTGATTAATCGACGAACTAAAGTCGCTGACATAGCCCGACGGATTAGCAAGCTGAAGTGGGCAGCAATGGGCAGGGCACATAGTACGCAGAACTGACGGCCGATGGGGCAGCAAGGTTCTGGAGTGGAGGCCGCGTACCGGAAAACGCAGCGTGGGACGTCCACCCACAAGGTGGACCGACGACATCATAAACGTAGCCGGAAGGCGTTGGACGCAGACCGCTACCAACCGGGCAGCATGGAAAGCATTGGGGGAGGTCTATGTTCAGCAGTGGACGTCCTATGGCTGAGATGATGATGATGTTGATGATTGATTAATCTCTTTATCTTTCGAATCGATATAAACAAAATGCAGCTCGGGCTTGACCATTCATTCACATTAGCGGTATAAACCGCATTGTATTCTTGTTCACACGGAATAACTGCATCGGAATATGCAATTTTTCTGCTGTATATTCAACCCGATTACCATTGGTACAGTCGAATGCAAATCAAGTGAGAGCAAAATTTACAGCCAATTTTTTTTATAGAAAGTTACAAATATAATGTAGAGTTGTTTCGTAAAGTATGATGACTAAAGTTTTTCGAAATATGCGATTACAATAAAAATCACAATCGTAATATTTTGATAAGATAGAACAATTTAAATACATCATTAATTTCATATGCATTGCTCCAAGCTTTAGCATTTATTTATTTAGAAACACAACAGCTTATTTTACAATTTTAGTATTGGTTTGAGGAGCATTAAATCTAAGCCAATTAAAGAGTTTCCTAGTTTAGCTTAGAAGAGCTTTTAGCCTTTAGCTTTGACAAACAGATGAATAGATGTTAGAAAAATATCTCAAATCAAATAACCAGAGTCAAAAGAAATACCATAATATCGAGACTGATTGTATCATGATCAAAAGAAACTTTAACTGTTGTAATATCAAACCCCTTCAAGTTTCGCACTACATACATCAATATCTTTTTATAAGCTGTTCAGCAAACCATACATACTATACAAGAGTTTTTTTGCGCGAAAGACTATACCCTCATGAATTTCTGATGTATAAATTTAGAATCGCTGATTTGACGCTAAACGCATTCATATTCGAACTAAAGCGACATGTAACGAGAAATTTATAGTCAAGAATATCATTATTAATGATAGTTTTTGTCCTATTTTGAACCTTATGTATACTAGAAAAGAGCACAGGTGTATAATTAATTCTAAGTAATTTATATCAATATTTTAATCAGGTAAGACACCAATAAATTAATGAGATGTAATAAAGTATTAGAGAATGTATCGTTAGACAAGTTAATTTTTGACTTAATTCTGTGTTATACAGGGTGATTTTGCAAACAGTGTTCAAATTTTATTAATAAGCTCTATGGAACAATTTATTTAACAATACTACTTTATCTTAACTATTTTTATTCGTGGTATTTTTCGAAAGAACATTTGAAAATCTAATTCGTGGGTTCTCATATCTTAAGTTTTAAAGGTTAAGGTTTATTTTCGCGCACCATTAGGTCTATAAAGTTTTGCAGTTACTTGTGTGTACGTATTTTTCTATGAAAAAAGTAAATTATCCACGTGTGACATTAAGGAAACCGCGCGCAGCGTAAAAAATAATTAAATATGAAAAAAAAAAAATATTTACGTAAATCGATTAAATTACTTTCTAAGTCGCTCCTAAAAATTTAGACAAATTCACCCTGTATGTAATTATAGAACACCTGTAAAGGAAATACACTGGTCATCACAAAAATCGACCCTCCCGCGACAAACACTTTCAAACGTATGCATCCCCACTTCTTACTAATATTGGCACCATTTAAAAGCCAAGTTCTAAACTTCATTCCATTAAAGGAAAGGTTTTTACCCCAAAAATGTGTCTGTAGAAGAATCCAGAGTCACTTTAACTTTAAAATAACCGATCATAATAAGAGGAAAAGATTTAAATTTTTCACAGTAGGATTCTATAAATAAATGAAAAATTGAAATCAAAAGACACCCATTAAAATATAACAAAGGTATAATCTTTTTCAAATACATACCTTATCAATCAATTTTCTAGAAGAAAATAATGTTGTACATGCAACAAAAATATTATTGGCTTAAAATGTAACTAACAAATTGCAAATAAACAACGTTTTTATTGAAATAAATTACGTGCATAATACCAATAAAACGATAAAAATCTATAAAACATATTTGCTTTATTAAAATCAAATATTTTTGGTAACATTTGTTGAATCGAATAAAATGATATTGCTTTCAACTAATTAAGATAACAAATCAATTAAGCAAAGAAAGAGTGCCATTAAACGATATACTGTTAACTGGCCACTTAAATGATGTAAAAATAACAAAAAAAACTGTATTTAAGCATACAATAAATAAATGCCATTTGGTAACAAAATGTCTCTCTTCATTAGTAACTTAATGAAGCTTGTAATTTCTCCTGCTACACTAAAATGTTTTTAATCGAATAGTGTATAAACATCTAAAATGTTACGTAATTTTAGCATAATACTTTGTTCTGAACAAGCGAGTTATATCAAATATCAAATACTTAACTCTTACTATTTACACTGATGATGATGACTCGTACCTATGTATGCCATGCCCAAGGCGTGGGACATAATACAGTGTGAGTCACGTTAAAGTGTACATATGAAAATAGATGAAACTAGACCTATTTTTATCGACAAAAAAGAGGTCAAAAAATTTTTGAGATTTTTTTTTAATTTTTTATAGAATTTTTTTTCTTCCAATTACTTATTG
Organism: Ostrinia nubilalis; assembly: GCF_963855985.1. Taxonomy (NCBI): domain Eukaryota; kingdom Metazoa; phylum Arthropoda; class Insecta; order Lepidoptera; family Crambidae; genus Ostrinia; species Ostrinia nubilalis. The sequence goes on from NC_087101.1 coordinate 1,768,115, forward strand.
TAAAGAAAACGTAATAACTTTTGAACTAAGCGGTATATCTTGATAAAATAAAAACAGTAATAATGCTAAATAACAGGCAATGCTAAAAAAATACATAAAATACACAAGAAAGGCCAACAAATAATAAAAAAATTATACTTTTTGAAAAAAATCCGCTTAAAAATTCGTGTTTTTTTGGTTATTTGATAAATTTCTCCAAAAAATGCCCCTATAACCGGTAGTTTTTATTACTTTGTATTATTCTCTATCGTATTACCTTCGTAAAACGAAAAATCGCATGTCTCTATCCCTATCACAACGTTTGCAATGATCGTTTGAACTAAGCCTCTCCGGGCGCGCCATTCAACGCTTCGTTAACAACAAAACTGAAAATGGCTCTAGATTTGTAATTTTGATAAAGACAAGTTAGATTTCAAATAAAAACAAAAGATTTCGAAGTAAAATAAGCATTTTAGTTAAAATTAAAATTGTCTCTACCTGTAGCGGAGAATAATGTTGTGGCAGGCCTTTGTTCAAACGATCATAGCAAATGTTGTGATAGGGATAGAGACATGCGATTTTTGGTTTTACAAAGATAATAAGATAGAAAATAATACAAAGTAATAAAAACCACCTGTTATAAGGGCATTTTTTGGAGAAATTTATAAAATAACCAAAAAAACACGAATTTTTAAGCAGATTTTTTTCAAAAAGTATCATTTTTTATTATTTGTTGGCATTTTTTGTGTATTTTATGTATTTTTTTAGTATCGCCTGTTATTTAGCATTATTACTGTTTTTATTTTATCAGGATATACCGCTTAGTTTAAAAGTTATTACGTTTTCTTTACAATAAGTAATTTGAAAAAAAAAAATTCTACAAAAAATTAAAAAAAAATCTCAAAAATTTTTTGACCTCTTTTTTGTCGATAAAAGTAGGTCTAGTTTCATCTATTTTCATATGTACACTTTAACGTGACTCACACTGTATAATATGAGGTACGGTCTAGCTGGGGTATCCTCAGGCCACTGTTGTCTCATTGTGGGACTTATAATAAATGTTACAATTTTTTCCAACACCATGGAAAAATAAAATTGTGAACACACCTTTAGATAAGCCCTATAGAAGGGGTGGCCAAACTTTTGACCTGTGAGGTCTACTTATGCTTGAAAATATTTCTTGCGGTCGACTGCAAGGTGCAGTTTAGAAGAGTGAAATAAAACATTTTTCGTTTTCTTCAATCATTCTGTTAAGTTTATTTAACTTTTGCGGGCTACCAAAATCGTCTTCGCGGTCGACCGGTAGACCGCGGTCGACCTCTTGGCCATCACTGCCCTATAGTCTAGAAGTTATTGCATTAAAATTTCTCCTCCTTACTAATATTGAAGTAGGTAATTAGGAAGTAAGACGACGATTACTATTTGTGTGAAGACGTACTTATGTTTTTTCTTCGCCTGCATTCGGCTTAAAAACTAACAAAATCGTTACCACTCGAAGTGGATATTGTCCAATCCAAAAGTCACTCCATCATTCGATTTTCCTCTCAACACCATAACACCACGGTACTATTCTGAGAACCTCTTCAGAAATTATGGCAAAATAACAATCCAGTAGATTCATGGGTCGATATGACAGCCATAAAATATGCATACTAAAATCGAAGAACCCATCAAGAAATAACTCCGTCCCATTGTGTCCCTAGAAAGCTGCAAAGTGGGACGATGCACTGCGCCAAGTGCATATTAAGTTTGTTACCATAATGCTCAGTGAAAGGACCGCAGAACAAGTTGTTTAGATACAGCTCTTTTAGATAAATGCTACAATGTACTGGCTTTATTAGTAATTGTAAGTCGTTGTTTTGGAATGTCTTTTATACAGTGTGTTTGAGATAGGGCTAGCGATGATTTAAGGTGATGTTGAAATGTCAATTTTATTGACAAAAATGCCCCCATTTGTGCCCCCCCTCCTATTGGAATGGGGGGGGGGCTTAATTTTATAACTTATTTTTTACTAGCTTTTGCCCGCAGCTTCACCCGCATGAAATTTAGTTTGTCACAGATCGTCATAAATTATAGCCTATTATGTTAATCTGGGTTATAAAAAATAATACTGTATAGTTTCATCAAAATCCGTTTAGTAGTTTTTGCGTGAAAGAGTAACAAACATCCAGACATCCAAACTTTCGCATTTATAATATTATACAGTGTGAGTGACGTTAAAGTGTACATATGAAAATAGATGAAACTAGACCTATTTTTATCGACAAAAAAGAGGTCAAAAAACTAAGCGGTATATCCTGATAAAATATAAACAGTAATAATCCTAAATAACAGGTGATACTAAAAAAATACATAAAATGCACAAAAAAGGCCAACAAATAATAAAAAAGGATACTTTTTGAAAAAAATCTGCTTTTAAATTCGTGTTTTTTTCGGTATTTGATAAATTTCTCCAAAAAATGCCCCTATAACCGGTAGTTTTTATTACTTTGTATTATTCTCTATCGTATTACCTTCGTAAAACCAAAAATCGCATGTCTCTATCCCTATCACAACGTTTGCAATGATCGTTTGAACTAAGCCTCTCCGGGCGCGCTATTCAACGCTTCGTTAACAACGAAACTGAAAATGGCTCTAGATTTGTAATTTTGATAAGAACTAGTTAGATTTCAAATAGAAACAAAAGATTTCGAAGTAAAATAAGCATTTTAGTTAAAATTAAAATTGTCTCTACCTGTAGCGGAGAATAATGTTGTGGCAGGCCTTTGTTCAAACTATCATAGCAAATGTTGTGATAGGGATAGAGACATGCGATTTTTGGTTTTACAAAAATAATACGATAGAGAATACTTAAATAATAAATAAATAAATAAATAAATCTTTGGACAATTTCACACAGCGCCAGCTAGCCCCAAAGTAAGCAACTTAATTGCTTGTGTTATGGGTGCTAGCTTAACGGATATACTACTTATACATATACTTTTTTTTTTTTTAAATACATAAATATTATACATAGTCACACCCAGACCCGTCACAGAAATTAAAATTCATCATTTCAATTTCTGCCCGGCCGGGAATCGAACCCGGGACCTCTCGGCATAGTAGTCCGTTCTGAACCACTACACCAAACGACCGACAATACTTAATACTTAATACAAAGTAATAAAAACCACCTGTTATAGGGGCATTTTTTGGAGAAATTGATCAAATAACCAAAAAAACACGAATTTAAAAGCAGATTTTTTTCAAAAAGTATATTTTTTTATTATTTGTTGGCATTTTTTGTGTATTTTATGTATTTTATGTATTTTTTTAGTATCGCCTGTTATTAAGCATTATTACTGTTTTTATTTTATCAGGATATACCGTTTAGTTTAAAAGTTATTACGTTTTCTTTACAATAAGTAATTGGAAGATAAAAAATTAAAAAAAAATGACAAAAATTTTTTGACCTCTTTTTTGTCGATAAAAATAGGTCTAGTTTCATCTATTTTCATATGTACACTTTAACGTGACTCACACTGTATAAGTAGGATGTGACTCCTAACTCTACATAAAAATTGTTTGTATGTCTTATGTGCAAACTTACAAATTCATGTAAAATTAACCGAAGTATCTGGTAGGCGGTTTTCGTAAAAAAAATAATCCCACTACTTAGTCTGAAGATAAGAAACGGACACAAACTTTTGAAATTGCTCGTGCGGTCTGAAAATTTCACCTTATACAGGAAATAACTGAGTGGAGTAATAACCAATCCCATAAAATGCATTGAATGTAAATGAGCGGACGTCTTAATCAACTTTTATTACTTGCCATCAAAACCCTCATTAGTGTCTCGACGCACAGACTTGATACAGCCAATATGATTATCATGTTTTCATCACTTACACCTTTTTGCGAGCCTTAATCGATCCTCGTGACTAAAACACCACAGTATATTCGATTTCTTTTAAAAGTGATTATTTTTGACCCAAATTTTGAGCAAGTCGTGCGTTCGCTGCCCCAGATGGTAAAACGTATATGACAAAGCAACTAGACGTAAAACAAACAATGAACGAAAATATTTACAATAATTATAGAAAATATCATTAATGTCTCTATCATTATAATTTGATGAGAAAAAGCAAGTATTAAAGTATTAAAACTTAGTCGGATAATTAGATCTCATGATTAGCTAATTGACTACACTGTTTCATGATAAACATAATTGGCTGGTTAATTATTAGATAGAGCATAATTATCAGAAATTGTAATTATAGTAATTATGCTGTACATCCTATATGGGGTGGGGATTATAATAGATCAATCTTCTGAAAGACAGTATTGTATACGAGTACTTACCTACATAGATAAATTTCATAAATGAGACAACTTTTAATAATGATAATTAACCGTTAGCAGTAAGAAAGGAGAGATTGCTATTTCGAAAAAAGCTGTCTAGTTCTTTTTAGAAACTCGTTTTTAGTCTCAAATTCATGACAATTTTGCAGTAACTCTGAGAATTCAAAAATTATATCACGCGTACAAAAACCAAAGTGTTAGATCCATTCAAAAATATTCCCACATTCATTCATTCGCAGTAAAAATAACTGAAAGCAAAATTTGTACAAATTGGACTAGTTTGAAAACAACAATACGGACACAGATGCTATTCTTATAGAAACTGCGGCGGTCATTATCTAGATAATGGTGGTTATCATCACGAAACAAGTTAATCTTTTGACTTTGAAAGTTAGAAACGATTTCAACGTTTCGTTCTTAGAATACAACAATTAACGTCATAATTATTATTAATATGTACATCACTTATAATTTTCAAATAATCGAATTTGGTATACTAAATTTATTTCAAACTAAACTTCCTACGAACTTAATCATTCATCACACAAAAATTCATAATTGCAATACGAGTAGTATTGCAATTATGAATTTTAATTAATTGTACTATCAAATTGTAACTATTTGTTATGAAATTAATACGAAAAGCTTTGCGATGATGAATATACAAAAGAAAGTAAAACTGATCATATTATGTTTCTTTTATTACAGCCACTCCAATACATCACCAGAGACAGCTAAAGTGGAAAGTAAAAACATAGCAAATCGCAAAAGGAAATTATACAAATTACACGGATGTTTTCACTGTGATTTCATTGTATGAGGCGTTTGAAGAAACTCATTAAGATGGCAACGATAAACTGGACGAGTTTATGACAATTGCAAATAAGGAACGAGACAATTAACATGGTTAAGTAAGAATTTCTTCCAATGAAACATTTGATAGACCTATCAGAGATCCCAGAGTGAAAATTCAATGCTGTCGAATAGTGACGAGTGATGTCCCTCAAGAATACACAAATTATAAACGAACCTTGAAAAAGACAGTCATTTCTACAAATTGGGTGCGTGAACGTGTCAATTATCTCCAATAAAATTGAGTGTTACGTATTAAAGCACATACTACCGTAAGAACCATACTGGTATTAGATGAAAGGAAAAGTAAATTTCGTCCGTGAATCACCAGGGAAGATTACGAAACGCATATTTGACTAACAAATGGATGCACGACCAATAAAAGATGTAAAATTTGAAGTCAACGGAATTGCTGATTTTGTAACGGCAGTTACAATCTTCGGTGAACCTTTGGAAAGGTTAAAGCATGAGATGCGGAAATTAAACATGGTGCTCTTGTAATTTGAAATGAGCGCTTTTACAAGGAACGTGACCAAGAATGGGACTACGGCTCGGAACATAGTTCAAGATTTAATGACGTCACGGTCTGAAGAAGAAAAAGCTGGATTCGTCACGAATTGCTGTTGAAGGCTGGACAAATGAGTTTGACTGGTAAGTGATTAAAACTTCTATTCCTCGTTAATAAAGCTAATTTTGGGAAAATTTTAATATAGAGCGAACAGCGCTTGCAGACCTAAATACTTAATAGATTTTCTATTGTTTTTGTTCACAAACCTACTTATTAATGTAGCCTAGCATCTCCTTAGGATTACGTCTATTGTCTATTGTGTACACAATCTACAATGTGTGATATAACATGTAACATATTAACTATTTTTACAAGTCATTCTACTTGCTTTGTAAGTCTTGTCGCAATAGTTAATGTTACCAAAACTGCTTTATTTTTGTCAGCAAGTGCATAATAACGAATTCAAATTCACGAGTACTTTCAAAGATATGCTTTTGAGAAAGTTCTAGATATAATCAGTTGGAAGAAACATTTGTCCTGAGTTGAGATTTTATATCATTTGGAAAGTAGATCATTTGCGTCCTTTTCTCATGATGTGAGATTTCATTTTCACCAGTGCTGTTTAACTTCCATGGTTCAATCAAATTAGTGACTCATTTTGGAGTTACGCCATGAATTTTATTGTTTATTGAATTTACTGTAGTTCATCCGTAGGTTGCGTTATGGTGAGTACCTACTACTCTACCGAAATGTCGAGAATACATGGTATTAGTCCCGTAATAATAGCGTCTAATAGGTAATTTAATACTGTTTGTAATGCAGTAACTATTCAAAGATGGAAAAGCTTAAACTATAAAATGTTTGTTATGAAGTTGTCAAACAAAATGATATTTTCTATCGATTTATCTCTCGGAGCATCAAACGTCGGTAGTACCTACCTGCTTAACAAAATAAGTAAAAGTCACACTTAGTTACACAATCTCGAAGGGACACCTAAAAACTGCTGACAATTTAGCTGACTGTAAAAAGTGCCCAAATCGATCATAGAATTGTAAGTCACTTTCTATGTTACAGCTAATTTGATTTCAAACTACCTAGTTTGATATTGAGCTTAATATTTTATGCAAACTGAAAAGTCAAATGGTTTTCAAAAGTCTCTCATTTTGATGCTACCATTATGTACGGGCAAGCCATCGTACATTGCACTTACTTTTCCGCTTACGTTTGCGTCCCACTTTCTGGGCGCGCGTTAGTTACTATTTTAAGTATTTTTCTTTATTATAACTCAGTACGTCAACAACCATCCCACGTAACACTACTACTCAAGAAAAGATTTGCCACGATAACTCTGTCAGTATTTTACTACAATATAAACTTTAAACTTTGGAGATCTTTTCTTCTCGACGTGCTCTTCAACTCTACTTCAACTAACTTCAACTCTACTTAGATAAATGTATGGCCCTACAAACCATGCTTATAAGTCTGTGTTTTTTACATTTTGAACGACGAACTAATTCCAATTAATAAAACTAGACAATAAGTAACTTATTGGGATTACTAATGTTTGGCCAAAAAACGTTTCCCAAATTATCACATCGCAAACAACGTTTCGCAAATTTTCATTTGGCAAATTCTCATTTGGCAAAACCACTTATTGCAAACTTTTAATTCGCAAGTGTCGTTTTTGGCATACTATTGTTTAGCAAATTATTGTTTGGCAAAGTATGTTTTGCCAAATGTTTCATTTGGCAAAAATATTTCATGATAAACTATTTACAAAATAATTTGATTGGTGCATAGAATGGAATTATTTTTTTTTAGTGTGTAGTTAATATAAAATTTGTTCTAAATTATTTTTCATATTTCATTCTTTTATCGAAATTTCCAAATGATTCATTAACAATAGAGGTGATTCTAGCGCTCGGCGGCCGCTGCCGCGGCACGCTCACTTCGCTCGCTTCGCTCGCTCCGTTCGCTCGCCTTCGCGCGTTAAGAAGGGTCACTGTTCTAACCTAACCTAACCTACTATTTTCTGCAATACCTACTTTCTGCAACCATAATATTTTCTGCAATCTCTTTATTTTACATAAAATTCTTGTGAAAACCACGATTGTGGCTTATGCTTTGATTTGTGGGTAACGGTGGGTAAGTATGTGAAGTGTCAATTTGACCAACCAAATTATTTGGGATATAATATTTGGCAAAATAAAACATTTGCTTATAAACATTTGCCAAGTAAAATTTGGCCAAATGATAATTTGACCAAATGAATTGGTTGCGAAAAGTACAGTTGCTAAAAGTTTATTTGGGAAATGAGACTTTGGCGATAAGTTGTTTGCGAAGTGAAATTTGGCGAAAAGTAATTTGGCCAAACGGAAGGATACCAACTTATTGTCTAGTTTTGATCCTAGTAGAGGCTTATAAATTACTAAAATCTCAAAAAGAGGCAAAATACAGCACAAAAATGTTGAGAAGAGTGTTTGTAATCACAATATGTAATGTTTTACGTACACGAAATAAGTAATGTTTTTATATCAGACTGAGCTGAGCCGCGAGTAAAATCAAGAGAATACATAAATTCTGCGTGCAAGCAACTGAATTCGATAAATTTACCAACTAATCATGAGCTAATTAGTTTCGTTCAGGCATCCATTTGGCTCGAATCAAATGAACGCATACTAAAATAAAATGCGACTATTGCCAATACATCTTTGTCGCATATTCTAGTTTACAATACTCATATTTTGTCGTTATTATTACTCTAAATCTAAATCTCAATCTCCAGAAGATTCAAATTCTGAATAATCCCAAAAAAATATCTACTATGGTTCAAAAAATAGCAAAAAATATGTACGGAATTTTGTATCAAAGAGACGCTATAATGTTAGCATAATTTCAGTTTTTTTCTAAACAATGTTTATTCTGCGTTTGTGATAGTTGCCAAGTTTAAGTCACAGGTTAAAATCTCAGTCGTGCGCAATAATCAGCCAGTTTAGGCAGATATTTTATATCTTTTTTCTACCTAAACCGCTCTCGGTGGACCGAAGATCTAGTGAAGGTCGCGAGAAGCACCTAGATGTGTTCAGGGTGTGATTGTGTCAGTTCCTGACTGACGCAGAATGTGTAATTGTGTACATTTCAAAATGCTCACTTCCAAAAATGCGCACTTTTCCATAGTTAAATCTGAAAAGTTTGTTTGTACAATATTTAGTGATACATAGAAAAGTGAAAATTTTGCGAAGTGCTCATTCTGCGTCAAACCCGTTCAGTGCAGGACCATCATTATCATCATCATCATTATCTCAGCCATAGGACGGCCTCTGCTTTCTTTTCCATCAGTGCAGGACCGGTCGTTGTCAAAGGATTAGTGGAGTAGGAGTGATATCTACTGCTCAAAAAAGGATTCCCCTTTGTCCAGCAGTAGATATCACTGGTTGATAAGAACGAACGAACTAAATAAGCTCTAGTTGTAATCCGTTGAAAGCCACGTTAGTACGATGAGCATGGCAATTTACGAGAAAACCAGGAGTTACAGACGTTAAAACATTTATGTATGTTACGGCGGCTGGCCGTTTGCTAGACATTTTATATTAGTAGGTTAGTTGGAATCATTAATAAATATCAAGCAATACTTTTAACACAATGTAGGCTTATTTATTAAAAGAGCGGTAATTGCAATGATTCGCACCATTTGTAGTTATTAATTAACGAGTAATGAGGCTACAAACCAATTTAATAAGGTAGATTTCTTATTATATGGTTTGTAGCCACATCCTAAACATTACCTTAACCCCATTTACTGGTATAATGTTAATATTTTCAAGAAGACTGTATTTAGTATCATGGTACTCCAATGCAATTTGGATTTTATGCATTCTGTCATCTTGGTCTGATACTAATTCGATTTGAAAGATACCTAGTTACGGGAATATTCCCACCTCTCGTTCCCACCGCTGCAACTCCTGTGTAGCCAGGATCCACAACTTGACCGCCATAAAAACCCAACCAGTGAAAGTCAAGTTTAGAAGATACTTAGGTAGTTTGATATAGTTCAAATTAGTAAAAATCACTGCAAAAAATCTTGCGCGAAATATTTGATCCACTGTGAAAAATGGTACAAACAAATGTCAACCGGTTCCATGGAAAGTGCTGGGTTGGATTCTACTCGCTTTCATGGAGTAATTTGCTTTTTATTGTGTCACGATTGCGACCATCGGGGAATGTGATGGTGATGTTTATGTGGTCGTTAGATGGATTTAATGGTTACATTGTTTGTGGTGGTGAGCGGGTTAGGTTTAACGCTAACTTTTGGATTAAACAAAATCCTGAATTGTCACATTATTAACTTAGGTATTTTCCAAATTATAGTAATTACTACATAGAGCTTAGAGAAATTTTGATTCTCTAAGTAGATCGCTTCAGTAAAATGACGTCCAATGCTGAAAAAAGGCTTCCCCCAAGGATTTTCATGCAGGTAGGTAGGTATTTACTGTGACCTTCACCAGATCATTGGTCCACCTAGTGGGAGACCTCCCCACACTACGTCTTCCAGCCCGGGGTCACCAATAGAGAACATAGCTCTATAACAATATCCCAAAAATGAAAGCTCAGTTTGTGACCCACGTTCCTTACAACAACTTGTTTTATTTTATAGTGGCCTTTTCCATAAAATCTGGACATAGAGCTAAGGATGAAGATGCAGCGCCATCTATAAAATATTGCGTAAACGTTAAAGCGCCATCTAGTCACCGTACTTGAAACTTAATTGCGTACCAATAACAAGTGAGCTGCTGTGGATGCTATTGAAGCAGTGCGTGATGTCGACGCTAGATGGCAGTAAAGCATACTTACATGTTTGTAAGCGAAAACATTCACAACCCAATTTCAACCATCACACAACGAGTGTTTTTGTTAGTTTCTCGCTGATTGTAATTGGAAATAGATACTTAATAGTACTTTATTCATGCACACAATGGTAACCGTACTAAAATATGACAAGCAAATAAATAAATAAAATAAGTAGAGTTCTACGAGGGTATTCATACAAGCATTTTACTGAGATTTTAACCTGAAAATTATTCTTTTTTTGATTTTTTAAACTCGTATTATGTATGTACAGTCGCGGAATGAAAAGGTTCGTCACCTTAGTGTCGGTTTTCGCTTGCACTAGGTACTGTAAGAGTCAAACCTGCCAACATAACAGTGCAAGAAACAGTGCTGCTAACATTTCAATAAATATGACGTTTGCTAACGAATAAGGTTTTGCTTGTTTATTTTTCTATACCATCAGTGCAATGCAGTGATGACATTGACCAATTGACAATAGTTTTTTTTTATTTATAGCCTGACCAGCGGGTCTAGTCAAAACGCACTTTAAAATCGCAAACCCATCGCAAACCAGTCGCAAACAAATAAACAAATCGCAAAAGAGGTCGATAACAAAAAAGGCTTAGTCAAACAGCAAAAAATCGAATCGCAAAGCCCTACCTATCGATAATCGAAAGACTGGATTGAAATTTACCATACAAAGGCTTAGCCAACATGCATTTAAGACTCAATCAAAATCGAATCGAATCGCAACACCCGCCATTTTCATTGCGATTACTAAAACCCCGGTGATAAGCTTCGATTCGATCGAAAACCAATAGGGTGAGTTGCACCACCTAACTTTGACCGTAACTATGACGTTAACCGGAGTTTTTTGTATGGAGTTTGACAGATTTTAGACGTTTGTCAAAGTTAAACTAAGATGGTGCAACCCACCCTAAGGCTGTTTTGACAAATCCGTATCGCGATGTCGTTTTGACAGTTAGTTTGACGGCGAAGCATAGACGTAAACAGAGAGCAGAAAGAAGGAAGAAACAAATTAAAAAAAAATAGCTAAAAAAAGTAAAAACAATCGCAAAGTCATAGACATTTTTTAACTTTTTTTCGATTTTGAATGAACTTTTATATCGCCGCGTCGTTGGTGGTTCAATGTGCATTTTGGCTGCCATTTTCCGATCGAATCGAATTACTGGTGACGCGGCGACTGACATTAGTGAAAACTTCCTATTGGTTTGCGATGGCATTTTGACTAGACCCACAGGAACATAAAAACCCTCGCCATGTTGCGGAAAACTAATGGTACTAATTTCTTTTAATGGCAACAGTAACTGAAAACTTCATTGACATGTCACCTTGCATGTCAGTCTATTGCTGTCAAAGTGTAAACAAACTTTATTTTAAATGTGCGCAATTGATTTTGTGAATTAAATTGCTAAAATCTTTTTATAGTCGTGAAAGAAAAGTGGTTTGCATTGTGTCAAAGTATTTGTCGAAGAGAAATACTAAGGGTTTGGACAATATTTTCATTGAATAATGTTTCCGACAAAGGTTGTCAAATTGACTGACATGTTTATCGTATAGTACAGTCCACTATGAAAATTAGCTGTGGTTTGTTTCAACTACCTATTTTAAAGATTTTTGTCACTTTCTAAGTGTTGAATTTTATGGAATTGGGAAAGAAGTACCGAGTTTGAAGCGTTCATGAGCAGACATTGCAGTTGAATATTCAAGTTCAGAATTTGATTATTGATGAATAATAAAATAAATCGTACTAGCTCGATTGATGGTTTCATTTAATTTATTTAAACCAGGTTACCTATAATAATATTTTTTCGTTAATTTATGAAAATAACAAATTAGCCCGTAATAATTCTGAATCCTGATACATAAAGTTAGTCTTTTAATTTAACACAGGTACGACTGTACTCAGTGTTGCACTATCAAATGCAATTGACGCGCCTCTATGCCAGGGTTTTTATGTTCCTGGTCAGGCTATAATAGAAAATTAAATAATAATGGCAGGTTGAACCAACAAGAAGGTTTTAGTTTATCAATCATAATAATCTTCTTGACAAGATAAATCGTCAAACAACTTTGATCTGAATAATTTTGAACTTTACTGACGAACAGTTAAAGATTATTTTCTCTAACTCGAGATTATTCTGTAACATAGTTTCAAAAGGTAATAATGTGCTCGCGATTCGTTGAAGGAATCAATTTGAAAACTGACGAACCTTTTCATTCCGTGACTGTACCTCATGAGGGTAAGGTCTTAAAGTAATCTGAGGGTTCATGTGCTACAGGTAGAGTCCAGTTGGATAAATTTTTAGAAAATGGGAGTGATAAGATAGAGTTATGACAGTATGTGATGTCAATAATCTATTAATCTATACTTCTATACTAATATTATAAATGCGAAAGTAACTCTGTCTGTCTGTCTTGCTTTCACGCATAAACCACTGAAACGATTTGATGAAATTTAGCATAGAGATAGTTTGAGTCCCGGTAAAGGACATAGGATAGTTTAGTAGCGCATTTTCTTACATAACTTTTCAATTCCTATCATTGGAGGTCCGAAAATATTTCTCATAAAATTGATACCATAATGATCATTCTTCATAAAAAATTTAAAACCTACTGTATATTTAAAAACATAATCATTGATATTCATAATATCACTTATCATACACTTAGTTTTTACTAATATTTGTTTTCAAAATATATTATATTTTTCTATACTAATGATCGAAACTCATAATCATTCGAATAAATAACTATAATATTCATAAATGTGATGTATCCTAATATTTGTTTTCATAAATTTATTACTCATAAGTGTATTTATCCATATTATTGAAAATCATGATGTCTATATTCGTATTAAATCGTATTTTAACATTAAATTAATTTGAAATGGTCCAAAACAGGCAATATTTTGTGCCACAAAACTAACGTGACAGAAACGAATCGCTGCAAAACCGACTCCACGTAGTCTTGTCTGCCCTACCCCTAGAGTGCGCGCCAGTTAAGTCTGCGCGTGGCCAAAATCGGAACTAATCGCAGGCCGCCATGTTGTTGTTTACGTCGGGTGTAGTGAGCGTGAAGGGGTGTCTTGCGTTTTTATTAGTTTTCAGTGATCAAATTTACCAATTATCATGCCAAAAGTTATTAAAAGTGCCGGCAGAGAGATTGTTTTGAAGGTGAAACGTTCTTGTGAAGCAGAACGGGACAATAAGGGGCCAATTATACCATTTTGCAAAGTACGGGCACGGACTGCTTTCTTGACAGGTAAATTTTGGGGTGACCATCGCATGGTATTTTGCTTTCGTGTGGGGTAATTTTTGTATTTTAAGTTTTTCAAATAATCATAACATAATATTTGTTCGTTTTAGGTATTTCTGAACGCACTGTCACTCAAATTACTCGAGAAAGTAATTTAGCTGAAGCTTCGAATTCGAAAATTGTAACTCCAGGAAAAAATAGAGACCGGAAGAGTTTTTTGGAAATAGACGATTTTGACAAATGTGCTATAAGGCACATGATACATACATTTTATGTCGTCAAAAAGGAAATTCCGACTATTCATAAGCTATGGCTCGCGCTGAAATCTGATATTGATTTTAAATACAGCAAAACAACTTTAAGACGTGTTTTAAGAAGCATGGGGTACAAGTATAAAAAGTGCCAGTCCAAACGAAAATTATTGATGGAACGGTATGACATTGCAGCTTGGAGAGCCAAATTTATTTTGAGGATGCGTAAAAACCGTTTGGAAGAAAAGCGTCCTGTCATATATCTTGACGAAACATACATCCATGCTTCCTATCACCTACAAAAATGTTGGCAATCCAATGAAGAACCAGGTGTTTTGACTTCGGATAGTGCCGGGACAAGATGGATTATAGCTCACGCGGGCGGAAAAACAGGATTTGTCGAAAATGGGCTTCTGCTGTTTAAATCCCAATCAAAATCAAGCGACTATCATGACGACATGAATGCAAAAAATTTCATTAAATGGATGACTGAAAAAATCATTCCGAACTTGCCACTTAACTGCATCGTGGTAATGGATAATGCATCATATCATTGCACACAATTGAACAAAGCACCTACAATGAGTAATTTAAAAGCAGAAATGCAAGAATGGCTATTAAATAATAGTATTCCGTTTGAAGATTACTGGACGAAACCACAGTTGTACTTATTAATTAAAAAAACCAAAGGAGACCCAGTATATGAAGTCGAACATCTATTAAATCAACATGGACATGAGGTCGTGCAGCTACCTCCATATCACTGCGATTTAAATCCGATTGAAAAAATATGGGCTTTAGTCAAAAGACGTATTGCAGAGAAAAATGTGAGTCAAACCACAAGCGAAATATCCTCAATAACTGAAGCAGCATTCAACACTGTTACAACGATGGAATGGATTAACGTGTGTCAACACGTGGAGAAAATCGAAGACAAATATTTCGAATCCGACAGACTTATGGATATAGAACTCGACAAATTTATAATTGATCCTACAAGTGACGATGAAAGCTTAGACTCTTCTGACGACGAAATGTCTGAAGACTCAGAAAGTAATATAATGGAAGGCATTAACCCACTGGAGGACCATAATTATACAAAATTTATAAGTACTGCTAGATACTCAATAAATGATTTTGAGAAGTATTTAATGTTGTTTTTTTTTTCAATTAAAACACTTGATGAAAAGCATATTATACTACAATATCTTTACCTGTACGTATTAGTGGGGTATTTTTCAATTTTTTATTTAATCCTTTATTATGTATATTTTAGAACTATCCTTGACTATAATTTGTACAAATTTTTTATTTGTAGTTCATTCTAACTAGTTAGATTTTTTCTCATCTCCTATTTTGTCTGTGAACGGAAATTTATTTCCCATAACTGGCAACATTAGTCAAGCACGCGAAGCGCCACCCGTCGCGGGCAGACTTATCTGGCGCGCACTCTAGAGTGTAATTTAAAAGCCGGAGGCGCGGAGGGAGGGCAGCCCTCGCCCGCTGTAACGAGGCTCAGGCGCCCGGGTGAGCTGGAGCGGCTGAGGCTGGTCGCCGAGGCGCCGAAGGCGCCGATGGCGATCCAAAAAGCCGAAGCTGCGGAAGCAAGCGTGGGTGCCTGAGCCTCGTTACGCAAGGGCGGAAGGGCTGCACATCCCGCAGCGCCGGAGACGAGGAGATACCAATGCATGCTGCATGCTCTGCATGCTTATCTACTCTATTAAATTATATATATGATTTTTTTAAAGATACGAGTATGTCTGTTATAAAGTAAATTATTCTGAACAACAACATTATGAGTTGAAGTATGTTCTTAGTAACAACATTATTAATTAAAACAATATGATCAATGAATGTTATGAAAAAAAAAGATCTGAAAATAAAAATTATGTATTTTAAATGGTTCTTAGTAGTAACAGTATTGATAAAAAAATTATGATTACTAACTGTTATGAGCTCCGATGGTAGTAATAAAAATGTATGAATAAAAAAAGTATGAAAAATAAAATTATGAAGAGAGATTATTATGAACACAAATCGGTAGTAAGACAAAGAATAGGATTTAGAATTTTATGTGAGCCAATATAGAACCGGATAGTTTTTATCCCGGTTTTTAAAACAATAAAGTTTGCGCGCGGTAAAGTTTTTCTGTGACAGACAAAATTCTACGTGGGCGAAGCCGCGGGCGGAAAGTTAGGTCACAATAATAAAATTAACTGTATTATTATAATCTGCATATAAATCAAAATAATAAACACCTATCATAATGCAGTATTTAAATCTTTTCATTTAACAATGAACAAAAACATTCTACCAACTCAAATAAACAAGCCCATCTAACCAGTTATCTAATTTACGGTTTTAATTCGTATGTATTTTGTAAATAAATGCCACATTCCGGAAACATCCCAAATACATCCTGATGAGATGAACCTGCGTACGCGACGTACTGGTGAGATGGGCGTCGGACGTTGAATAGGTGCATTACAGTGTAGTGGAGAGCAGTGAGTCTAAAAATTCAATGGGAACTGGTTAAATTGGCATATAATCTGGTAGTGTATTTTATAGAATAAGATAAAAGAGTACACTCGTACTGTCTTCAGATTTCATGATCTAGTAGGTAGGTACCCAAGGTTTTGAACTTAGCATAAATAAAGCTAATTAAAAGTTTAAGGGAACCTAGATACCTTTATCAATTTGTAATTAAATATACACAACCACTAGGTTGAAAAAACGAAATTAAATAATAAGTATTGATAAATTATTAATAATAATATGATCGAAAATAAAATACACTGAGTCTGGTCATCATAAAAATCGACCCACCCGCGCCAAGCACTTTCAAACGTATGCATCCCCACTTCCCACCAATATTACTATACTATATTACCATTTAAAAGCCTAGTTCTAAACTTCATTTCATTAAAGGAAAGGTTTTTACCCCAAAAATGTGTCCGTAGAAGAATCCAGAGTCACTTATTCAACAAATAGGTAGTTACGCTTGAGCCAACTTTTATGGCTATAAAACTGTTAAGTTGGGATTACTCGCTATCCATCTGTTAAAGAGGACACGTGAGATCATTATTTGGTTTTATAACCATAAAAATTGGTCTAATTGATCCCAGAGGTGAGCCCAAAGTGAGGTCTTTTTTCAAGTTTTTCAAGTCACATTTATTGTAGGTATATTAATCGTTTATTAGGAAATTAAATGTGTTTTTCTTTAAGGATATTTATTGGGCTTTCAAATTACACCAATATTGTTGGGGCACCATGATTGTGTCAGTAGAAACGAGTTTTCCTGTAAAACGTATGTGGGCCGATTTTTGTGATGACCAGTGTATTAGCAAAAGGGAACAGATACTAAGTATGTGTAAATAGTGTATGATTCTCACTGAACCAATTTAGATAAAATGGTATCGAAACCTAGGGAAAACATAGGACAGTTTTATCCCGATGTTTGAAAGGGAGACACACATCAAGGCTTTTAGTGATAGACCAGTATTCAAGCGAGTGAAGCCACTGGTAAAAGCTAGTATGTTTTATAGCACGTATTCATATAGGTACGTGAGACAATATTATTGTTGTACCCGCCCTCATTCAGTCAATCACAAAGAATTTACATTACGCATAGCGCAGTGAAAAGACAGGTTCACTGTCAATTTGTCACACCTAATATACTGGTTGTGTCTACACTGTGGCTATACGTATGTATAACAAGAAAACACTCGAGGAAGTAGACCACCGTCCCGTTATGCCGTTTAGTCCGTCAGTCTGTCCGTGCGGTTAGTGAAAGACGCGCGACTCTGTCTTAGTTATCGTGATCGTTATAGGGGGTGAACTTTGTTTTTGATCACGGTAAGTTTGTTTTTTTAATTTGGATTTTGACCCACTGCTGGACAAAAGCGTCCCATATTTTTTTTAGAAATAGGTACATCAGTGGCGCGTTTCGATTTTTTTAAATACATTAGTGAATTTAAAAAACTTATTTAATGACAATTTTTATAACTCAATAATTATTGAAATAAATAAATAAATATCCTTGGACATTTGAAACTACGCTTCTAGTCCCAAACTAAGCAAAGCTTGTACTATGGGTACTAGACAACGGATATAAACATACTTAAATACTTTTTATTGTAAATAAATACTTATTATACATAAATAAAAACGGTTTCAATGTAAAAGCTTTCAAAAGTTTATAAAAGCTGTCGCATTGGAAGAAAGCTCTACAAAAAGAGCTCGCCGACGAGACCGGTTGTATTAAGATAAACAAAACTAAAACTACAACCTTTTTCTTAAGTTTTAGCTTTCTCCAGCAGTGAGCTTCGATTTACCTACTTTATAAGTACTGTTATTAATTTGACGTATTCTTTTAAATTGTTGTGTTTTTTATGCTTCGTATGCTTTTGGTTTGAATAATCCAAAGTAGGTAAGAAACTGACCTATACCAATGACTTGATCTATTGAAGAGTTTTATTATTGTTCCATTAATTCATTATTTTATTGTTGAGTCACACTGGAAGCCATATTACATAAATTTACTTACCTGTTATTAGCTTATTACTAACACTAGATTAAGATTAATAAACCTAAAATACGAATATGAGAAAGACTATCTCAAAACTTAGGCTTTAGGCTTAAAATTTAGGCTTGCGATTTATGAATGAGTACCTACAATACGTTTCTTTCCTATAAGCTCTGCCATAAAGTCCACTGGGCAAAATAATCACTACGTATTATACTTTACACTTTTGAACTACGTCTTAAACGTGAATGTGTCTTCTTTGATAGGACAGGTAGTAAAATACGTCTAGAACTTCCTATAAGTAGTTCCTATAGCCTGAGGCAATACCTTCCACGCAGGTCCTAAGTTGTCATTAAGGTAACGGAGCGTTGCTAACGGTCGTTGCGTTAGTCTTTATTGTTGCTCTATTTCTTGTGGCGACGTTTTTGAATTGAAAAACATGTATTCAATGAAAGTACTGCTATGTGTATGGTGAACCTAAGCCTTAGCTTCTAAGACTGTGCGATTGATGAGGACTTTGCCACAGGTTGATGGCTGAATAACTTTTTTATTCTGCAAGTCAAGTCAACACTGGTACAGCATTTGCCACGATAGAAGTTTATCAATCTGTCTCATTACCAGTAAAGGAACTTCACTACCGATCAGATAAAATTTTGACTTATCACTCTTTTTACAAGCTTTATATTAATATTGACTTCTATAATAAAATAAAACGACTGTCTTCTTTGAAAGCAAGAACATGAGAGATTTATTCATAGATAAACATCTGGTTTCATAGACAAGGTATCATAGACAAAAAAAAGTTTTGGTTATTGTTTATGATATTTTACAACACCCCCACTATATCTAAACAATAACCAATCACTAATTACCACTCAATATTAATTTACACTGTTAATTAATATTTTGGATTCCTAATCTTTTCAAATAATTATAGTGTTTTATACTGTTTACAGCTTTTGTTAGCAAGTCAGCTGGCATATCTGACGTACATAAATAATTTACTTTAACAACATTCTCATTTAGCAACTCTCTACAATAATGATATCTAACATCAATATGCTTAGTTCTATTGTGGAATACAGGGTTTAACAATAGTTTTTGAGCACTTTGGCTATCATTGTATAAATTAATTTCATAAAAATTATTAGTAATTTCATACTGCAAGTTTCTTAAGTACACAGCCTCTTTGCAGGCTTCCGAAATTGCCACATACTCTGCTTCTGTACTAGAAAGTGCAATACATTTTTGTTTACTACAACTCCAAGAAATAGCAGACCCCGACAAAGTGTAGCAAAACCCCGTATAAGATTTTCTATCGTTAACATCATTGCTCCAATCAGCATCAACATAACCTTCAATTTCAATATTATTATTTTTACAATATTTCAGTCCTATATTTTTGGTTTTCTTTAAATACCTCAATACTCTCTTAGCATAGAGCCATTGCTCTTCATTACTACAGTTATTAAATTGACTCAGGTAGGAAACTGAATAAGCTATGTCAGGACGCGTCAGTACAGCTAAATACATTAAGCTCCCAATTAGCTGCTGATATGGATTCTGAGTTTTACAATTTATGTCTTTTTTACATTTCAAGTTTGCCTCCATTGGAGTATTAACAGTTTTACAATTTGTCATGTTAAATCTGGCTAACAACTTATCAATATATTTCTCTTGACTTAAACTGACTGTACAATTCTGTTTATCAATGTTAACTGACATACCTAAACATTCTTTTATTTCTCCTAAATCTTTTAACTCAAAATTACTATTCAACATATCTTTAAGATTCTTTGTTTCAGACTTGTCATTTGAGAAAACAATAAAGTCATCGACATACAAAGTTACTATGGTTCTACTACTGCCAACAATTTTAGTATACAAACATGGCTCCAATTTAGATTTATGATAACCAGCCCTTAATAACATACAGTCATCAACCTTTTCATGCCACGCCCTGGATGCCTGCTTGAGACCATATTATATGGCTTTGTTTAATTTAAGAACTTTTGAATTATCTTTACACTCAAAACCAACAGGTAAGTGCATATATATTGTCTCATGCAAGTCTCCATTCAAAAAGGCTGTCTTTACATCAAGGTGTGTTACATCCAAGTTCAATTGTACTGATAATGCAAATAATAATCTAAGTGTGGTGTGCCGCACAACTGGAGAAAATGTCTCGTCATAGTCAACACCATATTTTTGAGAACATCCTTTAGCTACAAGTCTGGCACGATACCTTACATTGTTTACACTTAAACAATCTCTTTTCTTTTTTAAAACCCATTTACACTTTACAATATTTACACCAACAGGAGCATCAACAATGTCCCATGCATTGTTTTTCTCAAAGCTTTCTAGTTCGTCTTTTACAGCCTGTTTCCAATGTTCTTTTTCTGGTCCCTGTAAAGCTTCTTCGAGTGTCAATTCATTGTAATGTTCATCATTTTGTTCTGAACACAAAAAGCCATATCTATCTGGCTTTCTTCTCTGCCTTTGAGGTAGTATTTTTCTACTTATAACTTCTGGAACTTCTTCATCAGTAGTCACAGATTCATCCACCACAGTCTCTTCCATGTTATCATCATTTGCTATAGAAGTAAACGAATCCTCATCTGTGATGTCTGCGATATCCCCCACTGAATCTTGACATACTGAACTCTCTTTGGGTTCTTCTGCTACTTCAACTTCTAGATAAGAATGACCATCTTCCATTACAATGACATCTCGACTGGTTGTGATTGTTCGAGTTGAAGGATTGTAAACTCTATAACCTTTAACATCTTCAGGATACCCAATTAGAATGCAGTGCTCAGATTTTTTGTCCCACTTACGTCTTTTCTCCTTAGGTATGTGCTTCATGACTGAGCTGCCAAATATTCTTACATGACTTAGGTTCGGCTTTGTCTTTGTCCACAGCTCATATGGTGTGCGATCATTCAATCCAGTTTTCACAATTCTATTCTGTAAATAAACAGCAGTGTTAATGGCTTCAGCCCAGAACTCTTTACCCAGCTTAGCTTCAAACAAAAGACATCTAGCTTTTTCTACAAGTGTTCTATTCATACGTTCACAAAGCCCATTTTGTTCAGGTGTGTATGTGTTAGATTTCTGATGAATAATGCCCTGTTTCTTCAAATAATTATCAAAATCATTATTGCAAAACTCCTTGCCATTATCACTCCTTAGAATTTTTATTCTCTTTGAAGTTAAGTTCTCTACTTTGGCTTTGTACTCTTTAAAACATTGCAAAGCTTCATTCTTAGTCTTTAGAAAATAAACATAAGTCATGCGGCTGTGATCGTCAACAAAGATAAGAAAGTACCTCGATCCTCCTATAGAGAGATTCTCCATCGGCCCACAGATGTCACAGTGTACTACTTCCAACAGCTCAGCACTCCTGTTGCCTTCATGAGGAAAAGGCAATCGGCTTTGCTTCCCTTCGCAGCACACTACGCAGTTCGACTTACTGATGTTGACCTTTTTATCAAATAGCACTCCCTCCACAGCTTCCTGCATTTTGTTCATGTTAAAACTGTTGGCATGCCCTAATCTGCGATGCCAAACTTCTGGAGATTCAACAACAGCAGCCATCAAACACGTAGGTGTGTCCAACTTGTAAACACCATTTGTCAGCGAGGCGGTAGCCACCAAAATCCCTTGACGATTCATAATTTCACATCCATTGGTTGTGAAATGTACTTGATTGCCTTGTTTTATCAATTGACTGACTGACAATAGATTGGTCGATAAGTTCGGGACGCATAAAACCTTTTCAACAGTTACGTCAAATTCGCAATCTCCAGCCGATGTTGTGATTCTCACATTTCCACAACACAACACGGGAATCTTTTTCTGATCAGCAACCATGATGTCTTTTGAAAATCCAGAATAATACTCATCCATCATCCAGTGCCTATTAGTCGTAATATGTGAACTTGCACCAGAGTCCACGTACCAGTCACACTTGTCAAATTTTCCGCTAATAAACACTGCACTGAATGCGTTAGTCGTTTGCAGTATTTTATTTTCTGAACTGCCTTGCTCATTCTTGGACAAATTATTTTCTGTGTTAAATCTGCACTGATTGCGAAAGTGTCCAAGTTTACCTACAACAATAACATTTGACGTTTCGTTTTCCTTTGACAGTCGATACCATAGACTCCGCATTTCCGACATTTTTGTTCCCATCATATTGACTTTTGTTATGTTGGTACTTGTTCTTGTCTCGAAAACACGCAAGTGCATTGCTTACATCACGATCTTCCTGTTCCGGTTCCATGTCTAATAATTTTGCTTTAATGGCGTCCGTTGAAATTGCTATCCCCGAGTGTTCTATGGCCATAATCATTGGCATATATTTTTCAGATAGCCCTGCCAGCATGATAGAACCAATCCACTCGTCGGTAATGCCAAATCCCGTTCCAAGTAGCTTTTGGCCAGCTTCAACTATTTGGTTCACATATGACGTCATCGAAGTGCAATTTTCCAGTCGAATAGAGATTAGATTTCTCAAAAGATTTATTTTTCTAGTAAATCCTGAGTCGTCGAATAGCATTTTCAACCTATCCCACAATTCTTTCGATGTACTGACGGTTTTGATGTGAACGTAGATACTGGGGTCAATTGTGAGGATCAATTTCGCCTTTGTTTTCGCATCATCTGCAGTTCCTGGGTGGCCCATCTCAGTCTTTATACACCCGAGCATTCCTTCCAACACCAAGAAATTTTCTGCCGCGAAACACCATTCTGAATAGTTCTCACGCCCTCTGAGTCGAGGCACATTAACTAAAAAGTTCGACGCCATCACAGACAGTCACAACTTCACAATTCATACAACACGAAAATTAACGATCACTTCTGGGCCCATAACCTATAATAAAATAAAACGACTGTCTTCTTTGAAAGCAAGAACATGAGAGATTTATTCATAGATAAACATCTGGTTTCATAGACAAGGTATCATAGACAAAAAAAAGTTTTGGTTATTGTTTATGATATTTTACAACAACTTCATTAGTATGTGTGGGACAAATCTTGCAACTGAATTTAAGACCAGTTCTCCTCAACCGATTGAGCTCAAATTTGGTATACTTATGTAAGTACGATGACAATGCAATGTTATGGCACCATTGAGCTGGTGTGATGATGGAATAAAATTATAATTAAAAAAACTTTTATTCTGAAATGCAGTTGTACTAAAACGAAAAAAATAAGTGTATGCAAGGTTCAAATAATTTCGAAAGCTTGTAGCGCAAGCAAACAGAAAAATAGAGAAATACATTCCATGTGCGATACAAGCTTTTGAAATTATTTGAACCTTGCATACACTTATTTTTTTCGTTTTAGTACAACTGCATTTTTCAAAATACGAGTATGTACTCTTCGTAAGTCTACATTTCTATGCCATGTCGTATTATGTGCATACTGCTTGCTATGTATGTAATATGTTTTGGTAAATAAATAACTTCCTTTTCTAAGATTAATCCCAATGTAGCTGCACTGACATTGTCATAGATCATAACAAATTATCCGCTCTTCAGAATCTATGTCTATGGTCTTTTTCATAGATAGCATCAACACCCTGTACTTAACTTTACCATCATATCTTAGCATTTTACCTTGTCTGTATCTGGGGGCACGGCAGTGCCCCCACCAAGTCGAGCAAAAAAGCGGCACGGCCGTACCATCCTTTTCTCGAAGCAATTCAGGCCATTTTCGACCGCCTGTAACTTCGTTGTGGATAAAACTAGAAGGCTGAATTTTCATTAGCTATGCAGGCATTGTAAAGACACGGTATATTTAAAATTTCATTCAATTTGAACCAGTAGTTTAAGAATTATAACGGGTCAAAGTTACTTAATTTTGTCACTCACTGACTCACTGACTCACTGACTCACTGACTGACTCACCGATCATCAAAATTCTAAGGCACTTCTAGCAGACCTAGAAGCTTCAAATTTGGAATATAAGTAGTGTTTGGTGTATGAATCAAGGAAAAACTAAAATATTTGGGGGCACGGTAGTGCAACCGCCAAGTCGAGTAATTTTTTTCAATTTCGGTCCAGTTTTCTAGATACATAACTGCTGTCTACAAAATACAAAAAGAAATGAGATCCCATCAAAAACAATACTTGTCAAAAAAACCAAGTCTCGCAACTCAGTTGTTCTACGGTAAAAAGTTGTGAGATCCATGTAATACCAAGTCCAGGCCAGGAAATCTTTAACGTTTTACATAAATATATTGACTTGGCCATCGCATGAAAACACGTGTAAATTAAATTATTTAGTGGGTGTATCATTATGGTCAACATGACAGAACTCACTTAGGAATACATAAGTAAACCTGTTAAAAATCATTATCATGATAGAAGTATAATGTATTATCTCAGAGGCTAATCTTCCATAATACTGCAAACCATAATAAGAACATGATTCAATAAAGATGGATGCTACTCTCATTTTGTTACATCCACATTTCCATTATGGTTTTGCAATAAATTATTGAGCAGGTATTGAGTATAATACCTATTTTGTTTTGCAAATCGTTAATTACCAAAAAAAACTTCATATCATTTTTCTTTTTCACCGCTAGTCATTTGTTATGGTTCAGCTCTATAAGAGCTAATATAGATTTTCCAGTAGTAATAAATATTATATTCGGCCATATTGATATCGTCAGAGTTCGTTGTCTAGAAACGTGAGCATTACGGTTATCTAGCGTGCGCGCACGCACTGGATTCTTGACATTGTACCGGTGCAAGGTAGACTGCAGTGGATTGAGAACTGTCAAAACTAAATTCACATGGAAAAGTTTAATTTGTTTAATTTGGATATAACACTTCATGGTATTATCAAGCACCAATGCCAATGTTACTCGTTGGATGCAGGCCGCTACCAACCGGTCATTATGGAAATAATTTGGGGAGGTGTGTTTTTAGCTGCGGACGCGACGTCGTATGGTTGAAATGATGATCATGATGCTGGTGAATGTTACTCGTACATATGGCACCACAGATCTGCTCAACTTGTTTCATCACCTTTTGCTAAATATCCCATAATTTGAGAATTTGTTTTTACCAAAATGTAGTGCAGTGTACACTAAATCCTCCATTTGCTTCTGGAGAATTAGAGTGGTTTGTGCTCAATAAGTACAGGTAGTAGAGACCAAGTGACCTCATCAGGTCACTTGGTCTATAATACTTGGTCGTAATAATATGCCATTAGAGCCATTTTGGTACTGACATTTGCATTTCTGTGTTTCTGATACGACCCCCAATATACCCATTCTAAATAAACATTATCGATGTGGAAACTATTGCCAAATATGATTTGCAATTTTTGAGATGTTTACTTACTTTTACTAATGTTCAATGGTACTTAAAATCATTTGGTACATTTGTTTATATTGCAGTTTGCAATATGTTACTAATTTTTGTGTTTACTTTATCGTTCAACTATTAACAACACACGTCACAAAAACTAAAGGGTTTATAATTTTTTCGGCACATTCCACTAAAATGTTAAACGAATTCGGATACACTACAAACATATTTGATTTGTTTCTGTAAGTAGGGTATGAAGTGCGTAGTACCATAAAATTTACACCTCTGAGTAAAATGAAAAGTTTAGTACCTATGTGGGTATGTTGTACGTTGAACAAATGATGAAGTCCGTTCGTTTCAAACGAAATTATTTATTACTTTCCACAATCAATTCACGAAGGAGAAACAGAGCACTTCAGTTATATTATGTGACACAAGTATAAAGTAAGATTGATCGAATAAAAAGATCGTTACACAGTTCGTACTACGTAATCAGTTAACGGTCGTCGCGAGCCGCACGGGTCTCGCGTAGATAGCAAAAGTCGTGACTGGCGCGCTGGGCGGCCTGCGCAGGTAAGTAGCGGTGGAATAGCAAACCGGTTCTCCGACGAGCCGCGCGCCGTAAATATGCAATATCTAACACAATACGCGTAGTCTATTTGTTTGTGTAAGTTATTTATTTAGAATATAATATGTATTAGGTATTTATTTATGTTTGTTATTAAAATATATGTGTAGTGTATTTATGTTACTGTTTATCAAGTGTGTTTGTAAATATATTATAATGCTATTTATATCATAATTTATGTAATGTACTATAAATATATAATGTGTTTGTATGTAAATATTATAAATGTTATGTGAGTTCCCCACATCACTCCCCCTCGAGAGACCTTGCCTAAGGTCGATAAAAATCCGGAAAACGGACTTGACGACCAGAGCGCGTTGTTCTAACCGCTGGAGTGGCACTACTGGGTTCTGTGGCTGTTGTGTTACATTGTTCGGTCATGATGTAGGCTGGCTTCAGTCTGTCTACCGAAACTGTGACTTCTTTACCTTTGACACAAATTTTGTAAACCTTTTGTCCTCTGTCTAACACCTCGTATGGGCCTGAGTAAGCTGGTTGTAAAGAACTTCTCAAGGCATCTTCACGGAGAAAAATATGAGAACAAGAGGAAAGGTCTTTGTAAATAAATACTTTTTTAGTTGAGTGGTTTGATGTGGGTACTGGCTGTAGGTTGTTGGCAAATGATCTGATTCGTGATACGAAATCTGTCAAATCAGGGGTGCATTTGTCAACATTAGCGCCTAAAAATTCCCCTGGTAGTCTTAAGGGCTCACCATAAACAAGTTCTGCCGATGTTGCTTGTAGGTCTTCCTTAAAAGAACTTCGTATGCCAAGTAGTACTATAGGCAACGCTTCGGACCAACTGCTATCACTGTGACACATAATGGCGGCTTTTAGTTGACGATGAAATCTTTCAACTAGGCCATTGCACTGTGGGTGGTATGCAGTGGTTCTGCGGTGTCTGAAACCTAATGTTTTCGACAGTTGTTGAAATGTTGCACTCTCAAATTGCCTCCCACGGTCGGTTACGACGTCGGAAGGGCAGCCGAAACGAGCAACCCATCCAAGAAGGAACGCATTGACCACAGATTCCGCTGTAATGTCGGTGATAGGGACAGCCTCAGCCCATCGTGTAAAACGATCGACCGCTGTCAAACAGTACCGATATTCTCTGGAAGGCGGTAGTGGTCCGATGAGGTCTAAATGTACATATTTAAATCGCGCTGTAGGTAAATCGAGGGTACCTAAAGGTGATTTAACATGTCGATTTACCTTAGTGCGCTGGCAGGCTAAACATGACATAGACCATTCTCGGCAATCTTTCCTTATCTGTGGCCAAACGTATCGCTGGGCTACAAGTTTGGCGCTGGCGTTGGCTCCAGGATGGCAAAGAGTATGCAAACTGTCGAAGATTTGTTTACGCATGGGTTTGGGTACGAATGGCCTGGGGGTTGATGTGCTGACATCGCAGTACAATTCTACGCAACTCCCAGGTATTTTCATTTTCTTTATGCGCAGGGAAGACTCCTCATTGATGTAATGAGATAATTCTGGATCTGACTTCTGCAATTTGGCCAATTTCTCAAAACTGACCGGTTCAGTTACTTCATCTACACGAGAAAGAGTATCAGCTACTGTATTATCTTTCCCGGAGATGTGCTGGATGTCTGTAGAAAATTGAGAAATGTAGTCCAGATACCTGTACTGACGCGGAGTGCAGTTGGTTTTGTGTTCACGGAATGCAAAACAGAGAGGTTTGTGGTCCGTGTATATGGTAAATTGAGAAGCCTCGAACCAGTGGCGAAAATATTTTATATTCTCATATATTGCAAGGAGCTCTCGGTCGTATGCTGAGTATTTCTTTTGTGCCGGGCTCAACTTGCGTGAGAAAAATGCTAGTGGTTGCCAATGACCGTCCTGCAACTGTTGTACTACTCCTCCCATGGCTTCATCAGAAGCATCAGTAAACAGTCCGAGTTTAGCCTTGGAGTCCGGGTGAGCTAGCATTGCTGCGTTGCAGAGACTTGACTTGCACTCCTCGAAAGCTCTTATTGCGTCTCCATCCATGACAATTGGTTGAGAGGCTTTAATAGACCCAGTCAGCAAGGCGTTCAGGGGAGATTGGATCTGGGCAGCTTGTGGTATAAATCTCCTATAGAAATTAATCATCCCCAAAAATCGCCTCAACTGCTTGGCTGTCTGAGGTTGTGGAAATTCCTTGATAGCCTGGACCTTACCTTCCAGGGGTCTGGTTCCGTGTTGTGAAATATGGTACCCTAGAAATGTGACTTCGGACGCCCCAAAAACGCATTTTGAAGTGTTGATCACCATACCGTAGTCTCGCATTCTGGAGAAGACCTGTCGGAGGTGATCTTCGTGCTGGGCTTCTGATTTTGAGAAGATGAGGAAATCGTCCAAGTATGGGTAGCAGAATTCTAGGTCTCGGGTCATTTCATCAACAAATCTCTGGAAGGTTTGGCCTGCATTGCGTAAACCAAATGTCATGTATGGAAACTCGAAGAGTCCGAAGGGTGTAGTGATCGCCGTCTTTATGATATCCTCCTCGTGCACTGGCACCTGATTATATGCCTTGACCAAATCAATGGTAGAGAAGACAGTACAACCAGACAGGCTATGAGAGAAATCATGTATGTGGCGTATCGGGTACTTATCTGGTATAGTCCTGGCGTTGAGTAGCCTATAGTCACCACAAGGCCTCCAGCCGTTATCTTTTTTAGGAGCCAGGTGTAGTGGTGACGACCATGGCGACTTTGATGGACGAGCTGTGCCGTCTGCCAACATTGCGTCGAACTCAGCCTTTGCAATCCTCAATTTGTCGGGGGCCAACCTGCGGGGTGAACATGACACAGGGGGGCCAGGTGTTGTGCGAATGTGATGTACTGTATTGTGTTTAGGTGTACGCGGTGTGCCTGGTGGTTTGATTATTTCAGGAAATTCAGAAAGCAAATTATGATATCGCGAAGTTCCAGTCACAACTTTTACACTAGGTATTGAGTTATTATTATTAACAATACACGCTACAGTAGTTAAATTAGTTGTACCATCAATTATTCGTTTATTACGTATGTCAACGAGTAAATTAAAATACGACAAAAAATCAACACCAATAATCGCTTTAGTTACGTCAGCTACTACAAATTTCCAATTAAAGTCCCTACGAAGGCCTAAATTGATATTAAATTGTACATAACCATACGTATCTATAGTCGAACCGTTAGCCGCGCACAGTTGGTAGTTGGTCTTCTCACGACGATCACGGAGTGCAGAACGAGGGTAGACGCATAAATCGCTTCCGGTGTCAACGAGAAATTGAACTTTCGATCTGCGGTCCGTTACGAAGAGGCGACCAGTGGAGGGTAGGCAATCTTCAGCCGCCATTACAGATTGCCCTGAGCGTTTCCCGATTTGTAGTCGCATGGCTTCACGCACTTCTTAGCTTGACTGCCGAACTTGAAGTGATACCAACATTGTGGGAACTTTCTATAGTTGGACTGGGAACGCGTTGATGGAGTCCGCTGTCGATTCTGCTGGTTTGACTGCTGGTTTGACTGCCGGTTACGAGGGCGGGAACGGCCGTGAACATCTGCACTTAAAGAGCTGACCTGCTTTGTTAGTTCCGCTATGCTTCGTGCCATCATTTCTAATGCGGACTGCGTACTCGTAGCGCTGGTGGCTGCTACCTGCGGTGATGATGGCGCGATGTCATGCACTCTGTCAGCTAGGTCTGCCAGTTCGTTGAGAGACAGGCTCATTTGTGATGCAATCACTGTCTGCAGGTTGTTTGGTAATCGGCTCGTCCAAATTGTGCGAAGAAAGTCTTCCGGTATGTTAGGGCCGGCCAAATGCTGCAGATGTCGCAGGAACTGCGAGGGCTTGCGATCACCAAGCTCTTCCGATTGCAAAAGTTGCTTCACTTTCCTTTCGCTGGACGTAGATAGCCTCTTGATTAACTCAGATTTTATCTTTTCGTATTTTCCGCTACTCGGTGGTGAAGTAATGATGTCTTCAACTTCGACAGCGAATTGTCGATCGAGGTGCGAAAGTACGTAGTAATATTTCGTGTTGTCGTCGGTAATTCTCGCCATCGCAAACTGACCTTCGATTTGTGAAAACCATATTGAGGGTTTTTCAGGCCAAAACGGGGGTATTCTCACGCCAACTCGAAATGTTTCAGGTGCTGGTAACGTATAATTTTGTTGGGGGGTAGTTGCGTCCTCCATTTTATCTTGTTCCGTCGTTATAATACTTGCGTCGAGATATTCTTGATCGCTCATCTAGGATGCTTGAGTCGGGGTCACCAGTTGTGGGTATGTTGTACGTTGAACAAATGATGAAGTCCGTTCGTTTCAAACGAAATTATTTATTACTTTCCACAATCAATTCACGAAGGAGAAACAGAGCACTTCAGTTATATTATGTGACACAAGTATAAAGTAAGATTGATCGAATAAAAAGATCGTTACACAGTTCGTACTACGTAATCAGTTAACGGTCGTCGCGAGCCGCACGGGTCTCGCGTAGATAGCAAAAGTCGTGACTGGCGCGCTGGGCGGCCTGCGCAGGTAAGTAGCGGTGGAATAGCAAACCGGTTCTCCGACGAGCCGCGCGCCGTAAATATGCAATATCTAACACAATACGCGTAGTCTATTTGTTTGTGTAAGTTATTTATTTAGAATATAATATGTATTAGGTATTTATTTATGTTTGTTATTAAAATATATGTGTAGTGTATTTATGTTACTGTTTATCAAGTGTGTTTGTAAATATATTATAATGCTATTTATATCATAATTTATGTAATGTACTATAAATATATAATGTGTTTGTATGTAAATATTATAAATGTTATGTGAGTTCCCCACACCTACTTATTGACGTAAGTAAACAATGTCACCGAACGTAAAAACCTTATTTTGTATTACTGTACTACTTACGTAGTACTGTAGTATTTACATAAACAATACTGCGAAAGTGCTTATTGAAAAATGTGAGTAGAAATAGTAAATTCTATGAAATTATTAGCTCTATAGCAGTTGTATCATCAATTCTTCCGGAGTTATTGGCTTCGAATGTGAATGACCTATAATTTTTTCTACTTTAGAGAAAAGATAGATACGAGTTGTAAAATTAATTAGATGTTCAGAAGGATTGCCGAATATTCAAAATTCACGAAAGTTTGTATTTTGGGTCTACTAGATAAACTATAATTATAATGATGATGATGACGATGATAATAATATAAACAATACAAGAACAAGAAAGAAACAGGGTCAAAAAGGGTGAGCCTATCTATACCTACATTGAATCTACTTAGTAAAAAAAACTGTACTTTTAGTGTCGGTAATTCCTCGAGATAGCATGTTACAAATAAGAATTTTATTTCAGAAACAAATATTTTATGCTAAAATTTTTAACGTCTACATTCTGTAAGTCTTACAAAGTTATTAGTTGATTTGGGTTCATAGTTTGACAACGTAAATTGTTGTGGACTCTAGATTGTTGATTGTTTTGAGTTGTTTGTGACCATTGTTTGTTTTGCTTTAAATCTTTTGATTGCATCAAAGAAACAGCGGCATTGTCTTTGATTAAAAATAAACTATAACTAAAATATATTTTGTGTAAATATTAACGTAGATCAAACCCCTTCTTTAATCAATAAGGCGAAACAAATACATAAAGATAATTCTACAATCGAGGTAAACCTACTGGGTACAGGTGAAAGTGAGGACTTAGACTACGACAACAAACAGGCGCCACACTTAGGGCTGTATAGGTATAGTGAGAATCTATTACGAATATTACGATTATACAACTTACCATGTCCTCACTAATGGGCACATTCACCACATTATCTACAGACAAAAAATCTGGATTAAAATTTTGCGGTTATTTAAAAAGAAATGTAGAATTCAAGAAGCTCAATGTCACGTGAAAAGAAGTAGCAAAAATACCGATGGAAGTCTAATAAGTAAAACAATTATTGCAAAATTAAGTATCTAACGTAGGTACCTGAGTTTCAATTTTAACCTGTTACTATCTAAAGCCCTAGTGCTAGAACTAGAAATTAAGGGCACTTTCGCTGTAAACCTTCTGCACCATTTTAAGGGCACTTTCATCTGAGTGCAGATTTGTATCGATTTCTTGGCTGGCGTAGAATTTCACTTGCGTTTGTAGATTGTTAACATTAATTACAACTTTAACTTGTAAAATGGGTTTCTATTCAATTATTTATGAAATGTCATCAACTGGGTATTACTTTTTGTCTCATGAACTAAGCCAAATATAATCAGAAATCGACAATTTTATTTATTAGGTAAACAAAAATTTTGAGAGTTTAGTTACGTTGATCTCTAAACCTTTAGTTTTTGGATTCTCGCAAACATTTGTTTCTTTATCTAGGAGTTCTGTAAGATTAAAAAAGGAAATTCCTTAAAAATGTTGAGAGTTTTTCCTAATAGCTAGCGATATCTGTAGTAACTCCAATATTTAGCTTTTAAAAAAACTCCTGTCAGCTCATCTGAAAATTCTGAAATAGAGCTCATCATAGTTTTGCCAAAAAATGGAGTTATTGCTGATGTCGCTAGCAAGGCAGAATATTGCTTATGATGTTTAGTTACTTAAAATGACTTAATGTACCTACTTAGTAATTTAAAATATCCATCTAACATTAAAGATTCTTATAACTCAATAGTAATGACTGATACTTCTAACTTGTCAGGCTTTCCTTTTACTCTCACATGCTAAGAGCCTAACCCACATCTTAACAAAACAATGGTTCGGACTGTCCTTTCAAGAACAGTGGGACAAACACTATGTCCCATTAAACTAAATACCGATCACGAATCAGCAACGGGACTTAATAGGTACACAAACATTGTGACATAGTTCGAAAATAACATAATGGGTGTGTATTGTTCAATTTTTGAAGGTGCTTAGTCTTAATCCATTGAAGATGTAGAAATTGACAACAGCAGACAATAGCATAGAGTACCTAGAGATTGACATCATCATAATAGGTGATAGTGTATTTTAAATTTATAGTTGATTATCAATTACCTAAATAGTAAAAAACGTATTGTGGGCAGGGCAGGCCCCCACCAGGTGGACCGACGACCGACTTGAAGGTCGCGCGAAGTACTGCTGATGATGCTGGCAGCGCAGGACCAGTCTTTATATGGAAATCCTTGTGAGAAATCTTTGTCCAGCAGTGGACCTCGTTCGGCTGCCTGAAACGTACGAAAGAATACTAAAATATATTTCATAGTTAGTTTTAATAGTGATCAAGGTATGTTAGCAAACGTTAAAATCATTAAAGCCAAAAATGTTTTGGTCAAGATTTTCATCAATAATAATCAATTCCCAATTTGTTCTTAGTGTAAATAAAAAAAATTGTTAAAAATTATAACACACTTGTTTGTCAATTTATAAGACGTGACCATAACACATAGGAAATAGACCACAAAAATTACACACATGAAAATTATAGTCAGACAAGCGTCAATATAAAAACCTTGTTGCAAAAATGTCACATATCGAGGCTAATTTCGGAGCGGACAGGTTACTTATACCTTGCAGCTGATGGTAACTAAGTGTATTTTATGGTCGAATGCGTGCAAAAATGACACAAAGAAAGCGTTTCCTATTACGAGGATGTGTTGCGCACAAGCAGTTATTTGTTGTGACTTGGCTATTATGATGTTACGGGTTGGTATAATACGTGGAAAGAGTTACATCATTTTATTAAACCTTTGGCCGTAAAAATTATAATAATGTGAACCTAGATATGCGAATATTTATGTGTAAACAGTTCTAGCCTTGGATAGAAGGACGCTAATTTTTCTTGTCAGATGTTACTATTGACATAGCTCTATAGCTATCGTCAGAATTAAACTAAACATTTACCCCCTTATTAATAAAAAGTTACACCTAGGATGAACTCTGGATTAAAATGAAATTTCCATACTAAATGACAACTTAAACCAGAGTTCAACTAAGGTGTAATAATGAGGCAAAGGAAGATAAATAAAAAGCTTCGAAGAACAATGATCTGACATAATTATTTTAAAATTCTGTTAACAATTTACGTATTTCATTTAATAAGAGACTGTCTGTCAAAGGTGACTGAGTTTCATCTGCAACAATTTTCTCAGCACCTGCCAATATTTTCTCGGTAGGGCATACATCTATTTGAGACGTGTTTTAGTGCCTACATTAGAGTATGAAGACTTTTTCGTAATAAATTGATAGAATTGTATTTTTACGTACCTACCTACAAATTTTATATCATTTGTCGCATTTTTACATACTGATCTGAAGTGTTCATTGATTCAATACCTAATTTAGTTAATATTAATTTGACTTGACGATATTACAAGAGTAAATAAAACCAGTACGTTTCTCCCTGTTCCGTCTGCTAGAAACAAGATCACATACCGATGCGCACGCGTCGCTGTTATAGCATTATCATAACAATCAAGCGCGTCTATTTGTAAGTTATAGGCGAAAGCGAGAACATAATAAACAATATTAAACATATCGACAATATTTTATACTTTTCCACAATTAAATAAAATATACTAATAGAAATATCAATCAATCATGCACTCACAGTACAGACAGTGATATGGAAATTGTAAAATTAAAAAGTCACAGTTGACAGGCGGCGACATTAGATCTTTTTTTGCAAAATAGCATCTATTACAATTAAATCAAATTGTTCAGTTTTACTTGACATGATTCTATTAGTATGTCCACTTTCTTTTAATTAATATTTATTACTTCAGTAATAAGGCGGACCGATGACCTCATAAAGGTAGCAGGAAGGCGCTGTATGCAGGCCGCTACCGATCGGTCATTATGGAAATCATTGGGGGAGTTTTTCATTAGGGGATGGGGTCTTATGGCTGAAAATTAAATGATGATGATGACTTCAGTAATGTACAACGTACTTTACAGCTAAAAAAGAGCTATAAAATAAGAGTCACAAAGGTCAAAACATATTTTTTTCAACATACCACTTAAAATTAGCACCAGTTATATCAACCTAGAAGAAAAATAGTGGCATAGACACACTAAGCACCAA
Organism: Ostrinia nubilalis; assembly: GCF_963855985.1. NCBI lineage: Eukaryota > Metazoa > Arthropoda > Insecta > Lepidoptera > Crambidae > Ostrinia > Ostrinia nubilalis. The sequence continues at coordinate 1,803,682 of NC_087101.1, forward strand.
TCATCTCATCACTTAAGACTTGATGTGAATGCACCTTGCACGCTATAATCAAGCTAAATGTTACGGTCAAGCATCACAAGCTGTAGGAAACAGGAGTAACAGAATATCTATATTTACCGGGGAAAATGCTATGGCTTTAGAAAATGAGGCAGACAAGTTTTCTAATGAAGCTACAGCAAATTGTAATTATAGTTTATTAAATTTATCTTTAGATCTAGAAGTTTATCTTGAAGACATAAGCACAGCCCTCATTAAGTAAGTGGCGCCTTAAATTGTAGAGGCTACTCTAGGTCGTTGAAACGGTTCATAACAAGGCAGAGCGGCTTTTGAGGTTACTGAACGAAAAAAAAGTAAATAATAAAACAAATGAAGGGTACCGTTTTGATTCCATTGGCACTCAATTAAAGTTTTGAGGAGGTCTTTGTTTTATTATTGACCCAAGATCGACTAGCGATGATGATCAACGATGATGACGCAAATAATTTGAAAGTGGTTTCCTTCTATGGTATGCAAGTAGCATTCTCTATTACTCATCCAATTATGCAAATGGACATGAATCATCTTCAAGGACCGCAAACGAAAGGTTAAGGACTTTCTTCACTTTGCAAAACGATTCACCCAATTCGTTAAACTCGGTTTAACGGAATGGAAAGAGTCAAAAAGCCAGTTTTGGGTAACTGTGTCAGTGATGCGAGGACTTTGAGCATTCGGACCGCGGGTGACGGTCAGGGCCGTGGGGTCGTTCACCTTTTAGTTGCGCTTACGCTGGTACTACGCTTCGGGTTATTTTGCCCAACACAATATTATCGTAAAATGTATCGTTATATTGTATTGGCGATACATGATCTTTATTGTCACTTTGTTTATGAAAGTGGAGTAGGTATAAGTATTTATTTTCTTTCTTTCTATCTTTTATTTCGGATTTTTTATTGTTTGGCTTGATTGTCGTGTTGCAGATTTCGGTTCAGCACAAACACAATGCTTTCATAAAAAGGATCGGAAACCGTGACCCGAAAACTTGCTCGTAAATTGAATCTTTTAAAAAACGAAAAAGGGCGAAAGTTTCGTCTGACCATTATGTCTTTCTTACATGCAATATGACGTTTGTAGCTGTATAATGACCTGCTGTATTGTTAAATTTCAAATTTTTTAATAGTTATGACCGTTTTCTGGTCACTTTTACTTACAAGTCCTAGTATAGTTTGCCATACCACGACTTCACAACAATAAACACTGACTCATTGACTCCACACAATATGCCATTGATTTAAAATAAAAAAGGTTGATTTAAATGGCGTGATGATAATCATCGACATAAAAACACAACATAACGCGTTAAGCTTACGGTAAAATTAGTAAATCGTCTATGTAAATAAACAATACAGGAACACACACCAAGTCGTGCGACGTTGCTAAATCAGTCGTGTGTTACATACAATCTAATCGGACTGCAATCACACACAGTAATTAATATCGAAAGTCACACAAACGTTTAATTAAATGCAACTTGTACTTGTAGGAAAACACCGTTCATGTCTTCACTCAAATTCTAGGTGGTTTTAGTGGTTGTATTGTAAAATGTTTCACAATTATTCTTTGCATGAAATCCATTCCTCTGTTATTTATATTTATGCTATAAAATAAGGCTATTTTCAGCTAAATATAACCAAAAAAGTGTCATGTCAAAACAAATCCAAAACTAAAATTTTTGAACTTGAGCCAAGAATGTATTCAATTTTGCGGTATAAGATTAACGACCATGATAATTTAAAATAAAAATTAAATATTTATTTTTTTAAATTAAAAAATATGGAATGTGTTCATAAATAAAGGATGTTTGTTTACTTTTGTTAATTTTATAATTACTTAACCTACGTCATCACTAAACTTGACTACTTTGCTTAAAAACGTTTTATTCTAGTTATATATTCCTAGTTAAATTGAGTTCTATAAAAGACCCTGTCAGAGATTATGTTAGAGGCTACATAGAGAATGTGAAATTTCACCCAGGGTTATTATTTCCTCTCTAAACTTTATATTTCCATCACGATCCTTGGAATAACAAATTACCGTGCTTCTGTATAAATTCGATAACGGTTTGCTCACCTCATATCTGAGGTTAACGATAGTTTAACGGAATCGTTATTTCCTCTTTCAATATTTTACCGGTTTCCGAGAGTTTTATTTTTATATTTCTATAGTTATGTTGACCCAGTCTGAGCTATCATTATGGACAATACAATGGCCAATTTTTAATCATTGATAAATAACACTTCGCAGTAGAAATGTGAAAGGCGCTAATGGGACTTTAATTGTTTGAAGAAAAATTGTTTTCCTGAACGATAAATAATTACTACCCGAACTAAACAATTTATGATAAGTTTGTGAATTTTTTTTTTACTGAAAACTTGACTTTTATAGACAACGGAAAGTGTTTTTGTGTTCATTTTTCAATAACTAATAATAATTTCTTTTGTTACAGGTAGCGAACGCGTTCTCCACGATGAGGCGAAAATGTGTTTTTTCAAAATGGACATTAGTTTTAACAGTAGTTTTATTGTGTCAGTACGTATATTCGCGTCCTCAAGATGCGTCAACCACCAGTGTTTCTGACAGTGCACATGTAGATAAACCAACAGAAAACCCGTTAAGGTATAGATATAGGAATGATAGTTTAAGTTCTAGATTTAAGTTACCTTTAGTTACAAGTATTTATGTATATTCAGACGCTCTACATCACAAAAATAAACCAACACCTATAAATAATTCAATTAAAAATAGTCCTAATAACTCTCATACAAATAGGCAAAGTCGTGTGACAACTAGAAAAATAATTTCAAACTCTAAAAATAAAAACCAAAAAGTTAATAACTCTCATCTTGCACAAACAAACAAACCTACACAAAGAGTACCTCTAACGCAAACTACTAAAAAACCAGAAATTAGAAAAGTTATTACAAAATGGAAGGACAACACAAAATATGAAGATTTAGACTTTAGCTATGAGACAACGTTATCTAAAGAAGATGAAAGTAATAAATTGACTTTTGTAAACACAGAAAGTTTTGAAGAACTGAGTAGTACTGAGACTATAATTGACTATTCAACAGAAGTATCAAAGAAAAATCACCGTAAACCAATTAAACTATTACTTAATAAGCTAAAAAATAAAATTAATAGAAGACCAAAACCGCAAGATTCCGAAGAAATGCAAGTACAATCTGATAATGTTTACGTTATGGCCAACCACCCCTATCCTTCTACAAGACCTATTTATGTGTTTAGTACTCCAAAGCCTACGCCAATCATTACTAACGTAGGAAACCCAAAACCGTGGTCCAGGCCGCCAAATTTTCAAATCGTTTACCAAAACCCTACTACACCGAGACCTGTCACAGTTACTAAACCGATAAAAAATCATTATAATTATCACAACCCAGTATATCACAACTATCCACAGCACCCAAGTCATGAATTTGAGGTCACCACTTTCCAACCAGCAAATGCGTACACAGACAGAATAGTAATTAGGCCGGAAGAATATGCCGCCTCACCCGATGAATGTCCCACAATATTTCTAACATTAAACAATACTTTTCAAGGGCAAGGAAAAGAGGCTTGCCCTGATTTGAATATTGCTGTTAACACGAATGTTATTAACAAGAACGTTGTCGTTGAATCAGAAGAAGAAGAAGAGACTGATGGAATATTTTCAGACCCATTTGGAATACCGTTTGGTGATGAATCTGGTGATGAGACAGGACACAATGACCACAGCTATGAGTCTGAAGAGAATCAAGAGCAGGTAGAAAGCGCCTCGATTGAAGGGCTGGCACTGACCAATTACAACTCAGGTTCTGAAGCTGAATCTGCTGAGCCTGGAGGCTATGGATCTCCGAGTTCAGTGTTATCTTCAATCTCTAAGCCGGGTCGTCCTCACAAGGACGATGACGACACATTCAGCTTATCATCTATAATACAATTTTTCAAACCAGCCATAAGTGCTTTAGGCTGGTTAGCTACAATAAACCCCTTGAGTTTTGGATTGTTCTCAATACTGTTAGCACCTTTAGTGTTTCTGTTTGCAGGCACTTCAGGTATAGCTGCATTGTTTGCTCCTTGGGCTTTCTCAGCTCGACAAGCACCCAAAATAGTCCATGTTTATCGACCTTATTGGCATTGGGATGATGACATAAAAACATGGCATTTGCATTCTTTTCCTAACAATAGAAGATGGAGTCCTAGCCTTCCTAGGGATAGTGGTGAAGTGGATAGTACAAATTCAGGGTCTGCAAGACCGTCTACGTTTGAGAAATTAAAAGACTTTATGAAACTTACAACACACATTTTGAGACAAAGTAATAATAAAACTCAAGTCTCAATAAATAATAATCGTAAAAATAAGAGAAAGAAACGAGAAAGTTGGACGATTCGTATTAAATAGCAGCATCGATAAATGTTTCAGTGTTAACTAAAAATCATAAAAAGTACACAGTAAGGAATAGTAATAAAGCAATTAAAATAAAATTGTAACGTATCACAAAAGTTGTCCGTCTGATGTACCTAAAGTAATTGGAACCAACGATTTTTAAAGATAAAACCTTCGTAACTTGAAATATTTATGTATAGAAGTAGGTATTGTAAATTATTTTATCGCTCTTGATTAAGTAATATTAAATATTGTGAAATAAATAAAAACGTTATTTTGCTATTTCGAAGAAAAATACAATAATAAAATATCAATTATGGGCAGAAAGATTAATATTACGAAGGTATAGTTCAAGTACACATGACGGCACGTCGAGCTAAACTGTAGCTTCTTACTTAGTTGCAATAAGGGTGAGTTTGATACTTAACTTATTACACCTAGATACTAGGGAACCATACAAACGTATAAAATTAAAATTCAAACTGTTGAATCTTCACTACATAGTATAAAACAAAGTCGCTTTTCGCTGTCTATCCCTATGTATGCTTAGATCTTTAGAACTACGCAACGAATTTTGATGCGGTTTTTAATGGATAAAGTGACTCAAGATGAAGGCTTTTAGGTACCTATAAAACATGCATTAGAAGAAAAATGCCGGAAATTCCATTGCAACCGTGCAAAGACGGGGCGGGCCGCTAGTTGTTGAAAATAAATATTTACAAATAAAAAAAACTTTTTACAAATAGGATAGATTATTTCACCTCTTCAGTATATTATAATGCAATGAATTAAATATAATATAAAATAGAAGCAAATAAATAGATGATATCGATGTGATTATTTATTTATTTATTATTACAAGTATGATAGTAAAACTTTTTATTTTGTAAATATAGGTACATAAAAATAATATTTATTTTATCGACACACTTATTATTAACTTTCATTATAATTTACTAAAACATTGTTAACTTATTGAAATAAATCATTTAATTTATTATGTGTTTTATTACTTTTTAGTAAATAATGTAAGGTTACGAAATCGACTAGATTAAGCTTAAAATGTATGATAATTGTTGATCATTTTGTATTTGTACTTTATTTTTAAAACATTGTGTCAAATGAGAAAATACATTAAAAATTATTATATTATTTGTGAAATATTGTAAAACATGTGGAACATTATCTGACAGTTCTCTAACTATACTTTTTCTCATTTTCAGAAGTAGCAGTCCAGAACTTCAGGAGGCAACCAGCGTGAAGGAAGATTCTTCAAAACCTGCAGACATTTCAACCGTCCCGTCTGTTACATCAGAAACCTCTCGAGATGTTAAAAATAAAGGACCAGTCATACGAGACTCGATCAAAATGGTTGCTAACCAACTTCTTGAAAAACCTTCAAATGCTTCAGTGGATGCGCCAATCGTACCAGATACAAGAATCCCACCAAAACTTAAGAATCAACTGAGTCACAAGCATAAAATTAAAACAAGAAATGAAGATGGAGATGTACCCGTGGATAATGCTCATGCTGGTGTCGCTGTTCCCATGAGCATGGAAGAATTAGAATCCGAAAATAAAGTGAGTGAATCATCAACTACTAATGAAGGCATTTCCACTTGGATACTTCTCAGCAATCCTTCAAGCAAAGAAAATGACACAGTTTCTACCGAACCCACTAAAATTGATGATAGTCAAAAGAAGCAAAAGCCTGTCGTATTTAAAAATAAAACAAAAAGACCACAAACTACCAAGGTTAATAGCGGAAAACGGCCAGTCATTGGAAGCACCAACAAGTCTGACTTGGTTGCTAGCGGTTCAGCTATAAATGAGAATGTGTTTAATAAAATCAAAGATACAGTTTTGTCAAATGTACAGAAAAATAAGAGTACCCCTACGCAACGCACAACTACAGTTATAACTACAACTACATCTACCACAACAACTGAAATTCCAACTACAAGAAGAGAAACTGCTACTAAAGCTCCAGCAGCAATCATTCCAGTAGTGAAAGTCACTTCAAAGCCATCCACGAAGAAAAACAAGAATAAGCCAAAGACTTCCACTACTCCAGCTCCCATTCAAGAGTCAGCTTTACTACCTATGGAACCTAAAGAACAAGAAATTGAACTTGAAGTTAATATGCCAGTAACAACAACTAAGAAGCCTAAACGGACCTCTACCAAAAAGAAGAATAAGACAAAAAAACGCAAAACCTCCAAACCTAAGCCAGAAGCAGAAACAGCTGTTAGTGAAATTAAAACAACTGCAAACAAAACAAAATCTGTAAAGCCATCGAAAAAACCCAGCACACAAAGTGGACCAATAACGACACAAATCTACAATTACTTTTCTAGAGAAGTAATGCCCTCTGTTGGTGTTGGTGTTATAGGTTTAGCTAGCTTAGTAGGATTAGCTAGCTATTTCTTATACCCATTCTCAACGCCCGTAAGGCGCACATTCGAAGTTGATAAAAGAGATGACCTGTACAAAAATAACGCAGAAGAATATGCAAATGAAGGCAATGGTCAAGCAGAAGAAGAAATGCTTGGGACTGTTCTTGCAGGAATGCCGGCTCATTCAAAGCAGAAACTGAACCCCTATGCCGGCCAGACACATGTAAGTGTAAGCAGATACCCTGTGAAGAAAGAGCAAGACATCAGATACCGACATGTAGCGACGACAAGTTACGAACCAAATTACAATGTACATTATCCTCAGCAAAAGACTGGTATCGCCCATGGCGCTGTGTATTCAAAGCCAATAAACTACGGGCCTCAGCAATATGATACAAGAAACGTATATACGACTGAAAGCAAATACGTTTATGATAAGGCACCAAATGCTTACACTCCTTATCCCGCTGTAGAGCCAATTTATACAGCGCCTCAAACAGGACCATCAGCAGTTTCATCGTATGGAAATGACGCATCTAATTCAGTAGTTTATGGCGTAAAGCCATCAGCAGACAGTGATTTCAGACCCGTTTATCCATTTGAAGGGAAAATTTACAGTGAAACCACCAGCAACCCAATGACGTATCCACCAACATCAATGTATTTAGGATCGAATAATGAAGAACAGCAGGAAGACACGCAGTACGAAGAAAATGCAAATACTAGTCCCGACGCTGTAGACAATAAGTTTGTCGTTGGTAACGTACCCAAAGAACTAGTAGAGTCTGCAACTCCCGCGGTAGTGCCTGAACATGGTCCAAGAAACTTGAGGAAGAGAAGACATGCCGTTTTTCGTAAGCGAGCAATCACTGGATCTATTGAGGAAATGTTAAAAGAAGCTAATAAGGACATTTTTATTAGCAACGAAATCGATGAAAACCCCGGTCAACTCATAAGGAACCTGGCCCCAGCCACAGAAGCAGCACCTATTAAAAACGAAGTGACTACAACACCGGAAGCTAAAGACGTGTATACTGTCTACGCAATGTCTGTTGATCCTACTAAAGATGAAAAATCTGTCACTGAAGGAACTCCAACACAGGATGTTTTAATTGAGAACGTATCAACATTGCCTATAAACAATGATAAAACCGAGACAGAAATGTCAAATGATTTGGAAGTCACAACCAAAGCTTTTAGAGTTTACGAAGTGTTTACAAACAACCCAACAGAAAGTGAAAAACTACAAACGGGTAAAGATGAATCTGGTAAAATTGATACGACAACCCAATTCAAAAACATGATGACGGAAACGACTACAGAGTTCAAGTCGGAGACAACGTCTACTATGCCACCTTCACCGTCACCTATTTCTGAGACCAAACTACCGTCTTCTCCCTCAAAAAGACCTCGACCAACTCTGCATCCTGAGGTGATAACTTATCCCCCATTGAACCAGGAAGGTGGTTTCTTTTCGTTCCTCAAACGGCTAGTAGAGTTCAAATACAGGCTTGGACTGAGCATTTTGCAGACGACTTCTGACAATCTGAACAGATACCTTCGCAGTATGGAAGACACAGTACAGAAAGTAGCCAAGGCTTCCCATTGAGTTCATAATATATTAGAATAGGCTTATGTTGATACTCACCGACTTAATTTCATACTCATAATGACATCAAAATCATCAATAAGTAGGTATTATTACAATTTATGTCGAATGGAAGTGAATACTATGAAAAGTTAATACACTTTACATTCATCTTGCAAAATGACATTCATTCATGATCATTGAACACTTAGCAGATTAATATTAAGGTCATATAAAATGTGTGTAAGAAAATACAAATTATATTTTCAGAACGTTATCCTCGGTCAGAAAATTGAGGGAAACCTACTGAATTTATATTGTGATAATTTTAAAATATTTAAGTTTAATTAAGATCGCATTTTTCGCAGTACTAACTAGGTGTTGAAAAAAATTGCTAATTTGTTGGTATTTCTGTGGAAACGCGCGGGGTGCTTAATGTATGTATTTAAAATAAAATCTGTCATTTTTATACGTTTTGTAAATACATAAATAAATGATTTTCACATACCTGTACAGTTTTATTCTTTTTAGGGCTGATTTTTCAATCGTCAGATATCTTTTAACGGAAGAATAAACTCGTCATTTTTTGACAAAATATTACCCATACTGAAATTGTCAATGTGGCAAACTTATTCTTCAGTTAAAAGTTATCCGACGATTGAAAAATCAGCGTTAATTTCGGCGTCATAAACAATAATTTATAAAAATTCTAAGTGTATTTTATAATTTAAAAAATTCCTTAACTCTTCAGAGCTTAAAATATTAAATAAACTTAAAAAGCTGTAAAAATGTATTTTTTTTTAATAATTAAATTATGTCTGTTTCATCGTTATGACACTTTCTAAATAAAATAGTTATTTAAATCTATTGCATGGTCTAAAAGTACAGTAGCGACATCTCTTGGATTTTATTTGAATCTAACGTCAGTGCCACAAGCATTCTTTGTGTTGCTAGCTAGGTATTAGTTTCACGTTGTTCTTTTAGTTACTGACAGATGGCTCTGTTTCTATCTTCTATTCTCAACAATAAATAAAATACTGAACTGTCCTATCCGTATTGACCTCAGATCATAGAAAGAGAATAGATATGAAGTCGCGCGTAACTACAACGAGAACCAGTGTCCCCACATTTCCCCCACCACAGCTCCCACACACACATTCAACTGTGTAAAAACAAAGCGACTGAGAGTCTACGACAACATGTGCAACCGGCTTAAAAGTGCTGTGATTGGCCAGAAGGCGTGCCTTATGGCCAATCAATGGCCGCGTGACGTGACGCACACTTTGAAAAAAGCAATTAGAGAGAAGAAAGATAAAATGGAGTCGATAAGATATCGATACTTTAAATCCTGGGGGCAAGGCTCGAAATTGGTTTAAAAAATGCTTGTATGAAAACCTTTTTATTATACGTTATTATTATGTTCTTTAACGATTTTTGCATAAAGGAGTCAGTTCCATTTTGTATGGACGAAAAACTCAGAATCAATTATTGGGACTAAATGAAGTTACCTTATATTAATTTACCCCAACCAAAGCTCAATGTCGTTATCGATGGAGTATAGAAGTTATAGACTGACAAAGTTTGTATGAAAAGTCATGGGTTAAGTAGGTACTTGCGATTTTTACCAGTATTTACAATATTGGTAATATATTATTATTTACTTTAATAATAATAACAGGATCACTGTAATTATTATTAACTACTATCGCGCATTAACTTTTTAATTATGGCGAAATTCGTACCGCCTATGTTTATCAAAAATAATGCCCATATTAGGCTTTCAACTAGCTCTTATAGTAATTACATAGTTGACAGTTACTAATCCCTTCTACTATTGTTATTGTTTTTGTAAAAACTTAAAAATCGCAAGCAACTCATGATTTTTTCATTCAAAATTAGAAAATAGAAAATAATAATTTACTTCTATTTATCGATAATAGGAAACCGTATTAGAACACGAGCCCTGCACTATGTTACGACCGGCACATGCGGCCGTACTGTGTATTTTCACGCGTCAGTGGATATCGGAAGAAATAAAATACATTGCGCAGTAGTTACGCATGACATAAATTGGTTGCTAACTAAATCGTCAATGTACAACGTGTTTGAATTTTTATCACCACTAATTTCGATATCGCAGTAAATGTCACGGCACTGAATTCGTTCGTAAAAATGTTTAGTTTTTTTTATTTATAAGCAAAATACCAATGGATTTGCAATACTTACATGTGGTAAATGACTTCATTGTTCCTGTAATTCTTCGTTTCACTTATGTTATTGCACGTTACGACGCATTATCCAACAATATCGGAGAACATTTCCTCAGTACGACTGAATCGCGACTAACCTGGCGTCGCGGGCGATGTTCGTTTCTGGGCATATCGCGGAGACACGCGCCACGCCCCCGTTTCACATCTATTCCCTTCTATGATCTGAGGGCGCCACCGTCAATACCGGATCGCTGGTTCCGATTTTTGCCATGTTGAAAACCATATAGTTGAACGATGGTAGCGCCCCCCTGTCATTGAGTTTGGTGGGACAGTTCAGCGTGGGTCATCTATATTTGATAGCTCATTGAATTATATGATAGCTTTGACATTTTTTCTTTATAAATAGACGGCGCTGTAATAACAAAAATAAAAATTAATAATATGAAATATAGGGGCATTCAATTTGCAAAGGTATTTTTGCAAATACCTACTTATTACATGGAACAAAAGTGCATTGTGTAATGTGTTCAATGAGGGTTTTCGCGAATGAAAAATCCGCCAGATGGCAATACGTAGACGCGAGGTCCAAATGCTGCGTGATTGGTTATTTTTGACATGACACTAACAGATATGTAAAAATCCACCAATAACGCAGCAGTCAGACCCCACATCCACGTCCCGCCATCTAGCGGATATTTCATTCGCGAAAACCCTCATTTTGATAGAAGAGGAATCAATCTGATGAATTCCTAACTGTGATAGAAGGTGTCAGGCTTGCTGATTCGAGATCCGAAGGACGCAGGTTTGTACCCCGACCCTGAACTATTATGGTGAACCCACTCGAAGTGAAATACAATCATTTATTTATTAGCTTAGGTACGACGAGGGGCTAAGTTAATTTTTGCAAGGAATGTTGTACTTAAATGAATAAATAAGAAACAAAGAATCTAACGCCCGTATTTACAAACATTACTATGAGGACTCACCTCACAGTGCGCGTGGACGAACAGGGTGTCACAGGAACCAATCACAGAGCTCTATTCAACGCTGTGCGTTCAATGTGCTTCTTCACTTAAGCAAGCATCGTTTGTGAATACGGGTGTTACTCTCAAGAATGTACCGCGACTTGTACTCGTAGCTAGCTAACTTCATGTATTCGTTCTTTAAGCTCTACCTTTTACACCTAAAATATTAATTGCATAATTCCACTTCCCTATTATTATCACTTCACTCGGACATAATAAGTGACATAACCCTCCAATGCCGAGTGGTCGCGATCGACCGCATATTGTCAAGTCGCTGATGCGCGTGTGGACGACCACAATCACCACCCGTGCTGTCCGGTCGAACAGGCCACCAAATTAACACATAGGTTAGAAATAGACATGCGGTAATGTCATACGGTTGGCAGCACTGATAATTTAATACACACTGAAATAGGATTGCGAGCAATATTCATGTTTATGCCTCTAGGTTTGGTTTAATATTCATTAATAGTGATGATCGATTTTAGGCCCGTATTATGAAACGATATTTAGTAGGAATAGATTCAAGCTTAATATTTATGACTGTTTTGTACATACTTGAATATTCCCCTTTCCGTATCACTTTGACCAAGTGTTGGCATTATGAATACTGTTTACTGCATCCAACTTTCAATTTTATTTAACTGTTTATTGTTGTTCTGATTTTTTCCAAATTTTTCTTATCAGTATCATCGCCAAATCATTTAGTTCTCACTGCAGGAGCATGGCTCTTTTTAATATCCAATGTAAGCTTATAGCGTGTGTTTATTTACTAAAATATGTATATTTCATTATACCTTTTTATTCCGCTCTTTATTAAAGAGAACAATAACATCCTACAACTTACCTACAACATGCATGAACATTTTTAAATGTTCGTTTTTCCTGCATGCATTTTTGTTTCATTCGAATCGTAAAATACAAAAAAAGAAAATACGAGGTCGGGCTCAAATATGAATAGTCTTTTGTGACAGGAAGGAAACATTAACCCTTTTAGTTTCCCAGTGACAGGAGGTTAAGTGTTATTTGGGGGTTAAACGGACCGAGGTCCGGAGAGGGACCGCGAGGGGTTGAACAAAAATCACGGAGGAGTTTTCCAGTTTTGAATTGTGGGTCTTCTATCTTCTTGCATAGAGGTCTTTTACACACGTTCTAACCTACAACCTGTTTTGTATGAAATTACGTTTACCTTTTTATGGTCAATAAAATGTACTTTAAATTAGAATCGAAGAAATGGCATTTGGCGAAATAAACTGACGGCAAACTTGATTTTAATCCGACCGACTTCAGGATTGACACAAACAAACAAAATACAAATTCATTATGACGTGTGTGTCAGAAGAATTTAATCAAAACAAGATAAACAAAATAAGCCTCAAACAAGATGATTTTTCCTCAATCTTCAAAGATTTTTCATAAAGAGAAAATCACAATAATAAAACAACAATGGAAGATCTTAGTAGGTACCAGCTATGTAGTTTGATAAAGATATTTTCAATAGTTAACCGTGAAAATGTAAAGAAACAAAGATTTATAATTATTATTCAAACTGTGTCAGATGCTGTAATTCAAAAAAATACTAGATTGGATTTCCTAATTGAAACTAAACCCAAAATAAACCAAATATCATCTAATGTTACTTTTGACACCAATTGCAAATTTATCTCCATTCAAAACTACAATTTACATGGACCGACAAACCAACACGATCTATACGTATCAAAAACAAGTCCGTTGTTAGCCTTTTGTGTTCAGATCGCGTTGAAATCATTCTGCGGTGTTACTACAATAGGCTTTAATTTATTCAAGGGGTTAATTTAGTGTACAATTTTGTTAGTCGCAAGTAAGACACAAGAGCCAGGCATTTGTACGTTTCAACCTCAGATCATAGAAAGAGAATAGATATGAAGTCGCGCGTAACTACAACGAGAACCAGTGTCCCCACATTTCCCCCACCACAGCTCCCACACACACATTCAACTGTGTAAAAACAAAGCGACTGAGAGTCTACGACAACATGTGCAACCGGCTTAAAAGTGCTGTGATTGGCCAGAAGGCGTGCCTTATGGCCAATCAATGGCCGCGTGACGTGACGCACACTTTGAAAAAAGCAATTAGAGAGAAGAAAGATAAAATGGAGTCGATAAGATATCGATACTTTAAATCCTGGGGGCAAGGCTCGAAATTGGTTTAAAAAATGCTTGTATGAAAACCTTTTTATTATACGTTATTATTATGTTCTTTAACGATTTTTGCATAAAGGAGTCAGTTCCATTTTGTATGGACGAAAAACTCAGAATCAATTATTGGGACTAAATGAAGTTACCTTATATTAATTTACCCCAACCAAAGCTCAATGTCGTTATCGATGGAGTATAGAAGTTATAGACTGACAAAGTTTGTATGAAAAGTCATGGGTTAAGTAGGTACTTGCGATTTTTACCAGTATTTACAATATTGGTAATATATTATTATTTACTTTAATAATAATAACAGGATCACTGTAATTATTATTAACTACTATCGCGCATTAACTTTTTAATTATGGCGAAATTCGTACCGCCTATGTTTATCAAAAATAATGCCCATATTAGGCTTTCAACTAGCTCTTATAGTAATTACATAGTTGACAGTTACTAATCCCTTCTACTATTGTTATTGTTTTTGTAAAAACTTAAAAATCGCAAGCAACTCATGATTTTTTCATTCAAAATTAGAAAATAGAAAATAATAATTTACTTCTATTTATCGATAATAGGAAACCGTATTAGAACACGAGCCCTGCACTATGTTACGACCGGCACATGCGGCCGTACTGTGTATTTTCACGCGTCAGTGGATATCGGAAGAAATAAAATACATTGCGCAGTAGTTACGCATGACATAAATTGGTTGCTAACTAAATCGTCAATGTACAACGTGTTTGAATTTTTATCACCACTAATTTCGATATCGCAGTAAATGTCACGGCACTGAATTCGTTCGTAAAAATGTTTAGTTTTTTTTATTTATAAGCAAAATACCAATGGATTTGCAATACTTACATGTGGTAAATGACTTCATTGTTCCTGTAATTCTTCGTTTCACTTATGTTATTGCACGTTACGACGCATTATCCAACAATATCGGAGAACATTTCCTCAGTACGACTGAATCGCGACTAACCTGGCGTCGCGGGCGATGTTCGTTTCTGGGCATATCGCGGAGACACGCGCCACGCCCCCGTTTCACATCTATTCCCTTCTATGATCTGAGGTTTCAACCAAAAAAACTTCCTTCGCTAAATCAAAACCATGCATCGCCATAGATTTTCTTTATCGTCTCGTCTTACGCCAATAACGGTATTTTATTGATAAATAAATAGGTGAAGTTTAAGTAGGTATTCTAGAAAAGACTAAAATAAAAACCATTTTAAAAACTATTGGGGTCTTCTTACCAGGAGGCCATTATTTTATTTTTATTTTATGCACAACGAAGCTCTTGGACTGCATTTCATCTGATGGAATTTGATGATCAGGCCGAGGGTAGCGTCTATAGGGAATACTTTTAGTTTTTCTGTCACGTCAATTATTGGACATTTATGTGGTTTTGTTTTTACTGATCTGGATTTTCTATGCCTGAGTGTGGTGGCTGAAGGGAGGGCCCGTTTTTGAAATGAGATATCCCAATAACTCACAATCGAGACGTATTTAGAATCGCAATTTAACCGCACCGAGCCGCAGTGAACGGTGAAATTATGATAATACTTCATAATGGAGGTGACCCAGTAAGATCACGGCATTCAGGATGGTTCAGGCCTATATTTAACGGCTAATAAAGTTGCAAATGGCAAAATTTTTCAATGGGTACTATTGATGGAATAGCAAGCTGAAGTGGCAAAGGGCAGGGCACATAGTATGCAGAACTGACGGCCGATGGGGTACCAAAGTTTTGGAGTGGAGACCACGTACCAGAAAGCGCAGCTTGAGACGTGCACCCACAAGGTAGAAAGAGTACCTCATAAAGGTAGCAAGATAAGGCTGAATTCAAGCCGCTACGAAAAGAAGAACGGTCATCTGTGACCCAGGCCCGACAGAAACGAGACATACCTCAGTTTTTTTGTCATGTCTTAATTAGTTAAATTATATATTTTTTATATTCGAAATCTATGTATAACACCAAAATATTACCCTTTGTTTTTGTTCAGGCGTTATACAAAAACTAATACAAAATGCCTATTTATCACCAAATTTTTTTTTTTTTTTTTTGTATAATCCGGCTGTATCTCCAGGTCACCTAGATACATTCCATAGCAGCTGTAATAGACATTTAGGTACATACATTTACCAATTTTAGTGATAAATAGGCATTTTGTATTAGTTTTTGTATAGCGCCTGAACAAAAACAAAGGGTAATATTTTGGTGTTATACATAGATTTCGAATATAAAAAATATATAATTTAACTAATTAAGACATGACAAAAAAACTGAGGTATGTCTCGTTTCTGTCGGGTCTGGGTTTTTGTTGTATGGGGCGTGACCGTTCTTCTTTCCTGTGAATTCTCGTTCGTTTCAGCCAAATGACGTCTATTTGCAGGAAAAAGGCCTCCAAGAATTTCCACAACGGCCGGTACTATTCTGTCCGCATCCAGGCATTTTGCCCTACCTCCACCACGTCGTACCACCAAGTGGGACCAGCTCACACTAAGGCCTCAGCCACGAGTTTAGCGGGCAGCGGGGTGGGAGCGGCGGCGGCGCGGGAGCGGGGCGGGCAACGCAGACTCGTTCTCGAAAGAAGCGGGCAGCTCGCGCGGCGCTTTAGCGGCGAAGTGTTGTGTTGTCGAGATAATTGTTTTTATTCGCAAACGAAATGTCTGAACAACGGCGACAATTTTATTTCGATTCAAAATTCCTAACGCTCGATTTATTGTGGGCAAAAAAAGGAGTGCGCTGCCCGCTCGTTGCCCGCTCCCGCGCCGCTGTTTTCGAGAACCGGTCTATTTGATTTTACGCATAAGATCCTGCCGCTCCCGCGCCGCCGCCGCTCCCGCCCCGCTGCCCGCTAAACTCGAGGCTGAGGCCTAACCGTTGTGAATTATTAAGTGTGTAACCCTACTGTTGCAACATCGATTGTGTACTAATCAAAATGTAACTACACTATTAGTTTTGTGCGCAGTGATAATAATCTCCCGTTCAAACGAGGTTATACCATATCAAAGCTTATTTTAGGCTTTATTTAAATGAGCTTACTATGCGGTTCATTTTGAAACCATCTACCCACATGTTATTCCTATGAGACGTCTTCAAAGAATCCTTGTCTCGCGTTGCGTAGGTAGCACAAACATTATTATGTTTGATAGATATTAAATACCAATTTTATAATTTGTGTACCTGTCATCCACTTTGCAGGAAGTTCATATTAATTGTGAAGTCAGAAATGAGGGGGCTAAATCGATAGTACCTACCTTTAAGGTACGCAGCGATCCCAACCCACGCCCACTCGGCGGATTGACGATCTGGTGTCAGTAGTGGCACCTGGATGCAGACAGCACAGGACTAGCCGTTGTGGAAATCCTTGAAAGAGGTTTATATCCAGTTCTGAATGTTTTTTTGTTGAAATTAAAATGAATGAAACGATAATTTGTTTAAGAAAACTCACAATGTCTGACAACAGGGTTTCAGGTGATATTCCTCATTTTATCAACCGACTTCAAAAAAGGAGGAGGTTCTCAATTCGACCCGTATGTTTTTTTTTTTTTTCTATGTTTGTTACGCGATAACTCCGCCAATTATGAACCGATTTGAACAAATCTTTTTTCGGCGTATAGGTAATACCTCAAGGGTGGTCCCATTTAAATTTAATAATAGAAAAAACAACCCCCAAGGGTGGAAAATTGGGGATGAACTTTTTTATACGCAATATCTCCGCCGATTATAAATCAATTTGAACGATTATTTTTTTGTTGAATAGGTATTATCAAAAGGGGGGTTTCATGCGAATTTGAAGAAAATATTTCACCCCCAAGGGTGGAAAATTGGGGATGAACTTTTTTATACGCAATATTTTTAATTTTTAGTTTTTTTTTGTGTTCACGCATTTTTTTAAAGAAGTTTTCTTAACTACGCCCATGCACTAGCACCATGCTCCTACCGCTTTATCATTTACCGGTTGGCACAAGTATCTTATCAAAAACAAGTGACAGAACTCTACTTGCCAGTGGCGCCAACTAGTGAACACAATTAGGAAACTCTCATTAAACATTTTCATGGATAATTGGAGTGTGAAACACAAAGGAGTGCAGGCCACTGAATGAGCATGCCAAATTAATTGATGTTATGGTTATTCGTCAACATCATTATGCTTATTACGGTTGGGTTAATCGCGAAAAGGGGATCATTGGATTAACGCTTCCGATTTAATGAATTTAATTGTAGTACTCGTATAATGAGGGAAAAATGGTGTGAGCATTCTAGGTTTGCCATAATTCGTCTGTGGTGTGCTTAAAATGCAGCGCCGGTTGGTGAAGGGTTAAATATTAATGTTATTTGGAATAATGTACAGATGACACTGAAATGGGCAGGGCACATTGTACGGAGAACTGACGGCCGATGAGGCAGCAAGGTTCTGGAGTGGAGGCCACATACCGGAAAGCGCACCCACAAGATGGACCGGCGACCTCATAAAGGTAGCAAGAAGGCGCTGGATGCAGGCCGCCACCATACCGGCCATTCTGCAAATTAAGCGAGGCCTATGTTCAGCAGTGGACGTCCTGTGGCTAAAATGATGATGATGATGACAGATGACAGGTCAAGAATAGGTTCTTTTGTAGTTGAAATAGGTAGGTGCTACTTTTCAACTGAAATGTAGTCTGATTTGCTGCTGTACCAATAGATCAAATAAAAAGTCTTACAGAGTTTTGTTGCGTGTGTGGTTTATACGTATTTTCATAAAGTGCCTCATCATAGTGTGAAATCCACAGATGTTTTCGTATAAAAATATACGTCCATGTAATATTTTTGCGGAGCTCACTACACGATAATAGAACTAGACTAGGTTATTTTTAATGGTACTGTGATCAGATTGGGATTAATTTTGTTGTTGAGATGAATAATAGTTCTTAGAAATCATCGAAATAATTTTTAGAAACTAATAATCCATATAATTCCACTTCTTTTATCAATACAAGTGGTTTGTAATGATTGATTTCTAATACATACTTGGTTTTATACTTTAATAGCTTTTGCCAGCGGTTTCACCCGCGTGAAATTTAGTTTGTCACAGATCGTCTTAAATTTCATCATTTCAGAAATTGAAATGATGAATTTTAATTTCTGTGACGGGTCTGGGTGTGACTATGTATAATATTTATGTATTTAAAAAAAAATGTATATAAGTAGTATATGCTAGCACCCATAACACAAGCATTAAGTTGCTTACTTTGGGGCTAGCTGGAGCTGTGTGAAATTGTCCAAAGATTTATTTATTTATTTAATTATAGTCCATATTTTATGTTATTTTTGGTTATAAAATAATACTGTAAAGTTTCATCAAAATGCGTCCAGTAGTTTTTGCGTGAAAGAGTAACAAACATCCAGACATCCAAACTTTCACATTTGTAATATTGGTAGACATAATTATTAGGCTTGTTGGCTTTTACGTCTATAAAATTATAGAAAAAAATGCCGTTAGGGGTTTCAAAGCAGAAATTCTTAACGAAAATTCTACCAAGTAACTAGACTTTTATTTCATTAAACGAAATTGCTTGTTCAACTAGTACCTTACTTAATAACTTAAATAATATGACAATACATCATCATTGTAAAAAACTATCAGGTGCTCATCCACCCGTAGCATTTTGTATGATTTGTGTGGATTCATTGGACACATGAACACATCAGCTTTTATTGTTGTTCCAAAATCACTTTTATTACGACGGCATAAAACGCCCGAATTTAGCTGTACAATATGAAATTATACTCGGATTCCCACCATTTTCATCGTGTAATGATGCGGACTAACGAAAATTATTAACGCAATGGTTTGTCATACATTTGTTGAATCAATGCTGTTTGCACGAATGGTTTCGAAGTTATTCGAATCTAATTACAGCAGGAATGTGTTAATTTACTAATTACCTACGTTTCTCTGTACATTTTCGACGATAAAAGGCATCCGTTTGATTTATGTGTTCACGTTGAATTTGTCACTGGAACATTATTAGTATTAGTGTCGTGTCTAAACAGACGTAGTTAGAAACAAAATTATTAGATGTAATTAGGTACTCAATATTGTGAAAATGTATTGCCATTTCGATGGGACAAAACATTCTGACGGTAGACACAAGTCTTATTTTACATAAATACAACCCATTCATTAATTCCAATGTTAGTAGGTATATTTTTATTTTTTCCCAACTACCCACATTTTCTCTAATATTTTCTCGCTGTTGCTCGCTGCAATCGACATCAGTCTACGAATGATCGTCGCTCACTGCAGACGTCCGTGTCGTCGCGTAATCGTTCACAGTTTCTTTCTGGTGTCTTATTAAACGATAGACAGATGACAACACTCGTAATTGTAACAAGTGAATGTCAGAGTAACGTCGCGCGCGCCGGATTATCTCTGTGTTTTTTTTTGTGTGTATAGAAGTTTTTATTTTATTTTTTCTTATGCAGGACAAGGCAGGTATTTGACCGCAATCGTACCTGGTGTTAAGTAAGATGCAGTCTGGAATGGTGATGATTTAGTAGTGCTAGATAGTAAATGGTCAACCGCATCTGTCTATTTTGTCCATATCTGTCAAAGTTAAATATCTTGTAGGTAATTGGACCAATATAGTGATAGTGTAGTGTGTGTTTGTGAAAAATACTTTAAATCCCTGGAGGACCTGGTGCTGGTGGACTGCAGATCGGGTAAGTACTTACACAGATTTTCTCTATTCTTTTTCGTACATTAATAACAAGGTCTAAAGATAATTAATTACTTATGTAGAACCTACAAAACCTGAATTAGATGTAGTGCTCTAATTTGGGTATAATAATGTTAAATCTTGCATTCGGAACGGATATTGACTACGAAATGCTACTACACTATAAAAAAGTATTTAGTGGTTGGGCCTATGTCCCTTATCTTCCTTTTCTTCGGTGGCTCCAACTCTCAAAATTATCTAGCTGCATGAGTTGGTTTCCCACCAATTTGTTTATCGGATTCGGGGCCAGCACCTTCGCAGGAGCCAAGTGGCCAGTGTCAAGTGTCACGCGAAAAACCTCTATAGAAAATTAAGAAGAAAAAACTATATTGTTTTGGAACGTCTGTCAAATGAAGTCAAATGTGAAAAATCCGCTGAATCTGAATATAAATTGAAATAATCAAAACCGCAAGAAATATCGACGGGTCGACCCTCGAAGCCTGGTCTCCGTCTCCTGATCCGCAGGTTGGTGGTTTCCGTTTTATGCAGCTGTATTTTTGAGTTGTTTGGAGTCACCAGCCGACCCCCGCATCATCTTCCTTCCCCGCAATTTTATTCCTGGTGTGGCTATTTACACGCCACACCATTTAGATTATAAAAATAATTAACTATGTACCTAATAATAACTTTCTTAACCAAAAAGAATCCATCTCTTTTACATATTTTAATTTGTAGCCCTTAATGTACTATTAAGGACGCAGTAAAGATATTGAGTAAATCAATCAGTTAATCGTTTGTCTGTATGTCATTCAGTGAGGTTAAATCAAAATGCTTCCTATCATGCATCAAAACAAATCAACATTGATTCTTTAATAAAATAAACCCAAGTCACGTTTCGGCCATTCGTCTTGATCCATAACAAAACAAGTCAATTCATATCGACAGATATAGGCCAGCCTTTAAATGGCAAAGAATAAAAGATAACGTCTCCACTATGTCATAGTGTAGACAGGAACAGAAACACTAGTACTAAATGGATTTTTATTAATTTAATTATTCTTTCGCGTATTCCAATCCCCTTTTTTAATTCAAGGTTCATCCAAGGCGTAACTTTTTATTAATAAGGGGGTAAAAGTGTAAAGCAAGAATCTTATTTGATTATGAATCGTTGTTACATTGTTGTTATTGTATTTTAAAACAAATCGTCAACAAAACGAACCAAATAATTTGTTTGACGTTCTGAATATTTTTTGCTGAGGTTCCGGGTTTGATTATCGTTTAGGGTAAGTGTTGGTATACTGGTAATAAGCATGAGAATTTCATTGCACAAAAACGCGTTGGTTTGTCTAGGAAGAACTTGTTAGTCCATTTTGACTTAGCTAGCTTCACGCAAGTCAAGTCCATTTCGAGTAACACTTGAGCAGTTGGTACTTCATCATCATCGTTTCAGCCATACGACGTCCACTGCTGAACATAGGCCTCCCCCAATGATTTTCACATAGCCCGGTTGGTAGCGGCCTGTGTCCAGCGCCTTCCTGCTACCTTTATGAGGGCGTCGTTCCACGCTGCGTTTTCCAGAATGTGACCTTCACTCTAGAACGTGCTAGAACCTTGCTGCCCCATCGGCCGTCAGTTTTGCGTACTATGTGCCCTGCCCATTGTCACTTCAGCTTGCTAAACGTCGGGCTATGTCAGTGACTTTAGTTCGTTTACGGATCCTTGTTGATCCTTGTACGGACCGAACGGAGTTGGTCCTTAGCGTCTTAAAAAGCACTTACCACACACACAAGCCTACTGCATCCACGCGTGACGTAATCCCACTACGCGTGTATAGTTCATTAAATCAACAAATTATGTGTCAAAATTTGGAATTGAATTCGCCCCAAACGGCGGGGTGGACTCTTAAATAAAATAGAACGGGAATATTATCGAGCGGTACCCGCTGGGGTAATGCGCCGTGCGAAGGGTGCGGAATAGGGGGCGCTGTGGAGTCGCGGATGGAAGATTGCAAAAAAAAGAAATACAAAAATTTATTTTTTTATATTTTATTAATTGAAAATATCGCGTTAAGACCTGTAATTCTCCATTTATTGTTTTAGATAAATCAGAAAACATTATCTGGGGGCACGGCAGTGCCCCCACCAAGTCGAGCAAAAAAGCGGCACGGCCGTACCATCCTTTTCTCGAAGCAATTCAGGTCATTTTCGACTGCCTGTAACTTCGTTGTGGATAAAACTAGAAGGCTGAATTTTCATTAGCTATGCAGGCATTGTAAAGACACGGTATATTTAAAATTTCATTCAATTTGAACCAGTAGTTTAAGAATTATAACGGGTCAAAGTTACTTAATTTTGTCACTCACTGACTCACTGACTCACTGACTCACTGACTCACTGACTCACTGACTCACTGACTCACTAACTCACCGATCATCAAAATTCTAAGGCACTTCTAGCAGACCTAGAAGCTTCAAATTTGGAATATAATTAGTGTTTGGTGTATGAATCAAGGAAAAACTAAAATATTGGGGGGCACGGTAGTGCAACCGCCAAGTCGAGTAATTTTTTTCAATTTCGGTCCAGTTTTCTAGATACATAACTGCTGTCTACAAAATACAAAAAGAAATGAGATTTGGGGGCACGGTAGTGCAACCGCCAAGTCGAGTAAAATTTTTCAATTTCGGTCCAGTTTTCTAGATACATAACTGCTGTCTACAAAATACAAAAAGAAATGAGATCGCATCAAAAACAATACTTATCAAAAAAACCAAGTCTCGCAACTCAGTTGTTCTACGGTAAAAAGTTGTGAGATCCATGTAATACCAAGTCCAGGCCAGGAAATCTTTAACGTTTTACATAAATATATTGACTTGGCCATCGCATGAAAACACGTGTAAATTAAATTATTTAGTGCGATGGCCAAGTCAATAATTTATGTAAAACGTTAAAGATTTCCTGGCCTGGACTTGGTATTACATGGATCTCACAACTTTTTACCGTAGAACAACTGAGTTGCGAGACTTGGTTTTTTTGACAAGTATTGTTTTTGATGGGATTTATTTTGCTAATATGAATTCAGGGAAACTATTGTAAAAAAATAATTAAAAAACACATTAAATTATGTAAGGCTGAATTACCTAGTGTCTTGCTATTAAGCAAAACCGTCAGCTTACTCTTATAAGGTTCAAGTGCATTGAGTGGTATGTTGAGTTTTGACAGTTCAATTTCTTCATTTTGTAGGTACCTTTATATTAAGCTTACTAAAAGAAAGTAAAATATTTCTAAATGTTTTCAGCTTATCACTTTCATAAGAATTTCGGTGTCATTACCTACATATTAAAGTAAATTACACTTTCTAATAGAACGATAAATTGTTTATTTTTTTACAAAATAAAAACTTCGCAGCGTCAATCGTGTCATCAACGTATCCTACCAAAAAAATTCCTTACAACACGACTCCATTCATCCCTTAGTCCGACCACAAAAATCCTAATGTGGCGCCTATAAATCTGTATTCACCGTCGATACTCCGCAAATTTCATTGACTCGCCGTTCAACGCATTGCGGCCAGTTCGAGTCCCGTTAGGGACAATGTGATATATGGACCGTTAACTGTGGGCTAATTCAAATGCATTTGTCGAGAGTAGAAATCGTCTGTCAAATAATTTTCTAGTAATCAATTTTGAACTGATTGTCAAGGTAATACAGTTGAAAATTGAATATCAAAGCCAGACTACGCCTAATGTCAGATCAGCCGATGGTAGATGCCAAATTTCCAATATCGCGTACGAAGACGGAGAACTTTGTCAATATAGTGGTACATAAGGGTCATAATTAGTGGATGCCGACGATTTTCGCGCTGTCATCTCAACGACTGCCCACCCTTGTCGTTAGAGCAGTCGACTGGATAGAAAGCATGGAATTAACATGGTGATTGATAAACTAGGTGCAAATAAGCATAGGTATTTTATAACCACAGAATGCTTTTTGCTTAAATTTGAAAATAAAGGATATTGTTCTGCGTCCATACATCGTTCGCCCCAAGACCCCCAAGCAATGAAATAATGATTTTTATATGTGAAATTACTTAACGATTGTCACCTTATACTCCACTAGCTTTTCGCTCGCGGCTTCGCGCGCGTGGCCTACATTAGGTACCTACATATTTTACGGAACCCTATTATTTTCCAAAATAAAATTTAGCCTGTTACTCGTGGATAATGTAGCTTTCGAATGGTGAAAGAATTTAATAAAAACGGTCCAATAGTTTTTGAGTCTATTCATTACAACCAAACAAACAAAGTTTTCCTCTTTATAATATTAGTGTAGATACTTAAAGCACGGATAAGCGGGAGATTCGTTACAATAGGAAAAATGCTTCAGATTTTGAGGTTATTAGCATAACAGAAGTACATTTCCATTTTCTATCTTCTATATGTACTTATAATAAATCTGTAGAGAGGTCAACTCTGTACATGAAATATATTTTCAAAATAACTATCAGGGGGTGATACTGATGCCAAAAATGCAATCAGTAAAATTTTTGTCTGTCTGTCTGTCTGTAATGTTCCTTATAGAAACAAAAACTACTCGACGGATTTTAACGAAACTTGGTACAATTATTCTTCATACTCCTGGGCAGGTTATAGTATACTTAGGAATTCCCACGGGAACAGGAATTAGCGGGAAAATCCTTTTGTATGAAAAATCTAAACCGCTTAAGTTAGACGCTTTAAATTTCGCACGTAGGTACTTTAGTAAACTAATTCCCACGGGAACTGGAATTCGTGGGAAAATCCCTTTGTATGAAAAATCTAAACCGCTTTAGTTAGACGCTTGAAATTTGACATGTAGGTATCTTAATAAACTTAAAGCTTAGTTACAACAGGATATTGCAAAATTCCCACGTGAACGGGAAAAAACATTTGAACGAAAAAATCTAAACCGCGTAAGATAGATGAAGGGGGTAAAACGGGATCCACGCGTACGAAGTCGCGGGCGGCCGCTAGTTGCTAATAAAACTATTTATTGTCAAGAATTATATGTATAATAATGCGAATTCCCGTTCCCGTGGGAATTAGTTTACTAAAGTACCTACGTGCGAAATTTAAAGCGTCTAACTTAAGCGGTTTAGATTTTTCATACAAAAGGATTTTCCCGCTAATTCCTGTTCCCGTGAGAATTCCTAAGTATACTATAAC
Organism: Ostrinia nubilalis; assembly: GCF_963855985.1. NCBI lineage: Eukaryota > Metazoa > Arthropoda > Insecta > Lepidoptera > Crambidae > Ostrinia > Ostrinia nubilalis. Next base: position 1,829,418 of record NC_087101.1, read on the forward strand.
CTGCCCAGGAGTATGAAGAATAATTGTACCAAGTTTCGTTAAAATCCGTCGAGTAGTTTTTGTTTCTATAAGGAACATACAGACGGACAGACAGACAAAAATTTTACTGATTGCATTTTTGGCATCAGTACCTATCACCCCCTGATAGTTATTTTGAAAATTATATTTCATGTACAGAATTGAGCTCTCTACAGATTTATTATAAGTAGGTATAGATATGTAGGAGAGACGTCTTAATTACACTTTAAATCGTAGATCGATAAAGAACCCCTTTGTCAAACCGTATGAATAGCAGCAAATAGAACTTTGCGTATTGGAAAAATAGGAATGCCTACGGAAAAGCCAAACATTTTTTAAAAAGAAGTTAATATATTTTACTTACTTTTAAATCCAAAAATATCTTTATTCCGACCCAAGGGTAAGTAGGCAGTTATGTAGGTATAAATGAAAATACGTATGTAGGTACTTATTATTTATTAATGGTCATGTTCTACATTTTCTATTAAATATGGGCCCAATACATCAATGATGTCGCCATCACAACAAAGTACCATAAATGGTTTAACGAGATTCCGATATTTGTATAGGGAATAAGTTTTTTTTTTGGTATGCATAATTGCTACTTTTTTGCACATAAATGTATGTATGTACCATCCATGATGACAATAGCCTTTCTTTGTGGTAAATCGTTTCCTGGCTTCCCGAAAAGAGACTGGAACATAAAGGTTTCTTTGGGCTACTTCCTCTCTACTAATATGTTGTAACCCTAAATGTGCTGGTACGAAATGTTCCTCCATCATACTGCGTGCTTTCATTACATATTTTGTAAGAGTACTCCTTGAAATGCCAAGTAATGTAGCTATTCTGTCATCTGAATCACCGGTCCTCAGTTTAATTAAATAAGCACCAACTGTAGTAATTCGTGCTCTCTGATAGTATCTATGGCAAAGAAGATCTGAAGGACGAATCTGAAAATAAAATAAAACATCAGATTCACAGTTCAACAATAAGAAGAGCAATATTTATATAGGATTAACGACTTTTGTGTGTAACGGAATAGTAAGATGAGTGATGAAAGATAATTTATGATTTGAACGCTGAATGATGAGGAATGATTGGTCTATGGAGGAAACGAAAGGGATGAATGAGGAACGAGGATTGAGAGTGAGAATAGTGGTAGTTTAAAAGAGTAGTCTGTTGTTATGCAGGAAGTATAAATAAAACTTTACTGAGTTTATTTGGCTCAGGGAATTTTTAACTGGCTTTATAATAGTAAAAATTATGTTTAATATTATGTAAGTAATAATATTGCAATATTTTAATAATATAAGTCTATTTGTATTATACAGGGTGGAAACGATAAGTGATCTATAACACTTTTAATATTGTGTGGCTGGCATACATTTAGTATGGAGGCTGAAAACATTGAATTTTCGGATAGATCCAGTTAATTCTGTAACTATTTACTGATACCGTTAGAAAGAGCTCGTGAAGCACTTTCAGGATGAGTAACCAGTTTTTCGATATCTTGTGTAGTTTAGAAATAATCGAGTGAGATCACTTATCGTTTCCACCCTGTATAACCTGTATGGATGAGAGTAGTGGCAGATTGAAAGCAATGGAAGGAGTTGAAGGATGGGAAGGCTGATTCGGAAAAAACCTTTTTTATTATTATAATAAACCAGCATAATTATTTTTATGTATTATAAAACTGGCAGGGCTCTTACCTCTCTGGGTTGAATCCAATTTCGAACAATGTTTAATATATCTTGATTATTCTCTGTATCCAAACAATGACTTCAAGTTCGCAATAATGAACAACCACATCCAACACAAACTTGTTGGTGACCTACCGGGGCACCGGTTGGCATATCTGGAGAGTCTTGTGAAGTAGGTGTGGTATCTCTTTGCAATAATGAGTGACAAGCCCCACAGATGTAGTCATTTGCAGTAACCTGTTTAAAAATAATAATAATTAGAAATAAGTTTAAAAAAATTATCAGTTTTTTAATGTCCCGCACTTAAATTATTTTATTTTAGTATTAATTTACAGAAACCAATAACTTTACAAGAATTAGACTGATTGTATAGCCAATAACATTTTATTAAATAAGGACTTTAGCGTGCATTACCTCTAATGGAGTTAGTCGTTCCACAATTATGTTCCTGATGTTAATATGATGTTGAGTGTTAGTTCTCAGGGACATGAGCTGATGTGAACGTGTTCTAGGCTCTAGTGTTCTACTGCAAAGCACACATTTTCTGCTAAGATTTGAAGTAGATGCATTTGTGTTGTATCTTGGGCTTGGGTCCAACATGTTGTGCATATAAGATCATGAGCTGTAACCTGTAAAAATAAATAGATTCATTGCATGCCATGCCACACATACTCCTGTGCGTTGAATAAATTGAGCCGCAAACCATAAAAAAAATGATAATTCAATATTATGTGCTGTTAGTAGAATTTTGGGTCAGAGGGTAGGGTTAAACAGCTTTAGTAAATAAGCATTGTTGTTATAATAATTAATTATGACGTGTTACAAACTTAGTTACAAAAAATAATAATCTAGTAGTCTTATTTCCAAAAAACAAAACAAAACAAGCTTTCATTGAGAGCAGGGAGATAGTGTCAAAGTAAATAATTCCTTAGATTTACACCAAAACCAGCTGGATTGTCAACATAATTGTTGTTTCGCTCATGCCTCCATTGCGCTGTACCATCGACTAGTTTCTTACAATCGAATCGGGCCTGTGGCCACACTGTCCAGGGTTGAACCACAGATAATAGCGGAACATTCATTTCAAGACAACCCGCCATGAGAATGGCAATTCAGAAGTTTGGCAAGGCTAGTACTTATTCATAAGATTGCAGAGCAAAATGTAGGTACTTACCGATCGAGGTGCTGCCCATTGTTGTGTATTATTAAGTTGCTCATTTTCTAACACCATAGAACCACCAGCCGAGCCTTGGCCGAGCCACACAAAAACAGTAAATCCCAGGCTGAGTATGTCGTTATTGCAATCAATCAGAGTCCGTTTGAATAGCCAAGTTTGTAGTTAATAAAGTTCCGAAAATAAAAGCTAAAACACAAACGAATCACAAAGAAGGATCAAGCAAGACAGCAACACACAGTGTTGCCAGTCGGGTCTAGTCAGAAATTACCAGAAATATAAAAAAAAGTAACCTTTTTGAATCAAAAGTAACCTTCATACGGGGGGGGGGGGGTGCGGAGCGATGATTGTGTAAGGCTAAGGTTGTTCATGGATGGAAAATGAATACAATTGATCATCTAAATTCGAAAAGTGACCAGTCGTATAAAACGTTTCATGGATTTTAACAAATAATAAATCAAATTCAAGTTTAAATGCACTTTATGACATAATTTTTAAATTGTCACTATTAATATTTTTTACTGAATAACCTGTAAAGTTAATTCTACAATTTCTGAAAAATCACCTAAAAGTAACCTTTTCATTAGTGTAACCTAAAAGTAACCACAGCAGTTCAAAAGTAACCTAAAAGGTTACAAAAGTAACCTTCTGGCAACACTGGCAACACAGCAAGAGTGAGTGAGAGAGAAAAGGTGATGCGAGTGAATGACAATTTGACTAACAAATAGGGATGTCCATTTAGAATAGACATAATCGATTAAATTGATCGTTTTTGAAAAAATTTATTTTTAAACATTGTGTTGCTATAAATATTTATTTTATTTATTTAATAGGACAACCAACAAGACATACACTGGAAGACAATCAATATTTACAACGTATTTAACTTAATCTAAGTGCTGCCTTAATTATAGGTTGCCACGGCATGCAATAGTGGACTTATACATAAACAGTGTCTACACTTAAAGAAAAGAGTAAATATGTAAATGTAGGTAAATAAATGTGATTAAATATATAAAGGCACTGGGTCTCTATCAGAAGGAACTCTAGGGGTGGAATCTCCATAGGCGTGGGTTAACGGGCAAGGAGATAATATCTTGGATGGTTGACAATCACTTTTCCTACAATTTAACGTTCCACCAAACTCAACACGCTTTCAAAGATAATAACCTCGCAGCCGCCTGCTCACACTTGACATGACACAACTGATTGACAGTTATCTTTTTCTGCGCATTAGTCGGGTGTTACGTTTAGGAATCACAAACCTTCCGCTCTACAGATTTATACAGATAACATAATATTAAGATTGGTACTATTAATCATCAATAATAATTGCAGCATCTGTGTCCGGCGCCGACACGGCCAGCCTGACTATCGCACGGCCTCGTGCGCTTAGTCCAGGGTTTGTCCATCTGTAAACATTCAATTTCTCATTATCACAGCTCGTCCATTCCTGACTACAGAGCGTGCGAATATCAGATCGTAGAATCACAATAAATACAGCTGATCAGGGCGTGATGACCCTCGATCAGGAAACCAAACCATTACAGCTGGCCCGGGCGCGAAGCCCGACCAGGAAACCAAAACATTACAGCTGGCCCGGGCGTGAGGCCCCTTCGACCAGGAAACCGGGGTTTAGGTAACATGGCCCGACGCGCAAGGCTTAAGCCAAGGCTCCTTCAACCATTTACCTCAAACCGCACCACTACTACTGCTGATCCAGGCATGCAGCCATGCGACCAGGAAACCAGGGTTTAGGTAACATGGCCCGACGCGCAAGGCATAAGCCAAGGCTCTTTCAACCATTTACCTCAAACCGCACCACTACTACTGCTGATCCAGGCATGCAGCCATGCGACCAGGAAACCAACATTACATCAGCGTGGCCCGGGCGTAAACAGCCCCTTCAACCACGGCAACAGGGTGGCCCGGGCGCCCTTGGCCCGGCCCCCTCAACTCACTCACTCACAAAGGCCCTTCCAGTTTACGTCAATCACAATAATTTTCGTGAACCTGCACCAACTCTCAATGTCTGAGCCAGCATCCTCCATGTAAAACTTGATCAGTTGCGTAGCGTAGGTGTGCATGCTGAAAGATTTATCTCCTTTGAATAGTGCCCTTCGAATCCCACTTCTGATAAAGGCACTGGGTCTCTATCAGAAGGAACTCTAGGGGTGGAATCTCCATAGGCGTGGGTTAACGGGCAAGGAGATAATATCTTGGATGGTTGACAATCACTTTTCCTACAATTTAACGTTCCACCAAACTCAACACGCTTTCAAAGATAATAACCTCGCAGCCGCCTGCTCACACTTGACATGACACAACTGATTGACAGTTATCTTTTTCTGCGCATTAGTCGGGTGTTACGTTTAGGAATCACAAACCTTCCGCTCTACAGATTTATACAGATAACATAATATTAAGATTGGTACTATTAATCATCAATAATAATTGCAGCATCTGTGTCCGGCGCCGACATATACATAAAATGCAATAATCCACTGAAGCGCTGCGGGCGCGGCGGATCTGCGCCCGTCTAAAGGTCTAATGATTAGACTCTAGTCTAATCGATCATACCATTATTTACTTAAATCGAATTAAAAAAGCGCATCTCTGTCTCTGCTCTGTCAATATGTCGGTGACTTTGATTTCGTTTAAATACTTTTAAAATATTTTTTCGAACTGCAACTTGTCCGATAGGTTTGGACACTTGCAAGTAAATAAATAAAATATACATAAAATTATGGTACATACCAAGTCTTTGAAAATCTTAGGGCGATTTTTATCAATGTCCTTTGTCTGCTCGATTGCATTGATGGTAAGGAGCAATGGTATTATCTATAATATCATTGGTAAGGAGGGACTGTTCTAAATACATATTATGATAGTTGAGATGGTTGAGAATATTTCCGGGTCGATCGCTTCCACCTTCGGCCTAGATAGTACCTACCTACCTACTTATACGCCAAACTATCTTATGATTGTTATGCATTGTTAAGTAGGGTTATAATACCTAATTATGATTGTTATGCATTGTAAGTAGAGATGGGTAGTGGGTAAAAACCCATTTCACCCGATTGGGTTTAAACTGGGTGATTTGGGTAAAAACCCGGTTTTTACCCATTATCACCCATTCTGGTGGGTGAAAACAAAAATAGCGTTTTTTTTAAGTGAGAAGTGGTATTTGTTGCTAAGGGGGCGTTCTAGTGTTACGTAATGCAATCTGGGGGGAGAGGAGGTCTTGAAAAACGTTACAATGCGTTACAGTGGCGGAAGGGCGGTTCGATTTCAAGTTTTTAAGCAGAAGTACTTTGTAGTTGGTGTTGTTATTTGTAACTTTATACCGTACTGTCATCAAAGAGAGAGTTTGGCATCTTTGGCATTCCCCCCCCCCTCCCCCCTCCATGTCCTTGCCATGATCACAAATTATTGTGTTCCTACTGAATTTCTTCTAAATCGGTTCAACGATTCTTGAAATAACACCATTTTATAAAATAATTGGTCACATCATCATAACGTGATCAATTTTACGATTTGGCCACGATATAAATGCATATTAGTGTTAAATTTGACTTATTACTTATTAATCAATAAACTTAAATGAGAAAAATTCAATAAAAATAAAGAAAAGATACCAATTGAAATAATTATAAAATTATTTGTTTTCACCCGGTGTAAACACCCGCGGGTGGAATGAAACGGGTTTTTATTGGGTTTTTACCCTCATGTGGGTTTTTACCCGGGTGGAAACCCATCTCTAATTGTAAGTAGGGTTATAAATAATTATAATTTACATAAGCAGCAGGTCGGTTATTTTTATTTAGGCAAATGTAATATTTTAAAAGACAATACGTACGATCAGATATTAAGATCAAAGATAAAGATTTCTGCTGTGAAAAAAAATATAAAACAGCTAACTTCTATATCAAGTTCCAACGTCGCTATACGTACCTACCTACTTAATGCTACTGGATTAAACGTTCATAGCTCAGAAGTTTAGTCCTTTTTCAGCAGTGTTTAGTAAGAATATTATTACAAATGGGCTTTTAGGGATTTTGTTCACATGGAATAAACGACAAAGTTCTTAGTTACTTATCCAATAGGTAGTAATAACATATATGTAGAAAACAGGAACTTAGATGCCAACGAAAGAAAATAGGCTATCAAATGTTGTTTTGGGGACTTACCTTTATAAAAATATCACATTTAAAAATTCATACCATTTGTTGTTATTTAAAAAACAATGTCAATTTTGACGATTAACTGAAAGTCTATTATCTATGAATATAGTAGCGATATATGGTATCCAGCGGCAATGGCAGTGCAAAATTTTGACAATGACTGTAGTTATCATACTTCGAGTTTGTCCATGGAGACGGCAAAAGTCCTTTAGTTGGCCATAAAGTAAACTTAAAGGAAAATGTTACTTAATTGATACCGAGGCGAAACCTGGAAGCATTGCTAAGTGTGCTCCTCGTTACTGGTTCATCGTTCGTCATCGTCATTGTTCGTAAAAACCGGGTCGCGGCAGGCAAATAATAAAATTAGTCTTATGTCTTCTCCCTTATTAACTTCGATGGATAAATAGCTAAACCTCCTTGCGCGTAACTGACGTTTGTTGGAAAACCAATTTTTTCAGGCCATCGGATTTTAATTTCAAAAGTCATTGACCAATCCCAGTTCATATAATAACTATTATGACGTTTTCTATTGGCCAAAAGATTTAACTCTCTAAAAATCCGCGTGCAACCATATCCTGCTTAAATATTGTGCACTTTATTCAGCACAGATTAAACAAGCTAAATGACAAATAGAATAGATTGAAATGACAGATTGCACTTGAATTACCCTACTGATCGCGTTGACAGATTGGTTCGGATTTATGCTTGTTCTTTCTCGGTTAAATTTTAATGTGGATCTTTTGCATTTTTATGGTGAGATACTTTTTGGAATGAGGGTTATAAGTGGAATTATAGTGTCAAATACCTGCCTTGTTATGCATAAAAAAAAGTGAAATTGCAAGGTACCTATGTGTTATTACGTTTTGTTACTCCGTCAATAAGTTAGTAGAAGTAAAACAATATAAATTCAATTAGAATTAATTTTATTGTAATATCTAAGTTAAAATAATTTTTAGCGTAATTTTTCAGAAATTCCTAGGTATTATTGTTTTTAATTATTATTTCCTAAATCCTTAATTATGTCAGTTTCGTTACTTTTCATGCAAATTTTATTTTCTCGTTTTATTTTATAAAATCTGGCAAAAATAACTCACATAGGTACTTACAATACGTACTAGCTTACATGACATTATTTATCTTCTACACTAAAATTTAATTTAGTCGCCAAAATCTAGGTATTTTATCTTACCTGCCTTCCTACGACTAAAGTAGCCAAAAGCAAACCCTTTGGCAAGCGCGGACTTTATGCATGCCAAATACCTTTCAGCATAAGTCAGGCTGGTCCTAGGTGCACTCGTAAATCTAGGATTAACGTTAGGTAGATAATACCTTATTGCGCGGGACCTGACTATAAAAAGTTTTATGTTTTTTTGGACGATTCGTTGGCCCAGATGAACGTAGTTGAACACATTTATTTTTAAGACTTCTCGAAAACATTTTATTGTATTTTTTTTTTAAATATATTTTTATAAGTTACGTTTTACGCTCCAATAGCGTATTGCGAAGAACATCACTCATCGTGATTCACAATGTTGACCAACTGAGAATACCGATAGAAGAGCTTATTATGCTGGCTGACTACAACTATTGTATGGTTTCATTTCTAAAGTTGGTAAATCTAGCTGCAAGGTTCCAGCCGAGTAGTATAGGATCGCTCTCAAACTTTCGGTATTTATGTCATAAGAAGCGGCTAAGTGTGGACTCGACCAAACAAGAGTAAATATTAACTCAGAATAAATCGTCAGTTTTGACATATTTCCCACACTGAAACTGTCAATGTGCCAGTTATAATACCAGGAGTTATTCTCGGATAAAAGTTTTTTAGAATTGGGTCTAAGGAACAAATTAAGAACTCCTTTTCTTCTGGCTAGTGTAGGCAGTGTAGGTCAAATCTCTAAATTAATAGGGTCAAAGGACCTGATGATGATCATTTTAAAAATACATCACTGTCTAACATGACGTGTGTCGTTTATAACACAAAAATAATGACCCAAAATAGAAAGATTCAACAATAAAGATGTACACTGTGGTCAAATTCACACAGTTTCCAACACAATGAGATTTATGATGCGTTATGAGATCGGAGTGACGCGACGTTATTTATGGCCCGGGACTGTCACGGGGCGTCCTTTGTGATCGCTTTTATTTATTTTGTTTGCTTATTATGTGTTAATTTTGAGTGAGTTGTCACACTGTGTAGGTTAATCCAGTGAAGCTTTTTATATCTAAATTGGGAGTTTAGGTAATAAACGTTTGTCATAATAGCATAAACACTTTGGTTAAAGCTTTGTCGAATTTAAAAACAAATATTGAAATGGGAATGGCAATAAAGAAGATACATGCATAATCCTAACTTGGTGTGAAATTAACTGATCGTGACGTACCATATAAGTACGAGCACATATGAATAGTCGCCGATAAAACCACATTAAAATTTAACGACCACATCTAATGAAATAAATATTTTTTTTAAGTTAAAAAAAAGCACGACTGACGTGAACTGGTGACATGACCCTATTTTCAGCAAATTGCGCGTCTCAACTACAATTTTGATACAACAGCGAACAGCATGTATCAATAACATTAATTAATGTTTCGGAGACAAATACATAATTATATTGTACCCTGATTACTTGCGCTGGCGTTAATTGAAGGTTTAATGGCTTGAATAATTGTATACTTGAAGCATCATTAGTGAATTACATAATTAACAGGAACATTTCAAGTCTCTTGTTATTTCATTTGGTCTAAGATTTTGTTTTTCTCTAGCTGTTTAATTAGTGTGATTATTTTCTAAGTAAGTAATTAAAATTAAGCCTATTTATTTAAAGGTTACAACAGAATACAATTTAATACACTTTTGCACAACTTAACATTGGTTTATTCTGTTCATTCGTTTCAGCCAAATGACGTCCACTGCTGGACAAATGCCTCCCCCAAGGATTTCCATGTCGACCAGTAGGTACTGCGCTGCCCGCATCCAGGTTCTTCCTGCGACCTTCACCAGATCGTCGGTCCACCTAGTGAGGACCTGCCCACACGTTACACTACTGTTACTGCACTCCCTTTAGGAGAAAAGTTTTTTTTATTCGAACAATGTAATAATATGCTTATGCTGCATGTGAGATCTCTTTATTATTTCCTTTGAACACAACACTAGGGGGTACTACTATGTGTCAAGCTTTATAAGCCGCCGTCTGATATAGCTAAACTAGACTGAATTAACGTGCTCTCTGAAGCACGGAATCGTAATCCTGTTCAGACAATTGGATTATCTTGCAATGCCTTTACCTGATTAAATGTACGTAAACAAATAATTTTCCTCCCTTTCGGGTATTAAATGTACAATGAAATAAACTTCGTTCGTTCGTTCGTTTCTGCTAAAGGACGTCAACGCCTGGAGAAAGGCCATGCGACACAAATCCATGACGACGGGTCTTGCGCTGCCCGCATCCAGGCACCGCAACCCTCACCTGATCGTCAGTCCAACTAGTGGACATTGCATTAGCATTGTTAAAATATACATATACAGGGTGGAATTTTGTAATGCCACCTGGAGGGAAAGTAAGTACTCTTAATATTGTAGATAGAAAAAAAATCTCAAAGAAAACATTCCTTTATTTTTGAAAAGAAAAAGAACTGCATTCATAGATTTTAGAAAATTTTTCGAAAATTCCCTACCATACCATACAATTTTCTGTACATGATTAAAATAATTTAAGATTTTATGGATTTCCTTTCATTTGATTTATCAAGTTTGTTAGAGAGATTTCATCCTTATACTTGACCCTAACGATCGATGCAATAAAAATACAGGGTGTAATTTTTAACAGATTTTAGTTGGTTCGATTCCCGGGTGTGGCAAGCAAATTTTTGGAAATCTTTGAATGCAGTTCTATTTCTTTTCAAAAATAAAGGAATGTTTTCTTGGAGATTTTTTTTCTATCTACAATATTAAGAGTACTTTCCCTCCAGGTGGCATTACAAAATTCCACTCTGTATAATCAACAGTCATAAATGAAAATAACGGGCCCTGCCTTTATTAAGTCGCAACGTTCATAATTACAATTAAACCACCGAACCACGAAAACTTGTTCCAAATCATGACAATTATCAAAGAAACCCTTTGCAACATCTACATAATTCGTTTGTGAACAATGGCGGTTACCGACTTTATTTCTTTACAGAAGAACAATGGGTCAATTTTGTATTGAAGGGTGGATTAAATGAAATCCTCGTTTTGTCCCATTGTGTGGAATCGTTGGGAGTTTTTTTGTTTTGTTTTGGAATGGGATTTGCTCTTTTCCAGGCTTATATTTTGTTTGATAGACTTTAGATGATTTTATGACACAGAACGGAGTTTAATTTCGTTAGTGTTTCTCGTTTTTACTCGTAGAGTATGGTAATAACAAGTTTTTAATTTCGGAGCATTTTGATGTGGGTAGTAAAAGTTAAATAAATACAGTAATAAAAGTTAAATAAGCAGGTTTAAAAGCGGTAAACGCCAATGAGAATTTCACGTCAGTCTGTAAAAATGTGATACCGTGTCTAGAATTAAATACAAAATGGCAACTAAAGCTTTATATTTTTCGTACATAAGCATTCGGGTTGAAATAAAAAAAAATCCAAAGCAGCGTAAGTAACGTATAGAAAAAAATCATCTGTTTTGTTACATTATTTATTGTGTTTATTTACTCTTGAGTTCTTTATTACTATCACAAATCCTGGAATATTTCTGGAACCACAAGGAAGCTGCCAATGTTTACACAATTTACATCTTCTTCAGTATTTACCTTCAGATAATTACAATGAAACCCGATGGTTCACTAAGGAACCTTCCAGACATTATTCCAGACAATTTACTGTTTATAATTAAGCCTGGCTATTTCTGAAATCCTTCGCTTAGATTTTCGGTATCAATGTCACTTGGGGGAAATATAAATTATTGGTCAGGTTTGAAATACATTTTTGCAGCAAGAGGGAGATAATAATTATTTGCTAACTAACAAAGTGTACAAGTTTTGATATTGTAATTCCAAGGACTACGGTCGACTTTTCTTTTGTATTAATTATACTGTAGATACCAACACTAAAAATAATTTACAGTCATTAAAAGCTCACAGCAGGACAAAAGTTTTATGACCATCATGTAGATAAGAATACTTCAGCATTGAAAAAAGCTGTCTTTTGTCACTGTACACTGACCTTATTATTTATCTTCATGCCTTCACCACCATCTTCCAGCTTCTTCTGCATTGTGTAATGTATATTGTCATCCCTAATCACATGGTTGACTCGTAAAAATGTGACGCCTTAAGACCACCAAGTGCTTAGATTTTAAACTAAGGCAAAGATGCTAGTTAGACACTGCAGTTAGTATTTCCCAGTTTATAATGTTGTATTAATTGAAATAGCTAGCCATTGTAATCCGCCAATAGTCCAAGCATTTGCCCAAACGTTGCGCCAAGTGTTTGCCTAAACTTTTGCGCCAAGTATCACACTTCTGCCCACTAGCCCATAGATGGCAAATGCCAATTAATAGTACGCCATCATTTGCGGCGAGGACTCGTCCGAGGCCATCCATTAGCCGTGCTTCGGGACTATTTGGTTCGGATCCAACTTGGTAACATGTGTTCCTAATTCATGCGTGCTAGCGAACTATTGATAAGTGTTTGCTCCTGGATCTATGGTATGGTTCGGCGTTGATGGTGGCCGTTAGTTGTTTTATGCTCTCATACGCAATTTTGAAACTGACTATTGGTCTATCACTTAACTCAGCCAATGCATGAGGTATAGGAGTAGCCAGTGAGGAGTGACATTGACATACACTCGGCATCAAATAAATCGCACCTCCCGCGACAAGCACTTATCAAACGTATGCATCCCCACTTCCCACCAATATTGGTACCATTTGAAAGCCTAGTTCTAAACTTCATTTCATTAAAGGAAAGGTTTTTGTCCCAAAAATGTGTCTTTAGAAGTATCCAGAGTCACTTCTTAAAAAAATAGGTAGTTACGCTTGAGCCAACTTTTATGGCTATAAAACTGTTAAATTGGGATTTATTGCTATCCATCTGTTAAAAAAGACACGTAAGATCATTATTTGGTTTTATAACCACAAAAATTGGTCTACCTGGTCCCATAGGTGAGCCCCAAGTGAGGCCTTTTTTCAAGTCACATTTATGGTACCTGTTAATTGTTTATAAAAAAATTAAATGTGTTTTTCTTTAAGTTTGTTTATTAGGCTTTCAAATAACACCAATATTGTTGGGGCACCATGATTGTGTCAAAAGAAAATCTTTAAAGTTTGCGTCGCGGAAGGTGCGATTTATTTGATGTTGGGTGTATTATGACATAACAAAGCATATATCTGAAGGATATCTGAAGTCTCACTGACGTTTGACGTTACAAAAGCCCCCTCCCTTACCTCAAGCAGTAACTGAGTTAAGCGCTCCTCAACCTTTTTAGGCAGCGTGAGGTATCTAATAGCCGTATTCACAAACGATGCTTGCTTAAGTGAAGCAGCAAATCGAACGCACAGCGTTGAATAGAGCTCTGTGATTGGTTCGTGTGTCACCCTGTGTGTCCACGCGTACTGTGAGACCTCACAGTACCTACGCGTGTTTTATTCCGTATTCACATACGGACGTTAGTCCTTTAATTGCCTATGGTAAATTAGTAAGGGTCGTCCTTCTGCAGTTGAGACTCCTGATTATGATGATGATGATTAATTTTACCCTTATATTACATGCTCTAAAATTTAATTTGCTACATAGAAGGCAATAGGCGATAAATAATAATTCGAATTAAAACAGGTGTAAACATTTAGTCGTGAAAATTGAAATTGTTAGACATTAATAAAGAGCAAATAAAATGTTCCATCACGGGCTTCATTATAAAAAAGAATACATTGTAGGTATTTTAAAATAGATCCACCAACAAAGACAAAAAGTAATAAAGAAATATCCGAATTGTTCAGACATTAAACTCCCAACAATTCTCTTAGAATTTCATTAAGCGTATCCCCAAAATAAGTAATCGCGAGCTTTCTCCCACGTTTCCCAAAAAATAAAGATTATCACATCTCCGAGTTGGCGTATCGACGATTCATTTATTAGAGCCGACCCTTATCTAGCTTGACATGTCTCTAAGTAGCTCCCTAAATTGCCCCTTTGAGAGTTGACCGATAGCATGTTACGATACTTACGATGTCACGGCACGGAGATACTAAACGCTGGATGGGTATGGCAAAGTTTAAATTAACATCGCTACCCAAATAGAACATCGATTTACTTAATTACTTGCTTGTATTATGAATCAAAGGCCAATCTAGGCAAATGAAGTGAAGACGAATTAGAAATCGTTTCAAGTATGTTGTGAAATATGGATTAGCAAGCTGAAGTGGCAATGGGCAGGGCACATAGTACGCAGAACTGACGGCCGATGGGGCAGCAAGGTTCTAGAGTGGTGGTCGCGTACCGGAAAACGCAGCGTGGGACGCCCACCCACAAGGTGGACCGACGACATTATAAAGGTAGCAGGAAAGCGCTAGACACAGGCCGCTACCAACCGGGTAACATGGAAAGCATTGGGGGAGGCCTATGTTCAGCAGTGGACGTCCTATGGCTGAGATGATGATGATGATGATGTTATGAAATGATACTTAAGTATGAATGTACAGTCAAGAATAGATTTAAGTTCCAATGTCAGTCGTAAGTTCTGCCATAATATTTAATTTAATGAACTATTAAAATTCAGCCAGAACCCTCAGTAATTTGAAATTGAATAGAATTTTGAGCCTGGCTTCACAGATAGTTTTAAAACTCCTTCAAAAAACCCTTTGAGAGAATTTTATTGAATAAATAAATAAATTAACAAGTAAGAACCAATAGTGTATTTTATATAGACCAGTCCTGACAGTGTTCAGTAAGTTTTTGTGAAGTATCTCACATCTAAAGCCTTAAGGCTCGGTATTTGAGAAACTTTTTAGTTGGCCGTATCCAGTCACATATAAAAGCCCAGGGTTGACCTTGACTTCTGGATACGCACAATAGGGTTATCAAAACATCTAAATAACAAGGATTCATTGAACTTCGGGGAATATGATAAGTGAGAATGTGTTGGCTGAACCAGCCATATTAATATTAATATGGGTGTTGTTAACGATTCGATAGAAAAAGGATTTTTTTCAGTGTCTACAACTATGTATAGAGCCAATACACTGAACTGTCCCACCCGTGACATTGACAGGGGCGCCACCGTCAAATATCGAATTGCTGGTTCCGATTTTTGCCATGTTGGAAACTATACATGGTATAGTTCAAGGCTGCTCAACCTTTTGAAGAGTCGGGCCAAACGGTGGATTCAGTCGTTAACGACGGGCCACTTACATTTTTGACAGCTAACTTCAGAGAGGTCTTAAAGTTTGTAGTACAAACTTTGTACTGTGCGCGGCGGGATTTTTTAATTTGGTACGTTTTTTTTTCAAACTGTACATGCGCGGGTCACTTAAAATTCTTTTGCGGGCCACACTGTGGCCCGCGAGCCTGCGGTTGAGCAGCCTTGGTATAGTTGAACGATGGTGGCGCCCCCCTGTCAATGAGTTTGGTGGGACAGTTCAATGTTGGTCATCTATAATACCTATGTGCTTATGATAATGAATTTACAATTTTAACTATTTTTACCCGACTGCGCCCGAAAGAGGGTTATTGTTGTTTATTTTCTTTTATGAATGAAAATGTTTTCCTTCATTCAAACAACCCAAGAATAAAGATACCCAAGTCAATGCAGTTAATATGTACATGCACAATTTTTTTTATGCGGGAATCGAACCCGCGACCTTTGGCATTATTTGGTGCACGAATAGACAAGGCGGACGTCGTAATAAATTATACATGACCTTTACTTAATGACCCAAACTAGGCTGAGTTTAGTTATTATTCATTCTTACAGTCCAGTGCCTGAAAATATTTATTTTAGAACAAAGTACAGTTCTTGCAACTCACGAAGGCGAGTGAACTTTACTTGTGTACGTGTACATGCACATAGCGATATCAAATGTCTATCAAAGCTATTGAAAAACGAACAGTGGGCTGAGTGTGAGTTTACATTAAACGCGCTCACTCAAAAATGTATGAAAATTTTAGTTTTTGAACGTTTCCCGCTAGGGGCGCTGTACAATCCGTCATACATTTAATGACATTTTTAGACGCGCTCACTAGTGAGCGCGTTTGATGTAAACTCACACTAGGCCCTCGGTAGCGAGCCACCACACATGTAAAAGCTCACCTTCGTGAATTGCAACCACTACAATCGAACGTATTTCATGAACTAACCCAAAACGTACTCTTAACTGTTGTGAGTGGTTTAAAATATTTAATTACCTAAATGTTTCGCACTTAATTGTCACCAACGTTCACTATCGCATTCACAAACGAATTCCGCACTCCAAGCGCGATAACTAAACCAGCTGTGATAATAGATACTCTGATAGAAGTATCTGGTGTTACGATCTAAACTATGCATCCGAATAGCTTCGCGCAGCCAAACACCGCGATGCGCTCGTATGGCGCAAATTCAGGCAAAGAGGATCAAGAAATCTGCTTCCAGTGTGATTTTAAGTGGTGGAAATTTAACACACTTTAGTAATAGACGAACATTTCTATTTCCTTAACAAAAAAGCTTATAAATTCGACTATGAAACACATTTTTACCATTACAAAAGAATTCACTTTTTCCTCTAGGTATGTAGGTAATAATAATAATATAGTTAAATACTTTCCTTTTATTAGAAATCTGTAGAATTTTCCTGTCTTCCTTTTTCAGAGTAAGTAAAAAATAATATAACCGGTATTTTTTACAGTGACCTTTAAGAAGATTTACGTTGGGTGATAATGGCTTTATGGTACCTACCTACTATTTTTATCGGAAAATAAAATCCGTAAAAGTAAAGGCGATGGCATGTCAGATTACACATTTTTGTTGAAAAATAAGAACAAAACAAGAATTGCGTTGTGGGATAATGAATGACTTAACTTCTGATTAAGATTCCGATTTTTGAAAAAATATGATGATAGATGGCAGATACAGTGTGAACAAGGCTGTAGCCACCCGCAATAAGAGAAAATGTATTTTAAAGTATCTTAATTAGGATAATTTTGACATATTGTTTATCATTAGATTGAAACTGGCACGTTTTTCACGACGTAATTTTTAAAAACTGTTAGCGTTCTTTCAAAAAAAGAAAAACCCCCGAAGAGGCTCGAAAGCCGCACGGGCCACCGCTTGCGCATTCCACACAACGAAGCGCAATAATTTATTCAAAATTTTAATTTGATGCTCCACGGGATGTGCCCGATGAGAGAAATAACAACCGGGAATCTACCGTTCGATGTTATTTAGCGAAAATTGCCGGGAAGTGTGGGGTGACTGTGAGGAAGGTGGGAATGGGATAAATAGGACTATGTTTACTAAACTATTTTGAATCTTTGATGTTTTTAAAGTTGTTTTACTATGCTAGGAAAAACAAAAACATATTTAATATTAGGTTAAAATATTGTTTTTATTTCATCATCATCATCATTAGGTCATTTAAGTAGTCTTTGCTGCAGGAGGACGATCCTCTCTCTAAATCAGGGGGAAAAGGGAGGATTTGGCCTTCACTTCTTCTTTAGGCTGGCTAGAACGGTTGAGGAGGCTTAGACAACACACGCTTCAAATGACACTTCAGTTAAAGCAGCGGTCCCCAAACTTATTTAGTTTACTGCCCACTTTGAGAATAAATTATTTTTTAACGCCCCCCATTTTTATAGTCAAGAGTCGAGCTCAGTCGATGTCTAAGAGTCCTCCTAGTAGATGACGCCTCCCAAGCCTCTACACAACGTCCCGATTTTTTTTCTGGGTCTCTTACCTCCCCCACAAGGGGGCGTTATCGACCACTTTGGGAAAGACTGAGTTAAAGCATTAAACAGTTTCATTTATGAATTTTGCCATATTTTACTGTAATCCTAGGTTTATTATTATGACAAAGGTAATACCTACTTGGTAAGGTACAGATAATTTTTACATCACTTAGTGGGGAATGTATGATAATTCATTTTGTCAAGTAAATATTACAGAATTGTCAACGAATGGTCACCCTACCAATTGATAATTATGTGAACAAGTGCTCATTCCCGTTCGACTCTACCATAAAGGTATAAGGTCTACTTTGCATTGCCGTTATTATTTCAATATGTGATGAAACGATCCGAATTTAAAGGCCCATCGTAGAGTAGATTTGCTTGTAATGTTTAATACGGACACATTAATAGATTGACATTTAAGGGTCTTTCAGAGTGTTTAATTATGCATATAATGCACTGTGGGCTGAATTTACTGATTATGGCCGTTCCAATTTTGAAAATTAAATTTATACATAGCTGTTGCGTATGCTTCTGTGTAGACTAGAGAAAAGTAGATTGAAAATAGACTATTGTTTGGGTTATTTAGTCCGATGACTGATAACTAGATTGTTTTATACATCAGCATCAATGTATTTGTACTGTGCAAAATTTGTTCGTTCTTTGCTTTGATGTCTGTGAAAAAAGTATAAGAATAATAATATACCTAACATAAATTTTACACAATAATTACACTTTATGCAATGTTTGATTTTTTTTTGTAATAATTATAAAGACAAATAAATCTTTAAAACATTTTTTGTTACGATAATGACTGATATAATTGTAAGTGTAATTTTATCATTGCTATCATAAACAGAATTTCAGAGAAAAGCACTGAAATAAATCGAATTTAGTACTCAAGAGCAATCGCAATTCTAGAGCAATAATTACAAAACTCCCAATTTTATGGGCCATACATTAAGCTCAAAAGCTTAAACAAGCTTTAAAGCAATGCCTAACAGGCCGCGCAATTCTTTTCAGTTTGAAACAAAACAAAACAAAATTGGATGCGTAATTCAAACAGATAAATTAATTCCAACTTGCATCCCTAAGGAATGGAGCAGGAAATTATTTAGATTTAAAATTTATTTTAGTTTTTCAGTTGTGTTAAATGTTAACTTTGTGAAAGTTAATTAGAAAAAACGACAACATGCATTTTTTGCTCACTGTGTTTGACTAAACAGGAACTTATTTAAATTTATTTATTTTGATTTATAATGAAAATTTAATTACGTAGCTTCAACAATGAACTTAATTTAAATTATTTTGTGTCTTTTTAGCTAGGAAATAGAGGAATTGAAAAAAATATTTTGAATTTCATAAAATCTTCAGGTATGTTAAATGTTATACACTTCGCCTAGCTTCGAGGGCTCGAGTCTCGTTACTGGCAAGCTTTGAAATATTGTTCATCGCCTCCGAGCATTTATGATTGAAATAATGGATGCTTTATACTCATATCTACGTATATTTAATCGTTATCTAGTTAGTTTAGTTTGGGCTAGGTAATTGCAGTGATTGCTGGGCCAATTTATCAACATTAATAAATCATATCATATCGCCCAATCTTGTTAATAGCCACCATACAATAACAGCCTGTCTCCTGGCTTAGATTCCCGGAATCCCGGAATACCGCAAACCGATGTAGCCACGTCCGCGAAAACACATCAAAACCCAATAACAAAGTACATAATCTCGGTTAACCACTTCTCTATCTTATTACGATCCCCGCTAAGGCTTGATTAGCCAACAATCGGTGTGGTACTGCTAGTGATGTGCCTGTCGATAACGTTGAAGAGTTATGGCAGACTAAATACAAATGAGTAGGTCATCTTCACAGAAACGCCCGAGCGCGGTTTGTATGTGAGCGCGCCAATACGTATGCGGCGCGCACGCACACACTGACAAAATTTAGCGTGGATTAGCGGATGATGCGATGATTAGAAGATGACCTACTCATTTGTATTTACTCTGGTTATGGACATAGCAATTTATCAACCCGGAAAGTTATCGTAACCGTATCAACTCGAGGCAGTCAGTATCCTTTGTATGAAACTCCATACTGTAAGGCCCAGAACAGACGGTAAAACGCAACTGCAATGAAACTGCAACTTTGTGATGATTCGTCCATCTTGTGGGTGGACATCCCTCGCTGCATGCGTGTATTAGCAGGCCTGGCTCACTCCGCGCGGTACATCCGATAATTACCTACAGCGAAGCGCCCCGCCGGCGGGTATTATATCAGTCGAGTGTCACGCGCGCGCCCGTCAGGACGCTGGCGTGCGTTGTAGTGCCTAATTCTACGATCGAAGTATTATTTAAAAATGGACATAAAGAGAAAGAAATATTGTGCGGCGTTCGGGTGTTCAAATTCGAAAAGAAATCTACCAGATTTTATTTATCTTTTTTTTCGCTTCCCAAAGATGCTAAAAGGTATGTTGGCCATGTAGGTAATCAATAATTCTTAGGATAGTATAGGAACCTAACCTACCATGACTACTCCTCAGAATGCGTTCGTTTGTTTCAGCCAAATGACGTCCACTGCTGGACAAAGGCCTCTTCCAAGGTTTTCCATAATGAATGCGTACTTACCTACATACGTACTTCATTACAAATAAGAAGATTAATTATTTTTTCACTAGACAGTAACCCTAACAGCGTAAGAAGAGTTCAGAGACACGCGATAGAAAGAGACAAAACTTGTAGGTGAATAAAATTGTAGGTACGTAGTGCTGTGCGAGCTGAATTCCACTGTGTCGCGTCGTAGCAAGACTCGCATTTATTTAAATCGTCTTGCGGAGTAATCCTTCTGTACCTGTACTATTACTTATTCTGTGGTATTAGGTACTGTCGTGTAAAAATTTTTATAATTTGAGTCAAAAGCTTAAATGAGAAGCTGACAAAGATGACTGAGTTTCTTCAGCCACTTTTTATTAGCACTAGGCGATATTTTGTCCCAAAATGATGGTAAGGTAAGCCATATTATTTGGGATGGGTTTAAACATCCTGAAACATGCCAATGCCAATAAAATGTTGAATTTGACTAGAAATAGAAGTAATACCCTGTGAAACATAAAGACAAGTTATTGTAATCAAAGTGTTAATATTACCGATGATCAACAGATAAACGCAATAACAATTTCTGTAATAGTAGCTTAATACATTCGGATTATTCGAGATCCAATAATCGCAATGCTGTTAGTGGTGTATGTTATCCAATATCAGGTTTAGACTTTGCCTTGCAATCACGAGTACGTTCTGAATATTATTTTACAGTAATATTGATTTCAACAATAACTTTGAGTGAGCATTCGTTTGGGTATTTTAATAGGTATACTTATGTTTGATCTCAAGACAATTTTGAAAAATGTAGGTAGTAGGTACAGCACCATTTTTACTTAAATTTCTTATTGTCTGTATAATTGAGAAACTGCCTCCCTCTTATTCAGTTTTGATTTCAAAAAGTGTCGTTAAGTCGTTAAATAGATTTGTCGCCTTTTGTTCATTGAACATAAATTATTAACGTTGAATAAAAGAAATAAATATTAGGTAACAATGACTATTTTCCACCTGAGTTGTGTTGTCGAAAACAAAAATCACCCATCTGTAGGCTTACCATGAGTTTACGTTAGGTGAGCTCGCTAGCGACTGCGTAAAAAAATGACATTAATTGTATGACATATTCTGCAGCGCCCCTAGCGGCTACTTTCAAGAAATAAAATCTTCATAGAGATTTTTGACGTACTCGCTAGCGAGCACACCTAACGTAAACTCATGGTAGGTACACTGAAGTCGAGTACAAAAGTCCTACTAATATTATAAATGCGAAAGTTTGGATGTCTGCATGTTTGTTACTCTTTCACGCAAAAACTACTGAACGGATTTTGTTGAAACTTTACAGGATTATTGTTTATAACCCAGATTAACATATTTTATAGGCTATAATTTATGACGATATGTGACAAACTAAATTTCACGCGGGTGAAGCTGCTGGCAAAAGCTAGTTATTGATATAAAATCAAAATAACAACACTTGATATTTTTCTTGTTATGTCATCTGGATATTTTTTAAATACAAGGTGACTTTGATAAAGTGTTATTGTTCTAATAGAGCTTTCTGTTACTAGGTATAATAATTTAATACAATAATGAATA
This sequence comes from Ostrinia nubilalis, assembly GCF_963855985.1. Lineage (NCBI taxonomy): Eukaryota > Metazoa > Arthropoda > Insecta > Lepidoptera > Crambidae > Ostrinia > Ostrinia nubilalis. The sequence continues at coordinate 1,851,589 of NC_087101.1, forward strand.
GATTAGTCACCTATTCATCAATTGATCGGTTTTGAAAGAAATTTACCCGTTTCCACCTGAATTGTGTTCGTAACAAGCAAAAACCACCCCTGTGTACAAAAGTTAGTTATAATCCCGACCGTCCACAAGGACCCCAGTTCATCGATAATTCCTGGACACTGCACATCACTGCCCCCAATTTTCCCCTAACAGTGGGCAGTCAATTACATACTGTTATTTCTTTTAACGCATTCCTGACTCCCAATGGTTCAGAAGGCAATAACTTTGGGATCACGTGCGCGTAGAAACCAATAAAGGGAAGTAAGCGTTTATACGCCGGTTATTATTATATGAGAATGCAATTATTTTATCAGCTACCACAGGTCTGGTTGCGGACGTGGTATTGTATAAATAAATATTTATCATTTATCCAGTATGTGCAAAAAGAATAATGAAAAAAGACTCGGGACCTATTTTGGTAAAAATCAGATGTATCATTCAATTCTATTAATTTAAATATCTTGAACAGAAGTTGAATAATGTTAATATGTATAACCAGGTACTCTTTGTGAGTGACACCCTATATGCTGGTAATAGTTGTACACCCTATATTCTGTCCTCGATCGTCTACCTCTCCTGTATATTTAATTATCTCAACTATGTGGAACGAACACACGTCGTTTTAAAGTTAGTTTATTAATTTCAAACTTTTCTTTGATCATTACTTAAATACTAACCTATATCTGTAAAATAGCAAAAACTAGGTCAGAATTAAGATTCTACTTACCTATTAACTCCGTACAAAGCCCTCTCCAATTACTAAAATTGAGGACATCAAAGCTGTCTAATTGCTCCACTTCATTGGTTTTAGCAAACATCCACTAAGGGTGTCCCGCATAATTCCCGTATTCTTCCCTCAACGGGACGCGGGACATTTGCAATTCCGATCGACGTCCTACAAATTGGACCGTTCTGATTTGCGACTGAATCTTTTGTATGCCCTATGAAGGTTTAGTGGAATATGGTAGGCATAGTTTTGAATTAAGATACCTTTAGGGTTATATTGACTTTTCTTTAGAAAGAAAGAAAGAAAGATACATTTATTACAATGGATATCACACAAATACAGGCAATTACATAGACATGACAGTGGCACATAATAATGGAAGAAGAAAAAATAAAAACAAGAGTAAACTGTACTACACTACTTTACTGTACTACATTTAAAATTTATTCATGCACTATTATTTATGCAGGTATATTTTTAGAAAACTAGCGTCGTGGCCTTCCTCACCGTGGGCCACGGCATAATTTTAATATTTGTGTGATGTCCATAGCAATAAATGTTTCTTTCTTCCTATATTTGAATGGAGTTTTGGTAGCGCTAACAATACTGTCTACTGTAATATTTGTCTCTTTTTGATAGTCTATAAAACATATTTTACTAAATTATGAAGGAAAATCGACAATTAAACACGCAACAATATTAATTACTTGGTCATTATAATGGTAAATGATCGAATTCACAGCTTGTCATTTTTTATAGCAAAAAGATGCTCCTGGGCACCGCTAATTTTACAAACAGATTTGGATATGCTGATTTTTTTAAGGATCTTACATTTATAATCGAACATAATTATCTTTTACAAACGTGTTTTTGTACATATTGTTAAGTTGTTTCTAAATAATGTTGTCTAGGTTAAATTAAAATATTTACTTGTGGTAACTAAAACCTTAAAGTTATTAACGAAGCATTTTCATTGTCTATTAATATAGATTTCAGTAAATTGAATACCATTTATCAAATTTGAATAATATCTCACTCGTAGGTACTATTATTATAACAGATTTCGATTCCGGGAAATCTGCCTTAAATAAACAAACCAGGGATGTTATTGATATCCGTAACCGTAACCGAAACCGATTCAAAAGTTTTACATAGTTTCGGATAAAGGCGGAGTCTAAATCTTAATATTTTTAATATTTGTCTGGCATCCCTGGCACGATTCTGATATACTCGCCTGTTTTACCTTTAAGTGGCTATGTGTGTCGCGCAGTATCTTGCTATTTCAATGTTACCTTTTTAAATTCTAATATCCGTAACCGAAATTATCCGAAACTTTCGGATAATCCGAAATGATTTACTATCCGTAACCGTAACCGAAACCGGTATAATATTATTCTAATATCCGTTACCGTATCCATAACCGAAACTTCATATTCATAACATCCCTGAAACAAACCCAAATCTTTCGATTCAAAATGTTGTTTTAGAAAGCGAAAACTAAAGAACGGTTTATTTGGCGTAGTTAGTTTCTTGTTGGCTCAGCTGTTTGAACTGATCTGATTCGATTGTGATTCTAAAATGATATTGTTTTCTAATAATGGACTCTTTGTTTGGCTGAGCATGCAATATTGATAAGTTTGCAAAGATAGGAATTTGAATAAAAGTTTGATATGATGCTTTCCTTTACTATAAAGTAGGCACTCAATGGTTGAAAATAGTCGTAGCTTTTATGTGTTTGAGAAAATATTTTACCTACATTTGCTGGCACGGCGAACTTCGTACCGGCAATTAAAATTTATTTTTGAAAATTCTAAAGATGAAAGAATTTTTCAAACTGATCCAAATACAAATATCGTCTTTCCTCATTTTAATATTAGTGTAGATTTCGAAACACCAAGTTTATTGTTTAAGTAAACTGTTTAAGACAGCATAAAGTCTTAGATATACTAATGATTTAGGATAATCATTGAAGTTTTTATAATTATTGTGGATCGTTTCATCCGCGAAGACGCGCCCCACCATTGTTCCGCTAATGTTTGAGTGTTATCGGTACACGCTAAATAATTATCCATGAGTGCACACACACACACTACAATCGGATTGTTCGGATCAAACTCCCTGCACCCCGTGCTTCCCTCGACCAAAAATTGGTGGGGCGCGGCTTCATGGATGAAACGATCTTGTGTGTGACCTTTAAAATTTTGTACCATTAACATGCATTAGAAACCTTAATTAAGTTCAATACACTATTATTAGCTTCAATATTAACCTTGATGTAAAACTAACCTACTTCTGTGTCGAAAATCAATTCACAAGAGAGCTTAAAGTTTCGCGTCGCTGTTTGCAACGTGTAGCGATTATTCGTAGCAGGTGCCGTAGTCACTTCGCCACGTCGTAACGCTCCGTTCGTAGATTGCTACGTATCGTAGTAATCGAAAATGGTGCACAAGTTTTTTTTATTTAAATAAAATACCAATGGATTTTATTAATATTTTTGTGCTGATATAGAATTGTTACTTATTACAAAGAGAAGTATAATAATGAAAAAAATCGTGAAACAAAAGATTAAAATACGATGCAGTTAGTACCTTCACGTAGTATGTAGTTTAACCATTACAAAACGTAGTTACGCAGTTACCACAAACCCCAGATAGTATTTGAACCCACATTACCCACTTATGGTTTGGCATACATACTTACTTACACACACACCCTTAGAAACATAACCGTTGTGTTTCAAGAGTGTGTTTGGGCTGTAAAAAACTTAGGCAAGGGGTACAAAGATAAAGTTTGTGATTGGCTTCTTTGGATCATAGATTAAAGCTATTATTTTCAAAATCGAAAAATAGAAAAGAAAAGAAGTAAACGTTTCAAACGCCATGAACTTGTGTGCAATTGATTTCAGATTCATCAAAATATTGTAAACTATTATCGAAAAATCAGTGTTGATGCTTTATTTTTTTATTTCTTAAGCGCAACGAATAAAGGGTTCCCTAATCCACTACCTATACAACAAACACTGTATCTACTTAACTGATTAAACACAACTCCAGCTTCAGTGTTGCCACATTAATTGTCTTGTTTTCTTTGTGAGCTGAGCAGCCATTTGCAATTCAAATGCTGCGGTTTGCCGAAAGGCGCCGATGTCTTGTCCAAACTTGTCTCCGGATTCATGAGTCCCTTTTGATTATTGGTTGGCATTCGCTTTTGAATCTATTTGTATAAATATCCCTATTAATACAGATTTCAGGGTTCGTGGTTCGGATATGGATATCCGGTTGATTGAAGTTGCAGGCGGTTGAATGGGGCGTTTGTGTTTGTAATTGATGTAGTACCTATTGGTTTCCGTGTGATTTAGCAGAGAAGAATGGATAATCCTACTACTCCCGTGGATGTCGTTAATGGTGACTCAAATGAGAGAATGTCAGGCCTCCAAAACCCGACTGGCCAGCGTGACAAGAGTTGGCCAAATTCTGCATTTATTTCTCATAAAGTGGAGACGGCCGTGCATAAAATACTAAATAACTTTGAAAATGATTTTAAATGACTGTTTTAAAGTTCATTTTTTATAATTTAATTTAGTATGTTATTACTTTAACTACTTTGAATACGAGAAAGTTATAAAAAAAACGCAAGAATTGCAAACAATATTTTATCTATTTTTTGAGATTTTATCATTTGTTAAAATATTTCAATTCTGTGACAAAACTTAACATGCTTCTGCTATACCTACTAAAATAGATATCAGCTGTTAATAATTTCTTGTAATAATTAAGCAAGCACTATCAGTACCTCTAAAATTATAGAGCCGTCGGCAACAAGCGCGATGCAGTAGACAGCTGATCAAACTAACATTTCTGTTCCAAAATCGCTTTTATAACGACTACATAAGGTGCTACATTGTACTGGTGTAATTTCATATCTAATTCACAGCCTAGGAGCCATTGCCCAGACCTAGTCAATAATTTAGACTTGAATATCTATTATTGGAAGACGAGCGGTTAAACGGAACCCACATTAAGGGGAACTTGGAATGTATTATTAACTTGCCTTGGAAGTCATACTCGAAGGCGTTTAAAGTGACACGTAGGAATTACAAAATTAATAACCTATTACTGTGTATTTAAAACAACATATCTTATTATTGACTTGTTAAATGAATTTTAAGCGTCGTCGTTTCAGCCGAAAGAGGCCTTTGTCCACAGCTGGACAAAGGCCTCCCTCAAGGGTTTCCACAAAGACCGGTCCTACGCTGCTCCCATCGAGACACCTCCTGTGATCTTCACCAGATCGTCGGTCCACTGGGAGGCTGCCCACACTACGTCTTCCGGCTCGTTGTCATCGTTATCAACATCATCATCTCAGCCATACGACGTCCATTGCTGAACATAGGCCTCCCCCAAAGCTTTCCATGTTGCCCGGTTGGTAGATGCCTGCGCACGTGGTTGCCACTCAAGAACTTTTCTGCCCCAGCGGCCATCAGCTCTACGAGCTATGTGCCCCGCCCACTGCCACTTGATTTTAGCGATTCTGCGGGCTATGTCAGTCAATTTGAATCTCCTGAGGATCTCCTATAGTTATCTCCTATGGCGGAGTTCTAATATAAATGGGATGAAAATTACTGTAAGGCCGAATTATTGAAGTTCAAATGTTTTGTTTCTTTATTACAATCTCACCCGACTCTACTAGATATTTACAACTTTATTTGACACAAAATTGACACAAACGACAATAAACAAACTACTTTCGTGTCAAACACGTGTGTCCAAAAATGGACTAACGCCATATTCACAAACGATGCTTGCTTAAGTGAAGCAGCAAATCGAACACCTTGCGTTGAATAGAGCTCTGTGATTGGTTCGCGTGTCACCTTGTGCGTCCACGCACACTGTAGACCTCATAGTAATATTTGTAAATACGGGCGTTATTGTCATTTTTGAAATCAGTAAGTACTTTGTAGAATCCTAAATTTCATCCGCTAAAAGAAGTTTTGCTATTTCTTAGTCCGAAGTTAATTATGTTCTAGTTAAATAAGTTGATTAGCTTTCGTGGAATTGTTTTTCCGCCTTCATTACGGTTAAAGATGTTTATTGTTTCTTCAAGAAATTACGCGAAAATAATTTGCAAAATTGGTTATTAATATGTTTAACGAACTAACCTGACGAAAAAGTGTACTAACTAATCGTTTTAACAAGTTTTTTTAAGGTTATAAGTGGGGCCCAAAAAATAAGTAGACATGTAAAGTTTCCCATAAAGGCTACCATTTTTTTACTGTATAATTTGACGTTCATAAGTGCCATTAGTGGTCTTAATTGAATAAAATATATTTTGATTTTGACTTGATTTGATACTTACTATTTACAAATTAATATTATTATTAACCTTTTTAAATAAGCTAAAATTATGATTGTGCTAAAAGTCGGTTCTAATAAGCCGACGGGGATGGAACAGGCATTCCTCGAATCTCGAATCAGCAGTTTGATTTTAAAACTATCCTATCCTAGACTGCATTCCACTTAACACCAGGTGCGATTGTGGTCAAGTACCCTTGTAATGCATAAAAAAAACTATTAATGCCGCCTTAAAATAGTAAAGCTTAAATAATACCTTTGAATTGTACATTAATAAATTTTTCAGAAACAAAATTAATTTACCCTTTTCCCCCCAATCACTCATTGCGAAACCCTAGGAGTAACTCGTCATTACAATACGAGCTCATTTAATCAGGCAGGTACAATAAAATGCATTAACCGTATGCATGTTAAAAATACACTACGATTAAGGTAGGTTCACATGGATGGACGTGTAATTAAAATTGAGATGTAGGTGCTAGGTAGAAGGTACAAAATACTTAATTTAATTTTAAACCATCAATTTTCAGAACAGTAATGAAATTTTTCCAAAAACAATTCTGCTCAAAAGGTACTTACTTTTACTTGAAAGTATGGAACATGGTTTTCTTATAACTACCAAAAGTACTTAGAAAAAGTGTATTGAAGTAAACTATTAATAATATTATATCAGCTATTTAAATGTCATGAAGAACATAGTTGTAGCCTCATAGCACATTATAAAGTACCAGTAGGTAACCATCAACCAATAAACCCTTCAACGCTGTTAATAACACATTTAATCGATCATTATTTCCATTAATATTTTCGGAAGGTATTATAATTATTTTATTTTTATTTTAATAAAATATTTTTCATCATCGACCATAATGTAGGTAATTGTTCAAGGGAAAGTCCATGTAATCCCACCTCTATAAAGCAGAAACAAAAGCAGCTTGCCTGCGTTTTCGTTACGCAAATGACGTCACATAATCGAATGCCCAACTCGAATCACTCGAAAATTAAACTGACGTTAAATACATTAACGTATCTCGAGGACGGAAAGTAGAATCGGCCGCCATTTGCAATTCAGATTCGGCCATTTTCAATTTACAATCAACAGAATAAAATTAATTCAATAGGCGGCTCGACTGAAGAATGTTTTGAAAATTAACACAAAGAAGGCATTATTGGGGGCGAATGAATTGTTAATGGACGATCTGTTTTTGAGGTTAGTTTAACGTCGCATTAAACGCTTTTGGAGTGATCTGTGAGAAACAACTAAATATTTTCATTAATAATTTTCACACCGAAAGTGTTTTAAATTGTAAAAATTTTATTATTGTATGTATGGTTGTTCTTACGATTAACTCATAAAATAACTTGAAATCAAACTTAAACGGCACGTTACTTTACATGGCTTAACTGAGTTACAATACAAAAAAGTAATAAGTAATAGCTAGGTACTTTGTATTACGTGTGTAAGAGGTACGTGTGTATTTTACTCACTAGCGATTGAATAAATAAAATGCCAAGCTATAAATGTGTTACTTCGATAGTGAGTGTAGTGGAAGTTAATAAAATGAAAGAGTGGACTGTATGAAATTAATTATCTATTCGGTATAAGTTTACAATGTTATCGAGACCGTTTTGTGCAAAGTCGTTGAAGAGAGTGCGTCAGGATCGTCTTCTTAGATGTTCGCTCGCGAACCGAACATTGCTCGTTCGTTCGCCGAACGCTCGCCGCTCCCTCCGGTCACGCTGCCCGCGGGCAATGTCCGTGAGTAGACAAATGTAATATCCATAATGTATTTTTTAGGTTTTTGTGTCTAGTATCTAATGCTTAGTTTTACATGTGATTTTAGCTCGTTTTGTAGGTATTTTTCATAATGCAATAACCAATACATATTGACTGAATTCTAGCCATTTTTAATAAAAGAATACACCAACATAATTCGCCAACAAAATTTGCTACTCGCTAAATAATAAACACAGTTTTATTCTCATTCATAACATCATATTTAGCCACGAACACGAGTTAGAATTACATCATCAACAGCCCTTTACAGTCCACTACTGGACTATGAGCCTCCTTCACTATAGTGGAGGGTTTTGCCATAATCCCCACGCTTGGCTGGCGGGTTGGAGATCGCAGTATAAAAGATTGATGTTTGTCAGAGAATTAATTAGAATTACATAAGTAGAGAAATTAAATTATTTTCCCATTTCAAAAGGCTTTAAACAAAGCTTCAAAGCGCGTCCAACTCCACGTGTAACTTGAAATACTTTAAACTCAATTCGTCCTTGCTTCGATTATCTCAACTAACAATACTTAAACTTCCCAACTCACTAACCTATTTTCCGAAAGTAATTTAACAAGAATGTCTATGCTTAATAGAATTCTTGGGGGCTAATTCTCAAAGTGAACTAATTAAAGTGAAGAAAAACTCGTTTGAATGAAAACACTCGATTCTACAGATGTCACCGGCATAACACATTCTGTTATTGATGTAAACTAAATAGGACCCCTCATCTAGGGGGCTATTGGATAAATTGGAGGAATAATTCATTTTTCCAGTCGATGGGACATGAAAGAGGACAGTGCGTCGCCCTCAGGCGATGGAGTTGACATACGGATAGGAAAACGGCACGGGCACGCACCTTGTAGAGATTTGTTGCGAGTTACTATTAATTTGTCTAGTAGTTACTACTGTATTCACAAAGATATTCTTAAGATTCGTTCCTTTCAGCCAAATGACGTCCACTGCTGGACAAAGGCCTCACCCATGGATTTCCAAATCGACCGGTCCTGCACCGCCCGCATCCGCATTCGCATCATCATCATTCTTAAAATTACATAGAATATGATATATATTTTTTCAGAGAGATTTATTTTTGATCACAGCACATAAAATATGTAAAAGTTGCACCTTGTCTGTGCTATAGTTTTTATCATTTACGAGTACTTAAACATCCGCACCTTAATGATACAGCATTGCTAATTTGTTTAATATTATTAAATCTGATGATAAATAAATATTATAATGTATGTATTTTATTTGACAAACTGCTAACTTATGCGTTTATAGTTATCGAATATGCGGGCCTAGGTGGGATGTCCTCCCGTGTGTCACAACAAAAACGTTGATCATTCTAAAATCAGAAGCGATGGATGTGTACCGGTTTTTTCTCGGATCAAATCCAATCCGTTCTGAAACTGACCTATGACTGTTTTATTTTTTTGTTCAATTCAATTCATAGTGTTTCTATAATGGAGCGCTCACAGAGGAATTCTGTTTCAAATTTTAATATTCATTTGAAAAAGTCTGTGAATAATTTTCGTATTCCCGTATTTGATATTATAGGACTCTCAATTGGAGATTTCTTTTTTATAAAAAAAAATACAACACGGGACATCGATTATTTTAGACGGTAAACTTATGTGCTTAACGCGTAAAGTAGACATGGGGGGATAAAAGCTTGTCGCGGCGCGGATTCTAGACCTACTAAGGGCCTAGTGTAAGTTTACATCAAACGCGCCTCACTAGTGAGCGCGTAAAAAATTTCATTAAATGTATGACGGACTGTACAGCGCCCCTAGCGGAAACGTTCAAGAACTAAAATTTTGAATAATTTTTTTTAACGAGCTCACTAGTGAGGACGTTTGCTACATGACACAAATCTTTTGAAGCTCACAGTCTAAATTGAATCTACCACCGGTTGGTATAAAAAAAGGTTTAAAGAATTGAGGCTTTTCTAAAAAATGTAAGAATTGATGGCGAATTTTTATAAGATTTTGAGAAAGCATAACGTATGAAAATCCTTTTGCTTGTACGACTATTTAGGTATGTCTTGTTGGTTATTCTAATTAATTAATGAATAATAGGTAGAATAATTTTTAACTTAGCTCTCTTCTTTTTCGGGTAGAAAATGGACATCAATTCCGTGGAGGCAGAACTTCATGAGCTGCAAGGTAAGTACATTTTACCTCTAACAAATCAATGTCAAATGATAATCCAAATAACCCGTTTGTAACGTTTACCTAGTATGATATTCATACAACGATTGATTCAATTAAGATCCGTTTGATACCGCTAGATCCTTACGGTTAATCCGTGCCGTAATCGCGTTATCAAAACACTCATGTCTCATGGAGATTCCTTGATTAATACGTATAATAGGCACTGATAATCTGCCAGTGATAACATGTATGAGATTTTGACGTAGGTAGGTACGGTACAGCACATGGGATAGTAGTAGTTTCGCACGAAATTCGTTCGCACGAATGTGCAAAACGTCCCCTTTCAAGAATATTTTTTTTTTGTAGGCGTTCCGCCTGGATGTGTTAATATCGCGTGCGAATCGACTCTTTCGAGAACGAGTAGTATGAGATTACTAGTTCTCGAAGGAGTCAGTTCGCACGCGATTTTAATACTTTTAATACATCCGGACGGAACGACTACTAAAAAATATTATTATTGAAGGGGACGTTTCGCACATTCGTGCGAACGAATTTCGTGCGAAACTACTCCTAACCCGAAGTTGGGTTAAATGCTGCAGTCTCTTGTGTAGTTGAAATAGAGACGAATTTTCAACAAAAGTGTACCTCTCTGTACCACGAGATTTTGAAGTAGGTACCTACATAATACAAACTAGCTGTGCCCGCGACTTCGTACGCGTGAAAACCCGTTTTTGCAACATTTTTCATTATTGCTCTGCTCCTATTGATCGTAGCGTGATGTTGTATAGCCTATAGCCTTCCTCGATAAATGCCCATTTTAACACTGAAAGAATTTTTCAAATCGGACCAGTAGTTCCGGAGATTAGCGCGTTCAAGTAAACAAACAAACAAACAAACTCTTCAGCTTTATAATATTAGTATAGATAGATAGATGTGGTGTTTTAATTAGCTGATGTGAGTAAATAATTAACGTTCTGACAAGAACTTCCGTAACACTTTGAGATTCGCAAATTGCTTTTCGAGTTTCAAAAGATTTCTTTGTGATTGGAAGATTGTGATTGTTTTGTTGCCTATTTTGGGATTTCAAAGTATGACTCTCAAAACAGATATCATTGGTTTAACAAGTTCTAAACTTTTGAAGTGTTCCAAATAACTAGCGCAAATAAAATTGTGAATAAACAATTGATTTTTAATCAAAATTAAATCTATTGATGATGGTTTTGAAACATGTCGTGTTATATCGAAATATTTATTATGACATCGCTTTTCAACGATAAGAAAATCTGACGTGTCGTAAACTTACGTTTCGTGTGACTATTAGGCTGAGTTGCACCACCTAACTTTAACGATAACTAAGTACCTATGACGATAACCGGTGCTTTTTGTATGGAGTTTAACAGATTTTTGAACGTTTGTCAAAGTTAAAGTAGGTACGATGGTGCAACCCAGCCTTAGTGTAGTTATTACCAGTAATTAGCAGTCCCATGCCAACCTCAATTATTATTCACTTTTCCCTGAATTTCTTTCCGAAATTTGATTTTCAAATACGAATCGAATATTCGTTTCCAAATACACCCACATTTTAATTGGAATGTCTGAAAGTAAGTTATGTTTTGTACCTTTTAACGCCCCCTCTCCCCCGATCTCAGCAGTTAATCGATTCATTGCCGGAATATTCATCAAAGATAAAATTGGAAACCGACAGTTTCTATCTAAAAAAAAACAAAGAGAAACTCGAATGAATTTTGTATGAATATTGAGCAGTCGAGTCAGAGACATACAAATTAAGCAGGAAATAACTTATCAGAGCCGCAGTCAATTTTGATTTAAAAATGGCGAATGGAAAGCTCGAGCGGTATTTGGGCGGAGTTAAAAAGTCGGAGTTTTAAAGAAGCTAATAACTGATGTCTGTTCCCCTCTAATATTTGAAATTTGAGAGAGCAGAAAATGTTTTTACTGTCTGTGCAATTTATATGCTAAATCCAATTTATGCGAGGCCAAATTGTATTTATTTATTGACTCGTACTTATACCTATACCTATTTAGAAACTTGAACAAATTGAATCGTTTGGTTGTATTATATTTTTAGGCTGTAAAATTATGATTCTGCATTTACAAACACGGGAATGCAATTTTTATCGACACATTTCAATTTTTTTGCGAAAAACTCGGCGCCTTTTATGGCTTTTAAACTAATTAAGAATGAATAAGCAGGAAAATGGCGTCGATTCAGCGCAAGCGTCGATGTTAATAAATAATTTCCCAACGTCCACTGCGATTGACGTAATCTTAGACTGCCTTAGGGGTAGGCCACACTACAAGCGTAACTAACTTAGCTAAGATTCGTGATGAGCGCAAAAAAGTTTAGAAGGAAAAAACTTTCTCTCTGACGCATTAGTAATTAAATAGAGCGAAATAGTTTGTCAGTTAATGGCACAGACAATAAAATAGTTGTCTGACTAGTTTTCTCTCAATAAAATTTTAAAAACTATCCAGTTGATATTTTATTGCATCAGTATGCAAGAATGTTTTATGAGAGTTGCATCAATTTAGATAAGAAGGATTTGGTTAGATTTTACATGCGTGTGTTCTTTATCTGAGTCGAGTAAGAAATCTTAACTCTTTTACCACAGAGGCGTCAGCTAGAGGCTTAGTCAGCGATTTTTTTCTACATAAAAATAAATTAATAATAATTATTATTACTGACGGGATTGCTACCATGTCCCTTAATTTTGAGTTTCCGATTTTTAGATAGCAATCCCGTCAGTAATAATAATTATGTTAGTGACCATGAAAGTTTAAAACAAAATCGTGTTGCAGAAAATAAAATTACCTACTTTAAATTAGCTTCGCACGCAGTGTGGCCTGTGCTTTACACGGACGTCAATCATACAGAAATGAGCGGCGTATTTAAGAATGCGCCAATTTCATGTGACCTCTTGTCACTGGAAATTAAACCGTATGCACTTATTGTAATAAGATGAATGTGGAAGTTTCTACAACTTGGACGGTAAAATTGAATTTCCCCCAAGTAAAAATACGAGTACTTAACCACACTTAAGTTTTTAATAGAGATCGATACGAGGAGTATAGGAACTCGTATACCTATATGAATGTATAATAAAACTTTTGTACCTATATTTACCAATTTAAGGCCGGGTTGCACCATCTTACTTTCACTGTAATAAACGTCAAAAATCTGTCAAACTCCATATAAAAATCCCCTGTTAACGATCCTAGTTACGGTCAAAGTTTGGTGGTGCAACTCAGCCTTAGGCTTTTTCCCACGGAGAAATCCCGTTTTTTGCCGGCACTATTTTTTGTAGGATCCCATTAAGTTACACGTATTTTAATACTAATATTCACATTTCACACGAACATCCCGATTGCAATGTCCCGCAAAAAAACCGATCCGTTCGAATTTGAATTCGAACTCCAAACACACTTATGCGTTCACACTACAGTCCAGTTTTGTGGAATCCTGCATTACCTACTGGATCCAGCAAAACTGGGTTGCCATGTGAATAGGGCCCTTAAAGTCTATGTGCTTACCATGAGTTTACATTAAGTGTGCTCGCTAGCGACTGCGTCAAAAAAATCTAAGAAAATTTTAGTTCCTGAAAGTACTTGAAAGTTCCACTAGGGGCGGTGTAAAATTTCATCATCATCATTTCAGCCATAGGACGTCCACTGCTGAACATAGGCCTCCCCTAATGCTTTCCATGTTGATCGATTGGTAGCGGCCTGCGTCCAGCGCTTCCCTGCTACCTTTACGATGTCGTCGGTCCACCTTGTAGGTGGACGTCCCACGCTGCGTTTTCCGGTACGTGGCCTCCACTCCAGAACCTTGCTCCCCATCGGCCATCATTTCAATGTACAATTTGTCATTCATTTAATGACATTTTTTTACATAGTGGCTAGTGAGCACACTAACGTAAACTCATGGTGGTAAGCACACTAACTTGAGCCCTTTTACCTGTATAAAATGTTTTAGTGTAAACATATTTTATGTGTATCGTTTGCGGTTCAGTAAAGGTCTCGCATCGCAAGTGTAAATCACCAGCAAATGACTTTTATTACAGCAAATGGCTCGCTCTTGACCTCATTGTAATGGTAGGGATAAAAACGGCTGGAGTCGAAAAAGTAGGCTTAGTTGAGATAAAGTAGTACATACGAGTAGATAGATCAGATAAGATAAGATAAGAAAAACTTTATTTGACACAAAAAAGGAAAAAAAAAATCACATTTTATTGTACAGTGTACAGTTGTACACCACATAGGAAAGATACTCAAAATAAATATAAGTACATACTCGTAGTACGAGATAATTCGCTATTATTTATTTTATGAGGTAAAATAGAATAGATTCAATATTGCAACATCGAAATTGCGGAGGGTCTAAACATTTTGGAACCCTTTGTTTGTTATAAGCGAGTGTTCTAAGAATGTTCCCCAAGCATAATAACATGTAATAAGTAATGTTAATTATTTTAAGGCTCTATTGCTACATAAAAATGATATAAATGGAGAGTTTAAGGTCCGCTTCGACCAAACTTTTATCCGAGAATAACGCCTTGTATAACTGGCACATTGACAGTTTCAGAATGGGAAATATTTTATGTCAAATGTCGAATAACTGACGATTTATTCTGAGATTAATATTTTACTCTTGTTTGGTCTTAGAGGGATACTTTTAGATTTCCTCCATTGTTACTGTACTTTGGAATCTTACGACTATTTTCATCCTTTGTTTAAAAATTAATAAGTTGTTTTCCTGATTTTTTCTAGCTCACGCGAACTAGAAGGCTATTATAGGAAATCTAAAAAAGCAACACCAAACCAGCAAAAATTGACGTCCTAACAGTGCCAAATCAATTTGCGAACGTATCGCTGATCTTGACCGATACGTTCCCGTTTAGCATTTATTTTATCTGAGCTTACCCTTTTCAAAAAAGTATAAAAGAGACTGGATGTAGGTGTAGTATTGATTGAGAGCAATAAAAATAGATTTTAACAAAAAAAATATAATAAATACTTAAAGGTATCGTGCCTCATTCATATTTTTTATGAATAACAAGGCAGGTATTTGACCACAATCGCACCTGGTGTTAAGTGGGATGCAGTCTAGGATGGTACATATCTGCCCTAAAGGCCCGCTTCTTTGAATTCATCTTAAATTAATTTAACTCAAAATCTTTAGTTATATATATTTTTTGATCTTTTTATTTCTTAGTGCAAGTTTTAAAATACATTTGGAATTAACACTTTTTCTCCCTATTAGGTACTAAAAATGGTTTAAATTAGAAATAATCTACTAGCTATTTTCCTCGAGTCATTCATCATTCACATGTCAGCCAACAGCAATCCATTGCTGTATGTATGCCTCTCCCAAGACCGCCACAATCCACTTACTATCTTCCACATTTTTTACCTATGTAGTTGCTTCCAGCAGGCATCCTGCTAGTTTGCTGATACATGGTACCTGTTCTAGAATCCGCTTAGTCCAACTTTCGTCTCGTTTCCGACATAATAATAATATGACTTTGTGTGAATTTTGCGTGCATTGGTGCACGCTAGGTTTAGGTCATGACCTTATGGGCGATCATGAGTGTCCTCCAGTGTTGTACATTTTTCTCGTTCACATTGCACGCGTGTCTCGATTAATGCTGAGCGGATATTTTTTGGCACAAAAAATATCCGTGTATAGTTTTAAGTCCCTTTGTTTTTTTTTCTTTTTATGTCCAATAAAATTTTTTTTCTTATCTTTGGGCACTCAGGCTTCTGAACCTTAACTAGTCAGAAGGAATCCTGCGTCTACCCACTGTGGAAAAAATAGCAAGAATAGTGGGAATTGCTTTTAGCAGTTAGGCCATAATGAAAAAGTGCCATAAAGATGAACCCGACTTGAGTTGTTAACGGTATTGGCAGAGTGGGCTGGAGAGGGTGCCAAGGGAATGTTTTTAAAGTGGGTCTTATAAAGCTAAACGCATGGCTGATGTAGCCTAGTTTGGTAAGGATTTGGGTAGAAAATAGTAAATACTAATCATGTAAAAGGGCTTTTGTGACTGCGAAGCCAAATTACTATTGTGTAGTCGACACTAATATCAATCAATTCGTCGCCGACGCCGCAAAGGCGCGAACCTTTTTTTATAAAATTACTAGCTTTCCGCCCGCGGCTTCGCCCGCGTGGAATTTTGTCTGTCACAGAAAAACTTTATCGCGCGCGTCCCTGTTTCAAAAACCGGGATAAAAACTATCCTATGTTCTTTCCCGGGGCTCAAACTATCTCTATGCCAAATTTCATCAAAATCGGTTGCGAGGTTTAAGCGGGAAAGCGTAACAGACAGACAGACAGACAGACAGAGTTACTTTCGCATTTATAATATTAGTTGGGATGGGATACTTCTTCTTCTTCGCCCCTCACTGATGAGGATCGCGACCACAGACTGCGGTCATAAGCTGCATGGACTGCATAAAATTATACACTACAGGGAAGCCAAAAATGACATAGTGCCTGAAGAATGGAGTTGTTTACTTACAACTTAATTTTTGACCGTTTGTATGATGTTCACCCCATTGAGGCGTAGGTGACGAATTGTTTTTCTTTGAGCTGTTAAACAAAATAGATAAAAAAGCTGTGAGGTGACTGTTTTGCGAATTTAAGAATCAAAGTAGAAATTGAGAATTTGCTACTTGCGTAGTCCTGTTTTTATAAATCCATGAATCCAAAATTGCTATTTCCTAAAACTAAAATTAGCATAATATCTGCTACAAACCTTGAGTGTTCAGACATAATAATTAGTGTTTGAGATTGAATTAGAAAATGTTTGCAGACTAAAATATCTCGAAAGACTTAGGACAAAATAAAATTACCAACGAAATTATAAAACTCATAACATAGCTTGCTGCTTGAGTCTAATTAACAAATATTTTCTTCTTAACTTTGAAGTAAGTAATAAACTCTTAAAATATCATTTATAGTGCGTAATATTATATTTATTTTTTGGATTGGGTGTTGAGAAGCTCCTTTAGAAGGTAGGCTCCTAGCCTAGCAAGAAACTCAACCATCATTGTCAGCACCTTTAATTAACCTCGTAAGCCCGGATGTGCCTCAGAAGGAACTGAAACTTTGTAGTCAGTAACGCCGAGACATTTTCGGAGGTGATTTCGAAGTATCGCCGGATGTGCCTTCAGAGGAACTAAAACTTTAGCGATAAATTTAAGTTCAAAAATTCGCGCCTATCGAAAAAAAAAGAGTGATAGTCTATGGCTTAAAGTATTCAAAATCAGGTATCCGAACTTATTAATATAAAAAAAACAAAATGTCACTGTCAAATTGTCATTTTTCTTTGACAAGGTGGTTCGTCCGAGAAGACGTGATGTGCGATTATTTTTTTTTCTTCGCGTAAAGGTAGTTTAATTGCAAAACTGACCAGTATAATGTAAGTTAAAATACTGCTAAACAAGCAAAAAAATTATTTTTCCCAATTTGAAGTAGTTTTGTAAGATTTTCTTTCGTTTGAAAATAATAGTTCTTTGCAAGGAACATTCGGTCTTGATGGTGAAAGTTTTTTTTTTGTAAATTTTTTCTATTGAGATGGGATTGAGTATTGGACTATTAAAATTATGATATGATTGAGAAAATTTACCATGAGAACGTTCTGATTTTTAGTTTAGTAAATATTATAATTAACATGAATATTCACTTTAATTCTTATACATTTTAACCTATCATTAGTGTATGTTATAAAACCGATAGTACTTTTAAAAGTACTAATTATGAAACATTAAATAAAATTAAAACCGTTGTACCTTTTCAGTTACATTTATTAATATCATTATTGTATCTTTATGTAGTATTAATTTATTAAGAAGGTTACATTTACGTTTTACTTTAAAGTATAAAATACAATTTATTTACTTTTACTTTTTAAAGTCTGTAATACCGAATGTTCTTTTAAGAGAAAACATATTTTTATTATTTTTTACCTAAAATAAGCTCTATGCACTACTATATAGAGCCCCTGAAAAGATGAATGAAAAAGAAAATCTCTAACATAGAAATTTTTTTACTCGAAGTGCTCGGCGTTTACTACTACAAATTATTCGTTCTTCTGAAAGCACATTCGGCGATACTTAGAAGTCGACAAAATTTACTCTTCGGTCTTACGAGGTAGGTTTTAAAATATTTGTTTACTGATGCTAACTAGGTAGCTTTAATAATCCACGTAAACTTTACCATTAATATCTAAACTTGTGTTGGTTTAGAAACTCTCTAGGTTCAAATGCATATAAATACAAGCTACAAACTTAAATTAAACATAAAACATCCTTTAACCGCATGAGCACTAAAATACGTTTTTTTTTAAAGATTACGAGTATATTAGCAATTTGTATTTCACAAATTACTAATAGTCCCGTTAGCCCATCGTGGTAAGCTAAATTACGAGTGGGCTAATAGTCGAGCGGCGGTGGGATTCGAACCCGCGTTCCTCGGATCTCGAGTCGGCCAGTCCGACCCCTTCACCGTTCGGCTATCGTAGCTATGAATAGCACTAAAATACGAATTACTGTCCGTTTATATCTTCCGTTAAATAAACTTGAACCAAATCCATATTCATCAGCATTTGGAAATACGTTAGGTATTTACATTGTCCCAAAAATACAGTACGGTTTTAACGGTTTGCTTTACCAATACCGAGGGCTCCCAATAACAACCCTTATAGTCATGTAGACAACAGTCTGTTGTTATCCCTTAAAATTTTTCATATTTTGATTGAAATTAATTTTGGCCAGTTTAATGAAAATTGTTAAAAGCTGATGAAGTGGAATGTATATTGCTGAGATAGACCTGCTGGTGGTGATTATTTATACAAGAAACTATACATATAAGGAAAAACTCCAAAAGGGCCAAAACAGTGTATTTGCTCAAGACATAAAAATAGACAAGAGACAGTAAAAAAGCAACTTCAAAAACCAAAAACAATATAAAAAAAAACATAAATATTTTCAAAAAAAGATTGCTGGCCAAACTGCTAGCAACAAAAATTATCAAATTCTCAAGACAAATATTAGGGGGTAATAGGAATGGATCAGTATTACATGGTCATCATCATCATCATCTGGTATTTTGGTCTCCACTGCAGAATCACGACTCTAAAATTTACCAGAGGCAATAGAAGTGTAACGCCCGTATTTGCAAACGATGCTTGCTTGTGAAGCAGCAAATCGAACGCACAGCGTTGAATAGAGCTTTGTGATTGGTTCGTGTGTAACTCTGTGCGTCTACGCGCACTGTAGAGACCTCATAATAATGTTTGTGAATACGGGCGTAAGTCTATACACGCCAAGCTGGTCAGACGGGTTAGGAAGACCTGATGTTTTAACATTTATCCCTCAAGTCCCGAATCTTGTAAAAATAAAATGACTTTTTCAATCGCCTCTTAGTTCACTAGCATTGAATGTCTATGAGAATCATTAATAAGGCCTTTGTTTTATTCGATTTAGGCTCTCAAATATTATTTGCATTTTATAAAGAGTGAATTGTGTCGATTCTCGCCGAAGCTTTTATTGGGATCAGTGTACTCTTGGGTAATCTTAGACGATCTTGGAGGGATAATACAAAGCCGAAGTATTATCGAAAATTGAATTCAGATTAGAAAAATAACGCAATAATTCTTTTGGACAGAAATTGAAGTCGGAGGTCACATTGAAATTCATAATTTGTGGACAGTTATTTACTAAATTTGTATTAAAGGCCTTTACATTTCAGAATAGGTCGTTATAAGAATCAAATATTTAAAATTAAAGTTTTTTTTGTTATTTTTTACAATATTTATCTTCAAGTTTTTTTTACAAAGTCAAAGTATTTTTCTATATAATTATCTAGGTATCTACTAAGCCGTTATACCAGTTCTAGAAGTGTAAGGCTGAGTTGCACCATAATAACGCTTATTTTAACCGTAATAGTTACGTTAGTTACATGACAATGACCGGTGTTTTTTGTATGGAGTTTGGCAGATTTTTGACGTTTGTTAAAGTTAAAATAAGATGGTGCAACTCAGCCTAAGAGTAGGTCAAATTCTTTATTTGCCTCTGTTAGGTAAATCAAGTCGAGTTAAATTCGTTGCCCGTTGATGACGATGATTTTCAGCATTGAGATATATTTTTGAATTTAAATAAAGTTTTGAGCATTGTTTTAAAAGCTCAAGCTTCTATTTTAAAACTTGTGAGAAATGTTACTAAAATATGAAAAATAACTATGAAGTAATGTTAGTTTTAGTTTTTCTATTTAACAGTGTTACCCCCTTGTTTGTTAGCCAAATAGGTTGTAATTTTCAATTTTACCGGCAGTAGACTGATTGACAATTTTGCTAACTGGATTTCATATAAACTAACGCTCCATTAATTATTAAATTAAATGAAGGACAACCAATTTCATGTCCCCCTTCATACTCAAGCGTGAGAGCTAACGGGCGTAAAGTATTAAAAATATGACCGAAATCAATCACAACTATAGTTTCAGTATGGTTTTATTTGGCTGTTATCTTATGATGGAAAATAATAAATAAAAAATCAGTTTACTCAATATCAGTTACAGTAATCATTGAAAATTAGGTTTTATAACTTTTTTAACTTAAGTATTATATTAAGACTTTTTCTGATCAGTTTTTTTTTCAATTGCGTGGGTTCAATGTTAAATTTTTTCCCCCAGAAAACTAAAAACAGCTTAGAAGAGCATTAAAGATCAATCGAGTAAACTCGAGCTGCGCCATCGATTTCCGAAAATCGAATTTAATCTTTTGTTAAAATCGCATTGGGCCACGTGCCGAAAGGGGTCCTTGCATTTTCGCGCCCACTTCTTAATTGTAAAACCAACTCTATCCCCTTTGTTTAAAGCTCAGTTTGGTTTAGTAAGCTCTATGTATACCAGTTTGTCGAAGCTGATACCATTTGTGACCGTATTTCCAAAGGCATAGAGTTCACTCTCGTGTGATTTTATCCCGGCATGGAAACTAGCATCGTAGGGGATGTATGGAGAGGAAATTATTTTTCCGCGCCGTCACACATACTCGGTACAGTCGTACTACCACGTTGTCGTAATTTGAACTTAATGTCGTTACAAATAAGGGTCATAAGTTGACATATTTTGGAAGCGGTGGCCGTATAGCCATTGTGGTCTGATTGAACAATGTTTATGGGGTTTTTATGGGTCTTTAATCTGTGAAAGGAATTTGTTTTATTGAATAAAAACGGGAAGAACATGTTCGTAAACAAATTTTAAACATATTGTATAATACGAGTAAGTCACGTTAGACGCACCTAGTCCTGCGTTAAATTTCTGATTTAGTATTTTAAGAAATAACCACATTAAATTGACCAGAATTTGTTTATTAACCTTTTTTAATTGCTATTCAATAAATTGCGAAGTAATAGTAGTTCTGTCTGTCTGTAATATTTTGAGGCCTAAACCACTGTGCACTGGACCAAATTGAACTGAATTGAACCATTGTACAAAGATGTAAGCATATAATTATTATTCAAGATTTAATTGCGTAATATGAGAAATAAAATAAGTATAGATATTTTGATTGTATAACGTGCGGAAAACACCAAAATCCAAGGAAAAGTTACAGCCAAAAGCTAGTGCTTAATAATTTAACACTAAAAGACAATACCTTCCTTACACAGCCTTCATACAGCCTAGAGCTCTATTAAAAGTTGAAGAGCAATTTCGCGGCCGATAGCTGTATATGAGAGAAACATTCCACATTATTTTTATTCCCGTAATGAGCGCAGTGCAAAGCGTTTCAAAATTAATTCCAGCACTTAAAGTACCGTGTGAAACGCAACTTACGAATACGACATAGTTAACGATATACTTAAATGTGGTTCGAATGATTTCGTGAGAGGTCTGAATTTCTGAAAGTCGTCTATGTTTTGAGAAAAAAATTGCAAGTAATTGGATGATGTTAATATTTTCAATCACTATATGTATAGAGTTACTTGCCTCGTTTAAGGTAGAGATTGCTAAAAAATATGTGTTTTTCATCCAGATCCAGTCAATATAATTCATCTTAGGTAAAAAATGAGGAAATATGTTGGCTCTATCAGAACAAAAATAGACGATAATTATTTATTAAGTCTACGAAAATAAAGTAATTTTTGATTTGGTTTTTCTGTCATCGATAGAGTAATGGATGGAGATACTATTTAATGAATAAGTCTTAGAGCATTAAGACATTCACAAAGTCTAAAACCAGAGTTGTGACCCAGGTTTAAACTCACTACTTATTAGTTATATAGTAGAATTATACGAGTATAGTTCAAAGCAACTCGTATTTCCTAGTCCAGTTACCCAAAGTCCAGTCTACAGTTAAATTCAATTTAGCTACATTGTTAATTAAATACTTACTAGATAATTCAATACGTTTGTACCAAAATTTAGTTGTTATTTTACCCAGTAAACAAACAGCACCAATACTCTCTAGTTTGTCGCCGCAGTTTATTTAGGATGTCAAACGAAACCGCAAATCAGCGCTGATGTTGTATTTTTGGGTACCGTGTACTAGGCTGTGTTGGACTGTGTTTATTTAAAATACACATGTTTTAGAATACACAGGGAAGCGAAATTTTTGATGAAAATCAAAATCATCTAACCGCCTCTGTGGTCTAGTGGTAAGACCACCTGCTTCAGACGCAGAGGTCCCGGGTTCGATTCCTAGTGGGGGCAGATTTTCTCTTCGGTTTATTGGTGGTAGAGCTTGTTCTTAGTCCGCCTGGCTAGCTACCACCATCTTACCTAAGTCTGTCGCCATAACAACAATGTTAACAGCATTATTGTGTTCCGGCAGTTAGAGGTAAGATAGCCAGTTCCTCCGTGGTTGAGGATTCCGGGTGAAGCTTGCTTCCACCTTCGGCCTGATCATCACTTACCATCAGGTGAGATACAGCCTAGGCCAAGAGATTCCTTGTTGTGGATTAAAAAACACATTGTAAATACATATTTCGATTGGCATGAAAATTAAACTTTTCTGAATTTGAAATGTTTCTAGGAAATTTTCCTAATTTCCTCTACATAATTTACTTCCTCGGACTTCAAAGAATAAAAAAGACGAATTGGTTCAGCTGTTCAATGCACTTACTTACAAACAAAGCACATTAATCCATTTATTTTTGTGTCATCATCATACACTAACACAAAAGGGTGGTACAGTAATTTCGCCCGTATTCACAATCATTAGTATGAGGTCTCACAGTGCGCGTGGATGCACAGGGTGACACACAAACCAATCACAGAGCTCTATTCTACGCTGTGCGTTCGATTTTGTGCTTCACATAAAAGCAAGCATCATTTGTGTATACGGGCATTTGTCCTCCTCCAAGTCCATACTAAATAAATATAATTTTGTTTGTGTTACACGTAGATTATGAATTTGAATATAATTACATGAATTAGTACCGTAGGAAAACTACACATCTGTACTAATATTATAAAGCTGAAGAGTTTGTTTGTTTGTTTACTTGAACGCGCTAATCTCCGGAACTGTTGGTCCGATTTGAAAAATTCTTTCAGTGTTAGATAGCCTGTTTATTGAGGAAGGCTATAGGCTATACAACATCACGCTACGACCAAGCAGAGCAATAATGAAAAATGTTGCGAAAACGGGTTTTCACGCGTACGAAGGCGTGCATGAAGAACTAGCTGTGCCCAGTTCTACTAATAAAGGAAAAAGACATAAGGGCACGATTGTGTTATTTATACATCATATTGAAGCTATACACCATAGCTTGAAGGGAAATGCACAACCGTCTCCAGGGGCCATGACAATTTTACCATCAATCCGTGGCAGCCCCCGGCCTGTGTCAACAAGTCTTCCATAGACACACCTACCCAATAATATCTATGGCGGCATATAAAGGGATTTGATAAGGGGAAGTTCTTAATTTTGGGACGCCATTTTGCGTTTTTCTGTGTTCATACCATGAGTTTACGTTACGTGTGCTCACTAGCGACTGCGTAAAAAATGACATTAAATGTATGACAAATTGTACAGCGCCCCTAGAGGTTTCTTTCAAGAACTAAAATCTTCATAGTATTTTTTGACGCACTAGCTAGCGAGTACACCTAACGTAAACTCATGGTAAACACACTGATGACATAGTAGCATAAAAACGCAATAGTTAACCTGAAATACAAAGAGTGACTCTACATCTATGTCTAGAAGCATTAATTCATTGGTTCACGAGCTTTATGTTAAACAAAAGATAGTTAAGGCGACAATATTATACTTTCTAGGTATATAAAGATTGCGAAATTACAGAACACTTATGGCAAGAATGAGGCTTACACATCATCTTCTTACAATGAAACTATGCCTAAATAATACAGATCCATATTTTTCAGGCATTCTGCACTAAGTGGTTTTAAATGTCAGCTATAAATGGGAACCAGTTTAAATTATTTTACAGTACACTCAAACAAATGCATTTTATGATCTGGGTCGTTTGCACGTACAAAGAAGTGTTTCTTTTTCTGTCCAAATGCAGTTACTTACTTACAGTTACTTGCAGTTGGTTACTTAGATAAAAATACAGCGCTTGCAAAAGTTGCAACTATAAGGTTTGCTAGAGAAATTACAATTAACTACATAGTTTAATCGTGGTTTAAACCATCTATAAAATACATGCTGCAAATAACTTAATAAAAATACATGCATTTTCAAGTATAAGTAGGTTACTTGAAAATGCATGTATTTTTATTGAGTTATTGAGTTGAGTATCGAGATAAAAACTATTTTTTATTATTTTTTAAACCTAGATTCATAAGCAATATGTTTACATCCTACGTTAAAGTTGAAAATTGAAGGAAACAAAGCTTTGAAACCTGGGAAGGATTAACATGAAAGTGCACATAGTACAAGCATTTCGAAATTCCATAAGCCATAGCTTCGGATTTTGTAGGCTTTGTCTGTTTGCAAGTCTAATGGTTTCTAGGGAATCGGCCTACGGTGGAGCCGTGTAGAGTATAGGTACGAGGGAATGTGGTGTAGAGTGTACGAGGGAACGTTAAATACAATACATGTATACTGCATCTCTACAAAATTTTCCTTACATGTTTATGTAACAAGCAGCCCGCCCGGCTTCGCACAGGTGTTATAAAGATTCTTCTATTCCATATAACCTTCTTCTTCTATTGCTGAAAACTGCCGACAGTAGGTGCAACTTTGTTATAAACAGACTATGTTTAAAGGCATTTCAACTTATTTAAAGCATAGTATTCTTCTAAAATAAGGAATTGGTAAATAGTTGTGACGTCATATTTTATCACATGCGCCAATACTATGGAAGGATGCGTTTAGTGCGTGTCAAGTGTCAAGTGCGTAAAATGACGTCACAAAAATCCAAATGTACAACGTATAATGTACATTTAAGGCTTCGTCTTAACACAATTCCTAAACTGTGAATGCTGCAAAAAAACCAAACCCCACTATTTCACGTACCCTATATTATATTACACTAACTCAATATTAACTGGACTATTATGTATTAGGGTCCAGATTTTACTGCTTAAAGCAAAAGGTATGTTTACAATCACCGATATTGAATAGGGAATTGTATATTTAAGGGTTCTGGAGGGGTTATAAAGAACTGATATGAAAACTTGGCCTGAGTATGTTATAAGTAATTTCGTTTTATAAGTATACCTAAACTTTTATAGGCCAGGTCACCTTGATAGACTTGAAATACCTTTTTTAGTTTATAGAAAAAAACTTATACGTACCGGAAATCGCAGCGTAGAACTTCCATGCACAAGATGGACCGACGACCTCTTAAAGGTAGCAGGAAGGCGCTGGATGGAGGCCGCTACCAACCGGTCATTACGGAAATCATTGGGGGAGGCCAGCAGTGGACGTCCTATGGCTGAAATGATGAGGATGATGATGACGAAACGTATTAGGCAATAAGCGGCATTTGAAATCGAATATTGTTAAACAGATATTAGTTTTACAATTACGTGCTAAGTTATAGTATTTATAGTAAGTATACCAGTTCATGAGGTAGCCTTCTTATGAACGTCACATACGCTCCCATAACCTCTGTGTAAAGTAAAACCATACAGTTTATACTACCCTTTGATATCGCTTTGATAAAATTTGATTTGATTATTAAAGTTTCACGTCTAAAGCTTATTTCATTCCTAATTAATAATAATAGTACACACTGCTTAATTATACACAACGCTGCTATGATTAATGCAATTAACGTATTATAATAGTTCAGACTATTATTATACTTTAATTATACGTCTTAGTGCCTCAATTCAAAGTTGATTATCGTTTGTAACGCGGACTTTTCAATTCTATATCCTTATAAAGGGCATCAGTAATGAAGAGCACATGACAATATCTGTCGCGCGGATTTGAACCAATATTTGGCGTGGAGAGCAAACATTGGGCCGTTTGATCTCTTAAGCAAACGTTTGATCAAACGTCGGTCGGACTTGCGGCTTGCTATTTGTACGTTGTACTTTTGTGCAAGGGGTGAGTAGTAAGGGGTGACATCTGCCTCAGTCACAAACTAATTGACTGTTTCGAATCACTGCTTATGAAATAATTGGTTTTAATATGCACTTGCTAGAGCCGTATTGAGCTCTAATTGAAAAATAAATTAACGAAAAAAAAATCTAGGGTAAGGTAATAATTTCAAGTGCAAAAAAGCAAAATTCATCATACATTCGAAATTATAAAACGCAGATTTAATTTGCAAACATATTTTAATTTTAAGTGGTTGTTGTTATTTGAAAATGCACTTAGCTTTTATCGGATTTGGATGGTTTAAAATATATTTTTGCAACTTACCTAAAAGTAAAATGAATCGGCAATATTTTTTGATAAATTCGAAAAACAAAACAATACGCGAAACCACTCCATCACACACAATCCCAAGGCCCCATCGAGCTTCAAAAGTTGAAACTTATAACAAATTGATGTATTTTATCAACTCTTTATCCGTTCATTCCATTTTGAGCTCAAATACTTAGTGCTACGATCGAATAAACAAAATCAGAGCGCATCAATAAAATTGTTCAACTAATTCGCTCGCAAGGCGTCTTTTGCCGTCTGAAGGAACCTTCTGTTTAAAACAAACCTTATTGCTTACGTAATAGAGATGTGTGTTTGTGATTTCTAAAGGTCTGAAGGAGTAGGCATCGGCATTAGCTAGGAACGTTCGATGGATCAGTTTCGAACCCAATCTACATGTAAATTGGTTCAAGTCAGATTAACTTCAGGATAGGAGTTAGCGAGCTATACTAAGGTTAGACTAATGAAATGTACTTTTATGTTCTAAGGTAACTGTACTTACTTGTTTGTAAAACATGAGTCAAGATGTACTAGGATGTACTAGGTATTAGGAAGTAATATTTGGTAGTGAGTTTATGAAGAAATTTTTGAGTTTTCATATGGATTAGAATCAATATTTTCATGTTTAATGCTATAGATCTCGTTTATTCCCCTTACAGGATTTTAAAGGTCAGATTTAGCGCTCAGCTTAAAAAAAAATTAAACTTTCTATGATTCAAATAGAAATTGTTTATTAGATAATGTTCAGCGAGCGTAGTGCGAGTTTACATCAAAAATATTCGATATCGAGTGCGTAAAAAAATTACATTAAAGTATGACGGATTGTACAATGTACAGCGTCCCTAGCGGATACTTTCAAGAACTAAAATCTTCATAGATTTTGACGCACTCAATATCGAATAATTTTGATGTAAACTAATACTAAGCCCCCAGGGAAATTAAAGATGACGTAATTTCAACGAAACTGCTATAAAAAGGCTTTATAGAAGTTCTAGATATCGCTTCTATACAGCTATTATAGTCTGCAGCTGTACACAGTGTACACTTACACGAAAGAAGTTATTCACAGTTCCTCAACACCACTTTACGACTTCCAGCTCGTTTTGGCGTCTGAGTGTACGTTTATGTAGTGTACTTCATTATTTTTACTACTAGCTCGTTTGTTTTGCACTCACGGTAGGAAATGGCATGCCGTTTATGTGTGTCTGTTTTATACAGCTTGAAGTTTAAAAGAAGCTTCGAAAGATCTCGCCGTAGTCGCATTTATCATAGGAAATAAGTCACCGTCTATCAAATTTTACATTTATTGACTGTGTATTATGTAAGAATAAAGAAACATCAACCCTAACTCAACCCGTCCGAAATTAGCTTGTAATTCTTCACTTTTTATGATATTTTTCAATCTCTTGATCAGTATTTTCATTTAGCCACGACAACGAGTACTAATTATCACATTTTAAAAACAAAACTAAGCAAACATAAATTATGAAATAGAAAACTTATTATTATACTAAGGCTAGTTTGCACCATATTACTTTAACTTTGACAAACGTTAAAAGTGTGTCAAACTCCATAATTACAAAAAACACCGGTTAATGGTCATAGTTACTGTTTAGTTAAGTCAGCCTAAGTATTTTAACACTGAACTGAGTAAGTAGGTATTTAAGTAATTTCTAGGTCTCCAATAAAACCTAAGTACTACCTACTTACAAAACCACTAGAAAACTGAAGCAGTGACGATGTGGTGCGACCATAAAATATCACCAAGTCATACATGAGCTCTAAGCAAACCAATTTCATTTGATTGAAAGGTGCAGATAAGATCTTGAGCTGTATTGCTAGCTATTTTTCCGATTTTCCCTGGTAAATTTGATTTATTCCGCTACATACATTTCCGAAGCATTGGAGCGACAAACCCGATTACTGTTGCGAAAGAGTGTCAATTTTACATAAAATTATGTTTCGTTTTTGTTGAATGTTACGAAATTGTGCGGTTTGTGTTGGTAATGTCATTTTTGATGGTTTTGTTGAGGATTTGCCCTTTTGTCGGATAGATAAAATAATTAAAGCGTAGTGTAGGATGCCCTTCAGGTGGAGGACGACTTGCGAACGGTCCCTAGCAGAAGTTTGATGCGACAAGCTGAAGACTGGGTAGAATTTCGCGCATTAGTTCTCCCAATGATAATTGTGGCATTCCATCAGTGGACTAATAGACTAAAATATCTCAAAAATTGACTTCGCACACTATGCGTTTAGCTCTTTTATAATGCAAACAGCTAGGGACTGGAATTCGCTGCCTGTTTCTATCTTTCCCGCACACTATAGTTTGGGTCTCTTCAAGGTAAAAATGAATAGGTACTTACAATGTAGGCATGTACCATCCTAGACTGCATCTCACTTAACATGAGGTGTGATTGCGGTTAAAATACGTATCCCACTACCATTACTACTGGTTCATATGACAGCTGTCGTGACCTGACTTCAAATTAATTGCAGCCCATACTATTATCACCCATCCATCACAAAGAATAAGCCACATTATCCGCCCCACGAATACCTCTGTCAATAATAATTTCCGCACGATTTAGCTCCTGTACGTAACTCAGAAAAAGTCCTAGCTCGCCTCGTCAGCTATTCCAACCAATATGAGAGGTGGCGACCCCATTGGCACAGTGTAAATAAATGCAGAGACTGCTGTTGCATTCATACCATAGGAATACCGAATCAGCATCTACCTACTGCAATATTGTGAAGTGCGTTGACTATACATAAAGTATTTAAGTATAAATGATATTTAAATTTATGTAAATATTAAAAAAAAAAAAAAAAAAAAACAAGTTTAAAAAGAATATATATAAAAAAAAAAAAAAAAAAAGGTACAAAAAAAAAATATTAACTTCATCTGTTAAAACCTTGTACATAAATAAACGTCTATAAAGTTTGGAGACTACAAGTTTGCTCGTAGACATTAGCGAGAAACTTCCAGCACTTGCTATAAAAAAAAATACATTGTTGTTTAATTACAAGAAATTGTTTGCCTTCAAAAACCGAACTCCGGCAATTTCAGCCGGAGATTAAAAAAAAAAAAAAAAAAAAAACACTCATTTAGTCCAAAGATTATTAATCAAAATCAAAAATATTTTATTCAATTTAGAATTTTAGACCACTAGTGGCACATACATTATGAACGTCAAAATAGGACAATAAATAAAAAAGGTAGTCCTTATTGGAGCACTTTACATGTTTCCTTATCTTTTGGGCCCTACCAGCGCTTCGAGATAAACATTATGGCAAGTGCTGAGAAGAAACGCCGAAACAAACTCAGTCACCACTAGTTGCCAGAAATTATTTAACGGATGTACTTAACATCAAATATGTGCAGACTTTTCAAGGCGAGAGTGAATAGGCACTTACAGGGCAGATATGTACCATCCTAGACTGCATCCCACTTAACATCAGGTGCGATTGTGGTCAAATACCTGCCTTGTTATGCATAAAAAAAATCTGAAAAAGACTGAATTGACCAATGTAAGTAGGTACTTGTTATTTCGCATTACGTGGTCTGTAGCTTCCCAAACTGAATTATGCTATTGATATAATATGTTAGCTTTAAATTACACAATACGTAAGAAATTTCTTTCGGGATTGGAGGTTGCTGCTTACACAATGTTATGAGTAGGTGCGACGAGGGTACTCAAGTATTAACACCCACTCAAACGGCAGTAAAAATAAAATGTTGACACTTGACGGATGAATGATTGACATGACTGATTGACTTTTTTTTTTTTTTTTGTTTTCTTTTTCTCCCAATTTTTAATTTTATTTCAGGACTGTGACTTATAGCCACGGCATGTTGCTTTTCGTTTAAGTTAAATTTACTGTTGTTGTCGCGATCTCCGAATTAAAGTGAAGTTGTACCTCCGTTTTGTTTTTTATTAGTTTTTTAAATAATGTAATTTAAGTTTTAGCATAGTACCTACTTGTTATTATTCTGTGGTTTTAGTATTTGAATTGATGGTGGCGCCCTCTTGCAAATGTCAAAACAACTTCTTCTTTGTTGATGGCGGTGAACTTGTGCATTTTCGCCAATTTTGCTAAAACCCGTATGTGATGGTGGCGCCCTCTATTTACTTTTTTCTTTTAATATTGTAATTTTTTTATTTTTTTTTTATTTTGTTTTTTGTTTTTTCTCTTTTGTTTGTTTTTTGTGTATTGTCTCATCTCATGTTTGTTTCCAGCTCTCTCCAAAAATGGTCACCGCAGAATAACAGCGTCGTGTTCTGGTTTTATTACACTCCAGAGCATGACACATGCTGAGCGGTGGCCAATTTTGGTTCTAACTTATACTTGTTTTTTGTTATCTCATTCTGTGTGTTATATTTTTTAAGTTTGAACCAAATAAATGTTTTTCTTTCTTCTTTCTTTCTTTCTTTCTTTCACTTCAAGTTTAGCTTTCTTATGAAGAAACATAATATTTCGCGTAAATTGTGAAATGGTTCGTTCGTTCGTTTCAGCCAAATGACGTCCACTGCTGGACAAAGGCCTCCACAAGGTCCAAGGTTCTCCACAATGAACGGTCCTACGCTGCCCGCATCCAGGCTCTTCCCGCGTCCTTTACCAGATCGTCGGTCCACCTAGTAGGTGGTCCACGCTCCAGCCCGTGGTCGCCACTCAAGAACTTTTCTGACCCAACTGAAATGGTTATCATTTATTATTTATTTTGTCCAGCCCTTCTGAATATTTCTTATCTGTGTCTCTATTGCCGACTGCGCATATTCCAGCCATGGATTATGTCGACCCTCTGTTTATGGGATGACTGTTGACAGACAAAGCTAGGGACGACTGTAATTTAATCTTTGACATCCGAAACAGATTTCAATGTTTTGAAGAATTTAAATGATAGGCAACTTTTGCCAATCTTCATAAAACGTGAAACTTGAAATATTTTTTGCGCATGGATTAGCACAAACTTTTGTTAAAAAGACTTTACGTAGACTTAGGAAACAATTTTAAAATCATATAAAAACTTTTCAATGATAAAATATTTCGACGAATTGAGAACCTCCTCCTTTTTTGAAGTCGGTTGGTTAAAAATAAAATGATTCTTCTTTCGTTGTCACAGAATCAGATAAGGTTTTTAGTCGTTTTCGTCAAATAATTCAGACCGCGGTGTGAAGCGCCCAAGTGCTTTTTTGAAATAAAATCGCGTGCGCGTCCCTGGACAAATCCTTTATATTTATCCACCGCAAGCAAAACGAGTTTTTATTTTAAACAATAATAGGCTTAATTTCGTTATTTCGAGTGCTGGCTAATCTCAACCCTTACCAGCTACAAAAATAAGGTCATTATAAGAAAAACACCCACTGTCGAGACAGACCCGTAAAAAGGCCGTGTCAAGGTTAACACAGAGTGGTTTGTAAACAGTCGTCCATCATCTGATTGGGATAAAAGAACAGTTGGACTCTAAAAAGTTGTAGTGGAATGTACTTTGCGTGGTACAAGTTAGGAAAAATTAGCGTGGTACGTAATTAGGTATGTGTTGGGAACTACTGGTCCGAATATACATTTTTTGGTGTTGGATTCCATTTATTGAAAAAAGGCTGTAAGGCTACCTATTACTACCTAATAACTTGCGAAAATGGGAAAAAATATTCAAACTGTTTTCATACGTACAAAGTTGCGGGCATCTGGTAAGAAAATATTTTATTGTCAAATTTTTTCAGTAGCTTTGCAGTGAAATTGTATTACAAACAACATAAAAATAAATGTTTTACAAAGTCAAAGTCAACATTTATTTATTTGTATAGACTAAGTATTTAAATAGTTACTTAAAAATTGTCAAATTAATATGTTTTATATTTTATTTTTACAATTTACAATGAATTCCCACATAAAAAAAAGAATTCCAATATTGCACAAACTCGTCCACTTTTCGCTTACACCACGCAAAAATCCAGAAAAACAAATGCGAAAAACAGCGATTTTCGCTCAATTATTACCATTTCTGCGATCCACAGTTTGAAAGTACAGTTAGAGGATGGATATTATCATGGCTTCTCGATAAATACTGAGGATGGGATGGTGATTTATTTAGTTGTTACCATGAAAACATGGGGTTATTGGGGTTGTGTGTTAGTGTGGGTGAAAATGGTATTAATGCTGTACTAGATGTTGTATCTACGTTGATGTAGTACAATATTTAAAAATGCCATAAAAAGGTCTTCTATTTATTTATTAACTAGCTTTCCGCCCACGGCTTCGCCTGCCTGGAATTTTGTCTTTCACAGAAAAACTTTATCACGCGCGTTCCTGTTTCAAAAACCGGGATAAAAACTATCCTGTCCTTTCCCGGGACTCAAACTATCTCTATTCCAAATTTCATCAAAATCGGTTCAGTGGTTTTGGCGTGAAAGAGAGACAGACAGACAGTTACTTTCGCATTTATAATATTAGTATAGATAGTATAGATTTGGGTAATGTTCTATGAGTCTTCTTCTTCTTCTGCCGGGTCGGCTTTCCCAATCATTTAATTCAATTTCGAACGTCTTCATTCATGAAGTCCCAATACCTGCAAGAATGTTTTAAGTGTGATTTAGTGATATTCAAGATAAATAACTAGGTCTTCCATCGAAAACTACTACTCTAGTACAAAAACAATAACATCAAAAACCAACTGTGTAAGTAATTCAATCAGTTTTAAATGCCACAAAGTTAAGCTTAATATACCGTCGTCCTTTCATAAGCTTTTTAGCAAAAACTTCACAATCAATTCTAAATTTCTTCTGAAACATTAATATTATTAAAGCTACGATTCATCAGTTCCAATTACATGAATCCGATCCGTCTTCAGCTGTAAATATTTTGTAAAGTGTAAGCAACAAACTTCTTAAAACAATACTTCAGATAAGGGTCTTTGCACACTGTATATTGTATAATTAATTTCTTGTTATGAAGACCGATAATAAAATCCACAAAATTAAATGTGACATGCCAAATTGTTAGGGGCCTGCCTGACCATTTAACTGTCGTAGAATAAACGAAATGGAGTACAAAGTGGACGTCTTTATAAATGTAGCGTAGGATGCCCTCTGCTCGATGAACAGACGTCCTCTGAAAACAAAAAAAATGCTACATGTAAAAACAGACCAAAATACAACTTAAACCTACCACGGTCTAGCATACAACCCGTTCGAGCTAACTGCGCATCTCACTGGAATGCGACTCTCCCTCGCACTCATCCGCACAGCCCCGTTCGTACCAGAGCGTCGATCTGACGTCACGGCTGCCAGGTGCGCAGTTAACTTGATCGAGTTGTAAGCAATGTTCAAACGATGTGGTGTGTACAAGGCCTTTTGCATAAACTTTCCACTAAGTAAAACGCAACAGAAATCAGTTAAAGCAATCCGTTATTTTGATACAAAACAAATCCTGACAGGTATTATACCTATTATTGTTTTAACATTTGAAATTCTGAAAATTTTCATCGTTTACTTTGGCCCTCATTGAATTATTTTCATTGTCTATCAATTTTGTTGAAATTTAATGAATCCGAAATTCTCGAAACTCGTTTTTACTGATTTTAATCATTGCAGACTTCTTTAAAACATTTTAATAACGAATAAGTCTGAATAGAAAATTGTTTTATTCTGAAATCTTGTCTAGGTGTGCCAAGTCCAATCTAAAGTATCCGATCTTGAGGTAAAATATTGTGTTATTAGGTCTAACTACAGCCGCCACAAGGTAAATATAGCAGTCTAGCTTTTGCCCGCGGCTGCTCCCACGTGAAATTTAGTTTGTCACAGATCGTCATAAATTATAGCCTACATGTTAATCTGGGTGATAAACAATAATTCTGTAAAGTTTCATCAAAATCCGTTCAGTGGTTTTTGCGTCAAAGAGTAACAAACATCCAGACATCCAAACTTTCGCATTTATAATATTAGTAGGATTGAGGTGTGTAATTTTATGTTAAAGGAATTGTTCTGAAGATAAAAGTACAAAATTTTATTGAGGTGACAGCAGCAGTGAAGAGTCGAGAATGTTGTCTGCATTTCCGTGTTTGCATTCTTTGTGTTAAGTAAGTACTTGGTTTGTTAAGTAAGTCTTTGTTTTTGTTAAATGCTCCCATGATTCGTCCATACGTGTAGGTATAAAAATGCCAATACATCATAGTCGGGAATTAGAGTACTTGGAATGTATGAGATTTTCTCCGACAACCCACGTTTTGGTACGAGGAACTGATACCTTTTATCTTAGAGTAGGTTTGGTATGGATCGAAGTACCTAATAAGTACTCAATAGTTTCAAAGACAAGTCTACTCGTATACCAAGAACTCCGTTAATTAATTCAAAGTTATTTCAATGCTGTAAAGGCGCCCATTCACCCAGATCGTTCACTTATGACAATTCACATACGAGTGAATGCACGATTGAATTCGATAATGAGTTTTATGTCATAAACCATTATGCCCAAAATAGAATCTTGCATTGTATCATCCATCACATAGAGTAGGTAGGCCACCTATTTGGTATACCGACGATCTGGGGGCGGAGTGTGAGTTTATATCAAACGTATTCAATATCGACTGCATCAAAAAATTACATTAGATGTATGACTGATTGTACAGCGCCCCTAGCGGATACTTCAAGAACTCAAATTTTCATAGATATTTTAACGCACTCGATATGGAGTGCGTTTGATGTATAAACTCACACTACGCCCCCTGGTGAAGTTTGCGGGAACTACCTGGATGAGGACAGCGCTAGACCGATCTTTGTGGAGCTTTATAGAAGCTTTTTCCAGCAGTGGAAAACATTAAGTTGAAACGAGATTGTACGGTACACGAGACTGTTCGCAGTAGATCCTTTAGACACTCTAAATGATACTGATTTACACGTACTAGTAGTTTAGTATTTAACGAAATATTAACTTAATTCCAAACGTCAAGCTCTTGTTTACTATGAAACTAAGCAGTTTCATAGTACGGACGACAGCACATCAATCTAAACACAGTGGCATCTTATCTCGTTGTAACACAGGCTGTTTTGCAACAAAAATGTATAACTTGATGTGCTGTCGACTGTACTTGTCACTAGCTTGCTAGCTTGTCACTAGACACGTTTAGACGCTTGTCTAGTGTTAAACGTGTCTAGTGACAAGCCCCGCCCATCAACTTGACAGAAAAATTAAGTAAAAATTTAGTTACCTTCTTAACTACTTAATACGTGTAAATCAGCCTTAATGTTCGGTCGGTGAAAGTGCACACATTACACCGATTTGATAAAGGCTGATTCCTCATACAAATTTTAAGCCGACTAAAGTATCGGGTGTGTCGTAAGAGGCGACTTAGGGACTGCACGCACATCAAACAGAGAACGGTCAGCAGCGCTCTCTGAAAAACATCAATTTTTTAAACTGCGATCTCCAACCCGCCTACCAAGCGTGGCAAACCCTCACTATAGTGGAGGAGGCTCATAGTCCGGCAGTGGACTGTAAAGGGCTGTTGATGATGATGATGATGAAAGTATCGGCCGAGTAAAAGTCTTTAGTCTGCGGATGTCTTCGGCTGAGTTGCATCACCTTACTTTAACCATAACTATGACAATAAGCGCTGGGGAAGAAAGTTTTCGAGTAGCGACTAAGAGCCGGAAGACGTAGTGTGGGCAGGCCTCCCACTAGGTGGACCGACGATCTGGTGAAGGTCGCGGGAGGTGCCTGGATGCGGGCGGCGCAGAATCGGTCTTTTTTTTTTTTTTTTCAGTTATTATCTTTGGAGGAGGCCTTTGTCCAGCAGTGGACGTCTTTCGGCTGAAACGATAACAATAACCGGTGTTTGTAGCGATGGTGGAACCCAGCCTAAAGGTTCAGCCAGACCAACGCGTGCAGCCGGCGTGCACGATGACGATGGCGATGGCGACCAGACAGCGTATATGAATTTGTAGCGATGAGTTCACATCAACGCGTCCTGTCATTGGTCGCTGCGATCTATGCAGCGTCTGCACGCAGCGATCAGCGATTATCGCGCCATTTGTCGCTTTGACGTTTCTGTTTTTTAAATACGTAGATGTAACAAAGCCTATAAAAAGGTTTTACGTAATTAAAAATAATCATAACATGCCACCCACTAGTCTGACCTACTTGAATAATAAAAAATGTTTTAGAATAAAGTATCAATATCAGAATTTATTTTAATGTAATAAACAAATTATTCTATGTAGTTCTCTCGAGAACCCTGATAGGTGTCAACCTCTAGACTTTAATACAGTAATGCTTCTTCAACTTCGGCACCTATCGGTATCAGATAACATTGTAAAATAAAATTGGGGTAGGTATTATCTGCAGAACAAAATTTGTAAACGCCTGGAAAGCGAAAGTGACAGTGTGCGTGACAGTGACAACCTGCACGCGCAGTGGTCGCCATCGCCATCGCCATCGTGCACGCCGGATGCACGCGTTGGTTTGTCCGAACCTTTAGGCCCTTTTCACATGTCCCGGTTGCCGGCTAACCGGCGCCGGGTACCCGGTGGTGAAGTATATGGGCATGCCGGATTAATTACGCCGGTACATGTGAAAGCTACGTACCATGCCCATACACTTCACCACCGGATACCCGGCGCCGGTTAGCCGGCAACCGGGACATGTGAAAAGGGCCTTACTCTACAATGAATCAAGATTGTACCATTACAAAAAATTGTTCCCAGAGAATCAGCTCCTCTAATCCAAGATAAGAATTTGAACCTATTCTGTTTAAACGAAGAAAAAACATACACTTATTTTTGCCAGAAGTCCATTTCCTTCAAAAGGGTCCGTTGTTCACACGGATAATGTGAATTTCAAAAACACCTAGTCTATTTCTAACTACGACCTCTGTTAGACAGACGTCAACGTTCAGTCCTTTGAATCCGGCCAGTGGGGACACACGGAATAGCACTTGCGCTAGAAACGACGCGTGTATTCCACAAGGGATCCCTTCTATTCGCATAACGTGTTTACAACTAATAAAAATTATCTAACAAGTATTAGTGTATAAGCTGTTGGTGAACCTTTTTTTATAAAATAAAAATAAATATACTTTGGCATAATATTTTTTTGCATAAAAGTATTTTTCTGTAAATAATCGAATTGACTTGGATAATTGTAGTGTTAAATAGGTTAAAGTGCAGTGGCTAAGCTAAGCCACCTATTTCATTTTGAATAAAGAAAAGTTTTTATATTAAACGAAACAGAACTCCTCTTCCCACAAATTATACTCATGTTTAAGAAGCACTGGGCAGGGTGGGTACTGATTAGATACATACACATTTTAATCCTGTTTAGTTTGCGTAACTGCCAGTATTCTAACAGAAATAACTCTGAGACTTTACCGCTGAAGTTTTATTTTGAGGCGGGCTCTACCAAAATATCCAACCGTATGTTTCTGCACAAACTACCACGTTCAGGAGCAAGATTTAACGTCACCGTTGACACGGGTCTAAGCTCGCTCGAAAAGTGTGTACTTATGACGTTTTTCCAAAGAAACTTAATATATTTGTGTTATACGTAAAGCAGGTTGTTTTGGAGTCTAATAAATGGAACTTTTGAAAGAAAGCTTTGGAAGGGAAAAGGATTGAACGGCTTAGGGTTCTTTTGCGGAATAATTGATAGTATTTTGTGTACATAAGCATTATGTATTAGATAAATAATTATTTATCAAACAATGTTTTTATTGAACAAGATTTGATAAAAGTGTAGGAAGTAAGAAAATGTACAATAGAACAATGTAAGTACCAAGAGCTAGCAGTGAGTATCGTTGTAAATAAATTAGCTTATTAATAAGCTTACTACTGTTTATTAGTAGCCTAACGTTCCATTTGATACCTTCAAAAGTTAAAAGTCTTTTTGGACGAAATACAAACATTAAAACTATATTTCACAATGAATCTGTTAAACATAAAATTCATTGTTAAGCTGGGTTGCATCATTAACTTTGACTTTAACAAACATCAAAAATCTGTCAAACTCCATAAAAAGTACACCGGTTATCGTAAGAGTAGGCACACACCGTTGATTTTTAGTTGGCCGATAGTTGTGCGCGATTTTAAATTGTATGAAGAATCGGCCAAATCGAATCGGCGTAGTGTGCGCACTCCCATATTATTATATGCCCATACTGATCAACTGCCCGACTAAACTATCGGCCGACGAAAAATCAACGGTGTGCGCCTACTCTTATAGTTACTGTTAAAGTTAGGTGGTGCAACTCAGCCTAAGAACGATAATATTACTCGTATACGAGTATGTTCATCTCAATAATAGTGATTGAAGCAATAAATGTCAGCCTCATGAAATGGCTTGACATAATAAACTATAATTCTATCTTCCAGACAAGTTACAGCCTTGAATTATAGCTTCAAGTCGTAACTTAGCCTCTAGCCTTAGATCTAATATACACCTGGATGGCTATGTCACGGATGTAGTAAATTAATAGGCCTAGGTGCAAATTGATGATGGTTACTGCATCATTGTGGGCTGAGTATCGTTTGTGGACGTTTATAAGCTACTGTCATAGTAAATACAAATGAGTAGGTCATCTTCATAGAAACGCACCGAGCGCGGTTTGTATGTGAGCGCGCCAATATACGTATGCGGCGCGCACGCACACACTGACAAAATTTAGCGTGGATTAGCGGTGAGTTGCCCCGAATTTTTTGATGAAGATGACCTACTCATTTGTATTTACTCTGCTACTGTATAGTAGTTACAACAGGTCTTTTCATCTCCGCGAGTTGCATCGAAACACACGATGACAGTAATCGACAAGACACTCGCGAGCGAGTTTTGACGAACGTACGCGTATTCTTCACCCATTTGCATTGTAAATTAAACTATGTATGATGGAAAGTAGAAAAAACGTTGGTGTACCTAATTAATACTGTGTAGTATTTTTACTACCTAAATAATAATAGAAACACAAAATATTATTCATGCATAAATCATTCCTCCTCCATTTTCCGCAGTTTGGCACCTCACGTCACACATTTTTTACCGAAGTCAGCCCTATGGCATCGGCGCAGTACCGATCACTGACATAATATATTATGTCAACAAAACGTTGTTGGACTCTTGAGACAAGCTTAATTACACCATATTGTTGACAATATTGAGCATACATTTTTTTTAAATAGGTACCTTCCTTCACTAAGAAAACCTTCTGTATGTATTTCTATTCTTCTGTACTTATTATTATTCTGTGGTTATAATGTTAAACCAAGCCTAACAGTCTCCACAACAAACTCTTCAGGCACCAGTTTTTGTCACTAACTAACCAGTTACGTTTTTGTGTTAATTTACACTAAAATCTTGCTCCTCCCGATCTATAGTTCGGCTGAGAGTACCCGTTTGTCTTCTCTTCTTATCGGTTCACTTCAGACGTGATTTCGCTACGAACAACAAACAAACCAAACACCGTATTCGACTCTATCCCTTTGTGTTACGTTCCAAAATGCAGTCGACCAATTGCATCTGCTAGTTTTTCCGGGGAATACCCAAAATTTGCGCCCAACCTAAACTCTTTTTAAGAGAGACTAAGGTTGGTTTTCGCGTGTTCTAATGGTAAATACAGGTTGGTCCGTCTAAGTAGCTGACCGGAGACAGATGACGTCACTATGGGCACTTTCTTGCCTTGTTTTGTTCAGTCCTTAACACTGTTTGGGCAAATGAATGCTGTGACGAGTCATCTGTTTCGTTAACGAGGGCATAGTTCGGTAAACAAAGGATATTGTTGTAAACTTCGTAATGTGAAAATGGGTCGGCTTAACGAACCATGGGAAGAAGATGTATTTTGCAATTCTGTAAAAGAAACCTCTCGTAACGCACTTAAATCGTTATTCAGTCATCGCCCAGTTACTCTACTCTAGACTTCTTATTGATTTAATAATATTTAAAGACAGAATACTAATAAAAATCAGGTGAGATACAGGCCAAGAGCTTCCTCATTGTGTATTAAAAAAAACTAACAAATGTGCATTGTTTGACTTTTAAACGAGGTAAGTAGAGACTGAATAATCATATTATTTTTAAAACATGTGCGTAGACAGTCAGTTACTCGTATTTAGTGTTCATGTGTATTTTATGTAAGAATTTAACACCCGAATTCACAAACATTACTATGAGGTCTCACAGTGCGCGTGGGCGCACAGGGTGACATACGGACCAATCACAGAGCTCTATTCAACGCTGTGCGTTCGATTTGCTACTTCACTTAAGCAAGCGTCGTTTGTGAATACGGGCGTAAATGTTTAATTTTAAAGAAGCAAACGATTCTTTTATCCAGATACTAAGCACACTCTCTATTATATGTAATTGTAGGGGATCTACATTATACATATAATTATTTGGGAAGTGCCCAATAAGTTTCTATTCACGCGGATGACAACACTTTAAGCTAAATAGAAGACTCTTATTCAGTCGTAATAGGGCCCATTTTCCTACAAAAATATACAGTCTGATGAGCCGTCTGTACATACATCATCACAGTTCAAGATCTAATAGGTTCATACCCCAATCTGGTACAATCGCAGAGACAAATCGCTTTCATTTGTCATGGACACCGTGTACAATTACCCTAGTATATCCTTTTGGGTTGTAAGTGATACAGACATATAGTTACTATCAATCCTCTTGATTCGAGTCAGAGATAGAGTATTGAAGTTTTGATTAACATTGTCTTCTTGGCTGTACCTATTTCGATTTTATGGATGACGGGATCGGAATGTTCATTTTACATTTGGTTGACAGTAATTTAGGTATGTGTTGCATGTGTAATTACATAATTTTTAAAGAACATTTCATTACTCGGTATTATACGTGGTCGTTTAAGAAAATATTGTACAAAGTAAGAACACAAAACAATTTGCAAAGACATTAAAATATTGAATAAAAAAGATAATAATTATGTTATATTTAATTTAAAATAAATTCGTAGTAAAAACTTTTTCGTAGTAAAAACTGAAAAAAGTTTTTACTACGAATACTATTTTACTTTTTTGTACGTAACATAAAACTGTTCCATGTTCAAATTGAAAGAGTGAATTAAAAAAAAATTCTTGTATTTTTTAAATAAAAGAAAGCAAAAAAACAATGTTTCGATCTTGTACCGTTCTGTAACTTGATAGCCAGTCACTGTTAAACATTTTAAAGGCATCAGAATTTCTCAAACTCTAAAACTCTAAATCTTGGAGAAACCTTGAGAAAAATCTTCGTCGAACATCATTTTAGGTAAGGCTTGGATAAAATCCCAGCTTACTGAAATTCAAGCAGAGGAGCTTACAGCAAAATAGTTCTGAAATATCCGATGCATTTTTTGCAAAGTGAAATGGAGAATTCAAATTATTTGAGACAGGTGCACATTCCCCGGGCAATTTGTAAATGCATTTGTTCTATAAAAAGCTTCTTGGAATTCACGTGTTTTTCTCGTATTTATAAACTAAATAAGTTATCTTAGTTTAAAGGCTTTTTCCTGTAGAAATGAAAAGACTACTGAGGATTGTAAAATTAAGTTTAATCACTACATTATTTAAAACAAAGTCGCTTCGTTGTCTGTCTGTCTCTATGTATGCTTAGATCTTTAAAACTACGCAACGGATTTTGATGCGGTTTTTTAGGGTTCTTTAATAGA
This sequence comes from Ostrinia nubilalis, assembly GCF_963855985.1. NCBI lineage: Eukaryota > Metazoa > Arthropoda > Insecta > Lepidoptera > Crambidae > Ostrinia > Ostrinia nubilalis. Next base: position 1,894,166 of record NC_087101.1, read on the forward strand.
AAGAGCAATTTAAAAGGAAGGAGTTTAAGTATATTACATTGTATCTGTGCGAAGCAGGGGCTGGTCTCTAGTTCTTGATAAATATTTAGGTACTGAAGACTTTACGAAGATATATGTATGTCAACGTGAAATTGTGAACTCTGTCACTTTATAATATAACGCGTCAGATTGTAAACTAACAGTGGTTTAGGTTAGGTTAGATTGAAATTTAACTACGTCAGATTATAATCTGATGGAATTCACAATTTTACGGTGACATGTATACTATATCATAGTAGCTAGATGTAATTAGTGGTTGTGATCTTCATGGCAGTTTTTCTTTGACATAGAGTTACTGTAAGGAATACTATATCAAATCAGTATATTTTAATTTCATCACTGTCTGTCTTCCCTAATGATTTTATCTTTACTTAGTCAGTTGTCCATGTGCTTTGTTAGTAGTGTAGTACCTACTATCTTTAAAGTATTAATTGCTTAAATAACCAGACTTTGGTTTTATTAAGTTATTCTATAACTTGGTTGAAAGTAATACTAAAGTAACCAAAAAAGGTCATTCTTTTCGGGGCCTTTGAAGAAAGTTTTCTTGCCTTACTTTCAAAATTAAAATTACACCGACCTACGCAAAATATTAATTAACTACACCAAGATGATTAAGAATTTATACAGCCCAAAGGCATAAAAATGAAAAACTAATTAATATAAGTAGTAGGTAGGCTTTGTAGTTCGATTAGTCTCAACTATTAATACTCGTACCGTATACAGGGTGTTCCAAAACTAGCACGTCACATTTAAGGTCGTCGCACATTTATCAACCCGGAAAGGGATCGTAACCGTATCAACTTGAGGCGGTCAGTATTCCTTGTATGAAACTGCATACGCAACGCACACTTATACAGTGTGTTTGGGATAGAGCTAGCGATAATTTAAGGCGATGTTATTTTGTCAATATTATCGACAAAAATGCAAATATTTTATTCAGTTCATATGCCCTTTCCAGGGCACTTATACACGTCCCAAATATACATAGCTTGCCCTACCACCACTTCGGGATAACATATGGGCTGGTGCTAAGAAGAAGTGGCGGAAGAAACTCAGTCACCTTTGTCAGCTTTGTTTTTTAAATTATCGCTAGCCCTATCCCAAACACACTGTACACAGTAGTTCATCTATACTGATTTTAGGCCAATCTGTAAACCCGGTATAATAAGACCAAATATCGATGACCGTTCCATTAACTTTTTCAACTGAAATTATTGCAATTCATTCCAAAAGTTGGGAGGCATACGAAAAAATCATTATTCTTCCTGCAGACCTTTGCAAATATTTGGTGCATGCAAAAACTGTAATTCTTTTGTGAAAAACGTTCGAGCATAAAATCAACACACTATTCACGGATCTGCCTTTGCTGACTTTTGCTTTTCAATGTTTCAATATATGCTACGAAAAATCTACAAATCGAATGTACCTAATGACTTTTGCAAATTAATATTAAATAGATAATAATATCTTAAACTACAACGGGAAAGTTGGGTTGCACCATATTACTTTAACTTTAACAAACGTCAAAATTCTGTCAAACTCCATCCAAAAAGCACCGGTCATTGTTATAGTTACCGTTAAAGTTAGGTGGTGCAACCCAGCCTTAGAACAAGCCAACTAAAGCAAACAGAAAAATATCACCTGTTGGGAATTGAACCCGGAACACTGGGGAGGTTATAATTATTATATTGAAATTATTAGTTCCCAATGTCGGTTTAAATCATCGGGTCTCATTTTCAGTTATTTTATTTCCATTTGACCCCAAAAAGGTCTTAATGCTTACCTTCCATCGAATCTGTGCACAAAGATTACACGAATCTGATAAATATTAAAAAACCGACAAGTGTAAGCCCGCTTTTCTTTCTGCGACCCCTTACGAGAGTGTTTTTGTAAAATCTACTGAATTAAAATTGAGGTGAGACCCCAATTCATGTAAATGAGTGAATAAGTCACTCGCTGGGTCTTATAGTATGGAAGTTAGTAAACGAGATCGTCACGTGATATTGTGGCATTTTATTATTTAATTTTTAGTTGTATCAGTTGCTAATTTGAAACTAGAAGACATGTAGGATTGTACACGATTTCCTATCTAAAGCGTATTCTAGTACGTACAGACTAGTCTATACGACAATAACTGTTTTCATTGAAATTAAGCGATGACGTTATGGATGACAAAATAAGGTCAAATCATGATAGTTTGAGTAAGGTACAATCTTAATATTCTCATTGCAAATGTGCACAGTCGATTCGTTTTTGTGACAAAAATGTTTATTATCTCCGTCTGATACTATAGACTCTCAAGGTTTTAAAATAATATATTTTCATGCCAAGAAATACGAGATAAAATACCAGTAAATTTCAAAACAAGTGAAAAAATATTTTACCAGTCTAGGTAAATTATTTGAAAATTCGTAATTTCCTCCAATGATCAACATCCGTCGGAATCTTGAAACATATTTCAATCCGCGCCGATACGAAAAAAACCGAAAACATCCCTTTCCCCTTTGATGGTCAATTAATTTAAAAAGCCCAGAAAAGGGCCCATATCTCCCACGGATCGGCCTCGGGGGTGAAATTCCTGTATTCAGAGGGATTTTGAGGGAATATTAGTGTTGTCAATAAAATTTTTCGTCTGTCGATAGTTCAACCCATGGGTATCGATATGGATAAAATAAAATAATTAAGTGATAGCTACGTAACCATAGGTCAAATGACAGCGAGATTTCAAATGCGCTTCAGATTTGTATGCTCTGTCACGTCATAAATGTCAATGTCACCCCTTCTGTGCCCATACCTCAGGTACTGACTCAGCTAAGCGCTGGCCTATAATTATTATTATTATTTTTTTTTTTTTATGTGATAGGAGGCAAACGAGCAAACGGATCACCTGATGGTAAGTGATTACCGTCGCCCATAGACACCCGCAGACCCAGGGGCGTTACAGGTGCGTTGCCGGCCTTTAAGGTAAAGATACGCTCTCCTCTTGAAAGCTTGCAGGTCGTATCCGTCCGTATTATACAAATAGTAGGCATGAGAAGATGAAAAGCACATAATACAATTTAATAATTCTTTGTGTTAAGCTGATTGTCAGCTTGGATATACAGTGTGTCCGGGCATGTAGTGATCAAACTTTAAGGGCCAAATCTAGGTACAATTTTATCGACAAAAATACTTCCACTTTGGGGCTTGACCCATTTATCTCAAAATTACAAGGATTTAAGTTTTTAATTTTTAGTTTTCACCTCTTCCTTTAAAAATTTTTGCTTATTAGTGTTAAGCTACCCACGCTATCACTTGTTTTTGAAGGAAGAGGTGAAAACTTAAAATTCAAAACTTAAATCCGTGTAATTTTGCGAGAAATGGGTCAAGCCCCAAATTTGAAGTATTTTCATCGATAAAATTGTCTATAGATTACGCCCTTAAAGTTTGATCACTACATGCCCGGACACACTGTATACTATTAGGATTGCATAAAAGAGGAAAATATTTTGTGTGCACTGTCCGTAGTAAATTAAGGTAGCCTTTATTAAATTATTCCCTGTGTGGGTAGAGACGTCATAGTAAAAACCATTTAAAGCATACTAAATTTTGTTATTTGTTTCCAAGGTTAGCTAGGACCAAAATACATTACATTATTTTTAAACGTTCTGTGTCTGTATTTAGAAAATAGTACCAGTATTTAGAGATTAGTAAATTTTTTGAAATTAATAAAAAGGACTTAAAAAAATCAATGTAAACCGTGAAGAGGAATCATCGAATTTTTTTATCGATAAAAATCCATACATCCCTAACTGACGAAAACGCCTTGGAGGCTAACGACTTTCTTGCGGGTCCAATTAATTAATTCGTACCCAAACTGATAAATAAGAGATGAGTATTCGTCTCTACCTTATTTTTGTACCTGTTTCGGTTAATTCTGGGCTTCTGTATAATTGAATCTATGGCTTCTGTCAATTGGAAATGTATTTGTGGGTCTGCAAGGTATGACATGCTTTTAGCAAATTAAATTGAACTCAAATGATTATGTTGGCCTGGACGGTCTGTCATAGAATTCCTTTAGGTGACTAAAAAATAAAACTGCCTATTCAAAGAGAAAATAATCTTCTATACTTATACTCGTAATAAATCTGTAGAGAGGTCAATTCTGTACATGAAATATATTTTCAAAATAACTATCAGGGGGTGATTAGTGATCGATACTGATTCCCGAAATTCTCACGGGAACGGGAATTAGCGGGAACATCCTTTTGTATGAAAAATCTAAACCGCGTAAGATAGATGAGGGGGGTAAAACGGGATCCACGCGTACGAAGGCGGCCGCTAGTCTATACTAATATTGTAAATGCGAAAGTAACTCTGTCTGTCTGTCTGTCTGTTTGCCTGTCTCGCTTTCACGCTTAAACCACTGAACCGATTTTGATGAAAGGTATAGAGATCTCTGAGTCTGAGTCCCGGGAAAGGACATAGGATTGTTTTTATCCCGGTTTTGAAACAGGGACGCGCGCGATAAAATTTTTCTGTGACAGACAAAATTCCACGCGGGCGAAGCCGCTGGCGGAAAGCTAGTTACCAATAACTTAATAATTAATTTAAGAAATAGGTCGCTTGCTTGGTAAATAAAATTTCAACACCTTTACCACCCACATCGTATGAAGTCTTAGTAAATATCATAAAATCATTCAACAAATTAATATTATGAAATTGAAATAATAAGAAGTTAGCGCCGCGCTCGCTCTGAACTTCAATAAGGTCAAATTAAAAAAAAAGACAATTTAAGCGACAGTAGCCGAAAGGTGAAGGTATCGGACTCGCCGACTCGTGATCCGAGGAACGCGGGTTCGATCCCCGCCGACGTTGGACTAGTGAATTTGATTCGAAATTAGTAAATTTGAAATTAAAAATTTGCTAATTTTTCTAATTATACAGGATGTTTGGCGGAAGGTTAGACAAACTTCGTAGGTGTATAGGTAAGGTCATTTTAAGAATACAAGTTCGCCCATTTGACCCTAAGCGAGCTACTTTTTTTTAATTGATATTTGATGATTGAATATGATTTTTTTTTTATTGTTTTTGTTTCTTTTTTTCCAAAATTTGACCTAAAAACTGCCTCAATTTTTTTTCTCGCGTGTTTTAACCGCTTTTGTTATTTGATATTAATATCGAATTTATGTCTTTAGTGAAATAAAATACATTTCAGATCCAGATAATGAGTGGATAGCTAGTTACGAGCCGCGAAAGTTTAACAAAGGTACAAACCACGATAAAAAATTAAACTTGGAATTCGATTAAAAAAAAAGTTGATAGTGGATTGCCAATGATCTTATAAACATCTCTAGCTTCTCTTCTTTCCAATGATATGTCACATGTAGTAATTAGATATTGAAATTCGTCAAAAATTCAAAGTTTAGGGAAGAAAATGGAACAATAATACAAAAGTTATCCATAGAAAGTAGATTTTGAATTTGTATGAAAGATGTAGGACTGTTATACCAACATACCATTAATCTTTACTTTTTTAATTTAGAATAGAATTTAACTAATAATTGGTACTCGGAAATTCATGACAGCTTAGAAGACGTTTGATCTCCAAAAAAAATAATTTCGCTTAATTAAGTTCTTAGAAAACGTGTATGTCAGTATGACATTTATATACCTACTTCCGTGTATCTGCAGATAGCACGTGAAAGCATAGGTTGTGCCGCAAACTTAGTACATTTTGAGACGGACTGTCAAGATGACTCAAAATGGACTACCTTCATAGAAAACTAAGCGGTCCTAATATAAACTTACACGAGCGGAAAATCCGCGTAATTTCCAGACGCTCTTATTATTAATACCGTAGAGTCCGTCTACCTTTATTACACTACAACGAATCTAGACTACCTTCCCTCATCGCGTAAAAGCCTAATTCATTTATCGTAAAACCTACATGCACACAAAACTTTCGAATTCGCGTTCCATTTTGAAAATTCGAACTCCGCCGCACGTAATGTACAAGTTTGTGCCCGCCAGATGGCTCTGCATAGGGTGCCAGTACCCCAGTACTGGCAGTGTCGATACATAGGACATAACCCGGCGTTGTACGCTTTTGCCCTGTTGACGTTCCCGTTAGCCTCCGGTCTTCAGTCTCTCCCGATCTGTCGGAGAGGACGCACGTCGGTCTCGCATCCCTCCGTTCACTCGTCCCGCGGATTTCGAAAAAGAATAACAGTTTCAAAACATGTTCAGTGAGAGTGATAATGTTGACACGTGATCACTGGAATGGTTGCTGTTCTAGCGGAAAATTTTGAAGGTAAGTTCTACTTTTAAAAGTTTGAAGAGTTTCACTTGTTTCAACTTTCAATTGTTTTCAGTTTGCAAACTTTAAGAGGAACAGTTTTGAAGTGTATACGAGTTGAGTATTCAATTACCTGACTACTTTAAAAGGAAATGTTTTTTGTTAAAAATAAAAGTAGCATGTGCCCAAAGCTGTAATTGGACAGCGTCAAGAAAATGATTTCACCGCAAATAAACAAAATGTCGTATAATGAATTCTCGCTTTTTTCCCGGGAAATCTTTGTGTATCTCCCAAGGACCATTTTCTTTAATAAGGTCTGTATATCACGGCGTTTTGACGTACATTTGTTATTCGTGAGGTTTTATCTTTTGATTAAAAACCAGCCGTAGTTTTTGAACTAAAACAATGAATATTTAGTATGCAAAAAACTACCGGGGTTGAGGAAAAACCTTAAAAGTTTCATAAACTTGGAAGAAACTTAGGGGCGTTAATTACATTGTTATCTTAGTTTATGAAGAAGACTAACAAAGGGCTTTGTTTTTTAATAAAAATATTAGCTTAATAATTGTAGGTGCTTTACGATAACTATTTTCTGAAACTGAAAACCTGCCCGACGGTAGGACGACGTTTGTTTTTTTCCAATACTAGTATGTTCAGCAATGGATATGTTATTTAATAATAAGTAAAATACATTATTAAAAATAATCTCGTCATACGAGTAAATGTATTTTTAAATACCTACCTTCATGAATATTTTAGAAACTTCATTAACTATTTCGAAATGCTCATCCATATTATTTGCTCCCAGCGGGTTGAGAACCTGCAACTGCGTCTGGCGCAGTATACAAACCGCCACCATATTTTTAGGCGAGGGTAACGAGTGGGCAAAATATGTTTTTTTTTTCGTTATGTTGTTGAGTCAAAGTTATATTTGAATTTCATAATATTTAATCATAAACATCTTTTAAATTAAAACGCAGAAGTGGGTATTATCAACAGGTTTTTCCAATTTTACAATATCATGTTAATCTTTGTATGGAGCAATCATTAAACAGACTTGATTGAATATCTCCAAATTTTCAATAACAATTTAAAATTTATTTATTAAATAATCGAGTTGAAGTAATCAAGAATCGTTATTACAATTTCCGAGTCCAAATCCTGGTTTAATTTATAGTTCATAGTGGGGATTAAGTTAAATGAGAAAATATTGTTGCATATGATTACACTCGTAACACTGATTACCGATTACCGATTTAATGAGTAGTTATGGTCATTACAAACATAAGTTTGTTAATATCCACCTACTTACTGCACGCGTCCCGTCTTTGTTACCTTCTCAAGCCTAAACCACTAAACAAATTTTGATCGGTTTTGTTATAGAGACAAATTTAAACTTAAAGATCTAAGGATCTAGACTTAGATTTGCGTATACGTATTTTTGCGGGATCGAACCACCACCTCTGGCCTTGTATTCCGGTATGCGAACCACTAGACCAAACTGACTCAATACTTTACCACATTAGCGCATCAGGTCTGACAATTTAAGCAGTTACACAATGTGGACTGCAAGCTGAAGTGGCAATGGGCAGGGCACATAGAACGCAGACCTGACGACCGATGGGGCAGCAAGGTTCTGGAGTGGAGGCCACGTACCGGAAAGCGCAGTGTCGTCAACCCACAAGGTGGACGACCTCATAAAGGTAGCGGAAAGGCGTTGGATGCAGGCCGCTACCAATCGGTCAATGTGGAAGTCATTGGGGGAGGCCTATGTTCAGCAGTGGACGTCCTATTGCTGAAATGATGATGTGGACTCAGTCAGGGCACAGCAATTTTGTAAGGAGACACTTCACTTCCAAGTTCCAACAACCCATAAGATATAAGAAGCTGATACATTAACGTCCCATTTAAGGTATTATTTCTTTATCGCTTCCGCGGCCTGGAAATCCGATACGTTCCCATAAATCAGTAATCCCACAGTGTCTTCAAACCAATACCATTTCTATCCTTATTGAGTTGTACCAAATAATGACTGTTTCCACCCCAATCGTTAATAAAATAAAAAGGATTTAGGGAGAGGCCCCGGATCCTTTACAAGGAGAGCGGGATGAATCGAGTATTTTAACTGAGACTGTTAGTGTTGTATCATTTTGGAAAAAAAATGGCCAGGCGTAAACAAGCAAGCAGACACGATTTTCTTTTGATTGGAACCGCCAACGGCTGAAAAAGAAAAAAAATACAATAACAAAAACCTTTTAACTCATTCGAAAACATTAAAACCTTTCTGCTGGCCGCAAAAAAAAAAAAACAAACATAAAACGCTTTTAGTTCAAAATTGTTTGCTGTTTACAAAATGTAAGCTAAAATTCTTCTAGCGTGACATGTTTTTGAATCATTTGGTTTTAAGAATCAGTCAACTGAAAAAAGTAATGCTTTGACGTATTTTCTTTCGGCCAAGGGTGACGAAAGTTTTGCAACAGTATTTCGCGTTATAATTTTTTGTCGAAAATAATGAATTTTTAAAATCGTGTTAAGTTGTCTGGTTCGGTTCAATGATTCGATGTTCGAATAAGAGTCTCATCTACTCTGGATACCAATATTGCTTAAAATATTTGGATTCTGGTTTAATAAAAACATAAACCTAATTACTTGTCATTGCGTGATTAAGTTAGTAAAGTTAAAATTTAGGCTGGGTGGCACGGTGGGGTGCCCTCTTAGACGCATAACATTTTTCATCATAATTTAGTTTGGTATAACAGTATTTGCATAAAGTTTTTTCGCATAAACTTTGATATGCATAGTTTTCGAAATGCATAATGGTTTCTTAGGCATAATAATAACTTTCTCTAATTTTCAATACCAGAATTTAAATAATCATAAGTGTAAAGAACATAATTTTTATATACATAAAGTTTGTTTTTAATAAAATACTATAAACATAATTTAATTATTTATAACATTTAAAGTCATAAATATTGTCTATAAGAGCAACCAACATTGAAGAGTAAATAATTATGTATTTGTGATGTTGCGAACGATCCTCCTTCCACCTTTTTATACTCTTTCGGCCTATAGATTTGCAAAAACTAAATTCTCTGTATCATTGTCATTTTTGTTATTAATTTTTGACCTGTTTCTTAGAAAACTTAAGCTCGTGAAACTACATTCTGTTTGATCTTGAATCCCTCTTATCTATTATAACGCACATATTATACAGTCCACATTTCTTTTACAACATTAAGCTTGCCTGGTCTGAAATTATGTTGATCCCGACTGGCCGTGGTCTCTTCCACGTGGTACTAGTCTGCCCTATACTAGAGTGTAATTTAAAAGCCGGAGGCGCGGAGGGAGTGCGGTCCTCGCTCGCTGTAACATATATCCGGCAGCCGTGCGAGCTGGAGCGGCTGAGGCTGGTCGCCGAAGGCGACCAGCAAGCCGAAGCTGCGGAAGCGAGCATGGCATGCCGGGTATATGTTACGCCAGAGCGGAAGGACCGCACTTCCCGCAGCGCCGGAGATAAGGCAATCCTAATGCTTGCTTGCATGCTTGCTTGCTTGCATGCATGCTTCCTTGCTGCTTGCTTGCATGCTTGCTTGCTGCTTGCTTGCATGCTTGCTGCTTGCTTGCATGCTTGCTTGCTGCTTGCTTGCTTCTTGCTTGCTGCTTGCTTGCTGCTTGCTTGCAGGCTTGCTTGTTTGCATCCTTGCTTGCATGCATGCTTACATGCTTCCTTGCAGCTTGCTTGCATGCTTGCTGTTTGATTGCATGCTTGCTGCTTGCTTGCATGCTTGTTTGCATGCTTGCTTGTCTATTTATATTTGTTAACTTATAACATTTTTATATTTCATATTTGTTAAAATTATGGTATTTTGTATATTATGAATGATAATATTTATGGCATTGGTTTAGATGCCAATAAATGTTATGCCTAGAAATCGTTATTAAAAAAACAAGTATACAGAAAAAATATATACTAAAATATTATTATAATAAAAGTGGTTATGGCAAAAAAAATATGCCTTATGAATTATTCTGTATGATCGTTATGCGAAATGATGAGTATGCCAAAAAACTTTATGCATTCTTAAATTATGACAATATTTTTTATGCAACCGAATATGGACCCGGCACGGTGCACCGTCTTAGTTACTTTGATTTTAACAAACATCAAAAATCTTCAAACTCCTTACAAAAAACCCGGTGTATTTTGTATTGTCGTTAGATTTACGATAAAAAATTGGTGGTGCAACTCAGTCTAAGTAAAATTTAAACTCCAAATGCAAAAAAAAAAACGTAAAAACATATTCCATCTTACGCGTAGTCGGGTAAAAAAAAACCCGATTCCGCTGCTTCTTTCCCCTCACTACACACAAGGACGGATTAGCGTGTGACGATGTCTTACGTGAAAAATGTCCCCAAGGGCAGGGTTTAAGGATCCCCGATCCCCGTCCCCGATCCCCAATACGTCGCCAAATGCACGCGTGATAACTGATTGACTTCGTTAACGTTAAACAACGGACTTCCACGTTCGATATTGACCTTTTTATTGTTATTTGTAGTAATGCTCTGTAACGGGCGAGTCTGATAAATGGTTTTAGTTGGGCTTTATTAAAGAATCTACTCGGATTGCAAGCTTATTTTATTCAAATCTTTCAATTATTAATCTTTAATTAACGAGAATCATCAGTAAAACTGGGCGGTTCTTAGTTGTTTATCACCCGTATTCTCAAACGATGCTTGCTTAAGTGACGAAACGGTGAACACACAGCGTTGGATAGAGCTCTGTGATTGGTTCGTGTGTGGCCCTGTGCATCCATGCGCCCTGTGAGACCTCATAGTAATGTTTATGAATGGTTTATTCATAAAGGGAACATACTCTAGATATACGCTACTAAATATGATCGGGGTAGATAATTGACTTGGTTAGCGCTAAATAATGTCCTCTCATATTGTACGTGTTGTATTGACCATCACGTATGGCGTGCTTTTTGATTTTTATGTCGCTTCGGGGCAGGGGCTGAAAGTGTATGTAGGTTGTACCTAGGGAGAAGAAATACCTAGTATTTTGTTGAAGAGAAAACTTAATGCCGGGTAACTAAGAAAAAATATTTGAAAACTAACGCCCATAGTCACAAATATTATGAGGTCTCACAGTGCGCGTGGATGGGGTCACACATGAATCAATATAGAGCTCTATTCAACACTGTGCGTTCGATTTGCTGCTTGTTGAAATGAAAACTTAATGCCGGGCAGTGTAACTAAGAAAAAATGTTTGGAAACTAACGGCCGTATTCACAAACATTACTATGAGGTCTCACAGTGCGCGTAGACGGGGTCACACATGAACCAATACAGAGCTCTATTCAACGCTGTGCGTTTGATTTGCTGCATCACTAAAGCAAGCATCGTGCATGTAAATACGGGCGTTAATGCCGGGCAGTGTAACTAAGAAAAGTTATTTGAAAACTAAGTCGTGTTATCAGGAGTCTCAGATATTTTTTGCTGTTTGAAAAAAAAATCGAGTGCCTTTGATTGATTTCATTGCATGACGCATTAATTACTTAAGCAATAAATATTTTCTGTCACAGAAACTGAAATAAACGTGGGTCAACCCACGGTCAAAAGCTAGTTCATTTGTATATTTGCATTTTAATTCAGCAAACATTCGCAATGTTTTATTTATGCCCATTTAAAACGACACTTGGAGTTAATGCAGAGAGCATGTGAACACTTTGTGTTTCCTTTTGCGAGTTAAGTTTAAAGGTTAGTGCAGTTTCTTCGTAGAATATTCAACGCTGGAATTTAATTTATTTAGTTTGTAAAGTGCTTTATACATAATAATGCTTATTATATTATAGCTTTATCTATCTAAGAAACTAGTAGTTAAAAATTGTATGTTAGCACAGAATAATAATAAGTACTACGTACAGAAGTTTTACTTCGCGAAGGTATTTAAAAAAATGTATGCTCAATGTCATTAACAATATGGTGTAATTTAGCCTGTCTCAAGAGTCAAGCACCATTTTGTTGACAAACGTCAGTGATCGGCACTGCGCCGAAGCTATAGGGCTGACTTCGGTAAAATGATGTGACGTGCGGTGCCAAACTGCGGAAAATGGCGGAGGAAATACATGATTTAGCATGAATTATCATGAATAATATTAACTACTTATTTACCTCTCAGTGTCTTGAGGCAACTTAAAAAAGTACATTCTGTGTTTTTATTATTATTTAGGCAGTTAAATACTGCACAGTATTTAGTACACCATTTTCTTTATTTTCTTCCATCATACACAAGAATACGCGTGCGTGAGTCAATGTTCGCTCGTATGTGAGGCCTTGTCGAATAGTATCCTGTAGGTGGGCCATCGTGCGTGTTTTGTTTTCGATGTAAACTCACGGAGATGAACAGGCCTGATGTTATTTTCAAATGAAAAAGCGTACAAAACGAACATTTCACTTAACTCCAGAAGTAAATAAGGTAAAAAAATAGATTATCCATATTCTCCAAAATAACAGAAATATAGGATTTCGATTTAATCGTCCTCAGAATGAATCAGAAACTCGATACGGTAAAAGTTGATCTACTCCATTTTTTCCGAATAAAACGCCAAAATTAGCTTGTATTCTGCTTACCCAGGAGATTGAGGGCGAAAACTCATTTATTCTTTGGCAGGAATATTAAAGTTATGAAAAAAGCACAAAAAGTGTCATTGAACCCGTCATTTTAGCAGCAGGACGCCTACATTAAGCATAATAACGTTGATAAACGACCGTGTACAATTTTAATTTAGAAGACCAAGCATCATTTTCCATGGCCTGAAGTTTCAGTTGGACTCGTGATAACAACAATAGAAGTGAAATACAGAAGCTAAATAAGAAACAGTCAACAGATCATTAGACTAGGTACATATTTTTATTGTAAAACTAGCTATCCCTGCGACGTTTTTGCAAAATTTTTCTTTACTGCTCCGCCTCTATTGGCTGTAGCGTGATGCTACACAGGGTGGAATTTTCTAATGCCACCTGGAGGGAAAGTAGGTACTCTTAATACTGTACATTGAAAATTTTACTCAAAGAAAACATTCGCTCATTTTTGAATAGAACGAGAACTGAAATAGAAATGCCACCTATATTACAATATTCCACCCTGTATGTAAAGCAATTGACAGAACTGGTAGATTTTCATGCAAAAAAATCCGTATTGTGTGACTAATTGTTGCTAGGATGCTATCATTATCTATAACACCGACAGTCTTGGCTACTTTTGGTTTTAGCTAATGAGTTTTCTACATCTAATTCCACTATGTCTATGACTGAAGAAATATTTACTCAAACTAACTAGAAGTGACGTAATTACAAAGATTTATCGTTTTTAATTTCTTTTGCAGAAGGCCTACGGATTAACAGCGAAGTAGAGAGACAGTTCTGAATAAATAATAAAGCAAATGAGATTTTTTTCGGGTACTTACAAAGGGAATATGGTCAGTAGAATCGATACAGCCGCAATTATCATCATCATCATCTCAGCCATAGGACGTCCACTGCTGATCATAGGCCTCCCCCAAAGCTTTCCATGTTGCCCGGTTGGTAGCGGCCTGCGTCCAGCGTCTTCCTGCTACCTTTATGATGTCGTCGGACAGCCGCAATTATTGCAAACATTATCTTGAAAAGTGACAATGTTAAGGTCACTGATAGAGTTAAATCTATGCTCGAGTAGATTGATCACATTTTTGACAAAGATGGAGATGTTGATGACACATTTTTGTTTGTTGAGTACATAATGTAACTCATTTATAAACGTCGCGTTAAGACCCGTTTCTCACTATTTTAGTTGAAATGGAACGCGAAAGTTTAAAATATTATATTACTATGAGGTCTCATAAATTGTGCGTGGACCTACAGGACGACACACGAACCAATCACAGAGCTCTATTCAACGCTGTGCGTACGATTTGCTGCTTCACTTAAGCAAGTATCGTTTGTGAATACGGGTGTTACTCTTTTACAGCTCATAAGATGCCCTAGTGCTTGAATTGAGCTCATAAATTTAAAATGCTATCACAGATTGATATTGTGCTGTGTACTATCCTTAAATAAATAAATAAATAAAATGCAGTCGTCTATTCTATATTTTGTCAAATATTTATTGACTTGAGCACTATAAAAACCTTGGTAAAGGGTGCCTACTGGACCTTATGTCACTACCCTCTTATTCTTGGAAATAAAAGAAATGCTTGGTGATTTTTTGCGTAAATAAATGAGGCTTGAAGAATGTCATAGGTGTTTTAGGGTATAGAAATAAAAGTCTCCGGGATGATTTCATATGTCTTGACAAATTGGAAAATAAATCTAGTTATTCTTTTAAGGTAATGGAGGTTTTTTATTTAACTTTACCGAAAGATTAGACAGCATAGATCAATCAATTATTGAGAAAAAATGTTGGTAATTGTTTTAGAAAAATAGTTGTTGAATGATCCATCTCACTCAATCATGGCAGCATCGTAAAGCGAGTGAGGGAGTCAAACAAATCTCCTAATTAATTTAATATATCAATCCTATCCTATCCAATTATAAGGCAATATCAAATAAAGAAAACGTCGTATTGACCCTACCTTCCATTAGGCCATGTATAAAGGATGGCAAAGTCAACAGTCCCCGAAGCAGAATAAATCTTTTAAACAAACTGACGGGCCTTAGACATGCCCGTATGTCACGGGTTAAATCGGAATTAGGCTGCGACCAGACTAATGGGACTTTTTAAATGAAACGAGTTTTAAACGGAATTTTTAACAGAAAACATTTTGATTATTACAAATGAGGTACTGAAAAAGCGTGTCAGGATATCACATTTTAACGCAAAATATTTTTGTGCCTATTGACCTACTCGTTACATAGTTATTATGTAGGTAGATAGACACTAGACAGACACACACATCTACTTAAGTAAGTGACAAGTTAAGGCTGAGTTGCACCACCTAACTTTAACAGTAATTATAAGGATAACCGGTGTGTTTTTTATGATCATTAATTTTTACAGATTTTTGAAGTTTGTTAAAGTAAGATGGTGCAATCCAGTCTAAATTTTGATATATGATTTGATTTTCTACATATTTTGGGAACCGATCACTTCTAGGCAACTTTGAAAGTCATAAAGTAGATGTTGTATCACCATCCAATGAATTCAGCTTTTTCCTTATCTTTATATTTAAAAAAACAAGCCTTAATTAAAACGTTTTACAAATTACATCTCCAATTCAACTTCTTCGTAAAAGCAACATTGACTTTAAAAATTAGGCGCTAATTTCTTGCCATTTGCCATCTTTCTTAAAGCATTTGTCACTTCCCGCCGTCCCATGAAGAATGGTGATGTCCGTTGTTCCTTGGAATAATAAGTTTCCCTCGTCAGGGGGCGTTTTTTGTTCCAATCTGGGCAAATTACTCTTTTGTTTCGAGTCCGGGTGTTTTGGAAGAGTTCGGTTTTGGGATGCAGGGCGCACGGTCGGGATTGGGTAGGTGCTATTGTGACGTGTTTGAATGGTGGTAATAATTTTACATCATGAAATATTTGACAATTAAACACCATGATATACCGGTACACCGGTTTATACGGTGCGCAATACGTTTTGACCATGGCACTTGTCAGGCTGGCACCAACTCCAACAGTATCTATCATGATATGGTAGGAATAATTTTGTCCTATTAAATACACTTTTAAAATTCACTTTTTGGCATTTTTGGGAATCGTCAGTACAAGCAGAAACACACGACATATCGGTTTGAATAGCTTGAACGCCAAATGTATTCTTTTATAAAAAACAAATTGAAACTTAAAGTACGTGCTCGACTCCGCATACAAACGGGAGAGCTAGAAGTGTGGACAGAAATTGATCGTTGGTTCTAAACACTTACGAGTGAGCTCACGGTGTTACCAGCTAACTGCGTACTTAGGTACCCGACTTAGACACAATGAATTGCAAAATCTGGAATGAATTAAGTGAAAAATTACCCATATAAACCATACAAGTTTGTCTGGTAAAGTAAGGCCGAGTTGTACCATCTTACTTTAAAAGTAACAATAACCGGTGTTTTTGTATGGGGTTTAACAGACTTTTGACGTTTGCTAAAGTTAAAGTAAGATGGTGCAACCCAGCCTAAGGAACTTTGAGATCAAGTCAGTTTATTGCTACTATTTCTCGCTTGCAGTTTTCTTCTAAACAGAAGAAAGAGAAGTACAGGATTCACAAAATGTAATAAAATTAGTATGATACTGACGCTGTTGCCTGTCTTTGTGGCTAATCTAAAATTGCATTTAATCATCATCACAGGACAGGACACTGGTGAACATAGGCCTCCCCCAATGACTTCCACGTCGCACGGTTGGTAGCGGCCTGCATCCCGCTCCTTCCTGCTACCTTTATTAGGTCGTTGGTCCACCTTGTGGGTGGACGTCCCACGCTGCGTTTTCCGGTACGTGGCCTCCATTCCAGAACCTTGCTGCCCCATCGGCCGTCAGTTCTCCATACTATGTGGTCTGCCCACTGCCACTTCAGCTTGCTAATCCGTCGGGCTATGTCAGCGACTTTAGTTCGTTTACGGATCTCCTCATTTCTGATTCGATCTCGTAAAGAAAAACCGAGCATGCATTTAATATTTTTTTTGGTTTATCTATTTAAGATACAAATGGTTTATTTTATACGGCCAAACATACAACCCGAAGCCAACTGCGCACTTCGTTGGAATGCCACTCTCCCTCGCACTCACCCGCACACCTCCCCGCGTTCGCTCCGTCCGTACCAGAGCGAAGATGTGACGTCACGGCTGCCAGGTGCGCAGTTAACTCGATCGGGTTGTTACTCACCTTACATTAAAGCGAAAAGTTTTCATCCAAGTGAAAGTTTCAAGCTCAATACACAATCCAAGTTAGGTGCTTCATATTTTTTTGCTCAGGAATCCTTTAACTCCCCCATTCTTGTGTTATCTAAGATTTCCCTTGGTCCAGTAAAAACTGAACTAACGACCAATTCTGATTAAAAACCGTTTTTAATTAAACAACCCCTGAAGTAAGTAGTACCGCTGGAATGGGAGTTCTCTTAAGTGAAAAAGTTGAACGAAAAAAGTGTTCCTGTTTTAAGCCCTGAATAAACTTGGGATCGATTCTAAAAAGAATAGTTTTGGTACTTAATGATGGTATTTTAATTAAGGAGATAAGTGGTATTAATTCCAAACACTTTATTTTTATTAGTAACTAATTTTTATTTAAATATTCTACTGATACTCGTAAATTAAGAACACCGATTGTTCCATTGTGAGAAATTAACCCTTTATGTTTTGTTGGAACTTAAATCGCCTCCGGTGGTAGTTGAACGACTGTTCATTTGTCGGGCGACTGATCTGGACCTCTAAGCTACGAATGGATTTAATTTTCACTTGACAGCACAACAGACTACTCATTTTTGTTGCAAATTCGCTCCAATTACAATTGCACAAGATCCATGGCGTTTAGATTGATGTGCCGTCGGCTGTACATTAAATTATAAAGTGTAAGACATCTTTATCCACAAAATATTATTACCAAAGGCATGTCCCCCATAAATAACGGCACTTTCTAAGCGAGAAAACGTTGACTGTGGTTATTTTGCCTTCCCCCTTTGAATGAAAGTCCGCACCTCCCCTTAGCAAAATAATTTACGGTTTTACAGCTAGATACACATTTTTGATAGCCATTCGAAATTCGTTTATTATTTTCCAACGCGCTTTCTTTCTACCCAAAACGAGCCTTCATTTTTTATAACTAAAAGTCGGTACATTAATATTCTTTAGCCCTTTTAATATATTCACTTCCCTAAATAAATTAACTCTGTAAATAAGTTAAGAGTTCTAAAACAGTAATAAAGGGCGAGAGGTCCAAAACTTTGGGCATTTAAACACTTTTACGAAGTTTTAACATATTGTAATTTGGCGGTGATGTAGGATAAATTTAAATTGGGCTCTTATTTGAATCAATTTAAGACATTCGGGTGATTGTGCTGATTCAATATTGTTTTCTGTAACTATAGGGACGTTTCTAATAGTTGGAAGTTAATCTTTTAGGCCGTTATTATAGTTATTTTCAAACAAGGGGCGTCCACTACTGGACAAAGGTTTCCACAACGACCGGTCCTTGACAATCCCTTCACTAGATCATGCACCGAGTGGGAGGCCTGCCTACATTATTCCCCAATGACCATCAGTTCCACAAGCTAAGTAAGTGCTAAAAACCAGCGCTGTGTGTGTGAGCGTCCTCACGGCACATACTCGTAGGTACCTAGATTCTTTGTCCTGTTCAGATTTTAACTTTATTATCACAACTAATGAACTGCTTTTTTCTTAAAGTAGACAACTAAAGATAGACACAAATAATTAAATTACGTGCCATCTCACCAAGACGCCGAAGGCATGACAAAGCAAACCCGACAACCTCCACTATTGCTCTTCCTTTGACGAAGAATACAAAGGAAATAATTTATTATGAGGTTACCTCATTTCCTATTAATTTCCTGTAAATATTATACAGGCTAATTTTTTATTGGCCGCGACATGTTTATTAGAATTAGTGCTGCTATTCACAAGGAAATTCTTTTGAGAGAAGCAAGGCTTTTGTTGTTCGTTGCTAATTGGATTTATATTTTTTTTTTATTGCCAACGTAGTTTATTAAATAACTGAATACAATAGATCAAATTACTTACATACGATAGACTATGTTAGCTTATATTAATCCAATATTCAAATGTGGATTTTGTAGGTGTCATTGGATCTGCGTACTTCACTTCACTTCAGCTTGCTTATCCGTTAGGCTATGTCAGCGACTTTAGTTCGTTTACGGATCTCCTCATTTCTGATTCAATCTCGTAAAGAAACACCTAGCATAGCTCCATAGCACGCTGTGCAATTTTGAGCTTATTTTATAAGGCCTATATTGAGAGGTCATTACATTTTACATTTTAATATCAAGATATCGTATTCTTTTATCGATACAAATATTGACACGTACTTTTTTAAGTGTCATCACTTACCTAATAGGGCACTATCGTTCGGTTGCCGATGAAATAACAAAATAATTATTTTTTACGCACCTTAACGTGGTGACTACTAAATACCATCCAAAAATAAATTGTAAGCAAAGTCCCAACATTCCCCTCAACTTACAAACTGTTTACACGGCCCAAACAGTTCTAAATTTCGTCCGCGTGACGTCACTAAACATGGCCACCGCATCGCAACTCACAAGCTGTGCAATTAGAGAAACGTTTATGGGCTACAACGTATATGCGTATTTAATTAATACAAGCCGTTAAGCTATGGCAGAATCCGCAATGGTCGCATATTCGCATCCCTCAATTATACCTACCCTAATGACATTGTGGCATGTGGGTCGTTGACACCCTGGGTCATTCAGTCTTTACATCTATCTATATAAAAGCGAAAAGTCACTGACTGACTCACTCATCACGAAATCTCAGAAACTACAATTGGAGTCTCAAGTTTTGCATAGGGGTTTAGAACGTAGGTGCTCACTAAAACGGGATTTTGCAAAATTCAACCCCTAAGAGGGTAAAACGGGGTCCACGCGTAAGTCTTATCTCTAAAGTTCAAATTAAAAAAAAATCGGTAAAAGCTTTTTGAAACCGAAAGCGTGGTAGGCGCGAACGTTCGATACATAGGTACGCCAGTTGTTGATTCTATCCTATCTCAATACAAAATAAAGTGTCCATAATAAATGTAATAATGTTTTATCTGTTTGCGTTGGGGTCTTCATAAGAGTATTATCTATGAAGTGTTTATTAAAATAAAGTTAAAAAAAAGTTGTCTGATCAATTTTGCTTATTCTTCATTCTGTTATCCTTTTTTTTTTTAGAAATGTGTCTTACTGATAGTCTTATTTTTATTGTTTTTAAGAGATGACTAACTACTTTAGGAGACCTATAAACAGCAGTGGACTAACGTAATCGTTATATCCAGCCTAGACAGCATCTCACTATCAGGTGCGATTGCAGTCTAATATCAGCCTTGTTCTGCATAAAAAAATATTGCATCGATTACTTCACGACAATCACCCGTACAGAAGAAAAAGCGGGTAGCAGTACAATTCCGTTTTTTCAAAGCGTCTACCTGTCTGTTTCCCACCGGACGCGTCCGGGCCCGTCCGTCCGGTCGCAGTCGCGGCAGTTAGACGCGGCTACAATACAATAATCGGAAGTGTTGCGTCGTTGCGTGACGTCATACAACGTCGTATTGTCAGTGATATAGAAACTTTTACGGTAGATAATGAATATTTAGGATATTGCAGGTTATAGTCTTGAATCAATTTCATGATAGATGATAGTAGACAATGTTTTTTGCCAAAAATATTCCTAAATTTTTTTTTGTATCTTCAAGACTTTATCAAACCAATGACTCCTAAAGTCATCCAGTTACTTGGCCCGCTTTTAGCTTGGTCCACGGACCAAGTCGCTGCATTGAATTTTTGGGTTATTTATTAAAGTAAAGTGACTTTGACCAAGCTAAAAGTAGGCCATGTTACTGGAATACTTTAGTACAAATTGTTATTGTACACCGGCAGATGTTTTAATTATGATTAAAAGAGGCTTCACCATAAAAGCTCAGCAGTCTGACCTCTCGCCTAGACCGTATGATGCCAAAAGCGCGAGACTTTTTTTTTATCCACAACGAGGAAGCTCTTGGCCTGTATATCACCTGATGGTAAGTGACAATCAGGCCGAAGGTGGAAGCGAGCTTCACCCGGAATCCTCAACCACGGAGGAACTGGCTATCTTACCTCTAACTGCCGGAACACAACAATGCTATTAACATTGTTGTTATGGCGACAGACTTAGATAAGATGGTGGTAGCTAGCCAGGCGGACTTAGAACAAGCCCTACCACCAACCAAACCGAACAGAAAAATCTGCCCCCGCTGGGAATCGAACCCGGGACCTCTGCGTCTGAAGCAGGTGGTCTTACCACTAGACCACAAAGGCGGTTCTGTCGAAGTCTGTTGTCTCGATGAACGCAGGACAAAAATAACGTAGTTTTAGACGGAGAATCGAACCTATAACGAGAGTCGAGAATGTTCAAGTAACGGAGGATTTCGCCTGTAAGATTTGATTACCAGACTGAAGCTGGATAAATGCTTGTGTACTCGATATACGAGTATAATTTCTTATTACGCGTTAGCTAATTAATACAATCAAAACATGTCGACCTATTTGCATCAGCTCGTCTGCCTTTTAAGTTTCATATAGGTAACAACAACGTGTCTTATTTTGTGAACGTGTTTGTGCCCCAGATACAGCTATAGGGTCTTCTCTCCCTTGACTCAGCACTTAGATTTTCCCGTGGAGAGTATGTAGAATAAGTTTTTAGACTTAACTTCAATGAATTAACGCTGCCTAAGGTCTGTTAAAGGGTATGATTAGCTGTCAAACTTAAACTGTCAAACAATTATAATAATAACAGATCACACTTATATTACCATGCCAGCCATCTTAAATACATGCCGAATAGTACGCCGCGGTGCCGATTCCTTCAGAATGTCAATTTCATCAGATTTAGCAGAAACAACAACATATATAAAATCATTCACTTAGCAATGACCGTAAATGATTTTAAAAAATAAATTTTACACAATAAAATAAATTTTACAATCAAAATTACTAACCTTATGTGCTGTTGTCTTACAATCCTAAATGTGATTGATTATTTATTATTAAGATTCAAATAAGGCCAATAAAAATAAGGCCTATTATTTTCCTTACAAGGTCAACATCAAAATTACGAAGAATATACTCAATATACAATGAAAACATGCTCTTGTAATAACGGTTGTTCGCTTATTAAGTATTTTTGTCTCCACGAGATTCGAGACAGAAAACTATTCGCATATTAATATGCTAAAACAATATTCATCAACTCCCTGTCGTAACATGATAGGGAATTTCATTTCGCATAAAATAATAAAGCCTGTAGTTCTTATGTCTGCCCAATAAGGTTCAGATTCTATGAATACCTAACTAGAGAAAATGAAAACATTATTAAGACGGCATTCCTGCTCCTCATTATACCCAGTATAAAAGTCTATTAAGCAAAGAACGCATGACACTGAATTATGAAACGGCTTATCAAGCTGTACACTTGTGTCTTGTGTGTTGGTGATAGATGCTATTTTGCAGCAGAAATGTGTAGCCTGATTTGCTGTTGATACTTTGTAGCTTATACATAGTTCCACAAAAGGTCACCCGGTATTAAGCGGAACCCTCGCAGGCCATTACTGTAGGCATCACGAAACTGTACCATAGAATAGCCCAAGAACAACAGCCAGGTCATTCAGTTGCTGTTTCTTTGAATACCATGGGTTCAGTGCATATGTCGAACCACCTATTTTAGAAGGATATAGAAATTAAACTATCTAGCAGACTGACAGACATCTATCTCTGTCGAAAACAGTAATAACTAAGATCTAACAGTGAACGTTTACTGTGGAGTTTTTGAAGGAATTCTATTGTATCATCTGTGTTCGCTTTTGTTCGCCGAACATTGCTCTCAATCGTTTGCAGACGCTCGCTTTTCACTTATCCCGTACCAAGTAAACTTCTGTGTCAAGGATCACTGTGATACAACCTATATAAGTCGGTTCACTTTATTAGCGTGTTAAATTTAAAATTCACTTATAGTAGTAAAGTAAATAATAATTATCTACTAATCGAGTAGTTGTGTACAAGAAATTGCACAGAACCATTTTAAGGAATTCAAATAACCTACAAAAGATACGAAAAGTTAAACCGGTCATAATGTAAAAGTCATTGTATCTTGCACTGATCCCTCTGAACCCTCGGCATAAATAAGAGGTAAATGACACTTCACCATCTTCAAATATCTTCATTATTGATACTCATGAGCTGGCTGTTCTAATATCACAATAATGAAGGCTTGTCCCATTAAATTAATTAGATATGGCAGTTACGGTAAACGCCGGACCTCCTACTATATTTACTCGGAGTCGTAAAAGGCAGTTAATGTGACCCCAGATTGCCTTCATGGGGTGCGGGTGAACCCCAGCTTCTGAATTGTGGTTTGTCTTTCACTGTTGCTTTTATTTTTCAGTGAAATCATTTGCAAAAGGGAATAGTTTGAAATATTTTTTGAGGGTTAAAAATATTTTTTTTGTCAATGACTAGAACTCGTATCGCAAAACCGTCCAAAACCACGCAATTTGATCCTAGGAAGGGTAAAACGTTAACATCGTACTAATTTTAAAATCAAATGTGTCTTCATAGTCTTTTTTAACTAACATGTTACGTGTTTAAATATCTTAATTAATTTAAGCAATAAGAAATTTAACATACTTGCACTAGGTACTAGCTAGAGTATAATAACAATACGAATATAATTACAATAATTATTATATAAATACAATTAATTCTAAGGCAATATCAACTTACATTAAGACTCTTTGTATCTACTATCTGTATCTATAACTGTGTATTTAGTTACAGACAGATTACCACTGTATCAATATAAGATTCTTATCACATAACAACTTGAGGTACAAATACACTTCAAACACTTCGTTTGTTCGTTCGTTTCAGCCAAATGACGTCTACTGCTGGACAAAGGCCTCCTCCAAGGTTTTCCACAATGCACGGTCCTGCGCTGCCAGCATCCAGGCTCTTCCCGCGACCTTTACCAGTTTGTTGGTCCACCTAGTCACCTAGCCCACGTTACGTCTTCCAGCCCGTGGTCGCCACTCGAGAACTTTTCTGCCCCAACGGCCATCGTCTCTACGAGCTATGTACCTATGTAACACTTAAAGTATAAGTAAAATTTATTACTTAACGTTATAATACTGATAAACCTGTACATGTCTCACGAAATCCGTCCTTAACTCAAGATCCTCCATATAAATCGAAATACACCATTCTTTCCCGAACGAGAATTCTTCATTCCACGGATCTGTTAATAAATCGGATCTTAAATCGCTTAATCCTGTACTCAAAAAACCCCTCGTACGTATTATTCAAGGAGGCAGAGACGAAATCGGTCCTATATTCTTTATTTCTTTATTCCGACATTCTATTAACCATGTCTTCAAACACATTTGCTTTTCGCAAGGAAATTGGTTCTAGGGCTTATCTGCGAAAACCTATTTTGTACAGTCAGCATCAAATATTTACTGGAAAAGTGCTCTAAAATATGTTTACTGTCAAGATGCCGTATGCCATTTTGATATTGGTAAATGTGGAATAGCTCTGCGCGTTTCGAGTTTGAATTTTTGTTCTGACTGTACACGTACAGTACTTTTTACTCATAAGTAATTTAAGTGATTTAGAGGGGACAGTATTTTGCTTTTTGTGTTAAGAGTCCCCATTGAAGGGCGTTGGAAGTTTTTAAGCTACTAATAAGGAGGGGGAGTTGTGATGTAGGTATACAAGAAGACATACTTTTTTAGACTTAAAGCTTGATTGATTGTTGTTGCAAACAAATACCTGCCTAGTTCTTCATAAAAGAAGACTAAAAAGAGTATTGAGTAAAAAATGTAGAAATAAATAGAAATTAAGAATTTTGTTCCATACTACAATGTTATGATAACTAATATTATAAATGTGAAAGTAGCTCTGTCTGTCAGGTACGTTCTAACCCATTGAACTGATTTGGATAAATACTAACTAAAATACTTAGTACAAAAAATCAGTACGAACAAATCGTGCCATATCAAAACTCCCAAACAAAATCGATAGGAAAACTCCGTACGCAAAACCTTTGAAAGCATTATTGCTTATGCCAATATTTTCACACGAATCCGTCTCAAACAGATCAACGTTTCAATGTACTGTTTGCTTTGAGGCAAGTATTTCCCTGGAGCTTGCACGTGGGCTGTATGTTGTATGTTACACAATATACTAAATAAATGTGTATTTAGATTTATACTAGCCATTTAGTTCCAAACTAAGCAAAGCTTGTACTATGAATAATTTATTTCTTTTTCGTAAATACATACGAACATAAAATATACAATAATTATTTTTCAGCCGAAACGTCAGGCAAATACAGGTAATATTTCAATGTTCAAGGATTCCGCGTATCGCGTTAACCTGTTTAAATAAATTCAATAAAATATAAACAATCGCACATAAAGTTGAAATAAAAATTAAATATCCTTTACCATATTTTTTTTCTAAATATTCTACCTATAATGGTTTGCGCCCTTTTGTAATGTCTATCATGCAGACTTTCTCTACACAAAAATAAACTCATAAAACTCACAGGCTTTTAAAAAGCACTCTTACACGTCCCAGTATTAACCCTACCACTGCTTCAGGACAATAAATGGGCCAGTGCTGAGAAGAAGCAGCGAAATAACCTCAGTCACTCTGCATCAACGCTGTACCTTTATACTACTACCGTTACCGTACTAACGCTTTAATAATAATCTTAGAAGAATTTCCTAAGTAATAATGCACAATCAAAGCCTTCATTAACTCCTACAATGCCTTGACAACACTTTCGTCTACAGCCGAACCACTAAGGATACTCTCCAAAAGCCAGTGGAATCTAAGCCTTAGGTCCGGTTTCCACTAAGGCAAAACGGAGCGGAGATGAAAGATGTGCGGCGAAGCTGGCAGGTTATTTCCACCAAAGCAGAGCGGAGAAGATCGGAGAAGAGTGGAAAAGAGCGGAGAAAGAGTTGTGTGAGCTGTGCGTAGTTGTCAGCTGTTAGTCTATTGCTGTCTATGAAAGGAAAATACACTCCACACAGCAGCAGGTCCGCACCGTGCCGCATCGCCGCTGATGTCAAATTCTATAGAAAAATTAGTCCGCCCGACACATCTCTCTTCTCCGCTCGATCAATTGCCACCGAAGTGGAGCGGAGAGAAGTGGAAATAATTAAATCTTTTTGGTTATTCAAAACAAATCTCCGCTCCGCTTGATGGAAACCGGGCCTAAGGCCTAATAATATAATAGGCCTTCTTAACCAATCAGATTTCATTCAGATTGAATGAAATTGACACAATGAAATGTGATTGCAAACATTTCTCTGCTCCGCTCCGCGTTGATGGAATCCAGGCTTTATCCACGTAGCCGGCTGAGCTGTAAAACACGTGTACGTGTGTCTGGATTTATATTAGGGCCATAAAACTAGCGGACCTTACTTTCAGCTATGTAGTGGATTTAAAACGCCATAACGCATGGTCTTCAGAACGTAAGCTGTGTTATGAGAGAGTATAAAATTGTTATTTGCAGTAGTAATGGAGGATTTGGAACAAACCGGTTACAAGTATTGTGGGATTTATTGGCGTTTAACTTCTAGAGGGCCAGTGGGTTATTTAATTGTTTAGGCTACTGAAATATAAAAACGGGACTTTTATGTAGTTTTCTATGACGTGTTCGTTCAAACAAGATGATATTTCAGGCCTCCCCAACCCGTCTAGCCACTATAGAATAGAATAGAATAGAATAGTTTATTTCACTGTGCACTGTGGAGAATGTAGATCAAATCCTTTATTTGCCTCTAGTTTTAAGAGGGTCATGATCCTACAGTTTTCAATACATAACTAGCTAACTTCATAACAGGGTTGTGTCTAAAATACATAAAATGAGTCATCATCATCATCATCATTTCAGCCACAGGACGTCCACTGCTGAACATAGGCCTCCCCCAATGACTTCCACATCGCACGGTTGGTAGCGGCCTGCATCCAGCGCCTTCCCGCTACCTTTATCAGGTCATCGGTCAACCTTGTGGGTGGACGTCCCACGCTGCGTTTTCCGGTACGTGGCCTCCATTCCAGAACCTTGCTGCCCCATCGGCCGTCAGTTCTGCGTACTATGTGCCCAGCCCACTGCCACTTCAGCTTGCTGATCCGATAAAAATGAGTATGAAGTCATATTAGATTTACTAAATAAATTAATAAATAAATCATTCCCTCACTACTTACAGATACCTGTTCAATGTGCAAATAAGTTTTTAATTAATAAATATTCTCTCATTTCATTGCTGTTATTTATTATTTAATATCTTCTCGTAGTTGTGTAGTGATGTCACTACTACAGAGTTTTTTTTTTTTAAAACTCATTATTTTCCAATGCGTTTTCAAGTTCTCAATCTAAATTAATAATTATTTAAACTATTCAGAATTATTTCTGAATAACGCTCATTTCGTGGCCTTTTTTACCTCATTTTATACAGTTTAATGCAATCCAAGATGTGGCAGTATTTGTAAGTAGAACCGTATTTCAGTTGCGACACGGCAGCCGCTTTGTGTTCCCGTCTTAAGGATTTTTTCGCTGCAGATGCATTTAAATCACAGAACGAAAATATTTCAACAAGTCTGCTGAGCTATCGGTGTCGTGTGCAGACGAACGCATGTCAAGCTGTACAATGTTGTATCTTAGATAGTTTTACTAGGAGCGACTGACAATCAAAATAACGTGCTGTTAAATTATTCCCCATTTATGTGCAATCAGAGCACGTTTAAAGTAACTTTCCTTTTCTATAACGGAGGAGGTTCTATGTTCCTCTTCTACAGGGTGTTAGGTAAATGGGTATATGAGTAGACACTAGCCCATGTTAGCATGGGCATATAAATGGTATGGTGAAGTCAG
The DNA here is from genome assembly GCF_963855985.1 of Ostrinia nubilalis. NCBI lineage: Eukaryota > Metazoa > Arthropoda > Insecta > Lepidoptera > Crambidae > Ostrinia > Ostrinia nubilalis. Next base: position 1,922,124 of record NC_087101.1, read on the forward strand.
AAATTTGATATCATGATTTTAATTATTTTAATTTTCATACAAAATAAATTTTATAAAATCCGATTTGTATGAAAATTAAAATAATTAAAATGAAGATATCAATTTTCTGACTTCACCATACGATTTATATTATGCCCATGTTAACATGGGCTAGTGTCGGCTCATATACCCATTTACCTAACACCCTGTATACATGAGGCCGTACCAACCTTTTTGTCTGGTAGGTTTGGCGTGGGCCGATCAGATCAATGACATAACGTGTCCTTTGAAAAAAAAAAAAAACGCATCATTTTTACTGACCATACTGTAGGGTAATTCAAGTGCAATCTGTCATTTCAATCTATTCTATTTGTCATTTAGCTTGTTTAATCTGTGCTGAATAAAGTGCACAATATTTAAGCAGGATATGGTTGCACGCGGATTTTTAGAGAGTTAAATCTTTTGGCCAATAGAAAACGTCATAATAGTTATTATATGAACTGGGATTGGTCAATGACTTTTGAAATTAAAATCCGATGGCCTGAAAATATCGGTTTTCCAACAAACGTCAGTTACGCGCAAGGAGGTTTAGCTATTTATCCATCGAAGTTAATAAGGGAGAAGACATAAGACTAATTTTATTATTTGCCTGCCGCGACCCGGTTTTTACAAACAATGACGATGACGACCGATGAACCAGTAACGAGGAGCACACTTAGCAATGCTTCCAGGTTGCGCCTCGGTATCAATTAAGTAACATTTTTCGTTAAGTTTACTTTATGGTCAACTAAAGGACTTTTGCCGTCTCCTTGGACAAACTCGAAGTATGATAACTACAGTCATTGTCAAAATTTTGCACTGCCATTGCCGCTGGATACCATATATCGCTACTATATTCATAGATAATAGACTTTCAGTTAATCGTCAAAATTGACATTGTTTTTTAAATAACAACAAATGGTATGAATTTTTAAATGTGATATTTTTATAAAGGTAAGTCCCCAAAACAACATTTGATAGCCTATTTTCTTTCGTTGGCATCTAAGTTCCTGTTTTCTACTTAAATGTTACTACTACCTATTGGATAAGTAACTAAGAACTTTGTCGTTTATTCCATGTGAACAAAATCCCTAAAAGCCCATTTGTAATAATATTCTTACTAAACACTGCTGAAAAAGGACTAAACTTCTGAGCTATGAACGTATAATCCAGTAGCATTAAGTAGGTAGGTACGTATAGCGACGTTGGAACTTGATATAGAAGTTAGCTGTTTTATATTTTTTTTCACAGCAGAAATCTTTATCTTTGATCTTAATATCTGATCGTACGTATTGTCTTTTAAAATATTACATTTGCCTAAATAAAAATAACTGACCTGCTGCTTATGTAAATTATAATTATTTATAACCCTACTTACAATGCATAACAATCATAATTAGGTATTATAACCCTACTTAACAATGCATAACAATCATAAGATAGTTTGGCGTATAAGTAGGTAGGTAGGTACTATCTAGGCCGAAGGTGGAAGCGATCGACCCGGAAATATTCTCAACCATCTCAACTATCATAATATGTATTTAGAACAGTCCCTCCTTACCAATGATATTATAGATAATACCATTGCTCCTTACCATCAATGCAATCGAGCAGACAAAGGACATTGATAAAAATCGCCCTAAGATTTTCAAAGACTTAGTATGTACCATAATTTTATGTTATTTTATTTATTTACTTGCAAGTGTCCAAACCTATCGGACAAGTTGCAGTTCGAAAAAATATTTTAAAAGTATTTAAACGAAATCAAAGTCACCGACATATTGATTTGACAGAGCAGAGACAGAGATGCGCTTTTTTAATTCGATTTAAGTAAATAATGGTATGATCGATTAGACTAGAGTCTAATCATTAGACCTTTAGACGGGAGCAGATCCGCCGCGCCCGCAGCGCTTCAGTGGATTATTGCATTTTATGTATATTTAATCACATTTATTTACCTACATTTACATATTTATAGCAACACAATGTTTAAAAATAATTTTTTTCAAAAACGATCAATTTAATCGATTATGTCTATTCTAAATGGACATCCCTATTTGTTAGTCAAATTGTCATTCACTCGCATCACCTTTTCTCTCTCACTCACTCTTGCTGTGTTGCTGTCTTGCTTGATCCTTCTTTGTGATTCGTTTGTGTTTTAGCCTTAGATTAATAAAACCTAGATAGATAGTCAGTGCACGAAAGGTGAGGCAGTTTTTAGGGAGCCGGCACGGCTTACCCGTAAACGTCACATGAACTGTCAAAGTGAAAAATTGGTAAACACGTCCGACGAATTTTAATTAATTAAAACGGTTTGTGCTGTGAAAGGGTGTCTAAAATACATAAGAAAAACGAAAGAAAGTGACCAGTGTTACATTTCATAAGTAAGTACTACAATTCGACGCGTATTTTGCTTCAATTTGGCTTTCAAAAATTAAATACGGGAATGATACCAGTAACAAGAAAATTTATTTCCCAATTGTTCGCCGTACAAATACACTTCCTTTTTTATTAAATCGAGACTTTTAAGTCGATTTATCTTATTGTTATTAGGTAGGTACTTTGAATTCAATAAATAAGAAGTACATGATGCGTTTTGTTTTTGTTAATTATAAAATAATTAAAAACGTATTAAAAATTTCCCTACTTTCGGGAAAATCGCCTTCACTGTCTACACTCCCCAACAAAATTGACACTAATGACATTAGATTTTTGCCTCACTCTTGACGAAGCGTTTGTATGAAGACTATCCATCTAGGTTTTATTAATCTAAGGTTTTAGCTTTTATTTTCGGAACTTTATTAACTACAAACTTGGCTATTCAAACGGACTCTGATTGATTGCAATAACGACATACTCAGCCTGGGATTTACTGTTTTTGTGTGGCTCGGCCAAGGCTCGGCTGGTGGTTCTATGGTGTTAGAAAATGAGCAACTTAATTATACACAACAATGGGCAGCACCTCGATCGGTAAGTACCTACATTTTGCTCTGCAATCTTATGAATAAGTACTAGCCTTGCCAAACTTCTGAATTGCCATTCTCATGGCGGGTTGTCTTGAAATGAATGTTCCGCTATTATCTGTGGTTCAACCCTGGACAGTGTGGACAGCCAGGCCCGATTCGCTTGTAAGAAACTAGTCGATGCTGGTACAGCGCAATGGAGGCATGAGCGAAACAACAATTATGTTGACAATCCAGCTGGTTTTGGTGTAAATCTAAGGAATTATTTACTTTGACACTATCTCCCTGCTCTCAATGAAAGCTTGTTTTGTTTTGTTTTTTGGAACTAAGACTACTAGATTATTATTTTTTGTAACTAAGTTTGTAACACGTCATAATTAATTATTATAACAACAATGCTTATTTACTAAAGCTGTTTAACCCTACCCTCTGACCCAAAATTCTACTAACAGCACATAATATTGAATTATCATTTTTTTTACGGTTTGCGGCTCAATTTATTCAACGCACAGGAGTATGTGTGGCATGGCATGCAATGAATCTATTTATTTTTACAGGTTACAGCTCATGATCTTATATGCACAACATGTTGGACCCAAGCCCAAGATACAACACAAATGCATCTACTTCAAATCTTAGCAGAAAATGTGTGCTTTGCAGTAGAACACTGGAGCCTAGAACACATTCACATCAGCTCATGTCCCTGAGAACTAACACTCAACATCATATTAACATCAGGAACATAATTGTGGAACGACTAACTCCATTAGAGGTAATGCACGCTAAAGTCCTTATTTAATAAAATGTTATTGGCTATACAATCAGTCTAATTCTTGTAAAGTTATTGGTTTCTGTAAATTAATACTAAAATAAAATAATTTAAGTGCGGGACATTAAAAAACTGATAATTTTTTAAAACTTATTTCTAATTATTATTATTTTTAAACAGGTTACTGCAAATGACTACATCTGTGGGGCTTGTCACTCATTATTGCAAAGAGATACCACACCTACTTCACAAGACTCTCCAGATATGCCAACCGGTGCCCCGGTAGGTCACCAACAAGTTTGTGTTGGATGTGGTTGTTCATTATTGCGAACTTGAAGTCATTGTTTGGATACAGAGAATAATCAAGATATATTAAACATTGTTCGAAATTGGATTCAACCCAGAGAGGTAAGAGCCCTGCCAGTTTTATAATACATAAAAATAATTATGCCGGTTTATTATAATAATAAAAAAGGTTTTTTCCGAATCAGCCTTCCCATCCTTCAACTCCTTCCATTGCTTTCAATCTGCCACTACTCTCATCCATACAGGTTATACAGGGTGGAAACGATAAGTGATCTCACTCGATTATTTCTAAACTACACAAGATATCGAAAAACTGGTTACTCATCCTGAAAGTGCTTCACGAGCTCTTTCTAACGGTATCAGTAAATAGTTACAGAATTAACTGGATCTATCCAAAAATTCAATGTTTTCAGCCTCCATACTAAATGTATGCCAGCCACACAATATTAAAAGTGTTATAGATCACTTATCGTTTCCACCCTGTATAATACAAATAGACTTATATTATTAAAATATTGCAATATTATTACTTACATAATATTAAACATAATTTTTACTATTATAAAGCCAGTTAAAAATTCCCTGAGCCAAATAAACTCAGTAAAGTTTTATTTATACTTCCTGCATAACAACAGACTACTCTTTTAAACTACCACTATTCTCACTCTCAATCCTCGTTCCTCATTCATCCCTTTCGTTTCCTCCATAGACCAATCATTCCTCATCATTCAGCGTTCAAATCATAAATTATCTTTCATCACTCATCTTACTATTCCGTTACACACAAAAGTCGTTAATCCTATATAAATATTGCTCTTCTTATTGTTGAACTGTGAATCTGATGTTTTATTTTATTTTCAGATTCGTCCTTCAGATCTTCTTTGCCATAGATACTATCAGAGAGCACGAATTACTACAGTTGGTGCTTATTTAATGAAGCTGAGGACCGGTGATTCAGATGACAGAATAGCTACATTACTTGGCATTTCAAGGAGTACTCTTACAAAATATGTAATGAAAGCACGCAGTATGATGGAGGAACATTTCGTACCAGCACATTTAGGGTTACAACATATTAGTAGAGAGGAAGTAGCCCAAAGAAACCTTTATGTTCCAGTCTCTTTTCGGGAAGCCAGGAAACGATTTACCACAAAGAAAGGCTATTGTCATCATGGATGGTACATACATACATTTATGTGCAAAAAAGTAGCAATTATGCATACCAAAAAAAAACTTATTCCCTATACAAATATCGGAATCTCGTTAAACCATTTATGGTAGGGTAATTGCGCCGGTTTTCCGTCCAGCTCCTGTTTTCGTCCATTTGACCGACTTGCCACAAACAAATACGGAAAATTAGAATACAAACCTAACTTTCCGTGCAAGTTTGGACTTGTTGCAATCTATAATATCTAAGTAACAGTTCTGCCTGCATGAAAATGTAATTTGACAAGTAATAACTCCAAAAAAATCTACGGAAGTTGCTGCTGCACACAGGTGAATGGAAAACGTCGTCAAGTTAGAAAAAAACGTGCCGGTAGGGAAGTTTCATGGTATGTTTAATTACTGTTTTAGCTACTTTACGTAATGTTTTTGGCACATATGTCTAATTATTAGCACAATAAACACTATTTTAAGGGTTTATTAAAGTTTTTGTATAGAAATCTTAGATAATTAAGTGGACTAATACTAACATAACAATTTTGCAAGATTTTGGTTTTCGTCCACGTGGACGGAAACCCTGACACCTAGTTAATATTTTTAATAATCATTTTACTTCAATGGACCTACAAAATACAATGTTTTTTCTTCCAATATGATCTTTATTGCTATTATAGCCTGACCAGGAACATAAAAACCCTGGCATAGAGGCGCGTCAATTGCATTTGATAGTGCAACACTGAGTACAGTCGTACCTGTGTTAAATCAATAGGCTAAAACTTTATGTATCAGGATTTAGGATTACGGGCTAATTTGATATTTTCATAAATTAACAAAAAAAATTTATTATAGGTAACCTGGTTTAAATAAATTAAATGAAACCATCAATCGAGCTAGTAGGATTTATTTTATTATTCATCAATAATCAAATTCAGAACTTGAATATTCAACTGCAATGTCTGCTCATGAACGCTTGAAACTCGGTACTTCTTTCCCAATTCCATAAAATTCAACACTTAGAAAGTGACAAAAAAAATTAAAATAGGTAGTTGAAACAAACCACAGCTAATTTTCATAGTGGACTGTACTATACGATAAACATGTCAGTCAATTTGACAACCTTTGTCGGAAACATTATTCAATGAAAATATTGTCCGAACCCTTAGTATTTCTCTTCGACAAATACTTTAACACATTGTGAACCACTTTTCTTTCACGACTATAAAAAGATTTTAGCAATTTAATTCACAAAATTAATTGCGCACATTTAAAATAAAGTTTGTTTACACTTTGACAGCAATAGACTGACATGCAAGGTGACATGTCAATGAAGTTTTCAGTTACTGTTGCCATTAAAAGAAATTAGTACCATTAGTTTTCCGCAACATGGCGAGGGTTTTTATGTTCCTGGTCAGGCTATACATTAAACATTTTAGTTTACGTCCACTTTTTAACAGTGATAAACCCATAAAAACCGTTAAAAAGATGTGGACGAAAACAAAAAACAGCTTTAAACGTTGTTGTGTTTTCGTCCATGACGTCATGAGCAAGCACTGGGGTGGACGAAAACCAAAATTAGCTATTCCTGTAGATTAGTTTTCGTCCATTTGTCCTTCGACCTATTGCAATATTTTCCTAAATTTATGTAAGAAACTTATTTAAATCTTTTTGATATCATTTGAAAGCTAACAAAATTACCTTTCGAATGATATACCACAATCCATAGTTACTGTATTGTAGAATTGGTTTTAAGTTAATAATTCAACTGCACCCTTTTTTCTACACAGTGGTGGAAAACTAGCGTACACTAGGACGAAAACTGATTTTTTTGGACGAAAACTAGTGAAATCGCCTCTTTTGCATAAAATATTTTTTATAAAAATACCCGTGGTATTTACTTATTGTCATATAATATTAACGTAAAGTAGACTATATAAGGAATAAAACGACATATGATACATATGAGTAAGGGTATTTTAAGATATTCATTTCGCATCACAAAGTTGGCAACTCCGATAATTGGACGAAAACTAGCGCACTTACCCTACTTTGTTGTGATGGCGACATCATTGATGTATTGGGCCCATATTTAATAGAAAATGTAGAACATGACCATTAATAAATAATAAGTACCTACATACGTATTTTCATTTATACCTACATAACTGCCTACTTACCCTTGGGTCGGAATAAAGATATTTTTGGATTTAAATGTAAGTAAAATATATTAACTTCTTTTTAAAAAATGTTTGGCTTTTCCGTAGGCATTCCTATTTTTCCAATACGCAAAGTTCTATTTGCTGCTATTCATACGGTTTGACAAAGGGGTTCTTTATCGATCTACGATTTAAAGTGTAATTAAGACGTCTCTCCTACATATCTATACCTACTTATAATAAATCTGTAGAGAGGTCAATTCTGTACATGAAATATAATTTTCAAAATAACTATCAGGGGGTGATACTGATGCCAAAAATGCAATCAGTAAAATTTTTGTCTGTCTGTCTGTCCGTCTGTATGTTCCTTATAGAAACAAAAACTACTCGACGGATTTTAACGAAACTTGGTACAATTATTCTTCATACTCCTGGGCAGGTTATAGTATACTTAGGAATTCTCACGGGAACAGGAATTAGCGGGAAAATCCTTTTGTATGAAAAATCTAAACCGCTTAAGTTAGACGCTTTAAATTTCGCACGTAGGTACTTTAGTAAACTAATTCCCACGGGAAAGGGAATTCGCACTATTATACATATAATTCTTGACAATAAATAGTTTTATTAGGAACTAGCGGCCGCCCGCGACTTCGTACGCGTGGATCCCGTTTTACCCCCTTCATCTATCTTACGCGGTTTAGATTTTTTCGTTCAAATGTTTTTTCCCGTTCACGTGGGAATTTTGCAATATCCTGTTGTAACTAAGCTTTAAGTTTATTAAGATACCTACATGTCAAATTTCAAGCGTCTAACTAAAGCGGTTTAGATTTTTCATACAAAGGGATTTTCCCACGAATTCCAGTTCCCGTGGGAATTAGTTTACTAAAGTACCTACGTGCGAAATTTAAAGCGTCTAACTTAAGCGGTTTAGATTTTTCATACAAAAGGATTTTCCCGCTAATTCCTGTTCCCGTGGGAATTCCTAAGTATACTATAACCTGCCCAGGAGTATGAAGAATAATTGTACCAAGTTTCGTTAAAATCCGTCGAGTAGTTTTTGTTTCTATAAGGAACATACAGACAGACAGACAGACAAAAATTTTACTGATTGCATTTTTGGCATCAGTATCACCCCCTGATAGTTATTTTGAAAATATATTTCATGTACAGAGTTGACCTCTCTACAGATTTATTATAAGTACCTATAGAAGATAGAAAATGGAAATGTACTTCTGTTATGCTAATAACCTCAAAATCTGAAGCATTTTTCCTATTGTAACGAATCTCCCGCTTATCCGTGCTTTAAGTATCTACACTAATATTATAAAGAGGAAAACTTTGTTTGTTTGGTTGTAATGAATAGACTCAAAAACTATTGGACCGTTTTTATTAAATTCTTTCACCATTCGAAAGCTACATTATCCACGAGTAACAGGCTAAATTTTATTTTGGAAAATAATAGGGTTCCGTAAAATATGTAGGTACCTAATGTAGGCCACGCGCGCGAAGCCGCGAGCGAAAAGCTAGTGGAGTATAAGGTGACAATCGTTAAGTAATTTCACATATAAAAATCATTATTTCATTGCTTGGGGGTCTTGGGGCGAACGATGTATGGACGCAGAACAATATCCTTTATTTTCAAATTTAAGCAAAAAGCATTCTGTGGTTATAAAATACCTATGCTTATTTGCACCTAGTTTATCAATCACCATGTTATTTCCATGCTTTCTATCCAGTCGACTGCTCTAACGACAAGGGTGGGCAGTCGTTGAGATGACAGCGCGAAAATCGTCGGCATCCACTAATTATGACCCTTATGTACCACTATATTGACAAAGTTCTCCGTCTTCGTACGCGATATTGGAAATTTGGCATCTACCATCGGCTCGAATGACATTAGGCGTAGTCTGGCTTTGATATTCAATTTTCAACTGTATTACCTTGACAATCAGTTCAAAATTGATTACTAGAAAATTATTTGACAGACGATTTCTACTCTCGACAAATGCATTTGAATTAGCCCACTGGGTAGATTACCTTTAAGGCTATTGAGTAATTTACGGATTTATCTGGAAATCGAATTTTAAAGCTCAAATAATATTATATCGGGTCTTATAACTATCGATTTGTTTCTTCTGATTGTTACTATGGCAATAGTTTGTGGAAGATGTTTTAGAAATCTTTTTTCCTTTAGCTGAAAACTTGGATTTGTCCTTTGGTACGGCTTGAAATGTCTCTGATGCTCCTGACTTTAAAATATGTGCTTATAAAGAACGACGAACAATGAAACCTGAAAGTTTTTATTTCTAGGCGTTATTACGCTTTTTTTCTTGGCCTTTGTAAGTAGTAAGTTGATGTTTTCTATATGTTTTCTATATTATTTTTAATGGATAGGCAATTAGGCATACTGTAAAACGTCTAATTACACAAAATATTTATAAATTACTGTTATAATATTACCTATTTTGTGGTTAAATATATCAAAAATACCGAACTTACCTTGCTCAAAAAAGCTACTGATCATGTGAAAAACAGGACAAATAAAAGAGTTCTAAACACACATTCATATCTTATGGTTATGATTTTAAAATGTAGACAATATTTAACTCTCAAAGTTCGAAAAATTAATCAACATTTATGAGAAAGTAAGTAGCAATTAAGCACACCGACAGCAGACTTAAGCTTTCGTTGAAGATGTTTGTCTCTAAATAAACTTTAATAGAGATATTGTTTTTGAAGAGGCAGGATCTTCCGTCGTCAAGAACTTTGTGTCTTGTTTACAGGCAAACCTCTTTTTTGTTGCTTTTCCGCCATTACGGAGTAATGTATGTACAAAGTTTCGTGACAATGGCCTGTAGTTGCTGTATTTTGAAGGATATAACGCTATTAAGAGGCGGTGGAAATTTAGTTTATTTTACTCGTACATTTTGTGGGGAAACCGCGTACGATGTGAGCTGAAAGAAAGTTTGGTAGAAGTACTCGTAATGTGGTTGGATAATGTGATTTCTAAGTTTTTAGTGTAAAAGAACGGCTTGAAAGAAATAAAGAGACAATACTTACTGTAATAAAGTGCAAGTTACATTCTTTTTTCTTCTAAAGTTTGCTGATGCCTACATATCTATTTATGCATATTATGCGCGTTGCATTCTTATGCAAAAACAAAAGTATTTCAATTTGTAAGTGTAATTTGCAATTAATAATCTTATAATATCAGTGGTCAACACACAATTTACTTGTTTGTTATTTATTGAACGCAATAATTCGTCCATTTCCGTCAACTTCTGGTGAATTTTGCTTTGATAGGATATCCATTGGCTCGGTGTTTGCAGAATTTAGCTAAAATAGAAAATAGATTTTTCAAGTAAAGGTGAACAGAACTGTACCTTATTTACTCGTCCTTGTGTTGTTTTATTAATTTAATTAAGATTGAAATCATAAACATTGGAAGCCATTATGATCTTATTGAACTGAATTTAACTACGAAATTTTGTTAGTTCTAAATGATAAACATGTATTGTCACTATGAAAACAATATTATTGTAATTTTTATCATTTCCTACCAAAGAAGTTTCTGACACCGTGACTATTGTCTGTCATATTTTTTATCTACAAAATTTCCTTTGTTAGGTATCCTTTTATTTTATTAAATTAAAGTTAAACCTTTTCAGTTTTATTTCGAGCTCACTTTTTCAAAAGCCGTTCAACTAAAACAAAACGAACTTCGCCGGAACAAGACATGATAATATAAATCCAACGTATATCTGGATAGCTGCATCGCCCAGGGTCGTATCCAAATGCAGGGTTCTATCCTGAAAAGTTATTTAACACAATCGACTCTATACGTCTCCCTTGCACATATGGTGCATATGTAAGACGGAAAGAGCAGATTGGAGACGGATTTGCGGAATAAGCCCTCAGGATCAGTCCTTTCGTCTTGTTTTTCCAAAGATTTCCATTCACAGAGAACTGTACAAGTTGGTTGTAAGTATTTTTATAGAATTTTAAATCCTGGACTCTGCTACCAATCTCGGTTCCTTTATATTGGCACAGTTTAAAGTTCCACTGGTATTTGTTGGGAAAATGTGTCTTCTTCTTTTTGATTCTGGATGCTTTTATTCTTGTCATGTGTGCGTATTTTCTGTTGGTTGGAACTTTATACTAGACTGAAATTATTAAGATTATTTTAAATGCTATCGTTGAAATAAGGTTGTTTCTTAAATAAATTTTACAAAGAACTTGACTAATTTACACCTGTATTCACTTGCACGATGCTTGCTTAAGTGAAGCAGTAAATCGAACGCACAGCGTTGAATAGAGCTCTGTGATTGGTTCATGTGTGACCCTGTGCGTCCAAGCGCACTGTGAGACCTCATAGTAATGTTTGTGAATACGGAGGTAGTATTTAGGTAGAGGTCAGTATAGGATTAACATAGACATCTAAAAGTATATAGGTATCTCACATAGTTATCGCCATTTTTCATTCAATTCAATTCTTTATTGCTATTCCACACGTTAAAGGATATAAGAATGTTCAAAAATATTACAGTAGCAAAAATTAGAGGAGAGATTATCATTTCATATCTCAGATATACATAAATAAATAAATCTTTGGACAATTTCACACAGCTCCAGCTAGCCCCAAAGTAAGCAACTTAATGCTTGTGTTATATGATTGAGATATGGTCAAAGTTCAGCCTTATTGCTTTAACTATCATTTAATTTTGAAATTGTATCACGTTATTATATTTTCAACTTATTTGCCAAACGTTGTCAAGCCACGTCAATCCACTTGGCTAGCCGCCCACTGTTCGACTCATTGATTCGATTAACGAACGCTATAGGTATTTGTCTATATTCGCAGATGTAGTGCACGCGAGCGATTCAAAGATAAGAGCATATCTGGGTTACCGCGATTGTTTAAACTTAAGACGTAAGTTAACATTTCAACTCTTTAAGTACGTAATTATGCTCTCCAAATCATGGTCACACTTTTAACTTTTTTGATGGCATAATAATGTATGTCATTTATTTTATAGATTATTTTATTAGTAATTTGTATTGCAAAAATTTTGCAAAAGTGCTAAGCTAGATATGCTTGTGTCACGACTAAGCAGCTTGACCAATTTCGAAATCATCAGACCAATCTGAAAAAAGCCTATTTAACTGCGCCAATAGAAACTCAGACAGAGTTTTACTACTAAGTATCATCAGAGTAAATAAAAATGAGTAGGACATCTTCATAGAAACACACCGAGCGCGGTTTGTATTTGAGCGCGCCAATATACGTATGCGGCGCGCACGCACACACTGACAAAATTCGGCGCAACCACGACTGGCTCCCCGCTAAATTTTGTATTGGCGCGCTCGCGTCTTTCCATTCTATACATAGCCAGAACGCAAGGGTGTGAAACTAATCGAGTATAGTTTGGATATGACTTTTTTTACTAAGCTCCTCCAAACTATACACGACCAGTACGCATACGCTGCGTACTGCTCGCGTATACTTTGTAGTGACTTAGGTCAATTATCTTCCTCCAAAATATACATCGCCAGTACGCATACGGACTAATCATGTATGTATTGTAATAAGTGCGTGATTACAATTTATACGCGAGTAGTTGCATGCTAGTCATTTTGACTTATTGACCTCTCTTTCTATTACATACTAGCTTTCCGCCCGCGGCTTCGCTCGCGTGGAATTTTGTCTATTACAGAAAAACAATATCGCGCGCGTATTTGCTCACCGTTTAGACCTACCCTGGACTACGACAAACATTTTAAAACCAAAATCAGCTCAATCGGCCCAGCCGTTCTCGAGTTTTAATCAGACTAACGACCATCAATTCATTTTTATTTATATAGATAGATTAATTCATATCTGCGTGTCTACTTTAAACATTGAATCATCTTTCGACACGTGTCATTGTTTTGATAAAGGATTTTTTGGTGTTTCTTATTCTGCCATAGAAAAGATATTTGTTTTGGGGCTGATATTTCACCAATTGTAGGTATGGAAATATGTCAAAATGATTTTGTTCTTGAGATAAAAGTTAATAAATAAAAGAAATAATAAATAAATATCCTTAGACATTTTACACTGCGCTTCTAGTCCCAAACTAAGCAAAGCTTGTACTATGGGTACTAGACAACGGATATAAACATAATTAAATACTTTTTTTTGTAAATGCATACTTATTATACATAGAAAACACCCAGTCCAATACAAACAAATATGTTCATGCACACAAATGTTTGTACTGTGCGGGAATCGAACCCGCTACCACTTCGAACCACTACACCAAACGGCCGACAATACAAACCTAGCATTTAAAGTCTCGCATAATATTGTATTTAATGCGCGTTGAACTTTCTTCTCTCACTCTCTCTCATATTAATTAAATTGTTATTTAATTTGAAATCTACCTAATCAATTTAATTTCAAAAACCACTTACAATAGTTTTAAAAATCTAGATTCATTATAGATTCAGTAAAATAATAATATTTTATGTAATATTATCAAATAAATGTAATTTTAAATATAGTTCCATATTTTACTGAATTTTACTAAATCAATATCAACTAAACACACTCTAGTCAAGTGTAAGTGGTGTAGTAGAAACTAATCGAGTATAGTTTGGAGATGACTTTTTTTACTAAGCTCCTCCAAACTATACACGATCAGTACGCAAAATTCGTGTATAGTTTGGAGTCACAGATTTACAAACAGGCACTCCGAAATATACACGAGCAGTTTCCTATGGGTGCGTTCTGGCCATGTATAGAACGGAAAGACGCGGCGCGCTCACATACAAACCGAGCCCGTGCGTTTCTATGAAGATGACCTACTCATTTGTATTTACTCTGGTATCATCCTAGACTGCATCTTACTTAACACCAGGTGTGATTGCGGTCAAGTACTTTTGCATGCTAATATTGATTAACGCAAATCACTACATAAATAGTTCACTATCAATGATATTCAACTATATTTGTTAGACCAATCAGTCGTACTACAACCATACCGTGAAATGAATTTGAATTCGAACTAAACGTAGTTGCAAATCCATTGTCATCAACCGGCTTACTTGGGACGCGTCAGGCAGAACGTGTTAACTTGCTATCTTGTTGGACCATTCCAGTTAAGTGAAACTTAATTTATTGATACGATTTGCCAGTTTGCGTCTGATGTTCCTTATTGGGTGTTCGCTTTACAATAGTGATAGTTATGAAGTTATAGCTGCAATAAGTTGCCGTTATAGTTTGAATATTGTGTAAAAGGATCGATATTGAACATCAAAGAAATCGTAATACGAGTATTATGTTCAAAATTATGCTAATACAGGCAATCGATTAGGTAGGCATTTCAAGTTTTTCAAATTGACTAAAATAGAAAGACACGGGTCTTAACACGACATTTATGAATGAGTTGCATTATGTACTCACGGCTTGACGTTTCGGCTGCTATGCTGCAGCCGTGGTCACAAGTTTAATCAGAGTAAATAGGTACTTATAGGGCAGGTATGTACCATGCTAGACTGCATCTCACCTAAAATTAGGTTGCAGTCAAATAGCTGCTTTGTGCTGCTTAAAAAATCTGCATATCAAATTCTTCTATGCTGAGATTTTATGCTAATGAAATGATGCTTTCAATTTTCCTATTTATCATCATCATCATTTCAGCCATAGGACGTCCACTGCTGAACATAGGCCTCCCCCAATGTTTTCCATGTTGATCGATTGGTAGCGGCCTGCGTCTAGCTCTTCCCTTACTACTACTACTACTTACCTTTACGGTGTCGTCGGTCCACCTTGTTTCCACCAATAACACCTAAAGAAAAACATGGTCATCATACTAATTTAAATTAATCTATACTAATATTGTAAAGCTGAAGAGTTTGTTTGTTTACTTGAACGCGCTAATCTTAGGAACTACCGGTCCGATTTGTAAAATTCTTTCATTATTAGATAGCCCATTTTTCGAGGAAGGCTATAGGCTATATACCATCACGCTACGAGTAATAGGTGCAGAGCAAAAATGAAAAATGTTGCGAAATGGGTTTTCAGGCGTACGAAGTCGCGGGCACAGCTAGTATCTGATAATATTCTACATTCGATCGAAGATATAAAAGTAATAATATGATATTACGTAAAAATAACAACAGCACGTAAATTTCATTTCCTAACTCAATATAATATCTCGTACACATTTAACGAAACGCGCCGGAACAATTTCCTTTTCCTTGTGGTAAGTTTTATTATTTCTCAGTTAATAACATTCTGCTACAATGAAACGGTAACAAAATATACAGGGTGTTGAAGAAATTGCGTAATATAGCATAGAAACCAAGAACAATAAAACAAACAAAAAGATATTGCAAGATGAACCTAATTTAGTACCAACTAACTTAAATAGCAATCATGTAGAATTAAAATTATTTTATTTGTTTAAATGCTTTAATTCCTACGCAACAAAATAACTTTACAACATTTTGTCCTTTACTTCTCACGTTCGAATACTAAGTTTTTTTACAAGCTTTTTACAAGCTTTATATTGACTTCACTTGTTAGTATGTGTGGGACAAATCTTGCAACTGAATTTAAGACCACTTCTCCTCAACCGATTGCGCTGAAATTTGGTATACTTATGTAAATACGATGACAATGCAATATTATGGTACCATTGAGCTGGTCTGATGATGGAGTCAGGAGGTGGCCATAGGAACTCCTAAACGAAACGACGGAATCGCATCGAATTTGGGTTCTATGGATGTGTCTTTTTGAGCACTTTAGTGCTAGATGATGTCCAGGGTCCTGATGATGGAGACAGGAGGTAGCCATAGGAACTCCTAAATGAAAGGCGGAAACTTATCGAGTTTGGGTTCGTTGTATTATTCCACTTCCCGAGCACTTTTGTGCTAAATGATGACCAGGGCCCAGAGATTGAGATAGTTACAACTAAAAAGTGTAAAATAAAATTATATTATATAAAAAAAACTTTTTTAAAAAACAAGCTTTAGCCTGAAATGCAGTTGTACTAAAACGAAAAAAATAATTGTATGCTAAGTTCAAAGAATTTCGAAAGCTTGTAGCGCAAACAGAAAAAAAGAGGAATAAATTCCATGCGCGATACAAGCTTTCGAAATTCTTTGAACTTAGCATACAATTATTTTTTTCGTTTTAGTACAACTGCATTTCAGGCTAAAGCTTGTTTTTTAAAAAAGTTTTTTTTATATAATATAATTTTTTTTATTTCAAGATTTTTAATTTATTTTTACGGGTTCTATTTATCAATACTGACCTCACTCTGAAGCTATGGCACGCAATTTCTTTAACACGCTGCATTTTGTAAACCGTACGTTTTTCTTTTCAAAGTTGGTCCGTTGACCAAGTTCGTCTGAGACAAGACAACTATAACACAAGTAACTTGAAGTTAGTTTGTTTGAAAAATCATTTATCCTGACCGAGTTTATAGATATTCAATCGAACTTAGATGTTGAAGTTAAAATAAAAGAAAATAATGAGTAAACACAAATGGTAGGTATAAGATAAAAAACTGAATTTATAACCGTTATAATAGACTCACTATCTTAATTTTAAAGACTAAGGCTGGGTTGCACCATCTTACTTTAACTTTGACAAATGTCAAAATTCTGTCAAACTCCATACAAAAAGCACCGGTTATCGTTATAGTTACGGTCAAAGTTAGGTGGTGCAACTCAGGCTAAGCAAGCTATTTAATATTTAAGATGTGTTAAGACAAAAAATTTGTAAACACATCAAGATAAACTTAAATACACTTTGAGAGAACATTAATTAGTCTATTTATTGGTTCTCTAAAATTCATTTTTCAGCAGGGCTTTACTCTTCTATATTGATAACACGTTTATTTAACTTCAAAAATTTAATTACATACTCGTACTTGGATTTCAGCGAATGTATTGTATGTCATGTACTCATGCCATGCCACATAAAGATAAAAACTTTTTAATAGAAGAATAAAGTTGAATAGAGTAATTTGGTAATAAGTATACCGCTATTTAAGTAAGTATTTCAAAGTAAATAAATAGCAATTAGATTAATAGTTAGTTTTTTCAAATTATGTCTTTTTTGTGCGGAATAAGGCAGATATTTGACCATAACTATACTTATTACATGATGTTAAGTGAGATGTTGCTTGTCAATACAGGTGGTAAATAATACAATAGAAGTACCCTTTTATATGGTTATAGAGTTTACTTTCACCGAGTTAATTCTGTTTTCTTAACCCCAACACAAGTTTGACAAACACCTACAAATCTGTCCATTGGAAACTTACAAATGGATTCCCGACCGATGTTTTCCCAACAAACAGTTAGTTAAAAATCCGTACCTTAGTCCAATGGGAAAGTTGGAACGCTACATTGTTCCCGAAAGAACCTTCCGTTCCTTTAACCGTATTGTTGGAACGGCTCTTTTTCAGAATATTTTTCGTCTTTCGGCTCTGTTTTTTAATGCTTTTGCACTCAGTAAAAAAAAAACTCATTTATTTCTGTAAGTAGGCTTTAAAAAAGCACTTTTACACGTCCCAGTATTAACCCTACCACTGCTTCAGGACAATAAATGGGCCAGTGCTGAGAAGAAGCAGCGCAAGAAACTCAGACACTATTGTCAGCCTCTTTTTCAAAGGTTTACAGGTTTTCAAAATTCATAGTTATAAATATTTATGCGAGCTAGGCAGTTACGCATCCCAAACATTTTTATCTTTTAAATAATCATCGACTTTATAGTAGCCCTTTTTCATTAAGGTACTTTTAATATGTGCTTTGAACTTTGTGAAGGGCTTGTGAAGGGCTTGTGAGATTTTGTGTTTTTTAACCGCCTTAAAAGGAAGTTCTTTGTTTAGGTGCTTGATTTATTTCTAAGGATGTACAAATTCAAATTAAAGTTCTTAAACTGTTGATTTGAAAACTTAAAGATGTAATTTTTGGACTAGTTAGTTTGTAGTATGGATTTAGTTTGTAGTATGGATTTAGTTTTTAGTAGGTTTGATATAGACACTGATAAATGTTAGTTCGTTTAATAGGTTAAAAGCCGAATTTACTTGAAAAATAAACAACGCAACGTTATTTAAACAGGTGTTTTATGATAATATTTTAGACTTTTTTTATAGTTCGAATCCGGGCCATTTCAAGGCGAGAGTGAATAGGCACTTACAGGGCAGATATGTACCGTCCTAGACCGCATTCCACTTAACACCAGGTGCGATTGTGGTCAAATACCTGCCTTGTTATGCATAAAAAATCTAAAATCCTTGTCTCTTACCTTTTTTGCCTCAATCCTAGTTACTCTCTCTACATTTCTTACCTGTTTTCGCGATGTTTTGCTACTCGTAGTTCCAGCGAGTGCACGAATGTAGCTACAATGAACACGACAAACACACTCGTAACCTGCGTACCAGGGGAGGTACGATATTGTTAGTTTAGTTTAAGTAATGGTTGCAGATGTTAACTCGGTTGTTTTTGAGTTTGAAGTAGCGAGAGTTTACTTGCCAAGTGTACTTGGTTGGCAAAAAATGAAAGTTTAAAATAGCGTAAAATTATGAAAGAAGTCGAATTGTCAATTATTTTAAAACTAAAACTGCCTTGGGTTAGCCTATGTTACATAGTTAGACGTATTTTAATTAATTATTTCAAAATTATTTTTCCATACCAAACCTCACTTTAAATTAGTTTTCAACGCGTGTTTATCTTTTGTAAGGGGATAAAACATTTGAGTACTTAACTAGGATCCAAGCCCGTAGTTTTTTTCCAACATAAGCTTTGACAATTTATATAGACTTAGATGCAAAGAAAAAGCTCAAATTCGCTATCCTAAGCTCGAAGTAAATACCGCTAAACATTTTCTTATAGAATTCCAGTTTAAAAAACAAAAAAAAAACATTTAATAAAAGTACGATCACAACGCAATAATCGCTTGCCTCAACTCCGGGGCCACAATACGTTTGTATGGGAAGGAGGATGTCTTTGTGTTCCACAATACCGCGTTTGAACTGAGAACTTTATTTGAAAATGATAGTTTAAAACAAATGAAATGTTTTCTTTTCGATTTTGTTTTTTAGTTTTTGGATTTTTGAAAATGGAAGGATCGAGTTCGAAGTCAAGAGGAAAAAACAAATGAATACAATTGGAAAAAACAAAAGAATTTTCCTCCTCCTCGTAAAATACTGTGCTTGACTGGGTACATAATTGTATCTACGAGTAGAGCCTTTCCTAACACTAGGATGCAATAAATTATTGAATATGTCAATACTCAGGTACGCGTATTGAGTTTTGTATCACTACAATTTTTGACGTTTTTGAAATTAATAACCGAGTTTGAGTGAGTATTTCGCTTTACAAAACAGAGTTCAATGCATATTAAATCTCCTATCATTAGAATTTCTCTATGTGATACTCAAAGAGTCAGACCGGATAAGACTTGAAAGCACAAAATAAATATTTTCCAATACCTACGTAATTTCACTCTTTACCTTCCCTGAAACAGAATTGATTAATCCTGTTTGGATTAGATTTTTATCACTTTCTGCAGTTAATGAATCACATTTCTAGTTTTTATTATTCAGCACAAAACAGGTATTTGACTGCAATCGCACCTGATGTTATGTGAATTCTAGTCTAGGATTGTAGGTACATACCTGCTCTGTAATTGCCTATTCTCTCTCGCCTTGAATTTAGTTAATGTAAGATGCATAAACGTAAATAGTAGCTAATGAAATATTAACTATATTCTCTTTAATTACGCATAATAAACAGTACATTATAATTTGTCAATTGTCATGTAATATAACTTTACACTATAACAATAATGTCGGAATAGGCAGATAGTAATAACATAAAAAGGTATCATCAAATTCGAGCGTTGTATTCGGTTCGGTGTTCGGATGAAGTTCTCTCACAAAGACGTCCCTTCCTTTCCGAGCGTATTGTCGGTCGGTCTCCCGAGCTCACAATCACTTACGCCCTTTTTCGTGGCTATTGTGTTGTAATTTTCCCTTTACATCGTCGCGAAGTTTAGGTTACTTGGTGAATTACTAAGTAAGTACTTCTGTAGGTATGCTATTTTGTATATTAAATTTTTTCTGTTTAGTAACTACAGAAAATAAATAGTAACTTAGGTAATTCTTCTTTCTAATATTATTATGTCAAGCAAATTTTACACCTGCAGTTGGGACACGAACACAAAACCTTCTAGTTTAGAGTCGACTTCTTTAACCAACTTATACCTACTTTACAGTCAATTGTACTACTCTTAAGAGATATTGAAGAATCTGTAAAGTTTTACAAAAGTAGGTTTTATAGCTTTAAGCCTGTAGGTACCACCTGAGGCTATAGTTTAGTTCAAGTGAAAAATGATATTTGGGAAAATAAATTGTACGTCCCTTCTTTTGTTTCCCCTTGTCTAAACTTAAGTTATTTAGTTTTGAAAATATGAATTTCTTAATTGACTTGTCAAGCCTCAGCTGCTGTGCTTAAGCCGATCAAAATTAATGATAGAAAATACAAAATAATATTTGGAGATAAACTTTTCGCCCAAAGAAACAAAATTCACTTCCCAAATTCTCACATGCTCACATAATCAAATCGCCTCATTCAATTTGAGAGTCAAGATCAGGTGATGCTCACATAACTCGAAAAAAATTACACTCGGAAATTCCCGCGAAAAACTCTCTATATGCTAATAAATAAAATTACCCGTCCGAATTGATTTGATGGCAAGTAAATGTTTCCACAAAAGCCGTGGAAAAAGCAATTATCGGCTGCTCCTCCGTTCCACGTCCAATAAATATTGCTTCAGGTATAAATACTTTATGGTATCACCACAGTATACGCAGGTGAGACAGTAGGTCGAGTTTCGGAAACACGGAAAGCATTTTTTATGAAATCACTTAGAGAAACAAATGAATAAATTATTAAGTAGCTGTATTTCTGATGATATAAAACCAAATAAACAATTTTTCTTTCTTTCTTTTTTCTTACTTTATTCTCAATTCTTATTCTACTTTTATCAT
The DNA here is from genome assembly GCF_963855985.1 of Ostrinia nubilalis. Classification (NCBI taxonomy): domain Eukaryota; kingdom Metazoa; phylum Arthropoda; class Insecta; order Lepidoptera; family Crambidae; genus Ostrinia; species Ostrinia nubilalis. Next base: position 1,943,545 of record NC_087101.1, read on the forward strand.
CTAAATAATTATTATTATTCACACCTTCAATTCACAACAGTGTTCTCTACCTTCTTAGTCACCATAGGTATCTAGTTATGCGTACCGAAATAAGAAATCATATTGCTATTAAGATATCTGTTTTAACGAAACTTCGATCCCTTTTGAAATTTGAACCCTTTGATCGATGACCTATCTTCATTTCGTTTCAAATATCCTATACTTCCAGTTTATCTTCTCTTTTTTATGTGACAGGAGACAAACGAGCAGACGTATTCTCTCCTCTCGTATTTTCATTACGAAAATTATAGGCTCTAGTGTCACGTGCCATTCCAAATATAAATAACTGACACAGTTACACCTTCGATATTCTGTACCACCCTACACTGTGGTAGTATCACTAATAGAACGTACGTGTGGAATACACTTATGAGGTTTTACGGTATGTACACTTTTTTGGAAAATAGCTGTTTTATGGAAATGTCTCGCTGTGATAGAATACAAAATACATTAAACAGAATAGGCGATGCGAAATAAATAAACGGTATTTGGGTCAGTGTCAATTTCAGTTGTTTCTTTTAACCTTGAACCTTCCACGTGAATATTTATGACAAAGAAATTTGAATACATTCTTCAAATGTTTGTCACGTTTTTGGTTGTTTATTGGTACAGCCCTCGAGGGCTTAATATGGTCTAAGATCTTAAGGAGAAACCAACCAGAAGGTGCTTTGATCGGAAAAGGTCTGCATTCCTTTCTTGTCTGGAATAGAATAGAATAGAATAAAATAAAGAATAGAATACTTTTCAATCCGGCCGGATTTCACCGGATTGACGCTAATTGCAAAGTTACTTGGTCTAGTATTTAGTGATTTTTAGTTTTGATAATAGTAGTTAAAAAGAAAAATAAAATACGTATTTATGGAAAATAAAGTCACTTTTATTTATATTTTTCGGTATTAATTGTAATTTTTGGTAAGTACGTACTATTTGTACTAATAAAATTATGAAAATTCTAAATAATAAAGTTAGTAATCAGTCTGACTCTCACTTATTGCTATATGTAAGTATCTGAAAGTACTTAAGTAATAATACTATTAAACTCTTATTAATAATTTACACAGACTTAAATCAACAAAACAGTATTTTAAATTTGTACTTATAAATTCAACTTCAGTTCTTTTTTGAGAACTATTCTGACTCCTAAGCAACAATAAAACAAGAAGCATTTACTTTTTGCAAAGGAAAATGCAATGTAGTGTCGCGGCACGTCTAGCGATCTGGCAAATGCGCGCGCGCTCGACTTTCCCAGTTCACGTTCGCGTATTTTTTGCTTTACCGGATCCGCCACCGGATCCGCCACCTGATCCGGCGCCGACTCACCGGATCCGGTAGGTCCAAAAACACACCGGATCCGCCGGATTACCGGATCCGCCGGACCGGATTGCAATCCCTATCTGTTATCCTAACAAGATTATTTCCTATCTGCGATGAAAATAATGAACACAACTTTCATACCGACCAGTATTGGAAAAGGCTTTGTATGGGATCAGGTCTGGCATTCTAGGAACAGCATTTTAGTGCTAAAACGGTGCTAGTGTCGCAGTTCAATCTAACCGCATTGTCTCGCTATTGTTTTGAATGAAAATACAGATTTTCGTCACTATTTTCTTTCTATGTTAGATTGAAGCTGTAATGGATCAGGTTCCAGGAACTCTGGATCTTATTAAATAGGTTTTCTTTGTGTTACGTACTATTGATAGTACAAAATCTAATAAAACATGAAGGCTATGTCCTAAATATTATATTGACAGAAATGGAAATAGGTAGATTGAGTTCAGTGTTTTTTTACCAAGAATAGCTAAATATTTTCCTTCTTCAATTCTAAGGATATTTATGTCAATAAGAAAAATAATATACTCGTAATGTATGTCAATAACATCAATAAAATGTCAATACTGGGTTGTTTCTTGAATCACTATCAGCCTCTCAGGACTAGACAACTAACATCTTAAGCAAAAACATTTTAAATGACTTTTGATTTTAATTTACCGCTCTACAATAAAAACTTGATAAATAAATAATTTTCGTTCAATGTATTTATTTAGTTACGCTAAAACTAGTAGAACAAAATTAAATGTTGTTGTTAATAACCCTAGTAGAGTAGAGTAGTAGAGCTGAACTAATGGTCCCAACAGCCTGTTAAAACGGTGGTTTTAAAACACGTTCTAGGTACAAAACACCTAAAACAATTTCACGCGAATAAAAATAATGTCAAAAATCTTATCAAGACGTGCCATCTTTGAGCTTCAGACTGAGCTTTGAGCTGAACTCAGGTCGTCCCAGAGGAAATCTAAATCTTTATAGAGTAGAAACACGACGGATTCAATGTTTATATTGAAATAGGGGGTAGGGGGATAGTACGAAACTACGAAACAATCCATGCGTGCGTTATCCGAGGCGAGTACGGCTTTGATACGAAATTGATATTTCCAGTGTTAGTTTTTCAATTGCTTTCAAATTGATATTTTCTGACTTACCTTACTGTAACTGTGGCTACAAATTTTTATAAATCATCATCATCATCAGCCATAGGACGTCCACTGCTGAACATAGGCCTCCCCCAATAATTTCCATAATGACCGGTAGGTGGCGGCCTGCATCCAGCGCCTTTTGCTCCCTTAATGAGGTCGTCGGTCCACCTTATAAATGGACTTCCTACGCTGCGCTTTCCGGTACGTGGCCTCCACTCCAGAACCTTGCTGCCCCATCGGCCGTCAGTTCTGCGTACTATGTGCCCTGCCCATTGCCACTTCAGCTTGCTAATCCGTTGGGCTATGTCAGCGACTTTAGTTCGTTTACGTTTCCACATATTGTCATGCCTTTAATATAAAGCACTGTAGAACTGTAATATAAAAATACCGTTACGAGCGAAGGTCATGTGATTCAAAGAAGGCTTATAAACTCAGCAATGTTTTATAAAACAAATAAATATGTGGTGTGTGAGCTCAGATTGAAGTTTTTGTTGTGGTATTATGAAAATCTATTCATATTTATTTAACTTTCAAAATCTTTGCGATGTAATGAAAATTTTATTATGATTATGTCATGAACATTCGAATCGAAATAGCTTATTTCAAATTATATTCAACAGAAGCTCGATCTATAAAATTAATAGCTGCAAACAAATATTAAACTTCAATACGTCTACAGCAATAAAACTTGGGACTGTCTGAAACGTGGCAGCGTGTGCCTTATGACTTTCACAATAAGGTTGAAAGTTGTTGATATTTACTGGTTTAAAATAAGACTACATGGCCGTTAAGTCAAAGTTTGGGGTTTTATCGTATTTTCAGTACAGGCAGTATAAAGAACCCATTTGGTGCCGGAAGCAACAAAGGGTATCAAGTTCTATTGAACCTAAGTTATAGAATAAAATAACAATAAGTTACTTGCATTGAATGAAGCTTCAACCACACCAACGCGAGCAGTAGACCTAAGATGCTCGCCGCGATAAGCGGTTATCACGCCATTCGATTTTGCCCATACATTTGACGTCGATAAAAGTTATCACGGCGCGCATCTTAGGCCTACAGATCGCCAATTCGCCATCGCCGGCGCGATCATAGGCCAATGACAGGTCGCGCTACTAGAGGATTGCCCACCGCGGTGTTAGACCAAAATCCCACTCGGCGGGCTCACTCTAGTGGGCCCGATCGAGGGGACTACGGACGCAGCCTGAGGGCGCCACGGGAGGCTCGGACCTCGGCTCAGGCCGTGTCCGGGGGACGGATTGGGGAAAACCGGCCCGGTACATATCTGCACGCGTTGGTGTGGTTGAAGCTTTATAGATCTGGACAAGGACTTCTCAAACAACAGTTTTAATTGCCATATTTATATCTACAGCTTCAAAAATGAGTACCTAATTACAAGAATAATGAGACACTTCAAACAAGACCATTGGCTGACTTTTCCATAAGTTCTGAAAGTTGTCAAAGTCAAACATAAAAAGGTATACGTAACATGACATTGGTTGACACATGATTAACCGGAAAACGCAGCGTAGAACGTCCACCCATAAGGTGGACTGACGACCTCATAAACGTAGCAGGAAGGCGCTGGATGCAGGCCGCTACCAACCGGGCGACGTGGAAATCATTGGGGGAGGCCTATGTTCGGCAAGTAAAAATTTATGTCCATAATTATGTTATTATGAGTCTTTTTTTAGGCAGTATAAAATCACATCGTACTTTTCAACCGACTTCAAAAAAGGAGGAGGTTCTCAATTCGACCCGTATGTTTTTTTTTTTTTTTTTTTCTATGTTTGTTACGCGATAACTCCGCCAATTATGAACCGATTTGAACAAATCTTTTTTCGGCGTATAGGTAATACCTCAAGGGTGGTCCCATTTAAATTTAATAATAGAAAAAACAACCCCCAAGGGTGGAAAATTGGGGATGAACTTTTTTATACGCAATATCTCCGCCGATTATAAATCAATTTGAACGATTATTTTTTTGTTGAATAGGTATTATCAAAAGGGTGGTTTCATGCGAATTTGAAGAAAATATTTCACCCCCAAGGGTGGAAAATTGGGGATGAACTTTTTTATACGCAATATTTTTAATTTTTAGTATTTTTTTGTGTTCACGCATTTTTTCCAACCAGATCCTAACTCCCAGCTGTAGATCTCATTAACTTTGTAGGGTTCGAGGACAGTTTAACTAACCCTCGGTGCTTACTTAACCTCGGGTTTATTGGCAATCAAACTGTAGTTCCGTACATCCTTAAACAGGAGTTTCGGTGGGAACTGATCCTGATAAACGAGCTGGTATTGGTCTAAAACTGATTAAGAAAACGGCTGTAAAGCCATTGTGTTTCCTAATTATATTAATACGGCATTATAAAGATTTTCAAAAACCCCGGTCCAGGCACCTCCACCAGATCGTCGGTCCACCTAGCGGGGGGTCTGCCCACACTACGCCTTCCAGCCCGTGGTCGCCACTCGAGAACTTTTCTGCCCCAGTTACATTTAAATCCACTTCTTATTTTGTAACCAAATAAAAATATTATCACAAAACAAATCAACGAAAATAAACACGAATAAATGGATCCAAACATTGAAAAAAGTTATCCAACCATCGATCAAAACAACAGACCTTTATCAATCATGAAAACCTTTTTATTGTCAATAATTAAAAGAAAACACGAAAAGCCAAAGGGTTTCGCCCAAAAAATGATCTGATGAATGCTGAATCGTTTCCGGGGTTTTACTGAAAAATATTCGACATCTTATTGAATGTAAAACCTCTCAAGGCTCTCCAACGTTTTTTCGACGAGATTCCGAGTTGGACTCTTATTGTAAGTGCACCTTTCAAGTTGGAGATTCTCGCTTGTTATTTGACGCGACGGTTTTTTACTCCTAAAATACCGCTAACAATCACTGACTTATTACCGCGTTTTAAACGCAAAACGATTTTCATAAACGTATTTCTCTCTCGCGTCAGATCTTGGAGGGAGTGACAGAGATCGATAGATGTTCCCGATTGCGATTTTGTGGATTTAAAGACTTTAGAGGCTGGAAAAGTCTTTTGATCAATGTGAAATGAACAACGTTTTTTTCACAGAATTTGTAATCTTCAAAGTCGTAATTATTATAGGTATTAAAAATACGAATGATTTATATTTAATATTGGCAAATGCAAAATACCAATACGATTATAGCCAACAAACTTCCAGGCCTAGAAATCCTACACAAGTTCTTATCATCATTATCATCATCGTTTCAACCACAGGACGTCAACTGCTGAACAATAGGGCTCCCCCAATGAGTTCCAGTTTTCTTCCTTATTGAAGCAAATTGTTATGATTGTTTTTTTCTGCAAAACAAAGTACCAATACTTACTTTATATTTACGTCGGCTGAAAAATCACTGAAAGCTCCCGTGAACTTGTTCACAAATTATGTCAAAATCTTCCAGTGTTTTGATTAATGACCCACCTTTTGTACTCTTTCAACGTTTAAGGAATTCGCCCTTTCATTCTTTTTGCTTAATTATGCTATTGTTGAAGACGCAAAGTTTCGAAGTTCGGAGACAACTTGAAGTTTTCTTTCGGGACAATAAGGAGACTGAATGTGGGCTTAGTATTCATGACGGTTAGTCTTTTTGTTTTGTTTCGTGTTCGCTTTTAAGATGAATTTTGGGATCGTAAAACAACTCTGCAGCTCTGTTGAGGTTGGTTATTTATGCTATTTGTTCGTTCGTTTCAGCCAAATGACGTCCACCTAGTGGGGCCCACACTACGTCTTCCAGCCCATAGTCACCACTCGAGAGCTTTTCCTCCCAAGCGGCCATCAGCTCTACGAGTTATGTGCCCCGCCCACTGTCACTTGATTTTAGAAATTCTGCGGGCTATGTCGGTCACTTTGGTCTCCTCATGCTTGCAGTTAAATTATAAATAAAAACAAATGATGATCAAACAAAAGATGAAATTACGTAACCGCGAACATTGTTCGGCTAGCGAGCATTTTTGTTAGTTTTTTGTATATTACATGAGGATTATTTTGTGTGTGTAATTTATGAAATACAATGAAAACAAGAAAGAAATAAGCAGTTGGTATTCCAAGAAAAGCCACCCATTTATGTTACGATAAAATTTTCCTCTTTCATAGTTCGCCTTTAAATTATATATCACAATTAATAGCTAAGTATAACGTACTTTGAAGTCCAATTCTATTTAGTTTGTGATCAAAACCGAAACTCAAACTACGTAAACATCACAGATGTAATTCAAACTGACAAGTTAACCTACAGTTTAATAAATAACAATTATCCAAGTTGGCTGTATGTGCGCAACTCAAAGGGAATCCAAGAAAACGATAAGCTCGCCGACATATTATATAATGTAGATATGAAAACAACAAACAACGGAATAGAACAGCCAATCCTTTTTGAACACATACATAATACACTGTTCCTAGGAGAAGGGCACAAGGATCTTTTGATTATGTACGAAAATGTGAAACTTATAAAAAAAGGTCAATTGGATTCAAAAGTCTTACGGTCGATCTTATGCAACTGAAGATTTTTGGTAGCTAAAAAACTCCCAATCATGTGTCGTTTCTTAACAATAAACAAACAAAATCGCTACATCCATTTGAGAGACACATTTTCATGTGTTAAAATTCTGAAACCTCAATAGCTAAATAACATTAAGGCTGAGTTGCACCACCTAACTTCGACCGTAATTATAACGATGACCGGTGCTTTGTATGGAGTTTGACATATGTTAAAGTAAGATGGTACAACCCAGCCTTAGTTAGTGACAATTAACGAATAAAAAAATTTAGTGTTGGCTGTTTTAGCTTAACAAAGCTGAGACGTAATTAAATTCAATGTAATATGGGTACAACATAACATACAAATTTAATAAGATTCCCAGTACTTAGTGAGCTTCACTTAGTGGAAGATTTCCCGGACGAGATAAATTGACGGCCTCCTTTAATTTTAATGGTGTCTTAGAAAAAGGTATTCGAGTCTATTGTTCGGATACTAAAAATTAATTCTTTGAAAAGGCTTCTTAGAAATCCACTTGTAAAGAGTATCAGATTTGTAATAAAAAATAAGTTCAACAATCTCACCTTACTTTATAGTTGTTGAAATTCACGAAGGCGAGTGAGCTTTACATGTATGGTGGCTCGCTACTGTTCGTTTTTCAAAATTTTAACAGACATACTATCGTTATGTGCAAGTAAAGCTCACTCGCCTTCGTGAGTTGCAAGAACTATACCCCAAACTAAGCAGAGGTTATGGCGACGAGATAGTTCTCGAATGGTACATAACTAAAATGTACAATATCTAATATAGGTATTTCTTTTACTCATCATACAAATATGTGCCCTCGGCGGGAATTGAATCTGGAATCGTATCAGGGATTCCAGTCCAGTAAGAGCTCGTTCCCACGGCAATCCATTAATACAGAATCCTGTAAAACTGGACCTGGACTGTCTAGTGAATACACATTGTGTTTGAAATTTGAATCACGAATTCGAACGGATCGGTTTTTTGCGGGACGCTACAAACGGGATGTTGGTGTGAAGGTTAATATTAAGGGCCACGGCGACTTTTTGTAGTGATGCTGTCGCGCGTTTCGTAAACGAGCAACAGCATCGCCACTAACGCACGTTAGTCGCATTCGCAACGCACTACAGAAGCGATGCCAACGCTGTAAACGCGCGACCGTGTCGGACGACATCGGGGAGAGAACGGAGGGAGGGTTATTGAATCGCGTTTGCATCGCGACAGAAGCGCGTTTACGTGGGCGAGGGCACACAACTAGCGACCGCATTGCGACTGAATCGATGCGAACGCGCGTAAGAATCGCTACTGCATCGCTACAAAAAGTCGCCGTGGGCGAGGGGCCTAAGACAGGTATACTACCTACTAAACGGGATTCTGCAAAAGACAGTTCCTGCAAAAAATAGAAGGCTGTCAATAATGGCTGTCTATACAAATTGTAATAGAGCAGAATACTCATAGTAGATGACACAGATGGATTATAACCAGTTTCTTATCGTATTGCAAAGTTTCCAGAGATAAACAATCCAGTTCCTTGAAAACCAATTCCGTCAGACCACCGATTAATGGGATAGGTATAACAAATTCCACTTCCAGAAACAAAACGCGGATCAATCCACGGAATCCAATTAGGGGTAATCAGAGCATAGCTATTCTAATCACGAATCCAGTAATGTAGTTACAGTTCGTAGCTCCAATAAAATGCCTTGAAGGAGATTTCGAATTCAATTTAAGCAATTCTTTAAGTGATATCGGAAGACATTTGTTTGAGAAATGACCTGTTTTAGACGTTTTGAAATACTGTTCATTGTAACAAGCTTGCGTCAGTTAGGGTTTGTTCTTACAGAGACATCCCGGTTTTTGCAGGAAATGTTTTTTCCCGTTTAGTAGTTTTCAACCAAGTCAAAGCACATGATGTCGTGCCCTGCGTGCCCAAATAACTGCACGCAGGAAGATTTAATGAAGGCTACTGACAACGCCATTCTTGTGGCGGAGTTTTGGGCTGACGCTATGTAGGCTTGTTGTCCATCATATCTTGTGGGAGTGTGATCTTTGGAAACATGAACGTGATATAATGCTTAATTCAATACAACATACATCTGTTTCCGCAATTTATTACACCGATCTTGTCGCGACAAGGAAAAATTTCCGTGCTTTTAAGCGATTTTGTGAAAAATATTATTGGCAGGTAGTTGCTAATTGCTCATAAGATAGGCCCCCTTAATTTAATTTATTGTCCGTGGTGCATAACCTTTTTCTTAAAGGTTTTAAACCTTTGTTTGTCACCTGTCATCCGCTTTGCAATGGAGGGAAGTCGAACCTTAATTTCGAACTCCTCCTATGTTCTTCTGATTAATTTCGTTGCGGGTCCAATGACAGTTTAACTTTCCCCCGGGACAAACTTGACCTTCATTGGTTGGGTTTTTGTAGCGGTCAAGCTGTAGATCCTGGCTACACAGGAGTTGCAGTGGTGGGAACGAGAGGTGGGAATAGTCCCGTTTAGGCTTGTTGTCGATACGACAAGAAGAAGAAGTAGTTTTAAAGATAATTATCTGTTTACCATTTTTATCTAAATTGGTTTAGCGGCTAAGGTAACAGACAGACAGAATTACTTTTAATTTATGTTTATACCACTCTTACTACGTATGAGAGTCGTGTACAAATTACATTTTTTCAAACTAATATCTAGTCTACATTATACGGCTTCTGTTTACACTCTGAATGCAAATATATTATTTAATTTTAGACCTTTTCTAATGTTGGATAACTTAGGCGATTATCACACTGCACCGCGCTCCGCCGCGGTACGCGGGACGACAGATTTAATCATTGTATGCAAGTACCTCAGTTTGTATAGAAAACACGCGCGGCACAACACACTGACAACGCGTCTGCGCGCGGGATTCTTTATAATATGTAGCCACGCGGACCGCGCCGGAGCGCGGTGCAGTGTGATAATCGTCTTACATGAATATTTTTTTATAAAACAGAAGGGAATACCAGAATATTAGTCGTGTTTTGTACCCCAGATTATGCCTTGTTTTTCGCAGAAGATTGAACAATTTAAACAATATTGCCGTACTTCTAGTTAACCATGTATATTGAATAAAATGGAACAAACTTGGAGGGTAATCTGATTACTTATAATCCTTATCTAAATCTGCAGACTTTGTTTATCTTCAGTTGGCATGACTGAAGTTATTTTACTTGGAATGTCTGCGTTCACTTCGTAAGTATGGAAAATCAATATGCCCAAAGAAAGAAATCGTGTTTTAGGGGAATATATTATTATCTAAATATATAAAAGGAGAAACTGACTGACTGACTGACAGATCAACGCACAGCCTAAACGGCTAAACGTAGGCACTTGAAATTTGGAAGGGACGTAGCTTAGGTACCGTAGAGGTGCACTAAGAAAGGAATTTCCGAAATTCCCACGGGAACGGGAATTAGCGGGAAAAACGGGATTCACGCGTACGAAGTCGCGGGCGGCCGCTAGTCATTATTAAAATGTGATTGTGGCAATTCTTGTCTTTTATTCATGTCTACATATCGTTGTCGAGTACTGGTAGAGTAAATACAAATGAGTAGGTTATCTTCATAGAAACGCACTGAGCGCGGTTTGTATGTGAGCGCGCCGCATACGTATTGGCGCGCTCACATACAAACCGCTCACATACTCATTTTCATTTACTCTGGTACTGGTCGCTCACAAGTATAAACCTTTTATTCATATCACCGTATAAGGGTGGATTCGACAAACAAGAGTACCTAAATATTAATCTCAGAATAAATCGTCAGTTTTGTCCCACACTGAAACTCTCAATGTGCCTTACCAGGAGTTATTCTCGGATAAAAGTTTGGTCGAATCGGGCCTATGTCGTCGTTTCAACAGAATATACTACACCCTGCCCCTAAGATTTCCATAACGATCGGTCCTGCGCTGTTCTTCATCCAAGTCCATCCCAAGACCTTCACCAATTGAACCATCTAAGTAGATGCTAAAAAGTAGTAAAATTGAAAAATGATTTGTGTCAATGATAAAGCCTTGATCACTTCTACCGAGTGCACGGGCGAGATAGTAAAATGATACTAGGCCGAGACAGTTGGGTGAGTCCTCGAGTGTCTGTCTCGCCAAAAAACTCGGCCGAGCGCACTCGGCGTAATGTTCATACACACCGAGTACTCGGCCGAGTAAACTGTCTCGCCCGTTTGCTCGGTACGTGTGATCAAGGCAAGAATTGTAATATTTCCTCTACTGGGAAAACTACGATGAAGAATTTAGGTAAATTATAGGCTTATCCTTAAAATTCCCAGCCTCTCTGCTAGCGTTTAACTAAATTTAATAACTCTATAATACCCATCAACTAAAACCGTTGCCTATTAAGGCACTTTTCTCTACCTGTCTCAAAGGGCACGGTAATTCATTCCTAATAACCTCGTTGCCTTCAAAGCGGGACGCCTAAACAGCCACTTAAGAATTAATTTGTGTATCGTACATCGAGACGGCTCGAGCTGATGCCGCGACTTAAGGCGCCGATACACGATACACATGCCAGTACCAGTGGGGTTACTGCGAATAACGTTAGTTGAAGTTCCAAATGATGCCATCCCTCTCACGCAAAGCGAGATTCCTGCATGAACGACAGTGACAGATAAATCCGAAACTATGAAACAGCGGAGTAGCCTCAGGGCTAATTTTTTTTGCAACTGTGGCGCCCCCTCGTAAAGCTTAGGATGCCTAAAAAACATGACCACGAGCTCATCAGTTTAATGTGTGAGTATGTTGTATCATAAAAATAAATTATCCAAACATTGGCGTGTGCTCTGTCCGATACGATGCGCTTCATTAAACTTTTTTTTTCACACAACGCCCCCTTCTTTCCATTTGGCGCCCCCTTATGCTGTCGCCCAGAACAGGCACGCCGTTTGCGCCCCATGGATCCATGTCTGACTGGTACACTTGGACGTTCATTTGTATACGCTTTAAGCCTGTATCTGATTTAATTATTTTTTTTATAGAAACAAGGACAAAAATTGCATACAAGTGTATCAACATTGCGCTAGTTACTGCTCAAGTGCTCATGCTGTTAACAAACCTCCAAGCTACTGTTCCGTTCTCCATACATACCAGGGTGTATCGACGCCTTTACGAGCGGTATAATAAATCCTGTCTATCAAAGATGAATGATTAAAACGCCGAAGGACTTTTCTGGATTTTGCGTCAGTCATTATTGATTGTGCTTTACAATAGGTACTAGATTTTGCAGGGGCTTTTAAGTATTAATTTTGATAAAACGTTACTAAGCCTAAATAGCTCTTTGACATTATCGTTGTGGAATCAAAAATTGAATAAGATAAGTATTTTGTTGCTTCATATAAAAATTTTTGAATCCAAACTGATAGAGCTATGGGAATAGGTGATAAAACATTATTTTTACAATTAAACTGACTGTGTAGCATGTCGGCTTACGCAGGTGCCGAATATTATTGCAAGCTGGGACTGTGGGTTGAAATCCCTTAGGAAGAGTTATGAACTTTTAAAGTAAACTCCTACATTTGCTCTTAATTTTATTAATATAATGTATGACTTTTTTTCATTATGAACCTTTATTTTCTCCAATATTTTGAACTAGCTGTGCCCGCGACTTCGTACGCGTGAAAATAGTTTGTATAATGTTTGTCGTTATTGTAACCTTTTTCTTTACTGCTTCGCCCCTATTGGCTGTAAGGTGATGTTATTTAGCCTTAAACCTTTCTCAATAAATGGGCTATCCAACACAAAAACATTTTTTCAAATCGAACCAGTAGGTACTGAGATTAGAGCATTCAACCAAACAAACACAGACTCTTCAGCTTTATAAATTAGTTTTGAATTTAACCCCTAAATAAATTAATAATCTAGTAACATTCCACTCTCACAATTCAATAAAGCTCGATAAAACAACTTCAATAGCAGTTTGTATCCACTCGAAAGTTGTGTTTTGCTTGTAATAAATAAAATAAGGGAAATTTCAGCTGCGTGGGTGAGTTGGGAGGATATTTGAATGCCGGTAAAGGTAAACAGAAACACTTTTTGATTACGTCCTCTATTTATAATACAGATGGGTAAGGGTTGATTCACACATAAGCAGGCCGGGCCGGAGTAGCCTGGCGTTAAAATGTTTTGGAAAATTCCACTCGGTTTTGCAGCACATATTCGACACTAGCTGTGTCCCACGGTGTTACCCGCGGTAAAACATTGTTTACGTGTTAATCCAGGGTGACGGCTAACTCCATAAAAAAAAATCGCTCTAGCCGTTTAGACGTGAAGAAGTAACAAACGTATACACAAACTTTTACCTTTATAAATTAGTGTAACTAGCCAATATGTATACAGTCAGCGTTATTAACCATTTAATAGTGTACTGACTGTCTGGTGCAGTCACATACGCCGTCTCCCACTGCTGCTTTCACTTGGTCGGTCCAGCGCATTGGTGACCTGTCACGCGATCGGGTTCCTTCGACTTTTCCCTGGACGACCTCAACGTGACCAAGACCGCTCTGCCAAGAGTAACTAATAAGAAGAAGTTTACATTTCATACTCTTACGGTAGATATAATGCACAGTATGATGTCACTAAATATGGTCGGTCAGTGAGTGCCTTACTCATAAGACAAAAATTCCAATAACTATTCAGCCGTACAAGGCCCATAATTGTAACAATAATCTAACGATATTTCTGCTCATTATCATGATATAAAACCCCAAAAGTTTCTCTATTCCTCGCTTAGTGACTTGTTATTATATTTTCTTAGAAAACCCTGTGACCAAATACATTTTCTGTTAAAACACCGACAATATCTTCAGGGCATCCTCTTACATTTGACGTGAGTAATTTATTAACTTGATGTTTACGAAAACATGTTTACGTGGTTGTTACTTTATTTTGGGATTGTTAGAAAAAACTTTAGTCGAGCCCCGTTGTCGTGTTCGAGTAGGCTAAGTTCGGAAATTACGAGCTTTAGGGTTCCGTGAGCTTTTTCTTCGGCTACCTTACCCGTCTGGCTCAGTGTAAAAGAGAGGCTAATACCCGTTTTGATTTTTAAGTGACCCCTATGGTAACACATAACAAGAATTTTGTTTTCGTAGGGTTCACTTAGCAATTCAGCTTCAAATCAAGTGGCAGTGGGCGGGGCACATAGCTCGTAGAGACGATGGCCGTTGGGGGAGGAAAGTTCTCGAGTGGCGACCACGGACTGGAAGACGTAGCGTGGGCAGATATCCTACTAGGTGGACCGACGATCTGGTAAAGGTCGCGGGAAGAGCCTGGAGCCTGAAGCCTGAAGCCGGGAGTGCAGGACCGTTCATTGTGGGAAACCTTCGGTGAGGCATTTGTCCAGCTGTGGACGTCATTTGGCTGAAACGAACGAGGGGGGTCACATAAAAAATTGGGATTGATGGTGAAAACGGGCATTAATCTTTCATTTGGCTCTAGTTAATTAGAGTGAATCGTGCTACTGCAGTAGAGGTATAATGTTCTGATGATGATCTAAATTTTAGACAGGCTTGAATTTATTTTTCATTAAAGATTTCATTAGTCTTTAAAAGAGAGGGAATTAATTTAACTGGGGAGTTCGGGTTTAGTTACCAATTAAGGTAAAAGCAAATTCATTCCCAGTTAGTGCTTGAATCTGATGATTCATAGAGCACTATTCTCACCTCTCGTTCCTACCTTTGGTTCCCACCGCTGCAAGTATGATTATTATGGATCAGATCCGATGATTCATATTGAACAGATCTGATTTATAAATTAGAACGTTTCATAGAATTTACACAATTGAAGAAGAGCCGATAATATTTCAACCTACCACAAATTACTCTTCAATCGATTTTGAGCCTTGTACTACAAGGTCAAAGTTCGAAATCCATAGGCGGAATTCCTCCTTTTATACACGTGCTGATATCGGCAATAACATATTTTAATAAAATCGACAGATTTCATATCCACAAACTGTTTGTTCAATATAATTTGGCATGGAAAGGAAAATAAACGCACATAATAATATTTATCGGAACCATTCGTTCTACAATGTTGACTCTCACAATAGTTTCCGTGTTGGTAAGTTATTATTATCAACAGAAAACCGTTCGCTTATGTTTAATTCGTATGAGATGGGACACACGGTTGAAGAAAATGGCGAACAACTACAAGCCGTTCAAGTCAACTGCGCACCTGGCTGGAATGCGACCCTCCCTCGCACTCACCCGCCCACCTCCCTGCGTTCGCCCCGTCTGTACTAGAGCGTCGATGTGACGTCACGGCAACCAGGTGCGCAGTTAATTTGACCGTGTTGTATGTAGAGACGTTGAACGACCAACATTGCATCATATTCAAATTAATTGTAATAATATCGATTTTGACTAAAATAATAATAACAAAAATTACTGAAAAATATTAACACTGATTTTTCTTTCCTTTGTACTTACTGTGACTTATATTAATTTTGATTTCATTTGTTTCAGGTAATTGAGAAAGTCAAGCTCATTTCGGATAAAAGGGATTTTTTAAAATCAGGTAAGCTCCTAGTTACTTAGACTTTTAAAAACATGAAAAAGACTCGCTTTTGTAGGTTTTATTAAAATGACAGGTAAAGTTTTTCACTTTTCTCGAACAAAGTTTTATACTCGTCCGCGGCTACTTCTTAGCACCAACTCATAATGTATAACTAGCGGCCGCCCGCGACTTCGTACGTGTGTATCCCGTTTTACCCCCTTCATCTATCTTACGCGGTTTAGATTTTTTCATACAAATGTTTTTTCCCGCTAACTCCCGTTCCCGTAGGAATTTTGTAATATTCTGTTGTAACTAAGCTTTAAGTTTACTAAGGTACCTGCATTGCAAATTTCAAGTGTCTAACTTAAGCGGTTTAGATTTTTCATACAAAAGGATTTTCCCGCTAATTCCCGTTTCCGTGGGAATTTCGGGAATTCCTTTCTTAGTGCACCTCTATGGTACCTAAGCTACGTCCCTTCCAAATAGTCAGTTTCTCCTTTTATATATTTAGATGTCCTGAAGTGGTGGTGATTCAAGCTGTATTTAGGACGTGTATCGTTCGTTTCAGCCAAATGACGTCCACTGCTGGACAAAGGCCTCCCCCAAGGATTTCCACAGCGACCGGTCCTGCGCCGCCCGCATCCAGGCACCTCCTGCGACCTTCACCAGATCGTCGGTCAGTATGACGTGTATAAATGCCCTGCAAATGGCCTGTATATTTATAATGAATTTGAATCCTTAGGCCTGAGCCTCGAATTAAGCGGGCAGCGGTGCGGGAGCGGCGGCGGCGGTGCGGGAGCGGCGGCGGCGGCGCGGGAGCGGGGCGGGCAACGCAGACCCGTTCTCGAAACAAGCGGGCAGCTCTCGCGGCGCTTTAGCGGCGAAGTGTTGTGTTCGGGGTTGTGTTGTCGAGATATTTGTTTTTATTCGCAAACGAAATGTCTGAACAACGTTGACAATTTTATTTCGATTCAAATTTATTCCTAACGCTCAATTTATTGTGGGAAAAAGAAGGAGTGCGCTGCCCGCTCGTTGCCCGCTCCCGCGCCGCTGCCCGCTCGTTGCCCGCTCCCGCGCCGCTGTTTTCGAGAACCGGTCTATTTGATTTTACGCATAAGATCCTGCCGCTCCCGCGCCGCTACCGCCGCCGCCCCGCTGCCCGCTAAATTCGAGGCTGAGGCCTTACTCAGAGATTAAGGTCATTTTACACTTTTTACATAAATACTTAGTCCTTCCTACTAATATCATAAATGCGAAAGTTTGGACGTCCGGATGTCTGGATGTTTGTTACTCATTCACGCAAAAACTACTGAACGGATTTTGATGAAACTTTGCAGTATTAATCTTTATAACCCAGAATAATATATCCCAACTATAATATTATAAATGCGAAAGTAACTCTGTCAGTCTGTCTGTCTGTTACGCTTTCCCGCTTAAACCTCGCAACCGATTTTGATGAAATTTGGCATAGAGATAGTTTGAGTCCCGGGAAAGAACATAGGATAGTTTTTATCCCGGTTTTTGAAACAGGGACGCGCGCGATAAAGTTTTTCTGTGACAGACAAAATTCCACGCGGGCGAAGCCGCGGGCGGAAAGCTAGTAGGCTATAATTTATGATGATCTGTGACAAACTAAATTTCACGCGGATGAAGCCGCGGGCAAAAGCTAGTTTTACATAAATAGTAATAAATAAAACAACCCATAACATTTGTGTACTAATTAAAAGCTTTAATTAAACTTCATAACCACGTAAGTTCGTGAGCTTGCTGGCCCGTATCAAGCGCCGTATGTATTATACTTTGAATTAAGTTACACGCCCGACTTGTTAGCAGAGAGTACATTTAAATAAACGGAGTGGAGTGTGTTCGGAATTAATAATAATATGCGAGTTGTAGTTTCGCTTCGGGATGTTAAAGGAAAATAGTTTTTAGAGAAGTTATCTGGTATGCAGCTGATTTCATTTGAATCCGTTTGAACCGATTTCACGGGTTTGTGTTCAGTAAGTTTAAATTAGAATTATTTAAAGGAAAAAGGAAAGCAAGCTTAGTTCTTTGAATTAGTATTGTTAGAACATTTAGAGTAGGCGCACACCGTTGTTTTTTCGTCGGCCGATAGTTTAGTCGGGCAGTTGATCAGTATAGGCATGTATGGGAGTGCGCACACTACGCCGATTCGATTTGGCCGATTCTTCATACAATTTAAAATCGGGCACAACTAAAAATCAACGGTGTGCGCCTACTCTTACTTGAGAAAACACAAAAAAAAATTAACAACAAACAACTTTAAGGCTGAGTTTATTTTAACCGTAACAATAACAATTTATTGTTATAGTGCTTTTTATATGGAATTTGACAGATTTTTGACATTTGTCAAAGTGATGATGCAACTCAGCCTAAATAATAAAGTGATCGACAACGCATAAAAATAAAATAAATCTTAAATCGACCCCACAAGTAATCGAACCGTTGATCTTTTCAAAATTACTCGCCGCATCTTCCAAACCATTGCACCTTTTAATTCAAAGAATTATTCTTAATACCGTTCCTGGCTGGTTATATCTACACTTTCAGCTTTAAAAAGTCGAACGAATCGAATTCTAATAAAATTCGAATTTCAAACTCGTTCAAAAACTGTTTTGTCATTTAAATTTTGAACGGCATTCAACAGAAATGAGTCGGTAAATAAACGTTCGATCCCAAACATTTTTCATGCAAATTAATTTATAAGTATTCGTATGTTAATGATTGAATGATAAAGTCTGCATTCGCAATCGAGTTTATTCGACAATGCTTAGTTGGCGTTTTGAATAATTTATCGTTTTCCACTGATTTTGGTTTAAATATATTATCGTCTATGTTTTTGAATGAATATAGCAGGATTTAAATTATCATTGCAGTTTAATTTGCACATTATTGTTATTTGAACAAGTGATGAATATTTTAAATCAGTTTATTAAGAATTTCATACATATTTTACTAAAATCTCAACACTGAATACAATACAAATCAGTTTACAAGTCTATTAAATGAATTTATTTTGTAGATAATTTTTTAGTATTGTTTTAGGTATCTTTGACCTTTTATATTATTATGAATCCCATAGTAAGAGACCCCGTCTCAGCTCTGTAAGTCATCACTTCGAACACTGACTTGTTAATGACTTAAGCTGGGTTGCACCATCTAACATTAACCCTAAAAAGTCAGTCAAACTCCATACAAATATACCGGTTACGATTAAAGGTTACGGTTAGGTAAGGTTAAAGTAAGGTGGTACAACTTAGCTTTCGTTTTCAAACACTGCAGTATTTTCGACGAGAAGATGTCGCGAAGTTTCCCAAACACTACCCAGAGACCTAAAGGGTCTGTATTCTAATAAATTCAATTTAGCTTTTGCATAAACTCCTCCAACTCATCGCTATCCAAGATTGTATAACGAGAACTAATGGCTAGATTAGATTATGCGATATTAGATATAATTATCAACAAATACCTATTAGTTTCAGACTGTATTGAACTAAAGATACTGCAGTGTTACGCAATTAATGTATTAATTAACCCGGGATGATTTCTAGGCCCATTATAGTTAATCTTGTTTGTTATCGTAGTTACACGAATTCGTGTAATTTATATTATTATTATGATATTGTAAACATTACTATTTATTTCATCATAGTAGAGTATGGATTTATTTACTTACTGGACTATTTGGTATACATAGTATGTCAACCATTATTTTATGAGAAATTTTGATCCAAATTTTATATGAAAAAATCATCTCTTCTTATTTGTTTAATTAAAGCCAACGAATGGCACATTTTCTGATTGGCTGCGGCCTGCATCCAGCGTATTCCTGCAACCTTTATAAAGTCATCTGTTCACCTTGTGAGTTGACGTCCCCTGCTGCGCTTGCTGGTACCAAAAAATAGTCTTATGTTATCCATAGTATTAATAGAGCTATCGTTTTTTTAATCCCATTATTGATATCCAATCCAGACTGGTCCAGCTCTAAATCCCTACGTTCAAAACCGCGTAGATCTAAAAAATAAACGTATTGTAACAGATCCCCAGACTAATTCATTAATTTTTTCATTTCAACCAACACATTCGAGCGAATCCGGGGAGGGTAAAATGCTTTTAAATCGTAATCTCTTGAAGTTCCAAAGAGGATTCCGTGGCTTAGTACAAAAATCTCGACGAATGTTCCTCAGGGAAGATTGGGACAGACAAATCCCCCGCTCTTTTTAATTCCTTGGATGGTTTTTAGATGTATGATATTGTTGGGGATTAGTGATTCTTGCCGCTTTGAATGTAGATATTTTATGCCTTTGCTTTGTCCTTGAATACTAATAGTTAGGCTGAGTTACACCACCTAACTTATACCGTAACTATAACGATAACCGTAACTATAACTAGACTGCATCTTACACAACACCAGATGCGATTGCGGCACAATTTACCTGCTTTGTTGTTGCCTCTAAAAAGCCGGTGCATTTTATATGGAGTTTGACAGATTTTTGACGTTTGTTAAAGTTAAAATAAGATGTGCAACTCAGCCTTAGATTTGATATTTAATGGCGCAACAAAATGTTTAACCAAAGTCAGTTCAATAAGCTTCCGAGTATTCTAGAGCTCACTAGTTAAAGTGAAAAAGCGCACCATAATATGAAAAGTTTTTAACGTAGATTTTATTTGTCATTCAATTTTTAAGCTTCGTGTG
The DNA here is from genome assembly GCF_963855985.1 of Ostrinia nubilalis. NCBI lineage: Eukaryota > Metazoa > Arthropoda > Insecta > Lepidoptera > Crambidae > Ostrinia > Ostrinia nubilalis. The sequence continues at coordinate 1,963,853 of NC_087101.1, forward strand.
TAATTTTTTACCTTTACCAAATTGTTTAAAGCAATAAAATGAACGTTATCTAATTTAATGTATTTTAATTTTAAAAACTTTTAAAACATAACCCTCCTTCTGGCGCAGTCGGGCAATAAGTTTTTCATTATCGAAATTATACAATAAAAACTCAGTAAAGTATAAATATTTTGTACAGCTTAATTAACCAAAAAGTCTCTTAAATTATTTACCGCAAAGAGAAAACAATGAAAATTCGGAAAAACTTCGCGGCTCATTGCACATTTACCGTCGGTTTAACGTCAATTTTATTTTTTGCTTACTTCCCAAAAATATTTGACTCGGCTGTAAAAATTTTGGTCACGTCTCAACGGCCGCGGGGAGCTCCGTCCTGGTTCGCAGACCACTGAGGTTAATAGACTAAACCCAGTTTTTAGCCAGATTTAAAAACATCATCATCATCATCATTTCAGCCATAGGACGTCCACTGCTGAACATAGGCCTCCCCCAATGTTTTCCATGTTGATCGATTGGTAGCGGGCTGCGTCTAGCGCTTCCCGGATTAGCAAGCTGAAGTGGCAATGGGCAGGCAGCACTAGTACGCAGACCTGACGGCCGATCTAAAAATATAATACTTGAAAATTTTAATATCATTGTATCAGTCTCACGCCCGTATTCACAAACATTACTATGAGGTCTCACAGTGCGAAACACACGAACCAATCACAGAGCACTATTCAACGCCTTGCGTTCGATTTGCTGCTTCACACAAGCATCGTTTGTGAATACGGGCGTGAGTGACTTTAGGATGTTTTTAGTACGAGTAGGTACATAGAAGAAGTGAATTAGTTTTGAGACACAGTACTTATACAGCACAACAGGCTACGCTGAGACAATGACGTGTAGTTTGACATACTGTGAATAAAACTTCAAGTAAGTGCCATTATTAGTTTAGAGGATTCAAAAGAGCTGCTTTTAAAGTATTTTCATTGGGAAGGTAAAAACAGAAAAGATGAAATTATCATGTCTAACTAAACCAACAAAGTAAAATAAAAATTCTAATACTAGGTTTTAATATTGATATAAACACAGCAGAATAATAGAATAATTTAATGTTATAATAAAAACTGACAAAACAAGCCACAAACTTGTTTCAAAAACTGTCTAACAGATGCTTTCACTATGTCAGTTTAGTTTCAGAGGGCCTAGTGTGAGTTACATCAAACGCTCTTACTAGTGAGCGCGTAAAAGAATACATTAAATGTACGACGGATTGTACAGCGCCCCTAGCGGAAACGTTCAAGAACTAAAATTTTCATACATTTTTTAACGCGCTCGCTAGTGAGGACTTTTGATGTAAACTCACACTCAGGCCACAGGTAAACAACTTTAGGGGCTCGGTGTCCTTCCGGGTAAGTTGTCTGCCTGCGGCCAGGTATTCTATGAAATAGGCAGACTTTTCGGCCTATTTGGTAGCGGTCTAGACGTATAATCGAGAATACTACTTTTGCTCTGCTAACTCTTGGTAACGAAATAATAAGTATTTCTAATAGTTTTAAAATACGACAGTTTCGACTTTAAGTAGGTACTGCTTCTATTTTTATCCTTGATCCTTTTATTAACTAACTTAATTAACTAATTAACTGGTGGTAGCAGAAATGATGCTACCATATTATATTTTGAACTTTAGCGAAATTGAAGTTCAAAACCAATGAAAAATATTTTTTTATCCCTAAATCAGTTAAAGGTTAATATCAGTAGTGTATTATTGGGCATTCTGTCCCCCAGTCGTCCGCTTCGCTTCCGACCGTTCGCTGCGCTCACTCTGGTTTGACAGAATGCCCAATAATACACTACGAACGGAGTGTTGAAAGTAGTTTTATCTTCCAAAATTCCTATAAAAATTATAAACTCAACAAAGTTTTTATCATTCCATTAAAACCTATCAATCAGAACGGTTGAGTTTAAACCAAAAACTGTAATGAGATTTCTGAAACAAAAAGAATCTCTTAAATTACAATGTATTTGTCCAGTATCCTCGAAAGAGTTTAAACGTCATGGTAATTTATTACCAAATACTATTCGCAGCATTGTTTGTGGCCCATCAAATTGTGGAAAGACCAATTTTGTAATTAGTCTGTTGCTACACCGTGATGGACCACGTTTTCGCAACTTATATGTTTATTCAAAGTCCTTGTATCAACCTAAGTACCAGTTTTTGGAAAAAGTATTGGAAAAAGTTGCAGACATATCTTACTTCAAATATAGTGATTATCCTGCTTTCGCCTCCGAGATTTATTTTACCGTGTAGTACCCCTGTACGACAAGCCAAACCGCACACAATATTCAGCGTAGTAGTAGTAAAAAACAAAAGAGCGGGCAACCCCACCCCTACCACGCTGTGGGCTCGGTGTCCGAGCGGTCTCATTCCTTTGTGCGCACGCGCAACGACCGCACGCAGTATAAGAAAAATGCTTAAGTGACGTCACCAGGACGTTTTTACCGACAAAAAACGTAATTATTTTAAGTTGTGCAGTGTAGTGACGAGAATTAGACCCAACACAAGGTTGGTTGTAACAACTATTTTGTGTAAGTGCTCGTGCATTTTTATTATAAGCGTTGTGACACGACGCGTAACTTTGACCCATTTTTAGCTCCAAGTTAACGCGCGATGTTAACCAGTAGCCATTTTTTGCTCCGAGGTAATGCGAGATGTTACCCAGTAGCCATTCTTTTGCTCCGAGGTAATGCGAGATGTTACCCAGTAGCCAGTTTTTTCTCCGAGGTAATGCGAGATGTTACCCAGTAGCCATTTTCTGCTCTAGCGAGTTAATACGAGATATTAACCAGCAACCACTTTATATTCGGTCATTTTTGCGGGTCATTTTTTAACCAGTAGCGTTAATACAAGATATTAACCAGCAGCCACTTTATGTTCGGTTATTTTTTAACCAGTAGCCGTTTTTTGCTCTAGCGAGTAAAAACGAGATATTAACTACCGAGATAGCCAGGTATTGTAATATTATTCACTTTTACGAGTTAAGTATCTTCTTTTCGGCCATTTTTAAAAGCCGTAAAAACAGAACATAATGAGCTCATACAGAAAAATGTTGCGTTTTTACGAAACTACCCACATTAAGAGCTTGCCTTCTTGGCCTTACACCTTATGAACCATCAACCGTCTTGGAGCATGATGACCCGGCGCCGCGGACGCACTCGCCCCAGTCGAGCCTCCGCCTGCTTTTATAACGACCGATGACCCTGTGGCCATACACATTGTTCAATGCTACAAAGGGTAACTGAATAATTTTGTTGTTTCGTATTTTTATACATTACACCAATCGATATTGGTCTAAATACAAAGGCTAGTAAGAAAGAAATAAGTATCAGATCAAAATTCAAAGTGCATTTATGTAGATTCATTACTTGCTATTATAAGGTCAGAATAAAAGATCCTAAATAAACCTTAGGCCGGTTTGTTGACCGAACCGAGTCGAAGTGGAAATAAATGCCTACTTTATATATGAAGTATGACAATATGTCGTGTTTTCTATGCAACGACTCATATTAACTGACATTGTGATTGTGAGTACTTATCAGTCTCACATTTTTTTTGTTGGAAACTTACAAAGATCTTTCTACATTTCCGGTCGGTCGACCAATTACATCGACGGTCGACAACTATAACTCATTATAATCCTCTAAAACGGGAAAAGAGGTATTTATTTGATATGACAACTAATCCAGGCTGCTGCACTGAATATATAATTTAAGCTTTAGCCGTTCGCATAACTGTGTGAATCGAGGCTTTATACAGAGGCCGTACCGACAAGCTACGCCCTGCTGTATGGTATGATGGGCTAAGACCTATCACCCGCCCGCGGCGCAACCACGCCGCCTTCCACAAGCGCAGGCGCCTTTATTTACGCCGCAGCGCCGCGCCGCCGCCGCCGCATGCCCAGCGCTGCCAGCGCAACGCGGGAAGCGCCATTAAAGACCGACCAGAACACCAAGGTAACCCGCGTCCCTAGACGACGCGCCATCTATGTACAGGTATGTGCTGGCCGCTTAAAATATTTTTATTTTAAATGCAATGTACATATTATCCGGTTACAGAATTTATTGTACCGAGATACCTATTCGATTCCCGAATCGAACCCAGATGATTTTTTTTCATAATCATCATAACCATGCGAGTAAACATAATTAATTATACAAACAAATAATTATACACGTCGGCGCAGAGACGTTGATATTAAGAATATTCTTAATCGCATCCGTCGACACGAGTACATTCTGAGATTACCCACTTGTTAAAAAAAAAAAAAAAAATGTTCCTTGATGGGGACTTAGATAGCGTTTATATAAGATGCTAAACAAAGTTTATGTGGTTTAAGCACTTCAAAAGGGATGATATTTTAGCCGCAATTAAACTTTTAACAAAAGATTCATTTATGGTTTAAAGAAACTTATTAATATAATATGTTTATTACATAAACACGATAGCCATTGAAAAGCAAATATAATTATGGTTTTATTTTAACGGATGTTTGTTTTGTATCTGAACAAACAGGCAACATTTTTGTTTGTCTCTTTGCGGCCTTGCTTTAGCCCTGATATTTTTACAAAGTTTGTTTTTTTATTCATGACGTCTCACCAGCTTGTATCTATAAATAATAGATAAAATCTAAGAGCTACCTTAAACTGTATCGGTATCGGTACATAAGATGATGTCATTTTTTCTTGTATTGGAAAAACATTATTATGTAGGTTTGTACCTACTAATCATTAATCAATGTATGATTAATGCTAATAATACTATTGATAGTCTTACAAAGTAAGGCTTCATCATCATTATTATTATTTATTTACTAAAAAAAAAAAAAAAAAAAGGTCAGTTTTAACTCCATGTACTGTTTTACAATTGGTTCGTATAAATTATTTATGTATAACGTTAGAATTCTCATAAGAAGAGATGCGACATCATGAAATACATTGAATCATTTCTTATCTTGCTAAATCTTTTAGACAAGCAAAGTATCTAATTATGCGTTAAAGCGATAATAACTATGTCTTTATAAATATAACACAATAATAATTACATTGTAATCAATGTAATAGAAAATTATTGACGCATCAAAAAAGAAATCGGGCCGCTTGTAATAACAACCGGACTAGTGGACTTTGGTCAGTCAAAGAACGAATCAACCACATAAAATAAACTATGTATTATGTAGGTACCTACCAGTACTACCACTACTTGTAACCTTCAATTTAGATTAAGGACATTTTTTAATAATACCAAAAAATAATGCGATATTATTTTACGAATCGATAACGCTGCCACAAACTCATAATAATGAATGAGTCTTTCTTCCCTTTCTATGAAGTATAAATTGAGAATTAGTATTTTGTTATTTTTTCTTAACATGATTATAAAAATTCAATCATCACAGTCATAATACTGAAGCTGACTGAATCAAGGTGTCTGAATAAAGACACGGAGTAGGAGCTTGGTTTAATATTGTCTCAGAAAATGTTAGACGCTTTGGTTTCAGTACATGACATAAAACTATTTTTTGTTTCTTGAACTTTGTTTGATATTTAGTCATAATTCATATTTTATCGTCTGGCGTAGAGATTTCTACACGATTAACATGAATTAATTCCAATTAATTCGCCTTAGAATGGCGACCATTTTTTTTTAGACGTTAATACGTTTTTTCACTAAAAATAAATAAATAAAAAATAAAAATAAAATAGAATGCCGGGGCAACAGGTACATCAGTAGTACCATATTGCCCATTTAAGCTTACCTTTCCTTGGCAGTGAGTTTTGTATTTGGCAGTCGTTGATCAAACAAAACGTACCAGACTCCGCTATACACTCCGCAAATAATAAATAAATTTTAATATCCTTCTTTCGACATTTTACACTACGCTCCTAGTCCCAAACTGAGCAAAGCTATGGGTCCTAGACAACGGATATAAACATACTTAAATACCGTTTTTATATACATAAGTACATATTATACATAGTAACACCTAGACCCATCACAGAAATTAAAATGTATCAATTCAATTTCTGCCCGGCCGGGGATCGAACCCGGGACCTCTCGGCATAGTAGTCCGTTTCGAAACCACTACACCAAATGACTGACAAATAAATATTTTTACAATGCTCAATTACATCATTGTACCTACCTTACTCTATTTTCTTAGCATATTCTAAAGTCGGGTGCATCCTATAATAACATTAAATAACCACCGCTTAGCAATATCGTTAGTGAAATCATATAATTTATTGAAATATATAATTATTTAAATAAATATTATAATTTATTGGTCAGGTTTCAAGAATCAAAAGATTGCTATTAAATAGTGCTATTAAATAGAAACCAAACTTTTTCCTCGCAACAGTGTTACTTGGAATCCAAATTAATACTGTTTTGGAATACTGGTCAAACTGTATCCAAATAAATTAATAAGTTTTAATTAACCACATTATTTATTTATTTAATTAAAATGCAAGTGAGCTTATGTTTTACAACAATCAGAGTGTTAGCCTTGCAGTCACTGTGATCGATTCGGTGTTAACCACTACCGTCGTCAAGCTCAGTTCTGAGATGAAACTGGATAAATATAGGAAAGGAGTGTCGACACGAGGGCGTTCGGCCCACACAGCACGCGACACGCGGCAGTATGGCCTGCGGTTTGCGCCGCTGTCAACGTTGACACAATTAGCCAGTGTGCTGGATAGACAGGATGCTCTGTCAACTGTCTTGGCAACTTTTTACAATCAGTAGTCGTACTTAACAGTTAATAGAAGTACAAATAAATGTATATAATAATACTCTATAATGAACAAAATCTTGTTGAGACCGTGATACTTGTTATTGTTATGAATAAGTGATGCAATACGATTCTAATACAAAAATATTGCTTTATTATGTATTTAGTACATTGACATTTACTCTCTTAACCATTTAACATGGACATTGATCCATGCTCTAAACATCTACACGGTAAAATAAATCTCGGAGGCGAAAGCAGGATAATTAGATGATCAAACGAACTTACCAAGTGAAGTTCGATCTGAATTATCCTGTTTTCGCCGAAGAGATTTAAGGTCCCTCCCAACCCGAAGATTTCTATATCTTCTTCCCTGGAGGTAAACGTCAATGTCATCTCTTCTCTAAATATAATGAGACCGCTCGGACACCGAGCCCACAGCGTGGTAGGGGTGGGGTTGCCCGCTCTTTTGTTTTTTACTACTACTACGCTGAATATTGTGTGCGGTTTGGCTTGTCGTACAGGGGTACTACACGGTAAAATAAATCTCTTCGGCGAAAACAGGATAATTCAGATCGAACTTCACTTGGTAAGTTCGTTTGATCATCTAATAATAAAGACATTTTAAGTCCACATGATGCTTTGTCTGAATCCATTTTCGTATTTGATGATGTTGCATGTGAAAATCAAAACAATATACGTGATTATTTTGCTATGGGACGACATAAAAACATTGACTGTTTTTATATTAATCAAACCTACTCAAGAATACCTAAGCAATTAGTAAGAGATAATGCTAACCTTATCATATTATTTAAACAAGACAACATTAATCTAAGGCATATTTACGATGAGCATGTAGGGTCTGACATGACCTGGACTCAGTTCCGTGAAATGTGTTCAACTGTGTGGGGTAAGCCATACAGTTATGTGGTCATAAATAAGGATTGTGAACGAAACAAAGGTTGTTATAGAATGAAGTTTGATACATTCATTAAAGTAGATTAAACTATTTATTTCTTATATAAGTAACTGTTACTTACGTTCCAACAAACTAGTTTGAATTGAGAAGTCAAACAGAGTGGAACTCGTAACAATGGAGCGGAACCTTAAGGAACAAATTTTAAAGTCAGCGTCAGCTGTGAAAAGAAAAGTAGAAATGTTAAAAGATTCAAAAATGAAAAATGATATGACACTGGAAACAATATTTAAACCTATTGTGAACCCTCTTAAACTATTAAGTAGTAGACCTGATGGCAAACGCTACAACGAAGAAGAAACAGAACCAATCCAGTCAGTTAAAAGAACTAAACATATCGAAAGCAAGTCATCCAATAATTCAGATGAAGACTTTGATTACTACAAAACGGATGTTGACAACGAGGAAAATTTAAATGATTATGAAGATATTTTAGAAAATGATGATTGTAAAACACCTAACAAAACCCTCACCACATCACCCACTCATGAACACGATGTGCATGACAACTCATTTAAATCTATTCAGTCATCACCAAGTATTGCTAATGATTCTTTATCATGGTCTGTGTCATCTGAAGTAATGCAAAATATTCCTTTTGGTGTTAGAAATGTTAATGGAAAATTGATGCTCGGTAATACACGTGTTTATGACGATGGACGCATTTTGAAAATTGGAAGCCGTAGCCTAAAAAAAACTCCAGGCTTGAAAGAATTATTATACCAAAAGGCACCAAATTTAAAAATAATTACAAACGAGGATTTACAAAATTATAAATTAGTACTTATAGATACCAATGCACACAAACGTAACTTCGATCCATTTAAACCAATAAACAGTAATAAAGGATTTAAATATATGAACGTGATTAAACCTTTATTTAAGTTCTCTAGAAGTCACGCAAGTAGTGTAGAAAGTCTCCCGCGAGGTGAAGGCATCGATATATTGAAAGAAGTTAAGAAGGATACTGATTTAGTTTATTGGGATGATCCGAATGAATTAGTAGAAAGGCTAAAATTACTACTCGGGTCATGGGCAGCTGGTAACACTGGAGTTAATAATGAAATTTATGCAATAATAGAAGAACTGCATGAAGCTGGTATTATAAAAGACATAAAATATATAAAGCTACCATCTGGAGGATTCAACAGTACCATTAAACTACAGAAGCCGAGCAGACGGCAATGAATATAGATAAATTTGGTCATCACGTTCATAAGCGTTTACGACTATCTGAATTTTCTAATAACATTCCTACCAACACATTAGTAAAGTCAGATGCAGGCGACTTTGATTTAAAATCATCGAGATTAAAAGGACTACCAACTCCTGAAAAGGATGACGAGGCTGTAAATAAAGAGTATGTCGATAAATATGTTCAAGATCTAAAAAATGAAATGAAATCAATTCAAACCAACATTAAAAATATTTAAATAATTTAGAAAAATTAACTAGTGTCAATTTCAGTAAATTGTATTACACAAAAAAAGAAATCGATCTTATGTTACCTTCAAAACTTGATAAGAATGAGTAAACAAGACATAGTTAACGAGCTCCACAAGCCAGCAAGAAGAAATTTCTGTCGCCGTCATACTAACATTAAAGGAATAGATGATTTATGGCAAGCGGATCTTATGGATTTTCAAAAATATTCATCGTATAATAAAGGATATAAATATGTACTAGTAGTAATTGATACTTTATCAAAATTTGTATGGGTAAGACCGTTGAAAGCAAAATCTAAACAATATGTTACAAATGCAATGCAAAGTATATTATCTGAATCAACACGGAAGCCAAACAATTTACAAACAGATCTGGGTACAGAGTTTTATAATAATTCTTTTGAAAAGTTAATGAAAAATTACAACATAAACCATTATTCCACATATTCTGTTAAAAAAGCCTCTATAGTAGAACGAGTTATAAGAACTATAAAATCACATCTTTACAAAACATTCAGTCTGTGCGGACGATATCAATGGTTTCAATGTAATTTAGATTCCGTGGTGCATCGCTATAACAACACTTTGCACCGCATTACAAAGTTCAAACCGATTGATGTTAATCATGCGAATCAGGCTTTAGTTAAATCTAATATCATTAAAACCCGAAAGCCAAAGACAGTACGTCAAGGATCCACTTTTAAAGTTAACGATTTTGTTCGTATAAGTAAATACAAAGGAGATTTCTATAAAGGTTATACCCCTAATTGGTCTACAGAAATATTTCAAATCGTAAAAATTAATGATACCTATCCTCAAACGTATCAAATAAAAGACAAATACAACCAAAATATTCTAGGCTCTTTTTATGGATACGAGTTACAAAAAACTAAATTTCCAGACATCTACCTTATTGAAAAAGTTATAAAGAAAAAAGAAAACAAACTTTTTGTAAAATGGTTAGGACTAAGTGATAAAGAGAACAGTTGGGTAGACAAACGTGAATTAGTGATTTAGATAAGTATATAAATAACACAGGATCTCTCTTTGGGACACTAGATGATTATCGATGAAGGAAGGCAGTGGTGTAATCAATAGCTTGGTAGATCATTTGCCGTTCGAGTTACATATACCTGGGTATCAATTTTGTGGTCCCGGTACGAAACTTCAAAAACGGATTCTAAAAGGCGATCGAGGGGTTAACAAATTAGATAACGCTTGCATGCACCACGATATTTCTTACAATAATAAAGATCCTGGAGCTCGACGCAAAGCCGACTTGGAACTTTTGAATATGGCTCAAAGGAGATTGAAATCGAAAGATGCTGGAAAAGGAGAAAAAATTGCATCATGGATAGTAAAAAATGCTATGAAGGCAAAAATCAGAACAGGCAGTGGCATGAAATCATTTAAGAAAGGTGTGAAAAAAATACAGTCCCTATTGAAAAAAATGAAATCCAAGGATCAAAACTCTGTTATAAAATATGCTTATGCAGTTGCAAAGAAACTGTTTAGTAAAAAGAAAGGAATACGTTTGCCACGTATCATTCCTCTTCCAAAGTGTGGAGGACTTTTACCACTTATTCCCATATTTGCGGGATTGTCAGCTTTAGGTTCACTAGCTGGAGGAGCAGCAGGTATAGCAAAAGCTGTGAATGATTCTAAAGCTGCACAGAAGAGTCTTCAGGAATCTGAAAGACATAACAGAATGATGGAAGCGGTGGCTCTTGGAAAAGGATTATATATTAAACCTCATAAAAAAGGAGCAGGGTTATATCTTAACCCATCAAAAAACTGATTAAGCGGCTACCTAGACGTGCGCTCACTAACCTCGATATTTTGGAACATGCTAATGACATTCCTTACTTTCGCGGTGTTTACATGAGAGATACGTTACCTTTGAAACCTAGAAAAATAGAATGTGGAATATTAAATTTGGATAGCAACATAAATCCAGGTACGCATTGGGTAGCCTTTGTAAAGCAAAACAATTACGTAGAATATTATGATAGTTTTGGTAATTTAAAACCACCGTTAGAATTAATGAAATATATGTATGCCTTGCCTATAAACTACAATTATGTAAGACATCAAGCTTACGGCACTACTAATTGTGGTCATTTGTGTCTAAAATTTTTAAGAAATTATTGGAAAAAGCATTTAAATAGCAAACGAAATAAATAAATGTGTTAGTATAAAAATGTCTTTCACTGTATCTTTAACTGGAAGTGGAGCCTCTTTAACAACAAATTATTCACCAAGTTTGGAACTTCGAGGAGAATATGAATGCGGTCTTTTGTATTTCTCAACTTTTAACTCTATTCCTAATATCGATAAACGAAACAATAAGTTTCATTATGGTGAAAATGAAATCATCGAAATTCCTGAAGGATCTTATGAGCTTCAGGATATTTGTGATTATTTAAAAGACAATATGAAGAACACTGTATTAAAACTAACTTGCAATAACAATACATTGAAGACAAACCTTTTTTGCTCCAAAGATGTTCATTTTAATAAAAGTGAATCAATTGGTAAAATACTAGGTTTTGGAATGGAGACAATACAAGCTAATATAAGTACTGATTCACAGTACCCTGTTAGCATTCTATCAACAACCATTGTGAGAATCGAATGCGACGTAGTTAGTGGTTCCTTTGTAAACGGGAAAGCCAGTCACATTATTTATGAATTTGTGCCTAATGTTCCACCTGGTTATCGAATAATTGAGATACCTAAAAACTTAATTTATTTTCCTGTTAATCAAAATTCTATAAGTGCTATCAATATACGGTTGTTGGACGCTGACAATAAAGAGATAAATTTACGAGGTGAAGAAGTCCAGCTGTATTTACATTTCAGAAAAAAATGATAAATTTCCATAAAAACCCCCCTCAGTCGTATACCCAAGCCATTCCTCGAAGATCATCTCGCAAAAGCACACCGTTTCAACTAAAAAAGAAGCTTACCAAGACCAATAAAGAATTTCTAAGGCTAATCGGGTTGATAAAATGAATATTCTAAATATATCTCAACAAACATCATACGACAACAGCATTGAAAGTTTCGAATATCATTCATACAAACCGTACGTGACAAGTTTCAACAAGAATGATGAAATAAGAATTCCTATTAATCAACAAGATCTATACGTATTGCCTTCACTTAGTAGTTTGTATATCGAGGGGAAAGTGAATGTTTATAACACCACAACTAAAGCAAAAATATCTGAGGTACATTTCATTAATAATCCGGCATTGTTCCTATTTCAAGATATTCGGTATGAATTGAATGGAGTAGAAATAGATAAAATAAAAAATGCAGGTATAACTACAACAATAAAATCTTATCTATCGCTAAATGAAAATGAATCAAAATATGCACGAGTTTGGGGTTGGTCAACTATGGGAACCAATAATACTGGAGGTGGGGCGTTTTCCTTATCCATTCCGCTAAACAAGATATTAGGATTCGCAGAAGACTATGAAAAAATAATCATGAACTGTAAACACGAGTTAGTGTTACTTAGAAGCAATACGAATCTTAATTCTATCAAATTAAATACAGGAGAAGTTGTAGATGACATTATAATTAGTAAAATTATTTGGTGAGTGCCACATATCAAAGTGTCAGATCGAGAAAGAATAAATTTATTAAAGCATTTAGAGAAAGATCGTGCTATTCCTCTAGCATTTCGTAATTGGGATCTGTATGAATACCCATTACTTCCTCAAACACGTAAGCATACTTGGTCTATCAAAACTGCATCCCAAACAGAGAAACCGCGATTTGTTGTAATAGCCTTACAAACCAACCGCAAACACAACAGTCAATTGTCAATGGCAGAGTTTGATCATTGTCATGTACGTGATGTAAGAGTCTTTTTAAATTCGTCGTATTATCCCTATGAAGGGTTGAACATCAGTTTCTCAGATGACAAGTTCACTTTATTATACGAACAATATACAAGATTTCAGCAGTCGTATCACGGACGTCGTTCAGAGCCGTTGCTGAGTTTAAAAGAATTTAGAGACGTTGCCCCTCTATTCGTTATTGACTGTTCACGACAACACGAAACACTGAAAGGATCTATTGATGTGAGAGTCGAAATTGAGACAGACCAAGAAATTCCAGATAAGACAGCTGCATACTGCCTGATTTTAAACGATTGTTTATACGAATATAAGCCTTTGAGTAACATTGTAAAGAAACTATCATGAATAATTATAATACAGTAATCGTTGATTTGCAAGGGTTTAAGGACAGCAATAATAAATTCTAGGTTAAAGAAATGGCAGTAGCTAATGTAGAGTATACCTATGTGTTTTTAATAAAGCCCCCGTATCCGTTTTCTGCACTGAGTGATGAAGAAAAGAAATGTGTTCGTTGGATCGAAAGAAATAGAGGCTATTTATGGAGTGAGGGCTACATAGACTACAGAGAATTTCATAGAATGATGACTGGTTTTTTGAAAAATAAAAAAATTATAGTCAAAGGGGAAGAAAAAGTAAAATGGATGCAAGAGTTGTGTAATAATAATAATAGTGTTATTGATATAACTCGTAAGGGTACTCCTAATTTGAATAGTCTTAATGAACTATATTGTAAAGATAAAATTTTATTTAATTGTTTTTATCATGACAAGTATTGTGCGTTACGAAATGTTTTAAGTTTAAAGAAATGGTGTGTAGATAACAATGTGTTTAATTAATAAATATTCACTTTACTGTAATAAATAATTGAAATATGGAATTAAACTTTGTGTTTATTTTTATACCTAAATATGTATTCCTAGGAAACTGAGTAAAAACATCGTTTTTGCATAATAATTTATTTCATTACATTTACAACTATATTAAAAAACATAATCAATTAAAAGTTAGAACCAGTTAACTTTTTTGATATCTTTTTAATTACACATTCTGTCATATCCATTATTTCGTCCACTGCGTCATGGACTACGTATTGGGCACTAAGTAACACGCACTCGCTGTCAGCATCTGACGTAGATGATGATGAGTTCGAATTTGCTCGGTCACGCTCGCAGACCAGGTCCACCACCTTTATCTGGATCATTTTGAAGCCTTTCTGTTCGTTACACACCACAAAAGATTTTGGAGTTATCCGCTTATTATTTTTTGGAGAAACTCGTTTTTTACGTTTTTGATCAATTTGCGTCGATTCCACCCCAAATAAATCTTTGTATTGCTGAGTGAACTGTTGTAACGGGTCTTGAGCGTATTGAGGAAAATCATCATATACGTCAGTCATTTTCTGTAAAGAATAAAGAGAATAAATTGTAATAAAGTTGCTTTAACTAATAATTAGGTAAATAGTTAACCACACAATAAAACACTTAAAAATACTAAAATACTACATACCTGATTGATAATTAATTATTTCCCACTCACAAGGTAGGTCTTTCGTTGCGGTCTCGCAGTTTGGAACTGATGTGTGACATCAGTTGCAGCGCGCTAAAATATACATCATCACAATTTTCGTACACAATGTATTGAGTTTTTGCACGACTTTGAATGTCCACTTCATCGTTTGACACTTCCACTGCTTCCATAATTTCAATTTTAATTACGTGCTTGGGGACTCTACTATCGATTGAAAGAACGTAGCTGGCTTGTGGTGAGGTAAGATGACTGTGACTACGTTGAGCCATTTTAACTTTTAACCCAAACAAGTTTGAACGCAACAAAGTCGAATTGATAACTAAATAAAATCTATTGGTTGCTTATATCAAATAGGTAACATGAGACGCACCGGCTATGCCACGTGCTATTAATTAACTTCATGTCCAAACCTGTAAAAGTTTCCTCAGCGTTGCAAAATAAATGTAGTAAATTGATTCCTAACGTGTGATCGATGTCATATTACGATCTCACCGTTTCTATGCGATGATTAATATCACACTTTAAAACATGTCTAAACATGATCTTATTGAGTTAATGTGAACCAATGTCTTTACGTATAAGAAATAAAACCCAAGTAAATAATTTGTCATCATTTATTTATAGGTAGGTACCTTATTAATTAATTACATTTATTTGAAACTTAATATTATCTTAATTAGCTTAGGTTATCTATTATAATAAAGAAAATCGTACAACTAAGGAAAGTATTATAATTTAATTTTAATTACCTAATTCTTGGTTCAATGTTATGCTTAGTTAAATGTTTAGAATGGATGTATGCCCCCAAGCTCTTGTTGACACCTTGTCAGCCGAAACAAAACGTTTATCATCATTACTGGATAGCGCTACTTTGTTGAGACTGCGAGTAAAAATGTTGTGTTTGATTGACTTAAATAAAATATTTGTTTTCCGCACTATATTGCCGTGATACAAAGTTTTTTTATAGTCTGATATTTGTATATCGCGAACAACACTCTTCTTTACTCCCTTTGCTTTTTTAATTGTAGTATTAATGGTCTTTACACAATACAACTTTGAACGTAATCCAACAAACTCTGTTATAATGTTTCCTCCCATTTCGTCTTTGAAAAGTCCAGGAATCTTTTTATTTAGAAGCGGTAAGCCATATACATTTTCTTTGAAAAAATTGCTTGTGTCGAAATAATGTAAGAAGGTTTCTTTTAAATCTTTGTAAAAGTTTTCGGTTTCAATTTGGTAAACGAAACTATCCGTATCCGTGTAACACATTTGTAATTTGTTTTTATACGATGGTTCAAAAACTGAATAATGAAAGTCATACATGTGGCTTTTAGATAACTCTAACACCGTAAACCCTATGTATATTGGCTTATCCAAAATCACCCGTTCAGGTTTTGTTTGTATTGCGACTAAATTTTCAGTGAAAATTGAAACACTGTGAAAACTAGAGCTTGCAATTAATTTATTGGCAGTTATTTTCTTTTTTGTTACATTATTGTGGTCACTCCATTCGTTAACTAAATGTACATTAACTCTTTTTTCGCTGTTTTCTAAGGTTTTACCAAAAATGCTGTTATTGAGCAACTTAAAAAAGTCTTGTTCAAATGTAGATTGAGCCTGTTGTCTTAAACTCGTATTTAGATCGATATATTGTTTTAAGTAAGGACTTTGTTGAAACGTTATGACTCGATGTATTTTTTTTAATATCAGCCCATGTTTCAAACATGTTTTCAAGTGAACATAGTGGATGACGTAGAAGTACTTGTCGTAAAGATTAGGCACGAGCTTAAAAGTCTTACCCCCCGGTGGAATGCATTTCTCAGGACAAAATGGTAAATCATTGTGCCTGTCATGTAACTCTTTCGGATAGCTTAAGTCAACCTCAAGAATGAAACCATACTCTGCATCAGCAGGAACATTAACAATATCGAGACATTCAATTTCTGTCTGGTTTAAAAATCTAAAATTCGACAGCGGTAGAGATTGACACATACTGAATCCGTATAAGTTATTGCAATCTATGTAAACTACAAAGGTATCTGGTTTTAAGGGATCGTATTCGTTCATGTATTTGTTATTGGCGTTGGCATGCCTGTGCGAACACATGCATACTCCTCCTCTGATGCCTGATTGAATCATACGCACTATGGCAAGGTCATCTATGAGCTCCAACTCGACTCCAGTTTTGTAAAGCATTGCATCGAATGATAAACTAGGAGCGGTTACATAGAAAGCAGGATCTAATTGATAATGAAATTTGCAAGTTTTTCTAAACTTTTCAAAAATATCAGTTAACAAGAGAACGTCTGTTTTCAAATACAATTTAGTGTATTGACCCAGATTTTTGATGTTAAATTGTGACCAAACTGATTGAGCATGTTCATAATCTTCATCAGTAATATGCTCATTTGTAAGGGAGCTGTAAAACTCTTTTTTTTCTGGTAAACATCGCTCTTTAAACCGATCCCAGTTATCCATGTATTCGTAGGGATGTTACGGTCAAAGTGATAAATGTGAAAATTATGAATAATCGCCGGTTATTATGAATAATTACCGCATGATTTGGTAAATGTGATTAATATGAGGTCATTTATGTGTGTATAAAACTAAATAGGCGGCTTAGGGGTGGCTCAAGGGCCACCCCCGCCGCACCTTAACCTATTTTTCACTTTAAATCAAAACATTATGTTATAGGCATCATGGAAAAGTAATATTATGCAAGAAACATTCCAAACTCATTATGCCAAATTATATTAATATATGATATCAAAACGTTCTAAAGTTTGGCTGTACACGAGCATGTACACAAGATGTTGTTCTTTTTTATGAAATTTGTTAGTACTAAGGTTGAATTATTAAATAATCACTGTTAAATGTGATTAATTTATCACTTTTACCGCGACTGTCGGTAATTATTCATAATAACCGGTTATTATTAATAATTTTCAATTTATCACATTAACCGTAACAGGGATATATACCTTTGCGAGTAAGTAAATTAAATTGGGTAGGTATTGGAAAATGCATGCGTAAATGATCAAACTCTTCTTTTTTAATAGTTTTTGCTAATTTATCTAAGCTAGTGCCAAGAAATTTAAATGAATCTACGAAGCGCAATTGCATAAATTCTTGATCAGAAATCGGAACAAATTTCGTAAATGACACATAATTTTCTTTAGTTTTAGGTATAATCTTAATATTTCCAGGCATTTCACCTAATTGTTTTATGAACAAATGACAGTCATAACCTGCCAAGTTGTGGAAAAATACAGGAATAAACTTAGGTATTTTGTATTGTAAATTACAATATCTGTGGGCTGCACCACGATATAATCCTGTTATGTGGCAGTGATCGCGCACTTTGTCTGAAAATAAAAAGTTATCACATATATGACAGCGAGTGGCTTGCAAAAATTCGGATGCATCTTTTTCGGTAAAAATCATAGGCAAATTTTTAGATAAGATTGCATGAATTTCACGAACATCACGGTAAAGAGATTCTATAAATTTTGAAACACAGTCAGAACCGAGATATGATACATACCGATTATAGCTAGTGTTTACAGTACAGACTATATTGTACGCAAACGCTGAGGGTATATGGTGCTGCAGCGTTTTTGTATTTTGCGTATCAGATTTGTCTTTGTGCACTTCTAAAATTGTCTCAAAATCTGCATAAATGACGAATGGAACATTTTGTTTACGGTCATAATTATTAAATTTTATGACGGTCCCCTTTTCAGGTAATACAGTGACGATCCCGCTACATAAATGATTTTCTAGTTCATCAAAAGTAGTAAAAAACACTAAGCATGTATCACAGAAATAAATTTTACCATGATGAGCTGTTATTTGATTTCTGACAAGCCGCGACAAGTCCTTGTTAAGACAATAATGTGACGTCGCGTCATTTTCTAACATTAGCAAATGAATAGTTTTTTTGTTTTTGGTATTTTCAGATTTATATACGGGGCCAATAATGGTTTTAGAATTTTTTAGACCATAAATGATAAAACTTAACTTAGGATTGTTTTTCTCAAAAATCCTAATATCTGAGAATGTGACGGGATAAGATATCCCATTGATATTTAGAACATCTTTAAAATTGGGATAAGACGAGACTCGTTCAGGATGATTTCGAGCAGGGTAAAGAGCTGCTGTTACGCTCCATAAAAAGCAACACTGGTCTTTATTTTGAATATTTATACATGCTTTCTTATTTTGAATAAATTTAGGTAATTTTAAATAAGATGACCCACCTAATGGTTGGTACTTATTGACATTTATTTCTAAATGTGAATTACTTAAAAAAGCCCAACCACTATCGCTTTCCTCAAACTCTTCCATTTTCTTTTTCAATATACTCACTAGTTTAGAAAATAAACTATCAAAATCATAGTTGTGGTAAAGTATAAAATTCTTTGTAACAAAAGATTTCATTTCCTGCATATTATTTTTGAATAACAGGAAAATGCTAAATAATTCAAAATTCACTTTGATGCAAGTATGTACTCTTAAAGCATCATCTAAAAGTGATTTTATTTTGTTATGAATAGAATTAAAGAAAATATCTATAGAAGTTTGGTCAAGTTCACTTGCAACTAATCGGTAAGAAATGATTCGAGAGCGAAATGCAGAACCTACGATTTCCACACCATCACTGTGTGGTTGGGTGGAGTTCTTTTGCTTGTGCAAGCGACTCCGCAAGTGTCCTACCCAAGAGGTTGAACCTATGGACACGTTACAAATAGTACAGAAAGGCATTTTAGAACCAAGAATTAGTTAATAAACAATAAAGTCTCTATACCTACCTACTAGAAATAATGTTGAATAATTCGAATGTAAAAAATAATATTAAAACTGTGTAATAAGTATGTTTATTTACAAGTAAAAATTATTTAATGTTTATTTTATTACTGTAATAAGTCGGTTCGCACTCTTCAAAAATTACGTAAGCGCTACTTATAAACCTTTGTAGAGCCTCCCACTCCTGGGATTGTTCACCGCATTGGAGTTTTACCGCTGCAAGCGCTTTCTTGTAACGCTCCTCGGGTGGAACGTTCTTAACATCGTCGGTGTTGTAGACTTTCAAATCTATGTAGAACTCGCCGCTGGTGACTGCAGTCCGACGACACTGGCCCGAAGACACCCGCGATGTAAAGCTCGATGCGATGCTACGAGTTGTCTCCTTCGCACTTGCCCGCTCGTCCTTATTAATGATTGAAAACAAACTCTTCGTTTTCTTTGGTCTGTGAACAATAGACATTTATTTAAGTAATGATTATTTTATTCAATAGAATATATTTTTTGTTAGTTTTATTTATTTAAAGGTTTTATTGCACACACACAAACACATAAGAATGCTCTGTACAAAAAAGTTGTCAAAAGATCAGCTGTTGTACTTTAAACAATTAGGTACTATTTTACTTTAATTCGCTTAGATTTTTATGTAAGTACTCGTAAAAACTCATTGTAAATTAAAAATTTACCTTTTAGGGAATATTAAAATTAAGTGCTTGTAGAATAATTATGAGGGAGTTTGGTAATATTATTACTAAAATCTTACTATTACTAATATTATTAATGCAAAGTTTGTGTGGATGTCTGGCTGTGAGGATGTTTGTTACTCTTTCATGCAAAACCACTGAACAGATTTTGATGAAACTTTACAGTATTATTGTTTATAACCCAGAATAACATATAGGCTATAATTTATGGCGATCTGTGATATACTAAATTTTACGCGGGTGAAGCCACAGCCAAAAGCTAGTTAGATTATAAAGGTGGAAATTTACCTAGTTAGGGCTTCAACGTTCGCAACGGAATGGGCGGCAGGCTTTCGCTTCCTCGGCTTAGGCGCAGGCGTAGAAGCGGTTGAGGTCGACGCGCTGGTTTTGGACTTGCTCTTGCTCGAGCGCGGTGGTGGCACCACCTCTAATGGGGCCACGTCTTCAATGCTGGATGCGTACTCAGAATCCGACCTATAAAATATTAATCATCATTAGTCTATCTTCCTAATAATCATGACCACTGTCTAATTACGGTAATGACACATTTAAGTACACTACCAAATACAAAGATACATACTATGCTAGCTAGATATATTGATGGTTGCGGGATTCGAACCCGCGACCAATTAGCTTAACAAAACACATCGCGGTTCTCTACACAAATACTAAAGTAAAGAAAACATGTAAAGAAATACTCAGTAAAGAAAACATTACTTGAAAATTATTTGTCAGAACAAACTAAGTATAAAATAAATGTATAACAGTACTTACTCACATTTTGCACAATCGGGAGCTTGTTTCTTGCTATTCACAAAGAATCTCACAAAGTAATTAATTTTTTGCGGTGAAATTCTGTATTTATGTGATCAATAATAAATTGTCAGCAAAAATTAAGCTAATTAGTTAAAACTAAAGTAACAATAAAATGATATACAAATTTGGACCGTATTTTTATGTTCGATAAGCACAGAAAAAAAAATCACTAGCAAGTAGGTATTACCTTTTGAATTAAAATATTACCCATACTTTGATGTTACGTTTAAAGGAAATATGATTGTGTTACACTATGTTGCAGTAAAAGTGAAATCAGAATCTAAAGTATGTAGGTTAATTTCTTAAATGGCTAGTCAAATACTAATTATGTAGTATTCCAAGTACCGAATTTCCATCATTCTATTTGTAAAGTTAAATTGTAATAAGCTACATTGATTTGAGTCTGCTTCCAACAGAAAAATAATAAACCAACTAATTTTACTCACGATTTTATTCGATTTTATTTTTCCTCACAATGTTTACATCTTTTTTACAATGCATTGTCATTTAGAAAAAAATTGACTTACTTTATAAAGGTAGATTTAACGGTAGAAGCATAATGTATCAGTCACCATTGAGTCACATAGAAAGATAAAAATAATTATTAGTTTCAACTTGCAATGCAACACGAAGTAAACAATAAAAATCTAAAGTTACATGTCGTGCACACACATTCAAAGCATTTAATGCTGAATCTGCAAGTAAGCTGTGTGAGACCAGGAGCTGAGATGTTTAAATCGATGTTTTATTGAACATTTGAATAAAATGTATTTTATTTTCAGATTGGTTAAATATTGATATACATTTTCATTAAATATGAAATAAATGATTTAAAAGATTATTTTATGTTTGCAATATTAGAAAGAGTAAGTACTTATAGTAGTATAGTAGTAAATGTACAATAAATAAATGTCTAATAGTCATAAATGTACAATAATGCAAAATGTCAAAAATTCGAAACAAAACTTTAAAACCATTTTAAAATGAACAGGTTTACAGATAAATATATAAAACTCTTACTCTTGGACTATAAATTGCAGCTCGTACATTCCCACGATCCACGCGATGCAACGTACAGTGTGACATTAGATTTCATCGAGTGCAAGTTCGTCATGTACGTAATAATTAAAAAGTATAAGTGCACATTTTAAAAACTCTGTGAAACCAGTGCAGTATTTCCTAAAATGTAAGTGTAATTATATATTTCATATACTTTTAAGTTTATAGGATAACTTTCGGATCATGATTTTCGTTTAACTTGCGAGAGAGATTACCATTTTTTTGATACCTCTTTAAGATCATCACTCGCTTGCTGTTCCCAAGCTATCTGGGGTCAGTGCAGTATTTTTTCTTTTCTATACGTGGTTAAATTATGAATAAATAAACCATTTTTTCATTGATTTATAAAGAAAACTTTCTTCGCTTTGATTATAGTGTTACTCAAAATATTTAATATATATCACAAATAAAAATCTTTAAATACTAAAATCAATAGATAATTGTTTGCTAATATTTATTACAGATTTTATTGACGATTAAAAAAAGTTCTCTTTATTTCAGGAGTACCTACTGCTCAGCAAGACAATTAAATATCTACAATAATAAGCAGAAAACGTCGTTATAGATCTTGGTTAAAACAGGTAACCTTTTTATTTATTAATAACGTTGCAATATTGTTAGAAGTTTCGGTTCTGTATTTAAACTGTTCACAATTTATTTAAAGCATTATTTATTTTTTCAGATCCCCAGTGACATGATTTAATTAATAAACTAATTAAATCGTGGATAAGAAACTTCGACGAGAAGAAGAATTGATTTATATCATCAATAATCGTAGTAAAAAAGGTCTTAATTTATTTCAATTTATAATAAATTATGGTTGTGGTTGTTTTATTTGAATAAAAAATCTCAAGGTATGGTGTTACATAAAGGTGATGGTATGGTTGTGCTAAAAACGGTAAAGGTAAAAGGGTAAGTAATGGTAAACGGTAATAAAAGGTAATAGTAATCAGGTACCTAAGAAAGAACATTCAGAGATAGAATCTTGACATAGCTCTTCAGCTGTGTATGTTAGGTAGGAGGACATTCAGTGAGAGAATCTTACCATGGGTCTTGAGCTGAATGTGTTAGGCAGAACAAACGGTAAGAGAATCTTACCATGGGTCTCTGAAGATACTTACCTCGGGTCTTCAACCGTTTGTGTTAGGAAGGACATTCAGTAAGATAATCTTACCATGGGTATTAAGCTGAATGTGTTAGGCGATACATTCAACAAAGGAATCTTACCATGGGTCCTGAGTTGTCTGTGTCATATTAGGCAGAACGTTCGGTGAGAGAATCTTACCACGGGTCTCTCTGAAGATACTTACCTCGGGTCTTCAACCGTTTGTGTTAGGAAGGACATTCAGTAAGATAATCTTACCATGGGTATTAAGCTGAATGTGTTAGGCGATACATTCAACAAAGGAATCTTACCATGGGTCCTGAGTTGTCTGTGTCATATTAGGCAGGACGTTCGGTGAGAGAATCTTACCACGGGTCTCTCTGAAGATACTTACCTCGGGTCTTCAGCCGTTTGTGTTAGGAAGGACATTCAGTAAGATAATCTTACCATGGGTATTAAGCTGAATGTGTTAGGCGATACATTCAACAAAGGAATCTTACCATGGGTCCTGAGTTGTCTGTGTCATATTAGGCAGAACGTTCGGTGAGAGAATCTTACCACGGGTCTCTCTGAAGATACTTACCTCGGGTCTTCAGCCGTTTGTGTTAGGAAGGACATTCAGTAAGATAATCTTACCATGGGTATTAAGCTGAATGTGTTAGGCGATACATTCAACAAAGGAATCTTACCATGGGTCCTGAGTTGTCTGTGTCATATTAGGCAGAACGTTCGGTGAGAGAATCTTACCACGGGTCTCTCTGAAGATACTTACCTCGGGTCTTCAGCCGTTTGTGTTAGGAAGGACATTCAGTAAGATAATCTTACCATGGGTATTAAGCTGAATGTGTTAGGCGATACATTCAACAAAGGAATCTTACCATGGGTCCTGAGTTGTCTGTGTCATATTAGGCAGAACGTTCGGTGAGAGAATCTTACCACGGGTCTCTCTGAAGATACTTACCTCGGGTCTTCAGCCGTTTGTGTTAGGAAGGACATTCAGTAAGATAATCTTACCATGGGTATTAAGCTGAATGTGTTAGGCGATACATTCAACAAAGGAATCTTACCATGGGTCCTGAGTTGTCTGTGTCATATTAGGCAGAACGTTCGGTGAGAGAATCTTACCACGGGTCTCTCTGAAGATACTTACCTCGGGTCTTCAGCCGTTTGTGTTAGGAAGGACATTCAGTAAGATAATCTTACCATGGGTATTAAGCTGAATGTGT
Organism: Ostrinia nubilalis; assembly: GCF_963855985.1. NCBI lineage: Eukaryota > Metazoa > Arthropoda > Insecta > Lepidoptera > Crambidae > Ostrinia > Ostrinia nubilalis. Next base: position 1,988,162 of record NC_087101.1, read on the forward strand.
TAGGCGATACATTCAGCAAAGGAATCTTACCATGGGTCCTGAGTTGTCTGTATCATATTAGGCAGAACGTTCGGTGAGAGAATCTTACCACGGGTCTCTCTGAAGTTACTTACCACGGGGCTTCAACCGAATGTTTTGATCAAGATACTTATTTAAATGTATTCAACACTCCGTTCGTAGTGTATTATTGGGCATTCTGTCAAACCAGAGTGAGCGCAGCGAACGGTCGGAAGCGAAGCGGACGACTGGGGGACAGAATGCCCAATAATACACTACTAATATCTCATCCTGAAAAAATGAATGAACATGCCTAAAAGATAATAAATATACTTCAAGGCTTCTTGGTTAAAATACCAAACCAAATGAAAATTACTTTCGAAATTTTAGGTTAAAGATTGAAAATGCATTTTAAGTTTAATTTTGCTCCCATTTTGAATTAAAAGGAGATTTAGTTGAATTCCCACAGAAACGATAAAGTGGAATTAAGGCCAGCGCTAGATAATTAAGAGCCATTTCACAAAAATATTCCGCGCGAATTTAGGTAAAAGCTGTCAACGCAACGTCAAAAGAGTAAAAAGAACGCTGAAATGGACAAAAAAATCTTGAGCCGTGACCGTATTAAGACTTGATTTAAGTTATTAATTTTAAGGTAGAATGAGGTATTCAAACTTGATAAATTAATTTAAATTTTTAATAGAGTTTATTAAGTATTTTATATTTCGATTTATAATGAAACACGAATAGGTATAATATGTAAAATATATATTAAGTACAAAATAAAGACAGTCACATAGTGAAAAAAAAATCTGCCCCCCCTTACAGCTCCATCATCGGACCCTGGATACGAATAATGAAACACGAATAGGTATAATATGTAAAATATATATTAAGTACAAAATAAAGACAGTCACATAGTGAAAAAAAAATCTGCCCCCTTACAGCTCCATCATCGGACCCTGGATACGAAATATTCGTCAAGGCGAATCACACAAGCCCAAACTCCATAGGGTTCTATTGTTTTGTTACGGAAGTGGCCATTGCATCTCCACCAGATCCATTTTATCAGACAGAGCTAAGAAATAAATAAATAAAATTATTATAAGTAAACAAATAACTAAAATAATTCATCTTACTATCTTACTTCTTACTAGTCTTACTAATATTAATAAATACGAAAGTTTGTGTTGATGTCTGGATGTTTGTTACACTTTCACGCAAAAACTACTGAACAGATTTTGATGAAACTTTACAGTACAGTACAGCAGTACTAGGCAGTCTGTGTTCAACTATCACTCGGGTCGGACGTTCCTATCGCAAGACCTTTGGTTCACTCAGTTCCGATACGACTCTAGTGCTGTGTGTAATTATTTTCGTGAATACACTGAGTTTATTAATTTCTACGAGTGGATTTCATTTTGCCTGAGACCTACGCCATGAACCCTGAACCAGAAGACCCTGTCGCCAGCGACAGCGACGCTCATCCATCCCTGGCGTCGACCAGAATAACAATGTATAGGCTATAATTTATGACGATCTGTGACAAACTAAATTTCAAGCGGGTGAAGCCGCGGGCAATACTACATATTTCATACTAGCTTTTTGCCCGCGACTTCTTCTGCGATGAAGTGGAAAATGGTTCTAATAGAATTAAAATATTCTAAGAAAATTAATTTTGTTAAATGATTATATTTTTTGATATAAAATCTACAAATTATTATGTTTAAATATTTGAATACTTACAAAATTATGAGATCTTTCTAAAACAAAATTAAAACACTAAACCTGCCGCAGATTTCTTTGTAAACAATGTTTTTTGTTTTTCCTTCAGGTGCTAAAATCACCAGGCTATTGTGTGCGCATACTCTGGAGTATTCCACATACAACTGGTCGTCGGAGAAGCATAGATTTCCATTAAGTCTACTCCCGCTACCATATGGAACTCCGCTAAAACTCGTGAGGGCGCCAACACTTGCTTTTGTATCGAAAATTAGTATGAGCAGCTGCGCACGCGGTTGCCCGTTGCAGGCTCTATGCAACCACACTTTTTTAAACCGTGGTCCCTAAGCATGAGATGGGAAACTGCACTCTCTTGAATTCTCTTGAATTTGATGGTGTTAGGGGAATCCTAGGAATGAATACAGACTTTCCAATGGAATCTCCTCATCAATATTGCGAAATTGCGAGTTGCAATGCAATGTTACGTTTTCACTTGTTATTTTATTGTAATCTGACCTTGATTTTTCAAACACGTGTCAAAATAAAAAAAAATAATTTAAATCAAAAGTACTAAGGAATATTTCATTGATATCAACTTAGAAACAAGCACAGATCACAGAAACTAAAGGGATTGCTGTGAAAGCAATGATGACAGTAGCGACGTCATTATGTAAACAGTTTATTTATTGCTTGCATAGTACTAAATATTATTCGAACGTTGAATACTGATACCGCAGTGGATAATGAGCACATAATTTGATTTCTTTGTGTGTGTGAATTTCTAATACGACACTGAGTTTCGAACTCAGCGCATTACTTAGCATCTCTCTATATTTCTATGGAACCAAGTTATCTCCAAAATAACATTCCACACCTTTTTAACCTAGTCAGGTACCTAATAATTTTAATAAAATACGAAGCACGTCATCTATCAATAGGATATATGTATATTTTAGAAGTTAAAAAATTATGCATAAAATATAAACACTTTAGAAGTTTACTTAAATCGTAGAATTTCTGAAAAACAAGTACTAAAATCGTACTGAAAAAAAGAAATTAATAATATGTTATCTAATTTATTTATTAAACGTCGAATTTTATCAAAGATTTTGGACTAAAGTTTTTGAAAATAATTTATAGCCTACATAGAAAAAAAATAGGATTCTAAATCGAGAAATATTTTTTTTTCGGAGCCTATTGCCTCCAAACAAACAAACAATTAAATCTTTCCTCTTTTATTAGTATAGATTTAACAACAAAGCTTCGATCTCGAAACAAAACGCTTCTTTTTCTTCTTCACGAAACAAAACTCAAAGCGGATAAATAAATAAACAAATCTTTGGACAATTTCACAGCGCCATCTAGTCCAAAAGTAGGCAACCAATATGCTTGTGTTAAGGGTGCTAGCATAATGGATATACTTTTTTATCATTTATTTATTAAATTAAATACATGGTATCTACATATTATACATAGTTACACCCAGATCCGTCAAAGAAATTAAAATTCATCATTTCAATTTCTGCTCGGCCGGCCGACTCGAAACAGCCTCTCGGCATAGTATCAAATGTATTTGGTCGCCGTACAAATCACCGCTTCACGACACGAACGCACGTAAACGTCACGGCGGGAAAAATGACACAGGTCCTGCCTTGACGGGCGCTCGCGCCATACTAATCGATGTCGGCTTGCGCATTGTAATTTATACTGATATTCACATCAATATTTTGACAAAGTGGTTACTAATATTTAAACAATAACTATAGAAATCAATTTTACAATGAATATTCTTTATTTTGGGATACTTTTATTGCAGTTATTGCTGTGTTTTAAAACCAAAAACCACGATCAAAATGTGACGTTAATCTTGAAATTTGCCAAATTATTTTTAGATTTTACTCAATAATGGTAATGAAATTCAAGAATCTATTTCATTAATGGACTACAAGAATATATGTCCGATGATTACTATATATTTTTAAGCTTATTATATGAGCATAAATAATAGATACAGGACTTTGAAAATGAGTCTGCGGCAATTTTTCCGTAAAATGGTTGTGGGAGATGGGGCACTGTGAATTAAGCAAAAGAGTTTTAGTAAATCCGTTTCATTAATGGTCAACACCAAGGATTGACCTATCTTTCGCAGTTATTAAATAATCTCTGGGTGTTGCTTAAGATAGTAATTCATGCTTCCAAAATCTTAGAAATTCGCACGAAAATGTAAAATGGCTCTTAAGCACCAAGATTTCTTGCTGCACTCCATCAAAATGATTCCTAAGTTTGGAGATTGTGACCACAAATTTTAAGTAACTACCTATCTCAAATACTAAAGTTTTAGACGTAAGCGAGCATAGTTTAAAGTGACGTAATTTTTTTTTCAGCAAAAACACGTTACGTATGATAATACGTGGCCTCCACTCCATAACCTAGCTGCCCCATCGGCCGTCAGTTCTGCTTACTATGTGCCCTGCCCATTGCAACTGTCATCAGCTTGCTAATGCGTCTGGAAAGCGCAACGTAGGACTTCCACCTACAAGGTGGAAACGACGACCTCGTAAAGGTAGCAGGAAGGCGCTGGATGCAGGCCGCTACCAATCGATCAACATGGAAAACATTGGGGGAGGCCTATGTTCAGCAGCGGACGTCCTGAAATAATACGTATGACATCCTGTAAACCATTTTTCGCAAATTGTAGGGCGGAATGACTACAGGCTGGGCAAATTTTTCACTTATGCTGGAGTTTAAATCGCGTTTTAAGTAGTCTATGTGTGGGAGTGTATCATCATCATCATTTCAGCCATAGGATGTCCACTGCTGAACATAGGCCTCCCCCAATGACTTCCACATCGCACGGTTGGTAGCGGCCTGCATCGCCTTCCTGGGATTGTATACTGTGTGTGTGGGAGTGTACGGCGTGAGTCAGTCTTTATAGACTGTTTACATCGGCTCCGTAGTATTGTTTATTTTAAAATATGTAGTAGTTGCAAAATCGTACAAATGTAAAATATTTCGGCGTGTCAAACATCAATGCATCTGTGATATCGTTGGCCTCACGAAAAAACAACAGATACGGACAAAAATAGTGAACATTTATTGTGCTGAAACATTTCAAAAAACTTAACATAACTCGCTTAAGGACTATCAGTGATAAGTGTTATAACATTAGGTTGATACAGTGGTCATTTGCAGTGTCTGAAACGGCGTTTACTTCAAGATCAAAGCGACCTAGTGATAATATAACCTCTTCACAGCTCTCAGACCTGCAATTAGTTTTTGAAAATAATAAACAACCACCCTCAACTGAGCATTACCAACAGCCCCACAGTATCAGAAATTTCGACACTTCGTACAGAGCAACTTTGGTGTAGTGGTAAAAGCAACGGACAGAATCATCGTGTTTCCCCCGGTTCAAATCCAGACGAACATATTTTTTTGTTTCTTTTTTTTTTGTGATTTTGTTGATTAGTTTGCTCCTACTTCTGAAACAAAATTCAAAATGGCAACAAGGGGACCCGTAACAAACAAAACTGGGGAGATGCCCGCCTGCGCAGGTTGCCGCCGCAATATCACAGACAGGCGATACCTGAAATGTTGTAGGTGCGCGCAGTACTGGCACATAGATTGTGTAAATATTCCCGAGTGCAGATTCTACAACACTATGACGTCGGAGCACAAGAGCAGGTGGATATGCCCAGAATGCGTCTGTAGCCAGCGGAAGGGGGGTGACAACACCGAGACGCCGGTCAAGTCCTCGGAGGTCAGCCATGTAACCACCCGTCGGGCGGCCGCGGCGGCCCGCACGGAGAGTCTGGACGAGACGGGGATGTCTCTGGATGATGACACCCAGACAGCGGAGGAACAGAGCATCGAGGAGAGGGTACTTCCGGCGACTGGCGGCGTCCAGCCAGCTCTGGTTTCGCTAAACGAGGCCGTCCGGAGCATGATGAGCGAGCTTCGCCAATTTAGGGAAGAAATGCGGGACGAAGTGAAAACCAGGCGAGCCGAGATCAAGTCTCTCAGGGACGGCTTGCTGCAGTTGTCGGAGAGGGTGGACAGCTGCAGGACTCACGTCGTCGGCCTGGACGAGCGAATGAAGGCGCTGGAGCTCAAGGCAAACCAGGGCGACGAGGCCAACGCGGCGCGTCTGGACGCGATCGAGCGACGACTGGAGGCCGCGGAGCGTCCGGGCCCGGCTGGCGGGGGCGCGGCGTCGGTCGCGGAGCTGGAGCGGACGGTCGCGGGACTCAGGCTCGAGCTGAACGACCGGGACCAGGAGGCCCTGCTCGCGGACCTCGAGATCGGCCAGCTCTCGGAGCAGAAGGGCGAGAACGTCCTGCACAGCGTCGCCGTGCTCGCCGCGCGCCTGGGCGTGCCGCTGGAGGAGCGCGACGTGGTGTTCGCGGAGCGCGTGGGCGCGCCGCCGGCCGAGGGCGCGCGGGCGCGGCGCGTGGTGGTGCGGCTGGCGCGCCGCCAGCTGCGCGACGAGCTGCTGCGGGCCGCGCGCACGCGCCGCGGGGTGCCGGAGGGGAGCGGCCGGGTGTTCGTGAACGAGCGCCTGACGCGCCCCAACCGCCAGCTGTTCCACCGGGCGCGCGAGGAGTGCCGCGCCCGCCAGTGGAAGTACTGCTGGACGAGGCGGGGGCGTGTCTTCGTCCGCAGGAGTGATGGCGCGCAGGTTTTCCAGTTGCGCACGCCCGACGATCTCGTGAGAGTGTTAGGAGCTCCGCCCATATGACTCTTTGGTTCCTGGAATTGTAATATCGAAATGTTATATAATAGTTTCATGTTCCTTATCGGGTTTGATCTGTGTATGCCTTCTTTTTATTTAGTTTTACTCACCTTTATAATATTATGCAGACCTTGTAAATGTCTGAAACTGCCCTTTTTTACTTTATGTTATTGTTGTGGATTGTTAAAGTCCTCATTGAATAAAACTCATATGGTATGCTTAGACTGGTCACTTTGTGTCAATATATTTATAGAAATTGATATGTGCACACAGAATTACAATAATAGTATGATGATAATGATGATACACATAATATTGACTGCTACCTTTGAAAAACGTGATATTAACATAATTAATACTACAAATAATATTGTATTACAATGGTGTTTATATAATTCAACACTAATACAGGCCTTGGGTTAAACAATCTTAGAATAGGTCTATTCAATGCGGGCTCACTGTGCACGAGGCATGACGAGTTTATGGTGGCGATGGAGGAACTGAACCCAGACGTGATGGCCATAAATGAGACGTGGCTCAGAGTAGGGGAAGAAGATAGGGCACCTAAAGTGGCAGGTTATCGGCTCAAACATACTCCAAGACCTATTCAAGTGAGAGGGGGCCGTGGGGGTGGTGTTGGGTTTTATGTGCGCAAGGGCTTATACATAAGAGCATGTCCTCATCCTGGCACCCCGACTACTGTTGAACAGATGTGGATCTCTCTACATCTAAACAATAAAAAGATAATTGTAGGCACAGCCTACAGACCTCCATGGCAGGACGTTAGTGTATTCCTGGACGCCATAGCTGAATCGATTGCCTCCTGTGCAGAGTGTGACGGATTGGTGCTTCTCGGCGACTTTAATATCAACTTACTAGACAAAAGTAACAGTAAGTGCAGAGAGTTAATGCAATGCATTGACAGTCTTAATCTGAAGCAGGTGATATCGGAGCCGACACACTACACAGATCACAGCAGTACTCTCATTGACATTATATGCACTGATATGGGGGCTGCTCAGGTCACCGTAAAGCACTCACCGGATCTGGGTGGCCATGCCATGCTCATGGTTGAATTTAAGGTCCGGAAGGAGAAAGTTCGGCCACGCTGGGTTACTTATAGACCATTAAAAAATATTATACCAGAACAACTTGAAGCTGATCTTGGTGCAATCGATTGGTCCAATCTCGAGGGAGTTGTGGATGTGAATTCTAAGGTTGAGAATCTGGGACGGTGTATTCTAGGGTTAATGGATCTGCATGCCCCGATCAAGACACGTAGATTTAAACATCCTCCTCACCCCTGGATAACAGATACCATCAGGGAAATGATACACGTCAGGGACGACTATCACAAGCAGTATAAGAAGAATGCAACCACTGCTCTTAGAGATAGTTACAAAATGATGAAGAAGATGGTGGTTGACGCAATTGAGAGGGAAAAAACCTGCTTCTTCAAAAACCACATCAATAGTAACTCAAAAAATCCTAAGCAGCTTTGGAAAAACCTGAAAAGTACAGTGTTACCGAACAAGAAAGGCGCTTGTGAGCTTCCTCCAATGTTTAACAACCCTAATTCAATTAATCATCATTTTCTCAACGTGCCTGGGGGAAACAATGTGACGATCTCTCAATTAACCTATTACGAATATCACAGACATAGGAACCTTATATCATTCTCACTCCATACTGTTAGCTCAGACGTTGTCTTAAGAACCATCACAGCGCTCAAATCGAATGCTCAGGGAAGTGACGGCATCACACTGGATATGCTGATGCTCACATTGCCTTACTCACTCAAAGCACTCACCGACATAGTGAATGGTTCTATACTGCAAGGGATCTTTCCAGACTGTTGGAAGGTGGCAGTCGTAAGGCCACTACCAAAAACTGGTCATCCTGCTTCAGTTCAGGACTTGAGGCCTATCAGCATCCTACCATGTTTGTCCAAAATCCTCGAGCGTATAGTCTGTGATCAATTAACTAAATACCTTGAGGAACAGGAACTGCTCCCGCGCCGTCAATCGGGATTCCGCAAGGGTTTTGGGACGGCTACTGCTCTTTCGGATGTGATTGATGACCTTCTGGCTGCTCAGGATGGGGGGTTGGTTTCGACGCTGGTGCTGCTGGACTTCTCGCGCGCCTTCGACTCCATTAATATTCCTCTGCTTCTCTCCAAGTTGCGTTATTATGGTCTTGATGATTCCTCCATACGATGGTTTCATAGCTATCTCTCTCTGAGACAGCAGTACGTGGAGCTGAAAGGGGTGGATGGGTCGGCATTATTGTCAGAACAAAAACCAGTATCTCGCGGAGTTCCTCAGGGATCCATATTGGGTCCAATACTGTACATTTTGTACAGTGCTGACATAATCAACTGTATCAAGGACTGTCAATACCACCTATATGCCGATGATCTACAATTATATACATCATTCCCTCCATCTGATCATGAAAATGCAATAATGAAGATCAACAACCAACTAGGCAGAATTTTTGACTGGTGTACTGCCAATTGCCTTGTTCTCAACCCAAGAAAATCAAAGTTCATGCTAACCGGAACACGTAGAGGCTTGGAAACTCTTAAAAGCATACAACTCAACGTTGAAATAAATGGAGAACCTTTAGAAAGAGTGGCTGAGGCGAGAAACCTAGGAATGGTCATTGATGGAAACCTCAGGTTCGAAAGCCATATACTTGAGTGCACTAAGAACTGCTTTTACCGCTTAAAGATTCTATACAACTTGAGGCCCTATTTAAGCGAAAGCCTTAGAATATCTTTATGTGAATCACTTGTATTAAGCAAACTTAACTACTGTGATACAGTGTATGGCCCGTGCTTGCTGGGTAAATCGTCACGTCTCATTCAAAGGGTACAAAACGCATGCGCCCGTTTTTGTTTCACTGTGCCTCCGAGATCACACATCACGCCATTCCTGAACTCATCAAGCATGTTAAAGATGACTGCTCGGCGAAGATTGCACCTGGCCACCATGTTGTTTGGCATACTGGATAGTGCAAGGCCTAAGTATCTGTTCAGCAAACTGGAATGGGCCCAAGCTCAGAGTAGATATCCAAAGAGGCTATGCACTCACATATTTGCTACACCCAAACATCGCACAGCAGCTTTTCGCGGATCATTCAGATTTGCGGCGTCCCGGTGCTGGAACGACCTGCCTCCTCCTCTGCGCGCCCTGAAAACAAAATTCACTTTTAAACATCATCTGAGAAAATATTTAATGGAATTGCAAAAGATTGACAATGATGGGTTACTTACCAACGGGTCATGCGCGGCAAGCGTAGGAGACCTATCAGGGCGTCTTGGCGCCGGTAAGCCGCAGTAAAATTATGGACAGAGGCCGTGATCATGATCATAGAGCGCTGGGTTCTTCCAAGGTTGCACCATTCCCATTCCTATTCCCCATTTTCATTCTCGGGGCCCTCCCTGCGCATGAGTGCATCCTATGGGGGAAAGTTAATTAGTATTATTTTTATTAAATTCGATGTAACAAACTAAACTTTATGTAAATGGTTAGCTTTCTCACCAAGTTACTTCGCACTTCATGCCAAAAAACCAAGGCAATGGGTGGAAATCAAAACGCCGGGCACTCCGTTTAGCGTCGTCTTGGGCCTGCTTTATTTTATTTATTCTGTTCTCTGGCTTGACCTTTGTAGTGTGTAGCTATAAATCACTTTCTTCAAAATCAAAATCAGGAATCAAAGTGGTGAAGTCCAGTTCCAAGGGTGAAATCACGTTTTTGTTGCGTGGCAGCATGTGGTCGTCAATAAATCTTCAACCATTTTCTTTTATTTTTTTTTTATTTTCTCTGTTTTTTTTTTTCCCGTTTCACGCCTTTGAGTTTTGTGGCATTCTTAAGTGAAATAGCTTAAGGGTATTTAAATGGTATAATTTATTAAACATTTTTATAAATGTTTTAAAGTTGAAATAATTTATTTTATTTTATGTTTGTCTGGTCGATCTGTGAATTGTGATTGTGTGATTTTTTGTTTTTGTCCTTGCATTGGTGCACACTGGGTTGGCCATAACCATGGCCATGACATTTATCCTGTGGGTCTGGACAAAGTGCACATTATATTTGCAAGTCAGTCCAAAAGCGATCGCTAAGCCTTTTTTTCTATGGATTTTTTGACAAATTCGATTTTTGATTCATTTATAAAAGTGCATTTTGTCTAGGGGGGCTGGCGTCATGAGTCGACTCCAGTGTTGTATTCCTAATTTTTTTATTTTTTTTATTTTTTGTGTGTATTTTCTCAACATAGCAAAATTGGTGCGGTGAGATAGTGGCGCCCTCTTGTCAATGTCAATGTCTTGTTTAATGTTTTGTTTTTTGTATTTAAAATGTTGGTTGGAGAGGCACCCGCTGAAAACCAGCGTCGGGGCACGCGTGCATGCACGCGTGGCTCGATTAATGCTGAGCGGGCGCCTTTTTGGCACAAAATATTATGCGTGTATAGTTTTAAGTCCCTTTGTTCTGTTTTTGTTTTCTTTTGTGTCAAATAAAGTTTTTCTTATTCTTATTCTTATTCTTACTGTGTGTAAAAATAAGAACGAAAAATAAGATATATTGAACCCAATCTATATTTGGACGGGGCCTTGTACGTCTCATTTGCTTCGAATACTTATTTACTCAATGCGCTTAAAATTATTTGATAGACAGGCTCTTTGAGATATCTTTTTGCTAGAACCGTTGTTTATTGATGACTCACTCTGCTATACGAATATGACTCTTAATAGTCGGCCGTTTGGAGTAGTGGTTCAGAACGGTCCCGGCTTCGATTCCCGGCCGGGCAGAAATCGAAATGATGAATTTTTGTTTCTGTGACGGGTCTGGGTGTTTTCTATGTATAATAATGTATGTATTTACAAAAAAAAAAGTATTTAAGTATGTTTATATCCGTTTTCTAGTACCCATAGTACAAACTTTGCTTAGTTAGGGGCTAGCGGCGCAGTGTAAAATTTCCAAGGATATTTATTTATTTATTTTGACTTAGGTAGTCGCTACCATCGTCACCACATTAATCTACCAAACGATGGATTCATCAATCGATTTGGAATTTCATTTGTAGAGAAATAAATTTCAAATTCCTTTGGGAAATTGGTGATTTTTCTTGTTATTCTACCTATTGACAGCACAACATCAAAATCAAAATTCTTACGTAAACTATAATAGAAGGTGTATTGATTGAACAAGTGTTATTTTAGATTATATTTTACTCTTACTTTATCTAAATATTTTTGAGTTAATATGAAACTTAAGTTACTGATGATCTTTACATTTCTATGTTATAGGTACGTATAAGTATGGAACTACTTAGGAATGTGTCATTATTAGTTTTATGACTCTATCACATTGTCCTTAAAATCGAACATCGTAGCAATTCCTATAGATTTTAAAATTTCAAACCCATCGCAGAGCCAAGTAAAATGTCGCAAAATGGTCTAAAAGTCCTATAAAATTGCTCCGATATCGCATCACAAGTGTCAAACAGCTATAAAACAATATGAAAGTCCAATAACAATTTCTCAAATGTATAGTTTACTCGATTATTCTGCAAATATCCCTGTTGCTTGTCGCATTTTGAAGAAAAGTTTTGAGTGCTCAACTCCCTTTGGGGAGACTATAAATTTTAAAGAATACGTTAAGGCGCGTGCATATTGGTTCACTAGAATTTTTTAATCGAGTGTTAGTTAAAAATGTTTTGTTACATTGAACCAATTTAGGTAGAAATAATAATGTCTATGTACCTATCAGTTAAAGTCATTATTATTTATTTCAAACTTTATCGCGATAATGGCATTCTCTCAATGTAAACTTGTAGGCCATGCGGTAAATTTAACTACTACTTTATTCCAATTACTGAACCGGTACTGAGCATTAACTATGTGATCTGACTGTTTGCCGTCACCAACTACCTTACAAGAAGCCCAAACTTAATTCTTATACGCCCGTATTCACAAACGATGCTTGCTTAAGTTAAGCAGCAAATCGAACGCACAGCGTTGAATAGAGCTCTGTGATTATTTCGTGTGTCACCATGTGCGTCCACGCGCACTGTGAGACCTCATAGTAATGTTTGTGAATACAGGCAATAATGCCACCAGTGTGAGCGCATCCTTACAAAAAGGATGGCCGAAACTAGGACGGTTTAAGTACCCTACTTGACTACTTACATCGGTAAGTTTGGTTGGAGTGACAAAAGTGGTGGGTAGTTTTGTTTCGAAGAATACAAAGGATTTTGTGTTGAGCAAAGTTTATTTTTTTAACAAATTTTGCCGTTTTTAGTGTTGTGAATGTACCTCAAAGTTAAAACGGAATTATATTAGAATCACTCTACTGTCTATCTGTTAAGTAATTCAAAATCTTTTTACTTGACTTTTTGCCTTTACTCTTGCTTTTCTAAGAATTTTGAAACCTTTGGTTTGAACTGTCTAACCAGTCTGGTCTGAACGAATGTCTCCTGCAAGCTTCAAGTTGTACTGGATCAAACCTATTAGAGTCTCTGTTACGGTAGATCTTTTAGATTTAACTAAACCTTTCAAAACTAAGTTCCTTGTAAATATGTAATATAGTGTGTTACTAGATCAAACTTGACTTGTAAATCAACATTATTACGAGAACCTAAATTTAGAGTACTGCCAATGGTATTTTTAATAGACACTGTCTCAATGCGTAACAATTACATGTAACAGGTATGTTCTCCTGAATAATCCGATAATTACAACACACCAAACTGGGAATCAATTCCAATTAACGGTGTCATTTATCTGAAATAATGCAGCGTGGGATGGGTTTAACACGATTTTTGCATTAAAGCAATAAATGACGTTGTTGCTCGGAGAGTACTTCAAATTGATTGATAAATGTATTAATTGAAAAGTTCAATTCAGGAATAGGAATAATAAACTCATTCGTATTTACTCGTTAAATTTATGTATTGTTTTACGTGCGATTTTGCAACGATTACTAGTCTGATGTACTGGCTTTTTAATTTAAGTACGATGTGTATTTTGATAATATTTTTAATATTTTATTTTATTTATTTTATTTTATTTTGTTTGGAAAACATACAGTGAAACAATAACAGATTATTAACCACTGCTTGAGAACCACTGCTTAATACTGAGTCTATAAATGTACAAAAGGGATACTCAAAAATTTATAACTAATAAGAATACTAAAGCTAAAACTGCATGCAGGAGGTTAAGAAAAGACCAGGGTCGGTCGATTTGCACCGTTTCCATATTTTCGATAAATCTATGTATCTCTAGTGATAGAGTTATTATCCAAAAAATTAATGTTACACTTGACACATCACTTCGCTTTTCTAATTTCATGCCCATCAACTCCAGCTATCAAGGCTCCATCTAACGTCGAGTCGTTCAAAAAATTTGCCTAGACGCGTCTACTAAAGTCGTTTAGAGTAACGATTATAGTCGGTTCCCAGATACGACTAGCCCATTTAAGCTCCAATATGCTGACTCTTGGAATGACAACGACTAGTTTTTGATTATAGTCGTTTCACATCGTGAGCGTGATTCCTTTTTGCAGAGGGTGCAAGTTGTCATAGATAAAAAAGCCACCAGTCTAATTAAAAAAAGTAGAATAAAATTAAAATAAAATAATTATCAGAATAAAAAAATTTGATGACGTCAATATAAACCTTCTCTTTACAAAAGCTAAAATAAAAACATTTTGTGAAACGGGAAGAACTGTTTACTTCCATGCTCTTTTATGCCAGTTGTGCAAAAATTCATTCACGCGTGACATTGGAAATGATTGGCGTGACACGTTCAAATGCGGTCTGTGAAATCAAGTGAGTGATATGAAACTAAATTGGTGACGAGCAATATTCGGTATACAGTATACACTATACAGGCTGCGATATGCAGTATTGAAACCTCTTATGTTGTACTAGCTTTCCGCCCGCGGCTTCGCCCGCGTGGAATTTTGTCTGTCACAGAAAAACTTTATCGCGCGCGTCCCTGTTTCAAAAACCGAGATAAAAATATACTCGGGACTCATCTCTATGCCAAATTTCATCAAAATCGGTTCAGTGGTTTAGGCGTGAATGCGGGACAGATAGACAGACAGACACTACTTTCGCATTTATAATATTGGTACCTATAGAAGTATAATTAACACAACCCTCTAAAGGACGTAGCACACTTCTCAACCCGGAAAGGGATCGTAACCGTATCAAGTCGAGGCGGTCAGTACCTTTTATTTGCATGAAACTCCATTCTGCAACGCACACGTATCTGTGCCGTAACGTAAACGTCTCCCCTCGCGGTTGACAGTGCGCACAAGGCAATACGGTGTTGATCCCTTTCCGGGTTGATAAATCTGCTATGACGTTTAAACCGATCATTATTGTTAATGGCATATGCAAGTAACTGGTACAAAGTGGAATAATATACAATAATTGCTGAGCATACTCGTACAATGCTGCTTTGGCAGCCCCCTACGTCCTTTACATTGAATGCCAGTTAAAGAATCAAATATTGAGAGATTTATACACACGGTGCTGTTCGCCAGTTCTGTTACTTAAACTTGGCTTGACACGCTACCGCGTGCTACTGCATGCACCTAGTTACTCGCTGGCTAGATAACACGTGGTACGTGCAAATAACTAGTATGTAGGTAAGTGTACCAGTTAGGCGCATGTTTCTCGCTGCCTTAATACCTAAATTGGCTACTTTATAACACTGAAATGTTATTTTCACCTTACTATCTTTTGTATAAGGAATTATTTCATTGTAAAATGTAAACTAACACTTACACCTCGGGTAAGAAACCTTCTTAGAAACAGGAATGCGCGGGATTCTCGTTAAAACGCACAAGTACGGGCTCTTCTCATAATTAATGCAACTACCATAATGACATAAACGCTACATTTGTACACAAATTGTGCAATTCAACATGCGCCTTAGAAATTATTAAATGCATCATTGTGTGAAGGGAATTCACGAGTTTAGTGCTGCACAGTATGAAGTCAGTAGGCCCGGAAAATGTTAAAACAGTAGATATAGGTATTATTATTACCTAGATAAAGCGACAATAGTCCAACGGTTTTGTCGAATACGTACTTACTCCCTGTACCAAAATAGCCTTGGCACTGCAGGATATTTGAAAAGACACTCCTTGATCTTCAAAATTGGTGTGTACTCCAGTGGGTAGAAATGAAGAGTGACAATAGTTTTTCAGTAAAAATTCGTTCGTTTAAATTATATAAAATTAGCACCTTCCTAGCTGATTGGCTGTTAGTCGCGCGTAAACGTACTAAAATACTGAAAAAGTGATTAACAGCAATCTAATGACAGTCTCGACATGTTGTTACGTTACACTTTGCCTACGATCTCCTTCGCCTCTTACTTTGGCTTCACGCTTTGACCAATAACTTCTCTTATGAATACTCCACAATGGACAATTTGACACCATTCTCCAAAAAATCGAAATCACAACTTTTCTAAAACGACACTTCATTCTGTTCTTAAAAACTTAATTAATTTTAAATTACCTGTAAATTACTTTTTTTTTCGCATTGTAATTGAAAATAGTAGTTTATTTGAGTTGACAAAATAGTGACGTCACTTGC
The DNA here is from genome assembly GCF_963855985.1 of Ostrinia nubilalis. Taxonomy (NCBI): domain Eukaryota; kingdom Metazoa; phylum Arthropoda; class Insecta; order Lepidoptera; family Crambidae; genus Ostrinia; species Ostrinia nubilalis. Next base: position 2,004,228 of record NC_087101.1, read on the forward strand.
TTGTAGTGCCATACAAAATCTATGGGAAGGTTTCGTTTTGACAGTTTTAAAAAGTACGTCAATTGATTGGTGGTGTCAACATGTCTATTGTAGCATTTGTAGCGTAAGCCTACTGAACATAACTCCATTATACATGTAATGTGTGCATACAAGCAAATTGCACGCGAAATTAATTCATGCATGCTGCGCGAATTTCATGGGGGCGTTTAGTTCCTTTTTATTCTCAGAATCCCGTGGATGCGAAGAAAAGAACGAATATGCATTTTATGCATACGAATATTTTGCATGCAGAAAAGCATATTTTACTGAGAAGCGAGAGGTTTGTTGAGGGGGAAACTTAAGTGATAATAGGTTGAAGAGCTATTTTGCATTGTTAATTTTTTATTTGCACCTGGGATTTTTCATTATATCTGGGGCATACAAAAACATACGAGTAATTTAGTGATAAATATTTGCTTGCACAAATTCTAACAGTAGATAGATGTGCTTTTAAGCACATTGATGCGTGCTAAATATAAATTAACTAGCTTTCCGCCCGCGGCTTCGCCCGCGTGTAATTTTGTCTGTCACAGAAAAACTTTATCGCGCGCGTCCCTGTTTCAAAAACCGAGATAAAAACTATCCTATGTCCTTTCCCGAGACTCAAACTATCTCTATGCCAAATTTCATCAAAATCAGTTCAGTGGTTTAGGCGTGAAAGCAAGACCACGCAAGACAGACAGACAGAGTTACTTTCGCATTTATAATATCAGTATAGATAAAATACAGTGTGAGTCACGTTAAAGTGTACATATGAAAACAGATGAAACTAGACCTATTTTTATCGACAAAAAAGAGGTCAAAAAATTTTTGAGATTTTTTTTAAATTTTTTATATAATTTTTTTTCTTCCAATTACTTATTGTAAAGAAAACGTAATAACTTTTAAACTAAGCGGTATATCCTGATAAAACAAAAACAGTAATAATGCTAAATAACAGGCAATACTAAAACAATACATAAAATACACAAAAAATGCCAACAAATAATAAAAAATGATACTTTTTGAAAAAAATCTGCTTAAAAATTCGTATTTTTTTGGTTATTAGATAAATTTCTCCAAAAAATGCCCCTATAACAGATGGTTTTTATTACTTTTTATTATTCTCTATCGTATTACTTTTGTAAAACTAAAAATCGCATGTCTCTATCCCTATCACAACATTTGCTATGATCGTTTGAACAAAGGCCTGCCACCACATTTTTCTCCGCTACAGGTAGAGACAATTTTAATTTTAACTCAAATGCTTGTTTTACTTCGAAATCTTTTGTTTTTATTTAAAATCTAACTTGTCTTTATCTATACTTATAATAAATCTGTAGAGAGGTCAATTCTGTACATGAAATATATTTTCAAAATAACTATCAGGGGGTGATAAGTGATCGATACTGATGCCAAAAATGCAATCAGTAAAATTTTTGTCTGTCTGTCTGTCTGTCTGTCTGTCTGTCTGTCTGTCTGTCTGTATGTTCCTTATAGAAACAAAAACTACTCGACAGATTTTAACGAAACTTGGTGCAATTATTCTTCATAATCCTGGGCAGGTTATAGGATACTTAGGAATTCCCACGGGAACGGGCATTAGCGGGAAAATCCTTTTGTATGAAAAATCTAAACCGCTTAAGTTAGACGCTTGAAATTTGGCAAGCAGATACCTTAGTAAATTTAAAGCTTAGTTACAACAGGATATTGCAAAATTCTCACGGGAATGGGAGTTAGCGGGAAACAACATTTGTATGAAAAAATCTAAACCGCGTAAGTTAGACGCTTAAAATTTGGCATGCAGGTACCTTAGTAAACTTAAAGCTTAGTTGCAACAGGATATTGCAAAATTCCCACGGGAACTGGAATTAGCGGGAAATTCCTTTTGTATGACTGACTCACTGACATACCCACGCACAGCCTAAACGGCTAAACGTAGGCACTTGAAATTTATAAGGGACGTAGCTTAGGTACCGTAGAGGTGCACTAAGAAAGGAATTCCCGAAATTCCCACAGGAACAGGAATTACCGGGAAAATCCTTTTGTATGAAAAATCTAAACCGCTTAAGTTAGACGCTTGAAATTTGGCATGCAGGTCCCTTAGTAAACTTAAAGCTTAGTTACAACAAGATATTGCGAAATTCCAACGGGAACGGGAGTTAGCGGGAAAAAACATTTGTATGAAAAAATCTAAACCGCGTAAGATAGATGAAGGGGGTAAAACGGGATCCACGCGTACGAAGTCGCGGGCGGCCGCTAGTCAAAATTACAAATCTAGAGTCACTTTCAGTTTCGTTGTTAACGAAGCGTTGAATGGCGCGCCCGGAGAGGCTTAGTTCAAACGATAATTGCAAACGTTGTGATAGGGATAGAGACATGCGACTTTTGGTTTTACAAAAGTAATACGATAGAGAATAATAAAAAGTAATAAAAACCACCTGTTATAGGGGCATTTTTTGGAGAAATTTATCAAATAACCAAAAAAATACGAATTTTTAAGCAGATTTTTTTCAAAAAGTATCATTTTTTATTATTTGTTGGCATGTTCTAGGTATTTCATGTATTTTTTTAGTATCGCCTGTTATTTAGCATTATTACTGTTTTTATTTTATCAGGATATACCGCTTAGTTTAAAAGTTATTACGTTTTCTTTACAATAAGTAGTTGGAAGAAAAAAAATTCTATAAAAAATTAAAAAAAAATCTCAAAAAATTTTTGACCTCTTTTTTATCGATAAAAATAGGTCTAGTTTCATATATTTTCATATGTACACTTTAACGTGACTCACACTGTATTATAGACAAATCTATACTCTTTTGGTAGCGGTCTCTTCCAGATAAATCATGGTGAAAAACAATTCAGCAATTAAGTATATTAATTTAAAGGTGGATTCTGTATGAATACACAGATTGCATTGAAATAATTTTATAAGATGATAATAGTACAGTTTGCTTCTACGGTCATTAATAATAATTAAGCTTTTTCGAATTGAAGAAAATTTTATTATCCATAAAAGGTAGTGGTTAACCTGATTTCAAATATTTATTTCACTATATAAAATAATGGTAACGTTGTTTGTGTGTATGGTACTACAAAAACACAGTAAGCGCACTTCGGCTTCCATTTGCCACTTACAAATTTTAAATTCTCGCCAGCATTCAAAGTGCACGCGCAACGGTCAAGTGCACTATGTGGTGTTACACGTAAAGTTAAATTTCGTTGAGTTACGTCACTATTTAAAACAAGCTTATAGTTTTGACAACTATGCTGTCAAAAAACTTCAGTATAAGCTTTAGTAAATACGACATCGCGACAGCCACATCAAGCCAAATTGTGTAGCATTATGTAGTTGTGATATAAGTGCAATGCATTAATATACGAAATCCTATTATATTACTATTGTTACGTTCCTGTCATATTTCGCTTGCCTATTGTATTGGATTTCTGTAAAAATAGGCTTAAGCTTGTAAATAAATAAATAAATAAATAATAAATAAATAAATATTATAGAACTATATACTTAGACTAGTACTCGTACTACTTACTCAGTATTAGATTTTGGTTCTATCACCTTGTACCTATTTTAATTACTTTGCCTCCTAACATTTGATTAAAAAATCTTGAACGACTAAAAATAAAATGCGAACAAAAAGGTAATTAGCCAAGAATGGGCGGTAAAAAGGTGCTGAAACGAGAAAAAAAGCAATTTTAAAACACCTCCATGCTTTCTCGTAACGGTTTCGAGCGATTGTGCTACGGAGAGCTACCCAAAATGTTCCCGGCAGGAATAAAAACTGATACAATGTAAGCTTATACAGTAGGCTACCGCAATGGCGACTAAGGAAAAGGAACTTTCTACATAAAAAAATATTGATGAGTTCCGCATTTAGAGCTATATTTCACCGGGACACCATGGCGGCGCAACCAGTCGCCGGCTACCAACAAAATGTATACAGCTCTATAGAGAGTTACTCACCTGGTGTCCGTTTGGTTGCGCAAAGCTGCATACATTTTGTTGGTAGCGGCGAGTGGTTGTGCCGCCATGGTGTCCCGGTGAAATATAGCCCTTACTATTGTAAATTAAAAAATATAAATATCTACTTAAATATTCTGATAAACTCTGTAGTTCCGGTAAAGTAGACCACCTCCCTCTTCGAGTGAGTATCGTAAGAGGCGACTAAATGAAAAGTTTGATAAACTATGGCCTCCACAACCCGTTTGGCCAGCGTGGGGAGTGTAGTGCAAATCCTTACTTCATTTGCACAGATTGTTTTACCAGGCGATACGCGTCACGGCATAATTTCATCGTTGACAAACATAGTAAGGGCTTATCACTTCATTCGATACATTTCTTCGCGTGCGCGCATGTTAGGCTAGCATGAAGCATGATTGTACTAACTGCAATAGCAATGGAACTACTTTTAGTTTTAGCACTTATTTACTATCTTATTTTCTTCATTTCATCTAAACACACTTTGGGCCAGCAACCCAAAGTATGTCTTAGGCTCTGATAGGAGATGTCGCCATTTACATCGGTCATGTGCGGTTACACGCCGGTAGCATGTATCTAAGCAAGTAAAATTACTGAATTGACATCCCACTGTGTCAAAATTTTCACAGCAAAAAGAAGAACAGTAATTAGGTACGTCGGTAACCACTCCGGGTTTGAGCGCACATTTTTATAAAACCGCTCTCTATTAAAACCGGGAGCGCGCTGACGACCCGAATTCTGATGAAAACGATGGTGTATGTTCCTTGGTTTTGAATAGAGTTACTCGTACTTGAGTACAGTATTGTTTTTTCAAGCAAGAGGTTCTAATAATAATTAATTCTTCAATTTTTCTAGCTCTATCAGCTAGCAAAGTAGTTCAACGTGTAACGTTATGGTTTCGGATAATTATTTTGTTAGTTTTGACATTGGAAAAGGAATTTTCAGTAGGAACGTATTTTTATATCGTTCCAAAAGGCTTTGCAGAAGAAATACAATAGGTACTATGGGAAAGTTACGATACGATATCTTTAGTAGGTATTGAAGTAATGAGTAACTATTGTTAGAATAATTTGGTTCTTTGAAACCTGCGAAAAATGGAAACTCTAAGAATATACATTTTCTTGCAAAATAGCACTTGTTACAAGGGCATAAAATTGATGTTTCGTCGATTTTACTCTTAAATATAGGGCTATTATTACACGTTCCTAGTTATATCAGTGTTCTCAACAAAAACTAACTTCTGTATAGAAACCATCCAAAACCGGTACAAAAGACGAAAGTCTACCAATACCTTTACACGTGCTCCGAGCCTTAGGCCCACAACACACGGTGAAAAGCAAATTGAAACCAGTTTCAAACCGGTTTGAAATGGTCGCGTCATGTGTGGTCTCTCAACGGAATCTATGGCAGAAACTTAGATGCAACTCAAAAGTAACTAGAAGTTGCAGTTTCGTTGCAATTGCGTTTCACCGTGTGTTCTGGGCCTTAGTCGTTGTCATGTAAAATGTGGGCGCCCTCTATTGGCTGTTGGGGACATTATGAAACGGGAACGGAAAAATTATGTAGCGTTACTACGCCTGTGGCGGGTGGCATAGTATAGATTGAGTCAGTAAGTAAACCTCAATGGACACTGGTATATAATTATTACAATTGTTTATATATTTTTTTTATCCACAACGAGAAAGCTCTTAGCCTGTATCTCACCTGATGGTAAGTGACGATCAGGCCGAAGGTGGAAGCGAGCTTCACCCGAAATCCTCAACCACGGAGGAACTGGCTATCTTACCTCTAACTGCCGGAACACAACAATGCTGTTAACATTGTTGTTATGGCGACAGATAATATAACACTTTTTGCATAAAATGTACTTTACACTGCTTTAGCCTGTTCGCGTCCACCTATCAATGCGCTCCCAAACGACGGATTACTCTTAAAAACAGACGACTAGACTTTTATTTTAAAGTAATTGAGATACAGTATTGCAAACGATTATTAATTAGCTGCTGTGCTAATTATTTTGTATGCTTAATGTAGGTAGGTATATGACCTTATTTTGTATCTCACAATCTTAGAGGAATCAGTTTTTGGCAACAAAAAGACATTTTTAATATTTTCAACGTGAAGTTAACGCTATTGTTGCCGTGTTGTTTAAACACTGCTTTATTTGTTACCATAAAGATACTGAGCTATTGTTCATTATGTAACTACGCCCCATGGCGCTTGTCTTCAGAAATTTGTCCCGCAATATTTGGACGAAGCCACTGAACTGTAAGGACTTGGAGCCATTTATTATACTACTCTTGTGATACAAGTTTTATTAGTTGCCTCTTAAGGAAAATAAGTTCGCTTACGCCAATAACGCTTTGTCGTAAAGTGAAAAGCATTGGCGTAAGTGCCTTATAATAAATTGGCGTTATCATTACGTACGTTTTTGGCAAATCATACCGTAAAGGTATTTCTACACTACACCACTTCTGTGTAACATCGTATGATACAAGTTAAAGCTCAAATGAAATAAGTTACGTACCCGCAAATGACCAACGGTATGTTCGATGTAATTATGACGGTGAGTGAGCATTAAAATTGTATTTCTCGTAACTCCACGAGAAAATGTTACACAATTTTATTATTTTGAAAAATCAAATTATTACAGAACAAAACATATACTCAGTGATCGCCTTGCAGGTAATGCTATATTGTACACACACCTTATCGTGACGTAACGGGCTTAACGGCATAATAATTGTATCCTCAACACGAATATAATGTAAAAATATTGTTACGTGTTATTTTTCTCTCTCATCAGTACATTCATAAGAAACATTTTTTGCAGTGAATTATCATGGAGCTAAGTTCAGCAAAGTAAATAATAAAATATGATAATAATTTTGAGATCATTTTGCGATAAAGCCGTACTTTTAACTTTATTTTTGGCCATGGCCACAGGTTTGACTGAAAGGTAGTCCTACTAATATTATAAATGCGAAAGTTTGTGTAGATGTCTCGATGTTTGTTACTCTTTCACGCAAAAAGTACTGAACGGATTTTGATGACACTTTACAGTATTATTGATTACAACCCAGAATAACATTAATTTATGACGATATGTGACAAACTGAATTTCACGCGGGTGAAGCCGCGGGCAAAAGCTGGTATTTCATATTTATGTAGCGCTGCAGCTGCGCTACATATATGTATGGATACGAGTCGCGCTACTGCAGCGCGACTTAGAAGCGCTATAGTCGCGCGACAAAAACGCCTATAAGCGAAAGCGCTCTTAGCCTAGGCGCAGATCACCGACTTTTAGTTGGCCGATAGTTGGGTCGAGCTGTTAGTTAGTATGGAGATGTATGAAAGTGCGCACATTACACGCCAAGAGCTTCCTCGTTGTGGATAAAAAAGAAAAAAAAAATAATATCGGTCGATCCTTCATGTAAATTAGAATCGGGTTCAACTATCAGCCAACCAAAAGTCTGTGGTCTGCGCATAGGCTAAGTACGAATGGCGTTGATAAAGTCACAATAGTACCCGCTAACTGTGCCATATAAAGCTGTAAGTGCCCGCATACAGACCCAATCTACTTAAAAACACACAACATAACCCATTATTCTATTGTGTCCAACGAAATAGGATGATAAAATGGAAGTTTTTCTCTGAAAGAACCCGGGGTTCCGTCTGTAATAGTTGAAATAAACTAGTTTGAAACACTTACATCTTAATACTTATTGGTGGGCCTTAGTTTAAGTGCTTTAGGTTCTAAAAATATACTGTAAAGTGCTTATATCTATTTAGATTGCTCAAAGGGAAATGTAGTAAGTTGTTCGGTCTTTTGCTTATAGTGCTTCTTTGTTATGTTTATTAATGTTTATTGGCCTAACATTGCCATCTTTTCAGAATAAAATGACACTGTAAAGCCAGCGTCAAAAAGTCCATGACACCCAATGTGGCCAAAAAGTTGACAACCACCTTATTCCAATAACAAAGACGTGTTGCGACCTTTTTAAAACGGACTACGAGAGGTCCCGGGTTCGATTCCCGGCCGGGCAGAAATTGAAATGATGAATTTTAATTTCTGTGACGGGTCTGGGTGTTACTATGTATAATACGTATGTATTTAAAAAGTATATATGTAGTATATCCGTTAAGCTAGCACCCATAACACAAGAAAATTAATTGCTTACTTTGGGGCTAGATAGCGCTGTGTGAAATTGTCCAAAGGTATTTATTTATTTATTTTTTGGCTCCTTTTTGTGACACGAACTATTAGACGCTGACTGTACAATTTAAAGTTTCATTTAAACCTCGATCATTATAAATTCCAAACCTGACCTTTGCAAGTTTATTTAAAACAATGCAAATTTAAATTTGGTATTCCGTCGACTTGTAAGACCGGGCTTATCTAAACTGACAAGTTTTCACTGAGCGCCCAATTTGTGGCCCAATCGACGCGTGTGCGCAACGATGTTTAGATAAACCCTAACTTCAGTTTCATTGGCAGTTACCACCACTCGGAATTATAGGGTGTCCCAAAATTAACGAAACTTTTGAATTAACTAGAAAACATAGTTTTTAGCCCTTTGATTGTATTATTTTTATTGAATCATAATGATAACGAATGGCACGCACGCAGCAATGCACTCGTTTGTCGAAATTTACCATGACCATTCTGCATAAATGTGGCTGAATTTAAAATTTTCATCAATTTTGGGACACCCTTTATAAATACTTTGGAAACACACGGGTACGGAACTGTGAACAGAATGCTTGTTACTTCGAAACATTGTAAATTATTCAATACTCCGTAAACTAGTGAATACACAGAGTTATGTTTAATTATTCTAGCGTGACAAACTCTGGTTGGGTTACGTCTTGAGTTAGGATTTCTACGAATCCTCAATAGGAAGACTGGGGCCAGTTTACCGGGAGACTTGTTTCTAAGAAATGGAGTTTCAAACCCAAACATCGTCTACATCTATCTATAGAATAGTATAGACTAATAGAAGATGGCAAATCAAACTGAACTCTTTATCATCTTACAAAATTAAATGTGTACCTAGATGATATTTTGCTACATATTTTACAGTTTTATGTGCTGTTGACTACTTATACAAATATAAAGTTGCTGTTGTACAAGTTTTCTTTTACTCTCATTCGGGTAGACTTATAAAACCATGTAGTTTTGTGCCCGTCCCGTATCGTTAAAGTTCAAAATGTATTCAAACTTTTTGCGACCAATCTAAAACTACCAAAAATGCCTCGCTTGACCTCTATGTGGGCACATTTTGCCACCACTTTGTTCTAAAACGAAACCAATTACGAAGCCCACATAGTAATCTTCAAATTACCGAACACAGTATAATCTAGGTTCAGTATTAAAGCTGACTATTAAACTTAATTAAAGCGCATCGGGCGCGCGCGCTAAACCGCAAGCTATGTTTTCAGGATAGCCTTTGATATCAAACACCGGACTAGCCATGCCAACATTCTGGGGTTTGGGCAAATTGTTTGCGAATTATGGTTTCCTTATCAAGAACCTGGAGCTTGGAGGTATCTTGTTATTACAAGTGCTAGAGTGGAGACCAAGATTAAATGTAGAGGTGACCTCTAGATGGCGGTTGCAAGAGAATAGTTGACATCAAGCACGGTAACGTGTATTGGGATTTGAAGAAGCTTTGCATATTGATAAAAACCTTTACAATAGTATGTATAGTTATAATGTATGTATGTAGTTATAGCCAACTTACGGCGTCCGCGAAGGATTTGAAACGCTTTTCCTGGACATTTTCCTTAGTGACAATATTCCTGTCAAGGTGTGCTATGTCCCCTAATTCAGAGTCTTTTTCCGTCTGCAATAAGACTTAAAGTACTTTGTATTGGTGCTTGAGCTACATCAATAAACAAAACTAATTATATTTTAAAACTAAACTGACAACATAAACCTTTTGCTTCATAATAAAATACATCTAACTGGCCGTTAAGCCAAAATGCAAATGCGAAAAATAATACTCTCTCAAACCATCTCGTTCTACGAACAACTGGAGAGAAATAAACACTACACAATAATACAACGGAGCTCAGTTATGAGGCAGGTCATAAAATAAATGAATTATGAAACAGTTTTTACAATACCAACGCTAATATAAAGGAAACCTTATTTCTTTCCAAGACTTGTGTACTTGGATAGTGTTATAGTGTAATAGAGATACAGTACTTTCACTGTAGGTACCTACTACAAATAGGATCACTGTCCTTCAAAAGTAAGTATCACATTTGACATTGCAATAATTTTTTAAGTAAGTACCACAAGATATTATAATACTTTTGAAGTAAAAAGGACTTGAAATAGAGTATAATCTTATAGAAAGCTGATAAGATTTGCTATAAATCGATTTAATTTTACATTTCTAATTTCTATAGTTTCGAAAATACATTAATTTTAAAAGTGTGATACTTACTTTTGCAGGCCAGTGTATCTACTTAAACTCGTATTAACGTAACTAGAATAGTTTATGCTCGTATTGATGTTTTTTCCCAAATGTAAAGTTTTAATCCTCTCCTAATTTAACGCACTAAACCCAAGAGGTACTTCTGATAAGGTACAGGTATTTTTGACTAAAAATAACATGCAAGCATTACCCAAATGTTAAATGGTGCGCGCTTCAGCGATAAAAGCGCTTTGATCGGTTGACTGGCTCTACGACTCTCATTCTCTGTCGAGTATTTTTAATCATGATGGGAGATCTTTCACCTGATGAAAAGTGGTGTTCAGGTTGAAGGTAAAACCAAGGTTCACCCGGAATCCTTAACCACAAAGGAACTGCCTTTCTTGATTCCACCTGCCGAAATACAACATTGTTGTTATGGCGACGAATTGAGCGATGACAGGTGGACTAGAATATGCCATTAGCCACACCAAGCAACCTCCAAAAATATTGTCCCGGCTGTGGATCGAAGGGCTTTTGGGTCTGATGTAAGACGTGGCCCTACCACTAGTTGCCCCAATGAGAATTGAACCTGGACCTCAGGGTCTAAGTTAAACATCTTACCACAGATGCAGAAAGTATTCAGTAAGCAGAGAAAGTAATCTAAATATAATAAAACTCAAAGGTGACTGACTGAAGTCGTTGAAGAAGATTTACTTAATGAATGGCAAAAAAGATGGGATACGTCAGTCAAAGGACGTCACTTATATAAATTCTTCCCGAATGTACGCGAACGTCTAACTAGGCGATGGTTAGAAATCGACAATTGCTCGTCGCAGTTCCTCACGGGACATGGCAACTTTAAACATAAACTTCACGAATTCAAACTAGTTCCGTCTCCTTTTTGCGAGTGTTCCACTGATGATATCAGTCATGAGCAGTCTGCCCATCATATCTTGTGGGAGTGTGATCTTTGGAAACATGAACGTGATATAATGCTTAATTCAATACAACATACATCTGTTTCCGCAATTTATTACACCGATCTTGTCGCGACAAGGAAAAATTTCCGTGCTTTTAAGCGATTTTGTGAAAAATATTATTGGCAGGTAGTTGTTAATTGCTCATAAGATAGGCCCCCTTAATTTAATTTATTGTCCGTGGTGCATAATCTTTTTCTTAAAGGTTTTAAACCTTTGTTTGTCACCTGTCATCCGCTTTGCAATGGAGGGAAGTCGAACCTTAATTTCGAACTCGTCCTATGTTCTTCTGATTAATTTCGTTGCGGGTCCAATGACAGTTTAACTTTCCCCCGGGACAAACTTGACCTTCATTGGTTGGGTTTTTGTGGCGGTCAAGCTGTAGATCCTGGCTACACAGGAGTTGCAGTGGTGGGAACGAGAGGTGGGAATAGTCCCGTTGACTGACTGACTGACATAGTGATCTATCAACGCACAGCCCAAACCACTGGACGGATTGGGCTGAAAGTTGACATGCAGGTAGATGTTATGACGTAGGAATCCGCTAAGAAAGCATTTTACGAAACTCCACCCCTAAGGAGGAAAAACGGGATCGACGCTTACAAAGTCACGGGCGGCCGCTAGTTTTCAGATATAATTTATTGTTAAAAGCGTGAAAATACGACTCCAGGCGCTTTTTTAGTGCTATTACTGCATCTTACCCTACTGTGGTTCCTTCGTGGTTTAAGTTTCTAAGACTCGGATAAGTCTAGAATAAGTTACTCGGCACAGTCTTTTGGTGAGTGCACTATTCAGATCAGAGTACGAGTGCAGTTTGTAACACAGATTATTAAAAGTTCTGATTCTTAGGGGTAAACAACATTTCTGTATAGAAAATTACCTTCAACTTCTGGAAAAGGAGTTTGAAGTTTGTTTAGAATACGGACGGAGAGCACATCAAGCTTACATTGTAGCACATTTTGGCTTCTTATACCAGGTGTTAGTTTAAGTATTTTTGAGGTCGGTAGATCTATTCTGGTCAATTAAACACTGGATACTTAACTTGCACATAATGCACATTATTTGTCTCATTTTAAATACAATAATCACTCCCGCGCGTCCCTCTAATCTGACGTTTCTCGCGTGACATTGATATTACTTACGTCAATGTCACTCTAACAGCAGCTCATTGGCTATAACGATACCGATATTTTAACGTTTAGATTTTTTACAGTTAATATCTACCACTTAATCCTTTGGTGTAAAATATTAAATGTTAATTATTGTTTTCTTGTTACAGGTTCTAGCGACGATTCTAATAAAGGTAATATTATTTTTTTAATTACATTTTATTTCATAGCAATTGAGAATGTTACTAGGTATGCAAAATCACTTGAAACCTATGTTACAGTTAAGCTTGTACATTTACAAATACATTAGTTTTTATTTCATTCAAAAATACCCAGTAGTTATGATTTTATAGGCATTCAAAGTTCGCTTAAATATTGAGTCCCGCCGACGGTCACGTGACCCCGCGTGACGTACCTTCACAGTGTCCGCTCACTAGAAAACGGATAGAAACATACTTAAATACATTTTTTTTTTGTAAATACAAACTTATTATACATATTAACACCCAGACCCATCACAGAAATTAAAATTGAACCAAACCCAAACTTGATGCGATTGTGTCGTTTTATTGCGAATTACCTTCCAGCTTCATCATTAGACCCTGATTACTATATAGAATTAAAATACTCATCAATACAAAACGAACGAGCCCAAACTCGATGCATTTAAGTCGTTTTATTATAGAGTTCCTATGGCCACCTTCCAGCTCCATCATCAAATCAGCTCCATGTCATCATAATATTGCATGGTCATCCAAATCACATGTGTTTGCGAAATTTCAGCTTAATCGGTTGCCTGGAAGTGGGTCTTAATTCAGCTTGCAAGATTCTACCCATACAAATATGAGCCAGCCACTGTAATATGACGTCACGCGCATAAAATGGCGGGCCGGCCGCCGCCCGCACTTTTAAAATTCAATATCTTGGAAACGAATTGACGTATCGAAATAATTCTTTCACGTGTATTTTTTATTTTTAACAGAGAATACAGAAAGCTAAAAAACAAAATTAGTGAACATTCTTCATTAAAAATGCATGTTTTTCTAACCTTTCTTTAGCATTATTAAATCATCTTAAAAATTATTCCTAGATTATAAGTACGAGTATTTTAGATTCATATTAATTAATCGAAATATTAAAATAAACTGAATCAACATAAATTATTTTGCGTCAGTCTAGTGAGCTTCATAGATTAGACCCGGTCTCGTAAATTCGGATCCTAATTCGCAAAGGATCGACTAATTTAAATCCAAGACGAGGTTTCTTTAGTCCAGCGGTTTCCAATATTCTGATGTAAATCAACGAAAGATACAGCTTAATGATAGTATAAAATTAATAACTCAAAGTTCTTACTAAAGCCTGGTTTTTTTATTTTTATTTTTGGTTGCTGTCGCACTCGCACACTTACTGCGGGCGCCCGTCACACAGTCGCGACATCAATATAATTACGCGCGAGCGATAAGGATGGATAGCTTGGGGTCATTGGACAAAATTCTACGTGCTCACGGACCAGGCTTTACATACTATACTCTGGCCAAAGACTTGTGGCAGGTGGTGTATAATAACGTCGTATTCACAAACGATGCTTAAGAGAAGCAGCAAATCGAACGCACAGCTTTGAATAGAGCTCCGTGATTGGTTCACGTGTCACCCTGTGCGTCCACGTGCACTGTGAGACCTCATAGTTATGTTTGTGAATGGGCGTTACACTCTATACATTGCTTAGCTATTTATTAGGTTAGCTATGTATACCTGTAGTAAATAATAACTGTAACAAAGTTTATATTTGAAACTGTTTTATTTAAAAGGTTGGCAAGCAATGTTTAAGCCAATTATGCATGGTTCGCAGGCTGATTGTAAGGGACCCAGACTCCTTTGGAAATCTGTCTTCCCAAATACCGGAATCTACATAAATTTGCTATTGAGTGATTGGTAGATTTATTTCAATGGCACGTCTGTTTTGAAACTAGCTTAAGTACGAAATGTTGGGTCTAGAATGCCCACCAATTTAAAGGAGGTTTGAATATTTATGTTGTATTTTAATACTTACTTTGAAGTATGATAAAAGAGAATTACGAAAATTTCTGAAGGACCAAACTATTTGCTAACAGCTTATTAAAATTTAAAGCGGAATATTTACGTTTAATATCAAACATAATAAAATACAACAGCAGTATACTTACAACAACTTTAATACATTTTATTTTAATTATTTCATAATATATTATTTTATATTTGATAATTTTAATAATGTGCTGACTTTCGACTACTGATTTATTATACTACGAGTACTACGGTGCTACGATTTTGCTACGGCACCGCGCCCGATTGCTGATTGCTACGTAGCTACAGCTCAGTGTACTCGTAGTATAAAGAAAGCCGTAGTCGAACTTTTGCACTGATCACAGAAACAGAAATTATTTTTAGTACCTACATTTATTTTTAGTAGAAAACAGAAATTATTTTTAGTAGACATTCGAGAATATTTTTTTTATTTGAGACTGAGAGAGCAATGTGACTGTGAAAAATAATGATACAGAAAGGGTATGATTAAGTTGCAATATTATAAATTAATCAAACATATTATTGTATACAAATCGCGGATTTTTTCAATATTATGGGCACGTCACTAAAAATGGTTTTCAATTCAATTTGTTATTTGGTGTGAACGCGGCTGGGGACTCTGACTAGCTCTAACTTCATCACAAAAATAACACTTAAGTTTACAAAAACTGAATTATTAGCACCAAGCAATTTAAAAAACTAATTAATTCAGTAACTCGCACACATCTTCTTGAAAAATGAACTTTATTAACCAGAACTCAAAGAATAGTTTTGTTTGAAGTCTGCAACTACATGGGAACACCAAGTGATTTTCTCTCCTCCATTTTTAAGTCCATTGCCAACATCGTTAAAGTTTCGTTAATTATGAAAGATGCCTTTATTAATTATTTTTATTTGCGAAAAATGTGACAGCTTTGAAGATAGTGCTCACGCAGTAAAAAATGGATGACACAATATTTTTAAAAATACTCAAGTTCGTTAAATAAAGCAACATTTTTTTATAAAACAAGGCAATTAGTAGTGAACTCGATACTAATTAGATGAATTTTTATTATCCTCTGGATTACTCTGACTAATGCAAATCCTATAGAACCTACTTCTACAGCTTGACAACTAAAATAATTTTGTAAACTGGTGCAAATTACGCAAGCATGTGAGTGTTTAAAAACGTGTTCTTTGAATTAAATACTTATTTTTAATGAAGCTTTCGAATGGTAGTCTAGTGCAAATTCATCGTTTAGAGTAGGCGCATACCGTTGATTTTTCGTCGGCCGATAGTTTAGTCGGGCAGTTGATCAGTATGGGCATGTATGGGAGTGCGCACACTACGCCGATTCGATTTGGCCGATTCTTCATACAAATTAAAATCGAGCACAACTATCGGCCAACTAAAAATCAACGGTGTGCGCCTACTCTTAATTAAATGTAAGATACTGCAAACATATTTTATGGTTTTGCGGTATCATTTTGACATTTCAAACTAGAGCCCGCGAACGAATTCCGTGCGACTTCGAAATTTCGAACAAAACAAATGCCGTTCAGCCTGTCGTTCCAAATTGGACCGCAAGGAGTTCGCACTTCGCGCTGATTTTAACGCCCGTATTCACAAACGATGCTTGCTTAAGTGGATCAGCAAATCGAACGCACAGCATTGAATAGAGCTCTGCGATTAGTTCATGTGTCACCCTGTTCGTCCACGCGCACTTTAAGACCTCAAAGTAATGTTTGTGAATACGGGCGTAATTTGCCAGAGCGTTCGTAAGGGCTTGTTTCCAATGAGACATCCCGTTTTTTGCAGGACCCCGTTTAGTAGAAGGTATAGGTGTTTTAATATTAAAGTTTACATGAACAACCCGTTTGCAGAGTCCCGCAAAAAACCGATCTGTTTGACTTTGTAATTCAAATTTCAACAGTCCAGTTAGGCGGGATTATGCTTTACTGGATCTCACAAAACTGGATGGCCCTGAGAACGAGCCCTTAGTTAGACGTTGCAAACATATTTTATGGCTCCGCGTGGCTCCGCGACATTATTTTGACATTTCAAACGAGTCCCGCGAATGAATTCCGCGCGATTTCGAAATTTCGAATAAAACAAATGCCGTTCCAAATTGGACCGCAAGGAGTTCGCACTTCGCGCTGATTTTAATTCGCCAGAGCGTTTATAAGACGTATTTATGTTCGAAATTTAATTTGAACTTTTCGTTTGTGTAGTCACAGACGTTACTGAGACGTGTTTTAGGTTTATTTTTCTTGTGAAAACTTAATAAAGTTTTATTTATTTTTGGAACGGGCGAAAATAACGGTGTGAAAAATGATAGCGCAATTTGGAAATGTTTTTATAGTTTAAATAAACTGGCTGAGACTTAATTAATTAAAACAATTCAGATGAAAATAAAGAAGACAAGTCATTCTTCTGAGAGAAAATGAAGGCAGAATTTATTTGCTAGCATTAAAACCCACATAGCACAACTGAAAACATCTTTACTACCTACGTAAAAAATAATTTCGATCAAGTAGTGCTTTAAATATTTTGCCTATACGCCTCATAAAGTATTAAAATGTTAGACCTAAGCTCACACGATGGACTAAGAAACACATTATTGAAGCAAACATTGTAACCCTATTTGTTTAATAAATTCAGTTTTTATCAAACAACCCAATACATTACTTAACATACGTTATTATGTAGTAAATTTTGGTATACCATTACGTCAATAACTGAAGTTATTTCGATCGTTTCCATTTTCCATTCATTCTAATATGAATTTTAATACCCCATTTGATGTTATCTTATCACACTATGTGCGTTACCATTTGGGAATCAAAAACAAACTGACCTATGCCTTTGAAGAGCTGTTTAACATAAACGAGTTTATAATTGGCCCGCGCTCGGATTGGGGTGTCTAAATAAATTGGTTTATAAAGGAAATGTATTTAATTTTATGTCAGAATGCTAAATTGCCTTCTTGTTTGGATGTCGGGCGGCCAATTTATGTGTTTCGTAGCGTCAGGTCTGAGGTACGGCCAAATTGCGTTAGGAACTTTTCCATGCGAGTTTAAGGTTTGCGCGCCATGCGCGTTTAATTTCAAGACGCGGTAATTTCATTTGGATTTCAACTGCGAAGGGTTCTGTTACATGACATGTGCGGTTTCGTTTTAATTGGGGCAGAATTCGTTTTATGGCTCTTGGAGGGCGAGCATTTGGTTTGATTTGATGTGGTTAAAGTAAATGGGATCTGAGAATTTTTCTAATTTGAATTTAAATCTTTATTTTGCGTATTACGTGTTTACATGGTGTTATTACATTAAAATAGGTACCACTTAGATACCGCTACGGAATTGCGAGAAGCGATAGCGAAAGATATTATAAGACTGTCAAAGTCTAAATATTTTTTTCCCATTTGTATACAAAAGCGGTTCAAACCGTTAATTGACTACCTAACTAAACAACTACTGCGTATGTATGTGTCATGTATTTTATGCCATTATTTCAGACACAGTATTAATTTCACTGTTTCATCTCAAAATATGTTATTAAAATTACATTTCGATTAAGGATTTGACATCGTCAATTAATTCATAACTACTCACTTCCTTAATTTTTTTTCTTATAAATATTTACACAAATAATCAAATTCAAAATTGAGCTATAGCTATAATTGCTCCATTAAAAGATACATCACAAGGGTTTTACTACACTAAATGATAACCGTATAAACTTGTATAGGCAAACTTAATTTGCCCACACAGACCCTCGTTCACAATCTATCCATTCAGTCCGAGACGTTCCTTTAGACAATTAGCACCAAGCAATCAGTCCGTTGAGCACGTCAACGGACTGATTGCTTGGTACAAGTTCTTTACAAATCTTTCGAATAGATTTTACATTATCAAGGAAAGAGATCTTGAAATAATACGGTGACAGACTCGAATAATTAGAGAGGGGAAGGTTGGATCACTATGTCATTTCAATCTTTAGATGCATTTTTAATGGCATCTTTAACAAAACCAGCTTTTGAATTGTATTTTTAATACATAATAATATTATTAACAATATTATGCTCCCGTACAAAAATTGCGCTCTACCGAATTACATTCAAGGTGAAAGTAATAACGTTTTAAGATATCTGTTATTGTATGTATGTACATTAGGGTGGTCCTTATTTTTCGACTTTTGAATTATCCCCGGGGCACTTTCTCATTTGATTATATACCTCTAAATATGAAATTAGCTTTTTTTGTTTTTTTTTTAGTTAAGATTTAGAGGTCGCTACCAGCTGTCAAAATATTTACAAAAGCTTTGAAAATCTTAAATCATGGTTTCATAAATGTTTTATTTAAGTGTTTATATCACATTTTACCTGCAATTGAACATCGCATAGATAGAATAGACAATCGCTTCTTGTCCCCTTCTCCCCTCAACCCCTCTTCTGTACCGACCATGGTACCGACGCGTCGAGATACTAACAAGTAAACTCTTATATCTTAAAAATAATTGATTTAAATATGTACATTGTACATAATATCTTAGTTCATAGCAACAACAATAATTTTGTATGTAATATTTTTATTTGGCTTTGGCTTTAAAAATAAATGAATCTAACAAATACAGATTTTGTTTTTATTTAAAATTCAAACCTTGGTAGCGACCCCTAAATGTCTTTTAAAAATTTAAAAAAAAATAGTGAAAGACTTTCATATGGTATATATTCAAATTACGTGGTGCCCCGCAAAATATAAGAAAAATTTTTTTTTTCGTAGGTATAAGGACCACCCTAATGTACATTGTAGGTATTGTATGATATTTTAGTAGGAAACATAATAGTGCGTAAGTTAAGCTTACGTAAAACTGAATTACTTAGTTTTATTTTTAAAATCTAATAAAATAATGAACATTATCGCTCGTTAATTCAGACTATTATGCAACTATGAGCTACACTGACCTCTAACTTTGGTCAATTACCAGGGCGTCCCATTTGCTAAGAGACTTCCTTATAAACCGTATCTTATAGTAAAAGCCACCTGTGTCCCTTAACACCATCTCTACCGCTAAAATTAGAACCACGAGTAAGGCTGCGTTCACATAGCGCTGCCTGATGTAGCGGATTAGTGGAGGGGTAAGGTGTATGGTATGGCCAATCCTATAGTTTATTTATTTATTTCTATTTTTATTTAATGAGCAACATAATAAGCTTACAGAAAAACCAAATGTTACATGTTATATGCGCCCTATGGTCTCTGACACTCTGATTAAATGACTGTCATAATGTGCTGTGCTTTTAGAGAGACATTTGAAGAAAATATTTTTATCCGAAGTGGTTTCAGATAAATTAAAGTCACTAAACATTCATGATGATGAGGTCAAGTCTCGACTGCATAAGAAAAACCCTCTATAGTTAAACAGGCAAATGGAGGATTAGGTCAGCACTCCCCACATTGCTGCATTAAGTACTCGTAGCTAAACGGATTGGAGAGGGCTTATGTTCGTAGGTATCCTAAAGTCGACTCTCTATGTATTTTTTTGTGTATTATCTACTTTAGTTAGATTTTTGACAGAATCCCTAATTTACTTTGTCCATTAAAGCATCGTATGGTAATAGTACCTATTATTAATTGTTAAAATTCTAAGCCTAGGTGCAGACCATCGATTTTTCGTCGGCCGATAGTTTAGTCGGGCAGTTGATCAGTATGGGCATGTATGGAAGTGCGCACATTACACCGATTTGATTTGGCCGATTCTTCATACAAATTAAAATCGGGCCCAACTATCGGCCAACTAAAAATCGGTGGTCTGCGCCTAGTCTAAACGTTAAAAAATTGGTATCGTAGCCAATGAGCCGCTGTCAGAGTGACATTGACGTGAGTAATGTCAATGTCACTCTAGAAATGTCAAAATAGAGGGACGCGCACGGATGTCTCGGCATGCTTTTATGCTAGTAATCAAAATAAGGCAATATGTCTTTAAATCCTTTGGAAGTCTTTATAAATAGACTTCGGACGCAGGTTGGCCGTAGTAAGGACAATCTGGTCAGGTGGTGATTCTTGGATGGCTTAAACATGGAGTGCAGGTGCGGTTTTGTTCCCCAGTCGATTTAGACATGATGTCGTGCCTGAGCAACTGCACTCAGGAGGATTTGATGAGTGCTGCTGACAACGCCACTTTTGTGGCGGAGTTTTGGGCTGACACTGTGTAGGTTTGTTGTCGACACGAAAAGAAGAAGAAGGCAATATAATGTGCAAGTTAAGTATCCAGTGTTTTTATGAAAGTAAATCTACCGGTATTTAGTATGTAGGTGAGGACGCATCTTAATACCGGTAGACAAATTGGGTTACCCCTAAATTAGATCGCTCTGAACCCCTTGGGCTAAGCCATAACCAAGGCCCAAGATTTTACATTGCAAATCGAAAATTTTACTTCTTAAACTTGTTTAACGTAGTATTCAAATATTAAAAAGTACTCGTGCTAACGGCTCGGGTCGCATTTATATGCATGAGTGTGTGGCTGAATATTTATCTTGCTAATAAAAAGTAAATTACTTTGACTCTCTAAAAGTAATCTTCAATGAAGAACTACAAATTTTTTATAAGTGTCGTCGAATGAAAATAAAATAAGTTCAAATGAGTTAGTTCTGGAATAATATTTTATATAAAAAGTTTAGTTGTTAATGGAAATAGACAATGTAATAAAGAATATGGTATGGTTATGGTGAGAGAAAATAATAATGACGATCAAGTATTTTCTACTTTTTAAGGCACAACGATTCTATACGTTTCTAGTAACTCAACAGTTAATCCTAATTTAAACAACTTCCCAGTCTTCTTCGGTTCAAATTTTTCCAAAAATTTAATACTTATTTTGTTTTGACTAATTTTCATACATAAAAGGATACTTTTGACTGCAAATTTCCAGTAATTCCTTTCAGTCCACCTGTTAGCGTTTTGCTCTTTTTCCTCGTTACATTTTACTGTATCCATAACATTGAATCCAACAAAGGGAGTAAAATTTTAGCTATACGGATACTGGAACCGGTTGCATCCAGTAAATTCCGGATCATTCCAGAACTCGGCCATATTTCGTGCCGCGCGCCGACATCTCCTTGAGAGAAATTTAATTCCAAAGCTTCTTGTGCTTAGTTTAAGCTCAAAGCTTATGTTTCACGGCGCACGATATTAGTAAAAGCTTGAAAGAGACTTGGAACTGATGTAGAAGAATATTTGTTTATTGTTTACAAAGAATATTGCGATGATATTATTGTTGGTAAAGGATTCTGGATAGATTAATACAATAATAATATGAATTTTATAAAGTTTTAATTAAGGATATTATGAGGAACTCGCTTTTGTCTGTGACTACACCCGAATAAATTTCGGATTACCACAGAAATACCTCATTGTGCAATAAAAAAAGTGTAATAAAGAAGTATTTCCTTGGATCTTAAACTGGTATTTGAATCGGTTAAATAAATTAATAACGTGAAAGTTAGCAGACAGACAAGCAGAGTTACTTTCGCTAATTACTTCAAAAGAACTTAGGTATTTATTTAGATTAATTCCATAGCCCCATTAAATACCACATTGTAGATGCTTAGAAGTTTATACACGATACACCAGTGGCCCTCTAGTTAGAATACAAGATTAAATTAATTCTGATGTATGCAGTCATGAACCTCATTGCATATGCGAACCACGTCACTTGCTTATGAAATCCTAAACAAAAGTGCCGTGTCAAGCCCCACAAACTGGTAAACGTCGAAACTCATTAGCACAACTTTACCGCTGACCTAGGCCATCTTTAGACCTCAGGCTGTACACATGCACAAAATCAGCTCGACTATTATGGATCCTACGCCGCTTCTAATAAGACCGTTAATAGACTGCTCTGGAGATATGAAATGTCTGGTACTATTTTGCCTCGCAGTAGGATAGGGATTAAATTTCGGAGCGGGCTAAGTTATGAGATAAGGGAAAGTCAGGAATAGAAAGTGGTTAGATTAGGACTTTAGGAAATAAGATAATATGAATTTGAGCCAGATTTCGCTAGATTTTTAGGACTCAAGTGCTCATAATTAAGAAGTAAGAGCTTCACCAGAACCAGGCCTGGCTCACTCCGCGCGGTACATCCGATAATTACCTACAGCGAAGCGCCCCGCCGGCGGGTATTATATCAGTCGAGTGTCACGCGCGCGCCCGTCAGGACGCTGGCGTGCGTTGTAGTACGTACCTAATTCTATGATCGAAGTATTATTTAAAAATGGACATAAAGAGAAAGAAATATTGTGCGGCGTTCGGGTGTTTAAATTCGAAAAGAAATCTACCGGATTTATCTTTTTTTTCGCTTCCCAGAGATGCTGAAAGATATGTTATCCATGTAGGTAATCAATAATTCTTAGGATAGTATAGGAACCTTAGATTAATAAAGCCAATAATTAATCTAAGATAGGAACCTAACCTACCATGACTACTGCTCAGAATGCGTTCGTTCGTTTCAGCCAAATGACGTCCACTGCTGGACAAAGGCCTCTCCCAAGGTTTTCCATAATGAATGCGTATGAGTCATGAATGCTACATACGTACCTCATTAAATATAAGAAGATTAATTATTTTTTCACTAGACAGCAACCCTAACAGCGTAAGAAGAGTTCAGAGGCACGCGATAGAAAGAGACAAAACTTTTAGGTGAATAAAATTGTAGGTACGTAGTGCTGTGCGAGCTGAATTCCACTTTATCGCGTCGTAGCAAGACTCGCATTTATTTAAATCGTCTTGCGGAGTAATCCTTCTGTACCTGTACTATTACTTATTATATTCTGTGCCAGAACTATGTATCGATAGGTCGGCACACAAACTTTAGATTTTGATTCTGGTGGCTGTGCAAGTTCATACATTATATAGTCTAATAATTAAAAACAAAGACCATTTCGTTTAAACTTAGGTCAAGGACCTGGATAATATTGAACCTTCTAATCGTTTTATTAATAGAGTTTCTATTTTAAGAAGATGAAGGTCTAACACTACAGTACGGAAAATTACTGTACTTATTATTATTCTGTGCTAATACCAATAGTTTTGTAAAGGAAAATTTTGAAGAGGAGGCTGACAATAGTGTCTGAGTTTCTCGTGGTGTTTTTTCTCAACACTGGCCCACATTTTTGTCCTGAATCATTAAAAGGGTATAAATGGAACGTGTAAAAGCTTTCTAAATAAAAATATTATTTTTATTTTTCATGAATTAGTGTTTCTTATTCCTTGCACCAAGCCCAGCAGTTGCCAAGGCACATCTCCACAATTTCGCAGATTACCGTTGTTCCGTACGTTGATATCTGAATCTGCATGGCGTTTTGTTATTTTTCATAACCTCAAATGGGGGGAAACGTTGTGATAAAACCTCATTTGTACCAACGGCCGAAGGGTTGTGCTGTACTTAACCTAGTACGGCGGTTGCATTTTTATGAATGTTTTTGTTTGAGCGAAGTCTTTGGGGCGAGTTTTGTGAATGTTTCTTTTATTATTATGCCCATTGCCCATGATTAAACTGGATCATATTTGTTTTTATTTTTATATCGCAAAATGTGTCAAAATTATTTCTAAGTACAAAGTTCTTAATCGCTGATGTCGTAGATGATTCAGTTTTCTGTTAGTATGCATTAATGTTAGTGATGCTGAATTATTGATAGTAGTTGTGCTAGTTTCAATAAATTTTGAGGTCTTTGCGTGTATTAGAAGATGTGTGTTTATTAATTTAGGTGTTTGATTTGCGATCTCATATTGAAAAAATATCTCTATTCCTTTTGCTTTTGGATTGTGTTACGATAGGTACGAGACTTGTGTGTTGTGATTGTCAAATCGTATGGAATTTTCGTCATAAAACGTCACATTGCGTTATATCAAATAGTCGTAGATTTGGTTCATTAACTGATACCTACTGTACTAAATCTTAACAATCTGCTTTTATGTTTGACCACCTCGTAAAACTAAGTTCGTTCGTTCGTTTCAGCCGAAAGGCCTCCCCCCAGGATTTCCACAAAGACTGGTTCTTCACCAGATCGTCGGCCCACCTAGTGAGAGGCCTGCCCACGCTACGTCTTCCGGCTCGTGATTGCCACTCAAGAACTTTCCTCCTGCCCCAACGGCCATCAGCTTTACGAGCTATGTGCCCCGCCCACTGCCACTTGATTTTAGCGATATGCGGAGTATGTCAGTCACTCAACTGGTTCTCCTACGGATCTCTTCATTTCTGATTCGACCACGCAGGGAAACTCCGAGCATAGCACGCTCCATCGCCCGTAAAACTAAGGGCAAAATATTATTAAATGAAAAGTTTTATTACACCCGTAGCAGAATATTATTCTACTTTCCCCAGTCCCAAACAAAACATCATGCAATCTTATTTAAAACAGGCCGGGTATAATCTCATAAATATGTTTCACCAACTTTTTCCAAACAACATACGTGAAAAGCTCTTGAAAGAAAGAATACACATTATCTGATGTTTTGCGAAAGTTCATTCATATATCATTCCAAGTTTCGTACTTCTGAGATAACTCCGCTGTATTATGTTAATATTCTTATTGCATTTCATAATATCCTTATTTATTCGATTTGTAAGTTGGAAAAGTCTCAGGTGTTATGGTTACAGCTGTAAGTTATTTAAGCTTTATTACAATCAGAGCAGAAAAAGAAGTAGGACTGACCGGGTAATAAATAGGTACAATCACAATTGTTTGTTTATTTTTTTTTTTTTTTTTTTTTAAAGACTTTATTGCACACACAACAATGTTCAGTACAAAAAGGCGAGCTTAATGCCATAAGTCATTCTCTACCAGCTGACCTTGAGCAAAACAGAGATATTGAGTAGGCGGTGCTAAAAAGCTACAAAAATGTACACAATATAATACATAAAATATTATAATATATATACATAAATACATACATATAATTTATATAAAATGGATGACGAGAGGTAAGGGAGGATATTCGTATTGTATATGACTAGTAAGACTTAAGATCCTATGTCCCCTAGATGGGGCAGAGGGCGTCCACAACAGTCCTTCATCGCGTTCGGTCTTGAGCTTCGCGTTTGATCTCGCTCCAAGTCTTGCCGATCTTCTTCACTTCGTCTGCCACAGTGCGCCGCCAAGTTTGCTTGGAGCGACCACGTTTGCATTGTGTGTATTGTATATGCTCTATTTAACTATTTTTGATAAACATAAGCTGCACGAAGTTCGCCGGGTCAGCTAGTATCTTTGTATTTTCTTCATGCTTTGATAAACGCGTGCACATCTGCGTTTGACCTGATTCTAAAAAGTGGGCAAGTTTCCCCGCTAAAAAACTCAAATTAACTTTAACTTAACCAAAGATTTATTCACCTAAAGCAGACATTTATCCAGCGATCTTATCCTAAAAGTATTCAACCCGGCACAGAAGCAGTAACTTTCGAGATTTATACGCGAAACTTCTAATAAAAACTGGATTGGATTAGAAGGATGAGCGTAAAGCAGGATCTTTAGTTATATTTAAGTTTTCTCAGCCTTTGCCTCAACTTTGTTGGAGGTGGAGTAACGGCCTATTATTGCTCTGAAGAAGTTAAGTTGAAGGACGAAGAGGGGAATTTTTCGTAATTTTAACAGACCTAAAAAAGAGTAGGTTCTTAATTTGCTTGAATGTTTTTTTACAAGTCCAATGTATTTTAGTGGTCTACGGCCCGGTTTTTTGATTCGTAGTTAAAATAACCAATGGTCAAATTAGACAGATGTCAAATGACAAGTGGTTAAATATCAGAAAAAAATGTTTTTCGAACAATGGTTAGCTTGACATTGACAGCATTTTTAACTATTTGTTTACATTTTGTTATTATTTAACCATTAGTAGCAATATTTAACAATTAGTTATTTCAACTAAGAATCGAAAAACTGGGCCTTAACCATCGAATAAGTACTTGTTAGGTGCTAATATACAGACATCAAGTTAAACGTGGTAGCATCGAATGCAGCTGATGATTAAAATAATCATGGACAGAGAAGAAACAAAATACGTAATAAATTGTGGCGCATAATTATTTACAACACATAATAATATCACACATTTCACACTCCAATCAATGTATTATATCCGCCAATACAAAGCCACTACAAGACAATGCAAGAACGTAACAAAACACTCTTCACTTCGTTGATTAATTGACTCTTAGCCCAGTTACCGAAGTGTCTTCATACATTGTATTAATAATACGATCCTCATATGGAGACTGGCTGTGCCCGTAATATTTCACGCCTGAAAATCATTTCTTAGTATCGCCCTATCAAGTTAGTCTTAAGGTATTGTGAGACGGCAATGTGAAGATTAGACAAGTTAAGTTACAATATTTGTTTCGTAAAATATTTTTAAATCTTACTCGTATTATCAAAATATTGAAACAAAATAAAAATCAGAGACAGCCCAGGGACTTAATAAAACAGGCCCGTACTTTTTTAAAAATGTTATGGCTATACTCGTAATAATCGTACTATATAAGCTTGTCGCAATTCTTTTATGTATCTAAGTTAAAGATGAAAAATAAACTTAAAGGTTGTCTTGTTTATTTTTGTTTGCTAGGGATTAAAACCAATCAACCGATTTGTTTATTTGGGTTACGATCATTCGATATCCATCAATAATCGAAATAGAAAATTAAATTCTCTTACCGCAACTCAATTGAAAGTTGAAAAGTGGAATTATTTATTTAGTCTAAAGTCTTAAAAAGTCTTTAACGAATTTTTGTTTAAGGCCGCCATAAAATATCAATTGTGTACCATGAAAGAGAACTTAGGCTGAGTTGCATCACCTAACTTTGACCGTAACTATAACGATAAACGGTGTATTTTGTATGGAGTTTGACAGATTTCTGATGTTTTTTAAAGCAAAGTAAGATAGTGCAACCCAGTCTTAGAAAAGAAAAAGATGACGTCTTTCCACATAATTATGACGTCAGCAACTTATCTCCAAACAGGTTCACCTTATCAATACGGGCCATACTTACAAGACTGCCACATACAGCACAAAGGCGTCACTTGATCCGTTATTAATATCCAATCTGCACCGCGAGGTGGCGCTGTTTTCATTAACATAAATCACCCGAGACAAGACTCATGATATTGAGATTTCCCCGATTCGCTAATGCTTGCGGGGTGATTTACCCGTGATGGGGTAATCTGCTTTGTTTTGAACCCTCCGAAGCGAAGGGCGCGCCTGATTTGTGTCTTTCTTTTCAAAATGGCCTTTTGAATTATGTTAACATTTTTCGCGTGACACATTTATTATGGAGGAAAGTTAATGCATTCATTTTTTGAAGAATGTTTTGTGGGTGTACTTGGGACTTCGTCGTTTATTATTAATCTGTAATAGCTTTGAGCTATTCTATTTTGTTTTTGCTGAATGAAGATTTATTGGGGGGGTAGATTTATGTGTAGAAAGCTGTGGCATGACTTGGGGAGAGCACACAATATTTTATTATGAACCCAAAAGATGAAAATGACTTGTTTTCAAATTGACTTATATCAGGAAACCATACACCTTTAGCGTTAAATTAAAAAAAAAAACTCAGATTTTGTGTTCCTACCTCTTTCGTCGACAGGACCTCAAAATAGCTAATATGGCAAACGCGTACAAGATGTCACAATGTTGTTTACCTTGACAAGCCGTACACCAAACAGTCACATCCCTCGCAGAACTGACAACTGTCAGCTTGTGGGCTAGCAAAGGTTCTCTGGCCACCCACACGGAGGACCGATGACCTAACTAAAGTTGTGGAAAGCCGTTCTCCACTCACTGTAGCGTTCTTTGTCCAGCAGTGGGCTTAGAAGTCGAGGAAGACTATGACAGTGAAGAAGTATTTACTCGCATTTAGCAATATAAAATGTTCTTTGTATGACCTTTCTTTACGCTAAAAATTTACTACAAAACCTTTATTATTGGGACATTTTATTATGATTTCAAAAATTCTACGAAACAGTGTTTTTAAGTCCGTTTTTTGTTCCGTAGTTAACGCAACTAATGGCATTGTTACTAATGGTTCAATATTAAAATGCTATCTGTAAATAATGCTTTCCAATTAAAAAATATTACAATGGCTTTTAGTCCAATTTCAACTATCAATTTTAATAACAGTGTTTCGTAGATGTTTCATCATTGCTAACATTAAAATTTGTTTGTTCATTGCGGATAAAAATACCTGAAACTTCAGTTTTCATTCATTTCAAAGAAAAATCGTGAAAATACTACCAAAAACTTCGCTAAGTTCAAGAAAATGGCCATTGACGAAAAAAGCCCCCGTCACTCGAGCTTTAAGCTCTAGTTCGGCGCTTCTCACTGACGTTCTCGTTAGCTGCCTTGTCGAACTAGCTGGAAATATTTAAACTTGCAAGACAAGGCGAAAATGAGAAAACGTGATGGCGAGAGTGAATAGGCACATACAGGGCAGATGTACCATCCTAGACTGCACCCCACTTAACACCAGGTTCGATTGTGGTTATGAACCTGCCATGTTATGCATTAAAAAAAGTCTAGCAACACCGTACCTACAAATTACAGCATTGTTGTGTTTTGGCAGTTAGGTAAGATAGCCAGTTCCTCCGTGGTTGAGGATTCCGGGTGAAGCTTGCTTCCACCTTCGGCCTGATCGTCACTTACTATCAGGTGAGATACAGGCCAAGAGCTTCCTCGTTGTGGATAAAAAAAATTGTCGATAGCATATCATTTTTCTGTTGCAAAATAAATTCTATTACAATGGTATACGATCCCATATTTAGCTTGGTCTGCCGCTATCTGTTCATTGTTGATAGACTATGTACCTATTTAGATATAAAACATTTTCTTCCATTGTTTCCTACGCAATATTCATAAAGGCTTATTTTACAAAATAAATTACCATTAGAATTTATTATGGCAAAGCTACTACTTACCTACTGATACTATCCTGATCCTGAATCTAAACGTTGATTACATTATAAGGTAGTTTTTGTCGCACAAAGTAGGGGGAGGTAAGTAATAAGTATGTATAGCAAAAATCCCACTCCAAGATGAAAAAACACGTTTCATATTTATTATCCACAAGCGACACACATTTAATACAGCGTTTCTTAGAACGCAACAAATTATGACACATACAAGATTCTTTCAGCGGAACAAGTAGGTCGGCAAATATCTCTTTCATCAAATTACGCTTTTATTATTTTATCGCTCAATGTATGCACATAGCCCGTTTTACGGTTCCGTATATCCGTATGTTCTATTGCCCGTAAATCCTCTGTGGCTTTGTTAGGTCGACAGAGATGCTATCAATAAGCGCGTCGAACAGTGGAATCCATTTCATTAAATTTTTAGCTCGGAAAAAATCTATCATTGTCAAAATTGGACGAGAGCGCGGCCGTGTTTACACATACGCGCAAACGTTCGGGCTTTTTCTGCGATTGGTGTGACGTCATATGATAGATCTTGTTGAGATGGCGATATAATATTTGCCTTGTCATTTGGACTGTTGCAATTTGGTAATGGGAACTAGGATCGTTATCGGGAGCGCTTGTCCGATTTGTTATGTTTTGTCGTTTTGTGTTAGAGATTGGGTGTTTGGATAACGTGCTAAATGTTGGAACATGGAAAATGTATAAAAAAGAGATTTAAGCTGCGTTTTGGCAATTTTAGTTCGTTGTTTGTTTCTATCTCTGTCCCTTTCTCTACGTCACAAACT
This sequence comes from Ostrinia nubilalis, assembly GCF_963855985.1. NCBI lineage: Eukaryota > Metazoa > Arthropoda > Insecta > Lepidoptera > Crambidae > Ostrinia > Ostrinia nubilalis. Next base: position 2,034,536 of record NC_087101.1, read on the forward strand.
GTTTGTGACATCTGACAACGTTGAGAGCTGTGTGTGTTAGTAGTTACTTTGCCACGTTTTAAAGCCAGACTAATGAGAATATCTCAATCTCTCACAATGGGTAATTTAGAACAATTTTGAATATTGGGTTAACAATTACCAGTACTACCCTGAACAACAACTTTCTTAGTCCAACAATGGCCTCAACACACAATCTCGAAGCAAAATTAAAACGAAGAGCCGTCGAATCGATTACGTAACGAAACCGAAAACGAGAATCGAGCATTCCCGTCTGCGCGCCGCAATCTATCCCCAAATTGTCTCTCATTATACCAATGGAATTCTTTTATGAAAATAATTGTATCAAAAATGTCTCTATTATATTCATATTCCTTTATCCCGTCACTTTTTCTTTGACCTTCGTTTCATTATCTCATCGCCTCTAATTTGTCCCGAGCTTGAGCGATGGTTCTCTCTCGTTTTCTTGATGTCATCTATTAATGTCAGATCGCTTTTTTATGACTTTTGTTTATGGCCGCCCGAATTTTCCTTAACGTGACATGATGGGAATGAAACTCGAACGTTTTGCGGTTGTCGTCTGCTGGATAAGGGATGGACTCGACATAAGCGTTTTTTCTTTTTTTAGCTTCTTGTTATGTATTAAATTATACTTTAACTCGTGGTACCCTAAGCCTAGGCGCAGACCACCGACTTTTAGTTGGCCGATAGTTGGGTCGCGCTGTTAATCAGTATGGGCATGTATGAAAGTGCACACATTACACCGATTTGGTATCGGCCGATTCTTCATACAAATTAAAATCGGGCCCATCTATCGGCCAACTAAATTTTGGTGGTCTGCGCTTAGGTTAAGTGGTCGCATGAGACCGCGGTAACAATTGATTTTTTATATCTGAATTCGCTGGTACTAGAAGACGTTAAAGGAGACAATGAAGCATACCTTTCGAAGAGTAACTGTGACACGCATTATCTAAGTATAGAAATCCTGTTATACACGTGTCATCTTTTTTCCTCTTTCCTTAATCTTTTTTCACCTAGCGAAATATTTTTGTCTCTTTTTTAACAACCATGCATTAAACTGAACAAATACAATTTCATTTATTTTAGGCTGACTTGCACCACATAACTTGAACCGTAACTATAACGATTACCGGTGCATTTTGTATGGAGTTTGACAGATTTTTGACGTTCGTCAAAGTTAAAGTAAGATGGTGCAATCCAGCCTTAAGATAGTGGTTAAGTGACAAACACAACCTAAACTTTAGAATTAACAACTTTCATCCCTGTACATCAGAAATTATTTCCATATTCCCCGATCCAAGGAAGATGGATGCACAACCGCTCCAAGCTAAATAATGAAACACCAAACTGACGCGCTACAATTCATCCCGGCCCATTTAAGGCCCGGTCACACATCATAAGGCGCTGTTTACACAGAGCTGCGTAATGGAGGAGGATGCAATAGGTTTGATCCCCTGTCTACTCTTTATACGTGTTTACCCTCAAATAGATTGGATGCAGGGAAATTAATGACGTCATAGAGACAAAGAGGTAGACTGAATGAATTAATCTTATGGACTTAAGAGTCAGTGAACGCAATACCTTCGTTATATTTTTATAAAAGCTGAAAAGTTGCTCCCGGCATATTAAAAGAATATTGAACCATCATGAATTTTGAGTCATCGTGGCTTTGGCAGCTACCCTGAAATGCTTGTCGGCCAGGGATTCGTAACGGTCAAAACTATCTGGCTGATGAGGAAGCTAGGCTTTCTTAGGACCATGCCAAAAAGCAAAAGAGCAATGTAAACCTCAGCGCAATTTTGGAGAGGCTCAGGCCTCTGTCTGTAGAAAACTATGCAATAAAGAAGAATGCAAGTAGCACCTTACATTCATCCCTACTTTAAACTTCGCAGGTGCTCAAATCCTGAATCCACTGCATCCTTCCTTCTGTCTTACCAGGTCTCCGTCTTGACCCGACAGTGACAAACGGCTGGAACTAATCCTCTGGTTTGTAATTAATTAAGCATATCGACTCGGCATGATCTACGATACGAACAAAATTATGTTCAACACGGCACAACTTGCGGGTCTTGGTGTTTGATTAATGGACCGTCTTAGGTTATGTAAGAAGTATACGCTTAAGAGCCATTTCACAAAAATATTCCGCGCGAATTTAGGTAAAAGCTGTCAACGCAACGTCAAAAGAGTAAAAAGAACGCTGAAATGGACAAAAAAATCTTGAGCCGTGACCGTATTAAGACTTGATTTAAGTTATTAATTTTAAGGTAGAATGAGGTATTCAAACTTGATAAATTAATTTAAATTTTTAATAGAGTTTATTAAGTATTTTATATTTCGATTTATAATGAAACACGAATAGGTATAATATGTAAAATATATATTAAGTACAAAATAAAGACAGTCACATAGTGAAAAAAAAATCTGCCCCCCCTTACAGCTCCATCATCGGACCCTGGATACGAATAATGAAACACGAATAGGTATAATATGTAAAATATATATTAAGTACAAAATAAAGACAGTCACATAGTGAAAAAAAAATCTGCCCCCTTACAGCTCCATCATCGGACCCTGGATACGAAATATTCGTCAAGGCGAATCACACAAGCCCAAACTCCATAGGGTTCTATTGTTTTGTTACGGAAGTGGCCATTGCATCTCCACCAGATCCATTTTATCAGACAGAGCTAAGAAATAAATAAATAAAATTATTATAAGTAAACAAATAACTAAAATAATTCATCTTACTATCTTACTTCTTACTAGTCTTACTAATATTAATAAATACGAAAGTTTGTGTTGATGTCTGGATGTTTGTTACACTTTCACGCAAAAACTACTGAACAGATTTTGATGAAACTTTACAGTACAGTACAGCAGTACTAGGCAGTCTGTGTTCAACTATCACTCGGGTCGGACGTTCCTATCGCAAGACCTTTGGTTCACTCAGTTCCGATACGACTCTAGTGCTGTGTGTAATTATTTTCGTGAATACACTGAGTTTATTAATTTCTACGAGTGGATTTCATTTTGCCTGAGACCTACGCCATGAACCCTGAACCAGAAGACCCTGTCGCCAGCGACAGCGACGCTCATCCATCCCTGGCGTCGACCAGAATAACAATGTATAGGCTATAATTTATGACGATCTGTGACAAACTAAATTTCAAGCGGGTGAAGCCGCGGGCAATACTACATATTTCATACTAGCTTTTTGCCCGCGACTTCTTCTGCGATGAAGTGGAAAATGGTTCTAATAGAATTAAAATATTCTAAGAAAATTAATTTTGTTAAATGATTATATTTTTTGATATAAAATCTACAAATTATTATGTTTAAATATTTGAATACTTACAAAATTATGAGATCTTTCTAAAACAAAATTAAAACACTAAACCTGCCGCAGATTTCTTTGTAAACAATGTTTTTTGTTTTTCCTTCAGGTGCTAAAATCACCAGGCTATTGTGTGCGCATACTCTGGAGTATTCCACATACAACTGGTCGTCGGAGAAGCATAGATTTCCATTAAGTCTACTCCCGCTACCATATGGAACTCCGCTAAAACTCGTGAGGGCGCCAACACTTGCTTTTGTATCGAAAATTAGTATGAGCAGCTGCGCACGCGGTTGCCCGTTGCAGGCTCTATGCAACCACACTTTTTTAAACCGTGGTCCCTAAGCATGAGATGGGAAACTGCACTCTCTTGAATTCTCTTGAATTTGATGGTGTTAGGGGAATCCTAGGAATGAATACAGACTTTCCAATGGAATCTCCTCATCAATATTGCGAAATTGCGAGTTGCAATGCAATGTTACGTTTTCACTTGTTATTTTATTGTAATCTGACCTTGATTTTTCAAACACGTGTCAAAATAAAAAAAAATAATTTAAATCAAAAGTACTAAGGAATATTTCATTGATATCAACTTAGAAACAAGCACAGATCACAGAAACTAAAGGGATTGCTGTGAAAGCAATGATGACAGTAGCGACGTCATTATGTAAACAGTTTATTTATTGCTTGCATAGTACTAAATATTATTCGAACGTTGAATACTGATACCGCAGTGGATAATGAGCACATAATTTGATTTCTTTGTGTGTGTGAATTTCTAATACGACACTGAGTTTCGAACTCAGCGCATTACTTAGCATCTCTCTATATTTCTATGGAACCAAGTTATCTCCAAAATAACATTCCACACCTTTTTAACCTAGTCAGGTACCTAATAATTTTAATAAAATACGAAGCACGTCATCTATCAATAGGATATATGTATATTTTAGAAGTTAAAAAATTATGCATAAAATATAAACACTTTAGAAGTTTACTTAAATCGTAGAATTTCTGAAAAACAAGTACTAAAATCGTACTGAAAAAAAGAAATTAATAATATGTTATCTAATTTATTTATTAAACGTCGAATTTTATCAAAGATTTTGGACTAAAGTTTTTGAAAATAATTTATAGCCTACATAGAAAAAAAATAGGATTCTAAATCGAGAAATATTTTTTTTTCGGAGCCTATTGCCTCCAAACAAACAAACAATTAAATCTTTCCTCTTTTATTAGTATAGATTTAACAACAAAGCTTCGATCTCGAAACAAAACGCTTCTTTTTCTTCTTCACGAAACAAAACTCAAAGCGGATAAATAAATAAACAAATCTTTGGACAATTTCACAGCGCCATCTAGTCCAAAAGTAGGCAACCAATATGCTTGTGTTAAGGGTGCTAGCATAATGGATATACTTTTTTATCATTTATTTATTAAATTAAATACATGGTATCTACATATTATACATAGTTACACCCAGATCCGTCAAAGAAATTAAAATTCATCATTTCAATTTCTGCTCGGCCGGCCGACTCGAAACAGCCTCTCGGCATAGTATCAAATGTATTTGGTCGCCGTACAAATCACCGCTTCACGACACGAACGCACGTAAACGTCACGGCGGGAAAAATGACACAGGTCCTGCCTTGACGGGCGCTCGCGCCATACTAATCGATGTCGGCTTGCGCATTGTAATTTATACTGATATTCACATCAATATTTTGACAAAGTGGTTACTAATATTTAAACAATAACTGTAGAAATCAATTTTACAATGAATATTCTTTATTTTGGGATACTTTTATTGCAGTTATTGCTGTGTTTTAAAACCAAAAACCACGATCAAAATGTGACGTTAATCTTGAAATTTGCCAAATTATTTTTAGATTTTACTCAATAATGGTAATGAAATTCAAGAATCTATTTCATTAATGGACTACAAGAATATATGTCCGATGATTACTATATATTTTTAAGCTTATTATATGAGCATAAATAATAGATACAGGACTTTGAAAATGAGTCTGCGGCAATTTTTCCGTAAAATGGTTGTGGGAGATGGGGCACTGTGAATTAAGCAAAAGAGTTTTAGTAAATCCGTTTCATTAATGGTCAACACCAAGGATTGACCTATCTTTCGCAGTTATTAAATAATCTCTGGGTGTTGCTTAAGATAGTAATTCATGCTTCCAAAATCTTAGAAATTCGCACGAAAATGTAAAATGGCTCTTAAACTGATTCATGAACAGGAAATGGATAATGTAGTCTTTAAATTACACATTACTTTTAAGCACTAATTTACTACTGAAGACATAGTGTGGGCATAGGCCTCCCACTAGGTCCCAACGATCTGGTGAAGGTCACGGGAGGTGCCTGAATGCGGGTGGCGCAGGACCGGTCTTTGTGGAAATCCTCCCCGGCTTTTGTCGAGCAGTGGACGTCATTCGGCTGAAACGAACGAACGAACTTGATTTCCTATGACATTATTTTCATCCACTGTTGGACAAAGGCCTCCCCCAAGGATTTCCACAACGACCGGTCCTACGCTGACAGCATCCAGTTATTTCCTCCGATATTCACCAGATCGTCGGTCCACCTACAGGGAGGCATACCCACATTCTATCTCCGCCCCGTGGTCGTCACTCGAGAACTTTTCTGTCACAACGGCCATTAGCTCTACGAGCTACGAATATGACGTGCTCTACCCAAATTATTTTACTCCGCTAATTTTCTAAAGTCGTAGAAGTTTTTAATGTTAGTCAGCAGATTATGAGCCCGTACTACCTGGGACAAAAACTTTACTAGTTGGATATTTACTGGCGGACAAGCTGGCAACGATATAATTGTCGTACCTATACCTAATTAATCCTGCCCTTTGGGACTAGACTGTTTTGCTATCGCTAAATCAGATTAATTTAAGCTAGAAACATTCTAATATAACGGAAAATCAAAAGCATTATCCTATTTAATGAGTACCGTATGGAAATGTACCCTAAAACCCTCGAGAGACTTTACATCTCTAGCCACTAAGAGATTATACTGCTACATTATGGTCATGAATTTACCAAACAGGACACACAAATCTATACTTAATATTATAAAGCTGAAGAGCGTATTTAAGTAAACAAACATATGTTTACTTAAATACGCTAATCTCAGGAACTACTGGTCCGATTTGAAAAAATATTTTTGTGTCGGATAGCCCATTTATTGAGGAAGGCTTAAGGCATTTAACATCATCCTACAACTAATAGGGAAGGAGTAGTAAAACAAAAATCTTGCAAAAACGGGAAATATTAAGTATAATCAAACTATATTAATTTCACGGGTACGAAGTCGTGCACAGCTGGTCTTCTATTAAACTTAAGTGACTATTGAATTATCTGACAAATAGTTATTCGCTTGATATAAGCTTTTCAGAATTAGCTAAGAAATTGACCTACTTGGCAGCTAAACTATCTACATTAGCTACAACTATTTCCTTTTAAGTCCGTACGAATTGTCAAAGATATCTTTGTAACAAAAGGAAATATTGTCGTCAAAGATTTAAACTTAACACTTTTAGGTCAATTCTTTTTGTTAGTTGGAATAGACTTCTAGACTGTTCTATTTAGTGTTCCGTTCTGTGTGCCTGTAGTACCATACCAAGAAACTATAAAGCTGGATTGTAAATGACAGCTTTAGCTTTATTCAGCTTTATGTAAATGGTTGAACCAAGCTGAAAAATGATAGTAATAGTAAAAATGCAAACAAAAAAGTAATTATTGTCATAATACCTCTACATAGTTAGTCCGAAGGCCGTTTGGTGTAGTGGTTAAGAACGGACTACTATGCCGAGAGGTCCCGGGTTCGATTCCCGGCCGGACAGAAATTGAAATGATGAATTTTAATTTCTGTGACGGGTCTGGGTGTTACTATGTATATTATGTATGTATTTAAAAAAAAAGTATATAAGTAGTATATCCGTTAAGCTAGCACCCATAACACAAGCATTAAATTGCTTACTTTGGGGCTAGCTGGCGCTGTGTGAAATTGTCCAAACATTTATTATTATTTATTATTAAATTACGCTGTCGCCCAGTATGAAGATCGCTGACTTGCTGCCCTACATTAGTGCAATGGTCCGAAGTGCAATTAGTGAAAGTGACGTCAATCGACATTTTCCTAAAAACTGTAGTTCATTATTTTATCATTCCATAATCATACTTCGATTAGGTCTCATCTTGTTTTAATTATAAGTATTTCATGTAATTTTCTAATTTCTAATTAAATCTTTTATAAGTATATTCGGTTTTTTTTCGATCCTCCGATCGCAGCTAACGTATTTGGCGCAGTCGGTAGGATACTCGCGGGCCGGTTCGCGAGAGTAGATCTTTCTAAATCGCGTCGCGAGTCGCCCGGGAAGCTATCAAGATTCCATCAACGAGTATCCTGAATCTACGGACCTGCTGCAGACCAGGAGGAGAATCCAGAACTCGATTCACGGAGAGAACCAGAATGAAATATATGTGAGTACACTTGAATTGATCTCGTGTTGCTTTCCTTTTGTCATAGTGTTTTAGATCCTTATATTATCCTTTGTGTTAATCTTACAACTTCAAGATTTATCACCCTAGAGCCAATAGTCTCCGCGAGTCTGAATCCCGTCAGGCTCGCCAGTGTCAATTAGATAATAGTAGAAATATAGATTTAAATCAAAGTTTAAATAACTCGTTTGACGAAATGTCTCACGAACCAGACACAATATTCAAGGCCCTCCGCCTAGTCCCGGATTTCGATGGGAATCCCAACGTTCTGACAAGGTTCATTAACGTTTGCGATCAGTTAGCAGTAAAATATTTGAGTAACGCCCCAGGCAGTGAGTTTTCCAATCTTTGCTTAATAAATGGCATATTGAATAAAATAACAGGACCCGCTGCATGCACAATCAATTCCAACGGGATACCTGATAGTTGGTTAGGTATTCGTACTGCCCTTATCAATAACTTTTCCGATCAACGGGACGAAACGGCTCTGTACAATGACCTCTCTTTAGCCACTCAAAGTAACAAGACGCCGCAAGAATTTTACGATCATTGCCAAACTTTATTCAGTACGATAATGACTTACGTGACTTTACACGAGACAGTACCTACGACTGTACAGGCTAAAAGGGATCTTTATAAAAAGGTCACCATGCAGGCATACGTTCGTGGACTCAAAGAGCCCCTGGGATCCCGTATACGCTGTATGCGCCCTCCTACAATAGAGAAAGCCCTGGAATACGTCCAGGAGGAACTCAATATAATGTATCTCCAACAACGTAACGAACCCAATAAGATTCATGCCACCCCTAAATTGGCAACACAACCCCTGCCTTCATTTGCTCCGCCACCACGGCATAATCTCCCGATGCCAGTGCCCAACTGGCCTGTTCCCGTAGGACAACAGCCCATGAGGCCTCCGCCTCAACCCTTCAAACTCCCAGCACCAGGCGCACCTAACATGCGTATCCCAACGAATACTCAGAGGATGTTTAGTGCTCCACCTCCTAATTACAACCCCCGCAGTAATATGTTTCGCCTTCCACCCCGAAACAATCAACCACAGTTTCAAGCCCCTCAACCTATGAGTGGTGTCCAACGTTTCACCCCAAGGACACTGCCGCATTCCCAAATGTTGACTGGACATGACTGGACTAAGTCAGGGAACCCACCTCCAACAAACTATTTTAAAAGCCGAGAAATGAATGTGAACGAATGTTTGACAAACGACGACGGCTACTCATATTACAATAACTACGACCTTTATCATGACCCAGTTTACAATTACTATTGCGATTATTATACTAGCGATTCACCCGAGTCTACTCCCGAATTAATTTATTATAATTCGACTGACGAATACCAGACGACTGATGAAAATCAACCACAGCCAAGTACTAGCCATGCTGAGCAGGATTTTCAGGAGATCACGACATTAAAAAAGCAAAGATAGAAGTTAATCTTCAAACACAGAGGCAACTTCCGTACATTCAAATAGCTCATCCTCCTCTTAAACTATTAATAGACACAGGTGCAAACCAATCCTTCATAAGTCCCGAAGCTGTTCAGCAATACTTTGCTAATTATCCCTTAAACTTTGATCCGTTTGAAGTGACAAACATACACGCAACTAGTAGAAATAATTACTCTATAACGTTGCCGTGTTTTCCTGAGTTTCTTGATAAAGATAATATGAAGCTATTTGTATATCGGTTTCACGATTACTTCGACGGTCTTATCGGCCTAGATTTATTAAGTAAATGGGAAGCTCGAATCGATCTAAAAGAAAGCCAACTTTTGACCCGTTTTGCCTCAAACCCTATTCATATGTACAATTCACGGAACGTGAACCTTTACGAGGATATTATTCCAGCAATGTCCTCTAAAATAATTAAGGTTCCCTTAGATTTGGCTAATGGCGAAGCGCTCATCCCGGAACAGATAATTTGTAACTGCATCATTCACGAGTGCCTTACAACCGTCTCTAATAACCGTGGCTACTTAGAAATAGAAAACACCACGGCGAACGATATAATATTCTCACTTGATAGCCCCGCGCACGCTGAATTATTTAATATAGAGTGCACTCGCACTCAACAGCCAGCGTCGCGCGCTGATGACGTCATTTCGCGCTTACGTACCGAGCATTTGAACGAAGAGGAAAAAGCCAACTTAATTACTCTTTGCTCTCGCTACGCGGACGTTTTTTATATTGACGGTGAGCAATTAACATTCACAAATAAGATTAAACACCGGATCAGGACCACCGACGAGGTCCCTGTGCACGCTAAGAACTATCGATATCCTTTTGTTCATCGAGAGGAAGTTAAGACTCAGATAGGAAAGATGTTGGAACAGGGCATCATCAGACCCTCCGACTCAGCCTGGAGCTCACCCATCTGGGTGGTGCCCAAGAAAATAGATGCGTCCGGCAAACAGAAATGGCGACTCGTGGTTGACTTTCGCAAACTGAACGAAAAGACAATTAACGACAAATATCCCATACCCAACATCAATGACGTCTTGGACAAGCTAGGGAAATGCCAGTATTTCACCACACTTGACCTGGCCAGCGGCTTTTACCAAGTGGAGATGGATCCCCAGGATATTTCTAAAACGGCCTTCAATGTCGAGCATGGACATTTTGAATTCCTTCGAATGCCCATGGGACTTAAAAACTCTCCATCCACATTCCAGCGAGTGATGGATAACGTCCTCAGAGGCCTCCAAAACGATATTTGCCTAGTGTATCTCGATGACATTATTGTCTATAGCACATCCCTCCAGGAACACATGGTAAACCTGGAAAAAGTATTTCAAAGACTTCGAGAGTCCAACTTTAAAATTCAGATGGACAAATCGGAGTTCTTGAAGCTTGAAACAGCTTACCTTGGCCATGTAATCAGCAGGGACGGTGTTAAACCAAACCCTGACAAGATCTCCGCTATACAAAAATATCCAATCCCGAAAACCACTAAGGAAATTAAACAATTCCTTGGACTTCTCGGTTACTACCGAAAATTCATTCCCGATTTTGCACGTACCACCAAGCCTCTGACTCAATGTCTAAAAAAGGGTAGAAAAATACTACTTACTCCCGAATACGTAAATTGCTTTGAGAAATGCAAGACCCTTCTCACCAATGATCCCATTCTTCAATATCCTGACTTTACTAAAGAGTTTAACCTTACAACAGACGCTTCAAACGTGGCTATTGGAGCCATATTATCCCAAGGTCCTATAGGATCCGATAAACCTGTGTGCTACGCTTCTCGAACACTAAATGATAGCGAAATTAACTATAGCACAATCGAGAAAGAACTCTTGGCCATAGTGTGGGCTACGAAATATTTTAGGCCCTACCTATTTGGTAGAAAATTTAGGATACTGACTGACCACAAGCCTCTTGAGTGGATGATGAATTTAAAAGAACCAAATTCACGTCTTACTAGATGGCGACTGAGACTGAGCGAATACGACTTCACAGTGCAATATAAGAAAGGCAAAATTAACACCAATGCCGATGCTTTGTCACGAATAGAAATTCATCTAGGCGACACTAGATCATTAATGGAAGAAATTGACGAACTTAATTCCCTATTAGGCAACCCGACCGAGGTAGCCCTCTCTAAACCTAATTCTTCCACTGAGACTGTACATACTAGCCACGAACACCCGATACTAGAAATCCCGATAACTGACGAACCCCTGAATAAATTCAACAGGCAAATACATCTCACTATAGTTAATGATGTTAAACGAAAACCCACTGTGACCAAACCATTTGACACACACACACGAACAAGTATACAGCTATCAGAAACAAACTTGGAAGAAGACTTAGTAAATGCTATTAAGGAATACATCAACCCCAAAGTTAAGACAGGACTCCTCATTAGCCCCGCTCTCGCAATGTACTCCATTATCCCCATAATACAGGACAAATTTAAGGGCTCTTCAATGAACCTAGTACTAACTAAATCAGAAATAGAAAACGTCAAGGAATATCTCCGCCAGCAGGAGATAATTCGTCACTACCATGATGGCAAAACTAACCATCGTGGCATCAATGAATGTTATTTGTCCTTATCTCGAAAATATTACTGGCCCAAGATGAAAGACCAAATCACTAAATTTATTAACGAATGTACCATCTGTGGTCAAGGCAAATACGACCGAAATCCTATTAGACCTCAATTTAATCTTGTGCCTCCTGCAACTAAACCCTTTGAAATAGTTCATATGGACCTATTCACGGTACAAAGTGAAAAATATGTCACCTTTATAGATGTCTTTACTAAATACGGTCAAGCATACCATTTGCGTGACGGTACTGCCCTCAGTATACTACAGGCTTTATTACAATATTGTACTCACCACGGAGTGCCCGTGACGTTAGTAACAGATAATGGTACTGAATTCACCAATCAGTTATTCTTAGAATTTACTAGACTGCACAAGATCAACCACCATAGAATCCTAGCCCATTCCCCTAACGATAATGGTAACATTGAGAGATTTCACCTGACTCTCCTAGAACATCTAAGACTCCTGAAACTACAGCACAAGGACGAACCCGTTGTGAACCTTTTGCCATATGCGCTTATAGCTTACAATTCTTCCATACATAGTTTCACAAAATGCAGACCATTTGACTTACTTACTGGACATTTTGACGCTAGAGACTGCCTAAATATCGACATAACTGAGCACCTTTTACAGCAATACCTTCAGAATCATAGGGACCGAATGAAGATAGTTTACGATATAGTTAACAACAAATCCCTAGTAGACAGAACAGCCATTATAGAGAATAGAAATAAAAACCGGGAACCTGAAGTACAATATGCTCCCGAGCAACAAATTTTTATTAAAAATCCTTTAGCTGAACGTCAAAAGGTAGCCCCTCGCTACACTCAGGATACAGTATTAGCAGATTTGCCCATTCATATTTACACATCAAAAAAACGCGGTCCCATAGCTAAAAACCGCTTGAAACGTATCCCTAAAACAGCTAATTTGTTACAGGATACTACTAGGAATGATCCTTCGGATCACTCGGTCTCAAGAGATAAAACTTGAGAGCTTGGCTGACGGACCAGGACTACTACCCCACAAACTTGGACCCATGAGATTGACTACTCACCATCATACATTTATACAATATGTTCAACTTGACCTCATCCAAGAAAAAGTCGACTCCCTACAAACCCAACTGACGAGTTACAAGTCCCGACTTATTAACGATACACACTTACTTTATGAGACTCAAATTGACTATCTAACTGAGAAGCTTGGCAAAGTATCAGTACAATTAAAATCATTAGAACCCAGCCGCGTTAAAAGAGGTATTGTAGATGGCCTTGGATCCGTTATAAAAAGCATAACTGGTAATCTGGACCATTCTGATGCAATAAAATACAATAAAGCCATTAATCTTCTTAAAAGTAACCAAGATAAAATTGTCTCGGAACTTAATAACCATATTAGCATTAATAAGGAATGGATATCCGAACATGACAAAATTTTGACACAAATTGTAGATAACCAGAATAAAATTAATACAACTATTGAATTAATATTGAAAAGCAATGTATACAACGAAAATAGTTTAGTTAATTATGCCAGACTTGCTCAACTCTTAATTATAATAAGCGAAAACGTTGAAGACCTTGCTCAGGAACTAATTAGGTTAGAAAACAGTTTAGCTTTTATCCGTGCATCAAGCACACACCACTCTATGATCGATGTGGACACTCTTAGATCTATGATAATTAAACTTAAGAATATCTATGGAAATGAACAAGTATTAAATCTTGAACTTAGGCAATATTATGATGTCATTAAACCAGGCTCATACTATACCGATAATCAGATAGTTTTCATATATAAATTCCCAATAGTATCCAGGGAAACATATAGCTTCTATCATCTATCCATAGTCCCTAATAGAAATAATCAGGCCCTAATCCCGACCTATCCTTTCCTAGCAACAAACGAGATTTCATTCATGTACATAGAGACAGAATGTCCGAAGCTCAGCAACTGGTATCTCTGTGGAGACGCTACTCACCACCAGCTACGCAGCAAACCTGATTGCATCAACGAGCTCATCGTCAACCAGATCCTGAAAGAAAATTGCGAATTCTCTACGGTCACCCTGAAGAAAGAAGCCATGGAAAAGTTGGACGACCAACACTACGTCTTATCTTTTCCACAACCCAGCAAAGTCCAACTCCTCTGCGGGAGACGAGACTACACCACACTTCAAGGAAGCTACCTCATTACGATTCCTGTTGGCTGTCATCTTAAAACTACAGAGTTCACCATCACCAATGACAACGACGAAATAAGAGGACAACCCCTAAAGCTGACAGAAATCCCATCTGACACGGAGAAGCAAATCAGGATAGCATCCCACATCAACTTGAACTCCATTGACCTGCAAGGACTACACAGAATCCAGGACAAGATCACTATGGAAGCCCCGATCAATATCACCGACATCCCACTCGACGTATATCACACAACCATCCCATTTTATGTGATACTGCTTGCTGCGAGTATACTTGCAATCTTCATCGCATACCGGCGCTTAAACAAGAAAAGGAAAGATAGCCAGACTAAAAAGAAGGAAGAGCATCCAGCACCTTCCGGAGATCAGCAACATCATGACGCGATCCCGGCAACATTTTCACTCAACGTGATAAAATAGTTGCCGTTCTAAGGGGGGAGGAATTACGCTGTCGCCCAGTATGAAGATCGCTGACTTGCTGCCCTACATTAGTGCAATGGTCCGAAGTGCAATTAGTGAAAGTGACGTCAATCGACATTTTCCTAAAAACTGTAGTTCATTATTTTATCATTCCATAATCATACTTCGATTAGGTCTCATCTTGTTTTAATTATAAGTATTTCATGTAATTTTCTAATTTCTAATTAAATCTTTTATAAGTATATTCGGTTTTTTTTCGATCCTCCGATCGCAGCTAACGTATTTATTATATATTATATAGTTATGTTTTTTTTTCTGTGAAATGTGTATTTATTCAAAGAGATTTTATTTGTATTTTTAGGAGTGTATGAAGTTTTTTATGTAGGAAAATGTAGACAGTATTTGGTGTATTTCAGTGAGGCAAGTTGGGTACATTTTATTGAATACAATTATTGTTGTAATTATAATTACTGATGCTTGCAGAATTAAGCGTTTATTTTAATTTAAAATATACTAATTAAAAATAAAAAGTATTGTTTACACGTTGTAATATTCTGCAGCTTAACGGTTTAAATATTGAAACCAATTTAAATGAAATCGGCGGTCTTACCATTGTAATGAATTTTATAGTGCACAGTCAATATAGATTTATTTGCATTTCCATACATATTGAATATTATTTAAACGTCAAATGCACCACTGAATGACTACGATTTGCGAAACACATCCAGGCGTGTCTGTTTACATACGTACATTCTTACGGTGTACCTATCATTAGTGAAAATATCCTATTATTCCTAACAAAATTCAAATTATGTATGATAAGTTTGTAAAAATAGATGTATGTAACTCTTTCATTCGTAACCACTGAAAGGCATAAATATAGTTTTGAGTCCCAGGGAAAAATTAAAAATAGAGATAAAGATTTTCTGTGAGATACAGAAATTCACACGGGCAATTCAATTGATATATTCTGTAGAATGGATAGAAATATTTACCACTGTATTTATATTACTTAGAACACCAAACAATTTTAATATTCTACTTGTAATCGGCAGTATCTGGGATTATACAATACATTATTTGGTTGGGCCTATGTCCAACTTTCTTCTCTTCCTTTTCTTCGGTGGCTCCAACTCTCAAATTATCTAGCTGCATGAGATGGTTTCCCACTAATCTGTTTATCGGATTCGGGGCCAGCACCTTCGCAGGAGCCAACCTTCGCGGAAAACCTCTATAGAAATTAAGAAGAAAAAACTCTATGTTGTCTTGGAACGTCTGTCAACGAAGTCAATGTGAAAAATCCGCTGAATTTTTGCTGAAGATATTGAAATAATCAAAACCGCAAGAAATATCGACGGGTCGACCCTCGAAGCCTGGTCTCCGTCTCCTGATCCGCAGGTTGGTGGTTTCCGTTTTATGCAGCTGTATTTTTGAGTTGTTTGGAGTCACCAGCCGACCCCCGCATCATCTTTCTTCCCCGCAATTTTTTATTCCTGGTGTGGCTATTTACACGCCACACCATTTGTTGGTCCTTCGAGCCGGATATTCCAGCTTATTTATTTTTCAAATAATTAACCCGCATAATTTAAATTTATTTTCGTTTCAAATAACGTGACGTTCATACACCGCCGGCCATATTTTTCTGCAATTTGTTTATTTTCGCACTAATTTTTTCATAGTATTTTGCTGTTTTGTCATTATGGCAAATACGAAATTAAATTCGAAATTAAAATTATTGCTTTCCAAAAAAGAATCAATATTCGAAAGAATAAATACTTTATTCAATTCATCGAAGAATATTTCCAATTTTGATTCAAGATTGAATCAGAAGTTTTTAGAGGAATCAGAAAGCATTTCTGAATTACATGAAAAGTTTGAACAGATACTAGATGAAATAAACGAAATTCAACTTGAAATTAACCCCAATTTTACCGTTACTTATAGTTCGCTCAGCGCGTTTGAAGATTTATATTCAAGCGTTAAATACGCGCGCAATAAGTTGTTATTGACGTCGCCTTCTACTAATTCGCAAAATGGTTCCTTTCATATTAAGCTGCCACCAATCGAACTGCCTTCGTTCGACGGCAAGGCTGAAAATTGGCCTATTTTCTATGAAATCTTCCGCACTAACGTACATTCTAATAAACAGCTGACGGATTCACAACGTGTGCAATATTTGATGAGTAAATTGACACACAGCGCCCTAAAAATGACCGCAGGTATCGTTCCTACCGGCGATACTTATAATATCTTGTGGGATAGTCTCGTCAAAAAGTACCAAGATAAGCGTAGTCTGGGTGTTCACTACGTCAATAACATCCTGGACATTAAAACATGTGTAGGTACCGCTGCGAGTCTTAATCCATTTGTTGAGAAGTTATCTTCATCTATTGCAGCTCTCAAACAATTAGATATTGAAAACTTAGCAGATTTTATTATTTTGCAATGTAGTTTGAGGAAAATTGATTCTCAAACGCTTCAGAGTTTCGAGATTTCTGTAGGTGATAAAGAAATACCTACGTGTGATCAGTTCATATCTTTTATTCAAGACCGCGTTAAAATATTAGAGAGAACTCGCAATAATAGTAGTTCCAACACTACCGCTGCTTCTGAACCCCGTAAAAATAATTATTATAATAATAATCGGGACGCGCCGCAAAATAATAACACTTATAAATCTTTCGTTTCTAGTAACGATCCGCACCCGCGAACTCAAACGACCAGTCAGTGTATTCTATGCAAAGCTGACCATAGGCAGGCCTGGCTCACTCCGCGCGGTACATCCGATAATTACCTACAGCGAAGCGCCCCGCCGGCGGGTATTATATCAGTCGAGTGTCACGCGCGCGCCCGTCAGGACGCTGGCGTGCGTTGTAGTATGATTATAATTCTATGATCGAAGTATTATTTAAAAATGGACATAAAGAGAAAGAAATATTGTGCGGCGTACGGGTGTTAAAATTCGAAAAGAAATCTGCCGGATTTATCTTTTTTTTTCGCTTCCTAAAGATGCTGAAAGGTATGTTGGTCATGTAGATCAATAATTCTTAGGATAGTATAGGATTAGGGACCTAACCTACCATGACTACTGCTCAGAATTCGTTCGTTCGTTTCAGCCAAATGACGTCCACTGCTGGACAAAGGCCTTTCCCAAGGTTTTCCATAATGAATGCATACTTTACCTACAATCTACATACGTACCTCATTACAAATAAGTAGATTAATTATTTTTTCACTAGACAGCAACCCTAACAGCGTAAGAAGAGTTCAGAGGCACGCGATAGAAAGAGAGAAAACTTGTAGGTGAATAAAATTGTAGGTACGTAGTGCTGTGCGAGCTGAATTCCACTGTATCGCGTCGTAGGAAGACTCGCATTTATTTAAATCGTCTTGCGGAGTAATCCTTCTGTACCTGTACTATTACTTATTCTGTGCCATAGGTTGTATTCTTGTTCTCAATTTCGAGACAATTTTAACCCGCAAAAACGCTTCGAATTTATAAAATCTAAGGGCGGTTGCGTTAACTGTCTTAGTGTTTCTCATACTGCAAGTAAATGCAATTCACAACACACTTGCAATAACTGTGGCAAGCGACATCATTCGCTACTTCATTTTGACGTGCCCGCACCGCGAAAATATTCGCCCGCTACCTCTGCCGCGTCACAAACAATGTCGGCCGTAAACACCGCGCCACAGTGCACAGAGAAGTGCAGTAGTACTACTCCAACTCAACGAAATATGAATGATGCTTCTATTACTCTCACTTCGGAGGTGAGACCGAGTTCTACCATATTATTATCCACCGCTCAAGTATTTGCATCGCACCGCGCTAATAAAAATAAACAGATTGTACGCTGTTTGATAGACAATGGTTCACAAAATCATTTGATAACTTTAGATTGTTGTAATAAATTGAACTTGCCCGTTAATAAATTGCATGACTCTTACCTGCAAGGCGTTGGCAAGTCTTCGAGACCTGTTCATGGTTTTACTTATTTTGATATCGAATCTCGTACTGATCCGAATAATAAATATCATATTTACGCTCTTGTGATCGACTGCATCACAGATCGTCTTCCCGCGAATTATGTTGATATAACAGAGGATATGACTTACCTCAATAACTTACCGCTTGCTGATTTATCCTGGAACATTCCTAGTGAAATTGATGTAGTATTGGGTGTTCAATTATTCCCTTATATTTATTTGGGGAATAAGGTGGAATCAGGTTCACGCGCGCCTACTGCTATACTTACTAGTTTTGGCTATGTGCTTATGGGTGACGTACCGGCTCACTCTAGTCAATTGCCGACGCACTCGACTGCATTTTTTACCGCACTTCCGCACACTGAAATAGAATCAAGTTTACATAAATTCTTTGAATTAGAAGAGGTTCCTTCTAAAAGCTTTCTTAGCCCAGATGAGGCAGAATGCGAAAATATTTTTACCTCCTCGGTGATTTACCAGGATAAACACTTTAGTGTCGACTTACCGTTCTGCAAAGACCCATCTGTATTGGGAGATTCCCGTTCCGTAGCTTATAGACGTTTTCAAATGCTTGAACGAAAGTTTGACAAAGTGGATGGCTTACGTCAAAACTATAATAAAACCATAAATGAATATATTCAACAAGGTTATTTATCTGAAGCCCCCGAGGCAGACTCAGATGAGGGTTACTACATTCCGCACCACGCTGTATTTAAAGCTGGAAAGGACAGCGCTCGCGCCGTGTTGGACGCCAGCTGTAAAACTCAATCTGGTTTGTCACTTAACGATATTCTTTACGTTGGGCCGAACTTACAGTCTGACCTATTCTTACTGCTAATAGACTTCAGAATATTTCCTGTTGCAGTCACTGCTGATGTAAAACAAATGTTTCTTCGCGTAAGTGTGAATGAACACCATCGCAAATATTTGAAAATTCTCTTCCGTTTCGATCCTCAAGAACCTATACGCACTTATCAATTTAGTAGTCTACCCTTTGGACTCAAACCAAGTCCTTATATAGCTATGCGTACGATACGCAAGTTAGCGCACGACCATAGCGACCGCTTCCCTGATGCTGCTAAAGTAGTAAATACTCAATTTTTCATGGACGACTTTGTCTATTCGTTACCCGATGTACCGACCGCAATTAATTTATCCCGCGATTTAATTGATTTGTTCAAGTTAGGGTCCTTTGATCTTATCAAATGGTCAAGTAATTCTCCCGCACTGCTTGAGGCTCTTCCAGACTCACACCGCTCACCTGTCAGTTTCTCTGATACAGGTAATAATAATTTTAAAATACTGGGATTGTCCTGGGAACCTGCTGATGACAATTTTTCCTTCACTACTGTCGCAGTCGACAGTAAATGTACAAAACGCAGTATTCTTTCTCTGGTTGCTCGCTTATTTGACGTTCTCGGCTTAGTTGCTCCCGTCGTCCTGTTTGCCAAGATTTTGGTTAAGGAACTTTGGTTAAGCAAGATAGACTGGGATGAAGTGCCTCCGGAATCCATTCAAAATCGTTTTGCTGCTTTTCTATTAGATTTGCCCACTCTTTCGACCATGAGTATTCCGCGTCATATAGGTGTTAACTTGGATTGCGCAGTAAACATTGTTGCTTTCTGCGATGCTAGTCTCAATGGCTATGGTTCCTGTATTTATTTACACATAACTGACCCTGCAGGTAATATTGTTGTCAGGCTTCTATGTGCTAAATCTAAAGTCTCACCAAGTAAAATCCAAACGCTAGCACGCTTGGAACTCGTCGCTGCTTTACTTCTTTCGAAACTTGTGCGAGTAGTCCAAGAGAGAATATCCGAGCGCATTCCAATTGTAGGAATCTATGCTTTTTCTGACTCCACGATAGCACTTTCTTGGATACATTCGTCTCCTCATAGATGGTCTATTTTCGTTAGCAACAGAGTAGCCAAAATCCAAGAAAATTTACCGCCTCATTGTTTTCATCACGTGTCGGGCAAAGAGAACCCCAGTGATTGTATATCTAGAGGGATGTTACCTTCTCAGCTGATTTCTCATTCATTATGGTGGGATGGTCCAGTCTGGCTTCAAAGACCTGTCAATGAATGGCCTATCGATATATTTACTCCATTAGAGAGTGAAACTCTGCCAGAGTTTAAAGATAAAAGCAATACGCTTATTGTTGCTGCTCCTTCTGAGCCTTCTTTAATTGATGAAATATCGAACCACGTTAATTCCTGGAATAAGCTTCTAAACACGTTTTATTATATTCTGAAATTCACAAAAAGGTTGCCGAGTAATGAGCTCGTAGCCAATAGAAATGCGTCAGAGATTTTTATACTCAAAAGCATTCAGAGCGTTCATTTTAACAAAGAAATCGAATTGTTAAAGGCTGGTGAGTTGCCTTCGAAGCATCTCCGTGGCTTATCACTTTTCTTAGACCCTCACGGTGTAATTCGCATTGGAGGAAGACTGTCTAAATCAGACCTTCCCTATGAAGCCAAACATCCTGCGCTTCTACCCAAACGTGACCGCGTCGTTGAACTTCTTATCGATCATTATCATACCGCTAATTGTCATACTGGACCTGGATTGCTCATGTCTATTCTTCGTCAACGCTATTGGATATTAAATGCCAGATCTATTATACGCGCCCGCTGTAGACAATGTAATGTTTGTTTCCGCTTGAACCCGCAGCATCCATCTCCCAAAATGGCAGATTTACCCGCATTTCGCATTCAAGATGCTAAAGCTTTCGTACATACTGGTACTGATTTTGCAGGTCCTATTAGCTTCATTCCCACTAGACGAAGGGGACAACATTCTCAAAAGGCATACATCTGTCTTTTTATTTGTCTAGTTACGAAAGCTATTCATATAGAATTAGTTTCTAATCTTAGCACAGATGCGTTCCTTTCCGCCTTTAAAAGATTTATATCTCGCCGCGGTCCAGTATCTGTTATGTATTCAGATAATGGCACCAATTTCGTCGGTGCTAAAGCCCAGCTCGACGAAATATATAACGTATTAAATAATATTGAATTTCAAGATGAGATTAAGCGAATGCTAATTGATCATCGCATAGAGTGGAAAATGATCCCTCCCCGCGCCCCACACTTTGGTGGTATATGGGAATCGAATATAAAAAGTATAAAAACGCATATGTACCGTGTTGTAGGTAAACAACTTTTTACTTATGAAGAACTTCTAACAGTTCTTGTGCAAATTGAATGCATTTTAAATTCTCGACCGCTTGTAGCGATATCAGCTGATCCACATCCGGACGTCTTGACACCAGCACATTTTTTAATGTCCACTCCTTTGCGTTACTTGCCTTCAACAGAACTGAAAGATGAAAAATTAACTTTAACCAACCGCAAGAAACTTTTAGACCAGCTTGTTTTATCATATTGGAATAAATGGCGCCTCGAATATTTGCACACGCTGCAAGTTCGTCAGAAATGGTGCACACCTGAACGTTCAATCGAACTAGGTACGGTTGTAATAATAGGCAATGATAATGTACCGCCTTTGCATTGGGTACTTGGTGTAATTACCGAAGTTTTTCCCGGTTCCGATGGTGTGGTCAGAGTCGCTTCTGTTAGAACCAGTACTGGTGTCTATAAGCGCCCAGTAACTAAATTATATCCGTTACCTACACAATAACAACTTATAACGCATGTATTTATTACCTTTACCTACCTACCTACTACTCATTTATTGCCTTGTTTCAATTTAAAATTATAATTTTAATTTTATTTCTTGAATATTATTCGCATTATTATTATGCATTAATTTAAATACTTTAAAGCTCTTCGATGTGAGGACTTTATACATTTTGTTTTCTTTAGGGAATTGATTCTTTACGGTTTCCTGGATGTATTTTGAAGTTTTTGTTTATACTTAGCAAATTGCAATAATACGTCATGTTCCCCCTTTTCTTTCTTTTCTTATTAAAATTTCTTTATTGAAGTCCTAATGAACTTCAAGGCGGGGAGCATGGTTGGGCCTATGTCCAACTTTCTTCTCTTCCTTTTCTTCGGTGGCTCCAACTCTCAAATTATCTAGCTGCATGAGATGGTTTCCCACTAATCTGTTTATCGGATTCGGGGCCAGCACCTTCGCAGGAGCCAACCTTCGCGGAAAACCTCTATAGAAATTAAGAAGAAAAAACTCTATGTTGTCTTGGAACGTCTGTCAACGAAGTCAATGTGAAAAATCCGCTGAATATTTGCTGAAGATATTGAAATAATCAAAACCGCAAGAAATATCGACGGGTCGACCCTCGAAGCCTGGTCTCCGTCTCCTGATCCGCAGGTTGGTGGTTTCCGTTTTATGCAGCTGTATTTTTGAGTTGTTTGGAGTCACCAGCCGACCCCCGCATCATCTTTCTTCCCCGCAATTTTTTATTCCTGGTGTGGCTATTTACACGCCACACCATTATTTGTTCTAAAACAGCTTTTATTACAATGAGATAAGACGTCACCGTATTTTATTTAATTTGATTTTCTATCGTCCGTACTACCAAAAAGCAGATAAATTAGTGATCAAAATTATAAATTACCTACAATCCTACTTATATTAAATAAGCGAAAGTTTGATTGTCTGGATGGACGTTTGTTACTCTTTCAAGCAAAAACTACTGAACTGATTTTTATGAAACTTTACAGTATTATTATTTATAACCCAGAATAACATATAGTCTATTTATGACGATTTGACGCGGGTGAAGCCGCGGGCAAAAGCTAGTGTTTACATAAAATAATTAACTTTTTGAAGCGAGATGCTATATAAGTTTTCATGGAAAATTTAATTTGTGAGCAAACCAATTTAGGCACTTTACTCAGAGTTACCTAGTTTACGCGAGTTCTACGAAGCTGGTCTTACTTAATATGCACGATATAAGTGAAAAGATAATAATAGTTACTTAAACAGTTAATGAAAGTTAAGTTACTAAACGAAATAATAATTTAATAGTAAAAATGCTTTCAAATATTGAAAGCTTGTTATATTTATAAAGAAAGGCATTAAAAATATATCAATAAAACGTAGATTTTATTTTTGATAATCATAACATTTTGCTTTGCTTACGATTTTCAATCGCAGAGATATATTTTTAACTCATTCAAACAAAAAAGAGAACACAGGCCAAATAAATCTAAATTGCCAATTCTCTTTGTTTATATTTTCTTTGAAAATGCCTAAGGCTTTTTGATCTTTTTTTTATCAGTAAGTAAGTAGGTATGTTTTCACTCAGAACTGACAGCTGATGATAAATCATGGTTCAGGAATGGAGGCCCCGTACCTGCAAGTGCAGTGTAGTAGGATGTGCCCCACGGTGGACGGACCACCTTATCCGGTCAGCAGCTAAATGCGCGCTAAAACTTATGAGGTACATACATAATCTTGGGTACTACCCGTACCTAATAGCATGGGAGTACTTATAAAGGTTGCAGTAAAGCGCTAAATGCGGGCCGCTTGAAACCACCTAAACTGGAAATCTTTAAGGAAGCCTATGTTCAACTGTGGACAGCAACAGGTGCTGAAATAATAATGATACGGGAAGTATTGCCTACATTAATAATGTAGTTATCATCGTGGAATTCAGTATAATAATAATGTCGTTTCAGCCAATGAGGTGTACCTACTGGTGGACAGGATTTGCACAGCGACTGGTCTTGCGCATCCTGCATCCAGTTAGTGTGAAGCTTAGTGGCAGCCGAAAGACGTCCACTGCTGGACAAAGTCCTCCCCCAAGGATTTCCACAAAGACCGGTCCTGTGCCGCCCGCATCCAGGCACCTCCCGCGACCTTCACCAGATCGTCGTCCACCTAGTGGGAGGTAAGCCATCCTAGGTGGACCGACGATCTAGTGAAGTTCAGAGGAAGCACCTGGGAGCAGCGCAGTGATTAATATCATGTGATAAAAAACCAATAGCGAAATGGCAATGGGTAGAGTAGTACGCAGAACTGACGGCCAATGGAGCAGCAAGGTTCTGGAGTGGAAGCCACGTACCGAAAAACGCAGCGTGAGACGTCCACCCACAAGGTGGACGACATCGTAAAGGTAGCAGGAAGGCGCGGGACGAATTATTACATTCTCTTTATAACCTTGTTGGCTAAAGCCGATATTTCATTAACGAAATCCACGTGACATTGCTTAATTAAGAACAATTTTCTTTGGTGAAAATGATAGGAGCGATGTGGCTTACAAAATATTAATTGATACCGCAAAAGTGTTTTAATATTTGAGCACGAAAATGTAAATCTACGTAATTGATATCATACTTTTTTAGCTTCGGCAGTTCCCGAGTCAGTTCATTGAAAAAGATTTTTTGTTAAAATAAATAACGTAGTAATTGCAGCGAGTACCACAATAATTTTATTAATTTTTGATTCCGTTTTTGTTACAGGTAAGGGACTAAACTAAACTAAACTAAGGTAAACTAGTGCACAAGTAATATTTTGGGTAAGCAGTCATTAAAATTATTTTGCATCATGAATTACACTTTATAAAATCGCAGTAATATAGTCTGAGCTGTTGGAGTCAAAGATGAACACCGATAACGGAAAAAAACTAGTTAAAGGTAATTGGTTTTGTTTACAGAGAGCAAAATATTTGACGATTTTTGAGTAGGTACTTATTGTAAACAGAAGTAATAAATATTGGTTTAAAAGTAATTATTTTTGTTTACAATAATTATATCCGCAGATCTTCCTCTGAATTTGTAGAGCTTTAGTTAAGCAGTTTAAATAATAATTACTACAATATGAAGTGAGATAGCTTGGCGGTAGATATTCCTACTAAATCATAATATCAAAAGTATATGACTTAACTTAATTTTAAAATACTCATTCGTATGCTTTATGTGTGTATACGTGTACACTTTGCAAACGAGTTTTCATCTGTTTTTCCAGCATTAAAAATATAGGCTGGTTTTTACGAAAGCGTGTTTTCCATTAATTTTCTCGGGTTTGTTCCGTTGGTTATTTGAAACGCTCTAATTTCCCATTTTGTTGCCTTTTTAATGTGCCTTGGGGATGTTTAAAAAATGTCCTACTTTGGCCCAATTTGGGTACTCAGGATATCATATTCTGCAAGGTACGGGCTTAAAGGTAATCAATTAATGATAAAAACGTAAAAAATGAGGGTGGATGAATGTTTGTTAAATCAAGTGGCAGTGGGCGGGGCACATAGCTCGTAGAGCTGATGGCCACTGGGGCAGGAAAGTTTTTGAGTGGCGACCACGAGCCGGAAGACGTAGCGTGGGCAGGCCTCCCACTAGGTGGACCGACGATCTGGTGAGGGTCGCGGGAGGTGCTTGGATGCGAGCGGCGCAGGACCGGTCTTTGTGGAAATCCTTGGGGGAGGCCTTTGTCCAGAAGTACGTCTTTCGGCTGAAACGAACGAACAAACGAATGTTTGTTACTCCTTCTCGAAAATATTTTGAAGCATACCTAGGTACTTACATTTGAATATGATTATTACAGCCGTAGGTACATAAGAATGGCATATTTTATCTGTAGCTGACGAGCGAAGTAGTGGACAGAAATCAGTTTTGATTGTATTAGTACCTCTAAATGTTATTTATTATTACGTCGCGCACTTTCATACTGACTTTTCTTTAATATAGTTTTGGTGTAGTCCAAAAGTTCGATTCGTCACCAAACAAATTCTTGAGTTAAATACTTAAGAATTTGTTTAATTGACATTCGTAATTTATGGAAAACCGATTACTAAAGTCCGTAATTCATCATGAACTCGCAAACAAGTGTAACTGGAAATTTTATAAAACTAACTCAATTTAACTGTCTGCAAAACATTTAACGCAGTAAAACAAATACAAACTTAACCAACTATCGTTTAGTATTACAAAAGTTTATATAAAAAGTATTTCACTTCGTAACTGTAAGGGTGAGAGCACACTGCATAGCGATTGATATACGACATCATTTGCCTATGTTTTTCAATAGCAGTGATATTATATTTTAAAATTATCCAAAGAAAGAAGAAAACATAATCTAAACCAAATCAATCTAAATTGCCAAATCGTTATGTTTATATTCTCTTTGAAAATGCCTCAGGCTTTCTGATCCTATTTAAATCAAATAAGTAAGTTCAAAATTTTCAAAATATACATTTCCAGTAACACATTGCCGGTAACATACCTAGTATACATAAAGTGACATAGTATGAACACTACAGTGCACATGAAATGCGTTTAAGTTCTGTTGCTCTCAGCTTTAAAATGTTTGTTTTAATAGCTTCGTATCGCATGTTGCGTCGCAAACTAATGTACCCAAGCCTAACACAAGCAAAATTGAAGTTGGTTTTCATAAAATATTTGCAGTATGCTCACCAAACTGTTGCCATGCATTTTATGACTGTCATTTCCATAAATGTATTTAATTTTGCAAAGTTTTTTGATGACCTCTTTAACAACAACGACATCGTTTATTTTTATGTTAGCGAGATGCTAGTTTAAAAATTCTATTGCATACTTTCCTAATATTTAGTAGTGATTTTTAACTTTTGCGTTTCATTTCGACTTAAATAGAAAGATACGGCTCTTAACGCGACATTTAATTGTATGTTACATTAAGCAACTCATTTTAATAAATGTCGCGTTAAGACCCGTGTCTTTCTATTTAGTAGTGATTCAAAATAACTAGAGACCGCCCCTGACTTCGTATGCGTGGACACCGTTTTAATAACCCCTTAGGCCTCAGCCTCGAACTTAGCGGGCAGCGGGGCGGCGGCGGCGGCGGCGCGGGAGCGGCAGGATCTTATGCGTAAAATCAAATGGACCGGTTCTCGAAAACAGCGGCGCGGCAGCGGGGCGGCAGCGGGCAACGAGCGGGCAGCGGCGAGGGAGCGGGCATCGAGCGGGGAGCGCACTCCTTCTTTTGCCCACAATAAATCGAGCGTTAGGAATAAATTTGAATCGAAATAAAATTGTCGCCGTTGTTCAGACATTTCGTTTGCGAATAAAAACAAATATCTCGACAACACAACCCCGAACACAACACTTCGCCGCTAAAGCGCCGCGCGAGCTGCCCGCTGGTTTCGAGAACGGGTCTGCGTTACCCGCCCCGCTCCCGCGCCGCCGCCGCCGCCGCCCCGCTGCCCGCTAAGTTCGAGGCTGAGGCCTTAGGGGTAGAGTTTCGTAAAACCCTTAAGGAACCGATCTGCCAAATTTCAATTTTATAGGTGTTTAAATAGTTTCTGAGATTTCGTAATTAATCAGAGTGGTATATGGCTTTGATATAATATAGATGACTGGAATAAAGTCTTAATTTCTTGGAATCGAGATTAATTCGATTACATTATAATTCAAAACAAGTTGCATAAAATTGGTTGCAGGGCCTACAATTATACCAGTAGACCAAATTTACGTTGCTGTCACAGAATATTACTAAAATGAGCCATAATAAAAAAACACATTTTGCCTACCTTTCCACCGCCATAAGCCCATAGAAACTTTACAAATTTCCTCACGTTTGACCTTACTAAAATATTTTCCTTGCCGATAGATCCTACAAGCACCGCTCCGGCACGTCTTAATGGAAAATGATGCAGTGATTTCGATTCAGGGCAGTTTTCTCGGCCGTCAGTGGCAGAGCGGAGTGATGGATAACCCGGTTCAGCTATTCATAACCTTATTAGTTGGGAGTATTGTTGGGGGTAGGGAGGTGCGTGTTTTGTATTCGATTCGATTTTGAAAATCGCAACGAATCGTAAAGTATTTCGTTCGTGCTATTAGAGGAGAATAAGGTTTGCCTTACGATTTATCTCAAAGATATAAAATAACATCAATAGTTACGTGGCACTTGTGACACATCATACAAAATGCCACAGATAATTAAAAAAACCCAAAAACCAATAGTATATTCAGCAGGTCCTAAAACTCTGCCACGATAACCGATTCGAGATCCGAAGAACGCGGGTTCGAACCCCACCGCCGCCATCCTTGCGAAAGATTTTTGCCCAACATAATAATGAATGTTTTATGGACTTCTTTTAGTTGAAATGGCATAAAATGATGTGTTTACAATTTAATTATTTAGTTTTGACTGAATTTCATGTTGTCCCTTACTCATGTCAATATTGGCTTGAAATAAAAAGTCTATGGCTTTAACTCGATACCAAAAATCGTTCGATCACAAGTTCCGATTTTTCGATCAGATCGGAGCGTCCCTATTCGGGGCGATGTATTAATTTGCTCACTCCTGCCTATTGAGGTTTGATAGCGATTACGTGATTTGCTGTTGCGTCAAGCGTTTTAATTTATGGTTCTTGAAATTGCTACTTAATGTTAAAGAAGTGAAGATCTTTTTTTGAACGCTTCTAAGAAATCTTGTTGTGAATAGGAGTATGATTTTAATTTGCGAGATTATTGCGTACCGAATACACTTGTGAATTTGAAAAGAGTCTTCATTTGAGAGAATTTGAGAAGGTACTGCCAAGTTTTCCTTTCAGATAAGATACTATTGATATAAACAGTTCATTTAAAACTTATTTAATCAAAATTACAGTAATAAAATGAAACTTTAATCACTATAGTGACTGAGTCCCATTTATTGTTCCGATGCAGTGGTAGGGTTAATATTGGGATGTGTAAAAGTGCTTTTTAAAAGCCTATTTGCAAAAATAAATGAGTTTTATGAGTTTTTTATGAGTTTTACTACGATTAATCATCATTCAGCCACTACTGAATGACATCCATATTGCCCGGTTGGTAGCGGCCTGCATCCAGCGCTTTCCTGCTACCTTTATGAAGTCGTCTGTCCACCTTGCGAGTGGACGTCCTACGCTCTTTTTAATGTATTTAAGTTATATCATTTATTATAACTTTATTTTTCGAGGTCGAAAGGCTGGATATAAAATACTGTGTCTTTATTTATTTAGAGCAGCCATCTTTTTGAAAAGGATCCATAACAGATCATCTTTTTACAAAATATCTTGTTTATTCAAGTTTTTTAACCCTTCGGCTATTGCCAACCCTTTCAATTCCCATTTTAACCCAAACCAGGTATTAAACTTCACCAATAATGTTTACGCGCGTTGTAATAAGATCCATTAAAAGGGCTGGTTGTAAAGGATTTTGTTTATAGGCCATTAATGAATTTTGCTTCGGAATGGAGACCTTTGATACCTTCATTTGGGGGTTATAGGAAATTAAATGTCTATTACTTCTTTGTACGCTTAAAGGAAATTTGCATGAGACTGTTATAATGCTTGATATATACCGGTTGATTCTTATTTTGTTCCGCAATTGGGGTGTAATGGGAAATTATACATTTTGTCACATGACATTATAAATGAATGTTCTACAAATGCTTACATACCTTTACCTATGTCAATAGAATTTTATTAATATTAATATAGTCGTAAATGTAAAGACGTTTTGCCAGTTGGCTTCGACCTTGACGATTTTATTAAATTGTAATACTGATTAATTTGAACTTAAAGGTTACAAAACTTCTAAAATACGTAGGTAGTATTCCCTTACTATAGTAACTACCTATACATATAAATTAAACGCGTGTCACACACGAATAAAACCAACGATAAGAATAATTAAAACGAGGATTAAAATAATGGTTATCAAATTACGAGTAATAACAACTAACAAAATATGTCTCAAAATTTATTTCCTTTGAAAATACAAAGATAAACTTTTTATAACATTTTAACCGCGTCTAGACATTTCACTGCCGTTCCATTAATTAATACCGCCAATACCATTTTACTGGCAGTATTTAATCTGAAAGAATTTCCCCGAATTCGGGGAAGTTTTCAAAACAAGCCTATTTGTTGTAATGTCACTTGGAAATTGTTCGGTTTTAATGTTCTTTAAATCTACTTAACGGTAATTCCGAGTGTCCATTAAGAAGTTTGCTATTGTCCCGGCGATCTTCTCCGTTGCGTGAGTTCAAAATTGCTGTTTAATTGTTGTTGTTTACGCAATTGATGGATAGTTAAATTCTATTTGGACCGCTTTCAGTTTCAGTTTCGTTCAGCTTATGGCGACTTTATTGGAGATAGACTATTAAAATTTAGTGATTGTTTAATACTGGCTGGTTTAATCGTTCGTTTCAGGCGAATGACGTCCACTGCTGCACAAAGGCCTCCTCCAAGGTTTTCCACAATGAACGGTCCTGCGCTGCCCGCATCCAGGCTCTTCCCGCGACCTTCACCATATCGTCGGTCCATCTAGTAGGAGGCCTGCCCACGCTACTCTTCCAGCCCGTGGTTGCCACTCGATAACTTTTCTGCCCCAACGGCCATCGTCTCTACGAGCTATGTGCCCCGCCCACTGCCACTTGATTTAAGCAATTCTGCGGGCTGGTTTAATATTGAAAAGAAAAATGAAAGTTGTCAACACTGTTAATAGACTTATCATTCGCGTGTCGCAATTACGAGTATTAGGGAAATTTTCTGCGTTGTCGAATAATGTCTTATCATATCAAGTCGTTGTCGATGTCTTAGGCTACAGGTCCAACTTTCTCCAATGTAGGTACTCAACCGCGATGGGGGCCGTAGTGGCGGTGGACTTACCATAGCAGTAGTCTTGACGTGATGACAGCGACTTGGAGATCCCAGAAACTCAAGTGGCAGTGGGCGGGGCACATAGATCGTAGGTATGCTAATGGCCGTTGGGGCAGAAAAGTTCTCGAGTGGCGACTACGGGCCGGAACACGTAGTGTGTGTCCCTACTAGGCCTCCTACTAGGTGGATCGACTATTTGGATCACTTTCAGTTTTGTTCAGCTTATGGCGACCTTATTTTAGATAGAGTAATTTTACTTAATTGAAATTTTACAGATAATGTACGAGTAATAACGGTCAGATTTTAGAAGCGTACCTGGCAGACGGTGGTGGTGGACTTGCCAAAATATTAATTCAACGTGATTTTGGTGTATTATTTTGTCTTTCTTATTTTGTAAATACATTGAGAGTAGGTACCATATTAATATGTCCTTTATGTTATTTGAATGTGCTTTGTTTATTGATAAGTTCAGTGCTTATCGGCTTCTTTTCTCTTTTATATATTTTTTATTCGCTTAAATTAGTTTGATTCCAACACCGAAAATTCAGAGAGTAAATATTAAAATAATAATTAAGTAAATTAACTAATGTACCAATTAATCATAATTAGGTATATAGGTTGAAATTGATCCTCCAGTTAAAATGAGGCTTTATGATCTCTTTTCTTTGATCTTCGTAAAATACAAAAAAAAATTCAACCTGAGTAATGGACTAGACTTATTTCTTAAAATTAAGACTTAGACAAAAATAGTAACAGAAATGTACAAATATCTTCTATTCAAAAGATCTTAGCAAAAACAACTAGAAAAATTATTCTTTCCTGGATTTGAAGAAGATGAAATTCGCGATACCCCTTTCAGCGTGCGTTCGACTTTGAAAAAATCTAGTGAATTGGTAAATAAATTTTACCGCGCCAAGACGCTTCCGATCGATCGTACGGTTCGATAATATTTGCTATTTTTCATACAAAAACTTTCAATGGCGTTCAGTCGGTGCTGTGTTGAGTGACAAAGATGGACGTGTACCTGACTACGGGAGGCGTGAAAAGTATTAATTTATTTAAATTACTTCTTTTGTGGATTTCAATGAATTTTGTGCGTATTAATTTAAATTATATCCTTAAAAAAAATTCGCTTTAATTTTATAAAAAGTTAGATGTAGCCGAGCACCAGGTACTCCTAAAGTTCTACAGCACGAGCGGGCATGTCGGGACGATGTTTGAATTTTTGGTAATGTAAGTAATGGAAACCTTTCGAATCTTTTAAAGGCCTGAACATCAGATTTACTCTAGAATAAACTCAAGAATGTCTCCGAGACCAAATAGTACAAATCCGCTGTAGAAAATACAACCACCAATGAAAATATCGAGACGATACCAGGATTCTAGTACCAATAGATGAACCAAAATGATCCCTTTTATGAAAATATCTAACCCCATGTGTTATTGAATAGCCTCGACATCTGGGATTAAAAAAAAAGTTATTACTAAAAACGAAAGCTCATGTTCAATTTTAAGATGCTACTACCCCCAAAATTCAGGTTTTGACAGCTAGGTTAGGACCATGAGCTATTTTTGAATTTTTTTTGCAGAAATTAGTATCTAATTACGATATCATGTCTTTATGAATAATAACAAAGCTCCTTATATCTAAAATGTCTTTTTTTAATTAGTTTAAATTGTAATTGTAATGAAATAGCTATTCATAGGTTCATGACGGATTTATACGATCGTGCGGGGGGGTTTAGGGGGGTTAAAGTCACCCCCTAAATTTTTTCGCTATTTTTCTCTATTTACGAAAGGGATACCTACTAAAATTGATCAAATTACTTTCCCATTTATTTTGTTTCAGTCTATTTATTTGAAACTGTGATATGTATATTTCGTCTAAAATTTTGCAAAGGCAACACCCTAATTGCCCGTTTCAAGTTGCCAGTACATTCCCAAAATTCTCCCTTCTCTTTGCTCATTTAATGAAATTAGCCAGGTAGTTTAACGATAGTGGATGTAAATAGGGTAATTAGGGAAAGGGAATTATTTTAGGCTACCCTCACATTTCCTTTACGTTTAATTTCCGGGTGAAATTGCTGAGGGCCACAGAATACGAAGACACAGAAGTCCGTGGGATATTAAACTGGCTTTTATTTGTAGTTATAAGATATTAAACACTAATTAAATTGGCTTATTAAATAGGTTCTACAAATAAAAATACTTGAAAAACACGTAGGATGCTCAAACCTTCATTCCTCTTTCTACCTAGGATATCCATTCCGCTATTGTGACAAACTTGTCATTTTTAGGCGTCATTCAAGGTTCATATGATAGATAGATGCAATATTATCTGCAATGCCTTTGTAAGTTTGCTGTGTTTGCTATCTTAGAAGTAACTACATAAAATTTAGGTAGGTTAGGTACCTATCAACTAGATAAATAAATAAATGATAGGGCCCCATACGCCCTTGGCATACTAAAGCTTCATACATTAAACCTACTGGATACATCCCAACTGTAACGATCGTGCTGTAAACGTCTGCTTATATTTTCAAGTAATAACAGCTTTCTTAGGATTATGTTGAGTCCCGAAATAATTGGTGCAGTTTGTTTTAATTGTTAAAATTAAGTTGGGGCAGAAATGTAAGTGGTTGTACGATAATGCTAAATGGTGCTGCTTGGGTAAGCAGAATGAACGTGCTTGTGATCTTCATTTGGGCTTTTTTAGGCTCAGACTTAAACGCAGGCTGATCGCGTTGGTTTGGCCGAACCTTTACTGAAGCATGTTTAAAAGTAGATAGGTTGCTAAGCAGACTAATTTATTGCGTATTTATTTTTGAGTAAATTCAGTTAATAATTCAAGAGAGAACAAGTACAATAAAAGCTTCTGTACTTAATCTACCTGTATCTATAAAAGCGAAAGGTCACTGATTGACTGACTGACTCACTCGCTCATCACGAAATCTCAGAAACTACAAGTGCTTGGAGTCTCAAATTTTGCATGGGGGTTCCTTTTAGAACGTAGGTGCTCACTAAGACGGGAAAAACGGGATACACGCGTACGAAGTTGCAGGCGGCCGCTAGTTCTCTATATTTAGAAAAGCGCTTAAAAGAGTTTTTTTTTCTTTAAACAATTTTTTATCGAATTAAGAACCTTCTTCTTTTCCTTATTTGATGTCGATCGAGATACATTGATATCAGCGAGCTATAGTGACACACTTGTCACAATGAGCTCGCTACTTGAAAATAATAACCAGACATTGCTTCAAAAAGGCTAAAAGAAACGAAGGCAAATAGTAATAGGGCTTGATATCTGAAATGAAACAGAAATGTCAAAAGGCTTTTATTTTCTGTAGGATTGTTTGTAGAACTTTATGAGAACTTAGCTCATATCTGCTGTTCTATAAAACATTTGGACAGTAGGTTCGATCCATAATGGATATTTAGTTTTAACTTTCTACTAAAATTACCAATAAGAAGATGAAGATTTACTAATATTTAAATTTAAAGAAACATGCAAATGGCTCCAAAAATGACAATGTATACTAGTCTACACTTCTATACTAATATTATAAATGCGAAAGTAACTCTGTCTGTCTGTCTTGCTTTCACGCCTAAACTACTAAACCGATTTTGATGAAATTTGGCATATAGTTTGAGTTCCGGGAAAGGACATAGGATAGTTTTTATCCCGGTTTTTGAAAAAGGGACGCGCGCGATAAAGTTTATCTGTGACGGACAAAATTCCACGCGGAGAAGCCGCGGGCGGAAATCTAGTGTCAATATAAGCTCGAGCTTAATCTAAGTACCTATGTGTTAAACTAGTATCAAATACAGACACATATTTATTTCAAGTATCTAGTTTTTGTACTAAGTAATTCTGCATCGGAATTTACCACCAAATGGATACTAACGACCGAAACTGCTTCTGCTTTGTACATTTGCCCGAACTACCAGTGTCCTCACAACCCACGCGTTAAATTAGAAAACTTCCGTAGGCTGATAAAAACTTTACTAACCAGAAATGCAAAACTTCTTAAAAATCCCGAAAAAAACATAAATGTCACGAGTCAATATAAAGTGAAAATGGGAAGTAACTTTTCCAAGGCGTAGCGCCATTACGCAAATTGCAGTATATTTTTAGCTTATCCTACAACTAGTTTGTTCTTTCTTTCGTTTCAGCCGAAAGACGCCACTGCTGGACAAAGGCCTCCCCCAATGATTTCCACAAAGACCGGTCCTGCGCCGCTCGCATCCAGGCATCTCGGCGGTCCACCTAGTGGGAGGCCTACCCACGCTACGTCTTCCGGCTGACTGACCAGACTGCCTTTTAAATGAATGCTCAGATAGTCTTTCTACGTCAACCTCTACTGTGACAATACACTATTGGCCCCAACCCCAGCAAATCCCGACACGTGGATCTTCATTAAAATTAAAACTTGCAAACTCTGCATTGCCACGTCTAATTTGAACAGTCAAAATCCTGCGATTTTAATGGAGTCTGCCAACTTTAGCGGTATTTAAGGTCGCTCCAAGTATTCATTTCGGGGATTGTCTCCGAATTAGCGATGTGCCAACTTGTGCCTGACTCGAGTGGGTCGATGCTTTCAAGTGGTTTTATTCTTTTTGGTACGAGTTAGTTGTTTTTGGAAAGTTTTCCCTTCTTGATTTGCCTGTCCGTGATTTAAGTTGTCGTCTGGTAAAGCTTGATTTGTTTAATTTTAGCTTGAAATCAGACTTGAGTGTTTACAGATTTAATTAATTAGTAGTTGATACTTTTGGAATATTGCGAGCGACAGATCATTTTCAGAAATTCATCCCAAAAACAAATTTGATAATCTCTATAATGAAAATGTATCTGCCAATTTAATATTTAGTTGTTGGCTACTATGATAATGAATTTTGGATGTTATTTCAATTATTAATATTTTAATTATTAAATGGTTTTAATTACAAAGACTTGCACTAGCAAA
This sequence comes from Ostrinia nubilalis, assembly GCF_963855985.1. Classification (NCBI taxonomy): domain Eukaryota; kingdom Metazoa; phylum Arthropoda; class Insecta; order Lepidoptera; family Crambidae; genus Ostrinia; species Ostrinia nubilalis. The sequence goes on from NC_087101.1 coordinate 2,070,612, forward strand.
TTAAGTTTTAATTAATGCTTATTTAATTATTGAACAGGAAAAATTACTGTAGGTAAAAATAAAGATTTTAGTCGAATGTGTTCAAACAGTAAATCTATCGAATGGTGATAGCTATCGAGTAATTTCTTCTTGTTTAATATTATTAAAACAAAGCACAGTTACATATCGACACATTAAAATAACATTCCATCCACATCACTACCCAAATATGGCTTCACTGTAATTATTTGACCGCCAACTTTTCCTGTAATGCTAACAGCCCACTGACTTGACTTGAAAGAACTTTCTTAATAATAATACCGAAGTCAAATAGAGAGAGAAATTTTCAATTTTAGGGAACCGAGACTGTTTGCATGACATACATTTCTGGTTCTAATTTAGACTCATTGTTTAAACTTTAAAGTATATTTTTAGTACAATATATCAACACTTTTAAATTAGAAAGTAATTATAACACGTCTTTTACTTCGCGTGTAGGCCATTTTAAATAATGGCTCAGTTTTTAAGTTTCTGTTATGGGGATGAAAAAAATCAAAGCTATTTTTTTTCTTTGTGAAAGTTACTTACTAGAAAATAAAAGGTTTTTTCTGTCAAGCTAAGTCTTAATAAGAATAAGATTTCAAAGATTTCGAAGAAGAAGAATTCAAAGATTTGTAGGTACTCTCTTATGATGCTACAATCTTGAATCTAAGGCTGAGTTGCACCATCTTACTTTAACTTGAACAAACGTCAAAAATCTGTCAAACTCCATACAAAAAAACACCGCTTATCGTTATAATGACGGTCAGAGTTAGGTGATGCAACTCAGCCGAAGTAATTGAACACAAGCAATAGGCTTAAAATGGGGTCTAAATAAGTAATGTGATTATTACCAGCCATTTCTGTATCATCCAATGAGGGCTATCGTTTTAGCGCTCACTAGTTAGCGCCACTGTAGAGTAAGGTCCTGTCCCTTGCTAGTAGCGAAGACAGTGGCACCAACTGGTGAGCGCTAAAGTGGTAGGAGGACTATCGCATTTGCACTCATCAAGATGGCGCCACTGTAGAGTAAGGTCCTGTCAACCGCCAGGGGTGCCAACTGTTAAGTATAAAAACGATAGCCCTCATTGCATAAGTCTATCGACCCAATTCTGATTCCCAAATGGAAATAATACAAATTACGTAGCCCATCAATCCATCAGCGATTGTTCCGAACCACAAACAAGGTCATCGTCGAAATTAATAAATCAAAACGGAAGGACAAATAAAATTTTATTGGATCCTTTTAAGTTGCTTGTTACTTGACAAGTTGTTTACGCCGCCGCATTTCCGAAGCGTGATTGCGCGGTTTGGGAAGAAGCGATGTTTTGAGATTGTCATTCGGTAATTTAGACATTGGGGTGGGAAAGTCAAAAGAATCAGCGCCTTGTACAATTTTTGATGATTAATTATTTTTATTTTAAAATTTTAAATGCATTATCCTGTAAAAATGATAATGTAGCAGGATTATTATAAACCGTTGGTCCAATCAAACCTTGTTGAACGCAGCTTTTGTGTTCTTACTCAATTGCAACCAATCTGACCTAAATGAATATCTTATAGTAGGTACCTAACACTGATAGATCATTTTCAAGGTTTGTAATAAAAAAATAGGGAATAAAATAATATGGTTGGTATAATATTACACACGGTGCTGCTCGCCAGTTCTGTTACTTGAACTTGGCTGGACACGCTAACTCGTGTCTAGTTTTTTAATAACCTTCAAGAAATAATTGGAAAACACCATCCATTTTGGACATAGCATTATTTTTTTTAATTTTCCAGCTTCGTAACAACACCTAAAACATTTTAACTACACAGTAATCTACAAAAAACAATCCATCACGGAAGCAGAAATTGCTCTGTAAAATCCGCACCGCTCCCAGTCAAGCCTCGGCCCGTCTGTCGTCGACTCGCCGCTGGGATTAATCAATCACATCTACAAAGTGCGGACGTTGTCTGGCCTGAATTCAGCTGATTAGCTCGTTTAGCTTATTTCAAACACCCCAGAAAGCGAAACACGCGGAGCGAACTTTCTTTGGCCTTTCAATTTGTTTTTGGAATGGAATTTGCGTTTTAAAGATTTTTGGGAAGTGATTATTCTGTTATGCGCATTAGCATGTCTCTTGAGAGCGCTAAAGAGTATTTTAATTAGAAAACCTTGTTATCTTGCAAGGTATCTTCAAAACATAGTTACCCGCGGTAAAACGTAGCCTATGTGTTAATCCAGGGTGTCAGCTAACCCCATACCAAATTTTATTAAAATCTCTCCAACCATTTATACGTGAAGAAGTAATAAACATACACACTCACAAACTTTCGCCTTAATAATATTAGTGTGATGTATCTTAGGTATCTAAATCCACCTGGTTTATTTACGAGAGCCCACTGCGTGAATTTCAATCCGTCACAGAAAGTAAAAAAAAATATCATTACGTTTTTCGAATTGTCTCAAACTATCTCTATGCCAAATTGAATCTAAATGGATTGAATGGTTCAATGGTATATGCGTAGACAAGTAACAATCGTCCATCCATCCTCACCAGCTCTCTTATAAAATACGCACTACTTACTTGTTAAACTTGCTATGGAATTTCGAGGCTCCATTTATCACAATATTTTACTATTAAAATCCTTCTTACGCGTCATTTATAACGCGATATGTCGTGCCGACAGGCGATAAATGGCTGCCGAAATCTCAAGGCCGTTGGGTTTCTTGGGAGCATGGTTTTGACAAAACAAAATCTTTACAACAGAGTCGATAAAATATATTTTAAGATTCTCTAAAAGTACTTGGAGGAATCACCAATACGGCTCCAGTGTAGAGAAAGGTCCTGTCACTCGCCAGAGGTACCAAACTGTGAAGTTAAAAAGATAACTAGCTCCCTTAACTTATTCTTGGCGTCGAAATATCACATAAAGGTAATAATAGTCATGTAAATTACTTACTTTCCTAGGATAGGAAGGTATATTTTTCAAGAGAAATGGAAAATATTTTTCGTATACCAACTTCGTTGTCCTTCCGAGAAATACTTAGGGTCAGATTGTTGTGAAAAATAGTTTGTAACAATATGATCCTGGGTTTTACTTGTAATATACACGAAAACAGAACATAAAGTCTTCAGGCGCTGACATCATAAAGGTAGCAGGAAGGCGCTGGACGCAGGCCGCTGCCAATAGATCAACATGGAGATCATTGGGGGAGGCCTATGTTCAGCAGTGGACGTCCTATGGCTGAGGTGATGATGATGATGAATGTTTTTGACTAGTAATTTTTATTATTTTTGAATTATTATCTGTTTCAATTGCGGTCTATCATTGAATTTCTTTTGTATCCATGCAAACTAACAAACGAGTTTATTTCTGTTTTTTTTTTATTATTAAACCTCGCTCAAAGTCAAGCCCTAGCCTATGTCCTGTGTTCGATCAATCAAGTGTACAAAGTGCGGACGTCGTCAGCCGATTATCTCGTTCGGCTAAGAGGCTTGAATGCTTAAATACGACTCTTGAAGTGCTTATTGATTTCTTTATAAGGATTTACTGGCGAATACTTGTGATCTATTTCTAGTTTCTAGTACAATACTTCTTATACTTCCACTTCTTGTCAAAGGCCTCCCCCAAGGATTTCATAACGACCGGTCCTGTGCCGCCCGCATCCAGGTACTTCTCGCACTTTCAATAGATCGTTGATCCATCTAGTGGGAAACCTGCCCACACTACGTCTTTTGGCCTATGGTCGCCACTTGAGAACTTTTCTGCCCCATCGGCCATCAGCTACGAGCTATGTGCCCCGACCACTTCCATCAGCGCTACGAGCTATGTGCCCCGACCACTTCAATATGATTTTAGCAATTCTGGTACAATGTCTTATTCTTATAATTAGTTGGTGATCGATTGGTGACAGTTAGGTATAGGAATTTATGATTACTTATTGATACAACATTTGTAGTTATGTAAAGCTCCTGGCATACAGCCGGGAAGGTCGTGGCTCGTGACATTATGTTTCCATACAAATTGTCGTCTCGCGCCAGATAATTGATATCAATAGGCTAGACTACAGACTGTATAAATTTCATTATTATCCTGTTTTGACCTTTGCTGGACTTGAATCTGCTAGCTTTTGTTTTATTATGAGTCCAATTGTAAAAAGGTGTTGAAACTATGCGAATGATGCTCACACTATAAGTATAATCCTGGCCTTTTCAAGGCGAACGTGAATAGGCACTTACATGGCAGATTATGTACCATCCTAGACTCCGTCTCACTTAACACCAGGTGCGATTGCGGTCAAATACCTGCCTTTTTATGAATCAAAATGATCTTAATGAATCTCAAGAAAAAGCGAAAGGGCGAGACAACGAAAGGTTTAAATTTATTTTGACAGTGTGAGGTTAAAAAATTGATTTTGAGAAGATGCAAGTTACCTTACTATATCTATTATTATCTCTCTATTAACAGAACTACGCAGTATCAGCGAGAATTCAAATTCAACGCGAGACCGTGTTGTTCCACCATAATTGAATCCCCAGCGCAGCCCAAACTAGCTATTAACAAGCCGATCCGCACAGAACTAATAAAACTACAAATCGATATTCAAATCCAAACAAAAAGTAAATTCGTTAGTCCGGAAGTAACTCAATTAAGCATATTGGAAACCAACTTTGAGCGGCGGAGTTGGAACTAGGAACTAGTTAGCTAATAGCGGAGATAAATGACTAGGTAGCTCCGTCAGGGATGTTATGGATATCCGTAACCGTAACCGAAACTATCGGATATCCGAAACAAAAAAAATATACGTGACCGAAACCGATTCAAAAGTTTTGGATAAAGGCGGAGTCTAAATATTTTTTAATATTTGTTAGTTTTTTTTATCCACAATGAGGAAGCTCTTGGCCTGTATCTCACCTGATGGTAAGTGATGATCAAGCCGCAGGTGGAAGCGAGCTTCACCCGGAATCCTCAACCACGGAGGAACTGGCTATCTTACCTCTAACTCTAACTTGTCTGGCATTCCCTGGCACCAGCTAATATCCGCACCTATTTTAGCATTATAATAGGTGTCGTCTTAATACATAAAGTGGCTATATCTCGCAGCATCTTGCTATTTGAATTTTACATTTTTAAAATTCTAATATCCGTAACCGAAATTATCCGAACCTTTCGGAACAATCCGAAACGATTTCATATCCGTAACCGTATCCATAACCGAAACTTCATATCCTTAACATCCCTGCAGTCCATTGTCACAGGAATTTCGTGTTAGAGCCCAGAAAATGGGATTTTGCAACAGCTGACTTCAGAATAGCGAAACTTCTGAACGAGACTCGGTAAACTGCGTTTAACGCAAGTAAAAAGTTTGAGAGTTATTTGGGTTATGAGTATAAAATCCTGAGTGGGGGACGGAAGAGGGACGAATTTTGCAAGTTACTTTCATATTATTAATAATGCACAGTTTGCTTTGTAATATGGTGGAATGGTTAATCGACGTACTTAAGAAAGAGCAATCATGACTTCGTTAGTAACACGGGCAAAATTTTGAAAGTAATAATTAATCAATGATACTCATCATCTCCGCCATAGGGTACGTCCACTGCTGAACATAGGCCTCTCCCAATGCTTTCCATGTTGCCCGGTTGATAGCGGCCTGCGTCCAGCGCCTTCTTGCTACCTTTATGAGTCGTCGGTCCACCTTGTGGGTGGACGTCACACGCTGCGTTTTCCGGTACGCGGCCTCCACTCTATAACCTTGCTGCCCCATCGGCCGTCAGTTCTGCGTACTATGTGCCCTGCCCATTGCCACAGCTTGCTAATCCGTCGGGCTTTCAATGATATCAATAAATAAATAAAAATAATTTATTGTTTCCCACAACCAACATTTAAAAGTTACATTTAAAATTAAAACCAGAGTAAATTAAATACAGAAAACAAAAGGCCATGAGGTCACTGATATCAATTTAGTTTACATTTAACTTTGAATTCTTTGTTAGTATGTGAATCCTTTTCAAGGTACCTACTTATACACGTCTCAATATGGCTTACCTCATCATTCGTAACAACATAGCGGCTGGTACTAAGAAGTGGGGGAATAAACCAAGTCACAGATGTTTTCCACGTAAACTTAATAAATGAAGCATTTATTTATTTAGCTCTGAACAGTACACAACTATAAATAAATTAAGCCCGAGCAGTTTTGTAACTCGTGCAGACTTAGTCCTTTCAACAAAGGAACCAGTCTAACTTCGAAACACGTTCCTTAACAGCATTTAAATGGAGCGAGATACATGTACAAATTATACAGCCAATCTTATAAGTTAGTACTGTGAAAAATCTAAGGCTGAGTTGCACCACCTAACTTTGACCGTAACCATAACGATAACCGGTGGTTTTGTATAGAGTTTGACAGATTTTTGAAGTTTGTCAAAGTTAAAGTAAGATCTTTATCTTTGGACATCTTTATCTTTGGACAATCTCACACAGCGCCATTTTTTTTTAAATACATACATATTATACATAGTAACACCCAGACCCGTCACAGAAATTAAAATTCATCATTTCAATTTCTGCCCGGCCGGGAATCGAACCCGGGACCTCTCGGCATAGTAGTCCGTTCTGAACCACTACACCAAACGGCCGATGGTGGAACCCAGCCGAAAACGTTAAAATAACGGTATCGTTATAGCCAATGCGCTACTGTCATAGTGACATTGACGTACGTCCTTACATCACGTAACGTCAGAATAGAGGGACGCGTGCGGATGACTCCTCGCGCTTTTGGTGCTAAGTGATAAATTGTATTTAAAATGAGGCAATATAATGTGAATGTTAAGTGTCTAGCGTTTTATTTATGAGATCTACCGGCCTCTAATAATACTTATCACAAAATATAATATAAGTGGTACTTATTACAAAATATCAGTCAAAAGCGAATTTTGTGCGAAAATTATGAGATAAATTAACTAGAAATCTAAAATTGACAAAAGCAGTTCTTTGAATCACTTTTAGAATTAAAATCAAAGTTTGGGATTATTTTGCATGTATTTAATAAATCTATACTTATAATAAATCTGTAGAGAGGTCAATTCTGTACATGAAATATATTTTCAAAATAACTATCAGGGGGTGATTAGTGATCGATACTGATGCCAAAAATGCAATCAGTAAAATTTTTGTCTGTCTGTCTGTCTGTCTGTCTGTCTGTCTGTATGTTCCTTATAGAAACAAAAACCACTTGACGGATTTTAACGAAACTTGGTACAATTATTCTTCATACTCCTGGGCAGGTTATAGGATACTTAGGAATTCCCACGGGAACGGGAATTAGCGGGAAAATCCTTTTGTACGATAAATCTAAACCGCTTAAGTTAGACGCTTGAAATTTGGCATGCAGGTACCTTAGTAAACTTAAAGCTTAGTTACAACAGGATATTGCAAAATTCCCATGGGGACGGGAGTTAGCGGGAAAAAACATTTGTATGAAAAAATCTAAACCGCGTAAGATAGACTCTTGAAATTTGGCATGCAGGTACCTTAGTAAACTTAAAGCTTAGTTACAACAGGATATTGCAAAAATCTCACGGGAACGGGAGTTAGCGGGAAAAAACATTTGTATGAAAAAATCTGAACCGCGTAAGATAGGTGAAGGGGGGGTAAAACGAGATCCACGCGCACGAAGTCGCGGGCGGCCGCTAGTATTACAATACGAGCCTTTCTTGGAAGTGAGACAAGATGATCACATAAAAATTATAAGGCAGATTAAGCAATATCACATTAAAATATTTTCATAAGAAAAACAGGGTTATGTAAGATGTGGTAAAAATAGCTTAGAATAATATAAATAGTCGTTGAGCAATCCATTTGAAGTGTTCCGAATAATTTAAGCTAAATATATTTGTTTTGGAATGACGAGACTTTGGCCAGCGGCCATCTTCGGTTTCGTTTTTTTCCTAAATAGCCTTTTTTTACTTAGAAACAGTATTATTTTTGTAATCAACCAACCATTTCAAGTTTCTATATAGAAGAAGCATTAAGTAAGCAAGATGCTCTATGTTAGTTAGATATTACTCGTTATGTCAATCAATAGTTACACAAGAAATAAAAATTAGTTAGTGCAGTTCCAATTAAAATAAGGTATTCCAGAGATATTTTGCCATAGAATTTAAAGCCATACGGTTGCATTATTTTAACGAGTCCTCCGCTAATATTTGTAAACAGTTCAAAATTAATTATCAGTGAACCACGTGTTATAATGAAACACGCAGCAAGCAAAGCGATTTGTTTGGGTAAACGCAAACATATCCAAAATTAATTCGCGCAAAATACTGGTGCGAATTCCTATGAATGAAAACTGGAGTTGGCTCTAAAAACAGGCTACGGCTTAAAAGTGCTGGCACTATGTGCCACACGCGTTGCCAAGTCGAACTGTTTTATTTTAGTGGCTTGTGTAAATAATATCGTAAACTAGCATTCGCCTGCGGGTTCGAATGGATTCCGGTGACACCACAATAAAATTTTGTCCTGTTATAATCCAGGGGAAATTGTCGACGAAGCACAGTAACACAAAAAACAATCAACCTGTACCTTTTTGCTTTAGTAAAACGCCCGTATTCACAAACATTACTATGAGGTCTCACCGTGCGCGTGGACGCACAAGGTGACACACGAACCAATCACAGAGCTCTATTCAAAGTTGTGCGTTCGATTTGCTGCTTCACTTAAGCAAGCATAATTTGTGAATACGGGCAAAAGACTTTTGTGTTCATGTAGTTTTAGCATAGAATGGGACTCCACTTCCACTGGGAAGTGGAACCTTATTCACTGGACTAAGGGAATACCATATATTTTGCGAATACCAGTCTTCTCCAGCCCTTCTGGCCAGCGCAGCAGCGTGGGCAGAGTAGGCTGAATCTAAGTGATCTATCAACGCACAGCCCAAACCACTGGACGGATCGGGCTGAAATTTGGCATGCAGGTAGCTGTTATGACGTAGGCATCCGCTAAGAAAGGTTTTTACGAAACTCCACCCTCAAGGAGGTAAAACGGGATCCACGCGTACGAAGTCGCAGGCGGCCGCTAATAAATAAATAAATAATATCCTTGGATATTTACACTGCGCCTCTTGGGATTAGTCCCAAATTAAACAAAGCTTTTACTTTGGGTACTAGACAACGAATCTTTTATTTTCCTTTGAAAGATAGATAAGATATGGTTGTACTCATGCAATGGAGACTAAATGGCCTGACACTGAAAAGATTTTACGGTTCAGCCCATCAACTTCGAAGTTCAACCCCTCTCAAACAAACATTTATACCCCTTCATAAAACGGACATTAATAAAGCTGTACTCAAGATTATTATTTGCAAATCTCAATATCTTCGAGTGAACAGATCCGGTGACAGCCACTTAAGTGCTCCGTCTAATGAAACCCTTGCTTAAAGAGGGTGGATCTGCTAAGAGGCGTATTTAACAGTCGTGCCAGTCAACACAATCAGGGTGAAAAGCAGTAGGCTTAATTAAAAACAAATGTATTGTATTTGTTAGGATGTAGGCTGGTTTTAGAATAGCACTCACGCACGTTGACCGTGGACATTGACAGCCGAAATGTATAACGTTGGCGTCGAGCGATCAGCCTCAGTCCGGAACATTTTCTTTCACTGAACATTTCATTATCATCATTTCAGCCACAAAACGGCCACTGCTGAACATAGGCTACCAATGACTTCCACATCGCACGGTTGGTAGCGGCCTGCATCCAGCGCCTTCCTGCTACCTTTATTAGGTCGTCGGTCCACCTTGTGGGTGGACGTCCCTCGATGCGTTTTTCGGAACTCCACTCCAGAACCTTGCTGCCCCATCGGCCGTCAGTTCTGCGTACTATGTGCCCTGCTTATTGTCACTTCAGCCGTTTTCTTGAAATAAATAACATTGACATGTCAGCGCCGACGATCAGCAAGCGGTCAGAGCTTATTATTCAATATCTTACCTCTGTCTGTTGACATAACAATAGTATTAAGTGTAGCGTTGTTGTTTTGGCAGTTGGAGGTAAGATAGCCAGTTCCTCTATGATTCCGGGTGAAGCATTTTACCTTGTGCAATGTAAATTTTTACTTTCTATCAGGTGAGATGCAGGATTGCAGGCCAAGAATAAGAACTTCACTGTTGTGGTTTTAAAATTAGACCACAAAAGAGCTATTTATTAAACGCACACGTAAACACAAAATACACAGAGAACAAGATAAGCTTGTATATTCATTCATTCATTACTTTGTGACGTAAGCCTATTGTATTACAGTCCATTGTGCATTAACGCGACGAGATAATCGACCAAAGTCAGGGTTGTCAACGTCCGCATTTCGTGCTTGATTGATCGACCCTGGCTGACAAAGGGTTCCGTCGTTAAATATATTTTTAAATAATGCAAGTAGGTCACTGACAACACGCAATAGCACTGGACAGCGTGAAACCAAATTATGGTGCATGAAAAATGATTCAGGAGCATTTATTTAAATAACTAATGACATGACAACTACATTTTGAGTCACGGTATGAATTTATATTTTTATACCTAGCTAGTTAAACGTTAAAGTTATGCAATAGTCTCACAATAATTTCAAATATTTACATAATAGTTCCTACTTTTCTGAAGATCATGGAATAGTTAAGCTGGTGCCTAAAGAAATATTTTAATTAAGTATGATACCTACTGTTCAAATAAGTAAATTTTACATAACCTGTCCCTGAAACAACAAAAATAGCAGAATATCGGTACTTACTTATAAGAAAAGTGACATCATTTTATACACTGACTTGCAACACTCATTTTAAACTATAGGTCTAGCTTTTCTGAGCTATGAGAGCGGCACGGCAGGGATGACATTGACATAATTGACACAGCATGCAAATAAGTCTCGCTGAAGTTTGACGATTTGCCGATGGGGCAGCAAGGTTCTGGAGTGGAGGCCACGTACCGGAAAACGCAGCGTGGGACGTCCATCCACAAGGTGGACCGACGACCTGATAAGGGTAGCAGGAAGGCGCTGGATGCAGGCCGCTACCAACCGTGCGATGTGGAGGACATTAGGGGAGGCCTATGTTCAGCAGTGGACGTCCTATGGCTGAAATGATGATGATGATGATGAAATTTGACGTCTCAAGAACACCCATCCGAGCCGCTCCTATGCGTCAGGAACTTGATCTTTAATTAAGTACTAGGTATTTAAAAAGCCCTATAGTTCTAATTTCCATGCCTTCATATAACATTTTGGCTCAATTGCGCCACCTAGCCATTATATCGTTCCATCAACAAACTAACTCAACGCGCTACAAAGTCTCCACTCAATAATGTTAATTGAGTTACTTGGACACTAATGAATTCAGTTTTTTGGGCTTAACATATTAATTTGGGGTATTTCCATTCAGAACTTGTCCCAGCCTGGAAAATGGAGGGTAAAATAAAAAAGAGAATCTTGTGATAGAATATAATGTCAGTTATTTTGAACAGTTTTTCTGGGAATAAATGATTTCTCACGTGTTATCTTTGTATTTTTTATATTTAAGTCAATTGATTGAAACAATTTTTCGAATCGATCCAGTGGTTTCTATTCCAATACAAACAAACAGTAAAATATTTCTACATTGAATACGTGTTATAGCAAAGCTTTACTCTAATATACTTATTTATTATATTACTGTAAATATTATAAAGTAGTGCCTAACTACCCTTGCTCCATAGCTCTAACCGTTTTGCAATTTGAGAGATCCTACATACAGTGGAAACTGCATTCATATAGTGCGCATCAAGAAATCGCACTCATAATACAACGGGAGCCGCATCATCGCGCAACAGAACTCCTGCAATTCACACATAATACAACAACGGGAGCCGCATCATCGCGCAATATAACTCCTGCATTACCTACTTACGTGGAATTTGCATTCATCTGCATAGTGCGCATTAAGAATCACGCACTCAATACTGCAAGAAAAATCGTTCATCGTATGCAAAACCAGCAAATTGCAAGATATCAAGCAAGTCAGTTTTGCAACAATCATCAAACGTCATCAAACGCAACCCGGCATTCCCGGCAAGACGGCGGGTTGGGGGGCGCCGGAACACGAGGCCAGCAACAAATTACTTCACGAAGTGGGCGTGACATCCATCTTCGCGCTGCCTGAAGTTCGCGCGCGCATCGAGGATTGGCCAACGCACAACATCGTTCGTTCTCTCGTCGGTCATCGTTCACTTGTTCGCTGCTGCTTCGGCTGTTTCCGCTGCCATCGGTCAACGCTGTTTACCGCCGACGCCATTTGCTTAGAGTGTGCAGTGCTATTGTTTTTAAGTCGAAAGACATAACTCGTGCAGTGATACTCGCAGTGTGTATAATTTTAAGCCACATAGTGATTTATAGCATTTGTATTTTATTGCATTTGACAAGACAATGGAGCTGAACGAGCTAATAGCCGCGCGAGGCTACGTAAAAGGTACGATTACACGATTAACTTCACTTGTTTCGACACCGCAGTCAGTTAAAAACTTGTCTAAAGAAAACTTAATTGCTAAGAGGCAAAAATTGATCGACTCCTTTAGTCAATACGAAAAGCTAAATATAAAGATTTTAACTATCCAACCAGAGGACAAGGAGAATGTCGAACTCTTTGAGGAAAACTATTACAACATCACATCAGTAATTGACCAAGAACTTAACAGCCGTGATAATAGGAATCACTCAGCTCCAATGTCCAAATTGCATTTACCACCAATTGATGTACCAATATTTAGTGGTAAGTTCTCGGATTATGTACCATTTAAAAACTTATTCCACTCATTAATAGATCAAAACGATTCCATTGACAATGTTCAAAAACTGTATTACCTTCGATCATATTTAAAAAATGAGCCATTAGATCTTGTAAAAAACTTACCCTTGACTAGTGAAAGTTACAGTCAAGCAATTAAAATTATTGAAGACAGATACAACAACAAACACAAACTCGTTAATGAGCATATTTGTTTATTGTTGGATCTTAAGCCAATCACAAAATCCACGGCAGTTAATTTAAGAGAATTTGTGTCCAATGTAAAACAACAAATATCTGCTTTAAGTAATTTGGAGCCAAACGTATCATTTTGGGATGCTATAATATTATGTATTTTGTACCGCAAATTAGATGCATACACGTCACGCGCATTTCATATGGAAAGAGATGCCACGAAGGAGCCAACTATCAACACCTTCCTTGAATACTTGGATAAGAGAGCGCTGGCGCTTGAGAATGCTGATCCGGGATTCCACGGGCAGCAACGCCAGCCGCAAAAGGAGCAAGGCAATGCCGTTGGTAGGATGGTAGCCTACACAGCTGCGCAGGAGCCTACATGCTTATACTGTAAGTTGAAACACAAACTTTATTTATGTAACAGTTTTAAATTACTGCATACAAAGGACAGAATTAAATTTGCCAAGGATAAAGGCCTGTGTAATATTTGTTTGGGGGCTCACACCGGAAAATGCAAATATCATTTTCGGTGTGCAGAATGTAAAGAGGCCCACAACACATTGCTGCATTGCAGCGCACATAAGAGTAATAACTCAGATAAAACTCATACGGCATCATCATCCACTGCTTCCCTAGCAGCAAGCAATAATAATAATAATGATGTACTTTTACCCACAGCTAAAGTCAAACTTATTGCTCGAGATGGTACCGAAGTTTACTTAAGAGCCCTACTAGACAGTGGGTCCCAGCTGTCCTTTATTTCACAAAAGGCAGTAAGGCTGCTTGATCTGGACCTCACCGATAGCAATGTCAAAGTAGTGGGCATAACTTCAACACAGACAAAGTTAAAGCATTGCTTACCTTTAGAGATTTACTCAATAACTTGTCCATATAAAATTTCAGCCACTTGTCACGTTGTTGATCAAATCACATGCAATTTACCTCAACACAAATTCAGTGCATCTGACATATTGATACCTAAAAATATTAAATTGGCTGATGATCAATTTAATATACCAGCTGAGATTGATGTATTAATGGGAGCGGACGTATTTTTTCAGGTGCTGCTGCCTACAGAGCTGCCGGTGCTGCCTGAGCGCCAGCAGTCTGCATCAGAGGCCGGCACTCCGCAACCACGTCTTATCAACACTTATTTTGGATATATAATTGGAGGTACCCTACCACATATTTCATCTAAGGTCTGCAAAAAGGTAACGTTAAAGTGTACTACTTGTGAGTCTGACATTAATGAAACCTTAAGTAAATTTTGGAAGACAGAAAGCGTTCCTCAGATCTATGATGAAAGGTCATCAGAGCAAGAGCTCTGCGAGTATGTTTTGAAGTCTCTTTACCTTTAAAATTACCTCTTGATGAAATCAATGATGCGCTAGGTGATTCCTTTAATTTTGCTTTAAAAAGGTTTTTAAACTTAGAGAAAAGGCTGCTTAATGATCCATATCTTTTTATTGAGTACCAAAAATTTATTCATGATTATATTAACTTGCAACATGGCCAATATGTAGATATTGAACTGTATGAATTAAATAAAAATGCAGTTTATTTCTTGCCTCATCATGCAGTTTTAAAGCCTGACAGTAAAACTACTAAATTACGTACAGTTTTTGACGGTTCAATGAAGACTAACAAAAAGGTGTCTTTAAATGATTTGCTTTTGAATGGGCCGACTGTACAAAGAGATTTGTTTGAAATTTTATTACTGTTTCGTTTTGGCGATTTTAACTTTACTTCCGACATAAAACAAATGTTTCGAAATGTGCGTATTATGCCGGAGCATGCTAGTTTGCAAAACATACTATGGAGGGATAGCCCTGATGAACCTATTAAGTGTATAAGATTAGACACGGTTACTTATGGGTTAAAAAGTTCAAATTATTTAGCAACTCGCTGTCTGAAAGAATTAGCAATGCATCATAAGCATACCTATCCTCTGGCTTCATTTATTATAGAGAACTGCACATATGTTGATGATATCCTGTATGCAAATAATAATTTAGATATTATCCTAGAGGCAAAATCACAACTTCGCAAGCTCCTAAGCTTAGGTAGTTTTCACACACATAAATGGTCATCCAATGATAATAGGGTACTGACTGACATTCCCTCAGCTGAACGCCACTTTGATGATATAGAGCTTCAGCAAGACAACTGCCTGTTAAAGACGTTAGGTTTGAAATTAATAGTTAAAGATGACAAGTTCGAAATGTCTTGTCCAGAGCCATATAATAATAATAATTGCACAAAAAGAGACATTCTTTCATATATTGGGAAAATGTATGATCCCATGGGATTTGTTAGTCCTATAATTGTGCAAGCAAAGGCTATCATGCAAAGGTTATGGGCTTCTAAAACCGCCTGGGATTCCACGCCTGATGATGACATTAGGCATGCGTGGCATGAGTTTTCCGCTGCATTAGCTATGATGGAGCCAATTTATATTCCTAGAAATATACATGTTAATAATACAGATAAAATTGAATTGATAGGATTCTCAGATGCATCCAGTTCTACGGCATATGGATGCTGCGTGTACATGCGAGTTACAGATATTAATGGTAATGTAAAAATGCACTTGCTATGTTCAAAATCGCGCATCAATCCGCTTCAGGACAAAAACAAGACTGTGCCGCGCTTAGAGCTTAACGCAGCCCTGCTACTCTCTATTCTTATGTCAAAGGTCTATTGCACGCTAAAACTAATTCATAATATAAACAATGTTTACTGTTTTACTGATTCAAAAATTGTACTCGCATGGTTGCACGCAGAACCCATGAAACTTAATGCATACGTCGCGAACAGGGTTAAAGCGATCACCAAAAATCTATCTGTTTGTCGCTGGCTTTATGTAAGCACTGAAAACAATCCTGCGGACTATGTAAGTAGGGGCGTTTCACCCAGTGAGCTTCACGATTGTCGCATGTGGTGGGATGGGCCTGAAATTTTGCTCGATAATAAATACAATTTTGACTCTGAAATAGATTTACCTGCAAACTTACCTGAGACCAAGTCCGGGTCAGCATTCTCTACCAGTCAACTCTCCACATACACGGGTGACATTTTTGATCATTTACGTAATTATTCTGGCATACACAAGATGGTACGTACGTTGGCTTATGTATTGCGGTTTGTAAACAACATAAAAGGTGACAAAATATCTTACAATTATTTGTCATCTTCTGAATTGAATAATGCTTTATTGTTGATAATTAAAAATGAACAAGAATTATATTTTAAGGACGAAATTTCATGTTTAAGAAATAATAAACCTGTTAAGGGTCCCTTGCAAAGTCTATGCCCATTTTTAGATTGTAAAGGCATTTTGCGTGTTGGCGGCAGACTACACCATTCTAATATTCCATATGCACATAAGCATCAGGTTATTTTGCCCAAAAAATGTCATATTACTGATTGTATTATAAAGTCTGAGCATGAAAGACTGTTACATGCGGGACCGAAGCTATTATTGTGTAATTTAAATCAAAAATTTTGGATTACAAACGGTTTAATGTATGTTAAGAAATTAACTAAGGATTGTGTATTATGTTTCAGACACAAGGCTAGTGCCTCCAAGCAGTTGATGGGTTCCTTGCCAGCCGATAGAGTGACCGCTATGAGTCGCCCCTTTGAAAAGGTTGGAGTGGATTTTGCTGGGCCTATAAATGTAAAACTATCGCGCGTGAGACGCTCCCTGGTGGGTAAAGGCTATATCTGCGTATTTGTATGCTTTGCTACAAAAGCGGTTCATCTTGAACTCGCATCAGATCTTACCACAGAAACCTATCTAGCGTGCCTCAAACGACTTATCTCTAGAAGAGGGTTGCCCAGGGAAATCTACTCTGACAATGCTAGCACCTTTAAAGGCGCACGGAACCAATTAGCTGAGCTCTATTCACTGCAGGCATCTGGTAGTCACCAAAATAAAGTATGTCAATTTGCTGCCAGTCAAGGCATAAACTTTCATTTTGTTCCGGCCTACTCGCCTACGTTTGCGGGACTTGCAGAGGCTGCAGTAAAGAGCACTAAATACCACTTAAAAAGAGTGTTACAATCACAATTGTTAACTTATGAACAGATAAATACAATCTTAATTGAAATTGAATGTATATTGAATTCAAGACCACTTATTCCATTGTCATCAGATGTAAATGATTTTAGTTACTTGACACCGGGACATTTTTTAATAGGAAATTCACTAACAATGTACCCTGAAAATGATGTAACAAATATTCCTTCTAACAGACTTAAATTTTGGCAGCTATGTAATCAAATTAAACAATCATTTTGGAAAATGTGGTACAAGCAATATCTTAATAGTTTGCAAAACAGGCCTAAATGGCTAGATGTCTTACCCAATGTAAAGGTAGGCACGATTGTAATTTTGAAAGAGGATAATGTACCTGTAATGTCTTGGCCCATGGCTAGAGTTACTAAGGTTTTTCCTGGTCATGATGGCCGCGTAAGAGCGGTAGAAGTAATAAGGTCTAATAGAAAGAGCCATGTGCGCTCTATTCGTAAAATCTGTATCCTACCTATAGATGATAATAATTAATTTTAAGTAACGTTAATTTTTAAGTAACGTTAAATATTATTCGTAATATCTGTATTCTACCTATGGATGATAATAATTAATTATAAGTTAATGTTAAGTACTAACTAGGTAACATAGTGACAAATAGGTTGCCTTGTAGCGCTGTACTCCCATTTTTTTGTTTTCCCTTTGGACATCGTTGTTCATTGAGTAGTAACTAAGCTCTGTATAAGTAAAATGTATTCACCTTTCATATGAAAATTAATATCTTATGTAAGTCCATACATAGCGTCACAATTCCTTTTTTAATGTATTATAAACTCGCTGTTATTGGTAATTGTAACTTGCTTATAAATAAGAGTTCTCTCCTTTTGTAGAGGTGGAGCATGTTGGGTTCCAACACTAAAATTCATTCATTTCATTCATTCCTTCATTCGTTCGATCTTGTGACGTATGTATTTTGAGCGCCTTTCGCGCCCAGTAGCGTTTCGTACTCCGGCCATTACACTTGTGATTGTGTGTATTAAACTGTGCAGACCTGGCAATAAACTTAATTAGTGAAACACGGCCTTTCAATCATCAACACCTACAACAACTTCGCTGCCCTACAACTAAGTTTCACAAAACACTGTGTCGCTCGTGTGAACGCACCTTAATACCGATGTATCCTATTACTTCTCTCTATTCGTTTTGTAAATTGAGAGATATTAAAAATACGTAGAAAAAATTCACTCAAAGCTTATTTTTTCGTTTTGTTTTTATTTATTTTATTTATTTGCGATATCGGAGAGTGGAAAATTGAGTTAGGTTTTTTTATTTTTTATTTATCAGTTGCCTCCTCCATTTTCATTTAGTTGAAAAGCGTAATTGGTTTATGTTTTTTTATAATTCTGAACGATTACGAAAACATTTTCACGGTTCAACACATTTTCAAGGGTTTTAAATAACAGCTCACATTTCAGCACAAAACATAATAACTCAGTGCAAAAACACAAAAGCGTAGCTCTTTGTGTTATTTTTTGACTAAAACAGCTATCATGCAAAGGATTTATAGAAGCACTAAAGATATACGGGTAAACAACACTATTCTCACGCACTCATCCTGCATTGAGTGTTGTTTGTAGAATAAGAGAGCTTTTATCGATAGTTTTTGAATATTAAAAATAACTAACATTAGTAACAGTGTTTGAAAATGAAAATGTAAATGAAAATTCAAAGAAAACTAAATAATATAATGTGCGTGTCACCGAAACGGTATCCACTCAGCATCATTTCACTACCTACTAATGTAGAACTTACGTACCTACTCGTAACTTGAAAACCAACTCACATTCAGAACATAAACAAATCTGCTTTATATTAACATTAATTTCTAAACTATCAAAGGTTCTGATCTTAAAAATGTAGCCAACTAGATCGCTTACTCTTTGATGTGATAATTTTTTCAAAATTTTACTAAATCGTAGTAACCGATACAATTTACAAAAAATTGTACCTACTTCAGTAAAACGATAAAACTATAATGGAAAGATATAGGATTATAATATCAAGTAGCGGCCGCCCGCGCGTTTTACCCCCTTCATCTATCTTACGCGGTTTAGATTTTTTCATACAAATGTTTTTTCTCGCTAACTCCCGTTCCCGTGGGAATTTTGCAATATCCTGTTGTAACTAAGCTTTAAGTTTACTAAGGTACCTGCATGCCAAATTTCAAGCGTCTAACTTAAGCGGTTTAGATTTTTCATACAAAAGGATTTTCCCGCTAATTCTCGTTCCCGTGGGAATTCCTAAGTATACTATAACCTGCCCAGGAGTATGAAGAACAATTGTACCAAATTTCGTTAAAATCCGTCGAGTAGTTTTTGTTTCTATAAGGAACATACATACAGACAGACAGACAAAAATTTTACTGATTGCATTTTTGGCATCAGTATCGATCACTAATCACCCCCTGATAGTTATTTTGAAAATATATTTCATGTACAGAATTGACCTCTCTACAGATTTATTATAAGTATAGATTAACTAATACATTACTTTAATAAATATCGATAGACTCGCAACGTATCAGCATCCCTAACACGTTTTGCCGCAAAACAAATTCTAATAAATCTTTTCACATGAAAAATATTTTGCCCTGAGCAAGCTAATCCGTCACCTCGCCCGACATTGTAAAGGCTTTATATCTTACTTACATTCAAGTTATATTTTAATTTTGTCTTCTCTTTGACGCGTCAAGTTACTCGTGTTTATTTCATACAGCTTCGTTTTAATCTTTTTGGAAATAGAAAAGGCAGTGATGAAAAGTGTAGTGTAGGTTGAGAATCCTCTCTGATTGATTACCTCATTAATTAGTCGAGAAAACCATTTTGATAGTGTATTTATTTTATTTAAACTTAGTTTAAAGATACCAATACAAGAGACGAATTTAACACTAAAAGTTATTTTATTTTCTAATAACCAAATGGAAATTAAGGAGAAACTACGCACTTTACTAAACTTAAATAGGTATCTCGTATGTTTTTTATTTTTGTTCGACTATTTTGGTACGTGGCGTGCGTTTTCAGATACAAAAATGACGTATCTTTACAAAAAGACAAGAGAATAAACTATATTAACATTATCTACGTATACAAAAGGCTTTATGTTTATCTCAGTAACTACCTTTGTCTTCACACACCCACTCAGTATCTCCATCTACCCACGGTTCAAACGAACGTCATTCCCTTACTATGACTAAAGCCAGTAACTTTATCCTAACGTTTGAGAATCCTTTGTCTGTACTAACTAAACATCTAAACTACCCTCACAATAATTACATTACAAATTACATAAACTATTCTAAACCAAGATTTACGTGCCCATATCTGAATGGCAAAGGGCTCATTACAGGAACAGTTAATTAAAACAAACGTTATAATTATGTAGCTCTGTTAGGCAGTACTAAATTAACCCAGTTGTGTACAGTCAAACAATCAAGTTTGGCATGCTCTGGAGCGCTGGAAACTTTAGCGGGAAGGTGTTTACACAAAATGGTTATTGGATGAAGCAAAATAACATTCATCAGTGGAATTCCTTCAAAATATACCCTAACTAGCTTTTGCCCGCGGCTTCACCTGCGTGATATTTAGTTTGTCACATATCGTCATAAATTGTAGCCTATGTGTTATTCTGGGCTATAAATAATAATATTGTGAAGTTTTATTAAAATCCGTTCAGCAGTTTTTGCGTGAAAGAGTAACAAACATCCAGACATCCAAACTTTCGCATTTATAATATTAGTACCTACTCGTAGGATAGGATTTTATAAAGAGGAAAGATTTGATTGTTTGTTTGCATTGAATAGGCTCCGAAACTAGTGGACTGATTTGAGAAATTCTTTCACTATTAAAATCCTAAATTATCCTTGATGAACATGTGATAAATATTTCCAAAAAAGTTAGGAATCCGTATGAAAACTTTGACAGTGTAACCCAATTTTTCGCGTTTGAACTCCGCCGTTTTCCACAATTTGACACCTCATGTCACACATTAATTGACTGGGCGGTATGAAGTTCACCGAGCCAGTTAGTATTTTATACAGGTACACGGCTCCACATAACTTCATTACCTATTGTAAATTACTTTTTATTAACTCTATCTCAAATTTATTTTTTATCCCGGCCTGTGAAAGTTGAAAATCCACACGAGGATCGTCGCGGGAAAACGCTTGTATCAACCCAAATCGATTCGTGTAAACATCTCCAACTCGAGTCCCGGATCGATTATGTTTGTAACTTACCGACTAACTGTTTTGTTCTGCTCAAGAGGTATTCATAGCTCGTTTTGTTACGATTAGTTTTGGAAGCGGCAAAGTAATTCACCGTTGTATATTACATGTCTATTTATTATTAGTTTCTGCGCTTGTTATGTCGTGTATTGTTACCGGTTGTATAGGGATGAATGCTGGTAGTGTTATAAGTTATAATGATTGTGGTATGAGAGGTTCTTGTAATGTGTTTGTTTACAAGAATAGAAATATAAAGTAAAAACAAACAGGTAGTTTACATACATAGGTCATAAGTGTATACCTAAATTATCATTTCATCCAAAGGACGTCCACTGCTGCACAAAGCTAACAACTAACATAGTTTTTAAGTGCAATTGTTACTAACAAACTGAGTCCTGGTTACTTGAATAAAGAATCATTTATTATTATTATTATTAAAGCCATTTCTCATTCGACTTCTTTAAATAGAAAAGTGGTAGATTATAAACAAAATAATACGAGTACACTGCATAGATTTAATTTACTACTTATTTTTACGTGTAGGTACACACACATTTTAACACAGTCATGGCATACTAATAGGAACAAATATTATTCGTTCTAAAATAACTGAAGAGAGATTGAAATCTAAAAACTTAACATTTGATTCACAAATATTACACGTGGAACTCCGGAAGTTACAAAAAAATCCTCAAAAAAAGTAAAAATCTGAAAAGAAATCAAAGCTCGCAATATTATCTATCATTTTAAACGTCGAAAGATCTTAATGTAATCATTCAGTAACGAGTACCATTTCAAACCGAAATATATTTTCAGCCTCTGAAAACTGTTTTTGAAAACTGAACTTTACGTCACAGAGTTTTCGTTTCCATTTCGATTTGCTCTTTATGGAGTAAGAAAGACGGCCGATTATGTAAATAAAGTCGTAATGACGTCATCACGGGATATGTCGTTTAGGCGTGATGCGAGAAGAAAACGATATAATAAAAGCTAATATATTCTTGGAACCAAATCCCTTATATTTGATAGAGTGGGTACATAAATAAGGTGATTCCTGGGTTCTAAGGCGACTTGAGTTACGAACACGAGAAATCACTCAAGATTTGGCTTAGTGACTGTTTTCGTTAAATCTTTTAGTGAAGCTGAAGGGAAGTGAACGTTAACATCAAATATTTCATCAATTTTATTTCGGATATAATTTACGTTATTGTGTACAGTTGACAGCACATTTCGTTGTAAAATTACCCTTTTTTTGTGTTACGAGTGGGCTCACCACAATAGTCGAGCGGCACGGTGGAATTCGAACCCGCGTTCCTCGAATCTCGAGTCGGTCTCCGACCCCTTCACCGTTCAGCTATCGTGGCTATACCTTTAATACAACTACATAAGATCATCAATTGATTTGGCCTCCCACAAGGTGGACCGACGATACTTGGAAGTCGCGGG
This sequence comes from Ostrinia nubilalis, assembly GCF_963855985.1. NCBI lineage: Eukaryota > Metazoa > Arthropoda > Insecta > Lepidoptera > Crambidae > Ostrinia > Ostrinia nubilalis. The sequence continues at coordinate 2,093,381 of NC_087101.1, forward strand.
ATGTATCTGAATTCTAGATGCGGGAAACGCAGGACCGGTCGTTATGGAAAACCTTGGGAGAGGCCTTTGTCCAGCAGTGGACGTCATTTGGTTGAAACAGAAGATTTTTTTAAATTGCGAAATATATCGTTCAAATGTTACGTGATTAAAGTTAAATAACATAATGTAATTATTAATTTTTGAGGGCTATCGTTTTTATACTTAACAGTTGGCATCCCTGGCGATTGACAGGACCTTACTCTACAGTGGCGCCATCTTGATGAGTGCAAATGCGATAGTCCTCCTACCACTTTCGCACTCACCAATTGGTGCCACTGTCTTCGCTACTAGCAAGTGACAGGACCTTACTCTACAGTGGCGCAAACTGGTGAGCGCTAAAACGATAGCCCTCATTTCATCATCATCGGGTCATTTAGAGTATGCGCACACCGTTGATTTTTCATCGGCCGATAGTTTAGTCGGGCAGTTGATCAGTACGGGCATGTATGGGAGAGCGCACACTACGCTTTGTAGAAGACAGGACGCGGGGTTGATTAACGTCGAAGAGCAGGTCAGCAAAATGAAACACAGGGCTCGATCCAAACGTGACAGTAACAGCGTGTTCAAACGGCGACTGAGGCATGAGCTCACACAATCAAAGTAACGGACAATTGTTATCCTCGTCTCGCTCACGCCCCAGTCCATCTTACTCTAATAACAATAGACAATAGTCACCTTGTATAGAAATTCTACTACAAAAAGGTTCTACCGTTAGCGCCGATTCGATTTGGCCGATTCTGCATACAAATTAAAATCGGGCACAACTATCGGCCAACTAAAAATCAACGGTGTGCGCCTACTCTTAGTCTCCACTGCAGGAGCACGACCCTCTAATTTACCAGAGTCAAATGGAGGATTTGGCTTACACTCCCCACGCTGGCCAGACAGGTTGGGGAGGCAGGAATTATTAATTTAGTGGTGATCAATTGGGATGTTTCCTGGGTCAAAAAGCAAGAGTTTTAATTAGTCCGTCAGTTAACTTATCAAAAAATACTCTACACGTATTTTTCACAAAGCGCGCCAAAGTTCATAAGAAGAGGCCCGTGACGTCAATGCTTGCATAAAAGTGCCGCACGTTGTGACGTCGTGCGGAACTTCAACGCACCATAACTATGTAATTATTTGTTAGATTGACAAATAAAAATATATGTGTCCAATATTTTTTGATATTAAACATGACGGATTAAAACATTTTTTTTAGGAAACTAGCCTATTGAATGGAAAAAATATGACACCAAAATTAATAATTGGTACACATTTGGTCACACGGGTAAATTCATTACATTGATAATTAAATAAGCTCATTCGGAGTGCATTGATATTATTGTATTCAATTAAATTATTTAAGCTACGACCTGCGCGTTTATTATTCTAATTATCAGTTTTCTGTGGACCGACGATCTGGATGTGGGCAGTGCAGGACTGTTCGCTGTGGAAATCCTTGGGGATGACCTTTGTCCAGCAGTGGACGTCATTTGGCTGAAACGAAGGTTTCTGAAAATCAATTCAGAGATGTTTTGTCAATTGCTGGGTATAAACTCGTCCAAATGAAATGGCTACCATTCACTTAATGTTATGAATGCGTTTAATAACTACATACATAGATAAAATCATAAAATCTAATGGATTTGTATCGGTTTAGGTATTAGGTATATCCCGGTTCAACATATTGGCGTTACATTTTTCAAACAATCTCTATGGCTTAACGGCTTATAAAAATATGTAGTTTTTTGTTGTTTTTAAAGTAATGAAAAGCAATAATTTAATATATTTTCTTCTTTTTTCAGGTAAACGACCATTTTCTAATGTTACTTGAACCAGGCTGAAAAGGTAAGTTTAAATTTTACTATTAGAATAGCGATATTGTTCAAGTTTAAAATAATATTTTCCTTTGATCAAAATTAATACCAACTACATTTTTATAATCGCAAATGGAAGTTCTAGAAATCTTTCAAGAATTCTAATGAAAAGAACCAATACATTATCTTGATGAACTTATTATACAACATTCAATATCAAAAACATCCTTACTCTTTTGCATAAAACATAATATCCTACAAATAAACACAAAACAGATGACGGCATGTCTAGCTAAACATTGTAGCATCTTATTCAGTCGCAATAGGTGTGTTTTTAGAACGAAAACATGTAACTTGATACGCTGTCTATACAAATATAGAGACTATCCAATACAAAGCAATCCATTCCCTTTGAGTAGTATCTAAGTACAAATCGCCTTGACGGTGTCCTTTAATTAATACTGCCCTTCATCGGTCCCTCATTAATCAGCAACTGGATACTGTCAGAAAATGATACGAGCGTGATAAAAAATATAATACATAAGCGTAAATAATTGGGGCAGCCAGGGCTTTTTTATGTCACCGTGACGCATTATGGAAGATAGATTAATGTTATTTGAATATTACGCTAGCTATGCCCGCGACTTCGTACATTTGAAAATAGTTTGAATAGTATTTCCCGTTTTTGCAACATTTTTCTTTAGTGCTCCGCCCCTATTGGCATGCAGGAAGATGTTATGACGTAGGCATTTGCTAAGAAAGGATTTAACGAAACTCCACCCCTAAGGGGGTAAAACGGGATCCACGCGTACGAAGTCGCGGGCAGCCGCTAGTAATGATATAATGTGCTTAATTTAGAAACGTAGCGAATCACTCAAGAAATCAAATATATGTGTAATTTTACACTATTTCCTAAGTCGTATTCTGGATCGTTGATTTGTGTGAACTATTCCATTTCACGACCATATCCATCACTCCATCTATTACCGGCAAACTACTACTCATTCGGCAAAACGATTGCCTTTTTTATCAATTTGGCGTGCCCATTATAGTTCGCGCCGATGGAAACTGACAATTTTGTAAAAGCTACTCAAATAGAGGGAGAGATAACAGTCCACAATCAAAGATAAGTATACTCTTATCACTAGATACATAAACAGCTTGGTGTTAACGTAATCTTTCTTTCTTATCGTCATCATTTTAGCTACAAGACGTCCACTGCTGAACAGCCTGTGTAGATAGGCCTCCACCAATGATTTTCGGATTAGCAGGTTGGCAGCAGCCTGCATCTAACGCCCTCTTGAACCCTTGATATGTCATCTGTCCACCTTATGGGTGGATGTCCCACGCTGCACTTGCCGATACGTGGTCTCCCCTCCAGAACTTTGCTGTTCTATGCATCGGCCGTCAGTTTTGCGTGCTTTGTGTGTCCATTGCCACCTCAGCTTGCTAATCCGTCAAGATATTGCAGCGAATTTAATTTTTTTTAGATCTTATTTATGATTCGATCTCGTAAAGAATCACCGATCAAAACCCTCTCCAGCTCGCTGCACAACTTTGAGCTTCTTTAAAAAACCCATAGTATAGAGTAAGGCCACGTTTCAGTGCCATACGTCATCATCACTGGAAACACGTCAATTGACTTTACTTATTTGTTACAAAAATTTGTAACACAAGCAATAATTCGGCTTTATTGTTACAAAAGCTGCCAGTTTCTATCAGCGTTTACTAACAATCCTGAAGGCAACTGCGAACCGCTGACGCACCTATTTGCGGGACGTTAAGGAGATTACTGCCTATTAGACAGACTTAACGGCACGCTTTTGTATTGGAATCGTAATAAAACTGTCGTTTGTTATTTTATTGTTGCCATCAGTCTTCTTTAGTGTCGGCGATTAGCGCCAATGATCGCGTCGGAAAGTTCCTGTTGGTATGTTTGTTCGGCAATCGTTGATGCGAAGTTTTTAACGCGTTACGACTTCGAAAGGATAATTGATATTTATGCTCTGGAATAACATTATCCTTTCGATATAAAAATTCTTACATTGAAACTGATCATGAGGCCTCATACTACATTAAAAGTTGCTATTATAATTTGATAACGTGTTATTCTATATTGTCACATATCTGCGAAAGTTTTTGAAGATGGACGGATATGTGGATATTATCTATTTCGTCAACGATAAATCATTACAATATATCATTGCTTAGTAATTATTGTTACTCATTTTATGAGTATTTTGTCCCCAACCGGACTTCAACTTGCAGTTAGCAAGGCATATTAACTAACAGACTAAGTAGGAATTAACTGTGCAATGTTTTCGTATTAATAAATAAATAAATATCCTTGGACATTTTTACACCACGCTTCTAGTCCCAAACTAAGCAAAGCTTGTACTATGGGTACTAGACAGCGTTGCCAGACGTCCCGATTTTGGCGGGACGTCCCGATTTTTAAATCAAATTTAAATGTCCCGCGCGGGACAGGCTCGGTCCCGCTTTTCGGAGAGAGACACTCACTTCACCAGACTATTGTTTGAAACGCCATATTATTCTAAAGAATAAAACTTTTTAATTTTTTTTCTTTTTTTATTCTAAAGACGAATTTAACGATAGACTAAAATATTATTTTTTTGTTAAAATTCATTTTCTATGGCTACTTTTGCTATCTATTGTCACGTAAACGTAATTTTAAGTTAATTAAAAAGATAAATAATTGAAAACCTTTGATTATATACGTTTTTTTACTATGTCCCGCTTTTGACGGAAGAATGCCGCTATTTTCACTCAAAAAGTACCAAAGTCCCGACTTGGCGAAAAAAAAAACTGGCAACGCTGGTACTAGACAACGGATATAAACATACTTAAATACTTTTTTTTAATACCTACATACATAATACATAGTAACACCCAGACCTGTTAATAAAACGAAAACATTACGCAGTTAATTCCTTCCGCTTTCTACGGCTGAGCCCATCAAAGGTATTTTGTTTTAAAATCCCCAGAGCTTTGTTTCTTACATCAACACATAACCACCTCCTAATAATCATAATTAAAACACACAGCGAACATCAAATATTCCCTTTGTGATATTAATCTGGCAGAGCATCGAATCTCAAGATGGTGTATTTCAATATGCCGGCATAATTAATTTCCGTACATTTCATCTCTCTGAGAGATGTGAGCATAAGGGAAAAGGGTTCAGTGGGCGCAAAGCAAGGAACAAAATCAAGTACTTATTATTTATAGCCCGTATTCACAAACATTACTATGAGGTCTCACAGTGCACGTGGACGTACAGGGTGATACACGAACCAGCACTTCTTAAACAGCGGCTCAGACGTCGACATCCTGCAATAAATACAACAATTCTTGGTAATAACAGAGCTCTATTCAACGCTGTGCGTTCGATTTGCTGCTTCACTTAAGCAAGCATCGTTTGTGAATACGGGCGTAAGAGCCAAAGCACACGATGAGTTTTGGTGGCGGTGCGTCACCGGAGAGGGGTCGCTGCGACATCTTAGGGCCCGTTTCCACGGCCATCCAGTTTTGCGGGATCCAATAATATAGGAAAACTGGACTGTCGTGTGAACACACAATGTGTGTTTGGAATTCGTATTACAAATTCGAACGGAACAGGTTAGCGAGAAACTGCAAACGAGATGTTCGTGTGAACGTTAAAACTTTAAACGTTTATATTAAAACAAATTATTACTACTAAACTGGATCCTGCAAAAAAACCTTCCTGCAAAAAATATATTTTATATTATTCAGGATGTACCTTTGGATGATCATTTTGGGTTCATCGTTTTGTCAAAGTGGTTCATGCTCAGCGCGTCTCCAGTAAAAGCTGTACGTCTTACGTCTCAAGTGTAGCTTGTACTGAGCATACTCAACCATTTTCCATTGTTTCGTGTAGATCTAATTAACAGCTCTGTCCTGTGAGTGCTCAATTTCATAAATCAGTGTCTGTGAAACTATTTTGTCGCAGAAAGATTGATTTCTCTTCAAGTTAAGACATGTCAGACTTACTTAGAAACCGTAGAACAAGACGTTTCTTAAAACTCTTTTTGTTATTATATTTTTTATCATCATCATAATGATCAGGTAATTTAGTATCTGAAGGAGCATCACCCTCTCTTATACCAGTGGCAAATGGAGGATTTGACTTACACTTCCTACGCTGGCCAGACAAGTTCTAAAGACGGCGACTTTCTCAATAAATAATTTAAAAGCTTGATGTGAGCATATTTTACACTAAGAATTATGTTTTAACTCAATCGTGAAGACATTTCCATACATTTAAAATCTTTAATTATTCATCATCATCATCATCATCTCAGCCATTAGGACGTCCACTATTGAACATAGGCCTCCCCCAATGCTTTTCCTGGTTCCCGGTTGGTAGCGGCCTGCGTCCAGCGCTTTCCTGCTACCTTATTATTATTATTATCCCTCCTAAACTACAACATCTTTTACATTTACGAGTACCTAGATCTGATGATTGTTATAGTCACCAGTGTTTTTTATTAATTCTGCTTAATTTGGGTCTAATTATAATAAGTTATGTGCTTGATTTAACAAATTATGTACATTCAAAAATTTCCTAGAAATATCATTAATATAATCAGATAATTTCATTGCGAATGACATCATGTATTTCAAAGAAATTCAAAACATCATTACACTCCCCTAATTACGTACATCATTTTCTCGTGCTTTCAGAAGTCAGACCCATTTTCAGGCGTCGTTTTTCATTCGACGTTCGTGTATAAAATAATTAGCTTTTTGTTTTAAAATTTCAAGTAAATTAACGTTACTCAAACTAATTGCGTACCTGCCTACCAGTTTGCAACGTGGACCCCTAACGAAGATTAATTGTATCTTTAGAAAATTGTTTTTTAATTAGTCATTTAAATGTTTCTCTTATAATGGGGGTTTTTAAATAAGCCATTTTTGCGAAGTCCCCGTTTCTTATGATGCCTCCGACGCGGGCCACGAAGAAAGTTTCTCTCATTTTAAAAAATGTGTACTTTTTTTAACAATGTCTTCATTTGTTTACTTAAAACATTAGCAATGGACGTAATAAAAATGACGTTAATTAGACGAAATGAAAATACAGCCTCGTGTTTTATTACAAAACAAGTTTGTTTCTGAATCTGGTTTGCATTTTTTCACGATTTTTTAAACTTTTTAGTAGGAATGAATCCACATTTGTATCATTGTTTTTATTCGAAAAAAATCTTGTTTTTGTTTTTTATTAATCAAACTACTAATAAAAGTAAACTTAGTATCGTTATACTTCGGTGTGCAGACTGGCGCGATGGATGGCAGTTCGACTCGGACAATCTTCCGTATAGTGTGCGAACGCTTTAAAATTGCTTTTGTTTTGTTTTTTTTTTTGGTTAGCACCAAATTTGCCACTTTTTAATTATTTATTGTCTGTGTTATGTTACTGTTCTTTTTTTTTTTGTTTTTTGTTATCTTGTTACTTCTGTTTTTGTTTTTGTTTTAAAAATGCGTCGTGTTGTAATGTCCCTTCTTTGCTCACCCCTTTTGAGAGATATCGAACTCGAGTCGATGTCTCTCCGAAGGGATGCGCGAAGCCACAACAAGGGCTCTCGCGGAAGACCAGTTTCTTGACATGCCCTTACGAGCATGTCAGGATAAATGCTGAGCGGGAGCATTGACACAGTGGCCCACTATTTAACTATATTCGTTTTGTGTTGTTTTTGTATATAATTTGTGCTTACTGTGTTAATAAAGTATATTTCTTTCTTTCTTTCTTTCATGGACAATTGATTAACCACTGTAGTAGTATACCATCTATGTATTTGTAATAGGTATTGCAATAAACGCGTTTGTAGGTACATACGATGTATTACAAGGCGTAAATATTATTATTAACACTTTATCTTTTATGTTACTCAACATAAACCCTTAGATTAGCACAACATAAATTATAATTCATGCCCGTTACTCTTTTGTTTCTCCCTGACCGTAAAACATATTCCTGGGGCCATTTCTCACATAACCTCAAAGTTCCAAAAGCTTATCACAGACAAGGGAGCACAAAGCTTTCGAGTGGTGCGTAATTTCGCTGAAGATAAACTTCGCCGTTGCTTTATTTCTTTCATTGTAACATTTGTAACCCTTTGTGGGCGGCCATTGTTACCTTTGTATGAGCTTTATGACGTGCAACTTCTGTCGCCTTTAGAGTATTGAGTATGTCCTTTTGCTTATGTTTACAATTTTCCTTACTGTTTGTAAGGTGTTTGAATTGCTGTTTTGTGGTGGGACGGTTTTGTGTCAAATGGCTTTCAGACGTCTTGCAATATTAAATTCGCTTTTATCAGAGAGAGAAAATAAAGTCTTCTGAGTAATTTTATTTATTTTATTAAGGACAGTTTATTAGCATTGTTATTTTGTAGCTGGTGGTTATGTAAGACTGACGCCCTGTGCGCGTGGACGCACAAGGTGACACACGAACCAATCACAGAGCTCTATTCAACGCTGTGCGTTCGAATTGCTGCATCACTTAAGCAAGCATCGTTTGTGAATACGGCCGTGAGATGTTATAAGCGCTAATTAGGTTTACGACTGTTTCAACAGATGCAAAGTAAACAGTCTTAGTGAAACGCCTATGTACTGATGCTGAATATACTAAGAATTATGTTGAATGTGTGTTTTAAGTAAATTGATGTAAGTAAATAATGATAATAAGTGTGTTATTTACTCAAAATGTAGTCCATGTGTGTATGTTAAATTGCTATTATTCCTAATGCATATACTGTCACAGAGTGTCTTGATAATTATGTCCTCTATATTGAATACAACATATTGTTCATTAACCTACAAATTATTATGTTTAACGAGAAAAGTACCTACAATTCGTTACATTTAAATAAAGCTTAGTACATTAAACTTACAGAAATAAAAGTTTTAATGATACAACACTATAGGATATTTTCATAAAATCTAAATCTCCAGCAAGAAACTTCGTTAACATTAGATCTAGAGAAAAAAATTTCTACTGTGATGACGAGCAAGAAATTTTACTTCAGTAGTTTCATTATTTCAATTACTGTTAGGCTGAGTTGCACCATCTTACCTTAATAACTTTGACAAACGTCAATAATCTGTCAAACTCTATACGAACCATACCAACATATTGTTATTATTACGGTTAAAATAAGGTATTGCAACTCAGCCTTAATGCAGTAGGTACCTACCAATTTTTAATGACTTTCTTCTCTCTTTATACCTAGGTACGAGTATCAATTTCAAGGCACCAGTAATGTTTCTATCTTCTTTTATCATCTAGACTCTACATTCGAAGCTATTTCATTCAATATCGCTGGCCAACTCTTCAAAATCAAAATTATCTTTATTTGTATAGACTCATTAAATTAGTACTTACAAATCGTCAAATGCTCTTAAGGAGCCTATTTTTATGTCTCATTCTTTTTTTGCCCTACCAGCGCTTCGAGACAAACATTTGGCAAGTGCTGAGAAGAAGCATCGCAACAAACTCAGTCACCAATCTCAACTTAATATTATAAATGCGAAAGTAACTCTGTCTGTCTGTCTGTTACGCTTTCCCGCTTAAACCTCGCAACCGATTTTGATGAAATTTGGCATAGAGATAGTTTGAGTCCCGGGAAAGAACATAGGATAGTTTTTATCCCGGTTTTTGAAACAGGGACGCGCGCGATAAAGTTTTTCTGTGACAGACAAAATTCCACGCGGGCGAAGCCGCGGGCGGAAAGCTAGTTTTCAATAAAACAACCAAAGTTCCAATAAATAGTTTGTCATCAGCGCAGACGGACGGACTGATTAACACATCTTAATTAACACATCTGCCCTTCAACGGGGCCATTAATCAAGTCTAGGGACTCTGCTTAATCAGTGCAGAAGGTTCCAGCCTTTTAGCTCTGCTTGGCTTTAATTTGTGATGGATTTTGAATTCTTTTAAAGCTGGTTTTTGTGCCTTTAGATAAAACGTAGCTGCGATAGTTAATAATGATGCAATAATTACATCGAGTACCTAGACCCAAAACTAAACAAACGACAGCACATCTTGTTAAACAGCCTGGTATTTTAAAATATTTTGCGACAGAAAAAATATAGACCTATAGACTGTACTATGCTATGTCGAATTGCCTACATACAATGGCACATTATAATAACAGATACTACGTTGAATAAAATCGATCAGTCTGTCATTTCAATATTTTACGAAAATTGTGTTTTCTCCACATTCTCATTTTATATGTCATCTGCAAATTCTTGAATGACAAGTGTATGTAATGCCAGTGATGGATGGGATGAGCACTTATTTAGAACTAGCGGCCGCCCGCGGCTTCGTACGCGTGGATCCCGTCCCGATCCCCGATCCCGATCCCGATTTTACGAAACTCCACCCCCTTAAGGGTGGAGTTTCGTAAAATCCTTTCTTAGCGGATACCTACGTCATAACACCAGTCACGTCGTAACATAAGTTATACAATATATATTTAGATTTCTAGGTAAACTCGGCCTCTTACATACCTACTTGTGTACTAAAAAAGTTTTCTTTAACATTTTTGTCATTAGGCTTTATTAACACTTCGTTTTAACCAAAATTATGTTGTCCACTGCTGGACAAAGGAATCCCCCACAGATTTCGATAAAGATTAGTCCTGTGCTGCCTGCATCCAGGTGCTTCCCATAATTATGACCTCGGTGGACTGGACCAAATACAACGCAATGAAACTTACTCTAAGGCTGGGTTGCATCATCTTACTTTAACTTTAACAAACGTCAAAAATCTGTCCAACTCCATACAAAAAACACCGGTTATCGTTAAAGTTACCGGCAAAGTTAGGTGGTGTTATGAAAAGGCACAGAAATATGTACTCAAGAATATATTAATTTCTAGTCCTTGATTTCTTGAGTCTAAATTATCATTATGCCAACAACATCCTTGAGCCTTTTCTTCATTCTAAGTCACTCTTCATTTATAAAACGAACGAACAACTTAGGCTGAGTTGGACCACCTAATTTTGACCGTAACTTTGACGATAACCGGTGGTTTTTGTATGGCATTTGACACTTTTTTGACGTTTGTCAAAGTTAAAGTAAGATGGTGCAACCCAGCCTAAGTCGCTAGTTTTAATTTCTCTTAGTTTATCATATTGTCTTAATTTAACAGAAAACTAGTTATATTAAATTCAAACTGCAATGTTTTATAATGAAATCAAAGAACTTAATTTGGTATTTGGATTTTAGCTGTCGTTTAATATACGCAAAGTAGCCGTTGAAAATATTTATCAAGCTTTATGGACATTTTGCGCTCCTGCGCCCGCTTTGACGTCAAGTCGCCTGCACTAAGGTGTGGATATGGGCACAAGCTTGGCGATAATAATAATTGATGCTATTTTATTTAAATGTTTCAAGTAGTTATGTAGGTAGAGTGCTGAGAATGGTAGAGAAATTCGAGGCAAATTGGTCACGCACGTAACCAACCCTGTACATTGTTTAAACTAGACAAGTATAATTATGAACTCAAACATTTAGACTAGGCGCAGACCATCGTTTTTTAGTTGGCCGATAGTTGTGCCCGATTTTAAATTGTATGAAGAATCGGCCAAATCAAAACGGTGTAATGTGCGCACTTCCATACATGCCCAATGCCCATACTGATCAACTGCCCGACTAAACAGCTATCGGCCGACGAAAAATCGGTGGTCTGCGCCTAGTCTTAAAATTAAGCAGTAGGTATTTAATTTATGAACTGTGGGATCCAGAAAATAGTTATTAATAACTCTCATTTCTAGTTCAAGAAACCCCTTAACTAGTGTGTAGTCTGAACTGTACTATTCTATTATAAATATAAGTTTCTACTTATATTTTATGTACAAAAATGTTATTAATATAATAGAATCGAAACCAAAGACATCAGGCGTAGTAGTTAAGCTCTCAACACTGCATTAGATCATCATCTAGCTATACTTATTTACTAGTCTCAAGGAAAATATGAATAAAACCCATTTCTACTAACTTATGTTAGAAAGATTCGTTGCACAAATTCCCAATTCGAAACCCATCGTATCCGATCGCAGCCGTTATTTCAATCACCGAAAAAGACCACAACGAAACCAATTCAGTATTCAATATAGAGTTTAAAGAAATTTTCCGCTCAGCGCGCCGCGCGCTCTAGGGCGCACCCTGTATAATATGAAATTGCGCCAAGACGAGAAATTGAGACAGATTTGTAGGAGCAAAATCATTTTAAGACGGCGACGCCGGAAATCCGTCATACAGGGTGCGCACAAAAGTGTAATTAGATTTTTGAGGGTCGACTCTACCGTTTTTTCCCCTGAATCCAGAATAATTTCGCTCTATTCGCAGCACATTTTTCGTTGTGTGAATTTGGCAAATGTTTGCTTACGTGATATTAAATTTGGTTGTTTATAAGTTGTAAATTCAATTGTTTTGAACAAAATCTGCTGATGACGCCGTTTGTTGTGAACCTATTTACTTATTTAGGTAATTGATTTTAGATAATTTGTTTCGATAATAAGTAATTAACTTCTATACAATTAGTTAACAGATCCTTTGTGCAGTGGTTTTTGTTTCATAATTAGGGATAAGCACATTAAAAGAAAAATAATATTCCTTAGGTATGATTCTAACAGATGCTAATACGAGTAGGAAATAATGTAATTGTAAACCCACCTCGCGCAAATAAAAACTGGCAATTTTCCTGACAAATAAAACCAAAGATTATTGTAAATATTCTCAATATTATTCGACTGTTGCCAAGTTTTCTAGTCTAGTCATTTGAGTGAAAAATTTTACGTGTATTATCAAGCACCTAGATAGGTAGGTATAGTAGAAGCAATGCATAGTTTGGATCTCGATATTGCCGTTATGTTTTAAATGTTTCTGAAATTGTTTTCTGTTACTCAAACTTTTAGCATGCATGTTATGAGTATTCTTATTGTATAAACCCAGTTAAGAAGAACATTATGTATGTAATTCACTTTTGAAATAAACGCATTATTATTATATCCAGGCCTTTTCAAGGCGAAAGTGAATAGGCACTTACAGGACAGATGTGTATTGTGTACCATCCTAGACTGCATTTCGATTTTAACACCAGGTGCGATTGCGGTCAAATACCTGTCTTGTAATGCATTTTTTTAAGTCAACTCAAATGTGTTAGATCTTCCTTGTGTATCTTATTTATGCTAAAAGCAAAAAAGGCTAAATCCACAGAAATTGTGGAGCTAAATCAAGCTCCATTACACCGGCAACAAAGGCTACCTCCAACTAAACACCGAACATAAAACCGCGGGCACTAAGCCCTCCCCCAATTCGTTTTCTCTTGATTTCCGACTCCCATCCAAGATATGAGGGCACTTTGCGCCGTAGTGGGAGAAAAAATATAAAGATATTACCAAGGAAAATGGCAGGACATAAATAAACACAAGTGTTACAATCCGCGCTTGGAACGCTCGAATTAATGTTACAACGGATTAGGTCACTGTAACAAGGAATTACGGGTTTGGATTCGAAGGGCTGTTGTTGTGGACGGTTTGAAGTTAAGTGACTTCCACGATTTTCTTAGTTATATTTATTTTATCTTGTTAATTTAACAGCTACTTCATAGCTCATTACAAACTATAGTCATACTCGTAGGTATCTTAAAATAAATAAAGATAAATTAAGTAACGAGTTGTCTTGAGGAAAAGGTACGCTAGATGGGTACCTATTTGAATTCATAGACCAATAAATAAGGTAAAAGACATCTCTAATTAATTCTTATTACTGAAAATCCATGTTATTAGCTTTTAAATCATTATCCACCTTACATCTACAATCTTCGGTTATAAATGGTAGACTTCTAAGTATAACAAACCAAAATTTTCGCGAGAGACGCCGTAGGCAGGGTTGTTACGTAAGAGTAGGCGCACACCGTTGATTTTTCGTCGGCCGATAGTTTAGTCGGGCAGTTGATCAGTATGGGCATGTATGGGAGTGCGCACACTACGCCGATTCGATTTGGCCGATTCTTCATACAATTTAAAATCGGGCACAACTATCGGCCAACTAAAAATCAACGGTGTGCGCCTACTCTATTAGTCCAACTAACAGAAAGGAGCAACTGAAATCAAATCATAATTTTACCTTAAAATGTAAAGCAACAATAAATTTCTTTTTTATAATTCAACTATCGGCCGCCCGCGACTTCGTACGCGTGGATCCCGTTTTACCCCCTTAGGGGTCGAATTTTGGAAAAACCCGTCTTAGTGAGCACCTACGTTCTAAAAGGAACCCCCATGCAAAATTTGTGACTCTGACTTCTGAGATTTCGTGATGAGTGAGTGAATTAGTGGACTTTCGCTTTTATATGTAAATAAAGATACTTAGTGTTATTCAATTTCATGATTAAGAATAATATTTTGAAAATTATAAATAACTTGAAAAAATCGAACTGCCTAAGCCGGGAATTGAACCCACGACTCTTAACGCTAAAAATTAAATAAGAATAATATTTCTTTGAAGTGTTCTTTTCAGAATCTCATTCAGTTTTATTTATTCAAATAAATAATTTGCGATTTCCTGACTTTTGAAGTTTCAATAAAATGATTTGTAGCCGAATAACTTTGTTCGGGAAGTTTCTTAGGCACCGAGAAAGCATATTAATCAAAAACTTCACACTTTGCAACCGTTTTAACTAACAACATGTTCAGTTTAAACATTTAAATTGAAATATTGAATTGAAACTTTATTGAATCGTATTACCTTGAATGACTATGAAATTAATATTTCTGGTAATAAATTAGTAATCCTTTAGACAGTTTGTGAATTATTTGTCAGGTAGGTAAGTATTTTAGATCAACAGCCTCCAATGGTTCAAGAATTTAACTGAGTTAGAGCCAAAGCACTCGATGCATTGCGGCGGCGGTGCGACGCCGGAGCGGTGTCGCTGCGTCATCCAACACATAGAATCAGATAATTTAGAAATATCTGAAATATCTGTGGCCACGGGCCCACGGGCGGCGGTGCGGCACCACGTCGCATCGTGTGTTTTGGCTCTTAGGGGCCCATGTTGGCTCTGTCTGGCACTTGGTTTTTTGTTTTGTTTTTACAAATCAGAGTTTATTATAGTCACTCGCTCAGTCACTTTTAGTCCGAACTTCGTACGAGCGAGAATTGTAATTATTTATTCACAAACTCCTTCATCTTTATTTGTTTGCTACCCCGTCTACTCCCATAAACAAAACACTCGCAAACAAACCCTGTCACTGGGTTAGTTAAACATGATTCCGCCATAATACACACCACCGACACTAGAAGCCTCTCAAGGCGCAACTTTCCAACTATTATTGTCATATTTACTCATGCCACCCTCTCTGTCACACGCCATAAAAGCTGGAACTGGGAGCACAAAAAATAAGGACATATAAACAGTTACATAAACATCGTCAAGAAGCATATCGCCACAGTGGAGTAAGAGTCAGAAATATTACTTTATCAGATCCTATTTCCTAGACAGTGGTGACTGAGTTTGTCGCGGCGCTTCTTCTCAGCACTTGCCAAATGTTGGTCTCGAAGCGCTGGTAGGGTAAAAAGCTTATGAGACATGTAGAGGCTCCATGAGCAGAATATTTGACGATTTGTAAGCACTATACATATAATACTCTATGCAAATAAAGAAATTTTGACTTTGACTATTATTTGATTTTAATCACATTTTGTATTATTCTAAAACCCATCCAAAACCACAATTATTGCTACCCTAAATATTGAAACTATTTCGTTTTAAGTTTATGCCTTACATCACGTGAGTCACTGAGAATCGAATCTTCAAACCACGAACCTGCACCCTGAACGACCACATAACTGTATTATTCTAAAAGTATAAGAATTAATATTATTATGTCGAAGTGAGTTTAAGTAAAGGTAATTGTAAAGATTCATCCAAGTCCATTTAGCAGTTTTTTTTTCATAAAGATGTAATAATCAACCATCTATCCTTACAAACTTTCACATTTAACTCGTGGAAACTTTCAAAGTTAACACTTAAGCAAAGTGGTCGCATGAGACCGCGGTAACAATTGATTCTTATTGTCTCGATTCGCTGGTACTTGGAGGGCAACAATGTGTATTCAAGGCGAGAGTGAATAGGCACTTACAGGGCAGATGTACCACCCAAGACTGCATCCCACTTAACACCAGAGGGCCTAGTGTGAATTTACATCAAATGAGCGCGTCAAAAAATGACATTAAATGTATGACGGATTGTCAGGTGCGATTGTGGTCAAATACCTGCCTTGTTATGCATAAAAAAAATAAAAAAAAACAGCGCCCCTGGCGGGAAACGTTCAAAAATAGAATTTTCATACATTTTTCAATAAACTCACATTTAGCCCACAGGTGCGATTGCGGTCAAATACCTGCCTTCTTATGCATAAAAAATATTTTAGATGATTATTTGAACTCTAGTACCTACATTGTACCTACTTCGTAGAAGCGCAGTTACTTTATCTTTGTACACTGTGACGCCTTGGGAGAAAACAGATAAGAACATTGAGCAACGCATTCTGACGTGACTGAGCCGAGTTTGTGACAATATAACACAATGGAAAGGAAATGTTACACAAACAATACTTAAAACTGAAAGGGGGAACCAATGAGATGTTTGTTTGTTAACTTAACTAGAACAAGTATAAAGCCTGGTCCGTGAGCACGTAGAATTTTGTCCAATGACCCCAAGCTACCCATCCTTATCGCTCGCGTGTAATTATATTTCTGTCGCGACTGTGCGACGGGCGCCCGCAGTGTGTGTGCGAGTGCGACAGCAACATAATTACGCGCGAGCGATAAGGATGGGTAGCTTGGGGTCATTGGACACAATTCTACGTGCTCACGGACCAGGCTTTAGTAAGGGAGAAGTATAAATTAAAATATTAAAGGCGATTAACGCCCGTATTCACAAACACTATGAGGTCTCACAGTGCGCGTGACCGCACAGGATGACATACGAACCAATCACAGAGCTCTATTCAACGCTGTGCGTTTGATTTGCTGCTTCACTTAAGCATAGCAAGCAATACGGGCGTAAGTATCAAATGGACAAAGTAGCTTACATTAATAATAACATACGAAATGAACCTGCCCATTAGTATCGTAATAGCTATGAAATAGTAGAAAGTGTATCAAATATTTATGAGTTAACAATTCCAGTAACTATTTCCATTATTCGTATTTGGAAATTGTTTGAATTCGAGGATTTATCGCGACAGACTTGCAAAAAATTTGTTTACTATCAAAAACATTCAGCCGTATTAAAATGTCTACCTGCAGACTGATTTGTACACTGCTATTCAAATGTAAATTAAAAATGTATTTTTGTTCTTCTTATCTTGACGCTGTGTCATCCTACGCACTTTGTTGACAAAAAATATGCCCTTTTTCACACAGATCCTGTCAATTAACATTGTTCTATTATGCAGGTGGGCGGTCTACATTTCAAGACGTATAAAAATACTGCACAAAAATAATAAAATTTTCCACTAAAATGTTCTTCGAGCCGGTGGGCGTCCTTCGTTTGCCATAAAAAAACATTGCACAAAAATAAATTCGATGGGAAAAAGGCATATAAGAGTATTTCTCAAAAAAAATGTACGTAACGAAACGGTAGTAACGAAATAGTAAGGCCATAAGGCTTGTTATACATTGGCGAAATATTGTGAATGCTCTTCATTTATTCAATTCGAAATATTTGTAAGTATGCACCCAAATACGGGGTAATATTAAGGGGTTAGAAATAAAATAAGGGAGTAATCATTCATACTATTTTAATAACATTATTTTTGTTCCATCATGTTTATCCATTTTGAGTCGTTCTCTGTAAGCTTTTTGCCTTTCGGCATTGGTTTTTGGCGGCATTCCTAAAAAAACAAAAGAAGTAATCACATAAAAACGTAATCTAAATGATTTGATTATTTTTTGCTGGTGGCACTTCTGTAAAGCAGATAGTATCCAATCCTTTTGTCATTGACGCTCTATATTTTTTGAAATAAATTAAGTAGTGAATAATTACTATGCTTAGTCAGGTAATAACAGTATACACTCAGCACTATGTTGTACTCTTTCGTAACGTAACGAAATTCGTAAAAAACGTTACGAAATATTAGACAAAATGAGATCAGAAACAAGTATTTTTTTGATAAAAGCTTGCAACGGGGCGTCTTAGCTAGCTCAGTCTGACACCCCGCTGTTTAGTACTAAGTCCCAGTTCGCCTTCTGCGATGAGGGATGTGTACCTATCCAGGATGCCTACAGGGATATTTGACCAAGGAAACGCACAATCAATAACACAATGGCACTTTATAATCTAGGTTCCACAATAGTTTACTTATTCTAGTTTCACTGACTCTAAATCGCTATCGTTTAATAATGAGCAAGTTTACAAGTACTTTACAAGTTATATCACAATTTACTAATTACAACAAGAGGAATAACGACGCGCCCGGTTCGCGTCCTGTTAGCTAGCTTTCGTATCCGCGAGAGGGGCGGCGCCCTGTGCGAGGTTTATCGAGTGTTAGTCTGGATACTTATAACTAGGGGGGTAGGATGTGGTCCGATTAGCTCGAGCCAGAGACCGAAGCCTCAATAGTGAGCGCGACCACTGGGGAAAGGCGTTGGACCTACGGGGCGAGGGGGTGTGAAGTTCAGGAAGGGTTAGTAGGGAACAATGTGGATAGCTATTCGCTAGGGACTCTTTGCAATGCAGCCGAGGGAATGATAGACGCGCGCGCGAACGTCTGGCTGTTACAATGGCTCCCGAGCGAATGCTAGGCGCCCGCGGTCGCCGCCGTCTCTTATATTAGCTCGGTCCGTGCGGCGTGCGGCCGCGCAGCCGTAGGGTTGTCAAAATCTCCGTGCTCGGTGCTAGGGCTGTCGATGCGTCGCGGGGCGCGTCACATCCTCCCTTGTTTTGGAGATTTTTACCTGGAAAAATCACAAGTCTGGTACATAAAGGTTCTTCAAGAACAACTAAAATTCATGTTAATAATAAGTTATTTTTGGGTAACTTCATAACGAGTAAAAATTAAAATATAAAACATGACTGAACTTGTGCTTGATCATTAGCCCAATAATAACTCTTTATTTAAAACATGACGGGACATTAATTATTTACTTATAACAATATTAGCTAACTTGGTCTTGAAACAATGTTATTAAGATACCCTTAATATTTTTTTTTTTTTGCTTACAATGAACTAATTAAACGCTAATTTTAGCTAACTTAGTTTTGAAACAATGTTATTAAGATACCTTTAATTTTATTTTGCTTACAATGAACTAATTAAACCCTAATTTTGGTTAACTTAGTTTTGAAACAATGTTATTTAGATACTTGTAATTTTTTTTTTGTTTGCAATGAACTAATTAAACGCTAATTTTAGTTAACTTAGTTTTGAAACAATGTTATTAAGATACCTTTGACCTTTTGTTTACAATTAACCAATGAACTAATTAAACGAGTCTGTTGTTTACTTTGTTATTACGAGTATTCAATTATTATTTAAAATATTTATTTAATACAATAATAGTATGCATGGCACTTGTTATTATTATTTCTAGTTTACTAGTTTAATTATTTAAATTACCATACTCAGAATAGGCATCTGGTTAATGTTAATAATTTCTATAATTATTAAAAGTTATACAAGACAATGGCAGTTAAGGGGTTAAGTTTTAATTACAATAATATTATATCTTAACGTAAATGGAATGCAGCCTGGCGCGGCGCGCAAACATTAGGCAGGTAAAATCTAGTTATGAGTCATCTAGTAAGCGAGTGCTGTTGATCGCCCGTGGCGTATAGAAAAAATGCGTTTCACTGATAATATGCAAATGAGTTCGCTCGGTGAATCGTTCTTACAATGTTTGTTTACTACGAGTATTTAAAAGTTATCGAGAAACTGGTAGTACTATTGACGCGTAGCAAACCGGTTTGTTATTTATGTGAGTTTAGGTTGCGAGTTACGAGTAAATAACAATGCGATTTGCGTCAATAGTTATTTAACGAGATTAAATAGAACACTTTAACTATTTAAATTATACAGGGTTATTATCTAATGATAATTAATACTTCTAGTTTATTGATAAATGTGATATTTAACGAGATTAAATTCGAGAACTGAATGATCTAGATCATACAGGGTTGTTATGTAATGTTAATTAATACTTGTAGGTTATTGATATATGATATTTAACGAGATTAAATTCAAGAACTGAATGATCTAGATTATACAGGGTTACTATGCAATGTTAATTAATACTTTTACATTATTGACTTGTTTTTAATATTGATGAATTTACTTTAACGAGAACTGACTAGACAATTACTATACTTTGTATCTATCTATTAGAAACCTAACTTAGGTATAAAGTTAAGCTACGAGTAAATGTTACTGGCCTTGTTTAGCTGGTTCTGGATTTGGCCGCGCCTCTTCTTTCTCCCCGGCCGCCTCCTGGTCTGGTCCTCAGCTCGGGTCGGCTCCTCTCCAGGGCCGGACTCGCGCCAGTCCAGGTCTTGTGGGTGGTCGACGGTGTCGACCTCGAGGATTTCGGTCCAGTCGGTGGGCCAGTTCGATGATCTGGGTAGTGGTCTACTCGGGTCTGTAGACGCTGCGCTCCAGGGTTTGCGTGCGTTGTTAACTTGGCAGGTTTTGCAGTTCTTGACGTACGTTGACACATATCTGTACATACCGGGCCAATAATATCTCTGTGATATTTTGTTCAGTGTTTTTGCTGTTCCTAGATGGCCTGCGGTTGGTGTATCGTGGTTTTCCTTCAGAATCTGGTCTTTTTCATTGTTGTTTATGCATAATTTCCAGTCTGATGATTTTTCTGTTCTTTGTCCGTATGCGTGATTTATTATTTTCTTGTATAATTTTCTGTTTGACATTTTATAATCTTTGTTTCCGTTTTTCTGTAGTTCTTGAATTTTCTTTTGGATCCAGTCTTTTTTTGTTTCTTGTTTTAAGCATGTTACGTGTTTATTTATTACTTCTTGACTTTTAGGGTTCCGTGAACAGTATTTTTTCTTGATTGGTTTTTCGTGTGCGAGTTTGATCTTGTGTTTTTTCTTACTTGACAGTGTTTCGGCCATTTCGTATGTAGGTACGATGTTGGCTTCTGTAGTTTTTCTTGACGTTGTTCCCACTTGTTCCCCTTGCTTGGTACTCTCTTTAGGCCATTCTATTTTGGCTCCTATTCTGTTCAATATATCCATGCCTATCAGTATACTCGTGATTTGTGGATGATATAACACTTGGTGGTTTATTGTTTTTCCCTTTATATTTATTTCCAAGTCTAGTGCTTCTTTTATTCGAGTTGTGTGCCCATCTGTCATGCTAGCTGTTATGCTTACTGTTTTCGGTTTCAGGTTTCTTTTTACGAATTTCTTGTACACTTGGTCGTTGATGTATGATCTTGTGGCGCCGGTGTCTACGAGTGCTTGATATTTTTCGCCTAGTATCGATACATCTACGAAGGGACGGTTATCTTTAATTTGCGGACTTGTGTTTATTGTCATGGACTGTGTGTACTCACTTGTTTTCTTACAACACTGTTTACTCATTTTGCCGATCTTGCCACAACCGTTACAAAATAGTACCTTTTTGCTTCTGCAATCTTTCATCGAGTGTCCGTGTTTTCCACAGCTCCAGCAGAAAGTATTTGTGTTGTAATTGTGTATGTATGATGCCGTCTCCTTGTGTTCTTGATTTATGCTTGTTTCGTGGTGATCATTTCGTGGTTTTCTTTCTGTGAAGCTAGTTTGACGTTCTGCTGTGACATTCTCGTAGTCGTTTGCCAGTTGTATCAGTTTGCTTACCGAGTCTGCTTCTGATTTCTTGATATAAAACTTGTATTTTGCGTTCATGTTTTCGTAGATTCTATTTGTTTCTTCTTCTTTTGACATTTTCGCGTATCTGCGCATGAGTGTTTGTATTTCAATGAGGTAGTCTGTGAATTTTTGGCGGTGATGTTGCCTATAATTCACTATTTTAGCTAACAGGTCACTGTCACGGCTCACAAATGTCAATGTGAAGAGTTCTATGAATTCGTTCCATGTAGTGAACGAGTTTTTATTATTTCTATACCACAGTACGGCCTTTCCTTTCAGGAATCTGGGGAGCACTTTGAGCACTTTATCTGGTTTGACCTCGCCCGATGACATGAGTTCGTCCAGTTGCTCTAAAAACTCCACTGGGTCGTTGTATGTGTCAAAACTTAGGTTCCATCTGTCCGTTATGTTTTCAGTCTGATCTACGGTGTACGACATGTTTGGTTCTTGCTGCATCTCTGTGTCTTCAAAATCGGTTTCTGACTCACTGTTAGACTGTTCTTCGGAGGATTTATTGGCGGACTGGACGGGTTGACGGGACTGCTTGGTTCTGAGTACTTCTGTGAGGTTCTGTCTCAGTTCTTGTACGGTTCTGTTCTCCGTTTTTATGTTTCTTCTTTTGCACTCGTTCTCAAGTTCTGTCTTCTTGAGTTTGTATATCCAAGATGTCGGTTCTGACATGTGTGATTATCAATTTGGTGCGAAGTTTTGCTTTCCTTGTGGTCTTTCGCTTCTCTAGCGATCTGGTGATCCCTGTAGGTTCCGTGGGTTATTTAGTTGGGCGCCATTGCAACGGGGCGTCTTAGCTAGCTCAGTCTGACACCCCGCTGTTTAGTACTAAGTCCCAGTTCGCCTTCTGCGATGAGGGATGTGTACCTATCCAGGATGCCTACAGGGATATTTGACCAAGGAAACGCACAATCAATAACACAATGGCACTTTATAATCTAGGTTCCACAATAGTTTACTTATTCTAGTTTCACTGACTCTAAATCGCTATCGTTTAATAATGAGCAAGTTTACAAGTACTTTACAAGTTATATCACAATTTACTAATTACAACAAGAGGAATAACGACGCGCCCGGTTCGCGTCCTGTTAGCTAGCTTTCGTATCCGCGAGAGGGGCGGCGCCCTGTGCGAGGTTTATCGAGTGTTAGTCTGGATACTTATAACTAGGGGGGTAGGATGTGGTCCGATTAGCTCGAGCCAGAGACCGAAGCCTCAATAGTGAGCGCGACCACTGGGGAAAGGCGTTGGACCTACGGGGCGAGGGGGTGTGAAGTTCAGGAAGGGTTAGTAGGGAACAATGTGGATAGCTATTCGCTAGGGACTCTTTGCAATGCAGCCGAGGGAATGATAGACGCGCGCGCGAACGTCTGGCTGTTACAATGGCTCCCGAGCGAATGCTAGGCGCCCGCGGTCGCCGCCGTCTCTTATATTAGCTCGGTCCGTGCGGCGTGCGGCCGCGCAGCCGTAGGGTTGTCAAAATCTCCGTGCTCGGTGCTAGGGCTGTCGATGCGTCGCGGGGCGCGTCACAAGCTGTTACAGCAAATATAAAAGCTTAATAAATGTTCGTACCACACGTATTACAAAAAATGGTTAAATGAAGACTTATCGTTCTATATAAAATCGCTGATTTTACTTCCTGTTACGAAAAAGTAATCCCTCAAAACACACACGTTTTCACTGATTTTCGCGATAGATTTAATGGCGGAGACGTCAGGCCAACAGCCATTCAGAGTGCAGCTATTGTTGTCCGTGTAAAAAAAATATGGAATTGTTCAGAAACCATGGGAAAGTAGAAATAATCGTAACTAAAGAGTAAATAACGAAATAGTAAATGAGAGCGACTCATTTTGTTTTTTTGCTTTAAATTGCCAATTCATTATGACACCCCATAGAAAATCAATTTGATACGGAAACTGCGATTACTGTAGAACGATAATACAAAGAAATTTACAGTAATTTAGTTACGTATCGCATTTTATGAAACAAAAACACATGAAAAAGCTAGGGTGGCAAACAGGTTTTTGTATGAAAGGTAAAAAAACCGGCCAAGTGCGAGTCGGGCTCGCACACCGAGGGTTCCGCCGTACAAACGTAGCGGTTTACAATTTATGACGTATTAAATCAAATTACTTACTTGATTCCGTTGCGAGTAGTGGCGAATTTCAAAATATGCGGTATGATTATTTTTTATTTATTTATTTTTCCTATATTTGCATTATAGGTAGGTACCTACCTCAGCGTTTTGAATTTTTGCGTTGATTTAGAATTTCTCACAGTTTAGAGGCAATTAGATTTAAGAAGTGTTTGATATGAATTTCAACTTTAATATCTCTACGCGTTCATGTGAAAAAGGGTAGGTAGTAAGTTTATAATTATTAAAAAAATATTTTATGTCATATAAGCAAAAATAATATTTTAAATTTTACATAACTTCAAATTTATCATTTTCGCAATTTTTCCTTTATCTGTACTATATAACGTTGCTTCGTGCCGAATTTCAAGATTCTGAGTTCACAGGAAGTACCTTGTAGGTTTTGATTCCCTAGCGTGTGACGGAAATTCGTCTAAGGTGTCGGTATAAACTGCTGTATCTTTTGATCGCGTTAACTTAGAAGTATGATTTTTTTACTTCTTAAAGGGACAATAGATCTAGGTATTTGGTATAAATTTCAATTTGATACCTTTATTCGTTCGTGAGAAATAAGGTAGTAAGTTTCATTTTATTAAAATATTTTTATTATATTATATAACTAAAAAAATGTAATTTTCGCAATTTTTCCTATATTTGCATTATATGACAATGCTATATGCCAAATTTCAAGATTCTGAGTTTACGGGAAGTATCCTGTAGGTTTTGATTCCTTTGCGAGTGTCGAAAATTTGTTGAAAATATCGACATAATCGGCTGTATCTTTTGATTGGCTTGGCTTAGAAGTTTGATATTTTCACAGCTTAAAGGGACAATAGACCTGAGTATTTCATGTGAATTTCAGCTTGATACGTTCACGCGTTCTTGAGATAAAGGGTCTTGACAGACGGACGGACGGACAACAAAGTGATCCTATAAGGGTTCCGTTTTTTCCTTTTGAGGTACGGAACCCTAAAAAGGACTATTTTTAAAATATCTAAATATTTGGTAATAAGTAGGATTATAGCTATAATTCTTCGTTATCTTAAAGATTAATATTCATCCTTCAAAATTGTGTATGTGTTTTTTTTGTGTGATGATTTATAAATATAAAACTTTTGAACTGTTTCAAAGCACACTTTTTTTTTCAAAATGTACATTTTTTTTGAGAAATACTCATAAACAGCATAAAGTATGCGTTTAAAGACGCATAAAAATATTGCACAAAAAATAAAGTCAGTGAAAAAAGCCCATACAAAGTGAGGACGCAACGACCACCTATATCCGATCTGCCACGAACACCATTCGGGCAGTTAACAAAGAGCCGAAAGTTTCCTGTATTGCAATCGACACCCGCTCTGTCCGGCCAAAACTAACCCTGCCGCTGACACTTTTTAATTTGAACTTTCACCGTTTGTTTACGGTGGGCGCGAACTCTGAACTGCGCAAGAAAAAAATTGTGCGATCGTTGATTGTTTTTGCGAATGGTTTTTTGGGAAGGCACAATCGATAAAGTTCACCTTTTTGTACGGATCATTCTAATATGTGTGCAATAAAGTCTTTAAATAAATTCAAAATTCAAATTCAAAATTTATTTATTGGAAACAAGAAAATTTGTACATGAAAAAGCGTGTACGATAATAGCCGCAATAGTTTCAGAGAACTGTGGTGCGACTACTAACGCCCACTTCCGTAAAAATATTCCATAAACATACTACTTTAGGCGTGCTGTTTGAATGTGTGTGATGTGTGTATGTGTGTGGTGTGTGTATGTGTGTGGTGTGTGTATGTGTGTGGTGTGTGTATGTGTGTGGTGTGTGTATGTGTGTGGTGTGTGTATTTGTGTGTTGTAAGAGTGTGTTGGCTTTTAAAAATATAGAACCCAAGTTACCCGTTTAAGAGATTTTCAATCTCCTGATAAGTGAGCGTATGAAGCCATTTATCAGTCACAATTTTACATTCACGCAAGGTAAGTTTGTAGATGTTGAGAAGTCTATTAATTTTATTATATAATTTAGGACTCAGGAACCGATATTGTCGACTAGCCACTCCAAGTACGCAGGACTCCAGTCTGCACACTTTGTCATGTCTTCGGGTCTTTTCTTCCCGGTTAGATTCGAATACCAGACCAGCGTGTTTGCGGAGTACAGTTTGCATGATAAAAGAGTGTCTTACTCTTGGTAACTTACAAAAAGCATATAGTTCGTTGGTTGGAAAACGAATGGGGTTGTGAGTCATGACTTTTAAGACAGCTCTTTGTGCCCTTTCCAGGCGTAGGAAAGAGGTCTTACAAGCGTTACCCCATGCTGTGATACAGTAGGTCAATACTGAGTGGGCAAGAGCATAGTAAACAGTCCTGAGGGTGGTGAAGTTGGCTGAGGTTCGTAAATTTCTAAAAACAAAAATCAGCTTTCGAACCCTTGCAACTAGTGATGTGATCTGACAGTTCCAGGACAACGTACTATCTATCATTACGCCTAGGTATTTAATGCTATTAGTTCTGGAGATACTTACACAGTTGCAGCTCGCATTTACAGCAGATATTCCACACTTGTGTGCAGTTATATCAAACAAAGAATCAGGTTGGGAAGCAAGTCTAGGAGCAAAGGTTATAAATTTGGTTTTGTCAGTATTGAGGGTAAGCAAATTTACTGATAACCATTCCATGACTGTCTTCAAAGCAGATTCCGCACGAGTACGCGTTTCTGACCAATTAGATCCTTGAACCAAAATCGCAGTATCGTCAGCATACGTAATGATTCTGGAGTGATCCAGTGACATCATACAAAGGTCGTTAATGTAAATTAAAAACAGAGTAGGGCCAAGAACACTACCCTGAGGAACACCATAAGTGATACATACATCTTGACTGGTAAAGTTATCAATTTTTACTACCTGAGAGCGTTCACTTAGATAACTCACGAAGATATCAAGAGCCAAACCTCTGACACCTATCCTCTCCAGCTTTTGAATCAAAATCGGGACCGAAACAGTGTCAAAAGCTTTTGACAGGTCAAGGAAGATAGCAATAGTCTTTAATTTTTTATTTAAATTTGATGCCACATCGTCAACTAACGCGAGTACTGCGTCTTCAGTACTTTTGCCGGACCTGAAACCAAATTGATTATCTGCTAGGATATTATGTGAAGTTAGAAAAGCAACGAGTCTTTTGTTGATGATTTTCTCTAAAAGTTTTGACAAAATAGTAAGCATAGATATGGGTCTGTAATTATTAACACATGACGCATCTCCACTTTTGTGTATCGGATGTACAAGTGCTTTTTTAAAAACTGAAGGAAAAGTACCGGTCAAGAGGCAAAGATTAAAAACATGGCATATAACAGGCACCAGGATGTGTCTAGCGGCCCTGATGAGTTTAGAGGGGATCCCGTCCCATCCCGTAGCACAATCTAGGTTAAGTCCAAGAATCAAACACTCAATTTCGTTATTATCCGTTGTGAAAACAGCCATGGAGTCAGAGGGTGAGGCTAGTGAAGACGGTTCAGGTACAGTAGGGCAACGCCTGGTGGCTACGATTCTGGACGCCAGGTTTTTTCCCACATTAGCGAAAAAGGAGTTTACAAAATCTACCGAGCGAGATGGACTTTCGTTTACGGATAACAGTTTAGTGGCAGTTGACGATGTCTGTTTCAAATTGGCGATTGATTTAATTAGATTCCAAGTGGCTTTGGGATTTTTGCTGTATTTCTTGAATTCTGCACTTTCAAACTCTCGTTTAATTTTTTTAAGTAAATTGTTGCAAAAGTTTCTATATCGTCTGTAGGTGATTTTCAGGTTGTCGTTATAGGGGTTCCTCTTAGATTGATGGTGAAGTCTATCTCGATTTCGTATACAACGTAACAGTCCCGGCGTAATCCAGGGTTTGATGATAAGGTTTCTACTCGAAGTCCTATGTGTACGAGTATTATTTCTGACCACTTCGGATAAAATACCAACCAAAAGAGTTGCTGCTTCAGTTGCAGTGTTGGTGGCTAGGACTGGTGAGAAATCAGTTGTTTCGAGGTCTGTTACACATGCAGGGATGTCAGTACGCGTAGCAACTCTTTGGGTCCTTGAGGTTACTGATTCAATATTACAAGCCATGAGCATTGGAGCGTGATCAGTTATAAATGAGTCAAGGATAAGTGTAACAGCCGGTTTATTGGATTTGATGATAGCGTGATCCAAACAACTATTACCACGTGTTGGCAAGAGGTGACCTGGTAGCATTGCGTGGGATGCAACTGTGGTGAGGTATGTATCAGAGTTCAGGTCCGTGCTACCATGCGAAATGATAAATAAATAAATGATATTATATTCAAACTTGTTCATATTTTTAAGTCTGTTTTTTTATCTCAAATTATAATGTTCAACGAACAAGATGCTGCAACATTATGATACCATACAAAAAACAGCGTGGAAAATATGAGAAAATCCTAATTTTCCCTTTTGTTTCGATTGCGATCTGAATTCTTTGCTTAAGTTTTTGTTAAGCAATATTTTGCACTGAAAAAGGAATTTTTAAACCCAGGAATCAAACAAGAAAAATGAAGTTTTTTATTGAGTACCTCGTGTTGGTTGTCCAAATAAATAAAATAAACTAAAATAATAAAGTCCAGTTTCTTGAAATAACACATACAGTAATTATAATATTTATCTTATTATAATTTATGTGTTATTTCAGGAATCAGAAATCTGCGATGAGACTGTATATTAAAATATAACTTACCACAGGCTTGAATCTATCCTACTAATATTATAAATGCGAAAGTTTGTGTGAATGTTTGTAACTCTTTCACGCAAAAACTACTAAACGGATTTTGATGAAACTTTACAGTACTATTGTTTATAACCCAGAATAACATATAGGCTATAATTTATGACGATCTGTGACAAACTAAAGTTCACGCGGGTGAAGCCGCGGGCAAAAGCTAGTAATAAATAAATGATGGACAAAATTATGCTTCGTTTGCATCTATGAAATACATACCTAACTATAACCAAAAATATTTTCAAAATACCCAACTTAGTCTATTTGATATTGCAGAGTCATGTTGCAATCCCAACCCAGATTGCCTGTTGATTTTATGATGCGGTGGGATGTAAAATTTTACGCGTACAAAGTTGTTACAGTTTTTTGCGTTTTTTGAAACAACAAACATAGCATGGACAGTATTTTTTAGTCCCAACTTTGTTTGTATGAGTCCATTCGTGTATTTTTGTTGTAGGAATTTAAGTTGAATAACACGGGTGGTTAATAAAAATTGAGTTTATCAAATAGGTGTTCTAGCTGACCTAACGGTTTTAGTTTTGGTCGGTTAGTTTGAGGGTTGCTAGTTCGATTCCCGTTGATTCATGGACAATTTTTTTAATTTTGAACCCACACACAAACTAAACTCATAAAAAAATTAAAAAACTAATTTATTTTTGCAAATAGGCTTTTAAAAAGCACTTTTACACGTCTCAATATTAACCCTACCACTGCTTCGGGACAATAAATAAATTAATAAAAATTTATTGATATCTTTGGATATTATTAAATGTATAAAATATGAAATAAATTCGCCCGCACTTGCGTTGTGTGCAAACAAAAGAAAAATGAATTTTCAATGTAACATTAAAGAAACTGTTGAATAACCTGCAATTCTCGAGTAAGTAGTAAAGGTAATATTTTTTTATTTTATTTAAAACAAATGAGTCATAAAGCAAAATTTTCTCACTGAAAGGGGTGTAGCCCTTCGTTCGTTCGTTTCAGCCGAAAGACGTCCACTGCTGGACAAAGGCCTCCCCCAAGGATTTCCACAAAGACCGGTCCTGTGCCGCTCGCATCCAGGCACCTTCCGCGACTTTCACCAGATCGTCGGTCCACCTAGTGGGAGGCCTGCCCACGCTACGTCTTCCGGCTCGTGGTCGCCACTCAAGAAGTGTAGCCCTTCAGTATCAGCGAATCGAGATACAATAGAAATCAATTGTTACTGCGATCTCATTAGACCACTTATGGTTCCACGAGTTACTTAAATAAATCTTTGTCTCAATTATTTTTGATAGCGTTTCGTATGCCATTAACATCTTTCCAAGCTCTTAGCATAATATCAACTTATTCTCATCCATTTCTCAGTGTACCCGTATGTACATTTGCAGATTACATTTCAACTTTTGAATATAGTTTGAAATGCGCTATGTTCGCGAACTGTTTTAGAATAATTTATTTTCATCTTTGTAGAGTATGGAAGATTTATTTCTGTTGAAATGAAACTGCATATTGTATGAGAAATATAATTTTAGCCCATCAGAAAGTTACATTTATTTGGAATCTGAGAAAATTTTGAAATATTTTACTATATTTTGAGATAAAATTATAAATACCTTTATTATTTTTTAAAGATAACCGTAAAAATATAACGTGCCTTTCGTAGTATGAAATTTCATTCTCCGGAAAATGTACTTGTTTCACAGTTGTAGGTACTGGGTGAAATTACGTAACTCATTATTAAATTTCATGAATCCCATTTGGAAAGTGAACGAATCGAGTTCTGTAACCAATACAATCATCAAAACATGAAAAGTCCCACCAAACTAAGCAATTCGCTAAACAGAAAATACTACACTACTATTTTTAGCTAAGAAATAAACAAAGCTACGTTTTTAAATAACACGCTATTATTAATTTAAACGCTGCTCATCATCATTACCAAAATGTGCTTTTATTTTACTAACAAAAGGATCTTTGTCGCAGTACTCTAATATTTAGTCACTGCAGCAAAAAGAAGCATACTGTATCGTTCATTTTAATAGTCCCAGTCAAAAAACTCCGGTAGCACACCGGTCGCGAATCGCAGAAATATATTATTCGATCAATCATCCCGACGGTTGCGCGCGACGTGTTGTTAGCGACGTGTTGCACGAAACACGTTAAAAATAATGCCAATTTGTCGTTACCTACACGTTGGCGCTAATTTTCTTTGTTATGTGGACACCTTCGCGGGCAGACAGTGGTGACTGAGTTTGTTGCGGCGCTTCTTCTCAGCACTTGCCAAATGTTGATCTCGAAGCGCTGGTAGGGTAAAAAGATTATGAGACATGTAGAGGCTCCTTAAGAGCAAAATGACGATTTGACTTTGAAGAAATTTTGACTTTGACTTTGACTTTGAACTGTGGTTGCCGTTTTAGGATTACTAGGCCAAGAGATCTCAGATGGATTTCAGCTCTTACCTAAATATAGTCATGCGCCTACTCCTATGTTTTTCTGATTAATTTATTTCCTGGGCCAATTACAGTTTAACTTTCCTCTGGGACAAATTGACCTTCACTGGTTGGATTTTTACTGGCGGTAAAGATGTAGATCCTGGCTACACAAGAGTTGCAACTGTGGGACCGAGAGGTGGTAATAGTCTCACAGTAAGGCGCCTCTAACTTGTTTGCATAATAATTTGTTTCCACCTTAACCGCTAAAGGCAAAAATTTGGTGTAGGTAAAATTTGTAAAAAAAAACTATTAAAAAGGAATGATTCCAACCGGCCAAATTTGGAAATTATTTGACGAGGTATATTTAGTAAAAGATGCGATGTGAAAGAAAACGTTTTTAAAAAGGGTTTGAAGGTTACATTAAAGAGTCACGTCACTCTTAACCTTAAAACTTCTTTGATCCATTGTCAATATTCCAAGAACTCAAAAAAGATAAGCAAAAAGTGCTTTTTGAACTCTTTAAGACATTTTAATAGCGCCAAATTCCATAAAGTCGTCTTACTAGAATTCTAGGTATCATAAAGAACGTTGGATCGTTCGCCAATTATGCAGCACAGCATGAGACAGCTGCCGTCAGATTTTAATAATGCTTCAATTTCAATTAAAATCA
Organism: Ostrinia nubilalis; assembly: GCF_963855985.1. NCBI lineage: Eukaryota > Metazoa > Arthropoda > Insecta > Lepidoptera > Crambidae > Ostrinia > Ostrinia nubilalis. Next base: position 2,125,127 of record NC_087101.1, read on the forward strand.
CGAATTCGGAAGAAATTCCATTATAAGTTTCGTATTCAGTCCAGAAGTGGCACGGTTTATTACACCTAGCTTTTAATGAGAATCTTGAGACTTCACAAGGCACTAATGTTTTTTTTTTTAATAATACGTCAAAAATCAGCCCAGCACTTGACATTCAAACTTTAGATAATGAATGACATTGACATGACATTTTTTGCGCATATTTTAAAAAATAGAAAGACAAAAAATATCTTGTGATAAGTGAGATAAAAACTTTCAAATGGAATTGAATAAAAATGAATATATTTTAGAATAGTCGTAAAACTCAGACAATAAGCCAATCCTGACTATAGAATAGCTTCAAAGGGGTTAAATGAAAAATTGGGAAACCGTTAACCTGCGACTACGCTGCTCCCAAAAAGCGAACTTGAAACATTTGACAGGCAAAATAACCGTTTTTCTCCGAGCCCACACCTAAAGCCGTGTTCTATTTTCAAAAAAATTCACGATGGAAACGAAACCCAGCACGGCCATTATTCTAGTCTGGGCTAAAACAAAACGTTCGTACATCAAAATGCATCGGGTCTGGGCTCTGGATGGGAGTGACTCATGAGAGGGATTCGAAAAATTTTGTGCATTTCGACGCACTGTGCAGTCTTAATTTACGAAAATAGGCTTTGGGTAAAACAATGGATAACAAAGTCAGATTTAACCCTTAATTAGGCGCATGGGGTCAAGGCCACTCCAAATTAAAAAAAAAATGTTTTACAGTGATTAGAGCGCGCTCGCACTCTTTCTAGCTTCCTCACTCCCCGCGGGGTACCCAAATTAGTCGCATCCAAAACATCAACGCGCACGCACGTATCGCTGCTGTCTAGAGTGCTGACCCCATGCGACCAGTTACGTTACATTTTTTGGAGGAGGTAAGTTTTAACTATTATGTTTTCTTTTAGTTTATATGAGTATATTGTTAATTATTTTTGTGTGTATGTATGTATTTATATACTACGTAATGGTTTTATGTGATTTTGAGTTTATCTTGATTCTTTTTCCTTTTTTTCTTAGTTTTTTACCGATTTGAAATGTCTAACGAAAGACAAATATTGAAATGGCTGGAAGAAGTGTCCGATGAAGAGCAAGATGTAGCTGGTTCGGATTCGAAAGACTAAACGGTAAATGATGCTGCTATTGATAGTGCTCATGATTCATAAAGCGAAATTGAAGAGTCCGAAGATATTCAAGACATCCCTGAACCATCGGAAGGTAACTTTTTTTTATCTCGACATACTCAGAGAAATGGCCCGAAAGTGAAATGGTCTAAAGTACCACCATCTAACACAGTAAGGACCCGAGCACAAAATATTATTCTTCATTTACCAGGAGTCAAAGAGTATGCAAAGAACGCCAAATCTCCCCTTGAATGCTTTCAATTGTTCTTTGACAGTGTGGTTATTGAACTTTTGGTCACAAATACCAATTTGTATATAGATAAAATAAAGGAAAAGTTCGGAAGAGATCGTGACAACAAAGAAACGCCTCCGTGAAGTTCATGATGTGGACGAGACGGTCCAACAATCGACAGCTAAGCGCGGGCGCTGTTCATCATGTCCTAGAAAGAACGACAAAAAACTGCCAACAAAATGCTTCTAATGTCATAAATTTATTTGTCCGCAGCACTCGAGAGTTTACTGTGTCGGATACAGAACAGAAGACTCCGCTGATGAGACTGATTAGTTATTATTTTTTAAGTTGATCTCGGCCATGCCAAAAAAATAGTTTTGAGAGAAGGGTTATATTTTTTTATTTTTTTAATAGATATAATGTTCCAGTTATGTTTTTGTTTCTTAAAGTTAATTATATTAAAGAACTTTATTAATTACTATAAAATACATTTCATTTTATTTCTTTTCAACCGACTTCAAAAAAGGAGGAGGTTCTCAATTCGACCCGTATGTTTTTTTTTTTTTTTTTTTTCTATGTTTGTTACGCGATAACTCCGCCAATTATGAACCGATTTGAACAAATCTTTTTTCGGCGTATAGGTAATACCTCAAGGGTGGTCCCATTTAAATTTAATAATAGAAAAAACAACCCCCAAGGGTGGAAAATTGGGGATGAACTTTTTTATACGCAATATCTCCGCCGATTATAAATCAATTTGACTGATTATTTTTTTGTTGAATAGGTATTATCAAAAGGGTGGTTTCATGCGAATTTGAAGAAAATATTTCACCCCCAAGGGTAGAAAATTGGGGATGAACTTTTTTATACGCAATATTTTTAATTTTTAGTTTTTTTTTGTGTTCACGCATTTGAAGTCGGTTTTATTTTTTTTAAAAGTTAATTATAGGTATGTGGAAACGATCATAGCAAATGTTGTGATAGGGATAGAGAGATGCGATTTTTGGTTTTACAAAGGTAATACGATAGAGAATAATATAAAGTAATAAAAACCAACTGTTATAGGGGCATTTTTTGGAGAAATTTATCAAATAACCAAAAAACACGAATTTAAAAGCAGATTTTTTTCAAAAAGTATAATTTTTTATTATTGATACTCCTTTCCCAATATTTGTTTGGGGTCACTCAAGACCCCATGCGCCTAATTGTGTGATTTTTTTAATGCGCCTAAGTAAGGGTTAAAGATAAAAACTGATGAAAGATGTTTTTATCTTGATCGATCTAGTCTGGAAGCGTGGGATATGCATTCGTCAAGCATTCAAATAGTGCACAGTGGTAGCTTGTGCTCTAAAACATTACAATATTTATTTACCTACATTATGTATTAACTCTTAATTGCTGTCACACCATATTATTATTGCATATAGAAATAATATTCATTTATTTATTAACAGTTAAAAAGAATTACTTTTATTCAAACAAAATTATTGCCAATTTAAAGAATCATTTATTTAACATTCATCATAAATCTTAAAAAAAAAAACAATAATATTAAAAAAAGGACTTTTCATTGAAAGTCACTACAAATTGTCCAAATCACTTGAACAGACAAGATTACTGATAACGAACTGGAAAACCCGGAAATCCCTAATATTCAGTAATAATAACGTTACCCATTGTCCAAAATGTATTTCCACTAAACTCGTAATCAAACTAGAGAGAGGAACCGTAGATGGGTGTGAACAATAGCAAACCTAATTTCATTTGGTATGGCCACACAAAGGGACGCCACGGAAAAGGAGGAAGCTGCGAAAAATTGGTATGGGCGGCCGATGTCGCTTAGGGCGGTTTGAAATACACCTTAATAGGGGCATTGCATTGAATGGTTAATAAGTTTCCGTTCATTTGTTTTGTGAGTGAGTTTTCAGTTACTGTTATTTGTGACGCAACTAGTTATTGTGTGGAAATAATTGTTAATACTAATTTAGTCTTTATCGTCAGTGTAGTTCTAACAGTGTGGCTCTCATGTAAACTTGATTTATTGGACCTATGCACTGTTATAACTCATCATAATATGATATGACGTGATTCTCTGGGTGTACAAAGATACTAGCTATCCGGCCGCGGCTTCGCCCGCGTGGAATTTAGTCTGTCACAGTAAAACTTTATCGCGCGCGTCCCTGTTTCAAAAACCAGGATAAAAACTATCTTAATTCCTTTCCCAGGACTCAAACTATCTTTAAGCCAAATTTCATCAAAATCGGTTTAGTGGTTTAGGCGTGAAAGCAAGACAGACAGACAGAGTTACTTTCGCATTTAAAATATTATTAGTATAGTAGTATAGATAGATTTATATCTATCTATACTTTATTAGTATAGATAAGTATTTAATTAATTGCAAAACTAGTAGAAATGTTTTTGGGTCCTCTGATTATGTGTAATTTATTAGACAGTTAATTTGGACAATCATCCCTTTAACAACAGGTATTAAAGTATCAAGCATGATTATTCCCACAAAACTTTTGATCCACCAATCGGCAACACCAAAGTTTATCTTCATCGGAGGTCTTTTACGACTTCGATAATCAAATTAAATTCTCAAGGAATACTCAAGTATTTCGCTAATTGACAAGATCGAACGATAATTCAATTAGATCGGGAACGATACAGTAAGAAGCTCGCAACTGTGCCGCGCCGTAAAAGTTTTATGAGGCTTCAGCGAGAACTTTCTGTCGAACTTCGTCCTCAAATTTCACCTGAGTTTGGTGTAGTGTTTGGGCGATTTAAGTGATTGGACATTTCAAATCCGTACCGCGCGGGAATAACTTGACATGTCATTTTTGCGTACTTTTCAGGGGAGCGATTTTAAAGTTTAGAGTTCTCTGGTAAATCGGAATTAATGATAATTGATATTTTTATGATTGAAATAAGCTAATTTGATGCGTATCTTTCGATTGGCGTAAGAATTTGATTAAATTATCTTCTTAATCTATTAAAAAAAAGACTTGTCAAGTTGTGTACCGACGACTTGTCAAGTTATTCACCAAAGAAAAACAAACATTTAAGGTGTAAAAATTGGATTTAAGTTAATTATTTTGAATGAAGTTTAAGTAAAAAAACAAAACATAAAAATAGAAGATATTTTTATCACTTTTGCAATGAAATAGTAACAAATTTATTAGAAAAATCAAATATAATCGCAGATTATGATTGCTTTTGATCAGATAATTGTACGTTTACTTAAAATTAAAAAAAAAGACAAATAAAAGAACAAAAGCCATGCTTCATAACAAGCTCAATTAATTTTAATTATTTTAGGCTTACCATTAGGCTTAAAATAATTAAAATTAACTGGATATATTTTTGCGTAAGGTCGACACGCCCTTTCGCGTCCACCGTCCAGTTCACGTCCAAATGATGGATCACTCTAGAACGTAAGCTATTGCTATGATTTCCTGAATGTATGACAGGTAAACCCACATTAAAAAAATCTTATAGCATGCTACCGTTTTTGCCAAAAATTAATCCCACGTGAGCAGGTGCGCGTTTAAAGGTAAGTTTTTAATATATTTGGTCTAGTTTGGGATTTACCGCAGTCTCTAAGCCTTAACCATGAACCATACAATACGGATAATGATATCGGTGATTGTACTTTATTAAATGACACTTAAAATAAGGTGGATGCGAATTTACTACAATGAAATTTCCACTTTGCGTCAGAAGTGATCGCGGTCTGGTCTAACTGGGTCTAAGATATTAAAATATACAAAACAATGCATGTTGTATATTATTTAAAACGTTATTTACATGACTTATCGAACACAAAGATTTTTTTCAGTACTTAGGCCTTTTCCTGGACGCTAATACACGCTCCAAATGTAGCTTACCCTTTGTGATAGCCAATTTGCGTCCACATTATCACGACAATTTTTTAAATACAGACGTTGTAAATAATATTAAAAAGCAAACTGTGCCTAGAGAGGAGACCATAATTATTGCAAATTGAGCCATACTATTGAAATTTTAAAAAATGAAATAAACTAAAATATAAATGTATGTTTATAATTATTAAGTGTGATACCTAAATATTTTGAATACCAATTAGTAAGATTTTATCTATATTTTTTTATTTCCATGCTGTTATTAATTATTAGTGATTTTGAATGCATTTTTTCTATATTATATCAATATTACAAAGATATTAAAACTTCTAATGGTTTAGAGCAAGTTTAATACTATACTTATAAAGACTAAAGGGAGCATAATGACAACAATTTTTCGTTCAAAGTTATTACGAAAAATTGTATATTATTTTTATTCCTCAAATCTACCAACTCACTAAATGGACGAGATCTGGCGTATCGACCCTACTTATCTCATCATTATTCCTAATTAATGTCATTGATGTCAATAGACTATAAAAAATATCCGGAACTTAAAGTTTACCTAAAAGTTTATTATTAGATTTTTTACTTATATTCGGTTGTCAAACGAAATCTTAGTCTGTTATGAAAAAAAATTAGTAGATAGTACCTACTTATTGACTAAACTTATCCTTCTACTTTCAACTTGCTATTTAAACGTTAATTTAGTTTTAAACTATTGAAAATAGTCATAAAAGTAATAATTAACGCTTAAAGATATTAAAAATATATTTTCAGGGGTTGCTAAGTAAAAAATATTTAAAGACACTCGAAATCCTGACAATGTTATATTTTAAAAACTGCTAATGACACATATAAAAATATGATTATACGAATGTAATAGCTGGATAACTCCAAATATCCAAACTCTTGACAGTGTGCATAACTAGACAACTGCACATATCATGGATATGTTTAGTACTCAGAGGGGATCATAACTTGATAACTGTTTTTGTCAAATTAAAAACGAAAATCCATAAATGTATAAGTCAAGATATTAACAAATACATGTTCTGACATACATTGATAAATCGAAATATAAATGTTTGTACGAATAATATTAATTGGATATATCGTTATGTCAAATATTTATTGCCTAAATTAGAGATATTTACTTATGAACAAGAGCTGTATTTCAAGTATTTTTGGGTATTTCGAGTTGAGTTTTTTATACCAGAAGGGTATAAGGTAGAGGAAACGTTTAAGCTAATAAAAAAAAAAAAGTGCAGGTCGAGATGTCAAGTTATTCCCGCGCGGTACGGAAATATCCTGTCTATGGGCGGCGGTAATCTTTTACCATCAGATGATCTGTGTGCTTTTTGCCTGCTGTCCAATAAAAAAATAATATTCTATTTATTTCTCCCCTTTCTTAATACAGCTTCTATTGTAAAGTGTAATTTTATCGTTAAGATAGCATTTACATTGTCTGAGAAACAATAAACTTTATTATTATTATTTGATATGTTAATTATTATCACTGGCACCATTAACAACCATAAGTGTGTGACCATTTGTGTCATATGACAACTGCCCACGCGTAAAGGTAGTCTTTCATTATGTTTATTTCTTGGGATTAAAAAGTAAATAAGTGGCAAATATGGGTCTAATAAAGAGTTTTTCATTTTCATTTTTGCGCAATCTTATGGCTTCTTGTAAATCCATTGATTGATTTATTTTAAGAATTCATAAAAATGATTTTTGAGGCCAATGTTACCTTAGCTTCATAATTCCACTTTAATTCGTTTTCCATATAGCATGTTCATTTCAGTCTTGATTAATCTCATTCTACACTGTTGGTTCTACATTTCCTGTAATATTCTGATTACGTCTCACCAATCTACTTAGGTTTCAATCCAACCTCAACTAAACAGTCTCATCTTACCCCGTAATGCCCCATACAAATTCACTATGCCTTGACGTGAAATTCTATCCCACATTACTATTCCAGATATTCCATTTGCTGACTGAATACTACGTGTTATAATAGATGGCTTGTCTGTCCAATGTTGGTACATACTAATAGAATCAATTGTTCGACGTTAGCAGAACCAAACCTAGATTTGTGTGTTTAATTATTTCGGATCCATTTTGAAGGTGTTTGTTGGTGTCATTATTTACAATTTGTATCAAATCTGTATTGATAAAACTAACTCATCTCGAAATCTCAGAAACTACAAGTGCTAGGAGTCTCAAATTTTGCATGCTCCTAGACTTTTTGAACGTAGGTGCTCACTAACACGAATCAAACAAACCATAAGGGGGTAAAACGGATCCAAGCGTTCGAAGTTGCGAGCGGCCGCTAGTTAATAATACAATTGGAAACTAATGATATTTCTACCTAATCGTTTATAGATTTTTCAAAAGGCATGCCGAGGCATGCATGAGCATGACCTATTGTTTTTATTAATCAATCGATAACATTGGTATCAAGTGAAAGATATTTTTAAGTTTATCTAGGTTTTATTCTTACTTAAATTGAAACAATAGAAAATATTAATGAATAAGAAAATTGATGAACGAAATAAATTATACCCCCCCCCCTTTAGTTCCACTAATGAGATAATTCAGAACATTTAAGAATTTTATGAAGCACCACGTGTATCAAAAACGTTTCACTGTTTTCTTACCGAGTATTTCATACATTCACCTCGTTAACTAAATCCAGCGCTCGTGTATCGTCAAAACAAAACAAAACAAAAAACATACCGCACATTTGCGCAGGTAAAAATCACTCGATACTGGTAGCAGGTGCGAACGGTTCCGCAATCACAGCTCGTGCGACACTAAACAAAGCTAACAAGCGACGGTTATAACAGAACAAGTAATACATATAATGGAGGATAGAGATTCAGTTTTTCAGGTTGTTTGCACGATTTGTATTGGATTTCTTATGAATTAGGATTCCGTGTTTGTATTGCGTTAAGTACAAACATAATTTGAGAACATTTTTAGACGTCTTTCTTCAGCTTAGGGTCAATAATGTAAGTACGTAATTGTTGCTAAGACGCATCACACAATAGGTACTTACTTTTAGCTGACATTGAATTTTATTATTCGCTTACTGGTAGAACGTCAATAGGCATTAAAGCCATTATTTGTCTCCTTTAGTTGATACTTTTTTGCGATATATTAAGATCTGTACATTGTGATTTGGCTTTATAAATGACCTGCTCGAAGCTAGATAAGATTGAAATGTATTAGTCCTGGCTGACATAAATTTGACATCAGAGTTTCGAAATCCCTCACGCGTAACAGGAGAAGAAATCCCTATAAAGACATTTTCGCTGCCTTCGAACTTAAGAGTTCACAAGAAACAAAAAAATACACATTTCGTTTTTATTTCACTTGTCTTAATAGAGTCTAATATCTTGTTAAAGTAAGGACGTCATCTAAAAACCCTTTACAATTTTCCCTGCAATTAATTAGTCAAAAGTTTACATAGTATCCTTCGATGAGTGTTGATAAAATTCATAAAATTCATTATTTTCCATTTTAGTCTGGTGGTCGTGAGCACGTAGAATTTTGTCCAATGACCCCTATCTACCCATCCTTATGGCTCGTGCGTAATTATGTTGCTATCGCGCTCGCACACTCACTGCGGGTGCCAGTCGCACAGTCGCGACAGCAATATAATTACGCGCGAGCGATAAGGATGGGTAGAGAGGGATTCGCTTCGCATCGCTCGCACGGTACGGACGTGCGCTCCGCCTCGCCCGCCCGCTCGCATGCGCTGCGCTCCGAGTTCCTCGAGCTTATCGCCCTCGCTCTGCGAGTCTTGTTTCTGTGGTGTTTTGTCACAATTACGTGGCTTGCCCGCGGCTGCGCTTGGGATACCTAACGGTGATAACGAACAAACGTAGTTAAACGCCTTTCTAAAGGCGGTTCGGTTCGATTGGGAGCGACCGACAGTGCCTTTTTCAAGGCGCTGAAATTTCCTGCCGCCGCCGGTATATTAGGCTGTGAACCTTGGCCTCCTGGAAGGCACGTTTGAGAGGGTGAGGCGTTCCTCCTCGCCCTTGAGACACTCGGTTTCAGTCTTTTCACTGCCGGGCGTGACCCCCCCTACCCCTCCCTACTTTCCATCCCTGAAGGAGCGTATCCCTGGTTGTTTTTACGACCGGGGCCCTCCTGAAGGACTGCTAGGAGTAGGTACTCACCTTACGTCGCGGCGTTGCTACGTTGCGGCGTAGTTACATTGGTTAGGGCACACTTTTCCCACTCACCCCGCACGGTTTACACCGACTGTGCGGGACTTACACACCGCTATAACCACCGAGTTTCTTGCCGGCTCTTCTCGGTGGTTGCGACTTGCGAACCGGCGTAGATTCACGCGTCGCGAAACCCAACTCCATGCCATGGACACGGAGGAACTTTTAAAGTTCCTCCGGGCCACTCACCCGGAGGTCCTCTCCGGGTTTAAAGCCCACATACGGGCAAAGACCCTCGCAAGCTCTGTGTATGAGGAGCCTGCTTCCCCTTCATGTCCCGAGGACGCCATGTGCGATCCGAACTCGGCCCCTCTACCAATCCCGCTCACGAACGAGCACTCCATTGTGATAGATCACCAATCCCATGCCCCCACTAGGGACATGGAATGTGACTCTGTCTCAGACGCCGATGACGGTGGCTTCACCACCGTCAGTCGTCCGAAGAGGACCCGCAAATCCGCGGCCTCTCCCCCTCCTTCCCCCCCTGCGAAGGCGCTGAAGGCCAACTCGGGCCTCTCTCAGCCCTCGCAATCTTCCCAGCCATCCGGCTCGCAGTCGAGCACCGGGCGGACTGTCAGAGTCCCCCCAGTCTTTGTCCAGGACAAGGCGTCCTGGAACAAGATTTCCGGCGCGCTCAAGGAGCGTCACATTAACTTCTCGCACGCTAAGTCGTGCAACGTAGGAATTAAGGTGTCCTTGTCCACCTCCGACGAGCACCGAGCCCTAACGCGTTTCCTAGATGAGAACCGTATCGGTTATCATACTTTCCCCCGCGAGGAGGAAAGGGAGCTGCGGGTTGTTATCCGTGGCATCCCCAAGGAGCTAGACTCCGCCTCCATCTTGGCCGACCTCAAGGCCCAAAACTACCCCGTCAAACAGGTTCATCGTCTGTACAGGACTCGTACACGTGAACCTTTTGACCTTGTCCAAGTAGTCTTGGACTATTCCGACGAAGCGAAATCGATTTTCAACTTGAAATCGGTTTGCTTCATCTCCGGGCTCAAAGTTGAGCCACCCCGAAAGCGCGGCGCTCCCGGCCAGTGCCACCGCTGTCAACATTACGGGCACGCTGCCCGTAATTGTCACGCCCGTCCTAGGTGCGTCAAGTGCCTAGGCGATCACGGCACAGCCGACTGTGTCCGTGACAAGGCCACAGCCACCGAACCACCGAGCTGCATACTGTGTGGTACCCAGGGTCATCCTGCGAATTATCGCGGTTGTCCCCGGGCCCCACGCACTCAGCCGCGTGCCCCCATCCCCTCTGCCCCCAGGCAGATCAATGCTACTCGCAACTTTGCGGTAGCAAGTGAGGCTCCTAGCCTCCGTCCCAATAGGCCCAATGCTTGGGCTAGGCCTCTGGCCTACACCCAGGCAGCCAGCCTTACTCCCGCACCCGCCCAAACAGCTGTGGCCCCACCCGCGCCCCAGCAGGCTCCTCAACCCCACCCAGCCCCTAAGGCTACGCCAAAGGCGCCTAACCCTAGTCCCCCTGCCCCTAAGGCACCGGCCCACAAAGTCCCGGCCCCTCAGGCCTAGCCCCAGCCTACACATTCACCTGCGGCTGACATTAAATTGGTCAGAGACTTCTTTGGCCAAATTAATGTCGGCGAGATGTTTGTGATCGCCGCAAAACTGCGCGCGACTAATGGCGAAGGCAACATCATGGATAGGTTATCTATCCTCGCCGAACACGTAGACTTTTGCTACGCTATCTCTTCTTTCCACGCTCCGTAATGGCTAATCCCACCGCTAGGATCAAACCCCGGTCAATCACCTTAGCTTTTTTCAACGCTAACGGTCTTAGACAGCAGAAGGACGAGGTTACTCAGTTCCTTACCGACCACCAGGTCGACATCTTTCTGGTTCAAGAGACCCTCCTAACACCCTCTATTCGCAATCCTAGGATAGCGAACTACAATATCATTAGACACGATAGGCCCACACGTGGCGGCGGCACGCTTATTTACTATAAGCGTTCTCTGCACTGTGCTTTAGTCGATCCCCCTTCTCTCTCTAACCTAGAAGTCTCACTCTGTCGGCTAGCCATGACTGGACACGAGCCCATTCTCATCGGCTCGGTTTACCTCTCCCCGAACAAGACTCCCTTAAGGAGCGACTTTCAGGCCCTCTTTGCTATGAATAGTGCAGTCATTCTTGGCGGCGACTTTAATAGCAAACACACTCATTGGGGTTGCGTAACATCCACTGCCAATGGCAACATGTTAAGCGAACTCTCTGAGGAACTCATCTTTGACATCTTAGTCCCTATGACGCCCACTCACTATCCTTACAATGTCGAGCATCGGCCCGACATTCTGGACATGGCAATTCTAAAGAATATAGGCCTCCGCCTACACTCTATAGAAACCATGCACGCGCTCACTTCTGACCATCGCCCGGTCGTACTACAACTAGGCTCTCCTGAGTCTACACCCACTATGAAGACAATTGTGGACTGGGACAAACTCAAGGTAAAACTTGGGAACTGTCAGAGCCCACAACTGTCCTCAATCCCCGACGATATAGTTTCGCCTCACGAAACTATTCACGCGATCGATGCGCTCACTAGTCACATCTCGGTCGCCATCGGCGACTCGTCTAGGCAAGTGCCTGCGATGGCTAACCACCGTCTCAGGTTGCCGGACGATGCGCGAGAACTATTGAGGGCAAAGAACGCAGCCACTCGCGATTATGACGCTTATCCAACCGAGGAAAACAGAGCCCGCCTACGTTCCTTACAGCGCGCTGTCAAGGCTCGTATCGCGGAACTCCGTAACAATCAGTGGGATGATCTACTTAAAGAAATCTCGCCATCTCACCAAGCCTATTGGAAGTTGACGAGAGTCTTTAAGTCCGACACCGTAGCGTCCACGCCACCGCTTTTACGTCCCGATCAAACGCTTGCGTTTGACGACGACGCCAAAGCCGAATGTCTAGCCGACAGTCTAGAAGCACAGTGCTCCCCCAGTACCCTCCCAGTAGACTCTGCCCACCTCCGCATGGTGGACAGCGAAGTCGAACGTAGAGCCGCCCTCCCTCCGACCACAACCCTAGACCCGACCAACGTCGACGAGGTGCGAACGATAATCAAAGGTTTCCGTCCCAACAAAGCCCCCGGCCCGGACCGTATCTCTAATAGAGTCTTACGCGCCCTGCCCGCCCCCCCTAGTATACCTCTTGGTTGCTATTTTCAACGCGGCCATGTCTCACTGCATCTTTCCCGACGCGTGGAAAGAGGCAGAAGTCATTGGCATCCCGAAGCCCGGTAAGAAACTGGCTGACCCCACAAGCTACAGACCCATCAGTCTCTTAAAGACCATGGGTAAGTTATACGAACGTATAATTGTCTCTCGATTAAGAGATTATGTTTTTTCTAATAATCTCTTAATAAACGAACAGTTTGGCTTCCGCGCCTCACATTCCTGCGTACAACAGGTGCACCGCTTAACGGAACACATACTTAGCGGCCTCACTGCTAAGCCACCCGTAGGGACAGGAGTGCTATTCTTCGACGTAGCGAAGGCATTCGATAAAGTCTGGCACAATGGCTTGATTTACAAGCTTTACGAACTCGGTGTGCCGGACAGTCTCGTGCACATCTTACGTGACTTTTTATCGAATCGCACCTTTCGTTACCGAGTAGATGGCTCCCTCTCCTCCCCCCGCCCCATAAGAGCCGGAGTCCCCCAGGGCTCCGTGCTCTCGCCCATCCTCTTTTCATTGTACGTCAATGACATCCCCAAATATCCGAATACGGATTTAGCCCTCTTTGCGGACGACACCGCACTCTACAAGTCCGGACGTAATCGGAATTACGTCATCTTGGCGCTCCAACGCGCAGTCACGCAATTAGGCGAATGGTTCAGGAAGTGGCGTATCGAGGTAAATCCCGAAAAAAGTGCAGCAGTGTACTTTTCTAGGGCTTTGTCTGCGAAACGTCCTCCGGTTCGCACTCGTCCTAATGTCCCCACCCATCTCACCTTATTTGACCAAACTATTCCTTGGAAAAGTGAGGCCAAGTACTTAGGTGTCACCCTCGACCAGAGATTATCGTTCGCTCCGCACCTCAGACGCGTCTTGAGCCGTGCGAACCACTACATCCACCGACTCTACCACCTAGTTGGAAGGAAAAGTAAATTGTCACTTAGAAATAAGTTGACAATTTACAAAACCTGCATCCGTCCAGTGTTGACTTACGCCAGTCCGGTGTTTGCTCACACTTCCTGCACAGACCTTAAGAAATTCCAGACCCTCCAAAACAAATTCTTACGCCGAGCCGCGGATGCCCCGTGGTTCGTGCGTAACACGAATCTCCATAGAGATTTCGAGATCCCATCGATTGATCACTTTATGAAAGAAGCCTCTCGCCGCTACTTTGATAAAGCGATCAACCACAAGAACCCTCTTATCGTTAGCGCCGCCACGTATACACCCCAGAAAGATGTCGCTGCCCAATACCGACGACCTAGGCATGTCCTAGACGACCCGGACGATCCTATTACCGAATTTCTTAACACAGACATCACTGCCTTAAGCACGCCAACTACTCCACAACACAGTAGCTCGTTACACCGTACTCGCCGGCGAGTACGAGGCCCTGCTTTCCATTTCGGACGGTACAGACATGTACCGGGCCGGTTCTCCCCTATCCGTCCCCCGGACACGGCCTGAGCCGAGGTCCGAGCCTACCGTGGCGCCCTCAGGCCGCGTCCGTAGTCCCCTCGATCGGGCCCACTAGAGTGAGCCCGCCGTAGGCTGGACTTGGGTCCAACACCGCGGTGGGCAACCCTCTAGTTGGGTTCGCCACTGTTCGGGCGCCTTATGCGCTCGATACGGCCCGATCGCGAACGTCGGTCTGCGACCGACGCGGACGAGCCTGGGCTTCGCTACGCGAAGCCCACACTCGGCCTCGTCGGCACGCGCACCGACGATCGCCAAACGGCTAGAGTACCTTCTGTACTCGCCACTCTGCCCGGTGAAGCTGGAAAAGCTCCTCAAGCTACCAGCGCGCGTCCCTTCAAAAAAAAAAAAAAAAGGATGGGTAGATAGGGGTCATTGGACAAAATTCTACGTGCTCACGGACCGGGCTTTAGTGGGCTCTTAAAAAGCACTTTTACACCTCCCAACCCTACCACTTCACGACAGTGCTGAGAAGAAGAAGCGCAAGAAACTCACGCCCATATTCACAAACGATACCTTGCCAGCAGCAAATCGAACGCACGTCGTTGAATCAAGTTCTGTGATAGGTTCGTCTGTTACCCTGTGCGTCCACGCGCACTGTGAGACCTCATAGTAATGTTTGTGAACACCCCCGTAGGGTGTCATATTGTCAGCCTCTTTTCGAAGATTTTACAAGACATATTATTACAGTGTGAGCTAAGATAATAATGAACTTAGACAAGGCAACTTTAAGAGCATTTTGGTAGCACCTGTGTTCTGCATCACAGTATGGGCTCTAAGTAAAGCTAACAAGTCAAGCGCTGTAGCTAACGTTGAAGTTTGCACTGTCTTAATCCTCACTTCGGAAGCTAGTACGGATGGCAAAGAAAGGGTTACAACGCAAATTTTACTTTAGAAACTTAGTACACACGACGGCACGTAAAATTATACCTTATTGTCAAGCTATATTTGTAACTAACGGCCGCCCGCGACTTCGTACGCGTGGGTCCCGTTTTACCCCCTTAGGGGTGGAATTTCGTAAAATCCTTTCTTAGCCTACGTCATAACATCTACCTGCATGCCAAATTTCAGCCCGAACCGTCCAGTGGTTTGAGCTATGCGTTGATAGATCACTATGTCAGTCAGTCAGTCAAGCCAATTTTATTTTTAACTTTAATGAATGATGATAAGGCAATATTAAATAGTTCTGCAACAATTAATAATGAATAAATTTTGTTACAGGTAAACTACTGCCTTACTTAACAGGTAAAACTTTCCACTTTTTCACAACAAATAATGAAACGTAAAAGCATTGGCTGAGATGAAGAGAACAACGTTTAATAACGACGCTAATAATAACTACATTTAAACTAGTCTAGACTCAGAAATGTTCAATATTAAGTTTAATCTATTCTGGAAAGTAGATTCATTAATTTCAGTATCGTTTTATGACAAAAGATTTGGGCACGAATTAAAAAACTAATTTTAAAACTCGATTAAATCTTACTTAGCTATAGATTTTGTCCCGCATTTGGTGTAATATTGACATTCAACCAATCAAACTCTCAATCTATGCTTAAATTGTTTTGAAATATAAATAAACTTGAAAAAATCGAACAGCCTAAATAAATCGAGCATCGATAGTTTTTAACCTCTCACATCCTGGTCTTTTACAAACTATTCCAAAACCTATTACTGGTATAGTTTTCTTCGATGCTCAAACTTCTATACTTAGTCTGTTACTAGCAAAAATCCCCAATATTTGTAGTGCGAACACCTGCGCTCGGCAATCACTACTACTCAGAACTAACAAGACTGTACCAGTGTTTGTCGCGTCCAAGTTTGCTCTGCCTTAATCCGCACCTCATTCTGGTACCGATACCAAGGGAATCTTACGTTACATTGCATAGAAAAAACTTGAAAGTTGTTGTAGGACTAAGAGAAAAGAATACACATGTTTTAGTTTAAAGACACATATTTAGGAGACATCAATTGTTTTAATATCAAAATCCCAACACCCAAACTATGTAAGTATTTTGTTACTAGCTTCTTCTTCCCTTCCCGGGACTCAAACTATCTCTGTGTCAAATTTCATCAAAATCGGTTCAGTGGTTTAGGCGTGAAAGCAAGACAGACAGACAGAGTTACTTTCGCATTTATAATAATTATTAGTATAGATAGTATAAATTGTAATTCAGTTCAGTACACGAACTAGCTTAAATTTGCCATGTAATCACAGCAGAGTAGAAAGGACCACCCCCACTTTTTCCTTAGATGTCGTGCAAGGCGACTAAGTTAGAAATAATTGAGCACTAGAACTCCCCAACCCTTCTGCTTAGCGGGGTAGCGTGTAGAGTGTAGGTCAAATCTTCCATTAATTCCTGGTAAATTGAAGAGGGTCATGCTCCTGCAGCCAAAAATAATTACCTAATGATGATGATATTTGACTTGACTTAAAGTCCTATGTCCCCTAGATGGGGCAGACGGCGTCCACAACAGTCCTCCATCGCGTTCGGTCTTGAGCTTCGCGTTTGATCTCGCTCCAAGTCTTTCCGATCTTCTTCGCCTCGTCTGCCACAGTGCGCCGCCAAGTTTGCTTGGGACGACCACGTTTGCGTTTTCCTTGATGAGGATATTAAGGACCTTAAATTTTTAATAAGATTGCCTTATAATTATTCAGTTCCAAATACCACATTCATGATAATTTCACTCTAAATTTTCCATGTATTGTCCTACCCTAACATTATTCTATAAATAAATAAATATTTGAATTTGAATTTGCTAACGAAACCTATTACAGCAGTAAAATTGAATACAATTTTACTTTCAACGAAACAATATCCTCATAGCTAAGCTAATGGATTTTAATGGACGGCAGCGTAACGTTTTTAGTTAGTTTAAAATTGCATTTGTTAGGCACCAACTCCGTTCACTGTAGAATGTAGAAGGAATTATTGGAACATAGCTTTATCAAACTTTATGGCTGGGTTGCACCATTTTACTTTAACTTTGACAAACGTTTAAAATCTGTCAAACTACATATAAAAAACACCGGTTTTAGTTACGGTCAAAGTGAGGTGGTGCAACTCAGCCTATGTGTTGTATTTTTAAAACGTTGGCTTTATGTAGAAATCCTGCAGGATTTAAAATGTAAAATGTAAACGACTGACGTCTTGATGATAAGATTAACCCTCAATTGGGCGCGCCTAAAAAGTTGCATAAGCGGTCGCGTGGGGTGTTTGGCACCCCAGAATTAGGATATTAAATAAAATAAGAAATACATGCAAAATCAGACTTTTAATTAATTAGGACATTTGAACTTACATATTAATCAACTTTTGAACGTATTTTTAACAAAATTAACCTTTTTTTTAATATGAAAAATATTTTTTTACTAATCATAGTTTTAATCATCACAGTTTTGACAGACTATATTCATATGGTCATTGCACACATGTTTTTGGCATTTCGAACATTCAGTCTTCCTGTCCTTACTTCTTGGACATACATGACACCTTTAGACTGTTGTATGATTGCGATCGGCCTGCTTCAGAAATGATTCTTGGTCCTGAATTCCATGTTGTGTATTTAGTCGTTTTTGCAGCGGTCGTGGTAGTGTGGATATGCTGGCTCTTGATATTTGGTGAGGTTTGACAAAATCAACAGCTAGTCCCTTTAAAAATACTCTTCGGGATATATTAGAGTCAATTTTAGATTTGTATATCACATAGGAATATTGATACCTGTGATATTGAAAAGATGAAAAAATATCACCATCAGCCATCTTTTGGTGCGTCTTCCTACATTATTACTGGCGCACATTTGGTCGTTTGTATCAACTCCCCCTTTCGTTTTATTGTAAAAATAAATAATTTCGGGCTTTCTTTTCTCTACTACAATGTTTTAAAACAGAAATAATGAAATTAACATCATCCACTACCTCGAAATTTAGACCACACAAACAGTCACCTGGGGTGTCGTGCACCCCAAACACGCTCTACGAGCCCAACCGTCCACAACAGAACGCCGCTCGCAACTGAATCGTGTACGTTTTACGTGTTTACGAAGCTACCTAGAAGGCCAGCGCGCTAAATTCAAATTTTAAAAAGTTGTGAGGCTGGAAACCTGCTCTGGGGTGCATGACACCCCACGCGACCAATTAAGGGTTAAGAACCCAAGAACTTTTGAATTCTTCTTGGTTTTATTTTAGACGTAGAATAGAAGGGAAATGTTTTAGTATAATTAGGCTGAGTTGCACCACCTAACTTTGACTGTAACTATAACGATAACCGGTATTTTTTGTATGGATTTTGATTAATTGTATGACGTTTGTTAAAGTTAAAGTAGATGGTGCAACCCAGCCTTATTGGAAGAAAGCTTTGCTTGTCAGCAGATTGAACTGTAGCCTATGAATCACTAATTTTACTAAGGGCCTCGTTCACAATCTCTGAGTAAAGTGTCAAGCAGGCTACTCCTTGCTTAAAGTCACTAGTAGCAACAAAACCATGACACTAAAAAGACTTTGACAGTAAAATACTTCTTTATATGCTTGATAAATAGTGTTAATCAGGAAGTAACTACTTAGAACTTTACTCAGAGATAGAGAAAGGAGCCCTGAGAATCTTACTCCATTTGTTCAAAGTCTCATCAACAAAACTGTCGCTAATATCAGCTACTGTAATAATACGACAAATCTTGAATAATTTTTCAAGCTTTGCAGAGCTTAAAATGAAATAATTTCCGAGTTAATTGAAATGGAGGAGGCAACTTTTCTTGACGAGCGAATAAAGTTTTTATTCATTAAGCAAAGTGATGTTTAAGCGTATCAAAGGGTTAAATACTTTGGATTCTCTAATCCTCAGTCTTAGTATTAACCCTTTGGACTGACTGATGACAGTTGTTTGTATAAAATTAGCTCTTATTTCAACTACATAAGTGTGAAACTTGATGTGACGTCAACTTATATGACCTGCATTCACAAACATTATTATGAGGTCTCACAGTGTACGTGGACGCACAGGGTGACACACGAACCAATCACAGAGCTCTATTCAACGCTGTGCGTTCGATTTGCTGCTTCACTTAAGCAAGCATCGTTTGTGAATACGGGCGTATATGTCTGTCTGTAGTCTATAGTCATAAACGAAAACAATTAGTCAACTAAGTAGCAATATTAAATTCTTCTTAATCACTTCTATTTTAGTTTTCCTTTGATGAACATTTTTATTCATATTGCTTTAAGAGATATAGCTTGTAAATATTAATGTAAAACTAATTTGTTTTTAACTAACTAATTGCTAATTATACTTTTAATTCAAAACATAGTCTAGTCTAGCATTCTAAAACATTTTCTACTTGTTTTCTTATTTCGTTAGATAGTAATTTATGCGGAATTTTATTGCCATTGCAAATAAATAAATAAATGCGGAATTAAAAAAACGACACAAACTCTAGCACTTATTAAAGACTATGATTGAAAAATCGTATAGGTATTTCGGACTGCATCTAACTTCTGTTCCGGGTGTGCACAAAGGCGCGTTCATTCGAAATATTCACAAACAGCCATACGTCGTGTTATCCTTTCACAGAATTCCTGCTGCGAATTACCCTCGTACCACCATAATACACAAATTGAACCTTACCCCTTGAAGTTAAATTTCGATTTGCACTGCGACTCTATGGCTCGGCTTCGGAAGCCTGCTCTTGAACTTTTGAACGTTGAAATGTTTCTTGACAGTGTCCTGTATTACAAGTATGTATGAACATGTTTGGGGTGCAAGTTGTTGCAGTTCATAATGAAACTTTTGCGAAATATGGGCACTTTGTTACGAAAATTAGGAAGCAAGTAGTAGTTTTTGATTGTGTAGTACTAGAACTTGAGTTTATAATTGTGTGATACCAGAATAGAACTTTTAAAATAACATTTTGCTTTTAACTTTTTTAAATTGAGTTTCAAGTGGGTAAATGTATAGTTTTTCATAGCGAAGGTACGTGGATATGTAGGTAAATCTATTATTTTGTACACTGATTTGAGATAGGTTGGAAACTATAGTTTCAGGATATTAGTCTCCAGTAGACTCCAAATTACCGCTTTAAACTTTTTGTCTTTACAATTAAGTATTTTACCTGAAGCTAAACATCCTATACCTATTTTAATAACGCTAATAGCAATAACAAGAACGAGGTCTCCACCTCCCATTATAGAGGACTTCATAACGTCTTATTTACATGCTCATAAAGTACATATTAGATACCGTATTTTATAAGCCTGTATGAAACCTCGAGCTAGATATTTACGAGCACCTTTCAAAGGCTAAAGGCTGTGTAAGAGCACTGTCGACAGCACATCAGACTGTAAACGTTGCAAAATAGCATCTGTTGCAACGTCTTAAGGTATTTTAGTGTTTATCTTGAGGTACTGTAGGCCATATTTAGTAGAGACTAGCGGCAGCCCGTGACTACGTACGCGTAGACCCCGTTTTATTCCTTTATGGGTTGAATTTTGCTAAATCGTGTCTTAGTGAGCACCTACGTTCTAAAAGGAAGCCCCATGCAAAATTTGATAGGAGTCTCAAATTTTTTGCACTTATAGTTTCTGAGATTTCGTGATGAGTGAGTTTGTCAGTCAGTCACTGTTGGACTGTATGTTTTTTACTCATTGAAAGTTTCCAAAGAAGAGAGTTTTGATGGGATTGTTCCATGTCTCTATAGCTCAGTGGTCAGAGCAGTTGCCCAACAAGCTAAAGGTTCAATTCCCATCTGAGGCAATCAACTTTTCAATGAAAAAAAGAATACTAGACTAATATTACTGAAACATCACAATTTATAGACTGTGTTTTTATTCCATAAGCTAACATAAACTTCAATTTTACCAATGCGAAGCCTTCGTAGAAGACAGGATTATAAATTGAAAATTTTAGTTTCAGCCTACCCTAAAATAACTCCTATTTTAAACGTTCACAATAGATTTCACACAAAAAGGTAAAACAAACTGCCAAATTACCCAAACTAATTCATTCTATACTATCTACACCAATTATTCTTCCCAAACTGTGCGTCGCGACACCCTCGGTTACAGTATACGTCTTTGTTAAAATTGGAATAAAATGGTTGTGTTGTAAATATTTTAGCTACTTTGGATGTCACAAAAATAAATATAAAGAAAGAGGAGTGGCAATTTCCAAACTTGAGCTCCATTTTGAGAAGCTATGCTCAAAAAGTAAGCGCATCCTTCTCATTAGTAGCAATGAGGATCATTTCGATTTTTAGCTGTGAATGCAGATTTATAGGGCTAAGAAATCCTTAATATACAGTCCAAAAATTTTTGTTCTACGACAAAAATTGACGAAGTTACGGCCAAATTACTAAAAATGTTCACTGACCGCCCGGCGCGGGACCGATGACGTCACTATATCCGATCCGAACGCTGCCGGCGTACTGCGTGGATAGAAAATATTTTTTTCTAGCCAAACTATCAGTTTTAGAGAAAAACTTGTAATGACATTTATTCATCAGAATAAAGTAAGCTATCGATAGGTAATTTTTAAAAATAGAAATTGTGAAAAATATCGCAAAAAATCCATACGCTCATACGATTCAATGGAACGCGGAGACGCGATTGGGGTCTCCGCGGTGGTATATTTGGCGATTTATTCAAATAAAGTGTTCATAAGTGTTGTTAGTCATATCTTCTTCCAAATAAATATAAAAATGTATAAGTATTAATTTATTTACTTCTAACAATAAGGTATAGCTGAGGCAGATACACTCTGCCTAGGCTACAAGAAAGACATTGCTATGAAGATCATTTCGATGTACACGCAATGCCTACCTGTTATTTAGTTTTTCTGAGTTTAACCTACGTACCTACCTATCTATTCGCCGTTCCCATGGGCGGGCCAGCTGCTGCAGGAAAGGACAGCTGCTTCCTCCTGGAAATTATTTAATCTTAGCCTAGAAGCTGGGTATGACTCCCCCGACATGACTTCCCCCTCGGCCAGAAGTTGGGTATGATTTACCCCCCCTCCCAGGCCAGAAACGGGGTATGACTTGCCCCGCCCCCCTCCCCCAGGCCAGAAGCTGGGTGAGGCTAGCCCCTCCCCCCAGTCCATAAGCATAAGCTGGGTATGACTCCCCCGACATGACTTCCCCCTCGGCCAGAAGTTGGGTATGATTTACCCCCCCTCCCAGGCCCGAAACTGGGTATGACTTGACCCCCCCCCCCCCCTCCCCCAGGCCAGAAGCTGGGTAAGGCTAGCCCCTCCCCCCAGTCCATAAGCATAAGCTAGGTATGACTCCCCCTCGGCCAGAAGCTGGGTATGACTTAATTTTAATTTTTCATTCTTTTCTAATAATTTATCTAGGCGTTGCAAAAATCTCAAGGGCGTCAAAGTAAAAAAAGTTTGGGAAGCGCTGATCTACGCTAAGCCCAATGAAAGGCTCGCCCACACCTTATACATATTTACACCCAAATTGGTCTACGGTTTCCTTTGTGAAACGGTAAATGACAAAGACAGCTGGAATGGTGGCAAAATTGCAGGGTTCGTATCAATCTATTCACCTAGCTCTGACCGCTGGGGCTGTTCGGATCCGCCAGTCTACTGGCCTGTTACCCTGTAATCTATAAAGTAATAATGGGAATGAGTCAGTGCTTCGATTTCTGTTGTATTGTGTAGAATAGCTACCCTGTTAAAACAAGGTATGTATGTAGGTATATGCGTAAAGGGATAGGGCAACGTTGAAATAATAATAATGATGATAATGCCTACTTATGAATCATGATAATAATGCGGTAATTCTGCATTCGGTTTACATCGTCATCGTAGCGCCTAAAGATTTTGTAAAACTCAAGGAAAAGTACATTGTTGTTTTGATATAATTGATTTCTATGTTAGTATTTTTGGTTAAATATTTAATTTTTTATGCTCTATGAGCTTGTTTTGAAGAGAATCTGCAAATAGACCTTTCTATAAGCTTAAGAAATTTTAGAACATATCAATTGAAAAGACGCAAAAAAAATATGAAATTTTTTCTTACATCAAATACTCTTATGACCTACATTATGAACTTTAGTTGAAAGTGATATTCTCACGTCTAATTGCTATAAAACAATAACTAAGCCATCAAAATGATGATCTATGATCTGCCGGTGCTCTAACAAGGCATGAACTGTGTCCACTGCGCGTTCAAACGCAGTAATTGCGTACCCATTGTAGGACTCCGACGACCAAATTGCAGTATTACGATCAACCGTTACCTTACTAGAACCAATAGTTATTTTATTTGAATAGCTTCTGCCAATTTATTGGGTATTTCCACGACTTTTATTAAACGTCGCAAAGTTCGTGCAGTTGCAGCTTTATGCATTTAATTTGGACTATTTAATGCTTTTACGACCATTTTTACATGCTTGTTTATTTTATGGGCGTTTTAAAGTTGCAAGTTAACATTTGCATCGGGAAGTTTATTGGAAGACGGATCGTTAACGGGTTATTTAAAATGTAATAAGAGTGTTGAAGAAAACTTTACTCAGTAGTGTTAGTGATTTCTTTTACGTGACTTGGTGAATAATTTTACAGTCAGTGTGGCTAGCACGAAAAACTTTCGTCTTCGAATCGTTTACGTATTCGAAAAAATGCGATACCCAGCCTTCGAATTCAACGATAATATGACGATCTCAACTACCAAATAAGTTTCGTTCTACCATTTCTTATACTGAGTTCACTTTAGGTTACAGGGGCGCTATTTAAGTTTTCATACAAATTTTTTTGATGGCAAACGATTCGAAGTTGAAAGTTTTTCGTGCTAGAGGTACTGTACAAGATTCTACTAATATGCATGACAATCGATTGCAAAAAACCAGACCATTTTTTGTACGGAACTACGATTATTCGAGTGATGAAGCTACAATTCTGTATAGTAGAAAAATAAATTACTACTTACAGCTTCAAAATCAGTTTTGGGTCGTTATTTTTGAGCTAACATATAACATGAAAATGTATATGGTTTTGTGAAGGAAAATTATTAAACGCGCCTTTTAATTATTAGTTTAGCCTTCATCATCAATAAAGAAACTATTTCAATATGTGCGAAATTAATAGAATCTAAATTGAAATGTGTTAGGCAATATTACGAACATAAAATATTAATCTGAGCGTTAAGTACCTAGGTAAAGCAAAATATACTTAACAAAAGATAGATTAAGGCTGAATTTATTGCACCACCTAACTTTGACCGTAACTATAACGATAACCGGTGTTTTTTGTATGGAGTTTGACAGATTTTTGACGTTTGTCAAAGCTAAAGTAAGATGGCGCAACCCTTAAACAATAGGTCATGGAATGAATAAAATACAACTCAATTATTGACCCTATGCTCGGAAGTAAATCTATTCTCTGTTAGATGAAAAATGCCTGAGTAGCGCCGCAAGTTATGAAATTAAATTTTTCATATAATTGCACAAGGAAACTTCCCGCTGAATCCAACTTCCGCTGATTATTTTTCATCAGGAAAATGTCCAGCAAATGAAATATTTCTTTATTTTGGACGTTCAAAAAATATCGCTCCATTTCATCAATGAAGAATGCACAATTTTTTCGTCGAAAATAAATATGAATCATGTAAATAATAGGGATTGAATTTATTGGGTTCACTAGTGCAATTTCATGGAGATGTAATGGAATCACCTCTGAATGGATCAATTTAAACGTGTCATTGATATTTGCAAATAAAATATGTATATTTTTTTATCCGACAGGTAATAATAAGAAAACCCATTTTAGCATCAATTCCGCGAAGTTTAAAATAAACTATTTGAAAAAATCGAACTGCCTATGGCGAGAATCGAACCCACGAAATTCTGCGAAGAATAAAACCTAACTTTACAATGCTAATTATCTTGTCATTTTCACGTCATCACAGTGAATATTTACTATCAACTTTAATTATCAACTTCGAAGTTTTAGGTAAACCGATCTCACTAAGAACTACAGTTAGGTACCTGATTCTGCGAACTTGGAGCTATGTTGTCTACTGATCACTTGGTAATGCAGCTCCGTTCGTTCGTAGTTAGTTCGATCAACTTCGTGAGTAAACTTCGCTGTTTACAATAAGGAGCCAATTGCAGTGCTAGTTTGGATGCACGTTAAGCTAAGATCATTAGTTCATTAATTATGAGTTCTCTGAATGGTGGAAACAGCTATAAATATTTACTTGCACATTAAAATAATCTTAAATCTATACTTATAATAAATCTGTAGAGAGGTCAATTCTGTACATGAAATATATTTTCAAAATAACTATCAGGGGGTGATTAGTGATCGATACTGATGCCAAAAATGCAATCAGTAAAATTTTTGTCTGTCTGTCTTTCTGTCTGTCTGTCTGTCTGTCTGTATGTATGTTCCTTATAGAAACAAAAACTACTCGACGGATTTTAACAAAACTTGGTACAATTATTCTTCATACTCCTGGGCAGGTTATAGTATACTTAGGAATTCCCACGGGAACGCAAATTAGCAGGAAAATCCATTTGTATGAAAAATCTAAACCGCTTAAGTTAGACGCTTGAAATTTGGCATGCAGGTACCTTAGTAAACTTAAAGCTTAGTTACAACAGGATATTCCAAAATTCCCACGGGAACGGGAGTTAGCGGGAAAAAACATTTGTATGAAAAAATCTAAACCGCGTAAGATAGATGAAGGGGGTAAAACGGGATCTACGCGTACGAAGTCGCGGGCGGCCGCTAGTATTAAAATAATTTTATTAAGATCTGGTGAAGGTCGCGGGAAGAGCCTGGATGCGGGCAGCGCAGGACCGGTCGTTATGGAAACCCTTGGGGGAGCCCTTTGTCCAGCAGTGACGTCATTTGGCTGAAACGAATATGACGACACTACTGAACATAGGCCTCCTTCAATGATTTCCACATCGCCCGGTTGGTAGCGGCCTGCATCCCTACATGAGATTGTCAGTCCACCTTGTAGGTGGACCTCGTGATATAATTATTATGTACTTAGGTAAAATAGGTGCTTTTTGCAACAAAAACGTACAGTCTGATGTGCTAACTGTACTTTCCTTGTACACGTGTTCGTAAAGCATTTAAACAAGAACTACTTAATGGGGTACACTTTGTAATAACTGACGTTATTGAGAAGACTTGAGAAATAGTTTCCCAATAACACAATAGCTCTACTATTCCCATTTATTTTCAAGAAATCCATTATCCTTTATACTGTATAGTTTCCAAATCATAGGAAACTTGTCTACGTCTATCTGAAACGTCTAATATTTCACCGATACGTTCCAGGAACAACTAATTGATACCACATGTATTGGAATAACAACTAGGGCATCGGCATCACCCGTATCCATTTGAGTTACATAACAAATTAACTAACTACGTAGCCTTGCTTCCACAAAATTGATTGAATATTATTAATATTGTTTCTATGATAAAGTTATACATTGAAATCAATGCCGATATATTGGAATTGTTTTAGTAAAACTTTAACTAAGCGATGTCTTTGATTAATTAAGAAGGAATTTATTATCTTTGGGTCAAAGGTATTTCACATATTCTGTTGTGCTGAGAAATATCTTCTTGATGTTATAACAAGACAAGTGCTGGCAAAATATAATTTCTAAACAGCTATTATTCTTCATCTATTGTATACCTATCAAAAATGTTAGAGCCCTATTAAGACTGAGTTGCACCACCTTATTTTAACTTAAACAAACGTCAGAAATATGTCAAACTCCATACAAAAAACACCCGTTATTTTCATAAGTAGTTACAGTCAAAGTAAGTTGGTGCACCTCAGCCTAAGTGTACCTAATTACTACGGACTAGCCTGAAATTGATTAAACATAACAAGTCCTCGGTTCAGATCACTACAAAGAGCAAAAATAGCGATACAGATTTTTCTGCTTCATAATGAAAATATAATATTTTTCCAGGCCTTGGACACCATGCTCTCCCCAAATGAGATAATATGATCTAAAATGTTTATAAATGTAATAGAGCATTGATTAGTAGTAAGAACAACTTCAACCTAAGTGTATGAAGTTCACACTATTCCAATACGTCTGGCAAGCTTAGGGAGTGTAGGCCAAATCCTTCGTTTGGTTTTATGGTAAACTAGCTGACCCGGCGAACTTTGTTCCGCCTTAGTGGCAATAAATAAGCAGACTTTTTTTTTAAATTTCGAACGGGATAAAAAGTATCCTATGTCCTTCTCCTGGCTCTAAACTACCTCCCTGACAAATTTCAGCTAAATCAGTTCAGCCGTTCTTGAGTTATAAGTGGTGTAACTAACACGACTTTCTTTTATAATATAGATAGATTAGAGAGGGTCGTGCTCCTGCAGTGATGACCTGATTATGATGACGATGAAATAAACGCTGCTTCTAGAATATTCTGGTATGGACGAGAGTCATCCTCATATTCATTATTTTAGACACAGGACGTCCTCTGCTAAATATAGGCCTTTCCTAATGATTTCCAAATTGCTTGGTTGGTAGCGGGCTGTATCCAGCGTCTTCCTGCTACAATTTTGAGGTCGTCGGTCCTTCTTTTTTTATGTGACAGGAGGAGGAGGAGGCAAACGAGCAAACGTATTCTTGTGGGTGGACGACAGACATCCTATGTACGAAAGTATCAAGCAAAATCCTAAGTCTCCTTGAGTAGTTATCTATTACAATAGAATCTATTTTACAATGTAAAGATATATTAAGCTGTACTCGTATAAAAACTAAATGCACTACTGAATCTAATCCGATTATGCCACGCCAGTGTCGAGTTTGTTGACTAGATTTTCACCCACGGGAAATCTAAATAAGACTTGTAAAGCTATGCGAGTACCGCGAATAACCATTCCAGGTGCAGCTCTTGATCGCTTTCCGCGTTGTTTGATTTGTAACTCCATTTTGTAACAACATTTTTTGTAACAAAAAGTTGATTAGTTTAATTTTGAGAGTCTGTTAGCTTTTCAAATCCGGAGGAAGCGACCTGTCACTTTGAAAAAAGTCACAAAATAAGATTGGTCTCTGTGGCTAACAAAACAACAGGTTTCTTTAACAAACTTAAATTGTCCTTTTCTTTCTCTTTATTTAATTAAAATACTTATTGTATTCAACAATGGGTAGCCTATCTCTTCACTTGAATTCATCATTATTGAATTAGTAAAGGAATGTAAAAAGACAGTTAAAATTATTTTATACTAGCTTTTGCTCACGGCTTTGCCCGCGTGAAATTCAGTGAAATAAACAATAATACTGTACTGTGTTTCATTATAATCAGTTCAGTACTTTTAGTGTAAAAGGGTAAAACATCCATCCATTTCCTGTTTTTTTTTATCCATACGTCCTCGAAAACTATCACATTATAATATTTAAGTTTGATGAAAAAAATTAGACGCGGGCTGCCTAAGGCCGAGTTTCACCACCTAACTTTTACGGAAACTATAACGATAACCGGTGCCTTTTGTATGGATTTTGACAGATTTTTGACGTTTGTCAATGTCAAATTAAGATTGTACAACCCAGCCTAAGTCTATTGATTCACACGATAGAAGTACCTACCTAACTATATCTAAATTATGTCAATGAAGTAATCCTTAATTTAATTAATAAATCAAAAATCAAATAACGCAATATTGCGTGAGTTCATATGCAAAAACATGAAATAAACGGCCATCAACCAAATAAGGCCAATAATAGTCAGAACGTGGCGCCGGCTCGTTCCTGAATCACGTAGTTCATCCCTTTTTATGAACCGGCAAAATTAATGTCCTGACATGGAAGTTATTGACGTGATAGTATGTCATTCGGCTCTAGTTACCCTGCTTTTTATGAGAGCACATTTATTATAAGGTTAGTGGGAATTCTTTGGTTACAGTGTAGGGTTCTTTTATTTTGAGAAGGCTTACAAAGGTAACTTACCAGGTATTTGGCAGAGAGGCTTACGTCCGTATTCACGAACATTACTATGAGGTCTCACAGGGCGCGTGGACGCACAGGGTCACACACGAACCAATCACAGAGCTCTATTCAACGCTGTGCGTTCGATTTGCTGCTTCACTGAAGCAAGCATCGTTTGTGAATACGGGTGTTAGAGTTTACGGCTGCAGTTTCGAATCTTGCTCTGGATTAATTGTAGGGTATACCTGAAATCAAATCACAGATGTTGAAAATTTAAACCTATACTAATATTATAAATCAAAAAAATGTGTTTATTTGCTTAAACGTAAAAAATAAGCCCATTTATCGAGGAAGGCTTTAAAACATCACCCTACAGCCTATAGTGGCGGAGCAGTAAAGAAAAATGTTGCAAAAACGGGAAATTTTCAAACTTTTTTCACGCGTACGAAGTCGCAGGCACAACAGCTAGCGTGTGACAAAAATATAAAAATATGACAATTAATTAATAATCGTCTGTTATTTCGTGCATCGTCGCGTACAACAAAAATTCACCAACGTATTAGCTTCTGCCTGCGACTTCGCTCGGAGAGTTTTCGATAAATTAGAAAGAAAGAAAGAAAGAAAAAATGTTTATTTGGCACCAAATTACATGCACTTAAAACCTACACAATATTTAACTTATTCTAATACAAAACAAAAAATATATACAGTTAAAAAAATAAATATAATTTTGGTACCAAATTGGGCTCCGCTCAGTAAAGGCAGTGACGGCGCAGTGCATTACAGCCTATTTTGATGTAACAAGCGTCCATCCATCCTCACAAACTTAAAAAATAACTTAAGAGGGTGAAACGGGGAACGAAGGATTGCATGGGGGAAAAGGTAATTTCCCTTGATGGGGATATCAAAACTTATTATTATAGTACTTTTGATATCAGATTGCTTTAAAGGGTGCCTTTTTGTCAGGACCATAAGCAGTTGTCTTTTCACTTAATTGCTTATCTCATTCTTTATTATGTCTTGCTTGCTTATAATACATTTCTGTCAGATAAAAAAGTTTTCTTTTCTATTCCAGTGTTTCTGAAAGGAGAATGAGCGCGGCTTTCTAACGCCCGTATTCACAAACGATGCTTGCTTAAGTAAAGCAGCAAATCGAACGCACAGCGTTAAATAGAGCTCAGTGATTGGTTCAAGTGTCACCCTGTGCGTCCACGCCTGAGGCGTTACGGCCTCATAGTAATGTTTTTGAATACAAAAGACCAAAATCCGAGCGCAGCCGCGGGCAAGCCCCAGTCTATCTTTCCGTTGAAGTATTCTGCGATCTCAATCTAGGTCAAACTAGAAAGACAGACGCGGAATGACCAGCACGTCTCGTCTGGGCAAATACACGTTTTGCCCTACAATACTTGAAAGAACTCTCATTTGGTACGAGTGTTTCGCTCAGACGGATCGTTTGTGCTGCAATGAGTTCTTGTGAATTTCAAATGAATGTACCGTCTCAAAATCGTGAGATGGGTTTTTTGTAATTTGAGCACTATCATTGCTTAAAAGATAGGGTGCATAGTTTAAGGTCGCACTTGTGA
The DNA here is from genome assembly GCF_963855985.1 of Ostrinia nubilalis. Classification (NCBI taxonomy): domain Eukaryota; kingdom Metazoa; phylum Arthropoda; class Insecta; order Lepidoptera; family Crambidae; genus Ostrinia; species Ostrinia nubilalis. The sequence goes on from NC_087101.1 coordinate 2,155,797, forward strand.
CGTAAATCGTCAATAAATTTACACTACTATACTTATATGATTTATCTTGGAATAGGGGGCAGTTGGAAGAATTTTGTGCGATTTCTCTCACGTTTGATTTTAAAAAATGCGCAAAGTTCAACTGTTTTAGATTATAGTAGGATTTTGAAATGAAAATAAACGTCATTATTCTATGATCGTTGCTTAATTATTCCTGAAATGTTCTTAACACACGTTACTTATCATCCCCAGAATCCTAAAAAAACTTTTTTTTTAAATGGCGTTTAAAGAGAAAAAGCATCAAAAATTACAACACAATTCAGCTAAGAGCTACTTGATAAAATATTCTTACCGCTTTTGTAACCGTTGCCGTCTAGCGATAGAGGGGCACTCAACTTCGAAATACGCATCCTCTTTGACTCACCCTGGGGCTTGGAACATTCGAGCTAACTGATACGCCGGTGGAAGTTGTGCTCTGTAGGGGACATTAGCAGTTAGGATGTTACACTATATTCAATGTTTTACTTAGAAAAGGACTCTTATGTACACGATAAAAGTTGTCACTTTAAGTATAGATAAAATATGTAAATGATTCTATGGCTCAAGTCACGGTTGATTAGAAATAAAATTCGGGTAGAAAAGTTGAAACTTCGCAATGTACTTAGTTTAGGCTTCGAAAGTCACAAACCACAAAAAGATAAAGTAAAGGCGATCTATTCGTACCTACAAGAGAAATTAATATTTAGGTAATGAAGAAGAAAAAGTTACTCTTTTTGCTAATAATTCTGTGTTATTTTATTTTAACTGATTAGAACTTTTTATCGAAATAAAATAAGCAAATCCAACTCAAAATTTATTTGTTTATCAAGATTTTTTCAACTGAAAAACAATATTGATTTATTAAGATTAAGACTGCAGCTTATTTTTATTCAAAAAAGTTTAGTCGTCTCAGTGGAATGCGCATTAATGTCTTTCTGTAATTCAAAGAAAATACGCGAAAAATACTGTTGAAATTCGCTGAAAATATGTAATCTACAATTTGATTATAAAAATACTGAATTTGTTTTTATTTTTTCACTTGAAACGACTTTCAACATGTGGGACGTGAACCCACGACCTTGGCGGCGACTGATGTAACTGGTTAGATCTAGAGACATTATTTTTCTCTAATCTTATGTACATTAATTTATTCTATTTTGGTGGCTGTAAAAAGTTTTTGAATTTCAAATTACTCTCAAATCGCTTACCGTGAGCCTTCATAAGAAGTCTCAAGGTCACATAAAGGAGAGCGGGCTATATTCGGAGATTCCTTGCGTGATCGGATCAGAAATGAGGAGATCCGCAGGAGAACCAAAATTACCGACATAGCTCTCAGAATTGCTAAAATCAAATGGCAGTGGGTGGGACCCATAGCTATGGCCGTTGGAACAGAAAACCACGAGCCGGAAGGCGTAGAGTGGGCAGGCCCCTCACTAGGTGGACCGACGACATGCGGGCATATGGGCAGCGCAGGGCCGGTCGTTTTGTAAATCCTTGGGGGAGGTCTTTGTCCAGCAGTGGACGTGATTTGGCTGAAACGATCGAATGAAGTAAAAATACGCTGTATATTCAAAGATCGCAACTTCGTTAAACTTAACTAAACATTGTGGGACTTAATCTTCACAAGTTAAGTACTTAGTAAAAGCTTCCATTTCAGGTGTATTTTCAATAAGGCGAGTAGTTCATAAGCTCTCAAGACAAAATATCGCGCGGGTCGTACGGAACCTGTTCGTACCGCGATATTGTCGGTCGAATATGGTGGAAAATTTGGTGGCAATATTCGCGCGATACGCAATCGGTCTTTGTAACTTGGCTTGGGTATAACGATGATTTTGGCTAGTTTTCCATTTTGCATTGTGAAATGTTGAAAGTATTATTTTGGATATTAGTATACAGAGTAGCGGCGATTTGAACGTGTTCAAAGAGTTTTTTTTTTGTGTTACCAAACCATGTACATACGACGGCACAACAAGCTAAATACTGTACTGCCTTGGGTATTATCTTTACATGATGAAGTTGTAGTGAATTATTGTCAATCCGCCTACTAGCTGATAGGTAACCTTATACCAATACTTACGAATTTTACCTTACAAATTACTTTTTCCGTTTACCCGACCACAACTAAATAGTCGATGAAGATCGAATCTCAAATCGTCATCAAATCAAACTGACGCTAATTTGCACCATCGTAACATAACTAGGCATAACCAGTGTTTTTGTATAGAGTTTGACTGACTTTTGACGTTTGTTATAATTCATGTAAGATGGTGCAATCCAGCGTAAGAATCGAATAGGTAAACGTATCGAATCGACAGACAAAAGCGTGAATCTCCAAAGCGTTATTTCCTCCCACCGTTCATAATCACGCGTCTGCCAACGTGACAAAGTAACGCCAGTCATCAATGGCGGACGGTTCCATTCGCGGTGCTCGGATACAAATGTATTCGTTCGCGATTTCCTGACGTCACGGGCCCATGGCCGCATTGCTCGCTGTCTGAGGTGAAATGGTTTGGGAATTATTTAATGCACCCCCGTAGGAAAGTAAGCCACGAAATCATAGCTCACAAGTTAGGCTGGTCAGTTTTGCATTGTTGTTTTAATTTAATAATTTTGAACTAATTTTAGAATTTAAATCATGTTGAATTTTTTACAATAAATACCAAATTTAAATAAGATTGTACATTTATTAGAACAAATCACAAGCATTTATGTGACTTTTGAGTGATTTGCAAATGGGTTCCATAATGCTCAACATCTTAAAAATCTACTTATTATTTTCATCATAAATGACGGCCCGGGATGGAGTCAAAACCAGGATTTATACATAGATAGAAATAAGTAACATGAGTTTTAAATCCCACGACAACGTACTAATACCAAATTTTTTAAAGTAAAAAAACAGTAATAATGATTCTCCAATAAGATTTTTTAAAATTAAATCAAGTACTTATAACGGTGATTTCTAAAATTGTCTGTTACCAGCGCATACACCTGTTAACTTTGATCCGTACCAATACACATCGCATGCACATACCATTCCATTGTAGCCTGGCTGTATTATATTACCTGCGTACCACAAGCGTACGGTGATGCACAACGACATCGTTAGTGAATACCGCCAGTTGATACCAGGAATCATCGCTTGACGTTTATTAATGTGGTACGTAACGTAGATCTATATATATAAAAGCGAAAAGTCACTGACTGATTAACTGACTGACTCAATTAATGTAGTGTTCAGGACGTAAAGTAGATCTATATCTATAAAAGCGAAAGGTCACTGACTGATTGACTGACTGAATCACTCACCCATCATGAAATCTCAGAAACTACAAGTTTATTTTGCATGGGGCTTCCTTTTAGGACGTACTAGGTGCTCACTAAGACGGAATTTTGTACAATCCCTTAGGAGGTAAAACGGGACGTGTATATTTAGAAAGGGAAGAATATTATTAATCGAATTTGAAATTCTATTTACACTCTTTAAAGTGTTTACATTATTGGATTAGAATCTCGTTACCTACCTCATAAAAATCGACTTATTAATGCAATTAAAGGAACATATTAAGCTCTTGTCTCTGAGTCACCATGCCTGCATTCAGAACGCGTCCCCAACTCGTTTAAATTAAAATGAAAAATTCATTACGGCACATTGAAATCTTTTTAATAGCAACAGACTTTAAATGTCAAATCGCTGAAAATTATTTATATAAAACCAACACTTCAGATGCAAATAATGTTATCGAAAATAAAGCTGGGTAAATCTCCTGTAATCCAATTATGTGAAATTTCCGGCCAAATTTCGCATTTTCGTTCCCCCAGCTTGGAAGTCGTATTGAAACATTGGGTGATATGAAAATTAAGGAAAGAACGTTACATTTTAAGTAACAATAAGACGTTAAACTTGTCAATTGGTAACGGAGGACATTTAGAGATTGTTTATATTTCTTTTTTTATCCACAACGAGGAAGTTCTTGGTCTGTATATTACCTGATGGTAAGTGATGATCAGGCCGAAGGTGGAAGCGAGCTTCACCCGGAATCCTCAACCACGGAGGAACTGGCTATCTTGCCTCGTAACTGCCGGAAACAATGCTGTTAACATTGTTGTTATGGCGACAGACTTAGGTAAGATGGTGGTAGCTAGCCAGGCGGACTTAGAACAAGCCGTACCACCAACCAAACCGAACAGGAAAATCTGCCTCCACTGGGAATCGAACCCGGGACCTCTGCGTCTGAAGCAGGTGGTCCACAGAGGCGGTTAATATGTATATCTCGTGGAACCCTAAAGCTTCAACCACACCAACGCTTGCAGATCGCCAATGCCAGCGCGATCATGCCAATGACGCTACCTGCGCGACCCATGACAGTTCGCGCGACCTGTCATTGGCCTATGATCGCGCCGGCGATGGTGATCTGCATGCGTTGGTGTGGTTGAAGCTTAAGTGGTCGCATGAGACCGCGGTGACAGTTGATTTCTATTGTGTCTTGATTCGCTGGTACTTGAAGGGCTACCATAAAATTCTACGGTTGGCATAAGACAGTCATAACAAGACCTAAATGTCAGGGACATAAAATACACCATGTAACTAAAAGTGAGCAGAGACCAATTTGGTACAATTATACTTTTTTGCTCTTTATGTTGATTAATTTGCATAGTTGGTATTTTGGTACTAAATAAATATTTTTTCTTTCTCTGTGGAATTTGTGGAATTTTTTAAACTTCAAAGAAAGAATTCTTTGAATTGTAAAAAATTCCACAGATGTTGTAGCAGCGTGATATTCGATTGCTCTATTTCAGCCCTAATTTACCCAAAGCTGTTCAAGTAAAGATGATAGCATAAACACCAAAAAATATGAAAGACAAGATTGCAACCAAAAATTAACTGACCCAAAAAATCTCGTCACGAAGCCAACTCTTGCATCAATTACCATATTAACACCGTCTTTAAAAGCGTTTCATATTAAAATAACAGGTACAAATGGAACTGTTATTCTAGGATCCGCGATATCATAACTGGGCGTTCGTTGGGAAAAACATTTAGGTATGATAATTAAAACTAATATATTCGTGAAACGTAATTGCTGAGTCAGCTGACCTACTTCGGTATTGCAGTAAGATACGGGTCAGTTTGGATCTTCCGTTTCGGGGTCGGTGTTGAGTTTGAGCGATAAAAAAGTTCTTTATGCATAACAAGGCAGGTATTTGACCGCAATCGCACCTGGCGTTAAGTGAGATGCAGTCTAGGATGGTACATCTGCCCTGTAGGTAAGTGCCTATTCATCGAGCCCATAAGAATGATCGCAGTGCAATGCAGAAAGGCTAACACATGCATAGCGCGTAAATTTAATTATAGTTAATTCAACTTATGATGGTGATTTAGACAGATAAAACGTTTCGTTTTATGATTATAACTTTCTACGAATAAAAATATTGAGTTGTAAAAATCAATTACTTTTGTGTGTTTTCATCCTTCCAAAATATCAATCACTAATCTTTCTCAATTAACCTAAACAAGAATTTCTAATTATTTATTAGTTTATTATTTAGAAAATATTGAGAAAAAATATTAAATGAATTGCTTCTGCGTTAGTCGGAACTTTTGCTCATAGGGATGGGACATAAACAATCGCAATAAATCAGTAATCGGCATGGTGGTCATCTTACCATCGAATCACGATTATTATCTCAGGCAGGTCAAAGGTAAGTCAGTACGTGTGCGTTTGCCTTTGATGACGGTTTTGTCTTATGCGATTTCTCCACGTATTGTTTGTTATTGTTATTTTGATGTTTTATTGAATAAAATGCATATATTTAATTATTTGTGATTTATTTTGTACCACTAAGAATATTCACGTTTATTCCATTTCCAGATAGTTCAAATTCATAGATATAATTTTGATCAAGATTAAAAATCAAAGAAATAAAAGGCGATTAAATTTCTATAGAAAATATTCTCGATTCTAAAAAATATCGATTAGGTTTATAAGGAGCGCCTCACTAAATAGAACTGTCATAATCACCATCGTACGCTGAATGGACTATACATAGCCACATATTTACTTATAAACGTAGTAAAGAAAACTATATAAGTTTACTCCCGAAGGTCAAAGTCCTTTGCTACAGGATCTGAGTTTGTGAACGTGGCCTTAGATAATCAAGGCATTAGGAATTAAAAACCAAATTATATTCTTAGCAACTTACTACGCTCCTTATTATAGCATGTCATCTTACATTTGTTTGTTCATGGTTTTTACATCTTTTGAGGTTCAAATAAATTATTTCATTTGTCTCTAGAACCTTCTGTGATATTCCAATTTACCACTTAATACTAAAAAAAATATGTATAGACAATTGAATATTTTGAAATAAGATGAAACTCTTGCATGTTATGTAGCGGAGATTTTTCTTTATTTCATGTATAAAATGAAAATTATCTAAACTAAACGTGAACCCATACAAAGAATATCGCATGCTCGCTAACACCAGAGCTCAACTCTATAATTGCGCGGAGCATTTGCAAAAGCAAACGATAGCTTCAGTGCCAATTACATTAGCGGATAATGAAGCTTATCCGCGCCGTTAAATAATACAAAGTAGCCATTATAATAACTTGACTTTTTAATTAACTAGATTTTCTGAGAATGGCCGCCGCATGTAAAGGGTTGATGGAACATTTTTCCATTTTCTTGAGTGGATTAAACAGCAATACAAGATCAAGAGTCACATAAAATTAAGGCACATCGTACTCGTATGTGACACAGTGGATCTTACGTAACTGCAAAAAGATAACAATTCTCTTGACATTGTTGCTATAGCGACAGTCTAAGATTATTTAGTTCCAGGAGGACTTAAAACGGGCCCTACTACCAACTAACCGACCAGAAAGATTCCCCTACTGCGATTCAAGCCTGGAACCCCTGAATCGTAGACAGGTGGCCTTACTACCAGATCGCAGAAACGGTTGTATTGAAACTATTATTGATGAAAGTTTCATTTTACGTCTCGTATAGCAATTTGGATAGCTGTTTGTGTAATAAATAAATACAGCTTTACTTCTTTCAAACACAACCGAAACCTAAACGTATCGAACCAATAAATCCGTAAGAAATATACCGATGCCAGTATTTATTAGTGTCCAACACGAGTTAATGCACAAACGTAGTGTAAGCGTGCCTTAACTCCGTCAGGAGCAGTTAACGACATGATATATGTTTGCTTTTATCCTTGTAGTGGCTGCAGCTTACCCTCGTCATCGGTTAGCAGTGGATTAGTGCTTTTCCGGTAATAAACAACCGGGTAAGGCCGGTAAATGTTTCGCGAAAGAGTTTGCGCTGGCCTTAACAAAGGTATTTTTTCGTACGTTTTCCCTCTTTCTGAGCATGAAATTTAAACAAACGAACATAATATTTTTGATGCTATTCTTACCTACCCTTTTTCGTTACACATTTTTTTTCTTGTCACCACTACTACCTAATTTTATTTTTTATATATTTTTTTATCCACAACTAGGAAACTTTTGTCCTGTATCTCTCACCTGATGCTAAGTGATGATCAGGCCGAAGGTGGAACCGAGCTTCACCCGGAATCCTCAACCATGTAGGAACTGGCTGTCTTACCTCTAACTGCCGGAATACAACAATGCTGTTAACATTCTTGTAATGGCGACAGACTTAGGTAAGATGGTGTTGGTGGTAGCTAGCCAGGCGGACTTAGAACAAGCCCTACCACCAACCAAACTGAACAGAAAAAATCTGCCCCCATTGGGAATCAAACCTGATTGGGACCTCTGCGTCTGAAGCAGGTGGTTAATTTGCCGTCTTTTTAAGATCATCAAAATACCTTTGTTTCATTATCATCAGGTAGTTACGTCGCAAATTTCCGGTGACCTGTGTGTCATTCACAAACCGAAATAGGATAACCAGTTCATCAGTTCGATAACCTCAAGAAGATGAGCTGTCACTGGCTGGATGTCAATATACTCTTTGACCCCTATTGAGCAGGCTTACGGCCAACAATGGTCTGTAATTGGCTAAAATTATATTGGATTTTATTTATCAATATTGATTGACAAACATCTTTAACCTGTTTTACTTGAATAAAAATAATAAAACTTGTAATGAAAAATATAATAAATCTGGCGTTCTTCCTTTTCACTGACCAGCCAATATTATCTTGAAACATATCACCAAAATATTTTAGAAAACAAAATGTTAAGACATAAAAACTGCACTCTAAACAAAACTTAATCTTCTAAATACATATAACTCAAAGGTGACTGATTGATTGACTGACTAACCGGCTGACTGACTGACTGACTGACTGACATAGTGATCTATCAACGCACAGTCCAAACCACTGGACGGATCGGACTGAAATTTGGCATGCAGGTAGATTTTATAACGTAATAGGCATCCGCTAAGAAAGGATTTTACGAAACTCCACCCCTAAGGGGGTAAAACGGGATCCACGCGTGCGAAGTCGCGGGCGGCCGCTAGTTTTCAATATAAACTAGAAAGTAATTCATACTACAATACCTACCTCTCGTAATTAATTACACTAAACCTCGACCCTAACTGCAACAAAATAAAGCTTTTTAATTACAAAGAGATAGTCACACCACGCGCACTCGTCCCGTTTTCCTTCTTTTGTTTATGTCAACTCGCCCGCTCTTTTGATGGAGAGCACTCCAATTCAGGATACCGTCTCCCGCCGTGTTTACTTCATATGAAATTCCGAGTGTAGAAATGTAATCTTCATAAAATATTCGAAAGGAGACTTAAAAGATGGAGTTTAAAAACTTGTGCGTTGCGTAGTTTCGATAGCAGTTTTCGTTGTCTTGATGTGACGTATTTTTGTTGCATTAAAATTTCTGACTCGTATTTAATTGATTGATTTTATTAACTGAGTATTGTGATGCTTATTGATAATTTAACTGGAAATTATTACCCGTTGTTAAATCTTAGGAGTATCAAAAGCTCCGATGTATGACTCTATAAATATTAGAATGTTATATCTTAACTTTACGTTCAATAAATTAAAATTAGTAACAAACTTGAGTTAGGCGCGCCAAAATATTTACAGGTAAAGAAATTGAATAGAAAATTATTTGATAAACCAAAAAATAATAGCTCCGTGAAACAATATGTGCTAAAATAAGCGCGCTACATGAATTACAAGTAAAGAAATTGAAAACCAAATTAGAATTACCTACCTAGTTAAAAATAGCAGCTCCGCAATAATAAGAGCTAAAAATGAATGATATTCTAAAACAAAACAAAGAATCGGCTATTGCCTCACACAGTAAAAATGGATTGATATACATCACTAAATAAAAATAAAACAAAGCTGTTATTTGTTCTGCTTTTTAAAAACAACATGCTGTAATTCCATCAAAAACAAGACCATGGTATTTTGATGGCTGCACAAAAAACTATCAGAACAATTTTGCTAGATCTGAAATAGTGTGCACATCAATGAAGATAAAAGGAATTTGAAATGAAACAATATTCTGAACGGAATTGAACCTATCCGCTTATTTAACCGATTGAGTCCCAGACTGCATTAATTAATGTCATAACAATTGATTATCTATTGTGTCTAGATTCGCGGAGCTTGAAGGATTAAAGTATGAATCTTTGCACACATTGTAAAAAATATAACATTTTTTTAACCTACAATTATTATTACAGAATTGCGCAAAAGAAATTATTCCACTTGGAAAATTCCAATTGGTAAATTAATGGATCGATAAATTATAAAAAAGATAATCTTTACCACCATTTTTTGTAACTTGAAAAAGTGACGAATCGTGTTTTATCATTGCTTATGACTGCTGAGAAACTAAGAAGTAGTGCCTTTATAGTATTATTTGATGTTATCACCTACCCCATTTGTTGTTCAATCGTGTACTTGAAATTTCAGATACTTATTCACTACTGAAGTATTGTGAAATTAATTTTACATTGTTATCTTACTCTCTACAAAGCCAAGATAAAATGAATTTACTCCCGCAAAAAACTAGTCCCAATTTAAAACATTCGCTTTTTACAAACTGTACATTAAGTTTTACAGTCAACATCTCTTAAATTTTTGTGTTTTGATTTCGTCGACGAACATAAACTGCAGGTTGTTCGAGTCCTTTGTTATACTTTTTGTCACTCTTTCAAAGAGTCAACCTTAATTTGCTTAATAAAATGTCTCTTGTCGTCCTTTATTAGAACGGAAAGCTTTATTTGATATTTGCGTTAATAGTAAACATAATGAATATTCATGTTACTCTAGGGAAATAAGAGCTGTTTTCTAAAGAAATCAGTAGTTCATCACATCGAAAAAGTCAACTACGTTTTCTATGTACCTATTTTAATCTACAGTTACAACAAATATTGGTATTATGAGATAATTTCTCAAGTACAAATAAAATTTTAATCTAAAGAACAAATAGGCACAAGACTAGGATTGTTCCTTAAATTTTATTAAAAAACTAATCTGGAGCTTGAAAATGTACCTAATCTATTATCTGAGGATTGAATACTTAGTATACTCGTATTTTTGTAAGATTATAATTAAAACTAGCGGCCGCCTGCAACTTCTTACGCATGGACCCTGTTTTACCCCCTTGTGGATAGAGTTTCTTATCGAATGTCTACACCCTAATAAAGAACCTACCTGCCCAAGTTTGTGGGTGTTATAGATTCTGAAATTTCTTGATAAATCAGTGAGTGGCATTTCGCTTTTATGTTTATCGCAGTTTCCCACTCCTGCCAACAAACCATTTTTCTAATCAGACAAGTCAGCAATTGTCATTGTTATCAATTAATTAACAAACATGCTAATATAACCTGTGGAGCGAACGCGCCAATTCCCAGTGTAAAGCGACTATACCCGGGAATTGTTTGGCTAAAATATTTTTTTTCCGTCCGCGTGTCTGCATTTTTATGCCGCGTGAACACGGACCGGGAATTGTTAAAGGGAATTCGGGTATTGCACCGAATGATAGCTTTCACAGTGTCTGTTTTCCGAAATAATAGTGATGGTCCCATTTGTAACAGGTATGTTTTAACGTTTCACTTTGGAGTGCAGCTGTTTTTTTTTGACGTGTGTTTTTGGGTGACTCGATCGTTTCCAATTAGATAATACGAGTAAGTGAACTAAATTATTAGTTACCGACTTATAAGGCAAAAAATAATTAAATTATATGTGTGCGCATTGTGCATGTTATGATTTGAATTAAAGATAGGCTTTGTTACCAATTATCTTTTAAAAACAATTGAAAATAATAAACATAAATCACAGTTAAAAATAATTTTATAAATAATTATTTTGAGGGTCGCAGAAACCGAATTTAACGTTTATGAAGAATAGCAGCAGCACCTCATTCTAAATTGAACCAAACTGTTGATAAAAAAATAACTTCTACTTTCGTTACAAATCACAACTCTTTTCTATTTTTTTTTCTACGGCACCGCTGTATTTCAAAAAACGCGTTCCAAAAATGAAAATGTGGCTCAAACGTGAGAATGATGTAGAAATAAAATATCGCCCAGCATATACATAAGACGTGACCTAAGGCTCGTAAGTCCACACAAAAGTGTCACGGGCTCAGAAGATGAACGTCGAAAAAAAGATATTTACCGTCAAATAAATCCCACCAAAAACATTCTGTAAAAAACTAGCCAAGTCTCGATGGAGCTGCTTGTTTATCTCTAAAAAGTAATGAAATCTAGACAAAGTCGTGCCAAGTCTATGGTTCCTTACTGCGATTTCTTTATTATTATAGTTAATGTTGTGTGACTTGGCCGTTGAACAATCTTTATTAAGATAATCATACAATAAGTATTATTGAAATACGCAGCTTTAATAAGCCTACAATTGACTGGTTATTGAATCAACGTTTTCCAAGTGGCAATTTTCCATCGCCAATGGGTAGCGGTTCTGGCGACAGATTGGTGCAATGGTGTCATGGATTACCTGGTTTTGTACCCTTCAACGGCCAAGTCACACAACATTAACTATAATAATAAAGAAATCGCAGTAAGGAACCATAGACTTGGCACGACTTTGTCTAGATTTCATTACTTTTTAGAGATAAACAAGCAGCTCCATCGAGACTTGGCTAGTTTTTTACAGAATGTTTTTGGTGGGATTTCACTTCTTTTTGTAGAAAGTGGCAAAATTATTTAACGTCGTCGTTTTATCGACATTTTTTACGATATTAAACACAAATAAACTCAACGACCTTTAAAATGGACAACGAATCAGAATGGACATGGCGCACAATTTTTGTTGAAGATGCCAAAAAAAACTACAAAAAATTAGAATGAATACTGTATTTTTACTTTTTTGATATCTTTAAAAATGACTGAAATATTCAAGCTCAAAGTGCGCTCTTCCGCTAGGAGCGATTTTCCGCGCGGATTTAGAAAATGTGACGTAGTAACATGAAAAGCTGCATGTAAGATATTATCTGTGTACAATGGTTAGAATGGTTAGTAGGGGAGCCGAAGCGGGGATTTCGGGACTTACTAAAGAGTGGCAGACTAACATGCAAGGAAATACTTTGTACCTGGTTGATTACCTCTAAGTATGAATTTTTGATATAAAACGGCATTAGTTCTTATGCCTCTCACCCAAAAAATACCTCAATTAAGCCCAAATTTGAGACCGCAGCCAAACTTTGAGTGACGATGGAAACTAGCCTAGATAGAGGTCACATGAAATTGAACTTCTGCTTCTTCATTGATAAAGACTTATCATTTACCATACCTTATCATTTTGTATTCCATTTTCAAGTCACTTTTTTTTCGCTTACTGTTTAAACAAAACGTGGGATTTTTTTAAATCTCAGGTCTTTTGAACGCACATCTGAACGATGTCTGGTTTTAATTTCATCAGTTACTCCGTGACCATGGCGCTTGCAACAGTGCCGAAATATTGGAAACTCAAAACTAAGGTACATGGTAGCAATCCCGTCAGTAATATAATAGGAAAATGTCTTGAAAAATAAGTAAATCGTATATTACTTTATGTAACTAATTTTATTATGTATCATACTTATAACTAATCACTTCATTCAGAACTAGAAAACGATTCCAACGATTCCACTTTTCTTCAATAGATGATCAAGATAAAGAGTTGTTTATTATAAATTGCTCTTCCACCATTTCAATTATTCTATCTTACATCTTACTTGATGAATTCTTTTTCAATTTTATTTACATGGTCATAACATTTTCACCATTCGTCTGCACCAATTTGTGAGGTACACCTGAAACGAATAAGAATAACATTAAAAAAAAACCCTCCTTCTGACGCAGTTAGGTAATAAACTAAATGTATCCAATTTCACTCCAACTTACTGTCAACTCAACGACGCGCTTTAAAATCAAAGATTGACTTTGAATTATGCCTTATTTTACAATAAACATTGAAAACAATATGACTTGCTTGATCTTTTTCGACTTTTTCACAAAAATAACAAATAGGCATGAAGAGATTTTTTTTTTTTTTGTTTAATGGCAACCAAACCTCTCTGGGAGGTTTATTTCTGCCAACGTCGAGTGAAAATTGACATAGTTATCAATACAACGTGGGTGTTTCAGTTCTATTGATTTTTCATGGATTCCGTGGAGTTTAGTATGCCCGAAAGCAGGTTTCACGACGCCACCGGGTCCAAAGCGGGTTGTTCATACGACAACCCACTCGACACTCGATGCGCGCTCAAATTCAAAGTATTTCAATGTTTTTTATAATTTATCACTTCACTGCACTTTAGAACACAAAATAACACCAAAGAAGAACGGTCACGCCCCATACAAAAAAAACCCAGACCCGACAGAAACGAGACATACCTCAGTTTTTTTGTCATGTCTTAATTAGTTAAATTAAATATTTTTTATATTCGAAATCTATGTATAACACCAAAATATTACCCTTTGTTTTTGTTCAGGCGCTATATAAAAACTAATATAAAATGCCTATTTATCACCAAAATTGGTAAATGTATGTACCTAAATGTCTATTACAGCTGCTATGGAATGTATCTAGGTGACCTGGAGATACAGCCGGATTATACAGGGTGGTTATACATATGGAACGATAAGTGATCTCACTTGATTATTTCTAAACTATACAAGATATCAAAAAACTAGTTACTGATTCTGAAAGTGCTTCACGAGTTCTTTCAAATGGTACCAATAATAGGTTACAGATTATGGAAGCTGGTAACATAGAATTTTTGGATTTTGTAACTTCTCGTTTCCACCCTGTATAATCCGGCCATATCTCCAGGTCACCTAGATACATTCCATAACAGCTGTAATAGACATTTAGGTACATACATTTACCAATTTTGGTGATAAATAGGCATTTTGTATTAGTTTTTGTATAACGCCTGAACAAAAACAAAGGGTAATATTTTGGTGTTATACATAGAATTCGAATATAAAAAATATATAATTTAACTAATTAAGACATGACAAAAAAACTGAGGTATGTCTCGTTTCTGTCGGGCCTGGGTCACAGATGACCGTTCTTCTTTGTACACTAAAGTCCATTAAATAATAAATTGAAACCATTAAAACAGATCGACCATGCTTCCCGTTCAACTACCCTCCACGGAATCCCATGAAGAGATTACAAAATTTCTGCAGTGACTGACAGTTCACTTGATTTACGTTGACAGGTGACAATAAAGCCATAGACATTTACCATATGAAAGACACACTTTTCCAATATTTTTGTTTGCCATGAGATTCTGGTACACCTATACCTATCATTTAATGAAAAGATAAACTAAATTTTTTCAGCACAACGAAAATCTGCTTTGGCGCGTAGCAATGCAACGTGACAACTACAGTTCGGACTTCTTTATGCGTCCACTACACATAAAATAAAATTCGAACTATCGCACATTTTTTCTTTTTAATTCTAATTCAGTAAAAAATGTTTTTGAAACCTTCATTCAAAATTCAAAAGTTATTATCATATGACAGAACCAGACCATGTACATTGAATAAAATATTTTTCTTTTTATCATCAAGCTTAGCAGTCTAATAAGTTACTATGACACTCGAGTTAATCCACATTCAGCACCATAGCCTCCCCTTCTACAAGGCCCTCTACAAATGTCAAAACGTCACTTAACCCTTTTAGCACCAGTTCTTTTGTTTTTGAGAAGATGTACCCAAATTTTTATACTAATTTAATTATAGTCCAGTCGTTTGGTACAAATTAACGTGGTTACCTGGAAAGTGTTCCGTGAGTTTTGAAAATTGGAGATTAAAATAGATTTCGCTATGCTCTCTGTTAGTCTGTTAGTTAAGTGTGATTGCCGCGCTCGTTGCGAAATTGGAAAAATGCTGCCTTAGAGAAGATTTTTGATAGTTACATTCTTTCCTATTTCGTCTTTCCAAATGACGTTCACTGCTGGACAAAGGCGAGAGGCCTTTGGGTTTTCCATAGGTTTTTCATAATGAACAGTCCTGTGTTGCCCGCATTCAGGTTCTTCCCGCGACCTTTACCAGATCGTCGGTCCACCTAGTAGGAGGCCTGCCCACGCTACGTCTTCCAGCCCGTGGTTGCCACTCAAGAAATTTTCTGCCCCAATGGCCATCGTCTCTACGAGCTATGTGTCCCGCCCACTGCCACTTGATTTTAGCAATTCTGCGTGCTATGTCGGTCACTTTGGTTCTCCTGCGGATCTCCTCATTTCTGATTCGATCACGCAGGGAAACCCCGAGCATAGCCCGCTCCATTACCCTTTGGGTGACCTTGAGCCTTCTTATTGAGCCTTACCACGTTTCAGAACCTTAAACTTTCCTATTTATTTCACGACTAGCTTTTGCCTGCGGCTTCACCCGCGTGAAATTTAGTGTCACAGATCGGCATAAATTATAGCCTATATGTTAATCTGGGTTACAAACAATAATATTGTACAGTTTCAACAAAATCCGTTGAGTACTTTTTGCGTGAAAGAGTAACAAACCTGAGACACAGGAATCTTCCTAGTTCAGGTATCAACCCACCAACATTCTTACTTTTTGTTTTTCCTGATTGTTTGTTATCATAATATTATCTGTTATGTTGGTGAGAAATAAACATTACTTTACTTTTTTTTAAACTTCCAGACATCCAAACTTTCGCATTTATAATAATAGTAGGATACAATTATGTAATGTAGAAACAAACAAGACAAAAAAAAAGTGTATACTTCAGCAACGCGAATTTTTTTATACTTCAGCATATTTAGGACACCCGGCAGCGTGTCCTGGGATGATCAAAGAAAAAAGAACTCGCAATTTAGCAGGTACATTAATTTGACTGTTTCACAACTCTAAATCTATTTAACTTACATTACATGAAATTTATCACATTTATCAAAGCTTCTTAGCTTGTCTATGTCCCAAAAATTATAAAATAAAATAGGAGTTGTCAAAAACCTTTTTTTAAGGCGGATTTTTTTTCAATAAGGCGGGCGCGCGCGCGACTATAAACGAGGTCACAAAATTCGGAAAGAACATAGCGAAATCTATTTATTCACCAAGTTTCAAAAATTCCGGAAAACTTTCCAAGTAAAATTAACAAATAACTGGACTATTTACTCGTTATTGAGCACAGCGACACAAACTTGGTTATTTTTCCAGAAAATTTATATTTAAGTGCATAAATGTAAAAATGGCTTCATAGTGCACAAAATTGGCAATAGGTGGCATAATAATGGTTACTTTTATAGCGCCTGGTTTGAAATGTGATTGAACGATGACAACTAACAACAGTTGTCAGTTAGGTAAAATTTTATTTTAGTTGGAAAAAGACAAAAAGTGGTAAATGGGTTAACGTGCGGGGGCTGCAAAATCATGTTGTGACGTCACGCGCGAATATTGGAAATTTTTGAAAATTTTAAAAAGTCCGTAAACTTCTCGAGGCTCTATCTTCGGTAATACTGGATGGATTGAGGTGAAATAAAAACTAGTGTAATGTGTGTGATCTAAACTTTAAATTAAGTCATAATTTAACTTAATATTACAACTTATGCGTGTTGTCCATTGTTTTAATAACATAACCTTAGCGAACCTTACAATATAATAAACGAAATCAACGAAATGCAAATTACACAACATTCAACTTAATCGACGGGGGGCTCTAGAAAGGAAAAAAATCTGGACACCGCTTGCTAGTGCTAGCGCCATCTAGCGGTGAGCGATACAGGCGAACACCACGGTGCCGGAGTAGTATTTATTATGAATGTGGTGTTACTCCAGATCTTCGATTTTCCTAGTTTTTATAGTTTTCCCTTTATGTGGCCATTAAACCCTAACTCTGTACCAAATTTCAGCTCTCTGAGTTTATGGGAAGTACTAGTTCTATTTTGATGATTATCAGTGAGTGAGTGTCGTAAATGCGAAACTTTGCTTTCGCTTAACTTCGGAACTAAATGACCAACAGACTTGAAATTTTGGATTTTAAGTACGTGATTATAGCTTACTAGATGACGAAAATTTCTGCGTTCTGGTCTTATCCAGAGGTTCTCAAATAGGGGCCTGAAAATGCGGCGAAATGGTTCCAGTAAAGGATGGTACGGCAGTGTTTGCTTCGCGCTCGACTTGGCGGGGGCACTGCCGTGCCCCCAGATGGCATGGAAACGTAAAGTATATTTTGATACAGAACTACTAAGGCTCGGACCTTTAAGTCGAAGGATTTTCGGTGACCTTCAATACAGGGTGTACTGAAACGAAGCAGTTCAATGAACTACAAATTCACAAAATACCTATTATGATATTCCGGAAAATATTTCTTTTTGCAAACACTGTCAGCGTAATTCCGACTAGTCATCATATTACTTGTCTCATCATCATCATCATCTCAGCCATAGGACGTACACAGCTGAACATCCATGTTGTCCGGTTGGTAGCGGCATGCGTCCAGCGCCTTCCATCTACCTTTATGACGATGATGACTTATGATTACTTGTCTAAAATGATAATACTGAAAAAAGTAAGAGATTTTGTTTTTAAATTATTAATAAATTTTTGAAACTGTTTTATTTTATAACAATCGACTATCGAGTGAAGGTCATGGAAATCACCTAGATAGCGCAGGACCGGTCGTTGGGAGACACAAGCCTTTGTCCAGCAGTGGACGTTGATTTATTTAAATGAACATCATCAATAAACGTAAGAATTTATACTTACTAAGCTTAGAATAAACCAAGTGTTTTAAATTATACGCTTTAAACCTTATCTTCGGGCAAGCTCCATTGTGCATCTCCTGAAAGATGCAAGTAAAAACGCGACACAAAGCTTCTTTGAGCCACCAGACAGTCCCATTGTCTTTTGAAATCATATCAGTTGGTTCTGGTGGACAGATGACAGTGACGCGGAAAAGGCAACAAAAAGACCAGACGCCCCGTATTTATGAGACAATCCCGGGTTCAAACTGGCTTTATACATAAACATTTAGCGCTATCAATCACAGGTATCAATTTCATAAGCACAGTTACTCGTATATTATCGTTAAAGGTATAACAAAAGTAGGTAAGTATTTTCATTTCAATAACATTATAGGTTACAATTAATATACTGAATTTGTCTGAATAAAAATATTTGGAAATTAAAACTAAATGGTCTATAAGTCAGTGCTCAGTGGTGATTTGCTTTTAATGTAATTTTTAGGGTTCCGTACCTCAAAAGGAAAAAACGGAACCCTTATAGGATCACTTTGTTGTCCGTCCGTCCGTCTGTCAAGACCCTTTATCTCAAGAACGCGTGAACGTATCAAGCTGAAATTCACATGAAATACTCAAGTCTATTGTCCCTTTAAGCTGTGAAAATATCAAACTTCTAAGCCAAGCCAATCAAAAGATACAGCCGATTATGTCGATATTTTCAACAAATTTTCGACACTCGCAAAGGAATCAAAACCTACAGGATACTTCCCGTAAACTCAGAATCTTGAAATTTGGCATAAAGCATTGTCATATAATGCAAATATAGGAAAAATTGCGAAAATTACATTTTTTTAGTTATATAATATAATAAAAATATTTTAATAAAATGAAACTTACTACCTTATTTCTCACTAACGAATAAAGGTATCAAATTGAAATTTATACCAAATACCTAGATCTATTGTCCCTTTAAGAAGTAAAAAAATCAAACTTCTAAGTTAACGCGATCAAAAGATACAGCAGTTTATACCGACACCTTAGACGAATTTCCGTCACACGCTAGGGAATCAAAACCTACAAGGTACTTCCTGTGAACTCAGAATCTTGAAATTTGGCACGAAGCAACGTTATATAGTACAGATAAAGGAAAAATTGCGAAAATGATAAATTTGAAGTTATATAAAATTTAAAATATTATTTTTGCTTACATGACAAAATATTTTTTTAATAATTATAAACTTACTACCTACCCTTTTTCACATGAACGCGTAGAGATATTAAAGTTGAAATTCATATCAAACAATTCTTAAATCTAATTGCCTCTAAACTGTGAGAAATTCTAAATCAACGCAAAAATTCAAAACGCTGAGGTGGGTACCTACCTATAATGCAAATATAGGAAAAATAAATAAATAAAAAATAATCATACCGCATATTTTGAAATTCGCCACTACTCGCAACGGAATCAAGTAAGTAATTTGATTTAATACGTCATAAATTGTAAACCGCTACGTTTGTACGGCGGAACCCTCGGTGTGCGAGCCCGACTCGCACTTGGCCGGTTTTTTGTTTTATGAAAAGCTATTGTGATTTTGTACGACTTCCAACCTTGTAGTTGAGAAGCTCCTAAAAGACAGAATTCTTGTATAGGTACTAGGTATTTCATGTTGGGCCAACAGCATTTTCTAGACAGACTTTTGTATTGTCCACAGTCTCCTTTGTGGTTTGTATTATCAAGTTATACTTTCCCGAAATACATTTTACGCAGAGCCACCCTGTATTTTAAACTTAATGCATATTTCAATATTCCATGGCCCGATATACCAAAATTTTAGCAGCACCTATGAATACGGGCTAAGACATTGTCTTGGTCGCAGTCCGCTACAACGGTCGTTTGTACGAGATACCGCCTACGGTGACGTCATCATAATGGCTGCCGTAAATTTAACGGCCCGAACAAGGTGTGAGCACAAGTGATAAAGTATAACCGATTTTTTATTGTTTTTGGTATTTTGAACTCTGCGCTAAAGTTGAGATTAGATTAACGGAATTTGGACACGTAAAATCATTCAAGAGTGTAACTTGTTAATAAATTCTGTTTTATGTAAAACAGTCCGCGTGTCGTAGGGCGGTATTACCACAGAATAATAATAAGTACTACGTACAGAAGTTTTACTTCGCGAAGGTATTTAAAAAAATGTATGCTCAATGTCATTAACAATATGGTGTAATTTAGCCTGTCTCAAGAGTCAAGCACCATTTTGTTGACAAACGTCAGTGATCGGCACTGCGCCGAAGCTATAGGGCTGACTTCGGTAAAATGATGTGACGTGAGGTGCCAAACTGCGGAAAATGGCGGAGGAAATACATGATTTAGCATGAATTATCATGAATCATATTAACTACTTATTTACCTCTCAGTGTCTTGAGGCAAGTTAAAAAAGTACATTCTGTGTTTTTATTATTATTTAGGCAGTTAAATACTGCACAGTATTTAGTACACCATTTTCTTTATTTTCTTCCATCATACACAAGAATACGCGTGCGTGAGTCAAAGTTCGCTCGTATGTGAGGCCTTGTCGAATAGTTACCTGTAGGTGGGCCATCGTGCGTGTTTTGTTTTCGATGTAAACTCGCGGAGATGAACAGGCCTGGTATTACATTAGTTACTTCTTTTCCTAAAGTGACATTACTTGAAATAGGTATTTACTTATTTTACCGCGGCTTTATCGTGTAAGTGCTAAGTACCCTTTCAAAAACTAGGATACAATATTATTATATCATTGATGTTTTTTCTGGGTCTCAGACTCAAGACTATACCAAACTTGCATATGAATGTATTGTAACTTCCTACTTTTATACTATTTTTAAACCGACAGACAGTGGTGACTGAGTTTGTTGCGGCCTTTTACTCAGCACTTGTCTATATTTTTTTTTAATTTAGGAAGACTATATTTGACACTAGTGCAGCAGTGTAGTGATCTTATTGTTGCAAGTCACTTACTAGAAGAAGTGAAGGACCTACTAGCCCTTTTAGGTACAAAATCGCTTGAAGTTCATGCCTTAGCCATAGTTCAATGTAGTAAAAGTTTGCTGTTGACACGCTGCTGGTTAATAGGTCGTTGTTTTATGTGCCTGTGGTCGCAATAAAATACATTATAGGAATATGGAATTGTTTGCTCATTTGAATCGCCAATGTTTTTGAAGTTTTGCATAAATATTCAATAAGAAACATAACAGGAGAATTTAATAATATGAGCAAGTAACGATAAAGCAACGGTCTACTTTGAAATGGTGCAGTAGAAGTATGTTAGTGAGCAAATACTATTGGTGAATATAACAACAATATAATAACTGTAACGCCACTGGGATTACGGGTGTCTATGGGCGACGGTAATCACTTACCATCAGGTGATCCGTCTGCTCGTTTGCCTCCAGTCACATAAAAAAAAGAAAAAAAAAACAACAATTAAGATTGTAAATAAAAGGTTTGGCGTGTTGAGTATAATACCTTCCTTTTCGAAAACATTTTTTTATCCCTATTAGAGAAACTCTTGGCCTGCATCTCACCTGTTGGAAAATGATGATCTGGCCAGGAATCCTCAAATTCTTTATTATTGTTCTTTATTTAGCTTATACTGAACATAGCAGGGTGGAGGCCAGCTCCAACAGCGTGCTGAGCATGTTTGCGTCGAGGTTTGACTGTCGGTACCTGAATCATTGCGCAATGATTCATGTGCTGGCAGACCGCTGATGCTTATTTTAAATTTTAACTCAAACCAACTGTATCTCTTACTAACCATATAATTTTTAAGTACTTATTTACTAACACTATGATCTGTATGTGGTCGAAATAAATAAAATTTATTATTATTATTATAGGCCATTCCCAATGAATTCCATATAGTCCGGTTGGAGCCATGGGAAATCCACTGATGAACAGTAATTCATCAGTGGATTTCCCATGGTTGAAATGATGATAATGATGAAGCTTATACTATGATTAAAGAAGCCATAAGTTAAATTAATGAAATCAAGCATTATTTCAACTATGTAAACCAAAAACGGTTCTACAAAATATCAAAATTAACCATCTTGAAATCTTTCAAAACATTGATATTTCGAAGGCATAAACACGAGAAGAAGCAAAATAACGGGGGTCAAAAGTTGACGCCCGGTCGGGTCCCCGGAAATTTGACGCTCGACAAATATATCAAAAAAGTCATAAACTCGTTCCAGAACGCGGAAAACGTATCGAGGTTGAACTTAAAAAGGCGTTCTCGATTTCCGAGCTTATTTTGAAAGATTCTTTTTACGACTGAAATTAATATGTTCTCGTATCTACGAGTTGCCGTAATAGAGACGGAAAAGTGGAAAATACTCGTTTACAGAGCATAATATTAAATACAATCTCTAATAAGTCTATGTCTCTATGTCCTGAAAATAGCCCGTACATTGTAATATCTAAATATGTATAATAACTCAAAGGTGACAGACTGACTGACTGACGTAGTGATCTATCAACGCACAGCCCAAACCACTGGACGGATCGGGCTGAAATTTGGCATGCAGGTAGATGTTATGTCGTAGTCGTAGCTAAGAAAGAATTTTACCAAACTCCACCCCTAAGGGGTTAAATGGGATCCACGCGTATCACGTACGTAGTCGCGGGCGGCCGCTATTTTCCATTATAATTTATGGAGCTTAAATGTTAAATATCTATCTCTAGTACAGTACCTATAGATGGAACATATTGGCCTTCATAGCCAAGAAAACTCATCATCGGAAGTGGCATTGAACATACAAGTTTGAATAAATGAATTTATTAAAAATCACATTTATTACATTGTCATGTCAAGAACTGATTCAAGAAGTCAAGAGATAGGCTCTACCTGAACAGATTTATTGCCTATTGTTGATTGCCAGATACTTAGCTTTCTTATTATACATCCGTGTATTCAATGGGTTAAAATATTATTAACAAACCGCATTCAGGTAACTACTTAAAAATAATATTGATATTCGAATCAGAATTGTATCTTGTAGGCCACAAGGCCGAAATGAGCAGCCGCTGTACTGGAAACCCATTCACTCATTAATTCATAGGTCTGTATCAGCCAAATTTTACACAATCCGCCATTTCCCAGCCGCTTCAACAATCGACGCAGCGTATTTACTCCCAAAAATAATTAACATGGAACGGGAACCATTCGTCGAAACGTTCCAAATTAATCATTTGAAACGTTTCAGTTCGGTCGTAATCGCGTTATTCCTATCAATCTTACGGGTTTATCAATAACTAATATTTGCCCGCGGCTTTGGCCATGTGAATTTTGGTCTTTTATAGTCTATATTTACTTAGGGATATTGTAGCATTTTAATGGTGAAATAAGTAAACGGTAACGGTAAATGGGCAGAAGACGTAGTATAAGAGGCCTCCCACTAAGTGGACTGACGATCTGATGAAGGTCGCGGGAAGTATCTGGATGCGGGTAGCGCTGGATCTGTCTTTGTGCAAATCCTAGGAAAATGCAGTCCTAGTCCAGCAGTTGGCTCATTTGACTAAAACAAACGAACGAATAGTAAAAAAAATTTAATGAGTCCAGTAAGTTTTTAAGTTTCTTTTTACAAACATCTTTCAAAAATCTTTCCTCTGTATAGTAACTAATATTTGCCCGTGACTTCGTCCAAGTGAATTTCTGTCCATCAGTGAGTCCTTTAAAACGCCCGTTTTTCCATAGATCTAAAATCTCCAATTCCAAGCATAGTTTAAGCCTAAAAGAATAAGAAACGTTCATTCATCCTCTCAAACTTTCACATTTATAATATTAGTAGGACAACTGACCTTGAAAGCGATTAATTTGAAGTGTTTCTGTTCGGTTGTAATCGCGATATTCCTATCAATCTTACGGCTTTATCAATAACAAAACCGGCTTCATAGACAAATTATATTCAGTAGTTTCGTTTCTAGGAACACTTAATCCTATACTTTAAAATTTTAGACGGCAGAGTCCAGTCTGCTTGCGACTACGGCTGTAGCAACAACCGAACGATCAAGCTGTTCAGATTATTGAAAGAAAGAAGAGAGAAAGAACACTTATTAATATTCTACTATTATTACACATTAATAACCGGATAAACACACGTTTTAGAAAATAATACAAAACTGCTATCATGACGTTTCACTTTTACGCCAAGAAGTTCCAAAATGTTCCAAAAATAGGTATAGTTCTTGCAACTCACGAAAGCGAGTGAGCTTTACTTGTGTGTATACGTGTACATGCACATAACTTAAAGTTAAGCTCACTTTCCTTTGTGAATTGCAACAACACTGTAAGTAAAATATACGTTAAATACGCGTGTCTTCCTACTGGTATGCCTACTCTTACTATTTTTACTATGTCGTTATCACGAGCAGCTGACTTCGTTTCAGGAAACAAATGGGCCTATAAATTGTTATACGTCAAGTAAGCACGCGTACAATTTTCGCTATTGTTTTAAATAACTATTTTCGGACTCGATATTGCTTAGTCGTCACAGTTCATGTATCATTTGGCACGGAGATAAGTCGTCATTTGTTTTTCACGGCCTGTTTAATACTGGCCGGTGATTTTTTGATGATTCTTTACTTTTTATTTTTCGAATTTTAAATACAATGTTCGAAAATGAAAAATGATGTGTACAGATTT
Organism: Ostrinia nubilalis; assembly: GCF_963855985.1. NCBI lineage: Eukaryota > Metazoa > Arthropoda > Insecta > Lepidoptera > Crambidae > Ostrinia > Ostrinia nubilalis. Next base: position 2,180,670 of record NC_087101.1, read on the forward strand.
TGTTTTATTATTTTCTTTTGTTTTTCACGCACTAACTTAATGCTTACGTAAGAGTTACATGCTACACTCTTTTGCCAGAGCCTAATCTTTTCGCGTTGATATGTCTAAAAATATCCCCGGTTAACCTTGCCTACTTTATTCACTGACATAATTCATATCTGAGACTGTAGAGAAGGTGTTCTAGTATATTTTTGTCGGCCGTTTGGTGTAGTGGTTCAGAACGGACTACTATGCCGAGAGGTCCCGGGTTCGATTCCTGGCCGGGCAGAAATTGAAATGATGAATTTTAATTTCTGTGACGGGTCTGGGTGTTACTATGTATAATATGTATGTATTTAAAAAAAAAGTATATAAGTAGTATATCCGTTAAGCTATATGGGTGCTAGCTACACAAGCATAATTAATTGCTTACTTTGGGGCTAGATGGCGCTGTGTGAGATTGTCCAAAGATATTTATTTATTTATTATGATCATAAAATGAAAGGTTTCAATTTTAGAAAACTTTAAACTGCAATAGGTATAGGTGCTTTAGGTCCGATCTATTTCTCTCTGAGTGATAATAATACGTTTAGATAATAATTAACCTTCGAGATGAAGTATTTAAATCCAATTTACAGTGTTCTGCAAAATTATTCCTGTAAGAGATTCCACACTAATACTATCCACACAAGCCAACTCAATCCGTGTGAAAAAGGACAAAAAGGGCTGACCAATGCACATACGAGTAAATAAGCATTTGAAAGAAGTTTCATTTACGTTTCAGCTGCGTTTCCCCTCTGCGGGGGACGTTTGAGCCGTGATGAGTTTCTGTGAAGCCGAATAAGGACTTTTTGCTTAAGTTTTAGGAAGGATGAATGCTGGCAGCTTTGTAAGAAGGCTGAACAGTGCTCTGAATAAAAGTAAACTCTTTGTAAAGTGCGAGAAGGTTTATAATTGTTTGCAGTGTATTTTGTGAATTGATGCTTTATTTAATGCGGATATCTTTAGGTATATTGTGAAATTCGTACAAGATTGAACATGCCAAATACACGCAAAGACAACTTAGGTACTTTTAAGTCCAATTTGTCAAAATATTAAAATTATGAATGATCTATAATTTTATAGCTTGATTCTGATATTGATTACGACAAGTACTCGTAATAATTCCTACATGGAAAGCTGTTCTAATTCTAAGCTGTTCCCCAATGACGTAAGCTACTTTTAGCTCCCGCGAATATTCACAGTTCCCTAGAATGTGTGCTAGTATTTCTCTGAAAACTGGGTATTACACTACCCTGAGACGTGGTCGCTTACTATGGGCCTCATAAGAAGGCTCAAGGTCACCCAAAGAGCGATGGAGCGTGCTATGCTCGGAGTTTCCCTGCGTGATCGAATCAGAAATGAGGAGATCTGTAGGAGAACCAGAGTGACTGACATAGCCCGCAGAATCGCTAAAATCAAGTGGCAGTGGGCGGGGCACATAGCTCGAAGAGCTGATGGCCGCTGGGGCAGGAAAGTTCTTGAGTGGCGACCACGAGCTGGAAGACGTAGCGTGGGCAGGCCTCCCACTAGGTGGACCGACGATCTGGTAAAGGTCGCGGGAAGTACCTGGATGCAAGCGGCGCAGGACCGGTCTTTGTGGAAATCCTTGGGGGAGGCCTTTGTCCAGCAGTGGACGTCTTTCGGCTGAAACGAACGAACGAACGAACACTACCCTATCTCCTACAGTCGAGATAGTGCAATACAAAGATGCTGCAGTTATTACACAATTCGCTCGTTTTATTACGAGTATTATGTTTTTTTTTTAATTTTTAACCTATTTAGGCAAAAAATGGGTAATGCAAATCTATTCATGTGGGGTATACTAAGGCTGAGTTGCACTACCTAACTTTAACGGTAACTATGACGATAACCGGTGCATTTTATATGGAGTTTGACAGATTTTTGAAGTTTGTCAAAGTCAAAGTAAGATGGTGCAACCCACCTTAAAAGTTTATGGAACTGGCCACTTACAAAAAAAGTAATAGAAAGCTAATTACGAATTTCGAATACCGTACTCTCTGGAATACGATAGTCATTTGTTTTTTCATTGTAACATCGTTTCAAACAGTCTTATTTGAATAAAATTCATTGAATTAGTGAAAATTTTTGCTCTATGATTTTTGCTACGGCTTAAGCCCGTAAGCTCTAAAAATTAAATATTTTTGTAAAAAAACAGCCTGTAAATTCGTAGCTCTACGACTCAGCCTGATATAAAGTGCTCGGTTTGCATTACTATCAATGTGCTTGAGTTGAAATACTATGAACACACCATTTAACTTTCAGAATCAATATTTAAAAATATTATCTTGAAACAATGTTAATATTTTTATGGGACTACGTGTTTATTTAACACTGTTAATTAAAGAAACAGTTAATGCTAAAGATAGAAGTGAGCTCATTCTTAAATAAAGTACAGCTCTTCAATTGGATAGATTCTTATTACATAAAGTGTTTGTGGAAACATAAAAGGCAAGGAAGGTAGAAGATTTCCCTCCGCTAAAGGTGTGTTTACGTCTGATATCCATTCGCCTCATGATCCGACATAGGGTACATTTCCTTATGGGCATGAAAAAATTCTGCCTATCAGGAACAGTTCACCGCATATCAAAATCTACGTGTCTGTTCAAAAATCGCACTTATTACATAAGGTGGTAGGTTTACCTTGATGAGAAGACTGTATCTGCGGTGAAAAAGCATTGCCAAGGCTAACGGTTTTCCGTTTCCCAACCTATTCGGGGTGTTTTAGAGTTACGCAGCTGGAGTGGAAACCTCGCCATGTCTGTTAAATGTTTATTTAAGAGTATTTATTATGGGACTGGTAACAAAGTATATGTCTAATAAAATAAAAACGCAACTTATAAAAAAAAAAACTTTATTGTGCCTAAAATAATACCTAACACGACCTGAAAAGTTTAACTGAGTTTCCGAAATATTAACGTATCTAAGGATTAAATTAATCTTATTATAATCTACTGTTTCCAACGAACCAGAGTAACATTTATATGTGTCAAGATTTGTTTTATGCATAACAAGGCAGGTATTTGACAACAATTATTATTATTGTTTAGAAATCTAAAAAAATAAATAACGTAATTTTGTTTTAGTTTTGTAAAGATGCTATGAAAAAAAATTGAAAGAATATGTATGACTGGTTTTCAATTAGGATTGTTTGTGAACTCCCCTAAACTTTCTGTTTATAAGCTGTATAATAATTTCAATTGTATCACGGTTAATGTTTTATACGGAACCCTGATTCTTGTATGTTTCCACACGTGTCGGTTTTTTCAAACCCTTTCAACACCTCTTATGTCACGACTCCACACTGAGTGTTGCCACTATGTTTTTCTGTTTGTGGGAAGTCGAAAAGGAATGTATGAGCAAGGTACATTGCGTGTTTTACCCGACTGCGCTTGGAGGGTTATTCACAAATGGAGGAATAGGGTTATTAACCGCCTCTGTGGTCTAGTGGTAAGACCACCTGCTTCAAACGCAGAGGTCTTGGGTTCGATTCCCAGTGGGGGCAGATTTTTCTGTTCGGTTTGGTTGGTGGTAGGGCTTGTTCTAAGTCCGTCTGGCTAGCTACCACCATCTTACTTAAGTCTGTCGCCATAACAACAATGTTAACAGCATTATTGTGTCCCGGCAGTTAGAAGTAAGATAGCCATTTCTTTCGTGGTTGAGGATTCCGGGTGAAGCTCGCTTCCACCTTCGGCCTGATTGACACTTACCATCAGGTGAGATACAGGCCAAGAGCTTCCTCGTTGTGGATACAAATAATAGAGGCGTAAAGGATCTTTTACACTGGGCGCGTTCTACGGTCTGCGATCATGTCAAAGTGAACGCAGCCCGCATCATATAATATGAACAACTTAATTTTTTGTGGTCTGTAATTATTGTAGTTTCATTGAAGAGGATTTATAAATTACAGGAGTCCAATACAAAGATTTTCAGAAAATCATCTTTTACCTATTTTGTTGAATCCTCAGAACTAATTTATTAAATACTAACTTTCCGCCCGCGGCTTCGCCCGCGTGGAATTTTGTCTGTCACAGAAAAACAATATCGCACGCGTATTTGCTCGCCGTTTAGACCTACCATGGACTACGACAAACATTTTAAAATCAAAATCAGCTCAATCGGCCCAGCTGTTCTCGAGTTTTAACCAGACTAACGAACATCAATTCATTTTTATTTATATAGATTAAATTCTTTCCCGAGATTTTCTCGATTCTTAGAAATACTATTTAATCTGCCTTTGTATTGACAATCAAGGATTATTAATTCCTAGTATAATTTAAATGTCCTTTAATCTAAAAACAACTTCTAACGAAAACAAATTTCAGTACAAAGCAAATCTAACTAAATTCCAACTATCTGCGGGAATCGATCCCGCGACCTACAAACTCTCTAGAGAACTATCCAATTAAATGTTGGAGATTCTAATTTTGATCGCTCGCACAGACGTATACTGTACTGTGTAGGTACAACTTGTTTACTTTAGATGACTACATAATAAGTTTGTACGTATGTTGCGCTGCGTGGATTGGAAAAAATGCTGAAGTATATTTGGTAGCAAAATAAGCTGAAACTATTGTGTATCAAAATAATAAAGCGACGTATTCCAGTTTGAGCACCCGCAATTAGCACCTGGCCTATTCCAATTAGAGCACCTATCGATAATTAAATTAATCAAGTTAATCTCTGTCTGTATACTAAATTAATTGTATTTTTTTGTGCAATACAATTGGAATACCCAAATACAAAATTATAATAATAGGTATAAGTACAAAATTGTTTTTAGACTGATTTAACTAATCTTCATAATGACTGTGTGCTATAAAGTAATAATTACTTAATGTACCTAATACCTATTCCTAAATGAAAAATAAAATACATCTTAGCTACCTCAGATACAGTTCCAGATAGATGCCCAATAATATAGATAGAGTTTCAGCTAGAATATTCTGAAATATTATTTACACATAGATTCTAATATCAAACTAAATACTTAGAAAAAAACGTCCCAAGACCAACAAGGACAGTTTTCATTAAACTTTCAACAATAGCTTAGACCAAACCATTGTGAGGTAAACGATCAGCTTCGCAAACGCATTCTTTCAAACCAAACCGCAAACCTATAGTTTGCTCGCTCTTCCAATACAAAAGACCGAGACAGAAGACCGACTTCGGGATTAGCTTGAGCATGGAATTGACGGGTCGGAAATTACAGGCGTTGAAATTATACCGGTAATATTCCTGCCTGTATTCATTGGTTGGCGGATGGCTGGACGTCTTGTTGGGGCTCCGTCTAATATTTATTACCTCAGTCAGTGTATTTGGTTTGGTATGGTGAGGTAGTAAGTAAACCTATGTTTGAGCGAAATTGGAAGCTGTGAAATACGGTTCAACGCCAGTTTGGAAACGAGCAGATTGAGAAAATCCTTCTTTTTTTAAGACGCTTTAAAACAAAAATGACTTACTTGACTTATGGTCCTATGTCCCCTAGATGGGGCAGAGGGCGTCCACAACAGTCCTCCATCTCGTTGGGTCTTGAGCTTCTCGCTTGATCTCGCTCCAGGTCTTGCCGATCTTCTTCGCCTACAAAAATAATACTGTTTAAATGAAAATACGGCAAAGTTTCCACCAAAATAAATATGCTAGGTAACAAATGATTTTTCTTTAATTTAGGTTTCTTAAAAGTAGGAAATAAACTACAAGTTGTGCTTCTAAGAACTCGTATAAACTCAATAACACGTCTAGGAATAGAGAGTCATTTGGTACTCCTTTCAAATACGACTTTGCTTTAAAAAACAATCACTTGTTTTGTTTTTGCTCTTCCATCTCTATTTGTAGCTTAAATAAACCACAAATAACTTATCCAATCCTAAAAGCTTGTATATCATACTATGACGTATAATAAGATGTCGCGATTCATACACATGCGAATATCAATTTCAAAATTTACAATTGTACATCAAGTTTCTTTGAAATACGGACAATGCACTTGGCAACGAATAGCTATAACTCAACTCAAGTTTTTTCACTGACCTATATTTTTATGCATACAATTGACCATTAGACGTTGTTGGTGGTACAGATAGGGTGCATTATTGCGGCTATATGTACCACACTTCAAAAGAAGTCTGATAGTTACACAATACACAGAAATTAGGTGAAAGCAACTGTAGTACTCGCCAACGCAAAATGGCGAATTTTGTAACAAAATAATGTTCTATCATATTAAGTCTGGATTGCACTATCTTACTTTAACTTTAATAAACGTCAAAAGTCTGCCAAACTCTTTATTGTTTTAAATGATAGCAATCCCGTATATCATAATTTTATTATTCTGTCAAACTCCGTACAAAAAACACCAGTTATTGTTATAATCATGGTTAAAATAAGGTGGTACAACTTAGCATAAGATAAGTATGTAGGTACTAGTAGTTATTAACGATATCCTTTTTTTCTTTTTCAGGTAATAGCTCATGCTGTTATTTATCATGGTAAGGTTTTCGTTTGTTTAATATCTTCAGCTTTACATCTGCCTCTGAAACTCTTTAATTTCCTATTATAGTTGTAGGAGATTGGGATAGGAATGGGATGGGATACCTTCGATTGAGCAGACTCCACAGGACGGTCCAAGCTTGGTTCTTCTTTCACTTTCACAAACACTTGAATTTTTATTGAGATGAGTTTAGCGCGCGATTTGGGTTTATTTGAATTGGTTTATTTTGGATACTTATTTAGTAATAAACGCCCAGATAGGTAGGCGAAGCGGCGCGTTGCGATGCGAGAGCGAGACTGAAGGTGGGAGGGAGAGGATAGGAAAAGGACTGTCAGAATGAGTGATAGAATAGTGTGACATGAGTTTGAAATGTATGAGGTTTTAATGCTGGCGCGTACAACTCCCCCGGCCTAGAGGTCTTCCTCTAGATTGAGTAGCGTTTGTAAAAAAAAATAAAGTTAAAAACGCAAAAAAGCATGCGTTAGAGAGAACTAAACGAGTTAAATTAGCGTTAAAGTTGTGTTAAATTAAAGTTAAGGTTAAAATAAAGTTAAGAACATTATTTGAGTTACTGTAAAGGAAGAGGACAAACTCTAACTACAGGCCGAACATAAGTACCGGTTGCAGTGCGAATCTTTAAGGTGCGAATGATTTTGTCCTTTCCGGGATATACTTCCACAACCACACCCAATGGCCAACAAAGAGGATGCGCATTGTCATCTTTTATAACAACAACAGAGCCCACATCTATCGGTTTGGTCACCGTATTCCACTTTTCACGGCGTTGTAGAGAAGTTAAATACTCCTGACTCCAGCGACGCCAAAAGCTTTGCACTAATTTATTGACTAACTGATAACGCGTTAACCGATTGTCAGAAATATCAGAGACATTCTCTACTGGTAAGAATTTCAGTGGAGTAATATTGAGAAAGTGATTGGGAGTGAGAGCGGATATATCAGCTGGGTCAGAGCTAAGAACACACAATGGTCGACTATTCAATAAGCCTTCTATTTGTACAAGTACAGTGTTGAACTCTTCGTATGTTAACACTTGAAGACCAATAACTTTATAAAGATGCGTTTTTACATAACGAACATTTATCTCTGTGATGCCGTTAAAGTGCGGACCATATGGTGGACTATGAAGAAACTTAATGCGTTGTTCAGCCAAATGTGAACTTAAATAATTTTTGTGAGAGTCAGATTCTAAAAGAGCGTAAATTTCGTCAAGCTTGCGTTTAGCGCCAATGAAGTTAGTACCTCCGTCGCTATATATCATGGAAACGGGGCCTCTTCTACAAATGAATCGACGAAAAGCGGCGAGAAATAGATCAGAGCTTAAGTCTGAAACTAACTCTATGTGTAGAGCCTTAGTTGTAAGACAGCAAAATAAACAAATATAAGCCTTCTGGCTTTTAACACCTCTGCGGCGAATGTGAGTAATAAAGAAGGGACCTGCATAATCGACCGATGTATAAACAAAGGCTTTAGCTTCTGAAACGCGAAATGATGGCAAGTCGCCCATAAGAGGGTTTGTAGATTTAGGGTTTAAACGAAAACAAATATTGCATTGATGCACTCTTTGACGTACTAAGTTACGTGCGGAAAGTATCCAAAATTTCTGTCTAAGCAGACTGAGTAGAAGTGAAGGACCAGTATGTAAATTACATACATGAAAGTAATCAACTAAAAGTTGAGTGAAGCGATGTTTAGGCGATAGAATGATTGGATGCTTTTGTCCATAGTTGAGTTGAGAGTGAGTGAGTCGACCTCCGACACGAAGTATATTATCAGAGTCAATGAAAGGGTTAAGTTTGAGAAGCGATTTGTTAAAGGGTTTATTATTTTTAATTGCGTGCATATCTTGAGTAAAAAATAGTGCCTGTATATGGCGTACTAAATAGAGTTCAGCGAGTTCTAAATCAGAGGATGTAACCACTCCGTTTGAACGTAGTATTTTAGCGAAGCGTAACACGTACACAGTAGCGCGTAATAATTTTGGGTACGTGGAAATGCGATCAATTAATCGATCGAAAGGGTGAGAGTTCGATTGAGAGTTTGTCTCTGAAACAAGAGCGATAGTTTTCTCTTCCAGTCGAACACTGTTAGATGAAACTTGAAATGGCTCGATAGGCCATTGCGAGATTGGCTGAGCTGTCCATTGAGGAGAGTGAAACCAATTTAATTGATTTAATAATGCTTTAGGAGTTACAGGTCGCGATATTACATCTGCAGGATTTTCATTTCCATTAACATGATGCCAAATTTTTGCGTTGAGTTTCGAATTAATTTCAGTAATTCTATTCGCAACAAATGTGTGAAATTTGTACGCGGGAGAATGTATCCACGTGAGAGTGACAGTCGAGTCTGAAAATGCGTAAATTGAGTTAACAGCATAACGATTCTCTATACTATCGCGAACCGATAATAAAAGATTTGTTAAGAGCAGCGCTGCGCACAGTTCAAGCCGCGCAAGAGATATTTTCTTTAAAGGCGCGACGCGCGATTTGGATGCGATAAGAAAGACTTCACCGGGTGAATCTGCATCAGAGCTCACGCGCACATAAACTACAGCGCCGTAGCATACTTCGCTGGCGTCCGCGAAGCCCATGATAGTGACGTGACAACCCGCGGTGATTCCTATGTGACGAGGTATTTTTAATTGCGATAAATAGTTAATCTCACTATCAAACCGATTCCATTTATTTTTTATTGAGTCTGGAACTGGCTGATCCCATTCAAGTTCGCGCTGCCAGCATTCTTGAATTAAGAGTTTGAGAAACGCTGTCACAGGGCCTAGCAAACCCAAAGGGTCGAATAATCTAGCAGTTGCGGAAAGAATCGTGCGTTTTGTGCATTGGTCAGAGTTAGTAGAGTTAATTTTGTAAAGAAAAACGTCATCATTAGGTTGCCACTGCATGCCTATGATTTTTGTCGTAATTTCTGAGTCAGTGTCAAAATCGACGAGCTGTGGATTTTTATGCGAATCGGGAATCTTATTTATAAGCTCAGGGTTGTTCGAGATCCACTTAACCATTTTAAACCCCCCGGCCATGAACATCTTAACCATTTGATGGTAAGATTGTTCAGCTTTTTCTAACCCGTCCATCGATGAGACATAATCGTCCATATACATACAGGATTGAGCTTCAGACGCGGCGATAGGATAATTCGCGCGCTCGTCCTCAGCGAGTTGGCGAACGACACGCATAGCGAGGTAAGGCGAGCTAGAAACGCCAAAAGAAACCCTATTGTATTGATAAGTATCAATCGGTGATTCAGGATCAAATCGAAATAATATGCGTTGAAACGGGTGGTGATTTTGATCAAGCTTTACACAGAAATACATCTTTTCAATATCAGCAGATAAAGCGACTGAGAAAATGCGTAAGTTAATTAAAAGATCAAAAATATTACTTTGTAAGTTTGGGCCAGTGTAAAGAACATCATTTAACGACTTTCCAGAGGTTGTTTTACAACTTGCATCTAAAACGACTCGAGTTTTTGAAGTGAGTTTATCTGGTCGGTATACTGCATGATGAGGTATATAATAATTTGGAGTATTTTCCTCTGAATTCGATGCGTTTTCGACTTTTGACAGAAAACCGCGATCGATACAGTCTTGAATATTTTCATTATAGTTAGTGCGTAAGCCCGGAGTTGAGTCTAACCTTTTCTCTAAGTTATAAAAGCGACGCCTAGCAGTAAAGTAAGAATCGCCGAGTTCTGATGGGTCGAGTTTAAATGGCAATGAAACGGTATACGTCCCAGAGTCGTCGCGAGAATGAGTTGATTGGAAAATGTTTTCACATATTTCGTCGTCAGGGCTGATGTGTCTCTTAGTAGGTACACTTTCAAGCTCCCAAAAGCGTTGCGTGAGTGATTCTAATGAGTGCGAGTCTACATTGCAAAAGAATGCTTTATTATCATTGCGTGAATGAGCTGAGTAGCACTGAGCGCGTCCCATAGCGAGATATCCGAGCGTGGTTTCGATAGCGATGACAGAGGATTGCGGTGAAGTTATTTTATTACTACCTAAAAGAAGCGGGAATATCTCATTGCCTAACAAACAATCGATTTCAGCAGGGATATCGAAGCTGTCATCAGCCATAGGAAGACCTTGTAAATGTGATAACTGGGTTATGTCAACCTTTACATTAGGTAAATAATCGGTTATTGTATCAATGACGCGTGCGTTAATAGTGTATTTACACCTGGGATCAAAGCGTGAGGCAATTGTGAAAGATACATATCCTAGCGACACACTTTCAGATTGACCTATCCCCTTAATAGTGGTAGGTAGCGGATTGACTTTTAAGTTCAGTCGCGCACAACATTTATTTGTGATAAAGTTGCTCATCGAACCTGTGTCTAGAAACACGCGTAATTTTTGACACGTCTTATTATTGTCATAAGTATACACTGACGCGGTGGGTAATAAGACCGTGGTACTAGATTCATCAGCGATCGACGGCGTGACTGCAGAGAGAGATACATTGTTGGTTGGCATCGATTGCAACGGCGGCGTGACCGGACCGAGCGCGGACATGGACGCGTCGGTCGGCGAAAACGTAGCGCTGCAAGTCGGCTGTTGTGACGTCATAGGTCTATTTACGTTAAAATTATCTATATGAATAAGAGTGTGATGTTTACGTTGGCAAACTGAGCAACGATTTTGAGATTTGCAATATTTAACATTATGAAAGCCCAAACAATTGAGGCAAAAGTTACATTTTTTCACTAAAGAGTAGCGAGTTGGCGCATTTTTCGAGCGAAAATAACTGCATTTGAACAGGGCATGTTCAGGTTCCGTCTTACAAAGTTGACAATTCTTGCGTACAGCGGATGGAGTGTATGAGCCTTGCGAATTCGGTTGAGATTGGAAGTAATGTTGATTGGGTTTTACTCCAGAAGCTGTATTAGAAACAAACGACTGTGTCGGTTTCGAGTTTTTAGACTGCGATGCGAAATTCGTTTTATTATTAACGTACAGCTTATTCTGCGTAAAAGATGAGCGTAAAGAATGGATCTTATTCTGTTCTTTTATAAAAGTCTTGAGATCATTAAACGTAGGCATTTTTACGTGCTTAATGGATTGTTCAAATAAATTTAGAGTGTCTTTGTCTAATTTACTGAGAGCAATATGAGTCAAAATGAAATCGGAAAGGTCATCAATCTGTAAACGTCGTAAGGCAGCTTCAGCTGAGCAATACTGTTCCAAAAATTCATCTAAAGATTGCGATTTGAAGTTTCTTAATTGTTCCAAATACATAGAGGCTTGTACTCTTATGTCTTGGTATTTTTCTAATAGGTTGTTCCAAATTATGTAATAGTTCTCACCAGTCGGTGGAATACCCGAGCAAATTGTAAGTGCTTTTCCGGAAAGTTTTCCTATAAGGTATTGAGCCTTTTCACCTGGAGACAAACCAGTGTTCTCATGAATAAGCGTTTTAAAATTTTGGTAGAAAACGGGCCACTTGGAAGGGGCTCCGTCGAAAGAGACTAGTTCTAAAGGCGGTAATTTTTTTACGAAATCCTGTTTGCGACGCTCTGTGTTGGCCTTTAGTTGTGCGATGAAGCTTTGCACCGAAAGGATGTTACAGTACAAATCGTCAAACGAGTTGAGTGCGGCAAATGTAGGTTTGAGTTCCTCATCATTTTTCATATAACACAAATTAAGTTCGTCAATGGTATCAAGAAAATCCGATCTTGTTTTTTCAATCGAATGCATGCGAGACATGAAAATTTGTTCAATCTGAGGGTCGGAGACCTTTAGGCTGAGGTCGTATAGTTCCTGAACCCTCTGAAAAAGCGCTTCTTTTTTAGCTTCAAGCAAATTAATTTTGCGTTTTACTCCCTCCATTGTATTGTAGGTGAGCAAACACACGCACGAGAGCTAGCGTTAAAAAATGAGTTGAGTTGAGCGTATTTATTTATAATCCAGTAGGAAAATAAAATGCGTAGCGTATGTAAGCGAATTTGAAATTGAATTGAAATAAAATTTTAAAAGATTGAATTTAAAAAATACACGTGTTTACAAACAACGAGTTGACGTTTGAGCGAATAGTAATTTCTAGAATGTGTCAAATGTCAAACGAATCGAACTTTCCAGAAAGAATGTGTCAAACGAGCGAATTTTCTAGAATTTTCTAGAGAGTTGTCAAAATGACGGATGCGTGAAAATGTGTAGTTGTGATTTTCTGTAAGTGTAAAGGATAGGAAATGAACCATGCGGCTCGGTAGGACCAGAAAGGAGTTGTAGGAGATTGGGATAGGAATGGGATGGGATACCTTCGATTGAGCAGACTCCACAGGACGGTCCAAGCTTGGTTCTTCTTTCACTTTCACAAACACTTGAATTTTTATTGAGATGAGTTTAGCGCGCGATTTGGGTTTATTTGAATTGGTTTATTTTGGATACTTATTTAGTAATAAACGCCCAGATAGGTAGGCGAAGCGGCGCGTTGCGATGCGAGAGCGAGACTGAAGGTGGGAGGGAGAGGATAGGAAAAGGACTGTCAGAATGAGTGATAGAATAGTGTGACATGAGTTTGAAATGTATGAGGTTTTAATGCTGGCGCGTACAATAGTTCTTGCAACTCACGAAGGCGAGTGAGCTTTACTTGTGTGTGTACGTGTACATGCAAAGTGACAAACCGATAGTGTGATGTCTATCAAAACTTTGAAAAACGAACAGTAGCGAGCCACCACACATCTAAAGCTCACTCGCCGTCGTGAATTGGATCAACTATACATGAGGGATCTATAACATTTTACCTCCAATATTCTGACAACAATACGTAAACTCCAGGCTAAATATATCTACCCATTATAGGATATTCCTCCCATTGTATTTTCAGTCTTTGGATACCACTGCAATGTTAATTTCGGCTGCACACTGGAGTGAGAACAGGTTTCGGTCCAACAATAGTTTATCTTATGCAATGGCACGGTGCTGAGGCAATACCATAATGAATATTGACCACATACGAGTCTGACATTAGGTAGCCATAACAGATCGTTAGGGCTGTCAATCTCTAGAAAATATGAAATGTACAAGGAATTATAATCGATTAGGATATACTTTAGCGGTGTAATTGAGTTTTTCAAACCACTTTTCTATTTCAAATGGATTTTGTCAAAATCTGTTTCGGGAAGATGACATCAAGTCTTGTCAATTGATATCCTCTTATGCATTGAATGAAGGAACATAATAATATGGCAGAACCCATAGATGTTGTAGGGTAGATAGAAGCTATAACGTTACTAGTTCACGAACTTAATTTACCAACTACAAGAATCCGTAGTATCTAGATTTAAAAACTTTACAAAATATAATTTTGCAGCTAAACTTTTTTCCACTAGGAGGAAGCTCTTGACCTGCATCTCACCCAATCGAAAGTGATGATCAGGGCGAAGGTGAAAGCGAGCTTCTTCCGAAATTCTCCTCGATTTAACTAGCTAATTCAATGTCATTCTAAAAATCTGTCATCATTCAAATCCACATCTGTTGACAACCCTGTCAATTCTTTGTTTGTTCTCCTCTAATATCGTGCATGGGCATCATATTAGGCCTTTATCCACAACTAGCTTTAGTCTGCGACTTTACTTGCGTCAATTTTATTTCGATCTGTCACAGAATAATGTAGTTTTGGCTTTGGAGGGCCTTTTAAAGTCGTTTCAGTAGTTCCGGTTAGTATGAAAAATTTGATCTCAAAACACATCTGTTGGCAACGCGACGGAGACAGATGCGGCCGACCAGTTTTGGTCGGACTATAATTAAAAGTCAGGACCATGTCTCTATTATAGTGGCTTGGAAATACCTTTATTTATCAAACAAGCCTTAGTTTGCGACTTTGCTTACGTCAATTTTATTTTGATATGTCACAGAATAATACAGCACTCTACTGGTGAAAGGATTTTAAAAATCAGTTCTATAGTTCCAAAGATTATTTCCTACAATGAACATACAATACCTACCTAAGATTACCTGATTGTGTAGGCAACCCTGTCAGTTCTCCGTTTGTTCTCCTCCAATATCGTGCATGGGCTTTCATATTAAACTGACCGTCACTCCCGGCGCGGGTGCCGATATATTGCGCATCACCCGGCTCCTTTGAGCGGAGACAAATGCGGCCGATCAGTTTTGGTCGGACTATAATTAAAAGTCAGGACCATGTCTCCATTATGGCGGTTCGGGTTAGATAATTATGGTTTTGGCAAGATTGATTTTGCGTAGAGATTCGCCCGCGTGGTGTTTGGTCTGTCATAAAGAGATTGCCTTTGTCGCTAAGGGTTAACGTAGATTTCTACTACTGAAATATTTTTTTAAATCGGATATAACTTTGAATCATTAAAATTGTACTCGTACAAACCCTACATATTTATCATTCATACCTTTTAAACTTTCATGGTCACTATCATAATTTTATTATTACTGACGGGTAGCACCAAGTACCTTAATTTTGAGTTTCCGATATTTCGGCACTGTTGCAAGTTGAAACTCAAAATTAAGGTACATAGTAGCAATCCCGTCAGTAATAATAATTATTCATACCTTTTATTGAAAAAAAAAAACCTTCATAAATTATTATTTTATACAGACTGACCATTCTATTACATAGTATAAAATAATTAGACGTTGATCATGAATCCAATCCGTATCCTCAATAACGCTATTTCCATCTGGATGGGTACGTTAAATTGGTTCAGCACGAGATGTATTTCATTTACTTACATCAAACCATAGACTTAAATATGAATATACAGGTACAGAAGGTAAGAGACACGAGTATATTACCTATCTAATAACGACATTTGACTTGCAATTGCAGTGGTTCTGAAAACGGGAACTTGATCTATGTGCAGGTACAGGTACCACCATTTGTATATTAACTACGTAACTCGTATTTACTAAAAGTAATTTAGGTTTATATATTATACTACAAAATACCTACTTAATAGGTTACGCCTGCTTTGCTGGGTCTAGAAAGCGCGGCGATTTTATGGGTAGAATAGCAGCTGGAGCAAACAATTTGTCACTTAGGCATTTAAGTGAGGACCATTTTGCGCTTACTAAGGGGTTAACTTACTGCACACTTATACTATCATTAGTTACTGTAGTTTGGTCTAATTCTAGATGTCTGAGTGTCGGCCAGGCACAATATAGACCACATACTAGCCTGTTAAGTGACGTTAGATATGTGCTTGGAGAGATACCAAGTTGTTAAGTAAATTGTTTCTAATTTGTTGATAGTGCACCTGATAGCACTAAATAGACTACGCCACTGAGAAATATGTTGTGAGTTTAGAAACGTAATTTAGAAAATTTCTTTGAGTAGTTAATGAGGATTTAACAGCTATATTTTAGGTACAGTTAGCATTAAATAGTTCGTGACACCCAAAGTAGCCAAAAAGTTCACAGAACGCAAACCTTTTTGCCTAGTTTGGGTGTACAACGTGTTTTAGGTGGAAAAGAATTGTAACAGAAAAATGCAGATATTTTCCAATACACATGTTTATTTAGGCGTGTCCTTCATTCCATCTAAAGCAGTGGTTCTCAACCAGTGGTCTGCAACCAACAGCAGTTCGCAGGAGTTAAAATATACCTAGTCCATCAAGGATTTAAAAATTCCATTAATTATAGGATTACCAAACTTGTACAAACAATGCAAGCTAAAAATAAGTACATTGAATTGAATTTCTAAAAAAAATGGTTTTCCATTAATATTATTTTCTACAAAATGAGATATTCGAAAATCGAGGAATTCGAGGTTTATTTTTAATCGATACTTTCGGCATGCTCATTTTGAACAACAAAGAAACCAAATCATTCCTTGGCCCAGAAATAGTTAAGAACCACTGTTCTAAAACAATATGTTATAGAAGATTCCAGAGCTTGCTAACAAAGATTTACATAAAGACCTTTCTGTCGACGATGGGCTGGGATTGTCCCCTGACCTGCGTCACAGGCTTTATTCCCAGCTTATTGTGTTTGCAGGAATTTGTTACGGGAATTTGGGACTGCTCCGTTCTTAATTATAAAGTTAGATTTAGGCTGTGTTAGGAAGTCCGTGTTAAGTTCATTTTTGGCAAAAACTACGAGTATATTTTGGAGAGACAGGTGAGACGTGAGACGAAGGGTTTCAAACCAAACATAAACCATCATTGCGACGTCCCCTTCGCAAACAAACTGTCCTCTCCCTGAGTTTTCTGGAATAGATCGCTTTCTAGCGATAAGAGTGCCTTATTTTTAACATTTAAACTATTAATTTGTTTGCTTGTTAGTAGAGTTAACAAATGCAAGTAATATTAAAATTTATCGTGCCAGTGACAATCAGTCGCTCTTTCCTTCAACAACAACATAGTAAAGGAATTGTGAAATTTCAAAAATAATAGAGTGTGACGTCATTAACGCATCCTAATCGAGAATTCGTTTTCACAAAGTTTTAAAGAAAATCCAGTTTGATTTAAAGTAATATTGCTGGGAGGTTTCATGCCCACGAAGTAACTCTCGCCAATATTTATCTAAGTAAGGTAGTGTTAAAACTTGATTTACATCTTCAACTCAATACACACTGGCTGCCCACATCAAAATAGTGACTTCATTTAACATAAAAGCGACATCCTTCCCCTAATGGAGTTATGTAGTCTGTACAAACGACAGATCAAGCTATACACTGTAGCATCTTATGCCGTTGAAATAAGTGCTATTTTGCTACAAAATTGTATGGTCTGACGTGCTCTGTACGTAGTAGACCTACGTCAAGAGGTTTATATAATAGAGGGTCTGATTTATACAGAGAACTCATTTAATGGCAGCTTGGTTTTCTCTAGCGTTAAATCGCAGGGATTTGAGATAATAAGGTGCATATCCGATTTTAATAGGATTAGTTTTGATTTAATTGGCAGTTGAAACTATTAACAGTAAATAGTTGTAATAGTCTTCGTTACTAAGGCTGGGTTGCACTATCTTACTTAAACTTTAACTTTTCCCCCGGGACAAACTTGACCTTCATTGGTTGGGTTTTTATGGCGGTCAAGCTGTAGATCCTGGCTACACAGGAGTTGCAGCGGTAGGATCGAGAGGTGGGAATAGTCCCGTGAAACGAATGAAATGGTTCGGCGTTATTATAACCCACCAAAGAAAATAGTAGCATTGATTTCAGCATACTATCTTTACCAAGAGCCAATTGACCTAAAACAATATCCAGATTGGGGATCGTAGAAAGAGAATAAGAAACCAGGATTGTGATAATAATATAATTTATTGACATTAGTAATATTATAGTCCTATAATAATACAACTCCCCTATAGAGACAGGCTGTAACAAGCAGGGCCGGATTGTGAAATTGTGGGGCCCTGGGCTGAAACTACTTGGGGGCCTATCTTAGTACTCAACTAATAGCCATGCCAAAAAACTGTTTCTATAATGATATATTATTCTTATACATACAGTGTGAGTCACGATAAAGTGCACATATGAAAATAGGTGAAACTAGACCTATTTTTATCGACAAAAAAGAGGTCAAAATTTTTTTTGAGATTTTTTAAAAAAACAATTTCTGCCAATTACCTACTTACGTTAGGTAACGTAAGGGCCTCGGGGTTACAAGGGGCCCCCAGATCCTGCTAAAAAGTAGGCAATAATTTGAAAAAAAAAAAAGTTGTCTGTAAAGTCGGTTTACGGACGATATTTTTACGTCATAAGAAAATATTGATTAAAAATTGCATCCTAAATTTTTGAGATTTTTTTTTAATTTTTTTTCTGCCAATTACTTCTTGTAAAGAAAACGTAATAACTTTTAAACTAAGAGGTATATCCTGATAAAATAAAAACAGTAACAAAAAATACAGAAAATGCCAACAAATAATAAAAAATTATACTAAGTATTTGAAAAAAATCTGCTTTTAAATTCGTGTTTTTTTGGTTATTTGATAAATTTCTCCAAAAAATGCCCCCATAACAGGTGGTTTTTATTACTTTGTATTATTCGCTATCTTATTAATTTTGTAAAACCAAAAATCGGAAGTCTCTATCCCTATCACAACATTTGCTATGATCGTTTGAACAAAGGCCTGCCACCACATTATTCTCCGCTACAGGTAGAGACAATTTTAATTTTAACTAAAATGCTTATTTAACTTCGAAATCTTTTGTGTTTATTTGAAATGTATCTTGTTTTTATCAAAATTACAAATCTAGAGCCACTTTCAGTTTCGTTGTTAACGAAGCGTTGAATGGCGCGCCCGGAGAGGCTTAGTTCAAACGATCATTGCAAACATTGTGATAGGGATAGAGACATGCTATTTTTAGGTTTACAAAGGTAATACGATAAAGAATAACACAAAGTAATAAAAACAATCTGTTATGGGGGCATTATTTGGGGAAATTTATCAAATAACCAAAAAAACACGAATTAAAATGCAGATTTTTCTCAAAATGTATCTTTTTTTTATTATTTGTTGCCATTTTCTGAGTATTTTATGTATTTTTTTTAGTATTGCCTGTTATTTAGCATTATTACAGTTTTTATTTCATCATACCTCTTATAGGCCAGTAGAATTAAACACAAAAATGGATTAAATCGGAAATAATTCCTACTAAAGAATTAAGTGCTTTAATGGCTTCATTAATTGCCCATAAAGACTCTCCTAGGTTTTCGACTTCGACGGAGTTGTGCTTAAGTGGTGGGGGCCCCCGAAAGGGGCGCTTTTTCGGTATTCCGGTTATACCGCGTAAAGAACTTACCCTATCGAAAAGTGGTCTTCCTGACGGTTGAAGGGCATTTAATCCTGCATTAAATAAGACCAAATTCATATGTTTTGAACAAACCGTTCTCGTGCAAATGTTCGGCAAAGTTGAAAATATGTGTATAATTAATGACCCTTTCCACGTCCGATAGTCGTATGGCTGGTCTAAGGTTCGACGCCAAAAATCAACAACAACAAGTTCATATTAAAACGCTGAAGAGTTTTTTGTTTGTTTGTTTGAACGCGCTAATCTCAAGAATTACTAGTTTGATTAAAATAATTATTTTTGTGTTGAATAGCTCATAAATTGAGGAAGGCTATAAGATATATACAATCACTCTACGACTAATAGAGGCGAAGCAGTAAAGAAAAATGTTGCAAGCACGGAAATAGTATTTAAACTGTTTTCACGCGTACGAAGTTGATTTTGTGGCGTCGAATCTTGGACCAGGCATATGGCTAAGCAATGCAATCGTACAGGAGGGTACAAGGAAGAGGGGCAGCCACATTAGGTAACACAGAGTCGTTCAGGAGAGTGCCAGGAAGAGGTGCAGCAACCGCAGTTAAGGAACGGCTGGGACGAACAAGGATAAGCGAATCCAACTCGTGAGCCTTGACAGGGATACGCTGGTTAAGCCGACCCTTTACAAGGCTTGGGAGCCTACGGGTGACGAGCTATTGGACGTAGAGAGGGTCATTAATTAAACACATATTTTCTACTTTGCCGAACATTTGCACGAGAACGGTTTGTCCAAAACATATGAATTTGGTCTTATTTAATGCAGGATTAAATGCCCTTCAACCGTCAGGAAGACCACTTTTCGATAGGGTAAGTCCTTTACGCGGTTTTACCGGAAAACCTAAAAAGCGCCCCTTTCGGGA
Source organism: Ostrinia nubilalis (assembly GCF_963855985.1). Classification (NCBI taxonomy): domain Eukaryota; kingdom Metazoa; phylum Arthropoda; class Insecta; order Lepidoptera; family Crambidae; genus Ostrinia; species Ostrinia nubilalis. The sequence goes on from NC_087101.1 coordinate 2,200,835, forward strand.
GCCCCCACCACTTAAGCACAACCCCGTCGAAGTCGAAAACCTAGGAGAGTCTTAATGGGCAACCAATGAAGCCATCAAAGCAATAAAATCTTTGTAGGAATTATTTCCGATTTAAAATCTAATTCTACTGGCCTATTAGTTTAAAAGTTATTACGTTTTCTTTACAAGAAGTAATTGGAATAAAAAATTTTTAAAAAAAATCTCAAAAGTATGCAATTTTTAATCAATATTTTCTTATGACGTTGTCACGTAAAAATATCGTCCGTAAACCGACTTTACAGACCACTTTCTTTTTTTTTTTTTTTTCAAATTATTGCCTACTTTTTAGCGGGATCTGGGGGCCCCTTGTAACCCCGGGGCCCTGGGCTGCAGCCCAATCAGCCCATAGGTAGATCCGGCCCTGGTAACAAGTTATATCAAGATATTAGTCGTAATCGTAAAAAGTTACGCCCGTAAAATAGTTTGTTTTCCCAACAGATTTACCTTCACCGAATACTAAAATGGATATACACGACGTTATGTTTTGCGGTGTTGGTAGGGAATAATTTATAGTCTAGGCTAGATAAAAAATTAATAGTTTATGTATTTAAAAATAATCCGTGATTTAAATACTATTATACGGCAATAACTTTATGCCTGTATCTGTCTTCTGTCTATGTTAACTTTTATTGCTTAAACCACTAAACCAATTTAGATGAAATTAGGCATAAATAACTATCTCTACTATTGAAATTCAGGATAAAACATACGACAGTTTTTTAAAAGAATAAACTCTTTTTGTAACAGGCTGAAAAAAAATTAAATACCCCGGGTGATTTTTTTTAATAAACAGTACAACAAGCTATAAGTGCACCCATTATCGCCTTACCTTTCAAAACATTTTAAATAAATTTCATTTTATCTTCTGTCAAAAACTAAGCAAATCCCCTGAATCGTTCAAATCAAAATCTATTTGAAACTTCACACCCCTCGTGTGGAAACTGTCAACATCCTCGATATAAAATGTCACTCTTTTATCGATTCCAAACCCAATAGTCTTACAAATATTTCTGCAATATATCAGCTTATTTCTTGGCTCTGCTCGTGAGTGTAGATTTGGAACGTTGAAGTACAGTTTGGGATATTGATATGGTTTTGAGTGAAGGAATAACCAAAGTTGAGATGAGTAAGTACTTACTTGAAATTCGATGGTGATGATGTTAGTCGGTCTTATTTGATAACTGCTGAGCTTGAATTAACTTTAATTACTATTGTTTTTACTACAATTTAAGTTTAACTGATTTATACCTATTAATTTTTTCAAGTTTTATTGTAATTATTTATTAATCCAACCCATCCCAAATAATGTTCTAATATGTAGAGATTTAATAAACAAGATCATGTTCCCAAGATAATTAATTGGTTTTGAATAATTACACACTAACATCTAACACTAAATAACACACACACACACACACACAATTGTGTATTTTTATTTTTCTTGTGTGTTTTAAATTTAAAACACACAAGAAAAATAAAAATAAAATAAAATAAATCTATACTATCTACTTCTATAATTACTAAAGTTACCAAAAGATAAGGAGACATGTAAAGTGCCCCATAAGGGCTACCTTTTCCTTTTTTATATTTGACGTTCATAAGTGCCACTTGTGGTCTAAACTGAATAAAAAAAAAAGTAACTCTGTCCTGTCTGTCTTGCTTTCACGCCTAAACCACTGAACCGATTTTGATGTTTGGCATAGAGATACTTTGAGTCCCGGGAAAGGACATAGGATAGTTTTTATCCCAGTTTTTGAAACAGGAACGCTCGCGATAAAGTATTTCTGTGACAGACAACATTACACGTAGGCGAAGCCGTGAGCGGGAAGCTAGTACTTAATAAAATTAGAAACTATTTACTAAAGAGGTTTAGGTTAATAAAGCGAAAAATGCAAGACCTCAATTTTGAGCTCTCAAAAATCTTTCCAAAACCCTCAAGTAACTTTTGTGCGTTTATATTTAGCTACTTTTATACAGGGTGTTTCTTGTAAGGTGTCAAGCCGAAGGCAGGTAATAGGTGAGAACTAGACCTATCGATTTCACCCCCATGTATGTTCTACGATTTTTCGTAGTTTAGAAGTTATCGTTAATTTTGTGATTTTTTCAAATTTTATGACCTAGTGGCTTAATTTTTTTTTATCTTTTTTTTGGGTTGACTTTTCTCAGATTTCTTTTTTTTGACAGATTCCCTATTAGTTGCAGATATTTGAAAAAAATAATCACCTTCCTATCTTCGATTCAAGATACAAAATTTTTGCTAGAAACATAAAAAATATGGTTTTAGCAGAACATTCTAAAATTTTCAACTGAAATGTATGAGAAAAAAAAAAGAATTTCTATAGGTCCAAAATAATTTTAAAAACTGCGCAGTTTTCTAAACTTATAACATTTAATAACACAAAAAAACATGTACTTAATAGGCCATTATTTTCTGTAATCGCTCCACTAAAGTGGTAAGTCGGAGATTCCGTTACATGTTTTTTTTCTTAGGACTAAGTAATATTTGCAATCCCCTAAGTTAACGTTATGTAGAACACATTTAGAGACAATAACTGAAAAGATTTTTTTTATCCACAACGTGAAAGCTCTTGCTCTTCATCTGATATACAAAAGGGAATATGAAAATATTGATGAACTGCGGACAAAGCTGACTGAAGCACAAAACCATTTTGAACATTTACTTTAAATTAAATCATTACACCCTTTTTTGCTTCTCTCTCTCTCTCTCTCTCTCTCTCTCTCTCTCTCTCTCTCTCTCTCTCTCTCTCTCACAGACACACACACACGCACGCACACATCGTATTCGTCAATTTAATCGTAAAGTAACAATCACCACTGTGGTCTAGTGGTAAGACTACCTATTTAGGACAGCCAATTCCTCTGTGGTTTAGGATTCCGGGTGAAGCTCGCTGATCATCCATCAGTTTCCAACTTTCCATCAGGTCAGATGAAGGGCAAGAGCTTCCTCGTTGTGGATAAAAAATGTTCTGTTCAGTTATTGTCTCTAAACGTGTTCTACGTAACGTAAACTTAGTGGATTGCAAACATTAGTTAGTCCTAAGAAAGTCAAAAACATGTAACGGAATCTCCGACTTACTACTTTAGTAGAGCGATTACAGAAAATAACGGCCTATTAAGTACATAATGTCTTTTTGTGTTATTATAAAAGTTCAGAAAACTGCGCAGTTTTTAAAATTATTTTGGACCTATGGAAGTTCTATTTTTTTTTTCAAACTTTTAAGTTGAACATTTTAGAATGTTCTGCTAAAAGCATATTTTTTATTTTTCTAGCAAAAATGTTGTATCTTGCATCAAAGATAGGAAGGTGATTATTTTTTTCAAACATCTGCAATTACTAGGGAATCTGTCAAAAAAAATAAATCTGAGAAAAGTTAACCCAAAAAAAAGATGAAAAAATTTAAAGCCTACTAGGTCATAAAATTTTAAAAAATTACAAAATTAACGATAACTTCTAAACTACGAAAAATCGTAGAACATACATGGGGGTGAAATCGATAGGTCTAGTCCTCACCTATCACCTGCCTTCGGCTTGACACCTTGCAAGAAACACCCTGTATATCTCAAAATAAAATAACCCTCCTAGTCGCGTAAACCCGGATTTTAATCCCAATTCATTGCAAGCTGCACGCTTAGATCGGTCCCCAAGATCCGGTGAGGGGATTTTCTGCACCGGTACCCATCTTAAGGGGGGTGCAGATGATCGTTTCACGGGAGGTTAAGAGTGTTCCACACGATACGCTGGATTGAACTAAGCCTAAAAAGAGGTTAGGGTGAGTACACGTCTCGTTTCTTTCTTTGGAGATTGAGATCGGTTTCATTATGAAACGAGAATCAATTGTAGAGCTTATAGATTTAGATTAAGTAGTTTTTGGTAGACTTAAAAGATTCAAAGATTCAAAGATTATTTATTCATCGAGATAATGTGGTACAATAAAATATGTGACAAGTTAAGTGTGTATTTTTGATACCAAAAATAATTATTATACTCTTGAATCGTTAAAATATTCCTTATTTCAGCAACTTCAATCTATTTATTTCATATTGACGAATATGATTGATATGAATAATTATTTTCTGATTACTAATTTTATTTTCGATTTCATATCTAAAAGTTTTCACAACCTTTTCTATGGACTACTATTAATTAGACTGATTATTAGTTTCATAATTTAGAAGTCAAGTAGTCTAAGGAAGCAAACCCGTAGAGTTACTGTCACATCAATAATGTTAGTAGGTGTTTCAAAGCTACGCCAACATAAAATATAATTTATTCTATAAATCTAGAAAATAAATTTATTTTCAATGATTTATCGTACCTAGTACTAGACTACTATAATATTATCGGGTGGCTCATGAGCCATGTCGTACATGTACGATTATATTGTGTTAATTGTCATTATTATGCTAGAAACCAAACTTTCACATAACATTCTGGCCATTTCCTAAAGTGGCCTCACTGTTCCGGCTTCTGTTTATTATTACACATTTGCTATATTTTGTGGTGTACCAAAAACAATGAAACATTAATTGCTACATACATACTTCACAAAGACTCTCCAAAATAGTCCCTATCACAACTACATAAGATAGTGATTAGCTTGATATACTGTCGTCTCAAAAAACTAAGGAAAACCAGGTCCCAGTTGTCGCGTCCTCGTACGCGTCACCGTCATCTTGAAACACTCTTCCCAAAGGCTCGTCTGGCTCGCCTCACTTAGTGCAAAAACATGCCTTCTTGTTAAATAGTGGGAACTATAGGTTAAAATACCCGCTAAAGTGGTAAAATAACATTATTTTATTATTTAGTTGACTTACTCAAGAAATAAATAAATAAATAAATCAACACGATAAGCAATATTTATTGGGTTAGAGTAAGCTATACCTGCAAATCATGGCTTCCTCATCAAATAAATAAATGTCCTAGGACATTTTACACTGCGCCTCAAGTCCCAAATTAAGCAAAGCTTGACATACTATGGGTACTAGACTACTTAGGGCTGATTTTTCAATTGACAAGCGCATTGACAGTTTCAGTAGGTATGGAAAAGGTGTCAAAATGACAAGTTTATTCTTAAATTTAAAGAATACTGACGATTGAAAAATCAGCCCTTAAATACTTTTTTTAGGCATTATAACATGCTCTCATCTCTTTTAGTGAAATTTTACTGTGTAAACTAAAAAAAGAAAACGGAAAACTGTATCCTGATTTCGTAGTCAACAAACAATCAAAATTCGTCGAAGAAATAAAACTGGGAACAATCCAACACGAAAATTGGACTAAAAAGAATTTCCAATAGTCAAACGATCTGTAGTCGGAAATAATTGCTACAATCCAGGCGAAGATTGTTACACGGGTTGTATAGTTTATAATACAGATGACATCGGAAAAACAAATTTTTGCATTTACAGTCAATAATTATTCAATTAGAGGTTAACCTACTAAACGTTATTATGATATGAATCGTGTCACTAGACAATAGAAATGAAACTACCAACTCGGAGATTTGCGTTCGGACACGATTCTTAAAAGAAATCCACTTTCCGTACTCAAATTAGTTTTTCAGTGTTATTTTAGATTTAACCTTTATTTTTTAAACAAAATATTGAATTAATACGTTAATCCTACAAGAGAACCATGGGACAAAACGTCCCCAAGACTGTAGCACTTAGGTACCTACCAATAATAGACCATGCTAATACTATAATTTTATTATTACAGCTCATCATCAGTCTTATACAAACAACACCATCTGATTCTGTTGATAGCACAATACACATTCGCATACAATTTTTCATAGAAATTCGATATTTCCACATACAAAGCCATACAAAGCCCGCGTTAATTACGAAGCAGCGATGTTTTTGCTAATAACTCAACAGCGAGCCTAAAATAAACAAAATAGCGCGCTCCCAATACTTTTATTTGGAAGGAGCCCCAAATTGCTCTTCGGCGACAAATATTAAACTGCAGTAGGTATTGTATCTTAAGGATTTGCCACACTGAACGTGTTCTGCGAGCGGTCAGGTCAAAGTGAACGCAGCCCGCAACATTATAAACAACATTATCGGTCAGGGCAACCGTCAGCGGTCGTGACAAGGCAAGTAAGAGCGCTTTCACATTTAGGCGATTTAGCAGCGCGACAAACGCGCGAAAATTTCATACTATGTGACAGCGGATGCCTGCGTTCACATTATAAAAACGCCGCTGCCGCGCTGCAGTCGCGCTACTAACGCCCTAATGTGAAAGCGCTGTAAGCTGTCAGCGGGCGCGGTTTGCGTTTTTTGCTCGTACACACACGGTCAGATCGCATCAATACAAAATGTATCATCATCATCATTTCAGCCACAGGACGTCCACTGCTGAAAATAGGCCTCACCCAATGATTTCATATCACATATCGCCCGGTTCGCAGCGGCCTGCATCCAGTGCCTTCCTATTACCTTTATGAAGTCGCCGATCCAAAATGTATTCGGGACTATTCCTACCTCTCTTTCCCACCGCTGCAACTCCTGTGTAGCCAGGATCTACATCTTGACCGCCAATAAAAACCCAACCAGTGACGGTCAAGTTTGTCCCGGGAGAAAGTTAAACTGTCATTGGACCCGCAACGAAATTAATCAGAATTATTAACTTAGGATGAGTTCGAAGTTAAGGTTCGACTTCCCTCCGTTGCAAAGCGGATGACAAGTGACAAACAAAGGCTTAGGCTGGGTTGCACCATCTTACTTTGACTGTCACAAACGTCAAAAATCTGTCTAACTCCATACAAAATACGTCGGTTATCGTTATAGTTACGGTCAAAGTTTGGTGGTGCAACTCAGCCTTAGTAACGACAAAGTTGTTCTTCTTACATGATGCGAGCTGCGTTCACATTGACGACCGCTGCCCGCAGTACGCATCCACTGTGTCAAATCCCTTACTCTTTAGGTATATCGTCAGTGCGGTCTGGCCCAACGCCAGCAGGCCGAATTAGAACAGCCGTATATCAAGAAGAATTCTAAAGGCACAGCTTATGGTCCAGTTTGAACGGCCAGTTGATGTCGTTCGAAACAAGTACACCACGTGCACAATGACTTGTTAACTGTAATGTCGTGCTGTAGGCCTAGGATGCGCAGGGCGATAAGCTTTTATAGCGCCAGTTTATCGGTTTTACGTGATAAGCCCATAAGTTTGTCGTCTTAAAATCATCGATAAGATTTTATCACGCGCACTTTCTAGCCCAGCTGGTCTTTGTTCATCATCATCATCATTTCAGCCATTTCGACCATATAGATCGATTGGTAGCGGCCTGCATTCAGCGCTTCCCTGCTACCTTTACGATGTCTTCGGTCCACCTTGTGGGTCTTTGTTAATATTCACAAACTTATATTATTAATCATAATCATAATCATTTATTTATATTATTATGCTTTTCTTGACCCTTTCTTAAAATGGCGATGGCGTACTGAGAAAATTATTCATTTTCAGAATTTGTCACGACAATGTGCTTTTTGGAAAGTTCAAAATGCGATTCTGTTTTCACGACTAATAAGTCTTTTGAGAGACTTAGGTATGCCCGTTTTCACCATCAATCCCTAATTTTTAAGTGACCCCTATGAAATCAAAATTCCTGTTAAGTATTACCATAGGGGTCACTTAAAAATTAGGGATTGATGGTCAAAACAGGCATTCGTGGAATTAGGTGTTAGTTATTTTGTCAAATGTACAAGAGTATTTAAATTGTACTTAATTCAATTGCACGATTTCCACTCAACCTTGCAGCCCTTTGGCATGCATTTGGTTAATGATAACTGATTTTTCAAAAAAGACTGGCCGTTTTCTTTGTGTTGTTCCTCTAAAGGCACCAAGGTGGAAGTAAGAATGATTTACCAGTTAACTCGGACGTTCAGTGAATGGAATTAGAGTTGGAGGGTTGCACTTTATTTGCCTGGAATCATCTCTTGAATGCAAACAAGTTCAGTTAAGTTTGACTTGAGTGATGCTCCAAGTAGAGGATAAGTTTGAGAAAGCTGGGTATTATTTCAGTCATAATTACTTTTATAAAGTCAAATTCAAAGTCAAAATTTCTTTACTTGTACTAGTGCTATAATAGTGCTTATAAATCGTCAAATATTTTGCTCCCAAGGAGCCTCTACCTGTCTCTTAATCTTAATTACACCCTACCAGCGATTCGAAACCAACATTATTTGGCAAGCGCTGAGAAGAAGCGCCGCAACAAACTCAATCACCACTGTCTGACGATAAGCTAAGTTAGCTTTATTTATCAGGTATTCTTATGTCTTAGGTCTTATTTAGTTTGTCAATCATCATCATTATCATTTTGATCTCCACTGCAGGAGCACGATTCTTTCAAATTTAATTCGATAATTTTCAAGGTAAATTATACCATCAACATGGAAATCATTGGGGGAGGCCTATGTTCAGCAGTGAACGTCCTATGGCTGAAATGATGAAGTAATACCATAAAAAAATATTTTGCAGTTTAGGCTCCAATTACTCTTCTCTAGTCCATATTCACAAACGATGCTTGCTTAAGTGAAGAACAGCGTTGAATAGAGTTCTGTGATTGGTTCGTGTGTCACCCTGTGCGCCCACGCGCACTGTGAGACCTCATAGTAATGTGAATACGAGCGATAGAGACATAGTCTAGTGTTGATAAGTTAGCTATCACAAAATTCTCCACTAGCTTCTATTAATAACACTTTAATACTGCTATTATCAACTATCATAAGTGTCACACAACTCACATGTACCTCTCAATTTTAATTGAGGCCTTCTAGCGGACAGTTCGGAAACTTTTGCTTTTACCTTATATTAAAGACCTTACCGTGACACGGGTACCAAAGTGTCAAAGTTATTATATACGAAACCGGATAAATACGACGTCATCACATGAGGTCTAAATATTAGCTGCGAGACCCTAAAAACTTTTTCCTTTCAACTTTCTTAACTTCATTCCAACGAGATAAGGGATTTAGGGTTCTGCGTGGAATGAGTAAACCTTTTTTGTTATACTTGCGCGATTATAACTTACTTTATGATGAAAAAGTTTATTTAGATCCACTTATTGGGTAAATGGGTTAGGCTTAAACTAAGAGCTTAACTTTTAGTCTGATACGAAGTCAAGTCATTAGATGATTTTATGAAAAGACGCATGTAATTCACTTAGCATGTACTTGTATTACAAGGACACACTTAACTCTTTAGAAATCGCTCTATCCTCGTCATAATTATTAAGTGAATACCGATTATAGTAATTTATTGACAATATAATTAATGACTACAAACTTTGTAGCAAGAATAATGTCTAGAATTTCACTACGACAGAAACACACAATTGTCAATAACTTCGAGATTTACTTAGGCTGAGTTGCACCAGCTTATTTTAACCGTAAAAATAACAATAACCGGTGCTTTCTTTAAAGAGTTTGACGGATTTTTGACGTTTGTCAAAGTTAAAGTAAAATGGTGAAACTCTGCCTTAATAAAATTGGTAATCATGATATTTTTCAAAAATCAGTTTAATCGTAAAATTGTTCAAGATCCATGCTCTTGATCAATGTGAAATTTTAGTTCACTAACCTGACCTAACTCCCATTTTTTTAAGATCACTGTTAACTTATTTTGGTCTACAAAAATAACATACGGAACTGGTGTACCAAATATGCCTGACACATCTTTTTTTATATTTTCCTACACGGAAACTAAAGTTTCGTGGTCATCCTCAGGTAGGGGAAATAAAACCTTTGGGTATATTTCTTTTGCGCTTGAATGCCCCCTACAAAACACGAGAAAAAACTTCTTACATCTGAGTAAGGAAAACAAGAAATCGCATTTATAGCTTGTTTTCGGAAACTTGTGTTTTACTCATAGTTTTCGCAAAAACAGCTAACAAAATGGGTGGGGTAGAAGTCCATATTTTGCATTATGTTTTGTCTTTACGTTATTTTATTGATAGCTAGCGACCCGCCCCTGCTTCCTACAAATACAATGTATTATACTTAAAAACCTTCCGCTCAAATCACTCTATTAAAAAACCGCATCAAAATCCGTTGCGAAGTTTTAAAGATCTAAGCATACATAGGGACAGACAGACAGCGAAGCGACTTTGTGTTATAATTTTGCATTCTAGTTTAGCATTCTAGTCAAAGTCTAAGCTACTTAACGTAACTTAACCCTTAATTTAAAGGTTTCTTTCATCTTCATGCCCCAGTCAAAGTACTGAGTTGAACTCTAAAAATTATAAGTGTTCTTAGAATTCTTTAAAATATGAACATTTATCTCATTTTGCCTTTACCCTTGGGTCAATAAATGTGAAATCTAAGAGAAAGAGAAAGCTTTTTATCGATCATAACACAGTTTCGTAAAATATTTCTACATACAATTCAATTGAACCCTGTCTGGTTGGCTACCCTGTAATCAGCCCTAACTTAATATTTTTCTAATTTTCCAAGCCACTACAGCATGACAAAAGTTAGAACATTGATGTGTTTATGTATATTTTTCGACTGTTCTAAATGACAAACAAAATAGACTTAATGACAAAATAGACTAAACGCCGACAAGACTAAATTTATAAACTTTTCTATGCGCAGCCGACACGAAAATTCAAAGAATGCTTATCTTTATGCACACCAATGTCAAACCCCGCCTACCACTACATGTATGTGCCCCACCATCCATGAAACTAACAACCTAAAATATCTCGGGATCATAATTGACGGGACACTCTCCTTCAGACCTCACATAGAAAATTTAGTTCAAAGGGTACGCAAATTAATATATGTCTTCAAAAAACTTCGAACAATAGCAGACAAAAAACTGATCACAAAAGTATATTTATCGCTCTGCCAATCTATTATCCAGTACTGTATCACTTCTTGGGGTGGAGCACATAAGACTATATTAATTCCACTTGAACGAGCTCAGAGAGCCATCTTGAAAGTCGCGAATTCTCTTCCCTTTTTCTACCCTACCCACCTACTATATAGTTCCTGCAATGTGTTAACTGTCCGCCAATTATACATAATGCACACATTACTTAAACAACACACCTCGCACTTTTATGTTGCTGACACCACTAATAAAAGACGGAAAGACATAGTCTGCACTTCGCAATCCATCTCCAAATTTATTTATACAAATAGATTTTTTACTTTCCTCGGTCCGTTTCTGTACAATAAATTAAATAAGACTCTTAACATATATGCCCTAAATTTATATAACTGTAAAAAAGCCGTATTTAAGTACCTTCAATGTTTGACATATGACTTAACTGAGGAGCTACTTGTAGTACCTATGTAATCTAAGTTTTAACCTAAGTATTTTAAAAAAATTGTATTTAATATAGCAAATTGTTAATTTATATTTAATCACTATTTAATGTTGTGAGCTTTTTTCGCCTGAAACACAGGTTTTTAACCTAGCTCAGGCTACAAAAGACTGTGAACTATATGTAAACTCTAGCATAATAAGTTCGTATAATGCTCTTATTTTAATGAATAAATTATTTATTATTATTATTTATTTATTTAATGGCATTAGTACTTTGTATTATTTAATTTATTCCGTGAATTGTAAATAAACCAGTCATGCTCGCTATTCCTGTAATATTGAATATTCAAATTATTCAGTTTCCAGATCATGTAACATAAAAAACGTTTTTTGTAACACTGTCTATTATACGAAATTGAGTATGATGGACAAATATTTATGACTCGGTCCAGCAAAACGTTTTGGTCGCACGTTACACAAATAACTTTACTCTTCAAAATGGATTTTAAAGCAGTGAATATTTATGTTTTATTCATTTATTCCATTGTATTTATTTCAGACACAATATTGATACGATTATACCCGTACAGTCAGCTTTAAATAGTCAAAAATTGATAACACAAACTTATTCTAATTGTAACAAAGACGTGTTGCGAACTTTTTGGCTACTTTGGGTGTCAGGAACTATTTTCATAATTTTAATTACTGCCCGGCCGGGAATCGAACCCGGGACCTCTCGGCATAGTAGTCCGTTTCCGAACCACTACACCAAACGGCCGACTAAGATTGTATATTGTAAATAAGGAAGATGCGAAGGGTCTCTAACAAATAAATGATAAAAAAGGTTATAAACAAAGTTGTATGAAAAGATGTGTGAATTAGTAAACGCGACATAACACAGAAATAGCAGCTGACTTTGTATGAGACTTTACGACCGCGACTTTCATGATATCGTTTTACTAAAGCTGTAAACAGTGAAATGACATGCTGATAAGAAAACATGATGGAGTGTGAAAAATAGAACAGGACGTGTATGATATTTTTTAAAGAATATTAGTAATTTATATTTTATTTTATTTATTTTATTTTTCTTTATTCAGAAAACCACAGCTCTTTATAATAATAATACAAACAGATACTTTTGTTCTTACAGCCAATAATGGATTCTATATATTATTACAATCTCGTAAAAAAACAGTCAAAGGGTAAATATTGTTGCACAAATTACTAAAAGTCCCGCTAGCTCATCGAACTAAGCTGAATATGCTTGTCTTACAAGTGGGCTCGCCACAATATTCGATCGGAAGCGGGATTCAAACCTGTGTTCCTCGGATTTTGAGCCGGCTAGTTCGACCCCTTCACCGGATATCATGACTTCATAATATTCATTGTATTGTTAAAGTCTTACAATTAAATACGAAAACATAGGGATAATTTTTAGCGACACAAAGGACAATGGGCAAAATGGTACCCGGCTCCAATAGATATGTGTCTAGTATCGTTTGAATGGTCTTACCAAGATGAACAACTTTTACTATGACCACCAGCCTCAGATCTGGTTGTGTACGAAGATATACATACTTTTTTGCAGAATGGTACCCGGCTCCAATAGTTATGTTTGTAGTGTCATTTGAAAGGTCTTACCAAGACGAACAACATTTACTATAGCCACCAGCCTCACGCAGATCTGGTTGCGTTCGAAGATAAAGATACTTTTTGTGTAACCTAAGTATCATACAGTATGAAGGGGGACGCGCTCGGGGCAGGGCACCGACGAGATGGTCGGACGCGGTGAGGAAGACGGTGGGCGGGAGTTTGCATCGTGCGGTCCACACAGCTTATGACCGCAGTCTGTGGAGGAACACTATCTGTGGTCGCGATCCTCATCAGTGAGGGACCGAGGAAGAAGAAGAAGAAGTATCATACGTGTCCATCGTATGGTACTTAGGTTATGCGAAGCAGGAAGGGTTTACTGCTCCAGCATCCTTCCTTAACTCTATAATTATTGATAGGGATAATTGTGAAATAAATATTTTTATTTAAAGAAGTACTACCCCCTTATTAATAAAAAGTTACACCTAGGAAGAACCTTGGATTAAAATGACATTTCCATACCAAATGACAATTTAAGCCAGAGTTCAACTAGGGTGTAACTTTTATTAATAAAGGGGTTAAAGTTTTATTACTTCTTAAGGGTTTTATTATGAGTTGCTAAAGCGAATAAACCCACAAGACCCAATAAGTCCACCCACAAGATGAACCGACGACCTCATAAAGGTAGCGGGAAGGCGCTGGATGCAGGCCGCCACCAACCGGCCATTGTGGAAATCATTGGGGGAGGCCTATGTTCAACTGGACGTCCTATGACTAAAATGATCATGATGATGATGATGAAAGCGAATAAAGGGCTAATAGCTTGGGTAGTTCATCGTAGGTATAATCCTTTCCTTTTCAATGCTTCTTTTAGTTATATTAATAGATTGTAGTCATAATACATACTCGTATACATGGATGATTGTGTTATACTTTCATTATAATACTTAGTGGAATTACTGCTTTCAAAACGTGAATTAGAACTGGCCCCATAGCAGACATTTTCCTACATCTAAAGGCCTTTTAAAATATATATTGGTTATGGCTATTGGAGCGGGTACCACTTTCCATACATTTGTGCCCATCATCCTTTAATTTTTCTGCTCTTTTTAATAGTTATTAGGTGTACCTGCCTACTCGTATTTGTAAGTGACAATTAATATTCATAATTATTACTTTTAAATACAAAAGGCAATAAGTGTAGACGTAAAATATGCCTTCTAGTTTAATAGGCATACTATAATTAACCATTAAGAATATGTGGTTAATATAAAGTAATATTTATGAGCCACTTTATAATGCTTCGTATGAGAGCTCTAGACAGCCGTTATTACTATAGAAGTGGGCGACCACAGTGTAGGTAGACTAAAATGAAAATGTACAATATTCGTAGGGTAAAGAAAGGTGACTTTAGTAACTACGAACTTTAACCTTTATTAGCCTTTCACGCATCAGTTGAAAATTGATTGAGTACTAGATAGGTAATTAATAATGTACACGAATTTATAGAAATATTTTCAGAGACGTTTTAAGTACTAGAATTAAATTTTAAATTAAGCTCTACTGAAAGGTATTTAAGTCTATTGAGTCGAAAACTTATAAATACTCGTAACGCTCTGGATTTCGGAGAAATAAAATAATACCGCTTGAAAGAAAATGCTGTATCTTAAAAATTTAATTTTTCCATTTATGAAATTTTCTTTATTGTTCCCCGTTTACACACCGTTCTGTATGAAGTTAATTAAATTTATACATTCAAAAGTCCTAATTTGAGACATAAAATACTGAATCTTGATTGATATTTTTATTATTGTAAACTTCTGCGTAAAATTTTATGCTTTTCGTCAAGACTAATAAAAATGAACTGTAATAAATACGTCTGTGGTCTGGACCAAAGGAATTCTTCGAGCCAAGAGTCCAAGTCTTCTGTTATGTTCAAGTAAAATCAATTGGTATGCATTCCTACATAGGATATAAAAGCTTGAATTCTGTTGATTTTAAAGGAAATAACATGATTAAAAGTTCTTTAGAGAACAAAACATTAAGTAATACGCATGAAGCATGCGCTACAATATTATCGAGAAAAATCTCGATTTTCGACGATATAAGCTGATTAAAATTTGACATCTGAATTCGATTTATAACATCGCATCCTCACCATAATGTCATGCTTATTAGCATGCTTAAAAGAAGCGTGCTTGAACAACTCGAAATGAGCATGCTTAATTTCAAAGTAGCATTTTCCCATTTGGTATGATTTCGTGCTAGTAACGAGCATTGTGTATAACACTAGGCTGGTGACGTCTGTTTTTACGACACACAAGATAAAAAAACTAAAACGCAATATACGAAAGTGCAAGACCATTTTAACAAGAATATCTCTATTTGTTTATTGGATACATCCGTGCGAGTAGCCGTAAAACGTGCTATCTGCGACTATCTTCCGAGCATTCCCCGTAAACCCTTTTACATCTGAGGTGCGCAAAAAATATGGGCAAAGATAGCAGGATCGAAAAGGTTACGTGGATCCCGTTTTGGGGGGTTAGGTTGCTCTTCGTTTTTCTGACAAGCTTTTATGAGCTTGACCGGTGCCTTTTGAAAAGGCACAAAGAAGCAGGGTTAAAAGGGTAAGTGGTAAACACATTCCTTTATGGTGATGACCACGTGACGTATAGCTTTTACAAATACCATCCTTTTATTAGCAGCGGTTGGAAAAGAGGAACTCCATTTGGAAAACAAGTTGGCCTTTATGTACATACACGTATGTGCTTATTTCTTTAAAAAATATTGGAATACTTAGTTACATATTGTAATCAAATTTGTAACGCAAGGTACCATTTAATAAAAAATGTTTTTTTTTAAATACTGGTAGGTATGTGGTACCTCAGTGTACAGTGTATCGACCCCTTTGCTTTGGACCACTATTTACGCCACACCCTGTATGTATGCTGGAAGGTCATAATTACAATACAGTTTATAGATTGCTATTATTCAACGAAAATATATAGATTATACAAGCATGTCATGTAGACTACCTACTATGAGTATAATGTCAAATGTAGGATAAAAGTAGACTCTATTCTAAGAAAAAAGAAACCTTCAAAAATATATTTCAAATTATTGAATCGGTATTACTGTCAGCACAGCAAAGTAAAAAAGGCTTACGTTATTATATCTCCCGACATTTATAATACTATTTGTAACCTTTATTGGGTTGTTAAGTACATAATTTGCTTACAACCCACTCTGTGATGAAAGGGTGCCTACTCCGAAAACTGAATCGACTTCCCATCTCTTTCAATCACATTGAAATGATATAAAGAAGACAAGAGATAGATAGAGTCGATGTATAGAAATGGTTTTACATAGCAGATCCTTTGTCTTAGATGTTACATAATAGAGAACTTTGATCAATATATTATTCCCTTTATGTAGGAGCGTAGTTACCAACTGATATTGTATAGATTTCGTGCATACCACTCAGAATAATTGGAAAGGGAATCGTAGTTACCTAATAAGGTAAGTAGGTAGGTATTATAGCGACTACGTATGTAATCAATAGTTAAATACCTACGTCATAATTTATAAGGAATTTTCCAGCTATTGGGCTTTTAACTTACAAAAGTTCGCTGGATGAGCAATTGTTAATAGAAGTAAGCTCAAATATAATTACTTGCTTAAACTTTTCAATAGATTTTTACTCTGTGGGTTGGTGTATTTACAACGTTAAGGTGTAATATATTTAATTCCTCTTTTCAATGTCGTTTGTTTAATAACTCACATAGAGGTAAGTACTCGATTCCAAATTATTAAAAAACTATTTATTTAATTTATTGACGCTGTCAGTACACTTGGAAACAATATGGCTTCAAAGAACTTCGAACTTACGATCAATAAGGCTGAGTTGCACCACCTAACTTTAACGGTAACTATAACGATAACCGGTGCATTTTGTATGGAGTTTGACAAATTTTTGACTTTTGCCAAAGTTAAAGTAAAATGGTGCAACCCAGCCTAAGAGTTTTAGGTACACTTTATAGGCTGTCTGTGTTTCAGGAACAAGTAACGAAGGTTTTCTCTTTCCATACGATAAGTTTCTAACTTTCTACCTGACAATGCTGTTAGCAAGGAAGAAAAGGAATACTAGGAATATTTTTTATTGAACTTATTCCCAATAGCGTTTACGTTCGGATAAAATACTTCGAACAGTTTCATTGTATATACAGTCAACGTCAAATAGTTTGAGAAAAAAATTAGTCACAGCTGCTATTTAAGCATAGCACCTGTAATTGTGTTTAATTAGATGAGATTTGCAAGTAAAATGTAATTTACTTACTTAAAAATCGATGCAAGTCTGTTAAATTTCAAGTCTAAATTGAGACTTCTCATTGATTCATCATCATCATTATCATTTTAGCCACACGACGTCCACGCTGAACATTAGGCAATGACTTCCATAATGACCGATTCCATAATGGCCTACATCCAGCGCGTTCCTGCTACCTTTATGAGGTCTTCGGTTTCATTGGTTGAATTTTAGTATTTCTAATCTAGAAGACTAACGCCCGTATTCACAAATATTACTATGAGTGCATGGACGCACATGGTAACACACGAACCAATCACAGAGCTCTATTCAACGCTGTGCGTTCGATTTGTGAATATGGGCGTAAATCTATTCTAATGATTTGAGTTTTGAGCGTGCTTCAATAACCCGAACAGATTTCGAACCCGAGACGTTTTGTCAATACCATTTGTGTACCGAAATAGGTGCAGGGTATAACTAATTAATAGCAGTCATTTATCAGAAAATCCCGTAACTTTACAACGGCGATACCAGAAATTAAGCCGGCGATTTGTCGGCAAAGCCTGTTGCCTCGCTCGATCCAGCTAACGATCTTGTCTAAGAACAGGTAGGCTTAGAAGATTACAAGTTAGAAGATTGATATTTGATACACGACCTAACGCAGTATGGGGAAAACACAGTGTATTATACGAGTAAGATCTTTAAGCCAGCGATGGTGAGCGTATATGCATCATGTGCTTAAGACTACAAGGCTCTGTGGTTGCGTTTTCATTGCTAAATGTTGTAGTTATATTGTAGTCTTAGGGCTTGATCCCACGGAGACCAGAGATCCAGTTCTTTGCAGTAACTGTTTTGCAGGATCGCTTTTAATAGTGACACGTATTTCAATATTGACGTTCACTTAGAGATCCCGTTTGCAGTATCCCGCATAAAATCTAATACCTCAGAATTTGTAGGTGATTTGAATTTCAATCGCGTGCTATGTGTGTTCACACGACCGTCCAGTTTTGAGGGATTCTGCTTTCGGGAGACTGGATCAAGCGTGTATGGGAAACCCATGGCCCTGTACCACCATTTTAAACCGGTCGTATCCACGTCGCGTTGCAAGTTGCAATTATAGTTCTATTGGTCAACTATGTAATAATATGTACTACATTATTATGATTTATTATAATAATGTGCTTCTATACCATAAAAAGGGTCAACAGCATAATCAAACTAATAGTGTGAGATAAAGCTGCATTAATCCAATGTTACAATAATCAACTGTAACTACTTTATAATGCTTATGTTTATTACTGTGAACTATCCGTAGGTAGGTATCCGATTTGATACCACAGTACCACACAAATAAATCACTGACTAGATCAGTAGATGTACTTAGAGAAAGCCGCTGCTCTTTACAAACAGCGGAAATACCAAGGCCAAGGGTTCCATTTCAAACCGTATTACATTGATTTAGATACTAATTTCTGTATTTGATGGCATTTAAACCTACATGTAAAAGGCCCTTGTAGAGAGAAGGGTTGAATGGTTTGAGGGATCTGAAATAGTGTTGTCAGTTTATCGATGAATTTTATTGAGAACAAGTATCGATATTATAAACGAGAGTATTTTGTCATGATAACGTAGCAAAAATGAACCATTCCAGAGCTAACATCGATTGCCTCTAGCTCTACGTAACAGCTAGACTTGGTACAAAGTTTAATGACTATCGAACTCATGTTATGAGGATTCTTCTCATTTAATATGAGCTTTGAGCTTATAATTTGATTTGTTAAAGCAGTAGAAAAATGTGAATTTTATTCCATAAATAACAAACCCGTAGTCCTACGAACTAATTTTGACTAACTTTAACAATAACAGAGAAACACTGGAAAATAGGAAAGAAAAACTCGAGAGTTGTGTGATTGTGGCGGTTTTGTAACTGAAAGTTCTGTTCAGAAGTTAGCATTAAAAACTAAGACAGAAATGGAATTTGCTATGAATACATAAATCCGAAGCTCATAATATCTATTATTAAGCACAAAGTGAGTGGATTAATTACATTTATCAGTAGTTTTAGCTGAATTAGGCAAACTATCGACAGTTAAAATTGTCGACTGTCACCCATCCCTAAAGGTTACATAAGTTTAGGGTGGCCGTACAAGGAAACGATGTTAAGACGCTATTCACTCGTATTTTACGCTATAAAAGCCTAATTGTAATGAACTTAATCCGGCGTACTCCTTCTGAATGCTTAAGGGATAAGATGGTAAGCCTTTTGATCTCAATTCCGGGAATTGGTCACTAGACTTTGAAAGGACATAATTAATTAATACTTATTAAGGTTTGGCTAATTGGTAATTACGTTAACGCGTGCCTGTTAGATGACACACACAATAGAGGACAAATAGATGGCAACAATAGGAATCAAATAATTAAGGCGATTAGAGTCCTCAATGACCTTGGGCGTTTGACCTTCACGCCGCGAGCAACACCCGCGTACCCCGCACCAAAAACTCCGATTTGACACCGATCAAAAATACACGGGCATAGGTAGATACAGAATAGAAGCTCTTTCTTCATACATTACTGCCTATTATTTTAAACTTAAATTGATGAACCTTGATGTCGGTGTCATTTAACTCAGGCGTAAAGGTATTTAATAAAAATAACAAAATCCATGAACATTTTGTACGGGATAAAATTTTATTTTATTTTTCGTAAATTTTCTAATGCTTTTGTCGGTTCAGTCGTTCTCGAAATTTGAACAAACCCGACTTTATTACAAGCTTTTATTTAGCTTGCAATTTATGATGTATGTAGGTAATTACATAAATGTTTGTTCGGGTGGAATCTTGCAAGCTAAATTAGTTGCAAGCTGAATTAGTTAGACCAACTTCCTGACGACAACTAGGCTAGATGACAAAATTTCAATTATTTGTCCGCCAGACAGATAATTACAAAATATTAGACTCATGTTTTTTATTTTCTTTCATAATTAAATAATAACAGTGCTACATCGAGTTGAAATGGCGCGATACGCCACGCTTGAGTAGAATTTTTACTCAAATGTGACGTCACGCGACATTTCAACTCAATATAATACTGTGTGCCTACCATGAGTTTACATTAGGTGAGCTCGCTAGCGAATACGTCAAAAAATTCTATGAAGATTTTATTTCTTGAAAGTAGCCGCTAGGGGCGCTGCACAATATGTCATACATTTAAATGTCATTTTTTTACGCAGTCGCTAGCGAGCACACCTAACGTAAACTCATGGTAGGCACACTGTAATTATTCGATTATGGAAAAAATTAAAAAATATGAGTCTAATATTTTCTAATTATCTGTCTGACGGACTAAATAGAATTTCGATTTCATTACCCAGTCATCATCCCTATTGGAACGCATTAGTACCTAGTATTGTCTATGGCCTAAAAAAGCAAATGTTTCTGCTTTTGTCTATCACTTATGAAGAATAAACTGAAAATGTATTTGTCTCTTTATTAGAAAACCTTCATCAATTGATTGAGTTCAAATTTCGGTTAAACATGTAATTCTGGTGACAATGCAATATTGTGATGACATGGAGCTGATCTGATGGTAGAGCTGGAATGCCAGTGGCCCCATAGCAACTCCGGGAATAAACGATTCCATCGAGTTTAGGCTCGTTTGATTTGTATTTATTTATTATTATACCTAAATAATTTCATTACAATTTTCTAAAAATGCACACAAACTTAAAAATCTTGAAAACGGTGATATTTTTACAGGGGTCAAAATTGGACGTTAGGGAGACCATGGCGAGGCCTATCGATGGTTGAAGGGTTATCCATTGTTTTTGGGACACCCTGTATAAGCAAGTACCTAATGTTATGTAAGTAGGTACGCTACTTTGAAAATCACGAGTCTTCAATTCTCTAAGGGAAACTGCAGGGTCTGATAATGGAGCTGGAATGTGGCCATAGGAATAGGCTAGTTTCTTTAAAAAAGACTTTTGGTCCGTCAATTTTACATTATCAAAAAATATTGGACACAGGATATTTTTATTTTTCAATTAAACAAGTAATTACGAAGATAATGATGCGATGAAATTCCGCGTGACGACACAAATCGCCTCATTTTTAAGCATGCCTTGACGTCATGTGCCTCATCTTCTGAACTTTGGTGCGCTTCATCTCTTTAAATTTTCATAAGTTTAAAAAAGTGAAAAATACATTTAGAGTTTTTTTTTGGTAAGTTCACCGACGGACTTATTCAAACTCTTGCTACTTTCTTGCTTTATCCACAAAACATCACTATTCTTCGAAATTATTACGATCTACAAACGGAAAATCTCTGCTACTACGCCGCAGTAAATTCCCCATCATAAATAAAAAGATAATTTTGGTTTCATGGCATGCTCCTAAAATTCATCACCTTATAAGAGGATTTCAGTTTTTAACTGCGAAACTTTTTAATAATATAGGTACGTTTCATGGTTTGGTAATTTAGGGAAGTTTATTTGCACTTAACATGAAAAATATATTGGTATCAATGTACTGAGTACCTACCTATGCACCTTCAGTGGCAACAACAAGGTCTACTGGGTACCTATAGTCTACTAAAGGCATGAAATAGATTAATTTCACTAAAAATTAAAACCAACTCCAAAACGAATCACCAAAAGGTAGGACACCGACACCGACTCCGAAAATGGCTAATTTTGTAATCAGTATCCAAATTTTTAATAAGCTCTATAGAACAATTCAATACCACTTTATCTTAATTTTTTTTAATGTGACAGGAGGCAAACGAGCAAACGGATCACCTGTTGGTAAATGATTACCGTCACCCATAGACACCCGCAGACCCAGGGGCGTTACAGGTGTTATTTTTAATTGTGGTATTTTCGCGAAGAAACATATTTAAAATCTAATTCTAATAAGTATGAAAAATATAAATTGTTTTCTTCACGTAAATCGATTAAGTTACAGATTCTGACTAGCTCCTAATTTGGATACTGATTGCAAAGGCCTAGTAAATAAATAACGTAATAATTTTTCTACTTGTATTTATCTAGTGCAGTTGTTTTGGAGTCAATTATAGTTTTTTTTACACTAATAGATTCTATTCAGGTAGAAAATAGCGTCTGACCGCGTCATAATTCAATTGTATTGTCTGACTGCACGTACTCTATGAACAATTCTGACATAAAATCTATTGTCGAACAAAAGCTGGGTTGCACCATCTTACTTCAACTTTGACAAGCGTCAAAAGTCTGTCTAACTCCATACAAAAAACACCGGTTATCGCCAAAGCTACGGTCAAAGTTAGGTCACGTTAGGTGGTGCAACTTAGCCAAAGAAAAAATTCATTTTGATCGCTAATGTCAGTTTGCAGCGAGTGACACAACCTCCCCGTCTGAAGGCCAGCGGCCGACTGCCGCCCGCACCCCGCGAAGGCCCCCTCAACAGCAAAACGTTCGGAATTTATCAAAAGTAAAATTTATGAATGAAAGTAATGTTCGATTGAAAAACGCAACGTGTCATTTAAAGATTAAAGAATTCCCAATCTATTCGTGCAAAAATCTTTTAAATTAACATAGCCGTTTTGGAGGAGTAGGGAATTTAAGTAAAAAATTGATGTCCCGTATTTATTTTTTTAATCCAAAACAAAGAGACGTAGCGAAAATTCAAACGTCACAAATGTAGTCCTTGAACTGTTGTATAACATATATTTTTTTCAACTATTTCTGTCCAGCAGTAAAAGAGGAGTAGGCTTTACAAAATGCCCATTTGGCGCGGATTGAGGACACTAATCGCCTTAAGAGAGATTCTGTTGTCAAATGTAGGTCAATTGATATCGTATGCATTACTAGCGGCCGCCCGCGACTTCGTACGCGTGGATTCCGTTTTACCCCCTTAGGGGTGGAGTTTCGTAAAATCCTTTCTTAGCGGATGCCTATGTCATAACATCTACCTGCATGCCAAATTTCAGCCCGATCCATCCAGTGGTTTGGGCTATGTGTTGATAGATCACTATGTCAGTCAGTCAGTCAGTCACCTTTGAATTATACAGGGTGTTAGGTAAATGGGTATATGAGCCGACACTAGCCCATGTTAACATATGCATATAAATGGTATGGTGAAGTCAGAAATTTGATATCTACATTTTAATTTTTTAAATGTTCATACAAAATAAAATTTATAAAATCAGATTTGTATGAAAATTAAAATAATTAAAATCATGCTATCAATTTTCTGACTTCACCATACCATTTATATGCCCATGTTAACATGGGCTAGTGTCGGCTCATATACCCATTTACCTAACACCCTGTATATTTAGATGTAACTATTTTGCAAGAATGCTATGTAATTTACTATAGGACTAAGATGTGATAAGCTTTATCGCGCTATTTTATCTTTTTTACACGATAAGCCCATACATTTGTCGCCTAAAATCATCGATAAGATTTTATTACGGCGCACATCCTAGCCCGGCATGTCGACTCTGCCTAATGCTCACGTCAGAATAATATCGTAGAGTCGTATGTAATAACAAAAAGATGAAGTGTTTGTTGTGTGTCATGGCAATATCTGTCATATATTGAGTTTTGTTTACCATCCAGAAACCAGCAACTTCAAAACAAGCCGGAGACAACAATTCAAGTACCTACACCATTCTGTGGCTATAAAATTCCTATTTTTCGCGGCGAAAAAGAAAAAGAAATATATTTTTTTTCTCACTAAAACGAATGAAACATGAATAAAACTCGAGTAATACTGTAAGAAAATACAGTAGTCGTAAACCAACTGGCGGGGGGTGAACAGAAATACTTATGTATCTACCTAAAACTTGGTGGCCAATTTAAGTAGAACCCCGCTCCAAAACGAAAGTGTTTGGCTCTTTACTTGTACAAAAGACCAATTCACACTGGATGTTTAAAGTTTTTGGAGTCTGCACAAAAGAAAATAAAAAATAAATGCGATGTTTAGCAAAGAAAAAGTAGTTTGCTGCCATATAATATTCAGAGAAATTTGGTATTAATGGCAGGAAAATTGAACTACGTTAGGAACGGGGCAACTTCAAATACAAACTGCTCCTTTATTTCTCTAGCAATAATTGACATAAATCTTAGAAAGCTTTTGCTTTGTTTCATAACCTTAAGAGCTTTAACCAATATCAGCTCGCATAAAATTAAACTAGTAGTACCTATTAAAACCAATATGCATAGAATAGCTGAACACATATTGCACAATGCCATCCACTTTATGAAAATTTCATGGCTCATCGCTGGCTGAAAGACAATGTCGCATTATAAAGTGCAAGCATAAAGCCGTCCCAAAGGAGACGACATTGTAGGGACAGCCTGGGGTTCAAATATCAACTTTTATAGAAACTGGATGTCAAGTCTATATTCTTACAAAATATTTTCATACGACAAAAAGAAAAACCTGTATTTGAAAATGTTCGTTTAATAATCAGATTAATGCATTTCAATGTCATATGATTCGGTTTTTCACATTTATTTTCACACCTCACTAAGTTTTTATACAAGATAACGCAACTGTTCGTGAATATTATGTTTTTACTTATAGTTATTAATAATAATAATTTAGGCTATCATACTGCACCCACATCTTAGAACTATGATGAACAACAAAAAAGAAGAAATGGCTTATTACAAAACAGACAAATTTTAATTCTTCTTCGTCGCTACACTATTGCCAGAGTTGTCGTGGTCGTCACACCACCCACCACAATCCGTCGCCATTCCTCCCACACTGCAGCCTTCTTGTGCACAAAACAGACAAATTGCCGCTTCACAAAGTTCAGAACTAGGTTCAACAACAATCTTGATTAGATACTAAATCACTCGATGGAAAATATCACGTGGAAACTCCATTGCATTCCATACCATGGCAGCTGTCAAAATTTTCTTAGCAATTCATAATACGACCCCTGATATGAGCTCCCGATATCCTTATCCTATACTTTGTTCGATGTATCGAACTGAAATTCGCGTTTTATGTTTGCATAAAGTGACTACATTTGCTTTCGGAAATGGAAATTGATTCTCTTTTGTATCTTCAGAACGTTTCGGGATACAATGTAAGGCCTTATCTTCGAATTTTGGTATGGAATAACGTTATGTTGAACTGACGTTTTGGAAAGAGATGGAAAGATATTGATATTCACTTGTCAATTCTATTGGAGATAGTTGAATAGCAAGTAGTCGATAAGCAGACTTCTATCGAAAAGGCTGAGCTAAACGCTGAAGGTTCTTATGTGATACGTGAGATTATGCAACAAAATTGTAAGTAGAATTACTTACAGTCTATTGAATATACAGAAAAAGCCACCGTAAAAGTTAGGCTTACGTTATACCATAAAAGCTGATTTTTATATAAAATATTAGGGCAATAATTAGAAGTGGTTTCCTTATCAATCAGACAGTCTTTTTAGGATAGCTGCCAAAGCCACGATGACCCAAACTTCATGATTCACCAGCAGCATTCTAACCTATATTGGGAGCATACTCTGACAAACTTTCAGCTTTCATAAAATGACGTAGGTCTGGCGTTCACTAGCTCTTAGTCTAATACCTACCTACCTTTATGAGGTGGACCTATGACCTCATAAAGGTAGCAGAAAGGCGCTGGAAGCAAGCCGCTACCACGCGGGCGATGTAGAAATTATTGAAAGAAAGAAAGAAAGATACATTTATTACAATGGACATCACACAAATACAGGCAATTACATAGACATGACAGTGGCACATAATAATGGAACAAGAAAAAAAAAAGTAAAAACAAGAGTAAACTGAGCAGTGCCACCCACTCACCAACAAGATGCCCACTGCAACGGGACCCCACTCAGCATATTATTATGCCGTGGCCCACGGTGACGAAGGCCACGGCGCTGGTTTTCAGTGTGCCCCATGCCGAGTGAGGGTCACGGACCATTGGGAAAATAAATAAAATAGTAATAAAATAGCTGCATAATATTTTCTAAGCATACATAAATAGGCCTCTTTACTTAGGAGTACCTAAAACGGATATAAATAAAATGTATAATGTTAATTTACCTCTGTTATTCAGAACATGTTCACTGTCATGTCATGATATTAAACAGGTAGTTCCAAGAATGCCCTAACCCACCGACCCTAACCACGTTAGCCCGAAGCACATGAAACAATACAAAATGTACATTATTAAGTTTTATTAATTTCGTGGTTCTATATACGAAATTAATTACAATAGATTCTAGGAATTTTCGTTTTGATAAATCATGCCGTGAACGCCTGAAAAAACAGTCAAGCAACAGGTAGACATAGATTGTAAACGTTACCTCAAGTAGGTAAAAGGTCTAAAATCAATTCGAAAAGTATACAGGGTGTTAGGTAAATGGGTATATGAGCCAACACCAGCCCATGTTAACATATGCATATAAATGGTATGGTGAATTCAGAAATTTGATATCATAATTTTAATTTTTTAAATGTTCATACAAAACAAAATTTATAAAATCAGATTTGTATGAAAGTAAAAATAATTAAAATGATGATATCAATTTTCTGACTTCACCATTACCATTTATATGCATTGTTAACATGGGCTAGTGTCGGCTCATATACCTACCCATTTACCTAACACCCTGTATATTAATACCTTACATAGCAACACGTATACTTGAGTGGTTTTTATTTAAAATTCATTACTTCCCAAATCTTAATTACTTTACACCCATCAAACGACTCACAAATTTCATACGCCATTACCCGAGTATCAGCGTAAGCGGTTCAAACTTATTATTTATTCAAAAGGTGCTAAACGATACATTCGCTTCAACTCAGTATAAATAATTTCTAACAAGGGCTTAAACGTTTAACACGTAAAAGATGAATTAAACTCCTGTTTCGGGAACAGATTTTGATGTACAGATGACGGCATCAAGGTAAATACTGTGGCATTTAATGCAGTAACAATACGTGCTATATTGCAATGCAACTTTTTTGTGAAAGCTGTACACTCGTCAACACATCACATTTACATTTTTGACGCAAAATTGCACCTTATTAAGATATACAGGCTGATATTTTTATGCCAGTGTTTATTTGGTACGTTTGATTCAGAATCTAATCTCAAACAAGATTTAAGACCAAGATTTAAAATGTAGCTAGTGCCCATTTCAAAAAGCGAAGAAATAATGTCGATCGCAATAAAAAGTGATTGTGTTTAATTAAAGAACTAGAAAAATTCGGTCAATTTCCTATTCCAGATCAGACGAGGGTGGTACTAAAGTTACGAATACAATATTTTGTTATTAACTCCAATTTTTTAAGATAATTGTATTAGCAATACTTTTTAAGATATAAATAGGCCATTCTACATAAGCAATGCAAATAATAAGGGTATCAGTCAGCGGATATAATATTTTGAAATCCTTCTTTATATAACTGCAATAAAAAATCCTGTAAAATAAATGCATTTTCAAATTATACACAAAGTAAGTAAACTTTTTGCAACAAAAATATTTAAGTCCCAGCCTGTATTTTCGATCTCTTTCAACACTTTGAGCCCGTCTTGAGTTACGACGACAAATTAAATTCGAAGACGGTAATTTAATGCTAACTCGTGTAGAAATAAATGGTGTGGATTTCAATACAGCAAATTCAATAATATTTGTATGATAAGGACTATTAGAAGTGGAAGACACTGTAGAGTTGTTGGCAACGTTAAAAAACAGCTTAACGTAGTAGTACGTAACGTTACAGCAAAAACCGTAGTCTGCGGCATGTCTAAAGCTCGTATATTGATTCATTCAACCAAATTTGCATTTATTATTAACCCAAATTGTCATGGATATCTTTTATCTCTATAAATAAAATACAATTGCGTAGGTCGCGGCAAGCGTTCCCCAATCAAAAAGCCCGGGGGGTCGAAATCTTGCCCTCATAAAACATGATCTTTATTATTGGGCTTAGAGAAATAACGTCTGGTTGCAAGATATAGAAGAAGGCTTACTGGAAGAGACACAAAAAAAATTTTTAAGCTGCAATATGCTTAATATACATTTTTTAGACAGTTCAATTCTTAGGCCCAAAACAGACGGTGAAACGCAACTGCAATGAAACTGCAACTTTCTGATGATTCTTATGAATGAAACTGAAACTTTCAAACTGGTCGCATCATGTGTGGTCTCGCAACGGACGCTATGGCAAAAACTTAGATGCTCTCAAAAGTAACTAGCAGTTGCAGTTTCGTTGCAGTTGCGTTTCACCGTCTGTTCTGGGCCTTACTCATTAATTTCATTTGTATTCATTTCTATACGTCTATGTAAAAAAATATAATAACATGAATGAAAATATTGAATAACTGAAAATGAATCTGGGCATCCCATAGCTGTAATTTACCTACTACAAATGAATTATTTTCATTGATACTGATATTGTCTCGTATCTAAACAAAATAATTAAAAGTCTAGTGATGGCAAAAAAATTATATAAGAGCTAAGAAAAATAGAATTCCCGGGTCTAACTTTAGGCTCTAAGAGAAACAGAATATTCGGGACAAACTAAACTAACTACTAAAGGTCAAACCACTATCTTTTACCAAAAAGACTTATCTAATTTCCGCGATTCCTTTCATCGATACTAACAGGAACAGCCACATCCATATCCCTACATCTGCGAAGTCCTCCACTTTTTACCAAACACTGTACTAACGGGATACCCCCGGGATTCCCCCGGGATCTTTTACCCGCCTGTTATGAGCAGTACTCGCTGTTATTGTGAATTAGAACATACGGTAGCAGGATAAAAAATTTACAAGCACTTTGATGATGATTTTTTTCCGCTTAGTATTCTCAAGTTGAGGCGGTACGCAGTGAATTTTTATTGCCTGCTTACGTTTCTGGGGTATAAAAGATATTTTACTTAGATGAGAGGATTGTTTTGCTACATTAAATATTTAGGGCCCATCCTCAATTAGAGGTTTGCGAAATATCTCAAAGATCTTTTAAGAATAAATTCTAATCGCATATTAGAAATGCTTTGATGAAAAAGAACTTAAACTAGAATTGAAGATTAAATAAAAGTGAAAAACTGTGATGGTAAAGTTACTTTGGAAAATGAGTTTGTAAACCTGTGGAAAACATTTCTGCTCCTTTTTAGTTGGTCCCAAATATTATTTAGGGTTACCAGTAGTGTGTAAATGCGTTTTTCAGCAGACAGTTAAAATACTTTTATGACAGTCTTTATAGGCGAACATTATTCCGTCGTCAATTTACAATTCATTTGCTGTCATATAAACATAATAATATCCATTTCAAAACTTAAATTTCCTCATATTTACGAACGTCACATAAAATTCTAAAACTAGCATCCTCAGCATAATCAATGTCTGTGATAAATTTGATCGGTCACAAATATAATAACGCGGGGCTCTGCCCGTTTCTGTCAACCCATCAAATTTATCGAAAGACGCGTAAGCTAGGCTCTGAATGGCCAAACCCTAATAAATAAACATGAGTGGACTTAACCGAATCGTCTCAACGTATTCCTGATAAAATATGATAAGTAAAATATTCGCGTGAATTGTCCATCGGCAGAAATTGTCATAAAAATAAGAGGCAGGAAAAAAGTTGACTGTGCAGCATTTGTGTTGGATGACATCCAAAATCGGGGACCTGTGCTCGATCAGCCGAAATCAATTTTATTTTAGATAAAGCTCCATGTTTCGGCGAAGGATAATCTAGCGTACGTGATTTTAGGGTATTGCATCGAATATTATTACCTACGTAGCTACTTTTGAAGGCACCAACAGACGAAAGAAGCTGAATTCTGCGATATCTATGTCATTTCCAACCTAAATGTAGAGTCTAAAGATCTGGCGACTGTGAAATCGAAATCACTTTACATTTCGACTAAATCCTACTAATATTATAAATGCGAAAGTTTGTATGGATGTCTGGATGTTTGTTACTCTTTCACGCAAACTACATTTCACGCGGGTGAAGCCTCGGGCAAAAGTTTGACCAAAATGACCATAACACAAAATTGTGTGGGGTGAGATGACCAAATATCATCTCTTCCCAAACAATTTTGTGTTTAAAAAAAAATAAATTATCAAGAGATTTTAACTCTAAAAAGTGTATTGTAATCAACCCAATTGTTGTTCTTCAACAGAAAAATATTGTGTTACAGAAAATTTTCATAAATTTTTCAATCTCAAATAAGTCAAATTCCCATGACAAAACATATCATTATTATTCCATCCGCATAGTACTGCAGGACCAAAACAAGCGCAATTTAAACACGTAATGCAAGTTCCAATGGATATCATTTTCATGGCAAACAGCGGGGTTTATTGCCACTGATCTCCCATGAGCGTCACGGATGCCATAAAAGGTCTGTAGATGCGGCATATTTATTATGATTGAAAAAGTCTTTGTGGTGAATAATATTAGAACGCAGAATTGTTTGCGGTTTTAGGACTTAGTTTACTGTTTTGTTTCTGAACCATGTTTACGTAACTTTTTTTTAATTTCACTATCGAAAGCAGATACATGTTTGATGTAAAAGTTTGAATCCGCCAGCTAGACAGCACCAATGTTGAGAAACTTGTAAAATTATTTTGGAGTTTGTACGTCAACAAGCCCTTTCCATAAGTTTAGGTACGTAGAAGAATTTAAAGATGCCTTACATAAGAAATAGGATACTTATGCCCGTTTTCACCATCAATCCCTTATTTTTAAGTGACCCCTATGGTAACACTTCACAGGAATTTTGTTTTCATAGGGGTCACTTAAAAAGTAGGGATTGATGGTGAAAACGGGCATTATTATAGTACATAGGTAGTTGTATTATATTTAAGATTTTTTGTGGCACTAAGTTCGAAACAAGTCACCCTATGTATACCTACGATTATCACTATTCATGTATATCCAAAAATATAAATACACAGAATACCTTACCAAAAGAAGCGAAATAATATAATAAACAGACCAAAATTCACTAGAAAAGGTTGTGTCATTATGACACGGCAGAGCATTTACAAAATATCTACACAGTTTTAACTCAAAGTGGTATTAATTTACTTTAACTTTAGGGTTTATGGGGCTCTGACGCTCGAGCCCTGTTTAAGGGATTATTCGAAGGGATCAATAATGGGGCTGGTTATTACAGTGGCAGTTACCTTGGAAAATTGATATTGACACCCGAAAAGCAAAACTGATTGAATTTTAGCGATTTTACCGGTATTTTTCTTCTTTTTATGAGCTAAAAAATAACAGTTGTCAGACTTTGTGAGCTGCTATTGACGTGTTGTTATTGATGTTTTGTTTACTTCCATATGCAATGTATTGTATCAATATTTCTTTCAAGTTCTTTCAACTTCTGTCAAGCTTTCACCACTAAACCGATTTTGATAAAATTTCGTACAGAGATAGTTTTAATCCTGGAAAAGGACATAATGATAGTTTTTATCCCGGTTTTTGATACAGGGACTCGTGCGTTAAAGTTTTTCTGTGTCCGACAAAATTTCACGCGGGTGAACCTGTGGGCAAAAGCTAGTACCATTATAATTTCACTGTCCAAAAGTCCAAGTCTTAGACATGAAAGCAATAACATTAACAGAGATTTCTTTATTTCTTACTAGCGTTTGTAACTACGCGTCCATCTTTATTTCTTATGCGGCGCTACTCCGAGATGGGTTATGAAATTGAAAACTAATATCGGATAAAACTTTTCATTGTATTACGAATGTAAATGCCGATAAGAAATAACCTACGATGAATATAAAGTCTACTGATAGTTTTTGATATTAAAAAATAATTTGACAGGATGGTACCTACATGCTGTAATAGAAATTGCTTAGGTAAATTATGACACAATGAAGAGCAATTAACCTATGCAAATAGGTACTACAGAGATTTTGCTATGATGACTAAATATGAGTAACGGGACTATTCCCACCTCCTTACGACTATTAATATGAGTAGTATGACATAAACCTAATATTTTACTTCAATGGCTCTCTATGAACATACGAACGATAAATTAATGTAAATAAAGTTACGCTCGTGATCTCCTCCTCAATATTTAGCTCCCGGCAAGATGCGAACTAATTATCGCTAAGTTTTAATTAAGAGATTTAATTGGCATATTTATACAAAAATAACTTAGGCTGGGTTGCACCACCTTACTATAACTTTAACAAACGTCAAATATCTGTCAAACTCCATACAAAAATAACCGGTTATCGTTTTAGTTACGGTTAAATTTAGGTGATACAACTCAGTCTTAGGGTTCTTTAGTGTGTTTTCAAGTTAAATTAGAACTAGATATTTGTCTGGATTTAGAAATAATTAGCACCTAAAACCCAAAGTTTAATTGCTATTATTGGTACTAACACGACTTAAAGTCGGGAAACAATTAGTATTTCACTCGGCGCCTATTCATTGATTCCGTGACTACAACACGTTTGAGTAAAACCAATTCTAAACTAATTGCTTAGCCATAATTCCTCGAAAGCGCCATTTTGTCACGACTCCGTGGCAGAAAGTAGGGGAGACCGAGGAGAGTTGTAACCGAGAATTTTGACATTGTAGTCGATTTTTTGGAACTTATTAACTACTAGCGCGATAGCGGCCGCCTGTGACTTCGTACGCGTGGGTCCGGTTTTACGCCCTTAAGGGTAGAGTTTCGTAAAATCCGTTCTTAGTGAGCACCTACGTTCTAAAAGAAACCCCGTGCGAGACTCTTAGCACTTGTAGTTTCTGAGATTTCGTGATGTGTGAGTGAGTCAGTCAGTGACATTTCGCTTTTAGGTATATAATATGTAGATAGATCAGCAAGCTCGCAACATCGCGCATTTGTTAGCTAGAGACTTGAACTACAAAACGCACACTGTTACGAGCTCGCTAGTAGTTAATAAGTTCCTAAAAATCGACAAGTCTCAACTCTCCTCTGTTACAACTCGCCTTGGTCTCCCCTAAGAGCCCAATTATCCTGGGAAATTAGCACTATTTTTGCATGAGGGCGTTCCAAACAAAGGCTTTAGTTTGGTATTTTTTGCCGTCACTTACAATGCTGCACTTTGTAATTTTTTCTTAGAATGCTTTTGAAAATAATAAACCAAGCGATTGTACACACAAGTGTGTACGAAATTGTTCTTTGTAAGAAAATACGGTAACATTTTTACCGCTTTTAGAAATTTTCTGAATAATTTTTCATGATTGTTTATACTGGTACTCACATTCTTAATTGCTTTTCAGTAATGTTTTCATACCTGCCTTTTGTTTTCACCATTGGTTTTGTAATATTTGATACGAAACTATAAATAACCATTCATTATTTTTACAGTAATTGATGTGAGTGAAAAAATAAATTGGTTAATTTTTTGATGAGCTATTATTATGCTTCAAAAGAAACGAATAAGTAATTTTGACTACGGCAGCTTAATAATTCTATTTTAAAATTGTTCAATTTGTTTAGATGATGCTAAAATATTTAATTACTAATAGTCCAGTAGAATTAGCTTTTAAATCGGAAATAATTCCTACAAAAGATTTTATTGTTTTAATGGCTTCATTGGTTGCCCATTAAGACTCTCCTAAGTTTTCGACTTCGATGGAGTTGTGCTTAAGTGGTGGGGGCCCCCGAAAGGGGCATTTTTTCGGTTTTCCGGTTATACCGCGTAAAGGACTTACCCTATCAAAAAGTGGTCTTCATGACGGTTGAAGGGCCCTTAATCCTGCATTGAATAAGACCAAATTCATATGTTTTGGACAAACCGTTCTCGCGCTAAAGTTCGGCAAAGTAGAAAATATACGTATAATTAATGACCCTCTCCATGTCCAATGGTTTGTTACCCACAGGCTTCCAAGTCTTGAAAAGGGCCACCTCAACCAGTGTAACCCTATCAAGGCTTACGAGCTTGATGCGCCTATCCTTGTTCGTCCCAGCCGTTCATTACTTGAAGCAGTAAAGAAAAATGTTGCAAGCACGGGAAATTTATACTATTTTCACTCGTACGAAGTTAATTTTGTGGCGTCGAACCTTGGACCAGGCATATGGCTAAGCAATGCAATCGTACAGGAGGGT
Organism: Ostrinia nubilalis; assembly: GCF_963855985.1. NCBI lineage: Eukaryota > Metazoa > Arthropoda > Insecta > Lepidoptera > Crambidae > Ostrinia > Ostrinia nubilalis. Next base: position 2,235,146 of record NC_087101.1, read on the forward strand.
ACAAGGAAGTGGGGCAGCCACATTAGGTAACACAGAGTCGTTCAGGAGAGTGCCAGGAAGAGGTGCAGCAACCGCAGTTAAGGAACGGCTGGGACGAACAAGGATAAGCGAATCAAACTCGTGAGCCTTGTTAGGGTTACACTGGTTAAGGCGACCCTTTACAAGGCTTGGAAGCATGTGGGTAACAAGCCATTGGACGTGGAGATGGTCATTAATTATACGTATATTTTCTACTTTGCCGAACTTTAGCGCGAGAACGGTTTGTCCAAAACATATGAATTTGATCTTATTCAATGCAGGATTAAGTGCCCTTTAACCGTCATGAAGACCACTTTTCGATAGGGTAAGTCCTTTACGCGGTATAACCGGAAAACCGAAAAAACGCCCCTTTCGGGGGCCCCCACCACTTAAGCACAACTCCGTCGAAGTCGAAAACTTAGGAGAGTCTTAATGGGCAACCAATGAAGCCATTAAAGCAAAAAAATCTTTTGTAGGAATTATTTCCGATTTAATCAATTTTTGTGTTTAATTCTACTGGCCTATAAATGACTAGTTACTCATTTGAAGTCTGTGTTATTACATTACACTGAAGCCACTTTCATAATAATTTGGTATAGTTTGCCTAAATGGTTTATAATTGAAATGTCACATAATTTTAGCTTGTCACGGACAATCATTTTAGAAACAGATAATAACACTGTTTTAACTGTAATTTCAGTTTAATTAATGGTCATTATGAGATTGTTTTACGTTGATTAAAATAATAATATAAGCACAATAACCGATGCTCATTTTTTCGTTTTCATTTTCGGTCTGATCTAGGAATCAAACTTAATAATAACCACTAAACCTTTGATATATTGCTGAATATAAAGAAAATACCTGTTCGCAGACCTGTAGTAAGGTTACCTTAAAGAACATTCATATGAGAGTAGGTATATTATATTTCATCTCATTACGTAGGGACCATAAGTTCTCGCGATGCAGTAAAGTGAATATACGCTACCACTAAGGATATTTCTCTTTGGGACTGGTAAAGTATGTGTTCTAATGAAAAGCGAGGCGAGAGATAACACTAGGTATATCAAATAGGTATGTTTTTTAGGTTTTTATGAATTTCCGTTAATTACTTGAAAATAATGAGTATTATTAATATCATTTCAGCCACAAATACCTGCTGAACGTAGCCTTTAACCAATGATTTTCAGATTGGCCGGATGGAAACTACGGTACGTGGCCTCAATTTTAGAGTATTGCTGCCTCGTCGGCTATCACTTATGTGCCCTACTCATTGCCTCTTCAGATTGCTAATCCATTGCGCTATGTCAGCATATTTAGTTCTTTTACGGATCACCTTCTTTCTGATTCGATCTCGAAAAACACCGAACACAACCCTCTCCATCGCAAACTGAAACTTAGAGCTTCCTTACAAGGCCTATACTGAAAGACCACGTTTCAGTTCCATACATCATCACTGGTAAACTTCCGTCTTTTTTTGCAATATCCATCTTTACCTCTCGAAGATTTCAATGGGAGGTCCATGTGCCATTAAACTTTTTCTACAAAACAGATAGGTATAGCAGCTGTCTAGCTTACCTTGGACGCGCTTCTCCCATACCCGGGGACCCTAACCAGTAACCGGGGCAAAATGAAACTATTTCCAGGCCACCGTTACTTAAACCGGCTCGTAAACTCCTCGGACGAGCCCCGTGGGAGGCCTGTCTCGTTCTCAGAATTTGAAAAGCAAGTAAAACTCTTTGCGGCCGTTTTATTTTACGTTTGCTGTATGTTCTGGTTTTATTGGTTCATACCGTTTATAATTTAATCGCTTACTTTGGTGGGGTTATAAAAATACGCTCTCGTTGAGTAACTTGGGTCCAATAAAATGTGTATGAAGAACCCAAAATAAAATTTTCAATCCTGCTAGGTTATTCGGGGATTCATCTCAATTTAAGGAAAATGTCTTCTTAATCAATCTTCATAAGCAACCTTGACATTTGATTTATTTTATAAAATTATCTTCCAACCAATCTCCATAACTTATAGGTTTTATCCTCATTCTGCTTCAAATTATTGTATTTTTACATTTGATTTTTATTGTCATTTCAGAATCTAAAAAATAACTCAAAGGTGACTGACTGATTGACATAGTGATCTATCAATGCACAGCCCAAACTACTGGACGGATCGGGCTGAAAATTGGCATGCAGGTAGATGTTATGACGTAGGCATCCGCTAAGAAAGGATTTTACGAAACTCCATCCCTAAGGGGGTAAAACGGGATCCACGCATATGAAGTCGCGGGCGACCGCTAGTATGGCATGCGTATTTACGACCGGTTGTTCCCAACGAGTCGCACTTGGGGAAAAAAATCATCCAATCACACTGTTACTGATTCACACATGTAACAGTAGTCTTCGTTTGGATGTGACTCGTTGGGAACAAATGTGATGCTCTACTCAGTATTTTTTTTTCCAAGGTAAATAAAGGTGCATTATTTTATTGATTACACTAATTTTTACGTCCATCCCTAACTCCAAAGCAGAACTAAAGGATTTCCAGCAAAGGATTCCATTACTGACGAGGAAAAACAACGGAAAGGAGTTAGGTGGAGAGTGCAATCGACAATCGTAAATCAGCTGAAAAAATATGGCGTGGGGGAATAATGAGCGGGGTATTTTAATTGGAATGTTCCATATCGGTACGAGTAAATACTTTTTTATCTCAGCACTAGATAACCTAATGATTTTCGCAATGAAGTATCATTGTTAAAGAGATAATTAATCAAACTATAAAGGACGGTTATGTTTGAAACTGTTGAAATGAAAGCTGTGTACGTAAATCTTTAAAAGATGTTTTTTGCTATCGAAATTAGAATATTGTGTTTGTGATGATGAGTAACGTATTGTTACGTTTGCCAGTTAAGTAGGGGTAAGATCCACCTTCGTCCTGATCATCAGATGAGAGATATAAGCCAAGAGTTTTCCAGTCATGGTTTAAAAAACCACAGTCCAATTTAGATCCAGTATTTAACGCTTTAATTTGCTTTCCAAAATGCTTTCCACCATATTTGAGTTTATCCATTGTATTTGTCTCATTAGTAATGAAATCCTCGAGCAATAAATCCACTAGTCCAGCCCCCGTCAGGCGCACGACATAAATAAGCCGGGCGAAGCGACCGCGATACACTGGGTTCTGCTATTGTTTAACTGGGTTTATTATTGTTAAGATACTTCTATACTAATATTATAAATGCGAAAGTAACTCTGTCTGTCTGTCTGTTTCTCTTTCACGCCTAAACCACTGAACCGATTTTGATAAAATTTGGCATAGAGATAGTTTGAGTCCCGGGAAAGGACATAGTTTTTATCCGGTTTTTGAAACAGGGACGCGCGCGTTAAAGTTTTTCTGTGACCGACAAAATTCCACGCGGGCGAAGATGCGGGTGGAAAGCTAGTTTTCTATATTTTGAATTGTAATCTAGTAAGGCTGACACTATTCTAGGTATTATTTTTATTCTTTTGTAAGTATTTATTTAGTACCTACTTAGTGCATATAAATCATGAGCTACACTTTTTCTATATCTGTATATTATTGTTTTACACAATTTAATACCAGTCTCGTTAACCTTTCCACACAAGCTAAATATTATTCCTGCTTTAGGAGTGGGTTCGCCACAATAGTTCAGAGATTCTTCGATATGGATTAAAAAAAAGCGGGTGACAGAGCTCCAATTACCAATCCTCAAAATTCAGCCAACGAATTTGGTCGAGCTGGATATTGAATGTAGATTTTCCGGATGGAGAGACTCTCCTCTTCTTAAATTCTTTAAATATATCATCATCATCATTTCAGCCATAGGATGTCCACTGCTGAACATAGGCCTCCCCCAATCATTGCATCCAGCGCCTTCCTGCTACCTTTATCAGGTCGTCGATCCACCTTGTGTGACCTTATGTGTGAACCTATAAAAACTGCGCTTGCCAACCCGTCTGCTAAACGTGGCGAGTACTGCCAATTCCCTCTAAAGATATCGCCATAAGCAAAATGATAAATTTTATTGTATTAATTGATAAAATATTTAATTATACTGTTAGTTGTCCGCATATCCCCAATCTATATTGAATGCTGTAGGAATAAATCCTCCATGTCAGAAGAGCGAGACATAAATAAGCGGAGCGGAGCGAAACCTCGATGCACTGAAATTGTGATGCAGGAACGTTAAACTTAAACGTCGGTAAGGAATTGCTGCACGAAATATTACCTTAAGAATAAATACGGGATTTTTCGGGAGCTCAATAAAAATCTAACTCCCAAGCAATTTGTGGAGCGTACGAAAATGCACTTCATTCGAACGTATGCAAAACGAGTTCTTGTCTCCCTCATACTTAGTCTAAAAGAAGAATGAGGGAGAGAGATGCATAGAAATGTGAAATCGAAATTTAAATTGCAACCCTTAGTCGATTTAGAATAGGGTCCTATAAAATAGTTTCTCATTTCAATTTGCATTTTTAGGTAGAGAATGTCACGCATCACTTCTTCAGTTCAATCTAAAAATATATAGTCAATATCCCTTGAAATTGGAATTGGTTAGATAAGTACATATAGTCGAGAGCATATCTGTGTGCTTACCATGAGTTTACGTTAGGTGTGCTCGCTAGCGAGTACGTCAAAAAATCTATGAAGATTATATTTCTTGAAAGTAGCCGCTTAGGGGCTAGGATGGGTTGCACCATCTTACTTTAACTTTGAAAAACGTCAAAAATCTGTCAAACTCCATACGAAAACCACCGGTTATCGTCTAGTTACGGTAAAAGTTAGGTGGTGCAACTCATTCCTAGTATTTTAAAACTTTTCCTATTGTTTGTTAGACAAATCTAGTCATTCATTATGTTCAAAAATAGAATAGACAGCTCTGACATAAACTTTTATCCCTTTTCTTAAAAGATCAGTGGTAAATAGAGATAATACTCGTATTATAAATTCTATTACAATGGGTCTAGGATGAAATTGCCAAGTCGTGTGGAACACAATAACCCGCGACCTTTCATGGAACATTGAGGTTTTAGATTTCATCTATACGTTAAGGGATTCTTTTTTGAGCCGTTGGGGTATGAACGAGTTTTAGCATGCAATTTTCAGGCATAATATTTATTTATTTACTATCGTTCCTAAGACCGTATTATCTCAACTCAATTATATGAGCAATTGAGCACCCCCTAAAAAAAGTTCATACAATGATTGATAATTTCAAATAAAACTATCAAATTTTAAAGCAGCTACTTTTAGGATATGGACTTGATTTAAATAACATCTCTCTCTTAGTTTTTCGTTTTCGTTTCTCGTCCACGATTCAGAATAACTCCATAAGTTCTCTACCATTCACACTGTCATCAAGACCAATACACCAACGCCAACTATCTAGTGCTTGAATTTTAAATTTTCGTTGTAGTCCAAGGATGGTTTTTACGGCGAGAAAAATTCTAATAATTTCCGGGAAAACTCTAAAAACAGCCTTTTTTTCGCGCGGGCGTAGCCGCAGGTTGAAATCTAGTATCAAATAAAACCAACAAATTTTAAAACAGCTACTTTAAGGGTTTGATTTTAATAACATCCCTTCCTTATTTTTTCGTTTGATTCTCGGTAACGATTCAAAACCACTCCATAAGTTGTCTATGTCATCAAGACCAGTACACCAGCGCCATCTATCTCATCCTTGAACAGTTCGGGATCGGTGGCTGCAGTACACGGCATTGGCAGCATTGACTCTACAACCGCTAGTGAAGAATGGCGACAGATGTAGAGCGCACGGCTTAGATGGAATTCTTAGTGGATTTATTGAAAATTCAGACCAGTTGTACTTGAAAATGTTCTACTTGTTGTGGTTTAACACTTAGAATGAATATGATTTTGTAGTTTGTCTGTAGTTACTACAAAGATTTTTAATTTTGTATTATTTCATTATCAAAATTTTCTAATCGAATAGTGACAAAAACTGAATGCTAGCTAAAAATATAATCGTCTTTACCATTATAACCTTATTTTTTGTTAAACTCTCTACATGTTGTAAATCGTAGCTTCATTAAATTCATTGATTATTTTTTCTTTGTACTCGTACATTCACCATAACTTTTCTTTAAAAAGGCCCATTCACACGTCCCAGCAAAAGTTTCAACCATTAAACTGCCTCAGTCACATTTCTTTGAGACCCCATGATTAAAACGCAAGGAGTTTGCAAAATCTCACGTATTCATCACCGGGCTCTGTATAAAAGAAAGTGCGTCCGCGGGCGGTAACCGATCCTTTTATTTATAACCGGTAAATCATCCGGAACAGAAATTCAATCAGGCACCCGAGGTGCGGCTCGCTGAACACGTGAACCTGTGCGAGCCGGATTTTACCGGTTGCCCGGTATTATTCGACGCTTAGTCCGGCATTTAAAGTCGCGTTAGATTTTATCTTTTCGGAAAGTTGGTGTCTGTGTGAGAATTTTCATGGGAGCAGATTTTGATAGCATGTTTTATTAGGTACTGTTTGTTTGATATTAATAATGAATGGCAGTTGCCCAAATAACAAAAAAGGAAGAGCATCATAGTAAAAGAAGCATATTTTATTTGGATAAAATAAGTATTTAACGCCATGGTAAATAGAGACGTGTTAAATTTTTTAAGATGCCATAACCCTCTGTTTGCGAGTCAGACTTGCACTTGGCATGTTTTTCGGATCAATTTATAATGCTCAATAATATTTCCTGAAGTAAGAATTGCCAGTAACATGCTCTGTTGATTTCTGTCCAAAGCATTATCCCGATTGTCGTCGCATTTGCCCCGCATTTTTCCCAATAACGTTACAACCGGTACTTTCTGGATAACCGGTTTATGAATAACCGGTTTATAAAGCTCTCTGCATCGGCTAGAGCTGGGACGCAGCATGAATACAAACACAATAATATCCCGTTTATTCGTAACCGATCCTAAATGGGGGGGATATCAAATTACCCTTTACACAGTTTGAAACTGTCAATAAATGCTATATTGAATAAATTATTTGGAAAACGCGAGGCGGTATCAGATTTCGTTTTAAAGCAGCAGTAATGTGATGTTTGTATTTGTGATACTACGAGTATTTTCGGCTAATTGGGCATTCTCCCAGTTTAGAATTGATCTATTTAAAACGTGAATTTGTTTATTTGTACAAAGGTTATTGCTAGTTAGATCTATTATTATTTTCAGTTAAGTAGGCATACTTTTTATGTACCTACTACTATGAAAAGTATCGTTGGACTAGTTTTTATTTGTTTGTCAAGGAGAACTACATCATTATCTTTGTGCCAATTAGTCCACTGCTGGCCATAAGCCTTCTCAAGATGTGCCACAAAGCATAAGTCCCACTTTATTTATAGTCATCTTCAACTTAAGATATTCTTGATAGCGAGCAGGCATTGTACTGCATGTGGAGATCATGATAACACAAAAACATAGCAGCACCCAAGCGATGCCATTTAAAAGATTCAAACGCTTAAATATACAGCAAAAAAACCTTTTGTTCGTATTCACAGTTCAACTGTCAGGCCAACATGCGTGAAATTTCACAAACGTGTTCGTTTGTTATGCAAATTGCACTGGACAAATTTTTACTAAAGCCCCTGCTCTAAACTAAACGTAACTGTCAGAATATTTGGTAAACTTTTTGTGAATGCTCGAAATAACATAATGAAATTCAAAATGTCAGACATAAAAAAAAACTTGTACTTTGAAAGTTACATACTTATAAATGGAAGTACCTGGATGCGAGAGCAGCGCAGAACCAGTCTTAGTGGGCATTGCTGTCATTTACTCGTATTCATCAATAGGTAATTTCCCTCGGAGCTCGGAGTTTCCCTGCGTGATCGAATCAGAAATGAGGAGATCCGTAGGAGAACCAGAGTGAATATCGAAAGTTCTTGAGTGCGACCACGAGCCGGAAGACGTAGTGTGGGCAGGCCTCCCACTAGGTGGACCAACGATCTGGTGAAGGTCGTGGGAGGCGCCTGGATGCAAGCGGCGCCGCAGGACCGGTCTTTGTGGAAATCCTTGGGGGAGGCCTTTTTCCAGCAGTGGACGACGGACGTATTTCGACTAAAACGGACGAAGGTAATTAAGTCTTCACTACACGAGCACGACTCTCTCTAATTGTGTCTCGCAAAAGAAATCTCGTTGGTTAGACGGGTTATCTATTCTGATATTCAGAATGTATGTGATGAGTTCAACAACGTTATCCATGTCGTAAACTGCAGCTGTTCTTGGCATGCCCAGACCGCGATCAACACTGTAGTAACAAATTCATAAATCACCCGGATTAGGCCACTGAAACCTTTTTGGCATGCAGCGGCCAGCGCGGTGCCAGACAGAGCAATCACTTTCGGATACCAATCAGTACTTTTATACTGGAAATTTCTGATCATCTATTAGTTTTATGCCCGTTTTCACCATCAATCCCTATTTTTAAGTGACCCCTATGGTAACACGTAACAGGAATTTTATTTTCAAAGGTGCTACCTACTTAAAAATTAGGGATTGATGGTGAAAACGGGCATTAGCTATTTTCATAGCTGAACATTAAAAGTTTTAATTGGTTTTTAGGCTAAGGCAATCAGTGTCATAATTGTAGCAGCTAACTTCCAGGTTAAACAAACTTCAAAAAAAGCCTAATCTAAAGTGGCATCTTCCCAAACTACCTTTGGGTAGTGGAAGCTAAAAATTAGGCAGTCTGATTCAAAGCGAGGCGAAGCGTGAAACGACTTTGTTTTTTGTGTTTTGTGCAACATCGCTGGCGGCCGAGTGGTAGCACGCTGCCAACTTCATCTTGACAGCACTATTCCTGTATAGGGTTATTAGTTAACCGCTAACTTGTGCTTGCTTTAAGTATGTAAGAGGTTACTCATTAGATCTACCTAATTAATAATCGTATTCACAAACGATGCTTGCTTAAGTGAAGCAGCAAATCGAACGCACAGCGTTGAATAGAGCTCTGTGATCGGTTCGTGTGTGACCATGTGCGTCCACGCGCACTGTGAGACCTCATAGGGCGTAAGAATCAAGTAGGTACATTTGCTTAGATAACAATCTGTTAGGCACAACGTTTTACTCTTCAGATAATGAAGTAAGTCTTTTAACCCTTTTAACCAACTGTTTTTGTCTTCAATGTCTGTGAAAACTTACGAGTACGTTCTAATAGATCTCTACGTATCTTAATGTTAGATATAGTAGAGCAAAATGTTGAAATATACTATCGGCCACAGTATTAACTATCTATTTCTATTTATCTATTTTGCTCTCGCTCTCATCAAATGGTGACTCTTTGCGATAGAACGAGACGACATGACCGGCAATGGGTAGTTAACACACTGAAAAAAAATGTTTGGTTACTGCTTACACAACAAAAGTGATTACCGAACTAAGTGTTAACTTATAACCAAACTAACTCACTACAGTGTGCCTACCATGAGTTTACGTTAGGTGAGCTCGCTAGCGAATACGTCAAAAAATTCTATGAAGATTTTATTTCTTGAAAGTAGCACAATATGTCATACATTTAAATGTCATTTTTTTACGCAGTCGCTAGCGAGCACACCTAACGTAAACTCATGGTAGGCACACAGAATTATTTGTTTAATTTACACAACCTTTTGTTCCTCATAACCAGTGTTCGGTGGTCACTGGTCACTGTTGTTGTGTAAGCAGTAACCAAACATTTTTTTCAGTGCACTGTTGCCGATAGTACCTGCCATTCAACAAGACGTTTAATTTTGTGACTGTTGACTTTTATTATGATAGAAAGTTTCCGTTTTTATCAAACTCAACATCAAAGTTACAGATTTATTTTCGTAATATCTCAATCAACAATTAAATAACTCGACCTAAATTACGTCTGTGTAAAAGAAAAAAGCAAAAACTCTGGAAGGTAATAGAATTTATGAGATATTTTCCCAATCGACTAAGGCTGAGTTGCACCACCTAACTTTAACGGTAACTATGACGATAACCGGTGCTTTTTGTATGGAATTAGACAGATTTTTGACGTTTGTCAAAGTTAAAGTATGATGGTGCAACCCAGCCTTAGTTCTTTCTGTAGCTTTACACGTGATTCATATTACAAACGCCAACAGAATGATTGATCTGGGCTAACGTAAAATATTTAAGCGATGAAATTAAATTTTGACGGAGGAACGAATGAGTGGCATTTTGCCATTTATTTCGCCTTCAAGGGACGTAACTAGAATAAATCAGTTTATTAAAATACCTAGGAGTATTACCGCGGTAATTAAACAGGAAATACGTTATTGAAGGTTATCTTTAGGTAGGCTTTAATGCGTTAAGTTGTAGTAAAACAAGTTTGCTGTTAGCATGCTATATCATCATTTCAGCCGTAGGAGTGTCCACTGCGTTTTCCGGTACGCGGCCTCTACTCCAAAACCTTACTGCCCCATCGGCCGTCAGTTCTGCGTACTATGTGCCCTACCCATTGCCACTAATTCAGCTTGCTAATCCGTCGGGCTATATTAGCGATTTTAGTTCGTTTACGGATCTCCTCATTTCGGATTCGATCTCGATTCTATCTTCAAAAAAAAAACAAGTTTGTTTCAAGCTGCCACAGTGTGTTAATCCAAATTGAAATCACGACATTTATTATGTAATTCAATGTGCTATCATCTATACTATGAAAGCTCTACTCTAATAACCATAGAATTTTAAATTTGACTTCACCATCTTAGAATTTCAAGCTAAATATTAAAACTTTGTCTTCACCATCCTAGTATCTAACCTATGTCCTTTATGCCCAGACTCATCACTAAGCAACTGATCTATGAAAGGGTGATAAGAAAAGGGTCTTAATACGTTCAATCCTATCCAACCATCTCGCCTCACGTCACAAAGGTTTACGATTAAGAGTTTGAATTTGATTATTTTTCTCCCAAAAAAGTACAAGCCACTGCGGTGGCTCTCAATTAAAACAGATTGCGAAATAAATTAAAATTCCCCAGTGGCGGTTCCGAAAACTCAGTGTTTTAATTAACCATTGCAGATTAATTGACCTGGGGTAGTTGCGTCGATAATAACAAAAAGGCATTACGTAGAAGTGGTTCGACAATTAATTTACTATGGCTTGGGCCAGACCACGAGTTGTCCACGTGAAATCAATTACCGATATTCTTTTATTCACTTTAAGGCTACGGCCTATTTGACTTTTTACGCGGCGTACGACGTCAGTATCAAACGTTCCTATCGACGCCTTACGCCGAGGTCAACGTCTGGAAGAGACCAAAACGGTATATTTCTATAGTCAACATTGTAACGCGGCATATGACGTGACGTTTTACGCGGCCTATGGCGTTTATATGAGACCTTAGCCTAAATATAGTAGAAAATAATAAATAGAGAATGTTCCTAGCCTAACCCGCCTGCCAGCGAATGGGAAGTGTAGACCAAATCCTCCATTTGCCTAGAAAACATTTAGCGGGTCATGCTACTGTAGAGGAAACGACTTACTGAACCTTTGTTGGTCAGCACCCGTCATCCGCTTTACAATAGAGGGAAGTCGAACCTGATTAATTTTGTTGCGGGTCCAATGACAATTTAACTTTCCCCCGGGACAGACTTGACCTTCACTGGTTGGGTTTCTATTGGCGGTCAAGCTGTAGATTCTAGCTACACAGGAGTTGCAGCGGTGGGAATAGTCCCGTTAGAGGAGACGAAATGACCTGATGATGATGATGGTGATGATGAAAAACTAATCTACTCATAAAAATCATGTTTTTTTGGTCACGGAACGTTCAGCTTCACGTTTTTATTTGTACATACCTTTCGCAATAACATTCCTTTAACGTTTTATTGGCACGAAATCCTATTAGATACCAATACATCTGGCATGACAAATAAATTGCGATCGGTTTCTCCGAAGGGTCACTGATCGATCATTACTTAGGCCATCTGTATCAGGTTTCTTAGGGAAATTAATTTTCTCTTACGACAAACAAAATGAATGGGGTTAATAAGGAAATGATATCAAAAAATTATTGTGCAGAGAGCAAAATATTGGGGCTTATAATCAATAATAATATTTTAAAATATTTCTGTTGGTTTCTTCTGGGTCAGAATTTTATTAAACATTATCGTCATACATCATTTAGCCTCCTCTGAAAAAGTACAATTATATTTTTATTAATCAGAGGCAAATGGAGGATTTGGCCAACACTCCACTTGCTACCGGACTATTCCCAAATCTGGTTCCCGTCGCTGCAACTCCTGTGTAGCCAGGATCTACAGCTTGACCGCCAATAAAAACCCAACCAGTGAAGATCAAGTTTGTCCCGGGGAAAGTTAATCTCCTAGTTTAGAAGGCTTTTCAAAAGTAGGTATAATTTTCTTTTTCAAGTCTTCGTTTTTATCGTTGTTTGCATGGATTTCTAACAAAACCACAAAGCCTTTGGGATCTTAGTTTTCCTTCAATGAAAGATCTTTCAAAGTTGGAGCAACAGTTCCAGAGATGAATGATGACTTACATTTATGTTACAAATAACCGCTGCAATATTTTTCTTTTTCATCTATAAATGCCGTAGCATAAAATGTATATTTTCAACATTTTGTTTCCTTCTATTGAGTAGGTATATGATGCTATCTAAGAAAATGTATTTATGACGTCATCACTTTTTACCAAAACCTATTTTCCATCAAAAATATTTCATAAATTACTGTGGACGTGTTCTGGAAACTTCGCGCGTTTATCTTAAAACGCTATTACGTCATCCATATAAGTAATTAACGTCTAAGTCCCGGCGACAACGTCCTATCTCGTTTGGTCAAATCTGATTGACGTAGGACTTTGCCAAATTAAAGACGTAATTAAGGAGAGTCCTTGAGTGGAGGCCGTTGAAGATTTTCGTGTGCTTGATTAATGTTGCTATGCGGAGGGAAATCGATTTAGGTTAGTGTAGAAATAGATCAGGAAATGGATACGGAAATTTCAATTTAGTGCTTGTACAAGTTTTACTAAAGGTGAGTTGCACCACCTTACTTTAACCGTAACTATAATCATAACCGGTGTTTCTTATATGAAGTTTGATAGACTTTTGACGATTGTTTGATGTAAAAGTTGCACTTTCTTACTTTAACGATAACAAACGTCAAAAATCTATCGTATAAAACACACAGTTAGGTAAGTGGTGCAACGCAGTTTTAGTATTGTCCAGAATAAAATTACGTGTGCTTTGGCTCTCAAGTGGTGTTTTTGACTACAAGTTTCAAAGAAATATAATTATGCCTACATAGAGTGTGTAGTAAAAGATTTATAACATAAATATGTTTATTGAACATTCTACAACCTACGCAAAACGGTTATATTCGTAGTAAACATAAAAGATAATCAAAATATAAGCTCACTGTTTTTCAAACATACGCCTAGGTACTTATTTATCGTTCATGTAACACAAAAAACTTTTACCATGTTGTGTTGATTCATAAAAATAATGTAAATTTGATTTAAAGTATTAAATCTTCACTTTGATCGTAAGTAGATAGATAGATATACAGAAGACGTAAAAACTCTCAAATAAAAAGTAATTGAATCCAAATCCACAATAAACATAAAATTACAAGATCTTTTTAGTAACGATTCATTCAAAGACCCATCAGATCAAGGGAAGGAATAAAAGAAATGAAACCCTGAACAAATAGATTCGAATGGGGGTGGACTCAATAAAAATCCTATACCAAACATTGGTAATAAACGACTTAAATCCGAGGTTCGGTGGTAGAAAATTTACACACTGCTCGGGGACTGAATACAAATGCGTAACGTTATCATAAGAGCACTTACAAAAGACAAAGCAAGCATTTTCCGATAGGCTTGTAATTCGAATTAGTATTAGCAGGCACGTCACGTAGCTGAGGTAACAGGCGTTATCATTTTTCTGTAATTCATCCAGTCGAGATTGGATACTAGGGATGTGCTTATCAGATGCGAATTTAGACAATGTTTTACGAATAAATTGTTTTTGGGTCGTATGGCTAAATTTTAAACGGAGATTATGAATCACTTTTTGAGTAGCGTTGCAGATAATATTTAAATGTTTAGGATTTATGTTGATAAGAAAGACAGACGGCTTCGTTGTTTCACAAAAGACAGTTCTTGTGAAAGCTTTGGATAATAATCTAAATTGACGTTTACTTGAAGCTTTTTATGCAATAACAAAGAACAATCTTGCGAGTATTGCAATACGAACTGATAAAATTTTTAATTGGTTTTGATGAGAAATAAAACACTGAATAGTTTGTACTCTACTGTGAGCACACAGTCAGCTTGGTAGTCGGACCAGTAATGACCGCTCCCTGCCACTCGACCGTTTGGTCCAACCACAGATCACAAAAACTGAAGGGAGATGTGAAAAGGGGGCGTGGCCAGTGTCGCAGCAATATGCCCAAAAACAGAACACATTGCTCGCGATAGAAATGTGCAATGCAGTTGACGTTTTAAGTATAAACAAATGAATGCAATGTGTGCATGACACACACTCTTCGCGAAGTATTGTTTTTATTTTGATTATCTTGTGTGTGAATTTTTAACGCGACACTGTGTTTCGAACTCAGCGCATTGGCATCTCTCTAGATCTCTATGGGTCCAATTTATTTATTTATTGATAGGTACGTTACAGGATTTGATAAAAAGTGTGTGTACATCCCTATCAGAAACCAAATTGGGTTGATACCTCGTAAGATAAACACGTGCACGTCTCACGACTCCATAACCAATTACGGTACTTTGACGTACTTTGCCTTTTAAGTGGGGGCTAAATAGGCATAATAAAAAGCAATTTCTAGGCATATCGCTTTAGCTGGTTGGGTATCATTGAAATTTATTCAATTTTGATATTTGATATCTGAAAAATCAAAACAAAATGGAAAAAAAATGGGTAAAAGCTGATGAAGTTGTGGATTTTTGATCTTGTGACAGAGTTTTTAAATATTAATTAGAAATTAAATCATTTGCGATACTTATCACGTGTAATTAGTTACAAATTATTTTTAACCTAACTAATGTTTTGCTTTTGGTAACTTTTAGTAACAAAATAACGGAATATTACTTTTATTTCACATTTTCTGGAGCACAAAATTCAGGCGTATCGCTTCAGATGAAAAATGTATCCTTCAAAAATGATAAAAATTGTAACCAGTCGCATAAACGTCAATATTGAGTTTATTTATAATCGCTGAAAACGTTGCTTTTCGTGAAAAATTATCTCTTGACAAGGGGTAGACGTGTCATTTTCCCCCTAGCAACCGCAAGCTACCAAGGGCAGTCCAAATTGATTTTTAAATTGTGTAGACTTGAAGGAATAAGAGAGAAAGTGGGATGGAGTGAATAAGCTTTTATTTGTCTTCGGAAAATCCGCAGTTATGAGTTGGCGATGACAATTCTATTCGCATTAATGTTACAGTAAACGTTAAAGTTTGTGAGGATGGATGGATTTATGTTACTCTTTCAGGCAAAAACTAAGGCTTATACATTCATAAAAAATCAGTGTCAAACTGAAATAAACGGTGAAGCCGCGAGCAAAAGTTAGTATACAAATAAATGAAACTCTTAGAAATACTACGATACTTAAAAAACAGTATGTTTACATTACAGTGTGCATGTGATGATCTATACTAATACACTCAACATCAAATAAACCGCACCTTCCGCGACGCGAACTTTAAGGATTTTCTTCTGACACAATCATGGTACCCCAACAATATTGGTGTTATTTGAAAGCCCAATAAATATCCTTAAAGAAAAATACATTTCATTTCTAAATAAGTGATTAACATATACCATAAATGTGACTTGAAAATAGACCTCACTTTGGGCTCACCTCTGGGATCAATTAGACCAATTTTTATGGTTATAAAACCAAATAAAGATCTCACGTGTCCTCTTTAACAGATGGATAGCGATTAATCCCAACTTAACAGTTTTATAGTCATAAAAAATGGCTATAGCGTGACTACCTATTTTTTGAAGAAGTGACTCTGGATCCTTGTAAAGACACATTTTTGGGGTAAAAACCTTCCCTTTAATGAAATGAAGCTTAGAACTAGGCTTTCAAATGGTACCAACGATGGTGGGAAGTGGGGATGCATACGTTTGATAAGTGCTTGTCGCGGGAGGTGCGATTTATTTGATTCCGAGTGTATTATAAATGCGAAAGTAACTCTGTCTGTCTGTCTTGCTTTCACGCCTAAACCACTGAACTGATTTTAATGAAATTTGGCATAGAGCTAGTTTGAGTCCCGGAAAAGGACATAGGATAGTTTTTGTCCCGGTTTTTGAAACAGGGACGCGCGCGATAAAGTTTTTCTGTGACAGACAAAATTAGCCGCGGGCGGAAAGCTAGTATTTCCATAAATCTACAGAGGTGTAACGTTTTGACATCTCATTAACAATATGACAACTTATTGGTGCTACCACCTATCCAATTTCACGAAACATTTTTTATATTTTTGCATCCAAATCCACAAACAGCAAAATTGTTGTGACCCTATAAAATATTGGCAACCTCATTATGCTGGACACATCGGAATAACATTGTTATCTCTAATTTACTTTCGATTCGCAGCTGTGCCCGCGGTTATGCATAGAATGTATTGCACATATTTTTTGATTCTCGGTCGGCCATTATTACGTCATACACATCGTTCGTTCGTTCGTTCGTTTCAGCCGAAAGACGTCCACTGCTGGACAAAGGCCTCCCCCAAGGATTTCCACAAAGACCGGTCCTGCGCCGCTTGCATCCAGGTACTTCCCGCGACCTTCACCAGATCGTCGGTCCACCTAGTGGGAGGCCTGCCCACGCTACGTCTTCCAGCTCGTGGTCGCCACTCAAGAACTTTCCTGCCCCAGCGGCCGTCAGCTCTTCGAGCTATGTGCCCCGCCCACTGCCACTTGATTTTAGCGAGTCATACACATAAACTTTGCAAAATAAATAACGCGGTTTATCGAATACATAACGAATATAAAAGTTATAGAACTTTTACGATAAACCTAGTAAACTTTAGACTGGGAAAAAGTATGGACCTCAAGCTGAAAAATCTAACTTATTTTAAGTTAACATTTTTTCACTTTCACACATACTTTAGAATTTATACATATTTATATCCATTCAAAATTCGGCATAGACTACTAGATAATGAAGAGAAAAGTAGATAGATAGGTTTTTAGAACACACTACACAATAATTGAAACTACACAATTTAGGAGATTTTATATTTGGAAAGCCCCAAACATCTAAATTTGACTACCTAACTGCAAAATACTTGAGAGATAATTTAATCTATCAGTAGTTCTATAATAGAACTATTGGGTGGTACTAGTGTCAACGAAGGGTATTTTCTCATTTCTCAATTTCCTTTTATCTATCAACAGCTGTTTGACACTCAATACCTGAAAATTTTAAAAGAGATTTATACTCTACAATCATTTCCAGTGCATTATTGTCATTTACCTTATTAATTACCGTTTCTTTATTCATTAAACATCCGGAACAAGCCAGAAATATGTCCTTTGCGAATAATCGCGATGCACGCTGAAATTCACTCCGAAACGGATTCCATGGTGCGGTATTATGCAAAGTGTATCAAGATAAGCAAAACATTATGAAACATGCGTTTGTGAATTTGAATTTCAAAGCCCTTAAAGGAGTACGGGAACTCACGTCAACTCTTTCTTTACACTTTGTGCCGTGTGTTACACCGTAGTACTGTATTATAATTAGGTATTTGTAATCGTTTGTTATTCGTTACAAAGAATTCCTATTCTACTGACTGGACAAAGGCCTACCTCATGAATTTCCACAACCACCGGTCCTGCACTGCATGCATCTAGGACTCTAGGTGTTTGTAATATCATTTTATAATAATTCCATAGCACATCTGATAAAATACAAGAATTACGAACTGGCTGTTGAAATACAATTTGTGCAATAAAGCCTATCCTAGTGTGTTTAAAAATCAATTTTTAAAAATTAGTTCAAAAATAAATTTTCTTCCACCATAAATAAGCAGCCCTTTACAAGGAAACCAAAAGTACCAAATTACTTCGTGGCAAGTAAAGAACTGCAATAAAAAGTTAAAATTCGTTAATGTTTAATCTTTTCATTATCTGACACCAATCTGTAACATTACCTACTAGTAGAAATAAAATATTTTACTAAATAGTGTTGTTCATGAAGTATTTCATATTTTTCTTTTTATAAAATTGAAATAAGAAAATCAGCAATTCAAAATATTTTAAAAGGCCCTTTATTATTCATTAATAATGTGCGTACTGTTTAAAACCCTAAAAAAAGCTAAATAGATATCTGTAAAAGACTCATGTTTTTCCTTTTCTTTCCACAATTTTATTTTATCGAATCCAATGGTCGCCTTCATCGCCAGACATACTCCCACTAACTTTATCAAACCAAAACAAAAACAGTTCATTTAACTCGCTCGCGTCGGTGTGACAGACGGCGACCTCTTAACTCTATGCTCAAAAGAATATATCTCTCGCTCTCAAGAGATTTTCAGTAATAAATCTCTCTTGTATCACCGGAGACCTTTGCGTTAGCTTTTTATCAAGATCTTGGCTGGCAACCGAAACACAGGACGTTTGAATGGAACGTTTTTCGGGTTCCGTCTTTGGAGATAAAATCTTGTGTTACATTATTTGTCATTTACGCCGAATGTTTTTGATTTTTATACTTATGTTTTCAATTTTTTTTTGGAAAGCAACCGAAATTGTTTTGTGTTAAATCCTTTTTTGTGATCCTGAAAAAACACTTTGATGTGGAATTTTTGTCCTTAATATTTTTAAACAACCTTGCTTTTTTACGGAATACGGAATTAAAACCAATTTAAATAGTAAGTAAGTACTGCTTACAAAAAAAACCTAATTGATTGAGAGTTACGCCCGTATTCACAAACGATGCTTGCTTAAGTGAAGCAGCAAATTGAACGCACAGCGTTTAACAGAGCTCTGTGATTGGTTCGTGTGTCACCCTGTGTATCCACGCACACTGTGAGAGCTCATAGTAATGTTTGTGAATACGGGCGTGTGATCCTTAAGCGTATTGCTAAAAGTCTCTATTTTTGACGAAACTAATCATCTTCGAAAGATCAGTCGATTGATGGTAGTGATTTTAACACTATAGTAATAAAGAAAATAGTATAGGATAAGATTGATTGGCGTTTTGGGCAGAATTCGGACCTTTCCCACCTCAGCAACGTGCCCAACGCTTGTCGCCAATAAAACACAATTAATGGAAGTTGAGTACTCCCGAGGGATTGGCTTCGATCGCGAGGAATGTAATTAGAAGATACGAGTGCGAAGTATAATATCGAATTCCCTTAGTGTAAAACGGGAGATAGATAGCTGCAGATTCTATTTGCTGTCATAATACGGTACTTTTTTAAATGCGATTGCGATCAAATACCTGCCTTGTTATGCATAATAATAATTCGCCTAAGCTGTTTAATTAAATTACCTGTCAAAGCTGTATTAATTGTAAACTGGCATCCACAGAATACCAATGGTCGGGACGCGCTCTCTGCCGTCACGGCTTATACTGAGCAGATGCCATTTTGGTGTATGTACTTTACTGTTTGGTTTTATTATATCTACATATTTGTTATTTTATTTTGTACTTGCATCGAATAAATACTTTTTCTTTCTTTTCTTTCATAAAAAATATTAGAGAGCACACGATGCATTGCGGCTTACCGCAAAGATTTTTCCGAATCACAATCAAGGCTAAAAATTTTTAAGTATGTAAGACGACGCAACGACACCGCTCCGGCGTCACACGACCTCCGCAACGGATCGTGTATTTTAGCTCTTACCTAATCATGATGAATAAAATATTTATAACGACGGAACCCAAAACTTCTTTTATCTCCCTCGACAACTTTATTGTCTCAAGTTGTCGGCTCTCGCGGGGCCTTTTAAAGGCTAGTTATGTATGTTATTTTCGTTTCGATATACGAATGATCGTCCACTTGTGGGATTATATCGAATCGGTCGAATAGACCTATTTGCTTGGTGAATAGTTGATAGAGACGTGGGATGCTATTGAATTTGTGTCAGATATTGTGAAATGAGGTGTGCTTTGTTTTGTTCGACGGGCTCTGTGTATCTAGACCAAAAGTTATACAAGTGTTTAGTCAATGAATGTGTTGTTTACGGGCTATTGTTTATAGCAATGATGGAATAGCAAAGTGGAACAAAATGTGCAGGGAAAACTGGGAATTGAAAACTTTTGAATGGAGAACGTCAACTACTATAATACGGTGGTCATTCTCACTAAGAACATCGATATCATATTTTATTTAGCGTTAATAGTCGGATCTCAAACTGTCCGGGCGATTGCTCAAGTGATGAAAGCAGTCGTCTGGCAAGCGAAAGGTTGTGGGTTCGATTCTCACATTAGGCAATTCGAATTTTTGAAGTTGTTAAAAAGGACATCAATGTTTTTACATAATATTAGTATCAAACTGTTTACCCTGTAATCGAATTCCAGCTTAATTTAGACGTATCAAGTTGTTTGCAAACAGCCCAGTAATAGTGTGGTGAATAAGCCAGGAGACCGATTGAAGCACAATGTATCCTCTCCCTTTGAGTTTGAGCCTGCGGCCATAATCCAAATGAGATGGGAATAATTAACGACCCAAATATGCGGATTTACACGTGTCGTGTGTAACACCTTTAAGAACATAAGCCGCCTTTGTGATCCAGTGACCTATCTGAGATGTAGAGTTCGTGGGTTCCATTCCCAGCGTGGGAAATATTTTCGGTTTGATAAGTTTTAGGACTTATTCTAACCCCTGTATTCACAAACATTACTATGAGGTCTCACAGTGCGCGTGAACGCACAAGGTGACATCTGAACCAATCACAGAGCTCTATTCAACGCTGTGCGTTCGATTTGCTGCTTCACTTATGAAAGCATCGTTTGTGAATACGGGTGTAAGCCTGGCTAGCTACCACTATCTTAAGTAAGTTTTAGGAATTAACAGCATTGTTAAAAATATTGTTGTGCTTCGGCAGTTAGAAGTAAGATAGTCAGTGTCTCTGAGGTTGAGGATTCCAGGTGCAAATCTCTTCCAACTTCAGCCTGATAATCACTAATGAGATTCTAATAAAGAGCTTCTTTGTTGTGCATTAAAAAGCTAACGAAAACGAAAGTGTAAAAGTTTCAACTGATGTTATACCCAAAATAAACAAGCAAATTCAACGGAAAACAGTACTTATTTTTTTGCAAAAACTCAGTTGTAGAACTGAAAATCGAATGCACGATCTCATGGATGAGAAGTGGCATTTCCTGACTAGTTTTACACGCTCCATTTACTACTAACAGTCGAATAATATTCTAGCTCTGGGAGCTACAAAGTTATAGCCTCACGTGCTCCTATTAAACTCGGACGACGCGAATATCTTTAGTGAATAGAAAGTGTACTTTAATCCTATATTTACTTGTAGCTGTATCAAAACTAAAGTTATGTAAATTTTTTTTTTTTTTTTTTTTTTTTTTTATGTGATAGGAGGCAAACGAGCAAACGGATCACCTGATGGTAAGTGATTACCGTCGCCCATAGACACCCGCAGACCCAGGGGCGTTACAGGTGCGTTGCCGGCCTTTAAGGTAAAGATACGCTCTCCTCTTAAAAAAAACTGAATAAAGTTAAGGTGCAGTTTTACATGCTCATAAAGGTTTCATGCTGATAGGATGCTTAAAAAAAGCGTGCTCTTACTCGAAATTAGCATTCAGCATACTTTAAAATGCACCATTATGTAGCAAATACTTAATGGCATGCTTTTATGCTAGTTAGTAATGAGTAGTGTAACTGCACTATTACACTTGACTCTTCTGTAGCATGCTCAAATACAGAAACGTAATTAAAAAATTACTGTCGCGGGTTAAAAGCATATAGCGCCATCTAGTGAATGTATGAACATTCACTAGATGGCGCTATATGCTTTTGGTATGAACCAAGCATGTTAATTTTTTACTTAACTTCTAATGCATGATATCTTCTATTTAAATCAAAATTAAATAATCACCTAAAGCTATTATTTAAATTGTCGTATGTATCTTACTTATGAGAAATAGATTTTCCAATAATTCACAAATGTGTAACGGATAGGTACTTAGTTTCAAAGTGCTAGGTGGGTTTCAGTCTGACCTAGATTTCTGACAACATTAATTTATCACTGTAACAGTGATAGGGTAAAGTCATTTTGGGACGTGCCTATTTCGGTCAGAAAATTAATGTTCTTAATATGTTTGAGCTTAATAAAGTTTCGCTGGACTTTGATGGATGTAGAATTTTTGTTTTGAAATAATTTTGTTCACCTAAAAATCTAGTATTAGGGCGGTTTATTAAAAAGTTCAAGTAAAATATTTGCAACAGCTAAGATTAAGCTCGAATCCGAACAATCTACTGATACTGGTAACTAGTTAGGAATTATTACGGACCGCAACTTTCTTTTATCATGATTTACATAGATAATAATAATAATGTAATTATAAATAATACGAAATTTGGTACCTACAATATAAATACGGATTCAAAACTAATTAAAAAAGTAATTATGTACATAATCTGAAATTTAATTTCGCTGAGATGACATGACATTAAATTTTAACATCTCTCGTATTTAACACAGCTTTAACAGTTCCTGGAACGTTCATTACATGTTAAGTTATAGATAAAAATCAATGAAGTAATCTATGAAATGTCATTACGGAACCGCACGAATAGAGTTCCATTTATTCTTGTCTGGGAAACAGTTCCGCTGAAAGCAGACTGGGATATAAAGAAAACACTTGGAAATTAAAATGCCCGTTTATTAATCGTACCCATTTTTCCTTAGCTCTTTTATGTACCTTCTTTATCCTCGTGAGTGTTAATTGACGTATATTAACATCAAGTCGTACCATGACAATTTTGATCCGAAGTTTTTAACGCCCTAAACACTAAAGCTAATTTTCATACCAAGCCCCGTAATTTTCTAACAATTTCGATCAACCAAATCCAACAACGGGGAAACATCGCAAAATCTAATTCAACGTTTTAACGTAATGACTTTCGTTGTTTCAGATTAAACGAAAATGGAGCGGCGGATCGCGGGGATAATCTACATCCTGATCACTTTTGCTCTCGTTAACGAAATGTCAATTAACGTCCAAGCAAAAGACAACAACAAACGGAAACCCAAAGAGAAAAGTGGCGGGTTCCAGAAGAATATTTGTGACGTCAGCGACCGCGACTCAAAGGTCCACTGCTATTGCGAAAACACCAGAGAGCCGAGGAATGCAACAAAAGCGGAATGCTGGGTATTCAATGGCGGCATACCGCGGGACGATCTCATCTGGCAAAGTTTCGCTTCGCAACCAACTTTGCAAACTTTGTCTTTTAATGTCCGCGTCGATGGCGCTTTAGGGTACGTCCCGACAAAAGCGCTGCACTTTCTGAAAAACCTCAAGTCAATCAACATCCGATACGGCAATATTATAGACGTAACACCCTACGCTTTCGCCAACCTCACAAATCTAACAGACGTCACGATTTCCCAAAACCAAATAGAAAATCTCCACCAGTACGCGTTCGCTCATCTCCCAAACATAACATTAATAAATCTGGAAGACAACATGATCTTGGAAATCGGCACAGAAGCGTTTTACGATTTGCCGAAGTTGCACAAACTTGTCTTCACCAAGAATAACATATCGTCGATCAGAGACGGAGCGTTCTTGCACACGTTCAATCTATTGGAATTGGACTTGAATAAAAACAACATAATCCATTTGAGACGTCGCACGTTTGATGGATTGGCCAACTTGCGGAAATTGGATCTACGGAGGAACCGCATTTACAATTTGACCGAATACACGTTCGCTGAACTGTGGAATTTGCAAGAGTTGTTGCTGGGGAAGAACGATCTGAAGTACATTTCGGAAAGGGCCTTCGACGGGCTGTCTCAGCTCCGCAAGCTGTCTCTAGACGACAATAAACTGAGTGCACTACCCGCCAGCCTTTTCGAAGGGGTGAGGGGACTCAACTCCCTCGACCTACGTTCCAACGAACTACACGCATTAACTTTTGACAATATCAAACCCATATTGGACAACTTGAAGCCGCAGAACAGCAATTTGCTACTCGAAGGTAATAATGAATATTTAATACCGCATCACGTGAAGTTTCATAAACTTGTACGGTGAATATTTAATGAGTGGAAACGGAGACGTTATTATTAACTTTAACATACTTAGGAAGTTTGTTCTTTTATGATTCCTTCGGGGTTTCAAGATATGAAAGGTGCAGATGGAAGTAGAAGATGGTTAATCCACTTATTTTAGAACAAGTTCTTAATTTAATCTCGAGTTAAATGTTACTGCTTATAAAATAATCGTTTAGAGTGTGGATACGTTTTTTGACAAATATTATTAGAGTAACTTAATTTGTGTTCGTTTCTCTTTCTGGATAAAAGAGAACAACAACTCTCTAGGTTGAAATTGGTTCATTCAGAAATGTTTTCGAATTAACTCCCCTCCCAATTTTACTAAAGCGCTGATTTTAATTTCCGCAGAGAACAACTTCGTGTGCGACTGCCGGTTGAAATGGATGCACTCGCTTCGGAACGAGACTAAAAGCCAAAACACGAAGGCGTCGCTCGACGGCGTCACATGCAAAATGGATCCGCCCATAGTGAGCTCCGCATACAACAAGATGCCCGACGTGATAGAAAATAAAATAGATTACAATCAAGACATCCTGCACGCGGGGATAACGATCGAGACGTTAAACGAGAAAATGAACGTGACTGAGAAGAAAATGATACCAGAAGAGCTGAATAAAGATCAGAGCTTAGCTAAGAAGCCGGTCAAGAGAGTCGTTTTGAAAATACCCCCAGAAAACCTACCGTGCCCGAGAGACACCAAGACA
The DNA here is from genome assembly GCF_963855985.1 of Ostrinia nubilalis. Classification (NCBI taxonomy): domain Eukaryota; kingdom Metazoa; phylum Arthropoda; class Insecta; order Lepidoptera; family Crambidae; genus Ostrinia; species Ostrinia nubilalis. Next base: position 2,260,141 of record NC_087101.1, read on the forward strand.
ACAACTGAGACACCACCCTTTATAGTGGATCCAGTGATTCCAATCCAAAACGAAATGAAAATATTTAGGTTTCATGAACCAAACACAGCGTACAGACTGTCGTACAAATCCACCATTGTGTTATGGATTGGGTGTTTTGCCTTTTTCTTTACTTAAATATTGTAAGTCAATTAGGTTATTCTAGTCACTAGTTAAGTGTAAGCGAGATACAGACTAAGTCCTTTTAAGTCACAGTTATTGTATGGGATTAATTATTGAGCACTAAACATTTATTAAAACAATAATGTGATTGTATTCACCATTATACTTAAATGTTGTAAATTACCGGATTTAATGTTAAGTAGTTGTAAATGTAAATTGGATTTGTTTCATTCGATCTTGAATCATGCATCGACCTTGTAATGTTTTTGATAGCGGCATGAGTATCGGTGTTTTCTTTTAATAATTGATCTATTTAAGATTATAATGTCCAGTCAAAATTTTAGATAAATGAAACTTAACTAATTATACAGGGTTTCCCAAAAAGTAGTGTCAAGCTGAAGTTCAGAAGTAGAGCATCACTAGAGCTACTCAAATCACCCCCATGTATGTTCCGCGATTTTTTATAGTTTTCGAGTTAAGATTGTTTTAAATTTCTATGCTTAGGTACTTTTTTGGTTATTGTGACGCGAATAGTTAAGGTACATGCCTGTTTTTTTAGTTATTATTTGATTAATACTAGGCCTAGCTGATTCAGAAGTATTTACATCCCACTAAAAACATAAAAAATCCTGAATTTTATAAAAAAAATCATAACTCGAAAACTATCAAAAATCGCGGTGGTTATTGATAATGATAGCCCTAGTGATGCTCTACCTCTGGGCTTCAGCTTGAAACTATTTTTTGGGACACCCTGTATAAAGGCATACCACATCAACACTGGCATCACGTAGTTATAATATGTGTTATTTTGCAATAAAATCATCGTCAGATGTGCTGTAAACTCTACAAAAGAGAACTAAAAAGCTATATTGTTTCATTATAAAGCTATAAAAGAATCCGAATATTAAAGTACACTCTCTTCAAAGAGATCGCTACGAGTCGCTACCTAGCGATAAAACTAATTAAAGATTTTCTTGCGATGCACGGAATCCTATGAACTTTTCTTTAGTGTAATGTATCTCTATCTACAAAAGTTTTTCAAAATTAGTTAAGTCAAATACGGAGGAACAGGCTTCAAACAAACAATAAGGATATAGTTTTTTCGTATTGTTTAGTGTGTACCTATTTCATAATATCAAGGAAAAACATAATTTTATATTCACTTTGTAGATTCATAGCAGTTTTTGTACATTTATTGCAGAACATCTCGTTTCATATTTCGTCATAAATAAATCCATTTGTAGATAAACATAAAGAGTCATATAAACTTTTACAACTCCAGATAAAAATATGTTCATGCTTGAACATAATGCGTCATTAAATTTTTATACATCCATGTAAATATTGTTTCATTGCGAAAGAAAGATTTATTGTTATTTTGTCTTTTATTTTGGCAAAACAACAAGAACTTCGCACAACGAGATAGAATCCACTTTAATAATAATTTTAACATGTATTGTATTGAAAATTAATACACGCGCTTGTATACAGGGTGTTAGGTAAATGGGTATATGAGCCGACACTAGCCCATTTTAACATATGCATATAAAGGGTATGGTGAAGTCTGAAAATTGATATCATCATTTTAATTTTTTATAGCTTCAAAGATAGGAATTGTAGTTTCGCTTTCCATCTTTTACCCTTTTTAAGCGAAACCACCACTGAAACGAATAAGTTTGCAACGTATTAAAAATGTAGAGTTTCTGTCACCTATGTAGCTAAGAATTATGCCCGTTTTCACCATCGATCCCTAATTTTTAAGTGACCCCTTTGGAAACAAAATTCCTGTTATGTGTTACCATAGGGGTCACTTAAAAATTAGGGATTGATGGTGAAAACAGTCATTAAACTGCTAAGCGACGAAAAGTTATTCTTATAAAATGTGAAACTCGAATCACTACGTAGTATAAAACAAAGTCGCTTTACTGTCGGTCTGTCCCTATGTACCTATGCTTAAATCTTTAAAACTACGCAACGGATTTTGTTGCAGTTTTTTTAATAGATAGAGTGATTCAAGTTTAAACCTTCCGGTTTACTCGCATATTATTTAGCACCGTGCGAATTCGGAACGGGTCGGTAGTAAATTATAAACAAAAAAAAATTTCATTCATTCTTGTTTAATTTTGATAACATTTTGAAATGGAATTAGTAACATTTTTTTACCTATCTCTCAATCCTACTTATTCTCAACTGATATTTTGCAAACCTACTTCCGAATTCTTGAAACGCAAATGTGAATCAAAATAACACCCCAGTATTCCCAATTACGCGATAAAGATAAGGAAATTGCGTCTCAGAACGCCGCCATTTTCCCATTACAACAATGAACATGCTCATGCCGTTATCTATTTCGTATCGCAACGCCATCTGTGTTTATAATTGTGTATAACGTTGTATAAAGTATTTTGACAAGGTGATTTTGTATGGATAATGAAGATACGCTGTAATTTTTTTTACGACTTGTGTTTTATTTCTAACCCTTCTGTATACATTTATCAACTTATTAATCTAGAATTTTTCCTATAAATACTTATACAATTCGTTATTTAAGATAAGTTAAGAAAATAATACAACAAAGGAGACATGATAAGTACCTACTTATTTACATTAGGCAGAATTAAGATTTAATTCAAAATTAAAATCATTCTTTGTGGCGACCTCTATTAATTTCTACGAAAGATATTTTAGTATTGTAAATTGCCGATAGATGGCTTTAGTATGATAAAATAAGAGAGATTCACTTTATCGTCTAATCGAAATGGACATCGAATGATACAGTACATTGGAGTGTTGTGATCTTGGTTCAATTCCAGGCAGTTGAAAGCGATCCTACCAGTTTTTTTATTATTAACTTTTAGTAAATAGGTATAGAGTTCTAAAAGTATAATCACCAATAATCTAATTTTGAAAGTCTTCCAAAATTCAGAAATAAAAAACCTGCTCAAGAGCAGGAACTCAAGAGTTCCTGGGTTCGATTCCCAGAGGTTACCCATTTTTTTATTGTTGTTGTGAGTTTTAGTCGAACTAGACTAGATTTCGTGCTTCGAAGAGAAGCATAAGCTGTCTGATTACAATATCCAAAGGAGCTCATAAAGTCTGCCACTAGGGTTGCGACCTCAGTTATAGTTATTTATAATACAGGAGTAGTATACACCAAGGTCATGGACGATGGTAAGTAATTATGGTAAAAAAATTGACCCTTAACTGGGCTCAATTCGATATAAACTTGACTTTTCATCATCAGGTCATATAGTCTCTAATGCAGAAGCTAAACCTCTCTAATTTACAAAAGAAAAACGGATAATTTTGCCTACATTCCCCAAGTTGGAGTTCAGTTTTTAATGATCAATTACTACGACTCTTGACTTAAACACTACAATCGCATAAATCACCAAAAAATCTGTAACAAATCCTCAATCCAAGCCCATGCACCCTTGTCAAAAGCAAATTCGTTCGACTCTAATTCGCTTGCAAATTAAACGGGAGCAATAAATTTTATTCGAGTCCCTAAAGATTTGAAGGGATTTCTGAATTAACTTCACTAGACGGAACGGGTCGAGATAGTGAAATTATTCGGAATAAATGATGTGAAAATGTACGGATCGCTTAGTGCTCTGCTTTTGATAGGATAAGGGTTATTTGAGATGAAACGCTGTGAGATTTGCACTTTGATGCTTCTGGAAAATTAATTCTGAAAAAATCTAGACGCTTAACTGAGTCAATGCCTGAGGTATGAGAGGAGTGACATTGACATACTTATGACGTGACAAAAAAAGAAATCTGAAGTCTTATGACTTTGATATCTCAAAAATACCCTCCTGTGCCGCTCCCTTACCTCAGATACTCAGTTAAGCGCTACTTAGACCTTATCCCCATTATTACAAAAAGTTAGACTCTGGTTTAAATTGAGTCTAATTTTTTGTAATAAGGGGGTAGGTATGTGTTCATGAGATGTGTGAGTATCAGTAAAAGGAAACACTTTTGTCTACAGTATAATCCAACTATGTATTTCCATTGAGCTAATCAAAAATCCACAGCTAACAAATGAAACAAAACCAGCCCGATTTAAAATCTAGTCACAAAAAAGTACTTTAAGCCAAGTAGGTTAATTTAAGCTAACCCAATTCTGGTTTTTACGTGATCCTAGCTATCAAAGCGAGCCAAATACGCGGTCACGTAACGTCGGGCTGACATCTGGCCAGACCGCTGGCTCGCAACTTTGGGCAGGGGTGTTACACTCTTAAAAGGGTTTAATACCTTTAGACCTTGTCCAGACGGGCGAATTCGTCGCGAATCCTACGCGCGTAGAATCATACGTGCGTTGGCGAGATAATAGCAGCCAATACATTGTGTCCACAAGACACGCGCGAGTTGAAAATTCGCGAGTAAATCGCGTGCACTACGCACGCATTACACGTGAGTTGAGATACTAGGGACCTCGTGTGTTGCGTCAAGTAAACGCGCGAACGTGAAGACAAGTGCACGTATCTAGGGATCATGGAGTGGCAAAATTTTGATACGGAATTATTTTGCACTACTGATTCCCTCCCCAAACGCTCGCGTTTCGAATCACTTCTCTGGACGCATCATACGCTCGTCCTCGCGCGAAGATATTCGCGGCGATTTCGCCCTGCTGGACGAGGCCTTACAGTCTGACCGCCAGCTTAAGACCCAGCCCGGGTTCGATTCCCAGTGGGGGCGAGATTTTCTGCTCGGTTTGATTGGTGGTAGAGCTTGTTCTAAGTCCGCTAATCATCTTACCTAAGGCTGAGTTGCACCTTTCTTAAACCATAGCTGTTACCATAACCGGTGTTTTTGTATGGAGTTTGACAGACTTGATGTTTGTTATAGTTAAAGCTGGCGCAACTCAGCCTAAATCTGTCGCCATAACAGCATTGTTGTGTTCCAGCAGTTAGAGGTAAGATAGACAGTAGGTAACTGTTCCCCTGTGGTTGAGGATTCTGGGAAAAGCTTGCTTCAAATAACCAATATCTTTATTGCATTCCATGTTGTACATAAGATGAGATGCAGCCAATAACTACCTTGTTGTGGATAAAAAAGGCATTTATTCTAAATATTTGGATCTGTTACAACCCTGCTTTGGAGCTAAGCGCGGCTTGGAACCGTTGCCTTTTTAGTAGCTCACTAGTTCACAATCCCAAGTTTAAAACACTAACAATAGAGTCTAATAAGTTAGTGAATTCGTTAACGCTTAATAGCTCTGGATTCGTTAATGAGATGGGTTAGTCTGTCAGTTCCAGCAGTTCCAGTTTAACAAAGTGATTTCGATTGTCACTAATCTATTAGGTAATATTCTTTCTAACCAGGTCCTATTGTCAAATCCATTAATTCAGAAATAGTTATTGTGTTAATTTTCACAGACAACGTTTTACCATAAAAATAATCACACGTATTTTCAACTAGGTGTTGTAGCTGCGCCCGCACTTCGTACGCGTAAAAAATAGTGTGAGTGTTATTTTAGGAATATTTTTATATTATTTTTCTTTACTACTCCGCCCCTATTGGCTGTAGGGTGATTTTATACAGATTGGAAACGATAAGTGATCTCACTAGATTATTTCTACACTACACAAGATATCTAAAAACTAATTACTGATTCTGAAAGTGCTTCATAAGCTCTTTCAAACGGTATCAATAATAGGTTACAGAATAAACTGGATCTATCCGAAAATTCAATATTTCCGAAAAGTCTAAAGCCTTTCTCTATAAATGGGCTATCCAACACATTCAAACTGGACCAGTATTTCCCTAGATTAGCGCCTATATCTAAAACATAAGCCTGTTAAAATCATCAATACCAAATGGCACCCTTGTTGATGTTTCACAGTAAACAGTATCTCTACGGACACTCATCTTCGGCTTTGTTGAAATTTCTAAATAGTGTTGCTGAAAGACAAGTGTTTGTAATATCGATAGAACATAAATTGTAAAAAACAATAGTAAAGCACTTGCTTTTTTCGTGATATAATAATTTATGACTAGAACATAACTAAATTATGACCATAATCATTGCATTTCTGTTTGATGACAATCACTTTGACTAAAACTACTTTTTAAGTGGTTTCTAAGTATATCAGATCTTACTTAATATCTACATTTCTTTATTTTCGTTTAAATTGTCAAAAACTACCGTATATTATAACAGTTTTCTTACCCGACTGCGCCAGAAGAAGGGTTATTAAATCTCCTATAGCACATAGGTACATATACAATCTACTTAGACTACGGAATGAACAAGTGTAAAACTATCAATATCGACAGTCGATGTTCCCGCAGAACATGACAACAGTGACGCAATCTACCGTAAGTTCAGTGCTCACGAGCTTGATATCCGATGTATTATTCCGACACTAAGTTTGCTATCCAACTTTGATATCAAGTGTAAAACTATCGATATCGATAGTCAATGTTCCCTCAACACTAGTCAACAGTGACGCAATCTACCGTAAGTTCAGTGGTCACGTAGCTTGACATCTGCGACCGCGGTTCGCAACTTACCCGAGATGCTGTGAAGTTGGAAGCTGGTACCTTATGATTGTTCCCGAAATCGGGAATTAATTTTGAGATGTTCTAGAGATGATAAACGGCAGTTTACTGGGTAATTTACAAACAAATATATGATTTTCACAGTCAGAAATAGCGGGTTACAGGTAATGCATATTAGGATATTGACAGGTGATGCACCTGTCTCAGGCCCAGAGGTCCCGGGTTCGATTCCCGACCACTAGCTAAGTCTGTAGACAATTTTTCTTTGATGGAGGATTCTTCTACCAGAAAATTACTTTCCATTAGGTGAGATACTCAATACTCAATACCTACTCAATGTCAAAGTCAAAGTCAAAATTTATTTATTTGTATAGACTTTATTAAACAGTGACTTTTATAATATAGTGCTTACAAATCGTCAAATATTTTGCTCTTAAGGAGCCTCTACATGTCTCATAATCTTTTTACCCTACGAGCGCTTCAATAATTTATTGCTTTCATAATGTTACAAAAGATGGTAAGGTAAGATACAATTATGGACTCTATCGGGCACTGCATTTTAGGAGATGCAAGCAAAGAGCTTCGCCGTTGTTAGTTTGAATCAAATGGTGATTGTTTTAAATATAGAAATGCAACCTCGCCTCATTTATTTTCTGTAATAATTACTACTAGGCAGTGACAATAATTCTCACTCTCCCTATAAATACAAAGTACTGAACTAGTAAACCAAACCTCGTGGTCACGTTACGAGGACTATCATGTGATTGGTCTAAATATTAAAATACACAAATCCTCAAAATTTGATCCTGGTGCTGTAATACGTGCCACTCTACCATCTCTGAGAAACCGACAATTATAGTAGGTATTTCTTTTTCCCTATAAATACAAAGTACTGAACTAGTAAACCAAACCCGTGGTCACGTAACGAGGACTTCTTGACGGCGCGACCGCGACCAGTTCGCAACTCGCAGTCGACCGCAGCACGGAGCAGTTTCACTGAACTATTTACTGGGGATTTGGTCAAAAATAACTTTTGTCGGTCGTTACATTACCATTTTACAATGATAAGTAGGTAAGTAGAGGGCTAATTTCGATGGCTCCTACGTATAAGGGCGAAACTGCCGCTTACGCCTTTTTCCAATTATTTAAGCAATGATTTCACTTTGCTCTAATCTATAACATCAGTAAGAAAAAAAAAATTTTTTTCCATTAGATACAAAATAAAATTTTAGGCAAATAGGCGTATGTGCAAAACTACGCCACGTATAAAGCCCAATCATACGATTCGTCAATCTATACGAGTAGTTGCTTACATAAACATATATTTTTTATAATCCAAATCTTAAATAAAGCCATGAAAATATTTAGCAAATTGTTTTATTTATAAATTATGACACATTATATAGTTATTTAATTTTTAGCGTTAAGAGTCGCATCTCAAACTAATTTGAAAATTATAAATAACTTGAAAAAATCGAACTGCCTAAGGCATCGTGGGTTCAATTCCCGCCTTAGGCAATTCGATTTTTTCAAGTTTATATATTTTTTAATAATATGACACATTATGTTAAAAGACCTAACTAAATCTCGAGCACAGTATATGGGCGTATTTGCGTTAAAATGTAAAACGGTACATTAAACGACTTTTTCTAACTGATTTATTATTGATATAGCACATGATAACAATTAAAGTAATTACATGCATAAATAAAGAGAGTAATCGCTTAAAATATTATATTTACGTTGTCATTTAAGTCTCTTTACGTTGAACAATATACATAAAATTATAGAAATATGACGACGTAAAAGGGCAATGCGTAAAATCTCAAAATATATAAGAAAAATATAAAAATTGATAACAGCAGTAGCAAAAGCATTACATGTTAAGGCTAAATGTGAAATTTCATTAAATTCGTTTTAGTAGGTCAGAAGATATGACCCAAAAATATGGTTCTGGCCACTAAAACGGCTCTCCTGTAAAATTTACTTTTTTCACTTACGCCAGTATACGTAGGAGCCATCGATTTGGAGATAGTGTTGACCGATTTCAAGTAGAGTACTTGATTCCTAGATGTATTAATGTTCAAATTATATATGAGAGAAAATAAAATAAAAAGCAAGAGTGATTGAAAATAACGTTGTATTTAAAATTTAAATACATATAAGTATTTAATTACATTATTTATTATAGTTATAAATCATATAAAATGATGTTTATATATTTATATTTAATAACATTTTGTTATTCAACCAAATATTCTATGTATCAAGCCATTATAATATTATAATTATAATAACAACAGTAAATAGGTATTGCATTACATAATACAATTAGTTTACCTGACGAGCTCCGTCCGGGCCCGCAGTCGGCCAACAACTGACTGCCTCTTTTTTTTTTTTTTTTTTTTTTTTTTTTTGAAGGGACGCGCGCTGGTAGCTTGAGGAGCTTTTCCAGCTTCACCGGGCAGAGTGGCGAGTACAGAAGGTACTCTAGCCGTTTGGCGATCGTCGGTGCGCGTGCCGACGAGGCCGAGTGTGGGCTTCGCGAAGCGAAGCCCAGGCTCGTCCGCGTCGGTCGCAGACCGACGTTCGCGATCGGGCCGTATCGAGCGCATAAGGCGCCCGATCAGTGGCGAACCCAACTAGAGGGTTGCCCACCGCGGTGTTGGACCAAAGTCCAGCCTACGGCGGGCTCACTCTAGTGGGCCCGATCGAGGGGACTACGGACGCGGCCTGAGGGCGCCACGGTAGGCTCGGACCTCGGCTCAGGCCGTGTCCGGGGGACGGATAGGGGTGACCGGGGGACGGATAGGGGTGACTGCCTCTGCGCGCTGCAGGCGCTTTTATAATACGACACAAACAAGCGGCAAGGCAAGGTGGGGAGAACACGAAATGCTTTTTGTCGTTGGAATAACAAGTCGTTTGTAAACTCCTTGTTTAAATTGAAATTAAGATATATTTTTTTTTAATAAAATAAATTAATCTCCCACACGGCCATACTGACGAGCAGCCGACACAGTCAGGCTCGCGAATAACACTTTGCAAATAAATTATTTAATCATTTTGATATATCAAGAAAATCAACAACATAATACAATCATTGACAAAAATGTGATCATTCACATTATTTTTAAATCGTATGTATCTTAAAGTTCGGCCTCGGTAAAAAACACCGAATTATACGGCACAGCCATTGATGTGGGCCTCGGTAAAAACGCCGAATGTACGGCACAGCCTCTTTTTTAATGTGTGGGCCTCGGTAAAAACGCCGAATGTACGGCACAGCCTCTTTTTTAATGTGTGGCCTCTGTAAAAAACGCCGAATGTGCGGCACAGCCTCTTTTTTAATGTGTGGCCTCGGTAAAAAACGCCACAAGGGCACGGCCAAAAATTTACATTTGTGCTCATTACCCTGTATACATCCAGACATCTGGCCAGGATTCAAGGAGTATACAGAATGATGAGCTCAAATCACGAAACTTTAAAAAATATAATTTTCAGTACTCAAACTAATTTCAATTCCCGCCTTAGGCAGTTCAATTATTTTTTTTCAAGTTATTTATAATAACAGATTTTTTTTTTTTCAATGCACGTTTATCCAAATATTTTTTTAAGCTATTGCTCTACAAACATCTTAATCAAGACAACCAAAATAAATAAAAAGAGCAGAGGTGGCAGGAGGTGTTCGATGGCACCCGTCAAGTGGCTGGAATGTATTGAATAAACTATTTATTGCTCATTTGAACTGTTGTAACCACATCTTTCCAGCCCCTTGCCGAGGTGTTTTAAATAAGCGTGAAGCAATCATTGTAGTCAGAACCCTCATAAGACCTTAGACTTGGCTGTTTGCGTGCCTGACACCACTAATTTCTATTATAAAATGAAGTTCAATATTTATTTATTTATTTATTGGGCTATCAACATGTGATACAGTATTAAACACGACAAAACAAATAGACCATATTGTGGCAAAAGTTTCACAATTCCTGTTCCTGTGTGTGTGATGCTGCCTAATTAAACTTTGTACAGATGTCCGACAATAAACCGTCCCAGCAATACATTGACAGGAGGGCGCCAATCCACGATAAAAATATAATTGTTAGATATATATATTTTTTTAAATATATTTTTGCCACTCGACGTTTCAAAATCGTTATGACTCTACAGGCCGCTGCATGTTGTGACGAGTGACGTCCGAGATTTCTAGTAGCAATGTTTAAGGTATTTTAAAAATATTAAAAATAAAAGTACTGGACCACTTGGCATTATGCCAAGGTTAGAGAAATATGACAATTACAAAAACCTTGCATATTCCCTATTCAATATGGCAGCTGCCGTGAGATTGGCGACATGTCATAAAAGAGAGTACAGTACAATGAACAAGGCAATTCTTAAAATTCTTCGGACATTGGTAGTTATAATTGAGAACCAAAATTGTTTACTGATTTTGCAGAAGTTTGTTTATTACTCGTATTTTGTTGCTTAAAGCAATTTTCAAATTTGTCATAATAACTACAAAAGTAAAGTGGTAGAGTGTGTGCCTCTTCTTTTTTTTTGAGACTCAGCATTCAATTGACCATTTGTAGATTGAGCGGTGGTGGAACTAGTACTAGGAATATGATTAATTTATTTATTTATTTATACTTCAATGCCAAAAATATTAACATTAGGCGAACTTAATGCCATAAGGCATTCTCATCCAGTTTACCTTTGGAATATGATTATTAGTTATTGTTATTACTTAAAACAGTATGACAGTCCCTTTGAAAATGTCTCAGATAAAAACATCTTTGGAAACATTGATGAACATTATGTTACACTAGATAAGTAGGGGAAGAGGTACAACGATTGGTAGTGCCAATGACTAGGCTTTCGAACGAACACCGGGAATAATCAATGGTTCCCCACTAAAAACATATTTCCAACTACTTGTTGTAACATAACTGATTTTGCTTTAAACGGTACTAAATTTACCTATCGACTAAAAGAAACAACACATCAACCAATTTTAAATCAAAAATGAATAGCAAAATGTGTTGGTAAGCGCATAACTCAACAACGCATGAACCAATTTTATCATTTTTTTTTTAAATTATCGTTGTTGTCCAAGGATGGTTTTTAAGACGGAAAAATTCGAATAATTTCCGGAAAACCTCTAAAAAATAAAATCGAAACTCGAGGTCGCTAGTATCAAATAAAAACAAATTTTTAACTCATCCAGCCCCCCTAGACAAAACGCACTTTTTGATCGAATCGAAAATCGAATCCGTCAAAACTCCATACAAATAAGGGGCTTTTCGACCACTTTTCGACTGGTTCGCGATTATAATTTGCACTTTGTCTAGACAAATTTTCATTATATTTCGCGAGAAATTTGACGTAGCGCATCACCATGACAGAAAAGATATTTTTCGCGGTATTTCCAGTTATTTCGTTATCACTATTTTGTGTTGTTACTAAATAATAAATTCTTCATTTAGCATTTTTTTTTTTTTCTTATTTATTATTTATTAGTCAGTGAACCTTAATATTTGCATAAAAATCTCGGAGTGCTGATCACTGATGGGTGCCAGCATTAGCACCCGTTTCCCTAATTACCGCGCCGAGGTGTTGCCACTGAACTTAAGGCCACAGCCTTAATTGTAGCTCAAGTCATTTCAGTGCTCTACGTGACGCGGATCGAGTGACGCGGACGAAAAATAGCAAAAATGGGTAAATGCGCAGTGAAAGAGTGCGATTCAAGATCACAAAAATATCTGGAATTACTTTCCACATGTAAGTCTATTGTATCTGTGTTTATATCATAGTAAAAACACAATAAAATGAGGAATTTTTTTTTTTTTTAAATATTAATTTCAGTGTTTCCACTAGGTAAGAACCTAGTTTTAAATGTTGTAGAAATCGAAAAAGAGATACTAGGTGCAATAACTGAATCGCCGTTTTAAAGCATCAAATGAGGAAATAACCACCACAATTCACCGTTTTTAAAAATGTATTGACTAGAAGACTAAGAAAAATTAAAAATATTCACAAAGAATTAACATTCAATAAGAAATTTATAAAATTATTTCACTTGACGTTTAACGTCTTTTTAAACTTTTTTTTTTTTTATGACTTAAAAAGTTGGGTAAACTTTGTCATGGGTAGGAAACCTCATCGCGCCATTACATGTCTAAGGGGAGGTTACACCAAATAAAAAGGATATTAACTTTGACAAACGTAAAATATCTGTGAAACTCCATACAAAAACACCGGTGGTCAAAGTTAGGTGGTTCCACTCAACCTAATTGTTTCTATTGCATTGTAATATTATAATTGCGAAAGTTAGTATGGATGTTTGGATGTTAACATGTAAGTATTTTTTTCTCTTTCACGCAAAAACTACTGAACGGATTCTGGGGAAATTTACAGTTTTACTGTTTATAACCCAGAATAAACTATAATTTATGAAGATCCGTTGCAGACTAAATTTAAAGCCGTGGGCTAAAGGTATTCTAGTGGTTCCAAGCTATGTCATCGCGTTTCAGTAGCAACATTTTTAACACATTTTAATGAGGTTTGTTTCTCTAGTTAATAGCTCAATGTTTTGCAACGCTGCAATTTATATTCAGATTTCATTTCTTTAAAGGAATAACATGATCACGATCAGCATCAGACACTGGCTATTTACGTTCGTAAGAATTCAGGCTTTGTATTACTTGAGGTAGATAGACTCAACGAGACTAAGCAGTGAACTCTAAAGACAAGGGCTGCCACAATAGATCAAACCTGGTTGAGCTGGCGCAAATGAAGGCCCAAAAACCAATAATAATACTTGAGGTATAAGGTTTTAGGTGTCAGTCGCAACAAGTCCGATCAAATATGAAAGTCTGACATACCTGGTATTACGGCTTCCACCAAATGCGATTCAGTCACCTCCATGCCAACTGCCTTCATTTGCGAGTTACGTACTCTGCTAGGTTGCTCGCCTTATCGCTAGTGCTTGAACCAGCACTTCGGCCGGCCAGCATGTGGCGCTGAAGTCCAGGGTCAGGTGACTCAGGCGTCTCGGCTGCATCATTCAGGCTGATGCTGTTGACTCGTCATCGTGCTGCGTCTCTGAAACTCGTAAACAAGAATATATGTGAGCAAGATGCCCTAATTTTGTTCAGATCCCACTTCTGATATGAGAGAAAATAAAATAAAAAGCAAGAGTGATTGAAAATAACGTTGTATTTAAAATTTAAATACATATAAGTATTTAATTACATTATTTATTATAGTTATAAATCATATAAAATGATGTTTATATATTTATATTTAATAACATTTTGTTATTCAACCAAATATTCTATGTATCAAGCCATTATAATATTATAATTATAATAACAACAGTAAATAGGTATTGCATTACATAATACAATTAGTTTACCTGACGAGCTCCGTCCGGGCCCGCAGTCGGCCAACAACTGACTGCCTCTGCGCGCTGCAGGCGCTTTTATAATACGACACAAACAAGCGGCAAGGCAAGGTGGGGAGAACACGAAATGCTTTTTGTCGTTGGAATAACAAGTCGTTTGTAAACTCCTTGTTTAAATTGAAATTAAGATATATTTTTTTTTAATAAAATAAATTAATCTCCCACATATAGTACAAATTAACTTCAAAATTTAGGCTGAGTCGCACCACCTAACTTTGACCGTATTGTATTTTGTATGGAGTTTGACAGATTTTTGACGTTTGTTAAAGCTAAAGTAAGATGGTGTAACCCAGCCTTAGACTGTCACACAATACTAATCTTTAAGATGAGAGTGAATAAGAATTTATTAGGAAGGTATGTACCACCCTAGACTGCATCACTTAACATCAGGTGCGTTTGCGATCGAATATCTGCCTAGGCAGATTTCTGCATGAAAAAATAAATTTATTACTATAGCGATCCAACAATGTAAGATATAAAAACAATTATAAATAACCGTTTAAAGTGCATAAAACTAAGAATTATTACTTTTAAGGGAGCCAACAATAAATTACAAAATTAATAAACCATAATCTAAGCCAATTCAACGGCAACCTCTAGCAAATAAAGACGCTTCCCACCCCCAAAATAAAACAGATCTTATCTTTCAAAGATTCAAACACAAATCGCATTCTAAGAACTGTTCCACAGATAAAGGGGGCGATACACGTTCCAGTAAAACGGTACAGTAGTTGCATTCTTGTAACGACACGTGCAAGAAACTGGCGGAATGTAGATACATCATCATCATCATCATTTCAGCCATGGGACGTCCACTGCTGAACATAGGCCTCCCCCAATGATTTCCAGATTGGCCGGTTGGTAGTGGCCCGCACCCTTACTGTAACGGTAGGCGTAGCGTTAGACGTTTACCCACAAGACGCGGCGTCATGTTGTGGAATGTGGATACACTTGCATGCATTTTTAAATCAAATGCTGTGTGATGTACTTGCAGATACAAGCATACAAGTTTCCGTATACCATGTCACCGTGAAATTGTGAATTCCGTCAGATTATAATTTGACGTAGTTCGATTACAAATACAATCGAACCTAACTTAATCCGCTGTTAGGTTGAGTTGCACCACCTTAATTTAACCGTAACAATAACAATAACCGGTGCATTTTGTATGGAGTCAGACAGATTTTTGAAGTTTGTCAAAATTAAAATAAGATGGTGCAACTTAACCTTAGTTTACAATCTCACGCGTTATACGAATATTATAAACTGACGGAGTGCACAATTTGACGTTGACATAGGTACACATGCCAGTTAGTTGCATGTGCAAGGAACTGGTATAGATATACGTACGTTTACAGTTACTGGCATCGTGTATTGTCGCCTTTACCGGAGCCAGTAAAAGCCATAGACTACTCTATCAGCAAGATCTAAACAAGTTAATGAGTCTCTCCTTAATCCAGTGGGGCCCGAATAAAATTTATGCGATCGGCTTAATGAGATTTAGGTATAGGGGACGCTGCAGTCCTGCTCAGGGTTTAAAGTTTACGAGCCTGTGGGTGAAGGGAAAAGGCATAGAGACAATTTGTTTTTGAATAAATAGTTATAATGCGTATTTTATAAAAGTTAAGGTTTTAAAAGTAAGTTTGACAATATTCAATTTAGAACATGAGATAGCTGTCTATTGTAAAGACACAGCGAACATGAACTACTGCGACAGATGTGGTGGGTTCGATTCCCGCATAGTACAGACAACAGCACAATCGGACTATATATTTTTGTTGCAAAATAGCTCCCATACAACTTACCTTAGATCCTAGAGTATTTCACTTAACGTGCTGTCATCTGTGCAAACATACACACTAACTGTGGTTAAACAAATGCATATTCTAAGATGGCTAGTGGTACTTAGCCATTTTTAAAAGAGCCATAAGTTATTCAGGAAAGACACCAACGCAATATTTCTATGCTTATTTCGTTTACAGACATGGGACCCGTTTTAGGTAAGAATTTCGTGCGTTAAAATGTTTCTAGTGGCGGAATGTTAATTACAGGGAAAACTTTATTTTTATATTACTCCGAAGGTTATAATGAACTACCTGTGGTTTGTAGGGCGAGTGATTTAACACTTTAAAAACAATTTGGGTTACATGTAAACTTTATCACTAAACACAAAATTACTGCTTTTTACTTTAAACGTTCTAGGGTTAACTAAAGAAATATTTTAACTTTCCTTTTTATCATGATAATTCTCATAAAGGTAGCGGGAAGGCGCTGGATGCAGGCCGCCACCAGCCGGCCATTGTGGAAATCATTGGGGGAGGCCTATGTTCAGCAGTGGACGTCTTATGGCTGAAATGATGATGATGATGATATGATTCTTCTTCGCCTATGTAGACACTGGCATTAGAATTTTAAGAGCCGATTCGTCTTACATTGCTTAATCAGAAAGAGTTAACCCTTAACTAGGCTTTGGTGGCCAATTGGCCATAGAGCCCACATCAATTTGAACTTTATGCTGTGAAGATATGGTTCAAAACGAATGTTTTTTTTATTAGGGTTCTCTACGAAGCGTAGAATTTACCTTATTATTTCTTTCGGACTATATTGCAAACTAAACTGGGAATACCATATCAAAAATTACTTACAAGTCGCTACATTTTGAAGAAAAACCAGAACCGAGAAATATACATACTCTCTGTATACAGGGTGTTAGGTAAATGGGTATATGAGCCGACACTAGCCCATGTTAACATGGGCATATAAATGGTATGGTGAAGTCAGAAATTTGATATCATCATTTTAATTTTTTTAATTTTCATACAAAATAAATTTTATAAAATCCGATTTGTATGAAAAATAAAATAATTAAAATGAAGATATCAATTTTCTGACTTCACCATACCATTTACATGACCATGTTAACATGGGCTAGTGTCGGCTCATATACCCATTTACCTAACACCCTGTATAAAGAGTCAATATCTAATTATCTAATTAGTAGACCGCGTTATTTTACAAGGTACCTATATGTACACGTAAATGCGGTCGTACCTATAATATTATTTAACATTGTTCCATAAACTATACAAATAACGCTTTACAGAGCCAAAAATATCCATACAAATACATACAAGTCACGAATAACGGCACAAAACATACCCAACGACCACACAAAGCCGATATCACCGCCTTTTTCCGCAGTTTCAATATCCCAGCAGAGACATGGCGCAGCCTAAATAGAAAAGCCAGTTTAAGCATTAAATTTTTGAAGAAAAAATAACAAAGTATTGAGAAAATACAACAGTTTTTTTTACTACTGTAGAAAAGACATGTGCGTAATATTCACTTATTTATAAGAGCCAGCAGATAACCTCTAAATTGTCAAACAATTTATTTTCCTAATACATTTTTACAGTAATTATCAAACAATACGTCATGTAGAGCACGAAATAGTTATTCTTTTCTGAAAATAATCCTCATTATTAAAACTCATACGGCTACAGGTATTTAATGTTATTTCATTTTATATCTATCTTAAGTTGATCAAAGAAGGCTTCGCAGTAACATCGTTCGCAATGCAATAAAGGAGTCGCAGTATAGAAGATGTCGCAGAAAGGTTTGCGTTGGAACAAAATTCGATGTAAAGTTTTTCCCGCTCACGTAGGTGACCCATTTCCTAAAGACTGGCTATACTATTTAAGCTGTTCACAACCACAAGTTTTGCGCCAATTAAATTGAGGCGACAAAAAGAATCGGCCGAAGGGTCGCTTTGTCCCGACAGAACGTCTATAGCTGGCGCTGACGTGTTAATTGATTTACTTTTGAACTTCACATCCAACATTCAAATGTAGGTATTTGAATGTGAAAGTTGTTTGAAAGGTGATACCAGCCTACATTTTGCAAAATCGCCCCTGAGATGGCACTTAGTTTGTCGCATCGTTTGTGATTTAGATCACAAAAATATAAACATAATATATAAGTGGTCTCATAGGACAGACTTTCCATTTAGTTATCTAGACAGATTATGCCAAAATATGGACTAAAAACGTAGTTTCCTCTATTATATTACTATGTTAAAAAAATTATGTACACTACGTGAAACGTTACTTATTTGGCAACACAACACAATCCTAACTATTAGGAGAGCAGAGAATGCCATAAGGGCATTAAGTTTATCTTATGTATAATGGTATAAACGATTAAATAAATATATAGGACTGTATAGGTTTACTTATACTATATAGTTTACCTAATTCACAATCATATCACAATTTAAAACCAATTGAGCACAGCATTTTTACCCGACTACGGCAAAGCAAAAGGAGGGTTATGAGTTTGACAGGCTATGTATGTATGTATGTATGTATGTATGTTTGTTCATGTGTTCCCTCGTAACTTCTAAACTACTTATCAGAATTCGACAAATGACATATCATTAGAAGCGTCTTAATTGTCCGCTGGTTATAGGCTATATGGGGTTTCACAAAATCGAATGTGGCGCCCACTAGCGGACAAAACATACAGAGTAAAAAAATAAAGTTAAGATAAATATACCGTGTTTGGTATCATTTGAAAGCGCTTTACTTGTACATTTCGAATATATATATATTACTAGCATTTTCTTGTGACTTTACCTGTATTCATGGGCTGATTGCATATAATTCAGATCTTTTCGTTCATAGCTTCTTTACTACTTATTAGTTCATCAATTTAACTTTTGTTAATACATATTATGCGCCACAAATACACTTTAACACCAAAATAGTACAAATAATAAAAAGTAAAAAAACTAAAACCCAACTACGACAAAAAACGACGCTGAAAAAGAATAAAACAAGATTTTCAGAATACTTAACTGAACGAAGTTGCCAATGTAGTTGCATAGTAATTTTCAGGTTTGGAAAGGCGTAGTCACACGTTACTTAAACCTACCTACCGTAGCACTTTGACAACGTGTGACTGCGGTTTTCCAAACATGAAAATTACTATGCAACTACATTGGCAACTTCGTTCAGTTCAGTATTCTGAAAATCTTGTTTTATTCTTTTTCAGCGTCGTTTTTTGTCGTAGTTGGGTTTTAGTTTTTTTACTTTTTATACTAAGTAGGTAGCAATGCATAAAAAACGCTGGAGTGAATCCAGATAAAAGGGATTGGCAATAATTACAACTGTCTCGGTTTGCAACTTGCTATAAAAATATATATTGGTTATAAAAATCAATCTAATTAATTACCTACACATAACTCTACAAGTATGGTGTGCTATGTCATAACGCCAACAATCAGCAATATTGCTACGACAACAATATCCATTGAGGTGCATCAAACAAACAGACTTATGCGGCATTAGTTAGTATTAATGAATTACTAATTCAATTAGCGCATGTCAATAATGTGGCGAGTGATCAATTGTGTCCATGATATGATAGTATGACAGGACTAATTTGTGGCGATACTCATTATTAAATTGAATATTGGATTGGTTTAATAGATGGGAATAAATTAAGTAAAATTTAGAATTATTATGAATAGATTGCTTGAAAAAGAAAATAATTATATCGCACCATGACAGATAATAATATTATTTTAGCCTATAGCAGTCCATTACAGGAAGTAAGCCAAGGAATGTTAGAATGTATGATACCCTGCTTTTTTAATCTAAAAGCTGCAAGCTATCTTCTTGACGTCGTTTGTCCATCAAAAGGTGGGCATCCTATTCATGATATTAGGTATAGTCACATTTTAAACACAAATTAGAAGTCACATAAAAACTTACATCAGAAAACGCTACAGCGAGCGACTCTACGCTTTGCATTAATGTTTTTTTCATTACTTCATCAGGTTATAAAACTCAGATATACACCGTGTTACTTTGCATTCTTGCCATATTCACAGAGATAAAAGTAGGGAACAATACCTATTATTTAAGATAAACAAGAGACTCCCATAAAGAAAGTACACTAAGATTTTAGTAAATTTGGTTTTTCAGTACAAATTGGAATAAACCCATTTTGTCTCGCACGTTCTACAGGTGCAAGTGGAATAAACCTAGTGGGCGTGGCCTAGTTCTTAATAATCTGTTGTTTTATGGCTTTGGGTAACCAGCCTTTTTATCCAGTCATAATAATTATTTTAAAATACTCTTCAGTTGATTTCAGATTTTCCTTTCTACTTTACGGGCTTAAAATACGTAATAATTATTAGGGTTTTAATTAATTTTAACATTGTACCCTATTTTTACAAATAAATAAATTAAGTATGAAATGAAATCACCTTATTCACAATTTATTATTTATTGATAAGTTCCTACTTACAAAGTTTACGTACTGCGAAGCAAGTGTTCAAAGTGTCCTCCGTTCTGATGAAGGCACAGTCTAGCACGGCGAAGCGTAGGTTTTTCGCTTTAGTTTTCGCAACACATAAACGTTTTGTCTCACAGTTTCACTAAAACAGTCCTTTCATGTAAAGCGTTTACACTGTTTATCTCTTCTGCGAATACCTACCTACCAGTCGTTTCAAGTCACTCCAAAAATCCATTGGTGTCAGGTCCGAGGATCGTGGTGGCCAAGCTACTGGACCCCTCGTCCAATCCACTGTTCACCAAACGTATTATTCGCGCACTTGACATCCTTATTGTGGGGGAGCACCATCCTGCTGGTAGTAGAGCATTTGGTGTAACGCTAAGGGTACGTCATCAAGCATTTCGTCTAAGACGTCTTGCAGACACTCCAAGCACCATTTTGAATTAAATTATTCGTTGTTTGAATACACTTCAGACATTTTTGTATTATTTTTAACGTGATTTGTGATTGATGGATTTCTCAGTTTTTTACAAGTGTCAAAAAGACATTTTTAAGACAATAGATTGCAATAGATATTTAAAAATACAATAAAAAGTAAAAAAGTCTTCATCGCCATCGCCAACAAGTGATGTGCTTGCGTTACGATAATTAGTGATGTGTTTAACAGATTGTCGATAAAATAAAATACTCAAGATTAAAAAAAAAATTTTTCGGGCATTATTTTTTTACGGATTTGTGTTCAGTATCAGTAATATAGTAACCTCTGTAAATATGGCAAGAATGCAAAGTAACACCCTGTATGTAGATTGTTAAGACTAGGCGCAGACCATAGAATTTTAGTTGGCCGATAGTTGGGCCCGATTTTAATTTGTATGAAGAATCGGCCAAATCGAATTGGCGTAATGTGCGCACTTCCATACATGCCCATACTGATCTACTGCCCGACTAAACTATCGGCCGACGAAAAATCGATGGTCTGCGCCTAGGCTAAATATTGTATTGCGACAATATTATAGCCCAATGGTAATAGTATCAGTTTCGGACTGGCTGAGTTGAGATCCGTGTAACGCGGGTTCGAACCCCACCGCCGCCGGACTACTGTTAGTGAACCCACCTCTTAACACAAGTATATTTAGCTGAGCACGGGGGAACTTCAAAGAAATATTATGAATATAAACGTTTTTTTTTCTTAATTTATGCATAAACATAAAACATAACGACAATTCCACATAGTAACAGGCACCTCAGCAATGGTACCCGATTCTAAGCGTAAAGGGCATGGAGGAAAAAATAATGTTTATCCATCATGAAAGCGTCTCCTTAACTAATGGATTACAAAAAAACCGTCTGCGGTTTGCCATTTAAAATTAAGAAAATATTATTTGGAAGAGCGGTCTCTTAGGACATAATTTCCATTTCTAAGTAATTTTACGACTCTATCTACAACAACATCAAATTTTTTATCATATTTTCGATACCTAGCTAAAGATTATTATAAGTACAGAGTTCATAACATTTTTCTTTTTATCTTTTTTTGAAAATTTTTTTAGCTGAATGGATACGTAATTGAGAATGTTACTAGGTATGCAAAATCACTTGAAACCTATGTTACAGTTAAGCTTTTACATTTACAAATACATTAGTTTTTATTTCATTCAAAAATACCCAGTAGTTATGATTTTATAGGCATTCAAAGTTCGCTTAAATATTGAGTCCCGCCGACGGTCACGTGACCCCGCGTGACGTACATTCACAGTGTCCGCTCACTAGAAAACGGATAATAAACATACTGAAATACATTTTTTTTTGTAAATACAAACTTATTATACATATTAACACCCAGACCCATCACAGAAATTAAAATTGAACCAAACCCAAACTTGATGCGATTGTGTCGTTTTATTGCGAATTACCTTCCAGCTTCATCATTAGACCCTGATTACTATATAGAATTAAAATACTCATCAATACAAAACGAACGAGCCCAAACTCGATGCATTTAAGTCGTTTTATTATAGAGTTCCTATGGCCACCTTCCAGCTCCATCATCAGATCAGCTCCATGTCATCATAATATTGCATGGTCATCCAAATCACACGTGTTTGCGAAATTTCAGCTTAATCGGTTGCCTGGAAGTGGCTCTTAATTCAGCTTGCAAGATTCCACCCATACAAATATGAGCCAGTCACTGTAATATGACGTCACGCGCATAAAATGGCGGGCCGGCCGCCGCCCGCACTTTTAAAATTCAATATCTTGGAAACTAATTGACGTATCGAAATAATTCTTACACGTGTATTTTTTATTTTTAACAGAGAATACAGAAAGCTAAAAAACAAAATTAGTGAACATTCTTCATTATGCTCATTATCGTGTAGTTGTTAAATCTGTTGCCAAACTCCCTGATTTTAGATATATTGGCATCTGATACAGCTTACTTATGTGACCTCCAAAACAAGGAAGTATCTGAGTGTTTCATCCCACGGCAATATCCTGTACAAATAGAGAAGAAACACACACATGGGACTAATCTAACTGCTCGTGCTACCGCAAGTCCTTTATAGCCATGATCTGTCTATAGTTTGACCTTCAATGACACCTAACTAGTGAAAAAGATGAAAAGGAAAAAGAGAAGAAGTCACAGGGGGATAGACAAAATCTACGGTGTAAAAGCGCTTTTTAAAAGCCTATTTGCAGAAAATATGAATCACGATTACATGTCTTTTTTTCTTACTTCAAATCGAACTCAAAGTCAAAGTCTTTAGTAAATGCGTTCAGTTTAAAGCAGTCATTATGAGTAGAAAAATAGTTCAACATCGCAAACAAAACCATCCTTTTAGATGTTAATTTGAAAACAAGAAAAGCTACGTTAGCTCTAAAAAGTCTTCTAAAAGGTGCTCAATGAAAATTAAACTCGATTGGGTTTAAATTAACAGAATGCGGTACTGTACAGTTAGAGAGCACAATCAAGATATGCGGGTAACTGAATGCGAACACAGTTGAGCGCTTTAGTTTTAGAGAAGGGAAGAAGTGAGTGTCGATATCGATGAAATTCGAATATTTTTATCGAACACGATTTTTTCATGTAAATGATGTAATTAAATATCATCCGTTTTTAGAAGTGTTATACACTCAGCATCAAATAAATCGCACCTCCCGTGACAAGCACTTATCAAACGTATGCATCCCCACTTCCCACCAATATTGGTACCATTTGAAAGCCTAGTTCTAAACTTCATTTCAAAAGATTTCCTCTACATGAGCTTCAATGTGCATACCAGGCAGGGAAATCTACAGAAACTGCGCTACACTATGTAACCGGCAGGGCGGAGGCGGCTCTTGAGAGTAGGGAGGTTACTGTTGGGACATTTGTCGACATAGAGGGGGCATTTGACCGCACTACCTTCTGCTCTATAGGAGCTGCTGCTTCTGACCACGGGGTACCACTACCTCTATGCCGGTGGATAGACTGTATGCTTAAAGGCAGGATTATTCAATCAGAACTGCAAGGAGAGTGCATGAGTGTAAGGACTGTCAAGGGCTGCCCGCAAGGGGGGGTACTCTCACCCTTGCTATGGAGCCTGGTCGTGGACTCACTACTTGTGAAACTAAACAAAGGACCACTCTACACGGTTGGATATGCAGATGATTTGGTAATTATGGTAAGGGGCAAGTTCCCAACTATTGTGACAGACATCATGCAAAGAGCCCTCAACACACTGGAAGAGTGGTGTGACAAAAACCACCTCTCGGTGAATCCGGGAAAAACGAATGCTATTGCATTTACAAAAATGAGAAATACAACAGGGCTAGGACATCTCTACCTTTATGGTAAGCAAATAACCTGGACCAATGAAGTGAAATATCTAGGGGTAATCCTAGATAAGGAACTTACATGGCGTAAACACCAAGATACGGTCATAGCTAAGGCTATGAGAGTGCTGGGAATGTGTCGTGGTGCATACGGGAAGGCATGGGGACTTAGTCCCAGAGTGATGAGGTGGATCTATATAACTATGGTGAGACCAATAATACTTTATGGCAGCATTGTCTGGTGGCCTAGAATTAGGTTACAGACGTGCAGAACGGCACTGGGCAAATTGCAAAGAACTGCATGCCTAGCAATAACGAGTGCGTTTAGAACTACGCCAACTGCAGCATTGGAAATTATTCTGGGATTGCCCCCACTGCACTTGGCGCTAGAAGTAGATGCAAGGAAGGCGCTGCACAGACTGAAGGGGGCGGGACTTTGGAGTACATCCAAACCTTGCACCAAGCACACAAGGATGGGGAGTGATCCTCAATTAGATGCAATAATGGACATGGGTTGTGATACAATGCAGCCTAGGTACTCATGTTTAGCAAGGATTTTAAAGTGTTTATACCAACAAGGGAAGACTGGAAAAGAGGACCAAAACGTCAACAAGACAGCCTGATCTGGTATACTGATGGCTCCAAGATGAACTCAGGAACAGGAGCGGGCGTCTACTCCAAACAATCTGAGCACAGTGAAAGTTTAGGGAGGTTTGCAACAGTGTTTCAAGCTGAAACCTATGCTATAATCATGTGCGCAGTAAGGAATATAGAACAGGCGCATAAAAAGCGTGACATTTACATATTAAGTGACAGTCAGGCAGCACTCAAAGCCATTGCCTCAGTGAGGGTTGGATCCAGACTCGTTTTGGAGGCAATCTTGGCACTGAATAAACTTGGAAGGCACAACAGGGTGACCCTCATGTGGGTACCTGGACATACTGGAATCGAAGGCAATGAGAGAGCCGACAGTCTAGCGAGACAAGGGTCAGAGGCGGCACCTATTGGGCCAGAGCCGATAGTGCCCTTATCTATAAGCACTGTACACATGGCCATGAGGCAATATACATCCAGGAAGCACAGAGCTGAATGGGAAAGCTCCAACGGCATGAGCCACTCCAAACTATTCCTAGTTGGAAACACAAGATCATGGGAAAAGCTCATACTCAATGGAAACAGAAGGCAAGCCCGAGTGATCACGGGTGCGCTAACAGGACACTACACTACAAACCACATGCTCCACAAAATGGGCCTAACTACGGATGACAGCTGTCGAGCATGTGGAGAACATGCGGAGTCCATGAAACACCTACTCTGCGAATGTGACGCGCTAGCTAGAACTAGAATGGGTCTCCTGGGGTCGGCTTATCCGACGCCAGAAGAATATAGGTCCTTCTCACCCAAGCACTTGATCCACTATATGGATAGGATCTTTGTGGATGAGGGGGGATAAAGGTATAGGGAAGCACAAAAGATCCCAATGGGTCGACGTGCACTGCGCCCATGCGCGGCCCTAAAATAAGATAAGAAACTTCATTTCATTAAAGGAAAGGTTTTTACCCCAAAAATGTGTCTTTAGAAGGATCCAGAGTAACTTCTTCAAAAAATAGGTAGTTACGCTATAGCCATTTTTTATGACTATAAAACTGTTAAGTTGGGATTAATCGCTATCCATCTGTTAAAGAGGACACGTGAGATCTTTATTTGGTTTTATAACCATAAAAATTGGTCTAATTGATCCCAGAGGTGAGCCCAAAGTGAGGTCTATTTTCAAGTCACATTTATGGTATATGTTAATCATTTATTTAGAAATGAAATGTATTTTTCTTTAAGGATATTTATTGGGCTTTCAAATAACACCAAAATTGTTGGGGTACCATAATTGTGTCAGAAGAAAATCTTTAAAGTTCGCGTCGCGGAAGGTGCGGTTTATTTGATGTTGAGTTTAGTTATACCTTTGAGTAAAAGTGGGATACTTTTTAAGTAAAATTATTACTAAGGAAATATGAATACGATTGAGTACTAACCATTTCCAAAAAATATTAGAATTAAAGTACTTATTACCTTGCATTAGCCTTTTAGGTCGTTCTTACTTTAAATTAGTTAAATAATCGTAATAAGCTTTACATTAAATTGTGCACATATTTTGCACTAAACTTACAGCTGCACAGAGTAAACACATTTTTCTTTGTAGCCTCAAATTAAGTATTTCTTTAAGTAATTACATAAACAATAAACATGTTGTATAATAATGATTACATATTACATTAATAATATTATTTACCTTTAACAAACATCGAATCGGCAAACGTAGCTCGCGTTTTCAATAAAGGGCAGAGAGAATTTAATAAATTATAATTAAATTGGAAACTAGACATTAAAACAAACTAACTAAACTAACAATAAATCCACAACACTTTTATACACGATGACTGTTAAACAAATTCTAATAAGTGTAGCTAATACATATTGATCAGCTATTGATCTTTAAGTGCTAACAATTTCTTTCTCGCTTATTAACATTTATCGACAACGCTACGAACAACCCGATTGTATTTAGATTACTATCTAAGACGGCACTTCGACGCGACATGTATCTGTCGACAACGCTCCAGCACATACGGCGTAAATAATCAAAGCTACAATTGATTCGATAAATCGATAATCGACTGGGGTCGGCCCTAATCAGTGATGCTACGGCAAACGCCCCGGAAGACCTGCAAAACTACAGCTACACACGGCGTCAACCTTAACATTGAGGCGTACGGGCGGGTTTTGAATGGATACATAATTATTTAAGTTTGCAAAATCAGTGGGATAGCTGGGACAAGTGAAGTAGATTTGGGTTTGCGAGTATTCGGGTGACTTTCGATTACGTACACACATATGGGACATCGTGTACTCGAATTTGACACCTATTTCCTTTGTGTAAGGGAGACATTCACGCTGTATTTATTTTCTAGTGCTGTTAAGCCGAATAGATTGTGGTTATTTGTTTGTTTGTTTCTCTTAAAGGCCATTTTATGGTACTTACTTCTGAGAAAGTTTCTTTTCGCGTTATTTATTGGTAAGGAATACTACCAACAAACATTACACAAAAAATAAAAAATAAGACCTAATATCACGTAAACAAAGCTATAATCTTGAATTTAATTTGAGTACCAAAGACTCAATAAATTTTAAGTTCGAGATTTATAAGGGACTCTGAAACTGGGACGTTAAACTCGGTACATAGGTTAAGACATTATTTCATTATTGACTCAACCTGAATTTCCAAATAATATACCTACTTGATTTGGGCGTAACAAAAAAACACTGTGCTGCTTTTGTGCCCGATCTAGGAAACGAATCCGAACCAGTTGATTCGCGAGAGTTGAATTTCCTTATGTTTGGATCCAGGGCGATGTTATGAGATCTACAATCAATTATTGTTATCATTCTAAGGTAGTTAAGATAAGATTATGAACGAAAACTTTATTTTTCCTTCCCAAAATAATTGAAAACTTACAACTTTCTTCATCAAACTCTAGCGAACATAACCATATAAGTATTTCTATAACAACAAATAGAGTTATGGAAACGCTACGTTCATATTGTTATGTTTATTCATCGCCTAAACAATGTCTCAGCCCAGACACAACATTAAAGCTTCAGCCAAACCAACGCGTGCAGATCGCGTCGGCGATGGCGATCACTGCACGTGCATAAATCGTCGACCGTTGCGACGCGTTGATGTGAACTCATCGTTACAAATTCATGCACAATATCTGTATTACCATCAATTTTAAATAGATGTGCTTGCTAGCGACTGCGTAAAAAAATTACATGATGTACCTAATGACGGATTGTACAGCGCCCCTAGCGGCTGCTTTTAATCTTCACAGAATTTTTCTTCATAAAACTCACTAGCGACCAACCTAACGTAAGCTCATAGTAAGCATGCTGTTAATGAAAGATGGAAAGAAAATAATTTATTTGGTAACAAACACATAATTTTATTAATTAAAAAAACAAAAATTTTACGATAAAATTGCCAAAAAAGTCACCCACTCAGTACCATTTTGACAGTGTAAGTGCCAAGACACTGATTTTCAGTGGGTGCCACTTTCACTGATCGCCATCGCCATCGCCATCGCGCACGCATACTCGCGTTGGTTTGGACGAACCTTAAAGCTACACGCGACATAAAAGTAAATACGATTGTGTATTCCAAACAGTTTTGCGGAGTTAATAGGTATTCTGTATTCTGTGGCAGCTCTTACATTGATATTTGCCGCCACGAATATCTGAGCGGGGATAATTTTTAAGTTAAATGGTTATTCTGTGGTTGTTTACAAAAATGTACACTTACGTTATGGAGCTTTAACGTGAATGACGTAATAAAATGAAAAATTAAAGTTATTTAAAATTACATTCGAAAATATTTTGTGGATCCGTATTTTGTACGTTTGTAATAAATTTACAATTACTTATTATATAAGTTGACTATTGGCCTCAATTTTACTTTGATCGTTGTACCAGTACTTATTATTATTCGGTGGTTGTACACACGACAGCTCATCAGGTTACCCATTTTTTGTTGCAAACTTGCCCCTATTACAACTGCACAAGAACCCACAGTGGTTACGTTGACGTGCCGTCGTCTGTACATCGATTATGTCTGAAATAAACGATTTTGATTTGATTTGATTTATGTGTTTTTAAGATCTTTTTACAGACATTGGAACCAGTTTCTAATTACTCTTTTGAACACACGTCAAACTGCATTTTGTTGCTCATTTTGGATCTCTAAGGTACGTCTCAATATGCTAACTCTAATATCATATTATATGGCTATCTTAAATTATTACTACCGCTTTCTGTAAAAAAAAGAACACACGAACTAAAATCATAAATAAGGTGATTGAATAACCCAAATGATCTGCCCATCATTTACAGTGAACTCGTTCAGAATAGTGTCCGAGCGCACATATCACGAAGATTAATGGGCGCCAGTGATCGGTGGTTCATTGTGACGTCACAGTGTAGTTGTGACTTGTGACGTAATTTTTTTGTTGGACCAACTATTGTGTTTTTTGAGCTTTTGTTCTCAAAAACTTTCATGAACCCAATAACCGGTTAAAAAAGTTTTATCTGTTTTTATCTAACAGGTTTTTGACTTTCCATTTTTTAATTTAAGTTTTCATGACAGCTCTGAATTATTGATAAGTATATTTAAAGGCCTGTGATCCCTTTATGGCTCTTAACTTTTTCTTAACTAATAGATTTTTTACGTTTTAAGACACAAATCATTTTAAAAAGTCATAATTTTGTTGAAAACACATCCGTATTTAACTTACCATACTCGTACCTACGCGCGTAAACTCACAAAAGATACATAAACCTAGTAATCAAACTCGGAAATAAACTATTTTTCCCGCAAAGCCTCTATTTACTGACGAACAAGAGCAATTATTGAATCCAGGCCGGAAACAAAGACAATCACGAACTTTGCTGCTCTTAACGCGGTGCTAAGCAAAAAACTTTCCGCCCTTCCTAGTGCTGTATGACTTAATCTATTGTTTTTATAGAAAACGTTAAAGTATGTACTTTACCTATTGTTACGATTATGTTTCCAGTTTTAATAAAAATATCGCACATGGCGGATTCGACGCAAAAGCTTGAGTTTTTTTTCATACCGCTACTGACAGTAGAAAGCCCTTTTCAGAGCACTTACACACATCCTAAATATAAATTTCCTTCCATCATCATCATCATCATTTCAGCCATAGGACGTCCACTGCTGAACATAAGCCTCCCCCAATGCTTTCCACGTTGATCGATTGGTAGCGGCCTGCGTCCAGCGCTTCCCTGCTACCTTTACGATGTCGTCGGTCCACCTTGTAGGTGGACGTCTCACGTTGCGTTTTCCGGTTCGCGGCCTCCATTCCAGAACTGCCCTTGCTGCCCCATCGGCCGTATAAATTTCCTTACCAGCATAAGAATTCAAACAGTCTAAGTACTTATTAGATAATAATAATATGTCTGAGTCTCTGAGTGTTCTAGCAGAATTTCTTCGCAACAAATAGGGTAAACCAGAGAGTGATTGCCCACTGGTAGTGATTGCCCGCTTTAAGAATAATATTGTCAGGTGCTGACTTTGAATCACTCTAGTTAGATTTGAATTTACTAAGTAGATGGCTCCGAGATCAATGTATAGTAGATTTAAAATTTACAATAGGAAACACTAAAAAAAACAGTTATGGCGGATTTTGTCAAGACGGGTGAAAATGTTACTCAAACAGGTAAAGACTTTAACAATTTTACTAAGGAATTACTTGCTTAGAGGTTAAAATTTTTTTGCAATTTTATTTAACATTCAACTAATGGTGTATAGTCATGATGAAATTAAAAGTGTTTTCTCCATTATCAATGAAAATAACTGATAAAATTTGATTTCTAATGGCCATTTTAACGGTGGGTAATCACTGCACGTAAATCTGTATATTTTATTACAAGCTTTATATTGTGACTTCACTTGTTAGTATGTGTGGGACAAATCTTGCAACTGAATTTAAGACCACTTCTCCTCAACCGATTGAGCTGAAATTTGGTATACTTATGTAAGTACGATGACAATGCAATGTTATGGTACCATTGAGCTGGTCTGATGATGGAGTCAGGAGGTGGCCATAGGAACTCCTAAACGAAACGACGGAATCGCATCGAGTTTGGGTTCGTTGGATTTGTCTTTTCGAGTAGTTTAGTGCTAGATGATGTCCAGGGTCATGATGATGGATTAGGGAGGTGGCCATAGGAACTCCTAAACGAAACGGCAGAAATTCATCGTGTTTGGGTTCGTTGGATTTTTCTTTTCGAGCAGTTTAGTGCTAGATGATGTCCAGGGTCCTGATGATGGAGTCAGGAGGTGGCCATAGGAACTTCTAAACGAAACGGCGGTATCGCATAGAGTTTGGGTTCGTTGGATTTGTCTTTTCGAGCAGTTTAGTGCTACATGATCTCCAGGGTCCTTATGATGGATTAGGGAGGTGGCCATAGGAACTCCTAAATGAAACGGCAGAAACTCATCGAGTTTGGGTTCGTTGGATTTGTCTTTTCGAACAGTTTAGTGCTAGATGATGTCCAGGGTCCTGATGATGGAGTCAGGAGGTAGCCATAGGAACTCCTAAACGAAACGGCGGAATCGCATCGAGTTTGGGTTTGTTGGATTTGTCTTTTCGAGCAGTTTAGTACTAGATGATCTCCAGGGTCCCTATGATGGATTAGGGAGGTGGCCATAGGAACTCCTAAACGAAACGGCAGAAACTCATCGAGTTTAGGTTTGTTGGATTTGTCTTTTCGAGCAGTTTAGTGCTAGATGATGTCCATGGTCCTGATGATGGATTTGGGAGGTGGCCATAGGAAATCTTAAACGAAAAGGCAGAAACTCATCGAGTTTGGGTTCGTTGGATTTGTCTTTTCAAGCAGTTTAGTGCTAGATGATGTCCAGGGTTCTGATGATGGATTTAGGAGGTGGCCATAGGAAATCCTAAACGAAAAGGCAGAAACTCATCGAGTTTGGGTTCGTTGGATTTGTATTTTCAAGCCGTTTAGTGCTAGATGATTTTTTTTTTAAGGGACGCACGCTGGTAGCTTGAGCTTTTCCAGCACTTCACAGGGCAGATTGGCGAGTACAGAAGGTACTCTAGCCGTTTGGCGCTACGTCAATGATATCCCCTATCGCGATCGCGCTAGTCGGTCGCAGACCGACGTTCGCGATCGGGCCGTATTGAGCGCATAAGGCGCCCGATCAGTGGCGAACCCAACAGAGGGTTGCCCATCGCGGTGTTATACCAAAGTCCAGCCTACGGTGGGCTCACTCTAGTGGGCCCGATCGAGGGGGACTACGGACGCGGCCTGAGGGCGCCACGGTAGGCTCGGACCTCGGCTCATGCCGTGTCCGGGGGACGGATTGGGGAGAACCGGCCCGGTACATGTCTGTACCGTCCGAAATGAAATGCAGAGCCTCGTACTCGCCGGCGAGTACAGTGTAACGAGCTACTGTGTTGTGGAGTAGTTGGTGTGCTTAAGGCAGTGATGTCTGTGTTCATAAATTCGGTAATAGGATCGTCCGGGTCGTCTAGGACATGCCTAGGTCGTCGCTATTGGGCAGCGACATCTTTCTGGGGTGTGTACGTGGCGAGTCGGTGGGTGTAGTGGTTCGCACGGCTCAAGACGCGTCTGAGGTGCGGAGCGAACGATAATCTCTGGTCGAGGGTGACACCTAAGTACTTGGCCTCACTCTTCCAAGGAATAGTTTGGTCAAATAAGGTGAGATGGGTGGGCACATTAGGACGAGTGCGAACCGGAGGACGTTTCGCAGACAAAGCCCTAGAAAAGTACACTGCTGCACTTTTTTCGGGATTTACCTCGATACGCCACTTCCTGAACCATTCGCCTAATTGTGTGACTGCGCGTTGGAGCGCCAAGATGACGTAATTCCGATTACGTCCGGACTTGTAGAGTGCGGTGTCGTCCGCAAAGAGGGCTAAATCCGTATTCGGATATTTGGGGATATCATTGACGTACAATGAAAAAATAATGGGTGCTAGATGATGTCCAGGGTCCTGATGATGGAGTCAGGAGGTGGCCATAGGAACTCCTAAACGAAACGGCGGAATCTTATCGAGTTTGGGTTCGCTGGATTCTACTTCTCGAGCACTTTGGTGCTAAATAATGACCCAGAGATTGAGATACAACTAAAAAGTGTAAAATAAAATTATAATAAAAAAAACTTTTTTAAAAACAAGCTTTATCCTGAAATGCAGTTGTACTAAAACGAAAAAAATAATTGTATGCTTGGTTCAAAGAATTTCGAAAGCTTGTAGCGCAAACAGAAAAAAAAAGGAATAAATTCCATGCGCGATACAAGCTTTTGAAATTCTTTGAACCAAGCATACAATTATTTTTTTCGTTTTAGTACAACTGCATTTCAGGATAAAGCTTGTTTTTAAAAAAGTTTTTTTTATTATAATTTTTAGTTATTGCCCACCATCATTTCAGTTATTGCCATATGTTAAGGTATAGTTATTGCCCAGGGCAATTATTATTAGAGTGTTGCCACCATGCAGTAGCAGTGTTTAAGTTGCTCATTGCTAGACTTGTTTTGCAATTTACAGGCATAAATATTGAAATGGCTTTTAATGTTTCATTTTCAGTATGCCAAAGACTCCAAAAGTTCGATATAGCATAGAAAATTTGCAAAAAGCGATCGAAGCTGTACAAGATGTATCCAACAATTTATCTACAAGATAAATTGCTGAAAAATATGGTTTGGCTTGAAAAAATTGATAAAAATTCAAACGCAAAACAAAAAATGAAAATCCTACGTTAAATCTACTAGTGAAAATGTTAATTGTAAGGAAATAGATACAACTTTAGGGAAGAATAACCAACAGCTAATTGAACATTCTGAGCAACCACTTGAACTGATATCAAAGAAGATAAAAAAATAAATACATATAAAATTTACATATAAAATTCAAATTTTTGCGTCATCTATGTTTTGAAGTAGATGATTCTGTCTCTACCGATTCTGACTCATCAACATCAGCTCAAGAAATATTTGATAATATTATAGTTAATAAGGCCAAACGCAATTTATTTTGAAATTTTAAAGACTTTACTACTAGAATTTAAGTTTAATGTTTTGTTTTGTTTATTTAAAGCCTATTTTGTCATTTTAAAATTGATTATTTTGTTTTAAGATACTGGGCAATTACTATGTTTTGATGTGGGCAATTAGTGTAAGTAATGGGCAATGACTGTACTTTTTGGAGGATTTTAAATTTATTTCAATATTTTCTAAGTTACGTAAGTTTTAACTAAAAACTGTTAATATTCTGTTTAACAGTTTATTGAGTTATAAGAAAAAAGTCATAAATGGTCGATAATTAAAAAACTTTCTTTAATTTTTCATCTCAATGTGTTTGAAATCCTTAAGTGGGCAATAGCTATACGGTTTACCCTATTTGGCAAATGCTGAGACGAAGCGCCACAAAAAACTCAGCCGGAATTTCAGTGTTCTTAATTGTATTGAGAAATTGCAGCCGCAAATTGACTCGATTGTATGAAAAGAAAAGCTTTATACTTCAAAGTACGAGTATAAGTCGTCGCAAATTATAACGATGGTGTCTAAGGTAATTCATAAAATGTACCTACATCAGAATAAAGTAAGTAAACTCTTTCAAAAAACTATTCGCACCTCGTTCCCACCGCTGCAACTCCTGTGTAGCCAGGATCTACAGATTGACTGCCATTAAAACCCAACCTGTGAAGGTCAAGTTTCTCAAAGAGAGAAAAATCTCTCTTTAAACTCTAATAAACTACGCATGCATTTCAGCTCAACTGTCTACTCAATCTAACAAAACTCATAGTCTCAAGTCTAGTCCATTACCCTCCCTATTCCGAGACCCTCATAAAGCAGTGGCCAATAATCTGTATTTATTAAACTACCCACACGAGGACTTGACCAGTTTATAGATTACTAACTAACGAGATAAGTTTCGATAAGCCGACGTCTGATCTCTACTAATCTAGAGGGGACAGGGATGTGTGAAGATGTAGGTAGCTCTTGGCCGTTCAATTACATTATTTAGGTTATTGTGGATCAAAAATTGAGCTAGTAATTATAATGTAGAATAACGGAGAAGTCATTGGTACAAAGTAAACTTTTTGTAGGAAAATTGCTTTGAAAACTTCTTAAGATAAAACAGTGCATAGGTTAATATTGACGGTATAATACGTATAATAGATTTCTTTGGTAAGGAATTACTGTTTTTTTATGAAATGTTAAGAATTTGGATAGATTAATTACACTCGGCATCAAATAAATCGCACATCCCGCGACAAGCACTTATCAAACGTATGCATCCCCACTTCCCACCAACATTGGTACCATTTGAAAGCCTAGTTCTAAACTTCATTTCATTAAAGGAAAGGTTTTTACCCCAAAAATGTGTCTTTACAAGGCTCCAGAGTTACTTCTTCAAAAAATAGGTAGTTACGCTATAGCCATTTTTTATGACTATAAAACTGTTAAGTTGGGATTAATCGCTATCCATCTGTTAAAGAGGACACGTGAGATCTTTATTTGGTTTTATAACCATAAAAATTGGTCTAATTGATCCCAGAGGTGAGCCCAAAGTGAGGTCTATTTTCAAGTCACATTTATGGTATATGTTAATCATATAATTAGAAATAAAATGTATTTTTCTTTAAGGATATTTATTAGGCTTTCAAATAACACCAATATTGTTGGGGTACCATGATTGTGTCAGAAGAAAATCTTTAAAGTTCGCGTCGCGGAAGGTGCGGTTTATTTGATGTTGAGTGTATATTTCTTGATTGTGCTACCTATTGACTGCTTGATCAAAGTATCATGCACTAAAATGACCAAAATATGCAAACAAAAATGGCTTACCATTTTACTGGCCGGCGAATAAGAAACAACAAACAAACTGGCAAATTCTGCACTTATGTAGAACTTGCTGTTCATCAGAGGTGGCCATTATTTTCATATGGAGTTCAATTGAGACGGTCATGCGAGTCATGGTCAACTATAAAAACAGTTCTCGGCAAGATCTGTCTATGCCTTAGCACCACTGTTTATAACTTACGTGAACTATTTAACGTGTCCTATAAGATATTTTTTCTTAACCAACTCACCTTATTTCGCGACAAACACTATGCCCAAGCTCATTCCACAAAACTTGCACTAATCCCCTCATCTAAGTTGGAATGACATAGCGCAAATGTTGCCACATCCAATAAGACTACCTAAATTCTTGACCGGGCAACTTCGGGATAACACATGTTAGGACGCTCATGGCTTCCCCGATACAAATTCTTACATTGATCCCGGAGTTAATTAAGAAACAAATTAGATTGTGGGATTGAGGTGATATCGGGCGACGTTATTACGGTTTCATGGTCATACGTGATCATCTTTTAGAGACGAGTTATTAAGTCTGCTTGTGACCACGGCTGCAGCATCGCAGCCGAAACGTCAAGCCGTGAGTACATAATTAAACGTCCCCGTGTCTTACTACTTTACTTAAGTTATTACGAATATTTTTAAAGTTCCAAAATAATAGGTTGTTCAGACTTAGTAGTACCTATTACGGACGTTATGGAAATCCTTGGGGGAGGCCTTTGTCCAGCAGTGGACGTCATTAGGCGGAAACGAACGAAGAGCCTACTAAGATGTACGTAAAAGACGTATGCGTCTTGTACTGTTTTTTTTTGCTCTTAATACGTAGAAATGGTAGCACTATAATATTATTCCAAATGAAAAATTTAGAGTTTTGTTTTGCACGAAAATGACGAATTAGATTAATGCATTTTAAAGTACTTATAAGAAATGATAGCTGTTATCTAGGTACCTATATCAAGATTTTAAAGACAATAATAAAAAATAATGTCTTCAGAGTCGTTTTAACCCTACACTGCATGATTTTTTTGTTTTTAGAAAAAAAAATCTTTTCAGATAATATTTGTGGTCTAGAACACGGGAAGCACAGCTAAAATTAAAAAAAAACTAATAGTTATAGAGAAAAAGGGTTTTTTAATTTTGTTCCATATGTGGCACTGCATGCAATGACCTACCTAAATTAAAGCGTAATCAATACAGGGCATGTGTAGTAGTTATCAAGGATTACTCCCATTTATGAGGCTTATTAGGTAGATATTGGCGCAGCATGTTAGAGGCCTTAGTAGCGCACATCTGCTCATCCACTGACAATGCTTCTCGTTTTAGTATAGCTTGATATTATTTT
Organism: Ostrinia nubilalis; assembly: GCF_963855985.1. Lineage (NCBI taxonomy): Eukaryota > Metazoa > Arthropoda > Insecta > Lepidoptera > Crambidae > Ostrinia > Ostrinia nubilalis. The sequence continues at coordinate 2,297,176 of NC_087101.1, forward strand.
AGGGTTTCTAATAAATGTCTGAGTTATGGAGACGATCGTATCCTGCAGTACCTGCTGGTGGCTGAGTGGTTTCGTCATTGAAGTGTAGATATTGCTGAATTTTTCAAACTGGTAACATGGTATTTCTTATCAATGGCAAATAATTATAAGAAATGAGTTTCAACTTCTGGCTCTAGATCGGTTTGCCCACAAAACTCAAGATTTGTTGGATGGTAAGTTTTTTTCCAGCTGATATTTTGCTTTATTCTGACAACGGAAACAGCAGGTGTAGGAGCAGCGTCTTTTGATGCAGCAGACGCGGAAGATACAACTTATGATTGGCGTGTTCGTGAAGCCAACTGCTTCACGAATCTGGATGTAGGGAACAGCAGGATTGAACCACTAGGATTTGGTATATTATGCTGCTGCATATCACCAGCATAGGACCCTGATGATGGTGCAGCAGATTCCTACCTGTTCGATGAAACAAATTGCTCTTCGTCATCCGTACCTATTGCTAAATGTTTCAGAAAGTTTGTTGAGGGTAGATCTAATTGAGGCAATTTCATCGTCACTTTCGGCCTGAGGAGTCTTGTTTGTCTTCATTGCCTAATAGTATTGTCAAATAATTTTGGATGTGAGCGCTGGATGAGGTTTCCTTCGCCACTATGTAAAAATAATCATCATCATACCATTGGTATACATAGCTAAAATTGGATCACCACTGCATGATGTGACACATCGGGAACTCATAGTAATTGTCAAAATTTAGTATCGCAACACGGCCAAATCAAAAAAATTTCCTTACATTTGTTTAGTTCACTGATATTTCGACATAAAAACAATTTATCCACTGTTGCATTCCATGAACAACTATTTTTTATTAAATTTTCAAAATACATACGCACGGCGCGTGGCTGATGTTCAAAATTTTCAATTAAATGACTGACTGAGCGAGGTAGTGCTGCCATCTAATTTCAACGAATGCAATAAATGGATGCTATTGGTTGTTGTCACTTTCTTTACGTAATGATAGATGCCGCTACTTGGCTCAAATTAGAAAAACATCAATTATATTGGTTGTCCCACATATGGGACTGAATGCAGTGTAGGGTATCTTGTTACTAATAATAACTTCTAGGTAAACGATTCACAATAAAGCGGTACACTCGTATAATCTGCTCCAAGCAAGAACTGCATTTATCTAAGGTCTTAACTTGAACAGTTGTTGCAGCACTGTGTAGCTGGAAAAATGTCCTTTACACGGCATGCACAGAAAACATTAGATTTTCAAAAGTCTGAATTGATTCTTTAATATCCTAAGTCTATGAGCTTTAAAGTGAAGTCAAACTTTTCAATTTTATTGTTTTATTCTTCAACTAGCGGCCGCCCGCGACTTCGTACGCGTGGATCCCGTTTTACCCCCTTCATCTATCTTACGCGGTTTAGATTTTTTCATACAAATGTTTTTTCCCGCTAACTCCCGTTCCCGTTGGAATTTCGCAATATCCTGTTGTAACTAAGCTTTAAGTTTACTAAGGGACCTGCATGCCAAATTTCAAGCGTCTAACTTAAGCGGTTTAGTTTTTTCATACAAAAGGATTTTCCCGGTAATTCCTGTTCCTGTGGGAATTTCGGGAATTCCTTTCTTAGTGCACCTCTACGGTATCTAAGCTACGTCCCTTATAAATTTCAAGTGCCTACGTTTAGCCGTTTAGGCTGTGCGTGGGTATGTCAGTGAGTCAGTCATACAAAAGGAATTTCCCGCTAATTCCAGTTCCCGTGGGAATTTTGCAATATCCTGTTGTAACTAAGCTTTAAGTTTACCAAGGTACCTGCATGCCAAATTTTAAGCGTCTAACTTACGCGGTTTAGATTTTTTCATGCAAATGTTTTTTCCCGCTAACTCCAGTTCCCGTGAGAATTTTGCAATATCCTGTTGTAACTAAGATTTAAATTTACTAAGGTACCTGCATGCCAAATTTCAAGCGTCTATCTTACGTGGCTTAGATTTTTTCATACAAATGGTTTTTCTCGCTAATTCCCGTTCCCGTAGGAATTTTGCAATATCCTGTTAAAACTAAGCTTTAAGTTTACTAAGGTACCTGCTTGCCAAATTTCAAGCGTCTAACTTAAGCGGTTTAGATTTTTCATACAAAAGGATTTTCCCGCTAATGCCCGTTCCCGTGGGAATTCCTAAGTATCCTATAACCTGCCCAGGAGTATGAAGAATAATTGTACCAAGTTTCGTTAAAATCCGTCTAGTAGTTTTTGTTTCTATAAGGAACATACAGACAGACAGACAGACAGACAGACAAAAATTTTACTGATTGCATTTTTGGCATCAGTATCGATCACTTATCACCCCCTGATAGTTATTTTGAAAATATATTTCATGTACAGAATTGACCTCTCTACAGATTTATTATAAGTATAGATAAATCTTGTGTGAGATTATTTATCAGAAGCATCAAGAGAATCTTTCGAATAATCCTAAACGAGTCTACTCCCAAACTAATTTATAAAAGCAATTTCTTATATTTTTGTACCAGATAACAAACATGATCACAATTGAATCCTTATAATCATCATAATTGATGATTAGGTCATTAATAACTGACTTATGATTAATGTTCACTGCAGAAACACGATACATCCTTTATCGCCTAGCTTTGATGACTTCCACGACTGTAGCTGTGACGACAAGTAGGTAGTTACATAGAGTAGCAAAGCAATAACAGATTTAAATCTTGAAGTCTAGTTCTATTCTTTGCAATCTGATCGTAAGGTGTAAATACTTCTAAAGACCCAGCTGCGGTTACATCGTGTACGCCGGTAGATGGCACTATCAAAACATAACGCCAGATAAGCGCACTCCATGAATCCCATTACAGTAGTGCGCGTTTGTTGGGATCACGCTCTGAGGACTTAGCTGGTCTTTGGAAGACTTTATATTATAGTTAAAAGTATTAATAGTAATACTCCAATTGTGTAATGGCTTTTCGGGTGTCATATTTATAAGGTCTCAACTATATGAATTTATTTAAAAGAAACAGTTTTTTGTAATAGAATTTTGAGATCCGCTATAAGCGTTTCCAAAGAAATCTATATGTATTGGTAAACCTAAAGGTAGCCTTTCCAACTAAGCGTCACAGACGCAGCGTCTTTAGCTTTGGTCTTGTGCCACCAACGCCGCGTCACTAACTCGCTTCCAAAGGCTACCTTTAAGACCAAAGCTAAAGACGCTGCGTCTGTGACGCTTAGTTCGAAAGGCTAACTTAAGGGTTTAGTTTTTTAAATGTCTAAGGGTGGATTCGACCAAACAAGAGTAAATATTAATCTCAGAATAAATCGTCAGTTTTGACATAATATTTCCCATACTGAAACTGTCTATGTGCCAGTTATACCACAGAATAATAATAAGTACTACGTACAGAAGTTTTACTTCGCGAAGGTATTTAAAAAAATGTATGCTCAATGTCATTAACAATATGGTGTAATTTAGCCTGTCTCAAGAGTCAAGCACCATTTTGTTGACAAACGTCAGTGATCGGCACTGCGCCGAAGCTATAGGGCTGACTTCGGTAAAATGATGTGACGTGAGGTGCCAAACTGTGGAAAATGGCGGAGGAAATACATGATTTAGCATGAAGTATCATGAATAATATTAACTACTTATTTACCTCTCAGTGTCTTGAGGCAACTTAAAAAAGTACATTCTGTGTTTTTATTATTATTTAGGCAGTTAAATACTGCACAGTATTTAGTACACCATTTTCTTTATTTTCTTCCATCATACACAAGAATACGCGTGCGTGAGTCAATGTTCGCTCGTATGTGAGGCCTTGTCGAATCGTATCCTGTAGGTGGACCATCGTGCGTGTTTTGTTTTCGATGTAAACTCGCGAAGATGAACAGGCCTGGTTATACCAGGAGTTATTCTCGGATAAAATTTTGGTCGAATCGGGCCTTACTCATATTCATAATGTGAAAGAAATTTATTTTGTTGCATAATTAACAGGCGAAGAACTGTATCTAAGAAAGTGGAATTCGATGCTATAGCGCTATTTAAAGTTTTATGGGTAAATCTAGAATTTATCTACACGTTTATTGATTCTAAAACCGTTTTCTAATCTTAAAGGCATTAAAAGTAACACCTTTACCTAACTTTAATATAAGCAACGGTATAATTGATGTTTATTATTTAGCAAAGTTCCCGCGTTGATTACGCGACCGATGGGGTAACGAGCGATGTTACACTAATTGTATAGCCGGGTTAACTGAAAGTTATTCTTAGGGTGTGGTCTAAGGGATGGAATTTGTTTTTCTATTAGCTGCTTAGAATAATCTAAAAAAATTGTTTGAAGTTACGCAAAAACTTTATTTTAGCTCGAACGCAAATCGGTCAACCAGTCGTTGAGCTAAAATAAAGTACAGCTAAGCATTAAAAATTCAATCAATCACAGGCTGTTTAATCTAAGTGTCGCTTTGAGAATCATAAACTCGTAAAGATACCAAACCGGCCATAAAGAAACAATGCACTGTGGCGGACTTAATGCCGGATGGCATTCTCTGCCAGTAAACCACGGGTCATGCAGAAAGAGTAAGGCGGTGCAAAAAATTTACATTTAGAATAATATACCTATTTACATAAGATTACATACAATAAATGACATAATATAAATAAATATGATAGACATACACATAAATACTTATTATGTCTGTCTGTCTGTCTGTCTGTCCGAGGTTTTGCTTGGAAACTATTGGCACTAGAGAGCTGTAATTTTGTGGATGTATGTATATTAATCACGCCGACAAAACGATAAAAACAATTTTGAAAAAAGAAAATTAGGGTAGCTCCCCTACATGTAGGTAGGAGATAGTCACTTAGGTCATGCTCAGGTTAGCTATCTTTAGCTATAAGCTTCTTTAGGTTGACACTGTATAGGTTTGTTGTCCACACGACAAGAAGAAAAAGAAGCCATTAGCTCGTCACTTGCACGGTCCACTAAGCCTGTCAGTGAGGGAACCATTAACTCTGTTATGGGATGGGCAAGCGCATCCTTTTTTCTTATTTCCCCAGCCGGCCGTGTTGGCGCTAGTAGCGACCTTTTTAAACCAGCTAATAGTCCGAGAATTTCCAAGTTAGTTTTTAATCAGATGGGTTTTCCGAAGATTACTCGAGCTGTTAATGCAGTAAGTTAGTTTTCTAGTGAAACCTGACCTAGTTTAGGAAAAAGAATTGTTACAAATAAAAATTCCGTGCCGTTAATCCAGCTCATTGATGGTATTATAACATATATAGTCAAACCTCGATGTTCCGGCACTCCTAGGTTTGACTAGTCAATCCTCAGGTCTGACTAGAAGTCTTAGTCAAAGCCCAAACATTTCGGCCTTTGACTAAATAATGTTAGTCAAACCTAGGAGTAACTAATTTGGTCAGGCAAAGGTCGAAACTCAATTTAATGAAATCGGGGTTTGACTAGTCAAACCTCAATTCAGACTTTAAACTAAACTATACTTAATTCTGATCTTGCATAGGCGTTACGACGGTCGGTTTTCACGCGCACGCGCAGCTATCTCTTTAGGTGAAGGTACAAGTAACTAAACTTATACAGTACTGAGGTTGGTTGTCAGTGTTTCTAGATCCATCTTGATTAATTACTAATTTTTAGGGTTCTGTTACCTTAAAGGATAAAGAGTTTAGACCCTATTATTATGACTTCGCTAAATGTTGTCTGTCACCAGGCTCGTATCTCATGAATCATTCACTTAAAAAATAAATAATTCAATAAAATACTTAAATATTTAAGGAGGGCTCTCATACAGCAAACCTGACTTGTTGCAGTTTTTTACTTGATATTAATTAAAACGTAAACAGGTGAACCCTTGAAATATTCACATAATTTTAGTTGCATTTTAAAAATAAATCATAAAATTATAATAAAAAAAAATTTAAGGGGGCTCCCATACAACAAAAGAGTCGCACGGAACCCTTTGTGAGCGAGTCCAACTCACACATGGCTGGTTTTCTATTTGCCGTCTACTTTTGACCGAGTCTGTCAGTCGTTTCTAGGATTGACTAGGCAAAGCCCGAAACAGATTATTTTAGTTTCGACGTTTGACTAAACCGTTTAGGCACTTCTAGGTTTGACTTAGTCAAAGGCCGAAATAAGAATTTACTTCGGGGTTTGCCTGAAGGCCTTGGTCAAACCTAGGATAGACCAGTCATTCCGCGAAGAGACTGCATATCGACCTTTGACTATGACATCTATACAAACGTAAAACAACTTTTCTCAATAACAATACAGAAAACCCGATAATCAGCTTCTGGCTAATTCAATGCCCTTTTTAATCCATCCGGACTTTATTGTTGATTTTAACCTTATCAAAAAATACCTCATCCTATAAAAAGAGAAACTGACTGAGGCAAAATTGATACGGGGTACAATTCTCCCTCAGATCATTTAAATATTTTCGAAATTAATTATTACTATCCATGGGTAAGCTCGTTAAATATACTACTTAAGTATTTTATAAATCAGGCATCACCATCATCATTTCAGCCGTAGGACGTCCACTGATGAACATACGCCTCCCCCAATGATTTCCATAATGGCCGGTTGGTAGCGGCCTGCATTCAGCGCCTTCCTCTTACTTTTATGAGGTCATCGGTCCACCTTGTGGGTGGACGTTCTACGCTGCGCTTACCTGGAACAATAATTGGTATGAAATGAAGTACACATTATTGAAATAAAAATAACGACAGTGTACATGATTTAATAGCCCACTTTTATTAGTAGAAAGCACTTGCATAACTTTTACCACGTATTCGAAATCGCAATAAGTTTCACTCGTTTTCTATTACCGACTCTATTAGAAAACTACTTATTTTTAAAGTAAGGCCATACATTTTTTACTTTAATACAAGCCGTATGAGATTGTTAAAAGTTAGCGGGAATATAATGCCAACACGAGTCTCGTGCCTTTTGCATACAATTGCACCGTAGAGCAATAATTTATTTGCTAAAGTCAGAATAACTTGCTATTTCGTTTTATGATCTCTTTTGCTTTGTAAACTTCAGAAATGTAGGAGTTGCGATTTTTTGTCACAGTTAGTCTCAAACTTGATTGGTTGAACACTTTTATCAATCAAAACAACCTGGCTGATCCATGAGATATACATGAGACATACAAAATGCCTTATTGTAATTGTACTCCACTAAAGCGCTTTCAGACAAATAGCGCAGCAACAAACCTTCTTTATCACTAAAAATTAGATTTTGAAAGTAAATAATAGATATAGTTTTATTGACATATAGAAATTCGAAATTAATCAAATTTTCAGCACGCTACGTTAATTACCAGTAGCAGTTAAACCATACTGAATAAATAACTAAAATACTTTTAAAAACACCCAGCAAGAGAGAAGTTAACTTAAAGAAAAAAAATCACAGATAATGCATCCCACATTCGTACCTCCGCGTACAGTTCCAAAGTCGGCTCGCATATTCCAGCGGAGGTTTTCCATATTTGCTGGAACTTCGTCAGGTATCATGAGGAACTGGCAAGATATTTCCAGCCGTATTATGTTGCACAGAAGATAACAAATAAAAAGATTATAGGTATTGTGAAGTTTCAAATAGGGCATGCAAACCGGTTAACCGGATAACCGAAAAACCGGATAAAACCGACACAATTTGGAACTCGGTTTTTGTCAGTTATAAAACCGGGTTTTTCGGTTATTTCGGTTTTTCTTCTACGATTTTAGATAATTTAATAACTCATACAAGAACATGCTTCTTTAGTCATATCAATAAAAACAATTATTGTAATGCAATGTGAATGAGTAGAGTATAGTCTATGACTATGGTATTGAACTAAAGTACCATGTATCTTCTAGCTAAAGCTACACTTGCGAGCAAAAGTATGGAATCACTTACATGAAGTTGTTTCCACGCGATCTTGTGTACTAACCAATTTGTTAGTAACAAAAAAAGTAGCACCATTTTAAAGATTAAACTTTTAACTTTAAATTGATACCAAATTCATTTAAATCACACCAGTATTTAAAAAGATATCCCGGCTGATGTGAAGAAGTAAGGAAAAAGACATGTATCAACTGTTTGATACGTCGCGAGTTGCGGCCTATTTACCCCCCATAAAAGCAAGTGTTTTCGGATTTTTGCTTTCACACGTTGATCCATACACATCTCCGCTTCTTTTGACACTTTACCTGGGATTCTACACCTTCAGAAGCAGCACAAATCGTTGCACTATTGCAAGAAGGGCTCAGCCAGCGGGCTGTCGCACGTCAGCTCCACATAAGCCAGTCCTGGGTTTCGAAAGTTTTAAGACGCTTTCGGGAGACTTGTGGCTTTATCCCGAGACCAAGTTCTGAACATTTCCGGTGCACATCGCAGAGGGAAAACCGTTTTTTCATGTCAACTTCTCTACGAAATCGTCATTTGCCTGGTATATCGACGTCCAGCAAGAGCTCAGAAATGTTCGTAGGATAGCTGTTAGCAAGTGGACAGTTCGTCTAAGATATAAACAATAGAATTTGACTCCAAAAAGGCCTGCCAGAGGCTTGAAATTGACGGCAGGTCACCGATAAGCACGCTTTCAATTTGCTCCTACACATCTCGATGGGAAGTCGAGCAAGCCACCCCCATAAGCCAATGTTTTAGCGAACCAGCACTGCACAAATCGCTCCCCAGGCCGTCTATAGACCCGACCTCTTCGACTGCTGCACTGCAAAAACAGTCTGCATTCATCGGAAAACAAAACTCGCCTCCATTACTCGCATTCCGAGTGCGAGCTGATTGAAAGCGTGCTTGTCGGTGACCTGCCGTCAGTTTTCAGCCTGTGGCAGGCCTTTTTGGAGTCAAATTTAATTGCTCATATCTTAGACGAACTGTCCACTCGCTAACAGCTATCCTACGAACATTTCTGAGCTCTTGCTGGACGTCGATGCCAGTCAAATGACGATTTCATAGAGAGGTTGACATGAAAAAACGGTCATCCCTCTGCGATGTGCACCGGCGCTGTTCAGAACTTGGTCTCGGGATAAAGCCACCAGTCTCCCAAAAGCGTCTTAAAACTTTCGAAACTCAGGACTGGCTTATGTGGAGCTGACGTGCGACAGCCCGCTGGCTGAGCCCTTCTTGCAATAGTGCAACGATTTGTGCTGCTTCTGAAGGTGTAGAATCCCAGGTAAAGTGTCAAAAGAAGCCGAGATGTGTATGGATCAACTTGTGAACGCAAAAATCCGAAAACACGTGCTTTTATAGGGGGTAAATAGGCCGCAACTCGCGACGTATCGACTTCATGTAAGTGATTCGCGCTTTGTATTTGACCATTGCCGCCATTATTTTTGCTTTGCTAGTCTCTGTCAGTGTCAACTTACATATTATTTAATTAAGCATAACTATGACCAAATGTTCTTCTTTTTTTTTGATGATGTTGGCAATACACGTCGAGGTCGACTTGATTTGTGCCATTTTCCAGTATATAAGTGATACGAGTTACAAAATGAGATCAAGTAATGATATAATGAAGGATGATAGATGATACCCTTTCCCACCCTTTGAGTCTCAGTAAAGTTGTGGTGCTTTACTGAGACCTCCTATGGACAACTTGAGAGAACCAGAAGAATCACGATGCACTGTTTTGCTTCACTTGCCCACACCCATGGACGTTCACGAACACTCAATGGTTAATAATCCACCATTATTACACATTAATAGTCGCCCACACACGAATTTGAGGAAATAAAACAAAATCTTGTCAAACTAGAATATAAAAGAAATTTTTTTTTTTTTTTTTAAAGATTATTAGTAATTTGTTATTACACAAATTACTAATATTCCCGTTAGCCCCTCGTACTAAGCTAAATATGCTTGTGTCACGAGTGAGCTCACCACAATAGTCGAGCGGCGGCGGGGACCGAACCCGCGTTCCCCGGATCACGAGTCGGCCAGTCCGACCCCTTCACCGTTCGGCTATCGTGGCTTAAATTTTTATTATAATTTGCAGCATTTTTATTTACTTACAAACAGTCGCCCCAAAAAACCCGAAAAACCCGAAAAAACCGGTTTAGTTCGGTTTTTAAAAATAAAAACCGAAAAAACCGGTTTTTCCAAACCGCTCGGTTTTTGCATGCCCTAGTTTCAAACAATCAAACTGGCATTTATTGTATTTGTTGTTTAGTTTTAAAGATTCACTTTTGCCACGTTCATCTCTATGTCCTTCTCATTGGGATCCTTCTTTTTTATTTCTTATAATCGAATCCCTTAGATGGTAAATTTTGTGAATTGTAGCCATTATCTTTTTTAGTTTTTATACTAAGTCAAGATAAAACAAGCCTCCCAAAGTAAATGTAACTGGCTTCAACACTTTCAACCAAATACTAACAGAAACTTGTACACAAAACATTAAAAATCACTACAATCTCGGGTGCCCTACAGTTTACCTAACCGGTGCGCTCACGTTAATTTGTAGGGATCACCCGGGTCTAAAGATCCCTATCCGGATCATGAATAACGCCATGAACCTCGAACTAGCACAGAGAAAAAACGCAGAGGAAAAACAATCAGCCTGTGAGATATTTCAGACATACAGCTTTGAAAGATGACAAGCAATGTTTTGGTATTGAAGGAAATATTTTACTTTGATGATATATTTTTAGTTTAACACTAGAAGTGCCGAAGATTACGACCCCCCAAAAAGCGCCGCTGGGTCAATTTTGTCCCAGCATGTATTTTGTAACATTTTTTAGTTTCAGGCGTGAATATTATGGTTAAAACTATTTGTAGTATCCTCAAAAAAAGGTTTATCTATGTGGTTAAAACAATATGTACTTACTCGTATTTCTTTAAAAATATAAATGTATTCAGTTTTAATTTGGAATTATTAAAATTTAGATATTTTTGGTTTCATTTAAAAATAGTCACATATTACGTGGTGGTATACTGTATTAAAATCATGAAATTACTACTTTAACTAGTCATTATTATTTTTAAAGAAAAAAAAAATCTTAAAAATAATAGTGCACATTTTGCACAAAGTTTTTTTGTATGGTTTTTTGTCTATCTGGTGTATTATGTGTTTAGGAATTAATTTCGTTAGCTGCAACCAACCTGGAGGTTCCAAGAAAAAGCAAACTTTATTTAATTAAATTTAATTTAAAAGAAAGAAATTACAATTAAACTAAAATTAGCCTAGCCTAGTGATACCGTCTCGAAGTATGAAACGAATATGATTTTAAAATAATTAGTAAAATTAATGAAACGTCGCCGCTGTCGTCATGAGAGGCGCATTTTGCTGATGCTGCTCCTCGCGGTCCATAGTGCAGTTGCAATGTTGATTTGGGTAAACTGGGTCAGCGTCGATGCAGCGATCTTCATAGATTAGGCGTACGTAACAAATTTCTATAGGTATGGTTATTTTTCTGTTATCTGTACACAAACAATGAAGTTTTTGACCAATTACAATGAGAAGTATGTACGTTTAATCTTCAAAATTTTATAAGTCACACATTTTAAAAATGTATCAAATCATAGAATACAGTGTGAGTCACGTTAAAGTGTACATATGAAAATAGATGAAACTAGACCTATTTTTATCGACAAAAAAGAGGTCAAAAATTTTTTGAGTTTTTTTTTTAAATTTTTATAGATTTTTTTTTCTTCCAATTACTTATTGTAAAGAAAACGTTATAACTTTTAAACTAAGCGGTATATCCTGATAAAATAAAAACAGTAATAATGCTAAATAATAGGCGATACTAAAAAAATACACAAAATACACAAAAAAGGCCAACAAATAATAAAAAGTGATACTTTTTGAAAAAAATCTGCTTTAAAATTCGTGTTTTTTTGGTTATTTGATAAATTTCTCCAAAAAATGCCCCTATAACCGGTGGTTTTTATTACTTTGTATTATTTTCTATCGTATTACCTTCGTAAAACCAAAAATTGCATGTCTCTATCCCTATCACAACGTTTGCAATGATCGTTTGAACTAAGCCTCTCCGGGCGCGCCATTCAAAGCTTCGTTATCAACGAAACTGAAAATGGCTCTCGATTTGTAAGTTTGATAAAGACAAGTTAGATTTCAAATAAAAACAAAAGATTTCGAAGAAAAATAAGCATTTTAGTTAAAATTAAAATTGTCTCTACCTGTAGCGGAGAATAATGTTGTGGCAGGCCTTTGTTCAAACGTTCATAGCAAATGTTGTGATAGGGATAGAGACATGCGATTTTTGCTTTTACAAAGATAATACGATAGAGAATAATAAAAAGTAATAAAAACCACCTGTTATAGGGGCATTTTTTGGAGACATTTATCAAATAAGCAAAAAAACACGAATTTTAAAGCAGATTTTTTTCGAAAAGTATCATTTTTTATTATTTGTTGGCCTTTTTTGTGTATTTTATGTATTTTTTTAGTATCGCCTGTTATTTAGCATTATTACTGTTTTTATTTTATCAGGATATACCGCTCAGTTTAAAAGTTATTACGTTTTCTTTACAATAAGTAATTGGAAGAAAAAAAATTCTATAAAAAAATAAAAAAAAATCTCAAAAAAAAATTGACCTCTTTTTTGTCGATAAAAATAGGTCTAGTTTCATCTATTTTCATATGTACACTTTAACGTGACTCACACTGTATATGAACTGGCTTATGTCTAGAGGCCATCTTCCTACTAATATTATAAATGTAAAAGTTAGTAAATATTGATGAATTGAAGGATGGATGGACTGATGAATGGATAGGATGGATGAATAGGTGGATATATGACTGGAACTTGAACTAAGTGAGTATGGATTCATGGTTAGATCGATGGATGTTTTTTCACTCTTTTACGCAAAAAATACTAAGCGGATCTTAATAAAACTTTGCAATTTTATTGTTAATACTTCAGAATAACATAATATAGGCTATAATTTAGAATAATATTCGTTTATTTGGTCAAAAAGCAACGATAAGTGTCAAGAAATTAGGTCTTTCTATGATAAACTTAATTTCTCACGGGTGAAGTCACAGGCAAAAACTAGTACAATATACAGGGTGTAAAAAAACCTATCACGAAGACTGAAACTACGCCTTCTGTACACCCAACCAAGTAATATTACAAAATATTATTGGTGGGAAATATTTTTTATTTTTATGATTAAAAAAAATACAATATTCCGCAGCCCGCAATGTACAGCGCGCCACGCAACGCAATGACCGTGCCTATGTGTGTGTGAGTGTATTGGAGCGTACGCGCTTTCCCGCCACTACCTACCGCGACCGCAGAAGTATTTTGTACACAAAATTACCAGATTATTCACTTCCTACATTTAAAAAACACATTCCTTTAGCATTTGTTTAGGTTTGTTTAGTTTTTTGTTTAATTTGTTTAGTTTCTAAAATTAATGGAGTTTAAAAATAAAATCTTATCTTTTAATCTCCCATCGAAAGTGAAGGAGCAAGAGTTTGCCAGTGTGTTATTTCTAGGCGTTCAGATTGCAGTAATAAGTAAGTTAAGTTTTATTTTATTAATTACTATCGTAAAGACTTAAGTTATTGAAGTAGAGAGTTATTAATGTAAAGAATGACAGGCCTCATTCAAAAGATCATTATTCATCTGTTTACGGTACTTTTTAATGATACCTACTTACGCTTATCACACTTGCGTAGCTAATAAGACCTGTGATACTACATTGTGATAGAATAACGGTTATGCGTAAAAGCACGGTTTAGTTAACAACCTAGGTTCTGTAAGATTATTTAATTTGCGGAAAGAAACAAATTCGTGTAAAGGGTTTTTATTAATTAAAATGTAATTTATTATTTTTTAGAATAAAAACTAAACTGGTAAGGTGATATTAAGGTGTAAGTAACTAATTTAGGTACTCATTTCATTTTTACAAACTAGGTAGATTTGGATTAAGCTCAGTACCTCTAGTAGGAAAAACTTTCGAGTTCGTTTCGTTGCGTATTCAGTGTCATCGAAAAATTTTGTATGAAAAATTAAACAGCGCCCCCTAGGCATAGCTGGGCATTAACTCGTTAATCCGTTAATCGTTAATTAACGAAGTTAACATTTCTATTAACGGATTAACTTTTAAGTTAACTTTAAAAAATGTTAACGGACTCGTTAACTTCCGTTAAATTATCCTAAGTCCGTTAATCGTTAATCCAGTACCTACTATTTACCAAAAAGATACAGCAGGCACGCTGAAAAACGCTAGAAAAACGCGTTCTGATAAGTACGTTCGGGCTTCCAGAACTTCCAGAACCCAAAACAACAGTTTTTGTAACTGTCAGTGTTATCTTGTTAGTATGTGTGTGACAACTCTTGAAACTGAATTTAAGACCAGTTTTTCTCAACCGATTGAGCTGAAATTTAGTATACTTATGTAAGTACCTACGATGACAATGCAATGTTATGGTATCATTGAGCTGGTCTGATGATGGAGTCATGAGGTGGCCATAGGAACTCCTAAATGAAACGGCGGCATCGCATCAAATTTGGGTTCGTGAGATTTGTCTTTTCGAGCACTTTAGTACTAGATGATGTCCAGGGTAATGATGATGGAGTCAGGAGGTGGCCATAGGAATTCCAAAACGAAACGGTGGAAACTAATCGAGTTTGGGTTTGCTGGATTTGTCTTTTCGAGGACTTTGGTGCTAAATTGTATTGTAATTGAACCAAGGCTCTGAGATTGAGATACTACTAAAAAGTGTAAAATAAAATTATAGTAATTAAAAAGCTTTTATTCTGAAATTCAGTTGTACTAAAACGAAAAAAATCATTGTGCTTATGCAAGGTTCAAATAATTTCGAAAGCTTGTAGCGCAAACATAAAAGAGGAATAAATTCCATGCGCGATACAAGCTGTCGAAATTATTTGAACCTTGCGTACAATTATTTTTTTCGTTTTATTATCATGTGTTAACGGATTAACGATTAACGTTAACTTGCGTTAAATCTTGCGAAATGTAACGTTTTAACGTTTAACGAAGTTAATTTTTTTATTAACGGTTTAACGATTAACGAAGTTAACTATTTGATTAACGGTGCCCAGCTATGCCCCTAGGGCGGCTATAATATAGGGGGCGCTGTTTAATTTTTCATACAAAATTTTTCGATGACACTTTGAATACGCAACGAAACGAACTCGAAAGTTTTTCCTACTAGAGGTACAGTTCAGTTGGTCCAGTCGTAGTCGTTGAACTCACAGTAGAGTTGAATGACTCATGGGCGAGCGCGGGTTGCGGTTCGGGGCGTGGGGGCAGCGCTTGAGCGTGTGTGCGCGCGCTGCTATCCATTTCTTATTGTAAAGACAAAAGCCTTATTGTGACGAAAATACTCAAAATTTTAATAAGGTTTCTTAGAAAAAAAAATTTTAAACAACGAATTGAAATTGATAATGTAAAAATCTTGAAAAAAATATTCTGACTTTGACCTTCAATATCTCCTAAACCACAAGTTTCCCAGGTATGGTCCCAAAGAAAAAAATGATCCCCATGATGTGGAGAATAAGTAGTCTTCGGCTTCGGGATAGGTTTTTTTACACCCGTTATTTACATTTCTGCATTGTCACGAGTCACCTAAACTCTCCTCACCTCTTCACTTTCGTATCTCCTCGAAAAAAGGACTCTTCATCGAATTATTGTGGCAAATACCAGGGTGGGACAAAATTGACCCAGTGGCGCTTCTAGGTAAAACCGATTTTAAATAAAATTCTATTAATGTTATATTATCAAAAACATTAAAAAATGATAAAATTCAATAAATCAGAAAAAGTCAAAAAGTTTCATGGACTTTCGTTGAAAAATAAAAAAGTTAGAGCTGATCAAACTCGCGAGTGGGACAAAAATGGGACGGCGGCCTTTCTAGTGTTAAAGTGAAATGTATTTTTTCAGATATTTCTGAGATTAAATACTATCATTTTCAGTCTTTCAGATCATGTTAACAATTTTCTAGTGAATAAGTCCGTTGTATAAAATATATAAAATACTTTTATGAACCTCGTTACCAGATTTATCTTTGTTTCTAATAATAACTGTTTGCCCAATTTCTTTTTGGAAAAACTTGACTTGGACCAGTAACGACTTGGCATTATTTATTTGTTTAATTGTAATTAAAGTAACATTAACGACGCACTTAATCAAAAATAAAATATATATGTTCCCCGTTTTTGTTGCGCTTATGTGTATATCCTAAAGAATCGAGATAACATCTCGGAGAGACGTCAGACGGAAATTCGTAGATCCGACATCAGTTTAACTGAAACAGTTTAAACTTTGCCATTTTGTTAAAAAAATATTTAATGCCGGAATCTGATACTGATAAAGTATTTCTTTTGTTCTTACATTAATATTCTTATAGTGTTTTTCATAAATAAAAGCGTCAAAATTGATTTCAACATTTTTTACTAACTTTTAAAACTTGCTTCAGTATTTTTGTATAGTACAGTTGTTAACAAGAAAATTAGCTTATAAGTTAAATTAAAAGTTTGCGTCTCTTGTTATAAAATATGCAATCCATAAAATGTGTTTTGGTCACGTAGCAAAATATCTAATCTTATTTAATAAACAATAAAAAATAGTCCCAAACTTGACAAAGTCGTAAAACTAAATCAGCTTCCACAGCTACCCTTGTTGAAGTAGTAATCAAATTCTAAGTTACCCCACTATTAACTCCCCTAGGTTAGGGGATCGAATTTTCTAAATTGCATCAGGTAAAGTATTTTATAGATTGGGGAGTACCAACTCAACTGATAAAACAATTTAATACTGGAAATAAAATGCGATTTATGTATTTGTGACTTTATCATTCAGTTTATGCCAATCATGTCAAATATGGAACTATTTTTATTCGCTGAATTTTTTGTCATGATCTTTATCTACGCCAACATTCGTACCAATTTTCAGCTGTACATGCGAATTATTGCAGGGTTCATGTCTAATTTGACTGGACTAATATTACGTCTGTTTGGTTTTTAAGCATATTTCTTTTAATGGGCTGATTTTTCAATCGTCAGATAACTTTTAACTGAAAAATAAGTTAGACACATTGACATTTTCAGTATGGAAAATATGTCAAAATGACCCGTTTATTCTTCAGTTAAAAGACATCTGACGATCAATAAATCAGCAATAAATAAATTAAGGTTACTTTTTTTAGAGAGTTGTCTCTACATTGGATCTAGATTAAGAACAACTTTTTTTTCGTTCGTGTTCCCTTTTTAGTGTAGTTTTGTAGCCATATCAGAATAGTTGTTATAACAGAACACTATTTCGTGTATTTTTGTAGCCGTATCAAAATAGTTGTTATAACAGAAGCCACGTAACATTATTGCAAAAATTTTAGTATTCTATGCACATTTTATGACTAAGCATCCCTTCACCCCCCAAACTTCACCTGATTGTCTAACTCAGTCAACTGCAGCAACTTTCAACATAAAGCAGTTTATTGCCAAACTTCAATTTGTCGAACAACTATCGCCTTTACGAACCAGTAATAAGGTGCAAGACATAGTGTCAAGATAACTACACGTGTGTAATAGAGATAAGAACACTTTATCTAATATTAAACTATAATGTTCTGTGTCCGTTTATTGTGTGTCAGGGAAGTACTAAAAATGGACATTCTGGAAAATATTTGGTAAATTAAAGAATCACATTGAAATAAATATTTGAAAACAGGAATAATCCTACATCTCGACTTTTTATTCGTAATTTCCTGACTTTGTTATATTTAGACTAATTTTTAAATAGTGTAGGTACCCATTTTTGCTTTAACCGCTTGAGTCCCAGACGGCATTCATTAATGTCATAACAATTGATTATCTATTGTGTCTAGATTCGCGGGCCTTGAAGGATTAAAGAAACATAAAGCTTTGGTCAGAAGCTCTACAATATTTTTTTTAAATCTTTGGCTTAAAATTACGGAGTTAATGGTTATTCAGAAGATGAAAGTAGGGGAGAAGTACCAAATACTGGATACTTTTTGAAAACTTAAAAAAAAACTGATACAAATTCAAAAATTTATTCATTAATTGCACTTAAAATTATTGCGTATCATTATACTTTAAGTTAGTAAACCAAATTATGTCTTAACTCTTTTATTTATTTTTATAAATAAATATTTATCCAAAATGGCACAAATCAATCATGAAATTTTGTGTACCCTAATATTGGATACTGTATCTTCCTAATATCGGATATCCCATATTAGGATAACAATTTAATATGGAGGCCTATTTTCGGCAGTGGACGTCCTATGGCTGAGATGATGATGATGATGATGGTCGCGGTAGCTCGTTTATTAGGTAACTGAATTATTTTGTTATTTATTCCTAGATTTTTTTTTTTAATTTTTTTTATCCACAACGAGGAAGCTCTTGGCCTGTATCTCACCTGATGGTAAGTGATGATCAGGCCGAAGGTGAAAGCGAGCTTCACCCGGAATCCTCAACCACGGAGGAACTGGCTATCTTGCCTCTAACTGCCGGAACACAACAATGCTGTTAACATTGTTGTTATGGCGACAGACTTAGGTAAGGTAGTTATAAAGCTAATTTGCGAACGTCGAAAGCTCTCAAGCCATAACAACTGTTGACCATCAGTAAACAGTAGTTAATAAGCTCCTTTGATTTAGATTTTTTGATTTTTGACCATCGGTAAACAGTAGTTAATAAGCTCCTTTTCCATTTTAGGATAAAAAGTAGCTTTTCGTCTTAGCTTCGTTTTAATTAACTGGTCTATTGTTTTACATCGGTTTTTCACAGTTTTCCAATGTTGATCGAGCCCCGCGAAAAGCTTTGGATGCTTTTAAATATCTCATTTCCTTATTAATAATAGCATTTTATGCATGTCACACTGTCAGAAGAATAATAAATGCTACAATTTATTTAGGTACCCTTATACTAGATACCCAGTATTGGGAATAGCTAGGTATCCAATATTGAGGTAACTACCTATTTTTACAAAAACCGTTATGAAATTTTTAACCTATTTCAATTATCGAGAAAACGCATTTAATATGCTTCAATAACTTTATACCTGGCTATTAAGTACTATCACTAAAATAAAAACATCACTTATCATAGTTTTATTGCCTCCTGAAGTCAATATCAAAAAAAAGACGACGAACGAAAATCACACTTTAAAATTTGATTGCCAAGTAAAGAGAAATATGGCGATGCCGTTTAGGAAACTATCCCTAACATTGCATTGACCAACTGGTTTTAAATATTTCATGAAGATAGTGTTGTTACTTTTTCAGTAATTGGAGTATCCAGTATTGCGCACGTATCCAATATTCGGTTCCGCTCCCCTAGTTTGCATACTTAGTCAATAATGTTCATTTCGAGTGAGTGCAGCAGTTTCGCGCTACTGTATAATCAAAATAAAATACTATACTCAATTACATTGACAATAAATAATATTTTATTTCTCATCTTATATGACTAAATTTATTTTCTAAATAAAAATGTAAGTAAACTAAAACTTCAACAAGTTTTGATGTCAAAGAGTATGTATGTACCTATAATTTACTTTGAAAGCAGACTAAATACAATCAACCCAAAAATAAAGCCCTATAAAATACAAAAACGAGCATTTTGACGTTTTAAGACAACTACAAAACTTCTTGCCTGCTATCTCCAAATTACAGTTCAGAAAACTCTGAACACAAAGACGTAGTTGTTGAAGTTTGCAGATTATTTTGTAAGACTCCCAAATGCACTATCCAAAGTCTCTTCTAGCATCTTGACACAATGCAGAGGTGTCGCCCCAAGCTCTTTAGAAAAGCCAGTTCATTTTGAGGTATTTGGATTGATTATTTTAAGGTTTTTCTTTTCAAACTCGATTTAAATGAATGTCAGGGCTTCGTTTTATAATTTCGTGTGTCTCCTTTGTTAAACATCTTAAATCGTTTCAGTTATAAAAATATTATTATCAGCAAAACAAAGTATTTCTAAAAATTTTAAGTGTTAATTAAAAAAGATAACATGGAATATAGAAAAAGCGGGGCTTCCTTTCCTAGTTGTACCTACTTACCTACTTAGTAGGAGGTCCCATACGTTTTTTGAGTTATCCAAGTGAACGCAATCTGACTGAATAAAAATCATAATGTACTTCTTTCCTTTATCAAAATAACATTGTAATTTTCAAGAGAATCATAGCTTATGTTTAGCTTATCATAAAGAGTAAAATTCAAGCCTTTACTTAACATTCCGCATGTCGTATGTCTCAATCAAAATGGCCTGGCTGCTCTCGTCAACCTGTCGCGTTATGTAGCCCCTAACTTGTTCACCCCTGGTGTGCCCTGAGTAACTTTGTGGTCATCCGAGCAAGGACCGCAAATGTTTCGGATAATTTATTTATTTATATAGCTGCAAATGGCCAGGGAAGATTACCCTGGGCAATAAAGCTGAACGTGTGATGTCATTGTGCTGTATTTATATTTGAAGCCGTTTTGCGATGGCTTTATCTTTTGGACGATAGTGAAGATATGTTTTTTTTTAATAGAGCAAATTTTTAGGTACACTACTTTAAAAACACTAGCTTTCCGCCCGCTGCTTCGACCGCGTGGAATTTTTTCTGTCAGAAAAACTTTATCGCGCGGGTCCCTTTTTCAAAAACCGGGATAAAAACTATCCTTCTCCGGGACTCAAACTATCTCTATCCCAAATTTCATCAAAATCAGTTCAGTGGTTTTAGGCGTGAAAGCAAGACAGACAGACAGACAAAGATACTTTGGCATTTATAATATTAGTATAGATAATTAAGTAAGGATATGAAGTCAAAGTCAAACTCATCAATAGCTTTTATTCAGTAATTAGGCCATTTCCAGGGCGCTTATTCAAGTCCCAAATAATATACCTAGCTTGCTAAGTGCTTGGTTGTAAGTTTTGTCAACAATTTCGAATACAGAAAAAAGAAGACATTATACAAGTACTAGCTTTTGCCCGCGGCTTCACCCGCGTGAAATTTAGTTTGCAAAGATCGTCATAAATTATAGCTTATATGTTATTCTGGGTTATTAACAATCATCATCATCATCATCATTTCAGTCATAGGACGTCCACTGCTGAACATAGGCCTCCCCCAATTCTTTCCATGTTGATCGATTGGTAGCTGCCTGCGTCCAGCGCTTCCAATCGCTTGTTAACAATAATACTGTAAAATTTCATCAAAATCCGTTCAGTAGTCTTTGCGTGAAAGAGTAACAAACATGTTGACATCCAGACATCTAGACATCCATACAAACTTTCGCATTTATTTAAATATTAGTAAGATCATGATCGACACATCAAACATTTTATTTACATAAATTAATGAAATTAATACAGAATTTACAGCGATCACGAAAAAAAGAGCCAGTTAAATACATATCAAAACATTGTAAAACTTTCTTCAGGGCATACTCGTATCTTCTCAAATCCGCTCGTAAACAAACATTCTCAAAAAATATTATGGCATCTCACGCACACGTTGCCCTAATATGACTTCGTAAGACCCATAATTCATAAATTACCCCATTCCCAATTTCCTGAGGAAGGTGCTGATGCAAACAAAGCGAAAGAAAAGCCTTCGCACCGGATGAACATATTAAGAGAGATAAAAGCGACCTGCGTTAAAATTTCAGTTCTTTGTAACCGGAAACTGTAGGGCGGGCGCAGACGAACGGATAATGTAATTTATCAACTGGAGCTGGATTATTCTGTGCTATTGATATTTTGTGACAGCCAGACTGTCAATACGGATATCTATTAAGGCTGGGTTGCACCATCTTACTTTAACTTTGACAAACGTCAAAAATCTGTCAAACTCCATACAAAACGCACCGGTTACTGTCATAGTTACCGTTACAGTAAGGTGGTGCAACTCAGCCTTAGAATCTAATTTATAACGTGCATTATACAATTTGAATTTACACTAACGCAAAATTTTACTTTTTTTTTATCCACAACGAGGAAGCTCTTGGCCTGTATGTATCTCACCTGATGGTAAGTGTTGATCAGGCAAGGTGGAAGCGAGCTTCACCCGGAATCCTCAACCACGGAGGAACTGGCTATCTTACCTCTAACTGCCGGAACACAACAATGCTGTTAACATTGTTGTTATGGCGACAGAATTGTCACAGACTTCTATGAATTTCTGACACATTACATTAGAATTGGTACAGTCAGCGTCAAATAGTTCCTGACACCAAGAGTAGCCAGAAAGTTCGCAACACGTCTTTGTTACAATAAGCTTGTGTTGTCAACTTTTTGGTCACTTTGGATGTCACTAACTATTTGACGCTGACTGTACGTAATATGTATTAGAGGAAATAATGTAAACCTAAAAGATAGGAATGTCAATCAACCAATCAAATTGCCCCGTGATAAATTGTTATTTACGTTTCGAATTCTATTTATTTTTAAAAGCAATTAAAATTAATCATTTGCAACCACCCTATCCTTGCTTCTGGCACACCTATTTATCTTTTTGCTTTAATTCCTCACGTCCCATACGTCGCAACATCGTGAAAAGGCAAATACCTATCAACGTTAAATATAATGTATTTTCTCATATTTGCCACTTTCAAGCTTTTAAATATAAAATGACGAGTACCTTGGAAGGAACGTGGAATGTCAAAAGCATTTCCTTTTTGTTAAGGAATATTACGAGAGTTTAAGATGAGCTGTGACAACAAAAGATTTTAAAAATAACTCTGTTTCGCCTTTTTCTTGGAAAATTACAATGGAAAATGGGTATTATTTTGTCACCTTAGAAACAGCTTGACTGAATTGTATTGCCTAACTAAAATTCATTATTATTCAGGCGCATTTCTGTAACTCAATAGAGTTATTAAAAAACTATCATACAAGTCGATAACAAAAATTGAGGCAAAGACATATTCACACTAAAGTAAACACACAATTAAATCTGTTACAATACTAATGACGTCAGCGCGACAAGCGTATACAGAGCCAAATCTTTGCTTGTGTTGATCGCCTCAACGTTTGCTGCGCGACCTATACAGAAGTTACCACTGTCATTCTCTCCGTCACCACAAAAACATAAACTAAAAACAACCCTTTTCGTTCGAAACCTAAAATGTTAACTTATTTCTAAAATAGTCTCGAAGCAGACAATACCAACCGGTCCACTAACGAGGTTGCACTAACTCCTATTTTTTAAACTCCCCGAATCTGCAGCCGTATATCAAAATCGGTTTTCTTGCCAACTGACATTTCGGCCATTTACGGTTAAGCTTGTTTTGTTCCCATCACTGGTAGAGTGCCCCTGATTTATATGTCGGCTTCCAATTAGCTTGCGGAACAGTTTTATTTGTCGTTCTCTTTCTGTTTTCCGCACTTTTGGCTGCGCGGTCCGGGTGTGTTTAGAACTCACGACTTTAATTCAACTTTTTCAAAGAAATGCGAACAACACAAACAAAAGATGCATGACTATAATCCACATCGTAGTAAGGAGTGTTTTCGACCAAAGGACGTCATGATGCTACATACTTAAGGACATGCTACGCTCATAAGGACATGCTGTTTTTAGCATCAGATATTGGTAACATTCAGAATGACATGGTAATGTTTGTTTTAGGTACCTTAAACGTATAATTTGTATGAAATGCAGACAAATATGTGAACCTTTGCGCGAGACTCAAGCTTTTCAAAGACTCCAGCTAACGATTTACAATGATAAAATCGTTAAAGCATTCTGTGATCAACGATAATGGTTCAACACTTTGTATGGCTCAATTCTCTAATAAAGTTTTACGAAATTATTAGTGAGACACATAGAATGAAGAGTCCCAAAATCTTTTTCCTTATTAATAAAAGTTACACCATACTTGAACCCTGTTTAAAGTGACGTTTAGTATGGAAATGTCACTTTAAAACAAAGTTCAACTAGGGAATAACTTTTTATTGATAAGGGAGTTTAGATACAAATTAACTACCCTAAAGAAGAATGACGTTCACGACCAATCGTGTCGTCTCTCCTAAACGTCTTCCACTGCATATCTCCAAAAGTGGTCACACGTTTCCCCAGTAACGTATGTGAGTTTTGATCTGACCAGAAAGCCAGTGGATCTAGGTGTTTTGAGCAAACATCCTGATTAATGATAATGGCTCCGTCACGTTAGGAAGCTAAGATGTATGGGGAAAAGTTAAAAGTGTGGGGTTATTCGGTTTTAGAAATTGCTAATTTCTAGAGGTATTTTGGATAGTCGAATGAGTTTTCCAGGAATCCTCATTTGTGTGATGCTCATAGTAAAATAGCAACTTTGTGTACCTAGGTACTATGATACAAAAATTATTACAAGACACGCTTCGGATGTAATTAAATAACTTTTTGCAGCATCTACTTAGGCTTTGTTGCACCATCTTACTTAGACTAATAACAAACACCGGTCATTGTTTAGTTACGGTTAAAGTAAGCTGGTGCAACTCGGCCTTAACCCACTTACTCCTACCAGGTGTTATAACACCGCTAAAAAGTAGTTCGGAATAACCTCAGATAAATTATAAAAATATCGAGAATTTATTTACTGTTTCTTGTATTTTCTCTTCATTACGAATCAAGCTGTAATTGAGTATGTTCGATATCGCATATTTGCTTTATTTTGTTAGTATTTTACTATTTTGAATTCTGTTATTTAGTTTTGTGCAAAAACGTCTTATAAAAGCTAAGATATTTCATAAACTTGCTAGTAATACCTTAGATTATACTAGTTATTATTTTAGGTACTACTGTTAGCTACAAAACTATAAACTTATGTTTTTGAAAAGCTTTACATTTTTGAGACTTTTTATGACAAAATTACGATCGGTGTTTTAACACCTGGTCGCATAATCGACGTCTAACTTGTATATTCATTAAAAGTTTAGGCCACGATATAAAAGACCGCTGAGACTTCACGAAATAGTGGAAATATTAGAAAACATTGACGACGATGATCAGATAGGTACCGAATTACATAGCAATTTTACCACCAGAAAATGCTAATGCAGAAGCAACAGATGAAGATTCTGGTGAAGAAGACCACGTTACCTTACAAAATCTTCCAGGTTAGCCTGCTTCCGTTTATCTAACTACAGTTACTTATAGCGTTTTCTATTGCTATTTTTCGTGAATTTCCAGGTTCTCAACTTAGAGCCGAGGCAGAAATACAGTACGACAAGTTTTCTTCAGATAA
The DNA here is from genome assembly GCF_963855985.1 of Ostrinia nubilalis. NCBI lineage: Eukaryota > Metazoa > Arthropoda > Insecta > Lepidoptera > Crambidae > Ostrinia > Ostrinia nubilalis. The sequence continues at coordinate 2,322,364 of NC_087101.1, forward strand.
AGAGGATAACATCCCGCTCTCTGAATTTTTTAAAATAAGACGAAATGAATCTAATGATGCCTCCAATGCAGCTAGTTCTTCTGCCATGAAAGTACCTACCGCAATCACAATTATTACAACAATGCAATATAGTGCAAGTACCTTCTGTTAAAGTTTGTGCCAGAATGTCTAAAATATACATGGCAAAGCAGTTATACTCGAAACAATATTTATGAAGAATGGCGCCACAACCAGGGTCTAGTCTACGGAGCTTACAATACATCCCTATGTATGTACTACTGTACTTACGAGTACTACATGCAACTGACATGTAAAATTTGCAAGAAAAAATCAATTTGGTGTAAAAAATGCGCCACGTACTAAAGTATCCTGGGTTATGATTTATGTCTCCACCATCCTCCTACCTCCTCTGAATAAGATTTTGGTATTTTTTAAATAAATGTGTATAACTTACAACTCGTTTTTAACTCTTAAACCTAACAAAATCATAGTATAATTTTTTCTCGTAGTAGTAGTCCATTCTCCGACCAGGTGTTATAACACCACCCATTTTCCGGCTTTTCCAGTTGACCAAGAATTTTTCTAAAATTTTTCTGTGGATACTTGACCTCTATTTAGAAACATACTAAAAATTTATAAAAATTGACAAGGATAAAAAGTTTCAGGAGTATCTGGGTTAAATGCAATTGATAACCAAATTGCTATAGCTCAAACAACAATAGATGGCGCTATGAGTAAATTTACATCACATTACAATAGTTTTTATGACTATCAAGAAATCGCATAATTTGGACTTTAGTAGATACTAATTGTATATTGCGCAGTAAACAATAATTTTAGCAAATGCTAAACTTACGATTTAAATTGTAGAATATTATACAAAGTAAAAAAATAAAATAAAAGGAGTATACTGTGTTTCTATAAGCCCATACAAAAATGTCGAGTAACCTTTCAATGAAAATTCCATAAAAATAATAATGCCCGACCGAATAAATTGCACAGTGAATGAAAAATGTTATTGCATTCTTATCTTACTTCTTCGTTGGGAATGAAATTAATGTCTATTGAGTGAAACTAATAATAGCAGCACCTATTATTTTCATTTAATATGGTTAAAACATTTATTTAAAAGGATCTTTGGAAATCCATACCTACTAAATATTGTGCGAAGACAACATCTCGTTCCGGCTTTTCTGTAGCTATAGTATACAATTTTTTTTATTTTAATGGTAGTTAAGTTTGAGCACTGAGAACAACATAGGTACAATCTTTTTTTAATCCCATCTCATCCTAAAACGTGGTGAAAATAGAGATGGTAGTTTGTATGGGGAATAAATCAATTTCGTTGAGATTTATCTGGGGGCACGGTAGTGCCCCCACCAAGTCGAGCAAAAAAGCGGCACGGCCGTACCATCCTTTTCTCGAAGCAATTCAGGCCATTTTCGACCGCCTGTAACTTCGTTGTGGATAAAACTAGAAGGCTGAATTTTCATTAGCTATGCAGGCATTGTAAAGACACGGTATATTTAAAATTTCATTCAATTTGAACCAGTAGTTTAAGAATTATAACGGGTCAAAGTTACTTAATTTTGTCACTCACTGACTCACTGACTCACTGACTGACTCACCGATCATCAAAATTCTAAGGCACTTCTAGCAGACCTAGAAGCTTCAAATTTGGAATATAAGTAGTGTTTTGGTGTATGAATCAAGGAAAAACTAAAATATTTGGGGGCACGGTAGTGCAACCGCCAATTCGAGTAAAATTTTTCAATTTCGGTCCAGTTTTCTAGATACATAACTGCTGTCTACAAATATATTGACTTGGCCATCGCATGAAAACACGAGCAAATTAAATTATTTAGTGCGATGGCCAAGTCAATAATTTATGTAAAACGTTAAAGATTTCCTGGCCTGGACTTGGTATTACATGGATCTCACAACTTTTTACCGTAGAACAACTGAGTTGTGAGACTTGGTTTTTTTGACAAGTATTGTTTTTGATGGGATTTATTTATTTATTCATGAATAGAACGGTAGTACCAATTACACTATTCAAACAAGACGTAACAAAGCTCAGAATAACATTTAAGTAATTAAAAACAATTTAACTTAACTTCATTTAGGAAAAGTACATAAATCAGATGCGATTATTTTCACAGTAACCCAAACATTCTGCTAGTAACGATGCTAGTGATAATATGTTACGTTAAAAATTTTCTGTCACAAAACAATACACGGATGAAGTCGCAGGAAAAAACGAATTTATATTCGCTTATTAAAGCAAGCTGAACTAGCCAGAACTTGCACACACTGCGTCTACTCAAATACTTAAGTTATTTAGTGACAGCCACTATCCAAACAGTTCTTCATCCGAGGTACATCGCTGTGTTTTAAGTAACTAGTGCTAAGTCAATGTTACAAAATATCGATAGAAAGCAATTTATTTCTTGTATTCTCTAAGTACAGAGAATGTCGTTCTTTTTTTTTCAAAAATAAAGGAATGTTTTCTTTGAGTTTAATTTTCTATCTACAGTATTATGAGTACTCTCTTACATTACAAATCCAGGTGACATTACAAAATTCCACCCTATATTAAATGCTGAGTTACGAGCCCGCTTTACACGGCCAGCTTGAAGCAGTTAGTATCGACAGCTTCAAGCTGCAACTGCATAATTAACCACAGTTCTACGTACACACATGCATGTAACTGCTCGAGCAGTTGTGACTGCTGTTGCTTTTGACAGCACGTTGAAATCTCATCGTCTTCGTGACTATGACTGCATGAGCGGTCCGTGTATGTATACGAGTATTGATCACTAGCTAACTGCTCAAATTGTCCGTGGCTTAAACGTGTCTGTCAGAGGGGCAGATATCGTATATTTCGTTTATTTCTCTCTCCATGTATGTTGCTTGTATTGTATGTTCACCCTACCGTGTAAGTTACAGCTCAGCTATACATCTCGGGACGTGAAATAGGTAATAACTACCTATCTCAATCATAACTTGGTCTGTATAAACCTCTCTTCTTTCTTTGAAAGAAAAATAGCCAGTTACCATAGTCATGGAAGTGTGAATAAAAAAAAATTAAAACATCGATAACAGATGCACCCCCTACCGCGTAAGTCACAGCTCAGCTGCATACATCCCGTGAGACGCGAATAATATCTCGATCTCTACAAAGGCCGCTCTAACTGCATCACGAATGCTTGCGCGAGCTCCCTTTGTACGTTACCATATCTGTGTCGCTTTGTAACGTTAGATACGAAAGGTAAATTCGACAGTCATACGTCCGACTTTTCGACTGTTAGAATACTTTTATCGGTACTTATTTTTAAAGAATATTAGCAATTTATAAATACTACTAATATAATAATCCCGTTAACCACTCGGGGTAAGCTATATTTGTGTTACGAGTGGGTTCACCAGTCTAGTCAGGTTTTATGTAGGTATTTGCAGTTTTTGCAGACAAAAAAAAATATTTTTTAATTTAAGTTTTCTGGAGATGGAATGATTGTATGTTTTATGATATTAATGTGTTTAATAATTGAAACTTATGACTTAAAATAAGTTTTGGTTGACAAAGCTAATATTGGACAACAGCCTACTTATACATTTTTTATTTATTTATTATTTACTTTTGAAAGTCCCCTGTCTTTTGAACAGGACCCTGAATATTATTACCCTCTGTATTATTATAAGCTCTACCTTTAAACCTAGGCGCAGACCACCAACTTATACTTGGCCGATAGTTGGGCCCGATCCTAATTTGTATAATGAATCGGCCAATACCAAATCGGTGTAATGTGCGTACTTTCATACATTTCCATACAGATCAACAGCCTGACCCAACTATCGGCCAACTAAAAGTCGGCGGTCTGCGCCTAGGCTTAATCATTAATACCTACCTATAAATACTCAAGCTTGTCTAATTTTGTAATCTACGTTGTGTTCCAGTATTGAGTATATCTTATAAGAGTCAGTAAAAACTTTGTGCTATGCTCGGAGTTTCGTAGGAGAACCAGAGTGACTGACATAGCCCGCAGAATCGCTAAAAACAAGTGGCATTGGGCGGGGCACATAGCTCGAAGAGCTGATGGCCGCTGGGGCAGGAAAGTTCTTGAGTGGCGACCACGAGCTGGAAGACGTAGCGTGGGCAGGCCTCCCACTAGATGGACCGACGATCTGGTGAAGGTCGCGGGAGGTACCTGGATGCAAGCGGCGCAGGACCGGTCTTTGTGGAAATCCTTGGTGGAGGCCTTTGTCCAGCAGTGGACGTCTTTCGGCTGAAACGAACGAACGAACGAACGAAAAACTTTGATCGTTAAGTCTAATTACTGTAAAAAATACATTTTCTAATCTTAGCATTTGATTTGTTAATCAACCTAACGGTTTTGGTCACTTCGAATTTAAATTGCTAATTACCATTGTCTTTGTATAATAGATTCCCGTCGGAAAGTCGAACCCCATCATTACAAATAAAGTTTTTGTCATACGTAGAGTGAATTTGGTGGGTATTGCCGTAGTTTCATATAGGGTTGTCACTTAAACAGTGACAGTGAAAATTGGAAATATTTTTTCCAGGTAGATTTGGGATTAAATGTTGAACATTTTAAATGAATCTTAAAATAACGTAATCAGGAGTATAATTAATTTGCGACTATACACAGTTATACAAAACGTATGATTTTTTTAATGACTTAACTTTAATTTATTTTAAAATACTTTGTTTATAACCAAAAGTGATTTATACTTAAATAGTTTATTTTGCACAAATAAAAAACGATAGATCGAAGACAGTAACACAGGCAGAACAGGCGCTTATGTAAGAGCTTTTGAACGTGCTGTCTTTGGTAAAATATTTTTGTTTTATCTCTTTACAAAATAGTATTTAAGTATCATACCAAAATCAACAAGTTTTCACACAATACAAATGTATAAAAAATCTAATTTGACAGCCCTAGTTCATTTCTAACCGGTATTATAAATTACATGCAAATGACCAAATGCAAATTTGATAGTGTACCCTTGGAATGGCGGGCCCTCCACCAAACTAGCTATTTGTCCGACCCGACTATGTCATAGAGAAGTATTATTGGGAATATATTTATGACTCCTCGTGGCAGTTATGGATTTTTACTACGGATAATGGAATGGACGTGCAATAACAATAAGAGAATTGACTGGTTTTGTAAGTAAACTTTTTTGGGATGGAAATTATTTTTTTACTTACACACATTAGAGCGTCAGAAGCGCGACAGCAGTGCGGCAGCAGCGTTTTCATAAATCAAGCGCGCAGCATCCGCTGTCATATTTTATACACAATGTAGTATGAAATTATCGGCAGCGCGTCTGTCGGGTGTTTCATCATCATTATCATCATCATCATCATTTCAGCCATAGAACGTCCACTGCTAAACATAGGCCTCCCCTAATGCTTTCCACGTTGATCGATTGGTAGCGGCCGTAGTCGGGTGTTTGTCGTGCTGTTAAAGTCGCCTTGTGAAAGCGCTCTTAGTGCATACCGTGTACCGAATTACAAAGATTTCGTTCTGAGTTTCAATGTTCATAAATAATTGTTCGTTCGTTTCGGCAAAATGACGTCCACCGCTGGATAAATGCATAAGTTCTGTAAGTGCGACCGGTCATATGCTGCGCGCATCCAGCTTAGGTGTTTCCCGCGACCTTTATTAGATCGTCGGTCCATCAAACGTAGAGATGTTTTAATTTTGCAACAGAAAAAATACTTTTGGAATCACCTGTATAAAGGATTTGTGATAGTTGAAACAGTTTATTTTTATTATTAAAATAATTATTACTACCGAACTTTACTTAAAACTGTTATTAAGGAAATTAATATTTGCGTTAGAATAATTTTGGAAATCAATTAACATTATTTATGTAGATAACTCTCTCTCTTTTTTTCTCTCTTCTCGATCTCTTTTTAATACAGTAACATAGAAATGAAAGATCCTGGGTAACTGCACGTTTGTAGTTTAGGGTTTAGTATAAAGTTACATGTAAGTTGCAAGCACAGCTCCATTACATTAACTAACTGATCCACTGAACCATCGCCAGTTCAGTTAGAACGCTAACAAACCGTTTTGTCAATTATTCAATCAAACCAATAAAGCGAAAAACGCAATTTTTTCGTTTGTGAATTTCGCTGAACCGACCAAAGGTAATTTACACCTGCAAAATGCTAGTAATAAAAACATTTTCAGTTCAATATTTTAGTAACCTTTTTAGTACTTTTTAGTAACAATTTCCAAAGCGTAAGTTTAAAACAATAGTTATGCTTACAAAATGAGTTCTAAGTAGGTACTGTAATGCCACGATTCGTTTTTTTACTTAGTGAATTTTTTTTTTTAATCGACCACTTTTATTTCATTTCAAACTTGCAACATTGAAAAGTCGAGAAAGAAAAATACGATCCACCTACCGAAATATTCAGGTGCAAAATTTAATTTCGATGTTTATTAAGAATACGGGCCTAAGTCAAAAAAAGTTAAAAAAAAAAACAATAAGTTTCACCCGTGCCAAGCACAAAAACATAACAAAACAATATTTTTATCAACCGCCCCGCTTATGCCATTGCTTTTTTATTACATAAAATACGGATAAGTCCGCGTAAATTAATTAATAAAGACTAAACAATGGCCGTGGGATCGTATATAAAACGGACAATGGGCACAAATGTGCAGTAAGCTGGAATAATACCAGAGTTTGTGGAATATTTTTTCGGTATTTCTGTTTTTTGAACATGCATTTTGGGATTTTCGGTTCGGAAAGTCTAGTTTTCTTTTGTTTTCTTTGTTGTCTGATAAACAGCGAACAGTTCGCATTGATATTTCACCAACAATTTGGAGATCACTTATTTTGCGTAATAGGGAAATCACAGTAACTTTCAATAAATTAATGTTACTGTGCTCAATTTTTCTTACATAATGTATTGTATGAGATAAGAATTTATTATATTTTATTGTTTGGCAACAGAAAAAGTGTTATGAATTGCGTGACGCGCTAATACAGACTTTTTCAGACAAACAAACGTAGGCGAAACTGCGGCTCTAAGCTAATGTCTGTATAGAAACACTTCCAAAATATTTTTTTATGCAAAACATTACCGTAACCGCAATAATTATTGCTTAAGCTTTATGGAAAATTATGTTATGAGGGTATTGCAGAAAGCACTTATAAATAAGCATTTTACAAAAAAAGAGAGCCCTTTTTAAAAAGGATTTGTAGATTTATTTGTTTATTCTAGAAAAATATTTATACTTACCTTTCTTTGTAATAATGGTAATACTAGAATGCAAGTTGATATGGATAAACAATGTATATCAATCAAATGATCCTTTATCCCCTTCTACCCCTTTCAAGCTTGCCACCGGGGTGGAGGTAAAAAAGAGGTTGGCACTAAAAACTATATAAAACACCATAGTTAAACAGAAATAACAAAAGAAAGCGTTAGAACTCATTCTCCATGTTTTAGTAAACAATAAAGTTTTATTTACTCTTACACAATTTTTAAAAATATCTTTGCCATAAAACACGTTTGTGTTATTAAGATCATCAGAATTTTAATTAAAAACAACTACGTAGGTAGGTAAATAAGTAAAATTTTAATTTCCATCAAGCCTAGTGGCGATCATGTAAAATTCAAACGCCATGTTTTCGCTTGACCCCAGTTTTTCGAGTAAGTTAAGTCAAGTGAGCCTCCCAAAGTAGCAAGTGGTGCCGCCCTATAAAACATAATTACCTCAAAGGGCTCCGTAAGGAAGGCCCGTAGACAACTGGCCGAATAGACAACGCGGTACAGATCGACAACTTGGTTGTGTCAAGGTTTCGGTAGCAAGTAAACAAGTAGGTACTAGGTAGGTTTTAAGTCACAGATCACAAAAACTAAAGGGAGATGTGACAAGGGGGCGGGGCTGTTGTCGCAGCATGCCCAAAAACAGAACACATTGCTCGTGAAAGCAATGATGACAGCAGTGACGTCATAATGTAAACAGTGTGCATTGCTTGCGTAGTACTAAAGATTATTCGAATGTTGAGTACTGATACCGCAGTGGATAATGAGCACATATTTTGATTTCTTTGTGTGTGTGAATTTCAAACTCAGCGCATTTGTTGGCATCTCTCTATATCTCTATGTTTTAAGTGTACGTCTTATTTCATACTAGCTTTTACCTTCACTGAAGTAAATTTTGGTGTGCCACAGAAAGTACATGTCTGTTCAGAGGTTTCAGCGTAAAAATGTCACAATGGTACTTTTGCTAGTTGTATTAGGGCTGTTTTTTTAATCGTCGGATAACTTTTAACTGAATAATTGGCATATTGACGGTTTCAGTATGGGAAATATGTCAAAATGACAAGTTTATTTTTCAGATAAAAGATATCTGACGAATGAAAAATCAGCCCTTAGACGAGTGAGTTCCATAATAAAAAACTTTTTAAGATCTTTGGTCCATTGAGTTCCGATACTGAACCCATTTAGTTTCATATTACCGACCATTTATTCGAAATGAAAAACTAGGTGGACATACAATTTGGTGAAGATCGCGGGAAGCACCTGGATATGGGCAGTGCAGGACCTATTGTTGTGGAAATCCTTAGGGGAGGTTTTTGTCCAGCAGTGGACGTCATTTGATTTAATTTTAAACTATTGAACAAACCTGCTACCTTTATGATGTCGTCGGCGCACTTTGTGGGTGGACGCAGGCCGCTACCAATCGATCAACGTGGAAAGCATTGGGGAAGGCCTATGTTCAGCAGTGGACGTCCTATTGCTGAAATGATGATGATGATTATGATGAATGAACAAACAATTCGAAACGAGGCTTTAGTCAATATGGCGCCTTCTTGCTCTAGTACTGGAGTCTATAGAACTAAGTTGTCTTCGATAATAAGGGTCCGAGTTTATGAAGTGAGTTAATTTGCGAGAGGAACGAATTCAGGCTCGCTTTACGCGTTCTGTATGTATCACGTGGAGTAATAAGTAGACCTTGATGAATAAGATAACTAGTTTACTCCGTGGACCAGGACTAACCTCGGGGTAAATAAAACCTTCCTTTTGAGGGAATAAAATGAGTCGTTTTTTATTTTGATACTTTTTTTTACATAAAAGGAACTTAATGTCAAGAGGGTTGGTTTCATTGAAATAGGGAAAAGAGAGCATACTTTTTGTAACAAACAATTTTAATTCTTTTCTCTTTAAGAATACCAATGTAGATAACTAATCCCATTTATCTGCTGTAGATAGGTAAATAAGTAGGTATGAATAATTAATTACTTACTTTAATATAAAATATTATTCTTGTATAAATGTTATATTGATAAAATTAAATATTATGTAAGAGTATGTACTCAAAAAGTAAGAGCTTGATACGAGTATCTACGCCGCCTTTGCCAAACTTATCCATATCTAGTTCTAGTATTTATTTTCCTAGCTACTACGATATTAATTTGAAACTGCCTACAAACTTGTGGACCATATTATGCCCATGGCATACAGCCTCTATTTGTGTGCCAGGTGCCAATCCGTTTCTATCACGCCAACACTTTTCCTCAACATTAACATTGTATTAAGAAAAGCTTATTTTATCTCTACGCTAGCGACATCTAGCATCAAACATCTCAATTAACTTCTATATCCAGTTTAAGCAAGTTGGTAAACAATACGAAACGTTTTCAACAGAGGACAATCATGTTGTACTGAAATGAAGAAAGTTTTTCACTTACAAATAAAATAATTGTTTTGAAAATGTTCTTGAAGTCTGACAATAAGAAAGGATTTTTATTGACAGATGATAATAATAAGTGCTTTGTTTTAGCCAACATTATAATTTATAAATGGGTAGGTACTATCAACTCAACGTCAAAGTCATTTTACCTCGTGGTTTGCGTTGACTACAATACCAGTACCTCTAGTACGAAAAACTTTCGAGTTCAAGACGAGGACGAATTTTTGTACGTTTCGAGTTCGAACTCGAAACGTTCATTCTTGTTTTATTAAGGATCGTACTCGTTAGCTTAACTTTCTAATTTCTTTCGTCGGCACGCAAGGCCAAGAAGCTTCTTTCGACGAGTCATAGAGTATTTTACAAGTTTTTTTTTATTTAACATGGAATGGTGTGTTCCGTCCGAAACATGCTGCGTTATTTTAAGATGTTGTTATTAAATTTAAAAAAGTAAGTTACAAAGATGAATAATGCTCATAACGCCTCATTAATTGTTTATACGTTTTTGTGTTATTGTTTGTTTAATATGTAAGTATTTAAAACCATTATTATTTATTACCAATCAATATTTATATTGTTGGGTAAACAAATTTCGGAACATCTTTCGTCTTGTTAATGTAGCTGGCAAGCAAAGCGGCGTTATGAATAAATTTAAGTTGCTATAGAAACAATGTTCTGTTGATTGTCACTTGTGTCATCTATACTTATAATAAATCTGTAGAGAGGTCAATTCTGTACATAAAATATATTTTCAAAATAACTATCAGGGGGTGATTAGTGATCGATACTGATGCCAAAAATGCAATCAGTAAAATTTTTGTCTGTCTGTCTGTCTGTCTGTATGTTCCTTATAGAAACAAAAACCACTTGACGGATTTTAACGAAACTTGGTACAATTATTCTTCATACTCCTGGGCAGGTTATAGGTTACTTAGGAATTCCCACGTGATCGGGAATTAGCGGGAAAATCCTTTTGTACGAAAAATATAAACCGCTTAAGTTAGACGCTTGAAATTTGGCATGCAGGTACCTTAGTAAACTGCTTAGTTACAACAGGATATTGCAAAATTCCCATGGGAACGGGAGTTAGTGGGAAAAAACATTTGTATGAAAAAATCTAAACCGCGTAAGATAGACTCTTGAAATTTGGCATGCAGGTACCTTAGTAAACTTAAAGCTTAGTTGCAACAGGATATTGCAAAATTCCCACGGGAACGGGAGTTAGCGGGAAAAAACATTTGTATGAAAAAATCTAAACCGCGTAAGATAGACTCTTGAAATTTGGCATGCAGGTACCTTAGTAAACTTAAAGCTTAGTTACAACAGGATATTGCAAAATTCTCACGGGAACGGGAGTTAGCGGGAAAAAACATTTGTATGAAAAAATCTGAACCGCGTAAGATAGATGAAGGGGAGGTAAAACGAGATCCACGCGCACGAAGTCGCGGGCGGCCGCTAGTAGAAAATAAAAAGAGCTATCCATTGTGTATTCCTACTGTTGTAATAAATTAACCCTTAACTGGTATCGTGGGGGCCGCGCGGCCCCCACGCATGACGTTTTCTTTGATTTCTAAGAAGCTACGCATCGTGGGCAGCCAAAATTTTTGGTATTCTCATTTCGGCGCTACTCGCGTCTGGTGCAGGCGTTTCAGCACTGTATCATTCACCAGGACGAAGATATGCACGTGTTGGGGTCCGCGCGGCCCCCACAATACCAGTTACGTTAGTTTTTTTTTCATGGCAATTTTTATTTGTTTTTTGTTTTCTTGCAGTATTGATGGCTTATTAGTGATAAAACAATAGAAGATACCTAGAACGAAGTTTTTGATTCCAAATTAGTGATTAGTAGCATGTCAGAAGAAGGATATAGTGATACTAAAATTATAGGTCATTGTGAAGACCCAATAACCAATATTCGGTCGATAATGAGGATATTGATTCTGATTTTCAAGTTTTTTCTTCAGAGAGTGAAAATGAAGATGTTGTAGGACCTAGTCAATCCAGCTACTATGAAAAAAATAAAAAATATTACGTAAAAAGTTGTTACTATTATGTAATGTCTTGAAATATATAAGTAAGAAGATTAATTACAATAAAAACTAAATGATTACATAGAAAAAGCCTGATATATATAATTTATGATCATTTATTCAAGTATATAGGTAAAACATGCTTGCTAGAAGCAAACATAGTATGGGGGCCGCGCGGCCCCCACGATACCAGTTACGTATGTCCAATTTACGATACCAGTTAAGGGTTAATTTCGTGGACAAATCTATCTTCTATTTTTCTACTGTAAAATCACACTCAGCCACACGCTCACACACGTCTGACATTGAAAAGACAGGGATTTTTCTTGTTTTGACGTATTTTCTAACCTCTTAGAATGTTATTAGAAGTCGTAATAAAATAATTTGAATATAAAGCTATGTTTTAAAGTAAATAAAGACCATTTAACGATGTTAACATGATGAGACATCGGTAAGTAAATTAAATTAGCAAGTGAAAAGATTTTTTAGTTAAATCATGTAGTTAAATATGTATATTGTAATTCTATCTTGTTTTAGATTTTATGGAATGGAGGAGAAGATTTAACAGCTAGAAATTAACAAAAATCCTGCAAGAGCATCGAGATCTCGCTTTTGGCGAGTGGAAGTCCAAAGGCAAAGTGCAGCGGTTTGCAGTTCTTAGCCTCACTTTTATGGACCTAACAAGACAGGAAAAGAATAGTCAAAGGTATGTTGATTGCAATAATTGAATCTTTATTATTTAAGTAGGTACTTACCTATGCATTCTCTAGACAAACTGAAATGTTATGCCCTTTCATATTGATTGTTAGGATGGCAAGTTAAATTAGTATTTAGTTAACATTACTTTTTCTTTTACAGAGGAAACCCGAGATGATAATATATGAAACCATGAGCAGCTAGCCATTGAAACTCTCAGCAATTTGAATAACAATTTTGATTGATTACCAATCATGTATCATACCTATTAATAGAAAATTAAAACTGTTAGGTACCTATGTTTTAATTGAAATTCAAAATATTGTTTAATGTTTTATAAGTATTTATTAAATAAATTGTCACACATATATTTTGTTTTAATCCCATTAATGTCTATTTGCCCGCAAGTGTTGATGATATTTCTTAAGTGTGCCTAGGAACCTTAGTCCTATTACTTATTCTGTGCCGGAGCTGGATCTTTGTAAGGTTTGGGTAGGGTAGGTACCTGTAATGATTAATAAATGTTGATGAGTAGAATACTATAACATTAATTTTATAGTTATTAGTTTAGGTAAATAAGTTTATTAAGATCTAAAACTTTCTGGCTAAAACACTTACGAGCAAAGGTATGGAATCACCCTGTTGTGTTTTGTTCTGTATGATCTTAAGAACTGAATGCATATGACATTTGTATAAAATAGTTCATGGATAAATCTTATGTAGGCATGAGTACCTACCTACTTCTCCGAGTATGTTGGGGGTATTGAGAGCATTGGTTAAGTAATTCCAAATGCTTCTTCATACCATCAGTGCCTTGGTAATACCAAGGCACTGATGGTATGAAGAAGCACGATGGGTGCCTGGAACAAAGCCGCAATAGCCATAGCAGCAGTTTTCCGATTAAGTGATTTTAGTAAACTGCGGGTCCCTATACACCTGTTGAATTTTTTTCAGTATTTTATCTTTGAAACTGCCTGATTTACCAAAAGCACTATGGATATTGAATCGTTATTCCCATTCACCATTTAAAATTTGTTGACCGGAATAATCGTGCCATATACAATGTTAAAACTATTATTTAAATCTTCTACAAGCAAACGGCTATTACTGTATCCTTCAGATCAGCGCCCGAGGCTGCAATACACTATTGCTGTTTGATTAATTGCACACTTTTTACCGGAATAAAACCACAATGGACTCTTACGGAACCGACTTTCAATGTATGAAGCGGCAATATGTATTTCTACCTTTTTTAAAGTATATTCTAAGCACTATAACCTTATGCACATTTAGTGTTACTCCAGAAAAAATAACGCATCGTTTGATATACAAACCGTTTTGATACGCCTCGTAGTTTAGAATTATTCAAAATTGACACTAAATCTCTTCTCCTGTAAAATTGTGTTTTGTCGATTGCGGCTTTGTTCCAGGCACCCATCGGTATGAACTGGATGCATCTTAATGCATAGCACATAATATAACCTGTAATAATTATTATCTATCAAATGACAAAGAAATCATGTGGTATGTAGAGTAGACAGAATGTATGAATAAATTATGTACTTGCCTTGTGTTCCAAGGACACTCTTTTTGTTGCCATAAGACTATCTTTCCGGCAATTTGTCACATAAGTAGGTATCTTACAGGGCAGATATGTACCATCCCAGACTGCATCCCTCTTAACATCATGTGCGATTGTGGTCAAATACCTGCCTTGTTATGCATAAAAAAATAAAATAAAAAAAAATCTACTAAAATGCAGGTTTATTGACTTTGAGGCGGTATCGCTGCAACAACCACAACATCAGGATTTAAGTTTTTCCTTATTATGTTGCCCTATTAGATATGAAATAAACAAACATTAGGAAAAATGTCCACAAAATATATTTTTTTACTCACTGTTGGGATGCTTCCTAATCTCTTAACTTAAAGCATCTAAACAATCTAAATGATGCCAAACAAGGAAATAAATTCGCCGACCACATAATCTCCACATTTAAGCCTCAAAAACACGTAAAATTTATATCAACGTAATCTTCTCACAACAAAATTGACAGTGACACAACATTCGATGATTTCAACGACAACGAAACGACCGTTGATTGTCAAAATTAGGTTCGTACTACGTTATTTCATACAAAATCCATCTTTCGTCACGCCTAGTATTTGAACTCGATACGAAAGAAAATCGAAAGTTAGGTGTTTTTTTCTTTTTATGACCTATAGGGGGCGCTGTTTAATTTTTCATACAAAATTTTTCGATGGCACTTTGAATACGCAAACGAAACGAACTCGAAAGTTTTTCGTACTAGAGGTACAGTTGTGGTTGCAGGTTCGAGGACCGTTTGGAGCAAAAAAAGTTAATGCGATTATTCACAAAAAAGCTTTTTAAACATTATTTTGATTACTACATTAATCTAAATATTACTATTTTAGGTATTATTTAACTACTTTTTAGCTGATATTTATTTTTTATTTTTTTAATAGTATCTAGTCCTTAATTGATTTTGAATCATAAATTACCTGATACAGTTCAAAATTCATCGAGGAAATAGTACGTCAGTTGATGCAATTTGATGGGTATTTCAATAAATAAAATAGGAACTCCTACTCTCATTAAACATAATGACTGTGCCTTTGTTCTGGAATATCCTGGAATTTTATTCACATTCGTATTATGTTTTGAACAAAGTCTGTTGGTAACAGGATTTAATTATGTATCTAATTAGGTATCACAGAAATTTCCTGGAACCAGGTGTTTGAAGTATGTTTTCAGTAATTTTAACACTGATATTAATATAATTTATCATAAATGGTCTACTTTTGGTACGGCTTAAAGAAAATATTGTTTTAAATTTTCATGGTCACATCAAAATTATTATTATTGACGGGATTGCTACCATGTAGGTACCTTAATTTTGAGTTTCCGATATTTCGGCACTGTTGCAAGCGCCAAACGGAGTTACTCCGTGAGTCCGTGACCATGGCTTAAGGAAAGTTCACAAAAGTAGATTTATTTATTGTTTACTACTTACAACATAATATCAATCCATCCTTAATTTCAGTTTTAAATTAACATTAGAAGCTGCAAAACCGTTTATTTTTTTATTGAAATAAGTAATTATTGGCCCTACAATTTGACCTGTAGGCAGAGGTACGCGACGCGCCATGCTTGTATCGCGCCATTTTATCGATTTTACGAAATACTTAATTTACCCATTCATTTTGTCGTCTAAAATCATCGAGAAGATTTTATCACGGGGCTCCTCCTAGCCCGGATGAAAGTATGTTGTTTTCTTTATGTTACTAGATTAGTATCTAGTTTTATCAGAATATAACACACACTGCCAGTAATCCGCGTTCGCACATAAAATCACCCATTTAAGATGCAGCACTTTGTTCTCGTTACCCGACTGTACCTACGCAGTTCAATACGTTCCAATTTTACCGGTAATACCGGTATACCGGTAAACCCATTTGGTAAAACGTTACGTAAGGCTAAGGCTACACTGGTGGAGAGTATCTTGCCATAATTGCATAAAAAATAAGTAAGTATTTGATAGCCTATAATATGTATGCTTGAGTTTTAATCCAGTTATGACAATAACATTCTATTGACGATGACGATGACACACGAAGTTTTATGACGCTTGTAATAAGTGCAATTTTGTTTAATAAATCAATTTTCTGATATTATTATGTTGCTGATATGAACAAAAAGCCTTAAATCGCTTATAATAAAAATGTCTTATAACCAATAAATGAGGGTGCAAACCAATCTCATGTGGCCCTGCTGAATAGACCGACGAACTCAAGAGGAAACATGTAGTGAACATCCATATTAAAACGCCCACTTCTCAATATTTTAACATCTATTTCTAAGACGAAGTCTACATTTCTGGGATAATGTCTTTCTGCCAGTTACCGTAGAGAATTCGGTGCAGTCTATCACAAACATCTATGACATGTGTCTCCAGCCTAATAGTAACTTTAACAGAACCGTATTCAGGTATTGAACGTAAAATGCGGGGTTCAATCGTATTCCGAATAGCATTGGTATTTGGGTATGTTTCCAAATAGCGGACTGGTTTGGAAGTGATTAAGCAAATACCAAAAATTTGTATAGGATTATTATGGGATTGCTTTTGAAATGCATGTCCTTGGGCAATGCGATATGTACCTATGAGTACAGTCACACATCCCAAATAGTGAGCGTTGTATGCTGTTGCAATAGGGGCTATTATGTGAAAATATGGTGCAAATGTCATCATGCCCTTGGAATGGTGGTAGGTAAGTAAGTATGCCATGAAAAATAAAAGCAAAAAGAAAAGAAATCAAACAGCAATAATTTTCAATGAAGTAGTTTGTGTCTGTTTTGTCTAATGTGATAGAAAAAGGCTTCCAGCGCTTATTTCACTTACGAAATAAAATTTTTTGAAACACCAAATTAATTATCAACTTACGCAAATAACTTTTATTATATTTTTTTAGTAATTCGTTTATGACATTTATTTTAAACGTCGACGTAACGGACATCCTGTCTGATTTTGGAAAAAGGTCTATAGGTACGAAAATTACTGAGTCTATTAGCATATTTTTCAAACATAAAAATATAAAACGAATAATTTTATCATTCAAAAACAACAAAACTTTCTTAAATATTATAACACCAAAATTTAGGCACTTGAAAACTAGACGGCCATAATTTTGGCATGGCATGTTTGTTCCACATAACAATTTGCATCAAACACTGTAGTATGTAAACTTTTGGCTTATCGCTCGTTCGTATGAAATATGAAGAGACACATACGTTATCAGTAAGGATGCGCCTCGGTTACGTATACAGGCCGCGCCAATGGACTTACGCCCGTATTCCCAAACGTTACTATGAGGTCTCACAGTGCACGTGGACGCACAGGGTGATTCACGAACCAATCATAGAGCTCTATTTAACGCTATGCGCTCGATTTGCTGCTTTACTTAAGCAAGCATAGTTTGTGGATCCGGCTGTCATCATAGTTTGTGCTTAGCAAAATACGTTGCTTGTAATAACGAATGTACCAATAAATAGTCTGTCTCTTTTAAAATATCTTGCGCTTCTAGTGCAGTCCATGAGAAAGGTCACGATTAGCTCTATCTATTCGTGAAATCCACATGAAAATCCATTGAGCAGTTTTTATGTTTATCGCTAACAGATAAACAAATATGGCTAAGGACTTTGTTTTATAAAATTTTGTAATAGTGATTAATTTGAATCAATCAATAATAATTAGATTGATTGCATTCTCTTTTTTTTATTACGGAATAAAAATAACCATGCGGAATTTTATAAATTAATTAGGTATACCTATCCTTATACTAGGTAAGTACACGTTACATCACTACGTTATGACTTATAGTGCCATTATTGTGCAAATTTCGTGCTTTATACGCGTTTATCGCATAGCAAGGTGAAATGTTTGTATTATACAGCAAAACATGCTGTGACAGTGTGCAAACGTTTCGTTTGAACCATTTACTCGTAATCTCGGTTTCTGGGAATGTTAAACAAATGTTAAGCATGCAAAAAGTTTGGTAAGTTTTATAACGGAAGATACTCGTATGTTTAAAGGTTCATTATTTCATTTTAAACGCCTTAGTGGACCAGTTCTAGTGGGTTGAGAGCACAGATCACAGAAACTAAAGAAAGATGTGACAAGGGGGTGGGGCCGGTGTCACAGCAATATGCCCAAAAACAGTAAACAGTTTACATTGCTTGCGTAGTACTTTACTGATCGTGTCGTTTCGCACCAAGATTAAATTATGTAGAGCTTCTTGAAAGAGCTTACGTAGGTACCTACTATGAATTTCTTAAAAATATTGTTAAGTAAAACTTGCATCACCTAACTTTGACCGTAACTATGACGATAACCAGTGTTTTTTGTATGGAGTTTGACAGATTTTTGACGTTTGTCAAAGTGCAACAAAAAAGATGGTGCAACCCAGCATTAGTCAGTTAAATGTAAAATATCAGATGCGTGTGCAGTTGAATAAAGTATTGTTTGCACACCGACTGCCATTGAGTGCAGTATAATGATTCGACTGCAATAATTGCGAGCGTCATTATCGCGATATACTGGCTACGCGGTTTTTTAATTTTGCGTAAAACCCAGTACACATGGGATTAAATTAACTGGGAAATTAATGCTTTTACTTGTAAAATTTCAGGTCAGAACTAAATAATGACAGTATGAAACATCATGTAGGTAAAGCAATCAATCAAAACGTATCATTGAATACCATAAATCATATTAATTTTTAGAAACTAAATAGGAGAGGCACTTTTACATGAGCCTCATAATTATACACATTTTTTTTTATCCACAACGAGGAAGCTCTTGGCCTGTATCTCGCCTGATGGTAAGTGACGACCAGGCCGAAGGTGGAAGCGAGCTTCACCCGTACTTAACGTACTTACTTACCGATTATTTACTTGCTACCGCTACTTATGTCCTCAGCCTTACAACTTAAAACACAATTCGCGAGCAATTACCGGTATCAGACGCTCGTGTGTGTTCGCCCGCGTTCGGCGAACAGCGCTATCGCGAGATACGGCGAGCGTGCTCGGGAGGTAATAAATTTAGTACCCACTAGCGGCCGCCCGCGACTTCGTACGCGTGGATCCCGTTTTACCCCCTTCATCTATCTTACGCGGTTTAGATTTTTTCATACAAATGTTTTTTCCCGCTAACTCCCGTTCCCGTGGGAATTTTGCAATATCCTGTTGCAACTAAGCTTTACGTTTACTAAGGTACCTGCATGCCAAATTTCAAGCGTCTAACTTAAGCGGTTTAGATTTTTCATACAAAAGGATTTTCCCGCTAATTCCCGTTCCCGTGGGAATTCCTAAGTATACTATAACCTGCCCAGGAGTATGAAGAATAATTATACCAAGTTTCGTTAAAATCCGTCAAGTAGTTTTTGTTTCTATAAGGAACATACAGACAGACAGACAGACAGACAGACGGACAGACAGACAGACAGACAAAAATTTTACTGATTGCATTTTTGGCATCAGTATCGATCACTAATCACCCCCTGATAGTTATTTTGAAAATATATTTCATGTACAGAATTGACCTCTCTACAGATTTATTAAAGTATAGATAGAAGAAGAAGATAGATAGATAGATAGATAGAAGAAGATAGATAGATAGATAACTACCAAAAAGATACGGTTTGCATAAGGAGAAAACATAAGTTTGGGGAAGTGAATTTATACTGTAAGAAGTGCCAAAGAATTTAATTATAATTTTGTTTTTGAATGCAATTCAAAATGTAGAGATGCAACGATGGGCACGTGAAGTGAGAGAGTGCCGTGCACCGGTGGTAAAAATCCACTTTTAGTAAAGAGAAAAATGAGATAACTACATTTGACTTGACCATGAAGCAATAACTTCTGAATAAATTGTTGATTTAGGTAATATCCATATTCTAAATTTATATTCTATTCTGAGGTAGGTAAGTAATAGTATTTTTGTTGGCAAACAAAACTTGAAGCAAACCAAATTGTAAGCGAAAGGAAAGCCCAAAATAAACGACTGCTACAAGTAACTCAAACTTTAAAACAGTAAGATTGACGTTAAAAAGTGCCTTTCTAATATTTAGCTCGTACCTAAAGGCTTTTACAGACCAAGCGCTTTATGATTTTTTATTTCGTTATCTTATAATATTACATTTCCTATTTTGGTCAACGTAAAGCTTTTTTTAAGATATTGTCATTGCTAGTATTTCATTACAATTTGAAGTTTATCTTTTTTGCTATTCAATAAAGCTTTTGTTAAGATGTCATTACAAATTGAAGTTTATCTTTTTTGTTATAAAGTAGCGCATCTATACACACAATCACATGATTGGAGGTAAAAAAACGTAAAAAATAGTAGGTATTTGAATTACAAAATTAATAACCAAAAATTACACGAGGGGTAGAAATTAAATTACATTTAAATCTAGTGTATTCTTAGCCTTAGATTCAGCTAGTTATTAGAATTATATTAACAGTGACTGTGAATTTTAGATATGTGTTTCTCGCGATAACCCTCGCCGTACTTGTAAGTACAGTAAAAATTAATAAGAGAACAACCGAATTGAGAACTCCTTTTGTTGAAGTCGGTTAAAATAGCGTCTTGAAAAAGCCAAGCCTGTGAACCCTCCAAAAACCGGGATATCATCGTTAAATATTCCGGCAACTAGGTGAACCCGAAAATTAATAAACGTCAATCAAAAGAGTGTTTTGTTGTACAACTTCTGCGGCGGGAATAAAAATTGAACAGTTCAAAATGGGTTTTTAACTTTCTTTGTCTCATAATTTCGCCTTGTTATTGGAGTTTTTTGGCTTATTTTATGAAGAGTTCAGGTCATTGAACTGAGTGACAAATGGGTCTGATTTTGTGGAAACTAAGATTAGTTTGAAATAACTTTCATCCACGAAATTCTCAGAACTTCCTTAAGTAGGATTTATAGAATTGAAGGAGGCGTTATTTTTCAACACCAATACTAATTCCCTAACTCACTTGTATTAAATGTACTGTATCTTTATAAAAATAGAGTTTCCCAGATTTCAAGAATGATAATTCTGGGGAACAGTCATTTTGCGGCATGGTAGTTTAGAGTCAATTCTGTATGCGACTAGTGTGCTGAATACTAGAAAAATATTAGATTTGTCAAATTGACTCTAGATCTTGAGATAAATACTATTAACTATTTATATGAAAAAAACCAAAATAAAAATACCAATCTGTATAAAAAAAATATTTACACTAAGATCCTATTTAAGAACGATATAAAAATTAAAAATATATTTGCTTTTCATCAAATAATAGAAAAAAAAAATACAAAAAGCTTTTTCTGTAAGCTTTTATGTTATGGTTTTGGTCAGGAAAATTCCATAATAATTATGGCAAAAGTAATCAGCCATCATCTGGCGGTCCCATTGACCGTGGATATCATTCTTCCACTATCCTGATGTTCTGGTGGAACCGTTCTGCTTATTCCTCACTGTAATCACCCAGATTATGGGAGAACCTGTCCAAATGGTTATTGTAAAAAAAATAATTTAATTCTCAAATTAGCTCCTTATGTGTAAAATTTTTAAAACAATTTAGCAAACAATTCTGAAAATTCTGGTGCTCTATGACTCCCCAAATATTGTTGACTACTAAAACAAAGCTTAGCCATGCTTCAGATTTAATTTGTGTTTGTGGTTTACAAATACAGTGTCTTATATAAGAGTACGGATTTGCGGTCAATCGAATTTATTTTTTCCGTATTCAAACGGATGTTTCAGGCAGGACGTAAAGGACTTTAATTTGGCTGACTTTTGATTAATTTTAGTGATTAGAAAGCTCAGTTCATATCTTTGGCCTTCCAAATTGAAGTCCTTTACGTTCAGCTTGACTCCAGTATGGCAAAGAGTCTACACAAGGCTTGCAGACGATATTGGACCCCCAATATTTATTCTTTTATGGAAGTTTTATACCAAAGTATGCTTGGTAGGTTTTTATCACTACCTCCATGATCTTATTTCTTTGCTTTTGTAAGTTTAGAAGCCAAATATTAACAAAAACTGTTGGGGTTGTAAACGCAAGGTTTTTATAATGAACTCATATTTTTTTAGTCAAAAAGCTCTTTAAAAATTAATTTAAAAGACACAAACTGATAATTTCAAGGTCTAGTAGCTGATTACTAAATTGTTGTAACTATATCTACACTAATACATGAGTAGAAAATAAATCTTAGTGGGTATAATCAAATTAATATAAGTTTAGGGAGGGTCGTTTAATTTTTTTCATTGATTTCTTGCGTCTCGTTTATCTCAAGAACCAGAGTCAATCCAAAGAAAGTAAATGTACACCATTTATGTCTAATACAAGTGTTTACGAAATCCATTAACAAAATAGATGCCGCAGATTTTTTTATTTTTTTTGTTCCTCAGTGTAATTAAAATTAAAAAATGTTTAGTATGATGAGCCATTAATACTTTATACAATAATGCATAAACTAGCGAAAAAAGCAGAGTCCACTAACAAAGGTATGTCTACGCACGGACATTGCCCGCGGGCGGCGCGTGACCGGAGGGAGCAGCGAGCGGGCGGCGAGCGTTAGGTGAACGAACGAACAATGTTCGGTTCGCGAGCGAACATCCACGAAGACGACGCACACTCGCACACTCTCTTCAACGACTTTGCACTAAACGGTTGCTATGGTAAATTTATTTCGAATAGATTCTAATTTTATACAATCCACTTGTTATTTTATTTATCAACTTTCACTTTTATTTATCTATAGTTATTATCGAAGTAACAGGTAACTTGACATAAAATATCCAAAGAGTTATTGTAAGATTTCTCTATTAATACTTATGTCTTATAATCAGATCAACCTATGATAAAATATAACTTCAGTTATGGTTAGTGAACATAACAGGAACCCTGTCCCTAGACCTAACATCTGATTAAGTATTGACCTTCCGTATAGCAGAGTTGTTAAACTAACTACGAATTAACATTGTTAGCCAGCTCGTTACAAGTCAGCTCCACTGATTTGTTAGAACTCCGACTTTGTTATCCTTAACTGTTAGTTTGTTACCGTAACTGCTGTTGTTAGGTCACGTATAGGGGAGTTAATGCGATTTTTGGAATCCAATTATTGAGGTCTGGAAAACACTTTATGTGTAGTCGGAAGTGATTGAAGGAAAGTTCTGTGAGATTCATTATTTAGTGCGGAATGTCCGGTTTTGAAGGGTGGAGGAAAATTCCGTTGATTTTAGAGCGTTTTTGAAACAAATAAATACAGTAACAAAAAATAAAGGTTGTGTTACCTGCTACAAATAATTTTATATTGCTCTTCTGCTAAAAATATTGTATCTAAGTTATTATTAATATCCATAATAATTAAATTACAATAAAATCTATCATGGTGGCTTCACTACGTGGTGATAGTCAGAATAGACTATCAAATTCCATACTTTACTAAAACACTGTTGGATTCATCAAAAACATTAAAAGATCGATTAATTACCGAAACCATACATTAATGAACTGTTTCTTTATTGTGTAAATCTGTTTACGAAGTAAAAAATTAATAAAACGATATCAATTTACGAAATATGCCCTCCGTATGACACTTACATTTTTAACCAAACAAGCTTTCAGTAAATGAACAACGGCCTGGGGTCATTTCAGCAATTCACTTAATTGCCGATTCGGCCACTCAATCCTGGGGTCCTATTTTGTACGACGATAGAAACTCGTTCTGTTAGAGATTTCCTTATTTTGTAACTAATGCTCATATTATTTTGTGAACGGTCTCTTGAAATATTTTTATTTTTGATTTTGATTTTGTGAACCGAACCGTGAAACCAAGCAATTGAATAATGAACTGAAACTGAAAATCCGGGAGTACGCCTTTGTCTTCGGGTTGATAGATAAATCCTAAATCCGACTCGATTTAATACCTGATTGTTGATCGATCGATTTAAGGCCATAGCACACTTATCAACCTGGGTTGATAAGTTGATTGATAAAGGAAAACCTTAAATGACATCTATATTTCAATACATTGATAATAAAAACAAGCTCAATGAAATAAAAAAAAACGTATTGTATCACATCACATTTCAACTATACTCAACATCAAATAAACCGCACCTTCCGTGACGCGAACTTTAAAGATTTTCTTCTGACACAATCATAGTGCCCCATCAATATTGGTGTTGTTTGAAAGCCCAATAAATATCCTTTAAGAAAAACACATTTAATTTCTTAATAAATCATTAAATATACCATAAATGTGACTTGAAAAAAGACCTCACTTTGGGCTCACCTCTGGGATCAATTAGACCAAATTTTATGGTTATAAAACCAAATAATGACCACACGTGTCCTCTTTAACAGATCGATAGCGATTAATCCTAACTTAACAGTTTTATATCCATAAAAGTTGGCTCAAGCGTAACTACCTATTTTTTGAAGAAGTGACTCTAGATCCTTCTAAAGACACATTTTTGGGGTAAAAACGTCTCCTTGAATGAAATGAAGGTTAGAACTAGGCTTTTAAATGGTGCCAATATTGGTGGGAAGTGGGGATGCATACGTTTGAAAGGGCTTGTCGCGGGAGGTGCGATTTATTTGATGTCGAGTGTAGTAAAGCGACTCCATAACAACTTAAGACTTACTCCCGTATTCACAAACGATGCTTGCTTAAGTGAAGCTGCAAATCGAACGCACAGCGTTGAATAGAGCTCTGCGATTGGTTCGTGTGTGAACTTGTCCGTCCACGCGCACTGTGAGACCTCATAGTAATGTTTGTGAAACGGGCGTTATCTCTATGAAAGTTGCAAATGCCTTCACGAGCTTCAATATACTCAATAATGCACGGCTGATTCAGATAAAACCGCTCCGCAGCACGAGTACGCGTAATTTATTTATAGGCCAACACAGCATTGAAAATTTTTTTCACGGTAAAAAAGTTTGTAAAAGTTGAATTTTATAAAAATAGAGTTAGGCTGAGTTGCACCATCTTACCTTCATCATCATCATCATCATTTCAGCCACAGGACGTCCACTGCTGAACATATGCCTCCCCCAATGACTTCCACATCGCACAGTTGGTAGCGGCCTGCATCCAGCGCCTTCCTTTTCTTTATCATCTTACTTTAGCACCAAAAAACACCGGTTATCGTTATAGTTACGGTTAAAGTGTGTGTGGTTTTAATAAACCATGTAACAATAATGATGTAATCACAGGAAATGATATTTGTGTATAAAGATTATTTATTATTTATTTATTTATTATTATTATTAAGTTAGATTGTGCTCCTAAGCCTTAATTGGTTTCGGTTCAATTTTATTGAAAATAAAATACCCTTTTCAAATTAGCTAATAGAATTTTAGAAAGTTAAGCGTGGAGTTAGGTACGGAAGTATGGACTAAAAGATAAGCCTAGGTAGTTCTAGATTTCCCTTTAGATACCGAATACGTTAAAATACAGGGTGTTAGAGACTAATAAATCTAAATGTTGATTCAGAACAATGTCCTGCACTCAATATTATTAGTCATGACGTAGAGATTTTGATAAAAAAAAAGACATATTGCAGTAATATTAAAATTTTGAAACCCCTTTTTGTAAGTTTTGCCTCTCCGACTGAGATTTTTTCTTGGAAAAAAATACTTAGGTATTACAACTACCTACATTAAATGACATATTTTACAAATAATGAAAGATTCCTATGAATTTTTCGAAAGAAATATCCACCGACTTTTAAAGTTAAGCAAACTCGTAATGGCGTGGTCTGGCCATGGTCAAACTTAAACTATTGGAGTTTTTTCAACTTCCCTCACATCCTGTATATCATACCTACCGAAAAAGTTTCTCCGATTAAATAAAGTACAGTCGTTCACAAAAATTGAATCGCGCCTCTTGACTACAGAATAAATCCGTTGCACCCTTGTCACGTCCAAATAAGTGGCCGAAGTTCTTCAGGGGTTGTCACAGAGCATAGAATTGCAGAACATTACTCGGAACAAATCTTATTGTATTCTCCAAAACCAGCTAACTAGACTGTCACTATCCACAAAAAAATATAACAATGAAAAAGTAAAATCAAATAATATAAGTATACTCAGAAAATATTCAGGCGTCAGTATGTACGAATTGTGATGTTTATATTTATGGGCACATAGACGACAAAATGTCTAATTATAGAATGGTTATGTAGGTATCGTTTCTTAGTATTAACGTAATAGCTTATCAGCAAACAAAAATAATAGGTTTGTTTTCATCCCGAGTGTATTATGCAAAGAAGTGTGACTCACAAAACAAGTTACAGTCATATTTAGGCACAGATAATAATCCATATTTTTATTTACGAGTAAGTTTACGTTTTTTATTCGCAGAGAGAGTTTTGTAAAAGACTACTGATGTTTTATTGTAATTCATAGGGAATTACCTATATTATAAGTTTTTAATTTGACACTGTATTTTTTAAGCTGTGGTCGTGCGCTATCTTGGAGGCGATCTCGTAAATTTTTCTAATCTCCCGACAACGCCTTTTCTTTTAGACTGTACCGGTTTCTTGGAGCTTACACTGGAACGAGTTGCTAAATGATTTTATTTTCAAACCCACTAGAAATGAGAGGGTATTTAATAATTAATTAAATTTAAATTGTATTTATATATTTAATTTGTATAAAACTTACTTCTCTCATCGCTTCTACTGTTTCTTGGGTCCTTCTTTGTATAATGCTCTTCACCATAATTTAGATCTCCACTCCTTGCCAAAATTTTATTGTAAGTACAAGGTCTCAAATTACTTGCAATCCTTGACGTATACTGAAACGGAAAACCTGCTTCAACCAATTAGGTAACTGTAATATGGGCAGATGGTTCATTACTAACACACACGCACACTCACTCACATACACTCACACTTACATACACCTACACTCACATAGGGTAATTCCAGGATACATGCCCCAGTGGGATAGGTGCCGCGATTTTAAGTACACTATGTTACAAGCAACTTAGCCTAAAGTTATAGTACGTATAGTAGAAAGGGACCTCCCCGTACCACTTTTCGCCTCGCAAACCATCAAAGAGTGGGTTCGTTTAGCCAGTGAGAGCAAAAATCTTCCGCGGCCAAACCTTAGCGAGCGTCGAAATAAAATTGGTAAGTATCTTTTAATGGATAATTTTTTTGTCAGCTGTAAAATGAAGCAGATTTTTATATAATTTGATAGACTATCTTATAAATTAGACGGGATAGCTATGTTTAATTCGATTTTTAGTGTTATTATATTTTTTATTAAAAAAGGCGCCTATCCTATGCTAAAAGGATAGTTGCCTAATTTTTTTTGGGTATAGATGCCCTTAGGGCCGTTTCCCATGCACCTAGGGGCATCTATCCTAACTTGCTCTTTTTGTCACAAGTAGCAAGTAAGAAGAAAAAAGGAATGTAGTACGGCTAACCTTAGGAAAGTAATAAATAGGGTGCCCTTCTGATCGAATTACCTTTTTACCCGACTGCGCTAGTAAATGTTTTTCGGGTGGATGTACTATTTTTAATAAAAAATATTAAATTTCATTTTTAATTCATTTAATAACAAACAATCTTAAATAATAATACTTGGCTTGTGTGATTTCAAAATGCATTTGATCCTTAGAATTCAAAAACTGTATTAACGAGTCATCTATCCCTGCATCAGGCATCTATCCTTTGAAGCAATCATACAGTGAGTCTTCTATCCCCCACATTAGGCGTCTATCCCACTTTTTAGAGGTCAATTAAAATGGTATTTACTCAGAATCGGTATAAATTAAACTAAAATAATTATAGTAATATCATAGACGAAAGACCAAAGTTTACAGACACTAAGGTCAAATTGTTGATAAAAACTTACTTACTGAGTTACAGAGCTGTTTCAAAAAGTGGGGCATCTATCCTGGACTTACCCTACACTCACACTCTCATTACACTCACTCTCACATCACTTACACTTCACCTTATACACACTCTCTTTCAATACTCGTCTAGATTTTTGCCTAGTTTTAAAATAACTTTAATAAATTCTATGTGCTCCGGCCATTATCGAGAGAGGAGAGTACTGGCGCTCTGTAGTACAGGCTTCTCGCCTAGTTCAGACTCCAGTTCTCTCACAATCTTACCCTGTTCAATTAGTACATAGCAATTTGTGTTTCACTGTATTATTGGATTGTGAAAGAAAGAAATAAATGCTTATTATTATTATTATTTCTATTTGTTACACCCAGTGGGCAGTTCAGAGAAGTAAGATTTGTTTTGGCCGTAAGAAGACCGTTAATATTATCTACATAAAATGAGGTAGAGTTGCACCATCTAACTTTAACTTATAAAATTATAACGACAACCGGTGTTTTTTTTATGGTGTTTGACAGATTTTTGACTTTTGTGAAAGTTAAAGTAAGATGGTGCAACCCAGCCTAAGACACGGGTAAAATGCTTTATTGATTTTATTTCAATGCGGTTTAACCACCTATGATTTCAGAGTTGCAAGAACTGTAGACCTAAGATGCGCGCCGTGATAAGCGGTTATTATCACACCATTTTATCGATTTTTTCCATACGTTTTTGACGTCGATAAAAGTTATCACGGCCTACTGGACACTGAAATAGAGCTAACTTAATTACCGACCGAAATGTTACCTCCAAAAATCGAGCAACTACCCCGCCTTTCCTTGTTTCATTAATTACACCCCAATATATCTCAACCGTCGATAAATTCAAGTTATCTCCCGATAAAAACACATGATCGGACGTACCCGGCGTTATGTGTTACAACGCGTGAGTGTGCCAAGGTTATAAATCTTACCCTTTTCACGGTAGATGGAACCTTTGCGCAGGAACGTGACGCCCGATACACGATGGCCCCGATAATTTTTGTCAAACACATGGCATATTTTACGGTCTGGTCACATTGATTTTTACGGGCGTACGTCTTTTTGAGGGAAGTGTTGCTGGGATACAATAAAATTGTATGTTTATAGGTATTACCAATATTTAAATACTGTGATCTTTGACGTGGCTATCTACCTATCAGCATTCAGCTTTGTGGACCATTCAAAACTTTCATCATCATCATCGGGTCATGTAGTCACCACTATTACGAACACTTACTAATTTGCTAAAGCCAAACGGAGCATTTCGGCATCCTATTGTACTAATTATAAGAAATTCTAATAAGTAAATAGACACTGATGATGAAAATTAAATACCTACCTTAAAAGTATTGTTAACAAATAGGTACCTGAAACAAATACACAAAAATATAATTATTATAATTAGTAAATAAATAATATTAACCTCTATAAAGCCTTAAAAGAATATAATACTTTTTTTGGTAAATACGTCACTTTCTTAAACAATTGCTAGTATTAAGTATTAATTGTGAAAAATTTAAACGTTAAAATATAGGTATTATCAAAGTTTATGAGCTGCTTTCAGGGTGACATTGATGTAACTAATGTCAATGTCACCATAGAAACGTTAGAGGACGCGGACGTATGTTTAGTGATTAATTGTATTTGAAATGAGCCAATTTAGTATGCTAGTTTAGTGTCTAGTGTTTTATTTATGATAATGATCTACTTGCATTTAATAGTAGGTACATATATTATCCGTTATGTAATAAACTATAAGTGATTCATTGTTAATTTTACCTAACACGGCTGTGTATTTCATACCGAACACGAATGGCACTAGAACACTAAACCAATTCCAGTCGTACAAACGCTTGAAGGTAAATAAACGCT
This sequence comes from Ostrinia nubilalis, assembly GCF_963855985.1. Lineage (NCBI taxonomy): Eukaryota > Metazoa > Arthropoda > Insecta > Lepidoptera > Crambidae > Ostrinia > Ostrinia nubilalis. The sequence continues at coordinate 2,352,158 of NC_087101.1, forward strand.
AGCAATATTTTCCGCCGTAAATATTTTCCTTTTATCCATCGCCAAATTAACCAGTAAACAAAACAGCCCAAAACATCCGAGCTCAAAATTCGCGTACACTCGAGTGCACAAACGTTAACAATTAATTTTATTCCAACGCAAAGGGACGTGCTGGCAAATCGCACGGCAAAAAAAGAGGACAAAAAACACAGAGGCAAGGCAAAGCTTTGTGCCGGCAAGTCCGCCATGCAAGTTGATTCGATTTCCATGTTAATCCGCGACTCCTTTGTAACAAGTCACCGTGCGAGTTTTGCTCGCGACTGTACCTGCAAACGACAAAAATTCAATAAGTGTTTGTGCAGCTTTTTGTTACCCTTCTTGCAGTGAAACAGTCGAAAGTTATATACGAGCAGGTATGTAATAAAAAAATTAAAAAAAGTTTAATGGAGCGGTGCATTTGCTATGAAAGGAGAAAGGTCAGTTCAAATTCAGTTCCTTAAAAGGTAGGGGAGAATGAAGAGAGTTGTGACAGAGGAGAGCTGTTGTGATATTGTTGATTTTTGGAAACCTAACAACTATCAACGAGCTCGCACGTATTTGTTAGCTCGAGACTTGAACTAAAAACGCGCACTATTACGGAGCTCACAAGTAAGTTAATAAATTCCAAAAAAATCGACAATGTCACAACTCTCCGAAGATTTTTGTACCTTTTGATCCATCAATCAAGAGTATTATTTATGAAATAATAAAATGTCTTCGCTTGAAAGACTGTAGCAGTAAAAAAATAAATTACCTATTTTTGAGGTTATTATCATTCTTAAAGATATTTCTTTTATCTTGCATCTGTGACTATTAAAGCTGTCGAGAAGTCAGTATTCTGAAATCAACCGTGTAATCTGTTTTTTACGGTTCATCTGTCCTAAAGATGCGGCTACATTGTGTATTTTTTTTAAAATATGAGTAAAAGTATTCCTACACATCAAAAAAATACAAGCAAAAGAGCAATACAAACACGACTCTATAAATAATAGCAAAATGTATGCCTAAATGAAAGGTCTGGGTAAACTGGAATAATGAATGACAAAAGTGAGACTCTTACATTGAAAACAATTTCAATAATATGATGATAATGTCTTAGTTTAATTCTGGTAAAATACAATTAGAAATAGATTTTATAACAAGGTATTAAAAAAGTCAAGATAGGTACCTACAATGTGGTTTGCAGACAACCTTGGATAGGTATCTGGCAAGAACCATAAAAAAAAAAGAAAAACCATAAAATACCAACTGTATTTTGTCGGCCGTTTGGTGTAGTGGTTCGAAACGGGTTACTATTCCGGAGGTAGCGGGTTCGATTCCCGCACAGTACAAACATTTGTGTGCATGAACATATTTGTTTGTATTGGACTGGGTGTTTTCTATGTATAATAAGTATGTATTTACAAAAAAAAAGTATTTAAGTATGTTTATATCCGTTGTCTAGTACCCATAGTACAAGCTTTGTTTAGTTTGGGACTAGAAGCGCAGTGTAAAATGTCCAAGGATATTTATTATTTATTTATTATTATTATTGACTAGCTTTCCGCCCGCGGCTTCGCCCGCGTGGAATTTTGTCTGTCACAGAAAAACTTTATCGCGCGCGTCCCTGTTTCAAAAACCGGGATAAAAACTATCCTATGTTCTTTCCCGGGACTCAAACTATCTCTATGCCAAATTTCATCAAAATCGGTTGCGAGGTTTAAGCGGGAAAGCGTAACAGACAGACAGACAGACAGAGTTACTTTCGCATTTATAATATTAGTTGGGATAAGTTGAGCTGCTCTTTTATGAATTTAATTCAAGTTACAATATTATGTACACATCTTTACAATTCGAACACCCCGCGCATACTCACGATATTTTACTTAAAACTTTTCAACTCGTGCGCCAATATCCGTGTCGAGTATCATCCACGTTCAAAGTTTTCATCTCATCTGGGGGATTGTTAGATGCCATTTTACCATCTAGGGGATTGTAGGGGGGCCATTTGCAGTATGAGGGGTTTCCTTGACTTAGTTATGGGCGGTTTATCGCGAAAACATATCATCAAAGTTATGAACTTTAAGCTGTGCTAGAGTGAAGAACGAGGAATATGATCTTCATACTGACTATAAGATTTTGGTCCATTAAGTAGAATTTGCAGAATTGCTAAAATAAAGTTGCAGTGGGCGGGACACATAGCTCGTAGAGGCCGATGGGGCAGAAAAGTTCTCGAGTGGCGACCACGGGCCAATAGACGTAGCGTGGGCAGGCCCCCCAATAGGTGGACCGACGATCTGGTGAAGGTCACTGGAAGAACCTAGATACAGGCAGCGCCGGACCGGTCGCTGTGCAAATCCTTGGGGGAGGCCTTTGTCCAGCAGTGGACATTATTTGGCTGAAACGAGTAGAATTTATAGCTTTGTTTTTTGCATTTGTTCACTATAATCATCATTAGTTTGTCTTCATTACAGGAGGACGAAATTATTTTCCAGCGGCTCAAGGTTTTTGAACTACACTCCCCAACCTGGCCAGATGGGTTGGGGTGACCTGATATTTCCTTACGCCTCTAACGATGAAGAAGTATGGGGTGGTCACTGGTCATATTCTACTCTGCCGGAGTTATTTTGTCAAAGCAATCCATAGTTATCAATTAATGATTTGAGATAACTGATCCAACATTATCAAATAGCCTAAGCAGTCTTAACTAAACAAAGCATGCTTTAATTAACATAACAATATCTAACTAATCTGCGTCCGTTGTCACCTACTTACGACAAATTAACGCTCCGGCTTGCCCCCGTGGACCGTAATGGGGCAAAGATTAAACAAGGCAGCAAGTTATGTTACCATTATTGCCTACATTTATATTTTCAGGTAAGTAATAACGGCCATTGCGGATATCATTGGGGCATAATTTCCAATGGAAAGGTCCTAAACTGTACATAATTTATTATGAATAGTCTGTGCCCGTGGTTAAAAATATGATTTTGAAAGATCATTAAAATATTAAATTGGCATAAAACCAATACCTGACTTTTTAGGAGAGAAGAAATAATCAATCTAACCATTGTGGGTTGCACCAAATTACTTTGACCGTAACAATAATCATAACTGATGTTTTTTTGTATAGAGTTTCACAGACTTGAGGTTTGATAAGTTAAAATAATATAGTGCAACCCAGCATTTTTTTGTTTCATGAAACACAGGAGGGATACCTATGTGAATTGTGACTGTAGATATTTTAGTTCGTAGGCAAATAATAGACATTTATCGTCGCTTCTGTACATTGTCTAGTCTACAGTCTAGGCATTATGCGCCTGCGTCCGGATCCACCTAATTAAGTGCTTGCAGTTAGTGTCGCGGGATTTATGATATGTACTGCGGATGCAGCGGAACGTCTTGCTTATCAGAAGGAAGGTGGCTTGATGACTTAACTTGGGGCATGATTAATGGTTAAGTGGACATTTGAGTGTTAATTTCAAGAGATATAAACAAATGTTTTCACTGTACGGTCAAAAAGGAATAGCACTTTATTCCTACAACTAGCGGCCGCCCGCGACTCGTACGCGTTTTACCGCCTAATTTTTTTCTTATCGGATGCTTACGTCATAACATCTACCTGCATGCCAAATTTCAGCCCGTTCTGTCCAGTGGTTTGGGCTGTGCGTTGATAGATCACTATGTCAGTCAGTCAGTCAGTCAGTCAGTCAGTCAGTCACCTTTAAGTTATAATATACATTTATATTTAAATGTATCTACCTATTAAAGGTAAAACCGTTGATTGTAAACATGCAAAATTTAAACCGCTGATTTTCATCAATAAAACTTTAGCTTTACCTGAGAACTGCCGAAGTACTTTTACTTATTCAGATTGAAAGTTTACAAAAGGGTAGGCTAGGCAGTTCCTATTTATTTCTCAGTAACGCTTGGGTATTATTTACGCAATCGTTTAAGTATACAATCGGCTTTCATAGCTCAGAAATTTACGTCTAACAAGAAAATAATTTCATAACTGGATGATTACTCAACTTTAAAGTTATTTGCTTTAAGGTGGTGTTAGTTCAATCTACCGGGTGTAACTAGAATACCTGCGCTTACTGTTATGGGAATGAGAAAAATTATAAATTATCTTCTCATGATATACCTGTTAGTTTGTAGGTTTTAGGGCTTAGGTTAAAACTTGCGTGTGTCTGTATCGAAAAATATTATAAGCAGCGCAGTATGGCGCGGTCGCGTGCGAAGAGCTTTGAAAAGCGGCGGGGGGCTTTTATCTCCTTATCTTAGAATCTTCTCACATTCTAAACGATTACACCCTGTATATTCTTAAAACTAAAACACGTCTGACATACAATCTGACCTCAGCGGGTACTCGTATCACGTCTGTCCTTTTACAACCAAATACGACTCAACAAAGTTGTCCCGTTAACTTTTAATGATCGTAAAAAGTTAATAGTCATTTTAAAGTTTAAGAGGTGACTGAGACTCCGATAGTCGGAGTCACGTGGGTGGCGAATCGTAAAATAGTAGTAAAACCGGATTAATTCGGATCTTGATGCGAATGCACTGCATTCGATGAATATGTGGTGTTCTAAGATTGATCTTGGGTCTGCGATGTGAAACAAGGCTTGAAATTGGTTCTGGTTTAGGTTTGTTTCATTTAAACATTTGGTCAGATTAAGGTAAACCAAAATGAACTCGTATTCGATTTATAATAAAAATATATCCTTGGACATTTTACACTACGCTTCTAGTCCCAAACTAAACAAAGCTTGTACTATGGGTACTAGACAACGGATATAAACATACTTAAATACTTTTTTTTTGTAAATACATACATATTATACATAGTAACACCCAGACCCGTCACGGAAATTAAAATTCATAATTTCAATTTCTGCCCGGCCGGGAATCGAACCCGCGACCTCTCGGCATAGTAGTCCGTTTCCGAACCACTACACCAAACGGCCGACATACAAATATTAACACAAATATTGTTTTATTTTATGGACAGTTATAGTCGAAGCTAAAAAAATAAATGGTGCGACAGAATGAAGACCTACTTACTTGGCCGTTAGTGCGTCTGATTATTTGTATTTGTAAATTATTTACTTTTGAGAGCTTAAATACAATATTAGTGAAATCTCATGCCAACAATTTTTATGACCAAGCTTTTACTTACAAACATTATCAAAATGTTTTAAATCAAGAAACTAAAATATCGTCACGTTTATCGGAAATGCTAATCAAATTAATTAAAATACGAATTAAAGTTAGAGACCGTTAAGTCTAATGTTCAAAGGGCGCTGAAAAAATAAATATACGTCGTTGTTAATGTAAAGGGTTAAGTGAACGACACTGAACTTTTAGTTCATACTTATAATGAACTAATTGTAACAAAATTTAACTATTCAGTCATTGAACCCACCTTGTTTTTGTTTTTAGCAAAAATTGTATTAGATGCATGGAAACACTGAAATAAGACCTGTATTACGAACCGAGCTCAAAACTTGTTGATTCTGCCCTGTGTTTGGTCTAATTTAATTCAACCAATTGATATTGGTTGCCTGATGGCCACCTACGAGTACTCTTCATTTTGGATTGAGTTTATGTTTTCCTTTCTACTGGGCGTCATTTGAAAAAAAAAAATCATTATCAAATCAAACATCGATTTTTTAAAGTATTCATTCATTCCTTTTACGTCACCTACTACCTACTCTTTCTAAATAGCTGCATTTAAAATTTAAAAGTTTATAAGAACTTTGACATTTTAATGCTAATTTGCTATAGTTCCGAATAGATAAATAGTGTTTACGTCGGTAAGGCGAGGGGCACACTCAGGGATTTTTATTGCATAAAAGAAAACTGCATTAAAGACTGAACGAAAAATAAACATTTTTTTACACAGAATTGAACAAAATCGAAAAGATAAAATAAAACATTCATCAGATTCCTGAAATGATAATTTATTCTATCAAAAAAACGAAGCATGAGTGCTTAATCAAAACAACCTACTTAACGTTTAGACGCAAACACGAAACGTGAGTATAATAAATAAATAAATAACAATTAACTGGCAGCCATAATTATAATCATTAATTACCAGCATGCAGCATTCTAATCGTGAAAAATCCTGGAAAAATTAGCTTTTTAAAAAAACTAAAAGTAAAAAAAATAACAAGAAACTCAATGTGTTCCCACCTTTACATTCCCACTAGCTTTAAATACCATCACCGCCACTCCACGCCCGCCGATTCTTCGTAGGCGTCGCTGTTAACTGGTAACCATGGCTCCTACTCCCCAAGAAGTGGTGATTGAGGAGTCGAAGCCTGTCCACAGGCCGTTGTCCGGGGATGAGGTGGTCATCAGTGGGATGTCCGGGAGTTTCCCGAAGTCCGACAGCGTCGCTAAGTTTATGGACAACTTGTATAATGGGGTAAGTTTGGAATGGGGATCGTAGTTTGAACGGTATTTTCAATTTAACGATGCTTAACTCACATACTTTGTTATTTTCGTGATACTTTGAAATTTTATTTTTATTTGATTTTAATTATAAGAATCATTTTTAAGAGACAATAGAAAGTTAAGATTGTGTGGTTTTGAAAACTATTACACTTTCTAACGTTTAAACTATTTGGCCCGATTTTATCGAACTTTTATCCGAGAATAACTCCTGGTATAACTGGCACATTGGGAGTTTCAGTATGGGAAATATGTTAAAACCGACGATTTATTCTGAGATTAATATTTACTCTTGTTTGGTCGAATCCACCCTTAGACGAATAAATCGTAAATATAGGTGATAAGCAATTTTTTTTGCAATTAAAATACTAAATGTATCTAGTCATATTTTAAAAAGATAACTTACCTAGACCTACCATGTGGTTTTAATAAAATACGTTGCTACTTTTTCCTTCAAAACAGTTGAATTTCCTTACATCCCAATCATGCCCACAGGTGGACATGGTCACTGAAAACAACCCGCGGTGGACGTTCAACCACCCTGAAGTGTCGAGCACCATCGGCATGGTTAACGGCATGACCAAGTTCGACGCGCAGTTCTTCAGGGTACATTTCAGGCAGGCCTGTACCATGGAACCCATGAGCAGGAAGCTGTTGGAGCACGCTTACAGTGCTATATTTGATTCTGGTAGGCTATTTTCAAGTTTAAACTCAAAATTCGATTAAATTTTAAGCATAGACGCTTTTGATTGGTTGAATTTCAATGTTTATAATATCTACATAATGGCTAAAATTGAATCGAGTTTTAGGTTAAGAACTCACGGCGCGATTTCCACCCGCGCCCGCGGAGGTGGTGGAATTGCGGTTTTATTTCAAAATTCACGGGAGCGGTTATTTGCGCGGTTATTCTAAGAACTCACGGCGCGCTAAGACATTGGTACAAAATGGACGCCCGCTGATCGGGCGCCCCACGATTCTGCCGCGCGCGCTGCGGGCGAAAACCGCGTCGTGCGTGAGTTGTGCATTTGTTTTTACATACATTATCTGCATTCTACAGAAGCTGTGGGCTCGCAACCGCTGCGGGTGCGGGTAAAAATCGCGCCATGAGTTCTTAGCCTTAGTGTTGTATTATACGTGACTAAAACACTATAATTATTAATGTAGACTATCTTGATTAGATGACGTGCAGGTTGATCAAAGTGCCTATATATAAACTTTTAAGGCTCTAATAGCCCAGGTATCGGTGTCTGACTGCCAATTTAATTGTCGCTATTTTTATCTCTGTCGAAGTTTTAACTATAGCATAGAGCCCACAAAAGTTACTAGTAATCTTAAAAAAATGTTTCCTTTAACATAATATTCACTTGTATACATTTTAATATTATTTGTAATCTTCTTTTTATAATATTGTCTGTATTTTACGATGTACGTAGAGAGTATGACTTATATTTTCTTTCAGGAATCAATCCTCTTCAGCTGAGAGGGAAAAAAGTGGGCGTGTTCATCGGTTCAACGTTTTCGGAGTCCGAAAAGATCGTCATCTACGAAAACATCCAGCGCAATGGCTTTGGTATCACTGGGTAAGTTTTAAATTAATGTGAAAGTGTAAACTAAACACATCTCAAACTAAATTATAAATAACTTGAAAAAAAAAAACTAACTGCCTAAGATGGGAATCGACTCCACGGCCTTTCGTTTGCCGAGCGACTACTCTTCGATCTGAGTTATTTTGATTCCCATCTTAGGAGAATATGATAATGTTTCCATTTGGATTCAGGTGAACATTCTCCCTTAAGCGCATAGTTTAATGAACTCCTATAACAAATACTTAAGAAATGTCGATGCATTTTCACGTAAACCTGCTTCCTAAGGAAAACTATCTTCAATAAAATATTTTTTTTGGGAAATGAAAGCCTGACATTATAACTTTTATTATATTTTTTCTAAAAATTTTAATATGAGTTTTCTCTGTACTACAGTGTTATGGAACTGTTTTTTTTTTCATAATTATTTAATTAAGTTTTCCAAATCTAAAAACCCCATAAATTTTCATACATGAAGGCGAAAAAGATCGTGTATCAGAGGAAGCTTTTAAAATACATTTAAAAAACATTTGCTACAAAAACTAGGATTACACATAGATAAAAATTTATCCCCTGTGTGTGGAGTTCACACGGGTCGCAACTCACGCTGTCGGTCAAATTTACGACTGTACCTGCAATATCCAGTCTATTGCAAAACAAATAGCAAAAAATAAAAAACCTTTTAAAAAAGTTTGTTTAAAATATTATGGCCAGGTTTATTTTACACTGCTGTACTAGCAACGTTAAATGTAAACTAAACGAATTATTTAGTTGGTTTCAATTGCATATTTTACTTTTGCCATCACAAAAATCTGAAAAAGTTCACCTTTGCGTTTAAAAATTACATTCACCTGAACGCGACCAGTCAGAAAGACCTTTTTTTTTCTGTGACCAACGCTCCTCTACACAACCCTAGTAGTTCAGGGTCCTGATGTTTGAGGAATTGTTGAGGCAGTGTCCTTTTAAGGCTTTTTGGAGAGTCAAGAAAATCATCCGACTAGTCGTGTTCATGTGAATGGAATTCTTAAAAGCAATGGTGCACTTCAATGATTTTTTTACCAGTTTCTTGTAAAGAAAAACTGCATCTGTTTAACTAGAAATACGTTATTTGTGGATAAAATTATCCATTATGTGCAATAAATAAATAAATAAAATAAGGTTTTAAATAAATAGTTTTAAACACTATTCTACTAGCCCATATTGACATCGACTATGCCCCGTATGAATATAATATCGTATTTGCAATCTTAATTTTAAAGCTAGATAACGTTACATAATATACCAACAAATATTACTTTGTACTTCTAAGTCAGATATTATCATCACAAGCTTAATTATTTAGCCAGAAGCCATATTCTGATGAGTTTAGAGAATTTAATTTAGGGTGACCTAGGGTGTGTTTAAATATATTTACGCATATTAATTAAATTAAGATTCAATTTAGAACCCTCACTCGTTTAGCATTCAATTACAGGTTAGTAATGCGATGTTTATGACACACAAAATTAAATGTATACGTGTAAAATTATGGTAGGTAGAGCTGTGGAAAATAATTAAATAACATAGGTTTTTTATGGACTTAACCCCCGAACTATATTTATTAAAATTATGTTTCTTTTTTTGTACAAAAAACGTTCATTTTAAAATGTACTTAAATATTTTTTTCTTACCTTAGGATGTATCGACCATTGCATTCAATAAAAATGATTAAATTTCGTCTAATTAACTATTAACTCGTAACATCATAATACATCTTTATTCTGTCAACAGACCACATTTTTTAAAAACCTTAAAAAATAATCTCCTCCAGCCGTCAGGCACAGATGGCGCTGGGGTGCCGCGAACTAATAAGGGAATAATTATGAGTAAGGGCCCACCACTCGGCAATTTTTGCCGTTTATTAAAACGCGAAGGCAGGTAAGGCGTGTACGAGTTTTTTATACAGGCCCGTAATGAAGAAGTTTGGAGGAAAACTTTAATGTTTATTAACACTTATTTTCCTTTATTATTAAGGTAGAACCATTAAAATTCGAAAGCCATCTGAGGGCTTAGTGTGAGTTTATATCAAACGTCCTCACTAGTGAGCGCGTAAAAAATGACATTAAACGTATGACGAATTGTACAGCGCCCCTAGCGGAAATTTGCAAGAACTAATTTTTTCATATATTTTTTAACGCGCTCATAAGTGAGAACGTTTGATGTAAACTCACACTCAAACATCATCCGCTATGACATAAAGTACAATTAATTAAACCTTCTATTCCTAATTCTAATATAAAATCATGATCAAAATCAACTCGATTTCTAGCATTCTTTCAGGCCTTTAATTTGTTAATTTAATCAACACTGTAGGATACTCTCATAAGTCGAATCGAGTTTTAAGCTACATAAAATATGTTGTTGGCTACGTTCCGTAGTAAGGGCCTTATTCTATGACTACACGCTGAGTCTAATCCCAAACGAGGGTGTGTGTTAGCTGTTAGATGCATAAGTATCACACCAAAGTGTTAGCCCATCACACCCTAGGGTTAGATAATCTGAGGGTATCCTCAAATTCCAGTAATTTATTCTAACACGCACTTGCAATTATATCAAAAAGTCACGTGCAAACATATAAAGGCGCATCGCAGCGCATTGTAACCGATCTCTTTCAAAAATCGCCGATACAAAAACCACAAGATAAACCCATCGAAACACGTGCTGCCATCTATTGAGCGGCCGCGACAACTCGCTGAAAACTTTAATTCCATATGTCGCACGTAGGTGGCGCTCTCAGTGTAGATTAACAAGTTTGACGCCGCGGAGTAATTTGCATTCGAATAATAGTCGTCTGAAGTTTAAGCCGAATGTTAAGCAAAAGTTAGTTGTAAGTTGAGTAAGAGCCAAACATTGGCTTCGTTACAGATGTAAATCAGGTGACTTGTATACTTGTAATAATGGTAACGTTTAAAAGAGCTTAAGGCTACACTGCGCTCTGGTGCTATACAACTTACCTCCGTATTCACAAACGATGCTTGCTTAAGTGAAGCAGCAAACCGAACGCACAGCGTTGAATAGAGCTCTGTTATTGGTTCTGTCACTCTGTGCGTCAACGCGCACTGTGAGACTTCATAGTAATACTTCATGAAGTTAGCATTTTAAGGATTTTCTTAGCTTATTACCAGAAATAGTAAATTCAATCACGAATTTATAGATCTAGCACTAAACTTTATTGTACACCACACATAAGAAAAGAAAATTAATACTCAAAAGAGAAAGTACAGTTTAGGCGATCTTAGAGCTATGAAGCGATTTCTTCCAGACAATGGACAACACGCATAAGTTGTAATATTAAGTTAAATTATGACTTAATTTAAAGTTTAGATCACACACATTACACTAGTTTTTATTTCACCTCAATCCATCCAGTATTACCGAAGATAGAGCCTCGAGAAGTTTACGGACATTTTAAAATTTTCAAAAATTTCCAATATTTGCGCGTGACGTCACAACATGATTTTGCAGCCCCCGCACGTTAACCCATTTACCACTTTTTGTCTTTTTCCAACTAAAATAAAATTTTACCTAACTGACAACTGTTGTTAGTTGTCATCGTTCAATCACATTTCAAAATAGGCGCTAAAAAAGTAACCATTATTATGCCACCTATTGCCAATTTTGTGCACTATGAAGCCATTTTTACATTTATGCACTTAAATATAAATTTTCTGGAAAAATAACCAAGTTTGTGTCTCTGTGCTCAATAACGAGTAAATAGTCCAGTATTTGTTAATTTTACTTGGAAAGTTTTCCGGAATTTTTGAAAATTGGTGAATAAATAGATTTCGCTATGTTCTTTCCGAATTTTGTTATAGCCGCGCGCGCGCCCGCCTTATTGAAAAAAATCCGCCTTAAAAAGGTTTTTGACAACTAGGTACTTTTTTCATTTTATAATTTTTGGGACATAGACAAGCTAAGAAGCTTTGATAAATGTGATAAATTTCATGTAATGTAAGTTAAATAGATTTAGAGTTGTGAAACAGTCAAATTAATGTACCTGCCAAAATGCGAGTTATTTTTTCTTTGATCATGGCAGGACACGCTGCCGGGTGTCCTAAATATGCTGAAGTATAAAAAAATTCGCGTTGCTGAAGTATACATTTTTTTTGTCTTGTTTGTTTCTACATTACATAATTGTATCCTACTAATATTATAAATGCGAAAGTTTGGATGTCTGGAAGTTTAAAATAAAGTAAAGTAATGTTTATTTCTCACCAACATAACAGATAATATTATGATAACAAACAATCAGGAAAAACAAAAAGTAAGAATGTTGGTGGGTTGATACCTGAACTAGGAAGATTCCTGTGTCTCAGGTTTGTTACTCTTTCACGCAAAAAGTACTCAACGGATTTTGTTGAAACTGTACAATATTATTGTTTTGTTTGTAACCCAGATTAACATATAGGCTATAATTTATGCCGATCTGTGACACTAAATTTCACGCAGGTGAAGCCGCAGGCAAAAGCTAGTCGTGAAATAAATAGGAAAGTTTAAGGTTCTGAAACGTGGTCGCTTACTATGGGCCTCATAAGAAGGCTCAAGGTCACCCAAAGGGTGATGGAGCGGGCTATGCTCGGGGTTTCCCTGCGTGATCGAATAAGAAATGAGGAGATCCGCAGGAGAGCCAAAGTGACCGACATAGCTCGCAGAATTGCTAAAATCAAGTGGCAGTGGGCGGGACACATAGCTCGTAGAGACAGACAGAGTTGGGGCAGAAAATTTCTTGAGTGGCGACCACGGGCTGGAAGACGTAGCGTGGGCAGGCCTCCTACTAGGTGGACCGACGATCTGGTAAAGGTCGCTGGAAGAACCTGAATGTGGGCAGCGCAGGACTGTTCATTATGAAAAACCTATGGAAAACCCAAAGGCCTCTCGCCTTTGTCCAGCAGTGAACGTCATTTGGCTGCAACGACGAAATAGGAAAGAATGTAACTATCAAAAATCTTCTCTAAGGCAGCATTTTTCCAATTTCGCAACGAGCGCGGCAATCACACTTAACTAACAGAGAGCATAGCGAAATCTATTTTAATCACCAATTTTCAAAACTCCCGGAACACTTTCCAGGTAACCACGTTAATTTGTACCAAACGACTGGACTATAATTAAATTGATATAAAAATTTGGGTACATCTTCTCAAAAACAAAAGAACTGGTGCTAAAAGGGTTAAGTGACGTTTTGACATTTGTAGAGGGCCTTGTAGAAGGGGAGGCTATGGTGCTGAATGTGGATTAACTCGAGTGTCATAGTAACTTATTAGACTGCTAAGCTTAATGATAAAAAGAAAAATATTTTATTCAATGTACATAGTCTGGTCATAAGTTCTGTCATATGATAATAACTTTTGAATTTTGAATGAAGGTTTCAAAAACATTTTTTACTGAATTAGAATTAAAAAGAAAAAATGTGCGATAGTTCGAATTTTATTGTATGTGTAGTGGACGCATAAAGAAGTCCGAACTGCAGTCGCTGCAGAAATTTTGTAATCTCTTCATGCCTATTTGTTATTTTTGTGAAAAAGTCGAAAAAGCTCAAGCAAGTCATATTGTTTTCAATGTGTATTGTAAAATAAGGCATAATTCAAAGTCAATCTTTGATTTTAAAGCGCGTCGTTGAGTTGACAGTAAGTTGGAGTGAAATTGGATACATTTAGTTTATTACCTAACTGCGTCAGAAGGAGGGTTTTTTTAAATATTATTCTTATAATAGCTGCTTTATCGGGGGTTTCAGGTGTACCTCACAAATTGGTGCAGAGGAATGGTGAAAATGTTATGACCATGTAAATAAAATTAAAAAAGATTTCATCAAGTAAGATGTAAGATAGAATAATTGAAATGGTGGAAGAGCAATTTATAATAAATACCTCTTTATCTTGATCATCTATTGAAGAAAAGTGGAATCCTTGGAATCGTTTTCTAGTTCTGAATGAAGTGATTAGTTATAAGTATGATACATAATAAAATTAGTTACATAAAGTAATATACGATTTACTTATTTTTCAAGACATTTTCCTATTATTGTTACTGACGGGATTGCTACCATGTACCTTAGTTTTGAGTTTCCAATATTTCGGCACTGTTGCAAGCGCCATGGTCACGGAGTAACTGAAGAAATTAAAACCAGACATCGTTCAGATGTGCGTTCAAAAGACCTGAGATTTAAAAAAATCCCACGTTTTGTTTAAACAGTAAGCGAAAAAAAAGTGACTTGAAAATGGAATACAAAATGATAAGGTATGGTAAATGATAAGTCTTTATCAATGAAGAAGCAGAAGTTCAATTTCATGTGTCCTCCATCTAGGCTAGTTTCCATCGTCACTCAAAGTTTGGCTGCGGTCTCAAATTTGGGCTTAATTGAGGTATTTTTTGGGTGAGAGGCATAAGAACTAATGCCGTTTTATATCAAAAATTCATATTTAAAGGTAATCAACCAGGTACAAAGTATTTCCTTGTATGTTAGTCTGCCACTCTTTAGTAAGTCCCGAATACCCCGCTTCGGCTCCCCTACTAACCATTCTAACCATTGTACACAGATAATATCTTACATGCAGCTTTTCATGTTACTACGTCACATTTTCAAAATCCGCGCGGAAAATCGCTCCTAGCGGAAGAGCGCACTTTGAGCTTGAATATTTCAGTCATTTTTAAAGATATCAAAAAAGTAAAAATACAGTATTCATTCTAATTTTTTGTAGTATTTTTTGGCATCTTCAACAAAAATTGTGCGCCATGTCCATTACATAGGGACAGAGGATAGTTTTTACAGACATTTTTATTGCTTAAAAATATTTTATAGCGCTCGCTGAAAAAAGTCCTGAAATCACTTACATATTCTGACGAATGACGCAATTAATTTGACACATTTATTAATTCTGCCCTTGACTCCCACAAAGCCACAAAAATTGAGCGATCTGTTGTGAGATTATGCACTTAGTTAACTAACAAATATTTGACCTAATATAGGTAAATAGGATCACAATTTTAGTCTCTAAACTTCACTCCATAATGTAGAGTAAAGGATAAATTAACCGAACGAACTAAGTTATAATTAGATTTGCCTCTCAAATGAACACGAATGCTATACGTGTGAGTTCAGATGATTTGCTAAATCAAATTCAAAGTTATACTGAAAGTACTTAGGTTTTCCAATCTTGGAAGTCAATCTATGTATACCTAAACTATACTAATATTATTGCGTTTCGTATGTTTGTAACGAATAAACTCATGTTTTTTTGTATAGAGTTAGCGTTAGTTATAAAAAAATCTGTTTACTCAAAAACTACGAATATGATTTGATTGATGTGATTCTTTCACAATTAGAATCCACATTTTTTTCTTGTTCTAAAAAAAATTGGTTAGTAACTACCAACGCGAAGCCGGGGCGGGCCCCTAGTCATATACAGGGTGTTAGGGTAAATGGGTATATGACCCGACACTAGCCCATGTTAACATGGGCATATAAATGGTATGGTGAAGTCAGAAAATTGATATCTTCATTTTAATTATTTTAATTTTCATACAAATCGGATTTTATAAAATTTATTTTGTATGAAAATTAAAAAAATTAAAATGATGATATCAAATTTCTGACTTCACCATACCATTAATATACCCATGTTAACATGGGCTAGTGTCGGATCATATACCCATTTACCTAACACCCTGTATAAATAAATAATAGTTATAGCAAGACATCCTAATGTGATATCCATTTGCATAATTGCGTTTTAATCAATGTAAGGTTCAAGTATACTTAATTTTAGAATCAATGTATTCGAATCAACTGTTAAAAAATAACTAGGTACTAACTAATTATTCAATTATTCTCGTCAAACATCGTTTGCTTTTCCGTATTAATAACGCTACATTTATAACACGCTAACTACGAGTAGGTAACTGAATCGTTTCTAATAAAACAATTTATTTATTGTTAAAAATATTTACAGACATAACTTCTTAATAAGTATGTTTACAGTAAAATAATAATAAGTCTGACACGAGTCTACTTTGGGCACCTAAAACTAAAGAAAAATCATAATAATTATTAAACATTTTGAATCAACAAAACTTATAACCCGTTCTTGTTTTGCCATAAATATTTGTGTCAATGAAATTTAACCCTTGTTTTTACAAAGAAAGGAATACGACCCAAAAAAGTTAGCAGACTCGACCTATTTCCCTTATTTAACGGGCCACGATCGACTCGACTAACGATACTCAACGGAATCAGGACAGTAACGGTATAACGGGATAATATCTTTGATTTATCGTTGTGCATCAAAAATAAAAAGTGGCCAGCGCTAAGTCGGCGGGATGCTGTGGACAAATGACCGTATCTATCAATTTAACGACGCCACTCAAAAGGTTAAGGATACTCGCCGATACTCCGTTAAAGTACACACTAGTGGTGGGACACGATCTGTTCCTAGAAAATAACTGTAATTTTGAACTGTATTAATATTGCAGTTCCGATTAGCACGAAATTACACAAAATGCATACGAGTTTGAGAATTGGAAGTACACGTTCTGATCGTTATTACTTGGAATGATAAAATGGACAAGTGCAGGTTTCAAAGTTATCTTACTAACTTAGAAAAATAATTTTAAAAAAGTAAGTCCGTCTAATTTACATTTTATGTGGTAGTTTTATCGATACTCACACTTCGTTTCAGGTTCGAAAATTATACCACATTTACCAATCTTTTATAAAAAAAACATGGTGAAATATAAGTGTTTCTTTGTATTTATTTTTACCGACTCTACCTTAGACAATCGATATTATTTGTTTGTGCACTAAATTGCAATTATTCTACAATTTTATCAATCACGACAAATTAAAGTGTCGTGGCCTTCCCCACCGTGGGCCGATATGCTGAGTGGAGTCCCATTGCGATGGGCATCGCTGTTGTAACAGGGTGGCACTGCTCAGTTCACTTTTTATTTCCTTGTAATATTTATGTGCTGTTTCTGTCTTTTTTCCGTATACTTTCTTTATTTTCCGTATACTTTCTAAGTGATATTCATCGTAATTATTTATTACGATGAACGTCACTTAGAGAAGAAAGAAAGAAAAGAAAGAAAGAAATATTTTTCTTTCTTTCTGTTCTTTCTTTTTTTAAATTCTTATAAAAATCCCAAATCTTTGTCCAACTTCGAATCGGAAGAAATTGTACACCCCATCACTACCGGACAGTAGATAATGACCGGATCTGGATTCCGTAACGATACGTCATCCGTTACGTCGAAGTCGAACTGGGTCACTGATAGCCGATGCATTGCGTAGGTGAGACTTTTCAGGGGTATCTCCACGATGGAGTGACCAACTTACACTTCGCCCTGAATTAGGGGCGATTTGTTTGAAATGAAGACGGTTTGGGACGAATGTGATAGCGAATTCGAGGAGTAGAAAAATCGACGCGGATTTTCGCGTGCGATATAAATCGTCTAGTCGTGTGGGTCAGTTGGACAGGTTCGATTCTTAAATTGGATACAAATGGTCAGTAAGATGTTTGAGATATTTCCAGTTTCGGTTAAGAATTTATAGTTTAAAAAATAATTAAATAGGGCTATGCATCTTCTGTTCAATCAAAAAGGTCTTTGGACTATTAACACGCCTGAAGATAACTTTAAAAAAGGTAGACCATGGTTAAGAGGAGCCGGATTTTTGTGTGGATATAACGATATCTTATATATTTGATGTTATTGTTTATATCCAACACTCTATGTTATCAAAATCCATTTATGATATTGATACCTCAAAAATATCAAATAGCAAATACTATCAATACAAACAAAATAATTTAGTGAATTCATTTCACATTCATAGCGAGTGAGCAGTCATTCAACCGAACATTCAGAGCTTTCAATTATTTCACTTTGTATGAAATAAGCGCTTGTCCTGATAAGTTTCATTTTAGGGTGTTTGGTTTCCATATGGAAAATTTTGAGCATTTACTTACGTTTCGATAACGAAAATGTTTATGGTTTAAATTTTTTGCGACACAAGACGTGATATATTAAGGACTAAATCTAAATTGATGATGATGATATTATCATCATCATCATCTCAGCCATAGGACGACCACTGCTGAACATAGGCCTCCCCCAATGCTTTCCATGTTGCCCGGTTGGTAGCGGCCTGCGTCCAGCGCCTTCCTGCTACCTTTATGATGTCGTCAGTCCACCTTGTGGGTGCAAATCTAAATATATTGTTTGCTATTAAATAAAAAGACGAAATAGATTTTTAATTATGGTAGATACCTAAAAGAATTTTTAAATGTTTTAATTTATAGTCTACATAAATAATATTTTCAATTGTTTTCTTTTTCAGTTTTCTAGTAAAGGTTTGGCAAAATAATGTTCTGAATAATGTTATCTGTATTTTGTCAAATGAAATTACTTTTGCATCCCCCTGTGACATCGACCTAACGATATAAAATACTTTAAATTAATAATGACGGTATGAATTAACGAAACTTGCTCGAAATGCACTCGTAAATATTAACTGGAGTTTATGTGGGTCGCGTAAAGTCAATGTCTATGTCTCAAATCGGCATTTTTGTTTTAAACACTGAATAGCGCAATTTTTTAAATAAATTTTTTGAGCTTTGTTAATTTCTCTTACATTATTACTCAATCCCAAACCTCATAACTTTCAATTGTCCTTTGTTCCGGTCTACAAAAAAAAACCGTCTCAATCATTGGTTTAACGATTCAATAAAAGAACTACCAAAGAGACCAGTAAAAGCCCTTTTACGTCTTTTAAATACCACATTGTTACGTTGACAATAAAACTCGAGTTCATTGAGTTGCAGAGCTTAAAGACTGGTGGTTTGATTTGACGCCACCGTAAGCCATTGTTATGGCGGTAGTAAGACTTTTATCTTGCAGGACATTACAATAATTTTTATTGTTATTTAAGTAGTTTTACGGATTTTTGCATTTATA
Organism: Ostrinia nubilalis; assembly: GCF_963855985.1. Lineage (NCBI taxonomy): Eukaryota > Metazoa > Arthropoda > Insecta > Lepidoptera > Crambidae > Ostrinia > Ostrinia nubilalis. The sequence goes on from NC_087101.1 coordinate 2,371,186, forward strand.
ATCACAAATGGTAGATAAGAGTGATTTATACATGAAAAAAGTTATAAAGAACTGTGGCGGTGAAGGCTTTGTCTGGCATCCCACAGTTCTCTCTCACTTACGGTTACTTACGGAATATCGGGGTCTTATAAGTGGTTGGAAGTTTTTGGCCTTGTCCTTTTCAAGTGGAAAACCTGACTCACCTATTGAGTTAGGTTTTTCGCGTGTAAAATAAAATAGGTGGAGCAAAAGAAATAAAATCATCGGTCAAGCAGCCTTTATCACTAACTTACCAAGTTATAGGTTGAAAATTTCATTCGATTTTACGATGTGAGCTAGAGTCGTCCATCAATGTTACGAAGTATTACTGCACTCGTGGGTTAAGTGATAAGGTTTTCCAATATTACGTTTATTTTCAGTTAAAGGACCAAGTTAAAGAAATTGTTTAGGACCACCTCGTATGCAAATTCTACTTCGTATTCTATAAAATATACCCATGAAAAAAGTTTAAAAAAATCTTATTCTGTTACTTATCAAAAAACTATTTTATAATTTTAAGATCAGGATAATGATGAATACTGGTGTGCAAAATACTTAATTTTACTTTTTCTCTAAAATTTTTATTACTTAACTTAAGTTATAGGCTTTACCTAAAAAATTTCAGTGTAAATTCAAATAAATACGACATTTATTTGCCTCTATTGATTAATTGTTTTATTCCAGACTTACACCCGTATTCACAAACGATGCTTACTTAAGTGAAGCAGCAAATCGAACGCACAGCGTTGAATAGAGCTCTATATTGGTTCGTGTGTCACCGTGTGCGTCTACGCGTACTGTGAGACCTCATTGTAATGTTTGTGAAAACGGGCGTTAGGCATTAGGTATTTAACAAATGCAAAACACCATTGACATTTGACTTTACGCGTCTCCTCGCGTTAATACACGGTTCATTGAAAAATAGCGTGAAATGTCCATTTCCGTTAGGCTTTTTGATAGTGAATTTTAATTTGCGGCGCTCGTGTTATTTGGATATTTGGCAAACATTTTAATTGCTTGTGGCATTGTTCTCATTAATAATAGGTAATTGTATTTTGCGCACAAACAATGTATGGTCAAATATGTATATGGAATGTAACATTCCATCAATTTTCAATTGGTATACCTGGTACTAAATAAATATTAACATTAATTAGTAAAGGTTAATTTGTTTCATGTTTTAATATTCTAACTACCTACAGCAATAAAAAAAGTTTCGGCTGTACCTACCTACTTTTTTAGTAAAAAATGATTTAATTTTTTATCAAAAAGTTACAAGTTTTGATTTTGTAACAATTAAGGTCATAGCAGACTTATTAACTCGGAAAGGGATCCACACCGTATCGCCTTTCGCGCGCTGTCATCGCCTTTCGCGAGCTGTCATCGCCTTTCGCTAGCTGTCATCGCCTTTCGCGAGCTGTCATCGCCTTTCGCGCGCTGTCATCGCCTTTCGCGAGCTGTCATCGCCTTTCGCGAGCTGTCATCGCCTTTCGCGAGCTGTCATCGCCTTTCGCGAGCTGTCATCACCTTTCGTGTGCTGTCAACCGCGAGGTGTTTAGGTTATGGTGCGGATAAGTGTGCGTGCTCGAGTGGCGACCACGGGCTGGAAGACGTAGCGTGGGCAGGCCTCCTACTAAGTGGACCGACGATCTAATAAAGGTCGCGGGAAGAGCCTGGATGAGGGCAACGCAGGACCGTTTATCGTGGAAAGCCTTGGGGGAGGCCTTTGTCCAGCAGTGGACGTCATTTAGCTGAAACGAACAAACGAACGAAGTGTGCGTTGCAGTAACGAGTTTCATACAAAGAATACTGACCGCCTCGAGTTGATAAAGTTACGATCCCTTTCCAGGTTTATAATATAATGTCCTTTAAAGTACTAAGCAGATCATGTCATTTTATTATCATGAAAAACCATTTCCAATAAATTAACCTTAGTTAAATTTGCGTTAAAACAATCCCTTTGTCCACAGATGCAACAAAGCCATGTACGCCAACCGCATCTCTTATTGGATCGACGGGAAGGGTCCGTCCTACGCTTTGGACATGGCCTGTGCCAGCTCCATGGCTTGCTTGGAGCATGCCTACCGGTGCATCAGTACTGGCCAGTGCGATGCTGCTATTGTAGGAGGATCTAACCTGTGCATGCACCCTAATGTTTCTTTGAACATGAAACGGTAAGATAAAGACAATTAGTCATCATCTATTGACGACAATAGCAGAACGCTGTGCCTTCAGCGTTCAATTCACAATGTCAGTCGTGTTCACAATTTTGACATCAAGTTTTTATTTTGTTCTTATAATTAGTAGTAATTTGGGGTACACAATTATACTAATTTTAGTATGTAGTACGATATATCACATTTTATTTATCGTTAGTTCGATGCCGAAATCGTTGAGTTAATTTTCTACTCGTAATAAAATTGAGTTAACATTTTATTTTTAATTGTATTAAAATATCTACTTTTATACCTATTGGTACTGTGGGTTCATATTATGTTGCGGCCGCACACGGCCGCCTCCTTGGCATTGCGACACTGGCCACCAAGAAAAACTAAATTCTTTTTTCGATGATCAATTTGATGTTCTTTTGTTTTTTTTTCGCTCTCTGCTCTTAATTTTCTGACGTTTCCAATTCCACGATCTGAATTTTTAAATAATAATTGTAAATTATACAATACATGACGTGTATCACATTTAAGCACAAAACAAGTAAATACACACACGACTAACTCGAAAAACACAATGTAACACAAGGTTTAGCCCTAACGAGCTACTACATCATCGTCTAAAGTTCCTCTTACACATTTCTTACGACACATGAGTCAGAAAATTAATTATATTTTTCACATTATTTTTAACAGTGCCGGATTCCTTTGCCTCGATGGGAAATCTAAGTGCTTCGACAAGAACGGAGATGGATACGTCAGATCTGATGCCATCAGCGTACTGTTCTTGCAGAAGGCCAAAGATGCTAAGAGGTAAGTACTCGTAAGCTGGATACCGGGTAACACAGAAGGCATTGGGGGAGGCCTATGTTCAGCAGTGGACGTCCTATGGCTGAGATGATGATGATGATGAAGTACTCGTAAACCTATACCAAATTCTTCTTTCCTTTTTGAGTTTCTGTGTTACATAGAGATTAGTAGAAGTCTTGGATGTAATTTTTAATTATACACAATCCAATGAGGGCTAACTAGATCCCACTCAAATTCAACTACAAATTAAAATATTTACTCGTGACGTGAAAGGTTAATAAACTATTTTAGTAGGCCGTTTGATTTGCATAGCGGTCTACTAGTGTCAGAGGCCATGGGTTCGACTCCCGCACAATACAAATGTTTTATGCATGAACGTATTTATTAGTATTGTGTGTGGCTGTTCTATGTACATACTTATTGTATTTAAAAAAGCAAAGTTCTTGCAACCCACGAAGGCGAGTGAGCGTTACTTGTGTGTATACGTGTACATGCACATAACGATAGTCTGTACCGACCTACCACACATGTAAAGCTCACTTGCCTTCGTGAATTGCAACAACTAAGTATATGTAAATATACATAAGTATTAATATCCATTGTCTGGTACCCATAATACAGCTTTGAGACTAGATGGCGCAGTGTAAAATCATTATCATCATCATTATCCCAGCCGTAGGACGTTCACTGCTGAACATAGGCCTCCCCCAATGCTTTCCATGTTGCCCGGTTGGTAGCGGCCTGCGTCCAGTGCTTTCCTGCTACCTTTATGATGTCGTCGGTCCACCTTGTGGGTGGACGTCCTACGCTGCGTTTTCCGGTACGCGGCCTCCACTCCAGAACCTTGCTGCCCCATCGGCCGTCAGTTCTGCGTACTATGTGCCCTGCCCATTGCCACTTCAGCTTGCTAATCCGTCTGTCAGTGTAAATTTATTTATTTATAGGATCTACTCCGAAGTGTACCACGCCAAATCCAAGTATGGTCTCAAAGAGTTCAGAGACACCGAGTTCCTATCAAACCGCCATCCCAAGACCATCGAAGACTTCCTGAACGCGTTCTACTCTGAAATCGACGTGTCTCCCCATGATGTGGAATATATCGAATGCCATGGGTCAGGTAAGAAGTATACCTTCTTTGGAACAGTTCGTACCTGTAGAATTGGGGATTTTGACACCATTGTCCAATAATTCTAATGCACATTAAAAAAAAAACACTTCATTCTGCTCTTAAATAATTGATTTTAAATTACCTGTAAATTAGGATTTGAGTTGAAAAAATAGTGACGTCACAGGCTAGTATTTCCATACAAAATTTATGTACGAGTCGTTTTGACAGTTTTAAAAAGTACATCAATTGATTGGTGGTGTCAAAATACCCTATTCGACGTTAGTAGGTACAGCAATGTACTCGTAGCAATAGGAATTTGCTAGCGAAAGAAAGTAGCAATATTAGCAATATGCTTTTCGTTCTAACATTGCAGTATTATTGAAATAAATAAATGCTAAACATGTTGTATTGTGGTGGTCAGATTTCTACCTCACGTACAAATAGCTGGCAGCTAACAAAACATTGGTTAAAAAAATAAAAAATCTATCAAATATTAAAACCACTGCCATTGTTACAATAAAATATTTGTACGCTAAGAGCAAATTTTGGCGCTCCATTTATATTTTACAAAAAGTAATCCATGTTTCCACAAAATTGTGCAAATAAATATTTGAATTTGTTTTTACCCTTTGTTTTAATGTTATTATTGTTTCAACAGCCAATGCAGAAGCAGACGGGAATGAGCTTAGAGCTATAGAAAAAGTATTTGTAAAAGAAAACCCCGTGAAAGTTGGTAGCGTTGTATCCAACATGGGTCACGGAGAACCGGCGTCGGGAGCATGCGCTGTGACTAAGGTAACTTATATTTTAAAGACTATGTTAAAATTAATAGTTAAGGTAAAAATAGAAAATAGAAGTTACTTATAACATACCTTGCATAAATCTGCCCACATTTTCACCAATATACTCGAAGCTTGGATTTCTTTCACCGGTCTTTTTCCAAGAACACTGCAAAGAAGAAAAGAATACCCATTTTACTTCTGGAATACCACTAATTTCATAACGGTATTGTAACTACCTATTTTCCAAAAGAATGTCACAGCTACAAACTAATCCTTCGATAGCAGTTGATCTTTTTAACATTTATGTGGGCTGGCAAACACTCTTATAATGATTTTTTTCTTGTCGCACTCACCATTGCTCACTCTGACGTCCTAAAAAAAGTACACTAATGATGTAGGTATGCTATAAGAGCCTTCCAACTTTTCAGGTGTGTCTAGCTTACCATAAAGGTGAGCTACCAGCTAACCTTCACTACAACGAGCCTCAAGATGATATCCCGGCTGTAAAGGACGGAATGATCCAAGTAGTGCAAAAGAACGTTCCGTTCGGCAGGGGATTTGCCGCTTTGAATGCCTTCTCGTACTCGGGCACCAATGTCCATGTTCTTTTGAAAGGACATTACAAGAAGAAGGTAAGTAATTTAGTTATTTAATTGTTTGTAAGATTGGCTATGAAATAGAAGGTGGTTTGTTTGCATTTGCAATTTTTGTTGACAAGTCGCTCATTAATGCATTTATTTACAAAATACGTAGCCCTTTAAAAAGCCCTTTTTGTTTCTAAATCCAATTATGGTTTTAAGAGGATGGTTTTTATTATTGTGTGCCTATTGACACAGTGGCCCACTATTTTCTTTATTCGTTTTGTGTTGTTATTGTTTATTGTGCTTACTGTGTTCAATAAAGTCTATTTCTTTCTTTCTTTCTAATTGGAATATTTTACGTCTTTCACCGTCACATAACTTTGTATGTAACATATTCATAACCTTTAATTTAAGACCCAAATCGTCCCTTAGCTAACAACACCGCTTAAGTCGATTTTTGGCGGTTTTGACATTTTAATGCCATTGGATAGATCTGCTCATCGCGCGTCTAACCATTGGTCACATGTTATAGATTTCAGCCAATAAGAAGCCGTAATTTGAATTTTAGTGACACCGTGCAAGTCGGTTTGCCTTGCAACACCGCTCAAGTCGTTAGTCTGCCATACATTTCTCGTAAAGTTCCTTCGCGCTCCGTAATTTTTATATTTTTAAGTGAGTTTTAACGCGAAAAGGTCTATGAAAGAAGTTTTAATAGAAAATTAAGATTTGAGCTATATAATAATGTATTTTTTTAATGATTTACGCGTATTATTATACAAGGAAATGATAATAGAAAATGTCTTTATTTACTTAAGCGGTGTTTACAAATATTTTTTTTCAAACTTAGGCGGTGTTTCGAACTGTATTTTAATTCTTTTAGGAAGCTATACAGGTGAAATACACTATTTATGGAGAGGAATTGATTCTTGAAGTATTTCGAGTTCAGGTGATGAATTTTTATGTGCACAATTACAAGAAGCAGGACATAAACGGCGTAAACAACTGCCCAGGTTTCAATCGAATCGAAGGCTTTCTCATAATCCTCAAACGCCAGGCAAAGTGGCTGATTATACTCCTAGGTCTTTTGTATAATCTACCGCAGCGTATGTACCTATGTGATCTAAGACACTAAAGCCTGCTAGCCAGCCTGGAAACCAGCTTGATCAGGAGGCTGGAAGGCGTCGAGTTGGCGAGCTAGACGATTCATAAAATGCTTGTAGACATGGTTAAGAAGTTAGATGGGACTATAATTCTTCAACAAGGTTTTATCGCCGTTTTTTGAAGAAGAGTATCACCACACTTCTGTGCCGTGCCGTAGGTGTTTTTCCCTCGAGGATGACGGAATAGAACAGCTTCCAAAGAGCCTTTAGCATCGACATTTCACATGCTTTCAAAAGCTGAGCCGTAATTCTATCATCACCCGGGGCCTTGTTGGTTATCAGCTGTTCCAGAGCTATTCCAAGCTCGTGTAGACTGGCGTTCGGGATATCTTAGGTATTGTGTCGGGTCAATCTAGCTCTTGAGTCTTCGGCTAGATTTGTAACGGTGTGAACACAATCGTCTATTTGTCCGTAGAACTTCTCAACCTCTTTCAATATCTCAGGTCCAGACGCTATTCTCGGTCTTCAGCTTGGTCAGTTGGCTTTGGCCAACAGACAGACTGATCTCTTTCGAACACCTTAGAGCCCTTGTTATGCTCAATCATCTGTATTATATGCGTAGGTCGCGAGTCAAAAGACTTAGAGATCTATCTGTTAAGACGCCGATACTGAGTAGCATCTTCAGATGACTGCAGATCCATGTTTCGTCTCTCTTCTATAAGGTTATTGATGAGATCAGAGATCTTTTTTGTTTCTCTTAAACGACGGGTTTTAAAAACCTTAGACCCAGTCATTTGGACAATTCCCAAGAATCTGCCATTGTACTCTTCCACATTTTTGCAATGTCCTGGCATTCGAAACGATATTGCAACTCGAGTTGAGCTTTCGGGGTTGGATGGACGCTGGGCGGAGTGTAGACTTCATCAGTCGACATCTATCGAGATTCGGACTTATTATATTTAATGTGCCTTTTACCATTTGGTGATTGCTTCTTGTTTTGACCAAATTGACCACACAGACAACATGCTTCTACGTCGACAAGATGAAGTTGATCTCATATTTCATAGCATGGGATGGGATGCAGCGAAATCTACTTTCGCTGTTTTGGCTTTCTGAAGAAGAAGTTCGTCATCCCTCTCCATAAAGCTAGCCAGCAGTTATCCACGTGTGTTCCTCTCTCCGTACCCAAATTTCCCCACTTCCAGCTCATTGTCGTTTCGTTTGCCCAGCTTCGCGTTGAAGTTCCCCTATCACAATATTTGATCTACACACTGTGATTCTTAAGGTTTAGGTTACAGAGCCACAGGTTATAATGATTGTTTAATAATTTTTTAAATAATTCTTAATAAAAGTTTTCTTTGTAAACCATCTATTTATACCTTATTCCTTTACATTTCGGCAAACAACACCGCCTAACTCTACAAAATATCAGTCAATACCGCTCAAGTCATAAAATATAGGTTAAAATAAAGTAAATCGTCAAATTAAGTATAAATAATTATTTCTTAACCGCTAAATAAAGTATTTAATAAGTAACAATAGGAAAAATCCACCGATTTTTTAAAATAAACAGTTTTTTTCGTCTCCTGTAAAGTTGGTAAAAATGACTTACGCGGTGTTGTTAGCTAAGGGACGAAATGCATTCCCTAACATCTATATCCAGGATCCGGAACGGTACAAGGCCACCATCCCTCACATCGTCCTCGCCTCTGGCAGGCAAGAGGAATGTGTGATGAAGATCTTCGACGGCCTGAAGAACCATCCGGTGGACCCTGAGCAGATCGGTCTGCTGCACAGCATCCACGAGAACGAGATCCCTGGACACATGTGCAGAGGTTTTCTTCTATTAGGTGAGGGAGTTGAAAAGTTTATCTAACTTAAGAATAAATGAAATACCTACGTCTTTAGTTCTTGTTTTTGATATTATATTTAGAAATTCTGGTCAAAGAAAAATAGGAGCAACCCCGTGTATGTCTTTCCGTGTATGTCGTAAGAGATCACTAAGGCCAGTTTGAAACCGGTTTGAAACGGTCGCGTCATGTGTGGTCTCTCAACGGAATCTATGGCAGAAACTTAGATGCAACTCAAAAGTAACTAGAAGTTGCAGTTTCGTAGCAATTGCGTTTCACCGTGTGTTCTGGGCCTAAGGGCGTAATACGAACATCAGGATTCCACAAACTTGTCTGGTCAGCGTGGAGAATGTAAGCCAAATCCTGGGGTTCTGCTCTGAATAAGAAAAAAAGTCCTCATGAAGTAAAGACAAAATACTCTGATAAAATGATGTTGTTTTTCAGTTATTCTAGACTAAATACAAAACTTAAGTCGCCTCGATTCCTTAATCTCATTTTTCTTTGTCAGACACAAATGAGGAGACCAAAGAGACTGTAGTCGTCTCAGAGAAGGTGGAACATTACCCGGGCAGTGTCCGTCCTTTGTGGTTCGTATACAGTGGTATGGGATCCCAATGGGCTACCATGGGAGCGGGACTCATGCGCATCCCGATATTCGCTGCTGCTATTGAGAAGTGAGTATCAATTTAGTACATTTTTATCATTTAAGTGGTCTCTTTTGATGATTTCATAGGTTGAAGCTAGAAAAGCTTGCAAATTCTTATTTATTGCTTAGGGCTTAAAAGTACTTTTGATGTTACGTTACAGTCATCCGTTTGCAGGACCGCATACGAAAAAATAAATAAAAATTACAAGTACCAAGAGTTGTGTTGGTTATGTGCACTGCACATTGTGCAGTCTTGTAAACGCACGATTGACACTAAGGGCACATTCAAATTTAACGTTTTAAGCTGGAATTAAAACGTTAAATTTGAAAGAGCCTTTAGAGAACAAACTAAAGGCTAATGCTGTTAGTCACTAACTATAAGTACAAATTAAAGGAGTAAATTTAACTTCATCACTCTCCATTAAAATAAAAAACCGCAATATTTCATCCTCTTTCAACTCCACAGGTGCCACAGAGTCTTAGAGCCTAAAGGCATCAACATTATGCACATCCTCACCGACCCCGACAAGACAATCTACGACAACATCCTGCACTCCTTCGTCGGTATCGCAGCAGTCCAGATCGGACTGACTGACATATTGAAGTCCATGGGAATCGTGCCTGATAACATTATTGGTAAGATGGTGTTGTAGAGAAAGACAAAAGGATATGATTCGGGAATCAAAGAAGCCATACTTAGCTCAACCATTGTTTTGAGTTTTAAATTGAACCTTAGTTGTCGATTCTTAGATGCGTTATAAAATAATCACTTGGCTAGGACATTGCAAGATACTGATCGTTTGAAAAAAAAACATATGTAATGCTTCCGAAAACTTTAGTGGACCTAATAAAATACATAAATTGAGGAATTTCTGATAACTATTACCTTGCAATCTGTCACCGCGGCTGTAGCTTAAGTCGTTTTAGTACACGTTATAAGAAATTTATTTATTTTATTTATTTATTTGTAAGTCTCTTAGATAACGGAACATCAATGGAAGGCACCTGGCTTATTGGAAAGGATGCAGCATTAATATTGAAACCATTTAATAACTTAAAGGGTCTAAGGTGTAAAATACCTTCTTTAGTAATATTTGCTTCAATAACTCAGGCCACAGCGTCGGCGAGCTGGGATGCGCGTACGCCGACGGCTGCTTCACGGCTGAGGAGATGATTCTTTCCGCGTACAGTCGCGGTCTGGTGTCTGTTCAGACGCCGTTCATCAAGGGATCCATGGCTGCCGTCGGCCTTGGGTATAAAGCTGTGAGTGACTGTTACAAGAACATCGTCATCATCATTTCATAGGACCGTCATATTCCATATTGCTCATTTAGTAGGGGATGCTTCACGGCTGAGGAGATGATCCTCTCAGCTTACAACTACAGTCTGGTGTCGGTCCAGACGCCCTTCATCAAGGGATCCATAGCTGCTGTCGGCCTTGGATACAAAGCTGTGAGTGACTGTTACAAGAACAATATCATCATCATTTCATAGGACCGTCATATTCCATATTGCTCATTTGGTAGTGGATGCTTCCCGGCTGAGGAGATGGTCCTCTCAGCTTACAGCTGCAGTCTGGTGTCGGTCTAGACGCCTTTCATCAAAGGGTCCATGGCTGCCATCGGCCTTGGGCATAAAGCTGTAAGTGATTGTTACAAGAACATCATCATCATCATTTCAGCTATAGGACGTCCACTGCTGAATAAAGGCCTCCCCCAATGATTTCCATATTGCCCGGTTGTTGGCCCAGGAGATGATCGCGTACAGTCGCGGTCTGGTTTCTGTTCAGACGCCCTTCATCAAGGGATCCATGGCTGCTGTCGGCCTTGGGTATAAAGCTGTAAGTGACTGTTACAAGAACATCATCATCATAATCATCATCATATCAACCACAGTACGTCCAATTCTGACCATAGGCGGCCCCCAATGATTTCCATATTGCTCAGTTAATAGCCTGCATCCAGCACCTTCCTGTCACCCTAATGACTTGTGACGGACGTTCCACGCTTCTTTTGCGTGCGTGGCTTTCACTCCAGAAACTTGCTGCCCCGTCGACCGTCAGTTCGTCAGGTATAATATGTGCCCTACCTATTGCCACTTCAGTTAGCTAATTCGTTTGACTATTAATAATTTTATCATAAATCATCAAAGTAACATTTCCTACTAAAGCAGGTTATTTCAAGGAACGCGACATAAATACTCATATCTCTGTGTAGTTACTTACTACAGTGTCTGTTATTATTGATATCTTTTTCTGAAGTACCTATAACTCAGGTAATTGACAAGCAATAAGACGAGCTATATTTTACAAATTGAATAAGTAGGTTATTTGAATTTTGCTCATAATAAGGGAGTTATTTATTTGGAACAACTCCTTCAACATCTACCTACTCATATTTTACCAAATGAATAATTCAAATCTTGTTCCAACAGATCCTGCCCATGTGTCCACCAGAAATAGAAGTGGCTTGCCACAACAGCGGCGAGTCGTCCACCATTTCTGGACCTGCTGACGTCATGAAGGAATTCGTGGCGGATCTGACGAAGAAGGGCATCTTCGCGAAGGAGGTCCCCTGTTCGAACATCGCTTACCATTCCAAGTACATTGCTGGTGCAGGTACGTTGACCAACATTTAGATTTAATACTGACCAAAAACTGACAGTTAATTTTCCCCCGCCACAAACTTGACCTTCAACAAACTGGTTGGGTTTTTATTGGCGGTCAAGCTGTAGGTCCTGGCTACACAGGAGTTGCAGCGGTGGGAACAAGAGGTGGGAATTGTCCTGTACTGACCAAAAAAGCATACTCATAATGTTAATTATGGATACTGTATTATGAACCCTTTAAAAACAGGTTGATTAAGGTGAAGAAGTTTCTTGCGCTGCTTCTTCTCAACACTGCATTGTCCCGAATCAGTGGTAGAGTTAAAGTAATACTGCGACGTGAAATAATTAATCTTTTATTATTCTAATTGTGGTACATATAAGGTGTTATTTTTTATACTGATCATACTTTACCAACGCATCTAATAAAATCATACAAATACAACCCAAGTGTTTTTAAAAAAAAAATCATGCTAGTTTTTGTTTTTACTTTTCCTAACAAAAAAAAGATATTATTTTTACAACCATCCTGTCTTCACTCACTGCCTCTCTCTCTTTCTTTACTCATTTCATTCATACGAGTACGAACAATGGCCGCGCGCGTTCATTCAACGTTCACACACATAAAGGTTAGATTACACTAAACCTACGTTACCAAAAATTATCACTCGTGAGTATGTACGATGTTACGTCATGTTAATAGGTACTACGCGCTGGGAGAAACAAAATCTAGCCATATAAGTAGGTAAATAAGTGTATTTTCATTAGTGTAATAGCGGGGGACTTTTCCAACGAACCGAGGCGAATCATCCGCGTTAAACTAGAAATTTAAAAAAGGATAGAAATTGGAATTCAATATCTACGGTTTCGTAATGCCTACGCAATTTATTTAGAGACGTAATAAAAAATTGATAGGTACATACCTATTACTGCTATTACTACTTCGCTTCGCTTCAGTGGAAATGCACCCTAATATTGAATATGAATAGGTGTTGTAAATAAAACTCACTGATCAATTTTCCTGGTTTTAATTCCTAAATTATGATTTGCCATCACACTTTAGATTCATTGATTTTACTTATTCACACATTTACCTATTTTGAATGTTGTTATTTAAAGTTCCTAGGTTATTATTACACTAATCACAATACATTTTGAACGTCAAGCCTTTGTTGAATGTTCACGTAAACACTGTCTTGCACTGTCTAATCTAGCCACGATCGAATTGAGGTAATGCTTTCGGGCTGCACACTTGCTTGCTGTTCACTAGACACCACGTCGGATGTTGTATTCACAATTCGCGCACTAACTTTTTTACGGAAAAAGTCCCTTTCGCGTAAACAAGCACTCATCTGTCCAAATCACACTGTAGGTATGTACCTAGGTAGACTTCCGCAATATCCATCGATAGAACTCGGTCGCGGTCGTGGCCCTCTGGCAACAACTCCTTGATAAGGCATTCCGTATTTTTACGCAAAAGCCGCCGTCTGCGGCGCTGCGGCATCTGGGTACCGCCAGCACTGTGCCGGTGATTGAAATTGAAATCCAGAACTTCGTCCTCGAAGCGCACGGGATCTCGTCAAGTCAGGATACGGCTGCGCTCCCTGAAGCGCTGCGCGGCTCCAAACAAGCAAGGTGTGAAGGTTTTCGACTCGTCAATGTTTCTCGTCAGCCAGTTAGTGTGCCCGAAACATAATTTCACCTGCGTTTTGTTATTGATCAAGCGCGGCATTGTAATAACTCGCACATACACTGCAATACGTTTGGGCGCATTGGACGGACTGGGACGATTATTTATGTTGTTGCGCTCCCGCATGCCGATCGGCGGCTCGGCGCGCGCTGTGGGCGCGGAGCGACTGGCAGCGATATCAATATGGCCGACTCACGCGGCGCGGCACGTAGCAGCGGTCGTTGCCCTCGGCCGGCTACTACGATAGTGCGTAAACGAATACTCACCGCGCTCAAAGGATGATTTATTTTTTATTTTTTTCGAAATATTCTTTGTCATTTTACTCGAAAACTAGCCTGAATTTTTTTTAAAAACACTTGGGTTGTATTTGTATGATTTTAGTAGATGCGTTGGTAAAGTATGTTCAGTATAAAAAATAACACCTTATATAGTTCAAGTCAATTCATAAATTTTCTCACAATTAGCCTTGTAAAAGCGTTTTTATGCTTATTTGTACAACATAAATTCTACTGCCTACGACGAGATTCAAACCCGCAACTGCGCAAACTACCAAGCTAAGCTGCGTCCAGTAAAAATGAGCACAGATAATAATAATATGGGACATTATCACTCATCAATAGCTCTAACTGAGTGTATAATTGGTCATCTATGATACTCGAGTCCAGTTGAATAGGCATTCGAAATAATCCCTAGGATCCGAGGAAGGGTCCTAATTCGTCCCTTGCTTTGTCTAGTTCGTAAATAACGTCAGCCATTGTTCGAGCTAGACAATCGTTACAACGAGTGTGTCACGATCTTTTGTCTGTATTGCGTATTGTGTACGGTTGTGTAACCCTTGAAACGGTAATTGGTATTGACATTGCGTTAGTAATTAAAATAACAATGTTGTGTGTTAAGATAGTATGTAAGGAGGGCCTGATTTCTATGTAGAGTTATTTTTCAAATAGTTCCTATAGCATGCCAAATTCTACGTAAGTTATTTAGGCGACAGCAGCCTGAAAGCATAGTTTTGCTTGATTGTACGTAATTTAAATTAGCAGCCACGAGAAAAAATAGCACTAAAATGGTTTTCACACCTTTCTCAGAAACCATAATTATTTTGATGATTATATAGCTAACCGGTTTGAAAATCGGCCTCTCTTATCCTGTAGGTTCCGGGGTCGAAACCTCGACTGAAAGTACAAAATGTAATTAATACGTAAACTTAGTTATTACTATTCTGTGTTTATTATTACGCAATTACGCATATTGCCGGTTTTTATGAAAATAAGCCCATTAAGCCGTAACACTATGGAGCGAAATTGCGATTTATGGACATAGCGATTTTTTTCACAATTTCTATTTGAAAAAAATACCTATCGATAGGTTACGTTATTCTGATGAATAAATGCTGCTTAAGTTTTTCTCTAAAACCAATAGTTTGACTGGAAAAAAATATTTTCCATTTTCGTTGTATGGAATGAAACATAAAGTGGTCGATTTCGACTAAGCCTTGACAGATCTTGCTTTGAAACTACTTGAGCCTTGTTCTATGGCTTGTTGACTGTAATCCTACGCTATTAGCGCGCATCCAAAGTTGCCCGTTCACAAGTTATGAGGTTCTGAAAAATTTAAAAAAAGTAAGTAAAAGTGACTTTTTTTTGGAATATCTTTAAAGATTTAACAAAAATATAAAGATTTTATACGTTAATAATGTAAATTAACCTTAAATTACTGCTAAAAACACATTTTAATAAACTTAAAAGAAATTAAATCAGCGATTTTTTTTTCACAATTTCTGTTTAAAAAAAATACATGTCGATAGGGTATGTTATTCTGATGAATAAATATTATGAACGTTTTTCTCTAAAACCAATAGTTTGGCTGGAAAAAAATATTTTCCATTTTCGTTGTATGGAATGAAACATAAAGTGGTCGATTTCGACTAAGCCTTGACAGATTTTGCTTTGAAACTACTTGAGCCTTGTTCTATGGCTTGTTGACTATAATCCTAAACTAACAGCGCGCGCACAAAGTTGCCCGTTCAGAAGTTATGAGGTTCCAAAAAATGAAAAGTAAAGTAAGTAAAATTGACTTTTCTTTAGATAAGACGACAAGAGAAAGGTTAATTACATTACTAAAGTATAAAATTTTCATGTTTTAGTTGAATCTTTAAAGATTTATACCCAAAAAAAGATACTTTTACTTACTTTTTTTTAATTTTTCAGAACCTCATAACTTGTGAACGGGCAACTTTGGATGCGCGCTGATAGCGTAGGATTACAGTCAACAAGCCATAGAACAAGGCTCAAGTAGTTTCAAAGCAAGATCTGTCAAGGCTTAGTCGAAATCGACCACTTTATGTTTCATTCCATACAACGAAAATGGAAAATATTTTTTTCCAGTCAAACCATTGGTTTTAGAGAAAAACTTGTGCAGCATTTATTCATCAGAATAACGTAACCTATCGATAGGTATTTTTTTCAAATAGAAATTGTGAAAAAAATCGCTATGTCCATAAATCGCAATTTCGCTCCATAGTGCGTAAGATCGATATCACCTCGATCGTTACATCTATGGAGTGGTAAGTGTGTACTTTTCTCATAATCTTATTTCCATCAAGGGCCTGCGCTTCTACAATATCTGAGTGAAGTCATCAAAGAGCCGAAGGAACGAAGCGCCAAGTGGGTGTCCACTTCAGTGCCCCAAGAAGAATGGGAAGAGCCTAAAGCCAAGTATTCTTCAGCAGAATACCATACAAACAATTTATTGGTAAGTTCAATTAATTTGACATTAACCCACTAGACGTTAGGTATTGTACTGTATTCAATATTAATTCTACACCCGAAGTAAATTACATTGAAAACGTTATTTCCTAGGCCTGAATTTCATTTAAATTGTATTAAAATCTAAGTCAAGGTAGGGTAAACCAGAGAGTGATTGCCCACTGGTAGTGATTGCCCGCTTTAAGAATAATATTGTCAGGTGCTGACTTTGAATCACTGTAGTTAGATTTGAATTTACTGAGTAGAAGGGTCCGAGATCAATGTACAAGTAGATTTAAAATTTACAATAGGAAACACTAAGAAAATACAGTTATGGCGGATTTTGTCAAGACGGGTGAAAATGTTACTCAAACAGGTAAAGACTTTAACAATTTTACTAAGGAATTACTTTTTAGAGGTAAAATTTTTTTTGCAAGTTATTTAATATTCAACTAATGGTGTATAGTCATGATGAAATTATAAGTGTTTTCTCCATTATCAATGAAAATAACTGATAAAATTTGATTTCTAACGGTCATTATAACGGTGGGTAATCACTGCACGTAAATCTGTATATTTTTAGTTATTGCCCACCATCATTTCAGTTATTGCCATATGTTAATGTATAGTTATTGCCCAGGGCAATTATTATTAGAGTGTTGCCACCATGCAGTAGCAGTGTTTAAGTTGCTCATTGCTAGACTTGTTTTGCAATTTACAGGCATAAATATTGAAACGGCTTTTAATGTTTAATTTTCAGTATGCCAAAGACTCCAAAAGTTCAATATAGCATAGAAAATTTGCAAAAAGCGATCGAAGCTGTACAAGATGTAGATAAATTGTTGAATACATGCTGAAAAATATGGTTTGGCTTGAAAAAAATGATAAAAATTCAAACGCAAATACAAAAAATTACAATCCTACGTTAAATCTACTAGTTAATTGTAAGGAATTAGATACAACTTTAGGGAAGAATAACCAACAGCTAATTGAACATTCTGAGCAACCACTTGAACTGATATCAAAGAAGATAAAAAAATAAATACATATAAAATTCAATTTTTTGCGTCATCTTTGTTTTGAAGTAGATGATTCTGTCTCTACCGATTCTGACTTGTCAACATCAGCTCAAGAAATATTTGATAATATGTTAATAAGGCCAAACGCAATTTATTTTGAAATTTTGAAGACTGTATTACTAGTATTTAAGTTTAATGTTTTGTTTTGTTTTGTTTATTTAAAGCCTATTTTGTCATTTTAAAATTGATTATTTTGTTTTAAGATACTGGGCAATTACTGTGCTTTGATGTGGGCAATTAGTGTAAGTAATGGGCAATGACTGTACTTTTTGGAGGATTTTAAATTTATTTCAATATTTTCTAAGTTACGTAAGTTTTAACTAAAAATTGTTAATATTCTGTTTAACAGTTTATTGAGGTATAAGAAAAAAGTCATAAATGGTCGATAAATTAAAATACTTTCTTTAATTTTTCATCTCAATGTGTTTGCAATCTTAAGTGGGCAATAGCTATACGGTTTACCCTATTTATTTGCATAGAATAGGTTTATTTAAATTACAAACTAATTATCATCTCATTAAAGCACATGATTTTTTAAGAGATTTCCATGAATTTATTTTTTTATAAAATATTTTTTTTAATGTGACAAGGGAAACGATGTGCTATGATACAGTCAGCATGAAATAGTTTGTAACACCTAGTAGCCAAAAAGTTCGTAGTGTGCCTTTGTTACAATTGGAATAAGGTTGTATTGCCCACTTTGGGTACCACAAACAATTTTTTTTGTAAGTGCCATTTTTTATGTAATGCACATTTTTAACCGACTTCAAAAAAGGAGGATAGATGTTCGACTGTATGTATGTTTTTTTTTTTCTATGTATGTTCACCGATTACTCCGTCAATTGTGGACCGATTTTCAAAATTCTTTTTTTGTTCGATAGGGTACACTTCTGAGGTGGTCCCATTGTCACCAAGTCAGGATCTGATGATGGGATCCTAGGGAAATCGAGGGCAACCCTCAAATTTTATAGGCACGTATATCGTATTTCAAACTTTTTCTTAAGTTATTCAAGTATTTGCTCCTGGAAATCATCATCTCATATTGATGAGGTGATGATAGAAGGTACAACTCCTTAATGCTTAGAAGTTGGAGGATAATTCTTTTAATTTTATAGATAACTATAGTTTCTAAATTTATTCAAGTGTTTGCATCAGATAGTCATCATCTCATCATGATGAACTGGTCATGGTAGGTACAACTCCTTAACGCTTAGGAGTGGGAGGATAATTTTTTAAATATTATAGGTACAATAGACCCACAGTTGTATTCTTTCATGTTTTTAAGGTAGGCTGACGGTTTAAGGTCTTGTTAGGTTGCCGATATGGTAACCTGTATTTTGTAGGGAATATTATTTTACACTTGACATGAAGAATATAGTCTCAATGTACTGCCTACCTTCAGTGGTAACATCAAGGTAATAATTAGTTAACTAAAAAGCAAGAAATAAGTTAATTTTTATAAAAAAAATAAAACCGACTCCAAAAAACAAACACTAAAAAGTAGAAAAATAATTACCTACTAATTACTCATTTATTAGGACGAATTAATATTTATGTTATACCATGATTGATACTTTTGGAGTCGGTGCAAGCAAACTTCACACGTTTCATAATCTTGGTACCGACTCCAGAAGTATCAATCATGGTATAACATAAATATTAATTCGTCCTAATAAATAAGTAATTAGTAGGTAATTATTTTTCTACTTTTTAGTGTTTTGCAATTAGAGCTATTGAGGTACTCCAATTGCAAGGCAGTGATTTAGATTAAGACTGTATGACGCTGACTTTACCTACTTTTTATAAGGAGAGGAGATGGCATCACATACAACCCAAATGGCTATTGATATCTATTAACTATCTTAAATCATCGCAGAATCGTAGGCCCTCAGAATCGCTAAAATAAAGTGGCAGTGGGCGGAGCACATAGCTCGTAGAGCTGATGACCGCTGGGGCAGGAAAGTTCTTGAGTGGCGACCACGAGCCGGAAGACGTAGCGTGGGCAGGCCTCCCACTAGGTGGACCGACGATCTGGTGAAGGTCGCGGGAGGTGCCTGGATGCGAGCGGCGCAGGATCGGTCTTCGTGGAAATCCTTGGGGGAGGCCTTTGTCCAGCAGTGGACGTCTTTCGGCTGAAACGAACGAACGAACCATCTTAAAAGATCATTTCTTCCCCAGAACTCAGTGCTCTTCGAAGAAACCTCCAAGTTGATTCCAGCTAACGCGGTCGTGGTAGAGATCGCTCCACACGGTCTTCTTCAAGCCATCTTGAAGAGGTCTCTGAGTGACTGTACCCACATCCCGCTGACCAGACGAGGGAATACCGACCCCGTGAAGTACTTGCTTGAGGCTATTGGGAAGTAAGTAAAGTAAATATTCTGGGTTTACTATTGTGTGGTTTGTAGCAAGGCACTACTCGTAGGTACTTATTTATTTACAGTACGTAAAATAAGAAAATGCTCATCAAGTGATTAGCGTATCGGACTATTACGAGTATGTCAGATCTCGCGGTTTCAATACCTGCACGATGCCAATATTTAAATGCATGAACATAATTTATGTTTTGTATTATTTACAAAAAAAAAGTTTTATATTCGTTGACTCCAGTATTAAGACAAGCGTTTCTTAGTTTGGGACTAGTCCCAACAGCGGTCTAGACAGCGCAGTGAAAAATGGGCAAAATGTATAATTTTTTAATATTTAATTAAAGGACTTTTATCATGGTCAATAAGTTCTGTCAATGGGCTTATTAATTTTCTGATGAATTTCTTATTCTAAACGGCGATATTACTTTTCAGAATATACGTCGCTGGTTACTGCCCCAAGGTGGACGTATTATACCCAACGATTGAATTCCCAGTTTCGACCGAAACGGGCCTCCTTTCACACTTCGTTGGATGGGAACACAGTGAGACTTGGTTCGTAGAATTAATTTTAAAGTTTAATTTAATTGAATTTAAATTTACTTTTGGGGCTTGTCGCGTATTGCGATAAATAACATTTTCAAGTCACTTGTTTATGGTTGAACTTGAACTAATAGAATAGTTAAATATTGGATTATAAAGAATTTACACCGAATAGTCTGGTAAAGCTAATTTACTATCGAATTAATGACGTACAATTTCCAGGCCTGAAGCAAGATACAATGTCAAAGACAGAATGGTGGCCACAAACCGTGTGTTTATAATGTCAATTCATGACGATGACTTCAAGTACTACGGCGGGCACATCAGAGATGGTAAGTTGATTTTCAATTTCATATTTTCATTTCAGGCCTATGGCTGAAATGATGATGATGATGATTTTCATTTCATCAATCGACCGTAATACTATTGAGATTATTACATACATTTGAGCGTTTGTTGTAAATAAAAATGGATGGGGAAAAATGCAGCCGGGTACAACTGTGATTGGAATGAGAATTTTCTAACAAAAATGTGATCAATCGTGAAATAACTTGCGATCTGCAGCGCCATCTCTTACTATAACAAGGAATCACGTATATCATAAACAAACAAGTAGCGGCGTCCCGTTTGAAGTTGAACACTGTGTTTGTATGATTTCCCAATAAATACGTGACCGAGCATTTATCAAGAATTACCTCTGTTGTAATCACGTTGTCATACCAACGTATCAAGAAATTGCTTCACAAATCCATTCCTTTTTAGGTACAATCATATTCCCAGAAGCGGCATACCTCACTCTGGTTTGGGAAACGCTTGCCATGTACCAAGGTGTCGAATATAAAGACATGCCGGTTATTTTCAAGGACATAACCTTCCACGCCGAGGCTAACATTGACGCAGAAAAGCCTTTGCATCTAAACATCCAGATTTATAAGGGCAGTAACAGATTCGAGGTAAAATAGAGATTTATTGCGCATACATTTTCATATAAACACGAACGTACTCGCAAGAACTGATTTATGTTGGGCACAAGGATGAGCAGTTGGCCACTCCTCACGTCGACGTGGTTTATGCATTAGTTTCCGTGGATTTTGCACGCGTTTTTTCTTCTTCGTTTCTGTAAGATAATGTATTCAACATCGAGCAACTTATCTAGCTTTGTTTTGTGATTATTATTTTGTAAATAGAAATGCATACAATTCTGTTTTTTACTTGAGATTATTAAAATTTAAAGGTTGACTATAAATTACTAATTAGTAATCTTAACACATGCATTTGACAAATTAAAAGAGATTTTATTCAATATTTTGTATTCAGGTGATCTTGACTCTATTTGTAGAATTTATTTACCAGAAAAAAGTCGCTTGAATGCAGTACATTTCAACCTCTTTCAAAGTCACAGTTATCAAATTACTCCATCCCTTAAGTAACACCGTGGGGTAATTTTTTACCCCAGGCGCATAAAAATTGACATATCTTTTTTTCTAGCGTAGCTAGTGCAATGTCGTTTTGTGTATTCTCAATCCAAAGTGTGCGCTTTAAGCTCGTAGATGCGGGATGTGAAAAAAAACATCCGTTTGGCTTGTATAGGTAGGTGGGGCAGAAATTTACCCCAGGGTGTTAGTTACGCATACTTTAATTTATCATCACCTAACATGTTATTAATAGGTTTTTACAACATTGAAACAAAATGAGTAAATAATTATATGACGATTAAGTAGCACATTGTCTCTAGAATGCAGAGAGATAATTAGAGCTTGATTTACTTACATGATACTTTTCGAACTTTGAAGACATCCCCTCAGAATCTGTTCTGAGCGTTCATAAATTCGACACAGAAATAGGGCTCAAAAGTGATAATTACGTAGTAATTCAGGGTGTCCGATGTGTTTTGAAAAAAATAATTAGGAATAAAATAAATAAAAAATAGTTTTTTCATAATTTTATAAAAAAATAAGTTTTTTTATTTTGCTTTATTATAAAGCCAGAAATTTTCGTTTTATTTTACTTTGTGTTTAAAATATGCATAAAACATCTATTTAATGTCCGATTAGTGTAAGTTTTTGGTTCCCACAATAACTTTCCAAGATTTTTCTAGAAGACCATTGTAGAGATAGATTGGTTGCCAATGACAAATTATTTGTTTTTTGTTATGATTAAGGTGTTTCTTTACGCTAGATAGACGTTCTTTTAAAGCAATCGTATAATTCAGTGAGTCCATTAATACATTGTAAATCACAAAATTAAATTGATTTTAAACATTTACTTAAAATTTTTCAATTTCCGTTTGGGGTAATTTTTGGCCCCAGGGTGTTCAAAGTGTAACCAAAAATAAGGATGTTACTTAAGGGTTAAAGTGTTAATTATTTTTTTTTGCGATTCATTTTAGGTAAGTTGTGAAGAAACTAAATTCATAACCGGTATCATGGAACCAGTGAACAGTTCGGATATCGTATTCCGTGACTTAGAACAAACGGACGAAATCAAAAACGATGTTCATCTTTCAAAAGAAGATATTTATAAACTACTCCATCTTAGAGGATTTGGTTACAAGTATGTATGCCCTTTTGCCGTAATAACTTTTGCTATCACTGTCCCAAAGGGCTGGTTGTAACATCATTTTTCTTTCAGAGACAAGTTCCAAACACTCGAATCGTCCAACGTAGAAAGAAATGAAGCTAAAATTAAATGGACCAACGATTGGGTTACATATATTGATGCATTAATACAATACAACGCATTTTCAAAGGACTCTGAAGGCTTATCTGTACCTAAGTTTATTAAAAAACTTAGTATTGATCCCAAAAGACATGAAGAAATTACGGAAAAATCAGGATCTGTGCACACTGCGCAAGTTTTCAGTTTTTACGGCATCACAAGGTAAGGGATTTTAAAGATTGTGTATTAAACTATTTGTGTTATAAATAGAAGTAAAATGACTTATTTCATACAGATCTGGCGGAGTTGAACTTGACAGCATTGATTTCAACGACAAACCGATAAAGGAAGAAGTTGCAGATGTTTTAGAAACTCAATCGTTTATCCCACACTTCCTTACTGGAGCTGTAAACGTGAGTACTGCTCTGGATTGGTCTAAAAAAAGTTAAAATAATCCAAAACTAATAAATAGGAGATTGCCAAAAAATTCTAAATATTGTTAATAATGTGTCCTTTCAGATTAATGCTGCTCTCCAAATAAACCTCCAAGTAGTGGGAGAAAACGCTCAAAATAAAGAAATTAAAGTTACTGAGATGCTTAGTGCACCATACACTGAAGTGTCTAATGCAATCAACGGAATGGTTTCTGACATCACATCTTATGATGTGGTGATTAATAAAGTTCAAGGAGAGTCTGTAAAATTGGATGCTTTGGTATCAGACAAGACGTACTTCGCAAAGTCAAACTTGTTTGTGGTTGACAATCTCTTGGTTGATGAAAAGGTAACATTTTGTAAATAGAAATTGATATTTTCAAAGACAATTTTATTTTAAATGATAACAATTGATATTAATCTAGGTCACTTTCTTACAGAAAATGCAACTCATGCATGGAATTCTTCCTAAAGATTCCTTTGTAATGACCTTAGAACACAATACGTCAAAGATTCACCCAGAGTACAAACTGTTCCGAGTGATCACTGCTATGAATGTGCAAAATCACGTATTGATACTACTGAAGAAAAATTATATTGGGACAGAAGAGAATGTAACGTACATTCCTATCGTACACGATAAAAAGTTCTCGTGGGTTCCAAGGATCCGAACTGAATTAGAAAAGACACGAAAGATCGTATTAGTTTCGGAAAGGCAACCTTATTGTGGACTCTTTGGTAATAATTTCATCAATTATGTTTTTTTTCATTTCACTTTTAGTTGTGCTAATTTCAATTTCTATACCACCAGGTCTTGTAAAGAAATTGAAGAAAGATTATGGCAATAAGATTGGTTTGGTGGTTGTCGATGATTATCATGCGCCATCATTCCACCCCGAAAATAGTGTCTACAAGGAACAACTTCAGAAGAATTTAATTTTCAATGTTTTCAAAAAGGTTAGTTGATTTCATCCAAAATCATAATTTGATTTGATGGAAATAAAATTCTGAATGAAATAATTATTATCTTTTAGGGCCAATGGGGAGGCTATTACAACTTGCCAAGTGAGAGGTTGGTCAACATCAAGAATGCAACTCTTGTCAGTGCCATCCCTGGTAATTTGGAGAGTCTGACTTGGGTTGAAGCACCCAAACCTGTAGCCAGCAACTCTTTGGTTCAGGTACTTTATGATCTTTTGTATTTTCACTATTCGGTCAGACCTTGTTTCTTAATAAAAAAAATGTAATTGTTATTTTATTTCTGTAAGGTTCACTATGCAGGAGTGTCAATGAAAGATGTAGTACACGCAGTTGGACAAGAAAAAGGCGACGGTGACCACTTTGGCATGGATTTCAGTGGCCTTAACCAAAAGTAAGTTTATTGCTCGCAAGCTACTCGTATACAGACGACAAATCATCAGGCTTATTATAACATCAAAATCGCATTTAATAAATCCAAATGTGTTAGGCCCAGAACAGACGGTGAAACGCAACTGCAACGAAACTGCAACTGCTAGTTACTTTTGAGTTTCATCTAAGTTTCTGCCATAGCGTCCGTTGAGAGACCACACATGACGCGACCAGTTTGAAACTTTCAGTTTCAGTTTCATTCCTCAGTATCATCAGAAAGTTGCAGTTTCGTTGCAGTTGCGTTTCACCGTCTGTTCTGGGCCTTAGACGTGTTAAAAACATTAACTTGAAATGCAGTTGTTTGTACACATTCTGGATTTTTCAGAGGAGAAAAAGTAATGGGTCTCTTACCTCGCGGTACTCTGTCAAGCACCGTTGAGACTGACTGTAACCTAACATGGCCGGTACCTGAACACTGGACTCTAGAGGATGCTGCTACAGTACCTTTGCCATACGTCCACGCTTATTATTGTTTGGTAAATATAGTTCACTTGCAATCAATTGACAAGCTTTTTCTTACGTTCGATATTTCTTTTTTACTTTTCTTTTGATTTAAATTCCCAAAAAAAAAAAAAAAAATATTATGTCAACCACATAACGTTTCTGCAGTGCGTCCTTTTAAAAACCTTATTTTTTCTTCTCTTTCTTTCCACCTTTATCTAAGTTAGCTTACAGAGTTCTAAAAAACGTAATGCAATGTAGCTTAACCTTACGTTTCAGTGAAAATTATATTGTTGTAATGGTACTTATTAAAAACTATTATTATCCTTAGGCCATCAAAGGAAGATTAATGCGGAATAACACCGTATTCATCAACGGTGGTGCAGGAGCTCTGGGTCAGGCCGTCATATCAATTTGCCTGTCGCTAGGCTGTACTGTCTTCACGGCTGTCTGTGACATGAAAAAGAAGAGGTTCTTGACGAAACTGTTCCCTGAACTTGATGGTAAGAAACATTTTCAGAAGAGCTGAGAAGTCATCATTATCATCAGTAAGGTTCAGAACTTCATTGTCCCCTCCATCAAACGTCACAGCAAGCAGCTTGAGACCATTTGCATCTAACGTCTTAATGCAAAGTCTAAGCCTTAGACATAGTTCCACGAAATTGGAGTTATTCACTCTATCTTCCAGTTCATTCTCACCATCATAATATTTTTCTTACAGAAAGCCACATTGGTAACTCAAGGGACGGAACTGTTCATGAGATGGTTACTCTCAAGACTAATGGTAAATGCTGCGATTACGTCATCAACACAGCTACAGGATCCTTGCGTGAGGTAAAGTGAAACCTTAATGATCACTCTTATTGCCGATTATTGAGAAAATTTAACAACATCAAATAATATTTTGGTTGATTTCAGAGCGCAATGAAATGTGCCGGGCTTTCATCCAAGTTTATGGACCTCAGTGACCTCGACATGAAGAACAATGAACACTTCTGCATGTTCTTCTTGCTAAAGGAGAGAAATTATGTTGCTTCTAACCTCTCTAACATATTCAAGCCCGAAAATGAGATGGAGAAAAAGGTAAGGCTACATGATTTGGAATTTTTAATTGCTGAAAGATTTTAGGTTATTTACAATGCTATGTAATCAATATTATCTTCTTATAGAGACTACAACTGCTAATAAGTGAAGGAATCAGAAAAGGCATCGTGAAACCACTGAGTCGTGTGGTGTACTCGCCCAATGACGTTACTAGGGCTTTCAGACTCGTATCGTCCTTCAAGCAACGGGGACGTGTGCTGATCAAACTAAGGGACTCTGACACTGCTGCTCAAGGAATAAGTGTGATACCTAGGTATGTAAAGCATATTGATTGGTACCTGCCTAATTTATTATTTGAATTTACAAGCTGTTGTTAATGGCTGCAAAGGTTGATCACATAGACATGACTATTTTACGTGGTTATCATTGTCGATTTTCATTACACATGGAGAGATTTTCAATTAAATTGATTGAAAACAGTCAGGCTTCAAATAAAGTAAATAATATTATTTCAGAATGGAATACTCATCCAATGGGACTCAAGTTGTAATTTGCGATGATCAAGGCCTAGGCATTGAGCTGATCGATCATTTGGTAAGACGTGGAGCTAGAAAGTTTATGGTCAACGTGACGGCTAATGCAATCGGAGGATACTTCAACACTAAGCTTATGTGAGTAGAGTTCAATTTCCCTTGAACAAATTTTTTTTAGCATCAGTGATAAGACTCAATGCAAAATTCCTTGCCTTGTCCTTTGCTTATCTTTCTAGAACTTGATCAGTTTTCTTTCTTTATTTCATTTCTTCCACTACAGAGAGATAAATAATTAGATTCTGATGTCACAAGACTAATGAATATCAAGATTCGAGACAAACTGAATACAATCTTTTACTGTGTCATTATTCTTTTCTTCTTTTTATTCTTGAATTTTTGATCCAGGTCTTGGAAGAAACTTGGCGTGACCTTGCAAATTCTGAACGATAACATCAGCACAGAGAAAAGCTGCATGAACTTGCTCACTCAAGGATCTAATTTAGGTCCAGTGCAAGGCATCTTCATCGTCCAGAACAGAAACGATGATGGAAACGAGAGCTTCGAGCCAGAAGATGTTGCGAGGAAGTTTAATGAGACCGCTATGGTGGTTGCGCATTTGGATCTGATGACGCGTAATCTTTGTCCACAACTCAAGTAAGTAGCAGCAGTAGCTAGTGTTAGAACATTACACAAACAGTACTGGTTTGTTTAAATGGGATGATTTTTGTAAGTGCGGTTAGCCAAATCTGAAATTGTACGTTGGTAACTGTGTAAAAAGCTTTAATTTACAATAATTGTGGTATCAAAAAAACGCATATATTATTATTTCCATTTTATAGAAGAATTTGGCTGGATTTTTAGTACTTAATCTGCTGTTGTCGTAGTTTATGATACTGTATATTACATTACTGTGTTAAATATTCTTGAATTATATTATATTCTAAGTAAACTGTTATTGTTTGAAGGCACTTTGTGGTCCTAACTCGCTCGGCTGACAAGGTTACAGACGAATACGCTAATTCCGTTTCTGAGAAAATATGCCAAAATAGAAACGACGTTGGGTTGCCTGGCCTTGTGCTGCGAGTCGGAGAATTGGATGAGGTAAGTCTTAATATCACACGTGGGAATAATACTATAGATATACTAATTAAGGACAATTGAAAGCACATTAGATCGCTTTGTTGTACAATCGATCTAATTACAACTTTTTCTCCTAGACATATCCTCACTGGTTCCGTTTGCAATCGATCCAATATAATAATAATATGTATAAGATGCTACATTGTGTAGCTTAATGTGCTGTCGACCATGCATGTGTGAATGTGACTATGAAGTTACAGTCTTTAGATTTTCTTGGAATAAGAGCCTAGCTTTCAGTCATTGATGATAAGTTTTAGAATATTTAGACAAAGGCTATCAAACAAAGAGTGTATTCTAAATATTGTGTGCTTGTGTCTTTTTCGTACCATAGAGGTACCTCAGGTACTTTAAGAAGTCAGTATAATTGATTCGTCTTGTGGTGAAACAAGTAACAAAGATAACTAAAACTAACTCGTATCTCACTAACAATAAGTATCGTATTTCCAGTTCAATAAAAACTCCACCTATACCGAAGGAAAATCTCAAATGATATCATATTCAGCACTCTTCAGTGCGCTCGAGTCCAGCTTGAAACTCAATTATAAAAATGTTCGAGCGTTTAATCTTGGGAAACGAGCTGACTCCGACTTTGTGAAGAAAATTGAAAAAATACTAGGTGAGTTCACTACCTTCAGTTTGTTTTAGAAAGTGGGCTGAAGCTGAAAGTTAAATAAATAATCTAGCACAGTTATGAAGAAAGATCACTAAAAAATACGAATGTCTTTAAGCATACAATTTCAAATAAAGTAATTTTGCATTTAACTTCCAAGGATCGTTAACCAAATAAAAGTGTTCGATTGAACGATGTTTTTGCCAAACTTCAATATTCATTAACACAATATTATCCTAATTTTTTTTACAGGAATCCAAAGCCTATACAATCTTTCCGAAAACTTAACTTTAGCAAAATTAAGCTTGAATGAGATGAACAAAATGGAAATTATTGCTGCCATTAAAGATACTTACAAAGTCAGCTACTCCATGGATAAAATAAACAACCTCACTATTGGAACGTAAGTATATCTACCTATTTAATTTATAAGTAGGTACAAAGCATCCCAGATGTTATTAGTTTTATATTGGGCTCTTTAAAGCTCTATACATTGAACTCGACTTTAAAATTGTCCCAATAATATATAATTATTGCGCGTAGGCTACATTAGACACGTTTAAGCCCAAAGTATATTTTATACCTATTTTCTTTTCCAAAAAAGTATTGGTGCCAATATTAATAGTAGCATAATCAACGCTACGAAATATTACGACAGTGTGTATTAATCAACAAAGCTAAAAGATCCAGAATTTGCGTTTTTCAAAGAAGCTTCAGTTAAATACCTCAAATTTAACTAATAAAACTATTATTTTTATAATCTCTACAATTTAGTAGAGCAAAATGTGCCCTAATTTTTAGGAACTATAAACAGCACTTTAGCAAACTTCCCAATTAGCTCTAGGTTCCGTAATTATCTTCGCCGAAATTTAGGTTACCCTCATAAGCAGGCTGCGGTGTATTTAGTGGCCCAAACTCCCCTGGGGAAAATAATAAAACTTTTTCCCGTACGGAAGATGTAACTGGCACAAAAACTTATATTGCGGTGACGTTAGATTGCGGGTACACTGGGTAGACATTATACGCTCCCTATTACAGCAAAAGAAACATATATAAACTTGTGGTTGAACACAAAGGTAACCCTTGGGAAAGACAAATTTTGGGCTAAATCTAACATATTTGGCTGCTGTTACTTGCTAGAAAAAGTGGGACACAATATCATGTAAAATCTTTTTTAGTTAGTAAAGTTAAAGTGGGGGAGGCCTATGTTCAGTGGACGTCCTATAGCTGAAATGATGATGAAGAAAGCCAAAGTTATAGTTGTACACCTGGGTAAGTGGTACATGTTAAGCCCACAGGATGTAAAACATTTATCGCCATTTACAACAGATGCATGACTGAAGCTAACTGTAAAAAACAATAACGATTACAATAGATTGGGAAACGCGCGTCAATGGTGCCTAAAAAAAACGTGGCGTACAAAACATTACTTGCGTTTGTTAGTGCAAAATAATTTTATATTTTCAGCCTGAAAAACCTAAGTGAGTGTTTGAGTACACAGCACACTGACTTCGACAGTGGCTTAGGAGCGTTCTTCACCTTCATCGATGATGATGAATGCTTGGCCACTGAGCCCATGGTTCCTATGCCTACAATACTGAACGATTCAATCGAGGTGAGATCATGAAATAATGTATGTTTTCAAACATTGCCCCACCAGCCCCAAGAAAAGTAGAATGACCTTAAATTTCACAGTGGGGCAGTTTTTATTAGCTACAAATTTTGTGGCTTCTGCAATTCTCAGCAGTAAGGGTATTTTTGGCCCTAACCTTTTTATTATTTTTAAAATAATAAAAAGGTTAGGGTCAGTTTCACCACTTGTTGATAAAGCTTAGAAGGAACTTATCTCTTAGATAAGTAACCTTCAACTTTATTCGGCGTTAATGACAGACTCATGCCCGTTTTTACCATCAATCCCTAATTTTTAAGTAGGTAACCCCAATGAAAACAAAATTCGTGTTACGTGTTTCTATAGTCATTTAAACATTAGGGATTGATGGGGAAAAAGGGCATCAGATAACTATCTCAAGCCCGCCCATAATCTTACATTAAAATAGCTATGTTCATAATTTTAACACTCTTCTCTCATCTTCCAAACAGCGAGAAGAGGAACTGGACT
Source organism: Ostrinia nubilalis (assembly GCF_963855985.1). NCBI lineage: Eukaryota > Metazoa > Arthropoda > Insecta > Lepidoptera > Crambidae > Ostrinia > Ostrinia nubilalis. Next base: position 2,401,658 of record NC_087101.1, read on the forward strand.
TCCAAGCAGCGTACCTGATGCTCATCCCAGGCTTTGAAGGCCACTATCGAGTGTTCAATCACGTCTCCGAGAGGCTGAAACTTCAAGCCATGACCTTCCAGCTCGGACCCGATCTAGCAAATGAGACCATCGCGCAAATGGCCAGCCATGTCTTGAAGGTATTGTATGACAGTTTGAACTTAGTTTTTGGTTCAAGGAGATTATTTAAAATCAGACTTTAAAAACAAAGGCTGGCCTATTCCTAGGTCATAGTTCATACTTGTATTAATGTGATTGGTTCTCGATATTGTCTGATTTATTTAAACGACGCACAGCGTTCAAAGTTGCACAGCGTGCTATGGAGAGGGCTATGCTCGGTGTTTCTTTACGAGATCGAATCAGAAATGATAAACGAACTAAAGTCGCTGACATAGCAAACTGAAGTGGCAATGGGTAGGGCAAATAGTACGCAGAACTGACGGCCGGTGGGGCAGCAAGATTCTGGAATGGAGGCCGCGTACCGGAAAACGCAGCGTAAAACGTCCACCCACAAGGTGGACCGACGACCTGATACAGGTAGCAGGAAGGCGCTGGATGTAGACCGCTACCAACCGTGCGATGTGGAAGTCATTGGGGGAGGCCTATGTTCATCAGTGGACGTCCTAAGGCTGAAATGATGATGATGATGATGATTTAAACGACTAATTCTGGTGGAGGTCGTGGCAAGCACATTATTATGGATGGATGCAGGCAGCGTAAGACTGGTCGTTGTGGAAATCCATGGGAGAGGCCTTTGTCCAGCACTGGGTAAAACGATCGTCTGAAATGGGAATTCATCATCATCATCATTTCAGCCATAGGACGTCCACTGCTGAACATAGGCCTCCCCCAATGCTTTCCATGGCAAATGGGAATTATAGAGACACATTAATTCTAATAGACGATCGTTACAGACTGCATTTATTCAATAGGAATTATCTTCTGTGAATGTTTTAACATTATTCGTAGTAGTAAAGACAAAGGACTAATTCAAGCCGTAGTTTTTACAAAATTGTCAAGCTTAATTCAGAATTAAATAAATCTTAAAGACATCTTACTAAGACGCGCCTATTCTGTGGCGTTTCTTTAATGAAAATTTAAACAGATTTCATTGTTCCAACAAACAATAGAAACAGAAAGAGGCGCTACATTGAGACGTTCTAATTCTGTTAATCTTTTAATTTAAAAGTTTAACTGCCTACTGTGAGTTGCTAAGCCTCGTAATATTTACGTTGTGTATCAGTTATTTATTCTTCTCAGTTGCCCGTCTGATTGTTTTCACTTCTGCAAACAAAACTCGGAACGGTCCCAAGTTTCTTTGTTTGTAATTAATTTCTACGGCTTCGTCACAGTGAAGGCCCCGACAATACATATAAAGGGTAGTCCTCATGTTTTTGCTACAACAATAAAGGCAAAAGACGCAAAACATAAAACTTTAATAATTCCAAGAAACAACTTCTAATAACTCAATCAACTCAAATTCTAATAACTCAATCAACTAAAACGTCTAATAATTGGTGAAAATAAATAAGTAAATAAAATAAAACACTTCAATCTAGTCCTGAATTAAATATAGAGTTGGTTTCCAATTAGCTGATTATTAGTAGTTTTAGGCTGGGTTGTACCATCTTACTTTAATTTTAACAAACGTCAAAAGTCTGTCAAACTTCATACAAAAACACCGGTTATTGTTATAGTTCCAGTTAATATAAGGCGGTGCAACTAAGCTTTATTATAATCATAAACACCTATAAGTCAATTTATTGATTTAACAGAATTGTGACGTCATAGCTCGGAATTGCTAAATAAGTATGTGATTTGTGAGTTTTGACAGATCATGAAAAGTATGTCAATAGACGGTGGTGTAAATGACCCAATTACTAAATTTCAATTTATCAAACCCTTTCAATTTTCGCGGTATGAGCCAAGCTATCAACAGGCTTCCTTATTTCACCGAAATGTTCGCCAAGTGAATGCCCTTTTGACGGACTTAACGCAAAATATTGGAACTCTTTGATAGAATTGCTTATTAGTCCGCGACAGTAAACTTTGGCAATTTTGAAAACCAATATGGTCGGCTAACATTGACACTGAACTTTCTGTGGCCCTAGTAATGTTGGTAAAACTTTAATTGATTGATTGCAAAGTGAAATAACGTTGTGTTCATTTCATGATATTGATATACTTGGATTAGCATTGATTTTTCGATGTCAGACATCGTCACATCAGACTATACATTTTTGTTAAAAAATCACCCCTTGTACAAGTATCCCACAGTACTTAACTTGACGTGCCGGCGTCTGTGCATACAAGAATTAATTTCCGTAATTTAAGCAAAATAACTCGTTGAGTAGGGACTTATCGCAATCCAAATTGAATACCTGATAAGGCACAAATAGGCTTGCACTAAATCAAGAGAATAAAGAGAATTTTGCTTGGGTATTGATTAAAATACAAATCAAAACCTACCGTATACGTTTTCTTTGTTTACAGTCCGTGAGAGCGAGGTTCGAGCTAAAATCAAAGTTCTACCTTTTGGGGTATTCGTTTGGAGTAAACGTTGCTCTTGAAGTTGCCGCTTTGATGGAGAAAGAAGGTTGGTTTCATTTAGTTAAAATATTTCTCGTATGAACATGAGATCAACGCGGGGGATAATTACTTTTTGAATAAATAAGATTACGTCAAATTTTAAACCAATTCAATATCTCGCAAACCACACTGACCAACGCAATCTACTTTTACCGTTAAATTTTATTGGACCATTGCACTCCTCATAAAATAATATGGCCGAAATATAATTATTATGAAGCTCAGATTTTATTTCCATTTTTTAAATTACGGACCGTTGAGTTCAATTATGAAAATTCGGAATTCATTTATCTCGTTTGAAAAAGTGTATTCAAAATTGAACTTTGTTTTCAGGGCACGTAGGCAAAGTTTTCTGTCTGGACAGCAGCCCAGACGCGCTGCGAGTGCATCTCGACTCCTACATTGGAAACCTATCAGACAACCGACTACAGAACGCAATCGTCGAACACTTATACCGATTTATGTCAGGAAACGACAACGAAGAATTTAAGAAGGAACTGGAAAAACTTGAGGACTGGACAGCGAAGAAGGAAGCGTGCGTGCAGAAGCTAAAGGGGCTTGTGAAGTACTCTCACCAGTACCAGAAACTAGTGCTTGAAGCAGCGTACAAAAGGATCAAGATGGCAAGAGAATATCAGCCGACCATGAAACTGGACTCGGAGATAATTCTCATCAAAGGCATACCTCATCCTAACGCTCAACAACTCCCAGAAGACTACAATCTATCAAAGTACACAAACCAACCAGTCATCGTGTACAACATCGAATCTGACCACGCCCTAGCTCCCAATGACAGTAGAGTACCCAACATCATCAATAGAATGCTAGAGCCAGAAGTGGTAGAATATTTCAACAAGAAGAACCTATGCCATGTGTACTTCTCTGATAAATTCAAGATGCTGTAAACTAGTAAATTAATGTCACTTAGCTTTAATAAACGGCCACTAATTTATGTTAGGTTTAGTTTTAGTTATTAAAGTTTGTGAGTTTCAAAACTGACTTAATTTTTTACCCTTCTATATTTCCAGATAAAAGAATATCTTTATTATCATTTTCATGATTCGTTTTTCAAAATGAGCAACAATATCACTTCTGTGGATGGAATTTACTTTCGAATATCGATCACTTTAAATATGAATTTGCATCACTCAACGGCGCGGCGCAGTCGCTACAACTTCACTCGTAAAATTATAATGATAATGCACGAAAATCAAGATTGATATCCAAACTCAATAAATTCTCATGTTAATATTGTTTGATTGCGAAATATATTTCATTTTGGAGAGTGAAAATTTAATATTGTATTGACGTGCTGTCAGACTCAGAGGAAAATTCGAGTTCGATAGTATTTGAGTAAACAAATTACGCATTAAGCTTGTTTTTGTAAATCATCGAATATCCAGTTGAGTAATGTTATTAATCTTTATTTTATAGATAGGGCGTACAATATACATAACGACACCTGAACTATGGGCGCATGATAATATTGAATCTACAATCCTAAACTGGAGCTGAGGCTAATGGCCGTTTTCACCATCAATCCCTAATGCTTATGTGACTCCTATGAAAACAAAATTCCTGTTATGTGTTACCATAGATAGGGATCACTTAAAAATTGGGGATAAATGGTGAAAACGGGCATAAAACGACTTGATGATGAAGAGCGAAGCTAGAAACTTAAGTGGTAGTTATTTGAGTTGGCATCAATTTTCAGGTGCGCCTACAAGCTCAAAGAGAATTCAGATACAATAACTCTTACCTACATAATATTAAGACCCCGAACGCGTACCTACCTACATTTTTTGTATAAAAAAGAAACAAAAAGTGACAAATGATATTTTAACCAAAGTTCAAAGAGAATATTAATCAAATTATTGAGTTCAGATTTCAACTTCTGAAACGCCAAATTGGGAAACGAAACAAAATAAACGAATTAATAAAACAAAAAATAAATAAAACCTCGATGCTTTCGCAGTTCACTTTATCTATTCAATATTTCAATATAGGTCATTTAATTACATGTTTTGTGTTTTACAAAGGAGCGAAAAAGGCATAGAAGCTTACCGAAATTCTATGGTTAAAATCAAATGACGTCCAATGTCTAAGTAGCTCAGTTGGAAGAGCAGTCGCCCGGCAAGTGAAGCGGTCGTGGGTTCGATTCCCGCCTTAGGCAGTTAGATTTTTTCAAATTGTTTACTTAAAAGACGTCCACTGTTGGACAAAGGCCTCCCCCAAGGATTTCCACCACAACCGGCCCTGTGCATCCAGGTACTTTCACCAGATCGACGGTCCACCTAGTGGGAGGCCTGCCCACACTTACGTCTTCCGGTCCGTGGTCACTCGAGAACTTTCTGCCCCAACGACCATCATCTCTACGAGCTATGTGCCCTGCTCACTGCCAATTGAGTTTAGCAATTCTGCTGGCTATGTCGGTCACTTTGGTTTTCTGTAAAAAGCTTCTGTGCTTTATTTGTTGCACAGTTATTTAATAATAGACACCTGCTATGACTGATTTTGATTAAACAGAATACAGGTGCTTTTTTATTTTTTACCAAAATATTAATTTACACGGAAGTATCTGCATAAATAAAAAATGAGAAGGATGGACTTTCAAGGTAAGGTAATGTTTAATGGTAAACATTATTTTAGCATAAATACAAAATTAAAAAAAGATTTTGGTTTACATATTTTATCATAATTAGAATATTTACAATGCCGACATAATTTTCAATTTTGATGAAATTTATAATTTTAATTAGGCGTAAAAGTAGAGCAAGTTAATTTATATAATTATGATGATTCTTCGAACCACTCTGCCTTTATTTTCTTTCTAATCGTTACAACTTTTTTTTTCTAAATTAGGAATTTGGAATTATTTAATTCTAAAAAGAAAACATTTTTCAGAATGAAAATAATGACATTGTACGGATGTGCAACAGTTTGAAAAGCATGAATCCGTGCAAACAAAACCACAGTCAAAGGCTCTCACAAAACAAACTCCGGCCAGTATTTTCCGATCCACACTTTGCTCTAAATCAGAGGTGGGCCCGTATTTGTGCGCGAACCATTTGCCTAATCCAGTGACGGACGGCGCACTTCACATTTTACTCGCGGAATTTAAATAACGCTGAAATAAGGGCCCAGTCGGTCTGAACGGTTGGTCGTGCTGTTCTAGATTTTATTGATTGCTCAAATGTTTCTAAATACGTATCGGAAAGCACAGCTTAGGACGTCCACCCACAAGGTGGACTGACGAGGCGCTGGATGCAGGCCTACCAACCGGCCAATATGAAAATCTATTAGTCTATGTTCTGCAGTGGACGTTCTATGGCTTGAAATGATGATGATGAGATACTCACCCCCATACTTCTACGAGTATGTTTAACCCATATTAAGTAGGCACTAAGTTAAAAGTGATGCATAATAAGAAACAATCATTCCAAAGCAGTGTTAACATGCGTGTGTAACTTTTTATAAGTAGAGCTTCTTCGTAATCAGTTACATTATAAGCTTTTTCGCTCTAGATTTGAATATATGCGAGTAAGTTACTTCCAAAAAAATTTTGGGCCCTTAATTTGTTTTATTATTAAAAAAGACTACACACTACCCATTGATAAAATCTGTGGAGTCTGAAAGTAGAGTCTGTTAAACTTATTTATTTATTCTTTAGTATATTTAGTCGTACCCTAAAATTTTTATTTTCTTATTTATAATTTTATTACATCTTTAAACAAACTTTAACGATGTAGTACCAAAAAGACACTCTCAATAGGCAGGACCTAGTTATTTATCTCAGTAAAATGCTCAATAAAATTAACTCTACAAGTTTATGAAATACAGACATACTTTAATATTATCGTCGATGACTATCTATTATTAACTGCCGGCAATTCTCGTAGACAGTTTCAAATTTCTACAACTGTAAGCACAGGAACTGACAAGTTCAGACTTCTATTATAAATGTACATTGAGCTACGAAACTATTAATAAATGCGTATTTTAGGTAATATAAGAATAGAACGTTTATCACACCTATTCGTTTCGTGATAGGTAGGTATATTAGTTTTAATTCGAGGCGGGCAGTAGGAAACCTTCAATTTTCACTATGACCGTGAAAAGTTGACAGTCGAATTCAAGTTTTAATTAGGGCTGATTTTTCAAAAGTCAGATATCTTTTAACTGAGGAATAAACTTGTAATTTTGACATATTTCTCATACTAAAACTGTCAATGTGCCTAACTTATTTTTCAGTTAAAAGTTATCTGACGATAGAAAATTCAGCCCTTAATTAACTTTTTAAACACATCATAGACTAAAATTCAGATGGAAAACGTTAAGCGTTAGGTATGTCATTAACGTTTATCATCACCGATTAGGTTAATTTCATTCACGATCATAATTATAAATGCAGTTTTCAAAAGCGCCTTCTTCTTGAAAAATAGCACGTCAATCGCCACCACTATTCTTCACTACGTTCCCCAGCTATTCCTTCCCATAGCAAAAACACGAGCAAAAATAGCGAATTATTTCTACAGCTAATTTGTTCGAAGCTCCTTGTTCGCTCGCTACAAAATGTACTATGGCCGAGACAAATTGACAGTGGAAGTCTGCCGCGACAGCCCTCCCGGGCGACTGATTATTGCATTTCAATATTCAATGCACTGGGGACTTGGAATTGAAAAGTTCCGATTTCCTGAATTAGTCTGTGTAGACTTGTGAATTCGAAAATTGGCTTGCTAATAGCTACTATACAGTTTGGGTATAATTGGAGATGGAGTTATTAGATTTGGGGGCTGTATTAATAGCGTAGTGCTTTATAGTCTTGTGCACGGTACGTCTTACATTTTGAGTTTGTATTTATGGTAATCTCGGTGTTCTTTAAGATTTTCTACACAAAACCTTTATTTCTAGTAGATAATAGAGCACCCATGATTCCAGGTATAAAAATAAATTCAGGTGTGTTCTTAGCGGCAACTACAATAAAAAAAAATCCCTAATTAAGTTCTGTTGTTAATTAAGCTTTGGTCGTAAAAATACCTGTTTCAAACCCAGAATACCCCGGTTCGATTCCCGGTAAGGGCGCATATTAATTCTGTCATTACAACAATATTAACAGCATTCTTGTGTCTTGGCAGGAGGAAGTAAACTAGTCAGTTTTTCTGTGGTTGAGGATTCCAAGTGATAAATTCTTCTGCCTTCATCCTGATTATCACTTTCCATCAGGCGAGATGCAGACAAATAAGAATACTATGAAATAACCAGAACAAAGGGAATAATAAACAGAATTACAAACGATTTGCTTTACCTTATTATAATTGAAGTAAAACCTCGAAACACAAACCACCATTGGACAAGGCTTTTATTATCTGCTATAATAAAGATCAAGGAGATACTTAGAATCCTCATTATGGTCCTGTTATAGCGGGTTTGGTTTAATATCTTTTGTACGGAAAATACAGTCCTTATTTTGTTTTGATTTTTATAGCTAACTGACTTTTCCTCACGGCTTCACTCGCGTGAAATTTAGATTTTCACAAAACGTTTTTAATTATAGCCTTTAAGCATGTTATTCTGGGTTATAAAAAAATAATACCGTAAAGTTTCATCAAAATCCGTTTAGTAGTTTTAGCGTTAAAGAGTAACAAACATATTAACATCCATACATCCGAACATTACGACATCCACACAAACTTTCGCATTTATAATAATAGTAGGAAGTAGGATATGTTATTCTGAGGTATAAACATTAATACTGAAATCTTTTATCAAAATCCGTTCAGTAAAAAACATTACATCCATACATCTATACAAACTTTCGCATTTATAATATTAGTAGGATTTGTTTTGAGGAAACAATTTTTTAATGACGACCTTAAATAGAAAACAAGCTATTTTAGGATACTTAATTAACTTCTTATAAAAATTTAAGAGCAAGCGAAAGGTTAAGGTATTTTTAAAATAAATAATGTCACAGGTATATTTAGAATGTCCTTCGCTTCTAAATTAGTAAATGCTTTACACGCCTAGTCAACGACAATGTCCGCGGGTTTGAGGATTAGGTATGTAAACTGAAAAAAGTTATTTGGGAAAAGAGTTCCTATTTTTCCAAAGTAAGTAATCGAATAAATTTAAAATTTCAGGGATCGCCGCGTCAGCCTGGAAGGTCCCCAGTTCGATTACCCGAGCTAGATTTAAGAGCTGACCGGCTTGAAACTCAGCAAGCAAATGTTCTGTTCAGGATGACATATTTTTGGATATGCCTGCCTACGAAATAAATGAAAATTTTAAGATATTTGTTACGTTTTTGTTTTTGGTCTAGTCGTTTCATTATTATTCCAATCCAATATGTTAAATTAAGACACTTTAAAACTAAATCGATCTTCTACTCGTATGGACTTAGCACTGTATCCAAATCAGAGACTAGCCAGACATGAAAACTGTGACTGAAAGGTCTTTCAGTCGGTCGACAAAAATGATAGAAAAAGATAATTTCCGCACGCAATACCTATACATTATTTTAATTTGCAAAGCTATTGTTCTGTCATAAAAGAACAAAAAAAAGTCATACCATTCACAGAAAACTCTTTTGGCAAATGTGAAGTTTAATTGGTAACTCTATGTGTGTTAAAGAATGCTGTTTGTTTTCCTAACAATAAAATAAAGAAATATGTTTTCTGCAAATAGGCTCTTTAAAAGCGCGTTTACAGTTTTTTTTTTTTGTTTAAATATAATAATAATATGCCAGGTCCAAAATACATTTATCCACGTTCTGCCTACGTGGACATCACACTCAACTGGGTCTTCACGTTCCCTTGAATCGGAAATTGATCTAAGACTGCCGTCCACCGTTACAGGATACGTATTTATAGTCCGATTTTTAATTCGACGGAATTCTGACAGCTGTCATTTTTTGACAATTCAGATATAATAAGCCTTTTTTGCTTAGAATTAATAATAAATAATATTAAATTAAATTTCATCAAGTACAACTTCCAAGAATGAACTATTGTTTGTATTGTGAATTCAATGTACACTAATTATTATGTACATTTTAGAGATTAAATAGAAAAAAACGTTTTTAACACAGTAAAACAACATATTAACATAAACGAAAATATGTATTGATCATCAATCATCATTGTCGTCATCATAATCAACTTGGATTATAAAATTGGCATCTTGTTAAATTGATTATTTTATGAAGCTAAGATTTTATTAACAAAAGGATTTTCATAAAAAAGGTTTGTAACCCATGGATTATTGGGCAGGGATTCCAGTAATAGAAAAATAATTTCCCAAGTTTTTTTGTAACTTCCATAATATGATAATAAAAATTCAAATAACCATTTTGAAATTATCAGTACATTTTTAAGCCTTAGTTTTTCAAGTGAAACCTTAAATTCAAAAAAGGATTATTTTTTAAATTGTGAAAATGCTCTCCATTCTTAGTGGGAATGTTTCAATGTTGACAACACTTCTGAAATGTCAAAATTCCGTCGAATTAAAAATCAGAGTTTAGATCTGTCACTGTACCAGTTGGTGGAAACGGGAATACCATATTATTTTAGCTTTTGATTAAAGTTATAAAACCAATTTTACTTATCTACAGAAATACATATACAGGGTGTCTCAGAATGGGTGAATCAAACTGCTAAGGGAGGTAGCTCTACTAATGTACTATCCCTAAAAAATATGAAAAAAAAATATGCTCATTTGTATTTACTCTGATTGTGGTGAAGAGAGCTCCGCCACAAAATAGATAGGAGCAGAAGACTATCTACATACAAAGTGCGCTCGGGCAACGCACACCACAATCACACATAGATAACGCTCACGGACACGATAACGCCAATAATAGCGAACCAGTCTAAACCAGTGGGGGCGCGAATGTCGCCCACTTGAGACGCGTCTGTGTGCGTACGCAAAATGAAGTATAGTTGTTGCAATTGAGAATGTTACTAGGTATGCAAAATCACTTGAAACCTATGTTACAGTTAAGCTTTTACATTTACAAATACATTAGTTTTTATTTCATTCAAAAATACCCAGTAGTTATGATTTTATAGGCATTCAAAGTTCGCTTAAATATTGAGTCCCGCCGACGGTCACGTGACCCCGTGTGACGTACATTCACAGCGTCCGCTCACTAGAAAACGGATATAAACATACCTACTTAAATATTTTTTTTTTGTAAATACAAACTTATTATACATATTAACACCCAGACCCATCACAGAAATTAAAATTGAACCAAACCCAAACTTGATGCGATTGTGTCGTTTTATTGCGAATTACTTTCCAGCTCCATCATTAGACCCCGATTACTATATAGAATTAAAATACTCATCAATACAAAACGAACGAGCCCAAACTCGATGCATTTAAGTCGTTTTATTATAGAGTTCCTATGGCCACCTTCCAGCTCTATCATCAGATCAGCTCCATGTCATCATAATATTGCATGGTCATCCAAATCACATGTGTTTGCGAAATTTCAGCTTAATCGGTTGCCTGGAAGTGGGTCTTAATTCAGTTTGCAAGATTCCACCCATACAAATATGAGCCAGTCGTTGTAATATGACGTCACGCGCATAAAATGGCGGGCCGGCCGCCGCCCGCACTTTTAAAATTCAATATCTTGGAAACTAATTGACGTATCGAAATAATTCTTTCACGTGTATTTTTTATTTTTAACAGAGAATACAGAAAGCTAAAAAACAAAATTAGTGAACATTCTTCATTCACGAAGGCGAGTGAGCTTTACATGTGTGGTGGCTCGCTACTGTTCGTTTTTCAAAAGTTTTGATAGACATTACGCTATCGTTAAGTGCATGTAGTACACGTACACATACAAGTAAAGCTCACTCGTCTTCGTAAGTTGCAAGAACTATACATACAGGTGATTGCCTTCTGTTATTATTTTGTGGCACAGCTCAAACTCTATTGTTATTTATCGAGGCCTATGGCAGCATGTCGGCTTATTTCTATCAATATTCGATCAGTATGAGCATTAGCTGAAAATTCGCGCTTTGTAAACACCCAGCGTTCATATTTAATTAGCCTATTTAAGTTTCGGAGTTTACTGCTTGTTTTGGTGGCTGAAATGAAATGGAGCAAATATTTTTAGCATAATATCTTTGATAGATAGGTTGTTTCACAAGGTATTCAAGTTATTTTAAGCCCAAACTTAGATATATCTATTTCTGATAAGTTTTTGTCATTGTGTAGCAATCTTCATTAGCAGACTCCACACTGACTGTGAGTGATTATAGCAAGCTTTTGTTTGACACTGAGTCTTATTATAGTTTTTTCTTACGAATTATCATATTTATGGTATCTATTTTGTAGGTATAAAAAGGTTTATATAGGCTACTCATAGTAAGTCGTAACACTGTGACGTATCTCTGCATTGCCTCTAATAAGTTGATGTCGCATCCAACGTATCAAACCAGATTTTACAATCCATATAATTAAGTAACATTTTAAATTACACAACCTCAAAGACCCCTAACATTGGCTACAAAATCACTCGGTCGTTGTTTCACAGAAAAACAATGAAGAAGCAGCGCACAAAGGCGACTATTTTCGATAATCCATCAAAGCCGAAGTGTCTGCCGGCTGTAATAATGGCGCGTGTATTTTTTGTTCGTCCTCAATTTGGCCGGGTTTCGTGCCGAGTCGAGCGTGTTTTTTCAAGATTTCCTCCTATGATAATTTCAGTGAAAAATATTTCAGAAACTGACAAAGCTAAGCTAAGTTTTTCAGAACATTGTTGAAAATGAATACTTATATTCCCCCAGCCTAGGGCATAACAAGATTTGAAAAAAAATCTTTTGATCATCTCAGGGGAGTCATCAGGGGAAACATGAGTGTTGCGGCCCTACTCGCGCCTCGTCATATTCTAATAGCAAAATCTACTTCTAATGTAAATGTCACATAACTTTTGTCAGTCAATACTTTATATTGAGAACCATTGTATAAAATCACTTCTCTTTTGGATTCCGATCGAACAACATCAAAATTGTAACGTCTCAAGAATACAACGAAATAAGCAGTTTCCGAGTTTTATTTATAAAATTCCATCGCGTCTGCAAGGCGCGAACAATGAGACTGTTTCAGTAGTTCAAAAATACAGTATCCGTATTGAAGTCTATTTTAAATTAAGAATAATTACCTAGAGAAATAATAATTAGGACTTCATGTATTACTTACCATCTTCTATCCTGACGTCTCTTGAATCATTATTCCTGCAGACAAAATACATAAAATTAGTCAATTTCTATTAGCTTTAAGGCTAGACGCAGACCACCGATTTTTAGTCAGCCGATAGTTGAACCCGATTCTAATTTGTGTGAAGAAACAGTCGGTGTAATGTGCGCACTTCTATACATGCCCATAATTAGGTATTAACTGCGCGACTAAACTATCGGCTGATAAAAAATCGGTGGTCTGCGCCCAGACTTATCGCAGTAAATAATTATGTCTTAAAAGATTTTTCAGGACACTGGCATAAGAAGCCCATTCTCATTTTTTTGGCTATTGATTTAATAAAGAACACATAGGTATTTTGTCGCATTTAAAACAACGTTAACGATGACATCAAATAATTTAATTATATTCCGATACATCAAAGTTATATCCTCCTGAGTACCAGACATACTTTTTTTGGAGTTTCGTTATGAAATTTTTGTAGTGCACTAATGTAGTTAGTGTTAGTACAAAAAAAATAGAAAAAAAATTATCAAATTGGAAAATCTTGTTTTTCACTATGTCCTTTATAAAGGACAACGGTATTTAATCAAAATGTCATTTGTAAAGGACATAGCCATTTTTTGCGGGTTAATCTAGAATATACTACAAATAATAGGTTATTTGAAACATAATTTTAGATGTATAATATTTATTTTTATTGTTCTTTATCAAAATTAACGAAATTCAAATTTGTATCAACATAATTCTCAAAATTTAACTTTCTCTTACAAAATCACTATAATTAAACATTAGAAACATTAGAGATCAGTCAGTTCTACATAATAGTTAGTTTTTAAGACTCAAATTTATAAATTCTACATGGAAATTGGTGAAAAAGTTGAAATTAGGTGTCAAACACACACATTTTTTGCAGAGAACTGTAGCTTTTTATTACAACCAATGCTTCTGCAGCGCGATTGTTTTACACTATATTCTGAAAAATAGGCAGGCTGCATCATTTTTTTAATTTTCTGTTTTTAGTGTGTCATTTGGCCATCTATTTTGAGTGTTAGCATTGTTTTGCATAGTTATCTGGCGTAGATACTGATGGCAAACCAACACCTCGGTACGGCCACGACTAAAACCACGCGAACATCCCCGCTCCCGCGATGCAATACTAAGTCGTCTTCTTATTGGTGGTAGATATGAGGAATCTGATGATGCATAAGATGTTTGAGAATCCACAGGAGTGATCAAAGCTATTTCTCCCTCATCCGAGCTACTAGATTCACTGATACGATGGTCATTTGTTCTTTGTTGGAATTTTGGTGGGAATAACTCAGGATTTTCATCGGAATCATCACCAGAAAGTCCGATTTGGAGTCATTCAAGATATCTGCAATGATATCTTTTGTTTAACCGCTGTAAAAAACTTAAATTTACGTATATGTACTTTACATAGAACATCAGAACTCTAAAATTTTAGTATTAATTACGTGCTATTGTACTTTGCAAAGGACATAAAAAATGAAATTGAGGGTAGGACCACGGTATTTATTTATTCAACAAAATAGAACTTCAAATCCTTAGTTTATACAACTAATATATTATTTACCACAAAATAACACATATTTACTAATTATTTCTATAGATGAATAAAGATTTATTTACCTTTGCGCGGAATCAAAGTCACAGATTTATCTCTGGACGCCATTTTAGACCAAATTACAGATGATAGTTGACGTTTTCATTTTTTACCATAGATTAGTGTTGCCAAGTAACATTAAAAGTTACATAGTTTAGTGTTTTCTAGTAAAATGAAGCCAACAGTTTTTTTTTTTTTTTTATGTACTGTGTGTAGGACAAATGTACGCAGGAGGATATGGCATACTATAATATCTATGTGAAAGGGAAACATTAATGTAATTTAGGAATCGGTACGTTGTTAGTAGGGTTGTCAACCATTTAATTTTCATAGGCTTAAAAATTGCAGGCTTTTTTTTTCAGGGACAGGGTAGGTGATGTGGGGCTCATCAGAATGATGAGGCATACCCACTAAAATAACCCCGGTGCTCCGTCGATCGCCTTGGTGAGAGGAACTATGGGAATCCGGACAAAGCCTTCAACTGCCACAGAAAAGTTTCAGACCTAACATAACTCTGTTGCAGTCCCGGGGTATTAGCTTACTGTATGTCATAGAACCCGCAACGAATTCAATCAATAGGAAGAATTCAAAATATATGTATAATGAACTTCTTCCGTTCCGAAGCAGGAGACAGGCGAATTTTTTCAGGCAGGAGGTACCTATACACTATGGACAATGAAATTAGATGATCAAACGAACTTACCAAGTGAAGTTCGATCTGAATTATCCTGTTTTCGCCGAAGAGATTTATTTTACCGTGTAGTACCCCTGTACGACAAGCCAATCCGCACACAATATTCAGCGTAGTAGTAGTAAAAAACAAAAGAGCGGGCAACCCCACCCCTACCACGCTGTGGGCTCGTTGTCCGAGCGGTCTCATTATATTTAGAGAGGAGATGACATTGACGTTTACCTCCAGGGAAGAAGATATAGAAATCTTCGGGTTGGGAGGGACCTTAAATCTCTTCGGCGAAAACAGGATAATTCAGATCGAACTTCACTTGGTAAGTTCGTTTGATCATCTAATTATCCTGCTTTCGCCTCCGAGATTTATTTTACCGTGTAGATGTTTAGAGCATGGATCAATGTCCATGTTAAATGGTTAAGAGAGTAAATGTCAATGTACTAAATACATAATAAAGCAATATTTTTGTATTATAATCGTATTGCATCACTTATTCATAACAATAACAAGTATCACGGTCTCAACAAGATTTTGTTCATTATAGAGTATTATTATATACATTTATTTGTACTTCTATTAACTGTTAAGTACGACTACTGATTGTAAAAAGTTGCCAAGACAGTTGACAGAGCATCCTGTCTATCCAGCACACTGGCTAATTGTGTCAACGTTGACAGCGGCGCAAACCGCCGGCCATACTGCCGCGTGTCGCGTGCTGTGTGGGCCGAACGCCCTCGTGTCTACACTCCTTTCCTATATTTATCCAGTTTCATCTCAGAACTGAGCTTGACGACGGTAGTGGTTAACACCGAATCGATCACAGTGACTGCAAGGCTAACACTCTGATTGTTGTAAAACATAAGCTCACTTGCATTTTAATTAAATAAATAAATAATGTGGTTAATTAAAACTTATTAATTTATTTGGATACAGTTTGACCAGTATTCCAAAACAGTATTAATTTGGATTCCAAGTAACACTGTTGCGAGGAAAAAGTTTGGTTTCTATTTAATAGCACTATTTAATAGCAATCTTTTGATTCTTGAAACCTGACCTATAAATTATAATATTTATTAAAATAATTATATATTTCAATAAATTATATGATTTCACTAACGATATTGCTAAGCGGTGGTTATTTAATGTTATTATAGGATGCACCCGACTTTAGAATATGCTAAGAAAATAGAGTAAGGTAGGTACAATGATGTAATTGAGCATTGTAAAAATATTTATTTGTCAGTCATTTGGTGTAGTGGTTTCGAAACGGACTACTATGCCGAGAGGTCCCGGGTTCGATCCCCGGCCGGGCAGAAATTGAATTGATACATTTTAATTTCTGTGATGGGTCTAGGTGTTACTATGTATAATATGTACTTATGTATATAAAAACGGTATTTAAGTATGTTTATATCCGTTGTCTAGGACCCATAGCTTTGCTCAGTTTGGGACTAGGAGCGTAGTGTAAAATGTCGAAAGAAGGATATTAAAATTTATTTATTATTTGCGGAGTGTATAGCGGAGTCTGGTACGTTTTGTTTGATCAACGACTGCCAAATACAAAACTCACTGCCAAGGAAAGGTAAGCTTAAATGGGCAATATGGTACTACTGATGTACCTGTTGCCCCGGCATTCTATTTTATTATTATTTTTTATTTATTTATTTTTAGTGAAAAAACGTATTAACGTCTAAAAAAAAATGGTCGCCATTCTAAGGCGAATTAATTGGAATTAATTCATGTTAATCGTGTAGAAATCTCTACGCCAGACGATAAAATATGAATTATGACTAAATATCAAACAAAGTTCAAGAAACAAAAAATAGTTTTATGTCATGTACTGAAACCAAAGCGTCTAACATTTTCTGAGACAATATTAAACCAAGCTCCTACTCCGTGTCTTTATTCAGACACCTTGATTCAGTCAGCTTCAGTATTATGACTGTGATGATTGAATTTTTATAATCATGTTAAGAAAAAATAACAAAATACTAATTCTCAATTTATACTTCATAGAAAGGGAAGAAAGACTCATTCATTATTATGAGTTTGTGGCAGCGTTATCGATTCGTAAAATAATATCGCATTATTTTTTGGTATTATTAAAAAATGTCCTTAATCTAAATTGAAGGTTACAAGTAGTGGTAGTACTGGTAGGTACCTACATAATACATAATTTATTTTATGTGGTTGATTCGTTCTTTGACTGACCAAAGTCCACTAGTCCGGTTGTTATTACAAGCGGCCCGATTTCTTTTTTGATGCGTCAATAATTTTCTATTACATTGATTACAATGTAATTATTATTGTGTTATTTTTATAAAGACATAGTTATTATCGCTTTAACGCATAATTAGATACTTTGCTTGTCTAAAAGATTTAGCAAGATAAGAAATGATTCAATGTATTTCATGATGTCGCATCTCTTCTTATGAGAATTCTAACATTATACATAAATAATTTATACGAACCAATTGTAAAACAGTACATGGAGTTAAAACTGACCTTTTTTTTTTTTTTTTGTAAATAAATAATAATAATGATGATGAAGCCTTACTTTGTAAGACTATCAATAGTATTATTAGCATTAATCATACATTAATTAGTAGGTACAAACCTACATAATAATGTTTTTCCAATACAAGAAAAAATGACATCATCTTATGTACCGATACCGATACAGTTTAAGGAAGCTCTTAGATTTTATCTATTATTTATAGATACAAGCTGGTGAGACGTCATGAATAAAAAAATAAACTTTGTAAAAATATCAGGGCTAAAGCAAGGCCGCAAAGAGACAAACAAAAATGTTGCCTGTTTGTTCAGATACAAAACAAACATCCGTTAAAATAAGACCATAATTCTATTTGCTTTTCAATGGCTATCGTGTTTATGTAATAAACATATTATATTAATAAGTTTCTTTAAACCATAAATGAATCTTTTGTTAAAAGTTTAATTGCGGTTAAAATATCATCCCTTTTGAAGTGCTTAAACCACATAAACTTTGTTTAGCATCTTATATAAACGCTATCTAAGTCCACCATCAAGGAACATTTTTTTTTTTTTTTTAACAAGTGGGTAATCTCAGAATGTACTCGTATCGACGGATGCGATTAAGAATATTCTTAATATCAACGTCTCTGCGCCGACGTGTATAATTATTTGTTTGTATAATTAATTATGTTTACTCGCATGGTTATGACGATTATGAAAAAAATCATCTGGGTTCGATTCGGGAATCGAATAGGTATCTCGGTCCAATAAATTCTGTAACCGGATAATATGTACATTGCATTTAAAATAAAAATATTTTAAGCGGCCAGCACATACCTGTACATAGATGGCGCGTCGTCTAGGGACGCGGGTTACCTTGGTGTTCTGGTCGGTCTTTAATGGCGCTTCCCGCGTTGCGCTGGCAGCGCTGGGCATGCGGCGGCGGCGGCGCGGCGCTGCGGCGTAAATAAAGGCGCCTGCGCTTGTGGAAGGCGGCGTGGTTGCGCCGCGGGCGGGTGATAGGTCTTAGCCCATCATACCATACAGCAGGGCGTAGCTTGTCGGTACGGCCTCTGTATAAAGCCTCGATTCACACAGTTATGCGAACGGCTAAAGCTTAAATTATATATTCAGTGCAGCAGCCTGGATTAGTTGTCATATCAAATAAATACCTCTTTTCCCGTTTTAGAGGATTATAATGAGTTATAGTTGTCGACCGTCGATGTAATTGGTCGACCGACCGGAAATGTAGAAAGATCTTTGTAAGTTTCCAACAAAAAAAATGTGAGACTGATAAGTACTCACAATCACCATGTCAGTTAATATGAGTCGTTGCATAGAAAACACGACATATTGTCATACTTCATATATAAAGTAGGCATTTATTTCCACTTCGACTCGGTTCGGTCAACAAACCGGCCTAAGGTTCATTTAGGATCTTTTATTCTGACCTTATAATAGCAAGTAATGAATCTACATAAATGCACTTTGAATTTTGATCTGATACTTATTTCTTTCTTACTAGCCTTTGTATTTAGACCAATATCGATTGGTGTAATGTATAAAAATACGAAACAACAAAATTATTCAGTTACCCTTTGTAGCATTGAACAATGTGTATGGCCACAGGGTCATCGGTCGTTATAAAAGCAGGCGGAGGCTCGACTGGGGCGAGTGCGTCCGCGGCGCCGGGTCATCATGCTCCAAGACGGTTGATGGTTCATAAGGTGTAAGGCAAAGAAGGCAAGCTCTTAATGTGGGTAGTTTCGTAGAAACGCAACATTTTTCTGTATGAGCTCATTATGTTCTGTTTTTACGGCTTTTAAAAATGGCCGAAAAGAAGATACTTAACTCGTAAAAGTGAATAATATTACAATACCTGGCTATCTCGGTAGTTAATATCTCGTTTTTACTCGCTAGAGCAAAAAACGGCTACTGGTTAAAAAATAACCGAACATAAAGTGGCTGCTGGTTAATATCTTGTATTAACGCTACTGGTTAAAAAATGACCCGCAAAAATGACCGAATATAAAGTGGTTGCTGGTTAATATCTCGTATTAACTCGCTAGAGCAGAAAATGGCTACTGGGTAACATCTCGCATTACCTCGGAGAAAAAAATGGCTACTGGGTAACATCTCGCATTACCTCGGAGCAAAAGAATGGCTACTGGGTAACATCTCGCATTACCTCGGAGCAAAAAATGGCTACTGGTTAACATCGCGCGTTAACTTGGAGCTAAAAATGGGTCAAAGTTACGCGTCGTGTCACAACGCTTATAATAAAAATGTACGAGCACTTACACAAAATAGTTGTTACAACCAACCTTGTGTTGGGTCTAATTCTCGTCACTACACTGCACAACTTAAAATAATTACGTTTTTTGTCGGTAAAAACGTCCTGGTGACGTCACTTAAGCATTTTTCTTATACTGCGTGCGGTCGTTGCGCGTGCGCACAAAGGAATGAGACCGCTCGGACAACGAGCCCACAGCGTGGTAGGGGTGGGGTTGCCCGCTCTTTTGTTTTTTACTACTACTACGCTGAATATTGTGTGCGGATTGGCTTGTCGTACAGGGGTACTACACGGTAAAATAAATCTCGGAGGCGAAAGCAGGATAATTAACATTTTTGTTACAAAATAACACTGAGTATAACGATAAAAGAAATCACAGCTTGACATACTGTTCTGTGTACATTGTTGTTGTTGTTTTAGGCTGGGTTGCACCATCTTACTTTGACTTTAACAAACGTCAAAAATCTGTCAAACTCCATACAAAAAAGCCGGTTATCGTCATTGTTACGCGCAAAGCTAGGTGGTGCAACTCAGCCTTAGTCATTTAAAATGTGTGTAATTTAATTAAACACAGCCCTAATGTGATCAATGGCGCTTGGCATGCAGCTATTACGATAATTATGAACAATGATATTCATAATTATCAGCCGGCGGCACTGCCAATTTAGGGTATTAAGTTACATAACGTTTTGTACTACTCAATGTAACCATTTTATCATTGTTATAGAAAGTTGCTTATAATTCAGACCATCAATCAATCTATAGCTAATCGACTGAAATAATAATGTATTGTTACATTATTATCTAGCCTCTTTTCTTTTTTAGACAATCAGGTAGATTCAACTCTGTAATATCAAGTAATCTGAAAACCAGAGTGATTTACGTGATAGGAAGTTTATCTAGGATTTTATCTCTGAAATAATATACACATAACTCGCAGAATTGCTGAAATCAAGTGGCAGTAGGCCGACGACGATGACGATGGCCGTTGGAGCAGAAAAGTTCTCGAGTGGCGACAACGGGCTGGAAGACCTATCTTGGGCACTTGGGCAGGCCTCCTACTAGGTGGACCGACGATCTGGTAAAGAACCTGGATGCGGACAGCGCAGCACCGTTCATTATGGAAAGCCTTGGGGGAGGCCTTTGTCCAGCATTGGAGCAGTGGACGTCATTTGGCTGAAACGAATGAACATAACTATTTATCAGTAGGTAGGTACCTAATACTCATTAAAATTCTTTTAAATCATAAACAAAACGTGTCCTAAACTTCATTTCACGCGAAACAAAATGGTACATTATACCATAAAACAGACATAATGCACAATAATAACTGCTCTTTGCTGGTTCGAGCTAATGATTACTGTTTCATGGCACCGACGGAGTTGCGGATTTCATTTGAATACATTCGAAACAATTCTGCGGGGGTCAAGTCAAAAGACACAGGAGATTGTATTTTGGACGTATTTGTGGCTGCTTTGATTTGAACTTTTATGAAAACTGTCTCATTTTATTCGTTCGTTTGTTCGTTTCAGCTGAAAGACGTCCACTGCTTGACAAAGGCCTCCCCCAAGGATTTCCACGAAGACCGCGACCTTCACCAGATCGTCGGTCCACCTAGTGGGGGGCCTGTCCACGCTACGTCTTCCGGCTCGTGGT
This sequence comes from Ostrinia nubilalis, assembly GCF_963855985.1. Classification (NCBI taxonomy): domain Eukaryota; kingdom Metazoa; phylum Arthropoda; class Insecta; order Lepidoptera; family Crambidae; genus Ostrinia; species Ostrinia nubilalis. Next base: position 2,423,231 of record NC_087101.1, read on the forward strand.
CGCCACTCAAGAACTTTCCTGCCCCAGCGGCCATCAGCTCTACGAGCTATGTGCCCCGCCCACTGCCACTTGATTTTAGCGATTCTGCGGGCTATATCAGACACTCTGGTTCTCCTACGGATCTCCTCATTTCTGATTCAATCACGCAGGGAAACTCCGAGCATGCATGCTCCATCGCATAAACTGAAAACATCATTTTTAATTTTAATTACAATCATTATGAAAGAAAATTCTAATGAGGGACATGGGTAACTGTAGTAGATCAAGTCTTTAATTGTGTATACGATTAGGCTAGTTTTTATTGCCAGTACATACTATCTAATGCAAGGAAATCATTATATTCGATTAAACATTATTTTAAATTAAACATTTAAAATTCAATAAACGCCATCTATCGACAACTCGTCGAACTACAACGTAACTGCAACAATCGCTATTTGCTTCTAACTTGCGCTGCTTGAACTTTTTGCTTTGTTTCCTTGTAGCAATACTGCCTAGACATCCAGTGTAACTTAACTTCTGAGATTTCGTTTCTGTTTTTCAATTTTGCTGAATATTTTTACTTCAGTTTTAAAAGATGATGAATTGGAGCGTATTCTAAAGATTACTGTTAAATGATAGATCTTGATAAAGATAAATTATTTGTGTATTAGTGAGTAGAAAGACTTATTTTCCACCGATCTATCATGATTTGAAGTTAAGTGAGAATCCAATTAATCGGGATTAGCCATGCTTACTGAAAAGTACTAAATTGTACCGACACGTTTTAAATATGTACTCAATAGGTACAGCATAATAATAGCTTATCAAGAACATTTTGTTTCAACCGAATTCTGTCCACTGCTGGACAAAGATCTCTCCCACCAATGTACACGACGACCGGTTCGGCATTTCCCGCATTCAAGTGTTTCCCTGAATAAATTCAACGATACAAACAAATTAAAACCTTTTTTAGAAACATTAAAATAATGACGTCGCCAGTTTTCTCACAACAAAGTTGTACATTTCTTAGGTTGAGTAACACCACCTTATTTTAACCGTGACTATAACCTTAGCCGATGTTACTTTGTATGGAGTTTGACAGGCTTTTGACGTTTGTTAAACTTAAAGAAAGATGGTGCAACCCAGCCTTAAACAATCCACATATTTTGGGCTCTTTGTAAAAACAACGTGCCTTGGTACGCTGGGCGCTTTAGGCAACCCAGTGCATTAATTCAAAGAGCGAATAATACAGCTAGTTCATAATACGTCGAGGAATATGTAAAGTGTTCCCCGCGGATGACTGAGCGGTTCCCTTGAATAGGAATACGAAGAGGTGAAAAAATATTAGATAAATTGTTGTGTGGATTATGAATTTTGATCTTACATGATCCAAGAAGTAGCGCATTATAATAAATACGTTCGTTTAAAAATGGCGGTTTAGTAAATAGTAGAGAAAGAAGTAAATAGTAGGAGCTTGTTCTTGCTGGAGGTGCACTGAAAAAAATTTTTGGTTACTGCTTACACAACATAAGTGACCAATGGTTATGAGGAACAAAATGTTGTGTAAATTAAACAAATAATTCTGTTGTGAGCAAGACTTAGTTTGGTTATAGTTAACACTTAGTTCGGTGGTCACTTTTGCTGTGGTAGCAGTAACCAAACATTTTTTTCAGTGTGAATGAGGGCAAATGATGTCTATGGTGGGATGCTAGGTGGTCTTACATTCAAAACTTTGTTGTTGTTTTTTTGACAATCTAACCTATCCAACTCACCCCTCTATTCGCATAATCGCATTCCTACCGAAATAATTAAAATTAAAGAGAATTCGTAATTTTCCAGATATTTTTCAGGATTTTACCTACTCTTCATTGTGTTACCTCTCTGCATATAAAAGTTATCACGCATGTGCATAGATGCAAATAAAATCACTGCGGTGAATAACTGTAGTAGACGCCATTTACATCCCTGAATATTACTGCTGTTTCACTCGATTCGATTCCTAAAAAAGACCAACCGCAACAATGCAAAATCAAATTAATTTCCCGATCACATCAACTTACCCACAATAGAATAAAGGCCGCCATTTTAAATTGTGTAACTTTTGTCTTACAAAATTGCATCGTCGGCCTCCGATTTAATTCCTTTCGCTGAGACGCTCGGAATTACCTTCGGGAGGTGCAGCATTGTTCTGTGCCAATTTACGGGGACTCCTGATCCCGGGAGAAGTTAGGTGAAGGTTAGATCCCATTACCTTTTGCAAGGCTTGTACGCTTACCACCGCTTTTAGTTGACATAATTTAAGGTGATTGTTTAAAACCACAAATCTAGGTATTCTTTCTGTATCAGAATTATATAATAGACAGGTCTGAGACATTTGGAATCACCTTTGGTAGGTTCTGTGCCAATTTACGGGGACTCTTGACAGAGTAAATACAAATGAGTAGGTCATCTTCATAGAAACTGACAAAATTTAGTGTGGATTAGCGGGGAGTTGCGCCGAATTTGGTCAGTGTGTGCGTGCGCGCCGCATACGTATTGGCGCGCTCACATACAAACCGTGCTCGGTGCGTTTCTATGACGATGACTTACTCATTTTATTTACTCTGCTCTTGATCCCGGGAGAAGTTAGGTGAAGGTTAGATCCCATTACCTTTTGCACGGCTTGTTCACTTGCCACCGCTTTTAGTTGACATGATTCAAAGGTAATAGTTTGAAACTATAAGCTTCTATGATAAAATTCAGTCAACGAAAGTGTAGACTTTACGAGTACTTAGACTAGGCGCAGATCACCGATTTTTAGTTGTGCCCGATTTTAAATTGTATGAATAATCGGTCAAATCAAATCGGTGTAATGTGCGCACTTCTATACATGCTACTGATCAACTGCCCGACTAAACTATCGGCCGACGAAAAATCTATGGTCTGCGCCTAGGTTTATTTTAGTTTCTGAGATAATGTCAATCACAGAAAAAAATTGTTAAAATGATGGTAATTTAAAATATATTTGAACATTCTTTTGTTATATTTCATACCATCAGATGGGAGAATATAGCTACAAAATAGGTATCACTATCAATATCGAAACCAATATTGAGGGCGAATTTCATTATTACACTTCGTTTTAAACTCTACACTTCTATCCCAGACACTAGATTCCGAATTGATTCGATATCGAATCGCATATTTCACCAAAACGCGTCGTTCACGTTACGCTACCGTCCCTTCGCGCTCACGTCTCGGTCACTAGATAAAGAACAACGGCATGTCCTTCACAAATCGTTGCCATCCTTTTTGTCCTCGCTGAGGGACGAAACAACGTTCTTACATGTGATTTGCCTGATCGAGTACGTGACTACGTACGGCTGAACATTGGGATGGTTTTGAGAAATGTCATAGTTTTATAGCCTTTATTAGGCTTCGGAGATGTTTTTAATACCAAGGACCTCTAAATTATTAAGACACGGGTCTTAACAAAACCGTGAGTACATAATGTACCTCATTAATAAACGTCGCGTTAAGACCCGTGTCTTACTATTTTAGTTGAAATGGAACGCGAATGTTTAAAACCAAGGACCTCTTTCACCATCTCCGAGTAAAGTTCCAATCAGTCACTTCCTGATTATGATACTTAGCAAGTAAAATAAGAAGGCATTTTAGCGTTACCTATTCAGAGATGGTGAAATTCGATAAACTGGTGCTCGTGATTTTAAGAAAGGAATAGCCTACTTGACACTTTACTCAGAGATGTAGATGAAGTTTATAATGTGACTGTGGCTTTATAATTCATAGAGTAACTGGTGGTGGTTAAGGTCGACACTATTCATAATGCCATTACTTCAACCCCTAAAAATTCATTTATAAAATTATACGACTGTACAATGAAGAATGTTCACTAATTTTGTTTTTTAGCTTTCTGTATTCTCTGTTAAAAATAAAAAATACACGTGAAAGAATTATTTCGATACGTCAATTAGTTTCCAAGATATTGAATTTTAAAGTTGCGGGCGGCGGCCGGCCCGCCATTTTATGCGCGTGACGTCATAGTATAGCGACTGGCTCCAATTTGTGGGTGCGTGACAGTTTATATAAGTTTATATGATATAAATTCATTTCAATAACGTTCATATTGTATAATAAACGTATGTTATAATAACACTTGATATAATTTTTTAACATATAATGTTTACTTCATATAATAAATCATTTCTAATAATGTCATTTCAGATACCAATCACAACGCATAAAGACATTTGATATAAAACCTTACTTAATCTAAGACTCATTTGATGTAATTTTGTTTAATATAAATAATATTTCACATAACCATTACTTGTAATAAATATTATTTGTTATAACGACTATTTGGTATACTCTTTAATTGATATAATTTCTGATAGATATAACTTTTAGTATGTTCTACTTTAGCTTGACTTATAAATTACTTTAGTGACAAAAACGAATCGCCGTAAAACCGACTCCACGTAGTCATGTCTGCCCTACCCCTAGAGTGTAATTTAGAAGCGCGTAGGCGCGGAGGGGCGAGGCGTCCCGCGGGCTGAGGAGCAGGTGGCTGGAAGCGAGGCGCCGCGGCTGAGGCTGGCCGGCGAACCGGCAAGCCGAAGACGCGGTGTCGAGCGAAAGCCATCTGCGACGATTAGCACGCGAGGGACCGCCAGAGCCCCGCAGTGCCGGAGCCGTGACAGAAGTCTCAAGTTTTTAGTCAAATTTGCATGCTGCATGCCTGCATGCCTGCTTGCTTGCTTGCTTGCCTGCTTGCTTGCTTGCTTGCTTGCTTGCTTGCTTGCCTGCTTGCCTGCTTGCTTGTTGCTTGCTTGCTTGCCTGCTTGCCTGCTTGCTTGCTTGCTTGCTTGCTTGCTTGCCTGCTTCCTTGCCTGGTTGCTTGCCTGCATGCTAGCTTGCTTGCTAGCTTGCTTGCTTGCTTGCTTGCTTGCTTGCTTGCTTGCTTGCTTGCCTGCTTGTCTGCTTGCTTGTTGCTTGCTTGCTTGCCTGCTTGCTTGCTTGCTTGCTTGCTTGCTTGCCTGCTTCCTTGCCTGGTTGCTTGCCTGCATGCTAGCTTGCTTGCTCGCTTGCTTGCTTGCTTGCTCGCTTGCTTGCTTGCTCATTTGCTAGCTTGCTTGTTTGCTTGCTTGCTTGCTGCATGCAATTCTTATTATAACAAATGAACTTTATTTTTTATGTGATAGGAGGCAAACTTTATATACAATTATTATTGTTATATGATTTAAGTTTTATAGGAAAATAATTTTATCTCATTTGATTGTTCGACATTTTATTTTTATATGATTTGAATGTTATTTGTTTTAAATAGTATACATTGTAAGTTTTATAGAAAATATTCATTATATCAAACCATTTTATATCAGTTAAAAGTTATTTGTCTTATAATTATTCGTTTTAAAATTATATTATTCGTTTTTATAGTAAATAATTATTATATTAAATGATTTTATATAATTTGATGTTATATCCTCTAAGTATTATATGATATGTAGTTATATCATACATTACACACCCCCAATTTGTATGGGTGGAATCTTGCAAGCTGAATTAAGACCCACTTCCGGACAACCGATTAAGCTGAAATTTCGCATACACATGTAATTTGGATGACCATGCAATATTATGATGACATGGAGCTGATCTGAAGATGGAGCTGGAAGGTGGCCATAGGAACTACATAATAAAACGACTTAACTCTATCGAGTTTGGGCTCGTTCGTTTTGTATTGACGAGTACTTCAATTCTATATAGTAATCAGGGTCTGATGATGGAGCTAGAAGGTACTTTGCAATAAAACGACACAATCGCATTAAGTTTGGATTTGGTTCAATTTTAATTTCTGTGATGGGTCTGGGTTTTAATATGTATAATATGTATGTATTTACAAAAAAAAATGTATATAAGTATGTTTATATCCGTTTTCTAGTGAGCGGACACTGTGAATGTACGTCACGCGGGGTCACGTGACCGTCGGCGGGACTCGATATTTAAGCGAACTTTGAATGCCTATAAAATCATAACTACTTGGTATTTTTGAATGAAATAAAAACAAATGTATTTGTATATGTAAAAGCTTAAATGTAACAAAGGTTTCAAGTGATTTTGCATACCTAGCAACATTCTCAATTTACGAGTAAACTTGAAAGCACTTATGACTATGCACTTTGGTTGCAAAATAAGTAGCTTATCTTACTGGCATTTAAGATGTCACATTGCTAAGACGTAGTGTGTCCTAATTTATAGAGCATCAAAAAGTCATTTCCTCTTTTTCATCCAGCCTTCCCTTTGCCAGCTCCTTTTTTTCTTTCAGATTTTTTACACAGCTTTTTTTAGACAAGTTCTACGTCACATAAAAATCTATTTACTGCGTTTACCTTGTTTATTTCAACATACAACGCATGGCATATCGCAAAATACTTCCGAGCCGTCGGGAGATCTTCTGAGTGCGCTTCTGTGTATTCGGGAGCAGGAAACAAGGTTACCTCCCATTTCCAATACGGGAACAACGTGTTAAGATTTAGAGCTGCATAAAATGGGAATGTTTATTATTTGCAGGATTCCTTTCGTTGCTCGTTGTAGGACTTTTTGGGAAGTGTTACTTTCTGCACATCTATTGATATTCATTTCAAGACATACCTAGTAGTAATCTACTCATACTATCTATGGGGCGGTATTTTATTTATATCTGTAAGATCTCCGAAAATTTGACGTTATTCCTAATATACAAGAAAAAATTGATTAAATTAAAAGGCTAGATTGTGAACATACAAAACTTTACTAAAATGTTCAATTCACTTGGTTGTAGTTATTTTTACTTTATCCCCAAAGATTAATTACACACTTGTCTTAATCAAAATGAGAGAATCAGAGACCGAAATAAATTAATTGGGGAATTTTAAAAAATACGATAAAACGAATTTTGTAGCAATTTTTATGAAGAATACCAATTAAAATTTCCGTTTATTAAAATATTTTAGACACAATTTCGGCCACATATCGTTTGGCAGCGTCAACATGTGGTTGTGTGACGCAAAAACATTCCCGTCAATGTCAGAAACTTTTAATTTACGCATTGTACGGGACGAAATTGCGTCAGAACCTTTTTTCGGGTTTGTGCGATGAAATTGAGCTTATAAAAACCCTTTTTTGTTCTGTTAACGACAAATTAAGCCGTTCGTCGGTATTAGAATGGAAATACTTGTACGTAAAGTATGTTTTTATGAGATTATTTCATCCGTTTTATTAAACAAAGAAAGATTCTTGGTAGGGTTTGAATCTCCTTGGAGACAAAGGTTGATGTGATGACCACGATCTATAAAACCTATAGTAATTTATTTTAATAAATTACTGAGCCAAGATAAACGTTGATCTTGTAAATAGAACACAGTCTTCAAACACTATTTATATTTAGAATATAATAATAAATAATAATAAAAATATTTATTTTCTTCACAATGGGCTTACAATTTGTTGTTGTTGAGACAATATTTGACAAGATATTAGGTACACACGACAGCACATAGGAAAGATACGATAGTTTGTCATTCTGTGATATATTATTTGCTAGTGTGCTAATCGGTGCTTGGCCTGGCATATCATATACCCGTATTGTGAAGACTGGTGCCTGAAGTAGGTTCTGAAAGAGCCTGTATTACAGGTCACCAGGGACTCACACACGGCATAATTACATTTGTGGCCTGTAGTGGATACTACTTATATCATTGTTACACTAAAAGTAGGAAGGTAATTTTATAATACTAGTCTATAAGTAAACAATTTCCAGAGTTAAGCTAAAGTGTATGTGTGTTTGTTGGGTGAGAGTGATGTGTTAGGTGTGTGTGTGTGTGTGTGCGTGTGTGTGTGTGTGTTGAGTGTGAGAGAGCGCCTTTATGGGAGAGCGTAAGAGGGAGACACCCACGTGACTAGGCTAAAGGACAGTAACAATAATGAGTCAAGAGAGGAGACCAATTTTCGTCCACAAGCAAATATAAATCCTACTAATATTATAAATGCGAAAGTTTGGATGTCCGGATGGATGTATGTTTGTTACTCTTTCACGCAAAAACCACTGAACGGATCCTTACGTATCTATTCAGAGTTACCGCTTATAACCAGAATAACATATAGGCCACAATGTAAGACGATCCATGACAAAATAAATTTCACGCGGGCGACACCGCGGGCAAAAGCCAGTATAAATAAATAGAAATTATAAAAGCGAAATATTAAAATACAACCACTATTTCTGCCGACCTTAATACCTCGTGCCAAATATCCAACACCCCTAAAGTTAACTGGAGTGTAAAACCAAACGTACTGTCAACGTAATTAAGCTTCAAGGTGAGGTAAAACTTGTGTATTAATAAGTAGCTGTGCCCGCGACTTCGTACGCGTAAAAGCAGTTTGTGTATTTTCTGTTTTTGCATCATTTTTCTTTACTGCTCCGCCCCTGTTGGATGTAGGCTGATGTTATATGGCCTGAGCCTTTCTCGATAAATATACTATCTAAAACTGAAAGATTTTTTCAAATCGGATCAGTAGTTCCTGAGATCAGCGCGTTCAACCAAACAAACAAACAAACTTTTCAGTATAGATTGCCCTCAAAAACTGGGGGAAGGTAAATAATGCGTAAAATTAGCGTTGCCTAATTATGAGGTCGCAAGCTAAAAGACGTAGCCTTGCTGGATGTGAAGAGGTTATTTACTAATTTGTGCGATACCAGTTACTAACCAAACGATGCTTGCTTAAGTGAAGCATCAAATCGAACGCATAGCGTTGAATAGAGCTCTATGATTGGTTCCTGTAAGTTATAAAGTTATTCAACATAATATACTATTTTTTAATTCTGATAAAAACTGGCCACGTCAAATCTAACCTCCTGAATTTTAAATAGAGCTTGGCACTCATATAGATCTCCATTCTTTTTGCTGCGAAGCCCACAGCCAAGCATAATTTTTGTATTGAACTTGGCTCTCCTTTTTATATCAAATTGTTGTATTATACTAGGTTTATTATTATTTATTTACTTATTGTACCTTTATAATTGTAGTAGAAGCAAATAACATTTCCAGTTCTTTTGTATCATTATCTGGCCCTGCTAATTGCTAACACCGTTTTCAGCCATTTTACAGTTTATTTTTCCGGTTCATTACCACGGTCTTCTTATAATTTTTGGAAAGAAAATTGTTAATTTCCCCTTTTGTCAGCATTAGCGAAATTAATTAGTTGTACAACGTTATTTTAATGAGTATAAATGTAACAGTAATGTCTGTTGAACTAAAACAGCATAAAAGTTTTTTTCGTAATTAGGCTTTTACATGTGCCAGTACAATTTAAAACCTACCACAGCTTCAGGACAATAAGATGAGCCAGTTCTGAAAACACAATTAGTATTTTTTTACTTAAAATTTTGGATGCATTTTTTTTACAATAAGGGATATTTTCTGGGTAAAAATAAAGAGTTCGAAATAGTGTGTTAACTTATCAAAAAATACTCGACACGTATTTTTCACTCTTTCAAACTTAAAAATTACGACAATAATTGACGGACTGAAAGTTTTTTGTAGGAAACTATCTTATTGTTTTCTTATCACAAGTAGTGATCACTTTCTACATTCAAGCTGAACTAACAACTATTTCAGCGTGCTATTACCGACTATACTGTGCAACAATGTAACCTTATAGTATGAGACTGAACCAACACGAAATTGGTTTCTAACACAAGCTAGACACATAAACGGACACTTGCCTCCAGTTTCTATACAGGACAGACCAAAGAAGAGGTCAAAGCATTCCACTAAAGTGTCAAAGACATGGCATCAAATTCAAAGCTTTACACAAAGTGCATTCTTGTTAGGAAATTTACACGAACTTTTCATGCAGTTAAAAGCCAAGCTGTTCTTTAGATGTAGCGATTAGCGATTAAACAAATCTTATGATGGGTAGGAAACTAACCCAAGCTAGACACATAAACGGACACTTGCCTCCAGTTTCTATACAGGACAGACCCAAGAAGAGGTCAAAGCATTCCACTAAAGTGTCAAAGACATGGCATCAAATTCAAAGCTTTACACAAAGTGCATTCTTGTTAGGAAATTTACATGAACTTTTCATGCAGTTAAAAGCCAAGCTGTTCTTTAGATGTAGCGATTAGCGATTAAACAAATCTTATGATGGGTAGGAAAATAACGATGGAATCAGAACCCGAATTAACAAGGGATATGAAATTGTCGAGTTAGGGAGAAGCCACACGGTGCGGTGAGGTTGCAGCGCGGCGCCGGAGCGTTGCCGCTGCGGCGTCCTACATATAAAAATCAATGATATGCCAGACGGTGCGTTCTGGCGCCGCACCGCAGGCACACCGCACTTCGATTGAGCGAGACAGTGCCGTTGCGGCGCCGCATACCACCATGTGTACAGTGATGCGGCAAAATGTTTGCGGTGCTGCGCCGCACCGCACCGTGTAGCATCTCCCTTAAGTCACTGTAATAGGAATATACTACTATTCTATCAAAATTTATTTATTTATTTAGTATTGAATGTATGCATGATAGTATTTATCACTTGCAAAATAACTACCAATACAACTTACTTTTTATAAACCACCGGTTTTTCCTAACAAATGCAGTTTTATTTTTTTTTAAAAAAAGCTCACAGCAATCTCAGGAAAAAGGCGGAGAACGTTTCGAAATGACTCGTCTAGTATCGACAATTTTATCGATAAAACTGTTATCCTCCTATTTAAAGGCATCTCTTTCAGTTTGTGAATAAAATCTGCTAAATAATGTACCAAATTCATTTGCACTAGTAACAAAGCACCAAATACGAGCATTGAAACGACAAAATAGAATGGACTTATCTGTTTAGCTTTTACCTTCGTTGCTAACGCCCGTATTCACAAACGATGCTTGCTTAAGTGAAGCAGCCAATTGAACGCACAGTGTTGAATAGAGCTCTGTGATTGGTTCGTGTGTGACCGTATGCACCCACGAGCACTGTGAGACCTCATAGTAATGTTTGTGAATACGGGCGTAAGTCTCTCTAGTAAAGCATGGAGAGGTAAACCCGCTCCCGCTACCGGTTATATTCGCATTGTAAGTGGCCACCCGTGCCAAATTTCAATGCACCGTAATGCGCAGTACGCTGTAGTTTCAAGTCTCGTGCATGCATTATCGTATGAGGTGCTCCTCGCAACCTTGTTGATTGAAGTTTGGCTTGCGAAATTTTAGCTAACAGCAATGGTGGCCGTGTCGGTTTTGATGTTGTTTGGCATGAATATAATTTACGGTTGTGTTCTATTTTGAGATAGTATCAGGGAAGGGAATCTGTGATGTAACATCTGACTTATGCCCGTTTTTATCATCAATCTCTAATTTTAAGTGACGCCTATAGTAACACGTAACAGGAATTTTGTTACCATAGGGGTCACTTAAAAATTTGGGATTGATGGTGAAAAAGGGCATTAGGCACCGGATTAGACTAGGTACTGAAATGATAGCGTATGCTGGCAAAGATAAAAACGTTTCTAAAATGTAGGCCTAGCAATTTACATGTAGTGCAAATATAGTTATTTGCATAGCAGCCTTCAAATGATGACTGACTTAATAACTATCTGTCTCAGAACAAAACCTGGCTCTGCTATCCGTGAGATGTGTTCAACTGCACCGAGAATTAATAATATGAAAAAGAGGCCGACGATCTGGTGAAAGTCGCGGGATGAGCCTGAATGTGGGCAGCGCAGGACCGGTCATTATGGAAATCCTTGTAGTAGGGAATTTAGTGCAAGAACCCCTCCACTTTGGTATAGAAGGCTCATTTTTGCAACAGTCGTTCTTTGGGTGCTCCTGAGTGGATTTCCGTCGGTAGACATCGGTAGCCCCCCCTGTGGTAGCAGGGGGAGGGGGGGCAAGTTTCCTTCTGCCGCGCTTCACTCTAAGGCCCATATCTTCAAAACTATGAGTATTAGGGCAAGTGTGGTATCATTTTCAGATAATTAAAGGATGGCGAATTCATTTCTAGAACAAACTTTTTGCCTTTTCATACAAAAAAATAGAAATATTGAGCAAAATTCACAAAAACCAAAAAGTATTTTTTTAAATAAACGTCGTTTACTTTTAAACCACTGGAGATAATCTAATAAAAAAAATATGTCCTGAAAGCTACATTTATCAGGATTATAAATATATACCATTGTATGGTACTTTTTTCGCAAAAAGTAGGTGAAAAAATTTTTTTCTTCAGGACACAGCGGCCGAATTTTATTGTGCATCGGAAAAAAATATTTATTTTATCCATGAATTCATACTATTTGGTTCATAAGCAAGTAAGGATTATTATTTTAGAATTTATTTAGAGTTGCTGGCACATCAATCTACCATGATTAGTATTTTTTCTTCAATTGATTTTGAACTCTATGTGAGAGACATAAGGTTGAAAATAGCTTAAATACATTTTAATATTGAAAATATCATAAGAAGAAAGCACTAAATATAGAACTTGAATTTGTCTAAATGTCTAATGATTATTATCATTTTAATTAATACTTTTATTTCTGCATACTATTGTACAATGATTTAATGGAAAGGTAAGTGTGAGGAAAATGAGGATTGACAATCATAGTACGGCATATATTTTAGCACAAAGGCTACGGTTGTGATCATTTTAGTTGTTTTTTCAGACAGCACCAGCTTCACCAGCACTACTTCTTGCACTCACATCTTACCATTTCCAGGCAAGCTTCGGCAGCTACGGGCAAATCGGTCCATATAAGCTCCATGTTGCTATCGACACTAGTCCACCCCCAACTAGTCGGGTAAAGGGAAGACTGAGTCGTTTGTTTGCAACTGATCCTATACGCGAAGCCCTTGATATACAAAATTTTGAATAACTTGAAAAAATCCTAAGGAACAAGAGACGACGAAAAGAGGACCAAAATCCCAACATAACAGCCTAATCTGGTTTACTGACAGCTCCAAGATGGCATTTTTAACGGGAACGGGCGTCTACTGAAACACTTCGAACACTGTCAACGCATAAGGAGGTTTGCTTCAGTGTTTCAAGCTGAATTCTACGCTTTAAATTATGTGTGCACTAAAGAACAGGGGCATAAAAAACGCAATATTTACATCCTGAGCCACAGCCATGGCCATAATATGGCATGAGGTATGCTTTTAGATAAAGGTACCCAATAGTTCTGACCCAATAGGTATGGTCTCTGACCCTTGTCTCGCTAAACTGTCGGCTCTCATTCGATCTGTGTATGTCCAGGTATCCCACATCAGGGACACTTTGTCATGCCTTCCGAGTTTGTTCATCTTTAAGATCTCAACGTTCACTGAGGCGATGGCTTTGCTTGAGTGCTGCCTGGCTGCGGCTCAGGATGTAAATATTGCGTTTTTTACACCCCTGTTCTTATATCCAAAAAGCACAGGGCTGAATGGGAAAGCTCCAACGATATAAGCCTCTCCAAATCATTCCTAAAGGGAAATACAAGGTCATGGAGAAAACTCATTAAACGGAAATAAAAGGTAAGCCCAAGCAAATACGGGTACGCAAACTGGGCATTATGGAACGAACCACATATCCCACAAAATGGGCCTAACTACAGAAGACAGCTTTCGAGCATGTGGAATACATGTGGGGTCCATGAAACACTTAATACTGTAAGGATGGGTCTGCTTGGATCAGCTTATCCGGCATCAGAAGACTATTAGGTGACTTTCACTCAGATGCTTAATTCACCTAATGGATAGGATTTTTTTGGATGATAGGGAATAAAAAAGGAAGCATAAAGCTCCCAATGGGTCGCTGTGGACTACGCTTAGGTGTGGCCCTACATAAGATAACACAGACAGCTTTGTATCAGCATTGGCTACTGGCAATATAATATTAAGGAGTTCGCGTATAGGATCAGTTGCGATTGCAAGCAACCGACTCAGTCTTCCCTTTACCCGACTGATTGGGGGTGGACCAGGGTTGATAGCAACATGGAGCCTACATGGACCGATTTGCCCGTAGCTGCCGAGGCTTGCCTGGAAATGATGAGATGCAAGTGCAAGAAGTAGTGCAGAAGCTGGTGCTGTCTGAAAAAACAACTAAAACGGTCACAGCCGTAGCCTTTGTGCTAAAAATATCTCCCGTATTATGATTGTCAATCTCCATTTTCCTCAAATTTACCTTTCCGTTAAATCACTGGTATGTACAATAGTATTTAGAAATAAAAGTATTAATTAAAATAATAATAATCATTAGACATTTAGACAAATTCAAGTTCTTTATTTAGTGCTTTCTTCTTATGATATTTTCAATATTAAAATGTATTTAAGCTATTTTCAACCTTATATCTCTCACTTAGAGTTCAAAATCAATTGAAGAAAAAATACTAATCATGGTAGATTGATGTGCCAGCAACTCTAAATAAATTCTAAAATAATAATCCTTACTTGCAAGAACCAAATAGTATGAATTCATGGATAAAATAAATATTTTTTTCCGATGCGCAATAAAATTCGGCCGCTGTGTCCTGAAGAAAAAATTTTTTTCACCTACTTTTTGCGAAAAAAGTACCATACAATGGTATATATTTATAATCCTGATAAATGTAGCTTTCAGGACATATTTTTTTTATTAGATTATCTCCAGTGGTTTAAAAGTAAACGACGTTTATTTAAAAAAATACTTTTTGGTTTTTGTGAATTTTGCTCAATATTTCTATTTTTTTGTATGAAAAGGCAAAAAGTTTGTTCTAGAAATGAATTCGCCATCCTTTAATTATCTGAAAATGATACCACACTTGCCCTAATACTCATAGTTTTGAAGATATGGGCCTTAGAGTGAAGCGCGGCAGAAGGAAACTTGCCCCCCCTCCCCCTGCTACCACAGGGGGGGCTCCCGATGTCTACCGACGGAAATCCACTCAGGAGGACCCAAAGAACCACTGTTGCAAAAATGAGCCTTCTATACCAAAGTGGAGGGGTCTCCATACAAATCATTGCACTAAATTCCCTACTATTGGGGGAGACCTGTGTCCAGCAGTGGACGTCATTTGGCTGAAACGAACGAAAAGAGCAATAATTTTACAATCGTTCTGTTAAAAAGACATGATGACCATGACGAAATTTTCTGTTATGTGAGCTGTTCAATCAATATGAGACAGTTTTTTTATTTATTATCTTCGATAACATGAAAAGTTTGGTTCTTCAAGGTTAGTCGTAAGTTTCATGAAATAATTAGGGTGGAATAATAATTATACGAACTTACAAGTTCCAAAGCAAGTCATCTCACACATAAACAAGTATAATGAGGCCGAAGTATGTTCCATAAGAAAATCCCAACGAGAAGTTGAATATCACGAGGCGAGACGATCGAGTTCTAAGTAGTGTTGCCTCGTTATCGATAGTTTTATCTAATGATGAAACTATCCTATCGATAATGAGGGAAAATGGTAGAAGCAACAGACGAACAACGACATCATTGGATGGATCGAACGTGGGAAATATAGTAACGATTTGCAAATGCGATAGTTTTTTATTACGATCCATATTCTTGAGTGAACCTCTTAAAATTTTCAGCTTTCTATTTAATTGAGTAGTTAAGGTAGCAGGGAAGCGCTGAACGCAGGCCGCTACCAATCGATCAACATGGAAAGCATTGGGGGAGGCCTATGTTCAGCAGTGGACGTTCTATGGCTGAAATGATGATGATGATGATGATGAGTAGTTTAAAAACAATAGCAATGTACAAATTCCTGAAATGTAGAAATAATATCGATATTGTTCTGTAGCATAACACTGTCTTAGGGAGCATGCTGATCTAAATTTGAAGTTATCGATTTCTATCGACAAAGTTAAAATTACCTAATAAACTGGCAACACTAGTTCTGTTCTGCAAGTTGCAAACATCTGCGTCGTCTATGGGAGTTTGTGAAATGCACACGAACATTTTCTTGGAGACTTTCTTATAAAATAATTTGGTGGATAGAGTTATGAAGGAATAGTTTCAATTCGTTTAGAGTACTTTAGAGTTATTGATACGTTTTGACATAGGAAATGATAAACTATAATTTTAGCCAGTATGTGTTAGAAATAACTACCTACACTTACCTATCGTAATCAAATCGTTTATGTTATTTTCTATTTAAAGGCCAATATTTTACTTTTATATACGAGTATATCCCATTAATACTGGAGTTTGCTTGCTGGCTCAATTTCCTACTTGGAAACAAAACACCAATATTTTTTTCAATTTGTATATCCAATCTGCAAATCAAACCTAAGATCTTTGGTTTATGAGAGTCCAAGTCCATCCACTGAGCCCAGGAGAAGTGACATAATATACGAGTACACACACAAGCTGTATCGTCAGGTGTCAAAGTCAAAATGTCTTTATTCGTATAGACTATTTAAGTAGTACTTACTTACAAATCGTCAAATATTTTGCTCATAAGGAGCCTCTACATGTCTCATAATCTTTTTACCCTACCAGCACTTCGAGACCAACATTTGGCAAGTACAGAAAAGAAGCTCCGCAACAAACCTAGTCACCACTCTCTGCCAATTGCTATAAATAACGACGATATAACAGATTTTTAAGAATCAGTTAAAACATTTAATAAAAATAAAACGCAAATCTGTTTGTTGATTCCATGCAGCGACTGCACGTCGCCATTGCAAACTTCACACCAAATGTGCTTCGGTTTTTACGAGTATCTTTGACCCATTTACTATAATTTGAGAGTGGTTTTAGAGCTTAAAAGCAGAACGGGCTTGAATTTTATTCAGTCTGGATTAAGTAGGTACTAAAAGTACTAAAATAAAATAAAATAAAATAAAATAGAGAAATACATTTTTCTCTCTTTTTATTTGTCGCTAACACATTTGAAGTACTTTTACATTAGTATTTCATTTTGAAAGAATTGGAAATACATCAAATAACGGACTGTTACTTTTGCAATTCGTTTTGTACCCAATTTGGGTATGCGATGTGATCACGATGTCAAATCAAAAACATTGCACTGACGTGACACAATGATAAACGGATTTTTCATTACATAAAAAACAGGATTACTTATATTTAAAATAGTTGCAAACCACTTTCAATGGTGGCAGTGACAAAGAATTTTGGAAAAAACAACCCAATATCGTCACGCTATATCTAGATCATAAAACCTGACACCAACTGTAGTAGTTTATGCAAAATTCAGGCTTTACGTTTCCTCAATAATATCTTCCTAGTGTGGCCTGGGCTTTACGAAAGCACGACCTCCGATATTGCGTCTAAAATTTCCTCGCCTCTGTATAAAATATCGTCAGGCTTTCAATTCTTGATTCCATTTTAATGACACCGTAACTGAAAAGGTGGCAGAGTGCCAACCTTGTATCAAACAGCGCCTTATTTGCAGTTATGAATTATGAATGTACAGGCGCTTGCACATCGAGTTACACACTTTGATCTTACGTAGTTGTGTTAGATGCTATTTTGGAATAACAAGGTAAAGCCTGATATACTTCGGATGTAGGTAGGTACACGTAAGAGGCTAAGCACACTAGGTCAAAGATTCAATAGCAGACTTGAATCGGGACATTTCATCCAATATGCAGTTGAATTTTTGGAATGATACGATTTCTGATTTATAATAATAGTCACAGATATGACGACAGAAGGTCCAAAATTCTGAATTATCACACTATATTTAAAGAAGATGAAGATGATTATGGGATCACTATCACTCGAAGAGTGTAGACTGATCTATATTTATCATAGAGTGAAGTAAGTAGAAAGCAACCTAACCTAATTGAAAATGAAATACTTAAAGGAAGGAAGTTTGTATGAGATGCCCATGCGACATACTTTCTGAATGTTCGCCTAACGCCTATAAGTACTATTAGCATAATATTCAACAATCCAAAATTCCAAAGCGACCCAAGATACCAAAGGATAAGACCAGAATGCAAAATAATTGCCAAGCTATTTTTCTTCTCATTGAAATGTGGCAAAGCCTCGGATCTCTCATTTAGGGAAATAGCCCAAATCTCCCAGAAAGGGTTAAGCATTACAATAAAATTCCGTATCACCTCAACGATTTCAGGTGCTCTTTAAAATATATTGAGATAATTTATATAAAATAACCAACGATCAAATCTAAATAGAAGATTTATTTTTAAACTCGCAGATTCTATCTGTTGAAAAAGCCATTTCGTAAGATTTATCGTCTTGACTTGAATACCGGAATAAGAACTACTAAATTTTAACTGGAAATATGAGAACTAACTTAAAATTACTGTTTTAAAACAATATTTTCTTTTCAAATATGCTTTTTTACTCGAAAAAACATGCAATAAGAGTAGGTATCTACTTTTGTGACTATCTTTTGACACGACATATTATTATAACATTGCCAATAAATACCTACCTATGTAGTTGATTGGCCAATTTTATTTATTTCTACTAAAATCTACAATGAAACCCAACCTTAAAAATCCTATCTTATCATATCCTACTAATATTATAAATGCGGAAGTTTGGATGTCTGGATACTTTTTCACGCAAAAACTACTAAACGTATTTTATTGAAACTTTAGAGTATTATTGTTAATAACCCAGAATAACATATTATAGGCTGTTTATGCCGATCTATGACACTAAATTACACGCGGGTGAAGACGTGGGCAAAAGCTAGTACCTACTTTTTTTTCATTTATTTAACAACTAACATTGGGACAATTACATTTAGATAAGTAGATTAGTAAGATTAAGTAGCTACATGAAATTTACTTAATCGCCGTAAGAATTTAAACGAATTGTATTTTTGAAACGATTTAAATAATGGTTGTGTAAAATGTATTAATTTTCATTGGTACATTCGAAACCGCCTTGCTCTCTCTTTTCCCGGCTTTATACATTTTAAATGATACTTAAGAGGTTTCTGTTTTACCGTAGCAGTTAAAAATCTCCTTTGAATATCTGGCATGGCTTTTAATAAAATAATATCGAAGAACATTTTTTTAGTATTTGTATTAATTTTCAACCAATATTTTGTCATTCGACAATTATAGACACTTTCAAGAATTGGTCAAGACGGCTTATGTTCACGGAATTTATTTTACTAAGTTAAATAATATGATATTAACAATCATTATTCATCACAATAATCATTGGAGGAGGCCTATGTTCAGCAGTGGACGTCCTATGGCTGAGATGATGATGATGATGATGAATCATTTATTAACGGACGCATAACCTGCTGGAAGCTGTGTCGAATTAGTAATTAACTAATGGTTGGTTAGTATTATACGAAGCTAATACGTCTACGACCTATTTACCAACAAACATAATTAACTGTAACATCAACGGCTTTGAATTCATCAAAGGATTAGAAACTTGAGTGATAAAGTAGAGCAGTCATTTATTGCTTTTGTTATTAAACATAGTTAAAATTAATTATCTCTACTAATTTTAAAAGAACAAGATTTTGGCTAAACAAATAAATATACATTTTTTTTTACTTTTGTAAGAACTACTACTTAGTTACTTATTACTTTGTTTTGTTTATTTATTATTTCGTAACAACTGTTATTTGCTGTTTCAAGCTATTATAAACGGTAGTTGGATGGTTTTTTCAGCGTAAGTTAAAACAAGTGCGTGTCGGACTCACGCATAAAGGGTTCCGTACCATTGATTTATGATTTTTTTTTTAAATTTAAGTTATTTGTATGAAGCTCTTATAGTTTCGGAAAAAAATGGCTGTGACATACGGACGGACAGACGGACAGACGAACAGACAGACATGACGAATCTATCTATTTTTTGCCATTTGGCTACAGAACCCTAAAAACATGATGACAGAGAAGAAAGGAGTAACTAAAACACTATAAATTGAATCTAAATTCTCACAAAAACTAAATCCAAACCATAACTCGTATATTATTAATGTTATTATTTAACAGTTACGTGATAAAAACAAGTCCTTGGCCAGTGGGTCAGAAACATAATTGATTTGATCACCCAAATACGGACCGTGATAGGGTAGGTTATCTAAAAATAAACCTTGTAAAAAGTATCGTCTAACATTCTGTTGAGCACGCCTCTATCTCCGCCCTTTATTTCAAAATGCGATGGGTTTTATGAATAATATTTTCATACAGGATTTGCGCGGAGATTGTATTGGTCATCCAAATTGAAATCACTCGCAGATACCCAAATATTCGAACAAATCCAATAAATCTCTCAGTTTTATATTGCGGCCGCTTAAATAAATGTATCGGGAGCTGACGACAGGCCTTTATAGCCGATTCCAATAGCCCTTGAACAAAACCCTAAATAAACCCATAGCGCCACAAGGGGAGAACAGCCAGACCGCTTAGAATAGAACCACTTTAAAAATCATAGTCTCTAGAAAATTTAACTTTATGGATTAAATTTTCATATCGCTCTGCAATGCACCTAAATATTGTAAATCCTAGAATCGAAATCGTTTCTTTTGAGGTGTTTGGTACAATTACAGGCCAGGGTGCAGCCTAGAACCAGCGAAGACATCAAGACTAGACAGTTTTCGGATTGATTCCTGAATGAATCACTTCCCCTAGTCCTAGACCACTGTCCACTATCTCCCCCAAAAATGATACGGGCGTTTGTTTTAGATTTGACATCTAGTCTTTCCCTTTGAAACTTCACATCACTAAGGGCCCTCGCCCACGGCGACTTTTTGTAGCGATGCAGTCCCGCTTCTGTCGCGCGTTAGTAGCGCGTTGGCATCACTTCTACAATGCGTTGCAAATGCGACTAACTCGCGTGAGTAGCGATGCTGTCGCCGTGGGCCCTAAAGGTTCAAAGTGCGCTCTAAACCGTTCTTGCCTCAATGAGATATCGGTTCCCAGTGTGCTGTGGTCCAAGCAATAACTCATTGCCGGCCAAGCTCACGCCAGATCACCGGGATCCGCGCGCGCGCACCAAATCCCCCATATTGCGATGTACGATTGTGCGAATCGTCATTTAATACAACCTGCTCAGCCAGTATTTTTATACAGTGACTCAAAAGGCTTTCAGTGATTTAGGTGCAATTCTGCGAGTGTTTGAAAGGATTGCAGGTTTATCGGAGGTTTTCCGGAAATTTTATGTGGTCTATTATGGTTTTGAAATAAAGGGGACATTGTGGACAGATTCTTTGTTGTGGTATTAGAGGGTGGACAATAACAATGACACCATGTGGATATAATAAAATTTATATTATGATTTTTATATGAGGAAGATTTTTTTTTACTTTTAAAACATCACTCATCATTACATTTAAAACCACTTTTTTAATTTAAAGTATGGTTTGGATTCAAAGTTAGAGCATTTGCTTACTAATAATTACGTAGCCAAAACCAAACTTATTATTTCTCTCTTACTAATTGCATTAGATTATATTAATACCAATGCATCAAAGTTATCCTGAGATTCACCCAAGATGACTGTTCTTTACCTAAACAAATATTATGATTGCGTATTGAGTCCACATCAAAACAACTTTTCCGGAAAATCTAATAACAAAACCATTTTAAACAGTATAGTTCTAAGGTGAATCCAATATTATGGCGTCTAACAATACCGTTATACCCAAGTATCAATGATCCAGACTACCCTAAGTAATTACACATCATTACTCCGATGACACTAATGGGATTTCTATAGGCTTCCCATTTACTGAGCTAGTGGACTGGCCAGACAATTGAGGATTAGATGAACAATCAGTGCAGTGACTTGTTGGGTTTCAGTGATTGATATCCGATTGACTAAGCCTAGGCGCAGACCACCGATTTTTAGTTGGCCGATAGATGGGCCCGATTTTAATTTGTATGAAGAATCGGCCAAATCAAATCGGTGTAATGTGCGCACTCCCATACATGCCCATACTGATCAACCGCCCGACTAAACTATCGGCCTACGAAAAATCGATGGTCTGCGCATAGGCTAAGGCTGATTAAGCTGGGTTACATCATCTTACTTTACATACTTACTCTGAACTGAAGAGAGTGCATAAATTTAAATATCTTGGTCACGTATTGACCCCTGGCCTCAAGGATGATGAGGATATAGAAAGAGAACGGCGGGCATTGTCGGTGAGAGCGAACATGCTGGCTCGCAGGTTTGCGCGCTGTACAGCGGATGTCAAGATTGCTCTTTTTAGAGCATATTGTACCTCCTTCTACACGTGTAGCCTGTGGGTTAGATACACTCAAAAAACCTACAATGCCCTAAGGATGCAGTACAATAATGCATTCAGGGTGCTGTTGGGACTGCCCCGCTTCTGCAGTGCGTCAGGGATGTTTGCAGAGGCACGGGTCAACTGCTTTTTTACCACAATGCGCAAAAAATGTGCATCCCTGGTGCGCAGGGTCCGGAGTAGTGGCAACAGCATCCTGACCATGATTGCGAGCAGGTTGGATTGTGTGTACGTGAGGCATTGCTGTGACACAGCCTATGGAGTGAAGCGGGGATGACTCATGTATGCATAACCTCACACTTAATTGTGGGTTTGGAATTGAAATGAGTATAATTTATTATGATACTTATTTCAATTCTAAATCTAAATCTAAATTCAATTTATTTTACATCTTGTTTCAACTAACATAGTTTTTAAGTGCAATTGTTACTAACAAACTGAGTCCTGGTTACTTGAATAAAGAATCATTTATTATTATTATTTTTATTTTTAAGATTATATCTTTCTCCACCTTAAAGATGGGTGTACTTAACCTACGATGCGGGCCTCAGCCAAGCATCATAGGGCGCAGTGCTGTGGAACCGGAGGATAAAAATTTA
Source organism: Ostrinia nubilalis (assembly GCF_963855985.1). Lineage (NCBI taxonomy): Eukaryota > Metazoa > Arthropoda > Insecta > Lepidoptera > Crambidae > Ostrinia > Ostrinia nubilalis. Next base: position 2,446,034 of record NC_087101.1, read on the forward strand.
CGTGTGATGCGGCAGGTATTCAGTATCGAGGCTTTTTGAAGGGTGTAGAGCAAATTACTTGGGACATCTAAAATTTCAAGGCTTTGTTTCAGTAATTTCGGTATTACTCCAGTATTATTATTATTATTTAACTTTGACAAACGTCAAAAATCTGTCAAACTTCATATACAATACACTGGTTTTGTTATAGTCACAGCTAAAGTTAGATGGTGCAACTCAGACTAATATTTCAAATGACCGGACGATTCTCAGAATCATTTTAACTGACTCTAAGGCTGGGTTGCACCATCTTACTTTAACTTTGACAAACGTCAAAAATCTGTCAAACTCCATACAAAAAGCACCGGTTATCATTATAGTAACGGTCAAAGTTAGGTGGTGCAACTCAGCCTAAGCTACTCTTCTATAAATGGACGATGTTTTGCAAAAGGGTTATTGTGACAAATTGTGAGTTTAGAGAATCATAGGTTTTGTAAAACTGAATATTATTTTGATATTTTATAAATGGAAAATTAAAAAAAAAACAAATAAGTCCTTTATCAATTTTAAAATAACAACATAATATTCAGTTTTACGAATCCTATGATTCTCTAAACTCACAATTTGTCACTTAACCCTTTTGCAAAAAATCGTCAAATTATAGTATTAGTAGCTTACAGTCAGTTTCAAAATAATGATTCTGAGATTATGCTTAACACCATTTTAATAGTGTGGATTCTAATGGGAGCACAAAATATAATAAGATATTGGCACAATTTACTTGCAGTTGTTTCTGAAGTAAGGCATGTTTTTGAATTAATTATTCGTTTTTATAACTGTTTGTCTGAAACGACGATGGTGATAAGTTATGATTTTTAGAATATTTCACAGAAGTATTTCCCAAAGAAAACTTAGACCTACTTCTTTAGTAAAGTCACAGCAAAGTACTATTTCTCTGCAAATTGCACAGTAGTGGCCACAAGCACATTAGTTATAATAATAAAATATCATTAACCCACTTTCCGCTGTATAAATAAACGTATTAACTCGGCGAGAGAATTAACTAGCGCCATTGTATGTACAGTCACGGAATGAAAAGGTTCGTCAGTTTTCAAATTGATTCCTTCAACGAATCGCGAGCACATATTACCTTTTGAAACTATGTTACAGAATAATCTCGAGTTAGAGAAAAATAATCTTTAACTGTTCGTCAGTAAAGTTCAAAATTATTCAGATCAAAGTTGTTTGACGATTTATCTTGTCAAGAAGATTATTATGATTGATAAACTAAAACCTTCTTGTTGGTTCAACCTGCCATTATTATTTCTTTTAAATAAAAAAAACTATTGTCAATTGGTCAATGTCATCATTGCATTGCACTGATGGGATAGAAAAATAAACAAGCAAAACCTTATTCGTTAGCAAACGTCATATTTATTTAAATGTTAGCAGCACTGTCTCTTGCACTGTTATGTTGGCAGGTTTGACTCTTACAGTACCTAGTGCAAGCGAAAACCGACACTAAGGTGACGAACCTTTTCATTCCGCGACTGTATGTAAGTAAATTTAATGGAACTTTTTAAGAAGTGCAATGGTTGACTTGAAAAAAAAAAATGATTTTTTTCAACTTCCCAGTTTGGTTTTCGGTCGCGATTGTAACAACAGTTTAAGAATACTAACTGCTATTCACCTTATAGTCATAATAAATGGTATTTGAGGAAATCGTCAAGATATAGTAGAATGGGCCCCGCTCTTTTAGCATCTGAGCGAAAGATCATTGATTGACTTATCACTAAATCTCAGAAACTACAACTGCTAGAAGTCTCAAATTTAGCATGGGGGTTCCTTTTAGAACACAGGTGCTCACTAAGACGGGATTTTGCAAAATTCACTTCCTAACGGTAACGGCGTAAAACGGGATCCACGCGTACGAAGTCGTGGGCGGCCACTAGTATAATATAAAGCCTTAAATAGTCCATTAGCTTCCAAAGAAATCTAGTGATAGTGTTCATCCATTTAGATATAAAAGTAGATCTTTTGCTGTTTTAAGGTACAGTCACAACATTAAGCTAATCCTATGTAAATACTACTAACATAATACGTGTGTTAATACGTTAAAACCATCATTTCTAAAAAATCTTAACTAAACTTACCCTCAAAATATTTCCTTGTAGTTCCGTTGTAACTCGAGTTTAAGCAATAACTTTAATATCAGCATGAAAATAGTGATTCAGAAATATCGATAGTCAATATTTATCGATAGAAAGCAAAAATTATAATTCTAATTTGTAAAAGTTATTTATTTATTCTTGAATGCCATACGATTGGTACATAAGGCGAATTTAATACCATTGGGCAGTCTCTGCCAGTTAACCTTTGGGCTAAACAGAAAAAATCGTTTAGCAGCGAGTTTAAAATAATGAGAGCTATCGAAAATGATTCGGTAGTCTCGATCGAACTTTAACAGTAACTATCAAAACATCATATTATACAGTTTAGATCATTGATATGTGCAGTAAGATATAAAAAACATCGATACCTTAATTATGACTACAATAAATAAAACGTGTTTCTCGCCATATTCCCTAATGTTCCCGAAATTTTTTTCATAATTTATTTACCAAAACTTATGAATAAAAATTTTTACACCTAATCGATAAAATATTAACATCGACAGATTTATGTTTCGGCATCACTAAAAACTGTGGAAGCGCTGCCGATAAATTAAACGAACCAATATTGCGGACGCTTTGTATTGAACCATAATTATTTGTTTTAGATTGACAATGCCTTTCAAGAAGATAAATTCTTGCCTTACAGAAGAAGCTTTATTTGAAACTGCTTAAGTTAACTTGGTAACACAATAGTGTACAAAATCAAATTAAAACTACATTTGACACAATTTGCGTAGGGTTCAATAATTTTCTTGTCAATAAAATACAGTAAGGTTATGGATTTTGTTTATAATTAACCGACTTCAACAAATTAAGGAGGAGGTTCTCGATTCGGTAGGTATGTTTTTTATTTGTTATTTGACGAGTTGTGATTTTGTGCATGGATCTCTCTCTAAAATATAGACCACTTTTTATCAAATTAATGTGTTACCTAAGTGTAGGTATGAAAACGTTTTCCTTATAACATTTAAACATCTGAAAAAAGATTTTCCTCAGAAAGCTCTCAAACATTTCCGGAGTTATTCTTAGCAAGAAATAACCGGGTATTAGCTTTCTGGGATTAAAACAATAAAATCTAGGAAAAAGCGTTCGGAAACTGTAACGGAAGAAAGGCAAAGTCAAATAAAATCCTAGACCCTCAAAAGTTCTCTGAAACGGACCTAACCAAACAGAAAAAGTTCCGTTTCACGCTTTCATTATCACACTCGCTAATACAGGCAGATGACGTAGGAGCAGTCCGTTCGTTTAAGCCAAATGACATATATAATTACAGCTATAGGACGTCCACTGCTGAACATAGGCCTCCTCGAATGATTTCCATGTTGATCGATTGGTAGCGGCCTGTATCCAGCGCCTTTCTGCTACCTTTATTATGTCGTCGGTTCACCTTATGGGTGGACTTCCCACGCTGCATTTTCCTCCACTCCAGAACCTTGCTGCTCTATCGGCCGTCAGTTCAGCGTACTATGTGCCCTACCCATTGCCAGGAGCCATTGCTGAGCTGAGTAGGAGCCATTTTGGTTCAACAATTTATCTATAATTATTAACCAAATTGTGTAACATTACTATGTTTGAACCAAATAAACAATTTTCTTTCTTTCTTTCACAGCTGGACAAATACCGCCCCCAAGGATTTCCATAACAACCGGTCCTACGCTGCCCGCATCCAGGTGCTTCCTGCAAAATAGAGCTCATGGCATGCATATAAAGTAAACAAAAACCTCTAGAAGTTTCCATTAGTTCGGGCTATTTCAAATACAGACATTTCATAATATAAAGCAATTGCAGAAATACTTGATTTTGCAATAAAATGGTACAGTCTGATTTATTTACGACTGTAGGTACTATGCTATAGTCTAGACAGCTAATAGTATAACGGTGATGATGACGTTAAACGTGGCTCCCAGTTAAGATTCTTGTTTGGGTTCTAATTTAAATAAACTCCCAGGTGCGGTGAGTTTCTGTGAGTTTGTGGGAAAGGCCCTTTTCCAACCATCATAGACTATAATAATGTTGCTAATTACGAGAACAGCTCAATCTCTGTTTCATTCAATCGATTATTATTTTTTCTAGGCAAAAAAGGCGACTCGTAATTCACGAATATTTTTCATTAATGAGCTCATTAAGCTCTCAGCGCTCAGCTGAGCTTACTGAACCTATTTCAATCACGGCATACCCGTAGAATGGAGAAAGATGTAATTATAGCTCATTGCTGCGGTGCCATCGAACGTCCTACACGAGCGATTAAAACAAAATTGTCTCTTATAATGCCCTTCCTCCAAGCCATTCTCTGCTCCGTCACTTCGAAAATAAGCCTCAATTTCCCCTGGGGTTCCCGACGCAGGAATTACTCGATCACTGGGCTGGACCAACAGTAGGATGCAATTAATGCAATTGATTAAAGTTGTAAGCGGTCATCGGTACAATGGGCGCCTTGTTAAGTGTTTTTTGCATACTGGACGAGAGCAATAAAGGAATTTCATGCTCTGAAACTTTTTGTGATGCACGGTTTGCGAGTTTGTGTTTTAATTTATGTGATGCAACTTTATGAACTCTTTGTCACAACTCTTTTGGTTTTATGTATTTGCTAGTTAAGAGTCCTGTTTTATGTGTTTACGAATAGAAAATCAATTTGATCATATTACACAAGCTTTGTGGATTAAATGGTTCTTTTTTCACCATAATGTATTATGTTGATACTTTCCTCGAGACTAAATGCCATTTAACTATTTAATGAGCACGTATACATACATAATATGCATATTATCGTGAAACTAATCTCTAATCGTATTATCCCTTATCTCATTAGTAATACAACAAGCTCAATTATTATTTAACGATGTGGTAGTTGGAGGACTTGAGATACACACAAAAAATTAAGTAAGGCATAATGTTTCATACATAAAATAGTTGTAATCTCATTACACAGTCCCAAAGAAGCTCTAACTCACGAAAAGTTTTAAAGTGTAATAACTGTCCACATAAGTTTCCGCGGTGTTTTTAAAATTAGTGTTAATTCCCACATTCACTTAAACAAAAGTATACCACTCCCGTAAACGCGTTGCAAAAATGTTTCCAGCTATTTATCACCTTTTCCCAGTGGGAGCCTTTAAACATTATTATTTAGAGCTATGGAGGGTCGTAAAATTCTTTTACTGGCCCTTAAAATTAACTCGTCTCTGAAAATTTGTTAACAGTGGAGCAGTTTATTTAACTTCATTTTTCACGGTACTAACTAATATTAAATGTGTTAGGGGAAATGTCTGTAACAAGAAATACATTGTTGCAAGTAACACACAACTTACAGAAGAGGTGTCTAGAATGAATAAAGATATTTGAAATGAGAGTGAATTTGACATAAGTACACCTCTATATCAGGTCATCGGTCCACCTTGTGGGTGGACGTCCCACGCTGCGTTTTCCGGTACGTGGCCTCCATTCCAGAACCTTGCTGCCCCATCGGCCGTCAGTTCTGCGTACTATGTGCCCAGCCCACTGCCACTTCAGCTTGCTGATCCGTCGGGCTATGTCAGCGACTTTAGTTCGTTTACGGATCTCCTCATTTCTGATTCGATCTCGTAAAGAAACACCGAGCATAGCCCTCTCCATAGCACGCTGTGCAACTTTGAACTTCTGTATAAGGCCTATAGTGAGGGGCCGGGAAGGCGCTGGATGCAGGCCGCTACCAACCGTGCGATGTGGAAGTCATTGGGGGAGGCCTATGTTCAGCAGTGGACGTCCTGTGGCTGAAATGATGATGATGATGACACCTCTATACATACATGTATGGTGATTCCAGATAAGCGTTTATTCTCATTGACCAAACACTCACAATAAAACATGCACTTAAAAGTAAAAATATAATTACTAACTACTAACTTATTTATTAGGACGAATTAATATTATACCTACCATGATTGATACTTCTGGAGTCGGTGCCAAGATTATGAAACGTATGAAGTTTGCATACATACAGTCGAACATAGAACCTCCTCCTTTTTTGAAGTCGGTTAAAAATAAATATTTATTATGTTTTCAATTTTGATGATTTAACTTTTCAAGCACATCCACTGTTACTTTTGTTGAATAACGTTTCCGAGTGTTACTGAGTAATATCCAATAGCTAAAAGTTTTATACGACGGCAACAAAAGTTATGTCACTAAAGTGCGACTGTACAAAAAGTAAATTGCAGTGTAGATGCACCTTGTTCTTAGAATATGTTGAATACTGTCATAACTGTAACGAACCATTGTTCATCACGTTAGTTCCATTAGTTAAGGAGTTGTGGTTCATTGAATCCAAAAGCTCTTAGGGTTATTGCTATGGGGTGATTAGATGGTAATATTTTAGACGAGGATTATGCTTATCAAATTGAACCAACAACAACCATTGAAGACATAGAAATACTTTATTGTGACTAAGTGCACCTTCTTTTTATCTTTCCTTAAAAATCCGGGGGCAGAGTGTGAGTTCACATCAAACGCGCTCACTAGTGAGCGCGTTTAAAAATTGTATGAAAATTTTAGTTTTTGATAGTTTCCCGTTAGGGGCGCTGTACAATCCGTCATACATTCAATGTCATTTTTTGAGCGCGTTAGAAAAAAACTCACACTCAGCCCTCTGAACTCTCCTTCGACGATAATTATGTAGGTAGGCACATTATGTTCATTTTAATATGTTTGATTGTCTATTGTTTTTATTCCATTGTATTACAATAATTAAAAACATGCTAACAAATGTAATGCTTAACTAAAGCTTACATAGGCTAATATTTATTGTTATAAATAAATATTTTTTATAACAGCCTAGGATTAAAAATGTACAGTAGAACTGTTTTAATGTAACATTATTTTACAAAATAAAGATATTTCGAAATTGAATTGAAATTGAATATGTTTGATTGTTGTTTCGAACGGAATCACTAACTTACTCGTAGTTCAGTACCTAAATTGCCACTCCATAAAAAAACGAAATCATTTAAATGATGAAAAAAATTAATACAGACCGCTTATCGCCTTACTATCGTAATTTAATTTGAATCTAGTATTCAAATTATAACAAAAAATGCACAAGAACAAAGTCGCAGAAAAATACTAGTTATAAAACATTTTGCAAGCTCGATTTTAGTTTTTAGTGCGGTTACTAAACTGGGGCTTAAGCCAACGGAATTAGAATAGCTGGAACGAACAACGAACTAAAATGTTTCTCCGGAGTTTTGATTTATTTACTTTCCGTTTGAGAGCTGTTGCAATACGATTTCTTTATAAATCATGGCTGCTCTGGAAACCTTATTCTTGAAGATTTAGGAGGGGCTTTTTTTTTAAATTTTATCGAGTATTTTGTTCTCAGGAGTACGATTTTATGATTTAGGGTTAACGTGACGTTAATCAAACGATTAACATGCCTTTTATAGCACGGTATTATATTTATTTTCAGATAGTCAGGTAAGCATTCGAGAGGATAATACGAGTGAAACAAATTCTTAGCATTAGCTCAATAACTATGTGAATAGGCTTACAAGGCTCTAGGCAAGTAGGTATGTATAATACGATTATGTATAATACCACATTAGACTGCGTCACAGAAAGAATTTTAAGCAAATAAAATTTACAGTCATGTAAAATGTTTCCAATACGGGACCACATGGTTCGCGCTGTCAACTCAATCATGTAGAGCTAAGCTTGACGAATTAGAGTAACTGCGTTTGCACGTTAAAGACGATAATAATAGTCCGGGCCTTTTCAAGGCGAGAGTGAATAGGCACTTGCAGGGCAGAATAATATCCCGTTTATTCGTAACCGATCCTAAGGATGTCAAATTACCCTTTACACAAACTGTCAATAAATGCTACGTAGAATAAATTATTTGGAAAACGCGAGGCGGTATCAGATATATTATACCATCCTAGACTGCATCTCACTTAACACCAGGTTCGATTGCGGTCAAATACCTGCCTTGTTATGCATAAAAAAATTACACTAGATGATCTCAAGCTGAAAACTATTGTAACTTTTAAAGGTTCATCCAGTAACTTACGTTCCATGTCCTCCAACTAACAAGGTTGGGAGCTGGAGGTAATTGTATGACAAACGATATCCCGCTGGCGACCGCTTTTTATATTTAAAGCCGCTTGCTGCGCTTACGCTAATGGTAATGCCAAATTTATGGCGCCGCAAATCATGTATGATGGAGTATCATTCGAGACTTTTTCTAGCTGTTTACGTGTCCGTCTGGATGAGGTTAGGGGAGCAAAGGTTATATAAAAGCTGTGCCTAAATCGAGTTGGAGAGGAAAGGTTACGTAATAGTGCCTGAAGCAAGTTTTTGGGGATTGTTTTGATGACAAAATACAAGCAGCCTGCGGGAAAATTAGGGAGAATAAAAATAATCGCAATTGAAGGTGTAGTATTAATATTATGTAATTAAATTAGGGTGACAATGTATCTTTTGATGATTATCGTTCGTTCGTTCGTTTCAGCCGAAAGACGTCCACTGCTAGACAAGTCTTTGGTGTTTTTGTTATGATGTAATTTACTATTAACTGTATTACATTGTATTTTGATGTAGCAGCAAAATCTATGTGTAATCTATTCTAAACTCAACTAAAACTTTCAAGATTGCTGAAGAAAACACCAATAATATTAATCAAGACGTCTGACTGAGTATTCTGCAAAATATTTATCAAAATCTTCTCTAGATTGAAAAGAAAATAATTCTCCTGCAAACATTTACCTAATCCAGAGGCCAACTAGTCAAATAAAATTGAATGTTGACCCAATTTTTTAGTTGCAAATATTTCGATCGGCAATTTGCTTGAAGCGAAAAAGTTCGGCCATTTTGAAATTGAAACAATCAAGAGTGTAAGACTGACGGCAATTGGCCACTCTTTCGTTAAAACTTGATTAACTAGCTGGAAAAAAGTTTTAACGGAGCGAACTATTTTTCAATTGGCAACTGTAGCGATCAGTTTACGGGTAAATTGCTTATTATGATAAGTTTCCGATAATAGTAATGGTAATAGGGCCGGAAGACGTAGTGTGGGCAGGGCCCCACTAGGTGGACCGACGATCTGGTGATGCGGGCGGCGCAGGACCGGTCGTTGTGGAAATCCTTGGGGGAGGCCTTTGTCCAGCAGTGGACGTCAATTGGCTGAAACGAACGAGTAGTAATTTTATGATTCTTTAATTACCTCATATAATTACCTGATGAATGGAAAAACACTTAAATTACAACTCATTATATTAATAAAGTGATTAAAGTAAAAGATCTTCTCTCAGTTACAAAAAGTAATATAAAATATCGCGGTAGAGAAAGAACTATCTTCTTCCACACCTATACTTCACGTATCTTTATTCTCAGTGGGGAATTCCCACTTGGATCATCTCACGCACGTGTACCTTTCGTCAAAATTACTTTAACTGGGACGGACATTGACTTTGGGAACCTTTCATAATCAGGGTTTATTCTGCTAAAGTTGTGATTAAATTAACTTAACAAATTCAATCAAAATCTATTTTAGTAAGTATTAATAGGGTTTTCTTAATTCATTTTTAGTATGGAGGCCCTTTTCAGAGCCCTTGAGTGTTACAATACAAGAATAGCTTTCGAAACCGTATTAACCATGTACCTACCGAAAAACGCAACGTGGGACGTCCACTCACAAGGTGTACCGATGACATCTTAGAGGTAGTAGGAAGGCGCTGGACGCAGACCGCTACCAACCGGTCAACATGGAAGTCATTGGGGAGGCCTATGTTCAGCAGTGGACTTCCTATGGCTGAAATGATGATAATGATGATGATGAAGGCCCTTTTCAGAGTCCTGTAATGTTACAATACGAGTATAGCTTTCTTTACCATCACTTCTATCATCAATAGGTATGTTAAATTGACATAAGCTGACATGTAAAAGCCGTAATGAAAACATGAATTAATTAATGGAATAATTTTATTATCAGACTGGTTTCCATACCAGTGTTATAACCATATTCATTTATGAAGAACTCAGTCAAAATAAATTTCCAATTTGACCTCTAAAAAGCTCTTAACAAAGTCACAACCATAACTTTATTACTACCACTGTTACTGGGAATGTGTGCCAGCGATGAAAATTTTTTACGAAGTTACAAACTTTCACTGGAACAACGGAGTAAAAATACCAAAAAGGCAATAGTTTTATTGAAGTTTCGCGACACTAAACGAAAACAATTATACTGTTAAACCAACCTTAGATAGTTGCCCAACTGGGAAATTCGAGAAGAACATCGATGTAAGTTTCGAGAAAAATCGGAGCCGATAACAAGAAATTTAGAAAGTTTTGCAAACTTGCACCGAATACGTATGAATATCTTCTTCTGTAACTGTGATTTTTTTTAGCAAATACCTACTTATTGATTTATCTTATTTTGGGTCTGTTCAGGGCCACACTTTTAAGTGAGAGTCACATATTATCACTAAGCCTTAGTTAGATTTACTCAAATTACGAACAACAAACTGTTACATAAATTATTTATTAGTAATTAATTATACAGGGTGGAATTTTGTAATGATAATTTGATAGACATTTTTTCTCAAAGAAAACATTTCTTTATTTTTGAAAAGAAATAGAACTGCATTCAAAGATTTCCATAAATTTGCTTGCCACATCCGGAATTCGAACCAACTAAAATCTGTTAAAAATTATACCCTGTATTTTTATTGCATCGATCGTTAGGGTTAAGTATAAGGATGAATTCTCTCTAACAAACTTGATAAATCAAATGAAAGGAAAACCATGAAATCTTAAATTATTTTAATTATGTACAGGAAATTGTATGATATGGTAGAGAATTTTCGAAAAAAAAATTGAAAATCTTTGAATGCAGTTCTCTTTCTTTTGAAAAATATAGGAATGTTTTCTTTCAGTAAAATTTTCTATCTACAGTATTAAGAGTACTTTCCCTCCAGGTGGCATTACAAAATTCCACCCTGTATAGTTAATCAAAAATATCAAACGCCAAAAGTAGGAAGGTTAAACAATGTTTTAAGCTGTTAATCATAAGTCAAAAAAAGGTTTACTATCTTTAACTTTGCATAAGTGGGGTCTGTTTTTGAAAAGCGTACCACAGTTTTCCCTCATGAATCAAGGATTAGAAGAAAATAACCGAAGACAAGGCTCCGCGGTCTTTATTTACAAGTACATGCTTATCCCAGCAATGAACAGAGGTAGTCTGATGACCATGAAGAAAACTGTGAGATTTTTAAGAAGAATTGGTATGACCATTGGTATTATTGAATATGACCTATTTTAGTATTTTGATTATAAGACCTGCTTTCGGTCATTAAATTTTAAAAATAAACGTAGCTATACCTACATTGTTCATTCGTTTCAGCCAAATGACGTCCACTGCTGGACAAAGGCCTCCTCCAAGGTTTTCCACAATGCACGGTCCTGCGCTGCCCGCATCCAGGCTCTATCCGCGACCTTTACCAGATCGTCGGTCCGCCTAGTAGGAGGCCTACCCACGCTACGTCTTCCAGCCCGTGGTCGTCACTTAAAAACTTTTCTACCCCAACGGCCATCGTCTCTACGAGCTATGTGCCCCGCCCACTGCCACTTGATTTTAGCAATTTTGCGAGCTATGTCAAATCAAATCAAATCAAATCAAATGAAATCAAATCAAATCAAAATCATTTATTGCATAATGTAGGCACATATGGGTCACATAAAAAATTATACTGTTCAGCTACATCATACCATATCGACATGCAACAGAATAAATTTTTCGTGATTCAAGAAATTATACAAAAGAATTAAATTAAATGTCACAATAATAATTAACAATGTCAAATTTAGTAGATAGAATTTAATATTACATATTAGTATGTCAATTTGTCACATAGATTTGATAATAACAAGGTCAAACAAACAATTCATGTAGAATAATGTCTTTAAATGGATCTATCCAGGAGGAATTCGCTAACTGAGTAGTATGCTTTATCAATTATAAAGTCGTGTAGGATTTTTTTTTAAATAAATAAGTCTTCTTTATTTCTTATGGTATGTGGTAATTTATTATAAATTCGCGGTGCCATACCAGGTATGTTTTTTGTAAACAGTGCTGTTTTGTGTTCAGTTGAGCATATTCTGTTTTTCAACCGACTTCAAAAAAGGAGGAGGTTCTCAATTCGACCCGTATGTTTTTTTTTTTTTTTTTTTTCTATGTTTGTTACGCGATAACTCCGCCAATTATGAACCGATTTGAACAAATCTTTTTTCGGCGTATAGGTAATACCTCAAGGGTGGTCCCATTTAAATTTAATAATAAAAAAAACAACCCCCAAGGGTGTAAAATTGGGGATGAACTTTTTTATACGCAATATCTCCGCCGATTATAAACCAATTTGAACGATTATTTTTTTGTTGAATAGGTATTATCAAAAGGGTGGTTTCATGCGAATTCGAAGAAAATATTTCACCCCCAAGGGTGGAAAATTGGGGATGAACTTTTTTATACGCAATATCTCCGCCGATTATGAACCAATTTTTTTTGGTCTCAGTGTACTGCCTACCTTCAGTGGTAACATCAAGGTAATAATTAGTTAACTAATAGTCCAGTCAAATTAGACATGAACCCTGCAATAATTCGCATACAGCTGAAAATTGGTACGAATGTTCGGAGCACCATTATGAATTAACTGTGAAAAGTCCCAATCGATCCGACGTGTGCTAAAAAAAAAATTCAAAGTCAAACTTAAAAAATACGGGTTTTTGAGATTTTCAGCCAAACGGTAAGTTTTATCACAAAAACATGTATGACAAGGTTTAAGACCATACAAATATCTATCAAAATTGTCTATACACTTTCTCCTAAGAGTCAGCGTTTCTGAGATTCGATGATCCGAAGAGTCAAAAAAGTGTTTTCTTCATAACGGTCTTACACATAAATCCAATGTGATATCGCCTCGTGCCACGACTCAGCATTGTATCATGATGTGTTGTCGACGTCGAATATAAAATGATTAACCTCAATGTCATTTGTCATCTTTAATTGTCGAAAAATGTTTGCAACTTAGACGAAGGACTGCACCGTGAGTTTCTAAGATACGAAGTTTTCGTGTCTATTATGTTTAAGAGCTCTTATATGCACACGTCACTACTCTACTTGTAACTCTATGGTCACTCTTTTAGCCCGGTCAAGTCAGAAAATCCAGGTTATAATAATTCGCATAGAGCTGAAAATTTGTGTGATTGTTGAGAACACCATCCTTAATGAAATGTCAAAAGTCCCCAGCGATCCGTCATTTGAAAAAAAAATTTACGAAGTCCAAGTTTTTTGCATTTTTCCGCCAAACAGTAAACTTATCATAAGAAATGACAAGAAATAGTAGTAGATCATAAAATTATCTATTAAAATTGTCTTTGCCCCTTTTTCCTAAGAGTCACCGTTTATGTGGTAACGATGCAAAAAGTTGGAGAATTCGCATTCTGTTAACTACTCCAAAAGTCCACAACTTTAACTCTATTAAAATAGTTTTGAATTGAACAGGATAACAAACACATCTTAAAAAAGGCCTACTGGGGAAACCTGGTAAAAAAAATACGCCAAATAACCCTCATAGGTGTTGTGGAAACATGTGCATATAACGAGAACATCAAAACTAACTTTTTGAATCGTTCTACCTCATAATCGGTGACTCTTAGGAAAAAGGGGTAAAGACAATTTTAATAGATAATTTTATGATCTACTATTTTTTTTTATCTATTTTTATGATAAATTTACTACTTGGCCAAAAAATGCAAAAACCTTGGGACTTCGAAAACTTTTTTTTTAAATGACAGATCGTCGGGGACTTTTGACATTTCATTTAGGATGGTGTTCTCAACATTCACACAAATTTTCAGCTCTATGTGAATTATTATAACCTGGACTGTCTAACTTGGTCGGGCTAAAAGAGTGACCATAGAGTTACAAGTAGAGTAGTGACGTGTGCATATAAGAGCTCTTAAACATAATAGACACGAAAACGTCGTATCTTAGAAACATACGGTGCACTCCTTCGTCAAAGTTGCACCCATTTTTCGATAATTAAAGATGACAGACGACATTGAGGTTGATTATTTTATATTCGACGTCGACAACACATCACGATACAATGCTGAGTCGTGGCACGAGACGATATCACATTGGATTTATGTGTAAGACCGTTATGAAGAAAACATTTTTTTGACTCTTCGGATCATCGAATCTCAGAAACGCTGACTCTTAGGAGAAAGTGTATAGACAATTTTGATAGATATTTGTATGGTCTTAAACCTTGTCATACATGTTTTTGTGATAAAACTTACCATTTGGCTGAAAATCTCAAAAACCCGTATTTTTTAAGTTTGACCTTGAATTTTTTTTTTAGCACACGTCGGATCGATGGGGACTTTTCACAGTTAATTCATAATGGTGCTCCGAATATTTGTACTAATTTTCAGCTGTATGCGAATTATTGCAGGGTTCATGTCTAATTTGACTAGACTATAAAAAGCAAGAAATAAGTAAAATTTTATAAAAAAAATAAAACCGACTCCATAAAACCTACACTAAAACGTAGCAAAATAATTACTAATTACCTACTTATTTATTAGGACGAATTATTAATATTTATGTAGGTATACCATGATTGATACTTTTGGAGTCGGTGCAGGCAAACTTTACATGTTTCATAATCTTGGCACCGACTCCAGAAGTATCAATCATGGTATACCTACATAAATATTAATAATTCGTCCTAATAAATAAGTAGGTAATTAGTAATTATTTTGCTACGTTTTAGTGTAGGTTTTATGGAGTCGGTTTTTTTTTTTTTTTTGTGTCGTATACTTTTATGTACTGAGAATAAAGGAGGATTTCTTCTGACAAATAACGTCAGTCACTTTGGTTCTTCTGCGGATCCCCTCACAACCTCTCCTCTTACCTACATGCAAATAGTTAAATGGGAATACCGCATCCATTCTTCACGCATCTCTTGCGGCACCACCAAAGTGCAGAGTCGTATTCCACAGAAGTGCAATTTATTACTACGCTCCTATGCAAGCTCCTTTAGCTGCAGAACAGAATGCATATTTAATCGTACCGAAACAGATTCGAAATAGAAAGTTCAAAACAATTTGTCGACGTATGCAAGATGTAGCGTTTTGTACAAAGGTTTGTGTGTACGTTTTTTACTTGAATAGAATTTCTTGAGTTTATTTTGACTAAACTCGAGTTTACAAAGCTTGGGTGACATCAAAGCGAATGTGTTTGTTCTCATTTATTTGCTCTTTGCTTTGGGATTTTTGAACTTCCCACCCTGTATAGTGACGAGATGGGTGGTTATTTTTAGATGCTTCGATAAACGAAATAAGAGACTAGGAATATTCTTTATCACGCAGGTCCAGTGTGAATTTGGGAGGAAATAGGACCGATCTCTTAAGACCTGTTAGACCTATCTAACAAACAGACAGATTTTATCTAACCGTTACTTAACTTACTTAAGTTATCTAATTTTATACGTATCATTCGAAGCTCAAAGATGCTTATGAAATGTTACGTAGATCGGAATGGTCATCCATTATAAAAATTGGTCTAAGAATTCATAAAACTATAGTAAGTATTCTAGTCATTATTTTTGTTATTGCCAAGTAACAAGCTTAAGTAACTTATTAACTTACTAATTGGCCCAATCCTAGTTCTTGCCAATCTCAGTTATAGATACTAATCGAAGATCACCCACATTACGGTTTGACCTAGCTCTACCTGGCAATAAAAAGGTATTTTTATACCCCGTTAGGTCTTACATTTCCTTACACAGGGTGTCAAGGAAAAGTTGGCTATAGGTAAACTAAA
This sequence comes from Ostrinia nubilalis, assembly GCF_963855985.1. Lineage (NCBI taxonomy): Eukaryota > Metazoa > Arthropoda > Insecta > Lepidoptera > Crambidae > Ostrinia > Ostrinia nubilalis. The sequence goes on from NC_087101.1 coordinate 2,462,042, forward strand.
TAACGTACTTTTAATCATATCAGTATTCTGAAATTATTCTGTGGCTTAGAATAACTAGATATCTACACTAATATTATAAAGAGGAAAACTTTGTTTGTTTGTTTGTTTAGTTGTAATGGATAGGCTCAAAACCTACTGGACCGATTTTAAAAATTCTTTCACCATTCGAAAGCTACATAACTCACGAGTAACATAGGCTAAATTTTATTTTGTAAAAAAATAGGGTCCCGTAAAATATTTGGGATTTTCATAAGACGTGGAAAAGCGCCATCTATCGTCATTGGTTAAAATCTTCTTGCGCCTGACAAAAATTTTTGAGGTACGTAAATATTCATGAAGGCAAAGCTGTCAAACGCCATCTATCGACATCATTAGTAAATTAGTAACTAAATATTACATGTACTATGAATAGCGCTGTTCGGAAATAATATTGAAAATTTAATAAATAAAGATATTTTATGTAATTGAACCATTCACTGTATGTACCTATTTGAATCATTCACTGTGTTTAAACGAGCAAATCAAAGTGTTAATTAGTGACTTTTTACAAACTTCCTTGCAAATTCTTACTATGTGCCGCCATCTACCGAGATGAATATTAGGGTACGGTTCAGCGGCGGACAAATGGGATGGGCGCGTGGGCGATTTTAGTTAAATAGGATAAGAATTACTTCGTTTTTATTTTCTGTATGTACTTTGTTATTTTTTTGGTAGGGTCTTGATTTTAATTACTTAGGTTGGTAGGTACTTACTTATTTGATTTTAATGATAATTACTATAGGTACGTATAATTTTAGTAGAAAGAAAGGTCATTGAATGACTAAGTGACTCACTCACTCATCACGAAGTCTCAGAAACTACAAGTCTCAAAAGAGTTCTCATAGGGGTTAATGGTCTATTCCACCTGGCTTTGATCACCAAGATGATCAAACTGGACTCCAGTTAAATTATTTTTTTAGTGTTCTTTGATCACCTATAAATAAATCATACCTCTGAATTGTCACAAACATGTCCAATTTGTTTATTGCGGTTTTTAGAAAATATCAAAAATGTTACAAAACAAAATATGTAGTACAACAATTGGACATGTGACTATTCAGAGGAGGTGTGATTTGTTTGTAGATGATCAAAGGACACTAAAATAATAATTTAACTAGAGTCCACTTGGCTCACCCAGGACATCGTATCCGTGGGTGATCAAAGGCACAGAATAAATTCAAAGGACACTAAATTGTCGCTGTAAGTCCACTTTGATCACCTGGCTGATCAAAGCCAGGTGATCAAAGTGGAATACACCTCCTTTTAGAACGTAGGTAGTCACTAAGACGAAATTTTGCAAAATTCAACCCTTATGGGAGTTAAAATGGGGGCTGGAAGTTTGTATTGCAGTCCTCTGTTTTTAAAGTAAGAGACTTGAAAGTTCAAATGTACCTATGCTCACTATGATCTCTAGATGTTGTGGAGGTGTACATAAACATATACTGTTCGGTACACTGTGGTACTGTGTACACATCGGTTTGCCGACGATATTGTATGTGGCAGAATCGTTGGAAGATCTTGGTACAATGCTCGAAGACCTTAATCGATTTTCCCAACAGGTAGGCCTGAGGATGAACATGGACAAAACGAAGCTTATGTCGAATGTCCATGTTGCGCCCTACCCAGTTTCAGTTGGGAGCTCAATTCTCGATTGTCGACAAGTAGGTATGTCTACCTCGGACAAACGATCCAGCTAGGTAGGTCCAATTCGAGAAGGAGGTCAATCGTCGAATCCAACTCGGCTGGGCAGCGTTCGGGAAACTACGCAACATCTTTTTGTCCAAAATACCTCAATGCCTAAAGACTAGAGTGTATAACCAATGTTTGTTACCAGTGATAACTTATGGCTCGGAAACGTGGCCTCTCACTATAGGCCTTATACAGAAGCTCAGTTGCACAGCGTGCTATGGAGAGGGCTATGCTTGGTGTTTCTTTGCGAGATCGAATCAGAAATGAGGAGATCCGTAAACGAACCAAAGTCGCTGACATAGCCTAACGGATTAGCAAGCTGAAGTGGCAATGGGCAGGGCACATAGTACGCAGAACTGATGGCCGATGGGACAGAATGGTTCTGGAATGGAGGCCGCGTACCGGAAAACGTAGCGTGGGACCTACAAGGTGGACCGACGACATCGTAAAGGTAGCAGGGAAGCGTTGGACGCAGGCCGCTTCCAATCGATCAACATGGAAAGCATTGGGGGAGGCCTATGTTCAGTATACTGAAAATGTATCATTAGAAATCAACTACGGGGGCTAAGGAGATAAAAGGAGGGTTGGAAGTTTATATTATGAAAGTCCTATGTGTTTAAAGTAAGAGAGTTGAAATTTAAAATGTATGCGCTATAGATGCTAAGAGCGGATTTTACGAAACTCCACCCCTAATGGAGTAAAACGAGGTCCACGCGTACGAAGTCGCGGGCAGCCGCTAGTTTAATATAAATTTGGTATTTTTATATAGGGCGTATAAATCGTCGATATTTAGCTTAAATAGATAAAAAAATGTGTGATATGCGGGGTATAAGGTTCGAACTAATATAATAAATAATGCAAAAGGGTGTCTGTCAGTTACCTTGTCACGTTTAAATCACTGAACCGATTTAGATGAAAATTAATGTGTACCTAGTAGAGGCAGTTTGAGGACCGGAAAAGGACTAAGATAGTTTTTTAAAGGGAAACACGGCTGCAATGAAGATGCATAATATATTTTATGTATAACAAGACAGGTGTTTGGCCGCAATAGCACCTGTTGTTAGGTGAGAAGTAGTCTAGGATGGTAAATAATATCTTCCCTGTAAGACTTACTGTTTCAGGCCAAAGTAGGCGGGTAAAGCCGGAGCAAAAGCTAGTAATTTCCTAGAAAAGAAAAGGACAATGTCCAGATACACCCTGTATCTGACCCGGGAACGTCAAAGGGGCCATGGCTCTGTGCCAACTCACCCATTGTTTACAACTTAGTCACTGAATATCGCTCTCTCTTTCCTATGTCCTTTATCTCGTTTTGTATTTTTCTGATTGTGATTGTATGGACAAAGTAAGGTAATAAATAAGAATTCGTTTTCGATATGGAATAGGTACGTTAGACGTGGACTGACAAATATTTGTTTTCCTAAATATTTTTTGAAAAAAGTTTCGTAACTGAAAGGTGCCATTGCGGTCAAATACCTGTTTTGTCTTGCATAAAAAAACGATTAAATTATTATAATCTAACTTTTTGTTGACGTCAAAGTGTTCAAGTATAATTATTGAATCAAATCGTAAGATTTTTGTAAGGTTTTCAGCTAAAACCTCTGTTTTTTTGTGTTGGCCAAAAAATTAGGTACCTCTTTAATTTTCAGTGTTATTATGTGTTCATTGTCTTAATATAAAACATGTTAGGTAAAAAATAAACTGGAAATAATAAAGGAAATCAAAGAATACACTATGATAATGAATAGTTCCTTCAAACTGAACACACGAGTTTCTACATTAGCGCTAGATAATGTTTTCAAATTACAGGTTAGGTTGTTCAAACGCGAACCAGACACAGGGAATGCTAAGTGTCAGTAAACGTAGGGGAGACCGAGGTGACTTGTACATTAGGGTGTCCCGTCGTTGTATGGGAAAAATTTTTTTTTGAGCTACGGTTACGCAAGAGGTATCAAAAGTTGCGTTTTGACATATAGATTACGATTAGCATTAAATTTAATGAGATATCTGTCATCTTGAGGCCTCTACCTGTTAGGCGCGTCCATAGATTTTTATTCTTGTATAATGTAGGTAGTTCACTTGCCATCCAACTCTCACACTGTAAAAGTATCTCTGAATAGATTTACTCTAATTTCATCAAAAACCTAGTTTTATTGCTGCTACCATACTGTGCCTAAACACAATACACTAACATAAACTATTAATAATACAAAAATAGCGTTTTTATGAAATTTGAGAATACACAATGAGTCACAGCAAGGTTTAAAATAGTTTAAAAACCAATAAATCCATAAATACTTTAAAAACAGAATTGGCTTTTTGACCAGAATTAGGCATTTACGCGCGCGATTTTAATGTATTCCTAATTAATCCATGGGTCAGCCAAGTTATCGATTTAATTTGAGGATACTCAATTCCCTTCTCACAGCAGGTTAATAATTTTATTACGCTATTATAAAACAATGATTGGCATCTCTAAGTGGAAGCTAACAAAAATGGCAGTCAATTTTAGAAAATCAACCATAACTTGAAAACCATTTGTCCGATTTCATTACTTTTTTATTTAAATGATAGCTCTACGTGTGCGCTTGATATTTTGTGCTATAAATGGTATCGATAAAATCAACCTTTAGTTAGTAATTAATGGAAAATTGATTTTTTTTACATTGTTGAGATACTACTTTTTAAATCATTTTTTTACAAAATGTCTTATACTCTACTAAATGTTTTACACAAGCCAAAAAAGTATATTAAATTGCCTTTAATTTGATATATAACATGTATGCGTTTCATAACTAAAAATATATTTTTACTTCCGTTGAAGTTCACCATTAATAAAAAACTGCGTAGACAACAAAAACTTCAGCTAGAAAGTGTATGTAACGTACATAAATGTTATTTATATTTAATAGTATGCTAAAACTATTTAACATGTCAATTAGTATTCTGTTTAAATATAATATTATAAAAATTTTTGGCTAGGTAGTTTTTACCTGAAAAAAATCAAAAAGTATATTACTACCATATATTGCTATAGTATTTTTGTTAAATTTATGCTAAAAGTATGTAATATTATACCAAAAAAGTGCGGTGCGATACCTTACAGCAATAAAACCTCAACAGAAATAATACCAACAGCCTCGCCGAATGAGTAGAAAATTTGAGAAAAAAAAGTCAAAATATGAATTCTGCTAGTTCGAACCAAACCTATTCCTCACTGAAAACAGTCTGCCATTGCCTGCAAATCATATCTTAGGGTTCAACTGCCACTGTTATTACAAAATATCATGAAATAATTGTGGAAAAAATATAATAGATGATAAACAGTGAAGGGCTGATTAAGTGATTTTTTGAGACATAAAAATGCCGGTAGAGCCCTTGAGACATTATTTTATATTTTTTTAATTATTTTTACGGTAATCTACATCTTATGACGCAACTTTTGAGGGGTCTTGTGTAGCGAAAATATAAAAAAAGATATTTCGGGACACCCTATTTTACATATAATTGAAGAGAGTTGTGACACTGTCGATTTTAGGAAACCTTTTAACTACCAGCGAACTCGCAACAGCGCGTTGTTAGCTTGAGACTTGAACTAAAAACGCGCACTGTTACAAGCTCGCTGGTAAAATGATAACGTCACAACTCTCCTCGGGTTCAAATCACCTCGGTCTCCCCTAAACCGTATTTACGGCTATTTGATTGGTGTTTAGTTAACTGTGTGCCTATGCAATTACATTGAGACCCTTGAGAATCTCTAGTAATTACATCGTCGCTTGCCTCTCTAACTGACGTATCTGACATTTTTTTCGAAACTGAGTTATCTACACCATCATAATCAATTTCGCAAGACGAATCGATCTGTCTAATCGCCTGAAAATTTTGCAAAATGTCAGTTACGTCAGTTAGAGAGGCAAGCGACGACATGTCCAAAGGATTGGAACTTCGAGCAATTCACGAAGCTGGTTTACGTGCATTAGGTATTGACCCCTTTACCAATAAAAGTTACATAATCGTTGAACACTTGTTGAAAGTGATGTTTAGTATGAAAGTATCGTTTTAAACTAGTGTTCAACACACAAGTAAGTTTTTGATAGTTGGTGAGCATCAGTCTAACGTATGCACATTATTTTGCAATTTTTTTAGGAAGTGTATTAAAACGCTTATACCTACGCTTAGGAAGCTAGTTTGTAACATAAATATGTCCTTACAACTAAAATTAACAATATGAAAAATTAAGCTTGTAAAAAACACTTTAACAATTATAAAAATTATTTGAAAAATCAGACGCTAAACAAAATAATGAAATAAAAAACAGAAATCATGGAAATGCATTAACACGTCAAACTTGTCGTTATTAAGAATTTTATTTTAAATTCAAGAATTGTACTACATTTATTATAACTTTTACATACACCCTGTATTCAAGATGCCTATAGTAGCCTTATTAGCTAGGCCAGCAATGCAAATCTTAAAGAATGTCTTTCCAATCTATCCAGTGACACGCTCAGCTAAGACCAGACGGCAATTTGTGACTATTGTCACAGCCCCATCCGAGCCGCTTTGTTCTAGCCTTCGGTTGATTGTTTAGTTTCAATTAGTGATCATAGAATGATTGCGGTATTAATGAGATTGCTTTAGTTTCTGTAAGCTTTTATTAAAGCGCTTTAAACAACATTAAGGGGAATTTATTAGGTAGGTAATTGTATTTTCAAAGAGGCGAAGTTGAAAATCAGTGTCTAACTAATGCTAAAGCCTAAAGCGGTGCGTTTTTAAACGACTTTAACAAAGGGAGGTTCTTTTTAGCAGATGTATAACGGTATAAATATCTGCTGTTTGTACGTATTTTTTATTCAAAATACCAACAATCCATGTGTCGTAAGATAAATGTCGGAAGCATCAAGCCTAGAAAATGTATAATCAGTGTTTCTTGAATGTTTCATCTTTTTGAATCTTGGAAGAATCGAAGCCAAAATCAATGACATATATACTGGTCGGAGGACAAAACCAAGCAGACTTCCAAAAATAAATTTGTAAAAAAAACCACTATAGGTATCCTACCCATACCTTAGGCTGAATTGCACCTAATTACTTTAACCGTAATTTTAACAATAACCTAGACTGCATCTCACTTAACACCAGGTGCAATTGTGGTCAAAAACCTGCCTTGTTATGCATAAAAAAACCGGTGATTTTTGTATAGATGACCCACGCTGAACTGTCCCGCCAAACTCAATGACAGGGGGGCGCTACCATCGTTCAACTTTATGGTTTCCAACATGGCAAAAATCGGAACCAGCGATTCGGTATTGACGGTGGCGCCCCGCTGTCAATGTCATCGATAGGACAGTTCAGTATTTTGGAACTATATCAAGTTTGACAGATTTCTGACATTTGTTAAAGTTACAGTAAGATGGTACAACTCAGCCATAACAATTGATTGCTAAATGATTTTCATCCATGAGGTTTCTACCATTTATTTTAAGGTTAATCTATCGTGCGGTTAAGCTTGCAATGCTTTGGTCCAAAAAAGCAATGTTGACTATGCCATGCCTTTATATATTTGAGCTGACTCTATTTATTAGACATAATCCTTCCCTGTTTAAAATAATACCAAGATCGCGTAATCGCAATATTCTTATAGCCGTTGATGGATGTGTGTCATATAAGACAGCCCTCTACGACATGGGTGTTTTTGCTATGGCTCCGAAAATTTATAATAAAATACCTAATCATATTAAAGAGTGCACTGATATCTCAATCTTTAAACAAAAGCTATTTATATTTTTGGTCAGTAACAGTTTTTATTCAGTACATGAGTTCCTACAATTTAAATAAAGTTTTTCTACAATTTCTTCCTTGACAATATTGACTCTAATATCCGATTGACTGCCCTGCATTAATTTATTTTAATCTTGCAATTTATTTAACTGACATTTATGATTTTGACATTTAATTTGCTCATTATTACTTTTCTTTAACATAATATTATACTTAAAATCACGCTTTAACATTTGTATGCCGACAAGGCTGATCACGGCTTGAACACATATTTTGTTTGTACATCATACTCCTTACCTGTGTTTCACAAATAAATTATTTGAATTTGAATTTGAATTTAAATTTACACAAAACACAAATAAATCTCTGTGGCGATTTTGTATGAATTTTAATGATAAACCATTCAATGATTTCATTAACGGGATTCATAGTGCAGCCCATTGCATTGGTGCTTTGGTTAATGAAATGAAATCCAAAACAAAAGTTAATAATGGTAATTAAATTCACCATTACATACACTTTTGTTTCATTATTAACACGATTATAAATACTTTTTTGTAAGTAAATGCGATAAATTGTGTTAAATCTACACTGAAATCAGCACAGCTGCATCAATATTTATTGATTTCATGTTAAATTTAAAGTGTTCTCTATAATATCTTTCAAAGCATGTCATTTTCTTAGCCCAGCCTTTTTAATTTATGCCACAAAAATAATGAGACCACAGGTAAACGTTACAAACTATGCATCTTAAGACAAAAGGATACATCAAAAGAATTCGTTCGTTCGTTTGTTTATGGACTGGCTGGACAAAGGCCTCCCCAAGGATTTCCACAAAGACCGGTCCTGCGCCGCTCGCATCCGGGCACCTGTCGCGACCTTCACCAGATCGTCGGTCCACCAAGTACGGGGCTAGTCACCGGGGCAGGAAAATTCTTGAGTGGTGACCACGAACCAGAAGACGTTGAGTGGGCAGGCCTCCCACTAGGTGGACCGACGACATCAAAAGAATAATACGCTATTAATCTAGTAAATCTTTAGAAATAAAAAGAAATGTCTTTCAGTAAAAAAGTATATAAAGACCTTCGGCGTTTTGCCATCAAAATAACAATAGCCAGACTAAATGTATGCAATTTGATCAAATTGAATTCAATAAGCAATACATTATTCTACGCGCGCGCCTCTTAGCATACTACGAATAATCTTGTAGCATACACGCGTAGTACTACGACGCTGCCTGGCTACGAAGATAAGCCATACTACGAGTACAAGTGCTACGAGTAATTTCGTAGCAATCCAATACTACGATAATTTCGTAGTGTTTGGATCCTGGCTATGTTAATATTTTTATATTAAGTTGGAAAACGCAGCGTTGGACGTCCACCCACAAGGTGGACCGACGACCTGATAAAGGTAGCAGGAAGGCGCTGGATGCAGGCCGCTACCAACCGTGCGATGTGGAAGTCATTGGGGGAGGCCTATGTTCAGCAGTGGACGTCCTATGGCTGAAATGATGATGATGATGATGATGATGATGATGATGATGATGATGATGATGATGATGATGAAGTTGGCACCACACTACTATTGATGAAATACCTACTGATGGATATCATTTTTCTATCAGTATCAAAGATATTTATATACTTCATACAAATAATGAAGTAATTGGCAATAAGTCAGTCCGCATACCTGTATCAGGTACCAATGTGTGTCCTCCAACTATTTATGTATGTATCTTTGATCATAATTTATCCTTCAGAAAGCTGGTTGTAATGTTATTGATTTGTTTATTAAAATAACTACAGAAAAAAACAAAATCATAAAGCAAAACACTTGGCCTTCAATTGGGATCGCATGATAAAGCGGTTGTAATCAAATTGGCACGTTTATCATAATTTCGAAGGCCGATACGTATAAGATGAAATACCAAAATTTAATCAGAAACAGTCGATTTTTTATGTTGGGGTGTGAAAACAAATACGATAATTTTTATTCATTTTCACAACTATGATAACTTTAATGATTTATCGAAGAATTAACAGTTTCACAATTTTAGTATTTACCATAATTATTCACACGAATGAACGAAGTGAAACCCCATGGTAACGAAAGCAACATTAAAGCTGGGTTGCACCATCTTACTTTAACTTTCTCTCTAAAATCTGTCAAACTCCATACAAAAAGCACCGGTTATCGTCATAGTTACAGTTTTTTTTTATCCACAACGAGGAAGCTCTTGGACTGTATCTCACCTGATGGTAAGTGACGATCAGGCCGAAGGTGGAAGCGAGCTTCACCCGGAATCCTCAGCCACGGAGGAACTGACCATCTTACCTCTAACTGCCGGAATACAACAATGCTGTTAACATTGTAATTGTAGTTGTTGTAGCAGTTAAAGTAACTTAAGTATATTAAATTGCCGGCAATCAATTGGCTAGACACGTATCATAATCTCAGAAAGTAAAGAAAGTATTATAAATTGCCGGCAATCACAGTCGGCTGATCACAATCGGATGATATAGTTATACATGTCACCGTAAAATTGTGAATTCTGTCAGATTATAATCTGACGTAGTTAAATTACAATCTAACCTAACCTAACCCACTGTTAGTTTACAATCTAACGCGTTATATTATAAACTGTCAGAGTTCACAATTTCACGTTGACATACACATTTGAAACTTTACGCGACAACCCTTTCAGTTTTCAGTTTTTCAGCGTTAGGCTGCGTTACGCACAACCCAGAGCGTCGGAGACTGCGCGGGCTTAGTGTACAGCCTGCTCTCATGTCGAGCGGACGCGCTGCCAGTGGCTCGGAAGTTGTATCGGATGTGGTGTGCGGTGGTTTGAAGTGAATACCTTTGCGACATGGTCGTAAAAACGTTAACCGGTGTGCGGGGCTGATTTTCAATACAGTGGAAATATAGGTGAGTTTTGTTAATTTTATAAGGTATTGTTTTGTTGTTTGACAGACCATGTGGTTGGTTGTGTTGGGGTCGTAGGTTTGAATTCTGGGTACAGACAATCAAATAACTGTGTGTTACTTACGCAAATTTTAAATTTATTTTGAATAAGGTATACTTACTTATTTAATAAAATAGGCACTCTCATTGGTACAGATTATTGTGGTATCACTCATTATAAGATTTAACAAAATTAGTGCCCTGGTTGAAGCTTATTCATAAAATTATACTGTAATACATAACAATTATAAATTATAATTGTTTTGTTATATTACGATATAAATACGACTAATATGATATCCGGAACCCTAAGATTTACAAGGAAGAAACGTTATCTATTAAACTAATTAGTTATACTTAAATTAATGAGGCAAAGATTTTAACTCAATTAAGCTTTCAGTTTCAATATTCTTGTGTTTTTAAGCTAATTTAAAAGTCAATTTTATCAAACACTAGGTCCTTAGGCAAAGTTTTAATTAATTATTGGTATTACGGAGCTTTTCTGATCCACCCACCTCAAAATTGAAGTTGTGCTACGAAAAAGCTTATTTAAAAGCTTTTTGCTTGACCTATCTCTAAAAACATCGGTTAGTGCGTATGAAAGGGATTTTCTTGACTTAGACTGAGTAGAATTATATTAAGTGATTACATTATTTTATTTTATTGCAAGTTAATAAATATTAGACTCTTAACGGTAGAAAAAAACGAACAGTAGTTGATTTCTTGTTATATGTGCTGCCTTCCCTAAAATAAATTGAGTTGAAACGACCGTTACTGCATATGGCTTATACGAAAGTTAAAGGGCAGGGTTAACTTGACCCCTGAAGTTAGTTTTATTTAACCGAGAGTGAGATTTATGAGATAACTTATTGATTGTATATTTTTCTGTATTATAAAAGTAATTTTTACTAGTAAACTTCGACCTAAATTTTATTTTTAGAGTATTATACCTAGGTGTGATTTAATTCTACAGAACTGTAAAGTATTTTCAAACGATTGAAAATTAATATTATTATACTGAAAAACTGGCGCAGTTATCGTGAAAAATTTGTGGTGAATGTACTCATTAATATGGTTAATGGTGCATTATTTTATTGTTAATCTGACAAGTAATTTAAGCTTTAATGGTTTCGGTTCTGTGGAAATTGGTTTATTACTGTTTTTAACAAAATATTATACTGTTTTGTATTGATTAATGGAATTTATAATTCAGTGTTAATTCAATTAAATTAAATTTTAATATTAACATTTATTACGTTTATTATACCCAGAATTACTTATCTGATTTTAATGTTTTTATTGTTTGTATGTTTATTACGAAATCCGTTAAAAAGAGTTGAGGCTTGATAAAAAGGAGATTGATAAAAACTGTGGAAATCATCGGATTTAAAATTATTAATTTTATGCTTCTGATGTGATTGATATCTATTGATTACAATAGGTAATATTGCATCGATTTTAAAAGTTAAATTATATTAAATTATTATAAAATAAACACATTAGTTAAATCCTAGAATTTCTGAAAAACTAGTATTAAAATCAGACTGGAAACAAAAAAGTTAGAATTGTTTAATTTTGTATGGATAGAGATATAACTGAGCGTGACGTCAAATGTCACCCGCCCATAGTAACTTGTATGGGACTCTGCGTGTCGTTCTAACATGACAATTGACGTCTTGAGATCTCTAACGTTTAAATCTTAGGTACCTATCTTTTGAAATTTTTGTCAAAGAAAAGCTCTGATTGATTTGATAGTCACAAGTCTGCTGAAATGTGAGAAATAAAAAAATCTTGCATATTCCCTATTGCGTGAAGTGCGTCAAAGGCTTTCAGTAGCATACCAAATTAGGCGAGCAGAGCGGCACGCAGAAGTAATTACTTAATTATATCGATACCTTCAGGTTCAATTGTCGTATAAACCAAAACCCTACTTTTCAGGAGAGCCAAAAAACGATTTTTTTTTAATAAAAAATTCGTAACTTTTTTATTTATGAAGTTATAAAAAAATGTCCAAGAGAAAACATTTTTCAATTTTTGCGATGAAAAAGTCTAAATATTAAAAAAATGGGCATCTTCAGTAGTTTTAAAGTTAGCTTGGAGTTACGTCGTTGAAAAAGGCACTCGGTGGTTTATACGACCCATTATATTTGACCTAAAAATAACTCTTTACGTCGTATTTGAATTTTTTGTAAACACGAGACTGAAATTGATGGCTTAAAGACCATTAGATGTATTTTTTTTGGTTTATATACCCATTGCTAAAGTGATTTATTCAAATGTATCATTAAAACTATGTATGTAAATAATGTATTGTTTACTATTTCCAGGCTTTTGTTGTTTAGAGAATTTGCACAAAGATATTTAACAGTGTAAAAACTATATTTGGTTGAGGTAGAAATAATAAAGCTTTCATACGAAAAATAACGTTTTTTTTTACAATTTTGCAGGAAAATTATGGCAAAACAAATAATATTTCTAATAATTCTAAACAAAACTAATCACCATAAATTTTGAACAAAAAAATACAATTACAGCAACATAATGACAGCTTTCCTGGTTCTCTGCTGACGCATATTGATTTCGTTTGGTTATCATAAATTTTGCATGAAGAGAAGAGCCCCAGTATGCTCAGGAGAAGGATTTGTAATTTTTTGAGAATTTCTCTAAGGAATTTATATCTTTACAAGAAACCCAAATTTAAATTACAGCTAAAAGTAACCACTACTGGCAACAATTAAAAGTTGGAGTACTTGTAAAGTAATAAACTATTACAGAGCATCTCAAAAGGGTATAAAATGAGCACACCATGGCTTGTTTTCTTTGTTTAAAAGTCTTGAATAATAAATAGAGTTTCGATTTCATGACCCGGTCATCATTACTATTCACGGATGTACTGGACCTGGAAAGCAACCTTATATATCTAGTTATTATCTTTAAAAGTAGAAACAATCAACTTTATTTAACTTTATAAATAAGAAAAACTTACTTACTGTACATACATACATATGTGATGCAATAAATAAATGAATATGAATATGAAACAGATAATTACCATATTGAATACGTGGACTTACGACGTTGAATCTGGACATAAAACGCCATGTCTTTAGGCGTAAAAACCATTTTCAATTACGAGAGAGTTTTACGTCCTGACTTAAAAAATTGTATGGTTGATACATCTTAGCAAAAATACCAAAAACAAGCGTTCGGTTTTTACACTGTTTATAAGGTATTTATTTATCTTTTACGCTATAGTTTTTTGGGGCGTATAAACATTTTTTTAGCGAATTTCAATATTTCGAATATACAGCTCGATAGAGAAAAAAATTCTGATTAAAATGGTATATATAACTCGATTTGGCCAAAATGGTTTATACGACAATTGAACCTGAAGGTGTCGATATAGGAATTTGTTATTTAGGTTGGTAGGTAAGTACACCTACAAAGTTTCTTGTTCCTTATTAGAGTTCTGCCTACATACTCGTACATATTTATTGGATTCGTAGAAAAAACGAGTTCTTGGTAAATACTAACTACATTTTAACAGAAACGAAATATGAATAAACGAAAACGAATAAGCTACCTACGTTCACAGCTTTGAATTTTGTTAGTACGTTATTTATTTGATATTTGTATTCTAATGTAATTCAGTAGACATGAAAAAGTTGAATTTTTACTGATTTTACGCATTTTCAATCGTCAGACGTTCACGTTGGTTAAAATATGTAAAGTAAGCAAATTGAGTAAAAATCCAACAGATTTTTGTGTATCTAAAATTGATTTCAGCCTTGTAACTCTATCCAAAATTTAGGCAGCGAAAACCTGCCCTTACAAAAGTGACAGATAATGCTGACATAGACCCGTATTCACAAACATTACTATGAGATCTCACAAAGCACGTGGACGCACAGGGTGACACACGAACCAATAACAGAGCTCTATTCAACGCTGTGCGTTCGATTTTCTGCTTCACTTAAGCAAGCATCACTTGTGAAAAGCATTTGAGCTGACAAAGCATCAATATACTTTGTACAGGGCTATTAATGTCCCTCCCCTGGGTCACAATAAACTTAATCAACTGTCACTAATTTTAATAAGGTCCGGTACACCCTTTGCTTGACTGATGTACCTTGTAGCACATCATATTACACATTTTTGTAGCAAATTCGCTCTTATCACAACTGCATAAGATACTATAGTGTTGAACTTGATGTGCTATCGTCTGTACCCTATATTGTTTATTTAGGTCGATCATAAACTGCTGAAAAGGCACCTCTAATGCCAAAAAAGATTCTTTTAGATCAGTGTTTCTTAACCTGTGGTCCGTTAACACCTGGCGGTCCGCAGCCTTATCTATGGACCATTTGTGTGAACTTTACGCATCTTTGGACCACCTGTGATGGATCTGGGAGTTACTATGTACATTTTGTATGTATTTAAAAAGTATATAATAATTAGTATATCCGTTAAGCTAGCTCCTTTATCACAAGCATATAACGCCCGTATTCACAAACATTACTATGAGACGCATAGGGTGACACATGAACCAATCACAGAGCTCTATTCAACGCTGTGCGTTCGATTTGCTGCTTTACTTATGCTAACATTGTAAATGCGGGCGTTAGTTGCTTACTTTGGGGCTAGCTGGCGCTGTGTGAATTTGTCCAAAGATTTATTATTATTATTTTTAACAATCGTAAATAAATCCTTGTAAGTCTTGCCTTTCTTCTTAAAGGGTCCTTAAAATTATCCGTGGAAAAAAAGGTTAAGAAACTCTGTTTTAGATCATTAAAATATAAAGATGAAACGGTTGAACTACTCGTACACCAATTACCTTGTAAACGTATGGGTAAGCAAGCGTCTAACTTCAAACTGAAATGTACACGAATTTAGATATTCGTAAGTCACTGACCTATTGGAATTTCGCTGAACGTTGCTGACTCAAATCAGCCTTTACCTTTGTATCAGTCCCAATTATATCTCTGCTAGCTTTCTGCCCGCGGCTTCGCCCGCGTGGAATTTTGTATGGCACAGAAAAACTTTATCGCGCGTCCCTGTTACAAATACAGGATAAAAACTATCCTTTGTCCTTTTCCGGGAATCAAACTATCTCTATGCCAAATTTCATCAAAATCGGTTCAGTGGTTTAGGCGTGAAAGCAAGACAGACAGACAGAGTTACTTTCGCATTTATAATATTAGTAGGTATAGATTATAAGGACTATCATATCAACTCAGCATTTAAGCATTGAGAATTTGTTGATGTGTCTTGATAAAGAGATCATATCCAATTTTTATATCTATTTGATAATATCGTTCTTTGATCATTGCCAAAAACACTTAGGGCTCATTTTTCAATCGTCAGACCTCTTGAAAAATAGGCTCACATTTAATTTAAAATATTAATATAAAAAAAGTTTATCTCGGATGACATTAATTAAGCAATCTAAAATAGTATTTTGTCTTAATAGGTTCGTGGAATAGATTTTAATTTCAAGATTATAATTTACAAGTACGTACGCAAGTAGTCAACGAATTAAAATGATTCGTACTTTTATTTTTATAATTAGCTAGAATAGGTCAATCCGTAGGCAGAATAATGGAAAATGTAGGTGTTGATTGCTCTATTAAAAACTTCT
Source organism: Ostrinia nubilalis (assembly GCF_963855985.1). NCBI lineage: Eukaryota > Metazoa > Arthropoda > Insecta > Lepidoptera > Crambidae > Ostrinia > Ostrinia nubilalis. The sequence continues at coordinate 2,478,153 of NC_087101.1, forward strand.
AATTGAACAATTTTCCCTCTTATTTCAATTACGAGTAGGTGAAAAACAAATTGATATTCGAAATATAATACACTAGCTTTTCGACCGCGGCTTCGCCCGCGTGGAATTTTGTCTGTCACAGAATTTATCGCTCGCGTCACTGTTTCAAAAACCGGGATAAAAACTATCCTATGTCCTTTCTCGGGACTCAACGTATGTCTCTGCCAAATTTCATCAAAATCGGTTCAGTGGTTTAGGCGTGAAAAAGAGACAGACAGACAGACAGAGTTACTTTCGCATTTTTAAGTAGTAGTATAGATTTAAGTGACATATCAAGCCTTTACGTTTAACTTAAACGAATCTTTGTACTACATCCTTATGTTCCTGACACTTATCCTCTCAGAGCTTAAAGCTTAGCACTTTCATAATGCTAGGATTTGCTGCCCGTTGATCTTGGAACACTAGTTACGCCCTTTCAAGGCAAGAGTGAATAGGCACTTACAAGCAAGTTTGTAGCACTCCAGACTTCATCTTTTGAACTCTGTACTTAAAACTACTGGAACTGCCATAATATGACTTTTTTCGATGTTGAGTAAAAATCATTTTATTGCGGACATAAAAATAGGCCTAAAATGGCATAACAATTGCTCGGATTCATTTAAAGACACGAACAATTTTTTTAGGTAAGTTTAATTATTTAAAACTAGCTGCCCCGGCGAACTTCGTACCGCCTGTGCTCATCAGAAACAATATAGAACTAATGGAGAATTTTTTTCAAATCAGTCTTGTCGTGTCTGAACCTATTAAATTTAAACAAACAATCAAATCTTTTAAATAATTAGCATAGATTCCATTGCCAAAAAAGCATATGAAATTCCCCAAAGTCTGAATATATGTGGGATTGTGAGATTGTTATTGAAAATAATGGTTTTATTCATTCTTCATTTTATTAAAATCGTCTTACAAAATCGTACATCTTTTCACAAACAGCTAACGTCATCTAAAACCAAATCTGACATCTCACCATAAAGAACATAATTAAAAATAAAAACTAAACCAAACTTCTTATTCCCACACGGCCTTCCTGATTATTCATCTGTCCCAGATGAAATACCTTCGTCTTCGGTAGCGATCCACGTCTTCATAACATCAGGGCCTTCTGTATTTCCAATTCTCAAATCACCTTTCTCGTGTGTTCTAGCTTTCTTTCTTTTCTTGTTATAAGTTCTAACACTTCCATCCTGGATTGTCTCTACAAATTCTCTTGCCTTTTCTCTTAACTCTGGTCTTGTCTCGTTCATCCTCTCTACGTTTTCCTCTTTTATCATCTTAGCAAGTCCATCATCTCCTTTATTAATCCGGTTAAACAGTCCTTCTTTTCCTCCCTTATGATTCTCTCTTATAACATCGTCGTGCATCCTCTTCGGTACTACAAATAATAACTCATCTTCATCTCTTCCTTCGTACAACATGTCATTCTGGTAGGATTCTTTCAGCATCTGAATAGGTTCGTCTTCATCTTGTGCTCGTGCAGTCGTCTCGGTAAGTACTAAACAGCTTAGGGCGTCGGCTTGTTTCACTCGTGGTGCAGGTAGTTGTTCAATCTGACAGTCGTTACTCGTCTTTATTTCTTCTGTAGGCTTGCAGTCTTCTAACATTGTCTTAATTTCAGTCATGTGTCTTGAGTCGTCTATGTCGTATACTACAACTGTATTATCATCTTTTTCCACTGCTTCAATCTTAATCTTCTCTAACGGTACATCATCTTTTCTTACCTTCAGAATATTCAACGTCTTCTTCGATTCATTATTGGGACAATCATCACGCTTGTGTCCAAAGTCATTGCATCTAAAGCATTTCATTCCCTTTTCGCATGCAGAAGATTGATGATCGAAAGCTTCGCAGTTATAACATCTTCTCTTCGGATTATAATCATTACCCGATCTTCGATTACCTTGACTTCCTTGGTAACATGACGTCGAAGGTGTCGGTTTCGCCAACTTCTTCATAAACTCGCTGTATATCTCTAGTTTCTTCCTGAACTCCTTAATATTCGCGGCGCCATAAAGTATAACTTTATTCGTCTCAACATCTCTAATTCCGTCTATCACGTACTCCATCAGGGCAGCATCTTCAACTTTCCCGTGTAACGCTATCTCTTTCATCGTCAAAAAGTACTGTTGGTAAGTTTCATCACTCTTCATCTTCCGTTCAACTAGTCTCTTGTGGATCGTCGCGCTATTTAGTTTGGGTGCGAATTCTTCCTTGAGCGCTCTCTTCAAATTAGTGTAGTCTTTAACTCTACCAATAGACCTCAAAAACAACTTAGCTGTTCCTCCCAGCAGTCTCTTCGCATAAACTAATTTCTCCACATTAGTCCACTTCATCAAATCAGCAACGTCTTCAAACTCTTCTATAAATTCTGTTACAGGATAGGTATCATCGCCAGTAAAAACATTCATTGACTTCTCTAAGTCTCGGAACGATATCTGAACCCCAACATCTTCATGGCACTCTTGGTATTCTTCATCTTCGCTCGGCTCCTGACCTTTCTTCTTCAGCGGCATCTTCGGTAAAATATCTTTCGTCTTAATCGTCTTCGTCGTAAGTCGTCGTCGTAAGTAAGATACTTTACTCGAATACATCATAAGTAATCACCGTCGTAACAAGTTACATCTTCATCATCTTTCGTCGTATTTTACGTCTTGAATCTTCGTCTTCCGTCGTCGTCTTGAACCATTAGTTTCCAATGATGAGCTTGACCCCCATGATCAATGCTCTCCTCTCTATCCTTCCAATCCCGCTAATCCCAACTTTATCCTCACTATCCCGGACGAGCCCCCAAAAAAGTTGTGGGATTGTGAGATTGTTATTGAAAATAATGGTTTTATTCATTCTTCATTTTATTAAAATCGTCTTACAAAATCGTACATCTTTTCACAAACAGCTAACGTCATCTAAAACCAAATCTGACATCTCACCATAAAGAACATAATTAAAAATAAAAACTAAACCAAACTTCTTATTCCCACATATAAATGTTACTAACTGAAAATAAACACAGAAAAGCTTTCCAAACAGTGTCAAAACTTTTCCTTGTTAACCTAAGCAAATTGTATTTAGATCGCTCCCGTCGATGCGTTAGAATTTACAGAGCACCCATTTCACTGTCAGTCACATATCCACATATCCACATATCTGCGAAATAATAATGGCCGCCCGACAGTGACTGACGTGATGCGGTAATAAACACAAAATTCTATTGTTTTGAATACTTTGATTCTTTAAAATGGACTGGGAAATGCGCGGACTGCGGGTTTCGTTCGGCCGTGTTCACATAAAATGCTCTGGGGACGCTTTAACGGTATTAACGGGGCACTTGTGTGTGTCTCTTAAATGAGTATTTTGAGCTTAGTGAAGTTTAAGATGCACATTACGATAAAATCGTATCGAAGCATTTTATCGAACAGATAAATTTTTAGCAACAAATTTTTCACCTAAAACCGTCCGAAAAGAGCGATCGTGGCGCGTATCCTAGTGCGCCTGGTGACGTAATACACCCTGCAGACCTACAACAAGCATCAGCTCTGACGGTGCGGCATTATGTATACTAGGGATGTTATGGATATGTAGTTTCGGTTATGGATACGGTTACGGATATAGGAATAATATTATACCGGTTTCGGTTACGGTTACGGATATGTTGTGCTTTAGAATGCAATTTGCAATAGTTGTCCAACACGGTTTATTCATGGCCGCACACTTTACATCGAATAAAAAGTTCGTTTCAGCCAAATGACGTCCACTGCTGGACAAAGGCCTCCTCCAAGGTTTTCCACAATGCACGGTCCTGCGCTGCCCGCATCCAGGCTCTTCCCGCGACCTTTACGAGATCGTCGGTCCACCTAGTAGGAGGCCTGCCCACGCTACGTCTTCCAGCCCGTGGTCGCCACTCGAGAACTTTTCTGCCCCAACGGCCATCGTCTCTACGAGCTATGTGCCCCGCCCACTGCCACTTGGTTTTAGCAATTCTGCGAGCTATGTCGGTCACTTTGGTTCTCCTGCGGATCTCCTCATTTCTGATTCGATCACGCAGGGAAACTCCAAGCATGGCCCGCTCCATCGCCCTTGAGCCTTCTTATGAGGCCCATAGTAAGCGAACACGTTTCAGATCCATAAATCAACACTGGCAGCACACACTGCTCGAAGACTTTTGTCTTGAGACACTGCGGTATTTCGGACGTGAGTATATTGCGTAGCTTCCCGAACGCTGCCCAGCCGAGTTGGCAGCCATGACTACGATATCGTCCGCGAATCTAAGGTGGGTGATGTACTCACCGTTGATATTTATGCCAAATCCGCTCCAGTCCAAGAGCTTGAAGACATCTTCCAGGGCGGTGGTAAACAGTTTTGGAGATATGACGTCTCCCTGTCTTACCCCTCGCTGCAACTGGATAGGTTTCGAGTCCCGATCCTGGAGGCGGACTGACATTATGGCGTTTTTGTATAAACTTTTTAACACTTCGATATAACGATAGTCAATTTGGCACCTTTGGAGAGACTGTAGCACTGCCCAGGTCTCGACCGAATCGAAGGCTTTCTCATAATCCACAAACGCCAGGCAAAGTGGCTGATTATACTCCTCGGTCTTCTGTATAATCTGCCGCAGCGTATGTATGTGGTCTATGGTACCAAAGCCTTTTCGGAAACCGGCTTGTTCGGGAGGCTGGAAGTCGTCGAGCCTGCGAGCGAGACGATTCGTAATGACTCTCGAAAACAGCTTGTAGATATGGCTCAGAAGTGAGATGGGTCTATAATTTTTCAACAAGGTTTTGTCACCTTTTTTTAAGAAGAGTATCACCACACTTCTGTGCCATGTCGTAGGCGTTTTTCCTTCGAGGATGACGGAATTGAACAGCTTCTGAAGAGCCTTCAGTATCGGCGTTCCACCTGCCTTCAAAAGCTCAGCCGTGATTCCATCGTCACCCGGTGCCTTGTTAGTAGATGAAGATTAGGGCATCTGGATCCAACCATTCAGGATCCAGATACCCTAATCTTCATCTTTTCAACATCGTATATTTTATGATCAGACCTAGATACTAGATTATCTAGACTATTACTTATATCATCTAGATCATACAATAAAAATCTCTATAATGTATACTCGAATCGAGAGTTTGACAAGCTTGCATTCAATTTCACTATCGTCATTTCGTTATTTGATCTACATTTCGCATCGACTCTAAGAATGTAAAGTTTGAACGATGGGTTGAAGTTTTATTCCTATTCAATGGTATTCTATACGAATTATCTACTGCATTGCATTATCATAAAATAAAATCACCTTTTCTAATTAACTGTTTATTAAATTACATTACATTCATTCTTATTATTTATTAAATTACATACATTCATAAAAAAACATGTTATATACTAGAAAAAAATTAAAAAGGTTGAGACATAAAAATAGTTCCTATACTTTTGATAATATCTTTAACTCGAGTATAAATGTTATCATTAAACACGTTTTCCACAACGTGTTGAGCACAAATTTCTGCATTACACTGACACACAGATTTGGTAGAGTTTTCAAACTGTTCCGCATCGTAAATTTCTATTCGAATCACTTTTGCTCCATGCGATACCGTTCGAATGCTCGAATACAATTTCTTCTGTTGGTTAATGATGATATCACCATATCGTTGATTTTCATTTTCCATATTGTTTATTATTCTTTGCACACTCGTAGGACTCATCCTTCCAGATGCTGGTGGTGAGAGCGGTGTATATGATGGTGAATAAGACCAATTTTCGTGCTGAAACAAATAAGTAATATGATTAGACATTTTTTTACAAGTGTAAAAAAAAAAACATTTGTAAATAAATATTTTATAACTTACCGCCATTATTGCTAGCAATTATTCGTTCGTTATGCTTTAGGTACTAAAAAATACTAATTAATTCCACATCTCAGAACCCTTCCTTTATATTAAAAAGAGTGCTTACGAAATAGTTTAAACACCCGAGGTAATTGGTCTATATTACGTTATAAGCAGTTTTTAATAATAGACCTAACTTTACACTTTTCTATAAAGAATATTACGTTAGTAGTTTAGTGCTATGTAGAGCTTTTCTGTATTTGGTGCTGTCCAAATACGTACGCTGACGTCTGTTCAGTTGCTAGTCCATTAATGTTTGATCATGATACTAACTAATGACTACGACTTTGCCTGGTATATTAAAAACTAATTTTTAGTTTACATGTTGAACATAGTTCCGTATCCTACAAACATACGTAAATACGAAACTTTGTATGTATAAAAGTTTTGTTACTCTTTTATAAAAATAACTGAACGGATTCTGATAAAACTTAACAGTTTTATAATAACAATATAAGCTCTATTCCATCTATCTCTGTACCAAATTTCATCAAAATCGGTTTAGTGGTTTAGCATAATTAACAGACAGAGTTACTTATGCATAAAATATTATCTATAGTGATATTATAAATACGAAAGTTTGTATGTTTATGTCAAGTTGTTAGGCACAATCATGCAGCAATCGTTGGATGGATTTGTATGTTTTTTATATACATAGATAGACTATGATCTGGACTAACACGCGTTGTTACCCTATTATAATCGCGATCGAAACCGTGTGACGATAGCTAGTTTACCAATATACTTACATAAAGGAGAAGGTTAATAAATTAATAATGTAACCAAGTAAACATAGGGTATAAGCATTGTTTAGATATTTTTCACTTATCAACACTTTACATATTTAGAAAACTGCAGATTGCTACTTTTTAACATACGAACTTAACTAATAAGGAAGGGATCCACGTCACAAATCTTTTATTTAAATAGCTCTAGTGTTGAGCGAAAATCACACAGATCGATTGTTATCCTACGGGAAGCCAGTCATTTGAAGATCCCTAGTGCCAGCCAGCCTCAGAAGAACCTAAAGGTTTTCTCAATAATAAAAATGTAAGTACCAACTATTATTATCTACTCTGTAACTAGATTGTTATTTTACTTACTGAATAGAATATACTTTTTAAGGCTACTACACGACTCTTAGGTTCGATTCCTAGACAGAACATACGTTCTGATCTATTCATGTTTTCTATTCTGATCTATTCATGTCTTCATTCATTTTGTATATTCAATTCATGCTATCTATTCTGTTTATTATCTTTAATCGTTTTCTCTATTCTAAGACTATGTCTTAATTAAATTTCTTTATTCGATTCATGTTCTGTATTCTTTTTTATTGTTTTAATTAATTTTCTGAATTCCATTCATGTCCTCTATTCCGCTCATACTATCTATTTATTGTTTTTGTTCATTTTCTGTATTCAATGAATATTCTCTTATATTCGTATTAAACTGTTTTTTTTATTGTTTACAGGTCGAAATTGTTGGCGAAGGATCTATTCCTCTCCAGTGACGACTCTGAAGTTGAGTCAAAACCTGTGGAAAAGAAGTCTAATAAGCGCAGAAGCTCAAGCAAACCGAGAGAAGAGCCGAAGGTGAAAAAAACGAAGACATCCATCACACCGTACACTCCACCACCTCGACTTACAGCGAACGATCTATTCGGTGAAGACAGCGATGAGGAACATCGGGTGAAACCGTCTACATCCAGCAAAAGCGGTAATATACCACCTCTACTTTCTTCTTTTACAAGAAGAGAATCAAGAGGGTTCTCTAAACAAATAAGTGAGACAAAGGAGGGAAAGTATTATGTGGAATTAAAGATATATAACACGGAGGAGGTACAGAAAATAGCGCCAATTAATAGATGGCGATACGCCATCACAACTATTAAAATGAAACTTGATGAACATAAAGATTCATGGCATACTTTAAAGGAGTTCGTAAATCTAATAAAAAAGGACTTTAGGAATTGTCCAGTCTCATTGCTTGGGTCATACGAAAGTGTTATTTAATACGTTATAATATTACCTACTTACACTATTATTATATACTCACCTAAATAACTATGCTATTTACCTACTATAATGTAACCGAATAAGTTATGTAACAGATATTGTAATCTTTGTTCACTGTTATTTTAATTTACAGAATAAGTGTCTTCAATAAATATTAGTATTATTATTTATTTTTTTCTTTTCACAGTTACTGTTGCACACCCTTACGAAACAGCAAGAGCTCAAAATTCTATATACTGTGACAAATGCAAAGTTCTAGTACTGAAAAGACAATATCCATATCATATGAAAACGAATATACATAAAGCTAATTCTTTATTGAATACACAGATTGAAAATATTAATATTGTTGCAACTGCATTCAGAAACAGAATTGTTACATACAGATTAAATGTCGATCAGCAAGTCGAGTACCTCGGCTTAGAGGCGGTGATATATGACAACCAAGAACAATTAATAGATTTGATCAATTTATCTTTAAATAAACATGACTGCATTAAACTAAATTTTGAATTGTTTGCCTATTTTATGTTGCCAAAATCTGATGAAACACAATTAAAGTCGTTTAATACAAAATATATGATTGTATATAAGAATACTGATTTGAAAAAGTTAATAACGAATATGATGAATACATTTAATGAAAAGTTAACCGAATTTCAACATTGTCAATCTGGGTGGACCTTTGTTTCGTTTAGTCATATCGAAATTAATATAAATAAATATTCTCCTATGAGAGGTGGAACATATATAGACCTACCCATAGCCATAAAAAATTCAAAGAGTTGTATAAATATAAAAAATAATGATGATTACTGTTTTCTATGGAGTATAATGGCTGGACTGTACCCTGCTATGAATAATGTTTGCAAAACTAGTTCATATCCACACTTTTCCGATGTTTTAAATATTGATGGAATATCATTTCCTCCTTCACATGAAGATATTAAACATTTCGAAAAAAACAATCCTAACATAAGCTTTAACATATACGGCTTACGAAAGAGTACTATAACTGGACCTCTTTATGTTTCAAAATATAGAAAGAAGAATCATTTCAATTTACTGTACATAGAAAACAAAACGACAGCTCACTATTGTTTAATAAAGAACTTGACACGTTTAGTACGACCTCAATTCACTCGTTACAAAGGTAAAGTTCATTTATGTGATATGTGTTTACAATTTTTTTGCAGTGAAAAAAAATATAATACTCATAATTGTTCACACATTTTGTCAATTTTACCTGAAAAGAACACTTTGTTAACATTTAAAAATTTTGAGAGACAGCAGAAAATCAACTTTATTATTTATGCCGACTTTGAGTGCTTATTAATTAAATGTGATGAAAGTGACACTTTAAACACTCAGAAACTAAATATTCACCAGCCATCATGCTTCGCATATTATATTTGTTGTTCACATAATGATAAATTAAATAAATATGTGTCTTATACAGGAGCAGACTGTGTTGAAATGTTTGTTAAGTGTTTATTAACAGATGCTAAACGTATACATAAAATTTTAAGTGATAAAAAGTTAATGACCCCTTTAACATTAGAACAGGAATCAAATTATAAAAACGCCATTCTATGTCACATATGTAAACAATTATTAGTGAATGATAAAGTCCGAGATCATGATCATATTACTTCTGAGTACAGAGGAGCGGCGCATTCTCATTGTAATTTGATGCATAGAGTTTGTTCATTCATTCCTGTAGTGTTTCATAATTTATCTGGATATGATTCACATTTATTTATTGAAGAGTTAGCAAAATATGAAGGTCACATCAATGTAATACCGAAAACAAAAGAAAAATATTTATCTTTCACGAAAGTGATTAAAACTGAAGACTATAAAAATCCTATTCAGATAAAATTCATTGATTCATATCAATTTCTTAGTTCTAGCCTAGACATATTGAGTAAAAATTTATCAGATAATGATTTTTTACATTTATCTAAAGAGTTTCCTGATAAAAAAAAGTTTAATTTGTTAAGAAAAAAGGGTATTTATCCTTACGATTACATGAACTCTTGGTTGAAATTTCGAGAAACTCAACTACCTTCAAAATGTGATTTCTATAATACATTGCGAGAGGAACCTATAACTGATAATGAATATTTACATGCTCGAAGAGTGTGGGAAATTTTCGATATCAAATCCCTTGCTGAATATACAGATTTATATTTAAAATGCGATGTGCTTTTACTTTGCGATGTATTCGAAAAATTTAGAAAAACGAGTTTGCATTATTACAAATTAGATCCAGCATATTATGTAACCTCACCGAGCCTAAGTTGGGATGCGATGTTATTATACACAGGCGTTGAACTTGAGCTGATAAGCGAATTAGAAATTTATGAATTGTTAGAAAAAGGTATCCGTGGTGGACTAGCGCAGTGCTCATTACGTCACGCTAAAGCGAATAATAAATACTTACCACATTATAATGATTCAGAACCAAGCAGTTATTTGATATACCTCGACTGTAATAATTTATATGGTTATGCGATGATGAAAAAACTCCCCATTTCACAGTTCAGATTATTATCAAAGAGTGAAATTAAAAAAATTGAAATAATGAATATCCCAGATGATGCTGATTACGGTTATATTCTTGAAGTAGACTTAATGTATCCAGATTATTTACATAATACACATAAAGATTTACCATTTGCTGTTGAAAAAATTATACCCCCGTATGGTAAATCAAAAAAATTGATTGCAAACCTTTATAACAAAAAGAAATATGTTATTCATTATATTCATCTTAAAGAATGTTTAAAGAATGGTTTGATTTTAGAAAAAGTTCATCGTATTCTAAGTTTTAGACAGGATTGCTTTTTAAAAAAATACATTGATCTCAATACCAGTCTTCGGCAACATTCGAAAACAGCTTTTGAAAAAGATTTTTTCAAATTATTAAATAATTCAATATTCGGAAAAACGATTGAAAATAAACGCAAACAAACGAATGTTAAATTAATTTCAAAATGGAGGGATCATGATAATAAAACTAATAAACAGCTTGGTGCTGAAAATTTGATAATTAAACCAAACTTAAAGAGTATATCAATATTTTCAGAAAATTTTGTTGCTATAGAGTTAAATCATGAAAAGGTTGTTTTAGACAGACCAATTTATATCGGGTTTACAGTTTTAGAATATGCAAAGCAGCATTTATATCAGTTTCACTATAATTATATAAAAAATAAATACGGTAAAAATGCTAACCTATGCTATACTGATACTGATAGCTTATTATATTTAATATACACAGACGATTTTTATCATGAGATGCATAATGATATTCAAATGTATGATACTAGCAATTTTGAAATCGATAACCCTTTTCACATACCACAAGTTAACCCAAAAATACCCGGATTATGGAAACATGAAATGGGTGACGACTTGATTACAGAATTTACTGGTTTACGTGCAAAGTTATATTTTATAAATAGCGTTAAAACTCAAATAAAAAAAGCGAAAGGCGTGTCTAAGTCAGTAACTAAAAATCTTGAATTGAAAGATTATAATAATGTTTTATTAAAAAATGAAGTACTCAGAAGTAAAATGAATATGATAAAATCAATCAAGCATGTTTTATATTCTCAACAAGTAGATAAACAAGTTTTAGAGGGAAATGATGACAAAGTTCAAGTATTACAAGATCAGATTCATACCATACCGTGGGGTCATTGTGATTCAATACTTATGGATTAGTAACGATGTGAGAAAGGAATTGTATGAATAAATTAAGATTGTTAATGGAATAATAACCTGTTTCATAAATAAATTTCCTATATTAATAGATATTGTAACTAAATGATATTGTAATTGGTTATTTAATTTTAAGAATTATTATATTTTGATTATAATGTAATGAATAAATGATTAAATGAAATACCTGGTGTTTTTTTAACCGTAACCTTTTGTTTTCTGCTCATAGTAAAAACCACTACACCATTGTGATCGATGTCAGTTCATTAAAATCTATCAAACAATACAGTCATATATCAAACCTGTTATGAAATTTCTTAAACAAAAAGAATCACTTAAATTAGAATGTATCGATCCTACATCAAAAAACGAGGTTAAACGTCATGGAAACTTACTACCAAACACTATACGTAGTATTGTCTGTGGTCCATCGAATTGTGGAAAAACTAACTTAGTTATCAGTTTATTGTTACACCAGAATGGACCACGTTTCCGTAACCTTTATGTATATTCAAAGTCTTTATATCAACCTAAATACTTATTTTTAGAAAAAGTATTGCAGAAGGTATCAGGCACATCTTATTACACGTATAATAATAATAGTGAAATTTTGAGTCCACACGAAGCTTCACCTAACTCAATTATAATATTTGACGACGTAGCTTGTGAAAATCAGAACAACATACGTGATTATTTCGCTATGGGTCGACATAAGAACATTGACTGTTTTTATATTAATCAAACTTATACTAAGATACCTAAGCAACTAGTAAGAGATAATGCAAACCTGATCATATTGTTTAAGCAAGACGAAATAAATCTGAGACACATTTATGATGAACATGTAGGGTCTGATATGACATGGTCTCAGTTCCGTGAAATGTGCTCAACCGTATGGAGTAAACCTTTCAATTATGTTGTTATAAATAAAGATTGTGAACGAAATAAAGGCTGTTACAGAATGAAGTTCGATACATTCATACTAGTAGACTAAACCTTTTAAATAGCTGCTATGTCACAAAGCCATCAGTTTAATTTGATTAGTTGAACAGAGTAGAATCCTTTACAATGGAACGAGATCTCAAGAAACAAATTGTAAAATCTGCTACAGCTGTAAAAAGAAAGGTAGAAATGATAAAAGATGCAAGAAATACAAAAGATCTGGCTTTGAAAACAATATTTAAACCTATCGTTGATCCGCTTAATATGCTAACTAGAAAAACTGAAGAGAAGAAATTAAATGAAGACCCAGAACAAAATCGTCTTATAAAAAAAATTAAGTGCAGCGAAAGTGAGTCATCGATTACTTCAAGTGATGAGTTTGAGGATCTTGTTAATAATGAAGAAAACTCTGATAACGATGTTTATACAACATCCAACAAAACCCTCACTACCTCGCTTCCTAAGGATGATTACGATGCGAATGATTTTTCGTTTAAATCACTTCAGTCATCACCAAGTATTCCAAATGATTCTTTATCATGGTCTATATCATCTGAAGTACTAAAAGATGTACCTTATGGTGTTCGAAATGAACATGGGAAACTTATGCTTGGTACAACTCGCGTCTATGATGATGATGACATCCTAAAAATCGGGAATCATAGTTTAAAAAAAACTCTTGGCTTAAAAGAGTTATTGTTTAAAAAGTTGCCAAATTTAGATATCATAACAGAAGAGGACTTACACAATTATAAGTTAATACTTATGGATACCAATGCCCACAAACGTAATTACGATCCATCTAAACCTATAAATAGTAACAAAGGATTTAAATATATGAATGTGATCAAACCTTTGTTTAAGTTCTCGAAAAATACAAGCAGTGTAGAAAGTCGAAGTAAAGGTGAAGGAATTGATATTTTGAAAGAAGTTAAGAAGGATACTGATTTAGTTTATTGGGATGATCCAAATGAATTAGTGGAAAGGTTAAAATTACTACTCGGATCATGGGTAGCTGGTAACACTGGAGTGTATAATGAAATTTATGCAATAATAGAGGAATTGTATGAAGCTGGTATCATAAAAGATATAAAATATAAAAAGCTTCCAACAGGAGGTTTTGGCAGTACCATTACACTGCAGAAGCCGAGCAGACGGCAATGAATATAGATAAATTCGGTCACCATATTCATAAGCGTTTAAGACTATCTGAATTTACTAATATTCTTACTGACACATTAGTAAAGTCAGATTCAGGTGATTTTGATTTAAAATCATCGAGATTAAAAGGACTATTAACTCCAGAAAAGGATAATGAAGCTGTAAATAAACAGTATGTGGATAAATGTGTTCAAGAACTTAAAAATGAATTGAAAATCATTCAAAGTAATATAAAAAAATATCTTAATAGTTTAGAAAAATCAACTACTAATAATTTGACTACATTTTATTACACAAAACAAGAAATTGATGTGATGATTGCTGCTAAATCTAGCAAGAATGAGTAAACAAGATCTGGTAAACGAGCTTCACAAAGCAGTGAGAAGAAACTTCATCCGTCGACATACAATTATCAAAGGAATAGATGATTTATGGCAAGCTGACCTCATGGATTTTCAAAAATACTCAGCATTTAATAAAGGATATAAATATGTTCTAGTTGTAATTGATGCTTTGTCAAAATATGTATGGGTTAGACCATTGAAGTCTAAATCCAAACAAAATGTTACTAATGCAATGCATAGTATATTAATCGAATCGAGGCGAAAACCTAAAAATTTGCAAACCGATTTGGGTACTGAGTTTTATAACGATTCTTTCAAACAGTTAACTAAAAGTTATAACATTAATCATTATTCCACATACTCGATTAAAAAGGCAGCCATTGTGGAGCGAGTAATAAGAACGATAAAATCTCATCTCTATAAACTGTTTAGTTTATGCGGTCGATATCAATGGTTTAAAAATAATTTAGACACCGTTGTACAGCAATACAACAGCACTATACATCGCGTTACAAAATTTAAACCAATAGATGTCAACCATTCCAACGAGATTGTTGTTAGATCTAATATTATTAAAAGTCAAAGGCAACAAACACGTCAACGATCAAATTTTCAAGTTGGTAACTTTGTTCGAATAAGTAAATTCAAAGGAGATTTTTATAAAGGTTATACACCTAATTGGTCTACAGAAATTTTTCGTATTGTAAAAGTTAATCAAACAGATCCTCAAACATATCAAATAGAAGACAAGCATAATCAAATTATTCTTGGTTCTTTTTATGGATATGAATTACAAAAAACTAAATTGACTGACCTTTATCTTATTGAGAAAGTTATAAGGAAGAAAGGAAACAAACTTTTTGTAAAATGGCTGGGTTTAAGTGACAAGGAAAACAGTTGGGTGGATAAAAGTGAAATTGTGGTGTAGTTATATAAATAACATAATTTTCACTCTTTAACTCACTTTATGATTATCAATGACGGAAGGTAGTGGTATAATTGATACCTTGATAGATCATTTACCGTTTGAGTTACATTTACCTGGATATCAATATTGTGGTCCTGGAACTAAACTTGAGAAACGAATACTTAAAGGTGATCGAGGGATTAACCAATTGGATGAGGCTTGTATGCATCACGATATTGCTTACTTGAATAAAGATTCTAGTGCTCGACATAAGGCAGACTTAGAACTGTTAAATATGGCTAAAAGAAGGCTTAAATCAAAAGATACTGGAAAAGGAGAAAAAATTGCTTCATGGATAGTTAAAAATGCTATGAAAGCAAAAATCAAAGCAGGTCGAGGCATAACATCATTTAGGAAAGGGATACAGAAAATAAAATCAGAATTAAAAAGAAGTAAATGTAAAGATAACCATTCTGCTATAAGATATGCATATGCAGCTGCAAAGAAACTTTTTGTTAATAAAAAAGGAATACGTTTACCTCGATGTATTCCTCTTCCAAAAAGTGGAGGGTTTTTACCACTTATTCCTATATTTGCGGGGCTATCAGCTTTAGGTTCTCTTGCTGGAGGAGCAGCTGGTATAGCAAAAGCTGTTAATGATTCTAAAGCTGCCCAAAAGAGTCTGAAGGAATCAGAAAGACATAACAGAATGATGGAAGCGATGGCTCTTGGTAAAGGGTTGTATATAAAACCACATAAAAATGGAGCAGGGCTATATCTGAATCCTTCAAAAAACTAATTATGCGGCTACCTAAACGTGCGCTCACTGATGTGGATATAATCGAACATGGAAGTAATATTCCATTCTTTCGTGGTGTATTCATGAGAGATACATTACCTGCAAAACCCAAGAAGACAGAATGTGCAATCATGAATTTGGATAGTAACAAAAATCCTGGTACACATTGGGTAGCCTTTGTAAAGCAAAATGATTATGTTGAATATTACGACAGTTTTGGTAATTTAAAACCACCGTTGGAATTAGTTCAATATTTGCGTAACTTACCTATAAAATACAATTATGTGCGACATCAAGCCTTTGGTACGATAAACTGTGGTCATTTGTGTCTGAAATTTTTAAGGAATTATTGGAAAAAGCATTTAAATAATGAAAATTATTAATAAAATTGTCAGTATAATAATGTCTTTCACTGTGTCTATAACGGGGACAGGAGCCTCATTAACAACCAATTATTCACCGACTTTGGAACTTCGGGGGGACTATGAATGCGGTCTTTTATATTTCTCAACCTTCAATTCTATCCCCAACATAGATAAAAGAAACAACAAGTTTTACTATGGTGAAAATGAAATCATTGAAATTCCAGAAGGATCTTACGAGCTTCAAGATATTTGTGATTATTTAAAAAATAACATCAAGAACACTGTATTACAACTAACTTGCAATAATAATACATTGAAAACAAATATCTATTGTTCTAAAGACATTCATTTCAATAAAAGTAAATCAATTGGTAAAATTTTAGGATTTGGAATGGAAACTATAAATGCAAATATAAGTACTGAATCACAGTATCCTGTAAGCATTCTATCAACGACTATTGTGCGGATCGAATGCGATGTAGTTAGTGGTTCATTTGTAAACGGGAAAGCTAGCCATATAATTTATGAATTCGTACCTAATGTACCACCTGGTTATCGAATAATTGAAATACCTAAAAATTTAATTTATTTTCCTGTCAACCAAAGTTCTATAGTCGCTATTAATATAAGGCTCTTGGACGCTGAAAACAAAGAGATTAACTTAAGGGGTGAAGAAGTACAGCTGTATTTACATTTCAGAAAAAAATGATCAATTTCAATAAAAGCTCTTCTACATTGAGTACTTCAGTCAGTTCTAAAAGATCATTTCATAAAGACAGACCGCTTCAGCTAAAAAAGAAGCTAACCAAGACTAATAAAGAATTTCTAAAGTTAATTGGGTTGATAAAATGAATATTTTAAATATATCTCAACAAACATCGTACGATAACAGCATTGAAAGTTTTGAGTATCATTCGTACAAGCCATATGTGACAAGTTTTAACAAGAATGATGAAATACGAATACCTATCAACCAACAAGACTTGTACGTGTTACCTTCACTTAGTAATCTTTATATCGAAGGAAAAGTAATTGTGTATAACAGCACCACCAAAGAAAAAGTATCAAATGTACATTTCATAAATAATCCAGCTCTTTTTCTCTTCCAAGATATTAGATATGAACTAAATGGAGTAGAAATAGACAAAATTAAGAATGCAGGCATTACTACAACAATGAAATCGTACCTATCGTTAAATGACAATGAATCTAAATGTAGTCGAGTTTGGGGCTGGTCAACCATAGGAACAAACAATGCCAACGGTGGATCATTTTCTGCATCTATACCGTTAAATAGGATACTAGGATTTGCCGAAGACTATGAAAAAATTATTATTAACTGTAAACATGAGTTAGTGTTACTAAGAAGTAATACTAATCTTAATGCGGTGAAGTTAAATGCAGGCGAAGTTGTGGATGACATTATAATCAATAAAATTATATGGCGAGTTCCACACATAAAAGTTTCGGATCGTGAAAGGATTAACCTATTGAAACACTTGGAGAAAGATCGAGCTATTCCATTAGCGTTCCGTAATTGGGATCTGTATGAATATCCATTACTACCTAAAACACGTAAGCATACTTGGTCTATAAAAACTTCTTCGCAAATAGAGAAACCACGATTTGTTGTCATTGCCTTACAAACCAACCGTAAACATAATGTTGCATTGTCAATGGCAGAGTTTGATCATTGTCATGTGCGTGATGTAAGAGTGTTTTTAAATTCATCATATTATCCGTATGAAGGACTAAATGTTAGTTTTTCAGAAGATAGGTTTTCTTTATTATACGATCAGTATGCAAGATTTCAACAGTCGTATTACGGACGTCGGTCAGAGCCGTTGTTAAGTTTGAAAGAATTCAGAGACATAGCTCCTTTAATTGTTATCGACTGTTCGAGACAACACGAAACTTTAAAAGGTTCAATCGATGTGAGAGTTGAAATCGAAACAGACCAAGAAATACCAGATCAGACATCTGCTTATTGTTTGATTTTAAACGATTGTATATTCGAATACAAACCTTTGAGTAACATCGTTAAGAAAATATCATGAATAGCAATATAGTTGTCGATCTGCAAGGATTTAAAAATAATAGAAATGAATTTATAATAAAAGAATTTGCTATAGCTACTCAAGAGCATACCCATCTATTTTTAATCAAACCTCCATACCCATTCTGTTCATTAACTATTGAAGAGAAAAGACAAGTTTGCTGGATCGAAAAGAACAGAGGCTATCGGTGGAACGAAGGACATATTGACTACAGAGAGTTTCAAAGAATTATCGTACCTTATTTAAAAGGTAAACATATTCTTGTGAAAGGAGATGAAAAGATTAAATGGGTGCATAATTTATGTAATCAAAATAGTGTAATGGACGTAACTTGTCTAGGTGCTCCTAGTTTAAATACTCTTTACAATCTTTATTGTTTAGATAATCCCAAATTATTTAACTGTGTTAACCATGAAAAAATATGTGCATTAAAAAATGTAATATGTATAAAGAAATGGTGTGTTGAAAAAAATGTAGCAATATGATTGTACTGTACTTATTATTAGTTTAGTGTTACTTTAATTATTGTGTAAATAATGAGAGCTAATTACTGTTTTAAAAATATTTTAAATGATAAATAAATGTGTTATGTGTTTAATCAATAAACTGTTTCATTTTAGCAAAACCTAAATTATTTAATAAAAAAAAGTGTAAATGTATTCAATTTTATTAAGAACTTAACTAAACATAAACCTCTTATTTAAGCTGAATTGAATACTATTAACAAATACCCAGATATTATATCTTATAAATCAGTTTCATATTCGTAATAAAAGTCTAAAGGTTTAGATATGATTTTATGTTTTTTTACACATTTACAGTTAAACGGATAGTTATATGGATGAAATTTCATAAAATATAGTCTAAAACAACGCATAGGCTACTTTAACAACATATTATATTTAGCTGACTCAATTACGTTAGAACGGCTGAACGTATATGAACTTGATATAGAGATGGAATGGAATAACATGTTATAGGCTACTTTCTATCTTGGAAATAATATGTTATACATATGAAACTTATTATTTTTTTTTTACTTTAATCGTGTCAGAATACCTGAACACATAAAAATGAAATTTCACTAGCTCTCGCTTCGCTAGAGTTGCGTGCCATAGTAGAAGCTCTCCTACTTATCGTAGATGAATTCTTTAGCAAGTGATCAAGTCTCATAATGAATGCAAGCTCGTCAAACTCATGATTCAAGTATACATTAAAGAGATTTTAATTTTCTGATCTAGTCTGATCATAAAATATATGCTGTTGTAGTCTGATCATAAAATAAGTAAATGTTGTTGAAAAGATGAAGATTAGGGTATCTGGATCCTGAATGGTTGGATCCAGATACCCTAATCTTCATCTACTCTTGTTGTTCTTTAGCTGTTTGAGAGCCATTCTAATCTCGTACAGACTGACGTCCGGGATATCTTCGGTATAGTGTCGGATCAATCTAGCTCTTGGGTCTTCGGCTAGATTTGTGACAGGTGTGCGTACACTCGTGTATAATTGTCCGTAGAACTTCTCAACCTCTTCCAATATCTCCGGCCCCGACGAAATGGCTCTGCCAGCCTCGGTTTTCAGCTTGGTCAGTTGGCTTTGGCCAACAGACAGATCTCTTGCGAACACTTTAGAGCCCTTGTTTCGCTCGATCGCCTCTTTAATACGGTCTGTATTAAATTGGCGTAAGTCGCGAGTCAAAGACTTGGAGATCTGTCTGTTAAGACGCCGATACTGAGCAGCATCTTCAGAGGACTGCAGAACCAAGTTCCGTCTCTCTTCCATGAGTTGATTGGTGAGGTCAGAGATCTTTTTGGTTCTTTTTGAACGACGGGTTTTAAAGAACTTAGACCCAGTCGTTTGGACAATTTCCACGAACCTGTCATTGTATTCGTCCACATTTCCGCAGTCTCCTAGGCATTCGAAACGATTTTGCAGTTCGAGCTGAAAGCTTTCGGGGTTTTGGAGTGAGATGGGCGCTGGGCGGAGCGTAGACT
This sequence comes from Ostrinia nubilalis, assembly GCF_963855985.1. Taxonomy (NCBI): domain Eukaryota; kingdom Metazoa; phylum Arthropoda; class Insecta; order Lepidoptera; family Crambidae; genus Ostrinia; species Ostrinia nubilalis. The sequence continues at coordinate 2,498,387 of NC_087101.1, forward strand.
TCAACAGTCGACATCTCTCGAGCTTGGGTCTGATATTCAATGTGCCTCTTACCATTCGGTGATCGCTTCCTGTTTTGACCGAGTTGATCACAGAGACATCATTGAATATATGCTTCTTCGTCGACAAGATGAAGTCGATCTCATTTTTTGTAGCGCCATTGGGATGCAGCCATGTCCACTTTCGCTGTTTTGGCTTCCTGAAGAAGGAGTTCATCATAAAGAGGCCCTCCTTCTCCATAAAGCCAGCCAGCAGTTGGCCACGTGCGTTCCTCTCTCCGTACCCAAATTGCCCCACTTTCAGCTCATTATCGCTTCGTATTCCCAGCTTCGCGTTGAAGTCCCCCATCACAACGGTAAAATGGGACCGGGAGCTATGTATGGCTCTGGAAATATCCTCATACATAGTCTCCACTTCGTCGTCGGGGTGTTCCGTGGTCGGTGCGTATACCTGTATGACCTTCAGCGAATACCGTTTGGTGATTCTGAGTATAAGGTATGCTACCCTCGCCGAAACACTCTCGATCTGTACCACGTTGTTGATAAGGGACTTGTGGACGATAAACCCGACACCACCCTGGTACTGCTGGTCGCCCTCCCGGAAATAGAGCAGGTTTCCGGATTTGAGGATTATGGTGTCCTCCCCCTCTCTTCGGACTTCACATAATCCTACGATATCCCACCGTAACCTGCTCAATTCTTCCTCGAGTTCCACTAGCTTCACGTCTGTACGCAGTGTGCGAGCGTTGATGGTTGCCAGGGCCAGAGGTCGTCGGTGTTGGTAGCTTGGCATCCCCCGGGGATTCTTCGCACCCCTTGCCCCACCGTTACCGTAACCGCTACCGTGGTCCGGGATAGTGGGGCCGCCGGGGACTAGGGGCCGTTTTATTGTGTGTACAACCATTCTGGAGGGTTTTGCCCTAATCGCCACGCTTGGCAGGCGGGTTGGCGATCGCAGTTTTTTGTTTGGTTTCGCACGCAGACGCTGCTGCCCGTCTGGTGCTACAGGGGTTTTTGTCGCCTCTTACGACACGCCTCCTGTCGGCGGTGGGGAAAAGTATTCTTTTACGGCCGTCCCCACATGGCACAAGTAAAAAATAATAAAAAAAAAGTAATAAAAAAATAAAATTGATAGGTATTAAGTACCTAAAGTACGGCCAATGAGAAGCGATACCAAATGTAAACAAACCCAATGTCATGGGTGAACCCGTCTGATTTTGACATATTTTGGCTGGAGAACGAGACATTACGACAAATACACTAGATGGGAAGAGACAGAATATATTGTCAACTCGACAGTCGTATCGACCTTTTGTATCGCTGCTAGTTGGCCGTACTTTAGATGGCATTATAAAGGTAAATCAGGCTGTTATGCCTTAACATAATAATGCTGTACAAAAAACAATTTAAACTGCCTACATCCGAAACTATCCGAAACTTCGGAAAATCGGTTACGGTTACGGTTTCGGATATTTTTTTATTTCGGATATCCGAAAGTTTCGGTTACAGTTACGGATATTCATAACATCCCTGATCTATACTCACCTACTTGTACTACATTGACTTAATTAGGTTTATCAGACACATTATCATACACATCCCCGAGGGCGCAAACAGTGACGATATAATGATTATTAGAGAGATTAGAGAGAGCTGAACTCTCTTGTTAGGTTCTATGTTCGATAACGTTAGGTCACATATTATGTTAATTTGTGCAGTCATTCATTAAGGCTGAGTTGCACCACTTAAATTTGACCGTAACTTTAACGATAACCGGTGCTTTTTCTATAGAGTTTGACAGAGTTTTGACGTTTGTTAAAGTTAGATTATGATGGTGCAATCCAGCCTAAGTATTTTGCGGCTTGAAACCTAATAAATGAATATTATAACGTACACTGGAGGGCATTTAGGTTTTTGTTTTTTTCCTATTTTTAAGGTATAAACTGTGTCCTTGAAGTCAATGTCCATTTATGAACAAAAATAGGAACGGTAAGTAGGTATATGAAGGAAATGTCCGCCCATTTCTTTAGCGGCTACGGTTGTGGCCGCACTAAGACTAAAATAATACCTACTCAAAAATTAAAAGCAGCTGTAGGGAAAATCATCATTACCCTTACACCTTTCATAATATTAATTTACTAAACAATGTTGTTAGACATGAAAATTTCTTAATTATTTTACTTCAATAGAGTCGTTTTAAAAAAGCATTCTGCAACTGATACACGTGTTCTTTTAATACATACTCGTGTTCACCAAATATTGTGTAACGATTTCGGCACACAAACAAATAAACTTTAGCAATTCTTATCACAGAAAAACGGATATCTCATATCGTCGGAACTTTTCCTCAATAGGCCATTGATTTGACCCTCGGAGCTATAGGAAAGCTGAGCGAAATGGCGGAGTTGGGACAGTAAGGACACGTGGACTTACATTGGCTTCTGTAGGCAATGTTTATCTATGTTAGAAGAACATAAAACTGAATTGTAATGAACTGGACTGGAATTCGCTGCCTGCTGCTGCCTTTCCCGAACCCTATAATCCGGGCCTTTTCAAGGCGAGAGTGAATGTGCACTTACAGGGCAGATAATATTATGTACGTACATAGCATCTTAGACTGCATCTCACTTAACACCAGGTGCGATTGTGGTCAAATACCTGCCTTGCTATTCAAATTCTTATTTGCCATGTTTTTTACAAAAAGATAATTGTTGCTTTCTGCCTATCTAGTTATTAATTACAAATCGTCTTAAAGTACTCAGTCTTCTCTCACACAAGTTCGTTTGTTGTTGCTGGAATAACGTACGCACATTTTGAACGTGCGACATTTTGATTCATAACAAAAAAGTTAAGCTGTCATAAAATATGCCAACATACATACCTGAATGTCAGCCATGCTACAAGTTGCAGCCAGAAGACCTCATGAACTGAAGTGGGCAGCCACTGGATATAAACAGCTCTCGATTCCACCGGTTTGGTTTCCCTTTATGGCGTTCTGTGGAACGAACAAGGTTCAACAATGAGCTTTACAAGACTATCAATAAAAAAACATTACACAAATTGAATCTATAGATGACCCACGCTGAACTGTCCCACTAAACTTAATGACAGGGGGGCGCTACCATCGTTCAACTATATGGTTTCCAACATGGCAAAAATCGGAACCAGCGATCCGGTATTGACGGTGGCGCCCCACTGTCAATGTCATGGATAGGACAGTTCAGTATTTTGGAACTATATCAAAGATTTATATACATTCGATTTATATTTATGGGTCATTCCATAAAAATCTGTATATTTTCGACGACATTTTGTCCGTAACTTTTTTAAGATGCTTTTGAATACTTTACTAGTGTAAATTATAGTTTATTAATTAATTATGTTATGTCTAAAAGGGCCAGTCACTTTATGCTTTATTTTAGGAGAAATTATAATTTTCAATTTTTTCATACTACAATACTCCTATATGACTTCTAATAAAGTATAAAACTTATAACCTTAACATTTATAGATAAGTTAATATACATAATGTAGTTGTTTTGTTATTATCACTATATAAAAAACATCATTCCCTAACTAGTAATTTAGTCCCAAGTGCCGTTTAAAGCTAGGGCCTGACGCTCTAGGGACTGACGATTTGGAGTAAAACTTAACACAAATGCAGATTAACTTTATATTATAAGATGCATAATACGATGTGCCGAAAATAGCCAAAAAACCACACGTAAATACTAATTAAATTATATACAATTTCTTATTGTAATCAATAAAGCTACTCAACTAGGGACTGACGAAGTGACTGGATTAACACATTTTTCCGCAACAACTGGCACGTTTGCACTAATTCAAAAAACGGCTACCGCAAAGCCAGTATGGTATGAGGATAACTTCGTATCGTACTTTAAACTCAACTAAATGTCATTCACTCTAAATACATATTAAAGCGCAAAATTATAAAATCAGTCCGTGGCGAGGGAATGACGCTAAAAGCTGTAGACTCTTTTTCAACTAAAGAAAATCAAATTATTGTTTATTGAAACCGCAAAATATTAATAGAATTTGGTGTAATATACATTTAAATAGATTATTCGTTAATTAAAACAAAGGATAAAGTTGATGTTTTTATAAATGTGGGTCCCAAAACACAAACTTTTGGAGTACGGACATGCCTAGGGAATGACGTTTTGGGTCATTCAAAAGGAATTTAAGATGTTTTAAAAACAGTTTCAAAAAATATAAATGGGTGATGAATAAAGCACATTGCGAGCTGTTATTTAACAATTTTGGAATAAAATATTAACAAATATTTCATGTGAAATGTGGCGCGGACTAAGAGTTGACATATTTTTGTGGAATGACCCTTATACAGGTTGACTTTATTATCAGTGTCCAAGAAGCGACTCAGAATCAGTGACTTAGTCGATTTACGTAAAGATATCATTTTTTTTATGTTTATTATTTTTATCCGCTGCGCGCGGTTTCAAGATTGACTACGTGGATAATTTGCTTTGTTTCTAGGAATATACGTACACTGTTAACTACAAAGCTTAATAGATATAATGGTGTGCGAAAATAAGCCTTAAAATTTAAAACTTAAAAATAATAAGATAAAGTTGCATTATGAAGTTGTTCTATAGAGCTTATTAAAACATTTGGATACTGTTTGCAAAATCATCCTGTATAACCTCACAACCGTGTAGAGCGCTCTTAATTTTTACAACATCGATCGAACAACTTCAAGCCTTCCAAATCAATCAGGCCATTGGCTGTCGATAGGCTGACAAATTGTTGTTTCATTGCAATAAAATATCATGGCGAGATAGAGTAAAATACAAAAAGTGAAATAGGGTTCTGTAAATATAATTTAGTGTAACTGAAGTTGCTCACAATCTACCCAAGGATATTTATAAAATTTTGTAACAGAAATGTAGTCATAGTACGATGTGCTGAGCACTGTGTTTTGGTAAAAATGTTACATTTAAGCAATTCATTTATGGGACTGGGCCTGGTGATGATGATAAGATAGACGTCTTTTTTAAGATAATAATAATAATCTTTCTTCTTTGGACAATTTCACACAGCGCCAGCTAGCCCCAAAGTAAGCAACTTAATGCTTGTGTTATGGGTGCTAGCTTAACGGATATACTACTTATATACTTTTTTTTTAAATACATAAATATTATACATAGTCACACCCAGACCCGTCACAGAAATTAAAATTCATCATTTCAATTTCTACCCGGCCGGGAATCGAACCCGGGACCTCTCGGCATAGTAGTCCGTTCTGAACCACTACACCAAACGGCCGACACCAAGATATACCTACTCTTCAATCAGTTAAGCTAAAGAAATACGAACGTTCCTTGGACGAGTCAGCTAGTTCAATAACTTCATTATTTGGCTATTTTCACGTTTAAATAATCCCAGTCTTTCGTCCATTTGTCTACCCATTCGTCCTTTAGTTGCACTTTTCACATTCCGTTAAATGGGACCCCAAAAATTGTGAGGCTAAAAAAGTGTTTAGTGCTACCTGACATTGACTGATCGTCCGTACATTTGGCATTGCGCCACGCACAGCGTCCTCTTTCAAGTGGCTACTCTGAAAAAACATCCGAAGTCTCGAATATAGCCATCCCTTTCGCGCAAAACGAAATGCCAGTGAGTGCGACGGTGACAGATAGACTTGAAACAACGCAGATAGCATTTCGAAGTAGCCTTACGGTTTTTGCTTCAGTTTTTTGCGAATTTAACGACTCCCACGACCTTAGGGCTAATAACACCTTTTTGTACTTCAACTAGTTGATATTACGTATTTTTGCTTTGAAGATGATTGCTTATAAAAAGACAAAAGGAGCTATTTTCGTTTGTAAACGCAAAGCAAATTAATTTTTTTGCTAATAAAAATATGGGCTAGGTATGTTTTAATATCACAGTTTCTTTTTTATCGGAGGTAATATTAATATAAGTCATGTGCGTAGGTATCATACTACATCACGTAAAAAAATTCAATTATTTAATAATGTTCTTGAGAAAAAAAGGATTCATAGAGTTTTATGCGAGTTACCAATAATAATCAATATCAATTGGTTGGAGATTACATGGAACACGGTCTCGTGATAGGTTTCATACTCGTCATTTTCAGTTACACGCTGACAATACGAAAGGTCTTTTTAAATAAAATGTTACAAATCGCAAATGCAATAACAAAAAAATACTGAAGACATATTATGGGCAGGCTAGGTGGACCGAAGATCTGGTGAAGGTCGCAGGAGGTGCCTGGATGCGGGCAGCGCAGGACCGGTCATTGTGAAAATCCTTAGGGGAGGCCTTTGTCCAGCAGTGGACGTCATTTGGATGAAACGAGAACATTAAAATAGTAAAATAAAGTAAACGACTAAATTTTCATGACACAGTAAAGCTATGGCACATTTATTTATGCGACATAAAACTTATTTCAAAAATTAATGCGTACTAAAACAAGAAAAAACATCGTAACTCGTAGTACTAGATCTTGTAGCATTGCCAGACGCCCCGCAGAGCCGAGGTGGGATCCCCAGTAAATATCTAAGTTATTAACTATGGTAAAGAATTTATTATCTTGTACCTACCGTCTATTCTGGTAAAAATATTTACACGAAATGTTTCTACTACTATTTAATTTATGACATAACGCTTCAGTAAATAATTCTGTAAGATAGTGAGACTCTGTTACGAATTACGTTGTGAATTTGTTCTTTATTTGCAGTGTACCTACCATGAGTTTACGTTAGGTGTGCTCGCTAGCGAGTACGTCAAAAATCTCTATGAAGATTTTGTTTCTTGAAATTAGCCGCTAGTGGCGCTGCACAATATGTCATACAATTAATGTCATTTTTTTACGCAGTCGCTAGCGAGCACATCTAACGTAAACTCATGGTAAGCACACAGGTCATTGCAGAATTAAAAAATAATTTAATCAGAGGTAAACGGTTGCGGCGCTGTCAGAAATATTATAATGGCGGCTTACAAAGTCTGACACGTAGTTGTCCTGCAAAAAAGTTTGTTCATAAAAAAGAAGAATGCGTGTCGGTTATCTAAACATTAAAAGCAATGTCAAAGTCAAAGCTTTTATTCAGTACTTATACCTTTTCCAGGGCACTATTTCACGTCCCAAATATAGCTTGCCCTACCACCACCACATATAATTATGGGCCGGTTCGGAGAAAAATGGCCGAAGAAACTCAGTCACTATATCTGTCTCATTTATTAATATTACTCGTATGTTAGTTTATCGAATACAATTTTTCCGGGTCTATCATCTGCAACTGAATGAGTTTTTGACACTAATCAGCATCTATAAGAGCACAATCTGAATCAGCCCAACCTATTTAGAAGAAGGTACATAGAAGTCTTTCACTGACTCTATTTGAATCAAAACACTATAAACTTAACCCATTCAGTGCAAATGACTCGTAGGCATTACTCCTCTCTAATCGCTCGTCCTGTAGGCTCCTGTCGCGATCCCAGGGGAAATTTATCAATGTACAGACCCCAGTTAGTATATTCGGGCGCCCATTACGTATGGGACCAATTGCGGCGCACAAGCATTGAATGCTTTGTTAAGTTATTAATTGCCGGGGTTACGCGGGTCTTATCATTTAAAAGTGAAATTCTGAATGGGTCTTTTGGTTACGTAAGTGAATTGATAATTATTGTAAATGAGCGACTTACGCGTTTTACGCAACCGTACATATTATGTGGGTATATGAATATGGGCTTTGTAGCTATGTAAATTAAGCCCACTTCTCAGAGATTTCAAAGCTGGATTTTAACAGTCAATGGTTTTCTAATGCTGGAAGTCAGCATCCATAAAGAAGCGAGAAAATGCAGGAATTTTTCATTTGCTAACATTTTCAGGTAATCGACCGATCAAGCATTGATATCTACCTATTCAAAATCGCACAAATTATGTATTCTCTACTCGAAACTGAGACATGCTAAAACATGCTATAGACACTGAACTGATATTTATAGTTATTAAAACAGGAATATTTCCCACCACTCGTTCCCACCACTGCAACTCCTGTGTAGCCAGGATCTACAGCTTGACCGCCGATACTTAGAGTTGCAGGAAACATTAAAACCTAACGTAATTAGAAACCACCATTAAACAATTGCGTTTATTATAAACTGGCATAGAAAACTTTATCTTCAATTCAAAATTTGAGATAGCTGTCTCTATCACAATGATATGAATTAATAATTAAAATATTACTCCTTCAGTAAAGTAGAAGGCATTTTAACCCTCCGTGTACCAGGTGACTAAAAGTTACGTCCCGTACCAGGTGGGGTATGACATACCCCAATGTACAAAGTGATAAAATTTTCATTGAACATTTTTTTTAGATGAAATTTATTATTTAATATTGATTATTTACGTATGCTTATTAGGTTTAAGAAAAGCTTTGAGCTGAAAATATGTATTATAACATTTTTATAATAAAAAAAAACAAAAAGACACAATTTCCTTTGTTCTTGTAATTTAGGAATCAGTTTCTTATGTATAATTTTTTATTAGTGCCTTTAATTATGACAACCGTTTTCATTTAACAAAGTACGAGATATTTACTTATAATTTAAAAGTAAATTAAGAATAAGAATAAGAAATTTATTCATAATGTTCATTACATGTCAAATTTTCAATATATTTTCTTATTAATAATAAACAATTGCAGTATTAAAAACTGGAAGAGTATAAATTTATTAAAATTATGGCGATTTTTAAAGGACTGGGGTGTGTCACACCCCACCTCGTATAGCGAGGGTTAAGCTTACTTGAAATAATATTCAAAAGTGATGTCAAACTAAGGCCTGGTTTCCACCAAGGCGGAGCGGAGCGGAGAAGATAGGAGATGTGTCGGGCGTATTCATTTTACTATAATATTAGACAGCAGCAGCGGCGCGGCGGGTATACAGTGTGAGTCTTGATAAAGTGATAAAGTATAAATACGTGAAACTAGACCTATTTTTATCGACAAAAAAGAGGTTAAAAATGTATGTTTTTATTTTTTATAGAATTTTCTTTTCTTAAAATTACTTTGTAAAGAAAACGTAATAACTTTTAAATTAAGAGGTATATCCTGATACAATAAAAACAGTAATAATGCTAAATAACAGGCGATAATAAAAAAATACATAAAATACTCAGAAAATGGTAACAAATAATTAAAAAAAATACATTTTGAGAAAAATCCGCATTTTAATTCGTGTTTTTTTGGTTATTTGATAAATTTCTCAAAATAATGCCCCCATAACAGGTGGTTTTTATTACTGTGTTATTCTCTATCTTATTACCTTTATCCAAAAATCTAAAGAGTCTCTATCCCTATCACAAAGTTTGCAATCAGGTAGCGACCAACCGTGCAATGTGGAAAGTGGAAGTCATTAGGCGAGGCCTGTGTTCAGCAGTGGACGTCCTATGGCTGAAATGATGATGATGATGATTCAAAACACTCCTCTAGCTTCGCTCCGCTCTGTTCCGCTTTGGTGGAAACCGGGCCTTATTTTGAACTGTCTGCTTGTAGGACAGAATATGTAATGCGAACTTATCTTTTAGAACAAAATTCGGAGCTGGCACAAACGTCTCGAGTGTTATTTGCAGATATGTCTGTTTTCAAAGACTTTTGAATCCTTTTCTCTTTGAGATTAAAGTCGGTGAATGGGAAAAGAAGAATCGGAAAAACAATATCGTATAGGTACTTTTGTTCCGGAACATAATCTTCGTTTTCATTGGTCAGATTATGCCATAATATTATTGCAGTTTATTATAGGTCTAAGGTATAGGAGCGACATAGAAGTGTGTTTTTGTAACGTCAAACGTCAGCGAGACTAGATCTCGTTCAGATTTAGAAAGAAAGAAAGATACATTTATTACACATGTGTGACAGTGGCACATAATAATGGAAGAAGAAAAAATAAAAACAAGAGTAAACTGAGCAGTGCCACCCATCCACCAACAAGATGCCCACTGCAACGGGACCCCACTCAGCATATGCCGTGGCCCACGGTGACGAAGGCCACGGCGCTGGTTTTCAGTGTGCCCCATGCCGAGTGAGGGTCACGGACCATTGGTAAAATAAATAAAATAGCAAGCTGCATAAAATTGTCTAGATAAACATACATAAATAGTAATATTAGTGCACAGATAAATACAAAAGGCGGGAAATCGGTAAGGATGATAAGACTACGTTTGTTAAGAATACTAATGAAAAGAATACTAATAAAAAGATAAAACTGTTTGTATAGGTGATTTACACTTTGTCACGCCATATTATGTCAATCAATGTCACCCCTCCCTTGCCGCTCTAATACCTCAGACACTGACTAAGTTAAGACCTATAATATTTACTTTAGTTATTGTAAAGGAAACTTTCTAATTTCTTCGCATTTTCATTGACACTGACACTGGCAAGGAACAAGTCTGCTTCTAAGCTATTTTAAAATCATTATTTTTCATGTTTATTATAGGCCTAAATAATTATTTAGCTAAAAAACATCCTATTTTCCAGCTATTTGGCTTTAAGATGCACTGAATGCGATTTGGCAAGCCTTATAATTACGTCACACTGAACGTTTCGGCACGTTTTCTATGGCCTGGTTTCAAAGGAGGAACTTTGGCTAACAGCGAAGCTAATTTGCTTTTAACCTTTAACCGACGAGGTGCGGTCTCACAGACCGCTCCGGTTTTTGAAATTTCTGGATTGCAATGTTCTACTTACTCCCGTGTCCCGAGCGTCTCAGTACCTTCGAGTTTAGTTGCCCAAACGCCATTACAGGTAGTGGTTACATCGACGAGGGCAGTTTTAATAAGATAATTCGATTTAAAGTTCAACAGCGGTCTGTGGGACCGCACGTCGCAGACTACGTGACATTTTTGTACCATACTGAAACTGGCGTTTTTGTTTTAGACGACTAATTTTTCGTAAAAATGATGGATCCTGGGCCACCACAACCTAGGAAAAGACATTTCCTAATGATATATTGATATTTGAACATAATATTATGTAAAAGATGGTAGTCGTAAAAAAATACCGCGAAACGGGTGGTAAAGAAAACAGTGACATGAATTCTAGGCTCTGACATGCCAAATCAGCCTGATGTCATTGCACCAGCTGCAAAAAAGACGTACATTTTAGTCCACCTAAATTGAAAACGAAATAATCTTACAGGTGTTACCTATGCATTCCGAAAATGCTTGGCATGCGGTAAAAAAAATGACCTGATTTTGCCTGATGTTTACACTACGTCAATTTTTTTTTGTGCATGTAATTTACGTGTCATTTATTTTTAATTTATTCATTATGTTCACTATATTTAGGAAGGAGTATAGTTTTTCTTGCTTTGATTAAAATTTAAAAGTTATATAGGTATTATTGAGCTCTAGTGTAATTTCAATGAAATTAAGAGTCAAAAAAGTTTTAGCCATATTTAAATAAAAAATATACATTGATTCCTCGCAAATTATACGTATGTTTATTTCTAATACTATAATGTTCTCAAAAAATATAAAACCAATATACTTTTATACAAAAAAATATTACTTTTTGAGTAAACAGTATAGCGGTCCCACAGACCGCACGTCGCAGACGGCGTGACAAAAAAATCACGTCGTCGGTTAAAGGTTAAATATCAGCTTATTTCAATGACACTATGCTGTTTTTGTTTCAAAAAGGAGGCGGATATATTTTAGTTTCTCTCTGTAAATACCATAGAATTTTATTGATTTGTTCATAGTTAATTTATTATCTGGGTTACAAATAAGTATGTGGATTTTTATACTACATAAGTAAACTTTGAAACTTTAAGCCTAGGCATAGTCCACCGATTTTTAGTTGGCCTATAGTTGGGTCTGATTTTAATTTGTATGAAGAATCCGCCGATACCAAATTGGTGTAATGTGCGTACTCTCATACATGCCCATGCTGATTAACAGCCCGACTAAACAATCGGCCGACAAAAAATTGGTGGTCTGCGCAGCTAAAACGGAATGTTAAACGATTTGTTTTTTTTTTGGGGAAGAGCTATAATTTGCAAAATCGGAAAATAAAATTCGACCTACTACGTCCATGATTTTATTATTAGCTTCAGCGATAAAAAAAACCGTACTCAAATCGATAGGTACACAAAAACCAGCAAAATTCACACCGTTATCGTGTTGATTTTCGTAGCTCACTGAACCTTAGCTTAACTCGATTTTTCCAGGAAAATTACTCGACATAAATTTCGCGTATCCGCTCTTGTTATCTTTTCGTGTTTAGCGCCATCTACGCAGCGACGCGGGAACTAGCTCGCAATACGGTTGCTAGTGGAAAGCGGGGTTGCTTTTTCAGTGCGGCGTTTATTCAGAGCGACAAAGGACGATCACGAACTTTTCAACATTCTGTTAACAATAAAATGGAAACTTATCAATCACTGTTATCGTTAAAATGCTGGTCTAATGAAATAAATAAGTTTAAAAATATTTTTTTCATGCCTGAAATTAATATAGACTTACTTTTAACTCTGTTATGAATAAAATTAAAACATCAGAAATTAATTAACATGTTTCCGTGGGTTAAAATTATTAAAACATTTTAATTTAATTTATGTTACACTGTTTTTTAAATTGCGAAAACCTTCAACCAATCTACGCATAAAAACATAAAATAAATTGATGCCTGCAAAAAGGTGAACGCGGTGGCAGAAAATAGGACATAAAATGCGTGTGGCGAATTAAATTCAGACCTTTTTGTGTTTTCAATAATAAAATACACGAGTAATGAGACCTTCAAATTTCACGGAATGAGCCTAACATGTGGGTTTTCGTAAACAAAATAAAAGCTAAATAAATTGAGCCAAAACAGTCACGTTTATATTCGTGAATAAACAATTGAATCATTATTTGAAACATACGAGTAAACTACTAATTACGAGTAATACGCAATTACTGTCAGCTGGAAATGTTATTTTTAAAACTTTGCTTAATCTTGAATTTAATTTTTGTAAGTAAATTTTATTTATTAATTTTAACCTAACCTACCTTAAGGTCTTTATGGATGATTTACACGTATTAAGTAATTATAATAATACAATAGGTAGGTTTAGGTCCTTAAGGCTGATTTACAGGTATTAAGTAGGTAATTATTTTAACTTGCAACTTGCTACTAAATTCTGTGTTTACATGCAATTAATGGCTTAAAATTAAGTTAAAATTTACTTAACCACTACGTGTAATTAATATCAGCCTTTAGTAGATCCTTACTTCTGGCAGTGAATTACGATTTTTATTATTTCATCAATTTTTCAGACTGAATGTCTCAAACCTACACCTTCTACCTTTTTACAGCAAAAAAAGCACATAAGAAAAACAAAGAAAAGGTACAACAAGCCTGTCTTTTGAACATTTGTAAACCAAATAATAATATGAACATCATACAATATACAAGAAGCTCAAGAAATACTTCGAAATGATACGAAAAACATTAACTTAAATGCCGTAACTAAGCTAGGCTTTCATTTTGATACTTGAAACGTTCTGTGACAAAAAACTTAACATACATTTTTCTTTGTTGTATTTTACGAAGCCTGCGGTCCTTATGATATTGTATTGTGTAATATTCTATCCGTCTTTTCAAAGAAAAAGGATGCCAGAAAATTCTGTATTTTTTATGATCAGGCTTGCTCAGATAATATTTTTTAAATTTTGTTGTAATTTTCAAACATGAGAGTTATCGTAAAAATAAATTTTTTTTTTCTGGATGAAATATTATTCAGTCAAGAAAAAGCTTTGTGTGACCTCATTAACTTCTAATATCAAAATCATTTACTATTTCTGTGGGGTTACTAGAATCAGTTAAAGTTATATTTCTTTTGGATGTAGGTATAGATGTCGGTCGTACTTTAATTGCTTTATTGGGGCAAATCGTGTAGCTACATATTTATGAGCAGCGGACCATTTCATGAAATGTCAGTTACATCATGAAGTGATCATCTCAAGATCTGGGCACAAAGTTTATTCTCAATTTCTTAAAATTTAACAATATTAACTTTCCTCATCCCTAACTGAAGAAAATCATCATCATCCGGGCCTCTTCAAGGCGGGAGTGAATAGGCACTTACAGGGCAGATATTATGTACCATCCTAGACTGCATCCCACTTAACATCAGGTGCGATTGTGGTCAAATACCTGCCTTGTTATGCATAAAAATTAAAAAAAAAAAATTTCAGCAGCCACAGGACGTCAACTGCTGAATATAGGCCTCCCCCAATGATTTCCATATCGCCCGTTTGGTAGCGGCCTGCATCCAGCGCCTTCCTGCTACCTATATTTATTTATTTTTATTTAAGAAACACACATAACATAACACATGAGATAAGATTAGAAGAAATTATTTCTTCCCTTATTTACTTTTGTCACAAGGTAACTGAAAATCTTGTTGGGATGAAAATGATCTAGGTGCGAAAAACCTAAATCCTACAGGATTTTGATACCCAATCCAGCTTGAGGAACTGTGTTTAGTTTAAGATCGATATGTAAAGCGATTCACATAAAGGTTCAATGAAACCGTTCTCTTCGAGGCACCCTCTCACCGATTTATGTTGATATTGTGTGAGATTGAGTGTGTGAAACGCGAAGTAGAGCGACAGAAAGGTACATGTAAATGAGCGAGAGAGGTGATGAATGGGAACGATTTGTAAGAGAGACTACGTTGATAATATTAGGGTCTACATAGACTCTCTAACCTAAGCAGCGATTTAGACGCCTTCAGAAACTACGCACACAAGGTACAAAAAAGTTTCATAATCATCATGTAATCAGACTGCACGAGAAAGAAACTCCAATTTACCAGAGGCTGCAGGCCGCTACCAACCGTGCGATGTGGAAGTCATTGGGGCAGGCCTATGATCAGCAGTGGACGTTCTGTGGCTGAAATGATGATGATGAAATAGATGATTTGGCCTCCCAACGCTTGATAAGGCAAAAAACTTTTAGTGTTACAGTTGCTAATTGCAATCGTAAGTAGCTTTATTTGTTAGTGACCACAATTATTGGCAATAAACGCAGGGTGTCAGGACAACGCGATTACTAACTGCCGACGAAAAGTAGCACGTCTGCTATGGCCCTTAGATATGAATGATGGGGCGTCAGAAGGGTAATAAGTAGGAAAATGAGACATTCCTTAGTGCCTTTATCGCGTGTAAATTCAAATTAGATTATAGTGGCTGATCTTGGAAACGCACGTCACTCTTAAAACGTATGAATATTTGTGCTCTATCTAAGAAATAGTTATCGACCAGTGACGTCATTAATACTACGTAGTTAATGCGTAGTAAACTATTTCCACAAGGATTTCCTCAATCATTTATTGAGGAAACTGAAATTCTGAAATAAAAATAAGTTTTGGTAGGTGTCGTCTGAGACCGGGTCATATAGTATCATCTCTACAATATACTTTTTATCACGCAAACAGAACCAGGTATTTTTTATTAAAGTAATAAAATCTGTGATGGGATTAAGTATCTAACGTAGACAATTGTAATTTATTAAGCCCCCTCATTTGCCTACGTGAACAATAAAAAGCCGGCAAAGATTTATGGTAGGTATGGGTAGTTTATCTCCCTAGATCATTGGTCCCCAAACTTATTTGAGACGCGCCCCCTTTCGACCATACAAAAAATTCCGCGCCCCCCCTCCTCAATTCAAGATTATTTATAAGTCTTATCGAGCAGTCTGGAATGCATTCTCTCAGCGTGCAGCGGTCGCAGGTTTCTTATAATTATGTACACAGATGGCCCGCCCCTCCTTTTAAAGGGGGCGCGCCCCCCACTTTGGGAACCAATGCCCTAGCTAGATGATCAATTTACTAATGTTTCCTTGTTTACTGTAGATTCTTAGAAAAATTTGGCTGTTTTTTGCTAAATTGGGCAGTAATTTACTACCAAGAATCATGATGTCAAGGTAAACATTGTAGAATCTTATCTACTTGTAATAAATGCTCTTTTACAACTAAAATGTGTATTAGCTTTCAACACACACACAAAACGGAAATTTCCTGTTTTTCCAAAGAGTTTGTTTACCAATCGGATTCAATAACACCACTTAAGTAGTTACTCGCCTTATTCATTTCAGAAAAACCATTTATCTTACAGGGTTTAAATAAAACTTTTTAAGAGTAATTAATTGATGCATTCATCATCATCATTTTAACCATAGGATTTGCTTTCAGGGCCTTTCTGCAACCTTAAGGTCGCCTGTACAATGCATTACAACTATCAAATTATTGCGTGTTTTTATGTATCTAACTACTCATAACTTTTTTTTCTAATCTAGTAACCAGAAATCAAATTAATCATGTATTAACGTCCAAAATAACAACAACAGGAATCTATTCAGTAATGGTAATTGATTAGCCATTATAGGTAATTCAATTTAGTCATGCTTCAACATCAAAAACAAAATTCTAAGGGTGGGTTGCACCATCTTACTTTAACTTTGACAAACGTCAAAACTGTCTGTCAAACTCCATACAAAAAGCACCGGTTGTCGTCATAGTTACTGTTAAAGTTAGGTGGTGCAACTCAGCCTTAAATCATTAACATTAATTGACCCTCTTTCGTAATAACCGCGTAAGTTCAAAAATTCCCATTCCCATGTTTCCCCAATCGATTCCCGTGACCCCAAATATTCCACTCGTTCGGAGTTTTACACCGGGTCAATATTCGATACATAAATCGGTACACTCTGGGGGCTTGTTATCTATCCTTGTTTTAGTGCAGGGCTCGAGTGTGCTTTATAGTGGTACGGACGGACGTAAACTATTTTTTATATTTAGATATTTTTATATTGCCGCTGAATTTTGGTTGAGATTTGGGATGACAATGGAGGAATGTGTATTATGGATGGTAAACTTTTGAGCGTTGTTCTGTCGTATAAGATTTATCTTTATGAACATCAGATGGTATACTATTATGTAATTTCTATAATATTTCGACCCATTGGATTGGATAATGCATTAAAGACGAATAAAATAGGCAAAATGATGACGTAATTTTAAAATGACTGTTACACGTTCAACGAATTAGCAATCAATCAACCACAGATATAAGGTGTAACTTACTGTGAACAGTTTTTATTTTAAATCTACAGATGTAAAGGTATCAAAACTATTGATTAAAATTTTCGTCACTCCATTTCAGTTCATTTTCTCAACGGGTTAATATAGGAACTACTCAATAGTGCTTTATGGTATCAATCCGTAGTATTGATAGTTGACTTCTTCTTCTTCTTCTTCTTCTTTTCAGCCAAATGACGTCCACTGCTGGACAAAGGCCTCCCCCAAGGTTTTCCACAATGAACGGTCCTGCGCTGCCCGCATCCAGGCTCTTCCCGCGACCTTTACCAGATCGTCGGTCCACCTAGTAGGAGGCCTGCCCTGGATAGTTGACTATTTATCGAATATGAAGGAATATGGCCCTAGAAACTTTAATACGCGTCTTCAAAAGCCATTTCGGGTTGTCCAATCGTACTTTGATCCTGATTATTCGACACTCCAAATGATAAGACCAAAATGGAAGATATTTCCTTGTAGATTTTATCAAAGGAATATGCTTTACTAAAAATTAATTGGAAACGCCGGAGAACTTGATTCATACTGGATTTATAAATCAGGAATGAATCGTTTTTTATTATTTGATGTCAAAAATCATAACACAAATTCTCTTCATTCTGATATGAAAATGTTTATGACAAAAACTTAATTATTGTACCGAGCAGTTAAGTATACGGCTAGTCGCGTTCTATAGTTTACTAGCTTTTGCCTGCGTCTTTGCCCGCATACCTAGCTACTAAAGCTTCACCCACACCAACGCTTGCAGATCGCCATCGTCGACGCGATAATAAAAGGCCGATGACAGGTCGCGCGATCTATGACAGTTCTCGCGACCTGTCATTGGGCCTTTGATCACGCCGTGATCGCGCCGACGAGGGCGATCTGCACGCGTTGGTATGGTTGAAGCATAACGCGACTAACTTGACACTCTTTGTTGTTAATAGCATACAAAAGTTATTCTGATGTATAAACAATAATAATGTTAAGTTTGAGTTCAGTAGATTTTGCGCAAAGAGTAACAAACATCCCATCCATCCTCACAAACTTTCACATTTACAATTTTAGTACAATATTATTATTAAAGTATAATATCATCTAAAATATTTCATTCACTCAAATGCAGCTACTATAAGCTACTATAGAACTGCGAAATTAGTTCCGTCTGTTATACAACACAAACTAAAGACTGATGTAGCATTTAGTTCGAACTGAAATGTAAGTTTCTGTAACTCCGGCTGTAGCTTCGCCCATTGGCTTTAGAGACGGCTCATGAATGGTTTAAGCCGGCTTAAGACAAGGTCACAGATTATAGGTCAGGCCCCTAGACAAATTAAGATTCGTGATAGAATCTATTTCTGGATCGATTCGGTACCTAAGTCTATTTTTAACCTCAATGCAAAAAGAAAAGGAATAACGCCCGTATTTACAAACATTACTACGAGGTCTCACAGCTCACGTGGACGCACAGGGTGACACATGAACCAATCACAGAGCTATACTCAACGCTGTGCGTTCGATTTGTTGCTTCACTTAAGCAAGCATCGTTTGTGAATATGGGCGTAAGTGTTTGATACTGTAAGTATGTGTGTGTCTATTCACACACATACTTACTATTTAAATCCTTTGTATTTGAAGACTGATATAATCAAGATGGCTATGGGATTGGTCTTATTACAAAACATTATAGAGAAATCGTCAATTTTATAAATTTTGTAGAGATTAAATTCTCAAAACTCTATTCAATTGAAGTCACTATTACAGCTCTGCTTTCTAGTATTAACGATCTAAAATAATTAGGTACTACCTAACTGTCAAATCAGGTTTAACTGTAATCCAACAAACCAAAGATTGACGTAGAATTTAGTTTGAGCTTAAATCTAAGTTACCATAGCTCTGGCTCGAGCTACGCCCGTTGCCCTTAGAGACAGGAACGCTTAAGCCGGCTTACGGCTGGGTCGCAGATAGGGTTGCCACAAAGGCCGGACTCGGTGCTTAATTTGTCGGCCGTTTGGTGTAGTGATTCAGAGCGGACTACTATGCCGAAAGGCCCCGGTCACGATTCCCGGCCGGGCAGAAATTGAAAAGATGAATTTTAATTTCTGTGACGGGTCTGGGTGTTACTATGTCATGTAAAATATGTATGTATTTACAAAAAAAAGTATTTAACTACGTTCATATCCATTGTCTAGTGCCCATAGTACAAGCTTTGCTTAGTTTGGGACTAGAAGCGTAATGTAAAATGTCCAAGAATATTTATTATTTATTTAATTTGGCCGTACATTTAACCCTAAACGCCTTTTTTGCCACGCCAATTAGTATCATCAACTTCCAATCGATAGCCCAATATCCTGATACGCGCATGTGTGTTTCGACTGGCGCGGCAGCCACATAAAAAGCCTGACAAAAGCCGGACAGGCTGGACAGATCTTTTTGCCGGACAAGTCCCTAAAAAGCCAAGCATATCCGGCTAAAGCCGGACACCTGGCAACCCTAGTTGCAGATTAAAGGTCAGGAAGCCAAAGTGGCAATGGGATCTTTCATCTATAAAAGAGGTTATTGGAGATAAAAAATTACTTTCCCTAAGAAAATGTCTTTAATCCACTCAATTAAGGAAAAGTACCTGTCGATAAAAAGTCTTGAGTTTTATGAGCAGCGAGATCTATTGGTAATTTGATAATTTTTCGCTGACTGTAAGTGACGTTTTTCCAAAAGCTGCTAAAATATAGCTTAAAATTATTTTCAAAACATAGTCTCTAAACGCTTTGAAAAACGTTATCCTTTAGCTACAATGGTTGAAGTAACTAGCAAGTTTTTACCGTTACCACCCTAAATTAAAATTCTATTTTGCAAACATTGCACTGAAATTTGGCACTCAGATAGTTATTATGGTGTCCATTAAGAAAATATTCTATTTTTTTTAAGGGTTCAAAATTGTATACGCACGAAGCAGTGGAAAAAAGCTAGTCTAGTAAATGAATATGAGAAAACAAGTTTTAATACCAACGATAAAGTCCCTACAACGCGCGTGCATACAAAGATAACCTATATCCGGGTCAGTGACCTCTCCTACTACGGGACTGTTCCCACCTCTCGTTCCCACCGCTGCAACTCCTGTGTAGCCAGGATCTACCGCTTGACCGCCAATCAAAGAAACCATTGAAAGTCAAGTTTGCCGATGGGGCAGCAAGGTTCTGGTGTGGAGGCCACCCACAAGGTGGACAGACGACATCATAAAGGTAGCAGGAAGGCGCTGAACGCAGGCCGCTACCAACTGGGCAACATGGAAAGCATTGGACGTCCTATGGCTGATGATGATGATTAAAGTATTACTACTAATCTTCTAACTAAAGCTTGTTCTAATCCTAAGGACGCTAACAGTGGCCTATTTTAAAAGTCATCCTAAACCAGTTTTAATGGCCGTTTTTAGTTTCAGCCAAATGACGTCCACTGCTGGACAAAGGCCTCCCCCAAGGATTTCCATAACGACCGGTCCTGCGTTGCCCACATCCAAGTTCTTTGACTTTCACCAGATCGTCTAGATCTGTTTACCATTTAACTATTTTACCTATTTACCGATTTATCCCTTATCACCATGTTGAACGCATGAATCTCATTTTGTCAAAGAAATGTTTCGCGTCCTCCGGGAACTGTGTATCGGATAAAAAGCAATCTATAAAGGAACACTTGGGAATAGTCTAGCTTTTTATTTGTGAAAGGATTTTCCTTACACAGAGTAATACCTATTTTGGCCCAGTGCAGTTTGAAGTACCAATATAAGGAACGTTATTGTATAATGTTTTCTTGGAACGCTCTATTACTTTGCATGTTATAACATACATCAACTTATTTTAATAAGTTGTTGTTGTTTTAAGTTGGGTGCTAAAAAGTCGCAACCGCCATACCTAGCCATGCTTTAAAAAATTTTTGTTAAAATTTTTGGAATGTTTAATCTATTTTCAAACACAGAATGTCTAGATAGTAAGCTGGTATCGTACTTACGCAACTTTTGATTACCTGATTTCATTAAACCTCTGACTCCAGCAGTGTCATAAATGTATTAATGTGATGCTAATGACATAATCGTAAATATCACTTAACGGGCGCAAAAGTTGAAATGATCAAAAGCAAACAACACAAAATTTCATCCGCGCCCTTAATTCCTGCTGAAGATACGCACGCTCCATCAAAAACGTTGAAAAGGCGAACATTAATAAAGGTAAAAATTGTTGGCAAGCGAAACAGCCTATCTGCCTGCGCCAAGATAACTTCAATGGCACTAATCTCGCGTTGACGCGCTATCAAATGAAATAACTCATAATTTATCTCGGAGGAAAATTGCTACTTCTTGACATAAAGTAAAATTGTGCAGTAAGTTAGGTACGCAATTTTTTTCTCAAGTAGGTTCTATTTGAGATCACACACACGCTAGCGATCACACATTATGCTTAGATACTATTAATATACACTTCTGGACACATCTATTGGCCCACCTTAGAGTTTAGGTTTCGATAGCCACTACCGAAATATGATTGCTAGATTGAACAAAAACTGTTGAACCGTTAGTGTAAATGATTACGATTGTATGGCCACTGTATCGCATACCTGTATAATGGCTTTAGAATACGTTGCTATACAGGCTGAGGAGTTGGTTTTAGCTTTTCGACGGCAATTGTATCGCTAAGAAGCTCTATAAAGGCGATGAAAGCTGCTTGTGTGCTAGTTGAGCGTACATTATGCAGCACGCAGCCGCGTTCACTTTGACCATAACGCATCCAGTATGGCAAATGCTTTAGCGCACCGCTATGGTGGCTATCGCTAGTATTGTGAAACCTACTGCGTTCGTTATGGGTGACCATTTCGATTTCGTTTAGTGCGCGCTGGCCCAATATACACCCATACATCGCTTAGGCCAACACTACGAAGCCATTTTTGCGTATTATTGGTAGCCGGCAGTCAATTGGTGAATCCCGACTAGCAATCCGCACTCGTGTTGCCAATCCTATTTTTTATTGTAGTGAGGCGTAAAGTTCATTAGGGCCCTCGCCCACGGCGACTTTTTGTCATCAGTCGACAGCATCGCTAATAACGCGCGTTAGTCGCATTTGCAACGCACTACAGAAGTGATGCCAACGCGCTACTATCGCGCTACAGCAGCGCGACTGCATCGCTTCAAAAAGTCACCGTGGGCGAGGGCCTTTATGTCTACAGTAGGTTTTTTTATATTAAATAAACGTTCTCAAACTTAATACGGAGTTTTTCTGTAAAAAATAATTAGGACTTTGGTAGGTAATCTTAAGACTGAGTTGCACCATCTTACTTTAACTTTGATAAACGTCAAAAATCTGTCAAATTCCATACAAAAAGCACCGGTTATCGTTATAGTTACGATCAAAATTAGGTGGTGCAACTCAGCCTAAGACATTATTTTCTGGACAAACCTAAAATTTTTAATCCTCATAAGAA
This sequence comes from Ostrinia nubilalis, assembly GCF_963855985.1. Lineage (NCBI taxonomy): Eukaryota > Metazoa > Arthropoda > Insecta > Lepidoptera > Crambidae > Ostrinia > Ostrinia nubilalis. The sequence goes on from NC_087101.1 coordinate 2,520,974, forward strand.
ATATAATTTCCTTTTATTCTAGCGCGTTAGCCATCTTGCGAAATTGCTTACCACTGGTGCAATGCAGGTAATAAGGCAAGTTAAAGTACTTTCGTGAAAAATATACTTTACGCTTATAGTTGGAAGGATATTGTTCAACCACCTCTGAACCACTAGGTTGGCTACCCACGATTCGGACGTAATTAGCAAAGGAATAAACACCTTGTGCTAATTAAAATTAAAGTTTATTTTGCCGGCAGCGGTTAAGTTTTTAGCGAGGCGAGGTAAAAATAAATTAATTTCAAGCTTTTTAAGTGTTATATTCGAATAAAACGGTACATTGTCTTCGCATTTGTTACAGGTAATTCGTTTGTTGTATGATGCATTTATTAATTTTGCGAAAATAATATTATTAGCCGTATGATATGGGGCTATGTTGAGAACAACCACAATGTATGAAAAATAGCTTTGTGTCTCGCAAAGCTTCTTCGCTTCAAATTAAAATGAAACCACTTTCCAAAAGACAATTACATTTGAATATGTAAAAATATTCTACTCTATTTCTTGACAGTGAAAATGTATCTTTTTATTAAGTGCCCTGAAAAAGGGCCTATACTTACAAAGGATTCGAGATTTTTCAGGCGTATACTTACAAAGAATTCCTTTCTTCAAGGTTATTTGAAAATTTTATCAAAGACTCATTCTATACGCCCGTATGTACACGCCTTTACATAAAAAACGGAAAATTACCAAGACCAAGGCTACATTGCCTGTATCCGCTCTCCAATTTCCAGGTAAAAAGTAAACATAATACTTTTTGCGTAAAAGAGAATAAATTTTAATGCGTCGAAACGATTTCGCCAAGGGTCCTATTATTTCAGGACAGAATTTAATTAGCCCTACAAAGTGGGGTGGGATAAGATCTCGTGGTGCGTTGTTTTGGCATCTGTGGGAATCTCTAAAACATGCTTTTGCTTTTAGTTTGTGCCTTTTGGGGCGTCAATTGCGAAGACACGGGCAAAAGTAAGGTGTGTTTAGAGTGGGCATTCTGAAAGTCCATTACATTAAACATACCCAAGGCTTACCTTGGTAAGTACTTATACTTACTTAACGTGATGCGTGAAGGCTGTATTGCGTAACAAACAATGTTTTGAGTATATTCTCTTAAGAAGAGTCCTTAGTAACACTAAACTCGCCGACAGCCCGGTAGCTTGATGTCGGCGGCTTTATTTCAACAGAACCATGTCGACGACTTAGACTTTTTGATTTGGTGTGTAGACAGATAGATGTGCAACACTTCAGAGTCCCGGATATGACATTGACAGAAGGTGCTACTAACACACTGAGTTATCAGTTCCAATTTTTGCCACGTTGGACAACACTGAAGTGTTCCATTAATGTGAAGTGACATTTACAGGAGGGCGTCAATGGGTTATTTTAGTTACAATTTATAGGAGGTGTTATAGGAACTGCCCCATATTTATAGGAGGGCTCTACCATCAATGCTGGGTTATTAATTCCAATTTTTGAGACTTGACGCTTCAGTTTTGTTGGACTATACCTAGATATTGTCTGCGGCGTAGCTTGCTTGAACTTCGATCTGTCAAATAAACTCTTTATTAGACGCTTTTCAATTCTTTAACATTATTCATTATTGTCGCAAATTGCTCTCTTTTTTTATAAAAAACCTTGTTCCTACAAGCTACTTTCTCCTCTAAAGCTATTTAATGGTCTAACATTAATTCTGTAAGCCAGTTTTTATTAGAACTGTGATAATGAAAAAAGTAAACAAAGTGAGTAATCTGTATTTTTTTTACCAGGAACACCGATTACTTCACTTAACTTCAGTCAAATTGTAATCTTTAACACCGTGATCCAATTACTTCGATTGCGAGCAATTTGAAAGAACTCTTCTTAAATTGATTTACTGAGAATTCGTTCACTGTAGGTAATTTTATTTAATGTTTTTTCCTTGATTTTTCCACTCCAAATTGCATATTATACTAATAATGGTCCGTTACCACGGCAATCCAGTTTTCCAGAATCCCGCAAAACTGGTCGGTCAACTTTTTGCGGGACACTGCAAACAGGATGTATCCGTGGAAACAAGCCCTAACTCTATCAACCAAATGCCAAAAAGAACATAAGGCACGTTATAGATCGTTTCATCCACGAAGACGCGCCCCACCATTCTTCCGCTTATGTTAGAGTGTTATCGGTACACGCTAAATTATCCATGACTGCACACGCACACTACAATAATGACGCTCGGATTGCTCGGATCAAACTCCCCGCACTCCTTGCTTCCCTCGACGAAAAATTGGTGGGTCGTTTCTTAGTGGATGAAACGATCTATATACAAAAATGAATACCTACAAAAATATATTGACTTTTTCAACATACTAAGTATGTTTATATCCGTTGTCTAGTACCCATAGTACAAGCTTTGCTTAGTTTGGGACTAGAGGCGCAGTGTAAAATGTCCAAGGATATTTATTTTTATTTTTTTTTATACGCATTAATTACCTACCCCCAAACTAAGCAAACAATACGTTTTGATATACGTACTCAGGGATCTATTCTGGGACCATTGCTCTTCACTATTTATATTGATAATATACGTGAATTAGACTTGCATGGCCATATTACATTATATGCCGATGATACATGTCTATTCTATTTCGGATCTGACATAAATAATATAATTACAAAGGCTCAAGAAGACCTAAATAAACTGTTCTTGTGGTTCAAATATAATCTCCTTACAATAAATGCATCAAAAACTTGTTTCGTAATATTTAAGGCAAAAAATAAAGTAATAAAACCATTTCAATCTCTAAAAATAAACAATATTGAATTGAAACAAAAGAATTGCGAAAAATATCTTGGCCTTCGAATAGATAGCGGCTTGACGTGGAATGCACAAATCGAGCACGTCAGAACGAAACTAACGTCTCTCATTGGCTCTCTTAAGGGAATCTCTCGGTGTATCCCGCGTTGTCTACGATACACTATATATAACTCTCTTGTCAAATCGCATCTACTATACTTATTGGAGATTTGGGGTGGTGCTGGTAAAACAAAATTGGCTCCACTTCAAGTAATGCAAAACAAAATTATAAAAATACTTTTTCAATATAACCGCTTAACTTCAACTGAAAAAATATATAATGATACTAAATTAATGAACATCAAGCAATTATATACCTATACTACCTGCATACTAATAAGAAAAATTTTAAAAAGCTCTTTCCATACTAGTATAACCTTAACTACAGCTAAAAACTTTACTAAACGAAGCGCTCGCCGAGCCAGTTTTCTCGTACTACCCAAAGTAAGAACAAATTATGGCAAAAAAATGATCACTTTTGAAGGAGCGCAACTTTATAATAAAATACCCTCAGAAATAAAAAATGTAAGCTCATTTAGTGGATTTAAAATTAAACTTGCTCAACATATTTTAGAAAGTACCTAAGCATTTGGTTATAAAAAATAAAATAAAATAATACGAATGCACTAAATGAGTACCTACCTATGAATAAAATAAGCGTTTTGAACGATCTATTTAAATACTCATGTAAATGATGTTCTCATGTAAGTGACTATTTGTCTTTTTTGAGAATAAATTTCTTTAACCATTACTCGTACCTAAAGGTTTATAATCTCGCTACGAATTCTCGCGATTACCACACTATTATTTGTCCCTAGAGGGATTGGAGCCGACAACCGCCAGGCATTATTTTAGGCAAACCACCAGGCGGCTTTCATCGAATCGAATCAAAACAGGAAAATGAAACGTAATCACTTACTGGGGTGGACAGTCCAGATTTCACAGGATAGATAAATCAATCTATGGGTATTACACCCCCCATATAGATAAATCAATCTAGGGGTACATAACACTATAGAGAAATCAATTAATGCTGGATTTCTATATTCAATCCTAATCCAAATTATACGGATTTGGATTGTCAACTGTCAAATTTTAATATGTTTTTGGCCAAAATAACTGCGGTTTTTGATGTTTTTACATTTTTATATTGTTTATAAGACTATTTAAACAATATTAAAGTGTAAATGCATCGAACATTTTGGAAATATAATCTAAAACTGAATTCAATTTGACAGTTGTAATCCGGATTTGGACAAGGATTAAATATGGGAATCGGGCGTAAGAAATTATACACTTCATAGTCACAGTCATAAATGTTTTTTGCATCTTGTTGGTACATTTGGATCTTAAATAATAAGACAGAGTCCCGAAACATGGCAGGGCCATGCAACAATATTATAGGTACTAGGTAGTTATTATACATAAAAATATTAAAATCTAAATTATCAAAATAACAATATTATAGACAATGCTTAAGGATATTTATTTATTTATCTAGAGTTGAGATCAAATAATTCTTTTAGTGTTATATTATTTAGTGTAATGGGTCAGGTTGGTAAAAACTTTAAAGCCAAAGAACAAGATGCGTTGCGGCGACGGTGTGACGCCGGAGCGGTGTCGCTGCGTCGTCTTACATAGAAATATCTGTGGCGGGCACACGAGTGCCGCACGACACGATACATACGAAGAAATCTGTGCGGTACGATGCCGCAACGCATCGTGTGCTTTGGCCCTTATTGTAATGTACTGGCACTAGGCTCTAGATTTTCACGACAAAATTTTGTTTGAACCTTCAAGGTGTGATTTCTGAAGGCCCATCAGTATCTACTGCTTTCTTTAAACTGATACTGCAGCATATTTTCTCCTATCTTATTTTCCTACTATAATACGTATCTTAGTGAAAGCTTTGTTACGTAAAACAGGCTAAGAAATCCTGGTGTAAAATTTTAATTAATAAAAACAGGCAACTTTACTTTTTTTCTTTTCACGACAAAGGCCGCAGACGCTCTGGAAAAAACAGATGCAATATAATAGGCTAATACAAAATACTATCACGTTTATTTTCCCCGTAGCCTGCCAAAAAATACAAGCGTGGCCTTTTTAACACGTTGAGTGCGAAACCAGGTCTATAGACCTTGTGTACGTCTCGCTTACCGTGCGGCTAAGAAAATTATAGTCTTCCTTGTCGTGCGAAAGGCATAACTTCAATTGGGTCCGGTGTAGGAAAGTGATGAATATATATCTATGATGTATTTTTAAAATAGAATCCAATGATGTACCTACCTTAATACCAGGTTTTTAGACCTGGTACCGCACGGAAGTAATAAAATGTCTTCACAATGCGAAACCAGGTCGAAGCACCTTGTACCCTGCGCACCTGGTACCGCACCCCACGCTAGCTTCGTGCAGCCAGTGTTGCCTCGCATTCGTAAGAAACGCACATGTCGACATGGCGTCAAGAGAAACAAACAAAATCAAAACTGCAAATTGATTATAATTTAATTTGCTACACGATTTATTGCTAATTTAAATAATGTTTTTCGTGACAAACATTTGAAGTTGTAACTAATATGTTTTCTTTAAATATAGCTTATTTAAGTATTTATGCACGTATGTCTCATTTGTAAAATATTTAGACTAAATTATTAAAACCTCTTTGTTTGTTACTTTTTTAAATTTATATTAAAACTTAATTTAAATTATCGATATTTGTATTTCACATCCCTAGAATACCCACCAGACTTCCCTACTTCAGTGCGGCACAGGGTGCATAAGCCTTGTATTTTGAAAATAGCTATAATTTTTATACTAAACAAGTTATTCAGGAACGCCTTCAGGTGTATGTCAATAAATGCATTATTATTAATATTCAAAGAAAAAAAACACAATATCTATTAACATGAAGCCAAAAATAAAATTAATATATCTTAAATATTACAAGGTCTTTAAGCCTTGTGCCGCCACAATGTAAGTTTTAATACCAGGTTTACTGACCTTGTACCGAAGGAATGGAAAGTATTAGAAAGTTACTGCCGCAGCAAAGGTGTTAAATAAGCGTATCATACCTTTTATGTGTACGCTCGAAAATAAGAAGGGAAAATATACGAACCAAACACGTGTACGGCACGATACACACGATTAAACGAAACAACTGCAACGTAAAAAACTGTGAAAATGTCTGTGCACTCGTGTGTGCATGGAACAAATATTACATTCGCGGACTTGCGCGTTGGTTTTTATCAAGTTTCAGCGCGAAAACTGGTGGCGATATATTTAATTTTGGCTTGTCGAAAGCCTTTTATGCTTGGGACATATTTTCATTTTGATAGGACGTGCGTTTGGAGGAGGCCTTTGTCCAGTAGTAGACGTCATTTAGCTGAAACGAGACCGTGCGTGTACTAATAGGTATTATATTTCCTACTAGTTTTCCGCCCGCGGCTTCGCCCGCGTGGAATTTTGTCTGTCACAGAAAAACAATATCGCGCGCGTATTTGCTCACCGTTTAGACCTACCCTGGACTACGACAAACATTTTAAAACCAAAATCAGCTCAATCGGCCCAGCCGTTCTCGAGTTTTAATCAGACTAACGAACAACAATTCATTTTTATTTATATAGATTAGTAACATAGATAGATATCGGTAGCTGTGCCTTAAATAAAATAAGTAAAACAAAAAGAAGAAGACTTAATTTCAACTTAAAAGCCGCCATCACCATATCTTATGCAGTAAAAAAAGTTTATGTTTTTTGTAATAACACTGTTAAAGTTGTCTATTTGTGTTGCAAAAAAGACTAATTGTCTACAACTAATACACTTTTTGTAATGAAATACTTTTGTAATGACCAGTGTAATTAAGAAAAACCGGCCAAGTGCGAGTCATACTCGCGCACTGAGGGTTCCGTACCATTGATTTATGAAATTAAAATTATTATTTTTTATTTAAGTTATTAGTATGAAAGATTACGCGATAATAAGCGGTTTACGATTTACGAGGTATAAAAAAAAACTACTTACTAGATCTCGTTCAAAACAATTTTCGTTGGTAGTATTTATAGTAATGTACATCATGTTTTTTTTTAGATTTTTCATTTTCTTATTTTAGAAGTTAGAGGGGGGGGGGGACCAACTTTTGGCTACGGAACCCTAAAAAGAGCTAAATTCTTTGTAACAAAATGGTCTAGACTTTTTTCAACATTCATCTTCGTCCCTCGTAGGTTCAACATTCCTCTTAAAAATACCTGTAGAATTTGACGAAAATAACATTGACTTTTTAATTAAAAATAAGTAAACCAGCGTTTCGGAATTTCAGTTTTCTTTCTTTTGAAAGTATTAAATTCTTGAAACTTCTTTTTGAGAACCAATTTTACTTAGAAAAAGCGAATTAGTTTTTTTACGTAACGGAAAATTAAAATTAAGTTAATCGGTATAATAAAGAGTCTTCCAGTGAATTGGCCTATACTACGTTTAGCCTGGACTTAATTTTCAAATATTTTTTCTTCCGATAACTGAATTTTTTTCGTTCACAAACGATGCTCGCTTAAGTGAAGCAGCAAATCGAACGCACAGTGTTGAATAGTTCTCTGTGATTGGTTCGTGTGTCACCCTTTGCGTTCACGCGCACTGTGAGACCTCATAGTAATGTTTGTGAATACGGGCATTAATTACTTTGAGAGGTCAAGCGTGAAAGGCACATTCAGCGTCTAAGTTTCGCTTAGTCCTATGAATTGATACTAAATAAACATGTTTGGCAAAAAGAAAAAGTGATTCATCACAGCTGAGTTCGATCATCTCTTAAATCTCTTTCGAATAACATGACACAAAGTTTGAAATATCCCGCGATCGGTGGAGCATGAAGTATATCACCACACTCAAAGTTGGGTCATAACGTACATTAATGCCGTAGGATATACAATACACTAGCGGCCGCCCGCGACTTCGTACGCGTGGATCCCGTTTTACCCCCTTTTCCCGAATTTTCTTTGCTATAAACCTCACAGAGCCCGAGACCTTTCCAACGAATGCAAAACCGTGGAAATCGGTTCGTGCGTTCTGGAGTTATAGCGTCAGGGAGGAAAACCCGACTTATTTTTATATAGTAGATTAACGAAAAGTGAGAAATAAAAGCCCTAAGTGTGAGACGATGTTCAAAAAGAGGTTAGATTAATTATTTGTAGCATTCGAGTTCTAAGATATAAGAAAATAATACTTATAGATTTAGTTGTAGATTTATATAGCATTGTGCAATATACAGAGTGTCCCAAAAAGTAGTGTCAAGCTGAAGTCCAGAGGTAAAGCATCACTAGAGATACCAGAATTGCGGCTCGACACTACTTTTTGGGACACCATGTACGAGTATATAGCTCTTTTTCCTTGAGATAGAAAAAGGGAGATGTACTTTTTTTTTTTCAGAGTTAAGCTTAAAGCTCAGTATTTTTTGTTTCATATTTGGTACCATGCCTTTTGGTGATTCGCAGAGGTGTTGAAATCATTTTGTTACCTATTTACTGTTCAATAAGACACATTTTAGTTCCTCTGAGATATTATTATGTTACTTAGGTATGTTAGGGCAAAAGTAAAGAAATGTTACGTATTTAACCCAAGACAGACGAGCCATCTGATTGCTTTTATCTTATGTCTCTGTTTCGATACAGTATCGAATGATTTACAACGTTGCTGCTCCAAGATGTTTCCTTCCCGAAGAATACATGTATTTACTCATAGATAATCCAGTAAGGTGATCTGAGCTGGCAAGATGCCACGAGAACTCAAGTGTGCTCAAAGGCCCGATCTTTGAGTGTTATCTTGAGTCGGTATTGAGTTACAATACGCCCAATGAATGCCTCTGAAAGCCACAAAATTTTATTTGCCTTATCTTGTTTTAGTTTCTTTGTTTTTGTCCCCATTTTTCCAGTTATTGCCTCGTGCAGTATACTTAGTAGCCTGTCAAGTAAATAATGATTCAAATAATGATACCTTACCTACTTTAGTGAGACTTTGCGCAGACTTCTTGAGATAAATTAAAATGATGTTGTCCTGATTTATTTTAAGTAGGTTTCTACACTAATGTAGATTTACAAACACTTAGGCTGGGTTGCACCATCTTCTTCTTCTTTTATTTTGGCCACGACTTGGTTTTGAGAACCATGATTTCACCAATGTCACGTAATCAGCTTTGACACGGTTTACAGGGTTTATAAAATTCAAAAATATTTATGTTTAAAATGTTAAGCTAAATTATACTTTACCTTTAAGAAACGTCAAAAATCTGTCAAACTCCATACAAAAAACACCGGTTACTGATATAGTTACGGTTAAAATATGTTAGTGAAACTCATCCGTAGTGGTTATAATTATTAGGTACTACACATTATTGGTTGAATAGTTAGAGAATAAAACAAGTCGTCCCTATGTTAGAAAACTTTTGGTTCAAAACAAGTGATGTCAAACACAGCTAAAACGTCTCTGTGCTTTAAAAACGTATGGCAATTAAAAATCTAAATTTTTTCTCAAAGGTGACTTGCTTTGACTTTGAAGTTAACAATCCTCTAGCGGGAAATTGACCAAGTACTTGTAGCATTGCAAGTCTGGAAAATGGCTTCGGTCAGCCATTCAAGCGTATGTCACAGTGCAGGGATCTCTCAAAAAGCATTATGGCGCATCCATGCATGAGCGGAGCGTGAAGGCATCCCATCCTACTAATATTATATCGTGAGGATGCATGGATAGATCACAATGTTAATATTTCACGCAAAAACTACTGAATGGATTTTAATAAAGTTTTACGAGTCTTTCAGCGACTTAATTATTGTTTAGGTATACATCTTGATCATTATCAGGCAGGTAATTGTATCTCCATTACACAAGAAAATCCCTCTCTACTTTACCAGTGGCAAATGGAGGATTTGACCTACACCCTGGCCAGACGGGTTCAGGGGTCCTGATTTTTGGGGAGACTTAAAAGAAAGCCAAGACAGTAAGGAGTCGAAGTGGTCGCCATGGCCGAAATCGGTCTGATAATGATCATCATCACCAATTACAAGGAAAGTAGAGTTTTAAAACGATGGTGTTGATGATGATAAGAAGCGAGTTTCAAAATACTACGTGAATTAATACTTATAAATTAGGGTCGCTCATCCTCTGTATTTCTGTCAGTGGTGTTAAGTTAAGTATTTTTGTAGTTCAGTAGCTACGAGTTCCGTACAAAAACCTTTGAATGACTGTTAAAATTTGGGTGTGACCAGTGTTTTAGCTCCCCGTCAAATTCTCGATGCATGAACGCGGCCTTATCCTGTCGCAGCGGCTACCAGTTATTTCACGCGCAGTGCTCTCTAATTGCTTGAGTGCGAGACAATTTCGGATCGTTCGGTATGGTGTGCTTGATAAATGGCTGGAATGATCACTTGTAGGGTCACTTTGCCAGTTAGCGTCCATCGACACCCATTCTGTACGAGCGACGGATTGAAAATAACTATACCTAATGATACGAGCACTATCAAAACCTAATAATAACGACGAAGATATTATAACAGTTTGAATGTCCTATGATACTATTTGCCAATTTGCGTCTAAAAATTAAACTTATAACTTAATAAAAAAATGTGGAATTACTTTTCCTTGATGTCCCTTACAAAGGAACCTGTCAAGATCAGGAACAGGTAGACTTGTTATTTTTGTAACTTCTGAAAATTATAAGAAATTCAAAAGTTGGAATGTCCTAATAGCGCACCTGTTTCAATTAATAAGGTGGTATATTATGGCATACATTAAAACATAGTTAGATATGACTAAATACAACCGAGAGTTTGATATAGTTTAAATAAACCCCACGGCTTCTTACGAGGAGCATTAATACAATCATCATCAATACCTATCTATAAATAGAGAAGTAGGCAAAGACAAGAGGAAAACCCTTGATTTATGTGAAATATTATGTAACAAATACCCCACCGTTTCCTATGAAACTTCCTAATGCTCCAGACCTGTATGTACTAGCTGTGCCCGCGACTTTGCATGCGTGAAAAGAGTTTGAATATTTTTTTCTGTTTTTGCAACATTTTCATTGATGTTCCGCTCCTATTGATCGTAGCGTGATGTCAATGATTTAAAGCCATGCTCAATGAATCGAATATCCAAAATGTATGGAGTAGGTAAGGACTATCCAACACAAAAATAAATTTCAATTCGAATCGTACGTAGTTCCTGACTATCCAATCTTGTTGAAGCGGCGCTCCAGGAACTTGACCATCGCCGTAAGGTAGCACCCTATTGGTTTTCTACAAGCTACACTGCGGAGAATGTGCGAAAGAATTACACGAATTATTTCATCCGTCATCGGGGAACCAGGCGCAGGTAAGCCTACCATCCCTATATTGTTGACATTCCACCACCTCGCACTAAGCGTCTTGATGACTCTTTATAATGCGAACGGCTAGGGACTGGAATTTGTTGCCTGCTGCTGTCTTTCCTGAAGACCATAATCCGGGCCTTTTTAAGGCGAGAGTGAATAGGCACTTGCAGGGCAGATAATTATGTACCATCCTAGACTGCATCCCACTTAACATCAGGTGCGATTGTGGTCAAATACCTGCCTAACCTTGTTATGCATAAAAAAAACTTAATATTTTATCAAATCGAAAAAGTAGTTTTTGAGATCAGCGTGTTTTACCGGACAAACAAACTCTTTAGCTTTATAATATCAGTATAAATTATAGGGAATAAGTCAATTCAGCCATAACAAACACTTTCCTCTATTCTAGAATGGTTTCCAATAAATAACACTATCGGTGCCTTGGCCATCAGGCACTCAGCCAATTGGGCACTAAACGGTAGGTATATCACGGAAAGAATATTTGTATCACGGAAAAAAATATTTGTACTACGGATTTGTCGGATATTTACGATCGGATATTGAATTGACAATGAACTACATACGTTTTTGTTATTGGATTTCGTTATTTATTGCGAGAGGTTGTTATGTTATAAGTTTTAACGTGTTCGACCGTTGTCAAGACACGTCGGTTTGGTTTGACACAGGGAAGTCCATTCTAAGCTTCTCTCAACCTATTTTCTCCAGATTAAAGTTCTATTTATACAATAATATTCCTCTATGTAAAGCGACTGTGGCTCTTTTTGTAGTAAAATGTATGTTTTTGTAGTACTAATGATACTGAACTCACAAAATGACAAGAGTTTCTATTTAGGTGGACGAGCCGTATTTTTATTCAATCATTTTCAGATAGTCTAAAGGTGAGTATAGACCAGAGCATTCTTCTTCTCGAGCATTTCCATGTAACGTTTTTACGATTGGTACAATACAGGTAAAATGTGCGATGTTTTGTTCGTGAAAGGGTGATACACTAGAACATAACATAGAGCGGCTCGTTGTTCTGTTACAATTAAATGCGCTAATCTATACTCACCTTAATGTCTATTTTCTTTGACATTACAAGTGTAATCTCAAACTACGCTTATTTTGTCTTTCAGGCGACCATCTAACCTAGAAAATGTTTATTTCTGTATCAACTTACAAAGGTACTTCATTCATATTCAGATAGCTACTCGGTATCTATTAACAATCTCATCTCCACCGAAGCACCGATATCTTTGCTAATCGAGAATTTGAAAGTATAATTATATTTGCACTCGGAGATACGACCTTGTTTTGTTTCGGCACAAAGTAAAGAGATAACAGAAGCCCTCGTCGTATCTACATAAGGGATTTTGATGATCCTAAGAGAGAAATAAAAATCTTTTCATCATCATCATCTCAGCCATAGGACGTCCACTACTGAACCTATGTTCAGTAGTGGACGTCCTATGGCTGACCGGGTAACATGGAAAGCATTGGGAGAGGCATAGGCCTCTCCCAATGCTTTCCATGTTACCCGGTTGGTAGCGGCCTACGTCCAGCGCTTTCCTGCTACCTTTATGATGTCGTCGGTCCACCTCGTGTGTGGACGTCCCACGCTGCGTTTTCCGGTACGCGGCCTCCACTCCAGAACCTTGGTATGACTTAAAAATCTTTTGCTATGACTCAAATCGGTAGACCGACGACCTCATAAAGGTAGCAAGAAGACGCTGAATGCAGGCCGCTGCGAACCAGTCATTATGGAAATCATTGAGGGAGGCCTATGTCCACTGTTCAGCAGTGGACGTCCTATGGCAGATAATGATGATGATGATGACTCAAAAAACACTAAACACATTTAATATTTTGCTCGAAACACAGTAGTGTGGTAAAGTAATCACAATATAAGATTGTTTGACGTGATGTCCTTTAATTGAATTTTACATCAAAATTTATTAGTATTCAATATTTCAGTGCTTACCTTTAAGTTATTTGAATCTTTAATTGATATCACAACTGGTCTATACCTAACCAGATGAATAAATTTTCGCGAGTTTAATGCTTTGATGAGGCAGTACATTTTATTGTTCATCTTTTATAATCAATTTTCGTAATTTTAACTTGAACTTTCTCAAAATGTTCGTTTTCTAATAAACGTCTTTGCATTCTTGATTATCTTCGCTTATCTATTCATTGTATCTTGCTGTACTGATTGTATTTACTTTAGTGTATTGATTGGCTCAGTTTAGACATACAGGGTGACTCTGCAATCAGTGTTTAAATTTTTAAGAGCGACTCAGAATCAGTAACTTAATTGATTTACGTAAAGAAAACAATTTATTTGTATCATATTTATTTATTTTTATCAGCTGCGCGCGGTTTCAAAATTGGCACACAAACGTGGATAATTTACTTCATTCATAGAAAAATACGTACATACAGTTAACTGCAAAGCTCAATAGACATAATGGTGCGCGAAAATAAGCCTTATCCTTAACTTAAGATATGGGTACCCGAATACGAATTATTTTCAATTTTTTTTTGCGAAGACTACCACGATTAAGAATAATTAAGATAAAGTTTTATTGTCAAATCGATATAAATAGATACTGAGTCACCCAGTATACATGTACTGTGGCCACTCCTCGAAGCCTTGTCACCAACTGTTGTCGCCTATCACGTAGGCAAATAAATTACGCACCGAAACTTTCTGAGACAAGCGTTCAGAATAACATTCGAAATAGATGCGAGTCATGTGTGACTTACATTTAGGAAAAACGTGATACATTACCGTTAGGTATGATATTTTTTCAGAAAACTTCCTTTGAAGTTGACATTAGCTACGAGAAAAATCAGAGAGCTGAGCGAGAGTCATTTGTTTTTTGTAGAAAGAAGTTACGCGGTGGCGGTAGATAAAATGCACTTTTAGATTTCTTTTATCTTGAAATAATGATGGAAGTGAGTTCATTAGGGCTGACATTGTTTTTACCGTTTATTACAAGTTGAATCTATTTATCTTTCATCAGAGTTGCCTTGGCTTGACTCTAGAAGATGGAACCTACGAAATGAGATCTTGGGTTATTGAGAAATTGTCTCGTCGTGTCGACAACAAACCTATACAGTGTCAGCCTAAAACTCCGCTACAAGAGTGACGTTGTGTAGCCTTCATTAAATCTTCCTACGTGCACGACATCATGTGCTTCGTCGACTGGGGAACAAAACTACACTAGCACTCCATGTTTGAGCTATCCAAGAATCGCCATCTGAACAGATTGTCCTTACTACGGCCGACCTGCGTCCGAAGTATATTTAAAGACTTCTAAGTAAGCCAGAGGAGCTCATGTCCAGGTGGAGGCCTTTTAGACTTATTTATTAAAAGAAACGATTTATAAGGATATACAGTAGAGTCATAATAACGAAAAACTATTACATCAAACCACTCACAAGTTACCGTGACCACTCTGCGGGTTACTTTCATTTACCCTAAATCAATATTTTGAACAAACAGCAATCAATTTTAATGGATTAAAAAAGCTATGAAAATATTTTTATTACAACACGACGCAATGCAGCTGGTTTTAAGAGCACTTTTATGGGAAAATGTGGTTCGGGAAATAGGTCTCGCGGGCGCTCAACTGGTATCATAAACACAGTATTCTGGTATAATGCATTTTAAGTAAATATCTAGTGGAAACGAGCATCGCAGTTTTATTTAGTTTGAATAAACAACTTTGTGCTTGAGAAATTGCGAGAATTTTATGTGGAGTTTATGATAAATTTTAATATCGTATAAGCTTGTATGCTGGTAAATGGTATTATTGTTGAATGAGGTTAAGTACGTCTTTTTGTGCTTTGGAAAATTTTCATTCGCTACTTTATGAAATAGGTAACGCAGTGTTTGTCAGTAAATCTTTAAACAGAATCACTGTTTCAATATCATCTAAATTACTAATTTGCTGTATTATTCGGCTTTATTTTCTTGCAAATTGGCCTGTTTTCATTGACGTAATGCAGTCTAAAAACCAAATAGACTCGTCGACTTTTCTAATGTTGTCAAAAGTCATAGAAATAAAAATTTGTCGGCATGTATCTTGTGTAATAAAACCGCCGACATCAAGCCGCCAGGCTGTCGCCGCTTAGTGGTAATATTGTAAATAAATTATTAATAATTATTACATTATTAAATATTCTGGTGTGAAAAATCTGTAGCCTCTCTAAACAACAACTAAAGTATTTGATCTATTTTTAGTACGCATCTCTTACTTTCTGAAACTATTCATTTCCAACCGATTTGCCGCAACCAGCAGTTACAATGGGCTAAATGTAGCTGAAACGTACACTAAAAGGATAGATCATCTTACAAGATGAAATCTAAAAGCAAAAAGGTTTATGTTATTTTTGTGAGATCATAAAAATATATTTAAATAGGTATGCTGTTACATTGGTGAAATGGATCAATTGAAAAGATAAATCGGGAGATGTCTTCACAATAGGTTTTATTCTATTGTTATGTGAGCGATGAAAATGATTCTATATTTTGACTCCTATTGATTGATATGATAAAATTGTTTTGAATCAATACAAGGCGCCTTTTTTTGATTTCCTGGAACTCTAGGATATTAATAAGACCACTTCAAACAATCGAATGGCATTTTTTTTTAATTCAACAATTTTTTTTCGTCTCTTTTTTCAATTAAAATACTTTGCCATAGTTACCTAAATAACCCCTTAAAAACACCTTTAAATAAAAAATATCAATATCACATTATTTTTACTGAATGAATGATTTTACATTACTTATTAATAAAAAATATCTAAAATAAGAATAGATAACTGGGTGACAATTTTGAAAAAACTCGAGACTGATGATATCATCGAAAATATGTTTTTAGAAACATATTTTCTTAAGACAATTTTACTAGTTTTTATTCATAGAATATACACCTAAAATTTTCGGAAAATAAAAGGAGCGGGTTGTATAAAGACAAACCGAAACATTTCCGGCTCTAACGTTAATTAAAGCAGACACCAGCCCTCTACACTAATTTAATTTCACTGCGTCTTTTTTGTACGAAATAAATAATGTAGCGATTATAAAATTAATCTGTCATAAAAGTTACATTGCCTAGGGACTATTGAGACAAAGAAAGAAAAGAGACAAATTAAAATAACTCGAACATGATTAGTAGTAATGAAAATACAAATCATTAACTTAATCTAGTCTATGAAAGCAGCTAAGTAAATATCACTAATTGCATATTCAAAGAGATGGCTCCTAGGCGTAACTCAAAAGAATTGCAAATGACACGTTGCAAGAATTGCCCGGAGTTGCAAAGTGTGCCCCACGAGGTTTACTGTTGCTGTAGTCTTTTACTTGGGACAAACTTCACTTGATTGTAGAGATGTGCCTTTGTTCTCAATTTGAACGTTCAAAAAATGCATGAAAACTTTTTGCGGGTAACTAGGTATTACGATAAAAAATGTTCTAAAAATCAGTTCAGTGAACCTAGCAGCTAAAAAATTGCATGAACAGTTAGACAGTAGACAGTGTTTATAAAAATGAAAAATCTAAGTTGGCTTTCGCTGCTATCACCTGAGCGTGAATCAGAGAGACGAATTAATATAGCCAGGTAGACATAAAGCCTAATAGCTCAGATTGCATTCAAAATTATTAATGTAGACACTCAAACGTTACTTAAGAAAATAATACTCTAATATCAAAAGACACAATGCATATGAGTGCCGATTCTGTAAGTCATCAAGATGAAAAACTTGTACACGTCATAAAAAGCAAAAAACGAAACACCGAATAAATTACGAAATAAAGTTACAGCAATCAAATAAAATTATCCCGGTTTGTCCTTTCCAGCTTTTCGCGAGAAGTTGTCTCAAAGAATTCCCAGGGATACTTTTTTAAATTGTTATTTCCCTAATTACGTATTTCGCATCTTCCTTTTTAGTGAATTGGCTCATCCCTATTCTCATCCCAACGGAACAAGTGGAAAAGCGGCCAACTGCGAAAAGTTCGAAAATTGTTTACGCCGCGAACTGTTGCGAACTGTCGTTTGTCGCAACATCGCGCGACAATGTGTTGCTACAAAATAAAATCTTTGTTAAGACGGTACACTTAGCTACAACTGGCTTGCGAGTTTAATTGGTTAACTTTTGTTTGTCTGTCAGTGAGTCTGAGTCAAAACGTTTAGCATCAGAAATATTATATTACTTATACACATTCATTATGGCTGTGGAGTGTTCAGCTGAACATGTGGTGTGACATTTTCATTATTTACGAATTTTGTGAAAATACTATTAATCATAATAGAAGTGAAATGCTAAACATAAGTGTCTTATAATTGATCACCATAACTAGCAGCTCTATGGACGTATGCATCCAGTGTGTATCCGCAACATGACTTGTAAATTTTTGATAAAATCTTTATCTATTTCCTCATAGTTTCATCAGTTTTTGCCAGGGCAATTTACTACTATAAAGTTTACAAATTATGTAATTTTTATTGGACAGTAAATTGTATCATAAAACAGTGTCTTTTTTATACGTCAAACATTTTATATATTTTATTTTTTGAACGCAATATCAAATTGCTTTTATTGCTAAGCCGTCATGTGTTCTCTAGAATATTCCATCGCTTGCTGATTGGGCAAATTTAGTCAAAGGTTTTAAAAGAATTCGTTTTTTACCTTGAGAATGACAAACTAAATTTCATTAAAAGTGCTGACATGTGAAGCCGTATCTTTGGAGCAGTGGTAGAATAGTAATATTCTTTTTAGTTCGGATGATCCTACGTCCCCAACACGTTTAATACTGTGTCTAGACTACATAGTATTTGGTAAAATGTCTCTACTTTTTCCAAGGTGGCTATTTTCAAGGGTCGCAATTTATGCGACTTAAAATTCTGTGCAGTATTTTTTTGCGGTTTTATGTCTATCATCGTTCGACGTTTTCATGATAATTTAACTTTTATTTTTGTGTCTGTACTTTATAGCAAAAAAAAATACATTTCTAAACTTAATGTTGCAATGTGAACTGTTACATTTTGTTATCTTTTACACTTGCGCCAATATTCATAAACGATGCTTGCTTAAGTGAAGCAACAAATCGAACGCACAGCGTTGAATAGAGCACTGTGATTGGTTCGTGTGACCCTGTACATCCACATGCACTGTGAGACCTCATCGTAATGTTTGTGAATACGAGCGTAAGTTTCAAACTATTAATCTAATAAAGTTGCAATTTAAAGTACTTATTAAATTAATTACAAAATACTGAGAAAAGACAGTTAAACGGTTATTCTTTTGACCGTAATAAAACACTTAACCACAATTTAAAAAACTCCAAATAAAATTGGGAACATTTTTTACCCTCACAAAATCCGCAGAATTGTGTACATTATACAATTCGCAGAAACACGTCCTAAAACCGTTGAATGTATACGTAATTTTAAATACGTTTTGCCAGCTAAATCCTGTGCCATAGAAACAGAGTTACCTATTTGAAAGGATTTCAATTCAAACCATACTAATGTGAAAACGTTTCCAACTATACACGTTTGCCTTTGTTACATAAATAGGAAAAAGTTGAGTGATGTAAAAACGTGGATGAAACCCTATTACATTACACGTTCCTACACTAGCTACCTACTAAATCGTAGAGAATGTAGGGGAAGATAAAATGTACGCTTGTCTTTAATAAAGATAAGTACCTACACTTTTTCATAATTTATTTTCGTATTTTATTATTTTTTCCGCTGCGCGCGGCTTCAAAATTGGCACACGAGGATAAAATTTACTACGTTCATAGAAAAATACGTACACACAGTAAGAATTACTACACACGAAAAATGCACACGAATTAGATTTTCAATTTTTTTTTGCGAAAATTACCACTTTTAAAAATATCTAATTCATAATTTATAAGTAAAGTAGTCCTGTTAAATTGTTCTCTAAAGCTTATTCAAAAATTTTGGATACCGTTTACAAAATTACCCTGTAGAATGCATAAGATAAAAATAATTCTGGAGAACACGTGTGCGTCCACACGTTACCTTGGCCTTTTAACTATTGGATGATTTGGGGTACAGGCTGAAAATAAACACAACGCATTTATCCGTTATTTTTAGTAACAACACAAATACAGCCTTAACGATATTCTTCGATTCAGTTACATCGAATGTTGTATATTTTATCGAATGGAATACCTTTACATATAATACGTTCAATATTCCGTAAAGGTCGTCTCGATGCGGCCCAATGAGGCCTGAAGGTTTCAGGTTCTGAATGAACTTTTTCTATGACATTGGCACAACAAACTTTTGGTTGATTAAATAGAGATATCTAGCCAGACCGAGTTTAAAGTAAAGGTAAATGTATTTGTGTTTCAATTGATGATAAATATTTAATGTTCACTGACTTGAAATAATTGGGTGGTGAATAACCTTTATTTGTTTTCTTTTGTATCTTTTGAATGCATCCAGTCATCTAAAAGTACGCTCATAATAATACTATCAAAATGTTTAAAATTTACAATACGCACTTAGCTTAATGTAGACCTACCCTTATACACATTTCTAAAATATTTATCATAATGTTCATTAATTTTCGTAAAACTTCAACATAACAAATTATTTATTTAGGAACTTTTATTATTTTAAACTCTTGTTCATAAAATGTTTGAAACTCATTAGGATAGGATTATCCCTATAATCACACTAAAAAGATTTTGACGAACATAAAATTGACCATAACTTATTTCTGTAACTAAACACTTTACATGTAGGTACCATTTTTGCTTATTGTTTAACATAATCGCTGTCATTTAATTTGTCACTTGTACCGTGATAAAAAGAATCGTAACAGAAAAAGAAGATTCTTTCACATTTGATTTCCAAAAAGCTTACTCAAACCTGACATCAAAACATTTTGAAGATTTAAAACTCCGTGCCCGTATGTTGGTTCGACATGGAGTCACGTTTCTTTTACAAACATTCGCGTCTTGTTCTGGCACCCCGACTTAGTGATGCCGTGCCACAGTCAAAGAGTTGTAGTAAGCCTACTATGAAAAAATAATTATGTGTTCTAAGTCTGCACAAGCCTTAACTAATTAAATTCTACACCTTAGTCAGTCTTAGGTTTGGCCGTTTCTTTCTACAAGAACTATTGTATAACAGAAAAGTGTATATTTTTTCCGAATGTGACGATAACGAAACGGTTGTTAGGTGTAGAGACTGTTTAGCTAAGGATTTTTAGAATCTACATGAGATATGAAATATTTTTCACAATGCGAGCCGTTATGATCTCAGCTTGACAAAATTTTACATGAAAATATTATTGGTGGGTTCTCAAACTTTCAAGTACTCAATTTTCAGTAAGTTATCCTACTCACCAAACTATACTGTGTACCTTTATCCCGATTAAGCTCCGTTATAGGATGTGTGTACTTTGCCTTAAATTTGGAATTTGTTTTTGCAGCTGTTTGAATTAGAGATGTCTTCAGCCAGCGGCAGAAAACGTACCAAAGTCCTTGCTTTGGTGTCTTTTTAATTTTAGGAATAAACAATCTTTTTGACTCATGAATTTCATGATGCTTCGAGGTAAATTATGTTTTCTTTGAACGTGATAAGTAGGTACATTGATGTTGGTTTACATTTGGCTGAGTTAAATTACCGTATCGTGATATAGCGTGACGGCTTGCTAGCACAGAGGCGTGGTTAATCTTATTATAATCAATTATTTAGATTGGCTTGTCCGGATGTACTGATAGACCCTTACTCAATCAATTAACCAGACTGTGAGAAAAGAAGTAATTTGATTCCGTACACTTTAGTTGCATATCTTGTCAAGTAAAAGACTTTTGTAGCATTTCAATGAGTTTGACACCAGGGTTACATGATGAGAGAAAAAATAGAAGTAATCCTGTCATCATCATCACCAGTTAACCTCCACTGCAGGAGCACGACCTTTTGTAATTTACTAGAAGGCATGGAGGATTTGGCCCAGACTCCCCACGCTCTGGCCAGACGGGTTGGGCAGGCAGGTATAAAATGTTACAAATAATGTTTTGCCCTTATTTTTTATACAAGCGCCATCTATACTTATAATAAATCTGTAGAGAGGTCAATTCAGTACATGAAATATGTTTTCAAAATAACTATCAGGGGGTGATTAGTGATCAATACTGATGCCAAAAATGCAATCAGTAAAATTTTTGTCTGTCTGTCTGTATTTTCCTTATAGAAACAAAAACTACTGGACGGATTTTAACGAAACTTAGTACAATTATCCTTCATACTCCTGGGCAGATTAAAGTATACTTAGGAATTCCCACGGGAACGGGAATTAGCGGGAAAATCCTTTTGTATGAAAAATCTAAACCACTTAAGTAAGACGCTTGAAATTTGGCATGCAGGTACCTTAGTAAACTTAAAGCTTAGTTACAATAGGATATTGCAAAATTCCCACGGGAACGGGAGTTGGCGGGAATAAACATTTGTATGAAAAAATCTAAACCGCGTAAAATAGATGAAGGGGGTAAAACGGGATCCACGCGTACGAAGTCGCGGGCGGCCGCTAGTATAAAATAAATACACACCGTATTCCGAAACACATTTACAACCCACAAGTTACACAATCGCTGACAGCTTTCCAATAACATTAAAAACCAGCCCTTCTTTATATTTCGACGGTGAGAAGCACAAAAAACGAGTGAAAACACGTCACAGCCAAATTAGTCTTTGCAAATATTTCCAGATTAAGGCGAAAGGTTTGCAACATCTGATGTGACATTTTCCGTGCCTCGCTTTAAGGTGCTACCTCACTGGGAGCGTTCACGTGTATAGTAAATTTGTAACCTTATTAATTCGACTTTGAGAATTACATTACAATGCTATCTCAATTAATGAAGAGTATTGGAGTGTAATGTAACATTATAAAATGAGCATTACAATAATAATCTACCTCAATGACTGACAAGTATTGCGTGTAGTGTAACATTCATTAAACATAATTTGCCTTTGCGAGCATTCACGAGTGATTTAGTTATTATTACACATTGTATAGAAATAAAGCCCTAAATCATCGGATTTTCATTATAATGCTAAACGTAATGTCTCTTTTATATATTTATAAAAACTCCATCAAAGTTAACCATTAAATAAATTAACAATTCTTGTATAATCCAGGAATTAGAATGTATGGCTTATCCGTATATTTATAAGGTATCCTTTTAACGGGACTGACATATTTTTTGAAATTGTTTTCGGCAGTAAGATTTAATAACTTGTTTAATGTTCATAGTAAGTATCAATATTAGGTAAGAAATAGCGTAAAAAACAGAATTATAACTTAGCTTCTGATGCAGTCCGGTAAAATACATAGATCGCGTTTTCTGTAATAAAGAAAAGCTACGACATATCAAATCAGTTTGTTAAAACATACATATTCTAATGTCACTTAGCACATCATTCCTACATTCTAGTTCCAGGAAAAACAAAAATAAACAGAAAAAAATCCAACGCAATAAAACTCGTACTCGTAAGTGGCAATTCCTGTGAAAGCGACAATGGTACGTTCAAAAGCGATTTTTTCTTCAAAATAAGCCCGCTCGTCATGTCACGCTAAAAGCAAAAAGGGACTGACGACGTGATTTTCGTGTTATGCCCCGTATTTTGGTAATTTGACTCATTAGGGACGCGGCCTGATGCGAGCGGGGAGCGGATACTTATCCTTGTAATAACGACATCTGTCTAAGACGGCATATGCGGGAATCAGGCCCGTGACTATCCTTCGTCATTATCATCATCATTTCAGCCATAGGACGTCCACTGCTGAACATAGGCCTCCCTCAATGATTTCCACAATGGCCGGTTGGTGGCGGCCTGCATCCAGCACCTTCCTGCTACCTATATGAGGTCGTCGGTCCACCTTGTGGGTGGACGTGCTACGCTACGCTTTCCGGTACGTGGTCACTATCTTTAGTCGACATCAATAAACTAGCAATATTTCAAATCAGCTTAATAACATTGACTTAATAAAGCTTACAAGATGCTGGCGGATGCAGGAACTTTCTTTCATGCAGAACCTGCGCACCTTTCTTTCGAAAAATGTAAAAGTCAATTAGCGCTATCATAGTGAAAGTGACATAAACAAGTAACCACTTATAAGGGTTCGTTCAACTCCGCGACAAAATGTAGATAAAATTTACATAATCCAGTAAAGTTTTACATAAAATACTTAAGTAACGATATCACATATTTATCAGCGTCTGTGCTTAGAAGCGAAGGAACGGGTTCATTTCGGTTATATCCAGATTTTATATTCGTTTCAGTACCCAATTTGATTACACCATTAAAACAGGTGAAGCATGAGTCGGACTCGAGCACTGAGGGTTCTGTATCCTTATTTCAATATCTTCTACGTCCTTTATTACGTAAGTCATCTTTCTTACTTTCTGGGTGCTTAATGGACACTGATGTATCGAAATTTGAATGATATCGAAACAAAAACACAGTATTTGTTGGGTACCAGGTTGATTTACTTCTGAAATGTAGAAATATTTCCCATTCTTAACCTTTATCTAACAATATATTTTTTATAATATTTTCACAATTTCAAGAGACCACAAAGTTAATAGACTAAGGCCCAGTTTTTTGATTCATAGTTAAAATAACAAATTGTTAAATTTTTCTACTAATGGTTAAATATTAACAAAATGTTATCTAATAGTTAAAAATGTACTAAAAGTCAAGTTAACCACTGTTCGAAAAACATTTTTTTCTGATATTTAACCACTTGTCATTTGACATCTGTCAAATTTGACCATTGGTTATTTTAACTAAGAATCAAAAAACCGGGCCTAAGAGCTAGTGAACGCCAGACCTACGTCATTTTATGAAAGCTGAAAGTTTGTCAGCGTATGCTCCCAATATAGTATAGAATGTTGGGTTTCAGCTTTTATAAAATAACGTAGGTCTGGCGTTCACTAGCTCTTAATCTATAACTGTTTTATAAATTAATTTATAAAACAGTTATAGATTAAGAGCTATCTAATTTATCCAAATGGTTTTTTTTTTAATAAAAGGTACTTGAAGGTCTACTTTTTGGTCAAAAAGAAAAGAACATAAAAGTAATTATTATGGTGCGGATCCCTAAAACGTTAAATGAAAGTTCAAATGTGAATTTGGGCTCCAATTGCTGGAATTAAACAAACAATTTTAGATCATTTTCATTGTTCATAAGAAATTATGCTAAGTCATGCCAGATGTTCAAAAGGGAACTCATTAATATTAATAAAATGCTTCGCACGCTAAAAAATATAAGGGTAGTCATCATTAACGTGTTTTTTTCTTGTGACGTTCGCATAATATTTTCTGCTTAGTTCAATGATGAAGCGAAATGTTATGTGACAAACATAGGTGGTACTTTTATAGTAAGTTTATACGATGCAATTATAGTAGTTGTAACACCCATTCTTACCTGTGTAATATATTTATTTAATTATTTATCTTTATTAAAAAGGAACATACAGCCTTGTTTGACACATGCAGCTTAAAATTAAGTGGGTTACACACTGGCCTTTAAAGTTTCTAAGGCTAGGTTGTACAGTCAAAGTTGAAAAGGAGACAGATGTGAAGCTTAATAGCAATTTCGATAATTAGAATATTTCATCTAAAAAGACATAAATTTTGTTTATTTCATAATCTTGAACGAGTTTTTGGCAGACACACAGATTGGCAAGTTATATTATTAACAATATTATAAATCCACGAAGAGCTTGAAGTTGATCAAGTATATTTTTTACTCTTTGAGGCAGGCTTGTTTGTTTGTGATTTCTACGAATCTAATGGAATCATGGCTATACTGGTATCTTTAATGAGTAGCTCCACCAAACCGTACGTAATTTGTGGTCTCTACAAAGAGTCTATCATGTAAGATAGCTCACAGACGAGCGACATTATGTCGGCGACTGCTTGCGATAGTGGTAGGCATTTCATGTTGACAACTTGACAATATAAGGCTGAGTTGCACCACCCAACTTTAACAGTAACTATGACGATAACCGGTGTCTTTTGTATGGAGTTTGACAGATTTTTGACGTTAAAGTAAGATGGTACAACTCAACATTATTATACGTTAGTGACGCCCGTCTTCGAGAGTCATCACTAACGTATAGTATAGCAACTGCGACTATCGGAGACCATCGGCGGTATTCGCGATGCGTAGGTGACGGTTGTCTAATTTAAATATCTGTCCTCGGCGATTACTGACTACTATCGCCGAAGCAGTCGCTGATATCCGATCGCTCGTTTGTGATCTCCCTAAGAAGTTTGCCTTTTCTAAGAACACTGTATTTCTTTTTCGGAGGTCTGTAAGTGATGGAAATGGACTGCGGAACGATTTGTGCTACCTTAGCCTATAAATAGGACATTATGTCTGAAATATCTTTCTTCTAGGAATTGGTAGTTTCTCGATAGAAGTATTAACTGTGTTTGTATACAAAAGACCCAAATTGAGATAAGATGAAAAACGTTTTAATTTGTATCTATAGGTATTCTTTGGTTGTAAGTATCCTCTCCAACCCATCTGTGACCAGGCTATCAAGTCTTGCCTACGCACGGTGACTTCAAAGATAATTATTTATTAATGAAAGTATAATTTTTTTTTCAGGTAATTCTTCAATCAAGACTATTTAACAGCAATAGTAGGTAAAATTTTCAACTTTTCTTGAATTGAATACCGTTTTGTTTTTAACTTAAAGCTGACTGTAGAAATATCGGCTAAATTCAATTTTAACTTTATTAACACTCTTAGGGCTATATTTCACCGGGACACCATGGCGGCGCAACCAGTCGCCGCTACCAACAAAATGTATAGAGCTTTGCGCAACCAAACGGACACCAGGTGAGTAACTCTCTATAGAGCTGTATACATTTTGTTGGTAGCCGGCGACTGGTTGCGCCGCCATGGTGTTCCAGTGAAATATAGCCCTTAAGAATTATATTTGTAAATCCTCTCCGCTGATGTCAACACGCGGCTTTATTTTAATCCAAACCCTGTGCGTATTGTAATAAATGTGAGTTCTCCGCAAGCAATTCCGTGTTTTAGTAAATTTGTGCAAACATTACACATCTTTAGCTTGTACGCAAGGTTAGAGTTTATAGTAGACTCACTTAAGTATAAGCAAATTTAGGCTAGGTTGCACCTTCTTACTTTAACATTGATAAACGTCAAAAACCTGTCAAACTCTATACGAAAAACACCAGTTAAGTGGTGCAACTCAACCTCAATGTGTGTTCATCAAACTGAGTCTACACTACGGACTTTTACAGGCCGATTGGCCGACTCTAAATCTATCTAATGTGTACTTTCATTTACAGAAGACTAAACAATAGCCCCATAAAAAGTCTCTAGTTTGCGGGAACTAACAATAAAATTGCCCCTGCATTCAATCTTGCACCACTATGACGTCATAGCTGTAGAATTGAGCGAAGAAGCCAGCTTTACATAGATTTGCATGAACAAGCCCTGGGTAAATTGACGGTACTTTTAGGAGAAAGCCTACTGAACCTGTATGTTTTTCAAATGCCCTTGGATACAATTAGAAGGAGACGGGACTTTTAGTCAAGCGATTGCTTCGTTTGAGCCTAACGAGGCTTGAGTACATGTACCTTACAGTATCTAAGTGAAACTGTGTAGTGTGTTTCTGTTTATTACATTATGTAATACCTACTATAAGAAAGTACCTACGTCCTTTTGTCACGGGTGATATAACCGCTTTTTAATCAATATTTAACTTAAAACCTCAGTCATTATAATTCACTTTCCAGAGAGAATAATAAGTAGAGGATATGATTGTACAGGTACGCCGGTAAATATTGATTAGTCCATCTAAAATCATTTAATTTTTTCAAAATCTATATTTAAGTTAACAAAATATTTATTTTTCTATCAACTTAGGTCAGTGAGTTATAAAGTTTAACAATTCGGTAAAGTTTATCATTCGATTATTTAACATACCTTTTTATTTGTTATTCTAAACTCAACAAAACTGAATAAAGTGTAGCTAAGTTTCGAACTGAACAAAGTCTAGCAAGTTCTGTTAAATAACTAAGGAACATTTCAAGTTTGATTTAAAATTCAAAATCTTGAATCATTTGGTTTATTTCCATTTTGTTATCATTTCAAAAGGAACAAAGGCGTTCATAATTTCCATGACGTCTCAAAATTTTAAACAAACGGTTAAGATCCTTATCTATTCCTCCCCAAGCCCGGTGCTTCGAAAATATCTCGAACGTTGAACTAAATCACCTCTAGAACCCACTTAACTCTGAACCGTCACTTTGGATTTAAGCAGCGATTGTCGAAACAATAGCTCGTATCTAGACGTTGTATTTTGAAGGATCCTCCATTAGAACGAAAACAAAGGCTTTTACATTGCCCTCGGAAGGTAATGAACCGTGAAATGTCGTAGTTAGATATGTGACAGTGTTCTGTTTTGTTTGAAAGTTTTTAGTTGAGCTTTTTGCTGAATTTTTTAAAGTTTTTTTATTATTTCGCACTGAATTCTTAGTGCTGGTATTTCGTAGAATAACAAAAGCATTTTTAGTCTTCTAACGAGAAGGTTTTAACATAAATAGTGACGTAATTATTTAGTAAGTTTCGTATCGAAAAAGTCTTTACCGTAATCAAGTTTCACACATCAATAATTTTGTTCTAAGAAACAAAAAATGAAATGTTCAGTTTCTATATGTAACTTCTGAATACTCAGTAGGTACTTATAGTATTACAAAATACTACTTAATGAACATAAAATCAAAAACCGCTTAAAAGCAAAAGCGGTTTTGAACTGTTTGGTTCATAAACACGAAATTTTCTTGGAAAAGTTGACGTTAAATTCTCCGTTAATAGTTATAAAGTAACGGATCTGACCCGAAGCGCCACAAAACACCGCTTATGTCGTATTATCATTATTTTTCTGCGAACTGCGACCCTTGCGGGTATACTTCCGAAAATAGGATCGTGTCATTTGTACAGATTAACTTTTTGAGGGCAAACGATTTTAGAAAATTTTAAGTAAGTAGGTAAAGTTGTTATTTTTGTCGTGTCAAAATTTATAAGCCGTCTTTGTCTAACTGGCTCTCTTCGACCGAAAAAAAGTCATGATTTCCGAAGAATGAACATACGACCGCTCATCAAGATAGGCACTGATAATAAGTGGCATTTTTTTATACAATAGGCATCTTATAAGGCATATTTTGCCACATAAATGTATACATTTTTGTTGCTTAGTACAGTCCAAAGCACATAAGACTATCTGTATACTGTCTTGTCAAGTTCAAGTTGAATATAATCTTATTTTTCAACTAAACTATGAACACTTACATGAAGTGGTAGTATCTCTATTGCGATGGCTCCTACGTATAAGGGCGAAACTGCCGCTTACGCCTTTTTCCAATTATTTAAGCAATGATTTCACTTTGATCTAATCTATAACATCAGTAAGAAAAAAATTTTTTTTTTCCATTAGATACAAAATAAAATTTTAGGCAAATAGGCGTATGTGCAAAACTACGCCACGTATAAAGCCCAATCATACGATTCGTCAATCTATACGAGTAGTTGCTTACATAAACATATATTTTTTATAATCCAATGCTTAAATAAAGCCATGAAAATATTTAGCAAATTGTTTTATTTATAAATTATGACACATTATACAGTTATTTAATTTTTAGCGTTAAGAGTCGCATCTCAAACTAACTTGAAAATATTAAATAACTTGAAAAAATCGAACTGCCTAAGGCATCGTGGGTTCAATTCCCGCCTTAGGCAATTCGATTTTTTCAAGTTATTTATATTTTTTTAAAATATGACACATTATGTTAAAAGACCTAACTAAATCTCGAGCACAGTATATGGGCGTATTTGCGTTAAAACGTAAAACGGTACATTAAACGACTTTTTCTAACTGATTTATTATTGATATAGCACATGATAACAATTAAAATAATTACATGCATAAATAAAGAGAGTAATCGCTTAAAATATTATATTTACGTTGTCATTTAAGTCTCTTTACGTTGAACAATATACATGAAATTATAGAAATATGCCGACGTAAAAGGGCAATGCGTAAAATCTCAAAATATATAAGAAAAATATAAAAATTGATAACAGCAGTAGCAAAAGCATTACATGTTAAGGCTAAATGTGAAATTTCATTAAATTCGTTTTAGTAGGTCAGAAGATATGACCCAAAAATATGGTTCTGGCCACTAAAATGGCTCTCCTGTAAAATTTACTTTTTTCACTTACGCCAGTATACGTAGGAGCCATCCTCCATTTGTACATGGAACCAAGAACTTCCAAATCGACCATTTCTTACCACTGGGCTAACTCATAAGTGGATTTAATCATAGGTATTTCTTAGGCTCCTCGCCCACGGCGACTTTTTGTAGCGATGCAGTAGCGATTCTGTCGCGCGTTTGCATCGATACAGTCGCAATGCGGTCGCTAGCTGTGTACCCTCGCCCACATAAACGTGATTCACAAACCCTCCCTCCGTTCTCTCCCCGATGTCGTCCGACACGGTCGCGCGTTTGCATCGATACAGTCGCGGTGCAGTAGAGCGTTAGTAGCGCGTTGGCATCGCTTCTGTGCACCTACCATGAGTTTACGTTAGGTGTGCTCGCTAGCGAGTACGTCAAAAATCTCTATGAAGATTTTGTTTCTTGAAAGTAGCCGCTAGGGGCGCTGCACAATATGTCATACAATTAATGTCATTTTTTTACGTAGTCGCTAGCGAGCACACCTAACGTAAGCTCATGGTAAGCACACTGTAGTGCGTTGCAAATGCGAATGTTAGTAGCGCTGCTGTCGCGCGATTCGTAAACGAGCGAAAACACTACAAAAACTCACCGTGGGCGAGGGCCCTTACATGTTTTTCTCGCTAACTCCGGTTTGTCAATAAAGACATCACTTCATTTCCATTGGGAACGGCGCAGACGGAATATATCTCCCGAGTATAAAGCAGCTATTACTTGTAACTCGTGTAACTCTATACATAAATCTGTGAAAGGATGATTACAGGTTATTTTTGGTGGCAGAATTACCTTAACATAAACGAGACGATTAATATGTAATGAGATTAGATATTATTAGTATTAAATATCATTACAGCTTTCAAGGAAAATGAAGAGCTTAGAGATAATTCAAATTAACCTCTGTATTTCTTGATTAAATATATATTATAATCGTGTAAATAATCTTTTGTATACTTAATTGAGGTACCTACTTGGGTAATTGTATCATTCAAGTTGTGCATACTCAGTATAATATGATCCAATGATATATTTTAGTGACGTTAACTTCGTATTGTAGCCAAAAAGATATATTTTCGAAACTTAATGAATGGATTCTAGAAACTTTCATCATACTGGTATTATGTAAAAGCTCAAACATGACAAAGCTTTTCTAAGCAATATATCTTTCACTTTGTTAGGCCGGCCGATTTCAAAGATGTCCATTGATAAAAGAGACCGAATAGATAGGAATAGTGCTCAAATCTATTTTGGGATTTTTTCAAACAATAAACAAGTTTCGTCCGTACTAATAATATAAATGCGAAGGTAACTCTATGCCTGTCCATCTGTTTGTTACCTTTTCACGCTTAAACCACTGAACCGATTCAGATGGTAGAGAGTTTGAGTCCCGATGAAAAACAGGATAGTTTTGATCCCGGTTTTTGAATTTTTTTTATGAGACAGAAGGCAAACGGGCAGTCCGAAATTGGGACGCGGGGATATTTTTTACTGTGAGAAACAAAATCTAAGCGAAGCCGTGGGAAAATGACAGACTAGGTATTATAAATGCGATATAAATATAGCTAAGGTATAGCGAGAATTTAAGTCCTAGTGAAAACCATACGACAGTTTCCGTATTTGTAAGGATTCGCTTCGCATCGCTCGCACGGTACGGACGTGCGCTCCGCCTCGCCCGCCCGCTCGCATGCGCTGCGCTCCGAGTTCCTCGAGCTTATCGCCCTCGCTCTGCGAGTCTTGTTTCTGTGGTGTTTTGTCACAATTACGTGGCTTGCCCGCGGCTGCGCTTGGGATACCTAACGGTGATAACGAACAAGCGTAGTTAAACGCCTTTCTAAAGGCGGTTCGGTTCGATTGGGAGCGACCGACAGTGCCTTTTTCAAGGCGCTGAAATTTCCTGCCGCCGCCGGTATATTAGGCTGTGAACCTTGGCCTCCTGGAAGGCACGTTTGAGAGGGTGAGGCGTTCCTCCTCGCCCTTGAGACACTCGGTTTCACAGTCTTTTCACTGCCGGGCGTGACCCCCCCTACCCCTCCCTACTTTCCATCCCTGAAGGAGCGTATCCCTGGTTGTTTTTGCAACCGGGGCCCTCCTGAAGGACTGCTAGGAGTAGGTACTCACCCTACGTCGCGGCGTTGCTACGTTGCGGCGTAGTTACATTGGTTAGGGCACACTTTTCCCACTCACCCCGCACGGTTTACACCGACTGTGCGGGACTTACACACCGCTATAACCACCGAGTTTCTTGCCGGCTCTTCTCGGTGGTTGCGACTTGCGAACCGGCGTAGATTCACGCGTCGCGAAACCCAACTCCATGCCATGGACACGGAGGAACTCTTAAAGTTCCTCCGGGCCACTCACCCGGAGGTCCTCTCCGGGTTTAAAGCCCACATACGGGCAAAGACCCTCGCAAGCTCTGTGTATGAGGAGCCTGCTTCCCCTTCATGTCCCGAGGACGCCATGTGCGATCCGAACTCGGCCCCTCTACCAATCCCGCTCACGAACGAGCACTCTATTGTGATAGATCACCAATCCCATGCCCCCAGTAGGGACATGGAATGTGACTCTGTCTCAGACGCCGATGACAGTGGCTTCACCACCGTCAGTCGTCCGAAGAGGACCCGCAAATCCGCGGCCTCTCCCCCTCCTTCCCCCCCTGCAAAGGCGCTGAAGGCCAACTCGGGCCTCTCTCAGCCCTCGCAATCTTCCCAGCCATCCGGCTCGCAGTCGAGCACCGGGCGGACTGTCAGAGTCCCCCCAGTCTTTGTCCAGGACAAGGCGTCCTGGAACAAGATTTCCGGCGCGCTCAAGGAGCGCCACATCAACTTCTCGCACGCTAAGTCGTGCAATGTAGGCATTAAGGTGTCCTTGTCCACCTCCGACGAGCACCGAGCCCTAACGCGGTTCCTAGATGAGAACCGTATCGGTTATCATACTTTCCCCCGCGAGGAGGAAAGGGAGCTGCGGGTTGTTATCCGTGGCATTCCCAAGGAGCTAGACTCCGCCTCCATCTTGGCCGACCTCAAGGCCCAAAACTTCCCCGTCAAACAGGTTCATCGTCTGTACAGGACTCGTACACGTGAACCTTTTGACCTTGTCCAAGTAGTCTTGGACTATTCCGACGAAGCGAAATCGATTTTCAACTTGAAATCGGTTTGCTTCATCTCCGGGCTCAAAGTTGAGCCACCCCGAAAGCGCGGCGCTCCCGGCCAGTGCCACCGCTGTCAACATTACGGGCACGCTGCCCGTAATTGTCACGCCCGTCCTAGGTGCGTCAAGTGCCTAGGCGATCACGGCACAGCCGACTGTGTCCGTGACAAGGCCACAGCCACCGAACCACCGAGCTGCATACTGTGTGGTACCCAGGGTCATCCTGCGAATTATCGCGGTTGTCCCCGGGCCCCACGCACTCAGCCGCGTGCCCCCATCCCCTCTGCCCCCAGGCAGATCAATGCTACTCGCAACTTTGCGGTAGCAAGTGAGGCTCTTAGCCTCCGTCCCAATAGGCCCAATGCTTGGGCTAGGCCTCTGGCCTACACCCAGGCAGCCAGCCTTACTCCCGCACCCGCCCAAACAGCTGTGGCCCCACCCGCGCCCCAGCAGGCTCCTCAACCCCACCCAGCCCCTAAGGCCACGCCAAAGGCACCTACCCATCAGGCGCCTAACCCTAGTCCCCCTGCCCCTAAGGCACCA
Source organism: Ostrinia nubilalis (assembly GCF_963855985.1). Taxonomy (NCBI): domain Eukaryota; kingdom Metazoa; phylum Arthropoda; class Insecta; order Lepidoptera; family Crambidae; genus Ostrinia; species Ostrinia nubilalis. Next base: position 2,554,218 of record NC_087101.1, read on the forward strand.
GCCCACAAAGTCCCGGCCCCTCAGGCCAAGCCCCAGCCTACACATTCACCTGCGGCTGACATTAAATTGGTCAGAGACTTCTTTGGCCAAATTAATGTCGGCGAGATGTTTGTGATCGCCGCAAAACTGCGCGCGAGTAATGGCGAAGGCAACATCATGGATAGGTTATCTATCCTCGCCGAACACGTAGACTTTTGCTACGCTATCTCCTCTTTCCACGCTCCGTAATGGCTAACCCCACCGCTAGGATCAAACCCCGGTCAATCACCTTAGCATTTTTCAACGCTAACGGTCTTAGACAGCAGAAGGACGAGGTTACTCAGTTCCTTACCGACCACCAGGTCGACATCTTTCTGGTTCAAGAGACCCTCCTAACACCCTCTATTCGCAATCCTAGGATAGCGAACTACAATATCATTAGACACGATAGGCCCACACGTGGCGGCGGCACGCTTATTTATTATAAGCGTTCTCTGCACTGTGCTTTAGTCGATCCCCCTTCTCTCTCTAACCTAGAAGTCTCACTCTGTCGGCTAGCCATGACTGGACACGAGCCCATCCTCATCGGCTCGGCTTACCTCTCCCCGAACAAGACTCCCTTAAGGAGCGACTTTCAGGCCCTCTTTGCTATGAATAGTGCAGTCATTCTTGGCGGCGACTTTAATAGCAAACACACTCATTGGGGTTGCGTAACATCCACTGCCAATGGCAACATGTTAAGCGAACTCTCTGAGGAACTCATCTTTGACATCTTAGTCCCTATGACGCCCACTCACTATCCTTACAATGTCGAGCATCGGCCCGACATTCTGGACATGGCAATTCTAAAGAATATAGGCCTCCGCCTACACTCTATAGAAACCATGCACGCGCTCACTTCTGACCATCGCCCGGTCGTACTACAACTAGGCTCTCCTGAGTCTACACCCACTATGAAGACAATTGTGGACTGGGACAAACTCAAGGTAAAACTTGGGAACTGTCAGAGCCCACAACTGTCCTCAATCCCCGACGATATAGTTTCGCCTCACGAAACTATTCACGCGATCGATGCGCTCACTAGTCACATCTCGGTCGCCATCGGCGACTCGTCTAGGCAAGTGCCTGCGATGGCTAACCACCGTCTCAGGTTGCCGGACGACGCGCGAGAACTATTGAGGGCAAAGAACGCAGCCACTCGCGATTATGACGCTTATCCAACCGAGGAAAACAGAGTCCGCCTACGTTCCTTACAGCGCGCTGTCAAGGCTCGTATCGCGGAACTCCGTAACAATCAGTGGGATGATCTACTTAAAGAAATCTCGCCATCTCACCAAGCCTATTGGAAGTTGACGAGAACCTTTAAGTCTGACACCGTAGCGTCCACGCCACCGCTTTTACGTCCCGATCAAACGCTTGCGTTTGACGACGACGCCAAAGCCGAATGTCTAGCCGACAGTCTAGAAGCACAGTGCTCCCCCAGTACCCTCCCAGTAGACTCTGCCCACCTCCGCATGGTGGACAGTGAAGTCGAACGTAGAGCCGCCCTCCCTCCGACCACAACCCTAGACCCGACCAACGTCGACGAGGTGCGAACGATAATCAAAGGTTTCCGTCCCAACAAAGCCCCCGGCCCGGATCGTATCTCTAATAGAGTCTTACGCGCCCTGCCCGCCCCCCTAGTATACCTCTTGGTTGCTATTTTCAACGCGGCCATGTCTCACTGCATCTTTCCCGACGCGTGGAAAGAGGCAGAAGTCATTGGCATCCCGAAGCCCGGTAAGAAACTGGCTGACCCCACAAGCTACAGACCTATCAGTCTCTTAAAGACCATGGGTAAGTTATACGAACGTATAATTGTCGCTCGATTAAGAGATTATGTTTTTTCTAATAATCTCTTAATAAACGAACAGTTTGGCTTCCGCGCCTCACATTCCTGCGTACAACAGGTGCACCGCTTAACGGAGCACATACTTAGCGGCCTCACTGCTAAGCCACCCGTAGGGACAGGAGTGCTATTCTTCGACGTAGCGAAGGCATTCGATAAAGTCTGGCACAATGGCTTGATTTACAAGCTTTACGAACTCGGTGTGCCGGACAGTCTCGTGCACATCTTACGTGACTTTTTATCGAATCGCACCTTTCGTTACCGAGTAGATGGCTCCCTCTCCTCCCCCCGCCCCATAAGAGCCGGAGTCCCCCAGGGCTCCGTGCTCTCGCCCATCCTCTTTTCATTGTACGTCAATGACATCCCCAAATATCCGAATACGGATTTAGCCCTCTTTGCGGACGACACCGCACTCTACAAGTCCGGACGTAATCGCAATTACGTCATCTTGGCGCTCCAACGCGCAGTCACACAATTAGGCGAATGGTTCAGGAAGTGGCGTATCGAGGTAAATCCCGAAAAAAGTGCAGCAGTGTACTTTTCTAGGGCTTTGTCTGCGAAACGTCCTCCGGTTCGCACTCGTCCTAATGTCCCCACCCATCTCACCTTATTTGACCAAACTATTCCTTGGAAAAGTGAGGCCAAATACTTAGGTGTCACCCTCGACCAGAGATTAACGTTCGCTCCGCACCTCAGACGCGTCTTGAGCCGTGCGAACCACTACATCCACCGACTCTACCACCTAGTTGGAAGGAAAAGTAAATTGTCACTTAGAAATAAGTTGACAATTTACAAAACCTGCATCCGTCCAGTGTTGACTTACGCCAGTCCGGTGTTTGCTCACACTTCCTGCACAGACCTTAAGAAATTCCAGACCCTCCAAAACAAATTCTTACGCCGAGCCGCGGATGCCCCGTGGTTCGTGCGTAACACGAATCTCCATAGAGATTTCGAGATCCCATCGATTGATCACTTTATGAAAGAAGCCTCTCGCCGCTACTTTGATAAAGCGATCAACCACAAGAACCCTCTTATCGTTAGCGCCGCCACGTATACACCCCAGAAAGATGTCGCTGCCCAATACCGACGACCTAGGCATGTCCTAGACGACCCGGACGATCCTATTACCGAATTTCTTAACACAGACATCACTGCCTTAAGCACGCCAACTACTCCACAACACAGTAGCTCGTTACACCGTACTCGCCGGCGAGTACGAGGCCCTGCCTTCCACTTCGGACGGTACAGACATGTACCGGGCCGGTTCTCCCCTATCCGTCCCCCGGACACGGCCTGAGCCGAGGTCCGAGCCTACCGTGGCGCCCTCAGGCCGCGTCCGTAGTCCCCTCGATCGGGCCCACTTAGAGTGAGCCCGCCGTAGGCTGGACTTTGGTCCAACACCGCGGTGGGCAACCCTCTAATTGGGTTCGCCACTGATCGGGCGCCTTATGCGCTCGATACGGCCCGATCGCGAACGTCGGTCTGCGACCGACGCGGACGAGCCTGGGCTTCGCTTCGCGAAGCCCACACTCGGCCTCGTCGGCACGCACCGACGATCGCCAAACGGCTAGAGTACCTTCTGTACTCGCCACTCTGCCCGGTGAAGCTGGAAAAGCTCCTCAAGCTACCAGCGCGCGTCCCTTCAAAAAAAAAAAAAAAAAAAAAAAAAAAAAAAAAAAAAAAAAAAAAAAAAAAACGTATTTGTAAGGGTAACACCGGCGCGATAAAGTTTTTTTGTGACGAAATTCACGCGGGTGAAGTCGTGGTGGTACAAATAAGGATTTTTTTAAATAACGAGTGCACCTCATGCGTAGTTGTTTGCCTCACTATACTGTATAAAAGCTTTTTGTTTACCCCGTTATAATGAAGGGTCCTTCGAATCGAGCTATCCAGTTCATCGCGGAGCACAATGGTTGAATTGAAGTGGTTTTAGGCGATTCATTAGACTGTAACGTTTTAATTAAAGAGTCAAGTACGTTTTCGTGTTTATTTCAGTTTTTTAACGAAGTAACTAACGCTTGAATTAATTTATACAGCTTTTAACGGGATACGCGGATAGGTAACATTGAAATATTACCTGTATTTGCCTGTCGTTTTGACCGAGTTGCACCAGCCGTGGTCACAGGTTGACTGGAGCGTCGAGTGCGTTACCTATCCGCGTATCGTATCGAAACCTGTTTAAATTAATTCAATTATGCAACGCGAAGGTTAAAAAATAATTATTGAAGTAACTCTAGCCCTTTAAGTATTAAATCTCTTTTCTAGCCCCTATATTTCAAACTCTTCGAGTGTTTCGTTTTTAACGCTTAGAGCAAACCGTGCATTTTTAATTCCAGTTTAGATGGGTTTGTGAAATACGCAGGTTTTATTCCAATGTAACAATTACTGATTCACACGAACGCAGCATGTATTTAATGGCGTTACAGAAACATTTTTGATGTTTTTAAACATTTACGTTCATTTTTACAGCCCCATTGTAGTTCCTTCTGTTTCATTCATGCAATTTCATATTTTTTATGAACAACGTGAATTTTTTAACCCAAAAAATACCCTTTTGACAAAATACTGTTGTATCTCTACTATTAAATTAAAATTAATGAAATCAAGGTTTGAGAGAAAGTGTCAATTTTTTTAGTTGCTTCCTTACTTAAAAAAATGTTTCATTTTATGAATACGGAGTTAATAAAATTACAGTAAAGTTCGCGGTACTCACGTGTGTATGCTATCCTCTCTATACCATTCTTATAGAGCACTTTGTTTGTCTCGTTATATCGAAGGGCCCTTGAAATCGAGCTATCCAGCTCATCGCAACAATGGCTGGGAATCCACGTTAAGTGGTCTAGGTGATTCATTAGGCTTTGTAACGTTTTAACCCACTTTATACTACCGTCGTTTTAAAACAACACATAGATACAAAAAATTTTGGAGAATATGTAGATACTTTTGTTTTTATTTATTTATGTTACTTGACAGGTAAAGGCTTTGTCGGCTTAGTCTATGTGGCAAATATTAATAATTCATTAGGTTAAAAAATCTTAATAATCCATTTTCAACGATGAGTTTTCAAGATAAGTAATAATAATAAGTTGCACACTTTATTGAGATAGTTTATATAAAACGTGATGTTAGTATCATAAACTACATATAAACATCAAATCACACTGATTCAGAACCTTTGGTAAGAAGTTATAACGAAAAATAACTGGTGTTCTTTATAAACGCCAGCAGTAAAATGTACTACTTTATCTTTCAAGACATTTTTATTTTATTTTTTACTGTAGGACACATTATCGGGCTCTGGAGCTTCATGATTTCGTCGAGGAGCTGGAAAATTACGATAATTTTCCAGTGCTAGATTGTCTGATGATTATTGATACAGTAGTTAATACATAGATATAAACAATAACAACACAACTAGAATAAAACAATTACTGAGCAGTGGCTCAGTGGGGCAGTGGCCCCAATAGGATTATTCCACTATGTTCACCTCCGTGATATCACCTGGGTGAAGAAAGTGTTATTTTTCGTGTCCTCATTTCACCTCAGAACCATTTCACCCAGATGATATTATCCATGTGACTTGATTTGACTAAAGCAGTCGCTTTTGTTCATCTATTTTTAGGGATGAATTCACCCAGGTTTTACGCATTTGTTTACCAGAGTGAATTAATTTCTAGGTGAACAAAGGTTCTAGGTGATCGTTTTAGTCGACGCAGTCCACCTGAAAAATGAAGCAGGTGTAATGGTTCCGAGGTAAGATGAGGACACTAAAAAGACAAATAAATATTTCTATTTCACGTTCTTCACCCAAGTTAACAAAGTGGAATGACTCCCAATAGGCTCCCCGCTTAGCATTTATCCTGACATTCTCGTAAGGGCATGTCAAGAAGCTGGTCTTCCTCGGACACTCTTGCTTTTGGCATCGCACATCCTTTCGAAGAGACATCGACTCGAGTTTGCTATCCCTCAAAAGGGTGCGCAATGCAGGGAATTACCGTGGTACCTATCTAAAGTTATGCATTTTTACAATTAAAGAAACAAAAGATAATACCAAAAGTAATATTACTCAGTTTTGTCACAAAAGCCAAATAAAATAAAGGATGATTTTCTTTATGCAATGCATACCTCATAGTAGTGCATTTTACTACTGTTGTTTATAAACGACACCGCTTTTCCGAATTTCCACGAGGGAAATATTTTTTTTCTTATTTTTCCCATATTATTTGTCAGTTTTTAAGCCTCATATACAAAGATCATTAAGTTTGGAGATAGTAAAATGTTTCAGGAGTATCTGGGTTAATTTAAAACAAAGAGTAGGCCCGTGTTTAGCCTAATTTATCGACAAAAGCTTTCTCTTCAGGTCGTTAGGGCATAATGGAGTATTTTCCGTAACATGATTCCAGTGTTAAATGTTGGCTTTACGCTATAATTAACGTCTTAATGGTTTAATTTTTGAGGCGTCGTCTTGGTAAAAGTTTCACATGAGTGGTGAAACTTTCTGACAATGTTTTTCAACATCATCATCATTTTAGCCACAAGACGTCCGCTGCTATGATACATAGGTCTCTTCCAATGATTTCCACATCACCCGGTTGGTAGCGGCTTGCATCCAGCGCTTTCCTGCTACCATTTTCATAATGCAACACTCAAAACAAAAAGAAAATTTCATTTCACAGAGCCATAGGTCTGTAATATGCCATAGCATATGAGCTTTAGAACACAGCCAGGGGATTTCTGTCCTGAACTGTGTGCGCATGGAGTAAATAATATGTAAAGTATGTCAACCATAAAAGGGTGATATTGGGCATCTTTTATTACTTAAATTATGTTTAGTCTTGGCATATGTTTAGCTTAGTGTGAGCTTTAGATACTTAATTATTTTGATTTTTAATGTATTTCGTACATTGTTTCTTCATAATCAAAGCTATCTTACATCCTAATATCAAAGGTACGTGTGTAGTGATCAGTACCAGACTCCATGGGATTTTTTTTCCCAATGGGTAATAGGGTTATTCGTTTGGGTGTGACTCGTTGGGTTCAAGCGATATTCGGCACGCTCACATCCCACATCATACACCGCAAGAATTTGATTTCGGCATCGCACGTACTTGACACAGCCCTCGAGAGCCCGATACCAATATCCGAGGCTCGAAGCACATTCTTTTGTTTATTTGATGCTACAATAAGCAACGTTGCGGACGTAAAATGAATGCTTTGGCGTTGGAGTTAAAGAGGAAATTGTGTGTTTCAATGTTATGTCATGATTAATCAAAATGATTACGTAACCGCGTAGGTTGTTATATTAATCCTGCTTCTCTAGAAAAGTTACAAAACGTGACCGATTTGATTTGAGAATCTCTTCGCCCGTAGTTTTTTATAAGTAGTGACTGCGTTCCGTGAAGCGATCTCTAAATTAAAGCTGTAACATTTTGCAATACTGATGACAGTTGTGAATAATTCATTAATTCACTCAATATTTTATGACATCACCTCTGACCCGTTAACCCACTTCAAAGCATCATCAGATAACCTGTCAAAATGTGTAAAAGATACACTTCATAACGTCAGGAGGGAATCGATTCCAGAATTATGACACCATGATACAGGAACGGACAGTAAACTGCCTCAGAACCCACATAAATAACGAATGTGGTTCATCCACGTGGTTTCACGATACCTTTTTATAGATATTACAGTAATAAAGATACGTATAACATATTTTTTGTATCTTGACCCGTAATCTTGGAAATAATCACGATAAATAAAGTCCTACTGCTGCGGCCATAAATAAATAAAGTTGGGCGGATGTTATGTTCTGTTATTTATTTACTAGCGAAACTGTCGCTAATTTTGGTTAGTAGATAAAGACGAAGTCTCAGGCAGTTGGTAAAGAGAGATTTATTAGAAACAACATAGAGTAAAGTGTACGATTGCCAGAACATAAAACTAAAAGGTACATAAAACTCAAATTCCATTCAATAATTCAGCCGGATTGATCCCCTAAGCGACTGTAAATCCACGTCATAATCTCTAAGGCTTAGTTGCACCATCTTATTTTAACTTTGACAAACGTCAAAAATCTGCCAAACTCCTTACAAAAAGCACCGGTTATTGTTATTTTTACGGTTACAATAAGGTGGTGCAACTGAGCCTAAGAATTTTAGAGGCACCCGTTTCCAAGTATTGTGTGTACGTTTTACGGAATAAATTCACGCTACGACAGATCTGTCACACTCAGATTATATTATCGTGACAAGCTTAGAAAATATTATATTAATAAGGTGACTGATAGGGTTGCGAGCACAAGTAAGTAAAGTTCTGACAAGATACAGCTCCTATTTAGCCATTAATTGTGATATTAAGTGTTATAGATAATAATATCTACCACCCTAGACAGCATCTCGCTTAACATCAGGTGCGATTGCGGTCGGTGCTTTACCTATGCATTGAGCGGCATATTCATTGATCCAGTTTTCTAGAGAGTTGTCATTAATTTTTGAGGTTTAAAATAAGGGAGAGTCCGCTAATTTGGACCAGTTTTTTTCAATCCCATTTTGCACATAGTTTTCTTTTGTTCTTGATAATGTCCATGGTATATAATAAAAGATACATTATTCAACTTACTATTTCATAAGTATTAATTAACATGATTGTTGTAAATTTAGCACAAATCAACAAAGTACGAGTTCAGAGCTTCGGTCCAATTTAGCCAACCGGTTCGATAATTTGTACCACAGGGTTACTAAATTGGATTTCAATAAATTTCAAGCCTATAATAAAACTATGGCAAAGTATTATACGATACATTCTTAACAAATTAGGAAACGAATAGGAACAGTAGTTAATAACATAGACAATTGATATTGTTTTACACGTTATCACGATTTTGAGTACAAGTTTTGTAATTCCAATTATCGTAACGCACACTTGTACCTAATCTACTTTGCCAGTCTTTTGCTTAATTTTGATAACTTCAAAATATGATTTACTAAAAAAAATTTCGAAATCCTTTGGTAAAGTTCCATACAACTTGATGTGGTACAATTTAGCCGACTAGGTGATAGTGCTTTTAAAAAATCGGTAAAAAATATAGCTGATAAATACCGAAAAATGTTTCAAATAATTGTAATCCACACTAATTTACGCTTATAAATAATATATTAGAAACACCCTGTGATTAAATTTAACAAAATTACAAACTAAACATGTATTGTCAAAAGTTACTTGAAAACAATGAAAAAATACTTTTCAAAATAAAACACACGTGTTCGTTATCACGACAAAAACCACATGGCCGATATCAATTGATTTTAGTTGTGTATCGCTGAGTGTTGCAATTACAGATATTCAATAAATACTTTACGAAATATGAGGGTGGTAAAATTTACCCGGCGGTACAATATACGGAACTCTCCCCTACATGCCAAAAAACTACGCTGTTAGGACCTTCCTAATAGGAGCATGTTAGGACAAAACCACTAGTATAATTCCTAAATGCCTTATTGCTATGTTACTCCAATCCATGCTGAAGGAAACTAACAACTAGCTCTACTCCAATAATCTTGCTACTTTAGAAAATTTGATTTAGTTTGCACTTAAACGAATGACGAATACCATTGTCCGTACATTTGCCCGCAGTTTGTGCCCCGTTCACTTAGTCAGAACTTTAGAAGTGGTACATTAAGATCTCCATTCACGTCCTACTATTATTATTGACCCATTCGTTCGTACAATACTATAGCAAGTTTGCTACAATGGCCAAAGTTTCGCCCGAACATTGTGTTACGGTCATTGTAGCAAATCCAACGGTATTAATAATTACCAATGTACATTAGAGCATAGTGGAGGTGGATGTAGTGGGTTTGGTGCTTAATGTCAATTTCGCATAAATTAGTATTCCATTAGACAATGACCTACTTCAGTCAAATCATTTATAGGCTACTTTGAGAAGGACATTAAGAGTAGGTAGCAGTTAATTGCAAAGTAACATTTTATTTTAGGGGGATTATAGTCAATTTCAAGGTCTTTTTTTGTTTTGTTTGTTGATCTAAACTAAAAGGCTAATAATTACATCTAAAGCTGTAAGTTTGTATTTTTTTAATTGTTCCAAATAAACGTCTCATTTATGAGCGACCCAGCAACAAATATTTTTAGTTGTGTGACTCTTACCTTTAACAGATATGCTTAAAATCGTAGTAGAATGTTTACACTAGTGGTGACTGAGTTTGTTCCGGCGTTTCTTCTCAGCACTTACTATATGTTTGTATCGAAGCGCAGGTAGGGCCCAAAAGATAAGGAGACATGTAAAGTGCCCCATAAGGGCAATTTTTTTTTATTTACTATATTTTGACGTTCATTAATGCCACTAGTGGTCTAAATTTAATAAAACATTTTTGATTTTGATTTGATTTTGAAAGCAACACTACTGAACCAACTTCTGCTATCATATAACTGACCACAACCCCCGGATATGCGATAAGCCACATTTATAGTTTATGTTTAGTAGAGGAAATGGAGCTGCGCTTTAATAATAAACATAATTCTAGTGGACATCGGCCCTCGTGTTACTTAGTATTAGTATTTGATATTATTATGACACTATGGTACAATAATTAATATTTATTTATATACATTATAACTAGCGACACGCCCCTGCTTCGCACAGGTACAATGTATTATACTTAAAAACCTTCCTCATTAGTAGTCTAAGGATGTTTGGACTAAATAAAAATATTTTCTTTCTTTCTCTTGAATCACTCTATGTATAAAAAAAACCGCGTCAAAATTTGTTGCGTAGTTTTAAAGATCTAGTATAAATACATAGTGACAGACAGACAGCGAAGCGACTTTGTTTATTACATTTATGAAAACGGTGGTAACTCTCATAAATAAAATGAAGCTTATGATGTACAGATGTGCTGAGCACATCAATGTTAACACTCTACTCTGGTATCTTATTTAATTGTAATTGGTGCCATTTTACTAGGATTTGATACGGCTTCATAAACCATAGCCTTTTTCAGAATCAGAATCAAACAAATGATGTTTTTATTATTTGTACATATAAATTGATAATACCCATGACCGAGTTTCCAATTTCGCGGCAAAGACCTTCCATAAATGCCATAGGAAAAAGATAACAGTAAAACATTCCATTAGAGTACCATTTCACACACTCACATTAAATTCAGAAATAATTACAGCGTTTTAATACAAGCCAGATAGATCTAGTGTAAATTTGTCTTTTGATTGCCTTCTTTAGAGCGTAGTAAGTGAAGTTTCAGAAACCCAATTGTAAAAAAACTCTACATGTAAAATGGAACATTTACAAATACGAGATTCACGAACATACACATGAATTGCTGGTACTACTTCGAAACATCTTGTTCACAGTGAACAGCCAAAGAAATCCCAATCAGTGAGAGCCAAGTTTCTATTAGGAGAAAAGTTAAAACTGTAAAACTGAAGATAAATTGGAGGAGTTCAAAGTTAACTATTGACTGCTTCCCGTTGCAAAGCGAAAGACAAATGACAACAAATAATGTTTTATTAAACTATTGATGATGATATTAGTATACACCACGCAATGTACAAATAGTAAAAAAATGAGATGCCGTAAAAAAGGAAAAGAATAAAATATTTAACACATTCAGTGCGAGCGTGTTCATAAAATTTTTTTGCTATTCCCTTTTACTATGGCACCTATGATGTTTTCGTCACAGCCAAACTTCTGAACTCAACGTGACGGGAAAAGGGTAAGCCCCATTCCTGTTTAATATCCCTCCGTGGGACGTGTTTGGAAAAATAACTATTAACTAGTTATGATCTCAGGAATAATGTCGTGAGTTTGAAAACAAGCCCGAACTAGTTTTTTGAGGTTGAAAAATGATTTGTTTATTTTTCTAGTTTTTTTTTGTCATGAAAATGTCTTATACACTAGGTTGTGATCACGATAAAATAATTTCTATTACAATTACAAAAGATGCTACATTATTTATCTTAAAATGCCGTCATCCGAACAAACTTGATCCGTTCATCAAAGCGTTCTTATCTGAATATTTTTCATGTAACTTTCCGTCATTCAAATCACGCAAATAAAAATAATAAAAAAATTGCGCAACGCAAAGCTTATTTTCCTTGAGGTATATTTTTGTTCTAAAAGAATACACATTTTACAGAACCGGCGTTCGAAATAAAGCGGTATACATAATATTGCGAAGCGCTGGTAATAAAAGACAAAGATCCATCTACGGTAGCGGGAAAAAAGGAGAACTCGCGCGGTACAGATTAAGAATTGCTCCTACAATTTCTTGGAGATATTGCAATTCTACTGTGATAGGTGTCGCTTCCCAGGGCACATTTAGAAACATGCCTCAAGATTTTTCAAGCAGATTTCTTGAGAATACTCCCCGGGAACCGTTTGTAAATTGCATTTCTTAATAATTCTTCCGGTTAGATTTGAAATTCGAATTTAACTGAAAAATTGCGAGTAAGCATTTTATCGCAATGGACTAGTTCTGTCACAGTAAAAGTTTTGTTAGTAGACTTAAATCCCAAAAAATATCACACAGACATTTTGAATGACAGATAAATAAAGTGATAAATTTAAGTTTTTTTTTTACAAAAACACCAATCGTGTCGTATTGCAGCAAATGTTGCAGCATAGGAGATGCAGGATAATAAGATGCACTATTTTTATTATTATCATTATTTTTATTTTTATCCACTATTTTTGACGGACATGTACAGCGTTTGAAACGACAAATATTAAGTGTGGAATAGGAATAGTAAATATGTCACCGTAAAATTGTGAATTCCGTCAGATTATAATCTGACGTAGTTAAATTACAATATAACCTAACCTAACCCACTGTCAGTTTATAATATAACGCGTTAGATTGTAAACTAACAGTGGGTTAGGTTAGGTTAGATTGTAATTTAACTACGTCAGATTATAATCTGACGGAATTCACAATTTTACGGTGACATATACATACATACCTTTTTACTATTCCTATTCCACACTTAATATTTGTCGTTTCAAACGCTGTAAATGGCCGTCAAAAATAGTGGATGAAATATTTTGCACGATGGAACGTTTGAGTGGTCGCGTCCAAGTCACAAAGAAAAGTACTAAAAATTTACGCAGCGACTAATGACTCAGTTTGTGGCATCACTAGCAATTTAGGCACAATTCATATTTTTAAACAAATACTGTGATGAAATGGAATTTCTGGTCATTATTTTAGTTATACATGAGCGTCACCAGCTTTGTGACATTGTAATACCTACTGTACAAACCTGCTCTGTGGTATTATTACTAGGTACCGTTTCATTTTCTCAGATGTGGTTAGGGTTTCACCTCATTGATATGCGAAAAGATTCTTTAAACGGATGCGGTCTAGGTTAAAGTGGAAAATAGTTTGGGAATTCTGAACAATATTAATGACCTCCTCTCAGTCTTTTCCACCTAGATTTGCAATTCAAAAGATTTGTTCGGTTTAGAGTAATTTATTGCTGTGAGTCTGTTGGATTTAGTCAGTTTCGCTTCGGGATATTGTTTTAACTCCAAAAGTGGTTGTTGTTACAGTATTATTTGTCAGGGACAGTCGTAAATCAATCCTTATTGAAAGACGAACCGACGAATTTAAGATTGCCAGCTTAAGTAGTTGATAGTCCTTCTTGTTTACAGTAAATCAAATCTACATCATCAGTTCACAGTCTTACAGAACCTCTAAAATTATTTTTTGTTGCGAAAAGGCGCCTATTGCAACTATTATAAGATGCACAGGGTTAATCACCTTAGATACATTTTACTCAATTTTATTAGTCACGACTTAAAGTGAATCTCACTCACCTTAGATACTTTTTGTTCTACCTTTGGAGGGGCTCGCGTCTCTACCAGCCATTGTTTCAAAAAAGTTTCGCATGTAGAGAACACGCCCATTGAACGTAATGAAAATATGAAAATGAATCGTATGAAACAGAAGCTTCAAAATTTTTTACTCTATATTCGAAGCAAAATACTGCTCAAATATCCCCACGTATAAATACACAGCAATGAAGGTAAAAAATTAAAGAATTCTTCACATATACACGCCCACCTTGTACGAAGATAGCACCATAGAATACATGGAAAAAATACGCATACATTTTCCTTCCGCAAATGGACACAACCATACAAAAATTGCCGTGCCAATTACTTCCCATTCTTCGGTAATGGAACAAAGGAAACCTTTGCTATAATAAAATTATAATAACAAAACATACCCCAGACATTAGAGGCAGTAAATATACATTAGGAACGGACACATGTGTAATCAGCCCTTCAAGGCCCTGCCATCTATGACGCAGCGGAAAAAATGCAGCCACAACATAAAATATTACTTAACAATAACTATAACTTTTGGAGCATCAGCTTCTTTCTAATCAATATTTGAAATAAATTATAATAAGCAAAATGTTTATTGCCATTAAATCAATGTACAGAGTATTCTTATGACTAGCGGCTTCTGCACTAAGCATAGCTTGTGTCGCAGCAGCCTTTTAGTTTTTACAAGAAGAAGACTTTTAGTTTTTACAGCAAGAAGTTTTTTGTTTCGAGATTTTTTATTTAGTGTTTCCCCATGGTTATGGTCATGGATAACTAATAACTGTCGGAAGAAAAAAATTTTTTTAATTTCGATTCGGTGACTTGGCCCGTGGACTAAGCTAAAAGTGGGCCAAGTCGCTGGAAGATTCATATAGCGTAGATAGGTACTTTCAAGCGATAAACAAGCTGAAACAAATACAAGCCAGTAGGCCTAAGATGCGCGCTGTGATAACTTTTATCGACGTCAAAATGTATGGAAAAAATCGATAAAATGGCGTGATAGCCACTTGTCGCGGCGCGCATCTTGGGCCTACTGGTAATACACTTTTTATCATGATTTAGTTAATTAGCTTAATTTATTAACTGTAATACAAAATTCAACAGAAACGGATCATCTCAAGAATCACAAGATGAATCATGGCTTTGTTCTCATTCCTTGTGTTGGCTGTTCTATATTGGCATTGTCTAAGGTCATTACAGTTTGTTTACTTAGATATTTTGCCTCTGATATTATAAGGGAACGGGTTCATTCTGCCCCAAAACGCTGTTTTGTGTCACAATTTTGGGGCTATTTTGTTTTATGAATAGGTAAGTTCTTTGCCCTCTTTTTATTAGTAAAGTTTTAGGATGGTAACCCACTAATGGAGGTACTTTTATTGTCTATCTGTGTATGATAATAATGTATGATAGCATAGATAGATATTTTTATTGTTGATCGAACATCAATGACAAAAAGAAGGATCGTATAGACTTACGAGTATTTGGATGATCTCAATAGATGTTTTATTTTCCTTTTATTCCTGGTCTATGTATCCAGTACTTTAAATAAAGAGTCACTTTTAGTACTTCGTTTATTGTTATGTAGGACTTTTGTCTGTTCTTCAATGTCTGTCAATCACTCCACATTGTGATCCAACCCAAAATTAAAATTCCCAGAACTGCCAATCTATCCTTACGTATATTCCTTGATATTTCCGCTAAAGTAGTTACAAACATCAAACTAGGTCCTTTGTGCCATCAACTGGGATGACTTTGGTCCCAAAGCGGTCGGCTTTCACAGCGTACATTCAAAAGCTTTTAATTCGGTAGAGCACCATTCGGACCCGAATATATCTTGAGGTTATTCGGAGATAGCAGTAGTTGTAGAGCTCTCTACGTTCGCAAGAATATTACAGATTCAGCTGGGATTTTGTAATGAAATTTATTTTTGGATTTCATTGTTGTTTGTGTTGTGGACAAGGTCGGACTTCACTTTGTACTATGAAGTAAAAGTTACTATAGATTGAATTTCATTTTGTCTTTTCTACTATAATAAATTTAATAATATTATAAAATTTGTTATTGTTAATATTATAAAATTATTGTCGGATGTAGATGCGTTCGTCAGTTGACAAAATGCACAGATAATATAATTTAGGGCGTTTTATTTTTCAAATATAAGTTCGGATATCTTTTAAAAATTTCGAACTTGTTAACAAAATTATTAACACGGAAATTATGCTTGTTCATAGCCTAAAAAAATACAGATTATATTCTTCTTTCCAACTTTAAATGAGTTTGGTGAAATACAGGAAAAAATCGACCCGAGCTTGGTGACTCAGGGGCTATAAAAAGTAATGAGGTCACATCACATGTAAAGCTGTCACGTCACGTTCCCCTCATATTGGGGGAAAGATTTCCCCATGTAGTTCCTGACTTGGAGTAAATCTTAACTCAAATGGAGCTAATTAATGTATGTTTTATAAAAAATATTTTATTGTTAATATTATGCAAATGGACAATATTGAACATTTGGTCAGTTTCGTAGATCAGATACTTTTTTTAATTTGGCTGTTTTAAGAGTTCTGTAGCCCTGACAAGGCGGGTTAGGATAGTTTAATCAGAGAAAAACATTGAAACTTTTCCGAAAGCAACAAGTTGTAGCGCTACACTCGTTAAATAAAAATGAGTATACTAAAGTAACCTTTACTTTACCCCTCTGACCAATATTTTAAATAAGTAATAAACTTTAGAAGGTCAACACTGTCTTAAACTTTCTCTTTCATCTAGAATTTTGGCTGTTACATAAAATACCCACCCAATTTCGAGGTCCTTAGGTTCAGTGATGAATAAAAAATAGTTTCAAAACTCTGTTATACGTTTCAGTTATTTATAGTTGGCAACTTTTTATTTTGGCCAGAGTATAAGATGGAAGGACGCAGAAATTATGTAAGAGTTGATATTTTATTTAAATTTGAATTCAAACGAAGACGAAATAAATATTGTATTGGATCCCTACGTCGCAAAATAAATGTTTAAGTTATTTTTTTTCTAACAGTATTGGAAAAATTTGTCAATTTCTTTTTAATTTATATTTTCAAAAATACTTGCTGTATTCATGACAAAAGAGGCAAGAAAATATACGTGTAACATCAGTTTATTTTCCTTTGTAAATTATGACCTAATAACTATACCCTATTTGGGAGTGAGGTAAAACTTAAAAACGAACTTTGTACCCATATGAAGTGGTTGTACTGACCTTCGCCATGCTGTGGCCATCACCTCTATGCCCAATTTCCATCTCCAATGAACTCTTGTAATATTTCGTAAATAAAAAGGTATAATTGTGCATTAGAGTTCTGAAAAGGTTTTCAATTTGGCCTTGACGCAAAATGTTTGCAAAAATGTTTTTATCCAATGTTTATTAAATATTTACCAGAGGCATAGGGAATTAGGGAAGTTCCGTTTTATTTTAAGATATTTTTCTACTTGAAATATTTTCCTATTAAGGTTCAATAGGTTTTCCTTTGACTGTTAATTTAAAAGAAAACATTCATACGTAATGTATTGTATATTTACGTCATATTCAGCTGTTACCTTACCAACTATTTTAAAACTTTTTTAAAGAATATTAGTAATTTGTATTGCACAAAATTACTAATAGTCCCGTTAGTCCCTCGTATTAAGCTAAAATGATTGTGTCACGAGTGGGCTCACTACTATAGTCGAGATGAGATTCGAAACCGCGTTCCTCGGATCACGAGTCGGCCAGTCCGACCCCTTCACCATTCGTACTTTTACTTGGTGACTAAGTTTCTTTCACCACTTCTTCTCTGCCCTAGCCAGTTATCCCGAAGTGGTGGTATGTCGGCCTATCTAAGCTACTTATTTTTGGGCCTACATACCAATTCTTCTTCTTCTTATTCGTTACGCTCTTGGCAGAGCGGTCGTGGTCACGTTGAGGCGTTGTTCACATCGGTTGTAGAGGCGACGATCTCCCGCCATCTCTCTCTATTGGCAGGCTGTCTGGTGCAGTCACATACGCTGTCTCCCACTGCTGGTTTCACTTGGTCGGTCCAGCGCATTGGTGACCTGCCACGCGATCGGGATCCTTCGACTTTTCCTTGACGACCAGTAGTTCAATGGAGAACCATAGGTACGTTCTACATACCAATAAGGAATTCCAATTAGAAAATAAGGTTAGTGTACAACTGTTAAAACTGTAAGACCAAATCATGTTGCTCTGTAATATGTTTTCACACATGTTTATGTAAATGTTACGGTCAAAGTGATAAATGTGAAAATTATGAATAATCGCCGGTTATTATGAATAATTACCGCATGATTTGGTAAATGTGATTAATATGAGATCATTTATGTGTGTATAAAACTAAATAAGCGGCTTAGGGGTGGCCCAAGGGCCACCCCCGCCGCACCTTAACCTATTTTTCACTTTAAATCAAAACTATATGTTATGGGCTTTATGGCAAAGTAATGTTACGCAAGAAACAGTCGAAACTCATTATGCCAAATTGTATATGATATCAAAACATTCAAAATGTGTGGCTGTACACAAGCACTATACATGATCCATTGTTATTTTATGATATTTTCATAGTACTAAGGTTACATTATTAAATAATCACTGATAAATGTAATTCATTTATTACTTTTACCTCAACTGTCGGTAATTATTCATAATAACCGGCGATTATTCATAATTTTCAATTTATCACATTAACCGTAACATAAATAAATATCTTTATCTTTATCTTTACACAAAACATCTAATAAAAGTGACTTAATGAACAGTAACCGAAATCCGCCACACTACTTTAAGAAAACGTTGACTGATCTGTTTTCACCAACCAATTTGCTTCACAGTGAGCGAACCATTATGGCAGAGTGCGTGGGTACTATAGGCTCATTTCCCCACCATTACACGATACAAATTTCTTAGCCAGTCCCTTCTGTTCCCGACACTTCCCTTCTGGAAGTCGAAACTACGTCGTTATTGTGACGGACTTTGGGTTACTTCAATAAGTCGTACATTCGGTGCAATAATAGTACAATTCAAAATTAGATATAAGATTTTATACTTTCGCGTTCCATTTCAACTTAACGCGACAATTATGAATGAGTTACATTATGTATTCACGGCTAATTGTCTGCTTGTGGCCACGGCTGCAGCATAGCTGCCGAAACGTCAAGCCGTGAGTACATAATGTAACTCATTCATACTCGTACATGTCGCGTTAAGACCCGTGTCTTTCTATTTTAGATTTATTCTAGTTGCAGTAACTGGAACACTAGCATACTAGTTTCTTACACATCACCAAGTGTCATGTGTGCGCGAACTGGCACAACATTTAATTTTATCTTGCAATTGTTTCCATAGCGTCAGTTTCTTTCATATTATGCCTCAACAACGTTTCGTTTTACTGGCATGCAGTTTATAGCCGGCTTTATACACGAAAAAACAATTTGTGACGTAATGTAGTTACGATGTTTTACTACTACCTCGTTTACCAATAAATTATACTATTAAGCTGCCGGATAGTTACCCAAATATAACTAATTTCCAAAACGTTGAACTTTTAGCAATAAACCGAGCGTTCATTTCTTCATTCATAAACGTTCTTACTGCATTTCCCAGCTAATGCACGACATTCCCCAAAGTTGGCCTTTGTTTGCGCCGGTTATTGTTGTAAGTTCGGGCTATTAACTCTTTATTAAAACAATGCCTAGTACAGTCAGAGTCGAAAGTTATGGAAGAAGTTATTCTGTTTTAATTGAAAGAAAGAAAAAATGCAAAACGCTTTTTCGGTTCATTTATGATTGCACAAAGGTTATTGGGAACATTGATTAAATTGTATTAAACGATTCAAATGAATCGGTGAAATCTTTTCAACCACTATGTTAAACAAAACATTAAAATCTATCGTTAAAGTAGCTTCCATAAAAAGTATAAAAAGAATAGAATTTATTTCCTTAAAAAATGGTAGATAATACAAGATGGCTTATACCTACTCATACGTATACTAAATGGTATACATAAATATAACAAAGATCTATCAGGCTATTATTTCAAATAATACTCGTACTTCTGACGTCGTCAGTACAGAAATAAAGATGTAATAATTCAGAAAATGTGACATGTTCTTTGACTGTCTCCGACGGAACGTGCGACGTGCGTGTCGTAAGTCTCAGGGCACGAAACTGGCGACGGCCGAGCGATGGCGGGGCGATGCGACGGCGGAGCGGCGGCGATGAGGAGTGAGGAGTAGTATTGCCATCGCCCCGCTCTGCCGCCGCCCGTTTTTTTTTTTTTGAAGGAACGCGCGCTGGTTGCTTGAAGAGCTTTTCCAGCTTCACCGGGCAGAGTGGCGAGTACAGAAGGTACTCTAGCCGTTTGGGGATCGTACGGTGCGAGCGCCGTCGAGGCCGAGTGTGGGTTTCGCGAAGCGAAGCCCAGGCTCATCCGCGTCGGTCACAGACTAACGTTCGCGATCGGGCCGTATCGAGCGCATAAGGCGCCCGCTCAGTGGCGAACCCAACTAGAGGGTTGCCCACCGCGGTGTTGGACCAAAGTCCAGCCTACGGCGGGCTCACTCTAGTGGGCCCAATCGAGGGGACTACGGACGCGGCCTGAGGGCGCCACGGTAGGCTCGGACCTCGGCACAAGCCGTGTCCGGGGGACGGGTTTGGGAGCCGCCACCCGTTTCGTGCGCTTCACCATTTCTCATGGGTCATGTTGTTGTATGGTTGTGTAAGGTTATGGTACGGGTATGGGTCATGTTGTTGTATCCATCACCGCCGCTACACCGTCGCGTCGCCCCGCCATCGCTCGGCAGTCGCCAGTTTCGTGCCCACAGAGGCACAGACTACGAGTAAGTACACAGCGTATAAATCCTTTGAACCCTAGAACCTTTATCATCATTTGTAAGACTTATGCGAATGTAATCCGTTTTTGTTATGCTAATAAATGTCTCAGAATTGTAAATGCCAATCTAACAAGAAGTTGGTCTCAAGGACACGTACGACGTACATTTTCTGGTTCAGTTAAATTGATAGAAATCTTTTGTTACATTACCTATTTTAATAATTATTTCCTATAGTACGAAAGAGAGATTGACTTTACTGAATTTTATCGTATAATAATATCTGTAGTAGTGTCTGACAAAGTAGTTTTAGGTCTTATAGGTTTACCTGCATGGTCCATCAAGGAGGTGTCAAAGAGTATTCTGTTAATAAGACCATCCACTCTCTGTAGACTCACTGGCAAACTGTATATGTTTACAGAATTTGTAAATGCAGCTATGAACACAAATACTAATATTATAAATGCGAAAGTAAGTCTGTCTGTCTCGCTTTCACGCCTAAACCACTGAACCGATTTTGATAAAATTTGACATAGAGATAGTTTATGTCCCAAGAAAGGACATAGGATAGTTTAATCCCGGTTTTTGAAACAGGGACGCGCGCGATAATTTTTTTCTGTGTCAGACAAAATTTCACGCGGGCGAAGCCGAGGGCGGAAAGCTAGTTTATAACAAGGGTTCCTTGTCTCCTGACACTACGGAAGTCCGTGCTCCGTAGGCCTTTACGGAACTCTAAAAATGAAGTATGTACCTATAAATAAAAGTTATTAGGGTCTGCGACTCTCCGTACAAGAAATATGACTATTATTTTGCATTTATTATTCAACTCAATAGGAGTGCATAGGAGGCTCAATATTTTACCTTCTAAAATAAAATCTTTATCAATAAAAGCGAAAGGTCACTGATTGACTGACTCACTCATTGCGAAATCTCAGAAACACAAGTGCTAGGAGTCTCAATTTTTGAATGGGGGTTCCTTTTAGAGCGTAGGTGCTCCTAAGAAGGGATTTTGCAAAATTCAACTCCTAAAGGGGTAAAACGGGATCCACGCGTACGAAGTCGTGGGCGGCTGCTAGTAAAAAAATAATTAATTTACATTCACGGGGTGACCAAATAATAAGTTTTTTTCAATCTTGTACGGAACCCTTCTTTACGCGTCAGACTCGCTTTTACTCGGTTTTTATTGTATGTGCATCGGAAAAACGGTCAGCTCATTATCTTCAGCTGTCCTCCTCATTCAAGCTGGCCGTCAGCCAACTCCTGCGTCCAATTCTTGGAGGTCATTTCAGTCTTCGACTTCGGCTGTCATGTTTATTGCCTTTCTTTGTATGCACACGGTCAAAAAATAGCTTTGTTTGTCCACACATACTGTATTTTATCCTGATAAAATTATGAGATACACGACGTATAAAATGAAAAATTAATGATTAAAGTACATACAATCATTTACTAAGGTACTCTTTGTAACATGAAGCTTTTTTATTAAGATTTGGCCTTATTTTTCGCATCATCGTCATCATCATCATTTCAGCCATAGGACATTTTTCGCATATCTTAGTTATATTTTCATCATTCCAACCAGCTACATCAAAAGCCTGGAGCGACACAATGTCTGGCATTTCTTTTTCATTTAACCTTCGGCCATCTTCTGACCTCTACATTGTTATCTTCACTAATTACTTAATTCAATATTTATATCACACGAGTAAGCCATGAATGAAATAAAAACTTAATTAGCAGCTCATTTATCCACAGGGAGTTTTATTAAAACCATCGTGACAGCGGCAAAAAATCTTTCGAGGATAATTTGCAAAGTTTTCGTCGTTCCACACAAGCGCCACCTTTGGGACGGAGCGGAGTTACATCGTTATTTACTTTATATTAACACAGCCCAGTTTTAAACTAGTAACTCCCATTTTGGGTCTCTGTAGATTTGTATTAAAAGCATCCGAATATTTATAAAAAACATAGCCATAATTGAATTCCATAATTGACATAATTGAGCTCGTAGAGACGATGGCCGTTGGGGCAGGAAAGTTCTCGAGTGGCGACCACGGGCTGGAAGACGTAGCGTGGGCAGGCCTCCTACTAGGTGGACCGACGATCTGGTAAAGGTCGCGGGAAGAGCCTGGATGCGGGCAGCGCAGGACCGTTCATTGTGGAAAACCTTGGGGGAGGCCTTTGTCCAGCAGTGGACGTCATTTGGCTGAAACGAACGAACGAGCGAATTGAATTCCGTTCAGGACATAAGTCGTCGCTTGCCTCTCTAACTGACGTATCTGACATTTTTTTCGAAACTGAGTTATCTACACCATCCTTATCAATTTCGCAAGACGAATCGATCTGTCTAATCGCCTGAAAATTTTGCAAAATTTCAGACGTCAGTTAGAGAGGCAAGCGACGAAATTATAACTGAGCTAATAGATATTAGCTAACTATAAAATTAGGCTGAGTTGCACCACCTAACTTTAACCGTAACTATAACGATAACCGGTGTATTTTGTATGGAGTTTCACCGATTTTTGACGTTTGTTAAAGTCAAAGTATGATGGTGCAACTCATCCTTAGAGTGCAGGAAATAAATGTTTACATTACTAAATCCACACATCCGTTATAAGTATCAATGTTTATGGAAACAGTTCAATAATTGTTTATTGGGATACGTAAATGTCTAAAGCTACTAAGAAAACTCTACTGCTTCAAATGTAACAACAAAAAATTTTTCGTGATTATTTTATAGGTATTTATCCATAATGCAATAAAGATATTTGACCAGTGAACAGGCTTTCAGTATATTTTTTTCGCTAAAGTATACCGCAACTATTATAGCATCAAAACATGACGTAAAATAAATATTGACTAGCTATAAATCTATATAATTATAAAAGCGAAAGGTCATTGACTGATTGACCGACTGACTCACTCACTCATCACGAAATCTCAGAAACTACAAGTGCTAGGGGTTTCAATTTTCACACGGGGGTTCCTATTAAAACGTAGGTGCTCACTAAAACGGGATTTTGCAAAATTCAACCCCTAAGAGGGTAAAACGGGATCCACGCGTACGAAGTCGCGGGTGGCGGCTAGTTAAATAATAAAGTATTCTAAACTAGCATTGTGTCAGCCGCTCCAGTTTAAATGGACCACATTAAACTGATTCCACCCCACTGCGACCCACATGTGACGCCATTGTTTCCCCATTGTGCTCATGAATGGAGAAACCTTTCTGTAATTTAAAGCAATCAGCACAGTTTTGCAATTAAAACTCGCTAAATGTCTGCACTAAGTAAGTTGGTAAGTATACCTACGGGTTGTTTATGAACTACGTACTATCCAAAGAACAAAATACATCTATCAGCTCTTATATACAATTTTTTTTTCCGAAACGCTGAGTGATAAAGCGCCTTAAATAATTATGGAAACATCTTTTTATTTTTTGACATTTGAGTAGTACATAAATGAAATGAGTGGGTAAATTCTAGTTACCAAAACAATCTATAAGTTTATTCAAACAATGTTATCCTCTTTTCCCTATCTGTCCTTTATTATAGAAGGTAGAAACCGTGTAATCTCATATCAATTTTCTAAAGCGGTAGGGTCTAAATAAATGACAACTTACAAAAGGCGGACACGAACCATGAAGGTTAATGCATCCCGTATCTGTCCCGATCCGATGAATAAAAAATTATGTACAGACAGCACCGATATCTGATAGTTTCTGGATCTTATTCCTATGGGCATAAGAGTCAATCGCTGTCAAAGTGTCCACTTATGACGCTGAACGTACACTGAAGGATCGGAACACTATCGGGGGCCGCAACTCGAATTCAGTGTTGCGGCTTTTAAGCGGACCGCAAACAGTGTTGTGGTATCGGTATCGATATCGATGGTTAACGATCGGTTAACAAATCAAACAATCAATAGGAATATTATCACTATTTCAATATTTTAGTACTATCAGAACTCTATCAGGTATTAAGGCCCCTAGCCCACGGAGACTTTTTGTAGCGATGCAGTAGCGTTTCTGTCGCGCGTTCGCATCGATACAGTCGCAATGCGGTCGCTAGCTGTGTGCCCTCGCCCACATAAACGTGCTTCTGTCGCGATGGAAATGCGATTCAGTAACCCTCAATCCGTTCTTTCCCCGATGTCGTCGGCACGGTAGCGGGTTGGATCGATACAACCGTGCTGCTGTAGCGCGTTGGCATCGCTTCTGTAGTGCGTTTCTAATGCGACTAACGCGCGTTAGTAGTGATGCTGTCGCTCGTTTACGAAATGCGCGATCCCATCACTACAAAAAGTCGCCGTGGGCGAAGGCCCTAACTAATAGTAACACAAAGGAAATGAAAATCTGATTTTGAATAATATTAGATAGAGTTACAATGTGAGTAACTGTCATTGTAAAAATCTTTCACGATGAATTTAACTTCAAGGCCAAAACCATATCGATAGATATAACTATCGCCCCATCACTAGCATGAATTTCGTGGTCTAGTTTTGGTTTTCACTCAGCGTTTTCAGTCTTTGAGAGTTAAATTTCAATCAGTCTGGCCCTGCCCGAAACCGGAGTAAATTGGACAGGACGAATGAGAATATTAAACGTACATAAACAAGCTTTGGCTGTAGCTAGTAAATATTATCTATTTAATTGTACATTCAATTAAACTCGTAGATGAAGCTTTCAAGATTAATTATATAAATTATATAGATTCAAGATTATGTATGTTGAAGCATCCATTGTGAATTGGTGATGATTAAAACTCAGACGTAATATAACACCACTTTATTTGAGTTGTTCACTCAACGGTGGTTTAACACTGAATGCCCCGTCACACCGATCTGCGCCACCCACTACTACTCCGACTGACGCAATCAAGTGACGTAACATCCGAGCCAAAGCACCATTTTTAAAAATAATAAATTGATAACAATCACACTGCATAAAAATGAATAATTATTTTAAAACATTGTTAAAATATTTTAACTTAATATTAAATCTACTTTTTATATTTAATTAATACATTTGCAACTTTTTTAAAACATTATGAAATCACTTTGAAATAAAATCAAATTACTTACGAATAAAAATACTAAAGTAACACAATTATACAATGAAATTATTTTATAATATCACTGAGTATATTTAAAACAATGAAATAATTGATTTGTAATTTTATAATTATTGAATAGTGCACCTTGTACTTACTTCCGTTTCCCTTGCGTTATCAAAATTCGATTCGAGTAAAGAAATAATTTTAATAACATTTAATTTTAAACTATGATTAAATAAATCAATAATTAAATACACATTAGGAAGCCTTAAAAAAACATAGAATGCACTTGTAGCATGTTAAAAGTGTAATTAAATAAATTGAGAATCAACATGAACACAACAACTTGGAATAAATGAATTATGATGTCATCTTCTGGAACAATTTAATAGTAGCGCTATCATGTATAATATGTAGGTATGTATTTACAAAAAAAAAGTATTTAAGTATGTTTATATCCGCTGTCTAGTACTCATAGCACAAGCTTTGCTTAGTTTGGGACTAGAAGCGTAGTGTAAAATGTCCAATAAAAAAAAATTGCAATCAAATTCTAATTCTGTGTAAAATGTATTAACATAAATGCAAAGTTCATGTGTTCTAGATTTGGCGATGCCTAAATTACGTCATTTTATTCTTTGTGCGAAATTATATTTTTTATTACCTACTTTGTTTTATAAAAAAAAAAAAAAAATTGCGTTAAGAGTCGCATCTCAAACTAATTTGAAAATTATAAATAACTTGAAAAAATCGAACTGCCTAAGGCCAACATTGATGAAACAAACGCTGGCCGTAACACTTGAAAATTTCGACGGGTTCATTCAGTGTTTAAGTGTGGTTTAAGTAGCTCAGTTAGAAGAGCAGTCGCCCGGCAAGCGGGGAAGGTCGTGGGTTCAATTCCTGCCTTAGGCAGTTCGATTTTTTAAGTTATTTATAATTTTCAAATAAAAAAAACGTCAAAACAAAAAACTAATCGTCCAGTTAACCCCTCGTGGTAAGCTAAATACTTGAGTGGGTCCACCACAAAAATAACTATATTAAATGTACCGGAAAGTTGTTTACTAGAACAAAACTTTTCAATTAACCTCTCAAGCCAAGGGTTTCGTAAGTGCGACTATCAATCATTCACGTGTCCGATACATTTTCGATTCAAACATCGGAAAAGCATACGTTTTGCCATAATACAAATAAAAACAGTAAGTTTACTCACATTTTCTTCTTCGTTATCATCGGAACATCGTTCGGCAAAAGTTTTTTACAACGGGCTGGCCCCGAATCCAAGTTGTAATAACTGTAACAAAAATAAATTATTATTAATAAATCATCACAAACAAATAATACAAAAATGTGTTACTAAAATAAGAAAGAAGTTTACATTAAACACTTTGTAGGTACATTCATAACACATTATTTTTTGTCTATGAATGTTAATAAAGAAGAACGGTCATCTGTGACCCAATCCCGACAGAAACGAGACATACCTCAGTTTTATGGTCATGTCTTAATTAGTTAAATTATATATATTTTATATTCGAAATCTATGTATAACATCAAAATATTACCCTTTGTTTTTGTTCAGGCGTTATACAAAAACTAATACAAAATGCCTATTTATCACTAAAATTGGTAAATGTATGTACCTAAATGTCTATTACAGCTGCTATGGAATGTATCTAGGTGACCTGGAGATACAGCCGGATTATACAGGGTGGAAACGAAAAGTTACAAAATCCAAAAATTCAATGTTACCAGCTTCCATAATCTGTAACCTGTTATTGGTACCATTTGAAAGAGCTCGTGAAGCACTTTCAGAATCAGTAACTAGTTTTTCGATATCTTGTATAGTTTAGAAATAATCGAGTGAGATCACTTATCGTTCCATATGTATAACCATCCTGTATAATTCGGCTGTATCTCCAGGTCACCTAGATACATTCCATAGCAGCTGTAATAGATATTTAGGTACATACATTTACCAATTTTGGTGATAAATAGGCATTTTGTATTAGTTTTTGTATAACGCCTGAACAAAAACAAAGGGTAATATTTGGTGTTATACATAGATTTCGAATATAAAAAATATAATTATAATTTAACTAATTAAGACATGACAAAAAAACTGAGGTATGTCTCGTTTCTGTCGGGTCTGGGTTTTTTTTGTATGGGGCGTGACCGTTCTTCTTTCATATTTACGTAGATACTGAGAGTCTCACCCTCTACCTTTCTAAAGAAGTATCTTATGGAAAATATTTTCACATATTTTTTCGATTGGACCAAGACAAAAAAAAAACATGCTTTAATCAAGTTTCAAGTCATTGAAAAATCTTATAAAGTCATTGAAGTCCCCACCAATAAACTAAAAACAAAACAATCGATTTAATTTTTAAGGCACTATAGTAGCTTCAAAAACACGTTTCAGTACCTACCCGCAAACAAATAACTCACAGCCATTGAGTGCACCGTGGCACTAAAAAGAAGATGGACGCAAAATGCGAGTCATGCTGCAGTTTTGTGGAATGCACACCAACGTATTTCCATTTGGGTCAAATCTACTCAGTGCTAACTTTCTGTCATTTCTGTGATGTCACAGTTAAGCACTTAACAGAATTAAGAAGGCTTTTATCGGTTTTGGACTCTATATTATTATGCTGGGCGGATCTTGTTTGTTTGAAAAACGATCCTAACACGTAGGTGTTTACGATGATTGTGATTATGTCCGCTAGTCTTTTAAAAATATGACGCAAAAGTAAATAAATTAAAGAAACATAAATCAAAAGAAAAGATTTTTATGACTTCCATGTTCCTTTCATATTGAATTTTGTTAAATGAAGCAATGTTGATTATCTTCCTCAAGAAATATTTAAAAGAAAATATAATAAATAAAAGGAAGAGGAAGCATGTCAATGGCGTATTTCCTGGAAGTAGACGAAATCACAATTATAAAAAAAAAACTTCACAAAGAAAACAACAGAAATTACAAGATAATATTTTTTTTAAACATCATTTTGAATTAATTCCAAAAGTAAAGTGAATATTATATTCAGCTTACACGAAGGAGTTAACAGGGAAATTAGCCGTTATTCACTCATTAGAAATTACTAGTAACTTAAAACTTTGGTGGACATTTCATGTTAAGAACTACTTCCAAATGACGCTACTTATTCACATAGTACATTCCCATAAGAGTAGTGTTAATGTAAAACGAGTAAAAACTATGACGTCGATAGGCGGTCTGTCGTATCATTCTTTACTACCTGAACACCCGTGGACGTTACTATCCATCAATCAAATGTGATAATAAAGAAACACCACTAAAGCTGAGTTGCACCAATTTACATTAACCGTAGCTAAAACAATAATGGGTGCTTTTTGTATGGAGTTTGACAGATTTTTGACTGAAGTCTTACCCAGCCTTAGATATTTTTCACAGCACAGAGTTGTGTAGAAATCTATTTTTTTTTTAACAAAATAATTTTCTTTGTATAATATTAATATTATGAAGTGAACAAAGTAATATTATGAAGCCCAGTTGTCTGAAATAAATCGATGGGTGCCGGGAATAAAGCCACAATCGACAAAACACAATTTTACAGGAGAAGAGATTTAGTGTCAATTTTGAATAATTCTAAACTACGAGGCGTATCAAAACGGTTTGTATATCAAACGATGCGTTATTTTTTCTGGAGTTACATTTAATGTGCATAAGGTTATAGTGCTTAGAATATACTTTAAAAAGGTAGAAATACATATTGCCGCTTCATACATTGAAAGTCGGTCCCGTAAGAGTCCATTGTGGTTTTATTCCGGTAAAAAGTGTGCAATTAATCAAACAGCAATAGTGTATTGCAGCCTCGGGCGCTGATCTGAAGGATACAGTAATAGCCGTTTGCTTGTAGAAGATTTAAATAAAAGTTTTAACATTGTATATGGCACGATTATTCCGGTCAACAAATTTTAAATGATGAATGGGAATAACGATTCAATATCCATAGTGCTTTTGGTAAATCAGGCAGTTTCAAAGATAAAATTCTGAAAAAGGTGTATAGGGACCCGCAGTTTACTAAAATCACTTAATCGGAAAACTGCTGCTATGGCTATTGCGGCTTTATTCCAGGCACCCATCGAAATAGTTTTTTTTAACATTACTTTAATTTTATTTACCATACTTTAAGCATAGGCGCAGACGACCGACTTTTGTAGTCGACCGATAGTTGGGCCCGGTTCTAATTTGTTGAGGAATCCATCGGTATAATGTGCGCACTTTCATACAACTCCATACTGATTAACAGCCCGACTTCCGGCCTACAAAAAGTCTCTGTCTGCGTCTAGGCAAAAACCAGTGGACCTTCTCTATCTTACTATCCTATAGTATGACTGAGACTTCCTTATTTTCCAAAGATCTTTAGATATTTATAGCGGGGCTCAGCAAATGTACGACACTTTTATGCCTCCGAGACCTGCGAGGCACTAATAGTAACAGCTCTTATTTCAGTAAGAGTGTTATAGCTAAGTAATAAACATGAATTTATTAGAACATTTTTGGAACTGTAAGTTACTATTCGTATAAAATTATGTAGTTGAATAATAAAGACACGGTAATACTATCTATACAGTATTCCAACTCGGCCATGTTTTTGAAATAAATGTCAACAGCCGAGCGATACGTCACCCTATGACAACATGCGATAGGGCTGCCCACCTGCAGACCCTATTTTCACTACATCTGCCTACTTAGAATTTCTATCTAGTTTTGTGAGTGTATTTTGTGATTGTAATTTTTTATTTTATTTTGACAAACAAAATACTTTGTGAATGAAATAGGATAAAAATGCATGTTGTCTTGTCATTAGTAGATTTAACTAAAAAAAAATATTTGTGTTAAGATTTAGTAACAAATCTTATAAATTTGCGACCATAAAATGTATGCTCCTCGACCGAGGCGTACAAAATGCTTGATTTATTATACAGAGTGTTGGGTAAATGGGTTTATAAGCAGACACTAGCCCATGTTAAGGTGTGCATATAAATGGTATGGTGAAGTCAGAAATTTTATATCAGCATTTTAATAATTTTAATTTTCATACAAATCTAGTATTATAAATTTTATTTTGTATGAAAATTAAAAAAAAATGATTCACTGACTACACCATACCATTTACATACAATGTTAATATGGGGTAGTGTCGGCTTATAAGCCCATTTACCTAACACCCTGTATAAATAGGTACTTGTAATTATTTTTTATAAAAACAACACTTACTGTTTACAAAACAACACATCGTCAGTTTATCACTGTGGCACATTCGCGACACCCCCGACTTTTGCATGTCGAGCGCATACCGAGATTTGAATTTCGAAGGAAAGCTCGCGTTTCGTCCGTTTATATGAAGTTACAATACTGTATGATAGTATTACCGTGATAAAGACGTTTTACCAACAAAAAAATACAGTCTGATGTGCAGTCGACCAAAACAAAATGCTGTCAAATATTTTCTTTCATAAAAACAAATGAAAAATTTTGATGAAATATCGTAGTAGGGTAGGTAGAAATTCCGTTGTCTCGGTCCCAGTGTGAGTGGGTAAAGTAGGTTAATTCTGTACAGCATGCAAAATCACAAATAGAAATTAAAAGAAAATTGTCAAGAAAAAAGGTTTGGGCGAGCATCAAACCGCCTCTGTGGTCTAGTGGTAAGACCACCTGCTTCAGACGCAGAGGTCCCGGGTTCGATTCCCAGTGAGGGCAGATTTTTCTGTTCGGTTTGGTTGGTGGTAGGGCTTATTCTAAGTCCGCCTGGCT
Source organism: Ostrinia nubilalis (assembly GCF_963855985.1). Taxonomy (NCBI): domain Eukaryota; kingdom Metazoa; phylum Arthropoda; class Insecta; order Lepidoptera; family Crambidae; genus Ostrinia; species Ostrinia nubilalis. Next base: position 2,585,662 of record NC_087101.1, read on the forward strand.
AGCTACCACCATCTTATCTAAGTCTGTCGCCATAACAACAATGTTAACAGCATTGTTGTGTTCCGGCAGTTAGAGGTAAGATAGCCAGTTCCTCCGTGGTTGAGGATTCCGGGTGAAGCTCGCTTCCACCTTCGGCCTGATCGTCACTTACCATTAGGTGAGATACAGGCCAAGTGCTTCCTCTATTGCTATTGAAGTTCGTCGAAATGAAAAGTATCAGCGCGTTACATACATTAAGCAGTTTCGTCTAATGTGATTGGAGTACCATGTGCTATTCGTAACAAAAACAGTCGTAAATGCGGTCGACTATTCGCAAATTCTCACGCTATAATGTTTCTAAGGTTAGTGAGCCTTCTGTACCCGCCTCTACTACGTCACAACTCTGCAAATAATTTTGGTCAGAAGCTTAATTAGAGGTACAATGTACCAAAAATGTGTTGTGGCAACCGCAAGGCAATTGTTTCGGGGTCGGCAGGGTGGTATTTTTCATTTAGCCTTGTAGAGCGTGAGAATTCATACCAGGTTTTGACAGTACTGACAAGCAAAAGGGGTTGAAGAAGTGTGACGTGTTTCGGTTGACATTTAAATTGTTAAATTTTGTTTTGACTGTACACATTGCCGATGTCAGATGTCAAATTAGACATGAACCCTGCATTAATTCGCATACAGCTGAAAATTGGTACGAATGTTCGGAGCACCATTATGAATTAACTGTGAAAAGTCCCCATCGATCCGACATGTGCTAAAAAAAAAATTCTATGTCAAAGTTAAAAAATACGGGTTTTTGAGATTTTCAGCCAAACGGTAAGTTTTATCACAAAAATATGTATGACAAGGTTTAAGACCATACAATTATCTATCAAAATTGTCTATACACTTTCTCCTAAGAGTCAGCGTTTCTGAGATTCGATGATCCAAAGAGCCAAAAAAGTGTTTTCTTCATAACGGTCTTACACATAAATCCAATGTGATATCGCCTCGTGCCTCGACTCAGCATTGTATCACGATGTGTTGTCGACGTCAAATATAAAATGATCATCCTCAATGTCGTCTGTCATCTTTAATTATCGAAAAATGGGTGCAACTTTGACGAAGGACTGCACCGTGAGTTTCTAAGATACGAAGTTTTCGTGTCTATTAGGTTTAAGAGCTCTTAAATGCACACGTCACTACTCTACTTGTAACTCTATGGTCACTCTTTTAGCCCGGTCAAGTCAGAAAATCCAGGTTATAATAATTCGCATAGAGCTGAAAATTTGTGTGAATGTTGAGAACACCATCCTTAATGAAATGTCAAAAGTCCCCAACGATCCGTCATTTGAAAAAAAAATTTACGAAGTCTAAGTTTTTTGCATTTTTCCGCCAAACAGTAAACTTATTATAAGAAATGATAAGAAATAGTAGTAGATCATAAAATTATCTATTAAAAGTGTTTTTGCCCCTTTTTCCTAAGAGTCACCGTTTACGTGGTAACGATGCAAAAAGTTGAAGAATTCGTATTCTGTTAACTACTCCACAAGTCCACAACTTTAACTCTATTAAAATAGTTTTGAATTGAACAGGATAACAAATACATCTTAAAAAAGGCCTACTGGGGAAACCTGGTAAAAAAATGCGCCAAATAACCATCATAGGTATTGTGGAAACATGTGCATATAACGAGAACATTTTAACTAACTTTTTGATTCGTTCTACCTCATAATCGGTGACTCTTAGGAAAAAGGGGTAAAGATCATTTTAATAGATAATTTTATGATCTTCTATTATTTTTTATCTATTTTTATGATAAGTTTACTACTTGGCCACAAAATGCAAAAAACTTGGGACTTCGAAAACTTTTTTTTTAAATGACGGATCGTTGGGGACTTTTGACATTTCATTTAGGATGGTGTTCTCAATATTTACACAAATTTTCAGCTTTATGCGAATTATTATAACCTGGACTGTCTAACTTGGTCGGGCTAAAAGAGTGACCATAGAGTTACAAGTAGAGTAGTGACGTGTGCATATAAGAGCTTTTAAACATAATAAACACGAAAACTTCGTATCTTAGAAACTCACGGTGCAGTCCTTCGTCAAAATTGCACCCATTTTTCGATAATTAAAGATGACAGACGACATTGAGGTTGATCATTTTATATTCGACGTCGACAACACATCATGATACAATGCTGAGTCGAGTCACGAGGCGATATCACATTGGATTTATGTGTAAGACCGTTATGAAGAAAACACTTTTTTGACTCTTCGGATCATCGAATCTCAGAAACGTTGACTCTTAGGAGAAAGTGTATAGACAATTTTGATAGATAATTGTATGGTCTTAAACCTTGTCATACATATTTTTGTGATAAAACTTACCGTTTAGCTGAAAATCTCAAAAACCCGTATTTTTTAAGTTTGACCTTGAATATTTTTTTTAGCACATGTCGGATCGATGGGGATTTTTCACAGTTAATCCATAATGGTGCTCCGAACATGCGTACCAATTTTCAGCTGTATGCGAATTAATGCAGGGTTCATGTCTAATTTGACTGGACCATTGAAACTGCAGTTTCAATAACAGGTTCATAAAAAGCAAAATTTCGTTATTTTTTTTAACAAAAAGACGATTTGATTGATGATTAAATTGTACATACTTTGAAGTAGTGTCAGGTCAATGGCACGACATAAGATACTATTTGACAATTCAGCGGCTTATCTAGGTATACAATTATTTTCACAATAATTCCAGTTAAGTAATTTACATGATTATTTCGTCAATCGACAACAGCGATTTATTGATTAAAAAAGTTGACTACGAAATCACAATGTAACAAATAATTTTGTAGTCAGTATGTATCTTAATCCAAAGTTTTTATTTATTCTTTTCATCGATTCGTTCTTCCTTTGTTCTAAGAGATGTTGATTTGGAAGTTCTTGAGCAAACCGAAGTTAATTTGCTCCATTTCACTTTGCCAAAGTTGCGGGAGAAAATTAAAATATTTTGGCGGTGTCTGCTGTTAACTTTAGACTTTAAGATCGTCATTATACTTTCACGTTATTTGAAGGTAGGGTTATCCTACTAATATTATAAATGCGAAAGTTTGTATATCAGGATGTTTGTTACTCTTTCACGCAAAAAAACGGATTTTGATGAAACTTTACAGTATTATTGTTAACTAGCGGCCGCCCGCGACTTCGTACGCGTGGATCCCGTTTTACCCCCTTCATCTATCTTACGCGGTTTAGATTTTTTCATACAATTTTTTTTCCCGCTAACTCCCGTTCCCGTGGAAATTTTGCAATATCCTGTTGTAACTAAGCTTTAAGCTTACTAAGGTACCTGCATGCCAAATTTCAAGCGTCTATCTAACGCGGTTTAGATTTTTTCATACAAATGTTTTTTCCCGCTAACTCCCGTTTCCGTGGGAATTTTGCAATATCCTGTTGTAATTAAGCTTTTAGTTTACTAAGGTACCTGCATGCCAAATTTCAAGCGTCTAACTTAAGCGGTTTAGATTTTTCATACAAAAGGATTTTCCCGCTAATTCCCATTCCCGTGGGAATTCTTATGTATCCTATAACCTGCCCAGGAGTATGAAGAATAATTTTACCAAGTTTCGTTAAAATCCGTTGAGTAGTTTTTGTTTCTATAAGGAACATACAGACAGACAGACAGACAGACAGACAAATTTTTTACTGATTGCATTTTTGGCATCAGTATCGATCACTAATCACCCCCTGATAGTTATTTTGAAAATATATTTCATGTACAGAATTGACCTCTCTACAGATTTATTATAAGTATAGATAACCCAGAATAACATAATTAATTAGGCTATAATTTGCTACAAACTAAATTTCACGCGTTTGAAACCGCGGGAAAATGCTAGTAGCTAATATAAAGAATTACCATTAATTTCTAGCTCCTAAAAATTACAACTTGTTCTTGATAAAATTACTTATTTTGTCAATGAAAAATATTTAAAAAAATATGATGGTCAAAATAACATTCAACTTAATTTAAGACTCGTATACCCAATACACTAATTTAATTCATAATGATATTATGACAAACTGAATTTCACGCGGGTGAAGTCACGGGCAAAAGCTAGTAACACTTGTACAAAACATGATAATTTCATTTATTAAAACAACTTTTTCTGAGAACTGTGATTTAATTATAGGATTTCCTTATTGAGCAATCCAATCAATATAAGCACTTTTTGCACGTGGAAGTAATTAAGTTCCAAGTATTGCCTTAAACCAAAGCTACTAAAATACTTAAGCGTCTTATGTTGGCCCATATAATTTTCAGGAAAGTTACGTTAAATGCAAATAATTTTATGGAAATCCAAAATTCCATATCCTTTTGTTCGTAATTTAAGTTGTACTCACGTAGAAAGCAATTTAAGTCTTGCTAGATTGAATTCACCTGAAAATTCTTCACATGTAAATTTCAGGGAGAGTTAATGATAATAATTATGTATGTAGTGTAGATTACTTGCATAATAGATGATCACTCAACTAGTGCTAGACAAAAAATACCAGACTTTATACATAAAAGCTTTGAAAAATGTGCCTCATACCATTGAAAAAAAATTCCTTTGATTTCGAAGGAGAAATGCTCGGAATCCCTATTTCCACGGTAGGGTCAAATGGAAAGGCCTGCCATGGCTGACCTGGAATAAACTGTAACCCCAGGTCAGGTGCTGTTTAACCTGTGTAGGTGAGAATGGGTATATCGCAGAGTTACGCCACTTTTCACTTTCCTTTTTATGTTTTCATTTTGAGCTGCACAAGCGAAATCTGTTCGAATTATGAATTATTATTTAATGATTTGATTTATATTTAATTTGACATTGCTGTCGATTCGAAGAAAATCGGTAGAAATGGGCTGGATAAAACATCTTAATTAATTGTTGGCGATTGAGTTTGACACATTTTAATCTATGGGAGAGTTCTTCGTCGAGCAGCGAACGGAATCCGGTTGAAACGACGACTCATTTAAAAATTGAAAAATTACAAAAATCTTTCGTACGTTACGTAATGAAAACCGAAAAGGTAATTTAATTTAAAAACCATGTTTATAACATCAAACTACAGAGCCATGTCGTGCAAACATCCATGAAATAAATACCGGTGAGATCTAAAAGGGTTACCGGTGCTTGCAGCCCTACAGATATGGGCGGAACACTAAGAGGGGTCAGAAGTGTCCGTCGTTCAGAGCCGTGACCGCTTACTGGTCTTAATACCCGCCTCTCTAAGGCTGCATTCATATAAAACAGAGCTATCAACTACAAAATGCTACTTAACTATAAAATAATATCTAGATGATAAATAAGATGAATTTATCAAGTATCCACCTATATAAAAAAATCCTCCTCTCTTATATTTTAATTTGCAGCGCCCAACAGGATCCATAATGTCTGTATTAACACACTGTGACATCTACATTACTATGGAAGCAATAAGCTTATTGAGTATTGAGTAGAGATAGGAGCGGAGCTTAAAAAATGGATGAAAATACTCGACTAATCTCACTTCTCTTTCCCATTACTGCAACTCTTATATTCCAGCCAGGATCTACTATTTTGTTTTATAAAAATTTTTGTTACCGGGATACGTACTCGTAGCTTGAATTTAATTCTGGCTTATTATATTAACACCTTAATTTGTGTCATGGAAAAAACTAATGAAAGTACACCTGAACGATTTTTAAACGACATTTTTAAACTTTTTTGTCGTTCTCGCTTAAGCTTCCTCTAAGCTCAGTTGTGCACGCGCACTAACTCAAGAAGCTTTCACAGCGAGCCTCAAAACAAAAGCAGGAAAAGTGTTCAATTGGTACATTTGTAAGATGGGTTCTGTTCAGGCTTTTAGACGGAATCGAGTTAATATATTGTTGTCGCTGGGTTGTTTACATCAAAATTTATACGAACCTTTATTCATTTACAAGTATAACCACAGAATAATAATAAGTACTACGTACAGAAGTTTTACTTCGCGAAGGTATTTAAAAAAATGTATGCTCAATGTCATTAACAATATGGTGTAATTAAATTAGCCTGTCTCAAAAGTCAAGCACCATTTTGTTGACAAACGTCAGTGATCGGCACTGCGCCGAAGCTATAGGGCTGACTTCGGTAAAATGATGTGACGTGAGGTGCCAAACTGCGGAAAATGGCGGAGGAAATACATGATTTAGCATGAATTATCATGAATAATATTAACTACTTATTTACCTCTCAGTGTCTTGAGGCAACTTAAAAAAGTACATTCTGTGTTTTTATTATTATTTAGGCAGTTAAATACTGCACAGTATTTAGTACACCATTTTCTTTATTTTCTTCCATCATACACAAGAATACGCGTGCGTGAATGTTCGCTCGTATGTGAGGCCTTGTCGAATAGTATCCTGTAGGTGGGCCATCGTGCGTGTTTTGTTTTCGATGTAAACTCGCGGAGATGAACAGGCCTGGTATAACGTCAATTTGAACAACAACTTTAAAAAGTCATTTTCTGAACTGAAAAATCTATGTAAGTAATTGCTTATAAAATAAATTATCGATTAAGTATGTATGTTTTCGATTATAATTAGCAACTTAGCCTTACCCTAAATAGCATCCTTAACTTGGCATATTATTGTCTTAAATATCCCCCCAAAGGTCAAGTTTCTTCTAGAGTTTGGGTCTGTAAATATGAATAAGCTGTATAATGTACATATACGAATAAAACATTAAAATTTATTATCATGCTTTATTTTTGTATGTACCTATCTAATTTGTTTTGGTGTCTGTCTGTCATTAATATTTCTGCTACAATGTTAGCATTATTTCAGTCTCTACGTACCAACATTGATCTAAATGTATTCTAGAACCAGAATCAAATTCAGACATTTTAATTAGTTGTGAACAAAATGAACATGATTTCGGCACTAAATACAGTATTATCCACTCTACCTTTAATTATCCAAATTGGGATACAGCGTAATGTTCAAATACGAGTAGTTACATTCCAATATCACTTAGAATCAGTACCAGTCCTCAATTTATATCTAAAACCAGTTATTTCGTTAATAAACGTTTCAATTTTGGCACAGGCATGTCCCAAATGCGGTGCAGCGGTCTTTAAAATGGTCATTAGCTTCTGTTGTAACTGGATATAACTAGATATAACTGGATATTAGACGTTTCGGCCATTCAGGGCTTTGTATGGGCGTAATAACAGTGCTATGATTATATTTTACATTCATGATACGGAATTGCCTTTTAGTTTAAATAGCAAAATGGCGGATCGAGGCCATGTTTTGGTTATTTTGTCGTGGTTTATGGACTCTTTTTATCATTATTTTGACTTAATGATCATCAATCGAATGAGGTAGATAGGTCCACAAAGTAGGTAAGTTCGTTCGTTCGTTTTTCCAAATGACGTCCACTGCTGGACAAAGGCCTCCCTCAAGGTTTTCCATAACGACCGGTCCTACGCTCCCCGCATCCAGGTACTTCTCGCGACCTTTACCAGATTGTCGGTAAAGTAGATAAGTAATGAAGGATTTGGCAACCAAATAAGGACCAGAGATTATTGTAGTACAACACCAATATAAATTCAAAATCCAATAGTACATTAATGTAATAAATCCTGGCATAAATGCCTGTGTAACTAACATTTGACTCCCAGCAGAATTCAAACCCCAGACCGCAACTGACATTATAATCCGGCACGGAAAGTAGACACCAAACCCAGAGGGCCGTTTATAAAATAAGCTCAAGCATTTAAATTTGAATATTTAAAAACAATTGGATTGTGCCATTTAAAACACACATTTTGGAGCTCTATTTAATTTTTTCCTTCACAATTTTCGTAATAAAATATACTGATACGGACATTTTAGAGTTTATTCAAATGTGTCGTGTTAATAAACGTTTACTTAGATTAGGGTTAATGTGTCTGACGGTTGAAATAATTAAGTTATCACGTATCCAAAAATATACCGCTTAAAATGAGTAACTAAGGTCACGTTGGATGTCGCATGTCTCTGCCAGTTATGCCACACTAACATCGTGTGGGCGTGCTCAATTAGACTCGTACTAATGAAGCAAAATATTCATTTCCTTAGAGTAAAAATCTCTTTTTGTCAGAGTAATACCTATATATTTTTTGTTACATTCTAATGTCAGCTACTAAATATAGTATTGTGGATTTTTGGTGATATTTATCTTAAATTTAAAACCAAATACGTAATCCTCTAATTTGAAATCAGGGAATATAAACTAAACCCATTTTACTACGTCTCACTAGAGTTTTAATCTAGGGAATCCATTTATTTTAAAGGTTGCCAACTAATTATGAAGAGTGTCGTTTTTACTAAGCTACTAAAAAGAGGTTAATATCCTATAATTTACTTTTCCCATAAATTAGGTTATTCATAAAAACAGCTCATATTTTTTATTCCATTATGTGCAGTGTCCGCCCCATTAATTTTGCATTAAGAGACGGTGTGCTCATTCCTAATGATCACGTTTCCCTATTTTGAGGAATGCAAAAAGGGGTATTTAATGTCATATTTGGGTCAACGTGTTTTTCCCAATTTTTCCTGTTTACGATTCGTAAAAAACGCAAACAGACTTTCAATGCGTGTAAAAATTGACAAAAGTTGTTATTTTCCTTCGTACTTGTAATTTAGATAAAATTACGTGAGTTAATAAAACTTGAGTGTTGTCAGTCAATTTTCCGAAGGTTGAGGATTATAAACAGGTTCCTGAAAAGTTTTAATAAGCCAATTAGGAACACATAGCTCGCACAGCTGATGGCCTTTGGGACAGAAAAGTTGCTGGGCTAGAAAATGTAGTGTGGGTAGGCCCCCCACTAGGTGGACCGACGATCTAGTGAAGGTCGCGGGAGGTGCGATCGGTCGTTTTGGAAATGCTTGGGGGAAGCCTTTGTCCAACAGAGATGGTCATTTCGCTGAAACGAGGTGTTAAAAACCTATAAGATTTAGTTTCACATACATCTTCAATCTCTTTCGAGTTTATGGATATTTCACATCCTACAGACGAAAGCAGATCAAGCTAAGTAATGTGCTATCTTGTGTAGTTATATTAGAAGCTATTTTCCAACAAAAATGTGTAGTCTGACTTGCTGCCGTCTGTACTATTATAAAATACTTATTAAAACTTATTTAAAAGGTAAGATAAGGTAAGATTTAGTACTTTATTGTTAATAGGTTAAAATAAACATTTAGCCAAAACTTTTACAGGAATCAGGTTAAAAAAAAAAGCTTACCTATTTCTCGTAATCAAAACCAAATAAATTTTTGTATATTATATTTTGCACGTGTTAATGTAAATTGCTACAAAAATTCAGCAATATTTGATGTGGCTTTCCACAAAGTCAAACATTAATACAAAATCGATTTTAATGAATTTTAATGTTTTTATGGAACGTACGCCCGTATTCACAAACGATGCTTGCTTAAGTGAAGCAGCAAATCGAACGCACAGCGTTGAGTAGAGCTCTGTGATTGTTTCGTGTATCACCGTGTGCGTCCACGCACACTGTTATGTTATGATACTCAATCCTCATTTAATTATTGCATCCATAATGTTACAGAGATGGTAAATAAGAAAGTATGGCCTATTTGATTTAACCCTTCAATGACAAAACTATAAATACCAAATACACTTGGAATTCTAAAAAAGCCAAATTCCAAACCTCGTAAAGCTTCTTATTCGTGTCACACGTCCTCTATGCCTCTTCGTTATTCTTGTGTGTAGAAAATACCTAATACTCATACATCACAAGACCAAACACAAAAAACAGCTACATACACCCTATGACCAAGTATTAAGGTGCAAATCGGCAGTTTTGTAGCTTTTTTGTGAAAGCCACTGAGACTTTTTCAAAGTAAAAACCATTGTATTGCCTTGGTATTATGGTTGCTCATTTCCTGTGCCACAAAGAATGGGAAGTTACTTTGTTGGTTACTTTTTGTTTGTTTCTTTGTAAAAACTAATTAAACGCAATTAAGTGTTACGAAAGTGTATTAGTAAATAAATGACGCTGGTCGAGGAAAGGAAGAAGCAGAAAAATACGAAGAGAGGAGCTTAGTTTACGTTATGAAATGTATTTATTATTGTCTTACTTTCAGCGTAAAAACAATTATGGCATTGTGATACTAATCCAGGGTTGTGCCTATTCTTTCATAAACCCGCTATTGTTACGGGCTTTTGACGTTCTGTTACGAATTTACGATTATTACGTCACGTTATATGTAATTACATTACTGTTGTTCTCAAAATAGGACTATACTGATGATAATATTACGATTTAGTAATTCAGTTATGGGAAAATGCATTATACCAACATATTTAAATAAATTAGTAGAAACTACTTGAAACTACTTGCCTATTCATAAAAAATATTTAAACTCACATTAAAAAATACCCAAGTGAAAGTGTTATTTTAAATAGAAAATTGTAATAAAAATAAGCTGAGAATAGTGACTAAGTTTAACTGAAAATAGAATTTGTTGTTGGAACAATTCGAAACAGGCGATAAACACAGCTTTTCTCTATTTTATCCACTTTACCTTACCTTAATCCTCGCGCCACTACATATAAAATCTTGCTTTAAAAGCTTAGGTAGTAAAAGTTGTAGCTACAATGATTTTCGTAGGTTGAGGTAGAAAAGATAAGAGCTAGACTAAAAATAGTTTACTAAAGTTTATTGTAGGTAGGTAGGTACTTATTACGTTTATTAAATCAGAAGCTGGGATATTGATAGAAATCCATATATGTTTTTAGATAATCCTAGTAAAGTAGAGTAACAAAATAAGTGTTAGAGAACAAAAGCAAAAAATTAGAAGTGATTCGTCTGAATCCTATAAGCCATTCCTACTTATCTTCCAGGTCTTAATCGAGATATGGTCACAGACTGAGAAATAATGGTTTTGTATCATGTAAATATTGATCCCATCAAAAACAATACTTGTCAAAAAAACCAAGTCTCGCAACTCAGTTGTTCTACGGTAAAAAGTTGTGAGATCCATGTAATACCAAGTCCAGGCCGAAATCTTTAACGTTTTACATAAATTATTGACTTGGCCATCGCACTAAATAATTTAATTTACACGTGTTTTCATGCGATGGCCAAGTCAATATATTTATGTAAAACGTTAAAGATTTCGGCCTGGACTTGGTATTACATGGATCTCACAACTTTTTACCGTAGAACAACTGAGTTGCGAGACTTGGTTTTTTTGACAAGTATTGTTTTTGATGGGATCTCATTTCTTTTTGTATTTTGTAGACAGCAGTTATGTATCTAGAAAACTGGACCGAAATTGAAAAATTTTACTCGACTTGGCGGTTGCACTACCGTGCCCCCAAATCTCATTTCTTTTTGTATTTTGTAGACAGCAGTTATGTATCTAGAAAACTGGACCGAAATTGAAAAATTTTACTCGACTTGGCGGTTGCACTACCGTGCCCCCAAATATTTTAGTTTTTCCTTGATTCATACACCAAACACTACTTATATTCCAAATTTGAAGCTTCTAGGTCTGCTAGAAGTGCCTTAGAGTTTTGATGATCGGTGAGTCAGTGAGTCAGTGAGTCAGTGAGTCAGTCAGTGAGTGACAAAATTAAGTAACTTTGACCCGTTATATTTCTTAAACTACTGGTTCAAATTGAATGAAATTTTAAATATACCGTGTCTTTACAATGCCTGCATAGCTAATGAAAATTCAGCCTTCTAGTTTTATCCACAACGAAGTTACAGGCAGTCGAAAATGGCCTGAATTGCTTCGAGAAAAGGATGGTACGGCCGTGCCGCTTTTTGCTCGACTTGGTGGGGGCACTGCCGTGCCCCCAGATGATAATTATGATTATGAAATTATCATGATTTGAGTAAAAAAACATTGAAATCCAAAATGCTGGGTAAAGTACCCTGGGTAGTAGAGAAGTGTCTAAAAGTTTTAGTGGCGAAGAGTGTTAAATGTAGCTATCATTAAACTACGAAATTGCAGTCTCCAAATATTTTTCACTTATTTAAAACCACACAAAATTCATAAATAACAATGATATTCATTTTTTAAGTCTTTATTAGTTAACTTTAAAGATCGAGCTAAAACCTTATCCTAAATACACAACTTTTTGACAACTTAATGCGTCCATGACTCTCCAAAAGCCCTCTATTATCATTTTGCTAACAGAACCATTTACTTGGGACATTGTTTACATTGTTGCCTGAGGAGGCCCATTTTCCTGTTTTTAGACATCAGTCTTACACTTAATTAAATATACCTACTGCTCGTTAACCTACTTTCAAAGTTTTGCATTCCAAACTTATGTTTAACCTATTTTTTCGTTGAGCAACTTCAAATACGGCAAAGTATGTCCAGTCGGGTGTTTTCTTGAATGTTTCAATTTACGAAGTTTTTCCTTTATGTAAGTGACTGTGAGAGAATATTGTAAAGATGTGAAAAAATATATAAAATTCATACTTTTATTATTAATGCCAAAGTAAATCTATCTGTCTGTTATACCTTTTCATGCTGAACCGATTTATATGAACTTTGGTATAGATTTTATGTCGGTATCTAAAAGGAAAATTCAATTATTATTTTCTGAAAGGCCGATATTCAAGCTTCAGGAGAAAATGCTCGATAAATTTTGATTTTGTCTGGGCCAATGTGATAATAGAACTAACAGGATAAAAACATAAAAGTACAATCATATCAATAAGCAAAGTGAAAACACGATGACGTCATCCTTTGTTTTTGCCGAAACATTCAGTTATTGATATTTTATCTTTTAATAAAGCAGTATTGATAGCAAACAAACAAAAAGACAAAAAATTGTTCCAACAATATCGACGCGACGTGACATAACAATTGTACGAATATCTGAAAATGCCTTATACAGGGTTTAAATTATTTATTGTTCACTTCGCTTGATATTTTTTGTTTGTGATGATCACAACAGTGCATCTAACGGTGAAAATATTTTTAATCGACTAAAAGTTCTCACTAAGAAAAATAATTATCAGTCAAATAGAGCTGGAAACTGACACTAAAGTTATAAAAAGTGACTTAAAAAGTAAAAACATAATTAAAAAGTTTGCTAGGTCATTAACAAATTTTCATACAATATCACTGGAGTAAACATTCCATGGAATTAACTCTTTTATGAACGCAAACTTAATAAAATGTTTCTGAAGACAAATTCCAAACTTAGCTGTTACTGAGAATTCAAAGAGAGTTTAAAGTATTGTGCTAAACAATTTAATTGTGAGTCTGTATCGTTGTTTCATGAATTCGTGTCTAATAATTACTACTTTTAACCGATATAATATCTTCAATTAATACTTACTAGCTTATGCCCACGACTTCGTTCACGGTCGGTCAGTTTGGTACCAATACCCATTGCGCAAGAGTTTGTATTGTAGTCTTGCAAATAGTCAACAAGGACTAAAATTTTTTCATTCTCTTCTACGTGCTTTTGATGCATTTTTTAATTCAATACCTTTTACGTCGCTCTAAGTTTCGATTACTTCGATCTCGTAAAAGTTTTCAAATCACCCTGTATAAGAATGACATGAGTCCTTGGCATTATGCTAAGAACTTGTAAGGGACCGCTGGGTCACGTAATGTTTTGTGGGCTGCTGGAGGCATTAAGCGGCTAGCTTTAAGCAGGGTCGCACTAAAATAGGCAGGAATAAAGTGTAAGACTTAATTTTAGAGGCGGCCGAGATTAAATCAGTATGTGTAACAATAATGTTACGTAACTTAGTCCCAGTGTAAGCAGAGCTGGTATTTTGGTGACAGGACAAACTAGATAACGGATATACATACTGTTAGAGGCCAGTAGATCTATTCTCATAAATAAAACACTGAATAGGTACTTAACTTTCACAAAATCAAAATCAAAAATATTTATTCAATTTAGACCACAAGTGGCACTTATGAACGTTAAAATATAGTAAGTAAAAAAAATAAAAAGTAGCCCTTATGGGGCACTTTACATGTCTACTTATCTTTTATGCCCTACCAGCGCTTCGAGACAAACATACCTATGGCAAGTGCTGAGAAAAAACGCCGGAACAAACTCAGTCACCACTAATTGCCAGGTCAAAACTATCTAACGGTAAGAATAACCACATTATATGCATTGCCTCAATTTAAATAAAATTCATCACTTTGCACAAAAGCGCGCATCCCTCTATTCTGACGTTCCGTTTGCTTACTTGAATTTAAGTATCTCTTAAAGGCCGTGTACCGGAAAACGCAGCGTGTGACGTCCATCCACAAGGTGGACCGATGACATCATAAAGGTAGCAGGGAAGCGCTGGACGTAGGCCGCTACCAATCGATCAACATGGAAAGCATTGGGGGAGGCCTATGTTCAGCAGTGGACGTCCTATGGCTGAAATGATGATGATGATGATGATCTCCATAAAAAAGTTTATAAGGCAGAGGAAGGATGGTCGCAAAGCTTTGTTTGCGCAAGTATGATACTCTGAGTATAATTCAGATTTGTTTACCGGTATTGGTATCACAAAAAGCTTTAGATATACGGCCTGTCAGGCTTACTATGTTAGCTCAGATGACACAAAGTAGCTCTAAATCAAGGCATCTCTCTCAGGCCAATGCCTGGAAAGGAAACACAATATTGTCCTCTTAAAGAGATTGTGTTTCCTTCAATCCATAAAATCCCGTTCTGTGTATGCATGTGCAATATATTCTATACATAGGCCCAGAACAGACGGTGACACGCAACTGCAACGAAACTGCAACTTTCTGATGATTCTGATGAATGAAACTGAAACTGAAAGTTTCAAATTCGTCGCGTCATGTGTGGTCTCTCAACGGAAACTTAGATGCAACTCATAAGTAACTAGAAGTTGCAGTTTCGTTGCAATTGCGTTTCACCGTGTGTTCTGGGCCTTATTTAACCCATGCGAAACCGTAGCGGCAAGTACGCGATAAAACGACATTTTATTTTGCGCCACAAAAATAACCACTAGTCCGTACAAAGTACTCGTACTTCATACTTTTGAATCTCAATCAACGTCGCAGTTGGGAACTTTTAACATTTCCCTTAAAAGGAATGAGAAAACAGTACTTAATGGTAAGTGGCTACAGAGTAGAAACATCAATTTTAGTGCTACACAAAACAACTGGGTTTGCTTGCAATAAAGAGTGCTTAGTGTGTGCACTTATTTTCTAAAATATACGAACTGTAATAAAGTTGTGGGAATTAGTTTTATTCTCAGGTGCTAGGCACTTACAAATCGTTGAGTTTAATTGTTTGTGTAGGTACGTTTAGAGGCAGTTGTTTGTTGTTATTGAGTAGCAAAAAAAAATCAAACGTTTTGCGATAGAACGCAGTTTCAAAGTTTTGTGATTAAAATGTAAAAACCAGCCCTTAAATATGCTGTTGACTAGTCTAGAATATTATAATTTTACAAGATGAAATATTCATCTTTTTACAAGATTGATTTTAGAGCCAAAACCTACATTATAAGAGTGATGCCTTTTAGAGGACTCACATAAAAACAAAACACAATATCATCAAAATCGTGTAATGATAACTACCGTAAAATTATGAAGTCGGTCGGATTATAATCTGACGTAGTTAGATTACAATCTAACCTAACCCACTGTTAGTTTAAATTACTCACGCGTAATATTAAAAACTGACGGAGTTCACAATTTTCACGTTAAGGTAAATTATTCTATCATATAGGTAAGTAAATATCTTTCGTTCGTTCGTTTCAGCCAAATGACGTCCACTGCTGGACAAAGGCCTCCCCCAAGGTTTTCCATAATGAACGGCCCTGCGCTGCCGGCATCCAGGCTCTTCCCGCGACCTTTACCAGATCGTCGGTCCACCTAGTAGGAGGCCTGCCCACGCTACGTCTTCCTACCCGTGGTCGCCACTCGAGAACTTTCCTGCCCCAACGGCCATCGTCTCTACGAGCTATGTGTCCCGCCCACTGCCACTTGATTTTAGCAATTCTGCGAGTAAGATAAGTAAATATAAATAAATAAATTATATTTTTATGTTACGCAACGCAACATAAAGCCTAAGTACTTGGCTTACACGTGGATGCTCTCGATAAAATCCGTAGCTAGTATTATCGGTATGAAAGGGTTAAATTATAATTCTCAAAATCAAACCTTATTCTCATTATGTAGAAATCTAAATCAGCTACCTTTATCGACCGTCCAATTAGTACCCACGGGATTCAATGGTGCTTTTCATACCAAAGTAACTTTTGATCGTTGAATTTTGAACCATTGATTTCGTAGGCCGAGTTGCACCACCTAATTTTAACGGTAGCTATAACGATAACCGGTGTTTTTTGTATGGAGTTTAACAGGTTTTTACGTTTGTCACAGTTAAAGTAAGATGGTGCAACCCAGCCTTATTGTTCTTTAAAATAAACGGCAATAAAACAACCGAGAATAAAAACTGAAAATATTTATCATTTTTTAACTCTGTGTGTATTGAGATTTTGAAATTATGAATGAAAAAGCATTGTTATTGAAATTAATCAAGTTTTCACAGTATCGTTTCAATTAACGATTGTTGCCGCAAATATTATATGACTACTATCACATTTATAAATATTTGTTATCAAATCATATACTTAGAGTGGGTTGCACCATATTCATTTAACTTTGACAAACGTCAAAAATCTGTCAAACTCCATACAAAAAGCGCCGGTTATCGTTATAGTTACTGTTAAAGTTAGGTGGTTTCATTGGTAAAACTATAGCAAAGTGCCTGTTGTGAAACCACTAAATTAACCTACACAATCAAGGCTCTATAATGAAGCCATTCATCAACAAATACACATCAGTATTAAAACCACACACCAGGACATGGCGACCCAAATCATCACGAACGTAACATCAACTTTACCCATCTACCCCCAAGACCTTTGTCCATTCGCAGCCTTAATCTATCATAGGCTCCGGGAGGTGTCAGCTTTATTTCCGGAATAGGTTTTTGGCAGTGAGAGGTTGCTTTAGTGGAACGAGCTTTCAAAGCGTGAAAACGTGATATACCTAAAGGCTCTGTGCCTAAATGTATTGGTAAAGCCAAAAGATACACATAAGGTCAGCCATTTCTTAATGAAAGAGCTACTCAAAACTTAGGCATTGGTCTGCCGATTCGACAAGACGCTACTTGGAACTCGTTCGACCACTGGATTCTGTAATTCAAATAACTTAAGTACCTACTTACAGTACAGATTATGTACCATCCTAGACTGCAATTCACTTAACATCAGTGTACCTACCATGAGTTTACGTTAGGTGTGCTCGCTAGCGAATACGTCAAAAATCTCTATGATGCATTTGTTTCTTGAAAGTAGCCGCTAGGGGCGCTGCAGAATATGTCATACAATTAATGTCATTTTTTTTACGCAGTCGCTAGCGAGCACACCTAACGTAAACTCATGGTAAGCACACAGGTGCGACTGCAGTCAAATACCTGCCAATCTGCATAAAAAAATGTCAGTAGAGCGAGCATCTTCTTCTGCATTTACTATGGACCAAGTGCAATAGTTTCACACCTTTCATCATCAGCTAATTGCAGTCTACTGTTAGAAGAAGTGGCCTCTAAATGAGTGGTCAAATTCATTTATTTATTACGGCCTTAAGTCTTCCCATCGCCATACCCCATAGCACCAGAGACTCATTTTGTCAGTTTGCTCATACTCGTATTGAATAAGAGAGGCAAAGTAAAGTCAAAACTTGTAATGGTATTATAGGGTAAAGTAAGGCTTTAGCGCTGATTGTTTTCTATAGAAGCTTCTGTTTACTATATCGATAATGCCTTTGTTTAAAAGGTTAAATTGAGGTCACGCTGGAAATACTTAAGATTTTCGACAAGTATTACACTCAAACTTTAATTACATACCTTGACTTGACCCTTAAGCACATAATACATTCTTATTACTAAGCAGCCCTACGTAATCCGTGAACGTAAGATTAATCTTGTGACCACCACAAAATTGTATTCTGCGGGATAATTCGAATAATATATTATTCCCGTTCCCTACTTATAATTACGCCACCCTTGTCCTGAATAATATCCGGGACGGCCCGTGTGGTCACCATTAAGCAAAGTTTTGCCTCCATTTGCTTAGCGGGTCGAGACGTCCGACAAATGTCCCGTTGTTTATGTAACGTAGTGATAGAGTTATTAAAGTAATCTTCCAACGGTTATAATGGGTTGCTAGTTCATTAAGTCATGCCATTAAATATGACCGACAGCCTAGTATCTGACCTTGAGCGCCGAAATCTATCTATACTTATAATAAACTAGCTTTCCGCCCGCGGCTTCGCCCGCGTGGAATTTTGTCTGTCACAGAAAAACTTTATCGCGCGCGTCCCTGTTTCAAAAACCGGGATAAAAACTATCCTATGTTCTTTCCCGGGACTCAAACTATCTCTATGCCAAATTTCATCAAAATCGGTTGCGAGGTTTAAGCGGGAAAGCGTAACAGACAGACAGACAGACAGACAGACAGACAGACAGACAGACAGACAGACAGAGTTACTTTCGCATTTATAATATTAGTTGGGATCTGTAGAGAGGTCAATTCTGTACATGAAATATATTTTCAAAATAACTATCAGGGGGTGATTAGTGATCGATACTGATGCCAAAAATGCAATCAGTAAAATTTTTTTCTGTCTGTCTGTATGTTCCTTATAGAAACAAAAACTACTCGACGGATTTTGACGAAACTTGGTACAATTATTCTTCATACTCCTAGGCAGGTTATAGTATACTTAGGAATTCCCACGGGAACGGGAATTAGCGGGAAAATCCATTTGTATGAAAAATCTAAACCGCTTAAGTTAGACGCTTGAAATTTAGCATGCAGGTACCTTAGTAAACATAAAGCTTAGTTACAACGGGATATTGCAAAATTCCCACGGGAACGGGAGTTAGGGGGAAAAAACATTTGTATGAAAAATCTAAACCGAGTAAGATAGATGAAGGGGATAAGACGGGATCCACGCGTACGAAGTCGCGGGCGGCCGCTAGTCTGAAATACATTTCTTAATACGGGTCATTTAGTAGCGTCTGAGATGAGTGGGCGAGATCTGTGACTTGTTAATTTGACTTCAATTCAAACTGAAGTATAAAATCAAGTATATTGATAGAATTTCACAATTTAGAGCAGCAGAGTTTGCTCTATATTTGGGTTTAAGTGTTAGTTTAAGTGTTTACTGAAACTAACATTTAAAACGTCTTCCCAAGGGTCACTTAGAGTCGAAAGTCTTTGAGACGTCTGAAAAGTTGAGTGTCTGAAACCACCTATTTTGTTTTTAGTTTAGGATAATCTGTTAAATTCTAGAATATATGCTCAAAATAAAACCAAACCAAAAAAGTTGCCTATTCATCAATAGATTTTTGCCACAATGTGAATTTACTTGTACGTAAAGCGTGATATTTTATCCTGCAACCATTTTAAGCTTCACATCTACGGAACCCGACTGTACCATTGCTATTCAATAGATTCTTCTAAATAAATCTCTCAACCACACGCGAATGTCACTAATAGAGTATTCACCCTGAAAAATTCTGGAACAACATCGCTTCTAGCCAGACAGTGTTTTTTATCCAGCTTCGTTCGTCCTTTGTCAAATATCAACGGTACAACAGAAGGGCTACTCAAAACGCTGTTTACGTAGCTTCAGGACTATCCGTCACCGCGTGAGAGGGATGGAAACATTCGAACTTCGAATTATGTTTTTGGGAATAACCCCGCAGACATTTTTGTTGCAAAATAGCGCTTATGGAAACTAACATAAGGTGTCATTTCTCCTAGATGTCCCGTTGCCTGTGTACATGATTGAAATTCTTCGAAATCCTCTGCTCGTAGAGTCTGGAAATATTTGATACCGAAATATGAGAGTAAAGTAACTAACTATCTTGATCCGTAACCCTTTTGAAATAGGTATTACCTAGAACACTTATCCTTCTGAGAATTACAAAATTATATCCAGTTTCGAAAATTAATAAAAAAGTTTTCGTTGACCAAACATTTTAGTAATAAAATAATTAATCTACTTACGCTTAACGCAAATAATTTAACAAAATTATCATACCTTCATTCCTATTATTGTGCTAAAGCCATATTGATGTTTTCAATTAATTCCGAACCTTTTTAAGAGCCATTTTAACTTATCTACCAAAAGCTTGGCAATTATGGAGGACTCGACCTACACTCTTTATTTTCAGTAAAAGGTGGCCAGATCAATCGTTTCCTAAATAAGGATGAAATCTATTCCAACGCAAACACGGATAAAAAACTTTTTCGTGAAACGTACATAAACAAGGTTATCTTTGTATAGATAACGTTTCAGAGGTTTTTACTCCGAAACTGGAGGATGTCAAACGCGTGCCTCTGAATATAGCGTTGCATTTTTATGCTTCCATCATAGATGCTGTTTGCCAAAATGTTTTAGACAGCGCATTTTTGATGCGTTTTAGTTACGAATAATCACGGACAAGGCTGGGTTGCACCATCTTACTTTAGCTTTGACAAACGTCAAAAATCTGTCAAATTCCATACAAACAGCATCGGTTATTGTTATTGTTACGGTTAAAATAAGGTGGTGCAACTCAGCCTAAGTGGGCTACCTCACTATTAAGTAATACTAAAAACATAAATTCCCTTTCTAGCTCAATTTATTCATGTCCTATTTATTTAGCCAGGTTCATACATATACCTTGATTTTTTAGAATCCAGCAGAGATGTAAACAAATACTTTCATACACAATTACACCATAATCACTTACGTGTTCATAATATCATACACATTATTTAACAAGCTCATGAAAACAACTTTATTTTCACGTTTATACAAGTTTGAAATCAATCTTTGAAACAAATTATTTTAGCAAAATACGTGGACGATGAAAATTTGTGAGACTTGTCAAATTGACTTGACGTTTATAATCATGTGTTATCTCCATATTGTCTATGACTTGTCTCTGACACATCAGTGCTGTAACCTGTGAGTCATAGACAATAATCTGTAAATTTAATCGATATTATATTAAGTATTCACTTATTCCGATTACTGATTAATTTTAAATAAAAAATATACGATACTTTGTTTAGTTTTCCAGCGATAACTTCGACAATATTGGTGTTATTATATAAATAAAATGCAGTTTCAGCACGTATTCCGTCTATTTTTCCTCAAGTGACATTAATAATAAAAAAGCGAACATCGAAAGTTAATAGACAATAAAAAAACATAGCGTAAAAAAGTATACATATTTATCAAAAAGTGTCCATTCGTGGACATCCTCCCCTCTTTTAGAGGAGAACGATTTTCCTAAGTGGGCGCCGCAGTACTCCACTCGCTGTCCGAACATCTACCACCCTGACCACGCCGTCACGACCCGGAAACAGAGCCTCGACCACACCCCGAGGCCAGGTTCCCCTTGGTAGATCTCCGTCACCAATGAGAACAGGGTCCCCGACCTTAATCTGAACATCCACTCCCGGTACACGTCGTGGGGCCAGGGTTGGTAAATATTCCGACATCCAACGACGCCAAAAATGATCCGGCTCGAAGATGTTATTCGTACTAACTATTCTAATTCTGTCGTATCAATAAAATGCAGTTTCAGCACGTATTCCGTCTATTTTTCCTCAAGTGACATTAATAATAAAAAAGCGAACATCGAAAGTTAATAGACAATAAAAAAACATAGCGTAAAAAAGTATACATATTTATCAAAAAGTGTCCATTCGTGGACAATTGGAGATAACGTAAAATTATTTTTCTACTTTTAGTGTATACTTTTTCGGAGTCAGTTTAATTTTTAGTCGGTTTTATTTAAACGAAATTATTTTACTTTTTTATGCAATTATGCTTACGTATTGTTCCATTGCTTATTTTCTTATACAGGGTGTTAGGTAAATGGGTATATGAGCCGACACTAGCCCATGTTAACATGTGCATATAAATGGTATGGTGAAGTCAGAAATTTGATATCATCATTTTATTTTTTTAAATTTTTATACAAAATATTTTTTATAAAATCCGATTTCTATGAAAATCAAAATAATTTAAATGAAGATATCAATTTTCTGACTTCACCATATCATTTATATGCCCATGTTAACATGGGCTAGTGTCGGCTCATATACCCATTTACCTAACACCCTGTATAAGTAAATAAAATAAAAGAAAATAAAAATTTTTGACATGACATTGACAGATATGTCAAAATCCACCAATCACGCAGCATTTGGACCTCGCGTCTACGTATTGCCATCTGGCGAATTTTTCAATCGCGAAAACCCTCATTGATAGCATCTTAAATTACCTCCCTAGCGGAATAGAGCAACAAAGAACTGAGCGAACGAGATGTCACTAGTAGCAACACTGTCAAACAGAACTTTTTGCAACTATTTGAAGTTTAATAACTTTACGGATAACATTGATTGTTTTACTGTCCAGTGTGTTTTTTAATTACATCTATTCTTTGTTTGTTTCTTGTTCTCGTTCATAATCAGTGCACATTCAATGTTGCGACTTTGTTGCATATTTTTAGTATTTTGACGATCACCCGGCGATGATACGCAAGTACTACAATATTTCACTTCGCGATTAACGAGAGGTTTTGTCGCATCACTAGTTCACAGAATAAAAATATTTTTATGTCAGTTGGCCATTTTTGATGACATTTCTGCTGATTTCTAAAAAATTAGACTGTAGATATTATCAATTGATACTTACTTAATAGGGCTCATTATTTTTGTATCCTCTGTATACCAAGCAAAGACTTCGTGCAAGGTAGATACTTACTTTTTGTTTTTGTACAAACAAATAAAATGCCTATTTTTTAGCTAAATTATATTGTGCTGTTTACTATTCCTAAATAAATAAATATTTATTTCTATACCATTGTTTAAAATACAAAATCATCTAAGACACTGCTTATCATGTTTCAAAAATGTTACAAAATTACGCTCGTTTGGGCTTACCCTTAGGTGTGTTGACACGAGTCTTGTGGGACGCTCACCTAATCCGAATACTACTTTTGTTTTAACTGTTGTTTGTGAAAGTATTTAACGTCCCTTTAAGTTTGCTACGATAAAAAATATCGTATGTCGACATGGGTCCCGGGGGGGTCTAGCTTAAATTAAATGCATTTTTTGAAGTTATAATAATATAGCTACTTCTGCGGTAAAGCGGTCGCTACCTCCTCGCCTCAGAAATAGCCGTTCAGTTTGTACACAGATAAATCACAAAATGGGGAACAAGCAAACACAAGAAACAATTGACGCATGCACACATTCACACAAACCCACACACACAATATCTCATACTCACACAACTTTTGGTACCTACTAATTAATTTGGTGTTAAGTAAAAAATCATGTAAATTTTTATTTTATTTTCTTATATTGTATAAAGCTGATCGAAAGAGCGGCTTTTTAAACTTAAAAGGAATCTCCCAACCCCTGTAAATGTGTCTTATAAGAGAATAAAGAAATTTTGAATTTGATTTTGAATAATAACCTCTTTGTTTCTAGAAACTATTGAACTATTGTTTCACTTAACTGTATCTTGACTCTATCTCAGTTCTACTTATTTATCTTTCTAACAAGTAATTACTTTACATTAACTGTCAAAACAATATCTATTCAAAATACTACAAAGTTATCTGTATAAGCTTCCTGCTTTAGCTTTTTCTTCTTCTTCTTTAATCTGAGCTGTATCAAAACTATTTTCACACCCCTCGACTGGTTTTAAGGCTGTGTTGCACCATCTTAATTTAAATATAACGAACGTCAAAAATCTCTCAAACTCTAAACAAAAAGCACCGGTTATCGTTAAAGTTACCGTTAAATTTAGGCGGTGCAGCTCAGGCTAAGTCTTCATTAGCCATCATGCATGTACGAGCCGTCATGCATGTCATCCGTCACTCGTTTGCCCTCTCCCTAAGGTATCTCTGGTATGAGCATTGGTCCCTTAGGGCACTGAGTTGAGCCAGTGCGTCTTTGTTTCACCGATGTATGAAAGTGTTCGTCATACTTTGAAGTTTATTTCGAGAACATTCGAGATGTTCCACATAACAAACTTCTCAATACCCCCCAGATATTCCATAATTGGTTTCTAGATAATTATTACGGCTCGTTTCTCCGCCTCTTTTTAGAACTAGCAAAAAGGAATAGCTGATATTATTTTTCTCTTGTTTTTGACGCGAGGAAATTAATTATCTTCGCTGGCAACAGAACGTTCTATCACGGAATAAATAATAATATTCTGTAGCTATCTAGTTGATAGATATGTTCTGATTATCTACGGTATATCATGGTTAGTTTAGGAACTAAGACAAATTGCGGTCCATCAATTTTGTCGAATACAGCTGTCAGAAAAATTACACTTTCTCTAACAGCTTCCTCACGTACTTTACTTTATTTACAGATTTCGTAAATCATTTTGTACTTTCGACATTTTTCACGAGAAGCGGTGCGCGGATTCTTAGATTTCAAAAACGTAATTTGTGTGTTTGTTTTGTTTGGTATTTAGTTTTCTCCCTCATTTTGTCTGGTTTTTCATTTTTTTTAGTTAGTAGTGAACTTCTAATGCCAGATAATGTCATTTCCTAAACAATGAAACTAAATTTTATGTAGGTACTTGAACATGTATTAAATGTTACGGAAAAGCTGATTCTCCGTCCGTCCGAGTTGGGTTTTAACATGAAATATTATTATGTGCTTCATTGGCTAAACAAATAGTAGAAGATTCCAATAAAATTACCATTTCTAGCACTGACTTTAATTGGATCATCAATATTGCTTCTAGCTTCGTAATTTACTGTCTTCAATATTTCAGTATGAAATTATAACAAGTTTAATGAAAGATTACCTCGATCTAATTAATCTAGAGTCTACAAGATTGGCCTATTCCAGGAGATAAAGTTGAAAGTGAGATTTCTAGTAATAAAGTAGGGATTTTATTGAATTTTAACACAGAAAACGGTGTTGAGAGTGACTTTTCATTAACCCATTTGTAACTTTGTGCTAGTTTATGATAGTTTCATTTGCTTTTTTGCTGATTTTTAATAGTGATAATGAAAAAAAGACGTCTTTAAGCTAGTTCTAATTTAATAAACATGTGACTGTTACCATTTTTGTCTCTCTTTCCTTTGTCTTGTTTTAAACTTTAAGCAAACAAAGGAAATAAATGGAATTATTCTGGCAAATTAATTAAATGTCAAAAACAATATACATTACGAATATTCGTAATAAAGTATCAAAAGATAAGCATTGTAATAAATCAGTTTCTATCTCAAACATAAATATTCAAATTTCCCTTCCCTTTCCCATTGTAGATTTATAGCAAAAACATGAGTTTAACTAGAGGGCAGCCAAGGGTCGTATGGCAGTGGTTTTTCCTTTCAAAAAATATAGGCAGGGTTAATGTGAAATTGAATATTTTTTTTCAAGTAGGTACTCGTACCTATTTAATTAGCTTTAGGTATTATGTGATCCCATTTCTCATTAAACCACATGTAATGTTTCAGTTTTATTCCACTCGTGTAGGCTATAATAGCCCAACTGTTAAAATTACACTTTTATACCTACACAAGTTTTGTCTAAACCTAAAAAGGCGCCATTGTAAAACCTATTGTTCTTTACACATTTTTCCATTTCCACGCGTGCTATTCAATCGGCAAAACCATTAGCGTGAAAAAATCTCGATCCAAATTTTAATGGACACCAATCTCGTCGGAAACCCTCGGACATTACACTCAATCGGGTTTTTATGGGGAGTCTGTTTCATAAAACGTACGTAAAAATAAACACTGGGGCAAATATCCTTTTCTAGTTTTTGAGCCCTTTATGTCATTGTTTCTGAGTCAATTATGTTTTGTACATAAGTACCTACGTAAAGTGTAGTTACACTGATAAGTACTTATTTGATGTTAATTTAATTACTGTTAACTTTTACAGTACTAAATAATTTGCGAGGTCACACATTAGTTTTCTATTTTGTGCAATACATAATTATAAACTTTAATCCAAATCTCTTACCATAATATCACGAAAAACATTTTTTTTTCTCCTTTTCTGTGATTATAATCTTTATTCTTATATTTTCAACCCCATTACTTTGCCCATTGCTAATACTACTTCAAATGCGACTAAATATCTCAAATTACACCTTTTCAGAGTTGATACAGTGTGGCTTCACGTGTGCAATGTAGGTACATAAATTATGAATGTTATCGAATCAAAGGGATTTAGGTCGCGGACGCTTTTACAAATTATGGTTTTACAGATCGTATGGGTTGTTCGACTAATCGTGTTATCCACCGCATATTAACAAAATATGTTATTGTTTATTTTACATGAAAATGAGCTTTATTTTCCACGGCTTCAACTAAAAAGAAAATTAACACTTAGGCTGAGTTGCACCACCTAACTTCGACCGTAACTACAACGATAACCAGTGCTTTTTGTATGGAGTTTGACACATTTTTGACATTTGTCAAAGTTAAAGTAAGATGGTGCAACCCAGCCTTATAGTGATAATAAATGTTATACAAGGTAATGGAGAGCTTAAAGTTATTAATTCTCTATCTTATGGATTATAGAGCTCATCAAGTTTTGTGATGACGTGTCGTCTTACCATTTAGATCATTTTGTTACGTCTGTACGCGAAAAAAAAAATTATGTCCGCACTGTAATTAAGAATTTAAGTAAATTGATGAACTATTTTTGACCATAATTCCCGGAAATAAAGAAATATGATATCATTTATGAGGCAGCAATAAAAGTTCATAATATATTGGGTTGCCAACCCCGCTACATATAGTTAAGAATCATGCTATACATTCCTCAGCTTACAATGTGCAAGCGTTCAAAGACACAATTACGTTGCGCCACTCATCCATAATTCATCAGGTCACGTTTTCTCCAAATATTATTTTAAATATTCTCCTAAGGGGCTATAAATTCCGAGCGATATGTCTCCAAGCGAGTATCTGGACTGCACCCGTCGCAGATAATGAATGTTCGTCCTAACTTGGATTTATAGCAGGCTGATGCAACTTTTCAGACGGCCACTCGAGAAAACATGTACGTATACTTTGCATAAACTAGTTTTAGGCTGAGTTGCACCACCTAACTTTGACGGTAACTTATAACGATAACCGGCGTTTTTTGTATGGAGTTTGACAGATTTTTGACGTTTGTAAAAGTTAAAGTAACATGGTATAACCCAGCCTAAGTCGTACGGTAAAGTTGGCATGTTCTATGGGACCGATTTTAATGTACAGCATACAATATTCGATACATTACTGTGTGAACAAGCTTCTACTTTGGGTAATTGAGTTGCAGTGTTCGGAAACATTATATTTCACCAAAAATACAAACGATTTTTCAAATACTTAAGTAAATATTTAACTTGAGACATTACTTGAGGTATTTCATTTAAAATTTCTCAATACCCATAATTCAGTAAGAGCTATTTTTTATTACAATTTTTTGCGACTATGAAGCTTTATCCTTTGTCGTAACGCGACTTCGACTTCAAAGATTAAAGTGCCTTATAACAGTTATAGCACCTTACAAACATCTAACCTTGAACAGAGAGAACTAAAAATACAAAAATCACAAGTACAGTATTTTTGTTGTGAAATATTTTTATTATTCCCGTTTTATGTTCCCTTAAAGCGACACGTGTAGAGCATCGATTTAGAAACGGCAATTCAAAAACCAACTTCAAATATGATTTTCCATTTGCTCTAACCAAGTTAATCTCAGCTTACAAAAACCAGTAAAACAAAAACATCAGAATGGGAGTGGACTTAATATTTTTTCCTGCAGCTTCAGGACAAACACGTAGTATTGATACATTTTCCCAGTTCGCAACGCCATCCGTGCGGACGTTACATTGAAAATGGGGACAACGGAAAAACATTGGAATTCCGAGTTTATTGAGTCCGAAAAAGGCTGCGAGCTATTTTATGCCTTGAGAGTCTTATTTAACTAGCATTTTTGGTGAGCAGGCGTTTGGCTGCTAGGATTTAAGGACGAATATTCAGAGCCTTATAATTGCTGCACTGCATCAGGTTAAAACTAAGAAATAAATCTAAAACCACCTATTCTTAAATATGGAATGCAATGGTGTTAGCCTACGAGAAGAAAGATTGAGCACGAACATCAATATTATTCTATTCTAATAATATTAAGTAAATAACAAGATGAAAATATTTCGTAGATAAAATATTTTTCTTTGTAAATAAATAGGTTAAATATGTCTTTATATAGTTATTAAGTGAATATTTGGTAATGAATTATGTGATTTCTAATGAAGTCTTTCCTTATCAACCGAAATGTTTGTGGGTGAAGATGAAAAGATTTGTAAAGCCGAGGGCTTATCAGCTAAACACTTTGGCATTTAACGTGGTGATAAAAAGTGCTATTTTGAGACAAAAATGTTTACTCTGAGACGTCAACTCTACACTATACGACTTCTAGTGTGATTGAACTGACACAATACGACAAACAACCACTTAAAGGTATTCGAATATACTGTTTCAGCAGACAAAACAACTTATTTGTGCTCTCATGGGTACCCTTATAAGTACCCTTATAGCAGTCGAAGTTCCAACTTTTTCTTATTATGTCCTATTTCTACAGAATTTACGAGAACATTTTTGGCCAAAGATTTCTTCGAAACGTAAGAAGCACTTGCCTAATCGCTCCCTGAATTCCTTTCTGAAATATGTAGCTATGTTTCTTTTCATGAAGAACAGTAAGTACTTAGGTTCCTTGTTGATGGATTTTATATTTCTGAATGATTTTATGAACAAAGCCTCTTTCAATTAAGGCCCCTCGCTCACGGCGACTTTTTGTAGCGATGCAGTAGCGATTCTGTCGCGCGTTCGCATTGATACAGTGGCTACGCGGTCGGTAGCAGCTGTATGCCCTCGCCCACATAAACGCGCTTCTGTCGCGATGCAAACGCGATTCAGTAACCCTCACTCCGTTCTCTCCCCGATGTCGTCCGATACAGTTGCGCGTTTGCATCGATACAGTCGCGCTGCTGTAGCGCGTTAGTACGCGTTGGCATCGCTTCTGTAGTGCGTTGCAAATGCGACTAACGCCCGTTAGTAGCGATGCTGTCGCTCGTTTACGAAACGCGTGATGCAGCACCACTACAAAAAGTCGCCGTGGGCGAGGGCCCTAAAGTATTCAGTGTGCCTTTTTGCCCGACTACGAAGAAGCCAAAAGGAATGGTTAGGATTTTAGCAGTATAAAAAGGTATGTTACCTATTATTATCATTTGCATATGTTACTCCTTAAAGCACTTATAATTTTGATGAATAAGGCGTCAATCGATTTGTTATTAATGATCCATGTAGCATAGGCCAAATTTTAAGGTGAACGTTCTTTTATGTGAGTCACACTAGTCAAATCCTCGGATGAAACGAGTTTTTTCCGTAGTCAAGTTACAGTTTTTTAACTATTTTTATTAATTGTAACATTTTCAGCTACAAAACTGATTCCTGAAATATAACTTGTTCAAGTGTTCAGACGTCGCGTTCCATTATTTTTCCATTACAATTGCTTTGCAAACAAGTTTGTGCACAAAGAAAACCTTTAGACTTTTTCTAGGAAACATTGACTCTAGTTTATTCAAGCAGGGTATGTTGGGACATAAGTTAATAACGCCAGATTTTACTTAAAAAATCTTTTAAAATGTGGTGGCAAGTTGAATCTCTCAAATAGTCTCAATTTGAAACTGAAAACAATATTGTCATTTTTGGCAGACGTCCTGTACCTCCTAGACTGCTAGAAACCTTGTCTTCTTGGTTGCGGGTTCAATTTCCTTTGGGAGCTTTTTTGTGTAAAAATAAGCAAGCATCAAGTAAACCTTGAGTAGTTTTGTCTATTTGTACGAGTTTGTGCTGTAGCACATTTATCAACCCGGAAAGGGATCGTAACCGTATCAACTCGAGGAGGCCAGTATTCATTGTATGAAACTCAACGTATACTTATCCGAACCGTAACGTAACTCGCAAAAGATAATACGGTGTTAATCCCCTTCCGAGTTGATATTATGTCAGATGTCTGCTATGACCTTAATCCAGAACCAGCTTCGGTTGTTTTAATGTCAGACTGAAAACACCTCTTTCCCAGTATTTCGTCTCGTCTTCCAGACCGTGAAACTCGCAATCGTCAGTTAGAGAATTTCCTGTTAAATGAACTTTTTGCTCACTTAATAAATCAGACAAAACTATCAGACCGATGCCAATACAAAGGTAATTGTTTGAATTGGCCGCTGCGATACAAGCTTTCTAGCTTAGTGCAGAGACCGCCAGAATAAATTGTACATGTGACATCTGTTACAAATAAATACTTTTTTACTTTTACTTTTAAGTTTGTGGGCGGGGCTTGTCACTTGATACGTTTTGACAAGCAGTTTCATAGTAAACAAGAGCTTCCCCCCTAGACAAAACGCACTTTTTGATCGAATCGAAAATCGAATCCGTCAAAACTCCATACAAAAAAGGGGCTTTTTGACCACTTTTCGACTGGCTTGCGATTATAATTTGCACTTTGTCTAGACCCACTTGACTACTTAAATACGTTTTGACATAGACTTAAAATTAAGTTAAAATCCGCATTTTCATGTAAACACAGAAGTACGCATAACTGACGGCCGATGGGGAAGCAAGGTTCTGGAGTGGTGGCCACGTACCGGAAATCATAGCGTGACACGTCCACCTACAAGGTGGACCAACGACCTGATAATGGTAGCAGAAAAGCGCTGGATGCAGGCCGCTACCAACCGTGCGATGTGGAAGTCATTGGGGGAGGCCTATGTTCAGTTGTGGACGTCCTGTGGCTGAAATGATGATGAAACACAAAATTTAGTAACTCGTGTTTACATGCAATTTGATCACTTAATAAAGTTAAAATTTAGTAACCTACTTAACAACTCACGTGTAAATCAGGCTTAATAGCAAAATTAATGAAAACACAGCTTTTAACCTAACTTTGCCATAATTAAATGGCTTTGTACATTAGTTCTGTTTGGTTGTTCACCAGTTTACAGCGCTGTTTGTACATAACAAATACGCTACTCATATTCATTTATGTCTACAAACTTCCGTAGCTCTCAGTGGCCAGTAGTTGTTTATTCCTTGTGTTGGTTTTAGTCGTGAGACAGGCCGAGTAAATACTGAATAACCAGCAATTCTGCTAATCGAACGAACCATGCGTTGCCCGTGGTACTGCTTAGGGATTGTGCCTACGGAGACAGTTTTTACAGGATCCCGTTTACGAGTTTTAATATTAACGTTCACACGAACATCCCGTTTGCAGTGTCCCGCAAAAAACTGATCCGTTCGTCTGAATCTATATTTAAAATTACGCACGCGGTATTTTTTTCAGCCCATTTTAATCAGATTTTAAATGTGTAAACTTACAAAAAAGAAAAAAATACTGTACCTAAGTAGGTACATGTAAACATTTTACATAGTACTTAATACTTATATTCCGTACAAAACGTGATATCTACTTATGAAAAACCTGTTAGTGTCATATTAATTTGATCAGAACCGATGACCGCAGAACTCTCACGCTCGACTGAAATGAAGCCAACCTCGAACTCGGTCTAACCGACCAATACGAGCAAAGGAAGGTTAAAAGAAATTCCTTACTACATTTTATAGGAGCTTTCCACGTAATCGAAGAGTGTTTGTGACACATTGAAATTGTAAAGAAAGCGCTGCATTAGTCGGAAGATAGATCTGGTGCAGGTTTATAGAAAATGTTACCGTAAGTTTTATGTAACTGTACCGTATAAAAGTACCGTATCTACACCAGAACTTCCTAATAATGCGTAATAGCATTTAAGAAAAAAATACGCGTAAGTTTACGGCAATTAAGTCATCCGAATTGTAATTCAATGTCTGTTGTACGTCACAAAACGACACAAGATTTTTCATCACCATCATCATCATTTCAGCCATAGGATGTCCACTGCTGAACATAGACCTCCCCCTAAGATTTCCACAAAGGTCAGTTGGTAGCGGCCTGCATCCAGCGCCTTCCTGCTACCTTTATTTGTTGGGTTTAGTATTTCTAAGATTTTCTATATGAACATGTAAGGGGGGCATGAAATTATTAAACCTTTATTGTCACCATAACAAAAAAAAAACACATTATAACACAGCTTAACTATTAAGAACAAGATGACAAGGGCATGCATGCATGCAGCGCTGGTTTTCAGCCAGTGCCAGTCTTCTGCTGTAAATAAATAAAGGTTGGGAAACCCTGTTCTACATTACTACATGATAATAATCGCACCTAACTGAGCGCCCCATATATTTTTCCCGATGCCTAGTAATTTCAGAGTACGTTCTTTAAAGATAAATGAACGAATTTAATGCGTAAAGCATGTTCAAAATACAATTGGGTTAAGTTATACTTTCGTTGCAACACAACACAACACTACACAAAAAATATACAAAACAGGTGATATGGCTATCAAATAATCTGTCTTGAAAGTTCTTTGAAGAAAGTAGTGGGAATAAAATATAAAAGTAACAAATACATTATTTTTTTATTACGTTACCACGTATAGGCAAGCAACAAAAATAATTCAATCTCGGTCAACCCACGACTACTGAGAAACTCACGCCCGTATTCACAAACATTACTATGAGGTCTCACAATGCGCGTGGACGCACAGTGTGACACACGAACCAATCACAGAGCTCTATTCAACGCTGTGCGTTCGATTTTCTGCTTCACTTAAGCAAGCACCGTTTGTGAATATGGGCGTAAGAAACATAATTGTATGAGTATGTATATTTTTGACACGTTCTGATCTTCTGGGAAGCGCTCTAATCTTAGATTTTCCTCATCATCAATTATGTCATAGCAAATTAGTCCTTTATCATTTCAGCACGCATCCATCATAGTTAACTGAAACTTGATCTTCCCTCGGGGTCTGAAATGATTCCCGATTATTTTTTCTTTTTTTCTCACAGATAGAACAAAGAATATACATGATTGATCGATGATCGAAAACGTGTTTTACGTTGTTGATTTAAATTCGCTAATTCGATTCGGTTTCCTGTAGGATTAATGGGTTTTGTGTGTAACGGAATAGTAGGATGACGGGTGAAAGATATAAGATTTTAAACTTTCGCGTTCCATTTCACTTAAAATAGTAAGACACGGGTCTTAAAGCGATGTTTATTAATGAGTTACATTATGTACTCACGGCTTGACGTTTCGGCTGCGATGTTGCAGCCGTGGTCACAAGCAGACTGGCGGTTCGCGGCGGCGTTAAGACCCGTGTCTTACTATTTTAACTGGGTGAAAGATAGTTTATGATTTGAACGGTTGAATGAATGAGGAATGAGGATTGAGAGTAAGAAGAGCAGGTTAAAAGGTGAGTGTGTTGTGGACGACGTCAGACGAACGAGTTGTGTAAGTAATTATTATAGTAAAAGACGTGTAACGGCCGGTTCACACATGTCTCCGTTTTCATCGGACGCTCATACAACTACATACGCCATCGACGAAAAAAACGTACACGATAAAACGGAACAGTAAAACGGAGACATGTATGAACCTGCCGTAAGCTGTAATAGTTGTGTAACGAACAATATACGACGTTGGTAAATTTATCCAGTGGTATTATTCAAGAACTCCCACTTCCTACAAAGTTGAGAATCGAATGCTTTTTTTCCTAAAGATACCAATGCTGAGTTAGGTAGAAAACAGGGATAGTTGAAGGTCATTCGAACAGTTGTCTGGATTTGCCAGAAACTTCATATTCCCGGAAAAGTAACGTGTTATTTGCGAATACGACCAATAAACCTGATTTTATTCTATTTAGATGAGTCGTTTAGCTGTCTTCAAGTATCGATCGATGCTAAGGTTGAGTTGCACCAACTTACTTTGACCGTTATTCGAACAATAATCTTTGACAGATTATTGACGTTTGTTAAAGTAAGATGGTGCAACTCAGCCTATAACTTGGTCAGTCATAGATATCATATTTTTTTTATTAGTTATCCTTACTAGGTAACTCCTGTCGCCCGCGGTATGAATAGTTATAATATGCAAACTTTTTTTACCTACTACAAGCCTCGATAGCGAATTGGTGAGATAAAATAGACAGAAGACAGTATTTATTAAGTTACTAAAGTAATAGACGGCTAAAATAAAAGTTCTTGAAGTAAGTAAATTGATGATCCAGGTTTCAATCGCGAATCGAACTCATTCTTTTCCCGCTTTAATGCGTCTCGCGAATCGATGCCTATGCCTTGATATTACAGTATTTCATGTTACAAGAGAGCATGAGAAATATTTTGACCATTTTTTGAGTATATTTCACTTTGATCACCTGGATTCGATCACCCAGGTGATCAAAGTGGACTTCAGGCGACACTTTGGTGTCCTTTGCTCACCCATGGATAAGATCATCTAAGAGGTCAAATTGGACTTCTCATCAATGGGTGATCAAAGGACACATTTTGATCACTTGGGTGATCAAATCCAGGTGATCAAAGTGGAATAGACCTTTTTTGCACCTAACATTCTTGAACAATGTATTCAATCAAATCAAATTACAATCGTAACAACGTACTGTGTTACGTGTGAACATATACCCGATTTGTTCCCGCCGTGTTCGGGGTAACTAACAATTGAAATATGCGCGGAATTGCCTCGATACAAATGTTCTAACTTTATGGTATTGTACAATTGAAGTGGAAGCAGTAGGCTTTGTCGATGCCTTAAGGTATAAGGTAATCTAGTCCAGCGGTTCCCGAAAGGTGGTCCGCGGAACCCTGGGGTTCCGTGGAAAGGCCGCAAGGGTTCCGTAAAAAATATTATCCCACGTTTCGTGACCGACGTTGTTCGCTCGCACCGACTTGTTTACGTACAAGGGAGGGGCAGGGCGTGCGGGCGGAGTAGTACGGGGGTTCCGCTAGGAAAAGTATAATCAATTAGGGTTCCTTGGCAAAAAAAATTTGGGAAACCCTGATCTAGTCAATACATTTTTTGATTGATGACAACATTAAGAAAGTATAGTACATTTTAGGTAAGAGCAATAGCAGAAAATGCAGAATGCTACTGTCTTCCCCGAACACTATAATCCGGGCCTTTTTAAGGCGAGAGTAAATAGTCACTTACAGGGCAGACATGTACCATCCTAAACTGCATCTCACTTAACACCAGGTGAAGACTCACTCGGTTAAAAAATGAGTTAAGATAATTGTAATTAATGGTACTCTACAAAAGGCGGATTAATTGACTGGTTTCCTGGTGGTAAACTTTACCCGATGCAGTAAGTTTAAACATACTTTTTAGTAGGTAAGTAGACAATCCAGTTTGATGTTTGATGGGCTTTCTTTAATCTGATAACTACTCTATATGGGATATGGAGTGTGCGATTGATCACAACAGGAAGCGCTATCAGTGGTTTTAATGTATGAAAGATAGTACAGAGCCCCTAGCGGCTACTTTCAAGAACAAAAATTTTCATATATTTTTTTGGCGCAGTCGCTATAGGTCGTTTCATCCACGAAGACGCGCCGCACCAATTTTTGGTTGCGGGAAGCGCGGGGTACGGGGAATATGATTCGAGCAATCCGAGCGTCATTATTGTAGTGTGCGTGTGCACTCATCGATAATTTAGTGCGTACCGATAACACTCAAACATTAGCGGAAGAATGGCGCGTCTTCGTGGATGAAACGATCAATAGCGAGCACGCCTAACATAAAATCATGGAACACTGACCGCACGGTAGTGTGTGGCACCAGGCCTGTTCATCTCCGCGAGTTTACATCGAAAACAAATACGCACGATGGCCCACCTACAGGATACTATTCGACAAGGCCTCACATACGAGCGAACATTGACTCACGCACGCGTATTCTTGTGTATGATGGAAAAAAATAAAGAAAATGGTGTACTAAATACTGTGCAGTATTTAACTGCCTAAATAATAATAAAAACACAGAATGTACTTTTTTAACTTGCCTTAAGACACTGAGAGGTAAATAAGTAGTTAATATTATTCATGATAATTCATGCTAAATCATGTATTTCCTCCGCCATTTTCCGCAGTTTGGCACCTCACGTCACATCATTTTACCGAAGTCAGCCCTATAGCTTCGGCGCATGCCGATCACTGACGTTTGTCAACAAAATGGTGCTTGACTCTTGAGTCAGGCTGAATTACACCATATTGTTATTGATATTGAGCATAAATTTTTTTAAATACCTTCGCGAAGTAAAACTTCTGTACGTAGTACCAGGCCTGTTCATCTCCGCGAGTTTACATCGAAAACAAAACACGCACGATTGCCCCCTACAAGAGTACTATTCGACAAGGCCTCACATACGAGCGAACATTGACTCACGCACGCGTATTCTTGTGTATGATGGAAAAAAATAAAGAAAATGGTGTACTAAATACTGTGCAGTATTTAACTGCCTAAATAATAATAAAAACACAGAATGTACTTTTTTAAGTTGCCTCAAGACACTGAGAGGTAAATAAGTAGTTAATATTATTCATGATAATTCATGCTAAATCATGTATTTCCTCCGCCATTTTCCGCAGTTTGGCACCTCACGTCACATCATTTTACCGAAGTCAGCCCTATAGCTTCGGCGCATGCCGATCACTGACGTTTGTCAACAAAATGGTGCTTGACTCTTGAGTCAGGCTGAATTACACCATATTGTTATTGATATTGAGCATACATTTTTTTAAATACCTTCGCGAAGTAAAACTTCTGTACGTAGTACTTATTATTATTCTGTGGTGGAACTACTACAAAGTACTCATTTATGGTACTATTCTAATTTGAATACTTAATGAGGCCGGAATGAAAAGGTCAGGTTTTTAATTAAACGTTTGTTTATCTTTGTTAGGAATAAATTGAAAGGTAACTTTGTGAATGTTGATATTGGTAATTATTAAACGCCCAGTTAGATTTAATTTTAATCAACCGAATAACATTGTGTTAGTATTTTACTACTAACTAATTTATAAATTAATTTATGATCAGTAACTGAGTTTCTTGCGCTGCTTCTTTTCAGCAAGGTATTATTGTCCCAAGTCAGTTTTAGGGATGATTTATTCTGGGACGTGTAAGAGCGCTTTATGAGTCTATTTTTAGAATATAAGTGACTTTTGTGACTTTTAGTTATGGATTCTTAAAATCGCTAGTGAAGTTTAGATCTAGGTGTTTTCAGTTTGGTTTTAAAAATAAATCTGATACTGTTTTGTAAATACTGCTATACAGTTTTTTGACCTACGCAACAAATAAAACATGAATCTGAGTTATCTGTTCGCAGTGATCAAAGAATAAACACTTTATATCCAAAAAGAAAATGATAACATGCTTAGTAGACAAAAGACAACCAATATTCCAAATTACTCCCTCTTGTGTCAT
Organism: Ostrinia nubilalis; assembly: GCF_963855985.1. Lineage (NCBI taxonomy): Eukaryota > Metazoa > Arthropoda > Insecta > Lepidoptera > Crambidae > Ostrinia > Ostrinia nubilalis. Next base: position 2,623,150 of record NC_087101.1, read on the forward strand.
TAGAGTAGCCATGTGGCATGTCTATAGCCACCATAACCATAACGCTACAACCCAAATAAATAAGTTACGTCCAACGATCGTATAAGATGTAATACTATTTCTATTTGGGGAGCATATTACCACCACTGCTAGATAAAATACATTTATGAATCAAATATACTACACTCTTATATAATAATACATTTCGTCGTGGACGAGTGAAAACCTCGTAAGTCGAATTTTGGCCAAAAACACTTTTTAATAGTAAGAAAATCATCTCATAAGGCACATTTCGAGCTCACATAAATTCGAATGGAATATATTACACCTATATTATAGGTGGCCTTGAAATGTGCGTTGAGAGGTATTTTTTACTATTAGAAAGGGTTTCGGCAAAAAATAGACTTATGAGGTTTTCACTCGTCAACGACGATTTATTAATCAAATCTATTCGTCGAACAGTAAAAACGTGAAAATATTCATCAATAAAAAGCTTTTCATGTTTGTGTGTCCACGTAACTGTAATTACGTTATGTAAATGACAAAATTGGACTAAAAATGGCTCTCTAATGGTTTTAATGTCGTAACAAAACGTAGGCATTGTGTGTAGGTTTGTATTTGAGAATGAAACACAAAAGACCCAACTGATGAAAGGGTGGTATTTATAAAAACCACGAATATGAGTATTCATTCACTATCTTTCATATCATCCGATTTCCTTATTGACAAAGTAGAGTTATTTTTTTAGAACTAAACACCCAACTGTTGAACGGGTGGTATCTATAAATAACCTTTAATATTTCGTAGTTTTCCTATTTCCTCATACCCAGTCGAGTTATTTCTGAAATAAAAAAAATGCTTTTTGAGTTTTAGTGACACGTGCTTAGTTGTAAGTATATTTGATAAAATATCCCTTTATTTAAGAATTACTTTTACCTTTTTTTGTCTGTTACCTGTTTTGGGCTACAAGGAAGTTGATCTAAGCTATTTATTAAGGTCCCGGCTAATCCTGTCGGCCCCCCATTAAGTGGGGGCGTGTTGGGTCCCGCCGTGTAGGGCGGGACGTCCGCGGAAGGCGCCTTGGTCGTTTCTAGTACCCAAGGCGCCGACCACTATGCGGCAGAGGGAACACCCCAGGTTTTTAGTGGATTCAAGTCCCACTTAACCTGCCGTCCCCCGGCGGTAGGTATGGATAAGCCATTATCCTGGGTAAAAAAAAGTTATTAATTATACTTTACTTAGGTACATAGGTCTAACTACCTAGTGGTTGGATTAAGATGGCGGTCAAGCTATAACAGATTTTGCAGACACGAGTGGCGGGTTTATTGACCTTAATGAACTTTTTGCATTAATTTAGCTTTATTAATTACTTTCAAGTTTTAAGCTTCATGACCATTCAATAATTAATTAAATTTTGTTTGCGGATTATCTCTTCAAATCCCAATTCAATTCTCGTTGCGTGTCGATTTAAAATTCAATTGAAATTCAAACTCTTCATTAAAATAACGTAGCAATTTCAATTCGAGTTTGTCTTCAAATTATCTTTGAATACTCAGGCACAATTTGTGCCCAAAACATTGAAAGTCCTTTAAATAACAATCTCAGTAGGTTTGTGGTCTCATTGAAGTGGGTCGGCAAAGTCAATTTGTTTGATTCGTTTATGAATCGTTATTTGTATAGCTTTGTTGCCATCTATTTAGATTAGATGAAATTCACGTGGAATTTGGAGATTGGTACTGAATACGTTATAAAACGTTTTGTTAGGCTGTCGCTGGATTGTATAATAAAAATACAGTAAATTGCGAAAGCCTGTAACTCTATGGGTGTTATGTCCGAAGATTTTTAAATAAACACGCTCCAGGGAGCGTAGTTAGATAACGTCAAACGTATTCGTTAACGACTGTGTTAAAAAGATATACGTAGATTTTAGTTCTTAAAAGTTTACGCTAGGGGCACTGATCATACTCGTACATTTCATGTCACTTTTTTACGCAGTCGATATCGAATGCGTTTGAAATAAACTCACACTACGCCCCTAAACCTCTTACCAAATGTAGATTATTATTTTCTTTGTGATAAAATTTTAGATCCAGTAAAAATGAGATATAATTTCATAAGAAAAAGGAAGTGTTTGTTTGCCTGGATGAAATAAGTCCTAGGTGAACAAAGACGACCACTTTTTAGTCGACTCAATTCACCTGGAAAATGAAGTTGGGTGAAATGGTTCCGAGGTGAAATGAGGATGATATCACCTAGGTGAACAAAGTGGAATAAGCCCAAATTGTGGCTAGAGTGACACCAAAACAAATCCGTAATATATTATGAAAGCGATATCGATTTCGGCGGCAAAATGAGCACGCGAAAAGTAAGATTATTTAAAAGTTCCCAAGGCTCCAAACTCTTTGTAACAACAAAGATTAAGCGAAAGGTTTGCGGGTGCCGTTAGGGTTCCATATCTCTGATCTCTATTTAAATAAGCTCATACTGAAGTTATTGAATTTATGGGAGAAAGTTAAGTAAGCGTTTTTTTATTAGATTGTAAATGTTGCAGTGAAACGTGAAGTTGTGCTAAATTGTTGTAGACGAAATAAGAATAAAATTTATATAATAAGAGGTTACACAGGGGTTACAGAACCAAGCTGAGAAATATCGGTCCAAAAAGGTAATATTATTTTTATGGATTGAGATTAGATACTGTATCCAATGTTAATAATTTTACAATGTAAGTTAGTTTGGATCGACATCATAGCAACTTAAATAAAATTGAATTATCACATTTATTTCAACAATGAACCACAAAATATACCTCATGATATAAAAAGGTACCTAACTTAATAGGTACATCATCATCATTTAAGCTACAGAACGTCCACAGTTGAACATAGGTCTCCCCAGTGACTTCCACATCACACGGTTAGTAGCGGCTTGCATCCAGCCAGCGCCTTCCAGCTACCTTTATCAGGTCGTCGATCCACCTTGTGGGTAAACGTCTCACGCTGCGTTTTCCGGTACGTGGCCTCCACTCCAGAACCTTGCTGCCCCATCGGCCGTCAGTTCTGCGTACTAAGTATGTGCCCCACCCACATACGTACTCGTAATAAGTACATACCTTACTCATAAATTTATATTTCACCACATTTGAATTCGGTATTACGGATTATGGTTTATCAATTTCGTTATGGGTCTTATAATAACGCCCAATTGGTATTGTATTTGATTACGCGGTTTCATTAACTGTTTAATTTTATAAGCACTGGATTAATTTCCATTTCATTAGTTATATTATTATCACATTTTTCATTGATCATGTGGACTTATATCACCTCATCTATTAAACCACAATTTCTGTACCTAATTAATTTGGAAAATAGTCTAAAATTGTGATTTTGTAAGCGTTCAGAACCTTTGGGGCTACTCCGAATTTTCGGGTCTATTATTTTGACCTTGTCTTTACGGCACTATTCCCACCTCTCGTTCCCACCGCTGCATCTCCTGTATAGCCAGGATCTACAGCTTGACCGCCAATAAAACCCAATCAGTGAAGGTCAAGTTTGTCCCGGGGGATAGTTAAACTGTCATTGGACCCGCAAAGTAATTAATTAGAAGAACATAGTAGGGGTTTGAAATTGTCCTTGTATCTAGTAGTAGCATTATTTTATAAGCAAAAGTAATTAAAACCTAGCAGTAAAAAGAGGCCACTTGCCGAAGTAACTCTCGCTTCAGCAAAAAACATTCGTGATTTTGGATGACGATGAAAGAATGAAAGAAAATGTAGGAGATAATTGGGTATAAGATAATTGGGAGATAATTGGGTATAAAATATGAATGTGTAGTTGTTAATTTCGCGAGTGCGAGTGAGCTTTGCATGTGTGGTGGCTCGCTACTGTTCGTTCGTTTTTCAAAAGTTTTTTGATAGACATTGCACTATAGTTTAAAGCATGTACACGAACACACACAGGTGGGGCTCGCTCGCCTTCGTAAGTTGCTTAAGAACTAAGCTCAAGAACTGTATTGTTTGTTGTAGTGGTTGTAATTTTTTAAGTATTGCATGAGTAGATATAGTATAGTGTAGTAATTAGCAGGAAACACAATGAATGCTCGGGCTGGGTGGCGCCATCTTGCTGTAACTTTAATAATCTTCAAAAATCTATTAAATTCCATACAAAAAACACCCAGTTACTGCTATGGTAACGGTTGAAGTAGGCTGGTGCAACTGAGCCCGAAAAACTAAGGACGAGAACTATTGCCGACAAACTGTAATGCAGTTTGGCAAGTGTATCTATACACCGTGTTACTTTGCATTCTTGCCATATTCACAGGGATAAAAGTAGGGAACAATACCTATTATTTACGATAAACAAAGACTCCCGTAAAGAAAGTACACTAAGATTTTAGTAAATTTGGTTTTTCAGTACAAATTGGAATAAACCAATTTTGTCTTGCACGTTCTACAGGTGCAAGTGGAATAAACCTAGTGGGCGTGGCCTAGTTCTTATTAATCTGTTGTTTTATGGCTCTGGGTACCAGCCTTTTTATCCAGTCATAATAATTATTTTAAAATACTCTTCAGTTGATTTCAGATTTTCCTTTCTACTTTACGGGCTTAGGACGGTCAAAAATACGTAATAATTATTAGGGTTTTCATTAATTTATAACATTGTACCCTATTTTTACAAATTAATAAATTAAGTATGAAATGAAATCACCTTATTCACAATTAATTATTTATTTATAAGTTCCTACTTACAAAGTTTACGTACTGCGAAGCAATTGTTCAAAGTGTCCTCCTTTCTGATGAAGGCACAGTCTAGCACGGTGAAGCGTAGGTTTTTCGCTTTAGTTTTCGCAACACATAAACGTTTTGACTCACAGTTTCACTAAAACAATCCTTTCATGTAACGCGTTTACACTGTTTATCTCTTCTGCGCATACCAGTCGTTTCAAGTCACTCCAAAAATCCATTGGTGTCAGGTCCGAGGATCGTGATGGCCAAGCTACTGGACCACTCGTCCAATCCACTGTTCACCAAACGTATTATTCGCGCACTTGACGTCCTTATTGTGGGGGAGCACCATCCTGCTGGTAGTAGAGCATTTGGTGTAACGCTAAGGGTACGTCATCAAGCATTTCGTCTAAGACGTCTTGCAGACACTCCAAGCACCATTTTGATTAAATTATTCGTTGTTTGAATACACTTCAGACATTTTTGTATTATTTATAACGTGATTTGTGATTGATGGATTTCTCAGTTTTTTACAAGTGTCAAAAAGACATTTTAAAGACAATAGATTGCAAAAGATATTTAAAAATACAATAAAAAGTAAAAAAGTCTTCATCGCCATCGCCAACAAGTGATGTGCATGCGTCACGATAATTAGTGATGTGTTTAACAGATTGTCGATAAAATAAAATACTCAAGATTAAAAAAAAATTTTTTCGGGCATTATTTTTTTACGGATTTGTGTTCAGTATCAGTAATATAGTAACCTCTGTAAATATGGCAAGAATGCAAAGTAACACCCTGTATATTTGATGTGTATCCTTTTGTGAACAATAAATAAAAAAAATTAAAAAAAGTATTTATTCCATGCAAGTACACAACAAATAACAAGTAAAATTAGACAACAGAACGGGTAGCCCAGTCATTTGGTAGTTTTACCTGGAAAGTTTTCCGGGAGTAATGAAAATTGGTATTTATATTGATTTCGATGTGCTCTTTACGAATTTCAACTTTGCGACCTCGTATGGTTGCCGCTCGCGGCGCCATATTAAAAAAAATCTGCCTAGTAGCAGTATTTTTTAAATGTTTCCTTTTGGATTAATTTTATGATAAAACATGCTTAGACTTGGACTTAGAGGAAAATTCCTATTTTTGATGTCTACATAACTTTTTTGTGAAACACCAATTTTCATTACTCCCGGAAAACCTTCCGGGTAAAGCCATTATTTTGTACCAAATGACTGGACTAGGGTACAAGTAACAAAATGGCTCTCAGTATAAGCCATGATCACGAAAATGACTTTAACTTCTTTCTGTCACCTGCTTTAGTACCTTAGTAGGTACCTACTACTGCTACTTTTATAGCTTAACGCAGAATTATCCACCAATACTAATCATGTTTATTTCAGCCTGCAAAACGTAACGTACTTACTTACTACCCGTTCGCGCTAAGTTTGCCGGTCCGTGGAATGCGCGTCCCCTCTTCCAACCGCGATTAAACGCAATTAATAACAATAATAACAACAATAGTGTCTAGACAAACCTAAAGAGGATTTAGGACGCTATTTGGATCAAATATGTAATTGCTCAATAATGAATAATAAATAAATAAAATAAATAAATAAATAAATAATGTGTCTTATTTTACGCAAATACACAATTTTTATCAATAATAATAAATAAAAAATATTTTAAATATATTATCAAACTATAAAGTTATAGACGCTTCCCTTCGAGTGACGTCACATCGCCACCGGCAAACTTAAAGCGAATGGATACTATGAATTAACGGTACTTAGCATAAAAATCCACTTTTTTATAAACATCCACTACCTACTTTTGCCCGCATCAAAACTATGTGCCAGTATTTTACATTTCTAAAGCAGAATCATCATGCCTTTCAGTCAGATAAATCGTAATTTGATATTCATGCTGTCAATAGAGGTTATTATGCCGCATTTCCCCTCGATACGGTATTTGATTCGATTTCAGGCAAGCCCGCGCGATGCATTGGTGCGAAAATGATATCCTTTCAATTCTAAATAGCGCGCTTTATTGATATGGATAAAGCTGAAATAGAGTCTATGATGATGAGAAAGTGAAAAACACCTATATACAACCAATATACTCTAGTTTCCAATGTTTAACTTGTGTAATAGTCAGGATCTAAAGTTTAGCCGTTATTGAACTGGCAAAGGCCTGGCTAAAAACAAGCTAGTTTGGTCTAATTAGTAGCTCATTCACTACGTAGGACATGTCAAAGTGCTCTTTGAAAGCCTACTTACGGAAAATAAAAAATATCAAGATTTTTAATGAATTTTCTAGACGCCTTCTAGAATATCATAATTATGCTAACTTGCGATAAAATTGCCCGCTAGGCTACCTAAATAAACTCCGACAAAAAATGAAAAAAGTTGAATTCTAAAAATCGTCTTCCCTCTGGCTTAGCTCCTATTTTATATCCTTAGTAATTCTATCATGTACCTACTTAGTTTATTTTTATTATTTTTAACTTACTTACTCTAAGCTTATAACGTTGATATTCTATGAATTTTAAAAGATGAAATATAAAGATGAAACAGAATTTTTCTCGGATATCGTTGTTTACATTTTCATTTTAAGCGTAAAGGTTCTATCAAAGTTTGAAATGGGAAAATAAATAAGAAAATACTTAAACTAATTCAATTTACGATGAGATAGTATATATATATTAGTGAATTAATAGATTTTACCTTTTTGCCGTTGGCCAATTTTCCACACCATTACTAAGCCACGTGCAAAACTCGGATCAATTTTAGTCCTAGATTCTGTCCTGTAAATTTCAATACTTTCCCCCGGGACAAACTTGACCTTTACTGGTTGGGGTTTTATTGGCGGTCAAACTGTAGATCCTGGCTACACAGGAGTTGCAGCGGTAATAACAAGAGGTGGAAATAGTCTAGGTCCTTAGTTAATTGTTACTGTGGCTTTACTATGGCTAAGCAAAGTTATGATGATTTTAGCAAACCATGTATATTGTATATTGTACCAGAAATTGATATTGTATCAGAATGTGATCGAATCAGAAACGAGGAGATCCGTAGGAGAACCAGAGTGACTGACATAGCCCGCAGAATCGCTAAAATCAAGTGGCAGTGGGCAGGGCACTTAGCTCGTAGAGCTGACGGCCGCTGGGGCAGGAAAGTTCTTGAGTGGCGATCACGAGCCGGAAGACGTAGCGTGGGCAGGCCTCCCACTAGGTGGACTGACGATCTGGTGAAGGTCGCGGGAGGCTTCTGGATGCGAGCGGTGCAGGACCGGTCTTTGTGGAAATCCTTGGGGGAGGCCTTTGTCCAGCAGTCGACGTCATTCGGCTGAAACGAACGAACGAACGAACGATGTATATTGTATATATGTATAAACACAATGATCCAAATCACAAAATCAGCGCAAACCTAATAATGTGCTAACCTCCCTCTCAAATTAGTTGTCACAACTAGCCAAACTTTCGCCTTAACCTCCAGCACCACGAACGTAACATTAATACGTATCTACGCAACTTCTGACAATAAATTCTCCAATACAACTTTCTCTGCACAACTGGCTGGTTATGAGTGCTTGGCTGAATAATTTATGATGCGGTTAACCGCGCGTTTGGGACCGTCGCTGAGACTAGCAATTTTTGATAGATATTTGAATATAATGGATCTGGGCTGAGATTTTGGAGCGTTTCATGTCAGTTTTGTTTGTGATTACATAATAATATAATGTGTACTTTGAGAACTTGGATGCGTACGTACCTACCTACAGAAAAAATTTTGATGCTTGATTCAATTAGAATAATTAGATTGAGCCACTATTTTAGACCAATCACAAGATAAAATCTATAACTACGATTGAATCGACTGCTGGGCGTTTTAAACGCGGTTGAACACGTTATCAAATAATGATTAGATAATACATTAAATTGAGTAAAACAGTAAATTGAGTGGGAAATATTACGAGTATATTCAATGTGGTTTCAAGCCAACAGTATAGCTATCACTAACTTGTAATGTCTAGAAGCTGAAAAAATACATTTCTAATAACTTATCCTGCAAAATTAAAGGCTAACATCGCGAGCAACTAAATTACATGATGACCCTACTTGATAGTAAAACGAAGTAAAACTTATAATCATATTTACGTCAAACCCAACTCTACCATAAGCAATTAAAGGCTTGATTACCGTAACTTAACACTTAATCAGTCTACAAACTACAAAATCATAACTCCATCAGAATCCGTTCGCCAGTGCTACAGAGAAATTGGTCTAATTTACACATCAGAGCAAACTATTTAACTTTGAAATGGCCGGTTAATTAAGAGAGCTTCGACTGGGCAAACAGATCCCGGAATAAGCTTACCCTTCACTTTCGGGATGAGATAATCAGGATCTTCAGGTGGGAAGTTAAGGCGTCATTATCATAGTTGGGTTCGAGTTTTGGGAAGTACATAATTTACAATGTTCAGTTGTTCAATCCTAAATACTATGTAACATACATGTTTTGGATTTTGCTACAATAAGTAAGAATTTTGAAAACACTTAGGTTGGGTTGCACCAACTCACTTTAACATTGACAAACGTCAAAAATCTGTCAAACTCCAAACAAAAATCACCGGTTATCGTCATAGTTACCGATAAAGTGAGATGGTGCAACTCAGCCTAAATTAGGTCTGTTTTAAACTGAATATCAGTAAAGAGCGAAAAAATTAATTGTCTTAAGCAAGTTAAATACAAAATACCAATTTTTGATGTTTATTTATCCAGCCGTAGGACGTCCACTGCCGAACATAGGCCTCCCCAATGCTTTCCAGATTGGCCGGTTAGTAGCAGTCTGTATCCAGTACCTTTCTGCTGCCTTTGTGAGGTCGTCTGTACACCTGGTGGGTGTGGAAATATTGACATTGATACTTAATACCTTTATTAAGTTTTTTAACATAAAATATTAAGGAAAAAACTAGCAGCACTAATTTTTTAAGGCGTATCTTTACTTAGATTTCGAGCTGGTTCAGTTTAAACATTTTACGCAATTAATACCGGCCTGATTGATTTATAAGCTAGATTCTGTTCATTAATTTACTTGTAGTCTGGATTTTCCAAGTTTGCTTTGAATATCTAACATTCTAGCGTCTGTCTGGGGTTTTGTTTATGTGTATTTCTAAGCAGAGTAAATACAAATGAATAGGTCATCTTCATAGAAACGCCCGAGCGCGGTTTGTATGTGAGCGCGCCAATACGTATGTGGCGCGCACGCACACACTGACAAAATTTAGCGTGGATTAGCGGTGAGGTGCGCTGAATTTTGTCAGTGTGTGCGTGCGCGCCGCATACGTATTGGCGCGCGCTCACATACAAACCGTGCTGGGTGCGTCTCTGTTCTCTAAGTCTACGTTCAAATACTATTTCATATTCCTAACATGTGAGATGATCCGTTATCTGTACTAACTATCATGTCTTATAGGCTGGATTTCACCATCTTGCTTTAACTTTAACAAACGTCAAAAGTCTGTCAAACTCTATACAAAAACACCGATAATGGTTAAAATATTGTAGTCACGGTTAAAATATATGTGGAATATGGGAGTTCAAAAGAAAGAAGTACTTTAGCACAAATAAACTGTATTTCGCGTTTTCTACAACAATAGACCACAACACCGGCCGGCCTCTATGACAGCAGAGAAGTAAAAATAGAAATGACTTCCGTATCCCTGATAGTGCGGTGACATTAGTGATGTGGCGTTGTACCAGAGTAAATACAACAAATGAGTAGGTCATCTTCATAGAAACGCACCGAGCGCGGTTTGTATGTGAGCGCGCCAATATATTATGTATGCGGCGCGCACGCACACAGTGACAAAATTTGGCGCAACCACGACTGGCTCCCCACTAATTGGCGCTAATCCACGCTAAATTTTGTCAGTGTGTGCGTGCGCGCCGCATATTATGTATTGGCGCGCTCACATACAAACCGCGCTCGGGCGTTTCTATGAAGATGACCTACTCATTTGTATTTACTCTGGTTGTACTCACCACAACAAAAGTATGGTGGTACAACTCAGCCTCATTTTACGTTGTTGAATACTTTCTACACTAAACGTAGCTGTGATTTAAAAAAAAGTCATAGCTGATTGGAAAACAAGCACATTAATGAAATACTTTTATAATAATAGTACAAGTATAATACCAAGCCGCCGGCCTATTACGTAGATACTCCTTAAGTTATACAAACTGAGGCACTGACCTGCAAAATGATCTGTATTTACTTCTTTAGACATAATCTATTTTACAACGGATACCAACACGTTTAAAACCTCCAATAATAAATTAATTTCTGGAAAATGAAGGTCACTTCACTTTCAAGAATTATTTCGAACTCCTCTTAAAATCTCATTTTATAGCAAACCGGTTACTACGTGCCTATCGCGCCGGCATCACGCTACGCTACCCGATATGGGCATAGCTCGAATCCTGCGCGAGCTACACCCCGCGCGCCGCGCCCCGCTAACGGTTACAGCGCTCTAGAATTTTCGATCGGCGTCCCGCCCATAGCCGCGCGCATCGATCGCCAGTACGCGTTCGCGCTCCGCACGTTACACGCGCGCGCGCTGCTCATATCTGGCGCCCAACGTAAAATATGTATAAGTGATAGTGACCGACCGAAACATGTTATTTTGCCGAAACCGAAACCGAAACCGAAGGTTCGGTTTCATTGTATTTTCGGCCGAAACCGAAACCGAAACCGAACCTTTTATAGAATAAAAAAAAGTCCTTAAAAAGTCGAAAAAATGTTATAGGTGTACCAGAATCTCATGGCAAATAGGGAAAATAAACTTTGTTGAGAGCAATACTGGGGAAATTCGAATAAACGATCTTGATATTGTTTAATTTTTTACTTTTATGACTTTAATATTAATGAACATGAAGTACGAGTATACATTTTAGGTAGGAATGTGTATGAAGAATGTTGTTATACATAGGGTTTTTAACATAGGAAAATGTCTTGAAAAATAAATAAATCGTATATTACTTTAAGTAACTAATTTTATTATGAATCATACTTTTAACTTATCACTTCATTCAAAACTAGAAAACGATTCTGAGAACTCCAATTGCATTTCTTGTTCTTCAATAGATGATCAAGATAAAGAGGTATTGTAAATAAATTGCTCTTCCAGCATTTCAATGGAGAAGTTTCCTGATGTTAAAAACACTATATTTCTCAGAATGGGATAAAAATATATACTAAAACTAAAAAGACGGTGAATTTTTTTTTAAATCGATCAAGAAATGTCTGGGAAATTAATTATTTAAATTACCTACATATTTTCGCGTGGAACTGAAACAGGCGGTGCCGTTCTTTTTGTATATGGCCAGGTCTGGGATATTTAAAAAGGTTACAAAATTTTACTAAGAAAGAATCTTGAGTGACCTTAGCTGAAAAATTAAAAACTGCTAGATTTAAAAAAAATGGATCTGTCAACAGCACCGGATTAGGGGTGATTTACTGTTTGTACTCCGAATGTCTGTCGTGAATACACCGATCAAAATGGCGTGAATAGTTATGCGCAACTTTAGGGCCCTGTAACTTATTCATTTGTAGATATATTTTCATGATTCTTTCACAATTATTATTAGTTTTACTTATATTTATTTCAAGTTTATTTAAAGAAAAAATTGGAAACTTCTCCATTATTCAATCTTGCTTGATGAAATCTTTTTCATTTTTCTTTACATGGTCATAACATTGTGAGATATACCTGAAAACCCCGATAAAGCAGCTTTCTTAATGTAAGAATAATATAATAAAAAAGTAAAAACATAACCCTCCTTCTGACGCAGTTGGGTAATAAACTAAATGTATCAAAACATTTCAGTCCAACTTACTGTCAAGCTGTCAACTCGACGACGCGCTTTTGAATCAAAGATTGACTTTGAATTTTGCCTTATTTTACAATTCACATTGAAAACAATATGACCTGCTTGAGCTTTTTCGACTTTTTCACAAAAATAAGAAATAGTCAAGAAGAGATTAAAATTTTTTTGCAGCGGCTGACAGATTTCATAATTTTCATTGACAGGTGACAATTAAACCATAGACAATTATTATTGCCATATGAAAAACACACTTTTCCAATATTTTTGTTTGCCATGAGATTCTGGTAGACTTATAGTAAGCCCATTTTTTTCTAAAATTAATATCTCGCCGACTTATAATTACAGGTTTCTACTTTCAAAGATTTATCACAATGAAATTTCAGCACAGTTACAGAGGTTCTGTTTGAAAATTTAACTACCCTAAGGTACGATGTTGTAAGTTTCGGCGCGGCCGAAAGGTTCGGCCGTTTTTGGCCGAAACCGAAACTCGGACCGAAACTTGATTTTTTGGCCGAAACTGGCCGAAACCGAAACCGAAACCGAAATTTCGGTCGGACACTAAAAGTGACCTACAGTGACAGTGTAAAAGTTATTCGTTCTCCGCAATGCATACAAGAAGCCGAAACGCGTGTGACAGAGAGAATGCGGCGCCGAATCCCGCATTTCCCAGCCCTCTGACGCCCACGCCGCCGACGCAGGATCGCGATGAACACGAAGTTCCAACAAGCCGCGATACGACCTACGTTCCCGCTTCTCACTTTTCTACTGAAAACGTAGCCAGCATAATAGAATCATTGCAAAGATCGCAGACGGAAGCATTCAAAGACCTCCTGTTATCTGTGACACGAATTAACACGTCGACACCGGCCCCAGGGAAAGGCACCCTGGCCCGCTGTAAGTCACAATTTTCCGGCCACCCGAACGAATCGGTAGAAGCGTTTATAGACGCCGTCGAGGCGTACAGCGACTGTGCTCAAGTGTCCAGCACTAACATCGTTCGCGGCCTCGCATTTCTCTTCAGTGGTGATGCTGCTACGTGGTGGCTTGGCATGAAGAACACCATCACATCGTGGGACGAGGCCAAAGAGAACCTGATAAGTGCCTTCGGTGACCGCCGCCCGCCACACCGCATTTACCTACAGCTATTCGCGAGCCCGCAGATGCACAATGAAAACACGGACACATTCATAGCGCGCAGCCGTGCCTTTCTATCGAAAATATCGGATAGAGACGTCTCGGAGAAGGCCAGGCTAGACATGGTGTACGGCCTCCTACACACTAAAATCCGGCAGAGACTACGCCGTGAAGAATTTGCCACTTTTCAAGACCTACTACGTCATGCGCGCAATATAGAAGACAGTCAGGGCGAGGCAGACACGTCGAGAGGTACTCCGACGCCGCGCACGGCACCCCGCGCGAGCACAACATACGCCGGTCCCCGAGCGCCCACTTATACGGCGCCGGAATCCGCCATACGTGCCCCGCAACCGCCGCCTGCCGCCGCCGCCAGCCGCTATCCGGCCCCCGCAGCCGCCGCCACCCGGGCGCCGCCGGCCGTCACGTACGCCGCCGCCCGCCAGCCGCCGCCGCCCCCGCCGCCGTCGTCCCCGCCGCCGCAACCATCACCTGACGCCGCCGCCGCCCCCGCCGCGAGAAAGTCGCGTCCCACATGCACGTACTGCAAAAGGTTTGGACACACCCGCGATCAATGCCGTAAGTTGCAGAGCCAAGGTCAGTCCCAATTCCCTACTAACTATTCAGTGCGTGATAACGGTGATAACTCGTTGCGTGACAAAAGTGAGCCATTCTTTAGTGTCGAATCCCGGTCGTTTTCGCGTAAAGTGCGTAATCAGTGTTCGAAACCAATTCGTAACTTAAACTCTAAAGACTCTAACCATAAAACTACAAAGAAAACGACTCGTCCATCAAATAATAGTAACTCGAAAATACCTACTAATTGTAGTGATCAAAGTTCCTACTCGTGTCCCGCTCCCTATGTGCATAATCACTCTATTTCACAGAGTTCAAAAACGCGATTAAATACATTATTTGATGAACGAAGTCGCAATAACATTCAGTGTAATAGCGATAGTTACAATGCTCAATCTTTTAAAAGTTCGATTACTCCAGAAAAATGTAATTTTTCTCACTCTTGTAAAGATAAACAAGATGCTAAGAGTAACAATAGTATGCCACAATGTAATACGAATCAACATGTTCAATCCTTACCAATGTCTCGTAAGTGTAATTCCGAAAAACTTAATTTTTCGCTGCCATGACGTGATTGTCGTAATAATTTGTCACAATGTAATAGTAATCAGCATACTCAGTCCTTACAAACTTGTAAGTGCAATTTTGATAAAACCAAATTTAATTCTTGTCAATCCTGTGATAATAGAGATAACGTGTCACAGTGCAATAATGTTCAGTATACTCAATCCTTACAAGCTTGTAAGTGCCATTTTCATAAGACTAACTGTAATGTTTCTCAATCCTGTGTTAATACAAATAGTGTGTCACAGTGCAATAATGAGCAGTATAGTCCATCCTTACAAGTTGATTGTAAGTGCAATTATGTAAAATTTAATTCCACTGATTCTTGTGATTATAATAATTTTGTGTCACAATGCAACATTAGTCAGTGTCGCCAATCCTTACACAGTCGTTGTAAGTGCAATTTAGAAAATTCTAATTTTGTTTATTCTTGTGATAATTCTAGTAATGAGTCACAATGCAAAAATGATCAGAATAGTCAATCCTTACATAACTGTAAGTGCAACTTTGATAAATGTGTAATTAATTCTACATCTTGTGAAAATCTTAGTTCAGTGCCACAATGTAGTGATGTTCAGAATACCCAGTGTTCACAAAAATGTCAAAACTGTAACTTGATCAAATGCTATTGTTTTGAATATGGAAATGTAAATAATGGAGCGCGTGCGTGTGATGACGATTTTGCGGATAGCCCCGTAGGCCGCGATTTACGCCCTATTTTTCATATTGACATCTTAGGTCACAAGGGTACCGCTCTCATCGATACGGCCGCTAGACACTGTATTGCGGGTCACACGCTGTATGCTCTCCTTCTACGCCTGGGTCATCAATTTCATTCTTCCTGGCGGGAAATAAAACTCGCCGACGGTATAGTCCGACGTATGAAGGTACTTACTACCACATTACCTGTGCGCTTAGAGCAGACCGTCATTAGAATCCCATTTTTAATTTTTCCAGACGCTAAAAATAACGAGACGTTACTGGGAATAGATTTTATTACAGCAGCTAAGGTAGTAATAGATTTTCACAACGACTTGTGGTTTTTCAGCAATAATGATCAAATAAAATATAATCTATCGTTTGAACCTACCTCTCGTACCGTGTCCTGTGCTTCTACAGAGGTTCTTAGGGATGATGAAGGCCGTCATCTCAGTCCAGCTGAGCGACAAGCGCTCGCTGATGTCCTCACTAGGCACGCGCATATTTTCAGAGCAGGGGGAGGCCCAACACCGTATGCAGAGCATCGCATCGAGACTGGTGAACACCCGCCAATAGCTGTGCCTCCTTACCGCCTGAATCCCTCAAAGAAGGAGCAAATGAAGGTAGAGATTGATAAAATGTTACAGGATGACATTATCGAAGATTGTGAATCGGCTTGGTGTTCCCCGGCGCTGATGGTGCCGAAGTCCAATGGTGGTATCCGTTTTTGCGTAGACTACAGACGCTTAAACGCAGTCACCAAGTCCGATACTTACCCGATGCCGCGCATCGATGAGCTGTTGCAGAGTACTAAACGAGACTGTTTCATGAGTACCCTGGACCTGAAGTCCTCGTACTGGCAGGTGAAGGTACGCGAAGCCGACAGGGACAAAACCGCGTTTACTTGCCCTCTAGGTACTTACCGCTTTAAGAGAATGCCGTTCGGTCTGAAAAACGCACCAGCGACATTCCAGCGCCTCATAGATCGTCTTCGTTCCTGCTCAGCTTTACAAAACGTAACTATACTTGCGTACTTAGATGACCTACTGGTGATTTCTGATGGAGGAATCCAGAAACATCTGCAAGACCTCGAGGCAGTTTTCAAACGCCTGGCCGAGTTCCACCTCCACGTCAACAGGGAGAAGTGTGCGTTCGCTAGAGAAAGCGTCAAATACCTCGGCCACGTTGTTACCCAGCAGGGTATTTCCACCGACCCAGAGAAGGTGAGTGCTGTCCTCGAGATGAAGGAACCAGGTAACCTTAAACACCTGAGAACCTTTCTGCAGACCTGTTCATGGTTCAGGAAATTCATACCGAACTTCTCTAAAGTTGCCGAACCATTAACACGCCTAACCAGGAAAAACCAAGTATGGACTTGGGGTGCTGACCAATCTCGATCCTTCAACGAGCTGAAGCGCCTACTTACCTCGGCTCCTGTGCTGGTGCAAGCTGATTTCACCCAGCCCTTCATCCTGCGCACCGATGCAAGCAATTATGCCCTCGGCGCAGTGCTACTACAAGGTGAAGGTCACCAGGAGAGGCCGATAGAATACGCCAGCCGACTTCTCAACGCAGCTGAGCGCAACTACTCCACCACGGAGCGAGAGGCGCTAGCTGTAGTGTGGGCTGTGGAGCGTTTTCGACCTTACCTGGACGGCCAACCAGTCATCATTGGCAGTGACCATCAACCCCTGCGATGGCTGCTATCCCTGAAATCGCCAGCAGGAAGGTTAGTCCGTTGGGCTCTAAAACTCCAGTCTTTCGACATCCAGTTCCAATATACCCCAGGGAAGGCGAACGTCGTGGCAGACACGCTTAGCAGACCTATGTGTTCATCCGAGACAAGCCAAGATTGCGGTATTTGCTCGATCATCTGCGATCTGCCCACGAAGTCACCAAGCCAACTGCGCCAGGAACAACTCACAGACCCTGAAGTGGAAAAGATTGTCAGAGACCTGGAGGACACCAACGATCTCAATGCCAAAAGATGGTCAGAGAGGGGTTACCTTATGGACCAAGGGGTTCTGTTCCGATACAATCCGGACTCTGATAGCGAAACCCCTCAGTTAGTTATTCCAGCCGGCCAAGTTGCAGAAATACTAAAGGAGCTACACGACTCCCCAACAGCCGGTCATCCAGGCATCGACAGAACGTACCAGAAGGTTGCCCAACTTTATTATTTCACAGGGATGCGGAGGAAAATCACGGACTACGTGAAAGCCTGCATCCACTGCCAACGATACAAGGCACCCAATACCAAACCCCAAGGTTTACTTCAGACACCGGTTATGAACCAACGTAACGAGGTATTAGCCATTGACCTATTCGGCCCGTTACCGGAAGGAGACCAGGGGGAGCGGTGGATTTTACTTGTGGAAGATACAGCAACCAGATGGACGGAACTGTACGCTCTCAAGGAAGCGACAGCAGAAGCCTGTGCACACACTCTTATTGAGGAGTATTTTATGCGGTACGGTTTACCTCGCAGGATTATTTCGGACAACGGTGTCCAGTTCGTGTCCGCAGTAATGCGTGAGTGCATGTTAGTTCTGGATATCAAACAAAACTTCGTGCCTTTGTACCATCCAGAAGCGAATCCTGCCGAGCGCAAAAACCGTGACCTGAAAGCAATGTTAGCACATCTCGTGGAAGAGGACCACACCTCATGGCCAGTAAAGCTACCGGTGATCCGCTTTGCCTTGAATAGTGCAAAGTGCCGCACTACAGGTACGTCACCAGCTTTTCTAACTTTCGGCAGAGAAATGCGGTCCCCCACAGAGGTCGTACACGACCTTCGTGCTATCTCAAACAAAGACAATTTCGTCCCACAAATTACCCCTTATCTCAGGACATTCCTGAAGTCATTGTCAGCTGTGCGAGAACGGGTGGAGATCCAACAGGATAAGGCTAAACAGTACGCTGATTCTACGCGTCGTCCCTCAGATGCATTCCAGGTTGGTGACTTAGTTCTTTTAAAATCTCACCTCCTGAGCAAAGGCTCCAAAGACCTGACGGCCAAGTTCTTCCCACGCCGTGATGGACCTTATCGCATAGCAGAGAAGGTTAGCCCTACTACTTACAACATCTCCAGTACCGACCAGCCTGACATTGTTATAGGGAGATATCATACACAAGATCTTACCCGTTACCAAGGTAGCGAAGCCGTCCCTCCGAAGCCCGTAATTCCTAAAAGGAAACGCGGAAGACCACGTAAGGTTTAGGGGGGGATGATGGTTAATGCTAGACCACCGACGAGGGCGTTTCCCTGGTCTAGAGGGGGAGCATATAGCAAACCGGTTACTACGTGCCTATCGCGCCGGCATCACGCTACGCTACCCGATATGGGCATAGCTCGAATCCTGCGCGAGCTACACCCCGCGCGCCGCGCCCCGCTAACGGTTACAGCGCTCTAGAATTTTCGATCGGCGTCCCGCCCATAGCCGCGCGCATCGATCGCCAGTACGCGTTCGCGCTCCGCACGTTACACGCGCGCGCGCTGCTCATAATTTCAAATTAAGAGTTGTTATCATTGCATAATTAAAAATAATTTTGTGGAATCCAATTTCGTGTTAAATGGTTTTTCTTTTTAAAACAATGATTTTCTTCATGAGTTTTATTAAATGTTAAGGTAATGCATACATTATGAATTAATTATAACTATTTACAAACATCACTTTGTTAAAAGACTTTGGATATCATTTTTTCGATTAAAACCGTTACCAAATTAAAACATAAAAGAAATTAAAACTTACATTTTCAAACATTTCCTCAGAATAAATTATTCCCAGAAATATCTTATTTAAAATAATCAAAGCTTGCTCTTGCTTATTCATTCAAAGCGGTGCAACCAGGCTGAAATTCGATACACGCAAACAAAAAGCCTCGTACCTTGAATCCCTGCCTTTGTTTCAGTTAAACATCTCATTAAACTGAAATTCAGGCGGAACGTTTCAAGGGAAATCCCCTCCTCCATCGATCTGAATTCCAAGTAGCCCAATGACTGATTACATCCCAAATCTCCGAAGGTTGCGGTCAAGGAAAGGCCCCGGATATATTTTTAGGGTTCCGTAGTCCTGACAAGGAGCCCTTATTTAACTAGCTGTGCCCGCGAATTCGTACGCGTGAAAATAGTTTGAATAATATTTTACGTTTTTGAAACATTTTTCTTTTGCTCCACCCCTGTTGGCTGTGACCTTACTCATTAAATGGGCTACCTATCCTACACAAAAGTATTTTTTTTAAATCAGACCAGAATTTCCTGAGATTAGCGCGTTCAACCAGACAAACAAACTCTTCAGCTTTATAAAATTAAGTATAGATAGATGTGCCACTGCAGTAGTTTCTAGCCGTAAATCTTCCGGGATATTTTTAGGAGAATAATCTACTCATATCTTGCGATGGAAAGTGGCAAAGCATCAAAAGATGTCGAGTATTGATAAATTTATGGCCTGAGAAAAGCGGATTTTATATATGGAAATGAATACCGGATATTCCTTAGCACGTATTGAGAAACGACGCTAAAATTTCTATTCAAATTCAAGCGTTTTATTTGCTGAAAACTTTGAAATATTTTCTTGTGTGGATTCCAACTTAATCGTTACATCAAAGACTATCTTTAGAGTATTCTTTATGTCTCTTAATATAATATCTGAAAGTTAAAGGCATTTTTATGTATCTCTCTCTATAGATGAAAGTTAATGAGTAGCAAAACTCAAAAGACGTCTACGTCAAAAACTAGCTGTTTTTGTAAAAAGTTTGTACTGGTTGTATCTCTCTTTATATATGTCATTATAAAAGCAAAGGATAATTAATTAACTTAAGCCTTGATCACACGTACCGAGCAAACGGGCGAGACAGTAAAATGTTTCCTCGGTCGAGACAGTTGGGTGAGCGAGTCACATAGATACTCGAGCGCTTGGCCGAGCACTCCGCGCTATGTTAGGCTTAAAGCCTTGATCACACGCACCGGCGAAGCAAACGGGCGAGACAGTGCTCTCGGCCGAGTACTCGGTGCGTATGAACATAGCGCCGAGTGATGGGCCAAGTGCTCGGCCGAGCAAAGCGGCGAGACAGTAGCTCGACTCCCGTTCTACTTACTAGGCCGAGTGTCCAACCTCCCGCTTCCCCGCACTGTCTCGCTCGCTCGCTCGGCAGGTCTAAACGTGCACTGTCTCGCCACTCGCCACTCGGCCAAATTATTGACGTCACGTCCACCACAGATTAGAGAAAAAGAAAAGTCTCAATAGAACTGAACTGACTGTGCTAATTTCAAAACACGTGTGAACTACTACTCGCTTACATCATTGTCGAGACAGTTGGGTGAGTGAGTCACATACTCGAGCACTCGGCCGATCACTCGGCGCTATGTTCATACGCACCGAGTACTCGGCCGAGAGCACTGTCTCGCCCGTTTGCTCGGTACGTGTGATCAAGGCTTTACTCTAAATACGAAATCTCGATCACTATTTGACCTACCAAACTGGATTTGGCAGGTCGGTTGTTTATAGGCAGGAGACATCATTAGAGCGGATTTTGTGACAGGGTCGAATTAAGGGGGAAAAGGGGGTTAGTTACAGGGTTTGTTTGGATTAAAATATCTATTACATTTAGGTTGGAATGGGAGGTGGATTTAATAGTTGTTTATTGAAATTAAAATATTTTACAAAATAAAAGTAATCAGTGAAAATGACACTAAAGCGTGCTAAATCTGAGTTGCACCAACTTTAACGGTAATTGTAACGATAGCCGGTGTTTTTTCATGGAGTTTGACAGATTTTTACGTTTGTTATAGTTAAAGTAAGATCATGCAACACAGCCTAAGTTTGACGTACCTATTTTAAAAATAAAGATGATATTCTCAAAAATAAAATTTTTATAGGTACCTAATTTCTTTTACATCTTAAAGTACAATTTTTTTTCTTTTTTGCGAAAGCAGCAAATTAAGATGTAATTTCTTTAACATTATAAAGTACAATTTATTTATATTTAGGCACAGATGATTGCTTGCCAGGGCTTTGCCCTTTTTATTTCCTCCTTCCCTCTTCTCTCCTTTAGTGTTTGAAATAAAAAAGGTTGTATTCTACACGTTTAATACACCAAGCACAAACAGAAATAAGAACGTAATTTCCGTGCCATTATTTTGATAAAATGAAAAATGTATTTCTACACGTAAAACTTGTAATACAAAATTTTCATATAGCACACGGTATCAGGATATTACGTAAACGAACGCAAAGAAACAATTTGTGAAATATCATCTTTCTTGGTATTCTGTTCGGTACGAAGATACCTAGATTCTACTTTTATGTATCAACCTGATTCTTACCTTCTATCAAGATTATTCAATCTATAAAACAATAGAACATTTTATGTGAATTTCTCACAAAAATAATAACTAGGAATTATTTTATTATTTTCATTAAACACTAAAGGTTCTTTCTCTTTGTTTCAGGCAGAAGTGATGAGGACCCAGAAGGTGCCAGCTACTCTGCTGCTGTTGCTCTTTGCAATAGAAGCCCTTGACGCCAACAGAAGAAAACAAAAAGAGAAGATCATGCCAACCATCATCAACATATGTGACATAAACGACCGAGACTCCAAGGTACACTGCTACTGCGAGCTCAGTCAAGAAATCAACGAAGCAGTCAAAACTGAATGCTGGGTCTTCAACGGAGGCATAGAAAAAACTGACCCTTTATGGACAAGCTTCACCTCTCAGTCCAACATAGAA
Source organism: Ostrinia nubilalis (assembly GCF_963855985.1). Lineage (NCBI taxonomy): Eukaryota > Metazoa > Arthropoda > Insecta > Lepidoptera > Crambidae > Ostrinia > Ostrinia nubilalis. The sequence goes on from NC_087101.1 coordinate 2,645,449, forward strand.
ACATTAGCTTTCAATGTAAGAGCAGACGGCGGACTAGATTTCGTCCCCTCAAAAGTATTCAGATACACAAGAAAGCTGAGAAACTTTAGCATAAAATTCAGCTCCATACCAAAAATAGACAGTTACACGTTTGCGAATCTAACAGCAATACAAGAAATGACGCTAACAAAGAATCAAATAATATATTTAAGTAAACACTCGTTTTATAACCTACCTAACCTAACAATTCTCACCTTAGACGAGAATAGAATAAAAGAACTAGTGACAGAGACATTTTTCGATCTTCCAGCTTTACAGAAACTTTACCTTACTAGTAATAATATAACTGTAATACAAGACGGAGCATTCAGGAGTCTTGTGAACTTGCTAGAGCTAGAGTTGGATAGGAATAATATAAGTGAGCTAAGGAAAGAATGTTTCGATGGACTCGCCAATCTCAAACGGTTAGATTTGAGGAGGAATAAAATTGCAACATTGAATTCCTTCACGTTCATCGAGCTTTGGAACCTGCATTCTTTGTTGCTGGACTACAATGAAATTAATATGTTGGCGCAAAGGACGTTCGACGGATTGTCGCAACTGAGAAAGTTGAGTCTAAGTCACAACAAGCTGGTAACTTTGACCGGTGGCCTGTTCGAAGGGGTGAGGGGTCTAGCCGCCTTAGATCTTAGGCATAACAAACTAAGAAGATTCACTTACGACAACATTCGACCCGTCTACGATAACCTCAAGAATCAAAACAGCTACATCTATTTAGATGGTATGTTTAATCGCTATTTACCAGATTACTTTGTAATAAATCTTTACTTTGTAATAAATCAAAATCTAAGTCTCATTATTCAATTCAAGTCTATTAAAAGTAGATCTTATTACATAAATAGATGAGTCACCTTGCTCTAAGTGATTAGGTGCTGTCTGTCATTGAAAATTAATGTTCTTTTAATATTGAAAAATATAAAGCACTTTGAAGGAATAATATTGATTTAAATAAACTTTATAGTAACAAAACGAAATAGCTAAGTACTTCATTAACGCAATCAGCTTTATAATTCAAAAAGTGAACTGAAGTGAAGAGTCGAGTAAATTAATATCTCGCCTAATTTTATAATTGGCTCGAAAGATAGAAGCGAATTCAATTAACGAATAAAAATCAATTAGTCCCAGCGAATCGGATTCAAAAGTCATCATTACTCCAATTAAGATGTTTAATTAAGTCTTGGATTGTTACAGGGAATGAATTCACCTGCGACTGTCACCTGGCGTGGATGCATAAGCTTCGGCACGAAGCTAAGAGCGTCAAAGTGCGGACGTCTCTCGAAAATTTCGTCTGTAAATTCACCATCGATCCAGTGCTGAATTCACACTTTAGCTACTATGAACGTAGCGTGATAAACTCCAACAATTTGTACGAAACTGACGACAAGAGTCAAACAAAAGATTACTCGGATAATTCTGACGATATATTTCATGACGAAATAGATGATGCTTACGCAGACGAACCGAAATTGGCAAGGAAGGAAAACGAGAAAACTCTCCTTCAAATCCCCGTTGAGTTGCTGCCGTGTCCTCAAGACGTCAAAACTGTTACAGATAGAACCTACACTTATCCTTCTCAAAACGAAGCAAAGGATTACAGAAATCTCATACAATCGTCTACGTCAGCCGCAAACGATATTAGCCTTTCGGTTTTCCTGTTTACCATTTCGTTTCTCCTAAGATATTAATGGGCCACTCAATATAAAAATGAAGATTAATATACTCAACATCAAATAAACCGCACCTTCCGCGACGCGAACTTTATCGATTTTCTTCTGACACAATCATGGTGCCCCAACAATATTGGTGTTATTTGAAAGCCCAATAAATATCCTTAAAGAAAAACACATTTAATTTCTTAATAAATGATTAACATATACCATAAATGTGACTTGAAAAAATACCTCACTTTGGGCCCACCTATGGGATCAATTAGACCAATTTTTATGGTTATAAAACCAAATAATGATCTGACGTGTCCTCTTTAACAGATGGATAGCGATTAATCCCAACTTAACAGTTTTATAGTCATAAAAAATGGCTATAGCGTAACTACCTATTTTTTGAAGAAGTGACTCTGGATCCTTCTAAAGACACATTTTTGGGGTAAAAACCTTTCCTTTAATGAAATGAAGGTTAGAACTAGGCTTTTAAATGGTACCAATATTGGTGGGAAGTGGGGATGCATACGTTTGAAAATGCTTTTCGCGGGAGGTGCGATTTATTTGACGTCGAGTGTATTTACGACTTTTGTGTTGACAGAAACAAACGCCCCTGTTTTCGCGTAGAAACTTGTAAAGACGAAATTAAATTTAGAAATACTTATGAAACTGTACATATAACTGTAGGTATGTAAAAAATGTGATATAAATATAAGATAAATTGTAAAATAAGCGTAAAACTAAGGAATTAAAACAGGACTTTAATGTAATTTTGTCAAAGTAAATTCACACATTTTAACAAAGTATGCAAAACTAATTCTTATTTCTTGTTTCTATTCGTAAAAATTTATGTAAATAGTAAGAGATAATATATTGAAGTATTAAAATTATCTTGTAAATATAAAAACTACTAAATTACTATTGTGTGAATAAGAATCTATCTTAAATTTTGTATGGTCTATGTGCTTATTTGCCTGAAGTTTGTTTCGTATAACGAGATCTGGATCCTTTATGTGGGTAAACTAATTTTAATGGGAGCATTTGGCATGAACGCCGCCATATATCTTTTTAAACTCATGACAGTTTCATCATTACTCTTTAGTTTCAGTTGCCAAAAACTTTCTGGTTATTTGTTATCTTATAATCTTACTGCGATAAACGAGCAAAGCTGTTATCATTGAAATATGAGTTTAGTGCACTTTACGCACGCTGAAAAAAATACTATAAAGTTTTTAGTCTGAACGCGGTACGAATTTCAAATTTTCAAAAGTATTACGATGTTATTATTGTTGTTTTATATTGTAACAATTTTTATTGGTAACCAAGTACTTCTCTCTAAATACGAGCACGAAAAGGAAAATATCAGGTAAGAATAAATGTTTCAAAACTAGTTTGATACGCCTACTGATGTAGCCACATCAAGATTAACACTCTGGTATTTTATTCCGTAGGAATAGGTTCTAATCTGCAACAAAAATGTATAGTTTGATGTGCTGTCGTCTGTAAACTCAACAGCAATAGATTCCGGGACAAAATTATTCCATTAAACTACAAAGGAGTCTGTAATTCCAAACTCAATCAGAAATAATAATAGTTCCCAACTATCCCCATTCAACTAGTTTCTGTTTTTCGAATTACCCGAACCCCCAGATGAATTGATTACTCGCCGAATAATTTATAAACAAATCCAAAACACACAAACGCTGAGTACTTGGGCTAAAAGTCTGTCGAATTTACATAATTTGAACGTTGTTCCACCAAAATTATTTGATGGCGTGAACTATGATTGTTGTGGTTCCCTTCTGAATAATGATGACGCGCGCAAAGTTAGTGTTTTGGTAACTGACGCAAATGAAATTCAATAGGTCAGTTTGGTTTGACTGAAAATTTCAATTGTGTCAGAACATTCCAACGGTACTAATGTAATAATTTATGTTTACTTACAAGGTATGTGCCAGTTTTATTCCAAGGATTTGTGTTCCAAGCTTACACTTGCTGTATTTATGATTGTGATAGTAAAAATGGAACTACATGCAGTTTATAAATGCTTTGTATTAATACTACAAAATATAGCGTAACTGAGTAGGGCTCTGTGGTAGTGAAGAATGATGTTAATGTTACGTCAAACGTCAGCGAGATTAATTTCAGATGTGCTTTAGGCCCGTTTCCCATATCCAATTCACCCACCAATCAACCCACTACCGTAACAACCTACTCAGTTATAATATGCTTTACCTGAAGTTTGGCGTAAAATTGTAATTAAAAAAAAAATTTTTTTTAATTAAATTTTTTTGGTTATATTAAAAATGCTTGGTATGAAAATTCTTTATCTATAATTTTATACGTATCCAATTAAAATATAGCTTGATGTTACGAATTTCCGTACAAAGTACATACATGTATCAGAATTTCTTTTGTGAACACAAAACTATGTTGGTGTACATAATTCTTTGTAAGTATTTATTACTTTAAATAATTTCATTAAAGTTGATGTTGAAATTTGAGAATTTTATTTCATACCTGCCCGGAATTCAATTCAAGGGCACTTCTAATGTAATACCTTTTCAAAGCTGAATAATATTATGAACATTATGTTTTGGAAATGGATTATGTTGTGAAGTACACTTATCAGTGTTATAAATTTTAATATTGATATTATGAAGTATTTTTAAAGCAGCAATAACTTTCGTAATAATTAAGAGCCATTCAAGTTAAGAGAGCGAAAAGAGTTTAGTGTTTTTTTACTTAAGTAGTTATCCCCACTGCTTCTCACTTATGATTGCAAACTATAACTTAGGATAAAAAAAGTTATAAAATCTGTTTCTGTTACATACCGGCTGTGTTAAAGCAACACCTAGCTCGATGGCCACTTTTTAGCAATTTAAAATTGAGTAGGTAAATTAACTTATGACGTTTTTCTAAGTGGAGATTTGTATTGATGATGCAGGTAAAACCTACATTATGATAAAGACACTTACGCCCGTATTCACAAACATTACTATGAGGTCTCACAGTGCGCGTGGACGCACAGGGTGACACACTAACCAATCACAGAGCTCTATTCAACGTGCGTTCGATTTGCTGCTTCACGCAAGCATCGTTTGTGAATACCGGTGTTAAATTAACGATGATAATATCATATTATGTTTTCCAAAATTTTTAATAATTCTAGTCTTGTTCTACTGAATGTTTTTACTTAATTGTGAGTGAGATCCATTCCCACCTGACCTTCAGTTAAATATATTTATGTGCCCTTGTGCAAGTTTTCGAGCTCTCTGGGGGTAAAACTTTAACGTTGTTTTAATTAGTTTGTGTTATTTTCCCACTTCCCAGTTTACCTAGAAATCGGGGAAAGCGTCACCGATCCGTGCAGAGCAGAATTTTTGGTTGGCAACAAGGAAAAAGTTTGCGGTGAGTAAAAATTATGATAATCTGGTTCAATACGACAAGCTTTTATGAAATTTAGAAATCTAAACCAGCTGGGCACGCCATAATATACTTAATCGACGTCAAAATGTGTGTGCAAAATCGATAAAATGTGATAACCGCTTATCGCTGCTTACAGCCTACTGTAACCCTACTGTAGGCCTACCTGGATGCGCGCTGCGATAAGCGTTTGTCGCGCCATTAGGTATATCGATTTTACAGGTTTCAGGTTCAGGTTCAGACAGGTTTATTTATCTATAGGTTCTCAACACGCATGTCGCATATCGTCCTTTTTACGTGGTTATTGGTAGTGTCTGTTAATTCATAACCCAGCCAGTTCACTCCAAGACTGGGTCAGGTAAGCTACTACATAATACTATGCTCATGTTTGGAGCTTTGGAGCTTCTATGTATAGCCAGTGGACGATTTAGGTAGAGCCAGTGACTTGCATGTTGCATCAAGAGCTCAATGTCTTAGCCTAGGCTATTAGGCTGGTTTTAGAGTCACGCTGACGCACGCTGACCGTCAGCGCTGACAGCCGAAATGTATGAAGGGTCGGCGCCGAGCGATCAGCGTCACTCAGGAACGTTCCCTTCAATTACATACATATTGATCTGTCAGCACCAACGATGAGCGAACGGTCAGCGCGATTCTAAAACCCGCCTTATAGCTTCAATTTCAGTTTACCTACTGCAAGTGATTTTGATCGCGCCCAAGAGCTTCTATGGGGACAGAAATTCTCGCTGAGAAACCTTATACCAAGCTAGTGAACTAATAAAGTAGCACGTGCTAGAAATTGAGTCAATAACGACCTCATTGGCACAGGTGGCAAATAGTTCACAATTTGATAATAAAAGTTATTTGCAGTATTATCCAAATACAGGCGTCCTTGTTTAAGTTTCGACGACTCCCCCGGGGTGAACTTTAACACCGTTTTAATTAGTTTGCGTTATTTTCCCCACTCTCCCCTGGAATTGGGGACGGGCCACAGAGCCGAGTGGAATCAAGGTTTACTTATAGAGTAGCAAGGTGACTGAGGTACGGATATTTTTATCTGACCCAGTAAAAATATCAAAATATCATAAGTTTTCTGAAAATATCAAATAGGTCTCTTTTACGAATACATAGTTATCTTCGGTAAAATTGTTTTTTACACATCAGAAAAAAAGGAATTATTACAAGATTTACTTTTTATGTTTTCAACAAACTAATGTTTACTGATCAATGGTGAAAACGAAGAAAACATGACGAGTACATAAGACTCAAAGGCTTTAAAACCCCTTTGAAAACTACGAGAAAAAGTAACGAATTACAGTTAAGTACGCCCGTATTCACAAACATTACAATGGGGTCCCATAGTCCGCGTGGACGCACAAGGTGACACATGAGCCAATCACAGAGCTTTATTCAACGCTGTGAGTTCGATTTTCTGCTTAACTTAAGCAAGCATCGTTTGTGAATACGGGCATTAGCTATTAACCAAATCCAACACAGAATAATTAGATGGTTGGCAGTCCACAACAGTACATTTCTCTAGAAACTTCCTGCCCCGTACAACCAAACTGAGGAATGGACTGTCGTCTGTTTCCGGACGGATACGACCTGCAAGCTTTCAAGAGGAGAGCGTATCTTTACCTTAAAGGCCGGCAACGCACCTGTAACGCCCCTGGGTCTGCGGGTGTCTATGGGCGACGGTAATCACTTACCATCAGGTGATCCGTCTGCTCGTTTGCCTTCTGTCACATAAAAAAAAATAAGTGACGCATTTATGTCCAATCCGTGTCGTAAACTCGTAACACTCGTATGTAAGATCACAAAATGCATTGACGACATACTCCAGATATCTTATTCCCAACACTCCTAACTATAAGTTTACAACCAAAACGCGGGAGTTACGGGCAAACTTTTTGCAAACGTGACTATCCTGTGAAGGAACTAAAATATTTTAAAATTTCAGACATCCAGCTCGATTTCGTTCCGGACCAATTTTCGAAATGAGATTTGTGCTCCAGATTTTCTTTGGCGATAAAACGCTGACTGGGAACTGACTGATTTCAATCTGGCTTAGGTTATAGATGTGAAGATGTTCGCAAGATTTTAACATAGCAACATAATATGAAGATTTCATGTGGTACATACTCTATTATTGCATTTAATAGTTGCACAAAATTTTCTTGTTAGTCTTCGTTTAAACGAAAATCTTACTCTCTAAGGTTCCACTTTTCGTGGGACTAATACAATATGACTCAAATATAAAATAGTAAGACACGGGTCTTAACGCTAAGTTTATTAATGAGTTACATTATGTACTCACGGCTTGACATTTCGGCTGCTATCCCATGCTATGCTATACGACGCCGCGAGCCGCCAGTCTGCTTGTGACCACGGCTGCAGCATAGCATGGTGTCTTGCTATTATACTACCATATCAATACTCAAATATACCTTTATAGATACTACCATTCCAAGTGGCAGAAAAAAGTCATTTTTTTTTGGAATTGGATTGTTGTTGGCATTAAGGAATATCAAGAGTGTTATTAACTGTAAACCGGTCACCTCTTTTCACACTCATCTGATATAACTTCAGACCTGATACTGAATAAACATTTTTGTACTTTGTATCATGTTATTCAAGTCATAATTTTTATCTGTCTCCGCTACCTCAACCTCGATTACCCTATCTCGTATTAATGACACGTATTTGGTGCAAGCGTGGCGCTCTCAGAGTAACGTTGATAAAAACATGAAAGTATCTGCAGTACTGCTTTAATCTTTAACTTTTTATCATTTTCCCAGTTTGAAAGCTTGTAACTTTTCCTTTTTATCTTCTTTTATGTTTTATAGTGACCTCATGACTTGGTTTCCAAAGTTTTCCATAAAACTTCAAAAAATGAGCATAATAATATGAAAATTGCAGACTACCAATGCATGGAGTTGATTTTGTCGTTAAAATTTTTACAGTCGGTTTTATTATTTGATAAGCTATCGCAGACATCTGCAAATTTTTCGAACTTGCAGACTCCTCAAAATATGACTTTAAAATCAAAATGTAGCTTTCAATTTAAAACCACCGAGTAAATCCAACCACCACGTGTTATGAAAGCACGAGAGCGTGTCATTAGAGAACTATTAATAGAACATATTGCCAGTGATTAAAATAATATTTATGTAATTAAGCTTTGGCTTGAATTTTTTTTTTTTTATGTGACATAAGGGAAACGAGCAGACGGATCACCTGATGGTAAGTGATTACCGTCGCCCATAGGCACCTGCAAACCCAGGGGCGTTACAGGTGCGTTGCCGGCCTTTAAGGTGAAGATACGCTCTCCTCTTGAAAGCTTGAAAGCTGGCTTGAATTTAATTGGCAGAGGTAACTACAAGAGATTTTCCTGCGATAAAAAGTTATTTAAACAATGCTAGAAATTAGCAAGACTACGAGTATTAACAAAACAATGTTATTAATATTTTGGTACATCAGTATTTAATTTACACACCAAAAAGCTCTCCGTTTTAATTTTAGATCGAGATTAAACTACAAATCTGGATTAGGTTTTGTTCCACAAAATATTCGTTGCTTTTTTCCACGAAATATACATTTTGTACGAAAACAATGCTTGTTCAGATTTGCCATTTAAATGTTCCACCTAATCCTAAAGAGTATCCGACCAAAAGCTGCTTTGAAACAATGAACAGTTTATTCCTGTTTCTATTATTCTCCAAAACGTTTTGTGGAGGCAAACATTTTGTCCAGTACATAATTTAACACCCACTTTGGTATTATTTGCATACTATTACAAAACAGTCCTTATTGACAGTAGGTAAGCACTTGTTTGTGAAGCAAAATGCTATTTGAGAGACGTGGATGGAATGCAAACTGCATTTGTGTCTTTAAAAACGGATTTAGGTTTTTCGTCATCTACATTTTTCTAGCTTTCTGGAATCTTAAGTCAATCATGTAAAATACTCCTTTTTGTCACCAAGGAAAACAGTGCGATGAAAATTGTGCTTACCAGACTTACGCCCGTATTCACAAACGATGCTTGCTTAAGTTAAGCAGGAAATCGAACGCACAGCGTTGAATAGAGCTGAGTGATTTTTTCGTTTGTCACCCTGTGCGTACACGAGCACTGTGAGATCTCATATTAATGTTTTTGAATACGGGTGTTAGACATTTTTGGATGTTAAAAAGATAACACTTTAAAATGGTTTTATTATCAACCCAAATAGTAAGATATATTCAAAGTAAGCACTTTGAGACTCATTGAGTCACTTACACAAACGGGACAACTTAGAACATAATACTTAAAACTAAATTAACAGCGATACAATTATTTCAAAGGGATTTCGGCCGTAAAGTTGAATCATTCCAATAATCCGTTAGTTGCAAAGTCCTTTACTTTAATGATCTAGTTTGTCAATAATTTACTCCCTTAGGCACTGGATCTATTTACAAATAAATTGCCAATTGACTTGGCTCATGATGTTGCTTAGAAACTGTAAAACGGACTTGTTAATTTAATTCTACTTTATTTTCAGGCTGTATACAGGGTGAAAGTAAATTGTAAATCCTTGTTGGTTCGTTATTCGCTGAACAAAACGCTAAACAAAAAAATGCACGGACTATAAGGCTTAATTTTAGTTACAGAAATATTTCCAATGTTTACACCGGCTATCGTCTATAACCACAAGTTTAAGTTTAACTTTCCCCTGGGACAAACTTGGCCGTCGCAGATTGGGTTTTAATTAGAGGTCAAGCTATAGATTCTGGATAAAGTGGAGTTCAGGAAAAGAGTATATAATATATCCACATGTAGTGGTGTAATCAGTTTTAATTCGAAAACGTCACATAATATCACGATCTCAAAAAATCCTTACTAATATTATAAATGTGAATGTGAAAGTAACTCTGTCAGTCTGTCTGTCTGTTCCGTTTTCACGCCCAAACCACTAAACTGTTTTTGATGAAATGGGGCATGGAGATAGTTTGAGTCCCGGGAAAGGACATAGGGTAGTTTTTATCCCGGTTTTTGAAACAAGGACGCACGCGATAAAGTTTTTCTATGACAGACAAAATTTCATGTGGCCGAAGCCGCGGGCATCCTAGTGCATCCAGCTAGTTCCTTTTTTTATACCAGATGAAAGGGATTCATAGGAATTCCTTCTGCGTTTAAGACAAGACCAAGATACTTCATCTGAATGGCTTATTGTGTTAATACAGATTGCCAAGTTGCAGAACTCATATAAAAAAAATATTATATTTTGAAAGAAATCTTCTACTTACGTAGAAAACAAGTCTAAAAGTACTGTTAACCATAATAAGGTAGTATAAGGCAATCAGACCCGAGGCTCGGTTAAAATTGAAACATTCGCCGAGCAATCTCCCATCCTACGTAAAAACTTTATTGTACGCCGTCAACATAAATTACACACACGCTCTGTATATTACATTATTATGGAAGTATAACAACTTTTGTTATGTTTCATAAAATTGTTAGTCGAAAGTATTTACGTAACGTTTACGTTATTAAATATTTTCTTGGACTGGATCTTGGGAGATGAGCTAGGGTTTAATACGCTATCTACCCCCTTTCAAACCCATTCTTCTTCTTATCGTGTCGACAACAAACCTAAACAGTGTCAGCCCAAAACTCCGCTACAAGAGTGGTGTTTTCAGCAGCATTCATTAAATCCTCCTGCGTGCAGTTGCTCGGGCACTCAGGGCACGACATTATGTGCTTAATCGACTGGGGAACAAAACCCATTCAATTGAAATAATAAATTCCCCTTTCGTCTATTGCCTTATTTTAATAACCTGGGTTTTGAATAAATATTTTTGTCGTGTGGGTTGAAATAACTGTCAAAATCTTAGTGGAGTAAATTATAGAAAGTCATGTGGGATATTTATGTATTGCATTACTTTAAAAACTCTTACTCAAAATCACACTCTCTGGATAGTGGTTTTTAAAATCCAAATACAAAATTTTTGCCATATATTTTTTGCCTAAAAAGTGATAAATGTTTCACTCACCAATATTTTATTTGAATGTTTCACTTTAAAATCTTCTTGAATTTTCAATACAAGCCCAACGAATTGGTTTGTGAATATAAATCAACTAGACGGGCGTTTGTCCTAAATCAATCACATAATTACTTTTCTTTAAGGATATCTTTTATCCGAGATTAATAAAAGGGAAGAAAAAGTCGTTTAATTAAATTAAGAGTGGACAGGCCATGCTTTTAGGGGAATTAGGGGCGGTTTGGTGTCAGACAGCTATGGTGGTCACTAAATATACCCGTCCACCAATCTCACTTTGGAAAGGCTTACGAAACACCATGACTTAAGCTATAAATGAATTAATTTATTATTACATAAATTATTTGTGATCAATTTGACATATTTTTGTTATGGTTAGGTGTTTATTATTTATTAATTTTTCTTTTTTTATCATTATTTTTTCAATAGGATTTAAATATAAGCATTTTTCCTTAGTCTTGTCATGTTACGATGGCTTAGTTTCTTTTATTATGTGGACACTGGGCCCGCATGATAGAGTATAGGAGAGCTTAGAAAAATAATTTGATTTTGATTCGGGCACCAAGCATGCATGAGTTATGGGGAATATAATAAGTCATTTTTGTTTTATTTACTGAATTTTGCTGAATGATCTGCAATTTCTTTTTCTAAATTATATTAAATTCGAAACAAGAGAAAAAACAAATGTTTTATTAAGCGCTACATTCAAAGAGATACTTACTGAAGATTGCATTGGTCAACCGGTAAATTTTCCCCACAGTATTTTTCTCTTCTTATAAATTTCCCACCAAACTCTTTACCCAAACCCCAGTGAAACCACAACAGGATTTACCCCACAAACGTTGACACACAAAGGATTCCTCGTATCCTAGGATCACTTTGTATCATCTCTAAGAATAACAAAAACAAAGTTCGCTGAGAAAGCAAATATTGTGGTTCCCGTTAGTTGATTTTCACTCGAGTCAACTTGCAACGGAAGCGATGTTAGACAAATTGATATTGTTAATGTTGTTATATGAAGTGTTTGTAGTTGAGTATCTTTGTTAGTTTGAAATGACTGAGAAATGGGTTTTGAATTGAAGAGAAGCCCTTAATATTATGAAGAATCAATGACTTGAGAGAATGTTAACGTCTAAATTTTTATGTTACAAATTTATTCTAAAACTTTTGTTTGTCGAGGTCAAATCATGCAATTTTGAACCAGTTTCTGTAGCTCGAATAGGCTGAAATTTGGTAGGGATAAACATTATTCAAGATGACAGAATTGGCAGACCTGTCTGTTGCTACCAGACTTATTAACAACCATTATCATATTTTGGACTCGTTACTTTTGCCTTAGAGTTATGAGCTCATGCAGGAAATTCTACTAAAATCTTGTTTTAAAAATGGTCCAGGTAACACAATCAATAAGTATTTTGATTACCATACAGTGGACTGTATTTCCCTCCCAAGAAATATCACCAAATAGATTGTTAGTGCGAGTTTATGGTAAACAGAATTGCTAAGTTAACGTTCCGATTCGGGTCCCATTTATGAGTTACCCGAATTGCCGGGCCGTCATCTTGAAAAACGTTTATGTTCCCACATACCGGTTATGTACCCGAATGTTGTTAGCTTCGCAATAAAATCTTGCGAAAGGTGATAAAAATGTTTTTGTCTTACGATGACAAACGATGTTTGGACGGGCATAATGTTTTTATTGCCATCGGATGTTTAGATACTTGACAAATAATATGAACTAGTCGTTTGATGAGTAAGTATGGCTACCGAGTTTCAGAGTGCTGAATGTGTGAACTTTTTCTTTTATTGTGTTGGTATGGGATCAGGTGGACCGATGACCTCATAAATGTAACAAGAAGGTGCTGGATGCAAGCCGCTACCAACAGGGCAATGTGGAAATCATTGTTCTGTCCTATGTTCAGCAGTAGACGTCCTGTGGCAGAAATGATGATGATGGATGATGATGATGATGGTGTTTTCAATGAACGAGCATTAATGACGCACTGACTCTTTCTTCTATTCTAGACGTCACCATCATTCATCATGTTTATTATTGAGACAAACGCAAAACCCCTGATTACTTTCTTAAGTTTTTTGTCTAGATCTTGGTTTATCAAATCATTAATGTAAATTATTCCTGCTATGTAACATCGTTAAATAACAAACTATGATTTCTCATTTCAAAGTTAAACATTTGGGTACCATTTATTTATTTTGTTGTCATTTCAAAAATATTACACTGAAAGTATCACTTTTGAATTTCAAATTAAAAACACTCACTACATGCAAACGTGGCCTACATAAAGTTTATTAAAAATTGTTATAAAAATATTAATCAACTCTTTAAACACTGCAGGGTAAATTGTTAAAGCAATCGTGTTTGTGGAACTCTCGCAGTGGCCACTCCGATGCGGGAGTTTATACTGAAACTGCTACATTAAAGTGAGTATATTTTTAAGGCGTGTTGGTTAAAGTTAATATAATATTCTAAGGCTGTGTTGCAACATCTTACTTTAACTTTGACAAACGTCAAAAATCTGTCAAACTCCATACAAAAAACACCGGTCATCGTTAAAGTTTCGGTAGGGTGGTGCAACTCAGCCTTAACAATTTAGTACTTTCTTGTATATGAAAGTTTTTTTTTAGTAAGTAGGTATATTACGACAAGAGCACCAATTCTTAAAAAACAATTTTGTGATTCAGACGCTGTTTTTGTTCGCTGACTAAATTATTGATTGAGTTAAAAACTGTGTTGATTGAAACCTAATTGAGGGTTTTCATCATCTAAAATACAATGTCTTTTATAAGATTGCTTTGGAATTAAAAAATAAAAATAGTCGTTGCGCGTCGTGAGCCCAGAGGTTATAATCAAACATTCCCTTTAACAGAATATTCTTAAAAGCCTCGGCTTTTCATAATTCAAAACAAACTTGTTCTCGCTAGTCAAAATAAACTTGTTCATAGATTTTTATAGTTCAGCTCTACCAGTTTCAATTTGGCTTGTTAATTGGTCAGTGTCCATAGAAACAAAGTGACATCACGTACAGGACAGGCACAGAACATTGAAGCACCTTATGTGATTGTGATAGGGTCCATTTTCCAAGAAATTATAAGTTCTGATGTTAGAGTGTACCATCGATACGTCCCAAAATGAACAAAACAGCTTAACATCGCAACGCTTGCTCGTACGATGCCGAAAAATAACGAGTGCTGTCATTTTGACATTTGATTTTCCAGCGTAGAAGCAACTGCGAAATGCGAAATCAATTTTGCAGGTACAGTTGACTCGACAACTCGTCAATTTACATTAAATTTTGTTGCAAAATAACACTTATTTTAATTTCATGAGTTGTCACAATGTTTACCTTGACGTGTGACTGTCCATAGCAATAAACCACGCGTGTTCAGAACTAAAATGTAGTAGATTATACGAATTTCGTTTTGGAAATATTTAAATAAGCCAGACCACAACACGAACGAAGCTAACATAGTATAATAGCTCAGCTCATGTCTGTGCAACAAATTAAATATTCATTTCGTATCGAATCGCTTGCTGCAGGTTATAATGTGGATCTGACCTATGATAGAACTTTGATGGATGAAGGTACTATTCTATACTCTCATCATCATCATCATCTCAGCCATAGGACGTCCACTGCTGGACATAGGCCTCCCCCCATGCTTTCCATGTCGCCCGGTTGGTAGCGGCCTGCGTCCAGCGCCTTCCTGCTACCTTTATGATGTCGTCGGTCCACCTTATGGGTGGACGTCCCACGCTACGTTTTCCGCTATTGAACTCTGATTTTGATCAATAAAACACTGATTTGCCAGACAACTTAGACGACAGTACATCAAGCCAAACATTTTGGCTTCTTAATTCGTTGTATTAAGTGCTATTCTGCTACAAAAACGCATAATGTGCTGTTAACTGTATTCGTAAAATGGAAGTTATTAATGTTCCAGTAATATGAAGGGGTAGAGCGCACTGCACCACAGGCTAACTTAGTTTAGCTTACACACTGCAGCGTCTTTGCGATCACAATGCAAACAAAGAGAACTAAGCTGTATGAAACTCAGCAACTAGTTCAGTAGCTAGTCACTTTATCCTGAAGATCTTATCAAGCTTCTAAAAATCTCCATTAATGCTGAGTTGCACCACCTTATTTTAACCGTAACAATAACCGGTGCTTTTGGTACATTTTAAAGCATGTAAACCTTTGAAAAAGAGGCTGACAATAGTGACTGAGTTTCTTGCGCTGCTTCTTCTCAGCACTGGCCCATTTATTGTCCTGAAGCAGTGGTAGGGTTAATACTGGGACGTGTAAAAGTGCTTTTTTCAAGCCTATTTACAGAAATAAATGAGTTTTAATGAGTTTTAATGGAGTGTGATAGATTTTTACGTTTGTCAAAGTTAAAGTAAGATGGTGCAATTTATTCAGGCTAACAGTGTTATGAATTAGGCCCAAAATACACAAGCTAAAACACAACAGTGACGAAACTGCAATTCTTCTTTTTTGAAAACACGAAAATGAAAGAAATGATATTACTACACATTGATTTATCAAGTGGAAATAGTATTTTTCATTATAATTAGAAACACTGGCACTACCACTAAGGCTGGATCGCACCATCTTACTTTAACTTTGGCAAACGTCAAAAATCTGTCAAACTCCACACAAAAACCACCGGCTATTATTATAGTTACGGTTAAAGTTAGGCGGTGCAACTCGGCCTTTATACAACTTACGAGAAAAAGTATGGAATCACCTCGTAATGTTTTGTTCCGTGCGATCTTAAGAACTGAATGATGTGTCTATAGTATCAATTTAAAGTTGATTTATATTACCCTTTAAAGTGGTACCACTTTATTAATTTTCTATTAGTCATTTAGTTCTTATAATCGCTCAGAAGAAATAGGGTGCTTCCATACTTTTTTCGCAAGTGTAGTTAAAAAGTATTTAAGCTGAATAAAGTACCAGTAAGGGTCTAAGAAAACACTGATTTTATACTAAAACAAGGACAGAGGTGACATACAACATGCGTTTTTAAGTGCCTACTCGTCTCCGTTTACTACCGCTTGAGGAGGCTGTAAAACCTAAGGCATATCCAGTTCATTTATATTTATAACTTTCCAGAGGCTGCCTTAGTATAGACGTCAAAAATGCCTCCATCTTAAACTCAACGACAAAAGCTTAGAAGTGTAACAAGCGTTCAAAAGTTTTGAAAATTTCGGAGCTGTCAATCTGATTCTCTAATAAAGAAACTATTTGCGGAACAGAATACGACTACTTTTATTCTTTTCTCGGATGTCGTAAGCGACGAAAATGCGAACATTCTCATAATTATTCCTCTCATTCTCATAATTATTCTTCTAAGATAGAATAAACGAATGAATAATGAATAAAAATGCGAACATTCTCATAATTATTCCTCTCATTCTCATAATTATTCTTCTAAGATAGAATAAAACGGTAGCCGCTAGCGATCAAAGCTCAAGAGTATTTTTGAGAGTAGGGTTTTGGTAGGGTTAATACTGGAACGTGTAAAAGTGCTTTTTAAAGCCTATTTGCATAAATAGTTATAGAGTTTCAAATCATTATACAAAAACAAAGTAACAAAGTTTAAATGATTAAACATAATAGTCGGCATTCAAGTAGTTTTTATGTGTGTGATATTGGAACAAAAATGCATAGTCTTGTAGGCTAGTAACTGTCTCGTTGGATGCATCCCATTATAAAGTTTCGTTTATGCCTAAGCCTAAGTCTATTTAATAAGATAATGTTACTTGTGATATTTATTAAATTTCTACGCCTTCCTTTCACCAAAGCACCCCTAAAAAGCGAACACACGCATTTCGCATCTAAGCCGCAGTCCCGAGCTGCCGTGTTTAACCGCCTTTGACGCAAAGCCTCCGAAGAAAAATAGCAATCTTTTTGCATTTTTTATTGAGATAATGGCACGCCGACGACGAACAGAAACTAATCTTCTTTTAAAATGGCTCGCTTATTAAATCAGGAGCTAGCCTGATATTTGCTAGCGGCACACTCGATATTGCTTGCTTATTTGAGATAGGTTCTTCAGTTTTACAATGGCCGCCTTTAGTGCACTTAGCTTAGAATATTCTTTAATAGTAACACATTTTTGAGTGCCTTTTTAAAGTGGTTATAGAGCCTGCTTTTGATACAATGACAGTTCAAAGGAAAGTTTAGTATTAACCAAATTAACACACTTTCGCATAAGCTTTACACATAGTATTGCTTTAATTAAATGCCACATTAAACCGCTTCTCGTTAAGCCAAATTACACAAACTGACAATTCAAAATAATGTATGAACAAGTGAAATAAAACTTTATGTAGGAAAATTAGGATTTTCAGGGAAAATATTGCAGTGAGAGAGTAAACCACATAACTAGGAATGTAACTAGGTATCATAAAAAAAAATTTATGATCAGAAAGTAATCTTATTTCAAATCAATATCAACGACTATCAATTACTAACAACATCAATTGTTACTGTTTTATTCCATCAAGAGTATCCGAATTCCCTTCTCAAGTTTTAATCTTTTTCGTAGCTATCTCTCTTTCTAAATTACTCTCTGAAAAGTTTGTATTCGAATAGCCTTACTTTTTTTGAACAATTTTTCTTTACGATCCATTTACAGTGCACAACAATCGAACTATGCGCCAATATTTTCCAGCCCGTCAAGAGGACAATGGGAGGGTTATGTTATTGAGCACGATGCGTGGTGACAGCCGCAGCGACTGTTGGTATAGGGCTGTCAGATTACGTCAGCCGTTATGCAGGGCTCAGGATTTAAGACACAAATGCATGGAAAATAATTAACACAACCGTTTTTTAATTATATTATAAATATTATCATACCATAAAAAACTGTGAGGGTACAAATAAAAAAAAATAGTTGAGGTTTTTCATATTTCTATGAGATTTTTCTTCATTTAACAAAATTCGGTCAAATACAGCCAGTATTTACAGATAATAATTATTATAGATTCCATAAAATAAACCTTTCCGTAATCTAGTGGTTGTTAGTTTCTGGATATGATACATTACATATTATGTAGGCTAACAAAATGATTATTTCATATTACATTTTCATGTAGGTAACTCGATGTAAATACCTATGTAACTAAATAATAAATTCTGGCAACAGTATTCGATCAACTGTTGCAACCAACAACAAAAATATTGACAGAATCTAGAGTCAATTTGAATAAAAAATCCGATAAACCAAAAGCAATTGACGTCAACGAGCTATTCAACCGAATGAAATCTGCTCAGTGGAAGTGTCCACCGCTGTCGTCCCCTGTCTACACAGGCGTTTTATTAAAACTAGGGCTGTAGAGACGTAGGCTGATACAAATACGGATATCCGTTCGTTCGTTTCAGCCAAATGACGTCCACTGCTGGACAAAGGCCTCCCCCAAAGTTTTCCACAATGAACGGTCCTGCGCTACTCGCATCCGGGCTCTTCCCGCGATCTTTACCAGATCGTCGGTCCATCTAGTAGGAGGCCTGCCCACGCTACGTCTTCTAGCCCGGGATATCCGTAAAGCATTACAATGCTTATTTGGGTCACTTAATAGACGCAAGGACGCTATTGAAAACAAGCAAAATTGAGATGTATTGTGTCGGTGTCGCTTTATTAAAACTAGAGCTGTAGAGTTGTGGTCAGTTTCAAATACGGATATCCGAAAACCATACCTAGTGCATAACATTCTGATAATATTATGGTTCGGCTATTACATGCATTTAAAGACGCCATAGAAAACAATCTTAAGTAAAAAGTATGTCTACACATGCGTTTTATTAAAACTAGAGCTGTAGAGATGTGACTAGTTGCTAATACGGATACTTTGGGTTAGGTTCAAAGATACTAAAATTATGGTGATAATAAAATTGATAACTAAGTAAAATAGATTTTTCTGGAATATAGAATACATAATAATATCCAATGTTTTATTTGATAAATAATGCTGTTCCCAGAAACATTTACTATTTAAATATCGGGGAACTTGTTAGCTCGTTAAGCAGTTAATTAGGTCCGTAAAAATAATTAAGAAAATACATACGTCTTGAGCAAGAACATTTCAGAATTGTATCTAAGTAAAACATTAGTATAATTATTTTTTCCATCATGTTATTTTTGAGTTAATTACGCAATTAATCCATTTATTTTAATATTAGAGCTTACGTCATAATAACTACATATTTAAGGTTGTTTAAAAAATAAACCGGATAACCCATAGTTTCGGATCCGGTAACATCTCTACTATGATTAAAACTGCAAAAGCGAGCCGCGAACGAACACGGGTTAAGTACTAAATGATAGCTCTATACTACCCACTGAGAGTTCATTGGGTCATTCTTTTGGAGTTACGGGTTTATTTCGTAGTTTCACGTATTTTATTCCCGGTTGTTCCTGGTTTTTACAACTAGATTGCAATCACGTTGACTTACATCTTTTGAGAACTGATATAATTCGGTTTCATCATCTTTTGATGAAATTACGTATCATTTTTACTCGATTTATAAATAATAAAGTGTACGTACCAGTACTGAGGAGTGTAGGATGACTTTGATGTTTGCAGGAGGCGCTGGATGCAGGTCACTTCCAATCGCCGAATCTGGAAATCATAAGAGGACTACATATATTTAGTGGACGTCCTGTGGCTGAAAATATAATTGAGAAGCCTACTATCATGCATATCAAATCAAATCAAATCAAATCAAATCAAATCAAATCAAATCAAATCAAATCAAAATAATCAAATCAAATCAAAAATATTTTATTCAATTTAGACCACTAGTGACACATACAGATTCAGAATTATTTTTTCCTATTATTATTTTTTTAAACTGTATTGCCATTGACTGTTGGTAAGTACTAACTTTTTATTTGTTTCTCTACGAAGAGAAAGCGTTTGAACTCTCCAAAAAGTCAGCAAAAGGTCTAATTGCGGCGCTTAGTTTTTTGTCCAAGTGACGGATGATCGATGGCGATTGGTATTTTTTTACTTTTTCCAATATGTGGGTGACGCAGTGGTGGTCCATTGGGCAATTTTCCGGCACGGTCAACGGGCAGAATCACCCCAATTGACTTTGAAAAATAATACCATGGTGTTAAGGTTGAAATTCCAACGCCATGAAGCCATGATGAAAAAGTTGCATGGAGCACATAGAGTAATCGTGGCCAATTCATCTAAAAGCGGACAGGCGAATGAATTTACTTCGACGTATTAAGGATTATTTTGTACTTTTACCCTTCTCTGTGCTTTAAAATAGCAGGAATGTGTTGGTTGTTTGCTTTAATTAGTTTCTTCGAAACAAGTTATATGAAGAAAATCTTTCCCACAACTTTAAAGAGAAATTCCTCTTATTTTCAACCGACTTCAAAAAAGGAGGAGGTTCTCAATTCGACCCGTATGTTTTTTTTTTCTATGTTTGTTACGCGATAACTCCGCCAATTATGAACCGATTTGAACAAATCTTTTTTCGGCGTATAGGTAATACCTCAAGGGTGGTCCCATTTAAATTTAATGATAAAAAAAACAACCCCCAAGGGTGGAAAATTGGGGATGAACTTTTTTATACGCAATATCTCCGCCGATTATAAACCAATTTGAACGATTATTTTTTTGTTGAATAGGTATTATTTGTGTTCACGCATTTGAAGTCGGTTTTATTTTTTAAAAAAAGTTATTACTAATTAAACTTACAAATAGACAGATTTAAACTACAATCACTATAATATTACTTTTAACTTCATTTCAGTCCTGATCATTTTAGTTAGTTAGCTTTACATATTCTGGCTAGAGTTTTATGATTTAATTTTCTCATTGAATTTGAATGAAATTATTCTTTGATTTTGATGTGAGCAGTCAATGTGAGTAATTCTATTTACATCTTCATAACATCTTAAACTAAAACAATACAACCTTATACACAATACACATCTAAGTAAACCTATTTTGTCAACAAATGACTACGTAGTCATATACTAAGAAACTAAGATCAAAGCATTACAGTTAGAATAGATAATCACATGTGTGACAACAGCGAGGCAAATTGAATGTAAACACAAACAGCGGAATAAACTAGCGTTACTACCATTAATATCTATTACACGTTCCTCGTTATTTTGTTTAGCAAATAAAGTTAATTGTTTTTCAAGTAGGACTTCAAGTCATCTGTATCAGTTGTTTTCTTGCCAGAACTAACGGTAAATCTTTTAAACGTAATTTATTTAGTTAAAATATAGAAACACGGGTCTCAACGCGATTTATTTAAATGAATTTCATTAGTACTCACATCCTGACGTTGAGGCTGTGTTTCTACAGTCGTGGTCACAAGCAGACAGCAATTAATTTAGCTCAATTATAATAGATGTTGACTACCTACACTAAGGCTGAGTTGCACCACTCTATTTTAACCGTGACTATAACGATAACCGGTGTATTTTGTATGGAGTTTGACAGATTTTTGACGTTTGTCAAAGTTAAAGAAAGATGGTGCAACCCAGCCTAAGTACCTCCAGCATAGATTTTAACGCGTAAAACCAAGGAACGTATAATAACTAAATGCAAATCTCATCCTAAACTAGTAGTACGAGAGCCCACGACCAAAATTTTTGTCTCATAGCAATACGGCCAAAACCGCATCAAATCGATAGATACGATTATCCTGAACTCGAAAATACCAATATCAGACATTTTCCGCGTAGCGTTTGATCTGACCGAATTTTCAAAATTGTCAAAGAATTTTACCGAACTGCATCATAGCAATATGTCTGATTTGCAGACTGTAGTTGAATGATAGTTCTGAGATACCGGAAACATTATTTTCAGACGTTAGTGGTGTAGCGCAAACCCGTAAAATCACTTAAAAAAATTAAAAATGAGACAAAAAAAATGTCTCATAGCAATACGTCTGAAAATCTTTTTTATTAGTAAATTTTGGTTATTTGATGCGAACAAAACAATTTTCAGACGGAAATGTGAACGCATTAAATTTTGAGACCGTTTTGAAAATGTTAACAAATTTTACCGATCGGTATCATAGCAATATGTCTGAAAATTGTTGGTATTGATAAAATAAGTTGTCCACATGTGCAAAAAATTTATATCAGACAAATTAAGTGTAGCACCTTCTCTATCATACAACTTTTTTATACACTTAAAGTGTCTGAAAACAGGTTTTTGGTAATCATGGCAGCAATACGAAAAGTTGAAAAAAAGAATTATCCGTATTGCTATGATACAGGTCGGCTAAATTTGTTGACATTTTCAAAAATGCGCTCAGGCTATATGCTACGCGCAAAATGTCTGAAAACAAACTTTTTCGTAATACAATTATAAAATCTATGTACATTTTCACTATCAGACGTATTGCTATAATACCAAATGTCTTTTTTTTTTGACACAGCAGAAATGGCCTCCCACGCAGTTGCTACACTTTCGACCGTTACTACACACCTAGTCGGGTTCAGAATCATACAATCTAACGATTTTGTAGGGTTTTTGCCGTATTGCTATGAGACATGGTTTTGGTCGTGGGCTCTCGTACTATAGGGAATCAGTTAAAATCAACTGATTCAATTGAAATAATTTACTATAAACACTCAGATAGGTAAAGCTTATAGCAACAGAATTGATTTTTTTTAAGTATAAAAGGGCTTGTTATACGTAAGGCTACTTGTAAAATAAACGAATTTGAATTTGCCTAAAAACCTGTCTTTCGATCTATTCAAGTTTATAATCTACTCGTACAGGAGCCATTTTTTGATCCTTCGCGCTGGTTTAGCAAACATACATACTTACAACAAGTATCAATAAAAGTGATCCGTGTAGTTTGAAAGAGACCATAGTCAAGGGGCCAGTGTTCAAGAAATTGTATTTGATGTTAATGCTAATCCGAAAGTAGCTAGATCTAGTTATTTTCCATCCACATAATACTACAAAAAACAACAATATCATGTAGTACACTAAGTTTTTTAAGGACAAACTTAGTATACATGATGGGTGAAAATCCGTCAGTTTAAGAATTGATAATTTATCGAAGGTTCAATTACGGTGTTAAAAATAAGATTATTATTTCGGCAATGAATGTTTCTATCGTCGGCAATCCAACTTTACTATTTTGCGCATCCGTCTAAAAAGCTAAAAATAACGAATATTTGTAGATCTCTCCCCTAGTCTATAAGTATCGAAGCAAATTGGGTAAATCGGATTTCGGGCCAACCTGATTACATCCTCCAAATGTACTCCGATTCGATTCAAAATTCTATTGTAAGTAATGCCAAATCGAATAAGATTTTGAGTGGCGCGAAACGATTGACGATCTCATTAGGATGAAGTATTTGGTCTTTGAGTTAAGTGGGGTACAGTTTTTGTTTGAAAAATATCGTTTCTTCGCGCACGCTTCTGCCCCCCTAGACAAAACGCACTTTTTGATCGAATCGAAAATCGAATCCGTCAAAACTCCATACAAAAAAGGGGCTTTTCGACCACTTTGCGACTGGTTTGCGATTATAATTTGCACTTTGTCTAGACCCACTAATTTAGTCTATTACGTCATTTAGTTTCGGTCTCTTAAGTCATTTACTCGGGGGACGATCTCGATAGTCGGATAACTTTGTTATCCTTTTCGCTGCTGAAATGAAACACGATTAAATGTTGAAGCTGTTGGGATTTGTGGTTCACTGCCATCAACGTGTTAAGGTTACAATGATCATTGGAAGCAAGATAACATATTTTCAGCAGACGTCTATAGTCTAAAACGACCATGTTTTTAAAGGTCTGATAAAAACGGTTTAAAAGAATCAAGAGAGAGAACATTCTAATAGAAAGGTGCAGAGTATAAAATGGGTCAATAAAATTAAACAATACCCTTTTCCCTTTAAATTTGCGACATTCTGAGCTCCATCTGAAAATTTAATTAGGCAGTTTACAATTTTATACACGTAAAAAGATAGCAATAAAATTCACGTAATTGTGAAACAATAAGGATATTAAAATCCAAAATGGCGATATAAAAGTTACGAAAACAGTGCTAAAGATATTTCTTTAAAAGCCGCTTTGAACGCTCAAGAACGTTTATAACTAGGCCTTGGCAATTCCCTTAAAAGATAGTGCTTAGAGCTTTAGATGAAAATATATAAAAGAAAAGAGGACGCGTTCAAGCTCAAGCTCCAATAAAAACAAAATAATGAGCTAAATCTTTTATGTACGGAGGCACGTATGCGGAGTTATCCTTTCATAACTTACTACTCACTAAACTTAGGGTATGTATTCAGAATCTCTCTAAAGCAAGCCTTTTCTAAATATAACGCTTTTATAGAGCGTTGGAGCACTTAGCTTTTATTTGTGCTATACTCTGAAAAAATAACACTGCCGTAATGAAAAAGCACATCATTGCCCTATGTAATTAAAATTTAAATTAAATACTACAATTGGTTGTGGAGCTTTTTCTAAAGATAAAAAGTAAATTGCCTATTGGGATTTCTTAATTAATTACTGCTGACTATTTGAACAAGACAACAGACTTGGCTACAAACACTCACGTATACATCTTCAAATATGACTATTCGTTTAAATTTAAATGAGAAATTGAAATGAAAGCTACGGAAAACATTTTCCCAAACTTAATGCTGTTTTCCTTTGACAACAAAATTATATGAGTATAATTTCAGTTGCTAAAATCTAAAACTTGTATCTAAAAAGTTAAAATTATAACATAGCAGTTTAAATTCACATCTAGTTAAGATACCTAGTGTAAAAATTAACCGTAAGAAGTATATTAAAATACTGGGGTACTTCCAAGTCAAAAAGAGGGTGGTTCTTTCATATTACAACACCACAGAGCAAAGTCAGACAATGAGCATAGTTAAGACGAATAAAAATATAACGACGTTCCCCCAGTCACGTAGTTCTCGTTAATTTAGTTGGTCTCAAGGCACAGATAACAATGGCATCGTTAAAATTACCTTTTTAAGGCTTGACTTAGATTTGGCACCGAATCTAGAGAGATACGAGACGTTTGGAGTTTAATTATAGCGAGCCAATTGTGTAATTTTGGTTAAGATATTATTATACCAAAATTCTAGTGAAGCGAAGATTAATACTGACTCAGTGATTTTTATATTACTTAGCCACTTTGCAGTCAAAAAAGGCTTATAAAATACATTGGAAATTGTGTGAATTTTAGTCAACTAAAATGTCGAACTATTTCAAAGTGATTCCACAAACTCTACAGGGCTCTAATGTTATAAAGGCCTAAGTAAGTACATAAATAGAGTTTTACTATTTCAGTGATTTCAGGATTATTTTACTTTACATACATAATTATGTATAAAGAACATAAGACAGTTTTATGCATAATACTCGTATATTATTTGGGGTATATTGAATTTTAGTAAACTCTTTTGTATTTTTTAGTTAAAATTTATCTCAGTAATGTTCCAAGTTTCAGGTACATTTTAGTAACTGAGGATTTTATAATATTTATTAAAATATTTAGAAATCATATTAAACACATTTCATATTTTTTAAATTATTTTGCGTAACCCTAAGGAAAGTGTCTGTCTAGTATATTTCGTACGCGGAGGCGAATGGTTACCCTGTCAAATTAGATGGTTAAATATTCAGGTCAATCGGCCTCTAGACGTGGTCGGGTAGTAACAGCACACATTTCTACTAATTAGTTTTGCTGTTTAATATTTCATAATGATAAATATTTGCTAGCAAGTCGTGGGAATTCACTTGCTTGAATCTATGAAGCGAAAATGTTCACTGACTGACTCACTCACTCATTACGAAATCTCAGAAAGTATAAGTGCTCAGAGCAGTGAGGAGTCTCAAATTTTGCCTTTTAGAACGCAGGTGCTCACTAAGACCACAGAATAATAATATGTACTACGTACAGAAGTTTTACTTCGCGAAAGTATTTAAAAAAATGTATGCTCAATGTCATTAGCAATATGGTGTAATTTAGCCTGTCTCAAGAGTCAAGCACCATTTTGTTGACAACGTCAGTGATCGGCACTGCGCCGAAGCTATAGGGCTGACTTCGGTAAAAATATGATGTGACGTGAGGTGCCAAACTGCGGAAAATGGCGGAGGAAATACATGATTGAGCATGAATTATCATGAATAATATTAACTACTTATTTACCTCGCAGTGTCTTGAGGCAACTTAAAAAAGTACATTCTGTGTTTTTATTATTATTTAGGCAGTTAAATACTGCACAGTATTTAGTACACCATTTTCTTTATTTTCTTCCATCATACACAAGAATACGCTTGCGTGAGTCAATGTTCGCTCGTATGTGAGGCCTTGTCGAATAGTATCCTGTAGGTGGGCCATCGTGCGTGTTTTGTTTTCGATGTAAACTCTCGGAGATGAACAGGCCTGCTAAGACGGGGTTTTGTAAAATTCAACCCCCAAGGGGGTATAACGGGATCCATGCGTAGAAGTTGCCAATATGATATAGATTGAGGAAAGCTGATTATACCGATCAGTTTGGTGTTTTAAGAGATTAATGACACAATATCTAAAGGAGAAACTGACTGACTGACATATCAACGCACAGCCTAAACGGCTAAACGTAGGCACTTGAAATTTGGAAGGGACGTAGCTTAGGTACCGTAGAGGTAGCAATTCCCGAAATTCCCACGGGATCGGGAATTAGCGGGAAAATCCTTTTGTATGAAAAATCTAAACCGCTTAAGTTAGACGCTTGAAGTTTGGCATGCAGGTACCTTAGTAAACTTAAAGCTTAGTTACAACAGGATATTGCAAAATTCCCACGTGAACGGGAGTTAGCGGGAAAAAACCTTTGTATGAAAAAATCTAAACCGCGTAAGATAGATGAAGGGGGTAAAACCAGGCCTCCGTCACTCGCCTATGCCGGCCGAGATAATTACCTACAGCGCGCGACAACTTCAAGTTGCAAATCAGTCAGGACCGCCACGCGTCGTGACGCGCCTGTGAGCACACGCGTATTTCTATACACGCTCGGTCGATCATCGTTGAAATCAAGGTTTATTGTTCCAACAGCACTGTTATTCTTCTTTAATGGAAAATCGTAATATTTAGAAATAATAATTAACTGTAGTGATTTTAATAATTTAAAAAACTACACTTTTTGAATAATTTTGAAATACTTATGACAAAAAACTGTAGCAAAATAAATATTTTACCTAATAAAAACATTAACTTTTACTTTACCGTGTCTATTTTCCGACACTACACCTTTTAAAACTGTTTGTCCAATTTCGAATTATCGTAACACTGAAGTTTATTAATAGGTACTTTAGAGATGGTACGATTATACAAACACCACTAGATTAAAGTTTACCAATCGTAAATACAATAAATGCTTCTTAAAATTAAGTTTTTATTTATTTTACTTTGCTTATACAACCCTGACGCTTGAGCTGTGAGGTAGATCAATTCTGAACACAAAAAAATAGCGCTCTTGTGAGCGTAGTAGTAAGGTGCGATTTCGAATGCACCATGTGCGTTGGATATTTTGCATTATTATTATTACCGTTAAAATGCCGGCATCTGATCCTACACAAAGGAGTGCAATTTCTGTTGCTACTATTATGTATTCTGTGGTAAAACGGAATCCACTCGTACGAAGTCGCGGGCGGCCGCTAGTTCAGTAGTATTGTTGAATTAGAAAACTAGCATAATATTGCATTTTCTTAGTAAATAGAGACACACATACCGCACCTCTAGATTATGAGTAGTAAGTACTACTCTAAAACTTAAATTACTTCTTTTTACATTAACAGCAAATCGTTAAACGCAGTATTTGATTCCAATGCTCGCAATTACTCGATTTTTTATTATTTTGTATTGTCCTCGTACTTTGTCTACGTAAGCGATATTATTTTAATGTGGACTACTCGGTAAAATCATCCGACCCACTGTTATACTATAAACAGAGCCATGTGAAATAGGCGTAACAAACGGACTTGATAAAATCGGACAATGCAATGTCAAAATTGATTTACCTATCCAATTAAAAAATAAAATAGTTCAACAATGACTCCAATTGCCTACAATAAATAGCTAAAGAGGTTAGATACACTAATAAATGTCCTTAAATTAATATGATACGCACATCATTTTTTTTTAACTCCGAGTAAGATATCAATGTGATTCAAACCCATAATCACAACTTGCATTGTACACGCGAACAATGACACCAAGCAACTAATTTTCATAATTATTAACTAGATTTTGTCCGCGGTTCCACCTGCGTTAAAATACAATTCTCACAAAAACATCGACTTACTTGATAAATCTTATCATTGTAATATTACTTACTTTTAAATTACAAACAATAATGTTGCGAAGTTTTACCAAAATTCGCACTGTAATTTTTGTGTGAAGAGTGACAACTACGATGTTAATAAGAAAAATATACCCCAAAAATTTCGCAAGCTCACAAAAACAGAAAAATTCCAGGTAAATTTGTTACCTCTTATAAGTGCTGACTGAAGACGTCCATGATTAAAATTTCATTATCCAAAATGCACGGGAAGATCCCCTGAATAATTGAGGGCTGCTCAGTCCCGGTTTTGGCGCTCTGTCACTTAGGGAGCGATGACGTCACGGGAATGAAAGCACTAGCGATCCGTGATTAATCGGGGATTAAATAAAAGGGCTTTGGGTATTTTATTCTTTACTAGCGGCCGCCCGCGACTTCGTACGCGTGGCTCCCGTTTTACCCCCTTCATCTATCTTACGCGGTTTAGATTTTTTCATACCAATGTTTTTTCCCGCTAACTCCCGTTCCCGTGGGAATTTTGCAATATCCTGTTGTAACTAAGCTTTGAGTTTACTAAGGTACCTGCATGCCAAATTTCAGGCGTCTAACTTAAGCAGTTTAGATTTTTCATACAAAAGGATTTTCCCGCTAATTCCCGTGCCCGTGGGAATTCCTAAGTATCCTATAACCTGCCCAGGAGTACGAAGAATAATTGTACCAAGTTTCGTTAAAATCCGTCAAGTAGTTTTTGTTTCTATAAGGAACATACAGACAGACAGACAGACAGACAAAAATTTTACTGATTGCATTTTTGGCATCAGTATCGATCACTAATCACCCCCTGATAGTTATTTTGAAAATATATTTCATGTACAGAATTGACCTCTCTACAGATTTATTATAAGTATTGATATAGATTGTATGCATCGATTAGTTGCTTAAAATCTGAGACACGAAGTTAATTCTAATCCAAAAAATGGTATCCTTTTTTGACTAAATAGAAAATCACGCTTAAGCTAAATTGTTTTAAAATTTTGATTTTGAGTTGAATAAAAACGTATTTCTTGTACTATATCTCACAGGTAAAGATATAACCAATCAGAGGTGGAATTGTGTAAAGCAATCGTAATCATTTGACAGTTCATAACGTACGATAAAGTCGGTTATACAAAGCGTTCGACAGAATAATCGTACGTTATGAACTGTCAAATGATAACGATTGCTTTACACATAGGGTTTCTGCTCGAGCTTTCTCGAACTCGAGAAAACTCGAGAAATTTGGCTTCATTCGAGACGAGAAAAAAATTACCGGAGCTCGAGAATTCTCGAGTTTCGATTTTGAAGCATTAATATTCTTGAAAGCCTATTTTTTTAGACAAAAGTAAGTTTTTAATTATTTAATAGGTCGACGTTGCTTTTAGACTGGCCTAGTCTTTCCTTTTTTAACTGATTTGATGTAAGAAGAAGACGTAATGATCTCAATCGAAACTAAGTAAAAATTTTCACCAACGAGTATGCTATATTTATTATGTATGTTTAATCTGACTGATTTAAAGACTGAAAAATTTGTTAACTAGACAGTCACCTACCTAACAGACGTTAGGTTAGGTACTCGTGCCTCCTCGTAAAGTTTATTCAAGTTGTTATCTGTAAGATATTTAAAAATGTATTAAAAAGTTTTTTTGTTCATAAAAAAAAACTATTGTAGTATTGTATAGTAAAAAAGTATTGTATAGTAGGAATTTTGCAATATCCTGTTATAACTAAGCTTTAAGTTTACTAAGGTACCTGCTTGCCAAATTTCAAGCGTCTAACTTAAGCGGTTTAGATTTTTCATACAAAAGGATTTTCCCGCTAATGCCCGTTCCCGTGGGAATTCCTAAGTATCCTATAACCTGCCCAGGAGTATGAAGGATAATTGTACCAAGTTTCGTTAAAATCCATCAAGTAGTTTTTGTTTCTATAAGGAACATACAGACAGACAGACAGACAGACAGACAGACAGACAGACAGACAAAAATTTTACTGATTGCATTTTTGGCATCAGTATCGATCACTAATAATCACCCCCTGATAGTTATTTTGAAAATATATTTCATGTACAGAATTGACCTCTCTACAGATTTATTATAAGTATAGATAAGATTGATATAAATCTTATTGTAAGTTCAATTTGAAACTTATAGTTTTGAAAGTATTTTATCAACTTTTTACAGGTTGAAATCGGTCGCCATTAATTCGAGTTTTAGAACTTTATGGTATAAGAAAAATTAGCGAATTCATTTTTAAAAGATAAAGACCTGTCTGCAAAGTTGTTTGAAACTAACTTTTAAGTGTCAGTTATAATAGTACATCCTAGGAAAAAGAAAAAACAGCTTAATGAAATAAGTTGGATGCCTGTTAGAAATTCTCTGTAATTCTGAATTGGACGTAAAGTAGACATAAATTAGCATCTATAAGGAAACGGAGTGAGTCATTTAGTTAGTTACCTGAGACACCCAATGGTCTTATTTACACATACATATCGGTATGTGGTTTGAAATCAAACGATCGACATAATCATCATCATCATCATTTCAGCCATAGGACGTCAGGACCTAACATAGGCTTCCCCCAATGATTTCCACAATGGCCGGTTGGTAGCGGCCTGCATCTAGCGCCTTCCTGCTACCTTCATGGAGTCTTCGGTCCACCTCGTGGGTGGACGTCCTACGCTGCGCTTTTCGGTACGTGGCCTCCACTCCAGAACCTTGCTGCCCCATCGGCCGTCAATTCTGCGTACTATGCGATCAGCATGTGCAGATAAACGATATTAGTTAAAAACCTTTCGCCATTAATTTCATTTCATATCATTTCAAATTCTTTAAAGTATCTTTTAACACTTCAAAGGCTTTGCGTGTTTTCAATATATTTATAATAATAATGTATTTGCCAAATTAATATTCAATATATTATTACATGAATTAGACAAGCCCGTTTGATTTTAGTCCAAAACATTGTAAAGCCAATTTCATCACCATAATCAAATTCATTCACTGATATTGAAATACCATTATTATTACGTTCGGTTCATTTCACAGAGGCTAATACCTATATTGTAAATTAAATGACACTCCCAGGTAAACAACTAGGTATTACTAGTTATTTAATTTTTAGCGTTAAGAGTCGCATCTCAAACTAATTTGAAAATTATAAATAACTTGAAAAAATCGAACTGCCTAAGGCGGGAATTGAACCCACGGATTAATTAAGGGTAGTATACCCAACATTGATGAAACTAACGCTGGCCGTAACAGCGTAGTACACTTGAAAATTTCGACGGTTTCATCCATTGTCTAAGTAGCTCAGTTGGAAAAGCAGTCGCCCGGCAAGCGGAAGGTCGTGGGTTCAATTTCCGCCTTAGGCAGTTCGGTTTTTTCATGTTATTTATAATTTTCAAAATAGGTATTACTAGTTGTGATTTTTCTAAACATTTTACTTCGAACTCTTTTATTAATTTCTTTGCGGGTCGAATGACAGTTTAACTTTTCCCCAGGACAAGCTTGACCTTCACTGGTTGATTTTATTGGCGGTCAAGCTGTAGATCCTGACTACACAGGAGTTGCAGCGATGGGAATAGTCCCCTTTTAAACATATTTTGGTTATGCTTATTTGAACGTTTAGTTGCATGACTCTACCAAATATAAAATACCATAAGTTACATCTACGAAAAAAATATTTAGATTAATTACAATATAAATTAAATTTCAATTAAAAACAATAATTATGAAGTTTACAAAATTGTGAGAATAATATTTATGGCCATAATGTTATCAGCAATTAAATTTACATACTACTAGCTACTGAAAAAATCATTTTATTTATATTCCAAAAAATGTTATTACCTACCACTTACAAATTTAATTACTGAATCAAAATATTTACATGCAATGTTAGTGTTTCAACACACAATGTTGTCAATCTCTGAATGAGTTTATTTCTTATTACGGTGTTTAATTATGATAATAAATGTCCAGTTAATTAACCGGCTGAAAATTTAGATAACACGGAACGAACAAAGGATAACCAACGCCCGTCGAGATTAGTTTTGAAATGCTAATTAAAAGATTCGTTAGAATCTCATTGGATTTTGGGAATACTGCTATGTTGGTACGGTCAAAGATACTTCAAGGTATATCTATCTTGTTGGTAGTTGCTCATAAGCAAAAAAAAAGTTAATCTAGATATTGTGTTATCGACCGCACTTATAATGGCTAAAGGAGACTATTTAAACGATTCAAGTTAGTCTCAATACTTTTGACGGAAATTACCAAATTACAAGAGAAATTCAATCTGAGGTGGAATTGTGTAAATAGGGTTTCTGATTTCTCGACCATTTTTTTTTCTCGAGATTCGAGAATTCTCGAGGCCAAAGTCTCGAGTTTTCTCGGGTCTCGAGTCTTTTAATGAAAACTGCTGAACTCGGTTGAAATTTAATAAAAACACAAGTTTTTTAAAACTAATATACCTACCTACTTTTATGCACAACAATAAATATTAGAATTTAGTACCACTTATTTTGGTAAGGAAATAAACAAAAAATAAAATCTTCTTTCATAATTAATTTTTACTAATAATTATAATCATAGCAAAAGTCATAAAGTCGCGTGTCCTTTAAAGATAAATAACAATAAAAATCTGAAGCTACAATTGAATCACTTGTTTTCTAAAGAACACAAGTCCAGATAGCAAAATTACGATAAATAGTTTTTTTTTATGAACAAAAAATTTTATTCTAACGAATCTTTTAATTAGCATTTCAAAACTAATCTCGACGGGCGTTGGTTATCCTTTGTTCGTTCCGTGTTATCTAAATTTTCAGCCGGTTAATTAACTGGACATTTATTATCATAATTAAACACCGTAATAAGAAATAAACTCATTCAGAGATTGACAACATTGTGTGTTGAAACACTAACATTGCATGTAAATATTTTGATTCAGTAATTAAATTTGTAAGTGGTAGGTAATAACATTTTTTGGAATATAAATAAAATGATTTTTTCAGTAGCTAGTAGTATGTAAATTTAATTGCTGATAACATTATGGCCATAAATATTATTCTCACAATTTTGTAAACTTCATAATTATTGTTTTTAATTGAAATTTAATTTATATTGTAATTAATCTAAATATTTTTTTCGTAGATGTAACTTATGGTATTTTATATTTGGTAGAGTCATGCAACTAAACGTTCAAATAAGCATAACCAAAATATGTTTAAAAGGGGACTATTCCCATCGCTGCAACTCCTGTGTAGTCAGGATCTACAGCTTGACCGCCAATAAAATCAACCAGTGAAGGTCAAGCTTGTCCTGGGGAAAAGTTAAACTGTCATTCGACCCGCAAAGAAATTAATAAAAGAGTTCGAAGTAAAATGTTTAGAAAAATCACAACTAGTAATACCTATTTTAAAAATTATAAATAACATGAAAAAACCGAACTGCCTAAGGCGGAAATTGAACCCACGACCTTCCGCTTGCCGGGCGACTGCTTTTCCAACTGAGCTACTTAGACAATGGATGAAACCGTCGAAATTTTCAAGTGTACTACGCTGTTACGGCCAGCGTTAGTTTCATCAATGTTGGGTATACTACCCTTAATTAATCCGTGGGTTCAATTCCCGCCTTAGGCAGTTCGATTTTTTCAAGTTATTTATAATTTTCAAATTAGTTTGAGATGCGACTCTTAACGCTAAAAATTAAATAACTAGTAATACCTAGTTGTTTACCTGGGAGTGTCATTTAATTTACAATATAGGTATTAGCCTCTGTGAAATGAACCGAACGTAATAATAATGGTATTTCAATATCAGTGAATGAATTTGATTATGGTGATGAAATTGGCTTTACAATGTTTTGGACTAAAATCAAACGGGCTTGTCTAATTCATGTAATAATATATTGAATATTAATTTGGCAAATACATTATTATTATAAATATATTGAAAACACGCAAAGCCTTTGAAGTGTTAAAAGATACTTTAAAGAATTTGAAATGATATGAAATGAAATTAATGGCGAAAGGTTTTTAACTAATATCGTTTATCTGCACTCATGCTGATCGCATAGTACGCAGAATTGACGGCCGATGGGGCAGCAAGGTTCTGGAGTGGAGGCCACGTACCGAAAAGCGCAGCGTAGGACGTCCACCCACGAGGTGGACCGAAGACTCCATGAAGGTAGCAGGAAGGCGCTAGATGCAGGCCGCTACCAACCGGCCATTGTGGAAATCATTGGGGGAAGCCTATGTTAGGTCCTGACGTCCTATGGCTGAAATGATGATGATGATGATTATGTCGATCGTTTGATTTCAAACCACATACCGATATGTATGTGTAAATAGGGATTGCAATCCAGCGGCGTTTTCAATCCAGCTGGATTCTTGCTGGATTGACCTGAATCCAGCTGGTTCCAGCGCGGATCCAGCAAAATGTGGAACGAATATAAAAAGACGACATTTTTAAGGCTTTTTTTATTAAATAACTAGCTTTCCGTCTACGGTTCCGCCCGCGTGAAAAAGGGCTGTTTTTAGGGTTTTCCCGGAAATTATTCGAATTTTTCTCGCCGTAAAAACCATCCTTGGCCTTCCACGAACATTTTTAAAAAATGGTCCAGGCGTTGTTGATGTCTGCGCTTACCAACACATATTGCGATTCATTTTAATATTATAGTACTTCTTACGATAATCTATGAAATACGGCTAATCAGTAGGACAAACAGTCTTAAAAATTCTTATAAAATTAACTACGAAAAGGACCGTAATTTAATCTGCAATAAATTTTTTGTATCAATAGAAGTTACGAATCCGAAATAATCTTCTGCGATAATTAGGCAGTTTAAAATCTGACGACAAGAGACTGACCATGTCTTTTTTTTTAATCCTCTGGAAATAAGACCTTAGAAAACAAATTTTATCTATAGTCTAAACTCCCAACCGCACAGAACTGCATTATTATGTAGCCGGCTGCTGAGAATGCCCTTTCGGCCTCAATTGTTCTCCTTCTCTCTTTTAAATTCCATCTAAAGCTCTTGCTCTTAAGTCATTTTCACGGGTTCTGCGTCATCATTTAGACCATTCTCTTCTAACTCCATGATATCTTTATCTTCTTGCACCGGCTCTACAATATTATTTTATTTATTTACTCGATTTAACAAAGTTTTCATCTCCTGTCGCATCGCATTCTTTTTTGGCAAAGAAAAAAAGACAGTTTTTTTTACTTCTTCTTCATACTTTTTTGGATTTTTGAAGCACACTAACGTACCAGTAACTTCGGAGAGGCGCCGTTCAACGCACACAATAACAGAACGGCAACGTCACCGCGCCGTTTTGAAAATGCCGGCAATTCGAAACTAAGCAATAGAAAATTATACGTTTGCGGATCCGCAACGCTGGATCCAGCACTGTATGCTGGATCCAGCATGTTTAAAAAGGCGCTGGATCCAGCTGGATTGCTGTATGCTGGATCCAGCAATTGCAATCCCTATGTGTAAATAAGACCATTGGGTGTCTCAGGTAACTAACTAAATGACTCACTCCGTTTCCTTATAGATGCTAATTTATGTCAACTTTACGTCCAATTCAGAATTACAGAGAATTTCTAACAGGCATCCAACTTATTTCATTAAGCTGTTTTTTCTTTTTCCTAGGATGTACTATTATAACTGACACTTAAAAGTTAGTTTCAAACAACTTTGCAGACAGGTCTTTATCTTTTAAAAATGAATTCGCTAATTTTTCTTATACCATAAAGTTCTAAAACTCGAATTAATGGCGACCGATTTCAACCTGTAAAAAGTTGATAAAATACTTTCAAAACTATAAGTTTCAAATTGAACTTACAATAAGATTTATATCAATCTTATCTATACTTATAATAAATCTGTAGAGAGGTCAATTCTGTACATGAAATATATTTTCAAAATAACTATCAGGGGGTGATTATTAGTGATCGATACTGATGCCAAAAATGCAATCAGTAAAATTTTTGTCTGTCTGTCTGTCTGTCTGTCTGTCTGTCTGTCTGTCTGTCTGTCTGTCTGTCTGTCTGTCTGTCTAATGTCGTATGTTCCTTATAGAAACAAAAACTACTTGATGGATTTTAACGAAACTTGGTACAATTATCCTTCATACTCCTGGGCAGGTTATAGGATACTTAGGAATTCCCACGGGAACGGGCATTAGCGGGAAAATCCTTTTGTATGAAAAATCTAAACCGCTTAAGTTAGACGCTTGAAATTTGGCAAGCAGGTACCTTAGTAAACTTAAAGCTTAGTTATAACAGGATATTGCAAAATTCCTACGGGAACGGGAATTAGCGAGAAAAAACATTTGTATGAAAAAATCTAAGCCACGTAAGATAGACGCTTGAAATTTGGCATGCAGGTACCTTAGTAAATTTAAAGCTTAGTTATAACAGGATATTGCAAAATTCTCACGGGAACGGGAATTAGCGAGAAAAAACATTTGTATGAAAAAATCTAAACCACGTAAGATAGACGCTTAAAATTTGGCATGCAGGTACCTTAGTAAACTTAAAGCTTAGTTACAACAGGATATTGCAAAATTCCCACGGGAACTGGAATTAGTGGGAAATTCCTTTTGTATGACTGACTCACTGACATACCCACGCACAGCCTAAACGGCTAAACGTAGGCACTTGAAATTTATAAGGGACGTAGCTTAGGTACCGTAGAGGTGCACTAAGAAAGGAATTCCCAAAATTCCCACAGGAACAGGAATTACCGGGAAAATCCTTTTGTATGAAAAATCTAAACCGCTTAAGTTAGACGCTTGAAATTTGGCATGCAGGTCCCTTAGTAAACTTAAAGCTTAGTTACAACAGGATATTGCGAAATTCCAACGGGAACGGGAGTTAGCGGGAAAAAACATTTGTATGAAAAAATCTAAACCGCGTAAGATAGATGAAGGGGGTAAAACGGGATCCACGCGTACGAAGTCGCGGGCGGCCGCTAGTACTAGATAAAAACTTACCTTGGTATGACAGAATTGAAATAAATGGAAAGAGACGATTGATAATTTACGAGCTTTACGTAGTCTCACTGTATTACAAAATGCAAGAACGTATCTTAGAGGTTTAGATTTATTACATAAAAATAAGAATAAAAATTATGTCCTAGTGTCCATAATTCCTTGCATAGTAATATTTCTCTCTCTTTTCCTCCTGAGAAACGTCAGTTGGAAAGAAACACAGATATCTTGAACTTGATGTGATGTCCTACACTTCAGCCTGATACATTTGACAGAAAATGATTTTAGTCTTATTTTGTCCTGCTAATTTTATCTGATGGGTTTTTGTGACATCTTACTTAGTGTCGTCATATTTTTATTTATAGGTGACTTAAGTGCAAAAGTAGTCACAAACTTATTTACTGGGAGATGTGTTAACCCACTTGTTACGGAATTCACTTTTTCTATCACTTACCTTAAATCAGTCATGATAAATTTATCTCAAAACAATCGCTCCAAAACTTTATAGTTATTTACGTCAGTGTACTTATTAGACTTGGACAGTACTGCGACACACCTCATCTTTCAAATGTTGCATATAAAAATTGTTTACACTACCCACTTTAGTAAAAATATTTATGTAAAAACTAGCGTTATTCAATAATGTTACTTTAACATTTATAAATCTTTATTAGTAGGTAATGTCTTTTTCAAACATAATTTTTGGTAAAAATTGTTTTAAATGTTGAATTCTTTTCTATTTTTTTTTTTTGCTATTTTTATGAGTATTAAGCAGTACTAGGAGTTTGTGAATATGTTTTGAACCATAATATGTTTTTACATGGAAAGTAATTACTTATAATAATTTTAATATCAGCTTTCTTACTTTAAAATCATAAACTGGTTTGGTTAGCAATTTTTTTCAGTTTTTTTTAAATCCTCTTGAGGTTTGTCCAGACTATTGTTCTCTATACAAAATGTTTTAGTATACGCATTGAATTGAATTGAATTGGCCACATCTAGTTCTCTTAATCCTCGTCAAGTCTCCAGTAATCGACATTCTGTGTTCCTCACGCATAAATATTGTATGAACTTGCATCAGATAAGATGTGGCCGGCTCGAGAATTTCATTTTATTTTAAGACTGGTAACACTGGGATCCAAATGGACTACCCGGGCATTATCGGGGAGGATTCTTCTAAGGAACTAATGGCCGTTATGTTCCGAAGAACGTAACGTTCCGACCTATAAATGTTTAGAGGTTCCAGGATCCGGGTCAGAAATAATGTCATGTGAATTTAAAGAATCAATGACGTCACCGTTTCCTGTGAGTGGTAATGGAAGCGGGAAAATATTTGAGTTTTTGACACTGTCAAAATAGCGTAGGTGAATTAGTTGAAAGTAAAAATGAAGCTGTGAAAAAGGTACGTTAAATTATTTATCAGACGATGTATTGTATTTTTACTCAACTAGGTAAGTACTATAAATTTTATGCCTGGCTGAGGTTTTATAAAACCCTTATAAAATATATCGTTCGTTCGTTCGTTTCAGCCGAAAGACGTCCACTGCTGGACAAAGGCCTCCCCCAAGGATTTCCACAAAGACCGGTCCTGCGCCGCTTGCATCCAGGTACCTCCCGCGACCTTCACCAGATCGTCGGTCCACCTAGTGGGAGGCCTGCCCACGCTGCGTCTTCCAGCTCGTGGTCGCCACTCAAGAACTTTCCTGCCCCAGCGGCCATCAGCTCTTCAAGCTATGTGCCCCGCCCACTGCCACTTGATTTTAGCGATTCTGCGGGCTATGTCAGTCACTCTGGTTCTCCTACGGATCTCCTCATTTCTGATTCGATTACGTAGGGAAACTCCGAGCATAACACGCTCCA
Organism: Ostrinia nubilalis; assembly: GCF_963855985.1. Taxonomy (NCBI): domain Eukaryota; kingdom Metazoa; phylum Arthropoda; class Insecta; order Lepidoptera; family Crambidae; genus Ostrinia; species Ostrinia nubilalis. The sequence goes on from NC_087101.1 coordinate 2,684,796, forward strand.
TCGCTCTTTGGGTGACCTTGAGCCTTCTTATGAGGCCCATAGTAAGCGACCACGTCTCGGATCCGTACACCATCACTGGCAACACACACTGGTCAAATACTTTTGACTTGAGACACTGCGGTATTTCGGACGTGAGAATTTCGCGAAGCTTCCCGAATTCTGCCCAGCCGAGTTGGATTCGACTGGAATCGTGCGGTAATCTCTTGCAAACAAACAATTACAATCAAAGAGATTAGCACTAATGGAAAATGTAGTTGGCTAGCTTTCCGCTAAATACCTTCTAATTAGAAAACAATAGAAACAAAGTTTGAATGTCAAGCAATTTATGCAAACTTAATTATAAAATAACTTTTTTTTAAGTCGTTTAGCGGATGCCGGAGTCTGTACCTTAGCGGGATGTAATTAGTGCTATTTTGATTTGAATCTATCAAAGACAAGCGTACCTAGTTATAAACTGGCGATTATTATCAATAATTAAATAACACTGACACTGAATCGTCAATGAGTCTTGTGATTTTGTGATTAAAGTACCTAAACTTTTCTCAGATTATAAAGTGACTAGCGGCCGCCCGCGACTTCGTACGCGTGGATCCCGTTTTACCCCCTTAGGGGTAGAGTTTCATAAATTCCTTTCTTAGCGGATGCCTACGTCATAACATCTACCAGCATGCCAAATTTCAGCCCGATATGTCCAGTGGTTTGGGCTGTGCGTTGATAGATCACTATGTCAGTCAGTCAGTCACCAACTTAGATAAACAACTAATCCTGTCAGTTGCACTGCTGATCTTTTATAAAAACATTATTAAGCTTGCTCTTGCAATTTCTCAAAGACACGCCGCTCAAGTTGCCGCCTAAAACGGCAATATGCAAACTACAAAAATGTACTTGCATTATATCAAAGAAATTTCCCTATTCCCGTATGAGATAATAACGCCCAGGGTATGAACACAATAGACTTATAAATCAGTAGGATCACTTTGAAAGGACTAATTTTCATTTCGTTGCAAATCTAGCAAGAATTTAATTTCACAGACCATTATGTTCATCATCATCATCATGTCAGCCATAGGACGTCCACTGCTGAACATAGGCCTCCCCTAATGCTTTCCACGTTGATCGATTGGTAGCGGCCTGCGTCCAGCGCTTCCCTGCTACCTTTACGATGTCGTCGGTCCACCTTGTAGGTGGATGTCCCACGCTGCGCCTTCCGGTACGCGGCTTCCATTCCAGAACCTTGCTGCCCCATCGGCCGTCAGTTCTGCGTACTATGTGCCCTGCCCATTGCCACTTCAGCTTGCTAATCCGTCGGGCTATGTCAGCGACTTTAGTTCGTTTACGGATTTCCTCATTTCTGATTCGATCTCGGAAAGAAACACCAAGCATAGCCCTCTCTATAGCACGCTGTGCAACTTTGAGCTTCTGTATAAGGCCTATAGTGAGAGGCCACGTTTCCGAGCCATAAGTTATCACTGGTAACACACATTGATTGTAGACTTTCGTCTTCAGGCATTGGGGTATTTTGGACGTAAAGATGTGACCATTATGTTATTACGGCATAATTGTCCGGAAAAAATCATTTTAAAGTATTTATTTTAACAAACCAAATTGATGACTGTAAATCCATCTTACTTTAACCGTAACTATAACCACAATCAGTAAAGGACAATGGGCAAAATGGTACCCGGCTCCAATAGATATGAGTCTAGTATCGTTTGAAAGGTCTTACCAAGATGAACAACTTTTACTATGACCACCAGCCTCAGATCTGGTTGTGTACGAAGATATTCATACTTTTTTGCAGAATGTTACCCGGCTCCAATAGTTATGTTTGTAGTGTCATTTGAAAGGTCTTACCAAGACGAACAACATTAACTATGGCCACCAGCCTCAGATCTGGTTGCGTTCGAAGATAAAGATACTTTTTGTGTAACCTAAGTATCATACAGTATGAAGGGGGACGCGCTCGGGGCAGGGCACCGACGAGATGGTCGGACGCGGTGAGGAAGACGGTGGGCGGGAGTTTGCATCGTGCGGTCCACACAGCTTATGACCGCAGTCTGTGGAGGAACACTATCTGTGGTCGCGATCCTCATCAGTGAGGGACCGAGGAAGAAGAAGAAGAAGTATCATACGTGTCCATCGTATGGTACTTAGGTTATGCGAGGCAGGAAGGGTTTACTGCTCCAGCATCCTTCCTTAACTCTATCATTATTGATGGGGATAATTGTGAAATAAATATTTTTATTTAAAAAAGTACTACCCCCATTAATAAAAAGTTACACCTAGGAAGAACCTTGGATTAAAATGACATTTCCATACCAAATGTCAATTTAAGCCAGAGTTCAACTAGGGTGTAACTTTTATTAATAAAGGGGTTAAAGTTTTATTACTTCTTAAGGGGTTTTATGATGGGTTGCTAAAGCGAATAAACCCACAAGACCCAATAAGTCCACCCACAAGATGGACCGACGACCTCATAAAGGTAGCGGGAAGGCGCTGGATGCAGGCCGCCACCAACCGACCATTGTGGAAATCATTGGGGGAGGCCTATGTTCAACTGGACGTCCTATGGCTAAAATGATCATGATGATGATGATGAAAGCGAATAAAGGGCTAATAGCTTGGGTAGTTCATCGTAGGTATAATCCTTTTCTTTTCAATGCTTCTTTTAGTTATATTAATAGATTGTAGTCATAATACATACACGTATACATGGATGATTGTGTTATACTTTCATTATAATACTTAGTGGAATTACTGCTTTCAAAACGTGAATTAGAACTGGCCCCATAGCAGACATTTTCCTACATCTAAAGGCCTTTTAAAATATATATTGGTTATGGCTATTGGAGCGGGTACCACTTTCCATACATTTGTGCCCATCATCCTTTGTATGGAGTTTAGATTTGAATTTGCATTTTTTTTTATGTGACAGGAGGCAAACGAGCAGACGGATCATAGATGTTGTATTTGAAAATATAAAAATAATTTAATAAGAAATGAGCCAAAAAGTAAACGGAGCTCTTCAATCCATAACTATGTTTTGTCATCAAGTCTCTCTATTTCTAAATGGGCAAATGGAGGATTTGGCCTGCATTAGCTAGACGGGTCGTGGATTTACACGCCCCCATACTTGTTTTTACCAGCCATGATATAGTGAGTCTACTTCATATAACTGTATTACGTCATAAATGTAACGGTGGATAATACTCGTATAAAATATGTACGCAGGTGTCATAAGGGAGTTATGTTCAAGTGCAATTTTGTAGGAAACTTCTAAAAGAAAGTTAGCGCCAACACAATGGCCGAGTATACGGATCGGGTTCAACGGAATGGCTTAAGGAAATTCATGTGGGTAATCCAATTTGCGGTGTTTCAGGGTTCCGTACAAGTTTCTTGATGATTTGTATATTTTTTTACCTACTAATTCTTCGTTGGAAGCTAAATATGCTTGTGTTACGAGTGAGTTCACCACAATAGTCTGACGGCGCAGCGTATCCGACACCAACACCATTGGGTCACTATAAAATAACATTATACGTAGCATAGTATTCATCATCATCATCATTTCAGCCATAGGACGTCCACTGGCTGAACATAGGCCTCCCCCAATGACTTCCCGTTGGTAGCGGCCTGTATCCAGCGCCTTCTTGCTACCTTTATCAGGTCGTCGGTCCACCTTGTGGGTGGACGTCCCACGCTGCGTTTTCCGGTACGCGGCCTCCACTCCAGAACCTTGCTGCCCCATCGGCCGTTAGTTCTGCGTACTATGTGCCCTGCCTATTGCCACTTCAGTTTGCTAATCCGTCAGGCTATGTCAGCGACCACCCACAAGGTGGATCAACGACATCATAAAGGTAGCAGGAGAGCGCTGGCCGCAGGCCGCTACCAACCGGGTAACATGGAAAGCATTGGGGGAGGCCTATGTTCAGCAGTGGACATCCTGTGGCTGAGATTATGATAATGATGATGAATACACCACAATAGACCAGTGCCAGAGGCGCGTTCCTCGAATCTGACGCAGCACCATTGGGCTATTGCCACTATAAAGTTAAATTAAATTATACGTAGCATAGCATCTATACTTATAATAAATCTGTAGAGAGGTCAATTCTGTACATGAAATATATTATCAAAATAACTATCAGGGGGTGATAAGTGATCGATACTGATGCCAAAAATGTAATCAGTAAAATTTTTGTCTGTCTGTCTGTCCGTCTGTATGTTCCTTATAGAAACAAAAACTACTCAACGGATTTTAACGAAACTTGGTACAATTATTTTTCATACTCCTGGGCAGGTTATAGTATACTTAGGAATTCCCATGGGAACAGGAATTACCGGGAAAATCCTTTTCTATGAAAAATCTAAACCGCTTAAGTTAGACGCTTGAAATTTGGCATGTAGGTACCTTAGTAAACTTAAAGCTTAGTTACAACAAGTAATTCCTGAAATTCCCACGAGACGGGAATTAGCGGGAAAATCCTTTTGTATGAAAAAATGTAAACCGCGTAAGATAGATGAAGGGGGTAAAACGGGATCCACGCGTACGAAGTCGCGGGCGGCCGCTAGTTTAGAATAAAATACATAATTATACAGGTGAAGGTCGCGGGAGGTGCCTGGATGCGGGCGGCGCAGGACCGGTCGTTTTGAAAATCCTTGAGGGAGGCCTTTGTCCAGCAGTGGACGTCATTTGGCTGAAACAAACGAACGAACATAATTATACGTAGTGTCTAAAATTCACTATTAGAGTAAGCGCACACCGTTGATTTTTCGTCGGCCGATAGATTAGTCGGGCAGTTGATCAGTATGGGCATGTATGGGAGTGCGCACACTACGCCGATTCGATTTGGCCGATTCTTCATACAAATTAAAATCGGGCACAACTATCGGCCAACTAAAAATCAACGGTGTGCGCCTACTCTTAGTAATATGCAATGGACAGATTTTTATCTTTTCTATTTTCAGTTGGGTAGTTGGCAACAATTAGAAACAGTTCCTAGAACCAAACAATGTCAAAAACATTCCAACCCAATTGGCTATCAATTTACTGGAATATCAAACTGTTAGTTGTTTCGAAATCAATATCAATAGTTAGGTACTCTAATAAAGTTCTAATAAATTAATTTTAACAGACTCTACCGACAGTCTTACCTGGAATCTGATGTTCGTTGCTACCTTAAAGGTGATTTATCTGAGCGCTACTAATTTAGTTTTGAATTACTTATTCTTTAATTAATTTATTTAGGTAGGTATATCACATAGAGCATGTTCAGCGTCGATTGCAAGAACACTTATACTGCCCGTTTTCACCATCAATCCCTTAGTGACCCCTTTTTTCGTCAGGAAATGCATATGGTAACACTTAAGAGGCATTTTGTTTTCATAGAGGTCACTTAAAAATTAAGGGGTTGATGGTGAAAACGGGCATTATTGAAATATTGTACAGTAGTGAAAATCCAAGTATACCATTCGTTGCAAATTTGTGTTTTTTACAACTACACAAGATGTCACAATGTTTAGCTTTACATGCTGCCTTCCATAGAATAGAATAGAATAGAATAGAATGTATTTATTGCTTTTTCTGTGTACAGTTTGCAGTTGTTAAGGCATAAAATTCGTTACAACAGATTGCTCATATTGAGCATGCAATATAAAATTGTACAGACGATGCCACATCGAGACAAACAATAATGCTAAAAATTAAATAAAACCGTTTTTATGCGCACGAGTTGCCGTAATTGGAATCGTTTTATTGCCGACTTCCCGTTTATATAATTTGAAACCAATTAAATCATAGGACTTTCCGAAATTATCTAGTTTTGAAACCTTTGTCAAACGATACAACAATGTTGTTGTAATAGTTCAAAGTTTAAATTTAATTTTTTTAAACGATTCAAGTTGGATTTCATTTAGTCCAGTTTGATCCAACAGTAATGTCTACAACTAAGGATATAATATTAATGTTCATTGTGTTTTCTATTACTAATTCGTGTATTCATTGTGGTATTTTTGTAAGTAAATTTTGCTTTTTTCATAAATGTCTGAGTTACATTATTTGTATTGGAAATGTAGTAATCATAGTTAGTGGCATTTGAAGAAATATTTTTTGTCTTCGACACTTTCAGAGCATAAAATAATTGTTTTGAGTTGCTTTTAGCAGTAAGGTGGAATTGTGTAAAGCAATCGTTATCATTTGACAGTTCATAACGTACGATTATTCTGTCAAACGCTTTGTTTATAGATGACCCACGCTGAACTGTCCCACCAAACTCATTGACACGGGGGCGCTACCATCGTTCAACTATATGGTTTCCAACATGGCAAAAATCGGAACCAGCGATCCGGTATTGACGGTGGCGCCCCGCTGTCGATGTCATGGATAGGACAGTTCAGTATTTTGGAACTATAACTGACTTTATCGTACGTTATGAACTGTCAAATGATTACGATTGCTTTACACAATTCCTGATGTAAAAAAAGTTAGTTTGGGACTAGTTGTGACAGTGTTAATATTCAAAGGCTATCATATTGTATCAAATAATGACAATCAAATAGCCAACACTCACATTTTTTTCAGTCAGCTAGATTTTTGAAGTCATCGGTCCATCCAAAAGACTGCCTTGTACAACGTTTTCCGGCCTTTGTCTGTAGTAGCCCGCTTCTGAATAGATTCTGCGGTTATGATTATGCATAATAATTAGCATTATTATTAATTTCCTTCCTTAGAGCATGAAAATGATTCCCGAACGAGCTACAATAGATTACACCAACGATAAGTACTTGTCACGGGTGAAGGTAAATGTCAGGCGTTATGGCAGAAGGGGCGACTACTTCGTCAACTTAGAAGGAAACATCTACCACACTTGGGGAAACAATGTCTCGGTATTATGACGTCCAACTAAGTGGACCGACGATCTAGTAAAGGTTGCGGGTAGCACCTGGATGCAAGCACCGCAAGCTCAATCGTTGTGGAAATCCTTGAGAGTTGCCTTATTCAGCATTGGAAGTGATTTGGCTATAACAAACGAACGAACAAAAACATAATCAGCAAGACAGTCCAATACTGAGCGTGAGCCCAAGGAGTGCCATGCTTCATCATAATTATTTCAGACACAGGACCTCCCTGGACTTAAAGTATCTCCCAATTATTTCCAGATTGGTCGGTTGGTAGCGGCCTGCATCCAGCGCCTTCCTGCGACATTTTATAAGGCCATCTGTCCTATTCCTTACCTTGTGCCAGTACAGATCAGTACTGGCAATGCACAAGTTAAATGGCAATGAGAAATCGAAATTGAGGCTTAAGTTTTTTTTTTATGTTTTCAATTTTTTCGTGTGGCCAGAGTATAGATCGTTTCATCCACGAAGACGCGCCCCATCAATTTTTAGTCGAGGGAAGCGTGGGATGCGGGGAGTTTGATCCGAGCAATCCGAGCGGCATTATTGTAGTGTGCGTGTGTGCTCATTGATAATTTTGCGTGTACCGATAGATAACACACAAACATTAGCGGAAGAATGGTGGGGTGTGTCTTCGTGGATGAAACGATATATAGAATAGGAACGCTTTCACTTGTTTCTAAATAGTGCTTTAAGGCTACCAACAAAATGTATACAGCTCTATAGAGAGTTACTCACCTGGTGTCCGTTTGGTTGCGCAAAGCTGCATAAATTTTGTTGGTAGCGGCGACTGGTTGGCCGCCATGGTGTTCCGGTGAAATATAGCCCTTAGACTTTTTGTTTATTTCATGTTTTTTCAGTTTCATGTCCATCTTTACGAGTTGCTCCATAATGAATATAAGCGGACTTTTGTCGAGTTCCACTTCAAGCATATCTGTGACATGATTAAATCGGATCCGTATCTTGGGAAGGCCGTAGCTAATACTGGAATTGAATGCCCTGTACCACCAGTAAGTTATTGTTTCTCGTTCGATTGGTAGTTTCAGGCAAATGTCGTGCACTGCTGGACAAAGATCTCACCCAAAGATTTCGATAACGACAGGTCCTGTACTGCCCGCATTCAGATGCTTCTCGCGACGTTCACCAGATTGTCAGATTTTAACTAATCATTTTTAGACAAAGATAACTTTAAGATCTACATAGTAATGGTTAACGTGCTGTTTGCAAATTAGAGAATAGTCCTCCTTGTATGGTGTCGTTCATGCTAGCCCATCGTGGCAATGATGATGTTAGCGACCGAATGTCCTGATTTTCTTTTCCAAAACGAGTTATTTAGTTTATTTTTATTGCATTTTAAAGCACCACAAACTACAACTGCTGAGTCCAAAGTTACCTAGAGCAGAAAATGCCATATCACTTCATTAAGCTGGGCTGATGTACTAGTTAATATGGCATTCTTTGACATCTTTTTCCAGGGTTTTTACGTCTTGGCAAACATGTCAATACCTTTCGAAGACTTCCCCTATGCATGGCCGTTTGAGAGAGCACGAGGAGTTGGTACCATCACCTGTGGGGACAAAGCTGACAGACTTGGTGTGGTGCTTGGAAATGGAAGCCTTTATATGAGATTCGTGCAGAAAAAGAAGAAACCCTAGGAACACTTCCTTTATTCGCATTAGTTCCATCGTCTAGTTTACCATGGAACTCTCCTTTTTGTGAAATCTCCTTAAACGAATATACATTTCGAGGCGACAAAAGCCTTTAGGTTCTTTATTTCGCTTACACATTTCTCTAGAGCATTTTGTGCAAGTTAAACTAAGACACTAGTCAGGCACTAAACACATCGCTAATAAGTACCTACCATTACAGTATTAACGATTCAGCTAGGTAGGTCCAATTTCGAGAAGGAGGTCAATCGTCGAATCCAACTCGGCTGGGCAGCGTTCGGGAAACTACGCAACATCTTTTCGTCGAATTTCACGTATAGCCTGACCAGGAACATAAAAACCCTCGCCATGTTGCGGAAAACTAATGGTACTAATTTCTTTTAATGGCAACAGTAACTGAAAACTTCATTGACATGTCACCTTGCATGTCAGTCTATTGCTGTCAAAGTGTAAACAAACTTTATTTTAAATGTGTGCAATTGATTTTGTGAAATAAATTGCTAAAATATTTTTATAGTCGTGAAAGAAAAGTGGTTCACAATGTGTTAATGTATTTGTCGAAGAGAAATACCAAGGGTTCGGACAATATTTTCATTGAATAATGTTTCCGACAAAGGTTGTCAAATTGACTGACATGTTTATCGTATAGTACAGTCCACTATGAAAATTAGCTGTAGTTTGTTTCAACTACCTATTTTAAAGTTTTTTGTCACTTTCTAAGTTTTGAAATTTATGGAATTGGGAAAGAAGTACCGAGTTTGAAGCGTTCATGAGCAGACATTGCAGTTGAATATTCAAGTTCTGAATTTGATTATTGATGAATAATAAAATAAATCCTACTAGCTCGATTGATGGTTTCATTTAATTTATTTAAACCAGGTTACCTTTAATAATATTTTTTCGTTAATTTATGAAAATATCAAATTAGCCCGTAATCCTGAATCCTGATACATAAATTTAGCCTATTAATTTAACACAGGTACGACTGTACTCAGTGTTGCACTATCAAATGCAATTGACGCGCCTCTATGCCAGGGTTTTTATGTTCCTGGTCAGGCTATACGACTATTTTAATATACCTTTCACAGTCCCTTAAGGCTCCTTGCCCACGGCAACATTTTATAGTGATGCTGTCGCGCGTTAGTCGCATTTGCAACGCGCTACAGAAGTAATGCCAACGCGCTACTAACGCGTACAGCATCGCGACTGTTTCGATTCAAGCGTAACGAATGACATCGGGGAGAGAATGGAGGGAGGGCGGTCTGCCAACTGTAGGGATCACAGGTAATTTTGTGCCGTTACTAAATCGCGTTTGCATCACGACAGAAGCGCGAGAGCATCGCGTTTGTATCACGACTAATCGTATTTATGTGGGCGACGGGGCACACAGCTAGAAACCGCATTGCGACTGTATCGATGCGAACGCGCGACAGAATCGTTACTGCATCGCTACAAAAAGTCGCCGTGGGCAAGGAGCTTAAAATTGCATATTGTTACATTAAATACGAACGCTCTTAGAAAAGACTAAAGTCACTACCTATGAGAAAACATAAAAAATCTGTAAAAATATAAATAAAGCAGCTCATAAAAAGTAATAAAACTTTGTGTTTTGTACATTTGTGAATGGTAAGCCATGACACGTGCGTATCATTGAAAAGACGAGGAAAGTCAAATTACCTTATAAGGAAATTAATAAAATAAACGATGTAACTCAGATCTGTTTGTTACGAAAACATGAGAGAAATTACTACATTGAACCCAATTTATGACTATTTAAAATGGAGAATAAATAAAACCAAAATTAGTAGGTACAGTTCATTACATATCTATTATTATACTGAGAAATAAAAATATACTTTTTTTTTTAAGTAGAGTTTTTAATTTTTCAAAAAACGCATGTACAGACTTCCTTTTGCAATAACTGTTTTGTTAAAAATAAATATTCCATCTCCTCTCGCTTTCTCGAATGGCCAGATGTAGGGAAAGTTATCAAATGGCATTGACATATTTGACAGGACGTAACGTTTCTGTAACAAAATGAAAATGTAAGTATACTAAAGCTTGGTCCGTGAGCACGTAGAATTCTGTCCAATAACCCCAAGCAAACACTCACTGCGGGCGCCCGTCGCACAATAGCGACAGCAATATAATTACGCGCGAGCGATAAGGATGGGTAGCTTGGGGTCATTGGACAAAATTCTACGTGCTCACGGACCAGGCTTTACTCGTATTTACGAGCAAAAGTATGGAATCACCTCTTTGTGTTTTGTTCCAAGCGATCTTTAGAACTGAATGATTATAATTAAAATATAATTTATTATTTTTAAATTGATACCAGTCATTTGTTTTTTACGATTGCTCGAAACAAATAGGGTGATTCCATACTTTTGCTCGCAACAAATAGGGTGATTCCATACTTTTGCTCGCGAGTGTATATTTTTGGCACAAAATTTTAAGAGTTTATGACAAACAAAACTAAAACTTCCCGTAGTTGACAATATTATTTATTTTACGGTATTCTTTATTTTATTGAATACTTCAGTAACTATTCAACATGATGTTTTTTTTTATTTTTTTCTGTAAAAAAATCTGTTAAGCAAGATTTCGTTCGCTCCCTCTGATGTACAGGATTGTTTGTTATGGCGATCAATTTAGTAAGCGGGCAGTACCTGGATGCAAGCAGCCTGCTCAGGACCGGTCGTTGTGGAAATTTTTGGGAGGCCTTAGTCCAGCTGTGGACGTCATTTGTCTGAAATGAACGAACTTCTGCTTACCGGTGTAAGAGGGCACTTGGTAAGTCCAGCATTGTTTAAAGCCTTTCCAATGAGCTTATCTTTTATCAACTGACAGAACTTCTCAAAATGAAACTCCACGAACGTGGGTCTGTATTCATTGTGAAGGAACTCGTATAGATAAATGTGTAACTGTAAGATAAATGTTGATATATTTATTAAAAAACACATTTTATAGAAATTAGATAAAACAAAATGGATAAATATTGGAAGAAGCACAAACGTCTCTATCAACGTTATTTTATTACTATTTATGACATGCACCACTTCTAGTATTTTCCAAAGTTATATTAAAGAGTATCCATAATTTTAACGCAAAAACAAACAAAATTTATCAAAAAGTTAGGTGGACGTAAACAGGCGACATGACCCTAAGTGACTTATAAATATAAATAATTATTTATTTCAATCACATTGGGATCATTTATTATTAGTTGAGGTTAGTTTACATTCAAATTTAAATTTAATAAATCAGTAAAATACATCCAACATTACAATTTAAATATTACAATAATGTCAATAATGGTCATGGTTATTTTAAATGATTCATGTATTGACAGTCAAAACGCTCATAGAATAGCCTCAGGATATGACGTAACGACTACAATATTATTACCGAGATATTATCACTCCAAGCATATTTGAGAGTTCCCTCTAAATTGACTAAATAGCCACTTTTCCTGCCGTTACGCCTCACGTTAAATATTACATCCTCGATATACTTCTCATCGTAGAATTCAAGACTTGCTCTTTCTGGAATCATGCGCGTGCACTGAAAAAATGCTCTATTATAGATCGCTTAAGAGTAGGCGCACACCGTTGATTTTTAGCTGGCCGATAGTTGTGCCCGATTTTAATTTGAATGAAGAATCGGCCAAATCGAATCGGCGTAGTGTGCGCACTCCCATACATGCCCATACCACAAAATATAACAGAAGACAAACTCCATACTAAACGCGCTCGAGCCACGCACACATAGACACCGCTCTAGCAAGACTGTCTTGGACGAATGCGAGCGCGACGTGGCGCGACAGACGTTCGCCACACGTTCGCTGTGGTTCGCTTGAGTCACGAGCCGGTCAACCGCCTGTGATATTATTTTGTTTTGCGAAATTGACGAAAATGAGTGAACAGAAAAAGTCGTATTATAATTGTACGGTATTTGGTTGCTTAAACTCATCATTAAATACCGAATTTTCATTTTTTAAATTACCAGTTGATTCGGGGAGGTAAGTAAGTTATTTATTTGAATTTCAATTGAAATTGAAAGCCAACTCAATTATTAGGAATATCGAATTGTTTTAGAGAGGTTTTAGGAATTATTGGATAACTAGCTTTTGCCCGCGGCTTCACCCGCGTGAAATTTAGTTTGTCACAGATCGTCATAAATTATAGCCTATAATAATATGTTATTCAGGGTTATAAACAATAATACTGTAAAGTTACATCAAAATCCGTTCAGTAGTTTTTGCGTGAAAGAGCAACAAACATCCAGACATCCAAACTTTCGCATTTATAATATTATAGTTGGATAATAGTGTCAACCACTCAACTAAATACTAATTCCTTCTCGTGTATTTGTTTGCAAACTATTACTATAATAACGTACTAAATATAAATAAGTATACGTGGATATCTGTTATTGTCTTTCTTGCATAGAATTAAGAGTAACATTTTTCTATCATAACGAAATAAACGCAACACATGACAAGACAACCCTAGCGCGACGGCCGAGCGTGCGAGCGAGAGAGGTATGCAAAGCGAGGTACATACATGAGTTTACCTTCTGTTATATTTTGTGCCCATACTGATCAACTGCCCGACTAAACTATCGGCCAACGAAAAATCAACGGTGTGCACCTACTCTAACTGGTCAGTGCCTGAGGTATTGAAGCGACACGTGAGGGGTGACATTGACATATCATGACGTGACAGAGCACACAAATCTGAAAGAAGTCTCGCTGACGTTTGACATCATAAAAACACCCTCCCTTATCGCTCCTATACTGACACAGTTACGCGTTAGACTTAAAATAACCCATCTCCCACTTGGTGAACTGTCAATCTGGTAAAGGCCATCCATAGGAAGCACCTGGATGCTGTCAGCGTATGGGAGGCCGTATACAGGGTGTCCCAAAAAGTAGTGTCAAGCCGAAGCCTAGAGGTAGAACATCACTAGGGCTACCCTAATCACCGCGACTTTTGATAGTTTTCGAGTTATGATTTTTTTACAACATACAGGATTTTTAACTTTTGTAGTTAACATTCGTGTTATGGATGTAAATAGTACTTATAAATCAGCTAGAAGGCATAGTATTCATCTAATAATAATAATAATAAAAAATCAGGCATTTACCTTATCTATTCGCGCCACAGTGTACAAAAAAGTGCCTAAGCACAGAAATTTAAAACAATCAACTAGAAATCTATCAAAAATCGCGGAGCATACATGGGGGTGATTCGGACAGCCCTAGTGATGCTCTACCTCTGGGCTTCAGCTTAACATTACTTTTTAGGACAGTCTGTATATTAAAGTTATTACAAAACGGAGATTTTTATGATTTCCTTATTATGCATAATAATTACTAGTATTAGTTCTCCGAGTATTTTTATATTTGCGTATTCATAATATTACATTATCTCTATATGAATTTTAATATAATTTAGTAGTTTATAAAATCATAATAATAAAATGTGTACTCACATAGCATATTATTAACATCAAAGAAAATACGAAACACACTAGCAACCTCAATGCAGCAGTCATGGTAACATTTGCTTGTTTCGATTGTAGTAAATAAAATGTGTAGATAAAAAATATGTTATAATGATAAACTTGAGTATGATTGCCATCATTTTTGAGATTTTATATGATAAAACATTTTTCAAATTAAAACGGATGTTCCTAATACTGTAATGGTACTTAATAGCGATTTCTTTAGTGATTGACTATCTTCTGCATGCGGTTTCACTCTTGGCGATTTTATAAAATGGTAAAATTGGAAAAAAATACTATGAAAGTAGATAAATAATTATACCAATATTTATAAGTTGAAAAGTTTGTTTGAAAGCATGAACGCACTGGCCCGATTTTGTGTTGGATATCCCATTTATCGAGGTTTAGGCTATATAAAAAATCACTCTATAGCCTATAGGGACGGAGCACTAAAGGAAAATGTTGCAAAAACGGGAAATATTATTCAGACTATTTTACGCGTTCGAAGTCGCGGGCAAAGCTAGTTTATTATAGCTGCAGTGGTTTCGAAGGTTACTTACAATCCGCATATAATCCCACTAACACAGAATGTACTAAAATATAAAATTACTTATGAAACGAGTGGGCAATTTGGGTATAATTAAGTAGTTATGATTAAAACCAACTTATATTACCTATACTAATGATGGTAAATGCGAAATCTATTCATAATTTGACTGTGCAGCGCAACTTGCTAAATAACAGTCTGCTGTATGAGCTACCAAAGATGTCATTCTAATGGCTTGAAGTGCATTCCAAAGTGCGCAATTGACTTTTATGTCGAACCTTGTCAAACTGTGACTATGCCGGGTCCAGACGGGTGTGACGCACGTAATGTAATGTAATGTGGAATGTAATGGAAACAGTATGGGCAGCACCTTTACATGTGATTCTCGTAGTGCCGTCCACACGTAGAATTCGTGTTACATTACACATATTCTTACATTACACATTACACCCGACGAGCTTAATGACGTAATTATAGGCATTTTCTGTCCGTAACTTGAAATGCAATAAAAATACACTTATAACTCGTTTTGAAAAAATCAGGAAATTCGTGTCGCCCACATCATTTTCGTCACGATGGACTAACATGAACGATGGGTGAACCGACAATCTGGTGAATGCCACAGAAGCACCTGGATGCAGGCAATGCAGGACCGGTCATTATGGAAATTTTTGGGGGAGATCTTTATCCAGCAGTGCACGTCATTTATCTGAAACGATCAATCAAATAACAAATAAATATTAATAATAACTTACTGGTGGTGAAGGGCATAAATGACTCCAGTATTAGCTACGGCCTTCCTAAGATACGGATCCGATTTTAACATGTCACAAACATGCTTGAAATGGAACTCGACAAAAGTGCGCTTATATTCATTACTAGCTTTCCGCCCGCGGCTTCACCCGCGTGGAATTTTTTGTTTTTTTTATATAACCTATGACACTCAGCAAAAATGTGGCTTTCTATTGCTGAAAGAATTTTTAAAATCGGTTCAGTAGATCTATCCCCTTACAATTAAAGAAATATACAAACACACAAACTTTACCTCTTTATAATATTAGTATACAGGGTGAAAACGTTAAGTGATCTCACTTGATTATTTCTAAACTATACAAGATATCGAAAAACTGATTACTGATTCTGAAAGTGCTTCATAAGCTCTTTCAAACGGTACCAATAATAGGTTACAGAATAAACTGGATCTATCCGAAAATTCAATGTTTCCAGCTTCCACACATTTAGTAAAACCACATAATATTAAACGCTATTCAAGATATTCAAAAACTGGTTATTGACCCTGTAAGTGCTTCACAAGCTCTATCCAACGGTACCAATAATGGGTTACAAAATAAACTGGATCCATCCGAAAATTCAATGTTTCCAGCTTCCATACATTTAGTATAGCCACAGTCATTGCACTCATGTCTTGATAAATTATAGGAAGTAAAGTCTAAAACCAATGTTTTCAAAGAATAATTTTAAATAAGAATGCAATTTACGAGTTCATTTTAAGTGTTTATTATTTAATAAAAAAAACTTAATACTTTTAATATTGTTTGGCTGGCATACATTTAGTATGGAGGCTGGAAACATTGAATTTTTGGATAGATCCAGTTAATTCTGTAACCTATTATTGGTACCGTTGGATAGAGCTAGTGAAGCACTTTCAGGATCAGTAACCAGCTTTTCGATATTTTGTATAGTTTAGAAATAATCGAATGAGATCACTTATCGTCTCCACCCTGTAGATGGAGGAACTCGTTAAGATAGACGTGAAACTGAAAATACATTATTGCACTAAACAAAAAGTTTTAAATGACTGTTAAGTAACGAGTAAAAGCATTTATCTACTCTTTTGGAACTACATAAAAACATTGAAAGAAAAAATAAAACTTAAACCGTACTTGCAATGCATAGGTAAGGAAAAGGACAGAAATGACCTTATAAATGTTGCAGGAATTTCGCTGGATGCAGGCCGCTACCAACCAGCCAATGTAGAAATCATTGAGAGATACTTATGTTCAGGGAGGTTCTGTGTCTGAAACAATGATGATGATGCATGGTACTCCTTGCGCTGACGCTCAGCATTAGACTGTCTTGCTGATTATGATAGCAAATGTTCGTTCGTTTATTTTAGCCAAATCACTTTCATTGCTGAATAAGTCCTCTCCCAAGAATTTTCACAACCATTGGGCCTACACTGCTCGCACCCAGGTGCTACCCGCAACCTTTACTAGATCGTCGGTCCACCAAGTTGGACGTCTTCCTGTCCTGCAAACATGAAATATAATACCGAGACATTGTTTCCCCAAGTGTGGTAGATGTATCCTTCTAAATTGATGTAGTCGCTCCCTCTGCCGTACCGCCTGACGTTTACCTTCACCCGTGACATGTACTTATCATTGGTGTAATCTATTGTAGCTCGTTCGGGAATCATTGCTCTGAGGAAGTAAATAAATAATAATAATATACTAGGCATAGCATGTCGCAGAACCTATTCGGAAGCCGGCCTTTAGGTGAAGAAACTCCATCTTGGAAAACAATAACTAAGCACTGTAAGTGTCAGTCGAATAAACATTTCTTCAAATCGATTAAACAAAAAAAGATGGCTTTATTTTCAATCCACATATTATTAATGTTCTTCATCTACAAAAGCGGATTTTACTTACAAAGATACCACAATAAATACACGAGTTTGTAATAGAAAACACGATGAACATTGACATATTCATAGCAGTAGACATTATTGTTGGATCAAACTGGAGTGAATAAAATGCAATTTGAATCGTTTAAAATTAATTTAAACGTTGAACTATTACAGCGATGCGTTAAATAAGTATAGCAATTAGTTCTACATTGTTATATCGTTTGACAAAGGTCTATAAATAAAATACATTGGGAAAGTCCCATGGATTTAATTGGTACCAAATTATAGCACAACTAGCTTTCCGCCCGCGGCTTCACCCGCGTGGAATTTTATCTGTCACAGAAAAACTATATCGCGCGCGTCCCTGTTTCAAAAACCGGGACAAAAACTATCCTATGTCCTTTCCCGGGATTCAAACTATCTCTATGCCAAATTTCATCAAAATCGGTTCAGTGGTTTAGGCGTGAAAGCTAGACAGACAGACAGACAGAGTTACTTTCGCATTTATAATATTAGTATAGAAGTATAGATTCATAAACGGGAAGTCCCAAAATGATTCCAATTACGGCAACTCTTGCGGATTAAAATGGTTTTATTTTATTTTAGTATTATTGTATGGTAGGAAGCATGTGAACCTAAACTTTGTGTCTTGTGTAGTTGCAATAAGCACTATATTGCAACGGAACTTGCAAAATAGATTTTGATTACTGTATAATCTATCTATCTATCTATCTATATAAATAAAAATGAATTGATGTTCGTTAGTCTGATTAAAACTCGAGAACGGCTGGGCCGATTGAGCTGATTTTGGTTTTAAAATGTTTGTCGTAGTCCAGGGTAGGTCTAAACGGTGAGCGATATTGTTTTTCTGTAACAGACAAAATTCCACGCGGGCGAAGCCGCGGGCGGAAAGCTAGTATGGAATAAATGTGCACTATGCAATCGATGCTGAACATGCTCTTTGTTAAAGATATTTGTGAAGATCTTTCCACCCAAGTACCTAGTGCTCCAGTAAATCGCCTTTATGGTAGCAACGACCATCAGGTTCCTGGTAAGATTCTTGTTAGTCTTTTTAAAATATGTAGCGCGCATACGAGGTGTATTCCGTTAGGTTGGCTAAACGCCCGGTGGTAGCTCCTATTATGTTGCCTGGACTGACACGGCCACGGCCAATAGGAGCGCTTCCCTCTCGCGATGCTCCCATTGTTAGACTTGTTAGAGACAGTAAGCCGTACGAAGCCGCCACGTATAGACTGATTTTTAGGCTAACATTGCCATATTATAAAACTTGTGCCATTTTGTGAAATAATTTGTTTTCTGTAGTAACGAACGTTACAAATATTAATTAATTAGAACTCTATTGACGTTACCTATACATTTCGAAGCAACTAAAATTTTGATATTCTGATAAAAATAATAAAATGAAATACGTTTAAAACAAATGGTATGTACCTATCTTAATGAGTTTTAAAATTTATTTGAGCATAGTAAATTACCAGCATAAATATTTTATTTTCAACTATCAATAAAGTTGTTAAATTGGAAGTAAATATTGTTTATCTTTAGCCGAGAGGTCCCGGGTTCGATTCCCGGCCGGGCAGAAATTGAAATGATGAATTTTAATTTCTGTGACGGGTCTGGGTGTGACTATGTATAATATGTATGTATTTAAAAAAAAAAGTATATAAGTAGTATATCCGTTAAGCTAGCACCCATAACACAAGCATTAAGTTGCTTACTTTGGGGCTAGCTGGCGCTGTGTGAAATTGTCCAAAGATTTATTTATTATCTTTCAGCTTCACGTACTGTTGTATGAATATTTGCTCGAATACGTCATATTCGATGAGTTAACTTTAAACATCTGTTTAAAATTAATAAATTAAATACGTCGGAAAAGCGTATAAATTTTCATTTCTATAAAATCATGGTGCCTTACCCGGTCAGTAAGGTAATGTTAAGTTTTATTTTTGAAATATTACGACACGTGTTATTTGAATTTGAATTATGGATGTTTTGTTTAATAGACGACAACATGATGTGTAAAATGTATATGTGTTAAAGTTTCTATTATGGTTAGGACATTGTTCATTTTAAGTGAACCTGAAGTACACACGCCCACACTGTTAACTATCCATTTCCGTTTTTGCTCTCGCTCTAATCAAATGGCGATTCTTTGCGATAGAACGAGATGACATGACTTTCAATGGGCAGTTAACACTGTTGGCGATAGTACGTTAATCTGAGATATTTTCATACATTTCAGGGGGTCGGGTACACTTCTGGGAATGGGTTCTAATATCCGAGTTGAGAGAGTCCAGTGTGTACAGCGTCCCAAGCAGTTACGTAAGGCCTTGTCCAGGAGGGCGAATTCGTCGAAACATACGCGCGTTCGCGAGATACTAGCAGCCAATACATTGCGTTCACAAGACACGCGCGAGTTGTAAATTCGCGCGTAAATCGCGTCATACACATACGCTCGTGTTCACGCGAAGATATTCGCGGCGAATTCGCCCTCCTGGACAAGGCCAAGTCACTCGGTACTCTCTAACGATTATGTTTGGCGTAAACTCATGGTAAAGTACTCTATCAACATACAATTACGATGTTGCATATTACTCGTATACTCTCAAAAATATGCTTACTTACTCTTTCATACTTCCAAATAATTCACTTTTCCGGAAAAATCCTAAGAATCAATGCAGAGCAAAAATGGTCATAAAAACCGATCACGAAATAAATCCGGATGAGTTATCGCAAATTTGTTGCGTCAACGGATAAGATCGGGGCGTTGTTATAAAATAAGGATGCTGATATTTTCGTAATTTATACTGAAGCTTAAAAATATCCGATATTTTGGTAAAATATTGAACTCCTTACAGGGTTAGGACTAGGACGATATCCCGTTTTTGGTAGGAACTGTTTTTTTTTCAGGATCCCGTTTAATAGTTAGAAGTGTTTTAATATTAACATCCCATCGCAAAAACCCGATCCATTCGTATTTCGAATTTCAAACACCATTAATGTGTGTTCACACGACAGTTCAGTTTTGCGGGATCCTACTTTATTGGGTCCCGCAAAACTTGATTGCCGTAGGAACAAGCCCTTACAGAGTGAAAACACACAATAGATTTTGTTATCCTAATGAAAACCTTCCATCACTTTTTAATAATATTTTCTGGATTTGGAATCGTTCCTCTCTTTCTTCCGTATTCAAATCGCGCGTGTACAAAAATAGCATACACGCTGCCGCGCCGAACCGATTGAACATTATCCAAAGTATCCGAAAACGATTAAGTGTCCGTATCCGTTAACGGCCAGCTCTAAACCCTGAAAGAAGTTGCGAAGATCACTTAAACTTGAGTCTCACTTATCGATGCCCTTATCTTAGTGGGCCACATCAATAGATTCCCTTTACGGCTATTACCACTCCTGAATTGGAGGGAGTTGATAACTTGCTTAACTCATTCGTGGTGTCAGACAAATTATAGAAGGGATAACTAATTTTGGAACAGAAAGGCAGTTATGTCTATAATTTTACGACTAAGCTGCTGTGCCCTTAGCAAGAATGACTCTCGTTATCATAGTAGCAATTTTATTATAATTACCCCTAGCGGCAGTGTTTTGTTTTTCATACATATAAATCGATTACTATCGAACGAAATTGATATTTTGTTAGTGCTTCAGGTACTAGTCTCTAATCTGTAATCGCTTTTGATGTTAAGTGTATGAAGGAAGGTATAGCTAAATAAATACTTAGTCTAGGATGATACGGTCTACATTAATTCAGACATTTTTGTGGCTAAATTGCACCTATTTTATCTATGGCAGAATAATAAGTCTTTTACAATCACTGAGTCATCTTAGATCATTTATTTCGCTTTGTCTCTTATGACGTCGTACGCATAGGATCCCGTTTTACCCCCTTAGGGGTTTAAATTTGCAAAATTCCGTCTTAGTGAGCACCTACTTTCTAAAAGGCACCCCCCATGCAAAAGAGACTGCTAGCACTTATAGTTTCTGATATTTTGTGATGAGTGAATGAGTGAGTCACTGACCTTTCGCTTTTATAGATATAGATAGATCTACAAGTTGTTCATAACACGGAAGCAGTTACTTCAAAGACCATAATTCCATTACTGAGTGAACTACAATTTGATTTCCATCTAACTGTATCCCATTACTGTCCAAGTGGTTTCACTTCGGCTCAGGTAGGGCCCTGAACACGGAACAATGCGGGCTAAAACTGATTCAATCGGTCCATGAGATACGAACGGCCATTGATCAAGCCGTTTGTCATAGCAAGGCCTTCACTTACAGTGCCCGACCCGACCGGTCGGGTCGGTAAATCAGGGCGGTCGATATCGGGTCGGTAAGCCAGGTCCGTGGATCCACGCGTGAAAATCCGCGCTGTCAATCAGATCTAGTAAGGCTATCTCAATGCGACCATCTGTCTATTCCCTCAAAAAGTCACGACTGCGGTCCGGCTTTTGAAATTATTGACACTCAAGTATGAATCTACATTCAAGAATTGATTCAAGTCTGTGCTTAGTTCAAATACTGAAATTCAGCCAAGTTGAAATTAAATATAGAGCACTTGTATGGTACCTACGTAGATCGTAACGCATTCAAGAATGCTATCTGTTCCGTCAGCAGAGATTAAAATAGGATTAGTACCTGTGTGTAGACGCTTCCTAAATTGTAATTTTCTTATTTATAAAATTTAACACTTTCTCAGCTTAATTTTATATCTGGAAAACCATGAATAGTTGTATTGTATCTTAAATCGGATTGTAGCCAAGTGTAAGACTAGGCTAGACCACCGATTTTTAGTCGGCCGATAGTTGTGCCCGATTTTAAATTGTATGAAGAATCGGCCAAATCGAATCGGTGTAATGTGCGCACTTCCATACATGCCCATACTGATCAACTGCCCGACTAAACTATCGGCCGACGAAAAATCGATGGTCTGCGCCTAGTCTAAAGAGGATTGCGATTCGATTCAACATTCGATCTGAGTCACGTTTACGATCGGAAGACGAATCGGGTGTTTTGAGTAGGATACCTTTATTAAGATCACTTAATTAGGCACTGAACTGACATAATTTATATCAAGAAGTCCTCTGGTTTAATAGGAAATATTCGATAACGTGAAATTGATTCCCAGAATCGAATCGCATAAGTTTTGAATGGAATCCTGGGAAATCGATTATTTCAATTCAAAAGACATTCGACGAATTTCTGTAGCGCCGAGCAGGTACCTACTGTAAATTAGGGGACTAAATTGGCCAACATTATAGGGCAATGCTTAGTTCCGAATAAATAAATTAACAAATTGAAACGGGTTGAAAAAGTACAGAATAATAAAATTTATTATAAGTAGGTACCATTATAACATTAACTTAAAATGACTTAAAAATTAAATTTAAAAATTACTCTCATACAGGAGGTACCTCCCTTGCCGCAGGCGCGGCGGTTGAAAAAGTATGTTTTTGTTTTGTTCTTCTGATTAATTTCGTTGCGGGTCCGATGACAGTTCAACTTTCTTCCGGGACAAACTTGACCTTCACTGGTTGGGTTTTTATGGCGGTCAAGCTGTAGATACTGGCTACACAGGAGTTGCAGCGGTGGGAACGAGAAGACGGAATAGTCCCGTATCAATTCTAGACTATAGAAAAAATGTGTGTGCATAATTTACGTTTCTAAACATTATAAGTATATTCAAATTCATTCAGTTTTTTAATGTTATTTGTATTTATTTGCATTACTTGGAATTTATGCAACGTTATAATGTCTAAAAACTATTGGACCAATCTGAAATTTTGCTCCCAACACTTTTTTCGTAAATATCCAGGATCTACAGCTTAAATGTCAATGAAACTAAACTCGTGAAGGTTGAGTATGCCCATGGGATTGACCGTCTTGCAACCCACAACGTTATAGGACACGGAACGTGTTGTTAAGTATCCATTCATAACGTCTATATTTATCCCATGAGTATCCATGGCTAAAGGGACCCTTTGCAATGAAATAAAAATACCTAAATTTGTACAGATCGAATCGAGATTGAATCAGAAATGAGGAGATCCGTAAACGAACTAAAGTCGCTGACATAGCCCGATGGATTAGCAAGCTGAAGTGGCAATGGGCAGGGCACTAGTACGCAGAACTGACGGCCGATGGGGCAGCAAGGTTCTGGAATGGAGGCCGCGTACCGGAAAACGCAGCGTGAGACGTCCACCTACAAGGTGGACTGACGACATCTAAAAGTAGCGCGGAAGCACTGGACGCAGGCCGCTACCAATCGATCAACATGGAAAGCATTGGGAGCCTATGTTCAGCAGTGGACCTCCTATGGCTGAAATGATGATGATGATGAAATTTGTAGAAAAGCAAAGATTGTAATTACAAATCCAGCGTCTTGGCCTTCGTCGTGATATAATATTTAGGCTTAGTGGGACCCTATCGCAATGGGCATCGCAAATGTGGCAGGGAGATACTGCTCATTCCACTTGTTTTTCTTTCTTTTCTTGTACCTACATTCTCTTTTGTTTTAAAATACCTAATTGTTTTTGTATTATCTCCCAAAATAAATTTCTTTCTTTCAAGAAAAACATTTCAATCTAAAAAAGATTTCGATGAAAACTAAAGCAAAGGCGTTCCAATAAACCGCCAACCACTTTAATTGTACCCCGAACTTCGCCAAGGGTTCACGCCTGCTTTTTGAGGGTACTTCGATACCCAGAGCAACGGTCAATTGACTTTGAAACTAGAATCCGATCGCTCTCCCGAACTCTTGAGATTGGAGGAGAGCATACGCCGAGCTGCCTAAGGAAGTTTTTAGGGATCGAACTTAGAAAGGTATTGTTTTAGACGTGGAAGGGTTAACCAACATTTGGTCAGTATGTTTGAAAGGTCAGAAGTGGTTTTTGAAAATACATATTGCGGTGCATATTACCGTACCTAGTGAGTTTAAAATTGTCTTGCCGTTGCCTCAAACTTTTTGTTTGAAAATGTAGAAAATTATTATTGAGATTTCATTGTTGGCGCACTTGAAGCTAAACATCGTTGGGTTTTATGCAGTTGTAATTGGGTTGAGTTTGCAATAAAAATGTAAAGTCAGATGTGTTGTCGTCTGTACAAAAGGTAAATCAACTATAAAATCAAGTAATCACTAATATCACAAAATATAACAGAAGACAAACTCCATACTAAACGCACTCGAGCCACGCACACATAGACACCGCTCTAGCAAGACTGTCTTGGACGAATGCAAGCGCGACGTGGCGCGACAGACGTTCGCCACACGTTCGCTGTGGTTCGCTTGAGTCACGCGCCGGTCAACCGCCTGTGATATTATTTTGTTTTGCGAAATTAACGAAAATGAGTGAACAGAAAAAGTCGTATTATAATTGTTCGGTATTTGGTTGCTTAAACTCATCATTAAATACCGAATTTTAATTTTTTAAATCACCAGTTGATTCGGGGAGGTAAGTAAGTTATTTATTTGAATTTCAATTGAAATTGAAAGCCAACTCAATTATTAGGAATATCGAATTGTTTTAGAGAGGTTTTATGAATTATTGGATAACTAGCTTTTGCCCGCGACTTCACCCGCGTGAAATTCAGTTTGTCACAGATCGTCATAAATTATAGCCTATATGTTATTTTGGGTTATAAACAATAATACTGTAAAGTTACATCAAAATCCGTTCAGTAGTTTTTGCGTGAAAGAGCAACAAACATCCAGACATCCAAACTTTCGCATTTATAATATTAGTTGGATAATAGTGTCAACCACTTAACTAAATACTACTTCCTTCTCGTGTATTTGTTTGCAAACTATTACTATAATAACGTACTAAATATAAATAAGTATACGTGGATATCTGTTATTGTCTTTCTTGCATAGTATTAAGAGTAACATTTTTCTATCATAACGAAATAAACGCAACACATGACAAGACAACCCTAGCGCGACGGCCGAGCGTGCGAGCGAGAGAGGTATGCAAAGCGAGGTACATACATGAGTTTACCTTCTGTTATATTTTGTGCTAATATTTACTAGACTTACTTAGAATACATGGATTTGTACTTCATTTGTCCACTCTTCCTCCAGGTTACTTTAGGCAAAAGGCCTTTTGGCCGATATCCTGGCACTAAAGGCTTTACTTAACACACCAGCCGCCACGTTAGTCACACACAATGAATTTATTGTCGCCCTCTAACGCTCAAAGGCGAGCTGTTCTCTGTTCACAGAACGTATTTTCTTTGACTTTAACTGCAGCATAAAACTAGCCAGCTTTTGCTTAAGAAATGATATTTTATCTCCAGAAATGTATTATTATACTTAGGGCCGGTTTCCACCAAGGCAGAGCGGAGCAGAGAAGACGTGTTTTGAATAACCAATCATCATCAGATCTCATTATTTCCACATCTCTACTCCGCTCCGCTTCGGTGAAAATGGATCGAGCGGAGAAGAGCGGAGAAGTGTCGGAGGGATGTTTCCTGGGTAAAAAAGCAAGAGTTTTTATTAGTCCGTCAGTTAGCTTATCAAAAACTGCTCGACACGTATTTTTCACCTTTTAAAACTAATGAAAATGTAAAGAGATAAAGCGTGCCAAAGTTCTAAAGTAAAGGCCCGTGACGTCAGTGAGTGCGTAAAAGTGCAGCACTTTGTGACGTCACTCGGAACTTCAACGCACTATAACTTTGTAATTATTTGTTTGATTGACAATTCAAAATATACGTGTCCAATATTTTTTTAAATTCAAATTAACGGACTAAAAATCTTTTTTAGGAAACTAGCCTATTTGAGGTTTTTCATAGATAACAATAAACTGATAGCTGGCAGCTCTCACATCTCTCCTCTTCTCACTTCTCCGCTCCGCTTTGATGGGAATAGCCTGTCAGCTTCCCCGCACATCTCCTCTCCGCTCTGCTCTACCTTGGTGGAAACCGGGCCTTAGTCCAAGCCGTAAGGTAACCCAATTACCGGTTCCCACGCGACCAGGCGGCAATAAATTAAAGCGATTGCACAAAAACCGTTCATATTTCTTGTGGGATTAAGACGACAGTATTTTTCCTGGTTCCTAATAGATAAAAGAAGGCATTAGCACTTTTCACATCCACATTCGGACCTTTAGTAATTATGGACTCTATTTCCTTAGTCCCGATAAACCTATTTTTTTCGGACGAAATAGAATTAATGTTCGATTCATCACATGGACTTAATTGATTTTATAGTGATAGTTAATGAGTAACTGCGATAAAGCGCTACCAAAAGTCGCCGTGGGCGAGGGGCCTAAGAAGTATGCATCAATATAAAAATCGGAGCATGTTAAAAATATAATATTCTTGAAAAAGGCCTTATAAAGTATAGTACCCATACCTGAAAAAAATAATTTTACGCTAACCAAATCTCGAATAGCTATAAAAATAAAAGTAAGTATTGTCGTGCTCCCAAGAAACTTAAAGTAAAAAGTATTTGTAGCACCAACTTGGGCGAAGTAAACCCGATGCAAAGTTTGCCAGGTGCAGATATATTGAGGAATGTGCAAGTTTCCCAGAAGATTCCTTTAGATATTTATTTTGTAAGCAACGTAAGCTTCGGAGCTGGCAACTGAATCGAATTCGAAAGACTAATTAATTAATTCTTAGAATTGAAACGTAGAGTTGAGCAATCACTAAGGCGTAAATAAAGATTTTAAATATTAGAGAATTAAACCTTACTTTAGACGTTAATTAGATAAAGTAGGTAATAATCATCGAACCATGTCATTTTAAATTTTATGTTAAGCTAAAGCATTTTTTAATCTTTATTTTCATTTCGTTGGACAATTTGATTTTCTAATTTTATAGTAAGTTATTTTTACAAAAAAATAATATACGTAATGAGAGACTATTCAACAGAAGTATCAAAGAAAAATCACTGTAAACCAATTAAACTATTACTTAATAAGCTAAAAAATAAAATTAATAGAATACCAAAACCACAAGATTCTGAAGAAATGCAAGTAGGTACGTACAATCTGATTTCAAAAATGTTTGTCTCGAAGCGCTGGTAGGGCAAAAAAAGAATGAGACATGTATAGGCTCCTTAAAAGCATTTGACGATTTGTAAGTACTAATTTAATTAGTCTAAACAAATAAAGATAATTTTATAGTTAAAATTTTGATTTTTAAGGTTATTTCCATATCATATTATTACATTTACATGTCTTTTGTCGTTGATTCAATGTGGAATTTGATTTAATTTGGTATACCTACCAAAGTTAAACAAAAATAAGCTTTAAAGCGTAAGCCTGTATGATCTGGTATTACTAAGTACTCTAGTGTATTAAGGAACGTGATGCCTCCGAGCCCTCCATTTTGTAAATTACCTTCTCAACATCACTTAAATAAACAGGGTGTGAGTTTTGAAAGCGAATGGTATCAATAAAACTTTCCTTCTGATATCGTGAGCGTGAAAGCCGAAATGAAGGTATAGTCCGCTCCG
This sequence comes from Ostrinia nubilalis, assembly GCF_963855985.1. Taxonomy (NCBI): domain Eukaryota; kingdom Metazoa; phylum Arthropoda; class Insecta; order Lepidoptera; family Crambidae; genus Ostrinia; species Ostrinia nubilalis. Next base: position 2,712,557 of record NC_087101.1, read on the forward strand.
TTAAAACTTAGCGATTGAGTACTTGACATTACAGTCAATAAAATTTACAGCTGTCAAAACGCACCTGTATGCATCTGTAGATCGGTGTGCGTACCGTGAGTTTACATTGGTCGTACCTACTCACTAGCGACTGCATAATAAATTTCATGAATGAATGTACATGGCTACTTTTGAGAACTAAAATCATGAGTTTTTTGTACGCACTCACTTGCGGGTGCGTTTTGTTTGTATAAACTCTTGGTAAAGCTACTGTAAGTATAGCAATTCTGAGTTTTGACATTATGCGAACGTTTACTAACATTTATTGATTTCAAAAGTGTTGAGTTTATTGAATTGGCAGTACTTACCGAGCTGCGTGTGTAGTTCTCGCAGAAGCATTTTTTCTGCAAACAAAAGAGCAAAACAATATTAATAACTAGCTATCCGCCCGCGGCTTCGCCCGCGTGGAATTTTGTCTGTCACAGAAAAACAATATCGCGCGCGTATTTGCTCACCGTTTAGACCTACCCTGGACTACGACAAATATTTTAAAACCAAAATCAGCTCAATCGGCCCAGCCGTTCTCGAGTTTTAATCAGACTAACGAACATCAATACATTTTTATTTATACAGATTCTAATAAAACGCAGAGAGTAGCTTTCCACAGACTAATCTTTTTATTTCTTTTTTAGTCATAGATAAATACAATAGACCAAATGCATAGACAACTGTCTTATTATGTAATAGGATATTTTGATATCAATGAATACTAATACCACCACTTAGCAAAATAATCCAAAAACACTAATAAACTTTGAAACTACAATTCTACTTTAAATTCACAATGCCTAATTTTCTTATAAATTCGGTATGTTTAACTTTACAAAAACTTTTTGTAAGTACATCAGCTGGCATTTCTTTAGTGTTTAGATATGCAATCTCTATCAAATTATTTTGAACAGCTTCTCTAATAAAATGAAACCTCACATCTATATGTTTACTTCTTCTATGGTACATACAATTTTCAGTAAGTTTTTTAGCACTCTGGTTATCATTGTATAACAGAACAGGTAAATTTTTTCTATTGAGAAGTTCATATAAAAGGTTCTTTAGAAAAATAGCTTCTTTACTAGCCTCGCAGACAGCCATATATTCGGCTTCTGTACTAGATAATGCAACTGTCTGCTGCTTTCTACATTCATGAGAAACTACACATCCAGAGTACATAAAGCAATATCCTGTATAGGACCTTCTGTCTACTGCATCTGAAGCCCAATCGGCATCTACATATCCAATTATATCTAAGTTATCTTTAACATACATCAAACCATAAGATTTTGTAGCATTTAAATATCTTAAAACTCGCTTGGCATGTTTCCAATGCGTTTGGTTGTTACAATTGTTAAATTGGCTCAAGTAGCTAACACAAAAAGATATATCAGGCCTTGTTAGAACTGAGAGGTACATGAGACTTCCTATCAATTGCTGATAAGGATAATTACTTGTCTCATTTTTGCCTTTTTCAAGTTTTAAATTTACTTCCATAGGAGTTTCTACGCTTGTACAGTTTTCCATATTAAATTTACAAAGCAAATGTTCTATAAATTGTCTCTGATCTACATAAATCCTATCTTTTTCAATCTGAACATTCATGCCTAAGCATTTCTTTAGTTGACCTAAGTCTTTTAATTTAAAATGTGCACTTAATTCCTTTTTCAGATAATCTACTTCTTTGTTACAATTCGAAAATATGAAAAAATCATCTACAAATAGAGCAATAAAAGTTTTCTCATCTCCTGACACTTTTACAAATAAACAAGGTTCATAATCTGACTTTTTATAATTGAGACTTTGCAGACATGAATCAACTTTTATATACCATGCCCTTGCTGATTGTTTTAGTCCATAAATGGCCCTTTTTAACTTTAGAACTTTACATTTATTATCCTCACATTTTAAATTCTCTGGTAATTGCATATACACAGTTTCATCTAATTGGCCATTTAAGAAAGCTGTTACTACATCTAAATGGGTAATGGTCAAGTTCAAGTTAGCACTAATAGCAAACAACAATTTTAAAGTGGAATATTTTAGCACAGGTGAAAAGGTCTCTTTGTAATCAATACCTTCCTTTTGGGTAAAGCCTTTTGCCACCAATCTGGCTCTATACCTCACAGTGTTGTCGCTATTTAGCTTCTTCTTGTAGACCCACTTGCACTGCACGGCTTTCACATCATTGGGTTTATCTACAAGTTCCCAAGCTTCATTATCATGGAATGACTGCAACTCTTCATTCATTGCTTCAGACCATTGTTCTTTCTCTGCACCACTCATGACATCCTCATAGGTAAGGTTTTCTGATCCAACATCTTCATGATTAGGCATACATACATTGCTGTACCCAAATCTCTCTGGCGGCTTTCGTACACGCTTCTGTGTAACAGGTTCTACAGGTTCTACATCACAGGATTCAAGATCTTCGTCTGATAAGCTGTTGTAGTCTGTGCTGCAGGAGCTTGTTGAATCTTCCTCTGGTACGTATGTATTATCATTGTCGGGTGGATCTACAGAGTCTGATGATAACTTAGATCTGTCTTCTACCTTTTTCTCCTCCACCACTGCTGGTACTGTCTCTGAGTTGTTGCAATTGGTTTCTATTATAATCACATCTCTGCTTGTTGTGAAGCTTTGTGATACCGGGTTAAATAATCTAAACCCCTTGGTATTCTCAGCATAACCCAGAAGTATATGCTTTTCCGCCTTCTTGTCCCACTTCGTCCTTTTTATTTTAGGGACGTGAACCATGGCAGCGCTCCCAAATACGCGTACGTGGCTGACGTCTGGCTTTCTGCCCGTCCATAGCTCATACGGTGTTGCTTTCAATCCTGCTGCTAACGTTCTGTTTCGGAGATATACTGTGGTATTAACTGCCTCAGCCCAAAATTTCTTGTCTAGGTTAGCATCGAATAACAAGCACCGAGCTCTCTCTACCACCGTTCTATTTAGGCGCTCACACATGCCATTCTGCTCTGGCGTATATAATGCACTTCTTCCTTCTTCAAAAGACTTTCCATATCTGAAGAACAAAATTCTCCGCCGTTGTCTGTCCGTAGTACCTTGATGTGCTTTCCTGTCTGCCTCTCTACTTTGGCTTTAAATTCTTTGAAGCACACCAACACCTCGCTCTTTGACTTAAGAAAGTAGACGAATGCCATTCTGCTGTAGTCGTCGGATTAGTCTTTTGATGCACTATCCCGGCCTTCTTCAAAAGACTTTCCATATCTGAAGAACAAAATTCTCCGCCGTTGTCTGTCCGTAGTACCTTGATGTGCTTTCCTGTCTGCCTCTCTACTTTGGCTTTAAATTCTTTGAAGCACACCAACACCTCGCTCTTTGACTTAAGAAAGTAGACGAATGCCATTCTGCTGTAGTCGTCGACAAATAGGAGAAAATACCTTGACTTTCCTATTGAGACCGTCTCCATGGGGCCGCAAACGTCCGCATGAACCACCTCCAACACACTCTCACATCTGGAACCTCTGTGTGAGAAGGGTAGTCTCGCCAATTTCCCTTCACAACATGTGACACACTGGGACTTGTCAACTTCTGCCTTGTCGGGGTAAGAAATACCTTTTACAGCGCCATTCTTCATTCTGTTCAGATCCTTACTGTTGATGTGGCCCAACCTTCTATGCCATAGCATACTGGTTTCTTGCACTGCTGAGCCAGCCAATAGACATGTTTGTTTTATGTCTAATTTATACACTCCATTTGTCAAAACTGCTTTGCCGACAAGTACACCTCTGCTGTTTATTATCTCGCAGCCATTGTCTTCAAAGATCACTTTGTTTCCATTTCGTATCAACTCACTAACCGATAGGAGATTTGTAGTGAGGTTAGGAATGCATAAAACATTTTTCACAGTAATGTCGAACTCTGAATCTGCTACTACTGTTGTCAACTTCGTATTTCCTGAGCATAATACTGGTACTGTTGTTTCATTTGCTACTACAATCTGCTTCATGACTGGATCGGGCGATATATCAAACAGACGTTCTTTATCGGATATCATATGTGCGCTAGCACCGGAATCGACATACCAATCGGTTTTCTTGTATGTTGAGTTCAAGAAAAACGCACTGAACACTGTACTTTCCTTTTCTTTGTTATTAGTACACTGGTTTTTATAGTGTCCAAGCTGTTTGCATTTGTAACAGCGTATTGTTGTTTTGGTAGGTTTTGACATTGACGTTTTCGATTTTGACGTTTCTGCAGTGCTGCCAACTTGCTTTCTGCGCTGCTGCCAACCTTTCGATAAAAACGCACCATCCGTTCCAGTACTGCCAACTTCAGCACTCATATCCAGTAATTTTGATTTAATGGCGTCCGTACTAATTGTCATCCCGGAATGTTCGATGGCCATAATCATCGGGGTGAGTTTCTCCGTCAATCCAGCCAACAATAAACATCCCACCCACTCATCAGTAATGGAAAATCCAGTTCCTCTTAATTTCTGAGCTGTTTCTACTATTTGTGTCACGTATGAGGTCATAGTTTCGCTGTCTTCTAATCGGATTGAAATTAGATGTCGCAACAAACTGATTTTTCTTTGAAATCCGGAATTATCGAAGAGTGATTTCAGGCGTTTCCACACATCCTGGACAGTTTTCTCATTCTTGATATGGACGTAAAGTGATGAATCGATCGTCATTATGAGTTTGGCTTTTGCTTTTAGGTAATCTGCATCAGGAACTTCATCAGGATCGGTTTTATTTATGTCCACTTCTTCGAGAATTAGAAAATTTTCCGCTGCGAATGCCCACTCATCATAATTCTCGCGGCCCTTGAGTTTCGGTACGTTGACGATATAACTGCCGGCCATTGTTCAAAAACTTGCAACGTAATGTTCAGTCTTACACACCGCACAGTTTTTAATCTGAACTGATTTCGACGACACAAACAGTTAATAAAGTTTTTCACTACTGATTTCTGGATTTTGTACACTTTTACTAATTTTAAACAGCAAAAAATGTGTCTGGGCCCATAACCTAATAAAACGCAGAGAGTAGCTTTCCACAGACTAATCTTTTTATTTCTTTTTTAGTCATAGATAAATACAATAGACCAAATGCATAGACAACTGTCTTATTATGTAATAGGATATTTTGATATCAATGAATACTAATAGATTCTTACACCCTATAATATACTCTCATACCCTTAGTAAAATATTATAATTTTCATTATTCTATATCCAATAACAGTTTATTAACTATATTTATCAACAGACATTTATTTCTGCAAACGACTGTACCAAGTTTTTCAAAGGAACGGTAAAATTAAGATGTCTAAAGACATTTCCATTGAAATCGCGAGATAAAGGCAAGAGTTAGAGGCGCGATTCTGAGAGAGATCAAATACATTAATTCCGAAATTTCTTCGTTTGTAGCATGAAAGAGTCCATTTAGTTATTAGAAAGTATAAGCGTGTTTAAAACTTAATATCGTAAAGTGTAAAGTATCATTTAGTTTTCGTTTAATCTTTTACTTTAGAAAATGAAGCTATAGGAATTAAGTAATGTCAAAGTAAGTACGAGTATCTATAACAATAAGAAAATGTAGGCTCTGCTATTAAATAAGTTTCCCTTTACCGTTTTTTGGGTCGCAGACAGCAAATATTCATGTTTTGTATATAAAATGAGAAAAATAATGGTAATTAAATAAGGTTAGTAGGGGTCATGGTGCATGCCGATTCAGCAGTAGATGGCGTCAGGATGAAACAAACGAATATTAATAAGATATTTATTAAATTGAAGATTTTATGTGATATGAATTGAATGACGTAACTTCAAAGGCTGTCTTCTTCATTGAATCTGTTCAAATTTTCGTTTGCATTCTCCACAAGCATTGCAAACCCTCTGAGAATTTCCTTTGACAGATCTGTAAAAAATATTCCCCGAAAATGATGACGATATAATTCTCTAACTAAATTTCCTTGAAGGCCGGCTGACACTTCATTTTCTGTCAATTTGTGTGCCCATTCTTTATGGGCCCGTTCTAATCTTATTCATTGCCGGTTCCGTACGGATATTTTGCATGGGACGGGGATGTTTGCCTCAGGGAAATGGGAGAGTGGGAAGCCATTTTTTATTTTCAGACACCGGTGGGAGATGGCCTTTTGGTTGATCTTGTAGCCTGGAGCTTATGGGTATGCTTTCGTTGATTAATTTTCAATATTGTTTTCTTTAACAATAATTTGTACATAATAATACCTACTTAGTCCCATTAACCACTCGTGGCAAGCTAACGCCCGTATTCACAAACATTACTATGAGGTCTCACAGTGCGCATGGACGCTTAGGGTGACACACGAACCAATCACACAGCTCTATTCAACGCTGTGTGTTCGATTTGCTGCTTCACTTAAGCAAGCATCGTTTATGAATACGGGAGTAAATATGCTGGTTATGAGTTGGTTCAACACAATAGTCCAGTGGCACGACGGTGTTCGAACCCACGTTCCTCGGATCTGACCCGACACTGGTACCATTATGCTATTGTCCCTTCTATTTTGAATTAAGACTAAAGAATTTCTGTTACTTAGGTATTCTAGTAAATTAAAACTAACCTCGTGTCAGACAGAAAGTAACAATAAAAGTTATCTGTTTGGTAGTAATCTGTTTGGTTTTTAGACATAAATTTGAGGCTGAAATAAACCCCATTGTACAATAAAGCAGTCAATTTCACGCTTTAAAGAATACGACCAAAAATGTCGCTGAAAATATATTCAAAATGTATTTGTTACACAATTCGATTGAGATTTGATATTCAAAAGCTTCAAACACTTTTCACTTTCAGACACCTAATAATTTACCGCTGTTATCTGGTACTTGAGTTGTTACGATCTAGTTGTTAACGACGGCAATTCTCAGAATCCTAAGTTACTTGTCTTAAAAGCGATTTTCAACCGGCAAATTACTTTTATCTGAACGATAAAATAGTCGTTTATTATTTTCTATAAGAAAACCTGTTATTACATTAAATGTAATAAACTTAAAAAATGCTGTCCGAGGATTGAAATATGAGCCTCTCAGGTATGATTCTATTATAGTGAAATACTTATATTAAATCTAATTATATTCCTAACCTAATCTAATTCCAATCCAATAAGACTGATTATTATTTATGATTTTGAGCACAACATGCCTCATGCATGGTAACTACTAAAAGATAGATATTATACATATTACACATACGAGTATTTCAATATAAACAACACTTTAAACGTGTAAACCCTTCACATATACAAATAAACATTCCGAACTCAACTATTTGTACATGTCGCCCATTTGCGACGACACTGTGACATCTCGACATATAGGATTTTTTGTTTTACCGAAATTCTGAACCGCGATCTTGCGTTCTTTTATCTCCAAAAACAGGGTATTTGTTACTCCAAAAACAACAATACTATGAGAGAAAGAGACAAAATATTACGTTATAGCGCTGGCTCGTTCGGCGATCTAGTTGGCTTCGACACTGTGACAGTTCAGTTGCCACCTGCGCTTTGAGATGTGAGGTGCTCTTCGTTTTTAAGAAAAACGTGACATCTCGAGGATACCGCGGTATTGATGACAAAGGTAAGTTTTTAAAATATTTTTATTTTATTCGACAATGTGGCACGTCATACTTATCACAGTGTTCTTCTAAAACAAAAAGCAAAGTAAAAGATAAATAATTTATATGTCACGTTATTCTTGTAAGAAAATCGAAGTATCATCGGGACATCTTAACTAGTAACGTTGTAGATGATGAAAATTTTTCCTATATTGGAAATATGTTGTAGGTCATTTGTTGATGTTCTGTTATTGCAGAATACATGTTATTGAAATTGAATGGTATATCTACTTGTCACGTTGTATACGCTAAACAGTAATACTAAACTCCAGATATCATTACACTAGCAATGCAAAAAAGCAAAGGTTAACATTTGTGGCGATGCATTGCCTGAAGGAATTCCACAACCTAATCCGACAACATGACTAACAGCGCTATGCGAGCGCTGTGAAAGGGTCTCTTTGAGCTACAATAACGTCGGAACTAATATGAGTAGATATAGACTGATAAACATACATTCGTTTTGAAGAATAGTTCAAATACTAGAAATACAGTGCAAATAAAACATACTTATACAACTGTCTGTTTTTACAGACACAACAAGCAAAATATTTTATATTATCATACAATAGCCTTAGATTAGGTTAATCTAAGACTATAGCTAACAAAATTATCTATTAGTAGAAGTATGCTAGAATAGCAATGCGTTGGATGACCCCAGATATATATTTATTTATTATTATGTAATTATTCAATGTTACTTAGCTGTATTGGCTATGTTTTGCTTTCTGCAAAAAAAGGTATTTTAATGTTTTAATATAATTACAGATCATCAGCAATTGATGGAATTTTATCGCATCTTGCCCAAATTTACTTTGGCGGGTGCAACATTGTTTTGTATAATAATATTGCAATAGGTATAACTATTGCAGAAAAACTACGCCAATAAAATGGCTACATTATTTATAAAATAATAGTGGTTGTTATTTTTCACTATTAATACATTATTTAAATATCTTTTATAAATTTAATTTTAAATAAGTATAAAAAATTAAAAGACCCTAAAAGTACCAAAATGTCGCTTTTTTGCCATTTTATGCGCCGGAGACGGCGATTTTTGCGTTGATAGTTTTAGGATTAAATTGTCATAACTAGTCTGTTAAAAAACATCTATTTACTAACCTAGTAGGTACCTACAATTTTTTTTTCTGCATACATACATACTTAGTACAGTTTCTCTTACTGTGTTTTTTTGTAGTAGTTTACGAGGTTTTACTTTTGAGAGTTTTTCGTTTATTTTGATAAGTATTAGGTTTTAGAATAAGAAAACTTAATGTGAACTTAAATATTGTATGTCTACTTAGATAATATTTTTATAAGTGAAATTTAACATGGCAAAGCGAAATATTCGCCTGTTCCAATAATTACCTCATTTTTACTGATCGTAATGTTAGTAAAATAAAAAAAAATTTTTCAAGATCAACGTTTTATCTAAATAATGACTTATATAAATATTTTTTTTTATATCATCTACAACGTGACAACTGAACTTGCCATCTTCAAAATATTATTTTTTACTAGAATAACGTGATAAGTTGTCTCTTTTTTTTTCAATCGCTATAATTTCATCAATTTATACGCAAAGTTATGTCTTACTATAAATATTTAACCTATATATGCCCAGAACTATTTAGGTCCCAGATTTTTATGTAATTTGGCATATTTACTCTATATAGGCCCAGAATCATGAACCAAGATGAGTTTTTGGATTTCAGGATTTGGAACTATTTTTTTTTTCAGTCGGTCGAAAACGACCGCCTGGGCATATATGAGACTAGAATGTAGATGTTCATAGTATAAAGTGTTTTCAAATAATAGTCGTATTTTTATTATAGAATTAGTTTACAAATTTGAACAGAATATAGCAAATAGTGTATAATAATCATATTTGGTTTATTTAGGAACTTGAATAATAATACAGGTAGTACAATTTAGGCTGCAAAGCATTTGCCATGGAGATTTACACCACACTTCTGCATTTCTTCACAGTTATGTGTTTGCATACTGCACAATTTCTACGAATCTGACTGGTGAGGATCAATCAAATGCTCAGCACCATATCGCCTTACACTTAGTGGTATATTAGACGGCACTGGGCGTGTTGAAGGTAGACTGAGTTCAAGGAGATCCATATTTTGGAAGCAAATTTCTAGCAATTTATTTTCGAACTTCCAGATTTATTATTGACGGTGACATCAATCAACCATGTCAAAAACATTAGAACCATTTTTTTCCTTTCCATCAATAACTTTGCCATAATAGTGAGATCACTTGGAGCATCTGTAGACGCTTTGAAGTTTCGAAGGTAAATTGCTAGAAATTCGCTTCTTACAAATGGATCTCCTCGAACTCAGCCTGGACCTTCAACACGCCCAGTGCCCTCTAATATACCTCTAAAAGGCAGTATGGTGCTGAGCATTTGATCCTCACCAGTCAGAATCGTAGAAATTGTGCTTTATGCAAAAACAAAGTGTTTTGCAGAATTTCGTGCCTAAATAATTGTACTAAGTGTGTAATTATTCAAGGTCCTAAATTAACCAAATAACATTATTTTACACTATTTGCTATAATTTTATGAAAGTATAAACTAATTATATAATAAACACGACTTTTATTTGAAATACTTTATACTATGAAAATCTACATTCTGGTCTCATATATGCCCATGCGGTCGTTTTCGACCAACTGAACTTTTTCAAAAAATAACAAAGCACATATTTATATTTTCACAACACTTCTTAGTTTTTTACCTTGGAAATATGTTCATTTCAATATTTCAATCGCAATAATCGTTTAAAACAGAATACATAAAATAATATTTACATTTTTGTAAGACTGGGTGCACTAATTTCAACAACAAAAAAATCTGTGAAATTCAATTTCAAATTCGAAAAAAAGTGGCGGCGAATGATCTTAGTAACTGTTATATTTGATTAGGAAGTTCTTTCAACATTATATTTATAGCGCTAAAACAGAAAACAAACGTACAGTTTTTTTGTAATTGGCATCGCAAGAGAACATGTACTATTAGGTCGTTTTCGTGCCTCTGGGCATATATGGGTTAAATTCATTAATAGTTAATCTTTAAACGTTTCATACACAATTAGGTAATCCTAACCTTATTTTAAGAGTTATGGTCATTCAAAAGTTTAAAAGTCGATTTCTGTAAAACCACTGTTTTTGATATATCACAGTGTCGTCGCAAATGGACGATGTGCTCGTCACACAAAAGCCCCTTAGTGTATTCAAACCCGCGACCGCGAGCCATCGAGTGCAAACCACTAAACAGGGTGTCGTCAAATTTCTATACAAATATCCGAATATTTCCTGCACAAGCACAAACCACGTTTGAGTTAAGCTTTGTACTCACTCGTGGGAAATGACACGAGTCATGATATGAAATGTTAGGAAAATAATAGCTTTCCCTACCGCTACTTCTAGATAACATTAACTGGCGTTAGAAGTGGCTGAAGAAATGTACACAATACACTTTTTTCACAAAGATGCAATTGATAAAATTAAAGAGGCCGGAATAAGCGTATCCACAGTATCTCTAGTATTTTTTAAAGATGAGACTGACTTTTTGTGTCTAATGTGTTCTAATTCTTATAAAAACACAACATGATGTTTTCAAAAATACGTCACGCATGACTTCGACTAACATACCTAGCGACACGCGTCATGTGCCCCTAGTGTACACTAAGCTTTACACACGGATATTTTAGCTGAATTTTGACTAACCGAAAAATGTATTGAAAGCGTGCACGAACTTTATTTCAAAGCCCAAAGCTCAAAACTGAAGCTCACATTCATCGAGGAGCTTTGTGGAAGAGAGCAATTCAAAATGACCCCAAAAAAACTAGCAAGTCGCCTTTGGCTTCACATGCTTTGTTTGTTAGCCGCTTTTATTTTACCAGAAGAGAAGAAAGTTAATAACTGAACCAGTAAAAAACCAGCTAATTAATTGAAATTATGAACGCATCAATCTTATGAAATCCTTCTAAAGCTTTGAAGAAAAACCACAGCGTTACCAGACTGACGTACGCAAAACTGACGGCCGATGGGGCAGCAAGGTTCTGGAGTGGAGGCCACGTACCGGAAAACGCAACATAGGACGTCCACCCACAAGGTGGACCGATGAAATCGCAAAGGTAGCAGGAAGGCGCTGGACGTAGGCCGCTACCAACCGGGCGACATGGAAATCTTTGGGGGTTCAGCAGTGGACGTCCTATGGTTGAGATGGTGGTGGTTACCGGTGTCACAAACCACTTAAAGGCAGTGTTTTTCAATATTCTGTCAGATATGTTTTAGGCCGAAAAATAAAATACCTCACAGTGAAAGAATTCTTGAAACGGAGCGTAAATTAAAAAGTTTGCATGTCAGCATCAATGCCTTTTCTCATTTCCGGCGATTGTCAACGTAATGGTTTACTTTTACCACGAATGTTCTTTGTCCATGATTTTTAGGTACGAAATTCCAAATACGAGTGATTCGTTACAGGATTCTCAGAATTACCTTTAAAAAGGATGGATTGTTTTTGTAAAACAATGATGGCGAAGAACCGTATGTGATATTTTGTAATTTGAATGTTTCTTTAGATTTCCAAAATTGTTTTGTGTACCCAGAGGCAGCATTAACCTGTGTTGAAAATAATACATATTACGCCCGTATCCACAATCGATGCTTGCTTAAGTGAAGCAGCAAATCGAACGCACAGCGTTGAATAGAGCTCTGGCTCACTGATTGGTTCGTTTGTCACCCTGTGCGTCCACGCGCACTGTGAGACCTCATAGTAATGTTTATGAATACTGGCGATAGACTCATAGACTATCCTATATTATAAATCGATATCCTAGCTTACAAACATACTTGTCTGACAATATAATTTAAAGCGGGCGAAGGCGCGGGTAAAAGCTAATGTTTATAGTTACTTAAAGACACAATGTGCTACGAAAAAGAAAAGGAGAAATCCGTAACCGCTTATCACATTCTGATGATGAAAGATATAATGGGCAGATTTATGTACCATCCTAGACTGCATCCCATTTAACATAAGGTGCGATTTTGGTCAAATACCTACCTGCCTTGTTATGCAAAAAATAAATGGAATCTTCAAGTGGATCTTACCTGACCTTCGATGCAGTCGTTCGCCTTGGGGTGCCGGCAACCCTCGTCAATACTACACTTCTGGCTCCAGTGGTTTGCGGTATACGGTTCAATGAATGTAAAAGTGACAATATACGTGCGCGATACGGTACGGAGATAATTATAGTAAAATGACAGGAAGATAATGACAAGACTGACTGACGTGCTTCTGAATTGAATTTCGAAATCAATCTGACAGTTTACCAGCCAGTATTAAACAATGTTTTTTTCTATCTAATGAGACTGTATTAGGAAGAATGAAAAACTGAAATAGTGAGTGCATAGTATGAAACAAAGTCGCTTTCCGCTGTTTCTCCCGCGTTTTTTTTATAGATAGAGTGACTCAAGAGGAAGGTTTTTCGGTAGAAAACATGCATATAAATATCACAGAAAAGAAAAGCCGGGAAATGCCATTGCAACCGTTCGAAGCCGGGGCGGGTCGTTAGTTCATAAAATAAAAACATTTTAAAGACCTAATAAGGGTATCCCAAATAGGTAAGTTACTAAAAAAAATATGCCAAAGTGTACTAGATAAACTAATCAACTACTTAAAACCTCAAGAAAAGGAACCTCGTAAGGCTCATCTTACGGGCCTTTTATAAAAAAATATACCTACTATCTTGAAGCAATAAACAACTTATCATAGTAATCTGTGAAAAAAACTCAACTGTGCTTAATGATTTTGTCACCAATGAATCATTAAGCAGAAAGAGTCCCGGTGGAGTGGGCATTTTGTATTCTATTTGTGCTCGGCGACAAATATGGCCGCCCGACTATCAAAGGGAAGTTTGCCCATTATTCGGCTGACTGTACAGATGGGCTGTTGGCATCTAATAATTAAATGGCCTGGTGAGGAGGTGATAAGCCTACTTTAGTGAAGTACGGTGCATGTTCATGTAGATACTGAATCTCTACATTGCCAAGTCTAAATTGGTAATAAGACTTTTTGTGTTTTGAAAGTTGACGACTTTCTCTCTTTATAGAAACCATATTCATAAATTCGATAAGTTGGAACAAGACTAGGTATACGTTTTTGCTAGCGGCTTCACCAGCGTGAATTTCAATCCGTCACAGGCTGATTTTAGTGTCACGCGGACTGTCCGGTGCGGACCCGCTCCGCACGGCCAATCTGTATGAACTACTAGGGAGCGTTTTAGAGTAATGCGGTCCGGAGGAACCGCTCCGCTCCCTAGCAGTTTATACAGATCGGCTATGCGGAGCGATCCGCACTGACAGTCCGCGTGTCACTAAAACCAGCCACAGACTGACTACCGCACGCGTTTTCCTTTCAAAAACCGCGATAAAAACTATTTTATAGTTTTCCCAATGCAGTTCCTGAACTATGTCTATACTTATGTCTATACAAAATTTCATTGAAATGAGTTTAGTACGAGTAACATTATTTATGAAACTGAAGCTAAAATTTCAGCATATGCTTACGCCGCCTAATATTATTTTATAGGAACTCCAGCCCAAATCGTTGTTTTAGACTCAATTTCCGCCAGCCAGCCTGTTTACACAGTTACATTGCCAACTCCCCGATAATAATAAGTTATGTCCTTGAAGATAAACAAACTATAGCGAACTATAACAAACTATCGTTTAGCCGTAGTTGGGGATCTGATAGCGCTAACGACTGTTGTCACGTACGAGTTGCTGTATGTTTAGCTCAGTAAACACAATGGTTACGCAATGAATTCATTTTCAATACGTCCAGTTTTCGTTACCCTGGAAACAGGGAATTAAATTTGTTTTAATCAATCGACGTGTCGTTTCTGGGCCACGAGTAAGTAATGTAAATAGACCGTCGACACTTTGATCTGCTTATCCTTTAAGCTTTATTGAATTACCGAATTTTATTCATGGAGGGTGTAATATAGATCGTTTCATCCACGAAGACGCACCGCCAATCTTCTGCTAATGTTTGAGTGTTATCTGTGCACCCTAAAATATCATAATTGCACACGCACACTACAATAATGACGCTCGGATTGCTCGGATCAGACTCCCCGCACTTCGCGCTTCCCCCGACCAAAATTTGGTGGGGCGCGTCTTCGTGGATGAAACGATCTATACATAGTAAAAACTACTGGAGTGGGTAATGTTATATCTCTGAAAGTCTTCCTGGAGTTCCCTTTCGATCCTCAAACGGGAAATATCGTATCTTTTTTACCTGACTGCGCCAGAAGGAGGGTTATGTTTTTTCAATTTGTACCTTTAATGATTCAAGTTCGTAGCTTAATCAATCATAATGTCAATCAGACTGAATTAGGTGACTCTGAAACTATCAATTATGCTATCAGTAACATAGAATTCACTTTTCTAAAGGCAGTATAATAAAGAATATGTCTCAACCATCGTTGTGGCTAAGTCAATGAGAGACATTAATCATTCTCACTAAAAATGGATTTACATTCAAAATAAGTTTTATAGATTTTCGTTCCATTAAAGTATCTTATCAATAATGTTTTCACATGTCATTAAACATGATAAAATAATTAATCATTGAACATATTCCACCCAAACATTTTATAAATTCAGGCATCACGAGATAACGTTAAAAACTTCTACTAATTAAGATTTTGTATAACGATACAAACGCCTATACGGGAGCAACGGCAACGCGACATCAAGCAACATTGCAGTATCAAAGCAAACTTTTCTCATTATTCAGAGCAAAAGGTATGCGCATCCATTCGGTTCGGTTTGTCGATATTTTTATTGGAGCACCTTTTGTTTGAACGTATGCTGTTTCACGAGGGCAAAGAGCGCTCTGTCTGTGTATGCCTCTCCAATGCTTTTTTACTATGTTATACAATACTCGTACATCAGACCAAACATTTTGTTGCAAAATAAAACACTGGACGGTAACTATAACGTAACCGGTGTTATTTGTATTGATTTTGATATAATTTTGACGTTTGTTAAATGCAGACTTATTTTAACTTTGATAAACGTATAAAATATGTCAAACTCCATACAAAAATACCTATTATAGTTACGGTAAAAGTTAGGTAGTGCAACTAAACCTTATTAGGACTACAAAAGGGGCCACAGAATTTTCCTTGACGTCGGCTCTTCGTTCATTTCTCTAGATCTAGCCCAAAAATTAAGCTAAAGGTAATAGTGATCACCAGTTCTATAGCAGTCCACTTCTGCGATATAATCCTCCCGAACACTCACGATTTTAACCTGATTGGTTAAATCTAGCTTCTGTCAATGAATTTTCAGAAATCGTTACTCCAATTGAATGGTCTTATTTACTGTAGTCTGATGGTCTTTGGGATACAAAACGTTCAGCGATGAAGTGGTAGACGCAAGATGGCTTAATAAAGAGAAAACTTCTCTACAAACAACCTAAAATACCTAATGAAACTTAAGTAATTACTCATTAATGACCATTGTAACTTTCTTCGGAGTGAGAAACTATTTTGGCGTTCTTAAAACTTCTTAATTAGCTAAACTAGTTTGGTTCTACTTTTATCACTTTTATCGTATAAAGTTTTATTATTGTTATCCGCATACGAAAGTTCTTGACTGTAAGCAGATTTATGCATTTTTGAGTTTTATGTTTAACATTAATAATATTTTATAAGTATGTATAATTTAAAATAGGTACGTACTGACTGTGACATAAAAATATGTTTTGTTCGTTTTAGCCAAATGACGTCCACTGCTGGACAAAGGCCTCCCCGAAGATTTCTACAACGATCGGTCCTGCGCCGCCCGCATCCAGGCTCCTCCCGCGACCTTCATCAGATCGTCGGTCTAGCTAGTGGGGGGCCTGCCCACACTACGTCTTCCAACCCGTGGATAAAAATATGTATTTTCCAAGTATCTTTCATAATCTTTCTACATTGCCTTGTGTAGCGTCATTGTACGTTACAAGCTAATTTACTCCTCCTATTAATGTATCCTATGTGCATACAAAAAGTAACTAGACTCCTCGTCTATCAAGTCGATAAAAATCAGTAATCACAAAACATCGATATATCGAAACCCTTTCACATCTCTTACGTCTTCGTAACAATGCAAGTACCGCGGGCTGATAAACAAAACTACGAACAGAAGAATTCGCATTAGCAACTAGGAAATCAACTTACTCCAAGCAAACTAAGTTTGGAGCTCTTACAACTTCAGCGTCAAACTGCGGCTTGATTTCTTTTGTTTTATTACCTGTCTTGAATGAGCTGACAAACTTCTACATCACATGTGAGTTGTGGCAATTGTTTTTTTTTAACTACCACATAAAAAATCTCAAAATAATAAGTAGAGCTTCTACAAAACGTAATTATTTCCACCTCTCATTCCCACCGCTGCAACTCCTGCGTAGTCAGGATCTACAGCTTGACTGCCAATAGAAACCTAATAAGTGAAGGTCATGTTTGTCCCGGAGGAAAGTTATAGTACTGTCATTGGACCCGCAACAAAATTAATCAGAAGAACATAGGAGGACCTTGAAGGGAGTATAAAGCTTCTATCAAATTCAAGTTATTTACTAGTATGTAGGCCTTTTTCAGGGCACTAATATACGTCGCAAACATAGCATGTAGATTAATGTCCGAACAGTATAGTGACTGGGTATTTCTCATCGCCACGGTTCTCATCGTCACCTTCGTGGCGAATTTTATTTCTAACTTATTTCAACTTTTTGTAAACAAAAATTGTAGCGCTTGATGTGAAGATTGTATTCTCAGTAAATCAGTCAAATAGTGAGTCTCGTTTGGAAGCTTTAACGTTTTGAATTTTTTGATGCCACGAAAGTGATTCTGTACTTCACAGCAATAATTTTTTCAAACTTTATTACTGTAAATGACTCTTAAGTGTTAATAAAACATATATTTTGTCTTATTTTCATAGATAAATAGCAATAACATAATATAAATAATAAATAGGTACCTACTTAAATAAAAGATAAAATTTTACCGATTACGTCACCTATTAAGTTACAAGATTCTACGCAATTGGTTTTAAGGGTGATACTGGTGGCATTCTGAAATGCTAAAGAAGCAAAAAACGGATTCAGTACCTTAATAAAAAGAACTCTAACTGATTATCAGTCTCTCAACAAAAATATTTTTTTTATTTAGGCCAGAGGGCCTCGTATTTTTGTTGTACAACTTTTAACTCAAACTTCAGATTAAATTTATCTTACAAACAGATACACAGTCACATATACAGACATACATACAGTCATACAGACAGATAACAAAAATACCCTTATTTATTTATTGATGTACTGATCTCTACTTACCACGTATAATTTATTAGTTATTAAAATATTGTAAAAACATAAACACCAGTCACTATATTTTAAAATAAACCAAAGCAAGAAATCACTTTCGTGGCCTAAAATCACCTTCGTGTATAAAACACCACGAAGGTGATGCCACGAAGGTGACGAAAATTTTAGTTTTTTATGAATTATCCTTAAATTTGAATTTAACGGTTCAAGTCGAATACTACACAAATAAGTCTAACATGTTAAGTTTTCAATGGCAAAGTTTCAATTAAATTGTTTAAATTTTAGAGGTAGAAAATATTGTTCAAGCAAGCGACGGTATGTCTATGGATAATCACAAAAAGTTACGTATTTTTTTCCCGGAGCGACGATCGACCTATCTCACCTCCCCAATGGCCGGAGCGCGACTAACGTTAACCGAATAGAACACTGTGATTGGTTGCTGGTGTTCAGTTTAACGGCAATCTTGTATTATTACTCAAAATTTTAGGTACCTAAAATCGTGTGACCAACGTATTTCGCTTTCTCAATTCAAAATAATTATAAGAAGATATTTTTTTGACTATTGTGTGGAAAGTATATTTAATTACGATAATTTTAGTATATGCTACACTCAAATTAAATGAAAATTGTGAATGCAGTAACCAAATGTTTCATTGCAACCGAAGGTGTGACACGATGAGAACGCGAAAAATCACCCCGTTTTTTATCGTTTCATGTGATTTTTTCGTATTATTTTTGCTTCTATTACGATAAAATTTATATTGTATGTAGCTAAATAGATATTTTATCATCTGATTTCAAAGTTATTGTTCTAACTTATACCGTTTATGAACTATTATTGTGTGACCATCAAATTTGAGTGTAAATGAGAAGTACCCGACTATATTTGTCCATTATCAGTTTAATTTTACGTTTTTAATATAATAGTAAAGTAGTTTTATTTACTGAATTCATCGTCAATCACTGAAAATCACTTCACACCAAAGAATTGTTTTCGTTCCCCACAAAATATTACAGTAGTCCAGTTCCAATCGAGATCGAACATGCAAAATCATGCTGACAGCAGAATTACCGCTTTTGCATATGCATCGAAATCACTCAATAAACTGCGTGCATAAATGCATCGCACATTCTTATTTGTAATGTTCTTTAACATTGTCCATTCGTTCATACATTATTACAATGAAAATTCAATTCTCCGAAGATCGGATAATGATTTTACGTGAATTGTTAATTGCTTTTGAAATATTTTATGTTTATTGTATTCGGATTCATTGTTTTTGGAGTTTAATTTGACTCAAGTGTACTTGTTATGAAGACCGTATATTACTTATTGGAGTAAATTATCACGCACAGCTGGTTTGGTTTTTAACACTGATTACAGTGATACAAAACTGATTGCAGACGTAATCTGCACGCAATTTTTGTGAGATGAGTATTTTTTAATGCAGAACAAGGCAGGTATTTGACCGCAATTGCACCCGATGTTGTGAGATGCAGTCTAAGATAGTACGTATAATGTAAACAAGACCCATCACATCATGGTAAACTTTGGCATCATAGTTTTAAGGCTTAAGGGTGACTTTGTTATAAGCTATTAATCGACTAATTTGCCTAATCTTATACTTTTTGTAAGCTTAGATAAGTTTGAATATTTTCTAGTTAACCCTCAAATAATGCCTCAACTCACCCGATGCAGCACTCTTACTCCTAACTCGTTTAAAACTGGAAAATCTTCCAGTGTCCAACAATGTCCTTTTACCCAAGAAAATCTCCCACATTAATTTTCAATCTCCAACTTTGGTGTACATAACCTATTTCCCCCACTTCCTAAGCCAATACCAAGTTCAGTTTACGGAGTGTAACCGTTAGAGCACATTACAGAGTTCTGATAAAATGGCCGGCTGAACTATGATCCGGGAACTTAAAAATTTTATCCATTTAAACTGGGAGGGTAGGGATGGCGAAAAGCGATACGGATATTTGGTAATAAAAAATATATTTTACATTTTTCGCTGTAGACGTTGAATGACTAAAATAATGACGAGTATAATTTAGTAGTTTATTGCATCTTGAAGATTAGTAAAGAACGTACTTGCTGAAACTCTTTTAGAGGTTTCGACCATTTGAGACACAATCATGAAGAGGGGAATTTTTTAAGAAATACTTTTCATATTTTAGGTCCGTGAGAGAGAATTCATGAATAAAGGATCAAATCTACCAAAATATTCAAAATCTCTTTATAAGGTTATTTATAATTTACCTTACTTAGCATTACTTAATATTTATCTCTACGTAATGATTACCATTGGTGACTTAGATACTTATAAGATGAACCATTTTATCAACTCATTCCGTTCTACGTACCATCCCTACTTGTAATGCCAAATCCGAATTCCAATTGGCTTGCAAACGTTACGCAAATGGGAACGTATACGTATCATTCGGATCCGGAATCCCGTTCATTGGCAGCACTACTGTAAAGTTACATTGTGATTCGATCCTTCCCGGGGAACGAATCTTGCACTTGCCACTTTGGCCATTAGTTTTAGTATCTCCGCTGAGCACTGAATATGTCAGTAATTTTAGAACAAAAAGGATCACAATCATTACGTCTATGGAACTATGCCAGTTTTGAAACAGCAGTCGTTAGTGCGTGTTTAATGGTTAAAAGATGGTTCTAGAAATAGCAGGCGGTCTTTTGTTTTCATTGAGATTGTAGATACTGAAATATTGATATCAGTGCCAATAATGATTGATCTTACCACTCTCTCTCTTCCGACAAATTCACTCCCAAATTCAGAGTTCAAATCTTAAATCTCGAGCCTCTAGAGTGATTAAGGGATCACATATGAAACCATCGTCAGTTCATTATTTACAGCCAAATGACGTCCACTGACTACTTGACAAAGGCCTCACCCAAGGATTTCCACAACGACCAGTCGTGCTTCGCCTGCACCCAGGCACCTCCCGCGACCATCACCAGATCGTAGGTCCACCTAGTGGGGGGCCTGCCCACACTACGTTTTCCAGCCCGACGAAAATATCATACAAAATAAAATACGCCTATTTTTAGAAAAAGAGTTAAACAAAAATATTATTAATTTATTATATTGTATCAGACAACACCATTAATAATAGTTACCGCTTTTCGGGGCTCAGATACACAAATCCTACTCAGCTAAACATAACGTCTAGAAGCATATCCAGCTATTTTATTCGCAATTCAAGGAGATTAAAAATGCATTTGGCGTTAGTTGTTTGCAAAGAATTTAATTAAAACTTGCCTCGTATCGTAAACACTAAGCAGTAATCAATTTGTTAGCACGAATCATTCGACACGCTTTATGGCAAAGGCAATAAGGCATCATGGATCTTCAATTAACAACTGAGAGATATCGACTTCAGCGTATAAAAGCTGTGTCCAAAACCGTCAAAGACCAATTAAAATCTAGATAAGAAAAATTCGTAATGGTCAGAAAGAGAATTTACTTTTTGCCTAAAAAGATATTAGCAGTTTCTTGAGGAGAAGATCTAATCCGCATGTGCCAGTAAAGCTTCAACCACATCAAGGTTTGCAGATTGCCATCGCCGGCGCGATCAAAGGCCAATGACAGGTCGCGCGATACATGACAGTTTACGCGACCTGTCATTTCCGTATGATCGCACCGTGATCGCGCCGACGATGGCGATCTGCACTCGTTGGTATGGTTAAAGCATTAATCGTGCCAGTTACTAAGAGGAAATATTGATGAATGTATTTTAATGTCAATAACCTGGCTGACTTCTTAGCTACCCGTTTACTTAGTTTTTATACGAACCAGAAAAAGGTTAAGCCCAGGATGATGATAAATGTTTTCTAAAACAAAGCTGGAATATCTACGACAAATACCTTTCACTAAATCAAGTTAAGGGTCAATAGACGGAAAAGTTTCTTGGAATTACACGAACTAAAATAAACGTCTGGTATAAAATCATAATCTTCTTATGAGAAAACAGGCAAGTATTTCTTTACTAAGAAAAACAACAGATTATAAGGGTCGTTGACACCATGTGTTTTCTAAAAATAATTTATTGTCTTAAAAACTCAGGTTTTAATGAAGATAGAAATGAAATGAGAATACTAATTAGCTGAAGATTTTTCATAGGTACGAGTAGGTTTGACTTATCACAGTAACGTACTTAACACAGGAAAACTGTGTCTTCCAATTTCATAAATACTATGTCAATTAATAATTCTGTAATAATCAGAATCTATGATAGTCAACTAGGTATTTATAATTAGTTCCTTCTGTGACTAAAGATGAAAAATATAGGTATGAAATGTCTGATTGGCAGATACTAATCAAACAAGTAAAACCAAACCAAAGCAAAACTACAGATTCACTTTATGCCTACGCAAGCCACGCTGCATCCAGAGCGTGAGCGCGGCCGGTGAGCCGATTACGCTAATCGGCCACGTCTGCCGTCTAAAGATGAAAAATATAGGTATGCAATGTCTGTTAAAGTGTTTTTTTTAAAGCCTATTTGCAAAAATAAATGAGTTTTATGAGTTTTTATGACTTTTTCTGATTGCAAAATGCTAATCGGACAAGTAAAACCAAACCAAAGCAAAACTACAGATTCACTTTATGCCTACGCAAGCCACACTGCATTCAGAGCGTGAGCGCGGCCGGTGAGCCGATTACGCTAATCGGCCACGTCTGCCGTCCTCCGAGAGGGCGCGCCACTGAAGGCATTATCTCATGAACCCAGCTCACGTGGTCCGAATACATAATCATTGCTAATAGTTATGGTTAGGTTTATTTTTACGATTCTAATTTGGCTCGCGAAAGTATGGCACTTAAAGTTATGTTTGGAAAGTCTGTGTTTACGAGTACGTCCCGGGCTGGAACTGGTTTTAATTCATATTAATTATGCAACCCGGACTTATTTGAAGTGGTAAACATAACATTTTAATGCTTAGGGACTGAAAGATGGAACTTACACCTGAAAAGCTAATCTATACATACTAATATTATAAATGCGAAAGTAACTCTGTCTGTCTGTCTTGCTTTCACGCCTAAACCACTGAACTGATTTTGATGAAATTTGGCATAGAGATAGTTTGAGTCCCGGGAAAGGACATAGCCCTTTCAGCACAGAATAATACGAAAGTGCGTTCGACTTTGAAAAAATCTAGTGAATTGGTAAATCAATTTTACCGCGCCAAGACGCTTCCGATCGATCGTACGGTTCGATATATTTGCTATTTTTCATACAAAAACTTTCAATGGCGTTCAGTCGGTGCTGTGTTGAGTGACAAAGATGGACGTGTACCTGACTACGGGAGGCGTGAAAAGTATTAATTTATTTAAATTACTTCTTTTGTGGATTTCAATGAATTTTGTGCGTATTAATTTAAATTATATCCTTAAAAAATATAATTCGCTTTAATTTTATAAAAAGTTAGATGTAGCCGAGTACCAGGTACTCCTAAAGTTCTACAGCACGAGCGTGCATGTCGGGACGATGTTTGAATTTTTGGTAATGTAAGTAATGGAAACCTTTCGAATCTTTTAAAGGCCTGAATATCAGATTTACTCTAGAATAAACTCAAGAATGTCTCCGAGACACATAAAAACCAAATAGTACAAATCCGCTGTAGAAAATACAGCCACCAGTGAAAATATCGAGAGGATACCAGGATTCTAGTACCAATAGATGAACCAAAATGATCCCTTTTATGAAAATATCTAACCCCATGTGTTATTGAATAATAGCCTCGACATCTGGGATTAAAAAAAAATAAGTTATTACTAAAAACGAAAGCTCATGTTCAATTTTAAGATGCTACTACCCCCAAAATTCAGGTTTTGACAGAGTTCTAGGTTAGGACCATGAGCTATTTTTGAATTTTTTTGCAGAAATTAGTATCTAATTACGATATCATGTCTTTATGAAGAATAATAAAGCTCCTTATATCTAAAATGTCTTTTTTTAATTAGTTTAAATTGTAATTGTAATTAAATAGCTATTCATAGGTTCATGACGGATTGATACGATCGTGCGGGGGGGTTTAGGGGGGTTAAAGTCATCCCCTAAATTTTTTCGCTATTTTTCTCTATTTACTAAGATCCTAAAGACCCCAGAAACTAACGCGATTTTTTAGAAATCGACATTTTTTTCTCTCGTGCTGAAAGGGATAGGATAGTTTTTATCCCGGGTTTTGAAACAAGGACGCGCGCGATAAAGTTTTTCTGTGACAGAAAATATTCCAGGGCAAAGCCGCGGGCGGAAAGCTAGTATTATTCATAAATTAGATTTAAACTTAATACGTCTCATAAGCAATGACAAGCAGAAGTGAAAATAATATAGATAGGTGACACACATTTAAATTCAGTTTTCTTTCAGTGTATAAAACTTCTAGCACTTCGTATAATCCAGC
Source organism: Ostrinia nubilalis (assembly GCF_963855985.1). Taxonomy (NCBI): domain Eukaryota; kingdom Metazoa; phylum Arthropoda; class Insecta; order Lepidoptera; family Crambidae; genus Ostrinia; species Ostrinia nubilalis. The sequence continues at coordinate 2,737,029 of NC_087101.1, forward strand.
ACTCTGAAGTAAATACTACTAACATGTTTAAAACTTTAGAACTTTAGCAAATCTAGGTCATAAACTCTAGGGCCCTTATGTGTGTCAAGATTACTAAGTTTGTAGACGTGATAATGTTGTGTTGGAGATAATTATGAAACTTGGTATAACACAAAAATGGCTATGTTGTAGAAAACTTTAAATTAAAGAAATTAGGTGACTTGTACGACCATCAAGATAATGTCAATCTACCTCTGCAAAAACTTTTGCGTCAGCAGATGTTGAAACAAAACCTTGTTTTAAGATAAAAGTGACATACCCCGATAAATAAGCCACCTGAACCTAAAGTAAGTAAAAAGAATCAATAGACAAAGGTCCCCTATATTTTTTCGTAGAAACTGGATCTTGGCAAGCTTCTCTTTACTAAGAATTACTTTAATGTTGACACTAAAAATAACAGATTTTCTGAAAATTACTTTAAATTAAGTACTAAAAAGTTACATGGAAAAGGTGTCATGTACCGCATGGCATAGTCTTGAAATAAATTCGTTCGTTTCAGCCAAATGACGTCCACTGCTGGACAAAGGCCTCCCCCAAGGTTTTCCATATTGAACGGTCCTGCGCTGCCCGCATTCAGGTTCTTTCCGCGACCTTTACCAGATCGTCGGCCCACCTAGTAGGAGGCCTGCCCACGCTACGTCTTCCAGCCCGTGGTCGCCACTCGAGAACTTTTCTGCCCCAACGGCCATCGTCTCTAAAAGCTATCTGCCCTGCCCACAAATAAATTAACGAACGAATATACGTTATGTTTACAGATAACGTTAACGATGGTGTTCGTTCGTTCGTTCGTTTCAGCCGAAAGACGTCCACTGCTGGACAAAGGCCTCCCCCAAGGATTTCCACAAAGACCGGTCCTGCGCCGCTTGCATCCAGGTACTTCCCGCGACCTTCACCAGATCGTCGGTCCACCTAGTGGATGGTGTTAATGATGATCAAATTCTAACAGTTACGAGTAAATTGAAAAGTGTCCGATTCCACAAAGTCGCTGCAACTGGATTGATGTTAACAGTTGCTTGGTATTGAGTTCCTTACTAACTCAGCTGATACCGCACGAAACCGAACTTCGACTACAGCGGACTATTATACCAACTAATACACCACTAATATTCGAGTATGCGAACTTGCTAACAGCTAAGTTTGGGAAAACCTAGATACAACGCGTAATTACAAAATACCAGACTGAAACGGTTTTAATTGAAATATGATGACATATTTTTGGGGACTCAGTTAATTGCCCCATACAAGTAACTAAGTAGGTCTTATTATTGACAGTTATCAAATTCCCAAAATCCATAAAATGGCACTTTCTGTCTACAGCAGCTGTAGACAGGAAGTGCCATTTTATGGATACAAATATAGCTGCTATATTTAACACAATGATCATGTTAAGTGATTTTAGAAGTTATTTTGTGGACAGTTAACCCTTCGTCAGGAATTACTTCCCCTATGAAATATCTTTTAGATAAATAAAGTTTCGAGAGTTTACCTTTGGTTAGCTTTTGTTACCAATACCAAAACATTTTACATGTACTCTCAACATTCGAAAAAATACCATTTCATTTTTTTTTATCTTTTTGATCTGCCCTGAAATGGCTACAGTTTACAATTTTCATATTATGATTTTCCAGGAAAAAGCCTAGTTCTACATATTTCAACCATTGCAAAATAATACTTCTCAGCTAGTAAAGGCTCGCACAAATAAAATCTTATAGTAACTCAAAGTGGAGCCAAACTTAATCGCGCGGCGTACGTGCGGGAACAAACTGAGCTATTGTTCTCTATTACTCGTAAAAATAGTCGGTTATTATTTCGCGAGTAGTTTTTTAACCCTTCAAGCCCTGCGAATCGAGACACAATGGATAAATTTTGTGGAGTGCAAGTGTGTTTTAGTTCCCCAGTCGACGAAGCACATGATGTCGTGCCCTGCGTGCGTGCACATACAACTGCACGCAGGAAGATTTAATGAAGGCTAGACTACGCCACTCTTGTAGCGGAGTTTTGGGCTGACACTGTATACTTAGGTTTATTGTCGACACGACAAGAAGAAGAATAGATTAAATTAATCAATTATTACGCGGTCATATACGACCGCTTGGGGATTGATGGGGTAAAGTACGAGTAGCTATGTTTCTGTTAAGTTTTAAGGTCTACTTCCAAATGTCTGTAGCAGATTTTTTACGTAGGTACGAATTTTGCTACATTTAATTTACCCTATTCACAGTCATCAATTGGTTTTAGTACAGAAGTGGACTGAGAGTCTTATGCCCGAATTAACAAATATTACTATGAGGCCCCACAGTGTGCGTGGACACACAGTCTCACACACGACGAACCAATCACAAAGCTCTATTCAACGCTGTGCGTTCGATTCGCTGCTTTACATAAGCAAATATCGTTTGTGAATAAGGTTGTTAGAGTAGGATTTAAAGCTTTTGGAGATAATTATCGGAATTGATCACTTCCATCAAAGAACGACTGCAGGATGTTTTTTGTTTTAGGGTCTACCATTATTTTTTCTAGCTAATGGAATAGTTTCTAGATCACAATTCCCAAAAACGTGGACTACCTCCCTTTAAGTAGTTACGTGCCGACCATATCTTAGTTTTGGCAGAGTGGAAGACCCAAGTATACTTCAAATTAGAAGTAGGAAACTAAATTCTGAACCCAATAAAGCCAGGGCTGTCATTTTCAAGTTTTTTTTACAAATCTTAGGCTTGATTTCCTCCTACGCTGACATCGGTCGCGTACATCGGTCGAGCGTACGAATAAACACAATGTTCTATGAAGCACCGCACTGCAACGCCGTCGTCAGCGGCAGATGATTACATAGAACTAGTGTGTAATCGTGCGCGCCGCTGACGTCGGTCACCGATGTCAGCCTAAAAGGAAATCAAGCCTTACTTTTGCCTTAATACACAGGTACCGTCGTTTCAGACAAACGACGACCACTGCTGGACAAATGCCTCCTCCAAAGACTTTTACAGCGACTGGCCCTACGCTGCTCGCATCCAGGCACCTCCCACGACCCTCACTAGATAAAAGATACATAGATAGAATGCGTAGTGTGGACACAGCTACAAATAATTAAAAATAAACAAGTCATATTAATTAGTTATTACTTAGTAATCTTGACACTGAACTAATCCGCACGAAAGAAGTTTTTCTTGACCTATCTGCAGCGATGGATTATTTTGTAAAGTTATCCATTCAGTTCTATCTATACTTATATTATAAATGCGAAAATAACTCTGTCTGTCTCTCTTTCACGCCTAAACCACTGAACCGATTTTGATGAAATTTGGCATAGAGATAGTTTGAGTCCCGGGAAAGGACATAGGATAGTTTTTAACCCGGTTTTTGTCACAGAAAGTGACAGACAAAATTCCACGCGGGCGAAGCCGCGGGCAAAAGCTAGTGTTTCCATAAAGCCTTTGATACGACCTTAGGCTTATAAAATATGTTTAAACATAGAATTAAATAAAATACAATGGTAGCATTACTTTAGCTATACTATGAGCCTTAAGCTAAATGTAATCGTTGCGCATGGCACGCAGCCAAGACACGCTCTCGGGCATTATTTATTCCGTGTTGTGGCAACCCTAATTCGATATTAAATGTAACTTGATCTTTGCTGACTTAAGGAAGTACATTTTTGCGGGTTGGATAACTTGTTTTGGGATCAGAAACTGAGCGGTTGTTAATATACTGAAGTTGATACGTCAGCACATCAATTATGTTGCAAATTTATACCTATTTCTTAAATAAGATACACCACATTGTTTACTATAATGTGCCGTTATTTCAACCAGGCTTGGATAAAGTTAGCTAAAAACTATCTTTCCGCTCCGGCATCGCCCGCGTGGAATTATGTCTGTCACAGAAAAACTTTATCGCGCGCGTCCCTGTTTCAAAAACCGGGATAAAACCATATGTCCTTTTCTAGGACTCAAACTATCTCTATGCCAAAATTCATCAAAATCGGTTCAGTGGTTTAGGCGTGAAAGCGAGACAGACAGACAGACAGACCGACATGACAGACAGACAGAGTTACTTTCGCATTTATAATATTAGTATAGATAAAATAGGGCGTGGTAATTTGTCTTAATTCTATCAGGATAGACAGCTTTTGGCTTCTGGGAAAAGGATTGTCCCTATGAAGGGCTTCGGGGACCATTATCTGACAGTGCAACGAATCTGAAATTCAAGTTAATAGAGAAATATGAACTCTCTCGAGATCCAAAAGTCCTGTGTTCCATTCTTAACAGCTTATGTCAGTTTGGTTAAATAAGACATTATAGACTTGAATCAATGCCAGTGTAGGGTTTATAATTGATTCCGCACTTCGTAGAACATGTTAAGTGACAGTGTCTACGTCAGTTCTAAAATCTGAAACTAGGATAGTGTGTGATCTCAGATGTTACCAACAGTGTTGGCTCAATTGGTAAGTATTGTAGAGTTTACTATGCCTATAAATGAAACAAATTCGTGAACTTATGTTAAATAGCAATAGCCGTTGGGGCAGAAAAGTCCTTGAGCGGCGACCACGGGCTGGAAGACGTAGCGTGGGCAGGCCTCCTACTAGGTGGACCGACGATCTGGTGAAGGTCGCGGGAAGAGCCTGGATGCGGGCAGCGCAGGACCGTTCATTGTGAAAAACCTTGCGGGAGGCCTTTGTCCAGCAGTGGACGTCATTTGGCTGAAGCGAACAAACGAACGAATGTGAAATAATCTTCCAATACTTCCAAACTTTAGCTTTTTTAGGTACTTTTTGACGACCAAACCCTTATTAATTAATACAGATTGCATCCTGATCCAAATGTCACTTGCAGTCGTATTCAAGTGTCTAGCATTGTTACAATCAACAATAAACTCTACCATTCCTACCATAAAGTCCACATTTAACAGACCGCTTAACCCAAATCGCAGTTTGGTTTTGAACGATCTGCGAATATGTTATCGCTTCTACGGTCTCAGACTTAAGGTTGATTTTCTTACAGCAACGCGTGTTGTGTAATGTATTACGCGATCGCTTCCGACTGTCGGTATTGACATTGGCTGGTATTTCAACTTTCTCCGATGCAAGTGTTTAAACCAGATGTAAATTTGTCAGCAGTTATTAGTTATATTAATCCTTCAAGCTCCGCGAATCTAGACACAATAGATAATCAATTGTTATGACATTAATTAATGCCGTCTGGGACTCAACCGGTTAATAGTGAGTAGAATTCTACGTCCAGACGTATGGACCCTAGGGTCCATTTTAACAGTGACAGGAAGAATATCGCGCATTTTTTTATTTAGACCAAGGCAGGTAATTGCGGTCAATTACCTGCCTTATTCTTAATAAAAAAATGATGTTAAGAGCGTTTACGCCGTTTGGCGCAAAAACAGTACTTTTTCAACTCGTTACAATCATTAACCAGTTAAATTACAAATATGTCATAGGCATAAATAATTAGGCAATTTCGTCGTCTAAATAGTTAGTTGAGAAAATATTTCGATTAGTATAGTATTTAAGAATTCTATCAAGATAAGTCCACACAGGTTTTCAAATTTCCACTTTAGCGTCAGTTTACAAGCTGAAATTTTTATAAAAATACTGTGAAAATGATATAACAAACATTTATATCCTATATCATAGATCCTTAGGCAAATACATAGTTAATTGAGAAAATTCTTAGATTTAAGCATTTTACAATAAGAAATCACAAATTCAAAGAACGTGAAATACCCAAAAATCAAAGTGATTTTTACACCATTATTCTTCTTTAATTCAACATAAAAATAGCTTAATATAATAAAATAACATCTTCTTTAAAATATTTACTTTGAAACGATATATAATTCATTGTTATTGTTTTGCTATAAACATTTGAAAACTATTAAAAAACGCCGCGCGCGAATCATTTCCGATGATGCCCCTTAAAACGCCGCGCTTCGCGTAAACGCTCTTAAGTGAGATGCTGTCCAGGATGGTACATTATCTGCCCTGTAAGTGCTTATTTATTCACGCCGGATTATAGTGTTCAGAAAAGACAGCAGCAGGCAACGAATCTACGACTGCCTCGACCCAGAGATTGTTTTAAGGCTTCTATTACAAAAATCACTATTATTTGTTAGTTTGGTTTGGATATTGTTTAGTTTTAGAACTTTTGTGGGCTCTTTAGGCCATAATAGACTAAAAAAGTCGTCATATACCCAAGTTATAATATCAGTTATGACCATCCACAAAATAGAAGGATTAGTATTAACAAAGAATGTTATTTACCAAAAACATAAGGCAAATAAAAAGATGTCTTGCAGTATGCTCTTGACTTGAAGGGTCGTGGGTCATTAGAATATGTATAAGTTAAAAATATGTATTCATGGTCAGGCATTACTAAACTTAATGTCTGGATTGCACAACCTCATTATGTTAAGGCTAGTACTCACTAATGACCTTATCTAACATTAAATTAATTTTAATAATATGAGTAGTACCTACTTTAAATGGCAATGCCAGATTTTGTATGGAAAGTGGCGTCTTTTTTTTTTCGCGCGGCCATCGACCAAACTTTGTTTTTTGATTACAAAATAGTGTAATAAACCAAACTTACTATGGCATGTATACCTCTAAACTCAGTCTGAACTGAGTTACGAGCATTAGAAGTTTGATTATTTTCATACTAGATTTGCTTTTTGTGCGCAAGTTTTGTAAGAAATTGCAACAAAATATTGCGCTATTTTTTTATTGCGCTGATTCTGCTCCATACTGATGTCTGGAGCCTTTAATGGATGATATTGTTTGTTTACACATACAATCTCACTATTTTGTTGCAATTTCTTACAAAACTTTGCGCGCAAAAAGCAAATCTAGTATGAAAATCATCAAACTTCTAATGCTCGTAACTCAGTTCAGACTGAGTTTAGAGGTATACATGTCATAGTAAGTTTGGTTTATAACACTATTTTGTAATCAAAAAACAAAGTTTGGTCGATGGCCGCGCGAAAAAAAAAAGACGCCAATTTCCGGCATTGTCTTTTCTGGAGGTTATTATTTTCCTATTTATAGATCTCATAATATGTCATTTTACGGGTGAAATTACATTTTTGAAAAGTTTTAACGAAAAATTTAATAACATTCCGAGCTCGATGAACTTGAATAATTTATCAAATATAAATTAAGCGATAATTTGGATGTGATGAAAATATTTCCAATGACTCATTAGCGACAATAGGGTGGGTGTGAGCCTAATTATTTTCCTTAATTAACGTGGAATTGATGAATCATTATGTTACGGAGACAAAGACTTTGACACAAATTTAAAGTACCATGTCTACATTTAGTACCATACCATTTATTGACAAAGGCAATTTGACTATTTATTGACCTGATTGCAATTTTATTTTTAGTATTTTACTATCCAATTAATTTTTTTTTAGAGTTGAAATCAATTAAATTGTTTTTAAAAAATTACCTTATTATTATGTAAAACATCATACTGAAATAGAAAGACAGGCACTTTTTCTGACTGGGAATCAGAAGTTGCACGTTAAGACTGAGTTGCACCATTTAAGTTTGACCATAACTATAACGATTACCGGTGTTTTTTGTATGGAGTTTGACAGATTTTTGACGTTTGTCAAAGTTAAAGTAAGATGGTGCAACTCAACCTAAGTAAAAGACTACACACAGTCTTATTGCTAGAAAGCGTCTCTTACAGTCAACTTGTAGTCACTTCATGTAAATTTCAGTGCTTAAGCCGTCATCTGGCAGTTTTGTATAATTAATTCTACATTATTTTTAAATCTTTTTTTTTTGACAAAAACATACTCGCCCCATCTTCGACTATCATTTGTAAAACGCTCACCAAAATGACCATGTGCTAAGTACCACTATTGAGTCACCGACCGCACACCGACCGTCTGCACCCAGTCTTACTATCACTCAGTAGTGGGACGGTGCTGGTGGCCAGTGTTGTATCACAACCGCTACAGGCCGGTTGAGTGGAACTGTGTGTGATTACTACTTGTGGTAGGTCAGTACAAAATTTCTTATTTCTAAAACAAGTGCTTACTTTGACAAAATTTCATCAAAATTGTTTTTTTTGTGCGGTTATTAGTAAAAAATTGTAAGGAGATTGTTCACAAGGTTATTGAATTAGATAAGTAAGTGTCAGTGTGTATCAAGGATCTGTACATGGTTATGTGGTGGCCGTCTTGCTCCATTGGATTAGTGGGTGGTTTGTACCAAGTGATAATGTGCGGTTTGGTTCCCGAGGTGACCTATTATTTATTGAGTAATTTCACTACATAGAAAATTTGAATAAAAATTTAAAACTACGCAACGAATTGTAAATAGTTTTTTTTTTTTTAGATACAGTGATTCAAGAGGAATATTTATATGCAATTATGCATACTTAGCACCCGTACAAAGCCGGGGCGGGTCGCTAGTCTTAAATAAAATTTAGACATTTTTGTTTGCAATGGAGCTAAATACTAACTGAAAATATGAAAAAAATCTATTACAAGACACTAAACATAAACTCTTCCAAGGTACGTGAGTCAGCTGACATACTTTTTAAGATGCGACACACGTAAAAAAATATTTAGGTACCTATTACGTCAGTACGTCAGTAACAACACTACGCTCTTGATTAAAAGTAATAATTTTACAACCGATTAAGCCCTTTTTAAATGTTATTTACGTTACTGTTATTAGATATTGCTAAAAAGTTGTAGTTTTACAATAAAATACCTAGGTAATATAAAAAAAACTAAATGCTTAACTTATATTGATGCAATATTTGAGCTGTGATATTGCATTTATTTTAGGTGAAATATGAGACAGTTAATAGGCTCACTTACTCCTAAACTCTCAACGTTTTTAGAGGAAAATAGAGGCCTTTACTCTCCAGGCTTCTAGGCTAGGGGAGGCTTGACGTTCCCTAATTCGTCACTTAGTCGCCTTGTCCATGGTAAAAATTGTAGTGCTTGGGGTAACACGGGACTATTCCCACCGCTGCAACTCCTGTGTAGCCAGGATCTACAGCTTGGCCCCCAATAAAAACCCAACCAGTGAAGGTCAAGTTTGTCCCGGGGGAAAGCTAAACTTGGGGAAGCCAGATAATCGCATAATGTCCCTTATTCGCCTCTTACGACATCCACGGCAAGAATGGCAGTGGTTCTATTCTACTGTACCAGAACCATACAGCAATCAATAATTTAAGACCTCTATTACACACTTTTACTTGCTGCATGACGAGTCACTTACAAATCGACGACCGACGATCACCCATCCGTAATTGACCAAGCCGATCGTTGCTTAATCGATTGTTGCAAAGCCATCATAAAACATGTTTTGCTAAATGGACAGATTGCAAAAAGGTTGGCTTAGAACTGATTTACGGCTACCTATTAATTGGCCGTTAAAAGCTGAGATTAATTTGTAAATCAAATTATAAAGCGATCCCTCGTTTTAATTTTAACATTATGCTAAGACCTTTCTGTTGGGGATAAGTTAAACTCCTAAACTCAACTAAGCACTACCCGTTTTAAATAAAAGATGATTATTACTTAACGTTTGCGTACTATTTAAGTTTTATATTTTTAATTCAAAACACTTTAATAACTACTATAAGACATCGCTTTAACTCTGACTTATCCCGTAGTTGCGTAGATTTCAATTTCGGCCACTATTAATAATATGGTAAACACGAGCATTAATTTGGAGAGATTATCGTATATTTTGTTAATTTTATCCATTATCATAATAATCTATTGTGTAAGTTGGCTCTAGTATTCTGCTTATCATTGATTCTGTTTTCACAAAGATATTAAAGGACAATGATTTCAGTTTTCAGTTGTAGTTTCAAAACTTAAATCACTCACAAACTTTGAAATAAGTAAGCTTAAAGTTCCAATATTTATGTTATAAATTTTAATAATAAACGCATTTGTTCAATCACGAGATATTGACTCTATATCGTTGTTAAGCTAAAGTTTGTTCAGGCGAAAACAAATATTGTTTATTCACAATCCAATAATAAACTCTGGATGAATAGTAAACTTCTGAACACAAGCAAAATCGACCGAGACACAGTATAAGAGAATAGTAATCATAGTACATAGCAACAACTCAACTTTATGGAGGTATTATTTACAATACAGTCTATTCCCACCTCTCGTTCACACCGCTGCAACTCATGTGTAGCCAGATCTACAGCTTGACTGCCAATAAAAATCCAACCAGTGAAGGCCATTTTTGTCCCGGGGTTAAGTTAAACTGTCGAAGTTAGGATTCGACTTTTCTTTACAAACAAGCAAAAGTCCACCAAGCTGCCCTGTCCAGTCAATATTTGAACCCAGGCCCATAATGATTGTCTCTTGTCAATTTGTAAGGTAGAGAAGTACTTCTGTTTCTATTTACTGTGGTACATATTGCTTCATGCAAAGGTCAAATATGTGCGATGTACACACGCCAAGTTATTAAGCAATAAATATACATTTGTTTTATGCTCAGCGGCCTTTGACATAGCGTGGTTAGCTAATTTTTGTGGCAAATATGTGGACAAAGTTTACAATAGTAAATAAATGGTTAAAATTGACTTTTACTTGCTATTTCTAAAGGTTGACCGAAGATCTAGTGAAGGTCGCGGAAAGCACCTGGATGCGGGCAGCGCAGGACCGGTCATTTAAATCCTTGGGGGAGGCCTTTGGGATGTCCTTTAGTTAAAACTAACGAAGTTTCTAGCTTTTAGGACGTTTTGTTGAAATGAATTTCTACTAGGCTAAAGTTATTTATAACTGGGTAGTAACATTAATGTGTTGCTAGGTATGATTGTAATGTCGGATTAAATATCAGTTGGTAGAATTTTACTTAACTTATTTCACGTACAATACAAATATGGGCGACGGTAATCACTTACCATCAGGTGATCCGTCTGCTCGTTTGCCTCCTATCACATAAAAAAAAAACAAATAAAAATATACCTGTGGTAAAATCATTACGATTTTTTTATAAATTTGATGACCATCTGGCGTGGTGGTTGGCGTGTATGAAATTATGGGTTTAAATACCATTAGGGACAAAGTCAGTGGGTTCAGCATCAATGATAATTAATTATTATTAGATTATAACATTGTTTACAAAATGTTGCCTAGATAGATTGAAGGGTATTTCAATCCATCAAGATAGGCTTTGAACAATAAGCACTCCTGTCAAGGACGAAAATACCTACCACAGTAAAGCGCAGTCAGCCAGCCCGCTATCAACCTGTTGAACGTAAGTAATAAATAACAAAAGGATTAGATTTTAACTAGACCTTAATATTTTAATAAGCTTTTTATGTATTTACATAGAATTCAAACCTAAAATTCCATACATAGTCTAATAGTATTTTCATTTATTTAGTAAAGAAAATGGTCATGTCTTGGGAATCTAGAGCGGATCAAATAATATTACATCAATATCACTGACTCATAGACCTTTTTGTCTCTTACGGCTATAATATTGTATTATTGATAAACTGTAAATGAAACCTGTTTTGAGACAAATAAATACTTTCTATCTATCTACATATCTATTCCTTCCTTTGGTATAAATACTTCCTTCATTCCAACCACCACACTGTCAGTTGTAATGACATTACTTCAATGTAATGTCGTTACTTCTGTTAGCGTCTATTCCGTTTTACTGTTGTCCTTATGCTGTGGTCAGCATTTCTCACTTTCGTAAATAAAGGCAGAACTTCATCAAACGCCACTCAGTAGATTGAAGAACTTTCAATGTCAGAGTAAATCTGTTTCAAATTCCAAATAAATACAATTCTAGAATTAATCGCCTTCGATTGACATCATTTTAGACGCTCTTTCAAAACAGGAAGATTCTGAGGTAAGGGATTGCGGCAATAATAGTCCTAATTTTATTAAAGGAATAAGAGTGAGAGTAGTCACGCAAACTTGGTTCAGTAAGGTTTAATTCTGATAAAAAGTGTGTGAATTAAAAGATTAAAGATTGTGTTATTTCTGATATTACTGATCTTACTCGTACTTTACGATTAATGCGATTTTGTATAGGTTAGGATTCGAATGTAAAAAATACACAATGATTTTTACTTGATCTTAGTACTCGTATAAAAAAAATATTATGACTATGAGTTTTCTTCAATAATAAATAAATTATTTTTTGAATAACTTATTTGACAGTTTAAACTGTAGGCTAATCTATACTTATATTATAAATGCGAAAGTAAAGTAACTAGGAAAATTTTTCAGTATCTCAGAGGAAATAATCTGGGGGCACGGCAGTGCCCCCACCAAGTCGAGCAAAAAAGCGGCACAGCCGTACTATCCTTTTCTCGAAGCAATTCAGGCCATTTTCGACCCCCTGTATCATCGTTGTGGATAAAACTAGAAGACTGAATTTTCAGTATAAATGCAGGCATTGTAAAGACACGGTATATTTCAAATTTCATTCAATTTGAACCAGTAGTTTAAGAATTATAACGGGTCAAAGTTTCTTAATTTTGTCACTCACTGACTGACTGACTGACTGACTGACTGACTGACTGACTGACTCACTGATCATCAAAATTCTAAGGCACTTCTAGCAGACCTAGAAGCTTCAAATTTGGAATATAAGTAGTGTTTGGTGTATGAATCAAGGAAAAACTAAAATATTTGGGGGCACGGTAGTGCAACCGCTAAGTCTAGCAAAATTTTTCAACTTCGGTCCAGTTTTATAAATATTTAACTACTTACTTAAATAACTTTGTAATACCATATAAATATAAAGGCGCACGGTAGTGTCCCCGCCAAGTCGAGTAAAATTTTTCAATTTTGGTCCAGTTTTCTAGATACATAACTGCTGTCTACAAAATACAAAAATAAAATAAATGAGATCCCATCAAAAACAATACTTGTCAAAAAAACCAAGTCTCGCAACTCAGTTGTTCTACGGTAAAAAGTTGTGAGATCCATGTAATACCAAGTCCAGGCCAGGAAATCTTTAACGTTTTATATAAATATATTGACTTGGCCATGGCATGAAAATACGTGTAAATTAAATTATTTAGTGCGATGGCCAAGTCAATAATTTTTTGATGGGATGAAGCATTGACATCATACCTCACAAAGCATTTTAATTATGATTAATATCCTTATTTTATTTCTGTTTGAGTTTTATTTTCTGGCTAGAAGAGTCTTATCCTTGTAGCTTAATCAAATAATGATATTATGTAACCTGTAGATACATTAAATTCAAGGCTCAGGCACATTAATAGCATTATTAGTGAGACACACTGACACACAATGGGCTTACCACGCGATGTGCTATTTCCGAGGAAATGAAGTAATTATTATCTAATTGACTGTTTAATAATGCTCAATATTAATGACTGTTAAATAATAATAAATTGTTCGTGATATAACAATAACCAATTCACATACACAGTCGATTATGCAATAGTTACTGCAGTCGTTGCGTTGCGTTGCACTGAGTAGAGGCATACTTATTCCCCTATTGCGATTTCAGTATAAGTTATTTAGTAAAATAAAATCTTGAATAAATCTCTAATTACTGGCCACTAGCGGTCACTGAGTTTGTTCCAATGACATTACTTCTGAGCACTTGCTAAGCGTTTGTCTCGAAGGGCTGGTAGGGCCTAAAAGATAAGGAGACACGTAGAGACCCACGAAGGCCTTCTTCTTTACCTGTAAGTGCCAAATCTTGGTCAGAACTGAACAAATGCATTTGATTTCATTTCTCATTTTGCAATTGAATCGATTCCTGCCAAAACATCGAACAGGAATCGATTTCTAATTCATTTAGTAAAAGTAGTAAACAACCAACAACCACATAACCGTAGAGCAATGCTATGCATCGTACATATTAATTCCTCCACGGTTCCACGCGTGATCATTGAATAACCATGTCATTTTAATTAACGACGCTATCAAGTAATGCGATAACCATTGCTGAGTTTTTGCTGGACAGATTGAAGATATCGTGGCAATGACATCAATGAGCATCATACAGTGAATGTTGATGGTTTGTTGTGTGCCGTGGTGGAGGAGCACTAGTGTTGTGCGTCAGTGACTCTACGTGTTTCTTAAAAAGAAGTCTAAAGAAATTCGATATGCTATAAAAATATAGTTCTCATAGTACAGGTCGTTATTGATGTGTGTTCATTAGTTAAATAAATATGGATAAGAAATACCAAGATAATTATGTTATGAATTAGTAAGTATATGACAGCAAAAAACTAAACTGTTAGAGTTAAAACAATGTTCAGACGTAAATTCGCAGAAACAGGTCTTAGCTAAATTTAAAATGAATGTTGATTAGTATTCTACATAAAAACGGGCAAATAAAAGATAACATATTTTATTGTTCACACTATAAACGAAACATTCGATGTTTTATTTTAAATAATAAATAAATGGAAGATACTAAAAAGTCAAATTTCAATAATCTAACCTAAAAACCAACTGGGAATCGCCAGCGCCTTATCCAGACCATTTCGATGTCATGCCGTCAAAATATGTATTTAAAAGAAAGAATCACGCCGTCAAAACATCGCAAGAAAGAATCGACATGCAAATTGAATCTCGATATTAGTTTCCCAACACTACTTGGAGGCTACAGCTACACCTTTCACTTTCGATGGGTCGTTGTCTCGCCGTTTTTATGTCATACTTGTAATATCGCGTGCGTGTAACAATGCCGAGTTATTAAGAAAAATCATTCGGGAACCGCATAGAAACTCAGTGATGGATTGTATGCAATTTTATTTATGGGAATGGAAATCGCAATTTCATGTGTTTTGCGTGAACAATGGTAATGTTATATTTGCATGAACGAACAATGGTAATGTTATTGAATTTGAAATCAAATCGGGAATCATTTGGATGTTCCACAGAAAGTAGGTACATGAGTTTCCTTATAATTTAACTCTTGTTTGAATACATAAAACTAAATGAAACAAATTGCAATTTGCTTCTTAAATATTATTCACGAGATTATTGCAACCCAGTCATTAAGGGTCATCATAAAGGGTCAAAGTGTTATATTTGTATTAGTTATCTAGTTCTGTAGGCCTAGGATGCGCACCGCGATAAGCGGTTATCATGCCATTTTATCGATTTTGGCCATACATTTTGACGTCGATAAAAGTATTATTTATCAGGGCGCGCCTGGTTGTCAAATTTCTTTTTTTAAACAAATTTCTTTCGATATAACTTATTTTTTGTTCAAAACATAGAAATCAGAGCACATCCGGATAAAAAGAACGCATCACGAATTACACAATCTGGTTACGTCCGTACTAAGAACGTTAATACCTCGGAGATGTAACCGTGATCGTTTACTATACTATAGTGAACACGTCCGTGTCGTCCGTATCAAGTAAAAAAGCAAGTGAGCGTTAACGTTAACACCTCTTGTGACCTCTTGGCATTTGCGCCAATGGAGTTAATCTATTTTTAATTAATTGCTGAATGAATAAGCTTTACTCGTATATCAATCAATCAATCTTTATATCAAAGCAATCTTTTCAACCAACAAAGCCTTTTCTCGGGCTCGAGCCCAAAATAAAGATCGGCAGGCCAGAGTGAGGCCCTCTTTTTCAGGAATGCTTAAAAGCTCCCATTTCGCCTACGTCGAGTAAATTTTCAATTTTATAAAGTATTATGTAATAGTCACCATCATCTAAGATAAATATAGCGCAGTCTTTCTGATATTACGTCGTTTTGGAATTAAATATAGCTTTATGCATTTGGAGCGCATACCATTCTGTGTCAATGTTAATTTAACTTATTTGTGGGCAAGATTGCTCAAGTTTACTGGTGCGGATTGTAAGAGGTTTGGCTGCTTTCCAGTCAGTAGCAAAGGACCTAGATTTGGTCCTAAAGTAGCAATTATATGGTGATTAATGTTTTGGGAATTATTACATTCTAGTTTGAATTAGGGTACGTACAGTTTCGATAGAAATAGAGTCAATAAGTTAGATACCTAAGTGACTCATTGATAACAGCATTAAAAAACCATAGGAAAATATCGATACTTAAAAGTAATCTGCGCCAAATTTAAAAAACGGAAAATAAAAATAACTACTACCAACATTCAACGGGGTTGGTTTTATTTGCCTAATTTGATTTTCAATTCTCATCAATGACAAGTTTTACCACAACTATTATACAGCTATTTAGGTCATATCCCAATACAGTCAAATAGTACAAGTGTCCGATACCAGATGTTTTCAAGTACCGAAATAGTTTTGCGTTTTCCGTTCCCTCAGAGGGTGTGATTGATAACCCAGTATTGGAGGGCTTCCCTCCGAAGCTCTTGAGTGGGCCGTGTCATCGGAACCGACGCGTGGCGCTCGTCACTCATTGCTAGAGAGGTGTTCCTGCTTTTAGGTCATTTTAGGACAAGTTGTTTTCTTTAGAATGTCTCTCTCAATCTTTCAATCTCAGCTATCTGGGGGCACGGCAGTGCCCCCACCAAGTCGAGCAAAAAAGCGGCACGGCCGTACCATCCTTTTCTCGAAGCAATTCAGGCCATTTTCGACCGCCTGTAACTTCGTTGTGGATAAAACTAGAAGGCTGAATTTTCATTAGCTATGCAGGCATTGTAAAGACACGGTATATTTAAAATTTCATTCAATTTGAACCAGTAGTTTAAGAATTATAACGGGTCAAAGTTACTTAATTTTGTCACTCACTGACTGACTCACTGACTGACTCACCGATCATCAAAATTCTAAGGCACTTCTAGCAGACCTAGAAGCTTCAAATTTGGAATATAAGTAGTGTTTGGTGTATGAATCAAGGAAAAACTAAAATATTTGGGGGCACGGTAGTGCAACCGCCAAGTCGAGTAAAATTTTTCAATTTCGGTCCAGTTTTCTAGATACATAACTGCTGTCTACAAAATACAAAAAGAAATGAGATTTGGGGGCACGGTAGTGCAACCGCCAAGTCGAGTAAAATTTTTCACTTTCGGTCCAGTTTTCTAGATACATAACTGCTGTCTACAAAATACAAAAAGAAATGAGATCCCATCAAAAACAATACTTGTCAAAAAAACCAAGTCTCGCAACTCAGCTGTTCTACGGTAAAAAGTTGTGAGATCCATGTAATACCAAGTCCAGGCCAGGAAATCTTTAACGTTTTACATAAATACAGGGTGTCCCAAAAACAATGGATAACCCTATAACCATCGATAGGCCTCGCCATGGTCTCCCTAACGTCCAATTTTGACCCCAGTAAAAATATCACCGTTTTCCAGATTTTTAAGTTTTTGTGCATTTTTAGAAAATTGCCACCTGCGATTACTTTTTCTCATGCCATTTCTACAAATGAGGATACTTTTCAATCTAGTTTTTTTCCTTATCACAAGGGATAGTTGGGCTATCAAAAGAAAAGATTAAAGTTCAACAAACTAGTTTAAAACTAAGAAAATTTTAAGAAATTGCAGAGAAGAAGGAAAAATTAATTCATTGTCTTGCACTTTTGATCAGCCGTCGTGTAAAAAAAATGTAGGAAGACCATCGTGCCCATTACCTTAAAAACTTCCTTGGTTAATTGAGATTCTAAAAAGGTATCACAAGCCTATCTATTCTGTGTTATTTTTATCTTATGGCTACCTGAATAGCAACTAGTATGAAAACTGCAAAAATGAGTTTTTCTCGTAATAGTTAAACTAGGACTGCATAGTGGCATTAAATACAAATGGATAATTTTTAGCGTAGGAATTTTAATAAAGCAACATTTTATCATCATCATCATTTCAGCCATAGGACGTCAACTGCTGAACATAGGCCTGTACCCCAATGATTTCATAATGACCGCTTGGTAGCGGCCTGCATCCAGCACCTTCCTGCTTACCTTTATGAGGTCGTCGGTCCACTTTGTAAGTGGACGTCCTACGATGCGCTTTCCGGTACGTAGCCTCCACTTTAACCCTGCTGCCTCAGTTCTGCAAACTACTGTGCCCTGCACATTGCCACTTCAGCTTGCTGATCCGTCGAGCTATGTCAGCGACTTTAGTTCGTTTAAGAATCTCCTAATTTCTGATACGGTTTCGTGAAGAAACCCGAGCATAGCCCCTTCCATAGCACGCTGTCCAAAAAATCCACGTTTCCGAGCCGTGTATTATCACGGGTATCTGTCTATAGGCACATTTATAAGGTTTAAAAC
Organism: Ostrinia nubilalis; assembly: GCF_963855985.1. Taxonomy (NCBI): domain Eukaryota; kingdom Metazoa; phylum Arthropoda; class Insecta; order Lepidoptera; family Crambidae; genus Ostrinia; species Ostrinia nubilalis. The sequence goes on from NC_087101.1 coordinate 2,755,248, forward strand.
AAAAATTAAGTAATCACAAAAACGCAGAACGGACGGCCAATGGGGCAACAGGGTTCAAGTGGAGGCTACGTACCGGAAAGCGCATCGTAGGACGTCCACTTACAAAGTGGACCGACGACCTCATAAAGGTAAGCAGGAAGGTGCTGGATGCAGGCCGCTACCAAGCGGTCATTATGAAATCATTGGGGTACAGGCCTATGTTCAGCAGTTGACGTCCTATGGCTGAAATGATGATGATGATGATGATAAAATATTGCTTTATTAAAATTCCTACGCTAAAAATTATCCATTTGTATTTAATGCCACTATGCAGTCCTAGTTTAACTATTACGAGAAAAACACATTTTTGCAGTTTTCATACTAGTTGCTATTCAAGTAGCCATAAGATAAAAATAACACAGAATACATAGGCTTGTGATACCTTTTTAAAATCTTAATTAACCAAGGAAGTTTTTAAGGTAATGGGCACGATGGTCTTCCTACATTTTTTTTACACGAGGGCTGATCAAAAGTGCAAGACAATGAATTAATTTTTCCTCCTTCTCTGCAATTTCTTAAAATTTTCATAGTTTTAAACTAGTTTGTTGAACTTTAATCTTTTCTTTTGATAGCCCAACTATCCCTTGTGATAAAGAAAAAAACTAGATTGAAAAGTATCCTCATTTTTAGAAATGGCATGAGAAAAAGTAATCGCAGGTGGCAATTTTCTAAAAATGCACAAAAACTTAAAAATCTGGAAAACGGTGATATTTTTACTGGGGTCAAAATTGGACGTTAGGGAGACCATGGCGAGGCCTATCGATTGTTATAGGGTTATCCATTGTTTTTGGGACACCCTGTATATTGACTTGGCCATCGCATGAAAACACGTGTAAATTAAATTATTTAGTGCGATGGCCAAGTCAATAATTTATGTAAAACGTTAAAGATTTCCTGGCCTGGACTTGGTATTACATGGATCTCACAACTTTTTACCGTAGAACAGCTGAGTTGCGAGACTTGGTTTTTTTGACAAGTATTGTTTTTGATGGGATTTAAGAGCGTTGTAGCAAAAAGTTGGCGTTCGAATTTTAGGTTTTTATTGCTTGACGTCGCGTAGTGAGTGCGCAAACTGCATTTATCTGTACAATTTCAACGCTGCGTTGACTAAACGATCTTAATCCGTAGTTGTATCGTACCTAAGACAGTACATCATATAATAATAAAGAAATAATGTATAATTTACCTATTTGATTTTTTCTCAGATCAGACTTTTAGCAAAATCAAGTTACGTAATTAATGTATTTTTTACACTAGTAAATCCCGCGACAAGTTTTTAATCTTTAAATTGAGTAAAGTAATAAGTTGATGGGTTTGAAAGAATTTATGTATTATTTTATTCTTTTTACAGCATCAAAAGCTTGTTTATGAAAAATATTTACTATTTAAATTTTACTTTTGACTTTTTAGTTTTTATGATGCGGGATGGAAAAATTAAAATTTATTCTGATTTTGTGACGTTTCCGCACATAAATATGGATAGGTTAAATAAATAGAATGAAATGTATGAAAACGAGCGTGCCATTTTTTAAACGTTATCTATAATATCTGTGTCCATCAAAGAGCTTGTAACTAAACATCGTAAGCGCCATTCAAATTATTATCTAAAAGTTAATAATAAATATTTAGTTTTTGTAAATCTAAACAAGTCAGGAAATCAAAGAGGTAAATACTGATATCATTGTGATTTTATAGAATTTATTATTATAAACCACGGTCGTATAATGCTAAAAAATCAGAGGTAACTTTAAGATTTTTATCCATAGAGCAAAATTTATCTAATCGTGTTTTTAAACAGTTATCCCATTAGGTAAACATGTGTTCTGTAATACAAACCCATCAAAAACAATACTTGTCAAAAAACCAAGTCTCACTACTCAGTTGTTTTACGGTAAAAAGTTGGGAGATCCATGTAATACCAAGTCCAGTCCAGTAAATCATTAAAACGTTTTACATAAATATATTGACTTGGCCATCGCATGAAAACACGTGTAAATTAAATTATTTAGTGCGAAATGAAACAAAATTTTGCATGCCTGTGTAGACATGCAAAATTTCAGCTCAATGGGAAAACGGGAAGTAAGTAAATTTTAAGTTGCAAGATTTTACAACTCCAGATGTCAAAGAAAATAAAAGCTTGTAGATAGCTTTACAAAGAAAAGAAATATTTATGAAGAAAATAAAAAGTACTGTCTACGATACATTTGTTAGGTCGTGTTGCACCGTCTTACTTTAACATTGACATCAAAATTTTGGATGTCAAAATTCTGTCTAACATAAAAAACACCGGTTATTGTCAGTTAGGGTCAAAGTTAGGTGGTGCATCTCAGCCTTAGTGTATTTTAATTAAATTTAATACAAATAAGGATGACGAAAATAATCGATAAGTGATCTAACTCGAATATTTCTTATAGTAGGTATACAAGATGTCGAACAAATGGTTACTTACTGAAAAAGTGCTTCATGAGACCTAGCAAACGGCATCAATTATGTTTAAGAACGAACTGAATCTATTAAAAAACCTATATTTCCAGCTTTCATACATTTAATACAGTTACAAACAAACACGAAATCAATGGTTTCTGAGAATTCTGAGTGCCTTAATGCCGTCCCCTTTATCTGTTTATTTAGTATTTATTGATTAGTATCTCTTGATGATATTGTAGCAAGTTAAACCTAAAATCATGTTTTCCGTAAATAATTTAAATAAGAATGCAATTTACGAGTTTGTTGTTTGATTATTATATATTACTCAATTAAAAAAATAAATTTAAAAAATTAACACTTCTAATATGGTAGGTATGGCTGGCGGCATACATTTAGTATGAAATTCGGAAACATTGAATTTTCGCATAGATCCAGTTTATTCTTTGACCTATTTATTGTTATTGTTTTAAAGAGCTCATGAAGCACTTACAGGAACAGTAAACAGTTTCTCGATATCTTGTATAATTAAAAATCAAGTGAAATCACTTATCGTTTCCACCCTGTACCTATACTTTTAAAAATAAACTCATTTTGTACGTTCATTTGTATATAAGTATCTACAATACAAATACCTAACCAACTTAGTTGACGTTTTATAAAACTATTTGTCTAAGTGTCATCGAGCGACCACTGGTGGATTTGCCATTTACCTGACCTACCCCTTTATTACTAAACGTTTAATATCAGATGAATAGTTACGCACCAATTTCTTTCACTCAGTCGTAACAGTAACACATTAGAAAATATTACACATTGGCTGGAACTACATAACTTAGAAATTAATCTTAAAAAAACAAAAGTAATACAATTCCGACCATATACAAAAGCCCCTTTAGACATCAATATAACACTTGGAAAAAATGTACAATTAGAATCAGTAGAAACTTTTAATTTATTAGGACTACACATAGACACAAACATTAACTGGAAAACGCACATAGATCAAATAAGAACCAAAATATCAAAATTTACATACGCCCTATTTGAAATAAAACACAGCACAAACACAGAAACAGCACTAACAGCGTATTACGCTTATGCATACTCCTGGCTTAAATATGGAATAATGCTATGGGGCAACAGCGTTAATGCCAATGACTTATTTCTATTGCAGAAAAAGTGTATAAGAATCATAGCCCAAATAGATAACACACAGAGTTGCAAACCTTATTTCATAAAATACAAAATAATGACCCTAACAGCAATATATATCCATGACCTATGCTCATTTGTTTATAGAAATACACATTTATTCAAAAAAATGCAAGACACACATAACGTTAATACTCGACACAAAGAAAAGCTATGCCTCCCATACTCCAGAATAAAAATGTTAAATACCAGCCCATATTACATGGCCATCAAGTTATTTAATAAACTACCACAAGAAATAAAAAATGAACAAAAGTACACAATATTCAATAAAAAGTTGAAACAATACTTAATAAATAAATGTTACTATAAATTAGATGAATATTTAAATAATAAATAAAATAATAATACAGGACTGATTTTGTGATAAAACTAATACACTAACGTAAACTGAATAACTTTTAATGGCGCTCTGGACTGTAAATAAATACTTAAAATATAATATTATACGTACCTACAAAATAAATAATTATATAGCATGCATGCAGCTCTCCAAAAAATTTGCAATACCTAAACTAGGTTACTAAGTTTTAAGCACTGTATTTAGTTATAAGACCTTATGTACCTACACTTAGTGAGCAAATAAATGAATATGAATATGAATATGAATAATTGAACTTTCGGAAAAACATGACGAAGCGTTGTGTGACCATACAGACGCTATTCAACTTTTATTTATTAGTAAGGAAGAGTATATTTTATGCTGGTAGAAACACAATAGCATAGACTAATGTTTTGACACCCTGTTAAAATTTTTATTAGTCATTTATTTTTTCCTGACCAAACAGATACCATAATAATATCTTTTATCTATTCTACCCATATTCTGTAAGTAAAATAATAAAAAGTTTGAAAAGAAAGAAATTACAAGTCCGATTTACCTAAACAAATAAATTAAAAATACTTGCGGATCAAAAGTACTCAATCATACTACAATTTACGAAAAAATCACGCGTGACGCATATACGTCAGTGGGCAGTCAACTGACATAGACCCGGCGTCTACGAGTGCCAAAGCACGACTGATTTATGCCATTTGATGCACCCGATTTTATAGTATTTTCAAATTAATTTTTCATTTGAAGATTGAAGATAGATATTTTTTCTTTTTCACACAATAATAGTACTATGTTTCTTCTTAAGTATGAAGTAGTTTATGTTGCCAAATGACTTTTAGATTATGAGATGTGACCTGTTTTCTTGCAGTAATTTTCTCGAATTTTGACTATCTTAGACATGATAAAAATGCATTTTAATGAATGAAACATCAAAATTTTCTCAATACACTTTCTTCTTCAGGGTATGCTTATTCTAATGAATACATTTTATCTTCTTACTTAGAAATAAATTTGTTGTAATATTAGTTCAAAGTTGTGCCTTAGCGAGTTACCTGGGAATCGGGCTTTCGAAATTCGCTGTTTTCGTAGGCAAAAATCCAATTTGAACGAGATTTTGTCAATAGACATTCCGTAAAAACGTATGATAATTACGATGATATAAGTCAAAAGAAGCTATAACAATAAATTATATGACTAAAATCATTTCGAAATCTGCCAAATTCTCGATTTCTGCATGAAAAATGTGACAACGCTCTTAAGAGTTACGTGTCCGGTTAATGCTGAAAATGGTGTTTTTGCTTCGAGGACTTTTTAGGACAAATAATGCCATCTTTCATTATTTTATTCGACAGACACATGTCAGGTTAGTGCTGGAAGAGGTGTTCCTGCTTTATGGATGTTTTAGGACAAGATATGGGTGTCCTTTAACTGAGTTATTTCCGACTAATGTCTTATACAATGAGGTTATTGTGATTGTTGATGCTCGTCAGTCATTGCTGAAGAGGTATTCCTGCATTTAGGGCAATTTAGGACAAACAATAAGTTATTTTTCTTTGATATTTGCTGACACATGTCAGCTTTAGCTTTGTTTATCATTATGAAAGTAGAATAAAGCCACTCCCATTCTTCTCTCGGCATAAAAAAAGAACATAAAGCCTTCTCAATACATCTGGCCAGATTCTCTATTCGCTGGTAAATAGGAGATAAGGTCATGCTCTTGTAGTAGAAACTAAATGACTATAAATGTTATCTATACTAATACTATAAATGCGGAAGTAACTCTGTCTGTTTATCTGTCTTCTGTGGCAGACAGAATTCCACGCGGGCAAAGCCGTGGGCGGAAAGCTAGTGTTATTATCTTTTTTCTTTAATTCGACTCTCTTACAAACTTTGGCGGCTACGCAGAGAATAAAAATAATTTACACGAGTGCAATATGTTTAAATTTTATTTTTAGTTCATTATTTTTTATTATCACAGGCACTTTTGATAAAAACACAGAAGTGATCCAAAAAATTTACCTACGGCTGTTGCTATGGCTTTGCCAATCCTTCATAGAAAAGTCGAAAAATAAAATCAACATCATCCTGCTTTTAAACGAAATTAAACAACGTTAATAAAATGCCAACATTATTATCTTAAAAAGTCAATGTAGTAATTTTTAAAGTGCTTTTATCAATTTCACTTGTGCAGTCGACAATACAATATCAGACTAATGAAAATAGTATCTTTTATATCCGACTAAGAAATGTAACCGACTTTAGATTAGCTTGACGTGGTTTTTCTTTTCTACACTGTAATAATAGAAGTAATAATTCAATACAAGCAACATTGTTTATTTAACATGATTATGATTATGATCTACGACAATACAATTTATTAATAACTTTACTCAAATTAAAAATAAAAGAAGAAAAGTAACTATTTGATCAAAAACAAAAGCAATGCAATTAAACATTGCAGTTCGTCATACAAAGTGGAAATTACTCGGCTCGTTTGTTTTTCAATTATATCATACTTGTACTACATGTAGGCTTGTCACACTAGTTACCAAATACCTACTTGACGCTCCGTTGCTTTTAGCTCTTCGGATGGTATCATTATTTTTACTGGGTGTTGGTTTTTGTTTTATGAGTTAGTAGTTAATATGTGAATTCAGATTTCATTTGTTTTCAAAGTTCTTGTAAATAGATCATCTCAACTCTCACATCAGACTGTTAATCAGATTCGATATAAAAACTTAGATTTATTCGATAGTTAGCTATTTAAATTCAGTAAGAAACCGGAAGACATAGTGTGGGTAGGCCTCCCACTAGCTGGACCGACGATCAGATGAAGGTCGCAGCAAGTAGACCGATCACCGATCGTGGTGGAAATCCTTGGGGGCCCTTGTCCAGCTATGTACGTCATTTGGTTGGAACGAACGAAAAGTAAAAGTATGTAACTAAAGTACCTGAATATTTTTTTTTATCAATAAATAAAACATTTAGTCGTGGTTATAAAATAGGCTAGCTCAAAATCGACCGTTCACGTTGGCGTCGCGCACCGGGAAGAAGGAAACTTCTAGAACTTCCGCGTGAGTCGCGAGACGCGCGGGGGGACTGCCTCGCGCCGATTGGCCGAGGGAAGGGCGCGGCACCATACTTCCGCGTGATTCGCTATTAGACGAGATGGCGTGATAACACTAACGTTGCGTTGTTCGCGCGCGATAACGTTATAAACGTTATGAAATAGCGTTGCCGCGTTACAACCTCCCCCTCTAGTTCAGACGACGCAACGCGGTCTGGACTAGCTTAAGACTTACGCGGCCTACCTCGCCTACGCTTTTCCCTAACAGGCGGCTGGATGTGACCAACAAACGGAGTAAGTTGTGAGGCATGGTACTTCCCTAACTTCGCTCCAGACTCTCCCTCCAGGAGGTAAGTAGTGTCACTCAAGACCCTCGATATCTTATACGGGCCGTCACGCCTAGGGTTAAACTTAGGGGTTTGACCTCGATCAGTGTCGTTCAAACCCTGGGTCTTCAGCAAGACCAAATCGCCTACCTTATAGTCGGGCGGCGGCCGACGACCTTCGTCGGCGTATTTCCTCTCGGTGGCAGCTCGGAGGCGGCTAGGGTACTTAATAAGTCGCTCGTCCGGCCCCTCCCCCTGCTTCAAAGCTACCCCGAGGCAATAACCACTGCTCTCGGTCCTCAGCTTCAGCTTCGTGGTCTTCTCGACACGCTTTAGCTCGGCGTCGGCGGCAGAGGTAAGTACGTGGTCCCGTACAAAAGCGTACCGCCGGTCTGGTGTGTCGGCAAAACTCCACGATGCCTGCTGGATATCAATAACAATACCTGCGTCTCTGATGAAGTCACGTCCTAGAAGCGTCCTCGTATCGGCTCCAGGGATCACCAGGAATGTCGTAAATATCTTTCGACCTTGCAGGACGACAGTGACGTCACCTGTAAGGACGTCGTGTACCTGTCGTGTTCCATCTGCTAAACCGATCAATCGCTGCGTCTCCACGAAGCGTACGCCACCTGCCACCAACTTCCGGTACAACATCGGACTGGCTAGGCAGTCCGTAGCCCCTGTGTCCATGACAGCAATACCGCTATGACCCAATATCTGGATTCTGATCGTCGGTTTAAACTGGTCGCAGTCAACTCCCGCTGTATAAAGAGTCAGACTAGGGAGGAAACATAAATCGTGAGGCTCGCCCTCCACCTGGGCGGTATTAAATTCACTGGTACCTGAAAAACTGGCTTTCGCCTCAAAATCGGCAATTTCTCGAAAATTGCGTAAAACATCGGGTGAGATAGGCATTTCACATCTATCTTGCACACAATTACCACTGTGACACATTTCGGATGCGTTACCCTGCATCCCAGAAAAGTCGCATTTGCCACCCTGTAATATGCCCGAAAAGTTCCGGTTGCCACCCTGTGTGTCCGAAAAATTTCGGTTGCCACCCTGTGTTACAGGTGAACTACGGTTATCACCCTGTGTTACAGGTGAACTACGGTTACCACCCCGTGCTGAATTATTATTCCCGGGCTTACAATTTTTCCCACAAAAATTCCCGGTTTCATCCTGTATTGTCAAAACATTCCCGTTTTCACCCTGTATGACGGGAATTTTACGTGATGAGTTACGAGTTTTCGTCTTGTTACGTGATGATAATAATGTTACGGGGGGTTTACAATTATTGTAAAAAGTACGACGGGACCCTAAAGTGTGAAGTTCCGATTGAGACTTCGGACTACACGTCTCACACTTCGATTTGATTACGCCTTGCTGGCCACATCCATAACACCGTATTGTACTATTATTACGCGAACTATTATTATTACGTTCGGGGTTGTCTTTGCTCGTGGAAGTTTTGTTATTTCGCTCACGGTTACGACAATTATCTATTTGATGACCAAATACTTTACAAAAAGAACAACGTAAACGATTACGTCCCTCCTGTGTTTTTGCGTCATTTGAACTAGAGGGCGAGTGTGTAGGTGTGTTATCAGTTAGCGGAGAACTACTTACGGTTTTCTGGTTCGAATAGGTACATGTGGTGCCGCGTGGACCTTTACCTTCGTCCCCTTGCGTTACCTCGGCGATAGACTCCTCGATATCGCGGGCCCTATCCACCAACACGTCTAACGACACAACACTTTCGCGGGTTACGCGTTTACGCACTCGTCGGTCAAGTAGACCGTAAACAATGTCAATCTGCAGACACTCGTTCAGTTCGTATGGAAGTTTAGCTATCAACGCTCTCGTCTTCGAGATAAACACGTCGCATCGTTGCTGTCCTTGCTCTTGCGCGAATATTTCGCGAAGGATTTTGTAGGCCGGTCGTGCGGCGCCGTACATGCCTCGTAGGCGCGCGACCGCGTCGTCCCAGGTGTAGACGGAGTTTTTGACCCCTCGCCACCACACAGCTGCATCATCCACCAGCAGGATGGGGAGGCCGCGCAGCGCGTGCTCGTCGCTCACGCTCAGGCACTCCTTGTATGTAGTGACGGCGTCCAGAAATGCTTCCAACTTGTCGGCGTCGTCCGCTCGCCCATCGAAGCGTGCCGTGCATTTTGCGAACGATCCGCCTCGGAACTGCGACTCGGATGTCGACATCGGTGGCGACTGGGGCGGTACTGCCGGCCCCGTGCTCGTCGTGCTCGTGGTGCTCAGCGTCGTCAGTAGGTTCTCGAAGAGGATGCGGTTGGCCTCCTGTTGGGACCGCGCGAAGGCCGACAGGAGGGAGGACACCTGCGACTCGGTCATGAACGGGCCCGCGGCGCTGCCGCCGGGCGCGGTCGGAGCCGCTGTCGCTTGCCGGTCGGCGCCGTGCTGAGCGACCCCCTGGTCGCCCGCGGCTGCCGATGCCGTTGCCGCTGAGTGGTCGTCGTGGTCATCGCGGTTGCCTGCGACCCCACACTTGGATCGCGTCGCGGAAGCCATCGTCACTCGTAAAGTTCGAGATTGCACTGTTTTCACGCCGGTAAAAACAGGTTTCGACACGCTGCACTCACGGTAGGTACTTTGCCGGTACTGTTCGTAGGTTAAGGCCTCGAGTTGGGCGTCATTTTAGTCGTGGTTTCACAATAAACATTTATTGAAACTTAAGCTTACGACTAAACAAACTTTTCGTGGCAAACAATCATGGGAATTTACATATTTCCACATATAAAATAGGCTAGCTCAAAATCGACCGTTCACGTTGGCGTCGCGCACCGGGAAGAAGGAAACTTCTAGAACTTCCGCGTGAGTCGCGAGACGCGCGGGGGGACTGCCTCGCGCCGATTGGCCGAGGGAAGGGCGCGGCACCATACTTCCGCGTGATTCGCTATTAGACGAGATGGCGTGATAACACTAACGTTGCGTTGTTCGCGCGCGATAACGTTATAAACGTTATGAAATAGCGTTGCCGCGTTACAAACATCCAAATATTAATAATTCTTTTTATTTAATATTTTTACTAAATGAGTATAGATTTTGTGACCTTTAGATTAACTGTTACTGAACCACAGCGCCAAATATGTCTTCAAATATGTCAAAATAGCTGTATGTCGTTGAAGAATTCGCAGACTCCGATAAGAATTCCACGGATATCTCCTACAAATATCGAAGAAATAACTTGAAATATTCCTAGAGTTATGCACCCAGTGAAATATTTCCTTATAACGTAAATAGCCGTGCATTTTAAATTCATTTTCGATTTTCTCAGCTTATTTTAAAGATTATAAATATAAATTTAAAGATTTATAGTCCCGTTAGCCTCTTGTACTAAGCTAAATATGCGGCGGGGACCGAACCCGCATTCCTCGGATCACGAATCGGCCAGTCCGACCCTCACTTCTTTCTGAACTTCACTGTTCGGCTATCGTGGCTTCATTTTCATAATTTTACTTCATCATCATCATCTCAGCCACAGGACGTCCGCTGCTGAACATAGGCCTCTTCCAATTTTTAATTTTACTTAAATTTAAGTAATTATAAACATTTTTCACAACACATCGAAATGTTTATTAACACGTTGTAACCTTCATGTGCAAATGAATTGTTATATAATATTTTAAACTATTATGTTGCATTTTTTTTTACTATAAAATTATCACTTCACGGGATTTATATATACGGGATATTGTTGCAATAAATCCCGTGAAGTGATCATTTTAAATTAATTGTTATTGAATTTCCGGAGATCAAAATTATTATGTGAATTCACGCGTAATAGATCATAATATTATGAGTCTACAATTTTTGATAAAAATCAAGAGCTACGTTTAAGTCAATGCGTGTTGATCGGTTACGTCTAGTATCATGTATTAATAATAAAAATCATATTTCCAATAGCAATAACATTTGAATGGATGCAATTGATTTTATAGTATAGTTACGTCTAAAAAAATCATATTTAAAGCAACTTTTTTTGCTGTACACCTACTCGTATAGCATCATGCAAGGTGGTTAAGTGGAAATTGTAAAATAAAGAGCATTTCGATTAAATTCCATTTGCATATAACTAATAATTTAGATTTCAATAGCCTTATTTATTCATTTCACATTTCCTATAAGCCCTATTTTAGACTTTAAATATTATATAAACCTATATTATACAGCTCATGAAGCGTTAATTAATTGTGCATTCCTTCAATCGGATTACTGTTATAAAGCTAAACGATTTGCTCTGCTGAATAAGTTATATCCTGATTACAAAATGAATTGCGTGGAAAAGTTTCACTTCACAAATAAACAAGCGATTCATTTTAACATCACTCGTGTGATCATCATCACCATTTCCGCATTTCTCTTTTACATAGTGTCAGCGTCAAATAGTTCGTGACACCCAAAGTAGCCAAAAAGTTCGCAACACGTCTTTGTTTAACAATGAGGGCTATCGTTTTTATACTTAACAGTTGGCACCCCTGGCGATTGACAGGCCCTTACTCTACAGTGGCGCCATCTTGATGAGTGCAAATACGATAGTCCTCCTACCACTTTAGCGCTCACAAGTTGGCGCCACTGTCTTCGCTACTAGCAAGTGACAGGACCTTACTCTACAGTGGCGCTAACTGGTGAGCGCTAAAACGATAGCCCTCATTGGATTAAGGTTGTGCTATCAACTTTTTGGTCACTTTGCGTGTCACGAACTCTTGACGCTGTATACCTACTTACATTATTATTGCTCACAGATATGTATGCATTCATATTTCCACTCCTCAAAGCTTGAATTCCCACGAATCCTTGCTTAGCGGTTACCTTCTAATAGGTATACCTACCTTCATAGCGATAAGACCGCCTAGTTGTACCTTGTGTGTTCCTTTTCTTTCTGTTATGTTATTTGGTGTGCAATAAAGTGTATTTATTATTATTATACCTGCCGTACTCGTATAGCATGGAGGGTGGTTGAGTGGAAATTGGAAAATCAACAGCATTTCGATTTAATTCAATTTGCTTGTACTTATAATATAGATTTCAGTAACTTTATTTATTCATTTCACATTCCTTAAACCTAAAATGCAAATTCTTGTTTTAGCAGTAGGTAGTTGTCTTAGCAGTTTTGGCTATGCGTTGATAGTCATTCAGGACGAACGGTTTTATACGCATGGACGACAGCACATCAAGGTTGACACTGTGGATTCTTATGTAACTTTAATTGGTACTACTTAGCAACAATATATAGATACACTATCGATTGAAATACTAGCTTTTGTCTGTGTCTTCACCTGTATTGAATTTGTACCCCTTTTTCAACTCTTTGGTTTCAAAATTCACCTCGAATTTCTGAAAAATATTTCTTAGTGAATACCTACCAATGCCAAATTTGATTGATTTGTCATTGGTATTCACTAAGAAATAATACATACAATGCTAATACATTGCGCTGAAAGCAGCGCAATGTATTAGCAATAAAGACTCATGTTGATAGATCATTCAGTTCATTAACGAGTGCCTTTCAAATTATACATTAATAGAAGATTAAGTATCGAAAGCAATAAAATATACGCGCACACCGATATTAGGCCCATTGTTAGTTTTCCTATTTTTTACTCAAATAGTACGTTTAATATTCCCGACATGAAAAAGGGTTAAGCTTAAATTTCTTTGGACCTCCATGAATACACCGGTGATTCAGCTGAATACCGCGTTGTTAGGACCCTGGATGGCCATACACACCTTTGGTGACACTTCCTTTCGCCGTGAACACAAAAACTCTATTTATGATTGTGTGACAAGCATTCAGGAATATAATGTAACTTTTGCATGAATAAACAGGAAAATACGAACTTAAATGTCACATTTTTATTCTCGTTTATTTATTTTCATAAAGGTTTTAGATACCTAAAGAAGAGTACTCAAAGATGAATAGGAAAAATACTTTTGCACACCATTTATAAAATGTAGAGACTTTTTGGAAAAGTGGCAAATTTTTCTAATAGCCCTTCAAGCACCAGCGAATCGAGACACAATAGAAATCAATTGTTACCACGGTCTCATGTGACCGCTTAAGGTTCCACAGACACACGTTATATTTGTTACAATTTTTTTAAGTAACCTACATCTTAATAGATAGATAATGTAACATCTTTGATCTCGTTTAGATATAAACAAGCACAATGTATGTACATAACGATTAGAAAATTTGCAACGGTTATCAATCAGGTACATTTATTATGTACATATTCATCAATATCGCTGCGGCATTTCTAAATTACAATTTGATTAAGAGTACATTTGAATTTTAAATTACATTTAAATCAATTCGCTGGCTGAAATAGAAATCAGCTAAAAATAACATTGCTCTAGTAATTGATGCAAATGCGCTTCAAATAGCTGGCTAGTATGGAATTTGTATTCTAAAACCTTCAACAATGAAATCGATGGGTGCCTGGAATAAAGCCACAATCGACAAAACACAATTTTACAGGAGAAGAGATTTAGTGTCAATTTTGAATAATTCTAAACTACGAGGCGTATCAAAACGGTTTGTATATCAAACGATGCGTTATTTTTTCTGGAGTAACATTTAATGTGCATAAGGTTATAGTGCTTAGAATATACTTAAAAAAAGGTAGAAATACATATTGCCGCTTCATACATTGAAAGTCGGTTCCGTAAGAGTCCATTGTGGTTTTATTCCGGTAAAAAGTGTGCAATTAATCAAACAGCAATAGTGTATTGCAGCCTCGGGGGCTGATCTGAAGGATACAGTAATAGCCGTTTGCTTGTAGAAGATTTAAATAAAAGTTTTAACATTGTATATGGCACGATTATTCCGGTCAACAAATTATAAATGATGAATGGGAATAACGATTCAATATCTATAGTGCTTTTGGTAAATCAGGCAGTTTCAAAGATAAAATTCTAAAAAAAATTCAAAAGGTGTATAGGAACCCGCAGATTACAAAAATCACTTAATCGGAAAACTGCTGCAATGGCTATTGCGGCTTTATTCCAGGCACCCATCGAAATGTCCATTTCGAGTATTCCTAAATTATTGGACATGGTAACAAAATACCGATTAAATGAATAGCTCTATAGTTATGCATGTCAGTTGCCCATTTATTTGTTGGTATTTTTGGAAATTATGTACACAAATAAATTGGAAATTCTAGCCAAAAGCCGAAATTTTGTTCTATACCTGTTATGCTTTAGTAAAACATAATTATTGGTCGTAATTACTTATTAATACGCATTAACTGCGTGCATTAACCATGCGTTAGGAACGACCTTACAATCTTAATCCACTTCCACGTAAAAAAGTCTTCGTGGGACCAAAGTAGTTTAGTTTTTATCCTCAAACCGGACATTAACATAAGTGGTACAATTTAAGCATGAGAAAGACCTTGTTGCATCACATATGCGGCCATCAGAATATAAATGTCTGCCAACTGACGTAGAAAGTGGAGTCACGTAGGTGAATCTGAGGTAGAGAACATTGGCCCTTGTGGCTTTTGATTTAGAAAATATTTTCGTGTGGAAACGGAAGCACAGATTTATTTTTGCGTTGAATATGTATTCGCTACTGTAGTTATGTTTACACTAAAAGTAGCGTTTAAGGTGTTGTGACACTTGAACTATGTCCCAGCTTTATGATTTATCAATTTCTGCACTGGTACATTTTATCAAGAATTCAGAGCGACTATTATAATTTTCTGTAGTTGCCAGTATTCAACTATTGTTTTTACTCAAAATACTCAAAAGTTGTGTCTTATATTTAAATGCCTTTTTGTCTACTTTCCAGAAAATGAAGCTGGTTTGGTGCTGCGTCGTTGCAGCATCGGTACTCGCAGCCTGCGCAGCAGTGGACGTCGAGAAAACTGTCCAGCAAGTCCAAAACATTCTCCAAGCAAACAGTGGCTTACCCAGGCTAACCAGAGATGAAATCATACAGTTACTAAATGATATCAGAGCTGAAGACGCAAAAAGCAAATCATCTTCAACCTCCACGGAAGATTCTCGAGAAGTTAAATCTACTGAAAGACCTTACAGGATTGAGGACAACGAAATTAATCCAATCACGCAGTTGCCAAATATAAATGAAAATGTTGTGTCAAATGAAAAAGATAAAACAGATTCTGTTCCTGTGAAGCCTATCTTTGAAAGCACTACCAAGAAGAACGAACCATCGGTTGTAGTAGTCTTACCGTATACACCACGAGATGGCTCTTCATTACAAGAGTTATACACGCGCCCACCTCGCGTTGAAGTGGTACCAGTATCTCAAGTTACTTCAACTGCAAGACCTAAATTAGTTGATTCCCTTGAAAAACTACACAAAACCATTCAAAATACGAAGCCAGCTAATAAAAAAGCGAAGGTCGATGACTTCCCAGCTGAACTTCAAGCATTCCTAAACGCTCACGGCTTGAAAGGCAAACCAGGACAGGATAATTTTCTATTACCTCTGGAAGGTTTCAAACCTTTACCTCCAGCAAAAGTAGTGGATGGATCAGTTCAGTTGCCCGAAAACATACTTTTGAGTTATGACCTAATTTCCTCTAATACTGACAATGAGCCTGTCCATCAGCCATCATCAAACAATTTCTTATATGAACCTCTCCGACCTGAATTTCCATTTGAGCTGGACATGTCGCCATCTGAGAAGAAAGAGACAGTCCTACCATTAGATCTGCCTGTAAGGAAAACTAAGTCTACCTCTGAGACATCACAAACTAACTTAGACCCGATTGATTACGACGCAGTGCGCGTGATTCCTTTGCAACAAGGCTTAAACCCACTAGATGAAGTCAAAGCTGCTGCTTTAGAGAGTGATCCAAACAAAAGGCAAGCTGATGTATCGACTGAAGCAGCAAGTAAGGCAAGTTCAGAAACGAGCAATAGTGGAACGCAATCGAATGATAGTCCAACGTTAGATTCTCAGCCGGCCGATTCTGGAGCATCTATAGCTGATTTAGAGGATTCTTTCGGTGGAGCTGCCCCAGAACAACCAGGAGATTCTGAACTGCCTCCACCTAGAAAGAACGGGTTCTACTGGATGTTGGACTGGAACAGTTTCTTAGAAGTAGGAGATGGTGACACCAAAGTGAATATCAGATTTGAACCAAAATTGGGAGATCCACAGATGTTTATACCCGTGAATGTACCGTGATTTGGTTAGTGGGAATGGTTGTTATTTATTGATCTAGTCTTGTTGGAAATGTCTGTCACTAATTTACAAAGGTGCTCATCGGTATGCAATGACGGTTATTCACGTAACAGTCTCTAGATTGGGAAGTAGTGATGTGAGTGGATCGAAAAATGAGCATGGTTGCTCAAATCTAGACCAAAAGTGAACTTAGATGTTAGTGTCAGAGTCGCGCGGTGCATTATAGATAAATAGGCCTAAATAGCAAACAATATTTTCTTTAAGAAAATCAGAGGTTTGAAAAGTAAGTGCCTAAAGTAAAGACTACTTTAAAAACCAATACTCGCTTCTGATCGCTGCTCTATTAATTTATAGTTAATTGTCTAATTTGACAATTAATATGCAGTAAGTGCAAACATTTACTTTTAATTCGCCTATTTTTAGATTACAACTAATAATGAAAGAACAATGTACATTAGAAAGATAAATATATGAGTTGAATGAGTGAAATTGACGTAAAGAATGCCTTGACGCAGTTGCCGGACCAAAACGATCGATCGAAAGTTAGCTAAGTGAAACCGTCGCGTGTAATGTTACATTTATAATTAGTAGATAGTATAAAGCCATCTTTGTATGTAAATAGCGTTTTTTTAGAATTAAATTAGTTTGAAAAACAACTGTCTATTTTTTTGCAAACATTTTCACAGTTGCAATCAAATAAAACTCTATTCGTATACCTACTTACCATTTTTATATCCATAGGTATTAATAGGTATTTATTATCAACTGTTTTCTCAGGTGAAGTTAGACATATAAAATGTGTTTATTTTATACAAATTTAATACGAAAATATGCTCATAGTCAACCACAGAATGATCAGTGTTCGAAGTTCAGTTCTGCTGTTACACCGGCTTATGCAAAATAAGCTGTTGCGTTGGGTTTTGTAAAGCCGTGTATTCATTGCGGCATTGTGGGTGTGAAAACGTTAAACGTTTGGTGGTATTTTACCTTTATCCTTTAAATTCCATTTTATATAATTTTAGGGTTCCGTAACCCAAAAGGTTAAAACGGGTGGAACGCTTAAAGAATGGCACTTGTCCATCTATCAGTTTATTAAAATCCATTTTCTCAAAACGCGTGGAGGGGTGGTGTCAAATAGAAATTAAAATCAAATATTTATGTCTGCAGTCCCTTGAAGTTAAAAAATATCAAGCTTCTAAATCAAACTATTTACACACTTACAAGTTTGTACGGACTACGGATCCCTTAATGAGTGAGTCCGAATCGCATTGGACAGATTTTTTTGTTCAATTGATACCGTAATTATAGCCCCACGTTGGGCGCCATTTGCCCGTTACATATTCCTCCAGCTAGAATGAAACGTGAAAATTCGCTGAAATGAAACTGTAATGGTACTGAGGTGTCCTAAATGTTTTAACGATTGAAGCCTCGCATGGAAACTTGACTGAACGAAAATGTATAGATTTCGGGGAGCTGTCACCAGTTAAGATATTTTTGATGTATCTCAATAATTCTCAATTCTACATCTTACTTTTTTCCTAACGCAAGCTTGTTTGTGACCGAATATTTTCCTGGAATTTAAAGGCAATCTTCTAAAATACACTCGGCATCCGACCTTTCCTGTTACAATTTCATACTTATCGAGTTTTGCAAGTAGCTCTTCCTAAGGAATTTTTAACATTGCCGTGTCAAACATAGATTTTTATTTCTATTTTGACAATCAGTTTGAATCTAACCTATAACTACACAAACTAAAAACAATTAAGTACCTACTCAAAAATATTTTTAAATTAAGTGGAAAATTATCCCAGGAGAGGACAGCCCAACTTTTTAAAAACCTTTTCAAGCGTAAAACCTTTTCATCATTCCCAAATCCGTACTATTTTCAATAATGAGAACTACGCTTTATGCAAAATAAGCTTGTTGCGTCGCAAACTGTAATGTTCAATATAAATTATGTGCTCCGTATTATTCACAGCTGCTGCGAACTTAGTGCCTATACGTCGTCAAACGTGTTATTCCAAACTGTTCTTGCGACAACTATGCCGTAGTTCGGGTCCCTACGACCGTTATTCTCAATCGCTTCACTTTATTAAAGGAACCTTACTAAACCCAAAAATTAATTTACTATGATGATTGAGAACGTTATGTTATGCATATTTTATAACGCAACGATTTGATTTTAAAGGACAATGTTCGTTCTCCATACATTGTTCGCCTAAAGAACCAACAATTTTGACATATTACTACCCGAAAGCGAAATAATACGATTCTGTGTGTAAGAACAATGATTCCTGATGGACACTTGCCATAAAATTAATGATTAAGAATATTAAATCACAGCGATTTTATAATATGTCGTTTATGACAACATGGCGTCTAATGTATTGTGTGAATGTATGAACACCGATTCGCGAAAAATGTTTTGTATTGTCGTCACGCCGAGTCGCAGCCAAATAGTATAAAATAATAGAACAAGTTTTAGAAATACAACTCGGAATTCCACTTTTACAATATGCCCACATATTGCACGTAAATAAACAACATGAATCGTAGGTTGTTTCCACCCTTGTCATCTGACACATGAAATAAACTCCTATTGTATTATAGATATCGAAGCCGAATCGTATATAATAATAGAATGGGTTTTGGAGATCACTCGGGGTTCCACTTTTATAAAATACCTACATATTACATAAAAATACCACGAATCATGAGTTTTCTTTTCACCATTTACATCTGACACGAGATAACAAACTCCTATCTCCATGACTACCATCGTAGTCTATGCCAAAGACTACAATATTTTAAGCAAGAAGTTTCAAACCTTAGCGGCTACGGTAACCCCTGGGCCACATACATCATGATAACATTCGGTCGACACCGGAACGAAGTCTTGCGATTATGCAAAAAAGCATCGTATTCTAGTGCGGCTATATCACGTTCAACCGGGGTTTTAATTCGACTAAAGTCCTGACTAAAGACTGGAAGAAAATACGCCGCATTGTATGAGCACTTCGTGTTCGTTAAAGCGGCTTCAGATCTAGAGCCCACATAGTTTTCTTTCCAATAATATCCGCAAGTAGCGCTGCATGATCTTTACAACAAAAACGGCAATAGTTATTAAGGTGCCAAAATTATATGATTACTTTGGCACGGTATTATACACGTGCGAAGATTTGTCATTTTCATTCATTTCTTCATCATCATCATCATTTCAGCCACAGGACGTCCACTACTGAACATAGGCCTCCCCCAATGACTTCCACATCGCACGGTTGGTAGCGGCCTGCATCCAGCGCCTTCCCGCTACCTTTATCAGGTCGTCGGTCCACCTTGTGGTGGGTTGACATTGCAGAATATGACTTTTGATAGGTTCATCATAGAATTCGGCGGGGATATCCTCACGGAGGAAGTTCGTAAAAGGGCGGAACAAGATCTTATAATAATGCAAGGCCGAAGCTGTTACGCGCGTGCTCCTACGTGTAATCCGGCGAGTATGCAATAAATAGTAATGTCTGGTAAATAGTGGTAATACGTATCGTTCGTTCGTTCGTTTCAGCCGAAAAGACGTCCACTGCTGGACAAAGGCCTCCCCCAAGGATTTCCACGAAGACCGATCCTGCACCGCTCGCATACAGGCACCTCCCGCGACCTTCACCAGATCGTCGGTCCACCTAGTGGGAGGCCTGCCCACGCTACGTCTTTCGGCTCGTGGTCGCCACTCAAGAACTTTCCTGCCCCAGCGGCCATCAGCTCTACGAGCTATGTGCCCCGCCCAGTCTATGTCTGTATGCGCTACGATTACAGGGTATCATTTTGCATAGTCGCAAGACTTCACTCCGCTGCTGTCAAATCAATGTCGCATAATGTTATCGCAATGTGTGTGGCCCTTGGCCAAATCACAGAAGCCTATGCGAAGAAAGAGCACTTGAATGACAATAAAAATCAGGGTTACCATTTTATAAGATTTCCTCACTATTGAGGGTAACAAAGTAACATTAATAATCTAGCCATTAATTACATTTATTACCTATACGAGAAAGTAAAGCAACATGCGGTTTTATTTTAATTTGTAAAATATTAAACCCCTCATATTTGTAACAGTTTGTTCCAAGTTTAGTTTTACTGTTTTGTTAACAGTATTGCTGTTTCAGCTGTCACTGTGAAGCTTTGGGAAAATAAATAAATAGAAAAAATATTAACATAAATATTTATTTAAGTTTTTATGTTCATTATCATAATATGCCAATTTAAGTTACACTGTGTGACAGTCTTTGACACTAAACAAACTCTTCAGCTTAATAATACCTACCTACAGGGCGTTTTTATAGTTACTCTTGCTGATGAAACAAGAAGGGTTGATTCTACTACTGAAATACAACTACTTTTCTTACAGGACCAATATCAAATTCTCAAAAAAATTCACATCCTCGTGATGGTGATAATTTCTATGGAGAGGTTTTTTTTATATTCGGTCTCTTGGGATAAGTTATTCCATTTGAGCAGTAGAATTAATCCTTTTTATTCGATCACATATAAAAACAACACAAGTGTTTAGGAAAACTTCTTCTTTGGTATGGTATCACTACGGAGTTATAATGTCGGCAACTCTGTATCACTGACTTGTAACTTTCAAACAGCATGAATAATAAGGGCACCACATTGGTTTTCTTTCTGAAAAAAGGCTTTCAGTTTTAGTACTAACCCTTTAGCACTATTTCATTGAAATAAAAATACAATAAACGCACAGAAGACTGAAATTGAGTCAACTGACGTGACATTTATAATTTGTTGACATTATGACAGTTTGACAAGACTAGGGATTGAAAAAGTTTTAATTGAAAAAGTAAAATGACAATTTATTAAAACGATTCACATGGATATAATCGATTAAAAATATTTATAAAATGTTCTGATACTTGCCTGTAGCGATTATCCAATCCTGGTTTCTACTGAAGAACTACCTCGTTGCAAGATTTTAATAAAATAATAAAATCTTTATCTTCTCTTTCACAATCTATAAAAGTTCATTTGGTCTATTATTATACATGTGCTATGAATGAGGGTTTTCGCGATTGAAAAATCCGCGAGATGGCAATACGTAGACGCGAGGTCCAAATGCTGCATGATTGGTGGATATCTGTCAATGTCATGTCAAAAATAACCAATCATGCAGCATTTGGACCTCACGTCTACGTATTGCCATCTGGCGGATTTTTCAATCGCGAAAACCCTCATTGGCATAGATTATGAGAGACTGGCAACTATACTAGGTTGATATCAGGTGATCCGTCTGCTCATTTGCCTCCTGTCACATAAAAAAAAAATATATATGTTTCTCACACTTCAACTGGCATTGGATTCAACATCGGATTCTGACACTTTTACAGTTATGATACCATGAATATCAGTTTATGGTCCTAATTATTTTTATTTTATTTACGACCTTCGACCAGTTGGACACTTTAGATATCTTCTTGTAATAGTGTCAAACTGTCAATATCTTTTTAGCTTTTAACGCAAATCTAGTCTTCAAAGCAGTTTAATCGATTTATTTTATTTTCAAAATCGATATTTTATTGTCTATGATGGCCGCAGGAACATCACTATACATGGACTCCCAGCAATAAAGTACGGTAATGCCTCGTACAGATTTTATCGGCAAAAATTATGGAACTTGATAGGTTTTAGACCATGCCACGCACCAAAACGTCCGGAAGTTGTAATAGTATTATAGAATAAACGTTAAAAGACTTATTTATTTAATTTTTCAATGCTTAAGTGTCCATTAGAATGAAAGGGTGCTTAATGTATTAAAAAAAATAGAAAATAATTATGATGGGTTAATGTTTTTGGGCGGTTTTTTAGGCGGTTTCTGACAATGTCCTTTCGGAACTAGTTTAATGAAATAAATCTAAATATTTATAACTCAAAGGTGACTGACTGACTGACTGACTGACTGACTGACTGACTGACTGACTGACTGACTGACACAGTGATCTATCAACGCACAGCCCAAACCACTGGACCGATCGGTCTGAAATTTGGCATGCAGGTAGATGTTATGACGTAGGCATCCGCTAAGAAAGGATTTTACGAAACTCCACCCCTAAGGGGGTAAAACGGAATCCACGCGTACGAAGTCGTGGGCGGCCGCTAGTAGACTAATAAAATTATTTTCCTACATCTCATAGTAGCATCAGCTTATTTATACTTAGGTACTAGCGTTGCGTCGACGCGGGTTGAGATAACGTGACGATGATACGTGTCAAAGACAAGAACCTCCAGAGTAGGGGAGACCGAGGAGAGTCTTGTGTCTGTCTGTGAGTTCTGTCTGTCACGCCTATGTTCAGCAATGGACATCCTATGGCTGAAATAATGATGATGAGCTCTCAACAGCGCGTATTTGTTAGCTCGAGACTGGAACTAAAAAACGTGCATTGTTACGAGCTAGTGATTCCAAAAAATCGACAATGTCACAACTCTCTTCTGTCACAACTCTCCCCGGTTCCCTAGGTTATGTCAATGTCATAACATTTCTTTTTTATCCACAACGAGGAAGCTCTTGGCCTGTATCTCACCTGTATTTGTCTACAAAATGCCACAACACGTCTACGTATTGCAGCAGAACATCAATCAACGTGGTGTCAAATAATACCTTAACTTCAAGCTCAAGTAACTTGCGTACGTAGTTCCTAAAATTGATTCTTATGAACCCGACATAAATATCGTGGGTGTACCTAATACACCAAAGGAATTTCTCCTATTTCCTAAATTAATAAGGGTGAGGCATTGGAGTGGTAAAAACGGATATAGGGCAATGTCTATCAATATCCGTCCCTTTGGTTCTCTGACGGGTCAAAAAGGACCTATGTTTGTTTATAGGGACGGTAAATATTATGCGTCATTGATACTTAGGGTATATGATATGAGCGCAGACTAGTGTAATAATAAGCACCCTATATGCATGGCGTCATTATAATACTCAAAATAAACTTTTGTAAAGTCTATTTGCAGATAATACATAATATGTTTTTTTTTGCCTTTCATGAATTTTTTAAGCTTCACGATCAGTACCCGTTAAGGTGATACTTTTTAAAGCTTTTTGCCAGTCGTTCTATGCGTGTAATCTGTGGGTAAGCTATACGCTGAAGACCATCAACGCCCTGCGTGTACAGTATAATAACGCGTTCAGGATGTTGCTGGGGCTGCCACGGTACTGCAGCGCGTCAGGCATGTTTGCCGAAGCACATACTGATGGCTTCCATGCCATTCTTCGGAAAAGGGCAGCCTCTATGCTGAGCCGTGTGCGTGGGAGCTCCAACGACATTCTGCGCGTTGTAGCCGGCCGAGTAAACTGTCCATTTATCACGCAGTGGGTTCGGCTGCATGTGTAAAATTTAATTGATAGTTCTTTTTAATTTATTTTTATTATGTAAGACTGGCTGTTTTGGCTTTTGAATATTTTTCCTTATTGTATGGACTGTATAGTGTCTGAAATAAATTTTATTGATTTGATTGATTGAAATAAAAGAAATAACAGTATTTCTAACAAGATGATTGGAAACCAGGATTCTCACTATTTTCTTCGTTTCTTTTCTACTATCCTCTTTTTAGTCTAGGTCTATTATAAGTCTAGCCCGTAACTCAGTCAGTGCCTGAGGTATGGGAGCGGCACGGGACCAAACTGAGGTAAAGATTAGGGATGTTATGGATAGGGGAGAGTTCGGTATATTGTACCGCCGGGTAAATTGTACCACCCTCATATTTCGTAAAGTATTTATTGAATGTCTGTAATTGCAACACTCAGCGATACACAACTAAATTCAATTAATATCGGCCATGTGGTTTTTGCTGTGACAACGAACACGTGTGTTTTATTTTGAAAAGTATTTTTTCATTGTTTTCAAGTAACTTTTGACAATGCATGTTTAGTTTGTTATAATGTCAAATTTAATCACAGGGTGTTTCTAATATATTACTTAGAAGCGTAAATTAGTGTGGATTACAATTATTTGAAACATTTTTGGGTATTTTTAAGCTATATTTTTTACCGATTTTTTAAAAGCACTATCACCTAGTCGGCTAAATTGTACCACATCAAGTTGTAAGGAACTTTAACAAAGGATTTTGAATTTTTTTTTAGTAAATCATATTTTGAAGTTATAATAGCGTAGTTATGTTTGACTAACAATAAATGAAAGCAAATGACAGACAAAGTAGATTAGGTATAAGTGTGCGTTACGATAATTGGAATTACAAAACTTTTACTCAAAATCGTGATAACGTGTAAAACAATATCGATTGTCTATGTTATTAACTACTGTTCCTTTTCGTTACCTAATTTGTTAAGAATGTATCGTATAATATTTTGCCATAGTTTTTTTATAGGCTTGAAATTTATTGAAATCCAATTGAGTAACCCTGTGGTACAAATTATCGAACCGGTTGACTAAATTGGACCGAAGCTCTGAACTCGTATTTTGTTGATTTGTGCTAAATATACAACAATTATGTTGATTAATACCTATGAAATAGTAAATTGAATAATTTCTCTTTAATTATATACCATGAACATTAGCAAAAACAAAAGAAAACTATGTGTAAAATGGGATTGAAAAAAACTGGTACAAATTACCGGACTCTCCCTTATGTAGTTTCGGCTATGGATGGATACGGTTACGGATATAGGAATAATATTATACCGGTTTCGGTTACGGTTTCGGATATTTTTTTATTTCGGATATCCGAAAGTTTCGGTTACGGTTACGGATATCCATAATATCCCTGGTAAAGATACCAGCTCCTTTGGCTCTTTTACCTACAGAAGCAAGTAACTGCCTTGTTTGGTGACTTAGGCTACGTTTCCACCAGAGATGTGCGAGATGCGTAGCGAAGGATGTGTTTGAAAAGAACCAATAGAATCACTTCATTTACCGAGGCGAAGTAAATTAAGCGATTCTATTGGTTCTTTGCAAAGCCTCGCTACGCATTCTCGCACATCTCTCGTGGAAACGCAGCCTAAGAAGAACGCTGCATATTCATTCCAGAAAACTATCTAATGGTTTGGTAACATAAGTTCCAAACAATTGTAGGATGTATGTAGTATCTAAAGAGCTTAGTGGTCTTTAACTCTGAATGGAGCTGGAGATAGACGTTTGCAACGGTCAGAAGAGGGATTAAATTTGGGAGAACTGGTTTGGCTTCGGGCTACCATTTGGTCATGTTCTAGCTACGTAAAATTATTTGAAACTCTCCTATATTTGATATTTTGAGAATATTTACTTGGGGAAAATGGTATGAATGTACAAAAGTAAGATAATTATTTAGGTAGATTGAACTGAACACTGACTTGTAAGAAAAAATCAGGATAATAATATTCAGCATCCAGTTGTTCTGCTTTCGTGTTTTGTAATAATTGAAGTCACAATATGACCTGGTGTCAAACATGAGCCGCCATATCGGACATTTTATAATTCATGGCATTTCACACGTTTTCTTCAAGAAGCAAATTTTGCTTCTTAGAAAACTGAAAAGTAAAGTAGGTAAGTATGTAGACATCATGATCAGAACGCATGACACGCACATTGTTTTATTAAGTTTTAGTTTTGTTTGATTTTCTTGATGTTGTTTTGTGTCGCTGAATAAAATATTATTTTTTTAGTAAAGTGAAGTTTTCTTGGCAAATGCAATGTAACTAAAATAAGGTCAGTTTTGAACCTTTGTCTCACTACTTTCTTTATTTTAGCGTCCAAAGGAAAAGTTTCCTACTCAAACTAGGACGGTTCTCAGATGGAAGCTTACCTTAAATATTTAAGTAACTTAGGTACAAACCACGCAGAGATGGCTTAGTTCTTGTGGCTATGGAGCTAGGTTCATTTTTACGTGTATTTGATTGTTGAACACTGTAGTTTGTCTCTGAAGACGCTAAGTAGACCGCGTGACTTTTCTTCTGCTTTTACTACCGATGCTAAGGGTAATGAATAAAATAATATCTGAACTTTCGGCGAGGAATTTAAGCCTGACCATAGCAGGGTTTTGACAAGTTGTTTACAGCTGTTGTTTTCTTATGCGGCTTTAATTATGGCCCAAAACAAATTGGTACGATCATGCTAAACTGATTATAATAATGCCAAACATACCTAAAAACAAAATGCCTACAAAATGGTAATAGGCATTTTACACTAATTCAGTGATTTAAAAATTTATGACCAACGTTAAAAAATCGTTTCGGTTTATTTGCACGACTCATAGGTACTGTGTTACCTACCAACATTATTTATTGATCATCATAATCATGTCATTTCTCCACTGCATGAGCACAACTCTCTCTTATTTACCAGAGGCAACGGAGAATTTAAACGATTTCAAATTTTCAATATCCACAAGCGAAATTCCTTCCAAGATACATAGTAGGAGCTTGCGAGTTCAGAAGCTAATCAGATATGGTACATCTTGCAACCAGAATCCATCGGAAGTTGAGCGCCTGTAATCAAAGTTTTGAAGTGTTGTCATGCCATGCGTCGAGACACCCCCAATCGCGGGATTAAGCGGTCTATTGGATAGGGGAGACGTGAAAGAATATTGTGTTTGTAAATATCTTGTATTTCAATGTTTTTTGTAAATATTATCATTGTAAATATAAAAAGTTTTATCATCATTTCAGCCGCAGGACGTCCACTGCTGATAATAGGTATCTTCCCAATGACTTCCACATCGATAGGGGCCTGCATCCAGCACCTTCCTGCTAGCTTTATGAGGTCGTCGATTCTCGAGATTATATAATTAACAAGTATCTATGACTCTACCTTGGACAAACGATTCAACTAGGTAGGTCCAATTTCGAGAAAGAGGTCAATTGTCGAATCCAACTCGCCTGGGCAGCGTTCGAGAAACTACACAACATCTTTTCGTCCAAAAAGTCTTATAAAATACAAAAAATTCAGTCTCATGGAATACGTTTACATTTATTCTAAAAGACAGAGCATTTATTCAAACAAAGATCTGCCTTGGAATGCAAATGAAACTGACATGAAAAGGCAGTAAGTAGATTTGGTAACAGCTATTCTATTCACCTGCAAGATGCAGTATTCACGGGACCAGATTATCTTTCAGACAGACGAGTAAACAAAAGCACTCCGTTTTAGATACCTTAGCTCAGCTTTTGTCCGTCAGGCCGTGCAGTCAAACTCATAATAGTACTGATAGTACTAACTATGAACTATGCTTCGCCTGAACTGCAAACAAAGCCGAAACGCAGTTACGTAACATTGCCTGAATAAGAATTGCAGGCGTCAAAGTTTACTTGACAAAGTGCGACAGGCGCAATACAGAATACAAATTGCAGCTGTACAAAGAGACACGTACCAATCCAGTAGTGACACAATCCGCCGGTAATTATCCCATTCGACTCTTCGTGAAACAAAAACCGAACGACAAAAGCAACAATGATTGCAAAAATGTAAATAGGTCGATGGGCGCATTCGGAACGAGGTATGAATTGGGACTTCACACGGCACGACTTTATTTTAAAGGTAAGATTAAACAGAAAATATCTTTACGAGCATACCTAAAGTAAATTAAGCTTGAAGATTATGTGACTTCTATCCTTAGTGATTTTTTTAAATATTTCCAAATTTGTCTAAATTAATTAATTTAGCCTACACTAGTTGGATTATTTTAGTGCCCAAGCTACCTATAGATTTATAGATTTACTATATTTATTTATTTATAGCGAGTTGGAAGAAGAGTTGATATTTGGAACGTAAATGAAATAAAATATTATTAATATGATATTATTTAAAACTGATTCTTTCTGTTAAAACTTTATAACCCGTTACTATTTATAGCAGTAGGGGAGACCAAGGTGAGTTGTAATAATAGAGAGTTGTGTACTATAAGCAAGCTTATAACAATGCGCTTTTTAGTTCAAGTCTCGAGCTTAAACACGCGACCTCGTTGATAATGAATCTATCTATCTATCTATACTAGGTTCGCCTTCGAACATAGGCCTGCGCTTCAACCCTCCACCGACTTTTGTCCCTGGATACACGCGTCCAGTTCACTCCAGCCTGCTGCCGGATGTCGTCTGTCCACCGTTTAGGCGTCTTCCCCTACCGCTATAATATAATGAATAGGTTTCCAAAAATGTCACAACTCTCCTCGGCCTCCCCTACCTTTAATGCTATTCTTGCGGGAGTTCTCGATACACCATGGTGTAAAGACCACCATTGCGATGAGAGAATGAATACAAAAGTCTTCTGTAACAATACGGTATGCTAATTACTTTATATGTGTCACCGCTGTGTGCGCATGATTTTATTTCATTTCATTGCGTGTACCTAAAACTGTTTGCTTTGAACCATTGCAGGCTCATTAAAATGTATAACAGCAAACACATTAATTTATTAATTTTGAGTAATTATTTTTATTATTAACTAGCGATGTTTTGTTGATTGATTGTAAGTAATAAAGAAATCCAGAGGCAATTTTACTTTTCATTCTATGACACAGCCCATGATTCGTTATAGCAAGACCAAAGACTACCTAATTAAGGTACCTATTAATTACAGCAAGACCAGTTAGGCTTACTTGTTAAGATAGCCAAAGACCCTGGTACAAAAAAACCTGTGACCTTAACCTCCTGTGGCCAGAACCTTTACCAAAACAGAAGCTGAAAGTATGTTATAAAACAGGCCCTACTTTAAAAATTTTTTTTTTATCCACAACGAGGAAGCTCTTGGTCTGTATCTCACCTGATGGTAAGTGACGATCAGGCCGAAGGTGGAAGCGAGCTTCACCCGGAATCCTCAACCACGGAGGAACTGGCTATCTTACCTCTAACTTCCGGAACACAACAATGCTGTTAAGATTGTTGTTATGGCTACAGACTTAGGTAAGATGGTGGTAGCTAGCCAGGCGGACTTAGAACAAGCCCTACCACCAACCAAACCGAACAGAAAAATCTGTCTCCACTGGGAATCGAACCCGGGACCTCTAGTAGTAGTAGAATATGTAGTTTCGCATGACACCTCATTTGCCTAAAAACTATGGCATAGCAATATTTTTCATTAATTTAGATATTAATGTAGTTAGACTAATGTCAACTTAAAGACTAAGCTAATGTCCTGCCTGTAACTCGATGTTTCCTAAAAAAGCTTTATGTAAATCCCTATACATAATCACAAAGAAATGACCTCAGTATTGAGCCCTAGTTTAAACAAGACCGAACAAAAAAGGAGTAACAAAATTTTGTAGAAAATATTCCAGTGTACCACAAGGGCGTATTTTAATGACGGAGTCTTAAAACATGGCGCTGTAAGCTCTATGATAACTTCCCAACAGCCGACGAGTAACTTTGAAGCATGAAATCAAATAAGCATCTGCTGGATCCTGAGGGATGTGAACTCAATTTTTATATCGAAAATCTGTTTAAGAAGATTTTTTATATCCCAACATAAGCACTTTACTTTTAATTCGAAAAGTCAAGGACAATCTTTTACCTTCACGAGACGGTTAAGATTTTTGTAATAGGATGTAAGTAAGTACATCTGCGATAAACAATGCACAGGGAAATAAGAGCGCACTTGAGAAGTGATATTGTAATTAATCTCTTTTTTCGTATAGCATCTAATTAATTTAATATTTTAGTCTTTAAATTCCCATCTGCAGCCCGCTATCTGTGAGTTGGCGTTAATTAAATAAGAACTCACTTCTAAAGTGCGCTCTTATTTCCCAAGACGTAATTTTTGCGCTGACCCGATATCTAATTGGCATTGTTGACCGAAGAAGTACGTAGACATTCAAAACAAATTAACGTGAAAGACATTCTTCCTTACACGATAGCATAATGGTGTCATATTCAAACAGTTATACAGTCAAACTTTTTTAATTTGTATAGATCTACTGTGACACCGTGCATCTTGCCAAATGGTTATAGGTCAATGGGAACGTTCAAGCTTTTGATTCATTGGTAAGTATTAGAAGTATATTCTCTTTTAAGTAATTAGTCTTCTAAGTTACTCCTTAGTTAGACAATCTGGAGATCTTTTAGGGGAGGCTTTCATCAGTGGACGTCCCAGCTTATCGTGATAAAAATTCCCAATGACTTGAAGACATTTTACTGATTAACCCACTAAATCGTAAAAAGACCCATCAATATCGACAATAACAGTGACCAGGCCTATCCCAAAAGCGAACGCGCAGGTGGAAAGTGAATCTACACGCAAGAAAGCAAAAGGTTAATTAAAGTTGAACGGGTGGAGCTCCCAGCTAATTGTTAACGAGTGTTTTACATTCCGAAGCCGAGGAGTTGCGAGTTCGTAACGTATTCGAAACTTTGGGAGTTTTTATCTAACAAGTACCTGTAGTTCACGACAATAGGCTTTAGTAATCTTACTCGATATAAATTTAATCTGGAGTGTGTAATCGACCTGATGAAGGTCGCGGGAAGAACCTGGATGCGGACAGCGCAGGACCGGTCGTTATAAAAAGCATGCTTTGGAGAGGGGACCCCTTGAAGGGGTCTGTAGAGCGAGGCTGAGGCCGATGCGTGGGGGCAGGCATGCGAACGATTCACCAACTCGTATACTGCCCCACTAAGCGCGATCAGAGGGACCCGACTGGTTTTTAGTTGGTAGGCCTTGCCCTTCAGGCGAGGAGAGCCCCACATAACTCATCGGCTCCCCCGGGCCGGTAAGTATTCATGCATTTTTCAGTCGAAAAAAAAGGCCTTTATCCAGCTGTGAACGTAACTTGGCTGAAATGAACGAACTAAAATGTAACAGTTTAAAGCACATGGTGCGTTGCGGCGGCGCCGCAGCGATGCGACAGCACAGTGGTGTCGCTGCGTCGTCTTACATAGAAATATTTGTTGCGAGTGCTGCGAAAACGCGTCGTGTGCTTTGGCTCTAACTCATAAGAAGGTTGTGTGTTTTGTCTGATACTCGTAAGTAGTACCACAGAATAATAATAAGTACTAAGTTTTACTTCGCGAAGGTATTTAAAAAATGTATGCTCAATGTCATTAATAATATGGTATAATTTAGCCTGCATCATGAGTCAAGCACCATTTTGTTGACAAACGTCAGTGATCGGCACTGCACCGAAGCTATAGGGCTGACTACGGTAAAATGATGTGACGTGAGGTGCCAAACTGCGGAAAATGGTGGAGGAAATACATGATTTAGCATGAATTATCATGAATAATATTAACTACTTATTTACCTCTCAGTCTTGAGGCAACTTAAAAAAGTACATTCTGTGTTTTTATTATTACCTATTTAGGCAGTTAAATACTGCACAGTATTTAGTACACCATTTTCTTTATTTTCTTCCATCATACACAAGAATACGCGTGCGTGAGTCAATGTTCGCTCGTATGTGAGGCCTTGTCGAATAGTATCCTGTAGGTGGGCCATCGTGCGTGTTTTGTTTTCGATGTAAACTCGCGGAGATGAACAGGCCTGGTAGTACTTAAAGTCAAGGACAATAGACTGAAAATATTATTAGATTTTTTTTCTATTCATACATATAGTCCACCGGATTAAGTCGTGTCAGTACGAGTAGGTTTAAAATCCACTTTAAAAGATAAAGCTTGCACTCAATTAATAACTCTGCCCAATAATAAACTAGTTCACCCGAAAGGATTCTGTAAAATATTCATTTGTTTCCATCGATTGAAAAACATTTTCTGACAAAGGCAATTTTCCATTTAAAACCACACTGAAGCCACATTCATATTCGAAAACTTCCACGAAAAATAATTTATTATTACACTTTACTTGTTTAAAATACGACTGCTTTGCTTAGATTTATTTCAACAAACTT
The DNA here is from genome assembly GCF_963855985.1 of Ostrinia nubilalis. Classification (NCBI taxonomy): domain Eukaryota; kingdom Metazoa; phylum Arthropoda; class Insecta; order Lepidoptera; family Crambidae; genus Ostrinia; species Ostrinia nubilalis. The sequence goes on from NC_087101.1 coordinate 2,787,683, forward strand.
CTAACAAATGAGATGTAAAATATTAATTAAACAGTAATGTTACTCATATCGTTTGTAGAAAATATCAGTTTTACGTATTACTTTAGCTCGGTCTCGATATTTTTAGTCGGAACTCTCTTACAGCTTAATTAAAAGCATTGAATGATTTAAAAATAAAAACCTTTCTATATCAGAGTTATTAATAAGTAGGAAAAGGTGGAAAACAATGGTATCTTGCTCTTCGCGAAAGCGAAAGTTTGGATGTCTGGATGTTTGTTACTCTTTCACGCAAAAACTTCTGAACTGATTTTGACGAAACTTTACAGTATTATTGATTATAACCCAAAATAACATATAGGCTATAATTTATTACGATCTGTGACAAACTAAATTTCAATAAATAAATAAGACGTAAGAAAGATTTACAAAAAAGCGCCATCTATCCGTTGACGTTCGTAAATATTCGAGACGAAACGTCTAGATTGAAAGCACCCTAAACCTAAACTATACATATAAGAGGCTGTTGAATGAATACTCCTGCCCTGGTGATGTACAGTATTGTACAGCTCACATGGATTTCGTGAAATGTTACTAGTAGAAAATTCTCTGTTCCGCTGCACTTTAGTGGTCAGGGAGTTAGCGCGAAACCACACCAGAGTAGCAAGCGAAAATACTAGTAATTTGACTACATTTTGTCTTTGTTGGAAAGAATGGTGGCAGTCTACACTCGCGAGCAAAACTATGGAATCACTTACATGAAGTTGTTTCCACGCGATCTTGTGTACTAACGAATTTGTTAGTAACAAAAAAGTGGCACCATTTTAAAGATTAATTTTTTACCTTTTAATTGATATCAAATTCATTTAAATCACACCACTATTTAAAAAGATATCGCGGCTGATGTGAAGAAGTAAGGAAAAAGACATGTATCAACTGTTTGATACGTCGCGAGTTGCGGCCCATTTACCCCCTATAAAAGCACATGTTTTCGGATTTTTGCTTTCACACGTTGATCCATACACATCTCAGCTTCTTTTGACACTTTACCTGGGATTCTACACCTTCAGAAGCAGCACAAATCCTTGCACTATTGCAAGCAGGGCTCAGCCAGCGGGCTGTCGCATGTCAGCTCCACATAAGCCAGTCCTGAGTTTCGAAAGTTTTAAGACGCTTTCGGGAGACTAGTGGCTTTATCCCGAGACCAAGTTCTGAACAGCGCCAGTGCACATCGCAGAAGGATGACCGTTTTTTCATGTAAACCTCTCTATGAAATCGTCATTTGACTGGTATCGACGTCCATCAAGAGCTCAGAAATGTTCGTAGGATAGCTGTTAGCGTGTGGACAGTTCGTCTAAGATATAAGCAATAGAATTTGACTCCAAAAAGGCCTGCCACAGGCTCGAAACTGACGGCAGGTCACCGATAAGCACGCTTTCAATTTGCTCGTACACATCTCGATGGGAAGTCGAGCAAGCCACCCCCATAAGCCACTGTTTCAGCGAACCAGCACTGCACAAATCGCTGCCTATAGACCCGACCTCTTCATCTGCTGCACTGCAAACACAGTCTGCATTCATCGGAGAACAAAACTCGCCTCCATTACTCGCCTACCCATCAAAATAAGTGCGAGTTAATTGAAAGCGTGCTTGTCGGTGACCTGCCGTCAGTTTCGAGCCTGTGGCAGGCCTTTTTGGAGTCAAATTCTATTGCTTATATCTTAGACGATCTGTCCACACGCTAACAGCTATCCTACGAACATTTCTGAGCTCTTGCTGGACGTCGATACCACTCAAATGATGATTTCATAGAGAGGTTGACATGAAAAAACGGTCATCCCTCTGCGATATGCACCGGCGCTGTTCAGAACTTGGTCTCGGGATAAAGCCACCAGTCTCCTGAAAGCGTCTTAAAACTTTCGAAACCCAGGACTGGCTTATGTGGAGCTAACGTGCGACAGCCCGCTGGCTGAGCCCTTCTTGCAATAGTGCAACGATTTGTGCTGCTTCTTTAGGTGTAGAATCCCAGTTAAAGTGTCAAAAAAAGCGGAGATGTGTATGGATCAACATGTGAAAGCAAAAATCCTAAAACACGTGTTTTTATAGGGGGTAAGTAGGCCGCAACTCGCGACGTATCAAACAGTTGATACATGTCTTTTTCCTTACTTCTTCACATCAGCCGCGATATCTTTTTAAATACTGGTGTGATTTAAATGAATTTGGTATCAATTAAAAGGTAAAAGTTTAATCTTTAAAATGGTGCGACTTTTTTTGTTACTAACAAATTCGTTAGTACACAAGATCGCGTGGAAACAACTTCATGTAAGTGATTCCATAGTTTTGCTCGCGAGTGTAGTTAGAAAATCAGATGTTACTTGGTTTTTGTTTTTTTGTACGATGACGTGTTTATACGAATGTAGAAGTTAACTTATTCGTGATTTAGTTAGGGGCTGTCAACCTGAAGATTCTGGATCAGATCCTTAGATGGTAGGTATACACAAAAAATTGATGATTTTCGCCATGGAATGGTGACGCATCCGTTGGCTTTCGCAGAAGAATGATTTCGAAACTGATTTACAACTATTTACAGAAAAATTCTGTCCCACTCCAATCCTAAAGAGGTTGATTCTGATTTTAACTCTTACCTATTGAAGATGAAAGTAGAGTCCGGATTGGATGAAGTTTACACGCTTATTACCTGTAATAAAAATCATCATCTTATTTTTAAGTAGTTAAACATTACTAATGTGAATACACCTTTACCCGTCAATGAGATCGAGTACCGCGACCATTACTCGTGCAATCGGACGTAAGTTACCGTTGCAGTTAGCCGATAACTCTTTGATTTATATTAGAATTGCCTGAAACTTGTGACTGAGCTTTGGACGTAACTACGAGTACAATGGAAGCTTTAATCCATTATTAAGCATATGAGACATTTAAGGAACCCCTTCGTTTCAACTGAATGATACGTCCACTGCTAGACAAAGGCCTCCCCCAAGGATTTCCACAAAGACCGGTCCTGCGCCGCTCGCATCCAGGCACCTCCCGCGACCTTCACCAGATCGTCGGTCCACCTAGTGGGGGGCCTGCCTACGCTACGTCTTCCGGCTCGTGGTCGCCACTCAAGAACTTTCCTGCCCCAGTGGCTATCAGCTCTACGAGCTATATGCATCGCCCACTGCCACTTGATTTTAGCGATTAACTCGATTCTGCGGAACCCCTACTTTAAAAAAATCACAAGTGCAAAATCTTGGTCAAAATAATGAATCTCACCCAAACCAAGAAAATTAACAATAAATTATCTATTTACAATGGAATAAAATTTCTGTTTATAATAGGGATGGGTTGGGTACTGTGGGTAAATAAATACCTTACAAAAATAAGGTTAGGTAGGGAAGTAGGTAGGTATTCATATTTTTTTCATAGGAACGATAACACACTTCAGTAACAAGTTTTGTTTGATTTAGGACAAAATGATGCTATACAAAATCACGTAAAATATTTTTTTGTTTCATTTTACAAACTAGAATTATTTGTTACCTCTACAAACCCTAAAGTCAGCGAACGAAAAAGCACTGAACTTTCAACGATTCGTACGATCGCTTCCGGCAAGCTTTCACCTGAGCTTTAAACTATAGACGTGATATTTCAAACGCTTTGTTTCTCTTTGACTTCTCAAATCCCACAATATAGTGCAAAATGTTTTGTGAAACTGAAATATAGAAAATATATTTTGCTACCTTACAAAGACTTTGTAGAGCTCAGCTTACATTGAAGGTGATTGGTGATAGATATTAGCTTATTGTTATAAACGAGTGTGAATGTTCTATCTTTGTTTTTTTAAATCAAATGTTTTTATATTTTCGTCATACCTACCTACTCTAGGTAGGTACCTACGTCATTCTTTCATGTTAATTATCCTGTCACCATGCTCAGATACGAGTAGATGGAAGCCCATTTTCACCATCAATCTCCAATTTTAAAGTGACCTCTATGGTAACAAATAACAGGAATTTTGTTGTCGTAGGGTCACTTAAAAATTAGGCATTGGTGGTGAAAACGGGCAGGAATCTCTTACCACCAGTACTTATTAAGTTCAGTGATTCTCTCCTAATAATGTGAATCGGATTACAAATTAGGTACTAGATAAATATTAGCAGTAGTTTCTAAGAATCTATCTTCTAAATTAGATTGTCTTTTTTTTCCTCTACTCTGTTTTGTTTCTTAAATCTAATACGCATTTAATCTCATTAATTCCTTAGCTTATGTAGCCCTTTATAATAATACTAAAGCAAGTTAAAGCACTGTTCTTGTAGCGCTGACACATAACTTAGGTCTGATTGGTTGTTATGAGAGAATTTAATTAAGCTCTAGATACTGCAGTAGGTACTTAGTCAAGGGTAACTTAGGTGAGGGCTTAGTCCCAAAACTGAATTATTGTAATGTAGGCTACGCCAAGCTTATTACTATAATTAATAAAATAATATCTTCATATACTTTACTAGCGGCCGCCCGCGACTTCGTACGCGTGGATTCTGTTTTACCCCCTCGTAAAATCCTTTCTTAGCGGATGCCTACGTCCTAACATCTACCTGCATGCCAAATTTCAACTCGATCCGTCCAGTGGTTTGGACTGTGTGTTGATAGATCACTATGTCAGTCAGTCAGTCATTCAGTCAGTCAGTCAGTCACCTTTGAGTTATATATATTTAGATTAAGCTTCAATACTACACCTTTTGTGATACGACACAACAATGGTATTGATTATTGATAAAACGCTCGAAATAAGTAAAGAAAGAAAAATATTTAATTTCGTTATGATGTGGATTGAAATATAACTTGATTGGTTTGAATAGGTCATCATCACATTTGGTTTCAAACTCAAAGACTTTTGATACAACTTTCAATATTAAAATACTCAATAATTTATAGCATCCATAATGTTACAAAAGGTTTATCCCTTAAACTTGACAAAGGTATACCCCTCAATTATCGTAAAACTGTCACTTCTAATCATACATTACACATTCCGATTTATCAATTAATTACACCAAACGATCGACGATTACAGATGTCATCTGCTCATCACTTACAGAGAGCTGACCCGGTAGCCAATTACTGTCAATTCACTGCTTTAGGTCAAATATTAATCAGGTATCGGATGGCCGTCAATATTTTCATCAGTACATCAAACGAAATGTGTTTTTGGTAAGTACAATATAAGTACATTTATTCTGTCAAGTTTTAGCTAATCTGATTCTTCATCATCATCATCATCTCAGCCATAGGCCTCCCCAATGCTTTCCATGTTGCCCGACCGATGACGACATCATAAAAGTAGCAGGAAAGCGCTGGATGCAGGCCGCTACCAAACTGGTTCTTCCATAACAACAATATGAAAAATAGCACAGATGAATAGAATTAAATGCGGCAAGCAAATGCAGTTCATAGCTCATAGAACTGATGGTTCGTTAGGGCAAAAGTCTCCCAAGGTGACCACGGACCGGAAGATGTAGTGTAGGCAGTATCTTGATGGATCGACGATCCAGTAAAGGCTTTACTAGAAGGATCTGGGATGCAGACGGCGCAGGACTGGTCTTTATAGAAATCTTTGGGAGAGACTGAAAGTAACAAACGTAGCAAAAATCTATCAAACTCAACTCTCTACGTGATCCATAATGCATCGTGTGGCTCAACACTAGTGGTGGGAAATATATTCCCACCCAGACCCAGTGACAACACTAACAGTCCGTTGGCACGGTAATTAGTGCGTTCAATCTACCGTTACGTTTCGGGCGTGCGGGTGATGTGAATCGGAATATTAATATTGCTGTGAAATTGTGGATTTGGTCTGTTTACAAAAAATATTCAATTAGGGCATAATCGGGAAATTATTTATTCAGTCCAAAAATGCAAACTTGTGCTTTTATGCAGCCTTCTCTTTCTCTGTCTTTCAACCGAATTCTGTCCACTGCAGGACAAAGTATTCACTTCGATCTTGAGTTTGAATTGGAGAAGATAATAAGGTATTTTTTGATTGAAAGCGTTAATAGGTTTGAAGGCAATAATTACATTTTTATTTATTTTATTAATACCTACATATTACTTCATATTAGTATGTACCTAAGTAGTTAAAATTGAGTACGACATACTTATCTGGAATCCTATTCCTATTTTAATCGTATTAGCTACATTATCAAAAAATCCTCATCTGGATAATGCAGTTCAATTCACAAAAGATACGCGCGTATGAGACTGTCTATTTAACACCATGCAAATAATTCTATTTTATTCTAACAAAAAAGTAACCCTTAAAATTAAATCGCTCCCTTAATTTTTCAACCAGTTTTATCTCAAACTTTGCTGAGAACTTAAGTACTTATTTAGATTTAAACGTACCTTTTAAATATGAATACATTTTACTCAAGACACTTTGAAGTCGGTAAAAAAACCAATCTCGAAAGTTTCCAACATGGCGGCGAAGTTTAGCAATTATTGGTCAGGATTTGCATCGTTTAACTAGCAACGAAGTGCGAAGTCAGCGTATTAAATTGAATTAATTTTTGCATCGGGGCTTATCAAGGGATTTGGTGTGCTAAATTAAAACATTTAGGTTCCAATTCGTTTGAAACTTTGAGCTGCAGTGTGGAAAATGGTAGAATTATCTTACCTGTGCAGACTTCAGATTTTAAAAGTACTAGATCTGCTATCTAATTGTTCATTATCAGTTTAAGTATAAAAATGACACTGACTTAAATACCGTTTCTACTAAATAAAATATAGTCGTAGGAGTAGATAAGAGTAGGTACAATAAAAGCTTAATTTTATGTACCTCCTCGTGTTTATTTCTTTCTAAACAAGTATCGATATTAATGTGACATTACCTAACACACAAAATACTTAATACCATAACTTAATCAATTTATTTACGAATACTAATCTAAGTTCATTAAGCTATCCCCTGGATAGATATAGCACTTACTTAGAAATTAAAAATCTACACCCACAGCTCTGAAACTGGATATAAGTACTCACTTTACTCCATAACTAAAGTAATTAAGTAGGTATTTACCAAAGCATTATACTGGCCCAAGTTCTAAACTAGACGTTCCCAACATTTTATGTACTACCCCATTTACACGAAAGATACTTATTTATCCTACTTTTGATGTCATTAAAATGTCTGAACATTGAGGTATTTCACAATTTGTTTCGGTTTCAATATTAACTAAACTTATCTTTTCAGCCGATTTAAATGTAGAAAGTTAGTTATAATGACTTCTTTACTTTATTAGTCAGGAATGGCGAAGCACACAAATAAAAATCATAACGCCCCCTATTTGGCTTTGGACGCACTACCTCCTCTGAAAAGCGCCGTCGCCCACTCGGGGGCTGTCTTTTGGAAACCAATGTTCTAAAACTATTTGATCTACCACCTGTATCGAAATAACACGTACAAACAAACGACAGCACATTAGACTACCCATTACTGTTGAATAATCGCTCCTAATACAACTACACAAGATCCTACAGTGTTAAGCTTTATGTGCCTTTGTCAGTACCTCAGGTCAGTACATAGAGTTCACACCTGAACGCTCGTGCGACCTTTGAATACGCGGAATGTACGCGAGCCGACTTCAGTCAGACGAGAAATCAGTAAGAGATTAAATAGAACGGGCTTACTTGTAGAAGTCTTGCATTTATAAGGCAGTTCTGTGAAAAATAGATGTAGGTTCAGTTCATATAAAAAAGTCATTTATTTCCAAAAATACGTACTTTATACAAAGTTATTACCGAGTCTTCCCGGTAAGTTGTACTTTTGTATTGGGCATAATTCGCTGCTTCCCTGTTCAGCCCCTGCTGATGTGGGGTTAAAATATAACCTTGTACAGGGAACAATTGCCAAAGTCTACCCATACTTCAGTAAATGAGTAGTTCATTATCGCCATTATCATTTTAGTTTTAGTCAAAAGCAGGAGTAGAGGCCACGTTCCGGAAAGCGTAGCGTAGGACGTCCACCCACAAGGTGGACCGACGACCTTATAATGGTAGCGGGAAGGCGCTGGATGCAGGCCGCCACCAATTGGCCATTGTGGAAATCATTGGGGGAGGCCTATGTTCAGCAGTGGACGTCCTATGGCTGAAATGCTGATGATAATGATTCACAAACGATACTTGCTTAAGTGTAGCAGAAAATCGAACGCACAGCGTTAAATAGAGCTCTCTGATTGGTTCATGTGTCACCCTGTGCGTCCACGCGCTCTGTGAGACCTCATATTAATGTTTGTGAATATGGGCGTTAGACGGGTACTGAAATCCACGAAGATAGCCGAGCAATATCTTGTCAAATATTTAAGTGTTAATACACTCGACATCAAATAAATCGCACCTCCCGCGGCAAGCATTTTCAAACGTATGCATCCCCACTTCCCACCAATATTGGCACCATTGAAAAGCCTAGTTCTAAACTTCATTTCATTAAAGGAAAGGTTTTTACCCCAAAAATGTGTCTTTAGAAGGATCCAGAGTCACTTCTTCAAAAAAAAGGTAGTTACGCTTAAGCCAACTTTTATGGCTATAAAACTGTTAAGTTGGGATTAATCGCTATCTATCTGTTAAAGAGGACACGTGTGATCAATATTTGGTTTTATAACCATAAAAATTGGTCTAATTGATCCCAAAGGTGAGCCCAAAGTGAGGTCTTTTTTCAAGTCACATTTATGGTATATGTTAACCCATTAGAGGTCAAACACAAAGTACTAATATATTTTAAATTTTTTCTTTATTTTCATATTGAAATCAGAGCAAAAAAAAAAACAAAATACAAGAAAATCCTGAAAAAAAGTTGTTTTCATGAAATTACAGGGGTGTACTCAATTGGGTACAATGACCTCCTAGGTATGCAAATTTTCAAAATGCGCCTTTTCGTCAAAAATTGTTTTAAGGGACTTCTTACACTGCCAACGCACTGTTAAATGACAAAGAACATACCCCAGCTCTTTTTCAGTTTTGATGGTATATTTTCCAACTCCATTTTGAAGAAAAGCCATCAACCATTGGTACAGCCGGACGCATTTTCGTTGTTTATTTAGCATATCTCTTCATCTAGTGACCAGTAAAGTATAGTACATAGTCTCTCGAGGTAGCTTGTGGTACTCAGATAGTACCAAAATATATAGGGCTTTATAGGAATCCCAAGTATATTGTGTTGATTGGATACTGATATGATTATAGTCAATAGAAATATCATAATGATAATGAGAAGCATCGTAGTTATCTATTGGATATAATAATATTGTTATAATCAGCTTTTTTCAAATACTGTGCAAGTTTCAGGCCCTGCAGCTCTTCACAAAATATAGCAAACTTATCACCACAGACTTTGGAAGTATCTACAGCGATTGAAGAATTATGACTTTTGATTGGGTGCGGATTTGTGGGAACCTATCGGCTTATTTTTCACGCCAGTGGTTCATTATCACTGTCGTCCTATAAACTGCCTTTGCTGCCACTATCCCTTCTGTTCATAAATACCCTTACGGTATGAAAAACGTCGCCATATCCTCTTTTTCAGTCAACGCACTTGTATCAGGTGGTATAATTATTAGCCAAAATACGTTCATCGTCATAACTATCCTGTAAAACGGCTCCAATAACATCCTCAAGTCCCTTTTAGCTCTTTTGAGCTGTAAAATGTTACGAAAGAGCAAAAAATAAATATAGTTTTTTTACTTACGCATGTTGTCATTGTACCCAACCGAGTACAGTAACTTTTACATGACCCTAATTTCATTTGAGATGTAAATATTATATTATATTGTGCTTTATAACTTACTCTGGTATGTATTCAAAAGTAATTAAACAAAAAAATCGACTTATGAGCAGTAATTGTTATAAAAAAAATAAAAATTAAACACCTACCTCCACTACGTTTCAGTGACACAACTTCAACTGTTACTTTTTATCAAAAAAAGTCCCACTACCCGCGTAATTTTTGTCAATATACTTTAATAGTGTCATAATGACGTAAAATAACAAGTCAACCCATGTTAATTTTGTGAGATTTGCAATTGAAACGTAAAAATATAGCTGTACCCATTTGAGTACAGTGACCTCTAATGGGTTAATCATTTATTGAGCAATTAAATGTGTTTTTCTTAAAGGATATTTACTGGTCTTTCAAATAACACCAATATTGTCGGGGCACTATGATTGTGTCAGAAGAAAATCTTTAAAGTTCGCGTCGCGGAAGGTGCGGTTTATTTGATGTTGAGTGTAGTACCAGGAAATCTTAATATACCTCAAACATGCGATATTCAAAGCCCTCTTCGGAACTCCCACTTTGCCACAGTTCTTAGAACCAACTCACTCTGCCATTCTATACTCTGAAGATTCCAAAATCAACATGAGGAAGTATCTCTTGATATCAAGATTCCATGAATGGAACTACGTGGAGTTGTACAAGTTAAACACGTTAAGTATGTAAGCAGGACTCACTTGAGTAATCAATGAAGCTTAGCTACAAACTGGTAGTAAATTATTCATAGTGGTAATAATATTACGGCCATTTTAATAGTAATGTGAGGTTTTTACGGAATGAAGATGAAAAATTGACTTAGATTTGTGTAAAAAAAAAATGGTTTTAAAGAAAATAAGGTTAATAAAAACCTATGCAAATTATTTTTGTGTGAGTATTCAAATTCATATCAAATCAAATCATATCCTAACAGTTTTATTCCCGAATAATTTTTTCTTCTTTTAATACAAATACATTATTTCCCTGCAGTTCATGCATTACCTGTTGGGTCTTCAACGACTTAATAACCTACATAATATTTTGTATACCTACTACCAAGTAAAATGAAATTAATGCTGATAAGTTCTTCTCCTTGCCGCTCCAGGAGTTCCGAACAACTTTGATACTAGTTGCATTTCCTGGAACCGTTTACCTTGTTAATCGAGTCACTTGATACTCAAGAACGCGTACATTGTGCGGGGAACGGGATAACTTGCGAGAAATTAACATTTGGTGAGAATCTGTATCAAATTAATTCTCATTAAGTAACACGTTGTAGATTATAATGGTATTTTAAACAATTACGATTTGCTGTTATGCAGGAGAACCGGGATCAAACCACGTCATAGATTTTTCGGGTTACTTAATGCCAGGACTTTTTCCAAATTAGTGATTTATTTGCTCAGTGGGCCTTAGCTTATAATATAAGGCTCGTTTACACCAAGGCTGAGCGGAGCGGAGAAGAGAAGTGGAAATAATGAAATCTGATTGGTTATGAATAACCGCGGCGGTTGGGGCTACCACCTTTTGGAAACCTATTCGCTTTATCACCACCTTAATCGAAATTACCTACAAACGACAGCACATCAGACAACACATTATTGTTGCTTTGCTCTTAATACAAATACACAAAATCCCACAGTGTTAAGCTTGATATGCCTTTGTCTGATTGGTTATGAATAACCGCGCAACTCCACTCAGCGCCGTCTTGCCGCGACAGTCAAATTCTATAAAAAAAATCCGCCGACGCTTCTCCGCTCCACCTTGGTGGAAACCGAGCCTAAACTAAAAGCAAAGTGAAGCAAAAGTTCAAATAACAATCATAACCTTATTTCAAAACCAGAGAGTACAAATAACTTTTTTTAACACAATCGAAACGTCACCTTATGTCAGTCAAAATTTTGTCACTGCCTACAAATAAACAAACACAAAAGCTGAATGATAAAATTGCAAGTTTTTAATGTATTTTGATCTAGCAAGATGATGGTAGACACGGTTGTATGCACCAGGCCGTTGAGTGAGGAGGAATTAAATTTGAGAAAGAAGGCATTGAGGCATGCTGTGCTATGTATAGGATGGGTGAAAGTTGTAAGTATGTTTGTTACTGCTATAAAAAAACATTGTTACCAATTTAGATTAGTGTGTTAGTTAAAAGTAAGCAGAGCTGCTGAAAGCTATAGATAGCATAATCATCACAAAAAATGTCCCTGTTGAGGTTACAATCCACAACTATTGAAAGCATCAACATTATCATCTTGTGATGATATCTGGTAACACATATTTACCAAGGCTTTGTTCTAAATAAAGTGATGCACCTACAGGGTAGTTATTTTTTGAAAAATACGTCTCAAATATACCTTGCCCTACCCACCACTTCAGGACAACATAACGTCTTTTAAGTTGTTTTTGCCAACCAACCAGTGTTTTCATTGAGCAATTCATAATGATTTCAAGTTCATCTAATTTGTCTATGGGACATTAATAGCCTACTTATTTTCAGACCTCAGTAATATGCTACGCGATACTATATTTTCTCGTCCATGTCAACAGCAAAGGGCATATGTCAACCGTGCTGAAAATAATGCTACTGGTCATGATACCCGCTCAAGTTTTTCATGGACTCATTCTGTTCCTTGGCGCTGTTGATGTAAGTACGACATAATGTAAGTACTATTAGTAGGGAGTTACTGTAGTGTAAAGCCTGGTCCGTGAGCACGTAGAATCCCGTCCAATGACCCCAAGCTGCCCATCCTTGTCGCTCGCACGTAATTATGTTGCTGTCGCGCTCGCACACTCACTGCGGGCGTGCGTCGCACAGTCGCGACAGCAATATAATTACGCGCGAGCGATAAGGATGGGTAGCTTGGGGTCATTGGACGGGATTCTGCGTGCTCACGGACCAGGCTTTAGTAAATGAAGTGAAAATGTGCTACAGTGTCCATGCTGCATAGGCTATATGTAATGACTTTCGAATGAGATTGTAAACACTTCTGCACTGCTAAGTTTGCCAGTCAATGCTGACTGAATAGATGTTTCGGGAATGCGAACTAAGATCTTATTAGTAGTAACGTATTGACGTTGAATCCCAGGAGAACGCCAATACGAATTGGATTCTTTGATAATCACTAAACACTCCCGTATCTGGTGGCTAAGGTTCATTAGGAAAAATTAGATATGTCTAGAGGTCGTTTATTGCATCACTGCATCAGGCGCCAAATGTAACCTCTAGCCCACTCTTGGTCGCTACTCTCTAACAGAATTTTAGCACACCTGCCCATGCTTCATCGCTACTGGCCAAGAACGACTGTCAATAATATCATGCATGATCTTATACTGCTAGAAATTCTGTAACTGCAAATACGCATCTTAAACATGTTTTGTACAAACATAGGGTATTAATTTCACATAGGAAATACTAATGAAAGTGTTATTAACCATGTTGACCTATTTACCCGTTCATTGCAATAACTGTGCAATTGAATGTGTTATGTACGAATCATTAGCTTAGAAAATGCTATCGTTATTGCAGCCATTTAGCTGGAATCAACTTAATTGTCCAATGTAATTATGTATAAATTATAATAAATCTGTAGAGAGGTCAATTCTGTACATGAAATATATTTTCAAAATAACTATCAGGGGGTGATTAGTGATCGATACTGATGCCAAAAATGCAATCAGTAAAATTTTTGTCTGTCTGTCTGTCTGTCCGTCTGTATGTTCCTTATAGAAACAAAAACTACTCGACGGATTTTAACGAAAATTGGTACAATTATTCTTCATACTCCTGGGCAGGTTATAGTATACTTAGGAATTCCCACGGGAACAGGAGTTAGCGGGAAAATCCTTTTGTATGAAAAATCTAAACCGCTTAAGTTAGACGCTTGAAATTTGGCATGCATACTAAGGTACCTAGTAAACATAAAGCATAGTTACAACAGGATATTGCAAAATTCCCACGGGAAGTGGAGTTAGCGGGAAAAAAGATTTATATGAAAAAATCTAAACCGCGTAAGATAGATGAAGGGGGTAAAACGGGATCCACGCGTACGAAGTCGCGGGCGGCCGCTAGTTATGTATAAATTGGTCAAAAACTACTATTAGTTACCAAAATTAAGTCAAAATACTTGAATATTGTATCATGTTCAAGTTTAACCCTTCTAAGGCTGAACGTGGCCTGACTGTATGACATGAGGAATATAGTAAACACAGACAAGGTAGGCTCGCTTCTCACAAAACGTAATTATTTAGTACTGTACCAAGAAGAATTACTAACATTTGGGTAGAATTTGATTTATGTTATGGTCAATAAAAGAACCTTCTTTTGATATATAAAACTTGACGTCACATAGAAACCACAATTTTGACGTTTTGATACGGTGTTTAGAGTTAGAAGCTTGGCTCTACATGAGATATGATGACCTTTTGATAGTGCGAGCCATATGCTCTCGTCTTAGCAACAATGAAAATATTTTTGGTCAAATCATTCTTCCGCTTTTGAAGTAATATCAAATATCATCTCTTGTTCAGCCATCGTTATTAAACTGCCTACTGAACCAATCTCTATTGGGCTCCTAACATGCCAGAGGGCAAGGAGGACTTTCAAAGTAAAACATGCGCATACACTCCTTTGACTGGGCGCGCCTCCAGCTAGGATCTTGTTAGGGCAATCCAGCAATCGCTGCCATACCGGCAAAAATTTCAACTTTAAATCTGTATTTGTTTGGAAACGTCAGGATCTTTAGAGAAGTTATTTTACTGGAGTTCTGCGGTGCTCGTTTATTAAGTCGAGGTATGTAGTTTGTAAAGTGGAACGAAATATGCGCATTGTATTAATTTGACTTGTCCTTTGTTTCTGGCTTTACCCTTAAAGGAGGAGGGTAGCCCTCGTCAAAAATAGACGTGTATTAGAGTCTCCGTGATTTATTATTGCAAAATGTAGTAAAAAGTCTGAGTTACGCTTTAAATTATACACCATTAGAAACAGGAATAATCGTGCCTGCGAACTGTGAAATCGGCTCCAAGCTGTAGTGTGAATTGTGTGTAAAAATTGCAATCAAAACTTCCAACTCGTCGATTCAACGGACAGTGACTCATCTTGTAGTGACAGTGCAAAGCGAACTTGTTTACAAAAACTATACGGATAGCCTTCACTACTCGATAAGGTACAGACAATTCGTCACTCAAGTTACACGGCGCGTGGCTGATTGGATTTTTTGCCCGCACTATACGCAACGATTGCCGGTTCGAGCCTTGATGAACTTTATTTTTGTTTTTGCTTTTTTTTTTTTGATTATGTTTTTTAATTTTTTGTGATAATTAATAAGTACCTAAGGGAAACCAAACTAGTACCTACGTGAAGAAAGAAAAAAAAAAAATTTTTTTTTTTTTTTTCTTTGACAAGGAGGAAACGCCTGCAGCAGGATCCCACACAGTCACACGTCGAACCATTGCTCACGTTGTGGGTACAGAGAGATAAGATCAATACTTCTATCAATCTTTTTGTATTTTCACTGATTCATCATGAGTACTGCACAGAAAATATGTGGTGGGTGCAAGAACACGTTGCCCAGGAGAAACGTTATACAGTGCATGAGCTGCAGGTTGACGTACGACTTGGAGTGTGCTAATATCAGTCAGAAACTATTTGACCTAATGGAACGCAAGGATAGATGGAAGTGTCCTCTATGTATGAGTAAACAACCAAAGACTGGAAACACAAACACACCAATTCGAAACACAGAAAAGGAACAACAGGCATCTTCTTCCGCGATACCCTCCGGGAACACAAGGGGTCACATAACTCACATAGACAGTGATGCTAATAATGTGACTTTCCGTTCAAAAACAGCGCGCCTGCCTGCGGACCCTACAGAAGATCATCTGTATACAGATAATACTGAAACCCCAGTCGGTGACAACGCAATGCTTGAAGAACTGAAACGTTACATGAGCGAACTAATTTGTAGCCAGACAAAAAGCCTGCGCGAAGCTATCACTTCTCTAACAGACACCATCAAAGCACAAAACTCACGTATTGAACAGCTTGAAGGAAAGGTACTGGAGTTGGAGGGCAGGCCAGATGTAGGCATTCTGGAGGAAAAGATAGTTCACTTGCAAACCGAAATATCAATCCGCGACCAAGCTTTGCTATCAAATGATGTCGAGATAGCCGGCTGCCCAGAAACGGGTAACGAGAATTGTCTCGGTTTGGTATTGGCTATCGCGAAGAAAATAGGCGTAGGCCTCGATGAGAGAGACGTTGTAAGCGTAGAACGAGCTGGACCAATAAGATTAATGACTGACAGTTCACGACCTCGACCTTTGGCTGTTCGGCTGGTACACCGTGCAACGCGGGATTCCCTGCTGCATGCGGCCCGTGTGCGCCGTGATCTCAACACCGAAGGTCTGCAGCTGCCAAGTCCTGTGACACCTATTTATATTAATGAGCGACTAACTAAACACAATAGGGCACTATTTCAACGGACTCGTTCATTGGCGCGAGATGCAAATTTTAAATTTACTTGGACAAGAGATGGAAAGATATTTACTAGACAAGACCAAGGTAAAGCACGACATCTATTGCGCTCGGAATCGGATTTGTTAAAGGTTTTTGGTAAAGTTCATGTTTGATCTAGAAATATGCTATTTTTCAATGTATACATTTGGAACGCTTCTTTATCTGTACTTTGTAAAGAAATTTGATTACGGTACTCCTGCAGAAACACATATTACTGTATGTACGTTGACTTTCAAGCAAACTATACAACACATAACCAAACTTACACAAAACACACACATATACACACTACACAATTTTTACAATAAACTTCATTTTAATTCGAATGAAAATGTCTAACACTAAGCAACACAGTTTGCGACTTGGGTTGTGGAATGTTAGATCTCTAAATACAGGACAAGATAATTTTATGGTGGCTATTTTGAACCATCAACCTGATGTTCTAGCTCTCAACGAGACTTGGCTGAAGGAGGGAGATGAGTGTCTGGCACCATCACTACCGGGTTACAAATTTATGCACAGAGCGCGTCAGGGTAGGTCTGGTGGCGGTGTCGGTTTCTATGTTAAAAAAAATATTCATAGCAAAATGCGACAGCACCCACCCTCACTGCTTGAACAGATGTGGCTCGAAATCAGGTTGCCTGGAGCTTCTCTTGCAATTGGGACAGCCTACAGGCCAGAAAGTGTTCGAGTAGCTGATGCTCTCGACTCCCTTAGTGAATCCACTACAGCTATGGCACGATGTGACTACACATGTGTCTTGGGAGATCTGAATATTGACCTTAGCAATAGCTCCTCGCAAGCTAATGACCTCTCCGCTTTTTGCCGTCAGCATAATCTTACCCAACTAGTTAAAGAGCCCACAAGAGTAACAGAGTCTACGGAAACCATCTTAGATTTAGTTATGACCGATACTCCAGAACGATGTAAAGCTACTCAAGTAGTACACAGTACTGGGACTAGTGATCATGCAATGGTTTTAATAGATTTTAATATCAAAAAACCGAAACCTTTGAAGTTGGTAAGCAAAAGGAGATTGATCAGCAGTATAAACTGGGATCGATTCGAAGCGGATCTGCGAGTAGTCCCATGGGAGTCTATTCAAGATCTTGGCAATGTGGACGAAATGGTAAGTGCTTTCAATCACTATATACTAGCCTTATTTGATTTGCATGCGCCTAAAAAGAATATAATACTTAAAGAGAATCCAAAGCCGTGGATTACGGACACGGTCAAATTTATTATGAAGTTGAGGGATGCGGCTCTAGAAAAGGCTCTGAAAAATAAAACAGAATCGTCTAAGAACTACTATCGCGACCTTAGAAACTTCGCAACGGCAACCATTAAACGAGAAAAGAAAGCATACTTTAATCAGTTTATAAATAAAAATTCTAAAAAGCCGGAAATTCTATTTAGACACTTAAAAAAACACTGTCTTACAGGTAACGAGTGTTCTAAATTACTGCCTAGCCATTTAAATAATCCCGAAAAAATTAATGCCCACTTCTTGAACCTTCCTTCTTGTGGTAGTGCAGATACAGATCAGGAGAACTTGGAGGGCCGCCGATATCAAGGTCCTTTGTTTGAGCTGAAACCAACAACTGAGGCAGAAGTGCTAAAAATAATACACAAAATTAAAACAAAAGCCACTGGTTATGATGATCTAAATATAGAAATGATCAAGTCGACGTTACCGTGTACACTACCTATTATTACAGCAATAATTAATAGATCAATTGAAACAAGCACATTCCCATCTGATTGGAAAAGAGCCTTAGTAAGACCCATACCCAAAAAAAACTCTATTGAGGATCTGAAAGACTTGAGGCCAATTTCGATATTACCGGTTCTATCCAAGGTCGTGGAAGAGGTAGTTTTGAAGCAAGTGGTGAGCTTTATAGAAGGAAATAATATAATACCAAAATTCCAGTCCGGGTTCCGCAAGGGACATGGCACGGAAACAGCACTTCTGCATGTGACTGATGACATAACAGAAGCTTCCGATCTCGGACTGAGTACGATTATGGTTTTGCTCGACTACTCTCGAGCCTTCGACTGCTTGCACCCAGAACTCCTACTAAGGAAATTGGAGCTATATGGTTTTTCTAGAAATGCTTGCCAGTGGTTTAAAACTTTTCTGGTCGAGAGAGAACAGATTGTAATCACTGAATCAGATAACGGTGAGGAAAGACTATCATCACCTGGGAAGCTACAGCGTGGAGTCCCTCAGGGATCACGATTAAGCCCTTTTCTCTTTTCTTTGTTCACCTCAGATCTACCTGATAATATAAGAACCTGTAAATACCATCTTTACGCGGATGACACGCAGTTATATTACTCTTTCAAAGGCAGTGATGCCGCAGTTGCTATAGCTCGAATTAATGAAGATCTTCTCAACATTTACAACTGGTCACAAAAGAACTCACTAGTACTCAACGCAAGCAAATCGCAAGTGCTGGTCCTAGGTACTAAAAGACAGATGCAAACAGTACTTGACTGCAAAGATAAGGTTAAAATAAACGGTGTACCTCTGGAACGGGTTGATGCTGCAAGAAACCTGGGATTAATACTGGATGGCGAGCAAAAGTTTACAGAACATATAAATATAAAAATAAGAAATGCCTTTTACAAACTAAAGATACTATATAAAATTAGACCTTTTATTAAAGAAGAATTACGGATACTTCTCACAGACCTGTTGGTACTCTCCCCCTTTAACTACTGTAGTAATGTTTATGGTCCAAGACTGTGTAGTAGCCAGGAAAGAGCAATACAGCGAGTTCAAAACGCTTGTGTCAGATTCAGCCTTAACGTTCCAAGAAGGCAGTATATTACTCCATATATGAACCGACATAACATCCTCAACATGAAGGGCAGGAGAGAACTCCATTATGCATGTACCGTCCACAGAATAATATGGAATAAAAAACCAGAATACCTGTATGAGAAAATAAATTGGCGTACGAATGAAGCCTTCAAGCTGCTCCGTTCTACGGCGCAAAATCTACTCAGGGTTCCTAAACACAGGACTTCCCGATACAGGGGAAGTTTCAGGTTTTCCGCAACAAAAATATGGAACGACCTTCCTCCACCCCTGAGAAAAAAAACTAGCGGTCAATATTTTAAAAATATGTACAAAAAGGCTTTATCCCAGAAACAAAATGTCGCGGAAGACTTGAAGCACGCCTACTGGAAACATTTGTCTTTGAGGCAGTTTTTTTTTTTCCACTCATCCCAACCTAAATTCCTTTTATACGCAAATACACTAACAAACATACACCAACACACACAACACTCACGTCTCACATGTACACACACAATCAACTGACACTAACGAGTACCGTACATACATATTGTCTTTGTATTTATAGGGTTTTTGTTTTTGTATTTTAATTACCCCTGTTTAATCTTACCCTCCTCCCCTTTTTACTGGTTGTTTCCCACCTTCCAACTAAGGGAAAAGGAGGAGGCTGAAAATCAGCGCGGGGTAGGGTATGCTTGACCTCGCATATGCTGAGCCTCATCCTTTTGCCTCTTATGTTTTTTAATGTAATTTTTTTTGTTTATATTTCTATGTTTGTAAAGCATGTAAAAACGAGGCAATAAAGTATTATCTTATCTTATCTTATCTTATCTTTCTCTGAACAAATACTAATAATCTTTTGGATCCCCTTTTTGGATTGGTAAAGCGCACATTCCTACAATTCCTGTATTCATTTACATTCGTTTATTCTCTTAGTAGTTAAATAATAATATGTTTTCTCATTACGAGGGTATGGTCACTTCATTGAATGATAAACACACAACAACTTTCGCGGAAATTTTAATTCTGACTGTGAAATTGTAAACGGATTAATTTACTTTATAATCATTACTTAGTAATTCCAACTGCGAATCAACATTATCAAGAGAGGGTATTTTCGTCTGTATCGAATATAATATTATCAACCACCTCTGTGGTCTAATGGTAAGACCGCCTGCTTCAGACGCAGAGGTCCCGGGTTCGATTACCAATGGGGGCAGATTTTTCTGTTCGGTTTGGTTGGTAGTAGGGCTTGTTCTAAGTCCGCCTGGCTAGCTACTACCATCTTACCTAAGTCTGTCGCCATAACAACAATGTTAACAGCATTATTGTGTTCCCATAGATAGAGGTAAGACAGCCATGGTTGAGGATTCCGGGTGAAGCTCGTTCCACCTTCGACCTGATCACACTTACCATCAGGTGAGATACAGGCCATGAGCTTCCTCGTCGTGGATAATAAAAATAATTTGGAGAGTAATCTTTGATCGCCGCATTAAGTCGGATTTATATTCTATCAGAAAGGTTCTGATGCGCCACGACACAACATGTCAGGCAAATATAAATCCGAGTTTTAGACAGAGTACTCACTTAAGAGTCCTCCTACCTCCTTCGTTTTCAGTTTTAATAATAAATTAAGTAAGGAGACTCGTTTAGGCCTTCTCTACACGGGTAATGAAATTACTAAATGGAGTCAATCTTCTGTTCCAGGAAAAGCTATGTGTGCTAGAATTAGGACTATGGCTCTGCCTAATACTGGCTTCATACAACACAGTGCTGGGTGTAATAGGCGGCGTGTACTTCATAAGGAACGGACACATAACCATACACTTCTTCTTGGCAGTCTTCTTTGCGATCATGGCTATTTCTTTAATCAGTAAGTTCAAATAACTGTAATAGTTAATGAAAACTGTAAACATATGATGTAGACAACAGCAACACACCTTAACCTTTTCAGCGCCACGTCAAATACAAAAGCCATCACTCTGACGCCACGCTTGATAAATATGATATCAATATAATCGTGTATTCATCATTATTCAGTTTACATAATACTCAATTAGCCAATTACTGACATCATTTTTAAGACGGATTAATCCGTCGTTGGCGGTCAACCTGATGTAAGCATGTATCCGTCATTGGCGTTGAAAAGGATAATACGGTTCTGAAGTAGATAATAAAATAGATAAAATTATTTAGCTTAAGATTTCCACTTAGTGACGCCGGCATAAGTACCCAGTCCCACATTACCCGCGCTCACCGACTATGTTATAGTACAAGCAAATGCAAGAAGCACCGCCCGCTCTCTGAAGTACCAAACCAAGTTTTTATGCACCCAATATAAAAATTATAAAGAATCTAGAGTATTTAACAGACAGATGAATAAAAAAAACACCTGTAACAGAATCAAACCATATTTTATGTTTTGATAGGTTACATTTTTGATAGTTCGTTTCAGCCAAAAGACGTCCACTGCTTGGACAAAGGCTCCCCCCAAGGTTTTCCACAAAGACCGGTCCTGCGCCGCCCCCATCCAGGCACCTCCCGCGACCTTCACCTGATCGTCGGCACGGTAATAATATCATACAGTATTGTAACTTCATATAAACAGTCGAAACGAGAACTTTCTTTCGAAATTCAAATCTCGGTATGCGCTCGGTATGCAAAAGTCGGGGGTGTCGCGAATGTGCCGAATGGACGTCGGTGGCCAAGTGTTAAAAATGACAAAACTGATTGAATTGGACTGACCGTCATTTACGGTCAAATTGGTCAAAAACTAGTCAAATTGTCATTTTCAGTTAGTTTGCTTTAAAATGAAAATTATATAGTATTAAACCAGCTTTTGCCCACGACTTCGCCCGCCCGAAATTAACGTAACAGATCATTATGATTATTAAAGTTTAAAAATTATTTAAGTAGTTTTTACTAAATTAAATCTACTAATCACAAAACAATAAACATTTTTAACCTATTCCATTCACAAAGTATTTTGTCTGTCTAACTAAATAAAAAAATACAATCACAAAACTAGATAGAAATTCTAAGTAGGCAGCTTAGATTAATAAAGCAGATGTAATTAAACTGGGTACTGGTAGGTGGGCATCCCTATCGCATGTTGTCATACTGTGACGTACCGCGCGACTGTTGACATTTATTTCAAAAATATGGCCGAGTTGGAATACTGTATAGATAGTATTACCGTGTCGTCGGTCCACCTAGTGGGAGGCCTGCCCACACTACATACTACATTTTTTGAAAATGAAAATGAAAATGAAAATGAAATTTATTCGTCATTATCATAGGTACAAAGTTGTTAGGGGTTAGTAGGTTCCACTATGATCTGCCGTATAGGCATACGAATTCTTAATAAATTTGAATAATTATATAATCTAAATCAATTGGTATTACAAAATTATCTATGTCAATGCAGTCAGTCAATCTTTCTAATTATTAAATACATCAAAATAATAGCTAATGTCATAAAGTATACAATTTCAAATTATGTCAAAACTTAACCTAAAGAATCATTACAAAATTCATCAATGGTATAATACATTTTATTTAATAGTAGTAAGATCAGTTCCTTTTTAAACATTTTGTCATCACACTCTAGCAAGGCCTTAGGAAGCTTGTTAAACAGTTTTGGTGCCATATCTAAGAAACTCTTTTTCATTAATGCAGTCTTACACATATTTCTTTCTACCATAGGTTTCCTAGGTCGAAGACGATGAGCTATTGTCGACTCCACTCTTTTAAATTCATCTGGATGATATTTGACAAAAAGGCAGGCTTCTAAAATATACAGACACGGGAAGGTTAACAGTTTTAGCTTTTTAAATATAGGCTTACAACTGTCTGTTGATTTCAACCCATAGATTGCACGAACACATCTTTTTTGTGCTCTGAAAATAATTTCCCTGTAAGAGGAATTGCCCCAAAAAATCACCCCATATCGTAGAGTCGACATTACAAAGCCATGATATGCAGCCAGTACAGTAGGTTGATCAGCTATTTTTGCGAGTTTAGTCAGTGCAAAAGAGAATCTATAAAGTCTTTTGCATACTTCTATAGAATGCGATTCCCATGACATATTGCTATCTATGAGAACACCAAGAAACTTGATCGAATGTACATTTTCGATTGGAATAGAGTTATAATTTATGTTTAAATTAAATTTCGGTTTTCTTTGAGTGAATTGCATTATCTTTGTTTTATCTAAATTAATATTCAAGTTGTTATGATCCATCCAGGCAATTATGTCTTTTATGGTGTCGTTTATAGTGATTTCATATTGATCAGGTTGATTGGTTTCAATAATCACTGTGCTATCATCAGCAAATAAGACCATAGGGTAGTTAATAGACTTAGGCATGTCATTAATATACACCAAGAACAATAAAGGACCCAACACACTACCCTGGGGGACTCCAAATTTAATCACTCTACCTTCAGATCTATATTTATTACTGTTAGAAGATGATATGCGAGTTATTTCTGTGTATTGGATTCTTTTGTCTAAGTATGATCTTATTAGATTCAAAGCATTTTCTCTAATACCATAGCGATATAGTTTTTTTAAAAGTATAGTATGGTCTACGTGGTCAAAAGCTTTTGACATGTCCATAAAGACAGCACAAGTTGGTTTAGTTTTGTCTAAATTTAATGTTACACGTTTTACCAAGTCATAAATTGCAGAATTAATAGTCATGCCCTTGCGAAAACCTTTTTGTTCTTCTACCAATATTCGATTTTTTTCAAGAAATTTATATAATATATTGTAAATAATTTTTTCTATTACTTTTGAAAATATTGGTAGTAATGCTACTGGTCTGTAGTTGGATATATCCATTTTGTCACCTTTTTTATATAGAGGTGTTACAATAACTGACTTTAATCTATCTGGGTAAATTCCTGTATTAAAAATTAAGTTTATTATGTGGCTAAGCGGTAACGCAATTATTTCTCCAACATATTTCACAGCCAGAGTTGAGACTCCGTCGATACCCACACTACTTGTATTCTTTAAATTTTTTATTACTTTTATATTGTCGTATGCTGTTACTGGAGCTAAATATATGGAATTAGTATGATTTGGGACATTATTTTTTTTGTCTAAAGCTTTATTGTTGATTTTTATTTGATCAATGTAATAATTATTAAATGAAGTAGCTATTTTTAACGGGTCAACAATATTCTCCCCATTTATTTTAATTTTAGTTATGGGCTCGACAGGCATTATTGTCTTCGACTGGTTAATTATGCGCCAGGTGGCTTTAGTTTTATTTTTTGACATTGCAATTGTTCTATCATTTTGTTTTCTTTGAGTTAATTTTATGATATTTTTCAATATTTTGGAGTAGTTTTTGAATTTTGTTTGGTAACATTTATTCCTTTTATTAATTCTAGATAACCACAAAAGTTTTCTTTTATTTTTGCAACATAGTCTTATTCCTTGGGAAATCCATTTCGGCTTATTTTTTATATATCTTTTTATTGTTTTATAAGGGAAACATAAGTCATAAAAACATTTAAAATCATCATGAAAAAAATCAAATGCCTCATTCACCTCGACAGAGTTAAACGTGTCATAGAAACTTAGAGAACTCAAAGATTCCTTAAATTTTTCGAGGTGTTCCAGTGAATAATCCCGACGTTTAATAAACCAAAGGGGCAAGGAACAAGTTTTTTTTACTGGACAGCTCAATATTTGAGCAGTGTGATCCGATAGGGCGAGCTCAATCACTTTCACCTTTGGATCCCTTGAAATTTGTGGCAATGTTATCTAAGCATGTTCCACTCGAAAGTCTAGTTGGTTCACGAAATTGTAGTTTTAAATTGTAGCTAACCAAGTGACATTCAAAATCTCTACTCATTGATGACTTTTTAAGGATATCTATATTGAAGTCTCCGCATAGTAATATTTTTTTATTTTTATTTATACACGTCTTTTGTAAAATCAATTCGAGTTTTTCATAAAAAATATCTAGATTCGATCCAGGGATTCTATATACACAAATTATAATTATATTGTGGTCTAATAGTTCTAGAGCACAACATTCAATCACACATTTTACAGATATATTTTTTATGTCTTCTAGTTCTCTGCATGAAAGTCCAGTTCTAACCAGAATGCACGCTCCTCCTCTTCTTTTATCTCTGCAGAAACTTGTTTTCAAAAGAAAGTTTGGAATAGTGACATAATTTTTATTCTCTTCTGTCATATTGTGTTCACTTATGCATATCACGTCGATAGGTTTGGATTTTTGCAGTTCTATTAAATTTACGGCTAGTTCTTCGCTTTTATTTATGAGTCCTGATATATTCTGATGTAATATGTTTATCTTCTATCTATCTATCTATCTATCTATATTATATAAAGCTCGATTACCACTCACTCACTGACTGACTGACTGATCAGGGGTATTTTTGGGGTATTTAGAGGGGAGAGGGGTAAAATTGTAGGTGTTTATCTCAAACTAGATTTTTCGACTGCCAGCTTTAGTATATTTTTTGAACCAAAAAACAAAATGGCGGCATTTTTTGAGACACAAACTTTTTTGTCTCTGGTCCTGAATTTTTTCTTTTTTGAGTGTTAAGTGGGGTTGCCAAGGTGTGTTCAAAAATGTGAGAAAAAAACGGAAAAACAAAATGGCCGCGCCGCCATCTTGGATTGAAAATGCGATTTCGAGGTGTTTTTAGGGAGGTGTCACTCCGAGATGCGCAATTGTTTTTGAAAAATTCTTTTGAGTGTTTGTGACATGTATAGTCTGCTTCAGAGCCCCATTCACAGATTATCAAAAAACAAGATGGCGGCTGAGCCGTCGGCCATTTTGTTACGAGCATAAAATTCCCAAACTTTGGTAGCAATTTTCCGGCAGATGGCGACACCGGAGTGGGGTACAATGTTTCGGGCGATTGTTGGTCTGTTATTCGAGTGTTGCCATGGATCGGAAAAAACTACCATTTTGGAAGAAAATTTTCCACCACGGCCCCGGATAGTAGAAAATGGAAATTTCCAAAAATTCCAAAAACTTGGTATGCAGTTTGGTGACGTTTGGGGACCCGAATGACATTTCACCATTTTTATGAAAAAAGTCTGGCAACACTGAAAGTTACGGGGAAAACAAATTTTCGCGACATGGGTGTCTTTAAAGTTAGTGACAGACAGAAAGAATTATGAGAGAAAAAAAATAAAAATGACGTTTGGTTGGATATACGACCCAGACTATGGGAAAAATCCGAAATGTCAAAAAATCAAGATGGCGGCGGCGTGGGCGGCCATTTTGTAAAAAGTTGAAAATTTCGAAATTTTGGAATTCATTTTTCGAGTAGTTGGCAACATTTGGGAAAGTCGACTTGTATGAGGCGGTTGTGTGTCTTGTCAAGAGGTTTCGCTTGGGTGAAGAAATTTCTCCAGTGTTGCCATACTTTAGGAGATTTGGTCCAAAAATGTCGTAAGTAGAAATAACGACTTCCGCTCAGAAATTTAGATGACACCTCCTGCAAAGGGGTCGTGCAAATGACATTTGACCATTTCCGTATCGATCACCTGGCAACACTGGGAGCTACGGGGAAAAGTATTTTTTTCGACATGGGTGTCTTTAAAGTTAAGGACGGACAGAAGGAGATATGGCAGAAAAAATCCAAAAATGGAGTTTGGTCGGTTATACGACCCAGACTATGGGAAAAATCCGAAATGTCAGAAATTCAAGATGGCGGATGAGCGGGCGGCCATTTTGTAAAAAGTTTCAGTTTTCTGATTTTTCAAATGCGTTTCTCGGGTAGTTGACAACACCTGAGAAAGTCGGGTTGTATGGGGCGATTACGTAGTTTGTCAAGGAGTATCGTTTGGAAAAATAACAATTTCCAGTGTTGCCATACTTTGAGAGATTTGATCCAAAAATGAAAAAAATTGAAATAACGACTTTCGGTCAAAAATTTGGAAGACGCCTCCTGCAAATAGGTCAAACTAATGACATTTGACCATTTTCATCTCGATCACCTGGCAACACTGGGAGTTACGGAAACTCAAAATTTTGGGACATGGGTGGTTTTAAGGAATTGTTTTACGGGATTGGGTGAAGTTAGAAAAAAAGTTAAAATGGGGTTCGGCGCGGAAAATGGTCCAGATTAAGGCAAAAATGCAAAATTTTGGAAATCCAAGATGGCCGCCAAGCGTTCACCCGTTTTCCTAAAGGGACTAAATTCTCCATACAAATTGTATGCAGGGGGGCTCAGCTAACGTAGAAAAAGGCGAGGCCGAAGGCCGAGCGATAGTTTAAAGCCTGTGAGTCACCATAGATTTATTTTTAATGCGTCAAAAAAGGACTAGAGCCCAGTGACAGACAGAAAGGCGAGGCCGAAGGCCGAGCGATGGTTCGAATCCCGACAGTCGCCATAGATTTACTTGTGTTGCGTCAAAAAAGCACAAGAGCACAGTGACAAACGAGAACGCCCCCTGTAATTTTTGCGAGGCCGAAGGCCGAGCTCCGAATGCGAGGCCGCAGGCCGAGCGCCGCGTAGGGCGAAGCCCGGAGCGGCCAGCATCGCAGATCTAGCTTTTGTAGCCCGCGTAGCGGGCGACCAAAGCTAGTCTATATTATATAAAGCTCGATTACCACTCACTGACTGACTCACTGATCAGGGGTATTTTTAGGGTATTTAGAGGGGAGAGGGGTAAAATTGTTAGTGTTTGTTTTTAACTAGATTTTTTGACTGACAGCTTTACCATATTTTTTGAACCAAAAAACAAAATGGCGGCACTTTTTGAAACTCCAACTTTTTTGTTTTTCATCCTGAATTTTTTCCTTTTTGGGAGTTTATTAGGGTTGTCAAGGTGTGCTCAAAAATGTGAGAAAAAAATGAAAAAACAAAATGGCCGCGCCGCCATCTTGGAATGAAAATTCGATTTCGGGGTGTTTTTAGGGAGGTGTCATTCCGAGATGCGCAATTGTTTTTTTAAACTTCTTTTGAGTATTTGTGACTTGTATAGTCTTCTTTAGAGCCACATGCACAGATTATCAAAAAACAAGATGGCGGCTGAGCTGTCGGCCATTTTGTTGCGATCAAAAAATTCCCAAAGTTTGACACGAATTTTCCGGTAGATGGCGACATCGGAGTGGGGTACAATGTTCCGGGCGATTGTTGGTCTGTTATTCGAGTGTTGCCATGAATCGGAAAAAACTACCATTTTGGAAGAAAATTTTCCACCACGGCCCCGGATAGTAGAAAATGGAAAATTCCAGAAATTCCAAAAACTTGGTATGCAGTCTGGTGACATTTGGGGACCCGAATGACATTTCACCATTTTTATCAAAAAAGTCTGGCAACACTGAAAGTTATGGGGAAAAGTTTTTTTTACGACATGGGTGACTTTAAAGTTAGTGACAGACAGAAGGAGTCGTGGCAGAAAAAAAATAAAAATGACGTTTGGTTGGATATACGACCCAGATTATGGGAAAAATCCGAAATGTCAAAAAATCAAGATGGCGGAGGCGTGGGCGGCCATTTTGTAAAAAGTTGAAAATTTCGAAATTTTGGAATCCATTTTTCGAGAACTTGGCAACATTTTGGAAAGTCGAGTTGTATGAGGCGGTTGTGTGTCTTGTCAAGAGGTTTCGCTTGGGTGGAGAAATTTCTTCAGTGTTGCCATACTTTGGGAGATTTGGTCCAAAAATGTCGAAAGTAGAAATAACGACTTCCGGTCAAAAATTTGGATGACGCCTCCTGCAAAGGGCTCGTGCAAATGACATTTGACCATTTTCATCTCAATCACCTGGCAACACTGGGAGCTACGGGGAAAAGTATTTTTTTCGACATGGGTGACTTTAAAGTTAAGGACGGACAGAAGGAGATATGGCAGAAAAATCCAAAAATGGGGTTTGGTCGGTTATACGATCCAGACTATGGGAAAAATCCGAAATGTCAGAAAATCAAGATGGCGACCGAGTGAGCGGCCATTTTGTAAAAAGTTTCAGATTTCTGATTTTTCAAATGCATTTTTCGGGTAGTTGGCAACATTTGGGAAAGTCAGGTTGTATGGGGCGATTACGTGATTTGTCAAGGAGTATCGTTTGGGAAAACAAAAATTTCCAGTGTTGCCATACTTTGAGAGTTTTGGTCCAAAAATGTAAAAAATGGAAATACCGACTTCCGGTCAGAAATTTGGATGACGCCTCCTGCAAATAGGTCAAACTAATGACATTTGACTATTTTTATCTCGATCACCTGGCAACACTGGGAGTTAGGGGAACTCAAAGTTTTGCGACATCGGAGGAATAAGGAATTGTAGAAACAAATGAATTCGGGATAGGGTGAAGTTAGAAAAAAAGTAAAAATGGGGTTCGGCGCGGAAAATGGTCCAGATTAAGGCAAAAATGCAAAATTTTGGAAATCCAAGATGGCCGCCAAGCGTTCACCCGTTTTCCTAAAGGGACTAAATTCTCCATACAAATTGTATGCAGGGGGGCTTAGCTAACGTAGAAAAAGGCGAGGCCGAAGGCCGAGCGATAGTTTAAAGCCTGTGAGTCGCCATGGATTTATTTTTAATGCGTCAAAAAAGGACTAGAGCCCAGTGACAGACAGAAAGGCGAGGCCGAAGGCCGAGCGATGGTTCAAATCCCCACAGTCGCCATAGATTAACTTGTGTTGCGTCAAAAAAGCACAAGAGCACCGTGACAAACAAAGACTAGCTCCGTGTAATTTTTGCGAGGCCGAAGGCCGAGCTCCGAATGCGAGGCCGCAGGCCGAGCGCCGCGTAGGGCGAAGCCCGGAGCGGCCAGCATCGCAGATCTAGCTTTTGTAGCCCGCGTAGCGGGCGACCAAAGCTAGTCTATATTATATAAAGCTCGATTACCACTCACTGACTCACTGACTGATCAGGGGTATTTTTGGGGTATTTAAAGGGGAGATGGGTAAAATTTTTGGTGTTTGTTTTAAACTAGATTTTTCGACTGCCAGCTTTACTAGATTTTTTGAACCAAAAAACAAAATGGCGGCACTTTTTGAAACACCAACTTTTTTGTTTTCAGTCCTGAATTTTTTCTTTTTTGGGAGTTTGTTGGGGTTGCCAAGGTGTGTTAAAAAATTTGAGAAAAAAACGGAAAAACAAAATGGCCGCGCCGCCATCTTGGATTGAAAATGCGATTTCGAGGTGTTTTTAGGGAGGTGTCACTCCGAGATGCGCAATTGTTTTTGAAAATTTCTTTTGAGTATTTGTGACATGTATAGTCTTCTTAAGAGATACATTCACAGATTATCAAAAAACAAGATGGCGGCTGAGCCGTCGGCCATTTTGTTGCGATCAAAAAAATCCCAAACTTTGGTAGCAATTTTCCGGCAGATGGCGACCCCGGAGTGGGGTACAATGTTCCGGGCGATTGTTGGTCTGTTATTCGAGTGTTGCCATAAATCGGAAAAAACTACCATTTTGGAAGAAAATTTTCCACCACGGCCCCGGATAGTAGAAAATGGAAATTTCCAGAAATTCCAAAAACTTGGTATGCAGTTTGGTGACGTTTGGGGACCCGAATGACATTTCACCATTTTTATCAAAAAAGTCTGGCAACACTGAAAGTTATGGGGAAAAGTTTTTTTTGCGACATGGGTGTCTTTAAAGTTAGTGACAGACAGAAAGAATAATGGCAGAAAAAAAATAAAAATGAGGTTTGGTCGGATATACGACCCAGATTATGGGAAAAATCCGAAATGTCAGAAAATCAAGATGGCGGCGGCGTGGGCGGCCATTTTGTGAAAAGTTGAAAATTTCGAATTTTTGGAATTCATTTTTCGAGTAGTTGGCAACATTTTGGAAAATTGAGTTGTATGAGGCGGTTGTGTCTCTTGTCGAGAGGTTTCGCTTGGGTGAAGAATTTTTTCCAGTGTTGCCACACTTTGGGAGATTTGGTCCAAAAATGTCGAAAGTAGAAATAACGACTTCCGGTCAAAAATTTGGATGACGCCTCCTGCATAGGGGTCGTGCAAATGACATTTGACCATTTTCATCTCAATCACCTGGCAACACTGGGAGCTACGGGGAAAAGTATTTTTTTCGACATGGGTGTCTTTAAAGTTAAGGACGGACAGAAGGAGTTATGGCAGAAAAAATCCAAAAATGTGGTTTGGTCGGTTATACGACCCAGATTATGGGAAAAATCCGAAATGTCAGAAAATCAAGATGGCTACCGAGTGAGCGGCCATTTTGTAAAAAGTTTCAGATTTCTGATTTTTCAAATGCATTTTTCGAGCAGTTGGCAACATTTGGGAAAGTCGAGTTGTATGGGGCGATTACGTAGTTTGTCAAGGAATATCGTTTGGGAAAACAAAAATTTCCAGTGTTGCCATACTTTGGAAGATTTGGTCAAAAAATGTAAAAAATGGAAATAACGACTTCCGGTCAGAAATTTGGATGACGCCTCCTGCAAATAAGTCAAACTAATGACATTTGACCATTTTTAGCTCGATGACCTGGCAACACTGGGAGTTACGGAAACTCAAAATTTTGGGACATGGGTGGTTTTAAGGAATTGTTTTACGGGATTGGGTTAAGTTAGAAAAAAAGTTAAAATGGGGTTCGGCGCGGAAAATGGTCCAGATTAAGGGAAAAATGCAAAATTTTGGAAATCCAAGATGGCCGCCAAGCGTTCACCCGTTTTCCTAAAGGGACTAAATTCTCCATACAAATTGTATGCAGGGGGGCTTAGCTAACGTAGAAAAAGGCGATTAAAGCCTGTGAGTCGCCATAGATTTATTTTTAATGCATCAAAAAAGGACTAGAGCCCAGTGACAGACAGAAAGGCGAGGCCGAAGGCCGAGCGATGGTTCAAATCCCGACAGTCGCCATAGATTTACTTGTGTTGCGTCAAAAAAGCACAAGAGCACCGCGACAAACAAAAACTAGCCCCGTGTAATTTTTGCGAGGCCGAAGGCCGAGCTCCGAATGCGAGGCCGCAGGCCGAGCGCCGCGTAGGGCGAAGCCCGGAGCGGCCAGCATCGCAGATCTAGCTTTTGTAGCCCGCGTAGCGGGCGACCAAAGCTAGTCTATAATATATAAAGCTCGATTACCACTCACTCACTCACTGACTGATCAGGGGTGTTTTTGGGGTATTTAGAGGGGAGACGGGTAAAATTTTTGGTGTTTGTTTTAAACTAGATTTTTCGACTGCCAGCTTTATTACATTTTTTGAACCAAAAAACAAAATGGCGGCACTTTTTGAAATACCAACTTTTTTGTTTTCGGTCCTGAATTTTTTCTTTTTTGGGAGTTTGTTGGGGTTGCCAAGGTGTGTTAAAAAAATTGAGAAAAAATTAGAAAAACAAAATGGCCGCGCCGCCATCTTGGATTGAAAATGCGATTTCGGGGTGTTTTTGGGGAGGTGTCACTCCGAGATGCGCAATTGTTTTTGAAATTTTCTTTTGAGTGTTTGTGACATGTATAGTCTTCTTAAGAGCCCCATTCACAGATTATCGAAAAACAAGATGGCGGCTGAGCCGTCGGCCATTTTGTTGCGAGCATTAAATTCCTAAACTTTGACACGAATTTTCCGGTAGATGGCGACACCGGAGTAGGGTACAATGTTCCGGGCGATTGTTGGTCTGTTATTCGAGTGTTGCCATGAATTGGAAAAAACTACCATTTTGGTAGAAAATTTTCCACCACGGCCCCGGATAGTAGAAAATGGAAATTTCCAAAAATTCCAAAAACTTGGTATGCAGTCTGGTGACGTTTGGGGACCCGAATGACATTTCACCATTTTTATGAAAAAAGTCTGGCAACACTGAAAGTTATGGGGAAAAGTTTTTTTTGCGACATGGGTGACTTTAAAGTTAGTGACAGACAGAAAGAATTATGGCAGAAAAAAAATAAAAATGACGTTTGGTCGGACATACGACCCAGATTATGGGAAAAATCCGAAATGTCAGAAAATCAAGATGGCGGCGGCGTGAGCGGCCATTTTGTAAAAAGTTGAAAATTTCGAAATTTTGGAATTTATTTTTCGAGTAGTTGGCAACACTTTGGAAAGTCGAGTTGTATGAGGCGGTTGTGTGTTCTGTCGAGAGGTTTCGTTTGGGTGAAGAAATTTCTCCAGTGTTGCCATACTTTGGGAGATTTGGTCCAAAAATGTCGAAAGTAGAAATAACGACTTCCGGTCAAAAATTTGGATGACGCCTCCTGCAAAGGAGTCGTGCAAATGACATTTGACCATTTTCATCTCGATCACCTGGCAACACTGGGAGCTACGGGGAAAAGTATTTTTTTCGACATGGGTGTCTTTAAAGTTAAGGACGGACAGAAGGAGATATGGGAGGAAAAGTCTAAAAATGGCGTTTGGTCGGTTATACGATTCAGACTATGGGAAAAATCCGAAATGTCAGAAAATCAAGATGGCGGCTGAGCGGGCGGCCATTTTGTAAAAAGTTTCAGATTTCTGATTTTTCAAATGCATTTTTCGGGTAGTTGGCAACATTTGGGAAAGTCGAGTTGTATGGGGCGATTACGTAGTTTGTCAAAGAGTATCGTTTGGAAAAACAACAATTTTCAGTGTTGCCATACTTTGAGAGATTTGATCCAAAAATGAAAAAAATGGAAATAACGACTTCCGGTCAAAACTTTGGATGACGCCTCCTGCAAATAGGTCAAACTAATGACATTTGACCATTTTCATCTCTATCACCTGGCAACACTGGGAATTACGGAAACACAAAATTTTGTGACATGGGTGGTTTTAAGGAATTGTTTTACGGGATTGGGTGAAGTTAGAAAAAAAGTAAAAATGGGGTTCGGCGCGGAAAATGGTCCAGATTAAGGCAAAAATGCAAAATTTTGGAAATCCAAGATGGCCGCCAAGCGTTCACCCGTTTTCCTAAAGGGACTAAATTCTCCATACAAATTGTATGCAGGGGGGCTTAGCTAACGTAGAAAAAGGCGAGGCCGAAGGCCGAGCGATAGTTTAAAGCCTGTGAGTCGCCATAGATTTATTTTTTATGCGTCAAAAAAAGACTAGAGCCCGGTGACAGACTGAAAAGCGAGGCCGAAGGCCGAGCGATGGTTCAAATCCCGACAGTCGCCATTGATTTACTTGTGTTGCGTCAAAAAAGCAAAAGAGCCTTGCGACAAACGATAAACGCCCCGTGTAATTTTTGCGAGGCCGAAGGCCGAGCTCCGAATGCGAGGCCGCAGGCCGAGCGCCGCGTAGGGCGAAGCCCGGAGCGGCCAGCATCGCAGATCTAGCTTTTGTAGCCCGCGTAGCGGGCGACCAAAGCTAGTCTATATATATATATATTATATAAAGCTCGATTACCACTCACTGACTGACTCACTGATCAGGGGTATTTTTAGGGTATTTAGAGGGGAGAGGGGTAAAATTGTTAGTGTTTGTTTTTAACTAGATTTTTTGACTGACAGCTTTACCATATTTTTTGAACCAAAAAACAAAATGGCGGCACTTTTTGAAACTCCAACTTTTTTGTTTTTCATCCTGAATTTTTTCCTTTTTGGGAGTTTATTAGGGTTGTCAAGGTGTGCTCAAAAATGTGAGAAAAAAATGAAAAAACAAAATGGCCGCGCCGCCATCTTGGAATGAAAATTCGATTTCGGGGTGTTTTTAGGGAGGTGTCATTCCGAGATGCGCAATTGTTTTTTTAAACTTCTTTTGAGTATTTGTGACTTGTATAGTCTTCTTTAGAGCCACATGCACAGATTATCAAAAAACAAGATGGCGGCTGAGCTGTCGGCCATTTTGTTGCGATCAAAAAATTCCCAAAGTTTGACACGAATTTTCCGGTAGATGGCGACATCGGAGTGGGGTACAATGTTCCGGGCGATTGTTGGTCTGTTATTCGAGTGTTGCCATGAATCGGAAAAAACTACCATTTTGGAAGAAAATTTTCCACCACGGCCCCGGATAGTAGAAAATGGAAAATTCCAGAAATTCCAAAAACTTGGTATGCAGTCTGGTGACATTTGGGGACCCGAATGACATTTCACCATTTTTATCAAAAAAGTCTGGCAACACTGAAAGTTATGGGGAAAAGTTTTTTTTACGACATGGGTGACTTTAAAGTTAGTGACAGACAGAAGGAGTCGTGGCAGAAAAAAAATAAAAATGACGTTTGGTTGGATATACGACCCAGATTATGGGAAAAATCCGAAATGTCAAAAAATCAAGATGGCGGAGGCGTGGGCGGCCATTTTGTAAAAAGTTGAAAATTTCGAAATTTTGGAATCCATTTTTCGAGAACTTGGCAACATTTTGGAAAGTCGAGTTGTATGAGGCGGTTGTGTGTCTTGTCAAGAGGTTTCGCTTGGGTGGAGAAATTTCTTCAGTGTTGCCATACTTTGGGAGATTTGGTCCAAAAATGTCGAAAGTAGAAATAACGACTTCCGGTCAAAAATTTGGATGACGCCTCCTGCAAAGGGCTCGTGCAAATGACATTTGACCATTTTCATCTCAATCACCTGGCAACACTGGGAGCTACGGGGAAAAGTATTTTTTTCGACATGGGTGACTTTAAAGTTAAGGACGGACAGAAGGAGATATGGCAGAAAAATCCAAAAATGGGGTTTGGTCGGTTATACGATCCAGACTATGGGAAAAATCCGAAATGTCAGAAAATCAAGATGGCGACCGAGTGAGCGGCCATTTTGTAAAAAGTTTCAGATTTCTGATTTTTCAAATGCATTTTTCGGGTAGTTGGCAACATTTGGGAAAGTCAGGTTGTATGGGGCGATTACGTGATTTGTCAAGGAGTATCGTTTGGGAAAACAAAAATTTCCAGTGTTGCCATACTTTGAGAGTTTTGGTCCAAAAATGTAAAAAATGGAAATACCGACTTCCGGTCAGAAATTTGGATGACGCCTCCTGCAAATAGGTCAAACTAATGACATTTGACTATTTTTATCTCGATCACCTGGCAACACTGGGAGTTAGGGGAACTCAAAGTTTTGCGACATCGGAGGAATAAGGAATTGTAGAAACAAATGAATTCGGGATAGGGTGAAGTTAGAAAAAAAGTAAAAATGGGGTTCGGCGCGGAAAATGGTCCAGATTAAGGCAAAAATGCAAAATTTTGGAAATCCAAGATGGCCGCCAAGCGTTCACCCGTTTTCCTAAAGGGACTAAATTCTCCATACAAATTGTATGCAGGGGGGCTTAGCTAACGTAGAAAAAGGCGAGGCCGAAGGCCGAGCGATAGTTTAAAGCCTGTGAGTCGCCATGGATTTATTTTTAATGCGTCAAAAAAGGACTAGAGCCCAGTGACAGACAGAAAGGCGAGGCCGAAGGCCGAGCGATGGTTCAAATCCCCACAGTCGCCATAGATTAACTTGTGTTGCGTCAAAAAAGCACAAGAGCACCGTGACAAACAAAGACTAGCTCCGTGTAATTTTTGCGAGGCCGAAGGCCGAGCTCCGAATGCGAGGCCGCAGGCCGAGCGCCGCGTAGGGCGAAGCCCGGAGCGGCCAGCATCGCAGATCTAGCTTTTGTAGCCCGCGTAGCGGGCGACCAAAGCTAGTCTATAATATATAAAGCTCGATTACCACTCACTCACTCACTGACTGATCAGGGGTGTTTTTGGGGTATTTAGAGGGGAGACGGGTAAAATTTTTGGTGTTTGTTTTAAACTAGATTTTTCGACTGCCAGCTTTATTACATTTTTTGAACCAAAAAACAAAATGGCGGCACTTTTTGAAATACCAACTTTTTTGTTTTCGGTCCTGAATTTTTTCTTTTTTGGGAGTTTGTTGGGGTTGCCAAGGTGTGTTAAAAAAATTGAGAAAAAATTAGAAAAACAAAATGGCCGCGCCGCCATCTTGGATTGAAAATGCGATTTCGGGGTGTTTTTGGGGAGGTGTCACTCCGAGATGCGCAATTGTTTTTGAAATTTTCTTTTGAGTGTTTGTGACATGTATAGTCTTCTTAAGAGCCCCATTCACAGATTATCGAAAAACAAGATGGCGGCTGAGCCGTCGGCCATTTTGTTGCGAGCATTAAATTCCTAAACTTTGACACGAATTTTCCGGTAGATGGCGACACCGGAGTAGGGTACAATGTTCCGGGCGATTGTTGGTCTGTTATTCGAGTGTTGCCATGAATTGGAAAAAACTACCATTTTGGTAGAAAATTTTCCACCACGGCCCCGGATAGTAGAAAATGGAAATTTCCAAAAATTCCAAAAACTTGGTATGCAGTCTGGTGACGTTTGGGGACCCGAATGACATTTCACCATTTTTATGAAAAAAGTCTGGCAACACTGAAAGTTATGGGGAAAAGTTTTTTTTGCGACATGGGTGACTTTAAAGTTAGTGACAGACAGAAAGAATTATGGCAGAAAAAAAATAAAAATGACGTTTGGTCGGACATACGACCCAGATTATGGGAAAAATCCGAAATGTCAGAAAATCAAGATGGCGGCGGCGTGAGCGGCCATTTTGTAAAAAGTTGAAAATTTCGAAATTTTGGAATTTATTTTTCGAGTAGTTGGCAACACTTTGGAAAGTCGAGTTGTATGAGGCGGTTGTGTGTTCTGTCGAGAGGTTTCGTTTGGGTGAAGAAATTTCTCCAGTGTTGCCATACTTTGGGAGATTTGGTCCAAAAATGTCGAAAGTAGAAATAACGACTTCCGGTCAAAAATTTGGATGACGCCTCCTGCAAAGGAGTCGTGCAAATGACATTTGACCATTTTCATCTCGATCACCTGGCAACACTGGGAGCTACGGGGAAAAGTATTTTTTTCGACATGGGTGTCTTTAAAGTTAAGGACGGACAGAAGGAGATATGGGAGGAAAAGTCTAAAAATGGCGTTTGGTCGGTTATACGATTCAGACTATGGGAAAAATCCGAAATGTCAGAAAATCAAGATGGCGGCTGAGCGGGCGGCCATTTTGTAAAAAGTTTCAGATTTCTGATTTTTCAAATGCATTTTTCGGGTAGTTGGCAACATTTGGGAAAGTCGAGTTGTATGGGGCGATTACGTAGTTTGTCAAAGAGTATCGTTTGGAAAAACAACAATTTTCAGTGTTGCCATACTTTGAGAGATTTGATCCAAAAATGAAAAAAATGGAAATAACGACTTCCGGTCAAAACTTTGGATGACGCCTCCTGCAAATAGGTCAAACTAATGACATTTGACCATTTTCATCTCTATCACCTGGCAACACTGGGAATTACGGAAACACAAAATTTTGTGACATGGGTGGTTTTAAGGAATTGTTTTACGGGATTGGGTGAAGTTAGAAAAAAAGTAAAAATGGGGTTCGGCGCGGAAAATGGTCCAGATTAAGGCAAAAATGCAAAATTTTGGAAATCCAAGATGGCCGCCAAGCGTTCACCCGTTTTCCTAAAGGGACTAAATTCTCCATACAAATTGTATGCAGGGGGGCTTAGCTAACGTAGAAAAAGGCGAGGCCGAAGGCCGAGCGATAGTTTAAAGCCTGTGAGTCGCCATAGATTTATTTTTTATGCGTCAAAAAAAGACTAGAGCCCGGTGACAGACTGAAAAGCGAGGCCGAAGGCCGAGCGATGGTTCAAATCCCGACAGTCGCCATTGATTTACTTGTGTTGCGTCAAAAAAGCAAAAGAGCCTTGCGACAAACGATAAACGCCCCGTGTAATTTTTGCGAGGCCGAAGGCCGAGCTCCGAATGCGAGGCCGCAGGCCGAGCGCCGCGTAGGGCGAAGCCCGGAGCGGCCAGCATCGCAGATCTAGCTTTTGTAGCCCGCGTAGCGGGCGACCAAAGCTAGTCTATAATATATAAAGCTCGATTACCACTGACTGACTCACTCACTGATCAGGGGTATTTTTGGGGTATTTAGAGGGGAGAGGGGTAAAATTGTTGGTGTTTATTTTAAACTAGATTTTTTGACACCCAGGTTTTTTAGATTTTTTGAACCAAAAAACAAAATGGCGGCATTTTTTGAGACAACAACTTTTTTGTTTTTCATCCTGAATTTTTTCCTTTTTGGGAGTTTATTTTGGTTGCCAAGATGTGTTAAAAAAATTGAGAAAAAATTAAAAAAACAAAATGGCCGCGCCGCCATCTTGGATTGAAAACGCGTTTTCAGGGGTGTGTTTGGAGAGGTGTCATTCCGAGATGCGCAATTGTTTTTGAAAAATTCTTTTGAGTGTTTGTGACTTATATAGTCTGCTTCAGAGCCCCATGCACAGATTATCAAAAAACAAGATGGCGGCTGAGCCGTCGGCCATTTTGTTGCGATCAAAAAATTCCCAAACTTTGACACGAATTTTCCGGTAGATGGCGACATCGGAGTAGGGTACAATGTTCCGGGCGATTGTTGGTCTGTTATTCGAGTGTTGCCTGGAATTGAAAAAAACTACCATTTTGGTAGAAAATTTTCCACCACGGCCCCGGATAGTAGAAAATGGAAATTTCCAAAAATTCCAAAAACTTGGTATGCAGTTTGGTGACGTTTGGGGACCCGAATGACATTTCACCATTTTTATGAAAAAAGTCTGGCAACACTGAAAGTTACGGGGAAAACAAATTTTCGCGACATGGGTGACTTTAAAGTTAAGGACAGACAGAAAGAGTAGTGGCAGAAAAAAAATAAAAATGACGTTTGGTTGGATATACGACCCAGACTATGGGAAAAATCCGAAATGTCAGAAAATCAAGATGGCGGCGGCGTGAGCGGCCATTTTGTAAAAAGTTGAAAATTTCGAAATTTTGGAATTCATTTTTCGAGTAGTTGGCAACATTTTGGAAAGTCGAGTTGTATGAGGCGGTTGTGTCTCTTGTCGAGAGGTTTCGCTTGGGTGAAGAAATTTCTCCAGTGTTGCCATGCTTTGAGAGATTTGGTCCAAAAATGTCGAAAGTAGAAATAACGACTTCCGGTCAAAAATTTGGATGACGCCTCCTGCAAAGGGGTCGTGCAAATGACATTTGACCATTTTCATCTCGATCACCTGGCAACACTGGGAGCTACGGGGAAAAGTATTTTTTTCGACATGGGTGTCTTTAAAGTTAAGGACGGATAGAAGGAGTTCTGGCAGAGAAAATCCAAAAATGAGGTTTAGTCGGTTATACGACCCAGATTATGGGAAAAATCCGAAATGTCAGAAAATCAAGATGGCGGCTGAGTTGGCGGCCATTTTGTAAAAAGTTTCAGTTTTTCGATTTTTCAAATGCGTTTTTCGGGTAATTGGCAACATTTGGGAAAGTCGGGTTGTATGTGGCGGTTGTGTGTCCTGTCAAGAGGTTTCGCTTGGGTGAAGAAATTTCTCCAGTGTTGCCATACCTTAGGAGATTTGGTCCAAAAATGTCGAAAGTAGAAATAACGACTTCCGGTCGAAAATTTGGATGACGCCTCCTGCAAAAGGGTCGTGCAAATGACATTTGACCATTTTCGTCTCGATCACCTGGCAACACTGGGAGCTACGGGGAAAAGTATTTTTTTCGACATGGGTGTCTTTAAAGTTAAGGACGGACAGAAGGAGATATGGGGGAAAAAATCCAAAAATGGGGTTTGGTCGGTTATACGACCCAGATTATGGGAAAAATCCGAAATGTCAGAAAATCAAAATGGCGACCGAGTGAGCGGCCATTTTGTAAAAAGTTTCAGATTTCTGATTTTTCAAATGCATTTTTCGGGCAGTTGGCTACATTTGGGAAAGTCGAGTTGTATGGGGCGATTACGTAGTTTATCAAGGAGTATCGTTTGGGAAAACAAAAATTTCCAGTGTTGCCATACATTGAGAGATTTGGTCCAAAAATGTAAAAAATGGAAATAACGACTTCCGGTCAGAAATTTGGATGACGCCTCCTGCAAATAGGTCAAACTAATGACATTTGACCATTTTCAACTCGATCACCTGGCAACACTGGGAGTTACGGGAACTCAAAATTTTGGGACATGGGTGGTTTTAAGGAATTGTTTTACGGGATTGGGTGAAGTTAGAAAAAAAGTAAAAATGGGGTTCGGCGCGAAAAATGGTCCAGATTAAGGAAAAAATGCAAAATTTTGGAAATCCAAGATGGCCGCCAAGCGTTCACCCGTTTTCCTAAAGGGACTAAATTCTCCATACAAATTGTATGCAGGGGGGCTTAGCTAACGTAGAATAAGGCGAGGCCGAAGGCCGAGCGATAGTTTAAAGACCAAGAGTCGCCATAGATTTATTTTTAATGCGTCAAAAAAGGACTAGAGTCCAGTGACAGACAGAAAGGCGAGGCCGAAGGCCGAGCGATGGTTCAAATCCCCACAGTCGCCATAGATTAACTTGTGTTGCGTCAAAAAAGCACAAGAGCACAGTGACAAACGGGAACAGCCCCGTGTAATTTTTGCGAGGCCGAAGGCCGAGCTCCGAATGCGAGGCCGCAGGCCGAGCGCCGCGTAGGGCGAAGCCCGGAGCGGCCAGCATCGCAGATCTAGCTTTTGTAGCCCGCGTAGCGGGCGACCAAAGCTAGTCTATAATATATAAAGCTCGATTACCACTGACTGACTCACTCACTGATCAGGGGTATTTTTGGGGTATTTAGAGGGGAGAGGGGTAAAATTGTTGGTGTTTATTTTAAACTAGATTTTTTGACACCCAGGTTTTTTAGATTTTTTGAACCAAAAAACAAAATGGCGGCATTTTTTGAGACAACAACTTTTTTGTTTTTCATCCTGAATTTTTTCCTTTTTGGGAGTTTATTTTGGTTGCCAAGATGTGTTAAAAAAATTGAGAAAAAATTAAAAAAACAAAATGGCCGCGCCGCCATCTTGGATTGAAAATGCGATTTCGAGGTGTTTTTAGGGAGGTGTCACTCCGAGATGCGCAATTGTTTTTGAAAATTTCTTTTGAGTATTTGTGACATGTATAGTCTTCTTAAGAGATACATTCACAGATTATC
This sequence comes from Ostrinia nubilalis, assembly GCF_963855985.1. Classification (NCBI taxonomy): domain Eukaryota; kingdom Metazoa; phylum Arthropoda; class Insecta; order Lepidoptera; family Crambidae; genus Ostrinia; species Ostrinia nubilalis. The sequence goes on from NC_087101.1 coordinate 2,829,625, forward strand.
AAAAAACAAGATGGCGGCTGAGCCGTCGGCCATTTTGTTGCGATCAAAAAATTCCCAAACTTTGGTAGCAATTTTCCGGTAGATGGCGACACCGGAGTGGGGTACAATGTTCCGGGCGATTGTTGGTCTGTTATTCGAGTGTTGCCATGAATCGGAAAAAACTACCATTTTGGAAAAAAAATTTCCACCACGGCCCCGGATAGTAGAAAATGGAAATTTCCAGAAATTCCAAAAACTTGGTATGCAGTCTGGTGACATTTGGGGACCCGAATGACATTTCATTATTTTTATCAAAAAAGTCTGGCAACACTGAAAGTTATGGGGAAAAGTTTTTTTTGCGACATGGGTGTCTTTAAAGTTAGTGACAGACAGAAAGAATTATGGCAGAAAAAAAATAAAAATGACGTTTGGTTGGATATACGACCCAGATTATGGGAAAAATCCGAAATGTCAGAAAATCAAGATGGCGGCGGCGTGGGCGGCCATTTTGTAAAAAGTTGAAAATTTCGAAATTTTGGAATTCATTTTTCGAGTAGTTGGCAACATTTGGGAAAGTCGACTTGTATGAGGCGGTTGTGTGTCTTGTCGAGAGGTTTCACTTGGGTGAAGAAATTTCTCCAGTGTTGCCATACTTTAGGAGATTTGGTCCAAAAATGTCGAAAGTAGAAATAACGACTTCCGCTCAGAAATTTAGATGACACCTCCTGCAAAGGGGTCGTGCAAATGACATTTGACCATTTCCGTATCGATCACCTGGCAACACTGGGAGCTACGGGGAAAAGTATTTTTTTCGACATGGGTGTCTTTAAAGTTAAGGACGGATAGAAGGATATATGGGAGAAAAAATCCAAAAATGAGGTTTAGTCGGTTATACGACCCAGATTATGGGAAAAATCCGAAATGTCAGAAAATCAAGATGGCGACCGAGTGAGTGGCCATTTTGTAAAAAGTTTCAGATTTCTGATTTTTCAAATGAATTTTTCGGGCAGTTGGCAACATTTGGGAGAGTCGAGTTGTATGGGGCGATTACGTAGTTTATCAAGGAGTATTGTTTGGAAAAACAGTGATTCCCAGTGTTGCCATACTTTGAGAGTTTTGGTCCAAAAATGTAAAAAATGGAAATAACGACTTCCGGTCAGAAATTTGGATGACACCTCCTGCAAATAGGTCAAACTAATGACATTTGACTATTTTAATCTCAATCACCTGGCAACACTGGGAGTTAGGGGAACTCAAAATTTTTTGACTTGGGTGGATTTAAGGAATTGTTTCACGGGACTGGGTGAGGATAGAAAAAAATGAAAAATAGGGTTCGGCGCGGAAAATTGTCCAGATTAAGGGAAAAATGCAAAATTTTGGAAATCCAAGATGGCCGCCAAGCAGTAACCCATTTTCCAAATGAAACTGAGTTTTCCATACAAATTGTATGCAGGAGGGCTTGGTTAACGTAGAAAAAGGCGAGGCCGAAGGCCGAGCGATAGTTTAAAGCCTGTGAGTCGCCATAGATTTATTTTAATGCGTCAAAAAAGGACTAGAGCCCAGTGACAGACAGAAAGGCGAGGCCGAAGGCCGAGCGATGGTTCAAATCCTGACAGTCGCCATAGATTCACTTGTGTTGCGTCAAAAAAGCAAAAGAGCCTTGCGACAAACGATAAACGCCCCGTGTAATTTTTGCGAGGCCGAAGGCCGAGCTCCGAATGCGAGGCCGCAGGCCGAGCGCCGCGTAGGGCGAAGCCCGGAGCGGCCAGCATCGCAGATCTAGCTTTTGTAGCCCGCGTAGCGGGCGACCAAAGCTAGTTTTATTATAAAAGAAAAAACTGCGATTTTTCATTTTTGTCTTGTTCTTCAGTATATGTAATGTTTTCGTTGCTATCAATAATATTTCTGCAGTCAATCCGTTGATATGAAATGAAATCTACCAAGCTTCTCAGGATGCATCTCATGCCCTTGTTGGTAAGTTTACCGCTATACGGTGAAAACATATCCAATGTAAGTCTCTTATTAGTATCAAATACATGTATATTATCATTATTCTGTTCTGACAAGCAGCGATAGATTTCATTATTGAAGATTTCATTATTGAAGATTTCAATTCTATTATTGAACAATAGCCTTCCACATATGTAAGTTGGAACAGCTATGATTATATTTGTGTTTGCGATTCCCTTTATTCTGTCTTTCAGCAGCTGTACCAGCCCCTCATGGTCTTGGGATCGATAAAAATCAGACTCACCTATCAAAACAATGCAATAGTCATCCAATGTTAGAGATCCAGTTTTTGATTGGATGTCTTTAGTTAGGGTATCTATCGTACTATTGGTCTTTATATAGTGACAAATATCAAATCCGCTATACAGATCATCGGAATGTATCATTTTAGTTATTTTTAGTTTGTTTGTAGTAGATATAATACACAGCTTTCTCTTCTTATTAGAGGTTTCACTAGTATTACGTGTTCTTATTTGATCCGAAGCATTTCCTAATGAGCTTTCCTTTGCAATTTTTTTCTGTTCATGTGTATTGTTTTGATATTCAGTGATGATATCGTTCAGCTTTGCGATTTCCTCTTGAGCTCTTAGTAGTTCATTCTGAAGTTTGGATACATTTACTTCCAGTGCCATAATTTGACTTAAATATTCAGATTTTTTTAATGGGCTCTCCTTTTTCCTTTCGCGGTTTGAAGGTGAGGGAGTTGTGTATACCTTTTTTAGGAGGATTATTTCTTGAGATAATGATTTTACTTTTTGTTGTAGTTCGCAGTTTTCAGATAGTATATTTTCCATTTCATTTTCGGCTACAACAAGTTTTTCTTGAAGATTACTTATTTCTTGTTTCATTTCATTCAAAATATCAAGATCACGTATCGATTCAGTGCTTCTAGATATTGTGTTGTTTATGATTGAAGTGTCATCATGCAAAGTATCGAAAGATTTCGATTTAATAAGTGGACGTTGAGGCTCAGCCACTCTCTCCGACTCTATTATTTCATCGTCAAACAGAGTTACCTCCTCAGGCGAAGTTCTTAGTTTGGCTTTACTCCTTGTAGTAACATTTCCTACTGTTGAAGTTTGTTCAGTTGGTGTGCATTTTATCGTTATCGGGACCAAATTATTTTGTGGTGCATTCTTCCGTACTTCTTTGAAGTTGGTTGGGGTTACGTTGCCTTTACTATCTTTCTTTTTTAAATTTTGCTTACATTGCAAACATGTCCAGCTAAGTTTCTTTTCATTGTTCATCAATTGAAATAGGTTATAGGATATATTTAAACATTCTATATCAAATGTCAATTTGCAACTAAGGCATGTTAAGTATTCTTTTCTGGGAACTGTTTTCTTACATCTTGCACATTTTTTTGGATCCATCTTTCTGTAGTCCAGTAGAATTAGTTTTATAACGATGAAATTAATAATATTGTATTGAAAACAAAAAATTCTCAGAAGTGTAGGCTCGAACCCGCGTTCTCTGCGTAATGAGTCGATGTCTTAACTGACTCCGCCATGTATCGCTTTAGCTCAGTGGGCGAAATTTGTGTACAGGTATTGATCCCAGCGAAATGTTAACGAGGTAGTTTTGTTTTGTCAGCTGATTTATAACCAGTATTGTTTTTGTTACATACCCCACATTCCATTATTCACTTGACCAACTTCAAGGTATTTTGATCAATTTCACTTCACTAAACTGTATTTTTGCTAGGTTTTTATTGACAATCAGATAGATAGTCAACTCAGCTACACTTTTATGTATAATTCGACTAGTAATTCGCACTTTAACTACTTTTATCAACGATTTTTTATGTTCCTATCTATTAAGAGTTTATCTTACTCGTATATAACTTCATATTACTCGTAGAGTCTGTTTTATGTATTTCCCTCTTTCCTCTTTTTGTTTGGTGTATTTAGTTACATTTTGTTCCGATCGAGTTACGCGCATATGTAAATAATAAATATGCAATTCCCTATTCAAGATGTTGCGTAATACGCAAATATTTTCTCATAAATATTAAACTAGCCGAAAGTGGGCTTTACAGGTTTATCTTGAGAATTACAGCGCCCTCGGGAACTGTCTCGGACTGATTGAATAACAAATCGGGAAACCCAGTGATTTCGGAATATTTTAAAAGTTTATCTTCCCACTATGGGCAGGATAGATGGAATGAAACAAAACAAGATTGTTTTGCTTTTGTTAATGTTATTATTGGCTGGAAATGCACTATTTGACTATTTGCACAATACGTAATTATTGTCATTTAATATCGACTATTATTGTTTTTGTTAACTCAGCAACATCCACCCACATGGTGGACCGACAACATCATAAAGGTAGCAGGAAGGCGATGGATGCAGGCCGCTACCAACCTGGCGATATAGAAGTCATTGGGGGAGGCCTATGTTCAGCAGTAGACGTCCTGTGGCTGAAATGATGTGATGATAATGATGATTTAGGGCCGTGTTTTTAGATAATGTTTTTTGTTGCAGCTGTTATGTGCCATGACATTTTAATAATATTCGCGTACAAGAAAAGTGTTCAATCAACCCCGCCGCCAGAGGTCCCGAACAATAGAATGATCACGTGGAGTAAAGTATGACGTCACAACTACCCCTATGGTGTCCGTCCATGTGTGATGTTCGTGTGTCGTGGAATAAAGTATTGACAATTTAACTTATTTTATTTTTACATAAGAACTACATAGCCCGTGTGTTCGCAACGCGACGTGACTGACATAGCTCGCAAAATTGCTAAAATCAAGTGGCAGTGGGCGGGGCACATAGCTCGGAGAGCTGATGGCCGCTGGGGCAGAAAAGTTCTTAAGTGTGGGCAGGCCCCTCACTAGGTGGACCTACGATCTGGTGAAGGTAAAGGAAGGATAAGCACCTGGATGCTAGCAGCACAGGACCGGTCGATCCTTGGGGGTGGCCTTTGTCCAGCAGTGAACGTCATTTGGCGAAAACAGACGAAGAACTACAGGTATAGCGCAAAATTGAGTATGTTCCTGTGGTAGTGGACCGGTACGAGATTTACACTAAGCTCTAAGTTTTCATTTTTCCATAGTGTATTTGCCTTTAGGGATAAGCGCGCTTCTTGATATGGTGGCAGAACTGGAACTAGGGGCAGGAACAGCTTGCAATGTATCACATGGCTGAGCTGTAGTGCTGCTATCAGCCTCAAAGTACGGCGGCAAGATGTTCTTGTCCTCTGGCTCCAGTACTTCTGGTTCCTCATCAGAGTTCTCTGTTCATTAGGTTCCAATGTGTACGATGGAACAGCTACATCATCGTTGTCTGAGAAATCTGAGCCATCATCACTATTTTCCCATTGGTCCAGAATATTCTCCAAGTCCTCAGTCGTCCAAGATTGGGTCCTGGTACCTGGATGTGGAAGCCTCGAAGTCATAATGGGTCTAGAAGAAAAGAGATAGATATTAGACACATAGTAAAAATGATAAATTTAAAGCGCAATGATGCATAACTGCATCATAAGAAAATTGTCCTCTAATTCTGTAAATACAATAAAAATCATTTCAAATATATCAAATTATTGAAAACCAATAACTTACCCTCACTCCACACCAATTTCAGATCAATATTTTCACTAACACCAGAAAAACAAAGAATCAAAATCACCACCGAACAAAACAAACCGGATTTTACAAGTTTCTCACTTTAGGTGATCACAAAAATAAAATAGCGCCATCTAGCACAAACAGAGTTAACTAACTCGTAAGGGTGCTTTGCTGCAGATATGCCGCACTACGTTATAAGGTATTTTTGTTACTGTTTGAAAGATTCTATGAGTTCAAGTGGTATGATGCAGAACTGCAATTGAGCGCCGTAAAGGGTTAACTGCGGTTGCTGCACCTCTTCCTGACACTCTCCTGAACGACTCTGTGTTACCTAATGTGGCTGCCTCTTTTCCTTGTACCCTCCTGTACGATTGCATTGCTTAGCTATATGCCTGGTCCAAGGTTCGACGCCACAAAATCAACTTTGTACGCGTGAAAATAGTTTAAATACTATTTTCCGTGCTTGCAACATTTTTCTTTACTGCTTCGCCTCTATTAGTCGTAGAGTGATTGTATATATCCTATAGCCTTCCTCAATGTATGAGCTATTCAACACAAAAATAATGATTTCAATCAAACTAGTAATTCTTAAGATTAGCGCGTTCAAACAAACAAACAAAAAACTCTTCAGCGTTTTAATATGAACTTGTTGTTGTTGATTTTTGGCGTCGAACCTTAGACCAGGCATACGGCTAGGCAACGTAGTCATGCAGGAGGATACAAGGAAGAGGGGCAGCTACAGTAGATAACACAGAGTCGTTCAGGTGAGTGCCAGGAAGAGGTGCAGCAACCGCAGTTAAGGAACGGCTGGGACGAACAAGGATAGGCGCATCAAGCTCGTAAGCCTTGATAGGGTTACACTGGTTGAGGTGGCCCTTTTCAAGACTTGGAAGCCTGTGGGTAACAAACCATTGGACGTGGAGAGGGTCATTAATTATACGTATATTTTCTACTTTGCCGAACATTAGCTCGAGAACGGTTTGTCCAAAACATATGAATTTGGTCTTATTCAATGCAGGATTAAGTGCCCTTCAACCGTCATGAAGACCACTTTTTGATAGGGTAAGTCCTTTACGCGGTATAACCGGAAAACCGAAAAAATGCCTCTTTCGGGAGCCCCCACCACTTAAGCACAACTCCGTCGAAGTCGAAAACTTAGGAGAGTCTTAATAGGCAATCAATGAAACCATTAAAACAATAAAATCTTTTGTAGGAATTATTTCCGATTTAAAAGCTAATTCTACTGGACTATAAGTCGGATTTATATTCTATCAGAACGGTTCTGATGCGCCACGACACAACATGTCAGACAAATATAAATCCGGGTTTTAGACAGAGTACTCACTTAAGAGTCCTCCTACCTCCTCGCTTTCAGTTTTAATAATAAAGTAAGTAAGGAGACTCGTTTAGGCCTTCTCTACACGAGTAATGAAATTACTAAATTGAGTCAATCTTCTGTTCCAGGAAAAGCTATGTGTGCTAGAATTAGGACTATGGCTCTGCCTAATACTGGCTTCATACAACACAGTGCTGGGTGTAATGGGCGGCGTGTACTTCATAAGGAACGGACACATAACCATACACTTCTTCTTGGCAGTCTTCTTTGCGATCATGGCAATTTCTTTAATCAGTAAGTTCAAATAGCTGTAATAAGTCATCTACGAAGACGCGCCCTACTATTCTTCCGCTAATGTTTGAGTGTTATAGGTACACGCTAAATTATCCATGAGTGCACACGCACATTACAATAATGACGCTCGGATTGCTCGGATCATCAGCATCCCGCGCTTCCCTCGACCACATATTGGTGGGGCGCGTCTTCGTGGATGAAACGATCTATAATGAAAACTGTAAAAATATGATGTAGACACACCGTAATACGGTTCTGAAGTAGATATTATAATAGATAAAATTACTTAGCTTAAGATTTCCGCTTAGTGACGCCGGCATAAGTACCCAGTCCCACATTACCCGCGCTCACCGACTATGTTATAGTACAAGCAAATGCAAGAAGCACCGCCCGCGCTCTGAAGTAACCAAGTTTTGTTCACCTAATATAAATAATAAAAAATCTAGAGTATTTAACAGACAGATGTTTAAAAAACACTCCTGTCTCAAAATAAAACCATATGTTTTGATAGGTTACATTTTTGATCGTTCATTTCAGCCGAAAGACGTCCACTGCTTGGACAAAGGCTCCCCCCAAGGACCGGTCCTGCGCCGCTCGCATCCAGGTATCTCCCGCGACCTTCACCTGATCGTCGGTCCACCTAGTGGGAGGCCTGCCCACACTACATACTAACATTTTTGATCAATGATTTTTTATTTTCCTATCTAGTAAGAGTTTATCTTACTCGTATATTGCTTCATATTTAACTCGTAGTCTGTTTTATGTATTTCCCTCTTTTTGTTTGGTGTATTTAGTTACATTTTGTTCCGATCGAGTTACGCGCATATGTAAATAATAAATATGCAATTCCCTATTCAAGATGTTGCGTAATACGCAAATATTTTCTCATAAATATTAAACTAGCCGAAAGTGGGCTTTACAGGTTTATCTTGAGAATTACAGCGCCCTTGGGAACTGTCTCGGACTGATTGAATAACAAATCGGGAAACCCAGTGATTTCGGAATATTTTAAAAGTTTATCCTCCCACTATGGGCAGGATAGATGTAATCAAACAAAACAAGATTGTTTTGCTTTTGTTAATGTTATTATTGGCTGGAAATGCACTATTTGACTATTTGCACAATACGTAATTATTGTCATTTAATATCGACTATTATTGTTTTTGTTAACTCAGCAACATCCACCCACATGGTGGACCGACAACCTCATAAAGGTAGCAGGAAGGCGATGGATGCAGGCCGCTAACCTGGCGATGTAGAAGTCATTGGGGGAGGCCTATGTTCAGCAGTAGACGTCCTGTGGCTGAAATGATGTGATGATGATGATGATTTAGGGCCGTGTTTTTAGATAATGTTTTTTGTTGCAGCTGTTATGTGCCACGACATTTTAATAATATTCGCGTACAAGAAAAGTGTCCAATCAACCCCGCCGCCAGAGGTCCCGAACAATAGAATGATCACGTGGAGTAAAGTATGACGTCATAACTACCCCTATGGTGTCCGTCCATGTGTGATGTTCGTGTGTCGTGGAATAAAGTATTGACAATTTAACTTATTTTATTTTTACGTCGTGTCGTCGCAACGTGACTGACATAGCCCGCAAATTGCTCAAATCAAGTAGCAGTGGGCGGGGCACATAGCTCGGTGAGCTGATGGCCGCTGGGGCAGAAAAGTTCTTAAGTGTGGGCACTAGGTGGACGATCTGGTGAAGGTAAAGGAAGGATAAGCACCTGGATGCTAGCCGAACAGGACCGGTCGATCCTTGGGGATGGCCTTTGTCCAGCAATGAACGTCATTTGGCGAAAACAAACGAAGAACTACAGGTACAGCGCATAATTGAGTATGTTCCTGTGGTAGTGGACCGGTACGAGATTTGAAGTAACAGATCTCTCAAAATGTCTGAAGCACACCTGAAGTTTACCTAAGGGTTTAGTGTGAGTTTACATCAAAAGTCCTCACTAGTGAGCGCGTTAACAAAAATTAAAAAGTTAGTTCTTGAAAGTTTTCGCTAGAGAAAATAAAAAAAAGGGAAAACAAAAAAAAAGGAAAGTCATATCTTTATTCGTTATTCGATGATTAAAGACAATCTTTTCCTACCATCTTATTAGGTAGACAATTATTCTCTAACGGTTGAAAAATATTCGTTCATCTCCAAAACTGACAAAAGAATAGTAATAAAGAACCTACTACAAAATACCATAGCGATTCAATATTATCGATGGCGCCTTCCTGAAATATTGCCTAGAATTTATATTCCCATTTTTTCATTAGCCATTAGAGACTTTATCGGTTTCTCTGATAAATTTGAGTTCCACCAAATTGCCCCCAGATGTCGTCTCGGGTGTTAGGTATGCATATTTTAAAATACATTCAATTTGGTTCTTCCCCTTATCAAATTAGATGGAATATCCAATCTTGTAGAGGTAATTTTGCTCTTACATATTTTATCTGGAATTCGATATTGTGAGAATCTAAGATAGGTATTGTAATACCTAACTTCTTGGAAGTATGTCTAGGAAAACAAGCCGGTATTTTTCCAATTAAAAATGTTTGGACCAACATTTTAATCATCGTTAGCTACAATAGAGGTGGGTTTTCTTTAGCTGGAAAAAATGCGTTTATGTGAACCATAAGGACCTAAGGCCCAGAACCCACACATGACGCGACCACACATGACGCGACCACACATGAAGCGACCACACATGACGCGACCAGTTTGAAACCGATTTGAACTGGTCTAACTGGTTGCGTCATGTGTGGTCTCTCAACGGAATCTATGGCAGAAACTTAGATGCAACTCAAAAGTAACTAGAAGTTGCAGTTTCGTTGCAGTTGCGTTTCACCGTATGTTCTGGGCCTAATTATACCTCTATCCATATTAAATTATAAAGAGAAAAGTTTTGATTGTTTGGTTACATTAAATAGACTACGAAACTACTGGACCGAATTGAAAAAATCTTTATCACCATTATAGTTAATTCAACATATTACTGATGAACCTATGTTCATAGGCTAGTGTAAAGAAACATAGGCTATAGTCTATACTATAGCCTATAGTCTATACTATAGCCTATAGTCTATACTATAGGCTAGTGTAAAGAAACATAAGTAGGCCATAGTCTATACTATAGCCTATGTTTCTTTACACTTTCGCCCGTATTCACAAACATTACTATGAGGTCTCACAGTTTGCATGGACGCACAGGGTGACACACGAACCAATCACAGAGCTCTTCAACGCTGTGCGTTCGATTTGCTGCTTCACTTAAGCAAGCATCGTTTGTGAATACGGGCGTTTGTGACATACTGAAATTAACGTGGGTGAAGCCGCGGGAAAAAGCTAGTGCCTAGTTTATAAAGTACCCAATACCTATTCAACTTTAACGTCTGAATTAAATAAAGGTAGTCAGTGTAATATCCATTAGCCTTTCTATTAACGGGATTATTAACTGGTTTCCAATCTAATGATTATACTATTGAACGGCTTTGACGGTGTTCCATTGTTCCCTTAGCTGGAACATGGACACTTGTATCACATTTTAAGCTTTTAATTATGTTGAAATGAAAGTTCTAAATGGGTTGTTCTTTTACAAAACGAATTATGATATTAAAGGTTTTTGTATGAGACTACGGCAATCATAAACAAGACAGCCCACCTGCTCGATACACTGACGATCTCATGAAGGTCAGTAGTGGTTGGTTGAAAAAGGCTAGAAATTATGCTTTATAGCATTCATTTGGAGTGAAACTTACATTATACAGGGTGTAAAATAGTGAGCATCTCAATATAGTATAAAGTATCTCAATACTTTATCATGTGTGTGTATTATAAGTATTTTAACATGTAAAGAATCCTACCTAATAGTTAAAATTAACACACACAATATTTTAATTTTGTTTGGAAACAAAATTTGCGTTTTCAACAAATATTATTTTGAAACTCGCTTATTTAGAACCGTAAAGCATTACTTTTTTTATGCTAGACAAGGCAGGTATTTGACCGTAATCGCACCTGGTGTTCTGGTGTTAAGTGAGATGCAGTCTAGGATTATACTATTCACTTTTTACCCCCTGTAAATTATCGGATGACATAGTGACGTCATCTGACCCAACTACACCGTAACTTGTGCTTAGTAATAATGCATTGTGCCAAGATCAACATAGTGGTTACTGGTTATCCGTACCAAAGTTCTCGCACAATATTTGAGGTAGGCTCGAGTTCTGGACTGGCGGCCTGTTCAATCGACGCTGGAAACACATGTGCTTGTTGACAATAGGCAACTTGGAGATGTTAGTTGATACGTTGACGTGTGGTGGATAGCTATTGGCAAGTACGGACACACGTCTTGAAGAAAAAAGACATTAGAAGTATAATTAAAATGTTATCAAAAAAGCAGTGTTAATGTATTTGATGAAATGAAAGGAAGAACCAAAGGATTATTTTCAATCCATTTGAGGCCAAAACTATAGAGAAACAATCAGAAAATGACAGGAAAAATAATGAAAAATATAACAAGATATTTTTAGGGAAACAGATCCTCCAAAAAAAATGTTTGAGTTTATCTTATAACCGTTTTGAATCATGTTTGTTGTTCAAAGTGTATCAAAACTTTTATATTTGGCACATATCGGCGAAGAATGTTCGTTTCAGCAAATGACAGCAAATAGCCTCCTCATGGATTTCCACTGCGACCGCAGCCCGCCTGAATGTCTGGTATTTATAGAATGGAATAATTTCTTCAAAAATACTATTTCTGACCTACTAAGCCTGTTGGCATGAAAACATGGGAATTGCCTATTACACGCAATTTGCTAACGTAGTTTCAAGGACTCCTCGGTTTTCATGAACACCCATAAATGATTTATTACGTTCGATGAATAGGCAGTCTTTTGCTATCTCTACCTCGCTTTACCTCAAGTCAAGGTCAACTTTATGCCTATCAGAATAAGTACGAATTTCACTTACATTCTTATCGCCTAGTTTTGTTATAATTCTGTCTTAAGATAGCTCCAACGGATATTAGATTTGACATAATGTTGTGTGTCTGCGAAAATGATATTACGCTAGTCAGCTTTGTAAGGCCACTTTTTAATTTCATAAGAACTAGTGTAATAGTGTGAAAGGACCGCACTCTATCTCATTAGCTTATTGTTTCATGAGACAATGCATAATATGTATACGATTTAATAATATAATAATCAAAAAGTACATAAACATCCACAAATTGCCTTAATAAATTTTTTACATTAAAATTTCTTCTATTTCAGCTTAGGTGAAATTTATGTGACGTAGCGTGGGCAGGCCTCCTACTAGGTGGACAGACGATCTGGTAAAGGTCGCGGGAAGAGCCTGGATGCGGGCAGCGCAGGACCGTGGATTGTGGACAAAATTGGGGGAGGCCTTTGTCCAGCAGTGGACGTCATTTGGCTGAAACGAACGAACGAACGAAACTTACGTTACAGAGTATTTATCATCTCTTTTTAAAAATTGATATTTTAAGATTGATTCTCTAATAAACAAAGTTCAAAGTCGGAAAACCACATATTCCTAACTTCAAGATGGAGTTATAAAAAGGAGATAAGTAGGTAATTATCATTGATTACAAACACACTGTAAAGGTTTATCAAAATCCATGTTCACTAACTTTATTAGAATGGGACTCCACATACTTAACCTTATTAAGCTTTACATCATTCAAACGAATGAATACCCAATTGAGCCTTCTCTATCTATCTGCTTAGTAGCGAAAGAGACGTAAAAAGCGCTTTCATCTCAGCTAAAGCGATTAATGGAGGACAACAAAAAACTATGGACCTAAGTGCTATTAAATCCCCACCTCACGAGTTCCGTATAAAAATACGTAAATCTCGCTGCAGCTCTGGGACTTTGCTCAAGCGACCGAGGCGGGTGAAGAGCAAGCTCTACTAAAATCGAGGGTTCCGTAATTAAATGGTAAAAGGATTGTCCATTTTGCAGCTTTTATGTGAAACCAAAATGAGACCATTCTCAAAATTCTATGTGCTTACAAGAACATCGGTTTATTGGTTAAATGAAGAATTTTAAAGAGCGGAATATTTATAACATTTCCGAGGCGAAGAGCAAGCTCTTCTAAAATCGAGAGTTCCGTAGTTAAATGGTAAAAGAGTTGTCCATTTTGCAGCTTTTATGTGAAACCAAAATAAGATCGTTCTCAAAATTCTATGTGCTTACAAGAACATCGGTTTATTGGTTAAATGAAGAATTTTAAAGAGCGGAATATTTATAACATTTCCAAACGTATTTGTCCAACAGTATTAAATACCTAACTGTGGCTCTTCAACTAGAAAATCGAGACACAATAGAAATAAATTTTGTTACCGTGGTTTCATGCCACCAATGGTTCCACGAAATAAACTTTTTGTAGATATCTATGTCTATGTAAATTAGTTCTAAGGCGGGTTTTAGAATCGCGCTGACCGTTCGCTGATCGTCGACGCTGACAGATCAATATGTAACGTTCCTGAGTGACGCTGATCGCTCGGCGCCGACGCTTCATACATTTTGGCTGTCAGCGCTGACGGTCAGCGTGCGTCAGCGTGACTCTAAAACCAGCCTTAGATTACCCGTTTTTAAATTTAACGAGGAACCCTAAAAACAAATAAAAAGTGTATTAGGTGGCGGATCGTTGGCGACGAAATGAGAGATTTATTACAAGGCACGAAAATGCAAAAATCTTCATAGAATGGAACGAGCGTAGCGGCAAACTGTTTCGACCCGTGTACCTTTTATTTAAGGCTTAAAAATCATATTTTACAATGTAAAAGTTAATAATTGTGCAAAAAAAAGTACTAATTATTTGGTTTTGATATACTCAGTTAGCTTAATTTCTCAATAATTAAGTATTATTAGAGTGAAAAGTGATAGCATTTAAAATTAAGATAATAAACACTTATCGTAGCTTCCAGGTAATTTATTTACCATACATTGTGTATGAAGATTGTTTTGAGTTTTTTTTACAAAGCTCTAGTTACCTATTGTTTTTTTATGACTCTCGATAGTATTTTAAACTCATAATTATGTATTATTATCGCACCCTGATACTGTAATATTGAATGTAGGCTTGCAAAATTTTGGATCGAAGTAGAAAAAGTCGAATTGACGTCTTTGGAAGCTGAAAACAATGAATTTTCTGATAGATCCTGTTTTATGCTGTAACCTATTATTGGTATTATCAGGAACCAGTTTTTGGATATCTTGTATAGTTATTAATAATCGAGTGAGACCACTTATCGTTTCCGCCCTGTATACAAATGCTCCAGTAACAGAAACATTTTACTTCTTTTTCACAATGATGTTAACCTCACAACCAAACAAAGTGAAAAACACGCGTTAAAAGAAGTTAAGACACAAACCCTCGTTTCGGATCGTTGCGCTTCGATTTGTATTAATTTAAACGGGGCAGGGCATCGTAATGAAAAACCTGCTTAAAAGGGCAGCCTTTCCCTGTAATAAAGTAGACCGCACGAAGTTACTTAGGGCGCCCTAAACACGTCGGTCTAGAGACCCGTTGTTCAATGTACACTTTGAACAAACTGGTAGAGAAGAACAGCCAGTTTTTTTTAAAAAAGGTGCTTCATTATGTTTAAAAAAACTTTTGTATCCACTTACAAAGTTTAACTTGCATATTTATGTAATTTCAGCTAAATTGAACTAGAAAATAAGGGGTTTTGCCGCGAAGATCAGCTACGTAACCCATCTTCGGGCGCACCAGATTGCGGCCAAGACACTTAGGAGTCGAAGTGGACGCCATGGCCGAAATCGCTCGTATGAATCATCGTCATCATCATCATCATCATCAGTATTCTTTAGAGTGTGGGTTAAGCTGTTCTAATAAGTTAAAGGCGCTTCTTCTCAGCAGTTGCCAAATGTTGGTCTCAAAGCGCTGGTAGGGTAAAAAGATTGAGACATGTAGAGGCTCCTTAAGAGCAAAATATTTGACAATTTGTAATTACTATTTAAATAGTCTACACAAATAAAGAAATTTTGACTTTGACTTTGTGTGCTTCCTACTTAATAAAATTATCTTGTCCTGTCGCTAGAATTTAAATTGCATTCGGAACCGTTAAAAGAACTGGAAAAATTCACACCACCTTTTCAAATTCCGGGTAGCAGGATAAACAAAACGCAACCCCTAAAGGTTGGTTATTCCCTAGGTAAATTGAAACGTCTGTGGATCTGTAACGAACTAATTTCTGCGCTAGTTGGTCCGAAACTAGATGGACGGCTCTAAACGATAAGAAAAGTTAGAAACTGGGTTAAAATGGGATACGAAACTCAGCTGCCTGTGTCATTTGTTAATTAATTTAACAGTTCACTACACACAAAAAATCTAAATACATAAAAGGAAAAACTGACTGACTGACTGACTGACTTGAAATTTGGAAGGGACGTAGCTTAGGTACCGTAGAGGTGCACTAAGAAAGGAATTCCCTAAATTCCCACGGGAACGGGAATTAGCGGGAAAATCCTTTTGTATGAAAAATCTTAACCGCTTAAGTTAGACGCTTGAAATTTGGCATGCATCTCACTTGATGGAAAGTAATGATCAGGCCAAAGGTGGAAGCGAATTTCACCCGGAATCCTCTACCGCAGATTCGTTATCTTACCTTTATCTGCCGGAACTCAATACTGTTAGCATTTTTAATAAGGCGACAGATTTAGGTAAGATTTTACGGTAATCTCGTATTTTTTAAATTTGATAGGGCTGTTCTATATTTTCTGTAGGTTTAATTTGCATAAAGACATTAATTCCCCGAAACCTATCAACTTTTGGCTACCGGCCCGAGAAGTTGCTTGCGATTCTAATGATTTGTGCTGAGGTTTACTCGTATTGTCGTTAACTATTGACCTGCCTATGCTTGTTTTAATAAAAACTTACATCATTTATGTTTGTACAAGATTGAAGAAGATTGTATTACTGACTAAACCCAACCAAGCCTCTATAAATATTAAAAACATTTTCTTTTTTTCGTGTACTGGCTAGACATCTACTAAGTATACAAAAATATCCAAAAGAAGTATTATATTACTTTTGATCTAATAGGTATCAGATTTCCCTAGTGGTGAAACAATAGCTTTAAAATAAATAAATTGATAACATGTAATTGTTCCAAAAGAAACCAAATCTATGAAAGAAAATATTTGAGATAATCGTTCGTTCGTTCGTTTCAGCCAAATGACGTCCACTGCTGGACAAAGGCCTCCTCCAAGGCTTTCCACAATGCACGGTCCTGCGCTGCCCGCATCCAGGCTCTTCCCGCGACCTTTACGAGATCGTCGGTCCACCTAGTAGGAGGCCTGCCCACGCTACGTCTTCCAGCTCGTGGTCGCCACTCGAGAACTTTTCTGCCCCATCGGCCATCGTCTCTACGAGCTATGTGCCCCGCCCACTGCCACTTGGTTTTAGCAATTCTGCGAGCTATGTCAGTCACTTTGGTTCTCCTGCGGATCTCCTCATTTCTGATTCGATCACGCAGGGAAACTCCAAGCATGGCCCGCTCCATCGCCCTTTGGGTGACCTTGAGCCTTCTTATGAGGCCCATAGTAAGCTCAAAATGGTGCCCATAGTAAGCGAAAAATTTGAGATAATATTGAAAGGTAAATAGAGTTATTCGAGTATAAAATTACTTCAAAACCCATTTCCATTTCATTTAGAGTTAGAATAGATCTAGCCTGCTTAAAGAGGTCACATTTTTTCCTCTTAAACTTGATGATGATTTTGATGAAACTTGTATCATTCTTGTTTAAACGTAATGTTTAATTTTTGTAGGCAATATGTACACGTGCCCATCTAACTAACTTCCTTTTTTGAGAAATCCCTGTTTTGCGAACTTCACATTTTGAGATGTCCCCATTTTGAGAAGTCCACTTTTTAAGAAATCCCCATAATGCTCCAAAAAGTTATAAGTAATGGTAGTAAAATCTCCCTGCACAGCCTTCAAATATGATTTTATCTAGTGAGGAATTTAATCAACTAAACGGGCAGCATAGTCAATGTTAGTTTAGAAACTTTGTATGTCCTAGCTTATTTAACAACTAACAATAGTAGTTCCTAACTGAAGCCATAAATACTGGCTAAGTCTGTTCTGGTTTTCATTACATAATTACTGTACCTGGTAATGGCCACGGGTATATTACGGATTATTACTTTGCTTACAAAGTTGGTTGTATCATGGTTATTAGTTCTACGCCATCTTTTCTGAGTTATAAGTGTGGAAAATGATACGCAAATGTACTAAAAAAGAGAAAAAGTGTGTGGTGAGATGAGAGATTTGGAGAAAAAGGTAGATGGTGGATTAATGCAAAAAGTATGCGTGTAAGGTAAAAAAAAAATTGTAGTCATATAGATTAGATATATCCGAGATTAGATTAAAATTTCTCAATTTTCCTTGCTCAGTACTGACACTCACTAAGAAGTTGATCTAAAAATATTCTGAAATTTTCATTATGTGGCAGCAGACAGCTGATTTGATTCATATTTTATGACCTTTACTGAATATTATGATACAAACTCACCTAAGAGGAACAAAACAAATATTATTTGTCTTGAATAAAACAAGCTCCATACGATTTAAAGTATGATTTATTACAATACACGTAAAAATAACAATAAATTAACAAAATCTCTTAATAGATCTCACTTCTAAAGCTGTTAACTGTAATAATGATATAACCCCAGAAGAACGTATAGACCATTGCTATAATTATGCTAGTCACGACCATCCCAATGCCAGAGCCTTGAAAACAGCTGATATTGACAAAACCACAGTAGATGAAGATTGAAAGGGTCATCAATAAGTTTATGAAAATATGAACTAAAGTACTCCACAAGAACGATACCACAAGACATTCGATGCCTGCAATAGAACCCCACATGAGAAGAATGCTGGTGAAGAAGAAGCTTCCAACGATCCCAGTTAAGACTATGAGAAAGATAAGTAGGTCTTTCTTATTACTATAAACCTTTTGGTATTCGGAGAAGTTGATGAGCAAAGACAAGAAGAAACTGACTCCCATAAGACCATAGAGGATGCCGAAAGTGGCAATCATGATGGTAGCAGCCTTCAGTGGGATGCAGAGGAGAAACTCTTCGATGGTTTCAAAATCATCCCATAGGTTCTTCAAATAATCACAAAATCTACTGTCTCTGCACATATTAAAATTTCTTGATAGCGTCACATTTTAGGCGTCAGTTGTATTTTTTAAGTCTTGGTTAAAAATTATAATAAAATGTGTTATTCGTGGGTTGTGATTTTCTCAGTTTTGCTCTCTCAGTCTTTGACGTTGAGATTGACATGGCCTTTCAGTTTGACTTGAAAAGTTTTAATCTTATTGACATATTTATTATAGGCACTAGCTTTGCGATGTTTCATCCAAGATAGTCAAAGATAATGTAGATTTTAAAAGCAGTAATTCAATTCGATTTAAAAAAAAGTAAAGTATAGCCTGACCAGGAACATAAAAACCCTGGCATAGAGGCGCGTCAATTGCATTTGATAGTGCAACACTGAGTACAGTCGTACCTGTGTTAAATTAATAGGCTAACTGTATGTATCAGGATTCAGGATTACGGGCTAATTTGATATTTTCCTAAATTAACGAAAAAATATTATTATAGGTAACCTGGTTTAAATAAATTAAATGAAACCATCAATCGAGCTAGTAGGTTTTATTTTATTATTCATCAATAATCAAATTCAGAACTTGAATATTCAACTGCAATGTTTGCTCATGAACGCTTCAAACTCGGTACTTCTTTCCCAATTCCATAAAATTCAACACTTAGAAAGTGACAATTTTTTTTAAATTAGGTAGTTGAAACAAACCACAGCTAATTTTCATAGTGGACTGTACTATGCGATAAACATGTCAGTCAATTTGACAACCTTTGTCGGAAACATTATTCAATGAAAATATTATCCGAACCCTTACTATTTCTCTTCGACAAATACTTTAACACATTGTGAACCACTTTTCTTTCACGACTATAAAAAGATTATAGCAATTTAATTCACAAAATCAATTGCGCACATTTAAAATAAAGTTTGTTTACACTTTGACAGCAATAGACTGACATGCAAGGTGACATGTCAATGAAGTTTTCAGTTACTGTTGCCATTAAAAGAAATTAGTACCATTAGTTTTCCGCAACATGGTGAGGGTTTTTATGTTCCTGGTCGGGCTATATCAGTATGAATTTGTTTCAAAGGGGTCTAGACTTTTTGATCGAATCGAAAATCGAATCCGTCAAAACTCCATACAAAAAAGGGGCTTTTCGACCACTTTTCGACTGGTTTGCGATTATAATTTGCACTTTGTCTAGACCCACTGTTTCAAAAGTCTGTGATAGAAAAGCAATGGAAAACATGTCGCACCCTTAATAATGAATGGGCACAACTCCAAAATTCCGTTTTTTGGGAAAAGCCAAAAAACCAATCGGCGGATCGCGGTTTTTTACATAATTGGCTCTAAAATCTTTATTTTATCAGCTACAACTTTCAAATTAAGCATACTTCATCACTGGTATCTGTTATATAATTTGACATAAGACATTTTTGAAAATATTGATTATGAGTATTTAAAAAAAATTTTTAAAAAAATATTTCAAAGTTAGGCCTTTATTTTACTATTTCTGTTGTTGTGATTTTGGGTATTACTTGTACTTGTGCCCATCTAATCCTTAGGCTGAATTGTTTTATATGACATATTCCCTAATATTGCTCTCTAATATTTAAAAATAAGTGTATTATTCGATTTTTATATTGATTTACGCCCAATAACATTGGGGACAGTTATTGTGCGGTATAGTAGCTTAAAGCCAATTCAGTATAAGAGTAGGGTGCTGAATACTAGAAAATTATTAGATGTGTCGAATTAGATTAAAATAAATACTATTAGCTATTTCTCTGAGAAAACCGACATGAAAATACTAATTTAATGCATTCAAAATATTTTTAATGAGATAGATAGGGACTCTTACCCTATAAAAATATGCTTTTCATCAAATAAAGAAAAAACCTACAAAAACTTTTTCTGTAAGGTTTTCTGTTCTGGATTTGTTTAGGATAATCACTTATTAAAGTCCAACAGCCAGTACCTTGGTATCTTTTTTCCACTATCCTGCTGTCCTGGTGGAAGGAACCGTTCTCCTTGTCCCTTACTATAATCACCCACATTATGTGGGAATCAGTTCAAATAGCTATTGTAAAAAATACAATTTAATACTCAGATTGGCGTGTGTAATTTTTTAAGGATTTTAGCAACCAATTTTGAACACCAGAATATCCATTCTGGTGTTCTAACATTCCCCAAAAAATATTTTACTACTAAACACCTTAGCCATGCTTCAGATTCAATTTGTGTTATATGGTTTACAAATACAGTCTTTTATAAGAGCACGGATTTGCAGTCCATGGAAGATAGCTGCTTTAAATTTTTCCGTACTCATTATCATTTCGCTTTTGATCATTTTATTTATTTATTTATATTAGGGAAACAAACAATTTTGATATACAGACAAATAATCACACAAAAAAATAGGACAGAAATCAGCAAAGTTTCCACAGTCTCAGTCAGTCAGTCACAGTCAGTCACAATCAGTTTAGTGATTAGAAAGCTCAATACATATCTTTGGCCCTCCAAATTGAAGGGCTTTACGTCCTGCTTGACTTCAGTATTGCAAAGAGTCTAGGTACTCAAGGTTTACGACGATATTGGACACTCAATATTTATTATTTTGTACAATTTTTTATCCCAAAGTATGCTTGGTTTGCTATCACAAACTCCGTGATCTTTTTTCTTTGCTTTTGTGTACAATATTTGCCACATATTAATAAAAACTGTTAGTGGTGTTAACACAAGATTTCATTACGAACTCATATTTTTTAAGACAAAAAGCACTTTAGAACTTAAATTTAGACAAACTGAAAATTTCAAGGTCTAATAGCTGATCAGTAAAATTGTAGTAACTTAATACGTGAAAATATAATTTTAAAATAAATTTGATGTATCCTCAGTCCTCAGAATCTGAGTGATTAATTAGCATCAATTTATGTGACCGTAATAAATTAATGAATAATATAATTATAAAATTATAACACTATCATATTAAAGTAATTCACCTTTTGGCTGACTAGTGCGTTTATTCATAGAATAAACTAAGAAAAAAGCCAACCCGAGCCCCGAGCCACCCCGAGCGAACGTTAATAGCCTTAACACGTAGGTATGTCTCTCATTTTATTAATCATTAGTTTATTTGTCGGGAAGTATTTCATAACCACCGCTTTATTTCTTAGCATCGCGATAAAACATTCTATAGGCTCCTAATCAACCAATAGGTATGAAAATTAATACCAAGAAGCAAATTACTTTTATAGGAGAGTTATAAATTTAACTACAAACACCCATCCATGGTACGCCTGACTAAAGTTAAAGTTTTATTTTATAATTTTCTATGATTTACGGGACTTTATCAATGTAATAAAAATAAAAATGTAACATATTATTAGAAATATATGGCATTAATTAGTCTTAGCTCACTAACACTTACTTAAAAGTTTGTCACAGAAAGGCACAACTCCAAATTGGACCACAGTCGCGCGGGCCGGATTCGACAAATATCGGCATGTCTCTGATTCAGCCCTTCTAGCGGGAAGATAGACGAAAGTATGGAAGGGGCACAAAATGTAGAACTCTTTTATCTGATCATTGTTTTCGATTTCTGTGAAAGCCATCTTGTAGAACTGACGAAAATGTGCCTCTCTAGTACAAAAAGTAAAAAACCAAAAATTTTGAGTTGTGCCCCTATATTATTAAGGGTGCGATGTGGAAAACGATCGCTTATTACACTAGACTCTAGAATAAAATACAAATAAGTAGGTACATGAAAACGTTAAATAATTTTTAAAACCATTGTCTACAAAAATAGTAAGTAGAAATGAAATAGTAAAAAGGTGTTTTCAAAATATAACCTGACACGAAATACGTACATTTCTCTAAATAATTAATATTGCTCATCGTTAGTCAAAATAAAAAGAAAATAAAATGGCGACTCCCCCGATTCCTTATTAACTTTCTAAACACCTGCCACATTAAACTTAAGACAAAAACGTAAACTTCCACGTGATGGATCCCTCAACTTTACTGCCGAATTCAAATAAAATTTATCACGGGAACTTCGGAACTCACTAATTCAGCGAAGTTTTATGTGAGACGTAAACTTTCTTTACTTTTAATGTCAATGGATTCGTAATAACCTAGAACTTAGATTAAGTCGGGTTTATAAAGCGATTGGAGTTAGGTTAATGTAGAAACACAAAGTTTGTTGCGAAGTTGTTAAACGAATTCTTATTACCTTAATCCTTTGTCTTTTGTCTGTTTAATTATTCGGTAGCTATCTGGGTTGTGCCTTTAGAGAAACAACTTTTAATGCAGAGCAGATTCAGGGACAGAGTTACAGAGCTGCTGTAATAAAGTTAGTTTAGTATCTAAGGAATAATGCTACTGTGAACACTCAAAAGAACTCAATGGGTTGAATCAAGAATACAAGAAGAAGAATCAATCACTTCTATGACTGTGGTTCCCTCTATTTTTCAGTGACTGATAATGGCGCCTAGGCTTTACGCCTGTCGAGGGGACCTTAGATCTTTCCAAACTCCATTCTATGCATCCTCATTTTAGAGACTAGTCCACAAAGGTGCTGTATTTGGTGATAACTTATATTCTACGAGCTCCGCTTGCAACAGCTTGCGCAACAATAAATTAAAGCGCTGCTGAAAATTTTCCAAATACTCATCATGTTACCTAACCAAAACTTCAAATTGAATTTCCTATTCGTACATGGCGATCAAATTCCTTTGCCTAATTAGTACACTGGCATCGGTACAGTTCATAGTTTGTCAGATCCGCTTGAAATGCATTTTATAGCCATCAGTCGCGTATCAAAGCCGGACAAATGAAATGCGGCAATTAGTTTCCGCGTAATTTCGGATGCCTCATTGTTCGAAACGCTGCGAGATATCAGCATCGTCTCACTCGGCTGCTGGGTGATGTAGAATTAATTAGGTATTGACTTACAACTCTATTGGGTTTAGGGTTAGGGTCAGGAACCAGGATTTGTATCATCCTTTCATATAGGTACAGAAATAGCTAGTCTAGCTAGTCTAGAGGTTTATTTATAGAGTTTGGAATATTTTCATTACAATCTGTGTTAATGTAGGTTAATGTAGGTCATTGTAGGTAGGTACTACTTAATCCTACTAATATTATAAATGCGAAAGTTTGGATGTCTGGATGTTTGTTACTCTTTCACGCAAAAACTACTGAACGAATTTTGACAAAACTTTACAGCATTAATGTTTATAACCCAGAATAACATATAGGCTATAATTTATGACGATCTGTGACAAACTAGATTTCACGCGGGTGAAGCCGCGGGCAAAAGCTAGTTATAGCATAATGTTTTGTTTTTTAATTCATTTTATTTAGTTACATTGGTATCAATTGCCAAACAGCTTAGCAGTTTGTTGGCTGACCTATATGAAGGCCTCTGTTTACAGTGGACGTCCTGTAGCTGAAATGATGAGCACTTGATATACATTCTTAGATACAAAAGGTGGGATAAGGGAACAGAACCCAAATTTCCATACAAGATCATTACTCACCTTACTGCAGAGACAATAACCTCCTCCTTTTTTGAAGTCGGTTAAAAATGAGTATTCTCAATAATTCATTATCTTAATATAAGACCTGTAAATTATCGTAAGATACGAGGGTAGGCAGTGTAGTGAGACCTGGCTCCTCTAGCATACGAATCTGTAGCATTCGAATGAGGTTTAATTAGCGACCAGGGCGTGGTATGCTGTCCGTATCGGGCATAGACAGCATTATTATGGGCATCACCTCTGAAATATTAGTGCAGCTCGCGCTACTCCATCATACAGGGTGTAAGCCTTTGGAAAATGTTCAACGGTGAATTCAAAGCAATGCATTCTGAAATTTGCGTAAGTTGTCTATTCATTAATATTAAGTGTAGCTTCCTACATATATTTTTCCAACAGGAATTGTTTCAATAATAACTTTTCCGACTAATTGACACTTTAAACGAAGCGCTTGTATGGAGAATATCATCTAGGTGTACGTACTTTTCATTGTATAAATTATTTTGTGTTTTATTAAAATGTCCTAAGGATCAAAACTGCAACCTGGTGCCATCCCTAAGGATATTTGGAAATTCCGCCATCAAAAACAAAAAACATATGGATACAAAAAAAAAGTATGTTTATATCGTCTAGTACCCATAGAACAAGCTTTGCTTAATTTGGGACTAGAAGCGTAGAGTATGTCCAGAGATATTTTAAAAAAATACTCCTAGATATCCAGATACTGTTCTTAGTGTTTTTGATACGAGAAGCTAGTAAAACAATTGTGGTACTCGTATTAGCCAAACTTGTTCGAAATCTGGCAAAAGCATTTTATGAATATGTTCCATTTAATGCATGAACAACTTTAGGTGATTAGTGATGTTTATTGACTGGAGTATCGATACTACCACGATTATTTTGCAAGCGTTCTCTAACCTTTGTTGTCCCTTCTTTCTTTCTTTGATAAATAATACCCAGGTAGCAATATTACCATCTCAAGGCCTGACCTTGTACAACTTTGGCTCTCTGGTGGTTTGTTTATTTCTTAGTCATTGGATAGTTATTAGATGCCGAAAATAGAAGTTATTATAGTCTAAGTTTAGGTAAATTATATTATTCAGAGAAAATGGCCAAGTTGGACCTACCCTTCAAGTCTGTCAGCAAACTATGGATAAGTCGATACCGGTGATCTCGTTGAAGACTACTTACACTATAAATTTAGCTGAGCCGGCGAAATTCGTCTACCGCCTATGTTTATCTATTATTTAGGATTCTAATGGTGAAATATTTTTTAAATCAGAGCCCCGATTACGGTAATAATTAACGTCTACAATCCAGACACGCTTCTTCGATTCTGCGATACGATTGGTCAAAACAGCTGACGTTGACTGACAGCTGACTGTTTTGACCAATCGCATCGCAGAATCGAAGAAGCGTGTCTGGATTGTAGACGTTAAATATTACCGTAATCGGGGCTCTGTCCACTAGTTTCGGAGCCTATACAACACAAACATCGAAACGATCAAATCTTTATTCTTTAAAAGTCTTTAAAAATAGTTTCTCCATTTTTCATCCATCTCATATCGATATTATTTAAGTAGGTACATCACTAACAAAGAAAATTTCATCACCCGAAATGTGCGCGGTTAGAACGTTGTTTTTTATTATGATATTTTTACTGGCAAATAAATACTTTACGGTCCTTTTACTGGATGTGGATTGAAATTCAGGATAGATCCCGGAAAATTGGGATATCAGTTTGCTTAAAGCTAAAAGGGAAAATGAAATGTATTGTAATACATTTACGTTTTATTATTGTACTTTTCGTGTTACTTTTTTTGGAAAGTAAAAAAATATCATAAAATATATTTTTGTTAACAGTTTTTATATTACTAAAAACGTCAGAGGTGTTAAAAGCTTAACACCAAATCTATTTATAATACCACAAACTAACACGAACCTTATAATTAAATCGGAAAGCTGTTAAAATATTCACTGTATTCGACCTAATATGTGTGAATAAATTTATGTTTTTCTCCCGTTTTAAATTTTATTAAAATCTATTAGAAAACCAAAAATCAAAGCCTGATCTTTTTAAACTAGCATATTATACTCAACCGTAACTCAAAGATTGGCATAATGTACTAATTAAAGCTTGTGTATCGTTTTATAACCTGTTATAAATTAAGCAAATTGATTTGACCTATTTCTCAATGTATCGCCGTTAAAAATGCTAATCAGCAGAAACAAAATGAATTACAATGCTATGTATATTCCATTTTTATCTCCCTACCCTGTACCTTTACGGTGGCCTAAATAAGTTCACAATTTGAATAAATGGAAATGTTTCCCTTTTTTACCCGGAGTCGCAGAGAAGGGTCCGTAACTATGTCTATATCCCTGAACTTGACCCACGTTCGATGGAACTTCATACATGTCATATTCTAGCATGAAAATTAGAATTTGATGAGATATCGACATTCACACTTCCCACGTAGAATGACGCAAGTGAAAGATGTCCATTTTTGTACGTGAAAGTATGTTTTTTCATGTTTATCTGATGTTTTTCGCGTCTTAATGTATTTTATGTCTGCAGACTGAATAGACATTTAGAGAATTGCAAAGCACAAAAGTAGTTATACTGCTGAATTCGAGTATTCATTGTCTTTACAAAACATGATCGGTTCGTCTATCCATTAGGAAGGCTTCACACAACATTTTCCAGTTCTGTTATTCAAACACTCGTATTTGTAACCCTAAAATGTTTCCAGCGTAAATCCGAGCCAAATATAAAAACGGTAAATTATTACAAATAGCAGCGAGTTCCGCACTGATCTACGAAAAGGTAAGTTTTCGCGCCACCACTATTTTACGTTTTGCCCGTCGGGATAATCCTTTTGCCCAAACCCCGTTTGACCCGGATCAATCGATGCGAGCGTTCAAATTTCGGTACCCACATCACGTGTGCCAACATAATAAGTAGCTCAAACGTCGAGATTTTCATTAGAACCTTGGAATACCTAATGTCATAATTCTGAAAGGCCCCGATTTAGGCCTTTGTGAAATCGAGTCGTGTTCAACGAACGCCGCCAGATTTATACGCTGTAATTCTTTCAGTCGTGCAATAATTCCTGAAACAAGTTAGGTTTGTCAGGTTTCTATTGTGAGAAAGCTAATATTGAGACGTGAGACCTATTTATTTCATGTTGTATTGTTCAAACACTATTAAGGTCACCTTTTGTACGTTTGGACCAAATCTACCGAAAAAAATATATTTGTTACTTACGTTGTTGTGCAATCCACAGTAACAAATAGATTTTCTCGGTAAAGGCATTTTTGGTATAAGCATTCTGTCAATCAATCTTTACGTAAAAACCAAATCTAACCTAGATATAGAGAAGACAAAAAGAGTAAGAAAGACCTACTTTCGTTTATTTTTATGAGCGAATCCTGAAAACTGTGTAACCATTACCTATAAGTGTACAGTTTTCAGTACCTATATCTAACAAATATTGTCTCTCATTTTTTACCCTGACCTATGACCTGACCTTATTAAATGAAATTCAAGTATAATTTTACTAGGTTGGTGCTAAAATACAAGAAGGTAGATTAAAACGTGACATCTACGCCGTTTTATGGGCTTTTACGCGGGGATCTTGTTACCCCAAATGTTATGTTAATATAACGCTCTTCACCCTCTCTACTAAATAGGCTAGCGGCGACAGTTCTCGACTGATACAAATGGGGCCTTAATCCAACGATTGAGCGTGAACTATCGCTGTCGTTATGCCGAGCCAGCCCTTCTAATAGAGCTTCTTTGTCGCTAATGTGTCGTGAAGGGACACTCGATAGGGTTTAAGTCAACTGTATTTTATTCATTCATTTGTACGAATGAGCTTTACTGCGAAATACACTTACGCTAAGTGCAATGTCGTGGGCTAAGTGTTTTGTAAAGTAACAACTTGGAATAGTCAGCTCTCGTCGTTTCAGCCAAATGACGTCCACTGCTGGACAAAGGCCTCCCCCAAGGTTACAGTCTATTGCTGCACCAAGGAATCACGAAGAACTGTGACAGTTCTCCCACTTTTTCATCCAGATTTTCTTGATGTTGTCAATCCATCGAGCAGGTAATCTACACTAGCTTTGCTGAAACGAGGCCTTTATTCGAGAGCTACACTGCCATAGACGTGAAGAAAATTGTCGGAAAATCGTAAAGAAACATCACATCAAATCAAATCAGATCACATCACCCTTATTTACAGACCTTTTGTTTAGTGTACTTTGAAATAGAAGTGGGCATGACGTGACTATCTACCTCTTCCTATTGCCTGCCGTAGCATTTCCAAGGAGTTTTTTCTAATAAGACTCTGTTATCAAAAAATTAATGAGCTGGTACCAGTATTAGTAGTCTGGTTGAAGTCAACTATAATTCATTTATTCATTATGAGCTCTTGTGTATGTTATAAAGTACCTACCAAGATAGGGCTGGAATAGATTTTTTTTTGTTTATTTAATAAACTTCGTTCTTTCTTTCTTCGTTCGTTCTATATTATTGACAGTCGTAGTTCCTACCCGAGTTTATTGACACCAAATCGTATAAAATGTCAGTCAGTCCTAACAGACCTTTTTGTCGTGAATGACACTCGATTGGGATAAAGTCGTGAGTGTTTTATTTAATCGTTTAAAATCGAGGAAAGCAAGTTGATCATGGTGGACAGAAAAAAATAAAATTGAGGAAGGCAAATCAATCATGGTGGACAGAAAGAACTTAGGTAAAATTATTTTGAATTAAAAATAACCGAAAAACTAAACAACCGAAAGAGGTGATGGAGAACCAATCATAGAGTAAACAAAAAATCAAATTTAAGAATCCTATATTTCCTTACAATTTCAAAAGTACTTGGTAGTTAATTAATTTCCAATTTCGCCAAACGAAATGTTTTTCTTATTAACTTTTTTCCAAATTATTTTTTCCAATGAAATCCAATTTATTAACAACAGATTCAGAATCCCCACTCCATATTCCCGTTACCAATTCCATTATTTCCACAGTCATCAATGCAAATGAATTGCAGGTATTCTTTTACCAGACTTGCCAAATTACAAAACAATGGGGCTTGGGATGGTGTGTGGAAACAGTGCCATTCGTTGGCGGTGAATTTTAAACGTGCCACTCTACCGGGCAATTTATCCCGGAAAAACGAGAAAATATCGCAACGAACAACCGCACATCCGATTCGGGTGCATAAATTTGCACGGGATCCTTTAGTAAACGCGAATCCGAGATTCCAACGTGTAAAGTGCCTGTAGATGGGGTAAAAGCGTTTTGTGCAATGCGTTTGGTGTATGGTTTATGTTAAAATAATATATTAAATACGTGGGGGTCAACGGTGAGCCCCAGATAATAGAATTTATATTGAGTTTCGGCAGTTAAAGACTCATTAAATAAATGGCTAATAGGTAATGTAATGTCATCTACGAAAGTTGTCTAGATAAAATTAGCCTTTCTGGGAGACTGTATACGACAGAATAGCTCCCGCCCGTGACTTTGATTAATAGAAAATATCACTCATAATTTCAACAATTCCTAAGCTTTTCCATACAGCATGTAAGAGTAACGGCATAATATAATATTTCTTCAATAAAAAGTTAAATATTTAGCTCTGGCAATAAAAAAATAAAAAAACAAAAGATAAAAAGTGTAAAGCTTGAAATTGTTATAGTATTTTCATTCGCATCTCTTTGCGAGCGTTCAATTTGTGTTGTGTATCGGGCAGATTGGGTCGTGGCGTCGAATGTAGAGGTGCACTCACACTTACAAGTTTTTATTGGAAATGCAAATACACTGGCTGTCTTCTCAAAAGTTTAATATTTTGATATTCGATTGCAAAATAATAATAATAATGGAATATTTTATTTTAATTTATTTATTTAAATAGATCACCAACTAAACTAGATATGAACAAACAATAACATCTGATTTCATGCCTTAGCATGAAACACTTATGTAAGCTGAATTATTTTTGACTCTTGTTCGCGACAGCTGTAAGGTAGCTGACAGAACTACTGCAGCATCTCGTATTTTATGGTCCTATAAAAATTCAAATTCAAATTCAAAAAGTGTATTTTGAAGTACTGGTTCATATCAATTCAGTGTTGTAGTTGTTTCTGTTGTTTTTCAGAAGTGTTTTGAATGAGCACCAACATACAAATTGAATGAGCAAGTAATATTATTGGATGATAAACTTAGGTACTGGTATCACAATTTTGACCTTTTCCCACTTTAGTCTGAGATATGATTAAAACTAGCTGGATTCTTAATGAGATTTACGCTTCGACAATAATCTCTTAGGCTGAGTTGCACCACCCAACTTTAACGGTAACTATAACGATAACCGGTGCTTTTAGTATGGAGTTTGACAGATTTTTGACATTTGTCAGAGTCAACATAAGATGGTGCAACCCAGCCTTAGTTACGTACGTAGTTTAAATTGTTACGTACCTACGTACAAGTAACAAATTAAACTTAAAAAGTTAAAACCAAAAATCCACAATCCAAACGACCATTTAATCGCGCTCTCCCAAACTCGCATTCAAATATTTGAAGCAATTTAAAAGTAACTCCCAACACACTACAGTTGCCATTCAAAAAGTTTTCCCTATAAAAGCACCTTTACCTCCATGACCGGCCAATTGCAACAAACGTTAGACAAAAATGAAAACTCTACGAACACTAGCGAAGTTGGAACCGTGATTTTGGC
The DNA here is from genome assembly GCF_963855985.1 of Ostrinia nubilalis. Taxonomy (NCBI): domain Eukaryota; kingdom Metazoa; phylum Arthropoda; class Insecta; order Lepidoptera; family Crambidae; genus Ostrinia; species Ostrinia nubilalis. The sequence goes on from NC_087101.1 coordinate 2,860,256, forward strand.
GTTCCGAAGTAGAGCGTTACACAGTTTGTTAGTTAGCTTTCAAATTGGAAACAAAATTATGATACTCGTAGGTACTTTCAAAACCTTCAGTGATTTAGGTTTTTCAGATAAAAGACATGGTTTTTACCTTAACTCTACAAGTTGATATGACAATACGATTACAATTACGACTATACAAATATCAAATAGCGTCTATTTGTAAAATCGTGGTGAGATACATACAGGCCAAGAGCTTCCTCGTTGTGGATAAAAAAAAATCTCATTCAACAACAAAAATCATAATCATCAATCATCAACAATCTCATAATCATAAGTGATTAAAATAAGTAGGTACACTGGTACAATAGCCAGCAAAGGAATGTATCACACTTTGAAATTACAATAACTTTTTAAGTAAACTAGATATTATACCTACCTACTTTTGAAAAAAGACTTGAAAGAGGTTTAATTGTTTACTTCAGTTTCAAAGAAAGCTAATAAAAGTTTCTGTAACACGATTTCTATTTTAAATCTCCTACTTCTTTAGTTTTCAACTTCTGAAAATAAAATTTAAAAGTTTAGTACTTAATTTTGCAGGGCAGTATAGTTCTCAATATAAAGTTTTATAAATAACTGTTACTCAGAAGCGTGATGTGAAACATTATACCTATTTAGGCTGAGTTGCACCATCTTGTGATCTTACTTTAACTTTGACAAACGTCCAATATCTGTCAAACTCCATACAAAAAGCACCGGTGAGTTAAAATAAGGTGGTGTAATTCAGCCTTAGACATTCGAGAACTCGATACTAAAATGATTGTGCTAAAACATAATTATTATAAAGTAACTCATCTGATGAGTGCTCGGACAACCAAATAATTGTTTCATAAACGAACACAGCAAACTTTATTTCTCGCCCAATGTCGTCCGATTTCCTCATAAAATGAACCGTAATTTCTTTTGCCACTACTTGGGATCAGGCATGTAATAAGGGGCGTTAGAAAAAGAAAGAAATATTTTTATGGTTTCTGAGTTTCTTACCTACTTACTTACTTCTTTCTTACTTAGGTGGACCGACGTAGCAAGAAGGCGCTGGATGCAGGCCGCTACCAACCGTGCGATGTGGAAGTCATTGGGGGAGGTCTATGTTCAGCAGTGGACGTCCTATGGCTGAAATGATGATGATGATGATGAGTTTCTTACGCCCATATTCACAAACTATGATTGCATAAGTGAAGTAGAAAATCGAACTCACAGCGTTGAATAGAGCTCTGTGATTGGTTCGTTTGTCACCCTGTGTGTCCACGCGCACTGTGAGACTTCATAGTTTGTGAATACGGGCGTTATTTTATTAATTTACGTTAGGTAGGTATTCATAAAAAACAAAGATAACATTATTAGATTACGAGAAAATTAAGTTATAAATAAGTCTAACCTAATTAATTTGTATAACAGTTGAACAATTTAATTAGATACTTTTGTGATTAATCTATACTAATATTATAAATGCGAAAGTAACTCTGTCTGTCGGTCTGTCCGTCTGTCTCGCTTTCACGCCTAAACCACTGAACCGATTTTGATGAAATTTGGCATAGATGTAGTTTGAGCCCCGGGAAAGGACAAAGGACAGTTTTTATCTCGGTTTTTGAAACAGGGACGCCGAACAGTTTTTCTGTGACAGACAAAATTCCACGCAGGCGAAGCCGCGGGCGGAAAGCTAGTATATTATAGGTACTTCTATTATGTTTTTCTTTGTTTGGATTGCTATCCTTTGCTACTTTTCATTTGAGTGTTGTCAATAGCTATTTACAATTTTATTGCGACTCTTTATTTTTCTTTTTATTTTCTCAGCCATTTTTTCGTAGTTGATTGGACCCAATACTAATGTACCAAATACGGCCCTGTCCAAAATGGAAGTGAAGACTTCCCATAGGGCTTTTGGGACCCAACAATGAAATTAATTTCTTTACAGCAACAAAAGTTTCTGATGGACCGAATGAAAAGTGCTCTTACAGAAACTGGGTCACCAGTTTTTTCTCATCGAGGACGTGGGAATAGGTGTAACGATGGTACTCGTAGTTTTTGTGCTTCTCCAAAAAGTTTCGAGTAGGTACCGGGACAATCTATCGTTCTTTCGTTTCAGCCGAATGACGTCCACTGCTGGACAAAGGCCTCCCCCAAAGGTGTTTTCTACAACGACCGGTCCTGTGATGCTTGCGTCTAGTTGCTTCCCGCGACTTTCGCTAGATCGTCGGTCCACCTACTTCTTCCGGTTCCGTGCAACATTTAGGCTGAGTTGCACCATCTTACTTTAACTTTGACAAACGTCAAAAATCTGTCAAACTCCATACAAAAAGCACCGGTTATTGTTATTGTTACGGTTAAAATAAGGTGGTGCAACTCGACCTTATTGTAGTGAATTCGCGCAAATTACCTACATGCTTCTTAAAATATTGGGTGTTATTTACGTAACACTTTGTACTTAAACATTAAATTATTATCCAATTTAATTGGCCTCATTTTATTAAGAGCATTTGCTTTTGCTAAGAATTCATTTGCACGAACATTTAGCAATATTTAAGCATTTTCAAACTAAACGCGCGGTAGGAGGATTAAAATATTTTGGTTTCACGGAATTGTACACCGAAGCACGTATCCGAAGTCTTGTAGCTTTTGCTAGTAATATTAAATTCTTACAAGCAAGAATCTTCTAGGAAATATTTTTAATAACTTCCAATTTCGAAAACCGCTCGTTTACGTGTTAGACTCTCTATATCTATAAAAGTGAAAGGTCACTGATTGATTGACTCACTCATCACGAAATCTCAAAAACTACAAGTCTCAAATTTTGCATGGGGGTTCCTTTTAGAACGTAGGTGCTCCTAAGACGTGATTTTGCAAAATTCAACCCCTAAGGGGGTAAAACAGGATTCACGCGTACTAAGTCGCGGGTAATATACCTACCACTCACTGATTAATCACGAAATCTCGGATTTTTTTAAACAAAAACTTTAAATTTGGTAGCTAGGTTTCTTAAAGGGTGTAAACATCCACTAAGAACGGAATTTACGAAACTCCACCCTTAAGGGGGTAAAACGGGATGAACTCGTACGAAGTCGCGGGCGTTTGCTAGTATATACTATTACAATTACTAACAATGCCACAGTATTTAGTTTGATGTGTTGCTAATTACCCCACTGACAGGCCTCGATCTGACCCTGAAAGTTAAATTTGCTCGGACAATACATTAGGGACCTTCAATCTAAAGATAGTTCTAGGCCCCTAAACTATTTAATGTTAAACTAGCGACCGGCCCCGGCTTCGCACGGGTGCTAAGTATACATATAAACCTTCCTCTTGAATCGCTCCATCTATTTAAAAAAACCGCATTTAAATCCGTTGCGTAGCTTTAAAGATGTAAAGCATAGATAGGGACAGACAGACAGGAAAGCGACTTTGTTTTATACTATGTAGTGATAGTGATAGTGATGGGGCAAAACCGTTCCGTACCATTCACTTTTTAAGAATAATCCAACCCTTCTCACTAAAAATAGTTCTGGAACCCCTAAACTATTCTACGTTAAAAGTAGGTGGGTAAGACCGTTATACCCATTCACAAATCAGTCACTCGTTTAAAAATAGCCGAGCCTCAAAAAGCCTAACCCCGCAGGGAATTTGCCCACTTAAATGGGGCATTTCCAAATACATTAAGCGGTATAAGTACGTTAAGTACCCACCACATCCACGCTTCGGAATGAGACGTCTCACAAATTAGCTAAAGGGTTTCATTCTCTGATTAAAAGTTCGCGTTTATTTCAATTAGGTTGAAAGGAGAAACCTGAAATTAGGCTCATTCCGTTTAATTAATGCGGAAGGTCGGGCTTTGGGGTTCCGTCGCAAAAACAAAATCCTCAAAACATCTTGTGTGTTGATCTGTTTGTTTGTACATTACAGACGTAATTGTTAGCATAGCATAGCATAGCATAATTTTAATTAAATACTACAATTATTATTATCATAATATCTTTTTCTTGTCGTGTCGACAACAAACCTATACAATGTCAGCAAAACTCCGCTACAAGAGTGGCGTTGTCAGTAGCATTCGTTAAATCTTTCTGCGTGCAGATGTCATAATATTACCTACAATTTACAATAACAAAATTTACAATTACATATTTTTTATTTGTAAATATATTGTAGTCTATGTAGGTTCATCCTATTTAATAACAAATGCCTCGTTAAAAGATACAGAACAAGGTAATTCGATAGAACTAAAAGGACATAGGGTAAACCGACAGTCATTGGACGCTGCCAGTCATTGGACAAAACAACCCTTGAATTTTCTTAAAATGAATATTCCTTCAAATACAATGAATATTCCTTAAAAAAACGCCCTTTTTCTCCATCAGTCGGAATCTCTCAGTTGTTGAAATAGAAATACTATTTTTAATTTAGTAAATAACTGTCCAATAACTTTCTTAAGTGTCCAATGACTGGCAGTTTACCCTAGTCCAAAAATATAGCAAACTGAAGTGGTACTGGGCAGTAACGCGACCTCAAGTAGAGACAACGGCCCGACAAATGAAGTGCACGCCCGTGCTAGCTCTGTGATATAATGATAGTTCATCAGACTACACACTTCTGTCGCAAGATTGGTCATATTACAAGGATATTAGTTACCACATTGTTTATCCTGACGTATCATCACATCATATTGTGTACACGACGATTTCCAGAATGTATTCAGCTAGTGGCTGAATTAAATAAGTACTCCTTTGAGTGATATATTTAATTTTAGAATCCACATCCACAAAATATAATGTTTATTACTTATGTAAGTTTTACCCGTGACTATGGCATCAAATCCAAAGCTTTACTTCGTTTGGGACTAAAAAGAAATGTTTGACAAAAAATCCAAAGACATTTGTTATAATTTATTCACTCATAACTAAATAGACTGTATCGTGGAAGAAAGTCTTCATAATTACATCACATTTAACATCTACGGAACTCCCAAATTACTGCATTAAATTCGCACTTGGTAGGTTTTTTAAAAAGCCCCCGGCGCCTCGACTGCGGAAGATTTAATGTATAATTCGTCGGAGGATCTCAGGTGTGAATTTTGTTTATGAATTCGCGAGTGGCGAATTTTTTCGTGTGAATTATGACTGGCTTGTTTTAAGGAAAAGCGGCTTTTTTGATAAACAAAGACGCTGTGTATCTGCCTCCTTTTTTGCTACTCAAGGTGGCAAAGGAATTTTAAGATGTAGTGAGAATCACGGAACAAATGAGGTGTTCTCTCATTTCTCATTTAAATAAGAATATTCATATTTCCGGGACAAAAAGCAACTGTATTTTTTGGAATGGTGGGTCTTATTTGATGAATTTATTAGAACAAGCTTTTGTAAGGCCAAAATAAAATGTTGTATGAGTGAGAGTTCATCATCATCTCAGCCATAGGACGTCCACTGCAGAACATAGGCCTCCCCCAATGCTTTCCATGTTGCCCGGTTGGTAGCGGCCTGCGTCCAGCGACTTCTTGATACCTTTATGATGACGTCGGTCCACCTTGTGGGTTGTGGGTTGTGAGTGAGAGTTGTTTACACAATTTTATTAAAATCAAACGATTAGATAGCTAGTAGAAATTACGACCAAAGTTCGTTCAATCTTCGGCCTGATCATCACATTCCATCGGTGAGATACAGGCAACTTTCCTCGTATTATAAAAAAATAACATCCACATACTACTCTCATACCTAAGTATCAGTGTTGTAACCGGCCTAGTTAGCTTATCACACCATTTCACAGACCAACAAACGTGTGGTTTCTGTGTCCAAATGTCACCCTAACGTGTGTGTCATCCGACTTAACATGACTCATCCGACTCGTAGTAGTCGTAGCCCGTAGCACGATTGCCGTAGCTCGTAGCTACGAACAGCTACGAACTACGTCGTAACACACTTAACAGAGCAATTTGAAATATCACGTGAAAAACCAGTGTTGGGTCGTGGTCCCTACTTAGTTCACCTGGGTGGACCACGGGCACTTTTTTTTGTCGGTGGTCCAACTACAGTATGTGTACTAGGTAAATCAAAAATAGTTCACCTGTATTTTTTTTTACAATTACCATTTCTTTTACAAAAAAATCCACACAGGTGCAGACTAAGCAGGTGGACCACACACTGATACTTAAATCTTCGAAAATGTTATTACTTTTTTAGTCATTTGTCTCCAGTTTTACAATGGAATCAATTCAATACTACCCTTCCTTTTATACACTTCAGATTAAATTCGCTGGGGGTTCCAAGACAGTCTAATATCCCCTGGGATAATTCAACCTTCACAGGATGGGTTTCATTGGCAGTCAAGCTGTAAATTCGAGCTATACAGGAAACGTGGCGGTGGAAACGAGAGGGAATTGTCCCATTTGGCTATTTTAGCAGGAGCTCTGTACACCTGAAGTGTAGTTGGAAATAATAAAATATAAAGACATTTACAAATTTTAAAACTTACGAAACCTTGATATTCACAGTCAGTTAATCTGATCAGGTAAGTTGACGTATCTACGAGTATATCCAAAAACTTGACAGTCGTCAAATTTTAGATGTACGTCAGTTGAACTCATCAGTTTAACTGACCGTGAGTGTCCAGATTAATACGGATTACCCGCAGCAGTATTCAATAATTTACAACCTCAGTTAATGACGTATCTTCATAAAATATATCACAGACTGAAATATTGACACAGACAGACTGAGTTGTGTTCTTTTGCGACAACTGGGACTACCTATGTGAGCCTTAATGAGTCTTCCTCGGCTTCAGATGCCTAAATGTACTCTCTAAATCACATAATCTATTATAATTTTTGGACAAATGCAGAAACTGACTTTGCATCTACTTGTGAACCGAACCCAGAAACTCCGAGTCAACATTGTCTCTCTCTAACTACTGGACCACGTTGGCGGATACGCTATTCTTAGGCTGGGTTGCACCATCTTACTTTAACTTTGACAAACGTCAAAAATATGTCAAAATCCATACAAAAACACCGGTTATCGTCAAACTTACGGTCAAAGTTAGGTAGTGCAACTCAGCCTTATACTTTATTTGTATGTAAGATAATAAACTCATCAAAACTCGTGGTTAACACGGGTTCGCCATCCAACAAAAACTTAGAACAACCATCATCGGAATTCAAAACTATCCCAAACTGGAAACTACCCCCAAAATCTAACGTAACAAGACAAACATACCCTCGGATATTTTCTGGGGATTTTTCCTTATACCTTCGATTTACCATCCCTCACCTGTCCTTTTAGGCGAAAACCGCTAATTTTATCAGCGTATTGATCCTTCCTCTGGGATTCACCGGTTCCCATTTACGCCCAGGGACGTGCTTGAATATCGATAGATATGCAAAACTATCTGTCCTTCTATCTTAAATATATTTTATATTACTCAAAGGTGACTGACTGACTGACTGACTGTCATAGTGATCTATCAACGCACAGCCCAAACCACTTGACGAATCGGGCTGAAATTTGGCATGCAGGTAGATGTTATGACGTAGGCATCCGCTAAGAAAGGATTTTACGAAACTCCACCCCTAAGGGGGTAAAACGGGATCCACGCGTACGAAGTCGCGGGCGGCCGCTAGTTCTCATATAAGGTTCAAATTCACCAATTTATTCCAAGACATAATGGTTATGAAATATATTACATTGCACTGGCCCATTTATTGTCCCGAAGCAGAGGTAAGATTAATATTGGGACGTGTAAAAGTGCTTTTTAAAATCCTATTTGCAAAAATAAATGAGTTTTATGAGTTTTTATTACTTCGTTAGTATCAATATCATAACCCGATCAACCTTATTAAGTTTGATTGGATTGTAAAATTATATTTAAGTGGCCTTGACATCAATCGATTTACTTGTTTACGTAAGATCGAGTTTTCGTATGACCTTAATCACACTTGATGACAATAACTATGAGGTCTAGTGAAAAATGTTATATCTAAAAAGAGTAAAAAATGATAATTTTTATTATTTTATACTTGCCAATGTATTATTATTAATCCTTCAAGCTCCGCGAATCTAGACACAAATAGATAATCAATTGTTATGACATTAATTAATGCCGTCTGGGACTTAATCGGTTAAAGGCCGGTAGATCTATTCTCATAAATAAAACACTGAATACTCAACTTTCACATTATATTGCCATAATTTCTAATACAATTCAACACTTAGCACAAAAGCGCGGGGAGTCGTCCCCGCGTGTCCCTTTTCTAACGTTTGATCCTAGTGTGACATTGACGTATTGTCATTACACTATGACAACAGCAGCTCATTGGCCACAACGATACCGTTATTTTAACGTTTTAGATTATTCACAATTAACAGTATAAATCGGCTGAACCATTTAAGAACCTAGTAAGAGCAGCGGAGTAAATTTTACAGGAGCGCGAAAAAACACATTTTCGTTTACCATACTGGTATACTCAAACTTTTGAAAACTTTTTGATGTTTATTTTGAAGCTTAATAATTTAACTATATATTTTACAATAAATTAATTAATTAACTTTTAAATAGCAAGTTTTATGGCCCTTACTAACACTCAAATGGTTTTCTTTTTTTTTTTACTTCGAAAAAACCAGAATCCAAACCTAGTATGAGCGTACTTACTAGGTTTTAAAATGGTTATTGGGGTCAGGGTCCATTTCAATCTTACCATAGGTCGGTCAAAACAGGAAGTGATCACCGAATGGTAAGAGGCACATTGAATATCAGACCCAAGCTGGAGAGGCGTCGACTGATGAAGTCTACGCTCCACCCAGCGCCCATCCAACTCCAAAACCCCGAAACCTTTCAGCTCGAGTTGCAAAATTGTTTCGAATGCCTAGGAGACTGTGAAAATGTGGACGGATACAATGACGGGTTTGTGGAAATTGTCCAAACGACTGGGTTTAAGTTCTTTAAAACCCGTCGTTCAAAAGGAACCAAAAAGATCTCTGACCTCACCAATAAAGTTATGGAAGAGAGACGGAACTTGGTTCTGCAGTCCTCTGAAGATGCTGCTCAGTATCGGCATCTTAACAGACAGATCTCCAAGTCTTTGACTCACGACCTACGCCAATTTAATACAGATCGTATTAAAGAGGCGATTGAGCGTACCAAATTACCAGGCTCTAAAGTGTTCGCAAGGGATCTGTCTGTTGGCCAAAGCCAACTGACCAAGCTGAAGACCGAGGATGGCAGAGACATCTCGTTGTGGCCTGAGTTATTGGAAGAGGTTGAGAAGTTCTACGGACAACTACGAGTGTATGTACACCTGTCATAAATCTAGCCGGAGAGCCAAGAGCTAGATTGACCCGACACTACATCGAAGATATCCCGGACGTCAGTCTGTACGAGATTAGAATGGCTCTCAAATAGCTGAAAAACAACAAGGCACCGGGTGATGATGGAATCACGGCTGAGCTTCTGAAAGCAGACAGAACGCCGGTAAAAGGATAGAGCTCGAGGGAAAAACGCCTATGGCATGGCACAGAAGTGTGGATCACCACACAAGAGTATCAACTCTTCTTCAAAAAAGACGACAAAATCTTGTTAAAAACTATCTCACTTCTGAGCCATGTCTACGTCCGAAACTATTCACCACCGCCCTGGAAGATGTTTTCAAGCTTCTGGACTGGAGCGGATTCAGCATAAATATCACCCACCTTCGTTTCGAAGTCATGGCTGAGACCGTAGAGGATCTAAGCACAATGCTCGATGGCCTCAGTAGAGCCTCTCAACAAGTGGGTCTTAAAATGAACATGGACTAGATAAAAATCATGTCAAATGCCCGTGTTGTACCCACTCCTCTGAAGGTTGGAGACACTATACTCGAAGTTGTTGACAATTATGTATAGCTGGCACAAACAGTCCGGTTAGGTAGGTCCAACTTCAAGAAAGAGGTCAATCGTCGAATCCAACTCGGCTGGGCAGCGTTCGGGAAGCTTCGCGATATTCTCACGTCCGAAATACCGCAGTGTCTCAAGACAAAAGTCTTTGATCAGTGTGTGTTGCCAGTGATGCTAGGTTTGTGATGGTCGGTAGGGGGGTGGACACGTATTTTCATTTCCCAGTAAGGCACATTGACCATTATAAAACCTAGTATGTTCATGCACTTACTAGGTTTCGAAATGGTTTATGTTACTTACTGGTTTTTTAAAATGGTCAAATTGGGTTTGTGGTGTAGTTACTAGGTTTGGAGTCCCTTGCCTTTTAGGCTTCTAGTTGTTTGATCGCAATTTCTGTCTTTGTATTCGGTAGGTACCTTAATATTATGTAGCTTTATGATAAAAAACGAAAATCTAAAAACATGTCCCTTACTAGGTTCTTAAATGGTTCAGCCGAAATGATCCCAAGTGCAAGAAAGGATTTTTTCCTGGCGGCTTGGTGACTGGAATTGAACCGCCACCGGTGCAGACTGAGAAGATGGTAAATTGTCTGCACGTGAAAAAGAGGTTGTCCGGCTTGCAGGAATTTATAAAAGAGTTACCGTTCCTTGTATGAAATTAAAGAATGTAAATAAAACAGCTCCCTCTCAATTGACACAATTTATTTTGTCTCGTAAGCTCGTATACAGTTGACAATTACGATATTATAACTACTGTAATAGATAGTGCCAATCTCAAGGGTTTCAGGGTCGTTAATTAGGTTCGGTTTGGTGAATATTATTGCCACTACAAATTTCTTAAAACTCAGCCTAAATATTAAAAGACTCTACTAGTTAAGATAACTGCGCGATGTCAGGTCGGAAAGACTCCTACTTGAAGGATGGAAAAGTGGGTACCTTGGAAGCCATGCGGTTATAAGCCGTTACCCTGAACGTTCCTCTCTTCTTCCGGGGTCCAACGGGTCTCGCACACTTTTAGGCTACAAGCAGCGTCCTCCACGGCCTCAAGCGCGCAGTGCCAGATGAAGCTCTTGATGAAGCATCTCCTCGACAGGAAAGCGTTCAAACTCTTGCAGAGACAGAGGTGTGATGACAAGGAGGAAATGCGAAGAGATCAGCAGTTTAGAAAGGAGAAATAATTTATACGAAATGATAAGAAATCAATATGAAATATTGAAATATCTAAAATATGAAATGTCTATAAAATGTAAAATATTTGAACTATAAAATTGTAAAATGTAAAAATCGTAAAATGTAAAATATTAAATTGTAAAATCCCGCATCTGAAACGAAAAATACGAGTGTCAGCATCACATGTGGAACGTGGCATTAGGTTATGAAAAAACCCGCAATGGGAAACAAATACTTACGAAGACTGCTCGCTAATTTGAACTTCACTCGCAGTCTTCAGCATCCCAACCCTCATCTGAATAGGATTCAGGGAATTCCTGAAAGAAAAGATCACATGAAATACCACGTACTGGAATACGAAAAATATCAATCACGAAAAAATAAATAAATTCTCCGACGGGAACTTACCTCATGTGTGTTATTTTCTTTTATTTATCAAGAAATTATCGTCGATGCATTTTGCATCACCCGATTTGAAATACAGGGAATTACATTCCCGAAAATAATAAAATTGCGGTTGCGCACGATCGACCAAAATTCCTAAGTCATTTGACAGCTCAACTGACAGCCGCGATTCCATTGACATCGCGAAACGTTTCGTTTCGCCGCTTGAAAAAGTAAATACTAATAAAAACCATGATGAAAACAATTTCCAGAACACTGAAAATATTCCATTAAAAAAATAGAATAATCAAAATAAAAACATTAGGAAATGTTTCAATAAAATATATTTGAATTGACTGAGCAAAAAGCACCATCTATTGCAAACCACTTCTAAAGCACGCCAATAGATGTCGCTAGTGGTATCCTAAATCCAAATATCGAGAAGAAAATCAATTTGTGAAAAACAACTGAAAAACGCAACGTTACACAAGCCCCAAGCTATCAATTAGATAGTTTATCCATATTCCATTCAAATGAAGAATTTTGAAAATTATGTAGTCTCTAAAAAGGTACAAAACCAGCTGTGAAAAATTTAAAGGTATCCAAGAGTTTATTTATTTATTTTGAGCTGTACCAATTTGTTAGCGCCATATTATAAGCAGCCTTTGTTCACTGCACTAAATGATCACATAAAATTTTACCGTCAAAGACGTTTACGATAAAATCTTGTTCAGATTATTATTATTACCTAGTTTTAGATTATACGAGTATTCACGGTGTACAGACGTAGATTTCAAACTTTAATCGAATTGAGCCCAGACGGCGTTATTGTGTTTCACAACTACACTCAACTTTTAACCTTATTTGTTTATCTATACTTATAATAAATCTGTAGAGAGGTCAATTCTGTACATGAAATATATTTTCAAAATAACTATCAGGGGGTGATTAGTGATCGATACTGATGCCAAAAATGCAATCAGTAAAATTTTTGTCTGTCTGTCTGTCTGTCTGTCTGTCTGTCTGTCTGTCTGTCTGTATGTTCCTTATAGAAACAAAAACTACTCTACGGATTTTAACGAAACTTGGTACAATTATTCTTCATACTCCTGGGCAGGTTCTAGGATACTTAGGAATTCCCACGGGAACGGGCATTAGCGGGAAAATCCTTTTGTTTGAAAAATCTAAACCGCTTAAGTTAGACGCTTGAAATTTGGCAAGCAGGTACCTTAGTAAACTTAAAGCTTAGTTATAACAGGATATTGCAAAATTCTTACGGGAACGGGAATTAGCGAGAAAAAACATTTGTATGAAAAAATCTAAGCCACGTAAGATAGACGCTTGAAATTTGGCATGCAGGTACCTTAGTAAATTTAAAGCTTAGTTACAACAGGATATTGCAAAATTCTCACGGGAACGGGAGTTAGCGGGAAAAAACATTTGTATGAAAAAATCTAAGCCACGTAAGATAGACGCTTGAAATTTGGCATGCAGGTACCTTAGTAAATTTAAAGCTTAGTTACAACAGGATATTGCAAAATTCTCACGGGAACGGGAGTTAGCGGGAAAAAACATTTGTATGAAAAAATCTAAACCGCGTAAGTTAGACGCTTAAAATTTGGCATGCAGGTACCTTAGTAAACTTGAAGCTTAGTTACAACAGGATATTGCAAAATTCCCACGGGAACTGGAATTAGCGGGAAATTCCTTTTGTATGACTGACTCACTGACATACCCACTAGGGTGGAGCGAAAAATTTTTTTTTACATTTGCGTTTGTGAATACCTCTTAAAAGTTGCATCTTGTTGCAACGGTTACGAGAAAAATAAATAAAAAAATATTGCGACCAATTTTTAGCCCTCTACTGGCTTTTGAATATTTCATAAAAATGAAAAAAAAAAAAACTTTATTGCAAAAATCATAAATTACCTTAGAATAGGTTTTATTTGATAAATAATATATTTTTGTAACTTTAAATATAATATACATCGTAAAAAATATTTATAAATCATTATAACCTTGGCATAAACTTAAAACAATACATTATTAAAAGCGCCGATTATTATAAGCAAAACTCACAGTCAGCGCGTAACTTTGCAACTTGAACTGTTGACATCAGAATTAGTCCAGTTACCTATTTTCTTCTTTCTATCTTTGTCTTATGTCTTTATCTTTAGTTGACTGATATGAATCAAGTAGATAGTTCGTAATTGCGTTGTGTAATTTTATTCATCCAAAGTCAAAATAAAATCGAAATTAATCACTCGTAGGGACCTATTTTAGGATTTCCTTATTTGTTTTGTACCTCAATCAGTGTTACCACTCACACCTGTTTTTTTTTAAATTAGATAGAGTGATTCAAGAGGAAGATTTTTAAGTATAATACATTACGTTGTACCTACCTATGCGAAGCAGGGGCGGGTCGCTAATCGGAAATAATAAAAAAAGGTAAACAGCCCGTTGTATTTCTCAAATTTTAGTCGAAACTAATAGGAAAACTTCTTAGCCTGTTGTTATGTTACGATACAACGAATAAAACAATTGTTAAAGTGTTGTTCTAATAAGTATTCACATTTCATTCGCTTTCCATAACCAAAACAATCAGATAACTTCAACGCTAAACTACAGCAATGTAAAAATGCATACAAGAACTATTAGATAGTTTTCTTATAAATCTAGTAATTTGAGCACTTGTAATTGTCCAAAAGATGAGAAATAACATTATTAGAAAGAGCATTTTCACTAGATCAGAAAAATTTAGAAAAATAGCAAAGTTTAAATCAGATCAAGCAAAGCAAGACTGAAATTGATTACATTATTAAAGTCTTTGTAATCAAATGTTAAGAAAATTACTTTAATTAATTAAACGAGTTATTCAAAGAGTCACGTTTTTTGCACACCCTAAGCATCTTTTGTTAGCTTTGATGTACTATGAAAAACAATTATGTATATCAGAGAGCTTGAGACAAATAATGGCAACAAGAAAAGACAACAAAGTACCAGGAGTATTAGAGCATTCAAAAATCGGAAGTTAACCTTTCATTGATATGAATTAATTTTAAAATAGTGAATGTTTCTAAAGCAAAAGATGGATTTGGAAACAACTGAACTAGCAATATAATGGCATCTTTCAATACCAATTGAATTGCAATGTTCTAAATAAAAATTAAGAAAAATCTAAATTTTGCGATTTTTCCATATATTTTTTAATTATTTCTAATAGTGTTTTTTCGAATAAAACATTTTAATTCACAAAATTTATTTTTTATTTACAAAACACATTTAAATTAATTCTATTTTCATTGTTTTGTTTAATAATAGGCAGATTTTAGAAAAATGCCATACAATAAAAAATAATTAAATTAAAACGACGGTAGAGGGCTAAAAAATACATTTTAAAAATAAAATAAAAATATCCTTGTTATTATCTTGCTCTCATGCAACTTTTAGCAGGTATTCAAGTTCGTTTACGTAACTTTTTTTTTTAACCATACAATGACGCTCCACCCTAATACCCACGCACAGCCTAAACGGCTAAACGTAGGCACTTGAAATTTATAACGGACGTAGCTTAGGTACCGTAAAGGTGTACTAAGAAAGGAATTCCCGAAATTCCCACAGGAACAGGAATTACCGGGAAAATCCTTTTGTATGAAAAATCTAAACCGCTTAAGTTAGACGCTTTAAATTTGGCATGCAGGTCCCTTAGTAAACTTGAAGCTTAGTTACAACAGGATATTGCGAAATTCCAACGGGAACGGGAGTTAGCGGGAAAAAACATTTGTATGAAAAAATCTAAACCGCGTAAGATAGATTGATAGGGGTAAAACGGGATCCACGCGTACGAAGTCGCGGGCGGCCGCTAGTACAAAGTAAAGTAATACTTCGATTTAAGTAAAGTTACCATAAAACTCGATCAATCATAGAACGAAAGTTTGTGTAAAATCTTGCTTAAAATTCAATTACTTCATACTCAATGTCATCATTAGTTAGAGTTTGTTTGGACTCAGTAATCTTATTTGAATATTTTAATTGATTAAATGTAAAAATATAGATGTGACTTACCTTACCTTACCTTATGTACCTTCACTTAGTGAGCAAATAAATGAATATGAATGAATATCGACATTATTTATCGATACTTTTTCGGCTCTATTTACACCCGCGTCATAAATTCTCGCCCATTCCGTTCGGCTTTCAACCACCGAGACATACCTTTCGATCACAATGACTTAAGCATAATGCGTGAATTTACGATAGGCATAAAGTTTATTAATTGGAAAATCGCTGATTTGCGAATTTTTTTTCGTGGCGTTGTCGTAGATGAAAATAATTTATTTGACTCTTTATTGTATGAACCCAAAAAGTTTAGTAAAATGTGGCTGGCATTTCAAAAAGCGGCACGGCTTAATCACTTTGGATTAGAAGATTACATTGATATATCGCACAATT
The DNA here is from genome assembly GCF_963855985.1 of Ostrinia nubilalis. Classification (NCBI taxonomy): domain Eukaryota; kingdom Metazoa; phylum Arthropoda; class Insecta; order Lepidoptera; family Crambidae; genus Ostrinia; species Ostrinia nubilalis. The sequence continues at coordinate 2,876,145 of NC_087101.1, forward strand.
TTGATCGGAATCAATAAATATCAGTGACCTGAAAGAAGAAGCTTTATTCTTGGACGAATCTCTATTATATTCCTGTATGACAAATGATAGAGCGACATAATAGGCTATAAAACTGAAACTGTTCATTTTCTAAAACTTCACAGCTATAATTTGTATTTATCTCATTTATAAATTGTACGAATTGTAAAATTGATAAACGAAAACGTACCCTGCCAGTTACAGGTAATATGAAAACATTATCGAAAGCATGGCACAGTTTCGGCCATCTGCCACACGCATTAATTCGGCGCATTACTAAACGTGGTGCACGTCACTAATTCGCTAACTCGCCCGGGGCGGTGTGACATCGGCCTAATGTATCGGCGTGATTACTGCAATCATGTTAAAAGCCTTTGCAATGCTTGTTTACCTTTCTATTAAATAGTACTATAATGTACTATAAATATGTAATTTACAGTTTACAGCGCATCATACGGATTATCATCATCCTTCGGACGCAGACTGGCCGTAGTAACGACAATCTGGTCAGGTGGAGATTCTTGGATGGCTCAAACATGGAGTGCAGGTGCGGTTTTGTTCCCCAGTCGATGAAGCACATGATGTCGTGCCCTGCGTGCCCGAACAACTGCACTTAGGAGGATTTAAGGAATGCTGCTGACAAGGCTACTCTTGTAGCGGAGTTTTGGGCTGACACTGTGTAGGTTTGTTGTAGACACGATAAGAAGAAGAAGCGCATCTGGCTCCAAAACGTATAAGTTTAGTTTGACATAATGTTATCTGTAGTATCCCATATCTATACTTATAATAAATCTGTAGAGAGGTCAATTCTGTACATTAAATATATTTTCAAAATAACTATCAGGGGGTGATTAGTGATCGATACTGATGCCAAAAATGCAATCAGTAAAATTTTTGTCTGTCTGTCTGTCTGTCTGTCTGTCTGTCTGTCTGTCTGTCTGTCTGTCTGTATGTTCCTTATAGAAACAAAAACTACTAGACGGATTTTAACGAAACTTGGTACAATTATTCTTCATACTCCTGGGCAGGTTATAGGATACCTAGGAATTCCCACGGGAATGGGAATTAGCGAGAAAATCGTTTTGTATGAAAAATCTGAACCGCTTAAGTTAGACGCTTGAAATTCGGCATGCAGGTACTTTAGTAAACTTAAAGCTTAGTTACAACAGGATATTGCAAAATTCCCACGGGAACGGGAGTTAGCGGGAAAAAACATTTGTATGAAAAATCTAAACCGCTTAAGTTAGACGCTTGAAATTTGGCATGCAGGTACCTTAGTAAACTTGAAGCTTAGTTACAACAGGATATTGCAAAATTCCCACGGGAACGGGAGTTAGCGGAAAAAAACATTTGTATGAAAAAATCTAAACCGCGTAAGATAGATGAAGGGGGTAAAACGGGATCCACGCGTACGAAGTCGCGGGCGGCCGCTAGTTACTTATAATTAAAATGGTCAGTAGTAGGTAATTGTCTTTCGTACATGGTCAAATGAAAAAGCTTGAATAAGCTTTGCAGAAAAAAACATGGGTATGAATTTGATCCAAATATAAATAATACATATTGGCCAAGCGTGTAGTTCGCTGCGTTTTGTGAAGACGATGAGATTCAAATTCGTAAACGATGGATCTTAGTACTTCACACATTTATATTTTTCAATTTAATAAAGTGAATATGGAGGTCACTTGTTTCAACTAAAATATCATCTTCGTTAAAATTGTGAATGCAAAAACTAACATTTAAGTGTAAAGAAGCTTTTGATCACAGAAATAAAAAGCCGATTTTTATTTTAACCCACGTTCTTGTCTACAAAGGCACAACGACCCAAGTTTCAGTTTCGATTTCATTATTTTGATTGTTTGCCCTTACAATACAAATGGGATAATGTATTTCGTGGAATGGAACGTTTGCTCCTTAACAAATGCACTGTACTAAAGGCAGAGTTTATCTCGATTTTCTATAGCTCCTCTATTGTTATTTTACTTTATTCTGGAAGAGAGGACCGAATTGTAATAGGATGAAGGTCTCAGACAAGTTTTGTTTTAGTTCTGCTAAATTTATTTTAAAATTGCAAGTCTTGTCTTCATTCCAAATGCTTGGCAAGGGCACGCTTCAGTTTTTTTTTCTGTTTAGTAAATAGTACGTCCGCCATATGAGACTGAACATACTGACTGTTACAGACCACTATCCATGCAAAATAAGAGTTTCATTTATAACTGCTTTACTACAAGTAGTACCTATAGTAAGTAATGTACAGACGATAGATATCACATCACCTAAACATGGTAGCATCTTATAGGACTTCCTTTACCTTTCTAAGCACATCACAAGATCTTAAAGATCTTTTAATGAGTAACTAAAGGATCTTCCAAAAAGTAACGTTACGCAATAGGCAATGACAATGGGCCAACATCCACTGTAACTGTTCTCGAATGAAGACCACGTACAGACATAACGTAAGTCAGTCCTGCCCACCCAATTAAGGAACAACCCGGCCATAGTTAACCACAGGATAGCATAGAGAGGTGTCAAGTGGGGCATCGATTTCACAATGAATTTTTCAGATTAAAACACTAATGTAAGATTCAAAGAACGTGAAGCTAGTCAAAGTAACAATAATATTATTTTTGTAGCTGACCCAAAGCCTTATTCAGAAGCCAAACCAATTGTTTTTCGGGTTGTGTTAACCGCCGTTATTTGTAGTGCGGTTTGGCACTTCGGCATCGATACAAAGCCGATCGATGCCGCAGTCGGACTTGAACAAACCCGTGTGTAATCCCACCGCTTCGTTCATCCACGTAAATCAAAGGCTCGGAATTTCGAGCGCTTTCGAGCACTTTGATATGGGTTGTAAACATTTCAAGATTAAAAACTAGTAACTTCCACCTAACACTTGATTGTTGGTAGCAAACTCGGTCATCTGCAAACAGTACCTTTGAACAGCAGGACAGAGTCCTTCAGAAGTTAAACTTGAATGCAAAGTTATTATAGGTAAAAACGAAAGACATTCTAACACAGAATGCACATAGTTTTCTCACCTAGCAAAGTCATTGTCAAGATCCAAATTACACGATCTTTTTTTAAAAGAGTTCCATTTCCCCTGCGATCAGGCCATAAGCGCCACCATATTTATTTATGCGCCTGATATTATAAAGGTAATCCCTACATGGTAAAATATGATTTTTTTAAAGTAGATTAAATCGGTTCCCGATCTTTCATCGGTTCATCTTTTCACTGCAGCAAAATCTGTAAGCATATTCCGAAGATCATTAATATTTAATTATCCAGCCAAACCACCATGGACCTTCTAGGCCGTTGTCCTAACAGGCGGCACAAAGTCTGTCGGGCCACGGACAGAGCGGCGGTTGGATTACGCAAACATCGCCCGACCCTGTTAATGGGCCGAATCGGACTCCTGTTGGATAGTGACGTCACCGATAATCTGGCATTATCGATACCTGGAAAGCCCCAAATTAGTGCTTCGATTGACAGTCATATTAAAACTTCGATAGTTGAAAATAACGCTCAAAATTCGAAAGTTTTGAAGGCTTTTTCAGAGCACTCATAACCGTCCCAAAATAACTGCCCTATTGTAAACTCGATTCAGTCGCAGTAATTCTGTCCTTCATCATCATCATCATCATTTCAGCCATAGGACGTCCACTGCTGAACATAGGCCTCCCCCAATGCTTTCCATGTTGATCGATTGGTAGCAACCTGCGTCCAGCACTTCCCTGCTACCTTTACGATGTCGTCGGTCCACCTTGTAGGTGGACGTCCCACGCTGCGTTTTCCGGTACGCGGCCTCCATTCCAGAACCTTGACTGCTGATATAGCCCGACGGATTAGCAAGCTGTAGTGGTAATGGGCAGGGCACATAGTACGCAGAACTGACGGCCGATGGGGCAGCAAGGTTCTGGGATCTGTCCTTGGCTTGGTCCAAATATTCAAAAACCAATCAAAAGCTTTAATTTTTGTAAGCTTCGTTCAATTTTTACGTACCTGACTCTCATTTATGGTTAAATACCTATTCCGAAAAATAAGAGTAATTAAGTCAAAGGCTTTTTAGATTCCTATATTCTCTAATACACTGTGAAATGTAAGGACAGTAAACCTGAAAAACAATCCAAAGAATTCCATACTGAGAATCCAATCGTCAACCAATAAAGCATAAAAGTATAAAAAAATACTTTGAATTGCACTTTCAAAAGGCTATATTCTCAGAAAATAGGTAAACACAGTGAACATCACTAGAGGCACGCATTGATCGCTCTTTGATTTTCCACCGGCTAGAGGTGTTGGGTGCCCGCATAATATGTGAGCCTACAAAGTTATTACATTCACCTTGCTAACAATGGAGTAATACCAGTAATACTAAGCTTATAGTAAACTACTTTTAGTCTAGAATTAGTATACTTTGAAGCAAGTAAACGAATGTCTAAGACAAGATAATTCGCGGCTTCGTTTCATTGGGCTCCGGTGGAAATGTCGGGTTTTAGTGGAAAGAACACAATTAGGCAGGGAGTCTCATATTCACAAACATTACTATGAGGTCTCACAGTGCGCGTGGTTGCACAGGGTCCCAAAAACCTATTCATAGACAATATTTGAGTGGCGCAGTGACACACACGACTCAATCACGGAGCTCTATTCAATGCTGTGCGTTCGACTTCACATAGCGTTGCTGCTTCACTTTAAGAAAGCATCGTTTGTGAATACGAGTGTCATTTTAACTCGCAGCGAAGTATTTCCCGGCGTCAAAAAATGGTATGCTTTAGGCACTTATTGATTTATTAATTTAAAATACTGCACCGAATAAACAGATTTTTTCTTTTTAATGGTACTCGTACGAATATCATATCACAGATTTGCATCAAAAGATTCACATGTATTCCTGGAAAATTTCTGATTTTTTTTTTCACACTTTGTCGAGGTAATTTAATTAGAATAATGCAATGAAGCGTGTATTTTTGATCAAAACGAAAATCATGCTGCCCTGTTGCGTTAAAATAATTACATAGTGGCAAAAGGCATTATTTTTAATAAAAATGAATTCTTTACGTTGTATGTAATTACTACATATTGCAATGTACTACTCGTAAAATGCTTTTCGAGGCTCAGAGTTGCTCGCAGTAGCTTTCTAATAAGGGCGATCGTTTTAGCACTTACGGTTGGTACCACAGTGATGCCAACTAGTGAGGACTGAAATAGTAGGGGGGACTATCACATTTACATTTTAAACTAACTAGGAAGGCGCCACTGTAGTGTAAGGTGCTAAAAAATTATAGCCCCCATTGCAACACTTTCTCAACCCATTTCTTAACACACCCATTAAAATACACAAATTCTACAGGCTGTTTGGAAAATATCGCTTTATAGTGATCGCGTTTGTGTATGTCTTTCTTTTTGTTTTCTTTTTTTTTTCTTTTCCTTTCTTTGCTTTTTTTTCTTTTCTTTGTCTTGTGTGGTGCAGTACCTTCATACAATAAAGCGTGTCCTATCTATCTATCTACTACACCTTAGCACGTACCCCAGCGATTCTGTTCAAAGTGGATCAATACTCCGTTAGGTGTTTCCAACAGTAGATAATAACTTTTGCTCCATCAATTACTGCCGCGTATCAATGAACTTCAGTCCCCTCAGAATCTAATCACCATCAAGCAAGATATAATCGATTTATCGTATCTCTTGCAAACTATGATAACGATTGTAGAGCCGAGTGTCTTTCGAGTGGGCTAGCCCTGCCTCTATAGGCAAAGTAACATAGGTAATTAAAAGTGACTTTTAATTCCGAAATCGCTTCGTTCTGGCGATTATTTTTATATGGTTATTTCACCCCTTCTAGCGATTATGATCTGTGTTGAGGCTGGTGTCAGACTCCATGACAGTTGTTTGACATGCCTTTATTCATCAGATGTATTGCTAACATACATCAAGGACAATTAATTAGGGCAAGGAAAAGTAATGCCCTAAATAATTTTCAAATCTCCTGTGTTTATGAATTTTCCACAAAAATACTCCGAAATTGTATCCATCATCATCAGGTCTTGATGAACCTAAGCATGTCTTATATCTTGTAAAGATAAAAAGTTAGGAAAAATCACAAGATGAAAAGCAAACCACCTCTGTGGTTCAGTGGTAAGACTACCAGACGCAGATGTCCCGGGTTCGATTCCCAGTGGGAGCAGATTTTTCTGTTCGGTTTGGTTGGTGGTAGGGCTTGTTCTAAGTTCTAGTAGCTATCACCATCTTACCTAAGTCTGTCGCCATAACAACAATGTTAACAGCATTGTTGTGTTCCGGCAGTTAGAGGTAAGATAGCCAGTTCCTCCGTGGTTGAGGATTCCGGGTGAAGCTCGCTTCCACCTTCGGCCTGATCATCACTTACTATCAGGTGAGATACAGGCCAAGAGCTTCCTCGTTGTGGATAAAAAAACTTTGTTACGGTTTATTGCACATCAAACTATACATTATTGTTGCAAAATAGCCTGTAATACAACGAGATGTTACTAATTAACGAGATATTACGGACTGCTTACGTCCTTGCTTCTTGTATCTGATATTGATACCAGAACTTGAGAACAAACATATTGACAGGGACGTATCGTGGTTAATTACGTGTTTGGATAGCAGTACGCGTAACATGAAGAATCCAGTTTATTTCGGTCATTTTTGTTTTACTTACTCGTACATGAAGAGTCAAGTTATTTTCGGTCATTTTGTTTAGCGGTTGGTAATTGATATTGTTAGGCTTTGATACTGTTATGTAATTTTATAGGATTGGTTCCGAGAAAATTTAATGTGCGTATAATTACAAGTTTATTTACTGTAACATTTAATTTTAACATTGACATTTAAATTACAGCTAAAACCCAATAACTCAGAATACGGAACAAACCAGAAACCGTCAACGGGCGTAAATATGTATTCATATAAATTACTCCGAATCGCAGTAATTTGACTTTAGAGCAATTAGTCAATGGCCGGCGCGCGCATTGTTTACATATCCGTCAGATTGACACTTTATAATTAAATTATGCCGTCTTGTGCCGTTCCAACATATAAGAATGCTACTGGAATTACGAAGAAAGTGCATGGGATCATGTTTTATCCGTAACACATACACACACAGCACATTTCCAATTCATTTTAATTAAATAATCATTTTCAAAAAAAATCACGGTTGTATTTTGTAAGTGTTGCCACAGGTCAACGGAATATTTTACCCTACTTTTTTATATTGAATTACATTTGTCTATAAAAAATTCACGCGTTAATTTTGTTAGCGTTACCACAGAATAATGGAATATTTTCCCCATCCTTTTTGTTTTAATTAGTTTTTAGTGTAATTTCATCCATGACATGACAACCTGATTAATTAAATTATAAGTGCCACTTGTGGTCTAAACTGAATAAATATTTTTGATTTTGATTTGATTTTAATATATTGAATTAATTTATAATATTACTCCCTAAATAATGAGGAGATAATAAATTACTATCGTGAATTTCATACTTCCCCATTTATTCAAAAGTAAGGCATTGGTATCAACAGATCAGCAGCAGCAATATTTGTATATTTAATAATAATTTTAAGTAATTAATTATTGCTTACATACTTACTCTGATTTTCTTTCAGGATACACAGCCAGTGTTGCCTCGCAAGCAAATTCAAGTATTGGTGATGTTTTTGATTTGGATTCTGTTTTTGACTCCAAGAAAAGTTAAACTAAAAGCACTACTGCGCCGTAAACAAATGTTTTGTTGTCGATATTTTTACATAATAAAGAACCTTAAGTTTCTTTTTTGTTTTACTTGGCATTCTAAAATTTATATTCGACTTTTGTAATTGACTTTTAAATAACATATTATACCTACATGTAGTATATTACACTATTTAATAGAAATAAATAATCATCTACACTTAGTTACTTCGGAGTAAAAATTAAATTCATAGGTAGGTAGGTACTATCTATGCCTATGGCCAGTCATGTCGTCTCGTTCTATCGCAAAGAATCACCATTTGATGAGAGCGAGAGCAAAAACGGAAATGGATAGTTAACACTGTGGCCGTGTGTACTTATTTCACTTACTTATTTTTTACTTGTTTAACATCTCTTTAAAAAATTACATAATTTTACCCCAAAAATGGGGGTGTCACACGGCGCCAGTAACACTAAAGGGGGTAGAGGGGCGCGGGAGGGGAAGTATTTTGGACACAAGTTGCCGCGTAGAAATGTTATCGAACACTCCTTCTGGTTTGTTCTGTATTCTGAGCCCAATAAGTATCAGTGTTTGTTTTCCTTCGATCAAAGTAAGCTCAATGACTTTAACCTTCAAGCGGGCGCGCGGTCTTTTGTAACGGCAGCGGTCGCGCGTAAACGAAAAGACCTACAGGGTCTAGTAAAAAAACAAAGCACTTATTTTCCAATAATCATTTATTATTTTGTACGCAGATATATTATGATTGTATTTAAGTCTTAAGTAATTTGAATTAAGTTAAAGAAACAATTATTAAATCAGTTAACATAACAAAAATATTATTTGGATCAAAAACTAATTTTTGTACACAAAATCTTTTAAATTACCTCAGAATAGTTCATATACCTGGTAAAAACGATGAAAATGGCAAAATAATGATAAAACATAATTTTATAATTTTGGCTTTGTTTAGCTTGGTCTCTGAGCTCCGATTCACTCTCTTTTTCATCTTTTCGTAATAATGTCTCTGTTATTTCACTTTGTACTAGCAGTGTTCGACTTATTTAATAAGAAAAAACAGAATTGCAAACTTAATTCAATAATATTGGGTGATAGCCGAAGAAATGTTATACCGCATAGAGAGTCGCGCGTAACCTTTTCGACGACAGGCGCGCAGCGTGCTTTCGACGCCGGCGCCGCGTCTAAAACAATGGCAAGCCATGGGGTGGGAAAAGCGCGGAGAGCTGAAGTAAGCTCTTTATTTCACTCACAATGAGCAAGCGACAGGCTACTAAAAATGAGAAATATGTGTAACAAGTAAAAAAAAAGTTATGAACGAAAATGTGTTAGGCGCGGTCGATTCGACGCCGCGCGCCCGCTTGAAGGTTAAAGGCATTTTTTATTCAAATCGCCGATTTAAACTTAGACCTCCCGGGACGATCCAAACTGGCAACACATAAAGCGAATCCTTATAAATGCGCCTTGTTCGCATCCGCTAAGCAGCCAATTCACAACTGACAAACTTCCTGACGCAACTAAAATAAAATTTTACTGCGAATAAAATTTCCTTTGTTATCCGAACACCTAATAAAACATTTATAGGCCGAATAAAAAGAAGTTAAATAAAAGAGTTGACTAAAGTGCCAGCGAGTTGTATCAACTCTTTAAGAGAATGTTCCGCTTGTCTCCCAAGATTAAACCCTCGACAAAAGCTGTCAGCGCCCAACATCATTTGTCAATTCTTCTCAAGCCATTGTCGCCTTTATTCTGAGAATGTAATACCGACTATTATTGCATAAAAACGAGGGAAGAACCAAGAGATAGAAACAATTGAAGGAAGCAATAAACACACATTGTTTTTCATCTTAAAATGTAAATTGTGACGGTTTTTCTCATTTAATGTTTTATTGCGTATTATAAGTTTTGACCCAGTTCTAGTGACGGGAAATTTTCATCGCGACATTGTCTTTTACTGTTTGTTAGAAGAGAGCATTGTTTCAATTGAAAATGTTAAGCTACATAGTTCACCCCGCAATAAAATACAAGCAGGTTTTTCTTATCAACTAAAAGTAAGATTTTTCTATTATTTGTAATATTGAGACCAAAGTTGAATAACTAAGTATTCTAGACATCAAAAAATATCAAATTTACTTAACAATACCAGTTACACAATGTATTCATGGACCATACTAAGTAATGTCGCTTCTTAAAACAAGAAAAATAGTAAGAGAGTATTTCGCACGTTGAAATATTTATATTCACCGCCGTTTCAGGAGAAAATTTCAATAAAAGACTAAGAAAAACATAATGTGCGACGGCTCGTAGAAAAACCACAAGTCACAGGTAACCAGCCAGCTATCGTTTATTTTTAGAATACACAAATATTTATTTATCAGTGCAAAAAAAATTACACGTTCACTAAATAGTGTGTAAACTTAAGGTATTAAGTGTGGAAAAGAACACAAAATAAGCTCAATTGCATTTCCCATTCGTCACGTGGTTGCCGTAGAAGTTACTAAGGCAGAAATATGCGAATATCCCCAATCTGTCTGGCTAGCGTGAAGAGTGTAAGCCAAATCCCCCATTGCCTCTGGTAAATTACTTAGTCGTCGCCAGTAGTGGACCCCCTTAAAGCTAAAATGTTTGTGTTACGAGTGGGTGACAATAATACTCGAGCGGAGGCGGGGATCGAACCTAAGTTCCCCCGATCACGAGTCGGCCAGTCCGACACATTCACCTTCACGGCTATCGTCGCTTCAAATTCAATCTAAAAAAATATTTAGTTCAAAACCTTTGTAGCAGTTCGCTATCTAGTGTGACGTAAGCTATTTCAAATCCTGGCTTTTCTCGTCAGGCTACAAACGGGTCGAGTCCCGTAGAAATTACTGTGATTATGCAAAGCTGGCGCTGCACGGCTCGCTCATGCGTGCTTTCACAAATACCTTCAGATTTTTCACATTTCATCTCCTATTCGTATTGATGTCGCAAAGGAAAAAGTGCTTTAGAAATGCGAGAAGCGTATTCGTGCCGTTTTTGTGACACGATGTACAAAGTTTGCAGTGTCACAATGCAGATGTAAAATTAAATGTGTTTAAGTAGTGCTGCAATTAATTTTAAGCAAGTTTCTTTCTCGTTTTATACCAAATTTATTATTCTGTCTGTCTTTAAATGTCAGACACTCTCTTGATAAAGTTTACATTTAACTGTTGCACCCCATTAAATATTATTATAGCTGTGACTCAAACATTGTATGGAAAACAGCACTTGAAACTAAAAATTATAGCATCTTTTATAGTTGCAATTAGTTTTATTTTGCAACTTGTACAGTCTGATAGTCTACTGTAACCAGCGTCAAATATAAAAACACCAATACAACCCTATTCCAGTAACAAAGACGTGTTGCGAACTTTTTGGCTACTTTGGGTTCGTTCATTCGTTCGTTTCAGCCGAAAGACGTCCACTGCTGGATAAAGACCTCCCTCAAGGATTTCCACAAAGATCGGTCCTGCGCCGCTCGCATCCAGGTACCTCCTGCGACCTTCACCAGATCGTCGGTCCATCTAGTGGGAGGCCTGCCCACTTTGTATATCACTATCTAATTTACGCTGAGGAAATCAATGCCAGCAATTTCATTTTGAATGATGGAATATTTTTTTAATATTTCTTCCTAACGTTGAATAAAAACAAAAAGCAACGTATAATATAAGCCTAAAGAGCTGACTCTGCAAATTGATATCATTTTATTCAGCTGTCCACCTCTATTATTCACCATGACCGAGGATTTTGGGTGAGCCGATACATTTTGTGGAACACCCCTGAATGCCTAATCAGATTATCGGATAGAATCGCTGTCATTGATTTGATTTTCAACGTGGGATCACTGTATGTGGGTACACACCCAGATTAATAATATAAATGAGGAAATTACGCTACATTTCACGCCCGAACTGTTGATCTAATTTGAATGAATTTTAGAATGCGACCTAGGAAAAGGGAATTAAATTTTATTTGACGGAACCAGTGAAGATTTCAGAATAGTTTCATATTTGAGAAGACGTTTTGACTGAGCAAATAAACTTACGCTACGGGCAGAAATAATTTAAGAATTTAGTAAAGCGTATGCCTTCTGTTTTTATAAACAAATAAGCATTCAAAGTCAATTAAAATCCGATTTATACCCTATAAAGCTGCAAACTCTTCAAAATTTTATATCGTTTACACTCAAAGAACTAGGTAAAATGAGAATTAGCAAAAAAATTGCGATTCGCAATTTTACTTCACATTACCTTTCCGTTAACTCGATAAGTCATTATTCAAATCAGACAGTAACATTCACACCCAATAAATATTCCGAATATCCCGAAATTACCAACATTGGAGCAAATCCGAGCACCAAGTGGCGCGGACCGTTCTAGATGTCTTAAGAAGGGATTTAACGAACCGATGGCTCGGATTGAAACACAAGTTTGTTTCCGGGATTAAGGGATGGCATAACACTTGTTTTGTTGTGTTAAAACGACTTAGATTCCGCGAGAATCTTTGGACGAGTTTACTGGAAATAATATGAAGTTTACTTCAACTGAAGAAGAAAATAGAAATTGTAACAATTTCTTTGTAAATGACTGAGTATTGTGATGAAAATCTTGTCATTTACTAACAATTTGTCATCTTATTTAACATTTTTAAAACTACTTTTTAGTCGTATTATTAAAAAATATAAAGAAAACGATCATTCTCAAGGATCAAGTTTTGCTCGAGGATATCTAGGACTCCAATAACTTAGAAATATTAGAAAATATGTATTATCATTGTGCATCAAACTGAATTAATTAAAAAAATCAGTTTCAGCCTAGCAGGACTTACAAATTTAACAAAAGAACATCAAGAAAAGTAAGAAAAAAGTCAAACAGAATGCAAGATAAATGGCAAAGAAAACAAATAAGAACATTCCAGACTCTCACTCCTTCGGTGCCTCACGTGTTACTCCACCCTGTATACTAAACCATGGCGGTTAGTACCTGATAAATGTATTGGGCTGCGGTCCAACTGAATTGTTAGAGTTAATCAACTGGCCATAATTCTGGCCGCATCCACTGGGCCATTGCGGCTACATTCCACCTTGCTAGAGACGTTGTGCGAAATACCACCAATATCCAGTTACTTCGCACTATTGGATTAATACAATATTCTAAGAATCGATAGGTCAAATATCTGTGCAATATCAAGATAGGTTTTCCAAGAAAGGTCTTGAAATGGTAAAGTAACTTAAATTGTTTGAAAAAATATACCTAAAACCACGATAATATTTAACTGTTTCAGCATAATTAGACATGAAAATACCCCATCATTGTTTTAATTATGCAAAAAAACTTTGCCTTCATTTAAAAGAGTATTATTATTTCATTTGAAAAGGAAGCACCATCGGACCGTAGCAGAAAATTACACAAACACTTCGTCAGTGTTACGATACGGAACCAGTCGGCCATTTTGTTATCCGCCGCCATTCCGTGGAGTCCGTTACAAGTTTATTCAGCCCTTGTCAAATCCGTTCGAACAAATTCAAATTATCAGTGGCATTACTCGAAAATAAACCGGGCGTATATTTCCACATAAAAGGAAACCTCGACTTACATTACAAAACTTGTCTTAAATGCTAATAAAAGAGATCGGGGGTGCCACGAGCCTTCCTATGAATATTTCATGATGGTCTATTGACCAGATTGAGAGAACCTCGCGACCCGTGCTCTCATTCACATTCCCCACCTAAAATGCGGGTTGCATGTATAAATGGGGGTCCCGATAAATTGGTCGGCTGTCTATACCATCGTCAGATGCTGTGCGTTTATTTTCTCATTAATTTTTCATCACCCAGCTCGGTCTGATTCTTTAACTGTACTTTGATAGCGCGGTTGTGTTTTTAGCGACTATGTTCAAAATGGATCAGCGACTTTATGGTCTTTAATAGTCCTGATTGCATCCTTCAAATTACTTTAAAACACGATTTTCTTATTCTCATCTTGAAAAGTATACAATGTATAACCTCATTTTTTACCGCTATGTTACACACGCTGAAAATTCTTTTGTCTTATTATTCAGATGTGGTTCAGTAACATTCCTGTACTTATTAATAATAAAATTATGAAAGCCTCAATAAACAGAATTAATCTCGCTTTGATTATCTTACCACTTACACATAAATAATTTATTTATGGAGTATACCTATTTTTCTGACAATTTTTATTGCAAAGTAAATAAATAAATAAATAAATATCCTTGGATATCCAAGGATTATACACATTTCGTTTCGTTTTGATTTACACTGCGCTTCTAGTCCCAAACTAAGCAAAGCTTGTACTATGGGTACTAGACAACGGATATAAACATACTAAAAATACTTTTTTTTTGTAAATACATACTTATTATACATAGAAAACATCCAGTCCAATACAAACAAATATGTTCATGCACACAAATGTTTGTACTGTGCGGGAATCGAACCCGCTACCTCCCTACACCAAACGGCCGAGTAACATCTATTACAACCCCTTCAGAGACCACAATGTTTATCTAAATATGATTCATCTATACTAAAAAGGCCTTTGTCCAGCAGTGGACGTCTTTCGGCTGAAACGAAACGAATACTAAAATGCCTCACTTTGTTATTAAGTTACTATCGCTGTAATAAAGTTGAATATTGCTCGGTGCGTGTCCTCAATATTGAGGTTAACATTTCTTACACGCGAATATTGACTTTTATTACGCAATACCTATCTAGACTCTAGCCTAGCACTACGTGGCAAATAAAGCTAAATTGTCTATTAAAACGATGAAGTCTTGTAGGGTGACAATAAGTTATGAACAGAATGAGACTATGAGGAGATAATAAGGGTCATAACTTACACAAAAATGGTAATCAGAATCATTACGAAAAGGTTAAAGGCTTAGTCCAGCTGTGGACTAACAGGAATCAGGACTAAATTAAAATTTTAATTATCGATCTTAAAAGGGTAGGGACAAGTTTTTGGTTTCATGAACTTTGCTGCGGTTTTTCAAAAAATGTACCTACAGATCACGTATGTAAAACCAGAATAATGACTGGATTCTATTTAAAATTATGATAGAGGAAAAAGTTCTAAAATTTGTAACGAATAAAATGTAAGTATATGAATAAACGTAAAAATGGGAAAGCCTTTGTCCAGCAGTTGACGTCATTTGGCTGAAACGAACAAACGAAATAAATAATTAAAGGTCCTAGTTGTATTATCATTTATGGTGACCCTTATTTATACACTGTTTCGTTATTGCCTCCACTGGCACCGAAATAAATGATTTATTTAGTCGCAGAGGTGATAGCCTGAAGGTGTATATTGACAAACTATAATTACGTGTCTGAAGCACAAATTAGAGTCATTGCCTTCAACTGCTTAAGGACAATTGGGCCTTTAGGATTATCACATCTCTGTAATAAGACTGATAAAATAAATATACAATACATTCGTATGAAACGAATGTGGCTTGATTATTATACGATCTATTACGCCTTTGGTTCGTGCTGCAATTTTGCCTCGATAATATAAAAACAATCTTAGTACTCGCATTACAATGTCTACCCTAATTAATTATGGTACTATACTATGTAACACAGGTTTATGAACAGTGGTATTCCATTTAAATATTCAAATCAAAAGATATCTTAAAGCGCTTTTCTGCCGTACAAAAACAAATGACGCGCGCGCACCAATTCAGTACCTACCTTACACGGGAAACTTCTTGCTCGGTGCTCAACTCTTGATATCGCTGGTGAAGCACCAATAGGCACACAGAATTGTTATTTAATAACCAACTTTAATGAACACAAACAAAACACAAATCCGTTGTACGAAGTACGAACAGCATAGCACATTTAAAACATACGCAGCGGTTGCGTATTACGCGCGCGAGTAGAACGACAAGACGCGCGATCGCTTTTGCGTCGTGGCGAGTACTGGGTTGAAGAGGGGACTGGGGAGCGAGGGGAGGCGGCGCGGGCGCACGCGGCGCGAGCGCGGCATCGGTAGCATCGGTGTCGGTTCATTGTGACGGCGTCGTTCATTTGTCAGTTGCCATGGTTACAGCGATATTTGGATGTTTGATGACTATGTTACGGACGTTTTATATGCATTGGTTTACGTGCACGTTACTTACCTACATTTTTCGGATGAGATATTTTTGTTGAAAAATGTTACCTGTAAGAATATTTTTTCATCGGTTTTGGACATTGTTTAAGATAATAAATTACTTGAAAGATAAATAAATAGTACTTTAAGAACACTCATTCACCTGGTAGGTACTAGTGAACTTGGAACACATTTTTTTCAAATTATTTCCACCTGAAATTGAATTTGAGACCTAACATATTCAAAGCGATTTTCTTTATCATGCCTCTGCAAAATCGGCTTATCCTATGTAATCCAATGAAATCAAATCGACACTCATATAAAAAACAAAATACATAAATAAGGATCTCCTTTTCACAACATGATTAGGCACAATAAAAGCTGTATTGTCGGTGTCCTCAGCTCACGCTAATGAATCGAATAAATAAAGGGAATGTTAATGGAAAACAGGCTGATTAAATTATATCTAAATTAACCTTTTTTCGGCTTTCGCCCGTTCGTTGTTCAGGTGTCCCGACAACGAACGAACGTTTCGTTCAATAACGAAATTACTTGCAGACAATTAGCTTGCTATTCAGACTTTTTCTAGTGGTTCTGAGAAATACTAAATGTATTTAGTTAGTTAAAAGAAAAAGAATCTTGTAAGAAATATTTGCACTTTTTTTTCAGTCAATAATAAAATTGACGATATTTTTGGCAAGCACACACTATTTAATAGGTACTAGCGGCCGCCCGCAACTTCGTTCGCGTGGATCCCGTTTTACCTTCTTAGGGGTGGAGTTTCGTAAATTCCGTTCTTAGTGAGCACCTACGTTCTAAAAGGAACATGGCAAAATTTGAGACATGTAGTTTCCAAGATTTTGTGATTGAGTCAGTCAGTCAATGAAATCAGTGACCTAAATAAGTAGGTAAGACCTTACATAACTTTAAAATGGTTCATACATTTAGCTATTTTCAATGGCATTAACCTCAGTGATACAGAATGCAGGCTACATGAAATAGATCGATTTGTAATTTCCATACACCTGCTTACGATTTACCTAACTTTAGTGAATGGAATAGGAGCTTTGAACGTAGATTACTGTCTGTATGCATGCGTATTTCACTGCGATGTTAGTATGAGAGCTTACATGAGCTTACGGCGAACATCAGCTTTGCCTACCCTACAACGGGCCGGCTCAGTGTCACCACTGCTGAACCATTTAGACGATGATTTGTTACCAATTCAAAACAGAATGGATTGGTGAAGCAGTTAAACATCTTTATCATCATCATCGTCATCAGCACGAGTCTTTAACAGTCTACTGCTGGACATAGGACTCCGTCTATATGCGCTGTTTACCCTATTTTTGAATTGTCGCATCCAAATCTGCCTTGAATATTCGAAAGATGCCATTCCACCTCCAGCTAGCTGGAGGGCCTCCACTCAAGAATTTTTTTACCCTAGTGGCTGTCAGTTCTTCAACCCTTAAGGTCAGTCCACTGCCACTTCAGCTTGCTAATCCAGTTGCTATGTTGATTTCTGTTCTTGTGGAATTTTGTATTTTCAAAAATCTCCGAGTACAGCACGTTCTATGGCCTTTAGGAGCATAACGCCCGTATTCACAAACGATGCTTGCTTAAGTAAATCAGCAAATTGAACGCACAGCGTTGAATAGAGCTCTGTGATTGGTTTGTGTGTGATCCTGTGCGTCCACGCGCACTGTGAGACCTTATAGGCTTATAGTAATGTTTGTGAATACGGGCGTAAGATCAAAAGCGCAAAATTTCAGTCGTTGCGCTAGTTTAAAATGGTGTACCAATCGTATTGTGTCTTCAACTCAGTAGCATAGCCTAATACCTAGTAAAATGTAAGTGATACAAAAAAGTAGCAAGGTAATCTTCCCATGTCAATCTTGATTAACTAAACTGGATCACAATCCGAGTCTTTAGTGCGACGGTCCCTTATTGATCTGTTCCCGGCAGCGTCATTATTGGGTATTATTTATTAGCGAGCCCGCTCAGGGCCTAGTCTAAATGGAATATCCGATAGCTTTGCCAAGGCAAACATCGTTCAGGTAAGATTTAGGCTTGCGACTGCTAAATCGCTGTAATTAGTAACGATTCAGTATTCCTGTTTAGTGTAATAGATAAAAGTTGATAACTTAATACCTACAGGCTTATCCAAATGCATATCTTTTATATTCGACTTGTCATATCTAGCTATTCAATTGCTGACATAAGTTTATCGTACACAGCATTCAATAAAGCCGTTTAAGCTGAACTGTACTTGAAATAAAACTCGTAACTTGCTTCTAAATTATATTATTTTACAATATGGCGGACGCAGGCTGATTGGAGAGAATGAATTTTTAAAATAAATGGAGAAAGTATAGTTTCCCTAATAAATAAATTATGAATCTGTCGTTAACAATACCTATGTGATACTTACAATATTAATTTATTAACACAGCTTCTTCTTCTATTTACATTTCAAGTAAATACCACACTTTTTCTTCAAGTCCTTTTCTGTTATCTAAATATTTATAAGAGAAATTGTATTTTTGGGAATCCCCATCGACCATCATGACATATAACAGATTAATAAAATAAATAGATGATAGAATGATGGAAGACGGAAAAATAGGCTTATCAAATCAATCACTATTTACACAAACATTACAGGGGAATAGTCTTGTCGTATTTCCCTGAGGGTGCCATCAGAACACCTGCGGACTGTTTGACATCCGATTTATTTGCTGCGGCAATTCGTATTAGGATTGTGGCAGACTTGCTCAAGTTTAGACTCAACTCGGCGAATTCAAATTAAAGGTCATACTTATCAACCCGGTATCGGGACTATTCCCACCTCTTGTTCCCACCACTGCAACTCCTGTGTAGCCAGGATCTACAGCTTGACCACCACAAAAACCCAACCAATGAAGGTCAAGTTTGTCCCGGGGGAAAGTTAAACTGTCATTGGACCCGCAACGAAATTGATCAGAAGAACATAGGAGGAGTTCGAAATTAAGGTTATCAACCCGGTAAGGGATCAAAATCGTATTGCCTTTCGCCGCGCTGTCAACCGCGAGGCGAGGCGTTTACGTTAAGGTTAGACCAGACCAACGCGTGCAGCCGGCGTGCACGATGACGATGGCGATGGCGACCAGACAGCGTGTATGAATTTGTAGCGATGTGTTCACATCAACGCGTCCTGTCATTGGTCGCGGCGATCTATGCAGCGTCTGCACGCAGCGATCAGCGATCATCGCGACATTTGTCACAGTGACGTTTCTGTTTTTTTAAATCGATGTAATAAATAGTAAGTAGGATCTGTTAAAAAGTTTTTACACAATTAAAAATGAATTAATCATAACATACCAATAGTCTGACCTACTTGAATAATAAAAAAGGTTTTAGAATAAAGTATCAATATCAGAATTTATTTTTACGTAATAAACAAATTATTGGGGCTGGAAGAAGTAGCGTGGGCAGGCCTCCTACTAGGTGGACCGACGATCTGGTAAAGGTCGCGGGAAGAGCCTGGATGCGGGCAGCGCAGGACCGTTCATTGTGGAAAACCTTGGGGGAGGCCTTTGTCCAGCAGTGGACGTCATTTGGCTGAAACGATCGAACGAACGAAACAAATTATTCTAGTTTTCTCGAGAACCTGCTTCTTCAACTTCATAAATAAAATTGGCATATCGATACCTCTGGGCTCAAAGGTCGTAAAGGACAAAATACCGAAAATGAGTTATTTATACAGTTTTACTCAGAATTTCATTCTCTATCGATCTGTATATTTAGTTTGTCGAAAATCCCAAAAAAAGTGCCTTTACGACCCATCATTTTTGATAAGCTAAACAGAATTCATCGTGAAAATTGGGATGTAAATAACATTTGATTTTTTAGTACAGTTACTATGGTAGTAAAGAACAAGTAAACACACATTTTTGGGCGTATAACCTAACATTTTCATACCAAAGTCTAAATAATTTGTCCTTTACGCCCTTAGATTATCTAAACAAATATTTTAAAAATCTACAAAGAGAGGATATTAAAATAACTGAAAAGGTAAATTTATTAGATGTTTCTTATTGTATTTAAGTATGTGCGTTTGGAACAAACGAAAGAAATAAAAAATCATCAAAAATATGTAATAAAACTATTTTAGAGTGTAACATTTATGTGATTTGTACATATAAAATGATGACATCTACCCACATCGGGTAAAGTAATGTTGCTTTTTATTATTTCTCATATTTGAAGAAACTAGGTATTTGTCAGGGAAAAAGATAATTTTAAAAGATGATTTAAGAAAATGAAAACATGCTTTAAATAACGTATTACCTAATTAAGGTAGGATAGTCATCATAAAAATTGAAAAAATGAAAAAGTTACATTTGTTAAGAATATTATGAAAAAAAAAGTCACCTTACTGTAGTACCTCAACGGCTCACGCATGTCTCCGTTTTACTGTTTCGTTTTTTTTTCGTCAAGTACAATAACATAAAACGGAACAGTAAAACGGAGACATGTGTGAACCGGCCGTAAGGTGTCATTATTTTGTATGCACAAATCACAAAAATGCTACATTTTACAATTGTATTTAATGATTTCCTAGTAATTTTGACTAACGTCGTCGGTCAAAACAACTTTTGAGTTTTGACTGTGATAATTATAATAAATAAGTATAGTTTATTTGGATCAGCTACTTGTAATCTTACTTACCAAACCTTTCTACTTTTGTACCAAGTACAATAACATAATTTCTAGCTACTATGAATAATAATGTTTAATCTATTTAGAATTTAGAATAACTAGTTTGGTTTTCCTTTGTCCTTAATAATTCTAATTTTGGCTTACGGTCCAGTATGTAATTAACACTTTTTCTTTACGATCAAGCCCAGACTGTAAACTGTTTGTATACCTATTACAAATAAACAAATAAATAAATAAAATTCTATCCTATCTGCATTATCATAAGGTCAACTGGTTAACAGACTGCCCTATGGAATTAAGTCCGCCATTTGTAGTTTTTCGAAAAATTAATAATGATGAAATAAATAAATAAAATCAAATTGGTTTCGGCTTTTCGTAAAAAGTAGACATTTAAGAAATTTTATTTAAAAGCGTCGTAATATTTATTTTCTAAATTCGCTCTTATATGGGAAATGGTATCTTCTAGTTCGAAGATATCAAAACTTCTGCTTAAATAGTTTCTAAAATTGTGTGTATTAAATTATGAAGCTACGAAAAATCATTTTATTTCATTAAAAACAAACATAATTCATTTAAATATGTGAAGAAATGGTATATTCCATATCAAATACCATAAAACATTAACCCCCTTACTAATAAAACTTACACGCTCGTTGAACAGAGTTTTAAAGTGACGTTTAGTATGGAAATGTCACTTTAAAACAGTGTTCAACAACTGTGTAACTTTTTATTAGTAAGGGGGTTAATATTTAAGCTAAATTATAAATTTTTCCTTGCATAATACCTTACCTGGATGTTCCGTTTACGACCTATGAAAACCTATAAAACTATGTAAATTGTCATTTATTACCTTGGTTTTGTAGTTTTGTAAAATAAAAATAGACTTACGTCCTGAGCAACTTGCCTAGGACGAATATTTGAGGGGCGTAAAGGTCTTTTTAATGTAATTTTGAGGGCGTAAAGGAAATCTATCTCAGTAAATACAGCTCTAGTCCAATTTTTCAATACCTCTTCGGAAAATGCTGTGAATTCTAAGCACTTTCTTCTTAGGTCATATTTTAATAGCTCGAAAAACAAAAAAGTTACTGTCGAATAAAAAAATAAAAAATCGTTTTTTGCTTCTCCTGAAAAGTCGTACTTTGTCCTTTACGACCTTTGAGCCCAGAGGTATCGATATTATCTGCAGAACATAATAATTGAGAATGTACATGTCTGCAGCTTTCTCAAAGGCCCTAGAGCAATTCTAAGTATGCCATAAATAAAAACCTAATTAGAGTCATCAAACGTCTCAGTCATTAATTTAGAGCCACTAGAAATACCTAGTTGACCAAAACTGATGTCTTTTTGTATTTTTGATTTATTATTAAAGACAAAAAAGATATTTGGACTATTATGTACTCTGTGGTTTGGATGCATAATGTAATTCCTTTGCCTTAAAAAAAGTAAATGTCAAGATGACTGTTGCACCAAAAATGAAAATGAAAATTGATTTTGATATAGTTCCAAAATACTGGACTGTCCTGTCGATGACATTGACAGTGGGGCGCCACCGTCAATACCGGATCGCTGGTTCAGATTTTTGCCATGTTGGAAACCATACAGTTGAACGATGGTAGCGCCCCCCTGTCATTGAGTTTGGTGGGACAGTTCAGCGTGGGTCATCTATAGATGTTTTGTTGAGTTCTGTGTAGTTTTGTGCAATTTAACGATCAGAACGACAATGGTAAAAGGTAATGGGGGCAAATTTTTCCCTCAAGGAAAAAGATGAATTGGTTATAATCTTACTTGCCCACAAGGATACTGTACGAGCACGTCAGCATCGACCGCGACTAGCCGACTGGCCCATGAACACTGAACGAACGTGCACCGTAGGCACTCTACACCGACGGCACATTGGACTGGACACATTGAATTGTGTACAATTATGTAAATCTTGTATATAGCAATAGCATAACAGTAATAAACCAGATATCAACCGTCCGCGTTGTGTTTCATTTCCCCCACTGAGGCCAAGAAAGCCTTAGTGCAGTCCTCCTTCCTATCAAACCTTTCTTTAAATCTAACTAGCTGACCCGGCGAACTTTTTTCCGCCTTAATGGCAATAAATAAGCAGACTTTTTTTTTAATTTCGAACGGGATAAAAAGTATCCTATGTCCTTCTCCTGGCTCTAAACTACCTCCCTGACAATTTTCAGCTAAATCAGTTCAGCCGTTCTTGTGTTATAAGTGGTGTAACTAACACGACTTTCTTTTATATAGATAGACTAGCGGCCGCCCGCGACTTCGTACGCGTGGACCTCGTTTTACTCCATTAGGGGTGGAGTTTCGTAAAATCCGCTCTTAGCACCTATAGCGCATACATTTTAAATTTCAACTCTCTTACTTTAAACACATAGGACTTTCATAATATAAACTTCCAACCCTCCTTTTATCTCCTTAGGCCCAGTAGTTGATTTCTAATGATACATTTTCAGTATACATATGTACCACCACCACCACCATCATTTCAGCCATAGGACGTCCACTGCTGAAAATAGGCCTCCCCCAATGCTTTCTATGTTGATCGATTGGAAGCGGCCTGCGTCCAGCGCTTCCCTGCTACCTTTACGATGTCGTCGGTCCACCTTGTAGGTGGAAGTTCCACGCTACGTTTTCCGGTACGCGGCCTCCATTCCAGAACCATTCTGCCCCATCGGCCATCAGTTCTGCGTACTATGTGCCCTGCCCATTGCCACTTCAGCTTGCTAATCCGTCGCTATGTCAGCGACTTTGGTTCGTTTACGGATCTCCTCATTTCTGATTCGATCTCGCAAAGAAACACCAAGCATAGCCCTTTCCATAGCACGCTGTGGAACTGAGCTTCTGTATAAGGCCTATAGTGAGAGGCCACGTTTCCGAGCCATAAGTTATCACTGGTAACACACATTGGTTATACACTCTAGTCTTCAGGCATTGAGGTATTTTGGACGATAAGATGTTGCGTAGTTTCCCGAACGCTGCCCAGTCGAGTTGGATTCGACGATTGACCTCCTTCTCGAAATTGGACCTACCTAGCTGGATCGTTTGTCCGAGGTAGACATACCTACTTGTCGACAATCTCGAGAATTGAGCTTCCAACTGAAACTGGTTAGGGCGCAACATGGACATTCGACATAAGCTTCGTTTTGTCCATGTTCATCCTCAGGCCTACCTGTTGGGAAAATCGATTAAAGTCTTCGAGCATTGTGCCAAGATCTTCCAACGATTCTGCCATGACCACAATATCGTCGGCAAACCGATATGTACACAGCACCACGATGTACCGAACATTTAAACTTTCAAGTCTCTTACTTTAAAAACCGAGGACTGCAATACAAACTTCTAACCCCCTTTTTAACTCCCATAAGGTTTGAATTTTGCAAAATTTCGTTTTAGTGACTACCTACGTTCTACAGCGACAATTTAGTGTCCTTTGAATTCATTCTGTGCCTTTGATCACCCACGGATACGATGTCCTAGGTGAGCCAAGTGGACTCTAGTTAAATTATTATTTTAGTGTCCTTTGATCATCTACAAACAAATCACACCTCCTCTGAATAGTCACATGTCCAATTGTTGTACTACATATTATTTTGTTTTGTAACATTTTTGATATTTTCTAAAAACCGCAATAAACAAATTGGACATGTATGTGACAATTCAGAGGTATAATTAAGAATCAAACGAACTTACCTGTGATGTTTGATATCTAATTATACGAGTGTCTTGACCGAAGATGATTATGTTTTACATGCAGCAGTACCTGGGATGATGCCGTCCTTATCACACTTTTAGAGAATATTTATTTAAAAATATAAGTTTTAAATATAATAAAGTACGTGTTTTGACTCCTCAGCACCATAGTACATTCCGCGGTCCGCCATATTTCTTGTCATTATTTTAGAGCAAATTTTTTCGATCGGTTAAGGGTAATTATTCTCGGGTGAGGTGGGACTGTAATCATCTTCGGTCAAGACACTCGTATAATTAGATATCAAACATCACAGGTAAGTTCGTTTGATTCTTAATTATACTTCGTATCTCTCCCGAAGATGATTATGTTTTACATGCAGATGTTTAGAGCATCGAAAAAATTACAACCGTAGAAACTATTAACTTGTTCAAGGTATTTTAGTAAATAAACAAAACATTGTTTACTTTCGTAATTATTAATGATGGTTTTGAAACGAACAGTTAACAAAATCACAATCGCACAAAAAGTTAAATTAAGTAAGTTTCTAGTCTAATATTTAAGAAATGCCTACTTGACAAGATTCGGTCCACCAGCTTGCAAGCCTTACGAATGACTTACAAATTTTAAATTATTATTAATAAATTAACGCCAGCCCGGTGGACGCAGACGTAGCCCGTATGGCGGGTATTATGAGCGCTATAAAAATCGATATTATCAAATTTGAAGTTCCACTGAGTTACCACTTTTTAAGTGGTTTTTGGTAACTGACAAAAAGATTATCATCTGTGCGTATACCAATAGTCCTGTCAATGTAAGATTTAAGTGTTGAGGCTGGGCATAGTACGAGGTTGTCCATAATGTACGGTAATATATAGGTACAATAATAAATGGTTGATAAAATTAATCGAGTCCGGTTTTCATGTTTTCATCAATTTCATCTACCTACTTTAATTTATATTTAGTCTGGACACAATAAAATATTATTAGTAATATTATTAGATAAACTCGGAGTATTCATTATCTGTGCAGAAACCAGAACTAGAAGAGGTATACACTTAACTGTAAATTTTTTCAGGGAAATGATAATTTAATACCAAGTAGTGTCATATTTAGGCGGTCTGAGGCGAAACACGCTTTTGAGAAAACGTTTAATACAGTCATTAGTAGTAATATCCTGATATAACAGTATAGATAAAGTCAAACGGTAACCATTGAGAGTACTGTACTGTAACTAACACGAATAATTTAATTTGTCCGTTGAGTATTCCAATAAATGAGCTGAATTGGATTTACAACCATGATTTTAGACCTGAAGTATATTGTATAATATTAGTATGTACTATGTGAGAAAGATGTCATTAACATATCCAGAGAATTAGTAGGTGCGCCTCGCCTCAACTGCGATTGCCTGATAAGATGCCGACCATCAGGGTTAAATCCGCATGGAGAGGATGATCAACTCTGAAGGGCGAACACAACAGATTTTTGTTAGGTTCGAAACGTATGACTTTTGAAACGAGGAGCTTTGACCACAATAGGTACCACGGTAGTAGGTCAGAATGGTACTACTACTATGCCCTTAGCGCCATTCTTTTTTTTTTTTTTTTTTTTTTTTTTTTTTTTTTTTTTTTTTTTTTTTTTTTTGTAAGGTACTTGATACAAATAAGGCCTACGTTCTAATAAGGCCTATACATCAGAAAACACAGATAAACAAATCCAACCGGGATAATACTTCAAGGACACGTACTCATATGCCCTACAACCCGGTAGAGTGCAAGAGCGTCCCGATCCACGATCCCAGCACCAATTGGCACGCGTTCTTCTAAGGTGGTGGGTGATTTCGTGCTCTCTTATAAAAATCTGGCGATTTCATCTTAAATTTTCGGTAAAATAACGCTGTTTTAGATTAAGCTTTTCTTAGTAATCGTTTCTAAATATTTCTTACTAGCTAATAATTACCTTAATTTGTACTACTGGCTATAGATGCATTATTTGTAAATTTTTAAAGACAACAAGAGCGAAATATCTAATAAGGCCTAGGCCTAATTTCAGCATGGTAGGCCATATTGGATACTTATGTCAACACCTGATTACGAACAAATTCATTAAACTAAATGAGTCAAAGAGTAACTAAATATTTGTTTAATAAGAATGTTACTAACAGCACAGAAAATAAAAAGAAAACAGAGTAAAAAAAAATTACTAAACCTGTAAAAAAAGAAACAAAATACAAAACCAATAAAAAATAAGAAAAAAAAGCCGTATGTATAATTCTAAAGGATTAAAGCTGATATTATCATGCCTGTCTCGAAGACAATGTAGCAGATATGCTACCATAAAGGACTGCTTTTGGTGGTATCATAAAGATTGTGTAGGAGTTCGTAAAGATGATTCAGAAGCCTTTTTATGCCCTGGTTCTAACAAAAATTGAGATCTCATTTTGTTTACAAAAAATCAATACTAAATGATGTTCCTAAATTGATTTATTTAAAAGGTTTTATGTGTAGGCCTTATTCGAACACGGTGTTTTAATAAGCCCTATACAAAAAAATTATATTGTTTCTTTTTGATATTTCTTTTGATAATTTAAGTAAGGAATCATCACTTTGTTACTATGAATATTTAATTTTATCTATAATTTATGTATTATTCTTAATAAGTGGAATTTAAGTTTATCTAGAGATATACAGTATATTTCTGTTTACTTGGTATGTAAAATTTTGATAACGCAAACAAATCGACGTGTTTAATGTTATAAGACCGCATTTTGTTTAATACAACCTCAATTTTAAGGTCTCCAGGCATTTGAATCATATAGGCCTTATTCCGTGTAGGTGATTTAATAAAGCCAAAATCAGTGGTTTCGTAATTTGCTTATTTTGAATAGATTTAGTTAAAAATTGTGTTATTTTTTGTAATATTGCTTAAATTAAAGGATGGAAGAAGTTAATTAACCTTGTTTTTGTTGACTGGCGTTAATATTTATTGAAATATAAGCATTTAAAGTTAGGTAGGCCTTATTTGTATCAAGTACCTTATAAAACTTTAGAAAGTTACGTTAAATGTGAAAGTATCAATAACTTCGGAAATGGGTCTAACTCCCAAGATGCATTCGTAGAACATTGGTGATTTTAAATAGTAAATGTACTTGCAAATAAGACGAATTCTGGAATACCAAAAGGTAATGTAATTTCTGTAAATGCGTAGTCTGCTAAATTCATAGTACGTGTCTGTCTATATTTGATTGACGGGATTCGAAATCTGTGACCGCGTTTTCACACCCAACCACACCAATTCCATAACTCTCGAACAGTATTATTTAAAGTGTGCTGTATACTACCCCGTTTTTTTATTAGGCAATAACCGTTGTATTGTCTATTCTTAATAAGTAGGTGAGATGCAAATGTTTCAAGATCATAGAGTGCAGCGAGCAATTCCAGGGTATTTAAATGTAAAAGTAACTGTAACTGGGACCAATTTCCGATGGCTGTTACACGATGCGCGATTGCGGTTGAGGTTGACCAGTGGTTGAGGCATCGAAACAAATAATTTGATTTCAGGGTAGGTACATGATGTGCTGTGTCAATGTAATCTCTCCAGTCTCCACTATGCTAAATTATGTTTTAAATACTTGGCAGATGCATTATAATGTTTATTGTAGTTATTTGAGTAATTGAGTGCCAAGATGTTTTTCCCGGTAACTTCGTGTACATCCAGCCGTAATTTTAACGGCGGGGCACGCTGAGGTCAATAACCCCAAGAATGAAGCAAATTACTGGAATGATATTTTTCGTAGTTTTTAGCATTACTAGTGTCTTGCACTTTTGTTAAGTTAAATTAATTTCTATCGTATTAAATGTAAATTTTAGAAATGTAAGTAACATTATTATTTTGATTAGATAAAAAATCTTTTGTCCTCCTACCCTAGTTGCTCTTATAAATCTCCCGTTGTTTGAATATTATTCCAGCATTCTGACCGTTCCAATACATAAAAATTGGTACAGGTATTGGTACAGATAGATGGCCGAGTGATTGCAAAAAGTGTAAAACTGCTTTTAATAATTTTGTAAAGACAAAAGGCACCGTGCGGATGTAAGACAAAAACGATCGATCACGAAGAAATTCAAACAACTGAATATTAAAGTGCTTGGAGTTCCATGACAAACGAAGCCAAATTCATCCATTTTCAGCAATTGGTAATAAAAGATAGGAGTCTTTCAAATCTAAGGTTTTCACATAATAAAATGTATTGTTATATGTATAATTAATTATGTAAAGTCAGTGGTAGTATTGCATTTTAAAATAGTTCATATTAATGAATTTATTTAATTCCTTTAAATTTAGAATAAATCTATGTCTACAATTTGGCTTTTGTACAGTTGTCGAATATACCTACTACTCCCCTCAGGTGTAGTATGTGACCTACATTGGGGTACTCCAACTTGGCATGGTTAAGTTTAAAATGGAATTTCATAACCCTGATCCAGGACATAATAGTAGTATCATTTAATTTTGTTATGTTATGTAAGCCATGTATTTTAGTAGTATTTAAGTCTACCAGTTACTAGCACCTTGGTGCCTATCTGCTGAATAAAATTATCATCTCCGATTCGGTTGATGATAGTTGGGTCTCGGGTTAACCGGAGACGGCCCCGCGGCGCAGGCGGCGGCGGCGGAGCCGGCGGCTGCTGGGCTGGCCGGGGTTTACTCACTGCTCAGCGGCTGCCGCTCACAATGCCCCCCTTGCGTTTAAAGTCTGATGAGTTGTAGACGTGCTGGGCTGGTATTACTGAATTATATTAGTCATAGATGATTTCGAGTGGTCTGATAAATCTGAACCAAACAAGAGATTCGTTTTGATAAATCTTTTATGATATCTCTTTTTTTTTGCTTGCTAATGGAATTTGTGATAGCGTATCTTCTTGACAGTGATTCTCTAATGAGTGTCACAAAGTAACCGCCAGCATCGCTCAAGGTTTTCATAATTCCTTACGGAATATTATTCCATTTGTGACATAACTAGGTCATCAAATCATATTGAAGGCTCGATGAAATCAGTTGCAATAAGGATGCGTACAGCAAACAGAAGCAGAATCAGATGTTCAGTTGTATTGCTGCCTTTGTTGAAGTAATTATTATGCGCAATTTTTAGCAAGTAAATAATGTTTCATCAAGTCTTTTTTTATTTGTAGGTAGGTAATCCATTAATCAATATTTTCCAACCTGTTGCTAGATCCTTGTGAAAGTCTTTGAAAGGCTTTGTCTTGAAAAATACCCGGTATTTTCGTCTGATGTAGGTAATTATTGTATGCTATTTTAGTAATACTTCACAATAAAGATTTTTGTATTTGATAGGGTAACAAATTATAAATACCCCATGTATATTGTATATTATTATATTTATAATTATGTTATACTATTTTACGACGTGTTGATACGTCTACCCACGTTATATGATAATACGTTAGGAAAATAATCAAAGCAAAATGCAATCAGTTTAAAAATGTCTTATCCACACACGATATATGCCGGGATAATTAATACGCTCAAAGGCAATAAAGCATCCACACACGATATACGTCGGAATGTTTATGTATTTTGTAAAACACGATTTTTGTACGTGTAGTTTAGTATCCACACACGATATACCTACGCCGGGATAAGCAATAAATCATCCACACACGATTTACGTCGGGATGTTTATGTATTTTGTATAACACGATTTTTGTACGTGTAGTTTAGTATCCACACACGATATACGCCGGGATAAGCAATAAAGCATCCACACACGATTTACGTCGGGATGTTTATGTATTTTGTATAACACGATTTTTGTACGTGTAGTTTAGTATCCACACACGATATACGCCGGGATAAGCAATAAATCATCCACACACGATTTACGTCGGGATGTTTATGTATTTTGTATAACACGATTTTTGTACGTGTAGTTTAGTATCCACACACGATTAAGTCGGGACACAAAGTATTACCACGGAGGGTAGTTGAAAATATTCATTTTTAATACAAAAAATAGAAATTATTCACATTATTTCATAACAATTTCAAAATACACGATTCACAACTTACCAGAATGTTTTAAATATGTATGTATGTATGTCTGCAAATCTGCAGTGACTGCACGATGGAGACAACGATGTTTTTTCTGGTTCATCATCATCAGATAAAACTATAATTTGTCGTTGTCTATGTACATACGAGGTTTCTTAACAAACTTTTCACCATATCACTATTATCACCATTACCTACTTGATCGTTTCCTTTTACCCATTTTTACGCTAAGTTATTTTTATTGAAAAAGTACGTGTGAGTCGGACGAACACCAACACAAGTAATGACAAGAAATATGGCGGACCGCGGAATGTACTATGGTGCTGAGGAGTCAAAACACGTACTTTATTATATTTAAAACTTATATTTTTAAATAAATATTCTCTAAAAGTGTGATAAGGACGGCATCATCCCAGGTACTGCTGCATGTAAAACATAATCATCTTCGGGAGAGATACGAAGTATAATTTATTTATAGGTGATCAAAGAACACTAAAAAAATAATTTAACTGGAGTCCATTTTGATCATCTTGGTGATCAAAGCCAGGTGATCAAAGTGGTATAGACCATTAACCCCTATGAGAACTCTTTTGAGACTTGTAGTTTCTGAGACTTCGTAATGAGTGAGTCACTTAGTCATTCAATGACCTTTCTTTCTACTAAAATTATACGTACCTATAGTAATTATCATGAAAATCAAATAAGTTAGTACCTACCAACCTAAGTAATTAAAATAAAGACCCTACCAAAAAATTAACAAATTACATCCCAACTAATATTATAAATGCGAAAGTAACTCTGTCTGTCTGTCTGTCTGTCTGTTACGCTTTCCCGCTTAAACCTCGAAACCGATTTTGATGAAAGGATGATGGGCACAAATGTATGGAAAGTGGTACCCGCTCCAATAGCCATAACCAATATATATTTTAAAAGGCCTTTAGATGTAGGAAAATGTCTGCTATGGGGCCAGTTCTAATTCACGTTTTGAAAGCAGTAATTCCACTAAGTATTATAATGAAAGTATAACACAATCATCCATGTATACGAGTATGTATTATGACTACATTCTATACTACTACATTCTATACTAAAAGAAGCATTGAAAAGGAAAGGATTATACCTACGATGAACTACCCAAGCTATTAGCCCTTTATTCGCTTTCATCATCATCATCATGATCATTTTAGCCATAGGACGTCCAGTTGAACATAGGCCTCCCCCAATGATTTCCACAATGGCCGGTTGGTGGCGGCCTGCATCCAGCGCCTTCCCGCTACCATTATGAGGTCGTCGGTCCATCTTGTGGGTGGACTTATTGGGTCTTGTGGGTTTATTCGCTTTAGCAACCCATAATAAAACCCTTAAGAAGTAATAAAACTTTAACCCCTTTATTAATAACAGTTACACTCTAGTTGAACTCTGGCTTAAATAGTCATTTGGTATGGAAATGTCATTTTAATCCAAGGCTCTTCCTAGGTGTAACTTTTTATTAATAAGGGGGTAGTACTTCTTTAAATAAAAATATTTATTTCACAATTATCCCCATCAATAATTATAGAGTTAAGGAAGGAAGCTGGAGCAGTAAACCCTTCCTGCCTCGCATAACCTAAGTACCATACGATGGACACGTATGATACTTCTTCTTCTTCTTCCTCGGTCCCTCACTGATAAGGATCGCGACCATAGATAGTGTTCCTCCACAGACTGCGGTCATAAGCTGTGTGGACCACACGATGCAAACTCCCGCCCACCGTCTTCCTCACCGCGTCCGACCATCTCGTCGGTGCCCTGCCCCGAGCGCGTCCCCCTTCATACTGTATGATACTTAGGTTACACAAAAAGTATCTTTATCTTCGAATGCAATCAGATCTGAGGCTGGTGGCCATAGTAAATGTTGTTCGTCTTGGTAAGACCTTTCAAATGACACTACAAACATAACTATTGGAGCCGGGTACCATTCTGCAAAAAAGTATGTATATCTTCGTACACAACCAGATCTGAGGCTGGTGGTCATAGTAAAAGTTGTTCATCTTGGTAAGACCTTTCAAACGATACTAGACACATATCTATTGGAGCCGGGTACCATTTTGCCCATTGTCCTTTGGCATAGAGATAGTTTGAGTCCCGGGAAAGAACATAGGATAGTTTTTATCCCGGTTTTTGAAACAGGGACGCGCGCGATAAAGTTTTTCTGTGACAGACAAAATTCCACGCGGGCGAAGCCGCGGGCGGAAAGCTAGTACAGAAAATAAAAACGAAGTAATTCTTATCCTATTCAACTACAATCGCCCACGCGCCCATCCCGTTTGTCCGCCGCTGAACCGTACCCTAATATTCATCTCGGTAGATGGCGGCACATAGTAAGAATTTGCAAGGAAGTTTGTAAAAGTCACTAATTAACACTTTGATTTGCTCGTTTAAACACAGTGAATGATTCAAATAGGTGGTACATACAGTGAATGGTTTAATTACATAAAATATCTTTATTTCTTAAATTTTCAAAATTAGGTATTTACGAACAGCGCTATTCATAGCATGTAATATTTAGTTACTAATTTACTAATGATGTCGATAGATGGCGTTTGACAGCTTTGCCTTCATGAATATTTACGTACCTCAGAAATGTTTGTCAGGCGCAAGAAGATTTTAACCAATGACGATAGATGGCGCTTTTCCACGTCTTATGAAAATCCCAAATATTTTACGGGACCCTATTTTTTTCCAAAATAAAATTAGGCCTATGTTACTCGTGAGTTATGTAGCTTTCGAATGGTGAAAGAATTTTTAAAATCGGTCCAGTAGTTTTTGAGCCTATCCATTACAACTAAACAAACAAACAAACAAACAAACAAACAAACAAAGTTTTCCTCTTTATAATATTAGTGTAGATTATGCCGTCTTGTGCCGTTCCAACATGTAAGAATGCTACTGGAATTACGAAGAAAGTGCATGGGATCATGTTTTATCCGTAAGTAGCACATTTCCAATTCATTTTAATTAAATAATAATTTTCAAAAAAAATCACGGTTGTATTTTGTAAGTGTTGCCACAGGTCAACGGAATATTTTACCCTACTTTTTTATATTGAATTACATTTGTCTACTTATAAAAAATTCACGCGTTAATTTTGTTAGCGTTACCACAGAATAATGGAATATTTTCCCCATCCTTTTTGTTTTAATTAGTTTTTAGTGTAATTTCATCCATGACATGACAACCTGATTAATTAAATTATAAGTGCCACTTGTGGTCTAAACTGAATAAATATTTTTGATTTTGATTTGATTTCAATATATTGAATTAATTTATAATATTACTCCCTAATAATGAGGAGATAATAAATTACTATCGTGAATTTCATACTTTCCCATTTATTCAAAAGTAAGGCATTGGTATCAACAGATCAGCAGCAGCAATATTTGTATATTTAATAATAATTTTAAGTAATTAATTATTGCTTACATACTTACTCTGATTTTTTTTCAGGATACACAGCCAGAGTTGCCTCGCAATCAAATTTAAGTATTGGTGATGTTTTTGATTTGGATTCTGTTTTTGACTCCAAGAAAAGTTAAACTAAAAGCACTACTGCGGCTGCGCCGTAAACAAATGTTTTGTTGTCGATATGTTTACATAATAAAGAACCTTAAGTTTCTTTTTTGTTTTACTTGGCATTCTAAAATTTATATTCGACTTTTGTAATTGACTTTTAAATAACATATTATACCTACATAAAATATAGTACATATATTACACTATTTAATAGAAATAAATAATCATCTTACACTTAGTTACTTCGGAGTAAAAATTAAATTCATAGGTAGGTAGGTACTATCTATGCCTATGGCCAGTCATGTCGTCTCGTTCTATCGCAAAGAATCACCATTTGATAAGAGCGAGAGCAAAAACGGAAATGGATAGTTAACACTGGCCGTGTGTACTTATTTCACTTACTTATTTTTTACTTGTTTAACATCTCTTTAAAAAATTACATAATTTTACCCCAAAAATGGGGGTGTCACACGGCGCTAGTAACACTAAAGGGGGTAGAGGGGCGCGGGAGGGGAAGTATTTTGGACACAAGTTGCCGCGTAGAAATGTTATCGAACACTCCTTCTGGTTTGTTCTGTATTCTGAGATTATAACCAATTCATCTTTTTCCTTGAGGGAAAAAAATTGCCCCCATTACCTTTTACCATTGTCGTTCTTATCGTTAAATCGCGCAAAACCACACAGAACTCAACAAAACATTTATCAAAATCAATTTTCATTTTCATTTTTGGTGCAACAGTCATCTTGACATTTACTTTTTTTAAGGCAAAGGAATTACATTATGCACCCAAACCACAGAGTACATAATAGTCCAAATATCTTTTTTGTCTTAAATAATATCTCAAAAATACAAAAAGACATCAGTTTTGGTCAACTAGGTATTTCTAGTGGCACTAAATTCGCACCCTTCCTGGAATAAGTACGCAAGTGAAAAATGCCAACTTTTCAGGAGCGTAAAAAAACTGTCCTAAAAATTTATTATCATTATTAAAAATATGTGTTATACATCAAAAGATAGCTAAAAATGTCTGTGAGGGGCCTATGTATTTATATTTAAAATACGCTTAATAGGTTTTGAGAAAAACTTAAAAAAGAGCGTTGCGTACTTATTCCGCGAAACATATTTAACACCTTGTTGTTGTAATTATGAATATTGCATTGTTGACATGTAAAGGAATACATGCTGTTTGGTATTATTGCAGATAACCACTTATTGGCGTTCAGATTTAGTCGTGCATTCAACGTGTAAGTGTAGTTTACGTAGTTTTTCCTCGAACTATTCGTATTGAAATAAATTCGTAAAAAGGATAACGTACTTTTACCTTGTGAAAAATTACATTACTTATGGTAGTATTTAAAATTATAGCTTTATTCAAAATCAAAAAGTTACAATAATTTTGCATAACTATTTATAATTTTCGGAAATTGCATTTTTAGGGAGAGACGAGCTATCAAAAGGACTAATGCCCGTTTTCACCATCAATCCCT
Source organism: Ostrinia nubilalis (assembly GCF_963855985.1). Lineage (NCBI taxonomy): Eukaryota > Metazoa > Arthropoda > Insecta > Lepidoptera > Crambidae > Ostrinia > Ostrinia nubilalis. The sequence continues at coordinate 2,911,542 of NC_087101.1, forward strand.
AATTTTTAAGTGACCTCTATGGTGATACATAACAGGAATTTTGTTTTTATAGGGGTCACTTAAAAATTTGGGATTAATGGTGAAAACTCATTTATTTTTGCAAGAAGGCTTTTATAAAGCACTTTTATAGTTTTACACTCCCCAGTATTAACCCAACCACTGCTTCAGGACATTTTTTTTTACGGAAGCGGTAGATAGATATTTTGTAAAGTTACCATTTAAAACAGAAAATCCACAATCACCATTTGCAGACACCTTTTGCAGTATTTGCGGACCAATACGACCTAAAACCTTTAAGAGCAGACTCTAATACTTTAAAGACAATCAACGCACCTGTAACTCACCGAGGAGCGGGTGTCTATGGGCGGCGGGTAAACACTTACCATCAGGTGATTCGTCTGCTCGTTTGCCTCCTTTCCCTTAAAAAACCCAGAAACATAACCACTCACAGGTCCGTTCAATTAGAAAGGAAGCTACAGAAATCACTAGACCTGAAAAAATATTAACGAACACACAGATTTTTTTTATTAAAAGAGATACCTACCTGAAAAACCAAAAGAAACAAGACTGACAGTATACTTACCTCATCATGCGGTCGTCTGGAATAATACGGAGACAACTCGCGCACGATTATATTTGATGCTTTGTGTTAAGGTTCGATTTATATTTCACTGAATAATGAACTGCTTGTAGGTTCCCAGCTGCAAGAAAACCCGAGAAATATTATAATGAGATGAAACGTGTTTGCTTCATAGATGACATTATGAAGATGATCTTCAGATTTATGTGACAAAAAATGATTCGGATTACCGGAGTACCGATTTTTATAAAATAATAAAACAATACTTTTATATCAACGACCTTTTATCAGGAGTGGACTGGTCAATTGAAGCTATAATGCTATAATTTAATGAGAACTTACAGAGCAGATAATAATACATCTGATGTGACCATCCACCAGGTTACACTTCAGAGAATGTGCGAAGGAATTACACGACCTAATTCCACCAGCCCCCTTCCATCATCAGACGCTGGTTAACGTATCATTCCTACATTGTCGACATTCCACCAGCTTGCACTAAGCGTTTCGATAAACTCTTTTATAATGCGAACAGGTCGCTGCCTGCTGCTGTCTCTCCTGAGCACTATACCGGACCTTATAGGCACTTACAGGTAGATATCTATCATCTTATACTGCATCTCACTTAACATCACATGCAATTGCGGTCAAATACCTTTTGCTACCTAGTTCTGCGTTGAGTTTATGAAGTCAATAGAAGACAACAAAATATAAGCTAGTGCTAAAGTAGTTTTATGAACCTTGATGGAACAGTCCAAGCATTGGGTATTGAATGGAATTTGAGCACAGATTTCAATACAATGTGAATATACCACAAATTGCAAAACCAACCATGAAACGTAACATTTTATCTGATACATCTGATCAAACTTTTTGATCCCCTTGGCTGTTAGCTGTTAGCGTTAAGTACAGTCATGGCTAAGGTTCTAATGGAAATAGAATAGAAAGTGTTTATTTGTTTCAAAAAAAAAAACTTTGGCTGATAAAAAACTAGTAATAGATGGAAAGATAAGTAACTCATTAGAAAAAGATTGGATTAAGATACGGCAGGATTTGATTCACATTGACAAAATACAGATATAGGTTGGTATACTATCTATAGATAGAGAGAAAAAATACATCATCATCATTTCAGCCACAGGACGTCCACTGCTGAACATAGGCCTCCCCCAATGACTTCCACATCGCGCGGTTGGAAGCACATAGTACTTACGCAGAACTGACGGCCGATGGGGCAGGCAAGGTTATGGAGCGGACACCACGTACCGGAAAACGCAGCGTTAGGACATCCATCCACAAGGTGGTCCGACGACCTGATAAAGGTAGCGGGAAGGCGTTGAATGCAGGCCGAGTAAAAATACAATACAATGAATTTAGCGATGCCTCTGTGAGTGCAATAAACTGCAGCCGTTCACTATCAACTAGATGACTATTTAAAACGATATTAATTGCTAAAAAACTCAAGTGCTCTCAAAAAACTATTTATTTTATCACGTCTTGAGCTATGTGGTGCTTTGAGTAAACTGGATGAAGCAAATGAGAAGAAGTAATGTGAAGAATACCAACCTCACAGATGTTCGAACACTGTGAACAGGTTTTTCTATTGTGATCGCCTAGCTGTCTGGAGAGACGATTAGGTGGAAATCTATTGTTGCAAACCGCGTCGTGGAGAAATTCAAAAACGTTTATAATAATTAATACTATAATTCATAAGAAAGCTGATACAGCTCCACATTTTGGATTATCAAGGCGAAACCATTGGCGAGAAAATACGTGCACAGATGTTTCAATTGTGCTAAATTGAATGCTACTACCAAAGTACAAATAATGGTAGATTTACCAGAACAGCAAGTATCTCAATCTCAATCTAGACAATTCATGAACAAGGGAGACGATTTTGAAGGACCCTTTTAAATTTTGATGTCCAAGGGAACAAAACTATAGAAGCCTATAATATAGTGATATTTATTGTCTGCATGACTACAAAAGCTACCCACATTGAACTCGTTGGTGACATCACTTCCAAATCCTATAAGGTTCACACTCGATCAACCGGCGCGCAGCAATGGCGACCAGACCTAAATGCATTGTTCGCCATCGCTGCACGCCGGTTGATCGCGTTGGTTTGGCCGAATCTTAAGTCTAATCGCTATCACTGCACGCCGGCTGATCGCTTGAGATTGCGTTGGTTTGGCTGAACCTATAAAGAAAAAAGAACAGTTTTTATTTGGTCCAAAACTTATAGGTGCTTTTATACGCTTTGTTGAAGAGTGGCCGGACCTGTGAAGCAACCAGGATAGGAACTTTGTCTGAGCCAGGAGTTTCATAAGGCCTGGAAATAACTGCAATTTACTGGACAAATAGCGTCAACACTAGGATAGGCACTACATTCCAGTGGCAAGTACAATCCGTGGAGGTCTGCGGAAGGTCGATCAAGTACCACCTGAAAAGAATACAGTCAGTATTCGCTCATCGTACCTACATACGAAAAGATGGCAACAGTTTTGTATCAGGTTGTTGCATTTTTAAACGTCTGACCATTACGAGTATGTCATTTTGATAACAATAATCCTTAAAATACATATAAACTTGTGTCATTCTATAATTGGGGACACACCGATTGTTGCTTACTGCTCCAAAAGACGTATAGATACATACCTTGTCACGCTGACAATACACGCATAAGCTGATAAATGAACACATGCGGCTCTGGAAAGATGAAAATTTATCACGATAACTACGATAACGATTCACTGAAGAGAGAGACAGAATTTAAAATGGATCTTGTACTCATAAAGACCGATAATTTTACCACGTGGTAAGTAATCATTGGGACGAATTTTTGATAAACACACAGTCTTAGGTACAGGGGTATTTAGTGCAAAAAGGAGTGGATTGGATACTTAAATGACTGAAACTAAGTTAATTTGTGCTTTGTTAATAACTTAATTACATCTAAATAAATGTATCAATATCGGTTTAAAATACAACATCGCCAAAAGCTTCGCAAAATATTAGCAACTAGACTTGCACAAAGATATCTACGTAGAAAATAACGTATCAATTGTTATATATTATAACGCGAATAAAAGCTTCGTGGAAGAATTAGGCATCTAGACATGCACAAAATTACCAGCATAATGTGCACAAAAGTTTCGTGGAAAAACTACGCAACTGAACTTGCACTACGATACCCACCAAATAATATCCTAAAATAAGTATGCAACAATAGATACGCGAAAATGTTTTTTAAAGTCTTCGTGGAAGATGTACGTAACTATTAATATGCTATTATTCATACGGAACTTTATTAAACAATTAAGTGCAAATGTATTTACTTCGTTTTTGCTATGGAAATTTAGATATTTTAATGTTGCAATATTTTACATATTTGTACATAATTTCTTCATTTTTAAGAGAAAAATTATGAAAAAAATTGACAATATGTATTACCTCCTCCTCGATTTTTTAGTGCAATAAAAAAAATATCGCACAAGTGGACTTGCATACTTCTTCCAGGGGGGGTGCGAATTAATGACTGAGACGTTTGATGGCTCTAATTAGGTTTTTATTTATGGCATAGGTACTTAAAATTGCTCTAGGGCCTTTGAAAAAGCTGCAGACATGTACATTCTCAATTATTTTGTTCTGCAGATAATATCCCAATTTTATTTATGAAGTTGAAGAAGCAGGTTCTCGAGAAAACTAGAATAATTTGTTTATTACATAAAAATAAATTCTGATATTGATACTTTATTCTAAAACTTTTTTTATTATTCAAGTAGGTCAGACTAGTAGAGATGGGTAGTGGGTAAAAACCCATTTCACCCGATTGGGTTAAAACTGGATGATTTGGGTAAAAACCCGGTTTTTACCCATTATCACCCATTCTGGTAGGTGAAAACAAAAATAGCGTTTTTTTTAAAGAGAGAAGTGGTATTTGTTGCTAAGGGGGCGTTCTAGTGCTACGTAATGCAATCTGGGGGGAGAGGAGGTCTTGAAAAACGTTACAATGCATTACAGTGGCGGAAGGGCGGTTCGATTTCAAGTTTTTAAGCAGAAGTACTTTGTAGTTGGTGTTGTTATTTGTAACTTTATACCGTAATGTCATCAAAGAGAGAGTTTGGCATCTTTGGAATTCCCCCCCCCCCCTCTCCATGTCCTTGCCATGATCACAAATTATTGTGTTCCTACTAAATTTCTTCTAAATCGGTTCAACGATTCTTGAAATAACACCATTTTATAAAATAATTGGTCACATCATCATAACGTGATCAATTTTACGATTTGGCCACGATATAAATGCATGTTAGTGTTAAATTTGACTTATTACTTATTAATCAATAAACTTAAATGAGAAAAATTCAATAAAAATAAAGAAAAGATACCAATTGAAATAATTATAAAATTATTTGTTTTCACCCGGTGTAAACACCCACGGGTGGAATGAAACGGGTTTTTATTGGGTTTTTACCCTCATGTGGGTTTTTACCCGGGTGGAAACCCATCTCTACAGACTAGTGGTATCATTTTTAATGGTGTTGAAACTTTTTAACAGATCCTACTTACTATTTATTACATCGATTTTAAAAAACAGAAACGCCACAGTGACAAATGTCGCGATGATCGCTGATCGCTGCGTGCAGACGCTGCATAGATCGCCGCGACCAATGACAGGACGCGTTGATGTGAACTCATCGCTACAAATTCATACACGCTGTCTGGTCGCCATCGCCATCGTCATCGTGCACGCCGGCTGCACGCGTTGGTCTGGTCTAACCTTTACGGTGCGGATGGTGTACGTTGCAGTACGAAGATTTATATTTAATGAATACTGACCACCTCGAGTTGATACGGTTACGATCCGTTTCCGGGTTGATTAGCGTGCTTCGTCCTTAAGATTCAGCTAATCACAGGCCTAAATATAAACTTGTTTTCTGTGAACCAAGGATTACTAAGTTCGTTGCCACGTCTTCTCATTACCATCTCTTGGTTGGTAGATGGTTTATTAAGATCATTTATTCGCTGTACCGAAATGGCGGTAGAGCATAAAATATTACGAGTTCATAGGTACTTTAAATACCAATTTTGCGCTTAATTGGCTTAGTAACAACGCGTTCAATTGCATAAAAGTAGTTTATTGAAGAGTTCTCTTATGTGAGCGATGGAATGTCAGTCGATGCATCAGTTGATAATTGTCATATCCTTGATGTCAAAAGAAGCATGTCCGTTGGGTCCTTTAGCGCAAATGGGCTGAAATTAATACGATTTGCAATTATGACGCATTACGATACACGTGGACGTGTATTTAGAATATTAAATCAGAGCTCGTCTCTTGGTAAAGGTTTGACAAAATTAATAATTGGAAACTTAGGCTGTGGCTTAGGTTAGAACGTATTTTTTAAATTACATAATTTTACTATTTAAATCTCTATAATCATTAATCATTACTTTCTTTATGCAATATTGTGCCCATTACCCATTTTACTGGTAATCACGGAACACATTATCTCAATTTCATAAGTTTTTTTTTTATTTGATCGAAGACCAAACACAAAATATGTATTCGAAGTTAGATGCAACTAACTTATTCAAAGTCGATTAGAGATTAGAGTTACTAATGACTAAAAACTCATCATTAGTTTTCACCAAAAACCGTTCTAAAGCTTAATTTCAAAGGAAAAACGGCAAAAAATTCGTGATAAAGCCACCGTCACCTTCGTCATTAAACCGTCCAGTAGCTTAGACTTCAGGGATATCAATTTGCATAGAATTCATAAACCTCCAATTTGCTTTCGCCTCCGTTCCGTTGCGTAGAAATTTTCCTTTATTCAGATTTAATATTTTTTCACAGTTGACGATAAATATTAGAAAATATTCGAATTTTGAAGAAAGGAATTGGGGGGTTGAGGAAAATTGGCGGTTACGTCATAAATAAAAAGAAAATTTATTGGAAAAGCAGCACAAAAATCTTTAAAAAGAAACTAACATAAAACGAGAATGCAATAAAGAAGCGTTAGGCTTACTAGTAAGATTTTTAAGTCCATAATAGGATTTGATGTGAGATTTCAATACTTTTTATTTCCTTTAAATCAAATTATTTAATAATTAATTAATAAAATGACTCGATAGAGTTCCTGTTTCTATAAAGATTATCGATATCTTCCTCTATTTGTTTCACTCGCCATAATAGGGCCCTGAGTAAAACGTATTAAACCAGAATAACCAAAATGTTGTCCTTTAAGTCCTCGGAATGAAAAAAAATTCCAAACTATGATCAGTTCACGCATCAAAAAGTCTACTTCGAAAACCAACACAATCTGATTGCTATTTATAGCACCATGTTACATCATATTTATAGGAAATATCAATTCGGAGAATATGACAATGATACAGTAATATTATTTCGATACGAATCGCAAAAATACCTGTCAGTTAGTACAATTGATTCGTAGAAACATCAACATTGTATACGATATAAGTAATTATAAATTGAAATTACACATTTACAGAACATGCTTATAAAAAATCTTACACTTGTAGAAGTATTCTATAAAAAAAGTTCTTTTATGTTAGTAACTTATGCAGCGGGTTATGGTGGGACATTCACCCACAAGGTGGACCGACGACCTGATAAAGGTAGCAGGATGGCGCTGCATGCAGGCCGCTACCAACCGTGCGATGTGGAAGTCATTGGGGGAGGCCTATGTTCAGCAGTGGACGTTCTGTAGCTGAAATGATGATGATGAAGTTATGCAGCTCATTTAGATCGTCCACTGCTGGACAAAGAACTCTAACATGGATTTCTACAAAGACCGGTCCTGCGCTGCCCTTATCCAGCTGCTTCCCGAAACTTTACCATAGATTATTTCTGAGTCTTATGGGTTGTATCAGCTACACCTATTTAGCTTAGACCCCAGCACCAGACTATAAATATAAGTATTTAAATATTATTAAGTTAAGATTACTTATTATTGATGATTCTAGCACACATTATCGTCATTAAAATTCATTAGCGAATTGAGTCGCTTCTCAAACTAAATTTTAAATAAACAACTTGAAAAAATCGAACGCCCGCCTTAGGCAGTTTGATTTTTTCAAGTTGTTTATTTAAAACACATTATCGTCGTTACCAACCTCCGAAGCTTATAAAGATTTTATCCCGTTTTTTTAACTTGTTTACTTTGTTCCAATTATAATTTGGATATTCCAAAACTAAACTGTTGAAACTCGTCTCCGTATTTTACTGCACACTGGCAAGTATTACCTAGCGCCTCAATTAACAAGTTAGAGTCCAAATTTGCCTGAAATTTACTACTAAACTACTGTAGGCAAAATTCCCCAGTTATTTACAACGCGCAAACAATCTCACCTATATAATATTCCCTGAATTCCATTATTTCAATGCCCGTGACAGCTAGTGAGAAATGTGCCGTATTCTGTATTCAATTTTGAATTGTATGCCCCTGTTTTAGGGGCTATACGGTAAGTACATCTGGTATCGAGGCCACAGGTGTTGGCTGAAGCAAAAATTGAAGCGTAATATTCCGTACGAATCCGAATGCGGAACCCGCTTTATTCGAACAACGGTCTAATGAATAAAAGGACTATATCTACTCACTTTGTTGACTCTTCAGGGTGGACGTTTCCTTATGCTTCCTTCTTTTGAAAGGAAGTGTACTATAATCATATTAAAATTACCGCCTTGTCTGGTATACGTATATCATTTTAAAAATGTACTAATTTTATTTTAAGGTATGTACATAATACTGTTTTTTTTTTTATAGTTTTGGCTGGATGATGCAGTTTTTCCAAGAATATTATCATTAAATGGAATTGTTATTATCATCTGAGTACTTACGGATGATATAATCTTCGATAGTTTCGACTTAATCAATACCAAATTCCGCAGAAATCGTTATTTATAATAGAAGCGGCCTACATCTATTGCTCGTCTATTCCGCGTCTATTCTTCGAAAATGCTTAAAAGTAGACTATACTACCTACTTGCTTTAATATTATACACATTTCTAGATCCACTAAATAATTTCAGAAAGGTATTGCCATCTCCACAGCTGAATTTTCATAATAATACAATCTTCCCTGTGTAGTTGACATTTCAATTAATCGCTTAGTACAAAGATTCTAGACGAAATTACTTAGCTCAAAATTCAAAAACAGAGTCGTGGCTAGACTGCTTCAAGTTTCAATCTGAATACGCTGATTTTCTGTTTATTTGTTTCATTAGGTCGTGTAATAAGAAATTAAGTGAAAGCTTCTAAACGATCGCATTTGAAGAATCCTTACCTCACCGTAGTCCAAGTTCCCAGCGAAATTCCCTCTTTCTTCTTACTTCTTTGTCAAGAAACTTATGAAGGATCCTTGCTTTTGTTGAGAAAGGTACCAAAATATCATTAGACAATAGCTTTCTTGGCTAACAATCGATACAACAATCCCAGTATCCCAGTGCTTCCCTTTAATTTTCTGATTGCAACCAGTGATGTTAATTGATCAATTTAGAGTAAATTAGTATCGATGTTACCAACTCATTTTTTATTCAAAATAATCATTAAATTGCGAAAAACATCTGATGCTCGCTTGGTGCTTTGATGTTATCTTGTGCTCTACTTAATATAAGATACGAAAGTTACGATTAGATCACCATAGAATCAAATCCCTATGTTGGGTCGCTTAGTCGCTTTCTACTACTGTTCTTGGTGAAGGTACCAAATAAGTAGGTAGGTACATTTTTCACATTTGCATGGCTACGTCACATACTCGTAATATCAAACAAAAACGTCACTTAACTTCATTAGGAATTTAAAACAGCGTGCTTATCATTTTTCCGTCGACAAAACTTTATGGATATGGAACACCTCCACAACACTAATTTCGATTCCACAAAGACTTTATTGTCTTGTTCAGGAAATGAGGCGGCTATTCTCATAATAAAAACGATTTAACGACTACAACCGTAAATATGAAATTTCAACTTTTCCTTTTGGACAGTTCTCGCAAGATTAACGCCTCCGAGGAAGTTTATTTCAGTTGTACAGATGCTTAATGAGATTTTATGACGTAATTCTATTATGGCCGCTTTGTTGACATTCTTCCTGGAACGTTGATAGACGGATATAAGAGGCAGAAAAATTTTACGCGAGAAAAATTGCGATAATAAGACGGAATCTACGAGTAACTACAAACTAAATAACCTACTTATAAAATAACTAAATACTTGGTTGCTATGAAATATCTACCAATATATTTGTATTGAACATAATACACAATCAATAATTTTGATTTTGAATTTGAATAGTAGTAGTACTAGAGTCGTACAAGCAATCTTCAAGATTCATACTGTAATGTATTGTTTCCAGCGCCAGCGCCTTCCCACGAGATGGACCGACGACTAGAAGTAATTAATTAAGCTCACAAAGGATTTTAATTTGAAACGCTTTTCAGGTAAATTATTGTTTATTTTGTTAGTATAATAATATAAGTAACATTTACAATTAAAAATTTAAAAATGATTTTATTGCCATTATTATAAAAATACATTATACTTTTATACATGCAACTAAATCAACATAAATTCTTTGTAACGTAAAATTAATGATAGAAACAAAACAACAAAATTGAAATGAAACAGTAATTATTTCAATACCAAATAATTCAAGCGTTACACTCCAGTAACAATTAATTATATTTGCATTTACTGAATGTACTATTTATGTTTTGTTTGATTAAATGGTTTGCATAGGGCCCACTTAGCTAAAACCATTTTGACAAACGACTCTCCTGTCTCAGGCTTTGATAACATTTGTCACTATCTCTCTCGTTCTTGCAAACTGAAGTTACAGTATTTTAAAATAGACCCCTATGATTTGAAATTATTCAAAGTAAATGCAACTTGTATCAGAAGAATTAAATTGTTAATATCTTTGGTAGAGAGCTAAAACTAATAAAAAGTTATTTTATACCACCATTCGACTGGAAACTTAATATTACAATAATTGCTATTTATAAATACATAATACTGATCTCGTGAACTAAGTTTTTTATTGATTACTTACAAAAGAACAAAATATTAGACAGGCATTTTTTAGTAATTGATATTTGCAAAAATGCTTGGCTAAAATGGTGGAAGAAAAAGTAACGTTAGTAGTTATGATTTTAAAGTAAGAGTCTTGCTTAAACTATAATAGTGACTCTATATTTTGTAGAATGCTTAATCAGAGACTTGAGCTTACTTTTTTCAAGCAGCAGAATCACCTATAAAAAAATCATTCACGAAATGCAACCTTAATATTACCTTTACAAGATTCATAATTATGACGTTGGTCCCGACCCCAAGGTTCAGGATAAGTTACAAAACAATTTTGCATTACATAATATCTGTATAATTTTCCCCGGGGATACAGACACCCAAAGGTTTGCCTTTATTTCGTCGAAATTGTGTTAAATTCCAGTTGGAAATAAAGGGCCAATTGTAGAAAACTCGATTAGGGCAATTCCCAGTTAATTTCGTCGTCGTATTTTTCGGTCTCCTTCAGGGATTCGAAGATGGGCAGCTTAGATAGTAAACCTGGAAATAAAAATGCGTTTAACTTGGTAGTAAAGAAAGAAAGAAAGAAGAAAGAAACATTTATTGCCATGGACATCACAAAAGACAAAAGAGGTAAGTAAAAAAAAGCAAATAAGACAGAGGTGACACATAAAACATAGGTACAATGGCAGAGAAAGTAAACTGAGCAGTGCCACCCTGTCGCACAGCGATGCCCATCGCAATGGGACCCCACTCAGCATATGCCGTGGCCCCCGGTGAGGAAGGCCACGACCCTGGTAGTGAAGTAAGTACATTTCCTTAAAATTAGGACGCCCACGAAGTCATTGAAACTCAGAAGATATACTTATGTTAATAAATTATAGACTGCTTGATAATTAATTATATTAATTCATCGTTATCAGTCAGTAATCAGTAGATTAGCAAAAAGTATTTCTCAGTAATAAGTAATTATGACAAGCATTTTTAATAACTCGCAAATAAATGATTTCGATTATGATTAAACAAAAGAATACAAAGAAACCTAAGTCTTAGTGACGCAGCAGTCCAAAAATAATATTTCTTAAGCGGCAATGTGGCTAACCTTCTGGGAACCATCTAGACCTCTATCAAATATTTATTTATAAGAATTTTCTTTTTAAAAGAATTGAGACATAATACTCAATTAACTTCTATTATTATTAGATAAGAAACACTTTATAACAGCACAGCTGATTATTCATTCCCCCTTATTACAAAAAAAAATTAAACTTGCGAGGACTATGCTCGGTGTTTCTTTACGAAATTGAATCAGAAATGAGGAGATCCGTAAACGAACTAAAGTCGCTGACATAGCCCGACGGATTAGCAAGCTGAAGTGGCAATGGGCAGGGCATATAGTACGCAGAACTGACGGCCGATGGGGCAGCAAGGTTCTGGAGTGGAGGCCGCGTACCGAAAAACGCAGCGTGGTCGTCGGTCCACCCACAACATCATAAAGGTAGCAGGTAAGCGCTAAACGCAGGCCGCTGCCAACCGGGCAACATGGAAAGCATTGGGGGAGGCCTATGTTTAGCAGTGGACGTCCTATGGCTGAGATGATGATGATGATGAAACTCTCGTTGATCACTAGTTTAAATTGTCATTTAGCATGAAAATGCCATTTTAAACCAGAGTTCATTGCGCGTTCAACTTTTTCTTAATAAGGCACATAATGTTTCTAGTTCATAATTAAATAGACTCGCAACACAACAACAGAAGATAAATGTTTAACAAATAACGTGTAGACGTATTAATGGATAGGACAAAAGCGAGCATTAAACGTTTCAACGTAACAGCATTCCTCTGAGATGTCGGAAAACAGACATAATTTAATTACCCCCAATTTAATTAGAAATTCCGACACGTGTTAAATATTATCTTCTAAGGTTAAACCACTTAACGTCTGCCAACTAAGGAGGTCTAGAGATACTTGAATCGAATTTCAGGTTTAAAATATTTTGTAGCCATTTTTATTTACGTATCTATCATTATTTTTGAAGCCACGATAGCCGAACGGTGAAGGGGTCGGACTGGCCGACTCGTGATTCGGGGAACGCGGGTTCGGTCCCCGCCGCCGCTCGACTTTTGTGGTGAGCTCACTCGTGATACAAGCATATTTAGCTTAGTACGAGGGCTACGAGGCTAAAAAAAATTGAAAATCACGTCCACTGCTGGACAAAGGCGTCCCGCAAGGATTTCCACAACCACCGGTCCTGCGCTGCCCCCATCCAGGTGCTTCCCGCGATCTTCACCATAAATCATCGAGCCATCTAGTGGAAGATCCATTATTTGTTAATAAATCAAAAATATCCAAAACTCTACAAGAACAGTTTCATTGCAAATTAAATTGTTACTTTCTGTCAAATATTAAATTCGCTGTGGTAAAAAGAGACAAAGGCAGTATTGTAAGATCATTTAAGTTTTCAGAAACAAGGTGTCAGTTTAAGAAGTCCGTAATAGAAGCTAAGAGCTATCACAAATTGTTTTCTTACATTTTAATACTTTGTCAGCCGAAAATAGACTGTTTTCCTTCCTCGATATTAAGTTGGAAAGGTTCAAAGTAGATACTGAAGTAGATAAAATTACTAAGCTTAAAGTACATTATACTTAGGTTCAAAGTACATTGGCCGCGTGATCCTTTCGCCGTGTTTACCAAATTATTTCCTCTATTTTATGTTAAGTGGGTTTTAAATGAAATAGATGAGTAATAATTACGTAAAGTCTTAAGGCCTCGAGGGATGAGAACCACCGAATCGAAAAGTCACTCGATTGTACGTTCAAGGAAATATTAGAGAAAGTATTTAAATAAGGCTTATTTTTTTCATTGTCGACATTTTATGCAGAACAAGACAGGTATTTGACCGTAATCAAACCAAATGTTAAAGGTTTTGCCACACTGCATGCGTTCTACGGTCTGCGGAACAACATTTATCGGTCTCTATACACGTACATTTTGTACTAGCTTTCCGCCCGCGGCTTTGCCCGCTAGAAATTTTGTCTGTCACAGAAAAACTATATCGCGCGCCTCCCTGTGTAAAAAACCGGGATAAAAACTATCCTATGTCCTTTCTCGGTAGGCGTCAAAGTGACACTGACAGACAGACAGAGTTACTTTCGCATTTACAATATCTATCTATATAAATAAAAATGAATTGATGTTCGTTAGTCTGATTAAAACTCGAGAACGGCTGGGCCGATTGAGCTGATTTTGGTTTTAAAATGTTTGTCGTAGTCCAGGGTAGGTCTAAACGGTGAGCAAATACGCGCGCGATATTGTTTTTCTGTGACAGACAAAATTCCACGCGGGCGAAGCCGCGGGCGGAAAGCTAGGTAGTAAGTAATAGATGCGATAAGACCGCGCGCGGGAAGAAACAAAATGTTTGCAATCTGATAACTGCGGCTGCGTTTACTTTGACCTTTTTATGGGAGAAGTAGTTTAAAAAGTTAAATACCCACTTACCCAGTAAATACTATTCACCCTCACCTTGAGGAGGCCCGGATAGTCTACTTTCTGTTTCATAAGTCACTTAACATTATAATTACTTACGTAGTTTCTGATATTAAGTCTAGGTCAGTCTGAGGTCGTAGTTTGATAAACTATTCCTATTACAATATTCTGGGTATTAGACTCATGGTTTCTCACTCATGCCTTTGAAAACCACATTTGAAACTCGATTCTAACTTTAAACTAGTTTCAAGAGATGGTATGATTTCATATTATTTATTTTATATCAGGTATATTATGTACAAGACATTTGATACGCTAAAACTATCTTGTTTTTCTCTTCCATGAATTACAATTGCAGTTATGAGACATCAATGTAAGTTATTATTTTTAGCCAAAAAAGATAATGATTTTTCTACAATTTTATGCAAATACTGAAAAATACGTTAATTAATTAAACAAAACAGTTCTTTCATAGAGTTCCTTACACATTTAAAAAAGCGAAATCTCTCTGTCTGTTGGCTTGGTAACAAGCTTTTTCCTCAGAAACTACTCATCAAGTACAAACTCTAAATTCGATACAAGATGAAGATTGATGACCCAAAAAGGTTCGTGCTGTGTAAACAATTAACATTAATTAAGGAAGTTAATTAAGTGATCAGTTAGCAACTAGAAAGAAATTCGAAAAGAGGTTGTTTTAGATGTCAAGTGAAACTGGTTGGGTACCTACCGAATGCTTACCAAATTTTCTGATTTCGTTTTCTATGAAAGAACTCTTTGCATGCGAGTAAGTTGGACGCATAAGGCTCACTTATCAGTTTTTTCTTTCCATTCTAATTTCCCCTTATAAGACCTAGGGTACCGAGTCCATGGCTAAGTACTTATTAACCTACATTTAGACTCCCTAGAGCTATAAATAAGGGGTTCGAGTTGCAAAAATGTAATGCCACAAGGGGGGCTCCATTCTAGATAAAAATAACTACGAGTCAGCACCCGACTCTTTCAGACAACAGGATTGCTGTGTGAATGAATAAGATGAGATGAATAGAGACAATAAATACATTATATTAATCGTCTCGCATCATAGCGGTTACATTCTGCAACATGATGACGCAATTTAGATTCTATCTATCACTCTCTCACATGACACCATCTCAGCGTGAGCAAGCGAGATAAGCGGTCCAGAATCCCGTAGACTATCGCAAAGGCATTCCAATGATTTTACCGGCGCAGGCTAATCATATTTTCCTGATATTAACACTTTAACCAGGCCTGTTCATCTCCGCGAGTTTACATCGAAAACAAAACACGCACGATGGCCCACCTACAGGATACTAATCGACAAGGCCTCACATACGAGCGAACATTGACTCACGCACGCGTATTTTTGTGTATGATGGAAGAAAATAAAGAAAATGGTGTACTAAATACTGTGCAGTATTTAACTGCCTAAATAATGATAAAAACATAGAATGTACTTTTTGCCTCAAGACGCTGAGAGGTAAATAAGTAGTTAATATTATTCATGATAATTCATGCCAAATCATGTATTTCCTCCGCCATTTTCCGCAGTTTGGCACCTCACGTCACATCATTTTACCGAAGTCAGCCCTATAGCTTCGGCGCAGTGCCGATCACTGACGTTTGTCAACAAAATGGTGCTTGACTCTTGAGACAGGCTAAATTACACCATATTGTTAATGACATTGAGCATACATTTTTTTAAAAATACCTTCGCGAAGTAAAACTTCTGTACGTAGTACTTATTATTATTCTGTGCTTTAACTGCCACGTTTTTTGGCAACCTTCTCTTTCGGCCACAAAACGCTCTCTTTCGGCCA
This sequence comes from Ostrinia nubilalis, assembly GCF_963855985.1. NCBI lineage: Eukaryota > Metazoa > Arthropoda > Insecta > Lepidoptera > Crambidae > Ostrinia > Ostrinia nubilalis. The sequence continues at coordinate 2,927,492 of NC_087101.1, forward strand.
CAAAACCCTCTCTTTCGGCCACAAAGCGCTCGCGTGTACCAGGCCTAAATGTTTGAAATACTCTGCTAAAGGATCTTTCGTTGTCAAGGATTTATTTACCCAGCTATTACGAGTATTTAATCAAAGCTCGAGCGGTAATATTCTGAATAATGCTACGCTAAGGTAATGTAAACGTTGATGTACGCGCCCAATTAGTTAATCCGCTGGTTTGTTGGTTTCGTTAAAACTTTGCATTATGTAATCATCTGAAATTAATAATATCACTTTTTGGACAAAGAATTTTTCATTGCTACTTGGTTGGAAGGTTATTGTTTTTTGAACTGAATGAGATTTTTATTCGCTTTCTTCATAAATTCGTGGGGATTCATTATTGTTTATTTAGGCTCGAAAATATATTATGAAGGGGCTCTTTTCAAGATAATTTTAGACAAAAACGAGGTGGAATTCACTTGAAAATACCTACAGGTTTCTAATCTCTCCAATGTTCAAGAGTTAGAACAGTCAAATGGCAATAAAAAGATCGTAAATTCAAGTCCCATCTGAGAAAAATTATACTTATACGTGAAAAATAATGCACATAAAACTGTTCGCATGCTTTGTTTGTAGTTTATACATATAGCTAGGTCTTCTTGTACGATATTTCATTTAAAGTTCACTGCCCTATGGACGGCTCATACAGAACTATTCCTATAATCTCCGTTACCGACCATAAAGATCCTTTACATCTGACGACGCTGACATTGTATTAGAGACACTAGCGGCCGCCCGCGACTTCGTACGCGTGGATCTCGTTTCACACCCTTAGGGGTTGAATTTTGCAAAATCTGTCTTAATGAGCACCTACATTTGAAAAGCCCTATGCAAAATTGAGACTTCTAGCACATGTAGTTTCTGAGATTTCGTGATGAGTGAGTCAGTCAATCAGTGACCTAGTAAAATGAGGAATATTATTTAGGTGAAAAGGAATGCGGCAAAGCGGGAGGAATGCGGAGGAATACAGCTGAGATACAGTATTTAGTGTTTGTTCAGACGATACCTCATATCGTCACAAATTATTTTTCTAAAAGTCGTCCATTGTAAACGACCGAAGAATCCTAGAGCCACGGGCACACCGTCGGCAAGACGTCCAAACGCATCGGTCAGCAATATACATGCCTGCGCCGGACGCCTCGCGAGGAATGCGGCATTGCGGACCTCCACCTTTGTGCTCACATCTTAATAGCAATAATCTATGATTTGTTGAGGATTTCTGTGCTATTGGATAGTGAATTGATATGACAGCTTAACAGGTATGTACAGGCGATTATATATTCTCGCGTCATGCTAATCGTGGTCCCTACGTAGAAACCCTATGTTAAAATTGTAAGCCAATATTATGAAGTACTATCTAAATTAACATAAATATTGTTAGCTTTAAGGGCAAGAGTGGTCTGGTTAATCATTCACCTTGCCGTGAGCCAAAGTAGGGTCAGTATTGACAATGATCTTTTATTAATTCTTGCATCTAGATTTAATTCCGATTTGATCTCGTAGACACAGTAATTTGGTGTATATTTTTGTTAAAATTAACTAAATTAAAATAGTTTACAAACCTGTCAAAAATCCAGAAACTAGAGACAGCACGAACGTTACAGCTAGAGCGATGAATTGGTACAAAGCTTGGTTTGAAGCCGTCCTTCCACCCTGTCAAATTTCAAGAATATTATTTAATAACTAATGCTTTCGTAACACATCAAAATTACCTATCAAAAAACATTCTAGTGGCTTGATGAGAAAGAATAGTAAGTAAAAAAGTTGGTCATACCTCATCCATAGCCCCAAAAACAGAGACCAGCTCAGGAGCCCCATAAGCATCTTTGGTGGCCAGTGCAGCGAAGAGAACAGACAGCAACCCTGAATACAGCCCTGGCATACCGTGGAGGTTGTTGACTCCACAGGTGTCCAGGATACCAAGCTTGGTCAGTTTTGGCTGAAACAAAAATATAGTTTAACCCCTCAATGGAATTTGGATTAAAGTTAATTCAAAATATTCAGACACTCTCTTGTGTATGCTTAACTTTATGCATGGCCATCTACTATGCCTTTAATAAATGACAGTCAGTCATTCGTATTCTTTAAAAATATTAAACTTGTTTAGCGAGTTCTTAAAAAGCTAAAAACAATTGACGATCTATAGAAAATGAGCCAGCAATATTTATATTTATTCGATTCCACGCTAATGTTGTTTTGTTTTACGACATTCGACTGTCTGATATCTTTTGATTGATATGATTCTCTTTTGTTTTCCATTCCAATCTGATTGTTGTACACAACCACATTATTGTACGGTCATACACCAAATAATCTTTTTTTTTTCTTCAAAATGTTTTCAGAAGTGAAAGAAAGAAAAAAGTGATAAAATTATTGAAAAAAACTGGTTTATTGAAACTTACCGTCAAGAACCGGTACCCCACCACACTCAGGAGACCAGCTCCAATGCCTACAGCGATGGCACCTCCCGGCCCGATGTGCATATTGCACACCGACCCGACCGCCACTCCACCGGCTAACGTGGAGTTCTGAATGTGCACCATGTCGAACCGACCCTGGTGCTTGCTCACTGCTGAAGAGATTATGAAGGTGGTCACCTGTGGGGGACAGAAGAAAGATAAAGTTCATATCAGGTGTTTACGTTTGTTAGTCGTATACCTCGAAATCAAAAAATCCTTGTAGCTTTTCACCTATTCACATTTCGCCGCGATATCAAAATTTCTGAATAGATTTTTATTCTTGTAGTATAATAAATTTTTGATCGCTAATTACAATTGTCTAAAAAATTCATAGTAGATTTACTTTCCTGCCTGTCTTCACTGTAAATAGGCTATTGATAATACATGCTACATCAAAATGTGCTACTGTTGTAAAAATCTGTTAAAAATATATGCTAGTAACAAAATATACTACCGATATTACACGCTACAACAAAAAACGCTATCACGGTGAAATGCGAATAGGTGAAAAGCTACAAGAATTTTTTGATTTCGAGGTAATACGACTAACAAACGGGTGTTTACATGTTGAAGGTTTCTTTTGAATAAGGTTCGCCCTCGGCGACTTTTTGTAGTGATGCTGTCGCGCTGCTATAGCGCGTTGCAAATGCGACTAGCTCGCCGTACAGTGATTTAGAATAGCTTATCGAGTCTCGAATAGGCAGTTCGATGCCGACACCGATCAGACTTTTATTTTATGACCTCAAAAAAAAATTTATTCATTTCAAACCAATGCCTACTATTCGCGCAGGTATTCGAATTTTTTGACTAGAACGTCAAATAAAGATCAGTTTCACATAAGTTCCTATAATAGCTACCACCTAATTTTAACATTTAAGCTGCATGTATCAAACAAGGCTGTATGTTCCTTTAATAAAGATAAATAAATAACATCAGGGCTTGGTAATATCAAGTGGTGAAACAGTCCAAAGTAGATTTCAGGGTTCTATATTGGCTCACATAAAATTCTAAATCCTATTCTTTGTCTTACTACCGATTTGTGTTCATAATAATCTCTCTTCATAATTTTATTTTTCATACTTTTTTTATTCATACATTTTTATTACTACCATCGGAGCTCATAACAGTTAGTGATCATAATTTTTTTATCAATACTGTTACTACCAAGAACCATTTAAAATACATAATTTTTATTTTCAGATCTTTTTTCTTCATAACATTCATTGATCATATTGTTTTAATTAATAATGTTGTTACTAAGAACATACTTCAACTCATAATGTTGTTGTTCAGAATAATTTACTTTATAACAGACATACTCGTATCTTTAAAAAAATCATATATAATTTAATAGAGTAGATAAGCATGCAGAGCATGCAGCATGAAAGAAGGCATGCAGCATGCATTGTTATCTCCTCGTCTCCGGCGCTGCGGGATGTGCAGCCCTTCCGCCCTTGCGTAACGAGGCTCAGGCACCCACGCTTGCTTCCGCAGCTTCGGCTTTTTGGATCGCCATCGGCGCCTTCGGCGCCTCGGCGACCAGCCTCAGCCGCTCCAGCTCACCCGGGCGCCCGAGCCTCGTTACAGCGGGCGAGGGCTGCCCTCCCTCCGCGCCTCCGGCTTTTAAATTACACTCTAGGGGTAGGGCAGACAAGACTACGTGGAGTCGGTTTTGCAGCGATTCGTTTCTGTCACGTTAGTTTTGTGGCACAAAATATTGCCTGTTTTGGACCATTTCAAATTAATTTAATGTTAAAATACGGTTTAATACGAATATAAACATCATGATTTTCAATAATATGGACAAATACACTTATGAGTAATAAATTTATGAAAACAAATATACTCAACATCAAATAAACCGCACCTTCCGCGACGCGAACTTTAGCGATTTTCTTCTGACACAATCATGGTGCCCCAACAATATTGGTGTTATTTGAAAGCCCAATAAATATCCTTAAAGAAAAACTCATTTAATTTCTTAATAAATGATTAACATATACCATAAATGTGACTTGAAAAAATACCTCACTTTGGGCCCACCTATGGGATCAATTAGACCAATTTTTATGGTTGTAAAACCAAATAATGATCTCACGTGTCCTCTTTAACAGATGGATAGCGATTAATCCCAGCTTAACAGTTTTATAGCCATAAAAGTTGGCTCTAGCGTAACTACCTATTTTTTGAAGAAGTGACTCTGGATCCTTCTAAAGACACATTTTTGGGGTAAAAACCTTTCCTTTAATGAAATGAAGGTTAGAACTAGGCTTTCAAATGGTGCCAATATTGGTGGGAAGTGGGGAAGCATACGTTTGAAAATGCTTGTCGCGGGAGGTGCGATTTATTTGATGTCGAGTGTATTAGGATACATCACATTTATGAATATTATAGTTATTTATTCGAATGATTATGAGTTTCGATCATTAGTATAGAAAAATGTATGAAAACAAATATTAGTAAAAACTAAGTGTATGATTAGTGATATTATGAATATCAATGATTATGTTTTTAAATATGTAGGTTTTAAATTTTTTATGAAGAATGATTATGGTATCAAATTGTATGAGAAATATTTTCGGACCTCCAATGATAGGAATTGAAAAGTTATGTAAGAAAATGCGCTACCAGATTTCAGATAAATAATAATTTCTAGAATATGATTGTTTTATGCATATTTTAATAACACTACATATTTATCTTAAACGTTTATGAGAAGGTTGCATTATTTTAATTTTTCTTTAGTTTGGGTAATAACGTATTAACTGCGCATTTTCTTTTCAGGAGTCAAGACAGCGATATTCGTCTTAAATACTTTTTAATCTATTTTACAGGCCTTACAGTTAGTTTGTGAATACGTGATCACCTGAAAAGGTAACGAACTTGTCATAAACTAAGTTATTTAATTTAAATGTGTCACAAATTGTGTTTCTTAGTTCGTTAACACCGTTAAAATTTTGAAGTTAATGACCGGAGACAATAAGTCAGGATCTCTCAAAGGGATCAAACAAGTGCTTACTTTTATCATAGTAAAAAGGAATACTAAAAAGTCTTCATAGCAATCATTTCGAATCTATTTAAGACACATTAGAAGAAGTTTCTTTGAAGGTGTAGTAGCAAATATTTTGATAGAGTACATGAATTCTTAAAAAATAACGGCTATGTATTCTAGTGGTTAGATAGTAGGTACCATTATTTTCAACTGGGTGATCCCGGGTTTGCTTCCTCTATCGGATAAGCAATTTGTTCTCAGTTTGGTTGATAAATAACTCAAGCTTGCAAGTCTCAAGCAAATATAATATTATTATGGTTGCGTCAACTACGCCGTGGGAATACGCGTAGTTGCTACGAAAGGTACTACGAGAGGTACTACGAATGGCAATACTACTACGGATGATACTACAAATTGGTACTACGGATGTGGCTAAAAACGGTACGGAATGATGTTACTACGAACCGTAACACGCTACGAAATTACGATAGTACTATTACGGATGATTTACTACAGTTGAATTAGGCTGGGTTGCACCACCCAACTTTGACCGTAACTTTGACGATAACCGGTGCTTTTTGTATGGATTTTGACAGATTTTTGACGTTTGTCAAAGTTAAAGTAAGATGGTGCAACCCAGCCTTAATATTATGTTACTACGAATGGTAATCCCTACTATACTATACTATAAGTTAACAGTATCGGGATTCCAGTACGCTGTTGTATTACTGTTCTCTTTTACTATGCCCCAGCTCGCTGTAGCACAGAATAATAATAAGTACTACGTACAGAAGTTTTACTTCGCAAAGGTATTTAAAAAAATGTATGCTCAATGTCATTAACAATATGGTGTAATTTAGCTTGTCTCAAGAGTCAAGCAAGTTTGTCAGAAGTTTTGTTGACAAACGTCAGTGATCGGTACTGCGCCGAAGCTATAGGGCTGACTTCGGTAAAATGATGTGACGTGAGGTGCCAATCTGCAGAAAATGGCAGAGGAAATACATGATTTAGCATGAATTATCATGAATAATATTAACTACTTATTTACCTCTCAGTGTCTTGAGGCAACTTAAAAAAGTACATTCTGTGTTTTTATTATTATTTAGGCAGTTAAATACTGCACAGTATTTAGTACACCATTTTCTTTATTTTTTTCCGTCATACACAAGAATACGCGTGCGTGAGTCAATGTTCGCTCGTATGTGAGGCCTTGTTGAATAGTACTCTTGTAGGGGGCAATCGTGCGTGTTTTGTTTTCGATGTAAACTCGCGGAGATGAACAGGCCTGGCTGTAGGCTGTATTTGATTAAATTAATTTACAAGCTTCTGATTAATTCAGACTGTAATCGCCCACACTGGCAAACAGCCTCGTTTCTGTGTGAAGTATCACACCCACGTACCTATTAATCGTTTGGGAGATCGAGTATACGGTTTGAAAACTATTTAATCTTACTTCCAAATGAATAGTGACTTGAGAGCATTGTAAACAAAACCTATTAATACCAAAATGTGCATAGATTAATGAGATTTTATTTCAAATGCCAATAGTTCGTTGCAGAAATTAATTATAAACATTAAATATCACAAACCAACTGCAAAAATTGTTCGTTCGTTCGTTTCAGCCAAATGACGTCCACTGCTGGACAAAGGCCTCCCCTAAGGTTTTCCACAGGACCGTTCAGTCCTGCGCTGCCCTCATCCAGAAAAATTGTATAATCTTAAAAATTACTAAAAACGTTTTCCATGTTTATCCATTTTGAAATCTCGCTTATTTAATATCCGGATCGCTTTGCGAGTAGTTGTTATTAGATAGTAATAAACAAATACGTGGAATATCTTGATATCTATCAGTGACAAAATTGTCTCTAGCTTGGTAATTTCTTGAAGGGGAAGTTATCGGAATCACTCGTTTGAAAAAGCTATCCAGTTTCTATGAGATTATAATTTTGTGTTCCAAGAACGCCTTTTTATGAGTCACTATATTTATAAGCCAAAGATGGCTTGAAGATCGCAGAAGGGTTCGAAAATTTTGGTATACATTATCGACCCACACGCTAATCAAACTGTTCATAAAATTTAGGAAGTTCTCGTTAATTCCAAACAAGTATATGCAGAACGTGTAACAAAATGTTGTAGCGAACTGTAACCGCAAATTAATTATGTTTACTACGAAGAAATTGTTCGCGTATGCCAGAATAACTCGCTAAGTAAACATGCTGGAACATAACAACCGCAGTGCAGACTAAGTTTATATCTCTTCAGAACTCGACTATATTAATTTCGACAACGATGTGTTCTGGTAGTTAAAATTATTTTACGTAACAAGCGCGTTTTGTTGCAAAGTTTTATGTTTTTTCCTCTTTTCTTTTTAAATTTTCATACGATAATATCTAATTTCGATGATGACTTGTGGCTCGGAAACGTTGCCTCTCAATTTGGCCTTATACAGAAGCTCAAAGTTTCACAGTGTGCTATGGAGAGGGCTATGCTCGGTGTGTTAGAAATGAGGAGATCCGTAAACGAACTAAAGTCGCTGACATAGCCCGACGGATTAGCAAGCTGAAGTGGCAATGGGCAAGGCACACAGTACGCAGAACTGACGGCCGATGGGGCAGCAAGGTTCTGGAATGGAGGCCGCGTACCGGAAAACGCAGCGTGAGACGTCCACCCACAAGGTGGACCGACGACATCAAAAAGGAAGCAGGGAAGCGACTATACTGCTTATACATATAAATACTTTACTGCTCTGTCCCTTGTTAGCTGTAGGGTGATGCTGACGATATAGCCTAAAGTCTTCCTCAATTAATAGGCTATCCAACACAAAAATATTTTTTCAAATCGGACCAGTAGTTGCTGAGATTAGCGAGTTCAAACAAACACGAAAACTTTCCAGTCACGTCATAAATGTACGCAGTATATCGAAAGGGCAAAATATGTTCCTGAAAGAATGTTCCGGTGCTTGGTTCCATGCATACCGGATGATGCAGCGTAACCGGTCGTGCGTGAAAATCGAGCGTTAACAATCTCAGCATAATACATACTTACCTAATGCTGTAACTTTTTAAGCCGGGGGAAGTTTAAGTGAGCCCTACCAAGATAAGGCTTAGGAAAGCTTTGGGTTTCATCTTTTACAGTTTCGGAGAATTTAACACTGAGATAAAAGTAATTTTATAATAGTCATTAATACCACAGGGAATTTCTTTTTTTTTAATTCAATCGTCTTTATCATCTTTCGTTTCAGCCTAATGACGTCCACTGCAGGACAAAGGCCTCCTCAAGGATTTCCATACCGAACGGTCCTACGCTGCCCGCATCCAGGTACTTCCCGCAACCTACACCAGATCGTCGGTCCACCTAGTGGTGGGCCTGCCCACACTAAGTCTTCCAGTTGTTTTTTTTTTATAAAATGCGTAATTTAATTTTTTTTTATGTGGACAGCACTTACTGTAGCAGCAGCCAGGGACAAGTAAGTGTTAATAACAGCCCGTTGGTACTCCGCGTCGGTATTGGTCAAGCCCGAGTTGAAAGATGGCCAGTAGATCCACAGGAAAATAGAGCCTGCAACATAATTTCAGCAGTTATTACCCCGTGGTGGCTGGATAGTGTAATTGAACTCTATCTAGACGACATAAACACACAAAAAAATCTCTGTTAAAAAGTTAAGACCACGCTAAGCAAGTCTAAGTCCTCCTATGTTCTTCTGATTAATTTCGTTGCGGGTCCAATGACAGTTTAACTTTCCCCCGGGACAAACTTGACCTTCATTGGTTGGGTTTTTGTGGCGGTCAAGCTGTAGATCCTGGCTACACAGGAGTTGCAGTGGTGGGAACAAGAGGTGGGAATAGTCCCGTAAACAAGTCTAAGACCACTTCGTTCGTTCGTTTCAGCCAAATGACGTCCACTGCTGGACAAAAGCCTCTCCAAAGATTTCCATAAGACCACATCTAGTAAAAATGACATTTAAGGTCACAGCACACTTATCAACCCGGAAAGGGATCAACACCGTATTAATTTCCTTTCGCGCGCTGTCAACCTCGAGGCGAGGCGTTTACTTTACGATGCGGATAAGTGTGCGTTACAGGAGTTTCATACAAAGAATACTTACTGCCCGCCTCAGTTTATACAGTAACGATTCGTTCCCAGGTTGATAAGTTTGCCTCGTCCTTGAAATGGCTCTTATAGATCCTTACAACTTTGCGCCTCTTATACTCGAAATAATTAAGCCAGGTGAAAAGCTCATTTATTGAAACATATTTCTATACGATAGAAAGAGGAAATAACTTTTAAAAAAAATAAAACCGACTTCAAATGCGTGAACACAAAAAAAACTAAAAATTAAAAATATTGCGTATAAAAAAGTTCATCCCCAATTTTCCACCCTTGGGGGTGAAATATTTTCTTCAAATTCGCATGAAACCACCCTTTTGATAATACCTATTCAACAAAAAAATAATCGTTCAAATTGATTTATAATCGGCGGAGATATTGCGTATAAAAAAGTTCATCCCCAATTTTCCACCCTTGGGGGTTGTTTTTTCTATTATTAAATTTAAATGGGACCACCCTTGAGGTATTACCTATACGCCGAAAAAAGATTTGTTCAAATCGGTTCATAATTGGCGGAGTTATCGCGTAACAAACATAGAAAAAAAAAAAAAACATACGGGTCGAATTGAGAACCTCCTCCTTTTTTGAAGTCGGTTGAAAAGAAGTTCAAGGATACAATATTTATTAAATGATATTATCATTTAATAAGGATTAATAATTCCACGTGCCTGAAGCCCGAAATTATATTTATAGCCTACAATCCACTTGGGAAAAAATATGCTAATCAAGTTTTCAATTTATATAAAGCCAGAAATAAATAACTTTGAAATGGATCCTACAACTTTGTAACCACTAGACAAATGGAGGGATTATTAAGCTAAAAATAGGCACAAACACGCGAAAAGGTGTTCTTGACCAAAGCTGGACCAATCATTGTGGTAAACAGCACAGCTAGGGACTGGAATTCGCTGCCTGCTGCTGTCTTTCCTGAATACCATAATCCGGGCCGATTAAGCATATTAAGAAAGGGCGAGAGTGAATAAGCATTTCAGACTGCATCTCGCTTAACACCAGGTGCGATTGCGGTCAAATACCTGCCTTGTCATGCATAAAAAAACTGCGGATCCTTTATTCAACAGTGGACGGGGTTTAACGGGACTATTCCCACCTCTCGTTTCCACCACTGCAACTCCTATTTAGGCAGGAACTACAGCTTGACCGCCATAAAAACCCAACGAATGAAGGTCAAGTTTGTCCCGGGGGAAAGTTAAACTGCCATTGGACCCGCAACGAAATTAATCAGAAGAACATAGGAGGAGTTCGAAATTAAAGTTCGACTTCACTCCATTGCAAAGCGGATGACAGGTGACAAACAAAGGTTTAATAACCTTTAAGAAAAGATATGCACCACGGACAGTAAATTAATATCAATTAATTCCTATCTAGCACTTAACTACCTGTCAATAATATTTTTCACAAAATCGCTTAAAAGGACGGAAACCCGAACCCGTTTAGCTATATTATCGTGATAATTAATACCATACCAATACCAATCCCATCACTATTATCTTAAATCCAGTAGCGATTAAATAAAATACCCAGACTGTCCCAAACAGTTGTGTATCGGGAAACACTTAGCAACCGATTGAGTAATAAAGATTTATGTCCCAATACGGACAACCTGTGTCTGAACCCGACTCGGGATGAAAACGATAGTATAACTTATCGATACTTCACTCGATTTAATGTATGGGCTATAAATTATAACACCTATTCGGTATTTATTGAAGAACTATTTAGGTACTAGTGTTAGCACAGAATAGATTAAAATGATATGAGTACTATTAGCCGATTTTTGTGGAGATAAAGTTATATAAATTAATTGTGCCACTACCAGTCTTCGGAAGAAATAATTTTGGAAATATCAAAAGTAAAATAAATAAATAAAATATACCTATGGACACACTTGTTTCCTTAGGGGTAAATGTCAGTCTAGAATTTATTAAAATTGTACGGTTCAAGGATCAGTTTTTTTACTGTCGGATCCATTTACAGAATCATTCTTGCGTAGAATTGTCCAACACACCAACCAGTTCGTTAAAATTTAAAGATCGTCTTGGATAAGAATGAACAATATTAAGATTTTTTTCTAGAAATTATTCCAAATTAACTTCATTTCATTTTGTCTCTACAACTTACCAATCATAGCAGTGACGTCAGAGATATAGGTCGGCCCATTCAAGTCGACCGTTGGGACTGCGTTGCCGTTCGTGGCTGGAGCCTCAGGGCTTGGCTTTGGCTTCAAGGCAAGACTGACTCCAAGACCGAAGTAAGCACCGAACGTGTGGATGGCTATGGAACCACCAACATCGGCCGCCTGTAGAATAAATGGTATACTAAACAAGAATTTTTATCTTTATAATATTAGATGTGTTCAAAGAAAGCGGGCTCCACTTTTAAAAACTCTTATGTTTAATTTCGCAACATTTTATTTATTTAGAGAATAGCAAAACTATGAATGTTTCTGTCTCTACATTTGAAATAAGCTTCTTTAAAGCAATGAGCTTTAAAATTATTTCATTTCATGAACTGTAGAGTTAAGTTGTTAAAAATTAAAAGCAGGTTAGTACGAGTATTATTGAATAAGAAATGATATTTGAAATTTTTAGAAATAAACACAATATTCGTACCTATAAAAAACGGACATCAGAAAAAGTTTGACTTCTTATTTCAACCCTTCAAGAAGATTTTTCAATCAATTGATAACTTTTATCCAATAAACATTTTGTATTCAAAATCTATCAAAGTGCCAAACTTATTCATCACTCAAAATTTTACAAAATCCCAACTAAAAGTGATATTAAGTATTGCCTAGGCGCAGACCACCGATTTTTCGTTGGCCGATAGTTTAGTCGGGCAGTTAATCAGTATGGGCATTTATGGCAGTGCGCACATTATGCTGATTTGATGCCGATTATTCATACAAATTAAAATCGGGCCTAACTATCGGCCAACTAAAATTCGGTGGTCTGCACCTAGGCTAAGAGTGATATTAAAATGAAAAATAATGAACCTTAAAGATATCTGCCACGAGCCACAGGTTCAGGCAAGCGACTGCGGTCTCCACGATGGCAATGAAGAGCAGCTGGACTCCGCTGGTCACCCCGAGGAGCGCTCCGAAGGTGATCAGCACTGTCGCCGACATGATGTCCGCCTCTGTAGAAAGTACAAGATATACTCGTGATTCACATTAAATTTCTTAGCTCATCATTATCATCATTTCCCTTCCCTTTTCACCTATTCTATATTGGCCTCAAAGAATGAAAGTAGATATTGTATAAAAATTCTTAAATTATTTACTATCATTTTAATACATCTACACCAAAATAATATGAAAATTCTTAAATTATTTTTACTTTCATTTTAAAAATCAGTTCATTAACTCCTGACGTCAAATCACATCACAACATTGATTTCCAGCCAGCGCCGACGGAAATAAACAAAATGTAATTTAAAAGTAAATAATCAACGCGTATTAAAATTAACAATTTCGTAGTAGTAAGAGTTCGAATAATTTCTTGTTTATTTACTTACCGCAGCGATTATATTAATGATACCTAAGTACTACCCCTGACAATTGCTTCAAAAATTAAACAAACGCGTTCTAAGCACACATTCATAACACGTACAAAACATTATTACGGAGTACCCATTATTATACTTTGGTACCACAGAAGGGGGCACCATGGTTCTGGAGCGGAGGCCGTGTACCAGCGCGAAAACGCAGCGTGGGACGTCCACCCACAAGGTGGACCGACGATATGACGCAGGCCGCTACCAACCGGTCAACATGAAAATCATTGGGGGAGGCTTGTGTTCAGCAGTGGACGTCCAATGGCTGAAGATGATGACTGAGAACTACATGCATAGCGTGTAACTGAGTAGATATCATTGGTTCCCGCTAAAAACCAGCTTCTCGACATGACGTTTGTGTCATGTCGCGATTTTTGCTGAGCGGGCGCTTGTTAAGCATATTTTTATTTTAAGCTAATCATGCCGACTCTTGCCTTGTCCACCGTATTGTACTGAATAAAGACTTTCTTATTCTGATTCTTATTATATCTACGGTTAGTACGGTAGTAGGGCTAAGCTTGGAACTCAAGTCACAGTGGTCTCGAGTTATGTTCTCCGAAGTAGGTACGAGTATAATACGACTGTTACATAACACGGTAAATAACACTGTAACAACACTATAATGTGTCACAGAAACTAAGCTTTGTTTGAAATGGATTACACAACATTGTTTAATCATTCTGATTCTACATCAATATCAATTTAGCGTCAACATATCCGATATTGGATATTTTTGTTTACATGAACTAAATAGAATTGTAAATGCTTTTGGAACGAGATGTTACTGTAATATTTGCACGGAAAAAATGTACTACTTCATTATTCGTTTCGGTTTCTAAAAGTGAGTAAGTTTTTTGAGTGTGGAGATGAATATCCAAAACTTTAATCAACTGAAACATCAAAGGGAAAATACAGATATTATTTTACTAACGAAAAATGTTTGTCTATACGAGTATATATAAAAGTAAGTCGTGTTAGTTACACCACTTATAACTCAAGAACGGTTGAACCGATTTAGCTGAAAATTGTCAGGGAGGTAGTTTAGAGCCAGGAGAAGGACATAGGATACTTTTTATCCCGTTCGAAATAAAAAAAAAGTCTGCTTATTTATTGCCATTAAGGCGGAACAAAGTTCGCCGGGTCAGCTAGTTTATTAATAAAGATCAATTTGACTCCTCCCCTAATGATTTCTAGTTTGATTGGTAGCGGCCTGCTTCTAGCGCCTTCCTGCAACCTTTTTAAGTCATCTGTCCACCTTTTGGCTGCTTGACGCTTGTATCTTTTCTTAGAAGTGTATTAACCAACAAAATAGTAACTAGTTATTAACCACGATATTACGTGGGATATAAATTAAATACTCCTGAAATTAAATTCATTAACCCTGTAAAGTTAATCCTACTAAAATATGAGGGTAAGCTTTCCAGCTTAGCGGCTGAAAGTTGAACAATACTATATTTATTCATTTTGTTGTTTCCTACGAATGTATGGCGGTACTAGTTTTATCCTCCACAATTTTAACAGTATTTTAAAGCTGTGTGGAAAGTTCAGAAAACTAGTGTTTTAGTTTTTTATTTTAATTACTATTAACTTTATTTATCATGCGAGTAAATTTTATTTATTTTTATGAATAAATAACATCAAAGTATCGGCCACTGTTTTTAACTAAAAAGATAAAACACACGTTGCACTAAGCCTAGAATCTATGCTTACGATTGAATCAAGTCTCGATCTTGAGCATCATCTACAATACAGACCACAAAGATGCCACTTAGCAAGTAAAGATTTCTTGATGACCCTGATAATATTATCCTCCATGTGGTAGAAGGACTGGAAAAGCAGTGACCATTGGATGACCAGGGCAGCCAGCAGCCAGTTCAATCCAAGGGCACTGTAGTAGTACTTTAAACTCAAGAACTCTAGCCTTAAAGACGAAAATGGAACTTACCAAGTAAGGCATTCTTAGTGACCCTGATGATATTATCTTCCATATGGTAGAAGTACTGGCACAGCAACGCCTATTGGAAGTACCGGGGCAGCCATCAGCCAGTGAAATCCAAGGGCACTGTAGCACTACTTTAAATTCAAGAACACTGGCCTTAAAGACGAAAATGGAACTTACCAAGTAAGGATTTCTTAGTGACCCTGATGATATTATCTTCCATATGATAGAAAGATTGACACAGCAGTGCCCATTGGATGACCAGGGCAGCCAGCAGCCAGTTGAAGCCAAGGGCACTGTAGCAGTACTTTTTGAGGAAGGTCATTAGAAACCCGAAACCGATGAAGATCATCACGTGGGTGTCTTCGAAACCTGGAAAGAAAAATAGGTTTTATTCTGGAACTTCTGTGACATCAGAAAAGATTAGATTCCTTTGCACTTTCCATAAAAACTGATGTATAGCGATGTTTGTGAATTTTACATTGTTCGATTCTGATCAAATACCTGCCTTGTCTTGCATAAAAAAGAACATCTGGTTAACTTTTTTGAGTAAATGAGTGTGTTCATGATTGCACTTAGAGTTAATAAAAATTATTGTATCTTCAAAATAATTTTAGAAAGTGCCCATTTTCTTGCCTAAATTCAAATAAAACATTTCTATTTCACACATAAAATACATAAATAAATAAGTGAGAGTAATTAGCAAATTTAATCCTACTTTTCAAACACAGCAATAATACCTTTAGACAACGAATACAAAATTAATTACCTTGATGTTACCACTGAATGTAGGCCGTACATTGAGACTATATTCTTCATGTCAAGTGTAAAATAATAATCCCTACAAAATACAGGTTACCATATCGGCAACCTAAAAAGACCTTAAACCGTCAGCCCACCTTAAAAACATGAAAGAATACAACTGTTGGTCTATTTGTACCTATAATATTTAAAGAATTATCCTCCAACTCCTAAGCGTTAAGGAGTTGTACGTACCATGACCAGTTCATCATGATGAGATGATGACTATCTGATGCAAACACTTGAATAACTTTAGAAACTATACTTATGTATAAAATTAAAAGAATCATCCTCCAACTCCTAAGCATTAAGGAGTTTTACTTCTATCATCAGCTCATCAATATGAGATGATGATTTTCAGAAGCAAATACTTGAATAACTTAATAAAACGTTTGAAAAACGATATAAAATTTGAGGGTTGCCCTCGATTTCCCTAGGATCCCATCATCAGATCCTGACTTGGTGACAATGGGACTACCTCAGAAGTGTACCCTATCGAACAAAAAAAGAATTTTGAAAATCGGTCCACAATTGACGGAGTAATCGGTGAACATACATAGAAAAAAAAACATACGTACAGTCGAACATATAACCTCCTCCTTTTTTGAGTCGGTTAATAAATTAACTAATACTTTACTCAAAATATTCCAAAAAGCTCAACGTTCTTAGAACCCGCCACAAAAATATGAATATTACACAGATATGAGTTGTGAATTTTGTACAGCACTTAAAAAATAAACTTCAATATGAATAATTAATTAAACCGCACTCGAGTTTAGAATTCATTACTGAAAACTTTTTAAGTCGTTAATCTCCAAAAATTTTTCAACAAAAAATACAATTTATTCTTCAAACTAGCGACCGCCCGCGACTTCGTACTCGTGGATCCCGTTTTACCCCCTTCATCTATCTTACGCGGTTTAGATTTTTTCATACAAATGTTTTTTCCCGCTAACTCCTGTTCCCGTGGGAATTTTGCAATATCCTGTTGTAACTAAGCTTTAAGTTTACTAAGGTACCTGCATGCCAAATTTCAAGCGTCTAACTTAAGCGGTTTAGATTTTTCTAAATTGTACCAAGTTTCGTTAAAATCCATCGAGTAGATTTTGTTTCTATAAGGAACATAGGTACAGACGGACAGACAGACAGACAGACAGACAAAAATTTTACTGATTGCATTTTTGGCATCAGTATCGATCACAAATCACCCCCTGATAGTTATTTTGAAAATACATAAATTTCATGTACAGAATTGACTTCTCTACAGATTTATTATAAGTATAGATAATAATAAAAATTCCTGTTCACTTTCTGCTGCCTTTGTTCAGTTTTTTGACAAAATTATGCTTTTATAATAACGTAAATGTAAAGACATTATAATCCACGCAAACAATTTTGTAAATATTATGACAAAAAGTCTACTTTGATAGATCGTACTTATCACGGTATCCGTTTCTTTGACTTTTCAATGAAAAGTAGATTTATTCAAATTACAAGATACACAGCTTGATATGAATGTTATTTGGCTGTGTTTATTTAAAAAAATGACAGTTTCTAAGACGGAATGAAGTAAAGTTCCAAGAACAGTAACTTAGTATTCTTAAAACATTTCTCTAAAATCCCGCTTCTTTGACTGTTCTCTTCATACATAGTGACATCAATTTAGAAAGAGCTCTTTATTACATAACCCCGAACACACATACATTATGAATATTACAATCCAGCAGGATAATTGAGTGATATTATTCATCATATTGGATTGCCATAATGGCTGTTTTTTCAGGATGTCAAACGAAATGCCGAAAAGGTCATTGTTTTTCCTCCAAACGGCACTCGAGAGTGTAATTCAAATGAAAACATCGTTCTGTTTTCATATATGTGTTGAGTACGCTATTAGAATTTTCTACGCAGAAATAAACGGTAAATATTTTTATTAAATTTGAGGTCCGAAATGATGGGCCCGAAGCCTACGAGTTTCGTGAATTATGTATTTACCTGGGATAGATAGGTAAGAATAATAGCGTATGTCAGAACACTTGGGCTTGGCCCAATCGTTTATCGAAATTTTATCAATAACGCCGGGGCAACACACATCGCGATAGCATTCGGTCGAAGTCCTTGTGACTGTACAAAAAAGCACTAAGTTATACGCGAATACTTGGCTACGCTCATCGCAATAGCGCGAATCTTTGGTTTTTCGCGATGTGTGTGGTCTAAGCCTAGGCGCAGACCACCGATTTTTAGTTGGCCGATAGCTTAGATTAATAAAACCTAGATAGATAGTCAGTGCATGAAAGGTGAGGCAGTTTTTAGGGAGCCGGCACGGCTCACCCGTAAACGTCACGTCATGAACTGTCAAAGTGAAAAATTGGTAAAAACGTCCGACGAATTTTAATTAATTAAAACGGTTTGTGCTGTGAAAGGGTGTCTAAAATACATTAGAAAAACGAAAGAAAGTGACCAGTGTTACATTTCATAAGTAAGTACTACAATTCGACGCGTATTTTGCTTGAATTTGGCTTTCAAAAATTAAATACGGGAATGATACCAGTAACAAGAAAATTTATTTCCCAATTGTTCGCCGTACAAATACACTTCCTTTTTTATGAAATCGAGACTTTTAAGTCGATTTATCTTATTGTTATTAGGTAGGTACTTTGAATTCAATAAATAAGTAAAATCGCCTTCACTGTCTACACTCCCCAACAAAATTGACACTAATGACATAAGATTTTTGCCTCACTCTTGACGAAGCGTTTGTATGAAGACTATCCATCTAGGTTTTATTAATCTAAGGCCGATAGTTGTATCGGGCTGTTAATCAGTATGGAGATGTATGAAAGTGCGCTCATTACACCGATTTGCTATCGGCCGATTCTTCATACAAATTAAAATTGGGCCCAACTATTGGCCACCTAAAATTTAGTTGGCCAATAATTGGGCCCAATTTATAAACCCTTAACCTAGACGCAGAAACTATTTCTATCGGACTAATGTGAAAGGCGTTTCTTAACTTGGTAGAGGTGCACTGACTTCGATAATATCAATCAATCAATCAATTTATAAAATACATGAGAAATAACGAAATGATTTTTCTACTTTTTAGTGGCCTTTTTTAAATTTTCTTTTATATTTGAACATGGGAAAATGCACGTATTTTTACAGGAATTCAAAGCGCTGACCTACAAAAGAATTATAAAGCACTTTTATAGCTCCCTAAACCATCAACCCGATCCAGGCAGTCACCGCACACGTTCGGAAGGTATTATTTCATTGTTTGCTCGCTTTGGATTCAGTTCGATTGCTTGGAAGCATAGACTTAAATATTTTCGAAGTAGACATTTCAACTTCGAAAATGTTCTCATTAAAATCAAAATCAATCAAAATCAAAAATATTTATTCAGTTTAGACCACAAGTGGCACTTATGAAAAATAAGATTTATTAGGTGTTTGTTTGCTTTTCATATTACTTAAGAACAATCTTTACATACAAGGTGGACCGACGACATCATAAAAGTAGCAGGAAGACGCTGGACGCAGGCCGTTACCAACCGGGCAACATGGAAAGCATTGGGGGAGGCCTATGTTCAGCAGTGGACGTCCTATGGCTGTGATGATGATGATGATGATCTTTACATAGCATAAAACAAAGTCGCTCTATCTGTACGCTTAGACCTTTTAAACTTACGCAAAATAGTTTAATCCAGTGTTTATCAAGTCAATTCGTTAAGGTTCTGTATGAATTGGTAAAAATATTAACATAAAGCCATAATAGGTTCACATACTGCAAAAAGACAGTGAACTAAACTATAGAATGGGAGTTCTAAAATCCACCTACGTCTATGGCAGAAAGCAGTGCGATTCCAATACTTCCAATATTTCTCGAACTGCTGTAAAATCAATGTTCTCCGTTCCATTATCGTTATATTTCGTTTGTGGATATTTATTTTGTCTTTAACCGCTTTGTGATAGTCATCTGGTTTATGGGATAGTTTAGTTAGTTTTGCTGTAAAATAGCACTTATTGCTAGCTAAATAAGATACTACAATTTATCTTTATGTGCTGTCATCCGTACAAAGCCGGCGGTTGCGGGTTTGAACCCTGGGCTTTAATTTAAGCCGACGGTTTTATAAGACTTAGGTCTACGATTATCCTGACTGATGTATGAAAACAAAGCTCATAACTACTGAGACTAGAAAGCAGAGGTATTACACAATATTATAAGACAAAATTTATTAGTAACTAGAGAATCTTATATATAAAACTCATAAAACTAATTTATTTTTGCAAATAGGCTTTTAAAAAGCACTTTTACACGTCCCAATATTAACCCTACCATGGCACTAACACCCGTATTCACAAACGATGCTTGCTTAAGTGAAGCAGCAAATCGAACGCACAGCGTTGAATAGAGCTCTGTGATTGATTCGTGTCTTACCCTGTGCGTCCACGCGCACTGTCAGACCTCATAGTAATGTTTGTGTAGCATAGTTCACTTTATTATTTTTCTTGTGCAAGCTTCTTTTTTCATTATTTATTTCAACGTATAGTCTTTTCAAGGCACGAACAGGCGAACTTGATGTCATAAGACATTCTCTAGTAATTTCCTTTACTTTACATTTAAGGTAAACTTCTCTCAGTTATATTGATAACACTCAATACAAAAATTAAAAGGATTTTATACTTCCTTCTCTGAAGAGCTTAAAGGTAAAATATTTTAGCCATACACGTTCAGAGTATGTGAGTGAAACGAACCTAATCCACAAATGTGTACCTAAGTATTTTCCTGGGTAATCTTTTTCCTATGTTCCCTGAGTGATTGATTCTCGAGTTTTTCCCGCCCAGATGCGGAAAATTTGTCAAGCGTCACAAGTCAAGTGACTTGGCCGTATATGGTTTTGACGCTATATTATTTAACAACACTTTTAGGCTGGGTTGCACCATCTTACTTCAACTTTGACCTGTACGTCAAAAATCTGTCAAACTCTATACAAAAAACACCGGTTATCGTTATAGTTACCGTCAAAGTTAGGTGGTGCAACCCAGCCTTACTATGCCGTAGGGATTATAAAGCTTTTCTAGATAAGCAAAGCAAGGTCATTTGGACAACTGTAAATAAAAATAAGAACATTTACAACATAATACAGTGTTCGGTAGCCGCTAAGATTTTGCTTTTTTATAATATTAGCAATTTGTCAATACAAATTACTAATAAGTAATCCCGCTAACCCCTCCTGGTAAGCTAAATATGCTTGTTATGATTAGGTTGACCATAATAGTCGAGTCGTGGGGATTGCATTCATACATATCTAAAAAAATGATTTATACACATATTTTATAACAAAAACATAAAATTATAATTACTCGTTTATTACATTACAACAGCTTACTTAGATTTTTTTATCCACCTCGAGGAAGCTCTTGGCCTGTATCTTACCTGATGGTAAGTGATGATCAGGCCGAAGGTGGAAGCGAGCTACACCCGGAATCCTCAACCACGGTGGAACTGGCTATCTTACCTCTAACTGCCGGAACGCAACAATGCTGTTAACATTGTTGTTATGGTAACAGACTTAGGTAAGATGGTGGTAGCTAGCCAGGCGGACTTAGAACAAGCCCTACGAACAACCAAACCGAACAGAAAAATCTGCCCCCACTGGGAATCGAACCCGGGACCTCTGCGTCTGAAGCAGGTGGTCTTACCACTAGACCACAGATATCTGTATTAAAATTGGAAACTTCACACAAACAATTAAAAATACTTCCACTATAAGTTTCTTAAATTTTTCACAAAAACTGGCACTTATGAATTCCATAATTAATTATCTCCGCCAGAATACTTAAAATTAATAACGCCGTTCAATACTCTCAGAAAAATGTCTAGCAAGTTTGGAAGTAATTAAGAAGTACAGTATTAGTTCGCGTTTGACTTTCTATTCGTTAAGACCGTGGATTTACTGATACACGCGATATTAAATTGTTTAGGTGAATTTGAACTCAAAGAACTCTATTAGGTAAAGTCAAAGTTCGTATTGTACAAATAAAAAATTCTTATTCTCTCTCTCCCCTTGCTAGAGATTACTTTATTGGAGACTAGCGCACAGTCTTTTATTTTGGCTTAGAAGCGGACATCCCTGTTTTATTAATTCAATCGGTAGATATTACTATTATCTATGTATAAAATGGATGAAGGAACTAGTAGTTGTATTTGCTTAGTTTCGAAGAAATATTCAATATTGTGATTTTATAAAAAAAAAAAAAAAGTTTTAGAAGCATATTTTCTAAAAAAAATACATTAAGTCAGAATTTTGTAAATAAATTTACCTATCACTATAACGTCTACCTTTATGCAAAAATAAATGGTTATTGCTGCAGTAATTTAGGAGTTATTTAATAATTAATGATTTTCAGAAAACATTTTTTTCTCCGTTGTCCTAGAAAATTGGCAGTTATATTTACTTTATATTGATGCATGATATGATGCTTCTAAAACTGTTTTTTTTATAAAATCACAAAATCGAATATTTCTTCGAAACTAAACAAATACAACTACTAGTTCCTTCATCAATTTTATACATAATACTTAGTAATATCTAACGATTGAATTAATAAAACAGGGATGTCCGCTTCTAAGCCAAAATAAAACACTGTGTAGCGGCCGCCCGCGACTTCGTACGCGTGGACCTCGTTTTACCCCAGTTAGATAATCATGTTGATAGATGGCGTTTCACGGCTTATTTATGAACGTCAAAAACAGTAGTTTGTCCAGCGCTGTAGATTTTAACCAATGACGATAGATGTCGCTTTTTAGACACGTCTTATTTATTTATTGAAATTTATTTGTCACATATCGTCATAAATTATAGCCTGTATGTTAATCTGGGTTATAAACAATAATACTGTAAAGTTTCAACAAAATCCTTACAGTAGTTTTTGCGTGAAAGAGTAACAAACATCCAGACATCCAGACATCCAAACTTTTGCCTTTATAATATAATAATAAGGGCAGCTTTGTGGCGAGCTGTTGGTGAGTAGCGACACCACGGGGCCAGTTGTTAATCCGAGTGCTCCCGAGAGTCGGTCAAGACCTTCGTCTTCGGCTTGCCGAAGTGGAATCCGAGAGGGTCTGCAGGACTCTCACCTCTGGCTTGCCTTAACCGGCCGGCCAGAGTGGAGTCGCTAGAGCTATATGCTCCAGGGGTGGAAGTGTTAAAGGGCATAACGCCGCGAGTAACCTCGGAGAAAGCGCAGCACACCTCTCTACACCCCTGAGCTGGCAGACGCCAATGTTGCCCCTCAGTCCGGTCTATACGACCCATGACGCCAGGTGGGGCCCATTTAGTCGCTGGCTAGTCACCGCCTGCCATTTTTTCAGTCAGAGACTATGAACCAGGCAGGTGTCCCGTAGTCTCCATCCATAGCCCAGTAACCAGTCCCTCCATCCTTCATCCATAACCCTAGTCCATTCTCCAATAACTGCAATAGCACCTGTGCACAAGCTGGGGATGGTCTCTGGCTACATCCCATGATATAGTCAGAGACTAGATCCAGCATGTGCACCACTTTCACTTTTGTCGATTATTTTGCGCTTAAAACGGCCTCTACGTGTTGGATCTGTATCCCCACGCAAGCCTTATAAAGGACCGGGCCACTTTTGACCCGTGAGCTCCAAAGCGTACAAACATAATAATAATAATAATAATAAATCTTTGGACAATTTCACACAGCGCCAGCTAGCCCCAAAGTAAGCAACTTAATGCTTGTGTTATGGGTGCTAGCTTAACGGATTAGTATTAGTAGGATTAGTAGGAAGTAGGATTACTTCATACCTGTACTACTTCATTCATGATGACAGTAAAAAAGCTGACTTCATTCATCTTTTCTTTGTCTCTTCTATGTTAAAACATACATAATTAACTTCCGAACTTTAAATCTCTAACTATGTAAAGACATATTTTTAACACATTGTCCATTTCTTTTTTGTTCAGCGTAATTTTTTCATTAACGATATTGTATTTTATTGTATTTTAATAATGTCACTGTATTTACTAAGCATCGATTCACATGATTAATCAACTGATGAAATTTGATTCCAAACGCCCACTCATATTAGATACCTAGAAAAGATCTACAAAAGAAGGCATTAGTATTATTTTCATATGTACTGAGCCCAATCATGCGTAGTCCCATCATTTCTAATATGCCGACTCCTTATCCGACATCTTTTCTTATTAAGATTATACTAATGCACGGAGTTGTGGTTAATTCGACTGTACTGATCAGAAATATCTGTAATCGGATCATTATTTCGTTCATTTAATAATGTGGATTGATGAAATTACTTTGTGTGATCAAAAGAGATATATCCTGTAATAATGGCGATTGTTCTGGGTAAGCCTGGTAAAGAGCAATGAGAACAGCCACGACAAATCAATCAAATGGAATATACGAAATTATCAGCTGCATGCAGTCCGTGAGATTTGATGTATATTTTGTATTTTATTGTAGTTTTGAACGTGATTGTCTGAAGAAAGTTTGTAACAAGAATTGTAATAACCGACTTTATTAAAATCAGGCTATCAATTGGACTCGTACCATTTAAAAAATAATAATAAGTTAAATTGAATGAAAAAATGAAAATGAAAATATTTATTGCCAGATCAAGTAGTACAAATTAAAAAGACAGACCTCCACACTAGGCATTGCCTGTCCTGTGGAGGAAGGAATCACGATTTACAAGTAGTATTAGTACGGCTAAGCAGAAGTGCAATATAAGGATAAATCAAAAGATAGGAAAGGGCATTAGGAATGAGTTTTGAGTGTGTGCATATAATGTGTTTGTGTGTAAAAGTGTAGATGTGTTGTGTGTGAGGTAAATTAGTTCTGCAAATAATTTTCCTTAAACAGGACTCTTGTTTGTGACTTGAATTTTATAACACCTTTGTATAACAACAAGGTGCAATAATTTAATAAGAGTAGTACTAGCTCCTAACTAATTTTATACCTATTCCTCTTAATCCTATGATGATGATGCACCTGATGTCATGCCCTGAGTGCCCAAGCAACTGCACTCAGGAGGATTTGATGAGTGCTACTGACAACGCCACTCTTGTGGCGGAGTTTTGGGCTGACACTGTGTAGGTTTGTTGTCGACACGAAAAGAAGAAGAATCCTATGATGCCATGGTTTTGCCATGGTATTTTAGTAATGGCATGGCTGTTATATTTGGGCAGTGGCTTGAGCCTCGATAACAATGAAGCTCAATATGTCTGGCTTCCCCAGTGCATGGGTATTTATTCCTAAGGTACATGTCTTTGTTTCGGTTATTATCTCTGCGCTTTGATCCCTTTGTTGTGAAATCAAACGTTTTTAGTGCATATTGGATTGACTTGGCTCGATAAGCATTTTTAACTGAGCCTGTTTGATGATTGGGTTATCAGGAAATACATTGAGTACAAATGAGTGCTTGCGACTTTATAACTGAGTGTATAAATAATCGTTTAGGATTTATTTTGAGCTTTTCGTTCGTTAGTTCGTTTCAGCCGAATGACGTCCACAGCAGCTGGACAACGCGCCTCCCCCCAAGAATTTCCACAAAGACCGTTCCTGCACCGCCCGCATCCAGGCACCTCCCACGACCTTCACCAGATCGTTGGTCCACCTAGTTTTTGAGCTGTATCCTTTCATTTTCAATTAACTCAATGTAGCACGTAAAGAAGTATTCTATATTTGAATTGTTTGTCAAGACCTACAATCAATATTTTTTGAAGCATATGAACTTTAACATTTGATCTACCAACCTTCGGCAGATCCGGAACGACAGTCCAGCACCTACACCATTGGATTATATCGATTTAAAACTCAGATGATAATCCGATCAAAATTTAGGTCAACCATACTTGGTGAAACTATTAACGTTATGTACGGTGAAACTATCTAATGATATGAATTAACGGCGATGCAGGTCACTAACAAATTTAGCAATTAATGCGACTTCGCCTGACCCATTTAATCATCCACCAGGACCGTGTTATGCTGGACTAAAATGAATTTTGGTTCTAAGTTAACATTTCTGTATGAGTACCTAAATACGTAACTCACTAATACTTATTTCTGCTTATGGCACGGCATAGACCGACGACCTCATAAAGGTTGGTGATCATGATTCTTTAAATTTACTTGATAAGAGTAAAATTCACATGAGAAACCTTGTGGAATTCCCTACACAAACTTTCATCCTATATTTCAAGAGAAGAGAAAAATAAATAAAAAATCAAAGAGTTGTTAGTACCGGTAGATCAAGCTATCTAATTTAACTCTATACCAAAATTGCCCAAAATTAGTTCAGTTGGCTTGTAACACAAAAACTCATCAAGGAAAACAAACAGAATTACTGTCGCAGTTATTTGTATAGGTTATTTGGTAAACTAGTTCACGGTCCAATGCTTTTTCGATACCAAGAAAATTCGCGAAGTAGTGACTAGCAAATGAGAGTGCAGCCATAAAGAGGGCTCAACCGAGTTCCATTTTACGGCAAAGGGTCGCGAAACTTGGCCCCTTTTTATATGAAAAGTTTTTAAGGCGATTTTATTGTGATAGTGGCGGAGTACAGTCGCTAGCGAGCAGTAGAGTCACCCTACAATTAAATGACAGGAAGACTTTGAACCTTATACCACAGGCTTAAAGTGTACAATTCATTGGGCTTATTTGCCAGTTCTGCTCAAGTTTACATAAGCGTAAGTTTAGAATACTGGAGTTTAACATTCCCAGAAAGATGTTTTCTAATGGTGCGACGTTATGTAAATGTCATTTTCATTGTTTTTAGTGTTCTACTCCCAAATAAAACCGACTATATCAATCTGTCTAATGTCTTGGTGATCCAGTGCTAAGACAACTGTACCTACTGTCAAAGACCATCAGATTATAGCACACCTGACATTTATGACATAACAGCCCATAATATCTTGACGTGCTTTCATCCGTTACCAAATAGCAAAGCCACTTTTACTGGGAAAATATTATATAAAAGAATTTTATTAATATAAAAGAGTACTTGCGGCCTACACGGAATTCTATTCTTAGCCTGTAAAGATTTGGTTATTCACAAACTTCCTCCTAAAACTTCTGAATTAATCCCGAACTTACAATCATTCAGTACCAATTGACATTTCACTACCAAAATATAATATTCCATTAACCAATTATTGCAAAAACTTAATAAAGAAGACTCAAATATAAATTCCTATAGCAATCGACATAGAAGGGTTTCAGCCACGAATTAGATTAAAATAAAAAAATTCTGAAAAGCTTCTTTATTTCAACTACATATTTAGAGTTGGTCACTTCATTCTTAGATGTAAGTCTTCCAAAAAGTGGCACCTTTTCCCCTCTATATTATATGGTATAATTGAAGTCGTCGGTCCATCGAGCTGGAAAGTTTCCTAGGAGACATTTCACTCTAAGCCTGATTTCCTCCAACTATAATTCCTGCATTCTTGGACTATATCTGTCACAGTAAAATTGTGAATTCTATCAGATTATAATCTGACGTAGTTACATTAGAAACTTAACATAAGCCTCTGTTAGTTTTACAGTCTCACGCGTTTTATCATAAACGACGAGGTTCACAATTTCACTTTGACATTTATCCATTACTTTATTCCTCTGCCGAATGCTCTCATCCATTTAGATAGAAAGAAGATAGAAAAACTTTATCGACACAGACAACATTTGATACCATTACTGCTTTAACTTCAAAAAATCCATACACAACGCTGAACATTAATTTAGGTTAGTAATAATTCGAGTTTCCGTACCGCAACGTTATTACAACGTCCAACAAGAAAGTTGGTCTAATCCGGGCCGTGAATCGGGAGCTAGTTAAATAACTCCCGAGCCCTTTGTGATAAAAGGCACTGAAATTTTTCCCGCGAGACGCGTGTATTACCATACTGAGCAGTCAAACCAAGGTTTAGATTAGCTTGGAAATTACGTTACAGAAATAAAACGGAGGGAGAAGGTCTGCTAAGCTTTTTAAAAGTCCGGTTAACCCTGCCAGCTTAGCCAATACTAGTTTTCTTGTGTTAGGAGTAGGTTCACCACAATAGTCCAGTAAGGACGACGGATTTTCAGCTACCGACCCTCAATATTCATATTATTTATGTCCACTATGTGACATTGTCATTGGTTTGCCACAGAAAGTAGGTATTATAACAAATAAAATAAAAATTGTAACATGAAATTTTATATCTCCAATCGAATAATTTTATGATAAAAGTCATCATTTATTTTGACGACTACATTATTCGAAAAAAGCGCGTGGTTACTATTATAGTTTAGCTTTAGTAATACTTTAATAGCGCTTTAAAAAAATAGAACGAACCCACTGTTTAACCCATGGTCACATTGTCTTTGAAATAAACTTATTTTAGGTGAAAGGTCAGGCTAGTTTGTCTTGTTTATTAGACCGTTTAGGTGAAAGTGTGGACGTCATTATTAACGTACCTAACGTGCAAAAGGCTTGACTGAAACTTTCTGTGAATTTTATCATTTTGATCATTGAATACTATGGGACCGATTGGCAAATGATAATCCTACTTCAATATTAATAATAATATTAACATCAGTAGTAAATTAACTGATTTGAAATAATTTTTGACGTATTGGTTGGTCTCGTATTTATTTTATCTCCAAAATATTTTATCCAGTTATTTTACTTCAATACAATGATCGCAAATACACTGGAATCAGAAATATTAACTTAACATAAATACACAAAATATAATATTTCTAATAAGCTCCAATGAATACTTTTCATGTGAATTGTCTCTCAATAATTAAATTATTTAAAGTAAAGTATTTTTGGCTTTCTTTTTAAATATAATTATGACCTTGCGTGGCTTCTAAATAATTCTTGTATTTGAGGTGGAATATACTCTTTCATTTTCATTCACTCTGAGATGTCTGACATCGCTCAACTGTATTTTTATGCTCTTACGGAGAATTGTAGCTTGAAAGGTTTCTATTCTCTAACAACTCGTCAAAATTAAAACCAGTGTACCTACCATGAGTTTACGTTAGGTGTGCTCGCTAGCGAGTACGTCAAAAATCTCTATGAATATTTTGTTTCTTGAAAGTAGCCGCTAGGGGCGCTGCACAATATGTCATACAATTAATGTCATTTTTTTACGCAGTCGCTAGCGAGCACACCTAACGTAAACTCATGGTAGGCACACTGTAGTGCACAAACAAATTATTGAAAAATACAATAAACAAATTAAATTCGGGCGCTATACAGTGTTGTTCAGTTGTTTTTGTTTTCCATTTTTAACTGATGATTGATAGATTTGTTTACAGAGCAACTTCGGTTATTGTTTAAAAATCTAACAGTGGGTGTAAAATGGCGATAATGTATTTTCATATCTGGTTCATAATAATGACAGAAAAAAATATCATCCAGATCAATCAGTCTCCATTTTTTAGTCACTTAATTACTGTAGGAGGACAAACCTCTCTTATTTACTAAAGACAAAAAGGATGGCTTGGCATACATTCTCCACGCTGGGCAAACGAGTTCGTTCGTTCTTTCGATCGTTTCAGCCAAATGTAGTCCACTGCTGGACAAAGGCCTCCTCCAAGGTTTTCCACAATGAACGGTCCTGCACTGCCCGCGTCCAGGCTCTTCCCGCGACAAGGCAACGCGAGGGCAAACAAATTAAAGAGACCTAATATCTAGATATTGTATGTTTCATAAAGATGTAAGTATACCGGGAATTCCAAAACTTTGAAGCCTCTCCTCATAATCATACATTCGTGCCTATTTTAATTAAGATAAAAGTTCTGCATCCTCCTTAATTTCTGGCTCAGTTAATAAAACAGTTACTGCACGTAGTATTTATCTGCATTCCACACACTCCACTCTCAACGCTCTTCAATGAGTGTCAATTAAAACAACACAGCTTAAATAACGATTAAGAAATTATGTCACTCATATTGTGCTTGTGGTTGTGGCAATTTATGGACATTAAGATCCTTAATCCCACGTTCATAATTGTTGCGAATATTATAACTGTTTTGACCAGTGAAAACCTGTTGAATGATATTGCTTGTATAAAACAAAACGAAGCCTAATTGGACTAACTTCATGGCAAGATGTTATTTAAATTCGTTACAGGACAGGGCTATAATTTTTAGCGTAGCTATTCATCTATTGAACACCCATGAGTGTCTTTCAAGTTAACGTTATTATAATAAATACCAAAATAATCGTCTAAAGGTCGGACAAACCAACGCGATCACACGCGATCAGCCGGCGTGCAGCGATGGCGATCAATGCATTTAAGTCTGGTCGCCATCGCTGCACGCCGGCTGATCGCGTGTGATCGCGTTGGTTTGGCCGGCCCTTAAGTCTGGTCGCCATCGCTGCACGCCGGCTGATCGCGTGTGATCGCGTTAGTTTGGCCGAACCTTAACACGGCAGTACTTATTCACTTAATTTTTCAGTTTCTTTATTCTAAATGAAGGTCGCGTGGGCAGGCCTTCCACTAGGTGGACCGACGATCTGGTGAAGGTCGCGGGAAGAGCCTGGATGCGGGCAGCGCAGGACCGGTCGTTGGGGAGATCTTTGGGGAGGCCTTTGTCCAGCAGTGGACGTCTTTTGGTTGAAACGAACCAATCAATCTAAGATTTTTCATTATCGACGAATTCCATCACATCTACAGTTACAGTTTCTGCAATTCTGCAGTAGTAATTATATAAGGCTACGTTAATCCGAGCGCCAGTGGACACATCGAACGCAATTCCATTTCGTATTGCCCTGTCAGGCGCACGTCTTAGGTGTCGGGTTCGGCACCGATGACGCGCCAGGGGTGGCCCGGTGAGATTTCAGTTTGTTAATCTAGCTATATACCAGTAGAGCAGAATGTTTGAATTATAATACACCTTCTAACTGTGTAGCAGAGTTGAATATGAACACTATTCATTGAACAGATCCTCTCTTTTCGTGGATTAATGTAAAAGATGACTAAGGGACAAATATTCAACATTGTGGGGAGTGTACGTCAAATTTTCCATTTGCCTCTAATAAATAATATTAGAAAGGGTCGTGCTTCTACATTGAACTAAATGATCTGATAACCTTTTAGTATTTTGCCTTGACTTTACGTTTTGGCGTTTCATACTCCAAGAGTCGTTCTCCAAATATTGCCAGATTTTTCTTGTTCTAAAAAAGGCTAAAGGCATGGAATAATGAACTTTAACTCATTTTTGTTTACTTTTTAGTATTATCTCAAAGTAAGTAAGTTTTAGGCTGAGTTGCACTACCTAACTATGACCGTAACACGATTTTCGGTGTTTTTGTACAGTGTGGCAGATTTTTGGCGTTTATCAAAGTTAAATTAAGATGGTGCAAACCCAGCCTTAATAGCTTAGGACAGTAGTCTTCCAATAGATAATCAACAAAGATGTGTGCTGTTCAAACCAATGATAAGTAGGTCCTCAACATTACTCCTGTTTCGTTAATGAGTGTTTAGTCTGTGCCAAGTGGCGTGTTTGGATTCGCGAGCTGATGTTAGCAATCCATTGACACAATGTTTACTGTTGGATTGTCGTGGGACATCGTACAGTCAACAGCATGTCAAACTAACAGGTTAAAATGTAAAGTAGTTAACAACTCAGATGATTGGTCCCCATAGCACGTGAATAAAGTTTTTTTAATGTATAACAAGGCAGGCACACACGGCCACACTGTTAACTATCCATTTCCGTTTTTGCTCTCGCTCTAATCAAATGGTGATTCTTTGCGATAGAACGAGACGACATGACATGACAGGCAATGGATAGTTAACACTGTGGCCGATGGTACTTATTTGACCCCAATCGCACCTGGTGTTAAGTGAAATGTTTTTACTCTTGTGCCCATAGCAAATCCTTACTGTCCGTCCGTAGTGTATTTATTTTATTAAAGGTCACATTTATTAATTATGTTTGTCACTGTCATCTGCTTTGCCCTGGAGAGAAGTCGATCCTAAAACATAGACTCCTCCTTACTCTTCTGATTAGATTTGTCTCCTATCTTACACCCGTATTCACATACGATGCTTGCTTGTGAAAGTAGCAAATCGAACGCACAGCGTTGAATAGAGCTCTGTGGTTGGTTAATGTTTGACCCTGTGCGTCCACGCGCACTGTGAGACCTCATAGCTATGTTTGTTAATACGGGCGTTATTCTTCTGATTAATATTGTTGCGGGTGCAATGAGATGAGATTCTAACTTTCCCCGGACAGAATTGGCCTTGGCCACGGATTGGGACTTGGCGGTGAAACTGTTGAGTCTGGCTACACAGGAGTTGCAGGAACATAAGGTGGAAAATAGTCCTATTTTAATACATTTTTGTAGCAAAATAACATATATTTTTTTCTTGATGTGCTGTCTGTATATTACAAAGAAATGTATCACAATATTGACCACTATCACGTCTTGTACTGTGTAATATGAGATTAAGGCCCAGTTTTTTATCTGTATTTAAAATAACCAAAGAAATGTCAAATTTTGATACTAATGGTTGAATATTAACAAAATTTATATATTGAAGAAGTAAGTCTGGATCCTTCTAAAGACACATTTTCGGAGTAAAAACCTTTCCTTTAATGAAATTAAGTTTAGAATTAAGCTTTTAAATGGTGCCAATATTGGTAGGAAGTGCTTGTCGCGGGTGATGCAATTTATTTGATGTCGAGTGTAGTTAAAAATTTGGAAAAAGTTCAGCTAACCCTCGTTCGAAAAACGCATTTTGCTGATACTTAACCACTTGTCATAATTTAGTACTTAAATTTGACTCTTGGTTATTTTAAATAAGGATCAAGAAACTGGGCCTAAGCAAATAACCAAGTAATGGATCACGTGTTAAGCCTTCCGAGATTTCCTCAATCTCCTGGAACTATCAAAATGAATAATTTTACTCACTTTATACAATTTGGAATCCGGGAATTCGCTGAAAAAGGGTCATTCGTTGAACTTGGGTTGATACTCGTTGAAAATTAATATTCAACGAAATTTAAAAAACAATTTTATATTCTACATTAAAAGAGGGCTCTTTGTTTACGTGTTTAAGATTGTTTTTAAAGAAATTCCTAATCCTTAGTATTTCATTTGTTTGTCAATCATCTGTCATTGGGTCATGATAATAATATGCATGCAGAAATCTATTGACAGAGACGTGAGACGATGTTGTCTAAAACGCTTCAATTTTCTGAACCATCCCTATAATACAATCAAATTAAAATTAAAATCAACTACTCGCTACAAATAGAGTTTTCCATTTAAGGCCTCCGTAAAGTAAGGTTTAATTACCATCATCATTATGTCATTAGGTCCACTGCAGGAACTCGACCCTTCTAATATACTAGAGCATATAGAGGACTTAGCCTACTTTATCGACGCTGACCAGACGGGTTGGGATATTTACTACATAACCATTATTTCGTGGAGTTATTAAAAGCTCTAATCATTGAACGGTAGGTATAATAATATCTACTTACAGTCGTGATTTACATACGAGACACAACATCGT
This sequence comes from Ostrinia nubilalis, assembly GCF_963855985.1. Lineage (NCBI taxonomy): Eukaryota > Metazoa > Arthropoda > Insecta > Lepidoptera > Crambidae > Ostrinia > Ostrinia nubilalis. Next base: position 2,960,963 of record NC_087101.1, read on the forward strand.
ATGTACATCTAACAATTTTATGCAGTACTAGATATCTATATTTATAAAAGCGAAAGGTCACTCACTCATCACGAAATCTCAGAAACTGCAAGTGCTAGGAGTCTCAAATTTTGCATGAGTGTTCCTTTTAGAACGTAGGTGCTCACTAAGAACGGATTTTACGAAACTCTACCTCTAAGGGGGTAAAACGGGATCCACGCGTACGAAGTCGCGAGCGACCGCTAGTTTATTATATCGACGGCAGAAAGCGATTTTGTCGTATCTCAAAAAGTCCGATTTTACACCAGAGCAAAAAAACTATTTCAAAAATTCATAAATCTTAAATTAAGAAAGTTAGAAAGCTGAAATTTTACATGTTTTTTCTACTAATTAAACTTTATTTAATAAAGGTGATTTGAATATTCTAGAGTTACTACTTCATTGACTTTTGACTAGTTACAGCAATTGATTTTTTAATATCGAGCTGCAGAAATGTTGTATCAGGAAGGTAAAATGTATGGCTTATTTAAGTTGACTTCAGTTCCCAGGCAGCGGATCTGCTGTATCTCAAAGAAACGATAAACTCTACAGGGCTATTTAGCTGTATGGACCTTTTAATGAAATAACTTTCTACATTTGAAATGTTTTATATACAATAAGAGTCAGAGATGTGAAAACAATAAAATACTGTATCTTTTTCTTAACTGTTTTATTTAAATTTTAAGAATGTAATGGCACAAAAAAATCAGTCTGTTTTTTAATTATAATAATCAGTCCGACAAAAATATTCTTCTTTATTAGTTTATCTCTCTTCTTCATTAATTTTAAGAAGCATACACTTTCTCTTTAAAAGTTTAACAATCAGCCTGCCATAGTTTTTCTTCTTCATTAGTTTCAACAATCAATCTGCTAAATTCAGTATTAGTTTTTAAACTAAATAAAAATAATCATCATGTTACTTTTCCTTCTTTGTTCATTAGTTACATAAATCAGTCTGCTATACTCTCTCTTTATTGCTTGCAACAATCACTTACTTATACTTTGTCCTGAGGTTTGCCACTTATTATTTTTAAACACGTAAACAACAAGTGCCGTGTGGGGGGACGGCCATAAAAAATACTCTTCCCCACCGCCAACAGGAGGCGTGTCGTAATAGGCGACAAAATCCCTGCAGCACCGGACGGGCAGCAGCGTCTGCGTGCGAAATCTCACAAAAAAAAACTGCGATCGCTAACCCGCCTGCCAAGCGTGGCGATTAAGGCAAAATCCCCTCATGAAGAGACACAAAAAAACACGGCCCCTAGTCCCCGGCGGCCCCACTATCCCGGGCCACGGTAGCGGTCACGGTAACGGTGGGGCGAGAGGTGCTAAGAATCACCGGGTACCGACAGGCTACCAACCCCGACGACCTCTGGCCCTGGCAACATCTAACACTCACACGCTGCGGACTGACGTGAGGCTCACCGAACTCGAGGAAGAACTGAGCAGGTTGCGGTGGGATATCGTAGGATTATGCGAAGTCCAAAGAGAGGGGGAGGACACCATAATCCTGAAATCCGGAAACCTGCTCTATTTCCGGGAGGGCGACCAACAGTCCCAGAGTGGTGTCGGGTTTATCGTCCACAAGTCCCTTGTCAACAACGTGGTCCAGATCGAGAGTATTTCGGCGAGGGTAGTGTACCTTATACTCAGAATCACCAAACGGTATTCGCTGAAGGTCATACAGGTATACGCACCGACCACGGAACACCCCGACGACGAAGTGGAGACTATATGTACTCGTATATGAGGATATTTCCAGAGCCATACATAGCTCCCGGTCCCATTTTACCGTTGTGAAGCTCGAGAGGCGTCGACTGATGAAGTCTACGCTTCGCCCAGCGCCCATCCAACTCCAAAACCCCGAAACCTTTCAGCTCGAGTTGCAAAATCGTTTCGAATGCCTGGGAGACTGCGAAATTGTGGACGAATACAATGACAGGTTCGTGGAAATTGTCCACACGACTGGGTCTAAGTTCTTTAAAACCCGTCGTTCAAAAGAAACCAAAAAGATCTCTGACCTCACCAATAAACTTATAGAAGAGAGACGAAACTTGGTTCTGCAGTCCTCTGAAGATGCTGCTCAGTATCGGCGTCTTAACAAACAGATCTCCAAGTCTTTGACGCGCGACCTACGCCAATTTAATACAGATCGTAAAAGAGGCGATTGAGTGTAACAAAGGCTCTAAAGTGTTCGCAAGGGATCTGTCTGTTGGCCAAAGTCAACTGACCAAGCTGAAGATCGAGGATGGCAGAGACATCTCGTCGGGGCCTGAGTTATTGGAAGAAATTGAGAAGTTCTACGGACAATAAAATTATACACGAGTGTACTTTCCAAATCTAGCTGAAGACCCAAAAGCTAGATTGACCCGACACTACATCGAAGATATCCCGGACGTCAGTCTGTACGAGATTAGAAAGGCTCTCAAACTGCTGAAAAACAACAAGGCACCGGGTGATGATGGAATCGCGGCTGAGCTTCTGAAAGCAGGCGGAACGCCGGTACTAAAGGCTCTTCAGAGGCTGTTCGATTCCGTCATACTTGAGGGAAAAACGCCTACGGCATGGCACAGAAGTGTGGTGAAAACCTTGTTGAAAAATTTATAGACCCATCTCACTTCTGAGCCATGTCTACAAGCTGTTTTCGAGAGTCATCACGAATCGTCTCGCACGCAGGCTCGACGACTTCCAGCCTCCCGAACAAGCCGGTTTCCGAAAAGGCTTTAGTACCAGATACCACATACATACGCTACGGCAGATTATAATCAGCCACTTAGGCGTTTGTGGACTATGAAAAAGCCTTCGACTGACCTGGGCAGTGCTACAGTCTCTCCAACGGTGCCAAATTGACTATAGATACATCGAAGTGCTGAAGGGCTTGTACGAAAACGCCACAATGTCGGTCCGCCTCCAGGATCAGAACTCGAAACTTATCCAGTTGCAGCGAGGAGTGAGACAGGGAGATGTCATATCTCCGAAACTGTTCACCACCGCCCTGGAAGATGTTTTCAAGCTTCTGGACTGGAGCGGATTCGGCATAAATATCAACGGCGAGTATATCACCCACCTTCGTTTCGCGGACGATATCGTAGTCATAGCTGAGACCGTGGAGGACCTAAACACAATGCTCGATGGCCTCAGTAGAGCCTCTCAACAAGTGGGTCTTAAAATGAACATGGACAAGACAAAAATCATTTCAAATGCCCGTGTTGTACCCACTCCTCTGAAGGTTGGAGACACTACACTCGAAGTTGTTGACAATTATGTATAACTGGGACAAACAGTCCAGTTAGGTAGAGCCAACTTCGAGAAAGAGGTCAATCGTCGAATCCAACTCGGCTGGGCAGCGCGGCAACGTTCGGGAAGCTTCGCGAAATTCTCTCGTCCGAAACACCGCAGTTTCTCAAGTCAAAAGTATTTGACCAATGTGTGCTGCCACTAGTTGCCAGTGATGGTATACGGATCTGAGACGTGGTCGCTTACTATGGGCTTCATAAGAAGGCTCAAAGTCACCCATAGAGCGATGGAGCGTGCTATGCTTGGAGTTTCCCTGCGTGATCGAATCAGAAATGAGGAGATCCGTAGGAGAACCAGAGTGACTGACATAGCCCGCAGAATCGCTAAAATGAAGTGGCAGTGTGCGGGGCACATAGCTCGAAGAGCTGATGGCCGCTGGGGCAGGAAAGTTCTGGAGTGGCGACCACGAGCCGGAAGACGTGGCGTGGGCAGGCCTCCCACTAGGTGGACCGACGATCTGATGCGAGCGGCGCAGGACCGGTCTTTGTGGAAATCCTTGGGGGAGGCCTTTGTCCAGCAGTGGACGTCTTTCGGCTGAAACGAAACAACAAATAAAAATGAAAAATAATATTTATTTTAAGAATTTACAATTCTGCGTTCTCACTATCGGCGCTAACGCACAACTGACGCGCGATCAGAATGGCGTATGACGCAGCGGGTGGAGGGGGTTTGTTTTGCTAGAGTGATGTATTACTTGCTGTACACAAAACAAGACTCTATTCTAATGATGTTAGTAAGATTTTCGCTATTAGATGATACGTTTGAAATGCAGTAACTATTTTATAAGTACTCACGTCAGTTCGGCGCATTTGCTGTATGTTCGACATCGTAAGATTTTAGGACGGCTGAAATGCTGTATCTCCTTTAAAATCAATGTTCGACTCAGGAAAAGAGTGCTGTAACTGTTTAACATACTAGTAGTGTGGTCGTATCTATTTTATTTTCGAAAGTTGCGATTTTTTGACTAGTTACAGCAATTGGTCAAGTAAATTGTAAAAAAACTGTAAAAAATTCTATGACGTATCTATATTTTTTTTCATCCTAGAAAGACGATACATACACCATTCGACGCGGCTTTTTTTTCTTAATACAATACAATTAAAAGTCATTTTAGCCAATTTTTGAGATACGACATTTCCGCTTTCTGCCGTCGATATAAATAGTCCATAACCCTCACTCGGCATGGGGCTAAAAACCAGCGTCCTAGCCTTCGTCACCGTGGGCTACGGTATAATTTTATGCTGAGTGGGGTCCCGTTGCAGTGGGCCTCATTATTGCGAGTAGGTGGCACTGCTCAGTTCACTCTTGTTTTTGTTTTTCTTTCTTATTATTACCTATGTGCCACTATAATGTTTAAATATGTAATTGTCTGTATTTGTGTGATATCCATTGTAATAAATGTTTCTTTCTTTCAACAGTAACTCTTTACTGGATAGTCTAAGTGTATACGAGTACAGAAGCCGGTCCTCTTTAGCTGGGCACAATTTATGGGCACTTTAGGTAAGAATGGATAATAGAATTACTTTAGGTGACTTAGATATTGTGAGACGGTGCTAGACCTAAATAAATTACGAACCTTTCCTTCTAGCACATAAGGTCTTATTTCTTTCAGTATACATATAGGTAATCGCTGCTCCCCTCACTAATATAGCTCCAGAAGGATTGACATGAAGGTTGACAATTAGATTATCTGTGGAAGACGGAACTTGATTTCCTGACAAGTTTATAAGCATATCGTGTTTGAACTTATTTTTATTGCCTTCAATAATTTACCCTTGTCTTAAACAAGCTTTATCATCATCATCATCATTTCAGCCATAGGACGTCCACTGCTGAACATAGGCCTCTCCCAATGATTTCCATAAAGACTGGTTGGTAAGCTTACTAAAAAATAATAATGCATTTCTATCCTACTTGTTTAATAGATAGGTAATTAATATTACGATCAAAATTGTATCCTACTAACTAGAATTATTAACTGTAAAATTGTTTGAAATAAACGTCATTATTATTATTAGTATTATTTTTTGACAGTTATAAAAAATCTGCGTTTAAAAAAAATGTTGATCGAAAGTAAAGGCAGAATTCAACACTTGACAAAAATCTCATGATTTTTTTCATTGACCAAGGGTCCTAAAAATAAACGGCCCAGTATCAGTACGTTATAAAAAGCTAATAGGAGCTACTTTTGAATTTATTTATGCCGTAGCCCCACGACTCGATTACAGCAGTTGATTGGCTCGTTCGATTAATCGAGGGAGACGAGTGACGAGCGACCCGGGAGCGGGAACCCTGTCAGTTCCTGCTTGTCGCTTGCAAATATTGATGGGTTAATGTAATTTATTTGTGTGAGAGATTATATCTGCGACTAATTATATTATGTGGAAGGAACTACTATCATTTAGTACGTCTATGTGGTGTAGTGCCTCTTAATCTACGTAGAGATTAAAAGAAGAGTCCATGTGGATTTTTGTAAACTCTAGTTCAACATGCTATTAAAAATTGTAGGTATGGGACCGCTGGTCCCTACTACTGCAACTCCTATTTGCCAGGTTGTCTGATAATAAAAACGCAACAAGTGAGATCAAAGATTGTACTAATACTGGTAGCAAAATAAGTTATAATTTATTTACACCAGAAAAGCGATCTGAGTAATCACCAGCCAAGAACAATATCTGGTAGCAATTCAAAGACATGAGGGACCCATTATGCGCCATTTAACGTTGTCATTGGATTGTCACATCCAGTCTTTTAAATAACATGACTCTTACTAGCAAAGTTTTCAATACTATTTAGTTTAGTTTGAGAAGCGACTCAATTCGCAAATAAATTTTAATAACTCAATAGTTTATTGTTATATTAGCACATTCACATTAGGTCCTACAATTTAAGCATTTATACAATGTAGACCCAGTTAGCCAGTTAGCAGTACCCAGGGTACAGCAACATTTTTACCTGAGTTGCTGCTAAAGGGTCTACTACGAACGGAATCAGTCGCTATTCGCTAACTACTGCCACTAGAGTAGCCCTCCGGATCCCGTCAGCAGTTGATTGGATAGTCACAGATTAGCCGTGGGAGAGGAGTGTCGCGATGCGGGACTCTCGGCTCTCACGCCAAGTTAGAGCTCAACCAAACTTTTTTAATTAATGCCGATTAATAAGTAGTTACTAATGCTTCAGGCGCGAGTAGAAACTCTATGTTACTAAGCCACCTCAGGCTCATGGGCCGACATAAGCCAAAGTGACCGACATAGCTCGCAGAATAGCTAAAATGCGACGTACAGTGCAGACAATGTACCCAACCTTCATTCAGTGCTTTTGTGCTTCATTTGGCCTTGTGCTTCACGTGACGGGGGGGGTGCAATTAGTGTTATTGCTCACGAGTGCGTACGGCAGTCAAATAAAACGCCGGACAGGCCGGACAAGGCAATATTTGGCCTGACAAGACCGTAAAAAGCCAAACATGTCCGGCTCTAGTCCCGTCGCCGTCGCATTAAAACGAAGCGAAAAGTGCAATGTGACAGACATGAAATCTAGAAGCATTGATCTTTGTAACGCACATCAGTCGTCATTCGACTTACTGTAGTCAATATCACCCCGCGGAGTCTCGTTGTGATTGGATGGTCGCCCAGATTAACCGTGGGAGCCGACGCCGACGCGGGAACATCCCATGCCGTGTTCGGCCCATCAACAAACTTTCTTCATTAAACTCGATTACACGTGACCCAATGTTTCGGGCGTTTGTGTTGCCAGCCCGCAAATCTTCTTGATAAGCAGACAGTATTTTGTGGTTAATTAACGTTAATCGGGATGTTACGTTATTAGAACGGCTACATGTAAGGCGCGTGTATTCCTGCGTGGTTCGTTCGAACAAACCCCTGACAGGTCGTGTAGGTGGGCCTACAAAACATGCGTGTTATGTTAGGTAATAGTCCAGTCAATGAATGCCTTAACGACGGTGTAGAGAGAAATCCGTGGAACACAATTTCTGACCTCGGGACTTTATTTAGCCTAGTTAGGTGGTGAATATAGCAAAAGTCCCCGCCCTTAGCCCTTGAGCCAGCGGGGAGAGGGGGTTTTAAAGGTACCACTTTTCGGTTTTTCGCTTAATCCTCGGAAACTATGCGTTCTAGTGACATGACTACTATGAACCAAAAAAAGCTTATTCAATTTGCTACAGGTGAGACCGTCAAGTTTTGCTATATCTTGTATAGTTTTTGCGGCATCTGCTCTAGAAGGTCTGTAAAATTGGAAGTTTTATTGTTGTCTTACATGTTCATTTCAGGAGAAAATCGACTAAATCAACATTGAGCAAACACTATAGACATGCGGGAGCATGATAAGCCTAGTTCCATGGAGGGGACTGCACCGTGCGTATATTTAGACGAACCAATTAGAGCCACTTTTGACTCCTCATCATTAAAAAACTACTGTGGATTAACACTTCAAATTTGGCTCATGTATTGAGACTTGCAAGATATACATCAGCTTCAAACTTCATAAATATACCTCAAACGGTTATTTAGGTATTGACGTTGAAAAATCGATATTTAGAGCACTAAAATCTATCAATCACATGTGAAATGTTAAAATTTACTGGTTTTTTATTTGTTCCTTTTTATTTACATAACTACCTTTCTGGATGCCAAATTTGAACCTTCGAGGTCATCTGGAAGTGGTTAGAATTTGGTCTACAGGTCAGACATGTAGATTTTTGGACGTCAATATCTAAAGACAACAAAACTCATTGGATTTGTCTTATATCTAGGGAGTGTGTACTGTGTCATGGATAGTCTTATTTAAAAAAAATGCCAATGATAACACTTTCACCCTGTATGTATATCTTACACGTATATTTCATCATTAACCCAGACAATAGAAAATCAAATTACATCTGCCTTCGGTCGCTGTGGCGTCAAACTTCGTAGTTTTGGTTATACAACCAAAGTTGTTTATTAAATACCTCCCACATATTCCACAAAGACTAATACTCGTGTAAGTACTAACTAATCAAAGTTTAAATTAACCCTAATTGATTATGAAATCGATAGCTTTACGCTAAAATTAATCTGTAGGTAGCGATTAATAACGTGATCTCAGTGAAACTAAATTAATACTTAATGTGATCAAAAACGTATGTTTTATTGAGGGTGGATTCGACCAAACTAGAATAAATATTAATCTCAGAATAAATCCGACATCTATACTAATCTATATTTCTATACTAATACTCGTATTATAAATGCGAAAGTAACTCTGTTTGTCTTGCTTTTAAACCACTGAACCGATTTTGATGAAATTTGGCATAAAGATAGTTTGAGTCCCGGGAAAGGACATAGGATAGTTTTTGTCCCAGTTTTTGAAACAGGGACGCGTGCGATAGAGGTTTTCTGTGACAGACAAAATTCCACGCGGGCGAAGCCGCGGACGGAAAGCTAGTTCTGACATATTTCCCATACTAAAACTGTCAATGTGCTAGTAATACCAGGAGTTATTCTCGGATAAAAGTTTGGTCGAATCAGGCCTAAACAGTTTATTTTATTTAGAGGATTTTTTAATAAATAAAAGACTTCAGACATTTTTCCTTCAGAAAAAAATTCTAAGTTCGCATTCCTGGATTTTAAGGTATTTTCGTGCTAGCTATTGGAAATATTCTTGAGTCTGGTCATGAAACTTTTTAGACCAATAAAGTATGGAATGTTTTCAGCTGAAAATATCTCGAATATCTTTTTTACGTGGGGAGGTTCTTATGTGGAGAAATACCTACAATTCTCCTAGAAGGAGACGGTGATCACGTATTCGCTTTGGATGCTCTACCTGTGGTTTCGCTGATAAGAAAAATAGATAGCATATGAGCTGTATTGTATTTGAAATTAAAAAAAATGAATCAGAGGAAAAAAAGCCTTGACTCTTATTGCTAAGTGTATTCCGTGTAAATATCTGTGTTGTACGCTTCGCCTAACAGTAAGGAAATAATTGTTAACAAAATTTGAAGTGATAACCACTGTGACTTGTACTGCAACCGGAGAAGTATTGCTGTGTCATAGCAGTGCCTCTTGCCCTTCGTGTATCCACGGAAGACCAGTGCACAGTGTGTTATGGGACTGTATAATCGGTCATTCTCATTTATTTGATGAAACGTATAGAGCTCAGTTATACAAACATGATAGTAAAACTCCCGTTTGAAACCACGTAGTTTTCGCGGTATAAAAATTCAAAGTTACCTATTTTTTACTTCAAAATTATGCAAAAATATTCTCACTCGTTAACTAATAACATTTAATTCAGAATTGTTATAATACTTCATAGAGCTCTTAAAACTACACGTAATAAGCGTATTAAGTGCTTCGTAAACGCATTCAGTTAATTAGGAAAAAAGATTTTAGTGATTTTTGTTTTCATTGTTTTTTTCTCAATTATACCTTAATATATGCAAACATTTTAATTGCAAGATATAGTAAATGTAATTTGCGCACTTCCATACATGCCCATACTAATCAACTGCCCGACTAAACTATCGACCGACCAAAAATCGATGGTCTGCACCTAGGCTTAGTTTTGTTAAAATTTTCTTGATGTTGTTTTGTGTCGCTGAATAAAACATTTCATTTTCATTTTATATCTGTTACCAATTTGGTTACAGGTTTTTTAAGCTGTAACCACTGTAACTAAAAGCACCAAACTTTATTAAGAGCATTTAAGTAGGTAAAGAATGAACATGCTGTCTGTGCTTCTCGTACTGAAACAGTACCTAAGAACTGAACTACATTCTAGGCCAGGAATAGGCATTACCATATCTTCTAACTAATCTGTCCTTGTCATGTTCGCACTGGATTAATGAAGAATTTCAAGTAAATTAATTTCAATTTGCTGAAGCTCTTGGGGCATTTTATTAATTGATATCGCTCTAATGGTTACAATTGTTTGAGGCGAAACTTGATCCTGTTATTTATTTTGTTGTCCCGTCACCGGGACAATTCGGCGCGATGTAATTTGAATGTGAAACGGGACAATTAAATGTTGAAAAATTAGGTGACTTACGTTTAAGGGTAAATGCTAGTTGATTTATAACGTTTAGTAATACATATTGTTATTTTAGAGGACGTTTTTAAGGTGAAAATAACCCATGGCATTGGACTGCTTTCTAGGGTTTGGTAGTACGGTGGCCATCGAACGTTGGACTGATGCCCGTTTTCACCATCCATCCCTAATTTTTAAGTGATCCCTATTGTAACACATAACAGTAATTTCGTTTTCATATGGGTCACTTAAAAATTAGGGATTGATGGTGGAAACGGGCATAAGCCCACTACTAATTAAAGCATAGTATAGTAAGTTGGTTATTGGGTACTTTACTTTATTTTTAATTGGTAGTCAATACCTTTTGGACGAGAAGTTTAAGAACAATGTTTCTTAACAATATACCAGTTGATTTTGATTCCATCGTAGATAATACTTCGAAGTCTCTAAGTTCAATTCAAAACAAGCTTAAAATACAAGTTAATCGATTTCAATCTATAAATAAATACGAATTTCACATTGTTTGGAGATACTGAATTCCCAATGACACCAAGACAGGACTAAGTTTGCTCTATTATTAGTTAGTTAATGCCAATTTAAATATAGACGTTAATCCATTATACGAGTAGTGTTTATAAATCTTTCAAATTATCTTGCTGCTTGATTTCTCGCGTTGTTGATTTTCTTTTAAGTCAGCTATAATCTATACTAACTAAAGAGAAATTTCCATGCTATATTTTTATATGCATATTTATTCGCCCGTATTCACAAACGATGCTTGCTTAAGTGAAGCAGGAAATCGAACGCACAGCATAATAGAGCTCTGTGATTGGTTCAGTTGCTACCCTATGCGTCCACACGCACTGTGAGACCTCATAGTAATGTTTGTGAATACGGGCGATTATCTCTAAAACAGACAAAGACCTTCCAAAATATGTGACGCGTAATCTGAGGTGAATATATGTATAGCTTCCCTCTCGTGGCCCGGTGTGACGTCACGTCACGCTGCGTGATATTAAATCACGTCACTGTCACGTATCATCGTGCGAGGTACTTTATCAGTACGTCACGGTATTAATATCATCGTAGAGGCACTCTTATTCAGCATTGTTGAACGGCAACTATCTCAGGGCCGATTTTTCAATAATACTTGATAGTTTTTGTATAATAAATAATTGTTTATGAAAAAGTTAAGTTGGCCATTAAAAAGATAGCCTTTCTTGACAAAAATTATTCCAGTCTTACTGATAAGTAATTTAGGTCTTCAGTGCTTTTTGTATGGAGTTTGACATAATATTTTTGACGTTTCTCAAAGTTAAAGTAGGATGGTGCAACTCAGCCTTAGATAAAGAGAGATTTGAAACCCCCATTTTCGTGAGCTCAATTCTATTCGTGTTCCAATAAAAGTATATTAATACCAGCCCTATTACAGGGACCAAGAATGTTAAGGATCCCGCATGGAGGCAGAATAAGGCACTCAACATGCAAATTGCTAAACAGAGCCTTCCATGAAATAGACTGGAAGTAGCATGTTTTTATTTCGCTTAAAAAGCTCCCGTAGAAACTCCTGTGGAAGCTTCCGTGACCCGTAGGTGTTGCGAAATGATTTGTGGAAAATTCCAATTTTTCCGGCAGTTATAATTAAAAACTGGACGAGGCTTCCCTACCTAAATTATATTTTCCCTATTGGAAGAAACGTTTTGAAAATCAACGTGGAATTTTTCGGCTTTGATTGGTATGTGTGGGCAAAAGTAATATAGGATGTATGTGGAGCAGATGATGGATTAATGGACCATCTATACAATAAAAGACTTAAGTAAAAGTATCACCATTTCAGAGATACGATTTTTTTATGTTTTTTCAAAATCCCCAATTTGGACGCCCATCTCTGTTTTATTATTATTCTTCTTCTTATTCGTCCTGGAAATTACTTATTTTTACCCAAATCATCTCCCTAAATTTGGCACGCTCTTTTTGGGACACTCTGTATATGTATAATCGATATTTTATTTGAGGGCTTTAAATAGAAACGTACCTTTGACTCCAGCGTCTTTGCCATCGCCGTATCTGACGAATATGAAGTATAACACCATAAGCACCAGCTGGAAGACCAGCAATGGTGCGTACTTCACCCTGGACATCTTCAGCACCATCTTGATGATGTCACTGTTTCTGTGGACAACAAAAATACATTTAGGCTGAGTTGCACCTCCTAACTTTGACCGAAACTATAAGCGCTATAAGGCGCGGCGGCGGCGCGGCAGCGGGCTTCACGCGGCGCGTATAAACAATGCAAAGGCGCGGCGTCGGCGCGGCGGCGGCGCGGTGACGGCGTCGTGTGCAGGAGCGCTAACGTTACCCGATGTTTTTGACAGATGTTTGACGTTTGTCAAAGTTAAAGTAAGATGGTGCAATCTTATCATCATTACATAAAGTTTCCGTAACATGTACACATTTACACGACCCTCTCTAATTTACCAGAAGCAAATAGTGGATTAAGCTTACTCTCTCCATGATATCCTATTTACTATTTACCTACCTCTTCATTGCCTTTTACGATAGGGGAAGTGGTTCTATTTTATTTTGCCTAAACCACACAGCTCTAGTTAAGATGCGAAATATAAATCAAGTAGCAGTAAGTAGACCATATCGCTTATAGAGCTGACAACTGTTGGGAGCAAAAGGTGGCAACCACATACTGGAATAGGTACGCAGCATGAGTAGAGCTAACACTTGATGGACCGATGACCTTGCCGATCTTGCCGGGAACAGGCAAAAACGACTTTTGTTAGAGTTGCTATTTATGGTAGAGTACCACATCCAGAACTGGACTCATTTATTTTTATTTTTTTACTAGCTGTGCCCGCGACTTCGTCCGCGTGGAATAATGACTTTGGGTAGGCACTTTTAATAATTTAGTCTAATTATTTTACAAATAGCTTTTGCCCGCGACTTCGTCCGCGGAGAAGTCGAAAACGTTCTCATACGATTTTTAAATGTATTTAACGTTATTATCTAAATGTTTGAATACTTATAAAATATAAAAATCTTAAAGGTTAAATAAACATGAAAATATTTTTTTCTTATATTTTATGAATATGCAGCTCGGCCTTTGATCCGGTGAAAGTTACTCGGTGGTATTATCTTTTTACAACGAAATCGAAAACTACACCTACCGCAGTATTATTGGTAAACTTTTTTTTTATTTTCCTACGGGTGCTAGAATCACCAAGCTTCTAGCATGCCACTGGCCAAGCAGGTGCCCGCGGCATGACCGTCATGCATTACTATGCATTGTTAGGCGAGCGCACGCAGCGGGCACCCACTCCGAGGTTAAGTGGAGGCCCCTAGAGTATGATAGTCTGTAACATGACATGATTGTAAAAAACATGCACTAATGAGTAGGTAATTAATATCAACTTTGAAGCAAATCACCACTAAAATAACTTTCTACCCCTTTTTAACATAGTTAGGGGGTGCATTTCACTAAAATACGAAACACATCTTCCATTAATTCTGTTATAGAATGCTTATGCGAAATTTGAAGTAATTGAACGAAGGAATCTCGTTATCCCATACAAACTTTGCCACCCCTTTTTACCTCCTTAGGGGTAGAATTTTGGAAAATCCTTTCTTATCAGATGCTTACGTCTTACAAAGAACACACCGTCCAAGTTTCAGGTCTCTACGATCAGCGATTTAGACTGTGCATTGATCCATCAGTGGCGCGCGCAGTACTTGATCATTATTTTGCTGCGATGATATTTTAAAACTGCGATATCTCCTAAGATATTTATTGAAATCGAATGGTGTAAGGGCCAAGTATGTTTAAAATTAAATACTTGTGATGAATAACTTATTTATTTGGATAAGGATTAATATCATGTTTATGAAAAAACCTCCGCAAATAATGCATTAATATAAAACAGATTTCTTTTTGCATAAAAAGGGTTACTATGAGCCAACCTTAAAAGATAGACATATACTATCGCGGACTTTTTTTTTGAACTTTTAAAGGGGAACAATCAAACAAACAAACAAACTCTTCAGCTTTATAATATTAGTATAGATGCAGTACAAGGCAGGTATTTGACCGCAATCCTACCTGGTGTTAAGAAGAGTCTAATCTAATCTTCTTAACACCAAATATGGTACAAATAAAAGTTGATGATAATTATGAAGATGTATAACAACGTTCAACATACTCGATTATCGTCATATTAAAAAGTAAAGACAGTTAACAGGAACCCACACACCCTACTTAATATTTCTCTAAATTAATGAAGAGCGCTGTCTCGAGTAATAATTGCGCTGTCTTGAGTCACAACAATGAACAGTACTGTAGCTGAATTAATTCTTAACACAGATTTAAATAACATACTAATCTTAATAAACTTTATAAAATGCATTATCTAAGAAAACTTTATATTATCACTATCCAAAGATGTGTCTGCCAAATTATTATTTGCGTTGTTTAGCTGATGATAAAACCCATTTACTTATCTGGTACATCATTTTATTTCTCTCGTTATCTATGTAGATTGCCCCTTGTAGATTTTGCATAATTTATTTCGTCAGTCATCTAATTCAGGTCGTAAACGAAAACAAAGCAAAGAAAACCATAATTTACCTCTGTAGGTAAATTCTTCGGTCGAATAGAAACACTAAGGCTGGGTTGCACCATAATACTTTATCTTTGACAAACGTCAAAAATCTGTCAAATTCCATACAAAAAGCACAGGTTATCGTCATAGTTACCGTTTAAGTTAGATGGTGCAACTCATCCTAAAAGTTTTCGAGTACTAACTACTAACTATTAGTTTATTAAGTATTTGAATACACGGCTTAGTGTAGTCTCTCAAGTTTCAAGGAAACGTATTAAGTAGATTCTTACATACTTCTTAAAACTACTAAACTCATATATCATACTAGCGGCCGCCCGCGACTTCGTACGCGTGGATCCCGTTTTACCCCCTTAGGGGTGGAGTTTCGTAAAATCCTTTGTTAGCGGATGCCTACGTCATTACATCTACCTGGATGCCAAATTTCAGTCCGATCCGTCCAGTGGTTTGGGCTGTGCGTTGATACACATAGACACATAGATTAATCTCTATATCTTTAACCGACTTCAACAAAAGGAGGAGGTTCTCAATTCGGTTAGGTATTTTTTTAATGTTAGACTCGTATTGTGCAATTGTGCATACCTGTCAATTACGAAAACACAAAAATTCAACCTTCTATTAGACATTGAAATAAAAATAATATTAAAACTCATCGAACTGCTACCTACAATTTGCTATACAAATTAGTTCGCTTGGACGTAATATAATATTCCTTTACCTTAATCATTAAGGTAGACCTTAGAGTAGTTTAGGTCTGAAATGTACACAGAAATTTCAATCTATTGAAGTACTAGTGCCAACCTCAGCAAACCTTATCTACGACTAATTCCATTTAGTACTAAACGTTATTACAATCTGTTACGATAGATTTAGCCAGATAATGAAAGGCTGGAAATGGGTCTAGAATTTTTAAACAAAGGCAAATTATTAGGTCGGCGCGAGAGAAAATTTCCAGTTCTTTTTAGGGAATTTTGCGTTTGGTTATCTCGATAGAGTTTCGGTTTTTAAGTAAATTTTATTTTATTTATAAATAGAAAATATATTCAGACAGTTATACAGTACAGTTTATAAATACAAGGCTTAAATCCATGCTAGAGCTTGAATTGAATT
Source organism: Ostrinia nubilalis (assembly GCF_963855985.1). Taxonomy (NCBI): domain Eukaryota; kingdom Metazoa; phylum Arthropoda; class Insecta; order Lepidoptera; family Crambidae; genus Ostrinia; species Ostrinia nubilalis. The sequence continues at coordinate 2,977,030 of NC_087101.1, forward strand.
TTGATTAACAATATTAATAATGATTCTAGCCCTTGCAACAGTTATCTTCCTAGCCCCAAGCTAAGCAGAGCTCTTAGGTAAACATTAATTTAGTAGGTTAAATAAACAATACTTATACTAAATCCGTCTCACTTTTCGTTTGTCACTCGCGGGACTCGAATAGAAAACCTTACGCCAGCTAAATTGTACGTAGCGATTCCATTATAGGACTCTATACGCAAGCCAACACTCTAGCTAACATTCTTTTACATTCACACAAGTGATCGCACGACAAACTATACGCTGCGGTATCTTATACAATTGTAATAAATGCTATTTTTCAACAATACGAGTATGTATACTCTCATGTGCTGTCAACTATACTACTAGCGATATCAGTATTGCGCCTTGTATTGTTTTCGAATGCCATAGTATTAGCGGTCTTTAAACAAAATATTGGCATAGTACGAGTACACCTGAACGTGACCTTCAGTTCACGGGACGACTAATGACCGATTGTCTATAAAAACACCTAAAGAATGCCAGAAAAAAGTTTTGCAGATACAAAAATAATTATTTTGTTTGAAAACTTTACAGTCGTATGTTTCGCTATTACTGGAATTACGATAGATTGATTTGAAAGTTACTATTAGGTATAAATGTACATTAACAAAAATAGTCGAGTATGCCCTTTCATCATCATCATCATCTCAGCAATAGGACGGCCACTGCTGAACATAGGCCTCCCCCAATTCTTTCCATGTATGCCTTTTCCCAAAATAAATGTTTGTCAGTTAACTCGATTTCAAATCATTCGTAAAATTAAATATCCAAAATTCCACTGAAAAAGTGATTATGGCAGTAAATCTAGAGATAAATATTTTCCAAGCAACTCACCTTCCAAATTGCGAATTCGCTTCTCGATTCAAAGATTGTTCATTCGACTACACGCAACATTGAACAGCGATTAAAATTCAAATATTCGAAAAGTTCGATTCGCTATCGGACAAATTACCGGTGATCAGATAGTTGCGACTTTAGAACGAATTCGGGCGATTCGAACTCGAACGGGTGTCGTTATGCAAGCGCGTGCTACTTGTAGAGAATTTTAAGTTTTCCTTTTTAGGTGAATTTTCTTGGAAATATTCATATCAGTTTTGATAAAAATATGCTTCACTGAAATAAGCCGATTCCTTGTCTTTCAAATCTGATTCTATTTTTTTTACAAAACACTAAAATCCTCTTTAGCTAAACGTTTTTAATATAATTAAATACCTTATAAGCAAAAAAACTTCTTTTTTTTTAAATAAGCTAAACAGTCGTTTTAAGCAAACAAAAACAAAAAAGTTGTAACTTCTTAACGATCAATACGAGGCACTTCGTAAACACTGTAAAAGATTGAAAATAAAATGAAAATAAAACGCACCTTCACTCGTCTGAAAGCCAATGTGTCAACTGGCACATCGTCACTCGCCCGGAGTGTAACAAAACTAACAAACATTGTGTTACAGTCATAATGCGGAATTGGACGTTTGATGTAATGGCTAAATACGCTTGAGTAGGGGAACAATTAAAACAATTAATGTGTGTTATGCAGTGTAATCAATTGAGAGGACTATCAGAAGGAGAGATGGAATAACATTTGATAAAGTTTTTCTTCATAATTACTGGAAAAACTACACATATTGATATAAATTAATTAACTATATCCGGATACTGTGTAATTGAATTTCGCCTTATATTCATTTTGTCGAAAATACAGTGGATTTAATATAAATTTATTTATTTTCATGCAAATATTTAATCATTTCCATCCGATTACATACGAATAACAATACTTAATCCTGTACAAGATTAATACTGACATAATAATCAAAGGATATTATTTTCAATGGAACTCGGGCATTCACCAAACAAATATAGAATCAACATTTACAATTATTATAAGTCGCTTTTCCGCTTCAATTAACATTTTCATTTTTTCCGCTATTTTGGTAATTACTTTATTGAATTTATTAATGCCTACTTGTGATAACAAGTTTCCGTTACTCTTTAATGTACCTAATTAAAATGTTAACACAAACACATGCAGGTCATCGTTTAGGTAAAACAACGTTTACAGTTCTTTTCATACAAAATAAACTTATTTATTTTCTTTCCTAGGAAACAGCCAACAAAACGCTAGACAAAAATACAAAAATAAAAATAAACTCATAATAACTGTACACGTGAATGGGGCTCTCTGGACAAGGACTCTCATCTCCACACACTAACAACGAGAGACGTTCACCGGCTTTTTGAAAACAAAGTCAAGTTTTGTTGAAACTGCAGCAAAATAAACTCAGTTGAGCACTGAGATAATTTTTATGGGCCCTGCCGCACAGTTATAGAACAGTTTAGGAGTTTCTAACTATGATTAAGATGAAGAAAGACGACGATAGCTTAAAATAAAATTTACATACATTTCAGCTTTTTAAAATCATAATAATATATGAATTTAAATTGAAAAATCCCTGCCATCCCGGATTTACAAAACATAATATATTGGAGTATATTTATTAACTGTTTCGTAACAAATCCAATAAATTACATAGACCTCCATGACAATTTAAAATAAGTATACAGTAGAACATAGAACCTACTCCTTTTTTGAAGTCGATAAGAAGAAACAAGAAACGCGTTACGTTACGTTTTATGTAGCTACATCTTACTGTCTTATTAAATTGTGTTTGCCAGTTAAAACAGATTATAGATAACTTAGTAAGCTACTATTTAAAAAGTCTAATTTTTCAAAGTGTCTGAAGCACCAGTTTTCTACCACGCGAATCAACGGTGGACGTCACAGGGGACAAACGCCACTTATCATTGGTTAGCGTATTGAACGCCCTTGCACTCAAACAGTCTCATGTATAATTCACTGGCTCACTGAAAAGTTGTTTTTACAGCATTAACTTGGAAACCTTAATCTCACCGTTAACTTCTTACCATAGATTATTCAGGTGCTGTGTTTGTTAAAACTGAACCCTTTTTCGGGGTTTTTTCGTCCTATAATCAAAGCTTGCCAGTTCGAAACCCGATCAATGGCCTAATTCACGTATTTTGACACAGTCAAAATCTCGTTGGCTTTTAGAAGTCGTCCTATTGAAAAACAGTTCGAAATCCGTATTCACGTGTCATTTCGATAGAACGATTACTCGATAGGATCGCAACTCAGCGATTTGTCATTTGACGTTGTTTTTTATCCACAACGAGGAAGCTCTTGGCCTGTATCTCACCTGATAGTAAGTGACGATCAGGCCGAAGGTGGAAGCGAGCTTCACCCGGAATCCTCAACCACGGAGGAACTGGCTATTTTACCTCTAACTGCCGGAACACAACAACGCTGTTAACATTGTTGTTATGGCGACAGACTTAGGTAAGATGGTGGTAGCTAGCCAGGCGAACTTAGAACAAGCCCTACGACCAACCAATTAATCACTTGAATCAAACTTCAAAATAGGTAATGGGTGAATACCGCGGAGGCTACGATTGAATACGCGAAATCGAAACAAAATCGGGCGATTAATTATTTGAGTAACACGTGAAGACGAAAAGTGTCTCCAGCGATCAAATCGCTTGCATGTCTTTGAAGTTTTGTTACGTGAATGATGATCAAAATCAGGAAGCTTAACGTTTTGCACCACCATAACAGGAACTATGTGAGCTGAGCTAGGCATGTTATCTTCTTCTTCTTATTCGTAACGCTCTTGGCAAAGCGGTCGTGGTCACGTTGAGGCGTTGTTCACAATTCAGCTGTAGAGGCGGATACAACTCTCCGCACGATCTCCCTCCATCTCTCTCTATTGGCAGACTGTCTGGCGCAGTCACATACGCCGTAGGCATGTTTTGCGAGGAAGTTATTTAAGTGGGTATTACAGGATTTACAATACTGCACCACTGATTTAGATTAATAAATTACAGTATTTTATAGTGAGGTAGGTACTACTGTATCTGTATGCTCTGCTAGAGCCCTGAGCTAGACTAACTATGAATATTATAACTTGATCAGTTACATTAATTATAAAATGCAAAATCCAAATAACATAATCATGCTTAAATGGACTTCAAAAGTACTTAAATAAATCGTCCCAACATACTTTTCTTAGCAAATCAATTTTTAAGTTTTAGTACATTTCGAGTAATACGTTCTGTTTTCTGGTAATTCCTAACCTAAATGTCTTCCAGTGAAATATTGTCAAGGGAGACAGACTTAAGTAGCCGGTTAGCGTATCGAGCGCCCTTGCACTTAAACTTCCATCATTTATTCACAATAAATGGCATTCGGTTTGTTTGTTTGACCATCCTGTATTACATTCGAGCGGAACTTAAAACGGTCGGTTGAATTTAATATTTTACCTGCGACATACGAGTGGAGTAAATCTTATAGTGGAATATATTATTATCAGTTGTATTTTACTCTGAGGACAAAATGATTTACATTTATATGGTCCACGGTTTTTCCTTCCTGTTTTTAGAATAGTTTGTTTACTTAATTACAATATAAATATAATCATAAATTAATATAAAAATCATAGTATTTCTTTATTTTCAGTACTTAACTTAACTTCAGCATTACCTCTACCACTGCTTCGGGACCATATGCATAGGTCAGTGCTAAGAAGAAGGTATCCGCGCAAGAAACTCTTGTCATTATAATCAGATTTTTTTTCGAAATTTTACTGGATAATGTTTGCTATGTATATAGATTCAATTCCTCACATTTTTATCTATTTAATAACCATCCTTAATAGGAAAAATCATATCTTGAGAACAGTCCCAAAGCATTATCTCCACTTTTCATTCAGTCTATTTTAAAACTAGCAGATTTCGTGTCTTCAATTCAATATTAAGGATAAAATCCCTAACACAAAGTCGGTCCTTAACTAAGTAATAACTTGCTAATAAAATATCTGAAAATAGAACTTTATAGCTAACACAAAGTTATTAGAAAACAATAATCTTGTTGAAAACGATAACTTATTGAATATCAAGACAAAGAAGCTCAGACAAGCTTACAAATAATGCCTCAGGAAAGATACGACCGTTTAAGTGGAAAGTTATTAACACTGATAAATCAGTCAAGTGCGAGTCGTATTCTCGCATAGATTCCATGCTCTTTTTACCCAACTGCGCCCGAAGGAGGGTTATGTTTCATCTCTTACCTTCATTTTATACATCCTTGATAGTTTTTATGTATCACAACACACATACAAAAGGTAAGTAAAACTCTCATCGATAGGTACACGCCACCGGAATTATTTAACCCTAAAAAAATAATGATAGAGCGCAAGAAAGGTCGTTGTGGAAAACCTTGGGGAGGCCTTTTCCAGCAGGATAACTACGTCTTTTGGTTGTTTTTTTATTTTATAGAATTCAATGTTCTTTATGTTGGTACTTACTGAATAATTGACATCTCATTACATAGCACAACTTACGTAATATGCCAAGCCTTTGACACCAAACGTGCCTTCGCGTCTGCTTCGTGACAGCGAACTTAGCATCCACTCAAAATAAACTAGGTATTTACTAGGATGTCATGTAAATTAGAGGATTTATTTGGTATCAATTTGTTGATTGTCAACTGATGATCATAATCATTGGTGATGGACAAATCACGACGTTTCAATTTTGTTTTGAAACGGTTTCTTTGGAACGTATGAACTTCTTTGATATACATATTTATTACTAAGCAGTTGGTCCTTCTTTAAGCAGGTTAAGAAAACAGAAGAAAAATAGGTAGGTGTTATAATTATGGCCAACATTCGTGGTCTAATGTGTAGCAAACTTGATGCAATTTGTGTGGTAATTTATGCAAGATACGTTTTCTGGGAAATCGTTATATTTCTACTGTACCTTTTCGCTGCACTTCTGAAATAATTTGCGTCATACCTAGGCAGTACTAGGAATTGGGAATGGTACATTATGTGAAATATCGTGTCTTTTAAAGTCGGCAGTAGTCCATATGACGTACCTAGGTTTAAAAAAAATGTAAATATGTATCATCGAGAGGTAAATAAGTTTGGTCTCTAGGGTACCTAGTAATTTATCTAGGAAAGAACTAGCAAATTGTGATAACTTCGTTCGTTAATTTCAACTGAATCCCCACTGGACAAAGACCTGCCCACGGATGGAAAGTTGTGGAAACAACAACCAGGTTCTCCGTTGTCCGCATCCAGGTGCTTCCTGCGACCTTTTAGAGCGCTTTCACATTAGGGCGACTGCAGCGCGGCAGCGGCGTTTTCATAATGTGAAGGCATGCATCCGCTGTCACATAGTATGAAATTTTTGGAAGCGCGTTTGTCGCGCTGCTAAATCGCCTAGATGTGAAAGCGCTCTAACTAAATCATCGGTACATCGAGTGGGATGATACGCTTACTATTTCAGAATCACATAAGAGCTGGGGTCTAGCTAAGAGTCATAAATAAGACGCGCTACATTAAAATTCTGAACGATAAAGTTCTATGAATGCGGCAGCGTTAATAAAACATTTCGGCCAATTAACAGTTTTGAAAAACCCACTGCGCTTCAATAAAAAGCGAGGAAGCCGTAATTAAGAACATTTTACATTGGATTAATCCGACGCGAACACAAACAAAGCTGCATTCTGGAATCTTTTGCATAATTTCTGCATTCGTTTTAATTAAATCGCCACCAAAGGGAGTATTCTGCGCTATTTTATTCTGTTGCAGCAATGTGTTGATAGTAAAAATTAAATGGTTCCATCAAAGTTTCCAAGATAAGCGGAGATTTCACATTTTCTTATCGTCTACGAGCTGCCAGTATACAAACGCTTTGACTTTGAGATAATTTTAAAGTAGGTACGTCGAGTATTTTAGTTATTTTAAACCTTTTCGCCGAAAAAGTGTTTTTAACTTTTTAGTTTCTTTAAAAAAGCAAAATGCTTATTGCAAGCGACTGGAGATGAAACTCAACGTTGCACGTTACCTGTATAATATAACCTCCGATAACATGAGCATGTAGCAAATTCAAAACAAGGGAATAAGATTATAAATATGGTAAGAGCTATGTAAGTATATTCCAAACTGCCTTATTAAGGGTTGATACTCCTTTTGATGTCTGTCTCCGGCATTGTGCTGACGTTATATCGAAACTAAACTTCGTCTCCTGTTTAAATTCGATTAATCTATCGCTCAGTTAACCCTAGGAATTTTCTTTACTGGCTATACTAGAGTTAGTAGCGACGAGACCCGTTAGTGTTTCTTTTTAATTAACTGTCCTTTTACCTACTTGGAAAGCAACCTAGTAAAGTAAGTAAAAGCAAAAAAGTATTTATCACTAAAAGATGTCATATGTACAATTTTATTCTGGCGGTCTCTGCACTAAGCAAGAGAGCTTGTATCGCAGCGGCCAATACGAACAATTACCTTAAGACATCGGTCTCGATAGGATGGACGTGTTAAAAACTACACTGGTCATCACAAAAATCGACCCTCCCGCGACAAGCACTTTCAAACGTATGCATCCCCACTTTCCACTAGTTCCCACCAATATTGGCACTATTTAAAAGCTTAGTTCTAAACTTCATTTCATTAAAGGAAAGGTTTTTACCCCAAAAATGTGTCTGTAGACGAATCCAAAGTCACTTCTTCAAAAAATAGGTAGTTACGCTTGAGCCAATTTTTATGGCTATAAAACTGTTAAGTTGGGATTAATCGCTATTCATCTGTTAAAGAGGACACGTGAGATCATTATTTGGTTTTATAACCATAAAAATGTGTCTAATTGATCCCAGAAGTGAGCCCAAAGTGAGGTCTTTTTTCAAGTCACATTTATTGTATATGTTAATTGTTTATAATCGTTTCTTAAGAAATTAAATGTGTTTTTCTTTAAGGATATTTATTGGGCTTTCAAATAATACATATGTGATAAAACGTAGGTGGGCCGATTTTTGTGATGACCAGTATAGTTAGGCTTATACATTTGCCTAAACAGTAAGTATTGTTATTCGAAGCGTCTGATGATCGCGTGCTGAACTGTAACGCTGGTTGCAGATTTAAATCCTGTTGTGGAGAAATTTTATTCAGTGGTAATCAACGAATATTCGTTGATTTATCCTTGGTTCAATTCATTCGATCAACTCTTCTCGAGTATCATATAGAAGATGACTAAGCAATAAATTTTCTAACATCAGGGCTCCCCAACCCGTCTGGCAAGCATGGAGAGTTGGAGCCTTGTAAATAGAAGATCATGATCAAGTTGAGACTAAATGACCTGATGATGAAGCCATGACGCTGTTTGATAACTCATTCAGTCAGACTCCAACGCAACCTGTGATAAAAATACCAGATACAATAATTAATTAACTCAAGGATGAATATCAACTAAATAAAATCAGGAAAACGAAACAACCCAGTAAACTTTTGAAATATAACTATGTTAATTTGACTAACATAAACCATTTTGTTATTAGAAAAGTTAGACTTTACAATTCTAACTAATTTACAACTTTAATTTTCAACCTAGTTGCCTGCAGTCTAGAAAAGCCAGCCATTTTAACTAACTGATATTTGTTTTTGGTCGTAAAATTTCCATATTAGATGAAAATGGAAATTGAATAAATGAATTGCGATAAGGCGTGCATGATAGAAGATAAAGCTGTTTCAACTTTATTGCACCTCTCAATTTTATGGGTGGATACGAGTGTAATGGGTAGATAAGTCGTTCTTATAAATCAAAACTAAATATAAATCCAATGACTCTCAGTAACTAAGAGTAGGCGCACACCGTTGATTTTTCGTCGGCCGATAGTTTAGTCGGGCAGTTGATCAGTATGGGCATGTATGGGAGAGCGCACACTACGCCGATTCGATTTAGCCGATTCTTCATACAAATTAAAATCGGGCACAACTGTCGGCCAACTAAAAATCAACGGTGTGCGCCTACTCTAAGGACCGAAAACTTTATTATTGTTTCTAATAAGCAGAAAAGTGTCTACACTATTATTGTAGTTATTCCAAGTTATTCATAACAATAAATATAATTATTTTAAAATAATGAACGATTCTGAAAATTACAGTCGTGAAAACAATTATGTATTTGTCTCCAGAGTTTCCAAAGGATAACGAAAATCTCAGTATTTCTTTGAAAATTAAGATTCATGAGACAAAAGATAAATAAAACACAATTTATAATCATAAAATTATCAAACCTATTTCATTTAATAACCCACCGGGGTCTAAACGATAAAATTATCGCAAAGCTAAAAAACAGATAAAAAGTTATTTATAGGTAGTCTAAGTCTTAATGGTATAAAGACGAGGAGAATATTCATTGTCCAAATCTTAATACTTTTACTTGTTTATTAGTAGTACTTTGTTCATAATGTTGCCCGAAGTTATTAATCGACCGTATTTACGTATCTCTCAATAATATCCCATCAAAAACAATACTTGTCAAAAAAACCAAGTCTCGCAACTCAGTTGTTCTACGGTAAAAAGTTGTGAGATCCATGTAATACCAAGTCCAGGCCAGGAAATCTTTAACGTTTTACATAAATTATTGACTTGGCCATCGCACTAAATAATTTAATTTACACGTGTTTTCATGCGATGGCCAAGTCAATATATTTGTTGCGTATGAGTTGCGAGACTTGGTTTTTTTGACAAGTATTGTTTTTGATGGGATCTCATTTCTTTTTGTATTTTGTAGACAGCAGTTATGTATCTAGAAAACTGGACCGAAATTGAAAAATTTTACTCGACTTGGCGGTTGCACTACCGTGCCCCCAAATATCATTTCTTTTTGTATTTTGTAGACAGCAGTTATGTATCTAGAAAACTGGACCGAAATTGAAAAAATTTACTCGACTTGGCGGTTGCACTACCGTGCCCCCAAATATTTTAGTTTTTCCTTGATTCATACACCAAACACTACTTATATTCCAAATTTGAAGCTTCTAGGTCTGCTAGAAGTGCCTTAGAGTTTTGATGATCGGTGAGTCAGTGAGTCAGTGAGTCAGTCAGTGAGTGACAAAATTAAGTAACTTTGACCCGTTATAATTCTTAAACTACTGGTTCAAATTGAATGAAATTTTAAATATACCGTGTCTTTACAATGCCTGCATAGCTAATGAAAATTCAGCCTTCTAGTTTTATCCACAACGAAGTTACAGGCGGTCGAAAATGGCCTGAATTGCTTCGAGAAAAGGATGGTACGGCCGTGCCACTTTTTTGCTCGACTTGGTGGGGGCACTGCCGTGCCCCCAGATAGTTCACAGCACTTGCTTGTCAAAATTAATAATAACCTTAGGCTCAGTTGCACCACCTAACTTTAACGGTAACTATGACGATAACCGGTGATTTTTGTATGGAATTTGCTAGATTTTTGACGTTTGTCAAAGCTAAAGTAAGATGGTGCAACCCAGCCTTAGAAAACCTACGTGTAATGATGTTGTTACCAGCATTGACTTATGGTGACAATATATTTCGTATAAATAAACCATCATTGTTAACATCTTTACATGAGCAATAAATTCTTCTTCTTCTTGTCAACAACAAACCTATACAGTGTCAGCCCAAACCTCTGCTACAAGAGTGGCGTTGTGAGTAGCATTCATTAAATCTTCCTGCGTGCAGTTGTTTGGGGACACAGTGCACGAACAACATCATGTGTTTTATCGACTGGAGAACAAATTAAAACCGCATTTGCACTCCAAGTGTGTGCTAAATAAATTGATTTCATTTTTATGATTTTGTCAACGCGACATTCGTTCGATTCACAATCGACTACAATTCTTGATAGCTTATAACCTATGATCTGAGCTTATAACCTTTCCTCCCGATCCTCTTCTTCTTCTTTTGTTTAGGACCATGTTTCTCATTCCTCAATGCACATTACTTGATGGCAATATAACTGACATTTGCCTCGAATTTACATAACAAACAATGTGTAAATATTAACACAAACATCATTCCTCCAATGTTCTCCTTCAATGTCGGCAAGACCATTCAAATAAAAAATGAGGAGTTAATACTTCGTTGCAACATTTCCCATATACAAACATCACATCAAGCCAAACTATAACCTTATGCAGTTCCAATAAGTGCTATTTTGCCAGAAAAATGTATAGTATGATGTGCTGTACAAGTAATATGAAGCCGGGACCCTCATCGTGGCAGAGGTGCGCTTGACAGCTGAAGCGGACGTAAATAAACAGCTGCGTTTATGTAACTCCAGAGTGGTCAGATGGAAAATATCCTAAAAATGTTCTAAGATGACACTATATTTCTTAATGTAGTCTCTGAAATCAGGAAAGTAATGTTATGCTTGGTTCAATTCAGAAAATATGGAACCTTTGTGCAAGGTGGCGATTTTTCCACGCAAATTACTGGATGTTAACCACTCACGTCGTAGGTCTCTTAAAAGTACTGTACTGTACTGTAGTTTACTCGTAATTATCGCATTCTTAGAATGATTAGTACAAATACAGTCATCGGTCTCCCTTCAGTACATGTTATTTTTCAAACTTCTCTTTATATTCTGACTGAATTCGTTCCACGTTCCAAAACCGTAAGCTTTCTCCTTGGATTACTCAACTTTCACCATTTAGGTTTGTTAATAAACTGGTTGCCACCAAAAAGACGTAAATATTAACCAAAAAACAATTATAGGCATAAAAATCGATAACAGCTTAAAGATATTTAGTTTGAATAATCCTTGCAACATTTCCCTTGTAAGCTTAATAGCTCGAAGGAGCGAAGTGCACTCGACAGCTACGCCCGGACGTAAATAAACGATACTACGTTCGCGTAAGTCCTGCCGGTCAGATGGAAAGCGTCTTTAGAATATTCTAGGAAATCTAATCTGTAAAACCTGAATTATGATAGCTGAATAGTAATTTAATAATAGGACAAAAAATCCATCGCCAGACTCCGAAAAATTTAAAATCAATAATTTCAGGGACACTTAAGAAGAGTTTTATTTTATCCTTGTCTTAAAGTTACGTAACACGTATTTACAACCGAATGAAATAAATGACTCAATATATAGGGGTATTTTTTACTCTGGAATCCTTACAAAACTAAAATTTGTATACCAACCGTTATACAACAAACAAAGGTTTATACCAACTTAATTTCTTGTAATTATTAATTTTCTCACTTCTACAATTTTCCACTTTAAATTGAAACGTAATGAAAGACTATAATACAGTCGTGTAAAATGTATGAAGGTTGCATGTTAACAAACCTGTGATTATGCAATCACTGTTTTCACCACACCTACAAAACTACAATCGACAAACGAAAAAATCTTAGAAGGGGCTATTCAAACGAAATATTTTATTCTTCTCCTTGTCGTATCTACAACAACCTATACAGTATCAGCCCAAAATTCCGCTACAAGAGTGGCGTCTAGCATTCATTAAATCTTTCTGCGTGGAGTTGTTTTATTTGTAGACAAACACCATAAAATATTGTTTATTGAAAACCAAAGTAACATGCATTGAAACATAGAATACGAGATCACTTACATGAGTGAGTAGTCAATGACGAGTCGTAAATGTACACTATGTTTAACAGAGGGCTGCGATAGAACAAAGTGCGCTATAGAAGTAACCACATCAACATCTTATTTTGCATATTTTGATGCCATTGTTACATAATACGGCCCTTTCGCTCGCTCAAAAACTCGAATCAAATTAAAAGGTCCAAATCAGTGATAGATTACATTTTATAGTAATCACACTTTTTTATATTTGTGTTAATTTTTTGGAAAGATGCATCTATGATTTTCTTTCACCGGTAACAAAATGATACGTTATCGTATTGTTAAAGATTCTTTGGAAATTCCAAATGGCTCTATTACATACAGCTTGAAAATACTAGATCATTCTTGATTGAAGAGCCGAATCCATTGTTTGTTCGAGTATTTTCTATTTTGACTGTTTTAGATGGTTTAACATACAATATTTTACAATGAAGGGCTTAGAAGCGTACCCCGAAGAATTTGCAAATTCTTTAAAACTATCTTTGGAGTACTATAAACGTGTCAACATATCATTTTTCGATTCCAAGTCCAGGTTTTGGGATAAGTATTGGCATTTCTTTGTATTACTACCACCTTTTGCTTTCTTCCACTATACCTTGACAATGTACATGGTAAAACTTGTGACTGAAGGCTTAGACCCGTTCGCGAAGCCGGTTATGATCGCTTTGTGGCTTGTATCAAACCAAGGTTTGTATTTCTTGTTGTCGTGTCGTTTAAAAGACGGAATGCACGGGATTTCTGTGAATCAGTAGTAGCGTTTCAACCTTGAATAATTTGTGTAATCGCTAGAGGATCCTAGAGGATCAGCAAGATGAAGCACAGAATAAATAAGCTGATCTGGCAATAGACTGATCATGTCTACTGTAATAAAACTCCGTTGGAGAAAAATTCCTAGCAGTTTAGAACGCCTTCTAGCTGGTAGCGACTTGAATAAAATAGCTGTGGAACGGTCGAATTAAGGCCTATTTGGGAAAGCCTATGATCAATACTGGATTTATTTGGACCACATGAAACACGAAAGGCAAGATACAAAATCTGACAATATGCCTGAGAGTAATAATCCCAAGGGTTTCATACTTGCTATCGAACGTCGAAGTATCTATTGTCTAGATATCGACAACTATGCATCAACGGGTCGCTACATCTACGGTACTCCATATTAAAAGTCATGAATTCAATCGGTTGTTTAATCAGTGTCATGACATCAAAAGTCGCGGTGGGTAAATAACGAACTTCTCAGGGTGGGTAAGTAGTATTTTCCTACCAAATTTTGTACAAATTTGTATGGGTGGAATCTTGCAAGCTGAATTAAGACCCACTTCCGGACAACCGATTAAGCTGAAATTTCGCATACACATGTAATTTGGATGACCATGCAATATTATGATGACATGGAGCTAATCTGATGATGAAGCTGGAAGGTGGCCATAGGAACTCCATTATAAAACGACTTAACTCCATCGAGTTTGGGCTCGTTCGTTTTGTATTGACGAGTACTTCAATTCTATAAAGTAATAACTTTTGCTTTTTGACCCAGGAAACATCCCTATTATTATGGAGTACTGTAGATGTAGCGACCCGTTGATGCATAGTTGTTGATATCTAGACAATAAATACATCGACATTCGATAACAAAACATTCATTGTAACGTACTAATTAATATAGAGTACCGTAGATGTAGCGACCCGTTGATGCATAGTTGTCGATATCTAGACAATAGATACTTCGACGTTCGATAGCAAGTATGAAACCCTTCCAAATCATTTTATGGAAATATGGACATTTTACTATTAAAATATTGTTTGCGCTGTGTCATTTCTTAGTTTATTTATGTTTGTGCAGATTAATATCAATATTCATATCCAATAGACAGAATTGTGTTCGTGTAATAGGCAAGATGGACCAAAGTGACATATCCCTGAATACTTCGAATCGGCTGCTATCTGTTATTATCAGTGATAATGAGCTGGCGATGCAAGAGAAAGAGACGAGGAGGAAGGGATGCTTGTGGAACATCACCTTTGTTGAATACAACACCGGAATAATGTGTTACGTCAACCTCATCAACTGACAGATTATGATACTACGCGCACGCCCACCACCACCACCGCCTCGGGCCCTGTCCTCGTCATCGTCCTCGTGCTCCTCATCGGGAGAGGAGTTCGTAACTCCCCCCGCCACGGGCGCGTCGAGCGGCGAGGACGGGCCAGCGACGCCGCCGCCGCCACCACGACCTGCGCGACGGGGACGTCCGCCGCTGCCGGCACGCTTGGGGTCAGCGAGGCAACCTGCCTCGCGCACGGCCCCCGCTACCGGTGGTGTAGTGCGCCGCATGCGATGGACTCAAACCATGAATGAGAACTGCATGCGCGCCTATTATGGGGCTACAGAAGGGGGAATCGTCCTGACTGCGTATCGTGATCGGATCCTACCTTTGTTTCAGAACCTTGAGCCGACCATCACCGTTTCTGCCCAACGATTATCGGATCAAGTGCGGGCTATTCAACGGTGCAGGCTGTTGGACCAGTCTGTACTTGATCGACTCCGCCTGGAGGCGATGCCTGCTCGGACAACCCCCCTCTTAATGTCGGAGCCCCCTGCCCCGGCGTCGCCTACGGTGTCGCCATCGACACCACAAGCGGCGGGGGTAGCCTCTGGTGTTGATGAGGGGGATTTGCCGAGTAGTGTAAGTAACCAGGTGAGTGAGCGATTGAGGAGGGCTTTGGAGGACGCTATTGGTCAGTATCGGTTCACGACAGATTCAAGGCCTCGACTACCGCGTTTGCCCACTCATAGACGTAATTTGGCGTTAATGGGAGCTCTGAATGCATTGTTAATCCCGTATATGCAGACTAGCGCAAATTTATTTGATACCCACTCGATCCTATATTGTGGTGCCATTGCGGTTTGTCGTGTTGCTGGTGTCCAGTTCCCGGACTCGGACAGAGCAGCGCGTCCTGGCGGGATGACACCCGCGTGGCAAATACGGATCGAGCGGCGTATTAATGCATTCAGAACTCTCATTGCAAAGCTAATTTGTTTTAGACGGGGCAATAATCGCCCCCGAGTCATGCGTTTTGTGGCACAAGCCTTTGCTGGGACTGGCGTTCTACCTCAGGACTACATGGCATGTGTCACAGAACGCATTGACTACCTAAAGCAAAAAGTCTATGCATGGGCAAACCGTATTCGTCGCTATAAAGAACGCGTGAACAGATACTGGCAAAATCGCGTCTTCCAAAGTGACCAGAGGAGGGTGTACCGGAGATGGGAGGGATCTGATCAACGTGTGAGCGACGGGCAGCTGCCAGATGTCAATACCATGATTGATTTCTGGCGTGGCATTTGGTCGATGCCCGTTGAACATACGGAGGGTGATTGGATGCGTGTAATTGAGCGTGAATGTGAGTCCATCGAATCTATGGGGTCTATTGTTATAGACCCCGAAGACGTTAGTAGTGCAATCAGTACGGCCCAGAACTGGAAGAGCCCTGGACCGGACGGATTGCACAACTTTTGGATTAAATGGATTCGATGCTCACATGACCGCTTAGCAACACAATTTCAAGAAGCCCTCGAGCTCGGGTCCCTTCCAGCCTTCATGACTACCGGTGTCACCACCTTGCTCTACAAATCTGGTAGTACCATGGACCCAAAAAATTACAGACCAATCACATGCTTGCCTACCATCTACAAGCTCCTTACATCTATTCTGACCACAAAAATTAACACACATATTGTCGCGAACAATATTTGGGCCCCTGCTCAGAATGGATGTAAGGTTGGGTCTCGTGGTACTAAAGAGCTCCTCCTCATAGACATGACCATTAGCCAACAAGTTCGGTGGAGCAGGAAAGCTCTCTCTGCTGCCTGGATTGACTATAAGAAGGCCTATGATTCGGTGCCTCATTCATGGCTGGAGAGGATTTTAGAGTTGTATAAGGTTGATGCAACTCTGAGATCCTTTTTACGCTCATGCATGGGGCAGTGGACTACAGTCCTTCGGCAGCCAGGTGGTGGTGAGAGGTCTCCTGATCCATTGAACTTCATAAGGATTGAGCGAGGCATTTTCCAGGGTGACAGTTTGAGTCCCTTATGGTTCTGCCTAGCACTGAATCCTCTTAGCACTCTGTTAAAGGATTCAGGACTTGGTTATCGGCTTCGAAGAGGGGGTGAGGTCATTAGTCACCTGCTCTACATGGATGATCTCAAGTTGTTCGCACCAAAACGACAAGACCTGGTGAAGTTGCTAAAAACCACACAGGTATTTAGCAACGCCATCAGGATGGAGTTCGGTGTAGACAAGTGTGCGGTCTTACATGTAGAGCGGGGAAAAGTTGTGAATTCTCCGAATTTACAACTTTCTGAGACAATGACGCTCAAATCTCTCTCCGAAACTGAGACCTATAAGTATCTTGGTATGTCAGAATCGTTAGGTATATCGGTAGAAGACATCAAAAAATCGGTGAAAGAACGCTTTTGTAGCCGACTGACAAAAGTTCTTAATAGCCTTTTGTCTGGCGGCAACAAAGCAAGAGCTTTCAACGGTTGGGTGATGCCTCTACTAATATACTCCTTCGGCATACTAAGATGGACTCAGACCGAGCTTGAAGCCCTGGATAGGAAGGTACGTCAGCAGCTTACACAACATCGCATGTTACATCCGCGCTCATCTGTAATGAGACTTTACATTCCACGGAAGTGGGGAGGTCGAGGCTTTCTAAATGCCAAGAACCTCCACAACCGTGAAGTGTGCAGTCTCAGGGATTATTTCCTTACAAATGAGTGCGGAATGCATCGCGATGTTGTGGCAGTTGACAAAGGCCTCACGCCGCTCTCCTTGGCGAACGAGAACTGGCGCGAGCCAAAGGTACTGAGCGTCGCGGATCGGAAGGACGTATGGAGGAGCAAGGAGCTGCACGGGAGGTTCTATCGGGCCCTAACAGGTCCCGATGTGGACCTCCTCGCCTCGGTGAACTGGCTACGCTTCGGTGACCTCTTCGGGGAAACCGAGGGTTTTGCTTGTGCAATTGCTGACGAGGTAATGATGACGAACAACTACCGAAAATATACGTCCCGGAGAGTCACTCAGGCATATAATTTCTGGTTGTTCGCATCTTGCTAACGGTGAGTATTTGCACAGGCATAACCTAGTAGCCAGAATCATCCATCAGCAACTTGCTCTTCAGTACGGCCTTCTTGAATCTGAGTCGCCATATTACCAGTACCAGCCGGTGCCAGTTCTTGAAAATGGTCATGCATTGCTCTATTGGGATCGGTCTATCATCACAGACAGGACTATTGTCTGTAATAAACCTGATATTGTGGTGGTTGACCGATCCCAACGTCGGGCAGTGCTCGTTGACATCACCATCCCGCATGACGAAAACCTCGTGAAGGCCGAGAAGAAAAAACAAAGCAAATACCTTGACTTGGCCCACGAGGTGACCGCCATGTGGGATGTTGACTCGACGATCATTGTCCCGATAGTTGTCTCGGCAAACGGGCTAATAGCGAAGATCTTCGACCAACATCTAAAGAAGCTCTCGCTAGATGGTTGGCTCAAGGGTCGGATTCAAAAGGCGGTGATCCTCAGCACGGCACGCATTGTCCGGAGGTTCCTCAGCCTGTGACCCTGACCACCGGTAGCTTGGGCCCTGCTCCGCTGCCAGCGGGTTAACTATTTTTTAAGATTTTTGTTTTTATAATGTATTTTTATTTTTTGATAATTAGGTACATTGTAAAAAGAAAAAATTAAAAATAAGAAAGAAAATTGAATAAAGAAATAATAATAAAATGGTCATGCATTGCTCTATTGGGATCGGTCTATCATCACAGACAGGACTATTGTCTGTAATAAACCTGATATTGTGGTGGTTGACCGATCCCAACGTCGGGCAGTGCTCGTTGACACCACCATCCCGCATGACGAAAACCTCGTGAAGGCCGAGAAGGAAAAACAAAGCAAATACCTTGACTTGGCCCACGAGGTGACCGCCATGTGGGATGTTGACTCGACGATCATTGTCCCGATAGTTGTCTCGGCAAACGGGCTAATAGCGAAGAGCTTCGACCAACATCTAAAGAAGCTCTCGCTAGATGGTTGGCTCAAGGGTCAGATTCAAAAGGCGGTGATCCTCAGCACGGCACGCATTGTCCGGAGGTTCCTCAGCCTGTGACCCTGACCACCGGTAGCTTGGGCCCTGCTCCGCTGCCAGCGGGTTAACTATTTTTAAGATTTTTGTTTTATAATGTATTTTTATTTTTTGATAATTACATTGTAAAAAGAAAAAATTAAAAATAAGAAAGAAAAATTAATAAAGGAGATAATAATAATAAATAGTATTTATTTTCTCATCACAAACATTACAATGACACAAGTTTTTAAGCACATTACAATTCAAAAACAAAGTTGTTTGGGTGAGACTGATGCCTGTGATAGGTATTTGCATACCTGTAGTACAGGTCATCAGGCTCCCTTCTTCTTCTTCTTCTTCTTAGTCGTTACGCTCTTGGCAGAGCGGTCGTGGTCACGTTGAGGCGTTGTTTACATCGGTTGTAGAGGCGGATACAACTCTCCGCACGATCTCCCTCCATCTCTCTCTATTGGCAGACTTTCTGGTTATAAGGATGGGAGCTCGGGAGCATAAAGTAAACAACTTCTTCTTAGCTATCTCAGTTTATTAATGAATGATTAAATAGGGATAATCGATATTTATACATACTAATACTGTTACATGCTACACACACACTACATGCCCACCGGCAAAAAAAAAAAAAATAATGCATTAAGTATTATTTTTCATAACAATTGATAAAGGTTTATTAGAAATATTATTACATATCTTAATAATTTTTGATATAAGTTAAGAAAGATAAACATTTTCTTAAAACTATTGTCTATATAGTCTAGTCCTATTCTTATGTACTAACATTGGTTTCCCCTTATAATTTATTGTTAGATTTGGTTCACAATCTTCGATAACTCTAAATGGTCCTAAGTACAATGGATCAAGTTTGTTTACACTTTGTTCATTCTTTAGTAGTATCATATCACCAACTTTGTATGTAATAGGGTTAGTATAAAGATCATATCTAATTTTCCTTATTTCTTTACTTTTAATTAAATTTTGACGTGCATCATATTGCGATTTTTGTAGTCTGAATTTAAGTTGTTTAGGGTAATCGTAATGGTTGTATAATGGTTCAATGTCAGAAGTTAAATTACTTGGTAAATTACAAGGTTTTCCGAATACTAATTCGTAAGGTGTATACTTAGACTCTGTGTGCACGGTCGTGTTATAAGCGAAGCACCAATAGGGTAACCACACACTCCAATTATGTGGTTCATTTTCCGTTTGTATTCGTAAGTATGACATTAAGTTTTTGTGACTATTTTCTAAACTGCCAATCGATTGATGATGATATGCTGTTGATGTGGTTTGTTTAATTTTGAGGATTTCACACACTGCTTTCATAACTGTCGAAACAAACTCAGTGCCTCGATCAGAAACAATTTGTCGGGGAATACCATACCGTAATATAAAATTATTTACAAATGCTGTCGCTACTGAGACAGTATCTTTATTTTTTAAGGGGTACGCTTCAACGTATTTACTTAAATCACATTGAAGTGTAAGAATATATGCATTATTATCACTATCCTTAACTAAGGGCCCAACTAAATCTAAATATATCCTATCAAAAGAAGAATGGCCTGTATCAGTAAGAACCATAGGCTCTTTTATATATCTAAAATGTTTATGTCTTAGACATTTGTCACAATGATTCACAAATTCGGCTATATCTTTTTCTAGACCTGGCCAAAAAAATCGTCTTTTTATATTGTTTATCATGCGCCGTATGCCAGCGTGGCCACTCGTCGGCAAAATATGATAGTCGTTTAATATTACGCGTTGAGTATCGCGATCATCTATTCTCATGACACTATTTAAAATATATAAACGTGGTCTCGCATATCGTTTATTAAAGTTTCATAGTTATCGTACGACTCTGATAAGCGTAATTTAGCACTTTCATTCAGACGTGTTTTTAACACAAAATTAATTAACATTTTCTTACCTGCACTTTCGAGTGTGGGGCCATATAGCTCTATGGCGTCAATCAAGGATTTGGTGACAGCCTCCTCACCAGTCATAACCGGCAGTAATGATACCGCAGTTTTAAAATCAAAAGTAGCCATGGTGCTCTGTGTCGCAGTATTTTCAGTATTTACGACAGTGCACTCAGCTTGGGCACAAAAATGTTCTATTTGTTCATAAATCTCTTTAAATAAATCGCAATATGATTGTACTTCTTCGAGAACTTTACCTTTTATGTTACTTAGCTTAATTTCATCTAAAATTACTAACATACATTCGTCAAAATCATTGCGTAATTGACTGGCCTCATTTAATTTTCGTTGTAAATTATCTTTAGTTCTTTTAGCATAACTTAATTTTATAAGGTTATCTTTAATGTTTTTGAGTTTGGCACATATATTCTTTATTTCTTCAGCCATTCGATTACGCAAAATAAATATATTTTAAAAAGATTATTACACATGATTATTGTTAAATACTAGTAAATAATATGTAAAGTTTATTTATTGTTCATTATTTTCACTTTGACGAGCAAAACCACAAAAAAAAAAGTTATTTTAACACTTTATTCACCTGATAATATAATCAATGAAAAGTTGTTTCTTACCGATTCACTTAAACACTTTCACATTTTGTGCACACTGGGTCCTGACGGCGTTGGCAGTTGAAGCACACGCGAGGCTCCCGGGTCGGTCGTCGAAGGGACGGGAGGCGACAGGATCGCCTTAAGTTTTGCTCCAAAATCTCGTTACGGATCCAGCCGTGGTGGCACCTCTTGTATATCAAGTACAGTCCAAATAGTGCAGCAATCGCCAGCATGGTGCATATCAGCGTCAGCACAATACTTATATTGGAAATATGGTAATCTGTAGCATTTGACCCTGAGGAATTTTGGGTCAAAAACACCTCGTCTTTTTCTATATTAGACCGGCACATTTTCACTGAATTTACTTGCTTTACTTCACTTTTCACTAATAATAATCGTTCTTTATGTTTCGCCCGACCGAACTCCGGCAGACCTCCAAAAATGGCAGGGTCGCCATATAAGGATGGGAGCTCGGGAGCATAAAGTAAACAACTTCTTCTTAGCTATCTCAGTTTATTAATGAATGATTAAATAGGGATAATCGATATTTATACATACTAATACTGTTACATGCTACACACACACTACATGGTGCAGTCACATAAGCCGTCTCCTACTGCTGCTTTCACTTGGTCAGTCCAGCGCATTGGTGACCTGCCACGCGATCGGGTTCCTTCGACTTTGCCCTGGACGACCAGTCGTTCTATGGAGTTGTCATCCCGCCTCGAGACATGTCCGAAGTATTGCAGTATGCGCGACTGTACTACGGTTGATAAACGCTGAGTGACACCGAGCTCCTGGAGTATGGACACATTGGTACGGAACTCTGTCCATGATATCCCGAGCATCTTTCTCCAGCACCACATCTCTAGTGCATCTATCTTCCTCTTTTCCAAGTCGCGTACTGTCCATGTCTCTGCTGCGTAAAGAAAGATGGGGAATACAAGCGCTCGCACAAGTCTAACTTTGGTGGCTTTGGTAATGTTGCGATTCCTCCATAACTTCCTTAACTTCTCCATCGCAGTTCTGGTTATGGCCATACGACGATCAGGCTCCCACCACCCCAGATATTGGCACAATTTATTATGTTGTGATAGTGTATCTTGCCTTCTTTTTGAATTTTTGAAATAAGTCGTGTCTTGGTAAAAAAACACTTATTACTTAAAAAAATCATTTTTTCTTGCAGCTATCTTCAAAGATATATTATTTACCAAAAACAAGGAGGCCGTAAGACTGGTCATCGAACATCTGGGTGCAGTTTGGAGGACGACCGATCTGACAAAAGAACAAATAATAATAAAGAATACCTCGCTAAAATTCCTTAAATACGGAATATACAGTAACGTTATTTATAACCATATTTGATTAATTTAATATAATAATCCGAAGCAATTATTTCGAACTTTATAAGGCCCTAGTAGTTAATTTTGATAAATGTAGCAAATGTAAATGATATTAAAACTTCTCAGCCGAGTCGTTCAGTCTCTCTATGAGTCAATATTTTTATTACCCATTTTATATTATACCTATTTCCTTACTCTACTTAAATTCTTCATCTTACCCTTTTACGAGTATGATCACCTTTTTACTAAACTACTAATATACCTAATTTGTCTAGTGTGCTTTTTTCAAATATCTTTTGTTTTTAGTATACAACAAGTCCTGCATGACAGTAGCATGGCAGTACCTTCTATACCCGTTCATCTCGATGCTGTTCAAGTACATCTTTTGGGGCAACGAAATAGAAATGGTTCTGCCGTTCCCTTGCGAGTATCCGTTTGCTATTGACAACTGGCCGGTTTATTTCGCAGTTTATGCATTACAAATATTTGGTGGTAAGTTAAAACTGTTAGTAGAGTAGTATTGGCAGGCCTCCCACTAGGTCCTAGTACTCCTACTAGTGACAAGATGGATCGACGATCGATGAAAGTTATGCGAAATACCTGCATGCGGACCAGTCGTTGTGAAAATACTTGGGAGAGGCCTTTCTCCAGCAGTGGATCACATTTGGCTGATACGAACGAACGTAGTCTATGTCATCAGCAATGTAACACCTTCATAATTATTGCACGAGAAGTCAATACAATAGATGGGCATTTTCTTTGAGTTTTCATTAATGACGTCACATACTCGTACCTTGTTAAAAAGCAAGTTCTCTTTTCAGTATTACAATTGGTTTACCTATACTTGGGTGCAAATTTTCTTCTGACCAATTTGAGCATTCACATCAGCACACAGTTTCGACTCCTGCAAAAGGATCTGATTAATATTAAGCCAACGAACAATAAAAAGGCCAAATATTATTATGACACGGAAATATCTGAGTATCATGAAGGCAAGGAATACACAATCGAAGATTTTGTCAGAAGCCATCAGGATATTTTATTGTAAGTTGGTATTTGAGTTGCTTCGAGAAAAGGTGACACACGGTGCCTTTCTGCTGGACTTGGTAGGCACTCCCGTGTCTCCTGATTCCATGAGGTTAATGGTACATTATAGAGTTCATTATTACGTAACAAATTAAAATTTTTGATTAAAATTCGTCTTTGTTTAAGGTTGACGCGGCAACTGAACGATGCGTTCAACAAAATGGTATTTGTAAACTTGGTGATCGCTACAGTCGTCGTTTGTTTCTTTGCGGTTTCTGTGAAGGTAAGGCCCGCCATATTGTATGGACAGCTTGAAGCCTCTATTATCGACAGCTTCAAGCTGCGACTGTATACCAAACTACATAACAGTATTCTACGTACGCATACATATGTCTACTCGGAACCGCTCAAGCAGTGGGCTGAGTGTGAGTTTACATCAAACGTCCTCACTAGCGCGTTAAAAAAATGTATGAAAATTGAATTGAACGTTTCCGTTAGGGGCGCTGTACAATCCGTCATTCATTTAATGTCATTTTTTGACGCGCTCTCTAGTGAGCGCGTTTGATGTAAACTCACACTAGGCCCTCAGTTGTGACTGCTTCGGGCGGTTGACATCACATGTCATGTAAAGTTATACAATTAATGCGTTAGTTAATTTAATAAGACGATACATATTTTACAGAATAATGGTAAATGATTTTCAGACCACCACAGATACGGCGGACAAGTTAACCAATGGGGCTGCTATAGTTGTGTACATGTCGAATATACTCATTGTTTGCTACTGCAGTGAAATACTGAGTATATCTGTAAGTAGCTTTTTGTATCATCCTCGTTTCAGCCGCACTTCCACAAAGACCGGTCCTGCGCCGCTCGCATCCAGGCACCTCCCGCGACCTTCACCAGATCGTCGGTCCACCTAGTGGGAGGCCTGCCCACGCTACGTCTTTCGGCTCGTGGTCGCCACTCAAGAACTTTCCTGCCCCAGCGGCCATCAGCTCTACGAGCTATGTGCCCCGCCCACTGCCAATTGATTTTAGCGATTCTGCGGGCTATGTCAGTCACTCTGGTTCTCCTACGGATCTCCTCATTTCTCATTCGATCACGCAGGGAAACTCCGAGCATAGCACGCTCCATCGCCCTTTGGGTGACCTTGAGACCACCCAAAGGGCGGGCTCAAGGTCACCGTCAGTCTCAGATCCGTATACCATCATACCGTATACCGTTTTGTATCATCATCATCATCCTATCACCGTCATACATTCATTTGAGTAAACAATAGCCAAACGATGGATTGCCGATTTGAAATCCGAAGAACACATTGTTCGATCTCAGCCGACCACTGGACTATTGTGGTGAAACCATAATACTATATCAACTAATCCATGCTTGTCATTTCAAAGTATCATAATTATCATTTGCTCCTATTTTTTCAACTTTTGATATCCACGATGTTATTTTACCCTCCATTTATTATTCCAGAGCACGGGTATAGCGTTGTCCGCTGCCAAGAACATGTGGTACAACGGGGACCTGCGATACCAGAAGATTATTTGTATTATTATCATGAGGTATTCTATATTATTTGAGACCAGTCTTATTAATATCTTAGACCCACTCTATAAAGATACTCTCATAGATCTATTTGGCATCAGTTTCTTTGATTTACTTTATGGACATAATCCTAGTTGAAGAAAACATATATTAATTCGAAAATAAATAAGATGTAGAGCTTCGTAGAATATTAGCCGTTGGTCCAATTAAGGCATGTTCGAGTATGATAATAATATGACGTGTTTAAGCAATTAAGTAATAGCGAAAATTATCTAAGACGCTATAAAACTTTTAATTGACATGTACTATAAAGTGACAAAAGGCGCTTAAAATGTATTTTCAAATGAAATGAAAACATATTTCCAAATATACGGTCTCTGACGATGCCATAATATTAAAATACGCTCACGTTTACGCTTGAATTTTTTTTTATTTAACATTCACGAAAATTAATTAAATTTTTCAGATCGCAAAAGCCGTGTACTTTACTGGCGTTAAATTATTATTCAATCAGCATGAAAACGTTTAACACGGTATGTATGAAAGTAGGCCCAAACTGTTTGCTATAAAGGACTACCTTAAGTATAATTTGTTATGTTTCAAGGCAAGTGTATATATATTTTTTCTACCCAAGAGACGGCGCCCTTTGAAAAAAAACTGCAATTGAAATCCATCTCATGGAAAAATAAATATTTAGTTTTTCCCAAATTTGAAATGATTCCGGGAAACGTTTCCAATTTATTTGTAAAATAAAAACCTTCCTCGGACTTCAAGGAATATTTGAAAATACTAACATCTGTCTAGCCCATAACAAGCGGCTAGCCGTTTCAAGTTTTAACGTTTAGAAAAACATTTATCGATGAATAAATATACAATTTCAGTAATAAGAACTTTCGAGCACTCATAAATGTAGTAAAACGGTCGAGTTCAACCCCCGTATTCACAAACGATACTTGCTTAAGTGAAGCAGCAAATCAAAGGCACAGCGTTGAATAGAGAGAGCTCTGTGATTGGTTCGTGTGTCACCCTGTACGTCCACGCGCACTGTGAGACCTCATAGTAATGTTTGTGAATACGGGCGTTATTCACTTCAGATTTATTTTAAAAAAGTTGATATTTTACAGTGTTTGAATAATCCTTAAATATTTATTTCAGGCGTTAAAAACGACATATTCGTATTTCTCTTTAGCAAGCCACATTTACGATGCGAGGGATTAAATTAAGATAGAAAAAGAGAGAAAATGCACTAGAAAACTATTTCACAGCACTCAATTAGCTGGCAGTAGGAAAAATATAATAAAATACACAAAATGTAACACAAATATATTCAGTAATAAATAATAAAGTTTATCTATACGTACCTAAGCATAACTTTTTTTATTTATTAAGTACCTACCTGCGTTTTCCGGTACGTGGCCTCCACTCCAGAAAACGCATTTAGGAAAAACACTACATTCCAAAAAACGCAGCGTGGGACCTCCACCCACAAGGTGGACCGATGACCTGATAAAGGTAGCAGGAAGGCGCTGGACGCAGACCGCTACCAACCGTGCAATGTGGAAGTCATTGGGGGAGGCCTATATTCAGCAGTGGACGTCCTGTGGCTGAAAAGATGATGATGATGAAGTACTACCTGATATTTTGAAATTTGTCTATGATTGTACTTCAAATGCTTCAAAAATTAAGTAAGGCAGTAGTGGGAACACACGTAAGAAAAATATTTACTTAGGATTGTTTGGAAAAAATTCTTCACATCATGTATTATTAATTATCGGGCTGGAAAACGTAGCGTGGGCAGGCCTCCTACTAGGTGGACCGACGATCTGGTAAGGGTCGCGGGAAGAGCCTGGATGCGGGCAGCGCAGGACCGTTCATTGTGGAAAACCTTGGGGGAGGCCTTTGTCCAGCAGTGGACGTCATTTGGCTGAAACGAACGAATTATCCAAAAGGCATCGCGTGGACATTATTAAATAACTTCAGACTTGATGAATGAAGTCGTGAGTTGGATACTACGATAATAATTATCACAGGTTAGCGCCGTGTTCGCCTTATTAGCAAGATCTGCAAACTTTGTGACGTAGTTGTTTACTATCAACACAAATGAATATGGAATATTTGTGTCAACAATATGTACCTACTTTGGGACACAGATTTTTTTTTTGCAGATTAGAAGTGTTTCAGTTAATAATGTTACAATTATGGGCAAAATACTGCAGCCTATCTGAATCCGAGAATGTCGGTCCGAAGTAGCCGTATTAGTCACTCTGATAGCGGGCTAGCGCATGGATGCGGTCGGCGCAGGACCGGTCTTTGTGGAAAACCTTGGGGGAGGCCTTTGTCCAGCTGTGGACGTCTTTCAGCTGAAACGACAAGACTTTTTTTATGATATCTGATAGATTTCATTCCTGTGAAGGTCGCGGGAAGCACCTGGACGCGAGCAACGCGCAGGAACGGTCGTTGTTGAAATCTTAAGGAAGACCTTTGGCCAGCAGTAGACGTTCTTTGGCTGAAATGTACAGGTTTTATATAACAAAATCTCTATTCCACCATGCAATTAAGAGAATAGAAATCCTTAGATGGATAGTTTCGTTCGTTCGTTTCAGCCGAAAGTCCACTGCTGGACAAAGGCCTCCCCAAGGATATCCACAAAGACCGGTCCTGCGCCGCTCGCATCTAGGCACCTCCCGCGACCTTCACCAGGTCGTCGGTCCACCTAGTGGGAGGCCTGCCGAAGCTACGTCTTAGATCAGTGGTTCTTAACCTCTAAGTCAAGAGGGACCATTTTACTAAATTTCTATCTTGTCAGGGACCACCTCAATCGGTCAAAACCAGTTTGACTGCAAAAATCAGTTAAAATTGGTTTTGACCAAGGTGTGCAAGTGCACTTCGTGGATCACTTGGAATGACTTCAGGGACCAGAAAACCACTGTCTTAGATAGATGGATAGGTACTACGTTATTATCAAATTAACCGTACCGTTTTAAGGCTGAGTTGCACAACCTAACTTTAACGGTAACTATGACGATAACCGGTGCTTTTTGTATGGAGTTTGACAGATTTTGACGTTTGTCAAAGTTAAATTATGATGGTGCCCAGCCTAAGTTCGAGAGATTAGCAACTCGATCTCGCTAAGCAATGACAAATGACTGCAGCGGGACTCGCTATTTACCTAATGGCCGAGAAAACAGTGCAGTCACCAGTGCGAGGAACTCCGCTATTGAAATTCCGCGCTTAAGCGCTGAAAGAAACGCTGAAGTTTGCTTCAGCATTTTGTTAATGGAATTAGTTAAAAAACAGCGTTCGAGCTTATTGCGATTTCTTTAGAAAATCTGGTAGATAGAAACTTTTTTATGCTTCATCTTGTACGTAAGACGGACGACTGATGAATGCATTCACTTAACTCTTGGAGAAAATTGAGGAAACTCCAGAGTAAATTAATAGATTTATACAGATTTATTTATTTTTGTATCGACTTGGAGCTAGCTAGACTTATAGCAGTTATAGCTACTTTATTAGGCCACAGCGTTTAGGTTAATATGATTGGTCAAACATTGAATTATACTTATTAGTACATAACAGCTCCACTAGGTACTAGGTGGACCGACGATCTGGTGAAAGTCGCGGGAAGTACATAGATGTGGGCAGCGTAGGAGCGTAGGTCGTTATGAATATCCAGAGGCCTCCTCTGGACAGCAGTGGACATCATTTGGCTGTGAAACAAACGAACGAAAACAGCCGCGTATATCAATATTAATAACTGTAGAAAAAAAATTAACCCTTATAATATTTTAAATATCAACATAACATTAACAAACACATACCAACTGAACAAACTTTTATTCGTAAGAATGGCTTTACCCAATTGCGGGATTCAAAACTCAACGGAGGATAAATTAATTAATTAATTTAAATAAGACAAACATCTCATCAAGCTGTGATTTAAGGCTACTACGTCGCAATAAACACGAGTAATTAACATGTTTAATTATTGTTTACTCGCCCCTCCGTCGAAAGTTTTGTTTTATAGCTAGCTATAATGAAAGACAATAATCATATAAAATTTATGAAGGTTGCCGTATAACAAACGGATATAAAATCACCGTTTTCACTGCTGTGGCAGGTGGTGAAGGAGAAAAACTTAGAAGCACAGGTCCCAAAAAACATACTCAGTTGGTCTAGGTACATACAAATGGCACTTTTGATCGAATGTCGTCGGAATGTCGGTAAAAGTCGAATCCGTTGTAACTCCATGCAAAAGAATTATAATAATATCCCATGATATAGTCAGAGATTAGATCCAGCATGTGCACCACTTTTACTTTTGTCGATTATTTTGCGCTTAAAACGGCCTCTACGTGTTGGATCTGTATCCCCACGCAAGCCTTATAAAGGACCGGGCCACTTTTGACCCGTGAGCTCCAAAGCGTACAAACATAATAATAATAAGTCATTTATTTCAACACATAGTCATAGGTTTAAGGTTACAGTTAATAATTATAATAATAATAAAATATTTATAAAGAAAGGCCATTCAACCATCTTTTGACATTACAACTGTCACATTTTTCCAC
Organism: Ostrinia nubilalis; assembly: GCF_963855985.1. Classification (NCBI taxonomy): domain Eukaryota; kingdom Metazoa; phylum Arthropoda; class Insecta; order Lepidoptera; family Crambidae; genus Ostrinia; species Ostrinia nubilalis. Next base: position 3,006,738 of record NC_087101.1, read on the forward strand.
TTGTCTAGGAGGCTGTTCATACGGACAATCACGTAGTGCCTATCTAGCAATTAGTATTTTGCTGATCTAAATCAGTTCAAAATAAAGTAAAATAAGAAGAAAGTACCTATCTGTTATTATCTCAAAATAAAACCTATAACCCAACTGGTATTACCCAGATTTGTAACTAAATCTGACCTGGAATACCAAAGAAATCGATAATGATGAAACTTTTAGCTACTGACATTAGCAGTTGATTAATTTTGTACTAAATCTCCAACACGCGTCGTCAGCACGTTTGAAAAACGTAATGTGCACAAGACTCTTATGATGATAAAAAAGCTTCTACGATTTTGTCTTTCACAAAACAAATAAAACATTGCCTTCAAAGAGAGTTGTTAAAAATTCTTTTGAAATACAAAACGGTCTATTACATACGCTCTATGAAAAATAATGAATAAGGACTCAATCGTTCGTAATTTCATGTTATGTACAGTCTAGTCTTTGAAAAACAAATATAGGGCATAATATCAGAGACCTGAAATCTAAATGACTAATTTATACCTGGTTAATTCATCGCTTGCCTCTCTAACTGATGTATCTGACATTTTTTTCGAAACTGAGTTATCCACCAAATCGATCTGTCTCGATTTTGCTCTATTTCAATTACGTCAGTTAGAGAGGCAAGCGACGAATTATTTGAAAAACAAATTAACACTTTTTCTAGATGTAAGTACTAGCATATGTCTTGTATTGTGAAGACATCTTAGGTATTATGAACGATCGATATTATATCAATACTGTGGCATCCTATGTCGTTATAGAGCCGTGATTATGCAACAAGAATGTCCGGCTTCTATGTCTTACTACAAAGTTTACAATACATGGTCGCTAGCACATCAACCTAACACAAAACGTCAATATTTATCAATCGATTTTGCACCGTAACATCAAGACATAAAGTTCAAAATGTATTAGTCGGTTTTGACATTTTGTTTACAACTATACGGGGTGAAATGTTTACAGAGGGCTTACGCCTGTTTGCGAAGGCAGACATGATCCCGTGTGCCTTGTGTCAACCCAAGCAAGGATTGTACGGGCAACACATCAAACTTTACATCTTTGCTGCAAAATAAATAAGATGCTAGGGGAGATCGAGCAGAGTTGTAACAGAGGAGAGTTGAGATATTGACGATTTTTTTGAACTTATGAACTATCAGCGAGCTCGCAACAGCACGTATTTGTTAGCTCGAGACTTCAACTAAAAAGCGCGCACTGTTACGAGCTCGCTAGTAGTTAATAAGTTCCAACAAATCGTCAATGTCTCAACTCTCCTCTGTTATAACTCTCCTCGGTCTCCTCTACAGTATTTAGGTTGATGTATATACTTTGATCTAGACCTTTCTGTCACAAATTACCCTTAGAAATGTTTTACAGTTACATTTCCAGTCTAACTAAAGTTCGATCATTAAGGGCTAAGCGAGGAAAACTTTGTTTATTTTTCGTATTGAATGTCCGCTTCTTCTTCCGACAACAAACCTATACAGTGTCAGCCCAAAACTCCGCTACAAGAGTGGCGTTGTCAGTAGCATTCATATAATCTTCCTGCGTGCAGTTGTTTGGGCACGCAGGGCACGACATCGTGTGCTTCATCGACTGGGGAACGAAACCGCACCTGCACTCCGCGGAACATTAAACCTAGAACCCATTGAAAGAGTCTAACTCTTTAAGTATCCCTTATAAAAGGACCTTCAATAAGTATACCAAATTAAGTCTTATGAAAATATTTATTTTATCTACCAATTTAAAAAAAAACAACACGTGCTGCTAATAACTTCTACTTTGCTTAGATGTTTACGATTCAAACTACATGAATGGATACTATTATATCATAAGTTACGTGTTCAAGCAATAAGCAAGGCGTGATACTCGTAACGTTACGCAAACCTTAATTACACAAACACACACGTGACATCTCTGTGATGCCCTTAGGAAAGACGTAAATACAAATACTTCTGCATTATTTATTATTATTTAAGTTCTAGGACTGCTGACCTTTGTTCTAGCACACTGATTGCGATAAACTTTGACAAACGTCAAAAATCTGTCCAACTCCATACAAAAAGCACCGGTTATCGTCATAGTTACCGTTGAAGTTAGGTGCATAGAAAAAAATGGTGCAACTCAGCCTAAATGTATGACATATTGTGCAGCGCCCCTTTCAAGAAATAAAATTTTCATAGATTTTTTTGACGTACGCTAGCAAGCACACCTAACGTAAATTCATGGTAAGCGCACTGGACGAAAGGTATTTTTTCGACTCTGGTATAAAGTTACAAGACTCCAAAAATGTTTTATGTCACCTCTGCTTTTTTTAATTATATCTTTTGTCTTTTGTGATGTCCATGGCAATAAATGTTTCTTTCTTTCTTTCTTCTTTATTTCAAAAAGGAATGTCGATTACATTTTGTCATAACTTTAAAATAAAATCCTTCCACATGAGAAGCTTACTGAATTTTCCACCGCCAATCCTAAAAAGTTGTGCTTTACCCAAATTCCCGAATTTAGCTCGCGAAATCCTACACGGTCGCCGACAATGAATGAACGCGGAGCGCTAAAACTCTGATTAATCTGAGTGCACTCCCGTTTGAACCGAAACGTGTCATTAAAAGGATTAAAGCGGATGTGACGTATGAATTAGTGTGGTTAATTAAAAAAAGTGGCGTGTGAAAGTGTTAACTTGAATGACCAGTGACAAAGTGTTTATGATGAGCACAAGTACACCATTTTTTCTATGGACACTATTCAACTAGCTATATGTATATTAGTTATATCACTTAGTTTGAAGCCAAGCAGATATTTTATACCTAGATTAACGCCGGTATTCACAAACGATGCTTGCTTATATGATGCTGCAAATCGAACGCACAGCGTTGAACAGAGCTCTGTGATTGGTTCATGTGTCCCTCGTGCGTCCACGCGCACTGTGGGACCTCATAGTAATGTTTGTGAATATGGGTTATATTCGCTGAATCTGCAGTCAGATCAGTCAGACCAAGCTTTCGATGTTCTCGCCATGTTTTTAAATCACAATGGTATCAGCTCACGTTATTTGCGCGCCTAAAGATTAGCATTCGCCGCAGCGCGGACGTGTGTTCCATCATTATTCAGAACGACGCATCGCTTGCAGTTAGGGTTGTCCATAAGAAAAAATACAGGGAATTTAAGAATATTTAAAAAAACCTTAAGCCAAGACGCAGACCACCGATTTTTAGTTGACCGATAGTTGGGTCGGGTTGTTAATCAGTATGGAGATGTATGAAAGTGCGCACATTACACCGATTTGGTATCTGCCGATTCTTCATACAAATTAGAATCGAGCCCAACTATCGGCCAACTAAAAGTCGGTGGTCTGCGCCTAGGCTAAACAAAAATGTCCAAAGGTTGGATTATTTTGAGGTGATTATAGTACCTACTCAATTAAGTACTACGTTTGCCTCCAGCTAAGTGGAGGGATACTAGCGAAAGGTCGTGAGCAGAGCTGGATGTGACAAGTCGAAGACTGGGTGAAATGGCACGCATTAGGGTAGCCTATAACCAGCAATGGGCTTCAAAATCAGATGATCCCTAGCTGCTCAATGAAAACTTTTTCTATAGACCCATAATTAAAATCTTGAGGGCAACGTTTATAAAAATTCTGAGACTGCTATTAGGAGTATAAAGTAAAGGGGAAATAAGTTCATTGCATCATAGTATTGTCATTTTGTCAATACATCTATGTGACAACCCTACATGCAACTCAGACATTCATTTTTTACGACTCCAGAAGATTTGGTTCAACCTTTTGTTTCTAAAGCTGTTGTAGCTCCGCGAAGTCGGTCTTAAATGAAAATACTTAAATTCCATTATTCTTCAGCTCGTAAAGTGGTTTTTATTGCAACTACTGTAGAGCATAATGCAGCTTATTTATCAGGCATGACACGTGCTTCTGAAAACCATAGTGCACTAATGCTATTATGCAATATTTATGGTTCTAAAACTATACACGAAACAATATTATATTTTTGAAGCAAATTCGCTCCTGTTACAACGGATTGCCAACAATTACAGGCCACGCACAAGGTAGGTAAAGTCACATATTATTGGTTACCTTGATGTACTCCGTTCTCCACGCAAAATATTATGACATACTTACTCTGTATTATGCAATGTATTTTATTTTTACGGTACTATTCCCACCTCTCATTCCCACCGCAGTAGCCTCTGTGTAGCCAGGATCTAAAGCTGGACCGCCAATAAAAACCCAACCATAGTGTTGATGGTCAAGTTTGTCCCGGGGAAAAGTTAACTATCATTGGACCCGCAACGAAATTAATCAGAACATGGGTGGAGTTCAAGACTTCCCTCTAGTGTAAAGTGGAAAACTGGTGACAAAAAGGTATAATATCATGCATGCAATGACCTCCTTACTTATTAAATCTGCAGGTACGTGTCGCTCTCTTAACCGCTACAACTGTTTCATATACCTTGTTACAACTCGGGCGACATGTTGTTTCATTTCAAATTATATTAAAAGGACTTATGCAAAATTCCGTCCCTAATTTAGATTCCAATTTGGATAAAGTCAAGGAGGTACTACCGCCATTTTAGTTAACGACACATCAAATTGGCACTTGAAAACTGAGCAGTTAGTACATAAAAACGGTTTTTAAACTCAATTTTATTATGGATTTCTCACTTGCTGTATTTATATTGACAAGATATTGGTAGCAATTTCTTTGTACCATTAAACATTTTTGAATTCGCCTATTCGAGAAGGTAAATGATATTATGTCACGAGCATCAGAAATTAATTCTTATAAATAAGTAGCTATGTAAAATTTGTTACAAAATTATGATTTTTTATAAGAACCGGTTGATTATGACGAATGATTTAACTTCAAACTTCACTTCTAACTCAAAACTCTCCAAATTGCATTATATAATTAAGATAAAATATGTTAAACATAAAATATGTACCAAAAAGTTACCATAATAACGACCTTTAGTCATTGCAAGATGCGCTCAAGGTAAATACTAATTTCAGCCAATTCCATTTAAAAATATCTCCTTGAACTTTTCAGGTTTCAGCAAGCGAATCTTCAGCATTTCCTTAGCGTTTCCCCCGAATTTCAATAGGGAAGCAGCACTCAGTGGCTGCTCTATTTTTTCAATTATAGGTATAGAGAAAACATGTTTATAGGTATCAGTTATCCCAGTTTTAACTCTCAGAAACAGTTAACAGTTACAGGTTCTTTTTCAACTTCATATATTGACCCAACTGCGAATGGAAGGTCATATAATTATATTTTTTAATAGCCATAGTATTATGACTCTTTTCACAATTCAAAAATATCCACATCGCTGTGAAATATCCGAATAAATTGCGGGATTACCATTACATACTACTTCAATATAAATAACAATTTTAATTATTAATCATTTAAATTGTGTCATGGCATGTCACAATTCGTGCAAGCCATAAAAATAAAATGAAAAGAATACGCCAAAATTTTGAATATTGTTCGAATCACAAAAACAATTGAACACGGAACAGCAACGTAAACAAAACACAATCAACCGAACATAAGAAGCAGCGATTGCGTTGTATTTAATCTCCCTTTAATGCTTCATAAGAGGTATTTAGGTAAACAATTTCCCGTGCCTAAATGAAAATAAATTATGCAATGAAATATCTTCAAGATAATTATGCGCGAAGCGACTAATTAGTATCCTCGCTGGAGGTAATATACAAGAAATATGTTGATAAATAACTTTCTCATTAATTACACTAATTATAGTGATGCTACTAACACCATTCTATTTATGGAATGCCCTTTTCACCTTTGAGGTATTTCACCACAAGTAAAATACTTGTAGATAAAATATTACTTAGGCTGAGTTGTACCACTTAACTTTTACCGTAACTATAACGATAACCGGTGATTTTTGTATGGAGTTTAAGAGATTTTTGACGTTTGTTAAGTTAAAGTAAGATAGTGCAACCCAGTCTTATTGTATTAACATTCTTCTTGAAATAGAGTTACAAAATTGAGGTCATTCCTAGGTAACTGATGTAACTATAATGTTTTAGAAACAAGTATAAGCTTGATTTATTTGCAAACTGAACAATAGTGACCGTATGTATCCTTCTTAGCCACTGAATCTATACCACGGTGTCAAGAGTCCAACTCTCTAACTTACAGAACGCGAAGGCTTCATCAACATTGAAAAAAACATACAAATCCAATTTAGAACTTCCTCCTTTTTGAAGTCGGTTAATCCAACACCAAAATAAAGTAAACTAGCGGCCACCCGCGACTTCATACGCGTGTATCGCGTTTTACCCCCTTAGGGGTGGAGTTTCGTAAAATCCGTTCTTAGTGAGCACCTACTACGTTCTAAAAGGAACCCCCATGCAAAATTTGAGACTAGCACTTGTAGTTTCTGAGATTTCGTGATGACTCAGTGAGTCAGTCAGTCAGTGACCTTTTATACACATAGATTGTGACTAAAAATCCGGATCTAACTCGAAGCACTGAACCTTAGTAAATTTACTGTCACCATTAAACCTCAGTTCCCTTAATTAAACCGCCAAGACCTTTCAAGAACTGCTAGACACTGGAACACCTGTCACTGGCACACGCTTCAGGAACTGAATATTCAAGGAGGTGTTTAACCATAAGTGCACCGCTGATGCACTAACACTAAATTAGACAATTTATAATGGAAGAATTCAATTATGGCGAGCATTTGAATTGTTTAATGTTTAGTTTGTATGAATGTTGAAAAGGATTAAAACGGTGAATATGTTCAGCTTTTTAAATATAAAATGAGATGGAAAACGGGTCATCTGGGATAAGTTCGTTTCAGTCAAATGACGTCCACTGCTGGACAAAGGCCTCCCTCAAGGATTTCGAAAATGATCGGTCCTGCGCTGCCCTCACTCAGGTACCACCCGCGACCCTCACCAGATCGTCGGTCCACTTAGTGGGGCCTGCCTACACTACGACTTCTGCGATAAGTTATTGTAATACAATAGACAATGGACATTATTTTAGATCTATCGGTCGGTCGGACAAAAATCTTAATAATAAAACATTAATTCAATTTACAAATGCTTACATAATGCAAAGTCAAAAACAAAACTGAAACTCATTAGTCAGATACTAGAGTTGTGACCTCAATGGTTTCAACCTACGTACTTGTTCGATAAGAGAAAAAGACAAAATATTTTTTTACTACTTAGGGCTGATTTTTCAATCGACGGATAACTTTTAACTGAAGAATAAGTTTTACACATTGACAGTTTTAGTATAGGAAATATGTCAAAATGACAAGGTTATTCTTCAATTAAAAGGTATGTGACGATTGAAAAATCAGCCCTTAATAAAGTAATCGCAACCTGCATTTATGCACTAATTTAGAAACTAAAACCTTTTAACTTATCTTAACCACATCATCTCTGTGAAAGAAAATATAATCGAAAAAAGTTAACCACAGCATAATTTCCAGTGATGTTTAATTAAATCGCTTTTCCAGTTCACTTCACAAGAGATTAATCAGCATATTTTTATGAAAGAGGTTCGAACTCAATAATTTGAGGTCGAGTCACATTTACGAATTGGATGAAAACCTTTACAGATAAATTACTGGGTTGTAAAGTGACTACGGGATTTTTATTTATTTATTTAATAGATTAAAGTGGACTTATGTTTGAAACGGACCGAATAAGCCAGCTAAGTGCGAGTCAGACTTCCACACATAGAGTTCCGTACTCTCATACGAAAATTAAACAGTGTGTACTATTATTGAACAAAACTAAAAACGCTTTAAAGAAAAAGATACCTATTTATTTATGTATTATGCTTTAAACTAAGAGATAACTAATTTTCAATGAATTTCATCTTTATTACTTGTTGATCTAGCTGCAATAGTAGTACCTACTAAATAGTAATGTGTTATCTGTAGTACTCGTAGTACTTGCACTGCTTATGATAATTATAATTCCAATACATAATGATAATTTGTCTATCAATTGCATTTGTTTGACCTACGATTACGGGACCCTAAAAAGAACCAATTTGAGCAATACACACATAATATTTAATAGTGCAGAGCTAATAGTTAAATGTGTATTTAAGCTTCGGTTAAAATCTATTAACTTTTCATTTATTATGCTCATGAAGAGTCGATACTATGGAACATTTTACGATGTTTTATTTTGAAATAAAAATTCTCTAAAAATATTTCCATTTCAGAATAGTTCTGGAACTATTCGTTAAAATCCAGAATGGTATTTTGTCCTGTATCCAAAACATACCTTTTTCAGGCACGAATGTTCAGCAAAGCTGAAAATTCAGTGATACAAATAATTGGCATGCCGATTGTTATTCCAATTCAACTAAACATGAAAATTTCCAATCACAAATTCCTATGTGTATGATATCCAAAATTAAAATAAACTAGGAATGTTTTACGTTTCCTGCTAAAATATGGCTTTATTTTTAACCTACTCGTATTAATAAATAACAACACAGGTACCGGAAAGCGCAGTGTAGGACATCCACCCACAAGGTGTACCGACGACATAAAGGTAGCAGGTAGACGCTGGATGGAGGCCGCTACCAACGGGTCATTGTGGAAATCATTGGAGGAGGCCTATATTCAGCAGTGGACGTCCTATGGCTGAACTGTTGATGATGATAAATGACTTAGCACAGTTTAGTATAAAAACACAGAATCACATAATTTGCTAGCGTATCGTATTGTTTTAAAGTTAATAAAATTGTTGCACAACTGTTCCGCCCGGAGCCAAACTCTGAGTTACCGGACATTTGTTAGAAAGAAACAATCTGGCTCACTTATTGGTTAAACTTCGGGAATTAATGGTATTGTTCTGTAGACAACTTACCTACACAGACTCTACATTATGAAACAGAAAAACGGCCATTCTCAGATGAGCTAGTTTTTGCGTGTCCGGGCTGTTAAATCGTTAAAAATGACAAATTAGAGACATGCAAGTATTTTTATATGTTACTTAACAACCCTATCCAGTTGTGCATTAACTCATAGGCCTCTATTTTAAGTATTTGTGACTTAATTAATTTCATGAACCTCTGTTCTCTAATTACCGTTACGCGTCCGCACACCGACTTGATGTTAAAACTTGGCTGTAATTTTTATGTCGTATAGATTTGGTTCACTCCATTCAACATTTTAGAGAGTACAAAAGATTGTCTTACGGATAGCAAAATATCTATTCAATAGAACCATTCTGAAAATAATTAGAATTAAAAAACTGCTTGTCCGAGCGAAAGTCCTAATTCCCGTGACGTTTTCTGTTTTTGGGCACACAAGCCTAAATAATAATATTTGACACATCAAATACGCGCGCGGCGCGAGCCCTTAGTTAGTTTTAGGACCTGTTAGCAAGTAGACGTCTATTGCGTTGGCGTACCGTCGATGAATTGCGTAAGAGTATAATTACCATATCTTTGGTTTTCAATTTTTCTATTTACCATGTCCTTATTTTTATACTCGATTTTTGAAGGTAGATCCACGTTGTTAATTTAAATATATTCAGTACTTTGGCCTTCATACGTTGTAGTAAGACAATATTTGCATACACTGAAGATTTTGGAAATTTTGAAGAAAAACTATCGTTTTATAATTTCCATGTACTAATTACCGTATATTTATAATCAACGTTGTATGAATTTATTACCTACAAATTGCACTCACGATTGAATAAGTATGATGATAAAATATGAAATATACCTAGACTTTCGCATAACAACTGTACGGACTTTTCTTCCAATCTAACAATCAAAATTTAAAAAAACTTTCGTTAGAGTTACCTCGAAATAGATTCGATTTCATGACGAATGTTCAGCTTCAGTTGCTGCATGGTTGTTGGATTTAAGAGTATATTTTAACCCCTAAGGTGACCCCACAAAAAGAAGTTACCTGGAGTGAAATCGGGGCTTTCTGATGGCCAGGAGATGTCACCCCTGCATGAAACATGTCTCGTACCAGATATTTATTTTCACTATTAGTATAATTGATATTAACATCTTAAATCATTAATTAATTCTAATATAATACCATTTAAATCTATCCATAATACCTTTGCCCTGAGAAGATGAGATTGTCCAACAGTAACACTTACCTGGCGTGATTACATTAAGAACAAAAGAGAACAAATCAACAGACAATGGGACTTTTCAAGGCAAGAGTGTATAGGCACTTTGTACCATCCTAAACTGCATCCTACCTGCTTTGTTATGCATAGAAAAAACTTCGTGATATGCAATGGGTACTGGACGTAAGTAACGTACGTAGTAAGCGAATAGCATCAATCTGAAAACTTATTGTAAAAGAATCGAGGTGACAAATCATCAATCTCCTGATCCATTATCTTTACGTTAAATCGTTTGTACCACATTGAAATCAAATAAATGATGATTAATATTCTGATCAAATGTGACACGTAGCCCCTTCTGGCCGAAACTAAGTGTTTCTGTTATGACCTCGATTATTGCAGTATACTGAAAATATCTTGATACAATAAATAATAGAAATGAGTGTTTTCCTTTTTTCAAAGGGTTATTAAGTATACCTACAGCGTTTTTTATGACGCTATATATTTATATACAAATTTATCAATGCAAGATATTGTTTTCTTGCTATTTTACATATTTTTTCTAATTACCGTTAGATTAAGTATTAGCCTTATCTAATTACCGTGACCATAAAATTTTTGGGTCTCATTTACGCGAAAACCGCTTGGAATAATTTGACGCCTTAACGATTGTTAAATTCGTACTTTTCATGTGTTTCATATTTAAATGCGTTTAAGTCAATTAAGCCAAGTTTCAAAAATGATATGGTAATTAGGCTGAGAACGCCTAATCGTGAGAATGACCGAAAAACAGTCGTCATAGTGAAGATAGAGGCACACATAAAGGTACGGGAATATTCCCACCTCTATTTCCCACCGCGGCAACTCCTGTGTAGAATCTACAACTTGACCGCCAATAAAAACCCAACCAGTGAAGATCAAGTTTGTCCTGTGGGAAAGTTAAACTGTCATTGGACTCGCAACGAAAATCAGAAGAACGTAGGAAGACTTCGAGGTTAAGGTTCGACTTTCCTCCAGTGCAAATCGGATGACAGGTAACAAAACAAAGGTTTACTCATAAGTGACACGGGAAGTACTTGTGTCTACGGTTGTCATGGAAATCCTTAGGGAAGGCCTTTGTTCAGCAGTGGACGTCATTTAGCTGGAACTTGAAACGATCGAACAATAGCGAAGCGAACACAAAGTTTTGTGAAGAGGCAGTGCGCAGTTCATTTGTGCCATACTTTGTGACTGCTATGAACTTACCTGCTCAGCTTCACTTTAAAACAAAAACCAATTTAAATATGCAGCGTCTTTCGCAAAGTTGTCTGCGGTTCGCGCCCAAAGGGAATCCAATGGTTTAATTCAGCGTGACCTTTGAAGTTCGGGAAAGAAGATGAAAATTTTAAGGAAGCCTCTTGAGTTTGAAGATAACTTTTATTCTACTTTGTGGCTGAGATTATTTTCGGATAAAGACATGAGTCTGCAATCGCTCGTTAAATGTAACGAATGTACCGATGTTATTTTAAATGCTTTTTATCTCAGTATATTTTTAATATTATAAAAGAAGAGTTTGTTTATTTGATTGAACGCGCTAATCTCAGGGACTACTGGTTTGAATTGCAAAAATATTTTGTGTTGGATGGATTAGTCCCAGTACGATCAATAGAATAGGACTATATGTTGCACAAATGGGAATATTTATTCAAAATATATTTAGGCGTACGAAGTCGCGAGCTCAGCTAGTTTAGTTATAATCTACCACATGTTACCGCAATGACAGCATGAATAAAAGATTTTTATACCTGGATAGCTATCAAAACACAAAAATCTCTTTCCCCTTATTGTAACAACAGTACATCAGACTACAATTTTGTTACAAATATAGAACCTATTACCTACACCCACATAAAATAAGTTTATTTAACTAAATATTTATGTTGGCAGCCCGAGGTTAAAAGTTCAAAACACACTTCCCACGTTGGTGAGACCTAAATAAACATTTAACTCGATTGACCAACTTTCTTCTTCGATTAAATTAAAAGCACTAACTCGGTTTAAACTGATCTTGTTTGTCGAAGCTTAATTTTAGATTTTCCGCCCACTGGTCTAGGTCTCATTGGCTTTTGGGTACACTAGGAGTTAGTGGAATCATTAGTCAAATAGATAGATACTATTAGATACTCTCTTTATAGCCTTCACCGTATTACCGAGATGATCTTGATAAAGAACTTCCATGGCTTATTACAAGTTAACTATAACCGTAACTTAATGATTAACTCTATGCAAATTTTATTTCAGAAAGTAAGTAGGCTTCATACAGAGTAAACTTTTTGAAAAGATCGCTATTCTTCAGTTACCTAATAACTATACCAAATAAAATATATTATCTTTCTCTAGTCGCTCTAGCTCCTCAATTTTTTGAAAAACGTTTAGAGTTGTCTTAGACTAAAACGTTTTAACTTGCGGGAACATTTTTACACATTACAGCATAATTATCTTTATTTTTAACTTTTTACTAAACATTAACTTGTCAATGATAATATTCACCAGGTTTTCCGTCCCAACATTTTCAGGTGGTACGCGGCTTGGTACTCGTGCACCAATTACTTAGTAACGAGGGTGCTTGTCTCTATTTAGACTGTGCTTGCCATGAATTACTGACGACAGACAGAAAAAACGTTTTAAAATAAGTATATTTTGAGCTATAAAGTTTTGAAGAGGAGCTCACAGTGACTGTGAAAATACGAGTATGTAGGTACTAAAAGTCTCCAGTTTTGTTAAAAAAGTTATAAAAATTACGTGTAGAGCAAAGCTTACGCCCGTGTTCACAAACGAACGAACTTAAGTGAAGCAGCAAATCGAACGCACAGCGTTGAATCGATCTGTGACTGGTTCGTGTGTCACCCTGTGCATGCACGCGCACTGTGAGACCTCATGGTAATGTTTGTGAATACGGGCGTTAATGTCTGTCAAAATGGATGTCGTTGTCGATTCTAATTGATTTTATTAACTGTCTTGTATTTAGAACCCATTTTTTTCTTTTGAGAACAAATACGACATAATAATAATGCCTAACATATTATTCTACAGACAAAAGTTAGCAGACGATACATAAATAATAAATATTAGCTCTCTGATTTGAAGTCCAAGGACCTTGTTTGCGTGAGCCAATTGATATTCAATTGTTTACGAACGTTGACGTGTAGGTACTCGAATATCGGAAATATTAATTAATTTTCCACCCTCTTCTCAACAGTTTTTGGCATAGCAACAAGTAAGTTAAGGGTGTGTAATAATAATATGTACCTACTCGTACATTTTCATATGATTTGACAACACAAACATAAACACAGATAAGTATCAAACGATTGTCAAGTACGCTATTTAAAGGAGGTTAAAAATACTCCTTTATACAATGATATTATAGAACTATATACAGGGTGTCCCGTAATGTAACGTCAAGCCGGAACTGGGTGTTGAGGCAAGTTGTGCTGGTTATCAGAAAAATATAAAAAAAAATCTATGTGGCATATTTTAAAAATAATAGGCATTTAAAAAAAATCAAAAAATTCTACTCCAGATGACGGTCCTTTTACTCGTGTTGCCACAAATCTTCACTTTTTCCAAATTTTTTTTTTGTTATGTAACCCTGAATAATGCTTCTCTAAATTGTTATCAAAATTACAAAACCAGCTGCTTCAGCTTGGATGAAAAAAATACATTATTCCCAAAAATAATTTCAAAATAAAAATTTTGCCTAGTTTAAACTGACTGTACTGAAAAAAAAATGTACTGCGCGAGTGTGGCAAGTGACGTCATAATTTGGCGCATTTAGTAAGGATTCCAAAATGGTATAACACTTGGTAAATTTTTGCTGTAATTGTCGACAATTTTTGGTTTTTTGGAAATAGTCCCGTTTTTAACTTTATCTACCTTGGTTAAAAAATATTATTCTAATGTGCCCAAAATTCAAGTTCAAACTTTTGTCACCATGACAGTAATAAGTAGTTGACATACTGTGACAAAAGTCACCCGTGCGCGCGCGCCTTTACTACCTGCTCTGCCTGCACTTGTACTTGGTAACAGGGATAATAAGGATATGAAGTTTCGGTTATGGATACGGTTACGGATATTAGAATAATATTATACCAGTTTCGGTTACGGTCACGGATATGAAATCATTTCAGATTATCCGAAAGTCTCGGATAATTTCGGTTACGGAATTATTAGAATTTCAAAAATGTAGGTATAATACAAATAGCAAGATGCTGCGTGAGCGTGACCCACATAGCTACTTTATGTACCAACTAAGACGACACCTATGTATGATAAAGGTAAAACAGGCTGGCATATTAGATGGTGCCAGCGAATGCCAGACAAGTTGGTAACAAATATTAAGATTTAAGGTACAATTCCAAGACGGGCCGCAGACCGCAAACTGCAACCGCAAACTGCAAAACTATGAAATCGGCAGCGCGGCATTGCAGCTGTGGCGTGTATACTGCAGATTTCATAGAGTTTTGCAGTTTGGCCTTTATCCGAAACTATCCGTAACTTTTGAATCAGTTTCGGTTACGGTTATGGATATTTTTTTATTTCGGATATCCGATAGTTTCGGTTACGGTTACGGATATCCATAACATCCCTGCTTGGTAAGATGGCCCTCTCCGTCCCGCTCATACCTTTTAAAATGGCTTCTCCACCTCACTTAAGCCAGAAACTTGAATTTTGGGCACATTAGAATAATATTTTTAACCAAGGTAGATAAAGTTAAAAACGGGATTATTGCCAATAAACAAAAATTGTCGACAATTACAGCAAGATTTTACAAAGTGTTATACCATTTTGGAATCCTTACTAAATGCGCCAAATTATGACGTCACTTGCCACACTCGCGTAGTACAATTTTTTTTCAGTACAGTCAGTTTAAACTAGGCAAAATTTTTATTTTGATATTTTTTTTGGGAATAATGTATTTTTTTCATCCAAGTTGGAGCAGCTGGTTTTGTAATTTTGATAACAATTTAGAGAAGCATTATTCAGGGTTACATAACAAAAAAAAAATTTGGAAAAAGTGAAGATTTGTGGCAACACGAGTAAAAGGACCGTCACCTGGAGTAGAATTTTTTGATTTTTTTAAAATGCCTATTATTTTTAAAATATGCCACATAGATTTTTTTTTTTATTTTTCTGATAACCAGCACAACTTGCCTCAACACCCAGTTCCGGCTTGACGTTACATTACGGGACACCCTGTATATGTTACGTTCATAGAAATTACGATTTTAATCCGTGCCGAGCTATTCCAAATTGCACACATTGACAAATGTAACTGATAAGTGAAACAAAAGATACGAAATAGTACGCAAATGAAAGAGATAGCTATAGTTTTAACGATTCTGCACTAACTAATCTATGTCCGCAGCGCACGCATCCTTATCGCTCTAACGTCAAAACAAGATCGCTTTCTCTTTCTTAACTTGAACATGGCGCATGGCGTCTTGATTGTTTGCATAAATAATTGAAAATATAAATACTAAATAATTTTGCATAATCACATGTGGTAAGAGATCCCTTGTATTTTGTTTACTTTAGAGTCATAATTGGTACACTTTCGAAACACACACGATGGCATTTTTTATTTATTTTGGTAAGAACACAGGAACTTACGGTGTGGTACGCACGTGATTGCACGACGTAGGCCACACGCAAACTAAACACAAGACGTCCCAATTGGGACGTATTTGAGTATTCACAGCGCGAGCGCTTATAACATATCTGCTTTTGTTTTTATATAATATCATTGCTCCTTTATATTATTGAATTGATCTTTATTTTACATGGATTCTCATTTATAACGTAATTTTCAGAAATATCTTATTTCCGTTAAGTAATTTGGAATGGTGTAAGGTTTCAGGATCTAAAAATATAAGTATATTTCCATTACAAATGAAAATCTAAAATTGTGGTTTAGTAATTAATTATTCTAAAGATAAAATTGACTCATTTTACACACTACTTAGCTTGTATGAAGGCAAAACCTGCAACTGGATGGATGGACTTAATATTTTACACACATATCTTTAATCCTAAATTAATTTTATTTTAAAAGCATTTGAAACTCAAAAAGCAAATGTAATATTCGTTTTTTCACGGGCTTTCAGTAAAACATAATTAAAAATGAATTTCAAGGAAGTACTTCTGTAACTCGCAATTTCAGTAGCACCTACTCGTAATCTGTAGCAATATCAAAATGCCCATCTTCTTACCCCAATTTCTCTGATATCTTAAATTGTTATACTCCTATAAATGTCAGTACCTCACAAGCGTTTCCAGGAACGTTTTATAAATTAAATTATAGGGAAGTGGGTGCGTTATTGCTAAATATTAATAAAGTACGTTGGTAACGAAATCCTTTCAGTTTCTATAAACAGCATGTCAATATTGATTATTCGGGGTTTGTTTTTGTAAGATTGTTGGGTTATATTTGCTTTTTATAGCCTTTGTAAGCTTTTTCATATTTATTAGTGGTATAACTATCCATGTCCTTTTAATAGTACTTACCTAAAAATGATAAAGAAACATGAAATTCTAGTAATACCTACTCTACATAGTTTACTATAATGAGAACATTTTTGGTCAATAGACAGCTTAACACATAGAGAGTAGTTGGCAAAGTTAAGAATAATTATGTAGGAAGTTTATTATTATTTCCAACGTCTTTTTCAGACACATCCTTATTTATGTTACACAACATTATTACCTAACCTCAATGAAAATACTTTTATCTTAAAAAACATTGCTAGTGGTGGACCTGGCAGAAAGCCAGCCATCCTAAAAGGCCTTGAGACATTAGGAGTAATATTACGAGTACTAGGTAGTTCTAAGAGCTATAATCTAGACATTATGTGGCGTTATGTAACACTCACACATCTAAAATAGCAATTCTGTAACTGTTACAGAACATCGTCAACAGATTTATTGTATAACTTATTTACGTCATCAGTTTTAGTTGTATTATGATGTTACAAATGGACTGTTTTATTTTTCTATTGGAAAAAATTATCCAAACTATGTAAGTAAGGTCTCAAAGTGGTTTGGAAACAGAAATTAAGAGGTTTTCCTTCGTGTGATCTGTCTCAGTGAAAATTATATTTAAACGTAAGTTTGCTTTGTGATAAGTTATAGAGAAGTTACTGTGTCTACTAAAACTTCTCTATTTTCTAAATTGCAAGAAAACCGCAATTAAATAATTGCGGTTTTCTTGCAATTTAGAAAATAGAGAAGTTAATATTATCAATAATAAGTAACTGCCAAAAAAAAATTAAAAATCTTGAGTAAAGTTACTACGACGTCTTAAAAATGGATTTCTGTTGTGGAACGCTTGCTACTGAACTTTCTTTAATAACTGAAAAGGAGTGATATTTATATCGAGTTCGTCTTTTGTATATCTTTGAAACAAAGTTTTAAATACTACATTGTAGGCGTGAAATTCACAGGATATTATTAAAAAACTTTATAGACCCACTAGGCGGACCGACGATCTGGTGAAGCAATCAAATCAAATCAAATCAAAAAATATTTATTCAGTTTAGACCACAAGTGGCACTTATGAACGTCAATAGAAAATAATAAAAAAAGAAAAGGTAGCCCTTATGGGGCACTTTACATGTCTCCTTATCTTTTGGGCCCTACCAGCGCTTCGAGACAAACATATGGCAAGTGCTGAGAAGAAACGCCGGAACAAACTCAGTCACCACTTATTGCCAGGAATTATCTAACGGTAAGAATAGTCAAATTTAAGTACATCAAATATGTGCAGACTGAACTGACCACGCATCCTTGTCATCAATATAGTCTCGAACCTTGTAGTACCCTTTGGACATAAGGGTATTTTTTATATGTATCTTAAATTTGTTTATTGGCAATTCGACAAGGTTGTGTGGTATTTTGTTAAATATGGTAATACATTTCCCCAAGAATGAATTACCTATCTTATGCAACCTAAATGATGGAACAGCAAGTTTATTCTTATGTCTCGTGTTAAATGAGTGGACGTCACTTTTCTTAGTAAATAAATGTATATGTTTACGGACATACATAATGTTATCAAATATGTATTGCGAAGCCACAGTCAATATATTGATTTCTTTAAAAACTTCTCTAAGCGAGTCACGTGGTTTAAGACCGTATATTGCCCGAACAGCTCTTTTCTGTAAAATGAAAATTGATTCTATGTCTGCTGCTGAGCCCCACAGTAAAAGACCATAAGACATAATACTATGAAAATAACTAAAATATACAAGCCTTGCTGTTTCAACATCAGTCAAGTTTCTGATCTTTCTCACCGCAAAGGCAGCTGAACTAAGTCTTCCCGCCAAGGCAGCAATATGGGGGCCCCATTGTAATTTACAGTCTAGGGTAATACCTAGAAAGACAGTAGAGTTTATCAGTTCAATGCGTTCATTATTTACTGTAATATTAGTATTAACTTGTTTGACATTAGGCATAGTGAATTTTAAACATTTAGTTTTTTTTGCGTTTAATAGCAAATTATTAGTTGTAAACCAGTCTAATACTTTGGAAAGAGCATTATTCACGTCGTCAAATATTTCCTGACGCCTGTCAGTTTTAAAAATTAAAGAAGTGTCATCAGCAAATAATACTATCTCACAAAGGTCCTTTGAATAAAAAGGTAGATCATTTATATAAATCAGAAAGAGCAATGGTCCCAGTATTGAGCCTTGGGGCACTCCCATTTTTAGGGGGGCGTCCGAAGAGTTAGTTCCGTGAATATTTACTTTTTGTAATCTGTCTGAGAGGTAAGAGTGTAATAGGCTTAAGGCCTTGCCTGATACGCCATAATGTTCTAGCTTAAATAACAGAGTTTGATGATCAACACAGTCAAACGCCTTCGATAAGTCACAAAATACACCAATAGCATCCTTTTTCTCCTGCCAAGCATCGAAAATGTGTTTGATAAGAGCAACCCCTGCATCGGTCGTACTTTTCCCTTTTGTGAACCCATATTGTTTTTCATGAAACAGTTTATTTAAGTTAAAATGAGACAGTAGTTGATTGAAAATAATTTTTTCAAATATTTTACTGAGCGCAGGTAGTATCGATATAGGTCTAAAGTTGGATGGGTCACTTTTGTCTCCTGCTTTAAATAATGGTATGATTTTACTATGTTTCATCAGGGTAGGGAACTGACCTTCGTTAATACATTCATTAAAGATATGAGCTAAATGGGGAGCTATAAGAGGAATGATGGGTTTTATTATGTCTGTTGATATGCCCCATATATCCTCTGTCTTTTTTATATTTAGTTCTTTGAAAGTTTTTATAATAACTATGGGGTCTATTTGTCTAAATTTTAATGGGCTATTGCAAACATCAACACAACCCTCGAGAAGAGACATTGCCTGATATGAACATGAATTAAGATTGCTTGTTGTTATGATTGGTACATTTGAGAAGTAACCTTCGAATGCGTTTGCTACCTTATCATTGCATTTAATATACTTATTATCAATTTTTAATGCGAATGTGTCATCCCCAGATATAATTCTACAAGTTTCTTTATTAATACAATTCCAAGTAGCTTTAATTTTGTTGCCAGAGTTTTTAATTTTGTCACGTATGTAAATAGATTTTGCCATGGTACAAACTTGTTTAAAAACTTTTGAGTATTTTTTTACATATTCTATAAAGTCCGGGTCGCTACTATAGGCTTTTCTACCATATAATTCAAACATTTTTTTCCTACTAATATAAATACCTACTGTAGCCCAGTCACTGAATTTAGTTTTATTGTTTTTAATAATAATTGTTTTCTTAGGAAAAGTTTTATTGAACTCATTTTTAATTAATTCAAATAATTGCTCATATAAAATATTTATACTACAGTTAAAATAATGCAAAAGTGGGACCTTATTAGATATTTGAGATTTAAATTTGTCTTTCTGGGATGCAGTGACTGGTCTATATTCTATTTCCTTGCTCGATGGCACAAAATGGTGTTGAAATGACACTATTTGACCGCAATGATCAGAATTAACAAAATTTATTATTGATTTCTCTAGCACTAAGCAGTTACAGAATATATTGTCTAAGCAAGTAGCTGATGTTGGAGTCACCCTAGTTGTTTCAGAGAAAAGATTTAACAAGTTAAAAGATTTGAATAAATTTAAAAACCGTATTGAAAGAGAGGAATCTTCTATTATATTAATATTAAAGTCTCCACATACAACTACTTTCTTTGAACTATTACACACTCTTCTAAGTACCTCTTCCATTGTGGTTTCAAATAATTCATAGTTACTAGATGGGGGTCTATATACACATACAATAACATAGTCGTCCAGTTCTGCACATGACAGCTCAATAGTTCGCTCAACAGAGAGAGATACAATATCTTTACGCTCTTTACATTTTAATTTATCATTGATTAATATTAGTGACCCTCCACGAATAGCTAACTCTCTAGTGAATGAACTAATAAGCTTATAATTATTAATGCTCAGCATTAGTTCATATTGCCTGAGCCAATGTTCCGTTAAACATAAGACATGAATATTCAATTCTTGGATAAATAACTCAATTTCCAAGTCTTTGCCGGAGAAGCCTTGTACATTTTGATGCACTAAATTAAAACCGTTAAATTTCTTTGTACCCGAATTTTGTATGCCAGAGTTATCCTCTATTGTCTTACGATGTAATTTAAATTATGATTTGGAACAGATTCCAAGGGTCGAACATCCATGTTCTGCTCAATAAAAGCAGTTTGGCTAGCCAAATTAATGGCTAAATATTTAATAAAATATGATAGCGAATTCGCTATTCGTCTTTTACAATATTTATTTAGATAATTATATTTATCTATTGTCAATAAACATTTATTTTTTAAATAATTGTTAATGTCAATTACATGGAATTTGCATTGATTATATGTCAGTGTATTCAATGTCAAATTCAATTTATATCTTAAATTATTTTCCTCCTGTGGCAAGCTTCTACTGTAGGGGAATGTGAACAAAATTATTTTATCTACATTAAGTAAACATAAGCTATCAAAAATATTTAGTAGGTCTTTTTTGCCTACATTGCCCCTATTTCCTATTAAAATTACTAATGTGGTATTTATTGAGAACGAATAATTTGTTATTTTTCTCATAATTTGTAAATAGGAAGCACCCGGTAAACAATGGTTGATTACACTTTGTCCCAAGTAACTATTAATAAGTTGGCCCATATTTTTGCCTAACTCATCACTGAACATTACTATGTTGGTTTTTTCAATATTTTTAGTTGGGGAGCCGTTGGTAAATGTGTGTGATATCCTAGGACAGTAGTCTTTGTTTAGGGTGTTTAGAGTAGGTGGTGACTCACAACCAGACTGAAAACTATCTGTACAAGATTCATCCAATAGGATAGAATTTTTACAGTTGCAATTAGATATAAATTTTTTCAAAGCCTGGAAATGTTCATCACACTCTTTTTTTGTACATTGATACCGTTCAGACATTGTGTTCAAAGATTTCTTAAGATTACATAATTTATATTCTAGGTTTTCGACATCATGTTCATATTTCAGTACACTATTCTCTAACATTGTGGAACATATGTCAAGCTCATTCTTTAGACGCTGTCTCTCATTTATATAGTTTACTTTGTTGTATAAGCATTTTTGTTTTTTAATCAACTTATTTGTTTTTTTAATATAATTACTAATTTTTACATACTTTTTAAATTTATTTTTACTGCATCTGACAATCTTACCGCATACAGGAGTATTGTTTAAAGTATTATCACAAGTTAGGTCTATGGTAATTAATTGTTTGTCAGATGCAGTTTGGGTCAGGCTGGGCGCACTACCGACTAACTCGTCAAACATGATTTGGGTTTTGGTGGCTGTGCAGGCTTCTCTTTCAGCTTCCATTAATTCGATATGGCTGTGAGCATCATAAAGGTCTTGTTTCATGATGGTCATACGTCTGAGGTTGTGTACGTACTCTTCATTGCATTCACCAAACCCGTCAATGATTAATTGTAGCCTATTCCGTTCCTCTACAATTGTCTCATAGTTGGTGTGCAGCTCAGCCATCTCTTTCTTTAAATGCTTGTTTTTATCCCACACATCCATCAGCTCCCTCTCATTGTCCTCTCTTTCCCTATTTAATTGCTCAATCAAGTCTTTGGCTGCCTTCAAATCTCTCAAAGCCAGTTGGAGTTGGGACTCCTCCCGGCGAGCAAAGGCTTTACGTGTAAGCATTGTTTCTTTTGGTAAATAATAAAGTATTAAAATGTAAATGCCAAAGGATCAATTGATCAATAATTGGAGGTTGACAAAAATGTAGGTAAATATAACCTCTTACGCGGGTGACAGTATAAGGTCACAATAATAGTATTTCGTTTCTAAAATATGTACTACTGTTGTAAATATAAAACAAATAGGTACCTGTTTCGAAAGATAGAACAATGTTAACAAAATCAAACGTAATATTTTCGCAATTGCACTGTCAAATCGGTCCTAAGTATTTGCACAATTTGCACCATAAACACAATGCAATACACAGATTTAAACGTTATTTCACTTATAATTACATAAAACAGTAACAGTGATGAGTTTAGAGACCTTTTATGATATTAAATTAAATAAAAATCAGTAAATAAATTGGGACAAGTTCAAATCAGCTGTTAGCGGTAGTGTTGCCACAGGAAAAAGAAGGTCGTGGGAAGAACCTGGATGTCGTTATGGAAATCCTTGAGGGAAGCCTTTAGTCCAGCAGTAGGAGGCATTTGTCTGAAATCAACGAACGAACGATCGATAGACGCAACTATAGAAAACAGCCGAAAATTACGCAAGCAATGTAAGACTGGGTTGCGCCATCTTAATTTAACTTTAACATACGTCAGAAATCTGTCAAACTCCATACAAAACTCACCGGTTATCGTTATAATTACGGTCAAAGTTAGGTGGTGCAACTCAGCCTAAGTGTTGTATAATATACAGGGTGTCCCAAAAAGTAGTGTCAAGCAGAAGCCCGGAGGTAGAGCTTCACTAGGGCTATCCAAATCACCCCCATGTATGTTCCGTAATTTTTAGATAAATACTAGTATTTAAATTATTATTCTTATTCAGAAGTATTTAAATCCATAACACGAATGTAATTCCTGTATGTTGTAAAGAAAATCATAACACGAAAATTATTAAAAGTCACGGTGATTTGGCTAGTGATGCTCTACCTCTGGGCTTCGGCTTAACACTACTTTTTGGGACACCCTGTATTGTGTGTAAAGTGTCATACGTTAGGCCAGTCGTATAATATCATAAATATGATTAATAGTAGACTCTCTATCATCCAGCAAACGGTCGAGCGCCCAAGGGCCCTACGTCTCTCTAGACTTGCCTTATTTATAGAGCTGATTTCAGTATGATATAATACTAGCTTAGGACTTCAGGCGAATTATATTATCTAGTATTTTTTGTGAATATGCCAAAAAGTATGTTATATCTTGGAGAAACATTATCGTTTTGAATGAGTATCGTCTGTCTCACGAACATTATTTATTATTTGCCATTACTCATACACTTTCAATGTGTAAATAGGTACTAATCTTGGAAGCTATCTACTATACTATCCTCTGTAAATCACCAAACCTTTTTCTCTTTCTTTAAGGTTTTACTCAAATTAATTTAAAATTAAAACGTGATTTCAAGAGCGACTTTCATTAATTTTCGCTATCGTATTACGGCCGGATTTACATCTCGTATTCTAAAATCCCCGTCATTTTAGGTCTTAGCAGACTAAAGTGTGAAATCTGAAATGTCTAACGAACCTAGAATCTAAGAATTTGTATTCTAATTAATGCGCAACACAGTTAGCACACGTTGAAATTCGGATTAGCCACGATTAAGATTCACCAAACCAAAAGTTAAGGGTCCCACGTAAATTGGGAACTTAATGACACTCCTTTTGAGCATTATCGTTAATATCAAAACTACTTTAACGCCTCGAGGATCATGAGGCCGCTGGCGATCAGTAACAATAAATAATTTAGAGAAGTACCTACTATGGTTTGCTAGGCTTGTCTTGTTATTACTATACTTCACATGTGTAGGTAATTATGTTTGTATTCAATGTTTTTGTTGTAGTTGTTTTTAATTTGCAATTAGACTAATGAAGAATGCTATGCTGCGCAAAAATATTAAATTAAATATTATAACATTTATCTCTTTTCAAGTGAAGTGTTAATATTGTGTTCTTATGAAAATAAAGTCTTTAAACCTAAATCTGTGTTAATTGGATCTTCAGTATAATGCAAATAAGTTACAAAATATGTATGGTGCTCTAAACTTATTAGTTCTATTACTGGAACATTTACTCAGTTAAAAGAAGTTTCTGGCCTCTCACACGACCACAAGCTACTTACATTATCTCCACAGTCTAAAACTAAAACTCTCATAAAACTCATTTATTTTTGCAAAAAGCTTTTAAAAAGCACTTTTCCACGTCCCTTATTATAGTTTTCTTTACAATGCTCAAAACTATTCCAAAGCCGGCCATACATTAAACCCTTAAAGGAACTTAGTTCAAGTTTACCTCAGTTACTCACATTAATCTTGGCCCAAGTGCCTTCTAATTAGATACATTTGATATCTTTGGCAACTACAAGTTACACGAAACACGTTACTCTGTTTGTAATAAAGTTATGCCAAAGTAGTATAATTTGTACCGACCAAGTTCGAAACTCGCCGAAAGTTGAATGCGATATTACAATTTATCATTTAATTCTGCTTCAATATGAATTTCTGCTGCTCTTTGCCGTTGAAAGGTTTTGGAAAAATACCTTGAAATGGCTTTCTAGCTGTTTGATATTTAACAGTTTTGCTTTAGCAGCTTAGGATTTCTAGAGCCATCCGTCGTCGGGACATAACATTTATCGTATACCATATCTAACTATAGCTAGGACGCAATGCTAACATGGATTTGGTCATCATCATCATCATTTCAGCGTATGGCAAAAAAGCCTCCCCCTCCCCCAAAAAGTTTCATAAGCATTTTTCATACAACTGCTAACTTTTTTAAGTTCGTACATCGATTTTTCGCGCGGGAATAGTGTGTCCTTACCGAGTCGTGGTCTCCATTCAACTACCTATGAATGTATCTTTTGTTTAAATTCTCGTAATATCAAATCCGATTACACCGGTGCTAACAACATCTAATCCGTTTACGCGGAACTTTAACCCTCCTTAAATATGGAGGTACTTACAAAGCGATTCCCAGCTCTATGTAATTCCAGTCACGCCTTCAGGATTTCATCTCCTGCAGACTGATATCTGAGTGAATTATTAAACAAATTCCTATACCATTACCTTCTCGCAAATGCAATCAGACAGGGCGTAACCGCAGCCAACTGACGGTTCAAATTGTTTACCAACTTGCTCGGATGATTTCCTTTAGCTGATTGTACCTGTTGAGATCAAAAGGCGTATTTTTGAGGAATTAGAATTCAATGAAAAGTTGAACAATGATTGATTAGTTAAGTAGGTACTCGTTTACCAAGTAACATTTAATGTAGACGCCGTCTGATGTTTAATTAGATTTTATAGAGCTTTTTATGGTTGAATTATTTACCTAAACACATGGATATGGGCAGCGCAGAATCGGTCATTGTGGAAATACTTGGGGGAGGCCTTTGTCCAGCAGTGGTCGTCATTTGGCTGAAACAAATTAACGAATCCTCTAAAATTCTTACTCTCACAAGTATGTTTCCACCAGTTGTTGTTTAAACAAAACTGGCCATAACTTTTACGAAGCTACTAGTTTTTGCGAATTAACTACAGTTCATTTTACGTTCCGTCGTCAATGATTGCTTTTACGCCTCTTGTTAACTGCTCGTAATGTTTTAATGACTGACATTATATTTGTTACAATCGTGAAAAAGTGGACATTGTGCTGTAATGGCAGTTGGATAAGTATTAAGCACCACTATAGTTTCGTTTTTATCACTACAGGAATATAAATGTAAACCCGTCGTTGGGCTCAAACTTGAAGATCGTAATCGAAAGATGGCTTAACACAAGAGGCGATGGTTAAGTATAGTTAAAGTCATTGTATTTTCATAATTTAGCAAAGTTTGATTAATTAATTAATTATTTATTACGCGTCCATGATTCTTTGTTAAAATAGTATTTTGTAGCGCTTTCAAAAGTAGACATTATGATGTTTTTTAAATTGTCACCAAACCATCTCCACCTTTTATTTGAAAATGATCCTACTGTATCTATTTTATTTGAAAAGGCATTTATTGGACTATCTACAGCTTTTGTTGTTTCGAGGTCTCCTATATCCTTTAATGTTTCTGTACACATACGATACGATACGATACGATAGTGCTCACCCAGCCAGGACGAGGCCTGCTCCGGTCAAACCGGCATACCAGGAGGCACGATTTTAAGGAAAGACACGCTCTGGGATGGGAGAGGACGGCCGACTAGCCGCTGCGTCTTTAAACCGCAACCGGTCGACCACAACCAAGTAGATATGCATCCTGAGCCTGGTCTAGGAAAATAGGTAAAGACGGGTTATCGTTGATAGGACTGAGCGTTGATGCGATGAGATGGGCGGTCTGGCCTTTGATGAGATGGCTTTGGTTGTTCTTGGTTCATGTACTGCTGCTAGACTAGCCTCGTTGTTCTCTTGATATCTGCGGTAGGTACTACGTTTTTGTCGTCTCTGTATCTTCCAGATTAAATATTTCTTCTACTTCTTTTCTTAATGTCGTTGGAAGGACTAAACGCGTGGTGCAATGAGATGGGCGGTCTAGCCTTTGGTGAGGGAGGTGGCTTGTTTATTCTTGGTTCTCGTACTACTGTTTGACTAGCTTAATTGTTCTCCCAATTGTATCGTCTTATAGGTTTTCTGCCTATATATTCCTCCAGGTTAGGTTTCTTGTATTTCTTTTCTTTAGTTTAATCTGGCTTTTAGTGAGATGGCTTGGTTATTCTTAGTTCTTGTACTGCTACAAGACTAGCTTCATTGTTCTTCCGATTTTATGCTTCTTTTCTTCATATCGTTGTTCGGACTGAGCGTTGATGCAATGAGATGGGCGGTCTGGCTTTTCGTGAGGCGGCTTGGTTTTCCTTAGTTCTACTGCTACAAGACTGGCTTCATTTTTTTGTTTTCAATTTTATGCTACTTTTCTTGATATAGTTGGTAGGACTGAGCGTTGCTGTGATGAGACGGGCGGTCTGGCCTTTGGTGAGATGTCTTGGTTCTTGTACTGCTGCTAGAATATCTTCATTTTTCTCCTGAGGTCTGTCCTTTAATGTTTCTGTACACATCTCTACATAATATGAGAATTCCTAACCATAACAATGTCTTGACCGTACCGTCCGTAATGATCATAATATTAATGTTTATGTCTGCATCTCTAGGCTATCCCAGCCTCGGTTTATATAAGCATCGGTATATAACTGTATGCTGATTTATTATAAACACCCTGTAGCGAGTAAGCAATATATTACGTCTGCTAAGTAAGGATATGTTCACTAAGGGATGCCAATTACCTGAATGTTATTTTAATAATCTTGGAACTACAGGGCTTTGGAGAGACGTCTTGTGGTTACGTTACCTGTGTAGTTCAGGTTATTGAACTTTGAGATTTAACTTCCAATTGAATGCAGTGACTGAGAAGAGAACTTGACGACCACTGATTGTGGGTTCGATTCATAAAATATGTACATTCATTGGCAAGCACAAGACGTAGGTATCTGTAAGTGGACGGGCGTTTTCTAAGTGAAATTAAAAAATAATTTAAATATTTTTTACCGTATTATGGTTCTCATGGTAACACGTTCTATTAAGTCTCAAATTAAAGCTTTTATTACGAAACGTAATGCATAAAAAACTTAAGTCTATCAGAGTCGAATATTGATACAACAAATCATATTTACGGTTGAATCTGTTTTGAGCCTCGCTTTACCTACTGATCTAAATGGCGCTAGATAAATGTATCATCATCATCATCATCATCATTTCAGCCATAGGACGTCCACTGCTGAACATAGTCCTCCCCCAATGATCTCCATGTTGATCGATTGGTAACGCTTCCCTGTAAGGGTAAATGTATACCTACCAGAATATTTCCATCAAAAATCCTGTTTGGTTACGTTCTTCGATGCCGAGACAGCCCTATGGCAACACAGTTACGAACCGAACCGTAGTAATAAACTGATGCAGACCACTCAAGTCCGAGCTCAGATGTTCGCAGCTAGATTAAACCTTTCCCTAATGAATGCACACGAAACTTGCCCACGTTAAAATGTAAATCCCACGTGCGAAACTGCGAAGCGTGGACGACCATTAGCCATAATTCAACCGAACAGACATTCATGCAGCAATTTCACACGAGCAACAACTATTTCTAGTTATAAAGCTATCACGACACTGTTGCATTTAAACATGACCAGTTAACTAAACCCACGAATGTATACACTCCACCCCCTTTTATACCCAGACACAGAACATTCTCAAGAAGCGGGGAAGGTCTTCGTTCTCTGGTCCTGGAGCAGCATTCCGCGACTGGTGGGCAGCCAATTAAACAAACTGTGCAAAGTTGTAATGAGATCTGAAGAGGATGAAACTACCAAAGTAGTTGTTACGATTTCATTAGCAATAACAAGTTCTAAACAGAATTGAAGAGTTGATGGCTGTGTCAAAATGAAACTAGTGAAACAACCAGAGAGTTCTGTGTACCTTTAGACAGGCTGTACTAAAATATAGGTCACTAAAGAATGTAATTGCCTTGTAAATTCATTCAGTCGATTGCTAGCCAGCAAGAGTAGCTGACGTACTTGCAAAAGTGTTAACTGCCCATTGCCGGTCATGTCGTCTCGTTCTATCGCATAGAATCACCATTTGATGAGAGCGAGAGCAAAAATGGATATGGATAGTTAACACTGTGGCCGATAGTACACAGAAGCCCATTAAGGTTGTAGTTGGCCACTAAAGTTCATATTATTGTCTATTAAGCTATCGTTAATTACGTGCGCCTATTATTTACGTGATTTGGTTTCTAGTTACCACCTTGCTATGACACATTTTCATTCTGAAAAGTTTGTCTATTTCTACTTGGACGACTTTGGAAACAACAAACTAATGTCGACAGAGGATCCGTGTAACTTAGATTCGAAACTTGACCAAGTCTTATTAAGCTGGAACCACGAATTTTCCGCACAAATTCGCTTAAAGTTTTTCGCAGTTTTACTACAAACAGTTTCTTGATACAGCTGCTCTACTTGCTATTTCCGCATGAACAAAAAGGGGTCAAGTAGCAACTCCACTAAGATTTTCAAGTTCCACAAACTTAGTAAATAGAAGCAAATTAATTTCTCT
The DNA here is from genome assembly GCF_963855985.1 of Ostrinia nubilalis. NCBI lineage: Eukaryota > Metazoa > Arthropoda > Insecta > Lepidoptera > Crambidae > Ostrinia > Ostrinia nubilalis. Next base: position 3,036,285 of record NC_087101.1, read on the forward strand.
CGCCGTGCTATGTAAATGGAAACATCTATGAATAAGTAAATATGGAAACTTTAGCATGAACTATTAAATATGTATAAATAAACTGATTGATGTTCTGAGGGTCATCATTAAAGGGAGTTGTTTACAAAGGTAATAATTCTGTTTGAAATAGTTACAGTAATTTATTTACGGTTAATTAATTTATGTCATATATCTTAATCCTTCAATTTTATTAAATCTTATCTTTCTTCATTCCTTTTTTATTTCCCGAATAAGCTGAGAAAAGGCCTTCCATTAAAATTATCATAAAAACTTGGCTTCATTTCAGATTAAAAAAAATGCAAGATATTTTAATTTAACTAGAGCCAATAAATATAAATTTTATAGGTATGTAGAGTCTTTCTGCCCATTGCCACTTCAGCTTGCTAATCCATCAGGCTATGTCAGCAACTTTAGTTTACGTCCACCCACAAGGTGGACTGACGACCTCATAAAGGTAACAGGAAGACGCTGGATGCACGCTACCAACCGGGTGATGCGAAAATCATTCCTGTGTTCAGCAATGGACGTCCTGTGGCTGAAATAATAATGATGAGTCTTTGCAAAAATATGAAATTGTTGACTACCTTCCAAAAAATGTAGCATATTATTTAAATGTGCAAATGAACGGGTTTCCACTTGACACAATTATTATCAAACCGCACACTAAATACGTCGTCATACCCTATAGTAAGCCAACCGTAAATCTCGTTAGATATTACACGATCCCCTTATCCCGTTAGTTAGGGTGTGCGTGAGCTCAAACAGACAACATTAGGGCAGGAAATTCAAGTGTTATCAAGCAAATATAATGTATGTCGTTAGTATACGGTATACATTTGCTTTCAATTTCAAAAACTGCAAATTAAAATTTATTTCAGCTTTGGTTAAAAATACAGGCCATGCAGGCCACTACCAACCGGGCGATGTGGAAATCATTGGGGGAGGCCTATAACAGCAGTGGACGTCCTGTGGCTGAAATGATGTTTATGATGGAAAACTCAATTCATTATTTTTCGCAAGTTGGTTTTAAAAAAAAAGCGCTTTTACGCGTCTCAATATTGCTTTAACCCTACCACTGCTTTGGGACAATATATGGCTCAAGCTGAGAAGAAACTGTGTCAAGGACAAGATTTAAAAGTAAATTAGAAAACAAAAAATAAAGATGTCAGACTAGGACTACAAACGCAATAGGGTTTTTCATTTTTGCTCTCTGTAAAATTATGTAGAGAATCAAACTGACTCTCAGAACTTATTTACTTAACTTTTCGTTAAGTTCCAATCTACGCTGTCTCTACATCAGACTTCAAAGCTTACGCTCAGCCTTAATATCGGAATAGCCAAACATCACCAGGATTACTGAAACCGAATACTGTGGGCTTATTAGTCGTAGAGAAGATCGGCCGGATCAAACGTAAGCTAAGATTTTGCATTTGTTTGATAATGTTACCGTGGCAACGATTGTCATAGTAAAATAAGCTTCACCCACAGCCCACGCATCTTCGTTTCATATAAAAATGGTACTATTGAATAAAGGTGTCCTGAGAACTAATCAAGGGCAAATGTTTGTACAAAGGATTTTGCTAAGTAATTCTCGGGAGTGGGTGACTTTCATACGGGCTTCAAATGAAGACCTACTGCCACATTTTATTGTGGTAACTTGCCTTTGATATGACTTTATTTTGTTGACATCGTCTGAACTTGAAGTACACAAACTTTTAATAACGTTTTCGGGCTAAACGATGCGCTGGAAAAATCTGTAATTGCCCGCAATTAATTTCAACTTAGGTAGGTACTAATGGCAAAATATGACCAGGCAGGATAAAGAAAAAATCTAATATACAAAAAAAATTTATTGAGTATTATTAGTATCACAATATCAATTTTGGCAAGTTATATTATTGTTAAAAACTTAACCTTAGTCTAACCGCGTATCACGCAGTGGTATCGTATACACTGGCATGAAATCTGACATCATTGTACTAGGCGGTTCACTATCAGCTATGACCATATTTTCTAATAGAGGCATCTCATAAGAGTAATCGTTTTGTTTCTTCCATAAAATTCCAACAACTAAAGTGGAGATGTATATTAAAATACCAATAATAACGCCAGTCCAACACCAACGTAGTTCCAAATTAGTTGTCATAATTACTCTTTTTCTATCGCTACAAACACTTCTAGAAGCTAATGTTGTAGAGCAAACACTTATCAAATACTTTTTGGCTTTGATATACTTAACGACAAAATGTCTTTTATCGCCAGATAGGCACCAAGTTTGTGACTGAAGATGCCCAGGCTCATCATACTTAACTGAAGGTAGCACCTTCACAGTGTAAGCTAAGACCGGTCCGTTGGTAACTTTAGGAGGATCCCACTCGACACGAATCTCCCCTGATTCTGAAGCAGTGACGTAATTAATAACAGGCTTATCTGCGTATTCAGACCGCAGAGTCCTTACCACACCTCTGGCATATCGACTGCACTTATCAGCAGAACAAGCTCTTAATCTAAACTTGTAGTCCCTGAAGGGAGCTAGACCCGCAATTTGAAAATCGTTTCTTGGCCCGCTTATATTCAATGTTAAAGTCCGAACAAAATTTCCGAAAGAAGAATTTTTAGGTGGATCTACCTCAAGGTTATTACAACCGTCCTCGATGCTGCTACAGACGTCAAAGTACTCCTCGACCATCGCTCCAGCTGTCACCGTTGATAGAACTCCACACATGGACTCACATCCCCTGTCATAATCTGGAGGTGGACGCATAACAACAGCGTGACGAAAATAATCAATCTCTTCTTCTATTCTCAAACTATCTCTTTTCTTTTTGCAATGATCTCTTGCACTTACGTCCTTTGGATAAATTTCGATAAGAGTGACGTCCAATTCGTATCGCTTGATATGTGACCTATAAACTTTGTGGTCAACCCAGCGCACCACAACAACGTCAGAAGACGAAGCAACCAATTCTAAAATGAAAGGTGGCTCTGGTTTTCCAACAGGTGTAGTGAAATTAAAAATATCACTGCGAGCCAGTATCTTAGTTTTCGGGTCATATTTTTCTATACATAATGCATAAGTAGACGCTGGTCGTAAATTACGCAGTACAACGTTCGTGTTACTATCCAAATCATGGGGGATATTGTATGCGTGCCATTCTGAATCGCTACATGTTTCAGGTACGAATACCTTTCGAGAACCTTGTGGTAGGTGTATGTAGAGAATGGAATAATGAGCTTGAGGATTTGCGACGTGCGTGAAGTCGACAGAGATTGACGTTTCATTAATAACGTTCAATTGTAATCCAATTGATGCATTTGCGCAACCCCCACTGTATCCGTTTGTACCACTGGGAATGTCTAAAGGGCCTGGCTTATCAGGAAACCGACTTTTTATTTTGTCAATCTCATTCACGCACAGCATTGGGTTGTTATAAATATACAAAGACCCCTTTTCAACTTGCAGTGTATTAGTGACGTTTTCAGTAAACAAAGTCTGGAGGTTAGTCATGTCGTATATTATGAGGCTATGTGTTCCATTTTTTAGGTTACGACCTCCAATTCTTTTTAACGAAGACAGAAAATCTAAAGAGGTGATTTTTAATGAACCGTAAACGATGATAAAGTCTGAAACTTCTTGTATCCGACTCAAGTACGTTCTCAATTCTTCCATTGCCTCTGGATGGGATCTTATTCGGATGACTAAAGATCCATTCACATAAACGCATCTTCCAGACTCTTGGATGCTCTCTATAGTTTGTATGTTGAGACTGCCGCAAGTCTGAAAAGGAAAATTAAGATAAATGTAAAAAGGAATCACGCAGATTTAAAACTTTTCACAAAGCTGTATACAGCTAGTTTCTTATTTCCAAGGATATAAGGAAAAATGCTACAGTTTTTGGTTCTGTGGCCCGTACTCTTAAACCTCTCTTAGTAATAAGAATACTCGAGCGCAGTCGCAACTAGGCTAAGCAGCTGTGGAGTGAAATCTCAGCTTACGCCATTGTTGCAGTTTTTAATTTCTGTTCTGACGAAACAATATCTGCAGGATTACTAAATGCTCATGCATAAAACGTGAATATTAAAGACGATTGTTGGGAACTATGAAAGAAGGATGAATGTCTAGAGTCGCTAAGAGATTGCAATGTTTTCATGAATAATTTTTTTCATGAAATGCCTATTTATAAATTCAGAATGATTCTTTTAAACGAGACACGTTTGTGGTATACAAGTGAGTGATGACATCTTAGTATAGAAGTTAGTATCTTTTTCTTCTGTAAATTATTTAGTTTTTCGTTCGTTCGTTTCAGCTAAATGACGTCCACGGCTGGACAAAGGCCTCCCCAAAGGTTTTACACGATGAACGGTCCTGCGCTGCCTGCATCCAGGCTTTTCACGCGACCTTTACCAGATCTTCGTCCACCTAGTAGGAGGCCTGCCCTCGCTACGTCTTCTAGCCCGTGGTCGCCACTCGAGAATTTAGTTTTTATTACTTTCTAAATTACTATTGATACGATGATTCAGCCAAAATTACCTCTTCGCACTTCTCGCAAGGGACACAAACTGTCTCTTTGTCCCTTATATCCATCTTGTACCCAACTGTGCAGTTGAACACGCAAGTGTTGTTCCACGACCAGCCCCTCAGATCTTTGCACTCCTCCTCTGTGATGCAGTAATCGTTGTGAGGGAGTACTATTCTGTAAGAAAAAAGCAAGATCATGAGTTTCACTTTGGATGGTAGATGGTAGGTATCTTCGGCGAACGGCATCGAACGAGCTCGCGAACATTGGAAAGGCTTAAAATAATCTTAATTTAATTAAAAGCCTGTAATAATTTCTGTCTTAATTGATTAACGAAAGAAACCTACAATGGCTACCTCTTATTCGCAACGCCTTAATCTACAGATAACTGAACAATTTGTAATATTTAGAAGATACACAGCCATAAAATAGCCAAAATAAACTTTATGTCCTTCATTTTAATGCACAGGGGTATGCACTATGCATTAGGCTATTAGAAAACGAATAAGAGCTATAGAGACAAAACACTGTATGTGACTTTACAGTGTCATAGATTTACTCGATTCCCTATCGAGTAACCTGGATTCGGCCAGCGGCATCTAAGAGGAACCAAGAGTTACTCACGAATATGTAGAGCACAGATTTATCTTGCTACAAGACAACCTGATGGATTGAAGCCAAGGAACCGAAAGAAGTCGTAGTTTACATGCAAAAAGTCCCCATTGTAAAACACATCTAATTTTGAATTTAATTTTTGCTAGTAAGTGGTAGCAGAATTTTATTAGAATTCTAGGTGAGCTTCATTCAGATGGACACTTTTTTTATGCTATACATATACAAGGCAGGTATTTGACCGCAATCGTACCACTTTAATATAAAATTATATAACATAAAATAACATCAGTAAATGTAACAGTAACTTGGGTATGTTTTGATAGGCTTTATTTTCACAATTTGGGTCAAAGATACTTTTAATACAATTTCCTCGAACGCCACATTTTATTTTCCTGGAATAGAGGACGCTCTCGCTACCAGTTAGTCTCTTAATTCAAGATTTTTTAAGAGGAATGGAACTTCCGCCATCTTGTTTACGAATAATTATGAGCAACTGAACAGATTCCATGAATTTTCACCCTTTTTCCTAAGACTTATGAAAAATAATACATTAATTTTGGAAACAAACGAAGTAATAACATTAAATAAAGTGCTTCAAACAAACGAAGTTTAACAGAGATTTCGATATCAATTTGGCCTCCGGCGTTCGACACTGCGGATCCACGATTCTGCGGGTATACATCTAAATCATGTAGTGAACGATTCGCCGATTTGAATTCATACTCACGCCCGGACGTGCACTTAGGAACACATTGGCCCGGTGCGTGTAGTTTGCCGAATGGAGCACACAAATGAACTTTTAGCGTGTTACTGATTCAGATGCGAGGGATAAATCAGTTTAACACGTTTCCGTGGTTACGGACCCTTGAAAGCCGGGTTGATATCGTGGAGCAGAGTGGTAAAAAACTAAAATGTTAAGTACCTATACATAGATGACGTAGTTCTCAGTTTAGTTTATTTTTTTATGTGACAGAAGGCAAACGACCCATAGACACCCGCAGTCCCAGGGGTGTTACAGGTGCGTTGCCGGCATTTAAGGTGAAGATACGCTCTCTTCTTGAAAGTTTGCAGTTCGTATCGGTCCGAAAACACCTTATTAATGCATTCTCAAGTTGCAACGCCCAGTCTGCTTTTGACACCCATCTCAATTCAACAACCTACAAGAGCCCATTGCTCTTGAATCCTTTCAAGACACTCAGATCATAGGAGTCCCAGAAAACACATAAGAGAGTATCCACTCCAATGAATGATAAACGTACAAGCAAATCGCTTCGACTGTATCTATGGGAAGTTTATGGAGTGGTAGTACTGACCCAGTTGTGATTAAGACGTGCTCAATCAGATTTCCCAATAGGGATATACCTTCAGATGACCCTATTATTCTACCAATGTCTGACATCAGTTGATACTGTTAATATGTATACTACAGCGGGCTGAGTGTGAGTTTACATCAACCTCACTAGTGAGCGCGTTAAAAAAATTATGAAAATTTTAGTTCTCGAACGTTTCCGCTAGGGGCGCTGTACAATTCGTCACTTTTTTTACGCGGTCAACATCGAATGCGTTTGACGTAAACTCACACTAGGCCAGGCCTGTTAATATCTCAAACATTTGAATGACCCTTAAAATTAAAAGAAACCATAAAAACATAAAATATTGAAAATAGTATGTTATACTCACGTTCCAGCAGGGCACTTGGGCACACATCTGTTCTTGTATGTGTAGTGTCGACAAATGGTGCACTCATTGGGGTTTGAAAGTCGGCATCCGAGGCACTGCTTATTGCAATTTGAATTTATATCTTCTGGCAGCCGCTGGCATTTTCTGTGGACAAACAAGCATGCAGTTTACTTGAATATCATATTAAACGATTCGACGAGGTTGAAAGATGTAGACAAACCGCATGCATGACGTAGTAGCTTATTAGTAATCGCACCGCAAGTGTTTGTTTAAAGAAAGACCAGACATAATATTGATAGTAACTATTTCTTTGTGTAAGCAGTCACTGAATGGATATTGGCTACTGTACTATAAAAAAAAACTTATATTCTGTAGAAAAAATTCTACTAAACTAAGCCATATTTTTTGTTTAAAAAAATTATATTCATAAATCTAACTCGAAAAATTTAGATAAACGATCTATGATAAGTTAACTAACCCGAAAGATTACTAACCCGTGCCTTAAAGCTTCTTGGATTGAATTAAATAACCATTGACTTAAGTAACCCTCAGTTCCACTTACAAAATATTCCAGCAATAGTTAGTGGACGCGTTTCTAGTGCAGGAACAAGCAGTGTTGCACTGTGGACTGTCCCAGACTGGACTCAGCACGTGACGAGTTCGAGGCGCGATCAGGTTCCAATTGATGGTGTTGATGAAACAGGCCTGAGGAACCGTCCAAATGATGACCCCTCCCCGGTCTACCTTCAGCAGGTTGTATAGGCCAACCTGTAATTTGTTACCCGACGTTACCGTTATAACTTTTCAAATCATTCATTTTAATTGGGCAAATTAAAAAATAAAAGTAGTACCACTTATATTGGGATTGCGTAAAAGAGTCCGAGTCTACATAACTTACCTTCTATGCTATCTCAAGAGCTTTAAAAGTAAATGAAGTCTTGAAATCTACTATGTAGTCCATTACGTAACTGTAAGTTGACTCGTTTAGATATTGTGATAAGATGATGATGGATTACCTCTTTAAGATCTGGTATGTCGAAGATAATCAAAGCATAGTTGTAAAATAACTGCTCGCCCCTGATTCTGGTCAGATTGGGGAACAGCTGACCAATAGACTCCAGCCCATTCACTCTGTAGAACGCCACGTAACCTGTCACCTGTTGGAAAGTAATATCATTTTAGGGTTTTGGTTTCACCTACCTAAGCTTTAAGCAAAAGTATCTGGTCTCTAAGGTTTGTACCTAAGCAGTCCAGGGTGAAAAATTACGGTACTAATTATAATCGGTTAACAAAAATAGTATAGTCCTACCTATGATTTTGAATTAGGTATTTGACCTTAGACGAAATAAACGTCGAAGCACGCGACCCAAGCCAATCCCTTTGAAATTATACCATTGCATTGATTAAATTATTGATCATCAATATTGATCTTTGTAACACAAGAGGTGCCTATGCGACACTTTATCATGGTGCTTGCTTAGCTTTACTAACTTCATAGGTATACTTGCCTCCCTGAGCTTGGGAAAGCTAATGTTCACGAAGTCGTCCTTATGCGCCTGCTCCATGATCACAATCTTGAGGTTGCCCAGGATGACCATGCAGTCCTTCAGCATCCTCTCAAGCCTGTCAGGCCTGGTGCAGTGCACGTCGCCGCATATCTTGCCGGTCACGTTCGTGGGTTCGGAGTCTAATCTTTGTGCTGAGCATCCCAGGAATATTGCACTGAAAAACGAATATGTAGGGTAGATAAGGCTACTTTGGCTAAAGAATTACATCAAAATCAAAATCGAAAGTATTTATTCAGTTTAGACCACAAGTGGCACTTATGAACGTCAAAATATTATTATAGAAAATAATAAAAAAAGAAAAGGTAGCCCTTATACACACTTTACATGTCTCCTTATCTTTTGGGCCCTACCAGCGCTTCGAGACAAACATATGGCAAGTGCTGAAAAGAAACGCCGGAACAAACTAAAACGGACGATCAGGGACTTTATCTGCAAGTACAACTTTCAATTCAAATTATCGATTCATGAATGTGCAAAATATAAACCCGTGGATGGACCAAAAAACATTTATATACCCTTCAAAGCAAAATTCAGTTCAGTTGAATTATTTTCTCACTCAAATATTTTAATACTAGTACTCGTGCTACTACCCATAATTATGTACCATTGTAGTCTGATGAATAAAGAATTTTGAAATATAAAGATCGATTCAGTCGGTCCAGCGTATAAAATAGAGTGCCACTTTATGGTACCACTATAATAAAACTCCGGACGTTAAAAGCACATGTGCACAGAACGAAAACAAAAGAACTCACAAAATATAGTAAGATTTGTTAAAATAAAAAAATAACTCTTCTGAACGTACGAGCTTAGTAACTTTAACGTCTAAGGTAAAAAGGTAAAAACGGGCGCCCACGACTATTACTGGTAGCACGCAAGGCGCCGGATTCGCACTAGTCGTTGGTTCAAATCTCGTATATAACGAGACTTAAGAGCGTTGTCACATTTTTCATGCAGAAATCGAGAATTTGGCAGATTTCGAAATGATTTTAGTCATATAATTTATTGTTATAGCTTCTTTTGACTTATATCATCGTAATTATCATACGTTTTTACGGAATGTCTATTGACAAAATCTCGTTCAAATTGGATTTTTGCCTACGAAAACAGCGAATTTCGAAAGCCCGATTTCCAGGTAACTCGCGAAGGCACAACTTTGAACTAATATTACAACAAATTTATTTCTAAGTAAGAAGATAGAATGTATTCATTAGAATAAGCATACCCTGAAGAAGAAAGTGTATTGAGAAAATTTTGATGTTTAATTCATTAAAATGCATATTTATCATGTCTAAGATAGTCAAAATTCGAGAAAATTACTGCAAGAAAACAGGTCACATCTCATAATCTAAAAGTCATTTGGCAACATAAACTACTTTATACTTAAGAAGAAACATAGTACTATTATTGTGTGAAAAAGAAAAAATATCTATCTTCAATCTTCAAATGAAAAATTAATTTGAAAATACTATAAAATCGGGTGCATCAAATGGCATAAATCAGTCGTGCTTTGGCACTCGTAGACGCCGGGTCTATGTCAGTTGACTGCCCACTGACGTATATGCGTCACGCGTGATTTTTTCGTAAATTGTAGTATGATTGAGTACTTTTGATCCGCAAGTATTTTAAATTTATTTGCTTAGGTAAATCGGACTTGTAATTTCTTTCTTTTCAAACTTTTTATTATTTTACTTACAGAATATGGGTAGAATAGATAAAAGATATTATTATGGTATCTGTTTGGTCAGGAAAAAATAAATGACTAATAAAAATTTTAACAGGGTGTCAAAACATTAGTCCATGCTATTGTGTTTCTACCAACATAAAATATACTCTTCCTTACTAATAAAAGTTGAATAGCGTCTGTATGGTCACACAACGCTTCGTCATGTTTTTCCGAAAGTTCAGTTACTGACGACTGAATGAAAGAAATTGGTGCGTAACTATTCATCTGATATTAAACTTTTAGTAATAAAGGGGTAGGTCAGGTAAATGGCAAATCCACCAGCGGTCGCTCGATGACACTTAGACAAATAGTTTTATAAAACGTCAACTAAGTTGGTTAGGTATTTGTATTGTAGATACTTATACAAATGAACGTATAAAATGAGTTTATTTTTAAAAGTATAGGTACAGTGTGGAAACGATAAGTGATTTCACTTGATTTTTAATTATACAAGATATCGAGAAACTGTATACTGTTCTTGTAAGTGCTTCATGAACTCTTTAAAACAATAACAATAAATAGGTCAAAGAATAAACTGGATCTATTCGAAAATTCAATGTTTCCGAATTTCATACTAAATGTATGCCGCCAGCCATACCTACCATATTAGAAGTGTTAATTTTTTAAATTTAAATTTTTAATTGAGTAATATATAATAATCAAACAACAAACTCGTAAATTGCATTCTTATTAAAATTATTTACGGAAAACATGATTTTAGGTTTAACTTGCTACAATATCATCAAGAGATACTAATTAATAAATACTAAATAAACAGATAAAGGGGACGGCATTAAGGCACTCAGAATTCTCAGAAACCATTGATTTCGTGTTTGTTTGTAACTGTATTAAATGTATGAAAGCTGGAAATATAGGTTTTTTGAATAGATTCAGTTCGTTCTTAAACATATTATTGATGCCGTTTGCTAGGTCTCATGAAGCACTTTTGCAGTAAGTAACCATTTGTTCGACATCTTGTATACCTACTATAAGAAATATTCGAGTGAGATCACTTGTCGATTATTTTCGTCATCCTTATTTGTATTAAATTTAATTAAAATACACTAAGGCTGAGATGCACCACCTAACTTTGACCCTAACTGACAATAACCGGTGTTTTATGTTAGACAGATTTTTGACCAAAATTTTGATGTCAATGTTAAAGTAAGACGGTGCAACACGGCCTAACAAATGTATCGTAGACAGTACTTTTTATTTTCTTCATAAATCTTTCTTTTCTAAGCTTTTATTTCCTTTGACAACTGGAGTTGTAAAATCTTGCAACTTAAAATTTACTTACTTCCCGTTTTCCCATTGAGCTGAAATTTTGCATGTCTACACAGGTATGCAAAATTTCGTTTCATTTCGCACTAAATAATTTAATTTACACGTGTTTTCATGCGATGGCCAAGTCAATATATTTATGTAAAACGTTAATGATTTCCTGGACTGGACTTGGTATTACATGGATCTCACAACTTCTTACCGTAGAACAACTGAGTAGTGAGACTTGGTTTTTTGACAAGTATTGTTTTTGATGGGTTTGTATTACAGAACGCATGTGTACCTAATGGGATAACTGTTTAAAAACACGATTAGATATTTTAGCATTATACGACCGTGGTTTATAATAATAAATTCTATAAAATCACAATGATATCAGTATTTACCTCTTTGATTTCCTGACTTGTTTAGATTTACAACAACTAAATATTTATTATTAACTTTTAAATAATAATTTGAATGGCGCTTACGATGTTTAGTTACGAGCTCTTTGATGGACACAGATATTATAGATAACGTTTAAAAAATGGCACGCTCGTTTTCATACATTTCATTCTATTTATTTAACCTATCCATATTTATGTGCTGAAACGTCACAAAATCAGAATACATTTTAATTTTTCCATCCCGCATCATAAAAACTAAAAAGTCAAAAGTCAAATTTAAATAGTAAATAATATTTTTCATAAAGAAGCTTTTGATGCTGTAAAAAGAATAAAATAAAACATAAATTCTTTCAAACCCATCAACATTACTTTACTCAATTTAAAGATTAAAAACTTGTCGCGGGATTTACTAGTGTAAAAATACATTAATTACGTAACTTGATTTTGCTAAAAGTCTGATCTGAGAAAAAATCAAATAGGTAATTTATACATTATTTCTTTATTATTATGTATGATGTACTGTCTTAGGTACGATACAACTACGGATTAAGATCGTTTAGTCGACGCAGCGTTGAAATTGTACAGATAAATGCAGTTTGCGCACTCACTACGCGACGTCAAGCAATAAAAACCTAAAATTCGAACGCCAACTTTTTGCTACAACGCTCTTAACAGCTATATGAGTCATTCCTTTAAGTTTGTCGCCATAGCCAATTAAGCTAATCATTGTGGAATCTTATAAAGTTAGATAGATCATTTCATCCACGAAGACGTGTCCCACCATTCTTCCGCTAATGTTTGAGTGTTATCGGTACACGCTAAATTATCCATGAATGCACACGCACTACAATAATGACGCTTGATTGCTCGGATCAAACTCCCCGCACCCCACACTTCCCTCGACCAAAAATTGGTGGGGCGCGTCTTCGTGAATGAAACGATCTTTACGAGTAGAATATAATAAGTGCGATATTTAAACCAAAATGTTTATAGGCTGATGCGCTATCAACAGTACAAGTTCTGCAACGGATTTTGATAAAATGTGTGAATTAGAAAAGTATAATATTTACCATAACAAAATTACTGTCTTCGTCGCCTCCATTTCACCTTCAGCTTGCTCTTGCCGAATCGCTTATACTTCCGCGTCTGAGCTCCCAATCGCCGTCTCAGTATCACTCTATAAACTAACGCCATGCACTTTCGCACTCCAATGGGAAAACACATTGTATTCTGGCTCCCATAGTTTTTCTTTAACACTTCATTGTCTACGGCTGTTCCGGGTTTTGTGGAGTTTTTGTTGGCTTCTATAATTGGAGGTGCAATGACTTTCCTAAAAAATGTTTTGCTATTTAATATTAATGACAAAAAAGTCCCTGGACATCCGAATGAAATTAGCTTCCCCCTTCGGTTTGATCATCATTTCCATCAAGTGAGATGCAAGCCAAGAGCATCATGAAAAATCATTTCATACAACATTTTATGTATGGAATCCAAATGTTGTGACTGGTTCACAACTGTTTTGTTTTGGCATAAAGTTAGAATTCATTTAAAACTAACAAATGAAACATCTATCTTTTCTATGAAAGTGGAACAGAATACTGTTCATTTGACTACTCATGCATGATAATCATAGCATATAGTTCAGCAGGTAGTGCTAACATGAGTGATAAAAATATAAGAGGAAAATATTAAAATCAGGCTTCAATTTCAGTAGCATAAGGCTGCGGATAGACGACCGGAATAAACGGAGGTTGACTTTAAATGTGGCATGTTCAAAAGTAGTTAACCCGCTAAGGGCACATAGTGACATAAACACACAATAGAGAAGAATGTGTCTGGAGGAGAATACGGATTGGCACTAAGTACGCCCTATGTATAAGTTTTAATTAAATAAATGAGTACCTACCTACAACTAGGAGTGTAATTAATGTCAATGTAGAGTCAGTCGAGATTATCATAATCTTACGTATAATTGCGTTTGGAAATTACGTACGCTCTATTAATTGTAATTATGATAACACTATTACAAATTTAATTTCAAACCGTCTATATTTTGTTTTGAACCCGCAAAAAAAAGTATGAAAGGTAAAGGTAGAAAGACACCCAACAGTTTTCCCTCTTGCGCCAAAAGACACTCTCAAACTAAGTCAATAATCAGCTCTCTTTATAAAGCAGTAACTATCTTCATAAAATCACTTGAATCCATTAGACCCTATCTCTACCAAAGCGTAGAGGAAAGATGTTCTTGAATATCCAATAGGATCATTTTCACATCACTTCTCCGCTAAGATCCAATTCGTAAATCTGATTGGTTATTCAAACACGAATCAGACATGAGAAGATCCGCAGGAACACCAAAGTGGCCGTAGGTATAGCCCACAGGATTGCTAAAATCAAGTGACTATGTTCAGGGCACATAAGCTATGTAGCTTGTAGAGATGATGGCCATTGGGGCAGAAAAGTTCTCGAGTGGCGACCACGGACTGGAAGAAGTAACGTGGGCAATGGGCAGGCTTCCCATGGTGGATCGACAATCTGGGGAAGGTCATTGAAGAACCTGCATGCGGGCAACTCAGGACTGGTCTTTGTGGAAATCCTTGGGGGAGACCTTTGACCGCTGAAACGATTCAAACACATCTCCTCTCCGCTTTGGCTAAAACCGGGCCTTAGGTACATCATGTAGACTCGCCTTAAGGTATCGATGGATCCATCAACCTTGGGATGAGAAGCTGACGTCTTAGTAATTAACTGCCAACGTTCATGATGCTTTAGGGTAGAATATAAGTACTTTACATGCTACTATATCATATCTATTTACAAGTTACATAATATGCTCTCAGAAGTTGACTTTTTGCATAGATAACATGATGCAATAAAGATTTATGACTATGAAAAAAGTAAGTGCATATTGATATCGTTAAAAGTATTACGTATCTCAGTAATAAAACGTTTATCACAGAATACATTTTAATCTAACACTATGAGTTGTTTTTATTCTTAACCTTTTTGCTGACAGCAAGAAAAGGCATTCAATTAACATTTTTAACATTTATGTATTGTTATATTTTGAGTCAGCGTACCTGATAATATAAAAGGAATTCGAAAAATTTACTCTCTTTCAGTAAATTAACTCGATCGTTCAAAATATCCGTAGCAACAAACAAAACCGCTGAAATGAATTAATATTGACTGTGAAGCTTGACCTACTTTAAGCTATTTTAAGCCAATACTATATCGGTTCCATTTTGTGCCTATTATTTATTAAACAAATAACTTCTGCCCGCGACTTCGTCCGCGTGGAGTATTTACTAGTCTTAATCCGATGGTATGCCTATTTCCTGTAGCCTTCCTCGATAAATGGGCTATCTAACACTGAAATATTTTATCAAATTGGACCAGAAGTTAAAAAACTCATAAAACTCATTTATTTTTGCAACTAGGCTTATAAAAAGCACTTTTACACGTCCCAGTAAAAAAAAAAAGTCAAAATTTCTTTATTTATTTAGACTAATAAATAGTTCTTAAAAATACCACAGTGTTAACCCTACCACTGCCACTGCTTCGTGGTGTCAATCTCAGGTCAAGCAAACAAACTCTTCAGCATTAGTATAATAGATAAGCCTTAATAAATAGTTAAGTGCCAAACAAAAATTCTTATTTAAGTGCAGACCCTACACCTAATAAACTTTCACTAAAATCAAGTATTGTAAATTGTTGTTAAAAATAAGTTAACTATGAACCGTATAGTAATGAAACTTTAACCTAACTTAAAATCCAAAAACATTACCCTTCAATCTGCACTCAGTCAAAAATAATAAGCCCGATCCACAAAAAGCAATTATATTAAAAACGACTCTATGTGACTGAAAATAAAATATTTTGTAACTTAACGACGCAAACTTTTTAATTAGGTTCAAAATAAGCACATGGCGACCATACCTGGGCACTAATTAATTGATATCATTAAGGAAATACTAGTTAATAACACACAGTGACTGTACTGCACAAAGACCGCTAGCAGACTGTTGTAAATATAATGCATTTTTTAGTTTCTATTGCCATCGATATTGGGTCGCGACCTCTTAAAGGTTTTTAGATAAATGGTGTTTACATAAATCTATCTTAATGTATATTTGTTGCTGTTCTTATCGAACTCCGAAGCGATCAAGGTTGATCTTTGTTTAGATAGACAAGTTACAACCCGATCGAGTTTACTGCGCACCAGGCAGCCGTGACGTCACATCGACGCTCTGGTACGGTCCGGGGAGGTGTGCAGGTGAGTGCGCATTCCAGCGAGGTGCGCAGTTTGCTCGATCGGATTGTAACTGTTCTATGCAGTTAGTACCTACTTTGACGTCTATCTATATTGCTAAACAAGAATTTAATAGACCTAATGATCGTCTCAGCTAGATGACGTCCACTGCTGGACAAAGGCCTCCCCAGGGATTTCTATAACGACCGGTCCTGTGCCGCGCTGCCCGCATCCAGGTACTTCCCGCGACCTTCACCAGATCGTCGGTCCACCTAGTAGGGTTCCCGCCGCCCACTCAAGAACTTTTCGGCCCCAGCATTCATCTCCATCTCCATTTATTCTGACTCTATCAAACTCACCCAAAAGAAATAGTTCAAATGGAAATTGAACTTACAAAACGATTTTCTAGAGTACCTAAATCCAATAGCATTGGAAAAGAAACATAAAGTCCAGATTTTAAAGTAAAAAACTGTTATGTTAACGGTTAAACCGTGTACTTAGTAAAATTAAACGCCCTGTGCACAAGACCTCTGGGGTCAAGTGGTCTTAACGAGCAATATTGCATTTTATACGAAGGACCACTCAATGCCATGTCGGGATCGGATTTATAGTGTTCCGTCCGTAGCGAGAGGCAAACGATATTTTTAGTGCCCGACACAAGGGTAGTTTGGAAAGCTGCCATAAAATTGGGTTTCAGATTTGATACCAGGGTGCAAAAAACACGATGGTATAGGTACCTATAAAATACAAATCTAGGGTCGTAGAAATTCATTTGTGCTTGGGTACAGTAGGTATACTTTAAACTACTTTAAAGCTTAAGCAGACTTTCAACGGGAAAGGGTACAAACCGTATCGCCTTCACAGATTAGAGAGTATGTTGATCGCCTTTCGCCAGCTGTCATCGCCATTCGCGCGCTGTCAATCGCGAGGCGAGGTGTGCGGATAAGTTGCGTTGCAGTATGGGCACGTATGGGGTTTCATACAAAGAATACTAACTGCCTCGAGTTGATACGATTACGATCCCTTTCCAGGTTGAATAGATTGAAGAAGTTAGAAAAGCGAGATGAGTCGGCAGAGGCTTGCTTTGTTCAAATTCAAGTGCCGAAATTTTTTAGGTTGGATTAAAATTCCTAACTAAACGAGTAACTATGAATAACTTTTAGGAGGCTAACAAACGCCATGCCAAATACGCCTACAGTTTTACTTACTACTGATAAAGAACACTCATCCTACTGGTTTCTAAAAAAGAGACCGATACCGAAACCCGGTTTCGGCCTGTTTTGGCCATGGTTTTCTTTACGGTCGAGCGAACCCTACATAATTTTTATTTCCCGATCTCCCGGGATCAGGTGGAGTGCTGTCGAACGGTGCTCGAACTGCGCAAATGTAATATCTTAATAATAGGTAATAACGGTGCCATTACCGCCTGTGGTTGGGATTAATTAGTGTCAAATACGATGGAATACCGCTATTACGGATTTTGAGGCTTTGAATATTAGAGTAAATGGCTAAATAATGTTAACAGATGGTAGGTATTAGCGCACTACGCGTAATAAGACAGTTTATTTTATAATATAGGTGGTGCCAGTCCCCTTTGTCTAAATACTTAGGTCCGTAAATTAGTATGTGAGTCTCAAGGTGCATAATAAAAAGTGCATAGGTAATATCTCTTGTTGGTAAAAGGCAAAAGCTTTGGCTCAGTACATTTCGTTGTTGCACCGATTAATTGAAACAAATCGGGAATCGAACCGGGAAACGCTGATATTCACCCCATCAGGCTTTTATATGCTGAATTAACGCCATCTATCCGTACTTTTATAGACTGTTTGATAAGACAAATAGTTATGCTTTTTCCTTATTAAAAAAGAAAATGTAACTTTTTAATAAAGATTTTTATCACACAAATCCATTCGCAACGATCCCTAAACTAAAACACGGAACAATTTTCTGTATTCACCCCACTTAGAAAAGTGGTTTGTAATAATATTCGGACTACATTTCAGCGTTTTTTATTCTGTTCTTATGTCATAATCTGTCTGTCATCTACTGCCGGTCGTCTGTCATTAATGTCAGTCAAGCTCTGTGTTCGTGTTGTTGCCAAACAAAAATCTTAATTTCTCAGAGAAATTAAATAATTTCTTCAAAACTTTGGATTAATTAGAATTAAGAACACTAATAGGTTTTAACATTTGATTAATTTTGAAGTATTTAACGATTTTTTATTAAATAACCTACGACAATTATGTGAGTACTTTATTTCAATCTACAACCCAGGTTATTTATTTTAAAAAATCCACTATTAACATCATGATTAAGAAACCCTCTCATGCCTCCTTAAAATAGCTAGCCAATAGTTAATAAAGTATTCAGGTACAGTAAAAAAATACTTGTTTGAAGACATGAACTTAATGTGTAATTTAAACACCTTTACAGGGGCAAGAAAAAGAATAAGCGTAACCAGCCAACAACAAACCCGTTCTGGTCTAATATTCATAAAAAAGCTCCAAACACGAACTTGACCGCTATTCCGAAGGCAACCGGACTCTCTGGCACCTTTCAAGCGCCTCATCATCAGCCAGACTCTTTGATGGACCTCACCGATGATACGTCACCAAATAACCCTATGAGTACTGTGAAAGGGAATCCTGGCAATCAGAGTAATCAGTAAGTTCCTTTAATTATTTCTAACCTGACCACAGATATTTTTAAAATTACTCATTATTTTATGCCTTCATATAAAAATGAAAAATATGTTTTATTATGTCTGTATCTAGTAAAAGTTTTGATATTTTCATTTTTTTATAATAATTGTTGTACCTCTTAGCACCATCTGAATGTTGTTCTGAAGTAGTGGAAAAGGGCCTACATGCCTACTAATAAACAATTTAAATTGAAAATTATAAAATATTTCATCCTAGTTCTTTTTCGTTGATGCTTTGTTTGTAAATTATTAAATTGTGTGTATTTTTTTAAATAGGAGTACCAGCAATATTGCATCACAGCCTATTTTCGACACAACAGATGATGTGAAAGAAGGTTTCCATGCGGATGTGACATTTGATCCATCAGGTGATAAGAAGAATACTGGCTCAACTACACAAGCAGATTCACAGTCCAATAAAACTGGTAATTATAAAACATTACATTATACTTCAATCTGGCTGACAATAGTGACTGCAGAGTTTCTTGCGCTGCTTCTTCTCAGCACTGGCCCATTTATTGTCCTGAAGCAGTGGTAGGGTTAATACTGGGACGTGTAAAAGTGCTCTTTAAAAGCCTACTTGCATAAATAAATGAGTTTTGTTTTATGGGAACTTTACAAGGCATTAGCGGTCAAATACTTGCCTTGTTCTGCATAAAAAACATTTTATTTAGAAGCTTATTAGAACTACTATAAGTTTGCTCTCTTTCAATCTGTAAGATGATTATAAGATTCAAAACAGAGAAAGAATCATTTCACAATTAATTGTATGTCAGTCTTAATTTGCAAAAAAATTATAAGTTAAACCTTGCACAAGTAAAACATTATATTTTTTGCTGCCAGCTCAAGAATCCAACAAAGGAGTGGTGCAAGGATCTCCCTCGAGCATCAAACTGATGGTGAACAGTTCAAAGAATGTGAAAGAGGCAACTCAGTCTACGTCAAATGTGACTGAGGCAACACAATCCACGTCAAATGAGAAAGCCAAACCAATCATTTTGTCTTCTCAAACTGTAAAGCCACAGTTTTCTGTTCCAACCTGTACGTAATGAAATAATTGCAAGATAATTTTTTTTTTCATTAATTTATTATATCAAAAAAACTACATACAAAATTACATTTTATTGCATTTACATGGACCACTGCTGAGGTTTGTCTGCAAGGTTAAATTTAAGATTGCTAATCATTTTTATAGTACTTTCAGACCCTAATAGTCTTCAAACAGTTTGTGACACCCAAAGCGGCCAAAAAATTGATGACACAACTTTATACCAATTTATTGTACCAGTGACGTGTTGTGACTTATTGGGCTACTTTAGGTGTCACGAATTTGATGCTAACTGTACATAATATTTCCATACTTTAATTAAATACTATAACAATATCAATTTTTACAGCCACTCCAAACATACCAATTAAGAAGTCTCCCTTAATCGCAGTACCACCAAAAAAGGTCCCGGATCCGAAACCATTAGGTGAAATTTACGTTATCAGTAAGTCATTCATATCATACCTATTATAATAAAAATATTTTGTGCAGAGCCTCCAAATATTGTATAGATAACAGCACATCAAGCTAACATGGTGTAGTATTATCTCGTTTTACTACGGTCTATTTTGCAGCAACAATGTATGTCTCACGCACGTGGCCTCTCACTAGGACGTCCTATGGCTGAAATGATGATGATGATGATGAATGTATGTCTGATGTGATGTCGACTATACATACTACGAGAACCAGATAACATATTACTATGAATATGTACTTACTTAAAAGTATATTAATCTTAATAATTACTTGCTAGCCTATTTATTTATTTATGTCCAAGAAATTTAAAAAAAAAATTTTGTTTCCACTTATCATTAAAAGAGTTGTCCTAAATATTGTTACTAAAATATTTTTTCGTTTTTATAGACAATCATCAAATAAACAACAGAATAACCCGAGCTGTAAGGCCGATAACCCTGCTACCCCAGCAATACATAGCTCCGACCCCGTCAGGTAAGACTATGAAGAAAATGGATATAACATTTCCACAACCTACCGCCAGATGGCGCCACCATACTATGATAATAATAGCCATGGTTGGTATAAGTAGAATATGTTATATTATAGTTAGCTTGAGATAATGATAAATGATCTGCTAAAGGTCGCGGGAAGAGCCTGGGTGCGGGCAGCGCAGGACCGTGCATTGTGGAAAACCTTGGAGGAGGCCTTTGTCCAGCAGTGGACGTCATTTGGCTGAAACGAACGAACGAATGATAAATGATATTAAATATTACCGCGCTGTGCCAGTCACTTTAATTTTGCAAAATGAACTGTTTGGGCCACCAAGATACAGGCTATGCCTAGTTTGGGGCCCACTGTTATTGATAATACATCTTGCTTTTTTACTTCTTTTGTTAACACGTCTTGCTTTTATTATTTTGTAATGCAAAATGTAACCTGTGCCTATTTAAATAAGTATTTTTACATTTTCAATATTTTTAATTCCATTATTAACAATATTTCATTGTTTTATTTCAGTGTTCCAACCGATTCTAGTACCGCAAAGTCCAATTCTACAGCGAAATAACCGACTACCTGCACCTTTACGTGAGTATTTGATTAAACAATATTTATTTTTTAAAAGTCTATATTGGCACCACGAGGCTTATCTCTGATGTATTAGAATTCAAATTCGCATTAACAACGACTTCGCTGAAAAATTCTTCGATAATTCATTAAAAATATTTAATGACTTGTGCCAACGTTGTAGCTCAATATTGGCTACAAAAATAGTCAATACTCAATCATTTATTGCTTTACCACATCGCATTAAAGTCTTACATTCACGCAGTTTCACAAATGTATATCTTACCTATTCTAATTGAAATGGATTGAGTTTGTCAGTTATTTAAACTTACTTTTATAATAATAGTACAATGTTAACTTATTTTCATGCTAATAATAACTAATATAGTCAGATTAATTTGCATTACTTACATAATATACATAAAATATTGTCATAAGCTGAAAAGGTCAAAAATTATCTATTACTATCCAAGTTATCGCACCTTTAGTTCATACTAAATTATATTATCTGTGCTAATAGTATGAATCTTATTACTACTACTGTTAAAGGTCATTTCTCTAAAGCTGAAGTCTGGTTTTAATAATAATTATTACAGTATTTGTTTACTAAGTTTGTTTACATAATATTTGATGTGTGATTGTAAAACTGAGTTTTTTGTTGCAGTTTACCATTCCTACCCAAAAGGTATGTGCCACATAATTTTAAGTTACTAGCAAACAATTCGATCTAGCTAACTGCGCACCTCGCTATAAAGCGACTCTCACACTCACCCGTGTTGCCCCTTCCGTACTAGAGCGTCGATGTGACGTCACGGCAGCGAGGTGCGCAGTAAACTCGACGGGCTTGTACTTGACAAACCGAAAATTACTAGCGAGAGAAATAGTGATGTGCCCGGTTCGCGTCCTGATATCTAGATTACGTATCCACGACTGGGGATTTAGCATGTATTAGTATGGATACTTATAAACTAGAGATTGAAATTGATGGTTCGCTCTGCAACCAGCAAACGTAGCCGCCGGTGAGATCATCACCACCCTGGGTAAAGGGCGTAGGGCCTACGTGGCGTGTGATAGGTAGTTCAGGATGGGTGTCGGGATTGCTACTGCAGGTTAGGCCGGGTTCCCACTATGCCGGACCGGCATTTCTGCCGTAAACCGGACACCGGACAAGGGTGTTCACATTACACCGGATCACCGGATCCAAAATCCGAGCCGAATGAAGTGCGGGGAGCACGGGCGGGGCGGGGCGGGAAGCACGGGCGCGGCGGGGTGGGCCGCAACTCGTTCACATTACTCCGGTCCGGTGATTTTGCCGGCATTTTGTAGCGACAAAACGCTCGGTAAAAATGCCGGGCTCGGCGAAAGCCGGATCCGGGATAATGTGAACAGCTTCATACAATTTGTACCGCCGCTAGGCCTTCCGGCGATTTTACCGGAACGGGAGATCTGCCGGTCCGGCATAGTGGGAACCCGGCCTTAGGATCGAGTAATAAGCATGCACTCGGTAAGGATTAGAGCGGTTATACTAACAGCGGTGGTTGATCGTGTCACGAACCAGCTGCGAGAGTAAAGGCCTATAGAACCAGGGTAGTGGCTCTCGAGCGAATGCTAACGTTCGCGGTCGTCGACGCCTCTTAAGCCGTCAAAGTCTCGTCAGAGAGCTCTCGTCCAAACTCGCCCGAATGTCTCACGAGACAGCCCCATGTGCGAACACGGGAGCGGGAGCGAGCGAGCGATAACGAGATACCCCAAAAAGTAACGAGAGCTCGCCTGTACACTCGCACTCGGCCTGTCTCGTGGGCTCTCGGAGAGAGTGTACAGACGGCTGCCGCAAACGTTGATAAATTCGTATCCGTAATTCGTACTTTGTGTGTGTAAAAAATAATTTGAACTAAATCTGTCGCCCTAGACGTCAGCCTCCTCAGCCTGCTGGTAAGTCTGGAACTGGTCAAGAAGTATTCACAAGCGTCCGGGAGCTTTCGCCCAAATGCGCCAAAGAACTCTCGCCCAAATGCGCCCCAGAACTCTCACCCAAATGCGCCCCAGAACTCTGGCCCAGAAGCACCCGGGAGCTCTGGCCCAGAAGCACCCGGGAGCTCTCGCCCAGAAGCACCCGGGAGCTCTCGCCCAAAATCGCTCGAGAGCTCTCGCCCAAAATCGCTCGAGAGCTCTCGCCCAGAAGCACCCGAGAGCTCTCGCCCTGAAGCACCCGAGAGCGCACGCCCTGACTCGCCCGAGAGCGCTCGCCCAGACTCGCCCGAGAGCACTCGCCCAGACTCGCCCGAGTCTGGCCATGGAGAGAAGCTGGCCCAAGCAGAGGATCCCTGTAGGCGGCCGAGGAAAAAAAGGCGCGGCAAGAAGAGGAAGAGGAGCGGAAAACCAAGAAATAATAGAGAAAAAGCAAAAAAATCAACAGAACCAGCTGAACCAGGCCAGTAACATCTTAGTTTTAACTTTATAAGTTAAGTTTCTCAGTGAAAAAGAATTGTACACAATTAATATTATCTATTTCTCTTTTTAATATTTTCTTATTATTAATAACAAATTAATAAGTTAATCCAGACAATTACTAGTTTCTCTTAGCACACTTATTCAGTTACACACAAAATCACACTCACACTATCACACACACATTTTTGTTTTGTTTTTCTATTTAAATTATTTTTTAAATTAAAAGATAAAATTTAATCTAAACACTAAATTTTAGTCTTATGTTTTTCTTGAGGAGGAGCCTGACTCTCGTTACACAGGTTAACCTTATACGAGAGCGGCACATATCTTGTAATTGTAAAGTGTTTATTTAATAAAAGTATTTTCATTTTCATTTTCAATAGTGCGAGAATATTTAAATGCTTATTGCATATTCAAAACAACCTCTCAACTGCCCTTGTCTGTTATCCAGTTATAGGTACGTAAATTTAAAAAGCCAAACATGTCCGGTTAAAGCCGGACACCTGGAAACCCTATCTCCGTCCCGCTCATACCTTTTAAAATGGCTTCTCCACCTCACTTAAGCTAGAAACTTCAATTTTGGGCACATTAGAATAATAATTTTTAACCAAGGTAGATAAAGTTAAAAACGAGATTATTTCCAATTAACAAAAATTGTCGACAATTACAGCAAGATTTTACTAAGTGTTATACCATTTTGGAATCCTTATAAAATGAGCCAAATTTTGACGTCACTTGCCAAATTCGCGTAGTACAATTTTTTTTCAGTACAGTCAGTATAAACTAGGTAAAACTTTAATTTTGAATATATTTTTTTTAATGTATTTTTTCAACCAAGCTGCAGCAGCTGGTCTTATAATTTTGATAACAATTAAGAGAAGCATTATTCAGGGTTACATAACAAAAAAAAATTTTTGGAAAAAGTGAAGTTTTGTGACAAAAGGAAAGGAGTAAAAGGACCGTCACCGGGAGTAGATTTTTTAGATTTTTTTTAAATGCCTATTATTTTGAAAATATGCCACATAGATTTTTTTTATATTTTTCTGATAACCAGCACAACTTGCCTCAACACCCAGTTCCGGCTTGACGTTGATTTACGGAACACCCTGTATATTTAGATAAATAATAATTTACCACCGCTCAGATGCCTATTCATTGTATGGTAATTTAAATAATTAGACCAGTAATAATAATAACAAGTGTCAAGCATTGTAATGTGGTATAGTGACTAAATAATTATATTAACTTTAATATCAGGAATTATTTACTCGTATAGAACTTTTGTGTACCAGACTTATGATTTTTACAGGTATAAATTTCCGAAAACTAAGGAGGGAATGTAACGCGGCCCGCGACGCATCGACAACCCTAGCACCGAACGTGACCGAACGCGGATATTTAACAACCCTGCAGCTCGGTCCCGAGGCTATTATAATGCCGGTTGTGCATGCGCCGAGAGCCCGCAAGACAGGCCGAGTGCGAGAGTGTACAGAGGAGCTCTCGCTACCTCTCGCTCGCTCGCTACCGCTCCCGTGTTCGCACATCTCTCGGGCTGTCTCGCGAGACATTCGGACGAGTCTGCGCAAGAGCTCTCGAGCGAGACTTTCACGAGAGTGTACTATCGCCAACAGTGTTAACTGCCCATTGAAAGTCATGTCATCTCGTTCTATCGCAAAGAATCGTCATTTGATTAGAGCGAGAGCAAAAACGGAAATGGATAGTTAACAGTGTGGGCGTGTGTACATTCGGCATAAGAGGCAGCGGCGTCCGGAAGCGTTAGAATTTTCTCGGGAGCCATCGCAACAGCCAGACGTTCGCGCGCGCGTATATTCTCGGCTGAATTGTGCAGTCTAGCGAATGGCTGCTTAAGTGCTCACATATACCTGGCTCGATAGGCCTTTAGCTCGCGCGGCTAGATCGTGACATCGAGCAACCATCGCTGCCAGTATACCCGCCCCAATCCTTGCTCCTTGCATGCTTATTCTATCCTAACCTGCAGTAGCAATCCTTCTGCCACCCACCCTGAACTACTTACCTACGTCCTTTATCCAGGGGAGGTGACGATCTCACCGGTGGCTACAGTTGCTGGTTGCAGAACGAACCATTCATCGTACTCGCTAGTTTATAATAACTAAGTATCCGTACGAACACTTGCTAAATCTCGCACGGGGTGATATACAGGATGTTTCGTGTAAGGTGTCAAAGCCGAAGGCGGGTGATAGGTGAGGACTAGACCTCTCGATTTCACCCCCATGTTCTACAATTTTTCGTAGTTTAGAAGTTATCGGTAATTTTGTGATTTTTTAAAATTAATTGCAAATTCATTAGGGGGTAAAATCGATAAGTCTAGTCCTCACCTATCACCTGCCTTTGGCTTGACACCTTACACGAAACACCCTGTATAGGTACGTAATCTAGATAATATCAGGACGCGAACCGGGTACTATTTCTCTCGCTAGTAATTATTCAGTTTGTTAAATGCTTGGTTTTAATCAACTTTCCGCATTCGGTGCTAGAGTTGTCGATGCGTCGCGAGCCGCGTCACATAATGATATTGCTCTATTTCATTTTCATTTTGTTTTCAGGTATCCCTAAGAGTTTCCTAGTGAATCAGAATCAGCACACACCAGAACCCTATTCAAGTAAATATACAGTCTTTTTTTGTTTGTCAAATAATTATGTAGTATTTGATATAATGGTACGCATTTTTTAACATTTTTAATTGAAAATATTTTGTTTTCAGATAATTCATCGGCACCTGTCACCCAGCCAACCCAAGCACAATCGTTTTCAAGTAATTATTACTTATTCTTTGTATATTATTATTAATATAGGTTGCGCAACGAAAGTTGAGGCCAACACGTACTCACACTAATGTAATGATTTGAATACAGAACACAAACAATACATTACACATTCAAGTACTTCAAATATCGAATATACTATCTACCTAGCTCTGCAAGCAAAACAGAAAGCACGTGTCAAGTTGTCAGTCCGACTACGTAAGATGTCAGCGCAGGCAGCGTATACAGATGTAAATTTTTGCTTATATTCATAGCCTCAACTCTCGTTGAGCGATCTATATTCGTCACTGAATAACTCTGGCAGCGAATCATTTATTTCAAATAAAACTATTTTACACTACTTACTGGCAAAAATGCTTACAGGTCAAGCCACGCTGGATCCCAACGCCCAACAGTGGGCTCCGCAGCCCAAAGCCCCAGTGCCCAACGTGATCGAGTATGCCTACAACTACAATCCTACCTCAAACAAAGGTTACAAAGAGACCGGTCCGCTGTACGTCCAAACAGAAACGAAGACAGAAGTAGCGGATGACAAGTCGGTGTATTCCCCATCTGATGTATATGCTGATAATCTACTGGGGACCAGCTTGAATGATGAGGGGGCTACTGGTAAGTTTTCTACTGGAATTGCTAATTTATATTGACGTAACTAAGGATACAACACAGGCGCGGATCCACCGTTGTGGGCACTGTGGGCATGCCCACAACCCTAATTTGCTTGTTTTAATTATGATCTACCTATTGATAAGGTCGATAGGCTGATGATAAAAACGGCTGACTGATGAGCCTTTAAAAAATCGAGCGTGAGTGAGTTCGTACTCCAATCCAACTCTCACTTTGCAAATTTTTGGTGGCTGTGCCCACAACCTTTTTTGAGGGCTGGATCCGCGCCTGATACAACAGACCCACGATAGCCGAACGGTGAAGGTACGTTAAAAATAAAATCCTAATATAACGGGGATTAACGAACTTTTTAGTTCATTATTCCCCATTATAAGCTCCCAATTGGTGTTAACGGGGAATAGTGGAATAAGCCTTTTTGTGTTCATCCCAGGTTTAACTTTTTTGTAATAAAGCCCTTTGCATGCTAGCCCCTCAACTTACACTTAATTATTTTTCAGAGGAACAAGCAACAGACGGTTCGGAATCCCCGGACTTGTGTGAGCCAGGTCAGAAGCGACTAAGTGCCTTCAAACGACTAGGGCCTGTGACTCAGCCGAAGAAGCCGAAACTGACCATCAACTTGCTGTGCAATAAGGATCAGTCGGTTAGGTAAGAAGAATAGATATTAAGTTTTTATTAAAGCTAGCAATAAGCCTCAGCCAACGGAACTTGACTATTAACTTACTGCACTATAAGTATCAGTCAGTCAGGTAATAAGTAAGATTATAATACGTCCCCTGCAGGGCATAAGTCTCACCTCAACTGATGGCCGCGGGGCCTGAACTACTCCAGGTTTAGTCCATACTACATACACCATCCAAAACTTAATGTTATTTGTTTAAGAGTACTTAGTTACTAATAAAAGTACCTACCTTTCACTAGATGAAAAGAAAAATTTTGACATCAGCGCCGAGTCTCTATAACACTATTTTTTATTTAGTATTAAATACTTTAATGGGACATTATGCAATTGCATATACCCATAAAAGCAAACATTCACCAAACAAAGGGCAAATCGTTATACTTGCCTTAAGCGGTGGGCCTGTCACGTGGTTTTCGGTCATGGTCACCACATGAAAACTTTTCGGCCATTAACTAATAATTAATCCCTTAGTCCTTGCATAATCCTAGTCATAAATTATGATATTTCTTCTTCCACAGGGAAGTGGTGGACGAAACAGAAGAAGTAGAAGAGGAAAAATACGTACCGGTCCATCTTCGGCCAGAGATAACTATGAGCACCGATGAAATCGTCATGAAGTATATCAAACACTGGCCGTGGAAAAAACCGGTGCAAGTGAGAAAAACCGTCACTGCTAGGAATTCTAAGGTAACTATTGGCTACGGGACTATTCCCGCTCGTTCCCACCGCTGCAACTCCTGTGTAGCCAGGATCTACAATTTGACCGCCAATAAAAAACCCCAACCAGTGAAGGTCAAGTTTATTAACTATTGACTACTACATAAGGTAGCAGGAAGGCGTTGGAGGCGTTGGATGATGAATGGATCATTGGGGGAGGCCTATGTTCAGCAGTGAACGTCCTATGGCTGAAATGATGATGATGATGACTACATAAGGTGTGAAAAACTGTGTGAACCGAAAGAGTGTGATCAAATGGTAGGGCTTGATTAAGTCCGCCTAGCTAGCTACAACCCTCGAGCTACTTAGCTCGTCCGGGTTGAACCCTTACCTAAGCTGTCACCATGACAACAATGGTAACAGCATTGTTGTCTTCCGGCAGTTAGAGGTAGGATATCTAGTTCCTCTTTGGTTGAGGATTCCAGGTGAAGTTAACTTCCACCTTTGGCATGATGTACTGGACTACCATACTCGTACTGTATACATACTTGAATCGCTCTATGATAAAAATTGAAACTTTCGTGGTTTCGTTTAGTTTTCCTGTGCTTGCTCATGCAGCTAATATTCTAGTATTAATATTATTATATTATGTAATTATTATAATTGTAAATCTTTTGTTACAGTCTGTAATGATCTTAGAGCACGAGCAAATGTCTGAGATTTATGATAAAAACAACGTCTTCATCCAAATTACCGTAAGTTAAATTCGTATTTATTATACGTCCGTTTTTTCACCGGATGACGGACCGTCAAAAAACGGATATCTTTTTTTTTGCTGACGATTTTTTCGCTGGATCTATGTCCGATGCATATGCACACGTTCATTATAAACCATACACCATCGCTAAATCAAGCGAAAAAAATCGGGCCGTAGTCCGGTCAAAAAAATGAATGTTTACAAGCGTCCGCCGAACGCGGGTTCGATCCCCGCTGCCGCTCAATTATTGTGGTAAACCAACTCAATAACACAAGCATATTTAGCTTACCACGAGGGGTTAACGGGATTATTAAGCCATGTATGTATTCATTATACAACATTTGTTGATAAACTGTTTATGACTAGTGTGAAACAAGTTTACCATAAACACAGGTTTCTGAAACTTGGCCGTCCACACTTGCTCTCCACTCATAGCGGGGAGCACGGCAACATGTATCATAAACAATGTTTATGTTTATGGACTGTTTATAAACTGTTTACAGAGATGATGAAACATTGTTTATGAACAGTTTATAAACAGTGTTTATCAACAAATGTTGCCTAATGAACACATGGCTTTAGTAATTTGTATTTACAAATTGCGAACATTCTTATTTTTTTAAAATATCTAAAAAACAAAGCAACCACCATAAAGTCCTTGTCCCTACCCAAAGGAACGTATTTAAAGTTAATTTTGATTGCAGGTCACTGGATATCCTCCGACATGGAAGAAAGAGAAAGTTCTAGACATTTTGTTAGACACAGTCAACGGCAAGATCTTTGTACCATGCTTTATTGAGGTACTAATGCAATATATTGTTCCATACCATACAATCACCCTATAACAAAAGGAGAAACTGACCACCAAATAATAAAAGGAGAAACTGACTGACTGACTGACTGAGATATAAACGCACAGCCTAAACGGCTAAACGTAGACACTTGAAATTTGGAAGGGACGTAGCTTAGGTACCGTAAAGGTGCACTAAGAAAGGAATTCCCGAAATTCCCACGGGAACGGGAGTTAGCGGGAAAATCCTTTTGTATGAAAAATCTTAACCGCTTTAGTTAGACGCTTGAAATTTGGCATGCAGGTACCTTAGTAAACTTAAAGGTTCGTTACAACAGGATATTGCGAAATTCCCACGAGAATGGGAGTTAGCGGGAAAAAACATGCGTATGAAAAAATCTAAACCGCGTAAGATAGATGAAGGGGGTAAAACGGAATCCACGCGTACGAAGTCGCGGGCGGCCGCTAGTTTAGTATAGATCGTTTTATCCACGAAGACGCGCCCCACTAATTTTTGGTCGAAGGAAGCGCGGGGTGCGGGGAGTTTGATCCGAGCAATCCGAGCGACATTATTGTAGTATGCGTGTGCACTCATGGATAATTAAGCGTGAACCGATAACACTCAAACTTTAGCGAAAGGATGGTGGGTCGCGTCTTCGTGGATGAAACTATCTATACCCATATTTGTTGTAATATCGCATCTGTTACAACTACATAAGAACCTACAGGCAGTGTTAACTAACCGGATCAGTGTTCAACAACAAGCTCCATTGACTGCTGTAGTAAAATATTTTTTTATGATTGTTTTTAGTTTGCGCCACAAGAATGCAAGTTTCTAGTGATGCGTTGTCGCACCGCACTCGCAGTGTTCCACAGACTTGGTTTCATAATACACAAAGACGGTCACGAACTGCAAATATCTATATCGCACACTGAATTGACGTTGAACCAATTAGATTTCATACCGAAGAATGTATTGAAGAAAATACTCGTTTCTGGCCACTCCGGTGAAAGGAGTCTGGATTTAAGCGACTTCACTACGAAAGAAGGTTTGTGATTACATATTTATTTTTAAACAACTGTCCAAAGCAGAGGTGGAATTGTGTAAAGCAATCGTAATCATTTGACAGTTCATAACGTACGATAAAGTCAGTTAAACAAAGCGTTTGACAGAATAATCGTACGTTATGAACTGTCAAATGATAACGATTGCTTTACACAATTCCACCTCTTTACTTTCGAACCACGGGGAATGTCAGGAGGGCGTAATAAGTTACAGTACGTTTGCATTTCTGAAAAAAAAAATTAAACTTCTATTCTAATAAAATTCTAATTTGTATGAAGAATAGGCCTCGGCGTAATTTGCGCACTTTTATACATGTGCATAATTAACAGCTCGACACAACTATCGGCCAACTAAAAGTCGGTGGTTTGCGCCTAGCTAGGCTAAATACGTGAAGAAATCTACTGATTATTTAATTCATAATCTTCAATATTATACATATAATAATAACACAGTTGTTCAAAATCTGTATAAAATTACGTCACGTTTTAAACTTACCTACCTACACAGTAATAAAACTAATTTTTGAAAGCACAGTAGAAAAAGATTGGTGGTGTCATTCATCTTATTATGCATATCTTTAATGTATGGTCATATCTCCCTAATTTATTGCTCTTTCCAGATATAAGTCACTTCATTTACTACCCTCTGAATAGAATTAACAATCAGATGGACATTGTACATGTGCAAAGTACGGTAGCGTGGGAATACCTGACCGACATCAATTTGTCTCACAATAGACTTACGTAAGTAATCAACAAGTAATAGTATAAGTTTAACCGCCTCTGTGGACCACAGTTAGACCACCTGCTTCAGACGCAGAGGTCCCGGGTTCGATTCCCAGTGGGGGCAGATTTTTCTGTTCGGTTTGGTTGGTGGTAGGGCTTGTTCTAAGTCCGCCTGGCTAGCTACCACCATCTTACCTAAGTCTGTCGCCTTAACAACAATGTTAACAGCATTGTTGTGTTCCGGCAGTTAAGGTAAGATAGCCAGTTCCTCCGTGGTTGATGATTCTGGGTGAAGCTCGCGTCCACCTTCGGCCTGATCATCACTTACCATCAGGTGAGATACAGGCCAAGAGCTTCCTCGTTGTGGATAAAAAAAACCAACTTACAATAAAATATCCTGATGGCGTCTGACAAAATATTCGATAATAGTAGTGGTCATTGATTAAAATCAAGCACTGCAGTGAAGTGTAAGAGCGGTTTCGCACTACGTCCGATTCGAATCCGATCGAGACCCCTAAAAACATGGTTCGAGAAAACACTAGAGCAGCGTTTCTTAACCTTTACGGACCCCTTAGGAAATCAAGCACAATTTTATTAAAGCACACCTTTAATAAAAAGCAGCAATAAATTTGGTGCCATTTATTTATGATTGTTAAATGGATAGATAAAGCTGCGGTCCCCCAGGGTCCACACAAAAAACACTGCACTAGAGGAATCGGATCCGTACTTAGCTACCATACATGAGTTCTACAACTACGCTTCGGACCGCATTTTCACGAATTCGGATCGTATTCAGCACGAAACCGCACTTACATTCACTGCATGCTTGACATTTTTTACGAGTGATATACTTATTAATATGCTCATAACTGTATATCTTATTTAACATTTCAGCTCAATAGAAGGCTTCAATCTACCCTCAATCACACCCCGACTCAAGTTTTTGGATCTATCATACAACTGTATAGAAAAGGCAACTTTGCTAATAAAATGCCGGTCTCTAAGTCTACGCACGATCAAACTGGAGGGGAATCCCCTTTGCAACGATTATACTGACCCTGAACGCTATGTGAAAGTACTGAAGCTGATGTTCCCTACTCTGATTGAAATCGTAAGTAAAACAAATTGTCTTTGGCCTATTGAAGTCTGGTAATGAACTGAAATGCCTTTGTTTTTCAATTGTGACCAAGATATGGCAATTATTAAAAAATATTGACTAAGATTTGGCAATGATATAAAGAAATATAATTAAAAAAAGGTAAGTACATAAACCTTATAGGGCTCTTTATCTTTTGAGCCCTATAAGCACTAGAAGACAAAACTTGGCAAGTGCCAAAAGTAACGCCGAAATAAAGTCGGTCACCTAGACAGAACTGACTTGAATCTTGTAGTTGCCCTTAATGTGGGTATTTGGTGGCAGACACTGAAAGCAAAAAATCCTTAATAAGTACCTGTTCTGAGCAGCCAATCTAACTACTTACACCCGGTATAAAAATATTAATTCACCCTTTTTATACAGGATGGCATTCCAATCAAACTGCCAGGGGAAATCCCCAGCTTCAAAAACAACTACTGCCCAGAGGCAGCTACGGAGGTGATTGAAAAGTTCCTAGAGGTGTACTTCCCAATATTGGACTCGGTCGACGACAGGGAATTGATCAGGGAACTGTATCACGAGAGGGCGTGCATGACTATAACCACTCGGTATAAACTGCGTAAGTATATTTTTACTTGATATTTTTGTATCTTCTATACTAATATTATAAATGCGAAAGTAACTCTGTCTG
This sequence comes from Ostrinia nubilalis, assembly GCF_963855985.1. Classification (NCBI taxonomy): domain Eukaryota; kingdom Metazoa; phylum Arthropoda; class Insecta; order Lepidoptera; family Crambidae; genus Ostrinia; species Ostrinia nubilalis. The sequence goes on from NC_087101.1 coordinate 3,069,953, forward strand.
TGTCTCTATCTCTTTCACGCCTAAACCACTGAACCGATTTTGATGAAATTTGGCATAGAGATAGTTTGAGTCCCGGGAAAGGACATAGGATAGTTTTTATCCCGGTTTTTGAAACAGGGACGCGCGCGATAACGTCTTTCTGTGACAGACAAAATTCCACGCGGGCGAAGCCGCGGGCGGAAAGGTAGTTATTTTAAAATTGAGATATTTTTGTTTCACTCGCAAAAAGGGTAGTGAAGCGGTGTGTGGATATTTTTGTTACGTCAAAACATCAGCGAGACTTCATACAGCCTCAGACATTTCATTTGAGCGACGACAGCCGATCCGAGGAACGCGGATTCGATTCACGCTGCCGCTGGACTGGTGAACCCACTCGTAACACAACCTTATTACTCACGTCACGAGGGGTTAACGGGACTATCAATAATTTGTATTTACAAATTACTAATATTCTAACTAAAAAAATGCCGTGATGCCTCTGTAAAATACTCTAGTACCGCAGCAACCGTTTATTTTTATCGCCTTTGATGCGTTCCTGTAGACCAGGGGTGGCCAATCGGTCGATCGCGATTGACCGGTCGATCGCGACTATTAGTCCAGACGATCGTGGCAAGGCAAAAAATACTACATGATTGTGTACTAAACTATGCTGTTTCATTAAAGATTTCAATAAGTATGTAAGTGGTAGATGACCCTGGGTTCGTTAGTAAACAGTAGATCTTATGTCTAATCAAGTTGGCCGCCCCTGCTATAGACGCTGTGTTTCCCTTACGCTTTATGCCTGCTGACGGTTTTCGTTGGGCCGAATTATCATAATTGGTAATAGGCTAGTTTCCTAAAAAAATTTTTTTAGTCCGTCATGTTTAATATCAAAAAATATTGGACACATATATTTTTATTTGTCAATCTAACAAATAATTACATACTTATGGTGCGTTGAAGTTCCGCACGACGTCACAACGTGCGGCACTTATGCACGCATTGACGTCACGGGCCTCTTATGAACTTTGGCGCGCTTTATCTCTTTAAATTTTCATTAGTTTGAAAAAGTGAAAAATACGTGTAGAGTATTTTTTGATAAGTTAATTGACGGACTAATTAAAACTCTTGCTTTTTGACCCAGGAAACATCCCTGTTGACACATTATTTTTCCACTGCAGGTTATAGTCCAGTGTTCCGCTCGTTCCGTACTTTGTTCCACCGAGCGCGGGTGCCGGACGAAGGCGCTTTCGACGCCGTGGAGGGTTCGCGTGACATCGCCAAGCTGGCAGCCAAGTGGCCGGCGCTGGAACACGACCCGTTTACGTTCCGAGTCGACGTGCTGATGCATGATGTAAGTTTTTAGAATATTTAGATTGGCTATTATAGATGCCACACTATCGATAGCTGACCTCGAATATCAGTTAGGATTATAATAAGTACTAGCGGCGTGGATCCCGTTTTACCCCCTTAAGGGTTGAATTTTGCAAAATCCCGTCTTAGTGAGCACCTACGTTCTAAAAGGAACCCCCATGCAAAATTTGAAACTTCTAGCACTTGTAGTTTCTCTAGATTTCATGATGAGTAGTGAATCAGTCAGTGACCTTTCGCTTTTATAGTTAGCTCGTTGGGAAAGAAAAAAATATCAATAGCGTAACGACTATCGTGTCTGGACACTCCTGCAAAACTATTCCCACCGCTGCAACTCCTGTTGCCAGGATGCCACAGCTTGACCGCCATAAAAACGCAACCAGTGAAGGTCAAGTTTGTCCCGGGGGAAAGTTAAACTGTCATTGGACCCGCAAACAACGAAATTAATCAGAAGAACATAGAATAGTTCGAAGTTAAGGTCGGATACTCTTGCAAGTTATCAATTATCATTAGAGCGGGACACTAGGGCGGGACACTAGAGTGGGACACTAGAGCGGAACACTAGGGCGGGACACTAGAATGAGACATTAGAGCGGGACACTAGGGCGGGACACTAGAGTGGGACATATATTTTGTTACAATTGAGTCAGATTCGGATGGTTACTCTTGCGTGAGGAATACCTCGTAGGTCAATCTTCAACCGCCCTTCTCTTTCAAAACAATCAGTCAACTTACATTTGTATTTCTTTTGCACCCAGGACTTCGTCACAATATTCAAAATTGGCGGCTTAGTTCGCCTGACAGCAGAAACATTGGCTGAAGATGAACACCTGCTGGCATTCTCGCGAACGTTCGTGTTACATTCGTTCGACGGCGCCGAATACAAGATTGCGAACGAAATGGTTTATTGGGACGAACCGACTGAAGAGTACGCGCATACTGCATTCCGGACTGCGGTGAGTACCTACATTTTTACACCTACAAGAATCATCACCATTATTTACTTACTACTGAACTGAACAGGCCTCTTCCAGATATGAATTTAATCGAAAATAAGTCATAATTAACTCAGTCCTGTGATACGCGTGTGGTTTGGCCCACATACTTGACACATAGACCTCCCACGAAGCTCACCACTGAGTCAGATTCTCTACTATTGGTTTTGCATCGCATTCTTATTTGGCTTTGAAATCTAGCGCTATAATCACTAGAAATGAGTGGAGTGTAAATGTTATTCTTGCTGAAGTTAGTAATAGACATATTCATAAGAAAAAATATTTTTATTATGTATTGTTGAATTTAAAACGTGCAGTAGTATAAATGGCGTAATGAGCGTATCTACATATCACTCTTTCATTATTATTTAGTCACATTGCTTAATTAATTAGCAAAATTACTATAGGGCTGATTCTATTTCTCCCAATACAGATCCATTACAAAACATACATTTTCTTTATTTAATGCATAAATTGCACCACACAAATTAATTAATACATATTTCAATGTAAACATACAAGGAACAACTTGGCACTATCGGTTTGAATTACATACTTAATGTAGTGAATGTGATAGTAATGAAAATTAATCTACTAATTCTGTATAAAACATAAGGTGAATGATTTTCACACTGTGTCCATGGACTCCTCATTTGTAGGCTCAGTCTCCATTTCCATATCTTTGTCATCCGCACCAGAGGCATACTTTAATCTCAATTTCTCGTAATGCAGCTGTTCTTTGGATGATACGGATGGTTTGCACTTTGCAAGGGCTGCTCTAAAATCTTCGAAGACAACTAGTATATCGCTGTCGAGGTCCAAGGTGCCGTTTGAGATGTGAGTGGTCAAAGCATTTGATGCTGCCGCTTTTACTAGCCCAGCCAAGTCGGCGCCGGTGTAACCCTCAGTGAGGCCAGCTATCACTTGCATATCTACATCAGGTCCCAATATTGGTCTTGTGCCATTCTTGGTCAGCTTTTGAAGTATGTCGTACCTATCTTCTCGCGCAGGCATTCCGACGTACATTACACGGTCCAAACGACCGGGCCGCAAAACAGCCGGGTCAATAATGTCAGGCCTGTTTGAAGCTGCCAATACAAACACTCCTTCCCTGCCTTCAATGCCGTCCATTTCAGTTAGCAACTGATTTACTACTCTCGCTGCTCCATTGTGGTCTTGGGAAGTACGCCTTGGACATAGGGCGTCAAACTCGTCGAAAAATATGACACACGGGGCTGAATTTCGAGCCCGCCTGAAACATGTGCGCACGGCTCTCTCACTCTCACCAACATACATGTTCAGTAACTCTGGACCTTTTACTGAGATAAAGTTTACTCCAGCTTCATTGGCCACTGCTTTGGCCAGCAGTGTTTTACCACAACCAGGTGGTCCACAAAGCAACACTCCACTTGCTGCTGCCAATCCAAGCTTCTTCAGTTGTTCTGGGTATTTTACTGGAGCTAAAACAGCTAACTGCAGATCTTTACGGACTTGGTTCAATGATCCAACATCCTCCCATGTGACATCAGGTACAGTAACAATACCTTCTCGAACTGAACAAGGTTTTGTGGTTTTCAAGGCATTCAAGAAGTCTTCTTGCCTAATAGACAGGCCTGAAAGTTTATCTGCTGAGTATGGTACTGCTTCTCCCAGAAGGGATAGTACTTCATCCACAGGGTCTAACGGTTTTGGTTTCTCAGTTTCAACATCTTGGGTTTCTTCTTTAGGTAAATTATCATTACTTGATGTAGAGTTTTCTGTACTTTCAGGTTGGACATCTTGATCTTTCTGGGCAGCATCACCTGCCTCTAGCGCTACTTCATCAATCTCTTTTTCTCCATTTGAAATAACTTCACTGGATGTAACTGCTTCAATAGGTTTTGGTTTTTCAACAGCTTTTTTAGATGCTTCTTCAGCTGCACGAAAATCAGCAAAAATCCTCTTGACAGCGTATGTGCTAGCTTTATTAACTAGAGCTTGTAAATCAGCCCCAACAAAGCCTGGTGTTATTTGAGCAAGTATATTCATATCAATGTCATCACTCAAGACCAAATTCTTGCATAAAATTGATAGAATTTCTTTTCTAGCCTTCAAAGATGGGATACCTAATGCTATTTCCTGTTCTAGGCGACCTGCCCTTCTCAAAGCAGGGTCCAAAGCATCAGGGTTGTTTGTGGCGGCCAGTATGAGAACAGATTCATTGTTTTCACTCAAACTGTCTAAACTAGCTAATAGTTGAGCTACCATCCTCTTTTCCATATCCTTCTGTGCATGTACTCTGTTGCCACAGACTGCATCTATCTCATCAATGAATAATACACTTGGTGCAACTGATACTGCTCTTTCAAAGAGCTCTCTAATTCTCTCCTCTGATTCACCGGACATTCCACCTACCAATTCTGTACCAGTCACAGCTACTAGAGGCAACTGTAACTTGCCAGCGATTGCATGCGCTAACAAAGTTTTCCCTGTGCCAGGTGGGCCGTGTAAAAGAGCACCTCTTGGAGCCTTAATCCCTAATTTAGTATATACTTCTGGATGCCGCATATGTAATATAAGATCACAGATCTGTGTAATAATGTCAGAAATACCACCAATATCTTCAAAACTAACCTTAACATGTTTGTTCGCTCCCACCTCAAACTTTTTCTTTGCTGCAACATTTTTGTTGGCATCCATTTTACGTTTTTTGTCTGTACTGTGTTGATTTGGTTGAGATTTGGGGGCATGGTCAACCCCTGTGTTGTTCGCGTTCTTCGTCGGAATGTGTGGGGTTATGGTAATTTGATCATTGATTTTTGGTAGTTTCGCCGCGACAGAACCGTCCTCGTCGCTGCTAATGATGTCGATAGGCTCGCCCGACTTCTCGTTGTTACGACGAGTAGTCGCTGAACGCTTCTTATCCTGCATTTTGTACATTGCGAGCAGGCGGTCGTTGAGAGCACTGTTGTTTTCATCTAACAACTCCAAATCTGACTCTTCCTCGCTCCCTTCCGAAGTTGACGCTCCGTCTAATCCGTAGCTTTGTAGAACAACCTTGTAGGCACTTTCTACCATCTGGCAAAAGGCACTATCGCTCCTGTTATTGTACTCGCGGTAGCGCTCTTTCAGAGAACGCGCCATTTGACTCACATCGACGAACGTTTTGTCCACGTTCTCCGCTAGGTAGTTTTTAACACGTGACACAATAACAGGATCATTCAAAGTTTTTTGTCGAGTTTGTTTCTTCATTTTGAATTTGTGTAGCCTCAATTTAGGTTTAGATTACGAATTAATTTGATTGTCCACTCCGCAAATTGCAATGTTTGACAGCGGCGTCGGCAAATCGATGATAGATGAATGAGTGAATGAATGAACGACCGAGCGACAAGTGGTGTGGGCAAAATAAAAAAGAAAATTCTTTGTCTATGGTGTCACAGTCCGAATCATCCTAAAATTGTTATTATTTTCCTTATGATTTTATTTTATAAAATATAATTTGTTTTACATAATTCTACATCATACAAAACAAACGTTTATTTATAGAAACCAACAGCGATACTGTATTGAAAATATTAGTTTTAAGATTTAGACTGATAGTAGGTATAGCAATTTACGCGGTCTTATCGCTATTTAGGGAGCCATCTCTTCCAGACAACCTAGGCAGGGAGAGGACATTTTGTTTGAATAAATAAATAAATAATAATATTAATGAGTAATATAACTATTATTTTCAGGTAAAACCAAAACGTTTAAGTTTAAAATTGGATACACCAGATGAAGACCTCAAGAAACAGTTGCTGGAAATATTCATGAGACTAACAGACACAGATAAATCAACAAGTGAAAAGTAAGATTTTAATTAATTTTTAATTCTAATAGCTATTATAATAATGGATGGTCAAACTTACAGAAAACCGTTTTATTAATTTAATTTCAAGTTTACTTTTTATTTTCAGATGCTTGGAACAAAAGGAGTGGAATTTAAAATCAGCTTTGGAGTATTTCATGAAATTACTGAAACTTGATGATTTAGAAAATTTGACAAAAGAAATTAAAGCATGATTTGGGATGAGACAATGCATATCTTTTTACTTTTTAGGATGAAATAAAATAATTTAAGTATTACAAAATGATTCTTTTAATGTCCTTTTAGTCTTAGTGTATTAACATGACAGCAGATACTTACAAATATTTGTATAGGAAATAATTAGGTAATACAGAAAAGAAGTTTATTTAAGCGATATTTAATAATAAAAATTTGAACATAGATCTATTACACAATCATTTCGAGGTGTCTAGCATACTCTATTGTTTGCTCAGCGAGCTCAGACGATGGCAGAATACCGGCGGCTGCAGCACATGTCTCTTCAGCAGCATTGAAGTGGTAGCAGTTGTCAGCACCAAGTACCCAGTTACGCTGTAGAAATACACATAAATGTAGATTACAATGTCCATTTCCTACAATTTAAGATAAAATTATTTGCTTTAAATAGTGATTTATAGGTTAATAATGTGACGATGAATAATCATTTTGTTATAAAATCTTACCAAGACTGTGACTTCAATAGTTACAGTGTACAATCATGACAAGAAGAAAAGTACCAGCTTCATCATAAATGATGAGTCATAGGCTGAGTTGCACCACCTAACTTTGACCGTAACTATAACATTATCTGGTGTTTTTTATATGGCAGATGATGGCTTGACAGATTTTTAACATTTGTTACCGTCAAAGTAAGATGGTGCAACCCAGCCTTAGTATTGGATGGTCAGAGTTTTGCTTCTTTTCCAATTACAATATTCATAAATAAACTTATACAGATTTAAGTATTGCAATAGAATACAAACCTTCTGCCCATACTCATGGACCGCCTGCTGCGACGGCAGGTTCAATCTCCGAGCTGCTTCAGCGCAGGAGATACAAAGATAGGCCTTCTCAATGCAAGCGGCTATCTCTCCCCTCACTGTGTCTAAGAGGGTGTCCATGAAAAGGGTGTAGCTTTCTGCTGGCACATTACCCTGCAAAAAAATAGAAAGATAATATATTTTAGCTTAGTACACCAAGAGTATTAAAATAATGAAAACCTAAGCAGGTTTTATTCAAAAGTATCAATGTCACTATGCACAATTAACAATGAAGTTAGTTTGAAAAACATTGTAAGAGCTATTTTTACTCAGCAACTACATCTTCAGGATCAGACTCTTTTTACCTTGGCCAAAAATATCTTATTATAGCTGCCTTCCATTAGATATTGTTCCAAAGCTAAAGGATGCTTCACGTATGGGTCTGCTCTAATAACATCTACTGGAAGACGCTCCAACTCCGTGTGGAACTCGGCCACTCGGTTTTGAGACAGCAAGAACAAGAGATTGAGACCAAGGAGTTGGTACATGAATGCTGACTCCGGTAGGTGATCTCTGAAAAAAGATTTGTAATAAATTAGAGGGAAAACATATAATTTAAAGACAGAGTAATAACAATAGATGTGAGGTTAAAACAAAAACTTATGAAAATACATTGGATACTCGAAGTATAGCGTAAATAGTAGTTCATACTCACTTGTAATCGAAATAGTAGCATTTTAGTTGAGACATGAAGCGTTCGAACGCTTTAACATCTTTTACTGCAACAGCCCATTGAGCTCCAATTTCTAGGACATCCCGAGCTAAAATCAACTCCTTTTGATTAGCTGCAGTATTATTACTCGGCAAGAAGGTTAATTGCGTCAACGCCACCTAAAAATATCAACATTTTAATACAAATTACAACAAAATATCATGATAAAAGTTGCACAGTCATGTCGGACTTACCTTTATTTTGTTCAAAAGTTCGCCGCATTTATCGAGTTTACGGGGTTTCTTTCCCCATTCAGTTTTTAAACTTTGATACAGAGAAGCAACGTCTTTAACTGAAGCCATGATTACTTAGATAATTGTTCTTATTTTCTTGAGAAAAATGAAATAAATTCGCCTGCCTCGATTCAATTTCACACAGAATTTGACGTAACCATAGAGAAAAGTAATACATAGGGACGTAACTTTGTTGTCAAAAGTACGTTCTGAAATCTAAGAAACGTTATGTCCGACAGTCAGCTTATACACCACTACATTTCTATCACCGGAAAAAAAAAATCTGGGTAATGAGTTATTGATACTGATCCTATTTATGCAAAAAAAAAGTTAAATAAAGCTACTCAAAATTTCATCCCAAAATTGGTAATATTTGGACACACGCGTCGCTAGCACTATTTACGCTCAACGCAAGGCCGCCCGTTACTATGGAGAGAGATGCGACGTTGCCAGCCCGACGCTTCCTAAAGGCGGCGGTGTACGTTTTTTGTGCGGCCATTATCACCCGCGAGCCACGAGCGAGAGGGCGGCGCGGGGCCGCGGCCCGCGCCGCCCTCTCGCTCTTCCGGCCGCCGGCCGCGGTCGGTCAGTTGCGCGCGCGCGAGCTCTTTATCGGTCGTGGTGAAGTGTCTTGTTAACATTGTATCAATCAAGTCAATATTGTCGTGCAATTATTACGTTGTCTTACCAATTCACCTCACGTGAATACGTGTTAATGATACGTGCATTATTATTCTTGGCCGGAGAAATTGTGTAGTGCAGTTTTGCGACTGTACCGGGACAGCCACACTTCAGCACGATGCAGGGTGCTTATCAAAGCATTGAATTTTGCCGGTCCTAAGGCCGATCCTAAGCCCGGGTAAGTATGAAGGGAAAGTTGAATTATTTTTATTATTTTACCTAAGCGCCTACTAAAACCACCATCTAAAACTGTTCGCACCCAATTTCGCACCACTCAGCTGTTATTATGGCGGATCTTAAATTCACGAACTACGAACGACGCGCGATCTCAATTGGAGTTACACAGTAGGTATTATTATTAACTAGTGTTAAAAACTCACAGAAATACAACGTGACGTATTACGTAATTACTAAATTACTGTTTTCGTCCTTTGCCCTGCGTTCAATTACAATTCTAATTACCTACTTGAAATGTTGCAATAAAAATAGCCTAAGATAGGTAGCTAAGTAATACATTATTATTATTCTGTGATGATAACACTGAAAGCCGCTGTTTTGGCAGATCTTTGAATTACATATTTCTTTTAAAGTCGTAGTAGCCTCGTAACGACACATTGGTGTGTACCTATTCGTAACGTATTCACAGTAGGTAGGTATTTCATTGTATTATTAACTTACAATTAGTGTTAACAGTCAGAATACCACGTAAAGAAGTACGTAAGTGTAATGAAACACTTATTACAACTCAAAATTACTTGAAATTAGTTGAAATGTTGCATTGTAATCATGTAATGGTCTAAATTAGTAATAATAACACTGGAAGCGTGGTCAAGGCGTGAGCGAGACAGACAGATCAATGTGCGAGCGCGTACGACTACTCTACTGAATGAACGAGCAGCGGAGTGGCCCAGCTGTGACGCGTAAAATAGGGACTAAAGAATAAAAAAATTAACTTTATAAATTTTTTTTTTTTTTTAACTTTATAATTTTCACACATTTCTACATAACCTGTTAAAAATTTTCCGGTGATAAAAAAGTAGTAGTGTATTTATTTATTTACCTATTGCACATATTTATTCTAAGAAAACACGTACAAAATAATTACTAAACTTTGTTTGTAATTAATGTTTATTTATAATTCCTCTAGGAAAAAGCACAAAAGTTAAGATTGTAAAATAAATCCAAATAAATCTTAGTCAAACTTTTTTAATACGTTTTTGAACGTATCAAATGAATGATGAAGAATGAACGAACGACTGGTTGTTTGTAGATCATAGACTAGGGATTTTTTTTATGTTCTAAAATAGGATATAGGATTTTTTATTTTTGCCTACGATGTTTTATTGCGTGGATGGATGATGATTAATGCCCATATTTTTACGATTAAAGCTACTTTTCCAAGTTTCATTTAAAAACAAATTTTTTTGCTCGGCAAATTGATTTTAAAAATTCGTACAGCGCAGCTGCACATTCTGCGCAAAAAAATTAACCCTTTTCCTGCGGTTGGCGTGTTAACTCGTTTTTAATTTGCTTCGACGATTCTCGTTTCTCGTTCGTCGCACAAATCCATCTTGTAATACGTAATGCCTGTGTATCGCTTTCGACAATCCAAGAAGCCATACTTATCATAAGAATATCTAGATTGGTGTTGCTTTGCATAAGCAAGCCTCAAGCTGGTTTTAGTGTCACGCGGACCGTCCGGTGCGGACCTGCTCCGCACGGCCAATCTGTATGAACTTCTAGGGAGCATTTTAGAGTTAATGCGGAGGAGTCCGGAGGAACCGCTCCGCTCCCTAGCAGTTCATACAGATCAGCTGTGCGGAGCGATCCGCACTGACATGACAGTCCGCGTGACACTAAAACCAGCCTCAAGGCGATTCCTGTAATATTTAAAAAAGTTTGTACACCGAACGTATGCGGAATACGGGTGTAGTACGTCGACTTAGGTAGCTTACTCCTAGCTAGCTAGCTACAAAACAAGACTGTTTATTACAAGCTTTTCTTTTAGAGTAGGCGCACACAGTTGATTTTTCGTCGGCCGATAGTTTAGTCGGGCAGTTGATCAGTATGGGCATGTATGGGAGTGCGCACACTACGCCGATTCGATTTGGCCGATTCTTCATACAATTTTAAATCGGGCACAACTAAGTATCGGCCAACTAAAAATCAACGATGTGCGCTTACTCTTAAAGTTTCACCTGCCCGTTACACCACCTCATTACAAAATCACCCTGTAGTTTTGTATGGTAAGCATTTCTAGTTAGACGATTAAATTTCAATCTTACGATAAACACTACAATTTTTTCGAACGAGTTATAGTCGTATAATTAAACGAGTTATTTCATTCACCACCACCTGTTTAATTTTATCCTACAACCCTGGTACGTACGGTACTGGTACGGACGAGGCGAAAGCGGGGAGGTGTGCGGGTGAGTCATAGTCATATGTCATAGTCATAGTCATAGTCGTAGTCGTAGTCGTAGTCGTAGTCGTAGTCGTAGTCGTAGTCATAGCCGTAGCCGTAGCCGTAGCCGTAGCCGTAGCCGTAGCCGTAGCCGTAGCCGTAGCCGTAGCCGTAGCCGTAGCCATAGCCATAGCCATAGTCAGAGACTGACTCAGAGTACGAAAGAAGAGGGTCGCATTCCAGCCAGGTGCGGTTGTAGGTACTGTACTGCACAGATGAGAGAGTATAGCGTGGCTTAGGCAGGCCCTATCTATATCAAAATTTGAAGGGCCCCATAAAAAACAGTCATTAATATTTCGCTTAAAAAAGGTCATCGTCAAATTTCGTCAAAAGTCGGGCACTAGTGTCTGGAAGCCCTGTGTTCCGAGCCCCCGTAACATTGATACGAAATATCGCGGGAAGAGCCTGGATGCGGGCAGCGTAGGACCATTCATTGTGGAAAACCTTGGGGGAGGCCTTTGTCCAGCAGTGAACGTCATTTGGCTGAAACGAACGACGCGTACGAACAAACTCTCATTCTTCTTATACTACACTCTTCCCGCAGGGAAAAGGTTAACAATGAAAATGAAATCTATCTCACAGATTAGAATTTCTCCAAGGGCAACATTACACCACAGTATTTTTTGGCAACATTGAAATCGGCTGTCAAAATGCCAAAATTTTCTTGAAAGATTTTCTCGGTTTCGTTTTGTTGTGCCGAGAAAAATGGTTTTTCGTGAAGTTACTACGTTTCATCTATGTCATGACTGACCTCTTTCACCTCAGGAAAAATAAAATGTGATATGTTTAAAATGAGTTCTACATCGGCGGTGGTTTGCCGTGAAGTTTTCGATGAAAACAGCCAACCCTCTGCAGAAGGTAAAGAATTCGATAATTTAATAAATTCTTTTATGAAAACTACTTCAAATAGGCTTTCTATAGTTGATTTAACGTATTAATTGTGGCAAAGCTTTTACTTTTTAATTGCCTTTGTATTTTGTACTATGGTCCAATTTATAACATGTATGTTTAGTTCTTTTTGTAATGGAGCTTTTTCACATATTATTTATTTAACTCTTTTGTTTAAATTAAAGTATTGCCTATTCCGTCGTTCTGAGCTATTATGTCATACAGTGTTTCTAAGGATGGGTCAAAATGTATCAGGAAAAACTTAATATTGAAGATAGTATACATGCTAATGGTATTAAATTTATTGTTATAAATTATATTGGTCAGTAAAAAGGTTAAGAGTTGTATATGTTACTGTAAAAGCTCGAATTGCAGTAAATCCTAAGATATTCCAGTAAAACCTAAGATCTACCAATTCCTAATGGTAAATGTCCCAAAAGGTTTGCGATTCGAACTCTTACCACCATTTCGTTGGTAAATCTTAGGATTTACATTAATGGCACGGTAAACGTTGAAAAACAAAACATGTCATAACGTGCTCAGCGCATCTCATCATCATCATCATCATCAGAAATTACTTCAATTGGAAAAAAACGAATCTATCTTAATATTGAAGTTGCCCTCTTTGTATTTCTAGTCGCTCACTTAGTAATGGATTAAACATAACCCACTTTTTGTAAGCTCGTTCTGCATTTGATTATATTAACCTTTAAAGTCCCAGACGGCATACATTAATGCCATAACATCTATTGTGTCTAGATTCGCGGGCCTTGAAGGATTAATCAATATTCGTCGTTAGTTAAGTTAATTTTTCGCTTACTCAAATTCATACCGATCAAGTTATTAAAACAGTAAGTATGCCATCTTCAGTCGCTAAGTTATTTTTTAGTCGATCATGTTATAATTTCCCATTAAGAATTACTCATCGTTTTATTCCTAAAACCAACATCTACCAGCTGACAGAGGTAAAACCTAGCATATACTGAATTCGAATGCTAAAAGCTCGAAAAAATCGTCGTATTTTCAGAAATACTTACATTTAACAACTCATGTCGGTAAATCCTAAGACTTACACTTAAATCTTAAGATTAACCGTAGTTCGAGCTTTTACAGTAACATATACATATTTAACATTTACAATTTAAAATGGTTGTCAATTGGTAATACTTACAAATTCTGTTAATTTATTATCAAAATGTGGAGTGCGAACAAACAGTTAATGTCACTTCAACCTATTTAATATCAGGTTTCATTTATTACCCGACTGCACCAGAAGGATCGTTATGTTTTTACATTTAAACTTAATCTTATAAGTGTTATAAATCAATGTAAAAACTCAAGAAAAGGATTTGGTTGACTGGCTATTGTCAGTGTAAGTTTTAAAATTGTTTCAGAAATCTCCGAGTATGCTCAGCAGCTGGGCATCGACCCTGAGAGTGAGAGCCACCTCCTGCCGCTGGCTCGAGATGGCCTCATGCAAGCGCTGCCTCCACCTTGGAAGGCTTAGTAAGTTTAACACCATTATTATTTTGTTTTTTCTGTTGATGAATTGAAAGTTCTAATTGGATTAAAAGATGCAAAACAGTATTCTAAATGGTGTTACGTGACTTCAGAATGATTGTTTTTTTGAAAAATGTATTCAATTAACACTATTGAGTTTCTTGAGTTGTTACTGAGTTAATGGGTTTACTATTAAATGAGCTTTCACTTTTGAAATGAAACTTGCTGTTTAATAAAAATACTGACATGAAAAATGAGTAACTTATGGTTGAATGAAGATATTCCCTTTGTTCAATTTATGTATTTATTGCTGATTTTCATGACTCCTATATTCTCACAAAACATCTAAAACATTTTAACACTCCTGCTGATATAAAGATCTAAATTAATTCTTATTGTAGCTTTGATGAGAAACTTCAAACACATTACTACTACAACGAAGAGACGAAGAAAACCCAGTGGGATCATCCGTTAGACAATATTTATAGGGAGCTCGTGAAACGGGCGAGAGATGCGTCGATGCAAGATGACACCTGTGCTTCAGTGCAGGTGAGAAACTGGGTCCGTGGCCGAGTCCCACAGTGTCCGACGCACCCGTGGTCGACGCCCCCGATTTAAATTAATTTAATATCATATTTTTTTCGGCTTTTGCACTAAGTACAGTCAACGAAAAGTAATGAAAAATATAATAATTTTGTTATTATAACAAAAATTGAAATGTTGTATTTAATTTTTGGTTACAAATAGGTACTTAATAAAAAATTTATAATTTCAACTTTTATTTGTAGTTAACTAAATGTAGAGTGAGTAGAGTTATTTTAAAGACTGGTTATTTCATTGTTATTATACAGAGTGTTTGGCGAAAGGGTAGACAAAATTCGTGAGTTTATAGATAGGGACGTCGCGGGCACAACTAGGAGTTCGTTTATAAACATTTTTGTGCCTGACTGTACATTTAATTAAAAATTGCTTCAAATCAAATTTCACTGACCGAGGGCGTCGACCACAGGTGCGTCGAATACTGGGGGACTCGGCCACGGACCCGAGAAACTAGCTGCCTAACTATGTAACTGGTATTAGAAATGTAGAGCAATTAAATATTATTTTAACTTCAAGTAATAAAACCGTCTATCTTGAGTTTAACTTTAGAAAACTGTATTTGACAATAACTAAGACCTGTAATGTAATACCTACCTATTTTGAGCTGTTTAGTGGATAACCTAAGTTGTTTATTTATAGCGTCTGTATTAGAGGAAGGCGCTAATGACTGCGACACAGTCTGACTACTGCAGTCATTAACGTTTCATTTTGTCTATGCAAAATTGTAATTGGCTACAAATAAAGTTTATTTATTTATTTATTTGTAATGGAAGTAGGTTTTTTTTAAACCATTATTATGTTTCGAATTGATTTAATGGATCCGATTTAATTATGTGTAATCATCAAGGCCATCAATGTCTTTTCTTCTAAAATTAGTCCTATTAACCTTAAATTCTAGTTCTAGTTTCTAGTTCAATTTGTCTTCTAGGAACTTCTCACATCAGAAGAGAACACAAAAAACCTGGAACGCGTCGAAACAAAAGTTGAAAGCGACGATGACGAACTCACAACCGACAGCGAAAACCAGACGGACGTTAAAGACAACGCATCCGCGACCTTAACATCTGGGCTTAAGCGCTTAAATCCTTTGGGTCGACCGCCGCTTGCGCCTTTAGCAAGACTAGATAAGAAGCTGGGTGATTTGCGGATCTCGCCCTTAAGGCGTAGTATGGACAGTCCATTATCGACTAAGCCGAATCTCGTGAGGAATACTTCTGATAGGGATCTCCTGAGTCGGCAGCCGTTTGAGAGGCCGAAGCAACTCTTCAAGCAGCAGTCGGAGATCATAGACTTGAAGATGCATGTGTTGACAAGCCCTGAGGAAGAAAACTTCAGCCCTCTGCTTTCGTCTGCTAAGATTGACAAGGGATTACCATTGACAGGTAAGAATGGGACCTACTTACGTGTTCATGTAACTATTGATGTAAGAGGCAAAAACAGGATTAGTTAATTAAAATAAACTTCTCTATCTGTCTCTTTGAGTGATGGCAAATATAATATTTTAAGAAATAAAATACAATTAACATATTATTTCATCCTTCGATTATGCAGCCCTTCCAACTCAGATGTTAAAGAAGAGTTTGAGAACTAAACCCATAAGACAATAAATAAAGGAAATGTCTGTCCTTCAGATCTTTTAGTTACAACAATTAAAAAAAAATCCAGTTGGAAAATTTCTAATGAAGCAAATGCCTTGTCATTTTTAACAATCCACAACAGTAGGAATGGTAATTATTTTATTATTTCAAACCAAAACATTTTTTAGGCAAAGGCAGCATGTTCCTCAAACTGTCCAAGTCAGATTTCCCCAGTCCCGACACTGAGAAGTCGCTGCCTCTAGATTCGGTCACCAAGAGCGACCCGCCTAAAGGGATCCTACGCGAGAAGATATCAGACACGCTACAGAGAAAGGCTGACAGTGTTGCCATTGGGAAGAAACAGGCGTCTAGCTTTGAAGAAGACAGAAAGAGTGTTAGGTAAGTAGCAGAATACTATAGTTTTTTAACCAAAAACAAAATATTCAAAAACTGTAAATAATGATAAGTAGACTTTAACTATGAGTGCCTCAAGAGTTAAATTTCTTATTTAAAAAGAACACAATCATACTAATCAAGGTATCACTTTAAAACAATGAGGACTTTCGTTT
Organism: Ostrinia nubilalis; assembly: GCF_963855985.1. NCBI lineage: Eukaryota > Metazoa > Arthropoda > Insecta > Lepidoptera > Crambidae > Ostrinia > Ostrinia nubilalis. Next base: position 3,086,409 of record NC_087101.1, read on the forward strand.
CGTATCACCAGTTGGCGCAGTGCGCCACTGTAGAGAATGTGAGGCCTTGTTATCTGCTAGTGGCTAAGACCAATTGTCACGCCAAACTGATAACTATACACCACTAAATTTTTATCACCGAAAAAAAAAATCTGGGTAATGAGTTATTGATACTGATCCCATTTGTGCAAAAAAAGAAGTTAAATAAAGCGACTCAAAATTTCCTCCTAAAATTGGTAATTTATGGACACACGCGTCGCTAGCACTATTTAAGTAAGATAATGTAACACTTATTAGAATTCAAAATGGTCTAAGTTAGCTAAGTATGTAATAATAACACTGGAAGCGTGGTCGAGGCGTGAGCGAGACAGACAGATCGATGCAACGTGCGAGCTCGTACGACTACTCTAGCGATCAGCGGAGTGACAAAGCTGTGACTCGTAAAATACGGACTAACGAAAATTTAGTAAAAAAATTAACTTTATGAAAACCATTTCTTTTTCTTTTGCTTTCAATATTCCACACGTTTCTACATAACCTGTTAAAATTTTTTCGGTGATAAAAATTTAGTGGTGTATACTCAGCATCATGGCGCCACTGTAGATCTGACAAATACTTGTGTCAAAAAGGTACTTACCAATAACTAATATTTTTAGATTCAAACTGGAGAACCTTCCAGATCCCACCATCAGTCCAGGCTCGAACAGCTCTTCAGAACAGAACGATGGTCAGAGCTCCATTATTAGTGCGGCCCCCGCTGTGCTATCCCCTATTATCCCCTCGTCGCCCCTCATTCCCCCTGTTATCCCCCCTATTGCCCCTGTGAACCCCTCGATAGTGCTGTCTCCTTTGGTAGCCAGACCGCCTCTGCCGCCGAGGCCGATGGCAGGGGAAAGTCCGAGGGAGGTTAGGAGTGCTTCTATATCCGAGAAGGAGTCGATTGGTGAGTAGAACTGTTCCTATTTTGTATTCTTTTTCATAACTAAATATTTTCGAGGCAAGATTTGCAGTTGAAGCAGTTTTAAACTAACAGTAATTAACTTCACCTGCTACAAATATTAGGCAAATTAGAAAACTGAAAGTAATAATATTTCCTTTCGAAAGATCGGGTTGATAAAGTATTCAATTAAAATCATCCATACCAAACTGGGTACACTATTTGGTTTTTGTATGTCCCGTCTGGGAATCGAATCCAGGATTTCAGGATCAAGTGCCAACTTTTTCGTAGAACTTCTAAATTCGACCCTTTCAGGCTATGCTGTCTTTTAATGAATGCAAAAGACAGCATACGATTTCTTTCAGGACTCAATTAAAAGGACTTGCACTCATTTATAACTTACAGTACTTATCAACAGATCGAATAAGGCCTTTGCCATACTTGACGGATGTCGTCGCGGATCTTCCGCCAATACAATGAATTGCTTAAAAATAAGGGCACACTGAGCGATGAGGGTTTTCGCGAATGAAAAATCCGCCAGATGGCAATACGTAGACGCGAGGTCCAAATGCTGCATGATTGGTTATTTTTGACATGACATTGACAGATTTGTCAAAATCCACCAATCACGCAGCAGTCAGACCCCACATCCACGTCCCGCCATCTAGCGGATCTTTCATTCGCGAAAACCCTCATTGATCGGTCGCTATTTATAGGCAATAACTTGCTTTGCGGAAGATCCGCGACGGCATTTCTGTCAAGTGTGGCAATTGGTTAAAATCGTTATTTTCTACACAGACAGCGACAGTCGCGAAAGCCGAGGCACGTCGCCCAGAAGGCGAGTTCTCCGTCCTCCAGCAGGCGATTACATCAAACCGGACTTATTCCAGAAGAACTTTCAGAAGATATCCGATCTAGTCCGACCCGGGGACATCGAGACCTCCTCGGTGAATCTGGAAGAACCGTCTTTGGAGAAGGAAGCCAGGCCGAGGTAAGTTTTATAATGAAACAACGTTTGTAATACACATTCAGAAACTTTCATGCAAATACCAAATAAAAACATAATTAATTGGTAACAAAAAAAAAAAACAAGTGAAATAATCTAAAAAACGTAATTCGTGATGTCACTTGACAACTTATTCCTTACTGATATCCCATACATACTAGTTAGTGGGCGCGAGTCATTTTATGTGACATCAGCTAAACAAAGTGGGCGTTTAATAACGTTTAATAACATGTATTTAACTTCTTTTGTAATCAAAAGAAGTTAAATACATGTTGAACATTGCTTTAAAATGACATTGCCATACTATATGACATTAAAATGACATTGCCATACTATATGACAATTTAAACAAGTGTTCAACGGATGTTTAACTTTTTCACTAAGCCCCAGTATAATTTTGACATTTACTTCAACAATTACGCGCGGCAAATTATTAAGTATACCCATTTTCAGGTCTCCAATGATCCCACAAAAGAGCAAAATATCCATCAACCTAATGGAGAGCATAGAATCGGAAACCTCAATAGATTCACCTGACCGAGAGTTCGCGAATCTAGACCTAAACGACCTGGACGATTCGAACGACATTCCAGAAAAAGAAACAAACGAAAACATTCCAGACAAAGACTCAGAAAAAGAAAGCCCCAAAGAGGTTGAAGTCACAGAAAACTCAGAAAAGACTTCGTCACATTCCAAAGCGTCTACCAACAAGTCGCGTACCATCGACAGTGTTCCGATACCTCAAATCAAAGTTCCTAACTTAGAATTTATTTCGAAGCAAAACAAACTACTGCATTCCGACTCGGATGATTCCAAAAAGTCTAACAACGAAGAGAGTAAAACTAGATCGGTTAGCGTAGAAGTCCATAAAGCGCCGCAATTGAAAGTTTCTCCCACGCCTAGCTTTGGTTCTGATATGAGATCTCCTAGAGAATTCAATAAGCCTTGGAGTCCCCTATCGACCTTCAAGCCTTTGAACAAAGCGGTAATAGCTCCTCAAATTAAGACCTCAGAATCTGCTTCGAGTCTCGGTAAAAACCTTGCCAGTCCTCGATTGGATGGGGTAATATTATCTCAAGGAAAATCCAACGATAATGTGGTAGTAGTGTACCAGTTTGAGACTCAAGAGGATTCCGTTCCGAAGATTATAAAGTCGCCCATGATTCCTGATATGGGGACCAGGGATATGATTGAGAGAACGAAGGGAGACGAAAGAAGAAGGCTAGAGTTTTCCTTGCAGAAAGAGCTGGAGAATATGAGGTTGGAATGGACTACCAGGGAAAGGAGAATGCGAGCGGAGTTGCAGGAAGAATTTAAGGACGCAGAGGAGAGGTTTTTGACTGAGAAAAGAGTTCGGTTGGCGGAGCAGATTGAAAGGCATAAAAGGGAAATTGAAGAGGTATGTTAATGATTAACATTCTATTATTGGTAGTGGAACATCCTTAGTTCGATTACTGAAATAACCATAAAAAAATATCTAAACTGGGTTTAGATTGTAAATACAGACTGGATTTATGAATGTGGATGATTCATGAATGTTTGGTAAACTTCTTAGAACTAATCATGTGAAGTTAGAGAAGCTAAAACTTATGAACTTGATATTTATTAGAATAGTTAATATTTCTTAAAACTTTGACATAAAAAATAATTTTCATCAACTTGCCTGCTACTATGTGTCTTCTAGTATAACTAATTATTGTTATAAACAAATCTATTCACACAAAATATTTATTCATTAATCTATTTCCAAAAGGCGTTGCAAACAGCAGAACACAACCACCAATTAGCACTGCAGAACTCACTCAAACAACTGGAGGAGCAGTTCAACCACGATAAGGACACTGCAGCAAGGCAGTACGAGGAACGAATGGATAAACTTAAAGAGGAGTACAATGCTAAACTGTTGCAGAGGAAAGAGCAACTGGAGATCGGTAAGTTGGATATTAATAGTTGTGCAGAGTTTTTGTCATAAACAGTTGTTATTGAAAATTTAATTTTAAATGAATGCTATAATGTTTTCTTGAAGAATTTAAAAAAGTGTTATGATAATCCTAAACAAATATCGTCATTCAAATGAGTATTTTACTGTTCCTTAACTACGTGGCTGTTTGCTGCCTCTTGTATACAAACAAACTTCCAAATGTTTGCTTCTCTAATGTGAATTACATAGGCTAAATATTCTTAGTTTGTGGTGGACATTTACATGACTTATAGTGATTCAGTTGAAAACATATCTCATTATTGTAGTGGTAAGGTTCCACCATACTTGGTATTCTTCTAAAAATGATAAAAGTAATTTAAACAAGTACACACGGCCACACTGTTAACTATCCATTTCCGTTTTTGCTCTCGCTCTAATCCAATGGTGATTCTTTGCGATAGAACGAGACGACATGACAGGCAATGGATAGTTAACAGTGTGGCAGATGGTACATCAAACTAAATGTTCGACATGTTTCCATCAGAAAACGAACACGCTCTCACCGAAGTTCGTGAACAACTGCAAACGAGTCTGCACAGGGAAAGGGCTCAAATGGTGGAGGAGAACAGAGCGATTATAGACTCGCTGCGGGACGAACATACCGCTCGGATCACGGAGCTGAGACACGATTATAGGGCTGAGGTATGTTGATAGCCATGTAACTCAGTGTTGTTTTAAATTATAATTTAACCAGTCACAGCAAAATCTCAGGTTGCAAATAATAAATTTTTGAGGGCTTTGGAATCGTTTCAAAAGATGACAGTGCCTGAGGATGGGAGCGTCAGCGAGCGAGTTAGTTAGGCACTAGACCTATCGTCGTCGTTTCAGCCAAATGACGTCCACTGCTGGACAAAGGCCTCCCCCAAGGTTTTCCACAATGAACGGTCCTGCGCTGCCCGCATCCAGGCTCTTCCCGCGACTTTTACCAGATCGTCGGTCCACCTAGTAGGAGGCCTGCCCACGCTACGTCTTCCAGCCCGTGGTCGCCACTCGAGAACTTTCCTGCCCCAACGGCCATCGTCTCTACGAGCTATGTGCCCCGCCCACTGCCACTTGATTTTAGCAATTCTGCGAGCTATGTCGGTTACTTTGGTTCTCCTGCGGAAGATGTCTTCAAGCTTCTGGACTGGAACGGATTTGGCATAAATATCAACGGCGAGTACATCACCCACCTTCGATTCGCGGACGATATCGTAGTCATGGCTGAGACCTTGGAGGATCTAGGCACAATGCTCGATGGCCTCAGTAGAGCCTCTCAACAAGTGGGCCTCAAAATGAACATGGACAAGACAAAAATCATGTCTAATGTCCGTGTTGCACCCACTCCTCTGAAGGTTGGAGACTCTACACTCGAAGTTGTTGACAATTATGTTTACCTGGGACAAACAGTCCAGTTAGGTAGGTCCAACTTCGAGAAAGAGGTCAATCGTCGAATCCAACTCGGATGGGCAGCGTTCGGGAAGCTTCGCCATATACTCACGTCCGAAATACCGCAGTGTCTCAAGTCGAAAGTATTTGACCAATGCGTGTTGCCAGTGATGGTATACGGATTTGAGACGTGGTCGCTTACTATGGGCCTCATAAGAAGGCTCAAGGTCACCCAAAGGGCGATGGAGCGGGCTATGCTCGGAGTTTCCCTGCGTGATCGAATCAGAAATGAGGAGACTAGACCTATAATTACATGTAATTCTTCTAGGTGGAGCGTCTCAGAACCCAACACGCGTGTCATCTCGAAGAATTACGGGCGCGTTTAGCGAGCGAGCGCGCGGCTTCAAGCCGACACCACGAGGAGCGCGCTATGGCTGAGAAGTACAAGTGCTTGAAGGAGAAGTACGCTCGCCTGAAGCATGACGTCAAAGTAAGTAGCACGACACAGTAGGCACTAGACACGCCAATGTGTGTTGCCAGTGATGGTATGTATACGGATCTGAGACGTGGTCGCTTACTATGGGCCTCATAAGAAGGCTCAAGGTCACCCAAAGGGCGATGGAGCGGGCTATGCTCGGAGTTTCCCTGCGTGATCGAATCAGAAATGAGGAGATCCGCAGGAGAACCAAAGTAACCGACATAGCTCGCAGAATTGCTAAAATCAAGTGGCAGTGGGCGGGGCACATAGCTCGTAGGGACGATAGCCGTTGGGGCAGGAAAGTTCTCGAGTGGCGACCACGGGCTGGAAGACGTAGCGTGGGCAGGCCTCCTACTAGGTGGACCGACGATCTGGTAAAGGTAGCGGGAATAACCTGGATGCGGGCAGCGCAGGACCGCTCATTATGGAAAACCTTGGGGGAGGCCTTTGTCCAGCTGTGGACGTCGTTTGTCTGAAACGAACGAACTAACGAACGAACGCCAATGTGAGAGCTACGGGCGCGTCTAGCGAGCGGCCTCCAGTCGGCACCACGAGGAGCCGAGAAGTACAAGTGCTTGAATCAGAAGTACTATCGTCTGAAACACGATGTCAAAGTGAGTAGCACGACACAGTTGGCACTAAACACGCCATCATCATCATCATCATTTCAGCCATAGGACGTCCACTGCTAAACATAGGCCTCCCCCAATGCTTTCCACGTTGATCGATTGGTAGCGGCCTGCGTCCAGCGCTTCCCTGCTACCTTTACGATGTGGTCGGTCCACCTTGTAGGTGGACGTCCCACGCTGCGTTTTCCGGTACGCGGCCTCCATTCCAGAACCTAGCTGCCCCATCGGCTGTCAGTTCTGCGTACTATGTGCCCTGCCCATTGCCACTTGCTAATCCGTCGGGCTATGTCAGCGACTTTAGTTCGTTTACGCCAATATGAGCCGTATTACAAGAGAGCTACGGGCGCGTCTAGCGAGCGGCCTCCAGTCGACACCACGAAGAGCCGAGAAGTACAATTGCTTGAAGGAGAATACGCTCGCCTGAAGCACGACGTCAAAGTAAGTAGCGCGACACAGTAGCACGGCGCTATAGTCTGGTCTCCGAGCACGTAGAATTTTGTCCAATGACCCCAAGCTACTCACTCATCCTTATCGCTCGCGCGTAATTATGTTGCTGTTCAGTTAAGACCACAAGTGGCACTTATGAACGTCAAAATATAGTAAATAATATAAAAAGAAAATGTAGCCCTTATGGGGCACTTTCCTTATCTTTTGGGCCCTACCAGCGCTTCGAGACAAACATATTATTATGGTAAGTGCTGAGAAGAAACGCCGGAACAAACTCAGTCACCACTAATGAGGGCTATCGTTTTAGCGCTCACCAGTTGGCGCCACTGTAGAGTAAGGTCCTGTCACTTGCTAGTAGCGAAGACAGTGGCGCCAACTGGTGAGCGCGAACTGGTAGGAGGACTATCGCATTTGCACTCATCAAGATGGCGCCACTGTAGAGTAAGGTCCTGTCAATCGCCAGGGGTGCCAACTGTTGAGTATAAAAACGATAGCCCTCATTGCCAGGAGAAGAAGTACGCTCGCCTGAAGCACGACGTCAAAGTGAGTAGCACGACACAGTAGGCACTAGATACGCCAATATGAGCTGTATTACAAGAGAGCTACGGGCGCGGCTAGCGAGCGAGCGTATACCCACAAGTTGGTACTACTTGGATATGTGAATGCAATCCATATTACAAGAAAGCTACGGGCATATCTAGCTATGGAGGTGTGACCTCTAATAGATCTATCTACGATATTAGTAGAAATTATAGAATCGTAGAAATAAGAGTCCTTATTGTATAATGATTTTGTTCACAGATGTCAATAGAGCGCCGTAACAAAAGAAGAGAAATGAGCATGACCACGGGATCTGAGACTGAAAAATCTAACTCACATAAAGCGACACAAGAAAGGTCAGTATTTATTATGCCACATAGTTCAGAATATGACAATAGGCTAGATGACAAAATTTCAATTATTTGTCCTACAGATAGATAATAATTAATTACAAAATATAGGCTCGTATTTTTATTTTCTTTCATAACTAAATGATAACAGTGCTACATCGAGTTTAAATGGCGCGTTACGTCACGCCTATGTAGAATTTTTACTTAAAAATGTCGTCACGCGACATTTCAACTCAATTACTGAAATTATTCGATTATGAAAAAAATAAAAAAATACGTGTCCAACATTTTTTTATTATCTGTCTGATGGACTAAATAGAATTTAGATTTCATTACCCAGTCTTCATCCCAATTCTATTGACTACGGGTTGCATATTTTCGATTTCACTCTGTCAATACTTACTCAGTAATTAATATTACCACAATATTATTACCACAGGTGCAAAGAACTCAACGAGCGTTCATCAAGCATAGCAGCTGAGACGGACCAAGGCAGCGGCCGCGCTAACAACAACCCCACTGTAAGATACAACGACAACGAGACCTCGCAGTCCGAGACGCACAAGTCAAGCCACAACAACAACCACAACTGGACCGCTAGAGAGAACGTGAGTGTATTACTTCCACAGGTGTTGATAACATAATAGCAGCTGAGATGGATCAAGGCAGCGGCCGCGCTAACAACAACCCCACTGTAAGATACAACGACAACGAGACCTCGCAGTCCGAGACGCACTAGTCGAGCCACAACAACAACCACAACTGGACCGCTAGAGAGAACGTGAGTGTATTACTAGCACAAGTGTTGATAACAGTCTAGTATAGCAGCTGATGGATCAAGGCAGCGGCCGCGCTAACAACAACCCCACTGTAAGATACAACGACAACGAGACCTCGCAGTCCGAGACGCACAAGACGAGCCACAACAACAACCACAACTGGACCGCTAGAGAGAACGTGAGTGTGTCACTACCACAAGTGTTGATATCAGTCGTCTATAGTCTGGTCTGTGAGCACGTAGAATTTTGTCCAATGAACCCAAGCTACCTATCCTTATCGCTCGCGCGTCATTATATTGCTGTCGCGACTGTGCGACGGGCGCCGGCAGTGAGTGTGCGAGCGCGACAGCAACATAATTACGCGCGAGTGATAAGGATGGGTAGCTTGGGGTCATTGGACAAAATTCTACGTGCTCGGAGACCAGACTATAGCACAAGTGTTGATATTAGTCTAGTATAGCAGCTGAGCTAGACTAAGGAAGCGGCCGCGCTAACAACAACCCCACTGTCAGATACAACGACAACGAGACCTCGCAGTCCGAGACGCACAAGTCGAGCCACAACAACAACCACAACTGGACCGCTAGAGAAAACGTGAGTGTATTACTAGCACAGGTGTTGATATCAGTTGTCTATAGTCTGGTCTGTGAGCACGTAGAATTTTGTCCAATGACCCCTAGCAACCCATCCTTATCGCTCGCGCGTAATTATGTTGCTGTCGCGTTCGTACACTCACTGCGGGAGCCCGTCGCACAGTCGCGTCAGCAATATAATTACGCGCGAGCGATAAGGATGGGTAGCTTGGGGTCATTGAACAAAATTCTACGTGCTCACGGACCAGACTATAGCACAGGTGTTGATAACGGTTGTCTAGTATAGCAGCTGATGGGTCAAGGCAGCGGCCGCGCTAACAATAACCCAACCGTTAGATATAACGACAACGAGAACCGGGATAGCGTGGTTATTTAATTGTAATAGTTTTGCAATCGTGCAATCAAAAACTGTGGAGCACTCCTGTTAATTGACATGCTTTTTATGAGCTCTCCAAACCCGACTTTCCCATAGATTTTATATGGCAAAGGCAAACCTATCACTTTATTCAGTGACCCGATATTATTATGCTATTAATAAAATGAGCTATTTGATTGATTTGACGCCACTGGGCTGTGCTCTTGTCACTTGGATTTATGTAGTAAAAAAAATTTTAAAATGAACAGTTATGTTTTTGCTTTGCTTAGTTTGGGACTAGGCGCAGTGTAAAATGTCCAAAGATATGTATTTATTTATCTTTAGCAGACTTCAAAATTGCAAGAGCTATAATGTCCTCATCTGTATCTTTCATCTTTTTCAGACCATACCATCAGCAGATACGTCCCAAATATCAGCCGTGAAACACCAAAGGCCCCATCGTCGAACTGCCGTTGCTTTCAGAGAGCCGCCTCGCCGTAGGAGGGACAGAGATAGAGATGCAGGTAATTAAAAAGGAAAAAAAGAGATGAATATATTTTTGTTGTGACCACTAGGTATAGGTATTAATGAAGAATGTTCACTAATTTTGTTTTTTAGCTTTCTGTATTCTCTGTTAAAAATTAAAAATACACGTCAAAGAATTATTTCGATACGTCTATTAGTTTCCAAGATATTGAATTTTAAAAGTGCGGGCGGCGGCCGGCCCGCCATTTTATGCGCGTGACGTCATATTACAGTGACTGGCTCATATTTGTATGGGTGGAATCTTGCAAGCTGAATTAAGACCCACTTCCAGGCAACCAATTAAGCTGAAATTTCGCAAACACGTGTGATTTGGATGACCATGCAATATTATGATGACATGGAGCTGATCTGATGATGGAGCTGGAAGGTGGCCATAGGAACTCTATAATAAAACGACTTAAATGCATCGAGTTTGGGCTCGTTCGTTTTGTATTGATGAGTATTTTAATGCTATATAGTAATCAGGGTCTAATGATGAAGCTGGAAGGTAATTCGCAATAAACGACACAATCGCATCAAGTTTGGGTTTGGTTCAATTTTAATTTTTGTGATGGGTCTGGGTGTTAATATGTATGATAAGTTTGTATTTACAAAAAAAAATGTATTTAAGTATGTTTATATCCGTTTTCTAGTGAGCGGACACTGTGAATGTACGTCACGCGGGGTCACGTGACCGTCGGCGGGACTCAATATTTAAGCGAACTTTGAATGCCTATAAAATCATAACTACTGGGTATTTTTGAATGAAATAAAAGCTAATGTATTTGTAAATGTAAAAGCTTAACTGTAACATAGGTTTCAAGTGATTTTGCATACCTAGTAACATTCTCAATTGCAATTGTTTTTAGGTGCAACCACTGATTGTCAAGACACGTCCGATGCGACAACCGCAGATGAAAAACCGAAAGAAGCTGTAAATGGTAAGAAAAGAATGGTCTGAATAAAATTGACATACTTGTTACTTTTTTTAAATACAAAAAAAAAATAGGAGAGTGAAATTAAGATAATAATGATCTTTGTTCCATCATTACTTTTTCTATTATCTTAAAAGGAATTCAGGACTAGGGCATAGAATGATAATACCTAGAGAATATTGTTGGTGCAATCAATCGAAAATTAAAAAATACTGTATAAAGTTTAAAAATATGCACAAGATATACTAAGTTCACATACTAAGATATCATGAGATCGTTATTTTTTGTCATAGGACATGGACGTCGTAGGTGCTTTACAAGATTAAAATCGGCGTCCACTTCGCGACTCAACTACTCACCGAAGTAAGGACATTATTTTATTATTAGCAGTCTGTCCTTTTCTTCCATTTCACATATAGTCTTTTTCTGCTTATATCGTCGAATATTGTATGAATTTCAAGCACTAATCTTTACATTACGTTGAAGCCTGTCATTGGTCTCATTATTGCTTGAGTTTGAATCAAGTTTTGTGCTTTCTATAAATTTCTTTGTACAGGGGGCGTAGTGTGAGTTTACGTCAAACGCATTCGATGTCGACTGCGTAAAAAAGTGATATTAAATGTATGACGGATTTTACACGCCCCTAGTGGAAACTTTCAAGAATTAAAATCTTCATTTATATTTTTTAACGCGCTCGCTAGTGACGACGTTTGATGTAAACTCACACTAAAAAACGGACGTCTACAAGCGGCCTAAGGCCCAGAACAGACGGTGAAACGCAACTGCAACGAAACTGCAAGTTTCTGATGATTCTGATGAATGAAACTGAAACTGAAAGTTTCAAACTGGTCGCGTCATGTGTGGTCTCTCAACGGACGCTATGGCAGAAACTTAGATGCAACTCAAAAGTAGTTTCGTTGCAGTTGCGTTTCACCGTCTGTTCTGGCCCTCAGAATATTTTTTTTTAAATAGCACTTATAACAACAGCTTATGTGCTGTCGTTTGTAACTGAAATTCTCATTATTATTGTTCACACACTTCACATCACACGATTAAATAACACAACTTCCGTAGGCTGATAAAAACTTTATTAAACCAGTTATGCAAATCACCCTATAAAGTCCAAAAAAAATCAAATGTTAGCGCGAGTCAATTACGGTCAACGCCATCTATTAACGAAAATTGGAACTTAGTTCCGCGCGGGGGTGGCGCTACGAAAAGCGCAAATACATTTTATCTTAATCTAAACATTGCCGCCAGCCAAGGACGACTTAGTCCTTTCAATAACATTAGGATTCTATAGGGAGCATACATATTTTAGTAATAGGACGTTTCAGAATCGTGTCACAGCATTTAACTGTCACTACACGTACTAAGCCATCATTTCCGGGATGGATCTCTGTTACTCTACCTAGCAACCACTTAGAGGGAGGAAGGCACTCATTTTTGACAATTACTAAATCGTTTACCTGAAGGGACCTTTGCGGAGAAGACCATTTGTATCGATTTTGAAGAGTGACTAGGTATTCCTGAGTCCAACGCTTCCAAAATGACTGTAACATGTGCTCTACATGTTGCCAACGATTAAGTCTATTCATCGGTATATCGATTACATCTTCATGAGGAACCACTGAAGGTGGACCTAACATTAGAAAATGACCAGGGGTCAGGGCGGTAAAATCATCTACTGAATCGCTTAAAGCAGAAATGGGACGAGAATTGAGACAACATTCTATCTGGGCTAAGAGGGTACTATACTCTTCAAAGGTAAGTCTGGTGTCTTTTGTAACCCGGTGAATATGATGTTTAGTGGAGCGCACACCGGCTTCCCACAGGCCTCCAAAATGAGGCGATCCTGGGGGAATAAAATGCCATTCAGTCCCGTCAGAAGCTAGAAGCTCTCTTAATTCTACAGGTAGGGACGCTTTACATTTATTTAGCATTCTAGCGAGCTCAAAATTGGCACCAATGAAATTAGTTCCACAGTCAGAATATAAATGAGCACAATGACCACGGCGAGCTGTGAACCTCTTAAAGGCAGCGATAAAGGCATTTGTTGATAGCTCAGACACGAGCTCTAAGTGTATGGCTTTTGTGACAGTGCAAATAAATATGGCAATATAAGCCTTAATTGAGGCAGCGGTTCGAAGCTTGGAAGATTTCAAATAACACGGACCGGCAAAATCTACACCACTACTAGAAAAAGGCTTCGATATAGTTACCCTGGCTGCTGGCAAGTTCCCCATCAATTGAATAGCAAACTTGGGAGAGTATCTCACACATGCAATACATTTTCTAACATGCAACTTTACTAAAGATTTAACATTTGTTATCCAATAGTTAGCACGAATAACATTTAACATAAGCAAGGGGCCTCCATGCAAAGTCCTTTGATGCGTTTGGTTCACTATCAATTTTGCTAAATGAGATTTTCCTGATACGATCAATGGGTTTTTAGTGTCACGTGGGATAGGCGCGTTTTTTAATCTACCACCAACTCTTAAAAGTTGATTCTCATCAATAAATGGATGTAAAAAGTATAAAGGACTTTTCTTGGAGATACCTTGACCAGTTTGCAAAGCATTAATTTCATCAGAGAAATAGCAATTTTGTGACATTTTAATACAACAGTTCATTGCAAATCTTAGTTCATTAGTGGTTAGATATTGAGGAAATTCATTGGATAGTTCGTTCTTAGAATTAATTTTAGCTTGAATTCTTAGTTTACAATTTTTCACAAACCGTAAGCAATATGCAATCACTCTTTTCAATCTCATTAAGTTGGAATAATTTTGTATAATCAATTCATCGGGTAGTTCATCAACATTAACTGCATGCGCAACGACTTTATACTCTAAATCAGTTTCATGCAATTCATTATTCACAATAATTTCATTAGAGGAATATAACCAATGCGGCCCACTCCACCATAGTTCATGTTCTGGCAGTTGTGCAGGAGGAATGCCTCGCGAAGCACAATCTGCTGGGTTGTCTTTAGAGTTTACATGATGCCATTCACTAGATTTAGTAACATTCAAAATCTCGGCGACGCGATTACCCACAAACGTTTTCCAACTATTAGGATGCTTCTGTAACCACGCTAGAACTATGGTAGAGTCGGTCCAACCATAAACATTACAATCAGGCACATTTAAACAAGTCTTAACTCTGTCCATTAATTTTGCTGTCAATACAGCGCCACACAACTCTAGGCGAGGAATTGAGACTTGTTTTATTGGCGCTACCTTGGTTTTGGCTGCCACTAATTTAACTACAATCCCGGAACTGTCAATTATGCGAAGAAAAATAACTCCTGCATATGCTGCGTTGGAGGCATCACTAAAACCGTGTATCTCAACCTTTAAATTCGTGTTTGTAACCCCAATCCAACGTGGTAAATTAATAGTTATCATGCGGTTAACTTCATCTCTAAACGACAACCATTCTGTTTGAAAATTGACGGGAAGTTCGTCATCCCAGCCAACACCAAGGAGCCATAATCGCTGTAAAAATATTTTAGCAACAATAACCACCGGAGACAACCAGCCCAAAGGGTCATAGATTTTAGCTATGTCTGAAAGTACTATCCGTTTAGTCAATTTTTTCTGTGAATCTTGTGAAAAATTAATTTTTAATTCAAAACTGTCCTTTTTTGGATTCCATTTAACACCTAAAGCCGTTATTGAATTTTCCATCACAATATCAAATGACTCTTGTGGTTGGCTGCCGTCCTTTGGTAAGCTATTTAGAACATCAACTGAATTTGTACCCCATTTATGTAACACAAAACCTCCACTTTGTAACAAACCAATTAACTCCTTACACAAATTAATAGCGTCATTTTCTGTATCACATCCCGACAACAGATCATCCATATAAAAATCGCACTCTAGAACACTCGCGGCGTTAGGATATTTACAACGCTCATCACTTGCCAACTGCTTTAACACTTTGATCGCGAGATACGGGGCACACGACGTGCCATACGTAACCGTACACAACCGATATTCACTGATTGGGTCTGCAGGGCTTTTTCTCCAGACGATTCGCTGATAATCCTGGTCTTCGGGTCTCACGAGTATTTGTCTATACATACGCTGGATGTCGGCTACCAAGCAGACTTTGTGTTGACGCCAGCGTAAGAAGATGTCACGAATGTCGTGCTGAAGAGATGGACCAATCAGTAACTTCTCGTTCAGTGAAGTACCTGAACTTGTTTCCACAGAGCCGTCAAAAACGACCCGCAGCTTTGTGGTTGTGCTGTCTTCTCAAAGGATTCCGTGGTGCGGGAGATAACAAACGTCAGGCTTATTCAAGTCTGCCACAGGAACCTTTTCCATATGCTGTAGATCCTCGTACTCATCCATAAACCCCTTATAACGTTGCTGGAATACCTCATCGCGCTGGAAACGACGTTCCATGTGCAGCAAACGTTTGACAGCAAGGCTCTTCGATTCTCCGAGCGGTGTTCCATTCTTTTCAGTCGAGAACGGTAGAGCAACAATGTAACGCCCAGAGTCAGTGCGAGAATGCGTCTGTTCAAATATCTTCTCACACTGTGTTTCACTTGCTGTCTGTGTACGAGTTTGTGTGTGTAGCTCCTCCGATTCCCAGAACCGCTGTAAAATGTCATCTGTCTGAAGTTGGCTGTGCATAACAACGATCTCCTTCATTTCAGTGTGTGGTCCCTCAACTTTGCCTGAAATGAGCCAACCCAGAAGCGAGTTCTGTGCGATAATTGAGCTATATCTTTTGACACCATCCATCAAAATTTGTGCGTAAATCTCTGCTCCTAATAGAAGGTCTATCCCACTTGGTCGACTAAACGTGGGGTCTGCTAACGGCAATTTGTGTAATTCAGAGGCGCAGGTTACATTTATCTCTTTTCTAGGTAAAATAGAAGCTAGGGTTTTCAGTACGTGAGCTTTCACTTCCAAAACAGGGTTTTCATCGTGTAACGAGTATAAATTGAAACCCACGACTTCTTTAGAGACTGTACTGACCTTCGAATCAACACCTGTAACTCTGCTGTATAGATGTTCCCTGTGTAGTCCTAATCTCTGAGCGGCTGATGTTGTGATAAAAGACGCCTGTGAACCTTGGTCGATCAGCGCTCTCAGGGAGTGTCTTCTGCCATCCTTGCCTCGAATCTGTACCAATGCCGTAGCTAACAAGACCTGTGTTCCGGTTATATCAGCCTTGTATACCGCCAACTGGGATGTGTCATAATCTCCAACCTCTTCATCTTCTTCGTTATCAACTTGGGTAGCATGTGTTTGTTGTGTCTCTGTAGTATTCAGGTGCAAGAGTGAGTGATGACGTCGCTGGCAAATCTTACACGAAGTGTTTTGACGACAAAATCGGACACTGTGCTTCGGAATAAGACAGTTGAAGCACAGCTGTTTTTCTATAGCAACGTCACGTCGTTCTTCTGGACTCAATTTGGTGAAATCTTTGCAACTGTGTATATAATGGTCCTTACTACAGAGTGTACATATTGGTTCAGCGCTGGCCTTAAACGATTTCAACGGTGGAGTGCGATTCACTGTCGTTTCCTTCGGAGTGGTGATGTTTAATGACTCAAGAGTTCTAAATCGCATCTCCATGAAATCCAGCAGCTCCTTAGTAGTTGGAATATCACGTGATCCTCCCAACCTCTGCTCCCATAGTCGATGACTTTCACTGTCGAATTTACCGACAATGATGTGCGTAATCAGAGGGTCCCAGTTTGTAGTCGATACGCCCACATTATTCAATGCGTTCAAAGTTTCATTTGTGGTGTCTAATAATGTGCGTATACTAGGGTGTCCCATAATTTTCAAAGTTTTAAATTTGTAACGCATAGGTCTTAGTTTTGTTTGTTTGCCTCTAAAACACTCGGAAATAAATTTTTACTTTATTTGGAGTACGATAACCCGTGCCGACTTGCATCGAAACATGTTGCACGGCAGTAGCGGTGCGTATTCGCGGTATTGTCATTTGTTCTCAATTAATCATCACGACCAACTTACCAGCTCTGATGAAAGCCTTAAGGAACTCTTAACATCCACTTTCCAAAAGGTATATGAGAGTGTTGACAAATTGATTTCCAAAGCAGCCTTGAGCAACTTTAGTCAACATCTTTGTTACTTCATGTCAGAAGAAATTGCCGTTTTATCACTCTTTGATGATGAAGGTAATGAACAAACACCGTCAATACTGTAGTAAAAGTACAAAGAGAGAGTATGTATGATTCTGGGAAGATATACATTCCATCTGAAGAAGGTATGATTATTTCTATGGTAAATAGGACTAGTACTAATTTTTTTATCATGTTTTTAATGAATTGATAATAATACTGCCTTATTTATTGTTGCTGGAAACCCATTGAGTGATTTAGTGTCTGTCAAGACTATACATTTATTTTTTCCATTGAAAATTGATAAGAATTTTCCCCTGAGACCCATTTCTAAATGAGATGAAGATGTTGCCTATTTAAAAGCAAAAAAGTGCTTTCTTTAAGGGTAGTTAATGATACAGCTGAGAGAGCTATAAAGCTTATGCAACATTTTCATTGTTTGATCACTGCAAAGGAAGAGAAAAAGCTATTTTTGCTACGCACAGTGTAGCAAAAATCAGGCCAATATTCAGGAGCATGGAAATCTGTATCTAGAATGTAAAAAAGGGACCCTCAAAAGTAAAATATATTGTCTGATATCTTCTTTATATAAATATTTTATAAAATTTAAATATTTTAATTGATTAAGCTACATAACCAAAGGGATAAAACCAGCATTTTTCAAAATCTTCAGAGCTCAGTCGGCACGGGTTAATGTTGACGTAGGAAGATGAAATTTTGTATTTAACTATGTCTGAGTAGTACTAAAAGAAATAGAGGGTATGCATTTCAATATCTAAAAAAAATTTTTTTTCAGCCATTTATGGGACACCCTAGCGTATACCCTTGGCTGATTCTGACGGAAGTTTCTTCTGACCAATAAATCGTGTGATGTGTGCATGTACTATAAGTCTCTTATTATCGTATCTAGCCTCCAGCAATTCTAAGGCCTTCGTGTAGTTTGCCTCGGTTAAGGGAAATTGCCTCAACAATAACTCGGCTTCGCCCTTGAGATTGCTCTTCAAATAGTGGTACTTCTGGATGTTGCTTAACTCTGAGTTATTGTGAATTAATGATTTGAATAAATCATAAAAACTAGTCCACTCATTGTAATTTCCCGAGAACGATGGTATTTCTATGGCAGGCAACTTAGTTCTCAAACCATATTTTGCTGGGGCGGTCACAGTGATGTTTTCACTGCCTTTGGTGACCGTGTCTAACTTGGGGGCCAATTCCTCTAAATGTTCCTTCATAAGAGTCTTCAGTTCTAAATAATCATCCTCACAGTTGTAATAAAAATCTTCTCTAAAATATTGCAAGTCTTTCCTCTCCTCTGTTGTAGCTAATTCCAGTATTTCCAAATGATTTCTTTTAAATATTACGAAGTTTGACTCTAATAACTCTAATCTTGTGTCTATGTATGGTTTGGTGACTCTACTTTTCGATTTCTTATAATTGCTCAAAAGTCTATTTATTTGTGATGATAATTCCTCTTGTCCCCGTAATAGTGCTTGAATACCCATTTTAATCACTTATTGTTTTTCGTATCAAAATTAAACTGTCTCTAATTCATTAAGTCCAGTCTTTTCACCATACAAAATCCACCGAAATTTTTCTAAGTCTTTTTTCCATACAACAGATTTCACAATTTTTCTAAGTTCTTAAACACTGGAATTTGCACTAAGTTCAATTTTCTTCCTAATTTATCAGAGTCACTCTACTTACAGTTTTCCTTGCTACGCACCGCACACTAACCACAATCCGTAAAAATCACTGCGATCCAATAGTGCACTGCAATCCAATCCTTATATCCGGCTCGTTAAGGTCCAAATGTTCACACACTTCACATCACACGATTAAATAACACAACTTCCGTAGGCTGATAAAAACTTTATTAAACCAGTTATGCAAATCACCCTATAAAGTCCAAAAAAAATCAAATGTTAGCGCGAGTCAATTACGGTCAACGCCATCTATTAACGAAAATTGGAACTTAGTTCCGCGCGGGGGTGGCGCTACGAAAAGCGCAAATACATTTTATCTTAATCTAAACAATTATTGCAGAAGAGGCGAAGGCTGGTCAAGCCCGCTTGAATCTCTGCGGCAGCAACTCAGAAAATTAGATGACTTAGAAGACCAGTTCCCTGATCTGGCCTGTCAACCGGCCTACAGCTTAAGATACCCTTTTACGGAGTTAGGTAAGTTGATTAGTGTCACGAAAATTTTATTTAAACTCTTATGTGCTATTGTGTTATCAAGATTTCTAACAAAATTATTAAATGACTTCAGAGGATTATTGAAGAACTTAAAAGATTGGGCATGTTGTTTTTTGGTTCCTCAGAAATCCTCCAGACTGAATCTTCATAGGCTAAGTCAGTATTAAAAGCTTCATTAGCCTATTTTTTTTTTCAATTGTAGGACTAAATTACAATAAAACTTCTATCAGAGCCATTTTCACTGGTTTCTGATATAGTTTCAGATAGTACTACCTAACAAATAAAGTTTGTTGATTACCGTTGGCTCTTTCTGTTAGATATTTGGTCCCAGCGAATCAAAAAGTTGGACAATCTGGTAGATAAGTTCCAAATATGTTATCAGTTTCTTTAACATCAAGCAGCGAAAGTTGCCCTTAATTGAAAAATATGTTAATATTTGTCCCTCTAGGTGCGGTCACCACAGCAGATACACCCGAGTTGGAATTTGTACGGCACAGGGCTTTAGTGGAAAGAGAAGGGATGCGACGGGCTCGCGCTGTGTTGAAACGGAGACGCGCCGCTTTGAGAGAAACTAGGGCTTCACTGTCGCCTCATAGGGCTCCTTCGGTAAGACATTCCATATTTAATTACTGTTATATTTATTATAATTTACATAATTACAATTATTGAAACAAAATAATATTAAAATTACCTACTTAGATACTGAATAAAAGTGAATAAGGAACAACGCAGGACTTAATACACTACCCTGTAGGCCTTAAGATGCGCGCCGTGATAACTTTTATCGACGTCAAAATGTATGGACAAAATCGATAACATGGCGTGATAAACACTTATCGCGGCGCGCATCTAGGATGCACTTTTCTATAGGTTTAGTACGCTGTAACGGTACTATTAGTTCCTCTTAAAATTCTCAAGACTCAAGAGGCGACCAAGTTCGAAAATATCCTCATAAGGCCTCCCCTACCCTTTTTGCGTGACGAATCAGGAATGTAGGAGAACCAGAGTGACTGACATAGCCCGCAGAATCGCTAATATCAAGTGGCAATGGGCAGGGCACATAGCTCGTAGAGCTGATGGCCGCTGGGCAGGAAAGTTCTTGAGTGGCGACCACGAGCCGGAAGACGTAGCGAGGGCAGGCCTCCCACTAGGTGGACCGACGATCTGGTGAAGGTTGCGGGAGGTGCCTGGATGCGAGCGGCGCAGGACCGGTCTTTGTGGAAATCCTTGGGGGAGGCCTTTGTCCAGCAGTGGACGTCTTTCGGCTGAAACGACAACGACGACGACCCTTTTTGCTAGGCAGCGAGCGAGTGTAGTCCAAATCCATCATTTGCCTCTGTTAAATCAGAGAGGGTAATTTTCCTTTAGTGGGGACCTAATGATGATGATTCTTAAATGATTCTTACTCATACGAGTTAGGGTCGTTATTACAATAACTTCTACCTTAGGAGGAACGCGAAGCAACTGAACTAGAGGTGGCGTTACACCGAGCGCGGGCGTTACTTGGAGAGAAGGAAATAAGGCTGAGACACATTGAGCGCGCGCTGCGAAGGCTCGCCGACGCACATCCACCTCCGTTGATACAGGTCAAAGGCTTGATCTAGGTTTTTCTAGAATTTTCGTTGCGTCTTCCATGGTTATTGATTTTGTTCTCTTATTTTCTACGTTACTTCACTGTGATTGTTGCATTATCCAACAGAGTATTTTTGGCGTAAATGTTTTATTTTGCTAGGTTCTTCATATTATGTCTTAATTGGGTTCTCACCACCTTATTTGGTTTATTTATTCAACGCTAGACTTGCGTCTTATTTTGAATATCGTTTCTGCTGTCCTAGTTTGTCACATTGTTTTTTTCTTCTTCTCCACATCACATAGAATTTTTGTTGCGCTTTTGATGTCGTCGCCTGCCTTTTAGATAGTTGTTTCTTTTAATATACCGCTGCTAAATATTTTTTTTTATGCAATTATTTCCATCCATACATTATTACAATCACGCTAGTATTTTTTATCTTATTTATTATAACGATACCTACTGTACTGTCTGACTACTATGGGTGAATGTTAAAAATTAATAAACGAAATATCTTCTACACAGGAAGCAACAACGAGCGATGCGTCATCCGGCAGCGAAGCAGCAGTGGTGGAGAACGAAGCGGGCGGCGCCGTGCTTCGGTCGCTGCGGGCTTTGCATGCGGATGTTAGGGACATCTGGCGCGCTTTGGATGCTAGGAGGCCTCATACAGGTGAGATGACTAAGAGATTCTAAAGCAACAACGAGCGAAGCGACATCCGGCAGCGAAGCAGCAGTGGTGGAGAACGAAGCGGGCGGCGCCGTGCTTCGGTCGCTGCGGGCTTTGCATGCGGATGTTAGGGACATCTGGCGCGCTTTGGATGCTAGGAGGCCTCATACAGGTGAGATGACTAAGAGATTCTAAAGCAACAACGAGCGAAGCGACATCCGGCAGCGAAGCAGCAGTGGTGGAGAACGAAGCGGGCGGCGCCGTGCTTCGGTCGCTGCGGGCTTTGCATGCGGATGTTAGGGACATCTGGCGCGCGTTGGATGCTAGGAGGCCTCATACAGGTGAGATGACTAAGAAAGATTCTAAAGCAACGACCAGCGAAGCGTCATCCGGCAGCGAAGCAGCAGTGGTGGAGAACGAAGCGGGCGGCGCCGTGCTTCGGTCGCTGCGGGCTTTGCATGCGGATGTGAGGGACATCTGGCGCGCTTTGGATGCTAGGAGACCTCATACAGGTGAGATTACTAAGAAAAATTCTAAAGCAACAACTAGCGGAGCGTCATCCGGCAGCGAAGCAGCAGTGGTGGAGAACGAAGCGGGTGGCGCCGTGCTTCGGTCGCTGCGGGCTTTGCATGCGGATGTGATCCGACATCTGGCGCGCTTTAGATGCTAGGAGGCCTCATACAGGTGAGATGACTAAGAAAGATTCTAAAGTCAACCAGCGAAGCGTCATCCGGCAGCGAAGCAGCAGTGGTGGAGATCGAAGCGGGCGGCGCCGTGCTTCGGTCGCTGCGGGCTTTGCATGCTGATGTGAGGGACATCTGGCGCGCTTTAGATGCTAGGAGGCCTCATACAGGTGAGATGACTAAGAAAGATTCTAAAGTCAACCAGCGAAGCGTCATCCGGCAGCGAAGCAGCTGGGTGGAGAACGAAGCGAGCGGCGCCGTGCTTCGGTCGCTGCGGGCTTTGCATGCTGATGTTAGGGACATCTGGCGCGCTTTGGATGCTAGGAGGCCTCATACAGGTGAGATGACTAAGAAAGATTCTAAAGCAACGACCAGCGAAGCGTCATCCGGCAGCGAAGCAGCTGGGTGGAGAACGAAGCGGGCGGCGCCGTGCTTCGGTCGCTGCGGGCTTTGTACACAGATGTGAGGGACATCTGGCGCGCTTTTGATGCTAGGAGGCCTCATACAGGTGAGATGACTAAGAAAGATCCTAAAGTCAACCAGCGAAGCGTCATCCGGCAGCGAAGCAGCAGTGGTGGAGATCGAAGCGGGCGGCGCCGTGCTTCGGTCGCTGCGGGCTTTGCATGCTGATGTTAGGGACATCTGGCGCGCTTTGGATGCTAGGAGGCCTCATACAGGTGAGATGACTAAGAAAGATTCTAAAGCAATGACCAGCGAAGCGTCATCCGGCAGCGAAGCAGCAGTGGTGGAGAACGAAGCGGGCGGCGCCGTGCTTCGGTCGCTGCGGGCTTTGCATGCAGATGTGAGGGACATCTGGCGCGCTTTGGATGCTAGGAGGCCTCATACAGGTTAGATGACTAAGAAAGATTCTAAAGCAATGACCAGCGAAGCGTCATCCGGCAGCGAAGCAGCAGTGGTGGAGAACGAAGCGGGCGGCGCCGTGCTTCGGTCGCTGCGGGCTTTGCATGCAGATGTGAGGGACATCTGGCGCGCTTTGGATGCTAGGAGACCTCATACAGGTGAGATGACTAAGAAAGATTCTAAAGCAACGACCAGCGAAGCGTCATCCGGCAGCGAAGCAGCTGGGTGGAGAACGAAGCGGGCGGCGCCGTGCTTCGGTCGCTGCGGGCTTTGCATGCGGATGTTAGGGACATCTGGCGCGCGTTGGATGCTAGGAGGCCTCATACAGGTGAGATGACTAAGAAAGATTCTAAAGCAACAACTAGCGAAGCGTCATCCGGCAGCGAAGCAGCTGGGTGGAGAACGAAGTGGGCGGCGCCGTGCTTCGGTCGCTGCGGGCTTTGCATGCGGATGTTAGGGACATCTGGCGCGCGTTGGATGCTAGGAGGCCTCATACAGGTGAGATGACTAAGAAAGATCCTAAAGTCAACCAGCGAAGCAGCTGGGTGGAGAACGAAGCGGGCGGCGCCGTGCTTCGGTCGCTGCGGGCTTTGCATGCGGATGTTAGGGACATCTGGCGCGCTTTGGATGCTAGGAGGCCTCATACAGGTGAGATGACTAAGAAAGATTCTAAATTTAGAATCTAAAGTCAACTAGCGAAGCGTCATCCGGCAGCGAAGCAGCAGTGGTGGAGAACGAAGCAGGCGGCGCCGTGCTTCGGTCGCTGCGGGCTTTGCATGCGGATGTGAGGGACATCTGGCGCGCGTTGGATGCTAGGAGGCCTCATACAGGTGAGATGGCTAAGAAAGATTCTAAAGTCAACAACTAGCGAAGCGTCATCCGGCAGCGAAGCAGCAGTGGTGGAGAACGAAGCGGGCGGCGCCGTGCTTCGGTCGCTGCGGGCTTTGCATGCGGATGTTAGGGACATCTGGCGCGCTTTGGATGCTAGGAGGCCTCATACAGGTGAGATGACTAAGAAAGATTCTAAATTTAGAATCTAAAGTCAACTAGCGAAGCGTCATCCGGCAGCGAAGCAGCAGTGGTGGAGAACGAAGCAGGCGGCGCCGTGCTTCGGTCGCTGCGGGCTTTGCATGCGGATGTGAGGGACATCTGGCGCGCGTTGGATGCTAGGAGGCCTCATACAGGTGAGATGGCTAAGAAAGATTCTAAAGTCAACAACTAGCGAAGCGTCATCCGGCAGCGAAGCAGCAGTGGTGGAGAACGAAGCGGGCGGCGCCGTGCTTCGGTCGCTGCGGGCTTTGCATGCGGATGTTAGGGACATCTGGCGCGCTTTGGATGCTAGGAGGCCTCATACAGGTGAGATGACTAAGAAAGATTCTAAATTTAGAATCTAAAGTCAACTAGCGAAGCGTCATCCGGCAGCGAAGCAGCAGTGGTGGAGAACGAAGCAGGCGGCGCCGTGCTTCGGTCGCTGCGGGCTTTGCATGCGGATGTGAGGGACATCTGGCGCGCGTTGGATGCTAGGAGGCCTCATACAGGTGAGATGGCTAAGAAAGATTCTAAAGTCAACAACTAGCGAAGCGTCATCCGGCAGCGAAGCAGCAGTGGTGGAGAACGAAGCGGGCGGCGCCGTGCTTCGGTCGCTGCGGGCTTTGCATGCGGATGTTAGGGACATCTGGCGCGCTTTGGATGCTAGGAGGCCTCATACAGGTGAGATGACTAAGAAAGATTCTAAATTTAGAATCTAAAGTCAACTAGCGAAGCGTCATCCGGCAGCGAAGCAGCAGTGGTGGAGAACGAAGCAGGCGGCGCCGTGCTTCGGTCGCTGCGGGCTTTGCATGCGGATGTGAGGGACATCTGGCGCGCGTTGGATGCTAGGAGGCCTCATACAGGTGAGATGGCTAAGAAAGATTCTAAAGTCAACAACTAGCGAAGCGTCATCCGGCAGCGAAGCAGCAGTGGTGGAGAACGAAGCGGGCGGCGCCGTGCTTCGGTCGCTGCGGGCTTTGCATGCGGATGTTAGGGACATCTGGCGCGCGTTGGATGCTAGGAGGCCTCATACAGGTGAGATGACTAAGAAAGATTCTAAAGCAACGACCAGCGAAGCGTCATCCGGCAGCGAAGCAGCTGGGTGGAGAACGAAGCGGGCGGCGCCGTGCTTCGGTCGCTGCGGGCTTTGCATGCTGATGTGAGGGACATCTGGTGCGCGTTGGATGCTAGGAGGCCTCATACAGGTGAGATGACAAAGAAATATTCTAAAGCAACGACCAGCGAAGCGTCATCCGGCAGCGAAGCAGCTGGGTGGAGAACGAAGCGGACGGTGTCGTGCTTCGGTCGCTGCGGGCTTTGCATGTGGATGTTAGGGACATCTGGCGCGCTTTGGATGCTAGGAGGCCTCATACAGGTGAGGTGACTAAGAAAGATTGTAAAGCAACAACTAGCGAAGCGTCATCCGGCAGCGAAGCAGCAGTGGTGGAGAACGAAGCGGGCGGCGCCGTGCTTCGGTCGCTGCGGGCTTTGCATGCGGATGTTAGGACATCTGGCGCGCTTTGGATGCTAGGAGGCCTCATACAGGTGAGATGATTAAGAAAGATTCTAAAGCAATGACCAGCGAAGCATCATCCGGCAGCGAAGCAGCTGGGTGGAGAACGAAGCGGGCGGCGCCGTGCTTCGGTTGCTGCGGGCTCTTTGTTTTATTATTTTCAATTTAATAATAATGATTAAAGATTTTGTATTTTTGTAAAAATAATGCCAGAAATGGCATCTCGTCAATCACTTTCTCTGATTCCCAAAGTCTAACTGCGGCGGTTATTATAAGTTCTAATGTCATTTCACAGAGGCTTTTTAATTTAGTCCTTGTCTATATTTCTTTATGTCATAATTTTCTTATGATATTTACATGCTTTTTCGTTGTTTTTTAGCATCACCAGAAACAAGTTCTTGCAATGCTCCGAGTACGTCGCAAACCCGGATGACTTTATCTGCAGTAAGTACAAATATTCATATTTATACAAATATTAATTTACATTTTCGAGCACAAGCACTCTTGAGATGCGACTACGCTAGATGAGCCGAGCATAAGCGAAGCACGAGCCGAGCCAAGAGTAGTCCACTTACGAGTCTCGAACGAGCGTGAGTAGATCGTCTTCGCCTATTGTCCGTTTTTTGACTAGTGTTTCGTGCTCGGCTTGTCTAGCGTAGACTTACCTTTGGGAAAGCACATTCAATTCAGGGATTGAATATAGAATATTACTTTCGTCCCCAGCCCGAACCAATAATGCAAGACAACTCCGACGGCGGTGTCGCCGAGCGAGCCCGAGGCCTTCGCGCGTGGCTTCAGACCGCACCGTAAGCCCGCTTTACTATACCGACAATACTATAGTTCTGGTAGTGACGAGCTAGATAGATTAGCGGTTGCTGTTTGTAAACTATGCCCATGTGAGTTATCAAGATTGAAGTAAAAAATTAAAGGTTGTCTAAAGTCCGGTCGCCGAGCAGATAGAATTTCGTCCAATGACCCCAAGCTACCCAACCTTATCGCTCGCGTGTTATTATATTGCTGTCGCGCTCGCACACTCATTGCGGCCGCCCGTCGTTCAGTCGCGACAGCAATATAATTACGTGCGAGTGATAAGGATGGGTAGCTTGGGGTCATTGGGCGAAATTCTAGCTGCTCGGCGATCGGACTTGAGTAATTTCATGCAAAGGTTTTTAAAATTTTGTTGAGTTAAATGAGTTGTTGTGAAATTAGATAGGTGATGTTGGTATGGCGAAGTGTTTATGAAGTCTTTCAGTTTTCAAACTGAAAAAAAAAGTTATATGCATTTAAAGTGCTCTTGTTCAATAATGGTATTACCTGCCATAGATCACAGACGTATTTCTTTTATTTAATCTGAGTAATTTTCTGGTGACCGTGGGCATAGTTTACATAACATTTAAAGACATGAAAGTCATTACATAATAGAAGTAATAAAAAAATGTTGGCCATTAAGACTTTAAATATAATAATCCTAGTATGAAATTATTCTAGTCAAAATCAACCTCAAATACAGGCACAAACTATTCAAGTATTAACATTTATTATTTATGTGAGTAAATCGACTAGGTATTTAGTTGGATGACTCGACGTTTGTATAAATAGACGAAATCGTATTATTAACGAGTGAAAATCAAGTTAATTTAAACGATGTCGTTTGTCATTTTTCGAAGTCTAATCGTGAATATATTCGAACAACATATTGATTGATGACCCACGCTGAACTGTCTCACCAAACTCAATGACAGGGGGGCGCTATCATCGTTCAACTATATGGTTTCCAACATGGCAAAAATCGGAACCAGCGATCCGGTATTGACGGTGGCGCCCCACTGTCAATGTCATGGATAGGACAGTTCAGTATTTTGGAACTATATTATAACTCAATTTTCACTCGGTTAAAACAATACAACAATTTTGTTTTAAAAATCGAGAATCAATCCTTCGATTTATTCGAAGCCATCGATTTATGCATCAGAAAAATTACAATTTCATAGTGGTGTTGTGCCTGACTGTATTTAGACAAACCGGTACAGGTTTGACTTCAAAAATGTACTTAAGACTACAGACGTAAACACCATTTTCGCACAAAATATACTACATACAATACAATGTTAATTTTTAGGCCATTTTAAAATTTGAAGTCCCATCGGTGGGCAGTATGGTCTTACGCGTATGTGTTGTATTATGTATAGAAGTTGACTTTTGTCATAAAATAATATGTGGTTCTACTATTTATAAATCATTTCGTAAATACGTAGATAAATATTTTTTATTCACTATTCGGCTGTAGAGTAGAATTTGATCTAGAAAAGTGTATGACCATGCTAGATGCACTGACTGACCAGGGCATCTAGTAGTAGGGAATTTAGTGCAAGAACCCCTCCACTTTTGTATAGAAGGCTCATTTTTGCACCAGTTGTTCTTTGGATGCTCCTGAGTAGATTTCCGTCGGTAGACATCGGGAGCCCCCCCTGTGATAGCAGGGGGAGGGGGGGCAAGTTTCCTTCTGCCGCGCTTCACTTTAAGGCCCATATCTTCAAAACTATGGGTATTAGGGCAAGTATGGTGTCATTTTCGGATAATTAAAGGATGGCGAATTCATTTCTAGAACAAACTGTTTGCCTTTTCATACAAAAAAATAGAAATATTGAGTAAAATTCACAAAAACCAAAAAGTATTTTTTTAAATAAACGCCGTTTACTTTTAAACCACTGGAGATAATCTAATAAAAAAAATATGTCCTGAAAGCTACATTTATCAGGATTATAAATATATACCATTGTATGGTACTTTTTTCGAAAAAAGTAGGTGAAAAAAAATTTTTCTTCAGGACACAGCGGACGAATTTTAATGCGCGTCGGAAAAAAATATTTATTTTATCCATGAATTCATACTATTTGGTTCATAAGCAAGTAAAGATTATTATTTTAGAATTTATTTAGAGTTCCTGGCACATCATGCTACCATGATTTGTATTTTTTCTTCAATTAATTTTGAACTCTATGTGTTAGACATAAGGTTTAAAATAGTTTAAATAAATTTTATTATTTAAAATATCATATGAAGAAAGCATTAAATAAAGAACTTGAATTTGTCTAAACGTGTAATGATTATTATTATTATTTTAATTAACATTTTTATTTCTACATACTATTGTACCAGTGATTTAACGGAAAGGTAAGTGTGAGGAAAGTGAGGATTGATATTATCATAGTACCTACGGGAGACTATTTTTAGCACAAAGGCTACGGCTGTGACCATTATAATTGTTTTTTCAGACAGCACCAGCTTCTGCACTACTTCTTGCACTAACATCTCACCTTTTCCAGGCAAGCTTCGGCAGCTACGGGTAATTGGTCCATGTAGGCTCCATGTTGCTATCGACTCTGGTCCACCCCCAACCAGTCGGGTAAAGGGAAGACTGAGTCGGTTGCTTGCAACTGATCCTATACGCGAACCTCTTGATATACTGCCAGTAGCCAATGCTGATAAAAAGCTGTCTGGGTTATCGTAGGGCCACACCTAAGCGTAGTCCACAGCGACCCATTAGGATCTTTATTCTCCCTTTTTTATTCCCTATCATCCAAAAAAATCCTATCCATTAGTTAGGTGAATTAAGCGTCTGAGTGAAAGCCACCTAATAGTCTTCTGATGCCGGATATGCTGACCCAAGCAGACTAATCCTTACAGTATTAAGTGTTTCATGGACTCCACATGCTACATGTATTCCACATGCTCGAGAGCTTCTGTTGTTAGGCCCATTTTGTGGGACATGTGGTTCGTTCCATAATGCCCAGTTTGCGTACCTGTAATTGCTTGGGCTTACCTTTGATAAGTATTCTCCATGACCCTGTATTTCCCTTTAGGAATGATTTGGAGAGGCTTATATCGTTGGAGCTTTCCCATTCAGCCCTGTGCTTCTTGAATATGGCCATAGTAAGTATGGCCATGAGGTACCTAAGCTTTTAGATAAAGGTACTGTCAGTTCTGACCCAATAGGTATCGTCTCTGACCCTTGTCTCGCTAGACTGTCGGCTCTCTCATTGCATTCGATCCTTGTATGTCCAGGTATCCCACATCAGGGACACTTTGTCATGCCTTCAGAGTTTGTTCATCTTTAAGATTGCATCTAGAATAATTCTAAACTCAACCTTCACTGAGGCGATGGCTTTGTTTGAGTGTGGCTGGCTGTGGCTCAGGATGTAAATATTGCGTTTTTTACACCCCTGTTTTTAGTGCACACATAATTATAGCGTAGAATTCAGCTTGAAATACTGTAGCAAACCTCCTTAAACGTTCACTGTGTTCGTAGTGTTTACAGTAGACGCCCGCTCCCGTTCCCAAGGCCAGGCCATCTTGGCTTGGAGCTGTCAGTAAAACAGATTAGGCTGTTCGGTTGGGATTTTGGTCCTCTTTTTTAGTCGTCCCTTGTTCAAGATCTATCCACTTATTAGCTCAATCCACTGTTTTTTACCCACTTATCACAATATTAATCCACTCGTATTGTTTTAGATCAAGTACCTCCTACTATTACTACATGCTTGACTATGAACGAGTGCTGTAAGTGCCCATCAACCTAGGCAGTTTTGTATCAGTATATCAAGGGCAGTAATTATGTCCTTATGATTTTTTCAAGTTATTTAAAATTTAGTTGGTTCAAGGGGTTCGCGTATAGGATCAGTTGCAAGCAACCGACTCAGTCTTCCCTTTACCCGACTGGTTGGGGGTGGACCAGAGTCGATAGCAACATGGAGCCTACATGGACCAATTACCCGTAGCTGCCGAAGCTGGCCTGGAAAAGGTGAGATGTTAGTGCAAGAAGTAGTGCAGAAGCTGGTGCTGTCTGAAAAAACAACTATAATGGTCACAGCCGTAGCCTTTGTGCTAAAAATAGTCTCCCGTAAGTACTATGATAATATCAATCCTCACTTTCCTCATACTTACCTTTCCGTTAAATCACTGGTACAATAGTATGTAGAAATAAAAATGTTAATTAAAATAATAATAATAATCATTACACGTTTAGACAAATTCAAGTTCTTTATTTAATGCTTTCTTTATATGATATTTTAAATAATAAAATGTATTTAAACTATTTTAAACCTTATGTCTTACACATAGAGTTCAAAATTAATTGTAGAAAAAATACAAATCATGGTAGCATGATGTGCCAGGAACTCTAAATAAATTCTGAAATAATAATCTTTACTTGCTTATGAACCAAATAGTATGAATTCATGGATAAAATAAATATTTTTTTCCGACGCGCATTAAAATTCGCCCGCTGTGTTCTGAAGAAAAAATTTTTTTCACCTACTTTTTTCGAAAAAAGTACCATACAATGGTATATATTTATAATCCTGATAAATGTAGCTTTCAGGACATATTTTTTTTATTAGATTATCTCCAGTGGTTTAAAAGTAAACGACGTTTATTTAAAAAAATACTTTTTGGTTTTTGTGAATTTTACTCAATATTTTTATTTTTTTGTATGAAAAGGCAAAAAGTTTGTTCTAGAAATGAATTCGCCATCCTTTAATTATCCGAAAATGACACCACACTTGCCCTAATACCCATAGTTTTGAAGATATGGGCCTTAAAGTGAAGCGCGGCAGAAGGAAACTTGCCCCCCCTCCCCCTGCTACCACAGGGGGGGCTCCCGATGTCTACCGACGGAAATCTACTCAGGAGCATCCAAAGAACAACTGGTGCAAAAATGAGCCTTCTATACCAAAGTGGAGGGGTCTCCATACAAATCATTGCACTAAATTCCCTACTATAGCTACAAATGCTATAGATTTCGATTCGATCGGAATTTATGTATTGCATCAGAATGAAAAACATTGATCGATGCGGGTCAGAATGACCGTGTATTGAATGAAATCTTCTTGGCCGAATAGTAAATTCAAAAGAAAAAGATTAGTACTGAAAATGCTTATGATACGGAACGCAACGTTGTCAATTAGCAAAGCTTACGTTTTGGGTTTAGAATGCGGGCAACGTCGCAAAATATTGTCTTTTAAATAATTAAAAAATAAAAATAAAGTATAATTTCAATAATTTTATTATGCAACTTCGTAAAA
This sequence comes from Ostrinia nubilalis, assembly GCF_963855985.1. Lineage (NCBI taxonomy): Eukaryota > Metazoa > Arthropoda > Insecta > Lepidoptera > Crambidae > Ostrinia > Ostrinia nubilalis. Next base: position 3,118,030 of record NC_087101.1, read on the forward strand.
TATTAAATTTTGATAAAAAAGTAATTTCAATAATTAATTTATTAAAATTACAAAAGTGCGCGCACAAACTAATGGTAGTGTGATAGCCAAGTTCTGATGAAACTTTGTGCTTAAATCACATTTCGTGATAATAATATGGTTTACACTCAAATAATAACATTTATAGGTCTGTATCGTAAATAAAATAAAAAAGAACATCTAAAATATTTATCAACAATTTATTAGGTGTTAGTGTTAATAAAATCTGTTTAAGTATTGCCTTCGATCCCTCGGAGATTATAGCATGTATCTTCCAACTTATATGATGTATATTTATGTACCTACTTCTGTTTATTGGTGGAAGTGTTTATTTGTGATTAATTTCTAGGGCAAATGTGACTACGGAGTTTGTAATGAGCTACATCTTGCCTTTAAATAAATTTATTTTAAAATCCGTTTCACTTAATCGCCGTTTGTTTTAATTCGTATTCTTTACATTCCATTTTTTAAACGGACCCTTTTCTCAATGATCTACCTTCGTGAATCAATGTACCTATTTTATTTAGTTGCTTCCTTTATACCTCCATTTGCATGTGGTAAGAAATAGAGAAAATCATTGTCCTGCAGTGGCGACTATAGGACCTGATAGCGCTTAGGGTGCAGTCACATTTGCTCTTGATGGTAGAATTTATAATATTTGCTACTCGTTAGTAAGTTCCACCTTTATATCATTATGATCGAATTAATTTAACTGTGATGCGGCATAAGTCCCAGATTATGAAGTGTCTTTTCTACATATTCAATGACCGTGGTGTCTATTTGTAATTTTAGTTTTTTATTCGTTGTATTTACCTCTAGTCTTATGTCGCTTTTCGCTGGCCTTCTAATATTAAATTGTACGTTGGTTTTTTTTTATAAAAATGGTAATTTTATCTGCCAGTATTATTTTCGCTGTAACGTCGTCTCACATAAAGTCTCAAAACGTCACTACCTGTTTATTTCATATGCTACTAGTGAGTGGCGTCGTATCCACAAGAAAAAATCCTTAGCTTGTTAGTTGTTAGAAAAAACTAAGCATGTAATAAAAGGTCAGTGAATAGTGACAACTCTTGCCTTGCTTTAAATTAGTGTAAAACATTCCTAGCGTTAAGAATTCCAATTTTATGTTGTGATAGTAAACTAGGTATTTTATTATAAGTATTTATAAAAGAACTGTTTGCACGTAGATGTGTTCGTATGACGCATTCGCCCATTTAATAGTATACACCAATATTTAAAATTGTATCGTTGACTTTGGAATTGATATCTATTGCGTGTGGTCTTTATACAGGGTGTCAAATTGACGCAGACGGCGACAAATGAAGCTAAACACTGACATCTTATTTAACTTAATAAATGCAATTTTGAAACAATAATGTTAAGTCCTTATCTGTTTATGTCGATAGTGTCGTCTTTATTTCAACGAGGGAGAGTAGAAAGGTAATTAAGGAAATAAAATATTTACGTCCGTACTTTCACTGGACATCAAATTATTACAATCGAGTTTCTGCTCTCAGCAAGAACATTTTTACTGCAGTGACAACTGTTATAAAAACAATATCGTGTGTGAGTACTGAGTACATCCTTAATCATTGTACACCCTGTATATCGATCACCACTTATATCCCACCTTATTCGGTGTAACCTAGCCAAATAAACCCGTAGAAACTTAGTAATTCTAGTCAAATATCACTAATAGTGATCGTAATTTAGATATGTGCTAGTCGTGACGTCATAAAGTCATGCTAAATACAGACGTAAGAAAATTTTGCTCATCCTTATACCTGTTGACTGTGAAACAGCTATATCTAGTATTGCTATATAATTATTATGTATATTATACAACCAATAACTTCGTCATTGTCCTTTACTGTACAAAATAAATCTAAAGCCAAAAAATTTTATAAAAAAACGAATTTCCTTCTATTTACTTTTATTTACATTTATGTACCATCATAACTGTCACTTACTATTATCTCTATTTGACAATAACGTCAATATTCGAATGTCATTTTATATACACATAGAATAATTCGTTGAAATGTAAAAAATGTCCAAGTTCAGCACAAAATGACTCGTTTATTAGTGTTCAATTATATTTACACATTTTAATATTATATGTGTGCGTTTTTTCTGGCCTCCGTTATGATTATTAGAGGGTATTTGATGTAAGGTTATGCGCAAATTGTGTAGTTTAATAATTAAACAATTGTTGTTCAATCACGAAGACCTAGATGAAGCTTAATAATCGCTTCAAATTATAAAAATGTGAAACAGAGCACTTAAACCTTAACTAAAGAAGCAATAATTACGTTGTATAAAAGTAATTACTAGTGAGTCTACAAAAAAACTTCTTCCTTTGAAGGTTAAACATTCATAAAAAAGGAAGAAAAATTCGTAAACTTCGTACCAAAGGATAGCAAATTAAAAAACAGAAACAATTTCATCTGAATTTTTATAAAAAGTGTCACCGTTGAAAGATGTGTATCCAAATGCGAAAGAAAATAGAGAGGTGCAAGCATTAATTTTGGTTGTGCATGAAAAAAAGAAAGTGGTCAAACACTTATCCAAGTTTTCGGTGATCAAATGGTTGAAAATATTAAATGTGAATTCGATTTCAACGTTACTTAAGTCATAATTTGCGCATAGCTGCACTTGCCTGGCGGGCAGACTGAATTATTGATATGGTTCAACTGTCGATGAATTCATTATCTTATATTAAATCTAAAGTGTATAAATAAATCTGATAAAGAAATGATCAATGAAACTACAACTTGATTAATTGATGGTATCATTTAGTTGTCAATTCAAAGGTACACATTAATAAATTATTAATGAAAACTCAAAACATCGCTTAGTACACTACCGTGCCCCAAAATATTGATAAGTATAGGCCAGAGTCGACTTTACTTTTGGCATCAGCAGTTAATTTTGGTTTTAAGATATCGATACCGCATTGCCTTGATAGCTCTGTGGTCGACAACTTCTTGTGTCACAGTGTGTAACAAATCTCCTTCGAAACGGCCTGACCGATTCTTATGTAACACTTTCAGAAATAGCACCACCACACAATAAGACTCCCCGCAGATTACATACTTTTAGTCGACCGATAGTTGACTTACTTGACTTAAGGTCCTATGTCCCCTAGATGGGGCAGAGGGCGTCCACAACAGTCCTCCATCGCGTTCGGCCGATTCAACCGATAGTTGGGCTCGATTATAATTTGTATGAAGAATCAGCCGATGTAATGTGCGCACTTTCATACATACTGATTAACTGCCCGACGAAACTGTCGGCCGACAAAAATCGGTGGTCGGCACCTGGACTTAAACTTGTCACTATTGATTGATATGAGGAGTATAACTTGCCACTATGCTTGGCGTTCGTGGACTATGAGAAGGCCTTTGATTCGATTGAGACGTGGGCAGTGCTGCAGTCTCTCCAGCGGTGCCGTATCGACTATCGGTACATCGAGGTACTAAAGTGCTTGTACAAAAACGCCACCATGTCGGTCCGAGTACAGGAGCAAAGCACGAGGGCGATTCCTCTAGAGCGAGGCGTAAGACAGGGAGATGTTATATCTCCGAAACTCTTCACCGCGGCATTGGAAGACGCTTTCAAACTCCTGGAATGGAAAGGATACGGCATAAACGTTAACGGCGAGTACATCACTCACCTTCGGTTTGCCGACGATATCGTGGTCATGGCAGAATCGCTGGAGGACCTCGGCACCATGCTCGAAGACCTTAATCGAGTTTCCCAACAGGTAGGCCTTCGGATGAACATGGACAAAACGAAGCTTATGTCGAACGTCCATGTTGCGCCCTACCCGGTGTCGGTTGGGAGCTCGATTCTTGAGATTGTTGACAAGTATGTCTACCTCGGACAAACGATCCAGCTAGGTAGGTCCAATTTCGAGAAGGAGGTCAATCGTCGAATCCAACTCGGCTGGGCAGCGTTCGGGAAACTACGCAACATCTTTTCGTCCAAAATACCCCAGTGCCTAAAGACGAAAGTCTACAACCAATGTGTGTTACCTGTGATGACTTATGGCTCGGAAACGTGGCCCCTCACTATAGGCCTTATACAGAAGCTCAAAGTTGCACAGCGTGCTATGGAGAGGGCTATGCTCGGTGTTTCTTTACGAGATCGAATCAGAAATGAGGAGATCCGTAAACGAACTAAAGTCGCTGACATAGCCCGACGGATCAGCAAGCTGAAGTGGCAGTGGGCTGGGCACATAGTACGCAGAACTGACGGCCGATGGGGCAGCAAGGTTCTGGAATGGAGGCCACGTACCGGAAAACGCAGCGTGGGACGTCCACCCACAAGGTGGACCGATGACCTGATAAAGGTAGCGGGAAGGCGCTGGATGCAGGCCGCTACCAACCGTGCGATGTGGAAGTCATTGGGGGAGGCCTATGTTCAGCAGTGGACGTCCTGTGGCTGAAATGATGATGATGATATTGATTGACCATTCAACTAACTTGATAATGAATTCACCGACATGAAGAGTGATGGCACTGTGATAGTAATATTATTAGAGATCATTAATCAACCTCATTATTCATCGTTTGAATGTCTTAAATATCAGGCCTACCTCTTGTTTAGTGTAATATTAACATTCAAACATTACTTATTTATTATTATGTCTATTAAAAGGTCATTTAGTTGAATTGGTTAGAAAAATACAGGGCTGCTTATGGAACAGTCCTGTTAAGAAGGTATTTGAATTTACTTAAACACATGGAGTGGTATTCAGACGGTAAAACAACCATTGTTCCTGATTTGTTTTATTTCAACTTCAACTAAATGGCACCTAAAAACTTATTCACTAAATTATATTTCTTCAGAACCCTATCTATTAATTTACAAATCATAAAAAGATATTTTATTATACGTTCTCTTTTACAAAACTAATTCATATTTACTATTATAACGTCCAGTGTTTATTATTTACAATTGTATAAGCACGTTTTAAATTAACACATTTAATAATAATATTATACTTAATTTAATTAAATGTCGCACATAAAATAGATTAACAGTTTCATTAAAATTGTGTAAGTTTTTAATAGGTACTTCGTGAAACATGAACTCATTGTTGTTTGTTACCTATAGGTAATTATAAAATAAGATAATGAACACTGTAAACTCATTGTGTAATATCTTAAACAGTAATAAAATTAACAAGCCAAAAACGATTTATGCAATAAGAATATTAAGCTGCAGTTACACTTGTGCGTCTTTTTATTTACAGTCATAAAGTATTATCAAGTTTGCTTGTTCATTTAATTCTTCTAAATTAAAATTAATTTGATAAGCTTTTAGTACCAAATTCTCAATTCCTGACAATAAATAAATGAGTTATACCTATCTGTTGTTACCTACTTTATTTGAAGTAAAGGTCTCTGATGGCATATACCTTATGACCTATTTCTACCTCACGTTCGGAAATTAAATTATTCTTCTATTCTTAAATCTCAGTCAAGTGTGTCTGCAGCTTAATTTAATAGTCGTTTACAACGATAAGAATAATCTACCGAAAATAAAAACAACAAACGAACAAATGTTTTTTATTAAGTATCCAAATTATTACCTCAATTTATTTTATAATAACAACAAAATCATTGCACTGATGATAAGTATCGTCCCATCTGAAAAATAATGAGATGTTTTTATTGAAATGTTTCTCGAAAGACTTAGCCTAGGCGCAGACCGATTTTTTATCGGCCGATAGTATAGTCGGGCAGTTAATCAGTATGGGCATGTATGGAAGTGCGCACATTACACCGATTGAGTCTTCATACAAATTAGAATCGGGTCCCAACTATCGGCCAACTAAAAATCGGTGGTCTGCTCCTAGGCTTAAAATATCAGAAATTATTTGGCATCAAAAATTAGTCTGTGCTGTACTGATTTAAAAACTGAGGACTCAAACGGTTATACCGATTTTGATAAAATATGTCTATTAATCCCTTTTCAAATTTCAAAATTTGTGCCACGTTTAGGGATGTTTCCTGGGTATAAAAGCAAGAGTTATAATTAGTCCGTCAGTTAACTTATTAAAAATACTCTATACGTATTTTTCAAACTAATGAAAATTTTAAGAGATAAAGCGCGCCAAAGTTCAAAAGAAGAGGCCCGTGACGTCAATGAGTGCTTAAAAGTGCGGCACTTTGTGACGTCGTGTGGAACTTCAACGCACAATAACTTTGTAATTATATGTTTGATTGACAAATAAAAATATACGTGTCCAATATTTTTCAATTATAAACATTACGGACTAAAAAAAATTTTTTTGGAAACTAGCCTATTATGACATTTACAGGAGGGCGCTGCTATCAATATTAGGTAAGTGCCGATTTTTGCCACTTGACGTTTCAGAATCGTTTGACTATAAGTACAGTTATAATTTACCTAAAATCTGTTTCTGCGCGTCGTTGTACTGCGCCGATGCTCCCTTCACGACTTGGTGGCCCTTTATTACTTCTGGCGTGCATTGAATTTTGTCCAGCACTTCTGGAGGCGGCGTGATGGAGGACCACACGTCCCAGAACTTGGATGTGGCGTTCCATACCGGTGTGCTGTGGAAGTCGTGGGGTATCTGGAAAAATGGGCGTTTTACAGGTTATTTTTAAGGGACGATCACGGTTCACCATCGTCGTTTCAGCCGAAAGACGTCCACTGCTGGACAAAGGCCTCCCCCAAGGATTTCCACAAAGACCGGTCCTGCGCCGCTTGCATCCAGGTACTTCCCGCGACCTTCACCAGATCGTCGGTCGGTCGGTTCACCATCACCTGATGGTAAATTATTACCGACGCCCATAGACACCCGCAGCCCTGGGGGAGTTACAGGTGCGTTGCCAGCCTTTCACTTACAGATCTATTGTCTGGTCCGTGAGCACGTAGAATTTTGTCCAATGACCCCAAGCTACCCATCCTTATCGCTCGCGCGTAATTATGTTGCTATCGCGCTCGCACACTCACTGCGGGTGCCAGTCGCACAGTCGCGACAGCAATATAATTACGGACCAGGCTTTAGCAAAATCTAGCGCTTACTTAGTCAGTGCCTGAGGTATGGGAGCGGCACGGGGGGGTGTTTTTGTGATGTCAAACGTCAGTGAGACTTCAAATGCGATTCCGATTTTTCACGTCATATTTTTTTTGTCAATGTGGGTGACATTCCCTTCCCTTTCTGTTCCCATACCTCAAGCACTGACTCTACAGGGTGTTAGGTAAATGGGTATATGAGCCGACACTAGCCCATGTTAACATGGTCATATAAATGGTATGGTGAAGTCAGAAAATTGATATCTTCATTTTAATTATTTTAATTTTCATACAAATCGGATTTTATAAAATTTATTTTGTATGAAAATTAAAAAAATTAAAATGAAGATATCAATTTTCTGACTTCACCATTCCATTTATATGACCATGTTAACATGGGCTAGTGTCGGCTCATATACTCATTTACCTAACACCCTGTATAAAAGAAAGTATTTTTTCTTTGGGTATGACCAATTTTCTAAACCAATTGCATTTTATCTAAACAATGTTAGAGAGAGAGAGAGTTTTGAAATGTTTGATAGAGAGGTGTCTTATAAATAACTATTTGTAAGTAAAAGTTAAACTAAATAGAAAAATGGAACTAGAAAAACTAAGCATCTATCGTTCAAAGTTGTTTGTTAAAGTTATATGAAGTGTAATAATAGTCTACTCCCTTAATTTATTTAAGGGTAAATCATGAAAATTACCCTTTGTGTTTCTCCATCAACAGTCCATATTATACTCGGAGCTGGTAGTCCACTGGAGGTGCAGTTCAACGTTACTCGGCCGAATTCTGACGTCACCGCTTTCATCTCAGCATTGCTGGGTGGAACTGAAATTATTTTCAGTATTATTGGCATAGACGTTTACTTGAACTCATCTTCTTTTATAAGCGAGTCCATGCACAATACATTTTTAGGCGCTGCTAAATTAAGTTGTTTTGCTGCATAGTTATATTGATTGCGATAACATATTATCGCGTACATAGCGCGTTACATTTGCAACTTGCACCACCGCGTTGACAGCGCTTGAAAAAAACGCGGTTTCACAAAATTAAATGCCATCTATTGTAGGGATGTTACGGATAATTATGTAGTTTCGGTTATGGATACGGTTACGGATATAGAAATAATATTATACCGGTTTCGGTCACGGTTACGAATATTTATTTATTTCGGATATCCGAAAGTTTCGGTTACGGTGTACGTACAGATATCTGTGCTTTAGAATGCAATTTGCAATAGTTGTTCAACACGGTTCATTCATGGCCGCACACGAATTTAAAGTAATAAAAAAATAAAAATTGATGCTAGATGGAATTATAAAGGTAAATCAGGCTGTTATTATGCATTTACATAGAATGCTATACAAAAAACAATTTAAACTGACTACATCCGAAACTATCCGAAAATTTTGAATCGGTTACGGTTTCGGATATTTTTTTATTTCGGATATCTGAAAGTTTCGGTTACGGTTACGGATATCCATAACATCCCTGATCTACAGATTTAGCGCTTGACTCAGTCAGTGTCTGTTCTCGTTTGTTCGCGTCAAACGTCTGGGAGACTTCAGATAATGCTTCAGATTATATGCTGTCACGTCATAATATATGTCAATGTTATGTACCCCTTCCGTGACGCTCTCATACCTCAGACACTGGCTGAGTTAAGACCTATGGTTGTTAAAATACTCACTTAACGCTTCAACAACAATTTCTTGGTGTGCCATCCTAAAATATGGTCTCTCCCCTGAAACTTCGCAGCCGAAAGAGAAATCTTTCTTCGGAGGGACTTGGGGTTCTATAGACAGGACACATTTGCCCTTGATACCGCTGTCGACCGCCTCCACGCAGTCCACCTTTATGATGGATTCCGCTAGGTCCCAAGTTTGAGTCTTTCGGAGGTTCCCGTACTCATTCTGTAATATATTTTTTTTTAATGTAGAGCAAAAAATGGAGTGTTATCAAAGTTCACTGAGAGGTGATGGCATTATATGTAATTTATTTTGAAGAATGAAAGTTTTTTATGTGACAGGAGGCAAACGAGCAGACGGATCACCTGATGGTAAGTGATTCCCGTCGCCCATAGACGCCCGCAGTCCCAATGGCGTTACAGGTGCGTTGCCGGCCTTTAAGGTGAAGATACGCTCTCTTTTTGAAAGCTTGCAGGTCGTATTGGTCCGGAAACGTTAGTTAGTAAAATGAATAAAACCACTACAGTTTTTAGACAGATTAATAAGTGAAACGTTAGGCGGGCTGGGTGAACAATTGAGGCTAGGCGCAGACCACCGACTTTGTCGGCCGATAGTTGGGTCGGGCTGTTAATCAGTATGGAAGTGCGCACAACGGTATCGGCTGATTCTTCATACAAATTAGAATCAGGCCCAACTATCGACCGACTAAAAGTCCAGTCTGCGGAGTGTCTATAGTTATAGAACGATAGAACCAGTGGACTGAGTGTGAGTTTACATCAAAAGCTTTTAGTTTTTGAACGTTTCCCGCTAGGGGCGCTGTACAATCCGTTATACATTTAATGTCATTTTTTGACGTGCTCACTAGTGAGCGCTTTTGATGAAAACTAACACTAGGCCCTCTGTAGGATGAATAGCTAAATAGGTAGGCAATAAAACGTGTTTACGGTTGTATTTTAATTAAATTTCCTGAAAACTCGTTAGGCCTGTAAGTTTAATGGGTTTGTTCTTTCGCAAGGACGACACACGTAACGGGAACTGGAATTGTGTCATGTTTGGTAATTAGCTTATTAACTCGACTAGAACACTCATTTACGCCATCCGTTCCCAAATACAAGGGCAATTAGGTTTATTTTTACATAAAAACATATCATGCCGATCAGATATATTATTTCATATCAGTGAGTAAATAATACATATGTGCCAATAGTATAAATTTTACCAATATTTTTTCAATGTAAGTAGCTAAGGAAGAGCTTTCTCTGACACAGGTGCTTATGTACCTGCTTAATTAATGATAACATAACGGGACTGTTCTCTCCTCTCGATCCCACCGCTGCAACTCCTGTGTAGCCAGGATCTACAGCTTGACAGTCAATTAAGTAACTAATTAACTTAAGTCTACACCTAATTTGTAAACCTATAGTTTGAATAGGACCATTTGGGTAAAAATAAAATTGAAGGTGAATGACAAACAATCTTTTAAAAACTCCCAACAAACTCCCTGTAAAAAACCTTTCTGTCATTTCAGCCATCCACTGCTGAACATAGGCCTCTTCCAATCATTATATTTTTATATCGTAGTTGGTCTGGTCTTCCTAATATAAATAAATAAAATGTTGAATGTAAATCTCCTTACATAAGGTCTGAATATGAAGAACTGCTGCTTATTCTTGCTCAAGTTGACGGACTGTAGAGTGTCGTTCATGTAGAGGTTCCAGGAGCAGGTCACCTCCCACCCGAAATCGGGCTTCCATTGCTGTGTGATGTCTACTTTTGTGGCTTTGACTAGCGCTAAAATGAATAAAGTAATAAATTAATAGTCGATTCATACAACTGTGAATCCACAGTTCTGTCAACGTGTTCGCTCTTCACGGGCCGGCAATCACGGACGTATCATTGAAACTCCTTGAACTGAGTACTGACTGCTGATACTAAACTGAGCGAGAAGGTGGAGGAACTGTGGCTTCTCTGATATGTGTGAATATAATTATAACAGATGGTTAAACTGGTTAAACCAAATGATACGGCCGTGCATGTCTTATAGATAAAGTTTCCGATTTTTTACGTCGCTGAAAATGCAAACTTGCGTCGAATTATCTTTTTGCTACAAGTAGGGTAGTTCTAAAACACAAGTATTTATAAAGCTATTTCAATGCATAGAGTGAACAAGAGAAGTACCTAGTGCAAACTTACAAAATGTATGTAATCATGATTAGGTGTTTCAAATCTCACTGCTGATTGAGATCCTCTATGCGGAATAGCGTGCCCTCAGTGGCGAAAAAACGCAAGTTAATCGCCATAAACCAAAGAAGAAGAAGAGATCCCCTATTCATAAAAACTAACTGAAATCTAAGCACTAGTGCACATGAGTAAGTAAACACAATCCACATGAGTGGATTAAACAATTCATTATGTAAATGGGTCGACATTTTCCGCCCAAACGGATGTTGGTCACGCAGGCTGGGCGGAATATACTTAATGCAAATGATCGAGACGTTTGCGCGGTGCTCTAATATAATGTGCAGGAAATAGGCTGTATGTGGTCTGGTGAACGTGTCGAGGTAATAAAATAATAATAATTCCATCATTGGGGAACCAGACGCAGGTTAGCGTACCATCCCTATATTGTTAACATTTCACCAGCTCGCACTAAGCGTTTCGATGACTTTTATAATGCGAACAGCTAGGGAGTGGAATTCGCTGCCTGCTGCTGTCTTTCCCGAAGACTATAATCCGGGCCTTTTCAAGGCGAGAGTGAATAGGCACTTACAGGGCAGATATGTACCATCCTAGACTGCATCCCACTTAACATCAGGTGCGATTGTGGTCAAATACCTGCCTTGTTGTACATAAAAAAATGCGCTCTTTTAAGACCTATATTATTCTGAAACGATCACATCTGTGATTTAAGACCCTGATTGAGATAAACATTGAAATTCGTCCATCATAGTTGACAGGTTAAAAGGTAAACTGTTTACCTTTCTAAGGCACCTTACCCATCTTCGTAGCTTTATTAATAACTTCATAAGCAAGTTTTTATGATTAAATGTTGAGATGACGAATTGCAAACCACAGCATGGCTAAAGTCTTACCCTAAATCAATCAATTACCTGTGCTAAAAATGTCTGCATACTTACTTAGTATTACTTAGTCCCTACAGATCTTGTAAACTGCCCATTAGAAAATTACCCACTGAATAACATTCTAGTTTTGTTCTAATTTCGTTTGATTTCCAAGCTGCCAATACTCAATTCTAGGGCATGCCACATTTATTACTCAATTTCAATATACTTAGGACTAAAGTAGGACCTTTAGTGGGAAAACTCGAATACTTTTGTAAAATTTGAAATATACTCAGAAGTACAGACGACAGCACATCAGGCTATACATATTCGTTGCAAAATCGCCCTTATCGCAACTACGTAAGATACCACAGTGTTTACGTTGACGTGCTGTCGACTGTACAACGCCCAACTTTATTTTACTCAAATTCGTTGGCATTTATTGTTGAAAATATATTTCAAATTAGTATCCCTAAACATTTAATTCCTATTTCCTTCAAAAGAGTGCTATTAATTTTAGTATAATTAATACCACTAGATAAGCTGTAAATAACGTAAAACACTATGTTACTCAAACTTAAAAACATGGCCTAGCATTTCAGTTGAATAACACTAAAAGCACTCATTATTTCAATTATTATCCACTGGTTACCACGGTACTAAAGCTAATATAAACTCAAGCAACCATTTCATAGTTCACGCATTCCCCCAGCCGTTTTATATTTTTTAAATTAGCCAAATTAAACGCTCGTATTAGTTGACTACTCCAGGCGGATCACTTGACTTAGGGCAATGGGCGGTGTATGAGGGTACTGTTTACGCTATGATAGAACGTTATTAAACAAGTGACATGTACAATTGTAGTGTTTGTTATTGTTATTTTTCATTTATCTTGAAACATTTATAACTTCAGTATCAAAGTTTAGACTATAAGATAACATACACACTGTGAACACTGTGGTTTTCTTTTGTAGTTGTTGCGATTTTGCAATAAAAATGTACATACAGTTTGATCCTTAAAGTTACATTAAAGTTTCACTTCACATTGACGACATTCAGTTATAGTGCACGCACATATTCTTGCTTTTTTATTGTTCCACAGATACTCGAACATAAAGGTATTTCACCAAAGTAAAATCATATTTTGTCGATGTGATAATTTTAATGTAATTATTAACAATTAATAATATTTTTTAGTTAATGCTTTCGCTAGCCGCTGGGATTTCTTATAAAAAAATATTTTGTATTGTATCATTTTGCTAACACTCGATGTGCCCAAAAAAGTGTTCTCTACCTATACCATCTATGAGCTCTATGACTTAAGTCCCGGCTTAATTTGCTCAATTGGTCGGCAGCGCTCCTTAACACTTTAATATGGCGTATTTAGGGCGTCATGTCATTCGTATCTCCTTCATGAATACGCGGAAACTGTTTAGGAACCGGATAATCTTGAGTATGGTGACATTGTTTATGTTCACCAAATACCATGAGTTTGAGTTACGGGCGAATGAGAGACGTTAACTTCCTTGCGCTTTTAAAGTTGAAATATTCTTTATTCGTATTGATCAGGGGTGGCCAAATTTTTGTCCCGTGAGGTCTACTTATGCTCGAAAATATTTGTTGCGGTCGACTGCAAGGCACGGTTTAGAGGGTGATATAAAACATTTTTCATTGTCAATCAATTTGTTCAGTTTATTTAACTCTCGCGGGCTACCAAAATCGTCTTAGCGGTCGACCGGTAGAGCGCGGTCGACCTCTTGGCCATCACTGGTATAGAAATTATTACTGTAAATATATTGTAAATTTTGGAAAGAAAACAAAAGCAAGGAGTTGCCTTAATCTTTGCCAGCGTTTTGCGACCAAGATTTAGTAAGTGCTAAGAAGAGCTTATTTAAGAAAAAGTTGAGTACTAATTATGAGCACATTTAACATGATGTACCATTCGTGTTTATATTTCGTTATACTCCTAAAAATGGCCAGCAAAATACTTTCCGAGAAAGTAAAACAAAAGTTGTTCGCGTATCGCATTTCATACATTTTTCGAGCTGAGTTTTCTGCCGTTTTGACTGAGTCTGTATAATTTTAATTGGGTCGTCCAAAGAGGGTTGGGTACGGGTTGTGACGTGTTGACATATTTTTTTCTTTGGGACATGTAGTATCACTAACATAGATTATAGCAGGGGTGGCCAACTTGATTAGACATAAGATCTACTGTTTAGTAACGAAACCCTGGGCATTTACCACTTACATCTTGAAATTTTAAATGAAACAGCATAGTTTAGCACACAATTATGTAGCTTTTTTTGGTCTTGCCACGATCGACTGGACTAATAGTCGCGATCGACCGGTTGGCCACCCCTGGACTATAGGGACATAATATACGAGCGTACATCAAGCTAAGCCTAGGCGCAGACCACCGACTTTTAGTCGGCCGATAGTTGGGCCCGATTCTAATTTATATGAAGAATCAATTGGTGTAATGTGCGCACTTTCATACATATCCATACTGCTTAACAGACCGACCCAACTATCGGCTGACAAAAAGTCTGTAGTCTGAGGCTATTTTGAAATACGTATCTTATTTACTTTAGTATTAGGCGCATAAAATGTAGAGTCTGATTTGCTACCAAATTAAAATACTACGGATATTCGAAATGTGAATACTTTCGACATTAATTCATTATGATATCATAATAATGTCTTTAAAACAGAAATTATCACTTGCACGTTTTGTAAACATAGTTACTTATCATGTCAATAAAAATATAATAGGTATTGAAAAACGTTTAGCTTTGTCTACAGATTGAACTGTAGGCAATAGCAGCAAAATGAACAGTTCCTAATTATAGATAACTAATTTTATCTGTGACAGAAAAACTTTGTTTCAAAAACCGGGATAAAACTATCCTATGTCCTTTCCCGGGACTCAAACTATCTCTATGCCTTTCATCAAAAATCGGTTCAGTGGTTTAGGCGTGAAAGCGATACAGACAGACAGACTTACTTTCGCATTTATAATATTAGTATAGATGAAACATTAAAGTAAAGACAAAAAATACCATTATCTATCACCGTTTTATGCATTTTAATTATCTGGGTGTGACTATGTATAATATTTATGTATTTAAAAAAAAAAGTATATGTATAAGTAGTATATCCGTTAAGCTAGCACCCATAACACAAGCATTAAGTTGCTTACTTTGGGGCTAGCTGGCGCTGTGTGAAATTGTCCAAAGATTTATTATTATTATTATTATTATATACGAATAGTAAAGTATATACGAATGTGCATTTAATGTGTACCATCAGCCGGCATTACAGAGTCATAAAGCTGGTTATGGACGTCCACTGTAATTGATTTTAATTGAGCATTATTACAACAACTGCCCTTGCGTGCTTTCTTATGAGAAAAAACATACA
This sequence comes from Ostrinia nubilalis, assembly GCF_963855985.1. Classification (NCBI taxonomy): domain Eukaryota; kingdom Metazoa; phylum Arthropoda; class Insecta; order Lepidoptera; family Crambidae; genus Ostrinia; species Ostrinia nubilalis. The sequence goes on from NC_087101.1 coordinate 3,133,275, forward strand.
ACGAGCAACTGGTGCATTGCATACTGGAGGGTAAGACGAAATTGCTTAATCAATTTCGCGAAGATATAATTTGACCTTTGTTAGGAAGGAAAACGGTTACTTTTTATTGCCTTGCCATTATTAGTATACACCCCTGTTTATTGTTCGTACTTATTGTATGTGCAGATAGACAAATCTACTTATAATAATATTATAAATACGAAAGTAACTCTGTCTGTCTGTCTTGCTTTCACGCCTAAACCACTGAACCGTCATATAGTTTGAGTCCCGGGAAAGGACATAGGATAGTTTTTATCCCGATTTTTGAAACAGGGACGCGCGCGATAAAGTTTTCCGTGACAGATAAAATTCCACGCGGGCGAAGCCGCGGGCGGAAAGCTAGTACTAGATATTCCTTATTGTACACCACACAAAACGGGCAAAAAAGGGATACAAAATCGAAAAGATACAATTTATGCGGTCTTATTGTAGGTACTCGTTGGCTAGGTATACGTTGTAAGGTGTTTGAAACGTCCTGGTGTTTGAAAACATTTGAAATGTCCTGTTTTAGCCTTCCAAAACATCTATTCACACTATATACTGCCCATTACATAGCCACAGTTAAACATAAACGTTGTTCAGTGCATTTGTAAATGATCTCTCTAATGAAAATGTACGGTTATAATACAAAATTAAATAGTTTTTCGCTATGTTCACAACATTTTGTACATAATTCTTTGCTTTTGGAGCCAATATATTCCATTATGCATGTCTACATGACGAATTAACAAGTGCTTTAAAAGATAAATAGATTGTGCTTTAATGTGAGAGCTTTAATGCGTATTAAACGAGTACGTTTTTGTCCACAGAGCTTTATCGAAAGTGTTGTCCAATAAAGCAATTAATGATCCATCAATTTGGGATAATTGTATGAAATCAGGCGGTTGAGGAGAGCTTTCATGATGATAAATCATTTTGTTATTACTTATTAGTAATATTGAGTAGAGTTAGTTAATGGGTCATTCCACAAAAATATGTCAACTCTTAGTCCGCGCCACATTTCACATGAAATATTTGTTAATATTTTATTCCAAAATTGTTAAATAACAGCTCGCAATGTGCTTTATTCATCACCCATTTATATTTTTTGAAACTATTTTTAAAACATCTTAAATTACTTTTGAACGACCCAAAACGTCATTCCCTAGGCATGTCCGTACTCCAAAAGTTTGTGTTTTGGGACCCACATTTATAAAAAACATCAACTTTATCCTTTGTTTTAATTAACGAATAATGTATTTAAATGTATATTACATCAAATTTTATTAATATTTTGCGGTTTCAATAAACAATAATTTGATTTTCTTTAGTTGAAAAATGGTCTACAGCTTTTAGCGTCATTCCCTCGCCACGCACTGATTTTATAATTTTGCGCTTTAATATGTATTTAGAGTGAATGACATTTAGTTGAGTTTAAAGTACGATACGAAGTTATCCTCAGACCATACTGGCTTTGCGGTAGCCGTTTTTTGAATTAGTGCAAACGTGCCAGTTGTTGGGGAAACATGTGTTAATCCAGTCACTTCGTCAGTCCCTAGTTGAGTAGCTTTATTGATTACAATAGGAAATTGTATATAATTTAATAGTATTTACGTGTGGTTTTTTGGCTATTTTCGGCACATCGTATTAAGCATCTTATAATATAAAGTTAATCTGCATTTGTGTTAAGTTTTACTCCAAATCGTCAGTCCCTAGAGCGTCAGGCCCTAGCTTTAAACGGCACTTGGGACTAAATTACTAGTTAAGGAATGATGTTTTTTATATAGTTGTTGTGATGGAATTAAAAGTAACGGATTTACTAACGAAATGTATTTTAATATGTCCTCGACACACTTTTTATAATATCCAACCCGAGTACAGAAAACGTCACAGAGACCGGAAGTCTTAAATCTACCATAGACTATTAAACCAGGATACACCTCTTTTTTTTTTTTTTAAACAGTAGTGATTGCATTGGCTTGGCATTCAACACCCCCCCTCAATGTAATTACTACATTTAAAAAAAAATTAAACAAAAATAACATTTTTTTTGCTTCTCATAAACTTAAATTCTTAAATTTTCAACTTATATACTTATACTTCTTAAACTTATACTTGTTATACTTATCCTTGTTACACTTATACTTGTTATACTTATCCTTGTTACACTTATACTTCTTAAACTTATACTTCTTATATTTTATTAATTACTTTAACTGAAGTCTGAACTACACTGTATTATTTTCATTACTCTACATTATTAATTTTATACATTTATGCCACAGCTTTTAGTAAACTTTAAAATTAAATCCCTTTCTAATGGCTTAGTAAACATGTCAGCAATTTGTTCCTCAGTTTTAATATATTCCAAACATATTTGTTTATTTTTAACTAACTCCTTAATATAGTGGTAGCGAATATCTATATGTTTTAATCTTTTCAAACTGTCTGTACTAGCAACTGTTATAGCAGACTGGTTATCACACAATATTTTCACAGCATAATTTACATTTATATCAAAATCTTTCAATAAATTTTTCAACCAACATGCTTCACTACTTGCCATACTTAAAGCCACATATTCAGATTCAGTTGAGGATAAACTTACTGAAAGTTGCTTTTTGGAACACCAAGAAATAAGACAATCAGAAAACTTGAAACAGTACCCAGTTGTTGACTTTCTATCTTTTAAGTTACCCGCCCAATCAGCATCACAATAACCCAACAATGGTACATTTTCTGGTTTAAGAATTAACTCATAATTTATAGTATGCTTCACATATCTTAAGACCCTTTTTAAAGCAGTCAATAAAACATCATTTGCTTGGTTTTGATAACGGCTCAATATAGCAACAGGAATACATAAATCTGGTCTTGTAGCTAAAACTGCATACATGAGTGACCCTATCATTTGTCTACACAATCTTTCAACTTCAGGTAAAGGTTTGCAATTTTGGTTATTCAACATTTTACAATTAAAGTTAACATCCATGGGTGTATTCATTGGCTTACAATTTTCCATTTTATATTTTTTAAGAACATTTAACAGATAACTACTTTGACTTAATGTTGTTACTCCTGTATTTAAGTTTTGTTTTACATTTATCCCAAGAAAATTAGACACCCTCCCTAGATCTTTCATTTCAAATTCACTGCAAAGCTTTAATTTAAAGTCATTAATCCAATTTTCATCAGTTCCAAACATGAGCAAATCGTCAACATACAGCAAAACATACATTTTATTACCATTCTGACATTTTGAATACAAGCATGAATCACTTATGGATCTCTTAAAACCTTCTTTTTGCATAATTGAGTTAAATTTATCATTCCAGTATTTGGGAGATTTTTTTAAACCGTACAATGACTTATTTAGTTTTACAATCTTATTATTATCAGTATAAGCCCCCTCTGGTAGTCTGAGATAAACCTCTTCATCTAGTTCCCCATAAAGGAAAGCCCCAGTTACATCCATCTGATAAACAGGTAACATAAGTTTAGTTGCAATTACCATGAACAAACGAAAAGTTGTCAACTTTGCTACTGGAGCATAGAGCTCATTAATATCTAAAATATCTGACTGTTCAAAGCCCCGAGCTACCAGACGTGCTTTATACTGATGTTTACCATCGCTAAATTGTTTAATTTTAAAAACCCATTTGCTACTCACAATGTCTTTGTCCACAGGATACTCACAGACTGTCCACGTGTTGTTGTCTTTCAATGTCTGCAGCTCTTTACTTACAGCCTCACTCCATTTGCTGGAATCACTCCTTTTCATAGCCTGCTCATAGGTTGTTGGCTCATTTTCTTCGCTGTAGACATTATGGCAGCAGTAAAATTTGTTCTGCTTTCTGATCCGCCTGCTCCTATCACGACGTACCTCTCTTTCATCCACCAACTCCATTGAACTATCACCTTCATCAATACATGGCTCATATTCACTCACTTCAGTTTCATTCTCAATCTCTGTGTCTTCTCCTGTACTTATTTCAACATCACTTCGAGGTTCACATGCTCCATCATCTTCCTGTTCCTCATCCTCCACATTGCAATCCAAATCCAACTTTACCACTGGCTCTCTGCTTTCACTCTGTACTTCTTCTTCTAAGAAAACCACATCTCTCTTTATTTCTACTATATTTTTCTCTGCAAAATAGACTCTGTAGCCTTTCACGTTTTCGCCATAACCAACCATGTATCCCTTTTCGCCTTTCTTGTCCCATTTCCTTCGTCTTTCCTTTGGTATGTGCACATAAGCCGGTGTGCCGAAAGCCTTCAATAGATGGATATCGAAACTCTTGCCAGTCCACAGCTCGTATGGGGTTTTCTCACTATTTTTGCTCTTCCCCGTTCTATTGAGCACAAATGCAGCTGTATGGACCGCCTCCGCCCACAGTTTCTTCGGCATGTTCTTGGCATAGAGCATGGTTCGTGCTGCCTCCACCAGTGTTCTGTTTTCCCGCTCAGCCTTGCCATTTTGTTCTGGACAATAAGGTGTGCTTGTTTGGTGAGTTATTCCATGCTTTGAAAACAATTCCTTGACTTCTTTATTGACAAACTCAAGCCCGTTGTCACTTCTAAAAGTTTTCACTTTATTACCAGTTGTGTTCTCAGCTTTATTTATGAAATCAGCTATGCAGTTCTTAATCTCGTGCTTATTCTTGACAAAGTATACGTGTCTATAACTTGAGAAGTCGTCCTTCAAGACCACAAAGTATCTTGACCCTCCAACAGATGTTTCCTCCATGGGGCCACATGTATCCGCATGGATCAGTTCACAGGTTCTAGTGCTGACACTCTCGCTGTTATGGAACGATAATCTATGTATCTTCCCTTGAAGACAACCTTCGCACTTGGGCAACGAAGTTGTGTTCACATTGATGTCGTTTTTCGTAAGTAACTTTTTCACATGTTCGAAGTTTTGGTGCGCTAACCTTTCGTGCCACTGATAGAGATTATTGTCCACTGCTTTTGCAACACTAGCCACTTGGTTTTTGTAGCGAAAAACCATGTAATATGAGTTCCCATGTCGTTTAGCAATCGCACAAACATTGTTGTTTTTGATGAACCTACACGATCTGTCATCTGTCACCATGACATAACCTTTGTCAGACGCACAGTTTACCGCAAAGAGATTGGTTTTAAGGTCCGGAACGTATAACACATTGTCCATGGTGGTATCAATCCATTCTTTCCCGTTATGAACTTGTACAGCCACTAGTCCACATCCTAACACACTAATTGAGTCACCATTTCCTAGTATCACTGATTTTTGAGTAGCGCTTGTCAGAGATGTAAACAAAGCGCGGTCACAGCACATGTGTTCACTGGCTCCGGAGTCCACTAGCCATTCTGATTTCTGATAATGTCCTGAAGCTGACACTACAAACGCATTACTTTTCTTATTGTCACTGTTTTTCCTAAACCAACACTGCGCTTTTTTATGTCCCATTTTACCACAATAGAAACACTTGTTATTGATATTATTTGAGTTCCCTTCACTGTTATTGTTCACCCTACATTCACTTTTGTAATGTCCAAGTTTGTTACACTTGTAACACTTCACGTTCTTCTTAGATTTAACCAGGAATGCCGACGAATTAGATGTAGTAACTTCTTCATTTTTCTCATTTATTCTTTCTTCCTCTATTAATAACCGAGCAACCAGATTGTCTACTGTTTGTTTTTCTTCAGGGGCTGACTCCCACGCCGAAACGAAGTGTTTGTACTCGTCAGGCAGCGACATCAGGATTTTTGTAATGGTGAACTTATCAGATACTGGCTCTCCCATCTGTTTCAATGTGTTTTGCATCTCCTGTATTTTAGAAAGGAAAACTGCCATTTCTGTACCTCTTTCAAATTTAAATTGAAAGAATCTCTGTTGCAATATATGTATACTTGTCTCCGATTTCTGCTCGTATACACTCATCAGCTTGGTCCACATTGCTGCGGATGTACTGCATGTTAAGATGTGCAGCATCGCCTTCTCGGTCATCCTGGACACTATTATCGACTGTGCTTTGGCGTCTTTGGCATCTGACTTAGCCCTGCCTTCCTCCGCGTCCGACCGTCCCTCAACGATGTCCATCAATCCTTGGCTTCTTAATAGCACCTGTGTCTGGAACTTCCACACGTTCCAATTGTTGGATCCTTCCAATCTAATAGAATTGTGATTCCCTTCCATTTCGTTATTGTTATCTTCCTGTCTTGTCCGATCTTAACAAGATCTTTCACGACTTCACGTGCAAGCCGGCAACCCGTTACCGAAGCGAGAAATACTAATACTATTGCGATCACTTTAACTTTCTCACTACACAGATATGTGCCTGGGCCAATAACCTATTGTGATGGAATTAAAAGTAACGGATTTACTAACGAAATGTATTTTAATATGTCCTCGACACACTTTTTATAATATCCAACCCGAGTACAGAAAACGTCACAGAGACCGGAAGTCTTAAATCTACCATAGACTATTAAACCAGGATACACCTCTTTTTTTTTTTTTTTAAACAGTAGTGATTGCATTGGCTTGGCATTCAACAATAGTGATAATAACAAAACAACTACATTATGTATATTAACTTATCTGTAAATGTTAAGGTTATAAGTTTTATACTTTATTAGAAGTCATATAGGAGTAATGTAGTATGAAAAAATTGAAAATTATAATTTCTCCTAAAATAAAGCATAAAGTGACTGGCCCTTTTAGACATAACATAATAAATTAATAACCTATAATTTACACTAATAAAGTATTCAAAAGCATCTTAAAAAAGTCACGGACAAAATGACGTCGAAAATATACAGATTTTTATGGAATGACCCAATACACATTTATAAACGATAATGTCAGTCATTATGTAATAAGTATGTACTTAATTTAATAAAAAGAGCCGCATTGCTATAAATACCTTTTTATAGCTTGCATTATCAAAAATATTTGGTAAATGTTTATATTATAATGCAAGTAGCTGAAAAAACCGTAAAAGGAGATCTCACTTTAAGGGTTGTGTTACAGAATTCGCAGTATGTTAATGGCCGCTCAGGTAATTAATGTAGGTTTTTGATACACGAAAACTTATGTACCTAATTAACTTTATCGATATAAAAAATAGGACACACATAAGTTAATTGATATTGTATAAATCAAAACAAAACGGACACACATTTCAAAGCTTTGTTAAATATTTGATATTGTAATCAAAACAATAAGTTAATTAAAACTCACCCAATAAAAAGCACAGAATTGTAACAATTGGTATTTTGTTCGCGTCCGACGCCATTATACACTCCACGGTCAGTAAACTGGCGATTGTTCAAACAATAATGTCTGTCTGTCACCGTTGTTTAAGAGACACTGGATCAAGCAGCGCCCGCGCACTCCCTGAATTGATGAAACGGTATAGTCCACACGCGGTATAAGAGTGCGCGAGATTAGACAAATAGTTAGGTACATAATAATAAGTTTAAAAAAAGCTCATTTTATAAACATTTTTTTTTATAAATAAATTGTTTATTTCTCTTAACAAAGTAGGAAACATGCGTACTTAAATACAAGGTCTTGTGCTAATAGTCTTAGCTTAGTTCCTATCACATGTGAGAGACTGGTGCCTGAAGTAGGTTTCAAAGAAACCTGACACAGGTTGCCATTTAAATCTAAAGTAATATTTTAATTATTGAAGTAAAAAAAATACCGATTAAAAAGTCAGGTCATCTGAAAAACAAAAAACTCAAAACTCATTTTATTTTTGCAAGTAGGCTTTTACATATTTACTTTAGCGGCCATCATAACTATCCAGTATGTCCTACCTATTCAGGTAAAAGTGAAAAAACTAAAACTCAACCAAATAGATCGGTAACTTCACGCAGTTATCATAAATAAACACCAAAATCTAGATTTAATTAGAGTAAAAAACTAACAATGATTTACTACCCTTCATATTTTTGCCTCACAAACTGCAGCATGTTCACAATACGACACACAGTTATAAATATTACTTAATCAGAACAATAGTCTCAAAACCACAAGCTCACAGCACAATCGGGAATAATTCACAATAATCATTAATTAACACAATCAAGGCAGCTCGAAAATATGACATCGTCGCTGCATGATTCTGCATAAATGATCAATCGATGACTCATTTGGATCTGGGCTTGAAATTTCAATTTCCATCCGAGTATTCTGATCTCCCATTCCCTACATTTAGAATGGGGTGGTGGTTCAGGTTAATTTTGCTGTGAATGCTTTTAAAATAATGGCCGTAATAGCCCGCGCATTAATTGAGTGAACGCACTGTAATCAAGTCGCGCTTAGTACAGGATTTTAGTTTAATTGTTACTGTTCACGCTACACAAAACGCCGGTTTTTAGATGACGCCTAATAATGATAGGGTGACGTTATTAATTGTAAGCTTGTAGTTATTTATTGGTTCGCTTTCGGTTTTATACATTTTTAATGGCCTATCGGCGTGCACAGGGTTGTTTTGACCATAGTTGGGTTTCGTTACAAGCCGATTTTAAAATGTAAAGCAACTAACTACATCTAACTGTGCTTTATTTACGTTGAACAAAATCTAACAATTGACGATGAATATTAACGCAAATTATAGGTAAACTAGCTTTTGCCAGCGGCTTCACCCGCGTGAAATTGCGTTTGTCACAGATCGTCATAAATTTTATAGCCTATATGTTATTCTGGGTTATACAGGGTGTTAGGTAAATGGGTATATGAGCCGACACTAGCCCATGTTAACATGGGCATATTATAAATGGTATGGTGAAGTCAGAAAATTGATATCTTCATTTTAATCATTTTAATTTTCATACAAATCAGATTTTATAAATTTTGTGTGAAAATTAAAAAAAATAAAATGATGATATCAAATTTCTGACTTCACCATACCATTTATAATAATATGCCCATGTTAACATGGGCTAGTGTCGGCTCATATACCCATTTACCTAACACCCTGTATACAATAATACTGTAAAGTTTCATCAAAATCCGTTCAGTAGTTTTTGCGTGAAAGAGTAACAAACATCCAGACATCCAGACATCCAGACCTCTAAACTTTTGCATTTATAATATTAGTGGGATGGCTCTAAGTGCACGTGAGCTCAACGTCGAAATATTATACAAAGATAGGATATAGATGACCCACGCTGAACTGTCCCACCAAACTCAATGACAGGGGGGCGCTACCATCGTTCAACTATAATAATATGGTTTCCAACATGGCAAAAATCTGAACCAGCGATCCGGTATTGACGGTGGCGCCCCACTGTCAATGTCATGCATAGGACAGTTCAGTATTTTGGAACTATATTCAGTATGATTTTTAAGGATCAAACATACACACTCATTTCACTTACAACAAGTTTGTGTTCCAACCTTTGTACGAGTAAGTCTGTATTTTCAGTCACTGTCAATATTTAGTGTCTGGCCTTTAAGATCGTGACTGGGGCCCGGATTAGAGCCTTGTAGAGTCTTATCCCAGTAAAAGATGTGATAAACTCGTATTGATAATAAATAAAAGAAGAGCTACTCAGTAATAAACACGTCTGGAGAGGAATTACAGTTGGCTAGCTATAAAAATGAAAATAGAAAACTTGACTGCAAATAAATAATAACGATCTTCCTTAAATTTTGTAAAGTAAGTAAAATAATAGTGTTTTGAATCCACAGGAAAACTCTAGTGTTAAACCAGACTGAGAAAAACTCTATTCTTCAATAATCTAAAGACTTAAGTTTAAAGATCAATAACAAAGTATTTGAAAAAGACATCTTAGATATTAATTTATTTATGAAGTTTGTTCCAGATAAGCATAGCAGGTAAGCAATTATACAAACTTGCCTAGTGTGCGAGCGCGAACTCTTGTAAGTAAACCTCTATATTTATTTAATTTTATGAGACATTTAAACGATATTTAATTATCGACAAGATAAAACATTACAACTTAAAACAAAAACATACAAATTGGTGTTACGAAATTTTATTACATCACACAAATTAAAACAAAAACACACAAATTAGTGTAATGTTTTTAATAAGCCCAGAAGTCTCCCCATAAAGAAACAATCGAAAGTCGATATCGGTAAAAAATAAAAATTCTTAGTGGCCAGGTGCCTGGGCAGGCACATAAAAAAGAATGCTTGTACATATCTTTAAATTCTATCTATCTTTGTCAGCCTTTGGGTTCGCTTTTGAACATAGGCCTCCTCTTCAACCTCTTTATTCTTTACATTATTAGACGATTAAACAAGGACAACAAGGATTTTTATTTGCTTCCTGACATAAAACGTACTCGTACATAGTATTTATTTTTTCTTATATTTTACAGTTTCACGATTTTTTTTATAAGCAGATAAAGCTTAGAACAGTGGTTCCCAAAATTGTCTGGGCTACGACTCATCTAATACAAGTTCCCAAACTCGGGACCCACCTATAGGAAATTTCACCCGCTACCCAGCGGTTGGATCGGTAGGGTGGTGTGTCGTTCTACAGGCAGGGCCCACTCAATGTTCGCTCGCGACTCACCACTGGGTCGCGACCCATAGTTTGGGAAACCCTGGTTTAGAACGTAGGTGTGGTAAAACACTATACAATGTATGTATGAACGAGTCATTATCGTCATTTACTATACAAAAATGTGATATTTTCAACTTAAATTTATAATGCACCATGTGTGTATCTAACGACAAAGTCGAGCTCTACATTTCAATAACATTCCAGTTCCATTTCAAATCTAATAACCAATAACTAAATCGGCATCGAAGCCCAGCTAAACTGTACTTAAATAAAACCATTCGAAATTGAATCGAAGAAACAAAGTATCGGAAATATTGTGATTCGATTCAGGCGCAGAGAGAATTGAAATTTTTAACCGGGGTGATTAGCCGCGTGGAAAATTACCCTCAGTCGGGTAAATACACAGTGGAAAGCCAGGTCGGTAGGCCTGAGTAAGCAAATACAAAATCTTTTATCGCTTCAACTTTCGACCGGTGGTCCTGGGCTGTCTTTGGAAATGGTGGTGCATAAAAATTAAATAGAAATAGAAATATTTATTTTTCTTTGAATAGGGTGTACAGAAGGTCGAAAATAACAAAATATGATCACCTATCCAGCCATCAACAATAGCATGCAAATATATCGAAGAAATATTGATATTACATATAATTATTACGGTATTACTTTTTGCTGATTATTCCCTATAGCTTAAAAATTCTTGGAGAGAGTAGAATAATCGCGCGACAAGCCACTTTTGCAATGTGGTCTTAAACTGATTAAAGGACAGTTCTTTAATATCTTGAGGAAGTTTATTATAGATTTGGACACACATGCAGAAACAGTTTTTTCGAATACGAGTACTTTTTGGGATAAACTCAAGGACTAGTCTATTGCAATTCCTAGTATTACGTCGGAAAACGTCTTTGGCTTTTTTGAAAAGATAGGGGTTTTGTTTAACTAGTTTTGCAGCTTCAAGTATATATAAAAAAAGAACTCAGTGGTAATTGAACTGTCATTGGACCCGCAATGAAATGAATGAGGAAAATAAAAGGAGTTTGAAGTTAAGCTTTTTTTAGTGATCAAACTTTGTTCTTACCTAAATTATATGGTTCCCCTTATTCGATTTTATAGATTACGGAAAATCAAGCTAAACATTGAAGGTGCTATGCTAATGTACGGCCGTCATCTTAGGTTGTAAATGTTATTTTGCAACAATAAATGTACATATTATAGTCTGTTGTTGACTGTAGTATGGGTTCAAGACAATCGACATATTATGTATACCTGAGCCTACTGTTCCCTCCTATTTTTTGGCAAATATAGAACGGAACGGTTTCAGATATGGGCCACGTTGATGAACTAAAAACTTATCTTTTGCAGTAGTTAGAATTTAGTTTTAGTTTGATTGGTTTTTTCACAGTTTAGTGAATTCGAATCTGGGACATTTTTTGCTGAGTTTTGTGACAGGGGCTTAGTGAAAATGGTTTAGTTGATTATTTTACGCGGTAAAAAGTTTGTGTATGTCCTCTACGATTGCTACGATACGTGATACGTTACGCAAATATCGGCTACGAAAAAATATCTTGCTACGGTATTTTCTACGAGAAAACGTCGTAGCCGTCTTATTTAAGCTTCACCTTGCCTGCCGTAGTCGATCGACTAGTTTTCTTTATAAGTAAGTGCTATTGTAATGCACTATTGGGGTACTCCAATTGCAGGGCACTGATTTAGATTAAGATTGTAAATTGTAATTATTATTCCTTAAGTTTTATTGAAGTCTTGTAAACTGTTAACAATAAATCTTTAGACAATTTCACACATCGCCAGCTAGCCCCAAAGTAAGCAACTTATATGCTTGTGTTATGGGTGCTAGCTTAACGGATATACTACTTACATATATATTTTTAAATATATACATATTATACATAGTAACACCCAGACCCGACACAGAAATTAAAATTCATCATTTCAATTTCTGCCCGGCCGGGAATCGAACCCGGGACCTCTCGGCATAGTAGCACGTTTATGAACCACTACACCAAACGGCCGCCCTGCCAACAATGGTTATGTAGCATTTAAAACTTTTTATGGTGGATTCTTTCTTGGTGATATCTTCAAGATTAAGACAACACATCGAGTTTAATAATACTGTGATAATTATCATAGCGTTATAATAGGTACTGTTTTGTGTAAATTTTTTCGTTTGTTAGTCGTATACCTCGAAATCGAAAAATGCTTGTAGCTTTTCACCTATTCGCATTTCACCGTGATAGCGTTTTTTGTTGTAGCGTGTAATATCGGTAGTATATTTTGTTACTAGCATATATTTTTAAAGATTTTTACAACAGTAGCAAATTTTGATGTAGCATGTATTATCAATAGCCTATTTACAGTGAAGACAGGCAGGAAAGTAAATCTACTATGAATTTTTTAGACAATTGTAATTAGCGATCAAAAATTATACTACAAGAATAAAAATCTATTCAGAAATTTTGATATCGCGGCGAAATGCGAATAGGTGAAAAGCTACAAGGATTTTTTGATTTCGAGGTATACGACTAACAAACGAATTTTTTTTGTGCAGTTAACTGTACAAGACGTTTTCTACTGAAGACAGCCGAAAACACTCAAGAAACTGTAAGTCAGTCATGATGATTGATTGAATATAAAATAGAGCCGATGTTCTTGCTTCACGCTGTTCATGCATGCCATTAAGCTGTGCATAAATTACGATCAGTCATTTGCAAATCAAGCCGTGTTTATGAATTTCTAAAGGCCTGTTTCACCAGCTGAAACTAATTGCTCATAACGTCCCTGATAGTATTATTATCCGGCAGATAAACTACAAATTCTTATTTCACAGATCCAAGATCGGTGATGATATTATAAAAAATGGTGTTAGATAGTGTTATATCTATGCGTGTCAGATAGCTATCTGAAACCTTAAGGTCATAGCACACTTATCAAGTTGGAAAGGCATCAACACTGTATCGCCTTTCGCCGCGAGGTGAAGAGTTTACGTTATGGTGCAGATAAATGTGTGCAGTACGGAGTTTCATACGAAGAATACTGACCGCCTCGAGTTGATACGATTAAGATTCGTTTCCGGTTTGATAAGTTTGCTTCGTCCTTTACGCGGTGAAACTGGTTCTAAACTAGCATTAAAAACTTGTTATTGCTAATTTAGCTCGGGCTTAGTATAGTCTGAATACAGCTTTACTAGTTGCAAAGCATCTGTCGCCTGGCGCATTGGAACTTAACGCTTCACGCTCTGCCAGTTGAAACTAAACGTCTACCAAGTTTATTATTGTATTTACAAATTGCTACTATTGTGTCTTTATTGCTAATTGTTATTATTGTGCGTTTATTGGCGATCCATGAATACTTGCCCTTACTTTTATTTCAAGTGTACCTACCTATTACAAGTATACCTGACAGGATGTTTGGTAAATGGGTATATGAGCCGACACTAGCCCATGTTAACATGGTCATATAAATTGTATGGTGAAGTCAGAAATTTGATATCACCATTTTATTTTATTTTTATTTTCATACAAAATAAATTTTTTTAAATCCTATTTGTATGAAAAATAAAATAATTAAAATGAAGATATCAATTTTCTGACTTCTCCATACCATTTATATGACCATGTTAACATGGGCTAGTGTCGGCTCATATACCCATTTACCTAACACCCTGTATACATAACTATCAGACATTATTCCATTTAGGGGGTCAGTAAGATCCATCAATCTGCAATAGGCAATGTCCAATTAAAAACAAACAAATTCCTTAACTAGCCCTGCCAATCAGAAGGCTGAATAAACCAGCGAAAATTATTCACAAACCGTTCGAACATTGATATCCAGTCCGGTTGAATTCAGTTTAATCCGGTTATAACAAGACTGCGCTGGTGCAAACCAGATTTATCCGTCAAAAGCTGATCCTTATAGCCTGTAGAAATTATGTGGCACACGTATCGACCGATCGCAACTTCTTTACTGGGTCGTGAGGTACTTAACCTGTAATGGGCGTGATGTAGTCTATTAGACCTTTTTTTTTGTTAATAGGCATACACTTAATATGGCCAATATAGCCGCAACTCGGTTAACTACGTGTTTTCTTCAAGCATAGCCCCATCTAATTTTGCTTGGCCTAGTTATTGTCTGAAAGAAAATGTAATTTCGTAATAAGTTCACTTTAGACTATATGTCTTAGTTATGTTCAAATAAATATCAAATGGTTTTTAGACTCTTAATGTCTTAATACTGCGAAAATTGGATCTTTAGTAATACGAGACTCCGGTGAATCGTGGATATTTGTTTTAAAAGTCGACAGCTCAGTTTACTGTGATTTAAAGTAGCTCACTTACGTTAAGAATGCATTTTAACATTCTATTACTACAATCTCTACTGGTATCTTTCTATATGTATTAAACATAAATAAAAACATTACTATTCTATATAAATAAAAATGAATTACTGTTCGTTAGTCTGATTAAAACTCGAGAACGGCTGGGCCGATTGAGCTGATTTTGGTTTTAAAATGTTTGTCGTAGTCCAGGGTAGGTCTAAACGGTGAGCAAATAAGGAAAAATTGCGATGGCTTATTTATTGCCTTTAAGGCGGAAGAAAGTTCGCCGGGTCAGCTAGTAATAAATGAAAAGGTAAAAAAATTAAATATTAACTGTGAGGTATCATTATAAAGTCAAAATTTATTCTAAATTAAAGCACTTATCAGCTATCTTCAATTGAAGATAATAATAATTAATGACGGGAGAAATTACCAGTTCTATATTTAAAACCTAATCATCGTGTCGACAGACTGAAACTCAACTATATTGTCTTTCATAAACACCCACGCCCCCCGCGTCTTGAAAAAGACGTCTGTCGATAGTCACAGGGTCGTCTTTAACCTATGGAGACCCTGACCAAATTAGGGTCAAGGTATCCCTTTTCCTTAAAAAAGACGATAGGTACCTACAATAACAGTGGCAAAGTTAGAAAATTTAGGGCTTATTTAATATTCATCAGTGGACGTCCTATGGCTGATATAATTCATGATTATTATTACAAATTCTTTTGAGAGTAGGCAAGAGCCCTGTCATTCCAATGTGCCAAGTGCACAGTAGAAAAGAATGGCTGGTCTATCAAATACATTAGCAGCCGGCACTAGACTGCTGTGTTGTAGGTGTTCTAAGTGGAATACGTCGTAAAAATAAATCTAATTCCACTAGACCTGCCCAAAATATCGATAGGTGTTCTAAGTGGAATGGCCAGCTGCTTTTCGTGCAGGTGCTATTTGGGCGGCTGCTCAAAGTGGAATACGTCGATGGTCTAACAGACCATCACGGTCACCAGAGGGTTAAGAACGTTGAGCAGATCGAGCCGGCTTAAAAACTGTAAATGTAAATCTGTTCATTAAACCGAGCGGAGTCGCGTTCAAAGGGATTACACGGCTTCGTTTCGCTCCACCATGTCGTTTTGTTGCTGCAAAAAGTGTGGGTTTGTTAGGTAACGGCTTCATTTAGAAACTTTGCATCGGGAGATGATGGAAAAAGTTTTTTAATATGACAATTGATAAACTATTTTCCGAAGGCTTTGGGCCTACGCAGAAAATCTGTCTTAGTTCCCACGGTGGCTGGGATAACAAGTGGGCCGTGTCATTTGGGAATAGCTTGCGTTTGTATTGTTAAAGTATTTGGGAAAAAACAGCCTAAAATATTGCTCGAATTTATTATTGTTTTTTGTTCCTACATCACCCAAAGCCTATGTTTTATATTAAGGCCCAATTTATATAGAAACAACATTCTGGACTATTTGCTTCATCCTACAGAATAAAAATGTCACGAAGAGTGAAGTCCCCCAGTAAATCCTACCAATAATGGTTGAGTCTTTCCCAGGGGAATTACTATAATAGATACGATACTTATCAGAGGGAGAGAAATCGAACCTCATAAATGAAACAAAAACAATAAAAGTTGGGCTAAAATACACTCGGCATGAAATAAATCGCACCTCCCGCGACAAGCACTTATCAAACGTATGCATCCCCACTTCCCACCAACGTTGGTACCATATGAAAGCCTAGTTCTAAACTTCATTTCATCAAAGGAAAGGTTTTTACCCCAAAAATGTGTCTTTACAAGGATCCAGAGTCACTTCTTCAAAAAATAGGTAGTTACGCTATAGCCATTTTTATGACTATAAAACTGTTAAGTTGGGATTAATCGCTATCCATCTGTTAAAGAGGACACGTGAGAGCTTTATTTGGTTTTATAACCATAAAAATTGGTCTAATTGATCCCAGAGGTGAGCCCAAAGTGATGTCTATTTTCAAGTCACATTTATTGTATATGTTAATCATTTATTTAGAAATAGAATGTATTTTTCTTTAAGGATATTTATTGGGCTTTCAAATAACACCAATATTGTTGGAGTACCATGATTGTGTCAGAAGAAAATCTTTAAAGTTCGCGTCGCGGAAGGTGCGGTTTATTTGATGTTGAATGTAGTAACCTTAACCTTACAATTTTTTTACAAAAAAATCTTCCCTCTGATCACAATAAAATTTAAAAGGAAAGTTAAAAAGCATTTATAAACTAAAAACGGTTTTTAACCCATTTTAAATTTCTGAATAAAGAGGGTTACATTGCATATTTACCTACACCAGCAAAACATGATAATTGAGTAGGGATCCGTGTACAAAAGCTTTGTACAAACGAGTCCAAATTGAGTTACTGAACCCTTGCACAATGCAAATGGGCCGAAACTTCTAATAGGCAGGATTAACAAAATTACTTTGTTTAAAACGCCTTAAAATTTTCAAAGTGTTCACCGTTACACAGAGCATGGAAAACAGACAACTCATTTGATAAATGTAGCGGATTTGCAATTTTTGATATTTTAAAATCTGAAATGCCCCTGCGGCAAGATAACGATAGAATTTATTTTGCAACGGGACATCACAGTAATTAATACACAAGAAGACGAAAAATAAAAGTAACTCTATATCGCTATGCCCTTTATAATGATTCCAATTAACACGGGCTGCTGGTTTTCAGTGGGCTCCATCCTGATTTATTAATAGACAAACTTTTATTTGTAGACTTGTGAATCAATACGAGAAAAAATATGTCACGTACGTAATTGGTAAAATACGCTGTTTGACACCCCGCAGACTACAGAATTAAGTCGACCTGTAGGTTTGGTCGGCTTCTAATTTGTATGAGGAATAGGCTGATATCAAATCGGTGTAATGTGCAAATGTGCATACTTCCATACTTGTTCACATTGATTAACAGCTCGACCAAACAATCGCCCGACAAAAAGTCTAGGTTGTCATATGCCCGTATTCACAAACATTACTATGAGGTCTCACAGTGCGCGTGGACGCACAGGTTGACACACGAACCAATCACAGAGCTCTATTCAACGCTGTGCGTTCGATTTGCTGCTTCACTTAAGCAAGCATCGTTTGTGAATACGGGCGCTACTGTTTTCCTTGAGCTACGCTGAACGCTGCGTCCGTTGAACGTAATTCCAGCACTAATGGACCACGAGGTGATTAATGGTGGCGACGACATTATTTTAATGAGGATAAATCGCATCTTTGAGTGTCCTTCGTAATGGTCGTCTTAATTATTCTTTTGCTTGCCCTGGATTAGCCGTTGGAGGATACATCGCCCGGAATGGAATGCCATCGGCGAAGTTTTGCTATTTCGAAAACGATCGTGAGCTTGTCAAGTTACTCGCACGTTTCGAATCGTACGATTGTGAGATACTAGAGTTTCAAACATTCTGTCAACCTCTAGTATCGCACGATCGCGCGAGTCAGAACGCGTCGTCTGGGCAAGCTCTAAGTTCTATTATAAATGTCGCTGAAAAATGAAGCAAGACTGTCAATAATGCTAAAAGTAATTTATTTTCTATAAATAGGCGTTTATAAAGCGATTTTACATAAAATATTTGCTTCGAATATTGGCATTGAATCGAGTTTTTATCGACGTTTCATTTTAGTAACAGTTACCTACGCAGGTTGTACCTACAGTATAAGTTATTTCAATGTAAATAAAGTTTTTTTTATACATAACAAGCCAGGTATTTGACCACAATAGCACCTGGTGTTAAGTGAGATGCAGTCTAGGATGCTACATATTTGAAATTCCAATGAAAATGAATATATTTTGCTTATGGTTATACAAACGTTATACAACTGCGTTATAGCGGTGTTACTTCGCTTTTGTATTATATTTGAGTATTCAAAGCATCTCCGTGAAACCTCTTGGGTCTTGATTATACTAGACACAGCAGGAAAACTGTTGTTTTTGTCTAACACGTACAGTATTAGGGATTCGTGACCCATTCTAAGATTCCTTTTTAAATTAAGGGCAAAATGGGCCAATATCCTGCATGACAATTGTAGACGACTTGGGTTTGAAACTGATTATTATGTTACCTACACACCTTACCTAGTTTAGGTTAGGTAATGAGTACTTGTTTACTTAGATAGTGAAATATTAATTATCTATTTGTTTGTGACAAATCTGTTTCAAATCTGGGGGCACAACAGTGCCCACGCCAAGTCGAGCGCGATACCGTTTTCTAAATGTATGGGGAAATTATCGCAAAAGTAACTTATAAGTTTACCAAACAGCTAGAAGGAAGGACACCCTATGCTCACTATATTATTCATTATCCTGTCCTGTCACCACAGTCGACTGAAAGAAATCCTTTTATAGATATTAAGCATTCCAGTAATTTCTATATTTTCTTAAAGGTATCTTCTATCCTTATTTTGTGTACTATAGGTAACTAAGCGTTTCGACGACTCTTTTATAATGCGAACAGCTAGGGACTGGAACTCGCTGCCTGCTGCTGTATTTCCTGAATACTATAATTCGGGCCTGTTCAAGGCGAGAGTGAATAGGCGCTTACAGGGCAGATATGTACCATCCTAGACTGCATCTCACTTAGCACCAGGTGCGCTTGCGGTCAAATACCTGCCTTGTCTCGCATAAAAAAAACTACTAAATAAATACATACATAAAACTTACAAATGTTACGAGTCGGATCACTATAAACGTATTTCCTACCGATTTAACCTACAAAAATAGCGGTTTGGAGATAGAGATTAACATTCAACATCTCGCGGGGCACGAAAAAACCGATTTCGAGACTGACGTCCCAATTTGCTCAAATACTATTTCCCACGAGCCACCCTAGTTCAATTGATAGCGGGAAAACGATACTTGACTCTATATTACAGGTCGATTAAGTTTCTGTTGTGGGGAATATTTTTTGAATAAACTATGCTCATTGAAATATCCTGGGCTTTTATGTTAGTGAAGACTTTGACCTTTGGTTTTGTTGGGTTCATTTGCAGACTAAGATGATAGAAATTTAACATTTGTTGCAAACCTCATACTTATTCAGAGGTGTTTTAGGCTGAGTTGCACCATCTTACTTTAACTTTGACAAACGTCAAAAATCTGTCAAATTCCATACAAAAAGCATCGGTTATCGTTACAGTTACCGTTAAAGTTAGGTAGTGCAACTCAGCTTTAGTGATGTATCGTACACAACACACGTAGTCACGTAGTCTACCTACTTACTTACATCACTGAAGACAACAAAACGCCAGCACGTAGTTGTAGAACACTAAAATATTTTTTCTATAAGATATTTTTTACCACTTTTCAATTTAGAAGTTTAGTCTCTGAACTTATTTTTACCTGTCCCTTACGCTCTTTATGCATCTTGTTACATCTATCCACATCAGTCCACTTAAGTAAGTCTCAAATGATGCCACCCAACTTATTCCTACTCCTTTAGGGATACTTTGAATGTCGGCCGCGACTCGGCAAACGCAGTGTAAGGCCTCAGGCAGAGGGGACCCACAATATGGACAAAGTTGCTAGCGGCTGGAAATTATTAATCTCTGTACATATCAAATTTCAGAGGTATTAAATTATTTAATACTATGTTTTCCCCTTCTGGGAATTAAACCTGGAAACCTGAATCAAAAGAGTCTTTATCAACGGACCTTCTGGGAATAATTACCTGTGCCTTCTAGAAAGTATCTTGTCAATCCATTGAAATAGAAATTTCCACGTAAAGTAAGCAACAGCGCTGCAGCGTCTCAGGATATTTATAATCTATCAACTATCTATCTGGTTTAGTTCTTCTCAGCACTGGCCCATTTATTGTCCTGAAGCAGTGGTAGGGTTAATACTAGGACATGTAAAAGTGCTTTTTAAAAGCCTACTTGCAAAAATAAATGACTTTTATGAGTTTTCTTTGCATGCACTTCAGAATATACTTCGCTACCGCAAACCTACAGTTTACACTAAAATAGTTCTGCACCAGAAATGTAATTCAAAGGATTGCGAGGGCAATGTATTTCATCATTTCCTATGCGCTGGGGCAAAGGTGGGGGAATAGTTTCCTTACGCTTGCAGGTCCAAGGAAATCCGTCGCCAATTGAAAAATCTTTGTGGGATGTGAGTACCCGAGATTTATGGGTTAGGGCAACTGGAATTGGCAAATTTATAGCTGTTATAGATAAAGGTTTGGATTCGGACTGGAGTATTAATTTCAATTTTAGAACTGTTCCGGTTAAAGTGCAGACATTTTACGCCAGCTGTTTCTTTGTTTACATTGGAGCGTTGAAAGGATATCACTTTGCACGGACTGAGGATGCGAGTTGTTTAGATTGAAAGGTTTTACAGGGTTACTTTGTTTCTTCATCTTGAATCCAGCGATGGATTCAGACGGAATTGAGGTATAAAAAGTTTGAGAGAAAAGGGTAAAAAATTTAAAAGGACATTGTCAGAAACCGCCTTAGATTCCTGGGCACAGCAGTAAAGTATCAAAATTAATCTCTTACTTTTTGAATACTTAAATATTAATTAGATTGTAACGGACACTTGAGGATTAAAAAATGAAATAATAAAAGTATTTTATATGTATTCCATAATACGATGACGACATCCGGACATTTTAGGGCGTGGCCTGCTCCATATCCTATGAAGTTCCATAATTTGTGTCGATAAAATCTATGTAAAATCGGCACAAGGCAATGCCGTACTTCATTGTTAGGAATCCATGTAATAGTGATGTTGACTGCGGTCATCATAGACAATAAGATACCGATCTTGTAAATAAAATAAATCGTCCAAATTGCTACAGTATGACTAGATTTTAATTAAAAGTTAAAAATATATTGCACGATACTACAAGAAGCTATCTAATGTGTCCAACTGGTCGAAGGTCATGAATAAAATAAAAAGAATTGTGATCATAACACTGATATAGACAATGACAACAATATGGGATGATCTTTAATATATCTGTTACAGTTTCAAAATTCGATGAAAAATCCAATGCCGCTTAAAGTGAGAGAAATGTCTAAAGTTCTAATAGAATTGAAAGTTTTATTCGCTCAAAATGCTTATAACAATAATTGGTAATACATTTCAAATATTAAGTACCTTTATAATGTATCGATAGAACCAAAATGATATCCTCTCAGCTTGGAAAGGGAAAACCCAGGATTGGGGGAGCGCTCCAGGCAATTTTTAGAATATTTCATAGGTGGTAGTAAATAATATTTATTTTATTATTAAAATTGAATATTTTGATATTGATAAAATTGAATATATCTTTCGATTCAAATACCGAATATTTTTCAATCGATAATAATTATCGAGAATTGTTAATAATATTCAATTAAAAGTTGTTCAATCCCTAGTCATGCATAGACTAAGACGGTAACCATGGAGATAGTTAGTTTGGTAAGTCACGTGTTAAATGTCAAGAGTGGAAAGTAAACATAGGATTCATGTTATTTATTTACGTGCAAAATGTAAGTAAGTAAATCATAAAAGTGGAACGCCGAGCTATTTCCAAAACCCGTCCAATATTATAATACAATTTGGCTGCGACAACTACAATACAGAACATCTCCCAAATCGATGTGCATAAAATAATATAATACAATACTAGTAAGTAAGAGGTTATGATAACAATATTGCTATCAATAAGTTTATAGAATTGGTCCGCCAGGAATAATTGTTCTTACATAAAGATTTGTGTCATTTAGAACCTAGAAAGTATTATTTCGGCACTGTTGATCTAACGGCGAACAATGTATGGAGAACGAACATTGTCCTTTGCAAACGAAAGGTCTGATACACGTACTTAGTTATAATATTATAATATCGACATAATCATGAACGTATTCTAGTCGATATCGGAATTTTCAAAGGTACGTTACCTCTGAGTGATTTCTGTCTGTTTTTCGCTGTAAACTACTACTCCGAGACCATTTGACTAGTGTTATGTGCTCGGTTGCTTATTTGAGTAGGCGACAATCATCCCACTAACAATTATTATAAACTAGCCACCGTCCCTGCTTCGTGCAGGTACAAAACCTTCCTCTTGAATCACTCTATCTATTAAAAGATCTACAAAAACCGCATCAAAATCCATTGCGTCGTAGTTTTAAAGATTTAAGCATATGATAGGTACAGACAGACAGTGAAGCGACTTTGTTTTATAATATTAGTGATTCATAAAATAAATCTTCTAAAATGTCACATCTAGTTTCCAAACCATCTTCAGTCGAGTATTAGTCTCAAAGCCTCAGAGCTTTGACGTCATACCTAATAACCTTTTGAATCTTCATTCTCTACTGCTCCAAGAATGTTATTACCTGAAGAGATTTAGGCTAGAATATTGGCTCAGAAACTGCGCTTTCATTAGTTTGATAAATATAATAAAAAAAGCTTTAATAAAATCAGTTGTAGCATGTGCTCTGTTTGTGTAATATGTAGTATTGAAACTAACTTTCTTGATTTTCATCCATTTAATTGGATTTATAAAAATTTGTACAGAAGAACGTTGGGTTTCGTAAATTGAAGTCGTTTCATTGACAATAATAGAGTAGTGAATAGACAATAGTGATGTTCCTTTTTCTGCGCGAAGTTTCGGCACTGAGACTTTAGTGATTGGCCTCAACATCTTCCCCCCCTTCGAAATCTCCAGGGTTTCGAAGTACTGCTGCTGGTTGAGGTTATGATGCGTGCAAAGGGCAGAGGTTGCGAACAGCTCTGCGAACGATGCCCTTGGAGGTAGTGACGTCTGCGACTCTTGTTGTTCCGTCGGAGCCAGGGTATAGGTTGCTGACGCGTGCCATGCGCCACTTCAAAGGAGGCAGATTAGGTTCCTTGATGGCCACCAGGTCGCCTACTTGTAGTCCTTGTTGATGCGTCTGCCATTTGGTTTTTTGTTGCAACTCGTTCAGGTATTCGTTTCTCCAGCGATCCCAGAAGTGTTGCCGCATTTTTTCCAGAAGTCTATATCGATCCAGTCGGCCAGGGTTAACATCCAGCAGGTTCTCTGACGGCAGCGATGTCAGTGGTTTGCCGATCAGGAAGTGCGAAGAAGTCAAGGGATTTAAATCGGTAGGATCTGATGATAGAGGAGATAGGGGTCTGGAGTTGAGGATTGCTTCAATTTGGGTGAACAAAGTCGTTAATTCCTCAAACGTTAGATGTTTATCGCCTAATATTCGCGTTATATGGTATTTCGCAGATTTAACGCCTGCCTCCCAGAGCCCACCAAAGTGGGGAGAATAAGCTGGTGAGAATTTAAATTCAATTCCCTCATCCGATGCGAAACCAGTTATGTCATCGTTACTTGATTTGAGAAAACGTGTGATTTCGTTGTTAGCGCCGACGAAATTAGTGCCGTTATCGCAATATAATTGCAATGGTTTCCCTCGTCGGGAAATAAATCGCCTAAGACACATAATGAAAACATCAGTAGTCAGGTCGCTGGCTACTTCGAGGTGCAAAGCCTTTGTACTGAAACAGACAAATAGGCACAAGTAACACTTTGTTATTTTACAACCGCGACCTTTGCGATCAGTGATGTAGAATGGCCCGGCGAAGTCGACGCCGCTGATGTGAAATGGATGATTGGGAGTTATTCTACTTGAAGGTAAGTTTCCCATTATGGGATTATAAGATTTAGCTTTCATCAATCGACAAAGTTTGCAATTATTAACAATACCTCTTGCTAGTATTCTGCCTCTTAAAGGCCAATAAGTATTTCGTATACTACTTAGTAGAAGTTGAGGCCCACAATGAAGAAGTTTAATGTGATGATGAGCAAATAATAATTTAGAAAAATTGTGTTTAGAGTCCAGCAAAATTGGATGTTTTCTCTCATAGGGCTCATTGGAATTTTGTAGTCGGCCTCCAACACAAAGTATGCCTTCTTCATTTATAAATGGACTGAGAGATAAGATGCGGGATTTACAAGGTAAGTTTTGTTTACTATTAAGAGTATTTAATTCAGTGGAGAAGCATTCTACTTGATGTTGTTTTACCAAAACTTTTAGAGCTGTATTTAATTCATTTGTGGTCAAAGGACCCGTTAGTTTTGAATTTTTATTTTTCAAATTGTGTAAGTATCTAAGTACATAAGCAATAGATCTGTGTAATTTTGTGAAGTTGGAATATCTATCAAATTCTATCACCCTTTGAGCATTTGCAGTAGTTGATTTTAGTGTAGTAATTTGCTTTGTAGTTTTAGGTTTAATATTATTAGATTTTCTTTCAGGTAGATCCAGAACAGCGTGAGATCCTATGTTTTGCGGCCAATAGCACGAGTCTTCAGTTAGAAAGGAAGGTCCTTCCCACCACAAGTTAGCGGATTGAAGTGATCTGGGGTTCACTCCCCGTGATGCTAAATCCGCTGGATTTTTCTCTCCAGGGACATGTCTCCAAGTGCCAGAAGTCGTCAGCTCCTGGATTTCGCTAACACAATTCGAAACGAAGGGTTTCAAGTCAGATGAATGAGAAGATAGCCAACCTAACACCACCGTTGAGTCTGTCCAGTAGAAAATAGACGCAAGCTCACATCGAAGTGCCTTCAGCACCTTAGCACTGAGGCGTGCTGACAGAAGAGCGCCACACAGCTCAAGCCGAGGAATGGTTGCTGCCTTGAGCGGAGCCACCTTAGTTTTAGCGCATAACAGCCTTACCAAGACGTGACCAGATGCATCGATGCATCTCAGATAAATTGAAGATGCATAGGCTAATTGTGAAGCATCTGAGAAAGCATGCAGCTCAATTTTGATTGGATTGCAGATGATTGTGCATCTGGGAATTGCAAGTTCTGTCAAAGACTTCAAATTTTCTGCGAAGGTGTTCCATTCCTTGAGCAATGAATCATCTACAGGATCGTCCCAATCCAGTTTTGACTGCCACAGCTTCTGTAAAATGATTTTGGGAATTATTGTGCATGGACTGAGTAAACCCAAAGGGTCAAAAAGTTTAGCTGACTTAGATAAGATGGTTCGTTTAGTGACTGGCTGATTTAGTTCCATGTCAACAGAAAATTGAAGAATGTCATCAGAAGGATTCCATTTGAGACCCAAAACACTGGCCTGAGAAGAAGACATGTCAAAGGTTTTAGGTTGGGATGTGTTTGACTCAGTTTGAAAGATGCTAGGTGCATTTGTTCGCCATTTACGCAATGGAAGACATGCTGAGTCAAGAATAGAAGTAACTGAGTGAACTATTTTCAGCAATTCGTCTTCTGAGTCGGTTCCCGAAAGGAAATCATCCACGTAGAAGTCCTCCCTGATCAACTGAGCCACACCAAGGTCCTGACACTCCTCGGACAGTTGTAGTAAACATCGAGTACTAAGAAACGGTGCTGATGCCGTTCCATACGTAACAGTGTTTAACTGGAATATTTTGATGGTACTCGACGGATCGTCCCGCCACAAAATGAGTTGCAGATGCCGTTGTTCAGGGTCTACTAGTATTTGACGGTACATTTTTTCCACGTCTGCCGACACTACAAACCTGTGCTGTCTATACCGCAATAGAATTGAAAACAAGTCGTCCTGAACAACCGGTCCGACATGTTGTATGTCGTTGAACGATACGCCAGATGCAGTTTTTGAGGATGCGTCGAATACAACACGCAACTTTGTGGTTTCGCTAGCCTCTCGAATTACCCCATGATGTGGAAGGTAACAGCCGAATGCTGGCCGAGGAATCTCAGTCATGTGACCCATGTTCTCATATTCGTGGATGAACTCTTGATATTTGGTTTTAAGTGATGGATTATTTTTGAGTTTACGCTCTAAATGAAACAATCGTTTCTCTGCAATGTGGTATGATTCACCTAAACAATCTGAAGATTCCTTGAGAGGAACCTGAACACAAAATCGCCCGTCAGCTTCGCGACGTGTGGTGGTGGTGAATAAATTTTCACAATAATCATTTTTGTTGTATTCAATGCTAGGAGGTACCTCCTCAAGTTCCCAAAATTTTGTAAGTTGTTGACTAATGTCTTTTGAAAAATGACAATGTAATTTTGTATTATTTGTTTCATAATAATTTGTTGCTGTGGGGCCAGCCACTACCCATCCTAATTCAGTTTCTTGTAAAATGGGCCTTTGTGGTCCCAAAGTTACCCTGCCGGGTCCTAGAAGGTCCCAAAATATGTCAGCGCCCAGTAGAAGATCAATGTCTGAGGAATGATAAAACATTGGGTCGGCAAGCTGAATATGATGTGGAATGCCTAAATCTTGTATACGAACTGTGGCATGGGGCAACTTGTCTGTAATGTGAGGTAAAACAAAGCACTTGACAATTATGTTGAATGAGTTGTGACAGGAATGAAGATGTAAATTGCAATGTTCTGTAACATTTAGTACTGCATTTCCTATACCTGAAACACTGTGAAAACAATCATGACGTTTTTGATGGCCAATTTTCCTTTGAGCCCTGTCACTAATGAATGAAGACTGGCTCCCACAATCCAACAAGGCTCTAAGTGTGTACACTTTGTTGTTGTTTCTCACCTTGACTAATGCCGTAGAGAGGAGTGCTTGACCAGAGGAGGTAGCAGACATAGTCACGGAGGAAGCAGAACCAGATGGAGTGGAGCCAGTGACAGGACTAGGTGAGTTGCTAGTAGTTTGAGGTAAGTTATTTACTTTATTGTCATCACTATTAATTTGTTTAGTTTGTGAATATTGCAACGAATTTTGTCTATGTATAAGTGTATTGTGTTTTTTATGACAAATACGACAGCCACCCAACCTGCATTGATGGGTTTGATGACCTTCACGAAGGCAATTGTTGCACAGTTTTAATGAGGTAAGTTTAGAAATTCGCTCACTAACGGGCATTGATTTGAACACAGAACACTCATACAACCTATGACAATCTTGCTTACAGATCAGGCACTGCTTAGCAGGTGATGCATTGACCGATGAACTGTGAAATGATTGGAAGCTATGACGTTTCTCATGCTTATTGTTAACAATTTTACTTGCATTTACAGTCTCTAGTAAGTTAGCTCTCTGACGAAGGAATGATAAGAACTCATCCAGTGAAGGAGAATCATTGCTGCTTCTACACTCTTCCCACCGACGGGCAGTAGCGCTGTCCAACTTCGCCGAGGCCATATAGATGATAAGTGTGTCCCATTTGTCTGTTGGTTCACCTAAATTATTTAATGCGTTCAAATTCTTTGATAAACTGTCTATAAGATTTCTAATTCCGCTGTGAGACTCTTTGGTTAATGATTCAATTGAAAATAAACACTTAACATGTTCATTGATTAAGAGACGCTTATTATCATATCGCTCACAAAGTAGGTTCCATGCTATTTCATAATTATCTGAAGAAACTGTAACAGAATTAATGACAGAACTAGCCGGACCCTCCAAGTAAGATTTAAGGTAATGGAATTTATTGACATTATCAATGCTATCATTTTGATGGATAAGTGATAAATAAGTGTCTCGAAAGGCCAACCAATCATTTGCATTTCCATTGAATGGAGGAATTTTTAAAGGTGGCAGTTTAATATTGATGTGATTTGAAGTTGTGTTGGATGAAGACTCCTGTTTATGTTGTGTTTCAAAGTAATCTAATAATGATTGTGATTTTGCTATTAAATAAAAGAACTTATTTTCAGTTATTTCCCGTTCATTCATTTGAGCAGTGGTATCTTCATCCAACATTTCTATTTGGGATTGTATTTCCTCGAAATTGCACGATAAATCACGCATTTTGTTACATCGCAAACGGAGTTCATTTACTATAACGGCACTAGTCTCTTTACAGTCCAACAAAGGCAATAAATACTTCTCAAATAATGTTAATCGAGATCTAATGCTACCTCGTTGTTTAATAAGATCTTTTAAATCTGCCATTTTGCTAACGCAGCAACGAATCACACGGCAATTATGTTTACGTTTACGATAAGAAATAATAAAGATACGTTACGGTTCGATGCTGTGAGATAACAAACCGGTTTCGCAGGCGGCCGATCGCTGCACAGGCGCACACACACGGCACTGTGTTGATTGTTGGAAGACCGGACCCGCCACACTCGGCAGAGGTTTTGATTATTTCCGTGTTCAGAATGCAGGAATACACCTGGAATGTTCGGCAGTACGTAGGTATAAGTATGGCGTAATAACAAGATTTATGATGTTAAGTTCTTATTATGAACTGACAGTTAACACTCGTGAATTGAATTTGTAATTTGAAACTGAACTATTTGTATGAAATATAGCTAATTGGACTAGTATTTTACGATTTAATTTGTGAAAAAGTATTGCGAAACACCATATAAATGAAGTTAATTCTTAAAAAAGATGAAAATAGATGAAATTTAGACTTATTTTTTGCGTGAATAGTTGTGTAGGTAGTATGTACCTACCCGTTGGATTTAACAACTGTATTCACACAAATAGAAGCTGGAAGGAATGGGTAGAAGGATAGGAATCGCACTTCCCTCAGAATAGTTGCTGCAGCTGGATACTGGCGGTTTCCTGAAGGATGAGCTGGATTTTTCCAATGTTCAACGGTTTGACTTGTTGAATTGGTTTCGTTGACTTTCTCGTTGCAATCACGTCGGGGTCACCATTTGTTTGTGTAATATGTAGTATTGAAACTAACTTTCTTGATTTTCATCCATTTAATTGGATTTATAAAAATTTGTACAGAAGAACGTTGGGTTTCGTAAATTGAAGTCGTTTCATTGACAATAATAGAGTAGTGAATAGACAATAGTGATGTTCCTTTTTCTGCGCGAAGTTTCGGCACTGAGACTTTAGTGATTGGCCTCAACATGAAGTTAATATTCCTTCGGAATAGAGCAACAACCACGAGCTGTCAAACGAAACCGATTTTGCATGACACTGGATATCATTGGTCAGGAGGAATAAATAAATCTTTGGACAATTTCACACAGCGCCATTTTTTTTTTACTGTTTTGTGCCAATAAATCAATCACTGAACCATTCACCACGTTTCTCAAGCACTATTTCTCATAAGCACTCACGTAAAATCTGAAAAAATCTCAGAGCTCATAACAGCGTGCCAATAAGTGCTAACGAATTGTCAAATAGTTGCAAACGGCGACAGCATTACGCATCTCTTTTTATCACACACTGTTGTTTCCGCTAAGTAGGTATATTAACTTTATGGTTGGTAGGTAGTTTATTTTTATTAAATCAGTTCAACTTGCATTTTTATTTTGAGAGAGAAATTCTCTATCTCACTCCATAATTCGTGTTAAGCCGCAGTGATGTAGTCGTACAACATTGATGAGCATGCGCTGAGCCGTTATTACAGGCCTGTCCAGACATATCAAGCTAAACACTGTTGAGTCTTATTTAGTTGTAATAGGATTGAATTTGCAACTAAAATGTATAGTCTTTGATGCATCAGGCTGTACAATCTGAGTTAATGATAACCGTCTGTTCTTATTTCTGAATTTATTTTTAATCTGATTGAGTATGTACCTCTCTTGTACACCACATAATGCTCTCTTCGATTACAATCTCTATTCCGTGTCACATACGTATCAAATTATTCCGTTCATTATTTATAAGCTGCATAATATTACATTGATTGGCTGGTGTTTAATAAACGTGTGTTGCCATGTTACAGCACCAGCAAATTACTAGGTATTGACGTCAAACTTTTTAAATTTATCGCTTTAGTTCAAACGTAAATTAACGGTGGAACAACTAAAGTTGTCGACGTTGTCGTCTACGAGCAGTTAAAAGAACTATTAAATATTTAATAGTTACAGAAGTAAGTTAACAGCTGGCTTATTAGAGGCAAGCGATACCTAATGGTCTAGCGTTTTAAAATAAGCTTTTGTGAATTTCTAATGGAGCTAGATGAATAAACAGTGTTCTTAGTAATTTACGTTTACTACTGAAAATAATAATATGACTAACCTCAGCATGGCTTGTAGGCGTAGGTTTCGTTCTGTCGCACACAGACTGACTTCAAACCTAGCAACCAAACTTCGTCTGTGGTTTATTTACCGATTTAAAAAAAGGAGGAGGTTCTCAATTCGACTGTTTGTTTTTTCTTGTATGTACATATATTACCGCAGAACTCCGTCGATCTTATGAACCGATTTCCGATTTTTTTTGTTCGATAGGGTATACTTACTCCCGCCCGAAGTCCCATCTGCCAATGTCAAGTAGTAGGTATATTCATACAAACCTTGTCCTGACAGAGGCGAACATAATCAATCGAGCCATTTTCTAGTGATCCGTTATATCAGTTTTTTTTTTCATTTCGTCGTTTCAGCCAAATGACGTCCACTGCTGGACAAAGGCCATAATGACGCTGCCCGCATCCGGATTCTTCCCACGACCTTTACCAGATCGTCGGTCCACCTAGTAGGAGCCCTGCCCATGCTACGTCTTCGTCTCTACGAGCTATGTGCCCCGCCCATTTTATTTACCTTATACTTTATTGAAGCCTCAGCATTACATAATTGCTTCAACACGAGGATCTATCAGTCAAGAGTTCTCCTAAGTGTGGGGTATCTACAAATTATGTAAAGAATTCTAGTCTATGTGTAAGTATTTGTTACAATATAAATTATTTTTTGGTCTTTACAGATTCTACGAGTACATTGTATGCTAGTACGTTGATACCATTTTTATTCAGTAGTCAATAATGCTGGTAATAGTTTGTTATCAATAATACAAATTCACAGACGTTAAAGTAACTATTGTTAAAGAAGCCAGATGACTCACTGAATAAAATAGGAAAGGATACAAATAGTTTTAGATTTCTTGATATCTTCTTATTATTCCGAACATATCTTTTATCTTTTGTTCAAACAACAAAGGGATTTTAGCACGTGTTGAATCAAAATGATGTGGGCGTCGTAAATTAGGTACAGTCAGGGTCAAATAGTTGGAGACACTCGAAGTGGTCAAAAAGTTCGCAACGCATCTTTGTTACAATCTACTATATAAAAATAAGTCGGGTTTTCCTCCCTGACGCTATAACTCCAGAACGCACGAACCGATTTCCACGGTTTTGCATTCTTTGGAAAGGTCTCGGGCTCCGTGAGGTTTATAGCAAAGAAAATTCGGGAAAAGGGGGTAAAACAGGATCCACGCGTACGAAGTCGCGGGCGGCCGCTAGTTTGAATATAAATAAATAAATAAATATCCTTGGACATTTTACACTGCGCTTCTAGTCCCAAACTAAGCAAAGCTTGTACTATGGGTACTAGACAACGGATATAAACATACTTAAATACTTTTTTTTTGTAAATACATACTTAATATACATAGAAAACACCCAGTCCAATACAAACAAATATTTGTACAAGTTCATGCACACAAATGTTTGTACTGTGCGGGAATCGAACCCGCTACCTCCGGAATAGTAGTCCGTTTCGAACCACTACACCAAACGGCCGACAAAAATGTTTGTGTTGTCAACTTTTTGGCTACTTTGGGTGTCACGAACTATTTGACTCTGACTGTGTCTATGAAGCTAAACATTGTGGTATGTTATGTAGTCGTAATATGTAGTACCTATTTTGCTACAAAGCTACCAAACTACTAAAAAATTTAGAATGTACAGATTACTACAATCAATCAATCAACAGCCCTTTACAGTCCACTGCTGGACTATGAGCCTCCTCCACTATAGTGGAGGGATTTGCCATAATCCCCACGCTTGGCAGGTGGGTTGGAGATCGCAGTTTAAAAGATTGATGTTTTTCAGAGAGCGCTGCTGCCCGTTCTCTGTTTGATGTGTAGTCCCTAAACTACACTCAACATCAAATAAACCGCACCTTCCGCGACGCGAACTTTAAAGATTTTCTTCTGACACAATCATGGTGCCCCAACAATATTGGTGTTATTTGAAAGCCCAATAAATATCCTTAAAGAAAAACACATTTAATTTCTGAATAAATGATAAACATATACCATAAATGTGACTTGAAAAAAGACCTCACTTTGGGCTCACCTCTGGGATCAATTAGACCAAATTTTATGGTTATAAAACCAAATAATGATCACACGTGTCCTCTTTAACAGATGGATAGCGATTAATCTCAACTTTACAGTTTTATACCCAACAAAGTTGGCTCAAGCGTAACTACCTATTTTTTGAAGAAGTGACTCTAGATCAGTCTTTCCCAAAGTGAGCGATAACGCCCCCTTGTAGGCGCTGCAGACTTAAAGGGCGCCCCCCTTAGTAAGAGACCTAGAAGAAAAAATCGGGACGTTGTGTAGAGGCTTGGGAGGCGTCATCTACTAGGAGGACTCTTAGACACCGACTGAGCTCGACTCTTGACTACAAAATTGGGGGGCGCTAAAAATAATTTATTCTCAAAGTGGGCAGTAGAATAAATAAGTTAGGGAACCGCTGCTCTAGATCCTTCTAAAGACACATTTTTGGGGCAAAAACCTTTCCTTTAATGAAATGAAGTTTAGAACTAGGCTTTTAAATGGTGCCAATATTGGTGGGAAGTGGTGGGGATGCATACGTTTCAAAGTGCTTGTCGCGGGAGGTGTGATTATTTGATGTCGAGTGTAGTTCCAATAAGCTTCACACAATTATATCGCAGACTGCTTATAAAAGTATTAAGGTATTGCAGTGCAGGGCCGCGCCGCCCCTGTGTGCGATGTGTGCGGCGCACACAGGCGCCAAGACAATAGGGGCGCCGCACCGCTACCACAGTATATATATGAGCTAAAGCAGTACGGAAGCTTAGCCCTTTCGGCGAGTTAAATACCTACACTTCAACTGAGTGTTAGGGTTGGCACTCTTAATCTTTATAAAATTAATAAGGTTCTACTTACTTATTTATTAAAACGTTTATTTAGGTTTTTTATTATCAAATAACTAATGGAATAAATTAATTGACTAAGTACTTAACAAAAAAATAAAACGTTAATTAGGTTCTAATAATGATCGAATACATAATCGAATAAATTGATTAAGTACTATTAGAGGCCGGTAGAAGATCTATTCTCATAAATAAAATACCGGATACTTACTTTCACATACCTATTGCCTCATTTTAAATACAGTTCATCACTTAGTACAAAAGCGTGCGGAGCAAATTACTTTATCAAATACATAGAACACATTGTTAAAAAGCGTAATTACGTAATTTAAAAAGAACTATTACAAAATCATAAATGTAAGCACTTTACTTAAAAAGTAATATTTAATCATTTTTACAATTCAGAATTATTACGAAGTTGAAAGTTCTGGTTTTGAAGATGTTCAAGCAGCCGTATACTACGTAATACACATACACTCGTAGCATGTTTTTAAAAATACAGCGGACAGTGCATGCAATAAAATTATTATTAAAAACACAACGCGCGCGACACTCGCGACGGATGGACTGCGAGGTTCGCTTAGAGCTCGTGTAAAGCGTGCGTCTGTGTGCGTGAGTCTGATTTCGAGCGTTTGTATGAAGCTTCCGTACTGTTTGATTTATCTACTGTGCCGCTACTGCACCTTTTTTTTTTAAATGGAGTATCGATAAGTAAGTAGGTACAGTATGCGCAACATAGGCCTTGTACACAACAAAACAAATATTACGCTTATTAAACAAGTCTCTCTTTCCACACAAACTTTCATCCCTTAATTTTATTACTCCCTTTAGGATAACATTCTAACTTTAAATGTCATTTTTATTTCTGTCTAATTGATTAGTAAGTGAATGTTGAGTTTGATTGGTAACTCTATATGTGTTTTAGAATGCTGTCTGTTTTCTTAACAATAAAATAATCAAAACAGACTCTGGTCTGTCTGTATACCAAATTTCATTCAAATCGGTTCATACAACCTTTCATCCTCCTTTTCAACCCCTTATAACCCCTTTTTAGCAATAAAAATTAGCCTCTGTCCTTTCTCAGGCTCTAGACCCTCTGTGTACACAATTTCATTCAAATCGATTCATACAACCTTTTTTTTTTTTCGTCAGGAAATGCATGAAATTTCATACCCACTGGCCCGGAGACCACTGGAACCAGTAGGTTATGAGAGGCTCTCCCTGCCAGATGGGCAGGGCCTACTCACTAAAATCTGACGGTGTCCTCCCGAAGTCTTTGGGACGGATCTGCGAGTTCTTGTCCGAGCTAGACGGCCTAGACATTCTTTCGCGGCTCCGCCCCAGACTGTGGCTCGCTCTGTTTGAGCAAGCGACGACTGGCTTCAGGGGAGTAGTACCTCCCCTGGTCTTCGCTAACGGTGCGCGTGAACACATTCGCGCGCCGCCGCCGCGGATCCTCCTTTAGCGGCCACCAAACACCCTCGTGTCTAGTGGCCGAGGACCCTTAAGAAGGGGCATGGATATGGTAGTGTCTCCTGCGGTGTCCTGGACGTCGGCGACGGTTCAGTGGAGCATCAGGCGAGGCCTCTCGCTCCCTCTCCGCCGCTTCTTCTGCGACATGACCTCCTCGCAGAAGTGGAGCACCACATGCCATGCATCTGGGCTCTCTAGCATACGAGGCAGGATGGCCCGTAAAGAGAGATTTTGTCCTACCTGTTCCACGAGGATTTCGCGCTCTGCCACCCAAGACTGGCACACTTCGTGTGTGTGCTGCGCGAAATCCTCGATGCCTTCTCGACAATGCCAGCAATTGGCACTTTGCTCCCGTCCTATATCCGAAAATAGTCTAAATAGTCGCCGAAACAGCCGTGGCCATTTAGTATTTGGGTCGCGCTATAGGAGAGATGACCGTGTCGGTTCATACAACCTTTCATCACCCTTTTCAACCCCTTACAACCCCTTTTTAGAAATAAAAAGTAGCCCATGTCCTTTCTCAGGCTTTAGACTATCTGTGTACCTTTCATTCAAATCGGTTCATACAACCTTCCATCCCCCTTTTCAACCCCTTAAAATCCCTTTTTAGCAATAATAAGTAGCCTCTATCCTTTCTTAAGTTCTAAACTATCTGTATACCAAATTTCATGAAAATCGGTTCATACAACATTTCATCCCCATTTGCAACCCCTTAAAACCCCTTTTTTGCAATAAAAAGTAGCTTATGTACCCTTCTCAGGCTGTAGACTATCTGTGTACCAAATTTCATTCAAATCGGTTCAGTAGTTTTGACGTGAAAGCGAATACATACTTTCATACAACCTTTAACCCCTAACAACCCTTTTTTTTGCAATAAAAAGTAGCCTATGTCCCTTCTCAGGCAGTAGACTATCTGTGTACCAAATTTCATTCAAATCGGTTCAGTAGTTTTGACGTGAAAGAGACAGACAGACAGACAGAGTTACTTTCCCATTTATAATATTAAACAAAAAAGCGTCAAAAGTGGATATATTTATTATAATTTAAGTATGTTTAAAATATTACTGTTTTTATTTTATCCGGATATACCTCTTAGTTTAAAAATTATTACGCTTTCTTTGCAATAAGTAATCGGAAGAAAAAAAATTATATAAAAAATTAGAAAAAAATCTCAAAAAAATTTTGACCTCTTTTTTGTCGATAAAAATAGGTCTAGTTTCATCTATTTTCATATGTGCACTTTATCGTGACTCACACTGTATTTAAGTATAAAATTCTTTGTATTAAGTATGTAAAAATTTAGTTCGAGTTTTCTTTTTCGTAGTAATTGGCAAGCAGAACGAACGGGATTTACCTATTTAGTATCCTAATTCCTAAGTGGTTTCCAGTTTTAATACACTTATGATAATAATATCTAAGTACTGTAAAACTGGAGAACATTTATTTTAGTCAAAGTTAACAATTAAAATATTCGTTAAAAATTTAAATTCGTTTTTTTATGACGATTCATTAGAAAAGAGGCGCTTCATAGGTTCCGCACACAGGCGCTGCCGGCGGTCGGCGCGGCCCTGTTGCAGTGTCAACGGATGTTCTATTCTAAGAATACTAGCTTAAAGGACGTGCTTCGAAGAAAATTTAAAATTAGATTCGTTTTATTTTAAAATCTGATTTAAGTTTCAATAAGTTATGATTGCAGTTGAATTGTACTAACTAGTCGTCCAAGATAAATTCACTAATAAAACGTAAAATTTTTAAAAAAACTTATACTTAAAATATTGAGTCTCTAAATAACTCTCTTTGATGTAGGTACTTGTAGAGAAGTTCAACTGCTTTAATAAATACTTATTAAACTAGTACCAAGATAAGAACGTTAAGCATGGTGTAACTAAAACTATACTGTTCTTACTACTATTAAAAGCGTTCTAGCTACGAGTAAGTACCTTAACTGGCACTTGGCTTTTGTGTAAACATGCTATAAGCGGATAAGCTCCTAGTTATTACAAGCTAAGCTCTAGTAAAACTTGTATTTAACTCAAAGTAGTAGAAACACTTCAGATTTGTTGACTCAACGACATGTTTCTAATGCAGTCATAGGTACAGTCACGGAATGAAAAGGTTCGTCAGTTTTCAAATTGATTCCTTCAACGAATCACGAGCACATAATATTACCTTTTGAAACTATGTTACAGAATAATCTCGAGTTAGAGAAAATAATCTTTAACGTTGTTTGACGATTTAACTTGTCAAGAAGATTATTATGATTGATAAACTAAAACCTTCTTGTTGGTTCAACCTGCCATTAACTATTAAATAAAAAAAACTACATTTTGTAACATTGCACTGATGGGATAGAAAAATAAACAAGCAAAACCTTATTCGTTAGCAAACGTCATATTTATTTAAATGTTAGCAGCATTGTTTCTTGCACGGTTATGTTGGCAGGATTGACTCTTACAGTACCTAGTGCAAGCGAAAACCGACACTAAGGTGACGAACCTTTTCATTCCGCGACTGTACATACACATAAAACCCGCCGACTCGCCGATTTGATGACTTTTGTGTCGGCGACTTTACATACCGTTCAAAAGTAAAAATCTTTGTTGGCGGCACGAAATCAGCAACTTTTTTGGCAGTTACTATTACCCAATGCAACAGTCACTATGACAATCGCGTGTAGAAAGATGACGTTGTTGTCATTGTTGTAATTTGCAAATTATCGCTAACATTTTGCTACTTACAAGTCACCGAGAGACACGCGCGGGTAAAAGCCGCCGACACCAAGCCGCCGGGCTATCGGCGGCCTTGGTGTATAGAATCCTTAACAGGAACTAAAAACGTCAACACAAGCGACGGGATAATCGGCTAATCGCCCGTACTCGAATTCGGAACTGCCACAAAAATTCGACTTAAATTTTTTAATACTACAAAGTTGAGCGAGGTAAGGGGATCCACTCCGGAAATCTTCTTAGCGTAAGAAGCTTACAGGAAGTCTTCGGCGATCGAACGCGGTTCTCTGAAT
Organism: Ostrinia nubilalis; assembly: GCF_963855985.1. Lineage (NCBI taxonomy): Eukaryota > Metazoa > Arthropoda > Insecta > Lepidoptera > Crambidae > Ostrinia > Ostrinia nubilalis. The sequence goes on from NC_087101.1 coordinate 3,171,471, forward strand.
TTGAATTCGAATTATGTGAATGTTTAATCCGTCGCCGAACTGTTTCCGGTTTTGGTGTTTTGGCCTTCGAGTAGAAAGGAGATGGCTTACACGTGTCAACTAGCGAAAAATAAGTATAACCACATCCAGTGGCTATGCACTGTGTTTAGGTACTTATTATAAATTGCTAATCGTTCGTTCGTTCGTTTCAGCCAACTGACGTCCACTGCTGGACGTCATTAAAGGCCTCCCCCAAGGATTTCCGGATTTCCATAACGACCTGCTCTGCCCGCATCCAGGTACTTCCTGCGACCTTCACCAGATCGTCTGTGCACCTAGTATGAGGCATGTCCACGCTAAGTTTTTTTTATACACAACGAGGAAGCTCTTGGCCTGTATCTCACCTGATGGTAAGTGATGTTCAGGCCCGAAGGTAGAAGCGAGCTTTGTGTTCAAGTTGCAAATATTAAGTGCACTAAACAAACATGCTATAACTGTCTTAAAAAATAAAAATTTAACCTTGGACCCGCTACATACATACCTACGCCAGTGTCAACATACAACCTTTACCCACACATTCATGGAAGCAGAGTATATATTTCAATGTTTTATTAAAAACAACTAAACGGCACTTCCCAAGCCGGCATTATGTCACCGTCAAAAGGGGATATTAAAAATAAAATACCTCCTTGGATCTTATAAAGGGGGATTTGCAAAACTTCAAAAGGTCCCCAAGTACGACTATCTGCGAAAAGATCATTGTGAGTGTTTTCCGCAAACAATATGGGGTTTCGTCAATATTTTTATTACGATACCTTGAAAGGTGAAAATTTAGTGTATTTTGATGAGTTTTAGTGCCTTTACAGTAGTTAAAAGGTTAGGATTTCTTCACCCAGAGCATCAATTTCCAGGAACCATAATCATAAGTAGGTATAACTTTTAAAAAAAAATTCAAATTCACAAAAATTACCGCCGTTAAAGTTAATGCTTTTAACCGGGGAATTGACATAGCTCCCAGAGACACCGAAACCCACACGGGCGGGGCTGCGGCGGCACCCTACTAAATATTCAGAGATGTCAAAGCAATCTGATCATTATCGTGAGGTTGGCTTTATGTTCACTCGGAACCCCTCGTTACATGTTTGTCCACTTTTATTAATATTTCAATACTAGCTGTGCCCGCGACATCGTCCGCGTGGTATAGTTACTTTGGGCTAGTGATGATAATTGTAGCCTATAGTCTTCATCGATAAATGGGGTATCTAACACTGAAATAATTTTTCAAATCGGACCAGTAGTTCCTGAGATTGGCACGTCAATTATAGACCAAACAAACTCTTAAGCTTTATAATATTAGTGAGTATAGATACCTAGAATTATACTTTAGCTTTGAATTAGGTCAGACAAAAAAGTTCATTTAACTATTTTTCTTCTGTTAATAACAAGCTGTCCTCGAAATTAGGCATGTATTAGTTCCAACAAAATACATTCCGTTGAGATCTATTTGGGTAAAAAATTTTTGGGTCCTGTGTCAACATACATATAAATAAGATTTGGTAAATAGACCTACTCGTAAAATCATTGAGACTGAAAGTAAATAAATACAAGCGTGAACCAATAAGTTCAAAGACGGTAATAAACCAGTAGTCTGATAAAACTATTACCAAAATAGTATTAAAAGCCTAGAAGATTAGAAGGCAGATTGTTGCGGAACCAAACAAATTAGGAACGTCTAATTTATTCGCACCTTGACAGAAATCTATGTTCTGCTGAACGCTGCCATCATTAGTGTGCCGTCTCGCTACGGCGAATTTGGAGGGATTACGCTGGGACAATTTGTTCGGTTATAATCAGAATTTGATGTATCGTTTTGTAACCTGTGATTCACAGGATTCTGTGAAGGCTAAAGTTACCCCAGAGGAGATATTAGGAGATTTTTAATTGCTATGAAATTAATAAGTGTTTGTAATCGATGTCCCTCCAGTGTCAAGCAAATGACAGATGTAAGTACCTAACATAACATAAAATAAATATGCTTGTATCTACTACACTGAGACAGGTCTATCTTTTCACTGATACTAGTTTTATAAAGATCCTATTAACGTTATAAGTAAAAGAAGTAGAGACAAGTAGTACAGAGAAAACTGGAGCAAATGACGTATTGTCAAACGATCAAATCAAGTCAGATCATCGGGAAGGTTGACAAACGTAAAATCGATAGATATCGAAGAGATGACGATGATTAGAATAGAATGGGTATTTTCCATTGACAACAGAATAGCTCAAGGTTTTGATTAATGGACAATCCGTTATTGGACAATGATTTATGTTCACTCTATTTTGAAAAACGTTTTAACTTTACATGGTTAGATAGTTATCAACATGTGAACCAAATGTTGTCTTTAATGCAGTTTGATTGGATATTTTCGGGATAAGCTTGCTTCAACCTTTGGCTCAAAGTTGAAGTTCCATTTGAAACTTACTTACCTATTTGCTAGGTATCTGTTATTCATTCGAAAAGTCACAAATCGCCATTGACTTGATAGCGATTACCAAGGGTGTAAGTCAAATGCTCAAAGTTCATCACGGGTCGCTTTTGCGTGATATTACTTAAACCTACGCAGACGAAGCTACGGGGATTTTAGTAATGAGAACTTTTAAAACATTAGAAACAATTGAATTTGCCCTTAAAAGAGAGCCTAAAGTGTATTCACCGGTGTAAGTAGATTACGCGAGCGTTTTCCCCAAACAACGAGCGCGTTCAAAAAACGTTCGTAAGTAGGCACATTAGTGTGAGGTCTGGCTACGGCGAATTTTATATGCATTTTGGTACGTTGATTTGAAAGACAAAGAAGAAGAAAGAAGTTGTAGTTATACAGAGTGGAAACGCTAAATTATCTCTCTTGATTATTTATTATTACTAAACTATAAAGATATCGACAAACTATTGACTGATCTTGAAAGTGCTCCACGAGCTCTATCAAAAGGTATCAATAATAAATAGGTTACAGAATAAACTGGATCCATCCAATAGATAAATGTTTCCAGCCTCCGTATGTCTACGAATATTGAAACAAAATAAATAATGACAATCGTCGATAAACACTTCAACGTTTCTTTCAAAAAGAGGATAACTCATTACGAATTAATTACTCCAAGTTTCAACTCTCAAATAAAGTGCAACAATACTTTTTTAAAAGAAATCCATCCAAAAATGCTGAATCCGGCCCCAAATTCTTGCTTTGTCACGACAAAGGGCCGAAGGTGCAAGCTGGAAAATGCCGAATTTTTCCAAAGACTCTAGCCGGAAAATTAAGCGACTTCACCTTTGTTCCTTTTGCTCGACACTACACTTTGTCCAATACAAAGTCCTACAAAATAGCGCTGCTATCGCGTTCGCTATTTGAAATTGAACCTTAATATTTAATACATAAAGCAGATGAAGGTTTAGTTCAATCGAATTCCGCAACAGTATGAATTTGGAACGGTAGATATAGCTTTCATGGAAGATTTTCCGTGCTTATGCCAACGGATTAATGGGGATTTAAAATGAAAGAGATTCTTTCATGGTGTATTTTATTTTTAGTTTGTTCACTGAAGTTAAGCATACTTCTTATTTACAGTGAGTTATTTCCAAGGATGGAATAAACTGGATGCAAATGGCCGTGGACAGAAATCGGTGGAAGGTTGAAGAGGAGGCCTATGTTCGATGGACATAATATTTCGAAGATAATTGAACTGAAGAATGAAAATGAAATGCTTAAGTAAGTATATAATGGTAAAGTACGCCTTGACGACCTCACTGTGTTAGGTAATTTTGTCTCGTACTATGTTTTCCTACCAATTTTTATATTTTCAGAGTCCGTTAAAATTAATGCTCGTTGATACGATCATCGACAAGACAAAGAATTCATAGTTGTCTTAAATCGTCCAATACAAATTATTTTGAAATTCGTTTAGTTATTTTTGGGAGTATTGTACCTAGTTTTGGAATGTATGAAATAGGGTAAATAGAATAAACATTTTAAGCATGGAATTTTGGAGTTTAGTATTCTCAAGTAATTTAGTTATAATAACATTTGAAATCGCTGCTTCTTCTCAGCACTGGCCCATTTATTGTCCCGAAGCAGTGGTAGAGTTAATATTGGGACGTGTAAAAGTGCTTTTTAAAAGCCTATTTGCAAAAATAAATGAGTTTTTTATGAGTTTTATTAAACTTTTCGAGCTGTCAGTCAGTCCAAAATAGATAATAATGATACTCAAATTGATATACCGTGCTTACAACATAAAATACTACGTTCAAGCCTCCTAAGGCGACGCGAACGCTTCGCATTCCGGAATTTGCAGCTCTTTGTTTCCTGTATTTGAATTACGCGCACCGGCATGTTACAAGTATTTACAATAAACAAGCGTTCGATGTTTTGAATACTGTCTTCTCTCTCACGCAAAGCGAGTTGCCACCATGAGCGACGGTGATAGGTAAGTCCGAAAGTATACAGGGTGACAGGGAATTACGCGCACCGGCATGTTAGATACAAGTATTTACAATAAACAAGCGTTCGATGCGTACCGACGGCTTACTCCAAAAAACTTCTGAAGCTTCGAAAGTTGCCATCCCTCTCACGCAAAGCGAAATACCAGCATGAGCGACGGTGACAGATAAGTCTGAAAGTATACAGGGTGACAGGGAAACCTATTCCTTGAATGGGGCTGTATTTGAATTACGCGCACCGGCATGTTACAAGTATGTATTTACAATAAACAAGCGTTCGATGCGTACCGACGGCTTACTCTGAAAAACTTCTGAAGTTTCGAATGTTGTCATTCCGCTCACGCAAAGCTAGATGCTACCATGAGCGACGGTGACAGATAAGTCCGAAAGTATACAAGGTGACAGGGAAACTCGACCTATTCCTTGATAGGGGTTATACAGATACTAGAGGTCTTTAGCAATAAATTAAGTCCAGTGAATCAGTGGTCTTAACTGGAGGTTACAGAGTTGTGACAGTTGTTTGATTTTTAGAAAATTTTAATTATGGACAAACTACCCCAATTAAACAATAAACTTTCAAAAAGCTGAAAAATTATTGCTTATTAAAAAAAACGCTTGCCAAAAACTTACATAATCTCAGACTTATATTTAAGGTGTTTAGTTCTTCTTCTTATCGCGTCGACAACAAACCAAAGTGTCAGCAAAAACTCCGCTACACAGTGGCGTTGTGAATTTATATAGATTTTTTTATTTTTCACTGGACTTCATTTGTTGTTATGATGTTTAGTATAACCCCTTTCAATGAATAGGTCGAGTTTCCCTGTCACCCTGTATAAACAAGCGTTCGACGTGTAATCGCGTGCCGTTCGCGATGCGTATGCGTGGCGCTTTATCGCGGAATGGCGCAGGAACCGGCCCGCTCTATAAACACTATGGTTTACTGCATTGAATGGCTGCCGTGGAATTCTGTACGCAAGTTTGCGTATGTAATATAAGTTTTGATACGAAATAATGTCAGAATGTCGAAATAATGTCAGTTGAACATACAGTCGTTTGTATCTATAAAAGCGAAAGGTCACTAATTGACTGACTCACTCATAACGAAATCTCAGAAACTACAAGTGCTAGGAGTCTCAAATTTTGCATGGGGGTTCCTTTTAGAACGTAGGTGCTCACTGAGAACGGATTTTAGAAAACTCCACCACTAAGGGGGTAAAACGGGATCCACGCGTACGAAGTCACGAGCGACCGCTAGTTCTCAATAATGAGATTGGGACACAAAACACTTAAAAATGTAACAATGTATTTACCCCCCCTGACCTTTCAAATCGGTTGCACGAGTCATGTCAGTCGTTTGTAATTCTAATCCTTTAATTATTTACTTATCAGACTTTTTTTATTTGACCGCACCTTTCACATGAATGAAAAAATCCATTATCTAAGACATTTTTTAAATGAAAAATTCGATGAATGACTGGAGTCGAACCCATAACGTTTCTCTTGCTAAGATGATTTCCCATTCGATAATCCAAATTATTTTATAGGTGTAATCTACCCTTAAATAAGGGTTGTTTGCAGATCCGACAGAAGTTATGGAAAATAATAAAAGCAAAATAGCTAATCCAATATAATTACAAGGTAAGAATTTCAATGTCAAGTGAAAAAATCGCGTGGGTTTAAGTAGGGTAGGTATATTGTTTTAAATTTTGATAAGTCATGCTTTAAAACTATCGTCTTTTATTATTTTGTTTTATTCTGAACGAAGGTAATTTCTATTTTGAACCATAATTTAAATTAACCAAAATGTAGAGCACTGTCATAGTGCATAGCATTAAGCAAACGGCTAATTACCCTAAAGCTGGGTTGCACCATCTCACTTTAACGTTAACAAACGTCAAAAATCTGTCAAACTCCATACAAAAACACCGGTTATCGTTATAGTTACCGTTAAAGTGGGTGGTGCAACTTAGCCTTAGTCTAATTATAAACTCTAATCAACTTAGACGTTGCGTCAGTAATTAAGAAAATTAGAGCCCAATTAACATAATTTAGAACATAACAAACAAAGCAAGAACTGAATATGCAATTATGTTTATGAAATGAAAAATTTGACTACGACGAATTTAATTGAATAATTTTGTTAGTTAAATAAATAATAAAAATAATAAAACGCAAGGCGTTCTTTTGATGAAAATATAACAGGGGCGTTTGTTGTTTAAATCTTTGGGGGAAGTTTTGTCCAGTAGTGGACGGTATATGGTTGAAATGAAGAAAATAATAGTAAAGTAAATTAAAAGCGCAGGACCGTTCATTATGGAAAACTTTGGGGGAGGCCTTTGTCCAGCACTGGACGTCATTTGGCTGAAACGAACGAACGAATGAAATGAAAAGGTTACTTATTATAAATTAGTCTTTAACTTATTCACAAGTAGAACTTCACCTCAAAGATGTTATAAAAACACAAATAGCGTCCAAGTGTCCAAAAAATACTTATATTTTTCATCATGTAGGCCTGAAGGTTACAAATCCCAATATATCTTAACCACAGCTTCGGGTCAACATGTTGTCCTGTGTATGCACATATAATGTTGTGTGTATATTCCATTCAACTTATACAATTTACATGTTCAGAAACCGAATTCGCCCGAAAGGTTATGAACGCCACCTACGTCGTCTCAAACAATCTTACTAGGCATGGACATGACTGCTACTTTTCATTCCTGAATTTTTGTCATGTGATATTTCAGAGGCAATGATTTTATTTCGCAGTGATCAAATGTCACACACTTGCTATTGTATGCTTTCTTGTAGAAGTGAATGATTGCTAATTTGCTGTATACTTTTATGAAAAGTCACTATTATTTGTAGTTGTCGTCTTTTTTTTACACGCACTAGTACTCTTATATTATTCCTTCTCGCACTCAGAACTTCTCTCGTCGTATGAAATGAGAATGATCTGCAATTTTAGTATGAATTATAGCAGTCGATATTTAAGAAAAGTAACAGGTGTGAAAAATGAAAATCATAATGATTTTTCACTCCCTATTCACGAAATGTCTCAGCCGAACGTAAACCTAACATGTTTCAACGCCGAATAACTTTCCAACCGGGCCTAAGGCAACATTCTAAAGCGTGCTAAGTAAATAAAATGTACAAAAAGTACCGCGTCCGTTCGTGCCAATGAGACATTAAGGGTTAACGCGTTTAGCTCGCCTTATTTCGCCGGGTAAAAACATTAAATGAAAATGTTACTGCAGACGAGAGGGCGTGGACGTAATAAATTCCTTTACGGCGTACAAGCGGCGGCAGTGCCCTTAACAGTGGCAGTTTTGAAACCGAATTAGTGTATTGTTAAGCTTTTATGTCTCCATTCAAGCGGATTGCTTGCGAATTTTCATAATTTACGGTAATTATGTGATTATATTAATTAGCTTTTTATTTGAGATGGGTCGACTAGTCGAGAAAGCCGACTATTCGGCATCATTTGTAGTCGGCCGACTAGTGACGACTATTCGGAAAAATATGCCGATTATAATCGGCGCATTACATAATTAAATATCTGAATGAAATAAAACTCATAATCACCAAGATTGTTATGAGGTGGACTAAGGGCGTTTATCTGCAAAAAATCAGTAAAAAGTGGTTTCACCTGATTTAAAATTTTGGCATTCAGTCTAAATTCATACAAAGTTAAGATTAGTTAAAATTACTAGGAAATCATCAAAAATGTAAAAAGTTTTTATACTTAGCTGGTTTTGCATACTTAAGTAGCAGTCCAGTATTATTTCATAAATAAAAATACTCGAAGATACTCGATTAGGTATCGATAAGTATTGTAAAATGGAGTCAAATCACTAAAGCGTGCGCACGCGACTCTTCTGACGTCACGTCTAGAATTGACATCTGTCATGGTAGCCATGTTAACCGTTTCAATTTTAATCTGTGTGGGCACCAGTCTTGTGAGCTTCTTCTTTCTTTCTCTATTTAATTTTCAAGACAGTGGATCCGATCTTTGCAGGTGGAGTTTTAATCGTGGTTTCATTTAAGAAGGTGAATTAAAGAGAGTTGTAGAATGTTCACTTGGAAATATATCCCCGGTTTATTTTGTTTGCAATAAGATTTTAACTTTTCCTCTGTCGTAATTTTCTTCGTCGGATATTCCATGAAGGTAAGCTATGTATTCTTAGAAATTAGTATGATTTGATAACATGCGACTATTTCAAGTCATAATGTTGTCATTAAAATTATTGTGGTTGGTGAGATTATAATCTATGATGGCATTTTGTAACATATTTGTGGCTTATTAAGTAAATATGAAAATTAAACGCTTGCATGTTGTAGCATGTGTAACAGAGAGTTCTAAGAATAAGCTAATTAATGTTATGACCAGAAATAGTTTCCAGCTGTGTGTTATGATCAAATAAATACAATCCAATTCTTAGTAACAACTAGGTATTACTTGTTCCTGTTATTGCAGATTTATAGCATTACTAGACATTATTAATTGGACTAAACATACAAACAATAGATAACCATATCAGTCTTTAAAAGAACATAATATCATTGTACAAAGTTGTTTGCATCTTTATATCAAACAATAGGTACTATGTAGTAACTTGTTATAATTGGCTCATAAAACACAAGCAAGCAAAGAAAGAGGATAATCTCGTAATTGTACTTTCTCACCGAATTTCGTGCGTAAAATTTTCATGTAACGAAAGATTTCGCCCCAAATATTAATTTCTCGGGTTTACCGTTTACCGATTTTAATAAAGCTGGTAATAAAGGATTTTTTATTAAAATACCTCCAAGGACTACTAAAGGACAGAGTGAGATAGACGTGTTTGCTCTGTCAAATCGCCCGAGGGATTTATTATTAGGACGGTTATTTGATTTGCAGAAACGAGTTTAAATGAATAAAAGGTTTGGTAATTTCATCAACTTTTTCTACGGTTTCAAGGTTTATTTCGTCACAGAAGGATTTGTTGGTAAGTTAGGTTCATATTACAAAACAATGCCAAAACTCGTTAACTCAAGCGTAGATTAATGCTATTGATAAGTTGAATATTTAGACCAATCTCAGGAATTTGTATTAAATTTCAGCATCGTCTCGTTTCACGGACCTAAGCCTTTGATCCTACAAGACTTTGCGATTCAAATACCTGTACTATATTCTACATTAATGCCTGTAATTTGTTGACAATATTGTAATAGTGACTGAGTTTCTTGCGCTGCTTCTTCTCAGCACTGGCCCATTTATTGTCCTGAAGCAGTGGTAGGGTTAATGCTGGGACGTGTAAAAGTGCGTTTTAAAAGCCTACTTGCATAAATGAATAAGTTTTATGAGTTAGGTAGTTAGATCAATCACAAGTTCATGGACTTCAAAATTATATCGTTTCAGAAAAAATAGAATCCCAATGTGTAAATTTTTTAACTCCACTAAAGAGCAGAAAAAGTGGTTTGTAGCACATAGATTGTGGGTTTCCGATACACCCTAGATCCTCGTTACTGTGTCTAGTGGTTACAGTTACCTACATCTCGCTGGTACTCGTATCTAGCTTTGAACGTATCGAAATGGAATTGTAAATTTCACATGAACGACTAGACTTATATGATTTTCCTTGTTATTTGAAAATGAAAAAAATTGAGTTTTTTAAATTTAAATGATATAAAAATAAAAAACACGTTAAAATATAAAGGATTCGAACACTATACTCGTATTAGGAACCATAATAATTTATTTGATTGAGTGAAGTGATAAGGTTTGTATTTTTCTTTGTAAGTAAGTAAATAAGTATTGATGTGGTATTGAGTTACCCAAAACCTTATAAGTAAATTGTAAATTCTATATCTGTATATCTATTTTCACATTATTGCTACAATAACGAAAAATATGTCTCTCTGGTAGATTATTGGTTTTCAACAACATGAATCCTCAAAAGGAATGATTTATTAAGTTTACTAGCGGCCGCCCGCGACTTCGTACGCGTGGATCCCGTTTTACCCCCTTCATCTATCTTACGCGGTTTAGATTTTTTCATACAAATGTTTTTCCCGCTAACTCCCGTTCCCGTGGGAATTTTGCAATATCCTGTTGTAACTAAGCTTTAAGTTTACTAAGGTACCTGCATGCCTTTCAAGCGTCTAACTTAAGCGGTTAAAATTTTTCATACAAAAGGATTTTCCCGCTAATTTCCGTTCCCGTAGTGCCTACGTTTAGCCGTTTAGGCTTTGCGTTGATATGTCAGTCAGTCAGTTTCTTTTCCTAAAATTTCCCTTCACTACTCTGCTCCTAAGTATACTATAACCTGCCCAAGAGTATGAAGAATAATTGTACCAAGTTTCGTTTAAATCCGTCGAGTAGTTTTTGTTTCTACAAGGAACATACAGACAGACAGACAGACAAAAATTTTACTGATTGCATTTTTGGCATCAGTATCGATCCTGATAGTTATTTTGAAAATATATTTCATGTACAGAATTGACCTCTCTACAGATTTATTATAAGTATAGAAGACAGATTTCGCAGAAATTCAAATATATCTTATAACGAGTAAATAACATGCATTAAAATGATAATATTTCGGAGTAATGTAATTTAGTTGCTAACAAGTATAAAGTTTCTCAACTACGCAGCTTTAGGTTTAGATTTTCGATAAAAAGTCCCGCTTTTATTATTAGTTTAGGACTTTCCACGAACATTTTAGGCTTAGTAACTATTAAAGTTAAATAGGTATATTATTATTTGAATTTATAATTTCTAGCCAATAACTAATAATAATAATAGCTAATTCATAGCGTTTTCATAAACTATTAAAATAAAAAAGTTTCTACCTAATTTTAACTCGCTCCATTAGACAACACACTTAATTATGCTTTAAACTTAAACGTATGTAAATAAGAAAACATAAATCCTATGAATTCATGACTTATTTATTATTTGTAGTGAAATAAAATCTTTTTGCGTGCGCACTTTAGTTCGTTTGCATACTAAACGTCTACCCATTTTTTCATTCTGTCTGCCATAATGTAGTGAAATTCAGTAAGAAAACAGCGACTATTTATTCCCATCTCTGGTTACCACCGTTGCAACTTATGAAGCCAGGATCTATTGCTTGACGACCAATAAAAACCGAGGGAAAGTTGAACTGTCGTTGGACCCGCAATTTATCAAAAGAATTATAATGCGAACAGCTAAAGACTGGATTTCGCTAGGTGTCTTTCCTAAATTCTATAATCCGGGCCTCTTAAGGGCGAGAGTGAAGAGGTATTTACTGGATAGTTACGTACCACCCTAGACTAGGTAATTAGATACGCTTCATCATCATCATCATTTCAGCCACAGGACGTCCACTGCTGAACATAGGCCTCCCACAATGATTCCACATCGCACGGTTGGTAGTGGCCTGCATCCAGCGCCTTCTTGATACCTTTATCAGGTGTTTCTGCATAAAATAAATAATCTGTATACGTTGCAGATGTAGTGAGACCACTCGGTTCACCTCCATTATTCGTCTTCGTGGCGCAGAAAAAACTTCATTTGAATAACATAATGCAATTTGTATTCGCACTTTACGGTTATAATTGTCGCGATTGTAATATTTATTGCTCAAGCTTATGCAGGTCACTCAAATCGTGTTAAACTTTATAAGTTCGGTTGTTTGTTCGATTGATGTATTATAACAAATTTTTATAAAGGATGTTCTATTTTAAGAGCAATGTACTTAGGTACCAACCAACATTTTTTTGACATGGACTAAAATATTTTCTCACTAACCATCGATTCCACAAAAACTAGATGGCGTTATAATACTGAATCTTAATGGCTAGCTTTTGTTGATGTTTTTTTCTACGAATTTCAATTAAAGACTGGTTAAGGAGGACGGCACATCAAACTTAACGCCGTGGTATCTTATGTAATGGTAATGACAATAGGTGCTATATTATAATCATAGTTCAACCACCAACTGACAATGATATGAATAAACAAACATTTTCGCATTCGCAATATTAGCATAAACCATGTCCCCTCGCCTGACAGAACTCTAAACATTTCACACGATATTGAACACCTTGCGTTGACATTTTCATTTTCATTTCTCTGAAAGAAAAGTGTTGCGAATAGCGACTAACGCCCGTATTCACAAACATTACTATGAGGTCTCACAGTGCGCGTGGACGCACAGGGTGACACACGATCAAATCACATAGCTCTATTCTATTGACAATAGTGATTGAATTTCTTGCCCATTTATTGTCCCAAAGCAATGGTGGGTAATACTGGGACGTGTAAAAGTGCTTTTTAAAAGCCTATTTGCAAAAATAAATTAGTTTTATTCAACGCTATGCGTTCGATTTGCTGCTTCACTTAAGCAAGCATCGTTTGTGAATACGGGCGTGAAAGTCACACTGTATATTCACGGTGAGCTTTTTAAGCTTATAATCCGCTGCAGCGCTGCAGTTAATGCAGCTTTAATAATGAAGCTGTTTATTCGGTTCGTGTAATTGTGCTTTTTAAGGCTTTTTATCAGTTTTAAATGAGGCTCGGTGGAGTCGAGTTCACTCCATAAAACGGTTGAACAATGATACTGTTTTGGTTATTTGCTATACATATTTTGTCTATGATTGCTGCATATTAATAACAAAGCTAGATATGATTATCAGCTTAGGCGGGAAATATTTTTATTTTAACCAGCATTTTTTGCATATCATTTTTGTTGCGAAATTGCATCCATTGAGACAGTAACTGAACTTGACCTTTAATTCTATCAAATTATCTACTGTTAATTTTATACGATTTACTCGGTAGGCTCTACCTCATCATCATTTCAGCAATAAGAGGTCCACAATTGAACATAGGCCTACGCCAAAGTAACTCTACTATTTTGCATATTCATTTCACTACACGCATAATACATAAGCTAGTTATTCTGTAAAACCGCGCAAAAATCTAAAGCTGCTCGAACAAGCCTTCACTTACTTCCTTAGTAACGCGTACTACACTTATTTGGCCCGCCATCGTCTAATTTGCTCAGACAACCGTTCAGAGAGCCTTACAAGTCCGCGTGTATCCGTGATGGGCGACCATAAGCTCTCTAAAAGCTAACTGGAAAGTGTTATTTTTGTATCCGTAGCTTTAAAAACAACGGTTACGGTCATGATATTGGTACGTATATTTAGCTGCTGAAATGAGTTTTATAGAATTGTATTAAGTATTGAGTATTTAATCTTAAAATGGGAATACAAAAAAATATCTGTCAAAAACTTCAAAAGGCATTGCGCATAGAAAAGTCTAGGTACTCAAGTAGATTGTCTATCACGAATTTAACAAAACGTCAACTACATACAAATGTCGTGCCAATGCGAGGTTTAGACTAGCATTAAAACTTGCAGAAGTCCGCAACAAGACCTCATCACTGTGTAAATCTTGCAGAAGTTGGCTCATAGTTATTTTTTTTGGTAAACAGCTTGCGGAAGTCAACTTCTGCAAGTTTTATTGCTATTCTAAACCTCACTTATTTACAAATTATAAACTAGGATTGATTATAATAATGGTGTAATTTATCATGCCGCTACTCGTAAAATACAATTATTATTAATGCGAAAGTGAAACAATATGACAAAGGAACGTAAGAATTGTGACAATGGGGTACATAATAAACGCTTATTGTCGACAAATATACGGCGCTGTATCTTGAATGAAGCAATCGTCTAATGGTGTTCGTATAAAATTCGATGATGGCTTTTGAATATACATAATTACGAGTTTGAATATACATAGGTAATAAAATTAAATATCTACTTTTGACGCCGGCGAAAAGTAACAAGTAAGGGCTTCCCCATGACCGTCCAGTTTTGCGGGATCCAAATTGGAACGCATCGGTTTTTTTTTGCACCGTAAACGGGATGTTCGTGTGGATGTTATTATGAAAACAGGTAAACGGGATCCTGTAAAAACAGTTCCTGCAAGTTGCTGCAAAAAACAGGGATGTCTCCATGAGAATGAACCCAACTAAGGAGAAATTACATCATTCACCGACTTAGGTAACATATCTGTCACTTTTGATAATTACTGTCACTTCTTACCACCACGACCGCTCTGCCAAGAGCGTAACGAATAAGAAGTCACTTCTTAATCATTTTGCGGACAGTTAAGACATTGTGAGACCCAAGAAAAAATCTCGGCACATTGTTCGGAGGCTGCTCTAGAATTGGGTTTGATGTATTAGCCCCAATGAAACGTTATTAAAACAGTTTACGACCGTTGTAAAACGTTTCACGTTTCATGGAAGGTGGCACGATATCTTAATTTCGTTACAAAAGGTTGGAGCTGTATGGTTTGTGAATAATTAAAGTCATGTTCTTGTTCAAATTTTCACGTCACAATTCTCCATTTTTTTTCAAGCAGACATTTTATTACTAACTTGGTTTTTTATGGACCTCTGGTAACTCTGATGTGTGTGTCCCTGTTATGTGTTACTATAGGGGTCACTTAAAAATTAGGGATTGATGGTGAAAACGGGCATACGTAACCTATCACTCCACCTACACTACGCTTAGTGAGTCTCGTATAACATCATCACACTATTCACCTGTTCCTCCAGGGATTCGAACCGATGATCTCACCTAAGAGAATCCAAACTCTTCAAACACGAAGGAGTTACCACTTAATGTTTAAAATACCTGACAAACTTCTGACGAGAACGATCCCTTACCTCGGCTTGCTACTATAATTTTAATCATCATCATCATCATCATCATCATCATCATCATCATCATCATCATCATCATCATCATCATCATCATCATCATCTGCCTTTTAGCACCATTTTACCCAGTCGTCGGCTTGCCACTTCTAGCCTCTGCCGAAAGTCGTCACTTCGCCTAGCTGGAAAGCGTCTTTGTTCCTTCCTTTGAGGAATCAAACCCAGGAACTCTTGTAGCGTAAGAGAGTGTAAACCCTCAAGAGATATTCTTCTCACTCATTGTGTGAAAATTCTCACAAACTTCTGACGAGAACGATCCCTTACCTTGGATTGCGAATACAATTTTAAAATCAACTTGGTCGCGAGTAACGATTTATTCTCAAGATTGCATTACGCCCCTGGGATTAAAAAGCTTTCAGTTTTCAGATGGAAGCTTGGCAATGAGGTATCCCAGCTGTAATTTGTTTGTTTATGTTTTATTCACTTAGCATTCCCGCGACTGGGTAGTATAAATAAACATAAACGAGTCTTATAATAAAAACAGTCACTTCATCATCATTTCAGCCACAGGACGTCCATTGCTGAACATAGGCCTCCCCCAATGACTTCCACATCACACGGTTGGTAACGGCCTGCATCCAGCGCCTTCCTGCTACCTTTATCAGGTCGTCGGTCCACCTTGTGGGTGACTGACGACGAACTGACGGCCGATGGGGCAGCAAGGTTCTGCGATGGAGCCGCGTACCGGAAAACGCAGTCACTTTATACAGACTCAACATTAAACTTTTTTGGTTCCAAAATTACTCTTGAACCATGAGTGTTTAGTTTGATATTTGTGCAGGACTGTTTATTTATCCGGCTAAAAACTGTACGGAACTGTCGGAGCCAGATAACTGTTGACTGGAGTGAATGAGCGGAGTGGGCTGTACGGATGCGGTGAAACGGAGAGCGGTGGACTGTAGACTCTAGAAGCTCCGCTGACGGTGTCTCCAATCGCTGCACTACTATACTATAATCGGTGGTGGATCGTTGCCACGTCTTCGTACCTCGTGGCTTCTATACTATGTGCGGTGTGACGCTATAAACGGTGAACACGGTGCGGTCGATGTCACACGCTGTAGGAGTCCGGTCTATACGGTATCCGAAGTCGCTATGCTATAACGGTGTCCGAGGTCTATGCTGTAGTCGTTCTTCTATTAACTATCTTCACTATGCGCTCGGTGAGAGTAGACTGTTCTTCGTAGACTGTCTTGAGACTATTCTCTTCGGTTGATTAGAGAAGACTATACTTGGTTCGGCCCGGCAGCCTGTTTTTATATCGCTAAATCCCGCCTATTTTCTAGAACAATTAGCGGTCCGCCCGTATTCGGGAATACGCAAGTACTTACTCGAACTCGCGGGAATCGTAAACAAACTATAAGGCGTCCGGATATGAGCCTTATTGCGTATGCGCTAAGGGCGGTTATCGCGGGCGCGCGTACTATCGCTGTCCTTTGCGCGCTCGCGCTGTCTCTGTCTTTTTTGGTACTTGCCGAGCGTCGATGATTTATTACATATCTATAGCTATACTTGCGTATACGTATTGCGGTTTCTTTTATCTTTTTAGGGTTCCGTTCGACGTATTTGTAGTCGTCCTGCACATACACACATACACATGAAACTATTGCATTCACTTTTTCTGTAGGCGCAGCGGTTTCGTGGTGCAGTAACTTATGATGAGTTTTCATGCAGCCATTTATTTTTCACGGTATGCCCGGACATCTGTGCGCTCTTGTCCAGGGACGAAGGCAGCGGTAGCACAGGCGGTTCTGTTTCGCCATCTCCCAGCGTTCGCTGACATCGGCTTTCTTTATCTTGCCGCAGTCGGTTTCGGAGTGGTTGCCGTCGCACACTGGGCATGACGATCTCTGTACTGTTCTTCTTTTTTCTTCGATGTGGAAGACACGCTGGGTAGGCTGTGGTTTGCTGTGTCGGTGACAGTCTTCACTATAGATCGGTTCGGGAGCGGCGAATTTGGCACACTTCTCGGCTTCTCGCCCGATGAAGCGGCTAAACTTTATGAGGTCCGGTTCCTCTTCTGTTTGCTCCCAGGCGTAGTCGTACCAGCGGTACCGAAGCGCTGGTGTGAGCTTCTCGGTTAGGCTATAGACTATTTCGGGGTTATACAGGTAGTGTGTCCGTCCAAGTGCACGAAGTGTTGCCACGCTGTTCTGTATTCTGCTGGCGAGCACACAAACCTGTTGCGGTGAATCGGTAAGTCTGGGTAAATTTCTCAAGTTATCTATCTCGGACAGTGCTATCGAGTCCGGCCGGCCAAAGCGCATCTCCAAAGTGCGCATTATTTCTTGCGCCTTCGCGTTTACTATGAGCAAAGAGGTCACGGCTTCTTTTGCTCGTCCGGTAAGTGACCGCCGGAGTCTTGCTATATTTTCTATCTCGCTGAAAAAACTCGCTGTCTCGTTGTAGGCTGCTTTGAACGCGAGCCAATCGTAGTGCGCGCCACTGAAGTACGGCAATTCTCCGACGTACTGAAGCTGCTGTCCGGCGCGCGCTGCGGTGGCGATGGCCGTCGCAAGTTCCGTCAAGTCTATCTTTTGTGATGACGTTGGCTGCGGTGCGGTGACGGTTACAGGTGATGGCGGTTGTAAGTCGCCATCCCCTTTCAAAGATGCCGAGTCATCCTCTTCATCTTCGGACTCCATCTCTATTAGCTTGCGGCGGGCGATGGCGAGCTCTAACTGTAGGCGGGCTATCTCTGCCTCCGCCTTAGCTAGTCGACGGGCGCAATCGGTATGCGCGAGTGGTTCTCTCGGTGAAGCCGTCAAGTGCAGTCCTGTGACGTCTGTGGGTGGAACGGATGGAGGCCCTAATTCTATTAACTCCTCCTGTGCGGTTACGGCGGACTGTGATGACGTCATGTGTTCTGTAGGCGGTTCCGGTGATGACGTCATAGGCGGTGTAGTGGGCTGCGAAGCTTTCGCCTTGCCTTTCTTCGACCTTGTCACAGGCATTCTATAACTGTGCTGTAGTATGCCACTTCACGAAGGCCGCTTCGGTGTTCTCGAAGGTTCTATGTCTTCGAGATAAAAGACAACGATCCGGCTCGAAGGACCAGAAAAATGTGCAGGACTGTTTATTATCCGGCTCGAAGGACCAGAAAAATGTGCAGGACTGTTTATTTATCCGGCTAAAAACTGTACGGAACTGTCGGAGCCAGATAACTGTTGACTGGAGTGAATGAGCGGAGTGGGCTGTACGGATGCGGTGAAACGGAGAGCGGTGGACTGTAGACTCTAGAAGCTCCGCTGACGGTGTCTCCAATCGCTGCACTACTATACTATAATCGGTGGTGGATCGTTGCCACGTCTTCGTACCTCATGGCTTCTATACTATGTGCGGTGTGACGCTATAAACGGTGAACACGGTGCGGTCGATGTCACACGCTGTAGGAGTCCGGTCTATACGGTATCCGAAGTCGCTATGCTATAACGGTGTCCGAGGTCTATGCTGTAGTCGTTCTTCTATTAACTATCTTCACTATGCGCTCGGTGAGAGTAGACTGTTCTTCGTAGACTGTCTTGAGACTATTCTCTTCGGTTGATTAGAGAAGACTATACTTGGTTCGGCCCGGCAGCCTGTTTTTATATCGCTAAATCCCGCCTATTTTCTAGAACAATTAGCGGTCCGCCCGTATTCGGGAATACGCAAGTACTTACTCGAACTCGCGGGAATCGTAAACAAACTATAAGGCGTCCGGATATGAGCCTTATTGCGTATGCGCTAAGGGCGGTTATCGCGGGCGCGCGTACTATCGCTGCCCAAGTAACACGCAATCTGTATCTTCACTGAAGTTAAGATTAATTTACGTTTTAAAGTCAGACTATCACTTTATATCAGTTTTGACTTAGTTTAAATGCTTTTGAGTAGAATGCGGTAAAATTTACAATGCATGAAGCTTTTATATGGTCTAAAAAAATTAAGTTAATTGGCTTATAATCATACTAAAACATTAATTAGCACCTTTAACAGCATTTA
Source organism: Ostrinia nubilalis (assembly GCF_963855985.1). NCBI lineage: Eukaryota > Metazoa > Arthropoda > Insecta > Lepidoptera > Crambidae > Ostrinia > Ostrinia nubilalis. The sequence continues at coordinate 3,190,683 of NC_087101.1, forward strand.
CACTAACACAAAGGTTAAAACCGTATATTAGTAAATAAGAAAACCTAATGCATTAAATAAACGTTGTCGAAATATTCTATAGTGCATTCAGATATATTAACACATTTTACAGATTGAACGCATTTTTATGATCTTTTCTTATGCTTATTTACTGCTCAGCATTAGCCAAACGTTTACTAAAGTTTTAGCTCTGTTATCTTCTTATTTTATTGTTACTTTAAAGCTTTTAGCAATATTTAGATAAATTAAAAAAATATTTTATTACTTTAGGTCATAATTTGGCCATAAAACCACGAGCCGTATGATTATATTCATTTGTGCGTTAGTAGGTCCTGTATATTCATTAGAAAATTTATGTCGAACGTGTCACGTTATTGACATGAATAAACAGTGGAAAAAGACTTAAGGCCGGGTTGCACCAACTTACTTTAACAAACGTCAAAAATCTGTCAAACCCCATACAAAAAACATCGGTTATCGTCATAGTTACGGTCAAAGTTAGGTGGTGCAACTCAGCCTAAGAGAACAGGTGGAGTAAAGAGAAAGATAAAGACGGAATATTCAAACATTATATTTGGTTTAAGAAATGCAAAACGTGTTCCAAAAAATGATACACCTCATACACAAAATACAGTACAATCGGTTGTTGTGTGAGTCAAGAAGTTCCGTAGAACATTCCTTCATCCCTTTCGGTCGTTTGCACTATTTTAAAAGGCATCTGAAAAAAAAACAAATAAGCTTATTTATGACTTAATAGAGAAGTAGTTACCTGAAAACTAAATAATTACCCGTATAACGCATACCCTTAAAAAAACGACTACAGCAACACTTCTAACTAGTTACAAAAAGTTCCTTTAAATTATTACTATTACAATGAGCGAAAAATAAGATAGGTAGCTATATCGTGTTTCATTACAAATTACATTTGTAGTGATAATGATTTTATACTTAACACTTGTCAAACTAGGTACCTACCTAATTGGAGACAGATAAAATTGAAAGACGTGGAGTAGGGGATCATGACGTGATTAAAGGATTCTAAATTATTGTTTCGGTACCCTGATTAACACTAAAGCAATCCATTTTTATGACGTTTAAACCTAATGAACATTATAACATACCTAAAAAGTGTTACAGTAATGCTAAAGATATCACTTAGATATTTTATATGTAGGTTGAATAACTTAACTATTTTCTTTTTACTATAATAAGACTGACAACATTAAAAGACACTAGTTGAAAGTTTAAAACATTAATATTATCTGACGCCATTTGCTTTCTGTTTTCTCTAACATAGAAAATAAAATTATAATACACATATGCATGAAATACTACTTATTATCCTTTTCTTACAAGCGGAGTATCGATAGAAGCAATTTTATAAGTTAAAATTAATCAAATCGTTAAAAAAATCACAAAAAGTATCATATGTCGATTCTAAATTTGTCCCTATTTTATTAAAAAAAGGATTTCTGTGAGGGCGCGTGAATTATAAACCACAAACATATTTATATTTTCACATAAGACTAATACTCCCAGCTCATTTTCATTCTTGAAACAAAAAAAAAGATACTTACCTTATGATAAATTATTTTAAATAAAGACATTAAAACATCTCCTCACAACACCATTGCACTGCAATACTCTAAACGAAAAATAATCAAATCGGACAATAAAATGCGATAAGTTTTTTCGAATACTTTCAAACAAACAAAATAAAACGTTCAGCCTTAGAATAAAACGTAACTTTGGCATTGTAATTCTGAAAGCTGTTTCAAAGCTGTACTAACATCTAATAAAATGCTTTTTACATTAGAATATGCTGTCTAACAACTTTACTAATGTCTGTCTTCAATAACATTATAAGCGCTGGTTAGCAGCACTAATAATATTTAATAATGCTCAAAGCCGTATTATTTGGGGCCCAAATTGCGCTTACAAGACATTTATAGACTTTTATACGGCTGATATAGTGCTACATATGCTGCTCATATACTGCTCTGCACGTAGGTTCATGCTGTTGTACGCTTCTTATAATTATTGTGTTTTGTGTTACTTGGGTGTCCTTTGCGCGCTCGCGCTGTCTCTGTCTTTTTTGGTACTTGCCGAGCGTCGATGATTTATTACATATCTATAGCTATACTTGCGGTATACGTATTGCGGTTTCTTTTATCTTTTTAGGGTTCCGTTCGACGTATTTGTAGTCGTCCTGCACAATATTATTACAATTACATTACGTACCTACTTTACAAGAACTAAAAGATCGATATCTTTCCAAATAGTTTTTTTAAATAAAATCTCAATTTAATAAAGTGTGTATTGAGTAAGAATATACCTACTTAGATAAAACCTTGCTATAAAAATATCTTCTTTTGCTAAGAAATAGATAAAATACTGAAATTCTATTCCTCCTATTAGTCTATTCCTATCCACACCAACTCACAATTACAATAATGCTAGAATATATGTGATGTCAAGACTTTATTTTATTATTTCACATTGATGTTATATTTGAAGAAAAATAAATATGTATTCCTAAAGGTGGTAGCCCGTGTAAAGCATTAAAGTCCGTACCTACATTTGGGGAAAAAATAACATGTAGGTAAGCCGTAATAGTAAGCCTGGGGCTAGGTGAAATTGGCCTGGGATGATTACAATTTTTTTAGTTAAAGATAAGTATAAAACATAGGAATAAGTAATGCAGACTTTTAACCGAAAATTAAACTCAGGATCACAGTAAAAATAAAGTTAATTTATTTCAAGAAACCAACCCTTTTTTCAGGCGCGGCTAAATCTAGCTGACATTTCATCCAATTATTCTTTTATTTTTCACAATCTGCCACAGACAAAATACCAAAACAGAAAAGAGGTTCTCTAAATTAAATAATTAACGGTTACAGTATTTGTATAAAGCATTGTATCGAAACTTATTACATAAATTGAGATTAATAAATATTGCTTAACAACACTACTAGGTTACAAAAGATGTTATAACTATTGTTAAATCACCTGTCTCAGATTCGAGTCCCAGTGGGGACAAATCGTTCTTGTGTACGAGTTGAATTGGCACATAAGTTTAAAAATGCCAAAAAAGGACTGTTAGCTTATTTTAACTGTGTTCCATGTCTCATCGTGTCGCATGTTTTTTTTTTCTGTATTGTGTCTTTTAATGTGTCAATAAACCTATTCTACTCTATTCTATTCATCGTCATATTTATCTTAAGTTAAATTAAATAAAATCTTTACGAAAACAATTATTTAATACCTAAATAGACTATTTATTACACATATTGCTAAATGTCCATAAAGGAGACAGATATTAAAAAAAAAACATCTAAATAGAGACTATCAGAAAAGTTTGTACTTATTACAACCATAATACAGCTTAGCCCCTGTCCTAACTGTCCACTCCTTGTAATTTTTCTCCTAAACACACAATAAAGAAAATCTTTCTCATGACCGAAGTTATAGCCATCTGTCCAAATCTTTCTTTTATAGACAAAGTCACAACGATTTACAGTTTCGTTTGTTCTATACCTTTTCTCTGTTGATTTTTATGTCACTATTACTTCTTTGTGGGTACAAAAAAGATATTTAGCTGTGAACAGGTTGGAATAGTATTTAAAATGTTGTCTTCTGGGTCCAAGATCATATTCAAGACGATTGTCGTAATTAAAGGCAAGGCAACAATATGAAATTGTTCAGACTAGTTTGCATAAAAAAATAATGCTTGTTCCCACGGAGACATCCTGTTTTTTGCAGGATCTCGTTTAGTAGTATACGTGTTTTAGTGTCCCGCAAAAACATCCGCTTGACTTTATAACTGGAACTTCAAACACACATAATAATATTTTTGTGTTTAATATATTGACATCCTGCATTACTGGATCCCGCAAAACTTGGATAAATATCTGGATTTCTCAATCTAAAAATGTGCTCACCAATATTGCCTTTTACAATAGTGCCTTTTACATTCTTTAGGTAGGAATATGTAAAGTCTGTCTGTATTATTTCAAGGAACTGCATTTTAAGTTAACTTTTTGCTCTTTGATATCATATTGTGCATTAAACGACTGGCGTTTGTCTGTTTGCAAAAATCAAGAGAACAACATTGTGTTCTGCCAACAATCTACGGAAGGCTTGCCATTGGCGGATATTTTTTTTTATTTTCGCTTTTATTACGTCGATTTATTGCAGACTACACAGTGAACCCGCTGACTCGCTGACATGAGGGGTCGACTTTTGACGTGTCGCCGAAAGTCATAGAAAGGAATAAAGCCGCCGACTTCAAGCCGCCGGGCTTGGTGTGTAGAGTCCTTAACTACGATATTCTACTTTCGACGTTAGCAAATCTTTATTAAAAATGGCTTCCAATATGTTGGTTTACCAATAAACATACAATTATAAAGTCCTAATTATCTGACACTACTTATATATAATTACTTATCTAATAATGTATAAGTTGGAACGTAATGACATAATTACCGCAGGCCAATTTTAACGTTACCGTTACAGACGTTCTGGTAAATTCGAAGCCACTTACAGATAATGTTTACTTGATGAGCACGTTCATAATTAAGTATGTTTATACATGATCTAGTCGCCATGGTAAAAGATCTACCTTTTTTGGGACTTGGTAATTTGTTTTCACGTTGAAAGTATTTAGGTACGAGTACTTATGTTTATAATTGAATGCGTGAACGACTGGGTTGGTCAGGTACGTAGGAGAATTATGCTCGTTTTCACCATCAATCCCTAATTTTTAAGTGACCCTTTTGAAAACAAAATTCCTGTTATATGTTACTATAGGGGCCACTTATAAATTAGGGATTGATGGTGAAAACGGGCATTAGATTCTCTTGACTCGAGGTTTAAGTCACATCATAAGAAGAGATTAGAATCTTACGCCCGTATTCACAGTGCGCGTGTTCGCACGGGGTCACACATGAACCAACCACAAAGCTCTATTCAACGCTGTGCGTTCGATTTGCTGCTTCATTTAAGCAAGCATTGTTTGTGAATACGAGTGTTAATTCACTTTGTCTTTTAACTTTGTAAACTACAAAAATGTCTGTCCATGAACAGCGCGCCTTAAGCCATCTTAGTTCCGTTTTGAAATAATGAAGGCGCAGCAGACAAACCGTTTTCTTATAAATAGAGACAGATTTATTGTTATGAAGAGCAGCTTTTTGTCCCATTCTCATCTAGTCGACCTTTAAGGCTCTTATGAGATATTTCTGCTGCAGCTGACGGCTTTGAGGTCTCATTTTCATTGCAAATGCATTTTTGCTTCTGCATCTTAAAGAATTGTCGGGAGTTGACAGTAAATTAAAAGTAGTCAATTGTTTATTTACCTTTTTTTACTTTTTCAATGGAGAAAATCCTTATAATTAAAAAGAGATGGGGTTATTCCCAACTCTATTCTACTTCTGTCACTCCTGGGTATTCAGGATCTATATATTATAGATATATACAGGGTGTATACAGGGTGGAAACAATAAGTGATCTCACAATAAGTGATCTCACTCAATGAAAGATATCGAAAAACTGGTTACTGACCCTAAAAGTGCTTCACCAACTCTATCAAACGGTATCTATTGATGAATATGTTTCATATCGTATTTATGAGTAAAATGAGTAAAATATGACTCATCTATTTTTTTTTTTACTTTCCCTAGGGTGTATTAAAAATCACCATCATGGATATCATAAAGGGGTTCGGTGTTGAAACCTAATTTCATACAATGTCGTCATAACGTGACGTCATTGTCTATAGAAAGTTTCAGTTCCATTTACCTACTTATTTAGGCAGATAAGATTACAGAATCTTCGCGAAAGCCGCACTCAAAGCGTATTCAGGATTTGATCCCAAAATCCTTTCACCATGAAATAATACGAGCATTATACTGAATATGCGAACACAAAACTCCGATCAATACCTATTACGCGAAAACCACTCTAACGAGACACCTGAGACGGTCAAACTTGGTTCAAAATGGGTCGGCGTGTCAGAATGTCAGAGACCTTTTTAGATTGGCGTTTCTAGAGCCAGGTTTTCTTTTTCAAGGGGGCCAGTAGATTGGGTACGAAATGTCCGGAACCAGATTTGACACTCCGGCAATATTGTCACATTACACCCCTAGAACGGCTTTAAGCTGAAACGTGTGGAGGCAGCTTGTGTAAACAAATATACTCTAGTACTACTAGCTGACCTTGCAAACTTCGTATTGCGTATGGAGTAAACCGTTAGCACCAGTTGCAAGTGCATTTCAGTAGCACTAATATAAAAAAAAACTTCGTATTGCGTAGGTATGTTCATCAAAAATAATGTAGTTTTCTAATGGTGAAAGAATTTCTCAAAACGATCCAGCAGTTTCGAAGCCTATTTAATACAAACAATCAAATCTATCCTCTATAATATTACTGTAGATTAGTTTCTACGAATCTGAAAGCATTAGCATTTCCATTTAGATATTACCTCTCCTGTAAAGTATAAGTAACTAAGTATTAGTTGAGACAAAATATTAGATTTGGAATAAAAACGGCTTCTTTCGATTCCTGGTCTATACAGGATGTAAGAGACGAGAGTAGTAAAAAATTTTATTAGTGAGTTCAAACTTGTTATAAGAAGCCCAAACTTTCCTACAATAAGAGTTCAATATCAAAGCCTAGTATTGAAAAAAATGCTCGTACTAAAAATGTTCTACCTATATTTTTCAGTAAATGGTCGTTTGTCTCTTATACGACAAACAATGTCTGATAAAGCAAACACATTTTATTTAACACTGGTATTATTTCATGTCCAAGAATAAAATAAATACGTGGGAGTTCTAATCCTATTTCTATGTTAAGATAAATAAATATTTGTTCTGTCTACGTCTGTATTTTCACCACGATTTTTGTTGTGTACAATGAAATCGTTTGAGACATCAGAGTATACAAGGTTTTTATCGTTTATTATAAAAAATAGAAAATAGAAAAAGATTACGAAATACATTTTACATTAGTACCCTCATTCTGGTCTCCACAACACAGGGAATCCTAGTGTGGAGTCCAGTGATGCTGTTAGTACATTATTGTTAATTAAATTGTAACTCACTTTTACTTTATATGTAACAGAAACTCAACTATGTACTGTAATATTTTTGGACTAAATATCATTTTCATTTTCATTCTATAGTCTGGTCTGCGAGCACTTAGAATTTTTTCCAATGACCCCAAGCTACCCATCTTTATCGCTCGCGCGTACCAATTATGTTGCTGTCGCGCTCGCACACTCACTGCGGGCGTCCGTCGCACAATCGCTTGGGGTCATTGGACAAAATTCTATGTGCTCACGGACCGGGCTTTATTGGAAATTGCTAATCCGATAAAAAATATTCAAATTACAAATAACATCTCTACTTTACTATGTTTGTTCTCTACGTCTATGTCTACATCTACGAATTGTATTTTACCAAAAATATGCCCAATGCCTATGAACATAATTATGTTGATAATGACAAAAAAAAATGCCGGGCCGTGTAAAAGCCGTCTCCATACTTCTCGGAACTTGAATCCTCGTTGAAAAATCGACAGGTGCATGTGATAGCATTCGGCCATCGCCATTCGCTTTATTTATCGGGCCTCCCGTTGACGGCAAAAAGAACCGATACCGGTTTTTCGCCTCAATTATGTTTTTATATCGGGACTACGGTCGGTTTTCGAATTTAGGCTGACTGATTACATAGACTGTGAGTTGTGAGTTTCTGGAAAAATATAATATAGGCCAGTAGAATTAAACACAAAAATTGATTAAATCGGAAATAATTCCTACAAAAGATTTTTTTGCTTTAATGGCTTCATTGGTTGCCCATTAAGACTCTCCTAAGTTTTCGACTTCGACGGAGTTGTGCTTAAGTGGTGGGGGCCCCCGAAAGGGGCGTTTTTTCGGTTTTCCGGCTATACCGCGTAAAGGACTTACCCTATCGAAAAGTGGTCTTCATGACGGTTAAAGGGCACTTAATCCTGCATTGAATAAGACCAAATTCATATGTTTTGGACAAACCGTTCTCGCGCTAAAGTTCGGCAAAGTAGAAAATATACGTATAATTAATGACCCTCTCCACGTCCAATGGCTTGTTACCCACATGCTTCCAAGCCTTGTAAAGGGTCGCCTTAACCAGTGTAACCCTAACAAGGCTCACGAGTTTGATTCGCTTATCCTTGTTCGTCCCAGCCGTTCCTTAACTGCGGTTGCTGCACCTCTTCCTGGCACTCACCTGAACGACTCTGTGTTACCTACTGTGGCTGCCCCTCTTCCTTGTATCCTCCTGCATGACTACGTTGCCTAGCCGTATGCCTGGTCTAAGGTTCGACGCCAAAAATCAACAACAACAAGTTCATATTAAAACGCTGAAGAATTTTTTGTTTGTTTGTTTGAACGCGCTAATCTTAAGAATTATTAGTTTGATTGAAATCATTATTTTTGTGTTGAATAGCTCATACATTGAGGAAAGCTATAGGATATAATACAATCACTCTACGACTAATAGAGGCGAAGCAGTAAAGAAAAATGTTGCAAGCACGGGAAATAGTATTTAAACTATTTTCACTCGTACGAAGTTGATTTTGTGGCGTCGAACCTTGGACCAGGCATATGGCTAAGCAATGTAATCGTACAGGAGGGTACAAGGAAGAGGGGCAGCCACATTAGGTAACACAGAGTCGTTCAGGAGAGTGCCAGGAAGAGGTGCAGCAACCGCAGTTAAGGAACGGCTGGGACGAACAAGGATAAGCGAATCAAACTCGTGAGCCTTGTTAGGGTTACACTGGTTAAGGCGACCCTTTACAAGGCTTGGAAGCATGTGGGTAACAAGCCATTGGACGTGGAGAGGGTCATTAATTATACGTATATTTTCTACTTTGCCGAACTTTAGCGCGAGAACGGTTTGTCCAAAACATATGAATTTGGTCTTATTCAATGCAGGATTAAGTGCCCTTTAACCGTCATGAAGACCACTTTTCGATAGGGTAAGTCCTTTACGCGGTATAGCTGGAAAACCGAAAAAACGCCCCTTTCGGGGGCCCCCACCACTTAAGCACAACTCCGTCGAAGTCGAAAACTTAGGAGAGTCTTAATGGGCAACCAATGAAGCCATTAAAACAATAAAATCTTTTGTAGGAATTATTTCCGATTTAAAAGCTAATTCTACTGGACTAAATAAGACCATTTTCACTCTTTACAGTGGATATTTTAAGAGATGAGTAGGTAGCTAAGGGACAACTTCAGGCCTCCTAAGCCCGTTTGACCAGTGTGGGAGTGTAATAATATCTTCATTATTTTGCTTTTGCTGAAATACGAAGAGTCGTTTAAATGATCATGATGATGAACTTTATCAAAAGTTTAGATTAGCTTCTACTTGCAGCATTACCCTATTGTACTATCCGTTCGCGCTAAGTTTGCCGCTGGCGATATGACGTCACTCGAAGGGTAGGGTCTATAACTATAACAGACTGTATTTAAAATATTTTTTATTTATTATTATTGATAAAAATTGTGTATTTGGGTAAAATGAGACACATTTATTGCGTTTAATCACTAACTAACGCATTCCACGGACAGGCAAACTTAGCGCGAACGAGTTGTAGGCTTTTTTTCTTGCCAGGAAAATACATTAAAAGGTGTTACACACTAGAAGCTAGGGCAGTTAGAGGGTTAAATGCGACTCTCCCAGAAGGGTCATCCCCACTAAAAACTTAACAAATTCTATCATCATCATCATCATCATCATCATCATTTCAGCCATAGGACGTCCACTGCTGAACATAGGCCTCCCCCAATGCTTTCCATGTTGATCGATTGGTAGCGGCCTGCGTCCAGCGCTTCCCTGCTACCTTTACGATGTCGTCGGTCCACCTTGTAGGTGGACGTCCCACGCTGCGTTTTCCGGTACGCGGCCTCCATTCCAGAACCTTTCTGCCCCATCGGCCGTCTCTCACTATAGGCCTTATACAGAAGCTCAAAGTTGCACAGCGTGCTATGGAGAGGGCTATGCTTGGTGTTTCTTTGCGAGATCGAATCAGAAATGAGGAGATCCGTAAACGAACCAAAGTCGCTGACATAGCCCGACGGATTAGCAAGCTGAAGTGGCAATGGGCAGGGCACATAGTACGCAGAACTGACGGCCGATGGGGCAGAAAGGTTCTGGAATGGAGGCCGCGTACCGGAAAACAAATTCTAACTAGGTAGGTATATTAATAAAAAGTTTTATGTGTTAAAAGACAGTGAAAAATATCCGTACTTTTACTTTTAAACTAAATGAACTTTAAACTATCGTGTCCAATATTCGAACAAGAGCTTAATAAGCCTAAAATCGATCTCAAAGTTCCTTTATCTAGAATATTAATTATACCAGCCACAAAGAGGCTATTTCAAGCCAACTGACGACGAACTGTAAATAAATGATAATATTGTCCAAATTGGGACACTGCCACCATTAGAATAGAGGGAATTAGTGTTTAAAAAATAAATACTTAGAGCAACTATTTAGAGCATTTCTATTGAGAAATTAAGTTTTACGGTTTTACCTAGATGCGAGTAGATTTATGTGCCAAAAAGCAATATTTTATGTTTAATATTTAAAGTACTCGATGGAGAGACTGGTAATTCAGGGCCAGGTTGAAGGCAAGAGAGCACGCGGTCGATCGCCAACCCTCTGGATAGATGCCATCACAAAGGCCACTGAGTCCACCATGGTCCAGTGTACTCGCGACGCCTCTAACCGTCAGAAATGGAAGCACATCGCCAGGGGAGCTACCCTCGGAGATGACATCACCCCACCATGTACCTCGTCAGCGCAACCAAGACCATTCTTGAGATGATTATTCATCCATAAGAGTGCCCGACTAAGAAGAAGAGAATATTTTAAGCAAGTAAAGCTTGCATGCTTATGGCATGTTCAAGTAACTGGCGCAATGTTGATTTTCATCTTTCCATGCCAGTATTTCCTACAAAAAAATAATGGTAAAAATTCTAATGCTGCCTGGTGGTCTACTAGCTTGCCAGAAATACAGGCATGCCAGTTAGCGTAAACACAATACATGACAGTTGGTGGCACAATCAAGCAACTGGTAAGTAGGTATTCAAGTACCAGTTAGACTAGGCGCAGACCACCGATTTTTAGTTGGCCGATAGTTGGGCCCGATTTTAAATTGTATGAAGAATCGGCCAAATCAAATCGGTGTAATGTGTGCACTTCCATTACATGCCCATACTGATCAACTGCCGTCTCTACAACTTTTCAGGGGAAAAAAAACAAAACAACCGGTACTTGACTCTAACAAAACAAAAAACAATCAGCAAAAGTTTGTTGACTTTAACTCTATCAGCACAACAGAGATTGGTCGGTTGACGTTCGTTCCGAAACACTGCGCTGCAAAGGACGATGCCAAAATAAAACCACGCTCGCTCGCGGCTACATTACCGGAATAAATGGATTTAAAAATTCACAAAGGGCTATTTTCATTGGCATGTGAAGGGTTCTGTATGTCAAAGATTTAACTACGTATATTGTTTTCTATTGAAGATAGCTACAAACCAACATAATTATAATTATAAAGTAATCAACTTTTATAAATTGTTACCTATACTATACCTATACTTACCTATATTAGTTATAACAGGCCACACGATAGAAGAAAAAGATTACACAGAACGAAACTTATAGGTACATCGAGTTGGTATTTTTTATGTATGACAATATACGAAACAAAAGCAGCCAATCAGTTATACTTGTATAAGTTGACGAGTATAACTGATTAACTTGTAAAAGTACCTAACACAATTGTATTCCAAGAAACATTGTGTGCTGTATTTTTCCACGATATTGCTCAACAGTCCAATATCGTATTAAAATTAAATATCCTTGGACATTTTACTCTACGCTTCTAGTCCCAAACTAAGCAAAGCTTGTACTATGGGTACTAGACAACGGATATAAACATACTTAAATACTTTTTTTTTGTTAATACAGACATTATACATAGTAACACCCAGACCCATCACAGAAATTAAAATTCATCATTTCAATTTCTGCCCGGCCGGGAATCGAATCCGGGACCTCTCGGCATAGTAGTCCGTATCAAACCACTACACCAAACGGCCGACAAAATTATTTCTTAACTACGTATAGTCGATAAATAATTCAGATTAGTAAAATCAAATGCGCATTGAGTTTCCCATTTTAAATTACTGAACCCTAGAAATTCTAAACCAGCGGTTCCCCTACGTCAATTTTGAGCTAGATCCAATACACGAGATTTCATTTGGAACTTTTCTATAAATAAACATGTCTGTTTTAGTATTCTGACCGATTACAGTGATTGAAAATGGCAGAAATTAGATCCGTCAATTCTAATTAGGCTTGTACGGTTACGACATAGGACGTGTGACGTTCCCTTATTGACAGAGAAATATATTCTAAAGTCTAAACAATCCCTTTGGTTACTCATGAGGTTTTTTTAACTTTTAAAAAAAACCTCATGAGTCAAAAAGAATGTCGAAGAAATTTTTGAATTAAAAAACTAAATTTGAAAAAAATTATAATAAAAAAAAACTTTTAAAAACAAGCTTTATCCTGAAATGCGGTTGTACTAAAACGAAATAAATAATTGTATGCTTGGTTCAAATAATTTCAAAAGCTTGTATCGCGCATGGAATTTATTCCTTTTTTTTCTGTTTGCGCTACAAGCTTTCGAAATTATTTGAACCAAGCATACAATTATTTATTTCGTTTTAGTACAACTGCATTTAAGGATAAAGCTTGTTTTTAAAAAAGTTTTTTTTTATTATAATTTTATTTTACACTTTTTAGTTGTATCTCAATCTCTGGGTCATTATTTAGCACCAAAGTGCTCGAGAAGTCGAATCCAACGAACCCAAACTCGATAAGATTCCGCCGTTTCGTTTAGGAGTTCCTATGGCCACCCCCTGACTCCATCATCAGGACCCTGGACATCATCTAGCACCCATTCTTTTTTCATTGTACGTCAATGACATCCCCAAATATCCGAATACGGATTTAGCCCTCTTTGCGGACGACACCGCACTCTACAAGTCTGGACGTAATCGGAATTACGTCATCTTGGCGCTCCAACGCGCAGTCACACAATTAGGCGAATGGTTCAGGAAGTGGCGTATCGAGGTAAATCCCGAAAAAAGTGCAGCAGTGTACTTTTCTAGGGCTTCGTCTGCGAAACGTCCTCCGGTTCGCACTCGTTCTAATGTCCCCACCCATCTCACCTTATTTCAACAAACTATTCCTTGGAAGAGTGAGGCCAAGTACTTAGGTGACACCCTCGACCAGAGATTATCATTCGCTCCGCACCTCAGACGCGTCTTGAGCCGTGCGAACCACTACACCCACCGACTCTACCACCTAGTTGGAAGGAAAAGTAAATTGTCACTTAGAAATAAGTTGACAATTTACAAAACCTGCATCCGTCCAGTGTTGACTTACGCCAGTCTGGTGTTTGCTCACACTTCCTACACAGTCCTTAAGAAATTCCAGACCCTCCAAAACAAATTCTTACGCCGAGCCGCGGATGCCCCGTAGTTCGTGCGTAACACGAATCTCCATAGAGATTTCGAGATCCCATCGATTGATCACTTTATGAAAGAAGCCCCTCTTATCATTAGCGCCGCCACGTACACACCCCAGAAAGATGTCGCTGCCCAATACCGACAACCTAGGCTTGTCCTTGACGACCCGGACGATCCTATTACCGAATTTCTGAACACAGACATCACTGCCTTAAGCACGCCAACTACTCCACAACACAGTAGCTCGTTACACCATACTCGCCGGCGAGTACGAGGCCCTGCATTTCATTTCGGACGGTACAGACATGTACCGGGCCGGTTCTCCCCAATCCGTCCCCCGGACACGGCCTGAGCCGAGGTCCGAGCCTACCGTGACGCCCACAGGCCGCGTCTGTAGTCCCCTCGATCGGGCCCACTAGAGTGAGCTCGAGATACGAGCGCGCGTCCCTTAAAAAAAAGTCATCTAGCCAAACTGCTTGAAAAGACAAATCCAACGAACCCAAACTCGATAAGTTTCTGCCTTTTCGTTTAGGATTTCCTATGGCCACCTCCCAAATCCATCATCAGGACCCTGGACATCATCTAGCACTAAACTGCTCGAAAAGACTAATCCAACGAACCCAAACTCGATGAGTTTCTGCCGTTTCGTTTAGGAGTTTCTATGGCCACCTCCTTAATCCATCATAAGGACCCTGGAGATCATCTAGCACTAAACTGCTCGAAAAGACAAATCCAACGAACCCAAACTCGATGCGATTCCGCTGTTTCGTTTAGGAGTTCCTATGGCCACCTCCTGACTCCATCATCAGACCAGCTCAATGGTACCATAACATTGCATTGTCATCGTACTTACATAAGTATACCAAATTTCAGCTCAATCGGTTGAGGAGAAGTGGTCTTAAATTCAGTTGCAAGATTTGTCCCACACATACAAGTGAAGTCAATATAAACCTTGTAAAAAGACAAAAGAATGTCGATGAAATATTCGAATTATGAAACTCGAACCCTCTAGAAACGATTTATTTCCTCATTTCGTGGGTCGAAGGCGTAACTAATGAAATGGCGATATTGAGTTAGACACACTATGTTATTAAAACATGCATTTATTAGGACGAATTAATATTTATGTAGGTAGGTATACCATGATTAATACTTCTGGAGTCGGTGCCAAGATTATGAAACATGTGAAGTTTGCCTGCTAGTTTATTACCTTGATGTTACCACCGAAGGTAGGCAGTACATTGAGATCATATTCTTCATGTCTAGTGTAAAATAATATTTCCTACAAAATACAGGTTACCATATCGGCAACCTAAAAAGACCTTAAACCGTCAGCCCACCTTAAAAACATGAAAATACAACTGTTGGTCTATTTATACCTATAATATTTAAAGAATTATCCTCCAACTCCTAAGCCAATTTTGATATTGATTTTGATTTTCATGACCAGTTCATCATGATGAGATGATGACTATCTGATGTAAACACTTGAATAACTTTAGAAACTATACTTATCTATAAAATTATAAGAATTATCCTCCAACTCCTAAGCATTAAGGAGTTTTACCTTCTATCATCAGCTCATCAACATGAGATGATGATTTCCAGGACCAAATACTTAAATAACTTAAGAAAAAGTTTGAAAAATGATATACGTGCCTATAAAATTTGAGGGTTGCCCTCGATTTCCTTAGGATCCCATCATCAGATCCTGACTTGGTGACAATGGGACCACCTCAGAAGTGTCCCCTATCGAACAAAAAAAGAATTTTGAAAATCGGTCCACAATTGACGGAGTAATCGGTGAACATACATAGAAAAAAAAAACACAGTCGAACATATAACCTCCTCCTTTTTTGAAGTCGGTTAAAAAGGGCCGAAATGAACATTTTCCATGCTTCAAATTTTCTTAAAATGTCGCTTTGTAAAATTGATAAAAATCAGTTACGGCTTTTCGTATTCCACCCACGATTTATGTGTTATTTATGAAAAACTTGTCAACATTATGAATATTCCTATACCTTTGATGATTTACTGATAAAAATATCAATATGTGAAAAGCAACAATATGTGCCTTGTTAAAAAGAATACGTAGAAGCGATTACGGGGAAAACTGGGAAACAAATTGGTTCTCAGAATATTGAGTATTTTTAACGGCTCGATTTTCTTTATAGAGCCAACTCATGCACTCGTATGAAAGTTATTGTGTCTTAACTAGTAGGTAGCTATCTATTCCAGTATCGAATGAATAAAGAAAACATAAATAAATTGAAAATTATTAAAGCAAATAGAAGATAAGCCACATACCTAGTCCAAAAATTTACCAAGCTAAAGTTGCCACATAGTGTGCGAGCTACGTATAGCGACGGAACGGTCCTGAACAGGAAAATAGCTCTCTCTCGAATGGAGACTACGTAGGACACATAGGACACCTGATTGTTCGAAGGTTTCGAGTAGCATGACAGCTGGTAGCGACTGGATTTAAAAAGCGGGGGTCGTGCTTTGTGGCGTTCTTCTAGTCTAGGCTAATACCTACATAAAAAAGATTATTAGCAATTTGTTTTTGCATAAATTACTAATAGGCCCGTTTGCCTCTCGTACTAAGCTTAGCTAATATGCTTGTGTCACGAGTGGGCTCACCACGATAGTCGAGCGGCGGCGGGGTTCGAACCCGCGTTCATAAGATAATGAGTCAGGCAGTCCGACCCCTAAACCGTACAGCTATCGTGGCTTCGATCGTGACATTGGTAGAAGTATACATATACTAGCTTTTGCACGCGGCTTCACCCGCGTGATATTTAGTTTGTCACAGATCGTCATAAATTATAGCCTATATGTTATTTTGGGTTATACAGAATAATACTGTAAAGTTTCATCAAAATCCGTCCAGTACTTTTTGCGTGAAAGAGTAACAAACATCCGTCTAGACATCCAGACATCATCCAGACAGACAGACATCCAGACAGACAGACATCCAGACATCCAAACTTTCGCATTTATAATATTAGTAGGATAAATATTGTAAATGTCAACAAAAATAAAGTTTTAGCGAGATGTCTGATCCATCTACGGCGGGTTAGTAGTTCATAACATGCACCGTCATGTTCATATTAACACAAACTTTGCTCCAGAACACATTCTTAGTGAAATTCTTCTACTTTGTAATCAGAACAATGCATAAGTATAAAGTTGTTTTATACTTGTAAGTAAGTTCCCCTGATGTATCAAGTTCGGGCGCCGTCAAAAAGGGGCACATGAAATTACCCACGAAACAGGTATACTTTAACAAGATGTTGTTAAAGTGTGTGCACACTGGAGATTGAGGCTAATTTAGAAAATAATAAAAAATATTTATAACTTGTTGAGTAGGTATAAGCAAAATGTTATGCATTAACATTAATTGATATCATTGAATAAGGTATGGAATGTATAGGTAAATAAAAGAATGACAAAAGATATGCATACCTTTTGATAACATATTTCCGTCACCTTCTTCACTAGGAACTTTTTTTTTACTTTTTTGGTTCTATTTTTTTTTGTGGTAAACTATAGGAGTGGAGAGTTATATCTTCTTACTTGGATGGGTTAAAAGGACAGTAAGTAAATTTGTACACTACAAGTATGTAGTTAAAGTAAAAATTTTGCGAATAAAACAGTTCAATTGGACGTCTTCTCTATACTGCTACTACCTTTCCGCCCACGGCTTCGCCCGCGTGGAATTTTGTCTGTCACAGAAAAACTTTATCGCGCTCGTCCCTGTTTAAAAAACCGCGATAAAAACTATCCTATGTCCTTTCCCGGGACTCAAACTATCACTATGCCAAATTTCATCAAGGTTCAGTGGTTTAGGCGTGAAAGCAAGACAGACAGAGTTACTTTCGCATTTATAATATTGTATAGATAGTATAGAAGCAGATCTTGATCTTACCCACATTGTGCCTTAACCCTAACCACACCCATGCGGTGTGCCCAAGGCGATTACTGAACATCCACCCGAACATCACCCGCATATGACCTCACCTCCGTTTAATAACTAGACCCAAGTTTACATGCCGGTTAGGAATACGGCTTATTTACATATTTAAACAGCTTCAAGGAAGAGCCACTTTTCAAGAAAACTTGTTTCTAAACAACAGAAATTGGTGCCTTATCTTGCCCGGTTTGTATTTTCTTGAGTTTATTTTTTTCTGGACAGACTTTACGCACCTTTTGCACTAGATTGTATTCGTCATCAGGTCATTTGTTTATTATTGCAGGAACACGACTATTTAAAATAAGTTAAATTATTATGTTTGAACCAAATAAATATTTTTCTTCTTTCTATTTTACAAGAAGTTCGCATTTTTTCTCCTTAAGCGCGCCATATACGGAAAGCTTGAGCAGTTACCCAGTGATATCATATTTTCCGGATTATATTATGGACAACTTGAGTGACGGACACCTGTCGATACTAGCTGCGTCCAGTTTAATTTCATTTCAATTTGACCAACATTCAAAAAGCTTCATATTTGCCATATTAACCAGTTTTTATTTTTAATTTTTAGCGTTAAGAGTCGCATCTCAAACTAATTTGAAAATTTTAATATCTTGAAAAAATCGAACTGCCTAAGGCGTGAATTGAACCCACGACCTTCCAGTTCGATTTTTTCAAGTTATTTATAACTTTCAAATTAACCAGTTTTTATTTGTCAAATGCCCAAGGATAGGTGGTATTGTTAGAAGAATCATTTATTGTTACTATTAATACAATATACATGTATATAACATAGTTTACTGAACAATGTTACCAAAGAGTAAACAGGTGAAAACGTACACAGACAACAAATGAAAAGTGGATGAATTTATTTTGGGAAAGAAATCTTTATCTCGCTGCGAAAGTGTTATTTTATTTCTTTAGTGCTCTTCAACGTTATTTTCCTAATAAAATAAACGAGAAATATTGTTTTGTATAGACGCCAGCCTCAGATCATAGAAGGGAATAGATGTGAAACGGGGGCGTGGCGCGTGTCTCCGCGATATGCCCAGAAACGAACATCGGCCGCGTAGCTAGGTTAGTCGCGATTCAGTCGTACTAAGGAAAAAATGTTCTCCGATATTTTGGATAATGCGTCGTTACGTGCAATAAAACAAGTGAAACGCAGAACTACAGGAACAATGGAGTCATTTACTACATGTAAGTATTGCAAATCCATTGGTATTTTGCTTACAAATAAAAAAAAACTAAACATTTTTACGAACGAATTCAGTGCCGTAACAGTTACTGCGATATTGAAATCAGTGGTGATAAAAATTCTAACACACTTGTACATTGACGATTTAGTTAGCAACCACTTTATGTCATGCTCAACTACTGCGCAATGTATTTAATTTCTTCCGATAGGTATCCACTGTCGTGTGAAAATACACAGTACGCCCGCATGTGCTGGTCGTAACATAGTGCCGTGCTCGTGTTCTAATGCGGTTTCCTATTATCGATAAATAGAAGTAAATTATAATTTTATATTTTGTAATTTTAAATAAAAAAATGATGTGTTACTTGCGATTATAAGATTTTACAAAAAAAATAATAACAGTAGAAGTAATTAGTAACTGTCAACTATGTAATTACTATAAGAGCTAGTTGAAAGCCTAATATAGGCATTATTTTTGATAAACATATGCGGTACGCAGATCGCCATAATTAAAAAGTAAATGCGTGATAGCAGTTAATAATAACGTATAATAATAAAAAGGTTTTCATACATAAGCATTTTGTGAAATCAGTTTCGATCCTTGCCCCTAGCGATTTAAAGTATCGATATCTTGTCGACTCCATTTTATCTTTGTTCTCTCACTAGCGTTTTTTAATGTGTGCGTCACGTCACGCGGCCATTGATTGGCCATAAGGCATGCCTTCTGGCCAATCACAGCACTTTTAAGCCGGTTGCACATGTTGTCGTAGACTCTCAGTCGCTTTGTTTTTACACAGTTGAATGTGTGTGTGGGAGCTGTGGTGGGGGAAATGTGGGGACACTGGTTCTCGTTGTAGTTACGCGAATTACGCTGTCGCCCAGTATGAAGATCGCTGACTTGCTGCCCTACATTAGTGCAATGGTCCGAAGTGCAATTAGTGAAAGTGACGTCAATCGACATTTTCCTAAAAACTGTAGTTCATTATTTTATCATTCCATAATCATACTTCGATTAGGTCTCATCTTGTTTTAATTATAAGTATTTCATGTAATTTTCTAATTTCTAATTAAATCTTTTATAAGTATATTCGGTTTTTTTTCGATCCTCCGATCGCAGCTAACGTATTTGGCGCAGTCGGTAGGATACTCGCGGGCCGGTTCGCGAGAGTAGATCTTTCTAAATCGCGTCGCGAGTCGCCCGGGAAGCTGTCAAGATTCCATCAACGAGTATCCTGAATCTACGGACCTGCTGCAGACCAGGAGGAGAATCCAGAACTCGATTCACGGAGAGAACCAGAATGAAATATATGTGAGTACACTTGAATTGATCTCGTGTTGCTTTCCTTTTATCATAGTGTTTTAGATCCTTATATTATCCTTTGTGTGTTAATCTTACAACTTCAAGATTTATCACCCTAGAGCCAATAGTCTCCGCGAGTCTGAATCCCGTCAGGCTCGCCAGTGTCAATTAGATAATAGTAGAAATATAGATTTAAATCAAAGTTTAAATAACTCGTTTGACGAAATGTCTCACGAACCAGACACGATATTCAAGGCCCTCCGCCTAGTCCCGGATTTCGATGGGAATCCCAACGTTCTGACAAGGTTCATTAACGTTTGCGATCAGTTAGCAGTAAAATATTTGAGTAACGCCCCAGGCAGTGAGTTTTCCAATCTTGCACAATCAATTCCAACGGGATACCTGATAGTTGGTTAGGTATTCGTACTGCCCTTATCAATAACTTTTCCGATCAACGGGACGAAACGGCTCTGTACAATGACCTCTCTTTAGCCACTCAATGTAACAAGACGCCGCAAGAATTTTACGATCATTGCCAAACTTTATTCAGTACGATAATGACTTACGTGACTTTACACGAGACAGTACCTACGACTGTACAGGCTAAAAGGGATCTTTATAAAAAGGTCACCATGCAAGCATACGTTCGTGGACTCAAAGAGCCCCTGGGATCCCGTATACGCTGTATGCGCCCTCCTACAATAGAGAAAGCCCTGGAATACGTCCAGGAGGAACTCAATATAATGTATCTCCAACAACGTAACGAACCCAATAAGATTCATGCCACCCCTAAAGTGGCAACACAACCCCTGCCTTCATTTGCTCCGCCACCACGGCATAATCTCCCGATGCCAGTGCCCAACTGGCCTGTTCCCGTAGGACAACAGCCCATGAGGCCTCCGCCTCAACCCTTCAAACTCCCAGCACCAGGCGCACCTAACATGCGTATCCCAACGAATACTCAGAGGATGTTTAGTGCTCCACCTCCTAATTACAACCCCCGCAGTAATATGTTTCGCCTTCCACCCCGAAACAATCAACCACAGTTTCAAGCCCCTCAACCTATGAGTGGTGTCCAACGTTTCACCCCAAGGACACTGCCGCATTCCCAAATGTTGACTGGACATGACTGGACTAAGTC
Organism: Ostrinia nubilalis; assembly: GCF_963855985.1. Taxonomy (NCBI): domain Eukaryota; kingdom Metazoa; phylum Arthropoda; class Insecta; order Lepidoptera; family Crambidae; genus Ostrinia; species Ostrinia nubilalis. Next base: position 3,211,877 of record NC_087101.1, read on the forward strand.
AGGGAACCCACCTCCAACAAACTATTTTAAAAGCCGAGAAATGAATGTGAACGAATGTTTGACAAACGACGACGGCTACTCATATTACAACAACTACGACCTTTATCATGACCCAGTTTACAATTACTATTGCGATTATTATACTAGCGATTTACCCGAGTCTACTCCCGAATTAATTTATTATAACTCGACTGACGAATACCAGACGACTGATGAAAATCAACCACAGCCAAGTACTAGCCATGCTGAGCAGGATTTTCAGGAGATCACGACATTAAAAAAGCAAAGATAGAAGTTAATCTTCAAACACAGAGGCAACTTCCGTACATTCAAATAGCTCATCCTCCTCTTAAACTATTAATAGACACAGGTGCAAACCAATCCTTCATAAGTCCCGAAGCTGTTCAGCAATACTTTGCTAATTATCCCTTAAACTTTGATCCGTTTGAAGTGACAAACATACACGCAACTAGTAGAAATAATTACTCTATAACGTTGCCGTGTTTTTCTGAGTTTCTTGATAAAGATAATATGAAGCTATTTGTATATCGGTTTCACGATTACTTCGACGGTCTTATCGGCCTAGATTTATTAAGTAAATGGGAAGCTCGAATCGATCTAAAAGAAAGCCAACTTTTGACCCGTTTTGCCTCAAACCCTATTCATATGTACAATTCACGGAACGTGAACCTTTACGAGGATATTATTCCAGCAATGTCCTCTAAAATAATTAAGGTTCCTTTAGATTTGGCTAATGGCGAAGCGCTCATCCCGGAACAGATAATTTGTAACTGCATCATTCACGAGTGCCTTACAACCGTCTCTAATAACCGTGGCTACTTAGAAATAGAAAACACCACGGCGAACGATATAATATTCTCACTTGATAGCCCCGCGCACGCTGAATTATTTAATATAGAGTGCACTCGCACTCAACAGCCAGCGTCGCGCGCTGATGACGTCATCTCGCGCTTACGTACCGAGCATTTGAACGAAGAGGAAAAAGCCAACTTAATTACTCTTTGCTCTCGCTACGCGGACGTTTTTTATATTGACGGTGAGCAATTAACATTCACAAATAAGATTAAACACCGGATCAGGACCACCGACGAGGTCCCTGTGCACGCTAAGAACTATCGATATCCTTTTGTTCATCGAGAGGAAGTTAAGACTCAGATAGGAAAGATGTTGGAACAGGGCATCATCAGACCCTCCGACTCAGCCTGGAGCTCACCCATCTGGGTGGTGCCCAAGAAAATAGATGCGTCCGGCAAACAGAAATGGCGACTCGTGGTTGACTTTCGCAAACTGAACGAAAAGACAATTGACGACAAATATCCCATACCCAACATCAATGACGTCTTGGACAAGCTAGGGAAATGCCAGTATTTCACCACACTTGACCTGGCCAGCGGCTTCTACCAAGTGGAGATGGATCCCCAGGATATTTCTAAAACGGCCTTCAATGTCGAGCATGGACATTTTGAATTCCTTCGAATGCCCATGGGACTTAAAAATTCTCCATCCACATTCCAGCGAGTGATGGATAACGTCCTCAGAGGCCTCCAAAACGATATTTGCTTAGTGTATCTCGATGACATTATTGTCTATAGCACATCCCTCCAGGAACACATGGTAAACCTGGAGAAAGTATTTCAAAGACTTCGAGAGTCCAACTTTAAAATTCAGATGGACAAATCGGAGTTCTTGAAGCTTGAAACAGCTTACCTTGGCCATGTAATCAGCAGAGACGGTGTTAAACCAAACCCTGACAAGATCTCCGCTATACAAAAATATCCAATCCCGAAAACCACTAAGGAAATCAAACAATTCCTTGGACTTCTCGGTTACTACCGAAAATTCATTCCCGATTTTGCACGTACCACCAAGCCTCTGACTCAATGTCTAAAAAAGGGTAGAAAAATACTACTCACTCCCGAATACGTAAATTGCTTTGAGAAATGCAAGACTCTTCTCACCAATGATCCCATTCTTCAATATCCTGACTTTACTAAAGAGTTCAACCTTACAACAGACGCTTCAAACGTGGCTATTGGAGCCATATTATCCCAAGGTCCTATAGGATCTGATAAACCTGTGTGCTACGCTTCTCGAACACTAAATGATAGCGAAATTAACTATAGCACAATCGAGAAAGAACTCTTGGCCATAGTGTGGGCTACGAAATATTTTAGGCCCTACCTATTTGGTAGAAAATTTAGGATACTGACTGACCACAAGCCTCTTGAGTGGATGATGAATTTAAAAGAACCAAATTCACGTCTTACTAGATGGCGACTGAGACTGAGCGAATACGACTTCACAGTGCAATATAAGAAAGGCAAAATTAACACCAATGCCGATGCTTTGTCACGAATAGAAATTCATCTAGGCGACACTAGATCATTAATGGAAGAAATCGACGAACTTAATTCCCTATTAGGCAACCCGACCGAGGTAGCCCTCTCTAAACCTAATTCTTCCACTGAGACTGTACATACTAGCCACGAACACCCGATACTAGAAATCCCGATAACTGACGAACCCCTGAATAAATTCAACAGGCAAATACATCTCACTATAGTTAATGATGTTAAACGAAAACCCACTGTGACCAAACCATTTGACACACACACACGAACAAGTATACAGCTATCAGAAACAAACTTGGAAGAGGACTTAGTAAATGCTATTAAGGAATACGTCAACCCCAAGGTTAAGACAGGACTTCTCATTAGCCCCGCTCTCGCAATGTACTCCATTATCCCCATAATACAGGACAAATTTAAGGGCTCTTCAATGAACCTAGTACTAACTAAATCAGAAATAGAAAATGTCAAAGAATATCTCCGCCAGCAGGAGATAATTCGTCACTATCATGATGGCAAAACTAACCATCGTGGCATCAATGAATGTTATTTGTCCTTATCCCGAAAATATTACTGGCCCAAGATGAAGGACCAAATCACTAAATTTATTAACGAATGTACCATCTGTGGTCAAGGCAAATACGACCGAAATCCTATTAGACCTCAATTTAATCTTGTGCCTCCTGCAACTAAACCCTTTGAAATAGTTCATATGGACCTGTTCACTGTACAAAGTGAAAAATATGTCACCTTTATAGATGTCTTCACTAAATACGGTCAAGCATACCATTTGCGTGACGGTACTGCCCTCAGTATACTACAGGCTTTATTGCAATATTGTACTCACCACGGAGTGCCCGTGACGTTAGTAACTGATAATGGTACTGAATTTACCAATCAGTTATTCTTAGAATTTACTAGACTGCACAAGATCAACCACCATCGAATCCTAGCCCATTCCCCTAACGATAATGGTAACATTGAGAGATTTCACCTGACTCTCCTAGAACATCTAAGACTCCTGAAACTACAGCACAAGGACGAACCCGTTGTGAACCTTTTGCCATACGCGCTTATAGCTTACAATTCTTCCATACATAGTTTCACAAAATGCAGACCATTTGACTTACTTACTGGACATTTTGACGCTAGAGACTGTCTAAATATCGACATAACTGAGCACCTTTTACAGCAATACCTTCAGAATCATAGGGATCGAATGAAGATAGTTTACGATATAGTTAACAACAAATCCCTAGTAGACAGAACAGCCATTATAGAGAACAGAAATAAAAACCGGGAACCTAAGGTACAATATGCTCCCGAGCAACAAATTTTTATTAAAAATCCTTTAGCTGAACGTCAAAAGGTAGCCCCTCGCTACACTCAGGATACAGTATTAGCAGATTTGCCCATTCATATTTACACATCAAAAAAACGCGGTCCCATAGCTAAAAACCGCTTGAAACGTATCCCTAAAACAGCTAATTTGTTACATCGTTGTTCGTTCGTTGGATACTACTAGGAATGATCCTTCGGATCACTCGGTCTCAAGAGATAAAACTTGAGAGCTTGGCTGACGGACCAGGACTACTACCCCACAAACTTGGACCCATGAGATTGACCACTCACCATCATACATTTATACAATATGTTCAACTTGACCTCATCCAAGAAAAAGTCGACTCCCTACAAACCCAACTGACGAGTTACAAGTCCCGACTTATTAACGATACACACCTACTTTATGAGACTCAAATTGACTATTTAACTGAGAAGCTTGGCAAAGTATCAGTACAATTAAAATCATTAGAACCCAACCGCGTTAAAAGAGGTATTGTAGATGGCCTTGGATCCGTTATAAAAAGCATAACTGGTAATCTGGACCATTCTGATGCAATAAAATACAATAAAGCCATTAATCTTCTTAAAAGTAACCAAGATAAAATTGTCTCGGAACTTAATAATCATATTAGCATTAACAAGGAATGGATATCCGAACATGACAAAATTTTGACACAAATTGTAGATAACCAGAATAAAATTAATACAACTATTGAATTAATATTGAAAAGCAATGTATACAACGAAAATAGTTTAGTTAAATATGCCAGACTTGCTCAACTCTTAATTATAATAAGCGAAAACGTTGAAGACCTTGCTCAGGAACTAATTAGGTTAGAAAATAGTTTAGCTTTTATCCGTGCATCAAGCACACACCACTCTATGATCGATGTGGACACTCTTAGATCTATGATAATTAAACTTAAGAATATCTATGGAAATGAACAAGTATTAAATCTTGAACTTAGGCAATATTATGATGTCATTAAACCAGGCTCATACTATACTGATAATCAGATAGTTTTCATATATAAATTCCCAATAGTATCCAGGGAAATATATAGCTTCTATCATCTATCCATAGTCCCTAATAGAAATAATCAGGCCCTAATCCCGACCTATCCTTTCCTAGCAACAAACGAGATTTCATTCATGTACATAGAGACAGAATGTCCGAAGCTCAGCAACTGGTATCTCTGTGGAGACGCTACTCACCACCAGCTACGCAGCAAACCTGATTGCATCAACGAGCTCATCGTCAACCAGATCCTGAAAGAAAATTGCGAATTCTCTACGGTCACCCTGAAGAAAGAAGCCATGGAAAAGTTGGACGACCAACACTACGTCTTATCTTTTCCACAACCCAACAAAGTCCAACTCCTCTGCGGGAGACGAGACTACACCACACTTCAAGGAAGCTACCTCATCACGATTCCCGTTGGCTGTCATCTTAAAACTACAGAGTTCACCATCACCAATGACAACGACGAAATAAGAGGACAACCTCTGAAGCTGACAGAAATCCCATCTGACACGGAGAAGCAAATCAGGATAGCATCCCACATCAACTTGAACTCCATTGACCTGCAAGGACTACACAGACTCCAGGACAAGATCACTATGGAAGCCCCGATCAATATCACCGACATCCCACTCGACGTATATCACACAACCATCCCATTTTATGTGATACTGCTTGCTGCGAGTATACTTGCAATCTTCATCGCATTCCGGCGCTTCAACAAGAAAAGGAAAGATAGCCAGACTAAAAAGAAGGAAGAGCATCCAGCACCTTCCGGAGATCAGCAACATCATGACGCGATCCCGGCAACATTTTCACTCAACGTGATAAAATAGTTGCCGTTCTAAGGGGGGAGGAATTACGCTGTCGCCCAGTATGAAGATCGCTGACTTGCTGCCCTACATTAGTGCAATGGTCCGAAGTGCAATTAGTGAAAGTGACGTCAATCGACATTTTCCTAAAAACTGTAGTTCATTATTTTATCATTCCATAATCATACTTCGATTAGGTCTCATCTTGTTTTAATTATAAGTATTTCATGTAATTTTCTAATTTCTAATTAAATCTTTTATAAGTATATTCGGTTTTTTTTCGATCCTCCGATCGCAGCTAACGTATTTCGCGCGACTTCATATCTATTCTTTTTCTATGATCTGAGACGCCAGCACATCCGACTGTACATTTTTATTGAAGAATCGTTCTTATTTCAACTAAATAGGACACACGTTTGATTTATGTCGTTGTCTGCACTTGTGGGCGTATTATGACAATAGAAGCGGTAAACAGTAATTTCAGCTAGAAATACCTCATGTGCTACTGTTATGTGATTCTAAACTGTATACAATGTAACATTATTATGTATTTTGATGCGCGACGTTTCTAGTCTAAGGCTATTTATTAAAATATTTCTTGCTGTCAGTCAGTTTTTGTTTCAAATCCAAACGGCTTGACCGATTATGAAGTCACGAAGGGATATGATAGATATAGAGTAATCACTAAGGCTACTTTTATTAAGGTTCTTGCGTATAAATCCTCATAAATACATCCCAAAAAATCTGCTCAAGCTATCGTTGATCGAAGGCACAAGCTGTCTAAAACAGATATTCTAAGTAGGTACCTACATCTACTCGTATATCTACAAAAGCGAAAGGTCACTGACTGACTCACTCACTCATCACGAAACCTCAGAAACTACAAGTGCTAAGAGTCTAAAATTTTGCATAGGGGTTCCTTTTAGAACACCAGACCGTCGGTCCACCTAGTGGGAGGCCTGCCAACGCTAGAAGACAGCCCGTGGTCGCCACTCGTAGTTACTTAATGCTGGACAAAGGCCAAGGATTTCCACAACGATATCCAGGTATCTATGTATCTGCCCTTCTATCCAGGAAGTATATGCCCTTCAAGTCCAGTTAACAGAGGCACAATAGAAATCAATTGTTACCGCGGTCTCGTGCGACCACAGGGTTCCACGAGTTAGGCAATATACTCGTAGCTAACTGGTGATGTATGATAGACGCAGATCTAAAGCTTCAACCACAATAACGCGTGGCGGTGGCGATCTGCACGCGTTGGTGTAGTTAAAGCATTTTCAGCAGAGAGATCAAAATATTTGATCTGTCCCAGATTTGATCTGGAGTGGATACTGTCATCCGAGAATCTGTTCTATATCTATAAAAGCGAAAAGTCACTGACTGACTGACTCACTGACACATCACGAAATCTCAGAAACTACAAGTGCTAGGGATCTCAAATTTTGCATGGGGTTTCTTTTAGAACGTAGGTGCTCACTAAGACGGGATTTTCCAAAATTCAACCCCTAAGGGAGTAAAACGGGGTCCACGCGTACGAAGTCGCGGGCGGCCGCTAGTAATACATAACACGGAATTTTCCTGTAGGTACGTTCATCATCCAATGTTGCTGTTTTCATTTCAAGTATTAGGATACCTACGTCATAGGATGGGTGTGGGCGATCTATTTTATCAGCGACTTTAGTTACAGGACACGTTGCACACTACGAAATGAATCTCATTCGTGGAACGTTGCTGTTTTTTATTTATTTTTAAATCTATTGTCAGATACGTTATCCGACTGAAAAAGACTAGATATATTAAATCAAATTCAAGTAGATAGTAGCTTAAACTACATATTTGAATTTGTATTATTCTATTTTTAGTACAAAATAAATGCTTTTTCTTTCTTTCTTTTGTTCCAAAATAATTCCAGTTGCTACCCTGCACTGCTATATTACACTGCGTAAAGCTTGATGTTTTGTCGTTTGTACAAGCTTTTTTTAGTTAAAGAACAAATAGTCTGAGCTTTCTGTCAAACATACAACGAAATAGGTACCTATATTTATACTCGTTGATAGAGACAAAGTAAAAATATAAAAGTTTTTATGAAAAAATAATAGTTGGGATCGAAGGGTTTTTTAGGTTTTAAAACTGTTGAAACATAACGCAGTCATAACAACTGCAGACGCCATTTTAAAGTAAATATTTATTCACTAGCTTGTTCCCATGTATTTTCCACCTTTTATAAACATATTGGAACATCTGCTCCCATTGTTGCCAGACTGTCACATTCCACATTTACTAAAGAACGAACATACAGTAAAGTTTACGTTATATATTGCGTACGTCGTCAATTTTTCGCTTACCCCAAACTACACAAACATCGGTGATAAAAGCGCTCTATATTCTGCACCGACGTGTTTTTCTAACGACATTCAATCAATCTTTAACCGAAGGTAATATTTTTGTTTTCTATCCAATTTCTGTTTGAGATATCGTCTGTTCAAGGGAAAACACGAGACAATTTCTTTATGGAGGAGACCGAGGTAAGTTGTAACAGAGGAGAGTTGTGATATTGTCAATTTTTTGGAAACCTATTTATCTATCAGCAGCGCGCATTTGGTAGCTCGAGACTTGAACTAAAAACGCCCGCTACGACGCGCTCGCTCTAGTTAATAAGTTCCAAAAAATCGACAATGTCACAACTATCCTCTGGTACATCTCACCTTATTCTCCCCTACATGTTATGCAGTATATTTTGAGATATGGCGTCTCCTTGACGCTCGTTGGGGCATTCCTCTGGGATGGAAATGCGATTGGTATGACTTTGGGATGATAAACATAATATGTAAGTGCTCGACTTTTTATATACAGGGTGGCCAAAACAGTGAGGTCTAAAAGAAAAATTTAGATTCCTTACATCAAGGTGTACCTAAATCACCCCCATGTATATAAGACGATTGTGTTTAGTTTAGGAGATAGAGTTAATTTTGTGATATTTTAAAATTTTATGACCTAGTAGGCTTTAAACATTTTTATCTTTTTTTGGGTTGAAATTTTTCAGATTTCTTTTTTTCGACAGATTTGTTATTAATTGCAGATGTTTGAAAAAAATAATCACCTTCCTATCTTTGATTCAAGATACAAAAGTTTTGCTAGAAACATTAAAATTATGCTTTTATCAGAACACTATCACATTTTCAACTTCAAAGTTTAAGTAAAAAAAAGAACTTCCATAGGTCCAAAACCATTTTAAAAACTGCGCCGTTTCCTGAACACTCATAATAATACAAAAATACATGTACTTAATGGGCCACTATTTCCTTTAATCGATCCACTAAAGTGGTAAGTCGGATATTCCGTTACATGTTTTTGACTTTCTTAGAGTGAATTAATATTGGGAATCCTCTAAGTTTACATTACGTAGAACAGATTTAGAGCAGTAACTGGACAGAACATGTTTTTATTCTCAACGAGGAAGCTCTTGCCCTTCATCACACCTGGTGGAAACTGATGATTAGGCTGAAGGTGGAAGGGAACTTCAACTACAAAGGAACTATGGCTTCCTACCTCCAAAATCCGGAACACATTATTATTTAAGTAAGTTTTAATGAACATAAACCAAATATCCTTCCTTCTTCTTATCACTGTAGTAGGTATTTCAAGGGTAATAGTAAAATGTAACAACTGCCTCTGTCTTCAAGTGGTAAGAGGTAAGTTTCAGAGGTCCCGGGTTTGATTCCCAGTGGAGGTGAAATTTTCTGCTCGGTTTGGTTGGTGGTAGGGTTTGATCTAAGTCTGCCTGGCTAGCAACTCTATTTTCCTGAGTCGGTCACTATAGCAATAATGTTAATAGCATTACTGTATTCCGGCATTTGGAAGAGGAGGAGGTAGGAAGCCATAGTTTCTCTGTAGTTGAAGTTCCCTTCCACCTTCAGCCTAATCATCAGTTTCCACCAGGTGTGAAGAAGGGCAAGAGCTTCCTCGTTGAGAATAAATACATGTTCTGTCCAGTTACTGCTCTAAATCTGTTCTACGTAATGTAAACTTAGAGGATTCCCAATATTAATTCACTCTAAGAAAGTCAAAAACATGTAACGGAATCTCCGACTTACCACTTTAGTGGAACGATTACAGGAAATAGTGGCCCATTAAGTACGGGTTTTTTTGTATTATTATGAATGTTCAGGAAACGGCGCAGTTTTTAAAATGGTTTTGGACCTATGGAAGTTCTTTTTTTTACTTAAACTTTTAAGTTGAAAATTTGATAGTGTTCTGATAAAAGCATAATTTTTATGTTTCTAGCAAAACTTTTGTATCTTGAATCAAAGGTAGGAAGGTGATTATTTTTTTCAAACATCTGCAATTAATAACAAATCTGTCGAAAAAAAGAAATCTGAGAAAAGTCACCCCAAAAAAAAGATAAAAATGTTTAAAGCCTACAAGGTCACAAAATTTTAAAATATCACAAAATTAACTCTATCTCCTAAACTAAGCACAATCGTATTACATACATGGGGGTGATTTAGGTACACCTTGATGTAAGGAATCTAAATTTTTCTTTTAGACCTCACTGTTTTGGCCACCCTGTATGTCGATTATGTAAATAAAACACGTAAAACTTTACGAATAGTTTGAGACAGTAACTAAATTGGTGTACCTAATAATCAGTTCTCGCAGACAGTTTCTTTTTAATCTAAAAGACTGAACTGTACCCCTATTCCGAAAAACTTTCGTGTTCGTATCGTTTGCGTATTCGCGAGAGAGTGAGATTTAGTATGAAAACTTAAACAGCGCCAACCATAGGGTTACACTCTTACACATTTCAAAATAAGAAGAAAAGTAAGATGAAAGCTGTTCCGAAATTTGTTTTCCGACCAATAAAATTATTGATTGGTAATAGATAAACAATGGTTTTAAATAATTAATTACATATTAAACACACAATTTAATGATACAAAAACATAAGATAAATATAAATGAGGCGTTATGAGCATTAATTCGTCTTTGTGACTTAATTTAGTAAAATTTTATAACAATTTCTGAAAATAACACAACACGTTTCGGAACGTACCTTCGACGATACCAATACGCAAACGATACGAACTCAAAAGTGTTTCGTAATAGAGGTACTGGAGAGAATACGTCAAGAATATTTTTCCACTTACATTTTAAAGCACCCAAAGTTTAGACTAAACTTTTGTAGACTCAAATTATGTTAATGATGATTTAACGTTGACAAAATGAATCTCGGGTATTAAAGTCTGTCTTTTTAAATAAAAATGTCACTAAGTTTTCTTAGAATATAAATAGAGAGTGCAATGTCCTTCGGATGGGATCAAAGATATGTACTAAAAAACTAGTCAAGCGTGAACTCTTCAGAGGGTTCAATAGAATTATTAATTAAATTATGGCATACTTTATTTTAAATTCTCTATATACATATAAAAATATGTCTGGGTTCTGGGTTAATTACTCTTTATTGAATTCCATCTCACCTCATATAAGTATCATATCATACATAATCGTATCTTAATAGTCACATTATCGAAAAATGAATGTCTGAAAAAAGTTAACACAAAGACAAACATGTGAGCATTAATTTTTTTATACGGAATCCTAAAAACATAACTTAGCTAAAAATAAATACAATTTGCTACATTCAGTCTTGTCACTTTAGAGACATCTAATAAGACTTTCAGAAAAGCAATTGCAAAAACGATTTATTTGAATTAGTCTGCTTATATTTTTAGTTAAAAGTTATCCAATTATAGTCAATTTAACTAGTTTTTTTTACCACGTGATATTACTTTTAGTACTACTTATTATTCGTTATTATAAGGCCGAAAATACCCATAAACATTTTCGTGCCGCGAAACAGTGGAGGGCGGCCATTTTGATTTATTCAATACATTTGTCAGCGCGGACGTGGATATATCATAATGTATGCACGTAGCGATTCCTTCATTTGGGAAAAACGTAGACTAACGACTAATCGTGGATTTACGACATTCATACTAAATCTGAAAGAGGAAAATGGTATGGCAGTATACAGGGTGTCCCGATAAGTAGTGTCAAGCCGAAGCCCAGAGGTAGAGCATTACTAGGGCTATCCAAATCACCCCCATGTATGTTCCGCGATTTTTGATAGTTTTCGAGCTATGATTGTTTTTTTGGTCACTGTGGCGCGAATAGTCAAGGCTAAATGCCTGTTTTTTTTAATTATTATTAGATGAATACCAGGCCTAGCTGATTCAGAAGTATTTACTAGAATGCGCGCTATGATAAACTTGTATCTGTTGAATGTATAGTATCGAGGCATTTTATCGATTCTGCGTGATAAGCATATACCTAGGGCGTTTAAAATTATCGATAACATTTTATCACGGCGCGCATCCTAGCCTCGCTGAACATGCTTTGATAAATAAAAGTTTTAATTGTCCGATAATTCTCAGTATTTTGAAATATTTTATTTTTGTAGTTTGCCATAAAGTTATCTAAAATGCATTGCGATTTGTGACAACTACAAACTTCGTTACCGTATCGTCGCGCTCGCGTACAACAAAACTCTCTAAAAACGTCTAAAGTGTGCGATTTTTTACAAAAGAAAAATGCTCTATACACTTTCATGGTCCACTGGCGTGAATATATCGAAGTAATGGAGAGGTCAACTTACAATAAATGAGCGTGCATTTTTCGTAGTTTTAGCCCGAACTGGGGCGCGTGAATTTGTAATACTACGCTCTTTTATTTCACCATCTGAGGTTATTAATTTGGTAATGTTTGGAAAAAAAGCTTCGTGGAATTGTAAGTATTTATTCGAATATAAAAGTCTATATTATTATTAACCCTTAACCACCTAGCACATAATATTGTCACACAACCGCCTATCATACGTCTGTGGGACCCCAGAATAAAAAATAATACGATTACGATAAATATTAAGGGAGGGTACACATTTTAATTAAAATTCTGTTATGAAAATGATTAAACTCTTTATTTTAAAAAAGAGGAATGCGAAAATCAACAATACTTTTACAAAAACTCCGAATAATTAGCATAATCTCTTATTTTTTTACTTACTTACTATTACTTATAAAAAATTAGATCCTAAAAAATATTTAAAGTGATAGGAACTTATTCTAATATTTTTTATATAATTCAATCAACAAGGAACTTTAATAAAAAAAATAAAACTCATTATTAGAATCAATTAATAAAAATTGCAGGCTCTAAACTTAGAGTTTTTCACGGCAATCCAGACTCATATTTTTCGAACATTCGAGGCAAATTGGCGCTTTTCATTCGAAAGACATGTATTGTGTTTTGCGTTTTTTTTTTGTATATTTGCAAGTGGAAGAGTTTTTACGAACCGCCAATCGCTCTTCACCTGTGCTACTGCATGGGACAGCTGCTGGAGGGGTCACGTTGACCTGGAGGATGCGTTGTATACTGATACGTATACCACGTTGCAATTTCACATTGCTTTCACGACATGCCATATGCGGTCTCGTCAGCTGTTCAGTCAGTTTCTTCATAAACTTGGACCTGCTTTAAATTGTGTGTCCTGTAAAGTCCGCGATCGTAAAGTCGCCGGGGCAGATGACCAACTAAAACGATTCTTTCCAAAATAATTCTTTTTCCTAGGTCTCGATCGAACCTCTGCTAGCGGTACATCATCCTCAGATGACAACTCTTGGTCACTTACTGAGGGAATATCACATTGTGATGGAGAGTTTATTTGCTTCACACTGTTGAGCCTTCGCATTCGGAATCAGACACGCTACTTTCTTCCAGCACATGATTAATTTCAACCGGCTCCACATCGCTGCATTCGTCGTTTGGTATGTTTTCATCGTCTGGCAGATCTTGTTCAACCAACGTTCAATTTCAGCTTCACTAAGAGCCATTATAACGAAAACAATAAAAAAACACTCATACAAAAAATTACGTAACCTCCTAACAGGGGTCTCTTAGACCCATTCTGGTATTTATTTACTCACCTGAAGCAAATGCGCGCACCTCCAACCTTGACAAGCCGTTGTGAGGTGCTGAGGGGCGCGGGGAAAAGGTACAGAAACTAACGAGTCGATGCAACACTCCGGCGCAAAAATATTCACAATTATTATATCGACAGGGTCTGTGAGACGTATGGTAGGCGGTTAAGGGTTAATATTTCTAAAAGCGAAAGTTTTGAAACTGACTGATTGACTGACTGACTCACCCAATCGTCACGAAATCTCAGAAACTACAAGTGCTAGAAGTCTCAAATTTTGCATGCCTTTTAGAACGTAGGTGCTCACTATGATGGAATTTTGCAAAATTCAACCCCTAAGGGGTTTATGGGATACACGTTTACGAAGTCGCGGGCGGCTGCTAGTAATTCAATAAATATTGGTATTAGAATAAAAAAACACGTACGTTCTCTCTCTCAAATAGGTACTGTCATCTCGTTCTAAAATAGTACTGTTACTCGAGACTAAAGTGAATAGTTATTTACTGAGCAAGCGTGCTTCATCTTAGATTTCACTTGCCATCAGATCAGATTGAGGTTCCTGATTCAGTTTTAAATGAATCAATACAAATACGAGTAGAGTAGAGGAATTGAATATCTGTTCGGTACTGCCTAGCCTGGTAGGATAATTTTCTCCATGCAGTATGCATGATAAGATGTTCAGGTTCAGTGATAAATTATAATGAACTAGCTTTCCGCCCGCGGCTTCGCCCGCGTGGAATTTTGTCTGTCACAGAAAAACTTTATCGCGCGCGTCCCTGTTTCAAAAACCGGGATAAAAACTATCCTATGTTCTTTCCCGGGACTCAAACTATCTCTATGCCAAATTTCATCAAAATCGGTTGCGAGGTTTAAGCGGGAAAGCGTAACAGACAGACAGACAGACAGAGTTACTTTCGCATTTATAATATTAGTTGGGATGACAGTTACTTATTATTCTAAAACCACTAAGTAAACCAGCCGTTCATGACACTGAAACGGTTTTAAATTACATTGTTTTAAATGGTGGTACGACGACTAATTGCCCCTGAATATTTGATAAACCATTAACTACTGGTGTTGTCTAGCCATGCAAGCGAGCATTTTAAAAATAAATATTTGATCTTCCAAAATGATAAAGCATTTCAACATTCCACTCTGAGTTACACGAAATAAACTGACATAAACTGAAGCAACTCTTATGCTCTACCAAAGAATAAATAATACGTACTCTACATTCAGCGTGCCTCATACCAAAATAAAATTCTGCTTACCCACTTTTTCTGCAGCACTCTTATGATAAAAGCAAACAAGCATCTTCAAACACAGCGCGGTTTCATTTTCGACTCTATTTCCCAGAGGAGTGAGGGATAGCAAAAAGCCTCTGTCAATATTAGCTAGACTAGCTCAAACAATACCTGTAAAGGGCACGCTGCAGGAATGCGTAGTATGTGTATTAGAGTAGGCGCACACCGTTGATTTTTAGTTGGCCGATAGTTGTGCCCGATTTTAAAGTGTATGAAGAATCGGCCAAATCGAATCGGCGTAGTGTGCGCACTCCCATACATGCCCATACTGATCAACTGCCCGACTAAACTATCGGCCGACGAAAAATCAACGGTGTGCGCCTACTCTTAACCAGGTAAGGGTTGGCATCAACGTAAATAGTGACTTTCAGACTATGTCACTAAGTTGAAAATCATTCTTCAAGTTTACTACAAGTTAACGAATTCCTTCTAATAACTAAGAAACTTTTTGATAGTTTGTTTCTGAAAATGAACTGAAATTGAAACTGGTCTATCTTAGTGATGTCAACTTCATTTCAGTAACGCCCGTATTCTTAAACATTACTATGAGGTCTCACAGTGCGTGTGGACGCACAGGGTGATACACGAACCAATCAGAGCTCTATTCAACGCTGTGCGTTCGATTTGCTGCTTCACTTAAGTAACCATCGTTTGTGAATACGGACGTAAGTGTACACTCAGAAGTCTACTTACAAGTACTAAAGCATAAGCTTCGTTTTGGAGGAAACTGATCATTTTTAGGGTTCCGTACCTCAAAAGGAAAAAACGGAACCCTTATAGGATCACTTTGTTGTTGTCCGTCCGTCCGTCTGTCAAGACCCTTTTTCTCAAGAACGCGTGGAGGTATGAAGCTGAAATTTATATCAATTACTCAGGTCTACTGTCCCTTGAAGCTGTGAAAAAATCAAACTTCTAAGCCAACGCAATCAAAAGATACAGCCGTTTATGCCGCAAATTTTCGACACTTGCAAGGGAATCAAAACCTACAGGGTGCTTCCCGTGAACTCAGAATCTTGAAATTTAGTACGAAGCAACGTCTTATAGCATAGATAAAGGAAAAATTACGAAAACCATAAATTTTTAGTTACATCACATCTACACTAATATTATAAAGAGGAAAACTTTGTTTGTTTGTTTGTTTGTTTGTTTGTTTGTTTGTTTGTTTGTTTGTTTGTTTGTTTGTTTAGTTGTAATGGATAGGCTCAAAAACTACTGGACCGATTTTAAAAATTCTTTCACCATTCGAAAGCTACATAACTCACGAGTAACATAGGCCTAATTTTATTTTGGAAAAAAATAGGGTCCCGTAAAATATTTGGGATTTTCATAAGACGTGGAAAAGCGCCATCTATCGTCATTGGTTAAAATCTTCTTGCGCCTGACAAACATTTCTGAGGTACGTAAATATTCATGAAGGCAAAGCTGTCAAACGCCATCTATCGACATCATTAGTAAATTAGTAACTAAATATTACATGCTATGAATAGCGCTGTTCGTAAATACCTAATTTTGAAAATTTAAGAAATAAAGATATTTTATGTAATTAAACCATTCACTGTATGTACCACCTATTTGAATCATTCACTGTGTTTAATTAAACGAGCAAATCAAAGTGTTAATTAGTGACTTTTACAAACTTCCTTGCAAATTCTTACTATGTGCCGCCATCTACCGAGATGAATATTAGGGTACGGTTCAGCGGCGGACAAATGGGATGGGCGCGTGGGCGATTGTAGTTGAATAGGATAAGAATTACTTCGTTTTTATTTTCTGTATGTTATTTGTTAATTTTTTGGTAGGGTCTTTATTTTAATTACTTAGGTTGGTAGGTACTTACTTATTTGATTTTCATGATAATTACTATAGGTACGTATAATTTTAGTAGAAAGAAAGGTCATTGAATGACTAAGTGACTCACTCACTCATCACGAAGTCTCAGAAACTACAAGTCTCAAAAGAGTTCTCATAGGGGTTAATGGTCTATACCACTTTGATCACCTGGCTTTGATCACCAAGATGATCAAAATGGACTCCAGTTAAATTATTTTTTTAGTGTTCTTTGATCACCTATAAATAAATTATACCTCTTGTCTCTTGTCGGCCGTTTGGTGTAGTGGTTCAGAACGGACTACTATGCCGAGAGGTCCCGGGTTCGATTCCCGGCCGGGCAGAAATTGAAATGATGAATTTTAATTTCTGTGACGGGTCTGGGTGTTACTATGTATAATATGTATGTATTTAAAAAAAAAAAGTATATAAGTAGTATATCCGTTAATCTAGCACCCATAACTAGGGTTTCTGCTCGAGCTTTCTCGAACTCGAGAAAACTCGAGAAATTTGGCTTCATTCGAGACGAGAAAAAAATTACCGGAGCTCGAGAATTCTCGAGTTTCGATTTTGAAGCTTTAATATTCTTGAAAGCCTATTTTCTTAGACAAAAGTAAGTTTTTTAATTATTTAATAGGTTAACTTTGCGTTTAGACTGGCCTAGTCTTTCCTTTTTTTAATTAATTTAATTTGCAATTAATGATCTTAACCGAAACTAATAATGTTCACCTACGAGTATGCTATATTTTATTATGTTTGTATAACTGACTGATTTAAAGACTGAAAATTTTTTGTTAACTATCTGTTAGTTTAGGTACTCGTAAATACGTTTATTCAAGTCATTATCTTTAAGTTTAAAAATTTATTTAAAAGTTTTTTTTGTTTGTAAATGTAGGTTTATTATCGTAATTTTTCAATTAATTTGGACTTGTGTTCTTTGGAAAACAAGTGATTCAATTGGAGCTCCAGATATTTATGGTTATTAATCCTTAAAGTACACGCGACTTTATGACTTTTGTTCCTTTAGTTAATTACTAAGTTATAATTATCCTACTAATATTATAAATGCGAAAGTTTGTGTGGATGTCTGGATGTTTGTTACTCTTTCACGCAAAAACTACTGAACGGATTTCGTTGAAACATTACAGTATTATTGATTATAACCCAGACACATTATAACATTAATAAAAACCCGTGTTTTTAATAAATTTCAACCGATTTCAACAGTTTTAATTAAAAGACTCGAGACCCGAGAAAACTCGAGACTTTGGCCTCGAGAATTCCCGAAACTCGAGAAAAAAAATAAGTCGAGAAATCAGAAACCCTACCCATAACACAAGCATATTAATTGCTTACTTTGGGGCTAGATGGCGCTGTGTGAGATTGTCCAAAGATAAAGAAAGATATACCTCTGAATTGTCACATACATGTCCAATTTGTTTATTGCGGTTTTTAGAAAATATCAAAAATGTTACAAAACAAAATATGTAGTACAACAATTGGACATGTGACTATTCAGAGGAGGTGTGATTTGTTTGTAGATGATCAAAGGACACTAAAATAATAATTTAACTAGAGTCCACTTGGCTCACCTAGGACATCGTATCCGTGGGTGATCAAAGGCACAGAATGAATTCAAAGGACACTAAATTGTCGCTGTAACACGTAGGTAGTCACTAAAACGAAATTTTGCAAAATTCAAACCTTATGGGAGTTAAAAAGGGGGTTAGAAGTTTGTATTGCAGTCCTCGGTTTTTAAAGTAAGAGACTTGAAAGTTTAAATGTTCGGTACATCGTGGTACTGTGTACATATCGGTTTGCCGACGATATTGTGGTCATGGCAGAATCGTTGGAAGATCTTGGCACAATGCTCGAAGACTTTAATCGATTTTCCCAACAGGTAGGCCTGAGGATGAACATGGACAAAACGAAGCTTATGTCGAATGTCCATGTTGCGCCCTAACCAGTTTCAGTTGGAAGCTCAATTCTCGAGATTGTCGACAAGTAGGTATGTCTACCTCGGACAAACGATCCAGCTAGGTAGGTCCAATTTCGAGAAGGAGGTCAATCGTCGAATCCAACTCGGCTGGGCAGCGTTCGGGAAACTACGCAACATCTTATCGTCCAAAATACCTCAATGCCTGAAGACTAGAGTGTATAACCAATGTGTGTTACCAGTGATAACTTATGGCTCGGAAACGTGGCCTCTCACTATAGGCCTTATACAGAAGCTCAGTTCCACAGCGTGCTATGGAAAGGGCTATGCTTGGTGTTTCTTTGCGAGATCGAATCAGAAATGAGGAGATCCGTAAACGAACCAAAGTCGCTGACATAGCGACGGATTAGCAAGCTGAAGTGGCAATGGGCAGGGCACATAGTACGCAGAACTGATGGCCGATGGGGCAGAATGGTTCTGGAATGGAGGCCGCGTACCGGAAAACGTAGCGTGGAACTTCCACCTACAAGGTGGACCGACGACATCGTAAAGGTAGCAGGGAAGCGCTGGACGCAGGCCGCTTCCAATCGATCAACATAGAAAGCATTGGGGGAGGCCTATTTTCAGCAGTGGACGTCCTATGGCTGAAATGATGGTGGTGGTGGTGGTACATAAGTATACTGAAAATGTATCATTAGAAATCAACTACTGGGCCTAAGGAGATAAAAGGAGGGTTGGAAGTTTATATTATGAAAGTCCTATGTGTTTAAAGTAAGAGAGTTGAAATTTAAAATGTATGCGCTATAGGTGCTAAGAGCGGATTTTACGAAACTCCACCCCTTATGGAGTAAAACGAGGTCCACGCGTACGAAGTCGCGGGCGGCCGCTAGTAATATATATTTTTTTAATAATTTTAAACTTACTACCCATTTCCTCATAAACGCGTAGAGGTATTAAATTGAAATTCATACCAAATACTCAGGTCTATAATACCTTTAAGCTGTAACAAAATCAAACTTCTATGTCAACGCAATCAAAAGAAACAGCAATTTAAGCTGCATATTTTGAAACTCGCAAGTACTCGCAAGGGAATCAAAACCTAAAGGGTACTTCCAGTCGACCTAGAATCTTGAAATTTGGCATGAAGCAACGTTTTATAGCACACATGAAGGAAAAATTCCGAAAACCTTAAATTTTTAGTTACATTACAAAATATATATTTTTTAATAAATATAAATTTATGAATTTCATTTTGCAATAAAAATACCATAGTTATGACTCGATTGTCGTAATGAACGAACTTTGTAAACCTTGCAGGTTTGTACGGAACCCTCGGTGCGCGAGTCCGACTCGCACTTGGCCGGTTTTTTTTAACCAAAATTCTGATCGCTTGTAGCAAATTTTACCTAATAAACAAACCCGAGCCTCAATTTCATCCGTTCAGCTTTGGAATTTACGAAAACGTTTCATTTATTTTTGCTTTTATTTGAACTTCACCTCTAAATAACTCTTTGGAATCGACGATTTTTGACCGTGGAATGTACAAACAGTCAATTACCGGCACAACAATGCCACGTGAGTGAATTGGCAGTTTTTATCCTCGTTTCTACGAACCGTTTGCGTTCTGATTTTAACTTTATGTACGAACGAAGATTTAAAAGTTTCTGGAAATGAGCGTCGAATACAGAAACAAAAGAACGCTACCTACTTTTAAAGTAGGTAGCGTTCTTTTGTTGCGTAAATTACGCGTACTCGTTACGTTTGAAATGTTTTAAAAAATATTTTAAATATATTTTACAAAATTAAGACTAGGAATAACTTCACCAGCTTTTTTAGTTTTGTTCTATATTTTAATCCCATTCAGTGAAATCTAATGTTTTCAACGTCACGAAACTTGTCCATTGGTGTATCGATACCCTGTTAGGCTAAATATGAATAGTTCACACTCCGGAATACAAAACCTGCGGTTAGGGAATCGTATCTCGCAAAAGGCAACGTTTTTAATTGCATCCAAGATTTTGTAGAAATGTTTTGGACAAACAATCAGATGTCATTCAGATTGAATGAAATTGACAGAGTGAAATCTGGCTGGTTATTCAAAACATTTCTCTGCTCCGTTCCACCTTGGTAGAGAATTGGTAGAGTTTCGGTTATGGATACGGTTACAGATATAGGAATAATATACCGGTTTCGGTTACGGTTACGGATATTTTTTTATTTCGGATATCCGAAAGTTTCGGTTATGGTAACGTATATCTGTGCTTAAGAATGTTATTTGCAATAGTTGTCCAACACGGTTCATTCATGGCTGCACACTTTACATCGAATAAAAAGTAATAAAAAAATGATACTAAGTAGATGGCATTATAAAAGAAAATCAGGCTTTTATGTTTTTACATATAATGCTATACAAAATCAATTTAAACTGCCTACATCCGAAACTATCCGAAACTTTTGAATCTGTTACGGTTACGGTTTCGGATATTTTTTTATTTCGGATATCCGAAAGTTTCGGTTACGGTTACGGATATCCATAACATCACTGCTACAGAGTCTAGACGTCACATTATTGTTTGTGTGCCGTATCTAGTTATTCTTACGATGATTAAGTCCAAAGTTATACCACATTGAATATGGCTGGCGTGTAAAACTGTGGAAACGAGGCATTCGCGGTTTTAATGTGCATCGGACACGACAGGGTTGTGGCGTTTGAATCATCACCTCCCTTCGTTCAAGGACTTTTTAACGAGTTGACGGTAGCGCAAAGAGAACCGCCAGAGCCAGAGCTCAGCAAGATTTATACCTACAAGTTTAAGATCTCTACACACTGACAGTTGACAGCCCGGTGGCGTGGTGTCGGCGGCCTTATTGAAAAAAACAACATGTCGACGACTTATACTTTCTATGACTTTTGACAAGTGTGTAGACTGAAATTGGTGACAATAGCCCAATGATTTACTTAGGTATCTTTTTTTAAGTCATTATCATTAGTAATTTGTATTGCACAAATTACTAAGTCCCGTTAGCCCCTCGTACTAAGCTAAATATGCTCACGACAATAGACAATAGTTGAGTGGCGGCGGGATTCGATTCCGCGTTCCCCGGATCACGAGTGGGCCAGTCCGACCCCTACACCGTTCGGCTATTGTGGATAGTGACGGCCGCATTGTAATTCGAGAGGGAGCTAGGTCGTTCGTTAGACTGGTTGAACCAATAATTAAGCATTGTCAAATCAGCAGTACGAAAAGTTCAAATTAAAATATTGGGTATGTAGGTATGTAGAGACCGTTTTACTTTGTGTGTGGTACAGTATTGCTGACTAAGCGGAAGGTTCCGTATGTAATTTTTGTGGGGGACTTTTTGTACAGTAAGTGAATGCTAATGCAACGGTAAGTGCACTTTTAATAACTTCCAAAAAGCGGGTGCAGCTTAGGAAAAAATTATAGGTGAGTTGTGGTCGTTAAAATTATGTATTTATTTAATTTGTTTAATGCTATCTTGGGAATAAAACTCGCTAGTTTTTTATGTGACAGTTTAGGCTGGTTTTAGAGTCACGCTGACGCACGCTGACTGTCAGCGCTGACAGTCGAAATGTATGAAGCGTTGGCGCTGAGCGATCAGCGTCACTCAGGAACGTTCCCTTCAATTACATACATATTGATCTGTCAGCGCCGACGATCAGCGAGCGGTCAGCGCGATTCTAAAACCCACCTCATGTGTGAGTTTAGATTACATTGAAAACAATATTATTATAGAGCTTTGTCTGTAATTTACGCATGTGTAAAAGGTTCTTAAAGGAGGTTTACCGAATTCTATTTTAGGATACTATGACATTTATAAAAACGAAATCTGGAAACGAGTACCTATTTATAAAGACGTCTGAATTTCAAAACAAACAAGTTTATTCAGTAAATACTAAATATTCATGCTTCGATTGAACTTAGAAGTAGTTTATATTCAAGTTTTCAAAAAAGCAAATTATTGAATGAGAGAAAAGATTTTTATTCCTAAAGTTAATGTTAATTAAGTTTACTTATAATAGAAGCCCAAAGATCGTAGATTAGGTAAGTAATATGGCTTCCTAAAATTAATAGCTTTATTAGAACTCATTAATATAAGTAAACTTTGTAAGACATAATTCTAAAATTAGTTAGTGAAGAACTTAATCATAAAATAACTATTTTAGTTGTGTTCACGCAGAACTACTTAATAAAATGCATTCTTGAGTTTGAGAATTTATTGTACTTTTGGACAATATTACATTGAAATAAATTGCTAGTTAACGTGCCGGCCGGCACGTCAAGCCGGTTCGGTGGCTGATAGGCGAGAGAGGGATACAGTGAATGGAAGAGTGAACGCGCGCGCGGACCGAATGAGATTGAACGATAGTGATGTGAAGCTGTCTGTCATAGACAAGTTGCCTTATGTAATAAGATACCTACTTATCATTATACCTACGCAAAATATTTTAATTAAACTAGCTAGTCGTTTAGGTTTTGTATTGGTACCTACAGTAGCTGATCTATCTATTTAAACATCTCACTCTCTACTCCAAATCTTAGAAACTACAAGTGCTAGGAGTCTCAAATTTTGCATGGGGGTTCCTTTTAGAATGTATATAGGTGCTCACTAAGACGGGATTTTGCAAAATTTTACTTCTAAGGGGGTAACACGGGATCCACGCGTACTAAGTCGCGGGCGGCTGCGTAGTAAATTATATCACCCGAATCTCTATGGGCAAAAGTCAATTCTGTGGAGACTTGGAAACCATTATGGAGAAGAACTCATACCTCAACATAAAAGTTTCTACCAAAATTATAGTAATTAGTTTTTTCATCCAAATGACGTCACTACTGGACAAATTACTAAAATAATATTATGTTTTAAGAATTAGCGCAAAATTGCTTTTACACTAACCTTAACTTCAAAAGGTTACCTCCTAATTTTAAAATAACAAGATTAGTGCCGACAAATCTTGCTAAAATGGAATGATAACCTGGACGCCCTTCGTTGTGTATATGAGAAGATTAACTAAATTAATTAAAAATAGTAAAATTTAGTTCAGATCATGATAAAAATGTTGAGTCAATATTTGTTAGGTTTTAGTATGGTAAGGTCTTCGCACATTTAATTTTATGTAACCAGCACTAGACCATTTATTACTTTATTTATTTATTTCATTGTTATGAAAACAAACAGCATTCTATAACACACTTATAGTTATATTTTTGTGTGAGTAAAATAAAGATTTATTTATTATTTATTAGTATATATTATTTATTACATAATATGTAGAGTTACCAATTAAACTTCACATTTGCCAAAAGAGTTTGAAACGCTTTTATATTCTTTTATTTCTAAGTAGCATCTTTATTGTTGCGACTCATTTAAATCATTCGCTCATTGGTCTGCAAAATTGTTTTAGGTTAAGTTTGGTGTTATTATAAAAATTCTAGTTTTACAAGGCAAATTGCGTGAAAGAAACTAACGAACTAATAACATCAAATTAACCTTTGTTAGCTTAGCTTAGCTCGTAGAGGCGATGGCCGTTGGGGCAGGAAAGTTCTCGAGTGGCGACCACGGGCTGGAAGACGTAGCGTGGGCAGGCCTCCTACAAGGTGGACCGACGATATGAGCTCCGATTACGGTAATCGTAAACAGCTGACGTACGCTGTTTTGACCAATCGTATCGCAGAATCGAAGAAGCGCGTCTGGACTGGAGACGTTAAAAATTACCGTAATTGGGACTCTGGTAAAGGTCGCGGGAAGAGCCTGGATGCGGGCAGCGCAGGACCGTTCATTATAGAAAACCTTGGGGCAGGCCTTTGTCCAGCAGTGGACGTCATTTGACTGAAATGAACGAACGAACGAACCTCTGTTATTTGTTACTACTGATTAGGTTTTTTTACTCTCAACCGAGTTGCCTGTTGAAAGAGTTGATCAGACCCAAGGTGAAGCTTCACCCGGAATCCTTAACACATAGGAACTGGCTATCTTACCTCCCACTGCCTAAACACTACAATCATTAGGTTAACCTCAATAATAATATTATTAAGGTTAACTGGATGATAATACCGAATGGCATTAAGTTCGCCTTATGTACCTACTGTGAATTATGGGCATATTATTATAAGTTTTAAATAAATTAAATAATTACTATGCATCTGACTTAACACCAGGTGCGATTGCGGTCAAATATCTGCCTTGATAAGAGTAAAAAAAATATTACTGTAATATTACTGTGTAATAAAAATATTACTGTAATAAATTGTAATATAAACTTTTACGTACCATACGTTGTAAGTTAGGTACCACAGTTGATAAGTGCGCGCCAACCTTTATCCCTATTCAAACCATAACACTCGAGCACTCAAGGATTATTTAGATAAGCTTTTTAGAATTAAATAAAGGACCCAATTTGAATAGGGCTTAAACGTAAATGGACATGTTCTACAAGTTAATATTGCTGATCCATGAACGATGTTTTGTTTTACGACTGAATATTTAACCCATTAAGGCCGAGTTGCACCACCTAACTTTGACCGTAACTTTAACGATAACCGGTGTTTTTTGTATGGAGTTTGACAGATTTTTGATCAAAGTTAAAGTAAGATGGTGCAACCCAGCCTAAGTGTCGACATTGTTTAACAAAATATTTAATTAATAGCTGTGCCCGCGACTTCGTACGCGTGCAAATAGTTTGAATAGTATTTCTCACTTTTGCAACATTTTTCTTTATTGTTACCTATTGGCTGTAGAGTGATGTTATAAATAGCCTAATGCCTTCCTTTCTATTCAACACAAAAAAAACAGAACAGTAGTTCGTTAGATTAGGGCGTTTAATTAAAGCAAACAAACTCTTCAGCTTTATAATAATAAAGAGCTTTAAATAATATAGAAAGTATACTTAGGTGCTGAAAAATTACATACTTAGTTATGAATTTCAAAACCATTGAGATTTCAAGGCTTTTTAAGATAAAATCTCATTCAAAGATCTTCAATATCTCGTTTTATCCTGAAGGTTAAGCTCTAATGAAGTATGAATAAGCTCCATTAGTTAAAAGAAAATACGTAGACGAGTGAATGACGGACACCTCCATTGTGCTTGAGGCCTGAAAATAAAATTTGGGGCACTAATCGTAACGAGATGGTGAGAAATTTGTTTGTATTATACTGGCAGTCTTTTGACTAAAACTAATAGGTTTCTTAAATTATAAATAGCTGAAAGTAATTTGGTGTTAGGTAAATCTTAACACAAATTAATATTTAGTTTAGTTGGAGGGGTTAACGAGATAGTAATTTCTGCAGAACAAATCTATCTATACTAATATTATAAATGCGAAAGTAACTCCCTTGCTTTCACGCTTAAGCCACTGAAGCGATTTTGATGAAATTTGGCATATAGATAGTTTGAGTCCCGATTTTTATCCCGCCTTTTGAAACAGGGACGCGCACGATAAAGTTTTTCTGTGACAGACAAAATTCCACGCGCAGAAGCCGCGGGCGGAAAGCTAGTTACTTATATTAAAAAAAAAGGTGTGATTTGGATAATAGTATGTACCTAAGTAGCTGGACGTGGGCTGCGCTCGTTCTGGAAATCCTTGGGGAGGTGTTTGTCCAGCTTTGGACGTCATTTAGGTGAAACGTACGATTAGAAAACTTAATTAATATTGTCCACTCCTTCTCCTCTCATCAGAAACATGTGAACATCATGTCTTTCCTCAATTTGTATCTGGTAAAATATACAGGGTGTGCTCCTACAGTAGGGGCTAAATGATCTAATGATGATGATGAAAAAGATGCAGAAATTGCAGCACACACGTTTTCTACTACCAAATATGGAGTCTATCATCATCATCTGAACATAGGCCTCCCCCAATGCTTTCCATGTTGATCGATTGGTAGCGGCCTGCGTCCAGCGCTTCCCTGCTACCTTTACGATGACTCTATGAATCTATGAGCTAGATCCTTCATTGATGAGGATCGCGACCACAGATAGTGTTCCTCCACAGACTGCGGTCATAAGCTCACGAGTACCATTTATACACGTGCCCAAAACTTAATGATCACACTTAGAGTGACGTCAAAAGTCACGACCAAAAATAAACGTGTCTTTGACATTGATATCCAATTACGGGCGAACGTTTCTGTTCCCTGAATAATTGAAATATCCGAGCCTTTCAATCGGAAGGGTGTGCTAAGCTGTGAGAAATAATATGAGTGCGAATAAGTCGTAAGTGATACTTCTACGTAATGTATTAGAGAAATCAATTTATTTGTAAATCAATTTTTATGTATGTAATTTGTTTTATTTAGTCCGTAGTTTACAAAAGGTTTTACAAAACATAAGTTCATGATAGCAAATCCAGAACTTATCAGTCAGAACGCCTGTCGGAAACTGTAATGCAGTCTACACACTAACCCGCCGATATATGAGTCGTCGACTTTGACTTATCGTCAAAAGTCATAAAAAGTCAGGTCGTAGACATCCAGTGTGTGATGTATGATCCAGTGTCTAAGTAGCTCAGATGGAAGAGTGGTCGTCCGGCAAGCAAAAGGTCGTGGGTTCGATTCCCGCCTTAGGCAGTTCGATCTTTTCAAGTTATTTGTGACATAGACATGATTCTTTTGAAACAGAGCCGCCGACACTACTCCGCCGGGTTGTCGGCGGGCTTGGTGTGTAGACTCTGCAAGTCTACAGTATCGGGACTATTCCCACCTCTCGTTCCCACCACTGCAACTCCTGTGTAGCCAGGATCTACAGCTTGACCGCCACAAAAACCCAACCAATGAAGGTCAAGTTTGTCCCGGGGGAAAGTTAAACTCTCATTGGACCCTCAACGAAATTAATCAGAAGAACATAGGAGGAGTTCGAAATTTAGGTTCGACTTGCCTCCAATGTAAAGCGGATGACAGTTAACAAACAAAGGTTTAAAACCTTTAAGAAAAGATTATGAACCACGGACAATAAATACAGTGGGCTAATTCAAATGCATTTGTCGAGAGTAGAAATCGTCTGTCAAATAATTTTCTAGTAATCAATTTTGAACTGATTGTCAAGGTAATACAGTTGACAATTGAATATCAAAGCCAGACTACGCCTAATGTCAGATCAGCCGATGGTAGATGCCAAATTTCCAATATCGCGTACGAAGACGGAGAACTTTGTCAATATAGTGGTACATAAGGGTCATAATTAGTGGATGCCGACGATTTTCGCGCTGTCATCTCAACGACTGCCCACCCTTGTCGTTAGAGCAGTCGACTGGATAGAAAGCATGGAATTAACATGGTGATTGATAAACTAGGTGCAAATAAGCATAGGTATTTTATAACCACAGAATGCTTTTTGCTTAAATTTGAAAATAAAGGATATTGTTCTGCGTCCATACATCGTTCGCCCCAAGACCCCCAAGCAATGAAATAATGATTTTTATATGTGAAATTACTTAACGATTGTCACCTTATACTCCACTAGCTTTTCGCTCGCGGCTTCGCGCGCGTGGCCTACATTAGGTACCTACATATTTTACGGAACCCTATTATTTTCCAAAATAAAATTTAGCCTGTTACTCGTGGATAATGTAGCTTTCGAATGGTGAAAGAATTTAATAAAAACGGTCCAATAGTTTTTGAGTCTATTCATTACAACCAAACAAACAAAGTTTTCCTCTTTATAATATTAGTGTAGATACTTAAAGCACGGATAAGCGGGAGATTCGTTACAATAGGAAAAATGCTTCAGATTTTGAGGTTATTAGCATAACAGAAGTACATTTCCATTTTCTATCTTCTATAGGTACTTATAATAAATAGTTCTTGAGTGGCGACCACGAGCTGGAAGACGTAGCGTGGGCAGGCCTCCCACTAGGTGGACCGACGATCTGGTGAAGGTCGCGGGAAGTACCTGGATGCAAGCGGCGCAGGACCGGTCTTTGTGGAAATCCTTGGGGGAGGCCTTTGTCCAGCAGTGGACGTCTTTCGGCTGAAACGAACGAACGAACGAACTTATAATAAATCTGTAGAGAGGTCAACTCTGTACATGAAATATATTTTCAAAATAACTATCAGGGGGTGATACTGATGCCAAAAATGCAATCAGTAAAATTTTTGTCTGTCTGTCTGTCTGTATGTTCCTTATAGAAACAAAAACTACTCGACGGATTTTAACGAAACTTGGTACAATTATTCTTCATACTCCTGGGCAGGTTATAGTATACTTAGGAATTCCCACGGGAACAGGAATTAGCGGGAAAATCCTTTTGTATGAAAAATCTAAACCGCTTAAGTTAGACGCTTTAAATTTCGCACGTAGGTACTTTAGTAAACTAATTCCCACGGGAACTGGAATTCGTGGGAAAATCCCTTTGTATGAAAAATCTAAACCGCTTTAGTTAGACGCTTGAAATTTGACATGTAGGTATCTTAATAAACTTAAAGCTTAGTTACAACAGGATATTGCAAAATTCCCACGTGAACGGGAAAAAACATTTGAACGAAAAAATCTAAACCGCGTAAGATAGATGAAGGGGGTAAAACGGGATCCACGCGTACGAAGTCGCGGGCGGCCGCTAGTTGCTAATAAAACTATTTATTGTCAAGAATTATATGTATAATAATGCGAATTCCCGTTCCCGTGGGAATTAGTTTACTAAAGTACCTACGTGCGAAATTTAAAGCGTCTAACTTAAGCGGTTTAGATTTTTCATACAAAAGGATTTTCCCGCTAATTCCTGTTCCCGTGGGAATTCCTAAGTATACTATAACCTGCCCAGGAGTATGAAGAATAATTGTACCAAGTTTCGTTAAAATCCGTCTAGTAGTTTTTGTTTCTATAAGGAACATACAGACGGACAGACAGACAGACAAAAATTTTACTGATTGCATTTTTGGCATCAGTATCACCCCCTGATAGTTATTTTGAAAATTATATTTCATGTACAGAATTGACCTCTCTACAGATTTATTATAAGTAGGTATAGATATGTAGGAGAGACGTCTTAATTACACTTTAAATCGTAGATCGATAAAGAACCCCTTTGTCAAACCGTATGAATAGCAGCAAATAGAACTTTGCGTATTGGAAAAATAGGAATGCCTACGGAAAAGCCAAACATTTTTTAAAAAGAAGTTAATATATTTTACTTACATTTAAATCCAAAAATATCTTTATTCCGACCCAAGGGTAAGTAGGCAGTTATGTAGGTATAAATGAAAATACGTATGTAGGTACTTATTATTTATTAATGGTCATGTTCTACATTTTCTATTAAATATGGGCCCAATACATCAATGATGTCGCCATCACAACAAAGTACCATAAATGGTTTAACGAGATTCCGATATTTGTATAGGGAATAAGTTTTTTTTTTGGTATGCATAATTGCTACTTTTTTGCACATAAATGTATGTATGTACCATCCATGATGACAATAGCCTTTCTTTGTGGTAAATCGTTTCCTGGCTTCCCGAAAAGAGACTGGAACATAAAGGTTTCTTTGGGCTACTTCCTCTCTACTAATATGTTGTAACCCTAAATGTGCTGGTACGAAATGTTCCTCCATCATACTGCGTGCTTTCATTACATATTTTGTAAGAGTACTCCTTGAAATGCCAAGTAATGTAGCTATTCTGTCATCTGAATCACCGGTCCTTAGCTTCATTAAATAAGCACCAACTGTAGTAATTCGTGCTCTCTGATAGTATCTATGGCAAAGAAGATCTGAAGGACGAATCTGAAAATAAAATAAAACATCAGATTCACAGTTCAACAATAAGAAGAGCAATATTTATATAGGATTAACGACTTTTGTGTGTAACGGAATAGTAAGATGAGTGATGAAAGATAATTTATGATTTGAACGCTGAATGATGAGGAATGATTGGTCTATGGAGGAAACGAAAGGGATGAATGAGGAACGAGGATTGAGAGTGAGAATAGTGGTAGTTCAAAAGAGTAGTCTGTTGTTATGCAGGAAGTATAAATAAAACTTTACTGAGTTTATTTGGCTCAGGGAATTTTTAACTGGCTTTATAATAGTAAAAATTATGTTTAATATTATGTAAGTAATAATATTGCAATATTTTAATAATATAAGTCTATTTGTATTATACAGGGTGGAAACGATAAGTGATCTATAACACTTTTAATATTGTGTGGCTGGCATACATTTAGTATGGAGGCTAAAAAAATTGAATTTTCGGATAGATCCAGTTAATTCTGTAACTATTTACTGATACCGTTAGAAAGAGCTCGTGAAGCACTTTCAGGATGAGTAACCAGTTTTTCGATATCTTGTGTAGTTTAGAAATAATCGAGTGAGATCACTTATCGTTTCCACCCTGTATAACCTGTATGGATGAGAGTAGTGGCAGATTGAAAGCAATGGAAGGAGTTGAAGGATGGGAAGGCTGATTCGGAAAAAACCTTTTTTATTATTATAATAAACCGGCATAATTATTTTTATGTATTACTAGCTTTCCGCCCGCGGCTTCGCCCGCGTGGAATTTTGTCTGTCACAGAAAAACATTATCGCGCGCGTCCCTGTTTCAAAAACCGGGATAAAAACTATCCTATGTTCTTTCCCGGGACTCAAACTATCTCTATGCCAAATTTCATCAAAATCGGTTGCGAGGTTTAAGCGGGAAAGCGTAACAAACAGACAGACAGACAGAGTTACTTTCGCATTTATAATATTAGTTGGGATAAAACTGGCAGGGCTCTTACCTCTCTGGGTTGAATCCAATTTCGAACAATGTTTAATATATCTTGATTATTCTCTGTATCCAAACAATGACTTCAAGTTCGCAATAATGAACAACCACATCCAACACAAACTTGTTGGTGACCTACCGGGGCACCGGTTGGCATATCTGGAGAGTCTTGTGAAGTAGGTGTGGTATCTCTTTGCAATAATGAGTGACAAGCCCCACAGATGTAGTCATTTGCAGTAACCTGTTTAAAAATAATAATAATTAGAAATAAGTTTAAAAAATTATCAGTTTTTTAATGTCCCGCACTTAAATTATTTTATTTTAGTATTAATTTACAGAAACCAATAACTTTACAAGAATTAGACTGATTGTATAGCCAATAACATTTTATTAAATAAGGACTTTAGCGTGCATTACCTCTAATGGAGTTAGTCGTTCCACAATTATGTTCCTGATGTTAATATGATGTTGAGTGTTAGTTCTCAGGGACATGAGCTGATGTGAACGTGTTCTAGGCTCTAGTGTTCTACTGCAAAGCACACATTTTCTGCTAAGATTTGAAGTAGATGCATTTGTGTTGTATCTTGGGCTTGGGTCCAACATGTTGTGCATATAAGATCATGAGCTGTAACCTGTAAAAATAAATAGATTCATTGCATGCCATGCCACACATACTCCTGTGCGTTGAATAAATTGAGCCGCAAACCATAAAAAAAATGATAATTCAATATTATGTGCTGTTAGTAGAATTTTGGGTCAGAGGGTAGGGTTAAACAGCTTTAGTAAATAAGCATTGTTGTTATAATAATTAATTATGACGTGTTACAAACTTAGTTACAAAAAATAATAATCTAGTAGTCTTAGTTCCAAAAAACAAAACAAAACAAGCTTTCATTGAGAGCAGGGAGATAGTGTCAAAGTAAATAATTCCTTAGATTTACACCAAAACCAGCTGGATTGTCAACATAATTGTTGTTTCGCTCATGCCTCCATTGCGCTGTACCATCGACTAGTTTCTTACAATCGAATCGGGCCTGGCTGTCCACACTGTCCAGGGTTGAACCACAGATAATAGCGGAACATTCATTTCAAGACAACCCGCCATGAGAATGGCAATTCAGAAGTTTGGCAAGGCTAGTACTTATTCATAAGATTGCAGAGCAAAATGTAGGTACTTACCGATCGAGGTGCTGCCCATTGTTGTGTATAATTAAGTTGCTCATTTTCTAACACCATAGAACCACCAGCCGAGCCTTGGCCGAGCCACACAAAAACAGTAAATCCCAGGCTGAGTATGTCGTTATTGCAATCAATCAGAGTCCGTTTGAATAGCCAAGTTTGTAGTTAATAAAGTTCCGAAAATAAAAGCTAAAGCACAAACGAATCACAAAGAAGGATCAAGCAAGACAGCAACACAGCAAGAGTGAGTGAGAGAGAAAAGGTGATGCGAGTGAATGACAATTTGACTAACAAATAGGGATGTCCATTTAGAATAGACATAATCGATTAAATTGATCGTTTTTGAAAAATTTTATTTTTAAACATTGTGTTGCTATAAATATTTATTTTATTTATTTAATAGGACAACCAACAAGACATACACTGGAAGACAATCAATATTTACAACGTATTTAACTTAATCTAAGTGCTGCCTTAATTATAGGTTGCCACGGCATGCAATAGTGGACTTATACATAAACAGTGTCTACACTTAAAGAAAAGAGTAAATATGTAAATGTAGGTAAATAAATGTGATTAAATATACATAAAATGCAATAATCCACTGAAGCGCTGCGGGCGCGGCGGATCTGCGCCCGTCTAAAGGTCTAATGATTAGACTCTAGCGCATCTCTGTCTCTGCTCTGTCAATATGTCGGTGACTTTGATTTCGTTTAAATACTTTTAAAATATTTTTTCGAACTGCAACTTGTCCGATAGGTTTGGACACTTGCAAGTAAATAAATAAAATATACATAAAATTATGGTACATACTAAGTCTTTGAAAATCTTAGGGCGATTTTTATCAATGTCCTTTGTCTGCTCGATTGCATTGATGGTAAGGAGCAATGGTATTATCTATAATATCATTGGTAAGGAGGGAATGTTCTAAATACATTATGATAGTTGAGATGGTTGAGAATATTTCCGGGTCGATCGCTTCCACCTTCGGCCTAGATAGTACCTACCTACTTACTTATACGCCAAACTATCTTATGATTGTTATGCATTGTTAAGTAGGGTTATAATACCTAATTATGATTGTTATGCATTGTAAGTAGGGTTATAAATAATTATAATTTACATAAGCAGCAGGTCGGTTATTTTTATTTAGGCAAATGTAATATTTTAAAAGACAATACGTACGATCAGATATTAAGATCAAAGATAAAGATTTCTGCTGTGAAAAAAAATATAAAACAGCTAACTTCTATATCAAGTTCCAACGTCGCTATACGTACCTACCTACTTAATGCTACTGGATTATACGTTCATAGCTCAGAAGTTTAGTCCTTTTTCAGCAGTGTTTAGTAAGAATATTATTACAAATGGGCTTTTAGGGATTTTGTTCACATGGAATAAACGACAAAGTTCTTAGTTACTTATCCAATAGGTAGTAGTAACATATATGTAGAAAACAGGAACTTAGATGCCAACGAAAGAAAATAGGCTATCAAATGTTGTTTTGGGGACTTACCTTTATAAAAATATCACATTTAAAAATTCATACCATTTGTTGTTATTTAAAAAACAATGTCAATTTTGACGATTAACTGAAAGTCTATTATCTATGAATATAGTAGCGATATATGGTATCCAGCGGCAATGGCAGTGCAAAATTTTGACAATGACTGTAGTTATCATACTTCGAGTTTGTCCATGGAGACGGCAAAAGTCCTTTAGTTGGCCATAAAGTAAACTTAACGGAAAATGTTACTTAATTGATACCGAGGCGCAACCTGGAAGCATTGCTAAGTGTGCTCCTCGTTACTGGTTCATCGTTCGTCATCGTCATTGTTCGTAAAAACCGGGTCGCGGCAGGCAAATAATAAAATTAGTCTTATGTCTTCTCCCTTATTAACTTCGATGGATAAATAGCTAAACCTCCTTGCGCGTAACTGACGTTTGTTGGAAAACCGATTTTTTCAGGCCATCGGATTTTAATTTCAAAAGTCATTGACCAATCCCAGTTCATATAATAACTATTATGACGTTTTCTATTGGCCAAAAGATTTAACTCTCTAAAAATCCGCGTGCAACCATATCCTGCTTAAATATTGTGCACTTTATTCAGCACAGATTAAACAAGCTAAATGACAAATAGAATAGATTGAAATGACAGATTGCACTTGAATTACCCTACAGTCTACAGTGGGTCTAGACAAAGTGCAAATTATAATCGCAAACCAGTCGAAAAGTGGTCGAAAAGCCCCTTTTTTGTATGGAGTTTTGACGGATTCGATTTTCGATTCGATCAAAAAGTGCGTTTTGTCTAGGGGGGCAGTAAGTCCTAAAGTAGTAAGCTTGATTTTAAAAGTGTGCCATGACACTTAGTTATGAAAGCCGACGACAAGGTGACTTCTGTCGTGGCCAGCCGTCTTCAGGTCAGATGCTAGATAAGCGTTGGATTGGATTGAACAAAAGGAGTAGAAGTAATAATGCAATATTTTACCACCTGAATTAAGTAATAGTAACTTCGCCTTTATATCCTAATTAGGTACTTTCTAATAAAGCTTGTGTGGATGGATGTATGGAGTATTTGACGCAAAAACTACCGAACGGATTTTGAAGATATTTTGTTACGAAATGAATTGATGAAAATGAATTTCACGCAGGCAAAGCTGGGGAAAAGATAGAGTGCAATAAATTCTTTAATTCATTCTTAATAACTGTACCATTTTGGTCGTAGTCTTTCGAGAAAATATTGTCTTCATGAAGTCGCTTCTATGTTTCTTCTCTCTCTTTTTTTGTACCCCACTTGAGCATCCCCGACAGTCTCAAACAATAGTCATGTCAACGCCAACAGGCTATCAATTATGTGTTATCAAACTATTACTTTTATAGCGCAAGAAATCTAAAAACAAAAATGTAAAACTTTTTCTAACTTGCCATTACACGAGTTTTGAGCAACTTTACGGTAAGTTCTTACGAAATGGCAGTCGATGGTTGGTAATCGGTCTTTGTGTTATTTTAAGCCTAGTGACTTCACACGGTATGAACATATATAAAGAGTCAGTTACATAAAACATGTAAATATATTTTTTTATTTTTATTTATTGTCTAATAAAAGTTACATCGATTTTACTTAATACTAATCTGCCAAACTGCTTAACAGTTTGTCGGCAGTGCTTAACAGTTTGTCGGCATTTCCATATAAAGTAATTTATAACCTTTCGGATGGTGAAAGGTTTTTTCAAATACCTACGTATAGTTTATTCTCACTAAAATAGGATTTGGCAACACAAACACATTTTTAGTGAGAATTAACTAAGTAAAAAAATCCAACATGCAAGTTTAAAACTACGTGTAGTTGTTCCGAAGATTACCTCTTACACATATTTATTATTATATCTATTCACTAAATTATCATTCTCAGGCTATGACTTTATTGGCGTTAACGTGAAAGTACTTAGTCGTCAGTCAGTAAGTCCTAATCGAAATAGAAAAAATAAATTGATTCCATATTAAATTTATTTGTGCCTCATTCGGAAATTGGACCTAGATTAACGCGTAGGCTGCAGTAAGTAAGTATACGGTTTTAAAATAGCATCAAATATTATAACTAACATTTCAAGGCTTCCACATGTCGGTATCGTACGCATCGGACGTATCGCACGCAACGGATCGTAGTATTATTTATATGGAAACTCATATAAGTGCGTCCACCTGTCCGCATCGTACGCATCGCACATCCGATACGATGTGTTTCGTACGATGCGTCCGTTGCGTACGATACCGTCAAGTGGACGCTTAGCTTTACTCGGAAGCTTCTGTATTCTACGCAGGGGGATTCGCTACTCAAGATACGCAAAACGAAGCACAAAAAGTTTTAGGACAACACAATGAGCAGCACCAGAGCTGAATCCACGCCTATTTTTCTAACGAATTTTTTCTAACATTTTCTTTCCAAACCGCCACTCCATCAAAACAGGAAAGTTTCGATACAATCGGTCAGAAAACAATGGCCGCGTCTAAAATTGTTATTCGAACAAAAACTCCGGCATCAAAACTCGCGGTAGTTTTGCAGAAATACGAAAACGATATTCAGTTTCGAATTTCGAATAAAATTCGAAGTGAAACATTCGTGACGGTTTAATATTTTATTTTTTAAATATTTTTAAATGCACGGCTGATTGCGGCCTTGTTCCAATGCGTTTTGGTATGTAAATTCGGCTGATGATATTAAAAAAATATTGGTCTGTCTTTGCATTAATTGCTTAACTTTTTTAGATTTAAATATAGGGTATATTAATCTTAAAAAATATTATAGTGAAAAAATTATGGAAGTACCTAACATGTTGCTTTTTTACATAGTTAGATATGCATAGAGCTGCCAACAACTAAATAGAAAATATAAAATTATGTACTTAAATATGAGTGTAGAATAAAGAAATAGAGATATGAATTAACAATACAAATTACGTTCAAGTCAATAAGTCCGGGTATTAATGTTCGTGCTCAACCCACTAAGATATGTTCCTAGCAGGAATCGATCCCGCAACCACAGCAAGTTTTGTAGTCCAACCCTCTAACCACCAGGCCAGATGGCTCACAGATATTAAAGAAATCGTATTTCTAAGCCGACCTAGAAGCGTTCTAGACAGAACACCATCTGATGTAAGAAAAGAAATAGAACGACTCGAAGCCGTATAAATAATAATTAAAATGTTGCCAGTCACGAACGGAAATCCTCCCTGAAAAGGCGTGACCATTTGCTTCGCTAATTTCCCCTTTTAGATTGCTGAGAAATTGCAAATGTCAATGTAAACGGTGGAATTACTAACGACGGTTGCCAGAAATAACTTTTTAAGGGCGATGCTGCTCAAAGTTTTGTAGCTAATTTAATTTAGTAAATACAATTTACAAGGTAATTAAATACACAAAATGCGTATTATTGTTTTCTTTATTTGGAACGGTACCTAAACAAACCATTGAGTTTTAAAATACCAGGCTTTTTTATGCAGAACAAGGCAGATATTTGACCGCAATCGCACCTGATGTATAGGATGGTACATAATATTATTATCTGCCCTGTAAGTGCTTATTGACTCTCGCCTTGATAGAGTTTTTATCAATCCTAGGATTTGCCCCACTGGATGCGGTCTGCGGTCAGGTTCACATTCAGGTTCACGCAGCCCGTTTCATGTGTGATTACTTTGACTTGACCGCAGATCGCATTCAGTGTGACAAGCCCTTTAAAGTTTCGTACGTTTGTATAATAGTGTTAACTGATTTTGTTCCAGTGCATTCTTCTTAGGTTGAGTTGCACCATCTTACTTTAACTTTGACAATCGTCAAAAATCTGTCAAACTCCGTACAAAAAGCACCAGTTATTGTTACGGTTAAAATAAGGTGGTGAAACTCAGCCTTAGTGTATAATGTATGTTTTTCTCGAAGCACTAATAGGGTCCAAATTATAATAAGTTTTGTTATGGGTCAATAGTATTGCGTATAGTTCCCAAGTATTGTTAAAAAATATCAGTATCGTGTACTGTTCCAAAAAGTCTAAAGCTTATTTCTCTGTAGATCTATTTGTTGCAATGCATTGTTTTCTAATTAACTTTATTTTCCTTCCATTTTCCGTAACCTAAGTTTGAAGAAGAAAGTTTTAAATACCTCACACGATCAGTAATACAATATTACACCTACATCACACCTAACCTAATCTAACTCCCCAGGAGACCGGGGTAATCTGTACCCCGCTGTGGGGTAAATTGATTTTGAGGTAGAGAAAACTTATTAACTACGTATAAGATACAAGCTCAAACAGTCTAGGTCTAGTACTCTACTAAATAGTAGAACCGTAATAAAATGACCCACATCGATAATTATACTCTCTCCTTGTCTGTACTTCTAGCATGAACAACTTTCGTCTTCGAATCGTTTGCGTATTCGATAAAATTCGATACTCAATCTTCGAATTAAACGATAACGTGACAATTTTGATTCTCAAAATAAGTTTCGTGCAACCACATCTCATACGAGTACTAAGTTCACTTTACGACACGTTCACAATGGCGCTGTTGTAGTTTTCTTACTAAATCTTATGATGGCGATTCGAGTACGCAAACGTTTTGAACTCGAAAGTTTTTCGTGCTAGCCGTACTGAGCAGTTTAACAGTGTAGTCTACGTCCTGTGTTCCAGAGGCGTCTTTCCGTTCTATACATGGCCAGAACGCACCCATAGGAAACTGCTCGTGTATATTTTGTAGTGCCCGTTTGTAAATCTGTGACTCCAAACTATACACGAATTTTGCGTACTGATCGTGTATAGTTTGGAAGAGCTTAGTAAAAAAAGTCATATCCAAACTATACTCGATTAGTTTCTACTACACCACTTACACTTGACTAGAGTGTGTTTAGTAGATATTGATTTAGTAAAATATGGAATTATATTTAAAATTACATTTTTTCGATATTATTACATAAAATATTATTATTTTACTGAATCTATAATAAATCTAGATTTTTAACACTATTGTAAGTGGTTTTTGAAATTAAATTGATTAGGTAGATTTCAAATTAAATAACAATTATTAGTGTAATCATAAATTCATTTAAAATGAGAGAGAGTGAGAGAAGAAAGTTCAACGTGCATTATTAATACATTATGCGAGACTTTAAATGCTAGGTTTGTATTATCGGCCGTTTGGTGGTGTAGTGGTTCGAAGCGGACTACTATTCCGGAGGTAGCGGGTTCGATTCCCGCACAGTACAAACATTTGTGTGCATGAACATATTTGTTTGTATTGGACTGGGTGTTTTCTATGTATAGTATGTATTTACAAAAAAAAAAGTATTTAAGTATGTATGTTTAATACTTAGTATTATGTACAAGCTTTGCTTAGTTTGGGACTAGAAGCGCAGTGTAAAATGTCTAAGGATATTTATTTATTATTTATTTTATTTATTAACTTTTATCTCAAGAACAAAATCATTTTGACATATTTCCATACCTACATAATTCTTAATTTAAGAGTTATTCGAGAATTGGTGAAAATTAAATATCAGCCCCAAAACAAATATCTTTTCTATGGCATAATACGTGTCGAAAGATGATTCAATGTTTAAAGTAGACACGCAGATATGAATTAATATGTAATAGAAAGAGAGGTCAATAAGACAAAATGACTAGCATGCAACTACTCGCGTATAAATTGTAATCACGCACTTATTACAATACATACGTGATTAGTCCGTATGCGTACTGGCGATGTATATTTTGGAGTAAGATAATTGACCTAAGTCACTACAAAGTATACGCGAGCAGTACGCAGCATATGCGTACTGGTCGTGTATAGTTTTGATATTAAACATGACGGACCAAAAAAATTTTTTTAGGAAACTAGCCTATTATTACAATTATTATCATTTCACTCGGCGCGACTTCGTATGCGTGAAAATAATTTGAATATGTTTTCCCGTTTTCGCAACATTATTGATTGATGCTCTGCTCCTATTTGTTTAAGCATGATACAGCCTATATACAGCCATGATATAGCCTTTTTCGATGAATGGGCTATCCAACACCAAAACAATTTTTCTAATACCAGTAGTACATAAAATTAGCGCGTTCAACAACTTAAAAAACAAACTCTTTAGATTTATATTAGTATAGATTCCATTGATTAGGTTAATGACTTTTGGATTCATACGAATAGTAGCTGGATTAGAGAATAGAAATTAACGTTTTGACAAAGAAATTCCAGCGGCACATTAATGAATTAATTATTATAATGACATAGAGGGTCCGCGTGGTGATGGATAGTCGTACATATCCCCAGTGTGTGTATTTTAATTATACTATTTCTTTCATTATTACTGATAATATACTAGTTTGTGCAGCTGATATAATGCTTAATTCAATACAACATACATCTGTTTCCGCAATTTATTACACCGATCTTGTCGCGACAAGGAAAAATTTCCGTGCTTTTAAGCGATTTTGTGAAAAATATTATTGTCAGGTAGTTGCTAATTGCTCATAAGATAGGCCCCCTTAATTTAATTAATTTATTGTCCGTGGTGCATAATCTTTTTCTTAAAGGTTTTAAACCTTTGTTTGTCACCTGTCATCCGCTTTGCAATGGAGGGAAGTCGAACCTTAATTTCGAACTCCTCCTATGTTCTTCTGATTAATTTCGTTGCGGGTCCAATGACAGTTTAACTTTCCCCCGGGACAAACTTGACCTTCATTGGTTGGGTTTTTGTGGCGGTCAAGCTGTAGATCCTGGCTACACAGGAGTTGCAGTGGTGGGAACGAGAGGTGGGAATAGTCATTTAGTTTGTGCAGCTGGTCAGAATAAAATATTTTTGGTAAATTAAGTAATCACAATCGGGATCTGAATTAGGTCAATGCTTTTACAGCCATTTAATAAATATAAACATGTATTTCTGTGAATAAAACGAATTTGAATCCATTTTGTTATCTTTAACAACTAGATTTATTTATGTGAGTGGCTAAGACAAATAAATTATTATACAAGTGTTAGTGTAATATTTATTGGGATTACAACAATTTAAAGTTTATAGGTCTACGGGAATCGAATGTCGAAATATCGAACCGACCCACTTTTCACCGTTATTGTTACTAAAGCAGTTTTTTCTGAATTTGTCAATGTTAAAGAGGAAAAAATAAATTTTAACATTATACATGGTACGTAACTCGTACTACAACGACATAAGAAATCATCATTTCTCCAATCGGATATAATATTAACTACAATTAATTCAACATCGTAATTCGATTTTAATTCTAACTTTCAAGACTATTTCCATATTTAAACGTTCAATCGTTTAGCCTTCGCTCATAGTTTACTGGAAGGGCCTTAATCCTGTAGTTAAATATTAACATAAAGCCGCGTGCACACAGCCTGAAATGAGCGCTGAAATATACACGAGCGGTCTGCCTCCGGTAACGTCACAAACAAATGAAATATACATCGAGTACAAAAATTTCATTTTCGTTTTACAGATTAATCGCGTTTACCTACGGAATATGGTTGTTCGTAAATTGATTCGCAGTGGTCTGCGGTAGTTGTGAAATCGTTCAAACTTACGTGCGAGTATTTTTGCAATCAATTTGATCTGCGTATTGCAGTCAAAATGTTGTTATTTATTGAATAAAATTATCGTACATTTTACTGTTAATTTTTGAAATTGATTCTTCATTTGTTTCCTATCTTAATTTTAAACAAAAAGTATCTTATCAAAGAGCCAATTCCAATTATTTATCGCGTCCAAAAGCTCTGAAGCGTGAAACTTTCAGATGCCTTATCTAGTGCCCCTGTATTCGTTAAGTTTCACAGCGCTTTCCGGCGTTTTGAAGCTCAGTCGTGCCGTAGATGCGGTGGCGAGCGAACGCCTGCCACGAATTTTGCTCGCGATCACGAACTACGTTACAGACTGTCACGTGTTACCGAGAGTGTATGCTCCGCACTATTTTGATTTTCAAATGGGTATTCCGTAAGTGAATTGTTTTAACGCAATGGATTTTCGAAGAGACAGTGTGTTTGAAATAAATATACCCGGACTAATTTAAAACAAAAACGCTCGTGAGTTCCAGAAGAAGTTAATATTTGTGTTTATAACATCGTTGAAGGTAAGTCGTTTCAATTGTTTTAACCGATTTTATTTATTGTGTATTTTCAATTTATGAATTAATTATTACCGAATTAAGTTTTTGAAATTGAATAGGCACTAACAGGGCAGATCTTAGACTGCATCCTGGTTAAGTGACACCAGGTGTGACTGTGGTCAAATACATGCCTTGTTATGCATAAAAAAGACTGAAAATATTAAATAAACATACGTATACTCTTCCGAATAAAAACTTATAGCGTAAATGCTTCATACATATTTCATTTTCGACCAATTCGCAAACAGTACGGTACAAGAATAAACTGAATTTTATTCGTTTTGTTTTCCATTGAATATGATAGCAGAGTGAAACAGCAACCAATAGTTTTATAAAATTTTATAATACGACCGTCGGGCGCGAAGCAGCGCAGCGGAAGTTTTAAAAAGTTGTTTATATGCATTTTTATCGAAAGCTCCCGTTTTCAAAGCTATTGAAAGACTGAAGTTTTTCTTACACTTTTGCTCTCAATATTTTCCTGCTTTCTTCCACTCTGTTAGTTTTTGTTGAAGTTTTATTAAAACTTTCATGAGACCTATAGCCAGGTTATATTCGTATATTAGACAATGACTTTGTGTTTGTATTTTGTTAACGTAGCTACATTTTATTTTTAGGTTAAATGTGTAATATGAACACTATTAATTTACAAAGACATTGAGACTACACCTAATTTAATTTTCGGAGAACTTAATTTAGTAGCGTTTAGTTATACTGTCACAAAACCTGTGAGAACAATTCCGAGAATTAGGTCATCACTTTAGTACCTACAGTTTGTGATAAAATGATATTATATACTTATTTGACACATAAACTTAATGATCGTGACATAATAATGTACTCATACACCGATAATAAAGGCTCAAACAGTGATTGCTACCACTTATCTTTATATTTACGACCGTCCATAACTTCGGGTATCATTAATAATTATTATTTATCTCTTATGGGAATCGAACCAACAGCCACTTAATTTAGTCCAACATTTAAATAAGACCAGATAACTGTCTAAGGCTAAGTTGCACCAACTAAGTTTGACCGTAACTTTAACGATAACCGGTGTTTTTTATATGGAATTTGACAGATTTTTGACGTTTGTCCAAGTTAAAATAAGATAGTGCAACCCAGCCTAAGAATTAAAAAGCTGTCTCGGAGTTTGATATGAGGGTATGAGGTGTCAAATGTCCGCATTTGAAATATACCGAAGTAAATACCTAATTTATTTCAACTTTCCATTAGGTGAGATGCAGGCCAAGAGTTTCCTCGTTAGAATAGAATAGAAAACTTTTTATTTGCAAGAAATGTAAAAAAAAAAGTAAAAAAAAAGTTGTGTTATAACAAAAAAGTTTGGAATGGAACCTTTTTGGAATTATTCTATTGCGTATGTCTATCAGCGATGATATAGGATTCTAACAGTAAAATATTTTTTTCAAATCGGTCCAGAAGAATCAGAGCCTTCAATGCAAACAAACAATCCGATCTTTCCTCTCTATACCCGTAATATTAGAATAGATTATACAGATTTCCCACCATAAATATCCCTTAGGTTTAAAAGGCCTAAGTTATCGGTCGC
Organism: Ostrinia nubilalis; assembly: GCF_963855985.1. Taxonomy (NCBI): domain Eukaryota; kingdom Metazoa; phylum Arthropoda; class Insecta; order Lepidoptera; family Crambidae; genus Ostrinia; species Ostrinia nubilalis. Next base: position 3,255,604 of record NC_087101.1, read on the forward strand.
CCGGCGCGTCCGTCAGTCCTCCGGCCGTACATTAATTCTGCCGCTCCAGATAGAAACAGGTGATATAAATTGGTATATAGTTCCCATTTATATTGTTTAATTTGTGCGACTACGGTACTAGGTTAGTGGTGGGTTTGGAAATTAACTTTGTACAACGATTTAGGTATTATACCCCCAGTTTCTGAAAGTACTAGTTCGCTCATTTTCTACTATGAACTTTTCATATCAAGTTCAAACCGGAGATTAGTGCACCTTGTAAAGGTTATATTTTATGAAGTGCTCTATACTGTTTTGAAGTTAGTAAAAAAATATTTTAATATAAAATATTATTAATAAATATTTTTAATAAAAATAATTTTTTTTGTAGAATTGAAAAAAATAGCTTTAGGTAACAGAGAGGTTAAATATTACAAAATTATGATTCTTTATAACATGTAACATTTAGGCCCAGAACACACGGTGAAACGCAACTGCAACGAAATTGCAACTTCTAGTTACTTTTGAGTTGCATCTAAGTTTCTGCCATAGCGTCCGTTGAGAGACCACACATAACGCGACCAGTTTGAAACCGATTTCTCCGTGTGTTCTGGGCCTTAGTGTGTGCGTTGCATGTTTGTTTGCTTCAACGATAATAAGGTAGATACGGTCGCGGGTTTGAATCCCTTTGGGGGTAATTTATGAATTTATTTTTGAAATAATTTCAATGTCAAATAGTGTAACTTATTTTATAGCATTTATGTTAATATTAGTTTATCAAATTCGTCAAATAGTTTTTAAAGTACCTAGTTAGAAACACAAACTTTCGGGCTGACAGTATAAATATAAAGATACCTAACTACTACATGAATATTTACGTTACAAATTGGTAAACGTTTACCGAACTGAAAGCCAATAATAATTTATTATTTACAAAATAACCTTACCTTATTTGGGTTGCGCTAAAAGGTAAAAATACAGGGCAGGCCAAAGTTATCGGTCCTTTCAGCCCGGTTTCCGGGCAGCAGTAATTCGCCTGTTCCAGTCTAGATAAAATTCAGCTAAAGCATTATAAATTAGGTCGACTTGCTCCGCCATTAAGGCTCTTTGATACGCGAAATTCTGTATCGGAAATAGGTTTTAAAAAGTTTCAGAGCGGATTTCCGTAATTTTAATTATAGACCTAATGAATTTGGCATACGTGTCACACTTTTGTAGCTGCTATATTTAGGGTCGATTCGACCAAACAAGAGTAAATATTAATCTCAGAATAAATCGTGTCATTTATATATTTGACATATTATTTCCCATACTGAAACTGTCAATGTGCCAGTTATACCAGGAGTTATTCTCTGATAAAAGTTTGGTCGAATCGGGCCTTAGGCATCTAATACATTTTTTGATTTAAAATATTATTACATGTCACATGAGGTAGTGTAGAAAATTAAAGGTACCTAGTGTGACGTCCCGTTAAGGCTAGTTAGTTAGTTAAAAAGCTATTTTTTTTATTATTATTTTTTAATAAAAAAAGATTATTATCAATTTGTATTGCCCAAATTTGGTGCGTTATCCTGATTGAATCCTGGAGTGTCCCGAGTTGACAACAAACAGGTATATTTTACAGTTTTTGTGCCCTACCTGGGACTTGATCCCGCAACCTCTGAGTCGAACTGTATTAAAGTCGATACCTCTGAGTCCAGCAGGTAACACTGAGCCATGTGAGTATTAGTTAATTTGAATGTTTACTAATTTCGAGCAATTTAGGAAATAATACTAAATTATAAGAAAAAAATATGACGCTAAAGTTAGCTTCAAATACCAAAATGTCCCAAATGGATATTACCGTTTTGCCTTTGATGATAAGACATGAAGATAAATGTGTAATCTAAATAAAAATATTTAAATATTGAAGTTGTAGATAAATAAAGGTTATTCATAACATTGAGGACTACAATCTGTAATGATACAACCGATGTTTAATTATCATAACAGACACAAATAAATAAATCTACTTATACGAAGCAAAACAAGCAGCTGTGGATAAAGTTAAATAAAAAGAAATATCAAATGTAGTTAATTACATAATTTCCAAAGAATATTCGATTAGTAGCACCTACGTATTCAATGTAGGACCGTATATTATGAACCCCAAAATTAAGTCGACGTACATTTAACTTACATTACAGTAGTGTTTTAAAACTATCGATAACCTTTAAGAACAGTTAAAATACTATCGATAGTAGATATACAATAAAATTGATAGAGCAATCATTTAAATCATCGGGAAGAGCCTGGATGCGGGCAGCGCAGGACCGTGCATTGTGGAAAACCTTGGAGGAGGCCTTTGTCCAGCAGTGAACGTCATTTGGCTTAAATCAATACTAAAGATATAATCTTACATTTGTATTGATAGCTGTTTCCTTAACCATGGAGTTATGACAAGACGTTCAAATAAAATCTGTCATCTTGACAGCTCGGAGCTGTCAGTTGGGTTTTACCGCGTTTTCCCGGTAGGTACACCGGACTCGAGTAATTCCTAACGATGATTTTGATAACTCTTGTAATTAACAGTATGTAGGACTATGATATCGATATCCGGCTAAAAAACAGCCATTTAGGTACTATGGAATAAAACTATCGATAGACTTATCGACATTTCATACTTAGCTTGCAACTCTAACTTACAGTAATAACTCACATTATTTTTCCCTCGTACTATAAATTAATTGCTATCGTAGGGTACAAATTAATTATTCGGCTTATATGAATGTACACTATTGTACATACTTCTTAATTTATTCCGCTGTAATAAGGATCAAATTCCGATGAAAACGGACTTACTTACTTTATACATATTTTGGCACGTGACTTACCCTAAAACTGTTGAAGGGGCGCAGAACTTTGTTAGAGAAAACTTCAAAACTATTTCATGTTTCACATTATTAATTGATCTAGTTAAGTTTATTCGGTCTAGTTTATTAGACTTAGCCGGTCCTAAGCAAGCTAAAGTAAAGTTAGGCCGATATTAAATATAAATATAAGTAGGTACGCTAGAAATACGGCACGGCACATAAGGCTAAAAAACCTACATAAATAGTCTATACTAACTACATTAGTAGGTACACACGTAGGCAGTTACCTCGTAGTCCCGAAATTACGAAACTTTTCTCGAAAATATATTCATTCTCAAACATACCTACTTAGTCTTTTCTGTTAGTGGTTTAAATATTACATATACAAGCAAATAAATACATAGTGAAAGCCGAAATAAGTTCAACCAATGAAAGCTTTTATTATTGTAGCGAGTTCAGAGAATTACTTCGTAATCCAGGCATTAAACTAGATAAATTAATTATTGAACAGTTTTTGCGTGAAAGAGTAACAAACATTTTTGCGTGTAAGGTACACCATACAAACTTTCGCATCCTACTACGATTAACTACATAAAGAGCTTTAAAGTGCAAATAAAAAAAGGGAAAGATATAATATTGGAATAGAATAACTTTTATTACATTTATATCACAAACATTATGAGAAATAACAAAATAAAATTATGTGATAAAGAACAAAATATTGTTTCCACTTCTTCTATATCCATGGTATAGGGCAGGGATGGCGAACCTTTATGTCTCAACGTGCCACTTTTCAGAAAAAAATGTTTGATGTAGTCATAGACACGTGCCATTAAATTAACACCTAATGCTATCAAGTGGCACCACTGGTGAGTGACACGACCTTACTCTACAGTGGCACTAACTGATGACGGCAAATACGATAGCTCATAATCAAAACACATTATTTACTATTGAATTACTGAATTTGTGATTGGTGGCGTGCCCAAAATATTATGTCGCGTGCCATCATTGGCACGCGTGCCATTGGTTCGCCAACCCTGGTATAGGGCATAGGGTAAAACCCTTGCCATGAATTTGGTTTTGATTATAATTTGCACTTGACTTCACAGGCTGATAGTTTTTCCTAAGGTCTCCCTTATCCAGACGCAATCCAATCTAGTGTATCGCTTTCTCAACTGCGACCGGAAATCGAATCTAGGACTCGCTGTTTCCATGGCTATCCGCTGTTTTCATTGTTAGTTTTACTAGTGAAAAAATCCAAATGTAATTTTTTTTGAGGTAACGTTTCAAAAATATTCTGAACTAGCTTTTGCCAGCGGTTTTGAACGCCCGAATTTGCATTTATGAGAGAAAGACTGGAGACATTTTCAAGAACTGGGATAAAAAAAAAACTACCTATAAGTAGATAGTATGTTTTCCCTGAGTGTAAAACTGTCTACATTTAGTTAGTGGTTTAAGCGTGGAATGAGATCTGATTAATAAACGAAGGTAAACTATGACTGATTAATAAATGAAGTAAGATAATTACAGGAATTCTGAGCATATGAATGGGTCTTTAAGAAACAATATCGCCCAGCAAGGGTTAGAATCCAATCAGGTCGCAGTCATCGACTCGGCGTCACGTGGCAGCTAATCTTGAGCTGCAGATACGGCTTCATTCAGTGAGGCTGTGGTAGATTAAACTGTTAGCAGTCAAAGGTGTGTTGTACAAAAGTATAGGTCTATGTCAGGGGTGGCCAACTTGATTAGACATAAGATCTACTGTTTACTAACGAAACCCTGGGTGATCTACTTCTTGAAATCTTAAATGAAACAGCATAGTTTAGTACACAATCATGTAGTATTTTTTGCCTTGCCACGATCGACTGGATTAATAGTCGCGATCGACCGGTTGGCCACCCCTGGTCTATGCTAATTGCACTGGATTTTGGTCTATGTTGGAAAGTTTATAACTTGTCATCAGAAATCATATTTGTTTAAGAAAAGCTTATAGGTGGACCTAAATATTATTGTGAACCTTAATAGTAAGTTTTTAAGAAACTATATAGCTCATGAAAACTCAATAAGCTGTCATGTATTTCTGATTCACATGACAGCTAATCTTGGGCTCTCAGATACGGCTTTATTCAGTGAAGCTGCGGTGTATTAAACTGTTATCAGTCAAAGGCTAGGACGGTGTGTTATTACCTAGCTAGCGTCAATTTCGGTCTATGTCATGAAGTCTATCGTAGCGCGAATTGGCGAACTTCGTAGAAATAACGTAAGATTCTAAAGGACGAAGCACACTTATCAACCCGAAAACGGATTCGTATTCCGAACCGTATCAAGTCGAGGCGGTCATTCTTTGTGCTGCAACGCACACTTATCAGCTAACGTAAAGTCTGTTCGCCGAGAGTTGATAAAAAAAATTAAATATCAGAGGTTCTAAACTCATTATAAATTGCGGCCCGCTAATTATTTTTGTCGATATAATGAAAAAGTTGGTAGATTATTTGGCCTGGCCTTTTTTTTTTGGCCTGGATTCTCGGCTCGGTTACAATTTAATTTTGGACTACCATTTATAAGAATGTTCTAAAAATACCAATTATCTACCAAAATCTACTAAACGATTTCGCACTACTAAATCATCGTTCTCTTTGCCTCAAATCTACCAAAAAAGTAGAAATCTACTAAAAGTGGTCACGCTGTGGCCGCCGCCGCCCGACGGCCGGGGCGCTTGACGACACACAGTGTTTTAGAAACCCTCAAAATCGGACATGATTAAGTTAATGCCATGAGTCGATAGCGTCTTATGTTTCAATCACAAGAGTGAAACTCACGTGTGCTCATTTTACTTGGTTTTTGAGAAAAAAATTGTGAAATTTGGCCGTTTTTAAAATTCCAAAAAATGAAAAAAAATATTTTTTAATAATTAAGAGGGTTTGTAAACTTGTGATATAGCTAATTCGATTGATCATTAAAAGACGCATGTATTGTACTTTATTTCATTTCTACAAGTCAAGTAGTTCCAGAGATTTTAATTATTTTTCATTATTTAGACTTTATTTTTTTTCTTCCATCCTAAATGGAATCCGCAATTTTATTTCATACTGAACAATACTTTGGTATAGCCTCTATATAGAAATGTTTTTATCTTTCGTGGATCGTGTCTTGTACCAAAGATATCTGAATTTCTTTTTTTTTATTTTCGCCTATACAATTTTTTATAGCAATGTTTCATCGACGCATTTTAATATGATAAGGCGTTTTAAAGAATAATTACAAGGGGACTTGGTCGTCAAAAATACGTGTCTCCCGTGCCAAATACATTGTGTCGTTTATATTATTATGGACTTTTCATCCTCTGTACTGTGTTCGGTATCTCCAGTATCTCCAGTATCTTCGGTGTCTTAGTGTTCGTGTTGGCAAGGTTGAAGTAATGAAAGTACTGCTTTAGAGAAAGGTATTCTTTTCAATTTAATTTGCTAAATGGGTTTTAGCAATCGCCCTACGAGTGTGGACCCCTTCCCGTGCCACACACAACCCTTCATGGGAGTATAGTTAACGTCAGATTATATATCAATGCGTATATGAAACATTGCTATAAAAAATTGTACAGGCGAAAATAAAAAAAAAAAAAAAATTCATATATCTCTGGTACAAGACACGATCCACAAAAGATAAAAATATTTCTACATAGAGGCTATACCAAAGTATTGTTCAGTATGAAATAAAATTGCGGATTCCATTTAGGATGGAAGAAAAAAAATAAAGTCTAAATAATGAAAAATAATTCAAATCTCTGGAACTACTTGACTTGTAGAAATGAAATAAAGTACAATACATGCGTCTTTTAATGATCAATCGAATCAGCTTTATCACAAGTTTACAAACCCTCTTAATTATAAAAAAAAATTTTTTTTCATTTTTAGGAATTTTAAAAACGGCCAACTTTCACAATTTTTTTCTCAAAAACCAAGTAAAATGAGCACACGTGAGTTTCACTCTTGTGATTGAGACATAAGACGCTATCGACTCATGGCATTAACTTAATCATGTCCGATTTTGAGGGTTTCTAAAACACTGTGCGACAGCTGCGTGGCTCGTACCATGGTACTCAGTGCGCGTTGTGACAAACGACGCCCGCCATACAGAATGCGATAATTAAGCGACAGTCGCTATTGCAAGACATTTTATAATATTTATCAACTCTCGGCGAACAGACTTTAAACGTCTCGACTCGCGGTTGACAGCGTGCGAATGGCGATACGGTGTTGATCCCTTTCTTTGATAAGTGTGCTATGACCTTTATGGTGAAAGATATTTTCAAATCCGTAGCCTATTCAATACAAATAATTGAGTATCTTTTTTTATAATATTAGTGTAGATAGACGCTACACTTTACGTCTTTGTGTCACGTAAACTTTTTTGCATATATTCCACGTGATCATCAGGCATAAATAAATTTTCTGTACGTGTGTAGCTGTATTAACTATACTACAATTAATAAAATTGCTCTCCAGTTAATTAATACTAGCATCCATAGTGTTTCAATCGATACATTGCTGCAATCCTTTGAGAAAATCACATGCATAGCGGAGCCATTGTATCCAGTAAGGCTTGCAAGGCGTCACGTGCCTATCCGGGTCACGGGGCGGCTAATTGCTCACCGTCCTTCTTGGCTTCATTGAGAGTTTTGCCGCTTCACGAAATTTTCCATAAGGAAATTGAAAAGGCTAATAAATTCTTTAGACAATAGGTATCATACTGAATTGGTTGGTTGGCAAATGTAAATGGGTTTAATTACTTAGTTAATCTCTAAATATCAGTGCTGGTCTACATTATTTATTTATTTATAACAAATGCTTGTAGGATTACAGAAATTTCAAGGCCCCAACAAGTTGTAATGGTCGGTTTAAGCGGTATCTGAAAAATATATTAGTTAATTGCGGGACTAATCAACTAAAGCACTTTTTAATTACTCTAGCAACATAAGAATATGTAGCATGTCGACCAAACCACTTAATACTTTAAGTGGGGTGAATCTTGAACTGCTTAAAAGTAAAGCTGGGTTTCCAGCGCACAAAAACATCTTTTTGTAGGCAACTTTGTTGAATGTTGAGATGTTTTTGTTGATTGTTTAGGTAGGTCAAAACAGACACTGGACACTGAGGAATTCTATGAAAACAAATTGGATGTTTTTCTTTTAATTTAAGTCTAGTTCTCAAGTATTCTTTGGTTGTACGAAGTTTATCCGTTCCTGGAATACCTTTTAGTGTTACCAATGTATTTAAGGAACTTCGGATTGTGTTTAGTTGTTCACGTGCTTTTCTTTGAAACCCTGTGTAAACAAGGTTAGTTCTCCAAGATCCGATGGCCTAGTAGTTCAGGCTGTTTTTGAGGTAAGTGAGTCTAAGGGTTAGTATAGTTGCTTCAATGTTCTAAAAAGAACCTTATAAATATTATAAAACTAGCTGACCCGGCGAACTTTGTTCCGCCTTAATGGCAATAAATAAGCAGACTTTTTTTTAATTTCGAAAGGGATAAAAAGTATCCTATGTCCTTCTCCTGGCTCTAAACTACCTCCCGGACAATTTTCAGCTAAATCGGTTCAGCCGTTCTTGAGTTATAAGTGGAGTAACTAACACGACTTTCTTTTATATATATAGACTTTGACGCCACTATAATAATATTATGTTAAGTTATAATACGTAATATGCTTAATTGCAATGAAAATGTTAAATCTTATGTATTGACTGTACTATGGAATTAGCGTTACCACAGTATTACGTAGTACACAACCGTCCGACCGACGATCTGGTGTAGGTGTAGTATGTAGTAGGTAGGTCCTACTAGCATTGCAAACAAACCTCAGTGGTTTATGCCAGTGCATTTAATTGTAATATGTTTAAGAACTTCCTTTGTAAAATGATAATAAATGAAAAAAAAAGGTAGCTGGAAGAACCTGGATGCCGGCAACGCAGGATCGATCGTTATGGAAATCCTTGAGTCCAGCAGTGGACGCCATTTGGCTGACACGAACGAACGTAGTACATTATTATTCTGGGTTATTACTTTTGATTTGTAGGTATATTAATTGAACATTAATACACATTCATTATACAGTCAATTACATTCCAAAACAGAGAGTCGGGAAATGACACGTGTGCTTTGCCTTGTTAGTCAGTTATTTAATTTTTAGCGTTAAGAGTTGCATCTCAAACTAATTTTAAAATTATAAATACCTAATTTGAAAAAATTAAACTGCCTAAGGCGTGAATTGGCGTAGGTTCAATTCCCGCCTTAGGCAATTCGATTTTTTCAAGTTATTTAAATTTTAAACTCTATATTCTTTAATTAATTAAGTAATCCAAATTAATAACACCAAAATTTAATCCAAACAAACGTAAAGACGCACTTATACTTACGAAGTCGTTTTGTCCCGAGCACTCAGTACCCTCATTACTACAAGCAACCTAACGATCAGATAGTAGAGTTAGATGTAAAGATACTTTAACCAAATGTGTACCTTTGAGTTCTGAAAGCTTTTCAAATCAAAATGTTTATTAGTATGTATACCCTCTTCAGGGCATTATACAAGTCCCAATATAGCTTGCCCTACCACCACTTCGGGACAACATATCGGCTGGTACTGAAAAGAAGGCGGTTGAAAGTCAGTTTGCCTTTGTAAGCCTTATTTTTATTAAAGGTTCGGCCAAACCAACGCGATCAGTCGGCGTGCAGCGATGGCGATCAATGCATTTAAGTCTGATTTAACAGATTTTAACAGCTGATGGCATAAAATTTGAGAATTCAAAATGTTGGTGAGTCACACAAACCCGTCTTTCTTTTCGGTTGGAATCCTTCGTGGTAAAACCAAAGCCAGGGTTTTAACCCTTAAAGCGGTATAAAGACATAAAATATTTTTCATTGCTTTAAAACCTTATTTTTTTCGTTAAAGTTAAAAGTATGGTGGAATCAATTCTGCCACCACTAGGTAAAAACTTACCAGATTTATAGATTTCTAAACTCAGCTAGACCTATTTGGCCTTTGGCAATCTTCTGTCACTAAGTTTTAATGGTCTAGATTCGAAATTAAAATTTGTAATAAGTGGCCCTACTGAACCCAGCGAAACAAGTCCTTAATGTAGCCACTCAGAGAGCGTGAAGCCAGAATAATACCTTAGTACCATTCAACTGGCCCCATATAAATGAAAATGAAACAGAGATGTCCGAAAGTTTTCGTTATAAATGCTGTTTCTACGTCCAAAGTTACTTTAACAAGGGAACTTTAATTTCTCTGATTTTTCCTCTTTTTCATAAAGGACGGGAAACTGTTATAGCCCGGGACAAGTTGCGGCAATAATGTTTAGATAACGCGACTTGGCGGCGTTTTAACGTAGGATTGACGTTAGCATGTTACATTATAATGGTTATTTTGGTCGGGAAATACAGGTAACGGCTTTTAAAAACGATAGGCCAGACGCTAGTTTTCTTGGTGTAATGTTGTTTATATTGTGCCTGTGCACTGTTGACACTATATCAGACTATAGTACATCAGTGCAATATAGTGCGTATTATAATGATCTAGACACGCGGCAGCGTAAGCTTATTAGTTCATTCACTAGAGAGTTAGCTATTCGTGGAGGGTCACTAATATTAATCAATGATAAATTAAAATGTAAAGAGCGTAAAGATATTGTATCTCTCTCTGTTGAGCGAACTATTGAGCTGTCATGTGCAGAACTGGACGACTATGTTATTGTATGTGTATATAGACCCCCATCTAGTAACTATGAATTATTTGAAACCACAATGGAAGAGGTACTTAGAAGAGTGTGTAATAGTTCAAAGAAAGTAGTTGTATGTGGAGACTTTAATATCAATATAATAGAAGATTCCTCTCTTTCAATACGGTTTTTAAATTTATTCAAATCTTTTAACTTGTTAAATCTTTTCTCTGAACCAACTAGGGTGACTCCAACATCAGCTACTTGCTTAGACAATATATTCTGTAACTGCTTAGTGCTAGAGAAATCAATAATAAATTTTGTTAATTCTGATCATTGCGGTCAAATAGCGTCATTTCAACACCATTTTGTGCCATCGAGCAAGGAAATAGAATATAGACCAGTCACTGCATCCCAGAAAGACAAATTTAAATATCAAATATCTAATAAGGTCCCACTTTTGCATTATTTTAACTGTAGTATAAATATTTTATATGAGCAATTATTTGAATTAATTAAAAATGAGTTCAATAAAACTTTTCCTAAGAAAACAATTATTATTAAAAACAATAAAACTAAATTCAGTGACTGGGCTACAGTAGGTATTTATATTAGTAGGAAAAAAATGTTTGAATTATATGGTAGAAAAGCCTATAGTAGCGACCCGGACTTTATAGAATATGTAAAAAAATACTCAAAAGTTTTTAAACAAGTTTGTACTATGGCAAAATCTATTTACATACGTGACAAAATTAAAAACTCTGACAACAAAATTAAAGCTACTTGGAATTGTATTAATAAAGAAACTTGTAGAATTATATCTCGGGATGACACATTCGCATTAAAAATTGATAATAAGTATATAAAATGCAATGATAAGGTAGCAAACGCATTCGAAGGTTACTTCTCAAATGTACCAATCATAACAACAAGCAATCTTAATTCATGTTCATATCAGGCAATGTCTCTTCTCGAGGGTTGTGTTGATGTTTGCAATAGCCCATTAAAATTTAGACAAATAGACCCCATAGTTATTATAAAAACTTTCAAAGAACTAAATATAAAAAAGACAGAGGATATATGGGGCATATCAACAGACATAATAAAACCCATCATTCCTCTTATAGCTCCCCATTTAGCTCATATCTTTAATGAATGTATTAACGAAGGTCAGTTCCCTACCCTGATGAAACATAGTAAAATCATACCATTATTTAAAGCAGGAGACAAAAGTGACCCATCCAACTTTAGACCTATATCGATACTACCTGCGCTTAGTAAAATATTTGAAAAAATTATTTTCAATCAACTACTGTCTCATTTTAACTTAAATAAACTGTTTCATGAAAAACAATATGGGTTCACAAAAGGGAAAAGTACGACCGATGCAGGGGTTGCTCTTATCAAACACATTTTCGATGCTTGGCAGGAGAAAAAAGATGCTATTGGTGTATTTTGTGACTTATCGAAGGCGTTTGACTGTGTTGATCATCAAACTCTGTTATTTAAGCTAGAACATTATGGCGTATCAGGCAAGGCCTTAAGCCTATTACACTCTTACCTCTCAGACAGATTACAAAAAGTAAATATTCACGGAACTAACTCTTCGGGCGCCCCCCTAAAAATGGGAGTGCCCCAAGGCTCAATACTGGGACCATTGCTCTTTCTGATTTATATAAATGATCTACCTTTTTATTCAAAGGACCTTTGTGAGATAGTATTATTTGCTGATGACACTTCTTTAATTTTTAAAACTGACAGGCGTCAGGAAATATTTGACGACGTGAATAATGCTCTTTCCAAAGTATTAGACTGGTTTACAACTAATAATTTGCTATTAAACGCAAAAAAAACTAAATGTTTAAAATTCACTATGCCTAATGTCAAACAAGTTAATACTAATATTACAGTAAATAATGAACGCATTGAACTGATAAACTCTACTGTCTTTCTAGGTATTACCCTAGACTGTAAATTACAATGGTGCCCCATATTGCTGCCTTGGCGGGAAGACTTAGTTCAGCTGCCTTTGCGGTGAGAAAGATCAGAAACTTGACTGATGTTGAAACAGCAAGGCTTGTATATTTTAGTTATTTTCATAGTATTATGTCTTATGGTCTTTTACTGTGGGGCTCAGCAGCAGACATAGAATCAATTTTCATTTTACAGAAAAGAGCTGTTCGGGCAATATACGGTCTTAAACCACGTGACTCGCTTAGAGAAGTTTTTAAAGAAATCAATATATTGACTGTGGCTTCGCAATATATATTTGATAACATTATGTATGTCCGTAAACATATACATTCATTTACTAAGAAAAGTGACGTCCACTCATTTAACACGAGACATAAGAATAAACTTGCTGTTCCATCATTTAGGTTGAAAATCAAATCAAATCAAATCAAAAATATTTATTCAGTTTAGACCACAAGTGGCACTTATGAACGTCAATAGAAAATAATAAAAAAAGAAAAAGGTAGCCCTTATGGGGCACTTTACATGTCTCCTTATCTTTTGGGCCCTACCAGCGCTTCGAGACAAACATATGGCAAGTGCTGAGAAGAAACGCCGGAACAAACTCAGTCACCACTTATTGCCAGGAATTATCTAACGGTAAGAATAGTCAAATTTAAGTACATCAAATATGTGCAGACTGAACTGACCACGCATCCTTGTCATCAATATAGTCTCGAACCTTGTAGTACCCTTTGGACATAAGGGTATTTTTTATATGTATCTTAAATTTGTTTATTGGCAATTCGACAAGGTTGTGTGGTATTTTGTTAAATATGGTAATACATTTCCCCAAGAATGAATTACCTATCTTATGCAACCTAAATGATGGAACAGCAAGTTTATTCTTATGTCTCGTGTTAAATGAGTGGACGTCACTTTTCTTAGTAAATAAATGTATATGTTTACGGACATACATAATGTTATCAAATATGTATTGCGAAGCCACAGTCAATATATTGATTTCTTTAAAAACTTCTCTAAGCGAGTCACGTGGTTTAAGACCGTATATTGCCCGAACAGCTCTTTTCTGTAAAATGAAAATTGATTCTATGTCTGCTGCTGAGCCCCACAGTAAAAGACCATAAGACATAATACTATGAAAATAACTAAAATATACAAGCCTTGCTGTTTCAATATCAGTCAAGTTTCTGATCTTTCTCACCGCAAAGGCAGCTGAACTAAGTTTTCCCGCCAAGGCAGCAATATGGGGGCCCCATTGTAATTTACAGTCTAGGGTAATACCTAGAAAGACAGTAGAGTTTATCAGTTCAATGCGTTCATTATTTACTGTAATATTAGTATTAACTTGTTTGACATTAGGCATAGTGAATTTTAAACATTTGGTTTTTTTTGCGTTTAATAGCAAATTATTAGTTGTAAACCAGTCTAATACTTTGGAAAGAGCATTATTCACGTCGTCAAATATTTCCTGACGCCTGTCAGTTTTAAAAATTAAAGAAGTGTCATCAGCAAATAATACTATCTCACAAAGGTCCTTTGAATAAAAAGGTAGATCATTTATATAAATCAGAAAGAGCAATGGTCCCAGTATTGAGCCTTGGGGCACTCCCATTTTTAGGGGGGCGCCCGAAGAGTTAGTTCCGTGAATATTTACTTTTTGTAATCTGTCTGAGAGGTAAGAGTGTAATAGGCTTAAGGCCTTGCCTGATACGCCATAATGTTCTAGCTTAAATAACAGAGTTTGATGATCAACACAGTCAAACGCCTTCGATAAGTCACAAAATACACCAATAGCATCTTTTTTCTCCTGCCAAGCATCGAAAATGTGTTTGATAAGAGCAACCCCTGCATCGGTCGTACTTTTCCCTTTTGTGAACCCATATTGTTTTTCATGAAACAGTTTATTTAAGTTAAAATGAGACAGTAGTTGATTGAAAATAATTTTTTCAAATATTTTACTGAGCGCAGGTAGTATCGATATAGGTCTAAAGTTGGATGGGTCACTTTTGTCTCCTGCTTTAAATAATGGTATGATTTTACTATGTTTCATCAGGGTAGGGAACTGACCTTCGTTAATACATTCATTAAAGATATGAGCTAAATGGGGAGCTATAAGAGGAATGATGGGTTTTATTATGTCTGTTGATATGCCCCATATATCCTCTGTCTTTTTTATATTTAGTTCTTTGAAAGTTTTTATAATAACTATGGGGTCTATTTGTCTAAATTTTAATGGGCTATTGCAAACATCAACACAACCCTCGAGAAGAGACATTGCCTGATATGAACATGAATTAAGATTGCTTGTTGTTATGATTGGTACATTTGAGAAGTAACCTTCGAATGCGTTTGCTACCTTATCATTGCATTTAATATACTTATTATCAATTTTTAACGCGAATGTGTCATCCCGAGATATAATTCTACAAGTTTCTTTATTAATACAATTCCAAGTAGCTTTAATTTTGTTGCCAGAGTTTTTAATTTTGTCACGTATGTAAATAGATTTTGCCATAGTACAAACTTGTTTAAAAACTTTTGAGTATTTTTTTACATATTCTATAAAGTCCTAAGTTGCATAAGATAGGTAATTCATTCTTGGGGAAATGTATTACCATATTTAACAAAATACCACACAACCTTGTCGAATTGCCAATAAACAAAAAGATACATATAAAAAATACCCTTATGTCCAAAGGGTACTACAAGGTTCGAGACTATATTGATGACAAGGATGCGTGGTCAGTTCAGTCTGCACATATTTGATGTACTTAAATTTGACTATTCTTACCGTTAGATAATTCCTGGCAATAAGTGGTGACTGAGTTTGTTCCGGCGTTTCTTCTCAGCACTTGCCATATGTTTGTCTCGAAGCGCTGGTAGGGCCCAAAAGATAAGGAGACATGTAAAGTGCCCCATAAGGGCTACCTTTTCTTTTTTTATTATTTTCTATTGACGTTCATAAGTGCCACTTGTGGTCTAAACTGAATAAATATTTTTGATTTTGATTTTGAGTCAAGTTCAAGCAAAGGAGCTGGCTAGCCAGCGCCGAGTGTAAATTACACGAACCATTTGGTGCCACTTTTAAGATACCACAGCATTAAGTTTGATGTGTTCTTGTACGTCTATAAAGTTTTTAAAAATAACTAAACCGGCGTGATCTCTATTAAAAACATGACATCATCTCTCAAAAATTTCCAGTTTGATCACGATACTTATTGCGGGCTTAATTTGTTGTAATAGTTAACAACAAAAATGGCCTGGATTGTTACCTGAAATAAAAGAATAACGCCCGTATTCACAAACGATGCTTGCTTAAGTGAAGCAGAAAATCGAACGCACAGCATTGAATAGAGCTCTGTGATTGGTTCATGATAACGTGTCACCCTGTGCATCCACGCGCACTGTGAGCCTCATAGTAATGTTTGTGAATACGGGCGTAAATCTATGTACATTGAACTCTGGCCTGTTTTTAAGTTGAGTTAATATTCTTTTGATGAGTCGCCATTATCTGAACTGATATTGGATAATGCATAATCCTTTTGGTCACTGCAGCACACATTCGTTTACTTTTCATTAAGCAATGTTCTGCTAAAAATCGAGGAATATGCAGACGTAGTGCAAAATCGTACAAAATAACTGTGAAACGAGGAAATTGGAGGATTTTAATAACAAAGTTCTACGGGCATTCGGAAACGAACTATTGGACTGATCCGGGAATAGCTAAGCGGAATCCTTTGTTCGATTTTATTTTAGGGGTTCCCTAATTGCGATATGTTAGCCTGTTGTCTCAAAAAAATTTCTCGGTTTTAGACTTTGGTGGGACAAAATGCCTGTTGTTTGATAAATAATGTTCTTGGTTTTAGACTTTGGTGTGACAAAAAAGGGTTAACGAATTTATTTTGTACTTATTTGGTTAGCAGTTTTGTGGTTCGGGGAAAGTTAAGCTTAAGGCTAAGGTATAACCAGTAGCCTGTTTCAAAATACAATCTTATATTAACTCTAAGCTAATTAGTATCTCAAACATTTGAATACATGTTTTGATTAAAATTCTATAACTTTTCAGTCACAATACATGTAATTCTAGGTAAGATAGCCAGTTCCTCCGTGGTTGAGGATTCCGGGTGAAGCTCGCTTCCATCATCCTTACCCATCAGGTGAGATACAGGCCAAGAGCTTCCTCGTTGTGGGTAAAAAAACAGTTTTTTTTAGCCATGCAATTATACGAGTAGTTTTATTACATTCCAAGAACGACATGTTATAAATGTGTATTATAAGTATTCTATTTATCTCCAACAAACAAAGTTATTTGAACAACTATACAACCCAATAATCCAACAAACTTAAGTACTCTGGGTGTACTAAATTTCAATTTAAACCATGGTAATGAATTTATAAATAAAAATAAACGTTGAACACATTATTATAAACAAAAGGAATAAGTACCAATGTCGCAAAAAAATTGAAATATTTTATTTACCTAAAAGTTTTTTCTATTCCGACAGCGTTGCGACCCCTTTCAATTGCTGGCCGAAGTTCCGAGTGGCCTGACAAATTAATATGACAGCCGATATGTTGCTGTCACTTAAACGACTTCCTTGTATGATGACCCGTCAGTGAAATTTCTAACTTGGTTAAAATATGTCATAAACGTCATTTTAGAGAGACAACGACACTGGTCATCACAAAAATCGACTCACCTACGTTTTACAGGAAAACTCGTTTCTACTGACACAATCATGGTGCCCCAACAATATTGGTGTTATTTGAAAGCCCAATATATCCTTAAAGAAAAACACATTTAATTTCTTAATAAACGATTTAAACGATAAACATATACAAGAAATGTGACTTGTAGCTTAAATTATCGCCCTAACTTCACAAAATATACACCTTAGTCAAAATATGTGGCTTGGCCGTTTCGTTAAGAACATTACTTACCATCAGGTGAGATACAGCCAAGAGCTTCCTCGTTGTGGATAAAAAAAAGTATTGTACGTAATGGAAGGTGATTAAAAATAAAAGATAAAACACCGTACACTCATGTGATGAAACGGCCATGCCAGATGTTTTAACTTAAAGTGTAAACTGTAGAGTTTGTGAAGTTAGGGCAAGTTACGCTCGTATTCACAAACGATACTTACTTAAGTGAAGCAGCAAATCGAACGCACAGCATTGAATAGAGCTCTGTGATTGGTTCGTGTGTCACCCTGCGCATCCACGCGCACTGTGAGACCTCATAGTAATGTTTGTGAATATGGGCGTTAGAAGCTTGGATATACATGAGATCTGATAAGTTTTTCATGGTGTGAATAATATTATTATGGTCTCGTCTTGGCAACATTTTATATGAAATTGTTTTTGGTGGTGCACATAAAAGTATCATTTTATCTAGGTACTTACATATAATTCTCTCAGTCGTTAAATTCTCATAAAATAATGAATAAACAAACATGCCATAACTCTTAGAACTTATTAACTGAGAAATCGGAATAAAGCTAAAAGTGTTTAATCTGACTCCTAAGCGACACGCTCTATTTCGATATGACTTTTCAATTAACGTACAGTCAGCGCCAAATAGTTCGTGACACCCAAAGTATCCAATAATTTCGCAGCACGTCGTTATGTTGTCAACTTTTTCGCCACTTTGGGTTTTACCAGGCCTGTTCATCTCCGCGAGTTTACATCGAAAACAAAACACGCACGATGGCCCACCTGCAGGATACTATTCGACAAGGCCTCACATACGAGCGAACATTGACTCACGCACGCGTATTCTTGTGTATGATGGAAGAAAATAAAGAAAATGGTGTACTAAATACTGTGCAATATTTACCTAACTGCCTAAATAATATAAAAACACAGAATGTACTTTTTTAAGTTGCCTCAAGACACTAAAAGGTAAATAAGTAGTTAATATTATTCATGATAATTCATGATATTTCCTCCGCCATTTTCCGCAGTTTGGCACCTTACGTCACATCATTTTACCGAAGTCAGCCCTATAGCTTCGGCGCAGTGCCGATCACTGACGTTTGTCAACAAAATGGTGCTTGACTCTTGAGACAGGCTAAATTACACCATAATCGTTAATGACATTGAGCATACATTTTTTTCAATACCTTCGCGAAGTAAAACTTCTGTACGTAGTACTTATTATTATTCTGTGGTTTTACGAACTATTTGACGCTGACTGTACCATTGAAATAAGTTTGTGACGTCAACTTTTTAACAGGCCGCTACCAACCGGGCAACATGGAAAGCATTAGGGGAGGCCTAGGGGAGGCTTCAGCAGTGGACGTCCTATGGCTGATATGATGATGCCAACTTTTTGGACACTTTGGGTGTCACAAACTATTTGACGCTGACTCTACTTTCTGTAAAAATTAAATAAATAAACCATATCCATAATTAACTGCTTCCAGCCGGCAGCGGACATGCTTTAGTTTATTAATAATTAATATAATTAGGGGCCGCCATATTCCAGAATGAGCCGTATCTATGTGGACAATCTGCTTTATGGCCCTTGTTAGAAAATTTAGTATTGTGCATTATTTATACGATCGCATTATTAATATGGGACGGCATTAGTTTAGTAGTTTATCGCATTATATCTGTTATTTCGTTCGGTTGATTTATTTTTGTTTCTCTTTGTTTGTCGGATTAATACCGTTTATCATTGGTTTACTGGATTAGAAAATCCTTGCTGAGCTTCGCGAAATTTCGTCCGTTTTGTTTCTTGAATTTATGTACAATCTTTTTTATACTTATTTAAATTTCTTAGCGAATAGAGTCGCTTCTCAAAGTCGCCTGGCAAGCAGAAGGTCGTGGGTTCGAATCCCGCCTTAAGCAGTTCGAATTTTTCAAGATGTTTAATTTAAAAAAAATATACTTATTTCAGTTACAGTTAATATTTGGATTCTTGACTTCGTTATAATTTGTCTCTTTATTATGATTTATTATTTCACAAACACTAAAGTAAGTAATTATAAAATTATATTGTATGTCATATCACTCAACAATATCAACCCTTTTCAAGTAGAGCTAGCCTCTAGGGAACTCTTTATGTCAAGTACCAAACCAACTCTTTGAATATACACATATTTATATACATACATTTATTCACTATCCAAGATTTTGTAAACAATTCTCATTTTATGACAGCACCTTTATTAGGCAACATTATGTTGTTTTATCAACTCAAACTTTTTTACGACTGGCAACACAGCGAAGGGGTGCCAAAATATATTCCTTTGACTAAAACGCGACCGTTAAAATTCTGAATTTGAATATGTTTGCATTTGACAAAGCTAGTTTTTGAGGAATTTTCTGTAAAACCGACGCGAAAGCCTTTGTAGTGTTTTACGAATTGTAAGTATAAAGGAGATTTATTCTTTAAAAAATCAGCTAGCTTGGGTCTGATTAAGCTCTACTTGTTTATTTATTTAAGTACACTCACATTATTCGTTCGTTCGTTTCAGCCAAATGACGTCCACTGTTGGACAAAAGCCTCCCTCAATGATTTCCACAAACACCGGTCCCACGCTGCTCGCATCCAGGCACCTAACGCGACCCTCACCAGATCGTCAGTCCACCTAGTGGGGGGCCTGCCCACACTAGGTCTTCCGGGGTCATACTCCTGCAATGGAGACTATAAATAATGACCTGAAGATGATGATGATGAACCTTAGGATACATAGCATGCCAATAACAGGCATACACACTTTTGTATACATATCTATACATATAAAACTCAAAGGTGACTGACTGAATAACTGACTGATTGACTGACTTACTGACTGACTGACATAGTGATCTATCAACGCACAGCCCAAACCACTGGACGATCGGGCTCAAATTTATTCTCTCTCTCCATACCATACAGATATCCTAGACACATAATCACCAAGATTTTCAAGATACCGGCTACGAAAACCAATTTGGGTCGTCAATCTCCTATGTACAGACTCCTTAATGACTACAACACACTACAGAGCAAGGTTCGGGATTTAGATGTATTTTACGATAAGCACCCTAAATTTAAAGATAAATTGCATAAGCACTTAAGTTCTGCGATGTAGGGCACGCTTTTTTTTTGTTGTTATTGTTTTTTTTAGTTTAGCGAGTCGCTTTTGTATTCGTTTTAAATCTCTTAAATAATATGTAATTTAAAAGAAAACCGTCTGAATGTTGTGCTTACCCTTAAGTGACATATATATCAGAAATGTTATCTTCATAAATGTTAATCATAAGAGTATAATATATATGTTGTTGGTATGCCATATAAATAAATAAATAAATAAAATTTGGCATGCAGGTAGATGTTATGACGTAGGCATCCGCTAAGAAAGGATTTTACGAAACTCCACCCCTAAGGGGGTAAAACGGGATCCACGCGTACGAAGTCGCGGGCGGCCGCTAGTTATTTACATAAAATAAGCATTAACACAGCAAAAGGAACATTTTATAATTAGTTTTACTCTACAGGTTGGACTTGGAAATAGCAAGTCACAGATTGACATTTTGGCACCTACATTAAGAACTGTAATTAATCTTAGTCTTACAAATGATTCTAGGTCGGGTACGTGTTCCTAGACCTGTAATTTCAGGTAGGTAATTACGAAGGAGTAATTGCTCTCTGGCTGTAGAATAGTAATTGACTTTATTATTTGGAAACCATCCATAATAACCTTATTAAAAAGAAAATTATTGTAAAGCTGAAGATTTTTTTGCTTTGTTTGGTTGAACGCGCTAATCTCAGGAACTTGGTCTAAAGTGATATAAAAAATCTGTGTTGCATGGCTTATTTATCGAAGAAGGCTATAGGCAATATACCAGCATACTATGATCAATACTACTATCAACGAAAAATGTTATGAAAACAGGAAAAAATATTCAAACTATTTTCATACGTACGAAGTCGCGGGCACAGCTAATCCGTCATCATCATCATCATCATCATCATTTCAGCCACAGGACGTCCACTGCTGAACATAGGCCTCCCCTAATGCTTTCACGTTGATCGATTGGTAGCGGCCTGCGTCCAGCGCTTCCCTGCTACCTTTACGATGTCGTCGGTCCACCTTGTAGGTGGACGTCCCACGCTGCATTTAACGGTACGCGGCCTCCATTCCAGAACCATGCTGCCCCGTAGCTAATCCGTAATAAACTAAAAAAGTTTATTTAATGCCTCAAAGAGTTAATCCTCATTTCAGCAATTCAGCCATTTGAGTCGTCATAGAACGTCCACTGTTGAACAGAGGTCAGACACGTATGTCACTCATAATGTTTAACACAATTGCTTTTACAGCCTATGATAATAAAGAGGGCGTAAACATTATTTTTAGGTACCGTAAAGTACTAGAAAAAACCGTTAAGTGCGTTTTTTTTATCCACAACGACGAAGCTCTTGGCCTGTATCTCACCTGATGGTAAGTGATGATCAGGTCGAAGGTGGAAGCGAGCTTCACCCGGAATCCTCAACCACGGATTATACAGTGTGAGTCACGTTAAAGTGTACATATGAAAATAGATTAAACTAGACCTATTTTTATCGACAAAAAAGAGGTCAAAAAATTTTTGAGATTTTTTTTTAATTTTTTATAGAATTTTTTTTCTTCCAATTACTTATTGTAAAGAAAACGTAATAACTTTTAAACTAAGCGGTATATCCTGATAAAATAAAAACAGTAATAATGCTTAATAACAGGCGATACTAAAAAAATACATAAAATACACAAAAAAGGCCAACAAATAATAAAAAATGATACTTTTTGAAAAAAATCTGCTTTAAAATTCGTGTTTTTTTTGGTTATTTGTTAAATTTCTAAAAAAAATGCCCCTATAACAGGTGGTTATTATTACATTGTATTATTCTATATCGTATTATATTTGTAAAACCAAAAATCGCATGTCTCTATCCCTATCACAACATTTGCTATGATCGTTTGAACAAAGGCCTGCCACAACATTTTTCTCCGCTACAGGTAGAGACAATTTTAATTTTGACTAAAATGCTTATTTTACTTCGAAATCTTTTGTTTTTATTTGAAATCTAACTTGTCTTTATCAAAATTACAAATCTAGAGCCATTTTCAGTTTCGTTGTTAACGAAGCGTTGAATGGCGCGCCCGGAGAGGCTTAGTTCAAACGATCATTGCAAACGTTGTGATAGGGATAGACACATGCGATTTTTGGTTTTACGAAGGTAATACGATAGAGAATAATACAAAGTAATAAAAACCACCGGTTATAGGGGCATTTTTTGGAGAAATTTATCAAATAACCAAAAAAACACGAATTTAAAAGCAGATTTTTTTCAAAAAGTATCATTTTTTATTATTTGTTGGCATTTTTTGTGTATTTAATGTATTTTTTTAGTATCGCCTGTTATTTAGCATTATAACTGTTTTTATTTTATCAGGATATACCGCTTAGTTTAAAAGTTATTACGTTTTCTTTACAATAAGTAATTGGAAGAAAAAAAATTCTATAAAAAATTTAAAAAAAATCTCAAAAAAATTTTGACCTCTTTTTTGTCGATAAAAATAGGTCTAGTTTCATCTATTTTCATATGTACATTTTAACGTGACTCACACTGTATAGTGTGAGTCACGCTAAAGTGTACATATGAAAATAGATGAAACTAGACCTATTGTTATCGACAAAAAAGAGGTCAAAAATTTTTTGAGATTTTTTTTTAATTTTTTATAGAATTTTTTTTCTTCCAATTACTTATTGTAAAGAAAACGTAATAACTTTTAAACCAAGCGGTATATCCTGATAAAATAAAAACAGTAATAATGCTAAATAACAGGCGATACTAAAAAAATACATAAAATACACAAAAAAGGCCAACAAATAATAAAAAATGATACTTTTTGAAAAAAATCTGCTTTTAAATTCGTGTTTTTTTGGTTATTTGATAAATTTCTCCAAAAAATGCCCCTATAACCGGTGGTTTTTATTACTTTGTATTATTCTCTATCGTATTACCTTCATAAAACCAAAAATCGCATGTCTCTATCCCTATCACAACGTTTGCAATGATCGTTTGAACTAAGCCTCTCCGGGCGCGCCATTCAACGCTTCGTTAACAACGAAACTGAAAATGGCTCTAGATTTGTAATTTTGATAAAGATAAGTTAGATTTCAAATAAAAACCAAAGATTTCGAAGTAAAATAAGCATTTTAGTTAAAATTAAAATTGTCTCTACCTGTAGCGGAGAATAATGTTGTGGCAGGCCTTTGTTCAAACGATCATAGCAAATGTTGTGATAGGGATAGAGACATGCGATTTTTGGTTTTACAAAGATAATACGATAGAGAATAATACAAAGTAATAAAAACTACCTATTATAGGGGCATTTTTTTGAGAAAGTTATCAAATAACCAAAAAAAAGTACGATTTTTAAGCAGATTTTTTTCAAAAAGTATCATTTTTTATTATTTGTTGGCATTTTCTGGGTATTTTATGTATTTTTTTAATATCGCCTGTTATTTAGCATTATTACTGTTTTTATTTTATCAGGATATACCTCCTAGTTTAAAAGTTATTACGTTTTCTTTACGAGAAGTAATTGGAAGAAAAAAAATTCTATAAAAAATAAAAAAAAAAATCTTAAACATTTTTTGACCTCTTTTTTGTCGATAAAAATAGGTCTAGTTTCACATATTTTCATATGTACACTTTAACGTGACTCACACTGTATTTTTTAATTTTACGTAACTAATTGATACTATTTTTGTTCGTTTCTTCGAGCACAGGCTCGTTAAATACTTTTAATACGTTGTTGTTTGTTTGGTACCGCGTGGTGACATGCGTGGTATTCACCACCTTGGAACACCACTTTGTGTAGCCTAAGCCTAATTTTCGCCTCAATAACTCACTTGACTTAAACTCACATTCTTCACGAACTAGTGTGCCAAAATAGAATAAAAATTAGAGATGAAACGGATAGTTGTTTGGCCGGATACCGGATATCCGGCCAGCTGCTAGGCCGGATAGCCGGATATCCGGCGGCCGGATAGTTGGCCCATTGTCTCGTTGCATGTCGTGACGAGTTTAGCGCCGCACAGGTGCTTCGAACGCGATCAGTGGGTCTATTAATAGACTAGACTAGTCACACTTTTCGAAAATCGAATCAGTCTGAATATAATGTCAGATTTTGCCGTCTAAGGGGCAGATCAATTCGGGCGATTTCGGTTGCCATCGTGAGTATGTGATTGAACAGCGAAAATTAAATTAGTTTACTTGCTGCGTAATCTGACTGAACTGCATCATGACATAAGACCATCACTACCATCAGTGAAAAAAAGATCGCCTATTTTATTTCACAAATTTCGATATTAACAGATATCTACTATTTATGTATTTGTCATTACAGCGAATAGCCCAGAAAAAGAAATTAGTTTTTTTAAAGGCCTTAATATGGCTTTTTTGTAACTTTTTGGACTTTAAATAAAAGCCGTCATTATTATAAGCCATTTTATTGATGTTTACCTCAAAGATTAATGTATTTCATTTTATTAATAGGAAATTGTCGTAGTTTTTTAATATCCGGTATCCGGCCGGATAGTGAGTTACTATCCGGTATTCGGCCGGATAGTAAATTTAGGCCGGATATCCGGCCTACCGGATAGTTACCGGATATCCGTTTCATCTCTAATAAAAATGCCTAAAACTTTTACGCTATTATAAAACACTAGCTCTTGCCCGCGGCTTCACCCGCGTGAAATGTATTTTGTCACAGATTGTCATAAATTATAGCCTATATGTTATTCTGGGTAATGAACATTAATACTGTAAAGTTTCATCAAAAGCCGTTCAGTAGTTTTTGCGTGAAAGAGTAACAAACATCCAGACATCCAAACTTTCGCATTTATAATATTAGTAGGAAGTAGGATAACCTTTATCTGGTGGTATCTGAATAAAATTGGAATCACCATATTTCAAACTTTATTAATATAACATAAGGTTCAAAATCTATGACAATATAACACTAGTGTGAAGTTTAACAACATATTGTCAATAGCAATTCAAATGTGCGTTGATGATAGTTCAAATGGAGCTCGTGTACATTTGCCCCAATAGAAAAATACGGGTCTGTGTACACTAGCCCGTAGCTAAAAACTTACGCACACAACAAGGACTTATATGAAATCTATCCGGCTAGTTCCACACCAATATTAACAGACCAAATATTGGTTTGAATAGAGCCGGGAATTTCACATCAATTATTCTGTCGATGTTTTGTTTATCGATACTAATGATGGTAGAGTTGACAAATCAGTGTTTTTGATACAAAATAGCTACTTTTGATGACAACTTATAACTTTATGTAGCGTCATTCAATTGGTTTTGATTGTTGTTTCATTAACTTCAAACATGTTTGAATTAAGGGAAAACATTATTTTTGGCAACATAATAATGAAGATGCTTTTAGTTGATGTATTGTACTGATAACTACCCTAAACCTTCCAGTGCACTAAATTATCTGTCTGACCCCACAATAAGGTGATTTTCTTATGTTATAATGTTTTACTTACTTTTGTGACTAAGGTCAAATCAAACATAAGTAGGCACTTAATAAATACTTTAAATAAATTATTTAAAGTACTGCCTATTTATAAGTCTTTATTTTTAAGCTGAATTTTAGAAGAAATTTCAGAATCTATTTTAACTGTATTTGCAACCGAAATTAGTATGCAGTTCACTCGTTAAAGTAAGGTTTTGTAGATAAAACTAATTGATGTTGGGTTAGACTTACAGCACAAAAAGAACAGCCAATCCAACGAAAATCTTTCTATCTACTTATGTCAGATTCAATTCACAAAAGTTAAAGCCATGCCAAATATTGTGAAGGTGCATTATTGTTGGCGTGAGTAGAAGACTAAATAATTCTTAAGTTTTCAAGTTAATAAGTTTCAATTAAAGTCGATTTTTAAGTGGCACGAAATCAATATACCTAGTAGGTACTCTTGTTAGTCAATTCAGTGGGCTAGCCAATAAAAGCATTTTTTTATATTGAAATAAAAATTGAACTCCTAAATGAAATTGTATCTTGCTTATTAAGTAATTGGTAAAACACTTAAATCTCATTTATTTTTACAATAGGCTTCATGATGGTGATATTAACTGCCATAACTGCTTGCATTGCCGAATATCTGTCAAATGTAACTAATAATACATTATTATGAATTTACAACTTCTTATCTTGTTCATATTCCTTGTAATTTAATACTACAACCGTACATTTAGACGTTAGAAAAAAAAGTATTGAATACTTTTTCTTTCGGGAATACTTAGTATTCCCTCATTGAGTGGACAAACTGTCCTCTTTGCGCTAGCCAGACTCTTCCCAGGTACGTGGTAGTTAAACCGCTGAATCTCTAACTAAAACATACGTTTATAGTTTTTAAAACTGCACTCATGTCCATAAAACGGTGTTTAAAAGAAAGCTCTCGGTTATTTCGTGTTAAATAGCAAATAACGGGGTTAATAAAAGTTAACGGTTATCTTTAGGTCGTTGAACTTATTGAAATGTATGGCGATAATTATTGGGAGTATTTTGAGCTTTTAATTTTGCTTATAGTTAAATATTGCTTTTAAATAGGTACTTATCAAACTTCCTATTATGTAGATTAGGTAATCACTACACAGTATAAAAAAGTCGCTTTCCGCTGTCTGTCTCTAAGTATGCTTAGATCTTTAAAACTACGCAATGGATTTTGATGCGGTTTTGAGAGTGATTCAAGAAGAAGGTTTATATGTATACTTAGCACCCGTGCGAAGTAGGGGCAGATCGCTAGTATAAAAAATATTTGTATTAAAATATGGAAATAACACCTTTGTCCTCTAGTCTCACTCTGAAAACTGTCTCTGATACTTTGACACTTGCATATGTGGTTTTGGATTGAATTAACGGACACAACTATTGTACACATATTGTAAAATCGCTTTGAGTATGTATTCGTTCCCAGTTACATTATGGTATTGATTGTTTTAATCAACCGAATTAAAAAAAATGTTCTTTAAAACTCCACAGCCTTTCTGAGTTGGGACTATAATGTGCTTTTGACTCATTTTAGCCAAAAGATATCCACTGCTGGACAAAGTCCTCCCCCAAGGATTTTCATAAAGACAGGTCCTGACTCAAACAGTAAAGAAAGTAGAAAAAATTACAATCGATTAAAATGACTGGGCAATTCAAGTCCACGTAAAATAAAAACATCCTGGTTCATTATACACTTCAAGAAATAAATAAGTACTCTCAACATTTTTGGAATTATTAATAAGTATCATATCAATTTATTTCAAGCATCACCTTATGCAAACAAGTTCATTAAAAAAGGATTTGCAGAAGGAATGTTATTTATGACATGACTCAAGTGTCATACAGTCATAATACTGTATTAACCTTTACCGTGTTATGAGATTCATAGTTTATCGATGAGAGCAGTCCACGTGTAACAAGTATTGTTATGGAAAAATACATTCGGATTTATGTAAATTTATGTAATAACATCAAGTAATAACTCGATTTCATAGTTACCAAAATAATACTTGTTACACGTGGAGTACTCTTTGCTATAGTTGTCATTTCCATAGCATTACAAACATCTAAATTATAGCACTTAAGAATGTTTTTGACTCTCTGGAAAAGTTGTGATTTGTGCCTTACAGTAGGTTTTTTTTAGGTTAAGAGAACATTTTTTTAAAACTTAGGTATGATTTAGGCATCTATAGTTTCGATCGACTTACATTTTAAGAATCAAAGTACTTTATTAGTAAGTATTTAAAAATGTTTGTGTTTCAACAAAAAAAAAATGTAAAAAATGTGCAGTAGAGTGTACAGTGGAGTACCAAGCATGTAACTATTTATTTACGTAACTCTACGTTATCAAATTATTACAGTAGAAAATTGAAATCAATAACAATACTAATTTCCAAAACTACCGGCAAGTTTCTAGTTAATCCCGCTAAATGATCCGGCTTGTTCATAATTACTTGCGTGACGTACATTAGAGTGAACCATTAATAATAATTAATAATCCCATACAATGCCCTAGTGCATGGGCTGCACAATTACATTCTTTCATACCCCGATAACAGCTTTTAAATGCGCTCTACAAAAGGCAAAACCGGTAAATACCGGTTAAATCAACTAATCCTTTTGCGCTTGAGAATAGAGTTCAGAATGTTTTTTTTTTGTTTTAATGGGCTGAATACAGGCGTCAGTTGTCAGTGCAATTAAACGTACACATTATAATAAAATAGAACAAAGGGGCATTGGTCACGCATGTGGTTGGTTGGCCGTGGTTGGGGCAAATGTTTGTAATGTTTCGCCAATGTAAGTTTTCTAATAATTTTGACGAACTGGGTATTTATTTCTGGTAAACAAACTTTTTGTTAAAGAAAATAGTTGAGTATTCGAGGCAAATATTAGACAAGCGAAAGACGTGGGTTGAGTCGGTGGGAGGATCAAAAATAGTAATATTCAAGAAAAAACTGAACTGAACAGCTGTTTCTATTTAAGGTAGATGATTATCAATGAATTGTACGAATGAAGATTTAAATATTATATACCTACCTAAAGGATTTATAAATCTAATCCAGAAAAAATATTTCAATAAAATAACTTTTATTGCATGCGTTATCTACTCCATAATTTGTTCGTTTACTCAAATAAGCCCAGAATCAAATTAAATTAATATAACTGAATCATGGATACGTAAACAACAAACAACAATGTTCTAATTAGGTCAGACTAATCAAACGCTGATAAAATTAATTTATGTTTCGGTGATACAGGATTAGCTCTCGAATACAGCGAAAACCCAATAGTGAGAAATGCTCGTAACAAATCTAACTTATTTAGCTATATACGAGTATTTGCTTTTATATAACAGCGCTGTAAATAGGCAAGTACGTGCAAAACGTAACTAAAGTTTAATTGAAGAATTTAATTTTGTATTATTGTTGTAAACGAACTAAAGTCGCTGACATAGCCCGACGAATTAGCAAGCTGAAGTGGCAGTGGGCAGGGCACATAGTACGCAGAACTGACGGCCGATGAGGCAGCAAGGTTCTGGAATGGAGGCCGCGTACCGGAAAACGCAGCGTGTGACGTCCACCCACAAGGTGATAGGTGATAAAGGTAGCAGGAAGGCGCTGGATGTAGGCCGCTACCAACCGTGCGATGTGGAAGTCATTGGTGGAGGCCTATGTTCAGCAGTGGACGTCCTGTGGCTGAAATGATGATGATGATGATGATGATTGTTGAAAGTACTTGGTGCTTAACGTCTTTAGTACTTTGGGGCGGGACGTTTCAAACTAAACCTAGTTTCAACTAAATCTCTGACATTTACCATAATTTTTGTAAGTCCACCGCTGGACGTAAGCTTCCAAAGAACGCCAGCACAAAGTCCTAACTCGCGCTTTTTTCATTTAACCGATAACAGCTAATCTTTTTTGAAATCCTCGGTCTATCGAGCAGGTGTTTTACACTACTTATGCCAAGTTTGATATACCAAGATAGATATCGGTTATCCGACTAATAGAAAGATAGTTGAAACACTTAATTGCTAGGTACCTCACAAAGCAAGAAAAAAAAGAAGAAATACAACAGAAAAGAGACGGCACAATTTATACGGTCGTAGGTATATATCCCCTCTGTATTTTTTTTGCGAAATTGATATTTTTGGTACCTGATGACCTGAAAACAATCTCTTTAGCTTAGTTTAGGCAGCAGTTTGCCACAATAATCTATTTTTTCAATGCTAGATTTTTGTCCTAAAAACAAAAATGTTGGTTGTTGTGGTGAGAAAAAATAAAGCATCTTATGGCTATGAAGCGATCTCTCTAGTATCGTTTAATTATTACTCTATGCGTTAAAAGATTAAACTTAAAGATTTAGTATTAAATATGTCTGCATTAAATATATAGTATAACATGTCTGTCGGCCGTTTGGTGTAGTGGTTCGAAACGGACTACTATTCCGGAGGTAGCGGGTTCGATTCCCGCACAGTACAAACATTTGTGTGCATGAACATATTTGTTTGTATTGGACTGGGTGTTTTCTATGTATTATAAGTATTTATTTACAAAAAAAAAAGTATTTAAGTATGTTTATATCCGTTGTCTAGTACCCATAGTACAAGCTTTGCTTAGTTTGGGACTAGAAGCGCAGTGTAAAATGTCCAAGGATATTTATTATTATTATTATTTATGAATCCTGCAAGCGCACCTAATCCAATAATCTTCGCCGAATTACTAATAATATACCTAATTAAATTACTACCCGCGCCGCGTCACAAAGCAAACACCTGTCCATTGATATTAATTAGCGAGATAATTAATAATATAATCGGGCACTCAGTCGTGACGTCACTTAACACGATCAAAATTAAGCCAATTATTACCTCATTAGTCTGGAAATGGATTAGGGATAAGAACTTTGGATAAAAATTCTACTGAAAACGGTATTATACGGTTTGTATATTTTTTCCCAGTTTGGTAGATTCTGTTTGCAGGTTCGAATTTACTTTTTAGTTTTAATAAAGTATATTTAACCATAGTTTAATTACAAAATATCGATATCAATTTATTCAGTTCAATTAATTTAGCATTAACTGTACACTAATAAACTTCAATTGCATCCATCGCATCCGGCGTCATTTCGCTTCTCAGTATTTGCGCAAACAATCGTAATCAATGAATTTGTGAGGATATTAATATTTATTATGCCATTATCAACCTGATTAAAACCGACAATAATAACTGAAAGCCAGAATACACAAAACAAACATACTTATTAAGATAAACTCTACATATGCCGGTTTTCTTCAATCCCAATCCAAATCCGTCCTTCCACTGTCAAAATTGCAATCTGTTTTCGATCAAATATCCATAATTTTTTATGCTTTTACACTTTCATTATAGTTTAAAATTAAATAGTCATAAAAGCAATATGTGAAAACTTCGAAAACCGTAGATATTTTGACCAAAACATATTGAGACCTTTGACGGACGGATTTGGATTTATAGTAAACTGGCATTAGACAGCAATGTCAAAAAAAAAAAGAAAATCGTTTGATCAAACATTCTCTATCATCATCAGTTAATTTAGTTTCCACTGCAGCACGACCCTCTCCAATTCACCAGAGGCAAATGGAGATTTGTCCTACACCCTACGCTGACCAGACAGATTGAGACACATTCTCTACCTAAAACATTTGATCCAACTTTGGCTAACGTTGTGCCCACAAAATCAGTGTACCGCACAAACGCACCCCAAAAACTATTTCCCAAATTAAAAGGGCAGATGCAATATCTCACCTGCGCATGATAAAACTACATTTATTTTAATTAAACACTGCTGGGTAATTAAAACTGACAGCGTTGGGCCCCGCGTGCGGTAACTTTTAACTTTTGCTCGGAATTTTTGTCCGGCGATTTACTGATTACACTCGAGCGCGGTTTTTTAATTTTGTAATTTTTGAAATGCTCGCGTTTATTTTTGGGTGTGAAAATTATTTCACTTATCATCACATTTGAGCGTCTTATAGGTGACTTCGTTAGTGTATTTATCTTTGTCTTTTTAATTCTTTGTAGAGAACAAATTCAAATTATTTTTTTATTTATTTTGCATAAAACACGGTACTATTAAAGTTTTTATTTGATTAATACACAGCAGGTTTCATTGATATAGCGATATGCAAACATTGTCATTTGGCAGTATTAATATTACCTACTGATGAGTTATTCATTTAACATCATTCGACTAACAAAATTACTAACATTCCCGTTAGTTCCCGTCTAGACGGCTGGAGCGATTTTAATAAAATTTAATATGGAGTTAGCTAACACCCTGGATTAACATACAGACTACGTTTTACCGCGGGTAACACCGCGGGGCTACACACAGCTAGAATCATATATTTATTGTTGTCATTAATGAGAGGCATATATTACTTCATCAGGTCATTATGTAAACACAGGATACTACTTATAATCGATGAAAAAATCTTATCTATTAAATGTATTGGCTCGTAATCGATGTTACTTTATAACTGATTGGATTCACACCTATACTTACATAAATAAATCGATAGTCAAACACCTCCCTTACTATCGAAAACGTCCGTATTCACAACCATTACTATGAGGTTCCACAGTGCGCGTGGACGCACAGGGAGACATACGAACCAATCACAGAGCTCTATTCAACGCTGTGCGTTCCATTTCTTTTACATTTGGGCTACCTTTTCTTTTTATTGTTTGCTATATTTGACGTTCTTAAGTGCCATTTGTGGTCTAAACTGAATAAATGTTTTTGATTTTGATTTTTTTTATTTTTGATTTGATTTTTGATTTTCCTGCTTCACTTAAGCAAGCATCGTTTGTGAATACGGGCGTTATTGGTGTTGTGTATTAATTACACGTCTAGCAATTAGTTTCGACCTAGGCAAGGTCGATCGCCTTAGATAAGTGTTCAATTAATTATTACACTTGGATTTCGAAAACACTAGCTATTAATCAACCGTGAAACTCTCATTCTCATTCGGGTTGGAAAAATGTTGCCAGTTATTAAAATAATTGTGTCATAAGTATAAACAGTTACATTAATTTATCTAATCTATACCTACTTTTCTAACTAATATTATAAATGTGAAAGTTTGTTTGTCTATTATTTCTTTATGCTTAAGCCGTTGAACAGATTTAAAAGCTATAGTTTTTATCCTGGTTTTTCAAAGGAAAGTATAGGCTTACATCATCATCATCATCTCAGCCATAGGACGTCCACTGCTGAACATAGGCCTCCCCCAATGCTTCCAATGTTGCCCGGTTAGCAGCGGTCTGTGTCCAGCGCCTTCCTGCTACCTTTACTGGGCGGTAAATGAAAAGATGTATTTTATATGAGTACAATATGAGCTCATAAGTACCAACACTTAGAAAAAATGCTACCTACTTTGAAAGATTGCAATATTAATTATTTTCATTGCCATTATACAAAGTGCTAGACATCGTGCCCACAATAAATATGACTTTTCACTTGATAGACATTCCATTACTAGATTAAATGAACATATTTTACTTGTACCAGGCCTGGCTCACTCCGCGCGGTACATCCGATAATTACCTACAGCGAAGCGCCCCGCCGGCGGGTATTATATCAGTCGAGTGTCACGCGCGCGCCCGTCAGGACGCTGGCACAAAATATACGCTGGCGTGCGTTGTGGACGTTGTAGTACCTAATTCTATGATCGAAGTATTATTTAAAAATGGACATAAAGAGAAAGAAATATTGTGCGGCGTTCGGGTGTTTAAATTCGAAAAGAAATATACCGGATTTATCTTTTTTTTCGCTTCCCAAAGATGCTGAAAGGTATGTTGGCCATGTAGGTAATCAATAATTCTTAGGATAGTATAGGAACCTAACCTACCATGACTACTGCTCAGAATGCGTTCGTTCGTTTCAGCCAAATGACGTCGACTGCTGGACAAAGGCCTCTCCCAAAGTTTTCCATAATGAATGCGTACTTACATACATACGTGTCATGAGGTACGTACCTCATGACATATAAGTAGATTAATTATTTTTTTCACTAGACAGCAACCCTAACAGCGTAAGAAGAGTTCAGAGGCATGCGATAGAAAGAGACAAAACTTGTAGGTGAATAAAATTGTAGGTACGTAGTGCTGTGCGAGCTGAATTCCACTGTATCGCGTCGCAGCAAGACTCGCATTTATTTAAATCGTCTTGCGGAGTAATCCTTCTGTACCTGTACTATTACTTATTCTGTGCTTGTACGTTTCAAATGTAGCAACATTTTTGTAACTTGAATGTTAGTGAAAGAGTTTGTTGAACTACTCGTAGCTATGTTTAGAATTTGGAATGAAATGGCGCAAAATTGAATTTAATGTAATAAAATAATATTTTATAATTTCAATCCCTGGCCTTGTAGATTTAAAACGCCACTAAATGATAGTATTAGATAGGTATTTTTTCTATGTAAATCTATCTCCATGCCAAAATTCATCAATAGTGAAGTAATAAGTTTAATGAAACTATGTACGAGTTACGTATACAGATAGAATTCCATTTTACGGTGTCATATAGATTTAACCAGTATTAATTATGGTAGGTTCGTTATTATTTATGAACAGAATAAAACAAATTGTACCTATTTATATTAATTAAACAGTAAACATGTAATTTTATTTTAACTCTAAATTAAGCGATCACTTTTAATGTTCACTGATATTTGTATTAACTGTTTAATAAATACACATTTCCCAATAATATTCATAAATTGAATGTAAAATTAAAACAATTTGTGCAATTTTGATGAAACTGCATTGGTGCTTTATTTTTATTTTATTACTGTTGAATCAATTGAATTCCCATCTGATGGCCATTGGCCGGGTGGTTCGCGTTCCAGACTACTATGCCAAAGTCGCAGGTTCGACACCCGTATACAAACCTTTTGCCTCCAAGTAGGTATATCTTTGTATAATCTGGGTGTTCAGTTCAAATTATATTTCTTCGTATGGTCTAGGTAATTTTGTACACATAAAAAGTATTACGTATGTACCCACAAACGTCGACGTAAACTTTTCACTTACATATTTTTTTGCATATTCAACAGTACATTCCTTTAAAAAACTCCTCGAAGATACTGTCGCTGTAATTCATTTCCCAAAAGATGCCCATGAAAATGTAAACACTCCTGAAATTAATAAGAAAAAAACTTTTCATACACTTAACGCGAAAACTTCTTTCCCAAGTTCTGCCCACGGGATCCGGCGTGGAGATAACACGTGAATAAAATTAAATTTAATAAAAAAGTTTCACGCCTCTTTAAAAAGTTGTAAAACCATCGCAAAACACTCAAGTTTTCCACTCGAGTGCGCATGATTTCTTTTTTCGCAAAGGAAGTTGGTACGGTAGCTGCATTTTCTGTAGTTTAAGGCTAAGAACTCACGGCGCGATTTTCACCCGCGCCCGCGACGGTTGTGAAATTGCGGTTTTATTTCAAAACTCACGACGCGGTTATTTGCGCGGTTATTCTAAGAACTCACGGCGCGATTTTAAATCGCGCTGCGTGCCCAGTCATTGGTACAAAATGGTCGCCCGCCGATCGGGCGGTTTTCGCGTGGTTTTCGCGCGGCGAAAACCGCCGAGCGGGACCCGATTACAACCGCGCCCGCTGCGGGCGAAAACCGCGTCGTGAGTTGTGCATTAGTTTTTACACAAGTATCTGTATTCTACAGAAGCTGCGGGCCCGCAACCGCCGCGGGCGCGGGTGAAAATCGCGCCATGAGTTCTTAGCCTAAGAGGTCGGCAACTTTTTGAAATAGGAAAGCTAAAGTAACAATTTACAAATCCAGTTTGAAGTCTTCCCCGTTCGATGGTTTGAAATGTAAATCCTCTCAGGGGCAAAGCTTATGGTGACAATCACGATCGATTATCGCTCTGCTTAGTTAAGAGTATTTTGGGTGGTTGTTGAAATAAAGTTTTGATCTGTAGTATTATAATCTACACTAATATTATAAAGAGGACGAATTTGAATGTTTGTATTGAATAGGCTTCGAAACTACTGGACCGATTTGAAAAAATATTTCGTCATCATCCTACATTATTAGAAACTAGCTTTTGCCCGCGGCTTCACCCGCGTGAAATTTAGTGTGTCACAGATCAATATAAATTATAGCCTATTTGTTAATCTGGGTTATAAACAATAATACTGTAAAGTTTCAACAAAACCCGTTCAGTAGTTTTTGCGTGAAAGAGCAACAAACATCCAGACATCCACACAAACTCTCGCATTTATAATATTAAGTAGGAAGTAGGATGAATATAGACGGTACAAAGTTCGCCGGGAGAGCTAGTCAATAATATTTTAACAAAAAAGTTTTGACTTCAGCACTTTATATCTCGGTAGACTGAAATAAAGCCAATTCCAAACTATTAAAAAGTTTCAAGTTCTATCCTTCAACGTTTATTTGCAGGAACTAGAGTAAGCCTACTGTATTCTTCTCTCTTGTGACTACCTCAACTTTTCTGCTAGAGTATACGCCAAAAGAATTATTTGCGCTAGCCAAAGCTTTTTATTAAAGCATCTCGAAACTATTTATGAAGTCTTGTAATTTAGTTTTTGACTTTGAGCTCTGCCATTCATCGTGCTTGAAGGTGTTACTCATACGGTATTTAATCATATTATAATCCAAACGTTATATTTTTGAATTTGTGGCTCCTGGGTGTCAACTAAAGAAAGATGATTTAGTCTAGGCGCAGACCACCGATTTTGAGTCGGCCGATAGTTGAGCTCGATTCTATGAATCTCCGATCTAATTTGTAAGAGGAAACAATCGGTGTAATGTGCGCACTTCCATACATCTCCATACTGATCACCCAACTGTCGGCCAACTAAAAGTCGGTGGTCTGCGCGTAAGTGTTGTAAATTCTTTTTAAAAAGCGCTTATTCTAGTCCTAGTATTAGTAATCCCAAATCTCGACCTTACCTTACCTTTATACCTTGCAATGTCCTAAAATAATATTAATAAGATTTTTCCTGCTTTTCCCCTCAATTTTGATTGTCAGTCCATAAAATCTGTAATTAGAACTAACTGATTTAGATTATCTTTTCAACTAACGAGGGGGCGCGCCCTACTCTATCGATTTACATGTTCGTGACTATCTATAATATTGACGTGTATGGAAATTAATTACTTTGAATAAATAGCTCAATAATTAGTGGGTTGCCTAACACTGATTATAATGGTATCGAAAAAGGGAACTCTATACTTTGAAAGTAAGTAAATAGAATTTTCTAAGGGTCACCTCAAACATGAGTGTTGAGTAAAAGCAGAGTAAATACAAATGAGCGCACCTCACCGCTAATCAACGCTAAATTTTGTCAGTGTGTTTACGTACGCCGCATACGTATTGGCGCGCTCACATACAAACTGCGCTCGGGCGTTTCTATGAAAATGACCTACTCATTTGTATTTACTCTGGTAAAAGTTATTTTTAAACTAAATAAAAGCGAAAGCACACCATGCGTTGCGGCGCCCCACGGCAAAGAGATCACTCGTGTGCCCGCCACAGATTGTTTCTACGAGTATGTAAGGACGCAGCGACACCGCTCCGGAGCCGTATCGCCTCCGTAACGCATCGTGTACTTTAGGTTTAACACTACTCGGCGAACAGACTATTGGGGA
Source organism: Ostrinia nubilalis (assembly GCF_963855985.1). NCBI lineage: Eukaryota > Metazoa > Arthropoda > Insecta > Lepidoptera > Crambidae > Ostrinia > Ostrinia nubilalis. Next base: position 3,293,349 of record NC_087101.1, read on the forward strand.
AGATATGGGCGGAAAGCGCAGATTGTGGAAATCCATGGGGAAGACTTTTGTCCAGCAGTCATCATTTGGTTGAAATGAACGAAACTAAATACATTCTTAGGCTGGTTTTAATGTCACACGCGGACTGTCAGTGCGGATTGCTCCGCACAGCCGATCTGTATGAACTGCTAGGGAGCGGAGTGGTTCCTCCGAATCGCATTACTCTAAAACGCTCCCTAGAAGTTCATACAGATTGGCCGTGCGGAGCGGGTCCTCACCGGACAATCCGCGTGACACTAAAACCAGCCTTAGTCCATATGTTCTCTGTGACGCTGTGGAATCACTGTGCTAATAAAATTGTCAGTAATTCAAGAACAATGTCGTTACTTTAGTAGCACCCTTAACCCGTTGTAATAAGGTTTAAACTTGGCTACATCTGACTTTCTGTAGGCACCACGACATGACTGATTTGACTCATTAGCCGAGCAAGCTAATCGACGGGTCTAACTAATAGCTAGCCTGCTTAAACTTTAGAACTAGATTTTTAGTTGTCGATTTTGTTGGTTGGAGGATTTTTCATGACCAGCCATTTTGGATGTCGGATTAACTGAAGTAATAAGTTTTTGAGAGAAACCAGTGAAAGTTCATACTGAAAGAAATTTTAGACTGAAAATATTTTCATTAGGGTAGGTACCTACATAAACAGTCTTGCTAGTAGATTTACGAGTATAGATACTTAATCGTAACTTCAATTGATAAAAATAAATATTGTTCTTCTAGAAGAGATCACGTTACGTTACGATCACGGGTACGTTTTTCTCTTACTGTTCATAATAGTAGTAAATAAATATCATTTTGTAGAATCAAAATATTTTCTTTACTTTTTTTAAATCGGTGTCCACTCAATTGGAATCACGGCGTAGAGCAAAACCACAGTATATATGAGCTAAAGCAGTACGGAAACTTAGCCCTTTCGGCGAGTTAAATACCTACACTTCAACTGAGTGTTAGGGTTGGCACTCTTAATCTTTATAAAATAATAAGGTTCTTACTTACTTATTTATTAAAACGTTTATTTAGGTTTTTTAATTATCAAATACCTAATGGAATAAATTAATTGACTAAGTAGTTAACAAAAAAATAAAACGTTAATTAGGTTCTATAATGATCGAATACAATCGAATAAATTGATTAAGTATTATTAGAGGCCGGTAGAAGATCTATTCTCATAAATAAAATACCGGATACTTACTTTCACATACCTATTGCCTCATTTTAAATACAGTTCATCACTTAATACAAAAGCGTGCGGAGCAAATTACTTTATCAAATAGAACACATAAATTGTTAAAAAGCGTACTATTACAAAATCAGATGTAAGCACTTTATTTAAAAAGTAATATTTAATCATTTTTACAATTCAGAATTATTACGAAGTTTAAAAAATGAAAGTTCTGGTTTTGAAGATGCCGAGTTCAAGCAGACGTATACTACGCAATACACTCGTGGCATGTTTTTAAAAATACAGCGGACAGTGCATGCAATAAAATTATTATTAAAAACACAACGCGCGCGACACTCGCGACGGATGGACTGCGAGGTTCGCTTAGAGCTCGTGTAAAGCGTGCGTCTGTGTGCGTGAGTCTGATTTCGAGCGTTTGTATGAAGCTTCCGTACTGTTTGATTTATCTACTGTGGCAAAACCTTTACCGCGAATAAAAATACTGATGGTGTATTACCCTCCTTATATTTTTAACCTTACCTTTTGGTTATTGGTCTTTTTTAACCCGCCTCAACTCAAGCTCTAGTATAAAGATCGTAGATATAACCTCAAAGAATACATCGCAATTTTTCTGCTCATACTCCCGTATTCGAATGCAGATTAAAACGCAACGTTTCCGCGGCGTTTTCGAAGTAATTACTCGTCCAGCTTAATGAGATAATGCGTTTAAACACGCATTTCGGGTAAATGAAAGATCGTCAATTACTGCTAGCGATCGAGATTCAGCGAGTGTCCGGCTCTGCAGGGCTAGGGTTACCAGGTGTCCGGTTTGTCCGGCTTTAGGACCTGTTTGGCTTTTTACGGTCGTCTCTGGCCGAATATTCTCTCGTCCGGCCTGTCCGGCTTTTGTTAGGCTTTTTTATATGTTCACAGGGCAAGGCCTTATGTAATAACTTTTAAAGATAAGTAATAAGCAAATGCTAAGGGCATCACGTGTTGGGGGGCACCAAAAAGAAAAAAATAAAATAATTGCTATTTCTTATGTTTTTTGCGCTGGTACGCTCATGAATGTCTAGCTTTAGGGTAAAATGTCCGGCAAAATTAAGCACTGAGTCCGGCTTTTGTGCAGCAACCCTATGCAGGGCTACTCCGAAAGGTTGTTCACGTAGTTTCGGATATCTGTCACTGTCACTCAAGCTAGCATATCGCTTTGCGTGAGAGGGATGGCATTCGAAAATTCGGATAACGATTTTCGAAGTAACCCCTCTGAGTGAATTGACGGTCACGTACTACGACGTCAAGGGAAAACCTGTAGTTCATTTAAAAAATCAAGTTTTAATTGGTTAAAAAGGTGGCTAAGTTCCTACCGCCACTTCTTCTAAGCATCAGCTGATATTGTGGTCCCGAAGTAGTGGTAGTTTATTTGAGACACGTTTTAAAAATCGCATAAATTCATCATTTGTTTTTAAAATGTCGATCGACTTGTAAAGTCATTTTGTCTGCCCTATCCTATTGTTTACATTGTTATTATAAGGTTCGACGTATATTATTTCGTAAATCTAAACAATACATCATTAGGAATTTAATAAGTTCATTAAGTTTAGATTTCGCCTTCATCAAATTCACTTTGGTTTAGTGTTACCAATAAACCAGTATTTACTATTAATATCCATTCCAAACTGGCCAAATTAATCCGTACAGTCCAATCAGTTAACAAAGCCGTTATCAAAAGTACAGTGAGAAGCGAAACAGTATAAGTGCGGTATCCGCTGATTAAACCGACCGCATCCGAACCGGATTGCAGTTAACATTTAGTTAACTGCAGGGTAAAAACCGTTCCGGATCGTTCCGACTCGATCCGGTTCGAGCCGGTTCAACAATGTGCTCATTAGTGGCACTGACTCGGTATAATTGATGAATCGCTTTAACAATGTTAAGACTGCATTATTTCGTTCCTGATTGCATTTATTGGTGACAGAGCTTTTATTGCCCAGTAATTGGTGTGGTAGCAGTAGGTACGATGCAGCAATGTTTAAATTCACATACGTAGATATTTTGTAAGGCTTTGTTAATTGAATTGTGTATTTTTACAGTCTTTGTTTGATGGAATATTTTTGGGAAATCTCATCATCATCATCATCAACATCCCTTTACAGTCCACTGCTGGACTATGAGCCTCCTCCACTATAGTGGAGGGTTTTGCCACAATCCCCACGCTTGGCAGGCGGGAGATCGCAGTTTAAGGCCCAGAACACACGGTGAAACTTAACTGCAACGAAACTGCAACTTCTAGTTACTTTTGAGTTGCATCTAAGTTTCTGCCATAGATTCCGTTGAGAGACCACACATGACGCGACCAGTTTGACCATTTCAAATCGGTTTCAAACTGGTCGCGTCATGTGTGGTCTCTCAACGGACGCTAGTTTTCAGAGAGCGCTGCTGCCCGTTCTCTGTTTGATGGGAAAATTATCTAAATAAAAAAGCCTTCATGAGGTTGTCCGTCCACCTTGCAGGTGGAGGTCCTACGTTACGCTATCCGGTACGTGGCCTCCACTCCAGAATTTTGCTGCCCCATTGGCCGTAAGTTCTGCGTACCTAACCTACTATGTGCCATGTCCATCGCCAATTCAACTTGCTAATCCGTCTGTTCCGCTACCAACCGGTCAATGACCTATTTCAGAAGTGGAAGTTCGGTGGCTGAAATGATGATGATGATGTATCATCATTACATAGTATAAAAATGAAATAGAATAGTTTTTCCCTATTTATGCTTAGACCTTTATAACTATGCAATAGATTTTGATGCGGTTTTTTAAATAGATAGAGTGAGTCAATAGGAAGGTTTATAGGCATAAAACATGAATATTATAGAAGAGAAAGGTCGGGAAATTCCATTAAAACCGTGCGAAGCCGGGGGGTGGTCCTAGAAAATTTTGAAAATGACGTCCAAAAACCATCTCAGATCCCAAAAGAAACACTAAAAACCACCAAAAAATCAGAATTTAGTATGAAACGGTGTCAATCGAACGTCACGGGAGTGCTAAGCCGAAAAGGGGGGCGGGCCGCTAGTTTAACAATAATTGCAAATTAGGTAGGTACTAAGTAGGATTAGGTACTAGGTAGCATACAAAAATACATAGACTAGTTTACTTGAATGTCTCTACCTAAATTGCTATAAAAAGACAGCCACGTGTATGTAGTTTGTCCTGAGCACATAGATCCTACACAAACAATTATTTACCAAAGCTTCGTTAGTCTTTGTTGTCGTATAGAGGTGCTGGTGATACTTTTATTTTTCTTGTAAATACCTACACAGTATAAAGTAAAGCAGAAGTTTTGGTCTAGTTTACTCGAAAAACCGCTAGAAGTCTGAGATTTGAATACACTTTATCAAAATTGGAGATAACACAGTCAACAATGGACCAAGCTAAAACGAAGAAAGAAATCGAAATCGACCGAAAGAAGAGAAATGATACGATCATACTGTATCATTATCATGATCATTATTAGCCTATATGAGCTCACCATTAAATAGCTCATTCTAAGTGTACTGAGCTCGATTTTATACCATCATCATCATAATTTACGTTAGGTGCACTCGCTAGCGAGTACGTCAAAAAAAATAATAATGAAGATTTTATTCCTTGAAAGTAGCCACTAGAGGCGCTGCATAATAATATGTCATACATTTAATGACATTTTTTTACGCAGTCACTAGCGAGCACACCTAACGTAAACTCATGATAAGCACACTGAAGACGTATTTTTGAAGCATTCGAATTCCAAATCACACGGACTCGCACAATTTACATACGGGTGACCTAAAAACGATGTTTTTGATCATCCATTCCGTGAATCCTTTGAGTTTGTATTACAGTCTTACCAGCGGCCTCCCGCGACTTCGTACGCGTGGATCCCGTTTTGCCCCTTTAGCGATTGAATTTTGCAAAATCCCGTCTTAGTGAGCACCTACGTTCTAAAAGAAACCCCATGCAAAATTTGAGATCCTAGCACTTGTAGTTTCTGAGATTTCGTGATGTGTCAGTGAGTCAGTCAGTCAGTGACTTTTCGCTTTTATAGATATAGATAAACAGATTCTCGAATGACAGTATCCACTCCAGATCAAATCTGGGATAGATCAAATATTTGGATCTCTCTGCTGAAAATGCTTTAACCACACCAACGCGTGCAGATCGCCACCGCCACGCGTTGGTGTGGTTGAAGCTTTAGATCTGCGTCTATCATACATCACCAGTTAGCTACGAGTATATTGCCTAACAAGTGGAACGCTGTGGTCGCACGAGACCGCGGTAACAATTGATTTCTATTGTGCCTCTGTTAACTGGACTTGAAGGGCATATACTTCCTGGATAGAAGGGCAGATAACATAGATACCTGGATATCGTTGTGGAAATCCTTGGCCTTTGTCCAGCATTAAGTAACTACGAGTGGCGACCACGGGCTGTCTTCTAGCGTTGGCAGGCCTCCCACTAGGTGGACCGACGGTCTGGTGTAGGTCGCGAGAAGAGCCTGGATGCGGGTAGCGCAGGACGCGGTTGGCTGAAACGAACGAACAAAGGAACTACGCATGCTTGCTATGAGTCCCTAAAGAAAATTTTGTGGGGCAAAGATTTTTTTGATTTTGGCATAGATGTCATGAAGATTACTATGAATGCCTAAATAAAATTTTGTGGGGTAAAGATTTTTTGATTTTAGCAAAGATGCAAAGATGGGACCTACTGTACGTGAAAATAGTGTGAAGTGTATTTAGTATTTGAACAAAGGCAAAGACAATGTTTTACTAAGCTTACCAAATATATTCTAAGAAAAACAATTTTACCGTTAAAGTAGGATTTAATTTTTCGTTTTCGTTGGCAACGAGATCTTTACTGAGCAAAATTTGTATTTGATTCAGAGAGTAAATGTATGGTATCGGTTACGAAACTTATTCGTTGTTTCTTTTCTTACATTGGGCAAGTTGATTGAACTTTAATACTTTTTGTCGTCATGTTAATATCGCTTTGTAGTACAAGTACTGAAGTAAGTAATATTTTAATTTGGACTAAGTACAACAAAAGTGTTGTACCAAATCTTTAATAATAGAGCTCTACTTAATTCTTACTAACACGTATCAATATTTAAATGTTTAACCGTTATTAAAATTTCTTAGCAATTAGAGTCGCTTCTAAAACTAAATTTGAATTAACAATTTAAAAAAATCGAACTGTCTAAGGCGGGACACGGGAGGAAGGGACGCGAAGGGCGCGAGTTCGATTTTTTCAAGTTGTCTATTTAAAAATTAAATGTTTAGTTTAAAGTCAAAGTCAAAAAATTTATTAAGATAATGCTTACAATTCGTCAAATAATTCGTTCAAATCTTTTTGCACTACCAGCGTTTCGAGACCATCATTTGGCAAGTGCTGAGAAGAAGCGCCACAACAAACTCTAACGTTAAGAATATTGAATTCTGTTGTAATTTATTTGTGAAATACAATTGTTTCAGCCATCTTTTTCTCAGTCCCTAAATCACGTCTGAACAAACCTGCAGAACGAAACTAGCGAGTGCCGCAGTACATTCGTGTTTTAATCTGATCGGGGTCGTATATCAAACTAATGAAATATGCCCGCAGAAAAAACATCCCTTGTTGCCGTAATAGCGCGCGTAGTCCACTCATATTTCCCAGGATATTTATCACTAGAAAAACACGGACGACTGTACCGAATATGCTCCGACGAACGTTTATGCTGCTACACGAGGTTATCACGGCCAGGGATGTTATGTATATCCGTAACCGTAACCGAAACTTTCGGATATCCGAAATAAAAAAAATATCCGTAACCGTAACCGATTCAAAGGTTTCGGATAATTTCGGATGTAGGCAAAGTCAAGCAAGTCCCTACGCTGATTTAATGATTGCATTTTGAAGTACATGAGTTTTTTCCCATTAGATAAAAGTTTTTTTGTGAGACCCAAAGAAGGTGACAGATGCCAAAGAAATCTGTTCTGTACCCATTCTATTCGTAAGGCATGAACTGTGTTGGAAAACTATTGTGATCTACATTATTGCATTCTATACTTAGCACAGATATCCGTAACCGTAACCGAAACTTTTGGATATCCAAATTAAAAAAAATGTCCGTAACCGAAACTGGTATAATATTATTCCAATATCCGTAACCGTATCCATAACCGAAACTACATATCCATAACATCCCTAAACGGCTATATCTCAGTGCTAAAGAGTACCAGGTGTTTTTATTGCTGTAAAAACTAGACGCATATGGGACTAATGGAGCAGTAGCACTGATTCAAGCCTTATTATTAAGAACGGAGACGCTAAACTTGTTAAAGTATTCTTCGCGAGATCGAATTCAAATAAAGGAGATAAACGATTAATGTAAGTTTTTTTTTATCCACAACGAGGAAGCTCTTGGCGCATCTCTACCTGATGGAAAATGATGATCAGGGCGAAGGTGAAAGCAAGTTTCACTCGAAATCCTCAATCACAGAGGAATTAGTTATCTTACCTCTAACTGACTGGAAAAAAACATTGTTGTTATGGTGACATACTTAGGTAAGATAGTGGAAGTTAGCCAGACGGACTTAAAACAAGCTCTACCACCAATCAACAGAAAAATCTGCCCCTACTAGGAATCAACCATTAGAACACAGAAGCGGTAGTCCGCAAACCACCAGGTCAAAGGGGTCGTCAGATTCTCTGATTTCTTTCCAATAATCTGGTTTTAAACTGCCGTGTTCCAACTAAATCAAAAAGCAAAACGGACTGTTACATAACACTTTTACTGATATAATGGGATATGTCGAAACATGAGCTACGAGAAATGCTCTATGAAGAGCAGTTATGTGAGTTTATGTGACATTTCAAAGCAGGTTGGTTATCACAACAAAACACGACAGAATGTACAGAACATGTCCTAGTTGCTAGTGAAATGGAACGTATTTTCAGGGATGTCACACAAAATATTTTATTTCATACATTTTAATAACCAGAAGGTAAAATGTAATTACAGATTTTCAGGTTTTTACATAATTTTTAACGACTTTGCGAGTCCCTTTAGCAAAGTATATTGTTATTTACCTGAGCCTTGTTTTGAGAGCAAAAGCTTGAAAATATAGTAAATATTTTCAATAATTTTGATAATGTGTGCTTAAGGTTTGTACTTAAGATTATGTCTTAAACTCTTAGGCTGGGTTGCAAAGGTTGCAACATCTTACTTTAACTTTGACAATCGTCAAAAATCTGTCAAACTCTATACAAAAAACATCGGTTAAGGTTATTTACGGGTAATGTTAGGTGGTGTAACTCAGCCTTAAAAATTCAAATTAATATCAATTTAAACAATTGCTAGCCCTATAATTGCATCTGTTCCTGAACTTTGTTCGAATGCAGGCATAAGGCCAGTGCCAATGTGCAGAAGTAGGTCGCATTGTGCATTTTAAAATCCTGGCAATGCTGTGAATAAGAAGGGTTTATGCACACGCATTTTTTCTTAGCATTCGATAGTCATCATCATCATCATCATTTCAGCCAAAGGACGTCTACTGCTGGACATAGACTTCCCCTAGTGATTTTCATATTGAATGATTGGTAGAGACCTGCATCCAGCATCTTACTGCTACCTTTATAAGGTCGTCTGTCCACCTTTTATAGACTTCGACAGACGACTCCCATCATCCCACCCTGACATCCCACGCTGCGCTTTCCGATACATGGCCACTACACCAGAACCTTGCTGCCCCATCGCGTCGGCCTCAGTTCTTCGTACTTATTATATGCCCTGCGTATTGCCACTTCAGCTTGCTAATTATACTGGCGGATAATTCTTTTAGCATGAAATCCATCTTTTGTACACCATTTCGTACCGTAAAATAAATAAATAATAACATGAGGCTTCCTAGTTAGTGTGTTTAAAATGTATTTAAGTAAAACTGCTTCGTAATACCTAATACTCTGCACCAGTTATTTTCAAGCTCCAAGGCAAACATTGAGACCGTAATGCACGTCGGTTGTAGCTTTAGTTTTTAAAAAAGTTTTGTTGTGATAAACGTTTAGCTGCGTCCTTTCAGCGCTGTCTGTTTAAATCAACACAAAAGAGCAGAAAAGTTAGAAAACGCTTTTCATATTTTTACACAATGTTTTGCTGACAATGATAAAGCGAATACAGGGTTGTTGCGGGTAAAATTCTTCATCGACAGCTATACAGGGTTATTTGTAAAACACCAGTAAACTCGCAGGACTAGATAGCTGATAAGCAACAACATTAATTTGTTCTAGGACTTGATAATTCGTTAGTTTTTTTTCATACTAAAGTAATTACCTATATTTGTTTAATTTTTCGCTCTAATGTTTATAAATCTACGCGTATTATCAAGTATGAAAACGAGTTTCATCTCGTTGACATAGACTTGTATGAAAAACATTTTTGTTAAAATGTTGTTATCTATGATGTCAGCTATCAATTCCTGCAAAGTTGATGGTGTATCCCAAATAACACTGTAGCTGGCATAGTGCACTGTACATTGTAGTTACTGACATAGCTAGTAGTGGTGCGTGGTTTGATTAGTGTGTGAAGGGTGCTAGATGGAGTCTAGTTGACCCTTCGGAGTTTCGATGACCCTAGATGGATCCGAAAGCTCTTTTTATTACTTTTCCCTGATATAATGTGGTTTGTATTTTTTGTGGTTAGCGTAGAGTTTTTATCACTAATTCTGGGGTTTTAAAAGGTTAACTTCATGACCTTTTGACTTGACTTCATGACCATGAATAAATAATGTAAACTCAGTAGCTTTTGATGTAGTTGAAAAACCTGCATTTATTTTGCGGAAATGAAAGATATTCTCATGTTCAATAAGTACTCCTGAAGACCTATTATGTACCTACTAGGAATGGATTCTAATAATCTAATTGTTAATCCTTGTCACTTTAAACTGTAATAATAGTCATGTATAAAAGGTGTAACTGCCCCTTTTCCAGTTTCTTAATAGTCGTTATCGTCATTTCAGCAATAGAGACGTCCACTGCTGAATATAGGCCCCAATGATTTCTGTACTGGCTGTAGTTGTTGTTGGTAGCGGCCTGCATCCAGTGCCTTTATGAGGTCTCTTAATATACAATTTAGTAAAGTTTTGCTAGAATGGTCATCACATGGTCCCAAAAGAAATGACTCATGCGCGATTTTATAATTTATTAAGTTTTATAACGGCGTCACAGCTATTTTAAGCTTATTCCACACGAGTGGGCCACAAGCACGCAAGTCTCAGCTAAAAGGGCGCGTTAGTCAAAAGGCGGTTCACACCCACTAGTCAGCATGCACAATTGCACGATGCGCTCGCTTAATTATGGTCACACGGATAACTAGCTCTAGAAGAGGTATACAGGGTGTATATGACTTCGTCTGTTTCAGCCAAATGACGTCCACTGCTGGAAAAAGCCACCCCCAAGGAAAAAACCTTCCACAAAGACCGGTCCTACACTGCCCTACTTTCCGCGACCTTTACTAGATCGTCAGTCCACCTAGTGCCTGTCCACACTAAGTACGTCTTCCGGCCCGTGGTTACTTCTCGAAAACTTTTCTGCACAATTAATGTCTTTCATCTCAATAAAAAACCGTGAAGTGAGGTAAATTAAATTTGCAAGATTTCATTACAGACACCGGACAAGTAAAAGTATGTAAATAAAAGCTTAGAAACAATACAACTTGTTGTTCTATGCAATATCAGCAAAGGATTTAAAAAGCTTTGTTAGAGCTTTTCTTTTTGGGATTTTGGATTTACCTATACCTTTGGGATTGACTCTACAAGCTCATTTTTACGTTACATAATAAAACTTTGTAAGTAATTGTAACTCATTTTAATGCCTTGCCAAAAACTGAATCAAACCTGTCATCGTTCCAAAATCGTACTTAATACAACTGCGTAAGATCTCACAGCGTTAAGTTGACGTCTGTACATACTGAAACTTGAAGCCTCAGAACAGTTTTGATTCGGTTCCAACTTAACTGCAGACTAATCGGCTTACGCAGTAGGTTTGTGTCGGTCAAAAAGCAGAGCGGTCCGCATCCACCACTCGCATGCACAATTGCGCGATGTGCACACTTAATTACCGAACACATACGAGTGTTGACTGGAAGAGACATAAAGTAGATTGGTTGAATTATAATACTTGTGTCAATGACACAATGACAAAAAAGATTTAAAATATTGCGGACAAAAATTATCACCATCATCATCATCATTTAATTTTCTCATAGGATATCTATTTTCCAATTGTCCACTGCTAAACTAGGCCTCCCCCGATAATTTCCTTATTGACCGATTGGCCCCTCGCTCCTCTACTTTAATGATCTATTGCGTCTTTCTAACCACATAATATTGATAGTGAAAGTATCATGGTTGAATTTACAAATGATTTGAATTTTTTAACTAATTCTAGTATAGATTAACTTTTATTTATTACTTTTCCACGCATTTACGATGGTTTCATTACAATGAATTTTATTTAGTTTACTTTCTTCTTTAAATGAAAGTACAATCCAAATAAGTGATTAAACATTTTCAAATGGAGTTACTTAACAAAAAATATGGCCGGCCCGATAACGACTGCCCACTGAACCAACATGAACCAACATGTCAGTCTGGGCTAACATGCGAGTCCGTAGAGACCGGGCATTACACTGGCTAATATATTAAGTTTTTACATAATAATATGAAATTACCCAAAGGTTCTTGTGGATCTATTTTTAATTTCTATATTTGAAAATATATTTTTTACATTAAAAATGTTTGTAGTTCGTTCGTTCGTTCGTTTCAGCCAAATGACGTCCACTGCTGGACAAAGGCCTCCCCCAAGGTTTTCCACAATGCACTGTCCTGCGCTGCCCGCATCCAGGCTCTTTACCAGATCGTCATCGTCAAAACTTTTGTAGATTTGACCTAATTTGTAAGAATATAAATATTGATCTTAATAGAGACACCCATTTTTATACAGGGTGGAATTTTGTAATGCCACCTGGAGGGAAAGTACCCTTAATACTGAAGATAGAAAATTTTACTCAAAGAAAACATCCCTTTATTTTTGAAAAGAAAGAGAACTGCATTCAAAGATTTTCGAATTTTTTTCGAAAATTTATACAATTTTCTGTAAATAATTACAATAATTTAAGATTTCATGGTTTTCCATTCATTTGATTCATCAAGTTTGTTTGAGAGATTTCATCCTTATACTTAACGCTTACGATCGATGCAATAAACAGACAGGGTGTAATTTTTAACAGATTTTAGTTGGTTCGATTCCCGAGTGTAGCAAGCAAATTTTTGGAAATCTTTGAATGCAATTCTATTTCTTTTCAAAAATAAGGGAATGTTTTATTTGAGTAAAATTTTCTATACAGTATTAAGAGTATACTTTATCTTCACGTGGCATTACAAAATTCCACCCTATATAGCAAACGTTTAGTTGAGTCCCCGCATAATTTGAATAAGGAATCGGCCGATGTCAAATCGGTGTATTGTGCGCACTTTCATACATGTTTAAACTATCGGCTGTCAAAATCTGCGGGGAGTTTTACTATGAATATGATATTATTCATTTTGTTAGTATTAAGAAACAATGTGGAATGAACTTCTTGTAATATATTCTACCCTTTTAGAAAACTTTACATGCCAATGTCAATCAATCGCATAAACTTTGTCTGACTTATGATATTTTATTATACTCGTAGAAAACCACTCAGTTTCTAGGAAACATTAATATTGTTTATCCAGTAGGTACCTAGTAAAAACTAAAGGTCGCAGGTTTCAGACTACTGAACGCGTCAGACAAAAATATCCGCCCTCCACATGCAGTCGCTCGTTTTGTCTGTAAAAACTTGTCATCTGGACCAATTGTATGAATACTTGTAGCGTATCAGCGTCATCGCGCCATAAGCCACATCCAGTTTCTCTACCGCCCGTGGGGCATGTTAATTACGGGAGGGCACATAAATTTGTCTCCCTGCAGTTTTGTGCCGCTAGTTAGTCATAAGCCCCTGGTTCACGCGTTCGTACTTTAATAACAATATACGGGGTAATTAACTGTTAATTGTAATTTAGTGACGAGTTTTTAAGGGACTTTGTTTTGTGCTGGTCGTGTTTTGAGTTTGTAGGCTAATTTTGTTTCTGTTTATGTTATAAGTTGTTGAGAATTGCAGTAATATAGTAGTCGTTTAAATACGTTTATTTTATCTTCTTGTTCTCAGTCGGTACACTCTTGTCAGAGTGGTCGTGGTCATCATTTTGAATCACTATTCAGAGTGATGTTCCTCGTAATACGGCGCCATTCCTCGCGGACTGCAGCTTTCCGGGTACTTTCGCTAACCGAGCACTTAGTTGCGGCCTTGATCTGGTCCGTCCATCTCATTGGTGATCTACCACGTGGTCTGGTGCCCTCAACTTTTCCCTGTACTACGAGACGCTCTATGGAGTCATTACTGCGCCGAGATACATGGCCGAAGAATTGAGAGTTATTTTATCTACTTAAATATATTTTTCACAAAAATTCTAGTTAATCGCTATCGTTAGTTAAAGAAAGTTACGTATAGGTCTTGTTCAATGGACGGACGATCTCAGTGGCTACTAGAGGAAAAAAAAATGTGAGCTTAAGGAGAGCTTACGACCACAGTGCCATTTGATAGTGATGGTTTTAAAATGATGATTCTAGTTTCAGTGGCAAATTAAATATTAACAAAATGGCTTCTTGAGGTAACTTGGGCGGTACCTAATTAGCTACAGCCATCTTTCATGAAATCGTCAAAAAAATTATGTATTTAAACGAAGTCAATTTAGTCAGGGTCAATGAACTCGTTTCCCAAGGTTCCAATTTTCCACCTTAATAGATATATTGATAAAAGAAATATTATTATTTGAATAGTAAGTGATCATGACAGCGGCATGACGTCATAATAGCGGAATAAAAACCCATGGAAAATGACAGATGTTACAAATAATGACAGCGGTCCCCTCAAATTACACGTCACCATTGTCCGATTGCTTCACAAATGACACTTTTATGGGTTCCTTTACGGGAAATAAGTAAAAAAGAAATCATTTGAAGAAATAAAAGAATAACGATGAAATTATTGAAATGTTCTTTTAAAAGAACAAAGAAAATGGTGATTAATACCAATGTAACAGACGATGCCAAATCGAGCTAATCACTCTTATAAAAAGTGCGATATTGCCAAAAAATAGTCTGATACTTATTTATGTTGACAGTACTTGGAAATAAACGTAGGAGGTCTTCAAGTATTGTTAAACTTCCAAAATAAATTTTATGTTAATGGATTCTGTGTATCTCCACTTTACCCTTAAGGGAAACGCCTAACAATTGTTTCGAGTAACAAAGATGACGTCAATATACACACTTATCAATAAACTTCTTAGCAATCAGCCTACGTCACAAAATTGTTTGATGGACCTTGATCAAGCCAGAGTTGAGCAAGGATTTTTTAAAAAAGGAAGAAGGAGGTTCTGTCTTTGACTGTATGCAGAACAAGGCAGGTATTTGACCGCAATCACACCTGATGTTAAGTGAGATGCAGTCTAAGGGCTATATTTCACCGGGACACCATGGAGGCGCAACCAGTCGCCGCTACCAACAAAATCCAAAAGTTATCACGGCGCGCATCTTAGGCCTACAGGTGAGTAACTCTCTATAGAGCTGTATACATTATGTTGGTAGCGGGCGACTGGTTGCACCGCCATGGTGTCCCGGTGAAATATAGCCCTAAGTGTTCGTACATACATACCTGCCTAGTAATTAATTGAATGCCCTATTAATTAAATGTCTTCATGTATAAATTAATAAGTGAATAATGGATCTTGTCCCTGTGCTTCAGGCATTTAATGATTCGCTTATGAAGTAAGTAGGTATTTACTCGGGTTTCTGTGTAGAAGTCGCTGACCATTGATTCTATTTAAACCCCTTTACTTGGAGAAAAATCTAATACTCTTGTAGAAGATGAGAAATTGACCGTATTGAGTATCGAACCGCATTTACTGCTCAACGCTATTGTAGTTAAAAAAGGCATTTAACACTATAAAGGCCGCCGTCCCATTTTTGTCCCACTCGCGAGTTTGATCGTCTCTAACTTTTTTATTTTTCAACGAAAGTCTATGAAACTTTTTGACTTTTACTGATTTATTGAATTATATCATTTTTTAATGTTTTTGATAATATAACATTAATAGAAAATTTTTAAAAATCGGTTTTACCTAGAACCGCCACTGGGTCATTTTTGTCCCACCCTGGTATTTGCCACAATAATTCGACGAAGAGTCCTTGTTTCGAGGAGATACGAAAGTGGAGAGGTGAGGAGAGTTTAGGTGACTCGTGACAATGCAGAAATGTAAATATGTTGTACTAGTTTTTGCCTGTGACTTCACCCGTGAGAAATTAAGTTTATCATAGAAAGACCTAATTTCTTGACACTTATCGTTGCTTTTTGACCGAATAACTGAATATTATTCTAAATTATAGCCTATATTATGTTATACTGAAGTATTAGCAATAAAACTGCAAAGTTTTATTAAGATCGGCTTAGTATTTTTTGCATAAAAGAGTGAAAAAACATCCATCGATCTAACCATGAATCCATACTCGCTTAGTTCAAGTTCCAAGCATATATCCACCCATTCATCCTTCCTATCCATTCATCAGTCCATCCATCCTTCAATTCATTAATATTTATTAACTTTTACATTTATGATATTAGTAGGAAGGTAGCTTCTAGACATAAGCCAGTTCATACATTGTATGATTTGATACATTTTTAAAATGTGTGACTTATAAAATTTTGAAAATTAAACGTACATACTTTTCATTGTAATTGGTAAAAAACTTCACTGTTTGTGTACAGATAACAGAAAAATAACCATACCTATAAAAATTCCTAAACACATAGTACACCAGAGAGACAAAAAACCATACAAAAATACTTTGTGCAAAATGTGCACTATTATTTGTAAGATATCTATTTATCCTTTAAAAATAATAATGACTAGTTAAAGTAGTAATTTCATTATTTTAATACAGTATAACACCACGTAATATGTGACTATTTTTAAATGAAACCAAAAATATCTGACTTTTAATAATTCAAAATTAAAATTGAATACATTTATATTTAAAGAAATACGTACATATTTATTTAACTACATAGATAAACCTTTTTTTAATGATACTACAAATAGTTTTAACCTTATTATTCATGCCTGAAACTAAAAAATGTTACAAAATATATGCTGGGACAAAATTGACCCAGCGGCGCTTTTAGGGGGGTCGTAATCTTCGGCACTTCTAGTGTTAAGTCGCCCGCAGATGTGGCTTCATTATGAAATATTATTACGTAGAAAAAGTGTTCATTTACTTGATAAAACTCAATTGTATTGTAGCAATAATAAAAGAGCCAAACACCGCGACATACGATGTGAGATGCGGGTAAAAGTTTTTTAAACTTTCATGCAATTGCATAGGTTTTTGTTTGCTGTATACGTAACATGGACAATTGTTATAACTTTGACATTGTTTTTACTTAAACAATTGTTTAGTTTGTTTTTAAAAAATGTTTAGCTAAGAGTTTGTGATTAGTATGGAGTTAATATGTTTGGGATTCCGATGTGATAAAAGGTATAGATGTTAGTATTAATGTTAGTAATAAAGGAGCTAGGGTTGGCACCCGGATAATACAAAATTAGAGTACAAGATCACGTCTGTTACGGTATAACTATGTAATAATTACGTATTTTGTATAAACAAAAGAACCTGTGTGTTCATAAGAACCTGTTGGCTGTTGCGAAAGTTTGATTAGTTTCATTTCTTAGTCGGTAGGTACTCCTTGCAAGTATTATGTGACTTATGTACATAAATTATGTAGATACTTCAAAGTCCTATGGCACGATAATGCCCAAAACGTTTCGGGCGACACGAGTACGCCCCATGGCAAATATTATGTACTTTAATGGCATTATGTAAAATGTTTTTATTTAGTTACTGGGTTGGCTTTGCTCCTTATCCTACGGCCTACTCGATGCAGGCTAGTTGAAAGGGTAATTAAATCCAATTAAAACTTGTACGATCTTTATCCAAAGTTGAGAGGCTACTTGTCTAGATAATATTTTCTCTAGCTGTGTCCCTGACAATAAAGCTGTCATACACAATCTTACGTCAGATCACTGTGGTATTAAAGTAGAATTTATTTGTAATAATTTGAATAATAAAAGTAATAAAAATGCCGTATGTAGACCTGTAACCATTAGTCGTCTAGAACGTTTTAAAAATAATCTTGAAAATAAATTGCATTTAGTCCCGTATGTGCAGGGAGACCCAGATGCTCTTTACAATAACCTTTTCGAATGTATTAAAACCGAACATGACAAAGTTTTTACGGTAAAGCCATTAAAACCAAATACCAAATGTAAGTTTAGTGACTGGGCTACTAAGGGAATATACAAAAGTCGAAATACGTTATATGAACTTTATGGCATGAAAAAGTATAATAATAGTGTATCTTTTCTTGAGCATGTAAAAAAGTATTCAAAAATTTTTAAGAAAGTTTGCTTCATGGCTAAGTCTTTTTATATTCGGGACAAGATAGGGAACGCCAGTAATAAAATAAAAGAAACTTGGAATGTTATCAACCGAGAGACTGGTAAACTAAAACCAAGAGATAATGACTTTTCTCTCAAAGTTCACGATAATTTGATATCTGCAGATAAAGATGTAGCGGAAGCTTTTCACAAATTTTTTGGTAATATAGCTTCAGCAACAACTGCCAACTTAAAGTCATCTCCCTCCGAGGCTGAAGAAATATTGAAAACCCACGTGACACCCTGTGACTCGCACTTCTCTTTTAAACATATTACTCCATTAGATATCACTAAAACTTTTAATCTTTTAAATGTAAAGAGTACAACTGATATCTGGGGCATCTCTGTCAAGATAGTCAAACACATTATTGATATAATTTCCCCACAGTTAGCGATAATATTCAATAATTGCATAGAGAAGGGCATCTTCCCCGACCTCATGAAACATAGTAGACTAATGCCATTATTTAAGTCTGGTAGCAAAACCGACCCTGGCAATTATAAACCCATTTCTATCTTGCCCGCTCTAAGCAAGATTTTTGAAAAAATCATACAGGAGCAACTTATGATTCACTTTGGCTCTAATAAACTATTTCATAGTGAACAATATGGTTTTACCAAGGGTCGTTCCACCACCGATGCCGGGGTTGCACTACTTAAACATATCTTCGAGGCTTGGGAGAATTCTCAAAATGCACTAGGGGTCTTCTGTGATCTCTCAAAAGCTTTTGACTGCGTAGAACATCAAACGCTAATTCGCAAACTGCACTATTATGGGGTGAAGGACTCGGCTTTGGATTTAATACAATCCTATTTAAACTTTAGAGTTCAAAAAGTTGACATAAATGGTGTTTTGTCTTCTGGGTCACCTGTGAAAATGGGAGTTCCGCAGGGGTCCATTCTGGGTCCATTCTTGTTTCTTATATACATTAATGATCTACCATATTTTGTTAAGGACTCTTGCGAAATCGTGTTATTTGCCGATGACACATCTTTGATTTTTAATATTGATAGAAGTAAAAATAACTTTGATGATGTAAATAATGCACTAACAAGAGTTTTAAGTTGGTTCACTACAAATAATTTACAACTCAATGCAAAGAAAACAAAATGTATAAAATTCTCTTTGCCTAACGTAAAAACAGTTAGTACCCAAATAGAACTTAATAATAATGCAATCGATCTGGTAGACTCTACTGTATTTCTGGGAATTACCCTGGATTCAAAACTCCAGTGGGGCCCCCATATAGAAACTCTGGCGGGAAAGCTCAGCTCAGCGGCTTTTGCAATAAAAAGGATACGGTCATTAACCGATGTTTCAACAGCTCGCTTAGTCTACTTTAGCTACTTTCATAGCCTAATGTCATATGGAATCATGCTATGGGGCAAAGCTGCAGATTTTGAAACAATATTTATTTTGCAAAAACGTGCGATAAGATACTTGTATAAAATGAAAGCAAGAGCGTCCCTTAGAGAATTGTTTAAAGAAATTGGCATTCTCACGGCCGCTTCACAATACATCTTAAACTGTATTCTATTTATTCAACAAAATATTAACGAATTCAAAAAGAAAAGTGATATTCACCAAATTAACACTAGAAATAAAAATAAATTGGCTATACCCGCTTTTAGACTTAATAAAGTGTTTGCCACTTTTATGGGACAAGGTATCCATTTTTATAACAAAGTCCCTGATAAATATAAAGAGCTACCGTATAATAAATTTAAAGGTATAGTTAAAGATCACATGCTTAAAAAAGCCTATTATACAACTCGAGATTTTCTTAATGATAAGTCATCCTGGGAGTAGGATTATGGTCCTCTCATGCTCGCACTAAAAAGAATTAAAATGAAAAGTAATATTGTATAAACTAATAATAATTTCTCAAATGTTATAGTGTCATGCTTCTCAATCTGGACTGTTACTTAGCTTTATTATTAGTTTTTTTTTAAAGAGATAACTTGGCATTGTCATTCTCACTAAAATGTCTCTGGGGTGGTGGCGTAGTGAGGCGGGTCGTTACATTCCCTCTAATATGGTCGAGTGAAGCGATGGCTGGTTCACTCGTCATGTCTGTGAACAGGCGCTGCTTTCGGGGACTGGTCAATCCAAGTTATTCAAATTTATGTATGCGAGTCATTTCTACTAGTACCTTAATATGTAAGTCTAGATATTAGCACGTCACTACCTTGTTTAATATACCACGCAATCTTGTATACCCATTCTTATGATACACCATACAAGAATGCATGGTAAATTCAGTGAACTGCTCCTGAATCGAATGTACCTACTACTACTATTTCTATTTATTTATATTAACCGGCAGACAGTGGTGACTGAGTTTGTTGCGGCGCTTCTTCTCAGCACTTGCCAAATGTTGGTCTCGAAGCGCTGGTAGGGTAAAAAGATTATGAGACATGTAGAGGCTCCTTAAGAGCATATTATGACGATTTGTAAGAACTATTTATTAGTCTAAACAAATAAAGAAATTTTGACTTTGACTTTGACTTTGTAGGATAATTAATTAATGTGTAGAGTCATTCGGGTCAAGAGCACGCACTTTTTTTTTGATGGCCTCCCAGACCTATAAAGAATTGTATAATTGGCATGTTATGATATTAAATCTGTAGAATATTTAATAAATTTTCACTATTTAAGAAAAATTTCCATCAAGATTAATTAGTTTTAGCCCTACATAGGCTTAACTGAAAACTTTTCCGATGCGTACTCTTGACCCGATGTGTGGGTAAAATTACGCAAGTCTTAGGGTAAAGTTACGCACGCGGGGTAAACGTACGCATTCAGATTTCTAAGAGAATACAATTAAGATTGGCGATAATCAATATTTATTTAATCTTGTATATAACATTTTAAGAACTTTAACATTAAAAAAAATAAGAACTCTTTGTATTATACAGGGTGGAATTTTGTAATGCCACCTGGAGGGAAAGTACTCTTAATATTGTAGATAGAAAATTTTACTCAAATAAAACTTTCCTTAATTTTTGAAAACAAAGAGAACTCTATTCAAAGATTTTTGAAAATTTTACGAAAATTCACTATCATACCATACAATTTTTTGTAAATAATTAAAATAATTTAAGATTTCATGGTTTTCCTTTCATTTAATTTAAGCAAGTTTGTTAGAGAGATTTCATCCATAAACTTAACCCTAACGATCGATGCAATAAAAATACAGGGTGTAATTTTTAACAAATTTTAGTTGGTTCGATTCCTCTACATTACTAAGAGTACTTTCCCTCAAGGTGGCATTACAAAATTCCACCCTGTATCTATTATAATGTGAATCTTGTCTTAAATTATTTATATTGGCAATAGTCACACTTTGAGATCAAAATAATTGGCCTTCATTATTTGGTCATCTGAGATGAGATGAGGGTCCGCTGAGGGGCCTTCCTTATGTAATTTCTCGGCATTTTGGTGTAGGTATTCTGAAAGATTGAACAATTTTTGATATTTTTATTTCATTTGGGGTATAAGTACGCAACGGGGGTAAACGTACGCGTGCGTACTATTAATCTCGTACTTTTACCCCAATCGGCAAATATACCAAATAATCAGTCACAACACACACGTTAAATACTTTTTACGAATATGATAAACTTAGATCAAAACTATATTAAATGAACAATAGAAATATAGTATACATACTGGCACAGAGCTATCCATTTAACTACAGCACACTTTTCCGTGGCATAAAAATTAAACGAAATAAGCGTGCTACAAGTATTCGGCGACGTGTCGCGACCAGAGCCCCGATTACGGTAACTTTTATAACGTCTACAATCCAGACGCGTTTCTGATTCTGCGATACGATTGGTCAAAACAGCTGACGTACGCTGTTGAACGACCAATCGTATCGCAGAATCGAGAAGCGTGTCTTAAAAATTACCGTAATCGGGGCTCTGTACTTAGATTGCGTCGGCGCGGCGCGTGGCTCCTAAACGGCGACAGTAGCGCCACTCTATTTTACAAACACAGACCTCGGCTCCCCCACCCCTGTCGGAGATCGGACCACCGCGTACTTTTACCCACCGCGTGCTGTTACCCCGAATGACTCTACAGTTGTTCCTTCTTATTATTTTAACAATTGAGCATTATGATCATAAAACCATTCGTTTCAAGGCTAAGTAAGCATGTACACGTATGAACGCTATAAATATTTTAAATATAAACCTTTGTCAGGATAGATGAACTGATTTAGATAAAATTTGGCACAAATTTAGTTCGAGATCTAAGAATCACAGGATACTTAGTTTTTATCCTGGTTTTTGGATGGCGGACACGCGCGCATTAACGAAATAAATAAAAGTACTTTATATACGAAGGCGAAGCCGCGGGCAAAAGTTTAAAGTCGAGAAAATACTGGAAAAATATAGAAGTAAAATCCAACGAAAACCAATCCCAATATTTTTGCACTTCTGTTATTAGAAATATGACTCTGTAACAACCTTCGATTAAAGTGTCCGTTCTAGACTTTTGTTAAAATGAAACTCAAATATATTAAGGCATTTAAGTAGTTTTTATGTAATATAGAATACGTATTAATTTCAAGGATTAAATTTGCAGTCTACGATAAACTGAAATTCAAGCGGAAAAAGCCGCGGGTGGAGTATAGTTTACAATTAAAATATCATCAATAAAATTTCAAGCTTAAAAATATTATGCCTCAACTCTAGGAGGACCGTAATGTAGTCATAAATATTTAATAGGCATATTAAGCAGTTAAAGCATATTAACATTGAGTTATGGATGTCAGACATATCCGACGATTACGACAAGAATAAAGAACAAAAGACTCGTTCACCGTTTTACGAGTACATTCCGAATGAATGGCGTGATAATAGCCACCGTTACTTTCGCATAAAATTCAACTTTTCACTCTCCAACTATCAATGCAGAGTCAATTAACTTCCCGTTATAGCATCTTGCTAGACTTCAATACAATTTAATCAACAACTCCGCTAATGCAAGGATCTAAGATAAAAAGAAAACAAAGGAACTCTTACTAAACGGCTTTCTTTTGTTACAGATGAAAATTGCGCCGATGTGAAGAGGAACAAAGATGGACCTTAAATATTTGATCCTAATGATCGCTTTCGCGACAGTTGAAATAAACGTAACTGAGAGCCGGCAAAATGACAAAAGGCGGTGGAAAAACGACAAGAGCTACTCGCACTACGTCAACATTTGCGATATTCAAGATAGGGTGTCCAAAGTACATTGCTACTGCGAGAGCGTAAAGATAAAAACCGCCACAAAGGCCGATTGCTGGGTATTCAACGGCGGCATAGCGGAGGACGATCCCTTTTGGTCAAACTTTTATTCGCAGCCAAAAATAGAGAAGCTGACTTTTAACGTCCGAGCGGACGGCGGGCTCACTTACATCCCGGCCAAAGTGATTGTGCGCCTCGAGCACCTCCAGTACCTCAATATCCAATACGCGAACATTTTCAGCATTCCCTCATTCGCATTCACGAATTCGACCACGCTCCGAGAAATCACTTTACCCAAGAACAAAATAACGAAACTCGAAAAGATGGCGTTCGCTCATCTACTGCGTTTGTCAAACGTCAGCCTTGCCGAAAACCAGATATCGGAACTGAACAGAGACGTATTTTACTACCTGCCGAACCTTCAGCGGTTGTACCTATCGAAGAACACTATAAGCGTTTTGCATGACGGCTGTTTCAAGCACCTCAGTAACCTGATAAGGTTAGACCTCGACAACAATTTGCTGACCGTAGTGATAAGAGAGAATTTCCAGGGTCTGTCTAATTTGATTACACTAGATATGAGGAACAACAAATTAACATTGATAGGGGACCTGGCGTTCGCCGAACTTTGGAGTCTCCAAGAACTTTATTTGGACGGTAATGAAATACAGTATATAGACAGCAGAGGTTTTGGAGGATTGACGCAACTGAGGAAACTTTCTTTGGCCGACAATAAGTTGGACGCATTAGACGAGGGAGTGCTCAGTGATAATCTGAAGTTGACTGTGTTGGATTTGAGAAATAATAACTTAGAGACGCTGCGACAGGAGGCCGTTCAGAATGTTTTGGAGAACATGAAGACGAATTACGCTTTAATATCTCTCGATGGTGAGTTCTTATTCTTAAACTTCGCTACAAATTATCTATGTTGTTCAGTACTTTGAGCGTTCCGTTTTGTTGATACCGACATAAAAACTTTGTACGGCTTGAATTATTGATGGACGCTTTTATTTGTTGGTACTTTTGGGGATACAAATATTTTATACATAGTAATTTACGGTAAGTGAAAACGTTTCTGTTGGGACAATAAGTTTGCGTTTGGTTCGTTTTATTTTTTGGGACGTTTGTATTCTTTGTTTGACACCGGATAATATCAATACTATAGTCGTAATGACGATAGGTTAATCTATACTTATAATAAATCTGTAGAGAGGTCAATTCTGTACATGAAATATATTTTCAAAATAACTATCAGGGGGTGATTAGTGATCGATACTGATGCCAAAAATGCAATCAGTAAAATTTTTGTCTGTCTGTCTGTCTGTCTGTCTGTCTGTCTGTCTGTCTGTCTGTCTGTATGTTCCTTATAGAAACAAAAACTACTCGACGGATTTTAACGAAACTTGGTACAATTATTCTCCATACTCCTGGGCAGGTTATAGGATACTTAAGAATTCCCACGGGAACGGGAATTAGCGGGAAAATCCTTTTGTATGAAAAATCTAAACCGCTTAAGTTAGACGCTTGAAATTTGGCATGCAGGTACCTTTGTAAACTTAAAGCTTAGTTACAACAGGATATTGCAAAATTCCCACGGGAACGGGAGTTAGCGGGAAAAAACATTTGTATAAAAAAATCTAAACCGCGTAAGATAGATGAAGGAGGCAAAACGGGATCCACGCGTACGAAGTCGCGGGCGGCCGCTAGTTTACAATAATTGTAGTGATCAATACTAATACATTGATTGGATCAGCACTAATTACTATACGAGACAATAGATCAATCAGGAGCTCTATACAAATTACTAAAAGCTATCGCAAATTAATTGGAATAAGTCATACAGTTGACCTGCTCGGGGTAAATAGGTACTTTGGAGAAGGCTTCGTTAGAAAGTAATAACTATAAGAGCGTGTGCAGATATGGCGTTTTTATCCGTCCGATATTATTTTTATCCTTGCTTTGATGTCTTTTATTTTTTACATTAGATCACATTCCTTATCGTATTATGTACTAGTTTGGTTTAGATTATGGTCTGGTACTGACCATATCTTGATACCGTCAATCATCCTAGGATGATTTGTTTAAAAAAGCTAATTTTATGAATCATTTTCGCTTTCTGCCAAAAAGGAAGTACCTCATGAAAACGAAAGAAAAATAACTGTTGATGCGTTTAAAAAAACGTCACGTCTACAAACGCCTGAAGGTTTGTGAAATTGGCCGTGTATAACGTCTTGGAGGTCAAATCGTCTGCTTCTCGGAAAAAGGCAAATGGTTCGTGATAGATATTATCAAAATAACCGATTTTTACTTACTAAGTATCGCCCGTATTCACAAACGATGCTTGCTTAAGTGAAGCAGCAAATCGAACGCTCATGCAGCGTTGAATAGAGCTCTGCGATTGGTTCGTATATGACCTTGTGCGTCCACGCGCACTGTGAGACCTCATAGTAATGTTTGTGTATACGGGCGTATATGTAGTAGGTAAACTTTGAAGAAAATTGATATTATTGTTACCGGGACATCTACTGTATAATAATGGTAATTACTAAACTTTGACTGAAATAGTTTTCTTCGTAAATGCCTAAATTGTTGTCGTTCAGACTTTGAACCTCCCACAAAGTGTTTTCAAAGTGTCTAGGCATAGCTAATGAGAGTCAAATTTACATATTTTTTCTTTCTTTTCTTATTCTTTCTAAGAAAATTATGTCCTGACATTACTTACCATTTTTATTAAAAGTAATAATATATTACCTAATGTGAACATTTATTATAAATATACGATTACATATTTGATTAGGTAGGTACTTACTTATTCAAGAAACGTAATAATGTGGGATCTACAAACGTACTTAAGCGTTAAACCTTTAGTTATTAGAGCTTACTTAAGTGGGCTTGAGCTTAATTTTTTTACGCCTTTACGCCTATTTTTTGATAGAAACTCGATACATAATAATATTAAAAGTAAAGACAAGCTAGCTGTCGTATTTTCTTTAAAAACAATTATCTAATGCAAGCTCTTTGCATGATGCAAGAATCTTAGCTGACCAGTCTTTGTGGAAATCCTTGGAGGCCTTTTTCCAGCAGTCATTTGGCTGCAACGAACGAAATGAAGCTCAATACAGTAATAATTAATATCAAGGTTGTGCGTTTTCACCCAATAACTAATCAGTTGAACAATGCGTGAGCATTCTGAAATGGATCCTTAATTATTGGTTTTACATCAATTGTTAATTGGGGCGCATCATTCGCTTCACTAGTTCGACCTCACAGAAGGCATCAGCTATAACTTATAACAGACAAATAAACGACATAGATGTATCGCATACGAGTTAAATTAGATAACTCTATATAATGTATTTTTTTCATCTACTATGTAATTTTGCTATGTTGGCACTAAATTTGAAGTCACTTAATGCGCCAACTCAATTGACTATTTACTATCGATTCAAAATAACCGTAAAGTGTACTAACTTTGTACTACAACCTATTGAAAATTATTGGGTTTCAGGGCTAAAATTATTTTTTCTTAGATAAGTTGTGCTTTGAAAGCAAGGACTAATATACAGGATTACTGGGAACTGGACGTATTCTCGTCAGGAATAGATACGAGTCAAATGCAACAAAGATCTCATTAGGATCAAAGTTGCCCTGTAACCCTGTAGGCAATTAATAAATAACTCTAGCATGTTTCTAGAATCTAACGAACCAACTTAAAATCAAAATAGGAGAATTTATGATGAGTGACCTACATCCTACAGATAGAGAGCATTGCAACCGATTACTGATGATGATGATACCAATGATAATGGTGGGTAAATCATATCATCCAATCAGTTGATAAACCATTGCCGAAATGTGTTACAATTTTTTGATTTTGATTTTTGTAAAAGATTATTAGTAGGTATCTACCTAATTTGTACTTATTACTAATAGTCCCTTAATAATTATGCTTACGAGTGGCCTCACCACAATAGTCTAGCGGCCGTTGGGTTTCGAACCCGCGTTCCTCGGGTCTCGAGTCGGAAAGTCCAACCCCTTCACCGTTCGGCTATCGTGGCTTCATCGTTTGTTTCGTTATAGTTTGATATAATTTTATCAGCGTCTAAAGAGGCTATTTGTCTACAGTAATAACTAATAGATCGGTTATAGGCGGCTCAAATTGATCGTAAAGAATGTATTGGATTAACGTTTCATAGTTGTGTGATGACTAGCTATTTTATTTGGCTTTTTAAGGCTACTTCATGATAAAAATGGCGTCATTATGGCAGATATTGTTAAGAAATATGACTTCAATATCAGTACATTTGATGATATTGAAGATTTTCTAACCGACTCTTTGTATTTGTAGTAGTGTATCTTTTTCAGGGAAAACTTAATTAACTGTTTATGATGCTGCATCGTGCATTTAAGTTTAAATGAGATGTCAATTGAATAAACATATAAGTTATTTATTTTGTGGTTTTAACAGACTAATTAAAACCCTATTAATTTTAACCCCACAGGATTATTGAACAGTAATCGCAATATCAGTTTATTGGCAGTAACCGCAAAAACACATTATTTTAATGAGAATTCTCGATTCAGATTAAAAAGCTACTTTGCACCTTTTAGCTCTACGTTAAATTTCACGAACAGTTAGTTCGTTATGACCTGTTAATTGTTGCAGTTAAGGTAATTAACATTATGAAATTTAACACCAAGCTGAATATGCTTTTGATGTATAATTCAGATATTATTGCCATCTGACTTTACAACAACGCTTGGTTAATGTTTTATGACGTCATTCAGTTATCGGGCTAGGGTTTTCATTGAAGTGGCATTATGTTCAAAATTAAACCTAAATCAAATTTACGCTCAAGTCTGAACCGAGTTTTGAGTAGGTATCTTTTCTGAAAACATTTCTTCAATGTTTATGATTAGCAGTATACTTGCATAATAGATTTACGCCCGTATTCACAAACATTACTATGAGGTCTCACAGTGCGCGTGGACGCACAGAGTGACACACGAACCAATCACAGAGCTCTATTCAACGCTGTCCGTTCGATTTGCTGCTTCACTTAATCAAGCATCGTTTGTGAATACGGGCATCAGTGTCTTCATTGTATCATGTTGCTGACTGTCATCCGTCAAAGAAATTAGCAGACGGTGTCTATGTCATTCATGGCCACCAGTCTCTTTGAGCCTTGCAAATTACAAAAAAGGCAATGAATCATCAGCGCAATGCTTCCTGCGACATTTTAATAGGGCCTATATTTTCCGCCAAACTGCTCGCCAGTGTACGGCATTGTTGCTATGATTTAAGGCGCTTTGTGTGTGTTAATTCGGTTTTGTGGTCTGTTTATAGCTGCAGTCAGCGACCGCACGATCCTGGCGTTAGGTGTAATGGTTGTGTAAGATTATGCGGTTTGGAAGGTCTCGTGTTATTGGTTCGGTTACAGTTAGGCGCGATTGGTCCAATTCGCTGTTGGCCTAATTCGCTATACAGAAAAAAAAGTTGATAACCTCCTTTTTTTTCATTTTTAATATCCTTTTATTTTGGACCAATTACAAATTGGACCAATAGCGAATTGGACTAATCGCGCCTAAACGCGTTCTAAGGACGTTGCGTCTACAAAAACATCTTCATTTCAGCCACTTGACGTCCACTGTTGAAAAAGCCCTCTTCATATAATAAGAATATAGAAATGAGAAAATAGACTGATACCTAGATCATCCTTTACTATCAGTCTATTTTCAGTCCCATTTTGGACATAGGTTTCTTAAATCTCGCACTGTTTACATTAGACAAATTCTTATTTAGGAGCACACTAAACTTCACTTAGGTAACTTTTAGTGTCAAGAATGTCTTTTAATAATTCTCGTGTTATTGGTTCGGTCACAGTTTTCTAAGGACGTTGCGTCTACAAAAGCATCTTCATTTCAGCCACTTGACGTCCACTGTTGAAAAAGGCCTCTCACTGTGATCAACCTGGCCTATCAGTCTATTTTCAGTCTAGATTCAGGTCAGGGCCTAGATTTCTTAAACTCGTTTACATTAGACAATTTTTTATTTAGGAGCACACTAAACTTCACTTAGGTAACATTTAGTGTCAGGAATGTCTTTTTAATAATTTATGGTTTTCTTCGTATTGATATTTATCCCTTCAAGTACCAGCAAATCGGGACACAATTGAAATCAATTGTTACCTTGAGACCTTTAGGGGTCCACAAGTTATAAAACCATTTTGTCGTCAACAACAATATTAAACACATACCTAGGTGATTTTAGCATTACACTCGTAACAACGGAATCAGCAATAAATCTACTGAGGGCTGATTCTTCAATCGTCGGATAACTATCGACTGAAGATTAAGTTAGGCACATTGACTGTTTCAGTATGGGAAATATGACAAAATGACAAGTTTATTCTTCAGTTAAAAGATATCTAATGATTAAAAAATCTGCACTTACTTAGTAACCAATGGATTCAAACGTCTAAATTCGTATTTCATTGTCAAACAGGTAACAAGCTGAGCTGCGACTGCCGCCTCTCCTGGCTGCACAAACTGAAGAACGAGACCAAAAGCAAGCGCACAAAATCGGCCCTCAATCGTCTGGTCTGCATCATGGACAACAATTTGAAACCCAACCTCTTTGGTATTAAGGTAGTATCCAAAACCGAACCCCCTCAAAAAATCAACGCGGTCATGTTCAAAAATAACTACGACGATAATGATGAAGATTTTGACGATGATAGAACGTATGATGATACAATGCAAGATCAAGTGACGGAATTGGAGTCAAAGATCGAGTATCGGAGGAGACTGCTGGAAATTCCTACGGAAATGCTACCGTGTCCCAATAGATTGAGCTATGAAGCATCCTACTCACCCCCTACTCAAGATGAAGTTAAGTATTACAAGGCTTCTTCAAGTGATAAAGTACGGAGCGTCAGTTGGATACCTTTACTTGCTATGGCGTTCATTTTGTAGCAGAATTTTGAACCTGCTTCTAAATCTCAGTATCTATCATTTTGAACGATATTCGTGAGTTGAAATTATCATCTTTTAAATCAGTAACCTAAGTTAGACATTTATTATTATTGTAATGTATTTTGAGTATTTATAAATCAAACTATGAAAATTTCATCTAGTTTATTCAACAAAGCATTTAGCACCCACAGAAGTTATACTCAAATTTGATAAGTAAGCATGTAAATATAAATCAAGTTATTATAAGTATAAGTTAAGGTTTGAATGGGTCTGTTTGCACATTTATTTAAAGGTTAAGATAAACACAGTATTTCCTGTATAATACAAATAGTATAACTTGTATCTTATTTAAAATAAACTAAGTTAATTCAATTACCCAATTAGTGTAAGTAAACTCTTAAGTTGGTACGGAAATTAATTAAAATTAATAAAGTGTTTTACTGAGAATTTTCTTCAGCTATTTTCGTGGATATGACCAATTATTGTTAGCAACATTTAATCTTAATTTAAAATAGATTAAACTCTACTTCTAAGAATTGTTTCCATGTTATTTTCAAGTTAAAAAAAATGTGTTAAAACCAACTCAAAGCAAAGTAAACAAGGCGTATGTGTTTTCAAACGTTTTATATTGAACTAGATTTTCAATTTATTTACAAAACGACTATAAAATAAATTGAAAATATATAGTTTTATTAAGATCGACAAACAGGCAGGATGTATGTGGATATTTTTCATCATTTTCCATTTAATACAATTTTCATTACTCAATAATAGTTATTGACGAATATTGAGTAATGAAACATAAAGGTAGCAAGAAGAACTCATAATAATAAAACATAAGGACGCTGGATGCTGGCCGCTACCAACCGGGCGATGTGGAAATCAGTGGGCGAGGCCTATGTTCAGCAGTGGACGTTCTGTGGCTGAAATAATGATGATGAATAAAACTCAATGTTGTCATTGCTCAATGATTGTACATTGAGTAATGAATTACATTTTCTTCACAGTTGTTTTGCTACGATTACACGAATCGAGTCTAATTTGAAACTAATTTACACAGTTGATACAAATGTTGTCACAATTGGACTAATTCCACGATTGTCAAAGAGGTTGTCTGTTTGTTTGTCCTTTCCGTATTTACTTCCACGAGACGTGTTTATGTTTTCTGTTAGTTACTTACAATTAGTTAATTTGTCATCAATAGTGTTTATTACCTCAATTATAAGTTTAGAGACTTTGTATTAATGAATATTGTTAGAGGGAAGACTGGAGTAATAATTTCATTAATTATAATTTATGCATAAAACAACAGTGATTTACAAACCAAAGATTATTCTCGAAACAAATCTTCGTTATTTATGTACAAGTCGGGTTTAATTATGTTATTTTGTTTACGCGGGAATGTAAATAAACAATTTTAATGTAACTTATTCTATTTGAAGTGTGGATACAATAAATTGATACTTTTTCAAAGGAATTGTTTTATTCTTGGAATTTTGATTTTTGGTGTGGGCGATACAAAATTACAAATGCTAAATAAACAAACGTGGGTAGTTCCAATTACATTTGGAAAATAATTTGTTAACATACGTAGTTAGTAATAAAAATATAAATAAGTAGTTGACACAGCCAATCGACTGACATGCCTTTTATGAAATGTTAATCAAAAAGTCTATTCCCCTGGACTTAGATAAAGTCTTTTTTGATTTCGAAGCAGCTTGAGACCAAGTCAAATCATGACCATTATTTTGGTACTTAACAACTTCAAAAATAATTTAAACAAAAAAGGTTAAGGGGCACTTTACATGGTCTCAACCAGCAAACCCAATTTGACAGTAATTAAAAGAACTTGGTTTAAAATGTCACTCCTACTTCAGACTGATATTTTTTTGGAATTTGATCGGATTATGTTAGAAATCAAATTCAAATTAAAAATTATAAATTTTCGAAATTATTAATAGCTGGAAATTTCAAAATAAAGATAAATTAAAACAAATTTTGCATCCAAAATTGCGCTGTTTCAAAGTCTTTACGAAATAAATTGACAAAACGGCCGTATTAACAAGCCGGTCCAAGTTTAATCCCCTCACGTGGCCAAATTGGGCGGCATTGAGCGTAACAATGATATATGCGTTTGAACCAACTTCCAGCGGTCGCTGTCAAGTTGAACGCTGTTAAGCTGCTGGTTTGGTAAGTTCAGGTTTGTATTTTGCGACTATTGTGTTAATGAGGACAATGAAAATTATTATAAAGAAGAATAAGGAAATAATTTGTAGTTTCTTCCTTGTGTTGTCATAAGTAAAACAACAGTTTATTGAGGATAAACGATCTCAAAAAGGTGAGTACTGAACGTTCTGTCGTTTTTTTGTTGATACGTACTATATTTAAGAAATAAAATAACTTTCTTTATAAAGCTATGCATTATTACAATCGTTATTATATTATTTTTATTATGGCCACAGTTCAAGCTACGTAGGAATCATTTTCCGTTTTTTCTCTCGTTCTCGTCAATTTGTGATTCTTTGCGATAGAACGAGACGACATAGCCGGAAATGGGTAACTGGAACTCATGATAGGGTATTTTTTTTTTGTATTATTTCCAAATGAGCTCTAAATTAATTTAAACGGGCAAAAATAATTTCAAGAAAAGAATTGGAGTTCCGAGGCAAAAGAAAAACGTACTCCCGCAAACAGAGCCGCGAGCAAATCCTTGTGGTGTAAAATAATTGTATTTTTCGAAGAGTTTTATTGGAGTTCAGTATGCAAATTGAAGGTTTCACACAACAAGGGATCCCAACCCTTTTTTACGATCCACACGAGTAATTGATGAAAATCGTAATGAGAAACAATCCGATGTATAGACGACAGCAGATCAGACTAGGTATACATTTTTGTTGCAAAATAACCTCTATTGCAACGAGATAAAGGCCACCATGTTTAGCTGTTGTCGGTATCTACTCGTATTGTATTCAATTTTCCCTTTGTAAAAATGGACGGATATAAATTTTTGGTTACAATAAAAAGGTTTGGACGTTATTGAGGATAGATTATAATATATTTTTATTAAGGTATTTTTTGTGGCTTCATAACAAGAATTTTAGTTTTTTATGTAGTTTTTAAAGCAAAATGTAAAGGTCATTTATAAATAAGGCTCTACTATAATATAAAGTCTATCTAATGGTCGTAGGGTCATAAATTATGACGATTTTAAATCTTGTATGGACAAGAAAGTATTATTAGTCATAAATGTCTATAAAATATTTAAAATCGATACCAGGGGATCTTGGGATTAGTTGCGACAAGTTACAAATTTTTAGAACAAAAAAAAATTGTTGAGAAATGATTTTCCAGTTATTACGTATGCATGTACCTAACTAAGTATATCTTCCAATTTCAAATATGATTATTTATGAGCAATATTATCAAATATTCCTTTATTACTCAGCTGAATATACAAGAAAAAGCCACATGTATACAAAATTCAACACGGCGTTTGGTATATGAAGCTCCTTACCCGACACAAATAAAAGGTAATTGGCCAAATGACGCAATATTTTTGCTCTATTTGCGCGAATGGTTCAACGACAGTCGTTAGTTTTTATTAACAGAACATTTTGAGATTAAATTACTTTCATTTCTCTTATTTCCTCGAACTGGAGATAATAACGCGTAAGAAAACAAAACACGGTAGATTATATTTAACTGGTTCAAGTTTGAAACTTGGTTATTGTTGAGGAGGGAACAGTAGAGTCAATTTCGTTGTCTAAATGCAAATATAGAAATGAAACGGTACAGTGCATTTATCGCCATCTTGTTTAGTGGTTTGCGTACCAGATTATAATGAAAGCAGCTGTGGGTTCCAATCCCGCCAATGGCGACTGTAACATTGACACCAAGTCATTTCCATTGGAGACAGATTTTTCTGTTCGGTTTGGTTGGTGGGAGGGTTAAGTCCGCCTAGCTAGCTACCAGCAGTACCAGCATCTTACCTAAGTCTTACCATAACAACAATGCTTACAGCATGTTGTGTTTGAGGATTTCAGGTGAAGTTCGCTTCCACCTTCGGCCTGATCACCACTTTCCATCAAAATAATGAGTTTGTAGACCAAGAGCTTGCTCGTTGTGGATAAAAAAAAAATGCATAAACTTAACTTTCCTTACAAAAAATGATAAAGTAATGTTTTAAACTTAATATTTGGTCACTCAGTTTTGAACAAAATGTTCGCAATAAATAGTTTAAAAATATTGCATTTTTTTTTTTTAGTTTACTTACGTTTAACGATCTTGACATCGCTTCAACTTGTCATTGGAGCAAACTTTAAAATTAGTAATTGTTTCAATATTATAAAATAATCTTTGTGCTAAATTATTTTAGGCTATCCCCATAGCCTTTGTGAATCAAATCAGCTCCCTTATGTTTATGAAATCACAAAATCCTAAGTTAAATCGGCCCTCTGAGTTGGGCCAGAGTTGTAAACATAAGCGGCACTGTTATTGTTATTTCGGAGATAAGATGGGTAAAATGGCACAGTTCGCTTATTATTGCCATTCGGAGTTATTGTTTATTGAACCTGACCCTCGGACGAGGCCTCCCTTGAACGAGGTTATACGAATAAAGCAAACTAAATTAGGTATACGGCCGAGGATGTTACTCATAATTTATTTGTGTCATCCTATTTTATAGGTGTTTCGTACTAAAATAGATTTTTTATTAGTAGTTAAAACAGTTAACAAAATTTATCCAACGCCGCAAAATTCATTTATAGGAAACAAAATTATTTTTCCCTCTCCTTCAATCTTCCACGTTCCCCTACCCTCTTTCTTTCCTTTAACTTCTTTAATTATGTATTTATTTCTGACGTACCTATTCTTAGTCTTAATCTGGGGGCACGGCAGTGCCCCCACCAAGTCGAGCAAAAAAGCGGCACGGCCGTACCATCCTTTTCTCGAAGCAATTCAGGCCATTTTCGACCGCCTGTAACTTCGTTGTGGATAAAACTAGAAGGCTGAATTTTCATTAGCTATGCAGGCATTGTAAAGACACGGTATATTTAAAATTTCATTCAATTTGAACCAGTAGTTTAAGAATTATAACGGGTCAAAGTTACTTAATTTTGTCACTCACTGACTCACTGACTCACTGACTCACCGATCATCAAAACTCTAAGGCACTTCTAGCAGACCTAGAAGCTTCAAATTTGGAATATAAGTAGTGTTTGGTGTATGAATCAAGGAAAAACTAAAATATTTGGGGGCACGGTAGCGCAACCGCCAAGTCGAGTAAAATTTTTCAATTTCGGTCCAGTTTTCTAGATACATAACTGCTGTCTACAAAATACAAAAAGAAATGAGATCCCATCAAAAACAATACTTGTCAAAAAAACCAAGTCTCGCAACTCAGTTGTTCTACGGTAAAAAGTTGTGAGATCCATGTAATACCAAGTCCAGGCCAGGAAATCTTTAACGTTTTACATAAATATATTGACTTGGCCATCGCATGAAAACACGTGTAAATTAAATTATTTAGTGCGATGGCCAAGTCAATAATTTATGTAAAACGTTAAAGATTTCCTGGCCTGGACTTGGTATTACATGGATCTCACAACTTTTTACCGTAGAACAACTGAGTTGCGAGACTTGGTTTTTTTGACAAGTATTGTTTTTGATGGGATTTTAATAGGATATGAAACAACACAATTTGTTTTTATTTCTCAATTCAATTATTTGTATCAAACTGGCAACCCTTTCAATCTGAAGTTGCTCCAGTGACAAAGCAGTGTGAAGTTAGTCGCGATTGCGGACGCGAGTCGAGTTTTGAAACGCTCGTGCGCAACAAAACGGTTTATTTATTTCGGCAACCACCTGAACCTAATATTTTTTTCCAAAATCTAGTGAATTCAGTGAGTGAGGGATTTTTGGTGTTCTTCATCAATACGTCAAAAGCCAAAAGTACTTCGTACTCGGAGATAAAGTACGCCCGATCCGGTGAAGCACGCGGCAGGCAGGAGAAGAGGTTTGTTCGCCGTTTATTTTTTTATTTAGTACAAGCCTTAATTCTTTAATTGTAAGACTTACTTTCTTAAGTGAGTTTTAGAAGAAGAAAAAAGTCTAGAGGTCTATTTCGTTGTTAAACATTTCTAAACGTTCTTTTTCGCCTAAATTTTGAATATCTTAATTGAAATTTCATGGACGATTTGGATAAGTATTGATTTTAGCAATCCGTCGTTAAGTAGGGGTAAATATTGGGTTGATGATTTTGTCACTGTGTAGGATCAAGAAAGACAATGGTCCTTAAAAATGCCTGTAACTGCGAGCAATTTTCAACCCATTCGTAACTTCTAAAGTTGTACGGAACCCTAAAGCAACCTTTTTAAGACGTCAACAATACTTTTGCCGGGATCACATCTGTCAAGTGCAATGAAAAGGTACACAAAATGTTTTCGCCTTTACCTCAGAAGCAGGCCTGATGACAACAATTATGTATTCCGGTCGAATAAGGTCTTTTGTCCGGTGGAAAATATTTTTTGGTCTCGCTGTTTGTTACTTATTAAAGTGAGAACTGAAACAAGTAACTAAGCCAAGTTCATAACATCAAATATGATGAATTATTATATAGATGAATAGGCTTATTAATGTTGAATTGTATAAATGTCTAGCGATATGTCACCATGATCATCATTTCAGCAAAAGTCGTTTACTGCTGAACATAGACCTCAAGGTTTTAAGCACTTTTTAGTCATAATACAGTATAGGTAGTTTCATTTCCATAAATTACTGTATGATACTTTAAAAATATGGATAGGTAGCAGCTGAACTGGATACGTTACTTATTATTAGCTTCTGCCTGCGACTTCTTACGCGTGGAATAGTTACTTTGGGCTAGCGATGATTATAGCCAGAGCCTTTCCGAATATAATTCATAGCCGAATCGATTTTTTTTCGAAACCGACCAGCAGCAGCCTGATATTAGCGACAAACAAATTCTTCAGCTATATTATTGGTGCGAATTGCGAAGAAAATAAGTTAATGTTCTGTCAATTTTACCTAAAATAAGATTGGACAAAAACCCCCTGTCGATCTCGGGGCAAATGAGCCCCGAAAAGTCCAATAAATCTTTGTCCCCCGATAAAAGTTGCGAGCAGTTAATGCTCACTTAGCATAATTATTTTAATTGCTAAGATACTGCCTTCGGCTGACTGCTTGCGTCCTAAGCGGCTGTTAATTAGGAATCAGTACTTTAATTTATTACCCCTGTAATGCTTGTAGCAGTGTACATTGCGATGCTGAGAAGGTAATTTTGGAGACATTTAGGGCCCTTTTCCAGGGAAATCCGGTTTTGCGGGATCCAGTAATGCAGGATGCTGCCAAACTGGACTGTCGTGTGTACACATAAGGGCGAGTCTGAATTTTAAACTACAAAATCGAACGGACTGGTTTTTTGCGCTACTGCAAACGTGTGAATGTTAGTAATATTAAAACATGTACGATTATTGTTACGACACCGTGTTAAAAATCCTTTAGAGAATATAGGTAGGTAATTATGTCAAATTCATAATAAGAAAAATAGAACAATAAACTCAGTGTCACAAAAAAATCGTTATAATCACTCACAAGTATACCTACTAGGTACAAAATTGCAAAAATACCTGTAACACCCATGTGACAAGCAAAAAAAAATTAAGCATTATAACACGAACAAGCAAAATCAGTTTGAATAAGCTCAACAAATAACTCGGAAATCTCGCAAAAAGATACAGAAGTTATTTATCATTCGCCTCGCTCGGAGTGTGACAGGCCCTAAAGAATGTCCCCTAAATTAAAGACAATACTGTAATACACTATTTCTTAAAGACAGGGTGCGAACGACGTGCACCGCATATTGTGTCAGAGTATTAAGGGGAATGACTGTTTATGGACTTATTTACGAGTATAATCTGGGTGTTTTATAAGAATATTGGTAATTTACAAAAAAAGTAAGTATTTTTATGTATGTCGATAATTTTTTTTTTTTAATCTTTGGACAATTTCACACAGCGCTTTATTATCTGTTTTCTGGTTCGAAAACTTTGCTGAGTTTGTTACTATTATTACCTAGAGGGTGCAGTTGAAAAATGTCCAAGAATATTTATTTAGTACATGCAATACATAAAATGAATCATCTATACATATAAAAGCGAAAGGTCACTGATACTTATCTAATCACGAAATCTCAGAAACTACAAGTTCTAGGAGTCTCAAATTTTGCATGGGGGTTCCTTTTATAATGTAGGTGCTCAGCAAGGACGGATTTTACGAAACTCCACTCCTAGGGGGTAAAACGGGATCCACGCGTACGAAGTCGCGGGCGGCCGCAAGTTATGGAATATTTCCAAAATAACTTTTCTTAAAGTAACCATAGGCATAACATGCGTCACAACTTCGGTCAATGTGCCTTATTTAAAAATCTAAAAATACAATTCGGTTTTGGGAATATTTACACAGAGTTTTGGAGTTAAAAGCGGAAATTTTCATTTGAGTTGGTTGTTTCTTGGAATTCCTGTAGCTCATATTTGATTCGAGTCAGTAAGCTGAAAAGATCATTACGGGTATTTCATATTATTATTTACTTACGACTTGTTCCCTAAAATATATCGATACTAGGTTTTGCCATCGGCTTCATCCGCTACATCGAACTGTCATAGAAAGTCTTTATCCCGCGTGTGTCATCTTCTAAAATAAAAAAATATAGGGTTCACAAAGTGAACCGACGATATCATAAAGGTAGCAGGAAGGCGCTGGACGCAGGCCGCTACCAACCGGGCAACATGGAAAGCATTGGCCTATGTCAGAGTAAATACAAATGAGTAGGTCATCTTCATAGAAACGCCCGAGCGCGGTTTGTATGTGAGCGCACCAATAGGTGCGCTGAATTTTGTCAGTGTGTGCGTGCGCGCCGCATACGTATTGGCGCGCGCTCACATACAAACCGCGCTTGGTGCGTTTCTACTTACTCTGCCTTTGTTCTGCAGTGGACGTCCTATGGCTGAGATGATGATGATGATGATAGGGATAAAAGCTCTTGAAAGGTTTTTCCTGGTTCAAACCATCTCTATACCATGTAATTTTAATTTCTTCAGTGTTTTATGCCTGAAAGGGAACTAAAAACACATCTTAGATGATGATAGATCTTCCATCTTTCCTCACAAACTTACACATTATATTAATATTAGGTTAGGACAGTATTTAATGCTCTCTCAATTGTTTTCTTAAACAATTATAAAATCGGATTTTTTTATGCTTAAAAAGTCAGGTATTTGACCGCAATCGCACCTGGTGTTAAGTGAGATGCAGTCTAGGATGGTACATATCTGCTCTGTAAGTGCCTATTCACTCTCGCCTTATTTGAATATTATTGTTTTTGTGTTCCCTAATGAACTAGCTCACGTATTCCCGTGGCTCAAACTAGTTGTGTGCTTAGGATCAGCCACACATGTTATATGTATAACTATATAATATAATGTTACATAACTTTGGACAGTTGTAGGTCAAGACAACATTGTTCAGAATCAAATTGCTTATGAGATTGGGTTTACAATGCTGTTCGTAACTATGAATAGACCAGTACCTAATATTGTGGATTGTATTGTTTTACGAGATGAGGCTGTATTGTGAACCATTGTTAGGTACAAAGGTTCATGGTGTCACCAAAATATAGGGTGTAGATAGGAGAACACTAGGATTTAATATAATAATGGTGAAAGGAGCCATTTTGCAATAAATGCATATTCTGATGTACTGGTATGTATGGGCTTGTTATTGGTTGGTTTTAAGAAGTTAAAGTAGGTCTACACCCATTAGAATAAAATAATATTCTTGGAAATATTGAGTTAAAAAACACAAATAACGATAACAGATGGTGAATATTTCACACCTAATGTTTAAAAAATAGTTTAAAGGCAATTTCTGGTAGTCGTACATAAAAAGAAAAAAAAAACAAAATAATAAGCCCATAGTTAGATTGATAGATAAATTGACAGCATACAGATTTTGAAAGTAAGTACCTACCTACATATTGTAAAAATCTTTTTGTGTTGGAAAGTCAATTTATCTGGGAAAAAATATTATAACATCACGCTACAACCAATAGGAGCGGAGCATCAATGAAAAATGTTGCAAAACGGAAAAAAAAAACGCAATCTCATTTCACGCGTGTGAAGTCGCGGGCGCAGCTAGTGATATAATAAACACACATTCAAGTTTGACAGCTCAAATATTTTGTCTCCCCCTTAACTATGGCTATTTAAAAGAAAAGCGAGGCGCAACTATTAGTCGCGCCCCATTATTGGCGACAGATGGCGCTAACATTAGGAGAGTTACGCACCGTTGAAATTTGAATTTTTGATATTAACTAAGATTTACAACGTGATTTATAGTTCAGTAATTTTGTTACTTTATTTTTTATTCATAAGATTAATGCTCATTACCTATACCTACTCTTGAATAAAAATACTGACTAAAAATAACAGACATATACAGGGTGTTAGGTAAATGGGTATATGAGCCGACACTAGCCCATGTTAACATGAGCATATAAATGGTATGGTGAGGTCAGAAATTTGATATCTCCATTTTAATTATTTTAATTTTCATACAAATCGGATTTTATAAAATATATTTTGTATGAAAATTAAAAAAATAAAAATTATGATATTAACCTTTAACCGACGACGTGATTTTTTTGTCACGTCGTCTGCGACGTGCGGTCTGTGGGACCGCTATACTGTTTATTCAAAAAATAATCATTTTTTGTATAAAAGTATACTGGTTTTATACTTTTTGAGAACATTATAGTATTACAAATAAACATACTAATAATTTGTGAGGAAATAATGTATATTTTTTATTTAAATATGGCTAAAACTTTTTTGACCCTTAATTTCATTGAAATTACACTAGAGCTCAATAATACCTTTAAATCTTGTAAATTTTAACCAAATCAAGAAAAACTATACTTCTTCCTAAATATAGTGAACATAACGAATAAAATAAAAATAAATGACACGTACATTATATGCACAAAAAAAATTTTGACGTAGGGTAAACATTAGGCACAATCTGGACATATTTTTTTACCACATGCCAAGCATTTTCGGTATGCATAAGTAACACCTGTAAGATAATTTCGTTTGCAATCTAGGTGGACTAAAATGTACGTCTTTTTTGCAATGACATCAGGCTGATTTGGCATGTCAGAGCCAATAATCATGTCACTGTTTGCTTTACCACCCGTTCCGCGGTATTTTTTTACAGACTACCATCTTTTACATAATATTATGTCCTATTATCAATATATCATTAAGAAATGTCTTTCTCTAGGTTGTGATGGCCCAAGGTCCATCATTTTTACAAAAAATCAGTCGTCTAAAACAAAAACGCAAGTTTTAGTATGGTACAATAATGTTACGTAGTCTGCGACGTGCGGTCCCACAGACCGCTATTGAACTTTGAATCCAATTATCTTATTAAAACTGCCCTCATCGATGTAACCACTACCTGTAATGGCGTATGGGTAACTAAACTCGAAGGTACTGAGACTCTCGGGACACGGGAGTAAGTAGAACATTGCAATCCAGAAATTTCAAAAACCGGAGCGGTCTGTGGGACCGCACGTCGTCGGTTAAAGGTTAAATTTCTGACTTCACCATACTATTTATATGCCCATGTTAACATGGGCTAGTGTCGGCTCATATACCCATTTACCTAACATCCTGTATATATTATGAGAAGTACTCAACTAAACTAAACAAATTAATTTGTGCAATAATGCTGTAAAGTTTCACCCAAATCTGTTCAGCTTTCCGTGCATGAAAGAGTAACAAACATCGACTCAAAAACTTTCACATTTCTCATATTAGTTCCTCCCTACTAAAGTAATTTAAGTTTGAACTTTAATATGAAGAAAATAAGTAAAAATCTTGATCGTGTAATATCAATTAGCTACCGCTCCAATTAATTTCAATAAACTAGCAGGACGGTGGAAGTCGCTCATTAAGAAGAGATGAGTCCGTTAATATACTGAAGGATGCTTCAAACTAGGGATGTTATGGATATCCGTAACCGTAACCGGAACTATCGGATATCCGAAATAAAAAAATATCCGTAATCGTAACCGAAACCGATTCAAAAGTTTCGGATAATAGCGGAGTCTAAATCTTAATTTTTTAATATTTGTTACTTGTCTGGCATCCCATGGTGGCACCATTCTGATATACCCGCCTGTTTAACTTTATCATAGGTACCGTCATAGTACCTACTAGGGTGGCTATGTGGGTCGCGCAGCATCTTGCTATTTGAATTTTACCTTTTTAAAATTTTAATATCCATAACCGAAATTATCCGAAACTTTCGGATAATCCGCAATGACTTGCTATCCCTAACCGTAACCGAAACCGGTTTAATATTATTCTAATATCCGTAACAGTATCCATAACCGAAACTTCATATCCATAACATCCCTGCTTCAAACATCTGCCGAGGGTGTAATTAGGTCCCTTCTGCGACTAGTCTTCGCTGGCGGCGCCGCTCGTGTGGGTTTCAATTTGTTAAAGTACTTGGGTATTGCGTGAATGAGATAATAAAATACTATACAGGATGTCCCAAAATTAGGTGTCACTCTGACGACACCAGAGGATGTGAGCCTTAAATGCATCGAACAAGTACACCGGAGGATATGATGAGCCTAAGACGCATCGAACAAGTCTATTATGTCTATAAGAATACTAAAACTGGTAATTACAATTATTCTATGGACTGAAACTATTCTATGAACATTATTAACTGAAATTGGTCTTATCACAAAACTCCTGCAACTATTCTAAGGACAATAAATTAGGCTTGTTCGATCGATGCGTGTTCACTAAGCTACCTCTGATGTCAGTGTGACGTGCTATATTTAACACACCCTGTATGTGACTACTACTTATTGTTCTAAGGTTCAGAGGAGTTCCTAATTAAATTCTTTCATCAGTTAAAACGCCTTCTTGGTGGTTAGAAAGTTAAAGCAAAAAAATTGGAGTCTCGACTTTTCCTACTTTTGTCCATAAAAAAACCTGCCTAACTTACTTGCAACCAAAATGTAAATGTGTCAGGTACCTATAACAAAGTGAAATAACTTACAATTTTGTTTCATTTCCTACATTGTTGGATATTCAAGATACCAGTACACTTGTCATTTTACTTCGAAGCAAATTGTATTCCTTACATTGTCAGAATAAAAGTACTTACACTAAGATATTTCCACGGCAACGAACAGCTTAAGTCTTCAATGAGAATACATTATTGTATTGTGTTTTCGATACGCACTCTGAAAGTGTAACATTAGAATAACCTAGATAGAGAAAAAGAAATCAAGAAAATTCTGACGACATTACATAAGCAGGTATTTCTTTTATCTACATATAGAAACAGTCAATTTGCGTGTTTCCGTGGGCTAAGTTTACCCTTTTGTTGATAGGTAGAGATACTTCCCCATAAATAAAAATATTTGCAAAAGAATGTCCTTTTTTGGAGCTACACACAAAACAGTAAAAATAATAATTTTCTTCTAAAATTAAAAGAATGGAGAGGAAGTAAAATGACACGAGTAT
Source organism: Ostrinia nubilalis (assembly GCF_963855985.1). Taxonomy (NCBI): domain Eukaryota; kingdom Metazoa; phylum Arthropoda; class Insecta; order Lepidoptera; family Crambidae; genus Ostrinia; species Ostrinia nubilalis. Next base: position 3,337,033 of record NC_087101.1, read on the forward strand.
TCAGCATCATCATCGTCTCAGCCATAGGACGTCCACTGCTGAACATAGGCCTCCCCCAATGCTTTCCATGTTGAACGGTTGGTAGCGGCCTGCGTGTAGCGCCTTCCTTCGCGTACCGGAAAACGCAGCGTAGGACGTCCACCCACAAGGTGGACCGACGACATACGAGTATTAATATAATTAATATGATATGAAAAATACAATATTATTTACTACGTAAAAGATACTTTATTGTTACGTTGATAATGGTAACATCACTTTTTCAGCGATAAATTAAGATAGAAGCTTTGTAGGTAAATTACATTAATGCGTACTCAAACTATACACAGTAACCTAATCTTTACTATGTCTAAATCCCAAGTGTCATAATATACAACATCGTAATTTGTAGCTACAAAGTGATCGCGGTGGCTCACGGAACTAACTCAATTCGGAGTCAGGTAGCAGTAATTTAACTTGCGGTTTAACTGATAACAATCCAGCTCCAGTGTACGCAAGATGTAACATCAGACAGAAGTTGGGGACGTGATCCAGTGACGGATTGTAACACGGATTATAGTGTAATTGCGGTAGGGACGAGATGACGATTAACATCTGCGTACGTGAGGCACTTCGGATGGCACTTCAAGGTTCACTGGTATCTTATGGGGCTGTAACAGGGGGTTACCTCTGCCATATCGAATAACGAATGATTGAAAATAAAAATATCGAACACGTTTCATCGAACGTTCAAAATATCGAATTTACAAATAATCGAAATATCAAAATATCGAATGATTAAAATATGGAAAGTCGATCTTATGATCTTCAGTTGGAATCGCCAATCGCTCGTCCCTAAACATAATTACTTACTACAAAGCAGAAAATATACGTCTACAGGCACATACATACATATATTGTCGTCTATTTACAATGCATGTGTAGGTACGCGTAAACAAAGCATGGTTTATTAAACTTTGTTTCTGAAAATATAACGAAGGCGCTTTTCACTAGAATACGAGTATGTCACATAACTCGTAGACTAACAGTTAGTTAGACTTTACATCGTCAGATAAAAGTGGAAACCATCTAATACCATAAACCCACGGGCTGGGGGGCAGTTCGGGCATTACAGACGCTTTTAACTCCATGAGGTTGAGAAGAACGCAGCGTGAGACGTCCGCCCACAAGGTGGACCGACAACATCATAAAGGTAGCAGGAAAGCGCTGGACGCAGGCCGCTACCAACCGATCAACATGGAAATAATTGGGGGAGGCGTATGTTCAGCAGTGGACGTCCTATGGCTGAAATGATGATGATGTTGAGAACTTGAGACATTGAAAATGTAGAGCAGAATAGTGCTCTAGTGACGAGCATGGGCCGGGCAGTCCCACCACTAGCTTTTGCCCGCGGCTTCACCCGCGTGAAATTTCGTTTGTCACACATAGTCCTAAATTATAGCCTATAAGTTATTCTGGGTTATAAACAATAATACTGTAAAGTTTCATCAAAATTCGTTCATTAGTTTTTGCGTGAAAGAGTAACAAACATCCAGACATCCAAACATCCAAACTTTTGCATTTACCTATAATATTATAGTAGGCCTAGTGACCCGCTGTATCTTCGCACGGGATTGTATTATACATAATATTTAACTTCGTCTTGAGCCTATCAATTGCTGAAAACTTGTGTAACTGAATACTTTGCGTAATTTAAAAGATACAGACAACGTAAGCGACATTGTTTTAATACTACATATTATTAATGACCATTTTATTTTCCATATTTCATCACTTAGGCGAGATTATGGTCAAACACGACTCTACTCATTATTGGAAAAATAATTGACAGTTCATGTCCAGGTATGTTTTTAATGGAAAATAACCATTTAAATGGAATTAAAGTGAGTGGTAACTTTAACATCTTGACACATTATAAAACACATTTTGTGTTACGCAGAGACAAAAATACGAGCATTACAAAATAAGCCAATTCCGTCCTGACCCGTAATAAAAGATATCGACTGATAAAAATAGCTTTTACTTAGGAATATCCGTACGATAATGAGCAACGCTTGTTAACTGCGAGCGGTGATGCGTGAAATTGTCTATGGCGGATATTTTCTTGTTAGCTCGTCGGTGCGTGACGAACGAACCCCCTCGTCAATCTTTGTCTTCTACCATGAAGGCTCTACCAAGTTCACAACGTCGTTCGTTCGTTTCAGCCGAATGACGTCCACTGCTGAACGAAGACCTCCCCCAAGGATTTCCACAATGACCGGTCCTGCGCTGCCCGCATCCAGGTACTTCCCGTGGCCTTCAGATAGATAGATAGATAGATAAATGGTTTATTTGTAAAACACATTTACACACAAGAAGCAAAAAGTAAGATTAATAAACACAGGAGTAGCAGGAAAGATATAGTACATTACAAAGAGTAAGAAAGAAAATCCTGCGCCCTAAGGTATAAGTGTGCCGCAGCGATGCAAAAAAGCAGAGAGCTCAGTGTAGACACTGCTCTAAAATGAACAGAACACTGATTTTCAGTTCTTGCTTGAAAAAAAAAAGAAGGAAGACTTTATATCTACAATAATTTTACATGGCTGAAATGATGCTGACGATGAATATAATATTTTTACATAAATAACAAATACAAAATAATGAGGCATTCAGTGTGTAGGTGTATGATATTGAATGATATACCCACATTTATGTTTATGATTAATAAACATTAATAAAATAATGAAAACATATCCACTCAAGCCACCACTGACCACAGGCTATCTCCGCCTCCCAGGCAGATTGTCGATCCACCTAGTGGCAGGACTGCCCGGCCCACGTTCGTTTAGGCGGTGCCAAAGGACGCACAATAGCCACCGGTGGCTATAGCAGCCGTATGCGTGGAGCCTTACAGGAAAAATCCCCCATAAATACTAAACCAATTTGATGCGTCACTGCGCGCAGTTAACAAGGCGTCTCTCATTTAATGTTCAGTAAATCGCTTCTTAGAGCTATATTCCGGTGTTGAGCGGTTCAGATAATATTTAAGGTCTTATTCTTATTTATTAACAGGTCTGTTGGATTTACATGTAACATTAACAAATTCAGAATGCACTAACTAATTTCCACTTAACCAACTCCGACAGACACCTGCCATGAACCAGGTTAGTGTGCGGTTACCTAAAGTTTGGAATCAATTGCAAGTTCAGTGTTACCAGCATTCATTACAATGTCATTATGTACTTGCATGCGATTTACTAACTTACCTTTCATTAGTATAAGATTTAGTAACTAACTAGTGAAACCGGTAGGGTTTACTTATGTTTGAAATCTTTATTTACCAATTTGACAGATTAGGCCTCCTAGGTGAACCGACGATCTGATGAAGGTCGCGGGACGTACTTGGAAGCGGGCAGTGCAGAATTAGTCGTTGTGGAAATCCTTGGAGAGGCCTTTGTCCAGAAGTGGACGTCATTTGGCTGAAACGAACAAACCATCTGCTAAAAGTGAGCCTAGTAAATATATTAAGGTATTAGTAATTTTGATGCGAGCGGCGCAGGACCGGTCTTTATGGAAATCCTTGGGGAAGGCCTTTGTCCAGCAGTGGACGTCTTTCGGCTGAAACGAACGAACAAACGAATTAGTAATTTTAAAACGTCAAAAAAAACATTTTTTTAATCTGGCAATACTCGCAACGCTCACCAGAGGTCGTTATCGGGTACGTTGGAACACATTAATTTCACTCGGTAAAGTACCGGGACAGAATTAAATGTTTTATTCATGAAACTTAATTTTTACAAACACAATAAAATATCTATAGTGATTTATGGGTGAGGAGTTTTATCGTGGGATTAAATTAATGTGATCTTTAAATGGGGGATATTGAATAGCAGGCGGATTTAAATTTAGAACCCCTTTTAAATCTTGACGCTTTTTGAAATTGAATTTTTATACGCTATTCGAATTTTGTAGCGTCAAAAACATTGTTAACGGCCAGTTTCACCGATTCTGAATCTCTATTCCATAGGCCACATACATCGCGAGAATATTCAGGGGGCATCGGAGTGGAGTCTTTGCAACTATAAAAAAAAGCATCGAAGTATACCTACGCGAATACTTGGCTACATACATTGTCATCGCGATTGCGCGAATCTAAGGAGAATATCATACATTAAACAAAAAGCTATATTTACTGATAATATAAAGGGGCTACAATAAGTGCTTAAAATACTCGATACATAAATAATAATAATTGTTAATATTATTCATCTGATGAAAAATACCAATTTTATAGCTATAATAATTTTTCTTTGTTGTGTCACCGCAACATAATCTTTTAAATTGGATTGTCACCCAGATTAAAAGCCTATAATAATTTCATCATTATCTCCACTAAGACGAGCGTAGTTCTAATAATCTTATATTAAGGCGTCTCTTTGGTTCAAGACAAAATTTTCGCGGCGGCGGCTTATCCGTCAAAGTACTTGTAAGTATTCTCATTAATGCCCTCACTGCGCTGGGAGTGGGATTAAACAGTGATTAGAGCCAACGCACACGATGCGTTGCGTCTGTGCGACGTTGGAGTGGTGTCGCTGCGTCGTCTTAGGTGCGTTGTTCACTGGTAAGTCAAGGTGACAAAGGTTTTTTTAGAAAGAAATTAAATGGGGAAAAAACAAACAAACAACGCCTCCTAGACGCCGCGACGTAGCCTTAATTCACAAGGTAAAGTTGCTGGCATAGCCCGACGGATTAGCAAGCTGAAGTATCAATTGACAGGGCACATAGTACGCAGGTCTGACGGCCGATGGGGCAGCCGGTTCTGGAGTGGAGGCCACGTACTGGACAGCACAGCGTAGGATGTCCACTCACAAGGTGGACCGATGCGACGACGACCTCATAAGGTAGCAGGAAGGCCCTGGATGCAGGCCGCTACCAGTGCAGTGGAAGTTTTATGGCTGAAATTATGATGTTAATGACGCGCCTAAAATATAACTTTTTATCTATGGCGGACACACGACAGTGCGGGTGCGGCCGTCGCGCTGAGCGATATTGTGAAATCTTTGCGGTGCGACGCCGCAACGCATCGTGTGCTTTGGCTCTTACTTTAGACTTAAGTGACTAGTGAAAAAATCCTGGCAACTTTTTGAGCCTACTTTTTTAATGTTTGCGTCTAATGGGCAAGTTTAAAAAGAAGATTATTCAATTAATGGGATCGTTTTTACGCGATGTTGGTTTTTTAACGGTTATTAAAGAAAATTATTTTTGGAAACTAAAACGAACTTAATGAGTTTGATTTTGCTGTAAGTAAATAAGCATTGTGATGATAAATGATTGAATTATCCTATATAAATACGTTTATGTTATAAATGCGTTTGTGTTACTCTTTCACTCAAACGAATCACTAAATGGATTTTTATGAAATATTATAAATTATCTTTACTAAAGATATTAATGTTTATTTATTAGAATAACATTGATAGGCTTTAATTTATAACTATCTGTGAAAAAATGAAATTCAAGCAGCCGAAGGCACAGACAAAAGTAAGTGTATTATAAGACATTGATTGATGAAACAATAACAGTTAGGATTACACTCACATAAATAATCTGTGACATTAATTAAACATAAAACGACAAATTCATTTTTATCGTATACCCGAATCACGCATTGACATACATTCGCGCTACATTAATTGTTATCAAGTGGGTAACACAAACAAAACCAAAGTCACATTATTAAACCGCAACCATTTAAATATCCAGACTTTAATAACGTATGAAATGCGATCGTAATAAATGTATATTGGATACAACAGACAGTGCTGCCCTCTGACGGGCCTAAATCGAAATGCCTCACCCTAAAGCTCATATTAATAATTCAGGATTTGGACACCGTTGTCCAAACTGTACAACGATGTGCTAATATAGTGTGATAGTTTGGTTTGGAGTCGATACTACTTTCATACACAATAACTTATACATAATTATTGGCGTGGAACGTCCACCTACAAGATGGACCGACGACATCGTAAAGGTAGCGGGGAAGCGCTGGACGCACGCCGCTACCAATCGATCAACATGGAAAGCATTGGGGGAGGCCTATGTTCAGCAGTGGACGTCCTATGGCTGAAATTATGACGATGATGAATTATTGGCCATGGATATAGTGGAGCGTGCTATGGAGAGGGCATGCTTGGTGTTTCTTTACGAGATCGAATCAGAAATGAGGAGATCCGTAAACGGACTAAAGTCCCTGACATAGCCCGACGGATTAGTAAGCTGAAGGGGAAATGGGCAGGGCACATAGTACGCAGAACTGACGGCCGATGGGGCAGCAAGGTTCTGGAGTGGAGGCCACGTACCGGAAAACGCAGAGTGGGACGACATCAGGCAGCAAGAAGGCGCTTGACGCAGGTCACTACCAACCGGGCAACATGGAAAGCATTGGGGGAGGCCTATGTTCAGCAGTGGACGTCCTGTGGCTGAGATGATGATGATGATGATCGGCTGACTAAAAGTCGTCTGCGACGGTAAAAAATAGTATAGATCAATATCTATCGAAAAGTACAACGCCACATCCATTTGATATTTTCCATGATTCTTGGTGGTATTTAGCATCTGACCTCATGCCGCCTCCATTGTTGCCGTTACAACAAACAGTGACCCTGTAAGTGAATAGATAATATGTTGGTACGCTGTATACTGTGTAAATACGGCCTAAGAACTTCATTTATTCAACAGAATATTGATTAGGGCGGTTCTACACAAACGCAAAGATTATCCCAGGCAATAGAAAACGTATTGAAAGGACATACATAGTAGTTAGATGAATAGGTAATTGAAGTCTTTAATACTCTAATAAATAAATCATAAACACAGGATGTAAAATACGATAACATGAAAAAATTCTGCACTTTTTATTGCATTTTCTAAACAAGCCGCTTAAATACATTTTTTATTTGATATAAGTATAACATAGGACTCAAGACTTGGTTCCTGGTAATCCTGGTCGAAATAATCTCGCCATAAAAATTATGAAATGCTTGAAAAAGTCATATAATTTCCAAGCTGATATTTTCAATGATTTACACCCTTATTTGTTAACAAATACGGCAAAAAAACTGTATTATAAATTAAGTTTTTCATTTGGAATTAAACTGCGGATTATCCCGGAATCCGTCGCAATATTCACAACTACCTACAAAAGCAAGCCGCAATAATTCAGTCGCAGAAACTTTAAAAACACTATAAATATGGAACGACATTATTAAAGCTATAAAGTTTACGTGTAAAACAGCAACTAGCGCTGTTTGGATTTGTGTTTAGTGGTGTGCGTAATTCTATCGATACATTTTATCGTGTCATATGCCAATTGGGATGATGACTGGGTAATTTTTTATTTAGTCCGTCAGACAGATAATAAAAACATTTTGGACACATATTTTTTAATCTTTTTCATAATCGAATAATTACAGAATTATATTTAGTTGAGATGTCGCGTGACGTCACTTTGGAGTAAAAAATCTACTCAAGCGTGACGTAACGCGCCATTTCAACTCGATGTAGCACTGTTATTATTTAATTATGAAAGAAAATAAAAAATGTGAGTCTAATATTTTCTAATTATCTGTTTGACGGACAAATACCTAATTGAAATTTTGTCATCTAGCCTATTATAGTTGGTACTGGCCGATAAGGCGAGTGATGATGATAAAAGTGATCTACATAGACGATACATTAAAGGTCGGGCAAACCAACGCGTGCATTCCGCGTGCGCGATGGCGATCAATAGAAATCAGTAGGATCACCATCGCTATACTGATTTCTACAAGCGCGCTGGTTTGGCCAAACCTTAATGGGATTGGAGAGGTTACTCCGAAAATCTTTTCCGAAGTTTCGATGTTGCCATCCCTCTCGCGGAAAGCTTGAGCGACGGTGACAGATAGAGCCGAAACCACGTAAATAGCGTTTCGGAGTAACCTGGTGGATTCGATTTGATTGAATATTTTTATGATTAAAATAATGTTATCAATAGACAGCGAAAGGGTGTAACAATAATCTTTTTGGAATGACAAAGTGTATTATTATCGTTTATATGTGAAAATTTATTATTTGATATCAAGAGGTACTTGAGGCCCAATTATTTATTACAAGCTTTTATTAAATACTAGCTTTTGCCCGCGGCTTCACCCGCGTGAAATTTTGTGTCACAGATCGGCATAAATTATAGCCTACCTATATGTTAATATGGATTACAAACAATAATACTGTAAAGTTTCAACAAAATCCGTTTAGTACTTTTTGCGTGAAAGAGTAACAAACATCCAGACATCCAAACTTTCACATTTATAACATTATTAGTAGGATTAGTTTTCTTGCGGTGTATAGTTTCTCAGTAGTTATAAAATTAATTTTGTTAATGTCACCCCGACTGAACATACTAAATTAAAAGTAAAAAGTTAAATTTTTATGCAATTTAACACGTATTTTTTGAGTTAATTATGATGAATATAATACCTATGAATAAAAATTAGATACCTAATTAATGATTTCTTGTTGACACAAGTTTTTCGTCATACAAATTGAGTAATGTAATTTATGGCTTATAATTTATATTTTATTCTTTTTAGAACTAAAAGCTTGTTTTTAAAAAGTTTTTTTTTCTTTTTTATATTTACCCTCGATAGAATTATCACAATCGAAACTGTTCCCATCATTGGTTTGATTTGTATTCTGACTTGAGCTACTATTCTTAGTAATTGATGAAAAGAATTCGCTTGCATGTTCCCAATGGCGACCCCATGACTCCCTCTTGGGGGGTTTAAAAGGAATTTAAATGCAACAATTAGTATTAACTTGAATCATAGTACTTTCTTGTAATTACTCGCATATAACAACTTATGGTTTAATTTATCGGATTTTCCTAGAGAAAACAACTTAAGTAGGTATATGAGACACTACGGTAGCCGCGATTCTTCGTTTTTTTTTTTGTAATACTGGTTGAGTAAACTTATACAAGTACTGATTCTGGTGTTATGAAAAATGTTTCAGCGTTAAGAGTCTCATCTCACACTAACATTTAAATAAAAAAACTTAAAATTCTGTTTTTTTGTCTCTGAATATCTGATTGTTTTACCCGTACTAGATAAAGCTCAAAGCACAACTATGTATTCCTTTATTTTCGTCCTATGACATCGAAACAAAGAGAACGGATGTATATTTTTAATCCTATAGTGGGAGCGAGCTTCCACACAAAGTAGTTTTTCCAATGATCCTCCCTAATCCTAAAAGTTGGGGGACGAAACCACAAAAACTTTGTCCCGAAATGGAAAACAGCTCTTTTAGTTTGAAAGTACTTTCTAAATAAATATGGCTTATTGTGCGAATTCTGTATACATTTTCTAATAAAGATTTGTTCGTTCGTTTTAGCAAAATGACGTCCACTATTGAACAAAGGCCTCCCCCAAGGATTTCCATAAAGACCGGTCCTGCGCTGCCCGCATCCAGGTTCTTCACCAGTTTGTAGGTCCACCTAGTGGGATCCTGCCCACGCTACGTCTTCGGCCCGTGGTCGCCACTCGCGAACTTCCGCCTGTTTTTGATGAAATTTAATGAGATAATATACCTATAGCTTGTTTTTAATGAGATACGAATAAATTTTTTTTATCCACAACGAGGAAGCTCTTGGCCTGTATCTCACCTGATGGTAAGTGATGATCAGGCCGAAGGTGGAAGCGAGCTTCACCTGGAATCCTCAACCACGGGGGAACTGCCTCTTGCCTCTAACTGCCGGAACACAAAAATGCTATTAACATTGATGTTATGGCGATAGAATTAGATAAGATGGTGGTAGCTAGCCTGGCGGACTTAGAACAAGCCCTACCACCAACCAAACCGAACAGAAAAATCTGCCCCCACTGGGAATCGAATCTCGTCTTACCACTACACCACAGAAGCGGTTAAATTTAATAGAATCAAGATTTTTTTATTTTTTTATTTGGTTCACCAACAATTATTTACACCAACAACACTATCATTACATCTTGACAAGAGTGGGTACCTACATGTTCGATGAAAATATTAACTTATTACAGGATGCATTAAAATTTAGCGTGAAGATAAATCATTAAGGCTGGCTGCACCATCTTACTTTAACTTTAACAAACGTCAAAAATCTGTGAAACTCCATACAAAAGACACCGGTAATCGTTATAGGTGGTGCAACTCAGCCTAAGATTATTAAAACAAAAAACTGCTGTAGTTCGACCAGTGACTAGATTATTTCGCATTTAATTTAATTTTTTTTGGAAAGAACAACGGTTTTCATAATTTATGTTTATACTTAAGTCATTTAAGAAAATAACTATTTATTTCAATGCCAGTTAACAATAAACCGACTAATTGTTAGTTAGCGTGATTGTTACCGTTGCTCTGTCAAAGCCGTGTCCATTCGTCATGTTACATGTACACACATTGTTTTAATTTGGTCGTATAACGGCATAATGCGAACTCTATGTTAATAAAACTAATCGACGTTTGTAAGTAAGCCTTTGATAGAAGTCATACACCCGTATTTACAAACGATGCTTGCTTAAGTGAAGCAGCAAATGAAACGCACAGCGTTGAATAGAGTTCTGTTGGTTCGTGTCGTGGGTCAGTCCTAAAAATTTCGCACCCCGTTGCAAAGTCAACATATTGTATTGTAAAGACTAAATCAATGAAAACCAAAGGATCAATAATTATCACTAATGTCATATAATAATATCAAATACAAGAGAACAGATATAAAAAAGTAATAAAACACGGAGAGTAGTTTGAAAAGACGCAATTTATTTGAAACAATACAATTTTAACACAATGTTTCCATAATTTATTTCAGGCTACTATTATTAGACGGAGAATTTTAATTGTTTAGTTACCATACCATACCTTCAGCAAACAATAATACATTTAGTTTGTTTACAAAAGAAATCTTAAAGTTACAGCCCTTGTGGTTCGTAAGCCTTTATACGAACCTGGAAAGTAACGGCCCCATCTTTTATGTAATGATTCTTGGGATCCAGCAACTGAGATGTCTCAATGAATTCTGGGTAGCCCCAATCATTAGTGTCATGGGTATATTCATGATTAAATACACGACTAAAAGGTTTATCCTCATCAGTGCGTAGTAGCTTAAATTCTACTTCTGCTTTACAAGACCATGTTTTGGAATCGCTATCCCAATTAGTATACGAATATATACTTAAAAATTTTTTAGAATCTTTAACCTTAAAATCGATATAAACTTTCCATTTTAAACTTGATACCGTGAATTTGTCGGACCACTTCTTTTCCACTTTTTCGATTACATTTTGAATATCCAATACAGGGAATTTAAATTGTATCTCAGAGGACCTTTCATATATATTTATATTCATCTTTGTTTTTCTGGGATCTTTTCGAAGTGAAAAACCCGCGGGCATTTTAGTCGATGATTTATCATATGCTATGTTAGCAAGGATTGCGCAAGCGTCCGAGTCAGAGAGAACGGTTGTGGCAGCTCGACCTTTGGCACTGGGGGCAAAAGATTGCCCTCAGCCGGCGCAAAAGCCGAAGCCGGCGCAGCGAGCCGGCACGACGGCGAGCCTCATGGAGGTAGACGCGGGGGCGTCTGCCTCCTAACATTGAGGCCCGAAGTGCGCGCGGAGTCCCCGCGCGCTTCGGAGAGAGTTGCCCTTCTAAGGGCGACAGTTTGAGTGAGGCTGCGGCCAAAGCGTGGGGGTACGCACGTGAACGACTTAACGGCGCCTTACGTGCTACTCCACTAAGCGCCACCCGAGGGACCCGTCAGGTTTTTAGTGGGTAGGCCCTGCCCTTCTGGCAGGGAGAGCCCCACATAACCCACCGGAACCCCCGGACCGGTGGGTATGCATTTCAATACATTTTCCTGACGCAAAAAAAAAAAAAAAAAAAAAAAAAAAAAAAAAAAGCTCGACCTTTGGCAAATTCAGTAGGAGTCAGAGAGAGAAAGCGAATTTTTTGTAAGACTTTACGAATATCGAGGGTTTCACTGTCCACATTGTTACACTTAGTGATGTGCTTGGCGTAGCGGTCAGCTGCGTTCAAGAGATCCAGCTCACTTTCAATATCTAGAGACTCCAGTGAGAAAACTGCCACAACCACATCAAGGCAAGTTTCTTCAAAGGTACTGTCAGCGAGCACGTCTTTAGCTTTAGCTTTTATCAGCTCTTCACATTTCTTCTTTAAATCTTCTTTATCACTTGATTGAAGAGCAAGACTGTAAGCTCGGAGAACATTCTTCGTCGTCAGGTTATCAGAAATGTACCCAGTGCACTTTTTTATCAACTCTGGAATTTCATAGACCTTTGCCGCTTCAGCCAAATCATAAGCTGTTTCAGAGTCAACTTCAACACGGTCGGTGTAGATGTACTTCAACATTAACTGGAAAATTTCGGGCTCAACATCAGTCAAGCTTACTTTAGGATTGTCAGTGTCTGCTGCTTTGAGCTTTTCTCGGAGGACTGAAGAAGCTGCTGATATGATATTTTTGTGTCCTAAGACGAGCTGTGCATTCGTTTTTCCCACCATGAAACTGCAGTCGGACATCTCTTTCGTCTCAAACAAGTGCTTCACCGCCGACATTTTGAACAATTCTGAGTAGTCACAATAACAGAAAATATTACTGATTTTCGCACAACACTTATGGCAGTTAATGAAAAATACCATACAGCCGCCAGGTTTTATACTTTTTCAGTTGATTATTTTGTGGTTAGTAGCGCGATAAGAATATGACATTGAAATTTGTTTTTTTGTTAACAATAATTACCACTTTTGATAAGTATAATATCTAAATAAAATAGACCACAACCACGAACTGATTGTTACAATAATAATATAGGGTGTAAGATACAATACAAAAATAATCTATTCATAATCTGCGTTGATCCTGAAATTCCTGAACAAGTATATTAACGAGACGATTTAAAGTAGTCTGATTATATTCATACACAACCCACATTTTGTAAAATAAGTGCTATTTAAAGGGATAAATAACACTTATTTTACAAATAGCCTTATTGCAAACGTCAAGGTTAAGTGTCAAACTGATCGTAACAAAAAGTTCATCAACAAGTTAGGTTAGGTTAGACTACACGTGTTAACCCTCCGTGTACGAGGTGACTAAAAGTTACGTCCCGTACCAGGTGGGGTATGACACACCCCAATATACAAAGTGATAAAATTTTCATTCAACATTTTTTAGGTGGAATTTAATGTTTAATATTGATTATTTACGTATGCTAATTAGGTTTAAGAAATGCTCTGAGCTGAAAATATGTATTATAACATTTTTATCATAAAAAAACAAAAAGACACAATTTCCGTTGTTCTTGTAATTTAGGAATCAGTTTCCTATGTATAATTTTTAATTAGTGCCTTTAATTATGACAACCGTTTTTATTTAACAAAGTACAAGTATTTACTTATAATTTGAAAGTAAATTAAAAACTGGAAGGGTATAAATTTGTTTTGATCATCGGTTTTCAATTTACCACAATTCTGATGAAAGAAAATGAGTATGCTCAATGCATAAAATGGGAGCGTAACAATTTTATTTATTTATAAAATATGTTATTCCATTTCAGTAGCCCATAAATTGTATCACCAAGTATAAATTGTAGCCCATAAGTGTATGTTCACTTACATCTTCGGATCTCAGTACTAAACTTCCAGATTCGCACTAAAAGTCATCTCATTTGACTAAAAGTGCTTGAAAATTTCAGATACCGTAAAAATCACGAAAAATAATATTTGTATTGAATTTTATTCAATTGACAAGCTAAAAATATATAAATTACACCAAAACTGTTAGATTTTTTTTAAAACTTTTTAACAACGTCCCGTACCAGGTGGGGTGTGTGACACCCACACGCACTTTAAAGGCATGTAACTCAGTTGGTAGTCACCGCTGGACTGATTTTGCAACGCTGATCGAAGCAGCAGTGTCATAATTCCAGCTACTGAGAATTTCAAATTCAGCACTTGCAAATTTTTAAAATTGCGGCTATTTTTAAAGGACTGGGGTGTGTCACACCCCACCTCGTACAGCGAGGGTTAAATATTTTATATAAGTTATTCACCCTGTATGAACCACAAAATACCCATCTATTTTCATATCATACCATAACATTATCGTGAAGGAACGAGCATAACTACGTCATCATGTTTTTTGTGATAACAAACTGGACGACTGAAATAGGTATATTGTATGCGGCTGTTGTCATTGTTTTTACTTCAATGACAACTTTATTCATTACTACTCTTAGCCGTACGCATTTTAGGTACCTATCTAATAAACTGACTGTACCCGCGGTTTCGTACGCGTGAATATACGTAGTTAGATTAATATTTCCCGTTTTTGCAACATTTTTCTTTACTGCTCAGCCATCGGCCGTAGGCTGATGTCATAAAGCCTAAAGCCTTTCTCGATACATTTATTGAAAATTATTTTTTCAAATCTGACCAGTAGTTCCTGAAATTAGCGCGTCCAAGCAAACAAAGAAACGAACTCTTCAGCTTAATAACAGCCAATAGGGGCGGAGCAGTAAATATTTTTTTTTGTAAAAACGGGATATTTTTATGGGACAGGAGACAAACGAGCAAACTATTTTTATGCTTACAAAGTCACGGGTACAGTCAGTTTATTAGATAGGTACCTAAAATGCGTTTCGTTTGTACGCGGCTTAAATGACTTGTTCTGAAACGTCCACACGAAACTTGACATTGAGTGATATTTCGCATAAACAAGTCGCGATATGCATCGGGTCAGACGTGCCGTTCGGGACAGTTATATTATACACTGCGTGATAGCATCTCTGCCCCTATCGTACGCACGGACGCGAGCGCATCAAGTGTGAAATACTCTTTACGCGGCACTATTTACACAGTGCGTGATGTTTAGTGCTAGATATTAAAATAGATAAAATTATTTAGCGGAACGTAGTCGCTTACTATGGGCCTCATAAGAAGGCTCAAGGTCACCCAAAGGGCAATGGAGCGTGCTATGTTCGGAGCTTTCCTGCGTGATCGAATCAGAAATGAGGAGATCCGTAGGAGAACCAGTGACTGACATAGCCCACAGAATCACTAAAATCAAGTGGCAGTGGGCGGGGCACAGCTCGTAGAGCTGATGGCCGCTGGGGCAGTAAAGCTCTTGAGTGGCGACCCCAAACCAGAAGATGTAGCGTGGGTAGGCCTCCCACTAGGTGGACCAACGATCTGGTGAAGGTCGCGGAAGGTGCCTGGATGCGAGCGGCGCAGGACCGGTCTTTGTGGAAATCCTTGGGGGAGGCCTTTGTCCAGCAGTGGACGTCTTTCGGTTGAAACGAACGAATAATTCCGCTTAGTGATGCCCACTGAATGTTATTAGTACAAGCAAATGCAAGAAACACCGCCTGCCCTCCCACAAATCGCATGCGGCACAGAGACAATAGAGACAAAAACCTTGACGCGTTTCACCGTCAAAGTAAAAAAAAACAAAATTTTCTTTTTATAGTTGCAGATTTTTCAAGCGCGTCGCGAGCTACTGAGCAATAAAACGGAAACGTTAATGTGTGAGTAACTAAAACTATAATGAAATATAGTCTGGTAAGATATATGTGCTAAATAGTGACAAGATTGAATTTATTTATAAACATTTTCTTCATAGTAGTTTAATCATTTTTAGTTCCAAAAGGGCAATATAATATCGTAAAACGTAGTGTAGGCCTTCCACACGACTGGCCAACTATCTGGTGAAGGTCGCGGATAGCACATAAATCCGGACACCGTAGGACTGGTCGTTGTGGAAATGGGAAATCCATGGTGAGGCCTTTGTCCAGCAGTGGACGGAATTCGTTTGAAACGAACACTTCTAACGGTTCCGTCGGTGTAAAAACAGCACAACTACGCGAAATCAGGAGGCTGTCAGGCTCGCTTTACGCACGTACGACGAGAAAAATGTCGACCTTTTTGAGTCAGTCACAGTAAAAGTCGATGAAGTAGGCCTATAGTTCCTACGCCAACCTTCTGATTCTTCTTCTATACTGAATGCTTTACCACATTACTCGGATAGTTGTTGTAATTCACTAAGAGAATCTTAAGAAAACCTAGGAGGATCTTAATGGGCTGTCACGGTTATTGGCTTTAGAGCCAAGTGACATAATAGAATTTTAGAGTTAAGTTTGAGAAATAAAAGATAGATTTAAGTTAACAAGTCATTTATTTCAATTTAAGAGAAAGAGACCTTAAGGGTGTGGGTTGTCGAGCAAACTATCGTATCGCACGAGATTCGTCACCGGTGGTAGTATATTCAAACCACTGTCCTCGCTAGCATTGATGGTGATGTGGTTTGGTTCCTCGCTGGTGGTGAGCCCGCAGGGTCGTCGACGCGCCAGACGGTTAGGGACCGTACGCACTGTGGTGTAGGGCCACTTAGAGTGTGCGTACGGGCCGTCCGACACGACAGGCAGCTCTGCCGGGTTGAGGAGCCAGGTGGTGGTTTCGGTAGTGGTGAGATGGCCATTTGTAGTGAGGAGAAAGGTGAAGATGAAGGTGAACGTGAACCCTGCGAATCAAACGGCATATTTAAGCAGTTGCCAGCTTAACCGTTTGACTGCGACATCAAAATACTAGCGAAGCAGATGGAATGATTTAAGTAATAAATGGTGATGTAATGATGTGGCAGTCAAACAGAATTACAGTAGGTGCAGAGAAAGTAATTGCAAAGTGAAGTAGGCAAAATATTAAATTATGTAGGTAGAAAATAATTTAGCATATCATCTATGTAGGCAATTAATTTATAGAACAATATAGGTAGGCAATAATTTAGAATAATTAGAACAAGTACGATGCGATGAAACAATTTAAATTAGCAAGTAGAATTGAAATTAGTGTCGTTACAGTACGACCAAGGTCATGTAAAGTCATGACGTGTCGACGTCATTTCATAAAATATTTAGTGTATTTATTTAATCATGTAGTAAGGTGTAAAATAATAATATTAAGAAGTTATAGAAATAGGAAATTTGTATGAAATGACACCGAGCACATGTATAGCACATTTCAAGAACAAAATGGCGGCTAGGCACTTACATTTAGCACAAGTATAAAATCTAGGCATTAAAAATACTTTTGCAACACTCACCCGGTAGCGGGGTTCACCAATACGCGATTACATATTTAGTTTTTAGAACATTACGTAAATCGCGGGTCCGGCGGTGACGGACAGCGATACGTCCGTGCTCGCTAACGCTCTGGCTCGGACTAGGAGACGCGGCGGGAGCATCGCGGCCGTAGGCGCGTCGCTTGCGCATACATAAAAAACGGCCCGCCCGCTCGACAGAGAACAAAAGAAATATTTAACAACTTGTTTCGCGCGGGTTTGCTTGTAGATTTATTATTTTATTTATTTTATTAGTGTAGAATAATATGAATTACTTAATTAAGTTATTTAGTTAGGTAGCTTACGTAGATTTAGATATTTTATTATTTTAGTTTATTTATTTAGGTAGATAATAGTAATTAAATTAGAATTTAGATCTAAGATAAAGGTCAACGGTAACGCTAACCGTTACATATCCCCCTTTTTACGGTAGGATTTTACCTAAGGAAAATCCGCTATCTTAACTGTACTAGCTAATCTTGAGTCTGACTAACAAAATAAACATTTTAGGTCTGTTTACTTGCAACCTGACGTACAGAGTATATGATTTTTAGTAGATCTCATAATACTCACAAGATTCATTAAGTTAAGATTTAGAGAAAGTCATAAGATAACCATTATTTAATGAAGAGGTCGGAATATTATCTGTAGGGTAGACTACAGCTAATTACAAGTATGCACAGTTGTTTAGCAACTGCTGCACCCAACAACTTCCTATCTTGAGTCCTAAGCAATGCAAAGAGGTACTTAGTAGAGTGTACCTTGCAATCCATTTTAGATGGTGCGTCAGACAAGACAGTTAAAAATTAGTTTCAGACTTTATAATTAAGGTAGATTTTCAATTATAGGTTTAAGAGATACCAGTAGGTAAGATACGAGTGGTCTAATAAATTGTTTATTTTTAGTAGTATTTACAATTTATTATTTTATTTAATAGTTTAATTAGAAGTACAGTAACGTTTTAAGTTACAAGTTAAATTTATATTTTAGTTAGAATTACCGAGTAAATATAAAAAAATACTAGGTAGGCACGCGGGTGTGTGTTGCAAATTACACAATAAGACAATAAGCATTACAATTTAGTTTAACAAAAGTAAAATCTGTGTGTGGTAGGTAGTAGTAAAAGATAAATTATATTACCAAAGGTAGGTAGAATTTAGTTAATATTATAAAATGTAGGTAGATACATTTTATCTTTAAGGAAATTATAGTAGGTAGAATAGTGTAGCTATTCTCCACAAAAATTACAAGTTTAGTACCACCACACAGAGATTACAATATTAGTTACAATCTTATAACTAAGTTATTTGAATGCCAACACCAAAAATAACCATTTATTACAAGTAAACTCACTGGTAACGTCTCAAGTGCGATAGAATAGACCGGTATGGGCGCCAATGTCACGGTTATTGGCTTTAGAGCCAAGTGACATAATAGAATTTTAGAGTTAAGTTTGAGAAATAAAAGATAGATTTAAGTTAACAAGTCATTTATTTCAATTTAAGAGAAAGAGACCTTAAGGGTGTGGGTTGTCGAGCAAACTATCGTATCGCACGAGATTCGTCACCGGTGGTAGTATATTCAAACCACTGTCCTCGCTAGCATTGATGGTGATGTGGTTTGGTTCCTCGCTGGTGGTGAGCCCGCAGGGTCGTCGACGCGCCAGACGGTTAGGGACCGTACGCACTGTGGTGTAGGGCCACTTAGAGTGTGCGTACGGGCCGTCCGACACGACAGGCAGCTCTGCCGGGTTGAGGAGCCAGGTGGTGGTTTCGGTAGTGGTGAGATGGCCATTTGTAGTGAGGAGAAAGGTGAAGATGAAGGTGAACGTGAACCCTGCGAATCAAACGGCATATTTAAGCAGTTGCCAGCTTAACCGTTTGACTGCGACATCAAAATACTAGCGAAGCAGATGGAATGATTTAAGTAATAAATGGTGATGTAATGATGTGGCAGTCAAACAGAATTACAGTAGGTGCAGAGAAAGTAATTGCAAAGTGAAGTAGGCAAAATATTAAATTATGTAGGTAGAAAATAATTTAGCATATCATCTATGTAGGCAATTAATTTATAGAACAATATAGGTAGGCAATAATTTAGAATAATTAGAACAAGTACGATGCGATGAAACAATTTAAATTAGCAAGTAGAATTGAAATTAGTGTCGTTACAGTACGACCAAGGTCATGTAAAGTCATGACGTGTCGACGTCATTTCATAAAATATTTAGTGTATTTATTTAATCATGTAGTAAGGTGTAAAATAATAATATTAAGAAGTTATAGAAATAGGAAATTTGTATGAAATGACACCGAGCACATGTATAGCACATTTCAAGAACAAAATGGCGGCTAGGCACTTACATTTAGCACAAGTATAAAATCTAGGCATTAAAAATACTTTTGCAACACTCACCCGGTAGCGGGGTTCACCAATACGCGATTACATATTTAGTTTTTAGAACATTACGTAAATCGCGGGTCCGGCGGTGACGGACAGCGATACGTCCGTGCTCGCTAACGCTCTGGCTCGGACTAGGAGACGCGGCGGGAGCATCGCGGCCGTAGGCGCGTCGCTTGCGCATACATAAAAAACGGCCCGCCCGCTCGACAGAGAACAAAAGAAATATTTAACAACTTGTTTCGCGCGGGTTTGCTTGTAGATTTATTATTTTATTTATTTTATTAGTGTAGAATAATATGAATTACTTAATTAAGTTATTTAGTTAGGTAGCTTACGTAGATTTAGATATTTTATTATTTTAGTTTATTTATTTAGGTAGATAATAGTAATTAAATTAGAATTTAGATCTAAGATAAAGGTCAACGGTAACGCTAACCGTTACAGGGCAACCAATAAAGCCATTGTTGGTAGCGGCGACTGGTTGCACCGCCATGGTGTCCCGGTGAAATATAGCCCTAAGGCCAGTGAGCTTTACATGTGTGGTGGCTCGCTACTGTTCGTTTTTCAAAAGTTTTGATATATATTACACTATTGTTATGTGCATGTACACGTACACACTTCATTAGTGCATTAGGTCTTACAATTTAAGCAGTTATATGGACCCAGTTAGAACACATAAGCTTTTGGAAGGAGGTAGAACGATCTTAGTAGTTTATATAAATTAAATGAACCTATTGAGTATAAATTGTGGAAATGTTAGTAATTATGTCAAATCAAACTCTGCTGATTTTGAAGGCGTATCCATCAGTTGTTGATTTTACTGGAAATAATGCTCCCACTCAGTCCACATCCACTGTGAGTGTAGCATATCGCCGAATTCACAGCTACCAGCTACCCAACCTTACGCCAAATACATATTGATTGTGAGTGACGGTTGAAAAACGGCGAAAACATCAAGACATTTATCTTCCAGAAAACTATTTGTATGTCCCTTATTGATCCGGAAAACTTCATACCGCCTATGTTCATCAGAAATAATTTAGGATTCTAATGGTGAAATAATTTTTCGAATCGATACAATAGTTTCGGAGCCTTTTCTGTACAATCAAACAATCAAATCTTTTCTCTTTATAATATTATTGCAGATGTAGAAGAATTCAGGCCAGTGCAATGGAAAAGGTTTTATGACTACACTCAACATCAAATAAACCGCACCTTCCGCGACGCGAACTTTAAAGATTTTCTTCTGACACAATTATGGTACCCCAACAATATTGGTGTTATTTGAAAGCCCAATAATATCCTTAAAGAAAAATACATTTCATTTCTAAATAAATGATTAACATATACCATAAATTAATGTGACTTGAAAATAGACCTCACTTTGGGCTCACCTCTGGGATCAATTAGACCAATTTTTATGGTTATAAAACCAAATAAAGATCTCACGTGTCCTCTTTAACAGATGGATAGCGATTAATCCTAACTTAACAGTTATAGAGTCATAAAAAATGGCTGTAGCGTAACTACCTATTTTTTGAAGAAGTGACTCTGGATCCTTGTAAAGACACATTTTTGGGGTAAAAACCTTTCCTTTAATGAAATGAAGTTTAGAACTAGGCTTTCAAATGGTACCAATGTTGGTGGGAAGTGGCGATGCATACGTTTGATAAGTGCTTGTCGCGGGAGGTGCGATTTATTTGATGCCGAGTGTATTTTATTTTAAGTTAACATACCTAGTTTTCTACTGAAATCCGAAACTAACCATAGATAGACGCTGTAAGTAATTTCTTATCAAAATTATCGGTAACTAACACCCGTATTAACAAACGATGCTTGCTTAAGTGAAGCAGCAAATCGAACGCACAGCGTTGAATAGAGCTCTGTAATTGGTTCGTGTGTCACCCTGTGCGTCCACGTGCACTGTGAGATTTCATAATAATGTTTGTGAATACGGGCGTTAAACACTGTTTAGTGAAAGAGTAACTGTCAAATACATTCATGTTTAGGCTGGATATACACTGGAAATCGGATAAAATAAAGCATTAGTATTTACACAAGTTGCAAGCACCGCTCGAACAGCGCGAGCGGCGCAATGGCTGAGTGTTATTCATATTTGCAATCAACGCTATCGGGAAATATTTCAAAAGATTTTTCAGACTTTTTCAGGCTTGGGGTTGCAGCTGTTTGGCCGTTTTTATCTTGTTTAATCTGCCTATCTACACTGGCCTGCAAAACTAACTACACTTACAATTTCATTTTTTTATAATCTTTAAAAGGTAGAGATTAAAATAAAAAGTTTTTTAGCAAGTCTTATGAGTTTTCTTAGAAGCTATAGTTTAATAGTTTACTATTAAACTCTTTTTCAACTAGTTTTTATTCCGAAGTTTAATAATATATTTTGTACCTCCAAAGTCATTGCAATTTTAAAAGCGTGATATTTTCTTTTGCAGGCCAGTGTAGTGATGTATTGGGATTCAATTAAACCTTGGCGATTTTCTATCAAATTTGAAACTGCTTATCTTAGAATAATTCATTTATGTGTCTTGAAATGGGAACGGATGTGACGTAGAGTGACGTAGGTATAAAATAAATTATCGCACGTTCAAAAAAAGTACATCAGGAGTGGGCACAAAGTGCACAAAATGCATGAGTATTGTTGAATCGAATGTACAGACGGCGCATCAAGCTAAATACTGCAGTCGCTAAGTTGTTGTAATAGATACTATTTTGGAACACAAATGTTTGCTCAATCTGCTGTGGACTGTACACATCTTTGGAACAGCCACTTGCAGCAAGCTCGCAATTTATTGTGCAGTAGTGGAAGGAATAGAGGTTGTGAATAAAAGATTCTTTAGCTAAGTTTTCTTCAGCATTAAGGAGAATTACGATCGGAAAGTGTAATGATATCTGAACAACGTTACAAATCTTAAACCTGCAGGTTGAATTTCTTTATTTATTAAAGGACAGTCAGAAAAATATACTTAGAATATATGTATACACTTTAAGAAACATACACATAAGAAACAGACTGACTCACTGACTCATCACGAAATCTCAAAAACTACAAGTGCTAGGAGTCTCAAATTTTGCATGGGGGTTCCATTTAGAACGTAGGTGCTCACTAATAACGGATTTTACGAATCTCCATCCCTAAAGGGGTAAAACGGGATCCACGCGTACGAAGTCGCGGGCGGCCGCTAGTGTGTATAAATGAACTATATTCATACATTTCCATGGCTTCCATTCACGGCAACTTACATTCAATGGCATTGACTGGAAACCAGTAGAGTTCTGTGAAATAGCCACTTGCAGGCGGCTTGAAATTTATCGTGCTTTAGTGGGAAGTGGGAAGAAATAAGACTTTTCGCTGAGTGTTTATTCCAGAATGTCTACAATGAAATTGTATTAACGAATAAATAACTGTGTACCTATTTAGTAACTGGGTTTATTTATTACTAGGTAACCCGGCGGAGTTCGTACCGCGTATGTTCATCAGGAATAATGTAGTATTCTAATGGTGACAGAATTAGTTATGGAGCCTATTCAATACAAACAATCAAATCTTCCTTCTTTGTACTAATAATAGGGCCTTATTAATAAAAGTTACACCCTAGTTGAACTCTGGCTTAAGTTGTCATCTAGTATGGAAATGACATTTTAATCCAGAGTTCATCCTACTTTTTATTATCAAGGGGGTTAGATTAATGTTATTCTAATGTACAAACAATACCACAGAAAAGTTTCATCAAAATCCGTTAAGATTTTACAAACTACAATCCTCACATGCTTTCACAATTATTTCGTGATATTGGTACGATAGGATTAGTAGGATAATTTCCATTTAAAAATCAAGCAACAAGAAAGTTATTTATTTTCAATATTGGCCCTTTAATTAAGCGCCTTAAGAAGTGTTTTCAACTACTCTAAGAAAGAAGTCAATGAGATAAAAAGAGTTCCCAACTTTTGCAAGTCTAAGTTTGTATTTAAATCTTAAGAAATGAATGCGCCAACTTTGTAGAGTTTTACAAGCGTATTTGTGTTTATGTAAATGTTAGTTCTGTAGTTTGTGTTAGTTTTATATTAACTGGAGTTGTTTACTGCTTTGTTGTTTATTGGCTCTGCGTTACTTTCTCATTAAAATTAATTGAGGTCAAACGTAAAATAGACGTGTTGACACCACAATCAATTGACGCACTTTTTAAAACTGTCAAAACGATACTCTCCCATAGATTTTGTATTGTAATACAAGCAAGTGACGTCACTATTTTGTCAACTCAACTTTTTTCAATTACAATGTAACAAAAAACATTAATTTACAGATAGTTTAAATTTAATTAGGTTTTTAAGACCAGAATGAAGTGTCAATTTCAAAAAGTTGTGATTTCGAATCATTGGGGAATGGTGTCAAATAGTCTATTGATTTGACTAAATGGAGATACTTATAAATTAAAAGTGCTTCAATTAATATCTTCTTCTTCTTCGTCGCTACATTCTTGGCAGAGTGGTCGTGGTCGCCACACCTGGTCTGGTGGTAAGCTTCAGCTTTGCTTACACTCGTGGAGTGGACAATTGAGTGTTGTTTTAACCTGATCTTCGCTCTTGTGTCTTCAATCTTCCCCAGCACAAGTCGTTCAGCAGATAAGTTAAATAGTGCAAACAAAATTTCGAAGGATCATAACCATTAAGACAAAAACGACACCTTTTTATTTGATTTTTCTTATCATACTTACTTACGAAAAATGACAATACGAGTGATCAAATATTTAAATGAAAATCTTTATAAGCATACATTTCATGTAGCTGAAAATGTAGAGCAGAAAATATAGTCAAATCTTGAGCACTAGGCGTAAAGTTTCTAAAACGGTGAACTTCGCCGTCCCCTACCCAAACTGGTCCCAAAGTCACATCGCAAAACTGTCTATACGGCAGTTTTGTTTAATTATTTCTTCGGCAGATTTATGTGCCGTTAAGTGTCAACGTCAATACGGACCGCGACGGAGCGGAAAATAACTTGCAATTTATTCACTGGCGTAACGGACGCGGCCCTATTCTGTTCACATAGACCACTTAGCGCATTAGAATCTATCTACAGGGAACAAAAACAAAAAAGAAACATAAGGCTTCGAACGTAGGCCTCCTCTTTAACCTTCCACTGATTTCATCATCATTTCAGCCATAGGACGTCCACTGCTGAACATAGGCCTCCCCCAATGTTTTCCACGTTGATCGATTGGTAGCGGCCTGCGTCCAGCGCTCCCCTGCTACCTTTACGATGTCGTCGGTCCACCTTGTAGGTGGACGTCCCACGCTGCGTTTTCCGGTACGCGGCCTCCATTCCAGAACCTTGCTGCCCCATCAGCCGTCAGTTCTGGCCCTCTCTGGCCCCGGCCACTTGCATCCAGTTTATACCAGCTTGTTGCCGGATATCATCTGTCCATCTTTTAGGCGTTCTTCCTGCGCCGCAGGTGTTATTGCGATTTGCGGGGTCTCCACTCCAAATCCACTCCACTCCACTCCATCCGTGCAATGTGTCCTCATCATCATCATCATCATCTCAGCCATAGGACGTCCACTGCTGAACATAGGCCTCCCCCAATGCTTACCATGTTGCCCGGTTGGTAGCGGCCTGCGTCCAGCGCCTTCCTGCTACCTTTATGATGTCGTCGGTCCTGCCTATCTCCATTTATGGCTATCAATCACTACCACCATGTCGCTGACCCCCGTCTTTTATCTGATCCACTTGTTTCTCTTGTGATCTTGTAAATTATAAATAACTTGAAAAATTCGAACTGCCTAAGGCGAGAATTGAACCTTTAAGGCGGGAAGTTCGATTTTTTCAAGTTATTTATAATTTTCAAATTAGTCAACGCTAAAAATTAAATAACTATCTTGTAGATTAGTAGCGCATTGGAATACTAATTAATCTTGGTAAAAGTACGGTATCTATCCACCATATTACGTTCTATGTCTGTTAGCTAACTAGGCGGGCTAAAAATTCCTGTCAGAGCAATCCCACCTCCTGATGAAATTGCCTATATATCCAATATACTAGTTAGGAAAAGTTCATTAAGTCCTTTTGTGTAGGTATGTGCAAAATGGATTTTACCGATTTATATAGGATGATGATGATGATGAAAGGTACATAGAGAAACTAGCTATTGGCGTGGTATCACCCGAGTGAAATTCGGTCTTTAGAAGAAAGACTACCGCGGCTCCCCTTTTTATCTCCATTCTAAAAATCTGGTTATAATATAATAATTGTCTTTACACCATATTGTAAATCCGAGTGATGCCTGCTACCTTTATGATGTCGTCGGTCCACCTTGTTGGACGCCTCCATTCCAGAACTTCTTCCAGAACCACAACCAATGTGTGTTACCAGTGATGACTTATGGCTCGGAAACGTGGCCTTATACAGAAAATAAAAGTTGCACAGTGTGCTATGGAGAGGGCTACGCTCGGTGTTTCTTTACGAGATCGAATCAGAAATGAGGAGATCCGTAAACGAACTAGTCGCTGACATACAGGTAGGTACTATTAAATAAGAAGGAAGTAACGTATGAAATTATTTTTAATGTCTTCTATACGACGATGACACGGGGTCGTATCATAATCCTAAAGTAGAATGCTTTGCAAGTGCAACGTCATCTTACACTATAAAAATCTAAATCCATAATCTATTAACGTATTAAAAGCTTGCTAACCTATTTTAAAAGTTGAGAGAGCAGTCGATTCCCGCCATATCTTCGGCTGAGAGACGTCAAGTCTATAAATAACCGTTCAAAAGGCTAAATCCAATAGGCGGTATCGAATGCCGTCAGAATACTCTATCCAGGTAGCGCTGTTTGACAGCGCAGCGCTTTATGTGCATCTTCCATCACATTTTCTATGTATACAGGGTGAGGTTTTTAAGTATACGTGGTTCAGAATATGAAAGATATAGAAAGAAAAGAGTTTTTTTTAAAGAACATGAATAAAGCTTTTCACTTTGTCACAGAAAGTAACAGTAACATTTTTGGATTAATATAAAGGATGAAATTTTGTAATGAAGTTTTCTTGCTTTTCAAAAATAAAGGAATGTTTTCTTCGAGTACAATTTTCTATCTACAGCATTAAGAGTGGAATTATTACTGGCATTAAAAAATCCACCTTGTATAGCGTATCACTTAATATTTCCATAGAAAAACTACTTTTCCTTATGATTGACCTCACTTTTTTAGTAGAGCCATTCGGGTAAGCGTATATTCGGTATGTAACTATCATATTATGAGTTAAATTGATGCTTTGTGGTAGACAATGCTTAGTATATTTTTAGGCGACCATAATATGATATAATTTTGGTAGATGATTGTACATTTAATTTACATGATAGTAGAATAGTTTGTTACTCTAAAATTCAGAAGTGTGGGATAGAAGTGTACTAAAAATTTTGTACCTCTCTTTGTTTTTCATACTACTCGTATTTTGCAAATTCACTACCTTCTTTCGTTAAGGATAAACTTCGCTTGAATAATGATGAGGACGAGGTTCGAATTTGGTTCAGCGTTATTTTTTAGTAACCCCACAGAATAAATAAACAGGGCTTTGTTCAGAACGAGCGAGAAATGCAGCAAAAAAGGACATAATTTGGTGAAAAACCTTTTTGAGCAGTCTGTATTGAGTGATCATCATCTGAAAATGATTTACCTTTAGTAGGTACATAGAATAGGCTTAGTTCTCTCATTTTACGTAACTCTACACACTTTACTTTCGAATGTTTATGTAGATAACTTGACATTCCTTTTCGAAATCAGTTCACTAGAGTCGCACTTTGTCCTACTTCACTTATTACAATAGACAAGTCAAATAATAACGAAGTGTATCGAATGTTACAATATAGTTACCCCGTTACAGAATCATCTTGTTTAAATACGGATAACAACACATCAAGCTAACATAAAAGCACTTTATTGTTGTTGGAATAGGAACGATTTTGCTACGAACATTTATTTACACAAAGTACATCCAATAATTAATTACGACATCAAAGCAATAGAAAAAAGACAGTGCCCTTATTCATCACAACTGGACCATGTCTAAACAAGTTGGGACTTTATTGAGCCTAATAAAATTGGTCGCAGCAATTCTCTGGATGCTGGAACTGGGTAGTGTTCATTCGCTAATAATTAGGTGTACCCTTTTAATAAGGATTGAATGACATGTTACTGAATTGTCGTGTTAGTACGTTTTGATAAATTAACAGCTTATTAATGTGGCATTTATAAGTGTGAGTTCATAAAGTACACATAATATGAAATGGGTGAAACTAGAACCCATTTTTATCGAAAAAAAATATGTGAAAAAATCTCAGATTTCGCATTTTGTGAAGACTCACACTGTATGTACGTACAGGTTACAAGTACTCCTGGCTTTCTTTGCGATCTCATTTATCATTTACTAGCTGACCCGGCGAACTTTGTTCCGCCTTAATGGGAATAAATAAGCAGACTTTTTTTTATTTCGAACGGGATAAAAAGTATCCTATGTCCTTCTCCTGGCTCTAAACTACCTCCCTGACAATTTTCAGCTAAATCGGTTCAGCCGTTCTTGAGTTATAAGTGGAGTAACTAACACGACTTTCTTTTATATATATAGATGTTAATATAACCTTCTAACCGTTTCCGATATGAGAATTAGTGCATTCATGGTGTTACTGGACCTTGAAAAAATTCTATAGATCTCTATAACAAAATTTCATCTACTATATCGCTTCAGTTTTTGCGTGAAAACTAAACAAGCAAACAAATAGCTAGACAGAATAATGAAGTGGCAAATATACATATTTTGCAGCTTTAGTATACAGTATCTGTAAATAACGAAAATCAATATCTACCTACATTTATTTATTTAAAATCTTTATTGCACACTATATAAAAACAGTGGTACAACAAGCGAGCTTAATGTCATATGGCATGTACATTTTATTCTCTAAGAAAGAATAGCCGACCACGTCAATTTCATTGGTTTTCCCCTATCTTCTTAACTTGAATAAAATATAAGACAATTAGTTCCTATTCCCTGTAAGGTAAATACCTCAAATACCCCTCTGGGGTCGTTACCCTAATGCTGAAATAATAACTTGACTTATAATCAATTATCATAATTCAGTATCGGTAGCTCCATAAACATTATTCTTGAATAATCTATAGCGATTCGAGGTTTACTTTGAACCTTCGAATATTCCCAGCATAATTGGTCCCGTAGGGTTTCTGGGAAGGATGCGTTATGTATACTTTCAAAACGGACAGAGGCTTCACTAGTTTGGCAGATTGAAAAAGGGTGATTTCGGATTAATCGATTCAAGTTTAGAATTCTGGTGAATTATTAAAATTAGAATACGTGTTTGGGGAAGGCCTATATTCAGCAGTGGACGTTCTATGGCTGAAATGATGATGATGATGATGATGAATACGTGTAACAGATACTTTTAAGTTGGTATCATGTACAGGAAAACTTATATTATTATTTGGTGCCCGAATTATTTTTATGTAATGAACCATCCTAAAACGTTTCATTACATCGAATAAAATGTAACTTTTGGGTAAGACAGGTTACTAAAATAACACCAAGCTCGATTACATTGGGTTTACTAAACTTAAAAAATACTTACTTAATAACTAAAAGAATATGGATATGTATACCATCCATGTGGATGATTTAACTATAATAAAATAGCACACTCTATTGATCTTATGTGCTTAATTTGCCCACAAAGCTCCCACAGTATAAGTAACCAATAACATTTATGGGTATTTCTCATCGCCACGGTTCTCATCGTCACCTTCGTGGCAAATTTTATTTTTAACTTATTTCAACTTTTTGTAAACAAAAATTGTAGCGCTTGATGTGAAGAGTGTATTCTCAGTAAATCAGTCAAATAGTGAGTCTGGTTTGGAAGCTTTAACGTTTTGAATTTTTTGATGCCACGAAAGTGATTCTGTACTTCACAGCAATAATTATTTCAAACTTTACTACTGTAAATGACTCTTAAGTATTTATAAAACATATATTTTGTCTTATTTTCATAGATAAATGGCAATAACATAATATAAATAGGGGGTGCCCTCTTAGACGCATAACATTTTTCATCATAATTTAGTTTGGTATAACAGTATTTGCATAAAGTTTTTTCGCATAAACTTTGATATGCATAGTTTTCTAAATGCATAATGGTTTCTTAGGCATAATAATAACTTTCTCTAATTTTCAATACCATAATTTAAATAATCATAAATGTAAAGAACATACAGCCTTACTTATAAACGTTTATTAAAATTAAGACACAGTTTAACGGTCTATTAAATAATATCTTAACTTAAAAACGATAATTAGTGTTAACCAACGTCTTAGTGACTGCTTAAATAACTGTCAAGTTAAACAGCGTCGGATCCTTGTTTAAAGCCCTAATTACCAAAATGGCGGATCAAAAAGTTAACAGCTGATGCGTGACGTGCCATGCAACGCGCTGTGTTGCTGCGCTGCGCGAAGATACACACAAAAAATAGCATGAAACACATGGCAAAGGTTGACGCAAACATAATACAAAGTGAAAGTATAACAATAGATAGACATTACAACGGTTGGTGTTTCTTAATACCTACACAGTTAAAATAATTCAATGGACTAATAATAATTATACACCACATGTTACGTCGGCGAAACCCGAAACACTAAAAAGACTTGAGTTAAACATTCCGACAATAAAATCCTAAGGGTGCATGTGCGTGAGAAACTAAAATTACCATGCCTTAAAATTGCGCTAAAAACTAACAAAGCATTTACATCTTAAGTTTGTACAAGAAGCATTACAATTATCTAGTGTATATTATTATAATTGGTACATAATTTTAATATGGCGTATGTGGGACATAGTCGCTACAGTACTTTTGTTTGTTTGTTGTTGTAGACTTGACAGTTGACTGACAGACAGCGTTTCATTTGACATAACTTTGACGTTTATTATTCTTAATTTTAGCATTGGCTTTCGGCATTTTGGCATTAGAACTGGTCTGAAGTTCGGTTCAGGTGGATTTAAAAAAGAAAAACTCTAATTAACAGTTGATTAGTTAAGTGACGCTTAAGCAGTGTTTATAAGTGAGAAATATTTAATTACTGATTAAGAAGTTAACGAGTCATTAGTTAATTAGTTGCTTAGACGTTGATTAGTTGATTTTTATAAGTAAGGCTGATAATGTTTATAATACATAAAGTTTGTTTTTAATAAAATACTATAAACATAATTTAATTATTTATAACATTTAAAGTCATAAATATTGTCTATAAGAGCAACCAACATTGAAGAGTAAATAATTATGTATTTGTGATGTTGCGAACGATCCTCCTTCCACCTTTATACTCTTTCGGCCTATAGATTTGCAAAAACTAAATTCTCTGTATCATTGTCATTTTTGTTCTTAATTTTTGACCTGTTTCTTAGAAAACTTAAGCTCGTGAAACTACATTCTGTTTGATCTTGAATCCCTCTTATCTATTATAACGCACATATTATACAGTCCACATTTCTTTTACAACATTAAGCTTGCCTGGTCTGAAATTATGTTGATTCCGACTGGCCGTGGTCTCTTCCACGTGGTACTAGTCTGCCCTATACTAGAGTGTAATTTAAAAGCCGGAGGCGCGGAGGGAGTGCGGTCCTCGCTCGCTGTAACATATATCCGGCAGCCGTGCGAGCTGGAGCGGCTGAGGCTGGTCGCCGAAGGCGACCAGCAAGCCGAAGCTGCGGAAGCGAGCATGGCATGCCGGGTATATGTTACGCCACAGCGGAAGGACCGCACTTCCCGCAGCGCCGGAGATAAGGCAATGCTAATGCTTGCTTGCATGCTTGCATGCATGCTTCCTTGCTGCTTGCTTGCATGCTTGCTTGCTGCTTGCTTGCATGCTTGCATGCTTGCATGCTTGCTGCTTGCTGCTTGCTTGCATGCTTGCTTGCATGCTTGCTTGCTGCTTGCTTGCTGCTTGCTTGCTGCTTGCTTGCTGCTTGCTTGCAGGCTTGCTTGTTTGCATCCTTGCTTGCATGCATGCTTACATGCTTCCTTGCAGCTTGCTTGCATGCTTGCTGTTTGATTGCATGCTTGCTGCTTGCTTGCATGCTTGTTTGCATGCTTGCTTGTCTATTTATATTTGTTAACTTATATTTCATATTTGTTAAAATTATGGTATTTTGTATATTATGAATGATAATATTTATGGCATTGGTTTAGATGCCAATAAATGTTATGCCTAGAAATCGTTATTAAAAAAACGAGTATACAGAAAAAATATATACTAAAATATTATTATAATAAAAGTGGTTATGGCAAAAAAAATATGCCTTATGAATTATTCTGTATGAACGTTATGCGAAATGATGAGTATGCCAAAAAACTTTATGCACTCTTAAATTATGACAATATTTTTTATGCAACCCAATATGGACCCATAAATAGGTAGGTAGTTAAATACAAGATAAAATTTTACCGATAACGTCACCTACTAAGTTACAAGATTCTACGCAATTGGTTTTAAGGGTGATACTGGTGGCATTCTGAAATCCTAAAGAAGCAAAAAAAAAAGGATTATCAGTACCTCAATAAAAAAGAACTCTTCACTTATCAGTCCCTCAACAAAAAATATGTTTATTTATTGAGGCCAGATGGCCTTGTATTTTTGTTGTACAACTTTTAACTCAAACTTCAGATTAAATTTATCTTACAAACAGATACACAGTCACATATACAGACATACATACAGTCATACAGACAGACAGACAAAAAAAATACCAGGCCCTTATTTTTTTATTGATGTACTGAACTCTATATCACGTATAATTTATTCGTTATTAAAATATTGTAAAAACTTAAACACCAGTCATTATATTTTAAAATAAACCAAAGCAAGAAATCACTTTCGTGGCCTAAAATCACATTCGTGTATAAAACACCACGAAGGTGATGCCACGAAGGTGACGAAAATTTTAGTTTTTTATTCATTATCCCTAAATTTGAGTTTAACGGTTCAAGTCGAATACTACACAAATAAGTCTAACATGTTAAGTTTTCAATGGCCTAAGTTTCAATTAAATTGTTTTAATTTTAGAGGTAGAAAATATTGATCAAGCAAGCGACGGAATGTCTATGGATAATCACAAAAAGTTTTACGTAACTTTTTGTGATTATCCATAGACATCCCGGAGCGACGATCGACTTATCTCACCTCCGCAATGGCAGGAGCACGACTGACGTTAACCGAATAGAACACAGTGATTGGTTGATGGTGTTCGGTTTAACGGCAATCTTGTATGATTACTCAAAATTTTAGGTACCTAAAATCGTGTGACCATGTATTTTCCTTCCTCAATTCGAAATAATTATAAGAAGATATTTTTTTGACTATTGTGTGGAAAGTATATTTAATTACGATGATTTTAGTACATGTTACACACAAATTGAATGAAAATTGTGAATGCAGTAACCAAATGTTTCATTGCAACCGAAGGTGTGACACGATGAGAACGCGAAAAATGACCCCGTTTTGTATCGTTTCATGTGATGTTTTCGTATTATTTTTGCTTCTATTACGATAAAATTTGTTTTGTATGTAGCTAAATAGATATGTTATCACCTGAATTCAAAGTTATTGTTCTAACTTATACCGTTTATGAACTATTATTGTGTGACCATCAAATTTGAGTGTAAATGAGAAGTACCCTTATACTTAGTTTATTTCCTAAAAGCGTATTATAAAAGTTACGACAAATCGCACAGTTGGGACTAAGTTAAAAATAGAAATCATCGCATTTTTGTAAGGTTTGTACTAAAAATAGACCATCAAACATCGGTGGGTATTTGGCGAAAAGTCGGTGTATTGGGGGGACAATTACTTAGCCTCTTACGCCCTCGGCTTGGCTTGTAACGGCCCCGTTTCTATTTTCTGGCACATCTAGTGGAAAGCTAGTTTTTGGAATTACAGGGACGTGTAGGCATGTTCCAAATAGGTACTTTGTGCTTTTGTTAAAAGGGTTTTTGGATATCATACAACGTCTACAAAAGTTGGAAACTAAATTAGGTATGTATTGCAAATTAGGTTTAATTTCTTAAAAACAAGAAGAATTAAAAGATATATTTAAGAGGATAAACTTGGATTGGATTTCGTTCTATAAATGACAATGGTACAAAGAATAGCTTGTATAATAATAATAATATGATGATGATGTTGATGCGAGTCCGACTTTATCAGTTTCATTTATTTCTCTAGTACCAAACCATTAAAAGTATGGCTCTACCACTTAGAGCCAAATATCGATAGCCACACGATGCGTTGCGGCGCCGCACCACAAAGATTTCGCCATACGTCCCAGTGAAACGAACGTGTTGTGGGACGAATCACTGAACTAGCCACCGCACCTCTCGTGTGACCCCCAATATTTCTACGCAAGACGACGCAGCGATACCGCTCCGGCGTCGCATCGCCGCCGCAATGCTTCGTGTGCTTTGGCTCTAACAGAAAAGAAATCCCTGTCATCAATATATCGATAAATTGGTTTATATCGATTAACAAACATACTCGCGAGTCCAACAGTCCTAACGCTAACGGCCTTCATGATTAATTAAAGGTTTATTGTTAACATGTGGAACCTTGCCGCAACAATGCCTAGCACCTACCTACCGATTTGTAAGCTGTCAAAATGATCGTTTTCCGTACCGTTTAATGGAGGTTGATCGAGTAAAAAATGGGTAAAGCCTTGGATGTTTACGTGTCCAAATAACGCTAATCAAGCATATTGTGTCGTGATTGGTTTCGCATATCTGGCTTAAAATACTAAGCTTGGGTTTTCCGATTGAAAACAGGCGTAAATTAGAAATGAGAGCTTTTTCAGCTCATGCTTTCTCTTGTTGAGAGAGGAAAGCTCTTTCCTACATCTGATCTGATGCTAGGTGAAGCTTGAAGCGACTTTTTTCTGGCATATAAATCGTAACTACATATCCACCAAAATTAGCGAAATCAAATCAAATTACTAACTAAATTAAATCAAACGTTTGATTTATTGTTGCTACGCACAACGCGTTTCGTAGCTTCATTTACTTAACTATTTAATAAATAGTAGTAAAGTATCGTACTCTACGTATAAAAGTAATCATGCATAATACAAGAGAGGTTAAAGTTAGTTAAAATTCTAAGCCCAGTATTGGAATAAGTTTTGAAAATGAAAATAATATTTTGATTTAAATTGGTTGAATTGATAGCTTCATTATTTCAGGACTTTTTGCTTTTTTCAGGGCTCTTCGGTTATTGCATGGATTAAACGCGCAGTTCACACCAACCTGGTAAGTCTACATGGTCATTAAAAGTGCATGAACTAGCCTATCAAAGTGGATAAAATAAGCCATACAACTTATGGGATGGTTAAACTAATAACTACTGAATTCTAGACGATGACTACTTGTTTTGTATTGAGTGGCTATTCTGATTCTATATTCTAAGTCCCAGTATCACTGCGAGCGGTACCGATCTAAGTCCTGCATCCATTGGGTAGTGCAGTATCTTTTGGGGGGGATATTTAGAGAATATAACTAGATTCTTATCAAATAGATTACGAGTGTTTTTTTAATCAAAAAGTAATTTAATTACAATTTAATTGCAGCCAGAGATACGAACTCCTGTTTGCAAAATTATGTTAGTTTTATTTCAAGAAATTATTTAAGTACGTTTTAAAAGTTGGGCTCATATGTTTTGAGTTCACGAGGGATGTGTTTACGTTGTTGGTATTATTTTATAGTGTGTGCTATGTCATCATCATCTAAGCCCTAGGACGTTCAATGCTGAACATAAGTAGGTCGGTTGGTAGAGGCCTGCGTCCAACGCCTTCCTGGTACTTTTTCGATGTCCACCTTGTGGGTGCTATGTAATAAAGGATATTTTAGTTTTGATAAACAGGATTTTTTTCCCTTTAACACACATAATATGGTCAACCACAGATATTTCTCTGGCAAGAACAATTCTCTAGGGAATCAAAGCGCAAAGCATTTTAGAAAAGCCTCTATCTAGATAATATTACTA
Organism: Ostrinia nubilalis; assembly: GCF_963855985.1. Classification (NCBI taxonomy): domain Eukaryota; kingdom Metazoa; phylum Arthropoda; class Insecta; order Lepidoptera; family Crambidae; genus Ostrinia; species Ostrinia nubilalis. Next base: position 3,372,713 of record NC_087101.1, read on the forward strand.
ACCGTAAAACAAAGTAAACTGAAAACAATAGAACAGAATTAAGAAGCTCATTTAAAATAGATCTGGCATAAGACAACTAAATAAGCTTTGAAATAAAATTATTACCTTGACGAACATTGTTAATGAAAGCGATTCCATTTTGGAAATATTTAACTTAGCTGGCTTTTGGATAAAAGCTTTATAAATATCCCACTCATTCAGAATTAGTGAAGCTTTCAAGTGTCAAATGAACAGTGCTGAAAATACAATTCATATTTTACTATTAAAGGACGAATACAAATGCAATAGTTTACTGATGAATAAATAAATCAAATTAATCAATAATATTCATCATCATCATCATTTCAGCCACAGGACGTTCACTGCTGAACATAGGTCTCCCCCAATGACTTCCACATCGCATGGTTGATAGCGGCCTGCATCCAGCGCCTTCCTGCTACCTTTATCAAGTCGTCGGTCCACCTTGTGGGTGAACGTCTCACGCTGCGTTTTCCGGTACGGTTCCGGTAATCAAAAATATTACAAAAGAATAAATGGTGATTAGAGTGAAGAGATGCGATACAATTTTTTTTTATTCTCAGTAAAATTGACCATTTTAATAGTGATTTTGTATTTGAAATTACCGCCTACCTTACATAGTGAACTTACTTAATTTTGCATGCTATGAAAACTTGGCTAAGAAGACGTGGTGTGGGCAGGCCTCCCACTAGGTGGACCGATGATCTGGTGAAGGTCACGGGAAGTACCTGGATGCGGGTAGCGCAGGGCCGGTCTTTATAGAAATCCTTGGGGGAGGCCCTTATACAACAGTAGACGTCATTCGGCTGAAACGAAAGAATGATTACTTATCGTGCATTTGTATAGTTACACAAAGATTAAAACAAAATAGTAAGGCTGGGTTGCACCATCTTACTTTAACTTTGTCAAACGTCAAAATCAGCCAAAATCAATAAAAAGCACAGGTTATCGTCAAAGTTACGGTCAAAGTTGGGTGGTGCAGCCACCCAGCCTAAGAAACGTTTCTTAACGCGACGTTTATTAATGAGTTACATTATGTCCTACTCACGGCTTGACGTTTCGTCTGCTATACTGCAGCCGTGGTCACAAGCAGACTGACAGCGTTAAGACCCGTGTCTTACTATTTTAGCTGAAATGGAACGCGAAAGTTTAAAATCTTAGATTAAAACAAAGTTCATAAACAACGACCCATACTTAAAATTTAAAAGTCACAAGTCACGACCTTTTACATTGACTCCATACCGGTATATTACCGATACATTTACCGGTACCGCATAATTTCCTCGCTTTAGTTGAAATTACTTACAAGTGCTTGTTTCGATAAGGCTGCATATTAATAGTCGCCGGCTCTCATATATTACCGGTGAAAACTGTTACTCGCACAAATTGTAATTGTTGCACCAGCTACAAGCTCAATATTGTCCTGAGTTTCGATGTAGGACTTTAATAGTTTGTTTATGGTTAATAATTTATTGTTATTTAATTATTTATTGCTTGATAAATCTACATAGGTGGGTAACTATGGTTATACTTTGCTTTAAAGAGTTATTAATTTGTAGTATTTTTCCTACATTTATGGTTTAAAAAAATAGCATTGTTTGTTAGTAGCATTCCATTAAAAAATATTTGATTAGTTTTTGTTACTCGTAATTATTGTTTTCAAATTGCATTTTTTTTAAATTATTACATTTCGTTAAGTACTTCTATGATTATTTTCAAACTTCCATGGTTTCGGTGGGCATAGGCTGTAACTAAGAGAACATTACAACTAAACATTTCGCAATTTTATATGAATCAATGAAACAACATTTTGTCAAATTACTTATTTTAACTTAGCCATCTTACTTTAACTTTGACAATCGTCAAGAACATGACAAACTCCATACAAAAAGCACCGGTTATCCTTATTGTTACGGTAAAAGTTAGGTGGTGCAATTCAGCCTTCCTGTCGTGAATTGTGACGTTTTGGTACACTCGTCTGTCGTCGCTAAAAGCCCCATTTGACTCGATTAATGGTATTATTTGTCATTGCGAGCCCCATTTAACGCGAAATCATCGATTAGCGTGCGTTTTCCTTAAGAAGTTTTTGGACGTTTCTTTTGTTTATCGACTCTATGCCTTTTTGTTCGTAACTAGCTTTTCTCCGCAGCTTTACTTGCGTGGATTTTGGTCTGATATAACCTATGTGACTTGAGGATAATGCAGCATTCTAATAGTGAAAGATTTTTTTAAATCGGATAGTTTTTGAGTTAATTCGTTACAAACATACAAAAATACAAATCCTTGCTCTTTATAATACTCGTATTATAGTAAATTACGAAGCATGATGAGATGACTACAGAAGCAAACTATCATATGTATAATTCAAGAGAGTAATTTTAGTATAACACACAGTAAATTTTGGTACCTACAACGCAATATTTTCTTATTGGCAAAATATGGCACATTTCGTGCAGGTTAAAAAAAATCAGGGAATGTGAATCAAATTTCCTATTTTTTTTAAATATACACAAACAGTTTACGGTACGAATGTTTCTGGCCCAACGAAATTGACAAACGCCCGTTTAAAATATTAACAAGCTAAAATGTATCGTATCACGATGTAATTACGAAACTAATTAGATTATGTATAAACGTATACTTACCGACTGTTGAGACGTTGAACGGGCTTATTCTGGAATGTGGGTTAAATGTTACAGTTCTGGAAGTATTAATAAATCCATAATAATTTTATTTGACAAGATATTATTGTTTTCGACGAGTATTACTCGTGTAGGTAGGCTCAAAACGGAATGAACAATATAAACATATCTCTGAAACGGTGATACCTTTATGGTAATTTTTTGTCCATCTTTACCATCTGGCTATCTTCTAATGACATTATGTGGGGCTCTCCTTGCTAGAAGGGCCAACCCACTGAAAACCAGTCGGGTCCCTCTGGTCGCGCTTAGTAGGGCAGCATATGAGTCGGTGAATCATCCACACGCGTGCCTCTACATACGCAACGGCCGCAGTCTCGCTCTAGCTTAGGCCCTATAGAGGTTCTCTCTTCAAAGCGCGTAGGGACTCCGCGCAACTTCGGGCCTCAGTATTAGGCCCCCATAAGGCTTCTGCTTCGGCTGTAGGCAATCTTTCGTCCCCAGCATGACGTCTTTCGTCCCCAGGCCCCAACTCAAGTCAAATCAACCAGTAAATAGGCAGGTGAAATACGAAATCCAGTGTCAATACCACCAGAATAAGCGCTCGCTCCCGCCGCAGGTTTCCGTTCAGAATAATTTATCAAGAGGCAATTAATTATGAAACTGGAGAACATAAGTAGCTCATTACTAGAGTTCAAGTGCCGTTGAAATGAGGTTCGTAATACAATTACTATTTTATTGGATGTTTAATGACTTTTGCTCGGTAACTGTTGGTTTAGGTGCGTCCAAAAATGTTTGAGACTTTAGCTCTTACATTCGTAGAGATCTACTAATACATTATTCGAAGTAGGATAGATTTGTATTTTTACCCGACTACGGCAAAGCAAAAGGAGGGTTATGATTTTGACAGGCTATGTATGTATGTATGTATGTATGTTCATGTGTTCCCTCGTAACTTCTAAACTACTTATCAGAATTCGACAAATGACATAATATCATTAGAAGCGTCTTAATTGTCCGCTGGTTATAGGCTATATGGGGTTTCATAAAATCGAATGTGGCACCCTCTAGCGGACAAAACATACAGAGTAAAAAAATAAAGTTAAGATAAATATGCTGTGTTTGGTATCATTTGAAAGCGCTTTACTTCTACATTTCGAATATATATATATGTTACGGTTAATGTGATAAATTGAAAATTATGAATAATCGCCGGTTATTATGAATAATTACCGACAGTTGAGGTAAAAGTAATAAATAAATTACATTTATCAGATATTATTTAATAATGTAACCTTAGTACTATGAAATATCATAAAATAACAATAGCTCATGTATAGTGCTTGTGTACAGCCACACATTTTGAATGTTTTGATATCATATATTAATATAATTTGGCATAATAAGTTTCGACTGTTTTTTGCGTAACATTACTTTGCCATAAAGGCCATAACTTATTGTTTTGATTTAAAGTGAAAAATAGGTTAAGGTGCGGCGGGGGTGGCCCTTGGGCCACCCCTAAGCCGCCTATTTAGTTTTATACACACATAAATGATCTCATATTAATCACATTTACCAAATCATGCGGTAATTATTCATAATAACCGGCGATTATTCATAATTTTCACATTTATCACTTTGACCGTAACATATATATTACTAGCATTTGCTTGTGACTTTACCTGTATTCATGGGCTGATTGCATATTATAATTCACATCTTTTCGTTCATAGCTTCTTTACTGCTTATAGTTCATCAATTTAACTTTTGTTAATATTATGCGCCACAAATACACTTTAACACGGAAAGGCGCAGTCACACGTTACATATACCTACCTACCGTAGCACTTTGACAACGTGTGACTGCGGTTTTCCAAACATGAAAATTACTATGCAACTACATTGGCAACTTTGTTCAGTTCAGTATTCTGAAAATCTTGTTTTATACTTTTTCAGCGTCGTTTTTTGTCGTAGTTGGGTTTTAGTTTTTTTACTTTTTTTGTAATTATTAATAACCTCAAAAACTGTTGGACAGGTTTGGAAATTCTTTCAAATCGCTCCTAGTCTTTTTGACGAACATAGGCATAATATTTTGTTTTAATTTATAATTTTGTTGAATACCTATAATATAATATCTACCCGTGTGAAGCCTGGGCGGGCTGCGGTTATTTAATATCTAGCTTATCTCATGAAGCTAACTAGATAGACAGTTGATATTTTCGCAGAAATTGAACTACTATTAAATATTATGGAGGTACATAAGTAACGTTTTAGGGTTGATTTATAATAAAACTAGCTTTCCGCCCGCGGTTTCGCCCGCGGTTTCGCCCGCGTGGAATTTTGTCTGTCACAGAAAAACTTTTTTATCGCGCGCGTCCCTGTTTCAAAAACCGGGAAAAAAACTATCCTATGTCCTTTCCCGGGACTCAAACTATCTCTATGCCAAATTTCATCAAAATCGGTTCAGTGGTTTAGGCGTGAAAGCGAGACAGACAGACAGTATATTAGTATAGATAAGTAGGTAATAAAGAAGAGGAATGACATCATCATCATCATCATCATTTCAGCCATAGGACGTCCACTGCTGAACATAGGCCTCCCCTAATGCTTTCCATGTTGATCGATTGGTAGCAGCCTGCGTCCAGCGCTTCCCTGCTACCTTTACGATGTCGTCGGTCCACCTTGTAGGTGGACGTCCCACGCTGCGTTTTCCGGTACGCGGCCTCTATTCCAGAACCTTTCTGCCCCATCGGCCGTCTTTAGAATTAAAGCTTCATAAGTGTCGTAAAGCTTTCTTTCTGTGGAAAACTGTATTTCAAACTAAAGTAAAGCTACCCAAACAGTGTAGTACAGTACACCATGGATAACTATAACTTTAACTTAAAGCAAAACACTATGGCCCGTATTAACCCGCCGATATCAATTTGCCCCGCGCCTGACCCCACTTGCACAACTTGGCCCATTGTTGGGAATTAGCTAAATTTAACGTGATTCCGTGAGGGCCCGTCATATGTGACTGGGTTGTTGGGGCGACCATGATTTATGGCGCTCGTAGGACTTTAACGTGATTAAATGTCACGTTGGTGCCGTGATTACTTTTCAGCGGGTGTAATTTTATTGCGATGTATTTTTATAAGATGCAAAATCAATCCTCATCATATAATAATGTAGTAATGTATTGGAGACGTTAGCTTTCAGTAGTAATAAAGCTTGTAAAAAGAGAGTCTCTTGGAAATCCTGAATCTCACAGTCAAAATGAAGCACCTTAGCTGCTCTGTCTGGAAATAGACTCATGTCTTTTGTGAATAGTAAAGTTTGTTTATTTATTTATACTTCAATGCCAAAATATTAACATTGGGCGAACTTAATGCCATAAGGCATTCTCATTCAGTTGCCTATGCATTTCTAGTCATAAAGTTAAAAAAAAACATTCTTAGAACCACGCAGTATTACCAAACTTACTAAAGTTTATCATGTCTATTTTTGCGCCATCTGTCACTAGTGTAATTGACATTATCTTCAGTACTTCACTGGTATAGCACTGGTATGTAATTCTATCTAAATATACAGGGTGGAAACGTTAAGTGATCTCACTTGATTATTTCTAAACTTACAAGATATCGAAAAACTGATTACTGATTCTGAAAGTGCTTCACAAGCTCTATCCAACGGTACCAATAATAGGTTCCAAAATAAACTGGATCCATTCGATAATTCAATGTTTCCAGCTTCCATACATTTAGTACAGCCACAGTCATCGCACTCATGTCTTGTTAATATTATAGCAAGTAAAGCTTAAAACCAATGTTTTCCAATAATAATTTTAAATAAGAATGCAATTTACGAGTTCATTTTAAGTGGTTATTAATTAAAAAAAAAAGACTTCTATTATTGTTTGGCTGGCATACATTTAGTATGGAGGCTGAAAACATTAAATTTTCGGATAGATCTAGTTAATTATGTAACCTAATATTGGTACCGTTGGATAGAGCTTGTGAAGCACTTTCAAGATTAGTAACCAGTTTTTCGATATCTTGTATAGTTTAGAAATAATCGAATGAGATCACTTATCGTTTCCACAAAGGTGACTGACTGACTGACTGACATAGTAATCTATCAACGCACAGCCCAAACCACTGGACGGATCGGGTTGAAATTTGGCATGCAGGTAGATTTTATAACGTAGGCATCCGCTAAGAAAGGATTTCACGAAACTCCACCCCTTAGGGGGTAGTCGCGGGCGGCCGCTAGTATCTATCATAGAACTGGAAATATACTTCCTACAACCCAAGCCTTAGTCACAGTACCCAAAGATCGATTTCAGAACGTCGTTAACATGTGCACGGGCTAATACTCTCCACTTTGACCTTTGATTTTACGACCTAAGGACTAAAACAGCTTGCATGGTAGCCGAGCTTACTTATGGCCAGTTTTCGATTCGATCTTATGTTTATCTTCACCTAATATGCATGAATTCACTTTAAGTAAAACACTTAGATGAAATGGGCTGCTGTATTCATGAAGATTATTAAACAAAAATATATAAAAGCGAAAGGTCACTGACTGACTGACTCACTCACTCACTCATCACGAAATCACAGAAACTACAAGTGCTAGGAGTCTCAAATTTTGCATGGGGGTTCCTTTTAGGACGTAGGTGCTCACTTAGACGAGATTTTGCAAAATTGAACCCCAAAGCCAAGGGGATAAAACGGGGGTTGGAAGTTTATAATAGACTAGATGACAATTATGTTATATTAGACTCATATTTTTTATTTTCTTTTATAATTAAATAATAACAGTGCTACATCGAGCTGAAATGGCGCGATACGTCACGCTTGAGTAGAATTTTTACTCAAAAGTGTCGTCACGCGACATTTCAAGTCAATATAATACGGTAATTATTGGATTATGGAAAAAAATAAAAAATATGAGTCTAAAATTTTCTAATTATCTGTCTGACGGACTAAATAGAATTTCGATTTAATTACCCAGTCATCATCCCTATTATTATGAAAGTGCTATGTTTTCACGCGTACGAAGTCGCGGGCGGCGGCTAGTGTAAGAGAATATTAATGAATAAAAAAATATTAATAAATACTGTTGAAAAAGGGCCGACAAGTAATGGTTAAGTTCGATAGTTCTTCTTAGCACTGGACTATTATACAGAGAGATGTTACAATTTTTGCAACTTAGCAAAGTTTCAGTGGATTTAGCGATGATTTTGCGCTAGTAAACTAATTATAATATGCATCAGTCAGCATTTTCGCTGCAATATCGCTCCTATTACGAGTTGTTACAGCATTAGCGTACAATCGTTTTGATAATAATAATATATCAATCATGTTAAAGAAAAATGGCATTGAATCGCTCAGATGTGAAATAATTCCATTTAGTTTAGCTATGATTGATGAAGCCATTTTTTCTATTGCCATAGAAACTATTTACCGTTTCAGTCTTCTTCTATAGTTTGCCTCGTATCAAACTGACGTCACAACTCTACTTTTGAACTTTATGAGCCACTGACTTCTGTCATGGCTTAAACTGACAGCCATAGCCTAAACCGTATAAAAAAAAATAAAAAAAATGCGCACAGCTATTTGAATTCGCTGCCTGCTGGTGTCTTTCCTGAACACTATTAAACTTACATTTTATTAAACTAGGATAACGGTGTTGACTGTCCAATTAGTCTGTATATTTATTGAACTATCTTAAGAAAAAATATGTATTGTTCAGTTGTTTGTTTTCCTAAATAAATTTAAAAAAAAAAACTATAATCCGGCCTTTTCAAGGCGAGAGTGAATAAGTAGGCACTTGCAAGAATATGTACCATCCTAGACTGCATCTCTTTTAACATCAAGTGCGATTGCGGTCAAATACCTGCCTCGTTATGCATAAAAAAATATTGCACTGCTTCTTCTCAGCACTGGGTCATTTATTGCCCCGAACCCTTTAACCCAACCACTGCGTAGGGTTAAAGTAATACAGGCACGTGTAAAAGCGCTTTTTAAAAGCCTACTTGCAAAAAATAAATGAGTTTTACAAGTTTAACCCTTCATGTACGAGCTAATTGAGACAGTAGGGGAGACCGAGGAGAATCGTAAAATAGGAGAGTATTTATTTTATTTATTTATTTATTAGGTACACCAACGATAGGTACAACAATACACAATATGTTAAAAAATACGCAAAATATTAAGCTAATTGCACTATCACTTAGAGGTATACACAGCTTGCAAGAAATATAAGTTGCTGCTTAGTTAGCATAAATGATGTTATATAAGTTAAATTATTATGATATAGAGTCGGTTGCTGTAGCCTGAGTAGAGACATTGACGATTTTTTGGAACTTATTAACTATCAGCGAGCTCGATACATCACGTATTTGTTAGCTCGAGACTTGAACTAAAAAGTGCGCACTGTTACGAGCTCGCTAGTAGTTAATAAGTTCCAAAAAATCGTCAATGTCTCACTCTCTCTCTCTGTTACCTCTCCTCGGTCTCGAAATCAATTATTGTTATCGCGGTCTCAGGGTTTGATTTTAGGGTTACGAGTTCATAAGATACAAAAATGTTAGAGTAATATTCTGCCAACTCTACCTAATGGTATTTAAAAATAGAAGTTGTTTTTCTATCCGCCCAGCAAATATTTTCCCAATCAATTTTATTGGAAACTCGAGTGGATTTTATCGCAAATAAAATTAATATCTAACATAATCGTAATAGTGTTTGTATTTGAAATTGCTTATGGGTAGATAAACAATAAGTTTGTCAGACGAGGGCTGATCCTAAACTAACAGGCAGGTGGTCTGAGTGAAACGTACATTAGACGTACTTAATAGTGTATACGGGCGTGAAAAGAAACGCGAGTTTAGATAAAAGCATAATGTTCAGATTTATTGTGAACTAGCGGCCGCCCGCGACTTCGTACGCGTGGATCTCGTTTTACCCCCTTCATCTATCTTACGCGGTTTAGATTTTTTCATACAAATGTTTTTCCCGCTAACTCCCGTTCCCGTGGGAATTTTGCAATATCCTGTTGTAACTAAGCTTTAAGTTTACTAAGATACCTGCATGCCAAATTTCAAGCGTCTGAATTAAGTGGTTTAGATTTTTCATAAAAAAGGATTTTCCCACTAATTCCCGTTCCCGTGGGAATTCCTAAGTATACAATAACCTGCCCAGGAGTATGAAGAATAATTGTACCAAGTTTCGTTAAAATCCGTCAAGTAGTTTTTGTTTCTATAAGGAACATACAGACAGACAGACAGACAAAAATTTTACTGATTGCATTTTTGGCATCAGTATTGATCACTTATCACCCCCTGATAGTTTTTTTGAAAATATATTTCATATACAGAATTGACCTCTCTACAGATTTATTATAGTATAGATAACACAAAATGAAAAAAAAAAGCTGCATTACCAAAGAGGTTAAATTAAGTTACAGAAATATGTAATTCTAATAAAAATGAAGTATGTTTCAAATTAACCCATTTAGCCCTACCGTACCCTATGTGGTACGGTATCTTTTTGAAAATATTTTGAAGTACCAAACTGTTGTTAATTTGTAAAAATGATTGTGACGGTAAGCTTAAAGTGATTATTTTACATAAAAATATTTTAAAATATGTTTTAACAAGTGGTTTCGGAAATATTTATGAAATTCCTCGACAGAAAACCAAAAAAATATTTACAATGTATTTAAGAAGGTATAATTTCTTATTACTCATGGTAAATTATGTTATTTATCAATTTTATTTTAAAAATAGAGTACAATAGATATCATGACTACAAAAAAAATATTATTCAGATTATTTTTATACGGTTTATTCCAGTCTAAAATAGGTGTACCGTATAAGGTACAGTAGGTCTATGCATGAGCAAGTCATGCAAAAAAATATAATTAATATTTATTATTTTTATTTGTTTTAGGCTATTGATGCTTCACTATATTGCCACAACTCATGAAAAAATTGATAATTTCAGCAAACATAAAGCAGTCTTGGTATTTTTCTACTGCTGTCTTATCAGATGACCGCTAATGATGATCAGATTGACGAAGATTTAGGCGATAAAGATAGTGTCAATGTAAATAATAACCCTCAGAGTTTTCTTCGATGGATTTGCTAAATTTCCATCATCGTGTTGCTAAATGCGATTATGGATAGCACTAAACGTAACAAATCAGAAGAAGCCAGGTCTTCTTCAGCTATCCTCACTAACTTAGGAGAAGGTAGGAAAAAAGAACCAAATGTGGTTAGTATCACAGAAAACGTCTTACAAGATATGCCAAGTGTGATACTAGTGATCATGTGATTTTATTTTTATTTTATATCATACAAAAATAAATAAAAATCTTCTTTGAACAACGACTATGTTTTGCTTGCTTATAGACCTACTGTACCCTATATGGTACGGGCTCCCCACGGCCCCCTATTTAAGGATTATTTTTTTTAATATTTTTTTCATGATTTTTAGGCTTCCCTTTGTAAGTTTTTGCTGAAAAAACGATATTTATTTACAAAAATAATTATCGGTCTAAATGGGTTAAACGTAGAACTGACGGCCGATGGGGCAGCAAGGCTCTGGAGAAGCGCTGGACGCAGGCTGCTACCAACCGGGCAACATGGAAAGCATTGGGGGAGGCCTATGTTCAGCAGTGGACGTCCTATGGCCATGCCCCTCTTTCCCACTGGGCACTTTGGGCACGTGCCCAAGGCCCCGCGTACCAGTGGGCCCCCATCTGCTTAGAAGACCTTTCTCCAGATCAGGGGTCTCCAAGCTTTGAAGCCTTGGGGCCATAAAGCTTTTTTCGGTATGTTGCAAGGGCCATAACAATTTTAATTTTTCTGCCCACATATGCAAACATAGGCTTAGTCTTAAGCTGTCGCGAGCCGGATTGATGGCTGTAGTTTGGAGACCCCTGTTCCAAATAACAAGGGCCCCCCCTTGATCCTTAAGTGCCCAGGGCCCCTAGTAAGTTAAAGACGGCCCTGCCTATGGCTGAGATGATGATGATGATGATGTTTCAAATGTTTTATCATCATCATCATCATCATTCCACCACATGACATCCACTGCTGAACAGCCTCTTTGTCAATGTTAAATTCCATTTAAATCAAAACGTACAAAAAAGTCGTCTAATCTAGAAATACCTTTGACTAAATTATGTATCGTTTGCCTAATATTGAAACCGGCAGAATTAACCTGTCCCCGGCTAGGTTAGTAGCCGCGATGGAATAAATTAATGCATAGTTTTGCATTTAAATCCGGTGTCTGACAGCGCGGAGTTCCCCGGTGAATTGTTATGACGGCAAAAGTATGATCCCATCAAAAACAATACTTGTCAAAAAAACCAAGTCTCGCAACTCAGTTGTTCTACGGTAAAAAGTTGTGAGATCCATGTAATACCAAGTCCAGGCCAGGAAATCTTTAACGTTTTACATAAATATATTGACTTGGCCATCGCACTAAATAATTTAATTTACACGTGTTTTCATGCGATGGCCAAGTCAATATAATTTTGTGTAAAACGTTAAAGATTTCCTGGCCTGGACTTGGTATTACATGGATCTCACAACTTTTTACCGTAGAACAACTGAGTTGCGAGACTTGGTTTTTTTGACAAGTATTGTTTTTGATGGGATCTAATTTCTTTTTGTATTTTGTAGACAGCAGTTATGTATCTAGAAAACTGGACCGAAATTGAAAAATTTTACTCGACTTGGCGGTTGCACTACCGTGCCCCCAAATATTTTAGTTTTTCCTTGATTCATACACCAAACACTACTTATATTCCAAATTTGAAGCTTCTAGGTCTGCTAGAAGTGCCTTAGAGTTTTGATGATCGGTGAGTCAGTGAGTGACAAAATTAAGTAACTTTGACCCGTTATAATTCTTAAACTACTGGTTCAAATTGAATGAAATTTTAAATATACCGTGTCTTTACAATGCCTGCATAGCTAATGAAAATTCAGCCTTCTAGTTGTATCCACAACGAAGTTACAGGCAGTCGAAAATGGCCTGAATTGCTTCGAGAAAAGGATGGTACGGCCGTGCCGCTTTTTTGCTCGACTTGGTGGGGGCACTGCCGTGCCCCCAGATCTGTTTTGCACAAAAATCATACAGGTACAGGGTTAATTTTAAAGAAATTGCCAACAGGCAGGATACCATTAATGAGAAGTGAAAAGTATTGCAAGAAAGGATTTTTTCCTGGCGGCTTGGTGACTGGAATTGAACCGCCACCGGTGCAGACTGAGAAGATGGTGAGTTGTCTGCACGTGAAAAAGAGGTTGTCCGGCTTGCAGAAATTTATATAAGTTACCGTTCCTTGTGTGAAATTAGAAAATGTAAATAAAACAGCTCCCTCTCAATTGACACAATTTATTTTTATCTCGTATGCTCGTATATAGTTAACAATTACGATATTATAATAACTACTGTAATAGTGCCAATCTCAAGGGATTCAGGGTCGTTAATTAGGTTCGGTTTGGTGAATATTATTGCCACTACAAATTTCTTAAAACTCAGCCTAAATATTAAAAGACTCTACTAGTTAAGATAACTGCGCGATGTCAGGTCGGAAAGACTCCTACTTGAAGGATGGAAAAGTGGGTACCTTGGAAGCCATGCGGTTATAAGCCGTTACCCTGAACGTTCCTCTCTTCTTCCGGGGTCCAACGGGTCTCGCACACTTTTAGGTTACAAGCAGCGTCCTCCACGGCCTCAAGCGCGCAGTGCCAGATGAAGCTCTTGCATCTCTTTGACAGGTAAGCGTTCAAACTCTTGCAGAGACAGAGGTTTGATGACAAGGAGGAAATGCGAAGAGATCAGCAGTTCAGAAAGGAGTAATAATTATAGAAATCAATATGAAATATTGAAATATCTAAAATATGAAATGTAAAATCGAAAAATATGAAATCTAAAATCCCGCATCTGAAACGAAAAATACGAGTGTAAGCATCACATGTGGAACGTGGCATTAGGTTATGAAAAAACCCGCAATGGGAAAGAAATACTTACGAAGGCTGTTCACTAATTTGAGCTTCGCTCGCAGCCCTCAGCAACCCAATACCCTCATCCGAATAGAATTTAGGGAATTTCTGAAAGAAACGACCACATGAAATACCACGTACTGGAATACGAAAAATATCAATCACGAAAAAATAAATAAATTCTCCGACGGGAACTTACCTCATGTGTGATTATTTTTAAATTATATTAATAAATTATCGTGGATGCATTCTGCATCACACGATTTGAAACATAAGGAATATACATTCCCGAAAACAATCAAATTGCGGTTGCGCCATTGAGTTATAATGTACTACGTACTAGAGAAGACATGTCAACGAGATTGTTTCTGGCACGCAAATAGGTCCGTGGACCGAATTTCAATTAGTATGTGCTCAGCGGTTGCTGTGACAACACGCTTGAGTGCAGTTTTGTTTTTTGAAAATATACCATCCTATACACGAAAATACTGTTCAAATAACTCCAGAAACATATTAAGTAAAAATCAAGGAATGACTTGTTACCATTATGTTGTACATTTATGCACTTTAAAACACTAATTTAATTTTAATTTGTCAATTACAAGGCGTCACCGCGGCGGCAGCCATTTTACGAAAATTTCAAAGATTAAAAATCGCAGACTTGACACTGACTCATAAATTACTATACGACAGGAAGGTTAAATAAAGCAATAAAAATATTTTTTAACGATTATTAGCAATTTGTATTGCACAAATTACTAATAGTCCCGTCCAGCCCCTCGTGTTAAGCTAAATAAGCTTGGGTTACGAGTGGGCTCACACAATAGTCGTGCGGCATCATGGATCAAACTTGTTCGAATCTCACTGCTGTTGTTCGTATGCGACTGGTTAGTTAGTAAATCACCCTAATTATTGACACCTAGCTCACGAGATAGGCTAAAATTATAATAATTATACAGTGTGTCTGGTCACCAGTGTCCGACCCGTTAGGGCGCAGTAATATGATCAATTTTATCGACAAATCTACTGATATAACATTTTATCCCTACTATTTAAAAATTACAGCTATTTTAATTTTTGTATTTCTGAGTCCGGATGGATTCTTTTATTTAGCAAAATCTACCGATGTACACGACCTATAAATATAAAAGTGAATTCGTTCGACAGCTGAAAAAGTAAGCAATACGTTGCCATCAAAAAGTTTACCAAAAGCTCCCATTTAAATTTCTTAGGAACACTTGAACGTTAAAAAAAATTATGCTTCTTTTTAGATTTCAATACTCAATACGTTTATTGCTTCCATAATAGTAATATAGGATTTTTCAATGTTACAAAAAAAATTAGAAAGTGAACTTACCTTTTTTCTATTTTTAGATGCACTAAGTCATTACCTAAAAACTGATATAATACCTTGGCTTTAAATCAACTAATCTAGGTGCTAGCTACACAGGAGATGCAGCGGTGGAAAGGAGAGGTGGGAATAGTCCCGTAACTTCTACCTCACTTTGTATAGAATTGAGGTACAGCTATAATACGAGTACTCAACCGCTGAGGAGCTCAATAGTTAACAATAGTGACAATAAAATAACTGAACGTCAGAAAGGTTCCGGAGTGGAGGCGTGGGTCATCCCTAGCTTTGTCCCTATCGTGACGAGTGGGAATTTTTCTAAAATCTCAAGATGGACTGACTAAAGATAGCAGGAAGACGCTGTGTGCAGGCCACTATCAACTGGGCGACGTGAAAATCATTGGAGGAGGCCTTTGTTCAGAAGTGGACGTCCAGTAGCTAAAATGATGATGACGATGATTCCTTACAGTATCCAATTCAATAGGCAGAAACTAAACGTAAACGAAGTGTCGCCTCTGTAATGGTATCATTATCTATAACTCATGATATTTCGTGCGCTGTTGGATGACAGTTTTAAACCAGAGATGGGTCATTTTTTTATCGAATTAGAAAATACCAGTTAACGATTCTCAAGGCGATTATCGATTACATTAGACTTCAATCGGGAAGAAAAATTATTAAAGGCTTAAGCATCAGTATGAAGCCCATACGCACTTGTAGCACAAGTAACACGATTAGCCACAATCCCCTCAGTTGTGAATTCGGAATCGCCAGTTGTAATTTTAAATTCGCATCACAGAGTGAAGTAACTAACACCAAAAAACGGCAGAGCGAAGTGATTTCGTTTCAACTGCCACGTTTTGTCACTTGTCTAGGAGGGCTAATATTAGTCTAAGGGAGGGGCGCTTAGATTACATTACAGGAAACGCACAATATAATAAAAGAAAATAATGTAAGTAGCTGAACATTTTTGCTATTGAGCACCATGAAAATTATAAATAACACAATTTAGTCGATTTGTTTATTTTCACAATCGATTCAAAATGTCTATGATGAGGCGACCGCAGCAACGTCACTATTCGCGCAATCCTAGCAATGAAGTACGACATTTTCTGGTGCAGATTTTATCGCCATAAATTATGAAACTTGATAGTCATGGATTTGACTGACAGCTGTCCGTCAAATTCCCGCCCCGCACTCCGCACTGCACATATTTTGTTCGCGATGTCTGTTCTATACGTAGTAATATTACTTCAATGGGTTGCGCACGATCGACAAATTCCTAAGTCATTTGACAGCTCCACTGACAGCCGCTAGTCATAGACAACGCGATACGTTTCGTTTCGCCGCTTGAAAAATTAAATACTGTACTAATAAAACCATGATGAAAACAATTTCCAGAACACTGAAAATATTCTATTTGAAAAATAGAATAATCAATATAAAAACACTGGGAAATGTTTCATCAAAATATATTTCAATTAACTGAGCAAAAAGCGCCATCTATTGCAAATTAATTCTAAATCACGCCAATAGATGTCGCTAGTGGTATCCAAAATCAGAATATCGAGAAGAAATATTAATTTGTGAAAAAACAGCCAAAACTGCAACGCTACAGTATTATTTATTTGCCAAAAAAAAGTTTACAGTCTGTTTATCTAGCGGCTGCTGCACTAAGCTGTGCTTGTGTCGCGGCAGCCAGTGTCATGATGATACATGAGAATTTTGGTTGGAATCAGCAACTTTTTACTTACATTTTTTAGAGTTAAGAGTCGCAACTCGCTATTTTTTAATAACAGCAATGTCTAGTAGCTCGAATGGAAGAGCAATCGCCAGACTAGCGAAGGTCTTGGGTTCGGTCCCCAACTTCGGCAATTCGATTTATTCGTTGATGTCACCATTTACTGCCCCCTTAGGTAGTAAAAATATCCATCATACGAGTAAGTATCCACTAATCTAACTATCATAGTTTTATCGCACTACGACTTTCTTTTGTTATGAAATAATGTCTCTGTTTTGGCTGATCTAGATTTTACATTTCACTGACTGAGAGCTAGATATACGCCCGTATTCAGAAACATTACTATGAGGTCTCATAGTGCGCGTGGACGCACAGAGTGATACACGAACCAATCACAGAGCTCTATTCAACGCTGTTGACCCTATGCGTTCGATTTGCTGCTTCACTTAAGCAAGCATCGTTTGTGAATACGGACGTTATATCATAGAGTTCTTTAGCTAATTAGTAAATGCGACAAACTAATGTATCTAAGCAATTCTACACGCGTACAGTAATAGCATATCAGATTATACCACTACTTATTACCACTACTTAAGATACCACAGCTCCACAGTGTTTAATTTTATGTAATCTGTAGGGCCAAAACGATGTTTTCAGATCTATCTGTCACCATCCCTTATGCTGTTATTTCGTTTTGTAAGAGAGGGATGGAGACAATCGAGCTTCGGATTACGTTTTTCAGAGTAGCCGCGCTGTACGTATATTCGCGGGGAGCACCAAATAATTCCCGCCACAATAATTGAACGAATTTCTCGAGTTTCTGCGACTCATTCCGTAATTAGTTCTGTGAAGGTCGATCCCATATGTTCCACCTACTCGCGTCAGCGTTATTTGCAAGTCTCGAGGAGAACTAAAATAGAAAGGAACGAGTAGTTTTTTCTAAATCCTTATTTTTTATGGCTCATATCATGGCAGTGGGAGACGGTGTATGTGACTGCACCAGACAGTCTGCCAACAGAGAGAGATGGCGGGAAGTCATGCGGAGAGTTGTATCCGCCTCTACAACCGATGTGAACAACGCCTCAACATGACCACGGCTGCTCTGCCAAGAGCGAAATGAATAAGAAAAAGAATATTATACCTGATGGTCATTATTCTCCACTGCAGGAGGACTACTTTCTCTTATTCATCATCACCGTTTCAGCTATAGGACGTCCACTGCTGAACATAGGCCTCCCCCAATGATTTCCATATTGACTGGTTGGTAGCGGCCTGCATCCAGCTTGGCTTTGGCTTCTAATTAATGGCGTGGCTTCTATGAGTAATATAAATAGCTCATTGTTTTAATAGTTAAAAATCTTAAGGACGCGGTATTTGATCTTTATAATGACTCAGTCGAGAAACCCTACCGTATAAAGTTTCACTGCGTTGGATCAGAGGTAATTCCCCTGGCAGAAATGTATTTACAAATACAGAGGCCGCGTACGTTTTTTCTGATAGCTTCATTTTAACAAAGGAAAGCGTAAAATCTTTAATGACCTTGTAAAGGAAACCATTTATTATTCAGGATGTAAGGGACAGGTTGGTGAAAACTTTAATAGTGAATTCAATCTTGAGTGACTCCTTGAGTCTTCAGATCGATATCGTCGTTCTTTTTCTCGGAAATCAATGTCTTTTATTCATTTCCTTTTTAGGGTTCCAAATGTAGCCAAATGGCAAAACACAGAACCCTTACTACATTTTGTTTGATACATCCCAGACTACATTTCACTTAACATCACGTGTGATTGCAGTCAAATACCTGCCTTGTTCTGCATAAAAAAAAAGATAAAAATGTGCAAAGATGGTCACTTATTGCAAAAATCATATCCAAACTTCAAAATTTTATTCCTGGCCTTTAAAAGACTTTGTATTACAAAATAAGCCCGTGTAAAAATATTTTCCATTAATGCGCTTGCTCAATTACAAGGCCTTAAAACAAGTCGCCCGGAGGTTTGCATAAAACACAGTGGGCTTATATCTCGCAACGGCTGGAAAATTATCGGGCCGTGTCGCGCGAATGCGATATTGCGGAGGCTACGGGGCATGTGCGATCACGCGATTCGGTGCACTGTGCATGCATACGATTAGCTATTATTAGCAGATAGCTGGAAAAAGCTTACTGAAGTAACAAGAATTTCGGTCAGATAAATACCTATCTATATTTTTATGGCAAGGCTGAGTTGCACCACCTAACTTTAATGGTAACTATGTCGATAAACGGTGCATTTTGTATGGGGTTTGACAGATTTTTGACGTTTGTCAAAGTTAAATTATGATGGTTCAACCCAGCCTGATATTACAAAGCTGAAGAGTTTGTTTACTTGAACGCGCTAAGCTCAGTAACTACTGGCACAGAATAAGTAATAGTACAGGTACAGAAGGATTACTCCGCAAGACTATTTAAATAAATGCGAGTCTTGCTACGACGCGATACAGTGGAATTCAGCTCGCACAGCACTACGTACCTACAATTTTATTCACCTACAAGTTTTGTCTCTTTCTATCGCGTGCCTCTGAACTCTTCTTACGCTGTTAGGGTTGCTGTCTAGTGAAAAAATAATTAATCTACTTATTTGTAATGAGGTACGTATGTAGGTAAGTATGCATTCATTATGGAAAACCTTGGGAGAGGCCTTTGTCCAGCAGTGGACGTCATTTGGCTGAAACGAACGAACGCATTCTGAGCAGTAGTCATAGTAGGTTAGGTTCCTATACTATCCTAAGAATTATTGATTACCTACATGGCCAACGTACATTTCAGCATCTTTGGGAAGCGAAAAAAAAAGATAAATCCGGTAGATTACTTTTCGAATTTAAACACCCGAACGCCGCACAATATTTCTTTCTCTTTATGTCCATTTTTAAATAATACTTCGATCATAGAATTATAATCATACTACAACGCACGCCCAGCGTCCTGACGAGCGCGCGCGTGACACTCGACTGATATAATACCCGCCGGCGGGGCGCTTCGCTGTAGGTAATTATCGGATGTACCGCGCGGAGTGAGCCAGGCCTGCTACTGGTCCGATTTGAAAAACTCCTTTTGTGTTGGATAGCCAATTTATGGAGTAAGGCTACATCAGCCTACCAATGCCAATAGGGGCGGAGCAGTAAAGAAAAATGTTGCGAAAACGGGAAATATTGTTCAAACTATTTTCACGAGTACGAAGTCACGGGCACAGCTAGTAAACTATACCGCGCGAGTATCCCACTTTGAAAAACTGGGATGCAAACAATATTTTTCACTTGACACGAAAGGAGGGGTTAGCGATTAAAACGCATTTAAAACATTAATGAAGTCCACCATAAACGTCTTCAAGAAATTTACGACTTGTTTTTAAAACGAATCGTCTTGTAAAACATGAAACTGACTTTTATTATAAAGTTAAGTTTTTTATAAAACTACTTCGCTTTAAACCTGTATAGTACTCGAGTAAATGCATTATAGGGGCCTTTTAAATGCCGTGACCAGTTCCACTCGGATTATAGGTTATTGTAGACTGAATTTTAAATTACACGAATAAAATACGCAATCACACTAAACCTCTTTTAGATTAACTTGCTGATATGCAAATTAGCGGCTGTGTAAAGCGGTATTTTATCGATTGCTGTCATGTTCTAAGCTAGCCCTAAGGCTAGACGTAAAAAATATAGGTTAAGATCCTAAAAATAATTATAAAAAAAAATATACCTAATATTTGTAAAAATTGAGGATATTATAACTAGAAAATTTTGTTCTGTACTATTACTACGGTAGTAATCTAAGGTTTAAGCAAATCAACATAATTAATTATCCCAATCGGTCATTTTTGTTAAATCAATGTTTAAACTTGCATTTATGCACAAGCTAATGCTTAAACCTACTTGACACAATATTTTTTTGCTTGGTTTGGCAAACTGCGTATGCACTCTAAATATTATAGTTTATTTATATTTATTCATATTTTTTTCAGCTTCAGTTTTTTTTATTCCATTCGTTACACCTACTTTTTGCAACTGATTTTGCATATTCCATTACCATTCGTGCCCACTGTGCGACCAATCACAATTGCCTTCCGCACGCAAACACATTCAGTCAAGACGATCGAATTGATTTATGTCGAGCGCCCCTCAACAGGCGGCGCCACTGTCACGCATCAATCTCGCAAACAGACAAACAAGTGCTGTCTAGATAGAGCACATACGCTTGCCGACCACGTGATTTGTTCCTGTCAATACAGTAGGTCTTTGATTGGTATTACACAAAGTACTAAGTCTGCGGGCACGAAACTGGCGACGGCCGAGCGATGCGATGGCGGTGCATCTTCGTGTGACGCGAAGGCGGAGTTACCAGAGTACCACAAAAGGACGACGTATAGGTTATTTGTATTGAAATTCTCTTATTTCAGAATACGAAACATAAAGCTGTTCTTTTTTTAATTCGAAACAAATTCTAGGATTCTTATCAAGACCGTTGGTACCTACAAACTCCTTTTAAAACTATCTCAAAACTACTGAAACAAAAATCCCATCTTACCCTCGTTCTAGCCTGTCATACGATAAAGGCCCGATCCAAAACCCTTTCAAACTTCGACCGATCAATCTGACCGCGAGGTATCAGCAGTTACCTCAAGCCCCAAGTTCGAACTTGTTCTATAACCGTTCGAGGGAGGTAGTTAATTTTATCGAAACAAGGCTTACAATTAGGCTGTGATTTCGCGCCTCCGAGTTTAGGTGTTTTATTGCATTCACGCCCTAAAACTTTCAAGTGGCCCGCAAAGAATCGGACGCTTATTTTTTAGATGTACAACCAAATAGAACCTTAAATCATTACTTTAAGGTTGCGAATTCAGTAGAGCAGTTTTCGGTCAGCAAAACAGGGTTTGTAGACATAAATATCTTTTTCCGGGAGATTCTTTATCGCGTCCGGAACGGTTCCGCCGTTGATGCAAAAATGATTGTTGGGAACTCTCTTTTTTGTTTTCCTGTGTCGGATTAACTGATGCTGGGATTTTACAGGTACTCTTTATTTCATGCGTGATGCTGTAAAATTAGTTAGGGTACAATGTAAGCTTATAGGGTTACAACGGATTACAATTCGCGTGGGATTCATAAAAAAGGAATACAATATGCTATTTTTAAACACTGATGTTCGTTTGATCTTTTTATTCACTTACATTTATTACTATGTGGTTTTGCGTTTAGGCACGTGTAATATGTAATTACTTTTTTTTTATTAAAAAACTGCTAATTATTAAACCAATGCTGGAGGATATTCTCGCAAGATAAGTAATTTATCGCGGGAAATTAAGCCTGAAAAGCTCTTATTTAAAGAAAAAGTTATATCCTCAGAGGTACTATTATCTTAATTTTGATCGTAACTTAATAACTCAAGAAATTTAGCTTCCTTCTTCAATTATGATTTATTCAGTGTATACTTTAAGTTAATTTCTCTGAAAATTGTTTCCCACTAAACTGTTATTAGTCGTAATTCTTCATTAAGCGTTACAAGTTTTAATAAGCACTTGTGGGGGTAGTCAGCTAGATAATTACCGCCCGACTTGTTACCTAAAAAGTTTCGCGGGTGCGAGGCGGGTCGGGCGTGCGGTAGAACGAAGATTTTCTATTTCTATAGGTTTATTTCTTTTAAAAGGCTTGTATAGTCTGGTTTTTTTTTTTGAAGGGACGCTCGCTGGTACCTTGAAGAGCTTTTCCAGCTTCACCGGGCAGAGTGGCGAGTACAGAAGGTACTCTAGCCGTTTGGCGATCGTCAGTGGCGAACCCAACTAGAGGGTTGCCCACCGCGGTGTTGGACCAAAGTCCAGCCTACGGCGGGCTCACTCTAGTGGGCCCGATCGAGGGGACTACGGACGCGGCCTGAGGGCGCCACGGTAGGCTCGGACCTCGGCTCAGGCCGTGTCCGGGGGACGGATAGGGACTCAGGCCGTGTCCGGGGGACGGATAGGGATAGTCTGGTCTGCGAGCACTTACTCTACTCTGATCTTGCACGGCTCGCACACTCACTGCGGGCGCCCGTCGCATAGTCGCGACAGCAATATAATTACGCGTGAGGGATAAGGATGGGTAGCTTGGGGTCATTGGACAAAATTCTACGTGCTCACAGACCGGGCTTTAGTAATGTTTCGCTCCCAAGAACTCATATCGCTGTTTACCCCTCCAAGTAAGCTAAATAACTAAATAAATAAATGCTTGCTCAACAGTCTACGGGGATCAATCTAGCGTTCTTTGGATATCGAATCGGCTTTGATGCCAAACCCGTTAATCTAACGACGCTTCTTCTCAGTACTTGCCAAATGTTTATCTCATAGGTAAGAAATATACGTGGCATGTAAAGAAAAAAAATACAAAGTATTAGCTGATGTAGTCTAAAGAAATATTTATTTAATTATTTTGCGTTTGTTGAGCTATTGTCGCTTCTATCAATTGTCAGTATATTCTGGAAGTTTAGATTTTTTATAGTGATATTATGATTTTATTCTTTTAAGTTTTGACATTCAGAACGACTTGTGTGAAATCATGCATTTGTCGGTGTCAGACTCAAATGAAAGCTCATAAAATATGACAATCGGCGTTACAATCACAGGATATAATGAAAAAAAAGTATATGTATTACGTAACATACCTTACCTCAGACACCTAACTATACAAACTTAGTAAACCCGCCTCCGGAACTTCGCCGTTGTTGACCGCAAGTTCACACAACACGGACAGACTGACGCTTGCTTTTATTGAAGTTCTTTTTGGACGTAACTAGTACAATTGAAGTGGAAAATTGGAGGACTAGTTTTACAGACTTTCTGGAGCGATACGACCTACAATTTTTCAAAAAGAGAGATCACAGAAACTAAAGAAAGATGTGACAAGGGGGCGGGGCCTGGCGGTGCCGGTGTCACAGCAATATGTAAGAGCAATGATGACAGCAGTGACGTCATAATGTAAACAGTTTACATTGCTCGCGTAGTACTAAAGATTATTCGAACGTTGAGTACTGATTCCGCAGTGGATAATGAGCGCATATTTTGATTACTTTGTGTGTGTGAATTTCTAAGTAATGTGACACTGATTTTCGAACTCAGCGCATTACTTGGCATCTCTCTATATCTCTATGGAGCATACTCACACTTTAAAGGCCGGCAACGCACCTGTAACTCCCCCGGGGCTGTGGATGTCTATGGGCGGCGGTAATCACTTACCATCAGGTGATCCTTTTGCTTCCTGCCCCATAAAAAAAACAGACGACAAGCGCAGCGTAGGACGTCCACGTAGAAGGTGGACAGATTACCTCATAAAGGTTCGCAGGAAGGTGCTGGTTGCAGGCCGCTGCCAATCGGCCAATCTGGAAATCATTAGAGTAGACCTATGTTCAGCAATGGACAGCCACAATATTATTATTGTATTAGATGACGAACTATCGCTCTACACACATACCTGAATAAACAATGCATAATTATCTGTCGTTGTTTTAGTAAGAATTATCGTTTCAGAATCATAACATTTGTTTTTATATTCTTCAAATAAATATTAAAAATATCAATTACAAACCAATTGTCGGAAGAAACAAAAAATAAACATAATTCACTGTAACTGTCATAACAAGGTCACAATAAAATTATCGACAGGGGTCTTCCTGGTAGTGTTGTAGAGAAATCAAATATAGATAAAATCGATACTTGATGGTGCTATTATAATCTTAGTGTCTGTATTAGGATATCGAAAATGAAGAGTCGACCTATCGATTTTACAGTTATAATTCAAATTACCTCCAATAATCAATAGCTTTCATACCGATGTAACAAGCAAATAAGTCAATGAATTCCCAATTTTGTATTCTTTAATTACCATTTAGTAAATATATTTTGAAACTAGCTATAGATAATTATTCTTTACGCAATAATGACAATCAGTAGAAATTCGTCTGTACTGGTTATTAAAAAAAAAAATCTGTTGAAATTCCGAAGTAGATTCAATCCTATTGATATAATTTAAAATATTATTTTACAACCTGGAAGCAGTCCCTGGACAACAACATTAAATTCCAAAAAAATATCGATACTTTCTATTCTATCGATTGTAGTAAAATAGATTGCTACTATGCTTTTATAGGTTATCGATACTATCCTTAGACAATTCAGTTTCAGGCATCACTAGCTACCGGGGTCTTCCCGGTAATAACCGTGAAATCAACACTGCTCGTTTTGCGAGATCGTCTCATTACTGTAGCCGTTATCCTTGTTACCAAACGAATGTACGGTCGTCAGTACATCGGATCAAACATTTTTGTTGAAATATAACACTTATTATAAATCATTACACAGCTCATGTTTAGCTTGCTGTGCACCCGTTTGTACAAATAAGTAATATGATTTTCATTTCCATGTTTTCCTTTTTTATTCATAAGGACTTTAATATTAGAATATAAAACGAAACAATTAAGGAAAATTCAATGAAACAGGTGAAGTATATGATCTCGTCTGTCCCACGCATTTCCTAAAATTCGATGACTCATAAATAAATTTTAATGTTACTTGGTAGTACTTCTCATAAAATGTATCTTTGGTTCGTTTTCACAATCAATCCCTAATTTTTAAGTGACCCCTATGAAAACAAAATTCCTGTTAAGTGTTACCATAAGGGTCACTTAAAAATTAGGGATTGATGGTGAAAACGAGCATTTGTCTACTGCAAGAATGCCTACTGAGGTTCACAAACAGCTACCTTTTAAGGATTGCGACATTATGACAGAAAAGTACTTTTCTCGTATATTTCTCATAAAAAACTAGTAGGTGAAGAGCGATACGCTTGATGTACTGAATTAAGGTCGTTATCGATGTCAAATTAGAAGAAATGTATATTTCTAACATGTCATACAGATAAAAGGGCGGAAAGCGTAGGTAGATGGGGTGAGGGACCAATTGACGTGTGCAAACAAACGCGAGCAATATTCGGTTAGCAAGCGAATGAAAATGTTTTTTAATTAAATTAATAACTCCATACTTGAACTCTGATCTTTGCATGAAAGTAGTTGACTTAGTTATAATTTTTTTTAAATATATTTAATTACAAATTCCATAGTGCATGATCGTGTTGAGAAAATAGTGATTTTCTATGATAGTTTTGCAACACTGTTTGACCAATTAGATAAAAGTAAAATAGACAGTCATGTTCACATTGTCCATTTGAAGTACCTACCTAACTTCAGACAATTTTGCATTAATGTTTGATTTTTACCACAGTCATCATCATCATCATCATCATTTCAGCCACAGGACACGTCCACTGCTGAACATAAAGTCAAAGTCAAAGTCAAAGTCAAAATTTCTTTATTTGTTTAGACTAATAAATAGTTCTTACAAATCGTCATATGCTCTTAAGGAGCCTCTACATGTCTCATAATCTTTTTACCCTACCAGCGCTTCGAGACCAACATTTGGCAAGTGCTGAGAAGAAGCGCCGCAACAAACTCAGTCACCACTGTCTGCCGGTTAATATAAATAAATAGAAATGGTAGTAGTAGGTACATTCGATTCAGGAGCAGTTCACTGAATTTACCATGCATTCTTGTATGGTGTATCATAAGAATGGGTATACAAGATTGCGTGGTATATTAAACAAGGTAGTGACGTGCTAATATCTAGACTTACATATTAAGGTACTAGTAGAAATGACTCGCATACATAAATTTGAATAACTTGGATTGACCAGTCCCCGAAAGCAGCGCCTGTTCACAGACATGACGAGTGAACCAGCCATCGCTTCACTCGACCATATTAGAGGGAATGTAACGACCCGCCTCACTACGCCACCACCCCAGAGACATTTTAGTGAGAATGACAATGCCA
This sequence comes from Ostrinia nubilalis, assembly GCF_963855985.1. Taxonomy (NCBI): domain Eukaryota; kingdom Metazoa; phylum Arthropoda; class Insecta; order Lepidoptera; family Crambidae; genus Ostrinia; species Ostrinia nubilalis. The sequence goes on from NC_087101.1 coordinate 3,399,339, forward strand.
AGTTATCTCTTTAAAAAAAAAACTAATAATAAAGCTAAGTAACAGTCCAGATTGAGAAGCATGACACTATAACATTTGAGAAATTATTATTAGTTTATACAATATTACTTTTCATTTTACTTTTCATCATAAGCCCTCCCCCTCAATGAATTCCACATCGCCCGGTTGGTAGCGGCCTGCATCTCGTGCCTTATAAATAAAAATAAATAAATAAAATTACAAACTTAACCAGTAACGTATAAAAATAGGGTGCGTGACAGTTTATATAAGTTTATATGATATAAATTCATTTCAATAACGTTCATATTGTATAATAAACGTATGTTATAATAACACTTGATATAATTTTTTAACATATAATATTTACTTCATATAATAAATCATTTCTAATAATGTCATTTCAGATACCAATCAAAACGCATAAAGACATTTGATATAAACCTTACTTAATCTAAGACTCATTTGATGTAATTTTGTTTAATATAAATAATATTTCATATTATAACCATTACATAAAATAAATATTATTTGTTATAACGACTATTTGGTATACTCTTTAATTGACATAATTTCTGATAGATATAACTTTTAGTATGTTCTTCTTTAGCTTGACTTATAAATGACTTTAGTGACAAAAACGAATCGCCGTAAAACCGACTCCACGTAGTCTTGTCTGCCCTACCCCTAGAGTGTAATTTAGAAGCGCGTAGCGCCAGCAAGCCGAAGACGCGGTGTCGAGCGAAAGCCATCTGCGACGATTAGCACGCGAGGGACCGCCAGAGCCCCGCAGTGCCGGAGCCGTGACAGAAGTCTCAAGTTTTTAGTCAAATTTGCATGCTGCATGCATGCCTGCTTGCTTGCTTGCCTGCTTGCTTGCCTGCTTGCTAGCTTGCTTGCTTGCTTGCTTGCTAGCTTGCTTGCCTGCTTGCTTGCCTGCATGCTAGCTTGCTTGCTCGCTTGCTTGCTTGCTCGTTTGCTAGCTTGCTTGTTTGCTTGCTGCATGCGATGCTTATTATAACAATTGAACTTTATATAAAATTATTATTGTTATATGATTTAAGTTTTATAGGAAAAGAATTTTATCTCATTTGATTGTTCGACACTTTATTTTTATATGATTTGAATGTTATTTGTTTTAAATTTTATACATTGTGAGTTTTATAGAAAATATTCATTATATCAAACCATTTTATATCAGTTAATAGTTATTTGTCTTAAAATTATATTATTCGTTTATTATAGTAAATAATTATTATATTAAATGATTTTATATAATTTGATGTTATATCCTCTAAGTATTATATGATATGTAGTTATATCATACATTACACACCCATAAAAATAACAGTGTCAATTCAATATTAAATAACATAAACCGACCAGTGTAAAAACGGGCCGTCATTCCGCCACGATGTGTGGAAATTCATAAATCGTGTCCTTCCGCCACGACGTTTTTCAACCGGTTGCTTATGACAAATGTATCGTTGGACAATGCCCGTTGTGTACTTCTGATTAATGACAGTTAAACCAGAATTGTACGAGGAGAATTGTGTTATTTTTACCAATAAATTAAATGTTTTGGTTTTTGGGAATACTTTTTTGTTTGGGGATCAAAAAGACCTATTCTATAGGAAAGAGTGATACATGACTTAGACCCATTTTATGCAAATAAGCGCAAAAGTACATACATACATAGTTACGTAATACATTTCAGGTCTTTGTTTGAATGAATTTAAAAATAACGGTCTTACTACAATCTTGAGTGTAGTTGGATATCATCATCATTTCAGCTAAAGGGCGACAACTACTGAACATAAGCCTCACCTAATGATTTCCAGATTGACCGGTTAGTAGTGCATCCAGCGCCTTTCTGCTACTTAAGTGCACTAGGTGTATCTCTGAATGGATATGTGTAGATAAGTGGAATGGAAAATATGTGTTATTTTGTAATATTTATGTGGGTAGGTAAGTAGACTAGACTTAAATATTGTCGATATGACTGAGAAGAAAAAAGAGAAGAGAAAACTAAAGTAGGTCTTGCCAAGTCGCTCTAGTAACTGTCGACAAAATACAAACGACAACTGCAAAATGCAGCTGTATTTATAAAAGCAGCAACATTCTGAAGAACGCATACGCGCCGATAAATATCAATTACAAATCCCGCTTATGCATTCGTACTGCATCAAGGATCCTATTTCAAACTACCATTTCGACTCCCTGCACTATTTTTGTTTCTCTCACTTATCAAGGTGAGGAACAAGGATAGAAAGAGTTTGTAAATCGAAATTGGATTCCAGGATATACCCCTAGACGTCAATTAGCAGTGAAGTGCGTCGGTGCACTCGATCGCAGCGCCCGATCGGGTACAAAAATATTCAGCGAAATATTTCACATTCACCCCCGCGGTTGCGGATATTTTTCGAGGGGGCAATTAAGGGCGGGCCGAACACAACGAAATGTATTCAGTTGCTGCTAAAAGTGAAATACTTTAAGTGAATGAATTACTATTAACGAACTTGAAAAATCGGTGGATTAGGTTTCATATGAAACTATACAATTGCATCTTTTGTAGTTGTAGGCAATAGAACGATCGTGTGATTTTTAAACAAACATGTAGGTATAGTTTGATTATTTTATGTACCAACTCATACTATAAGCTACTATTTGTATTCTAACCAAATCATGTGGTGTTAAACCCCTACGCTTATATGTAGCGTTATTAAGTTGAACACGCGAACAATTTTATGCCAATTACCAACGGATTACTAAAGCTTTATTGATTAGCTACAATTTAATCAATCATACCAATAAAATCTCTTGCTTGGTATCTCTAACGATATAAATCCTAAAACTTATATTAAAAATGCATAAATGAATAAAAACAAACCATTTATAAACAATATCCAAAGAAACCCTTCGTTAAACATTCAAGCGCGTGAATGGCGTGAATTTTAGATACCGAAAAAATACCCCGAAAAACTAAAATCTAGTAAAATACCACACATTGTGGATAGAATATTCACGGGCGCAGTCTAAAAAGTTACTGCCCAATAAAAAAGTTAGCAAACCAAACAGCGGAGTTGCCGAAATAACCGCCGATGTGAACTATAAAAGTGGAGAGGTGAGCAATAACAACCCTGAAAAAGGGTCCGTATAAATCAGGGGTTCTCAACCAGTGGTCCCGTACCACCAGTTGTCCACAGAAGTTTAAAGGACGTCGCCGCGTCGCCCGTTATCAACCCGGAAAGGGTTCGTAACCGTATCAACACGAGGCGGTCAGTATTCTTTGTATGAAACTCCATACTGCAACGCAGACTTATCCGCACCGTAACGTAAACGCCTCGCCTCGAAAATGACAGCGCGTGAAAGGCGATGACAGCTCGCGAAAGGCGACACGGTGTTGATCCCTTTCCGAGTTGACAAGTCTGTTATGAGCTTAAATTATAATAAGGTCCGCAAATGCTTCTAAATTTCGCGAGTGATAGACTTTCGCGTGTCATGAGAACACTCTCTTGTATTAAGTATAACAAGTCATTACAGAACTTGTGCTGAAGAATGCAAGTTCAAAAATCAAATTAATATGAACATACATAAATAATTGACTTGATTTTCTAAATCAAGACGTTATCTTTTTAAATAATGCTTATTTTAGATAGACTTTTTGGTCGCACTTTATTTACCTACGGATTTTTTTAAATGATCCTGCGACCAATAAAGCAATGAATGTGGTCCCTTGCCCAGAAAAGGTTGGGAACCCCTGATATAAATGAAGTTCCCGTGAACACAAATAAATCAGTTGGCGTGTTAGGAATCACGTGCGATCTACGCAGCTTGTTAACGCGAGTAAACTTGTTCCGATCGTCTCGGGTTACCATTGTTCGGATGATTCTAGTGCGCTGTTTGCTAGATTTTTTTATTCAAGAAAAAAAAATAACTTTTATACACTTATAATATATCAATGTATCAATGTATAAAAATAAGATAAAAATACACAGTGCACAATATCCATATTTAGTGACGACGATATCAGCTTAATAGACATATTGACACCACCAATCAATTGACGTACTTTTTAAAACTGTCAAAACGAAACTCTCCCATATATTTTGTATGGCACTACAAGCAAGTGACGTCACTATTTTATCAACTCAATTAAACTACTTTTTTCAATTACAATGCGAACAAAAATCGTAATTTACAGGTAATTTAAAATTAATTAAGTTTTTAAGACCAGAATGAAGGGTCTTTTTAAAAAAGTTGTGGTTTTGAATTATAGGGGTATGGTGTCAAACTGTCTATTGTAAGATTATTCAAATCTTTTGCAGAATCTGTCATTGTTTTAGAGTCCATGCCCAGGGAAAAAATATTGTTTTAGTATAATGGAATGTTATAAGATCGTGGGATGAACCAATTAACATTATAATGATATCAATTACTGGAACTAAAGTAGAAGTAAGTTACTGCATTTTATAATTTAACTACCTGTGTCCGCGACTTCGTACGCGTGAAAACCCGTTTCCGCAACATTTTTCATTTTTGCTCTGCACCTATTACTTTAAGCATGATAGTATATAGCCTTCTTCAATAAATGGGCTATCTAACACTGAAATAATTTTTCAAATCAGACCGGTAGTTCCTGAGATTAGCGCGTTCAAGTAAACAAATAAACAAACTCTTTAGCTTTGTAATATTAGTATACCTAGATTTTGACTTGATTGGATGTTTTCAAACGAATTAAGAGGATTGAACGATAGAGTCCGATTCACGCAAAAATCACAAGGGCGTTAAATATTGCACTCTAGTTTAGTGTACCAATTATACTGTTCAAGATCATTATAATCGGTAATCAGTATTTATATTAAGATAGCGAATTGGATTTGATTTCAGTTATTTATATAGAACTAACTTTCCGCCCGCGGCTTCGCCTGCGTGAAATTTTGTCTTCCACAGAAAAACTTTATCGCGCGCGTCCCTGTTTCAAAAACCAAAATAAAAACTATTCTACGTCCTTTTCCGGGACTCAAACTATCTCTGTGCCAAATTTCATCAAAATCGGTTCAGTGTTTTAGGCGTGAAAGCAAGACAGACATACAGACAGAGTTACTTTCGCATTTATAATATTAGTATAGATTGGGACTCAACCCAGGGTAGGTCAAATAAAAAGGCTAAATCACTATAATTACTGCGATACCGAGAAGGCAAACTAATTTTGGTTGATATGAGAAAAGTTTGGCTAAGAAGGTCATTAGGACTACTTCGATGATACTGTAAGTATTTATTTAGAGGTCCTTGAGACAAAGCCAATACTCTACTAGAGACGACTTTAGGGTTCTGTATACTGAACAAAGTAAGGACCCATTATTATGATCACAAGAACATACGGCTATTTGTGTAGCATTTTAAGAAAACATTTCGTACGGTCTGTAGTACATCAAACTTTTTGACAAAAGAACACCTATTTCAATTAAACCGTCCCCCCGTCCGTGTAAGTTCTAAAATAAGAGAATGATAAAATTAAAAAAAAATCCTTCAATTGATAATTGGTTTGAACGAGATAGTAAGTATATACTTTTTTTAAATAAATAAAAAAAAAAATTGAAGTTCCTACTCCTTTCCTCATGAACGCGTAGAGGTATTACCACAATTGTATTGGAATTCATATCAAATACTCAGGTCTATACTTAGTACCTTAAGCTGTAACTAAATCAAAGTTATATACCTACAGGTTTGTACGGAACCCTCAGTGCGCGAGTCCGACTCGCACTTGACCGGTTTTTCTTGTTTCTTTGTTTCCATAAATTATATTTTATGAATATTTCGTTGAATTTTTTCATCCTTCTAAATCCGAACGTCAATATCTACTACGAAACACTTGACTTGTTCTGTAATATGTTATCTTTCAATTTACGTACCTAGCCATTTGCTAAGAGATTTCCTTCTTATTGTTCGACTAAGTGAACCAGGGATTTCACCTTATAAAAAGCAATAACCCTCCTTTTGGCGCAGTCGGATAAAATAAAATAAATAAATATCCTTGGACATTTTACACTGCGCTTCTAGTCCCAAACTAAGCAAAGCTTGTACTATGGGTACTAGACAACGGATATAAACATACTTAAATACTTTTTTTTGTAAATATACACATAATTATACATAGAAAACACCCAAACCCGTCACAGAAATTAAAATTCATCATTTCAATTTCTGCCCGGCCGAGAATCGAACCCGGGACCTCTCGGCATAGAAGTCCGTTCTGAACCACTACACCAAACGGCCAACTAATTGAATAAGTATTTTTGACGATAGCAGCACAGAATAATAATAAGTACTAATAGCAGTAAGAATCTTGCATAACATTATTACACACCCCAAATAATATTAATGGCCTTCAACTAACACCAAAATGGTGCCAATCTAAATTATTTTACGTCTCGTTGCTGTTCTATGTGTATAAATACAGTTTATCAAACCGAGTTATGTTAAAGTAACTTAGTTAACTAACCTTTGTATGGTTGCCAACAAAATTTGGGGTGACCCAAATTAATCGATAGAGAAATACCCAAGAAATATGGAAACGCCACGTGAGACCACCGGCTCCATGATTGACGAAATAATTACGTTGCAGGGAGCTGTCAGATGCAGGTTATGGAATATTCCAACCAGGAATCAATGAACACTATGTAAAGCTGTGTATAGGCTGAGTATGATGGTTAATGTAACATAAATCCAACCCTCTCACTTAAGGCTATATAATGGCAAAGAGAGACAGATTAATCTATCACAGAACACTGTTTCAAAAAACGGGATAAAAACTACACTAGGTATGTCCTTTCACGGAACTCAAACTAGCTCTATCAATTTCATTAAAATAGGCTTGGTGGTTTAGGCGTGAAAACGTTAAGTACTTTCTCATTTAAAATATTAAATAATAATAAAGATTAAGTGATATGAGGTGATTATTTATATTGACCCAAATGAATAAAATAACAGAAACAAAATATGGCAAGCAAGGCCAAAAATACTATGAGCATCATCCTCGAAATTTTATACTGTGACGATGTTGTTATTTTTACGACAGTGCGACTATTAACCTATTTAAACTTATTAAGGGCCAAATTGTCATGGCGTGTACCGCATTTCGTGTCCAACTTCAAACTATAAATCATTTATAATATAATTCATGCCCACTTTTCACTTTACGTGCTAAGCAGGAGTGTCTTTGTAAATAAATAGGGTAAAATGTTATTATTTGGTTAAGCTATGACCACTGTCATATTAGTCATGTTTGCTTAAAACAGGGCCTGACCATATTTTCCCTGTTTTTTTTGTAGCCTTAAAATATGTGGTATTTTTATGTTGACCGATTTTTCATTTGTTTTGTCGATCTTCACTTATTTTAATAACTGCGTCAAAGTAAAATTTTTATAACTCCTGCACGTATACGTAAGTCAGTAAGGTGAAGTAATGAAAAAAAAGTACATTAAAAAAAAACTTGGTGTACATATTTTTTCTTAGTTCGGATATTGCACATTTGATCTACTTATGTGATGTTTTATGTTATGTTTTATAACATTATAATTTCTTATTTGACACAGATTAATGTGCTTACTATAAATTTATTTTTACTGCCAAAAAAATATGCGCCCCTAGCGATTACTTTCAAGAATTAAAAATCTTTAGTTCTGAGTTGACAGCTAGTCGTTAGGTATTCAAATGTATTTGATAGCGACTAAAGATTTTTAGCATATAAAATAGGTACCGACGTGATCACTCATTAACGATTACGTTTAATGCTTGTAAACTCGTGGTAAAGGTACTGGAGAGTTACGCCACAACTTACACGAGGAAACGATATTTGTTTCCAAGATTTCCAGCTAATTTCAATTACGTCACTATTGGAGGTTATTTAATCAGTAGCATTTGTACGGATGCTTGTAAAGGTTAACCGAACTTTAGAAGTAGGATCGTGAACTAACTTTTACATTCGGTTTTATCCGAGAGAATTTCAGTTTGTCTAAAAAAAATTAACTTACGCCGGGTGGTATTAATCAATGCTAATCCGAATACGTCCGTAAACTGTAAAATTTCAATATGTTTTTAGTCAAAATATCTACGGATTTCGGTGATTTTACATTTCATATTGTTTATTTAAACAACAGAAGTGTAATAGCGTCGAAAATTATGGATATTTGATCGAAAACAGATATAAATTTGACAGTTGAAGGACGGATTTGGATTAGGATTATAGAAAGCCGGTGTTAATTGACACTTATCGTTGTATTTTTTTTATTTATTTCAATATCGTTATCAAATAGCTTATAATAAGCCATACTAGTAGATTAGTAGGTACCTAATAAGACAGTTTGTAACATGTTATATAGCAAAAGTTAAATAACATGTTACATAATTTGGAGTTTATGTTTAATCAATCAAAGGATAGTAGGATCATTCTGAAACCTTTGTATGAAACAATGCAATGAAAAGAAAATCTGAGGTACGAACTGGGGTTTAATACTTAATAATGCTTCTTTTAAGGCCACAAAGCATCAAGATTACGGTTTTCTCGTGAGCAAAGCTGTAGAAAATGTAATAACCTAAACACGATTACGGTTCGTTCAACTGCACTAGTAATTACTTTATATCGGGTGATTACGGCTAATTAGTGTTGAGCAACTTTGTGTGTTTACGATTGAAATACCTGTAAGTTAATGAGAGGTTAACCTACAAACTGAAAGTAAAAAGTTTTTTTTAACTAAACTTAAAAGTTAATCCTTTTTATATGACTGCTGCGAATTAGTTTTTCATTGATATTGAATAAAATAAGAAAATTAATTTTTAAGTGAGTTCTTTACTGTCTGTTATTTGGCTGAAACGAGTTCTTCTTGAGCGAATTTGGTACACACATTAACAAAAAAATCGCATAATGTGTAAAATTGTAATTGTTTGTGTATTGTGTACTTAGTTATATGGCGAGCGTGACCCTATATTTTTAAAGGGTACGAGACGATATTAACTTCTAAACTAAACTAAATTTCTTAAGCCTGCGAACACATTCTGCCCACTCTATTTATTATGTAATATCAATCTTTACAAATGTTACATAATACGAATATTATTAATGTTTTTCTTTCAACAAAAAGGGCACTTAAAACGGAATATCAAAAATATCTGTTACTTTGTGTTCATTGTTATCAAACAGCTTTGATCGCGTTCTTGTTTAAAAATCTAGAAGTAATAAGTTCTATTAAATTTTCTTTGAACCATTTTATTAGAAAATTCATTTCGTTATATCACGGGGCATTGTAATTCAGCGAGCCACCTAGTATTATTATAATGAAAGTTCCACGAATTATTTTTGTTCTGGCCCCTTTTAAGCTCATTTGCATACTGTCACATGATATTTCACGCAACGGAGGGTGTAAGTGGCGTTACTAATAAGCCTTCTGAATAAATAAATAATGAATCATTTTGCATAACAGATTTCAACGCGTTACTATAATACAATTTAGTTGAATACATAATATTCTATGTTATATCGAATATACAGGGTGTGAAGTAAATGGGGTATCGAGCCGGCACTAGCCTATGTTAACAATCTATACTATCTATTATCTATACTAATATTATAAATGCGAAAGTAACTCTGTCTGTCTGTCTGACTTGCTTTCACGCCTAAACCACTGAACCGATTTTGATGAAATTTGGCATAGAGATAGTTTGAGTCCCGGAAAAGGATATAGGATAGTTTTTGTCCCAGTTTTTGAAACAGGGACGCGCGCGATAAAGTTTTTCTGTGACAGACAAAATTCCACGCGGGTGAAGCCGCTGGTGAAAAGCTAGTATGCATATAAATCGTATAGTGAAGTCAAGAATTTGATATCTTCGTTGTCCGTCCGTCGTCGTCAGCTTAGCCCATTTACCTAACACCCTGTAGATTTTCTTCATCATCATCATCTCAGCCATAGGACGTCCATTGCTGAACATAGGCCTCCCCCAATGCTTTCCATGTTGCCCGGTTGGTAGCGGCCTGCACTCAGCGCCTTTCTGCCACCTTTATGATGTCGGAGATTTACTTACTGTCAGCATTTCGGCTCATGAATCGACGTACTTTGCAATGGACAGAATTTAAGTGTACAGGGGGAAAACTAAGAAAAACTTGCACTTTTATATCATACAAAATAATAGCATACCTTCTTACATAAAAACAAAACAACTAGGAAGCGCATATGCTTTAATTAATTAATGTATCACATTTTGAACTTGACTTGAACTGCTGAAACTTCGATATATATTATAATATATCAAGTGTTCGTATCAAATTCGATATAGCGAAGTGAGACGTCCTAAGTATTTGGTTTGCAATCACTAGTGAGATTGTCGCCTCAACGTATGACTGCAGGTAACTGATCACAGACTGAATAAAACGGCCAAAATTGAGCTAAAATTACTTAATATTACATGATCAAAACGCGTAAAAATATACCTACCGCAACCTAGAATATATTGCATGATCAATATACGTACTAACCTAAACTACAAGATAAGTGTGGGGAAATCCTGAAAAAATGTTAATTCAGGAGGTAAAATCTCTTTTAAATATCGACATCTTTTACGGTTTTTACCTTGCCTTAGTCATGTGTATGTTTATGCCGGTTACAGACAAGTCTAGATTTTATGCTAAGCAAATTAGTATAATAGCTTACCTCACGTATTGAAAGATATTATCTGTCTAAGCTGAAAAATACAATGTACGAGAGTGAAAAAAAATTCTGAGTCCTGTTACTGAAGGTAGTCGTACTGAATGAAATTAATCATTTTGTCCCTGCTAGATGTAAAATATGTCCCCTCCCGAGCCGCTCCCATATATCAGCCACTGACTTAGCTATACGCTTACCTATAGTATATTATTGTTATCTATACTAATATTATAAATGCGAAAGTAACTCTGTCTGTCTGTCTCTCTTTCACGCCTAAACCACTGAACCGATTTTAATGAAATATGGCATAGAGATAGTTTGAATCCCGGGAAAGGACATAGGATAGTTTTTATCCCGGTTTTTGAAACAGGGACACGCGCGATAAAGTTTTTCTGCGACAGACAATATTCCTCGCGGGCGGAAAGCTAGTTCCGTATAAACCGTTCTATTCAGCATGTGGTCATCGTCTTAACCACCTTGTGTTTGCTATTGACATAATTCCCATATCTTTGCTCTATCTGCCACCTCCAGCTATAACCACCACCGCAAACTTGTTAGCTACCGTCATGTAATGGAGCCAGTATCAATTTATGAGATTACACTAGCTGTGCCCCCGACTTCGTACGTAAAATAGTTTGAATAATATTTCCCGTTTTTGCAACATTTTTATTTACTATTTTTATTTTTTATTTTATACAGGACAAGGCAGGTATTTGACCGCAAACGCACCTGGTGTTAAGTGAGATGCATATCTGCCGTGTAAGTGCCTATTCACTCTCGCTTTGAAAGAGCCCGGATTATAGTGTTCAGGAAAGACAACAGGCAGCGAATTCCAGTCCCTAGCTGTTCGCATTATAAAATGGTTATCGAAACGCTTAGTGCGAGCTGGTGGAATGGGCTGTCCAACACTAAAATATTTTTTCAAATCTGAAAAGCAGTTCCTGAGATGAGCGCGTTCAAGCAAACAAACAAACTCTTTAGCTAATATTAGTATAGATAACAATATCATCTACATATCAAATGGTAGGTATAAATCATGGCTTTGGGTATAATGGCGGCTTTATTGAAAAGAAGAAAAGATTTGCGATTATATTTGCATGTACGAGAGCTGAAACAAAGGGACATGATATAGGTGACTTTTATGGTGTTTGATAAAGTATTTTGAGTTTGAATGCGCAATTTAAAGGGGGAAATGTAATTGATTGCTCATGATTTACATAATGCTTGTGAGATATATGAGATGCTTAAAATAGTAGCGGATACTATGTAGTTTTATTTATTTTCTTTTATTTTTCTTTCATGTAAATTGTAACAATCGTGATTGTATCCTGGATTGAGCCGTATGGACATCGGATATGGCGAAAAATAGGTATGCGATTGGTGGTGTAAAGGTCACCACTAGGTACCTGATTTAAGAAGCAAATTAGAACATCGATAAAGACTTATCAAAAAGTATATTATCGTGGCGAATATTGCCAAATCGTCCTGATATGGCTTCACAACTTTGTTGAGACTTAAGACCGTGACAACAAAAAATAAAAGTCTTCAAAACAATGTTTATGGTCCGCTAACTTCACTGAAATGGACTTCATCTCATTTCGAATAATCTCAAATTCGTGGAGAGTTTCAATTTTACTTTATTTCCATACAAAATCCTAAATGAAATTCGAAGTTCTTAGAAACTTATATTCCATTTCTTAAGCCGAAATCTGTAAAAGCACCTAAATCGTACCTTTCAAGAAATCGCAATCGAAGTTATTATACAAGTCCATGGAAGCAAAAATAATCGGTGTAGATTATCCCCTCCGTAATCCTACTATACCTCTGAAAGGCGGATGGAAAAAATTAAAAAGTCCCACCATTTTGATAAATTCGAGATTTCTATTTTGTCGAAACGATATCTCGGGTTTAAATGATATAGCTCGTTTAATGGCTTTCCTGGAGATATTTGGAATTAAATGAGGTCAGTGTACAGCTTTAATATATCTTGCATCTTTAAATGTATTCGGAATTCATTCAGGGAAAAGTTTTTGTACAAAGTTTTTTTTTGTTTTAGTGGTAGTCCTATCTACTCACAGATCACAGAAACTAAAGGGAGATATGACAAGGGGGCGTGGCCGGTGTCGCAGCAATATGCCCAAAAACAGAACACATTGCTCGTGAAAGCAATGATGACAGCAGCGACGCTATCATGCAAACAGTTTACATTGCTTGCGTAGTACTGAAGATTATTCGAACGTTGAGTACTAATACCGCAGTCGATTATGGGCACATATTTTGATTAATGTGTGTATGAATTTCTAATGCGACACTGAGTTTCGAACTCAGCGCATTAGTTGGCATCTCTCTATATCTCTATGTTTCTACTCTTCCGGAGCCTCATGGCATATTCTTCAATAAAAAGTATATTCTATTGTCGACATTAACTGTACATACCTAGTTGAAGTATGAACTGCTTTGTTTCAAGCAAAACGCATCCATTATTTTACTCGCCATAAAAGTAGCTGTGAATTTTAATCCTCTTAAACAGACACCTGTAAAACTAAAGGCTCTCTTGTAACTGCCCATAAAACACCTTGGAACTATAAAATACAAAGAATTTTACCGTCTAAAATTTAAAATACACCCATTCTTGTCCATAAGCGATGTAATTTTTATGGGAACGTAAAATTGCCATAAATTAAGAGTTGAAGCTAGTTGCTGTTCATCTGAAATTTTGTATGCAGGTAAAGTACTTCCTCGTAACTAAGTGGAAATTTGAATCACACCACACAATATCACACTTTAGAAGGTACCTAGTCTATTCTGCGCGTTTTGTTTCTAGTCGCTCTCACTCTTAAGTAACGTGCGTAAAACATATGAGTAGAACAATAAGGCGGTTATCACACTGCGCCGCGCTCCGTCGCGGAGCGTGGGGCGACAGATTTAATAATTGTATGCAAGTACCTCAGTTTGTATGGAAAACACGCGCGGCACTTCACACTGACAACGCGTCCGCGCGCGTGATTTTTTATATGAAATCACGCGCTCCGCGGCGGAGCGCGGCGCAGTGTGATAACTGCCTAAACCTATACTTCTATACTAATCTACAGTGTGAGTCACGATAAAGTGCACATATGAAAATAGGTGAAACTAGCTATTTTTATCGACAAAATGAGGTCAAATTTTTTTTGAGATTTTTTTAAACAGGGACGCGCGCGATTAGGATTTTTCTGTGACAGACAAAATTCTACGCGGGCGAAGCCGTTAGTATAGAATATGGAGATTCTCTTGCATATTTATTTTTGAGCATGTACTTACATGTGAAATGACGTACATTATTAAAACCCTAAAATTAGTAAACATCAACCTATAAGTTTTTGTTCTAGAAATAAATAACTATAGCATTTTTTTAATATGTGTATTAATGTCAAAATATTGAATTTCATGATGTCATGAAATTATCTAGTTTATAATTTGTTCTCCTATTAATTTCAATTCAATAAACTCGATGTACCTACCTATATTTTCTTAGCTGTTCAAGAAACTTATGCCCGTTTTCACCGTCAATCCTTATTTTTTAAGGGGACAATATTATTTGATCCTCTAAAAACTAATTGATCTTTTTTGTATGTGCACTTTTAAAAATAAATGATGTTTTTTATTATATTTTATCTTTATATTAATTATTGGGTCTATATTAGTTGATCTACGGATAAATTATGAATGATCTTCATTAAAGGTAACATAATATTTATGTTTAACATACTCTTTTAATATTTGGTAAACAAAAATAATATTTGATCCTCTTTTTTAGTTATTGATCTTTAATTTTGTTAATTTGATGATTTTTATATCAAGTTTGCCTTTTAATATTGATCACCTAATAAATACATTTCGATCTATGTATAACTTAACTTTAAAATATATTTGATCTAACAAAAAATATTATTGGTTAATATTTTTAATTCAAAAATATCTTTTAATTTACGCGGTACTTTGTGGTTGAGTGACAATCGTCCGTCATTGGTTACTGAGTTGGCCAAGGGCTTAGCGGCCAATAAGCAAGCAGAATGGTACATTACCATGTTTGTTTAAATTACAAGCTTTGCTTAGTTAGGGACTGGAGGCGCGATGTAAAATAATTTCTTACTTCTGATATCCCTGAACCCGACATCATAATTTTTACCTCTTTATTTTTTTCAAATCGCAAGGTTGATTTTCTCTTAGTATACCGATCTCGACCGTGATCAGTGACCATAAAGTCATCTGTCAATGGGTCGATTAGACCCGATAAAAACACTAAACGATATTTGTTTACTTTTAGTGCGACATCGGGTCGTAAGGACCTGATAAGTTTTTTTTCCAAATATTTACTGTGTTTGACGAAACAATTGCAAAACAATATTTATCTTTCGTACTACTGAAAAGACCGAATATATCCATCCCGCACCAACGCATCCAGCACCTAAGGTCAATTCGACCCGATAACGCAGTGTGAACGTGTTAAGTATGCTTTTTTAATAAAAAAAAAAATCTTTGAACATCAAGTGCCTTTAAATAGTTTCCATCCTTTGACTACAACTTAATAAAAATAAGTACCATAACATAATTATTTTGAAGATTATTTGATATAGACAAAAAATAATTTATACAAATCGAATTATTTAAAAAAGTATCACAATATTGAATATTTGGTGCTCATTTCTTTTATTTTTGAGGACCAACAAGTAACGATCAGATATAATTTTTACATCTCAAATTATTTTTGCGTAGTTCAAAAGAGGTTAAAATATCGATCGATTTTATTTATTTTATGTCTCAAAGGAAGAGGATCAATCATTAAAATAGATGACCATTTAGATTTTTTTATTTGCCGTTTTTGCTAATTTAAAAAGATCATTTAAATACATGCCTTTTTTAAGTGACCCCTATCATCATCATTTCAGCCACAGGACGTCCACTGCTGAACATAGGCCTCCCCCAATGACTTCCACATCGCACGGTTGGTAGCGGCCTGCATACAGCGCCTTCCCGCTACCTTTATCAGGTCGTCGGTCCACTTTGTGGGTGGACGTCCCACGCTGCGTTTTCCGGTACGTGGTCTCCATTCCAGAACCTTGCTGCCCCATCGGCCGTCAGTTCTGCGTACTATGTGCCCTGCCCACTGCCACTTCAGCTTGCTGATCCGTCGGGCTATGTCAGCGACTTTAGTTCGTTTACGGATCTCCTCATTTCTGAGTCGATCTCGTAAAGAAATACTGAGCATAGCCCTCTCCATAGCACGCTGTGCAACTTTGAGCTTCTGTATGACCCCTATGGTAACACATAATATGAATTTTGTTTTCATAGAAGTCACATAAAATAAGGGATTGATGGTAAAAACGGGCATTAGCCACCCTACTTATTCCTACTACTTATAGCTTTTGTCCCCAATTAGTTCAATTTGTATATTGATCAAGATACCCGAAGTAGGGCTTACAAAAGAAATTATTCAGTCCGCAGTCCGCCCGGACGATGACGCGGCGTTTTCGTCATGTTTCATCACCGGAAGTAATTTGTTAATTTAGGCAGCACGAGCTATGCCTTTGCTTGTACTGAAACGGTTCGATTGATAAAAATATGTTATTAATCTATATATATAAAAATGAAACCCGTTTCGCGTTGTCACGGCATCACGTGTGAACGGCTGAACCGATTTCGATAATTCTTTTTTTTAATGTTTGTGGAAGTCCAAGGATGGTTCTTACGGAAAAAAATATTAAGAAAATCTCTACGCTAAGGCGGTACGAAGTTCGCCGGGTCAGCTAGTATTTTATAAAAAAACGCAATCACAACTTATGTACAGTCACGGAATGAAAAGGTTCGTCAGTTTTTAAATTGATTCCTTCAACGAATCGCGAGCACATATTACCTTTTGAAACTATGTTACAGAATAATCTCGAGTTAGAGAAAATAATCTTTAACTGTTCGTCAGTAAAGTTCAAAATTATTCAGATCAAAGTTGTTTGACGATTTATCTTGTCAAGAAGATTATTATGATTGATAAACTAAAACCTTCTTGTTGGTTCAACCTGCCATTATTATTTCTATTAAATAAATAAAAAACTATTGTCAATTGGTCAATGTCATCATTGCATTGCACTGATGGGATAGAAAAATAAACAAGCAAAACCTTATTCGTTAGCAAACGTCATATTTATTTAAATGTTAGCAGGACTGTTTCTTGCACTGTTATGTTGGCAGGTTTGACTCTTACAGTACCTAGTGCAAGCGAAAACCGACACTAAGGTGACGAACCTTTTCATTCCGCGACTGTACTTGTAGATACACGATAAAGTAAACGTAATATGTGCAAAGCATCTTGACATACCTACAAAGCAAAGCTCCTTCTGTCTGTGCGCTTAAATCTTTTGAAAAGTTGCGTAAACTTATGAATACATACCTACATACCATTTCGAAGCCGGGGTGGGTCGCTAGTTAAAAATAATATTCCGAAGAGGATTTGTAGACAACAGAAAATCAATGTAAACATAATTAAGCTAAACAGTGTAGATTTTTTCTTGTGTAGTTGTAAGTGATGTTTAACAACAAAAATGTATTGAACTTTTGGTCGTTCTATATTGAAAATTATCTAACAGAGCCCTCTAATGACATAATGAGCCCCAGAATGTAACAATCGCCAGTCGCCGAATAATCCAAAACATATTTTATTTATTTTCCAAATTTTTAGCGGGTGATAATTTACCACCTCCCCAGTGTACGTCATCCCCAACAAAATATCAGGTATAGAAAACTTTAAGCATTAAATATGCTCCCCTCTTTGTCGGCCACTTATTGTAATTATAATTTTCTCTAATTAACTGGAGTAAAAGAATTGAAAAGGTAATTTTTATACTTTTATTTGCCGCGTGTTGTTAGCTAGAGTGACTTTGTCGTTCAAAATTGCTGGAAAATTACCAGCTATATTTTTTAGTGGGCGAATTTAAATGCATAGTGTAGTTTCTTTTGTACGGTGCTTAAAATTTACACATTTAAGTGCAGTGCTTTTAACTAGATACAAGTGTTTAATGAATTAAAGTAATCACGGCAATGCTTAACGTATTCAGTGGGAAAAATTTATTTTAATGTATTGAATTGTCAATTTTTAAAAATAAGAACTACGACGCATTACAAGGTAGCTATATTTTTTTAGATCGTATTTTAACACTAAAATAGAGGAAGATGTTTCTACATCCTTTATTTCTATACATGGAGAATGATTATACTTTTTTAATTTCATGATTTTTTTACTCTATCAAACTGCTGAAAACTTATCGCGAGAAATAATTCAAAAGAAAAGTACACAGAACAGTTTAATATTTCCTATTTTTGCCTCATCATACATTGTAATAAAGACAAAAGAGTCTAGAACGCAACCTGTGATTGTGTCATTGAACCTTACAAAGTCTCATGTGGCTGTAAAGGTTATTTGACCTGAAAATCGTGTAAAATTACCAAGTTTCTGCCTAAGACATTGTAACAAAACACAGACATGGTAAATCAATTATAACATTTTACGCATGTAACGTAACACAACGTATATTACATTTTTGAAGTTCCCTGAAATGTGTCTGGATAAACTACCGTTACAAAATGTCCAGCAGGAAACAAATGATAATACTGAATAAAGATAAACTTGTGTAAAACTATACAACACCATCCATTATTTTATATCAGTTTTGCTGTCACTTGGCAAACATGAATCTACATTTTATTAAGTGATATTGGCCGAGTGTTTTACAAAAAGGCAAGGTACCTACCTATAGGGAAATTGGACAGCAGTATAAACAGGCATTCGGCTAGCATAGTGCAAAGTAACATGATAACAAAAACTTTAGCATTACATGTCCTAAAAGTACGCTCCAAACAGCTTGTCCCAAATTTCATCGAGTTGGCGTGAAACCGTCCGGGTAGCGTATTCGCAAAGCTCTGCAGTTTTAAAATTGTTTCCTATTTGCCTCCCTAAAAAGATGCTCAGAAACTTTGCAAGGATCTTACGAAAATGTGTTAATATTTTCGAGATATCAACTGCCTTTTTGACGCGAGATAAAAAATGGATGCGGAGAGAAAAGGTCGCAGATTTTTGGCAGTGACTCAACAAAAATAATACTAGGTGCTAACCTATGAGTTTGTTGTTTTGAAACTCTACCTTAGAAGTTAACTCAATTTTCACTTACAAAAATTTTGCTTTTTGGTTAAGAATACCAAAATAAATAATGAGACAGATATTATGAGACAGAAAGAAACTAAGTGATTTCTTTGATTTCAAAACAATGTACAAACTTTTTTTATGCATAACAAGGCAGGTATTTGACCACAACAATCGCACCTGATATTAAGTGGGATGCAGTCTAGAATGGTACATATCTGCCCTGTAAGTGCCTATTCACTCTCGCCTTGAAAATACCCGGATTATAGTCTCCGGGAAAGACAGCAGCAGGCAGCGAATTCCAGTCCCTGGCTGTTCGCATTATCAAAGAGTTACAAGTCTTTACTGTCCTTTATGTGGATCTCAATGTTCCATTTTAATAGTCACTGAAGAGAACCATCAGGATCACATTAAATTACGCCAATTCGCCGCTGGATAGATGCCAGCGAGCGCGACCCTCGATTGAATATATTTGTTTACTGCCCGCTCGCATTTTGCTGGTATTTAAAGTACCCTATAATGTGAAGAATACTAGTGAAACTATCATTATCATTATGAAAGATATTTTACACTACTGCAGTGGCTGAACCCATCCTGCTGCTTGCTACTTTAAACTCGTCCTCTCACATATGCGCCTCTAACTTCTTCTCTGCTACCATTTCATTATCATCCAAGATCTGCTGATCACCACACCTAGAAGAAAATCTACTGTAAATTGTGACTCATTTTGTCAAAATTCGTTGAATAGTATGGACGCGAAATTTTATTACAAAGTATATGGAAAAACAAACCGAGTTGTGTGAATTTATTAGGCTGAGTTGCACCATCTTACTTTAACTTTGACAAACGTCAAAAATCAGTCAAAATCCATAAAAAAGCGCCGGTTATTGTTATTGTTACGGTTAAAATAAGATGGTGTAACTCAGCCTTAGTAGACTATACTGTAACCTAATATATGTACTTATTCCGTAGTCCAGCCTGCCCAGGATGTAAACCAAACAATACCGTACGTGACGAGGCGCAAGTAAACTGAATCATACCAATTTTAATTGGGAACGGAAACCGAGGGGCGTCCTAACAAGCCTTGAACAAAATCATCCAAATTGGCGCGCTTCAACCGAATGCAACGCTGCATCTGCTGAGCCATCGGACTCTCGACCGAAACCCCAAAGTTTAAGGCACAAATTCGAGTTGGTTATTTCCTGAAAATTTTAACGGAATTTTCGTAGTGCCAGAGCTCGGATCTTGGGATACTTTATGGCCACCGAATAATGCACTGTACAAAGTAAGCATTTACCCGGGCTCGCCGTTTGATGAATTTTATAACGATTCTGTTATGCGGAGATTCGATTTGGGACTCGATTACGTGGTTAATTTTGAAGGTATTATGGTAACGAATTGGTAAATTATTTAAGGATACATTTAGTTTTTAGCCTTGAGAATATTATGTAACCAAAGTCACTCGTAGTTGGCAGAATGTTTTTATATAATAATCGTTTCAGCCAAATGACGTCCACTGCACAAAGGCCTCCCCCAAGATTTTCCATAAAGAACGGTCCTGCGCTGCCCACATCCAGATTCTTCCCGCGATCTTTACCAGTTCGTAGGTCCATAATAAAACATGCTTTTTAATGGCTGGAGTTTTTTTTAAATATATTAGAGAATTAGGCATGGCTGAAAACCAGTGTTGCAAGGATATCTCCTTACAACGTAGACTGAGCCAGGTCTCATTGCCTTCGGTGTACTTCGGTGTACTTCATATAAATAAATCTTCAGCTCTACCAATTAGGTAAATTGCAAACAAAACTTCGAGACTGCCAGGCTTTCGCGTTTCACTCTGATTCAATCAAAAGAGAAATAAAAGGATATCTTTCAGCATCGAATAGCACTTTGTTGGTAGCGCAGGATCTATGTTTGCTTCTACCATGGACGCATTCGTTGTTCGTAGCGAAACGTCAGCGGTTTTTGTCGTCTTGCTTATGTGGCTTTTTAAGAATTATCGTATGCGAGATTTAAAGTTGGGAGGTTACTTGTAACATGAGTCCAATGTTAAATTGTGTGGCGAAATAAGGCTGTAATAGAAACGACTTTTTTCTTGTGGTTGGAGGTGACCCTCCTGACACGAAGGACTTGAATTTGGTTCTGGATAATAATTTGGTAGCAGGAAAGCGCTGGACGCAGGCCTATGTTTAGCAGTGGACGTCCTATGGCTGAAATGATGATGATGAAGATGAATAATTTGGAATAATTACTGGGGCATCTTTTGTGCTTATAGTAGGAGTGATTTTGCAATTAAATGTATTTATAATCTTATGTGCTGGTCAAGTACCAGTCAATATTACGCTGCCACAGAACTAAGCTTTCTTAGGCTGGGTTGCACCATCTTACTTTAACTTTGACAAATGTCAAAAATCTGTCAAACTCCATACAAAAAACACCGGTTATCGTTGTAGTTACGGTCAAAGATAGGTGGTGGAACTCAGCCTTAGAATTGAAAGATGCTAGTCCTAAATTATTTCTATAGCAAATATTTTATGTGTATTACAAAGTCCGGATAAACTACAGGATACAGCCCAAATGTCTTGATAAATTGACGCCACCAAAATAATATTATCACAGCCTTTATTAATGATTTATAATTAAACAGGCCGGTGTTAATAATTATGGCCGACAGCCTCAAAAAGTTAACGTCAACTTAACCAAGTTTGACGCGATGCAAATTGCAAAATAAATCGCTATTAATATTTTAACGACAAATTGACAAGCGTGCAGCGTTCGGTTGGATTCTTTATGGAAATATTAATTGAAATTATTTTACATCTGTTTCGAGGTACGTTTTCAATGGTTAAATCCAAATCTGTTTGCTGTGCAATATTTTATTTTACTTTATTAAAGAGTGGTCTTTTATTAACCTTTAACCGACGACGTGATTTTTTTGTCACGTCGTCTGCGACGTGCGGTCTGTGGGACCGCTATACTGTTTACTCAAAAAATAATCATTTTTTGTATGAAAGTATATTGGTTTTATATTTTTTTAGAACATTATAGTATTACAAATAAACGTACTAATAATTTGTTAGGAAATAATGTATATTATTTATTTAAATATGGCTAATACTTTTTTGACCTTTAATTTCATTGAAATTACACTAGAGCTCAATAATACCTTTGAAACTTGTAAAATTTAACCAAATCAAGAAAAACTATACTTCTTCCTAAATATAGTGAACATAATGAATAAAATAAAAATAAATGATACGGACATTACATGAACAAAAAAATTTTGACGTAGGGTAAACATTAGGCATAATCTGGACATATTTTTTTACCGCATGCCAAGCATTTACGGTATGCATAGCTAACACCTGTAAGATAATTTCGTTTGCAATTTAGGTGGACTAAAATGTACGTCTTTTTAGCAGCTGGTGCAATGACATTTGGCATGTCAGAACCAATAATCATGTCACTTTTTGCTTTACCACCCGTTCCGCGGTAATTTTTTTAAGGACTACCATCTTTTACATAATATTATGTCCCAATATCAATATATCATTAGGAAATGTCTTTCTCTAGGTTGTAATGGCCCAGGATCCATCATTTTTACAAAAAATCAGTCGTCTAAAACAAAAACGCAAGTTTTAGTATGGTATAAAAATGTTACGTTGTCTGCGACGTGCGGTCTCACAGACCGCTGTTGAACTTTGAATCGAATTATCTTATTAAAACTGCCCTCATCGATGTAACCACTACCTGTAATGGCATATGGGTAACTAAACTCGAAGGTACTGAGACGCTTGTGACACGGGAGTAAGTAGAACATTGCAATCCAGAAATTTCAAAAACCGGAGCGGTCTGTGAGACCGCACGTCGTCGGTTAAAGGTTAATATGAATAGAAGTATTATTTTATATATTAATGTCCTGAAGCAGTGGTAGGGTTAATACTGGGACGTGTAAAAGTGCTTCTTTAAAGCCTACTTACAGAAATAAATGAGTTTTATGTTTTTTTTTTAAATCTTTACAACCATGAACTTATAACAACCTTAATAAAACTTTGTATGGTAATAAATCAAAAAATTAAAACTGTGAAAGAAATGTTCATGATGCATAAATAAATAATTAAAAGTTTAAAAGGCTGCGCATTCCCTGTATAGGTCAATTATTTTTGTCTTTTCTTCGAGTTCTCAATAGAAATCCTATTTCGATTCTAAAATTATAATCCGCGTCAGTTCCAAGAATCATTAAACAATTATTCTATTGGCAACAAAATCTAGAATATCACATTCCAAGCTCGGCAGAAGACTTATAATAAAGCTGGTTGAAAGCTTTCATTCCAATCAAGCACGAGCTTAATTTACCGTCAGTATTCATAAAGTTCGGGAATTGGCATTTTAGCGACTGAAAATTACTTGGTCTGAGAAAAACTAGAGAATTTAATATGAAAGTTTCTGAACGCCACTGAACGATAGATCTCGCTAAAATATTGGAAATTCTTACATGAATAAGTTTTGCTATTATTCTAGTTTTTCTTGACCTCTGTTTTTTTATAAAAAAAATGTTGTTTATTCTTCTTAAAAAAGGAATTTTATAAAGAATTGTAACTCACTTTCAGTCAAACGTTGTTTTCTGTCTGATAAAGAGATGGAAAGCATTTTAGTTATTTTTATTTTACGAGTATCCTTATTCTTTATTAATCGGACGACAGATTTACAAATAGTATCAGTTTACGTTGTTTATTTTGTTCACGATACTTATTCAAATAATGAACATTATACAGGGTGTTTCTTGTAAGGTGTCAAGCCGAAGGCAGGTGATAGGTGAGGACTAGACCTATCGATTTCACCCCCATGTATGTTCTACGATTTTTCATGGTTTAGAAGTTATCGTTAATTTTGTGATTTTTTCAAATTGTATGACCCAGTAGGTTTTAAATTTTTTTATCTTTTTTTTGGGTCGACTTTTCTCAGATTTCTTTTTTTTGACAGATTCCCTATAAATTGTAGATTTTTGAAAAAAATAATCAACTTCCTATCTTTGATGCAAGATACAAAATTTTTGCTAGAAACATAAAAAAATATGCTTTTAGCGGAACATCCTAAAATTTTCAACTTAAAAGTTAAAAAAAAAAAGAAATTCCGTAGGTCCAAAATAATTGTAAAAACTGCGCAGTTTTCTGAACTTTCATAATAACACAAAAAAACATGTACTTAATAGGCCATTATTTTCTGTAATCGCTCCACTAAAGTGGTAAGTCGGAGATTCCGTTACATGTTTTTTCTTAAGACTAACTAATGTTTGCAATTCTCTAAGTTTACGTTACGTAGAACACATTTAAAGACAATAACTGAACAGAACATTTTTTTATCCACAACGAGGAAGCTCTTGCCATTCATCTGACCTGATGGAAACTGATGGATGATCAGCGAGCTTCACTCGGAATCCTAAACCACAGAGGAATTGGCTGTCCTAAATAGGTGGCCTTACCACTAGACCACAGTGGTGGTTGTTACTTTACGATTGAATTCGATATACCTACCTACATATTATTAGAGTGTGTGTGTGTGTGCGCGTGTGTGTGTGTGTGTGTGCGTGTGTGTGTGTGTGTGTGTGTGTGTGTGTGTGTGTGTGAGAGAGAGAGAGAGAGAGAGAGAGAGAGAGAAGGGTGTAATGATTTAATTTAAAGTAAATGTTCAAAATGTCCGCCGTTGACCTGAATGCACATTCGACAACGACGCAAAAAAATTCTTTGTAAAACCTTCTTCTTCATTTTAATTTGGTTTTGTGCTTCAGTCAGCTTTGTCCGCAGTTCATCAATATTTTCATATTCCCTATTGTATACCAGATGAAGGGCAAGAGCTTCCTCGTTGTGGATAAAAAATGTTCTTTTCAGATATTGTCTCTAAATGTGTTCTACATAACGTAAACTTAAGGGATTGCAAACATTACTTAGTCCTAAGAAAGTCAAAAACATGTAACGGAATCTCCAACTTGCCACTTGAGTGGAGCGATTACAGAAAATAATGGCCTATTAAGTACATGTTTTTTTGTGTTATTATGAAAGTTCAGAAAACTGCGCAGTTTTTAAAATTATTTTGGACCTATGGAAGTTCTTTTTTTTTTCAAACCTTTAAGTTGAAAATTTTAGAATGTTCTGCTAAAAGCATATTTTTTATGTTTCTAGCAAAAATGTTGTATCTTGCATCAAAGATAGGAAGTTGATTATTTTTTTCAAAAATCTGCAATTAATAGGGAATCTGTCAAAAAAAAGAAATCTGAGAAAAGGCGACCCAAAAAAAAGATAAAAAAATTTAAAGCCTACTGGGTCATACAATTTGAAAAAATCACAAAATTAACGATAACTTCTAAACTATGAAAAATCGTAGAACATACATGGGGGTGAAATCGATAGGTCTAGTCCTCACCTATCACCTGCCTTCGGCTTGACACCTTACAAGAAACACCCTGTATATCTTTACAATTAAAATTACTTTAAAAGTTTTAATCGTCCATAAGATCATCATTATAATATTATCAAAGAATTAGTAAAATTAAAACTTGTCAGTACTCAAACTACACCTAAAAGAAATTATGTACTAGTATTTCAGTCGCTTTTCAACTGTATTTTATTATACAGCAGAATAAAAGAAAATTTCTTAAACGAATTTGATCCAATCTCCGCAATCATCAATTGAAACCTGCTGAAGTCAAGAAATCTTTTTAAGACAACTACTGGAGTTTCTACTGAACCAGCGAATTGGTAAGTTTCAGACGAGCTGGGATTTTAGAAGATTTTAGAAGGGTTATGCGATGGCCATGGATCTTGAAAACAATAAAATATTGTTTGGAAGTGTCGTAGTTACATTTTTCCATAAGCAAAATACTCGTAGATAGTTTACATTAACAAGTTACTAAATGTGTGTATTACTACTGGGATGCATAACATTTTCTCTTACTACTAAATTAAGTTTTATTATACTGGCAGACAACATTTATCCTTTTTATTAATTTGAAAATTGGCACATACATACATTGTTTATTTATCGATATGATACTTTACTTAATCATGCTTACTCGATTAAATCGGGGGCTGATTTCAAAGCGATTTAAAAGACTGAGTTAACACTATCGATAAATCGATTTTTGGCAACACTATTGAAACGCGATTACTATCACTATAGTCTTTTTCACGTAAGATGATCCGTATGACACTTCAAGGTTATCCATATTACGCATACTACATATGCAGAATATTCTTGAAAAAATATTTGTATTTTATTAGCAATATAATAAAAAAAAAACTACTTGTCTTGAAATAATTAAAATCTGAGTTTATTGATTATATTTTAATTAAATACGATGTAAAAATATTTTTTATTTAATGTACGCAATGTGTGAAACGGAATAGATTTAGTGCTGGGGTATTTGTTGTATAACAAAATCGATTGTTTCCGCGGTTCATTAATCGATTGCAGTGAATACTTAGTTATTAAAAATATCACAAAAATCAACTATATTTTTTGATTGCTGACTTTAATAAACGCATTAAAAATAAATTAAAGTTTTGAATTTAAAGAAACAAAACCAGTACTTTTTAGGAATCGTTTTTTTGAACACGAAGTCCATGGAATTTGAATATTATCAATAAAAAATTGTTAAAATAATATTTGTAATTAAAAAAACATGTTTTTTCTTAAATAACACCTGTACAAAATATTTCTCTAAAAGTAGGTTTTACTAACTCTTAGAAAAAAATCGATAGATAAATCGCTATGGTTTAGTTATGTGACATCTCTATAACTTTCAAACTCGAAACGTCATACGAATCATCTTAGGTGAAAAGGACTATAGAGTAAATACAAATGAGTAGGTCATCTTCATAGAAACGCACCGAGCGCGGTTTGTATGTGAGCGCGCCAATACGTATGCGGCGCGCACGCACACACTGACATTGTATTTACTCTACTATCACGCTCATGTTACGAGTATTTAATGTTGGAGTGGCTTCTGAGTAAATACCAACGCTACGGCATAATCTACAGGAATTCGTAGCTACGAAACTACGCCCAGACGTAGCAGCTACGAAACTCGTAGCCGCCACGGATGAACGCAGAGCGAAGAAATTTAATGATTAAAGTTTTTTTTTTCGGAAATATTTCATGAATTTAATATTTCAGTGATCATTTTGGTAATTAAAACTGTAATAAAAATTTCTTAAAGGAAAAAGTGCTTCATAAAATCATATTGTGAAGGTTTCAATATAAAAATAATAACTTAGTAATAAAGAAGAACGGTCATCTGTGACCCAGGCCCGACAAAAACGAGACATACCTCAGTTTTTTTGTCATGTCTTGATTAGTTAAATTATATATTTTTTATATTCGAAATCTATGTATAACACCAAAATATTACCCTTTGTTTTTGTTCAGGCGTTATACAAAAACTAATACAAAATGCCTATTTATCACCAAAATTGGTAAATGTATGTACCTAAATGTCTATTACAGCTGCTATGGAATGTATCTAGGTGACCTGGAGATACAGCCGGATTATACAGGGTGGTTATACATATGGAACGATAAGTGATCTCACTCGATTATTTTTAAACTATACAAGATATCGAAAAACTAGTTACTGATTCTGAAAGTGCTTCACGAGCTCTTTCAAATGGTACCAATAATAGGTTACAGATTATGGAAGCTGGTAACATTGAATTTTTGGATTTTGTAACTTCTCGTTTCCACCCTGTATAATCCGGCTGTATCTCCAGGTCACCTAGATACATTCCATAGCAGCTGTAATATATATTTAGGTACATACATTTACCAATGTTGGTGATTGATGGGTTATAGGTGTTAATTGAAAAATGATAAAAGAATAACAGAGATTTTAATAGATTTACACAGGAACTACAGACACTAGACAGCCTTACAGACAGAGAGACCGGAAACAGCAAGTGACAGATGTCAAAAAAAAAATTGTATTTGCGTTTAGAAATTACAACACTGGCCCTTAAACCAATACAATTTTTGGTTCTCAAACATAGAATAGTTCACAGTATTTTGCTTGATTTACACAACATTTTGTAATAGTTTCATGACAAAAAAAAAATAACACACATGCAATTTTAGAACAATCTTAGAATTACACAGTTATCATGTTTACAACTTTAACAGTAACTGGTTCACAAACTTGTTATGAACTTCCTTAGGCAGTGGTTTTGTTAACAAATCTGCTAACATATCTTTTGTACATAGATATTTTACATCAATAGAACCATTACATATGTGATCCCTAATGAAGTGGTGACGAATATCGATGTGTTTAGTTCTGGCATGGAACATCGAATTCTTGCACAATTTTTGTGCTGACTGATTGTCATTATAGATTGTAACTTTACACAACATACCCAATATTTCCTGCAAGAAATTCCGCAAAAACAATGCCTCCTTACAAGAGTCGGAGAGTGACATGTATTCCGCCTCCGTGCTCGACAAGGCCACAGTTCGTTGTTTTCTGCTTTCCCATGACACTACAGAGCTACCAACCTGAAACACATACCCAGTATATGACCTGCGATCTCCTTCATCACTCGCCCAGTCAGCATCTGCGAAGGCCGTGACGTCTAAGCCACCCTTTTTGAAAACTAGACAATAGTTCATCGTGCCTTTCAGGTAACGAAGAACCCTTTTTGCTGCCTTCCAGTGGATTTCTGAAAAAGACTCATTGAATTGGCTTAAATAGCTGACTGCATGAGCGATATCCGGTCTGCTGCAGACAGCAACGTACATAAGACAACCTACTAGGCCTCGGTAATCTAGGTTATCATCTTTCTGATTACCCTTTGGCAGTTTTATTCCCGATTCCATTGGTGTGGGTGA
Organism: Ostrinia nubilalis; assembly: GCF_963855985.1. NCBI lineage: Eukaryota > Metazoa > Arthropoda > Insecta > Lepidoptera > Crambidae > Ostrinia > Ostrinia nubilalis. The sequence continues at coordinate 3,428,082 of NC_087101.1, forward strand.
TGGATTACAATCGTCCATTTTGAATCTTTGTAATACCTTCTCAATGTAGTTTGTTTGATCTAAAGTTATTTTGTCATTATATTTAGAAATTCTAATTCCCAAGATGTATCTAGCTGGCCCTAAATCTGTTATCTCAAACTCACTTCTCAATTTCTGTTTTATATCAATAACCTCTTCATGAGCATTGGCTGTGGACATCAACAAAATGTCATCGACATACAGGGCTATTACAATGAGTCTATCATTACTAGATTTATAATATACACATGGTTCCAATGATGACTTGTTGAACATTAATTTCTCACATAATATTTTATTTATCTTTTCATACCACGCTTTTGCTGCTTGTTTCAAACCATAGATGGCCTTATTAAGTTTGAAAACTTTATTTTCTTTGCCTTTTATAATGAATCCTTCAGGTTGCTCCATGTATACCGATTCATAAAGGTCGCCATTTAAAAATGCTGTCTTAACAACATCCAAATGCTCAATATTCATTTCATATTCAGCAGCGATAGCTAACAGTGTTCTAATACTAGAATATCGAACAACTGGTGAAAATGTCTCACTATAGTCTATTCCATAACGTTGTGTGAATCCTTTGGCAACTAATCTAGCCTTATATTTCAGGAGCTCACCATTTACACCCAATTTCCTCTTGAATACCCATTTACATTTTACAGGGGTATGACCATGAACTCTATCCGTAAGTGTCCAGCATTGGTTGGTATTGAAAGATTCATACTCATCTGCCATTGCTTGTTTCCAGCAGTCTGCATCAGGAGCACCCAGCGCCTCGTGCACCGTCTGTGGCTCATCGGTGTCACCATCACACGCAGTTCCTTTTACAAGCTGTGCTGCCATGTATTCAGGACCAGTTTCTTGTTCTGAATATGAACTCGAAGATTCCTCTTCAAAATCTGGAACATATGTTTCATCCGAAGTATTATCTGTATAGAAGCTTTCCTCACTCATAGAATCATCAACAGATATAACACTGTGTCTCGGCTCAAGCTGATTTGTTCATTTCCTCGTTTTCCACACAATCCCAAAGGTCGTCCTGAATTAAAACCATTTTCATCATGAATTTCCATGAACTGTAGTTGTCAATGCCCTTGAGTTTCTCGATGACCACATTTGGAGAAGCAGAAGACATGATGCTGACAAAATCTCACCGTATTGTAATAAGTTAGTTTGTTTGTCAATTGTACTATTTCTTGGAAATACGAATTATAGCGACATCCTGGGCCCATAACCTGATGGGTTATAGGTGTTAATTGAAAAATGATAAAAGAATAACAGAGATTTTAATAGATTTACACAGGAACTACAGACACTAGACAGCCTTACAGACAGAGAGACCGGAAACAGCAAGTGACAGATGTCAAAAAAAAATTGTATTTGCGTTTAGAAATTACAACAGTGATAAATAGGCATTTTGTATTAGTTGTTGTATAACGCCTGAACTAAAACAAAGGGTAATATTTTAGTGTTATACATAGATTTCGAATATAAAAAATATATAATTTAACTAATTAAGACATGACAAAAAAACTGAGGTATGTCTCGTTTCTGTCGGGTCTGGGTTTTTTTTGTATGGGGCGTGACCGTTCTTCTTTCTTATTGGGTACTTTAAGTAGACAGTTTTTGTGAAAGCTAAAATAGGATGAATAATAGTTCAAAACACTTAAAATTCTCAGAAAACATCTTATTTTCATCGAAAATGGTACAACGTTTAAAGCAATTAATTTTGTCTTATTATTAGCTCTTAGTGTTCTTGAGATAACTATTGCTGTTTAATTTTACCCGCTTGTTAAATATTTCTAAGAATATGATTCAAGATTGTTAAGGGCAATACACGCTAGCTCAAAGTGAAAATATTAATAGTATCTTTTCAACCCACCAAAACCACTCGAAAGTTTGTACTATTCTAGTCCCATCTTAATCATTAAGAACATTTAGTATCATAAGTACATTTAAGTTTCTTTTCCAATCACTAAAGTCTTATTTAACTTTAAAAAACCATGCAATTCTACGTCGTATGCTTTTAACAAATCTGCATCAGAAAGTACGCACGAGTAAACTGCAACTGCGATGTTCTTGTATGAAGATACAATGAACTATCCTTGTGAAAGTTTCACCGAGCGTCGTCTAACGTCTGGAGTTTGGAGAACTTGTTAACAATGTGGAGCATGATACGATAGAAATGATCATCTCTATAAATGTCTGAGGAGATTCTTTATCTTGTTAGTTTCAAAATATTGCAACAGAAGAACGAGAATTGTGAGCTGTATGCACCTAGATTGCAGTTGAATGCATTTAAATTATTTATGTTATGAACAGATTCTAGTTTAATAGGGAAATTGAAAATAAATCAATCAAACTTAATCTATGCTTGAGATTAAATCGAGGTTGAGCTATGGATACGGATTTTCATAAAAGTGAAATGAAAGTTTAAATATTCTTCGTTAAATGATTTAATTTCTACACAGCTGCTAATAAAGGCATATTATTATTATTATATCAGAGACGTCGTTGTAATAAAACACATGATATAATAAGAAAACAAGAGAAAAAATCTAGCAAGACGATTTGAGATTTTTATTTACAATAGTACTTTTAATTACGTACCTACATAAATAAATTCTACATCGGATGAAGCGTCATATGAAGTACCATAAACAAAAATTAATAAACGAGACCTGGTTCTGGATTTTCTTTTACAGGCGTTTTAATTAAACAAATATTTAAACATTAAAACACACAACATTAATATCTAATAGTCTTTGCAAAGGAATAGTAGGTAACTAAAGAACAATGGGACTTCCTTGCTATGATTTAAAACAAAGCAACCTAAAGGGTAGTATTAATATTCCCATTTGGGGGTGGAAACGGAAGTATCCTAGTTGTCTGTTATTATCCTGATTTTAGTGTTTCTAACAATGGAGTACTTTGAAAGGCCTTTCTTGAGTGACAAATGGGAGAGTTTCATTTCCTTAATCCAGTGGCAGTTTGAGTTTGGATATACGGGGGTAACACGAGCGGGTATTGTGACGAGCTTTCTATCATACATTTACAATATTTAAGTATAATTATCGAAGTTTTCCAGAGATATTAAAAGAGGAGTATAGACAAGTAACGCGTCTACGGTTCAGTGACAAGAGAGTTTTTAATACTTTGTGATGTGTTCCCAGTTTGGGTAACAAATTGCTGGCTTGAATTAACATGATTAGCTACTTTCATCAACATCTACACGGCTTAGGGTGAAAAGTTTTGACTTTATTCTACTAAATTATTAAACTTATATTTATAATAAGTAATAGATAATCTCAATTTATGAACGGTTAAGTTTGCTAATTAGGTAAGTGTCTATTGTTATTTATCTACCTATTTGAGAATTTTATTAATAAACGTTAATATTGCTTAATCGTTACAAAACTTGATTCAATTTATTTGTGCACAATGATATAGATAACATATATTTTGATCGTCAATTTCTCGAGCTAGAATCTGTCAACACAAATAAAATAGTTGAACATCAAAGTGAATGCTCGGCCAAATCTATTTACGTGTGTTTTCACCGCGGATAGCTCCTCATGCGTTAGTTCTGCACAAGCCTAAAAGGCTTTTGGGGTAACCGCGGACTAGGCGGACTGACGAGAGTTAAACTGTTTGTTTGTCCCATTTTGTAAACGAAATGTGATTTAGGTCACGAAGGTTGCTTCCTTGAGGATATTAATAACGCTATGATTAAGCTGGGGGTATTAATTTGAAATTCCTTTTGTTATAGGCATGTTATTCATTCACTAATAAGTCGGCTAAAGTTGGAGCACAGAATTATTTTCATGACAATTAAGTTATTATGGATATTATATATTCTACTATAATTTCACGCTGTAACCAACTCAAATGTACAACCCTTCAAGGAATAGCTAGCAGGGCGTTTGCCCTAGCCTATTCTTCGGAGGGCCGCTCTCAGTACTTCTCTGATCAGCGGAGCTAGCTTAGAAGCGGCATGGAGCAGACCGTAACCCTCTACGGACGACAGGGGGTCTTGTTTTACCAGGGCCACGAGGAGAAAACCCTAACCCGCTAGATGGGGTGATAGGAGAGACAGAGGCAAGTTGTAGGTAATAGACGAAAGTTGTGACATTGTCTATTTTTTAGACCTAGCGAGCTCGTAACCGTGCGTGTTTTAATTCAACTCTCAGGCTGTCAAATGCGCGCTGTTGCTACGCGTTGCGCGCGATCTATACTTATAATAAATCTGTAGAGAGGTCAATTCTGTACATGAAATATATTTTGAAAATAACTATCATAGTCCAGTCATTTAAGCTTAAATTAGGTAAGAATCTCGGAATTCGAGATACCCAGCTGTAAGTCTGTAAATACTTGTATATTGACACCCTAAAAGTTGTCTCAAAACCTACATATGGTAGGGTGTAAGCAACTATTAAATTTTAAGGTCAAAGGTCACAAAAATCGGGTTTTTGCGCTTTTTTTGGAAATATCTCATTTCCTATGGGTTTTTTGCTATTTGTATTTATTATCAATATTGTAGAATACTAAATTCTCTACAAATTTTGTTAAAAAAAAATTTTTATACGGTGAACCGTTTTCGAGATAGAGGGCGGCCGCTAGTACTTTTAATAAATCTGTAGAGGTTAATTCTATACATGAAATATATTTTCAAAATAACTATCAGGGGGTGATTAGTGATCGATACTGATGCCAAAAATGCAATCAGTAACATTTTTGTCTGTCTGTCTGTCCGTCTGTATGTTCCTTAAAGAAACAAAAACTACTCGACGGATTTTAACAAAACTTGGTACAATTATTCTTCATACACCTGGGCAGGCTATAGTATGCTTAGGAATTCCCACGGGAACAGGAATTAGCGGGAAAATCCTTTTGTATGAAAAATCTAAACGCTTAACGGAAGTTAGACGCTTGAAATTTGGCATGTAGGTACCTTAGTAAACTTAAAGCTTATTTACAACAAGGAATTCCCGAAATTCCCACGGGAATTAGCGCTTAAGTTGACCTGAAGTGATGCAGTGACCGCGCGCTCTCCGCCCTCTATCTCGAAAACGGTTCACCGTATAAAAAAAATTTTAAAGTAAAATTTGTAGAGAATTTAGTATTCTACAATATTGATAATAAATACAAATAGCAAAAAACCCATAGGAAATGAGATATTTCTAAAAAACGCGCAAAATACCGATTTATGTGACCGTTGACCTTGAAAGAAGAACGGTCACGCCCCATACAAAAAAAACCCAGACCCGACAGAAACGAGACATACCTCAGTTTTTTTGTCATGTCTTAATTAGTTAAATTATATATTTTTTATATTCGAAATCTATGTATAACACCAAAATATTACCCTTTGTTTTTGTTCAGGCGTTATACAAAAACTAATACAAAATGCCTATTTATCACCAAAATTGGTAAATGTATGTACCTAAATGTCTATTGCAGCTGCTATGGAATGTATCTAGGTGACCTGGAGATACAGCCGGATTATACAAGGTGGTTATACATATGGAACGATAAGTGATCTCACTCGATTATTTCTAAACTATACAAGATATCGAAAAACTAGTTACTGATTCTGAAAGTGCTTCACGAGCTCTTTCAAATGGTACCAAATACCAATAATAGGTTACAGATTTTGGAAGCTGGTAACATTGAATTTTTGGATTTTGTAACTTCTCGTTTCCACCCTGTATAATCCGGCTGTATCTCCAGGTCACCTAGATATATTCAATAGCAGCTGTAATAGACATTTAGGTACATACATTTACCAATTTTGGTGATAAATAGGCATTTTGTATTAGTTTTTGTATAACGCCTGAAGAAAAACAAAGAGTAATATTTTGGTGTTATACATAGATTTCGAATATAAAAAATATATAATTTAACTAATTAAGACATGACAAAAAAATGAGGTATGTCTCGTTTCTGTCGGGCCTGGGTCACAGATGACCGTTCTTCTTTAATAGTTGCTTACACCCTACCATATGTAGGTTTTGAGACAACTTTTAGGGTGTCAATATACACGTATTTACAGACTTACAGCTGGGTATCTCGAATTCCGAGGTGAACTTACTATAATGACTGGACTATCAGGGGGTGATTAGTGATCGATACTGATGCCAAAAATGCAATCAGTAAAATGTTTGTCTGTCTGTCTGTATGTTCCTTATAGAAACAAAAACTACTCGACGGATTTTAGCGAAACTTGGTACAATTATTCTTCATACTCCTGGGCAGGTTAGAGTATACTTAGGAATTCCCACCGGAAGGGGAATCAGCGGGAAAATCTTTTTGTATGAAAAATCTAAACCGCTTAACTTAGACGTTTGAAATTTGGCATGCAGGTACCTTAGTAAACTTAAAGCTTAGTTACAACAGGATATTGCAAAATTCCCACGGGAACGGGAGTTAGCGGGAAAAAACAATTGTATGAAAAAATCTAAACCGCGTAAGATAGATGAAGGGGGTAAAACGGGATCCACGCGTACGAAGTCGCGGGCGGCCGCTAGTAGGTAGTTAATATGTTTCTCTCCTCGGTCTCTCCTACCTCCCGATGTATCATCTCCCCCGGTGATATACCAATAAATCAGTTCCTTGTTTTCAATGAAGAAAAAGTTTTGGGAAAACCACCGGCTGAGAGAGTGCACAGTGCAGAAAACTAAAAGAAAAGTTCCAACTCGGGTAGTGAGTAAACAAGTTTAGTTCCTATTTCAGAACAAATGGCGTCGTTCCGTGTCGTTACAAGCACTGAGAAGTGCAGCGTAATATATTTGGGTCACGTGCTGGATGAAAACGAAATTAAGAAGTGTTAATTTTGGAAGAGATTTTAAAATTTCCAGCTGTTTCTCTCATTCTGTGAATTTGAAGCTTGAGCTGCAGCTGTTTTTAACTGACTTCAGTCACAACTTAAAGGGTAAATAATTTTTATTTTCTTTTATGGTAGATTAAACATGTAACGTTACGTAAAATTGTCCGTCCGTCAATTTATAATAACACTTGAGTATAAACTAACTTAGGTTGCATGCCGCTACCGACCGTGTGATGTGGAAGTCATTGGGGGAGGCCTATGTTCAGCAGTGGACGTCCTATGGCTGAAATGATGATGATGATTTAAACTAACTTAGGTTAGGTAAGATTAGATTAACTGACGGTGTTAACGATAATTCACAGTTTTATGGTTTCGTACACCAATTAATATCAGATGTTATTGCATAACCTTACGCAATCACCCTTACTAATCTTACTTGATCAACTCTATTTTGGAACGCTGTAAAATAAATAATTAAATATTAGGAAATGTTAATTGAAACTCGCCTTTATCTGGATTGTATAAAAGAGACACGTAATTGTTGTTAATAATTGTTAAATTAGCAAGAATGAAACAACTAAAGTTAAATTCATAGTAGAATTATAATAAGATAGCGTTACAAATAGATTTTCAAAATGTTTAGGCTACGAAGATCATCGTTAGCTGGTATTATATTTAAATTAAAATATTTACTCAGAAATTGGACTCTCAATTATATACCTAGCAGAAATGTGGCTTAAACATTTCCATCTCAACATTTTCAGTTAAAATCCACCAAAATAATTAGCCGTGAATTTTAACTATCTGTAATACGGACAGCATTCAATGTAAAAATTAAACCTATAATTACCTATCAGTTGCTTTACATTTTCGCCCTCCGAATGGAAATTAATTCGAACAAAGATACTCGTACATCGAAATATACCCTTTGTGAAATGGAAAAAGTCGACGCATTTTATATTAACATTCCCGGGGCATTACCAACTAACAATTGCTACAAAGTGTTCTGTATCGGTGTTAAAAAACTACCGCATATTTATTTATGATGGGAAAAAATTTGAAATATCGCTCGCATATGGTTTTTCCATACAGTTTCAGAGTTCTCTTGGCAGCTTTTTGAACGTATTGTGTATCAATTCGGAAAAATAGATTGAGTAAACTGCAGCGACATCTGGCCCAAACGGCAGTGGCCTGAATATTGTGTGAAACTTTTTCTCGGTCATAGTCTACATTTCGAGGTTTGTGCTAGTAGCAAAAGTTTTTCTCATTTTGAAATACTCTGTTATCTTTCAATCTTTACTCTCTTACTTTATCGTAATCATCATCTTGAACGTCCTTTGCAAAATACGGGTCGTCTAGATAAGGGTAATCTCAAGTCACCTTTAACTATCTGATCATAATTTTCATAAAGGTACAGCATTATAATGAACTAGCGGCCGCCTGCGACTTCGTACGCTTGGATCCTGTTTTACCCCCTTAGGGGTGGAGTTTCGTAAAATCGTTTCTTAGCGGATGCGTCGTCGTCATAACATCTACCTGCATGCCAAATTTCAGCCCGATCCGTCCAGTGGTTTGGGCTGTGCGATGATAGATCACTATGTCTGTCAGTCAGTCAGTTACCTTTGAGCTTTGGATGTAATTCATTAAGTGGTGCAGTCAGTCAGTGGCTTTCAGTAACTATACCAGAACAAAAAGTCACATAAAACTCTTAAACCTAAAAATCGGAAAACCAAATTTTCATATCGATGTCACTGTTACCAATGCATACCTAATGATAGCCTATTGTCTTTTTCTGATCAAAAATTCTGTTTGTATTCATTAAATTCGAACCATGCTGAATGTACCGCCAACGAAACATCAGACTCTATGTTTCTGTAGCAAAACAGTACCTATAACGGCGACCTAAGGTTCACAGTGTAGCTTGATGTGATTTCGCTGTACTACTGAATATTTGGGCATACAGAGATGTAAGCAATGCGTTGAATAGGCTTTTAAAATGCAAAAGTTGTTACACCGAGCTGTTGATTTTGACACCTCGACGTCCGTCAACCGATAAAGTTTCAAATCTCCATTTTCATGTAAAATTTTTGGTTCAAATGGAAAATGAAGTGAATTTGCTTTATTTTACAGCTTTGTTTTCAAAGTTACGTGGGATAGTTTTTTGTAGGAATGTGATACAAATGTGGGACGTGGGACGTCCACTCACAAGGTGAACCGACGACATCATAAAGGTAGCAGGAAGGCGCTGGATGCAGGCCGCTACCAACCGGGCAACATGGAAGGCATTGGGGGAGGCCTATGTTCAGCAGTGGACGTCCTATGGCTGAGATGATGATGATACAAATGTGAAAGATTTATCAATTTATGAAAGATTTTTCATTTCCTATGCTATAGCCAACAACACAAACTTAACAATGTGGTGTTCAATGTAGGCAAAAATGTTATTTTGCTCCTAATATTTACAGTTTCATGTGACCATTGCAAGACAAAGGCCCTTCCCATGGATTTTCATTTCTCTATCATCTCCTTAATTTTGGCACGCTCTTTTTGGAACACCCTGTATATGCATTTACTGTAGTAGAAGGACCAAAACACAATTCTCGTACCCCAATGAAATATTAAGTGTATTTTAGACGGAACAAGGCGCGGAGCCGAACGCTCGCGCTCGCGTGATTATTCCCAGCCATTGCCACCATAAATATAAATTTACGACGACTAATACTGGCCTGCGCTTGTAGAGACTGCATCTATGCGATGTTATCGGCGTTAATAAGGTTATTAAAAGTTTTTTTTGAGCGGAATTTGTTAGCAGTGGCGTTAGTTTTTACAGCGTTTTAAAGTTTTGAAGCAACATTTTAAAGGTGTTGTAATGAAAAGTTTTAAAATCCAGAACTTTTGTGTTCGTGACTTTTCTTAACTTTACGTTGATCGTGGTTTATGTTACAACCATACTTTAATAATTCTTGATTTTATGGAATCACATTTTGTAGATCCTATGAGTTCTAAATCACTTGCTGGATTTATATGGTGAAAGGTATAGTTTCATTCGTTCGCTCGTTTCATCCGAAAGACGTCCACTGCTGGACAAAGGCCTCCCCCAAGGATTTCCACAAAGACCGGTTCTGCGCCGCTCGCATCCAGGCACCTCCCTCGACCTTCACCAGATCGTCGGTCCACCTAGTGGGAGGCAAGTGAAAGGTATAGTTTAGGTACATAAATAAACATACCTAATTTCCAGTTTATATTTATTAAATTTAAGTTTATTTTACGAAATAAATCGTCTCACAATGGAATAGAAATTCTTATTGTGGCACTGCCACTCGTATTTCAAAATAACTTAATGCAAATAAAGCGTTGCGTCTTAAAACACGACCAATTAAGTGATCTAATTAAACAATTCAGTGGCACTGTGATTAATTGGTTAAGAAATTTTAATTAAGTTTATTTTGTTCAAGTCAAAATGCGGTGTAATGTTCTTTTAAGTGAAGTGAAACTTAATTATGTAGAATCTTCATTGATAGTACGAAAAGGATTGAGTCGATGTTAGACAAGTAAATGATGCGGGTAGGTAGAGAATATTTGGAGCGGTGGAATAAAGTCAGTTCAACAAAGCGTTTGACATAATAATCGTACGTTATGAACTGTCAAATGATAACGATTGCTTTACACAATTCAACCTCAGTGTCCTGACCAATGGTGTAATTTTATTTGTCTAACTTTTAAATTTTATTCTACTCACCTATAAAGAATAGCCTTCTAAAAATCGATTTAAAATCTACCGTCAAAAGCTCAGCTTTTATTTTTTTTACTTCCTTAAACTTCATCAGGTGCACAAGTGTAGCAACCGAAGTTGAAAGCTATTGTTTGAGCGAATTTGAAAAGCATGGGTATTAATTTATTCATTAAGGTGCAAACACATCGCTGTGGGGCGTACGCGGGTCGTTGTTTTGACGTGTTGTGTTTATTCTCTCTAGAGGGGCCATAAACATTGGTCTATATGTATTTCATACATAATGTACGGTTGTCTGTATTCCAAGGTAACTGAGACCTATTTTTAACAGGGACATCCCTGTTATTGTTAACAGGGATGTTCGTGTCCTGCATCTTAACTGATCGAAAGTGATGAGCAGACCGAAGGTGGTATGCGCGATTCACCTTCTATCATTAACCACGTAGGAACTGACTTTTTTTCTCAAAATGCTGCTGATAGTATTGTTAATAAGGCGACAGAGTTAGTTGAAGAAAACATTGAAGAAAACAAGTTGCAGAACACAACAAACTAACTTTTACGGTTATGCCCCGCGCACGCTATGTGTAAGTGTGAAAACACCTTTACAAATCGCATGCTTCAGAGACTTACGTGAAAGGTTTTTACGACGTTTCGAATTATAAACGTCTTTATGCAGCCGCTGTCAAGAAGAAGTGTTAGTTGAGTTACGTTATATGCGATAAAAATGCAATTAGTTTATGCATAAAATAAAAGCTTAAAATAATGGGCAATAAAACGTGCAGACTTGAATGAAAGCTTTACTTTATAGTCCAGTCAATAAAGCATTATAGATGGAAATCCGTGGAACACAATTTCTGACTTCGGGACTTTATTTAGACTAGTTAGGAGGTGAACATAGCAAAAGTCCCCGCCCTTAGCCCTTGAGCCGGCGGGGTGAGGGGGGTTTAAAGTTACCACTTTTCGGTTTTTCGCTTAATCCTCGGAAACTATGCGTCCTAGTGACATGACTACTATGAACCAAAAAAAGCTTATTCAATTTGCTACAGGTGAGATAGTAAAGTTTTTCTATATCTTGTATAGAATTTGCGGCATCTGCTCTAGAAGGTCTGAAATATTGGAAATTTTATTTTTGTCTTACATGTTCCTATCAGGAGAAAATCGACTAAATCAACATTGAGCAAATATTTTAGACATGCGGAAGCATGTTAAGCCTAGTTCCAGGGATGGGGATTGCACTGTGCGTATATTTAGACGAATCAATTGGAGCCACTTTTAACTCCTCATCATTCAAAAACTACTGTGCATTAACTCTTCAAATTTGGCTCATGTGTTGAGACTTGCAAGATAAACATCAGCTTCAAATTTCATAAATATACCTCAAACGGTTCTTTAGGTATTGACATCCAAAAATCTACATATCTGACCTATAGACCAAATTCTAACAACTTCCAGATGATCTTGAAGTTTCAAATTTGGCATCCAGATAGGTAGATGTTTATATACAAAGGAACAAATAAAAAAACAGTAAATTTTAACATTTCACAGGTGATAGATAGATTTTAGTGTGCTAAATGTCGATTTTTGAACGTCAATACCTAAATAACCGTTTGAGTTATATTTATGAAATTTGAAGCTGATGTTTAACTTGCAAGTCTCAACACATGAGCCAAATTTGAAGTGTTAATGCACAGTAGTTTTTGAGTGATGAGGAGTCAAAAGTGGCTCCTAGCGGGTCGTCTAAATATACGCACGGTGCAGTCCCCTCCCTGGAACTAGGCTTAACATGCTCCAGCATGTCTAAAATGTTTGCTTAATGTTGATTTAGTCAATTTTCTCCTGATGGGAACATGTAAGACAAAAATAAAATGTCCAATATTATAGACCTTCTAGAGCAGATGCCGTGAAAACTATACAAAATATAGAAAAATTTGACCGTCTCACCTGTAGCAAATTGAATAAGCTTTTTTTGGTTCATAGTAGTCATGTCACTAGGACGCATAGTTTCCGAGGATTAAGCGAAAAACCGAAAAGTAGTACCTTTAAACCCCCCTCTCTCCGCCGGCTCAAGGGCTAAGGGCGGGGACTTTTGCTATATTCACCTCCTAACTAGTCTAAATAAAGTCCCGCGGTCAGAAATTGTGTTCCACGGATTTCTCTCTACACCGTCGTTAAAGCATTCATTGACTGGACTATTAGTAATTAGCTAGTTAAGAAGGAAGTTTTGAAGTCTATTATTATAATTGACTTCATGTTAGGGGTAATTCTGTTAATATCGTTTTAAATATGTACTCTAAATAAATAAATTACCTGCCACGGTTCCTCCTAAATTAGCAACATAAAGCAAAGTAATATTTTATTTTGAACATACCTGTTATGTTATGGAGAACCAAAGTAACCGACATAGCTCGCAGAATTGCTAAAATCTAGTGGCAGTGGGCGGGGCACATAGCTCGTAGAGACGATGGCCGTTGGGGCAGGAAAGTTCTCGAGTGGCGACCACGGGCTGGAAGACGTAGCATGGGCAGGCCTCCTACTAGGTGGACCGACGATCTGGTAAAGGTCGCGGGAAGAGCCTGGATGCGGGCAGCGCTGGACCGTTCATTGTGGAAAACCTTGGGGGAGGCCTTTTTCCAGCAGTGGACGTCATTTGGCTGAAACGACGACGACGATACCTGTTATGTACACACGTCATAAATAAATAAATGTAGCAGGCAACAAACAAATATTATAAATCAGTAATTTTGCTGTCAACGACTCATTATTTTACGTGTAACCTCTTTTCATAATTCATTTACCAACACCACTGATCGAAGATTAAAACAACATGGATATTTATAACGTTTATATAAAAAAGTTTTTTGAATTCGCGTGCGTGTTTGAAGCAATAAAAATGCGTACATGCTCACTCAGGGACGTTGGTGTAACGCACACAATAAATACATAAAAATTTTGTACATCGGCACGCATTTCGTACACTCCAACGCAAGTCCGCCTTGTTTAATCTGAACTCAAACCCTTTGATATAGAGGCCCAGAAGGTTACAATTGGGGCTACTGTACTAACTAGGTCATTATTGTTTAGAGTTTTTATAAACCGTACTTTGTATCTAATATTTTAAGGAGAACAAGAGTGTTTCATGTTTGTGGCACGTTTTTATGGTTCCTGTTTAATATCGGATCAAAAGTGCATTTTTGAGATTCAATAGGGTACAATAGCCCAGCTATCTATAGGGTGAAATTTAAATAATTGGCATCCTTATGTATTAAACATTCCCCAAATATGAGACAAAGAGACTTTTTTTATCTTTTTTTTTACTATTTAGTTGTATTAGTGTGCTCTAGTAAGAGACGATCTGGTGAAGGTCGCGGGAGGAGTCTGGATGCGGGCGGCGTATGGCCTGTCTTTGTGGAAATCCTTGGGGGAGGCCTTTGTCCAGCAGTAGACGTCATTTGGCTGAAGCGAATGAACGAATAAAGAGTGTATTCATATGTATCATGAGTAGAGTCTTATTTTTTTATTTATTCTTTATCTAATCAGATCTGCTAAACTGTGCGACAGTTTGTCGGCAGTAAAAGGATGCCAACGATTTAAATTTCACCTTGTATATGGCAATCAATTTGAAGATGATTAAGATAGCTACTAAGTACGCCAGAGTTCTAATACGAGTACGTCTAGAAGTCAGCTAGTTATTCATAAAAAAATCACCAGCTTTATAAAAATGCATTCAAATCAGCTTCCAGCACAAAAATAACTCCTCTTTTAAATAAATGCTCGCACAGAAGACGTATGTGGGCACCTTATTACCAGAATCAAAATGAAGAAAATTTTATTCAACAGCATAAAAATGCAATTTAGAAATGTCACGCTTCCGCAAGGAGGTTGAATTTTTTGCAGTTTCCCCGACTTTTCCAGAAACATACGTAGATTATTATAATTAAAATGTTAAGTTGGATTGAGAAGCTTCATGGAAATTAGTTTCTTTTAAATTAAGGGATTTTATAAAGTGTTGAACTGTGTTAAAGTGTAGTTTTTAACCCTCATCAAAAAAGAGGAGTGGTTTAGGAGTGGTTGGAGTTTTATATTTGAACTAGCGGCCGCCCGCGACTTCGTTAGCGTGGATCCCGTTTTAAGGTTATTCCCGGGGTGGAGTTTCGTAAAATACTTTCTTAGCGGATGCCTGCGTCAAAAAATCTACATGCATGCCAAATTTCAGCCCGATCCGTCCAGTGTTTGGGCTGTGCGTTGATAGATCACTATGTCAGTCAGTCAGTCAGTCCTTTGAGTTATATTATACAATTTAGATAAGTGCCTGCCTTTATATTGATTTATTAATTTATTGATTCTAACTTGATCGGGTGTTAATATTTATGTAAGTAAGATCTGACTTAATATTTTTAAAGAGAGTCGATGTAACGTCACGGCTTCCAGGTGCGCAGTTAACTCGAGGTATACGAAGAACTGTTGCTACCACCGAACAAGGAATGTCTTGCTACACATCCTACAAGGTCTTAGTTACATAATACTCAATATCTAACGTGCAATAAACTGCGCTGTGAACCAGTGAATTTATTATCGAAGTTCCACGTTCAGGATTCTTGGGAACAACTCGGTACAGAGCTGTTCGAATGTGCATAACTTCGCGACTTAATGTTCGAAGTAGTACCAATACATTTAGGATAAGAAACATGATTCTTTGGAACAATTGCTGGAATAGATTTTGTCGCAAACGTTATACAAGCGGGACCAAAATGGCAGCAATTGAACATGATATCCTTAACCACAAAGGTATCAATTTTATTGACAACAAATAGCAATAGCAGGGTGACAAAACGACTAAAGCTAATTATAGGGCAGCGGTTTTATGGTGGTTGCCATGACATCGTACGCATGTTACATGCATTTAATTTTACTTACTTTTTAAGTTAATTAACCTGTACTTTACACCCTAAATTATAGATACAGCAACCAGTTCGTGGTTAGGAATATTGCGGTAATTTAGGTATATCAAAAATAAGTAGTTACTCAGGTGGTTCAATATCTCTGACACAACACATGGTTTTCAAAACAATCCAAGTTTATATGTTAACTAGCTGTGCCCGCGACTTCGTACGTGTGAAATGGTTTGAATATTTCCCATTTTTGCAATATTTTTCTTTACTACAACACTCTTATTAGGTGTAGAGTGATGTTATATAGTATAGCTTAAACCCTTCTTCGATAAATGAGCTATCTAAAACAAAATCAATTTTTCAAATCGGACCAGCAGTTTCTGAGATTAGCGCGTTCAAACAAACAAACTCTTAAGCTTTAAAAGATTAAGTAAGTACTTATAGATTTACAGTCCCACAAAACCGTTTTCTCCCAAACAAAATAACCTTTTCCCAACTGAAACATTACACCAAACAAATCAGAGTTCCGCCGCGACCGCATCACTCATAAAATGTACTCTACAATCGAGTTTCAAATCGTTTTCCAATCGGAAAATGTCTAGAAGTGTTCCTCAAAAACAGTGAAGTAAAAAGCGAAATAGCTCTGAGTCGCTCGGCGGCAACCTCTTTAGATGGCGCATTGGTTCCTATTCGGAAAGCAGCCGAGGAAGCGCGCCGTGATAAAACCTTTTCGATAATTTTAAACGATAAATGTACGGCTTTGTCGCGTTTAGATAGCTCTATTATTTCAATGAATATTTAAGTGTTACGCATGCTTCCGAATGCTCAAAAGTCCTAAAATTGAACCTGTTTTGTTTAAAAATAATTATAAAAGAATTTTATATTTGAAGTTCGTTGTTTAATAGTTGTTTCGTGTTCAGTTTCATGCGTTGCCCGTATACAGACTCTTCCCGCGACCTTTACCAGATCGTCGGTCCACCTAGTAGGAGGCCTGCCCACGCTATCATGTCCTCCAGCCCGTGGTCGCCGCTTATATTTTCATTTTTACACTATAGGAACTTGCCAAATAATGCACGTAATGATATCTGCTAGGAATTAATATCATTGGTGAGATATAAAGGTATGTATGTTTTCGATATAATCAAAACCACTGACAAACGCGCAAAAAATCGCTATCTCTTCTGTTTTAAACTCTTCTTCAATACTTTAAGTTAATTAAGCATTTCCCGATACTAACCATTTTGTAATTTTTTCACCTCGCTTGGTATTCCTTGAACTGATTACTCAGTCTACCCTACGGGTCGCAGCACAGTGGAAAATAAAGAATACAAACTGAAACCCTTTGGGTGTTGGTAACAAGCTTGGAATACAGGAAAACGCGGTGTTTCGCAACGTTTTCCACCGAAGTCATACAAATCTAGACTAATGCCCGTTTTCACCATCAATCCCTAATTTTTAAGTGACCCCTATAGTAACATATAACAGGAATTTTGTTTTCATAGGGGTCACTTAAATATTAGGGATTGATGGTGAAAACGGGCATTAGTCTTTTGTTTTGACGTATAATTAGGGTCTCGCTAATTACATCGGGCCACTTTTATTCGAGTATAATTCAGTTGAGCCAATTAAAGGGACAACAAGCGAGTGTGACTCCAGAGGCACCTGTTGCCGAATAATTTACTGGATTTGGGAGACTAGGCTTATACCCTGGCGTTTCTTTACCTAACTTATCAATTATAGCATGACACATCATTTAATTTGATAATTTTTAATGTTTATTTAATTAATTTAATTTTAGATTGACATAATTATATGAATAATTCTTTATTTTAATGTTATTTTTAAGTTTTTGCAACGCCTTCACTGGGCGTCACATGTACAAAATTATGTTCTATCAACCCTTACCCATGTGACATGCAATAAATAATTTGAATTTGACACAAATGTTTCTCATAATTTATCACTTATAAATCAATTAACCTTGACCATGGATATCACTTTAAAACTACAGGTCTTGGTAGCTTGGTAAGCTAAAGACATGTATTCAAGTATAACATCTGTGTTACTTTACTGTTAAATGCAATAATCAAAATACCTATTTAGTATATTATTTTTCAAAGTCAAAGTCTAAATTCCTTTATTTGCATTGACTATTGATATAATAGTTCATGATTCACATTCATGCTAATCTACTTGTCCTATCCTATTTTATACAATACAGCATTTTATGAGCCCAATCGTTTTAAAATAACAAGCATTGAAAATACACCCCATAAAACGTCTCAAAACCCAAACCAATTAACCTGTCGCTGCGGACGTCTTCCACGACATCACATAAAAACACACTTTAATAAAAAAACTTCGGGGAATCGCGTTATCTTCATAAAATTTACGAGCAACACACAGACACACCCTCGAACTAAATTCACCATAAATAAGGCTCTATATAGAAAATTAGACGGGGGAAATGCAAAGAAGCCAGATGTCTCCAATTAGGACGAGTTTCCTTGGACTGGGGCATTTTTCAATTTGATCTGGAAGAATAACAACGAGTAATAACCGAGATTTTGGCTAATTGGAAAAGTGTAAATACTTTCCGGGAAAGTTTTCCGTGACGATCTTAAGTATTTCCTTTTTGAGATAAGTTTTTTTATTTGATTTTCCTTCATTACGCTTTGGTGAATGTTAAGTTAGATTTATTTGTAGGTACAATGATGTCTGGTAGTTTAGGCGGGTTTTAGAATCGCGCTGACCGCTCGCCGGCGCTGACAGATTAATATGTATCTAATTGAAGGGAACGTTCTTGAGTGACGCTGATCGCTCGGCGCCGACGCTTCATACATTTCAGCTGTCAGCGCTGACGGTCAGCGTGACTCTAAAACCAGCCATAAGCTGTAGAGTCAAAAGTTAGGGAGATACTTAGGAACTCTACAGCCGACTCTACGCCGACAGCCTGGCGGCTTGGTGTCGGTAGTTTAATTTCAAAAGAATCCTGTCGTTTTTTGACAACATGTCAGAAGTCGACGACTCATAATCGGCGAATCGGCGAGATTGGTAATACACTGCATTAGATTCGTGAAAGATTATATTTTGAAAGATCTCGTAAATGGGCTAGTAGAACATTTTCAGTAATACGTAACAATACATCTCGCGCCGGGTCATGCTACTACCTACTGCATACACAAATACATTCTACGGCTGTCAATTTGTATGGAAACGCAACCTCATGGTCGCTTCGCTAAGGACTCACGTCGTTTTGTGCGAAAAGTTTTATAATAATGTGGGTATTAGGAAACTCTGGAAGGTATTTTGAACAGTGATACGAAGAAAAAAATAGTCAGTCTCTTCTGGTGAGGGTCGCGGGAGGTGCCTGGATGCGAGCGGCGCAGGACCGGTCTTTGTGGAAATCCTTGGGAGAGGCCTTTGTCCAGCAGTGGACGTCTTTCGGCTGATTCCGTTTAACGAACGAACGACGCAGGTATACATACATAAAACTTAGATCACTCCTCATTTAGATCCTATCAGACTTTAAGAGCTTTTAGGCACAATTAAAATAATATTATGAATAATTGCTGTTCACTTTGTAATCAAAATATTTGCCTACGTTTATCAAAATTTAACACAGCATATTAATGGACTGTTCAAACGCGAGCCATTAACAAAAAATAAAATGTGGAAAACGCATAACGAGTGTAATTATTTATGTCTTTTTGTGGTAGTTATCAAATACCTATTATTGTTTCCATTGAACCACGATAGTCTGAATTTACAGTAGTCGTCTATGACCGTAGTATGAGATTCGGATTTTGAATCCTTCAAATGCAGAACTTCTGCAAACAAAATATCATTTCTAGGTATGTTTGACCCAATGAACACATTATAAACAAAATATACCTATTAATTACCTGTGTGAATTCTTAAGTTCCATATTATAGAAGAAATTCAAAACTCGTTTCTACCTCAGTCATAGATAAAACGGACTTGTGTTTGGCCTAAATCGTGACCTTGGCCTAAGACGTGGTGTCGTGACACATCAGAATCAGTTTCCCTCACTCACTGTACTAAAACAGTAACTTTGAACTAGTGTTGTGTCGTAACGTAGGGTCTCGCGAACACGTGCCAGATGAGAGGGTAATGTATGCAACCGATTCTGTTCTAATGCGTCACGATGACACAACACATCAGACATATAAATCCGCCTTTAGTCGACCGAGAATTTATTGACATAAACAGTGGAAACGCGCATAAGTTGCGTGCTCTATATCGTTAGCTGGACCTGATAAACAGCGTCACATTAATAATTGTTGACGTTTGTCACAGAAGCGCATACGTTTGGGAATTTTCAGTCATTTTTCGTAGAAAACTACGTAAAAGTACGTCCTCATTTTCCAGTCCCGTGAGACTGGGAATACTTAATTCAGCTAGGTTGGAACTAATTTGAATATACTCGGAGTTGGTGTTACCCTTAGTTTTTATTATAATTCTATAGTTGTACATAAATGTTGGTAGATAATGTGCTTTGTTTATCTATGAAAGGAAATTAAATTCGGAAGTTATTTTTATCATTATAAATAAATTGAAAATATCGAACTGCCTAAGGCGGGAATCCAAACCACGACTTCCGTTCGATTCACGCCTTAGGCACAAAATATTTTGTGCCTTGGCAGTTCGATTTTTTCAAGTTATTCATAATAAGTATAGTTTGATGATAAGCGGCTGTAATGATAAAAATAATGACTATTTTTATTATTTTTGAAATTACTAATGCACTTCAAACATTATATTATTCAAAGTTAAAAGTCAAAGTCAAATTCCTTTATTTGAATGGACTATAAAATAGTGCTTACAAGTCGATTTAGATATTTATTTTAATTAAAATAATCAGTTTCCTAAATATTAATTACGTTTACCAAATTTTAGACATGTAAAGGGAGATTAGCTATGTTAATTCTACACTATTAATTTACTTACTGAATATCGAACTGCTGAAAACCACAGGCTTCATGTCTCGACTCAAATTTCAGTTCAGGGGTTTCATTGTAACATTTCAGTTTCAGCACTTGAGTAGGTAGTCAATTTACGCCCAAATTAATTTATTCACAAACATTACTTTGAGGTCTCACGCGCGTAGACGCACAGGGTGACACACGAACCAACCCCAAAGCTCTATTCAACGCTGTGCGTTCAATTTGCTGCTTCACTTAAGCAAGTATAGTTTGTGAATACGGGCGTTAGTTTATCTGTATTTTATGAGCTTGCTGCCTTAAGGCTCTTTCCCCGCCATCCCGTTTTTTGCAAGTTTTTTTTAAGGATCCTTAAAGTAGTAGTGTTTTAATACTAAACATTCACACTAGCATTCCAACTAGCAGCTATATTTCTGCAAACACAGTCATTTTCTGCAAAAAACCGTACCTACAAAAAACGGGATACTGTCGTGTAATGCAGGATGCCGCAAAATTGGATTACCGATACCGTGGAAGAGTCAATACTTACATTTTTTTGTTGCAATAACTATTTTGTTGCAATACATATTATCACCATTACAACTTTACAAAATGCCATAGGGTTTGACTTAATGTGCTGTAGCCCGTAGGTATCAACAAGAAACAAACAACAAAATTATTTTGTTGTTCTTCATCATTAATGATATTGATAAATGGAACCCCAATAACAATAACAAGTTGAGTATAATTTATCAAAAAAACACATTCTCACAATCAGATAACTGATTCAAATTATTATTTATTTGACTTTATATTAAAAGTAAACATTCAAAGATAAAAATGATTAATGCGTGTGTACTGTAATGACAAAAATCATTGTGAAACCAAATAGAACGTTCAGGAGGACAGCTTTATCATAACATAGAAAAGGACAGAAGGAACGCTTCTTTTCTTTTCCTATACAAGTAGTTATTTGACATAATTCATCATCATCATCATTTCAGCCATAGGACGTCCACTGCTGAACATAGGCCTCCCCCAATGACTTCCACATCGCACGGTTGGTAGCGGCCTGCATCCAGCGCCTTCCTGCTACCGGTCGTCGGTCCACCTTGTGGGTGGACGTCCAACGCATAATTGTTCTCAATTAATGTAGCTGTAATCTAGATAAATACCTGCCGTGAGTGGCTACTTAATTCACTCTAAGCAGTCTTATAGATATTTAGGTTTTAATTTAAAGAAAGGCATCGTTAACTTTTTTAGTGCCGTACAGCTTACGCTGAGCTGGATGCCCTTGTCACCTTATTTTCAATAGTTAAGCTGTGTTATAGTTATATTTTTTTTTGTTATGATGACAAATGTTTATTTATTTTTACGTCGGGTGCTTTGCGCATACTCACTAACTTATGGGGACGACGAGTGGGTTATGTGAGACTCTCAATACGACGAAATCTTTGCAGTGCGGCGCCGCAACGTTTTGTGTGCTTTGGATCTTAGGGTGCCTCAATTTAAATTACTTTTGTTTTGAGAAACAATAGAAATTGACAGATTTTTTTACAAAAATCTCAATATTTTTTGAGGAAATGGACTTTCTCAATTCACTTACATTATGGTTTAATCATGGACGACGTACATCAATCATTGGAACGGGCGCGTTCTGACGTCAATTGAATTATAAGCCCATTCTGTGGAGGCATTGTCTGTCATTGTATAGAAGCCTATTTGTTTTGAGGATATAATGACACATAACGCCGAGGATGGGGCTGTCTTTGAAGTTTAAATGAGATTATGCCAATAAGGTCCGATTCGACCAAACTTTTATCCGAGAATAACTCCTGGTATAACTGGCACATAGACAGTTTCAGTGTGGGAAATATGTCAAAAGTGACGATTTATTCTGAGATTAATATGTACTCTTGTTTCAAAGAAATTATTGTCATACTAGCTGTACCCGTGACTTCGTACGCGTGAAAATAGTTTGAATAATATTTCCCATTCTTGCTGCCACCCATATTACTTAGCTGTACGGGTGTTATTATAGCCTAAAGCCTTCCTCAATAAATGGGCTATGCAACACAAAAATATTTTTTTAAATCGTACAAGCAGTTTCTTTCTGAGATTAGCGCGTACAAACAAACAAACTCATCAGCTTTATAATATTAGTATAGATTGATTACTTCTTAATAACAATCTCTATTAATGGGAGAGCTTGTTTAGAATATTCACTCGTGCGTCAAGAGCCTAGGGGTTGTATGGATAGAACACTGCATTGTTGTACAGAGAACAGCGCATCAGACGAAATTTTGTTGCAAAATCACCTCTACTTACAAAGACATAAGAGGCCAGTGTCTTTACCTTAATGCCACATCAATTTGTTAAGCATTATACATACAATCCTACACACTCGTAACATTTCCACGAAAACTCGTTTTGTACTAACAAACCAGAAAATACTGATGCGAGTTACCTTTATTCTCTCGTCTATATAATTCTCTCCCTCTGGGCCAACCTTCGTCAAACGTTTGTATTTATTGTAAAGCCCGTACCTATACCTATTTTATTTCTCGACAGTTGACATTTGACATAGCTTGATTGAAGACAGGATTGACGTGGGTATTTAAAGCATTTGCCCGCGACAAAAGTCGAAATGTTTGAAAAATTAAAAAAAGGATTACAAAACAAACAACACTAGTAATTAGTCTATTCGAGCTTTTTATATGTTTTATAGCATTTCCGTGAATGAAGGTTACGTCCTGATTTTTTTTTATTTATGACTAGCTTTCCGCCCGCGGCTCCGCGCGCTTGGACTACATTATCTACATATTTTACGGAACCCTATTTTTTTCAAAATAATATTTAGCCTATGTTACTCGTGGATAATGTAGCTTTAGAATGGTGAAAGAATTTTTAAAAAACGGTCCATTAGTTTTTGAGCCTATTCATTACAACCAAACAAAGTTTTCCTCTTTGTAATATTAGTGTAGAAAATAGGTAAAGGCCTCCCGCGCACTAGGCAGCCAGTCGAACGTATGACGGTATAATATACCGATTTTTATATACCGAATTGTTCAAAATTACAGAGGTTACTCGTACCTGTTCACATTCCAAATTGTGTTAATGTAAATTTCAAACATCTTCTGATAATGTTTAACCCCCAAAAGCCGGTCTAACCCCAAATCTAGAATCATACCACGTGTATTGTCGGATGAATTAAATTAACCCTTATAAAGCTGCGAAATTACACAGAGCAATTAGGCCGAGGCGACCGAGTAATTTAGGGTTAGAATTAAAATATCACGACATTCCGCTGAGGGGTGAGCCGGGGCGAATTTTCATCTGCGTCACTGAATTTTTTCCTAACCCATTCCGGGGGTTTAAATTTTAATTATGCCGTACATTTTGCAAGAACAAAAGAATTTTTAAAGTTGGCGAGAGGAAAAAATGTTGTTGACTCCTGAACGGCCTCACATGAAAATGGAATTCGGTTTGAGGGCAACAAGTGTACGGACAGCAGAAATGCTAGGAAACCCGACTGAATTCCCGCTATATTGTGAGGGTTCTTTCTGTGCGGAGTAAAATCTTACATAAGTCGGTGGGTAATAGAAATGGGAAATGTGAAATGTGAAATGAATGCAAAAAGGTTTAATTTGGAATCAACTAAAAACGTTCGGACATTTTATGTTTTTTTACCCGACTGTGCCATAAGGAGGGTTATTTTATACTCATTGATGAGAGTCATCATCACCATCATCATCTCAGCCATAGGACGTCCATTTCTGAACATAGGCCTCCCCCAATGCTTTCCATGTTTCCCGGTTGGTAGCGGCCTGCGTCCAGCGCTTTCCTGCTACTTTTACGACGTCGTCGGTCCACCTTGTGGATTGATGAGAGTAAGAGTGACTAATATACTCGTACCTACTGTGATCGCGTAACTACTAGTGGTGGTTACTAATATATTCTTAACTGTAAAAAGTAAGTTCTTTCTTTAAAATATTAAGACAGTGAAATATAAAACCTAGACTTTTTTTTACTGTCTCTACCCAACTAAGGACTTAAACCATTCTCTAAGATGGGATCACTGATGGGATGAATTTTTCAAAACCTATCTTGTTCGTAATTCGGGCATGCAGAAAATTTATAGATACTTACCTACAGTACAAGTACAAAAGGAACCATCTGTAATCTTATTTTGTTCATATTTTTTCATAAAATGTAAGCCTTTCGATACATAGGTCCTGGGATCGATTCCCCGTTGGGACGCACAAATTAGACTAAAATTTGTAATAATTTCAGTGGAATTACGATATTACAGACCTGTAATATGATTCCATGTTTCAGAGAACTCCCATAACAGTTTAAGCCGTGTAGGTCGGATTAAGCCATGTTCAGTTTCAAGTAAAGTTTGCTTGTAACTATGGGGCTATACGCCTCCATGAAATAATAATGGTTTAATCTTTACCCTAAAAGCATGAGGGTGGTAATTTTATGCGATTTGACAGGCCATCGGCTTACACCATGGCGTGGCCACGCCAAGCTTTAGACTTTTACATAATAACGTTAATTTAAGTCATAATAAAAGCGTTTTCCTTTATATTTATTTTTTCAAAGTAACATTATAATTTTCATTGAAGTATATTGGATCATTAAAATCGATCTATAAAAGTGAAAGGTCACTGATTGACTGACTCACTCATCACGAAATCTCAGAAACTACAAGACGTGCTAGTCTAGTCTCAAATTTTGCATGGGGGTTCCTTTTAGAAAATAGGTGCTCACTAAACGGGGTTTTGCAAAATTCAATCCATAAGGGGGTAAAACGGGGGCTGAAAGTTTCCACGCGTACATAATCGCGGGCGGCCGCTAGTATGTAATAAAAACAAGTTATCCAGATTTTTGAACTCTGAGAATACGCGCGCGATAAAATCTCTCATTGAGAGATCGAGATTTGAAAGAAGCCGAGGCAAAAGCTGGTACTTCATAATTTGAATAACAAACTTAAAACCAACAATACCTCCTCCAATCAGAATGCAACAGGACTCATTTAAAGTTGAGGCACGCTTTACTTAGTATTCAGCATTTTCAAAACTCTTCGAGTTCTGGAGACAGAAAGTCGACAACTTTAATACCATAATATTGTCTGCGAATAATCCTTTTGTTGGGATAGTTTTATTTGTCATAAATATTCAGCAGCGTGACAAGTTTTTATATTGACAAAACTGTTGGGGATGAACTTAGGAGTCATTGTGAATGATTTTCAGAATAAAAATTGTTGCGGGCATAGGTTCATCGTGAATTGCATCGAAACCCGTGGTTTCACACTTCTAATTTTAAAGGGGACTTTAGTGGAATACCTCTGGCGAACGAAAACACTTAGGTTAGATTTTATCAAGTGAAAGTCATAAATGAATGAATGCACAGAAAAATGTGTCTGATCCTTCGAGCCGGATCGATGATGTAATGCGAAAAAATAACGCCAAAAGATGAAAGTAATAAACAATATATGTATCTATGTACTTTATAGAAACAAACGACTGCCATGGGAATATATCTAGCGAGCTGTAAGTTATTGAAGAGTTTGCCTTATTTCCTTACACTTTGACTGGTTACTCCATTGTTATTTAATTTTTTTATTTAACTTTTATGAAACGTAAATATGTAAGGCAAGTCACTGCAGTAATAAAGGCACTAGTTTTTTTTTTCAATAACTGTGGAAAACTTTTTATGGTATAATGTAGTAATTAGGTGATATTGTTATGAAATCCGACGCTGGATCTAGGGCAAGCAGAATTGAAGCCTTTGACAATCATCATCATCATTTCAACCATAGGACGTCCACTGCTGAACATAGGCCTCCCCCAATGCTTTCCATGTTACCCGGTTGGTAGCGGCTTGCGTCCAGCTCTTTCCTGCTACCTTTATGCTGTCGTCGATCCACCTTGTGTTTGACAATATTATCCTTGTTTGACAATACTTAAAATTAATAGTAGTCTACTCTTAGCACCCTTAACTACTAGGATACTAATTTAGTATCCTGTAAAGCGACTATTACCCTAGCTAGCTCCAAAAACGTGCGAAAACCCCATTGTCGTGCGTTCACGTATCACGGCACGGATCCATTACAAAAAACCGGATAATACCGGTTGAGACGTTGCTCATCCCTGTAATAGATCCCTTGCCAGATTAAATTTCATTCAACATGTCCCGTATGCCGAAAAACTTGTCCGGGCATGTTTGGAGGTGCCTAAGAATTAATTGGGTTCGGCCCGACCCTTGTAAGCTTTAGTCGACAAAATGCGAGTGTAGCGACGCCACGCTCAATTCAATGTGTAGACCCATTTTTATTATAGCTGTGTGAAATAACAGGAATACCGAATAACTTACTTGTAGTGTTTTTTTCCTGTGATGCGGATTTCGGAACGCGTGCGGATCTGAGGTGGAATTGTGTAAAGCAATCGTTATCATTTGACAGTTCATAACGTATGATTATTCTGTCAAACGCTTTTTTTTTTGGATAGACTGTCCCGCTGAATTCAACGCTTTGTTTAACTGACTTTATCGTACGTTATGAACTGTCAAATCATTACGATTGCTTTAGACAATTCCACCTCTGGTCCACATTCAGGCTGCCCGCATTTCATTATTTCGTACATGTTTTTCTTGTTACGTGCGGCTAGATGTACACAAGAAGGTTGACTGGAGGAAAATGCCGAAAGGCATTAAGTCCGCCTTATGTACACTGTTTTATGTGCATATAAGTTTAAAATAAATAAATAAAAATAAACCAGCAGCGTGATTATAAGCACGCCACAAATTAGAGAGATCAGGGGGCGTAGTGTGAGTTAACATCAAACGCATTTGATATCGACTGCGTAAAAAAGTAACATTAAGGCTGAGTTTAACTGTTGCAAACGTCAGAATTCTGTCAAACTCCATACAAAAAGCACCGGTTATTGTCATTGTTACAGTTAAAATAAGTTGGTGCAACTCATTTTTTTAACGCAGTCGATATCGAATGCGTTTGACGTAAACTCACACTACGCCTCCAGATCCGCATGCGTGCCGAAATCCGCGTCATAGAAAAAGGTCAGCCGTAAGTACCTTTTTCTATGACGCGGATTTCTTTGTTTAAGGGCTATAATTATTTCACCGGGACACCATGGCGACGCAACCAGTCGCCGCTACCAATAAAATGTATACAGCTTTGCGCAACCAAACGGACACGGTGAGTAACTCTCTATAGAGCTGTATACATTTTGTTGGTAGCCGGCGATTGGTTGCGCCGCCATGGTGTCCCGGTGAAATATAGCCCTAAAACTCAGAACTTTGTGCGTGGCGCTCCAAAACATCGTTCAAAGTTATTTAGGATTCCGACTTAATTAAAACTATCTTAAAGAATTTAGTCAATCTTAAAGTAGAAATTTGTTTTATGCTGGGGGATCAAGTAAGATATTTCTGGAGTAAGTACCGGCAATGGAATCTTGGAAATGAAGACTTCAATCATAACTTGGATTATCCCAATAAAATCGTATTTCATTTTTGATCTCTAATACTCTAAATTTACCGCTACCAATCGATCAACGTGAAAAGCATTGTGGGAGGCCTATGTTTAGCAGTGGACGTGTTATGGCTGAAATGATGATGATGATGATGACTCTAAATTTAAAATACCACAAAATCTGTATTCATTTTTTTTCTTTTAGTTACCATTTTATTAATTTTTTTAGTGATTCAAGACAAAAGACAACACATCGATGGCTTGAATCCCATAATCTGCTTAAGACCCCAAACAAAACCACCAACCAACACTATCACCAGCAAAATGCCACAGCAACCAATCAAGTTCAACCATCGCAAATGAATATCATACCCCCCAATTGATTCCAAAGAGCGTTCCGCATACGTTCCGTTCTGGAATCGCCGGAAATTGGAATGGGCGTTCCGTACAGTATTGGCGGGCGGCTCCAATAATTCCAGGATGTTGTCTGAGCAGACAGCCTACGGACGCCATTTTGGAAAACTTCAAAAAGGATAACAGAAAATTTTGCTTAAAGTGCCTTTGGTGGAAAACGCGATGCTGTGCTGTGTTCCCCTAGAGCAGGAACCATTATGCATCGAAAAAAAAAGAAAGAAGATGTGGACAGGCCCCCGCACTAAGTGGACTTTCAAAAAATCAAAACGAATGTTACGCATAATTTTTTTAAAGATTTGAAATGAAGTTGTGTTCTCGTGAGTCAAATGTTTGTTAAATAAGTTTTTGAGAATCACACTTTATTACTTTGTTGAAATGTTAACGTAAGAACTTACTTTTCGTTCGTTCTTTCGTTCGTTTCAGCCGAAAGACGTCCACTGCTGGAAAAAGGACTCCCCCAAGGATATCCACAAAGACGGATCCTGCGCCGCTCGCATCCAGGCATCTCCCGCGACCTTCACCAGATCGTCGAAGAACTTACTTTTATTATTTTATAAGTAAATGAGTTTCATCAACACGTCGTGTAAATACTTTTAGGCCCAGAACAGACGGTGAAACGCAACTGCAACGAAACTGCAACTGCTAGTTACTTTTGAGTTGTATCTAAGTTTCTGCCATAGTTTGAAACCGATTTGAAATGGTTGCGTCATGTGTGGTCTCTCAACGGAATCTATGGCAGAAACTTAGATGCAACTCAAAAGTAACTAGAAGTTGCAGTTTCGTTGCAATTGCGTTTCACCGTGTGTTCTGGGCCTTAATCTTATTATACTTACCCGTCTTTAACTACTCGTATTAAGATGATTAAGATCTCTTTTCTCGTAATTTAAAGGCCGAAGTTGAGAGAGAAAAATGAAAATAATTTAGTAGAATTTATCGAAACAGTTTTATGAAGTAGGTTTTTATGTAATTAATCTTCTTATAAGTGCTTTTACTCATCTTTCATTTATTTTATGAGACAAATATTTTCTTATAGGTCGTACAATAGTGCTTTGAGAAGGTCAAAAGTGTTTTCATAAAACTTTTATAAGTGTACATTCAGAAAATGTATTTCTTCCTATTCCCGTGGTGGGATTTTGTTTTGATGGATCTCTGGGCAGAAACGATTATTAGGTACTTACTTGTATATGAAAATGTATAAAAACATTTGTAATGGGGTAAATATAAATTTCATAACTGATTGAGTCAAAATTCATATTTTTTTCACATCC
This sequence comes from Ostrinia nubilalis, assembly GCF_963855985.1. Taxonomy (NCBI): domain Eukaryota; kingdom Metazoa; phylum Arthropoda; class Insecta; order Lepidoptera; family Crambidae; genus Ostrinia; species Ostrinia nubilalis. Next base: position 3,457,668 of record NC_087101.1, read on the forward strand.
CAATTATACAATATTTTTCGCACTAGCTTCATAATCTATTCTGTGTTCAATTTAAATAAAAATTGAAAATTTATTATTATGGACATTGAGAGGACGTCGTTTTTAAATTTCTCTTTGACGAAAATAACTTAGTTTATCAGCAAGAGCCAAATCTATTTCGAATGAAGCCACTTGTTTTTACCGAATTTTGTGAGAACTGACTTATTTGTACGCAAAATATTTTAAAAGTTATTTATAAATGTTAAATGACTGTTCTATTCTGATTCGGAATAACATATAGCTATAACAAATCAGTATAATACCTACAAGATAAAAGTCCGCTACTAGGTGGACCGACGATCTGGTGAAGGTCGCGGGAGGTGCCTAGACACGGGCGGCGCAGGTCCGGTCATTGTGGAAATCCTTGAGGGAGGCCTTTTGTCCAGCAGTGGACGTCATTTGGCTGAAACGAACGAACAAAAAGCTTAGGCGCAGACCACCGACTTTTAGTTGGCCAATAGTTGGACCTGATTCTAATTTGACTATTAACAGCCCGACTCAACTATCGGCCAACTAAAAGATGGTGGTCTGCGCCTAGGCAAACAGAAAGAGGTTCATTTTTACTAACACAAACTTCATACGGCTTTCTTTCCAACATCAAGGCTTCCAATTCTCGCTCTCGCATAACAAAAGTGTAAATATTACTAGGTTACACTTTATCGATTCCAAACAACGTTGAAAGTGTAACCGTGTTCAAGACACACGTTCTTTGCTGAACGTGACATCCAAGTAACAAGCTTATTCTTCCTGCTCGACGTGAAAAAAGACGTGTTAATAATAGCAAGTAATGCCCTCCCTAAACGGTCGAAGAAGAAAGATTTACGCCCGTATTCACAAACATTACTATGAGGTCTCACAGTGCGTGTAGACGCACAGGGTGACACACGAACCAATCACAAAGCTCTATTCAACGCTGTACGTTCGATTGCTGCTTCACTTAAGGAAGCATTGTTTGTGACTACGGGTGTTAGTTAATAGGGAAATTATGGACACTGAGAAAACTTGCAAGTTTTTGAAAATAGATAACAATTCCTATTTAAAAAAATATCTACAAACAGAAAGCTTTTGGCTTGCATCTCAACTGATAGAAAATAATAATCAGGCTGAAGTTGGAAGTGAGTTTCACCTGGAATCGTCAACCACAGAGGAAAAGCGGCTATTATCTTACCTCCAACTGTCGGAAATCAAAATTAATTATATTAGACAAAAATCTACAGTCATGTGCTATCTCATCATGTTTTACAATACGAATTTAGATTTTATTCTCATACCTGCTAATTTACCCCATTAGAAATTCCATCCTCAAACTAATTAGAACAAGTAATTAAGATTTCGTATTACATGTAAATAAGGCGTCCGTTCTTATTTAGGTAAATAGGTGGGTTTCTACAACCACAGAATTATTAACATCTAGAAACCGAGTGAGCGTAAGAAAAGTAAAATATCTCAAGCCCATAGTTTAGTTTTCCCATATATTCTGGTAATAAAATCAAACACTAGTGAAAACGTTATGTAAGATGAAATTGGATGACAAATAATGATTTTAAAGCGCTTGTATGACGAAAGAAAGAATGGAAAAAAAAAAGATTAAAAAGATAGAAACATTAATTTATTAAAATTACAATGGACATTATAACAAAGACAGATAGGTACATAATAGACATAACATTGGCACATACCTAGGTAAAGAAAAATCAAGAGTGAACTGAACAGTGCCACCTTGCCTACTGCAACGGGACCCATCTGAAGACTGACCATTAATCTACGACCGCAACCAATACCAACTATTATCATGAGTCCTTTACACATTTAAAGTGATTGCAAGGAGATACAATCTGTCCCTGTACCTTTCGTCTTACATTACTCTTAATACAAGCTAATGAGTCCGTCCATCAGAAAACAATTAGTCAAGTGAAGTAAGTGCTTCTCTAGAAAGTTCCGAATTTTGCATAAATGACGAAATAAAGTTAAAGTTGTAGTTCGTGTACGACCTAAATCCCAGCAGCGGCTGAAGCCGTTTTATGCATTGTCAAGTATAATGAAAGGCTTCATTTTAATTTTCATGGATGCTTTATTCCACATAGGGCTTTAATATATTGTTGTTACGTACACTGTCTTAAAATATTCATAATAATGTAATATTCATCAATAGAGAGCTGGATGCAGGCCGCCACCAACCGGCCATTGTGGAAATCATTGGGGGAGACCTATGTTCAGCAGTGGACGTCAAGGCTGTAAAGATGATGATGATGATGATGAATCAATAGAGACGGCTCTACAGCATTGTAAGGTGAGGATGTAAACTAGCCTTTTACTTTTTCTTCTCAACAGAAAGATGTCAACGTTGGATAAAACCCCAAGGGTCTTCACATAATTATACCGGTCCTGCATTGTTTGCAAATATTCGTCGTGACCTTCACCAAGTCATCAGTTCACCAAGTAAGAGGCCTGCTTACGTTTTAACTTTGCAGCATTATTAAATTTGGCCATTAACTAACGAAGATGTGGCCATAAGACGTCTCCTAAATTGGTCCAGCAGGGTTGTTGTACTTTAACAATAAACAATTATAGTTAAATTTAAAGAAAGTCAACTCAAGGGTAATAGCTATTGAACATTATATATAAATTGTTTTCATCATCAGTTCTTGATTTGCCAAAGTACGTTCCAAGTTTTGTTGAAGATAGTGAGCAAATCAAATTAACATCTGGAATCTCAAAGTTAGTTCTATGGAGTAATTCAATTGGTTTATCTAGAAATAGTTTAGACAACTTTCACTAAGTTACGTTAATTTACCAGGCACTAATCTATGACTTTATTAAGCTTTGTTTATGGATGAAGATTGAAAAGCTTTTATAAGTCTTTATCTTATAAATAGGTAGATATAATAGGTAATTTGATGAACGCGCGAGTGAATATGAACAGTTGAATCTATTGTTTTTTGCCTCTTCAATGAAAAATCTTCTCTCTATAATTACTAATTACCTACTTATTTATTAGGACGAATTATTAATATTTATGTAGGTATACCATGATTGATACTTCTGGAGTCGGTGCCAAGATTATGAAACATGTAAAGTTTGCCTGCACCGACTCCAAAAGTATCAATCATGGTATACCTACATAAATATTAATAATTCGTCCTAATAAATAAGTAGGTAATTAGTAATTATTTTTCTACGTTTTAGTGTAGGTTTTTTGGAGTCGGTTTTATTTTTTTTTATAAAATTTTACTTATTTCTTGCTTTTTAGTTAACTAATTATTACCTTGATGTTACCACTGAAGGTAGGCAGTACACTGAGACCAAAAAAAATTGGTTCATAATCGGCGGAGATATTGCGTATAAAAAAGTTCATCCCCAATTTTCCACCCTTGGGGGTGAAATATTTTCTTCAAATTCGCATGAAACCACCCTTTTGATAATACCTATTCAACAAAAAAATAATCGTTCAAATTGGTTTATAATCGGCGGAGATATTGCGTATAAAAAAGTTCATCCCCAATTTTCCACCCTTGGGGGTTGTTTTTTTTATTATTAAATTTAAATGGGACCACCCTTGAGGTATTACCTATACGCCGAAAAAAGATTTGTTCAAATCGGTTCATAATTGGCGGAGTTATCGCGTAACAAACATAGAAAAAAAAAAAAAAAAAAAAAACATACAGGTTGCATTGAGAACCTCCTCCTTTTTTGAAGTCGGTTGAAAACTAGTAGCTCATTGGCAATTTGGCACGATTTACTCCTATAGATAGATTTATTTGTCACAAAAAAGGTTACATTATAAACTTAGGCTGGGTTGCTTCGACTTTAACAAACGTCAAAAATCTGTCAAACTCCATACAAAATACACCGGTTATCGTCATTGTCACGGTTAAAGTTAGGTGGTGCAACTCAGCCTTAGTTAACCTTATATTTAGTTCTTGATCCAGTTGATCCCACATCAGTGAACTCTCAATCTCATGTCCATTTTTGCACTGACCAAATTACCTATGTATGTATTTGTCTTTCAAAAGAATTATTTACCATGTTGTATTTTTTCTAACGCAACTTTTGTGAACGAAAGTATTTTTCGTCACTTTATTCATGAAACCATTGGCATATTTTTACTATTCCCAAAATACGAGTCGGAGATGTGTCAGTCGTATAAAATCATTTTATTGTAGCACTCGCATTCTCGCGCAAAAGTGTGTTCAATATTTTTGAAGAAGTGACACATCTTTAACATGTCCAATTGACAAGTCTTAATGTGCCTAACAGAGCAACCAAAATGTGAAGTGACAATATTGTATTCATGTTTAACAAAACAGTGACATCAAGACCTTTAACCCAAATTTCGCTAATTCGAAAGTGACATAGGCTAGTGGCACTCAATTAACTACTTGGATAGATATCACTAATAAGTAGCGTTTGTTGGACAACCTCAAACTAAGCCTATCAAGTAAAATTGCTTTGGACAGGTCGATCTGAGTAGGAAACTGCTTCGGACAATTTGCTTTATTAAGAAAAATGTATGCATTCTCTCAATTTACTTGTATGTATGCTCTGATTACGTACTTAGTGAATTTTATCTTTTTTATTTGATCCTTTTATTTGTCCTAATTGAATAACTGATGGCCAGATGGCCCAGTATCTACTTCATCGTAATTTAAATTCAGAGAAATTACAGCAAATGTTTTAGAAATATTTTTTCTATAATATCTACCTACAGGGACATACAAATGTGCCCAGTCTCTTTTAGCTTGGTAAGTAAGTTAGGCAGCAAAAGTCTATAATTAAGTCACTTCTGCCCAATCTAATCTTGAACTGGCACATGCGTGAGCAACTGGCATAAAGATCGAGCGTGAACATTTAGCCTGCATTACAAGCTCATAACTCACAGCTTGAATTTACTGGATAGACGCGTAGTACGTGATAAATGGGTTTGCCATACGAGAATACTGAAATTGCAGGCATGATCGTGTATGGTTACCTTTCCTTGTTGTTGGTTTAGTATCTGTCAAAATTTACCATCGATGACACTGGGTTAAGGTCTTATCGATAGTTATAGCGTTTATTTTAAAGTATCATCATCATTAGGTCATTTAGTCTCCACTATAGGAGAAACCTCTCTGACTACAATTTATAAAATAAATTCAAAATCAAAACTTAATTTAACTATTATAGTCATACCAAAGATTTAAATTAAAACAGAGATAGACATACAATTTCTATATATTTTTTACTATTTTAATTTTGGAACAAGCAAAAGAATTTAAGCTCTAAGTAAGACAGTAAAGACAACAAAGGTACAAAAGCAAAGAATGCGTTTTTCATTTCAAAGAAAGATGTGGTTTCTTGCAATAAAACGAATGAACCGATGTTATTTGAGCAAAGAGCCTTTACACAAGACGATTGAGGACGTCTTTTTGCTATTTATACGGCCATGAAAAGGGTAGAGCACGATTCACGAGCTATGAAAGATAACAAACAATAAAGATAACTTGGATAATATATTTTATGAAAACTTGATATTTAATATTTATATACTACACCAAAGCAAGTCTCGTCAAGTGATAGTAGCCTATGTAGTCAGTTAGTTAGCCTTCGCAAAGCGTTACTGCTTTTGCTTATATTCCAAAACCTTAGGTATAAGTTAGGTCAAATTCGTATCATTCATTCGTTTCAGCCAAAATATGACGTCCACCGCTGGACAACTGTACAAAGGATTTCCATAACGGTCGGTTCTGGTACTTCTCGCGACCATCACCAGATCTTCAGTCCACCAGTGGGAGACTGGGACTGAAAATTGCTTTAAAAATCGTACATTATAAAGGCTGACGACTGTTTCCGTTTACATTACAGCAACTTCAAGACAAAGACTTTGCAAGACTTAGTCGACGTGTGTTATTGTTCGAACGTAAGACCTCGAATGGAAAGCATGGATACTGCGGATTGGTTTGACGGGTTATGGAACAAATTGTGGGTATTTTCTGGAAAGTTTGATATTATTAACCGTTATGGTATTTTTTTTCCTACATTTCACTATTGTTTGCAACCAGCGCTGCAGCGGATTCTTTCATCATCATCGTCATCAGTTCAGCCACAGGACGTCCACTGCTGAACATAGCCTCCCCCAATGACTTCCAGATCGCACTGTTGGTAGCAGTCTGCGGATTCTTTAGTTTTTGGAAAAATAACTCTTCAGGTACCTACATAGTACGTTCATTGCAAAATTAAATATGGAAATGAAATCACCGGCCCAGTATTTTTTATGATTTTAATATTATAGTTAAGTACTACGAAATAGTCAAAGTCGTTTGGTTTCGAATAGGATAAAAAATATAAATAAGTTAAATCGTATTAAATTGGACTAATTACGTAAAAAGTTACAAAAGGCAATGATTTCATCAAATTCGCGATACCGATCCTTGTAATATTTAACTTTCCAATATCACGATTGGGATTAATTTTTGTTCTGATAGTCATTAATTGGATCAGAGATGCTATTCCCAGTTGGCTCCTAACCTCCATCGAGCTATCATTACAACAATCGATCTTGTACTGAGATATTAAGTTGCTTACGTAATGAATTTGCCCAAGTGCGTTGGTATCTGTCTGGATTTTGGTTTAAGTACGCTGTGAAGCAGACAAACTAAGAGTATGTTTCCATATTTCAATGCCGATCCGATTAAATCTCGTTGAGGAATCTTTCATCTCGGACATTATCTGCAATCACCAATAGCTGAACTAACCATTTTATCAAATCAAATCAATCAAATCAGAATCCACAGTGACCAACCAAAGTGACCGACATAGCCCGCAGAATCGCTAAAATCAAGTGGCAGTGGGCGGAGCACATAGTTTGCAGAGCTGATGGCCGCTGGGACAGAAAAGTTCTCGAGTGGCGACCACGGGCTGGAAGACGTAGCGTGGGCAGACCGACGATCTGGTGAAGGTCGCTGGAAAAACCTGTATGCAGGCAGCGCAAGACCGGTCTTTTTGGAAATCCTTGGGGAGGTGGGGTCCAGCTGTGGACATCGTTTGGCTGAAACGATGGTTTATAAACGTTTGAGAAACATAAGTTACGTAGTTAGTGGAGACAGATCGTACCATTCGAATGTCGAGATATATCTAATAATAAGAAAACCTTTGTGGTTTCATTCGTGAGGCTACCTCAAGTCCCCTGTGCCTTGTGTTAGCTGCCGTAAAATATCAATAAAATTCTAGAGCCAACGTCAGTTGGGGTTTTACTATGAACTGTTTCCAGTCAACGTAAGTAATTCTCTGAAAACTAATGAACTCAAGTGAGCTTATTGAAAAAATATCACGAAGTCGTTTTTCAGATCGCTAAAAGTTAAAAAGTTGTAAGGCAAATTATTATACAGGGTGTTTGGCGCATCGTGTGCTAAAATGATTTGGCGGATAGAATGGGTCATTTCCTATATTTTCAGCCCCCATAACACGTTCCATGCCAGGCGGCTACTTTTAAATTAATGTTTTTAGTAATTTCACCAAAATACCCAAATCGCATCATTTAATTTCGATTTAAAAAAAAACTACTAGGCGCAGCTCTAAAGTAAATATTTTGTTTTGACGTGCATTAATGTAGGGTTGCATCAAATCTAAATTTACTGGCAAATATCATCTACTTTTTTTTTAATTCAGCTTTGGAGTTTTCCGAAAAGTTAAAAATGGACTGAACATTTAAGTTTATATAGGTATAAATTTTTTTTTAAAAGAGATAGCGATCTTCGGATTTTATCAAAACTTCTCTAGTCTATCCTCATTCAAACGGTATACTAATCTTGTTTAAATAATAACAACAACTTCACAAATTCCTTAAATTAGTGCATTGACTCTACTCGGACTGATTTGCGAAATTTGTGTTTATAGCCCCTTTTTGTGTGAATAGCACGTTGAACACCTAACAGGTAAAAATTATTTATCTTATGCAATGTAAAAACCTTTTCCCAATCGTTTTTCAATGTGGATTTCTTGAAATTAAAGACGAAATTAATTATTTTGATCGTTTATTAATTATTACAAATTTTGTTCAAAATGTCCGCCTCGGCAACGTATACACTCAAGACATCTTCTAATTTCGACTGTTGTCGTATGCAGCCACATTTCTCTTTTTACTACTACAAAGGCGTTTTCTATTCGTTGTAGTTTTTCTATTGTTTGAATGTGTTACGTACACCAGTTCTTTAGCTTGTCCCCAGACGTAAAAATCGAACGGAGTTAGGTCTGGGGAACGTGCAGGCCACTGTATAGGGCCATGTCTTCCAATCCACGAGTAGAAAACGCCTTTGTAGTAATAAAAAGAGAAATGTGGCTGCATACAACAACAGTCGAAATTAGAAGAAGATGTCGTGAGTGTATACGTTGTCGAGGCCATTTTGAACAAAATTTGTGATAATTAATAAACGATCAAAATAATTAATTTCGTCTTTAATTTCAAGAAATCCACATGTAATGATTTTAGAATTTATATTGTATTTTATACGATTATTGGTTACTTTTAAATAGTTATTGCAACAATTTTAGTATTTGTATTGTATTTTAGAAGAACCCAAAAACCCATTATTAAATTAAAATACTTTATTTGATTACTTCCTAGGCATTTTGCAGACATTAGAATGATTTTAGAATTTATTTTGTATTAAATCCAATTATTTCATATTTATTATTTAATTTAATTATTTTAGATTTTTATTGTGTACATTTTAGTATTTTAAAAATTAAGAAAACGGCTAATTATGAAATAAGTATTGCATTTGACTAGTTCCGGAGCACGCCGTCGATAAGCCGTTTTGAACCGGTCGACTTTCACTGATGGAAGGGGAAGTTACCTTATCGCTGGCATGCCGCTGGACAGTCAGTTCGATTTGAGCGTTCAAAGCAAGAGGTACTATTAAGATGACGTCATAATGTCGGAATTGTGTAAATCAGTGGTGCTGAAATACAAGTTAGAACAACCTACAAGAGTGTTTCATTTCAACTCAGAAGTGGTACGTGATCTACAGCTCATAAGGTACGTTTTTATTTATTTGGTTAAAAAGTAATTGATTTTAAAAGTTCAAGTAGAAAAACGTATGAATATTTCGTTTAATGCATGAAATAGTTATTTTTAAAACGAGGCTAGACGCGCCTTCAGTTTATCAGGCTAGATGCGCCTTAGACTATGACTATGACTATGACTATGACCATGACTATGACCACGACTAAGACTTAGTATAACGAGGTTAGACGCACCTCCAGTTTATCAGGCTAGATGCGCCTTTGACTATGACTAAGTATTACAAGGCTAGATGCGCCTTGGACTATGACTCAGTACAACGAGGCTAGACGCGCCTCCAGTTTAATAGGCTAGATGCGCCTTAGACTATGACTATGACTATGACTTTGACCATGACTAAGACTTAGTATAACAAGGCTAGATGCGCCTTTGACTATGACTAAGTATAACAAGGCTAGATGCGCCTTTGACTATGACTAAGCATAACAAGGCTAGATGCGCCTTTGACTATGACTAAGTATAACAAGGCTAGATGCGCCTTTGACTATGACTAAGTATTACAAGGCTAGATGCGCCTTTGACTATGACTCAGTACAACGAGGCTAGATGCGCCTTTGACTATGACTCAGTACAACGAGGCTAGACGCGCCTCCAGTTTAATAGGCTAGATGCGCCTTAGACTATGACTATGACTTTGACCATGACTAAGACTTAGTATAACGAGGCTAGACGCGCCTCCAGTTTACCAGGCTAGATGCGCCTTTGACTATGACTAAGTATAACAAGGCTAGATGCGCCTTAGACTATGACTATGACCATGACTGACTTAGTATATCGAGGCTAGACGCGCCTCCAGGTTATAAGGCTAGATGCGCCTTAGACTATGGCTATGACTTAGTATAACGAGGCTAGACGTGCCTCCAGTTTATCAGGCTAGATGCCCCATTGACTATGACTAAGTATGAGACATGTAGAGGCTCCTTATGAGCAAAATATTTGACGATTTGTAAGTGCTATTAATTAGTCTACTAAACAAATAAAGATATTTTGACTTTGGCTTTGACTTTGACTTTGACTTTGACTTTGACTTGGACTATAACTATGACTATGAACTATGACTATGACTTAGTATAACGAGGCTAGACACTCCTCCAGTTTATCAGGCTAGATGCGCTTTTGAATATGACTAAATATAACGAGGCTAGACGCGCCTCCAGTTTATTAGGCTAGATGTGCCTTGGACTATGACTGACTTAGTATAACGAGGCTAGACGTGCCTCCAGTTTCATCAGGCTACATGCGCCTTGGACTATGACTGAGTATGACGAGGCTAGACGCGCCTCCAGTTTATCAGGCTAGATGCGCCTTAAGGGCCCCATTGTTTAGGATAGTCTCTAGAATGAAAAGCCTTCTATTACTGACAAACAAACAAGCCGTCCAGTTGTCACATGAGTTGTGTGTGAAGGTCGCACTGAATAAAATACAAGTATAAATACAAAATCTTTATTTGTGATGCATATGTATAATAGAAAAATGTCACAATGGTATTTTACTACACTTTGCTCAGGGAGCATAATATTAATTGTCAAACAAAAGATTTTTTAGATTTATTTTTTGAGATTTAGATTTTTGGAAAAGACACAAATCAAACTTTTGCTTAATATAACATGAACATAGCTTCCATAATGATGTTGAGTTGATGCTGGTCAGACACAGTTTATTTCGTCGAGTACTTTATTTCACAGTTGAGTACAACGACTACTGAAGATGGAGCTCGTATGCCGCCAGGGACACCCGTCAGCTGACGATGAAATAAGCGTGCTAAGCGGACGAAGTTGTCGTCGTCGTCCAGTAAGAAGGCGCCACCACGATCGTCTTCTATGGGGCCAAGGTTGAAGAAAAATACGCGAAGGAGCTCATCTTCTTCCAGCTCTACTGAAAGAGCAGTGCCACATGAGGTTCGTAAAATTTCAGGTAGACTCTAGTGAAGAAAAGTGCCTATTTTTTTATTGGTAGTTTTTTTTTTATTGCGCACACATTATGAAATATTACGCATACCTACAGTAAAATGGGAATATTAGCTTATGTAGTAAATCTTTAATAGTAATAATTAAAGGTAATGATAAAGTATTCGATTATAACGTTTAAATTAATGTTAAAGTAAATGTGCTAAAAAAAAATATTTTTTTTTAAATATTTTTACACAAGTAAAGTGAATTAATTAATGATTCGTTTATTTTAAAATTGTCGTCGGTTCGGACTTTCGGTAGGTTCTTTTGCCAAGTACAATATCTTGTCTATAGATCTATAATTCCACTTCAAAAATATATTTCGAATTATTCTGACCTCTGATTACATTAGTCTGACCTAGATAGGTAGTTTCTAGTTGAATTAAGCTTTTTCTTCTAATTTAGTTTTCTCAAAGAACTACATCAGTTAGCGAGCTCAAATAAACACAATATTATATTACTGTAAGAAGTCATAAAAAAAAGTCATGCAATTTGTAACTATAAAAAGAACTTAGTACCTGTACCAAGGTTTCATAGGTTAGGTTAGTCATTTTTTTAGTAGAGCAAAAGATATGAAACGTCAAGGTTCCATAATGAGCAGAAGTTTAAAGTTTTTCTTTTAGTAGTCTTTCATTTTATGACGATTTTGTGAGCGCTATTATAATAGCTAATGCAAATAAGAGAATTTTGTCTTTGACTTAGACATTGCAAAAGTTAATTGGCTTAGCTAAGAGAACTACGGACGTCTGTTAGAGGAAATTTTGAATCCTGCTACTTGAAAGGATGAACAGTTTACGTAATTATTTTTATGACAAAAAAAATCTATGAGACTGTTTTGGTAAATGAAAAATCCTTTTTAAGTGTTGGTAGTGAGTGCATTTGTTGACGCAAAACCGATGCTGAAACTAAGTATAGTTTGGCAGATCATTTCAATATCAATTCCAATTGTAAAAGTTGTGGTCAATCATCAGTCATACCTCTAAGTATAGAGCTAATATAAACAAAAATGTTGATGAGATTGACGCTGTTATAGAAGTGTTAGTGATTGATGATGTATAGCAGACTTTACTGACAATGGACGATTTGACACCGATATTGATTCGATATTACAATTTATTAAAGACATTCTGATCTTGAAAGCTTAATTAATCTGAAATGACCTGTAAATTATCATTTTTGGTCGTATTGTAATTAAGGAAAGTAGTTTGATTAAATTCACAAAATAGCGACGTCACTTGCTTGTCGTGCCATACGAAATCTATGGGAGTTTGATTTAACAGTTTTTAAAAGTACGTCAATTAACTGGCGGTGTCAACACGTCTATTGGTCAAAACTTCACGCAACTGCAATTTCTTACGGTTTTGAATACTGACATTCTATAAAATTCCTGGTCAGAATATTTTCGAGAGCCACGAAAATGACGGACACAAGTGAGTACCAGTTAACATAAATTTCTAGTTTTACAGAGGATAGTTTCTGGCGTTTACAGTTGCCTTTCGATTTAAATTTTTAAAATAACTTGACACCTGGCGAGCTTAAGGCCGTGGGTTCGATTCCCGCCTTAGGCGGTTCTATATTTTCAAGTGATATTTTATAATGCGAATAGCTTTCCGCCGAGGGTTCTTCCGCGTGGAATTTTGTTTGTCACATTTGTTTGTTTTGTATGTTATGTATGTAAATTAAACAGGGGGCCAAGTACCGGGTGTTTAAAAGAGCCTTTTTAATTCACAACGGCAAAGGTGAAATCGTTTTTGGTAATTTGTCTCCTAGTCCAATAACACTTAAAGCAAATATTTTAATAGCTACTTCAATGCTTTTTGGAGCATGTCCAATATGTCATGTAAATCGAATTGTAAAAGACCCCTCAGCTATGGATACTCTCGATAGAGCTGATATTATGACTAAGCCCGGACTTAGTTCCGACATGTTCTGGTTAGTTAGATAAGCTTTATACTCTTTTGTGAAATTATCGCGATTGTATTGCTATAAATCTGACTGAGATAGAACGTACACGTGCAGTCTTTGATGTCAGGATGAAAAAGAATGTGCAAATACCACCATTACCACTTATCTCATTACAAAAGGGAAAAGGGTTCAGAAAACCATAGATGACTAACTTGATCCAATGCTATGATTATCAATATTATTCAGGACTCTAAATCATATTTAAGTCAGATCTTGATGATAAAGAGAAAAGTCTTCAAAGTTCTGTAGCAGTCACTTACTTTAGTCGACCCACAGGCAGACGACCCCTGAGGAAAGACATCTTCAATGAAAGACAACTTCTATGAGTTAGAGACACTAGCTGTGGTGTGTGCTAAAAAAAAAAAGGTATGTCTTTTACGACTAAAAAGTTTCTACTGGTTATGCTGCCTTAAGAACCACGTTAAAAAAAAAGGAGAAGAAATTTAGTTCCGCGAATAGTCCAAATACCAAAATTCAGTCGTAGAATCTGACGACAACCCATCCAAACATCGTAATCTCTTCAAATAGCAGATACAGTAAGGTTATCAAATTATTTTTAGTGGTCCCACGTACAGCTAGATGGCAAATATGTTGCGCTTATCGTGATGAAATCGAGCATCACAGACATTCAGAAACACATAATATAAGGACACTGTAATTGTACCTATTGGTTTCAAAAACTTGGAAAATTTGTAAAGAAGAAAATTATGTTAAGGCCTTAGAAATACATAATTCTGACGAAAGTACCTTTAGTGTTAATCATAAATCGTGACCATAATTCATTATTTGCCAGATTACGGTTACAAATGGATATAATTGGATATACTTAATATTAACGTTTTGACATGTTCTTATAAACTTAATAACTTTCACATGGCAGTCATGGCAAGATACACTGTAATTAAATTGATTATGTACTAACATCTAATGGACGTGTATTTATGTGAAATACAAATTTGGATTTAAAAAGAGAAGTTTCCAATATATTCGATATGGTAGTTTTGAGAAAATTATAAAGTAAAAAGATTAATATCTGAATTTCATGAAAATATCCGTTATTGGTTATAAAATAAGTCATTACGAATAATATAGATTAGGTGAAAATGTATAGTGTGTATAAGTGCCTACAAGATTTTTCTCCCTTAACATTTGTTACTGGTTTAATATGAAGAATAGTTTCTAAAATGCATTATTAATGTTAAAACACTTGTTAACAAGTTGTCATAGAATTGTTTATCATTCTACTATTTAAGCTTCATATTGTAATATTGTTTGAAAAGTAATATTAATGATTTTAGAATAAATCCTTATTAGACGTAAATGCCGGGAGGCATCACGGTGTCGGATGGCCGAATGTAATGATTTTAGAATTTATATTGTATTTTATACGATTATTGGTTACTTTTAAATAGTTATTGCAACAATTTTAGTATTTGTATTGTATTTTAGAAGAACCCAAAAACCCATTATTAAATTAAAATACTTTATTTGATTACTTCCTAGGCATTTTGCAGACATTAGAATGATTTTAGAATTTATTTTGTATTAAATCCAATTATTTCATATTTATTATTTAATTTAATTATTTTAGATTTTTATTGTGTACATTTTAGTATTTTAAAAATTAAGAAAACGGCTAATTATGAAATAAGTATTGCATTTGACTAGTTCCGGAGCATGCCGTCGATAAGCCGTTTTGAACCGGTCGACTTTCACTGATGGAAGGGGAAGTTACCTTATCGCTGGCATGCCGCTGGACAGTCAGTTCGATTTGAGCGTTCAAAGCAAGAGGTACTATTAAGATGACGTCATAATGTCGGAATTGTGTAAATCAGTGGTGCTGAAATACAAGTTAGAACAACCTACAAGAGTGTTTCATTTCACACATTGAAAAACGATTGGGAAAAGGTTTTTACATTGCATAAGATAAATAATTTTTACCTGTTAGGTGTTCAACGTGCTATTCACACAAAAAGGGGCTATAAACACAAATTTCGCAAATCAGTCCGAGTAGAGTCAATGCACTAATTTAAGGAATTTGTGAAGTTGTTGTTATTATTTAAACAAGATTAGTATACCGTTTGAATGAGGATAGACTAGAGAAGTTTTGATAAAATCCGAAGATCGCTATCTCTTTTAAAAAAAAATTTATACCTATGCAAACTTAAATGTTCAGTCCATTTTTAACTTTTCGGAAAACTTCAAAGCTGAATTTAAAAAAAAGTAGATGATATTTTCCAGTAAATTTAGATTTGATGCAACCCTACATTAATGCACGTCAAAACAAAATATTTACTTTAGAGCTGCGCCTAGTAGTTTTTTTTTAAATCGAAATTAAATGATGCGATTTGGGTATTTTGGTGAAATTACTAAAAAAAATAATATAAAAGTAGCCGCCTGGCATGGAACGTGTTATGGGGGCTGAAAATATAGGAAATGACCCATTCTATCCGCCAAATCATTTTGGCACACGATGCGCCAAACACCCTGTATTACTGGATGCAATATCTCTACTTACAAGTAGGCATGACAGTACCTAATTTAAATATTGTTTAGTTTTCGAACATAGATATTTATAATTTATTAAATTTTTCGTAACTTTTATCTACTTACAATCAAAATTAACTAGGTAAATTAAAATTGGATAAACTGTTTAGCCGTGCAACCAAAAAATCAGACAGTTTTTTCGGCACACTTCATGTTATTAAATATTTAGTAAGCATGTTTAATTACTTTAGTGAGATACCCAAAAACTCCATAACACCGTGTTACTCCCCTAATAAACCCGTACTTGTGACAGCATAATTACACACTTCCGCGGTGAGAGCGTCTTTGTGCATTACTTTATTATCTCCGAAATAAGCCGATCACTCAACGGCGCATCTTCGGCGGCGCAAACAAGGGGACGGTGCGACGGAATATGCTGGACTGGATGTGACATTTTACTTAATTACATGAGGCAGAAGGTCTTTGAGTAGGTCACCATTTTAAACGAATTAAGTGAACTGACATCAGATATTATTATGTAAAGCATAATATTCGGAAAGCATCAATCAAGTTGATAATACGAGTAATTTCAAACATTGTTTTGAAAATTGGGGTTTATTTGAAACCCTATAGGTAATACCACTGTTCCTTAATTTTATACAGTCAGTCCATACGGTGTAGCTTCACAAATCCTGCTGATTTCTTTCTTTTTTGATGCAGTCTGAAGCTAGCATCTTCTTGACTGATTCTGATTTATTATGTAGCAGTGAGCTGGCCAGGAATTTGTCGGAGAACCGACGAATGATGAAGTATACCAGCTCTCAAATGGAGACACGTCTTCTGGCCGGTTTGGTCGGGGCTTCTCTACGTGATTGAATCAGAAACGGTTAGTAGATCCATAGCCCTCAGAATAGCCAAATTTAAGTGGCAGTAGACGGGGCACATATCTCTTCGAACTCAACTGATGACTGTTGGGGAATTTTTTCAAGCTCCCGACAGTCTTTGCAAGTCTCATCCATTTTTTTGATCCTTGGCAAGGTACGAGGTTGTTTAATCTACCCATTGATTGCTCATTGTTCGAGTGCTCGGATCCTACGCATTATGCGCTGGGGTGCATTATAAGGGGTGTCTGTTTACTCTACGTGTTTGCTTATGGGGTGCATAAGTAACATGAAGCCTAATGTTGCCAAATCTTAATTAAAATCTTATTTTAATTTTGATCTGTGACGCATGTGAATGTTGAATTATTTTAGGAATGTTGTTTTATTACTTAAACTGTTCGCTTAATTTGAATAATTGCTGTATTTACAACTGTGTTGATATTACCCACTTGCTGAAGCTTAATTTCTCTAACTAAAATATTAAGTTAAAATTAGTCAAAAAATACCACGATTTATTTCTACCATTACCTTTGCGTCAGCTCTAAAGGGCAGCGGTTTGAAACCCTTAATATTTTGTTAAATCAATTTAAAGAAAAGGCCTTTGTTTATTAAAAAGCTGCTAGTTATTTTATTGCTTTATTGGCATCGACTTTATAGACTGGCTCCATAATTTAGTCTAATATCTGGTCCTTCTGGATTATTTTGTTGGTCGTAATAAATCTATATATATAAAAGAAAGTCGTGTTAGTTACTCCACTTATAACTCAAGAACGGCTGAACCGATTTAGCTGAAAATTGTCAGGGAGGTAGTTTAGAGCCAGGAGAAGGACATAGGATACTTTTTATCCCGTTCGAAATTAAAAAAAAGTCTGCTTATTTATTGCCATTAAGGTGGAACAAAGTTCGCCGGGTCAGCTAGTAGATTATACAAAATATGCAATGCCGAAGTGAAAATGCAAATATTTCGGTTTAAATTATCCAGCTCAATTTGCTAGCCAGTGACCAAGGCAAATTGGAGTATCCCCAAACACCCTCATAATATAAGTAAGGAACAGGTATTACGTACCAAAATCACCATAGTCCCCATAATACTGAGTGTTTGGCCCAAGTGATAGACGAATTCAGGGCACAGGTTTTTAATATTTTCAAATTTTGATGAAAGATTTTAGGCTACTAGTTCGCCCCATCTCACTAGATAGAAAGTGATGATCAGGCTGAAAGTGAAATTGAATTTCACCAGGAATACTCAACTACAGAGAAATTACGGTTAGAGGTAAGATGGCCATCTTACCTCTAACCGTTGGAACACAACAATTCTGTTAACATTGTTGTTAAGGCGATAGTTCGTTCGTTTCAGTCAAATGAAATCCACTGCTGAACAAAGGCCTTCCTCAAGGAATTCCATAACGATAATAATTATATAAAATGGCGACAAATTAGGTAAAATGCTGGTAACAAGCCAAGCAGAAAAATATGCCCACACTGGGATTCGACCCCTGAACATCTGAGTCTGAAATAGGTGGTCCACCACCACTAGACCACAGAGGCAAAACCGCTTATGAAACCGCTACCTCTTCCTCCTATCCCTTACCCGACCCCCTACAGGGGTGCAACACAATAGCGTCGACGGCATAATTTCACGGTCCGCTGCCTCGCCCGCTGCTCAATAATAAGCACTGTGTTTACACGAAATCTTTGTTACATAGACGGTTTAATTTACACTCGTATGGGGCATGTAGCTATCCTCTAGGGATTCCTTTTGAATCTGGAAGGTCTTAGGAACGTCATTAAATTTTGTCAATGGCTTTCAATGGCTTCCGTAGTTTGAATGGATGAATTTTACCATTCATATTTTGGCCGTATTTTGAGTACAAGTAAAAGAAATAAGAAGGTAGAGCTACCTTCTTAATTAACCAAGAAATTAGTATTATAAGTAACAAGGATTATGATGGATTAATTAATTTTCATAATAGCCATCTGGAGTCATTACATCTTTATATGAATTTCCCTGCTCACGTACTAACATTTACTTCTTGCTATAATCTGGGCCTTTTCAAGGCGAGAGTGAATGGCACTTACAGGGCAGATATGTACCATCCTAGACTGCAACCCACTTAACACCAGGTGCGATTGTGGTCAAATACCTGCCTTGTTATGCGTAAAAAAATTAAAATACCTAGGTGTCTAGGAATCAACCTCAAGACTGTAGAAGTATTAAAATAGAAGGTACATGTTATATCTCAACTTTAATATTCAGAGCAGTAGTTCCAAAGGTCACTCTCAACCCAATTTCAATACACGTCCATTACAGAGGGATGAGGAGTCGTCGAGGCGTCCACTATCTTCGGAGGGACGGCCTGTAATCTGTAGATAAATATTTCGGAGGGTGATTGATGCTATTTATTTTCCCCGATGGCTTTTTGTGCGGTTGTTTCAGGTTGAATAAATTTAAGATGAGGTCTATAATAATATGCCACTTTACTTTAAAAATAAAAACAAAAAATCTTGTGTCAACAACAAGTCTTTACGAAACAAAAGAAGGTCTTGAAGATGCAACTTTTTTGGATAAACTAAGTAGGTATGTACCTATCTGTGAAAGTGAATGCTTTATCATTGTTTATTTAGTGTTCTTCAAAATAAAAACATTTTTATACAGGGTGACTTTGCAAAATGTTGCCAAATTTTTAAGAGCGACTCTGATTCAGTAACGTCATCGATTTACATAAAGTTAACAAACAATTTGTGAAATAACAAATTACTAATAATCTTTAAAAAACAAATTTGCCATCTATTTGTAAAGTCGCCTTTATGTTGTTTCTTTTAAGACAACTTATAAATGTATGGTAAAATAAGTAATGACTCTATCAAATTGATACCAACTACTAATAGAATATCGGTGGTAAATATTATCTCAAATCAAACAAAGTATAATGACGCCTTCCTAACACACGTCACTGTAACGCCTAACAAATCATCAATCAAACGAGAATTCTTATTATAATATGCATTTAATAGGGAGAGTGCACAAGAGGTCCTCAATGGGGCGACTGGCGAATGACAAATGACGTCCATCGTTTATCTTCCTAACTGTCAACTGAGCCAATCAACACACGTGTAGAACCCCCTTTAAATTTACAATCATCGCCCCGATTCTGACCGCTAAAATGAACCGTATTATTTGATATTAAGGGTTGACTCAACCGCATTTTGATTTTGCAATTCGTTCGAATCGTCCATTCTCAAATGGTCCGTAAAAGTGATTAGATCCAGTAATTGGTGTAACGAAGGCAGGGGTCGTAGCGGAATGGTGTCTCACGTGGAAAGGTCGGTTGCCATGGAAACGGACGGGCGGTCAACCGGTTTCTAATCGCGCAATCAATCAAGCATTTCGATTGATGGGAAACTGCGAACGCCACCTTCAAAGGGTTAACATGTAATAAAACTTCAATTAATTATATCTGTTACCCTAGAGGTTAAGGCCGCAGCTTAGTTAATATCATCCGAATTGTATAATGTATGGTTTAATCTTTAGCACGTGTTACAGCTCATTACTTTAGTCTACTATCACGTAATTCCAATTAATTAGTGACTATTAATCAAATGCAAATCTACACTAATTATTATAAATGCAAAAGTAACTCTGTCTGTCTTGCTTTCACGCATAAACCACTGAACCGATTTTGATGAAATTTGGCATGGAGATAGTTTGGGTCCCGGGAAAGGACATAGGATAGTTTTTATTCCGGTTTTTGAAACAGGGACGCGCACGATAAAGTTTTCTGTGACAGA
Organism: Ostrinia nubilalis; assembly: GCF_963855985.1. NCBI lineage: Eukaryota > Metazoa > Arthropoda > Insecta > Lepidoptera > Crambidae > Ostrinia > Ostrinia nubilalis. The sequence goes on from NC_087101.1 coordinate 3,477,836, forward strand.
CAAAATTCCACGCGGGCGAAGCCGCGGTCGGAAAGCTAGAAGTAACTTTAAACTACTGGTGCTAAAAAAGTTAGGTAACTGACTGAAAACAGATGTGATAATATAGTTAAAAACTAATTTCAAATTAATTCATTTTTTTTACCTTATCGGCAAAAAGTTACTCCACATCATCATCATTTCAGCCATAGGACGTTCAATACTGAACGTAAGCTCTTTTCCAGATTGGTCTGTTGGTAGAGGCCTGCATTCAGCGCCTTTTTCCTACCTTTATGAGGTCGTCTCTCCACCTCGTGGGTAGACATCCCACGCTGCACTTTCCAAAATATTTCTTAGTCTAATAAATTCCTTCTTACAATAACTGTTAAAATGTATTATTTCAAATAGGTACAGTACAATCACAGGTCAACAACAGTCAAGTGTTAAGAAATAATCAAAGTATCGATAAATGAATTTAAAACTTTCCATCACATTAAACTTGCAAGTAACAGTTTAAATACGTTTTTATAGGCTATCATAAAGGCATTAACTGACGGTCGCCTCTCATTTCAAGGGTGTTAAAGGAGGAAATTTTCAAATATGTTTCGCACTTCAGCTACGTATTTCATGCAATAAAGTCTACGGAATAGCATCTTCGGAACGCAAGCATGGATGTAAGAAATTCCAGTTGTAGTGGAATGGACGTGGGTCTCATTACTGCTCGCTTGTGAACAAACATTTTACGCTAAGGGGATCATGTATTTGCAGTCAGTTATCAACAAATTAATCTTTGCTGGTATGTGCTGGGTGAATCACTACCTCAGATAATTTGGGATAAAACAATAAAATATCTGACATACAGTTAACGTCACTGCAGCTCGAGGTAAAAGTTTCTACATTCTTTATTTACTTTAGCAAATGAGAGTATAAATGATTCAAAAAGCAAAACTTGGAAGCCTAACAAGTAAAGGTAAAAAAAGTAGGGGACAGTTTAGAACCGTCATCAAATTGATCAGAAAAATATCAGGACATCCAATAAGGATAAAATTATTACAAATAAGGCAATATTATAGCAATAAGGCTGAGACGCACCAACTTACTTTAACCGTAACTATTATAGTAACCGGTGCTTTTTGTATGAATTTTGACAGATTTTTGACGTTTGAAAGTTAGGTTGTGCAACTCAGCCTGACACATTTAATGAGTAAAAAGACATGAAAGGTGATTAAATCATCACCATAAAAATTGCCAGCTCCAAATTTCGAACATCGGACCCCCAGACGTCTTTATACCACATTGATGTAACGTCTGTTGCTCTGAGCCCATTATTCGGGATCAAATGGGCTATTTTGCCTCAGGCCGACGACAACATTAAACAAAATTTTATTTTCGCAATACTAAAACTTGCCCACATTGCTTATTAGAGATCTGTGGGGGTTGGGGGGTTTTAACGCTGTTTAATGGCACGATAAAGGGAATTTGATTATGCAATGGCTGATTCTCGGATGGGGTTGATGGTGTGTCGCATTTCGGTCTTCGTTATCAATATTACGTTTGATAGAGTTATTGATTTTCACTTTAGTCTGTTCATTTATTAAGGCTTTAAAGATTAGTTTCCTGTTTCGAAGATTGATAGAGAAACGCTTAGTTAGTGAAATAAACTTAATTCAACAAAATTTACACGATACATACCTACCTAATTGATAAACGAGACCTGCTAAAACTTGAACCCCCAGCAAAAGTAGTCGTTGCTAAAAAAAGGTGGTATAATAATAAACGAAGCATATTATGCTATACTTTTTTATACCTACCTATAAACTCGCCTCTATTACAACTGCTTAAGACTACAGTATTTTTCCGCCGTCTGTACAAAAAGTTCACTCAAAATCGTGCCCCGTTTAAAATTTAGGAACGTCAGAACAATTTTCGATACACCACGTCGTGCCGGCGTTCATTTGAAAACGGTCCAAGGAATACTCCGCCGGGACCTGTCCGGCCCGTGCCGGACACGCAACGATTGTTAGGGCGAGTCCACAGAAATATCCACAAAACTATTTTTTTTTATTTCTTTATCACCATGAACAAGGTGTCAACTGCATATAGGTTTAGCTGTCCCCAATGAAAAACCCCTGTGAGTTTGGCACAGTTCGAACTATATTTTTGACATTTACACGAATGCATTGCTTCAGTATAGGTAGCGTTCACGAGAAGAAAGAAAGAACGATCAAAATCATAGATGAGATAAAATACATTTTAAAATGTCACAACCCGATAAAGTAGCAATAGAGTAAAGTGGCAACATATAAAACAGTACATAACACGCAGAACTGACGACCAATGGAGCAGCAAGACTCTGGATTGGAGGCCATACTAACATTAGTAGTTTTGAAATTTAACTATCAACAAATAGGTAGGGTCCCGTTTTCTAATAACCTGTACTGAACCTAAAAAAATGACTGCTTAATTTATTAAGACGATCTAAAAGCTACTAAACAAATGGGTTCTAAGAAGCTTGATTATTAAAAGTCGCCCTTGTTTGCACAGTGTGGGCACCGCCTAAGCGTCTTCTTTTACGAACTCTTGAATATTTCAAAGTATTACACTTGGCGCTCAAAGTGGGCTTATATATTATTCAAAAAATTAAACAGGACCACTTTGAGTGTTCCCGGTGTGTAACAACGGCAATAACTCCTTTAACATTCTAGGGGAGTGTCGAGGTGACAGAGCAGAGGAATGGAGAATACAAAATGGCTAATTACTTTTTCTGATGCTTTTTTGTTACAGATTCGAGTGTCACTGGAAGCAATTTGGGGTGTTTGACAAGTTTTGCCAAAGTAACTAAGGGTTACATTTGAGAATGCCGACTTCTACCGTGTTGGTTTAGACCAGTGGTTTCCAAACTTATTTAGTCTACTGACCACTTTGAGAATAAATTATTTTTTAGCACCCCCCGTTTTTGTAGTCAAGAGTCGAGCTCAGTCGATGTCTAAGAGTCCTCCTAGTAGATGACGCCTCCCAAGTCTCTACACAACGACCCGATTTTTTTTCTGGGTCTCTTACCGCCCCCCTTTAAGCCTGCAGCACCCACAAGGGGGCGTTATCGCCCACTTTGGGAAAAACTGGTTTTGACGCCCGCCCATGATGACTTTTAAAGTCTGAAAGTGTTTGGCAAGTTTTTATCAATGTAACTAGGGTTACATTAATTTGAGAATGCAGTCAACTTAGACCGTATTGGTTTAGACGCCCACGTTGGCTTTTTAAGTCTAAAACTATTGTAGTTAGGACAACACGCTGATAGAAGATTACGAATAATAGCGAGCAGTTGTGATTGTCCCTTGCATAGTAGGATATAACGAGACAACAGAGGAACGCGGGTTCGAATCCCACTGCCCGCTCGACTAATGTGGTGAGCCCACTCGTAACTCAAACTTATTTAGCTTAACACGAGGGGCTAACGGGACTATTAGTAATTTGTGCAATACAAATTGCTAATAATCTTAAAAAAAAACTAGTTAAAAGTCAAGCACCAAATAACCGACTCTTTTTTACTCTTTTAAAAGATGGTAACACGATTATGTGATCTACATTTTAACGGCGTGACCGCCTGAAATTTTAAAATGGACGAGTTCCCTCCTCAAAATGACTAAAGACTGGGATACTTTCCCCTTCTAAACGAAACACTAATTGATCTTTAAACGACTACATTATTCAAAAGAATGTTGCTAATTGTCCTTAGCCCAAATTACTTTCGGTGTTAAATAAATTGGAAAAGTAATAAAGCAGACAATGTTTTTCGTAATGAAAATTTCCTCCTCGTGTTTGTCAGTTGTCTTTTTAAATAAAACATTCTCTTGGGAGACTGACATCTTAAGATTAATGAAAAACTTGAAAATTCAATTGGATTTTTAAATTTTGTATTTTATCGTACAAAATTACATGAAATTATTTCTACAGACGTCGACGTATTAAATTAAACATTGTGGTACCTTAATGTAGTATTAAACGCGATATTGCAAAAAAATGTAGTCTATTAACCTAAAACACCTTACATTTTTTAAACCCAAGCAATACGAAGATAATAATAAAGCTATTTAAAATCACCGTTACACAATCCAGTTGAAAAAATATTTGCGAAACAACAAATTAGAAACGGCCCGATGCCTCCGAAAAGGCGCTCCTACAAAAATAACACAATTAATGCAGAGAATTCTATTATTATTGTAAGTTTAAAATGAAACGGGCATATTGAAGTTTACAAAGGAATCTATTCTTCCGAACGAATAATTTTGTGAAGAGGCAGGGGTTAAATCATGAGAGGTGAAGCGAGCGATTTTGAGAATAACCTCGCTGAGATTTGGGTATATTATCGAAAAAAATTGGCTAGAATGATAAAATAATGCGAAGAAAATGGATCTAGAATCATGTTAAACGAGATTTCTTACTCATTATCAGATTTAATAAATCGTAAGGTTTCTTGTTTAATTGGGTATATTCAAAGATGGGATTAATTACTATTTCGGAGAATATTCCAAAAGGCGACTAACTGAGAAAATAACTATGAGAATATCAGGCTTCCCTAACCCGTCTGGCCAGTGTGAGGAGTGTAGGCCAAATTCTTCACTTGTGTCTTGTGAATTGGAGAGGGTGTTCTGCAGTTAAACTTAATGATGATGATGAAAGAATAGCAGATCCTAAGAATGTTTGGTCTTATGTTGAAGATGATACTGAGTATGTAAACTTTTTGGTAACATTTTTTTAAAGATGTATATTTTGTGTGTTGTCAATTAATATAGTTTTTCATTTTTTCATTCTTTCATGCTTCTCATTCCTTCTTTGGTCAGATTTCAAAAATGCTAAATTAAATATACTTTGCCCGCTTCCCGCTTCTAACTTAAAAACACATCAAGCGAGTATGTTACAATATCCCCGTTTTGCACGCGAGTAGTTTGAGCCCTGATCAAAATGATTTATATGCATCCAGTGAGCATCTCTTATGCTTAGGGTACTTTGTGCGTTCTCTGAAGAATATTCATGTTTTGAATATGATTGACGTGGTTTGGCTTTTTGGTGAACGTGTTTGTGTAGTCAGAAGAATACGAGTATGCTTATTGTCTATGAGTAAATGAATCAATTTAATAACAAATGCTCAAAATATCTGAATATTTTTAAACAACTTTTATAACATTGAGCAATTTAAAAAAAAATCAATTGAAAGAAAGAAAGAAAGAAAAAATATTTATTTGGTATCAATGCAGAACAACATCACCGTTACAAATTGTCACTTAGTAAGCAAGAAATATTTTGAATTTGAATTTATAACTTAAAGAGCAAAAAAAAAAGAATTATTTGTACCAAATTGGTCTCTGCTCAGTATGAGCAGATAGAGAGATAGAGTTGTTTAAAAATATATCTGAATATTAGAAGCAATGATGACAAAATAGATAAAAGTTTGAATATACTCGTTCTAAGGTTACGAGTATTTTCTGAGTTAGCACTTCGTCTAACACCTCATCATACCTATACCTACTGTTCAGATTTGATTGAACGCAGTCTGCTCAAAAAAGGTTTAAAAGCTCTTGACTTTGGGTGTAGAAATCCCAGCATGATTCCAACCTGGAACCACAGCTGGTTTAAACAGTATTTGAACTACCAAGCCAGGCGTTAAATCTATACAGTATCTTGATCAAAACCTGTTGAGCTTTTGAAACGTAAGGTTTCTAGAAACTATAACGAGATGTAACCATCACGATTGTATCTCCCCTTTCGTTCAGTCAATCAAATTTTCACAATAACGGGCGAAAGACTAATTTAAAATAATCCCTTTGTAAACATGTGGAGCAGAATACAGTTGTGGCAATCACAATAGTCGTTATTCCGATTAAACTAGTGAGCTTCAGATTACAATCGATAAGAGATCCGTATTGAATGAGGGAGATGCAGAAGGTTCACGTGCATAAACACACTCTACCCTTACTTCAAACTTTTATTTACCCCTGGGCATTTAACACTTAAGGACTCGCGCCTTAATTTGTAGCATCCATACTCGCTACCGGGTGCGCTGGACCCAGTATATAAAATCCTATGTATTTTTCAAAAACACTTAATAAAAGTGAAAACTACTTTATTAGAAGGATAATAGGTAACGATATAAACAAAGACAATAGTAAACCAAACAGTAATATTTATTGACTTTTTCTCTAAAATAACAACTTTAAGAAATTGAAGGTTTTTTGGTAAAATTATGATTATTTTTGAAAATTTCTGTAATGAATTATTTTAAAAAATGCCTTGTATGTTTTCGTAAAGAACTATGATTTGCCTTCTTATAATAATTAACTATTAATGAGAAATTAGTATAGAACATTAAAAAAATCGCTTTATTTACCGGGTCCAGCTGACTCAAAAACACCTTTTTCGTCTGTAGCACTCACATGCAGTGGGCTATTTGTCGAGTACGACCGCTATTGGCCGTGCTACAATGTCGTGGAAAGGTACTAAGAGCGACAACATCGCAAACGTCAAAACTTAAAAGTTATTACACAAAAATTGAAGGACTGGGTCCGTTAGACCCATTAGCGAGTCCTTAAGTGTTAACACGGCGCCATTACAAGTCATGTCAACAAGTCCTAAACTATGAAAAAATAAAGAAAATTCTTTATTTGATCCTAAATCCTCAAAAATACAGATCAGATATCTGTGTAAATAAACTATGAGTTAAAAACACACATAGTATCATAACTGAATCATTGCTGAAGCTACTATTAGATAAATTAGTTATCTCTGCAATTTTATTGGAAAACCCCTCCAAAACTTGGCTTCTTTTGAACTGAATAAAAATAAAAATAATGGATTTTTAATATTTATGACGCCTTTAGTTCTATAACTTAACAATGTATTATGAACACACACGTCATTTTATTTCAACTCATGCACGACCCTAACGCGCGTTTTCACAAACGATGCTTGCCTCTTCAATCTTGAGCTGAGCTCTCTTCACTCTTGAATAGAGTGATTGGTTCGTGAGTCACCCAGTGCGTCCACGCGCATTGTGAGACTGGCGTGAATGTGCTTCTTAGCAAAGAGTCTACTGATCTTTACTCCATTGTATGAGATAAGAGATCTTTATGTTAGGTCAGTGATTCGATGCGACGGGACGTGTCCAGCTGATTTTATTTCTTATAGGTTAGGGGCAGTAACATAATAGCAAATGGTTATGGGGTACTAATGTAGAATAATGGCCGAATAAAAACGTTTACAGTTACTATTTGAAGTCTGATTTTAATGGGGGACCATAACTTCTCTTATAGAGCTGATGCAGAAAATGGTTGTAGATACTCGTATGTCGTGATAGTTTCAGTACGTTCTAAAGTTACGTATAAAATATAAAACAGTAGATAGACTTTGAATCATTAACATTTTAAGCGTTAAAAGTTGCATCTCATCTCATTGCCCGGCAAGAACCTTCCCCACCTAGGAGGCATTTTTTTCCATATTATTAAAAACTGAACTCTATTAATATAGGGTAAACTTCCAGGACACTTAAGGGCCATGTAGTGAAGTTACTGGACGGACATTTATTGAATCAAATAAAACATTTGTATTTCAATAATTAAGATATCTGATTGATGGCGATAAAAAAACCTTAAGTTTTAAGTTTCATTATAGACGCTCAAGAAGTGTTTTGTGGAAGTTTACCTATCGTTTGTAACTTAGATAGATTTTTGTCTCGCGTAGTTATCAAAATACACAAAACTAATAAACTCAAGCTGAAGCAGCTGCATAGAATTAATGAGATGTATCAAGAACAATATTTACACACCCTCTAGGTTTCAAACACCCACTCATTGAAACGGTCAGCTTATTTCCTAATTTAATTTAACAACTTCAATCGAGGGATTTTCCGGATTCTACCCACGCCATCTCAGAACACCTCGGCAGTCCATCAAGTAAACAAGGTCCCAATACCACCCCGTGGTTATTGATCATGCTTGGAACATAGCTAAATACTGTAAAATTTTATGTTATTTTTTTTTAATTATTTTTTTTGTATAATTGAATGCCCCTACATACAAAAAGGCGCCCACTAAAAATCAGTGTCTTGGCAGACGGGCCAAGACGTTACCGAGTGGGTGGCCTTTTTGACCACTTTGTTATTAAGATGTTTGTGATCTAAAATGATATGAATGTATTTAATTTTTACTATTAAGTTGTCAAATAAAGATTTTTCTTTCTTTCTTTATTGATTTTACAACAAAAAAACAAATATTTTCAGTGAAGGTGTAAAAAAAAAACAAGGAAAATGTCAAAAGTTCAAAATTAATCCTATTTGGAATGGATCCTACGGATTCAAATTGTTTTATGTTTCTTTTGTAAATTTTTGAGTATCTACCTACTTCGTAGAAAACTCCTGTTTTCTGGTGAAGGTGGTGGAACAAGGTCAGCTTTCATTTGTTGGGTTTATATCAGTCAAGCTTTAAACCCCTACTCAGATGTTAGTTGGGAATGAGAGGTGAGAATAATTCTCACGCAAAACATTTCTTGGCTCATTTGTTTGAAAATTATACAGGGTGAAATTGCAAACACGTGCCAACATTTTTTATAAAGCTCTGTAAAACAATATAACAAATAACTTTTTCGAAATTATTTTAAATTGTTCTATTTTTCGAGTAAAAAAAAAGTGTAATTCGGGGGTGCAGATACTGTCCATATCTTAAGATTTAAATGCTAAGGCTTATTTTCTCGCAAAATAATGTATATTATGCTTTCAGTTAACTCTGTGTACGTATTTTTCTATATACGAAGTAATTATCAACGTGTGCAAATTTTGAAACCGTGCGCAGCGGATCAAAATAATTGAAACAAAAAATATTTTTTTACGTAACTCGATAATGTTACTGATTCTGACTTGCTCCTAAATTTTTGGCAACTATTTTCAAAGTCACCCTGTATTCTACCTCTCATCATCTACATTTAATACCTAACCCTTATCAAGGAGTACTCGTATAATATTCTAAGTGCAATGGCTGCCACATTCCAGCTTCTATCTAGTGCGGCGCAAAATGTCTATCAAAGATCAAAGGTGTATAAATTGGTGTGATTCGGAGAATTCTTAAATATCGATATCGATAACGATGCAGAATTTCAAAGGCACTTTGATGTGTTCGTTCAGTTCCTGCTAATTGAGTATTTATACTTGCTAATTGGTATTTACTTGTGTTTAACATAATAATAATAATTCAACAGTTTTTTATCAAATCGTTTGTACTGAAGATTAGTGTACCTATATTAAAATTTGTTTACATCCAAAATTGACTAACTTTTTTTTAAAGGAATACTGACTTAAGTTTCAGCCTTGATCGTACTCGTATTATGTCATATTTTCTAGTTTTGTCTCTATATTAGTCCAGTTTACTTCATTGCGATAGTTGTCAAAGTAATGCTCTCAACACGATAAATCGATCTATCGATAATAATATGTCATCGATAATTTCACAACTCTACTCACGCGTGTCTATGTAAACAAAGCCTGGCATAATTATCCATTTCTAAAACAGCGTCTATGCGATAATAATAATACTACACGTGGCTTCTGAAGCTCATACCGGAAGTGTTTAAAATTACTTAAGATTAAGACAAGGCAGATTTAATTAATAATAATGAATCATCCCTATTAAGGTTTTAACTTTTTAATTAGGTAATCTTTTCATAAGGGCTGATAATATCAATCGTCAGATACTGAAGAATAAACTTGTCATATAAAATATGTAAGTATATTCCTTACTGAATCTGTCAATGTGCTAAACTTATTCTTCAGTTCAAGGTTATCCAATGATTAAAAATACTTTGAAACTTAAGATATTTTCAACTGAAGTATAATAAGGTTGAGTTGCACCATCTTACTTTAACTTTGACAAACGTCAAAAATCTGTCAAACTCCATACAAAAAGCACCGGTTATTGTTATTGTAACGCCCGTATTCACAAACGATGCTTGCTTAAGTGAAGCAGAAAATCGAACGCACAGTGTTGAATAGAGTTCTGTGGTTTTATTGGTTCGTATGTCATACCTAGTAATGTTTGTAAATACGGGCGTTAGCATTTCAAAGAACTTTCAGACGAATAACCATGGTTGTCTTAGTTTTATTCGCAACTAAACCGAGGGGATTAGCAACAGTGATTCACCTTAATTCCGTAATCCGTTACTCGACAAAGGTACAGCAAGAGATGCTCAGTGCCCGTCTGAATGAAAAAGAAGCGGTAAGTCTGCTTACCAGCTGGGCTAGGATGCGCGCCGCGATAAGCGGTTATCACGCCATTTTATCAATTTTGCCCATACATTTTGGCATCGATAAAAGTTATCACAGCGTGCATCCTAGGCCTACTGTGTGCTTACTATGAGTTAACGTTAGATGTGCTCGCTAGCGACTGCGTAAAAAAATGACATTAATTGTATGACATATATTGTGCAGCGCCCCTAGCGGCTACTTTCAAGAAACAAAATCTTCATAGAGATTTTTGACGTACTCGCTAGCGAGCACACCTAACGTAAACTCATGGTAGGTTTACTGGTCTCACGGTCAAAGATTAGCCTGATTTCCTGATAAGCAAGGTAGTTCCATTTTCAAAAGGACATGTCAATCTGTCAGATTTATTATGACTAAGATACAATATTAGATTCAAGCCTGTAACTGGTTGAAAGTCATAAAAAGTCATAAACCTCTACTTTTACTATAAGCGCTTTTACACGTTCCTTTCAGAACAATATTGTGAGCTAAAGGAAAAGTGATTACGTGTTTTTAGATTTGTACACCTCAAAAATACCACGAGAAACCAGTACTGATGCGCGTCATAAATAAAAAAAACTAATTCTTTATTATTTGTTTGTTTTTAAATTTGCAACTGTCCACATTGCATGCCGTGGCAGCCTATAATTAAGACAACACGTAGTTCTAAGCAATTTTAGTTATAGTAATTCCATGTATGCGTGTTTGTATTGTTGGTTGTCCTAATAAATAAAATAAAATTATTACGTAGGCCCTTATCAGGGCACATAAACGTCACATTTCAAATATAAATGTGGCATGCTCCACTACCACTTCGAAACAAAATAATCTTTGTCTTTTTTTTATGAAGCTTAGGATGAGCCTGCTCTATTCGCTTCTATTTTGGTGTACACTGAAGAAGCTCACTGCCCGGGTACTGAAATGGATTAATGCCCGGTTTTGTTTACAATCGTTTGTGTACTTTGCGCAGGCCGATCGCTAGAACTACACTTGAGATACACCATTACTAGATTACCAGGAAGAAAGAAGAATGCGAATGGTGCTCATAATTTCCTTTTTTCATTTTGTTGGCATTTTGTGGGTATTTTATATATTTTTAGTATCGTCTGTTACTAAAGCATTATTACTGTTTTTATTTTATCAGGATATACCTTTTTGTTGAAAAATTATAACTTATTTGAAAGAAAAAAATTCAATAATTAAAAAAAATCTCAGAGATATTTTTTGTCATTTTTTCCGTTGATAAAAATAGGTCTAGTTTCATCTATTTTCTATGTGTACTTTATCAAGACTCACACTGTATTTTGCATAACATGTGCGTGCGTAGGTACGCTCAAAGGGCTAATCAAGGCTTGCTCCAGCTAAGTGCAGTCTGCTGCAGAACAGTGTTGACTGGCGTGAGTGGTACACGAGTCTGTCAACAAACTACCCACAGGCAACTTGAGTTAGCCAGGTACTGTGAAACTAGCAACTTGATGATTTTAGATTGAAGATGCTAAAAGACAAAGGAATACAATAAAAATACTTCATGTATTGTTTTAAGAAAAAAAATGTTTGCGTCTTCTCCAGATTTCTTTAAAACATCTTCGCTACGAGGCGTAAAACATTTAGGCTGGGTTGCACCATTTTACTTTGTCTATAACAAACATAAAAAATCTGTCAAACTCCATACAAAAAACACCGGTCATCGTTATAGTTATTGTTAAAGTTAGGTGGTGCAACTCAGCCTTCAAATTTCAAAATCAATGTCATCAAAATGTAATATTAAAATATTAATTCATTTTTCTCAATAAGTGGCTCCTTAGCTGACCAAAATGAGGCATTTTTGTTCATAATCGGCTATTACTATTATACTATTACGATGAATAGTACTCACAAAAGAATCGGATCCCTCCCACGGCGGACTTATCCCACACATTAGCGCGAAATATAAATCCTCGACAGAAGTCCCGTAAAAAATCAAAATATGTGTTATATTAGAATCTGTTCCCCCTTCGTTATGAAATTATGGTAATATGACCGATCCTTGCATTACACCCCCTTAATACAACGACATAGAGTTTTGTAAATGCATGTCAAATTATAAGATGGGGTCACGATATTACAGTTCCCTATTTCATAAAGAGATTATTATGGTTTTTTCTTCCATAGTCTCTCATTGTCAGTAATGTTTGTCGAGTATAATATTGGAAGCTTTACGTGTGGGGTAACTTTTAATAAAAATATAAATATGGCTTCAAATTTATTCAATAGCACAAAGGATGTTGTCCGACTAAAGGCCTGTAACAAAACAAATTACTCAAATTTTGATAAAAGATATCGCAGACCTACAGAGATTTTTACATTTCTGACTTTTTAGTGAATCTTTTAGATAGCTCGTATCTTCGTATCTTTTGGATCTCACTCAAAGTCACAAAACACAAAATTCTTTAAAACATCAACTACCTACATATATTTTCGGATACTCCCACAGTCCCAAGAGAATCGATAAATTGTATTCGAGCTAACCACAATGTCAAGGTTTAAAGAATCGATAGTATCGATATGCATTCCCCTAGCCTCGAGGATGATCAAAATCGTCCAATGCCATCCGTCACACCCGTGCTATCTCAAAGCAGCACCGATCGCCTATTCCGAATCGTGTGGATTAGCCATCGGTCCACTGGGATTATTTCTGTAGCCGTATTTCGTGCCTTGGGTTAGTGATGGGCGAATTTTTCGAGCTGTTGTAAATATTTCAATTTTGTGATTGGACTTTGTGAAAAAAAGCAATGTCAGATACGATGATTTGCTGTGCAGCGTTCGATTCGGCTGAATTGTTTTTAAATCCACACAATGGAGGAAAGCAATGGAATAATGATGACATGAAAGAAAGATTGGGTAAAATATTGTAGAGATCAAAAGATGACCATTTTTAAAATAATAAAAGGATTTATATTTTTTTTATCCTTTTATTATTTTAAAGATGATACTTTTTTATCCACAAGGAGGAAGCTCTTGGCCTGTATCTCACCTGATGGTAAGTGATGAAGTTACTACTTACCAATATTAGTGAGACTCGTAGTAAAAGTGCATTAATATTAGTGCAGTCATTAGTTATTTCAATAGAATCTCTCTTTGATAAACTTTGTCGCCTTCAATATAAAAAAAAAATATAGCAACTTGGTATTTTATTCAAAATAATTTTAAAACAAATTTTATTTCCGATTCACGGAAAAAACATGAACAACAAAATTCTCGTTGACTGATTTGGTTAAGAGCATTCAAAAATAGCATTCTTGGAATATCGAGCCACAATCCGATTTGAACGATACTGGTTACATTACCGCCTTCAAAGGGATATAGCCATGGGCTTATTCGAAGGGACTTTATCAGGCACTATTGACGTATGTAGATTCCGGACTGACTATGAACTGGGGTGTCTACAATCACACATGTACGAGTAGAATTGCTTTGTTTTTTCTCTTTGGGAATGTTTGGGAAAATACTGCTACTGTCAAGTTGATAGTAGTTACCAATGAAATTGGTGTTTTATTCGAAACGTTCATTTGAGATGCAGTATGTTTATATAAAACTGATTGTTAGGTTAAATAAAACAAGAAGTGTGTCATCTATAATAGTGCTTAATGTTGCTGTTGGTGTACCTCTTGTCTGTGATAATTATTGGAACTTATTTAGAAAACATACCCCCGTATTCACTACAAACATTACTATGAGGTCCCACAGTACGTGTGGACGCACACGAACTAATCACAGAGCTCTATTCAACGCTGTGCGTTTGATTTGCTGCTTCACTTAAGCAAGCATCGTTTGTGAAAACGGGCGTTTGTCTGGCTGAAAAGAAAACCAACAATTTGCTTATTACAGTTTAATATTGAGAACGTGATAAAATTCCCAAAGAGCTAATTATCATATAAATAGCCTTTGTTCTAACACAAGTGCATTTCTTTCAGAAAAAACGCAGGTACTGCTCTAAAGCGAGCACATAAAAGTACTTCAATACAAACAATCACTTAAAACTTCAATGGGTTTCAAGTGCAACAAAAAAATCCTTTGCATATAGAAATGTAGACAAAAAGTCATAAAACCTTTCACAATACAAAGTGGAATCAGTTTTGTTTCAACCTTTTCAATCTGCTGAATTTAGCGCTGGTTGTTAAAAGATATTCCTAGAAACGTAAGCTGTTAAAGTGCCTACATAGTTATGGTAAATGAATTTTACCTGCAAAGGGATATTCTTTGAACTTGCTGCAGTTATGAACTATGGCAGCCTATGGTTTTGATTTGGAATATTCTGAGGTAAACCCCACTCTTACATCGAGGTTATTAAATTTGGAGCTTGGAAGCCAAACAAAGGTTGACTATAGATTATGTAGTGAAGAAAGAACTTTCTGTCAGTAATGCCTATGGAACCCAAATAAAGTTTGACAAAGTTTTATTTCTATAGCTTTTTGTTAGTAATACTTACTATATGAGCTCCAGTTCACAACGGCATTTAACTTGCTTCAATGCAGACTGTTTCTGCTTTGTGTTAGGTTTCAGAATAGAATTGGACTTACGGAAAGTCCATATAACCAGTGAAATTATTGAAAATATATTATGATTATTTCGGCATCATTTCCAATGCTAAAATATTCATTATAATTTTACATTATGCAGGTACTTCCGTAGTGCTAAAACAAGTAAAAGGTAAACCAAAAGTACCACGAAACCTTATTACCTAACAATACTTTTATTCTATATGCCTACTAATGTAATTAAAATATTTACAATACTCGTTCTCTCTGGCCCTCTTTGGGATGGTTTGAATCTAGTAAGGACTGAAGTGGAGGTAGCTAGCTAATCATGACAATATCAATGATATGACTCGAAAACGTGATTATGATTAACTCAAGAGTTCCTTCAAAAAGTCTTAACATTTCCGTGTTACAAAAACATTTCCTCGCGTGAATTTCCCGATTCGACAACGTATATTTACTCAAACCGGGATAGCTTCCTCATACTGTTCACCCCAAAATCATAAAAACGATGACTCACATACTTTGCCACCTGGCACCTCTAATGCTATTGAGGTGGAAACGCCAGGCGAAAATGAACCCTCTTTCGAAGTCATAAGTTACGCTCCAGACGATGCCACAACGCAAAACCACGCATGCTTTTATTTGATTAAGCCATAGGAAATTGGAATGTTGTAAATTGTATTAGCCTCGTGAATTCAATCAATTAATTGATTTAATCCATCATGCTAAGGTTACAGAGATAATCCATTGTTACAGCCTTCAAAGGTAATGTTATCCGTAACACGAGAATGCCACTATTATGAGCGGATTTCAAAGACGCATCTCAAATCTGTAATTGTGTTTCAATCAAGCAAATTGTAATTAAATAGGATGAGATTCGAACTTTACAGTTTGAGGGGAAATTGAGTTTATTGCATCATGGTATCCTACCGACAATTATTACCTATTTATATTTATGCACGAAAAGAACTGAAATAGCACTCCAAATAATACAAGTGGTAGTTTCAAAAACATTATTACTTAGTATAGAGGTAGGTATAAAAATACTCTAACTGAAACCCACATAATAACGATATATCACTGAAATACATTCGTGGTCTTTAATTACCGTGTTCTTCCAAAAAAATCACAGAACACTAAAAATACATTTTTAAAACTGCCTTCAAATGTTTCCTACGTCCATCGCGCCCATTGTCAATATACCACAATTATCACTACCTACGACGGACACTGGCCATCAATTCACTTCTTAAATACCCCTATTAAAGTCTGGGGCATCACTCCCCACTATTTCGTGGCACAGGCCGGGGGTAGCTCAGTTGTGATCGAGCGTTCGGTGCGAAGGGAGCGCGCGTTTCGAACTCTACCAACTTACGGTCGGAATTTTCGAAGTGTTGTTAAGTGTTTGTGAACTGACTTTGGATTGTAGGTGAGTTAATGTTTTTGTTGTTTCTTTGCGAAGTCGTAGATTGATTTAGTTTCAGTTTGAGTGTTGTTAGTGACCCCTTTTTTGTGGGTTGTTTTTATTTAGTTGTAATTTTAAATTATTGATATTATTTTATCATACTTATTCTGAAATTTTCGAATTTTTGTTTTCATCAATTTGGGTTGATCTAAATATTCGCAGAATTATTTAACGTATGTAGGTTTTATCAGTAACGCCATTTCATAATGTTTATTTTGCATAGATCATTGTTTCATATCCAAATAAATATAAATACAATGACCGAGTCGGTAGTTCATTGTAAAGCATTTTCCATAATTTAATTATTTAAAACATTGAATAATCATTTCAAACAAGCGTCTAGCGTTTTATAATCCATTGCTAATGAAAATTTAAAATGAAAAAATGAAAATGAAAATGAAATATTTTATTCAGCGACACAAATCAAAAATATTTAACAAAAGTAAATTATTTTAGCGTATATTGCATTATGAAATGAAATGAAAATCCATTGGAAATAATCTAAAATAAATATATAAGAAGGAGCTTTTAAGGACCACGGGAAAAGCACATTTAGAGAAAACGTAAATATAAATTAAAAGCTTTCGCAAATCTCTAGACACCACTTAAGATTAAGCTTGTTATTTTTTAGGGCTTTTTGCTTTTTCGGCAAATGCATTGCGTGTTTGTAATGCTTTTTGGTTAAATTGTCTGATAACTCAATGTTTACAGTTCTTTTAGATATGTTAACGTTCGTTTATTGCAAAATGGTTTGTAAATGATGACTGTTTTCTTAATAAAAGCAAAACTTTCCCAATAAAGAGCTTATTGTATTATTGGGTAGAAAATTCTATGCTTAACACTCTAATATTATAAAGGTGAAAATTTGTGTAGATGTCTGTATCTGTTGTTACTCTTTCACGCAAAAACTACTGAACGGATTTTGATGAAACTTTACAGTAGTATTGTTTATGCGTCGGAATAACATAAAGACTATAATTTACGTTTTGAATTACACGCTGAAAGCCGCGGGCAAAAGCTAGTTTACTACAATTACTCGTATAAAGAAATTAAACAATATCATCATCATTAGAATCGTATCTTTTTATTGAGTTAATAATACAAAGGCGATAAAAACGTAGGTAATAATAAAAATTGTGTCAACAATTTCGTAGTAATAATGATTGTGACTTAAGCAATTAACTTTAGCCTTGGAATAAAATATTATCTAGATTTCTAGAAATTATCTAAGAGTGTTTAGGGATTTCTGGAGAATTTCCATAATATGTAATGAGAAATGGGAGGTTTAGGCACTCCCGACAATTTATAAGGCAAAATCACGGATAATTACTTCTATTATAACATTCTATAAAATATTGTCTTCTTTACGGTTAAAATAAATTTATTCAAAGATTATTTCACAAAAATAGTGTGGAACAAAAGTGGTCTTGAAAGAGAAGTGCATCTTATCTCACCAGCGCAGCTGGCATGTAAATTTGAGAACAAAATCAACTATTTTACTTAGCTCATAAGAATCTTTGTACCTTGGAAAGAAATATAAATTCCAGCTTTATTACTTGTGGCTTGTTAATACATTTTGAATTTGAAACTGGCGTCTTTAAATAGGCACTTACAGGGCAGACATGTTCCATCCTAGACTGCATCTTACTTAACACCAGGTGCGATTGCGGTCAAATACCTGCCTTGTCCTGCATAAAAAGCATCATTTTTATTTCAGAATAGAACTGAATTTCAGAAGCATCTCTATCCATTTCTTAAAAGCATTCCATTCACGTATTTTCATTATTTCTCATAATAATCCTTCTGTCCGCTGAATCAAATAAGTTTGTGGCCGTGCCCAATATAGTTGCTTCGCTGTCAAATGCACTAACAGTGAAATGCACCAAGAATATAAAGCAAAAGGCTTTACTTTGTGGACTTTATCAGAGAGGAGTAAGGTTTAAAATTGGGTGAGGAGTTAAGCTGACCGCATCAATTGTAACGCCTTCGATTTCCGCATAGCGTTATTGTAAGCGTCGACATCCGCATAGAAATTGTCGACGCTTAATTTGTGATATGGCTTTGACACGTCCGCTGAGGTAGCCCTAAGTTATTGTTATAAAGGGGAATAATTACTTCATTGTTATAAACTAACGGTTGATTAAACAAGGAAATAATTGTTCGTTGTTATAAATCAGTGGCTGGTGTAGGTATGTTAACTTATAATTTGTTACAATTGGAAATAAAGGTAACAATCTCTGTTAAAAAGATAGTTATACTCATTAGGGTTGAAGATTGATTATAACTTTACGATTTGTCCATAAACTGTTACAATTAGGAACAAAAAGTAGCTTATGTCAATCTGTTAGGTTTGGACTTTACCAATATTAATTAATATAGGTGATACCTAGGAAAAAGACAACTTTTGTACAAAAGTAAACCACAAAGAAGGCTTGAGGTGTTTGTGATTATTTCTGTTACGGTATTAATTTGTAATATTAATACCGTAACAGAAAGTTATAATATCAGGCTGTATATAGCACTGTTCATTGAACTAAATCAGAATTCAATCAAACCTATACCAGTAGTCCAACAAAATTAATATTTTAATCAATGAAATTTTAATTTGCCCTGTTAACCCGTTAGCCTACTCAAACCGGACGTTGACACGTCTGTGTACCGATTAACTGTCAGCCGCGACTGGTTGCTATCCGGTTTTCATTACGTCACTTCCGGACTTGTGACTGAAACTTCGGCGTGGTAGTGACTTTGGAATTAGGCACTGTAAACTGTGACTTTGTGACGTCATTGACAGTTGCTGCTTTCCGAAATTCAAAGCATGCTTGAAAACTTTCCAAATAGGAGCATAGGCATGACTTTATTGCTTATGTTTAGTCGCAGGTGGCATTTTATGTATAGGTTAATACTAGCCTTTATACAGCTTCGTCGCTATGAGGTAACCAAAATGGACCAAATGTAGAGACAACTGATTCAGTTTCTAAAATGATAAATTTATTAAAATTGCTAGGACAAAAAGTTGGTTTGGGTGTCAATATTATTCGTTGTTAAAAGATATTTTTAATTGTTTTTTATGTCAACTTGAACAAACATACATCTCTTTATGATGTGCATTTTACCAATTTTTAAACTATTGAATACCATATCACTTTTGGTATTTACAAATTATTACCTGTTTCAATACACAAATCAACTGAACATATTGCCAACAAGTTTATTTTAAGCAACAAAAATAGATCACAAGTTAAATTATTGCAAATTTACCCCGCGATACGAAAAACAAACAGCCGTATTCATGGTCTAGTGATTTCTCTGTTGTCTCAATAACAATATTTATTTTCCGACGACCGCTAACAGGCAGTGAAATATCGAAACAAAAACGGATCAAGAGTGAACCGAGCAGACTTGTGGTTCTGTAGCGATTTTTTAAAGATATAGAGGTACACACAGAAAGTGTAAACCAACATTAATTTTGTGTATTTTAGGCTGACTTACTACACCACCTAACTTTGACCGGAACTATAATGATAATAGATGCAATTTTTGTATAGAGTTAGCCTAAAACTGGGATGCACCATTTTACTTTAACTTTGACAAAACTAAAAATCTGTCAAAATCCATACAAAAAGCACTGGTTATCGTTATAGTTACGGTCAAAGTTAGGTGGTGCAACCTCAGCCTAAGTAGAGTTTGTACTATGTCCACGAATAACTGATAAATTAAAATGTAACTCAAAGACACATCACGATTGAATTCCTTCAGTTTTGGGTTTCAGCGAATACTTTGTTTTAAAAAGGAACCCTAAAATAAATAAATATTCTGGAATAAGTATGTAAATGTGTGTACGTGGTGAGTTGGTTCGTCAAGAGCGCTTCAATGCTTGTTGAAATGAGAGAAAAGTTAAAGGGAACAATTTGACATAAACATTAACTTTCTTTCAAATTGACAACCAGTGGGTTTTCTTAATTTATATAACTCAAAGATGACTGACTGACTGACATAGTGATCTATCAACGCACAGCCCAACCACGGGACGAATCGGGCTGAAATTTGGCATGGCAGATGTTATAACGTAGGCATCCGCTAAGAAAGGATTTTACGAAACTCCACCCCTAAGGGGGTAAAACGGGAACCACGCGTACGAAGTCGCGGGCGACCGCTAGTTTGACATACTTTCAAGTTGCCAACCAATGGGTTTTTTCCTATAAAATAAGTTATTCTACTGAACTGAACTGACACAGAAAAGTAAACGTAGTTATGGTTTTTATTTCCCGGAAAAACTAACAAGACAGTGATTTGAGTTCACTGTGTTTTGGATTTTGTGCCACATAAGTAATTGTTGTAGTTCGTTTGACTACCTAACTTTAACGATTCTAACTTAGATGTCAGTCAAGTAAAATAATAATTACGCCCGTATTCACAAACGATGCTTGCTTAAATGAAGCAGCAGATCAAATACACAGCGTTGAATAGAGCTCTGTGATTGGTTCGTGTGTCACCTTGTGCGTCCACGCGCTCTGTGAGACCTCATAGTAATGTTTGTGAATACGGGCATTAGGCACTTAAGCATGGAAAATAGCTAAATCAAATACCCATAAATTAAATACGTTATAGTACATAGTAACACACGTAGACTGATAATATCCATTTTAATCGTTACTATTCTGAAATCACTCGACATTGTGATATTAGAATTACACCTCTACCTTCTCCGTAGCTAAGTCGCGAAGTACCCTAATAGGATCGACACTAATTACTCTGAGCCATCTTGGGACTTCCAATGAATTCCAAAAAATCACACGAAAATCCCCCGGCGTTTTTCGC
This sequence comes from Ostrinia nubilalis, assembly GCF_963855985.1. Taxonomy (NCBI): domain Eukaryota; kingdom Metazoa; phylum Arthropoda; class Insecta; order Lepidoptera; family Crambidae; genus Ostrinia; species Ostrinia nubilalis. Next base: position 3,498,900 of record NC_087101.1, read on the forward strand.
CCGCCTTTCATAAGACGGCGGTTTTTTACTTTTTTACACAATTTATGAGAATATTGTGTTTGAAGACCGCGGAGAGAGACGTTTTTGCGGTTTCACATTTTTTTTAAAGGCACAGCCGTATTTGGAGATTACTTTCGTGATGGAAAGGCACGTTTTTAATTTTGAGACATTTATGCACAAGATTGGAATAAAAAGATTTGATTTCCCTTAAAGAAGCAATAAAGGAGGAGCGTGAATGATGGAAGAAACTAGATAATACTTAGTTAAACCACTAAAGCCTGGTCCGTGAGCACGTAGAATTTTGTCCAATGACCCCAAGCTACCCATCCTTATCGCTCGCTCGTAATTATGTTGCTGTCGCGCTCGCACACTCACTGCAGGCGCGCGTCGCACAGTCGCGAACTGTATTTGTGTTAGGTAGGATGCAATGCAAAGCTATTGATACAAATATATAATGATTAGTAATTCTATAACAACATGACTTTAAGTTAAAGATAAAATTTCTGTCTGATGTTGTTGTACCTTATTTTTGTACATCAGAAAGTGGATGTTGTCATGTGGTCTATCTTTGTTTAGTATTGAATACTTTCATGAAATAAAAACTATTTCAGTTATCTTGTTTTGTTCTCCACCTGCACTGACAGAACCACATATATCAAAATAAACATACTGAAAATATTTAAGACCTCTATAGTAATACAGCAACAAAATCATACTCGTGCCTACCTGACCTCTCCCGTAAGGTTTATACATTTATACACAGTCGTTATTTTGTATAAGCAATTCGGATCTGACCGCAATACGACAGTAATCTATCAAGACCGACTTATTGAAAGTCTTAAAATAAATCTTCTACTGGAACGAGCATAGATAACTCAGGAATCAACTTTCGGGAACCTAACTCTTATTACAAAGTATTACGTACTGATTTCATATTTTCCCCGCATCTTTATGAGTCGGCCCGGCAAGATTGCTATAAGATTTTGCGACCTCTGTTATTGGTAATTCTCGAGTTATTTTATTCCCATGTGGCCGCCGTCAGCATAAAATATCTTTAAAAATTGCTTTATGGTATTTGAGGTGGAGCGCTGAGGAGGAGGGAGGTCATCAGGATCATTACAATTTTAACTGACAAAGGACAGTGCCAATCCATGTATGGAAGTTGGACTAAGTGTTGCCCAGAATGAAACCATAGTGCATTTTGTTCCTCAGGCCAATACGAATTTGTAAATCGAAGCGCACTGAAATCTATCTCTGGAGTTAAGAGAAAAAAAGAGTTTTGTTTTGAATTATTTACATACAAAATATCATCGATGTATACGTACTACGCATAAGATTTCGCGATTGTGGCATTAAAAAAGACTTGCTATGTTGAACTTAACCATACTGCATCCGTACACCTTACTTTAGTACGACTTCGACATTCTTTATAAGCGATCAAGCGCTGTTGCAGTAGTTTGGTTACTTGACAGAAATTAATTATTTCCAAAATGGAGCAAGTTGGCCACTCCAGACCACTTGCCGGTCGTTTTCGTCTAAAAACAGCTAAGTTGCAGATTCGTATTCTACTGGTGGTAAATTAGTTGATGTACGTTTATTATAACATTTTTGTAGCGTTATTATAATGTTGTTATTAACAATTTCGCGAATTCTTTTGTAATTAAACTTATTTTGACAGATCTCGGCAAAGCTTCTAACTGACCTATAATAAAAATAATGCACCAATATAGCACAGATTTGTACCTACACTTATAAAAAAAAAGTTTCAGTTTCAAATACATAAACACTATCAACTTTTAGATTCATCTATTGCGAGCAAAGTATTCCACATATTGCTCAATATCAATCTTAATACCTAATAACCCAACACAAACTAAACGAATACTGAAATAGGCAAATCTCGGACTCCCAGTAATGACTGCGCAATTATGGATTTCTGTTATCCCCAATACATTCCTATGAAAAGTTCCAACAAGTGGGAACTCGGGCAGAAGTTGAGGGTCTTGTTATAACTCCGACGGTAACAGTTGATAACATTATGCCGATATTTGATATGCGAGGCGAGGAATTAGCGAGCAATCGATGGAGCTGAAATTCGGAATTAAGAGTCTCACGTCGTCTTTTGAAAATATAGTTTCAAACTCAAGTAAAAGCATTATTACGATGTTTTTTTTGGGCAATTTTGGCGATGCCGGGCCACAGCTTTTTGAAAATCAAAGCAAAACTGTACTAAATTCATAAGGCCTTTTATACCACCGCGCGCCGGCTAACTCGCTAGCGGGCAAATTTAAATGCCTGGGCGGGCCACGAAGTGGCAAGGTTTGGCCAGCCTTGAAGTAAGATAGCAAGTTCCTCTGTACTCGCGGAATCCAAGTGAAGCTCGCTTCCACTTTCAGCCTGAACATCACTTTCCATCAGGTGAGATGCAGGCCAAGAGCTTCGTGGATAAAAAAAATACATTCTTAGTTATTTTGTTCCAAATAATTTCAGCAGTTCTTTCATTCACTACCGAGGATTGTTTACGTATACTATGTGCTGAATTGTAATTAAAATTGGAACTAAGTTTTTCAAGAATTATTGTACCTACTTAGGTACGACTATGAAATTCTTAAACCTATAGTTTTGAAAATCTTTATATCGTTACGTGCCACCCTTAAATTGGCTCATTAGACGCGTACACTAATGAGGAAAATTTGAAGGACGTACACAGGTGGTTAACAAGACCGAATTTAATTAAAACAATTATTCATCATCATCATCATCATTTCAGCCACAGGACGTCCACTGCTGAACATATTACAAAACAATTATTAATGGAGATTAAAATCAGTTAAATATTTATATACCAAGTAGGAAACTTATTGATTTATAGTTTTCATTGACTCAATATAAAGAGAATAGTAGCCACGTTATGTATTTCGCCCACAGCCTTGTCAAGAATTGTACCTCCAAAATAATTTTGCTTCCTGTTCAATAGATATCTATATGTTTGAAATTTTTGTTTGTTAAGGAATGTTCCAATATTTGAACATTGCCTTGGTTTTAACGTACAAACAAAAACATTTTACCAATACTACGTAGTTAATACTCTGTACAAACACAATTATACTTAAAACTTTGGACAAAACAAAAACAAACTAAGCTAATCTATTTGTTTAATCTGTTTTACTAACTAAACATAAAACTAAACGATCACAATTCTACGATTTGGTCTGTGAATGTGGTAGCTGAGTTTTCCTCTTCAAAATACTGAGTTCTCAGATATAACAAATTGCCACTTCAGTTTTGTAAGTATACAAAAGGAATTCGAAACCATTTCGTTTTTAGAGCTTTCGCGGCAAAAGCTGTTTGTACTGTATAATGATGTAAAAACAGCTTTGAAACTTTATTGTTAGTTTTAAAATAGTTTTAATGTAAATGTGTCCTCTTAATTTGTTATAAGTCTTCTTTTTAGAATCATTCTATAAATAATGTTATAACTATAACGTTATAAATAATGACCAAAAGTGCCAAAAAACTTGTGAGAGTGACGCATAAAATATCATAACAACACAGCACAAAACTTTTTTTGACTTAACCACGCATACATTACAATAATAATTATTCAGTTCACTTATTTTAGGTACTCATATAATATACCTAATTCTAGGCAAAAATTTTGCCCACACTTTTGGTCATTATGATCTTAGTTATAACAGTATTTATATAGAATGAAATATAACTACGAGTATAGATACATATAAAATTTATGAGACAACAAGAGCCATATATCAACGGCTCATACCTCGCATAAATACTTGCCAACTAATTGGTTCAAGTCACTTAGTTAAAGCTATGGTTAAAGTGAAAACTTTCACTAGTGATGACGGTGTAAGAGCAAACAAACCTATGGTTTCGATATTGAGAAAATAAGTGATTGAATACGATTCACAAATAAATAATAGCTTGGACCCATGAAAACGTGGATTTTAAATTATGTGAGAAAAACGTTTATCGTTCATTTGTTATATTGATTGGAATCTAATTTACCTACCTATTCTAAAACAAAACCTATAAGTAAATAAAATAAATTATATTATTCTATTCTGTATTCTATTCAAGTGAGGTCAAACGTCAGTAAAATCATTAATTCTGAAGTTGCTTCAAAGTGGCGTCTATAGATCCGATTAAAGCGTAGGTATAGAGCATTTCTTAGAATACCTACGCCCGTATTCACAAACGATGCTTGCTTAAGTGAAGCAGCAAATCGAACGCACAGCGTTGAATAGAGCTCTGTGATTGGTTCGTGTGTCACCCTGTGCGTCCACGAGCACTGTGAGACCTCATAGTAATATTTGTGAATACGGGCGCTAGTATGCTATCACCAAGTTTATCATCGGTCCACAATTTCTAAGCCCATTGACTAAACGTTCGAGCACTTGGGTAATTCTCAACATTAACATCACTACGCTAATAATTCATTCCCCGAAATCTAAAGTGGCAACTTTGACGGACTCCGAAGATCCGTAAACTCACTTTGCATTAATTTTGTAAATGATAAAACATCCTTCACGCCTTCGTAGCAACATCTGATAACGTTGCGATGTGATACTTAAGCATTTCGCATTCATTTACATAATTCTTTAGCTTACTCTTAAGATGGCGATTTAGAACGTAAAGCTGTAAGCCTGTGATGGCATTAAATGTGAATTGATATTGGTTTAGATTTGAACATTATAAGATTCTTCATAAATGTATTTTGCTTCTGTAATACTACTACTCTAATATTAAATTGAGAAATATTATGTAATAATAGTCAAAAGGGAACTCACGAGTACCTTTCCAAACAAATCAATGCTCAAGAAATTAACAAGTGTGCCACTTAAACTCGTAGTAGGTACTTGTAGTGTTTCTTCCATCAAAAGAATGACCCTAATACGAGTACGTTACCTATTTATGTCTTATGTATTAAAACTTTGTTATAAGGACTACGGCACAAGCTGATACCGTGATATCTTAATATAAAGTTATTATAAATGTTTTCTTTAATGTTGTTAGTTAAAAGTGGACCAACTCTGTAAAAACATTACGTATTTGTATTCCGTCTGCTCGTTTGCCTCCTGTCACATAAAAAAGAAAAAAAAAGTACTTATTATATTTGAATTTTATTCCTACTGACAGTGTGGTGGTTGTAATGAAGGAATTACGGTTATAATATGACAAAGCATACAAATGTAAGTATTTAAGGAGATTTATAATTTCATTACCGAAGGAAGAAATGTCAGTAAAATTGATATCTGGGGGCACGGCAGTGCCCCCACCAAGTCGAGCAAAAAAGCGGCACGGCCGTACCATCCTTTTCTCGAAGCAATTCAGGCCATTTTCGACCGCCTGTAACTTCGTTGTGGATAAAACTAGAAGGCTGAATTTTCATTAGCTATGCAGGCATTGTAAAGACACGGTATATTTAAAATTTCATTCAATTTGAACCAGTAGTTTAAGAATTATAACGGGTCAAAGTTACTTAATTTTGTCACTCACTGACTGACTCACTGACTCACCGATCATCAAAATTCTAAGGCACTTCTAGCAGACCTAGAAGCTTCAAATTTGGAATATAAGTAGTGTTTGGTGTATGAATCAAGGAAAAACTAAAATATTTGGGGGCACGGTAGTGCAACCGCCAAGTCGAGTAAAATTTTTCAATTTCGGTCCAGTTTTCTAGATACATAACTGCTGTCTACAAAATACAAAAAGAAATGAGATCCCATCAAAAACAATACTTGTCAAAAAAACCAAGTCTCGCAACTCAGTTGTTCTACGGTAAAAAGTTGTGAGATCCATGTAATACCAAGTCCAGGCCAGGAAATCTTTAACGTTTTACATAAATATATTGACTTGGCCATCGCATGAAAACACGTGTAAATTAAATTATTTAGTGCGATGGCCAAGTCAATAATTTATGTAAAACGTTAAAGATTTCCTGGCCTGGACTTGGTATTACATGGATCTCACAACTTTTTACCGTAGAACAACTGAGTTGCGAGACTTGGTTTTTTTGACAAGTATTGTTTTTGATGGGATCATTATTATTGATAGTGTTTGATCCGCTATACACGTGGCGCATGGTCACGTGGCTAGTAAACTTTAACAAAATCCAGTAAAATGCTGCACATAATTTGGACAGGGCCATGCGCTAGCGCAGGTAAGCAAACAGTTTGCGTCCGTGACAAAAAAGGACAGGTGACAGAAGTTCGGCGCGTGATAGGGTGGGTGGGCACCACAGGTAACCTACAACAGATTATCAATTTTTATTGCAAATTCATCCCTATTACAACTGTTTTAGAACCTACAGTTTACCTTGACGTGCCGTTATCTAACATTCTTTTGTATGTAACGCCTTTGTAATGTAATCTAAGAAGATATTCGAGAGCACGTAGTAAAGCTTTGTTAGGGATTTACAAAAGGGCACTATTTGTGCTTAGTACTTATTATTATTGAGTTTAGTTAGTTGTAAAAACTTATATTTATATTTCACCCTTATCGTAAACAATTGAAGTGCTGTTATAGCATCATTTTAATAAACTTTCAAGTGCCAACAATAAATAATCAAAAAGTGCGGCGTTTTTGTTAAATGATAATATTGAATTGTTTGTTTTATGAAACATCCTGCTCTCTTTCCTTATCTGGCAATAAAAAAGAAAGAAAGAAAGAAAAAATATTTATTTGGTATTAAAAATAGAATGATACACATTGACAATATAAAGCAAAAATAATGAAATTGTTGTACCAAATTGGTCTCTGCTCAGTATGAGGCCATAACGTACTCGGGAGCATACAATAAGACATAGGTATAGCCTCTACTTCTTGATACTAATCTCGATATACAAACCGATTTACTTCTACGTTTATTTAAAACACATTATACAAAGCCGTTATATTAGTTTAACCGGATAACATTAAAAAACTGGGCATTCACAAACCCACAATATTCACTGTCCATCAAAAAGACCGCAGGAAATAATTATAAGTTACAACTCGAGGAATGCAAAAACGTTACATCAATTTGGGAATCCGTGACAAAAAATAAGGGACACTTCAGCTTAAGCAGGTACAAATAATAGCAGGTAGGTTAAGGTTTTCTATTATTGCGAAATCGTCACTTTGTATTTTTGATAATACAAACGAAAAAAGGCAGCTACGTGCTTTATGAAAGGTTCCAAAATGTATTTGGGAATAACCAGTTACTTCAACCTGACACATTGATAAAGTTGACTTCCACGTAGAATGTTATTTTTGACAAACAATCGAATTCTTTTTTTTTCTCAATAATAGTGCTCGCTCTATCCGTCGGGCTATGTCAGCAAGCTGAAGTGGCAATGGGCATGGCACATAGTACGCAGAACTGACGGCCGATGGGGCAGAAAGGTTCTGGAATGGAGGCCGCGTACCGGAAAACGCAGCGTGAGACGTCCACCTACAACGTAGACCGACGACATCGTAAAGGTAGCAGGGAAGCGCTGGACGCAGGCCGCTACCAATCGATCAACATGGAAGGCATTGGGGGAGGCCTATGTTCAGCAGTGGACGTCCTATGGCTGAAATGATGATGATGATGATGATGATGAGTGCTCGCTCACTAAAAACAGACCTAAGTTCTTCAAAACTTAGGTTTTTAGGAACAAATGAAATAAGATGACTTCATAAAAGTTGCAGGAAGGCAGAATGCAGGCCACTGTCAATCTGGAAATCATTGGAGGGACTTTTTGTGGCTGAAATTATGATGCAAAAAATACGAACTTATTTCAGAGCTTGTGGAAAATCATTGAACAGCAATAAGTTTTCCACTAAAGGTTAAAATCAGTGTAGGTAATTTCAAGATCAAAAGTTTTAATACTACAACATAATTACGAGTAATACGTAATTTAAAAGTCTACAACTTCATCTACTTATATTCTACGAAAATATTATTTACTTTAGTAAACCCATTTGGTAAGAAGGTTTTCTTTAACAAAATGGCGTCCCACGCTCGGTTCTGGGCTTCAAATAACAAATAACTGTCTCGGAATAATTTCGCTTACGAGTAACACAATATCAGCATAGAAATTAATGAAAGCCGTATTTTTGTCCTATATTTTGATGTTGAGGAATAAGATCTTTCCATTTTTCGAGTTCTTGGAAACTCAGGTGTTTACTTATTTTATTCCCTATAAAAGGACAAACAACGATTTTTACACCATGATTTTTTTAAGTATCCGATACATACAAACTAAGTCTAGATTCGATTAGGCTACGACGACCTGACATGAGGAGATCCGCAGGAGAACCAAAGTAACCGACATAGCTCGCAGAATTGCTAAAATCAAGTGGCAGTGGGTGGGGCACATAGCTCGTAGAGACGATGGCCGTTGGGGCAGAAAAGTTCTCGAGTGGCGACCACGGGCTGGAGGACGTAGCGTGGGCAGGCCTTCTACTAGGTGGACCGACGATCTGGTATAGGTCGCAGGAAGAGCCTGGACGCGGGCAGCGCAGGACCGTTAATTGTGGAAAACCTTGGGGGAGGCCTTTGTCCAGCAGTGGACGTCATTTGGCTGAAACGAACGAACGAACCACGACCTGTATTAGGTACTGTATTAGGTAGAGCACTAATTAATTGTCTATAATGTGCACTGAACCAAACCTGGCTAATTGTACGACATTAGAATGAATAATTGAAAGAATCGTTGCTAATGGATACTTGTTCAACTTACAAAAGCTTGTCTCCAATTAAATGTTTATAAGACTTTATTAGCTCACGTTTTTCTAATTGATTTTATTTACTCCTAAATTGTTTCTCATTTCATTTTACATTCAAAGTTTAGGAAACAACAATATAAGATAATGTTGCCAGTCCCAAAAATTCCGTGGAACCGCCACATAATCGTTCATTTCGACCCTAACTAAACACGTAAAGTTTCGGAACAATATCAGTGATAAAATCTCACGTACAAACGTTTATTTCGTCCTATGTTGAGTGAAACGCCGGGTTTCTTCTAGTGATGGGACAAAGATGACCTACACAAAAAGATTGTAAAGAATTCAACTAGATGGTCCATTGAAAACATATAATTTTTAATCAGTTTAGTAGTAATCTAGTTAAAATTGTGCACCTTTGGTCAAGCTCTGAAAAAGTCATGAAAAACCAGTGTTTTCAGTCAGTCAGTCGGTACTCTAGATTAAGATATAAAACTATCAGTTGAGGTAAATATATTGTTTACCTATCTGAGTAAGCTCATTGAATTCTATTGAATTGCATCTACCATTCATACAAATAAATAAGTAATATAAAACTCAAAGGTGACTGACTGACTGACCCACTGACTGACATAGTGATCTATCAACGCACAGCCCAAACCACTGGACGGATCGGGTTGAAATTTGGCATGCAGGTCGATGTTATGACGTAGGCATCCGCTAAGAAAGGATTTTACGAAACTCCACCCCTAAGGGGGTAAAACTGGATCCACGCGTACGAAGTCGAGGGCGGCCGCTAGTAAATAAATAAAATCTTGCTTATCGATATTTCAAACATCACTAGCAAACGGACCGACATTAGGTAGGGGCTACGCATCGCCGCTCGTATTATTTTAACACCGCATTAGGGACGTGCGACGGCGATTCTCTCGACAATCGTACATTTCTTCACAAAAACGTGTCAACTTGCCGTTAACGTTGCGTTTATAGTCACATTATCATCTTTATCTAAGGCACTGTGGACTTTTGACCTTTGAAAATGATAAGAAAGGTGATGACATTAACATTCTAGCCTTAAAAATTTGTAAAGGCATTATCTGGATGTAAATAAAACCATCTGAACCCAAATAAATGTTACACATTTTGTATCACAGACCCCATATTATTTCAAAAAAATATTGGTTCACCTCTTTTTCTCATGATCTTTGAAAAACTGATATTTAGGTACAAAAACATTTTCTTCATTTATTAATCTCATCAATGTAATTCCAAAAGAACTAGAAAAAGAAATCATAATAATATTACAGAAGCGAACCCTAGTTCTAATTTTAAGCCCTAAGACTTTACTACATTTCTTTATTTTCTGATAAGAAAATCTCCATGATAGTTCTTGTTAGTATTTAGCAAAATAGAAACTGTTTTAAAATAACAAGAAAGATATCAACATTGTCTAGCATGGAATTTCAAGGAATTTATATTTTTACAAGGCTTAGAAATAATCTTTTGTTTACCTTATGAATAGACGATATCCAGAACATCCAGCTTAACAAATGTTTTATACTGTATGTTGTACCTATTATGTGCTATTTTTCAACAAAATATAGATTTAACGATGCTGTTGACTCTACATTGCAAGACACTTTTACTATAGCTTTTTTTTGATACTTAAAGTTATTCTACTGAAAATTGGCCAAACCCTTACCCCACGCCACCTTACCCTTACCCCACGCCACCTTACCCTTGCCCCACACCATTTAATGTCCCATTATTTACCTTAGTGCTCTCGTTTCTACTGTATTTAAAAATACTTGACGTTGTAAAAACCTTACTGATTTCCACTCCACTGTGTTCCCAAGAATTAAGAATAAAGTACCAACAAAAAGTCACGTCTCAACAATTCCTCACTTTTGACACTGCGGAAAGACTTAAGAAACAAAAGCAAAGTTTCATATCGGCACCATTGACGTTAATTAAAAACGTTAGGCGTCTCTTTTTTACTTGAACAGCTTGTAATTAAGCAGAAGAGGACAGAAGAGTGTTCCGACTCTTTTGTTTCGCTCAAACGGTTATTAGGTATTGCATTTTCAAGGCTCGTCTTTTTTTAATTAAGCAAAGAATGTTTTAAGGAGGAATTAGTTCGACAGGTCTTTGTTTTGGGAAATGAGGAAGAATGAAACAACGTATTGGGTACCTTTTCTTTTTATTGAAGCTGCTCAAAAACATTAAATACCTATGTATTTTTAATAAATAGATTATTTCCAAATTAAATAAAAGCACCAACAATAGATAAAGCAATATTCATATTTTAATTCTACTGAAAGCCATCAGTTAAATATCATTTTTTTAATAATTTCAATTGCATAACGAATAAAACACCAATTTAAACCGTAACCCAAAATTATAAACAAATTACTATCAAAATTTCTAAAATTATGTAATTTTACGGCAGTTAAGGACATTAATAGCACGTGCATTATATTGAAATTGATATTGAAAACCGTTAATGGCCGTGGGGCATGAATATGAGTGACAGTTGGGATATCCAGTGTCCACCCCTCATATCAAAATTAATTATAAAGGTGACACTACGTGTATACGTGTACATGTTTATCTAAGACATACCCTTGGAAACAATATTGCACCTATGATAGTAGTGGCAAGTAAAATAAAACATAGCTGCAAGTCTAGTAGGTGCAACTAAATAATATTAACTTACCCTGAAATACCTACAGCTTAAAATAGTAATACTACTAAAAAGTCCAGTTTACTGTAGCTATAACAACTTAGCGTAACTGTTTAATGTTGTTCAAACATACAATTTTAAACAGTGTTCAAAGTAACTTGAATTTGAAATCTTTTACACACATTTGAAACTCAAATTCAGGTTTTAAACTTTACCACAATTTTACGCCACAGTAATTACTAAAGGCAATCTCGCTAAAATGTTTTTTTTTGTTTGTTCCAGGTTACTGAAAGGAAGGGGACATGGAGACCGTAGTCCAATATTTGCTTCTAGCTCTGGCCCTGACTTCAGTGCAAATATCCTACACTGAAAGCCGACTAAATGAAAAACGCAGAGATAAAACTGAGAGACGTTTCCACTCGACGCAGATAAAGGACAATATATGCGAAATAACGGACAGGGAGTCTAAGGTGCACTGCTATTGCGAAAACACCGAAGTGAGGACCGCAACTCGAGCTGACTGCTGGGTTTTCAACGGGGGAATTGACGAAACTGATCCTATTTGGTCTAGCTTCAGTTCCCAACCTCATTTAGAACGGCTCACATTCAACGTTCGCTCCGACGGCGCACTCAAATTCATCCCTCTCCAAGTGATCCACAGAATGAAACGACTGCAAAAACTCTTCATCCATTACGCCACACTCGACAAAATAGAGAAAAGAACATTCTCAAACATGTCCACAGTGCGAGAGATAACATTAATGAACAACAAAATAACGGCATTGGACTTTTCGGCGTTCACAAATCTCCCGGCCCTCGTAAACTTGACTATAAAAGAGAATAAAGTGACCGAGATTCAGAGGGACGTATTCGTCGATTTACCCTCACTCAGAAATCTCGATTTGTCGTTTAACAGCATTAATCTGGCACACGACGCTTGTTTTGAACATCTGACTGTACTCAACGATCTGATACTAGAGGCGAATTCAATTACGATATTGACGAGAGATACTTTTAGAGGCTTGGCTAATCTGACGAGATTGGATTTGAGGTCCAACAAGTTGGCAATGATCGGAGACTTGACGTTCACTGAATTGTGGAATTTGAATGAGCTGCTATTGGACAATAACGAATTGAAATTTTTGTCTGAAAGAGCCTTCGATGGGCTTGTATTGTTGCAGAAATTATCAATGACTGGAAATAAATTGAAGTCGATTAATGAAGGCCTTTTGGAAGGTGTTCGAGGACTTGAGTTATTAGATTTGAGGAACAACGAGTTAGAGTACTTTACGTACGAAAACGTTAAGCCGATAATTGAAAACTTGAAAATGAAGACGTCCGTTCTTTACTTGAGTGGTAAGTTGACGGTTTTATTAGATTCCTATTTTAACAGCACCCTTCAGTCTCAAATTCTCTAATTTGTATTTTGACATAAAACAGCGTGTATAATTGTGCTCTGATTGTATTTGAATTTGAATACCGTATCAAAATAACAATGTAACCAAGGGGTTCTTTTTAAAATCAAGGTGGCCAAAACATTGTACATTTTGAAGGACGTACTTGTCCCATTATAATCATATTTGCCAGAATTCCCTATTGAGTCCAACATATTATTTAGGAGTAAATAGCGCACGCTTCCATGTATTTAGAGAGCACTCATGGGAAGATAAATAACTATATTTTGTGCAAACAAAGGTTCTCCCTACAGGGCCTAATCCCCTACCAGAGCTCCCTTCACACATTAAAGACAATTAATGAGTGTAACAGCTCCCTTTCGCAAGTCAACAATGGCCTTATAACTCGATTTGGGTAGAATGAAAAATGTTTTATTAAAAATCAACAAGCAAACGACTGTTATTATATTTTCGTTAGCATTGACTGGCTCCAGGGAGCTTTTGAATGGCAGCAGTGATGTAATTAGACGATGATTTGAAGAAAACGGCTGGGAAAGTTTTAGTTCTACTTCATTAGCTTAAACAGTTTTAAATAGTCGTGTAATTGAATTGACTAATGAATGGTTTAAAGTATAATTATGTTTACGCATTTGGGCTACTACTATTTTTTGGATAATTTCGTTATTAAAAAGCCAAAATAAAAACATTTCAAATAGTTTGCTATGTAAAAAATTAATGCATTTTTCATCTAGGGTTAATTTTCAATCTAAGAACTAAAGCGACTTTTATTCGCTATAAATAAAATCTAAGGGTTGATTATTTTAAAAATAAAAACTTATAGCATCCATTGGCTGGCAGGGATACATAAAATATGTTTTACATTTTGTTAATTATTTTCACACAAAACACAAACATAATCTGTTTTCACAAAGCCTAGACTAGAGCAAGAATCTCCTAATTAACATAAATCTTACCTTGTACAAACTGAAAGCCGTAGTCTGAGATATAATTTACTTATTGTATTAGATAGTATTATTTATCGTCATTGTTCTAGCTACAAATAAGCCCTCCCCAAACTCACATTACAGCTAAGCTGATTCCGAGTGGCGCTTTACATACTAATGTTTCTGTTACAGGCAACAAACTAAGCTGCGACTGTCGCTTGTCCTGGATCCAGATGCTAAGAAACGAATCAAAAAGCGAAATACTCCGAGCAGCATTAGATGACGTCACGTGTGTTCTCGAAAAAGTCGACAGATCCCCAAATGACGTCAACTTTGATGTCCCAAAAAGTTTGTACGAGCTCGTCACTAACAACGCACCCCAAGATCCTAATTATGAAACCTTTTATGAAGAAACGAGTCAGGCGTTCAAAGAAACGACTGCTCAACCAGTTGTGAAGAGCCAAATCTCGATATTTGACGTGCCAATCGAAACTTTGCCGTGTCCGAGTGAATTGGTACAGAATAAAGAAGATTCTTTAATGCTGTCATCGAAAGATGAAAGCTATTGGCAGCCTGGGTCGAGCTGTAGCGTTTTGTCAAGTTTAACATTAATAGTCACGTTAGGTTTAGTGTGTGTGTTGTTATAAGTAGGTTTAGAATTTTGTAAGTTAAACTTTTATACTTCGTCTGCTGAGTTAACTTTGATTTTTATTATAGATGCCAAAAGTAAGTAACTTATGCGATTATTTTAAAGTGATTTTCCTATTTACAACAAAATCAGTCAAAACTACTATTACAGCACGCTTAAGGAGCTATAATTTATTTTCTCTAAAACAAGGAGAGTACTAAAACTTGAATCAAAGCTGGTATTGGGCTCAATCTTAGAATTTAATCAATCATCGTTGTAAAACTTTTCAGCTCGAGTTATGGGCTTAGTTATGACCTCAATACTATTTCAAAATAGCTTCTGAATCTTTTGCAGCAATATTTCGAGTCTCAACTTGAGATTTGTCAAGAACAATAACACCAATCTTTTTCTGCACCTTATACTGGGTGGCGCAAAAGTAAAGACCCTATTTGGTTCAGCTATAACATTTTTTCTAAATTAGAAAACTAGATTTAGGTTTTTTTAAATGTATATTTGTGCCATTAAATTTCGTACCATTAGGATTTAAAGATGATGTCTTTTAAATGGTGACCTCCAGAGTTGATACACATTTGAGCCCTATTTATGACATTTTGCATAACTTGCCGTAACACTTCCTGCGATATGTTCGTTATTTCTTGACGAATGTTTTCTTTTAGAGCTGCGAGAGTCTGTGGCTTGTTCACATACACCCGAGATTTCAAAAAACCCCAAAGAAAGAAGTCTGGACTGGTCAGATCGGGTGATCTTGCAAGCCAAGGCAAATCGCCAAAACGAGAGATAACTCGGCCTGGAAAAGCGTCCGTAAGAACATTGACACAATTATTCCACGTTCTTGGGGAGTAAAACGGTCCATGTTTATTTTCAGTGTATTTTACATTTGTTCACTACACAATTTTCAACAAAAAAATGACAGAAAATGTCATATAAAAAAAAAGAAAGTATTTTCTTTAGTGCCAGTACTTTTGCGCCACCCAGTAAAATCCGGTATGATGACGTAATATTACTTCATTATACCGGTTACTTACTTAAAAATGCGTATAGTAGTTTCACACTGTAAAGCAATTCTGTAATCAAAAAGCGACACTATACACTGCCTACTTTATGTGTGCTACTACAACAAGTACAACTTCTTTCTTCATAAGATAATTTGACATTATTTTTTACATTACATTACACACGGCCACACTGTTAACTATCCATTTCCGTTTTTGCTCTCGCTCTCATCAAATGGTGATTCTTTACGATAGAACGAGATGACATGACCGGCAATGGGTAGTTAACACTGTTGCCGATAGTACATAAGTGTCTGTACATATTAGATAAATATCTACAAAAATCCACCGAAAATCAAACGCACGTTTGCATCTATAATCTAAATCACTGTTCCCTAGATTGTAAGCGAAAAGACTGGTTACGATATGATTAAATTATTTCGCTATAAGGCCCTTTCCCAGTGGTTAAGCACAATAGTTATCTATTTAGGTCGGCATTAAGTAATGGGTTCTGAACTGTGCTGGCTCCTGACATTATCAAGGTCAGAATAGCCGCTTTTGACTAAGAATAGATTTCGTGATAGCCTTTAAGTTTCTGGAGCTTTCTGGAAATTGAAACACATTTAGATATAGCTTTATTGTGTATGTTATAACAATTTTTATTGGTAAAGTCATTGGGCTTTCATAAGCGCCCTCGCCCACTGCGACTTTACGAAACGCGCGACAGCATCGCGATCGCTAATAACGCGCGTTAGTCGCATTTGCAACGCACTACAGAAGCGATGCCAACGCGCTACTAAGCGCGCCTGCATCGCTACAAAAAGGCGCCGTGGGCGAGGGCCCTAAGTGGATGGCATTTGAAGGTGTTAATACATAGTTAAATGAGCAGTTTCCACAAACCTCTTTTGATTGCTTTTGTAGAGCTGTTATTTATACAGCACTAAAAGGATAGGAAACCCTGCAGAGTACACAATTTTAGTGGGCCGATAATTTGGTCCGGTTCCAATTTGTATAAAGAATCGAGTGACGTACATGTTCATATTCGTTCTGTTCATTAACAGCCCGTCAAAACTATAGGCCGACAAAAATTCTGTAGTCTGCTAGTGTCTAAGTTAAAAAGATGCAATTGGAAATAAACTCTACGTTACAGCAGTCTCTTAGTATAGTTTAAAATGGTAATATTTTTCACGACTTGATGTTAGTTATTAGTTTTGTGGCACATTAACACATTTTTTTATATTTTAAATACTCTGTGAACACACGGAATTGAGTCACTTTGTACCTGTGATTTTAAAGTAAAGCAATCACAAAGAAAAATGATTGAAAAGAAAATGAATGTAAATAATTTATTTGATGAAATCTCTTCACTATTGCACGTGAATGCTTTTTAAATAGTTTTATAATATCAAAATGCCGATCTAATTATAGTATAGTTAATTTGCCGATTATTTAGATTTAAATAATGTATAATGTAAATAGTACAAATGAATACTATAGAGACCGCAAAGATATAAGTAAAGAACGTAATGTAATGACGCAATGAATTGCTTCTTTGTGAGTTTTTGTTATTTTTAACTATTATTATTTTTTTAACATCCTTTATTCATATTTTATCTTTTCCAACAACAATGTTCTTTTATAAAAAGGGAAACCTGTCATTGGCTATACTATCAGTCTAAATCTTATAACTAGCATTTTCAATGTATCACTGTTGGTTTCTATAAAATAAATAAATATGTAATAGTAAACTGTACTATTACGTCATGTAGAATATTACATGCTAATTTTAATTTCATCATGCTATACTTTATTACGGGTTTGAGTTACCAAATAAAAACAATGATTACTATAGAATAAATTAAATATTCATGAGCAATAATATTAGGTACTTGCAGTTGGATGAAAAATTAAGGTTTGTCAGATATTTTTCTGTCGTCATGAAACTTTACATTATGTACTTATCATCACTTGCATTACTTAACTCTAAATCAAAGCTGGCAATACATGCCTAATTATAAAACACCTAACGAAGCAAAACAATCTCTGATTCTAACTACGTTTTCGAAATGTATTATTGTTTACAACAAATGTACATAAATTAGTAATAAATCATAGTTTAAGGTTATTTGAGATGTTAACAAGTTTTGGGGTGATCTGGCTTTCCGTTTGTTTGAAAACAAACAAACCCCTTGTACATTAAAATAGACTGTAAATAATACGATGTAAGCTTAAAATAGTTCATTAATAAACGTTTTGAAGTGAACAAATCGTGTTGTATTATTTCTGAGCAAATATGGCTCGAGAGCTATTAATGAAAGCGAAAGTTAGTAAGATGATAATAGTTTAATAGTATTGTTATCGGACTTCCGATTCAAGAGTCGATAGTTCGACTATTGTAGAAAACCCACTCCTATTAAAAGTATAGAGACGAGATATTAAGATTAATCAAGGTTAACGGGAATTTTACCTGCATTAAAAAGTGTTTTTTTTTTATAATTAATGTGTATTATTTGCTAAAGAGGGCTCTTGCTATGAGTCAGGGCTGTAATAACTAAAAATATTACCAACTAGCAGCCTAAAGTTGCCATGCAATATAGAGTAGGATGAGAGTCAATGGAGAGTAGGTATCACTTTTTGCCAGTTCATAAATAAATTGACAATTTATTTGAAGATGGTACTCGCGTTCGCAAAGTGCATTCGTTGCGTTCAACATTCGCAACTACGCAAACCGAAAAGGTTATAACTACAAGGATGTCAATAAAAGTTGGGACAATAGTAGAAATCAGTATGTTTGTAGCAAGAGAACTGATCGATGATGTTGCGAGAGAAGTATTAACGAACAAACAGTAATAGAAACCGATAAATACGAAAGTTAACACAGCGTTAAGAATCGAATCGCAAAAGGAGTTTTCGTAACAATCGCTTATTAGCGTCGTATTCGACGAATGCTCGCTCCTAATCAATACCCACCCAGCTTAATTAAATACATGTGGTAAATTTATGAACTTTTGAACAGGAAAATGGCTGAAACTATTGGCAGCAATGGCAGTTCGCTAATGACACGGAATTATAATGTACCTACCTGAGGGAACTCCAGAAGTTCGTACGTATCGGAACAGAGGGATATGGTAAGTAAATTAATATGCTACTTATACTGGTATTTATGTAAGCATAATACTAAGCATATTTATTTATAATTAATTAGTACGTATAAATTTTGATTTTTCATTATTCTAAGAACGTTTATGGAAGAGTAAGAGTTTTTTGAAAGTTTTGTGAAAACGAGCTTTTCCATTTTACGATCACGAAAAATGTGTCAAAAATTGATAGCACAATATGGTCACAGATTGGCTGAGTATTATTTTTAAAATTAGTCGCAAGGCTAAATAATCTTACAACAGCAACGGTTACAACATACCGTATCTATAAAATTCGCAAGATATAATATTTTTGCCTAAGAAATAGAACTTGGCAAACACTGCGTTTTACACTCAAGATACGGCGATGATGAAGGTACTGAAGAGCTTTCTGGCAACAAAAATTGGCACTGAATTGGTAAGGATTTGGTGTTGTCGTGCTGTGATTTGGGTTTAGATGATGATGATGATGATGATGATACTGAAAAGAAAGGTTTATAAGAAAAAACTATAGGTACTGACAGTATTTTCTTACAATAGGCTAGTTTCCTAAAAAATTTTTTTTAGTCCGTCATGTTTAATATCAAAAAATATTGGACACATATATTTTTATTTGTCAGTCTAACAAATTTAATAATTACATAGTTATGGTGCGTTGAAGTTCCGCACGACGTTACAACGTGCGGCACTTTTATGCACGCATTGACGTCACGGGCCTCTTCTTATGAACTTTGGCGCGCTTTATCTCTTTAAATTTTCATTAGTTTGAAAAAGTGAAAAATACGTGTAGAGTATTTTTTGATAAGTTAACTGACGGACTAATTAAAACTCTTGCTTTTTGACCCAGGAAACATCCCTTAGCCATTAAATAGCCATTCCGTCTTCATTTTGTTCAGTCGGCAAATCATAAAACTCAACTTGTCACCATGTATAACACGATATCCTTTCACCGTAAGTTAAAGAAGTCTATACATGAATATGCATAGGCATAAACGATAAGAACACGTGAAGTATAAGTAAGAATAGAATTTACGAATCAAAAGTAAAACATCCAGACATAAATTTCAAACAAAAATACATAGCATTATAAAAGAACAAAAGTGCCTTCATCTCCATTAGAGAAAGATATCTAAAAGATAAAAAGATTATCATCTAATTTGGTACCTTAAACATTTCAGGGGCGGAATAGCTTTTGGCAATCTTTAGTCCGTATAATTTGGAGGGCCTAATTCCCTCGTCTTCTTGATGAAGGCTGCTGATTCGGGCAGTCATATCATTACGTTTTAGTAAGAAAAGAAAATGAATAGATACAAAAGGCTCAGGTTCCTTAAGTAACAACGGCGAGTAGAAAAATGTTGGCGAAACTTCGTCTGTGCTTTTAAAATTCTCAAGGTAATAAGTACAAGTATTTTACTCGGCTCTTCCGCAGCATTTCCCGTACTTCTGTTTTTTTTATCCACAACGAGGAAGCTCTTGGCCTGTATCTCACCTGATGGTAAGTGATGATCAGGCCGAAGGTGGAAGCGAGCTTCACCCGGAATCCTCAACCACGGAGGAACTGGCTATCTTACCTCTAAATTAAGGAACACAACAATGCTGTTAACATTGTTGTTATGGCGACAGACTTAGGGCTATATTTCACCGGGACACCATGGCGGCGCAACCAGTCGCCGGCTACCAACAAAATGTATACGGTTGCGCCGCCATGGTGTCCCGGTGAAATATAGCCCTTAGGTAAGATGGTGTTAGCTAGCCAGGCGGACTTAGAACAAGCCCTACCACCAACCAAAGCGAAAAAAAAAATCTGCCCCCACTGGGAATCAAATCCAGAACCTCTGCGTCTGAAGCAGGTGGTCTTACCACTAGACCACAGAGGCGGTTAACCCATGGAAAAATAAAGTCGTTTCTATTGGATTAAAGAAGAATAAAAGTTACGGGGTGGAAGGTTAAGTAAATGGGTTCTCGAGAGTGTTTAAGTACTATAAACACCGCTGCTCGATGGACAAAATACGATCCTAAGAACATACTCGTACCTACTAGTTGACTGGTTGTGGCTGGGGCTAGATAAAAATTAAGGTAAAAGCAGACTTCTGACTTTTTCTCAGACGATAGTTTGGTCAGCTTCTAATTTGTATGAGGAATCGGCCGATACCAACCAGTGTAATATGTGTTAAAAATATACACTCGAATTGAGAACCTCTTCCTTTTTTTGAAGTCGGTTAAAAACTACCAGCTAACAAAAAGTATGAAGTCGGCAAAGTGTCTTAGTTTTTCAATACGAGTAATATTTAATTTGATTTATGTCAATCGCGCGTTTCGCGTGAGTTTCAAAAGTAAGGGCAAAGGCGTGATTCCCATCGCACAGGATGTTAATGCGTCTCCTCTTGATGGCCACCATTTACCGTTATTACGTCTTCTTTAGAGAGAATCTCTCTATCGCCACAAAAATGAGTTTTGAAATAAGTTATTTTGTCACCTTCAATTTTTGGGCGGGATTTTTTCCTGCGTTACGTGTGGGGTCCCGTTTCTAACGGAATGGAGGCGAGATTTTTATTTAAAGTCCTTGTAAATTGAGCATTTGGTATGCGATCCGGTATCTGATTTAATTTTCGTTTAATAAAGTATGCGAAACGAATAAACGGTGGGATTGGAATTGGTGACGTGTTTGGGTATGGAGTTAACGGATAAGGGATTAGGTTTGATTTCAGGCGCCATTTTGTTGTATCCTTATTTCAGTAATTTGTGCAACGCTTAGCTAATAAAGCTTTTCGTGCTTTTCGACAGATGATGTTTTAATTTATAGGCTCTAACTCAATAATTTTATCTAATTTATCATCACTTATTGCAATATCACTCCTTATTTCTTCTCATTATGCACTCTTAATAAAGTAAAGTTTATTGTAAAAAGACTGACGCCCGTAGCCGCCCGTATTCACAAACATTACTATGAGGTCTCAAAGTGCGCGTAGACGCACAGGGTTACACATGAACCAATCACAGAGCTCTATTCAATGCTATGCATTCGATTTGCTGCTTCACTTAAGCAAGCATCGTTTGTGAATACGGGTATAACCATTCTTATTCAATAGCACTTATAAATGATAAATTAATTATAGTAAGTACCTTTAGTTTAAATTACTATCCGTTCATTCGACCGTTAGTTTTAATTAGTAAATGGCACGTAACAACCCTAAGGAATATCGATTCAGAAACTTACTTAGTGCATTTTAATAATGACTAGGTATTAAATTGCAGTATTTCAGTGAAATGGTAGCAATTTGTATTAATTGCTTTCCATACCCGTCATTACGGGCTGCTTTATTTGCGAGTGGTTTGGCTTAAGTTACGGTAATTTAATTATTTTGGCTTCAGAGATTATAAAGGGCCAATTAGTTATAAATAACGTAGCTCTACTCCTTGTAAAGAGAGCTTGTAAAAATAATCACAGAAATTAATATTATGTAGAGCAAAGTATACTTAACCTCCTATCCTATTAATAGGTAACTATTATTAAAAATCAGGGATTGTGGGACCCTCCAGACCGACCTAGATTCGATCCAGAGTTGGTGCGTTCAGAATCGAATGCATCTAAATGTCGGAAAGTGTTTTGTTCTAACATTTGGGAGTACTAGGGATAAAATCAGGTTTGACTACCAACTAAACGAACAGGTGCTTCACAGAAAAAGTGTTGCTCGTGACCTTGGAGTTATATTTGATGAAAAGCTTAGTTTCCATGCTCATTATGAGGATATAGTGTCCAGATGCTCAAAACTTCTTGGCTTTTTAAGCAGAACTACGAAAGACTTTAGAAGACCTCGCAGTTTGCTTTGCCTCTATTTTTCCCTTGTACGAACTATCTTGGAATATAATTCATCAGTTTGGTCTCCATTCTATGCAGTTCACACCAACCTAATCGAAAGTATCCAGAAGAGATTCTTGGGCATCCTTTGTTATCGGCTTGGACTTAGTAGAAGCTTACCAAAATACAGCGATAGACTGATGAAATTTAACGTCGTGACCCTCGAGACTCGACGTAAGTGTCACGACATGGTGCAGCTTTTTAAAATTATAAACTCACGCACAGACTCCCCTAGTCTTCTCTCCTCTATCAATTTGAATATTAAGCCCAGATCTCGTTGTCCATTCTCAAACACCTTCACTCTTCAGATTTACAAAAACAACACTTCTTATTTCAATCCTATTGTAAGAATGTGTCGCCTGTACAACGAAATCACAGATTCTAATCACAATAAAATAGATATATTTAATGATAATTTACCTCGATTCAAAAAGTCAACAATTGGCATCCTTTTAGAAAATGTTAACTGACTGTAACATTAATTTAACTATATTTTTAATAAAATTGTAATAGTTTTAGGCTTAGATTCATTTGCATGATTTTTACAACAACTGCTTGGCAATATTCCATGTTGTGTATATGTCAACGTGAAATTGTGAACTTTGTCAGTTTATAATATAACGCGTTAGATTGTAAACTAACAGTGGGTTAGGTTAGGTTAGATTGTAATTTAACTACGTTAGATTATAATCTGACGGAATTCACAATTTTACGGTGACATATACATGCTTTGGGATAATGTCTGGTTTTGCTTTTTATTTCATATTGTCATTGTATTGCTTAGGACATTGTCCTGTTTTGTATACGTAATAAAATAAAATAAAAAATAAAAATAAAATAAAACGTTTGTATAGATTTAAATCTGTATAGATGTTAGGTAACTAATTATACATGATAAAGTTTATATGGTGTTCTGACTGTGTAGATTTTTGCTCTTCCACGCAAAAAGTACGGGATTTGAATAAATAACATCCATTAGAATATTATAATATACTTTAATTTATTACGATCTGTGACAAACTGAATTTCACGCGGATAGCTCAGAGCAAAAGCTTGTTTTTTAATTAGTCGTGTCTTCGTGGTTTTGTCAGAATAGTATCAGACCACCACCAATCTGTCAGCTTCTTTAAAATCTACGGGCAGGATCAATGTACAAAAGTAAATTCGAAATAACGAAAAAAAAACTCTTGTTGTCTTTGTCTTTTTCGTTATTTCGAATGGATAAAATAAGCGTTTCATTAACAGACACTTTTGTAGTCAAATTTCTCAAAAAATAGGACAATTTTGATTTTATTCAATTTTAGTGACTAATGAAACAGTATTCTAAAATTTCTCTTCTCTTTTCCACCGCACCACAGCTAAAGAATAACAAATGATGAACATAAGCAAATGCTAGTGCTAGACGGACGCAAATTGCTTAGCAATTACTCCAGCAACGTTAATCGACCATTATGTACATTTAATGGATTTAAGTGGATTATTTGCTTTCTAATTATTATAAAGTCGTTGTCGACACGTGAGTAATGGACTAAAGTGGTGTATATGATTCCGATTAAAAACTCCATCTTCATTTTACGTTCTATTGGCTTTTTAATTGGTATTAATTGATGCAATTATAAGTTTAACGGATATTAAAACATGAAAGTCCTGTGTAGGGCACATAAGTGATCCTATAAACATGACCCAAATAGATACCTTCGAGGTACAACTATTTCGTGTTACATTTATGCTAGGCACATTATCTGAGGCAGCAAGTTAATCTTGCTGCAATGGAGACCACGTACCGATAAGCGCAGCGTATAGGAAATTCCACCACAAGGTGGTCAGAAAACCTTATAAAGGTTGCAAGAAGACGCTACCAACCGACCAATCTGGTAATCTTTGGGAGAGGCCTTTGTTTAGCAGTGGCACATGACGTCCACTGAAATGATGATAATGTTATTCAATCATGCCTCTCTTCTAAGATGAGGTTTTCTATACAATTCCTTCTAACTCAGTATTAACCATCCCATCGTACGCTAATCACCAAACAATACGCGAAACCATCTCACAATTTTGAAATAATCAAAACTTTTTCCATAAAAAACATTGTTACAACGCCGGCGAAAATTTTGATTCGGGCAGAATTCCCACCGCGCGGCCGCTTGCCGTTACGTTTCCGCACATAAATAACATTTTACAAGTAACAATATTTACACCGCCATAATCACAGAAATAATTCCCAAAGCGACCAGACAAAGAATCGAATAAATCACCTCTGTCAATACCAAACTGCTATTCAAAGTCCCCTCATTTTGGTCCCCTAGGCTCTCTTTTGGGCTCGCAACAGCTCAATATGCCCGAGGACAATACAAAAATGATCTCCAAACAGTATTAAAGCATTGTGGACGGAATAAAATTACACTTTTGTGTGTCAAGGGCAACAAATCAAAAAGTTAAGTATGTCATTATAAGGCCTAAATTACATTAAATTAATCGTTATAGTCCAAAAAACGAACGCTTTTGGTAATTAAGTCGTTGGAACTTTTTTCTAAGTGACAATGTTTTTCTATCTAATTACATTTTTTGTTTTATAATAATTGATTCGTTTCAATCAATCTTTAAAGAATGACATAATAAACATTATTAATTTGTCGCATAATTTAAAAATCTCTTTAATTTATTGGTTTCGGCATTAACCCAAAGTTGAACAATAGACGATGGAAGCAATAGTTTAAAGTGGCACAAGTATAATCTCTTGCCTACTGGCCTTATGAACAAATGGTTGATAAATCTTTGTTCGTCTATTCTGGTACTTCGCGACTACGAGTTTGAATCCCATCGGGATCACATTTTTGAATGTTCATCATGAGCACTTATACTAACACCCGTATTCATAAACGATGCTTGCTTATGAGGAGCAGCAAATCGAACGCACAGCGTTGAATAGAGCTCTATCTATGATTGATTCGTGTGTCACCCTGTGCGTCTACGCGCACTGTGAGACCTCATAGTAATGTTTGTAAATATGATGTGCATTAGTCGTGAAAGCTTTATCTTATTACAATATAAGTTATGAATGCTTTTTAGTTTATTAATACTTAGCTTAATCAAATAATCAAGACCACTTAAAGGTGTGATCCTTTAAGCTAAGTAAGAAAAGCCTCTTTTATTTCATTCTATTGTATTTAGTTCAGGAATAGGTGTAAATTGTGCTTTTACTAGCTAGTAAATAACTTTTTCGAATTGTTTAAACACCGCCACAAGGCTTGGAAAATTAGGTTATTTCAGCTTGCTACGTCTGCTCTCTCTTTGATCAATTTTAATCCTTAACCGACTGTAATAAGATAGCTAAATTGTCGGCACTTCGCGGTTATCTACCAATTTCGTAGTCTAGGTCGTGATTACGTAACTAGAGCGTTCGTAAGTTTGGCAACAATACAATTTTCGTAACATTAAGGTCGATTCACACTTATCAGTGAAGCCACAGATCTATCAAAATGTTCCTTCACATCAGTATTAGCTCTACAGTGTTGAGTGAGTGATTTCATTCAGACATATCAAAGTGAAGAACTAGTAAAATGAGATTACTAGCGATTTTAATACTTTTAATACATCCGGGCGGAACGCCTACTAAAAAGCATTATTATTGAAAGGGGACCGAATTTCGTGCGAAACTACTATTAATCCGTCCGTGATTGCTGGTGTCGGCACTGAGAGCTCTTTGACACTGACACTGACACTGACAAGTGGAGATGCATTCGTAGAGATTGATGAAAGAATATTTCGCACTGTGTCGGAACTGTGACTTCATTGACCTTTAGGGTATGTTCCCGAGGGGTGTTAGACTACCCAGCTTACGTTTAATGTAAACTCATGGTAAAGCTACAGTACTCAGTTCACGGAATGTCAATGATATGTCTGTGATTGCTAGTGTGGGCACTGAGAGCATGCTCGTCACTGACACTGACAAGTGCGGACAAGACACAGAATGTATGAAAGAATATAACTATTTCGCACTGTAGTACTGTGACTTCACTGATCGTGTGAATGGACCTTTAGGGTATGTTCCCGAGGGGTGTTAGACTGGGTTTGCTTTTACACGTCGCTGAACTGGTCCCAACAGGATAAGACCTGTAGAAAGAAGTTGAGGATAGAGGATTAAACCCTTAGGCTGAGTTGCACCACCTAACTTTAACGGTAACTATGACGATTAACGGTGCATTTTGTATGGAGTTTGACAGATTTTTGACGTTTGTCAAAGTTAAAGTAAGATGGTGCAACCCAGCCTTAGTCCTTTTGCAGAATTTTGGACAAGGTTTTATAACTTAAATTGTAGTAAGGCAATCTCATGGTAATACGTGTCACATAATTTTCATGACATAATTATACAAATTATTAAGAACCTTTGATCAGCCTGAATGCCTGACAAAAAGTGATACCCTACTCAGCTTATTTAAACAAGTTAAATTTCGTAGGGTGGCCTGTAAAGTTGGAAAACTAGTTTATAGTGTGTAAAAATATTTTTCTAAATCTCGAATGATGTACATTTTTCTACCCTGAGCTACTGAATTGTAATCTAGGGAGATGATGGATGATGACAAAAAAAGTGGCACCATTTTAAAGAGTAAACTTTTAACTTTAAAATGGTGCCACTTTTTTGTTACTAACAAATTCGTTAGTACACAAGATCGCGTGGAAACAACTTCATGTAAGTGATTCCATACTTTTGCTCGCGAGTGTATAACGGTAACCGGTGCTTTTTTGTATGGAGTTTGGCAGATTTTTAACGTTTGTCAAAGTTAAAGTAAGATGGTGCAATTTAGCCTAAGAATATTGCCTAAACTGTACGTTTACATAATGTGTATGTTCTATAAATACCACTAAGTTGTTATACCGCTGGCTGTTTGCTTTTGATCTTCTTATTAGAGGCGTTGAGTAGATTTCAGAGCAACGAGCTGTGTAATATCACGACTTTCGCGGCTTACGAATATAAAGATTAAACATTACTCTACAATAAACGTAATTATGTACCTAAGTAGGAAATTTAAAAAGCAATTACAGATTTGTTTTGTTGTATGTCTTTATGAAAGGTTAAGCAGAGTAACCTATTTTGAAAAATTATGAGCCACAGTCACTAGATATTTTTAAGAAGAAGAAGAATAAGAAAAATGCTGCTAATTTGTAAATTGGGGATATAAAAAACATGAAAAATAGATAATCTCTGAAATGGCCATACTTTTATTTAAGTATTTTTTAAATAGATGGTCATTCATTGATTATTCTATCATACCTACCATCTCCTTAAGTTTGGCACGAACGTTTCGGGACACCCTGGATTTATGCAAAAAATTCAATTTATGCACAAAAAACTCTTTTCTACAGAAGGAAAACAATTGGAAAAAACAACACGCAACTTGTATCACGATAATTACATTCAATAACAATCGGTTACAAAGCCAAAAGTTAGCGGTAAGTTCAAAGGGAGCCCGATTAAAACATAAAACGTCGAACATTTACCTTTTCGTAATGACGTCATTTATATCTATCCTCTCTCTTTGTAATGTGCAATTACATCTTAACAGGCATTCGACGCTATTCAATACCAAACTCTACATTCTTTGCTGTAGGGTTTATTTTGGGTAGGCATGTGGAGATATAAATTTGTTATTCTTTGCTCGTATTTCCCTTTCATGTGATTTGTTGATCCGAAAACGCTTCCTTCAGGAAGGGCTGATAGGGCAAAGGATAGGAGGCTAACGAGACAACAAGAAATTGGTGAAACGTTTCGATTTTAGCGTCCCGTCGGTAATTGTGGAGGTTTAAACGACTTGACCTTCAGTGTTCGAATTGAACCCAATGGCGTCTTGAACCTGCTCAAGGAAATACCTACTTGTCTCCATGCAATCCATGAAATAACAATAGAACAAAAATACTATGTTCTATTGTTTGGATTTTACTTTTGACTTCAAGAACACCTCTTAAACGGGTTTGATTGCTATGAAACGAAAAAGATCCTTAGTGCTTCTTAAACCTGTTATAATTGATAGCTGTATTCTATGTAAGTATTATGAGAAGTAAAATTACATGACAGTCATTCTACAGGTAGCAGAGCAAATCACAAGAATCTTAGTTTTTTATTTAGTATTCATTTTCATTAATGCCAAATAAATATTTTTCATAACTTTTTCAGCCCATACTATAATCGACAGAAGATTATTGTAAACTGGGGTCACTATACCTTCAGAACATTATTTGCTATCCAGTCACACAACTACATTACAAATTACCTAATTAAGCCAAGATAAAATTGGCTTGATAGTTAAAAATAAATAAAATAAGAACTAGAACAAACTCCCTGCTTGCAGTAAATACAGTCTTCAGCACATCAG
Organism: Ostrinia nubilalis; assembly: GCF_963855985.1. Classification (NCBI taxonomy): domain Eukaryota; kingdom Metazoa; phylum Arthropoda; class Insecta; order Lepidoptera; family Crambidae; genus Ostrinia; species Ostrinia nubilalis. The sequence goes on from NC_087101.1 coordinate 3,527,641, forward strand.
ACTAAACTATTCATTGCAAAATAGGTCTTAATACAACTAAATAAAGTAGCACAGTAAGGTTCTTTCGTTCTTACCTAGTTCGCTTGTTCTCGCGAACTATTAAACTTTAGGTGCTAAAAACTAGACTGGAATTGAAGTAGCGAACTTTAAGCTCTAAAAACTGAGCTTTATAGACCATGTTTTATGTGTCCAAGGATATTGAAATCGATATTTAGCGTGTCTTATTAAAGGATAAAATAAATATGCTATTAAGGTCAGTATGGGACAATTTTACCGCCTCTGTGGTCTAGTCGTAAGACCACCTGCTTCAGACGCAGAGGTCCCGGGTTCGATTTCCAGTGGGGCAGATTTTTCTGTTCGGTTTGGTTGGTGGTAGGGCTTGTTCTAAGTCCGCCTGGCTAGCTACCACCATCTTACCTAAGTCTGTCGCCATAACAACAATGTTAACAACATTGTTGTGTTCCGGCAGTTAGAGGTAAGATAGCCAGTTCCTCCGTGGTTGAGGATTTTGGGTGAAGCTCGCTTCCACCTTCGGCCTGATCGTCACTTACCAGCAGGTGAGATACAAGCTAAGAACTTCCTCGTTGTGGGTAAAAAAAAACAATTATACGAACATCAGGCATCTGGCCAGTGTGGGGAGTGTATGACGAATCCTTTAGTTACCTCTAGTAAATTAGAGAGTGAGAGTGTTATACTGCTGCTGTGGATACTGAATAACCTATTATTATGGAGGTTAAATCAGTATTTTTATACCTACAAATGAAAAAGATAGGTAAAATATGTATCAAAATCAAAATCAAAATCAAAAATATTTATTCAGTTTAGACCACAAGTGGCACTTATGAACGTCAAAATTTAAATATAAAAAAAAGAAAAGGTAGCCCTTATGGGGCACTTGTACATCCATTTAAATAGCCATTTTGAAATTCATGAAACAATATCGAACTCGTATTTTGTAAAAGTAACAATAACTTTGTGATGGTCAATTCTTTATTCATGAACTTACAAACGAATATTTTTGGGTAACAAACCGAAACGTTTTTAGTTATGAATAAAATAACACAGTAAAGTATTGTTTTCATGTGTTCATAATTTATAAAGTTATTACAATCAGGTGGATAGATAAAAACTTTTATATAAAAAAATACAATTATTTTTCATAATTTCGATAGCACTGTCAACAATATTTAGCTTTAATAAACACACAATTTCACAAAACAACATAAATTAATCATGCTAACTCCAACTATATTTTGTTTATTTCGTTCTGGGCAGCATAAATAACTTAATAATGTTTTTATTCTACTATTCAACTGTCCCATAAAAGGTTCCGCTAATAAATTAACTCGCGCCTGAAATTTTTGTGCTCGTTTGAAAAACTTTAAGGTCATGTTTATTCATGCGTGCAGCGGGACGCTGGGCGGGACGCTTTTGTAGAGCGCATTTTTACGAAATTTAAGTCGAGTGACACACTACCGACACAGGTGATACTCTAAAGCCCGGATTCCGCCAAGGCGGAGCGGAGCAGAACGGAGCGATGTGGTGCGGAGCAGTGCGGTATTTCATAGATAGCAATAGACTAACAGCTGACAGCTACACACAGCACAAGCATCTCTTCTCGTCTCCACACGTCTTTGTTTCAATTGAAATAAGGTTGTGGTATCAACTTTTTGGCCATTTTTCGTGTCATTAACCATTTGACACTGGCTGTGTACATTGTGGCAAATAATACTGTTGTACGTGCAAGTGTAACAAAAATGTATAGGAATTCTCTTGTTGATACTACAATACTTACATATTTTCTCGTTTTGCTCAAAATGTTATGGAGACACTTCCAGTCTCAATGCTTTCAGTATTAAATTCACTAAATAGACTTAAAAATTGGAGAACATTAGAAAATTTGGGGTGACTTTACGGAGTAATGGTAGTCACCTTATTATGACGTTTACAAAACTCACTAAGATTTGAGGTTTGATACCACATTAGTCTACAAATACTACCGTTGTAAAAAACTCCTCTTCGCTCTTCTTCCCGCTCCGCTCGTGAACAAACCGCAGCCTTTGCGACTCGGAAAAAAAAGCGGGAAATATTCCGGAACCATTAAACGTAGATGGAAAACAAACATGGAGATAACACGTTTCTCTAAATGTTATTTTTGAGGGAGCGTACGCAACATATTAATTTTCGGACGTAATATTTTTTATTTACCGGGAAATTACCTCTTCTTTGTAAAAAATATTGTTAAAAATCTTAATACACTAGGTGTGACTAGGAGCGTTCAAAGTTTTATTGTACCGAATAACAATGATAGATAATTCTAAATAAAATCATATATATTTTAGATGATAACTAGAAAACGAGTAAAGCTTAAATGTATATCGAGTAATACAGACGTAAATTAAATAAATACATATTGTAAAATTAACATACAAGTTGCTTACGCTTTGGATTAAAAATTATAATTTCAGTTTTCATCTATACTTATAATAAATCTGTAGAGAGGTCAATTCTGTACATGAAATATATTTTCAAAATAACTATCAGGGGGTGATTAGTGATCGATACTGATGCCAAAAATGCAATCAGTAAAATTTTTGTCTGTCTGTCTGTCTGTCTGTCTGTCTGTCTGTCTGTCTGTCTGTCTGTCTGTATGTTCCTTATAGAAACAAAAACTACTAGACGGATTTTAACGAAACTTGGTACAATTATTCTTCATACTCCTGGGCAGGTTATAGGATACTTAGGAATTCCCACGGGAACGGGCATTAGCGGGAAAATCCTTTTGTATGAAAAATCTAAACCGCTTAAGTTAGACGCTTGAAATTTGGCAAGCAGGTACCTTAGTAAACTTAAAGCTTAGTATAACAGGATATTGCAAAATTCCTACGGGAACGGGAATTAGCGAGAAAAAACATTTGTATGAAAAAATCTAAGCCACGTAAGATAGACGCTTAAAATTTGGCATGCAGGTACCTTAGTAAACTTAAAGCTTAGTTACAACAGGATATTGTAAAATTCCCACGGGAACTGGAATTAGCGGGAAATTCCTTTTGTATGACTGACTTACTGACATACCCATGCACAGCCTAAACGGCTAAACGTAGGCACTTGAAATTTATAAGGGACGTAGCTTAGGTACCGTAGAGGTGCACTAAGAAAGGAATTCCCGAAATTCCCCCAGGAACAGGAATTACCGGGAAAATCCTTTTGTATGAAAAATCTAAACCGCTTAAGTTAGGCATGCAGGTCCCTTAGTAAATTTAAAGCTTAGTTACAACAGGATATTGCGAAATTCCAACGGGAACGGGAGTTAGCGGGAAAAAACATTTGTATGAAAAAATCTAAACCGCGTAAGATAGATGAAGGGGGTAAAACGGGATCCACGCGTACGAAGTCGCGGGCGGCCGCTAGTGTAAAATAATCTTTTGTTACTACTGTCGGATACGTTGTTATTAAAAGTAGAAAAATCAATATAACGCCACACTAATCACTTAACAAAACTTTACTTAAATTAAGAGTTTTTATGCGAATTTTCCAGATTCAAAATTTCTGGTTTCGGGTGTTTTCTGCTAACAATCGTCACCAGAAAGTAAAAACTGGCTTTGTTGAAATGCAATCTCCGTAAAAAGCCTACGTGAGGCTGTCGCGGCGCACCCAGTCTTTCATATTTTGACGCTAGGTGGAGTTTCGTTGGCGCGATTTTTAAATTTTAGGAGTTATTCGCTTCTGCTGTAACACCTTTGTTTTTAGACGGAAGCTTTGAAAATGCGGAAAATTTTCAGCGTGATATTCCAGTCTTAAAAAACGTTATATCATATTCTAGTATAATTATATTTTCAAATTATTTATAGCAAGTGCCTATAGGTCCGTAATAACAAAGAAATATTACTCAAAACAGAAACACATTTCATAATCTTTCTAGGAAGGCTCTATGTTGCTTTAATGCAACGTATGCTTCTGGGGTTGGGTTATCCGAAACAGGGTATAAGGTATACCCGAGTGGTATGAGGTTAGGAAATTATTATGTAAGGTTAACGGCAATTCCATGAAATATATCGAAGGTGCAAACGACTACACTAAACCGCAAAGAAAAAGGGGTGGTTAGACAATCTTAATCAAGACTTGTATATTTTATTGCTCATTTAGCCCTTATAAGTCTATCAATATAAGTTCACATCATTGTGTTTAGTTAGGGTTCTAGCTTACGTATTAGCTAGGTAACTTAAATTGATTTAACAAACTATCGTACAATTTCCTTCAGTATTCCACCTGCATAAGGCACTAATTCCTCTGCTATTGCTCATGAAAAACACGTCACATGTGAATCTTCATTTACACATGTCTTGTTTGTCGAACCTCTGCATTAATGAAACCGTCGAACCTCTGCATTAATGAAACCGCACGTGACGTCAGCGTCTCGTCGCGTAAATAATAAACAAGAGGTATCCCGCTGACATGCGCGTATGTACTTGTACACTTGGACGCATTAAAATGTGTTTTTTGTCCAGCAGTGGACTACAAAACATCCTATTTTCAAACAAAATTGTCCAATAGTGGACGCTTGCTGGATAAAGACTCCCCCAAGGATTTCACAACGACCGCGGTCCTGCGCTGGCCGCATCCAGGTACTTCCCCCGACCTTTACCAGATCGTCAGTCCAACTAGTGAAGACTCGAGAACTTTTCTGTCCCTACGGCCATCAGCTCTACGAGCTATGGAACTATGTGTCTGTGCTTCTGTTATCGATGATAATTAACTAAATGAAGTGGTGATAGCGTCATCTTACGAAATATTTTAGTTCAAAACAGCTCGTTTAGTAGATAGGTAATTTGATTTCGCTTTTTATTGTCTCACAAGAGTTGTAAAAAGTAGAGTGTGCTCGGAGATATAGATGTGGATAATCTGCTGTTCACTCTCCAAACTCAAAACTTCATAAAATATTTTTGGCTTCATTGATTCACAAAAAATTAGAATCATAAAGCTGACATATCAAATTACTGATCTCAGCAACAATCTTGACTTTCATAGCTTCGTTCAATCACTTCACTTCCAATATCTCCAGTGATTTTATCCACTGATCACTCAACTCAGAAACTCAGTGATCCGTAGACTATTTTAATATGACAGATATTTCCACATCTTTTTCTGGTTGACTGTGCACGGTGAAGCTATGGCGTTTTCTTTTATACCTTTCCCCCTCTTCGTTGAAACGGTTACATTTTTAGATGTTTTCTAGTTTTCTAAAACCATAATTAGTACGTGCTTAGAATGTAGGTTGTAAATAAAAAATCTAGTTTTTTAACTTTCAAGCAAACATTCTATTTTCTTTTTGTAAATTCGTAACTAGAGTGTAGGTATTGTAGAGTGATGATAATTTTCCAAACTTTTCCTATTTATAATTTATTGATAGAGTATGAACTGAAACCAGGATTTTGACCTCAGTTGATATAAAAAACTGAGTTAATTACTACAGTTCAAAGACTCCTTGACGTAGAGTCTATGTAGGTACTACTATTAGATATGCTGGGCTGAATTAGATAGCTTATTAATATCGATTAATTAAAATGATAAAAAGTTGCATTATTTTGATGAATTTTGTTAGTGTGATTTGGAAGCCAGTAACCGGAGTAAATTCTGCGCACTTCATCGTTTCAGCCAAATGACATATACTGCTAGATAAAGGCCTTCCCCAAGGATTTCCACAACCAATCGTCGGTCCATCTAGTGGAAAGCCTGCTCACACTGCGCTCTTATACAAATTTTATTCTGAACAGCTTTTCTCGTAGAAACCTCTTAGAAGTCTTAAGTAAACGTAGATTGTAGACCCTAAAAATTAAGGGCGGTTACATAGCCGCGGTGTCAAGCCTAACTTATATTAAACTTTGTCCCAAAATTCTAAGGGATACTTTCAAATTTCCATAATCGAAGAAAGGGAAATTTAGTTAATTATCACGAAAGCGTATTACAAACAACTGCGAAGTGCGAAAGAGGGTCCGTAGCAAATTAGTGACAACCATCTGGGGGCCTTGAAATTGTATTAACGATTAGCACTACCCTTAACTACAGCTAGAAGAAAACAAACAGCCCAAGCAAACAACCGTTCTTAGATTGGAATAAATTTTATTTTCAGCCGGACTAGCATGGGCATTGGGCTTACTTACCTCCATTATGTGCTTACATACAAGTAAAATTCGCTAAAATGATAAAATCCAACTAATTATGAAATTATTGCCGTGTTTTCCGCCTGGAAGGAAATGCTCTTTAGTTCTCTCTGATATTCTCTACACAAACCACACGCAAATGGTAAATAATTATATTTTACTGTTCGTAGTTAGATTTGGTTTTATTTAATTATCCTAATTGTCTATTTTATTTCAATTCCAAGCTAGGGAGATTATACCAAGCCGTCGCTACACGATGGTCAGATTGGGATATGCCACATACAAGAGTGTAACACACGATGTAAGAAGGAACTAGTTGAAACATGACTCTTAACATTTTTTTCTTTAATTATTTAGGGACTTTTACATAGATGTACGTCAGTCCCATCATAACCTAACAATTTATAAAGATAAAAGAAACAAGATACAAAAAAGATCAGATATTAAAGTATACATACCTACTTAAAAAAAACTATTAATTATATTCCTTGATGAGTCATCGAAACCATTTTCATACAAGTTTAGCAGCGTTTGATGTAGGTTGAGCTAAAATAGTTTGAAAAATCCCCACATGATTCTAACATAGTGAGTAGGCTGTTCCATTTGGCGTCTTCTTAAACTCGCTAACACAAATAACAACCTTAACTTGTACTTAGTAGGCGATAGAATTGGACTTTTAATTAAATTTAATGAAACACTTTAAGCCTACAGGTGGGACAAAGAGTATTTTTAGAATAGCTAATGAAATTCAATGGCAAATAACATTAACCTTAACTTCTAATCTATCCGTTGGTGGACTAAACGAATATAACAGCAATGGCTTTGGATGAGACAAAACTTTGTCGTTAAAAATCACATAGGATATGAAAATCTATTTTCCATAGACCAAGAATGATTCTTCTGTAATGGCTTACTTACTATTGTACCTATTTATTATTTAAGGTTCAAGATTCGAAGAAAAAAATAGAAACTGAAAGAAAAATATCCTAGCATACCTAAATGCGTATTTATTTATCTTTTCTGTGACTTTTCGGATATTTTTAATCGCCAGAGTGGTTTTAATGAGCTGTCAGTCAACCTTCATTCATAGTAACAACAAAGTTCAATATCGTCCAGAAAGCAAGAATCAACTTTTATTTTTCACTAGCGGCCGCCCGCGACTTCGTACGCGTGGATCCCGTTTTACCCCCTTCATCTATCTTACGCGGTTTAGATTTTTTCATACAAATGTTTTTTCCCGCTAACTCCCGTTCCCGTGGGAATTTTGCAATATCCTGTTGTAACTAAGCTTTAAATTTACTAAGGTACCTGCATGCCAAATTTCAAGCGTCTAACTAACTAAACCGCTTACGGTTTAGATTTCTCATATAAAATGATTTTTCTGCTAATTCCCGTTCCCGTGGGAATTCCTAAGTATATAATAACCTGCCCAGGAGTATGAAGAATAATTTTACCAAGTTTCGTTAAAATCCGTCGAGTAGTTTTTGTTTCTATAAGGAACATACATACAGACAGACAAAAAATTTACTGATTGCATTTTTGGCATCAGTATCGATCATTAATCACCCCCTGATAGTTATTTTGAAAATATATTTCATGTACAGAATTGACCTCTCTACAGATTTATTATAAGTATAGATAACATTTAAAAACCAACCTTAAAGAGCAAGTTTTCAGCGATTCAATCAACAATATAAGTCTTAATTTCAGCAAATCCTACAATCTTCGATGTTGACGTCATATAAAAGAGGTTACCCATTATCTTAAAGCGGTCTGCATGGTCACTTACGCCGACCTGATAATCAATGGGGCTGAGCACCACTCTAGCGAGACTAACGAGTTTTATGAATATTAAAATTTAAAAAAGCGTGTGCTTCGTTTTCACAGTAGCGCCATGATGGAACTTCTGAGAAGTATTTCCCATTTATTTCGTATCAGTTGTGTTTAAGCATAAATGATGACAATGGATCGAGGTGCACTATGCTTGAATGGCCTTTCATAAGATCACTTAGGTGTATGTCCGAATGAAATTCAAAATTCTTTAATTTTAAACATAGCACAAGATAAAGCGTTGAAGGTTTTACTTATGATGGACTTGAAACAAGGATTTGAGGCTATTTAATTAACTGTCTACCTGCTACGATTCATGGTGGCTACAACAGCCCATTGATAGACAAACAGACTTATTCATAGTAAGTCTTCTTGGCACCCTTTGAGTACGGGAACACTAAAAATTAGGTATGACCGCTGGAACTCCTATATAGCCAAGATCTACAACTTAACCACCAAGAAAAACCCAACCAACTAACCAAGTTTTTCCCGGGGGAAAGTTATGCTGTCATTGAAATCGAAACAAAATTAATCGAAAACCATAGGAGGAGATCGAAAGGAGTGAAAATGTAGGCAGGTATATCTCAGATGACCTTGATGTTTCAACGCTACTTTTCAGCGGTAAAATAGTGGTGCTACTGGCAACACACTGGTGTATTACCCGTCGATATTCCATTTTATATGCAAAAGTGAAGGTAAAACAACGGGAAAAACCCTTGAATATTTATATCGTACGAATAAGTGGCATTTAATCGGGTAAATTGGGTTTCAACGAACGGGCTTATTTGTTTGAATTATTTATTTTGCCGTCGCACCGTTTATGAAATGTACATTAACGATTTTAAAGTGTCGATGGTGGATGAAAGTTTAATGGGTCTGGTGATGAAATGGCTCGTTCAGGTTTAAGTGACGGATCAATCGCTTTTTGTGTAATTTAGAAGTCAATCAAATTACAATAAAAATACTGTTGGTATTTAGCGTGGTATTTATTCACAACTGGTTGTCTTGAAGTGCTGTGAGAGCCATCATCATCAGGTCATTTAATCTGCTGCTGAAGGATGACAATTTTTGATTTGGCCCACACTAATTACGCTGGCCAGACAGTAGCCTTACTTACGTAACAAAACTTCAACGACAACAAAGAACCAAAGTGACCGACATAGCACGCAGAATTGCTAAAATCAAGTGGCAGTGGGCGGGACACATAGCTCGTAGAGACAGACAGAGTTGGGGCAGAAAATTTCTTAAGTGGCGACCACGGGCTGGAAGACGTAGCGTGGGCAGGCCTCCTACTAGGTGGACCGACGATCTGGTAAAGGTCGCGGGAAGAACCTGAATACGGGCAGCGCAGGACTGTTCATTATGAAAAACCTATGGAAAACCCAAAGGCCTCCCGCCTTTGTCCAGCAGTGAACGTCATTTGGCTGTAACGACGAAATAGGAAAGAATGTAACTATCAAAAATCTTCTCTAAGGCAGCATTTTTCCAATTTCGCAACGAGCGCGGCAATCACACTTAACTAACAGACTAACAGAGAGCATAGCGAAATCTATTTTAATCACCAATTTTCAAAACTCCCGGAACACTTTCCAGGTAACCACGTTAATTTGTACCAAACGACTGGACTATAATTTAATTGATATAAAAATTTGGGTACATCTTCTCAAAAACAAAAGAACTGGTGCTAAAAGGGTTAAGTGACGTTTTGACATTTGTAGAGGGCCTTGTAGAAGGGGAGGCTATGGTGCTGAATGTGGATTAACTCGAGTGTCATAGTAACTTTTTAGACTGCTAGCTAAGCTTGATGATAAAAAGAAAAATATTTTATTCAATGTACATAGTCTGGTCATAAGTTCTGTCATAAATGATAATAACTTTTGAATTTTGAATGAAGGTTTCAAAAACATTTTTTACTGAATTAGAATTAAAAAGAAAAAATGTGCGATAGTTCTAATTTTATTGTATGTGTAGTGGACGCATAAAGAAGTCCGAACTGCAGTTGTCACGTTGCATTGCTACACGCCAAAGCAGATTTTCGTTGTGCTGAAAAAGTTTAGTTTATCTTTCATTAAATGATAGGTATAGGTGTACCAGAATCTCATGGCAAACAAAAATATTGGAAAAGTGTGTCTTTTATATGGCAAATGTCTATGGCTTTATTGTCACCTGTCAAAGTAAATCAAGTGAACTGTCAGTCGCTGCAGAAATTTTGTAATCTCTTTATGCCTATTTGTTATTTTTGTGAAAAAGTCGAAAAAGCTCAAGCAAGTCATATTGTTTTCAATGTGTATTGTAAAATAAGGCATAATTCAAAGTCAATCTTTGATTTTAAAGCGCGTCGTTGAGTTGACAGTAAGTTGGAGTGAAATTGGATACATTTAGTTTATTACCTAACTGCGTCAGAAGGAGGGTTTTTTTTATATTATTCTTATAATAGCTGCTTTATCGGGGGTTTCAGGTGTACCTCACAAATTAATGCAGAGGAATGGTGAAAATGTTATGACCATGTAAATAAAATTGAAAAAGATTTCATCAAGTAAGATGTAAGATAGAATAATTGAAATTGTGGAAGAGCAATTTATAATAAATACCTCTTTATCCTGATCATCTATTGAAGAAAAGTGGAATCATTGGAATCGTTTTCTAGTTCTGAATGAAGTGATTAGTTATAAGTATGATACATAATAAAATTAGTTACATAAAGTAATATACGATTTACTTATTTTAAAGACATTTTCCTATTATTGTTACTGACGGGATTGCTACCATGTACCTTAGTTTTGAGTTTCCAATATTTCGGCACTGTTGCAAGCGCCATGGTCACGGAGTAACTGAAGAAATTAAAACCAGACATCGTTCAGATGTGCGTTCAAAAGACCTGAGATTTAAAAAATCCCACGTTTTGTTTAAACAGTAAGCGAAAAAAAAGTGACTTGAAAATGGAATACAAAATGATAAGGTATGGTAAATGATAAGTCTTTATCAATGAAGAAGCAGAAGTTCAATTTCATGTATGTATTAAATAAATAAATAAATAAATAAATAAATGTGTCCTCCATCTAGGCTAGTTTCCATCGTCACTCAAAGTTTGGCTGCGGTCTCAAATTTGGGCTTAATTGAGGTATTTTTTGGGTGAGAGGCATAAGAACTAATGCCGTTTTATATCAAAAATTCATACTTAAAGGTAATCAACCAGGTACAAAGTATTTCCTTGTATGTTAGTCTGCCACTCTTTAGTAAGTCCCGAAATCCCCGCTTCGGCTCCCCTACTAACCATTCTAACCATTGTACACAGATAATATCTTACATGCAGCTTTTCATGTTACTACGTCACATTTTCAAAATCCGCGCGGAAAATCGCTCCTAGCGGAAGAGCGCACTTTGAGCTTGAATATTTCAGTCATTTTTAAAGATATCAAAAAAGTAAAAATACAGTATTCATTCTAATTTTTTGTAGTATTTTTTGGCATCTTCAACAAAAATTGTGCGCCATGTCCATTGCAACTTTGCCGCTACAGTCGTAGAGAAAAGTATTATGAAAACTGTCACCAATATTTTTTTAAACATCCTGTGACTATTTCACCGATCGATTGCTGATTTATTCAAACAATACATTGCCTAAGAAGGAGTTTTTTTTTACCCAAGCTAATCAAAAATTATCTTCATCCTTGTATATTTTTTATTTTATATTTTATTATATTCCAATCTTTTTTTTACTAAAATTTCATCGATATAGACGTTGGCCTTGCCTAAAAATTATAGATTTCCATTCGAAGTTTTAGCTTTATGTCTTTAGTTTGTGGTTTAAAATCAATACGTGTAGTTAAATTAAGTTTAGGCCAGGTCGATGTGCTATCAATTTAAGTCCAGTTCAAGTAAACTCTTCACAAAACTGTCTTAATCGAAAAAATAAATTTGATTCCACTCAATAACCCCACTCAACCTACCTACAAAATATACATTTATTTAGAAAAAGTATCAAATTTAGTATTTTACCGAAATCAACCGCATTCCATTAAAGCATTCGTTACGAGCTCCATACAAAAGTAATGTCTGTTTCGGAATATGGCCGTCATAAATTCACTTTTGTTTTCGAATGGCCGCGCCTATCAGATCTCGCTAGACCCGTAAATCAGGGATGTAATTAGTTCTAATCTGAATCAGTTATGGATGACCGAATATCCAGTTGCTGTTTTGTTGCTGATTGTACCCAAATTAGTTGTGAAGTAATAAATCTATGCAATGTCCAAATGGTGTTTGGATATAGGTACATTTTACTCTAGCTGAGCTAATTATTTTGCAGAATGCTGAGAATATAAATCATAAAATTACTTTCCATTTAATTAAAAATTGATTGATTAAATATCGAAAATTTTAATGTAGAGCTGCACGCAGTCATAAACAATCGAAAGATTTTCGTTAAAGCTCTTAAAAAAGAGAAGGCAAAAAATCCTCTAGTATTTTTGAAAATAATGATAAAATCTCAAAATAAAATTAAAATTCTTTATTGCTTGCTCCATGTTGTTATACAAAGGTTCTTACAAATGCAAAAATCATCTATTCAAAATGTAGCTGAATCGCTGCCCAAAAATTAATCACAGCTAGCCATTGCCAGCCCGACTTACAGCGAAACTGCATTCAGCTCAATCTAACTTACGCCCGTCCGTTTTCGTCAACTGAATGGCACCCAAAGAGCTAGTAGACTAGTAGCCAGTGAACGCCGGGAATTCGTTATTTTATAAAAGCTGAAAAGGCAGCGCATGCTCCCAACATAGATAAGCCATACGGTATATTAATCAAACTGTAATTCCACCTGTGATTCTATTTACGCTATACCGTAAAAGCTGATTTTTAACCGACTTCAAAAAAGGAGGAGATTCTATTATGTACTATTGTTTGTTCTATCCTATATGTATGTATATTTTTTAAATTTTTTTTTGTGTATTGTATGTTCTACCCATTTTTAACACATTTATTGGATGAATTTCAATAAAATAAGAAACACGTCTTCCATTAATTCTGTTAAGCAAAAGTAGAGCGGAACAAGGATTCACGTTGTCCCATACAAACTTTGTAACCCTTTTTCATCCCCTTAGAGGAAGAATTTTGGAAAATCCTTTCTTATCGGATGCCTACGTCATACAAAGAACACGCCCTCCAAGTTCGAGGTCTCTACGAATAGCGGTTTTTGGCTTTTTACCCGACTGCGCCAGAAGGAGGGTTATTTGCTGTACGTTGTCAGTTATTATAGTTATCAGTTAGTCAGTCATTCAGGATAAAGCATTTTACTATGTACCGATGAAAATCTGGCGTTCCCTGGCTCCTGCTCTATAGGTAGTGTATTGAGCTAGTACGAGCATTGGACCTCTATACTCTATGGCGAGGTTAGCTCAAATACAAAGGCCAACTGATTGCACCGCGATTAGACTTGTATGGTACAGAATTAATTCGAAACCGGCCAATGATTTACCGCGAATGGTAGGTCTCAATCAAGTTATAGATGAGGTTGGTTAACGTGTTATGTTAGAAGGTAATATGATGAAGGAGTTAGATTAGCTGTCAATTGAACACGTTATAGGTTTAGCTCTCAACTCAGTCAGCGCCTGAAGTATGAGAGAGACACTAGCGGGTGTTTTTGAGACGTAAGACGTCAGCGAAACTTCAAATATGCTTCAGATTGGCATGCTCTGTCACGTCATAATATTATGTCAATGTCATCCCTCCCCTGCAGTTCAGGTACTGGCTGAGGCTAGCTTAACTTATAGTCCATGTAGTTTTCAAATCATACATCTACATGAGATGATTTTGTTGCAAATTAGATCCTAATACAACAATACAAGATGCCAGAGTATTTAGCTTGATGTACTGATATTATTGTTCTTAAATTAACTGAATTAGATATTGATCTTAACATTTTCTTACAAATTGCTATGAAAAGTAAGTTTATATATGTCAACGTGAAATTGTGAACTCTGTCAGTTTATAATATAACACGTTAGATTGTAAACTAACAGTGGGTTAGGTTAGGTTAGATTGTAAGATTAAAATCTGACGGAATTCACAATTTTACGGTGACATATACATGAACAGTAAACTGACACACAAACACAATTTTGGATCTCTACGTTATATCTTTACATCCATCTCATACATTTTCGTTGCAAAAACACACCTGTTACCACTACACACAGTATGTAGTCAGCACGATATGCAATCGTACCTTCGCACCAACACGTGTGTTAAAAAAGTTTTAATTAACATATCCGCTAGAAGAAAGCTCACAGTACGATTGCAAGCAAAAGTTCCTGAAAAGATTACGCTCTGAGATATACAATGCATTCGAATGGAGAATGCGCTCGCTTTTGCTGAAAGAAATGTTGTCGACATTTGCTTAAGTAGGTCTATTTATTTTGTAATTCATTGTGTCTCTTAAGCTGAGTTGCACCACCTAACTTCGACCGTAACTATAACGATAACCGGTGTTTTTTGTATGGAGTTTGACAGAGTTTTGACGTTTGTTAGAGTTAAAATAAGATAGTGCAACCCAGCCTTAATGTCTTTAATCAAGGTACATATTTTGTTTATATTTTTAACCGACTTCAACAAAAGGAGGAGGTTCTCAATTCGGTCAGTATGTTTTTTTTGTGTATTGTCAGAGATTTTACAAACGTGTAGTGAGTCTTCCAGTGACTTGGCCCACTTTTAGCTTGGTCCACGGGTTAAGACGCTGGTTTGAATTTTTAAATAGTTTCTCTACCGGTGACTGGGCCCATCTTTAATATTTTATTAATAAATTAAACACCAAATCAACAAATATCTACTATAGAATCTTAGTCACTAAAAGAAAACCTATTTAAAAATTCACAGACCAGCGACTTGGCCCGTGGACCACGCTAAAAGTGGGCCACTTAAATATCATTCTATTAATTTTGGAAACTACTTAAATTAGTACGACCTAATAAAACACATTTAGAACAAAACACATTCTACCACAGAAAATTTATCACTCCGTACACGATCAATACAAAATTACTTCCCAGCAAGTATCAAGAACTTCTGTTCCACAGACACAATGTACTGAAAATGTAATTAACTAAAATATAGGGTGTCGCAAAATACCGAAAGTTTACTCCTAGTTGGCGACGTTAACCACATGGCGGGAGGTGTAGGAAATAAGGTCTGCGAAGATGTAGAGCGATAATCACTGGAAGGGTAAGCTGTTAATTAAGACATGTTTGTATATTGTGCTTCAACCACACCAACGCGTGCAGATCGCCATCGCCGGCGCGATCATAGGCGATTATCACACTGCGCCGCGCTCCGCCGCGGTACGCGGGACGACAGATTTAATCATTGTATGCAAGTACCTCAGTTTGTATAGAAAACACGCGCGGCACAACACACTGACAACGCGTCTGCGCGCGGGATTTTTTATATGAAATCACGCGGACCGCGGCGGAGCGCGGCGCAGTGTGATAATCGCCATAGGGAAATGACAGGTCGCGTGAACTGTCATGGATCGCGCGACCTGTCATTGGCCTTTGAGCGCGGCGATGGCGATCTGTACGCGTTGGTGTGGTTGAAGCTTTAAAGTGCATAGTAGACTTATCAACTCGGAAAAGGATCAACACCGTATCGCCTTTCGCGAGCTGTTATCGCCTTTCGCGCGCTGTCAATGAGGGCTATCGTTTTAGCGCTCACCAGTTAGCGCCACTGTAGAGTAAGGTCCTGTCAATTGCTAGTAGCGAAGACAGTGGCGCCAACTTGTGAGCGCTAAAAGGTAGGAGGACTATCGCATTTGCACTCATCAAGATGGCGCTACTGTAGAGTAAGGTCCTGTCAATCGCCAGGGGTGCCAACTGTTAAGTATAAAAACGATAGCCCTCATTGCGAGGCGAGGCACTTACGTTACGGTACGATAAGTGTGCGTTGTAGTACGGAGTTACATACAAAGAATACTGACCGCCCCGAGTTGATACGATCCCTTTCCGGGTTGATTAATGTGCACAAACTCAATCAGTAGCGCTCTATTTGAAATAAAGGCGCTCGGTAAGCTTCAAAGTATAGTATATTTTAGTAAGTTTTCGGTACCGCGTATCCCGAGCATGCAGATGTCGTGCGGTTGCCGCGCCGACAAGTTAGGCTGGTTTTAGAGTCACGCTGACGTAAGCTGACTGTCAGCGCTGACAGCCAAATTGTATGAAGCGTCACTCAGGAACGTTCCCTTCAATTACATACATATTGATATGTCAGCGCCGACGATCAGCGAGCGGTCAGCGCGATTCTAAAACCAGCCTTAGAAAGCGGCCTAACCCAACTATCTAAGATTCTACAAACTTTACAAAGATACTTTAATCGCGACTTCTTAAACCGTCTCTTCCAGCAAAAGCAAGAAGCTAGGTTCAACGACAACACCTCAAGGGTGTAGGACGAAGCACTTTGCTTAAAACAAATTACAGGCTCGCGTAAAAGGGTTCATCTATTTTTATTGTACCACCCTCTTAGACAAGCGCGATCCGCGGCGAGGTGAATACGCAATGAAGACGACTTGGTTCAGGAAGGGAAATCTTTGTGTAATTGAATTGGATGCGCATGAGTTGTGACAGTATTCGGAAATAGAAACAAACAACGTGAAATAGATTAAATAGAGAAACAGAGTTTATTTGTCTGTTAATGTTACCCTATAAGTTTGAAAAAAGTTTTTTCGATTAAGATGTTTCGTACGTGGCACACTTTAATTTGGGTCTATCAATTTATTAATCATCGATTTACAGGGTTTTACACTGATTTTTTCTATCAATGCTTAAAATGGCGAGGAATTTTGCAAAAAATAAAACATTTTGGCTGCTGAATTACAATAATTTAATGAATACTGAAATGAATGAATATGAGTAAATAATGTTTTCTGGGTAATCTATGGTCCTGTAAAAAAAGTTGGTGTAATATTGGAATATAAGGAGAATTATTTTTTCTCATTTGTATAATTACTTTTCACCTGCGCCTTCACCCGCGTGAAATTTAGTTCATCGCAGAAAAACGTTATCAAAATCGGTTTAGTGGTTTAGGAGTGAAACCGAGACAGACAGACAAAGTTACTTTCGCAGGATGATTGTTTGAAAAATCATGTAAAAGCAGAAGCGTTTTCTAAAGATAAACAAAATAAGTTTATTCATTCCGCTCTGATGGATTTGAATGGGTAATTAACGGAATCAACGACTTTATCTCTAGTTCCGAGAACTGAGAGCTTGGTCGTCAGTTTTCTTTCAAAGCTTTTCTTTTTGGAGGATATTTTCTTCGGCTAACGATGTAATATCAAAATATCCGCTTTTATTATTTGATGTTTATATCTTGGTAATAAATATAAATAGGTACTACGCTGTTTGAATTGATAATATTAGAATCAAAACGGTAACAGTAGAGTTCAAGAACGTAAAATCGATTTATGAATTGCGAATCACTTCTTTTTTGCAGTCGGTAAAAAAGTCAGTACCTATCTGCCTCGCAGATCTATCTAGACCACGGGCTGGAAGACGTAGCGTGGGCAGGCCTCCTACTAGGTGGACCGACGATCTGGTAAAGGTCGCGGGAAGAACCTGGATGCGGGTAGGGCAGGACCGTTAATAGGGGAGGCTTTTGTCCAGCAGTGGACGTCATTTGGCTGAAACGACGACCTATCCCTCTGACATGTGTCATGTGTCGACTGTTATTACAACAATCAGAATGATCAAAGATAAAACCTAAATAAAATATGACAAAAATCGATATGATGAGAACCAAATTCAATTGCCTACCCTTTTACTCCCAAGTCAGATTCTGAAACTAAACTTAACACTAGCTTACTCTGTCTAATACGGAGTGGCAGAAGTTTTTGAAGATCACGTATTTCACCACGGCCGAGCGCGGCGAAGATAGTGATGTGGGTGTATCGATATTTCATTTATAATACACACAATTATTTTTAGGAAGGACTGTGCTGTAGCCGTGAGCGGCTTTCTCAGCTTTACCGGACAATACATGAGCGCAGATAGGTCTCAACCTCAAACTACACGATTTTGAAGGAGTGTACTTAATCCGTAAATTTTTCACAATAGTAGGTATTTATGGCTGATATTTAAAATTTCAAAGCTAATGCTTTTAGTGATCTTAAGCGTGGTTTAATAAGCGGTATGAGTTACTTTGGCTGAATTTGTGAAAGTGCCTGCGCTCTTGGAAAACAAAGACTGGAATTAAAACTTCCAGTTTGAGAAAGGTCACTTGCTAAACAGAAAAGAATAAAGATGTAGTTAAAATGCTACAATAAGTTTTGATAGCGATAACATCAACATTAAACAATTGATTTTACAGTCAGTTTAAGTATCGACAAAAGTATCACGGCTGTCAGCCACGATACGTTTTATCGATAAAACTATCACTCCATTCGCATCACTGGCAGTAATGCAAAAGTTCAAAAGACATCTCCGCAGTAACATATTTCACAGATTTGAAAACTTTATCCCGTTAAAGCACTATGATGGATGACATTTATAATATTTCACTCTTTTGCTTTTGCTGGCGTTTTGAAAGGACTCTAAGGTGCTTCGTTCACTTATTCGAAATGAAATTTTTGTAAAATATTTTTATTTGAGGTGGAAAATTTTACACTAATGGTGCGGAAGTTTGGGTTTTCCTTCAATATTTGACTCTCTCTTTCTATATTATATTTCCAATATGAATAAATACCTTAACTTAATTCATACTTTTGCGTTGAAACTAAGGTATAGGTACGCAAGTTTATAAATTAAACAAATAGAACCAGGGTCAAAGATTGCCATGCCATCATAATCTATACTTTTAATAAATCTGTAGAGAGGTCAATTCTGTACATGAAATATATTTTCAAAATAACTATCAGGGGGTGATTGATTAGTGATCGATACTGATGCCAAAAATGCAATCAGTAAAATTGTTGTCTGTCTGTCTGTCCGTCTGTATGTTCCTTATAGAAACAAAAACTACTTGACGGATTTAAACGAAACTTGGTACAATTATTCTTCATAATCCTGGGCAGGTTATAGTATACTTAGGAATTCCCACGGGAACAGGAATTAGCGGGAAAACCTTTTTGTATGAAAACTCTAAACCGCTTAAGTTAGACGCTTGAAATTTGGCACGCAGGTACCTTAGTAAACTTAAAGCTTAGTTACAACAAGGAATTCCCGAAATTCCCACGGGAACGGGAATTAGCGGGAAAATCCTTTTGTATGAAAAAACTAAACCGCTTAAATTATACGCTTGAAATTTGGCACGCAGGTACCTTAGTAAACTTAAAGCTTAGTTACAACAGGATATTGCAAAATTCCCACGGGAACGGGAGTTAGCGGGAAAAAACATTTGTATGAAAAAATCTAAACCGCGTAAGATAGATGAAGGGGGTAAAACGGGATCCACGCGTACGAAGTTGCGGGCGGCCGCTAGTAATAAATATGATAATAACAAGTTAAGCACACTGAAAACCAGCACTCTACATAAAACTGTTTGAGCAAAAATCATTTTAATTTTAAAAGTCCCCTATTATACTGATACCGCTCTTTTAGCTAAGTTTATACTGATTAACTCACAAATGATGATACATTTAGAAACGGCCACGAAAATCTTCCGACGTAAGTGGCAATTTACATTCATGAAAACAGTTTTCCAATAACATAGATCTTGTTGGTATTAGACAGTGAAAAGATAGGTTTCATAAAAGCCCTTTACTCCTCAATGATATTATTTGGTTATAGGTACAGTAAGCAACATACATTTATATACCTATCTTAGTATGGATGTTATGCAAAGCACTCTAAAGTTTTTGTGCAAATATTTCTTGCCAAGTGTTTTTCGCGCGTTTTGGTAGACGATATAAGCGCTACATCCTTCCACACTAAAGTATAAAAGTGAAAGTAAGCCTCATTTGCCTTTTCACCGCTTAAACCGTTGAACTGAGGTAGATGAAATTTGTTACGAAGAGAGTTTCAAGTCTTGGGAACAACATAGGATAGTTTTATCCTGAAAATTATCCTATACTTCTCTAGCTCTTTTGAAAAAGGTTCTTGCTGTTTCCGCGCTGAAAAAATGCTGTCCCATTTAAGAGGTTTTTCCCTCTTAATATTTCACTTATAAATTAAATGGCGAGGAACAAAATACAAGTCATGCAAATGGTCTGTTTATGTTGATGAGCACCTTCATGCTGTATAACGTAGAGCTGGCTAGCTGGAACCGCTATGATAGAACTGTCATTTATATTCAAATGTGATGTTGTCTTTAGCTGTGTAATGGCTGTGCCGAACTCTCTATTGTAAATATTCTACGTGTGCTTTGATACCAATATATTTATTATGTTACTACCAACCACTGTGTTTATTGCTCTGTAGCGGACTTAATATATCCCTAACAGTTTAGAGCAAAACACATACGTTTCCATCGAGTACGAGTATATACTGAAAGAATAGTAAATTCTTGTATTTCGAAGCGAGTTTGTGTGTCGTGTCCCACAGGGGGCGCCAGTGAAACTTATCGAGTTAAACTTATTTGATAAGCTCGCTCGCTAGAGTATGGAAAATATCTCGAATGTGCTTTGTTCTGAACATTTAGATGTTTTGTTTTATTTATGGATTCCTCGTTTTCTTTTCTTTTGTTTAATTCTCGTTAGCTTTTCCTGATAATTACTTTGTCATACAAACTTCGTTATCACAAAGTATATTTCTGGTTTTGTGGAAATTAAATTTCTAGTATGTTTTCCATGTTTTCAAGTACCTACGTTATATTTTTCTTGTAAGCTCAATTCCTAATTGAATTTATTTTTAAAATCTATTATTCGCTAGTTAACACTAACTTTATACATATTTGTGTGTCTTCGCTCGCGTTTAATTCTAGATCCCTATTTCATCCCCATAAGGGGTAGATTTTGGAAAGCCCTTTATTAGTTTATGCCTACTGAAGTATCAGTTTGAGCTGATGTTGATTTGTCAGTCAGTCAGTAACGGATACCTTTTATACCACACCAGAAACATTCTACTCTACAGAATGGATTTGACTAGATGCAAAAAAATTGTTTTCACCAATTAGCCAATATTGAAGAAAATCTTCTCAAATTGGACTGAATGGAAACCGCTTAAAAACCAGCTTCATTACTTGCAGAACAAGATAACATTCCTTCGAAATGTAATAATAGTTCCTCCTTAAGCAGCCTGAGGACTAAGACTAAGGACTAAGAAATAGCATTTATTAGTTCTTAAAAGGAAAGGATAATGGGCAAAAATGTATAACTCATGCTGAGGAAAACAATTTTACACGGTGACTACCTAATATGTTCAAAGTTTAAATGAATAAATATTTAGTTGAAATATTAGTACTTAGGTAGGTCTATATGTTTTAAATACAGATAATTTGTTGAGGACAGTGAGGGATCAGAGGTTTGGTTTGCAAAAAAGTGAAAAATATCAGAAAATATCCAAGTAAACTTCGCGTTTATTTCGTAACGTTGTTTACACAAGACAGCAGTCAAAACAGAATTTAAAAAAATATCAAATACAAAGCGGTTCGGTTGGCCACATTTATTTTTTCAACTATGTACCTAATTTCATAACTCAAATAATTAATTAGTCAAGCTGATAATATCAAAAACTCATTATTTACTTTACTTCCCTTAAGTAACGTTTCCATTCTTGGTTTCTTTTCAACCAGTCAATATTTATACAAGTTACTACTTATGTTATTAATTAATGTCATTCAAATCCAGAAACATATTCAAATGAGGACAACTTTTCCCATCCTCCTTTGAAACCCAGACATCGTAGTCAATAGAACCGCCAGAGATTAAATTCAATGGCGAGCATGCAATTTCAAATCAAATTAATTATGGCGACGAGATTATTTTTTCCTTAGCTTTTCGGGAAACCTTTTCTAATTGATCCCTTATTTAAGAACCAATTGGTCGATTCTATAAATATCTTGTCCCTTCAAACCTCTTAAGCTTTTTAAAGCGTTATTCATAGAATAATTTCCAGTATTTCGTGAATGTTTCGCCGATTCATTTAGGAATTCGTTCATTTACTTTATTCATAAACAGAAGCAAATATTAATTGGTTGGTATTCATTCACGACAGTTTTTTTGATTCATTGTTGTCATTGACTCCAGATAAAATAGCAGTAGAATTTGTATAGAACTGCCTTCTTATCAGTACGCTACTGGACCTACCCATATATTAAAGCCTAGATTAAGTTGATATCTGTAATAATTTGTTGTCATAAGAGGCGACTAAGGCAAAAATATGCCCGACCCTTCTGGCCAACGAGGAGAGTGTAGCAGGCTAAATTAATTATTTCTTTTGACAGAGTGGGTCATCCTCCTTTCAGTAGGTACTAAATTACCTGATGGTGATGAAGAAAATGGAAAAGTTGATGTGAAGTTATAGAACTGAACTCAAATTCTATAGTTACGGATTTGTAATAATAAAAGTTTTCTAATCCAAATAACTCAAAAGAGTTAACTGATAATAATTTTCCCATATTTACGATCCTTTTTGAAAGGTCAAGGGCGTTGGAACTGTTCGAAAGTTGGGGGATTTTTCGCCACCTGTTCCCAAATTTTCGCGATGGGAAACTCAGTGAAGTTTCTTGCGTCAACTCAGTGACTGTCAAAATTGTTGAGTTTGCTCCAAATTCTGTATAGAGCAATAAATTGATTCTCTTCATAAATTTGATATACTCGTAATACGAAGAGAGCAAAAATGAAAGCTGTATTGCGTTTTTTCGAAAGTGACATATTTATTTTTTGTTTTATTTGGCTCCATACTAGTGAATGCAAATGCAATAGTAACTCTTGCCGCTTCAGCAGTCATCAATTTGCGCCACTAATTTAACCACTAACAAGTGACAGTATCTTACTACACGGGAATATTCCCACCTCTTGTTCCCACCTGCAACTCCTGTGTAGCTAGGATCTACAGCTTGACCGCCAATAAAAACCCAACCAGTGAAGGTCAAGTTTGACCTCGCTTTACAATGGCACCAACTGGTGAAAACGATAGATCTATTGCGCGACTCTACCAAACTCCTAAAGATTGTTTCCGCCACACCAAGTTTTAAGTATCGGCTCAACGTTTCTGCTGATTTACAAAAACATTTTCAAGTAAAGGCTTGTAATTCTTATCAGTTCCGAAGTGCCTTGAATTTGATAGACGGGTCAGGATTCTGTTTAATGCCAGTCATTGGGGGATCATTTAAGTTTGTAAGTAACGCAAAAGTTTTGATGACTTATTTTTGCGCTTTTATATAGGCTTAAAAGTTTAGGGACATATTTTACTTGAGTTTTATTACGTCTTTATACAAAGGCCTACATTTATGTTAAAAAAACAAGATGATGATGATGATGAGTACACTTAAGCTTACTTATGTCAAATCAAATCAAAGATTTCAGGAGATTTAGTTTACGAAAGTATGACCTCCTTTGACAATTTATTAGCTAAGTGCAAAACAGGCGTTTCCTTTATCGAAATTCAATTAGGTACATAGTAAGTAAGTAAAGCAAGCAAAATCCTAAATTTAATACTAATCTATTTAGTAGTCCCTTGACATAATTTTATAAACCAGTCTATTGTTTGGAAGAGGCAAAGGTCAATTTTGTTCAAAGCTAATCTAATCCAATACCGTCTTCTCGCCTATCGATAATCTGTTTGCCAACATTTAATTAAAACAACTATCTATGGGCATCGTCTAATTAATTCCGTCCCAAAACAGCACGACAAACCTTTACAAATCAGGTCACGTAATAGGCCCTATTTAAAACGAGTGTTTTGGGGGGGCAATAGAGGTACGTTCAGAAATACCACTGTATATAAGGTATGTTTAGAAAGACCTCTGTCTATAGAGGTATGTTCAGAAAGACTACTGTCTATAAGGTATGTTCAGTAAGACCACTGTCTATAGAGGTATATTCAGAAAAATCACTGCGTATAGAGGTACAGTCAGCATCAAATAGTTCATGTCACCCAGCCAGGGTGGCCAAAAAAAAAAACACAACCTAATTCCAATTGTGGAAAATTTTTGGTTAATTTGGGTGTTACGAACTACATATTTTACGCTGACTGTAAAAATCAGTTTTATTTATTACTTGGCAGTTATAGAGGCATATTTAGATAGAGGTATATTTAGATATGTCACTGCATATTGAGATTGAAATTCGTAATGTACTTGTATGTACGTACGACATACCGATAATTCAGTACTCTTTCTCATGACAAGACACCCAGTAGAAGACTCACTTATAGTCACAGAAGTGACTTGCTTAATGCTGAAAATGACAACTTATTCTGAAAATAATATAAGGCTAGAATTTTTTTTAATAAGTGATTTATGAAATCCTAACTTAACTGTTGAAGCACTGAAGGGCTTAAGAAGTAAATCTCGTCTTTACATCTAAGACTTATGTTTTAATCTAATCTAATTAATTACATTATAACAGTAGTATTAGATGTGTAGTGTACTCTAAGACTACTGTCTCTAATTGTGTACCCAAAGGCCATTCCTGTCCCTATAAAGGTAAAGAGCCACTTAGCGCTCTAGCTGGATGTACCTAACTTTTATTAGAATTCTTAGCAGGCCAATAAGCTCACACTCGACTTGCGAGGGGGGAAAAGAGAAAAAGTCGGCAGATTGATCAAGTGGAAAATTACTTGAAGGGAACACCGTTGTACGGGTGTAATACAGAATTAAAGATTGGCGATCAATTAAAGTGAAGCTATTGAGAAAAACACTTTACTTATTGATTCCTAGCAATATCGTACCAAATGGCCAATTTGAGAGACGTTGGGAGAGGTCTATGTTCAGCAGTGCACGTAAATAATGATAGAGATGTTATTTACTGGGCGTTATCTTCGTGCAATGTGTTTTATAGATTTTATAATCGAATGCTACGATAAATATCTTCCAATATAGATGGAATAAGTTGTATTTAGGTTAGGTCCGTGAACCATGGATTATCTGCATGATAATAGAGCGCGCTATAATACCACCTAAACTGTACTCAAAGATAATTTTGCAATAAAATGTAACTACCTAATATTCTGACGTGGTTTTGGTACATAAATTTAAAAAAAAAATCTTATTCAAAAGAAGGCACAAGTTCGCAGAACCACACGACCGTGTGTACGACATCTTATGGGTGAGTATCGTTACCCGAACCGTTTTTTTAGCTCATTCGATTATTGCAGACGATCAGCGAGCGGGAAATATGTTCCCGATAACATAATTGTTGTCTTATTGAATCTCAGATATATTGTCAACGTTCGACCGAGCAGCAAAATGAGGGTACTAATAAACGCTTCGAGTCGAGAGGGTTTCGCATTTAATCTTAACTAATACCTATCCTAGAGGCTCTAGCGTCCTAGTTCAATTACTGGAACTAGGTAAACTAGATGCTTAGGTATTCTAGGACGGCTAGAGGACGGATAAATATCCTTAAATACAGGAACAAATTGTATACACTTCTGATTATAGTCTTTGTTCTCATCACACTGAAATTTAATGCTCCCTGCGGGACCTCTGATCGACTCCGTAACGCCGTTTACGTATTTTTAGGTCTATCTAACTCTGTCGCTTGTGCTAGCATCTCACCTTGGGTGACAGGGATGGTCTATAAAAGCCATGCATGATGTTGTAGGAAGTTAGTTCAAGGGGGTACTCTGAAACCACAACTGTTGCTACCGCCATAGAACCACCAGGAAAAATGGCCATTCAGACAGTAAACTGACTGCAACGTCATAGGTTCTTCGAGTATTTTCCGTAAGGTTCTTCATAAGTATTTTCTTCTGAAAGAGGTCGTCCCTCTCTAATTAACAAAAGGCAACTGGAGTATTCTGCCAAAAATCTTCATGCTTAGTCGCCTTTTACCACAATAACGGGAAGAGTGCCTGTGACTCTATTCTACTCTGTTCTGCCCTAACCACACAGTAAGAGTAGAGTCTTATGCCCGTTTTCACCAGCAATCCCTAATTTTTAAGTGACCCCTATGGTAACACATTTCACGAATTTTGTTTACATAGGGGTCACTAAAAATTAGGGATTGATGGTGAAAACGGGCATTAATGCCTTAACTTTAAGATGTTTATGTCTAAGATATAGGCTAAGAAAATAAACCAGATCTTGCAGTCCAAGCTGAACCAAAACTATTACAATTTCGTCTAACTTCACAAATGGACTGTGAGTTTCAGCTTAACTGTAATTACTAGATTCTGTCGAGACCGTCACTTGGGCAACTTCAAAAAGTATAATTGGATAAGTTGCGTTTCCTATGAAAATGGAGTCCATATTCAGCAGTGTTTCCATTTCATCTGGCATGGACTGGTGACTTGTTATATGATATTAAAATGGAATATTGATATAGATCTACCAAGGTTTTGCAGCCAAAAAAAACTCAAGTTCTGTAGTTACCTATGTATCATTTAATTGTGGTTAGATATCGTGATCTAGTAGTGAAGTTTATTTATTTATTTTCAGCCAATAGCTGTCCATAATGCTGGAGTTAAGCCTCCACAAAGAGTACCAATCAGTATATCTCTAACAATCTTAAAATCGTCGGTCCATCGAGAACAGAGGACAACCTGTATACCGATACGAATACTACGTTTGTCAAGATATACGTGAAGATAAAGTGCCCTTAATAAATGTTAAATATTTTCCTTCAATAGAATATCAATAAATAAATAACTTGACTCGTCGACCCAAACCCTCGTCAACCGTTAAACTTACCAAAACCTATCACTTAATATGAAAAATATATTTCACCAATCATCTCACTACTTTGGACGGGGAAGTTTCCAACTTACTCTAATATATCCGAGTAGTTTGAAACTTGTTTAAGTTAATTGGTGTGGATAGTTTTTCCTGAAGCCTTAATATTATGGAAATTCGGGTAAATAATGGTTGTTTTCTTTACCAACTTCAAAATAAGGTCATGGTTATAACATTCATATTAATACAAACATCCTCATGTTGCTAGCATACGTAAAACGTTCTCCTTAGAGATATTAATTAGTGGCATTAAGTTGGCATTAAAGTACGGTTGACGGCATTAAATACTGTAGGACCTAATTTAGTAGCAAGGAGTGTGATTTTGCAACGAAATTGGTTTGGTGTGTTGTTATACAAGGTTAATTTTCCAAATTTTAGCCGGACTGAAAACTGAGTCCCTTTGAATCTAAAACGTTTTATTAACGATATCAATAATAGCCAATGAGCTGCTGTCATAGTGACATTGACGTCCTGTCAATGTCACTATGACAGCAGCTCATTTGCTCTGTGTTAGTGACATTGACGTCCTGTCAATGTCACACTAGAAACGTCAGATAGAGGGACGCGCGGGATCGACTCTCCGCGCTCTTGTGCTAAGGGATAAATTGTATTTAAAAATGAGGAAATATAATGTGAAAATTAAGTACTGGATACTTTACTTTTTGTTTTATTTATGAGAATAGATCTACCGGCTTCTAACAGTAGGTATCACTTCTAAATTTTCGCTTTAAAATGTACCATTTTGAGGATGTAAAATACATCCTTAAATCGCAGAGCAATTGCTTAATGTAGTGTACTGAAGACGCCATAATCGAAGGCGGCGGAGTATGAGCTAAATAGATACTTATATCACATTTATCGGAGTTAAATGTACGCCTAATGATATATGAGAGCAGTTTGAGGTACTCCGTAACTTTACGAAGTTGCGTCAAGCGCCACCTGTGTTTGGCTTTTGTCTAGTTTACATACATTGTCTGCTGCTGAGCAACAATGTTCTATGTGAAGTATGTCTACGAAAAAATTACCAGGGTCTTCATTTTAAAATCCTCTGTTCAAGTCACCCGTGTTCACAAACATCACTATGAGGTCTCACAGTGCGCGTGCACGCACAGGATGACAAACGAACTAATCACAGAGCTCTATTCTGTGCGTTCGATTTGCTGCTTCACTTAAGCAAGCATCGTTTGTGAATACTAGCTAGCGACTGCGTAAAAAATACATCAAATGTATGTCAGATTGTTATAGCGCTCCTAGTGGCTACTTTTAAGAACTAAAATCTTCATCTCGTGGCAGATACACTGATGCTGCCTTGCCAGCCATGATTTAGGGGATATTTAACTATGATTTGAGCTTTTTGGGGTCATCGGTTCATCGAGCAGATGAGCGTTCCAAGATACGTCGTTTTTGCTGAGACGTGGTCTCCATTTGAGAACCCTGTCGGGATAACCTTTCATGAGTTCTATGACAAACTATCATGATTCAAATTAAAACATAGACCCTGTCACAGGTCAGAGTCTATATTTTAGTTTGAATTGTACTGACAATTGACTATTTTGAAATTCAACAATTTAAATATTATTTATTATTCTTGTAGGTAAAGTATCGTTCCGATATGCCTAAGGAACGTTTGAGATATCTTTACGAGTAGGTATGTAGGATAGATTCAATTTGCTCTGTGTTAGATAAAAACAGGGAAGTCATATATACCGTCTGTCCTTGGAGTTAGTTATCAAATAGTAGATATCTTGTAAAAGCAAACATAAAAATTTTCGATAGTCTGTTGTTTACACAGATAGAGTAAAAACTGCTAAGTTTAGGATAAGGTTATGTGTGATAATAAAACAAATAATATAGTCTCTCTCTACCTCTATTCACCTTAGGGATATTCTCCTACTATCATGATTTACCATAATATTATTTCCTCTTCGGTAAAATAAAAAACATCATCTCTGATTATTATGGGTTTTTTAATGCTAAATATAGATAAATAAGGTTATGGTTAGAAGATAAGGTCAGCTACCTGCATAAAGTGAACATGAATACACTCTTTAACTGCTTTTCAATGCCACCCAACCATTGTTAATGATAAATCGTAGTCTTATTTCTGCATCGCTCGATAATATACAATATTTCGAGGATGTTTGTTTTTGTAATTTGTTATGTTTGTCAAAATTATTAAGAGCCATTATTTAAAACAATATTCAAAGTAAAATACATTATTGTTGATTAAACCATATTTAAGGACGGAATATTTATGCCACAAAACATAATTATGATAGAGAGCGATCATCGCCGATGATACAAGGTTGAACTCCGAATCAAAAGTAAGTCAAAATTGATTCACCTTTACAAATTAATCCATCATAGAGCAAGAAATATTTTTTTATTGATTTTAATGGTTCGAACTTCGAAGTCGTAAGTCAACACTTACTAAACGTTTCTACAGCTTTCTGTCAGGCTGATTATCGAGCGGTACCAGAATCGAAACGCTTATAATGTAATCTGTGAACTGGTCCTACCAGTTGTTAAACTCTGTCAGTGTATGTTAGGCCGTAGCTTTATAAACATAGAGCATAGGCAGAGGGGAATTTTGTTGACAAAAGTGCATTTTAGAGTTTGTTTCTGAGACTTCTATGGTGTTTTCTCTATGTGTTAATTATAGTGAATAAAAAAATTACTAAGTATATGCTCTGAGAGGAGAAGAATAGTGGTTTTTCTAGTTTATATGCTCTTAGTGGTGTATTAACAATAATTTTGGTGAGTGATCCTACTAATATTATAAATGCGAAAGTTTGGATGTCATGATGTCTGGATGTTTGGATGTCTGGATGTTTGTTACTCTTTCACGCAAAAACTACTGAACGGATTTTGTTGAAACTTTACAGTATTACTGTTTATAACCCAGATTAACATAAAGGCTATAATTTATGACGATCTGTGACATACTAAATTTTACGCGGGTGAAACCGCGGGCAAAAGCTAGTCATAAATATTTGTTTAAAGGTACAATATGTATTAATATAATATTTATATTAGTAGGTGTAGACGATTCTACATATTATTTATCTATGTATACTGCTTTGATCACCTAATAATCGTGAAGATAGTATTTATTAAAGTTAGATAAGAAAATGATTACAAACAAAAATTGTTCAATAAAATGTGAGATAAGGATTAAACTTTAATATTACGCAATTTTAATGTTATGGCATGATAAGATAGCCCTTATCAGTAAGAGATACTGCCGAAATGTCTTATCTACAAAAATATTGTTAAGTGTACTTTGCCCAGTCCTAATGTGAGTGTAGCTACGTAGTGTGTTCGAAACAGTTACAAAAACAGTGTTTTTTTACTACTTAGGCGGCAAAAAAAATTTTTTATTAACATCTTCATTTTATTCATCTTCTTCCTCGGCCCCTCATTGATGAGGATCGCGACCACATTATAGTGTTCCTCCACAGACTGCGGTCATAAGCTGTGTGTGTAAGAATTAACATCTAGTTAGTATTATTTGGTTGATTCAAGCTCGTATTCACAAACAATACTTGCTTAAGTGAAGCAGCAAATCTAACGCACAGCGTTGAATAGCGCTCTGTGATTGGTTCATGTGTCATCCTGTGCGTCCACGCGCACTGTGAGACCTCATAGTAATGTTTGTGAATACGGACGTTAATAAAGGACAATGACCAAAAGTGGTCCAAATGTCCACCACTAATGAGACCTATATTGGCTTATAGTCCATTAAATAGAGATTAACTTTCAGTATGGGACGAAAAAAAAATAAGCTGTCAGTAAAAAGTTATGACCGTATGAAAAATTGTAGTAGTTTACGCGCTAATCTCAGGAACTACTGGTCCGATTTGAAAAAATATTTTTGTTATGGATAGCCCATTTATCAAGGATGGTTTTAGGTTATATTACATCACCCTACAACCAATAGGGGCGGAGCAGCGACCACCCTACCATAATTCCAATATTGTTGTCTTTCTTCTGAGCTTATTTTTTTTTTCTTTTAGCGAGAATCTAACACGGCACACTAAGCGACATAACATAACATGCATAGATTTATCCAAAATGTGCGATGGATAGAATGATATCAAGAACATTTTTCAGATGAAAAGGTAAAAAACATGACTTTTCATTCAGTCATAACTTTCTACCGACAGCATATTTTTGATTGCGGTTTGGTTATAATGAATCAGTATTTAGTAGACTATTTTACTACATAGGTCTTGTTAGTGGTGGACATTTGGACCACACTCCATACATTTTTGGTCATTGTCCTTTCCTTGAACAATTTTAAGTAATAAGGGTTACTGCGTAGAAACGAAATTTTTAAAAATAGTTGCTGTGCTTGCCAAAGTTCGCGGGTTCAATTAATACTTTAAGCAATATTTTTCAAGTTTTATAAATTGAGAATTATGATGGATCTCTTCAAAAGTAAAAAAAATATTTTTAGCTATTTATAAAAAAGTTATATTATTTGCTTGTTAATCTTTCATTATCATTTAGCCACAAGAAAGAAGGAAAACATTCGTAGATAACAGATAACTCATTAGTGTCTATATCATACCAGTAACCACTAGATAACCATAAGTTAACGGCTGTTAACAATGGACAACGAATGTCAACATATC
Organism: Ostrinia nubilalis; assembly: GCF_963855985.1. Lineage (NCBI taxonomy): Eukaryota > Metazoa > Arthropoda > Insecta > Lepidoptera > Crambidae > Ostrinia > Ostrinia nubilalis. Next base: position 3,559,079 of record NC_087101.1, read on the forward strand.
ATTTCGTAGTTGTCTCATTCGAGTAGTCCACGAATGTCAACAAATTATTTCGTACTTATCTCAATTCAATTCGAGTATTAATCATCTTACATAATACTCGTAATAATGGCTACAAAAACTGATTCGTGATTGTTGACCCTGACCAACTACCAATTGCCTCAAAAATATACAGGGTGACTGGAACTGAACCCGCCATAGCTAATACGCGTATAGAGGAGGTCATTTGCTAATTATTGAACCTTACTTTCTATGTCTAAAGTTTCATAGTTTAGGAGATATGTAAATTTTTATACTTTTTCCGAAATTTGACCTAAAAACGGCTTAATTTTTTTTTCTCGCATGATTTTAACCGATTTTTTTATTTGATAATAATATCGAATAAACCTTTAGTCAAATAAAATAAATTTCAGATCCAGATAATGATTGAATAACTAATTCCGAGCCGCCAAAGTTTAACAAAAGTACAAACCATGATAAAAAATTCAAGTTCGAATTCGATTTAAAAAAAACCAATGGTGATAATGGATTGCCAATGATTTTAAAAATATTTTTACCTTCTCTTCTTTCCAATGATATATCACACGTAGTAATTAGATATTGAAATTTATTAAAAATTCAAAGTTTATGAAAGAAAATGGAGTAATAATACAAAAATTATTCAGACAAAGTTTCTTCAAACATCTCATATTTTCTGCTATACTCCTTTTCATAACTATTTTTGTGTGTTTTTTGAAAAATTAATTTAAAATAATAATCACATTATGAAGAAAAGAGTTTACAAAAATTCAAAATCGACTTTGTACGGATAATTTTTGTATTATTACTCCATTTTCTTCCATAAACTTTGAATTTTTGACAAATTTCAATATCTAATTACAACGTGTGATATATCATTGGAAAGAAGAGAAGCTAGACATATTTTTAAGATTATTGGCAATCCATTATCACCATTTTTTTATTTTTTTTTATTTAAAGTAGAACTTTTTATCGTGGTTTGTACTTTTATTAGACTTTGGCGGCTCGTAACTAGTTATTCAATCATTATCTGGATCCGAAATTTATTTTATTTGAATAAAGACATATTCGATATTAATATCTAATAAAAAAAAACTGTTGAAATCACGCAAGAAAAAATTTTAAGCAGTTTTTAGGTCAAATTTCGGAAAAATCTGAAAAAGTTTAAAAATTGACATATCTCCAAAACTATAAAACTTTAGACATAGAAAGTAAGGTTCAATAATTAGCAAATGACCTCCTCTATACGCGTATTAGCTATGGCGGGTTCAGTTCCAGTCACCCTGTATAAATTATGAACTAATCTTTCGTATGTTCCAACAGATTATTATCTGTGTACCAGTAAGTAGATGTCAGTAGATAGAACAAGCAAAATAAAAATAAAACACATAACTACTGTCACTGTTCTTGAAAAGGAGTATAAATTTTAAAACACAATATTGTGGCGAATCACGTTCATTAAATAAGTTAGTTTTAAAAGTAAATAATTAAAAGCCTGTGTTATGTTGTGTGTTAAGTATTATGATAAAATATGATTTTTACCAGTCTATCTAATACGACAATTTGGTCTCTATTACCAATCTATTTAAGCCTTAATTAATTATTGAATTGTGTAAGCACAATAAAATCCTAGTTAAAATAAGCTCAAAACAAAATTCTGTTCCACTTTCCGCCGGGATATTTCACAAATGTTTTCGTTTCAGCTGAAAATGGCGGCTCCAAAAGTGATAAGTAGAAACTTCAGAAACCTTCTAGCGTGTAAGAGTTATTCAGCGAACGTTACAGTGAAACACAGCGTTTGGACGCAAGAAAATATCGTCAGATCTCCGTTCAAAGATGTTGAAATACCGAGACGGAGTTTGCCAGAACATATTTGGGAGAATTTGGAGAGATGGCCCGATAAAACTGCGATGGTAAGTATGTACTTTTAGTGTTTTATGCACAAGCCGTGGCTTTAATAAAATCATTAACCATACATACGATTCGATTTCGATATTTCGTTGAATTCGTAGAAGTGTATTGCATTCTTTATAAATCCATCTTCTATTCAATTGACTTTGACTAAAATGCTATTCGTATTGGTTATGAATGCATGCGTAGGTACATCTAAATAATATAACTCAAAGATGACTGACTGACTAACTGAAATAGTGATCTATCAACGCACAGCCCAAACCACTGGACGGATCGGGCTGAAAGGCGTGGTAGGTAAATTTTATGACGTAGGCATCCGCTAAGAATGGATTTTACGAAACTCTACCCCTAAAGGGGTAAAACGGGATCCACGCATACAAAGTCACGGGTGGCCGCTAGTAATACATAAAGTACAATAGATTCCAAAACTTTATTTATTCTAGGTATGTGGCATAACAAACCGGTCAATAACCTACCACCAACTCTACAAATATTCGAGGAACTTCGCAGCGCACCTGCGGACCAACTTCCACTTGACCGATGGTGATGTGGTCTGCATCATGATGGCCAATGCCCCAGAGTACGCTCCAGCTGTCATTGGGGCTTTGGAAGCTGGTGCCGAAGTTACTACTATTAATCCTATTTATACTGCTCGTAAGTATTTAAATCCACTTAGGTATTTAGATGCTTTCTTGGTTTAGTGGTCCACCCACAAGGCGGACCGACGAAATCATAAAGATAGCAGGAAAGCGTTGGACGCAGGCCGCTACCAACCGGGCAGCATGGAAAGCATTGGGGGAGGCCTATGTTCAGCAGTGGACGTCCTATGGCTAAGATTATGATGATGATGATTGGTTTAGTATAGTTTTACACTTGGTCTTTCATGGGTTCGTTTCTAGTAGAGACTCTTTGTCAGTTTGGTTAAGTAGATACTGCTGCTTGATTCAATCTCATAAAAAGAAAAATGATTCAATATTTTTAGGGTTATGTTAAGCCAGTCCAATTTAGATACAAAGTTGAGTGTCAACCACCACCAATGCCACTTTTTAGAACTTGATGCGAATATAATGCTGAAAAGGACATTGTCAGAAACCGCCTAAAAAACCGCCAAAAAACATTAACCCATCATAATTATTTTCTATTTTTTTTAATACATTAAGCACCCTTTCGTTCTAATGGACACTTAAGCATTGAAAAATTAAATAAATAAGTCTTTTAACGTTTATTCTATAATACTATTACAACTTCCGGACGTTTTGGTGCGTGGCATGGTCTAAAACCTATCAAGTTCCATAATTTTTGCCGATAAAATCTGTACGAGGCATTACCGTACTTTATTGCTGGGAGTCCATGTATAGTGATGTTCCTGCGGCCATCATAGACAATAAAATATCGATTTTGAAAATAAAATAAATCGATTAAACTGCTTTGAAGACTAGATTTGCGTTAAAAGCTAAAAAGATATTGACACTATTACAAGAAGCTATCTAAAGTGTCCAACTGGTCGAAGGTCGTAAATAAAATAAAAATAATTAGGACCATAAACTGATATTCATGGTATCATAACTGTAAAGGTGTCAGAATCCGATGTTGAATCCAATGCCAGTTGAAGTGTGAGAAACATATATCAACCTAGTATAGTTGCCAGTCTCTCATAATCTATGCCAATGAGGGTTTTCGCGATTGAAAAATCCGCCAGATGGCAATACGTAGACGTGAGGTCCAAATGCTGCATGATTGGTTATTTTTGACATGACATTGACAGATATCCACCAATCATGCAGCATTTGGACCTCGCGTCTACGTATTGCCATCTCGCGGATTTTTCAATCGCGAAAACCCTCATTCATAGCACATTAATAATAGACCAATGAACTTTTATAGATTGTGAAAGAGAAGATAAAGATTTTATTATTTTATTAAAATCTTGCCACGAAGTAGTTTTTCAGTAGAAACCAGGATTGGATAATCGCTACAGGCAAGTATCAGAACATTTTATAAATATTTTTAATCGATTATATCCTTGTGAATCGTTTTAATAAATTGTCATTTTACTTTTTCAATTAAAACTTTTTCAATCCCTAGTCTTGTCAAACTGTCATAATGTCAACAAATTATAAATGTCACGTCAGTTGACTCAATTTCAGTCTTCTGTGCGTTTATTGTATTTTTATTTCAATGAAATAGTGCTAAAGGGTTAGTACTAAAAGTGAAAGCCTTTTTTCAGAAAGAAAACCAATGTGGTGCCCTTATTATTCATACTGTTTGAAAGTTACAAGTCAGTGATACAGAGTTGCCGACATTATAACTCCGTAGTGATACCATACCAAGGAAGAAGTTTTCCTAAACACACACACTTGTGTTATTTTTATATGTGATCAAATATAAAGGATTAATTCTACTGCTCAAATGGAATAACTTATCCTAAGAGACCGAATATAAAAAAAAAAACCTCTCCATACAAATTATCACCATCACGAGGATGTGAATTTTTTTGAGAATTTGATATTGGTCCTGTAAGAAAAGTAGTTGTATTTCAGTAGTAGAATCAACCCTTCTTGTTTCATCAGCAAGAGTAACTATAAAAACGCCCTGTAGGTAGGTATTATTGAGCTGAAGAGTTTGTTTAGTGTCAAAGACTGTCACACAGTGTAACTTAAATTGGCATATTATGATAATGAACATAAAAACTTAAATAAATATTTATGTTAATATTTTTTGTATTTATTTATTTTCCCAAAGCTTCACAGTGACAGCTGAAACAGCAATACTGTTGTAAAACTAAACTTGGAACAAACTGTTACAAATATTTTACAAATTAAAATAAAACCGCATGTTTCTTTACTTTCTCGTATAGGTAATAAATGTAATTAATGGCTAGATTATTAATGTTACTTTGTTACCCTCAATAGTGAGGAGATCTTATAAAATGGTAACCCTGATTTTCATTGTCATTCAAGTGCTCTTTCTTCGCATAGGCTTCTGTGATTTGTCCAAGGGCCACACACACACATTGCGATAACATTATGCGACATTGATTTGACAGCAGCGGAGTGAAGTCTTGCGACTATGCAAAATTATACCCTGTAATCGTAGCGCATATAGACATAGACGGGGCGGGGCACATAGCTCGTAGAGCTGATGGCCGCTGGGGCAGGAAAGTTCTTGAGTGGCGACCACGAGCCGAAAGACGTAGCGTGGGCAGGCCTCCCACTAGGTGGACCGACGATCTGGTGAAGGTCGCGGGAGGTGCCTGTATGCGAGCGGTGCAGGATCGGTCTTCGTGGAAAACCTTGGGGGAGGGCTTTGTCCAGCAGTGGACGTCTTTTCGGCTGAAACGAACGAACGAACGATACGTATTACCACTATTTACCAGACATTACTATTTATTGCATACTCGCCGGATTACACGTAGGAGCACGCGCGTTACAGCTTCGGCCTTGCATTATTATAAGATCTTGTTCCGCCCTTTTACGAACTTCCTCCGTGAGGATATCCCCGCCGAATTCTATGATGAACCTATCAAAAGTCATATTCTGCAATGTCAACCCACCACAAGGTGGACCGACGACCTGATAAAGGTAGCGGGAAGGCGCTGGATGCAGGTCGCTACCAACCGTTCGATGTGGAAGTCATTGGGGGAGGCCTATGTTCAGTAGTGGACGTCCTGTGGCTGAAATGATGATGATGATGATGAAATGAATGAAAATGACAAATCTTCGAACGTGTATAATACCGTGCCAAAGTAATCATATAATTTTGGCACCTTAATAACTATTGCCGTTTTTGTTGTAAAGATTATGCAGCGCTACTTGCGGATATTATTGGAAAGAAAACTATGTGGGCTCTAGATCTGAAGCCGCTTTAGCGAACACGAAGTGCTCATACAATGCGGCGTATTTTCTTCCAGTCTTTAGTCAGGACTTTAGTCGAATTAAAACCCCGGTTGAACGTGATATAGTCGCACTAGAATACGATGCTTTTTTGCAAGACTTCGTTCCAGTGTCGACCGAATGTTATCACGATGTATGTGGCCCAGGGGTTACCGTAGCCGCTAAGGTTTGAAACTTCTTGCTTAAAATATTGTAGTCTTTGGCATAGACTACGACGGTAGTCATGGAGATAGGAGTTTGTTATCTCGTGTCAGATGTAAATGGTGAAAAGAAAACTCATGATTCGTGTTATTTTTATGCAATATGTAGGTATTTTATAAGTGGAACCCCGAGTGATCTCCAAAACCCATTCTATTATTATATACGATTCGGCTTCGATATCTATAATACAATAGGAGTTTATTTCATGTGTCAGATGACAAGGGTGGAAACAACCTACGATTCATGTTGTTTATTTACGTGCAATATGTGGGCATATTATAAAAGTGGAATGCCGAGTTGTATTTCTAAAACTTGTTCTATTATTTTATACTATTTGGCTGCGACTCGGCGTGACGACAATACAAAACATTTTTCGCGAATCGGTGTTCATACATTCACTTAATACATTAGACGCCATGTTGTCATAAACGACATATTATAAAATCGCTGTGATTTAATATTCTTAATCATTAATTTTATGGCAAGTGTCCATCAGGAATCATTGTTCTTACACACAGAATCGTATTATTTCGCTTTCGGGTAGTAGGTAATATGTCAAAATTGTTGGTTCTTAGGCAAACAATGTATGGAGAACGAACATTGTCCTTTTACTTTTACTACACATACATACTTATACCTAGTATAAACTATTACTTATCTGTGCTTATACAATTCATAACTTTTTACAGATGAAGTCCACAGACAGCTGCTCCTATCGAATCCTAAAATCCTGATCGGTGTACCAGAATCAGTTCCAATATTGAAAGAAGCCTTGAAACTAGCCAAAAAAACAATTCCAATAATTACATGCAACGCCAAAAACAACCTTCCATTTGACACAATATCTTTCGAAGAATTGATCAACGATGACAGTGTAAATAAAGAGGTTCTTAAGCAAGTGAGAAAAAATTTTGAAGATGTAATACTGTTGCCATATTCCAGTGGCACTACAGGTTTGCCTAAAGGCGTAGAACTTACCACTAAGAATATTGTTTCTAACTGTATTCAGCAAGATATGAAGGAAATTAGGCATTACGATGATACAACGAGTAAGTATAAAGAAGAAAAGTTTTATTTTAAACTTCGTTGCTCCCGTCAAGCTTTTGGCTAAATAGAAACTATATTAAGCGGTGCTTATAGGCTCACGTTGATATTATTTATTTTAGCATAATATTTTGTGCTTAAATTTTTTTAACTGATTTTTTCATTCAATTAGAATAATTATGTTGAAATGTTATAAGCGTGGGTATTTCATACAGTTTTAATTATTTCAGGTTCACACCAAGAATCAGTCGTAGCAGTTCTACCATTCTACCATATTTACGGCTTAGTCATTATAATGCTGCACAAACTATCAGTGGGTGGGAAAGTTGTGACACTTCCAAAATTTGAACCTACAAGTTTTTTAAAAACGTTTGATGACCATAGAACGAGTTTATTGTACACTGCCCCTCCTTTAGGTAAGTAAATAATTTTATAACATCTCTTGAATTCTCTAATCCAACTAATCACCTTCGGCCTGATCATTATTTGCCATCAGCTGAGATACAGGCCAAGAGCTTCCTCGTTGTGGTTATTTTTTTTTTTCTAAATACATTCTGTTGGTTACAGTTTTATTCCTAGCATCTTTTCCGGGAGTCACTTCTAAACATCTGGAATCAGTAAATAGAATCGTATGTGGAGCTGCTCCGTTGCCAAAATCTGATATAGATAAAGTATTGGAAAAAGTAAAGGTACACAACCTTTTTTTCTATTCTCTATTAATACGAAGACACCTGACTTGTTATAACAAGTATTATAAACGATAACTTTTGTTTTCAGCACGACTTGAAGTTCCTCCAAGTTTATGGCTTGACAGAAACCTCTCCATTAGTTACCACATTCACACAAGACTATCAAAAATATACAACAGCTGGATTTCCTATTTCCAATACCGAATTGAAAATAATTGGTGGAAAATCTGAAAATTTGGGACCAAACCAGGTACGAATTTTTGGAGTCGTTTATTTGGAGTTGCCATTAAAATTTTATTTGAATTACTGTAATAAATATCGTTATAATTTTAGGTCGGCGAATTACTCATAAGGGGACCACAAATAATGAAAGGATACAGAAATAATGTTGAAGCAACCAATAACTGCATTACTGAAGATGGCTGGTTCAAATCTGGTGATTTAGCTTCAATTGATGAAGACGGATCTCTTACCATAGCTGATAGACTGAAAGAACTCATTAAGGTAAGCAGCCCAAAATTAAACATAACTCTACCTTACGAATGATAAATTATTGATAAAGTGTGATAATAAGCAGTTTAATTTATTTGATTTTCAGGTAAAAGGTTACCAAGTCCCTCCAGCAGAACTAGAGAGTGTCATCAAAGAACATCCAGCTGTTCTTGATGCTGGAGTCGTAGGTATTCCAGATCCCAAGACAGGAGAGCGCCCTAAAGCATTTGTTGTTCTAAAAGAAGGACTGAAGGCAGTTCCTAAAGATATAGAAACGTTTGTGTCAGAAAGAGTTGCAGAATTCAAAAGACTGAAAGATGTTACTTTCGTAGACAGTTTGCCAAAAAATCCCTCGGGGAAATTGTTAAGGAGAATTTTAAAAGAAAAACACTGTTGATAACGAAATAAAAAACCGAAGACGTTATTATAATAAGTAAAAAAACTTTATAAAAACCGGCCAAGTGCGAGTCGGGCTCGCACACCGAGGGTTCCGCCGTACAAACGTAGCGGTTTACAATTTATGACGTATTAAATCAAATTACTTATTTGATTCCGTTGCGAGTAGTGGCGAATTTCAAAATATGCGGTATGATTATTTTTTATTTATTTATTTTTCCTATATTTGCATTATAGGTAGGTACCTACCTCAGCGTTTTGAATTTTTGCGTTGATTTAGAATTTCTCACAGTTTAGAGGCAATTAGATTTAAGAAGTGTTTGATATGAATTTCAACTTTAATATCTCTACGCGTTCATGTGAAAAAGGGTAGGTAGTAAGTTTATAATTATTAAAAAAATATTTTGTCATGTAATATAATAATATATAATATAAGCAAAAATAATATTTTAAATTTTATATAACTTCAAATTTATCATTTTCGCAATTTTTCCTTTATCTGTACTATATAACGTTGCTTCGTGCCGAATTTCAAGATTCTGAGTTCACAGGAAGTACCTTGTAGGTTTTGATTCCCTAGCGTGTGACGGAAATTCGTCTAAGGTGTCGGTATAAACTGCTGTATCTTTTGATCGCGTTAACTTAGAAGTTTGATTTTTTTACTTCTTAAAGGGACAATAGATCTAGGTATTTGGTGTAAATTTCAATTTGATACCTTTATTCGTTCGTGAGAAATAAGGTAGTAAGTTTCATTTTATTAAAATATTTTTATTATATTATATAACTAAAAAAATGAAATTTTCGCAATTTTCCCTATATTTGCATTATATGACAATGCTTTATGCCAAATTTCAAGATTCTGAGTTTACGGGAAGTATCCTGTAGGTTTTGATTCCTTTGCGAGTGTCGAAAATTTGTTGAAAATATCGACATAATCGGCTGTATCTTTTGATTGGCTTGGCTTAGAAGTTTGATATTTTCACAGCTTAAAGGGACAATAGACCTGAGTATTTCATGTGAATTTCAGCTTGATACGTTCACGCGTTCTTGAGATAAAGGGTCTTGACAGACGGACGGACGGACAACAAAGTGATCCTATAAGGGTTCCGTTTTTTCCTTATGAGGTACGGAACCCTAAAAAGGACTCTAGATAACTTCGTATCCCTTATTATAAGTTAGAATAATTTGATAATTTAACTTGTGATAAATCAAGTTTGGTAAATCATGATCAAAAAATATTATAATATTCTTTATGTCTATTATACATTTTTGTCTTCCAATGAATATTTTTTTTTATTTTCGTGTTCTCACGATTTCTTATTTTTTGTGTAAAGCTTATCTGTATGCAACCGCAGTTTCCGAGTGAATCGGCACGATGACGCGAAATGAGTTAAATACTCCGAAGTATAAAATAAAAGTAATATTAATGAATTCGACGAATTCATATGATATCCCTATTTATCTGTGATCCTGTGCAATATTTATCGTTGCATTTGTTTTTGAAAGGGTAAAATTAATACTGTAATGTAGATTTAAAAATGTATGGCAAAATTATTTTTTGTACGGAATTAGTTATGTATTTATTTAATACATAGATCATTCTTTTTATCTTTTCAAAACGAAAATATTAAAAATAAGCATTTTTAAAGCATGTCACATGCAAATAGAAAACCTTGGGTACATGTCTTTGTAAAGATGAAAACATTAGGCATATTTTTATTTTTGGTGTTAATCTGTAAAACGATTACATTATTACAAGGACAAAATTGGGTATTGTATATCTACCTCACAAAAACAATTACAAACATAATTTCGAGTGCGACAATAAAACTATTACCTATACATATACATTATCACAAAAAGTCAGAGTAAGATAGAAGGAGAACAGTATAATTATTTATTTTACATGGGATGATATTAAAAAATATATTTGGTAATTTTAGAGGTAATTTTATTCTCCACCAATACTTTTAAGGTCTTCTTTGTTTTAAATGTTCAAAAACTATCAAGAACTTAGAACTGTTTGGTCACGTTTGCTTTTAACGCCCAAAGTTTCGCAGCATCCCAAACTTTAAAAGCTGTTACATTATAAAAAAGTAGTTGGACATTTTTACTGTGCAGGTGTATTCATGCTTGAAAGAAGAATGTGGTGGAGCATCAAATGAGGCAGAAAACTTTTTATTTAATGCTAATTGCTAATTTACAAGTGTATTAAGGCTGTATTCACAAACGATGCTTGCATAAGTGAAGCAGCAAATCGAACGCACAGCGTTGAATAGAACTCTGTGATTGGTTCGTGTGTCACCCTGTGCGTCCACGCGCACTGTGAGACCTCATAGTAATGTTTGTGAATACGGGCGTTAGATCCTCACTTTCTTATCGCAGCTTACGAAAAATTTAAAATAGAGACAATTTTTTTTGGAATGAAAATCTCTTACCTTACCGACAGAATGAAATAAATAATGAGGCATTATTGAGCCAACAATATTTTAAGATAAGTACCTACTTTACTTAAGTACATTAATTTAAAACATTTAATACAACATAAAGTCTAAAAACACCATTAAAAACTAATAACTTTATTTAACACAGGTAAAACAAACAATTGAAAATATCCCACAACAATAAACCAAATGGAAACAAAAGCAAAATGAATTCGTTGTCGTGTAACACAAATTAACTTTCACGCTTAACCAGATTCGAGTGTGGCCGTAAATTAATTAAAGTCTTAAGCACACAGGAACCACCGAACACGAGGATGTCAACGGAGATATACGAGTAAAGGACGCAGCACATTTATCAACCCGGAAAGGGATCGTAACCGTGTCAACTCGAGGCGGTCAGTATTCTTTTTATGAAACTTTATACTGCAACGCACACGTTTTCGCACCGTAAGCGTTCCTGCACACGACGCCGCCACCGCGCCGCCGCCACGCCGTCGCCGCGTCTCTACATTGTTCATACGCGCCGAGTAAAGCCCGCCGCCGCGCCGTCAAAGCATAATTTGGCCTGCGGCGGCGGCGCGGCACGGGCTTCACGCGGCGCGTTTAAACAGTGCAAAGGCGCGGCGGCGCGGGCGCGGCGGCGGCGTCGTGCGCCGGAGCGCTAAGGTAACGCGTTGCCTCGCATTTGACAGCGCGCGAAGGCGATTACAGCTCACGAAAGGCGATACGGTGTTGATACCCTTCCGATGTGATAAGTCTGCTATGAACCTTATGCGTACGGCGAGATTGCTTCAGCAGGAACCATTTAAGTCGCTGTTTTCGACCTTCCGCGCTAAAAGTTACAGTATTCAAATTCACACCGATGTGTAACGTGACAAATAATCTTTATGATGTTCTGCAAGTCTTACTTCGCAGTATTTTTGGTCGTGTGGTTTGATTAGAGCAGGGGGCGTAGTGTGAGTTTACGTCAAACGCATTTAATGTCGACTGTGTAAAAAAGTGGCATTAAATGTATGACGGATTGTACAGCGCCCCTAGCAGAAATTTTCAAGAACTAAAATCTTCATATATTTTTAACGCACTCGCTAGTGACGAAGTTTGGTTGTAAGCTCACGCTAAGCCAGCTCAGAATCTAACCAGTCTCCAATTCCCGTGGATGAGCTGAGAAACAGCTGCTAAGGAACAAACTAGTAAATTTCAGGCCTTCTCAACACATCTGGGCCAGTATGAGGGGTGTAGGCTTTAGCCTACAGGACCTTCTCTAATTTACCAGACGCAAATTGAATATTTGTACTGCATCTGGTAAATTAGAGAGGTTCCTGCTCCTGCAGTAGAGATCTATCTGATGATGATGGTAAGAGAACCTAGTTTCATATTGTTATTTATTATTCCTTCATTGTAGACGTTGTAAGCGCAGTCACACTATTGCTACAACCTATCGCTACAACCTGCTTGTAAAAGCAACAAAATTATCTTTAGGGCCTTATTAATAAAAGTTACACCCTAGTTACTGTTGAACTCGGGCATAAGTTGTCATTTAGTATGGAAATGTAATTTTAATCCAGTGTTCATCCTAGGTGTAACTTTTTACCCGACTGCGCCAGATAGAAGGAGGGTTATGTTTATTATTAACTAGCTTCCGCCCGCGGCTTCGCCCGCGTGGATTTTTGTCTGTCACAGAAAAACTTTATCGCGCCCGTCCTTGTTTTAAAAACTGGGATAAAACTATCCTATTTCCTTTCCCGAGACTCAAAGTATCGCTATGCCAAATTTCATCAAAATCGGTTCAGTGGTTTAGGCGTGAAAGCGAGACAAACAGACAGACTGACAGGCAGACCAACAGACAGACAGAGTTACTTTCGCATTTATAATATTAGTATAGATAAGGGGGTTAATGTAATTAAAATAAATAAATAAATAAATACCTACTCGTATGAAGATATTCGAGATGCCTTCTTAGAACTCCATTCAAAGTCTGAACACACTTCAAGATTACGTTACAGTGTGAATGGCCCCAAACAGATCTCCCTACCAACCATTCTAGGTTAACCCGTCGCCATTTCTGAAAGTATAATGGGAATCTCGGATTAAACTAAAGTTTTAATTAGTTGCAATAGTGAATTGGAAAAGTACGGAGGTTTTCGGAAAATGGCTCCATATTTGAATTTCAAATTGCTCTTTTAATGCGCAATTTATCTTTATTAAACGTAGGTTTCAGTCATTGGACTTCTAACTTTTTTCGCTTTTAACACTGAACTTTTACTTTTAAATCTATTCTTTAAAGCTTAGTATAGTGTGCTTACCATACGTTTACGTCACGTGTTCTCGCTAGCGACTGCGTAAAAAATAACATTAAAATATGTATGACAGATTGTACAGCGCCCCTAGCGGCTACTTTCAAGAACTAAAATCTTCATAGATTTTTTGACGTACTCGCTAGCGAGCACACCTAACGTAAACTCATGGTAAGCACGCAGGTTATTATTTTTAAAATAGCAAATACTAATCTAAATTACGAATTGTAAATGGACGTTGCTCCCAACTTAGCAAACTTTTTTATAAATAATCACAAAAACTCTTACAATTTTAATGAATCCCTGAAAACAAAGCAGCCAACGCAAAAGTTTTTAAAACAATGTGGCCAATATTTGAAAGGGGCTTTTTACAACTTTGCGATGTTTAAATGAAAATAGTTTTCAATAAGCTCATCAAAATAGGGTGGGTGGGATCGAGGACAAAGAAAAGTTAAACGTTCGTTCATTCACGGTATCGTTAGGTCTATTATTTTCAAAGTTCTGGCTTCGGACTGCTGATGCGATACGGCTTATTGAAAGAAAACAAACAAAATATTGAAAAGAAACTTATTAGAAGAAGAGGAAAAAATTAGAAGAAAATTTTAGTCAGATTATTAATTGATTTTAAACTTTCGCGTTCCATTTCAACTAAAATAGAGACACAGGTCTCAACGCGACATTTTTTATATGACTTACTTACATATTATGTAAGTACATCTAAATATAATATAACTCAAAGGTGACTGACTGACTGACATACATCACGGACGGATCGGGCTGAAATTTGGCATGCAGGTAGATGTTATGACGTAGGCATCCGCTAAGCAAGGATTTTACGAAACTCCACCCCTAAGGGGGTAAAACGGGATCCACGCTTACGAAGTCGCGGTCGGCCGCTAGTTAACTTATATAAAAAAAAACATATCTATACTCAAATTGAGAACCCCCTTCTTTTTTTGAAGTCGGTTAAAAATGTAGCGTTGAGACCCGTGGTTCTCTATTTTAGATTATTATCAATATTGGTATGCAGCACTATTACATATAAATATTAAAAAGCTTACTTACACAAACGGTTTCAATGTAGGTATGCTATGATGCTATGAATACACCTTAAATCATGAAGTAATTTTATAGAGACTTCTTCCATCCTGCGGCCTGTAAGTGTCAGACTTAATGAGGTGTCTGACTTGACGCAAACTTAACTTGGTCTCAGACATGGAAGCATTTTATTATGAGGCTGACCAGGGCACCTAGTTAAGACCTACGTAAGTATAGAACACTTTGTAATGAACAGTCATACACTGTTAAGCACGTTAAGCTTAACACTGTGGCATCTTATGTAGTAGCAGACTTAAAGGCGATTTTTTATTAATTTATGGATTGTTGTTGGAACTCTGTCGCGCTACTATGACTACCTATCCTTTTTTGTACCATTTGCTTAGTTTTAGCTAAATGCCGTCCACTGCTGAACAAAGGCCTCTCCCATAGATTTCCATAACAACAATCTACCTACACAAGATTTCCCAGTACTTACGCAAAAATGTATTACTAGTATTATTTACTTAAAAATATTTTTCAATTTTAAAATCCCTGAAACATTATAAAATCCACGCAGATACTTTCTGTGTAACACCCGTTCTCGTTATTTGCTTTGTAATTGTATAAATGTGGACATTTTATTACGAACGGCCACCGAACGATAAGGTACGAGGGCTGTATAAAACTGAATGAGCCCCATTAAAACAATTTAATTTACATACGAATGGAAAAACATAAAACGTGTGTATTTTTACCTTAATTGCTTCATTTTACCCGTTATGTCTAAATTTTCGCGGTTTATTCTGTTTTGGCGGAATTGAGTTAAGCTAATAGAGTTGATATGCTAATAATTTAAGTATTGTGTGTCTGTTTACACGTGCAGATAATTTATTTATGATATTGTATCAGACTGTCGAAAAAAGTATGCTTTATACGATATAAAATGTACTAGCTCATAATACTTACCATGTTTAGTTTTTGTATTAAAATAACAAAAGCATATTTTGCCTACAACATACCGGCAAGTGCAGCGTGTGACGTCCACTCACAACGTGGACAAATGATCTTACAAAAGTAGAAGAAAGGCGCTGGATGCAGGTCACCCGGATCTGGTAATCATTCGGGTTGGCATGTTCAGCAGTGGACGTCCTGTGGCTGAAATGATAATGACGAGGAACACAAAATTTTTAAGGATTAGAAAGTATTAGGGCATGTGGTCAAAAGGCAAAGTAAAAAATATAGTATCTCGTGTTTATCCGATTGTATAATTATACTTTGAGCAACTTTTCATATTTCTAATATCATTTAGAGTGCTAAAATCTGTAATATCTTAATCTATGCCGCCAAAGCGTCGCAAACTTTGAATAAGTATTATGAAAAGATTGTTAGTCAGTTGTGAAGGACTTTATTAATTCAGAAATTAACTTGCTCGAACTCACAAATACCTTTAGAAACGATGGTTCTAAAGGTATTCGAAAATTATTTAAATTACAGAACTCTTACTATTAATAAAGAAATTTAATTTGATTAAGGGTGGATTCGACCAAATAAGAATAAATATTAATCTCAGAATGAATCGTCAGTTATTCGACATTTTGACATATTTCCTATACTGAAACTGTCAATGTACCAGTTTATACCAGGAGTTATTCTCGGATAAAAGTTTGGTCGAATCGGGCCTAAGTGGGTATTAAGGATTAAGATTAAGGGTTAACTTAAGACTGATAGTAATAGAAATTCATTAGCTTTTGCACTATCTGAGGGCCATAACCCTACATGGCATCAAGAAATCAAATGAAGTAAACAAATACATCAACATCTAAATCTACTGCTGGATAAAAGCCTGTGTAACTTTAACTACGAGTATAGATGCAATCGGAGACTCTACGTGGGAGACTTAATCACGATGCGTCATATTCCCTTATTACAAAATGTAAGACTGGTTGAACTCTGGTTTAAATTGACATTTAGTATGACAATGTCATTTTAA
The DNA here is from genome assembly GCF_963855985.1 of Ostrinia nubilalis. Classification (NCBI taxonomy): domain Eukaryota; kingdom Metazoa; phylum Arthropoda; class Insecta; order Lepidoptera; family Crambidae; genus Ostrinia; species Ostrinia nubilalis. Next base: position 3,575,489 of record NC_087101.1, read on the forward strand.
ACCAGTGTTCGTCTCGGCTTTAACTTTTTTGGAGTAAGGCCCATAGAGTCCGAGGTAGCTATCATGTTCATTAACATCAAAATTCAAGTTCAACAGTACAATCAGCAGCTGAAAGAAAGCAGTAAGTAGCTCCAAAAACTTTCGATTGTAGGGTGTGATGGAGTACCTTCAAAACTTTGTTCCAATGTAAGTGAACTACTCGAGGAAGTGAATTACAAACAGATAACTAAAAGCGTTCTCGAAAATAAGAGCAACTCGCAACAGCCGACTTTGACTGGCAGTAATTGCTCGCGCGCTGCCGCGTCGTTTCGACAGATTTTTAATGGCGCCCGAGCCGGCTGAAGATTTACGAGTTTTTAGACACAGTTTGAAAACGTAGACCGTGCATAGTTTGCCAATTACTATATTGTAAAGACCTGACGACCTGATAAAGGTAACAGGAAGGCGCTGGATGCAGGCCGCTACCAACCGTGTGATGTGGAAGTCATTGGGGGAGGCCTATATTCAGCTGTGGATATCTTGTGGCTGAAATGATGATGATGATGATATTGTAAAGACTTTGGGTGATTCTGTTGGGACAGTCAGTAACTTAAAAAGCCTTCAAGTGAAAACAAGAACAGTATCCAGAAGACATTGAATGGCAGCAGTTGCTCGCACGCTATAGCATCATTTCTATAGATCGTGTATGTATAGTTTGCCAATTACTATATTGTACAGTCTTTGGGTAATTGAGTTGTGACAGACAATAACGTAACTAAAAGCATTCACTGAAACAAGACCAACTTTCAGTAGCCGACATTGAATGGCAGCAGTTGCTTGCGCGCTATATAATAGATCGTCGTTGCTATAAATTTAATTTTGATAGCGCCCGAGCCAATTGATGATTGCTCGTCATAAACAGTTTAATTACAGTTCTTCTTTTTTTTTATTAATGCTCTTGTGAATTATTGTGTAAGCAGGAGCGAGCATAACTACCTCCTCGGGCGACATCCTATCAATAACTGACAAGTGTGGACGGCCAAGTTTCAGAATGAAAAACATTATGAAACATTGTATATGAACAGTTTATAAACAGTGTTTATCAACAAATGTTGCCTAAAGCCATGTATTCATGATAGTGTAGTCCAACAACCAAACCATGCTCATAGAGCTTTATCACCAACGACATCCTATCAACAACTGACAAGTGTGGACGGTCAAGTTTCAGAAACCTGTGTTTATGGTAAACTTTTTTCACACTAGTCATAAACAGTTTATCTACGAATGTTGCTTAATGAATACATGGCTTTATTTCGTTAAACATAAAGATAGGACTTATCTTTTATTCATGAAACTCAAACCTCATTTTATTTTTGCAAGTAGGTTTTTTTAAATAGCACTTTTACACGTCCTAGTATTAACCCTACCATTGCTTCGGACAATAAATGGGCCAGTGCTGAGTGAGCTGAAACTCAGTCACTAAGTACAAACTTATAAAACATCAAATCCATCATGAAATCGAGTACCTAATAACAATTTTCCTATAAACTTGTTTATTACAAACAGATAACTAAAACCGTCCTAAGATGAGGCCGATAGTAATTGCTATGGCGCTGCAAAACCGATTCGACAGTTTTTTAATGGCGCCCGAGCCGGGAGATTTACGACTTTTTAAGATCAACACTTAAAGTGTTTAGGATGCACATTACTCTTGCAAATTGCGCACTTACTCATGTGCATATTAGCAGAACGCTTGTGTAAGTAATCAGAGTTTACATTACTTTCTTTTACAGTGATGTAGGAAGAGAAATATCTTGTCTTTTGTACAGACAACTTTAATTAAACAAACTTGCGCCCGGACATAAACATTAATATGAGGTCTCACAGTGGATGCACAGGGTAACACACGAACCAATCACAGAGCTCTATTCAACGCTGTGCGTTCGATTTTCTGCTTCCTGCAAGCATCGTTTGTGAATACGGGCGTAAGTTCTCTTTTCATGATCCATGGTTTTCCTAATTTATTTAACCCTTTAAGCCCCACGAATCGATAAATAATAGAAATCAATTTTTACAATCGCTTAGGGTTTGATGGGTTAAGCTAGAAACTTTTTTATTAATAGATTTACATCTGCAACTACGAGTATAAGAGTGTCCAAGCCAAATATTGTGACATCTTTGTTAGTTGTGATAGGCGCTATTTGCAGCATCAATATACAGGGTGTTAGGTAAATGGGTATATGAGCCGACACTAGCCCATGTTAACATGGGCATATAAATGGTATGGTGAAGTCAGAAATTTGATATCATCATTTTAATTTTTTTTATTTTCATACAAAATAAATTTTATAAAATCCGATTTGTATGAAAATTAAAACAATTAAAATGAAGATATCAATTTTCTGACTTCACCATACCATTTATATGACCATGTTAACATGGGCTAGTGTTGGCTCATATACCCATTTACCTAACATCCTGTATAGTCTTTATGCTGTCGACTCTAATTATACGAGTACCTATTCTAAGAATGTCGTTAGTTTTGTCATATATAAGATTCTCATTTAGATTCAATTTAATTGTAAACTTCACAAACTTAAGGACATAATCCTTCAAGACTAAAAGTCGGCTAATTGACACAAAGGCCAAGAAAGCCCCATAACATGTTTATTACGGCTCTCAAAAGTTATTTAATGTGCTTAAAGCCTTAAAGACTCCGTAACTCCGGACTTAATACGCCGAAGGTAGTCCGCGGGTGCCGCATGGGTTAAACATTACACTGTTTATGAAATAAGTACTTGTAGGATAAAAATTAATCGAAAAACTGGTTAATTCATGGACCTCTGGAATCGGTAATGGTTTTACTTTTTCATAACTATTCAGTAAGATAAACCTTTTATGTAGATTGCAATCAAATTCTCCATTCCTTCTCGGCATATCATAAATCCTACTAATATTATAAATGCGAAAGTTTGGATGTCTAGATATTTGTTACTCTTTCACGCAAAAACTACAGAACGGATTTTTATGGAAACTTCACAGTATTATAATGTTTATAACTGGTTAATAATAAGGCTATAATTTGTGACGATCTGTGACAAACTAAATTTCACGCGGGTGAAGCCGCGGGCAAAAGCTAGTGATTAATCATTGTATTTCAAATTCTACATTGAATACAACTACGTGAGTACCTATTTCAAATAAGTGTAAATTTTATATTTTGGCTACTGAAATATCTACGCATCGCAGAGCAGAAAATGCCGATGATGTCGCTAGCAAAACTTGTTAACTAAAATTTGTATTTATAGCGTACTTAATGTCTATAATTAATATTCTACAAAATTACCGGATCAAAAAGTACTTTAAGTTCTGACCCAGTTGTTATAGCAAATCGATTTCCAAATTCAAATGCATGATTGATTAACCAATTAAAAGTTTTATTGACAATCCTTTCCCGATAGGCGGAATCAATATGAATTTGATAAAGGTCACCCTTTTGAAATATTAAAATAATTATTTGAAAAGTTTCATTTTTTACATTTAATTTTCTTCTTTTCGATAGCACATCGCCTGATTCACAAGAGCAAAAGACGCACTCCCATACATTACTGAATTATTTTTTTAGATCAATATTTGATCGTTAACTGAAAGAAACATTTCTGGAAACGATTTCAATATTATACATATACGAGTAAAACCCAGTCTATTGTGTTCATCATAAATCCGCTAAAGCTACACAGTATGCAAATGTGAAAGATAAATTCTCTCTTTTATCATTCTATCACTTTTGTCATCTGAAAAAGTAGACCAGTTTTCGCAGTGAAATTATCGGTAAATTGATAAAAACTGGGGCGAATGAACAAAAGCCTTATCTGGCGTTCTGATTCGCATTTCTCTGGTATTCTGCTGCATTTAATTTGCATATTTCAAGCAAAACCCAAACCCGATGCATTTTCACTCTTATCGAATTCAAAGAAACGCTATTGCATAAGAACCAAAGCACACGATGCGTTGCGGCGCCGCACCGCAAAGATTTCGCCTTAACGCGCGGCGCGGATATTTCTATGTAAGGCTGGTTTTAGAGTCACGCTGACGCACGCTGACCGTCAGCGCTGACAGCCGAAATGTATGAAGCGTCGGCGCCGAGCGATCAATGTCACTCAGGAACGTTCCCTTCAATTACATACATATTGATCTGTCATCGCCGACGATCAGCGAGCGGTCAGCGCGATTCTAAAACCCGCTAAGACGACGCGACGCAGCGACACCGCTCCGCCAATCACAGAATCTAAAGGGAGATGTGACAGGGGGGCTGGGTCGGTGTCGCAGCAATATGCCCAAAAACAGAACACATTGCCGGTGACAGCAATGATGACAGCAGCGACGTCATAATGTAAGTAAACAGTTTACATTGCTTGCGCAGTACTAAAGATTATTCGAACGTTGAGTACCGATACCGTAGTGGATAATGAGCACATATTTTTGTGAGTGTGAATTTCTAAAGCGACACTGGGTTTCGAACTCAGCGCATTAGTTGGCATCTCTCTATGCGCTCTGCCGTCGCACCGCCCCCGCAACGCACCGTGTGCTTTGACTCTAACTAAGCCCCAGTTCTAGCTAGGAAAGCTGGGATATTCCAAACAAAAGAACTCGTGGCCAAATCTCCTCCGTATCAGTTGCTTGCACAATCTTCCGACTGTATTAGGACTGACGTATACTAAACTATTTGCCCGCTGCACGCTGGTTAAATGAATTATATCACTCTTCAGGTTCGCTATAAACTGACTTTGAATTAAGTCTGAATTTAAGTCTTGGCATTTTAGTTTTATTTGTAAGTCGGTTCATAATATTGAATAGGGTAAAAATAAGATAACGGTTTAATTTTCACTTTTGATAGCTTAATATGTCGCGCAAGTATTCATCATCATTACAATAGGTACATCAAAGCTCAAATACAAGATGACTCTAATGTTCATCCTATTTTAACGGCTTTAAGTTTAAATCCTTTTGTAAAGCATGAATTGCTTAAACAACAAGAACTTTCTACATCGTTATTTATTTAGTCGCGGTCGTCTAAATTTTTTAAATCTTGTTTTGGCGATTGTGTCTCTCAATACGAGCTTCGCTTTACCCGTAACAGATTCAGAATGCGCCTCATTTGGTCCATGGTTTAACATAGCGAGCGCCTGCGCCAGGTATTTACATATTCATTTCAAACCGAGCTTAATGGCGTACAAACACACAGACTTTGCAACTTGTGTATTGAACATTGAGCGATTATTATTGATTTTAGATTTAGATCTTTTGGTGGGATTTATCCAGAAGAGCCAGTTGAAGAAAGAAGAGTCTATAAAGAGAACCTTGAAGCCCTATTTTTTGTTGTAGTTCACTAGTTAGTTCTTTAAATAATTTACCTTTTCTTTGATAAAGGCTCGATATTTATAACTGATATTATTTGTTTTGCTAACAAGATAATATGTTTCCTATTGCTATTAAAATAAAATCGCCTCAACGATGAATGGAGATATTTAAAGTATTATACGTAGTAATTAAAATAGCCTAGAATAAGGATTTTCGGAACAATATAGTACCTACTCGAATAGTTAATTTAGCACCAGCCACAATAGCACATTTTGAAAGGATAGCAAATTTATGTCTCAATTTCGTTACACAAATTCGATGGAAAATGAAATTTGAACGATTAAAACAACAACGTGGGAATTTAGTGCTCTATCATGAGAATTGATTGAATTTCAATATTTGATATTTTGGTGTGGTATCATAAATAGGCGCTATTATTATTAACTAGCGGCCGCCCGCGACTTCGTACGCGTGGATCCCGTTTTACCCCTTCATCTATCTTACGCGGTTTAGATTTTTTCATACAAATGTTTTTTCCCGTTCCCGTTGGAATTTCGCAATATCCTGTTGTAACTAAGCTTTAAGTTTACTAAGGGACCTGCATGCGAAATTTCAAGCGTCTAACTTAAGCGGTTTAGATTTTTCATACAAAAGGATTTTCCCGGTAATTCCTGTTCCTGTGGGAATTTCGGGAATTCCTTTCTTAGTGCACCTCTACGGTACCTAAGCTACGTCCCTTATAAATTTCAAGTGCCTACGTTTAGCCGTTTAGGCTGTGCGTGGGTATGTCAGTGAGTCAGTCATACAAAAGGAATTTACCGCTAATTCCAGTTCCCGTGGGAATTTTGCAATATCCTGTTGTAACTAAGCTTTAAGTTTACTAAGGTACCTGCATGCCAAATTTTAAGCGTCTAACTTACGCGGTTTAGATTTTTTCATACAAATGTTTTTTCCCGCTAACTCCCGTTCCCGTGAGAATTTTGCAATATCCTGTTATAAATAAGCTTAAAGTTTTACTTATTTATAACAGGATATTTTACTAAGGTACCTGCATGCCAAATTTCAAGCGTCTATCTTACGTGGCTTAGATTTTTTCATACAAATGTTTTTTCTCGCAATTCCCGTTCCCGTAGGAATTTTGCAATATCCTGTTATAAATAAGCTTAAAGTTTACTAAGGTACCTGCTTGCCAAATTTCAAGCGTCTAACTTAAGCGGTTTAGATTTTTCATACAAAAGGATTTTCCCGCTAATGCCCGTTCCTGTGGGAATTCCTAAGTATCCTATAACCTGCCCAGGAGTATGAAGAATAATTGTACTAAGTTTCGTTAAAATCCGTCGAGTAGTTTTTGTTTCTATAAGGAACATACAGACAGACAGACAGACAGACAGACAGACAGACAGACAGACAAAAATTTTACTGATTGCATTTTTGGCATCAGTATCGATCACTAATCACTCCCTGATAGTTATTTTGAAAATATATTTCATGTACAGAATTGACCTCTCTACAGATTTATTATAAGTATATATTATTATTAATTTCATCATGTATTTGTAACCAACTGATGTATCGTTGAATAAACACTGATATTGGGTTAATAAACAAATGTTCGAGCATTTCAAAACAGAAATGATGTAAAGAGAGGAATATTGGTTTAACCAGTATTCTACGAGAAAGGAAAAAGATGAAAATTTGAAATGAAGGAGCAATTAAATAATAATACATATTTTATTTTCAGCAGAGAGCTACAAGTTACAAACGCTACATAACAGATAGATACGTCATATAGACAGAAGTACATAAATACTAACAATATACTAGCTGGACGCTTAACTAAAATTTGCTATGCTTGACTAATTTATGATACTTTAATAAGATGAATTATAATGCTCTAACACTCCAATAATATCCAAACATCAAGGAGCAAACAAGTCAAATAAAGCTGCCATTTAACTTTAATTCGATTGAACTTACACATCGGTATTCAAAATCTACTCAGAACCCAGCAATAGTACCTAATATAAAACCTGCATGCTGTTGGGGTTCACGTTAAATGAAGCCCTTTCATTTCTGCCCCGATTTGAAATCGACTATATACCGCAACCTACACTTATCCCGAATCACGTGGCACCATTGTCGCGTAGCGAGCGAGCAGCAAGTGAATTGTAAATCGTTCGGTGCTCGCAGGGTAGTACCATGGGTCCTATGTTTTAAATTATTAATTTTAAAGTTAATTTAATTATAAATATAATAATCATCGATGCAAAGGGTTGAAGAAAATATGACGGTTGTAAATGGTCAAATGTATGTTTGAAAAGTTAAATCTAGTAAGAAAGTGGAGCAAATCCTAATTTAAATACTTGTCGTCGGACTTAAAAACGTCATTTAATGTTGTTGTACTTGGCTAAGGCCCGCATAACAGATGTAATAACCCATCTTTAAAAAGGTGGAGAAAAGAAACGGAATAGAATAATAACAATAAAAACTCTTTATTGCACACCACATTGAATATGATGTAAAATAACATAATTTTGTTTCATATAAACCACTCGTTATAGTATACTTACCATTATGTCATAGATTCTGTCCAGTGATTGGTCAAAATTTTTAATTCAACCAATGAAACAAAACAAACGGCCACATGCTCAGCAGGACGAAGTCTGTTTTAGAAATAAGATACTAACATGACCTAAGTTTTTACTAACATTATGGATCCCTGTTATCCGAAATAAATACTTTTTATTTTATTTATTTTTTTATAAAAACCCTCAATTTGCTTGAATTTGAATCGAGTAAGTAAACTTCATTCTGGAATACCTTAGTAGTCCCCGGACTGTATTTTCGCTCGCAGCTGAAATCGGGTGATTGAATAAGCAACTGATATGGGAAGGCAGTTTGGGTGTATGTGTAATTCTGATTGCAGGCACGTCATCCCAAGAGCACATCACACATTGCTGTCTCAAAGCAATAGTCTTAACGCATTCAATAACCGTGCAATATCAATTCCCGTTATCATGGACGAATTTGAAGATATACACAGCGCAGTATGAAACGTAACATTAGTTTTTGTTTAGTAAAACTGTTCTAGTAAGTATCATTTTAGTCTTTATTTAGGTACGAAATCAACCCCATGAATATCATGATGTTTAGATAACATAGATTCTAGAAGTATAATATAAAGGCTTTTTTAAAATTACAAGCCTATGCTTATAAATAAATAAATTTTCTAATTTTTTACCTACTATGGAGAAGTTCTCGATTTTTCTGTCACCTGATGGAAAGTGCTGATCAGGGTGAAAGTGGAAGCGAGCAATTGCGTGCATACCCGGAATCCAAAGCCAGAATGATGACCTTATAATAACTCAAAGAACTTAAACCTTACTCTAGTCACAATAACCTCAATTCGATTTAAAACTTGAAAATATCGATTGCCGCTGATGAGAATTGAACCAACGACCTTTCGCTTGCCGGGTGACCATTCTTTACTATGCCATTATTAACAAGTAAAATAATAAGGAAAGCGTTAAAAGAGCTGAGGAAATTAGCTCAATTACTTCATAAGCGGTAGCTATTACCTACGAATTTATAGTCGCTTATGCAAACAATACCCCAATTAGTTAGCCACACAAAGCGGATAACACTCCAAAAACACTTCCAAATCCTCTATATCAAAGAAAAGTCAAGAGCAGAAATCAAAAACAGGGTAAATGACCACGACAGGTCCGTCTATTGTGCTCCCGTAAGCTTAGGGTGAACTGGACTCTGGGCAAGCCATTGTATTCTGAGGTATTATTGTCCGGAGTTTTGTCAGAAATTATATGGGTAATCGGCCTCTTTAGTGTTTTGCAGGGAAATTGTGGATTAGCTGATATTAAATAATAGAAAATATTTTTTTATTTTTTCTGACTTATTTAAAAGTACGTAATTTATTTGACTTTAGCTAGAATATCTACTTTACTTATTCTAATGTGAATGTAACTTATCATTATCGTGTCTTCTTATGCTTAGTAGTTAAATACTAAGCAAAGCTCTTAGCCTAAGGCTGAGTTGCAGCAACTTTAACTGTAACTTAAACGATAAACGGTGATTTTTGTATGGAGTTTGACATATATGACGTTTGTTAAAGTTAAAGTAAGACGGTGCGGCCCAGCATTACCGTCTGGCCATTTAGCTCACCTCTGTTTGGTTATCTGGCTGCTAAGGCCATTAATTCATGCCTCCGGCCGCTCCTCGCAGTCTGCATCCATCGTGCTAGAGAATGGCTTTCAAGGAAACTGTCATCGCAATTTGTACAAGACATCAAACTAAACAGCGAAGCGTTTTGTGTAATTACTCGTATTATAGATGCTTTGCAACAAAAATAGTAATATGATGTGCTGCAACGGACACTGCACCGAGATTAACGCCCGTATTCACAAACGATGACGTAGGACAAAAATGTCGATTATAGTGATGTAGTTTTACAAATTGGCCGAATGCCAAAAATATTATATGTATTTACTTTTAATATTCAGAGGTGCTCTATAGAGTCGCTATTCTATTTCTAGATCCACATAAACCCATTTGTAAGTTTTATGTTTTACTATGACGTGTTGTCTTTTTCGCGTAATTACGAGTATTATGACTTCAATAACAATACGTCCATCTAAGAAATATGATAATCAAGAAAATCTCCATTCTCTGCACAACTTGAATCTATGTTTGAAATGGAGTTAGTTGCTATGTTTCATAAGACTCAGTGAAGCATGAAGCATTTTTTAAGACAGCTTAAATATGACGTCCTACATAATTTATTTACCTATCACCAACTGATGAAACTATTGTCGATGATGCTGAATAAACCTTCAACTAAAGACATTTAAATGCTATTTTATGGTAATGTTAATCTGCTGGCAAATATGAGCTTTGATACTTATATAAATAGTTGGAACAATTTAGTCTTTTAGACTCATTTAAATGATCATAAAGCAGGATAGTCTTAATACCAATTTCATTTACATAAAACTGCGGAAGCAATTGCGACACAAACTTGCATAATATCCCAGAGGATAATTAATCCTAGGCAAGCTCTATAAAATATACTAAGTTAGCGTTATACCTGCGTGGAGATGGTTCCGTACATGTTTGTTGCATTTGACAAATAAAAGATAGTTCAAACAAAAAATTTTGAAAATATACAATTACTAGCGGCCGCCCGCGACTTCGTACGCTTAGGGGTGGAGTTTCGTAAAATCCTTTCTTAGCGGAGGCCTACGTCATAACATCTACCTGCATGCCTAATTTCAGCCCGATCCGTCCAGTGGTTTGGGCTGTGCGTTGATAGATCACTATGTCAGTCAGTCACCTTTGAGTTATTATTATATTTAGATTGTTATATTAAAAAATAAATCTGATTTTTCTGAATCACGTATGTCTCGTAAGTATACAAGTAAACTCATACTCAAGGGTAAACATTTAAGCTCTTATGCGTCATACTCCAGTCCCCAAGAGACAGAGACTAGTTTGGAGACCACTAGAAATAAAACATAGTTGTAATATTTGCTTGATTGAATGTATTTATTTATTTTATTTAAACTAAAAAGAACTGAGACAATGGGTTAGCCAGACTTATGCCCGTTTTCACCATCAGCCCCTAATTTTTAAGTGACCCCTATGAAAACAAAATTCCTGTTACGTGTTACCATAGGAGTCACTTAAAAATTGGGGATTGATGGTGAAAATGGGCATTAGTCCATTTTTATAAAAGTTGAGTTTTTTCAAAAGTTTCACGGAACTCAAAAAACTTAACTGTGCCAAATATGGCCTCTTTACGACTGAACCTAGATTGTCTGACCTCAAGTCCGATCCGATTGCTTTTTTAGTACGCGCACAAAGGAATTAGGCTCTTTACACAGTCCTGTACCATTCCCCACGCTAGTAATTACCCACCGGGGCGTCGTTGAAGAGAGATCCTGGATAGAGATAATTAAAGTTGGGGCCGTAGGCCGGGTCAAACTGGCATCTAAATAATTAACCGAGAATTCTAAATGGGGTAAAATGTTATGAACTCCCGTATTGTGGACAGAATTAATGCCGGGCCGTGTTGTTAATAACGGTAGATGATTTAGTAATTTTATTTAGTTGTTTCATCTTGAGGATAGTGGAGATTTGTGACTGTTCAGGGTTGTGATTTAAAGTCAGTGTTTCATCGTTCTGACTGTATTTTTTTTTATTAAATCAGAATAGCGGCTTTTTATCAAATGAAAATGGAAATGAAATCTATCTGTCACAAAGCTCTATTTTCAGAACTAGAAGTTAGAATTTGGGTACTTAATGCCTGTTTTCAACATCAATCCCTATATTTTAATTGTCACTTAAAAATCGCTTGATGGTGAAAACGGATGTAATATGTATGTATATATTTTAATTGTCACTTAAAAATCGCTTGATGGTGAAAACGAAAATAAATGTAACTGAATTTTAAGTTATTCTAGAGTCATGTGACTATACAAACGACCGATACGACCTACAATCTTTCAAGAAGAGAGCATACTTATACCATAAAGGCTGGCAACGTACCTGTAACTCTCCCGGGTCTATGGGTGGCGGTATTCATTAACCATCAGGTAATCCGTCTGCTCCTTTGACTTCTATCCCATAAAAAATATATTTTCATACCTTTGTACTTTTCCAATAAAAACTAAAATATCATCTTCATCGTCATCATCATCATCATCATCATCATCGTCATCATCATCATCTCAGCCATAAGACGTCCACTGCTGCACTCCCCCAATGCTTTCCATGTTACCCGGTTGGTAGCGGCCTGCTAAATAAAAACTAAAATATACCAGCATCGAAATCCTTGTGCCTTTTTATCTGGAAGTCTTCTATTTATCGTACATCACAGCTTCGAAGGTAGCCTTATCTTCAAATATATGAGACCATTCGACCTCAACTTATAGCCCGCGTTACCCAAAAAGTATTTAGGTTTCCCCACTCGCCAGTTTTGCTTATCAGTTTTTTGGGTCCATTAATGCTTTTGATATCGAATAGTGGATTTTTGGGATGTAATATGTAATTTCAAGTAAGGTGTGATAAGTTTTAAGTACCATAATATTCAGTTGCATGGACTTAAATTTTTCGTAGATTTGTTACAAAAATTGGTTATCGTAACCGAGAATAAAAACGACCTAATAAGCGCTGGATACAGGTCGCTACCAACCGGCCAATATGAAAATCATTGAGGGAGGTCTACTACGTTCAGCAGTGGTCATCCTGGGAATCGTCATGAATCCTTTAATATTTAGGGATTCTAAGAATTTAACGAAATATTTATCCTATTTTTTTTATGTAAAATGTCTTGGTATCCTAGTCCTAACAAAATTTAAATGAAACTACGAGATAACGTGCTAGTTTACGCCTATTGTCAATCAAATTATTTGTTATTCATCTGAAACAGCAAACCAATTCCACCAATCATAGCGAAAATCATTCCATAACAACCATTCCTCCTGGGTCTCCCTCGAAAACTGTTATAGTTGGTCTGTTAACAAAAAAACTGGAATACAGTCACCACGCTCTAGCAGGCACAAATAACATTTGTCAAAAACTTTCAGCAGGAAAACCAATTCGTACGAAATACGCGCCCTCGGTTATGAATTTTTATGTTTTTTTCGGGCCGCTGATTCGCGATGGAGTTTTTGTTATAAGTGGAAGTCAATGGGATTAGTCGATGGAACAATTTCATTAGCTCAGTGAGATATTCGATTTGTATGTACCAGTTTGGTGTCGTAGAGCCACGATCAACGCGAAATGTTAGCTGATTTTATACTAGTTATAATTATATCTACATCATATTGTGGACTTTACAGTTGATTCAAGGCACATAATAGAGTAAAGATATCTAACAAACTCAACTCTTACGAGTCCAGAAGTTACATCAAAGTATTAGGTATTATGTTTTTTTCAAAATCTAAAGAGATTTTCTTTTTGCGGTCGTTAAGATGTATTTTAAAAACGCATTTCTAATTTCTAAGTTCCTACTTTGAAGTGTCCTCAGTTCGTGCCACAATGTTTATATTTAAAATTTTCAGGCAACATTTAGATCAAAAATCTATCTTAAGCCTCAAACAATTAACTCAATCAAACAAATTACACTTTTTAACGTTGAAATAAATACACAAAAAAGATCTCTATGATTTTAGCGTGGATTCAACTCAAAACCCATTGATCCCGAAACGTCGGTCAATCAAGAGTCAAAGCTGAAAACATTCGGCTGACACCAAGTTAATTAAAGTGACAATCACATTCTGAATTCGTTAATGTGTGCGCTGGATTCGTTTGATTGACTTTTTGTTACGTGTTTGGCTATTTTGTATCCGTTTCGATGTGCAAAAAGCAGAGCTTTGTTTTAAACAAAGTGGCAGTGGGCTCGTAGAACTGATGGTCGTTGGGGCAGGAAACTTCTAGAGTGGCGACCATGGGCTGGAAGACGTAGTGTAGGCGGCAGGCATCCCGCTGGTTAGACTGACGATCTGGTGAAGGTCGCGGGAAGTACCTGGATGATGGTAGCGCAGGACCATTAATTATTGAAATCCTTGGGGGAGGCCTTTGTCCAGCAATGGATGTAATTTGACTGAAACTAACGAACGAGAGCTTTATTTCAAGGTGACACGTTATTCGTTTATATGTACAAAATATAGAGCTTTTAGTTCACTTTTTGCAACAAGGGCGCCCAAAAACATCAGCAACTCAATCAAAAGTCAAACTGGAAACACTCGCTGGCTGACACCAACATAATTAAAGTGACAATCGCATTCGAAATTCGTTAACGTGTGCACTGGGTTCGTTCGATTGACTTTTGCTTTGTGTGATTGTATACGTGTATACCTAGTTGTATAAGTTCCATTTTGTGCATAAAGCCTTGACTAGGGCACTTTGTCCAACCAAAAATTGTTTTTGTTTGTAGAATAATTTGATTCAAACTCAAAAAGTTTGATATTAGCCCCAAACAAGATCGCCGTTCTCACCTAGATTTTCCAAACTACCTGCCATTCCAGCAAGTGCAGTCGGAACTTTTCCCAGGAATAATTTAACTTCTAACTGTAAATTTTCTTTTTCTCAAATTCTTTTAAGTAGGTATTGCTTAAGAGGCTCTTAGGAAAAAGATTTTAATCACGAGGAAAGAATTTTCCTTAAATCCTACTTTTATTTTAATCCAATAATGTTGGAGGCAACTTTTCTTTCTACTTAAGATAAAAGTAAGTTTTATTTTGGTTATTAACATCGACATCATATTTTTCAAACAGAATATTATATTTACATCTTTCTTTTTAATGGTTAATGTCTACTTTACATTTCACATTTAGATAATATTTATAACCTTGACATTCTTATAGTAGTCAAGAAAAAATATTTTATTCAGAAAATAAATGTAAATGTAATGTATTACGTAAAAAGGCAAAACATAAGTCTATGTAGCGTTCCTAAGGGTTGATTTTCCATTGTCACTGCCATTGGCTAAAATAATGATGATCATGATACGTAGTAGGTACATAATTTATTATGTACAGCTGCTTGCAAACTGTATGGACGTATGCAAGACAAACAAAACACGAAACAGAAGTTTTTGCTAATTCAGCTGTCAACATCATCATCAGTTCTATGTTCTATCATCTAGAGTGAAGCGATGGCTGGTTCACTCGTCATGTCTGTGAACAGGCGCTGCTTTCGGGGACTGGTCAATCCAAGTTATTCAAATTTATGTATGCGAGTCATTTCTACTAGTACCTTAATATTATGTAAGTCTAGATATTAGCACGTCACTACCTTGTTTAATATACCACGCAATCTTGTATACCCATTCTTATGATACACCATACAAGAATGCATGGTAAATTCAGTGAACTGCTCCTGAATCGAATTTACCTACTGCTACTATTTCTATTTATTTATATTAACCGGCAGACAGTGGTGACTGAGTTTGTTGCGGCGCTTCTTCTCAGCACTTGCCAAATGTTGGTCTCGAAGCGCTGGTAGGGTAAAAAGATTATGAGACATGTAGAGGCTCCTTAAGAGCATATGACGATTTGTAAGAACTATTTATTAGTCTAAACAAATAAAGAAATTTTGACTTTGACTTTGACTTTGACTTTAGATTGGCCGGTTGGTATCTAGGTATATCATATTTTATGTTGTCTGTCAAATTGACCTATATTATTAAACGATTTAATTTACATTCTTGTCTTGACTTGACATCTATCTTTCTGTTATGTGTCTCATGCGGAAAACACATAGTACAATATACGGTACATGAATTCTAGTCTTCACAAGACAAAATGGAATCGTAGGGATTGCACCGCATGCTCTGGGAATATGCGGAACATTAATTAAAGCGATTAATGCTCGGAATGTATCCCAGACTGTTCTACAAGCTCGAATTAAGTTGAAGGAATGCACTATTTACTGATTTATTAGAGTTGTTTATTAGACTGAAATTAAGAGATTGCAGAGAAAATGATGAAGATTTAAGGAGATGAAAAAAGCTACATCAGACTTAGACTTTGTGGCGGTTCTCGGTGGAGAAATTATATGATGGAATTATGATGATAAACAAATTAATGAATACTAGTACAATTTAGTGCTTTAAACAAAAACCTCTATATTCCTGCAGCTTGAAACTTTATGGTCTCTATCAATTCCTCTAATACACTTTGAAGCGACGCTGTGTACATTTGCTTTAACTTAAAGATTCAATAAGAAGTTGCGGTGTGAAAACTAAATAAATAATATTGCATTTTTCAGTTACTATAACTGAATATTTGCTTTTATTTGATAATCAGGTGGTGGGACCAAGGTCTTGAACCAAAAACTTATGAGCTACCAGGCAAAATGAACTACCAGAGATTGATGCTAAAGCCTTCAAAATTGAGTCTTACTAAGCCACAAAGTCGTGAATGAACTCATAATTTAATGTAACAGATATTCACGAAAACTGACAATCATTACACCTTTCAATGTTCAATTATAAGAGAGTTTCTCTCAACTTTTTAGGACAAAATCTGTCTTCACTTACCTGTCACACCACTCGCCCGAAGGTGCCTTATGTGACATGTCGTTGATTTATTCAGACGTTCAATTTGTGGCATATTTGTAAGCGGCTTAACGTCAATCGGGCCCTTTGTCAAAGTTGTCAAGAGCGAGCCCCTTGTTAGGTTTCAGTTCTGAAATATTTATGGACGATGTTGTGGTGCTTCGCGAATTGGAACTTCTTAAACTCTTCGTTGGAACGAGAAAGTTACAAAACTGGGAAACGGTATTTGTCAATGCATTCATTCAGTAAGGTATTTAAAGCTCTACACCAATTTTTCAAAGCAAATACTAGGCAGAGTGTTATATTGGTGATGGATGATAAATAAATTATGTCGACTGAGATGACTACAAGTAGGTACACATTATACTCACAGTGCTCAAGCTCATCAAATAATATTTGGCCTATTGTAGGATTTACAGCTAAACTGATCGTATAGTCTACGCAAATGGCAATGCCAGATTTTGTATGGAAGGTGGCGTCTTTTTTTTTTTCGCGCGGCCATCGACCAAACTTTGTTTTTTTATTACAAAATAGTGTAATAAACCAAACTTACTATGGCATGTATACCTACCTCTAAACTCAGTCTGAACTGAGCTACGAGCATTAGAAGTTTGATGATTTTCATACTAGATTTGCTTTTTGCGCGCAAGTTTTGTAAGAAATTACAACAAAATATTGCGCTATTTTTTTATTGCGCTGATTCTGCTGCATACTGATGTCTGGAGCCTTTAATGGATGGTATTGTTTGTTCACACATACAATGTCACTATTTTGTTGCAATTTCTTACAAAACTTGCGCGCAAAAAGCAAATCTATTATGAAAATCATCAAACTTCTAATGCTCGTAACTCAGTTCAGACTGAGTTTAGAGGCATACATGTCATAGTAAGTTTGGTTTATTACACTATTTTGTAATCAAAAAACAAGGTTGGTCGATGGCCGCGCGAAAAAAAAGACGCCAATTTCCGGCATTGTCTTTTACTTAATAGACAGCCGCCTTTCCAACAAATGAAATTATTAAATTTTATGCTGGCAATCTGGCACTCATTATTGGTATGATTTTCAAAATTACAAACATTCAAAGCATTTCCTCTGTAATTAAAACTACGCCTGTCAACGTTGCTTCAATCATAAAATTAATTTCAATTCGCCTTAAAACACAATGAACCATTTCGATAGACCTTTATCTTATTTTTCATACTTTGTAGAGAACGTTAGGCAAATGACGCTTTGATTTCATAATAACTAGGATGTGTAAAAACGATGCTTGCTTAAGTGAAGCAGCAAATCGTTATTTGGCTGAAACGAACGAAAGTAAATGATTATTCAAATGCTACAGCACCAGCCTATAATATTATGTTGTCCCAAAGTGGTGGTAGGGCAAGCTTTATTTTTGGGAACTGATAAAATGTTTGATTAAAATGTTTGAATTTGCAAGAAGTGGAACCCTAAACAAGAAATCATCATACCTGTCTCAGTCGAAATACGAAAACCGACCTTTCAAACGAAAGGGGATTATATTAAGTACTCACCCAAAATAAAAGTGATTTTCGGGTAACCTTTGGCGACAAATGAAGTGGCGACTGACGACAGCATTTAATTTTTATTTATTTCTACTACTTCATATTTACCACTGCTTTTATCATTTCTTTTTGCGAAATTTAAATATGACGTCCTCGGGGTTACACATAATTAAACGGGCATTGAACTCTTTATAACGTAACTTTTAAAAGTGCCTAAGCGAGTTGGATTTCAAACGTCATCAGTTTAGTAAATCTTCAATAGAATGTGGTCAATTGGTCATACTCGTAATTACGATAAAAACAGTTTCTAAAATTAGCCAAAGCAAATAGACAAATTAATGACAGTGATAAATTCATCGAAGGAGTTCAATATTTCTGGCTAGTTATTTATTTAAGTACAAAAGGCGAACTTAATGCCATGTGGCATTCTCTACCAGCTAACCTTAGGCAAAACCGAGAATTTGAGTTATTTCTAAACATTGTATTCTATTCTATCTTTAACACATTAATTATAATATGAACTCTACAAATCATAATTCACCTACATTTATTCATAGCACCTCACCCCAATTTGGAGATGGAAAAACAAAAAATTCGTAGAAATCGTCCACTTGTTTGGTAATCAAATAAAAACAAACATTGCAAACTCCAAGTTGTAATAAGCTGTTCATTTCCCTTTAACAAGTACAAAACGTAATATTATTTGAAGACGAATCTTCTCTTTAAGGTAGCTTCCATATTGTACTGTAAGCGTGGGACTAATTAATTAAATTTATTTTAAGTCACAAGTCACAATTCAAGTTTGAGCTGTGCTTTTGGAATTATTTACAAGATTTTTGGTCCGCTTTATAAATTTACCCATAACCTTATCAAATATAAGTTTAGATTTCAACTCTGTATACAGACGACCTGGTAATAGCGGTCACGGAAACGTCTTGATGCGGGTGCCGCAAGTGGTTACGGGACTATTCCCACCTCTCGTTCCCACTACTGCAACTCCTGTGTAGCCAGGATCTACAGCTTGACCGCCATAAAAACCCAAATAATGAAGGTCAAGTTTGTCCCGGGGGAAAGTGAAACTGTCATTGGACCCGCAACGAAATTAATCAGAAGAACATAGGAGGAGTTCGAAATTAAGGTACACTCTGTATACAGACGACCTGGTGATAGCGGTCGCGGAAACGTCTTGATGCGGGTGCCGCAAGCGGTTGTTGTAGAAATCCTTGTTGGAGGTCTTTGTCCAATAGGTACTTAGTTGTCATCTTTCAGCAAAAAAAAATGTTATTCCTTTAAAACTCTTAAAACTCATTTATTTCTGCAAATAGGCTTTAAAAAAGCACTTTTGCACCTCCCAGTATTAACCCTACCACTGCTTCGGGACAATAAGGGCCAGTGCTGAGAAGATGCAGCGCAAGAAACTCAGTTTGTTCGGTAGATTTCTTTTTTGGTTATGTGGGGTTTAGGGAATGCGCCAGCTAATAAAAATAAAGACTCATCATCATCATCATCATCATCATCATCATCATCATCATCATCATCATCATCATCATTTCAGCCATAGGACGTCCACTGCTGAACATAGGCCTCCCCTAATGCTTTCCACGTTGATCGATTGGTAACGGCCTGCATCCAGCGCTTCCCTGCTACCTTTACGATGTCGTCGGTCCACCTTGTAGGTGGACGTCCCACGCTGCGGTTTCCGGTACGCGGCCTCCATTCCAGAACCTTGCTGCCCCATCGACCGTCAGTTTTGCCCTGCTTGGTGTTTCTTTGCGAGATCAAATCAGAAATGAGGAAATCCGTAAACGAACTAAAGTCGCTGACATAGCCCGACGGATTAGCAAGCTGAAGTGGCAATGGGCAGGGCATATAGTACGCAGAAAAATAAAGACTAGTAAATAAAAAACCCCAAACCTAATAGGACCACAATACCTAATGGAATCTGCTTTTTCATCAAAATTGTGAATTGTAAAAGTAATAAAAAAGTATAAAACAAACAAAATAGTTATAAACTGACCATCATTCCAAAACAGATAACGAACTAATTCTGGAATTCAATGCACGTTCCACCAATGCAGAAGCACTGTAAATAAACAATAACTATTTATTCGCATATTAAAATTTATAGTATTATCAAAACAATTTCCAATGAATATGTTTGAATTAATAGTCACGGATAGACAGAGATATTACTGTAGTATTTCTGAAATGATGATTCAATATTCGGAGTAATTTGAAGCCAGTTTATGTAAGAAATAACTCGTTGCGATTTGCCAGAAGGAATAAGGATTTCTTGGAAGGGAGAAACACATTCTTGAGATCAGCTTTTCAACTTTCTCTTCAAATTGAACGAAAAGATGTTTGATATTTTACTCTTGCAAAGCTAATTATGATTATAATTAATTCTAACGTCATACCCAAACAGTCAGACTACATTTCCAGCCGCGGTAGTAGCTTCGATTCCAGCTACTGAAAATCTGATGATGCTTTATTCCAGTTGAAAAAGTGATTCAAAGATGGAAAGGTAGGTACTATAAAATCCTTACTTCTCTACTAATAAGTATTATAAATGCGAAAGTAACTCTGTATGTCTATCACTCTTTCTTGTCTAAACTACTGAATCGATTTTGATGAAATTTTGTTTTTCTGTGACAGACAAAAATAACCAAAGAATAAGCGTTTTCCCAAAAACGATTCAAACGATGAGACTTGGCCACAATTTAAATATATTAATTCTAATGCTTTAAAGTTTACAAGCTGAATCAATTACCCTCATAGTTTAGCTAAAGACAAATAAGAGTACTGACAGCATTTATACTAAGCTTCTACTACTAAATCTAGGAGAGTTATTAATTGAGAGGTTGAATTTGGGAGCCCAGTTAGTCTGGGCTGTTAATTTGAGGAAACTTCTGTTGTAGCCTTGAAATGTAAATTGTACTTAATCATTTCAGGACGAATCCTGAAGTTCGAAAACTAGGCGAGTTAAGTAAGTTTTAACTAAACCTAAGTGTTGGGGAATGGCCGTATTTATTACATTTGAAGCTGATTTACATCGCTGCTGTCTTTCCTGAACACTATAATCCGGGGTTTTTCAAGGCGAGAGTAAATAGGCACTTACAGGGCAGATTATGTACTATCCTAGACTGCATCTCACTTAATACCAGGTGCGATTGCGGTCAAATACCTGCCTTGTCATGCATAAAAAAATATTTTGGGTAAAGTTATTATTATAAACGGTAGAGTTTGTATGGGTGGATGTTTGTTACTTCTACACCCAAAAGCTGGATGGATTTGATGACAAATAAATCTTTACATAGTTACTAGTATATTATTATATACCAAATAGCCTATAATAATCTTATAGGTACAGCTGAATAGTACACGGAATTTGTGAACTGAAACAAGCTGAAAACTAATATTAAAAAACGCATTACGAAAAAAGGAATAATCTCGATAGAAATACTTCCTCATCATACAATCTAAATATTATTTTCTGTGATATGAATTTATCAAACTTGACTACTTTGAAAGTTTATAATGAAACGAACACGAACAGTTTTCTTTTAAATAATAATCACTGATTTACTATTATTTTCTTTCAGTTACATTCAACATTTTTCAGTCAGTTCTAAAATTGTAAAATAGTTTAAAACAACTAAGTAAATAATAACAAACTGAAAAGCAAATATCCAATTTCGAAGGGAACACCTGTGTCGCTATACTGAGAGCTCGAAATGAATATTTTGCCAGCGATTCCTATGCAGCTTATGTTAGTTTTGAGAGGTTTGTTCGTTTAGTAAACACTGCGATAATAATCTATAGTACTTGGATATTATTAAATGTTTTCAATTATTTGTTCGTCTATGAGTGTATAGTGTAAATTATATTTCGTTAAATATTATAGTTACGTTTATTTAGGTATACATAGCTAGCACGTTCTGGGACATTTGCGCGAAAGACCGCAATTTTGCGCCAACTTTCATCCAAGCATCATTTCGCGAATGTCTTTTCGAGCATAATTATGATTTTGCACTAATGTTTTCGCGCAAGTGACTTCGCGCAAATGTCTTTCGCGCAATTTCAGTGTCCTGATACGTTTTTCATCCATACTTGGCCACCATTTCCATGGTATTAAAAATAAAGGTAACCGTTTATTTTTTTTCTTACTTATCCTTTGAAAAAACTCAAAATATTTTCTTTTCACTCGCCCTATTGCTAAATAGATACAGCTTACTCCTTCTCAGAACGGATATACAGCTTTGCCCTGATTACGTCAACGTTCACTAGCTCAGTTTCACCAGTTTTGCCAACAAAAGGGAATTTTCCCGTTATTCTATTGTTTCAGTTGTACAGAAACCTAGCGAATATGCCACAGAGCCGCATCTGCATCGGCCTATACAAACATTTGGTCGTCTCTGTTTGTAGGAACCTCGTCTTGGACAGCACCTTTGGGGTTTATTTGTGGCCAATCTGTGGCGTATTGGTCCAATATGTGACGTATATCTCAGTCACTATTGTTCCTTCGTTTTGTCTATACCTACAATTAAAATAGTAAGACACGGGTCTTAAAGCGACGTTTATTAATGAGTTACATTATGTACTCACGGCTTGACGTTTCGGCTGCTATTACCTACAGCCTAAACTTTAACCTAGAATTAAGCACTAACTATTGTATGCCTTCAAGGTGGAACGCAGCCGATCTACACCCATTTATAATTTTACAACCTATGTAACATTGGTTTACAATAAACGTACTTTGAATTTGAATTTGAAATAACAAAACAATAATATTCTATTTATGTTTTCCACGAAATTCGTCCTATTCAGCTTAGATTTTAAGCCTTGGATGTTACTAATGCTTATGCAACTGTATAATTCAAGTGATGTGGTTTATTTATTTTTATTTATTTTATTTGGTGCACAAAACAGGGATACAACCATAACATACAAAGCGTTTAAAGCAGATTATACAGTACCTATGACTTGTTGCAGCTCCAATAACAAGTGCACACAACATAGAAATCGAGTTAACAATATACATAATACATAAATTATAAATAGAAAAATAATTATTTTTAATGTTAATTAATAATGAAAATAAGTTGGAAGGTTGGAACAATACAGGGTGAAAGGATAGAAATTAGCTAAGCAACGATTCGAGTTTTAATCACGCCTCTGTATTGTACTGAGAACCCAGCTTTTTCCCAAAAAATCACGATTTGTTTTTATTTATATTTTATTTTATTTTATTTGTTTATGAAATCAATAGCGATACATTTCTAGCAACAATAGGTTCTGTGAATCATTAATATAGATTGTACTAATAACCATGGTACCTTACGGAAAAATCTAATGACATAGGTACCTACTCGTAAATCAAAACAGTATCTGAGTGGACTAGTTTAATGTTCTCCTATCTTTTACACCCTGTATAACAACCATTCCATTTCTTATTAACCACATAATAAAAGACCCATTTCCTAGATGACAGTCCCAAATGTAAGAGGCGTGAAAAATTGTAAGCTAAACCCCCGTAATATTGCAGATTCACAAATGCATACAAAAATGCACCCTCACGTGGCATTAGCTGTTTCCTATTACAGGGTTATCACCCCTCACATCCCCTATCTTCCATTAAATGTTGGGTGGAAACACACGGATTTATAATCCGAATGTGCGCGACGCGATTTTTAGAGATGGAAAACATCAGGTACAAAATGAAGTGCAGGGTTTATGGATAGTTGTAAATCGCCAGCATACAACCGAAAGTTTTTTTTTCTATGCACATCATACTAGGTTAACATTCTGTTAATTATGCAAAAGTTTTCCAACAGTGATGATGAACTATTCATGGTTTCATAGATCGCATTTCATTCCTATACAATTCGTTAAATTGCATAATACTTACTTAGTTTCAGTAATCGCCTTAAGCGATTTATTAAAATTAATGTATTCTTGACTGAAAAATATGAATCATGTACAGTTAGCATCAAATAGTTCGTGACACCAAAAAGTTCAAAACACGCCTTTGTAACCATTGGAATAAAGTTTTGTTGTCAATTTATTAGTCATTTTGCATATCACGAACTAAGTTCATATTTTGAAGCTAACTGTACCTTGACAAAACTATAGTCGATTTGGTCTTAAAATAACTTTCTTGCAAAATATGCTAAATACTGAATACCTAGTTGGTCATAAAGACGAAACCGGCGAATGTGGAAACTGCGTCAGCTGTCGGGATTCACAGCTCTATGTTTCCTCACTCGAAGATGGAAGGAAAACGTTTATAAATAAACACATTAGCTTGAAAGCCGGATTTGTGGGTGTTACAATAGCACCTCGCATTTATCGTGTGATCTGCTGGAAATGGGTATTAATACAAGTCATGACTGGAATAAAATGTCTTCCACTAGCGTTAATAACTACAAAATTGGACAGTTGCTACTTGCATCATAATCATCATTTCAGCCATAGGACGTCCACTGCTGAACATAGGCCTCCCCCAATGACTTCCACATCGCACGGTTGGTAGCGGCCTGCATCCAGCGCCTTCCTGCTACCTTTATCAGGTCGTCGGTCCACCTTGTGGGTGGACGTCCCACGCTGCGTTTTCCTACTACTACTGCTACTTGTTTGGACAATATGGAATTATTTAGTAACTTTTGGTGTTAATTTCAAATGGATTTTCATATTAATATTCCTTTCCGGGTCCAACTCTATTGTTCTTTTTCTTCCAACAGGACCATGAAATTTAAAAACATACTAATTTTTTTTTTATGTCGTGGAACTGTGCACCCGTGCTTAGAGTTTTGAAGCAGTAGTAGTACCTACCTACTTTGTTAAAATTATAGGAGTCCTTGCCGAGGAATAACATTCATTGATATCAGTTCACCCAATTATTGCAAAGAAGAACGGTCATCTGTGACCCAGGCCCGACAGAAACGAGACATACCTCAGATTTTTTGTCATGTCTTAATTAGTTAAATTATATATTTTTTATATTCGAAATCTATGTAGGTATAACACCAAAATATTACCCTTTGTTTTTGTTCAAGCGTTATACAAAAACTAATACAAAATGCCTGTTTATCACCAAAATTGGTAAATGTATGTACCTAAATGTCTATTACAGCTGCTATGGAATGTATCTAGGTGACCTGGTGATACAGCCGGATTATACAGGGTGGAAAATAGAAGTTAAAAAATCCAAAAATTCAATGTTACCAGCTTCCATAATCTGTAACCTATTATTGGTACCATTTGAAAGAGCTCGTGAAGCACTTTCAGAATCAGTAACTAGTTTTTCGATATCTTGTATAGTTTAGAAATAATCGAGTGAGATCACTTATCGTTCCATATGTATAACCACCCTGTATAATCCGGCTGTAACTCCAGGTCACCTAGATACATTCCATAGCAGCTGTAATAGACATTTAGGTACATACATTTACCAATTTTGGTGATAAATAAGCATTTTGTATTAGTTTTTGTATAACGCCTGAACAAAAACAAATGGTAAATATTTTGGTGTTATACATAGATTTCGAATATAAAAAATATATAATTTAACTAATTAAGACAATATGACGAAAAAACTGAGGTATGTCTCGTTTCTGTCGGGTCTGGGTTTTTTTTGTATGGGGCGTGACCGTTCTTCTGTAACTTTCCTATGCAATTTTTCCAGATTTTTTAAAGCAACAGTGTAGTTTTTAGAGGGGGGAGACGCTCTACTCGAACAAAAATAAGCACTTTAAACTTTAATAATTTGCAAACAGATCCCTAAATGAAAAATAGTCTTATGCCCGTTTTCACCATCTATCCCTAATTTTTAAGTGACCCCTATAATAACACTTATCAATTTTGTTTTCATAGGGGTCACTTCAAAATTGGGGATTAATGGTGAAAACGGGCATTAGAAACCCCTAAGCCATTTTAAAAGACCTATACAACGATACCTCACACGATGGGGTAGAAGACCCTAATTTTATTTTATTTTAAAAAAATTTTTTACCGTTTGGTCGGCGTGATTAATCTACATAGCTCCACAAAATTACAGCTCTCTAGTGCCAATAGTTTTTCAGCAAAACCTCGGACAGACAGACAGACAGACATATCGAAACTATTATAGTTCGATATGTCTGTCTGTCTGTCTGTTCGAGGAGGGTTCCTTGTCAGCACTACGGAACCCTAAAAAGATGTTTGTGACATGCTCCAACCCAATCTACAGTGGATCCGACTTGATTTTTACCAGTTCATGACAAAAGCCACCAATTTCGGTGAAAAGGTAAAACTTAACCCGTCTATGTCATACATAATTTTGATGTATGGCTGACTTAGAGCTATATTAACTTGTATGAGCGGTGTACTAAATTATCTATGTTAATAGTAACCGTTGAATTCTAATGACGGAAATTAATTACATCGTGATATGACTTGATGGAGCTGTGACGTAATTGAATGTGATTAAGTGCTTTTAAGATATGGTTTAGTGATTTTGGTGGGATAAGGCTGGAGACATTCATACGAAATGAGGATTTTGGTGAACAGTTTTTGAAATAGTGTCTCTACATACTTGCACGTAAGAATCTTCAGTTTGGGTTGCTATTTTTTATCATTATTTTGTATTTATAACCAGAATAAAATAGAAAAGTTTGTGTTTTAGTCTATGAAATTAATATAAGTGCCAAAGCATTTAATTATATAGTTTCCACAGATGTTTTTTTAACCGGGAAAGTTTCTTGATGCATAATTTCTATTCAAAAGCTTTCAATATAACTATCTTAGTAAAAAAGTTTTTGACGATCGGAAAATCAGTTTAATCAAATAAAAAAATAAAACAAAAGTAACAGAACTCAATACTCAATTCTTTAATTTTAAACTCCGGTAATTTTTTCTCTTTATTTTATTTTATTATGTATTATTTACCCCAATACCGTTTTTAGTATAACCACGAGCATGTCATAAGTGACAAAACAATGACTAGGGATATTAAGTGAATTGTCTAGTTAGGAGCAAAAGTGAAGATTTCGGAGCGGGTGGGGTATTCCATGATTGATGGACGGACGCACGATCGATCATGACGGTAAACAAGACGTCTATGAATGGCGTTACTAATATCCCGGGTGAAGTTGTCTGTGAGCACCCTTGTTATGTTAAGACAAGCTTTTGGCCGTGGCTTCGCTCGCGTTAATGAATGTCTTTTTCTATAATTTCCATCCATGTTCTATAATCTATGTTCACCAGGGATTAATGCGGAATTCTAATGATAAAAGGTTTTTTCAAATCGGTCCAGTATAAAAAAGTACTTTTAGACGTTTTCTTGGCAATTATTAATTAATTTATACAACCTATAAACCTTTAATCATCAAATAAATGTCATATTTAGTTAACTATTATTTTTTCTTAAACAACAAAGATTAATTCATGATTACCCTTATCTATAAAAAGAGTTAAGAGGGCTTTAACCTTATTACCTTATTACGCCTGAAGCGTTTTACTCTCTAGGATTAGTTATGAAAATTCAAAATGTTCATAACCTCACCTATTGTCAAGCCTATAAATAAAACCAAAATCCACCCTAAGCACGGGACCGCATATGGTCCCCAAATAATAAAATACTACAACACGTCTATCGGAATTGTGAATTGTCAATTTATTACTTCTCAGTTCAGGCACATGTGACGCCTTCATAAAATCACAACAGTGTGGCAAGCGCAGTAGGGTCACTCTCCACATGGGTGTCCCAAAAAGATATAAATGTTAACAGCATTGTTGTTTTCCGGCAGTTAGAGGTAAGAGAGCCAGCCAGTTCCTCCGTGGTTGAGGATTCCGGGCGAAACTCGCTTCCACCTTCGGCCTGATCATTACCATCAGGTAAGATACAGGCCAAGAGATAAAAAAATATATCTATGTAAAAATTTAGCAGATATTTTTCAAGACGTTTAATTAAAATTACATTTGTACAGACGCAACTGACAACTATATTTTTATGTACATGGTTGTCCATTAGTCTATCACGCTCTTTTTGAGACACTGTACCGAAAAATGATTCCAAGGGCATACTTTTAAGTGAAAATGCTCTATATATACAAAAACTTCATCTATTGTAATTTTCGTGCTATTCACAAAATTTGATGGTAAGTAGTTGCACATCATAATCCCATTACATAATTACAAGAACTGCTTGAAAACTTCCTTTCGTATCTTAGATTAAAACAAAGAGCCTTCTTTACTCTTTGTCTATTACCCGCGAAAGCCTCAATAAAATGCTTCAATTCCGTCGCTCCCCTGACAAGACTGTACCTGTTTAGGGAAATATTCCATTTCCGGAAGTTTTGGTCGGGATCGCGAGGAAGTTTAAAGGTGTGCACACATTGTTTCTTTAGAGCTACTGTCCGCTTAACGTGGACGCGTATGCGTCATTTTACGGTTCGTGATCGTTTTTTTTTAGTACTCTTCTGTACTACATATTCAGAAAATATTTGTAAAAAATAAAATACCTAAAACCCTTGATTTAATGGGTAATGATGATGTCACATAAATACGATATGAAAATGCTGAAATTAAATATAATGTGAATGTTATCACTTCATTGATGACGTAAAACGTAAATAAAACTGTTAATCAAAATCTAATTAAAATACCAATAACAAAATTACGTGTAAAATCCAATAACAGTCTTATTAAAACGATACTCAACAAAAATGATCGTCAAATTATGTGCAGTACTATTTTTTGTAGGTTTAATATATTGCAGGGATTTTTATATGGGGATGTTCAAGAGAAATGACCATTTGGTGTCTCAAGAAAGGTTATACAAGGAAAGGGTTCCATTCAGACGTATGCACGCAAAATATTTGAAAGTGGTGCATTGTCCAGTGAGTATTCAGAAACTTGATGATACATAATTATTTGGATTGGAAGAGACGTAAGATATCAAATGATCATCAACTTCATCATCTGATCATTTCAGTTTTCACTACAGGAACACATCGCTCTACAATTTACCAGAAACTAACAAAGGATTTAGCCTACACACATCACGCTGGTTTTGACCAGAACAAATCTTCCTATGTTAGGGACCTGCCTGATGTTCGATGATGAATTGAAGGTGGACCGACGACATCATAAAGGTAGCAGGAAGGCGCTGGACGCAGGCCGCTACCAACCGGGGAACATGGAAAGCATTGGGGGTGGCCTATGTTCAGCAGTGGATGTCCTATGGCTGAGACGATAAATTCTGAAAAGTTCTTTTCTCATTTCAGATAACTTATCTTCGAGTCATCGATCGTCTTGGAGTCGGGGCTGGACCTACAGTTAAAATATTACGAGGAGGACTTTTAAGAAACCACGTATATTTGTACATAATATCTCAAAAAAATCAACCTATTTCAGTCACTATTTATATAGGCTGCGAGAATAAAGCCACGACAACTACTACTGTTAAAGTTACAAAAGAAGAGGCAGTAACAGATAGTCATGATTCTGTAACAGATAATAATGATAGCCAGACAAATTCTAGCACTGATTCTTCAGATCAAAGTTCTGCTAGTGACCTTAGTACTTCAAGCGGACTTGTACAGTCGACCTAAGCAATACCTACTCAATAACCTAATTCGCATTATGCTCTTATACATTTCGAATAAACATAAACATTATTTTGATAATTATTTTGATCGTAAAATTTTGAAGCTTATTGAGAAATAAATTAATATCTGAGACTTAATCACAGCTTTGTAAACTTAAACTACCTCTGCGTTTATTTTATTTTGTCATGTTATTAGGTATAAACTGCGTAATTCAGGCTATATTTGTATTGCAAGACTTAAAAAATATATATTTTCTGCCAACAAGAAGATTTTCTATCCTTGTTGAAGATTTTCTATCCTTGTTAAAAAGAAACTATTTTATTTATTTCAACTGTGCTATTTTAAGACGGTGCAATAAGTAATTTAGTTTGAAAGGTAAAAGAAATCAAACAAGGAAATAAATCACGCTTATTCACTATTGTAAAGTTTTCTCACAATCTATTCAACTATCATTCTTGTCTATGATACAATGAAATAAAAATCATAACAATATGACCCATATATACAGCATTTATTTAATGAATGGTTATATTCACCACAATAGACTTGACTAGTCAAGGCGGCAGAAATGAATTATTTGTATCTACTACTACTTTTGCTCTATAAAGAAGTTCATTCTCAAAATCAATTAAGTGACTTTAAAGACAAGATTTTCGCAAATATGGAGTTTGATGACCATTCTTACAGCCATTTTTTATCAACTGATGATAAAAGGAAGATTTTAGGATTCTTGAAGTCCTTCACCTCCGCTGAAAAGGCTCAGTCAAGAAAACCGAAGCTCATAGAAGATCTAGCTGGATATTGTAGATCGTTTCGTACATGCTCTGAATGCTCTAGAAGCATGTGGTACCCTTGCGGCTGGTGCCACAACTTTGGATGCACTGACAAACCGGAGAAACTCTGCCCGTACGCGATGACAAAAATTGACCTCATGGATTCAAACACAACAGATAAAATGAATTCGCTTTGTCCTTACATTGAGCATGTCGGGTCCATTTTAGTACCAGCAGGAGTAAGACAGAACGTACAAGTGAAACTGCATGCGTCAGACCCAGTTTTATATGAGAAGGAAATCATATGCCAACTCCAATTCAGTGATAGAGTGACACATTTAAAAGCTTTAATAATGAACGATGTGGTGTATTGTTACCCTGTGACGTTGGACACTATAGAACATGGAGAAACGAATATCGGCATCATGAGGTTGATATGGGGAGGCGTCCAGCCGTTCTCTAATAAGCTCCAGATATCCGTTTACCGATGTGAGTCATTGGCAGTGGACTGTGAAAGTTGCAGGCTGATCCCCACAGAGTATGGGTGCGGTTGGTGCGGCGAAGAGAATGCGTGTGTCGTCGCAGACAAATGCTCGGACCTTTTAAAATGGAACGTAAATAGGTTAACTTGCAAATCTCTTGGCAAAAAAATGTTGTACGTTTGATATTGGTAACAGTGATATACTAACAGGATGATGAACAAACATCAAGAGTCATCGATCGATTCTTTTAGGTGGATTAGCTCACGTTTATTGTATTCAAACTGGCTATTATTCGAATAGCAATGTTTATAAACACTGACGATGAAATATTATATATAGGTCGACAGTAGCTTCAGTTCTCAGCCGACATTGGTGGCTGATACTGTGCGAGTGTAATAAATAAGAAAGTTCTGTGAAACAAAACATACGGTGAGTGAATCGAAGTATGAGCCTAATATAGGTTAAAATACGTCACAAGTGTTAAAAAAACCTTTTGATTTCAGAACGATAAACTCTAAAATGTTAAGAAAATATGTATGTCAGATAACACAATTTATTTTGTATGAAATAATTTGTGTGGTATTTGTCCAGTCCATACCAAACCAAGAGCTGGCAAATCAAAAAATTGCTGAACGACAGTCGCTGCTTAGTTACTGCAGGTCGTTCAAGAGCTGTCATGACTGTAAAAAGACAACGTTTCAGTGCGAATGGTGCAATGACATTGGGTGTACGAGTTTCCCGCGCCTGCATTGTCCAAAGAAAGTGTTTCTAGATGATCTGTGGAAAAAGAATCGCGACGAGCGTTTTTGCACTGAAATTATTAGTAAACAGCCAATCTTTGTGCCAGCTAACGTAAGGAGGTTTATAAAGCTAGATCTGCGAGTGGACGACCTCACTCTATACGAGAGGAACGTCATTTGTGAAATACAACTCGAGCAGAAGATTATTCAAATACCGGCGTCCTTCGACGACAGAACTGCTTACTGTGATACGGCAATTCTGAAGACGAACAGAAACATAGTGTTGGGTTACTTGAGGTTGAACTGGGGCGGTATAGAGCCGTACTCGAATACGATGTTAATGCTGATATACAGCTGTCAGAATTTGGCGCAGAATTGCAAGGATTGTCTTGGGTTGAGCAAGGAGTACAATTGCGGGTGGTGTAAGGAGTCGGCCAGCTGTACTTTGGTGGAAGAATGCCCGAGGCAGTACGAGGCCTGGTTGAACAAAAGTTACACGTGCGGGCATTTCAATGTTCGCAATTACCGCACAGATCTAAAAACTTTTTTCCACTAATACAGTTTGATGATGTAACATGAATAGTTGAATACTATAAACGTAGGTAAGCCGTTTAGGTTTCAAAAGTTTTGAGTCAGTCTGTTTTTGTTTATTTATTTATTAAAGGTAAGGTTACAAAATGGACGTGGTTTCATTTCATTAGTGTGAAAAGTTTATTTCTTTATACACTAAACGTGTTAAATCAAGCCTCAAATATCACTCCAATAGTATTTTCACCACACATTGCAATAGCAATTAATTATTTGATAATTTACAGGTCACCTTTTAATTGAGTGCATTCATTTATTACATTTGCAAACTACATAACTCTACATGTAGTAAGGTATTTAGTGAAATAAGGTACTTGATACAAATAAGGCCTACGTTCTTATAAGGCCTATACATCAGAAAACACAGATAAATAAATCCAACCGGGATAATACTTCAAGGACACGTACTCATATGCCCTATAACCCAGTAGAGTGTAAGAGCGACTTGATCCACGATCCCAGTACCAATTGGCACGCGTTCTTCTAAGGTGGTGGGTGATTTCGTGCTGTCTTATAAAAATCTGGCGATTTCATCTTAAATTTTCGGTAAAATGACGCTGTTTTAGATTAAGCTTTTCTTGGTAGTCGTTTCTAAATATTTCTTACTAGCTAATATTTACCTTAATTTGTACTACTGGCTATAGATGCATTATTTGTAAATTATTAAAGACAACAAGAGCGAGATATCTAATAAGGCCTAGGCCTTATTTCAGTATGGTAGGCCATATTAGATACTTATGTTAACACCTGATTACGAACAAATTCATCAAACTAAATGAGTAAAAGAGTAACTAAATATTTATTTAATAAGAATGTTACTAACTACACAGAAAATAAAAAGAAAACAGAGTCGAAAAAATTACAAACCCTGTAAAAAAAATACAAAACCAATAAAAAATAAGAAAAAAAGCCGTATGTATAATTCTAAAGGAAAAAAGAATAAAAGCTGGTATTATCATGCCTGTCTCGAAGACAAAGTAGCAGATATGCGACCATAAAGGACTACTTTTGGTGGTATCACAAAGATTGTGAAGGAGTTCGTAAAGATGATTTAGAAGCCTTTTTATGCACTGGTTCTAATAAAAATAGAGATCTCATTTTGTTTACAAAAATTCAAGACTAAATGATATTCCTAATCTGATTTATTTAAAAGGTTTTATGTGTAGGCCTTATTCGAACACGGTGTTTTAATAAGCCCTATACAAAAAAATAATATTGTTTGTTTTTGATATTTTTTTTGATAATATATGTAAGGAATCATTACCTTGTTACTATGAATATTTAATTTTATCTATAATTTATGTATAATTCTTAATAAGTAGAATTTAAGTTTATCTAGAGATATACAGTATATTTCTGTTGAATTGGTATGTAAAATTTTGATAACGCAAACAAATCGACGTGTTTAATGTTATAAGACCGCATTTTGTTTAATACAACCTCAATTTTAAGAGGCATTTGAATCATATAGGCCTTATTCCGTGTAGGTGATTTAATAAAGCCAAAATCAGTGGTTTCGTAATTTGCTTATTTTGAAGAGATTTAGTTAAAAATTATGTTATTTTTTGTAATATTGCTAAAATTAAAGGATGGAAGAAGTTAATTAACCTTGTTTTTGTTGATTGGCGTTAATATTTATTAAAATATAAGCATTTAAAGTTAGGTAGGCCTTATTTGTATCAAGTACCTTAGTTAACTACATATAAGAGAATAAATCCTCTTTAGTTGTTTCTTTAATCATACAGAGAGCAGAGCTACTTTTCTTTTTCATTAAAGTGAAAATTTTATTATTTTAGAAGATGAAAATGTATTATAATTTTAAAGGAATCGACAAGCTGATGAATTTACTTTAAATGTCGTTTCTCTGTTGTGATTCGTAAACAATTTCTGTGTGAATAGATGATAGAATATTGTTGAAAATATCACTACTTTACAAGAGCAACACATTGTTTCATTTTGCCGATCCTAGATAATGAATGAATAGACTAATTAAATAGTCTTATATACTTTTATGCGAGTAAAAGTAAACGTATATAATAACCATAATTCCTCCATTGAATGATTTATTTCGTTGAAAACTTACCTGTATAGGCGACATTCGTCTTGAGAGCAGAAGTTTACTTCAGAAAATTGTAATGCGTTCAGTGTGCTTACCATGAGTTTACGTTAGGTGTGCTCGCTAGCGATTGCGTAAAAAAATGACATTAATTGTATGACATATTGTGCCTAGCGGCTACTTTCAAGAAACAAAATCTTCATAGAGATTTTTGACGTACTCGCTAGCGAGCACACCTAACGTAAACTCATGGTAGGTACACAGTTAATTGCTGTTTCTAATTAACGAAGTAATAGAACAGTCTTCGACTGGACCCACGTTGCCAGTCACTGGATTAATTTAATTTTCTCTTCTAGCAACTGGACCCATCATTTTGTGCAGAAATAAAAATAATTTATAAAAACCACATTAATTTTAAACAAACCAGTTATCAGAAGAACAAAAAAAATTAAAATAAATATTTTATATACATCTCTAAATTCATTTAATGTAAGTAGCTTTTATACCAAAACATGTATTAGGTACTTACTTAAGCTTTTTTAGAATAGAACCAGGTTATAAGTATTTTTAGATGCAAAAATCAAATTAAAAAAACTTTTTTATAAAGAATCGAACCTGGGACTTGTTGTTAATTGACTAAAAACATTCTTGTAGCCTTCGTAACCTCAAATTATTCACACTTAGTAATATTACATCCTAGCTAATATTACAGCGAGCCAGATGGCCAAATCGCTTATGTTCTAACGACCCTCTCTGATGAAAATAATATAAAAGATATTTCATATGAAATCGTTTCTTTGGAATCAGATGTTGAATACGTGATGAAATTGATATAGGGTACCTATTGATTTAAGGTTTGTTTACAAAAATATTGAATAACTAAATCAGACATGTTTTTTTTTTAGATCTGAGCCAGATTATAACTAAAAAATAAAACTAGTTTAAAATATACAAAGTCTCCTGAATAAACCTAAAATTAACCACATTATTTTTGACTTGTGTACTCTTCCTGGGAATCAAATAGAGAACCTATGATTGACACCCAGATCTAACTATCAGTGGAAAATTTATTAATTGATAATATCATCACCATGTCATGGCGACTCATAAAATTAAATAACGTCCGTATTCACAAACATTACTATGAGGTCTCACAGTGCGCGTGGACGCATAGGGTGACATATGAACCAATCACAGAGCTCTATTCAACGCTATGCGTTCCATTTGCTGGCGCTGCTTCACTTAAGCAGGCATCGTTTGTGAATAAGGGGGTTAATATCTGGCAAGAGGACCTATGAAACCTCACGATTAAAAGGTATTTTTTTACACCACATTGTCCTTAACGAGATTAGAACCTGCAACCGCAGCTATTGCAATTTTGTACGCCAACAAATTAGGTAAGGCAGTTTCTTGAGCAATCTAGTAAACAGGTGCAAAGTTTGAGCCTTTTTGAGGCCCGAATTCGAATCTAGTAAAATAATCCAGCCGGGGAACAGATGCTGCGAATTCAAATACCTTTATCGGGTTACATTACATCGGAAACAAGAAGAAAGGTACAAGAACTAAGAAACACTTTTTTGTACCTATTTTTTTCTTTTACGTTTTTACTTCGAAAATACATCATTTAATTTCTGACCTTACTTTTACTCTGCTTGTATAATAAGGCTCTGCAACTCGCTGAAGAAAATTAAGAAGTAGGCCTGAAATGTGGGAAAACTGAAAACTGTAACTGTTATGGTAACCCATGAGAATCAATCCCCTATCGTTCGTTTCAGCCAAATGACGTCCACTAATGGACAAAGGCCTCCCCCAAGGATTCCATAACGACCGGTCCTGTGCTGCCCGTATCCAGGTTCTTCTAGCTACCTTCACCAGATCATCGGTACACCTCGTGAGGGGCCGGCTCACGTTACGTCTTCCGGCCCATGGTCGCCACTCGAGAACTTTTCTGCCACAACAGCCATCATCTCTACGAGCTATGTTCTCCGCCCACTGCCACTTGATTCTAGCAATTCTGCGGTCCCCTATATTAACCAACATACAATTTACCTACCACAGTTATTAGACCATACGCTTGGTTACAAAAACCACACATAATCTTGAAAAGGGCTACGAAGCTACGATGCGCGCTACGATAGCTACAAATTTTAATATCGTTTAAATCAACAAAAATGACCTAACACGATAACATTTATCGTGGCGTGGTTTTAGTGTATTTTCTTAAATAAAAAATTAAATTAACAATATTGAAACTGGTTCTACCCATTCGTAGCTCCATGCTCCGCGACCGGTCGATTCGAATCTCGCCAACATTGATTTTCACAAATTGGTACCGTGAGTGTATTGCAATATAAAAAACCCAACGCTAAGTGGATGAACAGATATTATGTTCCTCAAAGATACAAAATCCAAAATTGAATTAAAATGTAGTAATATCTGATCAAAAAACTTTTATTTCAGTAAGCTGGATTTTAAAAGGCTCTTTTATAGATCCCAGCTTAACTTTTTCATAAAACCTATGTATTGTATGTATATTCTTCAAAAGATTAACGTCAGAGACGCAAAAACAAAAAAGCATCGCGAAATTTCAATTACTATTTTCCGTCTCTTCCATCCTATAGCTATATTTGGTAAAATAAATAATATTTTTTCCAAAGAAAAATAGAGATGGGTTTTATGAACCTAGTGTATTGTGTAACCTCAAAGTCTTATTAGGTAAGTAAGTTAGTTACGTAGTACGAGTACTTTCTCTGAAACTACCCGAAAAAGTATCCGTAAGTATGTACCTACATCAAGTTTCTTCTTCAGTTAGAAATCAATAAGTCAAACGGCGTATTGTCTCCTAAGTTCACGATTGAGTGACGCTAATTAGAAGCGAAAAGGATTTTCTAAAAGAAATTACTTTCGAGATAATACTCAGTCTGAGAAGCTTATGTGATGTGACAGGCTTTGTAGAGTTAAATAGGTTTATTTACGGAATAAAAACATATTTAACTTTGAAAAGTCTGTAAGTGGATTAACGGTAAGGGACAAGCCGGACTGAGATTGCCTTAAAAAGACGGCTTAACTCAACGCCTGTTAATATTATTTATCAGATAGTACTTACCAGTTTTGACAAAGTAGCATATTCGCAATATAAATTCTACAAGGTGGACCGACGACATCGTAAAAGTAGCAGATGCGCATTGGCAAGCATTGGGGGAGGCCTATGTTCAGCAGTGGACGTCCTATGGCTGAGATGATGATGATGATGATGACGAAATTCTAGAATAGCTATTCTGTCTCATTTAAAACCTTCTCTCCTAGCTAAATTATCGTAGCAAAGTGTCACAATGAATATTTAGATATCATTTTAGCGAATAATCACGAAGATTGGATTTTCTGAAAGAAAAAACATTTTTTATAACCTTTGTGACAGGTTGTATAAAGAATACTCTAAGGCTCAGTATTCACGAAAAGAAGTGTTGGATCAGGAACAAACTGGATTTCAGTGGATTAGCCTGACGCCATAATGCTGTGCCTTAGTCTGACATAACGGATTACGGTGTACACCTGCCTTTTGATTTACGCGTACACTAAGGCGTTTGTTTTCTTATATTTTCATATTACGCTTCCAATAATGCTGAAGTAAGGTAGAGGGAAGCAAAAACTAATATTAAAAGATCATATTAGAAGTAGTTAGGTAGGTAACTATATGCATTTTTCCTTTGAAAAAAATTATTAATTTCCTGTGGTTATTCTTTATCTGGGAAAACTCATTATGGGTCGATAAAAGAAGTATGTTTTCTTCTTTTTATTCTTTAGTAAAATATTTTCCCATAAATGCTTAGCATTTATTGCTAATTTTCTTCACATCTCAATATTGGACTTAAATACTTAGGTGTCAAGGTATGTGACAAAGTGATCTAGTGTTTTTGAGTCAAATTTTCATTTCATTTACTGTTAATAAGATTTTCATTCATTCATTAAGATGATTTTCAAAATAAGTATCTATTTACCTATTCTTTCAGTAACCACGTCTTAAGACAGGAATCCAAGACAATACCAAGAGCTAAAGCCATAAAAACAGTTTCACAAATTATATTGCGCTCTACATACGTTTTATTTTAAAAAAATCCTTAAAGAAAGAAAGAAAGAAAGAAAGAAAGAAAGAAAGAAAGAAAGAAAAAATGTTTATTTGGTACTAAAATAATGATACACATTGACATTAAAAAGTGAAATAATACAATTGTTGTACCAAATTGGTCTCTGCTCAGTATGAGGCCATAACGTACTCGGGAGCACGTTACGGCCACTGGTATTCTGCAGAAACCATGAGAGAGGGGCATGCAAGAAAGGATTTTTTCCTGGCGGCTTGGTGACTGGAATTGAACCGCCACCGGTGCAGACTGAGAAGATGGTGAATTGTCTGCACGTGGAAAAGAGGTTGTCCGGCTTGCAGAAATTTATATAAGTTACCGTTCCTTGTATGAAATTAAAAAAATGTAAATAAAACAGCTCCCTCTCAATTGACACAATTTATTTTTATCTCGTATGCTCGTATAAAGTTAACAATTACGATATTATAATAACTACTGTAATAGTGCCAATCTCAAGGGATTCAGGGTCGTTAATTAGGTTCGGTTTGGTGAATATTATTGCCACTACAAATTTCTTAAAACTCAGCCTAAATATTAAAAGACTCTACTAGTTAAGATAACTGCGCGAAGTCAGGTCGGAAAGACTCCTACTTGAAGGAGGGAAAAGTGGGTACCTTGGAAGCCATGCGGTTATAAGCCGTTACCCTGAACGTTCCTCTCTTCTTCCGGGGTCCAACGGGTCTCACACACTTTTAGGTTACAAGCAGCGTCCTCCACGGCCTCAAGCGCGCAGTGCCAGATGAAGCTCTTGCGTCTCCTCGACAGGAAAGCGTTCAAACTCTTGCAGAGACAGAGGTTTGATGACAAGGAGGAAATGCGAAGAGATCAGCAGTTTAGAAAGGAGAAATAATTTATACCAAATGATGAGAAATCAATATGAAATATTGAAATATCTAAAATGTCTATAAAAATAGTGTAAAATATGAAATCCCGCATCTGAAACGAAAAATACCAGCGTCAGCATCACATGTGGAACGTGGCATTAGGTTATGAAAAAAAACCGCAATGGGAAACAAAAATACTTACGAAAACTGTTCGCTAATTTAAGCTTCACTCGCAGTTTTCAGCAACCCACCCTCATCCGAATAGGATTTAGGGAATCTCTGAAAGAAACGATCACATAAAATACCACGTACTGGAATACGAAAAATATCAATCACGAAAAATAAATAAATTCTCCGACGGGAACTTACCTCATGTGTGTTATTTTTATTTATTCATCAAGAAATTATCGTGGATGCATTTTGCACCACCCGATTTGAAATAAAAGGAATTACATTCCCGAAAATAATCAAATTGCGGTTGCGCACGATCGACAAATTCCTAAGTGATTTGACAGCTCCACTGACAGCCGCTCTGTCATAGACATCGCGATACGTTTCGTTTCGCCGTTTGAAAAAGTAAATACTGTACTAATAAAACCATGATGAAAACAATTTCCAGAACACTGAAAATATTCTATTTGAAAAATAGAATAATCAATATAAAAACACTAGGAAATGTTTCATCAAAGTATATTTCAATTAACTGAGCAAAAAGCGCCATCTATTGCAAATTAATTCTAAATCACGCCAATAGATGTCGCTAGTGGTATCCAAAATCAGAATATTGAGAAGAAATATTAATTTGTGAAAAAACAGCAAACGGCAACGTTACAATACCCTCCCCCCTAGACATTCGCACGGAGAAAGAATCTGAGCTGCCCTCAGCGAACTACAAACTGAAAATAAGAGAAAAAAAAAATAAGTGAATCTTTACACCAGAAAGACCCCCAAAAAGTCCAATTGAGAAAAAAAAACTAACTTACTAACTATACTAAACTTTCACAAAAGCAATACCAAACCAAAATGATCCATCTACCAGGACTGATGTTCTACCAACCAAAAAAAAATCTCTCCTGTCCGAGCATCCAAAATTCCCCCATAAAGTCCCAACTGTGAACCAGTGGTACTCGAATTCCCCAGTAAAGTAGAACTTGACATGCAATTCTACTCGTTCTTTTTCCAAAACATTGTTAGGCTATTTCGGCCATAACTAACATTATTTGCTAAAATAAAATAAAAAATGCCTGGGTTATAAACCGCAGAACAAAACGTCGCTGATCACAATATAATTGGACGTCATCGCAACAAAACACAACCACAGGGAATAGTGCTCAAAACACATGATGTCATCCCTGGAAACAAAAATCTGGACTATAAAGTCACAGAGAAGAAAAAACACGAGGCAAGTATACAGCGGATACTTGTCCACTCGAAAAAAGAAAAATAAATCGCATACCCTAAATGGGGCGATCACAAAAAAAACTAACCTAAAGGTTTCCCTAAAAGGGAAAAGTAGCCTTGGCGTCATTGTTGGTAGAATACCAAACAACACTTGTGAAACAAGTCCTACGGCTGAGAACCCTGGCAAAAAACTATTCGGCGAACTGAGGGTGAAAACAAAAGACAAGGATTAAACCTTGATGTCCTTGATATGCCAAGTACCGAGAGGCTTGCCATTGTGAGCAATTAATTCGTAAACAAGCGGAGATAGTACCTTCTTGACAATGCACTTCTCGTACTTTGGGGCAAGCTTGGTAGCCTTGAACTTCTCAGCGTCACTCTGAATGTACGTTTTGCGCCACACCTCCTGACCCTCTGAAAGTTTGACGTTACGTCTTCTGAGGTTGTAGTACTTGGTGTTCGTAGCGTGGGCCTTCAGCAAATGCGAACGTACCTTCTCGAACACTTCCTTCAAGACGCCAAACTCCCCTGCATAGTCTTCTCTTGGCATAGCAACTTCATACTCGCAGTCGTCCGTTTGCTTATAAAAGGAGCCATTTATTATAGGTTCTCTGCCATGAACCAAAAAGAACGGTGTAAATCCGGTAGATTCGTTCACAGCACTGTTAAG
This sequence comes from Ostrinia nubilalis, assembly GCF_963855985.1. Classification (NCBI taxonomy): domain Eukaryota; kingdom Metazoa; phylum Arthropoda; class Insecta; order Lepidoptera; family Crambidae; genus Ostrinia; species Ostrinia nubilalis. The sequence continues at coordinate 3,616,690 of NC_087101.1, forward strand.
TGCGAACTGAATCTTAAACAAATTGAGATCCCAGGTTCTATGATCTTCTTTCACGTACGAAGATACGGCAGTCATTACTGTTTTGTTATACCTTTCGACCAAGTTTATCTGTGGCGTGTATCTAGGACCGTAATGTACACGAGGGACGTTATATTTCTCCAACAGGCTACGAAACTCCGATCCCGTAAATTGAACCCCATTGTCGGTAATTACGGTTTCAGGAATTCCATGAGCCAGGAGAACATAGTTCTCGAACGCCTTGGCCACAGCTGCGCTAGTCGCGCGTCTCAAGGGAAATAGCATTGTATATTTTGAAAAACAGCAAGTGACCACTAACAGATGAATGTAACCTGATCGGGATCTAGGCAAAGGTCCGACTAAGTCTATCGACAAAGCTTGAAATGGTCTGAAACATTGCTTAGGCTGACCCATGAGTCCAGGTGTCAAGGTAGTCTTGTGTTTGTACGCGGAACAAGTTGTGCAATTTTTTACGAAGTCCATGACGTCGCGATACATCCCCGGCCAATAATATCTCAGGCTCAATCTTCGGTGTGTTTTGAATACACCAAAGTGTGCTGAAGTCGGAGGTTCGTGGTTCTCGGCGATGACTGCTTTCCTCTTGGACTTGGACACAACTTCTTTCCAGTCAAACTCCTGTGTCAGGGTATATTTACCTTTACTAAGCCTGTACAGTTTCCCATTTTCAATGCGATAGTTGGGGTAGTTCTTTGGATAAGCCGTGCAACCATGTATCACTTTATTATACCACTCATCATCAACGTCTACTGAAACTGAGGTATCTATAGCATCTACATTCAATAAACGCGAGAGAGCGTCTGGGACAACATTATCTTTCCCCCTACGATGCTCGATAGTAAAATTGTATTGGGACAGACGACATCCCCAACGAGCTAAACGACCTGTCGGGTTCTCTAAGTTCATGAACCATTTAAGGGAAGCATGATCCGTAATAACCTTAAATGGTCTGGTGCCTAGGTACGGTTCAAATTTCTCTACCGCAAAAACTACCGCTAGTGCTTCCCTTTCGGTTGCACTGTAGTTACGTTCATTCTTATTAAGTGATCTACTAATATATGCAATAGGATGGTCATTCCCGTCTACTGTCTGGGTTAGCATACCACCTATGCCGTAACTTGACGCATCGCAATGAACAGAAAAGGGCTTCTCAAAATCTGGGCATGCTAAAACTGGAGCAGAGACCAAACAATTTTTTAAAGATTCAAAAGCCTCTTGTGCAGCTGGGTTCCACAAAAATTTAGTCTTAGTACTGGTGAGGGCATTCAAAGGCGCAGCAATGGATGCAAAATTCCGGATGAACCGACGGTACCAAGAACAAGTGCCAATAAACATTTTAACCTCTTTCGAAGTTTTTGGTACCGGGAAATCAAGAATTGCACGCACTTTGTCTGGGTCTGTCCTCAAACCATACTCATCAACGATGTACCCTAAATATTTCAGCGACTGTCTAAAAAATTTACTTTTTTCGAAGTTAATCGTCAAATTTGCACTTTGGATACGTTGGTGCAGTCGCTGTAGTAATAATAAGTGCGTATTGAAGTCCTCTGCAACTATTATGACGTCATCAACGTAACAAAAGATCATTCCTTTAGTTATGTCACTACAAAAAGGCGTTCCGAACAACATGTCCATCAATCTTTGCTGACGAGCAGGTGCTCCGCAAAGACCAAATGGCATTACCTTAAATTTGAACAAGCCTCTCCCTGGAACAGTGAAACTAGTTTTCTCTTGTGACTGTTCGTCTAATTTAATTTGCCAGAAACTAGATTTAAAATCCACAGAACTGATGTACTTAGCATTTCTAAGGCTGTCTAAAATTTGAGGTATGTACGGGATAGCGTAAGCATCACCTTTAGTGACTGCATTAAGTTTACGGCAGTCTAAACAAAATCGCCATGAACCGTCAGATTTAGGAACCATAAGTACGGGATTATTCCACGGACTTTCACTAGGTGTAATAACATCTAGCTCCAGCATCTTATCTACCTCCTTATGTAACTCCTTAGATTTCTCAGGTGACATGGGATATGGCCTACACTTAATCGGTGAAGCTTCGCCTGTGTTTATTGTGTGCTCAATAAGATCCGTCCTACCTAAGCCCTTGCTTTCAAAAGAAACACTATGGAACTGTTTGATCATCCTGTCTGCCAATTCACGTTGTTCCAAGTTTAAGTTTTCAAAAGACTGAATAAAATTGATAGGCTTGTCAATGTTCGATGAAGTTTTAAGAAAATTTTTAGGTGCCTCTACGTAACAAATATTTTGAAAAATCTCTGGCATTAATTTAAAATTTTTCCAAAAGTCTACTCCTAAAATGACATCAGAGACAATTGAAGGAATGACATAAAATGTAATTACCTTTGTGACGTCCTTAAATGTAATAGGTAATGTGATGGTTCCTATAGTGCTACAGAAAGACCCATCAGCAACAGTAACCGTTGATGCACACGACTCATCCAAAGAGTAACCCAGATCAATGAAACGTTGGTGTGCTCCGTTACCAATAATTGAAATTGCAGCTCCAGAATCCAATAGTCCGCAAACAGTCATGTCTAAAATGTTCACGTTCAAATATGGCCGAACATCATTTATATTAGGTTTAAACAAAACCGAAGTAACGTTGTTGTTTTTGAAATAAGAATCAACAATGTCTAACCATTGTTTATTTTCAGAAGGTTCGACATCTTCTGAAATAACATTACTTCGGTTACCTGCTAGTTTTTTGAATTGGTAGCACTCTTACACTTAGCACAATTTTTAGTAGTGTACCCTACTTCACCACACTTAAAACATAACAACCGTTTATCCGTACAGTATTTTGTACTATGTGTATTTGCCTTACACTTCAAACATAAGAGTTTTTTGTTAGAAGTTGGTTTACTGTCAGAAAAGGGTGGTTGTGTGACAGCAGTAACAGGCTTTGGTGATTTACCCTTGTAAGTGTACTCTGGATTCATACACGGCTGTTTAGATGGTTCATTGAAGGTACTAGTTTGCTGACGTCTTACTTCAATTTTACGACATTTATCCTTGAGGTCAGCAACAGTGTCGAAGTCGTGTAAAGCTAACAATTCAGCATAGATAGGCCTAATATTATGTAACAAGATCTCAATCTTATCTTGTTCAGAAAATGGCCGTTTCAAACGCGAAAACATTCCATTCATAATAGCGAAATAAATGTGGGTAGGTTCATCCTGACCTTGTGTACGAGAACGAATTTCTCCTATCAACCTATAGTCATAATCTGCAGGTGCAAACTCCTCAACCAATAATTCACTTAGTTCCTTCCACGACGAGACCTGATCTTTGACACCTCTATACCATAAGAGTGTTTGATCATGGAAAAAACAAAACGCCGACTTAAATAAAATACTATCAGAAACACCAAAAGCTGTCGCGCGTTCATTAACTAATTCCAAAAAGGAATGCACACTGGAATCAACTGAAAACTTTATGTTCCAATTTAAAACATTTACCTTCGATGACTGGTCCACAACAACAGTTTCCCTACAATCGTCTGAGTATAAATTGGAACTAGATTCACCATCTGATTTGTTTGTGACGAAGCCTTCTAAAACTGAAAAGCACAAGTTCAACTTCTGTTTTAAGCTAGCATGAATAGCTGCGTCAACAGATTCCTTACACGCTGCTAGCCTATCCAGTCGGTGAAGCAAGTGGCAATACAAAGCCTTCGAACGAGTCAGCTGATACCGCTCCTTAGTCTTCTTGAAATTATCTAAGTGTGATTGTAATTCCTTTAACTTGCCAGAAATATTGGGCAATTCCACACTAGGTTTAAGTTCTTCATCAATAATTTCCTCAGGACTAAACTCAGAACACAATGACTTAAGTTGTTTTTTCATTTTGGGAACTGTATCTTCCGGCGACTCAGATCGAACAGTTATCTCATAAATAAGTTCGTCGCGTAATAATGAATGGTAGTAAACCGTTTTGGTATCCATTGTAAAAAACTATGTGTAAAATAAACTAAGTGGCAAAAATATTATTTTAAAATTTTTGAATGAAAATGAATTTAAATTGTCAAATTTGTTGAGAATGGCACCTTACAAGATTGGATAAAACCTCTCACTTATGTTCTAAAACACACAATAACAACAATAATGTTATTGTTATAAAAATTATACAAGTAACTAACAAGTATGTAAATAATTTACAAAAAAAAAAAAAATGTACTAGGTAACTTCAAATAAATGTTATATGTCCGCAGTGACACAAAGGAAATTGTTACCTTAGTACAAAATAACTGGTAAATAGGTACTTTGTTATCCTATTACATAAACTAATTTTAAATTTCAACAAAAGTGTTTGTCCTTGAAAAATTAATTAAAATTAAAGTAAGTAACGGGTTATATGTTTACATAAAGAAACACAAAAGCAGTGTAGGTATACTAAATCGATAACCTAACAATAAAAATGTTACTTACTTGTCCCAACTATAAAACAAGTTTCAACTCAACAAAATAACCAAACATTATGTAGTTCCTCATAAATAAGAGTAAGTACGCTCTGTTATAAATAGGTTATAAGTTTATGTTGTTAACAAAATAACATGTGGGCCACAAAAATAAAATACAGGACAAACACAACACACAACATGAGAAATTCCCTAATTACAATAATAAAATAACTAAATAAAAGTGTATGAGAGGATAGTCAGCAAACAATGTCGCTTCTTTTATTAACCATCCACCCATAAACCTTTTACAAAAAGGGTGGCAATAATAAACACCAAAGAGGGGCGCCACTGCAAGAAAGGATTTTTTCCTGGCGGCTTGGTGACTGGAATTGAACCGCCACCGGTGCAGACTGAGAAGATGGTGAATTGTCTGCACGTGGAAAAGAGGTTGTCCGGCTTGCAGAAATTTATATAAGTTACCGTTCCTTGTATGAAATTAAAAAAATGTAAATAAAACAGCTCCCTCTCAATTGACACAATTTATTTTTATCTCGTATGCTCGTATAAAGTTAACAATTACGATATTATAATAACTACTGTAATAGTGCCAATCTCAAGGGATTCAGGGTCGTTAATTAGGTTCGGTTTGGTGAATATTATTGCCACTACAAATTTCTTAAAACTCAGCCTAAATATTAAAAGACTCTACTAGTTAAGATAACTGCGCGAAGTCAGGTCGGAAAGACTCCTACTTGAAGGAGGGAAAAGTGGGTACCTTGGAAGCCATGCGGTTATAAGCCGTTACCCTGAACGTTCCTCTCTTCTTCCGGGGTCCAACGGGTCTCACACACTTTTAGGTTACAAGCAGCGTCCTCCACGGCCTCAAGCGCGCAGTGCCAGATGAAGCTCTTGCGTCTCCTCGACAGGAAAGCGTTCAAACTCTTGCAGAGACAGAGGTTTGATGACAAGGAGGAAATGCGAAGAGATCAGCAGTTTAGAAAGGAGAAATAATTTATACCAAATGATGAGAAATCAATATGAAATATTGAAATATCTAAAATGTCTATAAAAATAGTGTAAAATATGAAATCCCGCATCTGAAACGAAAAATACCAGCGTCAGCATCACATGTGGAACGTGGCATTAGGTTATGAAAAAAAACCGCAATGGGAAACAAAAATACTTACGAAAACTGTTCGCTAATTTAAGCTTCACTCGCAGTTTTCAGCAACCCACCCTCATCCGAATAGGATTTAGGGAATCTCTGAAAGAAACGATCACATAAAATACCACGTACTGGAATACGAAAAATATCAATCACGAAAAATAAATAAATTCTCCGACGGGAACTTACCTCATGTGTGTTATTTTTATTTATTCATCAAGAAATTATCGTGGATGCATTTTGCACCACCCGATTTGAAATAAAAGGAATTACATTCCCGAAAATAATCAAATTGCGGTTGCGCACGATCGACAAATTCCTAAGTGATTTGACAGCTCCACTGACAGCCGCTCTGTCATAGACATCGCGATACGTTTCGTTTCGCCGTTTGAAAAAGTAAATACTGTACTAATAAAACCATGATGAAAACAATTTCCAGAACACTGAAAATATTCTATTTGAAAAATAGAATAATCAATATAAAAACACTAGGAAATGTTTCATCAAAGTATATTTCAATTAACTGAGCAAAAAGCGCCATCTATTGCAAATTAATTCTAAATCACGCCAATAGATGTCGCTAGTGGTATCCAAAATCAGAATATTGAGAAGAAATATTAATTTGTGAAAAAACAGCAAACGGCAACGTTACAGGCACTTGGCCCACAGCGAATGTTACAACTCACAACATATTAAAATAAATAAAGGAGAATAAGTAGGTGGGTACATTATTTGTGCTATTTTGCGCTATGGAGCATCTTATAATGAATATAATGTATAGTAATAATAATAAATATTTTATGAGAGAAAAGATATAATTATGTGTGTATAATCATTTAGATATTTATATTATATACGTTTAGGTAGGTACTTTAGATATCCTTTTGTAGAGATAATAGATGTAACTTTAACTTTACCTTGAAGGCTCTGACTGTGTCTGACTGTGTCTGACCTTAACGACCCTTTTTCACCAAACTTTACCTTACATAACTCACTCCAGAACATCGATATCCCACTTTTTACAGTTCACGAGTGATTCCACAGTAACGGTACGGTCGTAATTTTTTTGCGCAATAAAATTTTTGTCACAAACCGAGCTATTTTCGGCACCTGTCGCCTACATTGCCAACATTCGGGTGCTCTCGCTCGCACACATTTTGTTATTCGGCCTATTAAAATTTTACGGACGCGGGAAAATGCGACGATTCCACGCTTATGGAAATATTAGAATAAATTGTTTAAATTAAAATATTGTGGGTTTTTTGAAGTTATAAAAGATTTTAAAGGTTTTCTTTTCATTGTGAGCTTCTTTAGACAATATATTTGTGACATAATCTATTTAGTGATTGCTTCACGGAGCGAAGCGAAGCGAATTAAAACTGTTATGAAAGTTCATGTTTGTTGAAAGTGCAATATTTTAAATGAAAACGTAAAGTACAAAACAATTGAGAATTTACGAAAACAACTAATATCTGTCATGCTCCATCTGTTTACATTTAGAAAATGATTTTGAGGAGACTAATACTTAAACTTAATAAGCATCCATGTCAACAAAATTAAATCATTGTTTGAGGAGAAGATATTACAAACTCAAGTTTACATAAAGTACGTTCTTACTGCAGACTACACTTGCTTGCACAAAAAGTGGAAACCATTTGGTCTGGGAAATCGAGATTTTTCTGCAACCTTCCGAAAAATAATAACAGGTTGCGTGGTGTTTAGGATAAAGCCTTATTTTTTCATGAATATTCAAAAACAATGCCTATTAATTAAATACTAATTTGTAATTTAGGGTGTACTTATTCATTTTTATTTTTACTATTTGGTGGTCAAATAGTTTTTAAGTCATGAAAGGTTTTATTTTTATTTACAAAAGGATTTGAAGAAAATTTTCAGTAATACGAGGTTCCTATTTATCTAAGTAGATTTTTTCTCACGCATGTAGTTTCATCAGTTTATTACAACAGCTTAATAATATCTGTAGAGTCAGTTGTTCGATAATTGACATTAAAACGTCATTCAATTATTGTTAAAGCACCTTTTTCCATAGCCGCAAGTGTACAAGGATAATCTTATGTTAAAATCTGCCGTGGAGGAAACCAATTATTATTTTATTAATTTCTTAAGCAGCCGTCACTCGAGGTAAAACACCGAGTAATATGCGAGACACTTAATTTGGAAGACCTCATCTTACTTTCGAGTGGGTAAAAACATCTTCACTTAATTAATGACAGTGATATTAAGCATTTTACACGTACTTAAGTAATAATATGTGAAAATTAAAGCATTTGTGGCTTTGGATAATAAATTAATTATAAGAAGACACGAGACATAAGAATAAACTTGCTGTTCCATCTTTTAGGTTGCATAAAATAGGTAATTCATTCTTGGGGAAATGTATTACCATATTTAACAAAATACCACACAACCTTGTCGAGTTGCCAGTAAACAAATTTAAGATACATATAAAAAATACCCTTATGTCCAAAGGGTACTACAACGTTCGAGACTATATTGATGACAAGGATGCGTGGTCAGTTCAGTCTGCACATATTTGATGTACTCGAATTTGGTTATTCTTACCGTTAGATAATTCCTGGCAATTAGTGGTGACTGAGTTTGTTCCGGCGTTTCTTCTCAGCACTTGCCAAATGTTTGTCTCGAAGCGCTGGTAGGGCCCAAAAGATAAGGAGACATTAGAGTGCCCCATAAGAGCTACCTTTTGTTTTTTTATTATTTTCTATAATAATATTTTGACGTTCATAAGTGCAACTTGTGGTCTAAACTGAATAAATACTTTTGATTTTGATTTTGATTATTTAGGCGGGAAGAGCCTGGATGCGGGCAGCGCAGGACCGGTCGTTATCATATGGAAATCCTTGAGGGAGGCCTTTGTCCAGCAGTGGACGTCATTTGGCTGGAACGAACGATTTAGGTGATTTGAAGAAATAAATGGTGCTCTGCGGTTATTGATTTTATTTACATACTAGCGGCCGCCCGCGACTTCGTACGCGTGGATCCCGTTTTACCCCTTCATCTATCTTACGCGGTTTAGATTTTTTCATACAAATGTTTTTTCCCGCTAACTCCAGTTCCCGTAGGAATTTTACAATATCCTATTGTAACTAAGCTTTAAGTTTACTAAGGTACTTGCATGCCAAATTTCAAGCGTCTAACTTAAGCGGTTTAGATTTTTCATACAAAAGGATTTTCCCGCTAATTCCCGTTCCCGTGGGAATTCCTAAGTATACTATAACCTGCCCAGGAGTATGAAGAATAATTGTACCAAGTTTCGTTAAAATCCGTCCAGTAGTTTTTGTTTCTATAAGGAACATACAGACAGACAGACAAAAATTTTACTGATTGCATTTTTGGCATCAGTATCGATCACTAATCACCCCCTGATAGTTATTTTGAAAATATATTTCATGTACAGAATTGACCTCTCTACAGATTTATTATAAGTATACAGGGTGTTAGGTAAATGGGTATATGAGCCGACACTAGCCCATGTTAACATGGTCATATAAATGGTATGGTGAGGTCAGAAATTTGATATCATCATTTTATTTTTTTTTAATTTTCATACAAAATAAATTTTATAAAATCCGATTTGTACTCGTATGAAAATTAAAATAATTAAAATGAAGATATCAATTTTCTGACTTCACCATACCATTTATATGTCCATGTTAACATGGGCTAGTGTCGGCTCATATACCCATTTACCTAACACCCTGTAGATAGATAAAACCAATAACCGCAGAGTACCATTTATTTCTTACACGAACCAGAAGATGTGGTGCAGATAGGCCTCCCACTAGGTGGAACGACGATCTGGTGAAGGTCGCGGGAAGTATCTGCGGGGAGTGCAAGACTGGCCGTTGTGAAATTCCTTGAGGGAGGCCTTTGTTCAATTCGTTCACTAGTTTGTTTCAGCCAAATGTAAATGTCGGCCGTTTGGTGTAGTGGTTCAGAACGGACTACTATGTCGAGAGGTCCCGGGTTCGATTCCCGGCCGGGCAGAATTTTAATTTCTGTGACGGGTCTTACCATGTATAATATGATATGCGTGTAGTATTTAAAAAAAAGTATATTAGTAGTTAAGCTAGCACCCAATACCCATAATACAAGCATATTAGTTTGGCGCTAGATGGCGCTCTGTGAAATTGTCCAAACATATTAAAATAAAAATTACGTCATTTAGCTGAAACGAACGAGTGAACGAACTTTTATAACCTGTAAAAATGGATTTACTGAAAAAAACTTCATGTAAAAAAAAACTGAACACGAAAAAAACATCCACGTACATTCCCTTTACTTAGAACCGTTTACATGAATAACTGAAAGGACGGCGCGTCGCAAAAGAAGTAAATAATTAATTTGGAACGCAGTGCTTACACCCCTTTTGTTTGCGCTATAAATGACTCAAGACAGGCAACCATAATGTGTAGAAACGGCCTGTTTCATTAAGACAATGGGTTTAAATTGCAGTGGTTAGACAGACAGACGGAAGTACGCGTGGACCGATTCTGAAGCGATAGCAGGTCTTAGGTAGGTCTGTGTAGGTATATTTATAATTAACTTTTTAAAAAAATTAAACCGACTTCAAATGCGTGAACACAAAAAAAACTAAAAATTAAAAATATTGCGTATAAAAAAGTTCATCCCCAATTTTCCACCCTTGGGGGTGAAATATTTTCTTCAAATTCGCATGAAACCACCCTTTTGATAATACCTATTCAACAAAAAAATAATCGTTCAAATTGATTTATAATCGGCGGAGATATTGCGTATAAAAAAGTTCATCCCCAATTTTCCACCCTTGGGGGTTGTTTTTTCTATTATTAAATTTAAATGGGACCACCCTTGAGGTATTACCTATACGCCGAAAAAAGATTTGTTCAAATCGGTTCATAATTGGCGGAGTTATCGCGTAACAAACATAGAAAAAAAAAAAACATACGGGTCGAATTGAGAACCTCCTCCTTTTTTGAAGTCGGTTGAAAAGTGCATGTAATTTGGTGCCAATTTACTTTTTTTCTTTCTTTCTTCTAAAGAAACTTCAGTGTCAGAGACCGAGAAGAGTTGAGACATTGTAAATTTTTGGAAACCGATAATTATCAGCAAGCTCGCAACAGCGCGTAACAGCAACATACTTGAACTAAGTAACGCGCACAGTTACGAGCTCGCAGGAAATTACATTTTAAAAAGAATCGACAATGTCACGTCTCTCCTCTGTCACAACTCTCCTAGGTCTTTCCTGTATATTTTTCACTAATAAAAGCATTAGTATTACAATTAGACAAGACGTGAGGCTCTTAATGCTTTTAATTTACCTGTGACCTTCGTTGTTTAGTGGTTAAAGAGTTGTAATCTCTCGATTCAGAGCCTTGCCTCTAGCAAATGAAGGAATTAACCTACACTCCCAAAGCTGGCCAGATGGATTGCGGACGTGGAGACCTGATGTTCGCAAGGACCTATACCAAACATTTTCAAGCTCAATTCAAAAAGTCAAATGAAGCTTTAGAAAAATATAATCCATTAGCGCGATGCTTATTCTACACAGCGCCATCTGTTGGCACCTTTATGAATCCCTAACAAGGCTTCGAAAATTGAATAAATACGCTTCAGCTTGTGTCAAACATCATTCCACATAGCTAGACGAGGAAAACAGAGGCATAGTTAATTCCTACCCACGGAAATAACCTGCATTAGTCAGCTGCAGCGTCCTGCAATGAGCCCTCATATCTAAGCCGTCTGTAATTATTCAAATTGCATTAATTGTTAGGATTGAACAAATTATATGGATTGTTAAATTAACCCTCGTTAATACGCTTAGCTTTGAATTATTAAGTACTATGGATCCTTTTTTCAGTGAATAAAGGGTCATTATTATAAAAACGAAACAAGGAACTTATCATCAAATTATAGCAATCACCTTTAATTGAAGCATGTTTATTAAGTAATGGGTTTTGATTAATTTTATGACATAATAAAGAAAATTGCAATTCGACTTCTCCCGAAAAAATCTCTTAAAACTTAAAAACCTTAAGCTTGATTTATTATGTGCAAAAGATACCTACATAGATTTCATAAATAAAGAAATACTGAAGAACACGTTCAGAACTATAATGTCTTAAAAAAGAAAAAATATCAACAAATCTCATTGTGCAAGTTTTTAAAATAAACATAGAGTCTCAAATCAGATGGAGTGCCGCAAAAAAGCAATGTATAGTTGGCAGCATATCAAGCTTGATAGAGGGGCGTCTTATCTCGTTGTAATACAGGTTATTTTGCAACAAAAGTGTATAGTTTGAAGTACTGTTGACTGTACTCCCGAGTCACATTTGAACAGAATTGTTTAAAGTTTTTCACTTTCATTAAATCATGTTTATCTCAACTTTTGTGGCGCCCGCAGTGGGTTTTTCTTTCGTTATTTTTGCTAATTTTATCTTGTTCTCTCTTTCGTGTTCTCTGGACAGTTTTAGGGTTCTGTACCTCAAACAGGAATATTAGTTATTTTGTCCTAATCGAATAAGTTCCACGGCATATCAAGCAGGCAAAGCAAAATACATAATGTCACTGTGTATCACAGTGATGTATTTTGTTATTGTATTTACACGCAATTTTACAACAAATGTACGGTGGTCGGTTTGGTAATATTTTTGAATCATAATAATTTATGCCTAAATTTAATTTGTCCAAATCAAGATCGAAAAGATCCTTATTTTAACCTTTGTACTGAAATTAGTGTTAAAAGGATTCACGAAATGTAATATGCTTTAGAAACTGAAGCAAAATTGTTTGTAGCGACCTCTGTGGGGATCACCTTGCCAATCCTGCGCAAAATTGAAAAGCCAGGCCTAATATAAAGTATACCTAAACTAAATAATATTTTCATCTATTCAGTGACAAGCTCAATTCCTGATCTGATAGGTCCATTTTTAAGTGATAGGTATTTTGTTTTCATTTAAGTGATGTAGTTTCTTATACAATTCACTGTCTGGCACTTTGAACCACCAGATAATTATATTTTATTTTTGGTTAAAGCCCACGCTTACCTGTCTCTTTTACATTAAAGCTCATAGCAGACTTATCAACTCTTGCTGTCAATCGCGAGGCGAGGCGTTTACGTTACGGTGCGGATAAATGTGCGTTGCAGTATGGAGTTTCATACAAAGAATACTGACCGCCTCGAATTGGTACGGTTACGATCCCTTTCCGGGTTGATAAATTTTAATGTGCGTTATCCTTAAAACCGCTAGATTAAATAAAATACTTTGACTCTACCTATACAAAACTGTACCGTAGTCAATCAATCAATACATTAAAGATGTAAATCAGTACTTAATATACATTTTGTACGTAATAAAATTAATACCTTGAATGGGGAGACAGTTGTGTTTTGTTTATGACATAATCAGACGCACGTAAATAGATTTGCGAGCTTGTATAATATTACACTACAACAGTAAAATTATGAAATTGTTCGACTAAATAAATGTAAGTGATTCTGTTCACAATATTATCATATTTTATTAACCAAACCAAAACACAGGACTAAGATTTTATTCATGTTTATAAATAAAAGCGAAAAGTCACTGACTGACTTACTCATCACGAAATCTCAGAAACTACAAGTGCTAGGAGTTCCAAATTTTGCATAGGGGTTCCTTTTAGAACGTTGGTGATCACTAAGACGGGATTTTGTAAAATTCAACCTCTATGGGGATATAGCATGCGTACGAAGTCGCGGGCGGCCGCTAGGAATAAATTAAACATTGAAAATACTGATAACTGTACAACTTAGTTTTATTCACAGTAATGTCAACCTAGAAAACTGAGTGTAAACGTATGTACAACAAAGTTCACGTAAGTACAGGTTTGTTAGGACGATTCCCGCAGAAGTACATCTGCTTGTTCTGGCTATTGGACAACTTGTAAATTATCTACCTACATAAAATTTGTTAATTTCTCATGTAAGTGACTGCAATGTTTTTAATGAGAAATAAATGTTCGTTAAACCAAAAAAAAAAAAAAAACAGCATGTTTTAATTAAACAATCGTTTATTTTAAAATTACGTAGATACTGGGAAATTCATAAGGCAGAAAAGTTCTCGAGTCAACACGAGCCTCTCTTTTGGTGGACCGAAGATCTGTTGAAGGCAGCGGGAAGCACCTGGATGAGGCAACTCAGGACCGGTTGTTGTGGAAATCCCTTGAGGGAGGCCTTTTTCCTGCAGTGGAAGTCATTTGAAAGAAAGAAGAAAGAAATAAGAAAGAAAGAATAAAGAAAGAAGAAAGAATGAAGAAAGAAAGAAGAAAGAAAGAAGAAAGAAAGAAGCAAGAAAGAAGAAAGAAAGAAGAAAGAAAGAAAAAAGAAAGAAAGAAAAAAGAAAGAAAGAAGAAAGAAAGAAGAATGAAAGAATAAAGATAGAAAGAAAGATAAAGTTATAGTTGCCAAAATAAAGTTATTTTCTTTCTCTCTTTTATTTATATCATTTTTACTGAAACGAACGTACGATATTTGCTACATCTCATCTCACACGAAGATTCTTAAAAATTTCATGTTGGTGCTCAAAATAATTATAATTTTAAGAAATTGAGAATCTAGTTTGTCTTTTTGGCAATATTCACATTTACCTTATGAAGTAGGTAGGTAGATACCTATTTATTATTATCACAGTTTTATTGATTCAACTGTAAAAGTTCAAACATTTCGTGATCACGTGCTGGCAAATTTTAATTTTTTTAGTCACGTGCAAATTTCCATCGTAATTTAAACCTTATTACAGTGGAATGAAGGACATAGTGATACTATTATTATATTTTATACTTATTAAAGCGACAGCAGATTATCACACCACTCTTTTTTGCAAAAAGCATAATTATTTTATCACAGCAACATAAAACCAGTAAATAAAATGTTTAAGCGCAATGTTACTTTGTGCATACTTATACATATACATACATGATGGCATTGCTGTTGTAGAATAGATTAAGTTACCTTGATGTGCAATTACTTATTGTCAGAAAGGATGTACTTACCAATATTTCGCACCCTTCCTGGAATAAGTACGCAAGTGAAAAATGCCAACTTTTCAGGAGCGTAAAAAAACTGTCTTAAAAATTTATTACCATTATTAAAAATATGTGTTATACATCAAAAGATAGCTAAAAATGTCTGTGAGGGGCCTATGTATTTATATTTAAAATACACTTAATAGGTTTTGAGAAAAACTTAAAAAAGAGCGTTGCGTACTTATTCCGCGAAACAAATTTTAACACTTGTTGTTGTAATTATGAATATTGCATTGTTGACATGTTAAGGAATGCTTGCTGTTTGGTATTATTGTTGATAACTATTTATTGGCGTTCAGATTTAGTCGTGCATTCAACGTGTAAGTGTGGTTTACGTAGTTTTTCCTCGAACTATTCGTAATTAAATTAATTCGTAAAAAGGATAACGTACTTTTACCTTGTGAAATATTACATTACTTATGGTAGTATTTAAAATTATAGCTTTATTCGAAATAAAAATGTTACAATATTTTTGCGTAACAATATTATAATTTTCGGAAAATGCATTTTTAAGGAGAGACAAGCTATCAAAAGGACTAATGCCCGTTTTCACCATCAATCCCTAATTTGTAAGTGACCCCTATGGTAATACTTAACAGGAATTTTGTTTTTATAGGGGTCACTTAAAAATTTGGGATTAATGGTGAAAACGGGCATAAAACTCATATTACTCATTTATTTTTGCAAGTAGGCTTTTATTAAGCACTCTGATAGTTTTACACTCCCCAGTATAAACCCTACCACTGCTTCAGGACATTTTTTTTTACGGTAGCGGTAGATAGATTTATGTTGTAAAATTACCATTTAAAACAGAAAATCCACAATCACCATTTGCAGACACCAAACCGAGGAATGAACTGCCGTTTGCAGTATTTGCGGACCAATACGATCTACAATCTTTCAAGTGGAGACTCTAATACCTTAAAGAATATCAACGCACCTGTAACTCACCGAGGAGCGGGTGTCTATGGGCGACGGGTAATCACTTACCATCAGGTGATTCGTCTGCTCGTTTGCCTCCTTTCCCTTAAAAAAAACCCAAAAAAATAACCACACAGAGGTCCGTTCAGTTAGAAAGAAAGTTGCAGAAATCACCAGACCTGAAAAAGATTAACGAACACACAGTTTTTTTTTATAAAACAAGAGGTACCTACCTGAAAAAGAAAAAGAAACAAGAATGACAGTATACTTCATGCGGTCGTCTGGAATAATACGGAGACAACTCGCGCACGATTGTATTTGATGCTTCGTGTTAAGGTTCGATTTATATTTCACTGAATAACGAACTGCTTGTGAACCCACAAGCAGTTCTCAGCGGCAAGAAGACCCGAGAAATATTATAATGAGATGAAACGTGTTTGCTTCATAGATGACATTATGAAGATGATCTTCAGATTTATGTGACAAAAAATGATTCGGATTACCAGTGCATTATTTGGAGACCGAATTACCGAAGAGTGCCGATTTCTATAAAATAATAAAACAATATTTTTATATCAAAGACCTTTTATCAGGAGCGGACTGGTCAATTGAAGCTATAATGCTATAATTTAATGAGAACTTACAGAGCAGATAATATGACCATCCACCAGGTTACACTTCAATACTATAATGCGAACACGAACAGGTCGCTGCCTGCTGTTCTCTCCTGAACACTATAATCCAGACCTTATAGGTACTTACAGGTAGATATCTACCATCTTATACTGCATCTCACTTAACATCACATGCAACTGCGGTCAACTACCTTTTGCTACCTAGTTCTGCGTTGAGTTTATGAAGTCAACAATAGAAGACAACAAAAGATCAGCTAGTGCTAAAGTAGTTTCATGAACCTTGAAGGAACAGTCCAAGCATTGGGTATTGAATGGAATTTGAGGACAGATTTAAATACAATGTGAATAAACCACAAATTGCAACACCAATCATGAAACGTAACATTTTATCTGATACATCTGATCAAACTTTTTGATCCCCTTGGCTGGAGCTTAGCTCCAAGTACAGTCATGGCTAAGATTCTAATGGAAATAGAATAGAAAGTATTTATTTGTTTCAAATCAAAAACTTTGGCTGATGAAAAAATAATAAGGATAGAAAGATAAGTAACTCATTAGAAAAAGATTGGATTAATACGGCAGGATTTGATTCATATTGACAAAATACAGATATAGATTGGTATAGGTAGATAGAGAGAAAAAATACGTCAGCATCATCATTTCAGCTACAGGACGTCCACTGCTGAACATAGGCCTCCCCCAATGACTTCCACATCGCACGGTTGGAAGGACATAGTACGCAGAACAGACGGCCGATGGGCCAGCAAGGTTATGGAGCGGAGGCCACGTACCGTAAAACGCAGCGTTGGGACATCCACCGACAAGGTGGTCCGACGACCTGATAAAGGTAGCTGGAAGGCCAGATGCAGGCCGAGTAAAAATACAATAATTATAATAAATTTAGCGATGCCTCTGTGAGTGCATTATACTGCAGCCTTTCACATAAGATCAACTAGTCAAGGCTGCTCAACTCCAGGCCCGCGGGCCACAGTGTGGCCCCCAAAAGAATTTTAAGTGGCCCGCGCATGTACAGTTTGAAAAAAAAAAAAACGCACCATATAAAAAATCCCGCCGAGCACAGTACAAACTAAGATCTCTCTGAAGTTAGCTGTCAAAAATGTAGGTGGCCCGTCGTTAACGACTGAATCCACCGTTTGGCCCGACTCTTCAAAAGGTTGAGCAGCCTTGAACTAGATGAAGGGTTTGAAACAAAATTAATTGCTAAAAAACTCAAGTGCTCTCTGAAACCTGTTTTTCTTTTACTACGTCTTGAGCTATGTGCTGCTTTGAGTAAACTGGATGAAGCAAATGAGAAGGAATAATGTGAAGAATACCAACCTCACAGATTTTCGCACACTATGAACAGATTTTTCTATTGTGATCGCCTAGCTGTCTGGAGAGGCGAATAGGTGGAAATCTATTGTTGCAAACCGCGTCGTGGAGATTGTCGAAAAAGTTTATATTAATACTGACATCATGTAATTCACAAGAAAGCCGACTCAGCTCCACATTTTGGATTATCAAGGCGAAACCATTGGCGAGAAAATAAGTACACAGATATTTCAATTGTGCTAAATTGAATGCTACTGCTAAAGTAAGTAATGGGAGATTTACCAGAACAGCAAGTTACTCAATCTAGACAATTCATGAACAAGGGAGACGATTTTGAAGGACCCTTTCAAATTTTGATGTTCAAGGGAACAAAACTATAGAAGATATTTATTTTATTGTCTGCATGACTACAAAAGTTTATTGAACTCGTTGGTGACATCACTTCCGAATCCTATAAGGTTCACGCTCGATCAGCCGGCGTGCAGCGATGGCGATCGATGCATTTTGTCTGATCGCCATCACTGCACGCCGGCTGATCGCGTGTGAGTGCTTTGGTTTGGCTGAACCTTTAAAGAAAGAAAGAACAATTTTTATTTGGTCCAAAACTTATAGGTGCTTTTATACGCTTTGTTGAAGAGTGACCGGACCTGTGAAGCAACCAGGATAGAAACTTTGTCAGAGCCAGGAGTTTCATAAGGCCTGGAAAAATAATGCAATTTAATAGACAAATATGGTCAACACTAGGATATAGAAGGCACTTAATGGCACTACATTCCAGTGGCAAGTCCAATCTGTGGAGGTCTGCGGAAAGCTGGCATCCGGTCGATCAAGTACCACCTGAAAAGAATACTGACTGCTCATCGTACATACGAAAAGATGGCAACAGTTTTGTATCAGGTTGTTGCATTTTTAAACGTCTGACCATTATGTCCTTTTGATGACAATATTCCTTAAAATACATACAAACTTGTGTCATTTTATAATTAGGGACGCACCGATTGTTGCTTACTGCTTTGAAAGACGTAAAGATACATACCTTGTCACGCTGGCAATACACGCAGAAGCTGATAAATGAACTCATGCTAATGGAAAGATGAATATTTATCACGATTACTAGGTACGATAACAAGTTCACTGAAGAGAGAGACAGAATTTAAAATGGATCTTGTACTCATAAAGACCGATCATTTTACCACGTTTTACCACCATCATTGGTACGAATTTTTGATAAACACACAGGATCTGATAGTCTTACAAGAGTATTTAGTGCAAGAAGTAGTGGTTCGGATACTTAAATAACTGAAACTAAGTTAATTTGTGCTTTGTTAATAACTAAATTACATCTAAATAAATGTATCAATATCGGTATAAAACACAACATCGCCAAAAGTTTCGTAAAATAAATTAGGCAACTAGACTTGCACAAAGATAATCTACGTAGAAAATAACGTATCCATTGTTATGTATTATTATTCGAATAAAAGTTTCGTGGAAGAATTAGGCATCTAGACTTGCACAAAATTACCAGCATAATGTGCACAAAAGTTTCGTGGAAAAACTAAGCAACTAAACTTGCACCACGATACCCACCAAATAATATCCTAAAATAAGTATGCAACAATAGATACGCGAAAATAATTTTTAAAGTCTTCGTGGAAGATGTACGTAACTATTAATATGCTATTATTCATACGGAACTTTATTAAACAATTAAGTGCAAATGTATTTACTTCGTTGTTGTTATGGAAATTTAGATATTTTAATGTTGCAATATTTTACATATTCGTACATAATTTCTTCATTTTTAAGAGAAAAATTATGAAAAAAATTGACAATATGTATTACCTCCTTCTTGATTTTTTAGTGCAATAAAAAAAATATCGCACAAGTGGACTTGCATACTTCTTCCAGGGGGGGTGCGATTTGATTTCGAAAACTTGTAAGTTATATGGTTTTAACACTGTCTTGCAAACTTGTGTCAAAAAAGTTATAAAAATAAATTGCAAAGATGAGACAAACTTACAATCGCTTTTTTACAAAAAACATATACCTAGCTATGGACTGAAGTCGAACCTTGACTTCGAACTCCTCCTATGTTCTTCTGATTAATTTCGTTGCGGGTCCAATGAAGTATACTTTCCCCTGAGCAAACTTGACCTTCACTGGTTGGGTTCTTATCGGCGGCCAAGCTGTAGATCCTGGCTACACAGGAGATGCAGCGGTGGGAACGAGAGGTGGGTAATTTGTTGTTCACAATTACTAATAGCCCCGTTAACCCTTCAAGCTAAGCTAAATACCTATATGCTTTTGTTACGAGTGGATTACCCGCGACTATCGACCACTCGGCAAGTCCAACTTCAAGCCGTGTAAAGTGAATTTTTTTGTATAAAATGAATCCCTGCGCCATCAAAAATGTTTTTCTGGACTTGTACAGGATAAATTGAAACCCAAAGCGATCTAACGTCCGTACCAATTTGTTTTGAGTCGCGCGATGGCAGTACCAAACGCGTTGTGGCCAAAAAGGTTGGATAGCTCATGTTTTTTTTGTATCGACGCGATCGAAAAGTGTTGTGACTGTAACGCTATGTTTACAGTCGAGCAAACTATACAGTTTTTTTGCAGAATAGTATCTATTACAATGGCATAAGATATCATATAACACAGCCTTGATGTTCCGTGCGTACAATTTGGATAGAGCTTTGAAATTTTTAGGAGTTTTTGAAATTGATAATTTATTAAAAACTAGCTTTCCGCTTGCGGCTTTTGTCTGTCACAGAAAAACAATATCCCGCGCCTATTTGCTCACCGTTTAGACCTACCCTGGAATATACGTCAAACATTTTAAAACCAAAATCAGCTCAATCGGCCCAGCCGTTCTAGAGTTTTAATCAGACTAACGAACATCAATTCATTTTTATTTATAATATACTAGATTGTTGTTTTGTCATAAAAAGTAAAAAAATAATATGATCAAACATAATTTGTTGGGTAAAAATGAAAGATCCACATGTTATTGAATTTTTTACATCCTATATAACAAAATAACCTGTAATTTGAGTATCTTTAGTGGATACAGGTGTGTCTTAAAAATATACTTGTTGCGTCATAAAAAAACAAAACAATAGTTGAACAATCGTTTAAATACTTATTATTCTCTTAACCACATGGAAACCGCAGTTTAAGAAAAACATATTAATCCTTCAAGCTCCGCGAATCTAGACACAATAGATAATCAATTGTTATGACATTAATTAATGCCGTCTGGGACTCAATCGGTTAATAAAGCATAATAAAATTTTACTTGACAATAGGTTTAAAGAAAACCGCACTTGATTAAACAGATTAAGATTTAACTAAAGGACTAACTTTTTTCACTCAAATAGAATATTGACTATAATATAGTCTTTTTCACCTAAAATGATCCGTATGACACTTCAAAGTTATCCATATTACGCATACTACATACGCAGAATATTTTTGAAAAAATATTTGTATTTTATTAGCAATATAATAAAAAAAATTAACTACTTTTCTTGAAATATATTTATGGTAAAATCTGAGTCTATTGATTATATTTTAATTAAATACGATATAAAAATATTTTTATATAATGTACGCAATGTGTGAAACGGAATAGATTTAGTGCTGGGGTATTTGTTGTATAACAAAATCGATTATTTCCGCGGATCATTAATCGATTGCAGTGAATACTTAGTTATTTAAAACATCACAAAAATCAACTATTTTTTTCGATTGTTGACTTTAATAAACGCATTGAAAATAAATTAATAGTTTTTAATTTGAAGAAATAGAATCAGTACTTTTTAGGAATCGTTTTTTTGAACACGAAGTCCATGGAATTTGAATATTATCAATAAAAAATTATTACAATAATATTTGTAATTAAAAAAACATGTTTTTTGTTAAATTACACCTATACCACAATGCATAGTCCTGCGCTGCCCGCATCCAGGCTCTTCCCGCGACCTTTACGAGATCGGTCCACCTAGTAGGAGGCCTGCCCACGCTACGTCTTCCAGCCCGTGGTCGCCACTCGAGAACTTTTCTGCCCCAACGGCCATCGGACCGTGCATTGTGGAAAACCTTGGAGGAGGCCTTTGTCCAGCAGTGGACGCCATTTGGCTGAAACGAACGAACACCTATCTATACTTATAATAAATCTGTAGAGAGGTCAATTCTGTACATGAAATATATTTTCAAAATAACTATCAGGGGGTGATTAGTGTTCGATACTGATGCCAAAAATGCAATCAGTAAAATTTTTGTCTGTCTGTCTGTATGTTCCTTATAGAAACAAAAACTACTGGACGGATTTTAACGAAACTTGGTACAATTATTCTTCATACTCCTGGGCAGGTTATAGTATACTTAGGAATTCCCACGGGAACGGGAATTAGCGGGAAAATCCTTTTGTATGAAAAATCCAAACCGCTTAAGTTAGACGCTTGAAATTTGGCATGCAGGTACCTTAGTAAACTTAAAGCTTAGTTACAACAGGATATTGCAAAATTCTCACGGGAACGGGAGTTAGCGGGAAAAAACATTTGTATGAAAAAATCTAAGCCGCGTAAGATAGACGCTTGAAATTTGGCATGCAGGTACCTTAGTAAACTTAAAGCTTAGTTACAATGGGATATTGCAAAATTCTCACGGAAACGGGAGTTAGCGGGAAAAAAACATTTGTATGAAAAAATCTAAACCGCGTAAGATAGAAGCTTGAAATTTGGCATGCAGGTACCTTAGTAAACTTAAAGCTTAGTTACAACAGGATATTGCAAAATTCCCACGGAAACGGGAGTTAGCGGGAAAAAACATTTGTATGAAAAAATCTAAACCGCGTAAGATAGATGAAGGGGGTAAAACGGGATCCACGCGTACGAAGTCGCGGGCGGCCGCTAGTACAAAATATTTCTCTAAAAGTAGGTTTTACTAACTGTTAGAAAAAAAATCGATAGATAATTCGCTATGGTTTAGTTATGTGACATCTCTATAACTTTCAAACTCGAAACGTCATACGAATCATCTTAGGTGAAAAATACTATAAGATGAAAATGTAGTAAAAAGAATATTAGATACGCATCAAAGATTTTTTGAGATATTTAAAAGACAAAGTTAGGCAATTCACCTGTTATCATTAATGTTTTCATTACCTAGAGTTTAAATTATTTTTGGTGGTTTTAGCGGTTTTTAGGGTTCCGTAGCCAAATGAATGAAAAAACGGAACCCTTATAGATTCGTCATGTCTGTCTGTCTGTCCGTCCGTCCGTCCGTCTGTCCGTCCGTATGTCACAACCATTTTTTTAGTAGGTATTCAAGTATCCAGTTATACAGGGTGTTTCTTGTAAGGTGTCAAGCCGAAGGCAGGTGATAGGTGAGGACTAGACCTATCGATTTTACCCCCATGTATGTTCTACGATTTTTCGTAGTTTAGAAGTTATCGTTAATTTTGTGATTTTTTCAAATTTTATGACCTAGTAGGCTTTAAATTTTTTTATCTTTTTTTGGGTTGACTTTTCTCAGATTTCTTTTTTTTTGACAGATTCCCTATTAATTGCAGATGTTTGAAAAAATTAATCACCTTCCTATCTTTGATGCAAGATAGAAAATTTTTGCTAGAAACATAAAAAATATGCTTTTAGCAGAACATTCTAAAATTTTCAACTTAAATGTTTGAAAAAAAAAAAGAATTTCCATAGGTCCAAAATAATTTTAAAAAATGCGCAATTTTCTGAACTTTCATAATAACACAAAAAAACATGTACTTAATAGGCCATTATTTTCTGTAATGGCTCCACTAAAGTGGTAAGTCGGAGATTCCGTTACATGTTTTTGAGTTTCTTAGGACTAACTAATGTTTGCAATCCTTTAAGTTTACGTTACGTAGAACACATTTAGAGACAATAACTGAACAGAACATTTTTTTATCCACAACGAGGAAGCTCTTGCCCTTCATCTGGTATACAACGGGGAATATGAAAATATTGATCAACTGCGGACAAAACTGACTGAAGCACAAAACCACATTAGAATGCAAGAAGAAGCTTTTGTTACGAAGAATTTTTTTGTGTCGTTGTCGAATGTGCATTTAGGTCGGCGGACATTTTGAACATTTACTATTTGTTATTAAATCATTAGACCCTTTTTTGCTCTCTCTCTCTCTCTCTCTCTCTCTATCTATCTATATCTCTCTCACACACACACACACACACAAACACACACACACACACACACACACACACACACACACACAAACTATTTCCTTTTCTCTTACAATGTAATAGGTAGGTATATCAAATTTAATCGTAAAGTAACAATCACCACTGTGGTCTAGTGGTAAGACCACGTATTTAGGACAGCCAATTCCTCTGTGGTTTTTGATTCCGGGTGAAGCTCGCTAATCATCCATCAGTTTCCATCAGGTCAGATGAAGGGCAAGAACTCCCTCGTTGTGGATAAAAAAATGTTCTGTTCTGTTATTGTCTCTAAATGTGTCCTACGAAACGTTAACTTAAAAGGATTGCAAACATTCGTTAGTCCTAAGAAAGTCAAAAACGTGTAACGGAATCTCCGACTTACCACTTTAGTGGAGCGATTACAGAAAATAATGGCCTATTAAGTACATGTTTTTTTGTATTATTATGAAAGTTCAGAAAACTGCGCAGTTTTTAAAATTATTTTGGACCTATGGAAATTCTTTTTTTTTTTCACACATTTGAGTTGAAAATTTTAGAATGTTCTGCTAAAAGCATATTTTTTATGTTTCTAGCAAAAATTGTGTATCTTGCATCAAAGATAGGAAGGTGACTATTTTTTTCAAACATCTGAAATTAATAGGGTATCTGTCAAAAAAAAAAAGAATTCTGAGAAAAGTCAACCAAAAAAAAAATTAAAAAAATTAAAGCCAACTAGGTCAAAAAATTTGAAAAAATCACAAAATTAACGATAACTTCTAAACTACGAAAAATCGTAGAACATACATGGGGGTAAAATCGATAGGTCTAGTCCTCACCTATCACCTGCCTTCGGCTTGACACCTTACAAGAATCACCCTGTATAAGGTGCCACTTTACCTATCGTCTGCGTTTGTTTAAAACAAAATATAAAGGACAAAAACAATAGTTCTGTTAAAAACAATAATATTTATTAAGAATTAATTTATTCGCATTGATTATGGTACACTCAGGATCTACAATCCAGTTATGAAGCTAATATGCAAATTTGAATCTATATAATGACGTAGAATGCATACAAAAAAGCACAGAT
This sequence comes from Ostrinia nubilalis, assembly GCF_963855985.1. Taxonomy (NCBI): domain Eukaryota; kingdom Metazoa; phylum Arthropoda; class Insecta; order Lepidoptera; family Crambidae; genus Ostrinia; species Ostrinia nubilalis. The sequence goes on from NC_087101.1 coordinate 3,641,567, forward strand.
ATAATTTAACCTTTAGCTGCCGACCTGGTCTAAACGCAGCACTTACGCCGATGTGACGACTGAGAGACGTAAAAATTTAAGTAATGAAATGACAAGTGTATTTGCATGCTACATTTTTCTATTTTATGCATTAAAAAGATTGTTATTTGAGGTAAGTAAACTACAGGATTTCAAAAAAATACACGTTATTTTTTAGGTAAAATCAACAGTTATTCGAGAGGTCACGATTATTTGGCACCTAATTTTAAGGACTTACTTTAGTCTTGTTTTTCTCCAAAATTCAATATTAAACAACGAATGAACTTAAAATATGTTATCTTCTATAAACAATTATGAAAATAAAACACGAATCTTACTTCTTAGTTATAATATAAAAAAAATGACAGCACTTGAATAATTGGTACATTCACTACGTACGTTTGCAGTCACTGCATATTTGTAGGCAGCAAGTAAGGTACATTGGTTTCTTAAATTTGCAGCAACAGTACTCGTTCGCCTTTTCAACCGAACGGGACAGATTGCACAAGTCTTTCTAACACCTGGATCTGGATTTAGATAATTTTTTGGTGGTAGAGGTTCGGGCATATCGGCGGGTCCTATAACTCGCTCGATAGGATTATATCATTGTAAACGCGTAGTTTCATTTCTGGGATGACTAATTCACGTACTAGCGAGGATAAAAATCGGCTACGACTGATCTCGCCCTTGTTTATGCGTACGAAATTTCTTTACATAAACACCGTACTTACGTCTGTGAGACGTCGATCGCTTCGATACAGAGACAATATGAATTTGCCGCGGACGCGAAGTCGACTGGTGGCTTGCGACGCGGAGGGAGGAAGGTAGCGGGAGAGGCGAAGCCAAAGGTGGCGTGATTTTAGAAATATTTCAAAATGAAAATTTATTACGTCTGAGAGACGTATAGGTCGGTAGTTAAAGGTTAATTAAAATAAAGCCATCTTTAAACAATACAACACAATATTACAGTTCGAGCGACCGAACAATCATTAGTATGTATTACTTTTCATTAAGACAAGTGTAGTGTGCAAGTAAAATTAATAAGTACAGATGATTATTAACCTAGCGCCCTCTAGTAGGTATCACATGTTGTATATTAACGATACCTCTCAAAAGGTTTTAAAAATTTAAAAAGAGGATCCCCAACAAAATAAGATTCCTGTATCAACAACTTTAAATTGTCAATCAAACAAACGAATCGTTCCGTGTATGGGTCGCTTTAAAATAAAAATATCAATAATAATGAATACTTTTTAATATTGTTGTTACTAAGCCAATTTCGTCATATTTATTTAAATCACATCTGATTGGCAATATAAAAGAGCAAAATTTTCTTTAGATTCATTGTGCCGCTCATTTTAAAGCTTAGTGGTCGTTTGAAAATTAGCAACAATGCACAAGGTGTTTGTTCTTGTTTGCGTCATCCTATTGGTGAACACTGCTTACACCGCTGAAGTACTAATACCAAAAGTCCCGAAACCCCCACAGTTCGGTAAGTCAACAAACAAAAATTAAAAATATTATTATTTGAATTTTAAGATTTATATCTTTCTCCATCTTATAGATGGGTGTGTGTGTACTTAACCTATGTTGCGGCCTGAGCCAAGCATCATAAGTTCCGTTGTTGGTAAACCAATCATTGAATGAAAAAAATACGATTACGTATTTTGTGAAGTAATTTACACAATTAGGAATATTATTTTAATGTTTTTATGTATTACTAGCGGCCGCCCGCGACTTTGTACGCATGGTTCCCGTTTTACCCCCTACATCTATCTTAAGCGGTTTAGATTTTTCATACAAATGTTTTTTCCCGCTAACTCCCGTTCCCGTGGGAATTTTGCAATATCCTGTTGTAACTAAGCTTTAAATTTACTAAGGTACCTGCATGCCAAATTTCAAACGTCTAACTTAAGCGGTTTAGATTTTTCATACAAAAGGATTTTCCCGCGAAATCCCGTTCCCGTGGGAATTTCGGGAATTCCTTTCTTAGTGCACCTCTACGGTACCTAAGCTACGTCCCTTCCAAATTTCAAGTGCCTACGTTTAGCCGTTTAGGCTGTGCGTTGATCTGTCACTAAGTCAGTCAGTTTCTCCTTTTATATATTTAGATACTTTTCACATTTTTTATTTCAGAACACGAGGAAGGATGTTACAATGAAAAACTAAATATGGTGGTGCTATACGACACTCCTCATTCGCCTCAGGATGAGTGCGCGCAGTATTCGTGTTTTGCGGATGGAACAATTAAAGTAGCAACGTAAGTTTAATAAAAGTGGAGTATATGATATACATTTAGTTAGGAAAAGTTAGGTCCATTGCAAATGGCTTCCTCTACATACGAAGTTGCTATAAATTCTTTGTCATTTAGTCGTCATATGGGACGTTTTTTTTAGGTTTAGGGCCTTGCCACGCTTGCCGATTACAAGCCTTTCTTGAATTATTTTATATGTATGAAAAAATAACTCGAAAAAAAATTTTGAATTGAAAAAAAATAATTGTGCCGTTACGTTTTTTGAAGTGCTCCTATTAATAGCTACCCTAGAGTTCCAGGAAATCGAAAAAAGAACGTTGTACATTATTTAGGTCAAATGTCACCTAACCTTTTAAACCAGTTTTCATAACGACTATGGGAACTAGGGAATAAGTAGTTTGAAAGGAATGCAAAAGTACCGGCTTTGACCATTTTTTTCTTCTCCGTTTTTGGCCAAAAATTCGACTCAACACAAATTTTTACTATTCCCGTAAACAAGTGCTAAAATATCCGGGTTGTTTTTGAAATATTTAATTTTGTATTATATTTATTTCAGTTGCGGAGTCGTCGCGGGTCCTGCAGGCTGTGAAGTTATCCCAGGGGATGTATCAAAACCGTATCCAGATTGCTGCCAACCCGAAATTAAGTGCAATTAATCCGATTCAAATGTCACTCAAACTGTGGCTGTGTCCTGAACTAATAAAACATGATTTAAAATAAACTTCATGTTTGAATTTTACATTTTTATTTGAACTGAAATTACAAGACAAGTACAGTCGATAGCACATCAAACCATACGTTTTGTTAAAACAACTATAAGGCTGGGTTGCACCATTTTACTTAAACTTTGACAAACGTCAAAAATCTGTCAAACTCCATACCGCACCGGTTATATTTACGGTCAAAAGTTGGTGCAACTCAGCCCAAGACTCCAAAGTGTTTGTGTCAATACATCAAGCGGTACATTAATTAAAATTTGTACTGCTCCCTTATAAAATGTACCTTTGTAAACGAAAGAAAGGCATAGAACATTAATACATAACTATTTAAAACTTTAAAGTTTATAACACAAAAAAATGGCTCAAAAGGCGAACTTAACGCCACCAAACCAAAGTTACCAGTAATTTTGGAATTGCCTTCTTTTTGTTACACCTCATCATCATCATCATCATCTCAGCCATAGGACGTCCACTGCTGGACATAGGCCTCCCCCAATGCTTTCCATGTTTCCCGGTTGATAGCGGCCTGTGTCCAGCGCTTTCCTGCTACTTTTATGATGTCGTCGGTTGCAACTATTAAATAATAATGATGCCATATCATTATACTCGTATCTTTCGGTCTCAAAGAGTGGAGGAAGTTATTCACGCATACACACACACACACACACACACACACACACACACACACGCACACACCTATTTCTTGTATTTCTTGTAATTCTGATACGAGTAAGTTAATATTAAAGTGAAAAATGAAAGCTGATTATGGCACATAGAAGATACTTAGTGACCTGAGGTGGTGGGAGCGTGATGACCTGTAATAATCAGGTATACTAAATACCTAGCATAGGCATCAGACTCACACAAGAATAAACATCAAACGTATCTTATACATTAACTATGTAATTCTGTTCGATTTTTTGTGTGAGTAAAATAAAGATTTATTTATTATTTATTTAAAGAGTTGAAACCTACTGCGAGTAGAGTAGGTACGAGCCATAATTATCTACAGGTTGATAGTTAAATCATTTGCATTCATGTTTTTTTTTTTTTTTTTTTTTTTTTTTTTTTTTTTTTTTTTTTTTTTCTTATACCTCTGACGTATGCATATCAGAGCCTTTCGTATTAATTTTGTTCATTTATTTGCTATGGGTTTTAGGGTTTTAAAGTTAGTTGTTTTTGAGTTTTTGCTTGTTTTATTTTACTATTTGTTGTCAACTTTTGAAACATTTTACCAAATTTCTATGTTATAGTTACTATCTTAATTTTCATATTTTGTGCCGATTTGCTTTCTTATTTTAATTCTAAATTTTTTGTTCTACTTTATCTAAAAATTTTGTTCTTCATTTTGTTTACTTTTGAATTTTTCTTGAAGTTTGTGCCGAATGTTATTTTTCGAGATTAAAATTGTTATTTCCAAATTCAGACTTTTTATTGCCTAAAATGTTGTTCTACTGTATTTTCATAATACTGTGTCAACATTTTACTAAGTTCTTGGGAGTTTTTGCCGTGGTTGTCTGCTATGGTTTTCAAAAGGTTCAATTTGAACATCAAATTGACTCCATTTTGCAATTTTAGTTTTAATTTCGAGATTAAATTTTGAATTTTGTTTTTGTCTGCCAAAAAAGTAAGAATGGAGTTTTGAAACTCAAAATTTTGATGTGACGTCATTAAAATTCCTAACCGCCTAACACCGATGACAAGGAGTATGTGAGATTCATTTTTCGTGAGCTGGATCTTACTCCCCATGACCACCTTAGCAATAGGCCACTGTGGACCTGGCCAACGCGTCCCACCGCCTGCGCACTGGGCAGTCACTGCTAAAAGCATTGTGCTGGACCTGCTCCGCTTTGGCCCGCTGGCAGTTCCGGCACGACGGTGCCCCGCCAGCGAGCTTCTCGGCGCAGTCGGTGCTGACGTGTGCCCCCCCACAGTGGCTGCAGACATCCGCGGACTCCGTGCAGAATCTCTTGCTGTGGCCGTAGCCCAGACACCTGGTGCACTGCACGAGAGGTGACTGGTCGGCCACTCTGATGTTCTGCAGGTCGATGTGCACGGTTCCCGCTTCAGTCGCTCGCTGCCAGATGGTCGGGGAAACGCTCATCACTATATGTTGTGTGTGCGGGTTCCTGGCTTTCTTTTTGTAACGGATCTGGATCCGGTCCTCCCCCTCGCGGAGGTCACGAAAGACACTCCCGTTCTGCTTCCTCAGTGCCTTCAGGACGTCCTCATCACTATTTAGCAATAAGACGTCCTTCAGCACCAGGAGCGGGTCTTTGTTTTTCATGTCCTCCGCGATGAGAAGGCCACCCGTACCCTCGATCCTCTCCTTCACTTTTCTCCTCTCCTCTTCACTTCCACATCCCATAATAATTTTCGCGTGTTTCGCTTTCCGTATGCGTTCAACACGCACCCAGCCCTCCTTGGCGTTGACGGCTTCCCTGACCTTCCGCAGCACCTCCTCCCCAGTCTCCGTCTCATCCTTCGATGAGACGACGACGGAGTGGAGGGCCGACCTGACCTGTTGACGCTGCTGGTTGGGCACGGAAGCCGCCACGCTGGCGTAGGTCGTCTTCTCCAAGGAACTCCGCTGCTTTTCCATCTCCTCCTTTAATGTATCCATCTTTATGCTATTTTCCAGTAAAAGCCTCCGGTTTTCCCGGATTTCTGCCACTATACCATCCTCGTCGAGTCTCCTTTCCTCTCCCCTATCCTTTTCCTTCTCCATCTCGGGTTCAGGCTCAACCATGCTCTTGCTGGGAGCCTTCCCCTTCCGATCAATCTCAGACTCCTTGACGAGTTGGTACAGCCGATCCAGAGCCTCAATTACGGTGGTCTTAATGTCGCCCCTCAGATTACGTGCGGTATTAAGGCTCATCTTCGCCTTCTGAAGGGAGGCTCTGGCATCGGCTGTCCGATCCTTAGTGGCAGTGGGAACTTTGGGTGAGCTCGCCGAAGCCGCCTCCACTGAAGCCCGACGCACTGGCGCGGGTTTCTTGGGGGCTTTCGGAAGTTCGGCCCGCGGCGGTGTCGAGTCAGAAGCGGAGGAAAGCCCAGCTTTCCCCGCCTCCCACTCCCCGACGCTGCGTCTCACTTTCCCCGGTCTTCTGATAGGCGGGGAATCCGGAGACTTTTGCTGGTTTGCGTCACTGACCCTTTTTGCTGGAGTTCTAAACCCAAACATATTATGGTCAGAGGTACGTGTCAGTTACAATAAAATATAAAAATAAAATAATTTAGGTCTATATGACCGCGTGGAGTAAAACACAAGTTAAAATAAAAGTTTGTAAAAGTTGTATATAAAATGTAAAATAATAAATATTTATTAAAATGTGCTTTTTTGTTTCAGGTTCCCGAGCACAGTATGCAGCCGTCGCAGCACCCGGTAAGTTACTAAGTTGTCTTCCTATTATATACTATACGTTAATTTACTTTTCAGATACCGGGAGCTACAACTTCGCAGTCAGGAGCGGTCACAATGCGTGTTTAAAAATGTATAAAATTGAATTATTTGTCAAAAAGACCTAAATATACTTACAAACTAAACTCAAATAGCGTCAAAATGTTTCTAAGTGTCGACCCTACCCAAAACAACCGAAAACCGAAATAATAATTTTTGGCCCAATCCAAAAAGTTAACCTAGTAAAAGAGAAAAGGGTGGGTGGGCGGGCTGTTTTTTAAAGTTTTTGACCTCCGATCGAAACAAATGAGGTGTCTATGGATAGGGCTCGCCGAGACGAATCCAAAAAGCTGAAAAACGCCGGGGGTGGCCCTAGAAAATTTTGAAAATGACGCCCAAAAACCGTCTCAGATCCCAAAAGAAACACTAAAGACCACCAAAAAAGCGGAATTTAGTATGAAACGATGTCAATCGAACGTCACGGGAGTGCTAAACCGAAAAGGGTGAACCTATTTAAACGAAAAAATTTTGAAAAACCGACCAAAAATTACCAAGTTATAAAATTTCGTATGAAAAAATTCTAAGTCAATATTAAAAATCTAAAAATTTGAATAAAATCGCCAGGAAGGGTGCTAGGGGTCTCAAAATGTTACGGGGGTGTAGGCAAAAATATGGCGCTCAAAATGATGTATATAACCTATAGGTAGGCTATTATTTTCTAGAAATTTGAGTTTTTTGCATTCATGTTAATATGTAGTAGGTACATCCCCCACATATAAGACAATTCTAATAAGTTAAAATTCAAATAGGATCAGTCTGAGCTTAGTGCGTTCAGTCAAACAAACAAGCTCTTCAGCTTGATAAATACATTTTAATTTAGTTAAATTGTAATTTAAGAAAATATATTTCGGTTGCATTGCAATTTGTTTAATTAAACAAATTTATTTAATGTCAATTTTACAAAATTAATGTCTAACAACTTAGAGAAAGATTATCTTCATTACCTATTGAAGTAATATTATGGAGATTATAAAATTCAATCTCTGTTTAATAATATAATAATAATTCATTTATTTCAGATAAACAGTATCCATATGGGTTAGTAACAATTTGTGCTTAACAATTAATGGTTAGTAAAAAATATTTTAAACAAAATTAGGAAAATTTAAATTAAAATGGGCATCAAACAATCAAAATTAAAAAATATTAACACTAGAAAGACCAAGGCAGTCAAATTGGCGGCAAAGCAATTTCATTGTTAAATATTTCACAAACTATGTTTTTGTTTCTTTTCATATTTTATGACTTTTCCTAATTTGCTATTGTTAAGCTAAATCTATATGAAAAAGAAAATAACAATATGTTGTATATGAGTTTCGATGACAAATACCTACTAAGACCGCGCACCGTCAATGTGACGGCATACATATAAAGGCGGCGATAAGAATAGTAAACAACGATTTCTTCAAACTAATGTGGGTACTTTTGTTTTTATTTATGTTGAATTGAATTCTGAGTAAGTTGTTACTGCCTAGCTTGTTTACATTTTACAGTAGACATTGGTTTCGTTCGGTGAGCAGTCGTGGTTATGTGGTTTCGAAACTAGTACAACCCTATTTCCAAAAAAGCCGAAACGTAACCACTGACAATTTTTTCACGTCTCTAAATTTGGCTAAAAAACTTATGGTCGAAAAGACTAGTATTGTTGGAACAATGTGGCGCCGTGCAAGAAGAGAAGTACCACCGATTTGTAGAGGTATTCGTACTATAAGACATGAAACTTTCATAATGAAAACCGAGACTGATATAACCCTTACTACCTATCAAGGAAACCCAGTAAAAATTGTTATTATTTTGAGTACTCTACACCCCAACGTAAGCATAGGTACTGATCAAAAAAAGCTGCCTGAAACAGTTGAATTTTATAATGCAACAAAATTTGGTGTAGACACTATCGATCAAATGGCACGCAAATACACCGTAAGAGCTGGAAGTTGCAGATGGCCTGTTCACGTTTTTTTACAATTATACTTGATTTAGCAGCTATAAACTCGTGGTTCTATATCAAAAAGTCACAGGAATAAAAATTTCTCGCCATGATTTTATCCTTCAACTAGTGAGCGAACTACGTGAAGAGTATGTGTGAAAAAAATCCACTTCAACTGCGACTCAGAGACAATAAACTAATTCTGAAACAAGTGAACCGTGTACTACAAACAATAAGAGGCGGCAATGTCAAATCAATAGTAATTGTACAAAAAATGAAACATGTGAAAACTGCACTATCTGTAAAAAAGCTGTTTGTGGAAAATGAACAAAAGAGTCTAAAAAAACTATTACTTGTTACAAATGTTACTAACTTTAATGCTAAATTGTTTACTACTTTTAAAAAATAAATTTGTATTATTTTTATTTAATTTTTTTATTTAAAATCTGTAATAATTTCATAAGTATTCTCACTTAATCTCTAGTACCGTCAAATTGACCGCTGCGGTCTTTGAAGGTATAGCATGCAGCCCGGCCCTTCTAGTGTTAAATAAGAATCAGATTAAATTAGAATCAAATATTAAATGAAAATCAGAATCAAATCAAAATTAAATAATATAATCAATTGAGATCAACAAGGCGGGCAGGTTCCCGTGATCACTCTCTGCACGAAGCATTTCCATAGCGGAGATGTTAACCTGTCCGCTAGTGTCTTGAGTATGCTGTTGAGACTGCCTCGCACCCTGTTATTAAGGGATACCGTTTTTTTGCGGATGATAGCATTGAAGCCATCAGTTTGGTATTCCGCAAACATCCCCGATGCACTACAGAAACGTGGCAGCCCCAACATCATCCTGAAGATATTATTATATTGGATGCGATGGGTTTCTAGCGATCTTTTGGTATGACTTACCCACAGGTTTCCCGTGTACGTACATACTCTGGCAATATTATGTTTAAGTGAATTTCTATCATATTCACAGGATCCATCTGTTTGTCAACATAATTTGTGTGAGATATACCACAACATGTATAGACTATGAGGCAGTAATTAGATGAGTAATAAGTAAATAAAATTGCCAGTTTTTAAAGGTAGCTGAATATTGTCATCATCATCACCATTTCAGCCATAGGACGTTCGCTGCTAAACATAGTCTCTTCAATGTTGATCGATTGGTAGCGGCCTGCGGCCAGCGCTTCCCTGCTACCTTAATTACAATGAGCTGAATATGTGTTATTCTGTAATAAAAATGTTTAATCTGGTGAACTGACTGGTGACTGATTTATGGTCTACAAATACAATATAAAGGGGCGTGGATTTGAACAGAACATGTTTGGTATAAAAGCAAGCACAGCTGATAATTTTCACATTTAGTCGTTAATATTTTTGAAAAAGTTTCGGATTATCATTTTAATAATGCAGAAACTGTTTGCTATACTTTGCGTCAGTGTGTCTTTGGAGCTGGTTTATTCAGTTGTTTCCAGACAAAAGCCCGTAGAAAAACCAGCTGAATTTGGTAAATACTTAATGACTTTAGCCTAGCCATAGACTACATACTCTTCGTCGGCCGATAGTTGGGTCGCACATTGGATCGGCCTATTCTTCATACTCGTCATCATCATCGGCCGACTAAAATTCTACAGGGTGTTATGTAAATGGGTATATGAGCCGACACTAACCTAACACCCTGTATAGTCTGTGAGGAGTCTGAAAGTTGGATTAAGTGACCATAAAACTCTCTTTACTTTGAAAAAGTTTGTTAAGCCGTTGACCGTATTTTATTCGTTCCAGCAAGCGAAGAAGGATGCTATAATCCGGACCTAAATATGGTGTTGCCATACAACGTGACTTACTCGTCTCCTGACCAGACTATGTGCAAGGGATATTTGTGCGAAATTTCTGGATTCACTCAAATATTTACGTAAGTTATAAATTAATATAAATGAGGTTCTACCGTTGCCGTTGGGGCAGAAAAGTTCTCGAGTGGCGACCGCGGGCTGGAAGACGTAGCGTGGGCCAGGCCTCCTACTAGGTGGACCGACGATCTGGTGAAGGTCGCGGGAAGAGCCTGGATGCGGGCAGCGCAGGACAGTTCATTGTGGAAAACCTTGGAGGAGGCCTTTGTCCAGCTGTGGACGTCATTCGGTAAAGTTTTTCAAGTATATAAATATCACCTAACCTTTTAAACCAGTTTTCATAACGACCTATGGGAACTAGGGAATAGTTTGAAAGGTAGTGCAAATGTACCGGTTTTGACCATTTTTTCTTCTTCTCCGTTTTTGGCTAAAAATTCGACGCAACACAAATTTTTACTATTCCCGTAAACAACTGCTTAAAAATCCGGGTTGTTTTTGAAATATTTAATTTTGTTTAATATGTTTCAGTTGCGGAGTCGTCGTGGGTCCAGAAGGCTGTGAAGTTATCCCAGGGGATGTATCAAAACCCTATCCAGATTGCTGCAGCACCATATCGTGCGATCCATCTTCAGATGGCACTGTGCTGGCCGTGGCCTGAACTGTTGAAACATGATTTAAATAAACATTTTAATTTTTAATTTTATTTGAATTTAATTATCATCATCATCATCATTCCAGCCACAGGACGTCCACTGCTGAACATAGGCCTCCCCCAATGACTTCCACATCGCACGGTTGGTAGCGGCCTGCATCCAGCGCCTTCCCGCTACCTTTATCAGGTCGTCGGTCCACCTTGTGGGTGAATTTAATTATATTTATTATTTAATAGTCGGCCGATAGTTGAGCTCGATTCTAATTTGTATGAAGAATCAATTATACTGATTAACTGCCCTACTAAACTATCGGCCGACAAAAAATCGGTGGTCTGTCTAGGCTAAACGAAACAAAGAGCTTAGGACATCAATTTAATAAGTATTCAAATATTTTGGAAGTTGCCTCCTTTTTGTTTTTTGACACCTGTGATAATTTATAATTATTATGATATAAATTACTATATCATTCGGTCTCAAAGAGTTGGGAAACCTAGGAACTTTTTGGCTCTATATAAGATCTGATAACTTTTTGATAGTACGAGTCATAACGTCTTTATCTAGCTACTACTAGCGACTTCATACGAATAAAAATATTTTGAATAATTTGTCCCGTTTTTCACTAATGCTCTGCTTCTTTTGGTATCTACGAGATAAAAATATAGCATAAAGCGTTTCTCTTTAAGTAGGATATTCATCACAGAAAGTGTTATTCTAATGATCTAATCGGACCAGTGGTTCCTGAGATTAGCGCATTCAACCAAACAAACTCTTCAGCTTTATAATTTACTAGCGGCCGCCCGCGACTTCATACGCGTGGATCTCGTTTTACCACACCTTAGGGGTGGAGTTTAAAATCCTTTCTTAGCGGATGCCTACGTCATAACATCTACCTGCATGCCAAATTTCAGCCCGATCCTTCCAGTGGTTTGGGCTGTGCGTTGATAGATGTCAGTCATTCAGTCAACTTTGAGTTATATACTTAGTCGGGTCATAGTTCTGTCACATGTTTATTGTGAAATAATTGATACTGTATTTATTTTTACAGTAATCATTGTTATACCAATGGAAAGGCACTAAAACAAATATTTGATGTTTATAAAAATTATTTAAAATTTTCCTCACAATTAAGAATTTTCCTCCTGCACACTGCCGCCGCCGCCAGGAGCGCTTATGAAAAACTACAAGGGTTCAAATTGCGCGGTCAGTGGTCTCTAGAAATACGAACGAGTTTCGTAGCAATATCGACGGCTGGTTTAATCCAGGATGCCTTAAGGGACTCCAAATCAGTATGAGGCATAGAGCAGGCCTTCCTCTCCAAATGTTGCCATATTTTGTAATCCAACGGATTAGAGTCTGGACTGGATGAGGGCCAGACTTCGTGCCAGCTGAGGTCAATTTTACGCCCTACGAGCGGGTTTTGCGCGCTTTTGGCTCTATGAGAATCCTGCTGGAACTCCCAGTGTCTGTTATTGGGCATGATTATGTGAAATAGGTTCCTTATAAGCTTTGTGAGAACTAAATTTTGATACAGAACGGCATTTGTTTTTATGCCTTTCATGCAAAAAATACCTCAAAAAGCCCAAATTTGAGACATTCAACCAAACCTTGCGTGACGATAAAAGCTGGCCTAGGTGGACAGCTGAAATTAAGCTGGTGCTTCTTCATTGATGTACGCATACAACTTAACATTTTGTTTTTTTGTAACTCTCCTCCATGGTAAAAAAAATCATTCGAAAAATTTTTTCAAGGTACTTTTTTCCCGCGTACCGCTTAAGCAAAACGCAGGACTTCTTCAATCTCAGGTCTTTTAAACGCGCATCCAAGTAATTTTTGATTAAAACTTTATCATATTATCGTCTGATGAAACGATAAATGTAAAATTGATATTCAATTCAAAATTTCCAGCACATCGAAAATCTGCTTTGGCGCGTAACCGCACCAGTGTAGCGCGACAACTGCAGTTCGGTCTTCTTTATGCGTCTACTACATATTTAAAAACAAATGAAATTCAAAACAGGGTACATTTTTATTTTCGTTAAATATTCTAAATTCTAATTCAATAAAATATTTTTGAGACCTCTCAAAATTTAAAAGTTATGATCATGTGACAGAACTTATGACCAGACAAGGTATAGTTAGATGTACCTATAGATTAATTAAGCAACATTTTACATGTCAATGATTTAGGTGGGATTATAATTTAAGGAGACGTAAATGCCAGTTACGTTATAATCTGCATCAATAAAAACTGGCAATTAAAAAAAAACTATTAACATTGGCACATTTATTTTGGTCATCTTTGATTGCCTATTGAAGCAATATTTAGGGTACCTGAGATAGTTCAATCTCTTTTAAAGTGGAATTGTATCATACGTTCATGTGATGTGTAAAATTTAAATTGCCAGTTTATAAAGAAAGAAGGAAAAAAAGAAATAAAAAAAGAAAAGCGAAAGAAAAAAATAAAGAAAAGTATTTATTTGATGCGAGTAGCTATACATATAATAATTTAGTGTCATTCTGCAATAAACACGTTTAATCTTGTGAACTGTCATGTATGGTTTATAAATACAAATAATATAGGGGCGTGGATTTGAACACACATGTTTAGTATAAAAGTAGGCACAGCTGACAAACTGCACATTAACTCGATAATATTTTTCACTTGCAATCGTCTCGGATATCATTTTAATAATGCAGAAACTGTTTGCTATACTTTGCGTCAGTGTGTCTTTGGAGTTGGTTTATTCAGCCGTTTACATACAACCGGCCGTAAAGAAACCGCCTGAGTTTGGTAAATACTTATTTATACTAATATTATAAAACTAAAGAGTTACTTCGTTGAGTTGAACGCGCTAATCTCAGGAACTTTTGGTCCGATTAGGTACTTAAACTTAGGTGTAGGCTTATCATATAAACCCAGACTCCACCAAAGCGGAGACGAGGCGAGTGGAGTAAGATATGTTTTATACAACCAGTAGAATTTTGTTATTCACCTCGTTTTTTCTTCTTCTTATTCGGGCACTCTTGTCAGAGTGGTCGTGTTTGCGCTGACGAGGTACACGGTGGGGTGTTCGATGTCATCTCCAAGGGTAGCTCTTCTGGCGATGTGCTTCTATTTCTAACGGTTAGAGGCGTCGCGAGGACGATTGATCATGGTAGACTCAGGAGCCTTCGTTTCCTAGCATAAATAAAAAAGAAAATACACTTTTATCTTTCATCATCAGCTCATCATCAGATCAGCTAGAGCTGAAAAACATATCTTTCCCATCTCGGTTTTGGTAGAGTTCAACCTTTACAAAATGTAGTTTACATCACGTCCTTAAGACCTTTGGCCAGGTCCAAACTCTATAATTTACGAAGACTCGACTTGAACATCATAAGAATACAAGTTCAGCTGGGCTACAAATAATGTGTTTGCCTACTTTTATCTCTCTTAAAACAAGCAAAACAATTTAAATCATTTTAATTAATGACGTTACAACTACAACAGCTCGTGTTTCATTTCGTGATCAAACGTTCTGATCGTGGACTTTAAACGCACATAATTGTCGTATTATTTTAATTACGTACTTATTTAGTTTTACATGTAAGCCATTCCAGATACTTATATTAGCTCATAAAATATGTTTTAAAAATAACAAGTTTAGTAATTTAGGTAGGTTTATCTACGCAAGCTAGCTCTACCTTATTCGCCAATTATTTTATTTCTACATAATAGGTATTTTGTTTTTTTGTTATTTTTATTTCTTATAATCCTATTCTCACTCATGGATTGTTCAGTAACTGTAATTGATAAACAATGTATCTTCTGAATTTGTTTTTGACTGTATTTATTCATTCTAGCGTGCGAAGAAGGATGCTACAGTCCGGAACTAAATATTGTGTTGCCATACAACGAGCCTTACTCGCCTACTGACCAGGGTCAGTGCAGGCAATATTTGTGCGGAAACTCTGGGGACACTCAAATATTAACGTAAGTAAAATTAAAAATGTAACTAGGTACTCCATTTAGTTAGGAAAAGCAAGGTCCAATAATAAGGCTCCTCTATACAAAGTAAAAAAACATTGGCATCCTTTTACTAAGATACCTACTTATGTAGTACATTTCCCAAATGTGAGACAATTTTAATGTAATTTTTAGTCTTTATTTTTACTACAAACGTCCATTCGTTTCAACCAAACGACGTTCACAAAGATTGTCGGTCCACCTAGTAGGCCTGCCAACACTACGTTTCGTTTCCCAGCCCGTGGTCGTCACTCCAGAATTTTTCTGCCCCAACGGCCATCAGCTCTACGAAATACGACTGTTAGAATATCCGGATTCCGGATGGTGCTCCAATGAGAATTATTTGTGCCCTGTGCGGTTGAGACTATAAGGTCCAGCGCTCGTTATTTTTATAAGAAACTGGCAAAGAGGCTCAACGAGGTGACCGGTGATCAAAAGGCTGGCAGCTATTTCGGTCAGAGAATAAGCCTGGCCATTCAACGTTAGCCTTTTGGGCACCATTCCCAACTGCGGCGCTGGAGGTGAAATATTTTTTATTTTGTAAATAAGTATGCAACAGTGTTAACTGCGAATTGCCGGTCATGTCGTCTCGTTCTATCGCAAAGAATCACCATTTGATGAGAGCGAGAGCAAAAACGGAAATGGATAGTTAATTAACACTGTGGCCGTGTGTACAATCATAGTATAAATATTATTATAAGTTTTGAAAGTTTAGTTTTTAAGTACCTAATTAAATTAATAAGTTTTTAGTATATCCTACTAATTTATAAATGCGAAAATTTGTATGAATGTCTGAATGTCAACATGTTTGTTACTCTTTCACGCAAAAACTACTAAGCGGATTGTAATGAAACTTATAGTATTATTGTTTATAACCCAGAATAACATATAAGCTATAATTTATGACGATTTGTGAAAAATTAAATTTCACGCGGGTGAAGCCGCGGGCAAAAGCTAGTGTATCATAAAATTGTTTATTTAATTTTAATCATTGTAAAATATTTCAGCTGCGGAGCTGTAGGTGCTGGTCCTGGCTGCGTAAAAGTCCCAGGGGATCTGTCGAAACCCTATCCAAATTGTTGCAACACCGTGTCGTGCGATCCATCTGCTTCAAATGGCACTCAAACTGCTGTGGCTTAAACCGTTGAAATAAACCTTGCAATTGAATCTTACATTTTATTTTAATAAAGTAGGTACCTTCTTAACTAAAGTTGACAGCACATCAACCTAAAAATTGTAACTTACATTATGTTGTAAACAGCACCTACTAAAAGTAAATATGACGTCGATATGTTTGACTAGGCTACATAAGCGTAGTAACTATAGGGTGGCAGGGTTGGCAAAACCCCGGCCCGAGGGGGGGCCTGACACAAGACTCTAGACAGGGTCCTGACTCCTGTCGCCCCCCTGAAAAATACCTAGATACGCCAAGGGCCCCGTGCACAGAATTCGTCACGGGCCTCGGATGGTTTAGTTACGCCACTGCTAGGCAGGTATGTACCTCTCTTTTTGAACTATGCTGACCATCGTTATGCACTGACCTCCGATATAATAACCATTCACCAGAGTCAAATGGAGGATTTGGCTTACACTCTTCACGCTGGTCAGACAGGACTTGAAGAATGCAAAAGCTTTAAAGGGAGTCTTCTTCTTCTAGTTGTGATCCTCCACAGACTGCGGTCATATTAATAAGCTGTGTGGACCGCACGATGCAAATTTTCGAACACGTCTGCCTTCGTTTTGTCCCAAGATGATTTGTTTTTCCAGACAATGCCTTGATCAAAGGGTATATTTTTTCAATAATACAGAGCATAGTATCAAAATATTTTAATTAATTTAATAAAATAAATAAAATCAACAATTTGGTGGCAAGATAGCTTCATGAGTTAGCAATAACAACTTGTTTCTCAATTCTAACTCTATTAAGGAACTCTATCGAAATTAAATGAGCATCCGAAATCAGAAAGTCCTGGCCACAGCCTCTCACTCATACAATCTTGTTTGTACTTAATAATTAATTAAAAACTAGTTAGAAACTAAATTACAACAAATCTCATGATTTTTCGTCAGTTCTTAATCTTACATGCTAAATGTACTTGGTCTTGACGTAAGAAGATACAATACAAAATGAAATGTGCGATAAAAAACGAGAAAAATAAGCATTAGAGCTTATTATGCTTATGGGAAGTAAGTATTATAACAGTTACAATAATAAATCATACAGGCAAGTAAGTTCTTCAGTTAGAACAATGTCTTCGAAACAATATACAAAAGAAAAGAGAGTCTAAAACAACAAACTCATTGAAGTTTCCAAGATATTTTGCTCATAAGATAATTTCAATTCATCTTTGGAGTATCACGCTAACAATAATTTAAGGTTCCAAACAAACACACCTACATACACCAATAGTTTTCTCACTCATAGTAATTTAAACCTAATGTCTAATTTCACTTGTATTGACATTTCATTCTGAGTTATAACTTACAACCCGATCGAGATAACTGCGCACCTCGCTGGAATGCGAATTTTTTTTTTTTTTTTTTTATGTGATAGGAGGCAAACGAGCAAACGGATCACCTGATGGTAAGTGATTACCGTCGCCCATAGACACCCGCAGACCCAGGGGCGTTACAGGTGCGTTGCCGGCCTTTAAGGTAAAGATACGCTCTCCTCTTGAAAGCTTGCAGGTCGTATCCGTCCGGAAACACCGCAGACGACAGTCCATTCCACAGTTTGGTTGTACGGGGCAGAAAGTTTCTAGAGAAACGTACTGTTGTGGACTGCCAACCATCTAAGTGATGGGGGTGGAAGTGCTGTCGGGTAGATCGGTGGCGAAAAGTGGCGGCAGGAATAAGTCCGGATAATTCTTCGGAGCACTCCCCGTGATACATGCGATAGAATATGCACAGTGAGGATACATCTCTACGCAGCGCCAAGGGGTCAAGCCGATCCGAAATGTCCTAGCAGTCAACGATTCGAGCTGCTCTCCGTTCAATGCGGTCCAGAGGGAGAAGCTGGTACTGGGGCGCACCTGCCCAAAGATGAGAACAGTATTCCATATGAGGCCGAACCTGCGCCTTGTAAAGTTGCAGACGATGGGCTGGAGTGAAATACCGTCTCGATCTATTGAGCACACCAAGCTTCTTCGAGGCTAATTTAGCCTTACCCTCTCCCCGCACTCACTCGCACCAGAGCGTCGATGTGACGTCACGCTCGCCAGGTGCGCAGCTAGCCAGACCGTGTTGTATTAATCTCAAATCCAAAATCAAAGTTCTTATAGCGACTCATTTCATTCTTCCAGGCTTCACATTAGACCACCAAGTTTCAGATGCTTAGTTATAATTTAGTTTTTCGATACACTGTTGTCTTCTATGCACTTCACGTGGGGACAGCAATCGGGATAAGGTTTACTTAAATCTTCTTCCGTGACGTAGCAGGTGTCATCGCTAGTCATAACTTTGCCACATCTGGAATAAAAGAAAAATCGTTTATAGTAAACATATTTTTTTCTGGGAATGAGAATGAAAACTAGATTCATGAGATAGATAATTAGTAGGTAAGTACTTTTAATCTATACTAATATTATAAAGCTGAAAAGTTTGTTTGTTTGTTTGTTTGTTTACTTGAACGCGCTAATCTCAGGAACTACTGGTCCGATTTGAACAATTATTTCAGTATTAGATAGCCCATTTATCGAGGAAGGCTATAGGTTATATACCATCACGCTACGAGTAATAGGTGCAGAGCAAAAATGATTTTCACGCGTACGAAGTCGCGGGCTTTGCTAGTTTGAAAATATTGAGTGTCATTAAGTTACAATACCTATTATTCTACTTACAATCTGCACTTATATTAACAACTTCATTGACCTTTTAAACCATAGAGCCACTCTGATTCTATAAATCAACCAATTTTGAAATCATTGGGGAAGGTCTATGTACTCTATGTTCACTAGTGGACGTTCTGTGACTAAAATGATGATTTTGATGAAACCATACAGGCCACGGCATCTGGAAATCATTGTCTGGGCTCTAAATGCATAATGTTCAGTAGTAGAATAATGTCTCGTGACTAATGATGATGATGATGATGGTAATGAAAATATGGATCAACAATAACACTTACGAAGCATAGTACATCATGCCAGCAGTGCATTCGATTCTATAGCAATGTCCGATGGGGTAGATGGTCTTGCCGAAAGGAATAACGTCGTCGATCTCTTTCACGTAACAGCCAGTTTTGTGAGCTGGAAAGAGAAGGAAAATACAATTAATATAATTACCCTCAATATTTAGCCAAATAATGGTAGAAAATATTAGTGAAAATAGAAGAATAATGATTTGGGTTGGTTCTTCTTGCTTATTAAAGAAGACAATAAGTAGGTACTCGTGAAACTACAAACTTAAGTAAATACAGCTGGATTAAATTAATAATTCGAAATCAACCATAAACAGACATCGACACTATTCGAGAAGTTAAGGCATGTCTTCTAAAAGATTCAACTCTCGAAATTCAATTTATATGTATATCTGTACAAATGTTCATCAAATCTATATCAATTTATGGATACACACAAGGATAAAAAGATGTCGATGTTTACCTTATATATCTGTCAGAAACTACGGTCTAGACTAGATTATACTCGTATTTTATTGACTCAGTGAAGTATTCTTCTAACAGCAGGTTCTACATATATCTGTTCAAATTAAAATGTTGGCTAAATATTTTGTTTAATAGAAGTAACGTCTAACCAGGCAACATGGAAAGCATTGGGGGAGGCCTATGTTCAGCAGTGGACGTCCTATGGCTGAGATGATGATGATGATGAACGTCTAACTTACTAAAGATATTTTACGGGTAATATCGGTAGCTCGAACTGAACACTTCGATAAATATCCAATAATCGTATATCGAACACATTCGTACGTACAGCTTTATTCCAACAATAAATTCAATAATTGACCTTTATTTTCTAAAGATTGATCAGGGTCGCGAGAGGCCGAATTAAATGCCAAGTGTGTAAAATTCCTTCTTTATTTTCTGCTTGAAGCCGTATTTTGAGGGAATAACGGCATTAACTTTTATTGCTTTTACATACGCAGCCACGTCATTGTCTCTTCCACGTGAATTTATTTTTGAGTAGAAAGCAATATACCTACTAGTACTTATGTTAAAAAAAGAAAAAGGAGACCTAGAATAGTCTCCAAAATATTGTAAATAATTCCCAAGAGCAAAAGTAGTCTTTAGTAAAATTTATCAAGCATAAATTAAAGCAAGATTGTCGTAAATGTGCAAAAAAAAATAACATTTATGATATCTACAGTTTCACACATGTTTACTGTTTAATAAGATAATTAGGGTTAATCATATAAAGGTCAAACGAACCGTCATCGCGTCATCACGTAATGTACGGTTATAAAAAAATATAATTAAGAATCTACATGACGAAAGCTACCTACTTAGTGATAAATTTAATGATGCCAAGGTTATTGTACAAAAATAACCAATAAAGGAAATAAAAAATATCATTATCATCTCTGATTCAAACCCAAACGTTATTAAGAAATAATTTATAAATTATTTGATGGAAGAGACATAACTTAAGGATTAACTTTATCTAGAAACATTAATTTCCAATTATGAAATGTACGTGAGACATCGGAGATATTTTCAAGAGGCCGACCTTCTGGGTTGTTTACTGAAGAATAACAATAATATCCAGTAAGACCACTCTGTACTACCTAGAGTACAATAATATTAAATATCCTATCTTATTCACATGTCACAAATCCTAGCACGACACTATTATTTTCAGAATGTAACTGAAACCTCTCCACTCGATTGAGTACTTTTAAGGCTTTCTTATCATAAGTCTTGATCATCATCATCATCATCATCATTTCAGCCACAGGACGTCCACTGCTGAAAATAGGCCTCCATAGAACATAGGTAGCGGACTGTATCCGTAAGTCTTGATAGTATAGTACAACTATAATTTTAATCAATTACGCTTTAGATATAATTTATCTGACAATAGTACAAACTAATAAGGAAAAAAAGATTCATCGATGTCGTACATCCTTGTCTACCAGTGACAGAGTAAAAACCCTTCAAAACATCGTCAATTTTTTTGTTTTTGTACCTCAAAGGTGAAAAAAGTCGAAGAAGCATTAATATTTCTGAACAGAAATGTGTCGTATTAACAACGAATTAAAGTGCATCTAAGAATTAACCTACTACCTCTATCTACATTATGCGTACACCCTGACCTCATGCGATGTGCGCAAACAATACAGCATTCCACAATTACGGACACCTTCAGACAATGAGAATGTAATTGTTCATGAAAATGATACTTCAATCTTAAATAATAAGCTTTAACATTCACGCCCGTATTCACAAACGATGCTTGCTTAAGTGAAGCAGCAAATCGAACGCAGAGCGTTGAAAAGAGCTCTGTGATTGGTTCGTGAGTGATCCTGTGCATCCATGCTGTGAGACGGTGAGACCTCATAGTAATGTATGTGAATACGGGCATCACACTCTTTGTATGGATGTAAATTTTAGTATCAAAAGTCAAAAATGATATTTTCTTAATATCTGACTCTGTAGAGATTAATAAATCTATAAATAAACTGTCTCAGTCTAGACTCAGAATATTGTGATTTCAGACTGTAAGGCAATTAGCTTAATATAAAATGTAATCATTCATTTTATTCGAGAGTTAATCACATTTAACTTAGACTTAATCACATTGTGTTTGTTTAACTGTGGTTAGTCGAAGGGCTATGATACATTTTCAGTTAAAACTTGATCAAAAGTAATGTTGACTGTCACAATTGTTGTCACGTATTGTGATTCGTAGATTATTTTCTTAACTATGATTATAAATTTTACTACAGGTATTTTAATTTTAGAGCTTTTGGAAAGGGTGTATTCAGGAGGGTTACTTTTTGATTTCAATGGGCATTAGCTAAGACCCTGAAGGCTGAAACTGCCTAAATTACTAATTATTTGTTTTCGCGTTAGTCGCAATAATATACAAGTTTTGGCTTGATTTAAAAACACAGGCCTCCCCAACCTATCCGGCCAGCTTGAGGAGTGTAAGCTTAATTAACCCTCCATTTGGTTCGTGCCAAAGTTGATACAAAACGAACTGATAATGATGCCTATCTCCTGGCCTATGTAATTCAGTGCACTGTTTACAGAAGCCAGTTAATTGGCTTACATCTGACATCTTCGTGTTAACATCGACCTCTGACGTGATTATTTGTTGCGCTAAGTTTCTGTGTTTGAATGTACAATTGTTAATGTGATTAGTTAAGATGTTTTCATTTTGTTCTTGCTTATTTTGTCTTGCTATTCAATTTTGAACCTATTTATTAACTGTAATAAAGACCAGTCTATGATAAATCGCTGCATAACTGATTGACCTGCTATTTTGTTGTATAATGTTGTTTTGAAAGTTTGAAAATCCAGACTACGACATTACTATAATAAATTAAATATTGTATTAAGTTCGCAATAAATAAATTAAAACAATACGAGTATAATATAATGTACTTGCCCAGTACTTATTTAGTTCACGTGAAATTTAAAAACATAATTTAAAAAATAACTAAGGTTGAGCTGCGCCATCTTACTTTAAATTTAATATTACGTCAAAAATCTGTCAAACTCTATACAAAAAGCACCGGTTATCGTTATAATTGCGGTACAACTCAGCCTAAGAGTTACAATAAATTTTAATATCAATTTATCCTGATACACCAATCCTAAGTAGGATTATTTGTCAATAATAAAACTACCGGCAAATATTGTTTTCGTGTTTTGTACCAATTTATTTAAATTCAATTAAGCTCACGGTCTCCGATGACGTTCGCCAATCAAGTTTTCTACTCTTTGGACTCGCGAAACGTCTAATAAACAAGATCGTAAAATCAATTTATTACACAAAAACGATTTCGTATTTTCTCTAATTTGTGCTTTAACATTTTTTGGTTTGCTACTTAATAATAACCTGGTTTGGATTACTGTTTAGTTATTAGTTATTTATTATTATTCTGGCGTTTAACTGTTACTAAAGTAAGGCAGTGTTAACGTAGCTGACTGCTCAGAGCAGTCTTCCTGCCTGAAAAAAGTTTTTGTCAAGTGAAAACCGAATAGCTTTTACTCGTAATCGTGAAACTAATACTTTGTTTTATAATTCTAATTAAAGTTAAATAAATGTTAAGAGAACTGAGAACAATCCATAGCAGCTATGTTAATTTAAAATGAACAGTAGGTTTAACGCATCATAAATTAAAATAGTTCGAATTAACTGCTTTCTTTAATCACTGTAATTGATTAGGTTTGGTAATTGAACAAAGCAATCAGCTACTAATTAGCACAAATTTTTTTACACACTTGTTTACATTTACACGCATTTGTTTTAATTCAACAGTCTTATTTCCAATTTATCCGCGGCAATTTTGAGTTTCGAGAGTAATTCACAATTAAACCATCTTTTCTTTAAGTTTTGTTTCTCACTTTTATTTGATATGCAAGAACATCAACCAAATCATTATCTCCTACACTCACAAAAAACAAAAGACTCACCATGCTCCGCGGGTTTTGGGGGCAAGTAGCCTTGAAAAGTCGCGGCACAGGAGAGTCCCACCACCGCCAAAATAAAAGCAATCCTTGAGATCATGTTTAAGAAATTACTGACGTCTAAAATACTTTTTAAATAGTTATCAAACGTCCTGTCAAGGTTCGGTCAGAAGCTCGGTTGAGACTGGTCACTGCGGCGATTCGCGCTTGTTTTTATTCGAAACAGGCTGCCGGCAGACGAACGCCTTATTCGTTAGATGTTTATAAACATGACATTAACGTAATCATCCAACTTTAAAGGTGAACGCACCTTGACTTGGCTTAGCTTGGCGACTTCGTTTCAGCTGATTACAGACTAATGAAGATTTGGGGTCATCTTTAACTTTTTCCAATTTTTCTCGACTACCGTGTCACAAAAGGTTTTTTTATGAAGACCTCGACCTTCATAAAAAACCTTTTTGTAACACGGTAGTGCTTAGAAAGAGAATGACTGCAATTTTCTAGATTTTAAATCTAAAAGAGTCCTTATGGACTGAAAAAATATTGTTTAATCTTCATTTTTTAAAACATTTTCTATTTACTACCTTGAATAAAATGCAAACGAGGAAGGAAAATCTAACGTGAAATCTCTAGTCAGTAAACGACTCATATTATGCAAATTAGTAATGTAGGATGACAATCAAGATGGGCCGATTGTTTATCTTTAGGTACCTTACATACAACTTCTGCATTTTGAATTTTCAAAATTACAAAAACATATAAAGAGTGTTTCTAATTAATTAATCCTTAGTAAAAATACAACTATAAATAAAGCCATTGATTACGCATATTATTTTAATTGATCCAAAAAAGATTTCGTTAAAAACTGAAATAGGTAAGATCATAAATGAAACCTCAAATAAAAATTTATAATGTACTCAAAACATTATAAATTATTCAGTGTCAATGATATTGAGCTTTAATTTTGTACTAATAAAATTGACATAATATTCTTTTGAAGCGTATAGACATTGCGTTAAAAATATAACTATTCCGGCGTAGTGCTCGCCAGGCCTTACGGAGGACGCCACATCGGAATGTGTTCATGGGATTTACAAGTGATTCATCTTCGGATGTAAACAATGTTTTTATTGCCGAATTCGTACCAGATCCGTGTACATTCCGAACATCCTTGTACGGCCGCGGCCGGGCGACTGTGACAAACGGTGAACTTTGGATCCGTGTCGGAGATTATCTTTTAGAAATGCGATCTTTTGTATGTTGAACATTTTTGAAGTCTATATTTTTAGAAAACTATAGATGTTAGTTTCATCGTCATAATCATATTTTGTGGCGTTTTTCAAAACTGCAAAGGGTTTACCTTAACCAGTATTACTGTAAATTGTAAAAAACTATGGGGGGATAAAATTAAATGTGTCTTATATGGGAAATGGTTAAGCTGGATAAAGGCTAGAAAATATGATCATATTAGCTGTCGGTTATCTTCTAGGGCCCATCATACTTCATCATCATCATTTCAGCCATAGGACGTCCACTCTGCTGAACATAGGCCTCCCCCAATGCTTTCCATGTTGATCGATTATAATAATATACTTAAGTAAGTTTATTCAAGGTCGCTGCTGATAGTCTAGTGTTAATTAAATCTCTGTCTAACCTTTAACCTTACGATTACATTATCACAAAATGTTTACTTAAAAAATCTGTGAAGACTTTGTATGCAGTGATATTAATATAGTAATTTAAAATTTAATAATATTTCATATTTCTACCATGCTGTTTATTTGTCTAAACACATTGGCGCCATATAGGTTGTTTTTAAGACATTTGGTCCACAAAAATGTCGTTAGATAGGTACCTTCACGAGAGCTTTGACGTAAGAAATTCCCGGACTAAATACTTACCATTTATAATGCCATTTTATTAATATAATTCTATGGAACCGGTCCCTACCAACGTCAGTGAGAACTGGTTCACATTGTGCGCCGATAATTTATCGGAACGTTATATTGTCGGTAACCACAGGGTTTAATAACCACCCACTTGTCTAGAACCAAAAAAGTGTCACTGGAATGGTGGTTTCCATGATTCATTATTACCTATCAATCTTAAGATTGACATACTTTTTTGAACTGACGAATTGTCGACACCTGCCGATTACTCATATAATTTGTATCAGTATATTGCAAAGTGCTATGACGTCACCTGGTGCATTTACTTTTTATACCAATCCACTGACTATTTTTTTGTTTGAAAATGACGCACTATGCCTTATATTCAAAAGCTCACTAACTCTAGGCGTCAATTGCTCACGACAACTTTTTTCTACCCAATATACCTACTTATCTCGTATAAATTAAAAGGTGTAATACAACTTGTATAATGCTGAAAACATAGAGAGTCTATGGCTTTTTTTTGTACTTTACTATAGAAGTTCTAACTGCATCGAAAGACGATAAAAATCCGGTTGGTGTCAATGTGAACCAACTCAAGCTTTACATAACTTAGGACTCACGACTACTATTATATTTGAATCATAATTACCATATTAAATCGTGGCACAGATAAATCGATACTACACTTTTTCTCTTATGATTTCGTTGTCTTCGAATGTCAAACAAAAATAGGCGGTGAACCACAAGGACGCAGTTTTTTTATAATAAAAAAACTCTGTTATTAGAAATTCAAATTAAAATATGCTAGTACCCTAGCTACTTCACGGGCCCAACAAAGATAGGTATCGGTAGGTGAGTGTAAGGTGAAAGACCGACCTACAGTCAGATGTTATCTAGTGATACTAAGGTCACTGACTGACTAGGTAGGTATAGGCCAAAAGTTGACAACACCTTATTCCAATAATGTTACATGGACGCGTTGCGATCTTTTTGTCTACTTTGGGTGTCAAGAATTATTTAACGCTAATTTTAAAAGAGCTACTAATAAACAAATATTAACATTTAAAAAAATACTAACTGTTGCTGGTGGAACTCACTTAATTTCTAGCAAACGTATTTTATGTTTATGCCTGTTATATTGTGGATATTTAATTATCGACGCAGTTCTAAAATAGTTAAACTTTCAGACCCAATCCTTAACATGTTAATAATTCAATCAAATTCTTTAAAAAAATATAACTACGGTTTATAATTAACAAGACTGATTAAGATTATAAAAATCTTTAATTTCGTATTTATAAAATTAATAATCTCGATACAAATATTTTAACTGTGATAAGTAAAAGAAAAAATTGAATGTGTGAAAATTTTCATTTTAGAGTAAATCACAAAGTCACAATGTTGTAAGAGACATTAATTTTAATCACAAAGTCGTAAGAGACAAAAGTTTAGTTTTATTTATTCCAATGTCCAGATAACCCTTAAGGTCATTTTGCAATAAGATAAATCGATAAATAGGTTAATGGTAATAATACGGGTAATACAAGGTCAAAATAATATTTTTTTTAACTTTACGAAGAAGGTAATGAATGAGGTTTTTGGAATAGTTAAACATGATTATTTTCTAACAAGGACACATCGAGCTTTATACTGATATCTTAAATGCAGTACCTAAATACTATTTTGCAACGAAATAGATCGGTTATATTATGTAGATTTTTAAATCGTAGTTAACGAATATTCTGAAAGACATTTTACTTCGTACCATAAATTGATCTAGAAATAAAACCTACAAAAAGTTTCACTTGGGTAGTTTTTGTAGTTAAATACTGCATGACTTGAAAAAAAAGAAGATTATAATTATTATGACCATAATAAACATCAGGTACCTGTAACTCAGATGATTATCTTAATTTGTAATAAATTAACTCATTTGAATCCGGACCTAAGAATCACGAATACAATATGCGGTAATATTTTATTACCTGCTGCAATTGGCATAAAATTATGTTTGATAAAACATTGCATTAAACATGACTTAAAAGCCATCTTTTGAAAAAAATGACGTCCTAAAACGCTCTGTTAAGATAAGTACAGACCATCTAACATAACCGGTTATAAAACCTAGTTAGTTTACTAAATTTTATACGTTTAAACAAGTGTGCTAATAAATGATAGCGTGTAACACGTTAAAAATACAAATCTTACATAATTTGGATGCTCTATAAACCTGAGTTCAATCACCTGAACTTAAACCATAATTACAACAATAACCGGTGTTTTGTATGGAGTTTGACAGACTTTTGACGTTTGTTAAAGCTGCAGTAAGATGGTGCAACCCAGCCTAAGGATGTGAAATAGACTTACCCTGACTCACGTTAAGGCTTGAGGCCAAGATGTGCATTGCCAATTATAGAGCTAAAGGGATTAAGACACAACGTTTATAGCCTAAGCAAAGACGATATATATTTTGTTAGGCTTTAAGGAAACACTGAAGAAGCTGTTGTTTAATCTTAGATTAGGTTTCCTCTAATTCCTTACATTGTTAGTAGCTCCATATCTTGGAGCGAAAGCTTTCCCATTTTAGAAATAACCATAACGGGAATTATTATTATCCCACCACAGTTTCCCACCACTGCAACTCCTGTACTATCGTGCGAATGCGAAGCCTAGGCGCAGACCGATTCTAATTTGTATGAAGAATCAGTCGCTGTAATGTGCGCACTTCCATACTGATTAACTGCCCGACTAAACTATCGGCCGACTAAAAATCAGTGGTATGCGCCTAGGTATAAAGTACCCATGTGTGTTTGAAATTCTAATTACAAATTCGAACGGATCGTTTTTTTGCAGGAAACGGGATTTTCGTGTGAACGTTAATGTTAAAACACGAATGTTAGTACATTAACGAGATCCAAAAAAGAGTTCCTGCAAAAATCCGAAAGATTTCACCGTGGGAACAAGCCCTTATCAGTTTTAATATGTACGATTTTGTAACAAAAATTGTGTATACTCGTAATCTGATGTCCTGTTGACGACTTACTAAAGAGTTACATACTTATTAAAGAGGTAAATTACCTCATCATTGACATAATTGACGCATTGTTGATGACGGACATCAATACATTCCTCAATTGTCAATTCTATTCATTATAGTGACGATTTGGTTACGTAACACCCACAATCATAGTTAATGATGCAAAGTTTTCTTGGAAAATATATTTTTTGTCACAAGTTCAAATTGATGATGACCCAACTTTATTCTTCATAAAAATAACTAGATTTCTAACTACAGTGATTTAAACCCTGATTTAAACCTATTTTTCTACTATACAGGGGTTACTATAAAAACTCTTTAAACTGTAATTCTTTGCATCGCATAATGCATGTGCATTAAGTAGGTATTGACTTTAGAAGAGTGTCAGGGCAGTCAAGGTCCTATCTGAATCACTGGTATCCAAAGATGTCATCGCCTTTTCCTAGTAATATTCTATATGCAAAAGTTTGTGAAAATGAATGGATGTTCGTAACTGACACATAAATCACTGAACTGATTTAAATTAAATGTGTTATGCAGATAGTTTGAGACCCAGGGAAAGCATATGATAGTATCCCATTTTCGGGAAGTGTAATTATTTCTGTGACAAAACAAAATTTTATTTTATTTATTTTAAACTAGCTTTCCGCCCGCGTCTTCGCCCGCGTGGAATTTTGTCTGTCACAGAAAAACAACATCGCGCGCGTATTTGCTCACCGTTTAGAGCTACCCTGGACTACGACAAACATTTTAAAACCAAAATCAGCTCAATCGGCCCAGCCGTTCTCGAGTTTTAATCAGACTAACGAACATCAATTCATTTTTATTTATATAGATTAGAGTAGGTATAAAAGGCTCAAAATGGGCTTTGTAATGATTTCAAACCAAATTCACGGGAGAAGCTGCTAATATGCTCTAAGAAGGTTCTTGATCTGCAACCGTTTTGACATAAGTCTAAGCCACATGAAACTAAACACTGCTGCGTCTAATGTAGTTCTTATGTAGTAGTACGTAGTCTTTTGTGCTGTCGACTACACCTTTGCATAAAATGAACCAATTGCCCGTCGGCGACGCATAGTCGGAAAATGTCTAGCTATACACTATACATACAATGCAGGATTTTCCAGTGAAACATAGGCCCAGTAATCTTATTGAAGGTTATCTATGACGACCGCGACCTCTTTCTAATTATTTAAATGAATCACAATAACAGTTTATGTTTTGAATTATTGTTTAAATACTTATTGAGGAAAATGTTTCACTATTCCCTTTTCTCTATAGGTACTTACTTATTTCATTCACGTTACTCTATAAATTGGTAATACCGCTGAACAATTTTTGGTTAACTATAACATAGATATAGAGGGCTTTATAAAAGGAAATATTTATACAAATGAATATAATAACAACAAAATAACATTACACACGAATGTAGACCATTAAAAAGCAATCAAAGCCATAAAAGGTAAGTGTAATATAATGTAAATTTTATATTGTCAAACTGGATAATTTGGAAAACACAAAAATGTTTTTGCGCATTTTATATGGACGAAAAGAATTTATAACAACACCATAAACGAAGTAAACAGTTTTTTCTTGTGATTTTATTACAAACGAGTCCCGTTACTGAGATACAGAATCAAAACAAACAAGAACTTGTATTTATACCACAGTGTAAGAATGTCAGTAGAAGTGGTTTGAAAGAATGAAAAAAATCAATATACAGTCACCGTTCTAATGAAACCTGGCAAAAATCTCGCAAAACGATACACAATTCGTCAAAAGACAAAATAAGAAGCAAATACTCAAGTTATCGCCCCTATCGCAACTACGTAAGATACCGCAGTGTTTACGTTGACGTGCTGTCGACCGTACTATGCAAAAACTGAATAAATATCATTGATGATAAAAACCTTTATGATAACCGATCATTAGAACAATTACAAAATTAGAAAACTTTTAATTAAACTTCTTTCCCGAAGACTATAATCCGGGCCTTTTCAAGGCGAGAGTGAATAGGCACTTACAGGGCTGATATCTACCATCCTAGACTGCATCCCACTTAACATCAGGTGCTATTATGGTCAAATTACTGCCTTGTTATGCATAAAAAAAAGTTACAGAAAACAACAGCAATCGTGCTTTTAGACCTAAAGCAGAAGTCACTTTGAAAGAAGCAGTTGTGTAGGTATGTACCTAAAGAAGATGTTGATGACACTTCAATTTATCTAAATTTAACTATCGCCTTGGCAACTTAATTCCTGGATATTGATCAAAGAAAAGGGAACTCCCTCATATTTTTTTCTTATTTAGTTAAACATTGCATGAATCTGTTTGAAATGACACACAGTTAGTTGCCTTGCCCGTATACTGCTTCAAGGAAACAGAACATTTACGCAATAATTAATAATGCAGGTGCTGTCATTAACATTTTCATTCTTTATGGCTTTTATTCTTTCTAATTCATAATAATAACAAAAGAGTCATCTCAAACAGTACACCTGGCTAAGTACCTCATAGCTGTAAGAAAGTAGATCTGCGTCGCTGAGTCGAATCTGACTGGGGTAAGATTAAGTATCTTCTACATACTTGTAATCTTCTACAATTTGTTAAAGTTGTTAACTCTACCTGTCTCATTCACACAAAAATCGTTAACGCTACAATTTGTTAGTCATTTTCTTCACTTCCTAATACCACAGGTAATATCTAATAGCTACCTCACAACATTATTAATATTGCAATAATAAGCAATGTAGAGTGCAAAAATGTCACCAAAACCTATATCGCATAAGAATTTGGAGCTGGAATTTTCAACAATAAATCGTCTGTCTGATTTTATGAAACCAATAAAATGTCGAGAGTGGCGCCTCTTCGATTATGCAAATGATATAACAATACTCTTCCAGCCCATCGTTGAACAGCCAGACCAATAACTTCAAACTATGTGGATTTTAATTAGTTTGAAAGTTTTTTCTTAGACGTTTGCTTTTTCACCATTATCATCATCAGGTCTAGGTGACCTCCACAGCAGGAGGGCGACCTTCTCTAACTTACCAAAGGCATGTTTATTTGACCTGTAGGCCTAAGATGCGTGACGTGATAACTTTTATCGACGTCAAAATGTATGGGCAAAATCGATAAAATGGAGTGATAACCGCTTATCGCGGCGCGCATCTTAGGCCTACTGGATTCCCCACGCTTGGCTGGAGAGTTTCTTTTCTTACCCAAATTCGTTTTACCCTTTTGAAATATAAGTACCTACTTTAGAAGTTTTAGTGACATGGATAACAACGTGGCCTCGGTATCATTACATTGTATCCGTCTTTAGATGAAATCATAGTCTATATTAGTGTAATCACAGGTTGGAACTATTTAATTTTATTGGTAATCATACCCGCAGTAACCATCAATCATACTTTAGAAACTCTTATAAAGGTAGCAGTGCCTTCTCATAAATAGCTACTGGAAATGTAGGTGTATAATAGTTACTTACATTACTTAAATGAGATCATACTTCGTGTCATAATCTCAAGTACCTACGAGTAGGTACGTACAGTTAAGTATGAAGGCGTACAGTTATTATTACTCATAATGAGACAATTTAAATAATTTGTATTAACAAATGCCTTTGCCAAAACTTTATTTTAAACTTTTCATACTATATGATAATTATAAGAAACCAAGTACCATTTTATTTTTGTTTTAGTGACCTGCAGCTCTAATGACCTGAGTTACGGCTTGAAGCTGTATCACTAGTTATTACTATAAGTCTTTATAAATTCTTCCTGACTGTGCGTAGTGCTAAGTGGTGGTTGGAAAAGACGACTGCTCGTTGCATTTTACAACTTTAAGCATCATAAACTTCACAAATTCAAACTTGTTTAATTTCCTTTTTATGGCTGTTCCTTGACAGAAGTCACTAATGAACAGTATGCCCATCACATCTGGCTACGGGACTATTTCCACCTCTCGTTCCCACCGCTGCAACTCCTGTGTAGCCAGGATCTACATCTCGACCGCCAATAAAAACCCAACCAGTGAAGGTCAACATCTGGCTGTTTAATCATTTCTGTGATAGCCACCTTTTTGGGAAAACTTTTCTCACTGCTCTGTGACACTGTCGCCAAATTATTTTATAAATACCCAGCCATCTATTTGATAATTTTTCGGCCCATTTATAGATGCGCAAATCCTGTTTCACGTGACGTCAATGTAAATTTTTTAATAAATTTTCGTTTCACGGCACGTTTATTTACATAGATACGGAATGCGTAGCAGTTTTTTTCTTACTTTTAGTAGACGATTGGGTGTTTTGATTCAGTTTTATGACATCCTTGTTGTGAACTATTAGGTTGGCGAGGAATTCGCCCGCGTCAACAGATAGATCCTGGTTTTATTTGTGAAAAAATATTTTGGAACTTTTAAGAATCCATATTTTTACTAATTATCTAGCCCATGCTAGTCCACTGTTGGACTGAACCCGTGCACTCATATTGATTAAGGGCGTTTACTGTGTTTAACAAGAACGGTTTCCACTCAAGTAGGCCTGATGAGTGAAAGAATCATGTTCATGGTGTTGATTTCATTAGAGATGTTTTAATTGTGCAAATTATGTAGAAGTGTCAAATAATAAGTAATCAAGGTGCTTACCTATTTATTTATTAAGTGTAAAACAATTTGAGTTCTATTGCTACTTCCATGATGTTTTCTTTTTAGAAAATAAAGTGTAAAATATGCCGTCACAAATGGTGAGCAACAAGTAAGTTTAAGTAAACTTTTACTGTACAATATAACGTGAGCAATTATTGAAAACTACTTACCTGTACGTAAAAGCATATTTATTTGTGACTGAGGGTATATTTATTTATACATTAAACAGAGAACGGACAGCAGCGCTCACTGAAAACATCAATCTTATAAAACTGCGATCTCCAACCCGCCTGCCAAGCGTGGAGATCATGGCAAAACTATCCACTATAGTGGAGGAGGCTCATAGTTCAGCAGTGGACTGTAAAGGGCTGTTGATGAAGATGATATTTATTTGTAAAAGTGAATGAGATTTTTCTGACCCTTCTCAGCACCAGCCGATAAAAATGTTGTCCTAAAGTGGTGGTAGAGCAAAGTAGATTGCAATGGTGTCCTGAATGAAAAGGGAAATCTACTATTGTAGAATGATAATTTTAAAAGTAGTTAATAAATAACTATAGAATGAAGTTTTTACAGGAAGAACAATTACACAATGACCTAAGGTTATCCTTTGATGCGTATTAAAACTTGTTTATTCGACTTTGTAGTAAATACCTTTGTTCAATTCTATGGAACATTAAAGCCATAATAATATCTATATGCTAATTAGCTTATGGATTGTAACGTAGATTACCTTGAAGTGTTTGTAATTCTAATTAATTGCTTACATGTACAAAGGAACAGGCTATTTATTTGATTTCTATTTATGATATCAAATTAAACAATTCGCAGAAAAATTTACATAAATATTTTTAGTATAAATAATGAATTCACTGAAGTGTAATTTGGTATTTTTAGTAAGTCAATAGTCATAATAATATAAGAATACTCTAGTAAAACTGTATTTTCAGTCATACAAAACTTTTAATTTATTTCACTTAATTGCAAACAATTCTTTACACATCAGATTACATCTATACTTTACGTAAGTTGTATATTAAATTCTATTCCGTTTCTTTAGCTGTATTTTTCTTTCAACTCCCTTCTCAGTATTTTCCCAGACGCATTCTTTGGTATGCTATCAAGAACAACAATTTCTCTTATTTTCTTGTAAGGCGCCACTCTTTTGCTTACAAATTCTATGACGTCTTCAGTCTTTATGTTTACTCCTGACTTAGGAACGATGAAGCCTAGAGGACGTTCACCAGTCTTAGGGTCTGGTATACCGACTACAGCAGCGTCGTGAACTGAAGCGTGTTCCTTTAGAACTGCTTCCAGCTCTGCTGGGGGGACTTGGAAGCCTTTCACCTGGAATCAGATGTTCATTGACACATACAATTAAGGTGATAATAGCTTATCGATGTCAAGACTTCTGGGTCGAGATTGGAGGAACGCTAGTTTCATCCATGTTGATTGCTGAGTTTTTTTTTTTCAAATTCAAATTCAAAACGTTTATTGCATGTCACATTACAATTTATATGTTGTTGCAAAATAGAGGTAGGTATACAAACAAAATACAAAATAGAGTTGGAGTAAACCTACTGCTAACACAGACATAAAAGTTTACTTAGAGGGGTTAACAGGGACATTAGTTTAGGTACGACAAAATAATTACTTCTTCGAAAGATTCTTAAAATCAACAAATCTTTAAATTTAGGCAAAGTAAATGACAATCTTGAGGAATGAGGATGTTCCCGATTTTAACATTGAAAATAATTCAATTCTCCTTATAAGGAAGTACCTACTTGAAACTCTCAATAAACATAAAATTGTCTTCAACACTTGCCTTAATAAGCTCTTTAAGTCTATCAGTGACGTAGACCATTCCAGTCTCGTCAATATTTGCTATGTCTCCACTCCTGAACCAGCCATCTTCCAAAAACACTTCGCTGTTTGCTTCCGGGTTATTCTTGTACCCTTTCATTATGTTAGGTCCTTTTATGACGAGCTCCCCGGTCTGTGGGCGTAATGAAATAAGTGCTTTGAATAGTTTGCCTCTGACATCATGCGAAAACGTAACGTGTAGGAAAAACAGAACAAACGGTTTTATTTCTGAAAGAAGTTGTCTGAAAAATGTTAACATAGGTGGATCAAAAATTTTTTTGCAAATAGCAACGCTTGATTTCTCGAAAACGATTCGAGGTAGAGACGCGTGGATAATTTCATGGGAGTGTTTCATTAACCAACTTTTCCCACCATGTATTAATAAATTTCTGTGTAATTTATTTCAAAGTCACTAGCACGTCCATCCATGTAAATTGGGTTCGGTTTTGGTAAATGAAGAGGATCGAGTCTCTGTAGCGGAGACCTTACGACGTGATGTTCGTTCGTTTCAGCCGAAAGACGTCCACTGCTGGACAAAGGCCTGCCCCAAGGATTTTTCCTGCGCCGCTCGCATCCAGGCACCGATGTATTATAGACCGACCGTGATGTTTTTTTCTACTTTCTAAATAATTTACTTGATGAGTTTAATTAGTTTGGGAACAGCTTGTTATTTTTGAACTGTGGTGATAACTCACTCACGTCACCAACAGTGATTTCTAGAGTCAGACATGAGTTAGCGTTGTAAGTTTTAGCAATTGTTTGGTAAATTAAAATCTAACTTAGTGAAATAAGGTCTAATTTTCTGTATACAGTAGCTTGCTGAGCATTGTCGCTTTTTTCATGTATTTATTGACGTTTCCAGAAAAGGATGCGTAATTGTTAAAACACACAATGGACTATTAGATGAGGTTCATTCAACTCAAATAGATCGTAGTGTCATGTCTTATGTATTTACGTAATCCTAAACAGGTAGTGATGATTTCATTTTTCGTTTATTTTCATGAGTAATAGTTTCTGATGATTGAATTCTTAAAATACATCACATTCAATAAATTAGTTCAAATTAACAGGTTCAGAAAGCTTTCATAAATTAGATGGCTAGAGTTGTCCAGTCACTTTCTTTTATGTAACCACCAGACAGATAACGTAGGCGATGTGAACCTGGGGTAATTCCTTCGTATCTTTTCGGAACTAGAAAAACCTAATTTGTTAACAGCATTCTTTACAACTTTTATGTTCGTATTCAGTGTGAAAACATGTGCGATTGTTTTTTAATTTGACCGTATTCAAAAGGATGAAGCAGACAAATTATATTTTCTTCTACGAATAGTATTGCGGGCTATTTTATGTTTAGTATAAAGTTCCTCTGATAATAGATTAAGACAGCCCAAAACTAACTTATACCTACTTATTTCGATCACTTGTTGCTTTTCTGAAATTATTAATCTCTTATTGTGTCTTCTTTTTTATGAGGTGTACTATAAAGTATATCAATTATTATTGTCAAAGCTGAAGACCAAACGCATGTACTTACTTCACCAGGGCCAAGATTATTCATATTCCCATCTACCACTCTGAGTTTCACATTAGGAATGGCGTATCCCACTGCATCGTAATTTTTGTTGCCTTTGGTATTCAGCGTCACTAGTGGACTTGCCTCTGTCATGCCGTATCCTTGGCAAAAGTTGATTTCACGCTGAAAATTTAAGTTAAAGTTATAATCGATAATTCTTTCAACAGAATCTATGGAAGAACTAGGTAAGTAATTCACCTATGTTCAAGTATGTACAAGTTGTATCAATATTCCACTTGACATTTGCAAAAATATTGGCTACAAAAAAGAAACGGATAAACGTATATACGTCCACGTTCACCAGTTCTTTTTTGTGGCAAGCTAGTAACTTCTAAATCTATCTACTTATGGGAACGACTTGAAGAAACGCCATTAGATGGAAGATGATCAATAAAAATACACAAATTTACTCGCACCTCCGCCTTTTTAAATAAATTTTCAATATCAGTTGACGGCAAAGGCGCAGCACCTGATGTGACTGTGTGTACGCTCTCAAAATGCTTTTTCGTCACCATTTCATTTGATCCAAGAAAGAGAACTGAAATGTTAAAACGATGGTTTTTTTATCATGATTGACATATTACATCTACTTTCTCTCCTAACTTAGTAATTTCAAGTTTATCGTAGCTTCATCTAGCTGGAGGTCATCCGTATCCATCTTAAGGACGTACGAGTAGCACATTTTTATGAACCCGGAAAGGGATCGTAACCGTATCAACTCGAGGCGGTTAGTACTTTTTGTATGAAACTTCTAACGCATACGTCTTATCCGCACCATAACGTAAACGCCTCGCGTAACAGCTCGCGAAAGGCCATACAATGTTGTTCCCATTCCGAGTTGATAAGTCTGCTATGACCTTATATCAACTTGTTATTTGAAGAAATAAATCTAGTTGCATGTCACATAGACTTAGTAAGAAATGGTTCTAAATCGTATTCTAAGGTTACATTTAGAGCTTGTCAATCTGATCAAATTAATAAAAAGTAGGTACCTACTCTGAAATTAAAAATATACATACTAACCCATTGGAGGAGCTAAAAATAACATATTGATTTGATATTGGAGCATTGCCTTCAAAAAGGTGTCTGGCTGAAATTTCGGTAGAGTGACCAATTTTAATCCAACTGATAACTTGTGCAACATCACTAATGACAATCCATAAGAGTGAAACATTGGTAAAATAGCTAATAATGAATCCTGATAACTTTCTGAAAATGAAGAAATCATTTTTGGTGATAGAAACAAAATATTAACGTCTAAATGGAAACCATTTTACCTGCGTTGCAGGTAATTTAATGCTATTTGAGAATAATTAAAATCCACATTTAAACAATACCTGAAGTATGACTATGCTGTCTCAGCTCAGTATTTTGCTGTTCACAATTAGCTACGAGGTTCATGTTTGTAAGTTCTGTTCCTTTAGGTAGTCCAGTAGTTCCACTGGAATACGGTAGAAATGCAACATCGTGCGGTTTTCGATTCACTTCCTTCAAAATGCTTAAATCAACATACTGATCATCAACAAGTTCTTTATAGGATATTGTGCCTTCAGGTAAAGGTTTGTTGATATCAATAGAGATTATTTTCAAATCTATTTTAGCTAATCTTAAGGCTTCTTTTACAGAAGACACTAAATCTGCATCAGCTACTACAAGTTTCACGTCTGATAGTTCAATTTGTCTCTGGATTTCATCTGGAAAGTTAGAAAATTATCATATTTTGAAAATTGTTGTCATGTGTCTCAAACACAATGGATAACCTTGTAACTATCGAGTTGTATTTTTAGAAAATTGACACCTGCGATTACGATGCGAGATTACGAATTACATTTTCCTTTTCTTGAGGAGATCTTGAGGAGGCCTTTCGATTGTTGTAAGATAATCCATTGTTTTTGGGACAACCTGTATAGCTTTACAAAATACATGAGCTGTAAAATCAAAAATAGAAATCATAAACACTGCAGGCCGTATATAAAGTTAAAGTTGGCGTATGGCGTCGATAGGAATATTTGACGCTACCGTACGCCACGTGTAAGCCTAACCATTTAAAAAGAGGTAAATGGAAATGTATTTACACTCGAACAATCATTTATTCTAAAATATTCAAATACATACTATTTATAGTACACAATGAAAAACAAAAATAAACTCATGTAAAGTACGGAAGACGGAATAGGTATGGAACAAAGATTACTAAATGTTCCGATATCACAGGAAAATAACTCACATGGCGTGTACACAGGGTTCAAAGTTGTAACAATTCCTCCAGCAGCTAAAACACCATAAGTTACTATAGGATACTCAGGACTATTTGGCGATATAAGGGCTACTGTATCTCCATCATCAATGTTGAACTTCTTTCGAAGATTGGCACCAAATTTCTGGGTCAACTTATACATTTGTTCATAGGTGTACCCTCGGTTGGCCAAAGCACAGACCTGGAATTTAGAAAAAAAAAAAATAAGTGAATCTGCGATCATTTGTATTCTCAAAAGTACTTAAAGATAAACTCCATTAAATATCTCTCTATTATTTAGTTAAATAAAAGCACTGTTATAGTTGAGGAGTGTGAACAAAAACATAGAGTCCGATGTGCTTTCGACTATAGGTAACATGTATGTATTAAATGTAAGTATTTTGAACTTTATTGAGATTACATAAAGTTCAAAACCAATGAAAAACATTTTTTCTATACCTAATAAAGAGGCGCTACGGCATTTTAACCCTTAAATTGGCACTCATTGAACCCTTGCTTCAAAAATGGTCAAAGAAGAACGGTCACGCCCCATACAAAAAAAACCCAGACCCGACAGAAACGAGACATACCTCAGTTTTTTTGTCATGTCTTAATTAGTTAAATTATATATTTTTTATATTCGAAATCTATGTATAACACCAAAATATTACCCTTTGTTTTTGTTCAGGCGTCATACAAAAACTAATACAAAATGCCTATTTATCACCAAAATTGGTAAATGTATGTACCTAAATGTCTATTACAGCTGCTATGGAATGTATCTAGGTGACCTGGAGATGCAGCCGGATTATACAGGGTGGTTATACATATGGAACGATAAGTGATCTCACTCGATTATTTCTAAACTATACAAGATATCGAAAAACTAGTTACTGATTTTGAAAGTGCTTCATGAGCTCTTTCAAACGGCACCAATAATAGGTTACAGATTATGGAAGCTGGTAACATTGAATTTTTGGATTTTGTAACTTCTCGTTTCCACCCTGTATAATCCAGCTGTATCTCCAAGTCACCTAGATACATTCCATAGCAGCTATTCAGGTACATACATTTACCAATTTTGGTGTAAATAGGCATTTTGTATTAGTTTTTGTATGACGCCTGAACAAAAACAAAGGGCAATAATTTGGTGTTATACATAGATTTCGAATATAAAAAATATATAATTTAACTAATTAAGACATGACAAAAAAACTGAGGTATGTCTCGTTTCTGTCGGGTCTGGGTCACAGATGACCGTTCTTCTTTGGGATTAAGGTAGTGTTTTGATAGATTAAGAAAAAAATATTTTCTTTTTGAAAAAATTTCAATTAGTATAGAAGTTATGACATGTCACTCAAAACGGACATTGCCAATTATTTAGCATTACATCCATGTCACTTAGTAGGGCGGACATTGCCAGTTTAGGAAAACAAACGTAAAACAACTTTTATTAATAACAATACAGGAATCCCTGATAATCAGCCTCTGGCTAATCCAGCGCCTTTTGCAATCCATCCGGACTATTTACTGTTGATTTTACATAAATTTATCAAAAAAAAAAATACCCAGACATTAAAAAGAGAAACTGACTGCCTGATATATCAACATAAATCCCAAACCGGTGGGTATAAAGACACAAAGGTTTGGCATGTAGGTTCTTATTAGGGTCTAAGGGTGTTATCAGAAAGGATTTTTCCAAAATTACCCCCTAAGGGGGTGAAATGGGGGTCCAAAGTTTGTAGGGCGAAACAAAATTAGTTGCACTATTTAATTCGAAACTTCACAGGAGTACTCCTATGGATAAATTAATAAACACGTGTTTCAGGTTATTTCAGAATTCAACCCCTAAAAGGGGGAAATGGGGTAAAAATGACTAAAAATCAACATGAGTATTTATTACTGATACATGGCGTTGTCCGTTTTAAGTGACACAACATTTGTAACCTTGAAATGAATAAAAAAAATCGATATTTTTTTACAGTTTTGGCAATAATCGTCAGTTTTATTCGTTAATATTCTAAAATCAGTCAATAAAGCACTAGAACATGTGTAATACCCACAGTGTTGCCATATTTATCAACAGCGAAAACTTGACCTTGTTGTTGCAGTTATTCAACTGACTTAATTTTTAAAATTCGCGGTTTTTTATGGAACTACTGCCCCGTGTTTCACATCAAATATCATGCTTTTTATAAAATATCCCTTGAAAGTCGATAAATTGCTTTAACCCATTATAGACTGAGTTTTCTTAAAGTGTCAGATTTTTGTTTTTTTGAAATATTTTCATAATTATGGTCTACATAATGCTATACAAGCATTAAAAAAATGATCCGACCTGTAATCTAGAAAAAAAATGCTGGTACCATATGGTACCGCTAGCCTCTTACCGTGTCAGTCAGTTAAAACATAACTTTATCATGGATTTTATAAAAATAGGGAAAATGATATATTTTATTATTATTATTATATGTATTAACATACAAGCAAATAACAGAAGTGATATTAAATGTAAAAAAAACTGTATATTGGGTAAGCAATATTCATTTTTATCTTTGAATATTCAAAAATTTGGAATGGAGCTTGGCATTGCACGCTGCACTTAGCTCCACGTAACATTTTCTATACTCTAATATTGTTCGAGAGTTGCAATTATCCCAAGTTCGTTCTATAAATATCTGCTTCGTCTTGGGACCTTCATCGTCCTCCAAAACTGCCAATGTTTCGTGTAAGTTACATCTAAAATAAATAAAAACCCATGGTTTTGTAAAGTATAGGTAACTATTTTACTTTATCTTGCTGTATACCTTATATACCATTGAATATATCACATACTTCCCAATAAATACAGTAAAAACTAAAAATCATAAAATAATTGAAAAGACACGGTAAGCGGCTAGCGGTACCGTACGGTACCAGTAATTTTGACATACAATATTTCCCATTATTATTACCTATCGACGTAATTTTACACCATTTCACAATAAAAGCACTTATGGAGAATACAAGATTGTAACAAAATCAGTATTTCACTATCACACAAAAAAAATATGATCACTTACTTGAATGGCGCGTCAATTTTTAAGAGAAAATTTTGATGCGCTCACTTCAATCATCAATTACACACAACTGAAAAGAATACCTGTCAATTTTTATTCCTAGAAGCATAGACCATATCTATTGGCTACGACTTGCATCAATCAGAGCACTGCATCTTTTCTCGTGTTAATGTATAGAGCCAAATTAAAACACACAAAAAAGTGGTACCATATGGGACCGCTAGTCTATAATGGGTTAATTTAGATTCTGTAGGCAATTGTTTGACATGTCCTTTATAACGGACAGAAACCATTTAAGGGTTTGGGCTGACAGAAATTATCTATGATAACTACTATGTAGTCATAAACATCGTTTTATCGTACGGACAAAGGCACATCAAGCTTCACACAGTGGCGTCTTATCTCGTTGTAACACAGTCTATTTTGCAACAAAAATCTTAGTCTAAAATGTGCTGTATACTAAAATTAATTTTATCAACAATGTTACTGTATCAGTTAACAATAATATCAACAATAGGACATTTTTATCTCTTTTATGAGTTTGCGTGTTTCTTTTCTTTTACATAACTTTATATTGTTTAGGTTTAGGTAAATACATACACGAATTTTTCATAATAATTATAGTCCCCGTATATCCACTTTTCTTTTTACATGGGTTTCACTGAACCCTTTTACCTTTTTGATTAGGGAACTATTTGGCAGTAAATCATGCTTAGGAAAATTGGGCTTTTGAACAGCTGACAAAAAATCCGTTCGAACATTAAAGGCAACCTTCGAGAATCAACCCATAAATGTATGATGCAAGTGCTAGTAGTAGTATTTACCACACAATCTTTTCTTGCAACCAAAATATTGTAACAGTACTCACCGCTGCGGTCTTGGTTGGCCATTTGTCTAAATTCCTCCAAACATAATCCACTATAGTCGTTTCTGGTATCACCACATCTTTATACGGAGATTGTACAACATTTTCACTTGTCCAAACATGACTGTATCTTAATTTAATACTTGATATTGTTTTGAACTTATCGAATAAATATTTGGATCGCACTGTGAAACACGACATAGCTATCGTAATGTTTAGAAGTGAATGTGGCGTTGTTGATAATGTTTTACACTCACTGAATATTAAGTTTTATTTGGACTTTGCTCCGGTTGGTGAAGTTACTTTTCGTTTGTTAGATATTTTGGTTTGTTTAATAATTCGATATCGTATTAAGTAGTTTATTAAAAGACCGCACTGGATTATGACCTTGGAAGGGTTCAGCAGCTTTTAAAGTACTCTATGTGGATTAAAAAGCCACTCTAACAGCCGACATGGCTCCATTACATCAACACGTCGACTTTAAATCATGATTTATATTACAAATTCAGTCCATAAGCGGGCTAACAAGAGACCTGATTGCAATGACCATGACCCATAGAAGGTGCATTGCACCGACAACGCCTTAAGATTACGTACCAAGTGAGGCTACTATTTACATCGATATACAGTGTCGAATATATTCGTCTCTCTCACGCAAAGCGTGATAATCAGCGTGAGCGACAAGGACAGACATGACATGTGCAATGAGAACTAATGACCGATATAATGATGTTATAAAATTCAAATACATAACTTTTGTATTGATGTAGTAGCCTTTAGATTAACCATCTTACTTAATCTAAATTCGAATTTAAAGATAGCATTTTAAAGAAGAAAATTGATATTGAAAATAAAATAACTGAATGATAAATGCAATACATGTTTATTTGCTGTTTATTGCACAAAAATAAATATACAAAATTGTATTAATATCAAAACTATAACATATAGAAATAACAATACTTATTATAAAACTGGTTTACTAACTAGTCATACTTATCAGGGTGGAAGAGACAGTTTTGCGAAAACTGATTTTAAAAATACCTTTTTTTAAAATTCTTCATCTTCCACCACCACAAATTAATCACCCCTAACCAGGTGGTTAACCTAAAGATAAAAAAAATAGGTATTCTTTTTTTATAAATTAAACATCTTTAGGTCGTAGTTCCACTCTACTATAACTGTTTTTTTTTTTTGGTTAAAACAAAAGAAGTTAATGTAAGATGATTGTCTTTTCAAATTGATTCTTACTAACATTTCGCCTTCATGTCTCTAACATCCTGTATATCAAAAGTATTAAGTGTAACAATATTGTTACCATAATGGTATTAAAATTACTAAATCTGAAAGCAATTCTATGCGACTAGAGTTAAATTATACATTTTCTTAATAATTACTTTCCCTTAACTAAAAACATTATTATTTAATTACAAAAATGAAGCTTACAAAACTGATAATATTCTGCAAATGTCATACTGATACTTTGTTATTCATTTAGAAAAAAAATGTTAGTTGATTGATTTTTTACGTGCATGTTGAATTAGCCGTGTGGACGGTTCGCTTTAAACATTGATACGTAAACTAGGAACTTTAAGTACAACATAATGTCCAAAAATGTACTGTTTTAATACAAAATCCTTTACCCTATAAAGTCCAAAAATTAATGCATTATCAAAAATAACCACTCTTATACATTGTAACGCTTTTGGTCCCTCTTCAGTCGTAGTTTTTAAGGTTTTTGATAGTGACGCATTGTACGGACAAATACCTATGTTGAAATTGTGGAACTTTCAATAGTTATAAGTATAGTCTGGTCCGGGAGCACGTAATTATGTTGCTGTCACGCTCGCACACTCACTGCGGGCGCCCGTCGCACAGTCGCGACAGCAACATAATTACGCGCAAGCGATAAGGATGAGTAGCTTGGGGTCATTGGACAAAATTCTACGTGCTCCCGGACTAAAATATAGTAGGTGTTATTTTCCAACAGAATTATGTAACTAGCACGAAAAAGATTCGTCTTCGAATCGTTTGCGTATTCGATAAAATTCAATACCCAGTCTTCGAATTCAACGATAGTGTGACGATCTCAACGA
This sequence comes from Ostrinia nubilalis, assembly GCF_963855985.1. NCBI lineage: Eukaryota > Metazoa > Arthropoda > Insecta > Lepidoptera > Crambidae > Ostrinia > Ostrinia nubilalis. The sequence goes on from NC_087101.1 coordinate 3,686,321, forward strand.
ACTCTTCGTTCTAAAACGAAACTTATTTTAACAGTATTTCTCATACTGAGTTTACTGGTCACGTTCACACGCGCTGTTTAAGTTTTCATACTAAATCTTTTTCGAATTCGATTTCGAATCCGCAAACGATTCGAAGTCGGAAGTTTTTCGTGGTAGAGGTATAAGTCTGATGTGCCGTCGACTGTATGTCACGAAAAGTAACAACATGTACTTTACAAAGAAAATACTGCATTAAACTTAAGAATACTGAGCCTTCAAGTCTTTCCTAAGGATTTTCCCCGATGCACTTTTGGGAATGCTGTTTATGAATACAATTTCGTCTATCTTCTTGAACGGCGCTACCCTTTCTTTGACGAATGCCTTGATATCCTCAGGGTCGGCTTTTTGACCGCTATTGAGCACCACGAAGCCCTTGGGTGCTTCGCCCTTGATTGGGTGTGGGATTCCGATGACAGCCGCATCGTTGACGGCGGGGTGGTCACGCAAGACCGCCTCCAATTCTGCTGGAGGTACTTGGAAACCCTTAACCTGTAAATTATTTTGCAAGGGTAAATAATAAACAACACTGACAAACATCTAGAAAACTAATTAAGTCATTGTAGTATGGAAATATTTTGTCGGTGTCTTTCTAGAAAGTGCGGGCAGAAGGTTAAACGTCGGTTATGACTTATAACAAATCTGTAGTTTATTTTTGTTTTGAAAACAGTATACTTTGGCATAATGCCAGCTGCATTTTAACATGCATAACATCCGCTTAGTTATTTTTGTTAGTTGTGTTTACAACTTTTATGACACCAATCAGTGTAAGACCTACGCTTTGCGACCATAAGTTTTCTACTTTTCTAAATACTCTTGGTATTGATAAATGCGTAACATGCATCGATCTAACCACTGATTCTATTTTCTCCTTACCTTTATCAGTTCCTTCAGTCTGTCAGTGATGGTGACTTGTCCCAGTTCATCAGTAACCACCAGATCACCAGTTCGGAACCAGCCGTCTGGGGTGAACACTTCGCGATTGGCTTGCGGGTTTTCCATATACCCAACCATCACTTGAGGGCCTCTGATTAGGAGCTCTCCTGTCTGAAATTGGAAAAATACTTCATTATCATGTGGCTCCGAAACTAAATTAAGCCTCTTGACATCGTCTATCTATTGAGCAAGGTGTCCTGTCCTATGCTACGTTAGCCGATCATCATCATCATCATTTTGCAAGAATGAGACTCTCTCTAATTTACCAGTGGCAATTTAATCGAAGGATCTTCCCCGGTAAGACGTGTCTGAGAAGCACGGAGACGTTTTCCTATCGTTCGTTCGTTTTAGCTAAATGACGTGCACTACTGAACAAAGGCCTCACAAGGATTTCCACGACAACCGTTCCTGAGCTGCCCAGGTACTTCCCGCGAGCTCCACCAGATCATTTGCCTATATATTGATGGTTTAGAGTGGTTCAAGAATGTTCTATCACAAAATATACGCACCTCATTCGGTCCCAAGCTGTTCAGGTTATCGTCAACGACCTTAGCTTCTGTGTTGGAGACTGGGTATCCTACAATTGAATAGTTATTTACGCCTCTCGGAGGCATCAACGCAAGAGGGGAGGTTTCCGTCAAACCGTAGGCTTGGCGAAAGTCGAACTCTTGCTGGAAAGAAATAAAAAATGTTCACTATTAATTAACTTTAAATGAATATAATTATATCTTGGAATATCATTGGATTAATATGTATCTTAAATTGTCGAGAAACAACTAGCATATTGGTCACAATGGCAATGGTGACGGTGACAAATTTTTTGCGCTGTTTCTTCTATCACTGACCCATTAATTTTCCCGAATCAGTGTTGATTACAGTAATACAAGGATGAGTAACAGCGCTTTATAAAAGCCTTTTTGCAGAAAATAAACCTAAATAAGCTTTAATGTTCTATTCACCTTGACTTTGGATAGGAACCGCTTAACATCGGACTCCGCCAGTGGCGCCGCACCATTGATCACCGACTTCAAGTACTGGTACGTTTGTGAGGTGCCCGCTGGGTGCGCTCCCATTAGTAAACCTGAAAGGACCAATTTCTTTTCTCAAATAATGTTATGTAATACAAAATTTTCAACTTCGATTAATTGACCAATAATCCCAAGGTTTCAACTACCTAAGTCTTGAGGATTGCATTTTAATATCAATGTTCATCTGTCACAGATAACCGTTAGGTATCATGCGCGTGTCACTCAATCATAAACACTTTATTTTCTTACTAGATGGACAATGTTTAATGTGTTGTATCCTTTTATTTTATGTCATCTCCTTCGAACTTTTGCGACAAAAAGTAGTGCTTATCGCAGGTTAAGGGCTACAATATTGGCCCTAGCACTGCTCCTAAGGCTCAACTTTACAAGATAAAGAAAAGGTAACCAAAATATGGACACGTTTATATTTACTGAACCACAAAGAAAAAGGATCGATTAGAAAATCTTCAACATCTTCAAAAATAAAGACTAAGGATATGTCAAGTACTTTTGAAAATAAAGAAGACCTAACCGACCCATTTCTTTGAAGTCCAGTGTATTAGTAACAGAAAAGATTACTTACAAATCGGAGGGGCAAGGTACAGCACGTCAATCTTGAACTTCTCCAAGGCCTGAAGATACTTCTCCGGTTGGAATTTGGCCACCGTCACAAGCTTGGCGCCAACGGACATCTTGTGGAACATAATAGCTGAAGCGCCATAAATGTGGAAAAAAGGCAGCAGAGCCATTATGGAATCTTGGTGGGTTGCTGTAAGTAAAGTTGGAATTTGGATTGTAATTTTAGCGATTTAAATTTCATTGCAGTGAAATGGCTGCAATGTTGTCAGGTACAAGTCACGAAAAGTCTTCTTTCAAATAGAGGTCCAGAACTTAAGTGGACACATCTTAGAAGTCCTAAATAGTCCCAAACTTTGATTTACATTAAAAGTTATGGGCATTCACGGGCTGTGAAATGCCATTAGCAAATGATATTAATGTCTCTATTGGTTTAGGTATACGCAAGATCTTACTCGTAAAACAAAACCAACTAAATAAAATAGATTCGTAAGTCGTAGGCTAATGTTTGAGGTTTCAACCTTTTAAATGACCATTTTCTCGACCAACGCCTCAAGAGAAAATATGGTGGTGGCTGAAAACCAGCGCTGTCTAGGGCAGATATTCCTTGGCGGCACATGCTGAACCACCTCCATTTACTTTTTCTTTTAGCTATATAATGTAAAATAATTTTGTTTCTTGTAATTCCCTTTATGTGTTTTACACAGCAATAAACGTTTTTATTTATTTATATTTCTTCAATGCAAAAGTGAAGAGTAACATTCTGTTAATTTAAAAAACAAATATTAAAATTTAACATTAAGTGACAATAAACTTTAACATGTTGTTTGTTCTATACTATTAACTACATAGAAACAAATTATTTAAGATAGAAATAACATGCGCATAATTTAACTTAATCACTTAATAGGTGATTTAGCAAATACAATCTTAAGACAATGGATTGAGGACCATAATAATTTGACTGACTATGTCATAAAGGCAACTGCAATATTCTCACAACTATATTTAAGTCTGCCAATAAATTTATGTTAATTTATTACCAGCATTGTCTCTAGCGATCATAGTAGGTACCTACATCTTAGTAATTAACGGATAATAATTCGGTGCAACGTTATCTAAGTTTATGTCGTTATTTGTAGGTTGTTTGTTTTCTTTCATGATATTATTATCATCAGTATCAATAGCAAGTTTGTGATTTTCTTGAGATGGATTTTTTCCGGTTTTTTTATTATTTTTGTCTTGATGCACTTCGTGAAGATGTATCACAATTTAATGTACATTTTGACGTGTGATAGACAAATTAATTTTATTTAAGACTAGCTGACCCGGCGAACTTCGTACCGCCTTAGCGTAGAGATTTTCTTTATATTTTTTCCGTAAAAACCTTGTACAGAGTATTAGAAAACTACAAAAAAAAATCAGCCAAATCGGTCAAGCCGTTTTCATGTTATGTCGTGACAACGGAAAACGGGTTTCATTTTTATATTATATAGATAGATTAGCACTGTCGTGATTCGGCATAGTTTTGCACACATAATCTGTACCTACTTTATTACAATACGAGTAAATAATTAGAATCGTTCGTTCGTTTCAGCCAAATAACGTCCACTGCTGGACAAAGGCCTCCCCCAAGAATTTGCATAACGACCGAGCCTTCGCCAGATCGTCAGTCCACCTAGTGTGGGGCCTGCCCACGCTACGCCTTCCGGCCCGTGGTCGCCACTCGAGAACTTTTCTGCCCCAACGAAACAATTAAAATCCAGTAACAAAACTTATTACCAACCTGTAGTATCGCTGTAATTCCTAATATGCGGGTCATTCATTTGTTCAAAGTTAGCTATTAAGTTTCTATGCGTTAGTTCCACGCCTTTCGGCATTCCTGTGGTGCCGCTGGAGTAAGGTAAGAAGGCGATATCTTTTGGCGTTCTTCTGACATCTTTTAAGCAGGACTTATCCACGTGGACATCTTCACTCAGCTCGTTGAAGCACAAAGTCCCCTCCGGAGTGGGGTCCCCATTTGTCTTGATTACAATGACAGGGGTGTCCAATTTCGCTATTTTTAGTGCTTCCTTGACTACGCCTAGGATTTCTGGCATCGTCACGACCACTTTGGCTTTGGATAGCACCAGTTGGCGTTGCACCTCATCTGGAATTGGAAAAGTTATAAAATTAGTAATGGAAATTAAATCTAAGTCCGTAAATGTAGAGCGAGCGGGTATTCAATGAAATCTCAAAGTAAATCACTGAATTATGAAGATTAATATAATTTAGTATGTACCTAACACTTGTAACACTCGTAGTTAAAGGACTTAATTTGAATACATGTAACCTTGAAAGTCTGTAGAAGGGGCAAGTATTAGAAATGTTCTCCGTGCGCGCGCTCCCTTACACAAGTCATGCTGGACTTTGGAACCAATTGAATACAAAGATCATCATTCAACAAACTTGATAAAGATAATATTCAAATTACTGTAGTTTACCCCATAACTATCAAAGTTGCCTACGTGACTGAGGTTGTTTGTAGCAATCTTGCAATAAATCTACTTGACGATATCGTTAATATTAAAAACCGATTGTGGGTTGCTGAGTGCAATCATTTTTATCTTATTTGTGGCATCTGATTGGTACAATCGACTTCAGTAGTAACTTTACAGTATCACATTTTTATAGTTATCTAAAAACAGGATATTAGATAAAAAGGAAAGAAGCATTAATCAGAACAATAAAATAAGCAAATAAGGGTTCATAATTATTTTTATAGGAAAAATATTGCGTTACTTTTGGAATGAGGGACGACATGGGTGTCCAATTTTCAACTATTGGTCAAACATTGGTTAACAACAAAACCATAGCTGTTCACATAATTGGCGTAGATACGGAAGACTCATGTATTTCAAAATCATCACCAATGCATGTTACATAGTGGAACATAGAACCTTCTTTTTTGAAGTCGGTTAAAAAGATAACCGCACGTGCTATACTTAGCGCATAGCGTGCCATTCATAACTAGTGTCGTAATTTGTGGTAGAGCGTTATTACTGGGTCTTCAACTATTCTGCCTTCGTCTACAACACACAATAAAGTTGCGTAAACACAAGGTCGCACGAACCAGTTGTTGCGGTAATGGCCGTTCAACTTTTAGGCCGAGTAAACAAACAAAAAGTTGTTATTTCAACAACATCAGCTTGGCCTAGGCGCAGACCACCGAATTTTAGTTGGCCGATAGTTGGGCCCGATTTCAATTTGTATGAAGAATCGGCCAAATCGGTGTAATGTGCGCACTTTCATTACATCTCCATTACTGATTACTGAACAGCCCGACTCAACTATCGGCCAACTAAGTCGGTGGTCTGCGCCTAGGCTTATGGCACAGTTACACTATGCGGGAAATTGATCGAGACGTGTAAACACATACTTCAGTTAGTTTCGCCGTGCGTTGCCCATACTTCGTTGTGCATACTCGTCTCGGTCAATTTCCCGCACAGTGTAACTACGCCATTACAAGACACTCGACTTAAAGTTATTTTCACTTTCATTCCACGTATGTAAAATCGAAATAAATATACGGAGAAAATTACATGATAATTTATTTTGATTTGTACCGACAGTTATGAATAACCATGACCTAAGTACCTATACTCTTCGGGTTATGTAATCCTTCTGTAAATGAAATTACATCCATACGGAAATAATAATTGTTCTTCTAGTAATGATGTCATAACGCTTAAATTACGATGATACTAATACCTACACTACTCGGGTTATGTAGTTGTAAAATTGATATTTTGCTGTTTTGTCTGATGTCGGTGTTGTCGATTGTAACTATGCAAGTTTTATCTTTATTTTATAAGGAATTTGTTAATAATTATGATGCACGTCTATTCTATTCTAAAAAGAAACCCTAAAGTCATAAAAGTATTTTTTCTGCATATTGGCTTTTTAAAAGCGCTTTTACACGTCCTAGTATTACTTTATCCCAGCCACTGCTTCGGAACAATAAACGGGACAGTGCTGAGAAGAAGCAGCGTAAAAAACTCAGTAACCCATTCACCGAGTGTATATGGTAAATCATACTCACGTGCAGTATAAATAGGGTTGATAGTAGATATGACGCCACCAGCCCCCAGAATGCCCATGGCAACAAGCGGGTAGTCAGGCACATTCGGCAGCATGACTGACACAGTGTCGCCATCTCTGATCTTTAACTTGAGGCGGAGGTTCGCGGCAAAAGCATTGGACAGGTTGAAGGCTTGCTCGTAGGTGTAGCCTCGACCGGTTTCGGAGCATACCTGAAAATGGAATGACCTATGAGTTAGAAAGAACCTTTTTAGGCCAGGTTCTCGTTTAAATCTATTCAAGTATCCGCTGCTGAATTGCCTTTTAGTACAACAATAAATCAAGGCTTCATATTTAGGCTGGGTTGCACCCAGGGCCGGATTAACCATCTCGGGGCCCCTAGGCACAGTTCGTTTCGGGCCCCCCTTTTCCATACCACAACAACGCAATTTGGAATTTTTTACAGTCTACATTACGAAATTGAATGAAGGTACCATCATTATCGTAAAGGTATCGCCTTCCTTCAAGTGAAAAACTTTCGCCACAATCTACAGGACGAAGTATCCGAGTCATTTAAAAATGAAACAAAGAATAGGAAAATCTTGCATATTTTTATAAAACTAACATAAACATTAAAAAATAAAAATGTACATACTTATTGTACTGATTAAGAAGCATGTTTAAATATTAACCCTTCTAAATTTTTTGGATACAAAATAGTTTAAAATTTCTTGAAAATTGACCTTTTCTGATACATCTTTTTTTTTTTTTTTTTAATCGGGAGTGCTGGGCCCATGGTCATAGTGGGCCCCTAGGCACTTGCCTAAAGTGCCTTATGGATAATACGGCACTGGTTGCACCATCTTACTTTTAATGTGACCAACCTCAAAATCTGTCAAAATCCATACAAAAACACCGGTTATCGTTATAGTTACGGTCAAAGTTAGGTGGTGCAACTACGCCTAAGTATTTTGTTCTGAAATTGCACCATTTCGAACTTTATAATAGAGCAGAGTCGCAAGTACAAACTGCTCTATTTTTTAAGATCTTTTGTAACCAGGACTAAGCAGTGTCCTCTAAACACAAGGGCTGCCACAATAGATCAAACCTGGTCGACCTGGTGCAAATGAAGGCCCAAAAACCAATAATAATAAATAATAACCAGGCAATCTGGAAATCATTGGGGGAGTCTTATATTCAACAGTAGACGTTCTGTGGCTGAAATGATGACGATATAGGGATCTTGGTTACAGCACATAAAGTAAAACTGGCAGGTATACATTTAAAGGTAGGTATCATTAAAACAATGGCTACAAGGGAGCATAAAAACACCTGAAAATTCAATAGGTTTATTGTTTAAAATCTTGACGATGGAGAATCTTTCAGAAAAGGCCTTTGTCTGACATGATAGTGACAAAAAGTCACTTTGAACTCCTGTTTAAAGGATGATAAATATTCATTTTATCATATTTTCTTATCATCAATGTGTGTATTATGCATACAGGGTGTTTCTTGTAAGGTCTATGAGGTGATTGATGAGTAGGTATCTGTTACAAACAATAAACTGTTTAATGCGATAATGTTAATCACTCATAAATGAATGCAATTATCCACTATAAATGGTAAGTTAATTCTATAAGTAACACGTCATAATGGTCGTCTTTTTTACTATCTAAAACAAACGCTTACCGCCAATGTCTTTTCAGGCCATTTCTCGAGGTTCTGCCAAAGGTAATCGTATAGAGTCGCATTAGGTATTTCGATGTTGTTGTATGGAGTCTTTATGATTTTATCTTTTGTCCACATACTGCTGCTCCTTTTTACCAGCTTGGTGCCATTGCTGGCACATTCGAGGACTCTTTTCACTTTTATCACGCGTCTTAAAGACATCTTGATGTGTTGTTTTCAGTTGGTCAATGCTCGTATTCTTATAATATCTGAAACAATGATGTATTGGGTTATTGAAAATTCGACACTGTTATTATAATCCTATCAAGTATGATAATGGAAAATTTAAAGCAGACATTTGATGATTATCGTATTGAGCCTGGCAATGAGATAAATTAAGTTACTACTGGACTGGCTGTGCTGTAACTTAGTAGTAATTTAGTAAAATTTGCTTACGAGTTACGACTTTTAAGGACACAATGTATGTATTTAAATACGAGTACACGTCGATAAATAATAGATTGTAATTAACAATCCAACGACCTACAAGGATGCGAAATAATACAGAGAAGTTTCTAAAATTCTCTTAAAACTAGGCTTAATGTAACAAATTCTTCACTACGTAATATAAAACAAAGTCGCTTTCCGCTGTCTGTCCCTATGTATGCTTAGATCTTTAAAACGACGCAATGGATTTTGAAGCAGTTTTTTTAATAGATAGAGTGATTCATAAGGAAGGTTATAGGTATGTTTTAGCACCCGTGCAAAGCCGGGACGGGTCGCTAGTAAATAATAAGCAAAAATGACGTTGATTCTATCTCTACATTATTTGTTAGGTTTGACGATCTAAAATATGTGATTGAAAATCGCATTGTACCTATGCTAAAAGTTAATCCAACTTTTAAATTTCTTAATTAATTACTACAATAAGTATACGAAGGTCACTTAATTATTCATGTACGTATTAATTTCGTGTCCATGTGACCTCTGCCAGTCTTGGTTAAAAATATGTACCTACTTGCAGCGTATAACAACGAACTGCACCTGTTTAATTTTTGTTTACGAGAATTCATATTTTAATGCTTTATTTTTAGCTTTAAAAAGGAAAACAGGTCTTTTGTGAAAACTAAAAACAATACTTTGTAGTTTTGTACCTATATCCGTACCAAAAAAAAAAGTTATCAGGTAAGTAAATTGCGAACACGGAAAATGGACTGGCGCAATTTTATTAAAAAAAAAAAATATTTTGCATAATGATGACGCACGTGTAACAAAAAGTGACAATGAATCTTATAAATCTTATACAATACTATTGTAATCGTGACTATTAGAAATAAGGTCGGAGGTGGGTGATGTAGTACAAATGATGACGCGACATACAGGTGTAGGTATTTTTGCATGTTCCACCAGAAATTATTTTTTACTAAGTTATAGGTATATTCATTAACTAAAATCAATGTTATTTACCTTTACAAGGTGGAAACGATAAGTAATCTCACTTTCTTAACTCTATCAGATATCGAAAAACTTGATACTGATCCTGAAAGTGCTTCACGAGCTCTATCAAACAGTATCTATCAATAATAGGTTACAGAATAAAATGGATCTATCCGGAAAATTCAATTTTTCCAGCTGCCTTACTCCACTTTTCGCTAAAAAAATAAAACTAATGTTCGATTCAGAACTTATTCAATCATTAGAAAATATTGTCAAGTTTTCTTAGATATGGAAGATTTTGGGTGAAAGTTTTATTCACTGAGCATTCAGTGCAATATGGTACTATTACTATTCTGTGGCAATATTTAAAGATTATGTAACACGATGTTTGTTTGTTTTTCGTTTTATCTCGTGGTGTAAACGTACCTTAATCTAACTGATAAGTGTTATCACAATTCAAATGGAATAAAAAATGTCGCCGCTTTTTTAAATCTTATGCCGAATACAAAACAAATTAGGTATTTGGTTTTTTCCATATCTTTAAACTAAGATAAAAGTAGTTTTATCTAATTGGATAAGTCGTTCAGACTTTGTACTAGTTCAGAGGATTGGTAACATAGCAACAGCAGTTTTACTGTAAAAATGGATTTTTAGACAAGGAATACGGAAATCATTTATATCCCACAAAAAATAATATCCCGACTCGTGATCCCAGGAACGTGGGTTCGAACCCCACCGCCGCATGATTTTGGAGGGGTGAACCCACCCCACTTGCAACACAAGCATAATTTTAGCTTACCACGAGGGGTTGTTTGTGCAATACAATTCTGTAAAAAATGTAGAGCTCGATACTAGAATATTCTTTAACAAATCTGGAGTTCGATCACACTGAGGCTTTTGAACCATTTTATTTAACTGTCATGCACCGCTAACGGAGACAAATGGAGGAGCTATGTAGTCATATAAAATGTATCGAAGTCGATGACATTTAATTGACCCTAGGTGCCAATTCAATTTAGACGGGTAGCTCAACTCGAGTCGACTTTGAACCTTTCCTTGCTTGATGCAAGTACAGGCACGTCATTGACGTCATTGTCTCAAAGTAACGCTGTGAGACCTTATGCAGTTGTAAAAGGGACGAATATTCAACAAATAGTTATGACGTAGAGTGGGATGTGCTGTATGTAGTACAAGTGGTAATTGAAATTGTCGACTTTGGACGAATTGAAGGTATAGCCGGTAGCTCAAGCTACACAGTGTAATTTTTCTTATACGATTTTCTTATAACTTAAAGCTGAAGCGTTTGTTTGTTTGCTTGAACGCGCTCATCTCAGGAACTACTAGCCCGATTTGAAAAGATCATTTATGTTGGATAGCCCATTTATCGAGGAAGGCTGGAAGGAAAAGGCGGAGCAATAAAGAAAAATGTTGCAAAAACGGTAAATATTTTTTTTTCACGCAAGCAAGAACTCGTGGGCGCCACTAGTTTAGATAAGTTAGGTAGTAGTTAGCTTAGTTTAAAGAAGTAACAAATATGTACCTAGAGTGTCTGCTGTAAATGTACAAATTGTCTGTGTTTGTAGAGATGCACTTCTTATCAGCAGTTGGTAAATCGCTGTCATTTCAAAAGTCATGTATATTATCAAAACAGTAGGTAGGTAGGTACTGGCAAATGTAACATTGCTTAGGCTGAGTTGCACCACCTATCTTTGACCGTAACTTTCACGATAACCGGTATTTTATGTATGGAGTTTGACAGATTTTTGACGTTTGTCAAAGTTAAAGTAAGATGGTGGGTGCAACCCAGCCTTAGAGTCCATGTAAACAGACTGCAGGCATGACGTGATTTTATGATTTTGGCTAAATCCTTTTATGAAGAGTTGGCACAAAAAATGTAAAATATTACCTACCTAATTTCGTTTTTTAGGTTTTGTCAATAAATCTTCATTTAAAGTAGAAGATAAGATAGGAAAGGATTTATATCGCAACAATGAGGGCTATCGTTTTTATATTTAACAGTTGGCACCCCTGGCGATTGACAGGACCTTACTCTACAGTGGCGCCATCTTGATGAGTGCAAATGCGATAGTCCTCCTACCACTTTAGCGCTCACCAGTTGGTGCCACTGTCATCGCTACTAGCAATTGACAGGACCTTACTCTACAGTGGCGCTAACTGGTGAGCGCTAAACCGATAGCCCTCATTAAGCAAAACTGCATGGTAACAACTTAAATATAAATTCCCGATAATTTATAATTTAAAATGGATCGGATAATAATCATTACTCAATTTATTGTTTCCTTAGCGGAACATTTAAAGCTATTGTTTAAAATATCGATTATATAAATTATTTTACTAAAATTATAAAAATTGCTTTTAAAATTGTGTTTATAGTTATAATGAATTCATACCTAGATTTTGCTAAACTAATTTATTTCAGTTCTTAGCGTGAGTTAACACTAAAATTAAATGAGTAACTTGTGTATTTTGGAAATGTAAAATTTCGTTCGTTCGTTTTAGCCAAATGACGTCCATTACTGGACAAAGGCGATCCCCAAGGATTTCCATAACGTAAGATGTAAAATTCAATACTATTAAATAAGTACTGTGATCCTAATAAATTTCGCTAGCCTGTGGTATTTCCTTTGGTATTTTTAGAATGCTCGGACTGTCAGTAAGTATTCCACTTTTGGAGTTAGAGTTATTACTGTCTTCCTTGAATTGGATAACAGTTACTACAAGGTAAACAATGGTTAAATAGGAAAGATGCATTTTTACGTCAACTAGTATTATCAACAGCCTATTACAGTCCACTGGTGGTCATAGGCTTCCCCCCATACGAGCCATCTTACTCTGTCTTCTCTTGGCACATCCAGCTTCTGCCAGCGATCTTTCGCGAGTCATCACTCCACCTACTTCTTGTTTAATGTAAATCAAACCTCGTTAAAGCCCGATTCGACCAAACTGTTATGCGAGAATAACTCCTAGTAGGTATAACTGGCACATTGACAGTTTCAGTATGGGAAATATGTCAAAATGTCGAATAATTTATTCTTAGATTAATATTTACTCTTGTTTAGTCGAATCCACCCTAAGACGTTTATTTATTTGTCAAGTAGGAATTAATGTGACTCGAACATTACAACATAGGTGTTTAATTGTATTGTTTTTTTTACGGATCACGTGGCGACTAGCATTTCCGTAAGTAGGTTTTAATCTAGAGTCACCGTGTCTACCTACTCGTACTCAAGTGTCGGCGTACCGGTTCTTAACAAATAAATACTGACCTAATTTTTCTTCAGCTCATGCGCGATTATGACACAGCTGTGCGCACTTAGAAACAGAAAACAAAAGTAAAAGTCCCGATTTAAATGTAATTAAACATTTTTGTGACCATGAAAGTTTAAAAATAATATGACTCTACTTTTGTTTAAATGATAAAAATACGATGACCTTCGTGTTTAGTCAACAGCAGACATGCGTTTTTGTTTTAATATAGCATATACATATTTTATTAATGCATATTAGATGCTACAGAACGTTGCATTCGTAAGCCGGTTATATTAAAATACTACAGTTTATCGATTTGAGGATTTAGTTTATTGATCAGATGATAACAGAATCATAAATATCATCAGAAAAATCGAGTCATACCAGCAATATAATTTTTTCTTCGTTATACCACGTTATACTAATCGTAAAAATTTTCAGATAGACCAGAATATCAAGGTAGAGCTGAAATACTAAAAAGAGAGGCGAATTTTGTAGAGAAAGTTTTTTTTAGTAAATTCTATAGAAAAAGTGGTTCCATGCTGTGCTTGCAACATAATTTTTTATCAACATTTCGAAATATTTACAATATAAATCAACATTTTAAATTTATCTGTTTTCATAGAAGCAGAATATTACTGTTATACTAACAAATGTAAGGTTTATTATTAACCTATAAATGAAGCATATTTATTTTCGAGTTCTCATTAATGAATGTTTATGGTATTTTATTTTACAGTTCCTGATAAAAAGTAGACACCCTACTTTATAAAACTGTAATAAGATAAGAGCATTTGACTACCGGTTACTTAATTATGCAGAATTTAAGCTGTATTTCATTGTTCTTAGTTCTTTAACAGCTCATTGTTACGCAAATTGTTGTTGACCTACAAAATGCTTTAATTTTAAACAAGTTTAACATTTTTAAATGAACATTAGCACATAATCAGCGATAAAAAAGACAGCAGAATGCAACACAATCAACTCTTTGAATGAAATGGACTTTGTTTACCTACATTCATGATCTGTATTCTGTAGCGTACCAGGCCTCCGTCACTCGCCTATGCCGGCCGAGATAATTACCTACAGCGCGCGACAACTTCAAGTTGCAAATCAGTCAGGACCGCCACGCGCCTGTGAGCACACGCGTATTTCTATACACGCTCGGTCGATCATCGTCACAATCAAGGTTTATTGTTCCAACAGCACTGTTATCCTTCTTTAATGTAAAATCGTAGTATTTAGGAATAATAATTAACTGTACTAATTTAAATAATTAAAAATAACTACACTTTTTGAATAATTTTGAAATACTTATGACAAAAAACTGTAGCAAAAAAAATATTTTAACTAATATAAACATTAACTTACTTCACCGTGTCTATTTTCCGACACTACACCTTTTAAAACTATTTGTCCAATTTCGAATTATTGCAACACTGAAGTTTATTAATAGGTACTTTAGAGATGGTACGTACGATTATACAAACACCACTAGATTAAAGATTACCAATCGTAAATACAATAAATGCTTCTTAAAATTAAGTTATTATTTATTTTACTTTGCTTATACAACCCTGACGCTTGAGCTGCGAGGTAGATCAATTCTGAACACAAAAAATTTGCGCTCTTGTGAGCGTAGTAGTAAGGTGCGATTTCGAATGCACCATGTGCGTTGGATATTTTGCATTATTATTATTACCGTTAAAATGTCGGCATCTGATCCTACACAAAGGAGTGCAATTTCTGTTGCTACTATTATGTATTCTGTGAGCGTACTCACTTGTTGACTGCTATTTATACGAATAACGATGTTATATCGATTCTTATACCGATTTCCATCGAATAGTCTTGATGCTTGGTCGAAAACTGTCACTGTAGTCGATTGTCAAAGCACTATTTTTGTTTTTTTTGTCACAGTGAAATGTGTTCGGGTGCCGGTAACGGGACGTGATACCGCACCGGGGACCGGTCGCCGACTAAATGCGTGTTCGTTGAAATACACCGACAAATTAATCGGTATACGCTGTATTCGTAATGCATTAGGGCTGGCAGATGACAGAAACTTTACAACTAATGCTTTTGACTGGGGAAGTTTTTATGCTACACAATAAAACTGTTGGGAATTTGGGGTCAACTGTGAATGAATGTCGACAGCAACTCGGATGCTTCTGCTGATCCTTTATGCCTGCATTTATGAATGATATAATATAAAAGTTGACTGGTAGATAATTTCTTATGTCTTTGTGAAAAAAAGTTACAAATAAATAAATAATTCTATCGTTTCTACACCTAGTATTATTACCAATTTATCTCTCCCTCTCTCTTTCGGATGCTGATGGTTTTTTAAATAAAATACTTCAATCCGGGCCTTTTAAGGGCAAGAGTGAATGGGCACTTACAGGGCGTACACCTACTAGACTGCATCTTACTTAACACCAGGTGCGGTTGCGATCAAATACCAGCATAGTTATGCATAAAAAATACGGAAATTATTAAGTATTAAGTACCTGGTAACCCTAAATACAGCTCAGCTTGATACAAAATATCTCAAATCGTGAGCGTGACCGGTTAGACCCGTGTGTGGCATTTTGCAGTGTGTCAGTGTTCAAACCAAAATATTATTGTTTGAACAGACGCAAAGCTGTTTTTGGCAGTGATATTATTATAACCCATGCTTTGGTTAAAACGCGCACGGCCTATCAAGCTCTTCACTGTGGCAGTTTATGTGGTTGTAATAAAAGCGAGATTGCAACAAAAATGTCAAGCCTGATGCGCTTTTGTCTGTATACGTAGGTAGGTAGGTATAATTGCGAATTTTGTTGATACAAAATTTTTTTGTTGTTTGATCTAAATAAAAATGCTTTTATCTTTTGAAGATAAAAAATGATGGCCGTGCTAACTCCACACATTAAAACCAATTGTTATCTCAAAATTTTAAAATATATTTTAGTAATAAAATAATCTAACGAATCATCCGAGTTTAATTATTTGTTCTTCGATTATAAATATCAAAATAGGTGAGTACACGTTGAGGTGACCTGCAATGCCAACAATGATGTAATACTTATATTAGTTGAGGAAATAACAAATTGTTAATCAAGAACTAATTTAATAGGATAAGTCCATAATCGTGAACTCGAGGCATACAAAAATATTGAGATTTTCCGTATTATAAAGTGTTATTTACATATTATTATTAAGTTTTGCCCCCGATAGTTGAAAAGGCGCATCTAATTTTTTTTCAAATATGAATTAAACTCAAGGACAATTAAGAATATAACATTTAGATTACCCGCAAAAATATATTTACAGGTAGAAGGATAAAGCGTATAAAACTTTAATGTAAGACAAGAAGAACAAGAAATTATTGAAAATATTTATTAAATTTATGTCTGCTTTTCCTTCCACAAACATAGAGTAACTATAAATGGCATAACATACTTAATTATAATTAACTATATTTTAATTGTAAAGTGCACTAAGTACAAAAATAAAATAATTATGTAATTTTAATAGCACCAAATTCCTCCTTGAGGAGTGTAACAATAATATAAATTAAATGCTTTGGGAATGACAAAACATACCTATGTATTGGTTAAAGTTTTAAGAATTAACGAAAACTTTCTTTATAAATTTATATAAAAAATCAAACAATATGAATAAAAGTAGTAAAACTATCTCTTTCTTGCCTATAATTATAATAAGACCAAACTATGTATTATGTAATAAATTACAGTCTATAAATAGGTAAAGTAAAGCTTTAAAAAGTACCTTTAGTTCTTAAGGTACTTTATTTCGCCCTATTTGGTTTCACCGCAGTATAATTTTTTTTACTTTTACTTTACTATTTTGTATACAATAGAAGATCCCTATTAAAAACCCTTACCTGGCACACCTCAAAATGTCCGAAAAATTGCAAAACCATCTTTTGTATTTTTTTGGGATGAGCAAATAGGTAGATAAGCATTGAGGGCTCAAAATTGTACCCTTGTTGGCAATATCAAAATTTTGAACTTTAAGTAGACGAGTTAGATTCAAGATTGGTTCAATCGACTTACGAGGCACACTGGGGTTTCTCAGTGATTCTCAGCTTGGCGACCAACTCATTTGTGAGTTAAATTGTGTGAAACAGCACTTTAAAACTCGATTAGTTACACCAAGCAGCACTTTACTTTCAGTAACATAAGAGCGTTTTTTGTACATAACACCAATGTAAAATTGACGAATTTGGCAATCAGTGAGGTAAACTGATTTGTTAATAATCCTCTTCCAATGAAACATTAGTTTAGGAATCCTTTATGCTTTAGAACTAGTCCTTATTTCGATCATATTGCATTGTACCCTAGTAGTTTTAAAAGACAAATACACGCCTGGCTATTAACTAAGTGCTATTATTCAGTCAGGGAATACCTCGACGAACAATAGAATTTTAATCAGACTAACGAACAACAATTAATTTTTATTTATATAGATGACATATTTGATTTGATTTGATAATTTTTGTAAGGAATATTTTAATTGGCGACATTGATAGGTACTATTAATTTAATTTTACATTGACATTTTTTTAATCATTTGACATTTATATTATTGAATCCTATAATTTTTGCACGTCTGCGATCAGACTAAACACATGATCCTATTTTAATATTGTCGCCCTGTTACTGTGTTTTTAGCAAATAAACGTTTTGAATTTTTTGAATTTTTTTTTTAATTTTACCCGGCCACATAACAACCACTTAAGTCCTAATATTTACAAGACTGTACAACCTAGCCTTAGAAACTTTAAAGGCCAATGTGTCTAACAAGGCTGTATGTTTCTTTAATAAAGATACACTCGGCATCAAATAAATCGCACCTCCCGCGACAAGCACTTATCAAACGTATGCATCCCCACTTCCCACCAACATTGGTACCATTTGAAAGCCTAGTTCTAAACTTCATTTCATTAAAGGAAAGGTTTTTACCCCAAAAATGTGTCTTTACAAGGATCCAAAGTCACTTCTTCAAAAAATAGGTAGTTACGCTATAGCCATTTTTTATGACTATAAAACTGTTAAGTTAGGATTAATCGCTATCCATCTGTTAAAGAGGACACGTGAGATCTTTATTTAGTTTTATAACCATAAAAATTGGTCTAATTGATCCCAGAGGTGAGCCCAAAGTGAGGTCTATTTTCAAGTCACATTTATGGTATATGTTAATCATTTATTTAGAAATTAAATGTATTTTTCTCTAAGGATATTTATTGGGCTTTCAAATAACACCAATATTGTTGGGGTACCATAATTGTGTCAGAAGAAAATCTTTAAAGTTCGCGTCGCGGAAGGTGCGGTTTATTTGATGTTGAGTGTAGATAAATAGATAAAAGTCCCGTCCTGGCTACGCATACATCTTCTTCAGTTCCCGTCTTAATATCTTCCCCGTCGTGTTCTTTGGTATTGAATTCACTAATATCACTTCGTCTATCTTCTTGTATGCTGCTACTTGATTGGCCACGAAGTCTTGGATGTCTTCTGGCGCTGCCTTCATATCTTTCTTTAGGATGACGAACGCTTTCGGCACTTCTCCAAAGAATTCGTGAGGAACGCCTATAACGCCAGCATCTGCTATTGCGGGGTGCGATCGGAGAACGCTTTCCAGCTCAGCTGGAGCCACTTGAAGACCTTTGACCTGTGAACATAAAATGTTAAGGTAATTAAAATAGCAAATTCAACTTAATCTGAACGCCTAGTGAAAAATGATAGGTTCCTCCAAAGACTGATTTTTTACAAACAAAGGAGAAGCTCAGGCGATGCTGAAACTAGAAAAGAGCTTCACTCAGAATCCCCAACCTAACTGAGCAAGAAAAAATCTAATGGGAATCAAATGCGAGACCTCTAAATCTTTTAACCACTAGACCACAGAGGCGGCTAAGAAAGTGTTTTTTTTTAAGTGGAAATCACGTTAACCTTAGATTGTATTAAA
Organism: Ostrinia nubilalis; assembly: GCF_963855985.1. NCBI lineage: Eukaryota > Metazoa > Arthropoda > Insecta > Lepidoptera > Crambidae > Ostrinia > Ostrinia nubilalis. The sequence goes on from NC_087101.1 coordinate 3,705,301, forward strand.
GTTTTAATTACCTTGATGAGTTCCTTTATCCTATCAGTGACATAAGCTCCCACACCAGGCTTGTAGTATCCAAGATCACCAGTCTTGAAGAATCCGTCATCTGTCAAAGAGTCTGCAGTCGATTTGGGGTCTTTGTGATATCCTTTCATGATTGTTGGTCCTTTGACGTATAATTCTCCTCGCTGGAACATAAATCACAAGTAATGTTTACATTTAAACTCAGTTAATTCCAATATTGCCAGAATATTGGCAAGTTTTCCAACAAGTGTGAGAAGTAACCTCCATTTCAATAAAAGTTACGCGCACGTTAAACTTTAGTTTAAAATGATGTAGTATGGAAATGACATTTTAAACTATTGTTCAACACGTGTAACAACAGACTGTTTATTTATTAGTAAGAGGGTAAAGGTTTAATTTGCTTTAGCGGTAAAAAATAGTTATTTTAGAATTGAATTTAACATTGCCTAGATAGCTATTAATAAAATCTGCCTTATCATCTTGTTATTGCGTAAATCTTCACAAAACTCAATAGTCATTGTATAGACCGCATAGCAAAATAAATATTATGGTATCTTATGTGGTTCTAATAAAAGCTAAATTGCAAAAGAATTTTACTGTCCGATACAAACACATCAAACGGTTGAGATAAAAACATAGACCACACGTATAAAGTATAAAGTTTTGTGTACCTACATGATTATTATAGCTGAACCGGATTCTGTAGTAGGTACTTATAGTTCTATTATTGTTGTTTTACCATACTTCACCAATTACCCGATGGGCCAGATTTCATTAAAAAAAATCTACAATCTGGTACTTACTTCTCCAATAGGTACAGGGTTCCCAGTCTGAGGGTCGACGTACTTCAGCGTGATACCAGCCATGACTTCCCCACAAGAGTCATAGTCGTTCTGTCGTCCTATAAACGTAGCTGTTGTTAGCGACGTGGTCTCCGTTGCACCGTAACCTTGGCAGAACTGGAAGTCTTTGTTCTGAAATAACCAAAAATGTGGTTGAATAAATCGAATCCAATTTGAATCTTGAGTTTGATGGTATAAATGCTGTGAACGAAGATCATCAGCATCAGGTCATTGAGTCTCACTAAGCACGATCCTCTCTAACTTTACCAGAGGCAAATGGTTATATTCGTTCTAATCTACCCACGCTGACCAGATTTGGGGAGACTTAGGGCTATATTTCACCGGGACACTATGGCGGCGCAACCAGTCACCGGCTACCAACAAAATGTATGCAGCTTTGCGCAACCAAACGGACACCAGGTGAGTAACTCTCTATAGAGCTGTATACATTTTGTTGGTAGCCGGCGACTGGTTGCGCCGCCATAGTGTCCCGGCGAAATATAGCCCTTAGGCCACATAGGCTGGGTTGCACCATCTTACTTTAACTTCGACAAACGTCAAAAATCTGTCAAACTCCATACAAAAAGCACCGGTTATCGTCATAGTTACCGTTAAAGTTAGGTGGTGCAACTTAACATTATTTAAACGATATACGAATTTAAGGAAATTCTTGTAGGTAGTTACTGCTACGAAATGCAGTGGCTACTTGCACTGACTGGCAGAACCGCTAACATAGACTTTAAGTAAAGATATTCCAAGGTATCCATATTTTCTCTGTTTCTTTTACTTTGGTTCACTGGTGCTTTCTTCTTGCCTTTTGCCTCATCACCTTGTGAAGTTTAGTATGGCAGCAGACACAAGACAAAAATCTATATAAATAAAAATGAATTGTTGTTCGTTAGTCTGATTAAAACTCGAGAACGGCTGGGCCGATTGAGCTGATTTTGGTTTTAAAATGTTTGTAGTAGTCCAGGGTAGGTCTAAACGGTGAGCAAATAAGGAAAAATTGCGATAGCTTATTTATTGCCTTTAAGGCGGAACAGAGTTCGCCGGGTCAGCTAGTAAAAAATAAAAATACCTTCGTCTTAGCAGAGATGGCCGCAACATCAGAGGCAGCAAGCGGCGCAGCTCCGCACACCATGAATCTGGCGTGGCTGAAGTGCTCGTGGTTCACATCTGGATGCTTGCCCAAGAGGATTGCTGGAAACATAACGAGACACAGAATTTAAGATCATTAGTGAATAATAATGTACACACAATCAATCACAATTCAAATCTGATAGTGTGCTACGAAATTGTCGAAAAATCTGAATCAGACTTTTTATTACCCCTATATTGATTTTGTTCGAACAATGATTAATTAATGAAATGAAACTGTCAAAATAATTGTGTTTAAATAGCTATAGGATACAACTAACTAACAGCACTAACGGAGTAGTAACATCAATTTTCAGTTATAGGAAACATTGCTTGAATTATTCAAATAGGCACTTGACTTAATCACCTTTCAATCCGACACATATTTTTTAATGAGACAGAATAATAAAATGTCAGCCACGTGCGAGCCCAAATTTTAATTACATACCTCGTGAAAAAGCACGTCACTTGTGTGACAAAAATTAGGTATCTACGTGCGGTCCACACAGCTTATGACCGCAGTCTGTGGATGAACACTATATGTGGTCGCGATTCTCATCAGTGAGGGACCAAGGAAGAAGAAAAAGAATTACCTATAGGAGGTACCACGTAGAGCAAACTGACGTTTTCAGCCTTCAGCAAATTCAGGTACAGACTAGCGGAGAAGGAAGACATGGTGATGAGCTTGCAGCCGTTCGCCAGATGTGCTATGAGTGTGACGACCAGCCCGTAGATGTGGAAGAAAGGTAGCACGCAAGGGACTACGTCTTGGAAACTGCCTGAAATACGAATAGATCGATGATCAAAATTGGAGTGTATTAGCAACAAAAATATTAGTAGGTATTGGTAGTTGGTACATATAATATAGATGTAGAAGACGTAAAATAAAATTACACTTAGGCTGGGTTGCACCATCTTACTTTAATTTTAACAATCATTAAAAGTCTGTCAAACTCCATACAAAAACACACACACACACACAAATTAAAGTCACAGTAAATTAAGTTAAAGTCGCAGTTAAAATAAGGTGGTACAACTCAGCCTAAATCTTTTGTGAAGAAACAAAAAAAACCTATTGTGTAGTTTGGAACATTGAAACCACAAAGCGTGTGACATTGGACCTTCTGAAGTTATTCAGTTAGTGATTTTTTCAGACAATCGGGCTGTATCAAGCCTCTAATGTTCTAACCAAACTGGGAACAATACACAAAGTGATTTTACACTATAATGTCCAACCTGGGAATCGAACCCTGATCCTCCGAATCGAAAAGTCTCACTCTTTTAGCATTAGACCATGAAATGAAATTGCAGGTACACAAGAATTTGATGCTAGAACATTTTGTAGATAATAAAATTAACTTACCTGAGGCCAGATTGCAGTAACAATTGGTTTTTTGGGACATAATCTCTATACCAGCCTTAAGATTCTTGTAAGTAATCTCTACGCCTTTAGGCAGTCCTGTGGTCCCGCTTGAAAATGGTATAAATGCTATATCGTAATCTTTCTTTTCAATTTTGTCTAGCATGGCATTATCTACTTCTCCTTTTTCACCTATTTCTGAATATCTTACTGTATTATCAGGTACGGGTTTATTAGGATCGTCTACTATAACTATTTTGGCATTTACTTTGGCATTTTGGAGACCTTTCACAACAATTTCGTACCGGTCTGAAGTGGTGATAAATACTTTCGGCTGGGTTAAAGAAGATTGGTGCGTTACTTCATCTGAAATTAAAAGAAAATTACAAGAACATGATAATATATGAAGTGTAAAAAGAGTTGATGTATACCTAAAAGAAAGGTGACGTTTTGTTATATTTCCGTTGTAGAGAGAGGTAAAGTAAACCTTGATGATATAAATGACACACTCTCACAGGTTTTGCATTGGTTTACTGTTAACAACTTATTGTTAAATGCAAACAAAACTAAGTGCATTAAATTTACCTTACCTAATGTGAGGCAGGTTCCCACACAATTGATGGTGAAGAATGAACCATTAAATAGCATAAGTTCCACAACATTCTTGGGAATCACTTTAGACTCTAAACTTCAGTGGGGTCCTCATATTGAAACCTTGTCAGCAAGGCTCAGTTCAGCTGCTTTTGCAGTGAGAAAGATAAGGCAATTAACTGACATTGAAACGGCAAGGCTAGTTTATTTTAGCTATTTTCATAGTATAATGTCATACGGCATATTGTTGTGGGGCTCAGCTGCGGACATTGAAACTGTGTTCGTTCTGCAGAAGAGAGCAGTGCGGGCCATTTATAACCTTGGACCCCGATTTTCCTTGAGAGAATTCTTTAAGGAGATTAATATACTGACAGTAGCTTCACAGTTCATTTATGAAAACCTTTTATATGTTCGCAAAAATATAGAGCAATTTACTAGAAAGAGTGATTTACACAAGTTCAATACAAGAAACAAAAATAAACTTGCCGTTCCAAATTTCAGACTGCACAAGATTGGTAATTCATTTATGGGGAAATGTATTAAACTTTTCAATAAATTACCACAAACTGTTGTAGAATTGCCCATTCATAAATTTAAAGCACATATCAAAAGCACCTTAATGAAAAAGGGCTACTATAAAGTTGATGATTATATAAAGGATAAAAATGTTTGGAATGTTTAACTACCTAGCTCGCATTAATACTTATGACTATAATTTGTATATTTTAAAGACTGTAAAACCTTGAAAAGGAGGCTGACAATAGTGACTGAGTTTCTTGCGCTGCTTCTTCTCAGCACTGGCCCATTTATTGTCCCGAAGCAGTGGTAGGGTTAATATTGGGACGTGTAAAAGCGCTTTTTTAAAGCCTATTTGCAAAAATAAATGAATTTTATGAATTTTATTTTATGTCATTTATTTTGGCATAAAAAGTGCATTAGCATAATACGGAATAGTACATTAGGTATATTTGTCTACACGTAATTGTTAAATATGTTTTTCAACACTTATTTCCTCTTACATATTTTAAAATGAGAAACAAGAGACGGAAGTAGGCATTATAAATAAATCAATGGCAAATCTTTCTGCCAATGGGATAGAATTGAACTAACGGGATAAGGCGAGGCAGAAGAAGAAAAGGAGTTAAATGTGAAAGTTAAATTATGTGGCAAACTTATAATTATACGTGTGTTGCTTTGAACTTTTCTTAAAACTTATTATTTTAGTAGTTTCCAAAGAATATTATGAAAAATATCGCTCACAAAAAGCTAAAACAAAAATCGTCTCAAATGATAAAGATAAGCAAATTTTATTATACTGGATTTACTCGTACGTATGAGTTATTTATTTCACCGATTACCGGCTAAGGTCTTTTATCAGCCACTTATCAATGACTTGTTAATTATTATGGTTACAAGTCTAAATTATTATCAAGGTTTTTGACACCCAGCTAGTTTGCCTTGTGACTAACTTTTCCGCAATTGCAAAAACAAAAATCCAGGACAGTTATTTACTGAATTGAAAATAGCATTTCTATTTCAACAACTGAGAGATTCCGACTGATGGAGATAAAAGGGCGTTTTTTTTAAGGAATATTCATTTTAAGAAAATGAATTTTTTTGTCTAATGACTGGCAGCGTCCAATGACTGTCGGTTTACCCTATTTATGTACAATTCATTAAAAAAATCTAATTCAAAAGATCTTGCATAGATACCTTGCAGGTATGTACGGGGATATCATTAGTTTGATGAAGATAAATTAAAGCAATTAACATTATTTTGACGTTCTCAAAAAAAATATCGGGGTAGGCATCCCACTAGGTAGACCGAAGATCTCGTGAAGGTCGCAGGAAGACCTGGATGCGGGCAGCGCAGTACCAGTTGTTTTGGAAATCCTTGGGGGAGGCCTTTGTCCAGTGGACGTCATATTTTGGTTTTGAAACGAAACTTAACACAAAAGTAGGGATGTTACTTACGTTCTTTATAAATAGGATTCAAAGTAGTCAATACGCAGCCAGCTTCTAAGGTCCCAAATGCAATGACAGCAAACTCGGGGCAGTTCGGAAGCATCACAGCCACCACGTCACCGGATTTTAGTCCCAACTTCTTGTGGAGAGAAGTCGCGAACGTCGCCATGTTTGTACGCAGTTGGGGATACGTGTAGCTTTTCTTTGTCTCCGCACTTTCCTGAAAACAAATGAATGTAAGTTACTACGAAAGATCGGATTATAATTTTTGTTGCAAAATATCATGTACTAGCGGCCGCACGCGACTTCGTACGCGTGGATGCCGTTTTACCCCCTTAGGGGTGGAGTTTCGTAAAATGCTTTCTTAGCGGATGCCTACGTCATAACATCTACCTGTGTGCCAAATTTCAGCCCGATCCGTCCAGTGGTTTGGGCTATGCGTTGATAGATCACTATGTCAGTCAAATTTATAACAACTTCATAAGATGTTAAGAGTACCTACATTGCTTTTGCTAGACGATGTTTTTAACTGCATTATAATAATGTAAATTCATCTATTGAAATGACTACTTGTACCACACTTTTAGTGGACATTTTGCTAATTTTGTACAACTAAATTTTAATTGTTAAGTAGGTGTTTACCTAAGTTTTATAATAATTGAATGTTTCCCAAATAAATAACAATATAATTAGATAAATGCTGTCGTTTTCAGTTTTCAAAATTTACAAGGAAAATGAATAATTCATTGTCTTGTGATTTGTACTTATTCAATTGTCTTTTAAACATTATCTGTCTGATCCTAGCTAGGAAGGACCTTAGCCTTAACTTAATATGTAAAATACAATTGTATTTTGGATAAATTTCTACAGATTTTAGTCGTTCCTAACCGGGTATAAACAAAAGTAGTTAATTCCATGGCTGAGGTTCATTTATTTAACCGTAATTACAGCCAAAATCAGCTATAACCATAATAAACGTGAATTTATTACAATTTTTTTGAAGTATTTTGTATTATTAAGTAAAATAAAGCTAAAGGATTTAGGTATCATTTCTTGAACCCACCGTGAATTTTTATCACAACATTACGAGTAGACCCCACAATAAATGATAATGCTGTAAGATAAAGCAGAATGACTCTACAAACAGAAGAAACCTCAAAATATTTTGATATGAAAGTTATTTTTTATAGGTACCTATTTCTATAAATTATAATGTCCATGGATTATTAATATAAAAGACCTTAATCTCAGAGGTCCTGTATTCAACTCCCACATGACAAAAACCTGAAAGGTGTTTCGAGTGCTAGGAACTTTTGGCAGGAATTAGAAGAGTGGCATGGTTTGAGGAAGGCCTATCTAGTAGTGGACTGACGTGAGTTGAGAATATTTGCAAGCATATACGGCTGCTAGTTGAAGTAGCTGCTGGTAGCTGCTAGGAGGTAATTGGTTTTTAAAAGTACGTTTATTGATTTGGTAGTAACTTGAAGAGTTTGCCACTGAAGAACGTACGATTCTAGAATCTCGATTCCAGTAGGTACATTAATGGTTTTATTGGTAAAACTTGCGTAATTTAATCCACTTCAGATAAGTAGGGTAATTACTATCAATTGCGAATTAGTTTGTTATACTTAAACAAAGCGGAGGAAATAAGCAGTAAAATTAGAAGAGTACTAAAGTACGCTAATGGCGGTTGCCTTGCATTAATTTTCCAATACAATAGTCATAGTCATTAGAGTTACAAAACCAAATAACTGCTCTACTTTTCCTGTCGGTAAAGTAGAGCAGTTAGGTATTCGTGATTGTAACTTCTGGCTCAGGATGTTTTATTTATCATCATTACCAAAATGCTACTTTTTATTTGCGCATGTATTTTGCAATGAGTTATTTATTTTTATTTAAAATATTTATTGCACACACAAAAAATAGCGGTACAAAAGGTGAACTTAATGCCATGTGACATTCTCTACCAGCTAACCTTAGGCAAAACAGTGAAAAACCTTAGGCAAAAAAGGTTTTTTTTTACAAGGCATGTATTTGACGGCAATCGCACCTGGTGTAAAGTGAGATGCAGTCTAGGATGGTACATATCTGCCCCGTAAGTGCCTATTCACTCTCGCTTTGAAAACGCCCGGATTATAGTGTTCAGGAAATACAGCAGCAAGCAGCGAATTCCAGTCCCTAGCTGTTCGCATTATAAATGAGTCGTCGAAACGCTTAGTGCGAGCTGGAGGAATGTCGGCAATGTAGAGATGGTACGCTAGCCCAGTGGCGGGGCAAGACCTAAATTTGATGTGGGCAAGACAGATTTCGCGAGGCCTTGTTCAGTGGCGACCTGAAGACGGATTTTATGAAATAAAAAAAAAACGGGTCAATGGTCTATTCATTGACAGTTCCTGATTTCTTGATTCAGTGATTATTTTTAAAGGAATTTTGCGCCAAAGAATAATGTTTGTCACTTAAAACCGTGTTGTTGCATAATTTTGTGTCTGATTATGGCTGAATTTGTTTGGAAAAAAAAAATTTTTTAACTACATTGTTTAGCTATCAATAATTTATATTTAATAGTCAATGTTTCAAAATTTTTGATGCGTGAGGCCCCTTGTTCCGCGAGGCCGTAGGCGGTGGCCCACGTCGCCCACGCCTTACGCCGCAACTGCGCTAGCCTATCTGGTTCCCGTAGGTAATAATATTTAGAGTGAATACCTACCAAATAACGTCTACTGCTAAAAACAATTATTATTTCTACATTGTGTATTGTATAAGAAAATTTTACCGTCTATTAGCAGTAGGTTGTGACCTTAGTGAAATATTCAAGAAAAGAAGAAGACGGTGTCATGTTAACAATATTTTTGGCAGGTATTAAAGGTTGTATGATTATGCTAACTATCGTATTGCCCATGTTAAACTCACAAAACATTTTTACTGCATAATTGCACCTAATCATAATAATTTAGGATTGTTCCAGTGATTAGCTTGTGCTGTCGAGGTTCAGCCGATCAGTAGAAATTTCAGCGATCCTACTGAAAGGACATCGGACAAAATGGGCGAAAATTGAAGTAGTCGGCCAAAGAAAATTAATTATGTATTTGCAATAGATTCAACCTGGCTACCTACTTCCCATGTATTTTAGGGTCCATTGCCAACTATATTTAACCGTCTTTAATATAATTTATGAGTTATATTAATAATGAGTTTAATCAAAATTTATTAAATTCGTTAAAAACAGGAATATTATAGGACTATAGGTACTTAACATGATCTTGAAAACTGACCCAGCCAAGGATCGAATCACAGCCTCGTTTAAGGCCACCGCCCCACTACGCAATCGAAACGTCAAATGTTTTATGTTATCTGTGCTACTACAAATCGACGCACGCGCATACCAGACCCAATTAAAATGTCAAACCAAATGATGTGCTTTACAAAGGTCAAGTACCTCGTTAAAAGTTTGTTTATAAATAAAAACTGTTTTTCTTTTTAAATATTGTGTGGTACACACGTACTTTGTATGTTATCTAGTCAGACAAAATGCTCAATGATTGTATTGTTTAATGCCTGCTTAACGACAAACAGTTTTAAACAATGATAAAATGGTCATTCACTCATCAGTACGTACTCGTAAGAAATAACTACTATCTTTTGCACGCGGCTTGGCTTGTGAAATTTATTATTACATAGATGACTGTATCATCGAAATCCGTCCTGTAGTTTTAGATTTTTGAAATGTGTAATTTTTTTATAGCTTTGTACTGAACTGGTTTCATGAATGTACCGGAAAATAGCCTTATTTCAGAGCCATGAAAGATTAAAATGCTGATGAAGATAATCCAAAGCCAGGGTTTAAGCCTGCCTACGAGCTAAAACAGATAAACTGAAGTAAAAAGTGTAATAGGTAGGTGTATTTAAGTATGTATGTGTATATGATGTAGGTATAATCACGCGTCGTTGATAAACTTTTATTGTTTGATATAGAGTGGAAATGTGTGACCTCTATTCAGATTATAGCTTTATTTTAAGTAAAGGAATAATAATAAATAATAATAAAAAAAGAAAATCAGTATTTAGTAACTTATTTGACAGTTTAAACTCTAGGCTAATCATAGATTATAGAAGATAAGATTATAATATGTGCCTGACTAGGAAAATTAAGGCTTAACATTACTCTTTATAAAATCCGATTTGTATGGAAATTTAAATGAAAATATTAATTTTCTGACTTCACCATACCATTTATACGCCCATGTTAACAAGGGCTAGTGTCGGCTCATATACCCATTTACCTAACACCCTGTATTTTTGTCTCTACCTTTGACATGATCTTTATGGTTGAAACGAATTAGGTACCTATCATACAATCTTCTTTAAATCTAAGTAATGATTTTTTGCAATGAAGTTTTAAATATAGCTAAGACACCTGTTTCACCTTTACTGTACCCTTATTTAACCTTTTGGTACTTTAGCATTAACATAAATCAAACAGCTATTATAATAATTTTTACGTTACATAGGTATTAAGTTACACGTAAATCGTACTTTTTTTGCTGACTAATGAATGCTCAGAAATAGTTAGATAAAGAAGAACGGTCACGCCCCATACAAAAAAAAAACCCAGACCCGACAGAAACGAGACATAGGTACCTCAATTTTTTTGTCATGTCTTAATTAGTTATATTTTATATTTTTTATATTCGAAATCTACGTATAACACCAAAATTAATTAAATTAACACCAATTAGGTACCCTTTGTTTTTGTTCAGGCGTTATACAAAAACTAATACAAAATTCCTATTTATCACCAAAATTGGTAAATGTATGTACCTAAATGTCTATTACAGCTGCTATGGAATGTATCTAGGTGATCTGGAGATACAGCCGGATTTTAGAGGGTGGAAACGAGAAGTTACAAAATCCAAAAATTCAATGTTACCAGCTTCCATAATCTGTAACCTATTATTGGTACCATTTGAAAGAGCTCGTGAAGCACTTTCAGAATCAGTAACTAGTTTTTCGATATCTTGTATAGTTTAGAAATAATCGAGTGAGATCACTTATCGTTTCCACCCTATGTAATAATCCGGCTGTATCTTCAGGTCATGGTCAGGATTTTTCGTCTGATCGACAATGACTTGAGACAATGGCTTTGCTACAAATTAAAAGATTATTAGTCTTACGCGACATTCTACAATCTTTAACAACTTAGGTAGAATAGATTTAGTCAACAAATATGACAGATAAACAATGATAAACGCTATAATTATCTTTTTAGTGCAAACTCCAAGGTCCAAGGTCAGTTGAGTTTACATAATTTACATAATAAAAAAAAAAAAAAAACCGACTCCAAAAAACCTACACTAAAAAGTAGAAAAATAATTACTAATTACCTACTTATTTATTAGGACGAATTATTAATATTTATGTAGGTATACCATGATTGATACTTCTGGAGTCGGTGCCAAGATTATGAAACATGTAAAGTTTGCCTGCACCCACTCCAAAAGTATCAATCATGGTATACCTACATAAATATTAATAATTCGTCCTAATAAATAAGTAGGTAATTAGTAATTATTTTTCTACTTTTTAGTGTAGGTTTTTTGGAGTCGGTTTTATTTTTTTTATAAAATTTTACTTATTTCTTGCTTTTTAGTTAACTAATTATTACCTTGATGTTACCACTGAAGGTAGGCAGTACATTGAGACCATATTCTTAATGTATATTATAAAAAAGTTCATCCCCAATTTTCCACCCTTGGGGGTGAAATATTTTCTTCAAATTCGCATGAAACCACCCTTTTGATAATACCTATTCAACAAAAAAGTAATCATTCTAATTGGTTTATAATCGGCGGTGATATTGCGTATAAAAAAGTTCATCCCCAATTTTCCACCCTTGGGAGTTGTTTTTTTTATTATTAAATTTAAATGGGACCACCCTTGAGGTATTACCTATACGCTGAAAAAAGATTTGTTCAAATCGGTTCATAAATGGCGGAGTTATCGCGTAACAAACATAGAAAAAAAAAAAAAAAAAAAAAACATACGGGTCGAATTGAGAACCTCCTCCTTTTTTGAAGTCGGTTGAAAACTAAATATGCCTACCTACTATTGCTAAGTACGAGTATATACTTGCCATAGTCGAACTCATAGCAAGGTTAATGTCGGGGCCACCAAATGTTAGTGGGTACTTCTCATTTACACTCAAATTTGATGGTCACACAATAATAGTTCATAAACGGTATAAGTTAGAACAATAACTTTGAAATCAGATGATAAAATATCTATTTAGCTACATACAAAATTTAATCATAAAAATTTTATCGTAATAGAAGCAAAAATAATATGAAAAAATCACATGAAACGATAAAAAACGGGGTGATTTTTCGCGTTCTCATCGTGTCACACCTTCGATTGCAATGAAACATTTGGTTACTGCATTCTCAATTTTCATTCAATTTGTGTGTAGCATATACTAAAATCATCGTAATTAAATATACTTTCCACACAATAGTCAAAAAAATATCTTCTTATAATTATTTTGAATTGAGAAAGCGAAATACGTTGGTCACACGATTTTAGGTACCTAAAATTTTGAGTGATAATACAAGATTGTCGTTAAACCGAACATCAGCAACCAATCACAGCGTTCTATTCGGTTAACGTCAGTCGCGCTTCGACCATTGGGGAGGTGAGATAGGTCGATCGTCGCTCCGCGAAAAAAATACATAACTATTTTTTTTCGTAGGAATAAGGACCACCCCCTACTATTAATATTATGTTATTGCTATTTATCTATGAAAATAAGACAAAATATATGTTTTATAAACACTTAAGATTCATTTACAGTAATAAAGTTTGAAAAAATTATTGCTGTGAAGTACAGAATCACTTTCGTGGCATCAAAAAATTCAAAACGTTAAAGCTTCCAAACGAGACTCACTATTTGACTGATTTACTGAGAATACAATCTTCACATCAAGCGCTACAATTTTTGTTTACAAAAAGTTGAAATAAGTTAGAAATAAAATTCGCCACGAAAGTGACGATGAGAACCGTGGCGATGAGAAATACCCTAGTCATCTGTGCATACGAGTTACGTTCCATCTGTTATGTCATGTAAGTTTGTAGATCCGACAGAACATCAAGGTAAATGTTGGGTAAATGCTGTGACATCTTCATAATAAGTTCTACCTAAAAGGTGCAATGAAGAAGTAAAAATTATAGTCTGAAATGGTAGACTCTACCTTTATCAACGGAAAGCTGCCGAAAGCATTGAAATCTTAATATTAGTAGCACTAAAGCTGGTAACCTTTTTACGCAAGCAATTGGGCATTTTCTAATAAAATTACTGATAGTCCCGTTAACCCCTCGTACTTCGCTAAATAAACGTACTTGTTATTATAGTTGTGTCGAAGACTCGCTGCCGATGGGAAAATTAAACGTCACTTAAAAAATAGGGATTGATGATGAAAACGGGCAACAATTGCTAGTCTATCCGCTAAAACCCTACTACGGTATCTTTAATCACACCTTATGCCGGTTCCTCGCCGAAGGGATCGTTTAAAAAAATAATAAATACTATGGTTAAGGTTTGAGTCAACGGCCCCAGACTCCTATAATTTAAGTATATTTTATAAGGATATAAAAAGCATCTCGATATTTCTATGAGGGGGATCTAGTTATCGGGTATTGCTCGGTGTATCTGACATCAATCAATAAAATTGTAAGATAAATATAAAGTGATAAGATTATTTATTTATAATTGGATAAAGACGATTATATTATTATCGATAAATTCAGTTATCCTTATAGCCAGGATCGCCATTATCCTATCCTACTTAATTCCTACTAAGTATCTATAGTATACATAGGTGTGAAAGTTTGAGTGCATGGATGATTAGATGTTTATTTGTTATTTACTCTTTCACATCTATTTTTTTATTTACTCAGATAAAACTTTACAGCTTATTATTTTTACATCAGAATAACGTCTAGAATTTAAATATTATTCACGCGGGGTGAATCCGCGTGCCAAGACTAGTAGTAGGTACTATCTGTTGTTAAAAAGCCGACTCCTCCCTTTCAGAGCGTACCTATTGTTTTTTGTTTTTAACAGTGAGTTATTTCTACATAATTTATTAATAATGTCCTCGTTAACCTCTCCACTAAAATTACGATGTGCACAATTTTAGACACAGGCAGTAGTAGAGAATTGACTGAGACAATTGATAAAATTGATGAACTTCAGGTCTTTGGCCTCTGCATGGTGATACAATTTAGATCAACACGATGAGTCATGCTTAACCCTTTTCTTGGCATTGTGCATTTAGAGATACGTTGACCAAAACAATAATATGGGGGAGAAACCAAATACTATTTTTAAATGTTTTTTTAATATAACGTTAGCCCAAATACTACAGATTGTGTTACACAGTATAGAATCGCTACATGCTGCACAGATTTAACAGTAATATTCAAACTGTCAGACCGTTGACAGGCGTCTACGCACTGGCTAATAATTTTTATTGTTTTCGGTGTTTTTTTTAAAGAATATTGGTGATTATCTGTAGTAATATGGATAGTAAATAAAGGTTTCTTGATGATAGTGCTGTTTTTTCATCCCAAAACTTGTATAATTATTCTTGTACGATGCGGATTGTCCGAATGTATCTCTAAATGCACACTGTCAGATACGTAATAATTTACTTTCAATTTTGAATGTATCTTTAAAGACACATTGCCAGGTTCTCGTTGAATTTATTTTATGATTTTTTTCATAGATTTTATCGCATAAAAAAGGGATCATGTTATTAGTTAGTAATATTTAAAGCTGTAAATTATATGCCGATGTGAGTTTTAATTCATGTAATAAAAAAAATTGTTTTTTGGACAACTTTGTGCTGCAGCAACAAAATCAGGCGCACAAAATGCTGGTTCTGGTTCCAAAATCTGGAACCAGGTCGAAAGTCAGTGGCGGTGACACTTCAGATGATGAATTAGAAGCCGCACTTAGCCTTCTGATTCTCTTGGGTGGTTATCTTCCTACTCCAAACAACCCAGATCACCCCCAAAAAGCGAGCAGCCTATTCAGGCTGCTGCATGCTTCTGGTTATAAAGCTGGTGATTGAAGAATTTCAGCTAGTTCGACTGCTGCATAGTTTCCCAGAGAGTTCTAGAGGTCCATTTCCGTTATCTTGCGATTCCACTGTAAGTTGGGTATCAAATTATCTTCAATCGAAGACGTGAACACAGTTCGGTACCAGTTGGCGTCAATATCCCTCGTATTTTTTTAATGGTCTTGCAGGTTTCCTATGTGTCCTATCTACATTTGCTTCTACTGGATGTTAAGAGGGGTGTGAGGTTCAGGCGGTACTCCAACGACGCTGATGGATTGGTTCTCATACATCCAAATGCAGCTGTACTTGCAAGGCGTTACAGACTGTGAAGTGTTTTTTTTACTTTGTTTTCAGTTTTTTGTAAAAGATACTTATTTTTTATTTCTCAAATAAGGAATAGCTTAAGGTTTTGTAGTAATTTTCATTAAAATAACTAATTTTTACTAACAAATAAACCATGTTTTAATTTACTACAAAGTTGGCAATGTGCACTTAAAGATACATACTATATTTCCAAAACTACGTACCTAAGATTTTTTTTCGTATTTTTTACATGATTTTTAGTCGTCCTAAATCCAATATTTATAGTGTAAATCACAAATATTAACCAAAACCGTCTTTGCCAAGTATAGGGTTAAGTAACTTTTTTTTCACGTATGTTTGCTTTGCCTTTTCTTGTTCTTTGATGTCACAACTAAATCTTTTAATTTGTGTCCCCTGCATAGTCTTAAATCTTGTTAGGTAACACATTTTTTTCTGAATTTAACCAGACCGAGTTGTACCTACCTAATTCAAATGGAAAAATGCTGTCACATCCTTATTATTTCGTGTGGGTTGTAAACAACTGAGGCTACAACATTACATTTATCATCATCTTCATTTCAGCCACAGGACGTCCACTGCTGAACATAGGCCTCCCCCAATGATTTCCACATCGCCCGGTCGGTAGACTTGTGCCCGTTTTCACAATCAATCCCTAATTTTTAAGTGACACCTATGAAAGCAAAATTCCTGTTATGTGTTACCATAAGGGTCACTTAAAAATTAAGAATTGATGGTGAAAACAAGCATTAGAGGCCTGCAACCTGCATCCATTGCCTTCCTATTTTCATGTTATTACATTTTCATCCATTATCCTAATAGTATTTTCGTTTCGTTTTTTTGGCCTATAATAGTAGATAGTCCTATTTTTAGTTATTCTGTGGAATTCTATTTTAATTGTCTACAAAATCCTGAATTTTGTGTCCTCCTGAAAATTTAACCCAAGACCTCTAAAAAAGAGTACCTACTTACAAGTAGATAACTAAACCGTGCGATTATGGTCAAATACCTGCCTTGTTATGCATAAAAAAAAAACAAGCTATGTGGCGTAAATAATATACGAGTATGTATTTTGATATGATATAATAGCATATTAAATTTTTCTTCATGTTTTGCATTTGTACAAGTAAAGTTTGTTTTGGAAGAAGTAAAATAATCAGAAATTCAGAATACGGGTCAAATAGCACTGACAACTGATAGAGGCGTGACTCAGCAAACTGAACCCTCAAGTCGAGCAAGTTACTAATTAAATTTAACCATGAACTGCATTGGACGTTTATCTAGTTTGCTATCTACTAGAGTGAAGTAGGTAATTTTCCATAATAGGGTATTAAGATAGCCTAGGTATTGAAAGGTTACATGCGCTCCGTTGCTGTACTGCAGTAAAATATTTTTAAACAGCGGCGATTCTCTAACATTTATCTATCTTACCAATATTATAAAGCTGAAGAGTTTGTTTGTTTGCTTGAACGCGCTAATCTCAGGACAACTGGTCCGATTTTTGTGCTGGATAGCTAATTTCCCTACATAGGCGCGGAGCAGAAAGAAAACTGTTGCAAAATGGGAAATATTATTCAAACTACGCGTACGAAGTCGTAGACAAAGCTAGTCATTTTATAATTATGTATAGGTAAAGTTTGTTGTATGTATGACGACCATTACGAATAATATTTATTACAAACGTTAATTTTAATCTTTTATGGACTCTACATTATTATTGATCGGCTAAGTTCTTTGATAATACTTATTATTATCCACTGATCCATGGGATTAAGCAAATAAATTAAACTACTTACTAACATTAAAAACTAGTCATAATAATTTTATCAACTCGCGTTTTATTCATTAAAAATCATAGGTAGGTAGGTACCTACTCGTTTATCGTCTCGCAAGAAGTTTTTATGTTTACTTAATTAAGTTAATTGGTAATAAAAATATTATCACGAAAATAAAGGTGTTGTAGAAGTAAATATTGTATGAGTACACGCCTACTTCAATAAAATATTAATATTATCAACCTAGAGACTGTATTTGAATATTAATAATAAATGTAATATGCGTTTATCTTCATTTAATTTTATTTTCCAAGAAAATTCACGAGTATATTTTTTCTGGTGACCTTTCTTTACGAAACTTTGCGGTTAACGGTCTTCGAAAGAAACAATGGTTTTAACTTTTTCTTAGACTTTTGACTTACTGCACATACCTTAATACGGTAGTACACAAAAACACACAAAATGAAATAAAGGGGAAAATGGACCCCATCTCTATTGCACACGTTCCGTAAAAATTAAAAAAATATTACATTCCTACAGCAAGTCCTTGTCTATGAAAGAAGATTCGCGCCATTTTTGCGAGCTATTGGCTGAATAAAACAGAGAAAAAAACAAAAATACTAACCAGTGCGACGAGATTCTTGAATTTCGAAGAGTCCTTCCACATCTGATCTAAAAATCTCATGTTGGGAACCACAAAATCGGGCACTGCCGATTTAATTTCGAACTCATTTTTGAGGCTGGCTGTTTGGGATAGCGGCCTTTGCCATTTTATTTTTCTGATCTGCGAAAAAAGTAAGCGCGGTGCGTTCATGATCGCGCGCGTTTTCTACGAGGTTCGGTACGGTACTGATTGTATGTGCGGATTCGGAACTTGTTTGGAATGTGTGTGGTATGGTGTAGGCCGGCAAATTAAATTAGATACAATGTACGAATGATAACGCTATTGTTTCACAATGTACGCAATCAAAGTGGACTTTGATAATCTTTTGGAGAGGTCAGTTCCCGCCTCTGATGTCTATTGCTTAAGATTCTTCTTTTAACATTTTTGAATGAATATGTCACCGTAAGATTACAAACATCGTTCGATTACAATCTATCTCGTGAGATTGTAAACTGTCGAAAAATTGTGAACCGTAACATATGATTGCAATTTAACGCATTATTTTTCGCTATATTGTAATCTATCGAAGTGAAACTGTAAAATTACAATCTGTCCCGCGTCAAATTGTCAACGGTTCGAAAGCTCTTCCTGATTGGTCGGTCTTATTGTAAGAGCGACCAATCACGACCAGCCGTTCTTTGTCCCCACAGAGTTAGAAATGAAATAGAGGTGTTAGTTAAATAAAATAAATACACTTAAAAAATACTTCAAGTATTTATGTATTATTTAGTAGGTAACAATTATTTTGTCTTTAAACATAAAATAAAATTGGAAATATTAAAAAAACACTTTTATAAAAAAGATTTTGTCCTGTAACAGAAAATAAAATTAAACACAAAAACGGTTTTTGTCCTCAAACACGAACTGAAATTAGGAAATTATAAAAAAAACTTATAAAAAATCAATCATTTTGTCCTCTAACACAAATAACACAAATTAAAATTAAAAAATTATAAGAAAACGATCACTCTCAATAATAAAAATATAAAGTTACAAAATTAAGTCTTAGAAAAAACATTTTAAATGTATTAATACGTTTAAAAAAAAAAACACTTATTGTTGCACGTCAAAGAGCTGTGGAACCTACGCCGGTTCACAATTTGACCGCTTCCCATCGATAGATTACAATAAAGCGAAAAATAATGCGTTAAATTGCAATCATAATGTTACGGTTCACAATTTTTCGACAGTTTACAATCTCACGAGATAGATTGTAATGAAACGATGTTTATAATCTTACGGTGACAAATATAAATCGGGATAAAAATTACTTTTATTATAAAACACTAGGTCCGAGTTATTAATTTAAGTATGAGTGCTATATTATAATAAAGAGGAAAGATTTGTACTTATTGTTTGTAGCGAAAAAGTAGGTACACTCAAAAACTGCTGGACCTATTTGAAAAAATATTTCGGCATTACAATTCCGATTTTTTTATGAGCTTAATAATGAGCAAATAGCACCATCTTACTTTAACTTTGACAAACGTCAAAAACCTGTCAAACTCCATTAAAAAAACACCGGTTAACGTTAGAGTTAGGTACGGTACAAAGTTATGTGGTGCAACTCAGCCTAAGTAAGTGGTTGTAATTTTTTCATACGTAAATCAAAATTGATTCTCCAGCAATGCAAAGACTGAGAAAATACCTTCCTGTTACACAAAATTTAAAACGTAACGTTTTTCCACAAGAGTTTGTAAGAGATTATTATCTCTATCTCAAGCACCAATGAAATGAAATTAAAAAAAAATTTGAAAACCAGCTTTTAATGCTCTAAAAAAATTACTAAAATATAAATTCTTTCAAACACATCAATTTATTACATTACTAAATTTGTATATGATAAAAAGTTTGCGATGAAAAATAATCCTACAGATATGACAGGGGCCCCGTCCACAGCAGCATTTGCCACGGGCCCCGGGTGGTATAATATTAGTTACTACGCTATACTAAACATTGTAACTAACAGTAAAGATGACTTGCAATAATTATTCTTCTTTATCTTGTTCGTACTTATCTCCTTTACCTTTTACATAGGCAGGCGACGCGACGTCTTAGTTGAATCGTATGTATATCGAATTTATAAAATACAGAATGAAAATTGTCTGAAAGTTTAAAAAAATACACAGTGAAAAAGAGGAATAAAATGTAGATACTCGTATATCAAATAATAGATCTGTAGGCCTAGGATGCGCGCCGTGATAAGCGTTTAATCACGAAATTTTATCGATTTTACGCGATATGCCCATACATTTATCGTCTAAAATCAAGATTTTATCATGGCGCGCATCCTAGCCCGGCTGGTAAAGGTCGCAAGAAGCACCTAAGATGCGAGCAGCGCAAGACTGTTTGTTGTGGAAATCCTTGGGAGACCTTTGTCCAGCAGTGGATGTCAAAATGACATGATGTCATTTGACATTGACATCCACTGCTGGACAAAGGTCTCCCTACACCTAACTTAATCTACCTATTCAATTTCAGGCTGTTTTAGATACAAAATTTGTGTTTCTTAGTCTCGAGGACACTCCAAATGAAGACATTAAAAATAATCTTCTTTGTCACGTAGGTACATAATTATTTGCATTTTCAAATAATGAAACTACGTTTTGTTTGGGCGTTAGACGTGATTGTCATTTTGCTGGATACACCAACAATAGGAAATGAATATCATTATTATGGCAGTAAAGACTGGCAATCATTCAAATAAAATGTCTATGAGTTAACCTATCTTTGATTGCAAAGTTAAATAATGTTAAAGATAATAAGGCACTTTAATCTCTGTTCGAGTCGATTTTCATCGGACTCATCGGATTACAAAATTACAAGTCTATTGGCACGGTTTAAAAGATATAGTTAAGCACTATAGTGAGCGCTTAAAAAATGACATGAAATGTATGACGGATTGTACAGCGCCCCTAGATGGTATAACATCAAAATATTGCCCTTTGTTTTTGTTCAGGCGTTAGACAAAATCTAATACAAAATGCCTAGGTATTTATCACCCAAATTCGTAAATGTATGTACCTAAATGTCGATACAGTTGCTATGGAATGTATCTAAGTGACCTGGAGATACAGCCGGATTATATATATAGGCTGGAAACGATAAGTGATCTCACTCGATTATTTCTTAACTATACAAGATATCAAAAAACCTGTTAATGATCCTGAAAATGCTTCATGAGCTCTGTATCAAATGGTATCAATAATAAGTTACAATGCAATGATGAATGTGCAATGATTACATAAATAATATAATTGGCGAGAAAAAACACTAGTTTTGTATTGAGTACCTAATCGTGACTCGTGACTTCGTGAGACTAATGAAATTTAAATAAATTAATACATGAGGTAAGTACTTAATAATTATTAGGAATGTTGCCGTTTTGTGGTAACTCTGTGTTATTTAATGTTCTTTTTATTTTTATATTCTAGAGCGACCAATATGTCTTGATCACAAAATCGAATACCTACCTTTATGAAGAATTCACATCTAGTTTTACAAGAATGACAATAGAGAGCATACATAATAATTATTATGCAAATTATTATTATTGCAAAATCACACGGATTTAAGCTAAGTAAGATGCAACGGTGTCTAATTTGACGTGCCCCTGTCTGTTAGGTAGGTACCTACTTTTGATAAATTTGTGTAGAAACATTTATTTAAATTCAGAACAATAAACAATAAAAGTAAGTCTGAAGATGTTATTTATTATCACAATAACAATATTTACAACTGATATGGTAAACAATAAAATGTTATCGATATTTTACATTGTTTTATTTTTGTATCTTTTAGTCCTGTCAATAAAATTTGACCTTTTAATATATTATTTTATATTCAGCAGGACAGTCAATATAAAAAAATAGATTACACCTACACATAGTTTGACCGATAATTTCCTAGCACATAATGTCTTAATCATTACGCTTTAATTAATTTAATATACACGTTCACATAATTAATGAAATTAACGACATTTATAGATTTTTCAGGTCCTTCCTCAAGACCTTACCCGTAGCATTCTTCGGTATGACATCAACAAATACAACATCTTTTATTTTCTTATAAGCTACCACTTGATCTGCTACGAATTTCTTCAGTTCCTCCGCGGTGGTCGGTTTTCTAACCACCACGTAAGCCTTCGGGACTTCCCCTAGAAGTTTGTCTGGTACACCTATGACTCCTACGTCGTGGACTAATGGATGAGTGCGGAGGATGTTTTCTAGTTCGGCTGGAGACACTTGCATGCCTTTGACCTAGGGAAGAATATTTTTCAACGTTAATAATGTATTCTAAAATGTGTACAGTCATTGACTATAAGTCATACATAATTATGATATCAAATCTCATTGTTGTTACTCATTAAATTGGTCATTCATCAATCATATTCTTATAATAATACAATCCAGTGCAGTTAACTGAAAAAAAGGTAGTCGATTTTACAAAAATCCAATCAAGAAATACATTTCATAATTAATCGCTTTCAAGAGACAGTTGCCATAATAAGTAGGTAATTAACTTATTCTGACTTCTCTCGTCTGTATTAAAAATTTAATGAAAAGGGTTCTTTCTGGGTAACCCTACTTCATAGGTAGCATTTATTACAAATCCTTACCTTGATCTAACTTTCATACTAATTTTAAAATTACCTTAATAATTTCCTTTATTCTATCCACAATGTACAGTCCTTCTCCAGGTTTGTACACGCCCAAGTCTCCTGTTTTGTAGAAGCCATCGCTTGTCATACTATCTTTCGTTGCTTGCTCATTTTGGTAGTAACCTTTTGCTATTATCGGTGATCTGAAGCACACTTCTCCAACCTGAAAGCAGGAAAAAAATACTAAAATATAGTGATAATAATAATTTTCGTACTGATTAACTATTATAATCATTTTAATCATTTCAGATTCAGAAAAGTTCTCGAGTGGCGAACAGGAGCCGGAAGACGTAGTGTGGGCAGACCTCCCACTAGATAGACCGAAGTTCTGGGGGCGTACTGTGAGTTAACGTCAAACGCATTCTATGTCGACTGCGTAAAAAAGTGACATTAAATGTACGACGGATTATACAGCGCCCTAAGCGGAATCTTTCGAGAGCTAAAATATTCATATATTTTTTAACGCGCTCGCTAGTGACGTTTGATGTAAATTCACACTAAGGCCTCTGGTGAAAGTCGTGGATGCGAGTAGCGCAGGACCAGTCGTTGTAGAAATCTTTGAGGAAGGCCTTTGTTCAGAGGACTTCATTTGGCTGAAACATTGTAGACATTCCACCAGCTCGCACTACGCGTTTCGACAACTATTTTATAATGCGAACAGCTAGGGACTGGAATTCTCTGCCTGCTGCTGTCTTTCCCGAAGACTATAATCCGGGTCTTTTCAAGGCGAGAGTGAATAGGCACTTACAGGGCAGATAATGTACCATCCTAGACTGCATCTCACTTAATATCTGGTGTGATTGCAGCCAAATACCTGCCTTGTTTTGTTAAAAGTGTTTTCACTTACTTGTCCAATAGGCACAGGCATTCCAGTCTCAGCATCGCACATCCTCAGCTCGATATTCAGGGCAGGATCGCCACAGCTATTATTGTAGTGTCTGCCACCATTTTTGGGAGTCGCCGTACCCATGCACGTGGTTTCCGTCGTTGCATACCCTTGCCTGAACTGGGTTTTTTCCTGGAATAGGTATTCAGTTTTAGGTAATTTTCTTTGTAATATAGGTAGAGGTAAATAATAAGAACACAGGTTACTAATAATTCGGTGCTTATTCAAGGTTCGAATCTCTTAAATCAATTTAAGATGTTAATTGAAACTAACACACCATAATCGTCAGTCGCCAAAAGATTGTCGAGTTCTTGTTTACCCACGACGACCTCATAAAGGTAGCAGGAAGGCGCTGGACACAGGCCGCTACCAACCGGTCAGTATGGAATTCATTGGGGGAGGCCTATGTTAAGCAGTGGATGTCTGTGGCTGAAATGATGATGATGAAGGGATATAATATGAATTTGACCTTACATTTGCTTTTTGAAGAACTGCTTCAGCTGACCCTCCGGATAAAGCAGCGCCACCAGAAAATATATACTTTACATGCTCAAAATGACTCTTGCTTACTAAGGGATATTTTGCAAGGAAGTCCACTGAAAACGAAAGTTTTAGGTGGTTAATAAAATAGGTAGGTTAGTATTACCCCAGTAGGCCTAAGATGCGCGCCGCGATAAGCGGTTATCACGCCATTTTATCGATTTTTCCCATACATTTTGACGTCGATAAAAGTTATCACGGCGCGCATCGATATAATAATATACCACATACTACGTATTATTATATCACATACTACATATCGTCACCGTCGTGGCAGAATTAAATAACTGACACTTTTTCCACTTTTTGTATAGTAGAAAGTGTTACCTATATTTTGGTCTTACTCTCGTGGCAATATCTATAATATTTCCAAAGATATCTTCAGTTGAGTGAAACTGTTGACCATAAATTACAACTCTATTTGTTGTAGAATTTACGTGGCAAAACTGAATAAGTGACTTTATTTAATTCTGCCACAACTCACTGCGAAACATTGCTTCAAAATACTTGTACTAAGAAAGTCAATAAGTGACTTTATTTAATTCTGCCACAACTCGATCCGAAACATTTCTTCAAAATACTCGTAAAATTGTGTTTTTGATTTATTTCATTTTTGTAACATTTCTTTAAATGTTACTTTTAATTTCAATGTTCATTACTCAGATGTTGAATCTGGATAGTTACCTTCATCATCATCATCATTTCAGTCTTATAGGACGTCCACTGCCGAACATAGGCCTCCCCCAATGATTTCCAATATGACCGGCTGGTAGCGGTCTGCATCCAGTGCTTTCCTGCTACCTTTATGAAGTCCACGTTGTGCTTTCCGGTACGTGCCCTCCTCTCCAGAACCTTCTATTTCTCAGTTCTGCCTATTATTTGCCCTGTCTCTTGTACAGAAAAACCGAGCATAACCCTCTTCAAAGCACGCTGTGCAACTTTGAGCTTATTTATAAGGCCTATAGTAAGAAAGTCGCGTTCTCGAGCCGTATATCATCAATGGTAAAACACATACAGATTGTAGATTTTCGTCTTTAGGCACTGAGATATTTTGGACGAAAGGATGTTGTGTAGTTTCCCGAACGCTGCCCAGCCAAGTTGGATTCGACCTCTTTCTCTACCTAGCTGAAACGTTTGTCCGAGGTAGACATACTTGTCAACAATCTCGATATTCGAGCTCCTAACCGAAACTGGGTAGGGCGCAACATAGACATTCGACAAAAGCTTCGTTTTTCCATGTTGTTCACCCGAAGGTCTACCTTTTGGGAGATTAAGGTCATCGTGCATTGTGCCGAGGTCTCCCACTGATTTTGCCATGACCACACAATATCGTCGGCAAACCGAAGGTGAGTGATGTACTCGTCGTTGATGTTTATGCCGGATCTTTTCTAATCAAGGAGTTTGAAAGCGTCTTCCAATGCAGCGGTGAATAGTTTCGAAGATCCGGAGATATAGCATCTCCCTCATACCTCGCTGCAGAGGAATCGCCCTCGTACTCCACTCCTGTACTCGGACCAACATGGTGGCGTTTCTGTACAAGCATTTCAGCACCTCGATATGTACCGATACTTTTCAGAAACCTCCTTGTTCGGAAGGCTGGAAGTCATCGAACCTACGCGCGAGATCATTCGTGACAACTTTCGAAAACAGCTTGTAGACATGACTCAGAAGCGAGATGGGTCAGTAATTCTTCAGCAAGGTTTTATCCCCTTTCTTGAAGAAGAGTACCACCACGCTTCTGTTCCGTGCCTCTGGCGTTGTTCCCTGGAGTAAGACGAAGTTAAATAGTCTCTGAAGGACTTGACTTCAATGTCGATGTTCCACCCGCGTTCAGAAGCTCCGAGGTTATTCCGTCATCACCGGTGCCTTGTTGTTCTTTAGGTGTTTGCGAGCCATCCTAATCTCGTATAGGCTGATAATGCTGATATCCACAATATCTTCGTCGAGGTATATAGCTGTCCATAAAACTTTTCAATCTCACCCAGAACCTCGGCTTTTGTTGACGTTACACTATCTTCCGCAGTCTTCAGCTTCGTCAGCTAGCTTCGACCAATAGAGTTGTCTCTTGCGAACATTTTCGAGCCTTGGTTCCGCTCTATCGCCTCTTTAATACTATTTGTATTAAAGTTGCGAACATCATGTCGCAAGGACTTCCATATCTGTCTATTGAGCTGCCGATGTGCTTTAGCGTCAACGGAGATCTGCAGTGACATTGAACGTCGTTCTGCTATGACGTTGAGGGTAAGGGATCCCTATGGATCCCTAGGGAGAGATCTCTATTACAGTTTTATTGTTTTTGGATTATTTTAATTTTGATATTCATTTCGATGTTGGTTCTTTCAATTTAATTTCAATGTTATAGGAATCTGATGTTGATGGTTACCATACCAATTTGTTAAACATTTATAGGTATTCAATAAGTAGGTATGTTCTAGTATTATTTAACAATTTTACAGATTTTGACTAAAATCGCAATAACAAAACAAATAAAATAAAATGAATAAATTAACATTTAGGTCAATAAAAGTGTGGCAAAATTAAACAAGTGTACTTATTCAATAGAAATATTCGTTTTTGTAATACCTTGGTTGTGGTAAAACTAAATAAGTGACATACAAAAACTAAATAACTGCAATTTTGTTGTAAAATACTGTTGTGGCAAAACTAAATAATTACATTTTTATTTTTTTTATTTAAAATAATACAAAGTAACACCATCGAAGAATATTGAATTAATAAAGGTAAATTGCTGTATAAAATATCAAAAGACCGACAGTAAAAAAAATTTACCCTTAAAATTTATCGCCATTTTTAACGAAAAAAACCGGCCAAGTGCGAGTCGGGCTCGCACACCGAGGGTTCCGCCGTACAAACGTAGCGGTTTACAATTTATGACGTATTAAATCAAATTACTTACCTGATTCCGTTGCGAGTAGTGGCGAATTTCAAAATATGCGGTATGATTATTCTTTATTTATTTATTTTTCCTATATTTGCATTATAGGTAGGTACCTACCTCAGCGTTTTGAATTTTTGCGTTGATTTAGAATTTCTCACAGTTTAGAGGCAATTAGATTTAAGAAGTGTTTGATATGAATTTCAACTTTAATATCTCTACGCGTTCATGTGAAAAAGGGTAGGTAGTAAGTTTATAATTATTAAAAAAATATTTTATGTCATGTAAGCAAAAATAATATTTTAAATTTTATATAACTTCAAATTTAACATTTTCGCAATTTTTCCTTTATCTGTACTATATAACGTTGCTTCGTGCCGAATTTCAAGATTCTGAGTTCACAGGAAGTACCTTGTAGGTTTTGATTCCCTAGCGTGTGACGGAAATTCGTCTAAGGTGTCGATATAAACTGCTGTATCTTTTGATCGCGTTAACTTAGAAGTTTGATTTTTTTACTTCTTAAAGGGACAATAGATCTAGGTATTTGGTATAAATTTCAATTTAATACCTTTATTCGTTCGTGAGAAATAAGGTAGTAAGTTTCATTTTATTAAAATATTTTTATTATATTATATAACTAAAAAAATGTAATTTTCGCAATTTTTCCTATATTTGCATTATATGACAATGCTTTATGCCAAATTTCAAGATTCTGAGTTTACGGGAAGTATCCTGTAGGTTTTGATTCCTTTGCGAGTGTCGAAAATTTGTTGAAAATATCGACATAATCGGCTGTATCTTTTGATTGGCTTGGCTTAGAAGTTTGATATTTTCACAGCTTAAAGGGACAATAGACCTGAGTATTTCATGTGAATTTCAGCTTGATACGTTCACGCGTTCTTGAGATAAAGGGTCTTGACAGACGGACGGACGGACAACAAAGTGATCCTATAAGGGTTCCGTTTTTTCCTTATGAGGTACGGAACCCTAAAAAACACAAAAACGTGAATATCTCGCAACTTTGGTTTTGTCAGTTATTTAATTCTGCCACGACGGTGACGATATTATTATATCGCGGTAACCCGAAGATTCTTGCTATCGCAACGTGTGTACTACACTGTGTTAGTCAAGTTTTCGCGTAGGTATACTTCTGTGCTTTTTTGCATAGTCGCACGCAAGACTTCAGTCCGCCCGCTGTTGCTCGAATGCTAACGCGATGTGTGTAGCCCAGGGAATACAGAACAAATCTCAAAATTCGGATCAATTTCAAGCAAAGATTGAGGCTTTTAAACGGTTAAATTTCAATATTTATGACAAAATTTAGTGAGTGAGATAGAAAGCAATTTTAAGCTATGTTTCTCCTCGACTATTACTGAAAACCTCGTGAAAAATCAACTTAAAAAACGAAATCTATACTTATAATAAATCTGTAGAGAGGTCAATTCTGTACATGAAATATATTTTCAAAATAACTATCAGGGGGTGATTAGTGATCGATACTGATGCCAAAAATGCAATCAGTAAAATTTTTGTCTGTCTGTCTGTCTGTCTGTATGTTCCTTATAGAAACAAAAACTACTTGACGGATTTTAACGAAACTTGGCACAATTATTCTTCATACTCCTGGGCAGGTTATAGTGTACTTAGGAATTCCCACAGGAACGGGAATTAGCGGGAAAATCCTTTTGTATGAAAAATCTAAACCGCTTAAGTTAGACGCTTGAAATTTGGCATGCAGGTTAACATAAAGCTTAGTTACAACAGGATATTGCAAAATTCTCACGGGAACGGGAGTTAGCGAGAAAAAACATTTGTATGAAAAAATCTAAACCGAGTAAGATAGATGAAGGAGGTAAAACGGGATCCACGCGTACGAAGTCGCGGGCGGCCGCTAGTTCATCATAAGGGAACAAAGTTCAAAACACTTTTCTGTAACTAACATAATTATTCAAAATCACAGTAGGTACATCAGTTGCAAAATCGCCTCTATTACAGCTGAATAAGATGCAAGTTTTTAGCTTGATGTGCCGTGCTCTGTACTTACACGTGCTGATAGAAAAACGTAAATGGTATGACTTTTTATTAATTTACATTTATTTAACTGGTTAGGTATATTACATGTGACAAGTTATTGGAATTTCTGCATTTATAATACCTATATTAGGTACCAGCGGCTTCCTACGCGTGGATCCCGTTTTACCCCCTTAGGGATGGAGTTTCGTAAAATCCGTTCTTAGTGAGCGAGCACCTACGATCTAAAAGAAACCTCCATGCAAAATTTGAGACCCCTAGCATTTGTAGTTTCTGAGATTTCGTGATGAGTCAGTGAGTCAGTCAGTCAGTCAGTGACCTTTCGCTTTTATAAATATAGATTTTATATTACTATAGGTACTTAAACATCAACTCACCTAATGGCGGCACAACATACAGTAAAGTAGCTTTCTTATGAGTCAATACTGTAATATAAGTAGCAGGATCAAAACTTGACATGGTTATCAGCTTGGCACCCACGGACAAATGCCCCATCAGAGTGATGACCAAACCGTATATGTGGAAGAAAGGTAGCACGCATGGTACAATCTCCTGATCGGTACCTAGAATCAAGCAAAATTAAATTAAAAATATCTTTATTTGTGTACACTAATTAAATTAGTAGGTACTTACAAATCGTCAAATGCTCTTAAGGAGCCTATACATGTCTCATCCTTGTTTTGCCCTACCAGCGCTTCGAGACAAACATTTGGCAAGTGCTGAGAAGAAGCGCCGCAACAAACTCAGTCACCAAACAAATATCATCATCATTTCAGCCACAACATGTCCACTGCTAAACAAAGGCCACCCCCAATGATCTCCATATTGACCGGTTGGTAGCGGCCTGCATCCAGCGCCTTTCTTCTATCGTTATGAGGTCGTCTGTCAACCTTGACGTCCTACGTTGCGCTTTCCGGCACGTGGTCTCAAGTCCAAGACCTTGCTGCCCCAGCAAGTAAGAGTAAAGAAAAAATTGAGTTCAGTGGAAACAAGAGTGGTAGTTTGATCCCCGCACAATAAACATGTAACATTTAAGTGTGTATTTATCTGGATATTTTCTATGTAATAAGATTTATGTAGCTAGAAAAATATTTTTAATTCATAAGGCTCATATTATATGCTTACCATGAGTTTACGTTAGGTAATGTGCTCGCTAGCAAGTGCGTCAAAAAAGAGGCGCTATACAATTTGTCATACATTAAGTCATTTTATTACGCAGTCGCCAGCCAGCACACCTAACGTAAACTCGTGGTAAGTACATAGATACGTACCATTTGCGATTTCAGGTAAAACAAACTCTTTATGGGTCATAATATCAAAGCTACTAATGAGATTTTTGTATGTAATCTCCACTCCTTTAGGCAGTCCGGTGGTACCACTAGAAAATGGTATCAATGCTACGTCATCGTGATCTTTTTCAATCTTGTCCAACACTGAATAGTCTGCTTCACCAGATTCTGCGATTTCAGAATATCGAATAGTTCCGTCAGGAATCGATTGGGTTGAGTTATCGATTATAACGACTTTCGCATCGATTTTGGCTGCGTCCAAAGCTTTGGAGATAAACGGGTACGCCTGGGTGATGGTGACCACTAAATTTGGCTTGGTGATTGTGAATTGGTGAACTAGCTCATCTGAAAATAACAAATATTTCATATTTATTTGTATACAGTCCGTGGAGCTGATGGCCGCTGGGGCAGAAAAGTTCTCGAGTGGCGACCACGTGCCGGAAGACGTAGTGTGGGCAGGCCTCCCACTAGGTGGACCGACGATCTGGTAAAGGTCGCGGGAGGTGCCTGGATGCAGGCAGGCCTTTGTCCAGCAGTGGACGCCTTTCGGCTGAAACGAACAAACGATATCCAGTCCAGCGCCGGACCAGTGCGGGAAGCGTGTGTTGACGAGTCAAATTCCACCCGGTCCGGCGTCGGGCCGGTTTGTCACCGGTGTTGGACTGGATAGAATTAAAATTCATAAATAAAATTTGATGAGACTGCGGAAGAAGATGTGCAACCATCGACTTTTAGTATAAATAAAAAACCTTTTGAAGATTTATGCAAAATTCTTCTTCTGCAGAAGAAGAGGCGCTCTCTAACACTTTTAGATCATTCTGAGGAGGAATTAGTTTACGCTTTATGTGCTAAACTGAAAGAGTCTAACAAAACGAAATTAGCGACTACCTATAATCAAAGAACTGTTTCAAAACGAAGAACAGCGTGAAATAGTAGACAATCTTTTAACTTAAAACTGTGTCTACCTGAAGATAAACGTTAGCGCTAGTTACATCATGTAATTTGTCAAAATGGCAATATCGCAATTTGAGATTCATTCTCGCTTCAGAGAGTATTTATGGGCTTCCATCCTATCAAGAGCTTCTGGAAACAAAAAAAACTTGTTATCCTTCAGAGAGAGACGATATTTGTGTGAGTTATCAATGATGGACATATTGTAAATTGGGCAACCTCTCATATAAGCTACTTTTTGACGGCCAGCGGACCTATACATACAACGTTGTATTAAGTGTTTCCTTTAATTTTATTTTTTATTTTAGTAAAAGTTGATGCATACGAGCGCGCGCGAGTGCGAGTCGTTGTTATGTGTCATCAAAAGTGTCCCTTATACACCATATTGTAATTCTGGCAATTTTTCGTGGAAATATTTAATATAAAAAAATCGATTTTTCAACGCTCGATAACTCAAAAGTACGCAGAGATAAGTGACAAGTATCTTCGCATGAAATACACAGAATCACTTGTTTAATAACAGGTGTGATCGGCATCTTGACATCGTTAAAGAATTTCGAAAAATTGACAGAAACGTAATTTCTTCCATACAAAAAATATGTATACATTTTTTTTTACTACGAAATAGACGTCGTAGGATTGTAATATTTTTTTGCCTTATTAGTTATCATAGCAGTAACCATCAAAAAAATTTTCGTGCCTCTAGCATCAATGTCCATGTTTTATTAAATCGGGACCACTGTGCGTCAGCACAAACACATACACCAATATATCAAAGTGTTCTGATGAAAAGAAGTTATTTTCTTAGTTCATAGGTACAGTCTGCGTCAAATAATGACACCCAAAGTAACCAATAAGTTCGCAGCAAGTCTTAGTTACAATTGGAATAACAAGGTGATTTAAACTTACAGTTCCTGTACGCAGGGTTCACAGTCGTGACCACGCAGCCTGCCTGTCTAGGCTCCGAAGGCTGCCACATGGTACTTCGGCCAGTTAGGCACCGCTATAGCCACGATATCTCCTGGCCGCAAGTGCAACCGCTTTAGTAGAGACGTCCCGAAGTTGGCTATGAAGCAATGAGGTACAATGTGATTTAAACTTACAGTTCCTGTACGCAGGGTTCACAGTCGTGACCACGCAGCCTGCCTGTAAGGCTCCGAAGGCTGCCACAGGGTACTCCGGGCAGTTAGGCACCGCTATAGCCACGATATCTCCTGGCCGTAAGTGCAACCGCTTTAGTAGAGACGTCCCGAAGTTGGCTATGAAGCGATGCAGCTGAGAATATGTGTAGGACTTCTTCGTTTCTGCGCTCACCTGAAAAAGAAACGATTCTTAGTAATTTCGATCACCTAACTTGTGTCTTAATGTCTTTTACTTGCAAAATAATAAAGGCACTTGCGCTGTACACCCCATTCTCTCTGGTCAGGCCCTGTAAAAAGTGTGGGTGTCTCAAAAGCCAAAATCTATTTAGTTATATCCAATACCGGTTTTTAATAGAAGCGGCAGCATTCTATTTAATCCGACACCTAACCAATCAAAACTGTCTAACTTAACTAAGCAGTTGTGTCGCTACATTGCCTACATTTAACCAAACAAAAACAAAAGACAATCGTAAAAAAAAACAAAATAATAATACATAAGAGTATACACTTACCAAAGCGACTTGATCCTTGAACTGTGATGCGTGGACCCACATACGATCAAAAAGTCTCATTCGCGGTACAGGTTGAAATGGAAGCGAAGATGCCACCGTGAACTCATCCACTTTCCTCACATTGCTTGACAAATTCCTATGCCATTTCACATAACTAAAATGTCTAAAGAGTCTTGAATTTCTAGACATATTTCCAATCCACATCTTATGGTTCTCGAAAACAGACTAATGCATATAACTGGCCTTAAATACTCAGTAACAAGACTAATTTAAATATGTATTTCGTCCATTTGCGACGACACTGTGATATATCAAAAACAGTGGTTTTCCAGAAAACGACTTTTTAACTTTTGAATGACCATAACTCTTAAAAGAAGGTTAGGATTACCTAATTCGCACCCTTCCTGGAATAAGTACGCAAGTGAAAAATGCCAACTTTTCAGGAGCGTAAAAAAACTGTCCTAAAAATTTATCACCATTATTAAAAATATGTGTTATACATCAAAAGATAGCTTAAAATGTCTGTGAGGGGCCTATGTATTTATATTTAAAATACACTTAATAGGTTTTGAGAAAAACTTAAAAAAGAGCGTTGCGTACTTATTCCGCGAAACATATTTTAACACTTGTTGTTGTAATTATGAATATTGCATTGTTGACATGTAAAGGAATACATGCTATTTGGTATTATTGCAGATAACCACTTATTGGCGTTCAGATTTAGTCGTGCATTCAACGTGTAAGTGTAGTTTACGTAGTTTTTCCTCGAACTATTCGTATTGAAATAAATTCGTAAAAAGGATAACGTACTTTTACCTTGTGAAAAATTACATTACTTATGGTAGTATGTAAAATTATAGCTTTATTCAAAATCAAAAAGTTACAATATTTTTGCATAACTATATTATAATTTTCGGAAATTGCATTTTTAGGGAGAGACGAGCTATCAAAAGGACTAATGCCCATTTTCACCATCAACCCTAATTTGTAAGTGACCTCTATGGTGATACATAACAGGAATTTTGTTTTTATAGGGGTCACTTAAAAATTTGGGATTAATTGTGAAAACGGGCATAAAACTCATTTATTTTTGCAAGTAGGCTTTTATAAAGCACTTTTATAGTTTTACACTCCCCAGTATTAACCCAACCACTGCTTCAGGACATTTATTTTTACGGAAGCGGTAGATAGATATTTTGTAAAGTTACCATTTAAAACAGAAAATCCACAATCACCATTTGCAGTCACCAAGCCGAGGAATGAACTGCCGTTTGCAGTATTTGCGGACCAATACGACCTAAAACCTTTAAGAGCAGACTCTAATACTTTAAAGACAATCAACGCACCTGTAACTCACCGAGGAGCGGGTGTCTATGGGTGGCGGGTAAACACTTACCATCAGGTGATTCGTCTGCTCGTTTGCCTCCTTTCCCTTAAAAAACCCAGAAACATAACCACTCACAGGTCCGTTCAATTAGAAAGGAAGTTACAGAAATCACTAGACCTGAAAAAAGATTAACAAACACACAGATTTTTTTTTATTAAAAAAGATACCTACCTGAAAAAGAAAAAGAAACAAGACTAACAGTATACTTACCTCATCATGCGGTCGTCTGGAATAATACGGAGACAACTCGCGCACGATTATATTTAATGCTTTGTGTTAAGGTTCGATTTACATTTCACTGAATAACGAACTGCTTGTAGGTTCCCAGCTGCAAGAAAACCCGAGAAATATTATAATGAGATGAAACGTGTTTGCTTCATAGATGACATTATGAAGATGATCTTCAGATTTATGTGACAAAAAATGATTCGGATTACCGGAGTACCGATTTCTATAAAATAATAAAACAATATTTTTATATCAACGACCTTTTATCAAGAGTGGACTGGTCAATTGAAGCTATAATGCTATAATTTAATGAGAACTTACAGAGCAGATAATAATACATCTGATGTGACCATCCACCAGGTTACACTTCAGAGAATGTGCGAAGGAATTACACGACCTAATTCCACCAGCCCCCTTCCATCATCAGACGCTGGTTAGCGTATCATTCCTACATTGTCGACATTCCACCAGCTTGCACTAAGCATTTCGATAAACTCTTTTATAATGCGAACAGGTCGCTGCCTGCTGCTGTCTCTCCTGAGCACTATACCGGACCTTATAGGCACTTACAGGTAGATATCTATCATCTTATACTGCATCTCACTTAACATCACATGCAATTGCGGTCAAATACCTTTTGCTACCTAGTTCTGCGTTGAGTTTATGAAGTCAATAGAAGACAACAAAATATCAGCTAGTGCTAAAGTAGTTTTATGAACCTTGATGGAACAGTCCAAGTATTGGGTATTGAATGGAATTTGAGCACAGATTTCAATTCAATGTGAATATACCACAAATTGCAAAACCAACCATGAAACGTAACATTTTATCTGATACATCTGATCAAACTTTTTGATTCCCTTGGCTGGAGCCTGGAGCTTAGCGTTAAGTACAGTCATGGCTAAGATTCTAATGGAAATAGAATAGAAAGTATTTATTTGTTTCAAAACAAAAACATTGGCTGATAAAAAACTAGTAAGGATGGAAAGATAAGTAACTCATTAGAAAAAGATTGGATTAAGATACGGCAGGATTTGATTCACATTGACAAAATACAGATATAGGTTGGTATACTATCTATAGATAGAGAGAAAAAATACATCATCATCATTTCAGTCACAGGACGTCCACTGCTGAACATAGGCCTCCCCCAATGACTTCCACATCGCGCGGTTGGAAGCTCATAGTACGCAGAACTGACGGCCGATGGGGCAGCAAGGTTATGGAGCAGACACCACGTACCGGAAAACGCAGCGTTAGGATATCCATCCACAAGGTGGTCCGACGACCTGATGAAGGTAGCGGGAAGGCGTTGGATGCAGGCCGAGTAAAAATACAATATAATGAATTTAGCGATGCCTCTGTGAGTGCAATAATAAACTGCAGCCGTTCACTATCAACTAGATGAAAGATTTGAAACGAAATTAATTGCTAAAAAACTCTCTAAAATGCTCTCTAAAAACTATTTTTTTTACCACGTCTTGAGCTATGTGGTACTTTGAGTAAACTGGATGAAGCAAATGAGAAGAAGTAATGTGAAGAATACCAACCTCACAGATGTTCGAACACTGTGAACAGGTTTTTCTATTGTGATCGCCTAGCTGTCTGGAGAGACGAATAGGTGGAAATCTATTGTTGCAAACCGCGTCGTGGAGAAAGTCGAAAACATTTATAATAATTAATACTATAATTCATAAGAAAGCTGATAAGGCTCCACATTTTGGATTATCAAGGCGAAACCATTGGCGAGAAAATACGTGCACAGATGTTTCAATTATGCTAAATTGAATGCTACTGCCAAAGTACAAATAATAGTAGATTTACCAGAACAGCAAGTATCTCAATCTAGACAATTCATGAACAAGGGAGACGATTTTGAAGGACCCTTTTAAATTTTGATGTCCAAGGAAACAAAACTATAGAAGCCTATAATATAGTGATATTTATTGTCTGCATGACTACAAAAGCTACCCACATTGAACTCGTTGGTGACATCACTTCCAAATCCTACATATAAGGTTCACACACGATCAGCCGGCGTGCAGCGATAGCGATTGGCGATCGATGCATTTTAAGATTCGGCCAAACCAACGCGATCAACCGGCGTGCAGCGATGGCGAACAATGCATTTAGGTCTGGTCGCCATCGCTGCACGCCAGCTGATCGCGCTGTGATCGCGTTGGTTTGGCCGAACCCTAAGTCTAATCGCCATCACTGCACGCCGGCTGATCGCTTGAGATTGCGTTGGTTTGGCTGAACCTATAAAGAAAGAAAGAACAGTTTTTATTTGGTCCAAAACTTATAGGTGCTTTTATACGCTTTGTTGAAGAGTGGCCGGACCTGTGAAGCAACCAGAATAGGAACTTTGTCTGAGCGAGGAGTTTCATAAGGCCTGGAAATAAATGCAATTTACTGAACAAATAGCGTCAACACTAGGATAGGCACTACATTCCAGTGGCAAGTACAATCTGTGGAGGTCTGCGAAAGGTTGGCGTCCAGTCGATCAAGTACCACCTGAAAAGAATACAGTCAGTATTCGCTCATCGTACATACAAAAAGATGGCAACAGTTTTGTATCAGGTTGTTGCATTTTTAAACGTCTGACCATTACGAGTATGTCCTTTTGATTACAATAATCCTTAAAATACATATAAACTTGTGTCATTTTATAATTGGGGACACACCTATTGTTGCTTACTGCTCCAAAAGACGTATAGATACATACCTTGTCATGCTGGCAATACACGCATAAGCTGATAAATGAACTCATGCGGCTCTGGAAAGATGAAAATGTATCACGATAACTACGATAACGATTCACTGAAGAGAGAGACAGTATTTAAAATGGATCTTGTACTCATAAAGACCGATCATTTTACCACGTGGTAAGTAATCATTGGGACGAATTTGTGTTTGATAAACACACAGTCTTACAGGGGTATTTAGTGCAAAAAGTAGTGGATTGGATACTTAAATGACTGAAGCTAAGTTAATTTGTGCTTTGTTAATGACTAAATTACATCTAAATAAAATATCAATATCGGTATAAAATACTACATCGCCAAAAGTTTCGCAAAATATTAGCAACTAGACTTGCACAAAGATATCTACGTAGAAAATAACGTATCAATTGTTATATATTATAATGTGAATAAAAGCTTCGTGGAAGAATTAGGCATCTAGACTTGCACAAAATTACCAGCACAAAAGTTTCGTGGAAAAACTACGCAACTGAACTTGCACTACGACACCCACCAAATAATATCCTAAAATAAGTATGCAACAATAGATACGCGAAAATGTTTTTTAAAGTCTTCGTGGAAGATGTATGTAAATATTAATATGCTATTATTCATACGGAACTTTATTAAACAATTAAATGCAAATATATTTACTTCGTTATTGTTATGGAAATTTAGATATTTTAATGTTGCAATATTTTACATATTTGTACATAATTTCTTCATTTTTAAGAGAAAAATTATGAAAAAAATTGACAATAATGTATTACCTCCTTCTCGATTTTTTAGTGCAATAAAAAAAATATCGCACAAGTGGACTTGCATACTTCTTCCAGGGGGGGTGCGAATTGTGTATGAAACGTTTAAAGATTAACTATTAATGAATTTAAATATTTATAGTAAGACATAAATTTGCGTCTAAATTGATGAAATTATAGCGATTGAAAAAAAAAGAGACAACTTATCACGTTGTTCTAGTAAAAAAACAATATTTTGAAGATGGTAAGTTCAGTTGTCACGTTGAAGATGATGTAAAAAAATATATGTATATAAGTCATTATTTAGATAAAACGTTGATCTTGAAAAAAAAAATTTTATTTTAATAACATTACAATCAGTAAAAATGAGGTAATTATTGGAACAGGCGAATATTTCGCTTTGCTATGTTAAATTGCACTTATAAAAATATTATCTAACTAGACAGACAGTTGCATACATACTATATTTAAGCTCACATTAAGTTTTCTTATTCTAAAAACTAATGCTTATCAAAATAAACGCAAAACTCTCAAAAGTAGAATCTCGTAAACTACTACAAAAAGAAACACAGTAAGAGAAACTGTACCAAGTAGGTATGTATTACTATGTATGTATGCAGAAGAAAAAATTGTAGGTACCTACTAGGTTAGTAAATAGATATTTTATAACAAACTAGTTATGACAATTTAATCCTAAAATTATCAACGCAAAAATCGCCGTCCCCGGCGAATAAAATGGCAAAAAAGCGAGATTTTGGTACCTTTTAGGGTGTTTTATTTTTTATACTTATTTAAAATTAAATTTATAAAAGAATAAATATATAAATATTATATTTAAATAATGTAGCCATTTTATTGGCGTAGTTTTTCTGAAAAAGTTATATTGCAATATTATTATACAAAACAATGTTGCGCCCGCCAAAGTATATTTGGGCAATAAGCGATAAAATTCAGTCAATTGCTGATGATCTGTAATTATATTAAAACATTAAAATACCTTTTTTGCAGAAAGCAAAACATAGCAAATACAGCTAAGTAACATTGAATAATTACATAATAATAAATAAATAAATAAATATCTGGGGTCATCCAACGCATTGCTATTCTAGCATACTTCTACTAATAGATAATTTTGTTAGCTATCGTCTTAGATTAAGCTAATCTAAGGCTATCGCATGATAATATAAAATATTTTGCTTGTTGTGTCTGTAAAAACAGACAGTCGTATAAGTATGTTTTATTTGCACTGTATTACTAGTATTTGAACTATTCTTCAAAACGAATGTATGGTTTTATCAGTCTACATCTACTCGTATTAGTTCCGACGTTATTCGAGCTCAAAAATAATCTTTCACAGCGCTCGCATAGCGCTGTTAGTCATGTTGTCGGATTAGGTTGTGGAATTCCTTCAGGCAGTGCATTGCCACAAATGTTAACCTTTGCTTTTTTGCATTGCTAGTCCCCATCTGTAATGATATCTGGAGTTTAGTATTACTGTTTAGCGTATACAACGTGACAAGTAGATATACCAATCAATTTCAATAACATGCATTCTGCAATAACAGAACATCAACAAATGACCTACAACATATTATTTCCAATATAGGAAAAATTTTCATCATCTACAACGTTACTAGTTAAGATGTCCCGATGATACTTCGATTTTCTTACAAGAATAACGTGACATATAAATAATTTCTCTTTTGCTTT
This sequence comes from Ostrinia nubilalis, assembly GCF_963855985.1. Classification (NCBI taxonomy): domain Eukaryota; kingdom Metazoa; phylum Arthropoda; class Insecta; order Lepidoptera; family Crambidae; genus Ostrinia; species Ostrinia nubilalis. The sequence goes on from NC_087101.1 coordinate 3,744,821, forward strand.
GCTTTTTGTTTTAGAAGAACATTGTGATAAGTATGACGTGCCACATTGTCGAATAAAATAAAAATATTTTAAAAACTTGCCTTTGTCATCAATACCGCGGTATCCTCGAGATGTCACGTTTTTCTTAAAAACGAAGAGCACCTCACATCTCAAAGCGCAGGTGGCAACTGAACTGTCACAGTGTCGAAGCCAACTAGATCGCCGAACGAGCCAGCGCTATAACGTAATATTTTGTCTTTTTCTCTCATAGTATTGTTGTTTTTGGAGTAACAAATACCCTGTTTTTGGAGATAAAAGAACGCAAGATCGCGGTTCAGAATTTCGGTAAAACAAAAAATCGTATATCTCGAGATGTCACAGTGTCGTCGCAAATGGGCGATTTGGTGAATAACATATTTTTTTACAGTAAGTAATATTTTAAAACACTGACGATATCCGTAGGTACAATCGTAGGTAGTACCTAATTTTCCATTTGAGTCAAAAATAATACAATACTTTGTCTGTCGGTCAATTTGTAGATCTTAGATATACAGCAGTAGAAGTGGTGAGAATGAGAGGTAAAAAAACAGGAGAAAGGTGGAGGGAAAAAATATAAGTATTATAATACTATTATATCTATATCTATCTATATAAATAAAAATGAATTGATGTTCGTTAGTCTGATTAAAACTCGAGAACGGCTGGGCCGATTGAGCTGATTTTGGTTTTAAAATGTTTGTCGTAGTCCAGGGTAGGTCTAAACGGTGAGCAAATACGCGCGCGATATTGTTTTTCTGTGACAGACAAAATTCCACGCGGGCGAATCTGCGGGCGGAAAGCTAGTTGTAAATAAAGTCGTTAATTACTTCTTCACGTCTAAACGGCTGAAACGGTTTTAATAAGGTATGCAGTTAGCTAACACCCTGGATTAACACATAGGCTTTTACCACGGGTAGCACCGCGAGGCATAGCTAGTAATACCATATCCTATATACAACACATACCTATGATAATACACATAACTATGTGAATAAAACTTTATGAATAAAAGATTTGCCATTCTTTAAAAACGTGTTAATTCATAATAATTATTCAAGTGCAACCTTTTGCGGCCGAGTTTAAAGTCTACCTGAAAGTTTTTAGAGAATGTTGTTAACAATGAACAAGGTTTGTATAAAATATACCAATGGAAAATTTTTACTACGTATCATAAATGTAAGACTTCTGGGCAAAATGTTCACGAATACTTAATTAATAATGCATTCATTATAATCAAAACAATAAGATACGTTCAGAGGTGGAATTGTTAAACAAATCGTTTGACAGAATAAATCGTACGTTATGAACTTTCAAATGATAACGATTGCTTTACACAATTCCACCTCTGAGGTGGAATAGTGACTGTCAAATTAATGATAACTGTGTGATGATAACTGTGATAATGATAATGTGTGAACTGTCCACCTCAGAAATTCCACCTCAGAGGTGGAATTGTGTAAAGCAGTGTTTTTCAACCTGGGGGGTCGCCAAGCTTCTGTAGGGGGGTTGCGAAAGGTCGTAAAAACTACCTCAGTAAAAGAATTAGTAAAGTTATAATGATAGATTTATCCGAAATCTAATTATCCAAATGCATAAATGTTGTATGGATTGAAATATTCGGTCCCTACAACATCTTTGTAACAGTATAAAATGCATGAAAAAAAAGAAAGCGGCCCCCCGCGAAATATTTTTTCATACCAGGGGGGTCGCGTCCTGAAAAAGGTTGAAAAACACTGGTGTAAAGCAATCGTTATCATTTTTGACAGTTCATAACGTACGATTATTCTGTCAAACGCTTTGTTTAACTGACTCTATCGTACGTTATGAACTGTAAAATGATTACGATTGCTTTACACAATTCCACCTTTGATCAAGAACTAACCGTTCATAGAGATGCAAAATTTTAATGAGTTTCCTAATTATTTATTTATACTTCAATGCCAAAAATATTAACATTAGGCGAACTTAATGCCATAAGGCACATAATTACGCTCACTAGTTGGCGCCACTGTCTTTGCGACAAGAGTGACAGGACCTTACACCTCAGTGGCGCCTGGAATGCTTTTAAAGGACATTTACGCCCGTATTCACAAACGATACTTGCTTAAGTGAAGCAGCAAATCGAATGCACAGCGTTGAATAGAGCTCTGTGATTGGTTCATGTGTCATCCTGTGCATTCATGCGCACTGTGAGATCTCATAGTAATGTTTGTGAATACGGGCGTTAAAGAACTTCATTTGATTTCGATTGATTGAGGCCCGTTTTTATCATAAATCATATTTTATTCTATCATCAATTTTAAGTGACCCCTATGAAAACAATACTGTTGTGTTACCATAGGGGTCACTTAAAAATTAGGGATTGATGGTGAAAATGGGCATAAGTCCTTCAATGATCCACTGGGCGAACATTTTAGTTATAGGCACTATTCCCACCGCTGCAACTCCTGCGTAGCCAGGATCTACTTGACCGCCAAACATTTTAGATAGTACTAGCTTTTTCCCGCGGCTTCACTAGCGTGAACTTTAGTTTGTCACAGATCGTCATAAGTTATAGCCTATACAGGATGTTTGGTAAATGGGTATATGAGCCGACACTAGCCCATGTTAACATGGGCATATAAATGGTATGGTGAAGTCAGAAATTTGATATCATTTTTTTTTTAATTTTCGTACAAAATAAATTTTATAAATTCCGATTTGTATAAAAATTTAAATAATTAAAATGAAGATATCAATTTTCTGACTTCACCATACCATTTATATGCCCATGTTAACATGGGCTAGTGTCGGCTCATATACCCATTTACCAAACATCCTGTATATGTTATTCTGCGTTATAAATAATGTAGGTAGTTTCATCAAAATCCGTTCAGTGGTTTTTGCGTGAAAGTGTAACAAACATCCGTCCAGACATCGAGACATCTAGACATCCAAACTTTCGCATTTATAATATTAGTAGGATGTCTATATTTAATAGGTAGGTATAATAAATCTACAAAACATTAATTAATCACCTTATATTTATTACATCACACTTAATAACAGGCATCTCAAAATATCCTAAGCGAATGTAAAGTAATAAATAGTTAATTTACAGTTTTCACTAAAAACATTCTGTCCTTTTGCATCTAAGTGAAATCGACGTTTGAAAAAAGGGACAAATAATTTTCTAAAATTGTAGTATAAAACATTTTAAATAACTTTTTTCCTATATTTTACATATTATTTACCTAAGCCGTAAGTCTTATTTTATATTTCTCACACCATTTCTCCATCACTTCATTCCTTATGCTGTTACACAAACTTACACAGCGATATTAAGACGAGAAAAACAATGACTACAAATAAACACTCAATATAAAGAAAATTAAATTAATTATAAATAAAAGAAAAACAAAAAAAAACATATCTTATGTGCATTTTACGCCTTCATATTATTATGTTTCTAGCTAGAGTCATAGATATTAATGTGCATAATAGTATAATTATGTTTATTTCGAAAACTATAATCCGGGCCTTTTCAAGGCGAGAGTGAATAGGCACTTACAGGGCAGATATGTACCATTCTAGACTGCATCCCACTTAACATCAGGTGCGATTGTGGTCAAATACCTGCCTTGTTATGCATAAAAAAATATTTATTTAACTAATATTGCGCTATTTTGTAATGCTATAGTTTAAACAATTATAATAAAAATATAGTAAAATTACATATACATCCTTTTCAGCTCCCTCCTCAATATCTTACCGGCCGCATTCTTTGGTATTTCGTCCACGAACATGACTTCTTTTATCTCCTTATACTCCGATACCTTATCGGCGACGAACGCTTGCAACTCTTGCGCAGTTACTTCGGCCTCATCGTTCAGAATTACGAAGGCTTTGGGCACTTCACCGTGGAACTCGTGAGGTATGCCAATTACGCCCGCGTCTTGGACTGCTGGATGGGAGCGGAGTATACCTTCTAATTCGGCTGGCGCCACTTGCATGCCTTTGACCTGGAAAAGATAAATATTATAGTAGTTGACACTATAATTAATTACAAGACCCAAAAAAAATTTTTTTTTTCAATCAATAGCGGAATAATCTCTGTAAGGCTAGCACGAAAAACTTTCGAGTTCGAATCGTTTGCGTATTCGAATCACCATCAAAAGATTTAGTACGAAAACTACAACAGCGCCCTTGTAAACGTGTCGTAAAGTGAACTTAGTATGAGAAATGGTTGCACGAAACTTATTTTGAGAATCAAAATTGTCACGTTATTGTTTAATTCGTCGTCTAGTTTACAAGGGCGCTGTTGTAGTTTTCGTACTAAATCTTTTGATGGCGATTCGAGTACGCAAACGATTTGAACTCGAAAGTTTTTCGTGCTAGCCGTAATGGTCATAAATACCTACCTATATCCTTGAACGAACTCTTAAAAACAGAAATTTTAGTTTATTTTCTGTATCCTGTTTAATTTATTATGACTCAAAAACATCATTTACAAGAGACTTCAAGCGTAGGTCAAACATACGAAGCCTATAGTAAAATTGTTTAACAGTTCATATACAACGTGTCCCAAAATTCAAGGATAAGCCGGCGCCGCAGGATGGACATAGTCATGACTACTTTAGGAAAAATAAGAAAAAAAATCTATCTCAATTATTTTTTAAGTTACACAATACATTATGAAATTCGTCGAAAATTGACACCCCTTATGATATTTTACATTTCCACGACTACAATTTTTCAAATACTTCTGTTTTTTTGTTTATATTGGCAACTTAAGTAGTGCTGCTGTCCACTCCAATTCTTAAAACCCCCAGAATCCTTGCAGTTTTTACACAAAAGTTAATCAAAATATGATATTTCCTTAAAATTTTAAACGATTTTTACTTTCACTCCACTTTGACTCGTCGTTTTGTAAAAAAATTGTATGAACACTACTGCGGCAAGTTTATTATAAAGTTGACGCAACTATCCAAGATTCCAAAATGGTATAATACTCTAAGAAAACTAGTCGCAAAAAAGATATGCGTACCATTTTTACAAGCACTTCGCTTGTTAGTAGTATGGGATAAATCTTGCAACTAAATTTAAAACCAGTTCTCCTCAACCAATTGAGCTGAAATTTGGTATACTTATGTAAGTACGATGACAATGCAATATTATGGTATCATTGAGCTGGATGGAGTCTGGAGGTGGCCATAGGAACTTCTAAATGAAACGGCGGAATTGCATCTAGTTTAGGTTCGTTAGATTTGTCTTTTCAAGCACTTTGGTGCTAGATGATGTCCAGGATCCTGATGATGAAGTCAAGAGGTGGCCAGGAGCTGGCCATAGGAACTCCTAAACGAAATAGTGGAAGCTTATCGAGTTTGGGTTCGTTGGGTTTGTCTTCTCGGGCACTTGGGCCATGAGATTGAGAAACAACTAAAAAGTTTAAAATAAAGTTATAATCGCGCATGGAATTTATTCCTCTTTTTTTCTGTTTGCGCTACAAACTTTCGAAATTATTTGAACCTTGCATACAATTATTTTTATCGTTAAATTCTTTCGAAAAATTTCGCATTAATGCTTGTTTTTAAAAAAGTTTTTTTTTATTATAACTTTATTTTACACTTTTTAGTTGTTTCTCAATCTCATGGTCCAAGTGCTCGGGAAGTCAAATCCAACGAACCCAAACTCGATAATCTTCCGCCGTTTCGTTTAGAAGTTCCTATGGCTACCTCCAGACTCCATCCAGCTCAATGATACCATAATATTGCATTGTCATCGTACTTACATAAGTATACCAAATTTCAGCTCAATTGGTTGAGGAGAACTGGTTTTAAATTTAATTGCAAGATTTATCCCATACTAACTAACAAGCGAAGTGCTTGTAAAAATGGTACGCATATCTTTATTGCGACTAGTTTTCTTAGAGTATTATACCATTTTGGAATCTTGGATAGTTGCGGCAACTTTATAAATAACTTGCCGCAGTAGTGTTCATACTGTTTTATTACAAAACGACAAGTCAAAGTGGAGTGAAAGTAAAAATCGTTCAAAATTTTAAGGAAATATCATATTTTGATTAACTTTTGTGTAAAAACTGCAAGGATTCTGAGGGTTTTAAGAATTGAAGAGGACAGCAGCACTACTTAAGTTGCCGATACAAACAAAAAAACAGAAGTATTTGAAAAATTGTGGTCGTGGTAATGTAAAATATCATAAGGGGTGTCAATTTTCGACGAATTTCATAATTTATTGTGTAACTTGAAAAATAATTGAGATAGATTTTTTTTCTTATTTTTCCTAAAGTAGTCATGACTATGTCCATCCTGTGGCGTCGGCTTATCCTTGAATTTTGGGACACGTTGTATAAATGGTATGGTGAAGTCAGAAAATTGATATCATCATTTTATTTATTTTAATTTTCATACAAATCTGATTTTATAAATTTTATTTTGTATGAACATTTAAAAAATTTAAATTGAGATATCAAATTTCTGACTTCACCATTCCATTTATATGACCATGTTAACATGGGCTAGTGTCGGCTCATACACCCATTTACCTAACACCCTGTACACCTACCTAGTTCCTTGAACGAACTCTTAAAAACGGAAATTTTAGTTTATTTCCTGTATCCTGTTTAATTTATTATAACTAAAAAATTAAATATCATTTACAAGTGACGTCAAACGTAGTAGTAGGTCAAACATACGAAGACTACAGAAAAAATAATTGAACAGTTCATATTCATAGTTCTCAATGACTGCATGATGACGTCTAATATATGAACACGATAATAGATTAATTACCCATGAGCTTATAGCTGCAATAAAAATAATGTTCCTAATAATAATAAAAAAAATATTACATATGCATGTTAATATTTTTTATGATAGGTACTCGTAAATCATCAAGTAGGTGTCGCCGTGACAAAGATCAAGGTAATGTAATTTTTAATACACAAACCGTGTAGTTACTAGTCGTTAAATCTTTATGATCAGTATTTATTTATTGCTACCAAGATAATTATTTAGCTGTTAAGTAGGTAGGTAGGTAAGAATTAGTAGTAAATTACTCGATAAACATTCAATCGCTATAATCGATGCATTATAATTTTGTTTATACTAAAATTATTTCTCGATATAGTTTTGGCAGATCAAAACTGTCTCAATGTCAGTTTCCTTAATGTGCTTACCAAGTGGCGCCACTGGCGAGTGGTAAGACTTATGCGACAGTGGCGCCAATCAGATAAATAAATATTTATTCACTTAAACAACCCAGTAATTTACAATATAAAGTAATTAGTAAAACTACGTTACTCTAGGGTTAGTTTTATGAATGTAAATGTGAAAAAATACGGGACTATTCCCACAGCTGGATCTCCTGCCCACCACCAATGCAATAGTCCTCCTACGGTCCTACCACCTGTATTAGCCACAAGTAAGTGAGTATCATATTCGCCAGTAGCGCCAACTGGTCAGCGCAATCAAGGAAACCTCATTGATTGGTAGTCGAAGTGTATGAGTCTACACATTTTTGTTGCAATATCGCCCCTATTACAACAATATAAGACCCCACAGAGTTCAACTCTTTCAAATATTAGACGTTTTGAGCCGGACGTTTATCGTGCGTTTGCAGGACCATACAGTAAATTATACAGTATGACAACTGCGTCGGAATAAAATTGAGAATTACCAATAGTTAAGCTTCAACCACACCAACGCGTGCAGATCGCCATCGCCGGCGCAATCGTAGGCCAATGACAGGTCGCGCGGGCTGTCATGGGTCACGTGACCTGTCATGCACGCGTTACTATGGTTGAAGCATTAGTGTGCGGTCTTGCGGTCCTGCTGAAAACGTCTAATTTGAAAGAATCTTTTGGAATGCTGTGCCCGACAGGGGTCCATAATTGTATCCTATAAAACCATACCTACCACCTGTGTAACATCATGGATGCATTAAGGAATGAGGGCTATCGTTTTAGCGCTCACCAGTTAGCGCCACTGTAGAGTAAGGTCCTGTCACTTGCTAGTAGCGAAGACAGTGGCACCAACTGGTGAGCGCGAAAGTGGTAGGAGGACTATCGTATTTGCACTCATCAAGATGGCGGCACTGTATAGTAAGGTCCTGTCAATCGCCAGGGGTGCCAACTGTTAAGTATAAAAACGATAGCCCTCATTGAGTATTGAGTATCCTTAGACCATTAAATCTTACCTTGATAAGTTCCTTTATCCTATCAGTAATGTACAACCCCTTTCCAGGCCTGTAGATCCCCAAGTCTCCAGTCTTGAAGAAACCGTCACTCGTAAAGCTGTTTTCCGTGGCTTCCTTGTTTTTGTAGTAGCCGTTCATGACCAGTGTCGACTTGAAGCAGACTTCGCCTGGCTGAAATAGATATTGATTTTAAATTAATATGATTTGTAAGGCATGAAGTAGCAGGTAAATATAAGAGATAGAGTTAAAATTAAATGCTGGGTCTAAAAACCAGGTTTTCCTGGCCTTATCTGGTTACAAAGATTCAAATTCACGAGGTCACGTAACTAAATAACTAAAAAAATCGCACCTCCGCGAAAATCAAATCAAATCATTTATTTTGCGAAAATGGGTTTACATCAGTAGGTGTTACAATTTTTCAAGTACTAGGTATCTCCATCTTCCACCTTTAGGCATGCAAAATTATTACTGTAATTGTCATTTACATTCATTAACAAAATATAATTCACATTTATAAAAACTAATGTCAGACAACTCAGGGTCAATAATTACATTAATGTCAATTCAAAAATAATAAATTAAAAATACTAAAATTACCTATATAATGTCAACTACATTGTACTTGGTATGTCAAAAGTATTAGATTTGGACTACATACATTACAAACACATGAAACTGTCCAGGAGGAATTCGCTAATCGAATAATACGCCTTATCCACCAACAACTTATGAAGACATTCCCTGAACGAGAATAAGTCCTCCTTATTTCTTATACCCTGTGGCAGTTTATTATAAATACGGGGTGCCATTCCTGAAATATTTTTCGTAAAAAGAGTCGTTTTGTGGATTTGTGCGCATATCCTGTTTTTGTGACGTTTGCTGTTATGAGTAGGAAACATACTTGGGTTTTTACGAACGAATAAACATATTTCCTCTATATATATTGATGGAAGAGTTAACAAATTCAATGATTTAAAATGGGGCTTACAGCTGTCTCTAGGTTTAAGTTGACAAACTGCTCTTACGCATTTCTTTTGTGCTCTGAAAGCGACGTCTCTATCAGTGGAGTTTCCCCAAAATATAATACCATAGCGGATAGTCGATGAGACGTATGCATGGTAGGCGATTAACACTGTGGACTGGCTCACTACTTTAGATAGTTTGTATAGGGCGTAAGAGTACTGGTTTAGTTTTTTACAAATAACATCAATGTGAGTCTTCCAGGTTAAGTTATTGTCTAACCAAATGCCTAAAAATTTTGTGGTGTCAGTTTCATTAATCTTTTTATTGTCAAATAGAATGTCAATGTTAGTTGAATTCGAATGATTTTTAAATGTCATTAAATTTGTCTTATCTAAATTTATATTAATATTATTCAGTGTCAGCCAGTTTACTATGTCTTTTAGAGTTTTTACGATTTCCGATTTAAGCGAGTCTACATCATCATTTTTCATGAATAATATAGTGCTGTCGTCTGCAAACAATGTCATAGGATATGGGGATATTTTTGGTAAGTCGTTCACATATACCAGAAACAGTAGTGGTCCGAGAATACTGCCTTGAGGTACACCATATGCAACATGTCTTCTTTTTGAGAAATAGCGTTTGTCTGTTAATGACTTAGGACAGATTCTACTTATAAACGTTACTTGCTGTCTGTTATTTAGGTAAGATTCCATTAAGTCCAGCACATTACCTCTAATTCCGAAACCCACATGTATCCTCAAACTTTAGGATACATAATATCTATTGGTAGTTATTTTCACGGAGGTTTTTTTTTAATTCCGAGTATACAGGGTGGAAAAGATAAGTTATCTCACTCGATTATTTCTTAACTACACGAGATATCGAATTACTGTTTACTTATCCTGAAAGGAACGTAACCGTACTTATCCTGAAAGGAACGTAAACGTAAACTGTAACTGTTTACTTATCCTGAAAGGAATGTCAACGTAACCTATTTACAGAATAAACTAGATTTATCCGGAAATTCAATGATAGTATTGATATCGTTTGATAGAGTTTAGAAATAGTCGAGTGAGATCACTTATCGTTACCTACCACCCTGTAGATTGTGGTCAATAAGAGAGGGAATGACAACATTCTTCATTTCGCTTACCTCACCAATGACCACATCATCTCCTGTGGCTGGGTCAATGAACTTCATTTCATAATTCACCATGGGGTCCCCGCAAGACCCATAGTTTCTGTTCCAACTCCCTTTATAAGTGGTTGAACCCATAGCCGAAGTCTCCGTTGCGCCGTAACCTTGCACGAATTCTGTGTTAGGCTGAAAAAAGTAATAACTTCATTATCAGTTCCCTTAGTGGCAGGAGCACGATTCTCTATCAGAGGCAAATGGAGGACTTGGCATAAACTTAGGTCAGGCGGGTTGGGAACTTTGGAAACAAGAAATCAAGAAAAACAGAAAGTAAGAACTAGGAAGATTCCTATGTCTCAGGCTATCAACCCTCCACCCCATTCAATTGTCTATAATATAAATAGAAAATAACTTTTAAGCTAAGCTTTAAATAAACAGCTTATGAATTTGAGTTGGAGTTGTGGAGGTAAACTAAAGCCTCGCACACTCACTGCGGGCGCGCGTCGCACAGTCGCGACAGCAATATAATTACGCGCGAGCGATAAGGATGGGTAGCTTGGGGTCATTGGACGGGATTCTACGTGCTCACGGACCAGGCTTTAGTAGATGTAAATGTCGTCTACATTTACACTTTCTGTGAGTTGCCTTAGTTTTGCCTGAGTTAGAGAGTACTTCTTTCGAAATTACTTTTATCGTTCTTAAGAAATTATTTTTGATTTTAAAACCTTAACCTTATAATTGTTGTTATCTCTGATGATGCTCTGATACTCTAAGCTCTGTCAGCATAGTTCAATCTTTAAAATTTTTCGATGAACAAACGTTTCCCACAAGCCAAATTGTTTGTTATCAATCATCTAATAAAGCACAAATTTTACTGCACTTAATTTGGCTCAAGTGGACACTGCTCCTAGGTTGGTGGTTGTCAAAATTAGATATAAATATAGTTATTTTACCTGAGTTTTAGTTAGTAGAGCCTCAATATCCGAGGCAGCAATGGGGGCGGCGCCAGTGAATATGTATCTTAAATGCTGCAGATGTTCTTTTGTCACGAGGGGAATCTTGCTCAGGAAGATTACTGAAATGAAATAATATAGGTACATAGATTAATTTCATATTACTTAATAAACCTTCTCATAAAATGCCATTTAAGCTTTTTGCAACTACACTCAACATCAAATAAACCGCACCTTCTGCGACGCGAACTTTAAAGAAATTTTTTTTGACACAATCATGGTACCCCAACAGAATTGGTGTTATTTGAAAGCCCAATAAATATCCTTAAAGAAAAATACATTTCATTTCTAAATAAATGATTAACATATACCATAAATGTGACTTGAAAATAGACCTCACTTTGGGCTCACCTCTGGGATCTTTTAGACCAATTTTTATGGTTATAAAACCAAATAAAGGTCTCACGTGTCCTCTTTAACAGATGGATAGCGATTAATCCCAACTTAACAGTTTTATAGTCATAAAAATGGCTATAGCGTACCTAACTACCTATTTTTTGAAGAAGTGACTCTGGATCCTTGTAAAGACACATTTTTGGGGTAAAAACCTTTCCTTTAATGAAATGAAGTTTAAAACTAGGCTTTCAAATGGTACCAATGTTGGTGGGAAGTGGGGATGCATACGTTTGATAAGTGCTTGACGCGGGAGGTGCGATTTATTTGATGCCGAGTGTATTTGACAGTTCGCTAGCACTTATTGGCACTCTGAAAATTTGAACTCTCGAGATATTTTCAGATTTTACGTGAATGAAATCGTGGGTGTTTATGAGAAATAGTGCTTCAGAAACGTGGTGACTGATGCTCCGTGGACCACTGGTTGGGAACCCCTGATATAGGGTGAGAAAAATAAGACTGTTGAATCCAACTTGCAATGCCGAGGGTTGGTAGTTCGTTCTCTGTTATATTATAAGCTTAGCTGAAGGGAGTAGCGGGAATATTAGTAATGTGGTTATGAGGAAAAAAAAGTCTTACAACTACCTACAAAATTATGTTATCTTTAAAAGTACTGAAATATGTGATTGATTTGACGAATGACTGATTTGACGAATGACTGATTTGACGAAACTTTACGAATACATAAATTGTGCTCAAGAAACATAATTGAAAAATGAAATATACTGAAATAAACATGTAGGCGTGACGTGTATAAATATTCATAATAGGCATTTAAATACCAGAACAATGTTATTTCTTTGTGTTAATGACGTCTGCTGTTTACGTGACGTTAAGTGATGATTTAAGACAAGGACGGAATAAGGGTCAAGGTATTATTTTTAGGACCATTGGACTTAATATTTGTGTATCTGACAAAAACATAAGTAAATAAGGGAAGTATAATAATAATTGTCATTTTAATTACGTTTAAATAACCGCACTAAGTTACTTTAAGCCCGTTATCACCAAAAAATTTTAAGTGACCCATTTGAAAACAAAATTCCTGTTACACATTGGGGTCACTAAAAATTAGGGATTGATGGTGAAAACGGGCATTAGATCCCTATTCTGCAAGCAGTCCCGTAGGAATATAATCATAAACACAGAGACTTAAATCTTTGTTTTGTCATCTGTCATCCGCTTTGCACTGGAGGGAAGTTGAACCCTAACTTTGAACTCCAATGTTCTTCCGATTAATTTTGTTGCGGGTCCACAATGACAGATAACTTTCTCTGAGCTGAGACAAACTTGACCTTCACTGGTTGGGTGTTTATTGGCGGTCAAGCTGTAGGTCCTGGCTACACAGGAGTTGCAGCGGTGGGAACGAGAGGTGGGAATAGTTCCTTATATAATAAAAAGAACCATTGAAATTTCCTATCTCTATGATGATGACCCAACCTTGAACATACTGAGCCAACAGGAGTGCTATTTTACATTATTATGGCAGTAACACCTGGGTTATGACCTTAATTGTTACAACTTACACATTATAAGAAAAAATAACGATGCATTTACGTCAGGAAAATGTCGCCGTCATCCGTACAACATTACCTATACCAAGTATTGTTGACACTTGCTCAAAATAAAAACATAATATTCACAATATATTCTCAGTATAGTGGCTTAATATTTTCAAAAGATAAGCTTAGCTCTGTTTCGGGAGAATGATGCTATAGGACAATACTCAAAATCGGGACAAATAAAATCAGTCACTATTGTCAGCCCCATTTAATTATGTACTGATATGAGCTCGGCAGTTTTACAGGTCTATTCCACTTTGATTACCTGAATTTGATCACCCAGATGAACAAAGTTGACTCCAGGCGACACTTTGGTGTTCTTTGATCACCTAGGTGATCAAAGTAGACATCTTATGCCTGGAGTTCACTTTGATCACCTGGGTGATCAAATCCAGGTGATTAAAGTGGAAGAGAACGTCTTAAATCCAGACGTCAAGTCTTGTAAGTTTTGAGCTATATTTTAAGGCCGGGTAGCAGAGAAAATGGCGAAAATGAGGTTTTCATTTTTCATTTTTGAGGTACTAAACAGTAAAATTAAAGGCTAAGATTTTTATTGGGCATAGTTGAGGATATTTTCTAGGGCTATTAACGGATGGAAACACGATTTGATGAAGTTGACTCGATAGAATAAATTCCCAAAGTTACCTCTATTCGTTTTCTATTTATGGTTTTATTTTTAAAATAAGCGATTTGAGATTCTAAATCTTATACTAAACTAAAGTTCAGAAATAACTTGAGGGCTTTTAACGGATGAAATTTTTATATTGCGTCTTATTTAGTTACTATGTTAAAAAATGTGGAAAAAATCGTCCATGACGGCTTGGACAATCTCAATCAGTCGCGCGGTGGCGCTTACGGAGGACGGACGCGTGTCAGTTTTTTGGCCGTGACAGTTCGCGATTTGTCAATATTTTTGACAATGATGACTTTGATGAGTCACAGTATAATAATATCAGTGTTACTGGAGAAAGCTTAAATTTTTGATAATTAAAAATTATCAATTTTGTCTACCTATTGAAATTTAAATCGTTCGCATCCTTTTAAACGAAGACTCTACTCATGATACATAGTACATTCCTCAAATATGAGACAAAACCAATGAGTTAAAATTACATTTTAATAGTACCTACATACAATCGTCTTACACTCTTTAGAAGAGCACACTGACACAAATAAATAATAAAAAATACTGTCTAAGGTCTGTAGCTAAAGGTCTAAGCTGTAAGATAGAAGAATCTTCTAGCCAAAAAGATGGCAGATGCAGCAGATGTCAACGGATTTAAAACTGGAGTTCATATGACTCCTTGTAGACTTGAGTCTCTAGAGCGTTCCTTCCTCCACCATGCGTAAGAATTTTCACAAAAATACTGTCTAAGGTCTGTAGCTAAAGGTCTAAGCTGCAAGATAGAAGAATCTTCTAGTCAAAAAGATGGCAGATGCAGCAGATGTCAACGGATTTAAAACTGGAGTTCATGTGACTCCTTGTAGACTTGAGTGTCTAGAGCGTCCCTTCCTCCACCATGCGTAAGAATTTTCACAAAAATACTGTCTAAGGCCTGTAGCTAAAGGTCTAAGCTGCAAGATAGAAGAATCTTCTAGTCAAAAAGATGGCAGATGCAGCAGATGTCAACGGATTTAAAACTGGAGTTCATGTGACTCCTTGTAGACTTGAGTGTCTAGAGCGTCCCTTCCTCCACCATGCGTAAGAATTTTCACAAAAATACTGTCTAAGGTCTGTAGCTAAAGGTCTACGCTGCAAGATGGAAGAATCTTCTAACCAAAAAGATGGCAGATGCAGCAGATGTCAACGGATTTAAAACTGGAGTTGATGTGACTCCTTGTAGACTTGAGTGTCTAGAGCGTCCCTTCCTCCACCATGCGTAAGAATTTTCACAAAAATACTGTCTAAGGCCTGTAGCTAAAGGTCTAAGCCGTAAGATAGAAGAATCTTATAGCCAAAAACATGGCAGATGCAGCAGATGTCAACGGATTTAAAACTTGGAGTTCATGTGACTCCTTCTAGACTTGAGTCTCTACAGCGTCCCTTCCTCCACCATGCGTAAATGTTTTCCAAAAATACTGTCTGAGGTCTGTAATAAAAGTCTAAACTGCAAGATAGAAGAATCTTTTAGCCAAAAATATGGCAGATGCAGCATATATCAACGGATTTAAGACTGGACTGGTAATGCACTCCAGGTAACCGTGTGTGATGCTTATTGCTCATAGTGATTTTCGATACAGAGCCCCGTACATACGTTATACATAAATTATGGAAAGAAAACACCCAGACCAATACAAACAAATATGTATGCAATTTTAGTATGATATTTTTATCTATTAATAAACAAAAAGACTGAACAAAATTGATGCGTGTACTGATTAATGTAATTAACCACATGCAAAGCTTTGTGAATTGCAACAACTATAATTTATTACACAAGTAAACACGATTTTTGAGTCTGAGTTCTGTAGTGCTGATTTTGATTAATTTCGTCTAACTAAACTAGGAAAAAAACCTACACTAAAAAGTAGAAAAATAATTACTAATTTCCTACTTATTTATTAGGACGAATTAATATTTATGTAGGTATGCCATGATTGATACTTCTGGAGTCGGTGCCAAGATTATGAAACATGTAAAGTTTGCCTGCACCGACTCCAAAAGTATCAATCATGGTATACCTACATAAATATTAATTCGTCCTAATAAATAAGTAGGAAATTAGTAATTATTTTTCTACTTTTTAGTGTAGGTTTTTTGGAGTCGGTTTTATTTTTTTTTATAAAATTTTACTTATTTCTTGCTTTTTAGGTAACTAATTATTACCTTGATGTTACCACTGAAGGTAGGCAGTACATTGACACCATATTCTTCATGTCTAGTGTAAATAATATTCCATACAAAATACAGGTTCCCATATAGGAAACCTAAAAGACCTTAAACCGTCAGCCCACCTTAAAAACATGAAAGAATACAACTGTTGGTCTATTTGTACTTATAATATTTAAAGAATTATCCTCCAACTCCTAAGCATTAAGGAGTTGTACCTACCATGACCAATTCATCATGATGAGATGATGAATATCTGATGTGAACACTTGAATAACTTAGAAACTATACTTATCTATAAAATTAAAAGAATTATCCTCCAACTCCTAAGCATAAAGGAGTTTTACCTTCTATCATCAGCTCATCAATATGAGATGATGATTTCCAGGAGCAAATACTTGAATAACTTAAGAAAAAGTTTGAAAAACGATATACGTGCCTATAAAATTTGAGGGTTGCCCTCGATTTCCCTAGGATCCCATCATCAGATCCTGACTTGGTGACAATGGGACCACCTCAGAAGTGTACCCTATCGAACAAAAAAATAATTTTGAAAATCGGTCCACAATTGACGGAGTAATCGGTGAACATACATAGAAAAAAAAATACATACAGTCGAACATATAACCTCCTCCTTTTTGGAAGTCGGTTAAAAAATACTTTTATCTAATAAAGTTTGCTTTTGTAGCAACTAGAACGAAATTTCAAATTTTAAGAAAATCTAATAATTTTAATTCAATCAAATGCGAAAGCAAGAGATAGAACTTTAATTTATGTGTTAATCACTTTTAATTACAAAGAACAATAAAGATAAACGTCAAAATGAAGATTTTTTGTTTTTCTTCTGTGTACGTAGGAACTTTCACGTATTAGACTCCAAAATATGTAGTCACCCATCATGTTTTCATTATAATTATTGTCCTTGATAACGTTGTTCAAAATTCATCACATCTTGATGAGACCGTTCTCCTTGCTCTTCTGAATATGCCCCTAAGTTATCTTTAAACTCTGTGACTGTGAGCATCTAGCATGTTTACTTTAAGGGACATTCTGCAACCCATGAGTTTGAAAATACTTATTAAGCATATTAGAAATTAGATCTTTATACATAGTTTGCAGCTTTTTTATTGCCAAGAAATCCATGGATTACTGCTTTAAAACTGAGCCACGATTGTTTTTCGTGGGCGTTCAGTAACTCTGGGAATTCTTCACTGGCCATTATTTTTTTAATTTCTGGACCGACGAAAATACTAGCTTTAACTTTTTCATTGTAAAATGCACAAAAGCAAACTTTATTTGCTATGCATAGACATAGAGCCTCTAGGTACTTTTAGATGTAGACAATCAGAAAATATCAATTAAATAACAAACTCAGAAAAAAAGTTTTTTTTTGTTAACTTGTGTTATCCAAGCTCTAAATAATCGCTACTACGAGTAACTGATCATAAAATGTTTTTTCTATCGCTCAAGCTCCCGAGGATCTACCGATAGGTCGGGTGACGTAATCTTGAAATTCTTTTAGCCGGCGCGGAACTTCCGGAAGGTCGGGTGACGCCACGCCTCTTTGAACCGTGTTTACTTTGCAGTTATATTCTATATTTATTCGATTCTAAAATATATTCCCAAAAATGTTGAAAGTTGTTTTAATTTGTATCACTTGGATATGATTTGTATTAAAAAGTGCTGTGAGTGTGACGCTTGAACGGAAGGAAGTCAACCTAACCTAACCAACTGCGTATTTCTAAACTGCGTATTTCTATACTGTGTAGCCGCGAGAGCTCTTTGGCGCGCTGTCTTCGGCGAAGTATTGCGCGCGCAGATTTTGACAGCGCGAAATACCTACTTTAGCAGAAATACCAAGCCTTAACGCTCCTTTGTCCCTCAATGGCTTTAATATTATATGTAAATTTTAGTAATTTATCTAAGCAAGGAAACTTACCCAAAGGAGGCACCACATACAGCAAATTCACTCTTTCCTTCTCCAATATATCGAAGTACGTGCCCGGTTGGAAGGAAGACATAGTGATGAGCTTGCAGCCTTTAGCCAGATGCCCGAGGAGTGTGATCACCATACCATAGATGTGGAAGAATGGTAGCACGCAAGGAACCACATCTTGGTGCTCAGCTGTAAGCAAACATCAATAGATTAACGCCCGTATTCACAAACATTACTATGAAGTCTCACAGTGCGCGTGGAAGCACATGACACACACGAACCAATCGCAGAGCTCTATTCAACGCTGTGCATTCGATTTGTTGATTCACTTAAGCAAGCATCGTTTGTGAATACGGGCGTAAGTCTCATACGTGGATCTTTAGCACCGAGGAAAATTTTCGCAAAATGCTATGATCTAAAAGTCATCAATGTAGGTAAGTTATTTTCGGCTTAATAATAGGCTTCAGCGCTTTTACATGTCCTAGTATTATTATAACCCTACAATTGCTTGGCTTTTAAAAAGCGCTTTTACATATTTAAGCCTTAGCCTACTGCTGCTCAGGGATAATAATACCTATTGACCAGTACTGAGAAGAAGCAGTGTAAGAAAAGATACCTAATAAAGGTGTCATTTTAACTTATAAATTTTAATCATTTTCAGCTTTTCAGCTGGCGATCGAGCTCTTTGACGCTTTCGCTTATGGTCGTGGACTGTGTAACAAAAATAAATAATCCCAACTAATATTATAAATGCGAAAGTAACTCTGTCTGTCTGTCTGTCTGTTACGCTTTCCCGCTTAAACCTCGCAACCGATTTTGATGAAATTTGGCATAGAGATAGTTTGAGTCCCGGGAAAGAACATAGGATAGTTTTTATCCCGGTTTTTGAAACAGGGACGCGCGCGATAAAGTTTTTCTGTGACAGACAAAATTCCACGCGAGCGAAGCCGCGGGCGGAAAGCTAGTTTAACAATAAAACTCACCACTAGTCAACTCAGCCAACGTAATCTTGTCATGGCTCATAACGTCCATACTCGACAGCAAATTCTTGTGGCTTATTTCAACTCCTTTAGGCAGTCCAGTGGTGCCACTTGAAAACGGTATCACCGCCACATCATCATGTTTCGCCTCAATTTTATCTAATAAAGAATAATCCGCACCACCTGATTCGGCTAGTTCAGTATATCTGATGACCCCACTGGGGACTGAGTCAGCTGGGTTGTCAATAAGGACGATTTTCGCGTCCAATTGGGATAGCTGTAGCGCTTTTACAGCTGTGTCGTAACTTTGTGGGATGGTGATGATGACTTTCGGTCTGGTCACGGCGAGCTGGTGACCGAGTTCATCTAAAATTAAAATCAAATATAGGTATTAGCTCTTTTTTTCTTTCCTTAGGACTTCGTCTTATTGTTGCAACTATAATTTTAACCTTATTAACTTATTGTAAGGTCGAAAAGTAACATAATTGTGCACTATAAAAGGTAAACTCCTTAGATGTACAATTTAATGGTGTGCAATATGGGCGTGTCTAGTTTAACAGCGACGTCAACAGTTTCGTATACTCACTTAGGCTGGGTTGAACCACCTAACTTTAACGGTAACTATAACGATAACCGGTGCTTTTTGTATGGCATTTGACAGATTTTTGACGTTTGTCAAAATTAAAGTAAGATGGTGCAACTCAGACTTAGTTTACAGTTGTCCATTTTTATGGCAACGTCATGATGTACTATTAACTTAATAGGATTGGGAACACCAAGGAAGGACCCTTATACAATTTGATCATCACAGCGCAAATGGTTCAAACTACAAATTGGACTTTAATACAAGGCAGTAAGTTACAAAATGACGACCCGAACGCCACCAAAGGGAATTCGGTACAGTTGGGCCTTGGGCACTACAATCGCCGGCATATTATGTCCTGGCTTTAATCTACCTACGGGACCTAAGTAGACCATAATCTTAAACAAGGTAAGAATATTAAAGTAATACTTACGCTCCTTATAAATAGGGTTGACAGTTGTCACGACACACCCAGCTTGGATCGACCCAAACGCCACCACGGGGAATTCGGGACTGTTTGGCATCGCAATGGCCACCATATCACCTGGCTTCAGCCCTAGCTTCTTGAGCAGGGATGTCGCAAAATTGCCAATATAATTCTGCAGCTGAAGGTAGGTGTAGCTTTTGTTCGTTTCTGCGCTGACCTAAAAATAATTAAAATTTCATGATAATTGCTCAACGTTCATAATTGATTATTACGCTTGATCTTTCGACACCTTGACTTCAGAATATTTGTTGAAGGAAATGGATTTTGTACACTAGTGAAAAAAAAGCGATAGTAAAAGTCTTTGTCTGAATGTTATGTCAAATCAAAATGTTTATAAATAATTAATAGCAATTATTTACTTAATTTTTTTACTGTTAGTGGCTGAATTGTTTCCACCATGTATTGAACTTTATTGCAATGAAATAAAGTTCAAAACCAATGAAAAACATATTTTTCCAGAACAGTCAAATTCACTTTTATCACATTCAAAGGGTATGCAATTAAAACATATGATTTTACTTACCAATGCAACATGATTTTTAAAATGTGCAGAGTCCGCCCACAGTTTATCCAACAATCTAATGTTAGGCACAGGGACATCTGGGTACACAGACCTCAGAATATATTCATTCTTCTTCACACTGGCACTAGAATAACACTTCCTTGACCATTTCACATTTTTAATCTGTCCTGAAAAAAGTTTACGAGCAACACTTGTCATTTTTCCCGCGCGAATTTACCAACAGCCAGCAACAGACTAATCGAAATTAAAAAAAACATGGTATTTACAACAGCATTGGCCTTGTACCCTTTGCGTCATAAAAAACAATGTTAAACTATGAAAAATAATTGTTCGGGGTTGAGAGTATCCACAGCATAACATAGATTTTTTTGACACTGTAAAAACAAGACAATTTAGCATTGTCGTATCGGTATAGGTAAGTAGGTACGCTCGAACATTATTTAAAAAATAATGAGGATAAAATTATTGACTGTTGAGATTTAATTAATTACCTGGGCCTCTTTGACGATCTCCGAGTAGTTACGTCAGTCTTGTCAGTGTCATGGTTTCGTTGACATTTTACTCAGAGATGGTGACCAAGGCCCTAAGGGCCAAGGTTCATACGGTCAATTAGAATGTATGTGGATGTTTTTAAATTTTTCTATGCTGGTTTCATGCAAAAAGTCGTCGCATTAGAACAACATAATCCACCCTTTTTACAAGCTTTATATTGACTTCACTTGTTAGTATGTGTGGGACAAATCTTGCAACTGAATTTAAAAACAGTTCTTCTCAACCGATTGAGCTGAAATTTGGTATACTTATGTAAGTACGATGACAATGCAATATTATGGTACCATTGAGCTGGTCTGATGATGGAGTCGGGAGGTGGCCATAGAAACTCCTAAACAAAACGGCGGAAACTCATCGAGTTTGGGTTCGTTGGATTTGTCTTTTCGAGAACTTTAGTGTTAGATAATGTCCAGGGTCCTGAGATTAAGATATAGCTAAAAAGTGTAAAATAAAATTATAATAAAAATAAACTTTTTTAAAAACAAGCTTTTATTCTGAATTTCGAAAGCTTGTAGCGCAAACAGAGAAAAAGAGGAATAAATTCCATGCGCGATACAAGCTTTCGAAATTCAGAATAAAAGCTTGTTTTTAAAAAAGTTTATTTTTATTATAATTTTATTATATGCTGAAAAAGACCTCGCATGAAAAGATCCACATTAAATAAAGGCTTAGCTTAGGTGCAGACCACCGAATTTTTCTCGGCTGATAGTTGGGCCCAATTCTTGTATTGGTGAGTCCACACTGGGCGAATGTACTCGCGGGGCAGCTGATCATCCTGCTCACTCTGCTCTTGAGTGAGCAGGATGTTGAGTTTGCCGCGCGAGCCCATTCGCCCAGTCTGGACGCACCATATTATGAGGAATCGGCCAAGTCGGTGTAATGGTGCGCACTCTCATACATCTCCATTCTGATTAACAGCCCGACCCAACTCTCGGCCAACTAAAAGTCAGTGGTCTGCGTTTAGGTTTATGTCTAAGTAAAAAAACATGATAACTTAAAATTCATGTTATACGTCAATGTAAGATGTAAAGTACCGACAAACGTTCAGTTTCAGTTCAGGAAATCCAAGTTGAAAAACAATTCAAAGAATTTAAATGAATTTTAGTGGCATGGTAGTGATCTTTGACGTCCATGTTTGTGATTTCTGCAATGAAGAATGTTCACTAATTTTGTTTTTTAGCTTTCTGTATTCTCTGTTAAAAATAAAAAATACATGTGAAAGAATTATTTCGATACGTCAATTAGTTTCCAAAATATTTAATTTTAAAAGTGCGGGCGGCGGCCGGCCCGCCATTTTATGCGCGTGACGTCATAGTACAGTGACTGGCTCATATTTGTATGGGTGGAATCTTGCAAGCTGAATTAAGACCCACATCCGGACAACCGATTAAGCTGAAATTTCGTATACACATGTGATTTGGATGACCATGCAATATTATGATGACATGGAGCTGATCTGATGATGGAGCTGGAAGGTGGCCATAGGAACTCTATAATAAAATGACTTAAATCCATCGAGTTTGGGCTCGTTCGTTTTGTATTGATGATTACTTCAATTCTATATAGTAATCAGGGTCTGATGATGGAGATGGAAGGTAATTCGCAATAAAACGACATAATCGCATCAAGTTTGGGTTTGGTTCAATTTTAATTTCTGTGATGGGTCTGGGTGTTAATAATAATATGTATAATAAGTATGTATTTACAAAAAAAAATGTATTTAAATATGTTTATATCCGTTGTCTAGTGAGCGGACACTGTGAATGTACGTCACGCGGGGTCACGTGACCGTCGGCGGGACTCGATTTTTAAGCGAACTTTGAATGCCTATAAAATCATAACTACTTGGTATTTTTGAATGAAATAAAAACAAATGTATTTGTATATGTAAAAGCTTAACTGTAACAAAGGTTTCAAGTGATTTTGCATACCTAGTAACATTGTCAATTTCGAATGTATAGATAAAGCAATAAGGTTAAAAATGTGGTGGCAACTATACACTTCTATAAAAGGAAAGGAAAGATGCACTATTTCGTGTAGAAGATTCATGATTTTTCAAATTAATAAACACAAAAAGTGCCTTAGTTTTCTATTCCACTTACATTTTATTTTTTCAAATCTAATATACCTACTCTTGGGGTCTTGGATTTTGTATTCTTAATTTTATTACTAGTATAACGTGTAAGTTATTAAAATTAAACAAATACATATTGAAAATTCTAAATACATTTATTATCAAAGAAATAACAATAGGCGCGAAAACGGATATTAATCAGTTTCTGGAGTGGTATAAGTATATTCAAATGTTAACATAGCATTTTCAGTTACCATATTCTTTATTTTTAGCGTTAGAAATATTTCTTCAGTTGAGATTATTGTTTTGTCCTTGAAAGCATGGATATACACTTTTAAAGTCGAATTTGAACTTAAAGACATTAGGATAAGATTCAAGGTTTTAACAGGGATATTTTACACTGCTACTTGGCGATACAGTCTGTATTTTTAATAATCTGACACACATGTCTTTTAAAGGAACTTAATCTCCCCAAATAGAGAAGAGGGTAACTGTAAGTTTATTATATTACTAAAATACTCAGAGGATACATTCGGTATAATTACTAATAAATGCTATGTAAAAGAAGAGTACATTATATTGATTACACACGCGTATATTGTTCAAAATGGCTACAGATGTTTGTACCGATGTACAGCCGGCAGCATATCAAGCTTTACAATTTTGTTGCAAAATAGCCCATAATACAATGGCATAAGAAGCCACAGTGTTAGCTTGATGTACTGTCGTCTGTATGATGGAGGCTGACTAGGCAATTGATAATATTTGGTATACAATTACAAAACTTAACCAAAGCTAATATTAAATTCTTATGAATACAATTAACATTTCCAAATAGCTTAGGCCCGGTTCCACCAAGGTGGAGCGAAAATTTTTTTGAATTAATCAATCACATTTCATATTGTCAGTTTCATTCAAAGTGAATGAAATGTGATTGGTCATTCAAAATATTTCTTTCCGCTCCGCTTTAGTGGAAACCGCGCCTTTGTCGTTAGTACAGTCCACCTCAAAAATATCTAAAGCCCGGTCTGTGAGCACGTAGAATTTTGACCAATGACCCCAAGCTACCCATCCTTATCGCTCGCGCTTAATTATATTGCTGTCGCGACTGTGCGACGGGCGCCCGCAGTGAGTGTGCGAACGTGACAGTAACATAATTACGCGCAAGCGATAAGGATGGGTAGCTTGGGGTCATTGGACAAAATTCTACGTGCTCACAGACCAGACTATACAGTCGAGCGAGTCCAATGCTTTATACTGCAGCTCGTATGAAATGAACTGTACAAACAAGAAAATCTAATAATATGAGGATTATTTTTGCAGAGAACTAATTTATAAATGTAATTTGAAAATACACATTATAAATTGTTACATAAAAATTCTAGTACGAGAAATGGTCGGAGTTTCTTCTTTATTTTTTAACCAAAACTGTAACATGTGATGTTGAACATTTTAACAGTAATAAAAGTATTGCGACAATTTTGGTAAAAAAATAAAATCATAAAACTGAAATGTATCGTAACGTGTACCTACTTAAAGTACTATGAGTTAAGTAAAGCATAAGTTCTAAACAAAATACCAGTAGACTACAGATCTTACAGTAAGAATATAATATATCTCGTATTCTGAAACATTTCACTCAAAATTGAATTCAATCTCGATTGGTTTAAGTTTACATTCCCACTTGAGTGACGTTTCATGATACAAGTCTAAAAAACTTACCTTATTCATGTTATAATTATCTGGCAACACAACCTATTTTTTTCGAACTTGGAATTAACTATTTGCCTCAAATACAACATGATCACCAACCAAAAAGTATTGCATGTAATTTTGATGTTATTTTATTTCGTAATATTTTAATCAATATTGACGTTTATCAAAGAAAACTGGCTATAATTTTTCTCTTTGTGAATAAAATGTCTGGATAATGTTGCTATTTCTTTGGCCACTGTTTTATGTAAAGGTTCAGTTTTAAAAAAAAATCTTGCATTTTAATTTTCTTCACACGGTAGGAGAGAAATAAGATAAAAAAAACTCAATACAAGTCTTGCCACATAAAAAGGAACAAAGTTTCGAGTGTCTTTCTTTCTCATTCTAACATCCGCTTTCCTACATCGTTCGAGCCCGTTCTCACCAACAATCTCAAAACTTGAACATTCCCTAAAATTCAGTATAATGTTTTACATAAAAACTTTTAATATGAAAGCAGGCTAAGGCCTTCGATTGCCATAAGCACTATCGCACTTAAATGAAATACGGTAATTTCCCTTCGCATTAATTGCAACAACACACTGTCCCAATTAATTTTCATTATTTTTGGATAACTGGCAACTTTCTCAACTATGTGATATTATACAAATTATAAGAAATATTTATATAAATACCAGGTTTGTAACGACACAGTACGCGTTTTCCTCGAAAAGGTTTCGGTTTGGTTCTTCATAAATCTTCGAGCTGAGACCTTCTGTAAAATAAAGAAAAAGAAGTATGAAGCATTATTTCTAAGTAAAAAAGTATTTTAAGACAAAATGACGTAAATCAAGCAATTAAAATACTACAATACCAGCTGAAGTTGTGGGTTCAAATTCCACTGGGGCCAAATATCATTTTAAGAAGAGTGTCACATACAGTTAATAATACGTTTAAATATTTTTATTAGTTATCTAAAGGTCTATTAGAACGGTTACCAACTATTTTTGGTTCTACCCCCGAACTGGAAAAAAGTGTATTTTAATATGTAATGTAACTTAGTTTTTATTTTATTCCAAAACAAGAGTGTTTAGATAAGTAACAAAATACCTAGATATAGAAGAGCCTCACTTCCTGGCACAGGTATATTTTTACCTAAAAGGAAGTTTGGTCAATATTTTAATTATTGTAAACCGTTTTATATTATGGAATAAACTATTTATTATTATTATGTTTGTACGCTTTGGAGCTCACGGGTCAAAAGTGGCCCGGTCCTTTATAAGGCTTGCGTGGGGATACAGATCCAACACGTAGAGGCCGTTTTAAGCGCAAAATAATCGACAAAAGTGAAAGTGGTGCACATGCTGGATCTAGTCTCTGACTATATCATGGGATGTAGCCAGAGACCATCCCCAGCCTGTGCACAGGAGCTATTGCAGTTATTGGAGAATGGACTAGGGTTATGAATGAAGGATGGATGGACTGGTTACTGGGCTTATTATTATCTCTTTATTCATTTTCCTTCTTATTTTAAATATTTTTTTTACAATGTAAATTATAAAAAAAAACTAAAAATACATTATTATTATTATTAGCTTAACTCAGTCAATGCTTGAGGTATGGGAGAGGCACGGGAGGGGACATTGACATATTACAACGTGACAGAACATATAATTTCGGTTTCATACTTAGAAACTGTCGGGATTTCAGAAAGGCATCTAGCAAAATTGCTCTTTTCAACTCACTGGTTCGGTCGGGATTAGAGTATGGTAGTGTCCTTTGGACTCCTTTTTATGAAATACATAAACGCAGAGTTGAATCAATACAAAAGAGATTTCTTTGGCATTTGTCATATCAACATAAATTAGCTAAACAGCTCCCTAGCTACAATACACGCCTAAATTATTTTAAACTGAATAGCTTGGAAGACCGCAGGAAAATATTGGATAGTCTATTCCTATATAAAATAATAAATGGTTACATAGATTGTCCTGATCTTGTTAAACAGATTAAATTCAATGTTCCCTTCAAACTAGTTCGGTTGTCCAGGTATCTGCCGTTTAAAGCAAATGGTTTTAGGACAAATCTGGGTCATTTCTCCTCTATTAACAGGATTCAGTCACAATTTAGCAACCTGTCACGTTCATCCGGGGCCAGCGTTGATATGTCATCTTCGCTACGTAAATTCAAAAAACAAATTTCTGAATTGTATACTCCGACGGTTTGTTAATAATTTATTGTTTTGCATTCTGTCACTTTGGCAACGTTATTGTTATCCAACATTCGGTGCAGGTCGTGGCAACCTTTAATTAAGGCAACACCTTAGCTTAATTTATTTATAAGGAAACTGTGAATGTATGGTGTATGTTTTGTTGGTTGTCCTTAAATAAATAAATAAATAAAACAACATGAAGTATATCTGAAGTCTCGCTGACATTTGACGTTACAAAAACACCCTCCCGTGCCACTTCCACACCCTCAGGCACTGATCTGGACAAAGGGCTCCCCC
The DNA here is from genome assembly GCF_963855985.1 of Ostrinia nubilalis. NCBI lineage: Eukaryota > Metazoa > Arthropoda > Insecta > Lepidoptera > Crambidae > Ostrinia > Ostrinia nubilalis. Next base: position 3,772,270 of record NC_087101.1, read on the forward strand.
AAGGATTTCCACAAAGACCGGTTCTGCGCTGCTCGCATCCAGGCACCTCCCGCGACCTTCACCAGATCGTCGGTCCACCTAGTGGGAGGCCTGCCCACGCTACGTCTTCCGGCTCGTGGTCGCCACTCAAGAACTTTCCTGCCCCAGCGGCCATCAGCTCTACGAGCTATGTGCCCCGCCCACTGCCACTCGATTTTAGCGATTCTGCGGGCTATGTCAGTCACTTTGGTTCTCCTACGGATCTCCTCATTTTTGATTCGATCATGCAGTATACAAGTTGTTAAGTCTTAGTTAGGTTAGGTTAATGAGGGCTATCGTTTTTATACTCAACAGTTGGCACCCCTGGCGATTGACAGGACCTTACTCTACAGTGGCGCCATCTTGATGAGTGCAAATGCGATAGTCCTCCTACCACTTTCGCGCTCACCAGTTGGCGCCACTGTCTTCGCTACTAGCAAGTGACAGGACCTTACTCTACAGTGGCGCCAACTGGTGAGCGCTGAAACGATAGCCCTCATTGATTGAGAGGGATTTAAAAAATCTTACCCTAATTTATTGGAGATTCCCGATATCTTCCTCGAACAGCCGCTTCCCTCCCTTCAGAATCTTCTCCGAGTCTTTCCCGTGCGTTTTCATGAATTCCTCCAGCCTTATCAACCATTGCGCCCAATGCTCCCTCAATTTGTCAGTCGATAGATGATACACGTCAGCTTTAGACCCGTCTGTGTACGCGATAACGAGTAAAGCATCGCGCACGTTTAAGTGTTTGTAGTTTAGATCGTTGCAGACCGCGCCGAAGTACGCGGCTAGTTGCACAGGGTTGTCGTATGTTAAAGATATCGATTTGCGTGGCTTGTCGGATTTCTTCCATTCGATTAGTGTGGGTTTGTCTCTGAAAAGAAAAAGATTAATATTATACACTAAAGGAAAGTTCTCGAGTGGCGACCACGGGCTGGAAGACGTAGCGTGGGCAGGCCTTTTACTAGGTGGACCGACAATCTGGTAAAGGTCACGGGAAGAGCCTGGATGCGGGCAGCGCAGGACCGTTCATTATGGAAAACCTTGGGGGAGGCGTTTGTCCAGCAGTGGACGTCATTTGGCTGAAACGACTAAAGCATTCATCATTATCTTCATTACAGCCACAGGATGCACTGCGGAACGTAGGCCTTTCCCAATGATTAAATCATTCAATTACGTTCGTTCGTTTCAGCCGAATGACGTCCACTGCTGGACAAAGGCTTCCCCCAAGGATTTCCACAAAGACCGGTCCTGCGCCGCCCGCATCCAGGCACCTCTCGCGTCAATTACGTACTTCCAAGGTATTTAATTTAACATAGAAGCTCTGGCTTCGATTCAATGTTGTGATAATATTATTTTGATAAGAGGCGCCTCGCCTTGAAATCGCCAGGCAAACTAGTATGAAAAGACAATAGAATTTTAACGATTACAAACAGATTTACACCTCTGCAATTTCACTCCTACTATGTCATTGCCCTAGTATCGGCCTAAAGACATTTTTACCTACTTCATGTAAATACACCTACTCGATACCAGTTTGATAAACCTGATTATACTTATCATTTTGCTACTCGTGGCTGAACAAATCAGTAGGCTATCACCCGTAGTCACAAACATTACTATGAGTTCTCACAGTGCGCGTGGACGCATAGGGTCTCAAAAACCTATTCACAGACAATACTTGAGTGGCGGAGTGACACACACAAACCAATCACAGAACTCTATTCAACGCTGTGCGTTCGACTTCGCATAGCGTTGCTGCTTCATTTAAGCAAGCACCGTTTGTGAGAGGGTGTATGAGTTTTAAGAAAGTCAAGAACCTTGATAAACAACCGATAAGAGGTCAACTTATCAAGGAATGCAGAACAATACATTATCCCAATCTCGAACTTGACTTTTGCGACCCTTATCAGTAAGTATTTCACCAAATACGATAACAATTGCGTCACAAGAAAGCGTTAATTGTATTTTGTCACAGAATGTTTGTTTTCGTGAACTTGATAAAATTCTGGACATTTGCCAATAAAAAGCATTATCATGTTTAACAATGTTTCAAGAGCAAATAATAGTTTTTCAGAGCAATTAGAGTTATCTTTAGAGATGTGAGTAAAAAATACGTAGCTTCAGTTGATTGAAATTATTGACATGCTTAGGCGCATACTACCGATTTTTTTAGGCAGATAGTTTAGTATAGGCGTGTATGGAAGTGCGCACATTACACCGATTTGATATCGGCTGATTCTTCATACAAATTAAAATCGGGCCCAACTATCGGCCAACTAAAAGTTGATGGTCTGCGCCTAGGCTAATTATGTTCTACAGATTTTTCTTTATGAGAATTTAGCTACTTTGCCAACAAAAAGATATCTACTATCATAATAACATTCCTTCTGGCGCAGTCGGGTAAAAACTCAGGTTATGAAGGTAAATCATAACACATCGAAATTTACAACAGATCGTTATAGAGCTCGTATTCAGATTCACAGGAATAATCAATATCTACTTGCTACAATGTCCAAAGATCAGAATGGAGATTGGACTTTGTTACATTTCAGATACGGATCAAAACAATCAATACAATTTGTTACTTTGAAGCAGATTAGAGAAATCTCCAAAATCTACTATCCAAAGAAAACTCACTGATATGATATTATCAATCAGATTTTTGTCTCATATTATGCAATGTGGGTGTAGCATAAAATACGCAGATAACACTTTTTACATTATAATCAACATATTAAAATTCCAAAGATTATACTCAAGTACTTGTCAATTTGGCTCCATAATACCTACTTTCTTTATGCTTAACACCCGTATTCACAATCGATACTTGCACAAGTGAAGTAGAAAATCGAACGTACAGCGTTGAATAGAGCTCCCTGATTGGTTCGTGTGTGACTCTGTGCGTTCACGCGCACTGTGAGACCTCATAGAAATGTTTGTGAATACGGGCGTAAGAAAATTATTGTCAACAAGAGCAATGCCCTTTCAAGGTCAAAGTTGTTTTCGCAGCGTAACATCGCAAATAAATTACAATCGACGTTAACACAAACTAGCTACAACTACCACAGAATAAGTAAATAGGATTGACGACAAACATTATGACATCTTATAATCTTATGTAATAGAAGAAATATTGCCGTAATTCTGATATGCTGTATTTACTGCACTAGCAACACTAGTGTAATAGGCTCAATGAATCAACAAGAAGCAAAACAATCTGACGCCCATATTCACAAACGAACCTTGCTAAGTAAAGCAGCAAATCGAACGCTCAGCGTTGAATAGCTATAGCTCTGTGATCTGTTCGTTTCTCACCCTATGCGTCCAAGCGCACAGTGAGACCTCATAGTAATGTTTGTAAATATGGGCGTGAGTGATTTTCCTTACTATTCTGGACCATCACTATCAGTTAAATTTTTTTTTAGAAACAGTATGTGACCCCGCTCACTAGGCAGCCTGGCTGTGGCAGCCAATCCTGTATAGTGTATATGAACACTCTTGGCTGCCTAGTACGCAGGCTCCCATACACCGTCATTTATGTTCAAGCCCGACGGATTAGCAAGCTAAAGTGGCAATGGGCAGGGCACATAGTACGCAGAACTGACGGCCGATGGGGCAAGGTTTGGAGTGGCGGCCGCGTACCGGAAAATGCAGCGTGGGACATCCACCCACAAGGTGAACTGGTAACATCATAAAGGTAGCAGGACGGCGCTGGACGCAGGCCGCTACCAACCGGGCAACATGGAAAGCATTGGGGGAGGCATAGGCCTCTGTTCTATGTTCAGCAGTGAAAGTCCTATGGCTGAGATGATGATGATGATGTTCAACTGGCTGCGGTAGTAAGGCTGCCTAGTGCGCGGGATTGTAAAAAGTTGACAAAATAATGCCTTTTCAAAATTGTTACTTACTCATAATCAGCGATTGCATCAAATATTCCTCGATACTTCAAAACAGGATGCACAACATTGGACTCAATTGCTTTGGGCGATGATATACTTTTGAGGACATCGCTGACTGACACCCAGACGCCTTCAACGTCCTTCTCAATACGAAGCTGTGTTTGAGGCTGCGTGAAGTAGTTCTTGAGTGTAGTGTGGAATTTGGTACCAACTGCCATTTGAGCTGGAATGAAATGTTTAAGTTATTGAAAAAGAATCAAATTAGAATAAGACCAATATTTTATTGATTGCAATCAATTAATTAGCCACCAAAAATATTAATTTTAAATAACTTTGTAGCACAGGAATTGTCATAAATATTACCAGTCTTACTAGATTATATTAATTAAATTCAGAATAAGGTTAATCCTAAATATTTTTAATAATTTAAATAAGAAAATTTTACATTATTTTTCTGCTTCCTATTCCAAAGTTAACGCATCTAAAAACAAGTAATGGTTTTTCATTTTATTGTTATAGACTCATCATTGTTTAAAGAATAACAATGAAGGAATAACAAATCACATGTAAATGTCATGTACAAGAAATTTTGGAGGTCATCGGTGAGACAGCCACAACAACTGCACCAAGCTAGTTTACCCTTGAGAATTCTAGTTTTCAAGTGACTGTACACTCACCGATCACTTTTCATACATCAATACCAGATACTATTATTACTACAATAAAATAGCAATTAGTTAGATTAAAATAAAATAAATTATGTTCTCAAGTCCAATGATACAATGTACTCATACATGTGTCACTGTTTATCAAAATGCCACAAAATTGACTGTTATTTTAGAATAGGTACAATTAAGTTAGAAAAATATGAATTAATTCAAATTCGATAATTTTATTGCATGTCACTAGATGTTATAATGTTAATTAAGTCATTAGAAGGATGTACACATGTATTTGGGTAAAGTATTGACTTTACCTAAAATACTGACTATTAAGGCATAAGAACTTTCATTTCTATTGTTAGGTAGTTTAGTAATTCAAGCTCAAAATATTTGAGCAATCAAAATTGTACACCTATATCAAGTGCTAATAAATTCTAATACACGAATAGCTGCTTCGTACCAGCCTTAATTGTTTGCAATTGTTGTTTATGCAGTGTCACTGATTAAATTATCTACCATTCTTCAAGGTTGCCTACCATTTTTGATTTAAATTGCCATGGCGGTGTTGTTTTCAGGGATTAAAAATGTTACAGGTGCAGAAATGTACACATTAATGAAGAATTAAATACAACAGTTGAAAAATAAATATTAAAGAAACAAACATACCCTGGTAGAATTTATTGAATTCTTCTTCTCCCATTTCAGCGATCCTCTCTTGTTTCCATTTCTCCAAAGCAGTCCGTGAGTCTTCAGTCATAGTTTTGTTCAGGATCAAGGTAACAGAAGGATACTGCTCAGCAAAATCATTCTTATGCTGCTTAATTTGCAGTATTCTGTCTTCACTCGCATACCCAGGCTGTGCAGGTGAGCTCCTCGCTGCATTCACTGGCACTACAGTCTTTAACCCTCTCACTGTTGTGTTGTTCAACAAAACACCAACAAAGTTCACTAAATTCTTCGTATTCTGCCACATCGTGGTTATTTTCTCAGGGTACACACTAAACTTAGAGTAGCTTGCTACCACATCCCGCTCACTTTCTAACTTGAGCGTATTTTCGTTTGTGGCTGTCGCGCCGTTGTTTTGATGTGATCTATTTTTAGCTGAAAACAGATAAAATTATACGAGTGTACCTATAGCGTACGGCGCCAACAGCGTAATGTCATATGATTTGAATTGGCAAAGACGCACAAGGGAAAGTAAAGGCACTCTGTGCCGCTACAACATTGAAACGAGACGGGGAATCGCAGCCAACTATTTCCTCGTGCAGATAAGCCTGATTACCTTATTATAGAAAGTAATTCAATCACAAGGCTAGCGAAACCATACAACACCTACCCGCTTCTCGCGTACGCTGCTTCTTCTGCTTACTATTCTCCAACAGAGGCCCGAATAAATCCTTGTTCTCTCTATTGTATAGTTTAATTCTCTCCGCTGGCTTCAAGAGAGAACTGGGTTTAACCACTTTTGTTCGGATAAATTCCTTAGATTTCCTTTCGAAAGAAATTCGACGACCGATGGTGCAAATCGGTCGTAACATAACGACCGCAGATTTTTTCTTGGAACGATCTACAGAATAGTCTTCGAAGAAAACCTGATTTACTATCTCGAATGCAAAATTCTAATGATTTTTCTAAAATGAACAAGAATTCGCAGAATTTGACCAAATATTTGCTAAATTTTGATTTTTGACAGATGGACAGAATGAATGAATCATGAATGATAAACGACATTGACGTAAGCTGTTGATTGGGCAAGAATATAAAATGAATAAGGAGGGATAAGATATAGCAAGCGTTGATTGGTCAAAAATCTTATCACCTCATTGCTATTGGTTTATTCTATTGAAAGATAATGTTTCATTCTGTCATATTTCTGTACTGTTTTACCGACCTAACAACGCCATCTCTTATCATTTTCCAAAGACTTCTATTGCTTGTGCTTGCTTTCACAGTAGTTTACAGAATAGTAAAGATAGATGGCGCAACGAAGCGTGCTTTACTCGGCAAAAACGATAGATGGCACTACTAGTAATTCATCAACCTACGTCCTACAAAAACTGAGTTTACATATTGCAATAATCTAGCACCTAAATGAGAGTAACCGTGAAGTGAATCATGGTTACCAAATAAATAAAAAATACAAGTAGGATTTTTGTTTTTCAGATCATGAAAAACAAAAATCTACTAGAATGAAAGTGTTGACATTAAACTGAAAAAGTTCAAAGTCACTGCTGCATTCATCTAATAAAAAAGAACGCTAAGAACTTTAGTGGAAGTGCTTCCTCCGATAAGGTGGCAAAAAGAATTAGTCTTAGAATGGGACTATTCATTCGCCGGACCGCGAGAGCAGAATTTTAATTAAAAACCTCGGTTATAGCCGCGGTGATTCATTTTGCACTTTTTAGGGTTCCGCGGTAGTTTTTTAAAGCGGTGTTTGTGAGTCTTTGGTCTGTTCCTAACTCGGTTTGGTAAAAATTTAACTTAAATTAAAATTTAATTAATAGACTTCTTCCCTGGCTTTTTACTTAGTGGACTGGAACTAATAAACTTTCACCTAGTAGGTACTTAATTTAGTTAACTTCTCTTACAATCTTTGAGATTGAGACTCAACTTCGAAGTTGAAGAGGAAAAATGCTCACATCTTTACGTAGGTCTACGTAAGTAGGTACGTAAAGAAGAAAAATCCTGACATCTTTACGTAGGTCTAAGTACGTAAAGAGGAAAAATGCTCACATCTTTTTCCTCTTCAACTTCGAAGTTGAGTCGCTGAACAAATACCTACATACCTAGTTCCCTACAAACATTATCAAATCAACATCATCGAACCAACCATTATTATCAAAACTAATCAAAACACGGAACTCGTTCTGAGTAAATCCATTAGCGCTTTGCCAGTTTCCAAACGTGAAAAATCTCATTTAAGCCAGCAATTTGCTTGGAAAAATAGTCTCCTCACCTGAGCTTTTAATACCGCGTAAGATACCGCCAACGTTTTAATTTAAGAAAGTATTAATCATCAAAGGCATTTGGAGTCGATTAATTAAGTATACCAACCTAATTACCTACTGCTGAAAATGGCTACAAGTTATAAGGATACCGATAGTAAAATTGTAGCTAACTATAGATACTAGCCTTATACTAATTTTATTAATGATGATCTAGCTAGAATTTACTGCCAATATGGGATTTATATAATTCCACATACTCTCGTAAGTATTTTTATGCTGATCCGAAATGCATTCAATCTTGTGATGAGTTCAAATCTCATATCAACCTTCAATGTAAAGTAGGTACCTACATTATTATCATTCATAAATTGTTACAAAATAACCCTTATTACAATACTATGCCAATGGTTTATTTTGAGACGTTTTATATTTATACATATAATAACAAATATTAAAAGCATTTATTTCTTTTTTTCACAATCCTATGTTACCTGCACCGAACTCACCCCTATGCATGACCCCAAAAGTTGACTGGCGGAGAATGCTTTTAGCGTTAAGTCCGCCTTTGTACATTATTTTTGCAATAAAGTATTTAAATAAAATACAAATAAATAAGCTCACCTAAGTAGATAAGATGTGTCATTGTTAATTTCGATGTGCCATCTTCTACTTAGCCCAAATTTTTCTATTCTAGCAAATAACTATAAATCAGTTCTGTTAGCGACGTCAAGAATAGTCAAGATTAATGTTGGCAGCATCATGTCAAATAGTGCAAATTAGCTAATTAATCTGTTTCCTAATTAAGAAAATGAACATGAAATTTTCGCCAAAAAGGCAATACCGTAGCGAAAACCATCAGGCTCTCTCGCTTACTCACTCGGTAGGCCTCTTTCTTGCATTGTCTGATCTCTCACTTCCACAAAATAGCACCTGAATGTCTCCAACTTCCTCATTGGCCCTAGAGCAATTCCAAGTATACCATCAATAAAAGCCTAATTAGAGTCATCAAACCTCTCAGTCATTCAATTAGAGCCATTAGAACTTCATAACTATGAGTTGTTTTCTATGTGTAAGCTGAGGACACGTGTCTCCAGCTGACACATCTGTATCTTCGTAAATATTTATGCTACGATAATGTATTATACCTCAAAAATTACAGTCGAATCCAAATAGTAGGCTTTCCACTTTTCAAGACTTTAGCTCAAATACTGTTAAAACCACGATCAAAAAACTATGTGCGAGCTGGAGTACCGTGTCTCCAGCTTACACATCTGTATCTTCGTAAATATTTAAGCTACATCAATGTTTTATATCTCATAAATTAAAGTCGAATAAAAAAACCCGACTTCAATTCTTTCAAAGCTTTATTTCGAACCGTTTTCGAACTACGAACCGATACGTATGTGTAAGCTGGTGACACGTAACACACGGTGGATTATTAAAACCGTATAAGTTAGAGTTGCGTTTTAAAGATCAAATAATTCGTTATAATTAAAGTACACACGAGACATAATTTCAAATCTCTAGGCCTCTTAGTTTCAGAATTAAAAGCCAAAAACTATTTTCCCGCCAAATAATTCAAATAATATGGGTCGACTGCGACGTTGCCGTTCCGTGCGTCCACTAGAGCAGTCGAATTTGAACCTAAAAACTAGTACTGTTTGAATCATTTTTATTTGTAGTTTAAATCATTTAATTTCGATTATAAGAATTTTAGACTAGGAGCCGGCTGATTTCTGTATTGAGTACTTAATAACCTATATTTTATTAATAAGAAAAAGCTAGGTAAAACAAAATTATATTTTAATATACAAGTATAATAACGAACTTGTTTCCAAAGACTCAAATATTTGTGGCGTTTCTAAACGCAACCACTTTAATTTTTATTTAAATACCGTGAAGTCCCACGATTCTGCCACGTCAAGTGGCAAAAATGGGCAACAACTATACAGGGTGGAAACGTTAAGAAAGTGATCTCACTCGATTATTTCTTAACTATACAAGATATTAAAAAACTGGTTACTGATTCTGAAAGTGCTTAATGAGCTCTTTCAAACGGTACCAATAATAAGTTACAGAATAAACTGGATCTATCTGAAAATTCAATGTTTCTAGCTTCCATACTAAATGTATGCCAGACACACAATATTAGAAGTGTAATTTTTTTAATTTAATAATAAATACTTAAAATAAACTCGTAAATTGTATTCTTATTTTAAATAAAAACATTGGTTTTAGGCTTTACTTGCTATAATATTGTCAAGAGATGAGTGTCATGACTGTGGTAGTACTAAATGTATGGAAGAAGGAATCATTGAATTTTTGGTTAGATCCAGTTTATTCTGTAACCTATTATTGATACCATTGGATAGAGCTTGTGAAGCACTTTTAGAATCAGTAATCAGTTTTACGATATCATATGTAGTTTTTAAAATAATGTGACTTTACCAAATGTATGGAAGCTGGAAACATTGAAGTTTCGGATAGATCCAGTTTATTCTGTAACCTATTATTAATACCGTTTGATAGAGCTCATGAAGCACTTTCAGGATCAATAACTAGTTTATTGATATCTTGTATAGTTTAGAAATAATCGAGTGAGATCACTTATCGTTTCCACCCTGTATTTTGCTCTATGGTTACAAACAGATTTTGCATGACATTGACAGATATGTCAAAATCCACCAATCACGCAGCATTTGGACCTCGCGTCTACGTATTGCCATCTGGCGGATTTTCCAATCGCGAAAGCCCTCATTGAATTCTTCTTCTTTTGTTGAAAAAAAAAAAATTAACAACATTAACATCACAAATCACAATCACTAAATAAGACATCACAAAATAGACGAAACACAGCATTTGCACAGAATTGGCCGTAAGGATCTATATCCATAGCCGTAAAACTTGTATTAAAAAAAAAGATGACAGTTGACTGCAATATTGAGAAACAGTCAGTGTTGCCAGAAGGTTACTTTTGTAACCTTTTAGCTGATTTTTGAACTGCTTTGGTTTACTTTTAGGTTACACTAATGAAAAGGTTACTTTTAGGTGATTTAATTAGTAAAATATGATTTATCTGTGGTAATTAAATAGATTAATTAGATTTACGAATCTCTGATGGATGAGTGATACCCGACCCGAGGTTTCCGCCAACTGGGACCGCAATCAACTAGGACCGCGGTCCCAATCGCCAGATCAGTAAAAATTAAATACTTTTCTGGGACCATTCATAAAGGACAATGACCAAAAATGTATGGAGTGTGGTCCAAATGTCAACCACCACCTATGTAGTAAAATAGTCTACTAAATACTGATTCATTATAACCAAACCGCAATCAAAAATATGCTGTCAGTAAAAAGTTATGACTGAATGAAAAGTCATGTTTTTACCTTTTCATCTGAAAATTAATGTTCTTGATATCATTCTATCCATCGCACATTTCGGATTAATCTATGCATATTATGTCATGTCGCTTAGTGTGCCGTGTTAGATTCTCGCTAAAAGAAAAAGAAAACTCAGAAGAAAGACAACAATATTGGAATTATGGTCGGGTGGTCGCTGCTCCGCCCCTATTGGTTGTAGGGTGATGTTATATAACCTAAAACCATCCTTGATAAATGGGCTATCCATAACAAAAAGATATTTCAAATCGGACCAGTAGTTCCTGAGATTAGCGCGTAAACTACTACAATTTTTCATACAGTCATAACTTTTTACTGACAGTTTATTTATTTTTCGTCCCATACTGAAAGTTAATCTCTATTTAATGGACCATAAGCCAATATAGGTCTCATTAGTGGTGGACATTTGGACCACTTTTGGTCATTGTCCTTTTAGTACGATACCGATTTTGGCTTGAATAATATATTTTTTTAAGTTATCTATGAGTGAACCTAGTCGCTGGAAGAAAAATATTTAATTTTTATCGATCCAGCGACTGGGACCACTGTCCCAGTTAATTGCGGTCCCAGTAGCCGGAATCTACGGCCCGATCGCGAACGTCTTCGCTTTCGCTTCGCGAAGCCCACACTCGGCCTCGTCGGCACGCGCACCGACGATCGCCAAACGGCTAGAGTACCTTCTGTACTCGCCACTCTGCCCGGTGAAGCTGGAAAAGCTCCTCCAGCTACCAGCGCGCGTCCCTTCAAAAAAAAAAAAAGCCGGAAACTCCCCGACCCGACCGTGGATCACCAGTATTCTACTACACAGTAAAGTATAGGATAAGGTGGGGCACAATGTTACACGGGGTACAATGTTACAATGCATATTTCTCCGTCCCTTTCTATTAGTTGTATGATGTTGGTATACACGTTTGTCAAGCTCATAAGAGAGCTCATCATACAACTAATAGAAAGGGACGGAGAAATATGCATTGTAACATTGTACCCCGTGTAACATTGTGCCCCACCTTACCCTACCTAGGTTATTAAAAGTTGATCGATCTGTGATAAATATTTACCTGATTAATTAGTTTTATGAAGTAGGAATTTTATTTCATTAGTGATACCCGACAAGAACGTAGATCATCGGATTTCTAGTAAAGTGTATCTACCTTAATTATTAAAAATGTTAATTGATCTGTGATAATAATCAAGCTGAATAAAAACGTTTTTGATTGTTATTTTAGTATTTCATTCTAGCTATTATATTTCCAAGAATAACCTGGTTTTGCCATGTCTGAATACAGTTTTTTTTTCGGTTTCGGTAAAACCGGTTTTGTGACCCCCTAAATCCCACCCTTACGTTCATATAAAAAGAATGTGCGTAATCTATACGTACATAAGGCACCTAAAATAATAGAGAGGAAAGAATTGATTGTATTAATGATAGAGAGGAAAAAATTGATTGAAGTACTGTCAAGCCGAAGCCCAGAGGTAGAGTATCACTAGGGCTATACGAATACTCGATTTTTTCAAGTTATTTATAATTTTCAGATGATAATATGATAATGATGAAAATCTTTATCATATTTCAAAAACTGGGATAAAATCTATCCTACGTCCTTTCCCGGGACTCAACCATCTCTATGCCAAATTTCATCAAAATCGGTTCAGTGGTTTAGGCGTGAAAGCAAGACAAAGTTACTTTCACATTTATAATATTAGTATAGATGCAATGTTTTTGCCTCGATTAAATAAAACATTGTGATCAAAATAAAAACTTATTATCAAAATATTTTATAGGTTATTAGGTACTCAATACAGAAGTCAGCCGGCTCCTAGTCTAAAATTCTTATAATCGAAATTAAATGATTTAAACTACAAATAAAAATGATTCAAACAGTACTAGTTTTTAGGTTCAAATTCGACTGCTCTAGTGGACGCACGGAACGGCAACGTCGCAGTCGACCCATATTATTTGAATTATTTGGCGGGAAAATAGTTTTTGGCTTTTAATTCTGAAACTAAGAGGCCTAGAGATTTGAAATTATGTCTCGTGTGTACTTTAATTATAACGAATTATTTGATCTTTAAAACGCAACTCTAACTTATACGGTTTTAATAATCCACCGTGTGTTACGTGTCACCAGCTTACACATACGTATCGGTTCGTAGTTCGAAAACGGTTCGAAATAAAGCTTTGAAAGAATTGAAGTCGGGTTTTTTTATTCGACTTTAATTTATGAGATATAAAACATTGATGTAGCTTAAATATTTACGAAGATACAGATGTGTAAGCTGGAGACACGGTACTCCAGCTCGCACATAGTTTTTTGATCGTGGTTTTAACAGTATTTGAGCTAAAGTCTTGAAAAGTGGAAAGCCTACTATTTGGATTCGACTGTAATTTTTGAGGTATAATACATTATCGTAGCATAAATATTTACGAAGATACAGATGTGTCAGCTGGAGACACGTGTCCTCAGCTTACACATAGAAAACAACTCATAGTTATGAAGTTCTAATGGCTCTAATTGAATGACTGAGAGGTTTAATGACTCTAATTAGGCTTTTATTGATGGTATACTTGGAATTGCTCTAGGGCCAATGAGGAAGTTGGAGACATTCAGGTCAAAATAGCTTCTCTTTCTTTCACACTTTTCTGGAAAATCTGGAATGTTCAGGAAAAAATAGAGAAGAAACGAGACGGAAATATCGGACCTCTCGCTTCGAACATTCTAGAGCGTGAGATAGCAATATGTTTTGTCCTTGTCTTGCACGGATGGTCCGTTGCGCGAGGCAATACCGTAAAGAGAGCCGTTTTAGGTTTTTTGTCAATAACTTCGCCAATTTTGGGAATTTTAAGATGAAACTTTTTGTACAATGTAGATAATTTAATTACGCATCTGTAGAAAATAAGAAACCATTGTAAAACTACCTGCCAGTTGGAGAAAATTAGCAAAATCTGTGGATTTCCCGAAGACAGGGATAGCAATAGCATGTGAAAGCGGGACGGAGATAGCCGCTCCCCATAAATACGGAATGGACCGCTCCAACGTCCACACACCCTATCCGTCCCCCGGACACGGCCTGAGCCGAGGTCCGAGCCTACCGTGGCGCCCTCAGGCCGCGTCCGTAGTCCCCTCGATCGGGCCCACTAGAGTGAGCCCGCCGTAGGCTGGACTTTGGTCCAACACCGCGGTGGGCAACCCTCTAGTTGGGTTCGCCACTGATCGGGCGCCTTATGCGCTCGATACGGCCCGATCGCGAACGTCGGTCTGCGACCGACGCGGACGAGCCTGGGCTTCGCTTCGCGAAGCCCACACTCGGCCTCGTCGGCACGCGCACCGACGATCGCCAAACGGCTAGAGTACCTTCTGTACTCGCCACTCTGCCCGTTGAAGCTGGAAAAGCTACTCAAGCTACCAGCGCGCGTCCCTTCAAAAAAAAAAAAAAAAAAAAAAAAAAAAAAAAAAAAAAACCAACGTCCACGCTTGGAAATTTTTCCCCCAAGGAATTTCATATTGACCGGTCCTGCGCTGTCTGTATCTGGATTCTGGATGCAATGGTGCTTCCTCCAACCTTCACCAGATCGTCGGTTCTCCTACTACACTGGTCCCGAAGCAGTGGTAGGGTTAATACTGGGACGTGTAAAAGTGCTTTTCAAAGCCTATTTGCAAAAATAAATGAGTTTTATGAGTTTTTACGACTTTCGGTCCTGATCACCGATCGATAACTTTTGATCTACAATTAATTTCTAAACAATACTGCACTAAAATGGTGCTGACATTATCATGAATTGTGCATCGATCTACTTAGTTGACCCAATAACTACGAGTAAATATCACTTCCTGATTTTGATTGCGCTAATTATCATAATGGAGCCTGCTATGTCTTAGGTGGTGAATAATAGGTAGCAAGAAGAACTTGCACTACTGAGCCCAATTTCTAGAATTGACCAATACTGGTTAGGTTTTTATTGGCGGTCAAGTTGCAGATCCTGCCTATACAGGGTGTTAGGTAAATGGGTATATGAGCCGACACTAGCCCATGTTAACATGGGCATATAAATGGTATGGTGAAGTCAGAAAATTAATATCTTCATTTTAATTATTTTAATTTTCATACAAATCGGATTTTATAAAAAATATTTTGTATGAAAATTTAAAAAAATAAAGTGATGATATCAAATTTCTGACTTCACCATACCATTTATATGCCCATGTTAACATGGGCTAGTGTCGGCTCATATACCCATTTACCTAACACCCTGTATATGAGTTGCAGAGGTGGGAACGAAAACGAGGTGGGAATAGTCTTATTGCAAAATTATTTGTGTCTAAATGAACTTCAAAGAAAGAACTCACTCGTATTTTGATCTCCATTGCGAGGTTTATACTGATGTAGAGTAATCTCGGTGGATTGAAGAGCATTACAGTTCGTGCCAAAAGAATGGCTTCATTGAAGAACCTATTATAAATGATGTGTAGCGGAATAAATACAGGGGTTCGAAAAAACACAATACCCATTAATTTGCCCTGATAAGATGCTTAAACATTATAATGACATCAATGATTGATGTCCGATTAGACGTGGAATTAGCAGTCTGTATGTTTCTATTAACTATTTTTTCTTGCAAGTATGTTATAAAACGTCATACGAAACAACATGTAATTGTGCATTAGTTAAGTAGGTATACACTTTCGATGTTTTCGCTATCAGCTTAACTAAGGTCCCTTCTAGACTATCTGAGTCAGCACTCTTGCATCGTGTAGGTGTAAAATTTTATTTCCGCTCCTCGAGCGTTAAGCATGAGTGAGGAGTGCTCTCACGTATCAGGACCGAACATAAACTATTAAAACTGAACGTGAAATTTTGAATGCATATAATGCAAGCAGCGTTGACTTAAAATAAATTATCACGAACTTAACCATTACTGAAGCTGTGAACTAAGTGAATAAAATAACCGTTTGAAATAAAAAACAACTTCATCAAGCACTTTTTGCACTGTGACTTTTAAAGGCTTTTAGTGAGCAAAAACATCAAAGAACATAGAAGTTTGATTAAAATTGCATTATTACCCTTTGTTCTATGCACAATAGACACTTTCCAAGATGCCTTGAAGTGCCACCGAAAACCACTAGCTTACGATATCGATACCACAAAATTTCTAGATAGCTATATTGATGAATTAGACTTTCTACCAATCAATTGTTTAAGTATAGCTCCAAGCAACTATAGAAATGTTTTTCCTGCTTTTTATCTCTTATGATTCCAGGTAAAATTAAGTAGCGCATGTTCGTGGTTTATCTTTTAACACTGCAGAAGAGAAATTGATTGTTAGCATCTATCGAACTCTTTCTTTTTGATTAATAATTCTTTGCGGGTCCAATGACAGAAGAAATTTTGTAAAGCCAGGACCAAAAGACTTCACTGAATGGGAATAAATACTATTGTCCATTTATATATCCAACTCAGTTGTTGATTAAATCTAGAGTTTCATCGATAAGTCACTAATGAACTGCATCACTATTGGGGGTTACTTTACAAATTAAAAAATAAAATAGCCACGACCGGTGAGGCGGGACTCAGCAGTAGTTTAGACTTTGTAATTAGTTAATTAAAACTTGACGGTTATTCCTGTTCTTTTTGGAATGAAATACCTATCGCTTATAATATGATAAACTTTATTATTGTTAGGTTCCAATTTGAAATTGAAGACAAATAATTAATCATTAGGTATAGTATCAAGGTTTTTACAAAATGTACTGTTTGCAATTTGCAATCAAAATCAAAGCCAAATAATCTCTATCTAATGTACTTACTGATTTGTGGCTTATATCGCTATGTAGTGCAATCGCAATTCATCAACAGTACCTAATTCAAAACCGGAATCTGCTGTACAGTCAGCTTCATAATTAAGTAACTAACCCATTACACGTTATCTTATTAGCTTCAGCTAGTATGTATGTACTTAATCTGTGGTTTCAGCTAAATTTTACCTCAGGGTAAAGAAGGCACTTTGTAACGTCATAAATAAAGCCTGTACTGTCAGGTGTATTAGATGTCAGCTTACCTACTTTCAATGAAGGTTTCCTATTAATGTGTCTTTTTATTAATGTTTATGCGGAGGACTGTACAAGCCATCACATTGGTTTGATTTCAGCAAACATAGCATTTGCATACGGCATGCTAATTTCTAATGCGATTATCGTGCAGTGCAGAATCAGCGATTGTGTTAGAACTTGGGATTTATTAACATTTCAATGGGTCTAATTCTAAATTCTACCAGATTTTCCTGAAATTGATTCAGCTGTGACCGGCTCTCTTTGGATTTTCCAATCGATAATAGTTACTTACATCTGAAATTTTGAATATTACTCTGAAGTCTCCTTATCTACCAGGTTTTAAATTACTCATACTTCAAATAATATGGAGAATTAAAATCATAATTGAAATTTGAAATTCAGGCAAATAAAAGGGGCAAACACCTAGGCACAATCACATTAGCTTCTGTTTTAATAATAGTAAAGAAGAAGAAGGTTAATAACATGAAACCAAACTAAGCAAAGTCTAGTACCAATCCTGCCCAAAACTCTGTAACAATATTTGCAGCTAGGTATGTGCATTTGTCGTGAAGTTATGAGCGGCTCACTCTACAGTGTCACAATAGACATAATCAAGCAGAAGGTGTGTAGTTTTATTTCTGTCGAGTCTTTTTATTGTTACTTAATCGAATCATTGCAGAAATTGAATCACCCAAAAGATGTCCACTGCTGGACAAAGGCCTCTCCTATTAACGATTTCCACAACGTGTTTTCCTGCGCTTCCCGCATTCACGCGCCAACTTCATCAAATCCTAGGTCCACCAAATGCGAGGCCTACCATAATCATCTTCCAGTCTGTGGTCGCCAGTTGAGAACTTTTCTGCCTCAATAACCATTAGTAAAGTAAAGAAATCTTAGTGATTTTGGAACATAAATCAAAAGCAAAAAGTCGAATTAGCGCAGTAACAATTTACACTATTCACTAACTCTGGTCGGTATCTGTAGTGGTTTACCTATAATTTGAAACTTGGAACTCGTTGCTTCTTAGTTACTTACTAAATCTGTTTCGAATTGACAGTAAAAAGAAAAGTATTCTTTCTTCTTCTTCGTTTCGTGTCGACAACAAACTTACACAGTGTCAGCCCAAAACTCCGCCACAAGAGTGGCGTTGTCAGCAGCTTTCATTAAATCCTCCTGCGTACAGTTGCTCGGGCACTCAGGGCACGATATTATGTGCTTCATCGACTGGGGAACAAAACCGCACCTGCACTCCATGTTTGAGCCATCCAAGAATCCCCACCTGATCTGATTGTCCTTACTACGGCCAACCTGCGTCCTAAGTGTATTTAAAGACTTCTTTTATAAGCCTACTGTAAACACCTCTGCTGTGACAATGTGGTAGAACGGTGACTGGCTCATAACTTAGGGCGCAGGTGCCCCTGCGGCTTCACGTAAGGAAACTGCATTCTGCATTCAGATGCTTATTTATGCTGCTGGAAAATCGTCAAATGTAGCAAATTTTACAAAGGGTTTTATTTTTTCAGCACTAGTAAAGGTACTAGGTAAGGTAACAAGGAATTATTCTGGTAGGTATTCTTACAATTATTTTAAATGAAAATAAATGTATTCAAATGCAATTTTCTCCACCATGTCGAGTGTTTGAAAACCTTAATAATTGTTCTCCACGCGCAAAGGGTTTTAAAACTACAAAAATCCATCTACAATTCGTCCAAGCTTTAACATTAACAAACGTCAAAAGTCTGGCAAACTCCATACATAAAACACCGGTTATTGTTTTAATTACGGTTAAAGTAAGGTGGTGCAACTCGGCCTTAGTGTTTAAGTACATTGTTAATTTCACAGTATTCATTTCATAATTACCTAGGTATGCTATCTATCTTGACTAATGCGACCGATTTAGAAAGCTATTTAGGTAACTATGCTTCAAACAATAATGGGATACTTAACCTACTTCAGTTCTATTCGGGCGAATTCGCAATGTTTTCGAGTCAATGAAAAACAACGGCATGGAAATGTAGGTATAGCTGCAGATATTGGATTTCTACAAATAGCAGAAAGTTTCGTACCTATCTATAGTATGAATTCCAGAGAAAGTTATTAGTTAGATAATAATTATGTACTGTACGTACACGTACAATTTCTTCTACATACATACTACAGCACTATAGTGGAGGAGGCTCATAGTCCATCAGTAGACTGCAAAGGGCTGTTGATGATGATGACTGGTTCAAAATACAGTGTAAATAAACTCTTTATAGCGTTAATCGATTTAACGACAAAGTCCTTAGAATGTCGAAATTTCTAGACTTTGTTGGTTTACCTTGTTTTCTATTCGCTTTATAATGTCTCTTAGTCCCTTGAGTGTCGTTATAATATAGTTACACTGTAAAAAAAACGGAAATTTTTCTTTTAAAAGTATTGTTTCCATACATCCATTGTTAATTCAGAGTTAGGCTGCTAAAACAATTTATGTTAATCAACTCTATCCATCTCTTGTACCCATGTTAATTATTCCTGATGTAGAGAAAGAGACAGATAAAAGTTTTTCGTTTTTCCTTAATGACGATGACAAGTCACGAACGCGTAGGGCTACTTACGCGTTCTCATTCTCTAATTAATTGATATTGACAGTAGTGGAGCAACAGTGATATAAATCAATGCAGTCGTAAACAATGTTTGAGTACCTACTGCCGGCACGTAAACAGGCTGAAAGTTGTGTTTTAGGCACGGATCATACAGACAGCAACCGATGATAGCTATGTTGTTAGACACATATTTTATAGGCATTTACAATGACTATGTCAAGTATACGGTGTACTACAGTGTTATAATTGATGTGCCTATGTTCAGGTGGACGTCCTGGCGTGGAAGTGGCTGAAATGATGATGGTGAGAAGTACGCGAAAGCTCTATGTAGATCTACTGGTAGGTATTTCCTCAAAACCGTCATCTATTTAGATTGTTATCACACACGCAGTACCTTTGTGATTTTAAAAAGAAAACTAAGGACTCAAAAAATTGCAAAGTGGATTCTACTCGTACAAAGAAAGACAAAAATACCTTTGCTTTATTAAAATTTCTACGCTACCACGCCGATTTTCTTTCCTTTTATACCATAAAAACCTGCACATACACTGTGCAGGTTTCCAAAAACCTTCCTCTTGATTTTGACCAAAAATAAAGCAAAAATATGTTCAGCTAGAGGTTGAATGGCGCTGTGTTTGTTTCTGTGCATTTGCATTCTGCCGACTTTTTCTGACTGCCAAAAACTGAATGCATAATTCAGAATGCACAGTGCACACTGACCTACATGCATGCTTCGTTACTTCGGTAAACCGACCCTTTCGTTCCGTATCTTTAGTTTTAGGGTACCGCAAACGTACAACAGATGAAACTATTGAGGAAATGGCCCGTAATGTTATAAAAGGCTTAAGTATGAATAATATTCGAAGTATTTACAGAATATTCAAATTACTAACTCTGACTGACCCAAATTTTCTAGTTACTAGATACAAAAATTATCCAATTGCACGCCATAGAATTTAATTTTTTACTTTTTAAAAGATTACTACAGTAAGGTGACGTCACTCGTATTTTAAGAGCACTGTACTACAGCGTTGCGTCAGTGTGTGCAATTTGTGAGAAAAATTTGAACTGAACTGAAAGGGCCCAAAAGTAGGTAGAGCCTAATGTAACTGGTGTGTTTGACTTAAACAAATGGTCCGGCCGTATTTGACGAATAGTTTAGTTAAATTGTACGTAGATTTGTTTTAGATTAAAATGCTTTGCAATTTGCGAGCATATTGAACGAAAAGTTATGCGCGAATGTGGTAAAGCTTTTACCTAAATGCTAGCGAATTTGAACCAGTGATTTTAATTTCGGGACTTTACGCTTGCAACTAGGGCAAAACATACAAATTCTCAATTTTTAATGAGTTTTAGAACGGAACCTATAGTTTGATAACATTTCGTTCGTTTTGTAGCAACAGCAACATGTTACGCGATGCTGAATAAATAACGGGGAATTTTAGAGTTGATGCATTCTATATTAGGACTGGAAAAAGTCACGAAAGGGTTAGGTTACGGGCATGTCAAGCTAGCCACTGGTGTATCTAATCTAGTGGTAATAGGTGCGATGTTGTATTATAATGTGAAGTTTGAGTTTGAGTATTGTCCACTTAACCATTGGACTTGGTTCACGTGATGTTCAAACACATTTACATTATTCATCAAAGATCAAAGATCAAAGAGGCAACCATCATCCATCCATTAATCATCACAAATGTTCATAAAGATTAAATACACGTACTGTATTCTTGCTTTTCAGTCGTGCCCTTTTCTTTTAAGGAATTTGACTCTTCCTATGAAGTTTGGTAATATTTTGGTTAGATTTCGAGTTGTACCTATGTATTAGTGGTTTAAAAAAAAGAGATAGGTATGTATTGAGCCTGAAATTACTAGAAACTTGAAAGATCGTCTGGACTTCAGAAGTCTAAAATATTTCAAGCTGCTTGTACAATGTCATTACCGGTTAACCATTGCGTGCGCGCATCTCAATCAGTTCTTTGAGTCGCCGCTAACCGTCTGAAGCATGCGTTCCGATTGTCAGCACGAGTGGTGACGTAATGCGTCTTTACTGTGAGCTTTGTTGTTGCTAATGGCTAATGGGATCGGGCCTTATGATGTAACTAGCTTTTGCCCGCGGCTTCACCCGCGTGAAGTTTAGTTTGTACATATCGTCATAAATTATAGCCTATGTTATTCTGGGTTATAAACAATAATACTGTGTAGTTTCAACAAAATCCGTTCAGTAGTTTTTGCGTGAAAGAGTAACAAACATACAGACATCCACACAAACTTTCGCATTTATAATATTACTAGGATGTAAAAACTCTGTCTATAAGGGGTGATTCTGGTGCCTAAATAACGGACATTGAAAATTCAAAAATTAAGTTTACTTTCCCATAAAAATTGTAACAGCCGATAGTCGGTTAATTAATAAAACAAACGAATTTTATTTTTCAGATTTAGATTTTTATATTTGGGCATACTCAAATTGTTGTATTTGAGCACCAGTACCACTCTCGATTTCAGATCAAACCTACAGATATGCTCGTATTGCTCGTAGTCAAAGTTGTCTCCTGAAGGATTCAAACCCGCTACTGATCCGATGTTCAAAGTGCAAAGACCATTCATCAGTTTGGCCAATTACGTATTATTTTGATAATATGATGCACCACTACACATTGGCCAACTATTTTTCCCAAGTCTTAGATCAATATTGCGTAAATGCGGATACTGCATATTGAGGAAATATAAAAATAGCGTATGAGATAATATAATCGGCTACAAGTTTACTGTTAACGTAAACAGAGTAACGTAAACGGGTTTACGGGGCAACACGTGGCATCGGCTGTTGAACACCAGAGCGTGGGCAAATGTAGTAGGGTAAATTGAAAGTACCTACAGACTACGGCAATATTGAGGCATATTATGAAAGAATGCGATAGTATTTGAATTCGTAAAATACAGAGGTACCTACCCACTGTTGTCTTTTCTGAATGATGTAGCTCAATACTTAGCTCTAATGCAGTCACTCCCAAGCTCGCCGACCCACCGACATGGGGCGTCGACTTTTGAAAAGTGAAAAGTCATAGAAGAAGTCGTCGAGATATTATTGCTTTTGAAATAAAGCCGCGGACACCAAGCCGCCGAGCTTGGTGTGTTAGAATCCTTAAGTGCTTCTCATGGTAGCCCTACGTAATGTACTTCCACTGTGTGTTATTTAACTGGCAGTTAATAAATAACTGTAACCCTGTTTCTGGGAACTGCGGTGAAGTTTTGTGTGTTATTACAAAAGGTATTTGTTTAAACTTGTATGGGGTATTATGTTTGTATGATTAATTATAACAGTACTAGGTTTTATAACACTTTACATAGGAAGTACCTAGATACAAAAGCCTTTGTTGATCAACTGGCTGATGTGTGTCACTATTGATCATAGATAAAATACGACTGATAGATACACTTTCCTGGTAGTGGAAAAAAAGATGCCACCATATTTTGAACTTTAGTTGTAAGATAGACATAAGTTCAATAAAACCAATGAAAAAAAATCTTTCTCTAAACCAGACAGAAGGTTAAAAAACTGGCTCATCAAGTTTTCCTTTTATTTTAGACAAGCTTTTGCCCACGACTCTGCCAGCGTGAATTTCATTCTGTCACAAAAAGTGTTTTCTTTTTGTAATAAAATAATATTTATAAACATTATATTCTTGCGAAAAACCTTTTTCGTAATAGTTGGCAATGTGCTGTTACTTCATATTGTTGCTACAGAAAACTTTTCATACTTTGACTGCACCAGACAATAAATTAAAATAATTGTTGTTTGCACAACTGTTTGAAAACGCTATAAAACATTTATAGCGATGATAAAAAACTAAATCATAAATTCGACAATCCTGTTATTTATTGTATGAAGGAACTTGAGAAGTAGGTGTAGTAGATACAGAAAATATTTCGGTAGCCAAAGTACAAGCTGATATACATATTATTTCAAGGTAAAGTTCACATCTTGGAATTATCACAACTCTCCCAACTCAACCTGTCCAATGTTATCGATGCATTAACTTCAAATAAGCATTTCAAACAAACTTTAAACTCCATTCGTAATATTTTTTTGTCGAAAAAGCCATTAATTTATTTGAATTTCCCAAAATCAGAATTGAATTCAATCAGTCGTCTTCTCATATTCAGATATTGAGCCCACTTTTCACGAAAACAATGTAAAGTTAGTTTGAACGTAATTCCATTCTCGTTACTACAACCAATAATTAATTCAATGCGATCAGTTCTGCGGTCAGGCTCCAATCGCCAATTATCCCGCGTGATGAATTACCTGGTGGATCAATTAATTTTAACGGACTTTGCTACCACTACCACCCTTTCATAAAATTATAGCCTACCTTTTCAGGGTACCGTACCCAAAGGCTAAAAACTATACCCTATTACTAAAACACTGTCTGTCTGTATTTCATGAACCATGATAGCTAGACAGTTGAAACTTTCATAGATGATGTTCGTTACAAAATAAATACAACAAACGTGACTTGTATTTAATTTGTAACTTAGGTACAGAACTATAGGTACTCGTATGTGATCTAGGGATGTGGGAACATAGACAATTCAGAGTCAATAAAATTTGCATTCATATCGGTATACTGGTGTACCGAACTTGGTTTATCTTGAGACTGAAACTTTATGATTTTCCAATAACCTCTGAGCATTCTCTTGACTTGCACCAACCCAGGGATTTATTTTATGATCTATAGGTCTACTGCTTAACTCAGTCAGGGCGTGAGGTATGGGAGCGGCATGGGAGGGGTGACATTGACATTTATTATGACGTAACAGAGCATACAAATCTGATGACGTTTGACGACTCAAAAACACCTTGATGCCGCGCCGCTCCAAGACCTCAGGCAATGACTTTAGGCGCTAAACGTATAATACTAGTGACCTGTTTCGCCAACATAGGTAATTGAAGAGTTTTGCATTCATACTACGAGCATAATATCAAACTTGGATTATTTTGAGTTTAGTTTAAACTTTTCCAATGACCTCTTTACATTCTCTAAATAATTGTGCCGTCTGTTTTGTGCATTCTTTTTATTTCTTTTCTTGTCTTCTGTACTTTACTTACAATAAAGTGTATTTACCTATCTATTCTCCTGACTTGCACCAACCAAGGAAGCTTCACTTTACGATCTAATCCCAGTGACCTGTTTTGCCAACATAAAGCCCTGTAGGGCAGACTGGCCCAGATTACGTCATTGACGTTTAACGACGTTCCTGACGTCTCTTTTAAAGTTTTGAGTTACGATCCACTGTTTTTACGACTGGGTCAACACTCCTATTAATTGGTGATTCGGTCCCAGGGCTTCAAGAGTTAACAAGTGGTTTGGGGGCGTTTAATAGTTCATGGGTCCCTAAAATGTGAATTTGTAACGAACACCAGTTATAGGGTAAAAAGATTGTAATTCAGAAACATGTAAGGGCTCAATAAGGACAAAAGCGTATTTTTTGTATTTTTTTTTAAGATTTGACCATTTGTAACTAGGTAGGCACTATTTTCTAATAGTCTATCTACACATTTTGATTTTGACTTCTGGAATTCAAAAGACAATGGTAAAATCGTCGACGTACACCGAAATTTGGTACATGTTCATTAAACAAATAAATTAATTGTGGCCTCGCTTGCTAATTGCTGAGGTTTAATCAACTGTTGTGCCTTAATTGGAGTGAAACCTGCGCCCTTCCCTGGAATGATAGGACCTACTTTATTATTTAATGGATAGTTATCGCCATAGGCTTACCCAGTGGGGGTTGGAAGTCACTTTGAAGGAACTAAGTCAAACTATCTGACCTTAAAAACTGACTTGCCAGGCCAGAAGCTGGGTATAGATCGTTTCATCGACGAAGACGCGCCCCACTATTCTTCCCCTAATGTTTGAGTGTTATCGGTACGCTAAATTGACCATGAGTGTACACGCACACTACAATAATGACGCTCGGATAAAACTCCCCGCACCCCGCGCTTCCCCCGACCAAAAATTGGTGGGGCGCATCTTCGTAGATAAGACGATCGACATTTATACGGCCATGGCTACTGCATGCAGCTTTTATGGGAGTCAATGTCAAAGTGTAGCCATAATAATAAAATTATTTTGTACACTTTATAACACTCATATTTTATAGATCTCTCAAAACATTGCCATTTGAGTTTGATGTGGGTGTGCGATGAAATGCTCACAATTCAATATTTGATGGTGCTGTCATCGTTTACGACGTAAGTGTTACTTGCGACTATGGTGACCAAACGTTTAGTCTTGGTTATTATGTTGTGTTTGGAATTTTGGATACTTGAGTCTTGAATAGCTTTTCGTGAACCTTATTTAATACTAATGCCCGTATTCACAAACATTAGTATGAGGTCTCAAAGTGCGCGTGGACGCACAGGGTCACACGCGAACCGTAATATAAAATGCCCCATAAGGGCTACCTTTTCTTTTTATTTTTTGCTATATTGGACGTTCATAAGTGCCACTTGTGGTCTAAACTGAATAAATATTTTTGATTTTGATTTTGAAACCAATCACAGAACTCTATTCAACGCTGTGCGTTCGATTTGCTGCGTCACTTAAGCAAGCATCGTTTGTGAATACAGGTGTTATACAATTTAGCCCTATCCTAAATTCCCTCATAATAAGAGATCTTAATATCTTGAATTAGTCTTCAAAGTAATTGATCATGTTGGCTGAATTTCAGATCTGTTTAATCCTAGAATTCCATTAATTCATGCGTAACAATACAATAATAGTGTAATAGGCATTAAACTTTCGGTACATATCCCGGTTTTAGACAATACCTAACTAAACAATATACAGCGTCACGTTAATTTATTTCAAAACATTCTCGCTGGCAATCAATTGAAAGGAAGATATTGAAATTCGTACAGGTTACACGGTGCGTGAAAGATAAATTAGCAATTAATTCGGGGCCTTGTTACTTATACACATAATGAAGCTCCAGAATCTATTGGAATAATTGGCGGTTTCTCTAAGGCATTCGATACCGTGAAACACCACATAGCTACATACAGGTACAAGTAAATTAAATTACGTTAATGATTGTGATTGGTTTTCGAGCACTGTCTTTGTTGTCATATAATTGGAAGTTTAGTATTTTTTATTTTGGTAGGAGTTTTGCAGGGATCTGTACTGGCGTCTTTATTTTTAGTATGTAATAGATATTGTGTTTATTAATCATGCTAATGAGGTAAAATTATGAATATTATAATGTACGTTTACAGTAAAAGATTTAAGTACAGAAATAAATTAATGAAAAAAAATTAACATTATTGTCAATGCAAATAATGAATTATACTGCTAGTGAAACTTCTTTGAAAAATTACGAATTTTTGTCAAAAGATCTTCGAAATTATGATAAGAGAATTTGTTATCAACTAGATTTTTAATTTCAGTAATTTCGTCAGTATTCGACATAATAAATGGTCACCTCACATGTGAGCAATGATGGACGTTTACGACAGTTTGTTCAAGTTACGAAACGATCTTCACAATTTGGGGTTATGTAGGCCGATGAATGACAATGGGTCGTAATATGTAGATTACTGACCGTGTGAATAAGGATTGGCTATAAATTAGGCAAAATTTATATAATTTAATGTCTGCAATTAATTAATTTGTGTTAGGTATCGACTCAAATTGTTGATTCTAAAGAAAAGTTGCTCCATAATTTCCGCTCGACTATTGTGGTGAGCCTACTCGTAACAGAAGCTTATTTTGCTTAACATGAGGGGCTAATGGGACTATTAGTAATTTGTGCAATACAAAACAAGTCTAATACGAAAAAATCTTTACTTATTCTTTGCTGAAACAATCGAAAGTTATTTGAATTTGTAAATACTTTGGGAAAGTAATTATAATGAAGTGTAAACACAGTGTTAACAATTTTCATTCCAAACCAAGTCTTACCGAAGCCAATGAAGTTAAGTCCAAAACAATTAACATTACCAATGTAACCAGCATTTGACCTGAACGCAATTCCGAGGGAGTTGGGTTATAAAAGGGTTTCCCAGACCCTACCAAGGGCTAATTGGCCAAATGTGTTTAATTAGGCCGTGACATCGTTATAAATGGAGCTGTAATTGTTTCTAGTCGTAAATTAAAAGTTGTTAACTAGTGTTAATGCTCGCGTTAATTCAGAAGATTGTTCAACAATAACAAGTGACAGTAGACGTTTGTGTAACCAATAATTACATTAAAGTATGGAATAGAAGCAAGAAGCATTTAATGCTTTTTTACGCGAAGGGTAACTAAATGTTACTTACTTTTTTATGCTCAGAACGTAAAAAAAAACCATTTAGAAACCTGAAACTAGACCCAATGTTTTCATTGATTCTATTACGAGTACTTACTTATTTAAGTAAAGGATGTTACTGAGAAGATAAAATCATTACCTCTATCGGACACAGGTTTAATAAGAGAAGGATTTTTAAGAATTACTTATTAGTTCATATTTGCGTGTGTGGTGTAGTAAAATTTAAATAACAGGAAAATTCTACCACTTGCGGGTATGAAGTCAAGGATATTCCAAATTAAACTACCAACAAATTGCATTATTGCATTCAAATATTCCATTTATTGCCGCCAATACGCCGTTTATGGAATTTAAATGTATTGGTGAAACCACAAATAATTAATATTCTTATTGGGACAAAATTGGATCAAATAGCAAAATTATAACCTTCTGATAATGAAGGAGTTTGAATATATGTTTTGTTTATTTCTGTAAATAATTACATAGGATTTTATTTAACACTTATTATGAGCAAAACTAAATATGGTAGTTGCGTCGTAATAATTAGATTCATTTTGTTTGCTAAGACGTCTCATGACAAGCAGTTTGACCGTTCAATTAAAAAGAGTCCCTTTATCTGGATCACCAGACGAAATCCCTAAGTTCAGAGGTTATCTTGATTTTAGGGAACACATGGTGAGTGGACTTCGCCCTTGATGATATGCGGGATGATGTCATGGTTATTTTTATGGGGTTATACAGTTAACAGCACAACAGGCTACGCATTTTTGTTGCAAAATGTCACTTTTTACAACTACATAGAGTGCTATGTTTACTTTGACTTTCCAGCGTCAAATAGTTCGTGACACCCAAAGTGGCCACAAAGCTGACAACACAATCTTATTCCAATTGTAACAAAGACGTGTTGCGAACTTTTTGGCTACTTTGGGTGTCACTCTATCTGACGCTCAAATTATCTTCGTATACTAGTTTTTTAAAAATCTTTATTTGGAACGGGACAAGCAATGGCAATTACAAGTGTAAAAAGGTACATTAAAGAAGAAAAATAAAAAATAGTAGAAGTAAATTAATTCAGCCAGGCCAGTACCTATAATCCCGAGCCAAAAAGGCGCCCGCTCAGCGATATTCGGGCGGGACATAAGTTAAATGTCCCGACGCTGATTTTCAGTGAGTACCCTGCCCTAGGCTAGTTAGTTATGAAACTTAGAATAAAAAGCAATCTTAGAGTAAATGTTTCTTTTTCACAATCTAAATAACAAATCAATCTGCAGGCAGTGCAGGACCGGTTGTCGTGGAAATCCTTGGGGAGGCCTTTGTCCAGCAGACGTCCATTGGCTGAAACGAACGAAATAATAATAATCGTAATGTCCAAAATCTTTTCCGTTGTTACGATGTCATAGGCAATTAATTATTTGTTTGTTTCCCACATTAATTCAGTCTTATTTACAGCTGTTAACGATCCAATCTATACAAGTGTCTACGCACAATCTTCACACTATGATGAGTTATTCACTCTGTGACTATGACAGAGTTAATTGTACTTGATTCAAAAGTAACTGTCTGTCTGTTACCTCTTCATGTTAAACAACTAAATCGATCTAGATGAAATGAAGTGAAACGCCTAATAACATTTTAGGGTTGATAAGAACCAAACTCTTGTTGTTGTTGTAGGCATTAGATACGAGTAGTACGAGTACATCTTTTGTATGTAACATATCGTTTGAACTGTCTAACTTTGGGCAGGCTTGCTAACTGCGAAGTATCACTGAAAACACTAACATAAACCACAACAGTAGACTCACGATTGTAAGGAAGATACAAGTAAGAGCTGAGGAGATCCGTAAACGAAATAAAGTCGCTGACATAGGATTTGTAATTGCAAACGGTTTGCAAGCTTATGTTCCAATGGGCAATGCACATAACACGTAGAAGTGACTTGTTGGATCAGTAAGGTTCTTCAATCAAAATAATATAAACACGTCTTGCTGCACTGCCTAGGTACTAAATAGAGTCCCCGCAAACTACAAACTTTTTGGCGGTCGATACCAAATTGGTGTAATGACGTGCGTTATTTTGTACTGTCATAATCATCATCTCAGCCTTAGGACGTCCACTGCTGAACATAGGCCTCCGCTCGAACCTTAATTTCGAACTCCTCCTATGTCCTTCTGATTAATTTCGTTGCGGGTCCAATGACAGTTTAACTTTCCCCCGGACAAATTTGACCTTCTTGGTTGGGTTCTTATGGCGGTCAAGCTGTAGATCCTGGCTACACAGGAGTTGCAGTGGTGGGAACGAGAGGTGGGAATAGTCCTCCCCTAATGCTTTCCATGTTGCCTGGTTGGTAGCGGCCTGCGTCCAGCGCCTTCTACCTTTTGCTACCTTTACGATGTCGTTGGTCCATCATGTGGGTGGACGTCCCACTGTACTGTGTGTACTGTACATACGGATTAATAACCCGATTAAAGTACATAATATCGGCCTAAAAGTCTGCGACGTTCAAAATGGAGAGGGCCTTCTATACTATAACTATGTACAGGGTCTTACTATAGTGTTGACAGTGAAAATGAGAAATGAGAGGCCCGACATGGTATGTTGAATTAGGGGATGCCATTCACATGTGCGCCCGCCGCACGTTGTTATCCCAAATATGTAGTGCCTTTGTGTCGACTGTCAGGCTCCAGATATGTATAGTCCACTAAAATATTTCACATTCGCACTTAGGTAGTACATGTTTGGGTTTGATCTGTTAATGTGTACGACTATGTAGAGTCGTGATCAAATAATATAAAAGCTAGTGCTTTTAAAAAAAGTTCTTATCCATTCAACAAGGTGATGAAATGTTCTACGTGTCACATAAAAAATGCTTTACGATAATATTGAGCCAAATAGGAGCGCGTTTTGGAAATAGGTAGATTGAAAAATAATTCATTTGTGTCAGCAAAATGGCGTCCACTGCTTGGAAAATTGTCAGTGACAGAAGAAAGCTACATTATTCTTGAGTGACATAAACACACAGTCATCTCTATTAAGAAGCCGCGAGAAAGCGCTGAAGTGGCACTACTAGTTTTTATTCGATTTCTAGATAATACATAACAGCTGCACGTCTTTGTATGGGTCAGTGTTGCGCTGCAACTTCTAGAAATTATATGAAAACTATTAGTAGCGCTGTAGACGCAGTGCAGCGCTTCCTCACGCTCGCCCTGTGACAAACCCATATTCATGTGAACGAAGCCGCAGACATAAGCTAGTGTATCCATAAGTGCTGAACTTAACTAAGCTGGCTTAGCTCGTAGCACTTCAAACCTTAAGTATCGAGCACTTTATTTTTGCAGAACCCAAAAATAATGGAGTGCCATTAATAAGAGCTCCAACAAACACCCTTAATATTTA
Source organism: Ostrinia nubilalis (assembly GCF_963855985.1). Taxonomy (NCBI): domain Eukaryota; kingdom Metazoa; phylum Arthropoda; class Insecta; order Lepidoptera; family Crambidae; genus Ostrinia; species Ostrinia nubilalis. Next base: position 3,803,543 of record NC_087101.1, read on the forward strand.
TTTACAGCGAATCTCAGGTAAACTTCCAAGGGGCTTCAGTCTTCACCCATTTGTCTCGGAAATGCCCCGTTATTTCGCAACTGTCTTTGTTCAAGTTTTCTTGTTTGTTGTTTTAGTTGAAGTAAAAATTATTTTGGAATGTTCGTCAAGAGCTGTTAAGAGTTGAGACCTGGAAAAGTTAGTGCCACTGAATTTGTCAATTCTAATTCTGATATTGTGAAACAAAATTGTTATTGTTAGTCTACTTAGGCTAGGTTGCACCATCTTACTTATTTTTACTTTAACAAACGTTAAAAAAACTGTCAAACTCCATACAATAAACACCGGTTATCGTTATAGTCAAGGTTAATAAAGTTAGGTGGTGCAACTCAGCCTTAGAGATATTATGGAACTGTTTATGAAAAAGTTATTCTAAAATACAATAGTTTAATTTATTTCTTATGAGAGAAGAGACTTTTTTCAGTATTAGTCACATATTTTTTATAAATGCTAAAAATCAATAGGTACACTAACTTGTATTAACTAATTCATACTAATAAAGGTAGCAGGAAGGCGCTGGATGCAGGCTGCTACCAACCGGTCATTGTGGAAATCATTGGGGGAGGCCTATGTTCAGCAGTGGACGTCCTATGGCTGAAATGATGATATTGAACTATTTTGACCTAAGATTAAACAAACAGAAACTTAGCGTGGAGAGTAAAATGAGAACTTTAAGATACTGATGCCCGTTTTCATCATCAATCCCTAATTTTTAAGTGACCCCTATGGTAACACATAACAGGAATTTTGTTTTCAAAGGGGTCACTTAAAAATTAGGATTTGATGGTGAAAACGGGTATGAGGTGCTCAGAATAGATAAAAGAGAATTTTCTCTCCTTTGTCAATTAAAATTACTGAAAAAATAGTAGTGAGTAAATTACTTTATTCAACACTAACAAAAGAATACTAATTTAGTTCTATTTATATGATAGGCAAGTATCAAACCCACATAGGTACTCGTAAAAGTAGTTGCGAAAAAATTCGCCGAGCTTTCCTCTGTCATCGACCTATCATTAAACTGCCTACCTCGTGAACTCTGCGTCATCAAGCCAAAACTACTGTTTACACGACCTCCATAAAGTTCAGTTTCCGAAAACTGTTTGCTCAATGCATTGTGCTTTTATCTTTTCTCATTGAACTTTATACCGTAATCTCAGAACATAAGATTGAATTCGCAATGGTAGTTTAATGGTAACGTAGTAATGTAGGCGTCAAAATTTCTCGGGCCACCAAAGCTGATGAATCATTGGAAACACGCGGTTCTGTAATACATTTTCGATAGATTTATTTTTAACGCAATAGAGTGGTTACGGTAGTCTACTATAGATATAGCGTTTAACCGAGTCAGTAGCTGAGGTATGGAAGCGGCACGGGAGGGTTGACATTGATTTTTTTTTTTTTTTTTACATTTATATTGACGAGACAAAGCATACAAATCTTTTTTTTTATATAGTGGCAACCAAACCTCTCTGGGAGGTTTATTTCTGCCAATGTCGAGTGAAATTTGACATAAATATTATCAATAGAACGTGGGTGGTGTTTCAGTTCTATTGATATTTCATGGATTCCGTGGTGTTAAGTATGCCCGTAAGCAGGTTTCAAGACGCCACCGGGTCCCAAGCGGGTTGTTCATACGACAACCCACTCGACACTCGATGCGCGCTCAAATTCGAAGTGTTTCAATGTTTTTTTTTATAATTTATCACTTCACTGCACTTTAGAACACAAAATAACACCAATGTACACTAAAGTCCATTAAATAATATATATTGAAACCATTAAAACAGATCGAGCATGCTTCCCGTTCAACTACCCTCCACGGAATCACGGGAGGGGTAACATTGACATTTATAATGTGACAGAGCATACAAATCTAAAAATCTGAAGTCTCGCTGATGTTTGACATCACACACCCTCCCGTGCCGAATCAGAAATGAGGAGATCCGTAGGAGAACCAGAGTGACTGACATAGCCCGCAGAATCGCTAAAATCAAGTGGCAGTGGGCGGGGCACATAGCTCGAAGAGCTGATGGCCGCTGGGGCAGGAAAGTTCTTGAGTGGCGACCACGAGCCGGAAGACGTAGCGTGGGCAGGCCTCCCACTAGGTGGACCGACGATCTGGTGAGGGTCGCGGGAAGTGCCTGGATGCGAGCGGCCCAGGACCGGTCTTTGTGGAAATCCTTGGGGGAGGCCTTTGTCCAGCAGTGGACGTCTTTCGGCTGAAACGAACGAACCCTCCCATACCTCAAGAACTGACTTAGTTAAACGCTAAGCCTATATTTCGACACCTTCATTTTAGGACTCACAGCTGTTCGCGGGTGATTTTTTTGGCAGCTTGAATATAAATCTTGAGTGATTAATAGCGGTATTATAATAATGTACGTGCCCTCAATAATATCGAATAGTGTGATGGGAATGGGCAGACCGTACCTACTTAATATTTTTTTGTTAAAAAATCTGTAATTTTTGTCTTTTCTTTTTTCTCCTATTATGTGGGCCGACGACCTCATAAAGGTAGCAAGAAGGCGCTGGATGCAGACCGCTACTAATCTGTTAATTTTTAAATCAGTGGGGGAGGCCTATATTGTTCAAAAGTGGACGTCCTGTGGCTGAAATGATGATGATGATGTGGGTAACACTGTAGATAAAAATATTAAGAGGTTCTGATCTTGGTATCTGACTTAAGCAGCCATAGGCATCAGTAAGGAATAAGTATGACCAAAAAAAGAAACGGCTAAGTATTTTGCTAATAACAATAATAGGTAATAACAAAAGTGTGGATAAATGTTCTAGTTTATTTTTAGCCGACATCGATGAAAATATTTTAGTTACATACATCTAAACTTAACTCGTAAACTAACCTTACGAGAACTAACAAGTAAATTCTCTAATTATTCAGATGCATTAAAATAGGACACTGGGTCGGTGAAATAACCGCTATGCAAACGGTCGAAGAGCCAAAGCTGAAAGCACTCGATGCGTTGCGGCGGCGGTGCGACTCCGGAGCGGTGTCGCTGCGTAGTTAACACGCTCACTGCGTTATGAGGTCTAAAAAGCCACATGCAGAACTTATCGCAGGTGCGGCAGTCATAATCGCGTTCTCTCACTCTGTGCGGGGGGCGACTATTTTAACATTTCTATGAGTACAACAGAGACAAATATATCAAATTGCTTCTCTTACGAAGCCTAGCATAATGACGTAGACAATATTGTATGAGGTCGATTAGGTCCCATACGCACTGGATAGAAATTAATCACGTTCAGTGCGCCGTGAGGTCTGAACTGCCTCAAAAATTGCAGGCCTCATAACCGCACAGGGTGAGGCGCGGGCGCCGCGCATTTAGAGTAGTGATGTGAAAAGTTTCGATACGGACGCACGCTGTTAGCCGGTGGCACATTAACACTGACTTTTTAACTAAAAATGGCATTTGTATACACTTAACGCACGTATTTATTTCAGGTATTCCTAGTGGCAGATAATAATAATAATAAATATTTTTGGACATTTTACACTGCGCTTCTAGTCCCAAACTAAGCAAAGCTTGTACTATGGGTACTAGAATAAACATACTTAAATACTTTTTTTTTTGTAAATACATACATATTATTATACATAGAAAACACCCAGTCCAATAGGTACAAATAAATATGTTCATGCACACAAATACTGTGCGGGAATCGAACTCGCAACCTCCGGAATAGTAGTCCGTTTCGAACCACTACACCAAACGGCTGACAATGATGTGCTGAACATTCGCTTAAAAAAGGTGGTCAACGAAAGCGCTGCGTAGGTTGCTACGACAGATTAAGACTAACACTAAATAGCACTCAGGCTGCAAAAAAAAAAAACTAAAAAAAATTTTACTTTTTGTGTTCTGTGTGACAAATCCTACTGTTTGCCCTGTTTTAATGAAAAACACTTTAATTAAAAACAAATATTATAATTTTATGGTAACTGAAATTTTGTTTTATTCCCATCCCTAGTCGAGACACAAATTGGACTTTCTTTCAGTGCGAAATGAGGCAGAAAAGATGTCATATATATTTTTTTAATTTATTCAATACCAAAATGTCATAACTGCGGGCGAAGCTAGTTTAAGGTTAAACATCTATTTAAGTTTATAATAGAAAAGTTTCAAACCAATATTGTCTTTTCTGAGCTATATTTAAAGTATTTTTAGAAACAATATTTTGTGAGGCAGAAAAGGTCTCATACGCACTGTATAGAAGTTCAATGTTGACTCGAAAAGACCTCATACGCACTGGCTGAAAGTCTACGAAAAATGGTTTCGCAGTGAGCGTGTTAAAGCTTCAACCACACCAACGCGTGCAAATCGCCATCGCTGGCGCGATCATAGGCCAATGACAGGACGTGCGACCTATGACAGTTCACGCGACCTGTCATTGGCCTTTGATAGCGGCGTTTGCGATCTGCACGCGTTGGTGTGGTTGAAAGATTACATAGAAATATCTGTAGCGGGCCTACGAGCGGTGCGGCGCCGCGCCATGCGATACGCCGAAATCTTTTCGGTGCAGCGCCGCAACGGATCGTGTGCTTTGGCTCTAACCACTAAAGTTTCAACTGTAATTAGAACTCGTTAACTTAGAACACACGTTGGTTTGTAAATAGAGCTTCTACTAAAATATGAAACAAACCAAAAACCTAGCTTTGGAACCTCTTGTCGAATCGTTGCCTGAATTTATTTTATTCCTATTCATTTCCTACCATTATCGTGTTAGGGTTGCCTAGTTGCCAAATCTAGAACTAAAATAAAAGGCACAATGAGCCTTATCTATTAAAAGTATTTGTTTACACTCCTTTTTTTAAACAGCAGAAATTACAGAAAACATAAAATCGGCATTTAAAAACGCTTTTACACGTTCCAGTATTAACCCTACCACTGTTCCGGGACTATAAATAATAACAGTGCTAAAAAGAAGCAGCGCAAGAAACTCAGTCATCATCAGAAGAAAATAGAAGAAGATCGAAGTTAAGGATCAACATCACTTCAGTACAAAGCGGATGACAGGTGTTAACAGGGCTAGGGTTTAGCATAACCCATTTGTTATTCCATTATTGGGCTGATTTTTCAATCTTCGGATAACTTTTAACTGGAGAATAAGTTTGGCTCATTGACAGTTTCAGTTCCATACTGTCAATGAGCAAAACTTACTCTTCAGTTAAAAGTTATCCGAAGATTGAAAAATGAGCCCTAAAAAACCTAAAATGTTATCTCCTTGCTCCAACAGAGTACCTTGGAAGTAAAAATACGAAAGTTTAAATTAAATCCGCGTCGCATTCCCACGGGGGCTCCCAGCTTATTGTATTGGAAAACCACCTGCGATGACAGGATAGAAGTTTCACAAATAAATCTTCATTTTGTTTCAAGATTCTCTGTGTCTGGATTTAGAATTTCATTTTTGAATTTTCACAAGATTCATGAAGTAGGAACGTTGAAGAAGTGTTATAATCCTGTTAGTCAATTCTTCTTCTTCTTATCGTGTCGACAACAAACCTACACAGTGTCAGCCCAAAACTCCGCTACAAGAGTGGCTTTGTCAGCAGCATTAATTAAATCCTCCTGCGTGCTGTTGTTCGGGCACTTAGTTAGTCAATGAAATTAAATGAATAAATTTTATTGTTCGTGTTTTTTTATGCAGAACAAAGCAGTTATTTGACAGCAATCACACCTGAGGGCTTATTTGAGTTTACATCAAACGTCGTCACTAATGAGCGCGTAAAAAATGATATAATAAACGTATGACGGATTGTACAGCGCCCCTAGCGGAAACTTTCAAGAACTAAAATTTTCATATATTTTTTTAACCCGCTGACTAGTCAGAACGTTTGATGTAAAATTGTAAACTCACACGGGCTTAGTGTGAGTTTACAATCTGATGTTAAAGTGAGATGCATTTTAGGATGGTACCTACATACCTGTAAGTGCCTATTTACTCTCGTGACTATCATTGTGAAATTAATTTATGTACTAAGTAACTGAAAATTTTTAAAACTTGATGATCATGTTTCTGATGAATTGGAATTTATAAAGTCTAGAATTTTACTCATCGTGATAAGCTCGTGGCCGAGTTATTTTAGCATTGACACACTTCATGTTGCAGGAAACCATTATATTATGCCATTAGTAATCTGCATTGTCGCATTATCATCAACCAGATGTGTATTGTGCATGCACATTGCAGTAATATTTTTTTAACTGCCAGTGTGCCTATTTTAAACATTTCGTTTACCGCGAAAGGCAAGAAAAAAAAAATTCGTTAAGTTTTTCTTTTGTTTCAGAATAAGATTTAAAAACATTTTTGAAATTCGAATATCTTTTGGCTTGAGTTATTTTTTTATTCATAAAAAGTTTGTAATACGAACGCAAACAAAAAAGGCTGTAATGGGTAATAGACTGTCCCTTTATGACGCAATGGGTTTGGCTGTATTGGCTCTGTGCACGATTACAGCGCCAACTAGCGTCCACAACTTTGTGTGCTCTGTCACATTGACATTTAGGTCGTATATTTGTGAAAAAATATCGAAATGAAAAAATAACAAATATTTTCAACTAATAAATTGTTGTGATACCACGATTTGGGTGGAAAAAAGGTTTTGAAATAATTTTGGTCATTCAAATCAAATGAGGTAAGTCCAAAAAGTGTGTTTAATTTTGATTGTGTCAGGGTTTGTTTACTTTATTTATAGTTGTAGTTTTACAGTAAAACAAAAAGAAAAAGCTACTTTAACGGTTTCATTATATAATAGTAAATATATTTAAATGTTCCTGTATCACTAGTAATAAATTAAATATCGTTTTCAGATCGAAATGAGTATTGTTTTGAAGACCGGGTTTGTGAGTTTTACAATATCAAATTCCAACCACAAACCGTATTTAAAGGAAAGTTGTTGGTATTGGCTGGACAAGTCCGAGATGTAGAAGAATTAAGAACAAAACAAGGGCAAAGTTCAATAATTCACGCTCTCATCATAAGGCAAACATCTGTGCACAACAACTACAGTGACTCATTTTTGTACTACCACGTTGTATAGTCTAGTTATTTCCAAATTGTAAACGGCTATTAAACCAGCCCTATCGAAAAACAGTCCACTCTTTTATTTAAGTTCCCAGTAGGACCCTTTTCATGCGATTATTTAATGATATTAAAATGTATTATGTAGAATCGCTTTGCCATTGACAGATACATCTGATGACAGAGCTTACAATATTTCTACTTTTGACCACCATGAGCGCTGCGATCGATTATGTTACCCCCACCTAGTACTTCGCACCCAGCGAATAAGGTTAATATTAAAATAGTTAAAATTGAGATTCATTTTAAAAGTCTGACTGTTGGCCTGTTTTCATTCCACTCATTGTATAAAATAGTCTAAAATAAATTATTAGAATTAAATATTTTTGAAAAAAAAAAACTGGTACCTACATGTTCTCATTTCTCTCTTAGTTGGCTGAGCAGCTCTGAATAAATCTCGCTAACGACAGTTGCGCCGAACTGTTCGAGAACGATTCCAACTCGTTTCGATATTTCACGTAATGGCGCTAGTTTTAGTTATGTTGTAGGAAATCCTTAATGCCCTGAGAGTTTTCTCATCATGAGAGTTACCAGGCTATCATCATCATCTCAATCATCGGCTAGTAAGATTTTTGATAATTATTCACTAGTTGAAAAAAATTGCAAATTAGACAAAAAGCATTGAACAGAGATACTTGGATTTTGTCTTTCATCATCATCATCATCATCGTTCGCTACACTACATACTTATTATAAAGCAAAGTCACTTTGTTGTCTGTCTGTCCCTATGTATGCTTAGATCTTCAAAACTATGCAACGGATTTTGATGCGGTTTTTTTACCCGACTGCGCCAGAAGGAGGGTTAATTTAATAGAAGAGGAAGGTTTTTAAGTATAATACGAGTACACTGTGCCCATGTGAAGCAGGGGCGGGTCGCTAGTTACAGCCTAAAATGACTTTGTAACTGGCGTTTTCGTGGTTTGCGGTCAAACAGTCCCAATAATCAGCAAACGAAACAAGCCTAGATTTCATCAAATGAAGAATCATGTTCAGTCAATTATAGTTCTAATAAGTTTGTTATTAATGTTTTCTTCGAGCTATAGTTTCTGTATTAATACCTCAACTCCAACTACCCAATTAGGGTTACACCCGTATTCACACACGATGCTTGCTTAAGTGAAGCAGCAAATAGAACGCACAGCGTTGAATATAGCTCTGTGATTGATTCGCGTGTCACCCTGTGCGTCCACTCGCACTGTGAGACCTCATAGTAATGTTTGTGAATACGGGCGTAGTTTCTGTACTTTAATACCTCAACTCTAACTACTCAATTAGGGTTATTTTCGTAGCAATTACTTAGTTCTGTATTAAAAGAGATTGTTTGTGATAAAAGAAACACGCGATATTGTGGGGATATTAGCACTTCTCGGAACGAGTGGCACTTTCGGCGGATGATCTCAGTATTTGTTGTGAACACACGAGCGGGAATCCGTTGCGCGTGTGATACACGTTTCAAGTGTGATACACGTTTCACGAGTGATACACGTTTCACGAGTGATACACGTTTCACGTGTGATATACGTTTCACGAGTGATACACGTTTCACGTGTGATATACGTTTCACGAGTGATACACGTTTCACGTGTGATATACGTTTCACGTGTAGCGTAAAAGTGTATGAAATTAGCAAGCGCGTCGATACACGCTTTACGTGTGGCGTGAAGCTGTGCTGCTAAGGTTTTTAATTAATAATGCATCAGACTATAATTTTTGAAGCAGAATCGCTTTTATTTCAACTACGTTAGATCCCACAGTGCTTTACTTGATGAGCCGTTGCCTATACTTTGAGAGGTCAAGAGGAATAGATGCACTGGAAATCATTCTGGATTGGTTAAAAATCTTCTTCTTCTGTGCTTTTTCCCTATTTCATTTGCGGTCAGCTCTCTTTGTTCTAAGGCGCCAAGTCAGGTTATCTTAGGTTTTCTGGGATTATTAAAATAATACTTATATGAAATACACCCACAAGAGACTAGCACCTCAAATATTCCCAGTGTTCGCCGCCAAGTTTTCGACTTATCTAGCTTTATTAAATACACAAGCGTGGTTTAATTAACTAAAGAGTTTGGAACATGAATTTCTTCTCAAGAAACCAACTTTCATAATAATGTTAGGAATTGGTAACTTTTATGCAATACATTTTGCAAACTTCGACGCTTCCATCAAGTTACTGCAACCTACGATGAGAACTAACTTATAGATAGTGCACGAATAAGCATTAAGTAAGTTTGTAATTTTGTATTAAACTAGCGGCCGCCCGCAACTTCGTACGCGTGAATCTCGTTTTACCCCCTTAGGGGTGGAGTTTCGTAAAATCCTTTCTTAGCGGATGCCTATGTCATAACATCTACTGCATGCCCGATCCGTCCAGTGGTTTGGGCTGCGCGTTGATAGATCACTATGTCAGTCAGTCAGTCAGTCAGCTTTGAGTTATGTATATTTAGATTTAGATTTTGGTTAGGTATAGCTATTAGGCATTCTATACTTGGTATACAGGGTGACTGGAACTGAACCCGCCAAAGCTAATACGCGTATAGAGGAGGTCATTTGCTAATTATTGAACCCTACTTTCTATGACTAAAGTTCTATAGTTTAGGAGATATGTCAATTTTTATACTTTTTTTAGATTTTTCCGAAGATCATTGGCAATCCATTATCACCATTAGCTTTTTTTTAAATCGAATTCGAACTTTAATTTTTTATCGTGGTTTGTACTTTTGTTGAACTTTGGCGGCTTGTGGCTAGTTATTCAATCATTATCTGGATCTGAAATTTATTTTATTCAACTAAAAGTTTATTCGAAATTAGTATCAAATAAAAAAATCGGTTAAAATCATGCGAGAAAAAAATTTAAGCAGTTTTTAGGTAAAATTTCGGAAAAATCTGAAAAAAGTTTAAAAATTAACATATCTCCTAAACTATAGAAAGTAAGGTTCAATAATTAGCAAATGACCCCCTCTATACGCGTATTAGCTATGGCGGGTTCAGTTCCATTCACCCTGTATACCTATGTTATAACTACCGAGTAATTAGATACGTATTCATCTTCATGAGTACTTCTACGCTCGGGAGAATCGATGCACAAGGAGAGAGGAACTGGCGACGCAGCAGCCATGTGGTATAGAAGTTGTTTGACTCCGTTTATGTACCTACTGCAGTGTTACACACAGGTTATGTGGGACTTCACGTTGAAGGGAGCTGACACCTGGAATTAAAATGTATACTTAATCATCATCATCATCATCATTTCAGCCATAGGACGTCCACTGCTGAACATAGGCCTCCCCTAATGCTTTCCACGTTGATCGATTGGTAGCGGCCTGCGTCCAGCGCCTCCCTGCTACCTTTACGATGTCGTCGGTCCACCTTGTAGGTGGACGTCCCACGCGTTGGTATACTTCTATTCAACTTTATTGGACGAAGGATCGCAGTTCGATCTAGGCAGCTGGCAGCAACCAGAAGAGCTAAAACTGCAATGACGGCATTAATTAGTTCAGCAATCATCTTCGTCTTTTTCCGTGTCGTTATGGGTTATTTTGTATGATTTTGCGTTTAGTACTGGATCAAACCTATTCCATGTCAACAGATGGGCATAGCACTTATGTTGCACAAAACTTTCTACACGTTTTACTTTCAAACCCAAGCTTCAATTCAAAACCGCAGCGTGCATGGTAGTGAAATCCATCCGTGTGGATGTGGTTTATTATAATAGGCACTAACGCATTATTGCTTACGAACCAAAACGCCCAGTGAGCGAGATGAAAGAAATGCCAACCAGTTTCGAACTAAATCTGTACCTTTTGTACCTTCTTGGTAACTTATTATTCAAAGGTTAATTGAACAAAAATAAAAATAATAAATATTTATACTCCCAAGCCGCTTTCGGCTACGGTAACTACGACAAAATTCCTTTAGTCCGCAATAAGAGGGCTACGCTGGGCTGCCCTCACATGGCTACAGTAGCCAATCTTGTTGGTAAACGTGCGCGAATGTTGGCAATGTCGACACGTTAGGACACCGCTGATGTAGTTGTAAGTGATAGCCGCTGCTGGTCTGGCTTTAAGAGCATAAATAATAAATAAGTAACAAAAGTAGAATTTTTGGTCCTTCGTACGGCTTTTTGCAGAAATAAAATACTTTCGGTACATCATTATTTTACTTTTACGCGATTATTTTACTTTCACGCGCCTTCAACCTTGTCGATTTGTGTCTGCCAGTCTTTTAGCTTAAACAACGATCAAAAACGATTTTAGGTATTATTTTTTATCAAAGCTTTATTGTAACTTGAGGAATGATGTTTTCTCCATATTTCATCCCATTACATTTTCTGTCTGAAACAAAAGCTTAGGTTTTGTTCTTTCCAAGTTGTACCAATTTCAGAAATTCAATTTCGTACTGAAAGCAGACCGTAGAATTAATTTTCATCTTAGCGATATAAAAACCAGTTCCACGTTTAGAGCATCTTCTTTCGATGTCTATTAAACAAAAATCGCTTCAAAGCGTTTTAAAGGAAATAAAACAAGAAAAAGTGTAATCGAAACGAATCTACAATGTTGATTTTATTTTCACTGAATATCTTTGAAGCTAGGTATGCTGGCGAGTGTATTAAAATTATGAATTTAGCCGAGATTTTATTTATTGATTAACTCCTTTCAACCAAATCACAACATTCATAGCTGCAACGTTTTGTTATTGAAAAAATACTTATCCCCTATAAGTATTTTTTCAATAACAAAACTGGACTGGAGACTTTCGCGTGGAGGGCCGAATAATATCAATTTATTTATTGATTTTCAGTTAATGTTAAAGAATGACTTAAGAGTTACAAGTTACTCGATAAAGACTTCATAGGCTAAGGGGTAATGCGAGTAATGTAGCGGGCAGGACTAAGGCTGGGTTGCACCATCTTACCTTAACTTTAACAAACGTCCAAAGTCGATCAAACTCCATACAAAAACCACCAGTTATGATATAGTCATGGTTAAAATGATGGTGCAACTCAGCCTTAGAATTAAATAACAAAAGCCGCATAGCAACAACTTTAACACATTTTGAAACAGGTGATAAATATAGTCCTAAATTTAGAACACGAAGTAATGTTACATTTCATACGTTTAAAATAGATCTACGGCATATCTGAGTAAACACACGGGTTTGTTTGTTTCCCTTGCTGAACTGATACATTCCGATGGGCAAGGCTGTGGTGATGACACATTGAGATATATTTCCAGTTTCAATTGATACGTACGTATTCAATTTGTTGTAACATGTAAAATGTACAGAGCTAAAAGTCACATAAATGTCTTTCAGAGCAAAGCACACGATGCGTTGCGTACCTCAAAGATTACTCCATATCGCGCGACGCGACGCGGTTTTTAGATTTTTTCTATGTAAGGCGACATCATGTCATTGTGCTTTCACTCTTGCAACTTCACTGAAAAATTACGCTTTAACGTAGCTCACCTTCGCTACGAAACCATGACAGCGAACTCTATCAATATTTACGTCCTTGCGTTAATTTTACCCCATTGCCAAAGTGGGGTAAGGTTACTTAGTTCGATTACCAAATTGTAGAAGTGTTTTTCGTAGCAGAAAAGTGCTACGGGTGTAGAGCTAAGATTGGCTTAGAACTTGAAAGAAAAGTAAGTGCTCATGCTCATTGTTAATACTAACACTTTTCTATTAGTCAGTTAGTTATATCTTTAGATATTAGTCTAGAAAAAAATTATTAGGTCAGATCTTGAACTAGAAAACAAAGACTATCCATGACTCAGACTCTCAATGAATGGTTTACAGCCTGTTTTGTTTATAAACAACCGGTTATCGATTCTCAATGAGATAACTGACCATACAAACCTGATACATTGTTTCGTGGAGATTGATATGCATTGATTAATCATCGCCTCATTCGCCTTTAGGGTGAAGACACAGTAGGGGTGTTTACGTGGGGCGTAGGACTGTTCTATGAGAACGCCACAAGCCGTGAAAATAACGAAATTCTGTTGATTGTATAACGTTTCTTGTCATTTCTTTTCCGTTGACTTTTAGTTGGCCGATAGTTGTGCCCGATTTTAATTTGTATGAAGAATCGGCCAAATCGAATCGGCGTAGTGTGCGCACTCCCATACATGCCCATACTGATCAACTGCCCGACTAAACTATTGGCCGACGAAAAATCAACGGTGTGCGCCTACTCTAAGTGTCGTACGCCCTATACATAAATATCTACTCTTACGAGTATGTCTGTTCATCAATGAGCTTCGTAACACCTTCCTTTAAAGGTGACATAGACTACTACATTTAACTTTTTGTGTTTCTTAACTGGTTTGTCTAATCTACTGAGTACTGAGTAGCCCACTGAAGTCTGTACAGTCTTTAGAAAAGTCACGAATAGATTATGTAATGTAATAAGAATGAAGGAGTAATTAATTAGAGTGCTTTTCGGCTTTAGAGTCAAACGAATTTTAATACTCGCTCTCAGTGTGTCTCAGGCCAGGATATTGCATATTGTATGACATCAACATTGACGTAATATTGATTGCACTTGTGCATACAAATTAATATTTAATAAGCGGATCATTGTCTGCAGTGTTCAGTGACTCACCTGTTCAATGCTTAAACTCAAAAATTTGCATACAAATTGCATTTTAAGTAACTGTACATAGCTATATGTGAAACACGACCGTAAATGTACTAAGGTTCGAATAATATTATCAGACTGCTTTTCAAGCGTCCATTACTATATAGAGTCATATAGAGATCTAGAAACGACGATTTGCTGACGAAAAACTGTAAATTACTATATGAAACGTCTACTTGTGAAGCTCTACTTCTGTAGAGTACAAAAAAACAAGGGTCCGTTAGAAAATCTTCAATATCTTTAAAAGTACCTGACCTTTATGAAATAAACACTTTTCAAACCTGTTTATGTAAAATAGATAAAAATGCGCAGTTTTTCAAGTACATTTTGTTTCATAAAGCTAGGTTAGGCGCTTTCTAAGATATAGAAGAATTTCTAACCGACTCTTATTTTGGGCACTCCAGTCCTATCTACATACTTAGGCTGAGTTGCACCACCTAACTTTGACCGTAACTGTAACGATAACCGGTGTTTTTTGTAGGGAGTATGGCAGATTTTTGACGTTTGTTACAGTCAAAGTAAGATAGTGCAACCCAACCTTACTGTTGTGTGAATCAGTCTGCTAACAGATGTTTAGCAAACTAATAAGGCTGGTCGCACATAATTATTGTCATATTATCTAATAATGAGGTCAGTGTCGCTCATCATCACTCACCACAAAATAAGGATCGGACTAAAAATGGATCTCAAATTCGTGAAGCTTTATAAAATTTTCGTTAATTACGTCAATTTTCGCTGCAACAAAGCCATTATGAAACACAAAAGCGATGTTTCCGCGCATTATCGAGTTTGCCAAATTGTCAATCGCATCCGGAATGCATCGATGCCGTTTAATCGGTAATGTTATCATCAATATCCCCCTCATAAAATTGATTTATGAGGACGATTGCTGTAGAGATGGCATGTTAAATCGTCGAAAATGATTTTAATATAAATATATTAGTTAACTGTACTGCTACATATGAGTAAATCCCCTCAATAATAAATGGTTTACACAATGAAATAGATAAATGAAGAAAACGACTGGGTTATACGAGTAGTTACATCGTTCGTTTCAACGCAGAGATGCTAGAAAAATGCCTTCCTTGAAGATTTCCACAAAGACCGGCCCGTGTAGGCCTGCAACCAGGTGCTTACATCTACCTTTACCAGATCGTCGGTCTATCCTGCCTTCCTGTCCTTGGTATATTATAATCTGCTAGATTTTTTAATTATTCTTCGACGACAAACCTATAGTACGGTGTCAGCCCACATTTTTTAATTCATTTGATAGGGCATAACTTTTGCAATGTCACAAAAAGGTTAAGTCAAACTGATACCTACTCGTACCTACTTATTATATTTGAGCCAATACCTTCTCGGCGACTTTATAGTACTATTCGTATTTTATTTTATTACTCACCTCGTATTCTTCACTTCGTTTGCGATAAAAGCTTTTTATGAGGCCTCTCATGTGACATTTCATTTTAATAAAACATTATTAAAGTATATTATCAACATTTTATTTCATGACACACATCAAATGCGTATATCTAGAGCACAGGGTGTTAAATTAAAAAAAGTATAATGACAAACGATCCTAACCTTATCTTCTAATCCTAATCCTTCCGACTAGAGATGAGACGTATTTACTAGAACAGATCCACACACTAGGTATTTTACAGTACTAGGCGGCACCTATTCCAATTTTTTAAATACTTGATCCACCTAGTATTTTATAAATTACACGATTTCCGACCCTACCATCAATGTAATAGAGGTTATTATTGCGTAATCCGTAGTCCTGTATTACGCGCACCTAGTATTTCTCGCTAAGCTTATGTGCGAACGTAGAGATTCACTCCGTGTCTGTCTGACCAAACAAATTTGAGCGCGACGAAGCAAACGCACACAAACGTAGTCAAACCATATTCATGTAAATAAGAAAAAATACGAGTATGTAAATATTTCTATGAAATTGATATCTTTTAAATACGCCAACTTTTAAGTTGACAGTCCAAAGCCTGTTGAAGTATGAAGGGAGGAATTGTTATTCAATTTCAAATTGCATTATTCATACTACGGTTGTATCTTTAAAAAAAAATGTATTTTAAAGTCATATTATACGTGGATTAGTCCGCACTAGTCGCGTCAAGTATGCTAAATTACTACGTACTAGGTGGAATAGGTATTTGGATCGAGTATTAATAAATACTAGGAATAGGTGCACCTAGTATCAAATTTACCTAGTATAACCCATCTCTACTTCCGACACACGTAAGATAAAATTCATTCACATCAGAGTGATATTAAAAGGTTAATGAAACAAGTAAGGATTTTTGGTACAGACTTGACATCAAAAATTTAGACTACACTCTTCTGTTTTACTTTGAACACTAGTAACAATTTACATAAAAACTCAAATCGGATGATTTATATTGTATCCACACTACAGAAAGGGCCCATAATGACTATGAGTTCTGTCAATCTTTATTTATATCACACTAGTTTTTGCCCGCGTCTTCACCCGCGTGAAATTTATTTTCTGAAAAATCTGAGTTATAAACAATAATACTGTAAAGTTTCATCAAAATCCGTCAGTAGTTTTTGCGTGAAAGAGTAACAAACATCCAGACATTCAGACATCCAAACTTTCGCATTAGGATAGATATTAAACTGTTATGGTTATTTTTGTTTCTAAATTACCATTTCTATGCTAAAGCAAGATATTATCCAAACATAAAAAGTTAGTGTTTTTTAGCTGACAGGACAAGCATTTTATCTGCGCTGGACGGTCATAAATCCATTCGCTGGAAAGGAATTGATTTGCATGGCATTTGCATGAGTTAGGGGCAGTGTGACACAATAACTGAAGCGTTTTGTTTTGAAAATGAAGCAACTGTTTCTGGGCAATAGAAAGTGTTACAATAAAAAGTCTTGGTCTGTGAGAGGTCATCATCATCATCATTTCAGCCACAGGACATCTACTGCTGAACATAGGTCTCTTTCAATGATTTTCATATTACCCGGTTGATAGCGGCCTGCATCCAGCGCCTTCCTGCTACCTTTATGAGGTCGTCTATGAGAGATAAATACTTTTAATCCAGGTCTCCTGGGTTCGAGTCCTAAGTGAGACAAATACGGTAAGTAAATTGCATGTTTGAGATCAGCTGAAGATCAGAAAATTAATATGATCTCGTAATTTCAGCAATCGGTCCGATTGAAATAAGGTAGAGGCTTATAGCTTATGAAGTTTTACTCGTATACCATTGTTACAATCTATGCAGAATAGAAGAAAACAGTATGTTAGGTAGATACTTCTTATAAAATTAAGAAGTTTCGTACTCATCTAGTCGGATGTATCCAAAACACTTATGGTGCAAAAATGCAAAATATATGACTGTTTTGGACGGACCATGTTTGGCTTATCGATGTATCTGAATGCATCTAGTGATGCAATGTGTCTGTAATAGACCAATCAAGAACAGTCACACAGGAAATACTTATGAAGAAAACACATTTTCAATGGCGAGGGGTAACCCGCTGGTCGATTTCACGTATAGAACTTGCTAAAAACTATAGTGAAGTCTTTATTTTTTTATTATTATCATGTAGTTTTAGAATAGTATTATTTAGGTATTACATGCAGCAAAAAAGTATCTACAAGAGACGCACCTAACTAATACTTGCCCGTAAGTAAGCAAAAAGTATTAACTAAGGTACATAGCTGACTTTTATAACATTAGCTTTTAAGTTTAACTTAGAACTGACGTAAACATTGCATTACTCGAAACAATGTTTGGAGATGATGTCAAAGAAAATATTAATAAACTGTGACATATATAACTAGATGACATCAATAAACCTATTTGTAAACAGCAAGCCGCAATATTTTATAGAAGCGTGACTGTATTGTTTGAAGAAAACTGTCGTAAGCTAAAATTAGTTTACGAGTAGCATCGTATCATAGTTATTAAAAGCTATTTGTATTTTATATTCATTCAACACAACGCTTGTTTATTCGGGTATTAAGATATCTACACTAATATTATAAAGAGGAAAACTATTTGGTTGTAATGAATAGGCTCAAAAACTACTGGACCGTTTTTAAAAAAATTTCACCATTCGAAAGCTACATAATCCGAGAGTAACATAGGCTACATTTTATTTTGGAAAAAAAATAGGGTTCTGTAAAATATTTGGGTTTTTCGGAATCCACGCGGGCGAAGCCGCGGGCGGAAAGCTAGTCTATACTAATATTATAAATGCGAAAGTAACTCTGTCTGTCTGTCTCTCTTTCACGCTTAAACCACTGAACCGATTTTGATGAAATTTGGCAAAGACATAGTTTGAGTCCCGGGAAAGGACATAGGATAGTTTTTATCCTGATTTTTGAAACAGGAACGCACGTGTTAAAGTTTTTCTGTGACAGACAAAATTCCACGCGGGCGAAGCCGCGGGCGGAAAGCTAGTTGTTTATAAACCGACAAATATTTCTTTCTTTAAACTGTTACTAGAGACCCCTTTACGTGATTTTCAGACTTTAAGATAAAGTAATAAGGGTAAAATACAATGTAAAAACTATCTATAATCTTAAAGGCTAGTTTATAGCCCAGTCAATAAAGTATTATAGAGGGAAATCTGTGGAATACAATATCTGACATCGTAACTTTATTTAGACTAGTTAGGAGGTGAACATTTATCAAAAGTCCCCGCCCTTAGCCCTTGAGTCGGCGGGTTTGAAGGTCCCATTTTTCGGTTTTTCGCTTAACTTTCGCATACTATGCGACCTAGAGACATGACCACTAGCAAATTTAATTAGCTTTTTTTGTTTTTAGTAACTGAATAAAATTGTGTAAATCCTGGTTTTAAATAAATAAAGCACTAGCATTTCCCGTACATCTATGTTCTTACTTTATTCATCGTGGGTGGCATAAAACATACAAAGTAAACATTAGAAACCATTTGGAATCCGCTCACAATCCCAAACGGAAAGCACTGACAGTTATGGTCATGTAAAAGTATGTTGAAGTGCATGATGTCATGCAGCGTCACCTAGTCTAGCTTGCTATTGATATTAGTATAGACGTACAAAATAAAATTTTAATCTATATCTATAAAAGCGAAAGGTCACTGATTGACTGACTCACTCATCACGAAGTCTTAGAAACTTCAAGAGCTAAAAGTCTCAATTTTGCATGGGGGTTCCTTTTAGAACGTAGGTGCTCACTAAGACAGGATTTTGCAAAATACTACCATAAGGGTAAAACGGGATCCACGCGTACAAAGTCGCGGGCGGCCGCTAGGTATAGAATATAATGATACAGTCATCATCATTATTTCAGCCATAGGACTTCCACTGCTGAACATAGGCCTCTCCCAATGATTTCCATGATGGCCGATTGGTAGTGGCCTGCATCCAGCGCCTTCCTTTAATTATTACTTACAAGGCAACTTCAAATCACAATATTATGGTACATCATTTTGCCTGAAAATCTTCTTTCAGCGTTAAACATTAAATGTTAACTCCTAAAATAAATGAAAAGTAGCGCTGAAAAATGTCAGACGCTTCTACAAAGTCCTAATTGAATGTTACAGGCGGCACAAATTACAAAGTTGAGGGTGTAACATGTCATCCGCTAAAAGCTGCTTTATTTTTCGATGTCAGCAATACAGATGACGGCACATTGAGGTATAAACTTTAGTATCTTATGCACTTGAAATAGGTTATAGTTTGCAACAAAATCCTATTCTTTTATGTGTTGTCGGCTGTATAAAGTATTTATCCAAAATAAGCATGGGATTAACGAAGTCACGTTTAAGCCGTTGTGCCACTCGTAAACTGTGTGTTTAACTGCAGACTACGTGGCGATTGCTGTGTGACTAATCTGGCACTCTGATGATGGTGAGATGGTGTTACAATAAAGTATGGACCAGTTTTTGTTTTGATGATTTTGTTAAGTGACAAATTGGTTGTCAACGTTAAGAACCTTGTAAATAAATAAGACTGTAATTTTATTGAAAAAATACTAAGCCCATAAAGTGGGCCGACGACCTCATAAAGGTAGCAGGAATGCGCTGGATACAATGGAACTCATTGGGGGAAGCCTATGTTCAGCAATGGACGTCCTATGGCTGAAATGATGATGATTGTGAAGTTTGTTTCGGAATAGAATTTTGGATCTTAGATTGCAATGAGACGTAATTTAGAGACTGAGACGGCTAGTAAATATAGATTTTTTTTAACAACAAGGTACTGATTTATTTTTCCAGATAAGAGAGAGAAGCAGTTTTTATTCACTATTTATGAGTAACCTTGTTACTAAAGCTACACACTTCCTATGACTCTACTTATGTCAGATATAACAAATGGTATAATTATGATGCACCTGAAAAAGATTATGAATTGTTCTTTGTAGTATGATCGTAGTATTTTTTGTCGCAAGCGCAACTGTTGTTCAGTCACGTACCCATTGAGCTTGAGTCATTTTAATATAGTAGAGGCAGAAAGAGTAAGTTTAATCCATCTTTCCAAGCTTTACATACTAATCACCTTACTGCTCTTGCCCTGAAAATTTACATAGATTTAGATCCTCAACACGTAGAGTTACATCCTAGTTGAACAAAGAACATTTCTATACTAAACGTCACTTTAATTAAAATAGGGTTCAACTATGGTGTGCCTTTTATTAATAAGGAGGACAAAGTATATCACGATATCTTGCATTTAGTTGCGCTTGAATACACATTAACTAGTTATTGTCTTTCAAAAAAGATAATTCTATATCAAAGGCATCATCATCATCATCATCATTTCAGCCATAGGACGTCCACTGCTGAACATAGGCCTCCCCCAATGCTTTCCATGTTGATCGATTGGCAGCGGTCTGCGTCCAGCGCTTCCCTGCTACCTTTACGATGTCGTCGGTCCACCTTGTAGATGATAGGTAATCAAAGGCATACCACTTTCTTTCCTGTGGACATAATGAGCTTTTGTCTATATTGATGACTTATCAATATTATTTTCCTCCACCTTAGACTCTACAATAATAACTATCATAAAATATAGATAAGTAAATAAGCGTGTTTATGACAGTTATGGGTCCTCAGTAGTACACCATGGGGTTTACTGACTCCATGTATAGTGGAAAATAAGCGTCATGTGAATTTATAGTAGCCTTGGTGATCTCACCGGCCCGCGACCGATTTAGCGGTCAGCTGTTGTAAACTAATTAAGACATTGTGCCGATTGGTGAAATCCATTGATCTTATATCAGTTCTTTTACTCGTAGTTTGATGTTCATTGATCATTGATTTATTTAGATACCTGTCCTAGTATCTGTGGGCTGTATAGTTTCAATTTTTAGCACGCCAATTAAAGGTAGACGGCGCTGGATGTAGGCCGCTACCAACCGGGTTTGGAAGTCATTGGGGGAGGCCCATGTTCAACAGTGGACGTGCTGTGGCTGAAATGATGAATTAAAGGCAGAACCAAAATAAAATAAGGTAATTAAATTTTTACTGTAATTATTTACGATGCCTTTAGTCCCCACTGCATGACCCTGTCTAATTTACCAGGGACAAAATGATTGATTTGCCCTACACTTCTCACGCTGGCATCTGACCATTACAAGCGGGTGACCTAATGTGAATCATCTGTGTGATTCTGGCAAATATAACATCATTCTCACTCTTCCCGTATCTAGAATCTCTCTTTAATCTTCCTCTAAAATCTGGAAAAAATCGTAATAATACTGCTTTTCATGAACTTTCAAGGAAAACTATAACGGTTAAATACATTAGTTAGTTTAACAGTAATAGTCATTTGACTCTGTATTATAAAATTTCTTAACCAGTAAAAAATCCTTAGAAGAAATTATGAAAAGTTACTTTAGATGAAGTCATTGCTTGCTTCTGAAATATGTGGTAACGACGGACAACTACGGAATCCTACACTGCGCGTGACACGACACGCACTTGGCCAATTTTTATAGTGACAATAAAGGTAAGAGCATTGTGGTAAGAGAAATCCTCTCAAATTAAACTTCGACTAGTTCTAGTCTTAACATTTTGTGGAGCTGCTAAATTCTGAACGTTCTTATGAAATGCGCGACGGTAACTAACCTTCGTCATATCACAGTTCAAATTAGGTTTAGTAAACGCAATAGACAAAGGGGATGTATTCAATCGAACATAAGGCAGAATATTTTATTTACAAAAGTAGATAAAAATTATCTGTCTGTCTTGTAAAGTTATTCAAAATGATGCTCACAAGTAGGCAGTGAAAGAGTTTCTTGCACCATCCAACTATACTGAAATTATTGTTACTGTGTTAATTTTGTTGTTGTGACAGATAGAATTGTCCTTATCTAAACAGCCTGCTGTCAAAGACATTATGTACGTAATGCATAAGGATTTACTCCATA
This sequence comes from Ostrinia nubilalis, assembly GCF_963855985.1. Classification (NCBI taxonomy): domain Eukaryota; kingdom Metazoa; phylum Arthropoda; class Insecta; order Lepidoptera; family Crambidae; genus Ostrinia; species Ostrinia nubilalis. The sequence goes on from NC_087101.1 coordinate 3,825,719, forward strand.
TTAAAAAGGTAGGGTTTCCCCTAACTAGTCTAGTTGCCGTGTGCCGTTCGCAGATAACTTTGTTTTTTGACAACACATTCATTGCGATTTTATTTAGACGTGTTACTGAATCTATTTTGATGTATGGTGGCACGGTGAGGTTTATAGCACAATAATTTGGTTTTAGAACTACTACCCACACTGCAGTTTAGTACGGTCGGCGTCTAAACCGCTGGTGATAGTTGATACTTAACCGCAAGGCTGTCTTTAGTATCTATTTATAAAAATCTCTCCTGATCTAAAATTTAACGTATAAACTATTAGAAGAAAAGACTGAAATTCTCTTCCAGTATCTTTTTCCCACACTCCATAATAGTACTGGCACCTATGATCTGAGACGAGCACCAACGTTGGGCGTGGGACAAGTTTTTGTGTAGTTCCACACGCTGGACGAGTAGCGTTTGGACTACTTTGAAAAGCCAATTTCTTCTTAATCCTGATCGTACGCGTATAGGAAATATTTGACCAAAGTCGATGGTATAGCTCTGACTTATATTTTTCAAGATCACCAAATTAAAAGCAAAAGTTGACTTGACACCCAATAAGATACCCGAAAGCTAATTTTAGTTATAAAGTAGGTACTATTTAATTCAACAATTCATTCCATGAAATTATCGATACTAAATATAGCGCCTATTTTGTGTATTTTTTTTTCTTGTTTTGTGTAGTGAACGATAATAATAAGCACTTTGCTTATTTATCTCTCTATGAACGTGGAACTAGTAGCGCTACGTTCTTGCGCCATAATACATACCCTAGTCTCAAACACCGACCCATTCATCTGCTATCACCGACCTCTTGACCTACCCTGTTCATTCAACTGATAGATAATAATGTCTGTTTGTTTACAGTTAATTATAACTACAGCGGCACGCAGTCTGACTCAATGGACTGCATCTGCGGTGATGTCATTTGTCGCGGAAATAGAAACGGGGTAATGTCGCTTTGGATACTGGAATATGACGTAGTAAGGTCGCTCTTATTATTTCTGCCCTTTTTTTTTTTTTTTTTTTCCTGTGGCAACACTACCGCTAACAGCTGATTTGAACTTGTCCCAATTTATTTACTGATTTTTATTTAATTTAATATCATAAAAGGTCTCTAAACTCATCACTGTTACTGTTTTATGTAATTATAAGTGAAATAACGTTTAAATCTGTGTATTGCATTGTGTTTATGGTGCAAATTGTGCAAATACTTAGGACCGATTTGACAGTGCAATTACGAAAATATTACGTTGGATTTTGTTAACATTGTTCTATCTTTCGAAACAGGTACCTATTTGTTTTATATTTACAACAGTAGTGCATATTTTAGAAACGAAATACTATTATTGTGACCTTATACTGTCACCCGCGTAAGAGGTTATATTTACCTACATTTTTGTTAACCTCCAATTATTGATCAATTGATCCTTTGGCATTTACATTTTAATACTTTTTTATTTACCAAAAGAAACAATGCTTACACGTAAAGCCTTCGCTCGCCGGGAGGAGTCCCAACTCCAACTGGCTTTGAGAGATTTGAAGGCAGCCAAAGACTTGATTGAGCAATTAAATAGGGAAAGAGAGGACAATGAGAGGGAGCTGATGGATGTGTGGGATAAAAACAAGCATTTAAAGAAAGAGATGGCTGAGCTGCACACCAACTATGAGACAATTGTAGAGGAACGGAATAGGCTACAATTAATCATTGACGGGTTTGGTGAGTGCAATGAAGAGTACGTACACAACCTCAGACGTATGACCATCATGAAACAAGACCTTTATGATGCTCACAGCCATATCGAATTAATGGAAGCTGAAAGAGAAGCCTGCACAGCCACCAAAACCCAAATCATGTTTGACGAGTTAGTCGGTAGTGCGCCCAGCCTGACCCAAACTGCATCTGACAAACAATTAATTACCATAGACCTAACTTGTGATAATACTTTAAACAATACTCCTGTATGTGGTAAGATTGTCAGATGCAGTAAAAATAAATTTAAAAAGTATGTAAAAATTAGTAATTATATTAAAAAAACAAATAAGTTGATTAAAAAACAAAAATGCTTATACAACAAAGTAAACTATATAAATGAGAGACAGCGTCTAAAGAATGAGCTTGACCTATGTTCCACAATGTTAGAGAATAGTGTACTGAAATATGAACATGATGTCGAAAACCTAGAATATAAATTATGTAATCTTAAGAAATCTTTGAACACAAAACAAAGAGTGTGATGAACATTTCCAGGCTTTGAAAAAAATTATATCTAATTGCAACTGTCAAAATTCTATCCTATTGGATGAATCTTGTACAGATAGTTTTCAGTCTGGTTGTGAGTCACCACCTACTCTAAACACCCTAAACAAAGACTACTGTCCTAGGATATCACACACATTTACCAGCGGCTCCCCAACTAAAAATATTGAAAAAACCAACATAGTAATGTTCAGTGATGAGTTAGGCAAAAATATGGGCCAACTGATTAATAGTTATTTGGGACAAAGTGTGATCAACCATTGTTTACCGGGTGCTTCCTATTTAAAAATTATGAGAAAAATAACAAATTATTCGTTCTCAATAAATACCACATTAGTAATTTTAATAGGAAATAGGGGCAATGTAGGCAAAAAAGACCTACTAAATATTTTTGATAGCTTATGTTTACTTAATGTAGATAAAATAATTTTGTTCACATTCCCCTACAGTAGAAGCTTGCCACAGGAGGAAAATAATTTAAGATATAAATTGAATTTGACATTGAATACACTGACATATAATCAATGCAAATTCCATGTAATTGACATTAACAATTATTTAAAAAATAAATGTTTATTGACAATAGATAAATATAATTATCTGAATAAATATTGTAAAAGACGAATAGCGAATTCGCTATCATATTTTATTAAATATTTAGCCATTAATTTGGCTAGCCAAACTGCTTTTATTGAGCAGACCATGGATGTTCGACCCTTGGAATCTGTTCCAAATCATAATTTAAATTACATCGTAAGACAATAGAGGATATTATTTATTTATTATTATTGGTTTTTGGGCCTTTATTAGCGCCAACTCGACCAGGTTTGATCTATTGTGGCAGCCCTTGTCTTTAAAGTTCACTGCTTAGTCCCGTTGAGTCTATAAATTTCCAGATTCTTTGGAGCGTGATATCTGCTATCTCATCCGGGTGCATGATGTGTCGCCCGAGATGGATACTTCTTTTGCTCATAAGCGGGAAGCATGAGCAAAGAACATGCATGGCCGTTTCTTCTTCTGTATGGCAGAATCTGCACAGAGTTTCCTCGGTCATGTTCATGTTCGATTTATGTTTGTTTAGTTTGCAGTGGCCGGTCAGTATTCTAGTCACTGCACAGGCTTTGTATCTTTTGAACTTTAGCAGTTCCTTAGTTACTTTATTGCTATATCCCTGAATGAGTGCTTTTGAGTGTTTTTGTCCCGATGTAGACTTCCACCACTCAATAGCCTCTTGTTTGCAGAGGGCGGTTAGTAGCGTGGTGGCTCGTTGTTTGGTAATGCCACAGAACGGTTCTACGCCGATTTGAGGGTTATCGGCTCCATCTCTGGCGAGTTCATCTGCTACTTCGTTTCCTTCTATATTCGAATGTCCTGGTACCCATGTAAGCGTTACTTTGTTGGTATTTCCCAGTGCATTCAGTGTCTCGGTGCATGTTTGCACCAATTTTGACGTGTATTCGAAGGATGTTAAGGCCAGCAGTGCTGCTTGGCTGTCTGAGTTGATGTAGATGTGTTGATCCTGGAGCTTCCTTTCCAAGTTTATCTCTGCACATTTGTTTATGGCAAAGACCTCGGCTTGGAAGATTGAGGCTTCAGTCCCCATGTTTAGGCTAACTTTGAGCTTAGGCCTCTCTCCGTAGATCCCGCAACCTACATTATTTTCCTTTTTGGATCCGTCCGTGTACCAGACGTGACTACCTTCCTTAAATGACATTTGGCCTTCTAGCCATTTGTCTCTAGGAGGTATGTTTACGGAATATAGTTTGGTGAAGTTACATTCCGTATGCATGTCGTCACTGGGCATGCACAGAAGTTTGTTTTCAAGTACTGATTCCTTGAGTCTTATCAGATTTTGAGAAGCCCATCTGACTTTCGTGCGGGTGCAGATTCTATATGTGCTCTGCTTGGCTTCTTTTTGCACATGCATATGCAGTGGTATAAGGTCAAGCAGAGCATTTAATGCAGCCCCTGGTGTCGTTGATAGTGCTCCGGTTGCTGTGATGCAGGCTAGCCGTTGTAGGCTGCTCAATTTCTGTATTGTTGTCATTTGGTTGACCTTGCCGCACCAGACGGCAGAGGCATAGGTTATTATCGGTCTCACGACCGCTGTGTACAGCCATAGGGCAATTGCGGGTTTTAGTCCCCATCTTGACCCTGCCATTCGACAACAACTCCACAGAGCCATTTTGGCTTTTTGAATGATGTTGTTTAGGTGCGAATTCCAAGTAAGCTTTTGGTCAAAAGTTACCCCTAGATACTTGGTTTCGCTTGAGAAAGGAAGAGTTTTTCCGTTTAATTTCAGATTTACCAGTTTTTCCAGTTTTCTCTTCCTCGTGAATGGTATTATCACTGTTTTATCCGCATTAATAGATAATTCGTTTTCTCTACACCACCTACTTATGGTGTTGAGAGCGCCTTGCATTAGACTTGAAATTGTGCTCAGGCAGGGACCTCTGATGATAACCACTAGGTCATCAGCATAGCCTTGAGTATCATAGTCTTTTTCTGCCATCTTAGCAAGAAGTTGATCTACTGCTAGTGTCCATAAAAGTGGGGATAGTACGCCTCCTTGTGGACATCCTCTTGTGGCAAGAAATTCAAGCTTTGCAGCATTGAGGGTTATGTTTACTACTCGGTTGGAGAGCATGTTTTTTACCCATCTGATGGTGCTTATATCAATCCCTTTTGCCTCCATTCCTTTTAGAATGGTTTCTATAGGGGTGTTGTCAAATGCACCTTCAACATCGAGAAAAGCACATAGGGCCGTTTGCTTATCCTCTAGGGATTTTTGCACCTTATCGACCAGATCGAGCAGGGCTGTTTCAGTAGATTTTCCCTTTTGGTATGCATGTTGGTTGATGCTTAGTGGTCTTTTCACTAAGTATTTGGCTCTAATGTGCTGGTCTATTATCCTTTCCATGGCCTTCATCAGGAAGGATGTTAGACTTATGGGTCTGAAGGATTTGGGTTGTGAGTAGTCCCTTTTCCCCGTTTTGGGTATAAAACGAACTTTGACCCAATTCCATGGTTCTGGTGTAATACCCCAGGCGTAACTTGCTCTGAATATTTTTACCAGATGCGGGAGAAGTAAGTTATTACCTTTTTGTAGAAGAGCAGGAAAGATGCCATCTTCTCCCGCTGATTTAAATGGTTTAAACTTTTCCAAAGCCCATCTAATCTGGTTAGGCCTAAAGATATTGGAGGCCTTATTCCAGTCTGAGCATTTAGCCCTATGGAGTTCATCATTCCTTTGGGTATTGCTTTGTGTATTGATTTGGTACGAACCCGGAAAGTGTGAAGACCTAAGGAGATCCAGAGTCTCCATCTCGGTGTTCGTAAATGAGTTATCTGGCTTCTTTAGTAGTCCAAGATAGTTGTTTGGGGTCTTAGCGAGGATTTTGTGAATTCTTGCTCCTTTGTTAGTTTGTGCAATTTCTTCACAGAAGCGTCGCCAAGAGGCTCTTTTGGCTTTTCTGATTTGTTTGTTATATTCTGTTAGGGCCTTTCCGTACTTGTCCCAGTCGCACGGTTTGGCACGGTTGAATATACGACGTGTGATGGCTCTGAGCTTTTCTAGCTTCTTGTTCCACCACATTGGTGATTTGTTAGATTTTACTTCTTTTTCGGGGCAGCTTCGTTCGTAGGCATTGATTATGCCATTATTGAGCATTTTGACCGCGGCATTAAGAGAGTCCGGTGTTTTGATAGTTTTGGGTATATCCTTTAGATTCTCACTGAGTAGGGTTATATACATATCCCAGGAGGTGTCTTTTGGATTTCTTACTCTTGGATATTGAGCTTCTACCAGCCCTGAAATATCAAAACGTATATGTCTATGATCAGACATTGAGTTCTCGCTGCTGACGTGCCATTTTGTTATACATTTTGACACATTTTCTGTTGCGAATGTTATATCTATTACTTCCTGTCTGGTTTTTGTTACGAATGTTGGCGTGTGGCCATTGTTCAGCACCTGTAGACAGTTAGATAGAAGAAAATCGGATAGTAACTCACCTCTCATGTTGGTATCCGAGCTTCCCCAGATGGTATGGTGGGCGTTAGCATCGCATCCCACTATCAGTTCCGACTTTTGTCTTCTAGAGTATTCCAGGACGTTAGTCAGTTCTTCAGTGGGATCTTGCTTATCTCCAGGAAGATATGCCGAGCAGAAGAGTACTTTGGACCTGTTCGGCCCTTTGACTTCTACGTACGCGGTGACAGTATCTTCGCTGCAAAGTTCTGGAACAGGTAAGAAGTTAGTATTTTTGTTAAACACGATACAAGCCCTAGGTTTGCGGCCTTTTTCGCATACAAGAATCTTACCAGCGTTGTTCAGACCGGCTACCATGGAGTCGGCGTTTATCCATGGTTCTTGAATGAGGGCGATGTCCAGGCCACCTTCGCTGAAGATCTTTTCTATGACCGCAGAGGCTGCGATAGCGTGGTGTAGGTTGGCCTGTAGTATCGCCATCCCCTTTGGGCGTTGAGGTTGGTGGGGACTATTGTGCTTGGGAGCCGCGGCGCCCTTGTGTGCCCCGCCGCCCTCGATACGGTCCTCTGTGCTGCCCCCTTCCTCTGGGCTGATGTGCGCCCCTTGTGGTCCCCCTGTTGGGGGGAAACCGCGTTCCCCTTCCCCTGTTTGGGAATGTGGAAGTGGAGGTTGAGGGGGTGGAAGGAGGGTTGACCCGTTGTGGTCCTGTGCGGACCTGCACGGTACCCTCAGGGGGGGTGGTTAAGGATGCGGGTACGGGGGTAGAGGTGGTGGTGGTTGCGGCGGTGGTCGGGGGTTCAGCGGAGGGTTTGGAGTCCTGTATGGGGCCCTTAATTCTGAACTGGACCTTTTTGAAGCCAATGTTGGCCTTTAGGTCCATCATCTTCAGGGCCTCAAACGAGTGGTCGTCTAGGGATACGGTCAGAGTTAGACCTCCCTTGTCAACCTTCGTATTGAGGACCTTCCAGTGCTCGGTGTTCAGACCCTCATTCTGAGCACCGAAGAATTCTAAGGCCCGCGTTGCGCTGCTGGCTTCAGAGATAGGAATATATACCACCCCCACATTAGGTTTTCGGATTTCAGACTCGCTCAAGAGAACGAGGCTTGCTTCCGGCCACGGTTTGAGGGGGGGGACTATATTCTCAAGCCAGGTTTTTGAGCGCTCGTCCTCACACGTGATGAGGAGCCAGCCTGGCTTAAAGGAGCAGCCCACGAATTTAGGCCCTTCGCCCCTTCCGGATTTGGCAATGCTTTGCAGGATGGTGTTGCGCAGCGACTCCAGTTATGTGTTAGTCATCAAGGACTTGGAGTCTTTTATGCCGACCCGGATTGAGCGTACGGCCTCGCTGTAGGCTACGGTGGTTGAGGTGTTTAAGGTCTCACTCACCTTTGGGACTTTGGTAATATGTCCCTTTGGCGATTCCTCCTCCGAGCGAACCCGTTTTACCGGTTTGCGCCCAGATTCAGGTTGCGAGGCCTTAAACTTGTACCCCATCTGCTTCAGCTCAGCGAAGCTCTTGACCGCCAGTGTTGAAGCCATATTCGGCTCCACTCCCAGCTGCCTCAGAGCTCCGAAGCGCTTTTTTGCCGCACTTGACATTTTCCTGCCAGTGGGTTTGGAGGCGGTGTATTCATCAGTCAGCGAGTGTGAGCCGCAAGCAGCCCTTTCTGCCGTGCTGATGGATTCCTCTGTCTCCATACAGAGTTGCTCTGATATTTGGGTCGGTTGTTCTACTCCTTCTATCAGTGGCATAAGTTCCTGGCATAGGTCTTCCAGGTTACCGTTACTTTTTTTGGGAGAGCATTTATTCATGTTGGTCCCACGAGTAGCTAGGGAAAGTAGGTCCACTCCAGCAGAGCCCCGCATGCCGGAGTAAGGCTATATACACCTCGAGGTCGCCTGGTATCGAGGGCCCACCGTTAGCGACTGAGGTCCCCCTCAGCCACGCATCTCTCGGCACGGTACGGATAACACCTTAGATTGGGTATCGAGTCTTCGGCCGCCAGGTACCGCGTCATTGAGATCCCATTATGAGATTTCAATGCAGCACTATCTGACGTTGCCCAGGATGAACCGCAACAGGCGCTACTATATCCCTTCCGACATGTCAGAGTGGATTCAGTAACAACCCAGTTTTACGTGGAGGTAACTCGAACTGACACCCCCAATAGAGGATAACTCTGGCATACAAAATTCGGGTACAAAGAAATTTAACGGTTTTAATTTAGTGCATCAGAATGTACAAGGCTTCTCCGGCAAAGACTTGGAAATTGAGTTATTTATCCAAGAATTGAATATTCATGTCTTATGTTTAACGGAACATTGGCTCAGGCAATATGAACTAATGCTGAGCATTAATAATTATAAGCTTATTAGTTCATTCACTAGAGAGTTAGCTATTCGTGGAGGGTCACTAATATTAATCAATGATAAATTAAAATGTAAAGAGCGTAAAGATATTGTATCTCTCTCTGTTGAGCGAACTATTGAGCTGTCATGTGCAGAACTGGACGACTATGTTATTGTATGTGTATATAGACCCCCATCTAGTAACTATGAATTATTTGAAACCACAATGGAAGAGGTACTTAGAAGAGTGTGTAATAGTTCAAAGAAAGTAGTTGTATGTGGAGACTTTAATATCAATATAATAGAAGATTCCTCTCTTTCAATACGGTTTTTAAATTTATTCAAATCTTTTAACTTGTTAAATCTTTTCTCTGAACCAACTAGGGTGACTCCAACATCAGCTACTTGCTTAGACAATATATTCTGTAACTGCTTAGTGCTAGAGAAATCAATAATAAATTTTGTTAATTCTGATCATTGCGGTCAAATAGCGTCATTTCAACACCATTTTGTGCCATCGAGCAAGGAAATAGAATATAGACCAGTCACTGCATCCCAGAAAGACAAATTTAAATCTCAAATATCTAATAAGGTCCCACTTTTGCATTACTTTAACTGTAGTATAAATATTTTATATGAGCAATTATTTGAATTAATTAAAAATGAGTTCAATAAAATTTTTCCTAAGAAAACAATTATTATTAAAAACAATAAAACTAAATTCAGTGACTGGGCTACAGTAGGTATTTATATTAGTAGGAAAAAAATGTTTGAATTATATGGTAGAAAAGCCTATAGTAGCGACCCGGACTTTATAGAATATGTAAAAAAATACTCAAAAGTTTTTAAACAAGTTTGTACTATGGCAAAATCTATTTACATACGTGACAAAATTAAAAACTCTGGCAACAAAATTAAAGCTACTTGGAATTGTATTAATAAAGAAACTTGTAGAATTATATCTCGGGATGACACATTCGCATTAAAAATTGATAATAAGTATATTAAATGCAATGATAAGGTAGCAAACGCATTCGAAGGTTACTTCTCAAATGTCCCAATCATAACAACAAGCAATCTTAATTCATGTTCATATCAGGCAATGTCTCTTCTCGAGGGTTGTGTTGATGTTTGCAATAGCCCATTAAAATATAGACAAATAGACCCCATAGTTATTATAAAAACTTTCAAAGAACTAAATATAAAAAAGACAGAGGATATATGGGGCATATCAACAGACATAATAAAACCCATCATTCCTCTTATAGCTCCCCATTTAGCTCATATCTTTAATGAATGTATTAACGAAGGTCAGTTCCCTACCCTGATGAAACATAGTAAAATCATACCATTATTTAAAGCAGGAGACAAAAGTGACTCATCCAACTTTAGACCTATATCGATACTACCTGCGCTCAGTAAAATATTTGAAAAAATTATTTTCAATCAACTACTGTCTCATTTTAACTTAAATAAACTGTTTCATGAAAAACAATATGGGTTCACAAAAGGGAAAAGTACGACCGATGCAGGGGTTGCTCTTATCAAACACATTTTCGATGCTTGGCAGGAGAAAAAAGATGCTATTGGTGTATTTTGTGACTTATCGAAGGCGTTTGACTGTGTTGATCATCAAACTCTGTTATTTAAGCTAGAACATTATGGCGTATCAGGCAAGGCCTTAAGCCTATTACACTCTTACCTCTCAGACAGATTACAAAAAGTAAATATTCACGGAACTAACTCTTCGGGCGCCCCCCTAAAAATGGGAGTGCCCCAAGGCTCAATACTGGGACCATTGCTCTTTCTGATTTATATAAATGATCTACCTTTTTATTCAAAGGACCTTTGTGAGATAGTATTATTTGCTGATGACACTTCTTTAATTTTTAAAACTGACAGGCGTCAGGAAATATTTGACGACGTGAATAATGCTCTTACCAAAGTATTAGACTGGTTTACAACTAATAATTTGCTATTAAACGCAAAAAAAACCAAATGTTTAAAATTCACTATGCCTAATGTCAAACAAGTTAATACTAATATTACAGTAAATAATGAACGCATTGAACTGATAAACTCTACTGTCTTTCTAGGTATTACCCTAGACTGTAAATTACAATGGGGCCCCCATATTGCTGCCTTGGCGGGAAGACTTAGTTCAGCTGCCTTTGCGGTGAGAAAGATCAGAAACTTGACTGATGTTGAAACAGCAAGGCTTGTATATTTTAGTTATTTTCATAGTATTATGTCTTATGGTCTTTTACTGTGGGGCTCAGCAGCAGACATAGAATCAATTTTCATTTTACAGAAAAGAGCTGTTCGGGCAATATACGGTCTTAAACCACGTGACTCGCTTAGAGAAGTTTTTAAAGAAATCAATATATTGACTGTGGCTTCGCAATACATATTTGATAACATTATGTATGTCCGTAAACATATACATTTATTTACTAAGAAAAGTGACGTCCACTCATTTAACACGAGACATAAGAATAAACTTGCTGTTCCATCATTTAGGTTGCATAAGATAGGTAATTCATTCTTGGGGAAATGTATTACCATATTTAACAAAATACCACACAACCTTGTCGAATTGCCAATAAACAAATTTAACACCTTTGCTGCGGCAGTAACTTTCTAATACTTTCCATTCCTTCGGTACAAGGTCAGTAAACCTGGTATTAAAACTTACATTGTGGCGGCACAAGGCTTAAAGACCTTGTAATATTTAAGATATATTAATTTTATTTTTGGCTTCATGTTAATAGATATTGTGTTTTTTTTCTTTGAATATTAATAATAATGCATTTATTGACATACACCTGAAGGCGTTCGTGAATAACTTGTTTAGTATAAAAATTATAGCTATATTTAAAATACAAGGCTTATGCACCCTGTGCCGCACTGAAGTAGGGAAGTCTGGTGGGTATTCTAGGGATGTGAAATACAAATATCGATAGTTTTAATCAAAATTTAAAAAAGTAACAAACAAAGATGTTTTAATAATTTAGTCTAAATATTTTACAAATAGGACATACGTGTATAAATACTTAAATAAGCTATATTTAAAGAAAACATATTATTTAATAACATTTAGTTACAACTTCAAATGTTTGTCACGAAAAACATTATTTAAATTAGCAATCGTCTAGCAAATTAAATTATAATCAATTTGCAGTTTTGATTTTGTTTGTTTCTCTTGACGCCATGTCGACATGTGCGTTTCTTACGAATGCGAGGCAACACTGGCTGCACGAAGCTAGCGTGGGGTGCGGTACCAGGTGCGCAGGGTACAAGGTGCTTCGACCTGGTTTCGCATTGTGAAGACATTTTATTACTTCCGTGCGGTACCAGGTCTAAAAACCTGGTATTAAGGTAGATACATCATTGGATTCTATTTTAAGAATACATCATAGATATATATTCATCACTTTCCTACACCGGACCCAATTGAAGTTATGCCTTTCGCACGACAAGGAAGACTATAATTTTCTTAGCCGCACGGTAAGCGAGACGTACACAAGGTCTATAGACCTGGTTTCGCACTCAACGTGTTAAGATACATATAAAAAATACCCTTATGTCCAAAGGGTACTACAAGGTTCGAGACTATATTGATGACAAGGATGCGTGGTCAGTTCAGTCTGCACATATTTGATGTACTTAAATTTGACTATTCTTACCGTTAGATAATTCCTGGCAATAAGTGGTGACTGAGTTTGTTCCGGCGTTTCTTCTCAGCACTTGCCATATGTTTGTCTCGAAGCGCTGGTAGGGCCCAAAAGATAAGGAGACATGTAAAGTGCCCCATAAGGGCTACCTTTTTCTTTTTTTATTATTTTCTATTGACGTTCATAAGTGCCACTTGTGGTCTAAACTGAATAAATATTTTTGATTTTGATTTTGATTTTAAGAAAAGCAAGGCACCATAACAAAACCGTGTGGTAGTTTTAAATAAATTGTATATACTTATATTTAGTGCCGTGCCACTGTCTAGCTTGATTGTTAATTGTTATGTTAAAAAAATTAAGGTAGGTATATCTTGTCTTGACCAGTCCCCGAAGGCAGCGCCTGTTCACAGACATGACGTGTGAACCAGCCATCGCTTCACTCGACCATATTGTAGGGAATGTAGCGACCCGCCTCAACGATTCACCAACTCATATGCTTCCCCACTAAGCGCCACCAGAGGGACCCGACTGGTTTTTAGTGGGTAGGCCTTGCCCTTCAGGCGAGGAGAGCCCCACATAACTCATTGGCTCCCCCGGGCTGGTGAGTATGTAGTTTCATGCATTTTCCAGTCGAAAAAAAGAAAAAAAAGGCGCAGACCACCGATTTTTAATTGGCCAACTAAAAGTCTGTAGTCTGCGCCTAGGCTTAGTCAAAATAGGAATTAACGCAATATCTTACAAGCTTATGTAAGTAAACTATACCTTTTGCCTTTACTTATTTATTATTTTTTAATGTGCCTGAAGTTTTGATCAAGTAGGTACCTAGCTAATATTACAGGCTAGTGTAAACTTGAATTGGAAATATTTCAGTAAGTACCTATTTAGTTCAGTAAGGTTTCGATTGTTTTTTGTCAACTGTGAAAGTACGTGCGTACAATTTTAATATTGGGCTTACACGTAAAAATCATTAAATATAACTTCTTGTATTCTTACAGAAATGTATGATTTCTAGTAATCTTGTATAAATTCCACTCCCATAATATTAAACTGTGTTAATTTTCTAAGTTGGCACTTTCTTATCACAATGTTATCATTATCGCTGTATTTTACTTTTGTTACCATCTGAACAAATATTAAAATTACCTAACAAAACATTTTCGTAATAAAATATTTACAAACGGATAAAACAATAACACTTATCCCGAACAACGAATTTTAATGTATTTGTTTAGGATTTCAGTTTGTTAAGCTGGAGGTGCTGGTAAATAAATTTGTACACAGAATTTTACGGAGGTTTACATTACAGGGTATTTAGAAACAGTAATCTCAACCAATGATGCATGTGACCATTGGTGTCATACAATAAGGCTGGGTTGCACCATCTTACTTTAACATTGACAAACGTCAAAAATCTGTCAAACTCCATACAAAAAACACCGGTCATCGTTATAGTTACGGTCAAAGTTAGGTGGTGCAACTCAGCCTAAGTAACATAGCGGCGTTTCTTCTCAGTATTTGCCATACATTGTTTGTCTTGAAGTGCTGGTAGAGCCGAAAAATCAACTCAATACCGTCGAAGACTGTGTTGGCAAAGATACAGATAATTGAAACTCTTAGCTCATATCTTTTCGCTCGTGCTTTTCTCCTTCTATATATACTTTATATCTCTGTCTATCCCTGTATCAGAGTGATACAAAATTTCCAAAAACTCACAAGAAGGATACAGAACTTCCATAAAGATCAAGCGCAGGTATCATAGGGCTCTCGATTTGGTTATTTTGAATTAGAAAACGCTGATACTAAGTTCAAAAGCAGCATTGTATTAGGCTGAATAGACATGTTGACACCACCGATCAATAATTGACGTACTTTTTAAAACTGTCAAAACGAAACTCTCCCATAGATTTTGTATGGCACTACAAGCAAGTGACGTCATTATTTTGTCAACTCAATTAAACTACTTTTTTCAATTACAATGCGACCAAAAATCGTAATTTACAGGTAATTTAAAATTAATTAAGTTTTTAAGACCAGAATGAAGTGTCTTTTTAGAAAAGTTGTGATTTCGAATTATTGAAGAATGGTGTTAAATTATCCATTGCACTACCTAACTTTAACCGTAACTATAACGACAACCGGTGTTTTTTGTATGAGTTTGACAGACTTTTGACGTTTGTTAAAGATGGTGCAACCAAGCCAAGCTTTTACCGTCATAGTGAGCCTACTGGACGATCCGCTTCAATTATCGTCACATTTTCTGCATGAGGAATTCGCACAAATTCTCCATCAAAAAGCTAGATATTTGAAGTAAGGTAGTGAAAACGTTCCCTCTGCCCATTCACACTGAGATAGGTTTATTACTAATTGTTCGTATAATGGAGACCCTGTAATTATTGCAAATGCGAGTGTAATGTTAGGAAGGAGAAAGGGTTACTAATCTGGTTTTATTCTTTTATTAAATAGAAATAGCCGAGACTAAAGATGCACTAGCAGCTTCACATATTATTTATGTAGTTTCTAATGGATAATGTATAGCAGGACGAAAGTTAACAGCGTAGGTATACAGATACAAATATTTGCTTGTATTGATAGCCTCAACTCTCGTTACGGGCATTATAGTTAATAAGTATGACGAGCGAAGACAATATCTTCTTCTTATTCGTTACGCTCTAGGCAGAGCGGTCGTGGTCACGTTGAGGCGTTGTTCACATCGGTTGTAGAGGCGGATACAACTCTCCGCACGATCTCCCGCTCTCTGTTGGTAGACTGTCTGGTGCAGTCACATATACGAACTATACTTATGCTGTGTCTTAAAAAATACTACGAAATACATAGTTCAAATTGTATGGCATCATAATTAGTTGTAATTAATTACTGCTATTGAAACAAAAATGGCCTCATGAGCAGGCTACGCTAATGCATACACAAAATATTTGGTCACAGCAAATACTAAAAAATTCGTTGAAACTGCCATACTGTTTACCGTTATTGTGGTCACATATGGCTTGATATATTTGTTACTTATGACGACATAAAGCTGGTCAATTTTAGACCTTACGACCTTCAGTTATGATGCAAACGCTAGTCGAATGGCGGCCGCTTTGTCATCCATTCTATGATGCATTGGGCATAGTTCACGTACATATTTTATTATTTTTATGGCATCGTATGAATGCAAAAACAAATTATGCTGTGTGCATATATTTGGTTATGGCTTTGAAGCCTGAATTAGAATTACAAGTGCTTCATTACTTATTTGGTTTTATTACGTGATAAGTTACATGCGGGCCTTGCAACATCTGCAATCAGTGGTATATAATCTTTTGGATAGTTAGATGCTGTGACTTATTGCTTAAAATCTTATTTCGTAATGATCGACTTTTCGTGAAGATTATTATCTTCTAAACCAAAAAGTTCTAATCACCAAATTTTATTTAATTAGGTTTGATAAGTTTAGTTTATTTACTTAGGTACTACTAAACCGTCTCTGTGGTATAGTGGTAAGACTGCCTGCAGGTTTGGTTTGTGGTAGGGCTTGTTCTAAGTCTACCTGTTGGATGTCATTAATTCTTTTGATGAGTGAGTCCCCGTTACCACCTCAAAAACACTTTTACTAGTATGTTGTAACTAGTATTAGTTCTTTAACTGTTCATGTTTGGAATCACTAACCGATGAGGTCCTTTAAACTATTAAGGCTTGTATTATGAGTATGTGGTTAAAACAATAGGCCATTTAGACGTTCGAAGAATATACAGCAAATATAGAATTTCGTGGAATAGATAATTTAGTGAGCAAAGTCATTGTTGGCCGTTCTCATGTGTTGAAACAAACCATTATCTGCGTACATACCTATACATAATGTATATTGAGTATGAGTATGTCTAAAAGATGTATCATTCTAATGAATAACTTAAAAACCTCCAATGAGTGAGTCAACAGTTACAAGTGTGACTTTTTACTCACTTACAAATCAGCTCTACCTTGAGCTCCTGCTCGTATTATGAGTCTTCGTCATCTAATCCCGCTTTTAGCTGGACCCACAGTTCCAGTCGCTTATTGATCCAGTAGGTACAGTTGTCGGAAGAGGAAAAAAAGTTATTCTGGAAACTGAAACCGCAGGTGCAGTTAAATGTGATGTCATTCGACGGACCACTTCATTCCTGATAATCCGTATTATTTTTACTTATTAATTTTCCTTCTCCTTTACCAAAAGCGGTTCATTTATGAGGAGCATAACTACCGACCGACTCAAATATTGTGGGTACCTAAATCGGCACTTAAAATTAACTATTTTCAAACTAATTGAACTTTCCAATTACGCTAAGTCCCGCATACTCGATGTATAACCAGAAGTCTATTTATATTTTGAAGTTCAGACATCTCTTTTATTAACGTTGGAACCTGACAGGCTCCCTTCGACAAATGGGCATACCATGGGGTTAAAAATAACTAGAGCGGCATCAACTTTGTTAGATAGAGAATGAATGGCATGTTTATGGTAGAGGCGTGTCAGTGAACTTTAGTATAACACGGTATTGTCTCTACATTTGTGTACGAGTATAGTTTTAGGTGGAATTAGATAACTTTGGAGTACTTATCGAACAAGCTTAAACTAAATTGAAAATTCAGTAATATAGTAACTAAAGGTCTGTTTTTGAGCATGTATGTATAATGTAATATTAATGTTACAGTACACAATTCTGAAAAATAAAAGTTGTAGCCTTTTTAGCTACACGGGGTTTTCATATGGGATACTGAGGCTGAGTTGCACCACCTAACTTTAACCGTAACTTTGTATAACTGCAACCGGTGTGTTTTGTATGGAGTTTGACAGATTTCTGACGTTTGTTAAAGTTAAAGTAAGATGGTGCAACCCAGCCTTAGTGTCAATTTAAATGTTAGTCTCGAAGCGCTGGTAGGGTAAAAAGATTATGAGACATGTAGAGGCTCCTTAAGAGCAAAATGACGATTTGTAAGAACTATTTATTAGTCTAAACAAATAAAGAAATTTTGACTTTTGAGTTTGACTTTGAATCTATGTTTGTAGACAAAGCTAAATTAATATCCTACAGTATTTACCTAAAACAGCATATTTTTTTATTTCAAGGCAGTGAATTGAAAGAAATTAACCTATTCTTTACAACCCGAATTCGTGTACGAATGTGTGGACCATTTAAACACTATTCCACGAACTCCATTCTCTATAAAGTGGTAAAAGTTTGTTTAGAACTAACCATCCCCTTAGGTTCTAGACTACTTCCAGGAAGACTAAACTAAACCTAGTTTTAAGTTCCCTAAGCAGCTATTTGCTTTATTTACATAAACTGTTTAGAAAGTCGAAGTTAGTTAAATAAACGGCTAATTAAGAGACTAATAAAATATTTAATGTCTGTGTAAAAAAACTTCTATATTTGGTTGCCATTATGATCAACACCATAGTAAAACTATTTGACTTAATTTTAAATAATCAATCCTACTTCAAAAAAAGCTATGGTTTGTCTAGATTCTTACACGAATATTAAATTAATAATAAGTATGCCACAAACTGTTTTCATTCTTCATCTTTTAAAATAAAATACAGCTACAAGTACCTAGCTTTATCTGGAAAAAATGGACGATGTATCTTTGTCACACTAAATAACTTTTTTCGACTGTATTATTACGAAAACCTGAGCCAAAAAACACTCTAGTCTAGTCTCTTAATTACGTAAATTACCTACTACAAATAGAAAGAACTAGACTTATTTTACTATGCGGCTACAGAAAATATTTATGGAAACAAAAAAGTCTGTAACAAAATGTAACAATAAAAATTTTGATTAATACAATCTGCATCCGTATTTCCTAATTAAAAAGGTCCACAATAATTGGCCCTTAAATGGTTTTAAACTAAGCACAGAGCTATGCGGGTCGGTTCCATTAATATTCCGTTAGTTACACTTCGTATAATCATCTTATCGTTTAAATCTTCTGGAGAGATTAAATAATATTTGAAGGTCCTTGGCTTAGTGGTGCACGTGTCGAAATAATGCAAACTGTCGCAGGTTTGAATTCAGAGAAAGCGTTTATCGTGAGTGATGGAAATTAATACGTAGTTTATGATTGTGCATATGTACCTAACTATGTTTTATCAATGCTCTATTTCAGTGGTTCCCAAACTTATTTAGTCTACTGCCCACTTTGAGAATAAATTATTTTTTAGCGCCCCCCATTTTTGTAGTCAAGAGTCGAGCTCAGTCGATGTCTAAGGGTCCTCCTAGTAGATGACGCCTCCCAAGCCTCTACACAACGTCCCGATTTTTTTTCTGGGTCTCTTACCGCCCCCCTTTAAGCCTGCAGCGCCCACAAGGAGGCGTTATCGCCCACTTTGGGAAAGACTGCTCTATTTTGTTTGAGGTTAGGTACCTAAAGGTATACAAAAAATAAAGCAATAGCTATACGTTCAAATATTGTTAATCTATATTTGCTAGTAAAACGAAATGCACTTTGTGATAACTTAAGACATAATAAAGTTTAAAAAACTCATGAGAGTTGTATAACAAGAACGTTGGTGCAAAATAAATGAAATATTAAGCTTTTTCAGTTCAACTTCATGAAATATTTTCCGGGTAAAGGCCCCTAAATGATTCTAAAGGTCGTGCGTACATTTTTCTTGCAGCTTTAATGAAAGCGCAAATTTTCAGCTTTACAACGTTTAGAGAGAGGTCAACAATAATGAATGAATTAGCGAAATGTATCATCATTAAAACTCTTTGTTAATCTTTTTTAGGATCCCAAATTCGGGAGGATCTTTACAAACAAGTATGATAAGTAAAAATGGTATTAAATGTTATTAAGGTTCATTAGGCATACAATTTTTAGAATTAAAAATTAAGTTTGATTTCAAAAGTTTTCGGATTAAAGGGTAGAATATTCCAAAATCTTAAGAAAAGTAGGTCTTAGGGCCCTCGCCCACGATGCAGTCGTGCTGCTGTAGCGCGTTAGTAGCGCGTTGGCATCATTTCTGTAGTGCGTTGCAAATGCGACTAACGCGCGTTAGTAGCGATGCTGTCACGCGTTTACGAAACGAAAAAAGAGGCCGTGGGCGAGGGCCCTTATAAGTTTTTAGGTAGGTACTTAGACAAAGTCAAATGTCAAGTTTGCCTGAATGAAAATTTTCGCCGAATTCATTATTGAAAACTTTAAGCATTGTAACATATTTTCTTAAAAGTGTTCTTTATAATGTTACCTGCTATTTCACCGGTAAGATTTACCTGCTCGGCCGAGTTGGTTGGACTTTATGAAAGTTTGTAAGTTGAAATTTATTGTGAGGCAGGTGCTTTAACGGCACAAAATATTAGGGCCCATTTATGAGCCTAGATCTGAGGAAAATGGCGCAAAAAGTTGTTATATTATACGTAATTTAGGAAGTTTGAAGATATAAATACTAAATCACAGCTCTGGTGATAAAACCATTTATGCCAAGTGCTTTTGTTTACTGAAAAATGTAAGTTCTATTGCTTATAGATCTTACAAAAATAAATAACTTGTAGACTTGGTGTTAACACAACCCAAAACAGTAAATACTTCAATTAGATAGAAAATTAAATAGATTGATTTATTAGTATCCTACCAAACTATCAGAGACGCGGGAATTAACTTTAGAAAAGGAACAAGAATTTATTTAAACAGATCCCTTTTCATTTCCACAAAATTCATTTTGGTTTTAGTAATACTATGCCTAGTTGCTTCAAGACTACTTTTTCTTATTTTTTCGTTCCAAGCATATAAAGTAAACGCGCTTTCAGACATTTTGCTCTGAATTTCAG
The DNA here is from genome assembly GCF_963855985.1 of Ostrinia nubilalis. NCBI lineage: Eukaryota > Metazoa > Arthropoda > Insecta > Lepidoptera > Crambidae > Ostrinia > Ostrinia nubilalis. Next base: position 3,845,825 of record NC_087101.1, read on the forward strand.
CATTTTCAGCTAGGCCCGGACGAAGTAAAAACGTCTTTAAACTCGCTGAAAGTAGAAAACATACATCTGGTTCCCAGTGGTGAAAACTAATATAGACTAAAGAACAGATAGACTCGAATTTATAATGTATGTTGAATCTGAATTTATGAGTTGAACGAGGAAGCTCTTGGTTTGCACCTCACCTGATCATCATCATCGTTTCAGCCACAGGATGTCCACTGCTGAACATAGGCCTCCCCCAATGACTTCCACATCGCATGGTTGGTAGCGGCCTGCATCCAGCGCCTTCGCTACCTTTATCAAGTCGTCAGTCCTGATGGTAAGTGATAATCATGTCGAAGGTGCTTCCGTGATTCCGTGAAGCGAGCTTTACGTGGAATCCTCAACCAGAGGAACTGGCTTTATTACTTACAACTGCCGGAACACAACAATGATTGACTTGTCAATTTTATTTTTTTTGGATTGACGTATAGGTAATATACTTCCTAAATCAGTTGCAAGGACAACTGGTGGCCCAGGGTAGTTTTTATTCGTTGAATGTCCTATCTAAAGACCGATATGCCGAATGACCGAATGTTCAGCCGAGTAGACGTCGTTATGGAAGCCAACGAACCGAATGTATTCGCTGGAGTTTAACTAGGATTTCGGAAGTCAGTTCCATTTTATTATTAAGTTTTTCACCGTCTTATTACAGACAAAATCCAGAGTAAGCCAGAGTAGATTTTATCAGTTGAATGTCTTATCTAAGGGCACTAAAGTCTATGGTCTGTTATTTATTGTTCTTTGAACATGTTCAAGTAAGTGGACTCATTTTGATATAAGGAATATCAAAATGAGTCCACTTAGGTACTTGAACATATTGTTTTCTGGACACATAAGTAAAATGTATTTATAAACAGGAAGAAATTAATGAATGTAATGGAAAACATTACTTTACCGTTTTTAGTGATATGACAATTCATTTTACAATGCTTTTGGGAGTAGGTAAATAGTAATAATATTTTTGATCTGGAAATGCTTCGCGATAAGACATCGTGGTGTAAGCTTTCAACAACATTATACAGTAGGATCATTCGCTTCTAGTAGGTAAGAACTAGAAACAATGATTACACTAATGTACCTGTTTATTAAAAAAAATTGCGTCTTCATGAACAATACCGTGCACAAGCAACGAAGCTTACATAATTTATCGAATCTAAAACAAATTCGCTCCGTAACGTAAACAAATCTATTCAAAGCTGAAAGATTAGATAGTCATGAATACGTAAGAACAGGTGTAGTGAGGATCCTTAAAATAGAAACTGAAATAGAGGGTATTACGTGAATGAAAACGTAAGTAATGGATAAATAAATAAATTCCAGTTTCAGACCAATCACTAGTTCTAAAATAAACGATATGAAGTGATTACAGCGAATTAACATACGGTTAAAGGTATGAATTATAATAATTATTATGTTTATTGTATAAATGTACAGTCAGCGCCAAATTACTCGTGAAAAACATCAATCTTTAAACTGCAATCTCCAACCCGCCTGCCAAGCGTGGGGATTATGGCAAAACCCTCCACTATACTCGTAGTAGAGGAGGCTCATAGTCCAACAGTGGACTATAAGGGGCTGTTGATGATGATGAAGTGTAGGTACGAGTATACTTAATATGAACTTCACACGAGAAAGGGTTACTAGGAGAGTTCCAGATGAAGGAGTTTTGTTTTCTGCAGGACGTTGTAAGAGTAAGAAAAGTGGTCTGTTGCAAGATGACGACTAGCTTTGACAACTTTGGCGTTTTTAATAAAAAATAATGACGAAGTGGAAATTTATGTAATACAGTTCCATTTTGTAGCGTTATTGGTGTAATTTTGAGTAAGCTCAATGAGCCATGCATGCTTCTAATGACATTAATTTACTAAGAAGACGCGAAAATTTAGCTGAGGTTCCGCTTCTGCACTGCTAGTCAGCGTCATTAATTCGGAAAGATTACTAAAGTCTGACGTTATGCCGGTGACATAATAAGTCCCTACTATTGGTCTAGTGCAGGGGTGGCCAACTTGATTAGACATATTAAGATCTACTGTTTACTAACGAAACCCTGGGCGATCTATCACTACATACCTCTTGAATTTTTAAATGAAACACCATAGTTTAGCACACAATCATGTAGTATTTTTTGCCTTGCCACGATCGCCTGGACTAATAGTCGCGATCGACCTTGGGTTGGCCACCCCTGGTCTAGTGCTTAACAGAGTCAGTGCCTGAAGCATGGAGCGGCACGGGAGGGGTGATATTGACATAATATTATGATGTGACCAATGATATTACAGAACTATAGATATGTTACGTTCATAGAAATTACGATTTTAATCCGTGCCGAGCTATTCCAAATTGCACACATTGACAAATGTAACTGATAAGTGAAACAAAAGATACGAAATAGCACGCAAAAGAAAGAGATAGCTATAGTTTTAACGATTCTGCACTAACTAATCTATGTCCGCAGCGCACGCATCCTTATCGCTCTAACGTCAAAACAAGATCGCTTTCTCTTTCTTAACTTGAACATGGCGCATGGCGCGATGGCGTCTTGATTGTTTGCATAAATAATTGAAAATATAAATACTAAATAATTTTGCATAATCACATGTGGTAAGAGATCCCTTGTATTTTGTTTACTTTAGAGTCATAATTGGTACACTTTCGAAACACACACGATGGCATTTTTTATTTATTTTGGTAAGAACACAGGAACTTACGGTGTGGTACGCACGCGATTGCGCACGACGCAGGCCACCCGAAGACTAAACACAAGACGTCCCAATTGGGACGTATTTGAGTATTCACAGCGCGAGCGCTTATAACATCTGCTTTTGTTTTTATATAATATCATTGGATGTGACAGAGCATATAACTGAGGAGGAGGAGGATCTGAAGTATCACTGACTTTTGACGACTTTGAAGGCACTGAATGAGATAAGCGCTATATTCATCCATTTTTCTTAGCTATGTAGATATGTTTATGAGTTGATTTATTTGTTGAATGCATCTCAACATCCGGAGCGACTTCTTTTGTTTTTCTTTGAAGTTTATGAGTCGGTTTGAATTACGATGCGTTGTGCTGGGCGGTTCGAAATAGCGCTGGGCAAGGTCACCAAGTGAGGTATGGTTGCGGCATAATTGTAAAACAGTAACTAGCTGGGCCCGCGACTTCGTACGCGTTAAAATAGTTTGAATATTTTCCGTTTTTGCAACATGTATCTCCGCTCCGCTCCGCTCCTATAGGCGAAATGGAGATGTTATATAGCCTAAAGCTTTCCTCGTTATTCTGGGCTATCTAACAAGAAAGGAGTTTTTCAAATCGGACCAGTAGTTCCTGAGATTAGTGCGTTCAAACAAACAAACAAACTCTCCAGCTTTATAAATAAGTAAGTAAGTTTAGACTGACTTGAAATGTAATAATATACCCGTTGGTTTAGGTACTTTAAATTGATAGTGTGACTTGAAGATATGATATTAAGGAAATAAACGAGGTAGATAGATTTAGTTATTTAGTTATTTATTTATGTAGTTATTTAGTTTTTGGTAAGCGATATAATAAATGTGCATCACTAATTAGATTTTAAGTAGATATGTAATTAACGCATATTCAACTTAATCGCCATAGTATTAAAGTTAATAAAAATGCATTGCATGTACATAGAAGGCCTATTATAAAATGAAACTATTAGATTCAAACAAGAAAAAAGGTAAAAAAAAACTGTAATAAAACTTGTATTTTTTTTAGGTTGTCTGCATCTTGGCTATGAATGATGTTCAACGAAGAGTACTACTAAAATACACACAATAAATGTTAGCCTTGGCTCAAAAACTGCTAAGTCTAGACTCGCAGGCGGACTAGTTCTGTGGGTAGACGTAGGAGTAATGCCTACATTGCATCACACGAACTTGGGTCAAGAACTCAAGTTGTAGGAAAAGTACCGAATTAAGAAACTAGGTGTAGAGACTGTAGACATATTAATCAAAATGTTAATCAGTATAAAACAAGGATGAAAGTTTATTTTATTTTATTTTATTTATTAGGACAATCAACAAGACAAACACGCATACATGGAATAACTATAACTAAAAGTGCTTAGAACTAAGTGTTGCGAACTAAGTTCGCACATTATTCCTATACTTACCGATTCCTCAACTAAATAAACATATAGGTACACAAATATCGGCTAATATGAAGTCTGTAGTCTGGACTCTAACTAATAATCAATTTATAAAGAGGAAAGATTTGTATTTTATTTGTTTCTATAAATAATAAATAAATAAATAAATAAATTCAAAAACTATCGAGTCGACTTCAAAAAATCTTTCACCATTAGAATGGTACATTATCCCTTAATAAACACAACGATATTCACGCAGGCAAAGCCTCAATCAAAAGCTAAGTCCTTTAAATAAAAAAGTACATCTTTAACAGAACATTTATCAAGATTAACTTCTTGAATTGGATTACAAGCGAATTGTTTCCAGACAGACATGCTTATAAAACATAGCTAGACTTTTTCACGAATTCCCTTTGGTAGCTCAATTACTTAGCCAGCATGATTAGTACCATCGATCAGGGTAAGGGCAAAGAATTCATTTACGAGCACTTTCGGTACACCAATAAAGAAACCCCTTTAGAGTGTTTTGTAGCTGTGGGGTGTCTGTTTTTCACGGTCTGATAAAGATAATGTTTTAAAGTACTTAGTAATGTTTTTGTTCACAACCGAATAAGATTTTTATCATTAACGAATTTTCGTTCGTTGCGGGTCCAATGAGAGTTAACTTTCCCCCGGGACAAACTTGACCTTCACTGGTTGAGTTTTTATTGACGGTTAAGCTGTAGATCCTGGCTACTTAGGAGTTACAGCAGTGGGAACGAGAGGTGGGAATAATGGAAAGTGTTTATCAGGTCAAAGGTGGAAGCTAGTTTCAATTGGAATCTTCGACCACAGAACTGGCCTCCAACTGCCTGAACAACAACAATGCTTTTAACATTTTTATTATGGTCACAGACTTAGGTAAGATGGTGGTAGCTGGTCAGTCTTGAACAAGCCCTCTTCCAACCAAATCGAATAGAAAAATCTGCCCCCACTGGAAATCGAATCCGAGACCTCTGGGTTGGAAGCAGGTGGTGCTACCACTAGACCATGGAGGAGGTTTGGACGCGCGTTCAATAAACTAGATTGGTGTTGTGCTTCAGGATTGTCATGTCAGCAGAAAGTCGTTTCAATACTCGATTTTTGTAAAAGATAACACTTCTTCTGCATTTCCCGTCAGTTTTTATTAGATACGTACTACCTAGAATTATTTTTTTAACCACAACGAGGAAGCTCTTTATTACATAAAATAATATACTTGATAAATATCGAATGTTTATTTACATGACTATGTCATAACAATGAAATCGCATGTTGCTAAGCAACCATAAAGAAGGTCAGACATGACACGCCTCCGCCGCGATTCCTGGCTGCAGCACTGCTGGCACCAGTGGCGCCGGCAGCAGCTGGTCTAGATGGCGCGTCCAGGTCAGACCGCCGTCCGTACGCACGACATAGTGCAGCTTGCCCAGGCGCTGTACCACTGTGGCAAATGTCCACTTCTGAGCGGAGCTTCCGTAAAGTCTAGCCTGCACTCTGTCTCCACAAACAAAATGTCTTGGATGTGAGGCCAATGTGTCATTAGTTCTCGATGGAGAGGTTGATGGGGTTTTGAGCATAGTATGAAGTCTAGTCCTTACTTCTCGGCCAAACATGAGCTCGTAAGCTGAGTGTCCACTAGCGCCAGGGGTACGCCTCAGTCGGTATTTAATCACTAAGAGTTTATCCATTAAGTCGCCTCTCTCCCCCGTCATTGCACGCAGTGCTCTCTTGATGGTCTGTACGAACCTTTCAGCTTGGCCGTTGGTCGCTGGGTGGTATGGTGCGGTTTTTCGGTGCGTTATTCCGCATTCTGTCATAAAATTTTCAAATTCTGTTGATGTGAATTGGCGGCCGTTGTCTGAAACTAATATATGAGGCATTCCGAAAGTGACAAATAATTCATTTAATTTTTTTATGCACCATGAACTTGTAGTGGTTTTTGTTGGGATAATTTCAACCCATTTTGAAAATGCGTCAACGATAATGAATAGATAGTGTCCATTTGATGGACCTGCGAAGTCGATATGAACTCTTTGCCATGGACCGTTTGGTTCTTCCCAGTGATGAATAGGAGCTCGAGTTGGTTGATTCTGTTCTAAACGACATGCTCTGCAAGATTTGACCTTATTTTCTATGTCTTTGTCTATGTTCTTCCAATAAACATAACTACGAGCTAGTAACTTCATTTTCAGAATACCAATATGGCCCGCATGTAATTCGTTTAGTATCTGCATGTGTAAGTTTTTTGGAATAAATACCCTACTTCCTTTTAAAATGCAATCATTTTGTAGAGTAAGTTCATTATCATTGTACCCATAATGTTTCAGAGATCGTCCTGACTTTAGCGCTTCTAGTATAGGCTTAAGTTCATTATCTTTAGCAGTTTCTCGAGCGATGACTTGCGGCCCTATCTCCAGTGTGTTAATTTGCTGTATTTGGTACGCGCAATGCTGGTCTATTGAATTTTCTTTAACATTTTCTACAGGAAATCTGGATAGGTAATCTGCATTGGAGTTATTCTTTGAAGTTCGGTATTCAATATTGTAATCGAATCCAGATAAAAAATGTGCATAATGAAACAATCTCATGGTGCTGAGGGCTGGCAAGGTTTGATTCGGGTGAAAAATCGAAGTTAATGGTTTGTGATCAGTAATCAGTGTAAACTTTCGACCGTAACAGTAATGGAAGAATTTCTTTAACCCCCAATGTATAGCTGTTGCTTCTTTGTCAATTTGACTATACTTCTTTTCACTTGAAGTTAAAGATCTCGACGCAAACGCGATTGGCCGTTCGGACCCATCAGGGTATCTATGAGAGAGAACAGCTCCCAATCCGAGCGGTGACGCATCAGTAGCTAGAACAAGTGGCCTGGCTGGATCAAAATATGTCAATACTCTTTCGCTAAGAATTTCTTTCTTTATATTATCAAAACTGGTCTGGCATTTTGAATTCCATATAAATTCCGTTCCTTTCTTCAGTAATTCATTCAGAGGGTTTGTAATTGCCGTTAGATTTGGTATGAATTTATTATAGTAATTTGCCATGCCGAGGAATGTACGTAATTCATTAACGTTCTTAGGTGGTTTCGTTTGGCATATGGCTTTTACTTTGTCTTTGTTTTTGTGTAAGCCATGCTCGTCAATAGTGTGACCTAGATAGTTAATACTGCGTTTAAAGAAGTGACATTTCTCTTTATTCACTCGCAGATTGTTTTCCTTAAGCTTTAAAAGAACTTCTTTCAATCGTTGACATAATTGACTTTCAGATGATCCTTGAATAATTATGTCATCAAAGAAACATTTTACTCCGCTTAGTCCTTGAAGCAGTTGGTCCATGAATCTTTGCCAAAGACTTGGTGCTACTTTGACTCCAAACATTAGTCTATTAACCTTGTATGTTCCTTTATGTGTGCTAAGGGTTTGTAGTAAGGCGCTTTCTTCGTCCATTTCCATATTTAAGTATGCTTGCGTAATGTCAAGTGTACAGAAAATTTTACCTCCATTCATCTCCGAAAATATGTCTTCAATTATTGGAATCGGATATTTTTCATCTTGGATAACTTTATTCAATGTTATCTTGTAGTCAGCACAAAGTCGAATTGAACCATTAGGTTTTACAATTGGAACGATCGGCGTGCCCCAATCAGAATGATCAATTTTTGTAATTACGCCTATTTTGCAAAGGCGATCGATTTCTTCATCTACTTTCGGTTTAAGAGCGTAAGGGATTCTTCGAGGTTTTATAAAAATTGGTTGTGTGTTCTCTTTTAAATTGAGGTGTGCCTTGTAGTTGGGTATTTTACCAAGATCAGTTCGGAACACTGAAGAGGCAAATTCTTCTAATACTTGGTCTAATATATTATTTTGAGGTACTGATTCAACTAATCGAACATCTGCTAGTTCAATGTTTAATTCTTTCATCCAGCTTCTACCAAATATTGGATCAACATTTTTGTCAATAATATACAGTTTACCATAGAAATTTTGATGTTTGTAAATTCCTTTGATGTAAACGACTCCATAAGGTTTAATTATTTCTCCGGTGTAAGTTCTCAGTTTCATATCAGTTTTGAAAATCTTTTTATTGATATTCAGGGCTTTGTAGTCGGCAAGGGACATCGATGACAATGAAGCACCCGTGTCAAATTCCATCTTAATTGTTCTATTTTCTATGGTGATAGTAATCATATATCTTTCTGTGACTTCACTTTTGATGAGGTTAATATCAGCTATGCTTTCATCACTTACAGAATTCAATCCATCATCAATCTGATTAGTCTGTGTCCCTTTCAAGCATACTCTTGCCAGATGTCCTACTTTTTGACATTTTCGACATGTAGAGTTGATTGCTCCGCATTCATTTGCACGATGATCAGGCTTCCCACAGCGAAAACATTTACCTGATAGGTCTTTAATTGACCTAGGTGATTTTCGATTCATATTCTGCATCGCTGGTTTTTTATTAGAACTGATTATTTTGTTGATGCAATCAGTACGTTTTTCAATATCAGATGTAATTTTTAAGCTTTCTGTTTTACCCAATTCATTTGCTGAAGCTATTTGTAGTAATTTAGCAAAAGAAGATGTGTCCGGTTCTTGTAATATTTTCGTACGAATTTCGCCATCTTTAAGTCCTCGTATAAATTGTAGAGATAGGAAGCTTTCTGCGGTAGTTTTCTTGCAATTCATGCATTTGAATTCACAATTTGATGATAGTTTCTTAAGTTCTGATGTGTACATTGCAATGGTTTCATTCTCTTGTTGTATTCGGGAAATAAATTTATGTTGTAAAGTCCAAATGCTGGGTTTAGGGTCGATGTATTCGTCCAATATTGCGGTAAGTTCTTCATAAGTTTTATGTAGTGGATCATCTGGTGCACACAGATCATATAATTTCTCATGAAGTTCTGGTGGTAATGTAGATAGCAGAATGTATATTTTTGTTCTAGGCTCAACGATTTTATTTATTAGAAAATATACCATCAATCTCTTATTAAAATTTCGAAATGACTCTTTTTCGTGTAATGGTTGAAATTGTAATTTCGGTACATGTCCAGTTGTAATGTTTGTAATCGAAGATGTATTTTGTGAATCCTCATGAGTGGATCTATTGTTCGTCGTACGTAATTTCAAGAGTTTCGTTTTTAAAGTAGTACATAATTCTTCTATTTCGTACCTTTGTTGAATTTCCTGTTCTAACAATTCTTCGTCCACTTGAGATTCTATTTCTTCTTGTGTTTCTAGAAATTTTTGTAATGTATTTTCCAATGACTGTAGTCGTGATTCAATCTCTTCGTTACATAAGTTTTCCTGTACGTTCAAGTAATTTTCCGTTCGTGTAAGGGTTCCTCGTAGTGCAGCTCGCACTCTGGTGTAGTTTTTATTTGAATTCGGCATCCTGTCGCCAATTTATTACATAAAATAATATACTTGATAAATATCGAATGTTTATTTACATGACTATGTCATAACAATGAAATCGCATGTTGCTAAGCAACCATAAAGAAGGTCAGACATGACACTCTTGGTCTGTATTTTTCTGGAATCCTAATAAAATGAACGTTCAATGTCATACAATTCTTCTTACATTAGACCCTATGTGGTTCTGGGTGACAATTCCCAGCGGCAGAGCCTGATGCCACCACACGCGTCGCAGGTTGCGGATAGCGATATGGCCCCCAGATATGGGGGTTAGCTGCGAATATTCTGAATAAGCAGTCGCGGACAATTAGGCAGTCCACTGGAGAGGTGCTGGGGAGCTTGTAGCAGAGTTTACCTCCAGGAAATAGCGCACAAAACTCGATGATAGCTGGACGATAGTAGCGAACGTGGGCCGCTACTTTAAACATAAGCTCTCAATGCTCGGGGAGATGAGCCTCGTTAGCCATGGCAGGCAACTTATCTAGGAGAAGGAGACTCTGATCAAAAACCCAAACAACAAATTTCGTCATGGAAGCAAGCAAGTCATGGTTTAAAGAGAAACTACCCCAGGAGGGTACCAACACCACAGGTGCGGGAGAATCCCTCTCTGGGCTGGCCGCACAATCATCTTGTGAGACCAGCTCAGGCAGCCCTTCGTATTCTGGGGGGGGGCAAATTTTGCCGAAAGATGTAAATCAAAATAAATATGCAGAGTCCTGCACTACTCAACAGCAATCAACTAAAACTACAACTAAAAAATTTGTGCAGCAAGCATTCCACCCAAGCTTGCTTACCAACAGACCGAGAAGTCATTCAGTTGGGAACCATAAGACAGATATCAATGTGGACGCAAAACTAAATAAAGAATCGGACAGAGACAATACTAGAGAGACACCAAATACCCCAAAAAATACCACGGAAAATGACATAATCGATTTGACAACATGGCAAAGCGATAAAGTACCAGATTGGAAACGAAAAAGGCAAGACACAAGCCCACCACAGGACTCAACTCAAAAACGGCCAAAAACTCTAACTACGTTTGCGATACCAACATCAAATAGCTTTGAAGGACTACAGAATGAATCCAATGAAGATACAAATACGGATAATTCAAATAAAAAAAGGATGACGATCCCAAAACCCGAACCAATATTTGTAACAGGAGTAAATGACATTAAAGAACTCCATAAAATGTTAAAAGAAATCACAAACACAGACAAAAATTACACCCTTACGACTCTAAGAAATGGGCACACTGTAAAAATTCTACCAGGCGATGTTGAAATGTACAAAATCATTAGAGAAACATTTATCAAACTTAATGTCAGTCACTATACATACCAGCTCAAACATGAAAAAGCATTCAGAGTAGTCCTTCGAGGACTCCATGCTACAGAAGACAAAGACATTATAAAAACCGAATTAAGGAATCTAGGACATTCTGTCAGAAACATCACCAATGTAATACACAATAAAACAAAAGACCCACTACCCCTATACTTTGTAGAACTGGAACCAAACTCAAATAACAAAGACATCTACTCAATAAAATCTATCAGTAACACCATCGTAAGATTCGAAGTTCCCTACAAAAGAAATGAAGTGGTACAGTGTAAACGATGCCAGAGATTTGGGCACACCAAAAATCTATGCCACAGGCCTCACCGCTGTGTTAAATGTGGCGATGATCACCCAACATCCTACTGCAAGAAAGAACCAAATACACCAGCAACATGTGTAAACTGCCAGGGAAGCCACCCTGCCAGCTATAAAGGCTGCACTAAATACAAGCAGTACAAATCGGAAATATTTGATAAAAATAGACCAAAAAATAAATCTGCGAATATTCAACCGAATAAAATAGAAATAACACCTAGAGAAACTGTTAGTAATACTAACATCAATCAAAAACCAAATGTAAACAAAACTTACACAGAACACGCCAAAAGCAGCTACGCTGATAAAGTGAAGGGTAATGCCCACAAAGAAAAAGACATGGAAGTACTGATGCAAAATATGTTCATAAAATTTGAAAATACGATCGAGAAAATGATCGACAAAATGATGGACCGTATGTTCGACTTAGTGTCCAAGCTAATTAAACCATGACTGCCATAAAAATATCCATTTGGAACGCCAACGGCTTGTCTGAAAGAAGACAAGAACTAGAATCCTACCTCCAAACTAACAATATAGACATAATGCTAATAGCCGAGACCCGCTTCACAGAAAGGAACTACATTAACTTCAAGGGCTATAGCTCTTACCTAACCAACCATCCTTCTGGAAATTCCCATGGAGGTACCGCAGTAATCATAAAAAGTAACATTAAACACCACGAAAGAGAACACTTCAGTGAGGATTTCCTCCAGGCGACGTCGGTGACGGTTGATTGAGATGAAGACGGGACCCCTTGCAGTATCAGCAATATACTGTCCACCTAGGCATAGCATCAAGCATGAAGACTTCAGCAAATTCTTCGATACACTCGGCCTACGCTTTATTGCAGGTGGAGACTGGAACGCCAAACACACGGCATGGGGCTCCCGCATGATACTCCCTCGTGGACGACAGCTTTACATGGCTTTGATGAAGGAACAGATCCAGTGGCTCTCAGGCGGGCAACCAACTTATTGGCCGGCGGATACAAACAAAGTCCCTGATCTCCTGGACTTTTTTGTAATGAGAGGCATATCCAGAAACTACGCTACCGTTGAAAGCGTGGCTGATCTATCTTCTGACCACTCACCTGTTATCATAAGTATCAGTGGTAACTTCGCACTCAACGTGAGTCCTCCGGGATTGTACAATGGATCGACAGACTGGGATCAGTTCAGAGAAAACCTAGACACAAACTTAAACCTCAATGTCCCGTTAAAGTCACTCAAGGACATTGAAGAAGGCGTAGAGCAATTGAATGTCAAAATTCAACAAGCAGCCTGGAGCTCAACACGATATAACACCAAAGAAATGCACCACAAAAAGCATTACAACAACCTAATTAGAGACAAAATTAAGGAAAGAAGACGCCTAAGAAAAATCTGGCAGACAACACGATGTCCGGACGATAAGAGGAACTTCAATCATTGCTCCAGGAAGGTTACTGAGCTGATCTCGGTGGCTGAGAATGAGTCCTTGCAAACTTATCTAAAAAATCTTACCCCGGATAGCAGCACGGACTACTCGCTCTGGAAGGCAACCAAGACACTGAATCGCCCGATAAAATCGTCTCCTCCCATAAAACTACCAAATGGGGAATGGGCCCGTAGTGACCAAGAAAAGGCCAATGCGTTTGCGGAACATCTGACTAACGTCTTCAAACCGAATCCACCGACTAACTACTCCAGGAGCGAAACTGAGATAGACACGTACCTCGAGTCTTGCAACCAGCTCTCCCTGCCAATTCGACATGTGTCGCCGAGAGAAATACAGCACATAATTAAAGACCTAAAGCCAAACAAAGCGCCAGGTTATGACCTCATCACTGGCAGGATATTGAAGGAGCTACCTAGAAGGGCAATCATGCTAATAACATATATATTCAACGCCATCTTGAGAACTGGACTCTACCCGGGCCAATGGAAGATTGCTCAAATTATCATGATTCTCAAACCCGGTAAGCCCCCAAACGCTACATCTTCCTACAGACCTATTAGTCTTCTACCGCTGATGTCGAAAGTATTCGAAAAAATTCTGTTGAAACGAATGAAGCCCCACATCGGTGATCTGATACCTGAACACCAATTTGGTTTCCGGGAAAGACACTCCACTACTGAACAGGTCCACAGAACCATAAACATCATCTCAGAAGCACTAGAAAAGAAACGATACTGCTCAGCTGCGTTCTTGGACATAAGTCAAGCCTTCGACAAGGTCTGGCATAAAGGGCTCTTGTACAAACTGAAACAGAACCTCCCATGCCCGTTCTACGAAATACTTGGGTCTTATTTGGGAGACAGATGCTTCGAAGTCAGATCTGGAGACTCTTGTTCTGCCCTATGCAACATAGCGTCCGGTATACCCCAGGGTAGTGTTTTGGGGCCCGTGCTGTACCTACTGTTTACCGCAGACCTGCCAACAACTACAAATACATTCACAGGCACCTTTGCTGACGACTAGGGCATGCATTATTCGTCCGATATTGGTATTCGAATATTTCGAATACTAAAATTTATGGTATTCGAATACTTCGGATAAAACGATTTTTTCGAATACTGCTTTTTTTAATATAATGTAAATTAAAATAAGCACTTTTTTGTCTATAATCATTTTAATTCGGATCAATTTTTGCTTATTACAATCATCTAACTTTACTACTTGAAAAAAAAAAAGAAAAAATTACTTTCTTGTGTTTAGAAAATAGGAACGCGAACGTAAGAAACTGAGAGCATCCTAACGTATCATTCATTAAACATCTCAAATTATTACTAAAGAACCTCATCATCATCTGAGCCATAGGACGTTCACTGCTGAAAACATAGCGCGTCCAACGCCTTCCTGCTCCCTTTATGATGTTGTCGGTCCACCTGGTAGGTGGACGTCCCACGCTGCGTTTTCCGGTACGCGGCCTCCACTCCAGAATCTTATTGCCCCAATGGCCGTCAGTTCTGCGTACTATGTGCCCTGCCCATTGCCACTTCAGCTTGCTAATCCGTCAGGCTAATCAGTCAGTTAGTATAAATCAGAAGACTGAGGAGTATAACTTACCACTATGCTTGGCGTTCGTGGACTATGAGAAGGCCTTCGATTCGATGGAGACTTGGGCAGTGCTACAGTATTTCCAGCGTTGCCGTATTGAATATCGGTATATCGAGGTGCTGAAGTGCTTGTACAAACACGCCACCATGTCGGTCCGAGTACAGGACCAGAGCACGAGGGCGATTCCTCTGCAGCGAGGCGTTAGGCAGGGAGATGTTATATCTCCGAAACTGTTCACCACAAAAGAACCTATTAGCTGAAAAAACATGTTCAGCTTCGACACTCGTAGGTGGAATTATAAGTAGAAAATCATAAACACGCTGTAGGTGAATGCTTTTTGGACCGCCTTGATCTAATAACGCCATCTCCACCCTAACAGACGTTTCCAAGTCTTCGTTATCGGCCAAATTTTTGGTTGACTTGATACCTCAGCAGCACCTTGCAAAGATTCATTAATTTTTGTTATTAACTGTTCCTTAAAAGTCTTTGTATTTCTCCCAAAGTAAAATAAAAAAAGAAACTTGAGGAAAACCTCAAACAAATCATAACTTTATTTTTGAAACATCAAAACCTAAACAAAACAACTATTTTTTTTATAAAATTTGTTGAAAACTTAAAATTAATAATCCGTGGATCCACCTATTAAGACTCTCCTGACACATCTGCAGCGGTTCTGCATACTCAAAACAAGGGTGTCAATATCCTGTTGTGGGATACTGTCCCAAGTCCTGCTAAGATGCATGAAAAGCTGGTTTTCATACACCATATCTTCAGGGAAATTCCTAAGAGCTCTTCTCTGAAGCATATCCCAGGCATGCTCAATAGGATTTCAGTCAGGGGATTGTGCAGGCCAGGTGCACGCACACATAAACACGTTTTCTTCTTTTATTTAACATTATTAACATTGCTTAAGTAGTTTGAGGTCAGATATTTTTACAAGATTTAATAGAAAAGCCGTATTCGTATTGTTCGAAAAAACCGAATAATTATGTAGATGCTATTCGAATAATAAATTTGGCGAATATCCGAATAATATGGATATCCGGATATCCGAATTGCATGCCCTACTGACGACACGGTAACAATGGCAACACACGACGATCCAGTCACGGCCTCACTCTATCTCCAGGAAAGCCTGACGGAAATGGAGAAATGGTACCATTCATGGCGTATTAAAGCGAACGGAGAAAAATCTGTGCATGTAACCTTCACTCTCAGAAGAAACTCCTGCCCACCGGTCAAACTTAATGGTATCCAAATACCTCAGGCTGAGGACGTTAGGTATCTGGGCTTGCACCTGGACCGCAGGCTAACCTGGAGAAAGCATATATGGACAAAGAGGAAGCACCTAGATGCCAAACTAAGAAACATGATGTGGCTTGTCGGAGGCCAGTCACAGCTGAACACCAGTAGCAAAATGATGGTCCACAAAACCATCCTTAAACCTATCTAGACCTACGGGATACAACTGTGGGGAACAGCTGCCAACTCCAATCTCGACATAATCGAGCGCTTTCAGACAAAAGCCATACGTTTGATTTACCAAATCCCATGGTATATCAGCAACAAGCTCATCTATCAGGACTTGCCATTGCCCACAGTCAGAGAGGAAATAAAGAGCCACACACTCCGCTACAAGGATAGACTTTCAAATCATCCAAACTCTTCAGTACAACAACTCATGACCATTGAAGGCTTCCTATTCAGCAGACTGCAAAGAGCTAGTGTCAGGGGTCTCCTTAGTAGATTCCAGGACAGTTGAGAAACCATGACCACTGAGGGCAACTGAGTCACTGGACTCCACCCTACCCATGACAAAGAACAGTGCAAACGGACACAGGAGTGGATTATTGTAGTTCCCTACAGATTGCCGCTGGGACCACGGATATAAGAGAAAAAAAAAAAAAAAATGTCATACAATTCTTCTTACATTAGACCCTATTCGCCTTTATTTTTTAATTCAAGGGCAAGCAACCTCCACGTGTAGAGCATTATAAGCTTTAATAATAACATTAAAGAAGGGAATAGGTTTTACGCATTTTTTGTACTTATACATACAAGTTTTTGCTCGCGGCTTCACTCGTGTAAAACTTTATTAATTTTATTTGGACCCTCCCGTTTCATCCCTTTAGGTTAAGAATTTTAGAATCTTTCTTAGCGGACGCCTACGTCGTAATAGTCACTATCAGTGTGCCAAATCTCAATCCGTTTTGTACTTAGCTTGAACTGTGTGTTGACAGATCAGTAATTAAGAGACCTTTTCGAAAAGTGAGCCCACTACTTCATCAATTTTACCCACTGCACACCTTCAGTATTGACAATGTTTACTTAGAAATCATTGCGGAATTCACAAAAATCGCTAACATTTAGAAGGGGCGTGGGTTTTTATGAGTGTTACTTAAAATGGAGTGCCAAAATCATGCGTGTAAACATTGAGTATGACAGTATTTGATGGTATTAGCCTTGAGGATTATGTTGCTTGTACGATAGCTGCAATTGGTTACGTCATGGTTATCTAATGGTCACATATCCCAGACAATTGTTTTGTTATGAGTTTCAAGTTCATATTAACAGTTAGAATAGGAATTTCAATTAATAGATATGGGATGGATTCGCCCTTCAATGCAGTTTTATCTCACGGATGCAGATTTATTTACAAGTTTTATTTTATTGCATCTGTTTGAAAAATAAGTCGCTATTTAGCGTTTTGTAGTTATGTTATTATGCCATTGAATAAAATATTTACCTACTCGGCGCGAGATACATTATTTTGAGAAAACGACAAGCAGATGATCTTAATCACACATTAATAGAGTCTTTAGACTTGTCTTACTTTTCTTGCGCGTATTAAGTTATAAGTATCAATCTAGAATCTAGATAGTCCGCGCAAGAAAAGTGAGTGGGCCATTCTGGCTCAACGTCACAGCAAGTACAAAAGTAACAAATAATAAATTTTATAATAAGAAATCTTTTCCATTTTTTCAAAAAATCTCCTTTACTGTACATTTTACACATCGTAATGATGACAGTGGATGACATAAGATTTTTGCCTCACTTCAGACGAAGCGCTTGCATGAAGACAATCCATCTAGGCTTTATTAATCTAAGATCCTAATTTAGACTGACAAAGGTCAAAAGGTGTACCTAATTCAATCAGAAAGAGTCCTTGATCTATTGTTAAGTGTGGTCACTAGAGATGAGACGTATTTACTAGAACAGATCCACACACTAGGTATTTTACAGTACTAAGTGGCACCTATTCCAATTTTTAAAATACTTGATCCACCTAGTATTTTTTAAATTACACGATTTCCGACCCTACCATCAAAGTAATAGAGGTTATTATTGCATAATCCGTAGTCGTCCACCTAGTATTTTTTAAATTACACGATTTCCGACCCTACCTTCAAAGTAATAGAGGTTATTATTGCATAATCCGTAGTCGTGTATTACGCGCACCGCGTATTTCTCGCTAAGCTTATGTGCGAACGTAGAGATTCACTCCGTCTCTGTCTGACAAACAAATTTGAGCGCAGGCAGGTGTGAGATAGGAATAGCCTGTTGAAGTATGAAGGGAGGATATCAATAAATCAACAGCCAGCAAAAACATTATTATTCAATTTCAAATTGCATTATTAATACTACGGTTGTATCTTTTCAAAGAAAA
The DNA here is from genome assembly GCF_963855985.1 of Ostrinia nubilalis. Classification (NCBI taxonomy): domain Eukaryota; kingdom Metazoa; phylum Arthropoda; class Insecta; order Lepidoptera; family Crambidae; genus Ostrinia; species Ostrinia nubilalis. The sequence goes on from NC_087101.1 coordinate 3,863,785, forward strand.
TTGTATTTTAAAGTCATAATACGTGGATTAGTCCGCACTAGTCGCGTCAAGTATGGTAAATTACTACGTACTAGGTGGAATAGGTATTTGGATCAAGTATTAATAAATACTTGGAATAGGTGCACCTAGTATCAAATTTACCTAGTATAACCCATCTCTAGTGGTCACCTTAGTGTGCACTTAGGTTGACCGCAGCATACTCTAGTAATTCAGTGTTATCTACCCGAACTTATTGTACTTGATGCTATATTCGTTTTATTCCTCCAGGAAGTGTAATACCTGGAAGAGTATATCCATATCGATTGGGAAGCCTGTAAATAACGTTCTGAATGTAAGTGAATACACGTATCGTTTTTCATGGTATGTGAAGCGAATAAAATATGTTCCGGTATCAATAAGTTGGATGTATCGCTGCGTGAAATTGTTATGCTATGGGGTTGCGGGGTCTATTCTTAGAAAGTGTTTTTGTAGTGACAAAGGAATATTTTGTACAAAATTGTGCGGAAAGAGTTTTCTACTGAGAAAATGTAGCGTGGATTTTTTTCCGGAAGAATATTGCCTTTAGGATGCCTTCAAATTAGAAGCGTGAGGAGGCGCTGCAGTGACGTCACTGTGGTCCACTTGCCGCATCATCTCACCACAAGCACGTGCGTCCGTTCTTTCCACCCCTCTTCACCGAACTGGTTTTCTCTCCGACTCCTTCCGTCTCCAGGCCATTAGGCTCTGGAACTCTCTGCCTGAAGAGACCAGGCAAGCGTCTAGTAAGTTTTCTTTTAAAAAATCTGTCAATAATCACTTCCTCCAAATGATCTCATCTTCATGAATTGTAATTTCAGTTTAACTCAATCATCTATTTTATGTATGTATTTATTTATTATATATTTTATATATTATTTATGTATGTAGCATATTTGTTTTTGTTTTTCTTTCCTGCACTAGAAGTACCGCCAAACAAATTTCTTTTCTGCTCAACCCAAAGGTAAACTGGTCGAGAATGCTTTAGTGCATTAAGTTCGCCTTATGTTCAAATTTATTTTGGCATGAAGTTTAAATAAATAAATAAATAAGCACAACTAATGGGACTATTTCCACCTCTCATTCCCACCGCTGCAACTCCTGTGTAGCCAGGGATCTTACTTACCATCAGGTGAGATACAGGCCAAGAGCTTCCTCGTTGTGGATAAAAAAAATCTACAGCTAGACCGCCAATGAAAACCCAACCAATGAGAAGTCCCTCCAGTGCAAAGCGGATGACTGGTGATGAAACAAATGTTTAAGTAACCTTTGTTTTGTTTGCAACTAACCGCAGGTCTTTGTCACGGTGTCACTTTGGCAGTGGCGCTACAAGTACTGCAACTACGCTTCTAGAAATTGTCTGAAAACTATTAGTGGCACGGCAAGCGCGCCACTGTAGCACGACAGTGGCGCCATTGCAGCGCTTCCTCACACCTCCAATTTAAAGGTGCCCTTAATATGTTTATTGATTTTGTCAGGGTCAAATGTGGATTATGTGGATTATATGGATCCAGGTAGATGGAATCTGTAATTCAATGATGAAACTTTAAATATTAAATCAGAGCTGGCAGTCGCTTCATAGGAATATTAACTTTATGCATACGGGAGAAAATGAGATCATTTTTAAAAGGAACTAGTGATGCGCCCCCGATTCATCTCGGTTGTACGTTAGGTTTTTTTCAGTTGACTACAGTATACCTACTTACATCATAACATGACTGTATTGTATTGTCATCTTAACCTACCTTTCAAACGGTGACGGATTTCTACAATCATTCCATGATTTCGGGGATTATATGTATTTATGACTTATCAGCTTTTGCATGTAAGCCGTGTTTGTTCCATATTTTTTACTTATTCTTTCATGATAGAGTATGAAAGAGATGAATAGAGTCAAAATCGAAATCGTCTCCGGCGTAGGGCCCCACATAACGACACCGAATACAATTTTATTCAATCCAGCTGAAAATCTAACCAAAACGAAATTATATTCGGAACCATAGATTTTCCTAACGTGGCCATCATCCGTTCCCACATTCTCACGTTCCAGTATTTACGACCTTCCCGCAGGATACTTGAGCTCCAGAATGGATATAATATCCCAGAGAGCCAGAATTGGTGTGTGACGTCGAGTGCAGTAGTAAGTAAAAGAGGAATATTCTTATTATCACTGTTTTTATAGACACGCCATTAAAATTATGAAGATCCAGGGCATGGCTTTATTTTGATTGAAGATTGGCTGGCCCGGCGAACTTCGTACCTACATGAGGTGTCAATATTTTTTCAAAATATTAGATAACCCATAACTTAGCATCAACAGTTTTCAACAACTAAACTAAATAACTAGTTAAAATACCTACATTGGTGTATAGGAGTAAACATTAACATCAGGGACTCCAAGAAGTACGAGTACCTATAAAATATACTTAATATTATTCAGACACACATTTCACTTGCTCCTTGCGGGACTCGAACCAGTGACCGCAGCTTTATAGCAAAACTGATCGTCTTTTTTTTTTCATTTTTAAATAACGCAACCTTTTCTTTCGTGTTGTGCATTGTGCAATGTTATCCATTGTGAAGACAAATCAAATCTCCGAGTTTACCACTGACACTGCACAGGTGAACACAGTCACGTACTATATTGAATGGAAACTTGATGAGTAAGAGCTTTCCGCATGCAAACATAGTTATTGCTTGCAAGTTCCTGAATGCACAAGGAGATGTATCACTGATATAATAAACTAGGAGAATTCTGCGTATGTTGAGTGCGTTAAAAATATAGATTCCAACCCCTGAAGTCACGCGAATCGAGACAATAGGCAATTGTTACGTGGTCATAATGCGACCGCTAGGGGCTTAATAGGTTAAATGAAATCGTAATCTGTAAAGTTTAAAATGCTATTTAAGAGGCAGGTAGATTAGATAAAGTTTACAATTTTTTGGGACATTACTTTTAAGTTTTACTTACGTAATTCAACTATTACTATTCATATTTCAAAAGTACAGATAAATACTTTTAAAACTCATTAATTGGCTTGCTTATCGAGCTTTTTTATTCAGTTTTATTGCAGTAAAATATTTTAGATGAAAATGTTTTTGAGCAAAAGACGACTAGAAATGGGTTTTATAATAAACAAATTCCAAACCCAAAAGTTCTTGCATTAGTACACAACTTTTTACAAGTTTTAAAGTACCTAAGTATGGCCCGAAGCCCGATAAAACATAATCCTGAACCCTAATGAGAAATAGATTACCGCAACAAAATCTCCATTGTTGATCATTTCTATGTCGCATAACAGCAACAATGCCTAATGTATTGTCCAAATACTTCAACAAACAAGCTTCATTGTGACTATCACAACAATTGCATAACTATTTGTATTAATTGTGTATAATTATTTGGTATTACAATTAGATCGCGCGCACACCCAACACCCAATCACCCGAATTCAGGCAGTGAACCAGTCTCCTTCGTTCCTTCAGTGTGGGTGCACGTCGGGTGACGGTCGCTACGAACAGTGAATGTACGATCAGATGCGTTAAGTATATAGTGAAGTTTATCTGTGATCACTTTGGATTATGAGATAGAGCGTGTTTATTCAGCTGTGATTCTGTGTAAGTAGTATTTTTGGGTTAATTGTCTTTTAATTGGAGGTCTGTTTTGATTATTTTAACTGATTATTAGGTAGTTTGGTTTGTAATTGAAAGATAATTTGTGTCTCTATTATTTTTGTTTCACTATGATAATATTATGCTTATTTGCTGATAAAGAATTTATCATTTAAATAATTAACTTATTTCATTAATTAATATTATTGGCATTTGCATAGTAATCTAAAAATTGTAATTATCCAAACTAGCCATCTTCAAAATAAAAAAGATGAAGTGCGTGTTTCTTAAGTTATTTTAGATTATGGGAAATTTTTAATATGGTTTCTAGCTCAGATTTTTAGTGCTTGCTATACAATATCTTAGTGCTAAAAAAAAATAAAACCGACTCCAAAAAACCTACACTAAAACGTAGAAAAATAATTACTAATTACCTACTTATTTATTAGGACGAATTATTAATATTTATGTAGGTATACCATGATTGATACTTCTGGAGTCGGTGCCAAGATTATGAAACATGTAAAGTTTGCCTGCACCGACTCCAAAAGTATCAATCATGGTATACCTACATAAATATTAATAATTCGTCCTAATAAATAAGTAGGTAATTAGTAATTATTTTTCTACGTTTTAGTGTAGGTTTTTTGGAGTCGGTTTTATTTTTTTTTATAAAATTTTACTTATTTCTTGCTTTTTAGTTAACTAATTACCTTTTAGTTAACTAGTTACCTTGATGTTACCACTGAAGGTAGGCAGTACACTGAGACCAAAAAAAATTGGTTCATAATCGGCGGAGATATTGCGTATAAAAAAGTTCATCCCCAATTTTCCACCCTTGGGGGTGAAATATTTTCTTCAAATTCGCATGAAACCACCCTTTTGATAATACCTATTCAACAAAAAAATAATCGTTCAAATTGGTTTATAATCGGCGGAGATATTGCGTATAAAAAAGTTCATCCCCAATTTTCCACCCTTGGGGGTTGTTTTTTTATTATTAAATTGAAATGGGACCACCCTTGAGGTATTACCTATACGCCGAAAAAAGATTTGTTCAAATCGGTTCATAATTGGCGGAGTTATCGCGTAACAAACATAGAAAAAAAAAAAAAAAAAAAAAAAAAACATACGGGTCGAATTGAGAACCTCCTCCTTTTTTGAAGTCTTGTTCAGTAATCAAGAATAGTATTTTAAACCACTAAATACAACAATTAGGCTACAAATAACCTCTTGTTCTTTCGGAATTCTCAATTAAAAAGTTCCTTATCCCTTTCCAAATAAACGCGAATTTCCGACATTCACTATCCGACAGAACGATTTTCCGACGTAGACCTTTCGATGGAATCCGTTAGATTTTTTCACGCACGACTTCAGCAGGGTCGAAGGATTGTTACAAATGAAAACCAATTTTGAACAAATATCTGGGCACCGGACTGAAATTCCACTGAAGATTAAATGCAATGCTTTTTGTTTGTGTTGGCTGTTCTAGTTCAATGTGTTACTATAGGACCTTGGTACTATTACCACAGAATAATAATAAGTACGTACAGAAGCTTTACTTCGCGAAGTTATACACGCTCGTATGTGAGGCCTTGTCGAATAGTAATCCTGTAGGGGGCCATCGTGCGTGTTTTGTTTTCGATGTAAACTCGCGGAGATGAACAGGCCTGCTATTACTTATTCTGTGCTTAATTCAGTCAGTCAGCCAAAGGAATAGGAGCGGTACCGGAGGGTGTTTTTGAAACGTCAAACGTCAGTGATTCTTCAGATATGCTTCAGATTTGTATGCTCGGTCACGTCATCATTCAATGTCACCCCTCCCTTGCCGCTTCCATACTTCAGACACTGACTGAGTTTATTTATTTATTTATTGAGAAACTCAACAGCAATTTTACAATTTACATTTTCGAAAACATTACTTTATTAGTTATTATTTATTAGTTAAGCGCTAGAATAGTATTGACTGGTTATTGGGAGACTGTTTTGTTTCGCCTCCCACTAAAGCACGTATATTTTGAGGGCGATTTTATCTGGACCTAAGATAGAGTCTTACTAGAGTGAGTCCGCCGTAGGCTGGACTTTGGTCCAACCCCGCGGTGGGCAACCCTCTAGTTGGGTTCGCCACTGATCGGGCGCCTTATGCGCTCGATACGGCCCGATCGCGAACGTCGGTATACGGCTAGAGTAAGTACCTTCTGTACTCGCCACTCTGCCCGGTGAAGCTGGAAAAGCTCTTCAAGCTACCAGCGAGCGTCCCTTCAAAAAATAATAATAGAGTCTTACCTACTTTAATTGAGAATAGGCTTAGGCGTGTGTATATTAATGGTGTAGAGTTCTTTGTATCAAATTATAAAATGTTAAACTTTAAATGGACTCTATTTGTGAATTGGTGAAGGTTGCTAGAATCTCCTGGATGAGGACAGCGCATGACCGGTCGTTGAAATCCTTGAGGAAGGCCTTTGTCAGGGTTGGCATAAGATTAAAACGAATGAAAGAACTCTGTTTATATCTGACCATCTCGGTCGGGGAGCTTTTAATGCCGTTGTTAGCCCCCATTAAAATGCAACCTTCGCCCAGAACGGGAATATGCAGACCTGGTTTCAGCTATACAATAATAAAAATAGCTACAGTAGACTCCCTAAAAAGTGTGTCGTATCCAGCTGTATTTTTATCATTTAAACTAGCGGCCGCCCGCGACTTCGTTTTACCCCCTTAGGGGTGGGGTTTTGTAAAATCCTTTCTTAGCGGATGCCTACGTCATAACATCTACCTGCCTGCCAAATTTCAGCCCGATCCGTCCAGTGGTTTGGGCTTTCAGTCAGCCACCTTTGAGTTATAATATTTAGATTATCCTTAATGGGTTATTCTACAGATAATTAAATTAAATTAAATTAGATTTAAGTCGGTGACTTTTAGTGGTAATCGAACCTACTTACTGTGTTTCCTTTTAGCTTATTCCTTCGTAGCCTCTATGCCATAGAACCTGCTGTGGCTTCCGTATTATAATAATCTACATTGCAAATGTCCCTGTGCATTTCAGGGCTGCCTATGACGTAAACTAGGGGTGGCCCTAGTAGAAAATATTTTAGAAAATTGCCTGACTTAAGAATGAAACACAAGGTTTAACGATACACGATAGTATAGTTTAAGTAATTTGTTGTAGTTTAGAAAGTTGGTGACCCTAAAAACGGAATAGTTTCAGGCACCAGAAAATTTTCATTTTATGTTCTTTAAAATAGATTAATTGAATAGTCAATTGAGTTGGCAAAATCCAGCTTGTGTTGTCATACAAAATATAAGGAACAATTGCTTTTGACGGCTCCTAAATCTAACGAAAAGTCAAATTAGTGTGAAATACCCCATTTTCAATTACTACTAAGTTATTCGAAACATCTTATTAATATTCCAGACTATTTCATATAAGACCCGCCGGCCCTAATGCATTCCGCATACTACCCCATACCGTGTACACTGTCTGAATCTATTACATCCATGTACATGTTTACTCCTCTTCCTCCTTTCCTCTTCCCCCTCGGACGCTGCGGTGAGCGGACGTGTGCGCGTGGGCTTGTGTCTCGTAAATGTTTTAAAATTTTAAACGAAAAATAATTTGGACTGTGTGGATTTGAACTTGTGTCTTCGTGCGTGTTGTGCGAGTGCCCGGACCATTCGGCTACCAAAGCGATAACGCGCCGCCTCGAAATTCACCATCCTACTTGGCTGCCCTCCGTGCTACGGCTACTACCAGTGTCGACTACGAACTCTGCTACGGAACTACGAGTATACGAAGCGGTCTATGTGCTACGAGGCCCCGCCTGCATACTATTCGCTGCATTCGCTCTTGTGATACAATAACGTGCTACGAAATGCCTAATTTGATGCGTTCCCCGCTGCTTAACAAGTCACACAGCATGTCAGAGACTGACTTGGCAAATGTCGACCTAAGGGACTGCGATTTTTCATTTGAGGAAAATGTTACACAGAGAGACTGCAAGCGCCCGCGCTTGGCGGACACAGCCACAGAAAGTAAAAAAACTGATATTCGAACAATCATACGAGAAGAACTTAGCGTTGTTTTGCAGTCTCTTCAATCACAACAAATTTTACGCTTAGACACACTTGAGCAACATATATTGGACATAAAAAATACAAACACAAACATAGAAACCACGATATCATTCCTTGCTTCGCAGAATGATGAACTGAAAAGAAAAATAGAAAACCTGGAAAGCCAAAACAAGAAAGATAAGGAACAAATAACTATTTTAGAGCAAAAACTGGAAGACATTCAGAGAGAGGGACGGAAAAAAAACTTTGAAATTAAAAATGCACCTAGACAGAACGATGAAACGAGAGAAACCTTGATTGACATGGTAAAGACCTTATCGAAAACAGTTGGATGCAAGCTTGATGAGAGAGATATTACGGATGTTTATAGAATCAAAGGAAAAAAGGGCGCAAAGAGCGACTCGCCCATTATAGTTGAAACCTCATCTGCGATACTGAAAACAGAGTTACTGACAATGTGTAAGGCCTTCAACAGGAGAACGAAACAAAAGCTCTGTGCCAAACATCTTGGGTGTAAAAGCAATGGAGATACTCCTGTTTTTGTCTCGGAGCAACTAACCATCAAAGGCGCCCGATTGTTTTTCCTGGCGCGTGACCTGGCAAGAACAAACAATTACAAATATTGTTGGACTGCGTTTGGCCGAGTGTACCTGCGAGAGCATGACACGTCTCCTGTCATTACAGTAACCAATGAAGCCCAAATAAACAGCTTGATGCAGAAAACCTGACTAGGCATGCTTGGGCGCTGTTCGGTAGAAAGAAGAATTTTATTTTCTTTATTAGTTTGTAATATTACTGTTAATTTTTTGTTTACAAAATTAATCTTGTTAGTATTACTTTATATAACTTCTCCAAAAATTACACACACACACACACAAAACACAAATACACATACAAATCAGATTTTTACACAGCTTATATTGAGTTCAGGAGCCTCAATTCGACATAATATTTACATAAATAATATTAGAAATGTAGAAATAGTTCTCGGTTCTTTTAACAAAAATAATTATGAATAATTCTCTGAATAATTTACAAGTAATAGATAAAATTGAGATAGCACAATCAAGAGCCGACAGCATTCAAAATTTTGCAAATACACCACAGAACGTTATATCAACGGACTTCACTATAATTGCACAAAACATCCGTAGTATATATAAAAATTTTGACAACTTATGTGTGTCTTTATCTAATTTAAAATTTGAGACCGATTTGATTGTGTTAAGCGAGTGTTGGCTTGACACAAGTAAACCAATTCCGGCATTGAATAATTATACATCGTTTTCTACTACTAACCATCTCAACCAATGTGACGGAGTAGTCGTTTATCTGAAAACCTCACTCAAAAGCAGCATAAAAGAAATTAAACTGACGGATGCATCGTGCGTGCAGGTGACTTTACCTAATCACACAATTCTCTGTATTTATCGCTCTCCTTCGACCACAAATACAGACAGTTTCTTAAACTCGCTGAACAGTCATTTGGAAAGTTTGAAAAACAATAAAAATGTAATTGTTACTGGCGACATCAATATAAATATTAACGCTACTGAAAAACGTCCCATGAGCTCACATGAACGTTCTAATAAGCTGTCATATCTCAATATGCTTGCTATGCATGGTCTCCTTCCAGGCCACGTACTGCCCACAAGGGAACACACTTGTCTTGATCACTTCATGTTAAAAATAGATAGTAGCATATTTTCGGCATCTATTGTGGTATTTGATAGCACTGTAACAGACCATCGTATGATATTTTTAAAATTAAGCAGTACCATGAAACCTGAAATCCATAAAACAAAATATCAGACAATTGTTAACTACGAAAAGGCAATCCTTTGCCTGAAAGAAAGTAACATAAATGATCTTATTACATATAATAATCCTGCTGAACTGACTGATACCCTAATAACTATATTACAAAAATGTTTAATTAATAGCACTACTACAAAGCCTATAGTTTCCAAAGACCGCTTGATTAAACCTTGGATTACACCAGGACTATTAAAATGTATCCGAAATAGAAATGACTTGCAGCAAAAATCACGATCTGACCCGTTTAACGAAATTTTAAAAATCACCTACAAAAGGTATCGAAATTTTTGTGTTAATTTAATTAGAAAGGTAAAGACTAAATATGAACGAGAACTTTTAGCAAAAAATAGTAAAAATTCAAAAACCCTTTGGAAGACAATAAATGATATAACCAGCCGTAACACAAATAAAACAAGTAATCTAGATTTATTGGATTCGAAAGAAACTCCACTACTAGCAGTTAACCACGTGAATATGTTCTTCGCAAACATTGGCAAAACTCTAGCTCGTAAAATTACACCAGATCCCTCTTTGCAAAAACCCTGTAATTTGAACCAGTTGCACAGCTCACCAGTTGCATCTTTTGTTTTTCTGGAAACGGATCCTGAAGAGATATACTTAACCCTAATGAGCCTTAAATCCGAGAGTGCCCCGGGTTCTGACAACATACCCACTAGATTTTTGAAATTAGCAAATGAAATAGTAGTACCTATAATTTCCCACTTGGTTAATTTATGTTTTGAAAGGGGGACTTTTCCAGCGGCATTAAAGAGAGCAGTTATTACGCCTGTCTATAAGAATGGGAACAAGAGTGACGTCTCGAATTATAGGCCAATCTCAGTTTTAACAGCAATATCTAAATTAGTAGAGAAATTAGTAAATAAAAGACTAGTAAATTATTTAAACAAAATTGATTTTCTATCAGAATCACAGTACGGCTTTCGGAGAAATCTTTCGACTGAAGATGCAGTCACGGCACTAACGTCTCATGTTGTAGAAAGTGTTGATAAGGGACAGAAATGTATTGCAACATTTTTAGACTTGAAAAAGGCATTCGATACTGTCTCTGTTCCCATTCTTATACAAAGGCTGGAAAATATTGGCATTAGAGGAGTCGCTTTGTCACTGTTTGTAGATTATCTCAGCGAGCGCAAACAGCAGGTTAAAATAGGCCAGTACATTAGTGACGAAAGCAGCGTGACGTATGGTGTCCCACAGGGCAGTGTCCTCGGCCCAACGTTATTTTTGATTTATATCAATAGCCTCTGCAATATGACTATTAATTTTGGACGTGTATTTTCATATGCAGACGACACTGCCATTGTCTTTGTGGGTAACACGTGGGAGGGTGTACGTCATAATGCAGAAGTGGGACTTGCGGATATAGCTACCTGGTTAAAAGACAATCTACTGACACTAAATACTGATAAAACAAACTATATAGCATTCACTAATTATAACTCATCTCAACCTGACAGTCATTTTAATATTCGCATTCATTCTTGTCATACTCAATATAATACGTGCTCGTGTAAGGCTATTAGTAAGGTGACAGATACAAAATATTTAGGAGTTGTGGTTGACCAGAGGCTGTCTTGGCATGCCCAAATAGATCTAATGATGGGTAGGATCAGGAAGCTTATGTGGATTTTTAAAAAACTCCGACATGTTGCTAATAAAAAGCTATTAAACCAAATATACATTGCTCTGGCACAATCGCTTTTGGCTTACTGCATTCCAGTCTGGGGAGGTGCTAGTAAGACTAAGTTCCTTGAATTGGAAAGAGCGCAAAGGGCACTCCTAAAAGTAATGAACTTTAAACCTTATAGATTCCCAACAGAAACGCTTTATAAATTAAGTGATATCTTGACGGTTCGGCAACTCTATATGCTTAATTCTACCTTGAGGGTTCATAGAACGTTACCTTATGAACCTACAAAACTATCAAAAAGACGTAAACATAACGTAGCTCCTTCTCCTAGAATCAAAACACTCTATGCTCAGAGACAATTTGTGGTACGATCTGCACACTTGTATAATAAATTTAACAAGCTTATGAACATCTACTCTATGAATCACTATGCTTGCAAAATGCATCTTACGACATTGCTGAAAACTTGGAGCTATGACAAGACTGAAACATTTTTGCATGATATAAACTAAGGTAAAGTTAAAAATTTAAATCTAATATAATTTACAATATAGGCTTCCCAAAACGAATTTAATCTAAAATTAATATTAATTAAATATGCAAACACATAACTTAACTTAACTTTTCATTAAATAAATTAATAAAATTACTACTACATAATAACCACACACACACACACACACACACACACACACACACAATTTTCAGTTCCTACTTGTAAAATAAGTCAATAGATATGCATGGTATTTTCTAGCTGTATAATTTCATAATGTAAATTATTGTAAATGGAGAGCGGGGTTTTCTAACACAAGTATCTACTTATACTTAAAAGAAAACCCCAATCGAAACCCTGTTTTTTCAAACCTGATTCTGAATAAACAATTTTGTATTTGTATTTGTATTTGTATACATGTACAGTAATGTACATCCAAGCAAAGCACAGAACAGCATGTGTACATACGTACAGTCAATAGTACCTCAGTCTAAACCAACATGTTGATGCAAAATAGGTCTTATCACCGTTACACAAGATACTAAAATGTCAAGCTTGATGTGCCGTCTGTACGTCCAGTGATTGGATCCTGGTGGAGCATGATGTAATTGACAGGCAAATCTAATCACGCCGAGACACCCGGGAGACGGAGTGTTATTAATATACAACATGTACCTATATTGTATACTACATGTATACGAGTAGGTACATTATGGAATTCAGTGAGATAGATGTCAACTTGGATTATGTAAAACATTCGAATGTTGATTTTAATAAATTAAATACATAGTAGCGTAAGTTAATGAAACGATATTTCTCTTTATTATTCCATCAACAACGTAAAAGAACAAAGGAAGAAGAAATAAATAGTAATAAAAAATAGTAAGTGCAATAAGTACTTAATTAATCAATTATTACTGCACGCACAAGATGCAGTGCCTTAAGTAAAAACATAATTATGGTATGGTAGGCATTGGTAGGTTTTCAGGACACTTACACACGTTCCTAATATAGCTTGTACTACACTTGTCGCGTAGTAATAGTTTCTCTTTTTGTTTAATAAGGAAATTGACAAACAAAGTGTATCGTAAAGACAGGCTGGGATGCACCATCTAACTTTAACTTTAACAAACGTCAAACGTCTGTCAAACTCCATACTAAAAACACCGGTTATGGTTATAGTCACAGTTAAAATATGGTGCAACACAGCCTAAGTTGAAAAGAAGTCAATTTAGTATTTTCACAATAAATGCAACTGTTTAAAATAAATGACGTTAACTCGGCTCTGAAAAGAGGGTAATGCAAGAATCATGTAATCCGAAACAATTAGGTCCGGCTTTAGGCACGGCTGAGTTTCAGTCTAGATCCAATTTAAGCTAGACTGGGGAAGAGGGTAAACTGGTAATTGTGTTTGAGGATCATAATTTCTTGAGCATCGATATAGAAAGTTTCGTTGAATAATTTAGTTCATATTTGGTACTTTACATTGTAATAATCAGTGTCTATGATTCATCTTTTATGATAAGTACTTATAGTCAAGGAGCTTTTTTAATCACAAGTCATCAGGGTTTGCTGTAAATGAGTTCGTAAACCTTTTGGGGTTAAAGGGTGATTAGGTATTATCAGTACTTTACACGTCAGCAATGTTCATTCTTCTTTCACGTACGTCCCAGTTTAGGCTGCTAAAAGATAACCTAGTTTTAGTTAATTAATAATTATAATATTATTTCAGTGAATTATAAAAGATAATGAGTTTTGCGACCTTCTTAAGGGCATTAGGTTGAAGGCGTATACTGAATTTTTGTATTTATTTTATAAACTATGCCTAAAAGTATTTTTACATTGTCTGGTCTGACCTGCCTACACGGGAACATCAAATCATTCAACATACTTTGATCAAATGCAGGAAGGAGAATGGCACGGTCTGATTTACACTGACACATAAATAGCTAGTTAAGGGTTTCGCTGTCCCCTGGAGACTTTAACAGTGGTTGGTGGAGCCGAAAGTTTGAGAAACCCTGTGCTAGAACGATGAAATGCAAAATTTGTCATCGCAACCGCACAAAGAATACGCGGAAGTGCAAAACTAATAAACTAAGGTCATCACACCCAAAAACGTTACTGTGATTAATGTTGGCTTCAGAATTGGAAACTGGGCTTTCGGGGCGAATGTAAACCGAATTTTATGGCGTCGCTATTTCTGACGTCCAGTCCTGACGTGGGTGGACACAATTTTGGGGCAATTAAACACCTTGTTGCTGATTTTGATCGTTTTGTAGCTGAATTTGGAAAATGTAGAGAACTTTAGGTAGATTTTTCAAGTGAATACGAGAATAAGGTGTTAGGTAAACTTGAAAGCACACTTGCAGAATTCTAATTGGCATATTAAACCAATCGCGAATTGGATAGATTTGTAGCATAGAGAGCTTTCACGAGCAATGTTTTCTGTTTTTGGGCATATTGCTGCGACACCGGCCCCGCCCCTTTGTCACATCTCCCTTTAGTTTCTGTGATCTGTGATTTGTAGCATTACAAATTTCAAGCGAAGCACATCAAGCTTAATCACAGCGGCATCTTATGTAGTATGTAATGGGTACTTATTTCGCAACAAAAAGGTATAGCCTAAAAAGCTGTCCTCTGTCAATGTAATTAATGTACTTACATGGCACGGAATGTCTATCAACGCATCTCTGATGTCATCACATCTTATTCCTTTGAAAGTCATGTCGTCTGGTTTTAACCGACTTCAAAAAAAGGAGGAAATTTTAAACATTTCTTGAGCTAGGCGGGCTAGCACCGACTCCGAGAATATCAATTATGGTGTGTGTAATGTGTCCTACTAAATAAATAACGAAAATTATTTTCATACTTTTTAGTGCACTTTTTTTCGGAGTCGGTTATAATTTTTGGTAAAATCTTTTCTTTTTCCAATTACAATTACTTAAGCTATGTTTTATAGCCTGACCAGGAACATAAAAACCCTGGCATAGAGGCGCTTCAATTGCATTTGATAGTGCAACACTGAGTACAGTCGTACATGTGTTGAATTAATAGGCTAAATTTATGTATCAGGATTCAGGATTACGGGCTAATTTGATATTTTCATAAATTAACGAAAAATATTATTAAAGGTAACCTGGTTTAAATAAATTAAATGAAACCATCAATCGAGCTAGTAGGATTTATTTTATTATTCATCAATAATCAAATTCAGAACTTGAATATTCAACTGCAATGTCTGCTCATGAACGCTTCAAACTCGGTACTTCTTTCCCAATTCCATAAAATTCAAAACTTAGAAAGTGACAAAAAACTTTAAAATAGGTAGTTGAAACAGACTACAGCTAATTTTCATAGTGGACTGTACTATACGATAAACATGTCAGTCAATTTGACATCCTTTGTCGGAAACATTATTCAATGAAAATATTGTCCGAACCCTTAGTATTTCTCTTCGACAAATACATTAACACATCGTGAACCACTTTTCTTTCACGACTATAAAAATATTTTAGCAATTTAATTCACAAAATCAATTGCACACATTTAAAATAAAGTTTGTTTACACTTTGACAACAATAGACTGACATGCAAGGTGACATGTCAATAAAGTTTTCAGTTACTGTTGCCATTAAAAGAAATTAGTACCATTAGTTTTCCGCAACATGGCGAGGGTTTTTATGTTCCTGGTCAGGCTATACATAAAATATGCACCTTGTATATTTTACACATTTATTCCTAAACACCCCAAGTCCGTTAAGTCTTTCGCCTAAACTTCCAGTACAGAAACTCTCTGTCAAAACCACATTTCTTCATTTGCAATTCGGCCAGTTTAATTTACCAACTTTACGAAACGAAAAATGCTTCTGAATTTGCTACACTTTTTTAAGTTTGCTGAAAAATATAATTTGGGATGATGAAAGAAAAGACTGACGATCTGGTAAAGGTCGCCGAAAGAGCCTGGATGCGGGCAGCGCAGAACCGTGCATTGTGGAAAATGTTGGAGGAGGCCTTTGTCCAGCAGTGGACGTCATTTGGCTGAAACGAACGAAAGAAAATATTCTTATAATACCCAAAATGTAGCGCTAATAGCAATGCAAGTTGGGTTATTCAATTCAAGAAAGTTTTTATCGCTCGGTGTACAAATACAACAACTGCGTTTCAACTCCCTACGTACTAAATTTTTTCCAAAAAAACAGCCAATTTTCCACAATACTTGGGAGTAGAGCTTAATTAAAAATAAGACATTAGGTTCGTTTTTACAATTTTAAGTCATATTATTTTTTTCTGTGTTTTATATCAGTGCTAATCTCATAACATAACCTGTAACTTCCCCGGGGCTGCGGGTGTCTATGGGCAGTGGTAATCATTTACCATCGTTTGCAATACAATCATTTGCTCGTTTGCCTCCTGTCCCAAAAAAATATGCTCACCATTGTTACATTAACGAAGAACTCAACTATTTATGTGGAGTTTTTCAAATTTCCACTCTCGGCTATTGTCAATGTGTTCGTGTGTGATTCGCTTTTGTTTATTTGGCCATCTATCTCTGTCCGATTCGTTTTTTTGGAATCAACTCTTGGACCTAAATCGTGCAACTGAGCAAAGCTTCAGTTACTGTGGAAATTCACTAGCATATTAGGTACAACAGAGTCGAACCAAATTAAGCAAGTAGAAAATTGAAGAAATTCCAAACAAATTGCTACTATGGTATCTCTTGTTAATACTAATTTGCTATTTCACACTAATTAGCTTTTGCCCGCGGCATCACCTGCGTGAAATTCAGTTTGACACAGAAAGACCAATTAACTCCATACCGACCAATACCTATGTTATTTTGATAGAATAAATTAATATTAACAGTCTATTGTACTATCAAAGATGTAACACTAGTCGCTGTTATTGTCATCTACGCTGTTATTGTTGCAATTAGGGCTATCGTTTTAGCGCTCACCAGTTGGCGCCACTGTAGAGTAAGGTCCTGTCAATCGCCAGGGGTGCCAACTGTTAAGTATAAAAACGATAGCCATCATTCCGTTAGCATACCAATTTATACTATCTATACTAATGTTATAAATGCGAAAGTAACTCTGTCTGTCTCGCTTTCACGCCTAAATCACTGAACCGATTTTGATGAAATTTGGCATAGAGATAGTTTGAGTCCCGGGAAAGGACATAGGATAGTTTTTATCCCGGTTTTTGAAACAGGGACGCGCGCGATAAAGTTTTTCTGTGTCAGACAAAATTCCACGCGGGTGAAGCCGCGGGCGGAAAGCTAGTTTATTATAGACCAACCGTAAGGTGTTACTCGCGTCGAAACTCGGATGGAATGCAATCAATCAACGCAAAAGCATCCAATAGAATCTAGATGGAGTTTCAAAGGAGTTTGGTAACCCGAATATCGTTCCGATAGGTACCTTCCTAATTGATCATGCGTCAGCGATTCCATAGATCAGGGAGTTCGATTGAACTATGATAAAAATATTTGAACAGCAAGACGCAATACCGTTTTTATACTAAAAGAAATAAAATAAACTGCAATTGCTTGACAATTTAAAAGGACACTGAAATCTAATTAACATTGTTTTAGTAGATATTTACTCGTATAAACTTTACAGCACATAATTTAGGTATAAGTAAACGGCAAACATTATAATGCTTTAGGTGAGTCATTTTTTCTTCTATAGGCCTAGATGAGATTAGTGTAACCGGTTCTTAAAGAATTTTATTTACGTTAAAACTCATAATAATTTAATGGCATTTACTTTAATAATGCAAAGGATTTTTTTCTATCTATCGTATCTAATAATTATCGTTCGTAACACAAAAAAAACTCCAGTAGGATTATAAGATAAAATATTTATCCAATATGAAGCTATTAAAATTTAATTTATATTTTGTATCAGAGCTTAATTAGGTGGTAGCTTTTGTGTCAGATTACGAGTACAAATCCACTTTTTGTAAGCCATAGCACGTAACTCAATATTACGGAGCTGGGTACACAGGTGGTGTTTACGCCCCATTTCTTGATACACATTGAAAAAATATATTACCACGGCTCTGGAGCAGATGTCGCTGTCTATTTATACAAGTTTTATGCATTAGGTGTGTGTTCCAGTATATTTTGTAACTGTTACAATGTGTACTAACATAAGAATTCATTTTCATGTTTGTGTGGTTGTCCTAATAAATTAAATAAAAAAATTATTATGTATAAAAAATAAAGCATCACTCCACCACCAGTCACCATCACCACTACTACTACTATTTCTTAGTATTGCGTTTATGAATTTTTAATAAATAAAATTGTAAATTTTCTTTAAGTAATTATGACATGGTTAAAAATGGAGATGGCTATTTATCTGTCTGTGAATTTAGCTGGGAATACTTACCATCAAATTCGTATTTTTTAAAATTTTCTCTTCATCAGAATACTTTGCTCAAATGAGAATTTAAACAATAAAGATAAATAAATATACTTACACCTTATTTACAAACAATTCTTGCTTAAGTAAAGCAGAAAATCGAACGCATAGCGTTGATAGAGCTCTGTGATTTGTTCATGTGTTACCCTGTGCGTCCACGCGCACTGTGAGACCTCATAGTAATGTTTGTGAATACGGGCGTTAATGAATAATAAATATTTGATCGGAATTAAAAAATAATCATTCCATTTTAAGGAAATGCCTTTTTAACAATCATTGGTCAATAAAATATAGCAAAGCTTCCACTGATTGGTGGACTTTATAAAAGTATTTAATCTCTAAAAATTAGAGCGTAGGTTGACTTATCACCGGATTTGATTTAGTATAACAATACACATGGCACTTTTGGCGCTGGTGTGGGCGATAGATTTGGTAGGTATTACTGAGATAGCCCAAGTTTTGTCATTATTCTTATTTGCTTAGACAAGGACGGCTATAAATATTATCGACAAGCGTTTTAAGTGCTATTTAATATAAAGTAGACATAAATGTCAATTAAATTAGCTGTCTCGCTTGCTTTTTTGGAAATAAAAAATATGTGTAAAGTCAGTTTAACTGACATTCCATCCAAGGATAACTTGCAAGCTACGTAGCAAAAAAAATATGTATTGATAGCGTTGTCCCGAAGAAATGAAACAAAGTTAATAAATAAAACTCGTTGTTTTAAAAAAAAAACGGTACGAAATCTTTGAAACGGTACCTAATTAGGTACTCGTATGTTTTAGATCGTTGCCAATGTCGATTTTTTTTATAGTGGCTGGGACACTAGTGTCAAGGGGTTATCTTATTTCTCCTGACTGCATGAATGAACCACACACATAAAGCGCTGTACCGCTTGAGATAATTATTTTATCTGTAGTGTAATTCAAATTATAGGGATTCAATCCCACGGTTAAAATTAGTGATGTCAATGTCCTTCTGCCTCGAAATGATAATAATTATGTAGGGCCAGTATTGAACACTAATATTATAAAGATGACAGATTCGTATTTTTGTATTGAATAGGGATTAAACTACTAGACCCATTTGAAAAATTCTTTCACCGTTAAAATGCTACATTATTTCTGAAATAACTGAAGTTTTTGCCATCCTAATAGTCAAGTTTGATTACAAATAAAAGGAGTGTAGAGTCAGTTCTTGATGATGAGACATTACATTTTGCTCGTTAAAATTTATCTTGGCAATGTACTCGTATGTAATAGTCACGATTATTTTTGTGTCAGATCCCCTCTGCTGACATCAAGCTAGTGCAATATTTTTTTTTCAATAGTCATTGTATCCTAAATTTCATCTAACATCGCACAACGCCACGAAAACTTAATAAAGTTTAGCTTGAATGCCAAACATTTCATTCATGAAAATTTCTTAGCGAATAAAGTCGCTTCGTAGGTTTGAGTCCCGCCTCGTTCGATTTTTTTAGTTGTAACTTATAAAAAAATCCATTGGATCATAATAATTTAAAACATCGATAATGTCGTATCGATACTCTGTAACATCACTAATACTCAAACATGGATATCTACATGTCTTTATTACAAACTGGCCCCGAATATTTATTGCCTCTATAGATAATATTATTAACAAGTCTTTGTGTTGGAATCTCAGTGATATTTTGTGTTTGATAGCCTATAAATATTGTATAGCATGATTGAATTATTCATGTAGCAAATATGAGTAATTTGTAAATTCAAACATTTTACATTTATTAGACAGAAGTTCGCCGGGGCAAAGTTGTAGTAGGGCTAGTAAAAAAAATGAAGCAAGTACCTACACCGTTACTTCTTTTAATTGGAATTTTAGGAAAAAAATAGTACTAGTTAGTTACGTATGAGAGAAATTTAGTTTATTAGTAAGTAGGTACAATGATAACAATTGGACTTAGAACGCTTTCACATTAGGCGATTTAGCAGCGCGACAAACGCGCGACAGACGCACTGCCGAAAATTTCATACTACTTATGTTACAGCGGATGCATTCACATTATAAAAAGGCCGCTGCCGCACTGCAGTCGCGCTACTAACGCCCTAATGTGAAAGCGCTCTTATAGAGCAGTTGGTAGATAACAAAGTTATCGTTACGTTCATTTCTCTTCTAAAAAGTAGTCCGTACTAAATTACGAAACTTTTGAAGTGGATAGTCTGCAAGTTGGCCAAATAAGCCGGATCCAGAGCCGAGTGAGAATGACTCGCGCGACGCTACCGGTCATAGAGTAGCTACCGGCAAAAACTAAGGGCTCGCGCGCACGGTTGACTATTGTCACCGTGACAGTATGTTTCTCCGAAACATCACTTACCATTAGATGAGATTCAGGCCAAGAGCATCCTCGTTGTGGATAAAAAAAAGAATGTATAGTTGTTGCAATTCACGAATCAGAATCAGAATCATCATTTATTTGCTTTAAATGTGGTACAGAGTACGAAGGCGAGTGAGCTTTACATATTGTGTGGTGGCTCGCTACTGTTCGTTTTCAAAAGTTTTGATAAACATTTAAATTCACACCATCGTTATGTACATGTACAATTGCACACACACACACACACACCCACAAGTAAAGTTCACTCGCCTTCGTGAGTTGCAAGAATTGTCTCTCTTTTTCTCTTTATAAAAGTGTGAAACAGAAATATCGTGACAAGTGTCCCGGTGACAAAAGTCACCTAAGTTTGCGCGCGAGCCTTAAAGTCTTCAAAGTCAAAGTCAAAGTCAAAATTTCTTTATTTGTTTGGACTAATAAATAGTTCTTACAAATCGTCATTTTGCTCTTAAGGAGCCTCTACATGTCTCATAATCTTTTTACCCTACCAGCGCTTCGAGACCAACATTTGGCAAGTGCTGAGAAGAAGCGCCGCAACAAACTCAGTCACCACTGTCTGCCGGTTTCTTCGTCAAATAGAAGAGAAGAACGCGCGCTAGATAAATTTTAGATTTAGCGTTTATTCCAGTCAGTGCCTGAGGTATGGGAGCGGCACGGGGAGAGGGTGTTTTTGAGACGTCAAACGACAGCGAGACTTCAAAATTTGCTTTAGATTTGTATGCTCAGTCACGTCTAAATACGGGACTATTCCCACCTCTCGTTCCCACCACTGCAACTCCTGTGTAGCCAGGATCTACAGCTTGACCGCCACAAAAACCCAACCAATGAAGGTCAAGTTTTTCCCGGGGGAAAGTTAAACTGTCATTGGACCCGCAACGAATTAATCAGAAGAACAGAGGAGTTCGAAATTAAGGTTCGACTTCCCTCCATTGCAATGCGGATGACAGGTGACAAACAAAGGTTTAAAACCTTTAAGAAAAGATTATGCACCACGGACAATAAATTAAATTAAGGGGGCCTATCTTATGAGCAATTAGCAACTACCTGCCAATAATATTTTTCACAAAATCGCTTAAAAGCACGGAAATTTTTCCTTGTCGCGACAAGATCGGTGTAATAAATTGCGGAAACAGATGTATGTTGTATTGAATTAAGCATTATATCACGTTCATGTTTCCAAAGATCACACGTCTAAATAGTCAATGTCACCCCTCCTGTGCCGTTCCCATAGCTCAGGCACTGATTGAGTTAAGCACTACACCTATAGCGCGCGCTAGAAGAGTGTTAGCCAGACCTGACCTTCTCGATCAAAGATAGGGTTATTCATAATCATAATACTACTAAATAAATGTTCGTTCGTATCAGCCAAATGACGTCCACTGCTGGACAAAGGCCTCCCCCAAGGTTTTCCACAATGAACGGTCCTACGCTGCCCGCATCGCCATCCACCTCTTCCCGCGACCTTTACCAGATCGTCGGTCCACCTACTACTAATACAATGTTATTTGGTTTTATTTAATACAAAATAGTTTCTACTAGCTTTCCGCCCGCGGCTTCGCCCGCGTGGATTTTTGTTTGATACAGAAAAACTTTATTGCGCGCGTCCCTGATTCAAAAACCGGGATAAAAACTATCCTATGTCCTTTCCCGGGACTCAAACTTTCTCTATGACAAATTTCAATTAAAATCGGTTCAGTAGTTTAGGCGTGAAAGCAAGACAGACAGAGTTACTTTCGCATTTATATTAGTATAGAATAGTAATGATTGGCACGAATCATACGTAACCAAACGACGTTCATGATTAGGTACCTAGCCTCCTACCTTTGAATAGCTCAACACGGTTAAATCCGACGAATACCACAGTCAACAGAAACCGCTAACACGTGCCCATTTTCCAAATGACAATGGAATGTAATAAAATCTTAAAACGCGATCAAATCCCGAAAATAAACTTTTTTTAAATACCGGCCAGTCTGCAAACATTCCCGGCAAACTTCGGTGGATTCCACCGAGCTATTAATTTTGGATTAGGGGGTTCTTCCCAATCCCTTATCTAGGGAGGGACGGTCGAATAGGGCAATGCAGAAAAATGATCAGAAGCACCGTTTTTCCAGAACATCGGTTCTATCTTTCTTTACGCCCGTATTCACAAACGATGCTTAAGTGAAGCAGAACGTTGTTCTAAATCGAACGAACAGCGTTGAATAGAGTTCTGTGATTGGTTCGTATACACACACTTGAGCGGCGAAGTGACACCACTCCGCCACTCAAGTATTGTCTATGGATAAGTATTGGTACCCTGCGCGTCCACGAACATTGTGAGACCTCATAGTAATTTTTGTGAATACAAGTGTTATTGGGTACAATAATGCATTCCATTAACATGATATTTGAATTGAATATTAGAACGTAACTTCGAATCGCTCTGAGCAGGTCTTCTGGATATAAATTATTTATAGTTCATGACTTTCCACTAAGTGAACGATTATTTGAAATACTTCTTTAATACTTTATTGGCTCAAATTGTATATTATGTATTTAGCGACTATTTGAGTTTACAAAAGTGAGTCCGACTATAACTACGATTAAAAATCAAATCTGAAAATATTAAAAGAGGAGAATGTAATCTGTCAAGAAAAAAAAGAGTGAACTAGTATTTATGGATAGAAAATAGGTAAAAGACTCAGGTAAAAGGTTCCATAATGGAGACTTATTACGAGTATTATGGTAGGCAATAATAATCTCAGACAAACAATGTATTATTATAGATAATATTATTTCTCATAGCGCAAACATTAATAAGTTAACAACTTCACGCGTTTCTCCTGAGACTTGATTACTCAGGACAGGGTTTGCTCATTACTGACACCTGTTAGCGCAATTATAAACGGTTTAGTATAGCTCACAGTACACTCACAGGGAAATTTAACCCAAAGGATACAGGTACAGTCACTTTCAACGTAATGGCCACAAGGACGATTACGTGTGTGAGTTGGGGACTAAATATACATAGTACAGTATCCAAACAAAAGAGTCCTTTATAGATAAAACAAAACATCTGCGGCACCAAGAAATATTCACTGTATAGCATAAAAATTACCTGTCTTTTATTTACCTACCAGTTACGTGATTAGCACATCTATACAGTAAATTACCAATTGGTGTAATCAAATGGGATGTTATCATTCTCTTAAAACGTTGCCTGAATAAAAACTAAATTTAATGCAAACTTTAAGCATTTTGATTACAATATTTACAAAAATATTTCTTTTCAATTCCAGGTCCAGATAAAATGGCCTTTTGGAAGATTCTGACGGTGATGTGTATGGCGGCAGTCTTCGTCGAGTCAAAATGGCACAAACAGAAGAGAGAAACGAATTCTACGATCTGTGACCCAGTTTCAAACAACACAAACAAAATTCAATGCTTCTGCGGAAGACTGAACCGGCAACCACTCCAAATAGCGAACGCTGATTGTTACCAGACCGCAAAATATGTCAGCCGAGATGATTCCAGCTGGGATGGTTTTAAAATTTTACATAACACTAGTAAGCTCACTCTCACAAACACTAGAGGAGTTGCCATAAGCTACATACCAACAAACGCCCTCAAATACACCAAAGCTCTGATCAGGCTAGACGTAAAATACTGTAATATAGACAAAATAGAAGCATTCGCTTTTGCTAATCTAAGCTTAGTCAAAGAGATCACTCTCAGAGATAACCAAATTAAAGTTGTAGAAAGAAATGCCTTTTCGCATCATCCAAGCCTAAAATCAATCAGTTTGGATCAAAATAACATAGCTGAGATAAACAGAGATGTATTCGTGGATCTACCTGCACTGGAAAAATTATATTTAACGGGAAACAAAATAACCACTATCCACGATAAAGCTTTCATTCATTTGGAAAATTTGAGAGAGTTGGAACTTGATAAGAATAGCATTTTTAGCTTGAACAGCGAGACGTTTTCGGGGCTCAAAAAACTGGAGAAACTAGAATTGAGTTCGAACAGTATTGAAGTAATCGGAGACAATACATTTTTGCCGTTGGCCAATCTACGGTTTTTGAATTTGGGAGAAAATAAAATTCAAATGCTCGATGAGAAAGCATTCAATGGACTTATGAAGTTACAATTCCTATCTCTTAACGGTAACAAGATTTCAGCTATCGAAAATGAGAAGGTTTTTGAACCACTTATAAGTCTGACATCAATGAGCCTAAAAGACAACCCAATCCGAGTTATAAAGCCAGAGGCTATAAGTGGAATTTTGCCTAACTTCTACAATAAGGGTACGCAGTTTATTTTGGAAGGTAATAATATCTACTTTTGATTATTTTTTATCTATAGCCCAGGTGTCTTAATCAAGAGAGCAGAATTACCAAGCTATTTGTTTTCAAATTGGAATAATGAAAAAGTTGTACCTACCTACTTAATTTCACCAGAACGAACTTATTTTAGAGTTAAAGTCAGTACGTAGATCGTTTCTACATAGTTTTCTTAGCACGATGTCATTATTAAAGTATAAATGCCTAGTGCAGAATATACCTTTTCTATATTTTTTCAATATAGGTAAATGCAACCGCATTAATTTTTATGTCTCTATTTTCAGGTAACCAGTTGCCATGCGATTGCCACCTGGACGTGTTCCGTCCACTCATCAACAACACTCAAAACGAACGCTTGAAGTTGGAAATACAAAATCTCCAATGCCACCCATCTGAAGAAATCAAACAGAAATGGGACAAGTTCCAAGAGATCGAGAAGACCAGTGGATCAGTTTTCGAAGACGAGGAGCCTCAAGACAGCGGAGCATACGAGTACTACGATGAAACCGAACTCAATGGAACCATATTTTACTTTGACATGAGACATTTGCTCAACTGTTCTGGCGAAGCCAGCCAGCTAGAGCCAGCTAACATCACTTCAACTAACAAGCCAGTACAAAAGAGCAAAACCACTACGCAATCCTCTACTAAAGCGTATACCAAAGCAACATCTAGTCCTGTGATTGTTAAGTTGACTTCTCCTAAAGCCAGTCACAAAAGCACAGTGGACAATAAAGGAACGTTGGACCTGTCGACAGCCGAGAGTACAACAACAGAATCTACATCAGTTACAAATGAGAAAACACTCGATTTCGTCAGTCAAACATCCGCTCATGAGCCAATTTCAATAGGGACAACTGAAAGGGAGAAAAAGGAACATTCGTACACAACTAGTCGACTAGCCACTGTTTCAGCTAAGCCCGTAGATAAAGAAAGATTTGATGACCGCGATATGGCATCTGATGAAGCAAAGCCTGATAGATTGAAGGCCCACAGGAGTATCCAAGAAGAAGTTAAAGACTCACCAAAAAATATTAACAATGCACATAGAAATTTAAACTGTGTTCATCTTCTACTATCTTTATCAATAATTTATTTTGTAGTATTATAATCTGATAGACTAAAATTTAATTTTAATGCCTATTATAAAATACTCTTTCACAGTCATTAATATAATAAATAGTTTAAGAACACACGTGATGTTAATTTATTTTCCTTAATTAAGTAAGTAATGAATAAATAAACGAATATGAAACTATAAAGAATTTGTCTCATTCTGAGAATAAGCGCCGTAAAGACTAATAATAAAGAAAGAAATATTATATTATTTAGATATTAGCTTTTGTAGTTTTCGATAAAAAGTAGCTAAGGCTAGAACTATAACCCCCTTACTAATAAAAATAAAGGCACTTGCTGAACACTGTTTTAAAATGACATTTCCATACTAAACGTCACTTTAAAGGACTATTCAACAAGCGTGTAAATTTTATTAGTAAGGGGGTAACAGTGTTAGTCTAAATAAATACACTAATACATTATTATTCTGTGCTAATACTCTTAGATTAATAATACTATGCAAAAGTATTATGTAAAGTTGCATCCAAATCCATCCAGTAGTAATAACGAGAACGACGTTAACAAAATTAGATAGTCAACGGAATGAGCAATGTAATTATTAATTTAGATATGAGCCATTCCATTTAAATGCTTTTTTTTTTAAATTAAATAAAATTAAAAATGTAGAGAATGTAATGATATTTTTCAAAACATTCTACGGACTACCAGTAGCGACATCTAGTTAATGTTATTCAAATTTTCTTTACTGGCCAAAAATGTGAAACGGATGCTAGTACAGAAAATGTAAGCCGTAAGTGTTTTACATTTTCGTCGCTAGAGAGCACTTTTGATGAGAATGATGTCAAGAAATTCTTGCTTACATCACTAGATGGCGCTTACAAATTATATGGCAAAAGTGTCTATTTACCATTAAACTGACTTCAACAAAAGGAAGGAGGTTCTCAATTCGGTTAGTAATATTTTTTTAACATTTTATAATATTTTTTTCATTTTTTATCTAAACGCGTGAGCTAGTAAGAATGTTAAGCAGATGTTTGTAAGTCCGTCATACTAAACGGATTTTGATGAAACTTTAAAAAAAAAGTCGTGTTTAATGTCGAATGACAAACTTCATTTATGATTTCCATGATAGCCTCCTTGCATGAAAGAACACGCGTAAAAAATAGGTAAAAAAAAGATTTTCAAATCCACTTAATTATTTTTAACCTAAGTTGGGTGGCCCGTGAAATTATAATAAATTAGGTGGGCCTCCTCCATTAGGAGTTAATTTTCAGTGGACTTTTTGTGAATAATTAAGTTATCTTGGCAAAACGTTCCCTTCATTCAATTATGAGGCTACTTGAGAACAGTACCTCTAGCACGAAAAACTCGACTTCGAATCGTTTGTGTATTCGACAAAATTCGATACCCAGCATTCGAATTCAACGATAATGTGATGTCAAAATTAGTTTCATGCTACCATTTCTCATGCTAAGTTCACTTTGTCTTTACGTCACGTTCACAGGGGCGCTGTTTTGACTTACTTGACTTATGGTCCTATGTCCCCTAGATGGGGCAGAGGGCGTCCACAACAGTCCTCCATCTCGTTCGGTCTTGAGCTTCTCGCTTGATCTCGCTCCAGGTCTTGCCGATCTTCTTCGCCTCGACCGCTACAGTGCGCCGCCAAGTTTGCCTGGGTCGACCACATTTGCGTTTTCCTTGGGGATTCCAATCCAGAGCCTGCTTAGGGATGTGATCGGGGTCCCTTCGGAGAGTGTGGCCAATCCAGTTCCACTTGCGGCGCTTGATCTGCTGGTCGATCGTAATTTCGTGGCAGCGTTCCAATAGCTCGACGTTGGAGATTTTCTCTCGGGCCAGTATATGCCGAGAATTTGGCGAAGGCAGCGGTTGATGAAGACCTGCAGCTGGTGCGAGATAACCTTGGTGACCTTCCACGTTTCACTCGCATAGAGCAGAACGGATTTAACGTTGGACCCGAATATTTGGACCTTGACCCTTCGGGTCAATTTCCGTGATTGCCATATGGGGCGAAGTTGTGCGAAGGTAGCTCTGGCCTTGGCAATGCGCGAAGTGATGTCCTCTTCGGTACCTCCAGTTTCTGACACGACGCTCCCGAGGTAAGTGGGGCTCTGTTTTAAGTTTTTATATTAGGGCCCTCGCCCTCGGCGACTTTTCGAAACGCGCGACAGCATAGCTAGTAACGCGCGTTAGTCGCATTTGCAACGCACTACAAAAGCGATGCTAACGCGCTACAGCAGCGCGACTGTATCGATGCAAACGCGCGACCGTGTCGGACGACATCGAGGAGAGAACGGACGGAGGGTTACTGAATCGCGTTTGCATCGCGACAGAAGCGCGTTTATGTGGGCGAGGGCACACAGCTAGCGACCGCATTGCGACTGTATCACAGTATATGAGCTAACTGTATCGATGCAAACGCGCGACACAATGGCTACAAAAAGTTGCCGTGAGCGAGGGGCCTTAAATCTTTTGATGGCGTTTTGAACACGCAAACGATTCAAAGTCGAAAGTTTTTCGTGCTAGAGGTACAGAAGGGCTACTATTGGAAAGGTTTATTTCACACTATGTTCGATCCAAACCCGTCAAAATCTAGAATCTGGAATCTAAAAAATTTCTTACCTACTAAATAATTAGGTGTAACTAAGGAAACCCTACTCTATAAACCCACTTGACCGGTTTTTATTCAGCTCAAAACGTCTAATTTCAAAGAACTCTATAATTCAGCGTACAAAATAAACATGTCATGTTTTCACCCTTTTACTTATAAAAATAAAATATTTATTTATAGCGATATTTTCGCAGGCGTATAAACGCGCGGCACGCAAAGCCTATATCGTCAAGGAAATTGAAAACCATCGAATTACATTAGGATTTGAGTGAATATCATGAAATATATCCAAAACGGTGCGTTATGGCGCCAATGGCGGTACTAAATAAAATGTTTGGCACGGAACGGATATTGGATGAGATTTATTTATTTTTATTCATATGGGTTGGTATACCCTATTTGGATGAAAGTTGCGAGGAAATCATTTATGTGGTTTTTATGACTAATATTATACTCATGTTGAGTCGAGTTCGTTCGTTCGTTCGTTTCAGCCAAATGACGTCCACTGCTGGACAA
Source organism: Ostrinia nubilalis (assembly GCF_963855985.1). Lineage (NCBI taxonomy): Eukaryota > Metazoa > Arthropoda > Insecta > Lepidoptera > Crambidae > Ostrinia > Ostrinia nubilalis. Next base: position 3,892,791 of record NC_087101.1, read on the forward strand.
AGGCCTCCCCCAAGGTTTTCCACAATGAACGGTCCTGCGCTGCCCCCATCCAGGCTCTTCCCGCGACCTTTACCAGATCGTCGGTCCACCTAGTAGGAGGCCTGCCCTAGTAGGAGGAGTGTATGTATTCAAGTAAAGTTTAGTCACTTAGAAGGTATATAATTATACAGGATGCTAGGTAAATGGGTATGTGAGCCGACAGTAAATTTAAATACATTTTTTTTTATAAAATCCGATTTGTATGATAATTAAAATGAAGATAATATAAATTTTCTGACTTCACCATACCATTAATATGCCCATGTTATAAATAGGAAAATTGCGTAAAATATTCCGTTTTATTCGTATTTTTAAAAACAAATACAGGGTGTCCCAAAAACAATGGATAACCCTGTAACCATCTATAGGCCTCGCCATGGTCTCCCTAACGTCCAATTTTGACCCCAGTAAAAATATCACCGTTTTCAAGATTTTTAAGTTTTTGTGCATTTTTAGAAAATTGCCACCTGCGATTACTTTTTCTCATGCCATTTCTACAAATGAGGATACTTTTCAATCTAGTTTTTTTCCTTATCACAAGGGATAGTTGGGCTATCAAAAGAAAAGATTAAAGTTCAACAAACTAGTTTCAAAGTATGAAAATTTTAAGAAATTGCAGAGAAGAAGGAAAAATTAGTTCATTGTCTTGCACTTTTGATCAGCCGTCGTGTAAAAAAAATGTAGGAAGACCATCGTGCCCATTACCTTAAAAACTTCCTTGGTTAATTGAGATTCTAAAAAGGTATCACAAGCCTATGTATTCTGTATTATTTTTATCTTATGGCTACTTGAATAGCAACTAGTATGAAAACTGCAAAAATGAGTTTTTCTCGTAATAGTTAAACTAGGACTGCATAGTGGCATTAAATACAAATGGATAATTTTTAGCGTGGGAATTTTAATAAAGCAACATTTTATCATCATCATCATCATCATTTCAGCCATAGGACGTCCACTGCTGAACATAGGCCTGTACCCCAATGATTTTCATAATGACCGCTTAGTAGCGGCCTGCACCCAGCACCTTCCTGCTTACCTTTATGAGGTCGTCGGTCCACTTTGTAAGTGGACGTCCTACGATGCGCTTTCCGGTACGTAGCCTCCACTTGAACCCTGTTGCCCCATTGGCCGTCCGTTCTGCGTTTGTGATTACTTAATTTTTGTTTTAAACCTTATAAATGAGCCTATAGACAGATACCCGTGATAATACACGGCTCGGAAACGTGGATTTTTTGGACAGCGTGCTATGGAAGGGGCTATGCTCGGGTTTCTTCACGAAACCGTATCAGAAATTAGGAGATCCGTAAACGAACTAAAGTCGCTGACACAGCTCGACGGATCAGCAAGCTGAAGTGGCAATGTGCAGGGCACAGTAGTTTGCAGAACTGAGGCAGCAGGGTTAAAGTGGAGGCTACGTACCGGAAAGCGCATCGTAGGACGTCCACCTACAAAGTGGACCGACGACCTCATAAAGGTAAGCAGGAAGGTGCTGGGTGCAGGCCGCTACCAAGCGGTCATTATGAAATCATTGGGGTACAGGCCTATGTTCAGCAGTGGACGTCCTATGGCTGAAATGATGATGATGATGATGATAAAATGTTGCTTTATTAAAATTCCTACGCTAAAAATTATCCATTTGTATTTAATGCCACTATGCAGTCCTAGTTTAACTATTACGAGAAAAACTCATTTTTGCAGTTTTCATACTAGTTGCTATTCAAGTAGCCATAAGATAAAAATAATACAGAATACATAGGCTTGTGATACCTTTTTAGAATCTCAATTAACCAAGGAAGTTTTTAAGGTAATGGGCACGATGGTCTTCCTACATTTTTTTTACACGACGGCTGATCAAAAGTGCAAGACAATGAACTAATTTTTCCTTCTTCTCTGCAATTTCTTAAAATTTTCATACTTTGTAACTAGTTTGTTGAACTTTAATCTTTTCTTTTGATAGCCCAACTATCCCTTGTGATAAGGAAAAAAACTAGATTGAAAAGTATCCTCATTTGTAGAAATGGCATGAGAAAAAGTAATCGCAGGTGGCAATTTTCTAAAAATGCACAAAAACTTAAAAATCTTGAAAACGGTGATATTTTTACTGAGGTCAAAATTGGACGTTAGGGAGACCATGGCGAGGCCTATAGATGGTTACAGGGTTATCCATTGTTTTTGGGACACCCTGTATAAGCTTATAGTTCCAAAATACTGAACTGTCCTATCCATGACATTGACAGTGGGGCGCCACCGTCAATACCGGATCGCTGGTTCCGATTTCTGCCATGTTGGAAACCATATAGTTGAACGATGGTAGCGCCCCCCTGTCATTGAGTTTGGTGGGACAGTTCAGTGTGGGTCATCTATAGCCTTTCCGTTGAAACTAGGTAATGTTCAAAATTTGAATATAGGTTACAGGCTTGAATTTTGACTTGAGCATGAATCGAGTTTCAAGTGTGTTTCAAAATAGTACGAGTTACCAAGCTTGTGTATTTTATGTGTGAATAAGACAGTGTAACAATTATTGGAAAAAATAATATAAAGCATAGTATTTTCTGAGATAATTTAAATTAATAAGACCACAAAATACCTATTACTAAATGCTCATTTTCAGGTTTGGGTCTGCTTAGGCTGAGTTGCACCACCTAATTTTGACCGTAAATTTAACAATAACCGGTGTTTTTGTATGGAGTTTGACTGATTTTTGACGTTTGTGAAAGTTAAAGTAAGATGGTGCAACCCAGCCTTAGATTGTAGCTAAACTAACTTTACTGCAAAAGGATTAATTAATGTAAAAGAAAACACACTCATGAATAAAATAATTTATTGGTATAAAATTATACACATTTTTGATATTTTAAAATAAGATTCATATTATATTACCCTTAATTACAAAACAAACAAAAATTACCAACATAGTTAAATACGATCTTTATATTTTTTATGAAGTAAAGAGCCAATAACTATATCTGAATTACTTTGATTTTATTTTAAACGCCTATTTCACAAATAAATGGAAGTTCCTCATTGCAGTCAGCCGAATCCAGGTAAATTCTTCCATTATTACCATAGTCAAATAATGTTCCACATGGAGCCATCTTCCTTTCGAAAAAATTATCATAACCAGTGTCGCTTAGCTTGTGACCTAGGACAAAAGAAAAAAAATATTGATAAGGATAATAACACAGGGTGACACATAAACCAATCACAGAGCTCTATTCAACGCTGTGCGTTCGATTTGCTACTTTACTTAAGCGAGCTTCGTTTGTAAATAAGGGTGTAAAAATAAATACACAACTGTGGTCTCCAAACTCAGTTTGGTGGTAAGATGAGGCCAAAAATATCTGCTTGGTTTGATTGGTGGTCTAATCGGGTTGCAGACCGAGAGTTAAACTTAGTTATTTTAGCTTAGCTATGCTACCACCGTCTTAACTAAGTATTTCGCCATAACAAGATAAATTAATAGCATTGTTGTATGTACGTTACACTCGGCGCAAAGACTCGCAGCAGGCGGTGTAATAATAAAACAGTGCAAATCACGATTTCTCTCGCACTCACACTGGTTATGGGTAACGTCACACAAAAGTAGAGATAGCGTTGTTTATAATATGCAATAATGATTAAATATTGGCGAGTGTTCATCCCTTTTTGCCTGCCACGAGTTTTTGCATCGAGTACATTTGTAGACGTCGAGTTAAGTCCCTTCCATTAACCATAAATCGATAGTGTCATGTCAAGATGTGATATCGAAATTAAAATACACATTTTTATAAAGTCTCTAGACTTATAACTGCAACTCGATCGAGCTTACTGCGCACCTCGCTGGAATGCGAATCTCCCTCCCACTTACTCGCACCACCACCCACGGAGCAGAGCGTCCATGTGACGTCACGGCTGCCAGGTACGCAGATAACTCAACCGGGTTGTATTGGCTCTTACCTTTGACAGTATAATATTCTTGGTTGCCAAGTATCTGCTTAAAGCCGCTGTAGTAAGACTGATCTCTATTAACATATGTGATTTTTTCTCTGATGATCTGCGCTTCCAGCTCACTTTCTATCACAACTAGCATGCCACCTTCCATGAAACAAGTTTCCATAGCTTTGGACCAATTCATTGCTTTGTTATTCATTTTGTAGCATTTTCTTGTTTCCTTGAAGTATTGGTATCCTGAAAATATAATATTTCTGTTATCATACATCTGCCATTGCATAGGCAGGCATCTATTGCAGTGATTAAGATGCTATCATCTGCGTCTGCCAAAATATTTTTAACAGTCTACTAGAAAATTAAATCATTATTAATAAATACTAGAAAATTAAATCTAATAATTAATAGTTAAAAATAGTAATTTGAATTTGAATCTTGTTTCTTAGTATTGATGATTGTGATCAACGGGACTATCTGCTTCAAGTAATTTTAATATCCCCCCGAAGCTTGTAAATAATGTATAGTATATTTTTTTTAATTATTATCTTTAGGAATGTCTCTTGAGAGATCAAATATAGAGAGTAAAGGGTATTGTTTGATAGAACGATAATTGTCAAAGTCAAAGCCAAAATTCCTATATTTGTTTAGATTATTATGTACTTACAAATCGTAAAATATTTTACTCTTAAGGAGCCTCTACATGTCTCATAATCTTTTTACCCTACCAGCGCTTCGAGACCAACATTTGGCAAGTGCTGAGAAGAAGAGGCGCAACAAACTCAGTCACCACTGGCCGGTTAATATACCTTGTTTTGGTGGTAGGTACCTTTATCAATAGTTGGGCAGGAGACGTCTTCAACTTTCTTGCAAACAAACGGCCTTGTTGTGCCAGGCTCTGCGATGCAGTCATTGGCCAAATATGCACCGCTGTCTATGTCTAACGTCACGCACTTTCCTTCGTCGGATGATTCTATGTTCAGTATCGGAGCTGACGTTGGGAACCCTGAAATAGGAATAATAATAATAAAACTTGGTTAACAACCCGTGACGTTTTCTTTCAATACCGGAACAACCAGTTCCGAGAATCTTTAAGAAGAAAATGTACCTAAATAATAATAAATCTTTTATTTCGGACTAATTTAACATCCATATTATGTGAATAGAGATGTGGGAATAGAGATGACTTCCTTCCTTCCTTCTATCCAGTTTTGCGGGATACAGTAATGCAGGAGCTCACTAAACTGGACTATCGTGAACACTATGTACACTCGACAGCAAATAAATCGCACCACCCGCGACGCGAACTTTAAAGATTTTCTTTTGACACAATAATGGTGCCCCAACAATATTGGTGTTATTTGAAAGCCCAATAAATATCCTTAAAGAAAAACACATTTAATTTCTTAATAAATGATTAACATATACCATAAATGTGACTTGAAAAAAGACCTCACTTTGGGCTCACCTCTGGGATTAATTAGACCAAATTTTATGGTTATAAAACCAAATAATGATCACACGTGTCCTCTTTAACAGATGAATAGCGATTAATCCCAACTTAACAGTTTTATAGTCATAAAAAATGGCTATAGCGTAACTACCTATTTTTTGAAGAAGTGACTCTGGATCCTTGTAAAGACACATTTTTGGGGTAAAAACCTTTCCTTTAATAAAATGAAGTTTAGAACTAGGCTTTTAAATGGTGCCAATATTGGTGGGAAGTAGGGATGCATACGTTTGAAAATGCTTGTCGCGGGTGGTGCGATTTATTTGCTGTCGAGTGTATGTTTGAAATTCAAATTGTTAATTCGAACAGTGGGCTGAGTGTTACATCAAAAGTTTACATCAAACGCGCACTAGTGACACGCTTACACTAGTGAGCGCGTTTACAAAATGTATGAAAATTTTAGTTCTTGAACGTTTCCGCTAGGGGCGCTGTACAATCCGTCATACGTTAAATTCATAATTTTTTGATGAAAACTCACACTCAGCCCTCGAATCGGTTTTTTGCGGGACACTGCAAGTGGGATGTTCGCGTGAACGATATTAATATAGAAAATGAAAAAAATATATTCAGTATGTTTATAGTTTCCTTTTAAGTATAATACCTGCGTTAGGAGGCACCACTCTTTCAGTTACAAATTACAAACCAATAAAACTCACAAGTACATACCTACTATTACTGGTACGAGTAATACAAATAATACAAGTAAAATACTAAACGGAATCCTGCAAAAAACTGTTCCTGCAAAAAACGGACACCTCTGTGGGAATAAGCCCTATGAACTTACCCTGAAAATTGCAAACTTACCATTGATAGTAAGGAATTCGCCAACGCCGAATTTGTCATGAATGCCAACGAAGATCTCAGACACGTTGGACGCGAGTGGCGTAGCTGCTATCAATTTCTTGACAACGGTCCATTCGTCACGAGCCTAAAAATAATACATGTTATTAATATAAGCATAATATAGAGAAAGATATAAAACCTACTCATCATCATCATTTCAGCCACAGGACGTCCACTGCAGAACAAAAGCCTCCATGCTGTCCATCTCATAAAACTCAGTAAAAACTCAGTAAAACTCATTTATTTCTCTAAATAGCCTTAAAAAAAGCACTTTTACACGTCCCAGTATTAACCCTACCACTGCTTCAGGACAATAAATAAATGGGCCAGTGCTGAGAAGAAGCAGCGCAAGAAACTCAGTCACTATTGTCAGCCTCTTTTTCAAAGGTTTACAGGCTTTCAATCATGTACAAAGTTATAAATATTTATGCGAGCTAGGCAGTAACGCATCCCAAACATTTTTATCTTTTAAATAATTATCGACTTTATAGTAGCCCTTTTTCATTAAGGTGCTTTTAATATGTGCTTTGAATTTATGAATGGGTAGTTCTACAACAGTTTGTGGTAATTTATTAAAGAATTTAATACATTTTTCCATAAATGAATTACCAATCTTATACAATCTGAAATTTGGAACGGCAAGTTTATTTTTGTTTCTTGTATTAAAGTTATGCAAATCGCTCTTTTTCGTGAATTGTTCTATATTTTTGCGAACATTAAAAGGTTTTCATAAATGAACTGTGAAGCTACTGTCAGTATGTTAATTTCCTTAAAAAAATCTTTCAAGAAAAATCGGGGTCCAAGGATATAAATGGCCCGCACTGCTCTCTTCTGCAGAACAAACACAGTTTCAATGTCCGCGGCTGAGCCCCACAACAATATGCCGTATGACATTATACTGTGAAAATAGCTAAAATATACTAGCCTTGTCGTTTAAAATGAAGAATAGTTAAATACTTAAGTAAAAGTTAGAAGATCCTGACTTTAACAGAGCCTACGTGCTATTGTCTCTTCCCCCTATTACAGAAATTAAACTGTCGTTAATCATTATTTGTATAAATTAATGTTCAGGATGGAAATGTCATTTTTAATCGCGGGTCTAACTTATTATTTTATTTTGGTTTTCGTTCGTTTCAGCCGAAAGACGTCCACTGCTGGTCAAAGGCCTCCCCCAAGAATTTCCTGCCTTACAAAGACCAGTCCTGCGCCGCTCTCTCCAGGCACCTCCCGCGACCTTCACCATATCGTCGTAGTAGTTTAGTTTCACGGTATCTGTACCTCTAGTACGAAAAACTTTCGAGTTCAAGACGAGGACGAATTTTTGTACGTTTCGAGTTCGAATTCGAAACGTTCATTCTTGTTTTATTAAGGATCGTACTCGTTAGCTTAACTTTCTAATTTCTTTCGTCGGCACGCAAGGCCAAGAAGCTTCTTTCGACGAGTCATAGAGTATTTTACAAGTTTTTTTTTATTTAACATGGAATGGTGTGTTCAGTCCGAAACATGCTGCGTTATTTTAAGATGTTGTTATTAAATTAAAAAAATAAGTTACAAAGATGAATAATGCTCATAACGCCTCATTAATTGTTTATACGTTTTTGTGTTATTGTTTGTTTAATATGTAAGTATTTAAAACCATTATTATTTATTATAGCCTGACCAGGAACATAAAAACCCTCGCCATGTTGCGGAAAACTAATGGTACTAATTTCTTTTAATGGCAACAGTAACTGAAAACTTCATTGACATGTCACCTTGCATGTCAGTCTATTGTTGTCAAAGTGTAAACAAACTTTATTTTAAATGTTTGCAATTGATTTTGTGAATTAAATTGCTAAAATATTTTTATAGTCGTGAAAGAAAAGTGGTTCACGATGTGTTAATGTATTTGTCGAAGAGAAATACTAAGGGTTCGGACAATATTTTCATTGAATAATGTTTCCGACAAAGGTTGTCAAATTGACTGACATGTTTATCGTATAGTACAGTCCACTATGAAAATTAGCTGTAGTCTGTTTCAACTACTTATTTTAATGTTTTTTGTCACTTTCTAAGTTTTGAATTTTATGGAATTGGGAAAGAAGTACCAAGTTTGAAGAGTTCATGAGCAGACATTGCAGTTGAATATTCAAGTTCTGAATTTGATTATTGATGAATAATAAAATAAATCCTACTAGCTCGATTGATGGTTTCATTTAATTTATTTAAACCAGGTTACCTTTAATAATATTTTTCGTTAATTTATGAAAATATCAAATTAGCCCGTAATCCTGAATCCTGATACATAAATTTAGCCTATTAATTTAACACATGTACGACTGTACTCAGTGTTGCACTATCAAATGCAATTGAAGCGCCTCTATGCCAGGGTTTTTATGTTCCTGGTCAGGCTATACCAATCAATATTTATATTGTTGGGTAAACTTTCGGAACATCTTTCGTCTTGTTAATGTAGCTGGCAAGCAAAGCGGCGTTATGAATAAATTTAAGTTGCTATAGAAACAATGTTCTGTTGATTGTCACTTGTGTCATAGAAAATAAAAAGAGCTATCCATTGTGTATTCCTACTGTTGTAATAAATTAATTTCGTGGACAAATCTATCTTCTATTTTTCTACTGTAAAATCACACTCAGCCACACGCTCACACACGTCTGACATTGAAAAGACAGGGATTTTTCTTGTTTTGACGTATTTTCTAACCTCTTAGAATGTTATTAGAAGTCGTAATAAAATAATTTGAACATAAAGCTATGTTTTAAAGTAAATAAAGACCATTTAACGATGTTAACATGATGAGACATCGGTAAGTAAATTAAATTAGCAAGTGAAAAGATTTTTTAGTTAAATCATGTAGTTAAATATGTATATTGTAATTCTATCTTGTTTTAGATTTTATGGAATGGAGGAGAAGATTTAACAGCTAGAAATTAACAAAAATCCTGCAAGAGCATCGAGATCTCGCTTTTGGCGAGTGGAAGTCCAAAGGCAAAGTGCAGCGGTTTGCAGTTCTTAGCCTCACTTTTTTGGACCTAACAAGACAGGAAAAGAATAGTCAAAGGTATGTTGATTGCAATAATTGAATCTTTATTATTTAAGTAGGTACTTACCTATGCATTCTCTAGACAAACTGAAATGTTATGCCCTTTCATATTGATTGTTAGGATGGCAAGTTAAATTAGTATTTAGTTAACATTACTTTTTCTTTTACAGAGGAATCCCGAGTAGCCAGATGATAATATATGAAACCATGAGCAGCCAGCCATTGAAACTCTCAGCAATTTGAATAACAATTTTGATTGATTACCAATCATGTATCATACCTATTAATAGAAAATTAAAACTGTTAGGTACCTATGTTTTAATTGAAATTCAAAATATTGTTTAATGTTTTATAAGTATTTATTAAATAAATTGTCACACATATATTTTGTTTTAATCCCATTAATGTCTATTTGCCCGCAAGTGTTGATGGTATTTCTTAAGTGTGCCTAGGAACCTTAGTCCTATTACTTATTCTGTGCCGGAGCTGGATCTTTGTAAGGTTTGGGTAGGGTAGGTACCTGTAATGATTAATAAATGTTGATGAGTAGAATACTATAACATTAATTTTATAGTTATTAGTTTAGGTAAATAAGTTTATTAAGATCTAAAACTTTCTGGCTAAAACACTTACGAGCAAAGGTATGGAATCACCCTGTTGTGTTTTGTTCTGTATGATCTTAAGAACTGAATGCATATGACATTTGTATAAAATAGTTCATGGATAAATCTTATGTAGGCATGAGTACCTACCTACTTCTCCGAGTATGTTGGGGGTATTGAGAGCATTGGTTAAGTAATTCCAAATGCTTCTTCATACCATCAGTACCTTGGTATGAACTGGATGCATCTTAATGCATAGCACATAATATAACCTGTAATAATTATTATCTATCAAATGACAAAGAAATCATGTGGTATGTAGAGTAGACAGAATGTATGAATAAATTATGTACTTGCCTTGTGTTCCAAGGACACTCTTTTTGTTGCCATAAGACTATCTTTCCGGCAATTTGTCACATAAGTAGGTATCTTACAGGGCAGATATGTACCATCCTAGACTGCATCCCTCTTAACATCATGTGCGATTGTGGTCAAATACCTGCCTTGTTATGCATAAAAAAAATAAATAAAAAAAAATCTACTAAAATGCAGGTTTATTGACTTTGAGGCGGTATCGCTGCAACAACCACAACATCAGGATTTAAGTTTTTCCTTATTATGTTGCCCTATTAGATATGAAATAAACAAACATTAGGAAAAATGTCCACAAAATATATTTTTTTACTCACTGTTGGGATGCTTCCTAATCTCTTAACTTAAAGCATCTAAACAATCTAAATGATGCCAAACAAGGAAATAAATTCGCCGACCACATAATCTCCACATTTAAGCCTCAAAAACACGTAAAATTTATATCAACGTAATCTTCTCACAACAAAATTGACAGTGACACAACATTCGATGATTTCAACGACAACGAAACGACCGTTGATTGTCAAAATTAGGTTCGTACTAGGTACGTTATTTCATACAAAATCCATCTTTCGTCACGCCTAGTATTTGAACTCGATACGAAAGAAAATCGAAAGTTAGGTGTTTTTTTCTTTTTATGACCTATAGGGGGCGCTGTTTAATTTTTCATACAAAATTTTTCGATGGCACTTTGAATACGCAAACGAAACGAACTCGAAAGTTTTTCGTACTAGAGGTACTGAACTCATTCATATATTCGTACCTTATACTTGTACCACATAGTACGCAGAACTGACGGCCGATGGGGCAGCAAGGTTCTGGAATGGAGGCCGCGTACCGGAAAACGCAGGATGAGACGTCCACCCACAAGGTGGATCGACGACCTGATAAAGGTAGCAGGAAGGCGCTGGATGCAGGCCGCTACCAACCGTGCGATGTGGAAGTCATTGGGGGAGGCCTATGTTCAGCAGTGGACGTCCTGTGGCTGAAATGATGATGATGATACTTGTACTTACCCTTGGGTAGAACAACTCGGCGCCCTCGTTGTCACATGCCACGAAGGTGGACCCCCAGTCACTCCCGTTGATGTCCCAATGGAACTTGTAGAATGCGTCGAATTCATCCACGTAAGTGTAGTCTCTCCGGTAGAAATTCACGTGGCGTGATGTCACGGACGACAGTCCCGCAGCTGATAAATAAAAAAAATTATTGTATATGAAAACTTTTTAAACACAAGGTTTTTATTTTTCAAATCCTGGATATTATCAAATGACTTGTTACAAAAAAACAAACTAGAACAAATTCAGCTAATTTTCAGCATCGTTTCGTCAAAGAATTCCTATAGCCAACTTCCAGCATCATCAGACCATTTCTATGAAAAGATCCAGCTCTACAAATAAAAAAAATCACCTCAGTCGTTTGTCAGGATAATTCAGGGTAGGGTCTTATTCAGTTTGCAAGATGTGATTTAAATACATTGCAAGTTAAAAAGAAGCGTGTAAATATGAGTTTTCTTAAATTTTAAAGACAGTAATATGAATACCTGTGGTAAAGTGTTATTTTTTACCAAGATTTGGTAAACGAAGGTAGTAGAAGTAGGTTTAACGAATTTAGAATTACAAGACCACAATTTAGAAATTAATATAGCTAAGACATCATTGATACAATTTAAACCTAGGCAAAAACAACCCCTCCAAACAAATATTACATTAAATGATAATAGCATAAAATTCGTGACCTCATGTACCCTATTAGGAATAGAATTAGATTCAAATATTAATTGGAAACCACATATAGAAAAAATTGCCGCTAAACTCTCAAAATTTACTTATGCACTGTACGAGTTGAAAAAATGCACGGACTTAAAAACTGCTACCATTGCCTATTATGCCTACGCTAATGCTTGGTTGAATTACGGGATCATTCTTTGGGGTAACAGTACGGAAGTAAGTCAGTTATTTATTTTGCAAAAGAGATGCCTTAGAATTCTTGTTAACATCACAGATAGGGAAAGTTGCAGACCTCACTTCATAAAGCTAAATATTCTTACACTTGCCTCAATGTACATATTAGAAATTTGTAAATTTCTCAGGAAAAATCTCCATGAATATGTCCAAGCAAAAGATCTTTATTCACAAGAAAGAAACTTAAGACATAGAAATAGACTAGTAATTACAACCTTTTACTAAATTGCATCTAGTTAGCTCAGGCACTTACCAGATGTCAATAAAATTATATAATAAGATACCTACGAATATAAAGAATATTGAAAATGATAATTTGTTTGGTAAAGAATTGAAGGAATGGAATTGTATGATCTCAAAAATTAATTAGAATTTGTACTTACATTTATTTAAATAATTTAGATTAAGCTTAATTAATATTATGTATAATGTTGCAATGCCCTCACAGGGCTCATGTTCTGGGACTATTTTATTTTTAATACCTTGTTTGTACCACATGAAGCAATAAAGATATTATTATGATATGATATGATAATATTAACATGAAACAATCCTAATTTTATTCACGTATTGTTCTAAAAATCGTTGTAAAAGTGTGTAATTAAATTAACAGTAAAAAGAAAAAAACAGACAAGGATGACGCAATGAATCTAAAGATTAAAAATTAAAAGACAGTGATGATAATTAATAAAATAATGAAAAAAACTTACCAAATAAAATTAGCAGTAACGAAGACATGATGAGTCCAATCAAGTACGCACGCAAATAAGAGTATTTCTGCTGCGCAACACACTTTTATAATTTCAATAATACAACGCCAACATTATCGATGTAAAGATTCCACACACATAGTAATTAATTGAAGTGTCATTTCGCATGAAGTTTCATTATCGACGGCTTCTTTATGAAGTGATCATCACCATCATCATCATCATCGTCAGGTCATTCAAGCCTTTAACTGCATGAGCACGGCCCTTAATACCTGAGGAAAAATGGAGGATTTAGCCTAACATTTTCAAAGTTTCTATAAATAAATAAATACACTCCCCGTACTTTCAAGGCGTGTTGGGGAGACTTTGTAAATTAATAACAGTAAATTCTAAGGTGCCAGAAATATTTTATAATACATTTGGACGCTAACTCGTCATAAAAATCAGCTCCTACTATAGGTAACAATTAAAAATTGCCTTTGAAAATAAATCATCATCATCATCATTTCAGCCATAGGACGTCCACTGCTGAACATAAGCCTCCCCCAATGATTTGACTGACTGACTAACATGTGATCTATCAACGCACAGCCCAAACCACTGGACGGATCGGGCTGAAATTTGGCATGCAGGTACCTATATGTTATGACGTAGGCATCCGCTAAGAAAGGATTTTACGAAACTCCACCCCTAATGGGGTAAAACGGGATCCACGCGTACAAAGTCGCGGGCGGCCGCTAGTAAAATATATATTTAAGGGGGGACTCCTATACAACAAGAACAACGCTTTTGTTGTTGTAAGTGAGTCCGACTCGCCATTGGATTTTTATCTATTACTGTAAGTATATTTTCTCTTCCTGTTGTTAATTGAACTATAACACTTGCCAGTGTATTTTTATCACAAAGAGAGTATTGTAGAGAGATAGGTGATAGTGTTAAAGGTCGGAGCTGTTAAGATAGGGCTTATTATAAGGCGCTTTGTCACAATTGATACTGTCCCCAGCAAATAATAAAATGAGTTTGTTTTCTTAATTTTTTTATTTCTGTAGTAGTTCACTGAGATACAGCGTGCAAAAGAAGCAGCCTGTATAGAAACATTTTTTTTTACATCTGATTTAAATAGTGTCGTAAATCCTCTTGAGGTTTGTCTAGACACTATTGTTCTCTATACAAATAAAAATAAACGTTTTAGTTTAAGCATTCACAACACTTTCAGAAACATAGGCATACAAAATATTATTTTAGCTATTATTTAGATCGTTATTAGGTACCTATATCGGGACTATTCCCACCTCTCGTTCCCACCACTGCAACTCCTGTGTAGCCAGGATCTACAGCTTGACCGCCACAAAAACCCAACCAATGAAGGTCAAGTTTGTCCCGGGGGAAAGTTAAACTGTCATTGGACCCGCAACGAAATTATTATTATTATTAGGTACCTATAGTATAAGTTTTTATGTATTTACTAACAACAATAAAATTATATCGAAAAGCGTAGCGTAGGACGTCCCTCCACGAGGTGGAGAGACGACCTCATAAAGGTAGGAGGAAGGCGCTGGATACAGGCCTCTACCAACCGGTTAGTTACGATATCATTGTGGAAAGCCTATGTTAAACAGTGGACGTCCTGTGGCTGAAAAACGATATTGATGAAATTCATTTGAATGATGATAAATAATAATAAATAAAATATCCTTGGACATTTTACACTGCGCCGCTAGTCCCAAACTAAGCAAAGCTTGTACTATGGGTACTAGACAATAGATATAAACATACTTACTTTTTTTTGTAAATACATATTACACATAGAAAATACCCAGACCCGTCACAGAAATTAAAATTCATCATTTCAATTTCTCCCCGACCGGGAATCGAACCCAGGTTCTCTCGGCATAGTAGTCCGTTCTGAACCACTACACCAAACGGCCGACAAATGAAACGATGATGGTAAAATACTTTACCCCCCAAGGGAATCATACTATATTCCGTAAAAAGCCAGAGTTGGTACCTTTGTTACGAGAGTATAGGGTAGGCTGTGAAAAAATCAAATAATTTAACATCTGTTGCCGGGTGTTACCGTTAAATGAATAAGGTAATTTAGGAAGGGACCGCCCCAGAGATATAAGTTGAAGGGGAGAGCAATGGAAGAGCTAAATTTCATTAAATAACAGTGATTCTTCGCCTACCAGTAAGGAAATCGGTGTGTTTCTTTTTTAAGTGATAACCGAAGTAGTATTGCTGTGTTATAGCAGTGCCTCTTGCCCTCCGAGTATCCACGGAAGACCAGCGTCGTGGTGTCCCTTACGACACCTCGGCATGATGCTGAGTGGATACCGTTTCGGTGACACGCACATTACCATTACCTACTCTATTTAGTCTTACTTTTGTTTCATATTTTTGATGCTGTTTTGTGTCACTGAATAAAATATTTCACTTTCATTTCATTTTCATTTTCAAAAGTTTCTAAATTGTAAATTTCCTATTGTATGAATATCCTTTTGTAATATTTGTGGTCTTTAGTTCTTTACCCATGAAATTGTTTATTATTTCTTCAATGTAAGTAATTACTTTGTAATTTCAGTGATCTAATAGCTCTTTTGATAATTTTTTTTTGCTTGGATTTCGATGTTAAATATGAACGAAATATTGTATTTCTTTCAAAAAAAAAAAAAACAAAAATCAAAAATATTTATTCAGTTTAGACCACAAGTGGCACTTATGAACGTCAGTAGAAAATAATAAAAAAAGAAAAGGTAGCCCTTATGGGGCACTTTACATGTCTCCTTATCTTTTGGGCCCTACCAGCGCTTCGAGACAAACATATGGCAAGTGCTGAGAAGAAACGCCGGAACAAACTCAGTCACCACTTATTGCCAGGAATTATCTAACGGTAAGAATAGTCAAATTTAAGTACATCAAATATGTGCAGACTGAACTGACCACGCATCCTTGTCATCAATATAGTCTCGAACCTTGTAGTACCCTTTGGACATAAGGGTATTTTTTATATTATGTATCTTAAATTTGTCTATTGGCAATTCAACAAGGTTGTGTGGTATTTTGTTAAAATATGGTAATACATTTCCCCAAGAATGAATTACCTATCTTATGCAACCTAAATGATGGAACAGCAAGTTTATTTTTATGTCTCGTGTTAAATGAGTGGACGTCACTTTTCTTAGTAAATAAATGTATATGTTTACGAACATACATAATGTTATCAAATATGTATTGCGAAGCCACAGTCAATATATTGATTTCTTTAAAAACTTCTCTAAGCGAGTCACGTGGTTTAAGACCGTATATTGCCCGGACAGCTCTTTTCTGTAAAATGAAAATTGATTCTATGTCTGCTGCTGAGCCCCACAGTAAAAGACCATAAGACATAATACTATGAAAATAACTAAAATATACAAGCCTTGCTGTTTCAACATCAGTCAAGTTTCTGATCTTTCTCACCGCAAAGGCAGCTGAACTAAGTCTTCCCGCCAAGGCAGCAATATGGGGGCCCCATTGTAATTTACAGTCTAGGGTAATACCTAGAAAGACAGTAGAGTTTATCAGTTCTTTGTCACTAAAATGACATTTCTAGCCTAAATTTCGTTTAAAGTGAAATAAAATGTTTCCCCCGGTTTCCGAATTGAGATTTTTAGCTTGAGCATGCCCATCTTCTATTACTCAACTAAAAACTTTGAGGTAATTTGAGAATTCGGTCGGAAAAATCTCAAATTATACAATCAGGGATTGAATTTTTCAGTTGCAGTATTTTACAAATTACTTATTATTCCGTTAACCCCTCGTGGAAAGCTGTTAGTATTAATTTCTTTAAAACAATATTAGGTGCGTACTTATGGACAGACTCCCCACTAGATGGACCGAGGATCTGGTGAAGGTCGCGGGAAGTACTTGGATGCGGGTAGCGCTGGACCGGACATTGTGGAAATGCTTGGGGAGGCTTTGGCGGTGGACGTCATTTGGGTGAAACGTACGAACGACTTATAAACAATATATTTTATATTTTTTACAGCACTTCTAGTAAACTAGGTCCGTGCCGTCGAAAAGCGACGCAGTTTATCGAACCGGCATCTGCGTCGTTAGCATAGGTAATATTCTTTGTCGATCACACTTAACTGAAAATGAACCCCTTTCAATGCAAAACCCTAAAAAATACTTCGAGGTTATTCGGCGACCTCTAACATAACCACTACGAATCAAAGTAACTTTGTTTAACGTCAAATTGTCAGAGGTTCTCAATAATTCAATACACTGAAATGTCCCACCCGTGACATTGACAGGGGAGAGCCACCGTCAATACCGGATCGCTGGTTCAGATTTTTGCCATGTTGGAAACTATATAGTTGAACAATGGTGACTCCCCCCTGTCAATGAGTTTGGTGGGCAGTTCAGTGTAGTAGGTCATATAACTATAACTGACTTAAGACTTAGACTGAGTTGCACCACCTAACTTTAACCGTGAATATAACGATAACCGGTGTATTTTGTATGGAGGTTGGCAGATTTTTGACGTTTGTTAAAGTCAAAGTATGATGGTGCAAACCAGCCTTATAGTACCTAATTAAGTAGTTCTTAAATCAACAATTTTATTCCAAAGCTCAACATCTTTACAAACTTCGTTGTAGTCCTGTAAACGGAGTAAGTTTGTTATTAATTTTTAGTAGCTGAGTCACTAAAAAATTTTTTGAGTTCACGAACTATTCGACAGTTCATAAACATTATGTCAACTTTAGTGGTGTAAATAACTAAAATGTGTATAAGTTTATTTTATTTTTATACTAATTTAATATTTTTACGAAGTAACTGTGTTTATTAGTTTTCATTTAATTCACGTTTAAAGTACTCCACCTCATGCGTGTCGTGGTTATTACTATGCTTCACTAAGTTTTTGAATGCTAGCGTTTACTTATTTATTTTTATTAGAATTATTTAATAAATATTTATAAATTACTAGCGGGCACCCGCGACTTTGTACGTGTAGGTTGACCCCGTTTTACCCCCTTAGGGGTTTAATTTTGCAAAACCCCGTCTTAGCGAGCACAGGATCTACGTTCTAAAAGGAACCCCCATTCAAAATTTGAGACTCCTAGCACTTGTAGTATCTGAGATTTCGTGATGAGTCAATCAGTGACCTTTCGCTTTTATAGATATAGATGAGGAAAATTAGGGCCAGCACTCACTCTGACAATTTCATCAGAGTTGAGACACAATGAGATGAGCCGCTCAAAGGTTGGAGTTAGGCAGCTTACACACAGAGGTCAGTTCACACCGTGTTACCATGCTTCTGTGAACGGGCATTGAAACTAAGTTTGTTGGATATGCAGTCTTTGAAAGTTAAAGTAGGTACTTACCATTATTATTTCACTATTTAAAAAAAATATTCGCCGAAATGTAATGTTTGCATCCCAAAAAACTCGGAAGTTATTATGCTTCCGAACGTCTGCACCAAATTTGTTCTTTTTTTTATCATTATTTTCTGAACAAGGTTATAAGAAAAGTGAAAAAAATATTTACGAAAAAAATATAACGCAATACGAATTTCGCCGGTTCAGTTGTTTTGCCATAAGAATTTAGTTTGAGAACCACAGGTTAAATAGCTGTTCTTGCTCATACTTTACAAGAAGGGGATTCCCCTGAGTATGTTTTAGCATGGCAACCTGATATGGATTGGGGTCAAATGCAATGCTAATTATTGAGAAATTACTATGTTGCATTTATTAACCTAGTGTCAACACGTGTCATATTTTGTCCTACATACATAGCAAAGGACAAAACTAATCTAAATAATAATTAATAATTATTGTAATATTATTTTATAACAGACTTGTTAAAACTTTTAGTTTGAAACTGATGAAAGCCCTATCGTTTATAAACTTTTGATCTGTATAAAAAACTGTAAAATCACAAAGTAAACTAGATTTTTCCCGCGGCTTCGTTCACGTGGATTTATTATTATCGATTACAATGACGCAAGGGTCCAGATAAAAACATCTTATTTAAACAAAGAAAATAATAAAGAAACAAAATAATGATTTTTCATACCTATATTAATTTTTTTTCACCGCTTAATTTTTGAGACAAAAAATATTGATACATGCTTTATTATCCTTAGGGCCACGGTACTTCGGTTCGTTCGTTTCAATCAAATGACGTCCACTGCTGGACAAGGGCAAGGTCCAAGGTTTTCCACAATGCACGGTCTTGCGCTGCCCGCATCCAGGCTCTTCCCGCGACCTTTACCAGATCGTCGGTCCAACTAGTAGGAGGCCTGCCCACGCTACGTCTTCCAGCCCGTGGTCGCCACTCAAGAACTTTTCTGCCCCAACGGCCATCGTCTCTACGAGCTATGTGCCCCGCCTATATCACGGTACTGTGCCTATGTGTAAATACCTTAACCGTACCGTAACATGGACCCTTAACGAGTAAATCGGTACATTAACCGGGATTTACGAATCATTCCAATTTTGTAGGCGCACAATCCTCGGGATCATGCCGAGTAGAGACCGGGTCGTTTGTAATAATAATGAACCTGTTTTAACGCACTCAGTTAACGACAATTAAATCCGCTCATATTGACTCAAAATTTAGTCTGATTTAAGGTTATTGACCACTGCTGAGCCTTCCAACGAACTTTCTAGGTTTTTAGCAGGATCATTTCTTCTGATTTATGATTTGAAAATTATGATGATGCTAGGCGTCAGTAAAACCTTGATGCAAGCCATCTTATAAACTTTATGCCAGCCTCTCTTGTGTACTCTAGAAAATATTAATAAAAAAAGCTAAAACCCCTCACAAAAGCGTCGGGAAAGAGACGGAAACCACCGTCGTAACAACACAAGAAATTACTTAAGAATGTCTTTCATAGAATTTATCTTGCGAAAAAAGAATATAGACAGTATTGTCACTCGCCTTACACGACCGTTCAATTTTGAACCTTAACAAGATCAGCTCAAGGGTTACAAAATGGAACAATAGCACGTTTCCGCAACGTGAAATGCTCACGAGGAAAATAAACTGTGTTTATGATGTCGTTAATTTTTATATTGTTGGCCATTTAAAAACATTTTGCTCAGCGGCAGGAATTCGTCGGAATGCTGTGCGTAAATCTTCCTGTGTAACACACGTATTACGACATCTTCCAAAATAAGTATGTTGTAAAGACTTCTAGTGAGTACTAAGTATACCTACTACAGTCAAGCCCTTCATTGTGCTGGTTTTTGTGCGGTCCGCCCCGGGTGCCAAGCATCAGGGGGTGACAACAGTCGCGCAAAATAGTACTCACTGGCGCATCTACATAACAAAGACGGTCATGAAATGTCATGATACGGGGGTACCAAAAATCTTGGGGGGCAACAGACCATTCTGGGGTGCCTTAGCCTTGACTTATGACAGGAGGGGGGGATCGCCCCGAGTACCATCCCATGCTACGCCGCCACTGTGGGGGAGGGCTTTGTCCAGCTGTGGACGGCATTTTTATACAACGAATACGAGTATACCAATGGTATCTGTTACCAAATAAACATTGAGTCGAAACCCTCGAGAGCCACAGATAAACGGGCATTGGATTTTAAAGTCAAATCGCCGATACAAAATTCAAAGCTACCGTGGTTGTTCCGACTTGCAAATCGCATCGCTCGGTGGGTAGACGGATACTCAGATAGACGTTGTATTGTGATGGATGGCTACCTTACTCTTGAAATGGATAGGTATTTTACAAAAAATCTATTTTCATTTTGCTTTTCTAAATCCAAACAAATAGTTTAATTTTTCTACTCTTTTGGGTTGAAAATCAAGTTTGCTAGAGTGATAAAGTTGCTTAAGTGCAATTTATGAGTTTTCTTTGATTGGTAATCAATATTTATGGTTTGTAAATCACCACAGGTTTCGTCAATGGGATAGTGTAGGTAAATAAAATAAAGTGTTAGAAAAATATCATTAAGGTAAGAAGAAGAAGAAAGAAGAAATAAATAATTAAGGTAAAAATAAATATAAGTGGTAAATAAAAGAAAAATAATTTCACTGAAAACATCTACGAACAAAGTTAATAAGCAAACCATCTAGCTACTCTATTATTGCTCACAACAAACTAAACTTCAAAATCAATCTGCTTACATTAACACCGCTTCACTAGCGGAACGTTTCAAAAGCTTAACAAGCAGTTTAACTATAATTTTATAATAAACAGACCTTAACCCTATAGCAACAGGGAAATTTGCAACGCAAAACAGCGCCCGGGCAACGTGCGCCGAATCTCCAAGGATTAAGAATTTGACTTTAAAATTAAGGAGATAAGCCAAGTGCTTACTTCTTGAACATTGATTTTCAATAAGAATTCCACTGGCTGTTATTTTTGATAGACTAAACCCCTCGGGAACAATTTGCTACGGTCCCTTGGGTCCGTTTTGTAAACCAACAACCGTAAATATAAGCAACGGCTTTGCAGGGTTAAGTAGCATTGGTTATAAATTATTCCGATTTGTTACTTCATTGGTTAAGTTTTGAAAATGAAAGATAATAATGTAAAGAAAAATTTGGCTAAAATGTTATTTAAATTAATGGTAAACAGTAAAAAAAATCCGATACCTGGATCATTTCAATTTATTCCAATAGACTTGCAAGAGTTGCAAGTATAGTCAGCAAAGAATTAACCTACCTTTTTTCGTGATTGATGAATTTAACCAAAGGATTATATTTTTAATGTAAGTAATATTTGAGATCAAAGTGTTTTTTCTCATTTTCTACTATGATGACGAATTGACAATGTCAGTATATTTAATGTTGTACTTTAAGTATTTTCTATAAGATCTGAAAGGAGTAAGTATACGGCATTAAAAATAGGTGCACATTATTTCTATCAGCACCGAGAATGGGAACACATTCACGAAAGAGTAAGTATTAAGCCGAAACACCGATTTGCAAAAGGATCACGTCAGAAATCCGTGCCAAGTTCCATTATACGGTTCATTTCGGCAAGAGAAAAAGACTAAATAAATGGCCCTATATATCGCTTTCCCAATCTATTAAAACCCGTTAAACGGGTTAGAAACTCGAAAAGTAGTAGTTAGTGTCCAAGAGGCCCATTCAATAGATTCGAATAAGTGGTCCGTTACTTCTCCGGCCATATCCGGTCTATACCGGAAAAAACTGGATTAAAAAAGGTTACGTTAATGGCGGACCAGTGAAAAGTGATGCAATTACGCGAAATTGATCCCTCCTTTTGTTCTTTACCTTTGACGCTGATTGGTGGTCGATTTTAGTTTGTCTCAAGGACTATTTTGTGCGGATTCCTTTTTTCCTGATTTTGTTAGGGGGAGCTTTGTTTCATGCATTGGTTTAATTTGGTTCAACTCTCCTTTGCTCAGTTTTGTCTTTGTTCAAAAAAATGTTGCGTCATGGCCTTCTACTAAGAGGTTTTGAACCTTCATTGATTAAGTGCTGGGGTAAGGTTTCATGGATTTAGCTACAGTGTGACTTTTAGCATATTATCTGAAAAGAAAAAATCAAAAGACTCGTTAAAAAAGGGATAATCTTTTATAAGGTGTAGCTTGGATTTAAAACCAACATCTTTGGAAGCGAGGAATTTTCATGACAAAAATAGGTCCTTTGGTTTAAATTCATGCTCACTTACCCTACAGATAAGGCATTCATTCGCACCACCTCGGCACACGTGAAGGGAATAACGAACACGAAAATTGCTTTCTTTGATGGTCCAAATTGTTTTTGTTGACTAATAGGGGTGTCGATATGAAATCGATAAGAATCGATTTCTCTCCATCATATCCATGTAACCATGGGATATTGGGGTAGGTATTTTATGGGAATGTATTTTTTCAGCCTCATGTTTGAAGCTCATCTTTGAACTCTTAGATCGACTCGCTAGGAGAATGGTCTGTGGTTCTGATTTGCTATAGTTCCTCAAAATGCTGTTAGTCTTGCCACGTAAGTCTTAGCTAGCATGAGCGGGTGTTCTTTTTGGTATGATTTAATATGCATATTTTTTGTTACTTTACGTTACTTTTTTTTATTTCTTACACAAGTCTATTCGGATTCAGACCTTAAATATCCGATTAAAAGGTGTACTATTAATTCATTGAGAAATGACTCGATTCGATCGACTAAGACTTGTATTGGCATCCCTATTGACTAATTCGCTACATCAGAGAGAGCGATAGAGCGCTGTTTACAAAATGCCCGTGACTGTTTTGCATCATCAATGGCGCGTTTTATTGCGTTAGTCTTTGATACATATTTGCACGCTCATGTAATATGATATTGTTGGTACATTTAGACATTTTAAATGTTACGCACAGAAAGGCCTTTTTAACTTCAATAAAAGGAGGAGGTTCTCAATTCGGTTAGTTTAATTTTTCTAACTTAATAAGACTTCAATAATATGAAAAAAATGAAAATTAAAATGTTCAAAGATATTTTTTGTATTGACTGTATCTTATCGTGTGATTTTGAATAAGTACTAGCAAACTAGTTTTAGTTTACTATGCAGTTTTTTATAACATAATATTAGTTTACTATATGCAATCACTTTATTTACTTAATTTCTGGTCTTGCCTTAGTCAGCTATCTTAAAAAAGTTGAAATGAAGCAAAATTCCTTGTATTTATGGGGCGTAAAACAGTGAATAGTTAGATTTTAGTTCTTGAAAGAATCCGCTAGGAGCGCTGTACAATCTGTCACAAATTTAATGTCACTTTTTTAAGCAGTCGACATCTAATGCGTTTGACGTAAACTCACACTCGGCCCCCTGTAGTTCACACATCTGTCCCTTGGTTGGAAGAGTGTTCTTTCGAAATCACACGCCCTTCCTGGCAACATATGTTCCAAAATTCCCTACCCATGACATAATTCCCGCGCGTTTCAGTGTTGCCTCATAATAAATTCAAAGCACGGTTTACGATTGCGACGACCCGATATCTGAGGCGGTTACACCAATGTGATTCTAATGAGAATGCCTCGTAAAGGTCAATGGCTTATCACCTATCATACCTTCAGAAACATGGAGCTATTTTTTACCCGACTGCGCCAGAAGGAGGGTTATGTTTTTCGAGTCTATATAATATGTATGTATGTATGTATGTATATTTCTTAGGCACGGTCTACAGCCTAAACGGCTTGACCGATTTTAGCATGAGAGGTGTCGTTAGATTCGTCTTTAATCGTGTGAGTGACACTGGCTATATTAAATTGAAAAAAATCAAAATGAGATTTTAGGGGCCATAATATCTTAAAAAATTAAAGGGCTTTTTAAGTAGCTTGCAAAAATGTATGTTATTTAACTAAAAAGATTAAAATAAAATTATTATTGAATAAACAAAAACTAAAAAGATAATAACATACATTTTTGTAAGCTGCTTAAAAAGCCCTTTTATTTGATACCACACTGGATAGGTTTTGAGAAAATATTTTTTTTACTGAAATATCCGTCGAATGCCTCCTTGGTAGTAAAGACGGTGGTTCGTGCCGCAACAGAGACAAAAGACCGTGTCAAGAGACCGAGACGGGAAACCACGACTTGACTTTAGACAATCTATACTAATATTATAAATGCGAAAGTGACTCTGTCTGTCTGTCTGTCTCGCTTTCACGCCTAAACCAATGAACCGATTTTGATTAAATTTGGCATAGATATTATGTAGTTTGAGTCCCGGGAAAGGACATAAGATATTTTTAATCCCGGTTTTTGAAACAGAGACAACGCGATAAAGTTTTTCTGTGACAGACGAAATTCCACGCGGGCGAAGCCGCGGGCGGAAAGCTTGTACCTAATGTATAACTAAAGAAAATAGTTAAAAATAGTTAACCTAAATCTAGCAATAGTTTGGTTTTAACGATCTTGAGTACGCTTCCCAGAAAGTGAAAATAAGCAGGTAAGTATAATAATAATCTTTGGACAATTTCACACAGCGCCAGCTAGCCCCAAAGTAAGCAACTTAATGCTTGTGTTATGGGTGCTAGCTTAACGGATATACTACTTATATACTTTTTTTTTTTTTTTTTTTAAATACATACATATTATACATAGTCACACCCAGACCCGTCACAGAAATTAAAATTCATCATTTCAATTTCTGCCCGGCCGGGAATCGAACCCGGGACCTCTCGGCATAGTAGTCCGTTCTGAACCACTACACCAAACGGCCGACAATAACTACCAACCGACTATAAATATCAAATTGAATATGATTTTTGTAGTTTCATAGGCACAGGGTTTTAAGTGAGTTGTGACAATTGTTTAACTCGATAAATCAGATATTTACCTGATATTGATATTAGATTTTACCGGTAAGTGATTACAACGAGCGACTACGATCGGAGTTACCGCAAAATATAAACAAAGCTACATTCATCTATTATTAAGTTTATATTCTCTAATACATTATAAAATTAGGAATTTTGGCTATGAAAATATGCCTGTAAAAGTATCATTTTCTAGATGGTGCGTGTATTCATGCATTAAAATTTCAGCGATCAAAAAGCCACTCTAGCTATTATGTCGGGGAGCAAAGTAGGCATAAAATCCTTTTAGAATACCTAAAGCAAATAGAGGTACCTTTGACAAGTGAAATAAGCTCTATTCTAGGAATAATGTCCTTTAACTAATTACCTGAACCTTTAAAAATTCGTAGTCAAAGTCAAATTTTTTTATTTGTTTAGTTTAGACTATTAAATAGTACTTACAAATCGTCAGATATTTTGCTCTTAAGGAGCCTTTACATGTCTCATAATCTTTTTACTCTACCAGCGCTATATTTCAGGCATGCACGCACAAGTCCCTTACTACTTTAAGTTATAGCACGTGGCCTAGAATTGTGTAAAATTGAGATGACGTCCACCCATAAGCATGTATTATACTATGCAGATGTACCTACAAGTGAATTATTTAATAAAGCGAACTGGTCAGACTGGCCTGAAAGAAGCAATTCGGCGGTCTTGTTACTTAACGGAAAATCGGTATAAAATGGCGCAACTGCCGGCGGTCTTATGTTCGTAGATACCTACTCGAGGGGTTAAACATTATTAAATGTCCTGTACTTCCAATTAAATAGTAGTACCTACTCTACAGTTACAGTTAGTGGAAGGAAAGTCTATCTAAGCCTAAAATTGTCATTTTGTTACAAGGATAGCAAGCAATCCAAGCACCATGGTATCCTCAGACCGTTTTTTCGATAGACTTCTAGGTTTTCCGTTTACTTTAATACCCGTGGGTTTGTTCTAACCTGCGTGAGAGACTTAGCATCATTATTTAATACTTCAATCCAAGTATTGCTCTTGTAGGACCTAAACATACAAGTTTATTAGCGAATAAACTTGAGTAATTCGACGGTAGGTACAATAAAAGCTTCGCTTCATAACAATGATGGTATCTAATAGCTGGTTTTTACGGTTGTTTGGACGGTTTAGTTTATCTTAGGCAGAAAAAAATTGAAAAATAAAACATAAAGTTTAAAGTATGTAAATTCAGGGATACGTCTTAGGAACTTTCAAGCCAACCTAATTGGAAACATTCAGTTTTTTTAAATGTAGGATTTCTTCCTTTCACTTCGCGACAACAAGACGACAGAAGATCGTTCTTCGTAGGGGATTTTGTAAGTTTAATTTACATTTATGTCTTCGATTATCTTATTAACTTATTTTACTGTTTTTGTGATAGCGGCAATATCTACACTCTGCGAGTCGTCTTTATATTTTGGATAATGGGATGCAGGCCGATGCCGATGACAAACAGAGCGAAGGCATGTTCGTTCATAAACGCCAGTATTCACACACGATGCTTGCTTAAGTGAAGCAGCAAATCGAACGCACAGCGTTGAATAGAGCTCTGTGATTGGTTCGTGTGTCACCCAGTGCGTCCACGCGCACTGTGAGACCTCATAGTAATGTTTGTGAATACGGTCGAAAGTCTTATTGGCACTTTTTTGGGTGGTACTATTACTTACGCCCGTATTCATAAAGGATGCTTTCTTAAGTGAAGCAGCAAATCGAATGTACGTACAGCGTTGAATAGAGCACTGTGAGACCTCATAGTAATGTTTGTGAATACGGTTGAAAGTTTTATTGGGTACGGTATCCTAAAAATTGTTGTTGAACATTGCTTATAAAAATATTTGACTTCTTTGTCGGAAGAGGATTGTATAATAGTTTTTATTTAACCCCGCAGGCAGCATTCCTCACTAAATGAAAATATCTCCGCAGTGGGCTGTAATGCCTTACATTACAGCCGGCCGCAACTTACCGCGGTGGCCTCAGGCTAAATTAATTTGGCCTCAATTTGCTCTTTAGGTGCAACTCGAGAATTATCACTGCAACAGTTTGGGGGAAATAATTCCCATTTTGTACCCCAAAAGAGGACGTTGGAGATTTGAATATAATTTTTGTTCCGCACATGTTCTGGCGAAGGCATAAAATACAGAATGTACTGATATTTTAAAAGTAAGAATGAAATAAAAAGAAATATATATGAATGTAAGGCGTCGCTAGAGGTACCGCTACCTGCTTTTATTTCACCACCAGCTTTTTATACAGAGAGAAAAAGTGCAGTCAATATTGTTAATAATGTTACCAGGTTACCTATTTTGTTCTTCCGAGTTTATTTTGTATTACAAGAATCGAGCTAAAATAAAAAATAATTTAAAGTATGATGTGCATAATATGTGCAATAATGGTACCTAAACAGTAACTATGTAGAGTATGTAGTTACCTAAAATAACTCCAAAAGAGTTTGTTGTTGCATCCGAGCCAGTAAAATACAAGAAATTAAGAGGAACCTTTACAACCATCAGGAGCACGCTCCACACTAATTTACCCGGCAAATGGAGGATTTGGCCTCAATAATCATGAGATGTTTACCCAACTTTTATACACACTCCCATCGAGATCTCTGGATTCCAAATGGAAAAATGTCCCCAAAACTGTTTACGCATCTGCAGAATCCTCGAAGACCATCCCCGATTTTGACTTAAAACGTTATACTTTATTCATAAAATTCCACTTCATTGATATTGCGAAGATCCCGGGCAAGTCGTAAAACAGATTGAAATAGCTATCCTGATACGGCCGGGAATCGAACTAGGTTGTAATTTCGTCCGGCTCGGAAGTCTCGTAAAATTTGTTTTGTACTTATAGTAGTGGTGTTCAACTATCGATGATGATTTTATCGATGACATGGAAATCTATTTTTTGTTTGATAAGTATGTTCTTGAGATTGGTTTCACACCATCACCTGTCTCAGACCCAGAGATCTTGGGTTTGATTCCCAGTAGGTGCAAAATTTCCTGCTCAGGTTGGTTGGTGGTAGAGCTTGTTCTAAGTCCGCCTGGTTTATACCACCATCCCACGTAACTAGCCATAACAACAATGGTATGACCAGTTGGAGGTAAGATAGCCAGTTCATCTGTGGTTAAGGATTCCGAGAGAATCTTGCTTCCACCCTGTTTTATCATCACTTTCCATCCAGTCAGATACAGGTCAAGAGCTTCCCCGTTGTGAGTAAAAATAGATTGAATCTTTGAGAGTCACTAGACTTGATATTTGCCCTGAAAATTTTGTAAAATTAAATTTACACCTCCCAACATCAACGCTACCGATGCTGTTAAAAAACCCAACGAAGTAAATTAAGTAACACGACTTTAATTTTATCGATAACCGGTCACCGCAGCAGCACTAATTTGTACGTAAATAAGCGATTTGACTCAACTTTCCCATTTGGTTCAAGCGCCGAAACTTTCTTCAGTAAACCGTTTTTCTTCGAGTTTATTTATTATGGTGGTAAATAGTAAGCTCATCTAAAACGAGATAGGCATAATTACGTTTTGTTTAATGTTGGAAATTGTTTGGAAAACAAGTGGGCCTCTCATTTTATAGGTACGTTTTTTAATTAGAATACTTTTACGCCCGTATTCACAAACATTACTATGAGGTCTCACAGTGCGCGTGGATGCGCAGGGTGACACATGAACCAATTACAGAGCTCTATTCAACGCTGTGCGTTTGATTTGCTACTTCATTTAAGCAAGCATCGTCTGTGAATACGAGCGTTAGATTATTAAGGAATATGTTATTCTTAGGATTTTTCACATATTTAATAGAGATAGTTAACAAGCATGAAATTAAAATGACGAATTTATGTAATAGTTTATTGTAGAGTCAATAGCAACCATTTGTGGAAGGCTGACGTACTATCGATTTTAAATCTAGTCAAATCATATGCCGCCCCCGGCATTAGGTATGGACTGGTCGTTTTCCTGGGTAAAAAAATCTATATCAAAAGTAGTTTTGCCTTTAGTACCTAATCTATTTCACAATTTTCAATAGTTTGACCGAAAAAAGAGTTTTCGTCAAGAGCGAGGCTCTACCTTAAATATTTACATTCAACTTGCGAGCAAATTCGTTGCAAATAGCTAGTCAGCAATAAAACCGGGAAATACAAGGTTGTGAAAATTTACGGCCAACCCGGCGTTTAGTGCTTATAAATAACTTTTATGTTGACTTTTCACTTGTGTTTAAGTTATTCTGCCTCTGAACGGGTTCTTTGTCTATCTAGAGTTGTTTCTGTGCAAATTTTTTCAGGTCTGACGTCAGTTGTTGACACGCCATTGTGTCAGTAATAAATATAGTTCCAAAATACTGAACTGTCCTATCCATGACATTGACAGTGGGGCGCCACCGTCAATACCGGATCGCTGGTTCCGATTTTTGCTGCCATGTTGGAAACCATATAGTTGAACGATGGTAGCGCCCCCCTGTCATTGAGTTTGGTGGGACAGTTCAGCGTGGGTCATCTATATGAAGTAATTAAAACACACAAAATCTTATTTTAAGAATAATTCTGTCTGTATGCTATTTTTTCACGGCAGTTCATTTACGTAAAAAAGGTGAAACCAATGAAAAAGTTACACGAGGGAGTGAAATGAGAAATAATAAGTTTTTAGTGTAGTATGGACAAAAAATAATAATAAAATGGTAATAAATATATCGCGAGTGACTTAGTGCTAAAGTTTTTCACAAATATAATAAATAAATCAATGAAGAAACACCCTTACTTTTACCTTCGAATTCAACTCTTTCACAGCACAGCATGACCACAGTAAATTTTTCTAGTCATTAAAGCTTTCTGTTGTATAAAAATAAATAAAATCCTGTTATTTTCTCTGTATTTTGCTTACTGTCTTCTTCGTGAGGGCCAGGAATTCGCCTCGGCAAATTCTTAATTGAAGAGAGGACAAACTTATTCAGAGACACGTCCGCTCTCCTCTGTGGCATTGCAAGGGGTTGCATTTGCGGGTTTTGTAATTTAAAGTTGTTGACAGACAGAGAGTTAAATGGTACCTTGTCTTCCGCTAAAGACAAGGTTTTATTGTAACAAAACTGGGGAAGAGGGAGACGGAGGAGTAATGCCGTCGTTCCGGGTCCTCACTTATTTGATAGAGAGTTTGTACCTTGTATGTATTCCACTAAATACAAGGTTATTAAAAAAATGAACAAAATAGAGTTCAATGCCGATAGTTCATATGATTTTATCGTATTTGAAAACAAATCTAACTTTGCAGGTAAAATACACATACCTAAGTATTTTTTCATAATATCATTAGAAGGAATAAATGCAAATGCATTTAAACTTAGCTAACAACCCACTAAGTTTAAATGCATTTCTATTGATCAAGTTCTATTTCTTTTTAAAAATAAAGGGTTGTTTTCTTTGAATATTTTTTTTTATCTACAGTACTTTCCCTCCAGGTGATGGTGAAATTCCACCCCTTACAATAAGTGTAGGGTAAATAAATAAGTTTGTAGTTGGTAGTCTATACCATCATTGGATTCTAAGAATTATTTTCATGGTAACTGGTTACAAACTTCTCGGGTAACCTAGCCATAACATCATATTCCTGGAATATGAATAGGTCCCGAGGGGTTTACTGTTCTGTAATGAAGTGAAACACACACGACTGACGTTGTGAATCTGAGAGTTCAACAGGGTGGAAATCCAACCTAGGACAAATCAAACGAGTTCAACCCTCAAACCAAAAAAAAAACATAAATACGTTTTGAGATACCTACACAAAAAGGAATGGTTAATTTTTTCATTAGCTAACTTGTAACAATAATTGACTATTAGTTAACTATGGATAAAAAACTGACTCGTAAAGCCTTGTTCACACTAGTCGAGTAATTTGGTTGAGTGGCGAGTAAATAAGTAAGTAACTAAACGTGTTCGAACAGAAAAATTTAGTCGAGTATGTTCCTAAGTCGTTTAGTGGAGCTAATCCATTTTGTTCTATTTGAAAGGCGAGTACGGTAGCGCCCTCAGTCTGCTCACTTGCTCGCTGGCTAAACGTGTCTGAACTGGCCGTTTTAGTCAAGTTTACTTGACCAAAGTGCGAATTTTTGGTCAGTAGCGAGTATTTGTTACTAAAAGCAAGTTACTGTACTAAATTTCTCGACACTCTTTTACGTAATTAGTAACTAAAAGTATGAAATTTCAGTTAACAACCACCAATAATTTTTCTCAGTAATGACCGTGAAAGTTTAGAAACAATATTGAGCTCCAATAGGTGTGGCTCGAAACCAACGCACAGTAGAAAGTAAAATAAACTCGTTGAAAAGTTTTTTCGACAAAAATACCGTTATTGCGTGTCGTGAACACTTGTCAGCGACGTCCATAGGTTGAGAAGTAATAGACGCCGCAGTAAAAAAGCCCAGCGCTGGGCATGTACAATGCGTGGGCATACCACATGGTTGGGTCTTATTTAGTTGTTAATAGATGTGGAATTGCAATACAAGAGTCGCCTGATGAATGTCCAGGTTAAGGTTCTTTCCCAAGGTGACATCCCGTTTTTTGCAGGATCCCATTTAGTAGTATAAGTACCGCAAAAACCCGATCCGTTTGAATTTGGAATTCGAATTTGAAACACATACTTATTGTGCTCACACGACAGTCCAGTTATGCGGGACACTGCATTACTGGATCACTGCATCACTGCATTACTGGATCACTGCATTACTGGATCACTGCAAAACTGGATTGCCGTGGTAAAGGGACTTTAGTACTACAACTTGCGGCTCCATTAATCATTGAACGTTGAAAGAAAGAAAGGAGAAATGTTTATTCAGTATCATGGACAACACTTAACATGGAAAACATGCTGTGGACAAGTGGACAGGCCTGATAAAAGGGCTTCTAGCGAGGTTCAGCCAAACCAACGATGCACGACGGCGAATGGCGATCAGACCTCAACGCATTGATCTCCATCGCGCACGCAGGCTGATCGCGTTGCTTTGGCCAAACCCTAATATTTATGAACTTGGAGCCTACCAAAATTAAGAGGAGGTATCATAAGTTATTTCTTGGAAATGAAAGATGATCACTCTTTAAAATTAGTGTTCTCCTAGAAATAAAAAGCTGAGGTTTCATTATCTACCGCGCTTTTTCAGCCAAATTGAAAGCGTGCTCTTAAAAGAATTGGGTCTTTTAATACGATGAAAATAAAAGTAATATTTTTAAAATATGGAAAATAGTGAGTTTCTGCGAAAATGTAAACGATGGACAGTATAACTTAACGATTTTGTACCTACAGACGACAGCACTACACACTCTACATTTTTGTGGCAAAATCAACTCTATTATTAGGTTCATAGATGTTGTTTAAGGTCCTATGTCCCCTAGATGGGGCAGAGGGCGTCCACAATAGTCCTCCATCGCGTTCGGTCTTGAGCTTCGCGTTTGATCTCGCTCCAGGTCTTGCCGATTTTCTTCGCCTTGTCTGCTACAATGTGCCGCCAAGTTTGCTAGGGGCGACCACGTTTGCGTTTTCCTTAGGGGTTCCAATCCAGAGCCTGTTTGGAGCATGTGAGGATGTGATTGGGATCCATTCGGAGAGTGTGGCCGATCCAATTCCACTTGCGGCGATGTGCCATGACAAAAACATCTATTATGAAAACTGTCTACTGTCCACTCGGTCTATGGCACGAGTCAATAGGAATATTTTTTCCTCAACACCTCGATAGCCCCAACTTCGATCGAGTTTGGAACGGTTCGAAATTTTGACGTAACTTTGCGATTAGATAAGGAACTGAGTTAAATCCGATTGAAAAGTTTCCTTTCGTTGAGAAAAGATTATGTCCAATCTTTGCGAGTTTTAAGTGAGTGCCGGAGTCTCTCGGAGGAGATATTAAAATGATGCTTGTTTTTTCTTGTTCGAGACATGGATGTTGTTTCGTTGAAAGAAAAAAATTTGATGGCCACGGAAAATGAGGCCGCATTAAGTTTTATTCGCAATCTTTTGATAAGGCAAAGAAAGAAACTGGGTAATATTCGCGTTTGGCTCACATAACAATGTTCGCGGGAATCCTGAGAGCTTACTCGCGAAGTGTTGAGTATTACTTAAGTTCGAGTTATAGTTACTGCGTTGGAATTTGCGTAAACAGTATAATAGACATAAAAAGATATCTTTATACTTTGAGCGTTGGTAAAAATGTAATAACGATATCTGGCAACCCAGAAGCGTTGTATGCTCTATGGCCCCTCTCTATGGTCTCTTTTTCCTACCATTCAAGTGTGTGCACATGGTTGTAAATTATCTTCTCAATAAATAGAATATCACTGAAGTTAAGTGTCTTTTGTACCTGCCGCATCACTCTGTTCATGGTCCTTCAGAGCTGGATGCAGGAGTCTGTACTTGGAGCAGTCCTTTCGTGTTGTGTGCTGCCGGCCCGGGGTGACGTTAACGCATTGCATACCACTTATTGCGTGCTTTCAAAATGCCCCTAACCGGCGAGGATACCAGCAGTGATTTTGCTCATCAAGACAAGCAAAAATTGATAAATGTGAGAAGATACATCAAAAGCCGCTTATCACTTGTGGAAAATGAGCTGGGGGACATTTCTACCGTAAAATCCACCGCCATGTTGGATGTTGCCGCCGAACGAATTAGCAGTCTTTTTACGAGATTGGAGGACGTCAATCTCAATTTGGAATCGATGGATACTTCAGAGACCGCTGAGGGATCGAAAATCGAGTCAAGGTGTCAAAGAATACTAACTGACATTCGTGAACGTCGTGAGGCGCTGAAGCATCATTGTAACTCATCGGCGAGTGACTCCGGATCGACGCAAGAGCACCAGCATAAACCGAATCTTCCCAAGATATCGTTGCCCAAGTTCAGTGGAAGTTATGGAGACTGGTTGTCGTTCAAGGATTTATACGTCATTATGGTACACGGAAATGAAGATTTAAGTCCTGTGCAGAAGTTCTATTACTTGAAGTCGTGTTTGGTCGGCGAAGCTGCCTCTTTGGTTACGACTTTGGAATGTACGAACGAAAACTACGTGAAGGCATGGTCTGCGATTACATCAAGATATGACAATAAGGTTCTTATAGCTAATTATCATTTGCAACACATTTTGTCTTTACATAAAGTCAATGGTAAATCTTATACACTAAGGCAATTAACAAATGATTTTATGCAGTATTATAACTCACTATTATCACTGAATATTTCAAAATTGCAAGATATTATTCTCATACATATTTTGTCAACAAAAATTGATTACAGTTCTTTGCGTGACTTTGAATTGCATAGAGATTCCAGTGATTTCCCTAGTTTGCAACAATTTCTTAACTTTATACAGCAGCGCTGCCAAGCATTAGATATGCTATGCCGTGATGAAGCAGTGAGCACTACAAAGGTCGTGCCTCCGGCAAAGAGCACTAGTCATGTGACTGTTGGCAGCGGCAGAAGTGCAAATGGTAAGTTATTTTCTTGTTTGTATTGCAACAAAAATCACTCAACTTACAAGTGTTTTAAATTCATTAAATTGAGTCCCAATGACAGACAGACATTTGTTAACAAAACTAATTTGTGTGTTGTTTGTTTATCAGATAAACATTGTACTAGCAATTGCACATCCAATATTGTCTGTAAAAAGTGTTTACAAAAGCATCATCACTTATTACATCTTGATTCGCAGACATGTAATGAGACTTCTGCCCGTAGCTCTACTTCAAATGATTCTCACATCAATTCCCCGAGTAATGTTGTAATGACATCTTCAATAGTTACACAAAATAGTACCTCTGTATGTCAAGTGTCCCTTCTGCCCACTGCATTAGTGAATGTGTGTGACAGTGATGGTAAGCGATATGACTGCACTGTGCTTTTGGACATAGGTAGCCAAAAGAATTATATTAGTTCTGCATTTGCTAATAAATTGGACTGTGTTAATTTTGAAGATGCTAGTCAAACTGTGGCCGGGGTGGGAGGTCATACTTGTAAAATAAAGCATAAAGTTGCACTATCAGTTTATTCTAACTGTTCTGATTTTAAATATTGTTCAGAATTCGGTGTGTTAGATTTTATTACTGATCCTTTACCAATGGTCAATGTGTCTAAAGAGGCACTGCCGTCTCTCATGCATTTGCATTTATTGACCCTAATTTCAATGTGTCTAAGGACATTGATATGATTCTTGGTGTTTCATGTTTTGCAAAATGTCTTCGAGAAGGCAAGATCGATCTAGGTCCAAATATGCCCACATTAATAAATACTGAATTTGGTTGGGTATTTTGTGGTGAATTGTCTGTGGTAGGTCAACATGTTTCGGGTTTAAAAAGCCAATGTCATTTGTCTGTCCTACATAACGACATTAAAAAATTTTGGCAATTAGAAGAAATGCCTAATGATAATATGTTGTCATTTCAGGAGAAAAGGTGCGAACAGAGCTACCTTGATTCTGTGTCCAGGGATGAAGAAGGAAGGTATCATGTCGATTTGCCAATAAACAAAGAACTTCTACCAAAACTAGGTAATTCTTACAATGTTGCTTTTCGTTGTCTTATGTCATTGGAGAAAAAATTCCAAAATAATTCTGACTTTTTTAAGGCCTATAAAGCATTTATTGAGGAATTTCTTAAACTTGGCCATGCTCACTTTGTTCATATAAATCCACACAAAAGTGATGAAATTGAATATTACATGCCTCATCATGCTGTCTTGAAGGAAAGTTCCTCTACTACCAAGCTTAGGATTGTATTCAATGGTTCTCAACCCACTTCTACGGGCTTGAGCTTAAATGATGTACTTCTTGTGGGTCCTGTTGTTCAACCTGACATGTTTACCATACTTCTGAGATTTCGTACCTATGTTTATGTTTTTGTGTCTGATATAACTAAAATGTACAGGCAAATTCGAGTGAAACCTCAGTATCAAGCACTTCAGCGCATCCTGTGGAGAGATGATCCATCGCATGATATACAGTGTCTTCAGCTGGATACTGTTACATATGGAACAGCATCAGCCAGTTACCTTGCTACACGGACATTGGTGAAATTGGTTGAGGATGAAGGTGATAATTTTCCATCTGCTTCTAAGGCATTACTTCAAAGTACCTTCTTTGATGACATTTTGCATGGCGAGAATGATCTTTCTTCTGCATTAAATACCATAAATGAGTTGCAAGAGTTGTTAGCTAAAGGAAGGTTTGAATTGCACAAATGGTACTCTAATAGCTCAATGTTAATGTCGCAATTTCCTCCTGAAAAACTTGAAAAATGTCATTTTTCCTTTGACAATAAAGAAGGTTCTTGTATTAAAACGCTAGGTTTGAAGTGGGAGCCAAACTCAGATAAAGAAGAACGGTCATCTGTGACCCAGGCCCGACAGAAACGAGACATACCTCAGTTTTTTTGTCATGTCTTAATTAGTTAAATTATATATTTTTTATATTCGAAATCTATGTATAACACCAAAAGATTACCCTTTGTTTTTGTTCAGGCGTTATACAAAAACTAATACAAAATGCCTATTTATCACCAAAATTGGTAAATGTATGTACCTAAATGTCTATTACAGCTGCTATGGAATGTATCTAGGTGACCTGGAGATACAGCCGGATTATACAGGGTGGAAACGAGAAGTTACAAAATCCAAAAATTCAATGTTACCAGCTTCCATTATCTGTAACCTATTATATTGGTACCATTTGAAAGAGCTCGTGAAGCACTTTCAGAATCAGTAACTAGTTTTTCGATATCTTGTATAGTTTAGAAATAATCGAGTGAGATCACTTATCGTTCCATATGTATAACCACCCTGTATAATCCGGCTGTATCTCCAGGTCACCTAGATACATTCCATAGCAGCTGTAATAGACATTTAGGTACATACATTTACCAATTTTGGTGATAAATAGGCATTTTGTATTAGTTTTTGTATAACGCCTGAACAAAAACAAAGGGTAATATTTTGGTGTTATACATAGATTTCGAATATAAAAAATATATAATTTAACTAATTAAGACATGACTAAAAAACTGAGGTATGTCTCGTTTCTGTCGGGTCTGGGTTTTTTTTGTATGGGGAGTGACCGTTCTTCTTTCAGGTCGAGGTACCTAAATATACTTCCACTAGTCATACCAAAAGAAATATTTTGTCTGATATTGCTAAGGTCTATGATCCCTTGGGTTTTATTGCTCCAGTTACAGTCTATGCTAAGTTGATAATGCAAGATATCTGGAAGGCAAACGTTGACAGGGATTCTAAGGTGCCTGACGCTATTTTATCTAAATGGAAATTTTTTTGTGCCAATCTTGAATGCTTGAATGTCATTTCAGTGCCTCGTCTCATGGTTAATACTGACGCAGAGAGGGTTGAGCTTCATGGCTTCGCAGATAGCTCCACGAAGGCGTATGGCTGCGTCGTGTACATCCGCTGCAGTTGTCCTGAAAAAACTACAGTCCACTTAGTATGTGCGAAGACAAGAGTTGCTCCTCTCAAACCTGTCACTCTGCCTAAGTTAGAACTTTGCGCTGCACTGTTGCTTGCTAAGCTTATGAGCACTGTTTCCAAGACTTTAAATATTAGTTCTGAGAACTCATTCTATTGGACTGACTCCATGATTACCCTGTGTTGGATACAGAGTGATCCCGCTAGACGAGATGTTTTTGTATCGAATAGAGTTGGCCAAATACAAAATGTGTCTCCTAAAGACAATTGGTTTCATGTAAAGTCTTCAGAGAACCCTGCTGACATGGCTTCACGTGGTTTGGAACCACAGGATCTTTCCAATTGCAAATTATGGTTTAATGGACCTAACTGGCTTTTTCAAAGTGACTCACCTTGGCTTCATTCACCTCAAGTGTTTTCTCAGGATGACTCAGTGGGTGTTGACACTTGTAATGACATGCCAAGTGTAGCACTACCTACCTTTGAGGAGACTAAAAACGATTTTCTTGAACTATTCGACAGATATTCGTCTTGGAGTCGATTGGTTAGAGTCATGGCTTATGTAGGTACGTCGATTTATTAACAATATGAAAAATGCTAAATCTAAAATCACTGAATTTCTCACAAGTAAGGAGCTTAATCAAGCATCAAGTTGTATCATCAAATGCGTGCAGCATGCTCATTTTCAAAAAAATGCTAATGGTAATGTTTCCTCGGAACTTGGTTCTTGTTCTAAGTCTTTGAAGTTTTTAAACATATTTTCAGATGGCGAAGGAATGTTGCGCGTGGGTGGTCGCTTACGTTATGCTGATATCCCTGTTGATCAAAAATTTCCATTGCTACTGCCAGCACGTTGTCATGTCACTGACTTGTTGATTAGGTATGAGCATGAGAGGTTTTTGCATGCTGGAACGCAGACGACTTTGTCCAGTTTACGAAGATTTGTGTGGCCGCTAAACACTCGAAATTCTGTGCGTCATTTCATACACAAGTGTGTACGTTGTTACAGGTTTAAGGCAGAAACTGCTTCACAAATAATGGCTGACCTACCCAAATGTCGTATTACTCCTTCTCGACCCTTTCTGTTCACAGGCATAGATTTTGCTGGACCGCTGTCTGTCAAAGTTGCTCGTATAAGGAAACCTATTATAACTAAAGGTTATATTTGCCTTTTTGTGTGCTTGAGTACTAAAGCTATTCATATCGAACTAGTGTCGAATCTCACTACTAAGGAATTTCTAAATGCATTGCGTAGATTCATTTCTAGACGAGGTAAATGTGCTAAAATATTCAGTGATAATGGTACTACTTTTCATGGGGCAAAAAATGAGCTTCATGAGTTATTCAACATGTTTAAGAACGATTTTGAACAAGTTTCAAATTATGTAATTTCAGAAGGTATTGAATGGCGGTTTATAATTCCTCATTCAGCTCATTGGGGCGGGTTATGGGAAAGCTCTGTAAAACTTGTAAAGCATCATTTAAAGAGAGTGTTAGGACACACTGTACTTTGTTATGAACATTTGTATACCCTCTTAACTCAAATTGAAGCTATTGTAAACAGTCGACCAATAACTCCATTGAGAGACTTGGATGGTGATGAGCAGTGTCTCACGCCAGCTCATTTTTTAATTGGGAGCAGTCTGACTTCGTTTCCGGAGGGTGATTTTGCAGAATTTCCTGATAATAGATTGGATGTATATCAACAAATATGTAAGCTACGGCAAACCTTCTGGAAGCGTTGGAAGACTGACTATTTAAATACATTACAAATGAGGTATAAATGGTACAAAGAAAACCCAGATTTAATGTTAAATACTATTGTTTTATTAAAGGATGATAATCAGCCACCAATGTCTTGGCCATTGGGTCGTGTAGTTGAATTATATAAAGGTAAAGATAATCATATTCGAGCTGTTGTTGTAAAAACTAAAACTGGTTTGTATTCTCGACCTATTACAAAAATTGTCCCATTGCCTATTGAGCAAAATAATTAACTTAAGAACTGATAAATGTAATTTTATAATTACTGTCTAAACTGTAAAAGTTAAAAGGTTAATTATGTATTTGTTTAACTTTCATTATTAAAAACATAGTTTGATTTGTTTCTACAATATGAGTATATACTATCTTGTGTATTAAACTAAATATTGTATACATAATTACATTGTTATATTTAAAGGATTTACAATAGGCAAAACTTGTTTTACTACTAGTATGTAACTGGTAGGCTATTATAGCTCGTAGGACACCTTATGGTTGTGTACTTTGTATGATGCCAAGAGCTTGTACTTATGTGTGACGCCAAGAGCGCTTAGGTTTGTTGAACTTACTTACCTTAATTAATTTCTTTCTTGTTAAGTGCATTTCTTAACTAACTTAATTACTTTCTTCTTGTTTGTAGGTGTATTTCATTGCTTAAGTATTATATTGCAAAATGTAAGCTGTAATGTTAATAACTTTAACTTCTTTGTTTGAAGATTGAAATGTAATTTCAATGGGGCGGGTGTATGGTAAAAATGTAATAACGATATCTGGCAACCCAGAAGCGTTGTATGCTCTATGGCCCCTCTCTATGGTCTCTTTTTCCTACCATTCAAGTGTGTGCACATGGTTGTAAATTATCTTCTCAATAAATAGAATATCACTGAAGTTAAGTGTCTTTTGTACCT
This sequence comes from Ostrinia nubilalis, assembly GCF_963855985.1. NCBI lineage: Eukaryota > Metazoa > Arthropoda > Insecta > Lepidoptera > Crambidae > Ostrinia > Ostrinia nubilalis. The sequence goes on from NC_087101.1 coordinate 3,933,214, forward strand.
GCCGCATCACTCTGTTCAAGCGTTTATATTGTTGTTTTTACAAGCACGTGTTTATAATGTTCAACAGTGTTAACAGATCTTTTACTGGCTGGCCCAAAATAATAGACGTTTACAAACCAACCCTTTTAAAATATAAAATAACCGTAACTAACTAGTAATTTAGTCTCTCCTACCCATATGCAATTAGAGCTGCATTTTCGCTACTTTGTTTCACCATTTCTTTGGGTCTAACGGTATCTAATTTATCATGACCACTTTATTCGAATACCAAGCTGTCCCATAAACTGGGTAAACATCAAACTGTACCATACTTATCAATCAAACAAGACCCATTAAAACTTTACCAAACTATACTCAATACATGCGCAGAAAATCCGAAATTTCGCGTTTTATTTGCTACAAGTTTCGGCGCCGTGATGTTTAATCTGAGGCCCCGGGCACGATCGCGGTGTTGCCAGCGTTTTCAACTACCTCCGCTTTTAGATTTTACCTGTAATTTCTCAACTAATTTCAACTTAGTTATTTAGTCGTGTTAAGTTTTTCCATACACACACATAGCTCGTATAGACGATGGCCGTTGGGGCAGAAAAGTTCTTGAGTAGCGGCCACGGGCTGGAAGCGTAGCGTGGGCAGGCCGCCTATAGATGGACGGACGAACTGGTAAAGGTCGCGGGAGGGACCGACTTCGACGGTCGAGGGGTGGACTTTGTGATGCAATGTCTGGAAGTAAAGCTTCGGATAAAATTATTACGATGAAGAGGTGATACCACTTCGGTGCTCTATGGTGGCAATGCTTTGGTAGCGAGTACTAAATTGGTAAGTGATTTTGACTTTGATGGTATAATATTACCAGGATCATGGAAGTTAAAAGTTAATTGAATGATACGATTTCATTTAGGCTGAGTTGCACCACCTAACTTTAACCGTAACTTTAGCGATAACCGGTGTTTTTTGTATGAAGTTTGACAGATTTTTGACGTTTGTCTAAAGTAAGTAAAATGATGCAACCCAGCCTAAATCTACTTTAGGCAGTTTGAATAAAACTAAATTCTTTAAAAAGCTTGTTTTCATGTAGGACAGTATTTTTTTTGACATAAGTATTGTAGGTGGACCGACGATCTGGTGAAGGTCGCGGGAGGTACCTGGATGCGAGCGGCACACGACCGGTCTTTGTGGAAATCCTTGGGGGAGGCCTTTGTCCAGCAATGGACGTCTTTCGGCTGAAATGAACGAACGATAAGTATTGTATTTTACTCCTAACACAACTTCATGGCAATAATATTGTCACCTAAAAATTGAGGTAACCTCAAACTACTGCACGATTTCAGTTTCTTTCTCTTCTCATCGCAAAGATTATGTTCTTGCAAACATATTTAAAATATCGTTTCCAATGTAATTTAAAGTAAGAAAATTTTCAAAATATAATAACTCGGGTCTCAGCTGGAATAATTTTGATATTATTTGACTGACAACTACGTAATTCGATACATGTGTAGTAAAATTTACAACGTAAATATCCGTCGATTCTGTGAGGATGGTATGCCCCTTTGTGAAGGCTCGGCTGGCAACTTGAGGTTGGCCCAAAAGATAGCCGTTGGAGGATTGCAATTGTCAATTTAGGTATATCCAGACATGTACTTGTCATTTCTTCCATGGTTTTTTAATTACTGATGGGACACATAACTAACCTCTTTTTTGTTTTTTTTTTCACAGTTTGGGTAAGATTTTAGTAACAGATATCAAGAATGAGCAGTAACTCGTTTGGGTGTGACTCGTTGGGGACAAGCGTGAATAAAACGCTAAACGATGACGCGAATGTCATGATAAAACCTTGTCGGTCAGAAACGAAGGATTTTCTTAACCTTCAGGCAAATAATTTACAAGCAACCGTGTACCATGCATTATACCGTGCTGGGTGATTTTAGAACAGGCTCACGGCTCATTAGTAGGCTTGTGTGTACGTGCAGTCTTTATAAACCTTAACAATTCTCTAAAATAACCCTCTTTCTGGTGCAGTCGATTAATAATCCTAAATGTAACTTATCAAGTTGTAAGGTGGTTTTCGCAGGCACTCCATCAACAGATGATGCTGGACATCCTCTAACTTACCACAAATAGGTTTTTATTGCCTGTCAAGCAGTAGATCCTGGCCACACAGACGTAGAAGCGGTGGGAACGAGAGTTGGGAATAGTCCCGTAAGTCTCACAGTTCGATGAATCTTAAGGTCGCTCGTCGCCAGTCGCTTGCGCCGCCTCTTGTGGCGAACCTTCAACCTTCCCCGGCCCGCGACATTTCCCCGCCAGGCCCGTCGCGCTCCAGGAAATATTTTATCTTTCTTCATAAAGGAAGCTAACAATGGCGGAGCGATGTATTTACGAAATAAATGTCAGGTCATCACTCAGTGTTCGTCGTGCAAACACTTCGTTATTAGCGGAAAAATTTGAGAAATATGGCTTCACGCCACGTTTAATGTACTCCGAAGACGAATGCGAATGTAGGTACTTTCAGAAATGACTTTCGACTTTAAGGCGGTGAAATAAGATTTATAGCATCATGGACTGGATTAAAGACTTTAATGGATTTTGGACGGTTAATATAGCTACTTGATTGATATAATAATGGCTACTTTGGGTACGAAATTAACATTTTTATTGATAAAAAAAAATCTAACAAAATAATCTTCTAACACTGAAAAGCTTAGCATGGTCTGTTCCACAAAAATCTTATAGATGACTTTCAGTTCTTCCTGAAAATTAGTAGCCATGATAAGAAAATATAATTACAAGTTAACCACCTATTCATATATTTAAAAGAACTTTATCGATGCTGATTTAAAAAAAATACGGTAATTTTTCACAGAATCTTAACCTTTTTGTAATCTTTCGGGATTTATCTAACAACACCTTAACAAAGTATTTATGCGTGATTTACATATTTAAAATGTTTCTTAAGATGGTTTGTGGTGGAGGATTTATTTGTTTGGTGAAAATTGTAACCGAAAAATTCAAGAGATTTTAGTGGTTTTGAAATTGAAATGAAACATATAAACGAAATTCCTCATAATAATCTGCTTCCTTGAAAGAAAGATATAGAGCGAAAGTAAATAAGATTTCTTTGGTATATTCGAGTATAAGTTATTGAGTAATTTTTGCTTTCAAAGTACCTAATTGAAAATATTATTTTTGGTACAGTAAATATGTAGAAAACTTCAGCTCAATCGAATTCTGAGAAGATTAAATTCAACCAAAAAAAAAAAACTAAAGACGACGCCGATGCTTACATATAAACTAAGCAATATAACGCTTTATTTCCTTTTCTTATTTACTTTTATTACACTGAAGAAGCATGTTAGCTTTAATGAGACCCACAACGCTCGGATCAAAGCTTTGAAGCGACATTGGCAAAGATAATTGAAACAAAAAAAGTGTGTTAACGAACATAAGAACTATATCCTTGTGTAGCTACAGTCGCTACTTTTTTTTTCGGATGGACCTTGCTGATATCCATAAGCGGCTTTTTCAGCTTCACCGGACAATAGGTGAGCGCAGATGGCTCTCAACCTGCAATTTAAGCAACGAGCCTAAGGGCGCCCCCGAGTGGGGCTCGGACCTCGGCCTAGGGTGTTGCTGGGGGACGGTTACCTAACATGGGAAACTAAACTAACATTGGGAAAATAAACGGCCGAGCACGTGCCGATACCGCGAGTTTTTTTTTTTTTAATGGACGCGCACTGTAAGCTTGAAGAGCTTTTCCAGCTTCACCGGGCAGAGTGGGGAGTACAGAAGGTACGAGTACTCTAGCCGTTTGGCGATCGTCGGTGCGCGAGCCGACGAGGCCGAGTGTGGGCTTCGCGGAGAAAGGTACGGTCGAAGTTATGCTACAAGACGCGCCCCACCAATTTGGTCGAGGGAAACGTAGGGTGCGGGGAGTTTGATCCGGCCAATCCGAGCGTCATTATTGTAGTGTGCGTGTGCGCTCATGGATAATTTAACGTGTACCGATGACACTCAAACATTAGCAGAAGACTGGAGGGCCCATCTTCGTGGATGGCACTATCTATAGTTGTGTAAGAGTAATTTCACAAAAATATTTTCCAACCGTATAGTTCGCACTGTGAAAGTTATTAGATCTAATATAAAACCAAGTTTGAACTCTACACGTCCTAACGACACCTCAATCAAAATGTAGCACGGCTGATTCGCTATGGACGTAAGGTGATTTACTGTTCATTACTGTTTATTACTTTTCTGCTATACAGTTCTTATCGTAACTAAATGGCGAAGTCACTTATTTTGACTAAGTTACAGAGTTAGAAGCTTGGCTCTACGTGAGAACAAGATTTACTAGATTACTTACCAGACTAATTTCATTCGCGTTATAAAAATAGTGAAATAACAGGCCGAAGGTCAAAATTGACCGAAATGACTTATTTCAACTGGTCAATGTGAAAATGACTCTCTAGTTTTCATCATCATTTCAGAAACAGGATGTCCACTGCTGAACATTGGTGAAATGGCGATGCTTAGCTTAGAAAATCACTATTTTGCACTATAGTTCTCATTTAATTGACTAGTAGATTCCTGCTCACTTTTTTTATAAGAAGTTTCCTGAACAAATCCGCTGTCTTAGAAACAATTAAAAAGTTGTAATTTACACACCGTTGTAATTTAAACCCAAAGTGGATTACTTTGTACACGTCCCAAATAAATATGAAAACAAAAAGTTTTGCAATAATAAAATTTCCGGGCATGCTCTGTTAAGCGACATGACATTTTAAATTATGCTAATGAGCCAAGTAAGAAACGTGAACTTCCAAGTTATGATATAAATTATTAATTTTCTGAGTTAGGAGTTGCAGTCACCCGGACGCAAATTGTTTGGTGAATCATCCCTGAATATTGTATATTGTTAGTTATAACTTTCATTGTCAATTAGATTTTATGGAATTAATTAGTTCGAAGCTCTTGGTATCTTTTGACAGGTTAAAAAAAGTTACATAAATTATTACTTATTCTATTTTACACATAGCATAGTAGCTGACATTTTTTCCGTTTAACGTGATTAAACTAGAGCTAAAGTCATTAATTTGATGTAAAACGCGACAATCCAACAGTGTGCATTATTTCGTTCACACTGTTGAATTGTCGCGCACCATACATTTCACTTGCATTCCTGTGTTGTCCGTTACTGTAAAAAGCCTGCTGATTTTCAAAAGAATTCACCACGTAATATCCGAAATCCATGTTCATTTCAGTACTGAGTATATTAAAATTTTAATGCACCAGATGTTTTTGGCTTCACAGAGAAAATTGCTTGTATCTCCCGAAAAGTGGAACAGTTTTCATCATCGCCGAAACGTGTTGCAAAACGAACAACATATTATTATCATGTACTCACTGACATGTCCCTTACCCAAAAAGAGTGGAAGTTTGTTTGTTTTGGCAAGAACGATGTTACATGGTATGCATGTAGGCTGTTTATGATATACAAAATACGCGCCTCAAGGTTGTCAACCTCAGCTAAAAGGGGACTTTTATTTGAAACTTTTGTAGTGCCTCCTTTGTTGACGACGCGAAATTTTATACGTACTTCATTCAGTGCGGGCGCCATTTTTTACAGCCGCTCTTTTCAAATATATTTTATAAGCGCAACCCGTGCATTGTTCACTACATAAAAGTACAGGAAAAGTTAATCCGTTGTTTTGTTCACTACAGGATCGTGACTCCAAAATTAGTTGAGGGTTTACGAGCTTTTGCTCCTTTATACTTTACAAACATTAGTTTTGTTCGTACGAAATTGATATAATAAAGCTTGTATGTATAAAAATGGGATCGTATTTTGTATTACATTGAAACATTGCTGCTTGAGCAGAAGGGCGTTTGCACGTCGTAAAGTTAACATTGTGTTACTTTAACTTATTCTTTGATTTATAGGTAGGTACAGGCGGTGGTATTAAGACTAAAAATACAAATTGGCAAATGACTTATCTCTGATATTTTCTGCCGTCAAAAGATCTCATTAATCGAGTCTGTGAATGCTAAAGAACTTACGCCCGTTTTCATCAATCAGCACCTTAAGAGCCATTTTACATTTTCGTGCGAATTTCTAAGATTTTGGAAGCATGAATTACTACTTAAGCAACACCCAGAGATTATTTAATAACTGCGAAAGATAGGTCAATCCTTGGTGTTGACCATTAATGAAACGGATTTACTAAAACTCTTTTGCTTAATTCACAGTGCCCCATCTCCCACAACCATTTTACGGAAAAATTGCCGCAGACTCATTTTCAAAGTCCTGTATCTATTATTTATGCTCATATAATAAGCTTAAAAATATATAGTAATCATCGGACATATATTCTTGTAGTCCATTAATGAAATAGATTCTTGAATTTCATTACCATTATTGAGTAAAATCTAAAAATAATTTGGCAAATTTGAAGATTAACGTCACATTTTGATCGTGGTTTTTGGTTTAAAAACACAGCAATAACTGCAATAAAAGTATCCCAAAATAAAGAATATTCATTGTAGAATTGATTTCTACAGTTATTGTTTAAATATTAGTAACCACTTTGTCAAAATATTGATGTGAATATCAGTATAAATTACAATGCGCAAGCCGACATCGATTAGTATGGCGCGAGCGCCCGTCAAGGTAGGACCTGTGTCATTTTTCCCGCCGTGACGTTTACGTGCGTTCGTGTCGTAAAGCGGTGATTTGTACGGCGACCAAATACATTTGATACTATGCCGAGAGGCAGTTTCGAGTCGGCCGGCCGAGCAGAAATTGAAATGATGAATTTTGATTTCTTTGACGGATCTGAGTGTAACTATGTATAATATGTAGGTACCATGTATTTAATTTAATTAATAAATTATAAAAAAGTATATCAATTATGCTAGCACCCTTAACACAAGCATATTGGTTGCCTACTTTTGGACTAGATGGCGCTGTGAAATTGTCCAAAGATTTGTTTATTTATTTATCCGCTTTGAGTTTTGTTTCGTGAAGAAGAAAAAGAAGCGTTTTGTTTCGAGTGGGGAAGCTTTGTTGTTAAATCTATACTAATAAAAGAGGAAAGATTTAATTGTTTGTTTGTTTGTTTGGAGGCAATAGGCTCCGAAAAAAAATTCTTTCACGATTTAGAATCCTAATTTTTTTCTATGTAGGCTATAAAATATTTTCAAAAACTTTAGTCCAAAATCTTTGATAAAATTCGACATTTAATAAATAAATTAGATTAATACTTTTTTTTTCAGTACGATTTTAGTACTTGTTTTTCAGAAATTCTTCGATTTAACTAAACTTCTAAAGTGTTTATATTTTATGCATAATTTATTAACTTCTAAAATATATCCTATTGATAGATGACGTGCTTCGTATTTTATTAAAATTATTACCTGACTAGGTTAAAAAGGTGTGGAATGTTATTTTGGAGATAACTTGGTTCCATAGAAATATAGAGAGATGCTAAGTAATGCGCTGAGTTTGAAACTCAGTGTCGTATTAGAAATTCACACACACAAAGAAATCAAATTATGTGCTCATTATCCACTGCGGTATCAGTATTCAACGTTCGAATAATCTTTAGTACTATGCAAGCAATATAAACTGTTTACATAATGACGTCGCTACTGTCATCATTGCTTTCACAAGCAATATGTTCCAATTTGTCCCTTGTCACATTTCCCTTTAGTTTCTGTGATCTGTGCTTGTTTCTAAGTTGATATCAATCAAATATTCCTTAGTATTTTTGATTTAAATTATTTTTAGGGTTCCGTACCTCAAAAGGAAAAAACGGAACCCTTATAGGATCACTTTGTTGTCCGTCTGTCCGTCCGTCTGTCAAGACCCTTTATCTCAAGAACGCGTGGACGTATCAAGCTGAAACTCACATGAAATACTCAGGTCTATTGTCCCTTTAAGCTGTGAAAATATCAAACTTCTAAGCCAAGCCAATCAAAAGATACAGCCGATTATGTCGATATTTTCAACAAATTTTCGACACTCGCAAAGGAATCAAAACTGTAGGTTTTGATTCCTTTGCGAGTGTCGAAAACTTACTACTTCCCGTAAACTCAGAATCTTGAAATTTGGCATAAAGCATTGTCATATAATGCAAATATAGGAAATATTGCGAAAATCTCATTTTTTTAGTTATATAATATAATAAAAATCCCAACTAATATTATAAATGCGAAAGTAACTCTGTCTGTCTGTCTGTCTGTCTGTCTGTCTGTCTGTCTGTCTGTCTGTTACGCTTTCCCGCTTAAACCTCGCAACCGATTTTGATGAAATTTAGCATAGAGATAGTTTGAGTCCTGGGAAAGAACATAGGATAGTTTTTATCCCGGTTTTTGAAACAGGGACGCGCGCGATATAGTTTTTCTGTGACAGACAAAATTCCACGCGGGCGAAGCCGCGGGCGGAAAGCTAGTATTTTAATAAAATGAAACTTACTACCTTATTTCTCACGAACTAATAAAGGTATCAAATTGAAATTTATACCAAATACTTAGGTTTATTGTCCCTTTAAGCAGTGAAAAAATCAAACTTCTAAGTTAACGCGATCAAAAGATACAGCAGTTTATACCGACACCTTAGACGAATTTCCGTCACACGCTAGGGAATCAAAACCTACAAGGTACTTCCCGTGAACTCAGAATCTTGAAATTCGGCACGAAGCAACGTTATATAGTACATATAAAGGAAAAATTGCGAAAATGATAAATTTGAAGTTACATAAAATATTAAAATATTATTTTTGCTTAAATGACATAATTTTTTTTTTAATAATTATAAACTTACTACCTACCCTTTTTCACATGAACGCGTAGAGATATTAAAGTTGAAATTCATATCAAACACTTCTTAAATCTAATTGCCTCTAAACTGTGAAAAATTCTAAATCAACGCAAAAATTCAAAACGCTGAGGTAGGTACCTACTTATAATCATACCGCATATTTTGAAATTCGCCACTACTCGCAACGGAATCAAAACTTAAAGACTAAGTACGATATCTAGTAAGTAATTTGATTTAATACGTCATAAATTGTAAACCGCTACGTTTGAACGGCGGAACCCTCGGTGTGCGAGTCCGACTCGCACTTGGCCGGTTTTTTTTTATTTTGACACGTGTTTGAAAAATCAAGGTCAGATTACAATAAAATAACAAGTGAAAACGTAACATTGCATTGCAACTCGCAATTTCGCAATATTGATGAGGAGATTCCATTGGAAAGTCTGTATTCATTCCTAGGATTCCTCTAACACCATCAAATTCAAGAGAATTCAAGAGAGTGCAGTTTCCCATCTCATGCTTAGGGACCACGGTTTAAAATAGTGTGGTTGCATAGAGCCTGCAACGGGCAACCGCGTGCGCAGCTGCTCATACTAATTTTCGATACAAAAGCAAGTGTTGGCGCCCTCACGAGTTTTAGCGGAGTTCCATATGGTAGCGGGAGTAGACTTAATGGAAATCTATGCTTCTCCGACGACCAGTTGTATGTGGAATACTCCAGAGTATGCGCACACAATAGCCTGGTGATTTTAGCACCTGAAGGAAAAACAAAAAAACATTGTTTACAAAGAAATCTGCGACAGGTGTAGTGTTTTAATTTTGTTTTAGAAAGATCTCTAAGCAAGAGCTGAAAATCAGTGTTCTGCTCATTTCAGAGCAGTGTCTACACTGAGCTCTCTGCTTTTTTGCATCGCTGCGGCACACTTATACCTTAGCGCGCAGGATTTTCTTTCTTTCTCTTTGTAATGTACTATATCTTTCCTGCTACTCCTGTGTTTATTAATCTTACTTTTTGCTTCTTTTGTGTCAATGTGTTTTGCAAATAAACCATTTATCTATCTATCTATCTATCTATCTCATAATTTTGTAAGTACTCAAATATTTAAACATAATAATTTGTAGATTTTGTATCAAAAATATAATCATTTGACAAAATTAATTTTCTTAGAATATTTTAATTCTATTAGAACCATTTTCCACTTCATCGCAGAAGAAGTCGCGGGCAAAAAGCTAGTATGAAATATGTAGTAGTTATTGCCCGAGGCTTCACCCGCTTGAAATTTAGTTTGTCACAGATCGTCATAAATTATAGCCTATACATTGTTATTCTGGTCGACGCCAGGGATGGATGAGCGTCGCTGTCGCTGGCGACAGGGTCTTCTGGTTCAGGGTTCATGGCGTAGGTCTCAGGCAAAATGAAATCCACTCGTAGAAATTAATAAACTCAGTGTATTCACGAAAATAATTACACACAGCACTAGAGTCGTATCGAAACTGAGTGTACCAAAGGTCTTGCGATAGGAACGTCCGACCCGAGTGATAGTTGAACACAGGCTGCCTAGTACTGCTGTACTGTACTGTAAAGTTTCATCAAAATCTGTTCAGTAGTTTTTGCGTGAAGTGTTACAAACATCCAGACATCCACACAAACTTTCGTATTTATAATATTAGTAAGACTAGTAAGAAGTAAGATAGTAAGATGAATTATTTTAGTTATTTGTTTACTTATAATAATATTTATTTATTTATTTCTTAGCTCTGTCTGATAATGGATCTGGAGGAGATGCAATGGCCACCTCCGTAACAAAACAATAAAACCCTATGGAGTTTGGGCTTGTGTGATTTGCCTTGACGAATATTTCGTATCCAGGGTCCGATGATGGAGTTGTAAGGGGGCAGATTTTTTTTCACTATGTGACTGTCTTTATTTTGTACTTAATATATATTTTACATATTGTACCTATTCGTGTTTCATTATGAATCGAAATATAAAAGACTTAATAAACTCTATTAAAAATTTAAATTAATTTATCAAGTTTGAATACCTCATTCTACCTTAAAATTAATAACTTAAATCAAGTCTTAATACGGTCACGGCTCAAGATTTTTTTGTCCATTTCAGCGTTCTTTTTACTCTTTTGACGTTGCGTTGACAGCTTTTACCTAAATTCGCGCGGAATATTTTTGTGAAATGGCTCTTAAAAGGGATCTTTCAGATTTAATCGTCCTAAGAAAACTTTGGTGAAAACGAGCATTAGGCCCATTACCACGGATAAAGTGACACGCAACGACTTGTTAAAACATTTTCGTCACCATGAATGATGCTGACGTCATTCACTGCTGGATTTGCCTCTTCCAAAGCTTGTCACAGCTGTTCACTGCTAGAATTCAAAATTCAAATGGTTTATTTATGCAAGTATACACCTAAAGAGCACTTTTACACATGTTAGTCATGCCCTGTGTTTAGTTATTCGTTTTAGTAATTGACATATTGTACCTACACACACTATCACACAAAGCCATCCTCAAATGCTTACATTTATAAAGAATATTAGTCATTTGTACTTCACAAATTACTAATAGTCGTTAACCCCTAAAACTAATTTTGTTTCAAGCTAATACAAGTATGAAAACAAGTAAACTCTATATTGCTTGCTAAATAAATGTTTCTTCAATATTCATGCTATCGTAAATCCTTTCCTCTGTAGAGAGCATGTATTTAGGATCTTTTTATGAAAATTCTTTAAGATATTTTAACGTTAATTATAAAATATGCATAAACCGTACACTTTGAAGAATATTTGTTGTTAAAATAAATTTGTAAACTCAATATCTTCCCCTAATTGAATGCGAGAAGAAAAACATTATAATTTTCAGGCTTTTATGAGGTTATGTACTAGTAATAGTCTTTAACACCTCTAATAAATTAGCTGAATAAAGACATAACCCTCCTTCGCGCAGTCGGGTAAATAGTATTAGAATCAAACTAGAGTTTATCGAATCTCAAATTAAATAAATTATCGATCATTCATTACTAAATATTTCAGTTCCTAAGTTTAGTGGATGGCATACTGGTAGGGAAAATCACTTAACCACTAGTTGTTCCCAGGAACAGTGTATAAAAAAGTAAATTATCTATAAGTAGTTACTCTGCATAAGATCCAGCCTTTGTTTGTGTTTTGGTGCTGATAATCGCAGTAGGCGTTTGCTTTTTATACTTACATAGTGTTGCGTTAAAAAGCATTGATTACCAACATAAGCTATTTTTTTCAGTAGGGTAGATATGTTACGGCTAAAGATAGGTGTGGACATAAACTTAAGATTAGCCGGCTAAACTTAAGTTTATCTTCGACGAGGTGTTAATGTTAGTTTCTTCTATCTTTAGCCGGCTAAACTTAAGTGTAACCGCAGGCCCTTGGCTAAAAATGTAGAAGGAAATGGAAAAGGAAACAATGTAATAATGTTTACTATTTTGACACGAAAACTTTATTAAAAAATAAGCTGTAGATCCTGGCTACACAGGAGTTGCAGTGGTGGGAACGAGAGGTGGGAATAGTCCCGTAATTTCATTACACATACTTTTATGTACCTATGTAGGTATTCAAAATTACAATTATTACAATAACAAAATATTAATTACTTTAAACAATATCTACCTAATCATTTAAATAAAATAATAAGGTAAACCATTTGGTCAAAACATTACATAATCTTCTGTAGGTATTTAAAATTACAAAATATAACAAAATAAAACTGCGCACGCGTTGTCTCCCCACCGTCCCCTCAAGCCCTCCGCCGGCCTGGCGCGCCCATCGTATACAGTTTTAGCCGTTTCGTTTTGGCTAATGTGCACATTAGCCGGCTAAAGATGGAATCCCATCAAAAACAATACTTGTCAAAAAAACCAAGTCTCGCAACTCAGTTGTTCTACGGTAAAAAGTTGTGAGATCCATGTAATACCAAGTCCAGGCCAGGAAATCTTTAACGTTTTACATAAATTATTGACTTGGCCATCGCACTAAATAATTTAATTTACACGTGTTTTCATGCGATGGCCAAGTCAATATATTTATGTAAAACGTTAAAGATTTCCTGGCCTGGACTTGGTATTACATGGATCTCACAACTTTTTACCGTAGAACAACTGAGTTGCGAGACTTGGTTTTTTTGACAAGTATTGTTTTTGATGGGATCTCATTTCTTTTTGTATTTTGTAGACAGCAGTTATGTATCTAGAAAACTGGACCGAAATTGAAAAATTTTACTCGACTTGGCGGTTGCACTACCGTGCCCCCAAATATCATTTCTTTTTGTATTTTGTAGACAGCAGTTATGTATCTAGAAAACTGGACCGAAATTGAAAAATTTTACTCGACTTGGCGGTTGCACTACCGTGCCCCCAAATATTTTAGTTTTTCCTTGATTCATACACCAAACACTACTTATATTCCAAATTTGAAGCTTCTAGGTCTGCTAGAAGTGCCTTAGAGTTTTGATGATCGGTGAGTCAGTGAGTCAGTCAGTGAGTGACAAAATTAAGTAACTTTGACCCGTTATAATTCTTAAACTACTGGTTCAAATTGAATGAAATTTTAAATATACCGTGTCTTTACAATGCCTGCATAGCTAATGAAAATTCAGCCTTCTAGTTTTATCCACAACGAAGTTACAGGCGGTCGAAAATGGCCTGAATTGCTTCGAGAAAAGGATGGTACGGCCGTGCCGCTTTTTTGCTCGACTTGGTGGGGGCACTGCCGTGCCCCCAGATACCACGATGCAAACTAACATGTTATCGAACATTAGCTGCTTCACGAAGATAAACTTAAGTTTAGCCGGCTAATCTTAAGTTTATGTTCACAACTATCTTTAGCCGTAACAGATACACGACTTACGTAAGTTCTGTTCTGGTCCTTTCTAATTCTACCTTCCTAGTTAGGGATCTATTTTTTCCAAACGAGCCAGCTTAACAATTTTCCGTTCACCCTTTATACAACGTGCTCTTTTTGATTTCCTGGAACTCTAGGGTATTAATAAGACCACTTCAAAGAATGGAATGGCATTACATTTTTTGTTAAATTCAAAAAAATTTTTCGATTTATTTTTTCATACGAAATTATTTAAAAACTTAATTTTTCACTGAAATAATTCACAATTTACATACCATACACTTATCAATAAAGTCTGCACAAAAAGACTAGGTGACAATTTTGAAAAAAAAAAAAAAAAAAACTAGATTGATGATACTATAATCTAAATCAACTAGGTATCTTCTAAATCTAGAATTCACAATATCTTCAAAAATATGCTTTTAAAAACACATATTCCTAAGACTCTTTAACTAGTTTTTATTTATAGAATATACCCCTAAAATTTCCGGAAAACAAATGGAACACGTTGTATTGTAACTGTAAAACTCAATTCCAGGACAAAGTAAACCTAACACTAGGATTTAAGGCTTACCTAAAACGCTGACATAATAATCCACTTCGTTATAACCTCACTTTTCGTCAGCCGGAAAATTTTTACGACCGAACGCGACGCGTAGGGAAATTATATTTTTTTATAGATTTAATCCCGTTTCTTTTTAATTATTGCGAAAGAAGTTAGGTTAATTAGCCGCTGTATTTTTATGGGGAGTAAGCTTGCGTAGGCCGAACCCGCTGCTAAATTGGCAGCGCGAACTGACTGAGCGAAAGCTGGCAACACTGTGCACGACTCAGAATCACTGGAAGAACTTTTTTTTTACAAGCTTTTATTTAACTTTTACTGTTTATGTACTTAACTTATGTTAGTCGTCTGTCATTTTTGTAAATCGTTTTTTGTTCCAGTAAATTCAGCGCCTTAAGTAAGAAAATAATAAAAATAAGTAATTAATAAAAATCTATCCTGTTAACTTATTTTGGGCAGGTCCTAGGATTTTCTTTGTAAAAGGACCATTTGAACAAACGTTCTTAGTTAAATCAAATTAAAGTCAAACGAAGTTTAAAAGTCATTGTTTGTCTGTTACTCCCGACTTCAAACGGGTGAAGACACCGTGATATTAATTAAGTCGGTTTAAGTATTTCCCTTTCCTCTAATATTAAACTTAGAAACCCACAATATTTCATAAAGTATTATATCGCTAAATTATAAACAAAACTCTTAAGACTTCTGTTTTCTTCCTTGGGGATTCTTTCACAAACGAATTAGGATTGACATTTCATTTTTTATTCAAAGCTGACAAAAAAGAACTCAATAGCGAGAGAAAAACAAGTGATTCGAAAGTTAAACAATCCTTCGTCACATTTTAGATACCAATTAGTATTTATTTCTGATTTTTTTTATCTTCCACTAAGTGAACCGACGATCTGGTGCAAGACGCGAGATGTACCTGGATGCGAGCAGTACTGGGTCGGTCGTTATGGGAAACCGTGAGGTAGGGCTTTGTCCAGCAGTGGACATCATTTGTCTGAAACAAAATACAGTCCTTACAAAATCGAAAAACCGCATCGAAAATGTTGAAACATCCAGAAAATTAATCCGATGTAACAATATTTTTAGAGCCCACAGCGTTTTTTAATTGTGTCCAATTAACCTTATTTCTGCCCCTGGCTCTGGGAGGCCAATTACATTAGATTTCGGAAAAATGGCTGCCGGGATATACTTTTACAATCCAAACAAGATATTGCAATTGCACAAATTTTGGGATAACGATAACATTTTCCTTGAAGATAAAGTTTTATTACAGAATTAATATTTTACGAGTGCTACGGTATTGACAAATTATGAACGTTTAGGATGAGTTGCTCCACCTAACTTTGATCGTAACTATAACGACGACCGGTGTTTTTTGTATGGAGTTTGACAGATTTTTGACATTTGTCAAAGTTAAAATAAAATGGTGCAACCCAGCCTTATTGTAGAAATAGTGGAAATTGTAACTACGAGTATGTGTTTTATTTCAATTCGATTGTTGTTAATTTATATTTTAGGTAGAGTTACGTAAATAATTCGTATTTTTAAAACCGAAAGGGCTGGTTCTCCATTCGACTGTATGTTCTTTTGTAGGTATGTTTTCATTCCTCCCAACGATATGCACTATATGGTTTTTGCAAGATATTTTCTTCATCAAATCTACAAATTGTAAAAGCATACGTTGTCAAAGTGAAATCGTCACAATAATAAATTAACAAATTTTTAGTCCTACGTAACAAGGTCGAAAAATGCTCAAACTGCACTCGCTCTATAAAAGCGTTCTCTTATAGAGCTTGTTGCTCTTATACAGCTACAGCCTGCAACGTCACTGGACGATCCTAATTGGCTCTCCTTGGCTCTGTAGGCCAGACATGGCTTCGTTTCCATGGTATCCGATAATTAAATTTCAAGCCATAATGAGGAATATCAAGCATGTTTCTATGTAGCTACTTATTGATGGTACGATGCTAAAGAATTCAAAGCTCTTTGATATTTTATCAAAAGGTTTAAAGATTGTGTGTATAAAAATGGTTTTTATCGCTATTTAAAAACGTTAATAAATTAATTGACTTATATGCTATTTATAAATAGTAGGCACGTCAAGGTAAACCCTGTAGGATCTTATGGAGTTATAATAGGAGTGGATAATGCAACAAAAATTGAGTTTCAAGTGCTGTCGTGATTCTTGGATGGCTCAAACTTGGAGTACAAGTGTGGTTTTGTTTCCCATTCGGCGAAGCACATGATGTCGTGCCCTGCATGCCCAAACAACTGCACCCAGGAAAATTTAATGAAGGCTACTGACAACGCCACTCTTGTAGCGGAGTTTTGGGCTGACACTGTATAGGTTTGTTGTCGACACGACAAGAAGAAAGATGTACTATCGAGTTACATAACATCTTAAACATCTGTACTTGTGGACGTTCTCAACTATTTTTTTAATATTTTAATTTAATTCCTAGTTAGGTCAAATGTCTGATGTTTAATGTCAAAAGATTTATTCAATGGAAAATAGAAATTGTAAGCGCTTATAAGCAAAATGGCAATCGCTATGGCAACTGCCGAAAACTTTCGGCTGTTTTCGGCGAGGAAACATCATCTTCGATAGTGACGTGTCAATAATATTTTTAGCTGTGAGCGATTATATCTATTTCAATAGATTTATTAATCGGATATATAGTATAGCTGCATTACTGCTGCTCCAAGACAGATAAGCCTGGAATGGGAGAATTTAATTAACACTAGCTTTATAAATACAATAATGTTATAAAGTAGTCAATCAATTTTGTTCTTCTAGTTGGCTTGGCAAAGTATATAGGTAATCGCTTGATTTTTTTAGCAGTCATCGAAATATACCGTTCACGTGTCCTTTTCTAAAAAAAACCGTGATCAAAACTATCTTATATTTTCATCTGTGCCTTAAAGTATCACTATGTCGAATTACATCAATATCCGTTCAGTAACATGCTTCCATCCTCACAAATCACATGTAATGTTAGAAATCTTAATAAATTATTCGAATAACAAAATCGAAACTCGATATCCGATAACCGTAAGTAACAACACTAGTTCTCTTTCAGATTGCTATCGCAGCATGCCTCCATATCATCCCGACTGTTGTTGCTGGCGTTTGCACAAAGAATTGACACGAAAATCTTAATTGAACAGTAGGTAATAATTGGTTGGTATTTTTTGATCACTCAATTGATGCTTTGAAAGAATTTATGTACTTACTTTTATTTATCATTAACTAGCTGACCCGGCGAACTTTGTTCCGCCTTAATGGCAATAAATAAGCACACTTTTTTTTAAATTTCGAACGGGATAAAAAGTATCCTATGTCCTTCTCCTGGCTCTAAACTACCTCCCTGACAATTTTCAACTAAATCGGTTCAGCCGTTCTTGAGTTATATTAATACTCTAATTCATTTCTAACTCGAGATATGATAATCTACGAGTAAGAGCCAAAGCACACGATGCGTTGCGGCGGCGGTGCGGCGACGGAGCGGCGGCGGTGGGGCGACGGAGCGGCGGCGTTGCGGTGACGGAGCAGTGTCGCCGAGTCGTTTTACATAATTATAAACTTTATATAATATAGATATCAGTGTGGCGGGCACAACGTGTGCTCTAAGTTATTACAACCCACACAACATAATAAGTAGAAGAAAAACTTGACTAAAGACTTAAAAATGCCTTATGGCATTAAGTTCGCCTAATGTTAAAATTTTGGTATTAAAGTATAAATAAATAAACTAAAACACTATAGCAACTTATGCAATAAGTGCGTACTTGCCCGGAACAAAAATGTAGGTACATAGAGCACTGATGATGTATCAAGTTAAACTACCTCATATCAGGGGCTTACTAGCCACCATATACCTAAACCCATACCAGATCCTAATCAAGAGTTCCACAAATCATTAATGGATACAATCACTGAAATTCGTGAACTCAAATACAACCTCTTCTTGTATTTAACTACGGTCATTGCCTCAATCCAGCGAGCTCTCAATCAAACTATGTCCATAACCATAAAACCTTGACAGCATAAGTTATTACATTATCCTAATTGTAATTTTCGAATCAATTCGTCTAACACCCCAGTTTATCAAGAGAAGGGTCAGATTTAGACAGACAGTCTGCAGGGAAATCAACTCACTTCAAGGATCTTATTACATCCATTGTTAGGTTAATGTTTCGTTATAGTTTAGCCGAAACTAGTACAATCTGAAGGAATATTTATAAGGAAATGGACAGAGAGAAAAAGTACGATATGCCGAGAATGACAAAAAAATAATGATGAAATCAGTGGATGAAAAAATGAAAAAACAAAAGAGTAAAGAAAATAATTCAACGAAAAAGAAAATCTTATGGCCAGTTTCCAAAGATTTAGGATCTATGACGTCGTCGTCGTCGTCGTCGTTTCAGCCGAAAGACGTTCACTGCTGGACAAAGGCCTCCCCCAAGGATTTCCACAAAGACCGGTCCTGGGCCGCTTGCATCCAGGTACTTCCCGCGACCTTCACCAGATCGTCGGTCCATGGTCCATCCACCAGGATCTATGACATAATTATTATTATCTACACCAAAATATAAAGTTACTGTTTTTTACTTTTCAAATACATGTATTTCGAGTAGAAAAACAATTTCGCGGAATGATTAACTTAATTCTAGAAGGAATCGGAGTGGAACGACAAAATATAACTTACATTTTATTTTACAAGTGCCTGAAAGCTGGATCAAGTTACTTAAAAATAATGTCCCATCAAATATAATTATTCCTCTTGATGTATTTCGGTGGAAATGTTTATTTTGAGTATTTCGCAGAACACCGTCACGGCTGTCACAATATCGGTATACGGAAAAAAAATTAGGAACATTTTGCCATGGTAGACATTGATCTAAAAATATCACTCTCGAAATTGTTCTTCAAATGCTTTTCCCGGCTCTATACGTGTGAAATTCAACTTGCAACAGACCATTTTAAATATAGCTTTTAAGTTATTCTAGTGTTTAAAAAATAATCATGTAAAATTTTCGTCCGTTCTGTTGTTTTGCGTAAACAACCAACATAGACAGACTAAATCAAAAATCAAAATCAAAAATATTTGTTCAGTTTAGACCACAAGTGGCACTTATGAACAAACTTTCTTGTTTGTAATGTTACATACATAGGTAGTAGGATTCAACTTTTCATAAAATTTCACTTCCAAGTTCGTGTCAACTCAAAAACAATCCAGCCTTACTTCCTGTAAAAGTTAATTAAAATTCCGTACTATCAAATTAGTCGTCCCCGGCGGGTAACTAACGATCCCTAAACAGTTACTGTTGACCACATTAAGGCTTGGTATTTCTGCTAAAGTAGGTATTTCGCGCTGTCAAAATCTGCGCGCGCAATACTTCGCCGAAGACAGCGCGCCAAAGAGCTCTCGCGGCTACACAGTATAGAAATACGCAGTTTAGAAATACGCAGTTGGTTAGGTTAGGTTGACTTCCTTCCGTTCAAGCGTCACACTCACAGCACTTTCTAATACAAATCATATCCAAGTGATACAAATTAAAACAACTTTTTTCAAAATTTTTGGGAATATATTTTAGAATTGAATAAATAGAGAATATAACTGCCAAAGTAAACACGGTTCAAAGAGGCGTGGCGTCACCCGACCTTCCGGAAGTTCCGCGCCGGCTAAAAGAATTTCAAGATTACGTCACCCGACCTATCGGTAGATCCTCGGGAGCTTGAGCGATTGGAAAAACATTTTATGATCAGTTACTCGTAGTAGCGATTATTTAGAGCTTGGATAATAAATTATAGTTGTTGCAATTCACGAAACTTTGCATGAGGTTAATTACATTAATCAGTACACGCATCAATTTTGTTCAGTCTTTTTGTTTATTAATAAATAAAAATAATACTAAAATTGCATACATATTTGTTTGTGGTCTGGGTGTATTCTTTCCATAATTTATGTATAACGTATGTACGGTACGGGGCTCTGTATCGAAAATCACTATGAGCAATGAGCATCACACACGGTTACCTGGAGTGCATTACCGCAGCAAATTTTTTATAAATGTTGTGCTTTAGAGAGTCGAGAGTATAGCAGATAATTAGTCCATCGTGAGCAGAAATTTGTCCACTAATAGCAAAATTCGTTCAAATTATAGTTTTAAAGTTATTAGGAAAAAACAGATTTTGCTGGGGTAACGTTTCAAACATTACCCTGGCAATTTTTTTTTTTAAAGTCGTTCTATCCCGGAACCAAATACATTGATAGATAGCTCTTGTTGCGTAGTAATTTGTCCACGAATAGCAAAATTTGTACGTGTTCCGGTTCTCAAGTTATTTAGAATTTTGCTAGGGTAATGCTTTGTGATGTCCCAGATCTCATAAATGGCTCAACGCAGAAGTTCGAAACAAATACCAATGATAGACCTTGACATGTCCAAATTAGTTCAAGCATTAGTCATTGATTTGAATGATAAACACCAGTGTAATTAAAAGATTTCGAAAATCAGATAAAACGGATTTGTGAGTAAACCAGTACTCTTACAATCGAATAAAAAGGTGTAGCATGTACCCCTGGTACACCTTTATAACCACAGTAAATATAAATGATGTGGCTTTGCGCAAAAGAGAGATTTCAAGAAATCTAATTTATTTTAACAGTCTTACTTTCGTGGCCGAATACGCGATTCCCTTATAACAAGGGAACATGGCATACAATGGACAAATTAAAATGTTCCTTGAATAAGCTATCCTGTTAATTTCAGCTTTATATTACGACTTATAAGAAAGTTATCGAACTGCAAAAAAATATCAGGAATTCTTCTATAAGCCGACCAAATTATAAAGGTTACAAAAAAGCGACCGTTCCATACATAAGGCTTGCCATCTTAAATCAACGGTATAATATCGAGGTTTCGTCATTACAGTTGCGAATAAAGGTGTTTGTGTAGTGTAGTTGAGTTGAGAGGTCAGATTATTGAAATAATAAAACGAACATTTTATTTTTTAAATACATTTTAAAAATAATTTACATTACAGATAACAATGAGAGGATGACATTGCAAGGTGGTGCCAGTCCAGTCTTAAATCCGTTGATATATGCTGCATCTGCCATGTTTTTGGCTAAAAGATTCTTCTATCTTGCAGCTTAGACTTTTATTACAGATCTTAGACAGTATTTTTGGAAAACTTTTACGCATCGTGGAGGAAGGGACGCTCTAGAGACTCAAGTCTAGAAGGAGTCACATCAACTCCAGTTTTAAATCCGTTGACATCTGCTGCATCTGCACTCTTTTTGGTTAGAAGATTCTTCCATCTTGCGGCGTCGACCTTTAGCTACAGACCTTAGACAGTATTTTTGTGAAAATTCTTACGCATGGTGGAGGAAGGATCGCTCTAGACACTCAAGTCTACAAGGAGTCACATGAACTCCAGTTTTAAATCCGTTGACATCTGCTGCATCTGCCATCTTTTTGGCTAGAAGATCCTTCTATCTTACAGCTTAGACCTTTAGCTACAGACCTTAGACAGTATTTTTTATTATTTATTTGTATCAGTGTGCTCTTCTAAAGAGTGTAAGACGATTGTATGTAGGTACTATTAAAATGTAATTTTAACTCACTGGTTTTGTCTCATATTTGAGGAATGTACTATGTATCATGAGTAGAGTCTTTGTTTAAAAAGATGCGAACGATTTAAATTTCAATAGGTAGACAAAATTGATAATTCTTAATTATCAAAAATTTAAGCTTTCTCCAGTAACACTGATATTATTATACTGTGACTCATCAAAGTCATCATTGTCAAAAATATTGACAAATCGCGAACTGTCACGGCCAAAAAACTGACACGCGTCCGTCCTCCGTAAGCGCCACCGCGCGACTGATTGAGATTGTCCAAGCCGTCATGGACGATTTTTTCCACATTTTTTAACATAGTAACTAAATAAGACGCAATATAAAAATTTCATCCGTTAAAAGCCCTCAAGTTATTTCTGAACTTTAGTTTAGTAAAAGATTTAGAATCTCAAATCGCTTATTTTAAAAATAAAACCATAAATAGAAAACGAATAGAGGTAACTTTGGGAATTTATTCTATCGAGTCAACTTCATCAAATCGTGTTTCCATCCGTTAATAGCCCTAGAAAATATCCTCAACTATGCCCAATAAAAATCTTAGCCTTTAATTTTACTGTTTAGTACCTCAAAAATGAAAAATGAAAACCTCATTTTCGCCATTTTCTCTGCTACCCGGCCTTAAACTCGTATTAAGCAATTTGAAAACGTCGTTTTCATTGGTATCCGTTTAAATCAGGCACGTTCCCTTGGCGGTGTTTATCGCAGACAAACTAGTTTAATGGACGCTTCGTCTTCTTCTATCGAGAGGGTTGTAACCTGTAACAACTCAGGTTACAACTCTAGTTTCAGTTATATAGTCGGTGATTCACTGGTTGGGTTTTTATTGGCGGTCAAGCTGTAGATCCTGGCACACAGGAGTTGCAGCGATGGACGAAAGGTGGAAGTGTCCCGTTAAAAAAACTCTAGTTTCAGTAGACGCTATAAGAAAGAAAATATTATGTACCTATGTGTAGTTTAACCTTTTTTCATTACGTAAAGTCAAAAATTGTTAATAATGGCTCTTATAGAGACCCAATGGTTTTTTGACAGCAAATGAGTCAACATTTTACGCAGAAAACTTACCTACTTTTCTGAAGTTTTCTGCGACGGTAATGTGTTTTCTACAACCTTTTTTTTATTAGCAACATTGTAAAGCCAAAAGTAATAATGAATGACACTTAAAGACCCGATGTTTTTTTTTTACAGCAAATGAGTCAATATTGTACGTAGAAAACGTACCTACTTTTCTGAAGTTTTCTGCGACGGTAATGGTGTTTTCTACAAGCTAATTGGTCTGTAAAGCCTATGTAACATGAGGCCATCTGAATTGTTCAATGTATAATGACAATGTCCGAACTGATGAGGGTCAGCGAGCCAATCTGAAAGGAATTCCAGTTAATACCCGAATCGCTACCCCATCTTGGATGGAATAATCTGGAGCGGGATTTACACTCAAGGATTTTAGACGTGATTTAGAAGACGTGTGGCTTTTAAGGCGAGAAGTGATCGAATTATCGTGTTATGAAACAATCTGAAGCGGGATTTTGTTCGTTCGTTTCAGCCATATGACGTCCACTGCTGGATAAGGCCTCCCCCAATTGACACTGAAGGATTTAAGGCGTAATTTACGCCCGTATTCACAAATGATGCTTGCTTGTGAAGCAGCAACTGAAACGCACAGCGTTGAAGCTCTGTGATTGGTTCATGTTTCACCCTGTGCATCGACGCGTACTGTGAGACCTCATAGTAATGTTTGAGAATACGGGCGTTAGAGGAGTCATATCGCACACTCACCAAAATCGATGTAGGGTAAACCAGAGAGTGATTGCCCACTGGTAGTGATTGCCCGCTTTAAGAATAATATTGTCAGGTGCTGACTTTGAATCACTCTAGTTAGATTTGAATTTACTAAGTAGATGGCTCCGAGATCAATGTACAGTAGATTTAAAATTTACAATAGGAAACACTTAAAAAAAACGGTTATGGCGGATTTTGTCACGACGGGTGAAAATGTTACTCAAACAGGTAAAGACTTTAACAATTTTACTAAGGAATTACTTGCTTAGAGGTTAAATTTTTTTTTGCAAGTTATTTAATATTCAAGTATGGTGTATAGTCATGATGAAATTATAAGTGTTTTCTCCATTATCAATGAAAATAACTGATAAAATTTGATTTCTAACGGTCATTTTAAGGGTGGGTAATCACTGCACGTAAATCAGTATATTTTTAGTTATTGCCCACCATCATTTCAGTTATTGCCATATGTTAATGTATAGTTATTGCCCAGGGAAATTATTATTAGAGTGTTGCCACCATGCAGTAGCAGTGTTTAAGTTGCTCATTGCTAGACTTGTTTTGCAATTTACAGGAAATTTAAATATTGAAATGGCTTTTATGTTTCATTTTCAGTATGCCAAAGGCTCCAAAAGTTCAATATAGCATAGAAAATTTGCAAAAAGCGATCGAAGTTGTACAAGATGTATGCAACAATTTATCTACAAGATAAATTGCTGAAAAATATGGTTTGCCTTGAAAATATTGATAAAAATTCAAACGCAAATACAAAAAATGAAAATCCTAATTAAAGTTAAATCTACTAGTGAAAATGTTAATTGTAAGGAAATAGATACAACTTTAGGGAAGAATAACCAACAGCTAACTGAACATTCTGAGCAACCACTTGAACTGATATCAAAGAAGATAAAAAAATAAATACATATAAAAACATATAAAATTCAAATTTTTGCATCATCTATGTTTTGAAGTAGATGATTCTGTCTCTACCGATTCTGACTCATGAACATCAGCTCAAGAAATATTTGATAATATAGTTAATAAGGCCAAACGCAATTTATTTTGAAATTTTGAAGACTGTACTACTAGAATTTAAGTTTAATGTTTTGTTTTGTTTATTTAAAGCCTATTTTGTTATTTTAAAATTGATTATTTTGTTTTAAGATACTGGGCAATTACTGTGCTTTGATGTGGGCAATTAGTGTAAGTAATGGGCAATGACTGTACTTTTTGGAGGATTTTAAATGTATTTCAATATTTTCTAAGTTACGTAAGTTTTAACTAAAAACTGTTAATATTCTGTTTAACAGTTTATTGAGTTATAAGAAAAAAGTCATAAATGGTCAATAATTAAAATACTTTCTTTAATTTTTCATTTCAATGTGTTTGAAATCTTTAAGTGGGCAATAGCTTTACGGTTTACCCTACCTATTGCTACTACTTATCGGAATCTGCGTCAAAAACTAAGTTAACATAACGTAGTAACGACCTCAATATGGTAAGCATACTACTCTCACTTGTCTCTACGCTACTTATATTATTTACCCTATTATTAAACTAGGGCATTTAATAATCCAAATACCCGCATTTCGGTGGTCATATTTGGCAATTTGAACTTTAAACTTAGCTGGCATTTTGCCACTAGTTACCCGTAATACATACAACGTGACTCCGTAAAATTTCTGTAAATAGAAAGTTTAGATTAGAAGTAACAACATCTAGTAACCCCTAGATGTTTATCCTACTTTTGCTATATCCTAGTAACCAAGACGTAGCATGCCTATGGTGTTAATTAACAATGAATAATTTCGAATGTTCATCCTTTTCTAATCTTAAATTTGAATTTTGAAAAGCATTATTTTTGAGAATTTGATGGAATATTTGCTACATGCACATATTTTAATATTTTTTAAACAATGTGCTTAAACGGATCTATGGCCAATTTTATTATAATCGAGGCAGGAGAAGCAGCGTGGGCCGCTATTAACCGGTCAACATGGAATTTATTGGGAGGCCTATGTTCAGCAGTGGACGTCTTATGGCTGAAATGATGATGAGGATGAGAAGAAGCCACAGACAGACGCCAGAAGGATTTTGAATCTCCATGCAGTTCAGGGGGCAGCAGGGGCAGGAAAGTTCTTGGGTGGCGACCATGGGCTCGTGAAGGGGGAAGGAAGACGTAGCTTGGCCAGGCCTCCCACTAGGTGGACCGACGATCTGGTGAAGGTCGCGGGAGCTGCCTGGATGCGAGCGGCGCAGGATCGGTCTTCGTGGAAATCCTTGGGGGAGGCCTTTGTCCCGCAGTGGACGTCTTTCGGCTGAAACGAACGAACGATGTAGTTTAACACCGTTTTCTGCCGTTTGACGTCACAACGCACCGTGTGACGTCAACCTCAGAGTGATGTTTCACTATTTACGCCTCAAAACACCAGTGAAAGCACGCTGACTCGATACTTTCCGCGTCATTGATCGGGTGTGCGTTAATAGCTTAGGCGCTGAAGTTTAACTGACGCAGTGAACTGCAATGCTAAGTCCGAAAAGACTAGGCTGATTTTACCATCTTCGGATAACTTTTAACTGAAGAATAAGTTTGGCACATTGACAGTTTCAGTATGGAAAATATGTCAAAATGACAAGTTTATTCTTCAGTTATCAGCACTATCAGCAAATCAGCACTTAGTATCAAACCCGACATGGGGTGTAGTCATAAATTAGTACGGCTAAGAGTTTCAACGCAAGGAATTGGTTCAAGAGAGTCGAAGTAAACATTAGTTCGAGTCGAGCGGAAAAGTTCGATCGTTTGTATATTTTTGTACTCTAAAATCACCTACGAGTACTTTCGGATCGCGTATTTGGAGTTTCTTTACATTAGGTATTTTAAAACATGTTTTTATCCATATAGAGCTCTTGGCCAGCATCTCACCTGATAGAAAGTGATGATCAGGTCGAAAGTGGATATTCACTTGGCATCTTTGACCACTGACGAACTGGGTAAAAAATTTACTGGGTTATATGAATTGGGTTACAAAAATTACACTACATTGTTACAAAAAAATTACTGTAAAACGAGTTTTCTTCAAAGTCTCGATACTGTGTACGACAAATTGTGTGGAGATCTATGTTGGTGAATTTACGAAAAATTTTCGGAAATCTTTAAATGCAATTCTATTTCTGTTCAAAACTAAAGGAATTTTTTCAAAAAAATTTCTATCTGCAGTATAAAGAAGTAGGTACTTTCCCTCTAGGTGGCATTACAAAATTTCACCCTTTAAATCTAATTCATATTATTGTAAATAACATCAAAATATACATTTATCCCCATTTATAGCAGCATAGCGATGGTGAGTATGGCGGTCATCGGATGTCGGAATGCGAACGGCAATAAGCGATTAAACTCCTACGAGGATCACACGGGTGACTAGCCCCAGTAATTCGCATCCCTTTGACATGCCCATCTTTGATGTACGGACGACATTAAGGTAAGCATTGAGGTCTCTTATGTCGTTGTAATAGAAGCTAATTTGCAACAAAAGTGTGCACTCTGATGTGTTACGTCTTGGTTGCGTAACATTGTTGCTAAAGCCACTTTTGTCTTTTAGGCCCTCTTTAGGCATAGTATACAAATTATGGGCAATAGATAAGAATCTCACTGTATTAAGCCCAAATTGTAAACACGATAATGATCAATCAAAGATGGTAATGATAAAATAATTTTAAAATTCATTCCTTAGTTTCAGCTAAATAACGTCCTCTGCTGGACAAAATTTCTAAACTTCAAAATTTCGCAAGGTGCTTTCCCTTAGCTTACCCTTAGCTGATCGTCGGTCCACATACTAATGGAAAGCCTGGTCACAAATTTTAAAATTCTCGTAGGTATATAAAAAAAATACACTTAATAATTGATCGACATTTAATTTTATTAATATGCCTACCCTTTACCACGAACTTAAAGCATTTCCTGCAATCAATAGTCCATAACTCGCGGATTTGCATGCACACATTTATTAAACATTAGGCATCAAAAGGAATTACGACAGAACCCATGAAAGCCTTGTCTCGTTCATTTTGTAAGCGTTCCAATGGACCGGGACAAAGTCAAAGTCAAGCTACGAAAATTCTAGACGCAGCTTACTTTCCTTTGAATTCACAATTTGCATAGAACATGAGAACTTCCAGGATATGAACAAGCCCGCGGCGCTATTGTTTTAGAAAAGTAAAATAAAACGAATATAAACGAAATAATGAAGAAACAACGCACACGTGAAATTCACGATTTTTATGTAATCCCATGAGATGAGTGGATTGAAAACTTTAGTGAATCAAACGTGCATGAAATTATGTACTCGTATATCAATGGGTTTATATTTCATAAAATGGCCCGTTCTATGAAATGAATTAAAGACAATAGATTTATAGATAACACTATTATAGGTACCTACTCTTTTGTTTTAAATGAAAATTACAAGAAACAAATTAACGTTTAGGAGTTGAGGAATTAATACTACAGTCTTAAGAAATGTGAAATCAGGTACACGGAATGCTGATGATAGTGATGATGATGATGTATTCATCACCTAGAAACTAAATTACACCGTAATGGCTCAGTGAAACTTAAGGTTGAGATATACTGATGATGAGGTAGGAATATGTATTTAGGTCAAAAAAGAATTTGTTACTGAACAATGTAACGTCATCTCAATTTTGCTTAACCCTGTATTTTCCTTTTATCCATAAAAACGAGGAAAGCAAAATACGGAGCCTACGAAATGCGGAAACTTTGCTCTCATGAGAGTTCTAATGACAACAAATCAGGCATCAACTGATTTTATTAAGCCAAAAATAGAAAAGCGGGTCGCACTTTGTTTTCCCAAGTGTTCCTACCAACGTACATTACAGCTCCGCAAGCAAAAATGGGTCTTAATTTGTACTGTTAAAGTTTGTCCTAGCTGTATTACTAAGTGCTTTCACTGTGGCATGCTTATGACATCCTTTGTGCAGATTCCGAGCCTTTGTTATCACCTTTGTATGGCTGTCTATTTGCCAGACTCTTATTAACAACGCGGTACGAGAGAACGATAATTAAGAAGGAAATAATTTTCCCTCAGTAATAGCAGAGTAAATACAAATGAGTAGGTCATCTTCATAGAAACGCACCGAGCGCGGTTTGTATGTGAGCGCGCGCCAATACGTATGCGGCGCGCACGCACACACTGACAAAATTTAGCGTTGATTAGCGGTGAGTTGCCCCGAATTTTGCCAGTGCGCGCCGCATACGTATTGGCGCGCTCACATACAAACCGCGCTCGGGCGTTTCTATGAAGTTGACCTACTCATTTGTATTTACTCTGGTAATAGTACGAACATTGAGTACGCTCCGATCGTTTGCTTTTACAACTCGAGTAAGAGTCAATTTAGTCAAATTGAGTTTGCGCTTTTGATAATAATCTGAAGATCTGGTCGTATTTTTCTTGTGGATACGTTCACATTGGTTAGTTTGGTGTTTAATGACACAAGATTTTAGTTAAAATGCTGCTACCTGATACAAAGCCTGCATGTTAAATCTAATTATCATAGGACAGTTTTAGCTACTATATTTATATTATTGCTTTATACTTTCTGTCATGAAGCGGGAAGAACCTGGATGTGGGCAGCGCAGGACCGTCCATCCTTGGGGGAGGCCTTTGCCCAGCAGTGGACGTCATTTGGCTGAAACGAACGAACGAACTTTCTGTCAACGATTAAATATGTAATGATGAAAATTTGGTGACGGTGAAGAGTATTTTAATTTCAGGGAAATATGGGCTAAGAACAACTAGACTTTTAAAAAGGGTTTTTACGCGTCCCTATATTATTTTGGCGCCACGGAATAAAATAATGGGTCAATGTTAAAAAGATGCTACTTTAAAACTTACTTTAAAAAAATATATTTCACTTTAACTAAAGGTTCTATCGAGATTTATGATCATGTTAAACAAAGAGTATTTATAACAAGACTTAACTAAACTTTAACTTTATGCCGTAAATTAATAGTACGAGTATGTATGTAAATACAGTGTACACAGCATCATATTAATTATGCTAACAAGACGGTAGTTATTTTTATTTTTCTTTGCATAATGCAGGACACGGAAAACGCTATCATACATTAATGCTAGAATGTAAATTGTATCAGTTTTAGTCAGTTACCTAATAATTAATATATTAATATACTCAACATCAAATAAACCGCACCTTCCGCGACGCGAACTTTAAAGATTTTCTTCTGACACAATCATGGTGCCCCAACAATATTGGTGTTATTTGAAAGCTCAATAAATATCCTTAAAGAAAAACACATTCAATTTCTTAATAAATGATTAACATATACCATAAATGTGACTTGAAAAAAGACCTCACTTTGGGCTCACCTCTGGCATCAATTAGACCAATTTTTATGGTTATAAAACCAAATAATGATCTCACATGTCCTCTTTAACAGATGGATAGCGATTAATCCCAACTTAACAGTTTTATAGCTATAAAAGTTGGCTCAAGCGTAACTACCTATTTTTTGAAGAAGTGACTCTGGATCCTTCTAACGACACATTTTTGGGGTAAAAACCTTTCCTATAATGAAATCAAGTTTAGAACTAGGCTTTTAAGTAGTGCCAATATTGGTGGGAAGTGGGGATGAATACGTTTAAAAGTGCTTGTCGCGGGAGGTGCGATTTATTTGACGACGAGTGTAGTTAATAGCAAATAAACGAGTGTGGATTTATACAACAGACTTAGAGATTTACTTTAAGATTTTGCTATTTTGATTAATATGAACTAGTTTGTAGTAATGTAACTATAACACCAATGAGAAAATTCAGAAACCAACTTTTTTTTCCTACTAGACTAGACTCTAAAGCTGGGTTGCACCATCTTACTTTGACTTTAACAAACGTCAAAAATCTGTCAAACATCATACAAAATGCATCGGTTATCGTTATAGTTGCGGTTAAAACTAGGTGGTGCAACTCACCCTAAGCTGGCAAAATATACTTGACAAATGGAAAACGGTAACTTCATTCACCTTTTCGGTCCTCTTTTGTTGGCAGCCTGCGGACATCAAGGCAGCAATGCTAGTCTAGTTCGGGTTCTACACTCACAGCAATTCGGTTACGGTGCTCGTTTTGTACTTCTGTTTACAGTGCCAATGCTGCAACGCTGAATTGACCTCAGAATGGCAGCCAGATTGGCACAGCCTATACAACGTGTAATTGAACTAACGCAGAAACTCAGGCACCCCTTTTCTAGTTAGAAATTGACTTAGTTTATTTAACTATGATTTATTTCCTTCGTAAGTGGTTGTGCAAGATGTTAACATTTTAGTTTCAAGTATTATCATCATCATATTTCCCAATATTTCCATAATTTTCGGCCGCTAAAGAAATCGAAAGATCTCCCGGTCTATCATCCTGCCAGTGATTCCCAAGTTCATCGGTCAATTGAGTAAAGTCCTACTCTATGTTTACCGAGGATTCTTTAGTGAATGAAGTCCGTTTCCACATAGATTTCTGCAAGCTCTACTTTTTATCGGTTCGGCCGGCTTTCACTGTCACGTCCTTGCTTACTACATTGTAGGACTATGCCCATTACTTTGGTCTTCTGCCGAATGACCTGATTCCGAATTTTATGCCTTAACCAGATACCAATCATCTACCGTTAGGTACATAGCTCTCTCAGTGACCTAAAGTTGGTGGGCTGGTATAACAGACTGGCTGTTCATAGTTGAGTCCCACATTTTAGTTCCGTGGGTCATCACTGGAAGGAAAAACATGCACATCATAATACATAGTCATGCTCTTAAATCACACATTATATTTTAAATTAACGGCTGCCCGCGACTTCGAACGCGTGGATCCCGTTTTACTCCCTTAGAGATCGAATTTTGCAAAATCCCGTCTTAGTGAGCACCTACTCGTATGTTTTAAAAGGGACCCCTCATGCAAAATTTGAGACATCTAGCACTTGTAGTTTATGAGATTTCGTGATGAGTGAATGAGTCATTCAGTGACCTTTCGCTTTTATAAATAGAAAATTACTCTAACTTGAGGCGATGCTAATACTAAACCACTTCTTATTTAAATAAAGCACTCAAAAAATTAAACTCCCACAAATACTACGAATATACGTTATTTCAGAGCGATGAAGTAACGAGCCTATCGCTCAAATAATATTATCTTACAACTTAACTTTTCTAACTATTCGAAAAGCAAATTAGTTTTACAAATTGAAGAACAACATTACAATTTGTTTTCACGGGAATTTCTGATTACTGAGAAGTTATTGCTAGTGATTTGGTTAAAATTGTATTTGAAAAGCTATTGAACAAACTTTTTCAATATAATAATGGAAAACTTGCCATTATTTAATTAATATATTTAAGAACGCGCTCGATTGTATTCTTCTAGGTGCCCACTTTTAAATTAATTTTATAGGTAGCTAATGATATTTTTTTAAGTAACACGAACTGCTGATTTTAAAATATTTATGATACGCATATTAATAACAATCAAGGCAATTCAAAGCGACTACGTTTGGCCAGCGTGGGAAGTATAAGATAATCCTAAAGGACATACCTAAATGTCATTATCATCATTTCAGCCATAAGACGTCCACTGCTGAACATAGGCCTCTCCCAATGATTTCTACTCGTTTAATGACCGGTTGGTCTGCATCGAGCGCCTTCCTGCTACCTTCATGAGGGTCGCGTCGTCGTTACATCTTGTCCTAAAGTACCCCTGGTAAATTAGAGAAGGTTGTTTTCTCTAAATTACCAGATGATGAAGAATTCAAATATTTTTTAATAAAGATCACAGAGATACCGAAATGTTTTATTCATTTCACCACTTAGTTGTGCCTCAAGCAACTTTATCGCCTCATACATCAAAAGGTGAGGCTCCATACACCGAGTCAACGCACCTTATCCCACAAAATGAAACATTGTTGCGGTAGACAAAGAGAGTGGAGTGGCGGTCCTCACCGGCCCTTTGTTCTGTGATGCTGACTCTGAGTGGTGTCTATTACAAGCTGACGCGAGTATGAAATTCGTAAGGATAGTCTTATTTATATGCAGAAGAAGACTATTCATACCAGATGATATGTGAGATGCAGTCTTTTTTCCGTTGGTAAAAGTTTTTCGCATACCCACTGGCCAATGGGGACGGTCAGTGGGTTATGTAGGACTTTCCCCGTCACGAGGGCGAGGCTTACCCATTAAAATCCGATGTCCGATATCTTCCGGGGCCATTGAATATTATTTGCATCATTGGGGGAGGCCTATGTTTAGCAGTGGATGTCCTACAGCTGAAGTGATGATGATGATGATTTGCATCAGTTATTATGACCCAAAAATATCTAAGTATTATACCCCTTATTTTGTATGTCATAGGTAAATTACCTATAACATACAAAATAAGGGGTTACTACCTAACTAAACAATATTTGTTAAGATTTTTTTTGGGAAAATCTACCTACCTACTTATTATTTTAGGGGTACAAACTTTCGAACAGTGTGCTTACCATTAGTTTACGTTAGGTGTGCTTGCTAGCGACTGCGTCAAAAAAAATCTATGAAGATTTTAGTCTTGAAAGTAGCCGCTAGGGGCGCTGTACAATTAATCATTCATTTAATCTTTTTTTTACGTAGTTGCTATTGAGTACACCTACGATAACTTAAGCTCATGGAAAGCACACAGTATAATACCAACTTAAACTGTCAACATAATATTGCAAGACAAAATTTCGTTTGTACCACAAGATTTCTCAGAGACAGGAAGCCGTGTCTCTTTTAAACAACACACGAGCGCCATTGTGTACGCTACGCCGCGGGCGTCACTCGAATCCTCCTTAATTTTGCCCCTAAATCTTTGCAAGCAACACTCGCATCTATAACTTCAATCAGAGTCGAATTTGCAAGGAATGAAGATGTAGAAGGCTCTTGAGGCTATCATTGTCAGAACATTTTAATCTCTACCACCTTAAAATTACTAGGGACAAATGGAAAAATAGCCCTACATTGGCCAGGCGGGTTGGCGAGACTTGACGTTCGCATATTTGTCCCTTTATCGCCTCTTACTATATCTGCGAGAAGAGAATGCCCGTTTTCACCATCAATCCCTAATTTTTAAGTGACCCCTATGGTAACACAACAGGAATTTTGTTTTCATAGGGGTCACTTAAAAATTAGGGATAGGGTGAAAACGGGCATAAGTGTCCTATTGTAAATACCTAGTCTATTGTTGTACTCTACTAGAACCACCTGAGCCCTGGCAAAAGCTAAGTTCGCACTAAAGAGATGCTCGTCCCTTTGTGCTTACGCCCAACAGTGGACTGCCATGAGCTGAAATGATAAATTATAGTGACATTTCAAAACTGTTTTTGGAGAGGCATTTTGGTCTTTCTCAAATATTTTTTGAGTGATCACTTCGAACTACAGTTTTTTTTCTTAAACACCTTCAGTAAGTACTCCTGTATCTTTATTAGCTGTAGGTACTTACGTCAACCGTGTCTAATTATTTTTATTTAAATCTCTTTGTTCACAATATTGATAGCGCTATCTTATCGTCCTTCCAAAATCTGACTTTACCAAAACCGCTCTGAACGATTGATCAAGCAAAATGCCTTGGGTGACCCTTTTAAAGTTGTAACAAGTTTGACGACAAAAATCTTGGAACCAGCGATAAGAGTAGCTTTTGGAGAGTTTGTGTAAGGAAAATATAGTTAAGAACCTTGTTATAAACTAATTCTTAGAGACATGTGCAAAGCTAAAATAAAATAAGACTTTATTAAAATAAATGTCAAATGTAAAGTTAGAAAAGGGCGTGGGTTTTCTTGATGTTTTCAGAAAGTTACAAAACTATAAAACGTTTATTTTTATTTATTTCCAAGATGCACCCAAAATAAACTCAAGCAGACATCTAAGCAGCGTTCATTTTAAAAAAATGTTTGCTTGATGTGTGCATCATGTGCGACTCCTTATGACGTCATTCCGTCGCACGAATTGTGTTACGAGCGTAATATGCACTGAATTGTAACGTCACTTTGTGAGCACCTACAGGTACCTACCTATTTTCGTTCCTAGCGCAAAACCAGAATATTTATGCCCTAATTTGTAACAAAAACATAGTTCTTATAAATCAAACTAGGATCTTTCCTTTAAATAAAACAACCGGATTACTAATGTTTGGCCAAAAAACGTTTCCCAAATTATCACATCGCAAACAACGTTTCGCAAATTTTCATTTGGCAAAT
Source organism: Ostrinia nubilalis (assembly GCF_963855985.1). Lineage (NCBI taxonomy): Eukaryota > Metazoa > Arthropoda > Insecta > Lepidoptera > Crambidae > Ostrinia > Ostrinia nubilalis. Next base: position 3,968,180 of record NC_087101.1, read on the forward strand.
TCTCATTTGGCAAAACAACTTATTGCAAACTTTTAATTCGCAAATGTCGTTTTTGGCATATTATTGTTTAGCAAAATTATTGTTTGGCAAAGTATGTTTTGCCAAATGTTTCATTTGGCAAAAATATTTCACGATAAACTATTTACAAAATAATTTGATTGTCGCATAGAATGGACTACAAATTAGCTTGTGGTTATTGTTTTGTTTAGTGGGTAGATAATATAAAATTAAAATTTGTTCTAAATTAATTTTTATCGAAATTTCCAAATGATTCATTAAACAATAGAGGTGATTCTAGCGCTCGGCGGCCGCTGCCGCGGCACGCTTCGCTCGCCTTCGCGCATTAAGGGTCACTGTTCTAACCTAACCTAACCTACTATTTTGTGCGATACCTACTTTCTGCAACCATACTATTTTCTGCAATCTCTTTGTTTTACATAAAATTCTTGTGAAAACCATGATCATCTGCCTTATGCTTTGATTTGTGGGTAAGTATGTGAAGTGTCAATTTGACCAAACAAATTATTTGGGATATAATATTTGGCAAAATAAAACATTTGCTATATAAACATTTGCCAAGTAAAATTTTGCTAAATGATAATTTGACCAAATGAATTAGTTGCGACAAGTACAGTTGCTAAAAGTTCATTTGGGAAATGAAACTTTGGCGATAAGTTGTTTGCGAAGTGAAATTTGGCGAAAAGTAATTTGGCCAAACGGAAGGATACCAAAACAACCAAATTGGGACAAATCATATTGGTGCGACTCATAACGGAAACAAGGTGTCAAAACGTAGCAACTCGGTTTAAATTTAAAAAAAAAAACACTCCGTGTATGCATTTCGTTTTGTCTCTCTTTGATCTTGTAACAGTTATGTATAACCCCGAGATTTATATACGCATATGTGAATTCGACCACCTTCTGGTGACTTTAGTGTATTTGAGGCGGTTATGGAAGATGCCCTTAATAAGGTCAGCAACAAAAATAAAAAAATCTTAGTTTGTGGTGACTTTAACGTTAACTTGATGGAAAGCTCATCCACGAGTATGAGACTGCTAACTCTTTTTAAATCTTTTGATTTACATGGCCAATTCATGGAGCCGACAAGAATAACAGATACAACGGCTACCTGTTTAGATAACATCTTTTGTAATTGTGTTCCCGAAAGAAAATCAATTATTAACAAGTTAACTTCTGATCATTGTGGCCAATTAGTTTCATTAAAATGTACCACTCTAAATAATGATAATACTCAAAAACGAATTATTTGTACACCTATTACAAGTGGTAGATTAGAAAACTTCAAGAATAATTTAAGTAATAAAGTGCATCTTGTTCCATACACCGAGGGTGACCCAGAGGCACTTTACAGTAATCTCTTTGACTGCATCAAAAATGAGTACAAGAAAGTCTTTACTGCGAAAAAAATTCAACCAAAGGAACGTTCGAAATTTAGTGACTGGGCAACTATAGGTATACACAAGAGCAGAAATACACTATATGAGTTATACGGTATGAAAAGGTACAATAATAGTTTATCTTTTAAAGACCATGTCAAAAAATATTCTAAAATGTTTAAAAAAGTTTGCTACTTGGCTAAATCTCTGTATATACGAGATAAAATAAACAATGCCAATAATAAAATAAAAGAGACATGGAATGTAATAAATCATGAAACTGGCAAAACTAAGCCGCGTGACAGTGAATTTGCACTCAAAATAGATGATTGTTCAATTAATACGGACAAAGAAGTAGCAGACGCTTTTGATAAATTCTTCTCTAACATACCACTTGTTACCACTGCAAACTTGAACTCCTCATCTACTGAGGCTGAATTAATCCTTAAAGATCATGTAGCTCCCTGTAACTCACAACTTACCTTTAAACACATCACTCCTTTGGATATTATAAAAGCTTTTAATATTATGCTAAATGTAAAAAATACTACTGATCTATGGGGAATCTCTGTGAAGGTAGTCAAGCATATTATCCACATCATTGCCCCACAGTTGGCGATTATATTTAACAACTGTGTGGATAAGGGGGTCTTCCCGGACCTTATGAAGCATAGCAAAGTTCTGCCGCTCTTTAAGTCTGGCAGCAGGCTCGACCCTGGTAATTTTAGGCCAATTTCAATCTTACCAGCTTTAAGTAAAATTTTTGAGAAAATTATACAAGAACAGCTTACGATCTATTTCACTTTAAATAAACTTTTTCATAGTGAACAGTATGGTTTTACTAAGGGTCGTTCCACTACCGACGCTGGTGCTACTCTCCTCAAACATATTTTTGGGGCTTGGGAGGATTCTCAGAATGCCTTAGGGGTGTTTTGCGACCTATCAAAGGCTTTCGATTGTGTTGAACATCAAACGCTAATTCGAAAACTGGAATATTACGGAGTCAGGGATTCAGCACTTTCATTAATTCTATCGTATCTCAGTGGCAGGATTCAAAGAGTAGATATAAACGGAACTATTTCATGTGGGTCACCCGTAAAAATGGGAGTTCCTCAAGGGTCCATTCTGGGTCCATTATTATTTCTCATCTATATAAATGATCTTCCATCATTTGTAAAGAACTCCTGTGAAATCGTATTATTTGCCGACGACACATCTTTGATTTTTAATATTAATAGAAACAAGGCTAACTTTGACGATGTAAATGATGCACTATCAAGAGTTCTAAGTTGGTTCACCGCAAACAATCTGCAGCTCAATGCTAAAAAAACAAAATGTATTAAATTCACTCTGCCTAACGTAAAATCTGTTGATACCCAAATAATATTGAATAATGATACAATTGAGCTTGTGGATACGACGATATTTTTGGGACTTACACTGGACTCTAAACTTCAGTGGGGACCCCATATAACAGCTTTAGCAAGTAGACTTAGCTCAGCTGCTTTTGCAATTAAGAAAATAAGATCTCTAACTGATATTCCAACAGCTCGCTTAGTTTACTTTAGTTACTTTCATAGCCTGCTATCATATGGAATCTTACTATGGGGAAAGGCAGCTGATTTTGAAACTATATTCATCCTACAAAAAAGAGCTATTAGGTCCATTTATAAATTGAAACCAAGAGCATCCCTCAGGGAGAAGTTTAAAGAAATTGGTATTCTCACGGCCGCCTCACAATACATCTTAAATTGTATTATATTTGTTCACCAAAATGTAAATAAATACTTGAAAAATAGCGACGTTCACAACTTTAACACGAGAAACAAAAATAAATTAGCTATACCTAATCTTAGACTTCAAAAAGTATATGGTACTTTTATGGGACAGAGTGTTCACTATTATAACAAAGTTCCTGAAGACTATAAAAAACTACCCATTAATAAATTTAAAAGTATAGTTAAAGAACACTTACTAAAAAAAGCTTATTACACTACAAATGATTACCTTAATGATAAATTACCTTGGAAATAAGTCTCTCAGGCTCTCACAATGTACCTAATTAATTGTATAGATACATTAGTTGCCATCTCTTTCTATTATATTATGGTGCCTTGCTTTTCTGTCTGGAGTTTTCATACCTTGTCTACTAATTAGTTTTATATCTGGCACTTAGTCAGAAGGGTATCTTGGACTTGTCATGCTCACTAAAATGTCTTTGGGGTAGTGGCGTGTGAGGCGGGTCGCTACATTCCCTACAATATGGTCGAGTGAAGCGATGGCTGGTTCACACGTCATGTCTGTGAACAGGCGCTGCCTTCGGGGACTGGTCAAGACAAGATATACCTACCTTAAATTTTTTAACATAACAATTAACAATCATCAACTTGACAGTGGCACGGCATTAAATATAAGTATATACAATTTATTTAAAACTACCACACGGTTTTGTTATGGTGCCTTGCTTTTCTCTCTAGAGTTTTCTTGCCTTGTCTCCTAAATAGTTTTATATCTGGCACTTAGCCAGAAGGATATCTTAGACTTGTCATGCTCACTAAAATGTCTCTGGGGTAGTGGCGTGTGAGGCGGGTCGTTACATTCCCTATAATATGGTCGAGTGAAGCGATGGCTGGTTCACACGTCATGTCTGTGAACAGGCGCTGCCTTCGGGGACTGGTCAAGGAAAGATATACCTGACATAAAATATATGTATCAAAACGCAACAATTAACCTAGAAATTAGCACGGCACTAAAGAAATATATCAAAATCAAAATCAAATCAAAATCAAAAAATATTTATTCAGTTTAGACCACAAGTGGCACTTATGAACGTCAATAGAAAATAATAAAAAAAGAAAAGGTAGCCCTTATGGGGCACTTTACATGTCTCCTTATCTTTTGGGCCCTACCAGCGCTTCGAGACAAACATATGGCAAGTGCTGAGAAGAAACGCCGGAACAAACTCAGTCACCACTTATTGCCAGGAATTATCTAACGGTAAGAATAGTCAAATTTAAGTACATCAAATATGTGCAGACTGAACTGACCACGCATCCTTGTCATCAATATAGTCTCGAACCTTGTAGTACCCTTTGGACATAAGGGTATTTTTTATATGTATCTTAAATTTGTTTATTGGCAATTCTACAAGGTTGTGTGGTATTTTGTTAAATATGGTAATACATTTCCCCAAGAATGAATTACCTATCTTATGCAACCTAAATGATGGAACAGCAAGTTTATTCTTATGTCTCGTGTTAAATGAGTGGACGTCACTTTTCTTAGTAAATAAATGTATATGTTTACGGACATACATAATGTTATCAAATATGTATTGCGAAGCCACAGTCAATATATTGATTTCTTTAAAAACTTCTCTAAGCGAGTCACGTGGTTTAAGACCGTATATTGCCCGAACAGCTCTTTTCTGTAAAATGAAAATTGATTCTATGTCTGCTGCTGAGCCCCACAGTAAAAGACCATAAGACATAATACTATGAAAATAACTAAAATATACAAGCCTTGCTGTTTCAACATCAGTCAAGTTTCTGATCTTTCTCACCGCAAAGGCAGCTGAACTAAGTCTTCCCGCCAAGGCAGCAATATGGGGGCCCCATTGTAATTTACAGTCTAGGGTAATACCTAGAAAGACAGTAGAGTTTATCAGTTCAATGCGTTCATTATTTACTGTAATATTAGTATTAACTTGTTTGACATTAGGCATAGTGAATTTTAAACATTTAGTTTTTTTTGCGTTTAATAGCAAATTATTAGTTGTAAACCAGTCTAATACCTTGGAAAGAGCATTATTCACGTCGTCAAATATTTCCTGACGCCTGTCAGTTTTAAAAATTAAAGAAGTGTCATCAGCAAATAATACTATCTCACAAAGGTCCTTTGAATAAAAAGGTAGATCATTTATATAAATCAGAAAGAGCAATGGTCCCAGTATTGAGCCTTGGGGCACTCCCATTTTTAGGGGGGCGCCCGAAGAGTTAGTTCCGTGAATATTTACTTTTTGTAATCTGTCTGAGAGGTAAGAGTGTAATAGGCTTAAGGCCTTGCCTGATACGCCATAATGTTCTAGCTTAAATAACAGAGTTTGATGATCAACACAGTCAAACGCCTTCGATAAGTCACAAAATACACCAATAGCATCCTTTTTCTCCTGCCAAGCATCGAAAATGTGTTTGATAAGAGCAACCCCTGCATCGGTCGTACTTTTCCCTTTTGTGAACCCATATTGTTTTTCATGAAACAGTTTATTTAAGTTAAAATGAGACAGTAGTTGATTGAAAATAATTTTTTCAAATATTTTACTGAGCGCAGGTAGTATCGATATAGGTCTAAAGTTGGATGGGTCACTTTTGTCTCCTGCTTTAAATAATGGTATGATTTTACTATGTTTCATCAGGGTAGGGAACTGACCTTCGTTAATACATTCATTAAAGATATGAGCTAAATGGGGAGCTATAAGAGGAATGATGGGTTTTATTATGTCTGTTGATATGCCCCATATATCCTCTGTCTTTTTTATATTTAGTTCTTTGAAAGTTTTTATAATAACTATGGGGTCTATTTGTCTAAATTTTAATGGGCTATTGCAAACATCAACACAACCCTCGAGAAGAGACATTGCCTGATATGAACATGAATTAAGATTGCTTGTTGTTATGATTGGTACATTTGAGAAGTAACCTTCGAATGCGTTTGCTACCTTATCATTGCATTTAATATACTTATTATCAATTTTTAATGCGAATGTGTCATCCCGAGATATAATTCTACAAGTTTCTTTATTAATACAATTCCAAGTAGCTTTAATTTTGTTGCCAGTGTTTTTAATTTTGTCACGTATGTAAATAGATTTTGCCATGGTACAAACTTGTTTAAAAACTTTTGAGTATTTTTTTACATATTCTATAAAGTCCGGGTCGCTACTATAGGCTTTTCTACCATATAATTCAAACATTTTTTTCCTACTAATATAAATACCTACTGTAGCCCAGTCACTGAATTTAGTTTTATTGTTTTTAATAATAATTGTTTTCTTAGGAAAAGTTTTATTGAACTCATTTTTAATTAATTCAAATAATTGCTCATATAAAATATTTATACTACAGTTAAAATAATGCAAAAGTGGGACCTTATTAGATATTTGAGATTTAAATTTGTCTTTCTGGGATGCAGTGACTGGTCTATATTCTATTTCCTTGCTCGATGGCACAAAATGGTGTTGAAATGACACTATTTGACCGCAATGATCAGAATTAACAAAATTTATTATTGATTTCTCTAGCACTAAGCAGTTACAGAATATATTGTCTAAGCAAGTAGCTGATGTTGGAGTCACCCTAGTTGGTTCAGAGAAAAGATTTAACAAGTTAAAAGATTTGAATAAATTTAAAAACCGTATTGAAAGAGAGGAATCTTCTATTATATTAATATTAAAGTCTCCACATACAACTACTTTCTTTGAACTATTACACACTCTTCTAAGTACCTCTTCCATTGTGGTTTCAAATAATTCATAGTTACTAGATGGGGGTCTATATACACATACAATAACATAGTCGTCCAGTTCTGCACATGACAGCTCAATAGTTCGCTCGACAGAGAGAGATACAATATCTTTACGCTCTTTACATTTTAATTTATCATTGATTAATATTAGTGACCCTCCACGAATAGCTAACTCTCTAGTGAATGAACTAATAAGCTTATAATTATTAATGCTCAGCATTAGTTCATATTGCCTGAGCCAATGTTCCGTTAAACATAAGACATGAATATTCAATTCTTGGATAAATAACTCAATTTCCAAGTCTTTGCCGGAGAAGCCTTGTACATTTTGATGCACTAAATTAAAACCGTTAAGTTTCTTTGTATATTCAAAACTGCCACGCGGTCTCGTGCTAGATGGGCGTCTTAAAGGCCACCTTCTATCAACGGGAGCGCGTGGTAAGTAACTTGCTTCTGAATGTATGTAACTTCCTACTTTTTTATATTTTTTTTTTTTATATTTTTTATATTTTTAAACCGGCAGACAGTGGTGACTGAGTTTGTTGCGGCGCTTCTTCTCAGCACTTGCCAAATGTTTGTCTCGAAGCGCTGGTAGGGCAAAAAAAGAATGAGACATGTATAGGCTCCTTAAGAGCATTTGACGATTTGCAAGAACTAATTTAATTAGTCTAAACAAATAAAGATAATTTTGATTTTGATTTTTGAACGTTATGTGAATAAAGAAACATGTACATTGGCAGATTAAAAGTGTTCGTTTTTAGGTTTTTTCTGGTGGGGATTATTTTATTTTCGCAACGGAAGCGGTGAAAACCGGTTGTTTGAATGTTAAAGAGAGTATAATGTTAAATCCTTCAGATTCCCGTTTTTACACGGGATGCGATTGTGGACTTTGAATAAAACCCCGCTTTATATGGAGATTATTGCTTATGTGTAACATTTACGGGATAATTTTTGGTAGCCCTTGGCGTTTGCCAGTAATCCTACGAGTTTTTTTTACTAATAGGTACATATAAAAACTTTCCACTGCTGAATATGCTTCCCCGTGATTTCTAGATTAGCCGCTTGATAACGGCCTGCATCTAGCTTTCTGAAACATTTCTAAAGACATCTATCTTGTGAGCGAAAAGTTTTCTTTCACTAATTTTTAGTCTTCTTCTTACAACTTTTTGTGTTGATTTTAAGTAGGTACCCCGATATCAGAGTTGTTAGCAAGCAGCTCGTAGCATAGGTACTACTCTCATGTGTGCTAATTAGAAAATAAACTGACAACAAAACAAAGAACTGACCTAAAGATTAGCTTTAGACTGTGACCTAACTGTATTCATAACACTACTTTAAATAACATTTTCCAGTGTCATACTTGCATCTTAAACAAGAATTTGTAGCTACAATATCCGAACAAGCGAAACTAATAGTAAAATTTTCAGAGCTCCCGTACACAGGCTATAAGTACTAATCTAGTCGACACGACGGGATTAAACGGGAAAGCAACGTAGCTCGCGATGAAAATTGCAACATTTTCCTATGTATTTTGTCATCGTTTTTCCCGGGTTATTCGAGATCGGTATGTTTCGTTTTGCATACATTCCTGTTACCCTTGAGTTATGTTTTAGTCGTAGTGTAGTTATCATCCATTTTCTTGATTTAAGGTTATGTTTTCAATCCACAAGTGGGACACGTAAATTGAAATATCAGTTGAAAAAAAATTTAGTAATACATACTTAATATTATATTATTATGGTAGGTACGAGTAGTTGGAATCGCAGCAAAATTGTAAGTTCCAAGATACAGGGAAATGGTTAAAAAATGAATTAAGTCTTATCCTTGACAAAAGCAACTTCTATTATAGTATAATGTAAAACTAGCCAGCTTCCTCACTGCAGGTTTATCGTAATCTTTTTTCCATTAAGCCGCGGTCCGTGGGATTTAAACTTCAGTTTGGCGCTTATAGTTTGATGGACCGATGTAACTCCGGGTTTAGAGAACTTAAAGTTCATGTTACACTGGTTGTCGTATAGTGACTGTTATTAAAAAGTTTTTAAATAAGCTATAATAAGATCTTTTGTTTTATGTTCATGACAGGACCATGAAAGTGAGGAAATAAAATATAGTACTAACAGTTTCTAGTTTCCTCTTTTCAGTCTGCTCATTAAAGTAGATTCAGTATTCAATATTAAAAAGTTAGTGAACACTGTCAGATTAGAAATAACAAGTTACAACTTTGTATTATTATCACTTCTAGAGGAAAAAAATTACATAGCTGATAAATTCATATAAAATAGAGTTACTTTTTGTACTAAAATTACTCGTAAGTGGGACGTGTTAACCATGGTAGATTGGGACATTACTCAGTCTAAAATATACCTTTACATTTCAAAAACCAAATCAGAAATAGTTTGATTATGAATATGTAAATATAGCCTTGATTCCTACATTACTTTTATAACTGTTTACCAATTAAACCGTATTTAAATCGATTACTACAGTTGTTACTAAAAGCAATTAATCTGTATTACAGACGGCACATCAAGTGCCATATTGGGCACCTTACGTAGCTGTACTAGAATTTATTTTGCAACAACATTGTATAGTTTGATCTGCTCTAGCTGTTCCTAGACGCAATTAGTGGAATCCATACCTGTTGCCAGTTATTTGATGCCTGCAGTTAGGGTGTATTGACGTGTTTTATTAGTGCACACGTCTTCACACGCTATAGTATAGAATTGGAAATTTAACGTTCACAGGGTTATGATGACTTTTACCAAATGTTAACAAACCAATGTTACCGAATGGGGTCACTGTTATTTGGTTATACAGGACGATTTTTTTATATCAGTTGTCACTAAGATTATATTTTTGATTTGTTGTTGAAATTGAGTGCACTATTTATAGCACTTAATCATTTATTTCTATTATAAACCAACCGGCCTTTGTGGAAGTCTATGTTTAGCAGTGGACGTCCTATGAAGAATGATGATGATAAATCATTTATTTAAAAAAAAAAAAATTCAACCGATATTTCAATTTACGTGTCCCACTTGTAGATCGAAAACATAACCTTAAATGAAGAAAATGGATGATAACTACACTACGACTGAAACATAACAATGGAATGGAATGTATGCAAAACGAAACATACCGATCTCGAATAAAACAAGACTATAATGTGTTAACTATTGTGTACATACTCCAGGAGCTCGGTGTCACTCAGCGTTTATCAACCGTAGTACAGTCGCGCATACTGCAATACTTCGGACATGTCTCGAGGCGGGATGACAACTTCATAGAACGACTGGTTTTCCAGGGAAAAGTCGAAGGAACCCGATCGCGTGGCAGGTCACCAATGCGCTGGACCGACCAAGTGAAAGCAGCAGTGGGAGACGGCTATATCGATGGCTCCTACGTATACTGGCGTAAGTGAAAAAAGTAAATTTTACAGGAGAGCCATTTTAGTGGCCAGAACCATATTTTTGGGTCATATCTTCTGACCTACTAAAACGAATTTAATGAAATTTCACATTTAGCCTTAACATGTAATGCTTTTGCTACTGCTGTTATCAATTTTTATATTTTTCTTATATATTTTGAGATTTTACGCATTGCCCTTTTACGTCGGCATATTTCTATAATTTCATGTATATTGTTCAACGTAAAGAGACTTAAATGACAACGTAAATATAATATTTTAAGCGATTACTCTCTTTATTTATGCATGTAATTATTTTAATTCTTATCATGTGCTATATCAATAATAAATCAGTTAGAAAAAGTCGTTTAATGTACCGTTTTACGTTTTAACGCAAATACGCCCATATACTGTGCTCGAGATTTAGTTAGGTCTTTTAACATAATGTGTCATATTTTAAAAAAATATAAATAACTTGAAAAAATCGAATTGCCTAAGGCGGGAATTGAACCCACGATGCCTTAGGCAGTTCGATTTTTTCAAGTTATTTATAATTTTCAAATTAGTTTGAGATGCGACTCTTAACGCTAAAAATTAAATAACTATATAATGTGTCATAATTTATAAATAAAACAATTTGCTAAATATTTTCATGGCTTTATTTAAGATTTGGATTATAAAAAATATATGTTTATGTAAGCAACTACTCGTATAGATTGACGAATCGTATGATTGGGCTTTATACGTGGCGTAGTTTTGCACATACGCCTATTTGCCTAAAATTTTATTTTGTATCTAATGGAAAAAAATTTTTTTTTTCTTACTGATGTTATAGATTAGAGCAAAGTGAAATCATTGCTTAAATAATTGGAAAAAGGCGTAAGCGGCAGTTTCGCCCTTGTACGTAGGAGCCATCGATATGTGACTGCATCAGACAGTCTGCCAATAGAGAGAGATGGAGGGAGATCGTGCGGAGAGTTGTATCCGCCTCTACAAACGATGTGAACAACGCTTCAACGTGACCACGACCGCTCTGCCAAGAGCGTAACGAATAAGAAGATAATGTGTTATATCTTACGAATAAATAAACCAAACTCAATGTAGACATAAAATAACCATTTAATAAGTTCAAAATCAGTCACTAGAGAGATCTTCTTGCAGCACTTGAAACAAAATACGAGTACCTACAATCTGTATTTAGAAATTCGGAGGAATATTCACAATAGGAATATTGTTTTAAAAACATTCACAATAAAGAGCATACGACCAAAAACATAGGTTAATTGTAAATGAAGAAACCTTTTAATTCTTTTAAATAAAAATATCTGGTATTAAGTTAGTAGTAAAGAATTTTCTCGCGAATATTATTATGTGTTTACCTTTGTTATTAACAACAATCCTGTATTTTGTATTAATCTAGATAGTACATACTTAGCCTGAAATGAAATCTTTAAGGTTATTTTTTTTTAAATTTCAGCATACCCCAAAAATGCAGCAGAAAAAGCTAAGCCACCGACTGAATTTGCAACCAAATTTCAGAGCAGGTGTCTGTTGCAAAAAGTTTTTCATCCCACAAAACACAGTAGGCCCGTCGGTCCTCTTTGTTTTAATAACAACTCTAATAGCCAACCCCGGGTACACTTGCCCCGTATTTTTAATTGTATAAACAGTTCCCATAGACAAAAGACTTGTAAAGTAGAAGGCTCTTGCCCGTTTTCACCATCAATCCCTATTTTTAAGTGACCCCTATGAAAACAAAATTCCTGTTATGTGTTACCATAGGGTTCATTTAAAAATTTGGGATTGTAGGTGAAAACGGACATCTGTGTCTCTTAATTTATTTAGTTTTGGTTTTGATTGATTTTGTTGATGTTGTTTTCTGTCGCTGAATTAAACTTCATTTTCTTTTTTGTTTTTTTTTTTTCGTTAAAAAGGCGCTTTTTATAAGTATGAAGGGATATTAAATTGTGTTTCTGTATGTGTCATCGTAGAGCTCAAAAGAGAGCAATAATTTTAAATGAACTGGAAAATGTAAAAAGGCTTCTGTACTCTATGAGAATATATGAGGGACTCGTTGATCATTTTACTTTGTATTGCAGAGATATGCCAACTAAAGGGTGCCAACGTGACCTACTTTCTCAGACTTCGCCGTATCCATTCATCTGTATGTGGGATCGAGAACAACAGCTGGAAATGCAATTAATAATTTTATTTAATACTAGCGGCCGCCCGCGATTTCGTACGCGTGGATCCAGTTTTACCCCCTTCATCTATCTTACGCGGTTTAGAGTTTTTCATAAAAATGTTTTTTCCCGCTAATTCCCGTTCCCGTCGGAATTTCGCAATATCCTGTTGTAACTAAGCTTTAAGTTTACTAAGGTACGCATGCCATATTTCAAGCGTCTAATTTAAGCGGTTTAGATTTTTCATACAAAAGGATTTTCCTGCTAATTCCCGTTCCCGTGGAAATTCCTAAGTATACTATAACCTGCCCAGGAGTATGAAGAATAATTGTACCAAGTTTCGTTAAAATCCGTCGAGTAGTTTTTGTTTCTATAAGGAACATACAGACAGACAGACAGACAGACAGACAGACAGACAGACAGACAGACAGACAGACAGACAGACAGACAGACAGACAGACAGACAAAAAATTTACTGATTGCATTTTTGGCATCAGTATCGATCACTAATCACCCCCTGATAGTTATTTTGAAAATATATTTCATGTACAGAATTGACCTCTCTACAGATTTATTATAAGTATAGATTTTAGATCGTCGTATTAACTTTTACAATCTGGTCGAGTTAACAGCGCACCTGGCGGTCGTGACGTCACTCTATGCTCTAGTATGGACGCGTTGAGTTGTGCCTGTAAGTGAGAAAGAGAAATGAGAAATCGCATTCCAGTAGGTAAAGAGCGCAGTTAGCTCGATCGGGATGCAGGCACACTATCGCCCGTGTTCACAAACATTACTATGGTCTCATAGTGTGCGTGGCCGCATAATGTCACACACGATCCAATGACAGAGCTCTATTCAACGCTGTGCGTTCGATTTGCTGCTTCACTTACGCTTTTTTTTGAAGGGACGCGCGCTGGTAGCTTGAGGAGCTTTTCCAGCTTCACCGGGCAGTGGCGAGTACAGAAGGTACTCTACCCGTATGGTGATCGTCGGTGCGTTCGCGATCGGGCCGTATCGAGCGCTTAAGGCGCCCGATCAGTGGCGAACCCAACTTCACTTACGCAAGTATCGTTTGTGAATACGGTCTTAATATTATTATGTATTGTCTTCGTTATATGGATCCCAGTTTCATATAAACCTACTAACTCTACCTCCACTGCGCCATACCCGAGTAGCGAGTGTTGGCAAAATTTTTCTCACTTAATTATTTTTTGCTGTTGCAGTTAAATTAAAACAAACTCACGCCATGTTACTACGTGCTGACAAAAAAATCGAGTCTTTTATACTTACACCGTTTGTGACCCTTGACGTTAATCTTGGGATTTGTGAGAGACAGGAAGCGACATGACGGGGGAGTTAAAATTTACCCAAAAAAGTGGGTAAAATACTACGCTTTTATAGCACACGCACACACTACGCACAGTAGGTACATTGTATAGTCAACAGTACATCAGATTATACATATTATGTACTTGGTGTTAAACATACAATTTACAAAATAAGCTTTTTTTGTGCCTTTGATAATATTTTCAATTACACACTTTTTAATAGACTTAGTCACACAGTTGAAAACTTTATAAACATTTTAAACAGAGAGGACAAAAATGAAGACTAAAAATTGTTTTCATATTTTTTTTTTGCGTATTAGCTATAGAAACACCCCTTTTCTATTTTTCTGTATGATCTTACAAGCATTTATTTTTACACGGAATTTTGCTCAAACACTTAGCAGTTCACTTTCACATAAACAGTATTATATTATCGTCTTAACACCTCCAAGCCTTTGTTCCTTGCAAGCAACATCACGTTTCAATACCACCGCAAAATAAATTAACGTTCTTACACTTAAGTACACTCACTTCATAAGCGTTGCTGCTTAGTCAGCAAAAATAAAACGTAGTAAAGTGTGAATGTAAAGGCTTCAGAAAATTATCAAGTTTTAAGCAAAGTAGAATCATCAGATATTATTGTGTAAAATACAGATTCAAGTAGAAAACACTAAGTAGACTTTCCAATGAAACTATGGTTTTTTGTACGAACTATTTCTTGCTATTTAAAGCTTCAAAAGATTCCAGATTTTGTGTTTAGATGGCGTTTTTTGCGGTTTTTGGGACTTTTCGCTGGGATCATCTGTCGTCTATTGACGTAGGTGTTGCTTTTATTTCGGGACAAAAATAGGCTACTAACGTTTCAGTCGTTACAGTTTTCTTGCCAGTTAGAGGCCCAAAACTTTTTAAATTTTATTTCCGTAAACCTCTATAAATGCATAGTTCAAATAGGTTTTTTTTTTATGTGACAGGAGGCAAACGAGCAGACGGATCACCTGATGGTATGTGATTACCGTCGCCCATAGACACCCGCAGACCCAGGGGCGTTACAGGTGCGTTGCCGGCCTTTAAGGTTTATGGGAATCGAACTAGTTAGTGACATCTCGAATCAGCAGTATTCAGCAGCCCTAGCCACAACCTTTTGGCTATTGTCGCCTGAAAAAAGTCCCATTCTAATTCCAAGATTAAATCAACATAATCACCCGACATTTATTTATTTTAGCAATTGCTATTTTACATGGACGGTCTCCGATTCCCTTGTTTTTTTTTACCTTATGTATACTTACATGGGTTTTTGCAGCGGGCAGTACATAACATAATATAAGTTACATCACGTCATGAATCGACCACTAAGCCCTGCATAAATTGTAAATTAAGCTACCCTCGTTAATCAGACCTCGATCCAGCCATAATTAATTAATTTAAAGTGGAACTAGCTGAAGTTGAAAGTCATTATTCTAATGAGTTACGGTTTTTATACAGATTTTGATTTTATTTAAGTTTTACGTTTGTGTTATTTATTAATGAAAACACGGTCATGATACGCTATGTTCTAGTTTGCCGCCATTTTTTATCGTCAGAAAAGTATCAAAGGTCACTCGATTTTGATTCTAGAATCGAGCAAAATCGGTAAAATTGATATAATACTGTTATGGAGTGGACTGTATAAAACTATGAGGGTTCGCTGCTTATGAAAAGATAACAAGAACCGTATATTGCAATTTGTAAGAGAAAACAATCAAAAATTGCTTTTAAAAGAATGATGGGCTATTTCCTAAGGAAAGGCGTAAAACCAACATAAATGTAACTACTCCTACTTATTAGGACTTAGTAAAAGAAATAAAAAGGTATTAGGAAGCTCAAAGTATTTGCTCAGTAGTATTTCTCTGACATGTATTTTGACCATTGACATTTATTTTTATTGTTCTGTTTTTAAAGTGACTTATTAATATCTCTTTGACATGTATTTGACCACTGACATTTTTTTTCTCTTGTTCAGTGTTTCTTTAAATTATTTAATGTTCAATACTCAATATTTTATTGCATCCATTATGTTCTTAAAATTAGAACATTATGGGCCATTTAATTTATAAACTGCATGTACCTATTTTATTTGTGACCTAAGTGTACCTATGATATGTTTATTTTATTTTTAAGCTTGTAAGCGCTTTGGACCTGCTCTGTAAGCTTACAAGTGTTTTGCATTAATAAATAAATAAATAAATAAATAAATAAATAAATAAAAAGTTGCACAGCGTGCTATGGAGAGGGCTATGCTTGGTGTTTCTTTGCGAGATCGAATCAGAAATGAGGAGATCCGTAAACGAAACAAAGTCGCTGACATAGCCCGACGGATTAGCAAACTAAAGTGGCAATGGGCTGGGCACATAGTACGCAGAACTGACGGCCGATGGGGCAGAAAGGTTCTGGAATGGAGGCCGCGTACCGGAAAACGCAGCGTGGGATCAACATGGAAAGCATTGGGGGAGGCCTATGTTCAGCAGTGGACGTCCTATGGCTGAAATGATGATGATGATGATGAATATAGGTACTGTATCTATGCAGGGCTGAGGAAACTACTGGTAAGTTTCCTACAAATACTGGAAAGAAAAAAATTAGATACTCAATCCCAACTTCCTACTGTTTATATTTCATATCCATTACGCTTTGCACCCTAACATAATTCTTATCCAGCAATTTACATCATTGTACGCGACCAATCCTCGGAATACGAAGCGTCTGAAATGAAATTAGAATAAAATAATTAAACTGTTTGCCTCATTCACTTCGACTCAAAATTACCGTATTTAGAGGATTAAGTGCGGGGCAACGCTAATAATTCCGGATTTTAGGCGCTACGCATTTGGCTTTTGTGTGTGGTTCATTTTTGTAATTGATACATTAGCATAGAAACTGTTTCCACGTTCAGAGCGTTTGGTGGACATGTACCGTGTCTATGTATACCTACTTAGACCTACTTAGCCAAACCAAAAGCTTAATATAAAATCGTGATATTATAAAAGCCTAATAATCCTTAATTTAAATCACATTTGTCCATGTTGTTCCTACCTATCTCTTTCTTTAGTTTAGTTACCTCTTGAGTCAATATATCCTACTTTTCAACGAAAGAAAGTCAATCAATACTTAGAATTCATTTATTCGTCAGCTAAATTCAAAAAGGTTCAGGTGGAAAGCAGGAGAGCACGCGGTCGATCGCCAACCCGCTGGATAGACGCCATCACGAAGGCCACTGAGTCCACCATGGTCCAATGTACAGTCGCGGAATGAAAAGGTTCGTCACCTTAGTGTCGGTTTTCGCTTGCACTAGGTACTGTAAGAGTCAAACCTGCCAACATTACAGTGCAAGAAACAGTGCTGTTAACATTTAAATAAATACATATGACGTTTGCTAACGAATAAGGTTTTGCTTGTTTATTTTTCTATCCCATCAGTGCAATGTTACATAATGTAGTTCTTTTTATAGAAATAATAATGGCAGGTTGAACCTTAAAGAAGGTTTTAGTTTATCAACCATAATAATCTTCTTGACAAGATAAATCGTCAAACAACTTCGATCTGAATAATTTTGAACTTTACTAAGCAACAGTTAAAGATTATTTTCTCTAATTCGAGATTATTCTGTAAGATAGTTTCAAAAGGTAGTGCTCGCGATTCGTTGAAGGAATCAATTTGAAAACTGACGAACCTTTTCATTCCGTGACTGTACTCGCGACGCCTCTAACCGTCAGAAATGGAAGCACATCGCCAGGAGAGCTACCCTCGGAGATAACATCACCCCACCATGTACCTCGTCAGCGCAACCACGACCACTCTGACAAGAGTGCCCGACTAAGAAGAGAAATTCAAAAAACATAGGAAGAGTTCGAAGTTAAGGTTCGACTTCCCTCCAGTTTATCGTGAAATAGGGAAAATCCTATAAATTCGCATTAATAATGACAAAACCATAGATATTCGTAGATTACTAAACAATATTCATGGAAATTATTATCAAACTCTTAGGTATTATGCTCCAGTCAAATAAATAACTTCGCAAATTAACCAAAATACGTGGTAAAAGTTATAGAAGCTTAACTTCAGATTACTCTTTGTTGTCGCAGAACTCATGAATATAATGGTGGATTTATTAAAATTTAAACTTTCTTCAATATCATAAAGTTTATTGAATTTCAGCACAGGTTTCATCAGTTACAGCTCTTTTATAATTAAGGGCCAAAAGGCGATGGAGCGGGCTATGCTCGGAGTTTCCCTGCGTGATCGAATCAGAAATGATGAGATCCGCAGGAGAACCAAAGTAACCGACATAGCTCGCAGAATTGCTAAAATCAAGTGGCAGTGGGCGGGGGCACATAGCTCGTAGAGACGATGGCCGTTGGGGCAGGAAAGTTCTCGAGTGGCGACCACGTTCTGGAAGACGTAGCGTGGGCAGGCCTCCTACTAGGTGGACCGACGATCTGGTAAAGGTCGCGGGAAGAGCCTGGATGCGGGCAGCGCAGGACCGTTCGTTATGGAAAACCTTGGAGGAGGCCTTTGTCCAGCAGTGGACGTCATTTGGCTGAAACGAACGAACGAACGAATTGATAATTAGTTCAATTAGGCTTCTTTTACCTAAAACAGTTTATTTAACCTACAATGTCGAGTGGTCATAGGTTCGATTAATCGATTTGTTAGTGTAATGAATACGAGCAACGTTATTTTGCCTGAAAGAGATCGCTTTTCAGCGATAAAACCACATGCATTATGTCATTCCAATGATTTTGTATGGTGTGCAATACAAGCTGCCGTAGTACAAGTTCTTCGTACTTACTTTAGGACAGCATGTTAGTTGAATATTACTACCTTTTATTAAAAAAAAAAAATTAGATTTTTGTTACACACAAAAGTGATTTGCTAGTGTTACCCTATAACCAATACAGGTTTAGCACACTATTAAATCGTTTGTTTAATTTACACAACATTTTATTTATCATTACATATAACCAAAGCTACTAACCCAATTAGTAGTAGGTAACCTCCAGTTCGCAAGTATTTTTTTTGTATAAGCAGTTATCAAACATTTTTTTTTCATTGCATAAATTTGGAGTTTTGGGCTGACACTGTGTAGGGTGTAGGTTTGTAAAAATTCCTTTCTAAAAATTCCTTATTTCCAAATGGAAAAAAACAACAAAACTTACTAAAGCTAGTGACGCAAGCACTTTTAATAAGCCCCCTTAATTAGTATGGACCTGGAAGTCGATACACGCATATTTTATGCTAAGCAATGCTTTCAGGGTGCGGAAGTGACAATTTGCTTTCGAGGACGAAGGAAATGAACCGCATATGGAATCAAAGCTTTTAAAAAGCTTTTTTATGGCCGAATCATCGCTGTTTAGTTGCAAGCGGAAACAATAGGTGTCCTTTTGGTATTGAGAATAAGGCTCGTTTTTGCTCGGTAAAGGTAGTTTTCATGTGTGTGTAGGCGATTTATTTACTGTTGACATGGTTTAGTTATAGTACCTTTACGCTATACAAGCTACACTGTGTGACTACTTATTACAAGTGCGTAACATGACACAGTTTTTTGACCACAAACGATGCTTGCTTAAGTAAAGCAGCAAATTGAACGCACAACGTTGAAAACAGCTCTGTAATTGGTCCGTGTGTCACCTTCTGACGCGCACTCTGAGACCTCACAGTAATATTTTTGAATTATGCCTGTTTTAACCATCAATCCTTAATTTTTAAGTGACTGATGGTGAAAACGGGCATTAGTCTCTTAAAAAACAATCTTTATTTGTATGTGCATAAAAGCATAATGAAACGTATAAAAATAAGTGACATTATTAATTAAATAGCTTAAAAATAAGAGCGAGATCCGCATAAATATTTATTTGCTGCTAGCTTGAAGTTCATAGAGGAACGCTTTTAGAGCATTTTTAATTAAAACTCTCAGAATATTTCTTTATATATGTAAGGTGTGCGTCAAGTTTTTTATTGAGAAAATCGCGAAGCAGGTTTATAAAATACTTTTTTTTTTACATCAATGCTAATGATTTCATGACCCAGATAAACTGTATTTTGCGGTAAATGTTTGTTATTTACATATTTAGAAACATCACTCTCCTTCTTTCGCAGTCGGGTAAACGTGGTAATATTTACTTTATAGGTAAGTATATTTAATAACGAAGTAGTTACCTAATATTAATTAGCTTTATACAAGTACATACAGCAAGAGCTTCCTCATTGTGGATAAAAAATTATCGTATCAATGTTTTTCTCAACCTGCTCAGAATATTTTTTGTAAGTTTATCTAAAACCAATAAACTTTTAGCATTCAACTGAAAAAACGAATCCAAACTTAAACGACATCACAAACAACTCGACTACATTTTCCGAGTTCATGTCTCAATTCCCATCTGTGAATTTTCTGAAACACTCAGTTAGACCAGCGATGGATATCGTCATTTCTATAATTCCGCGGGTATACATAGCTTTCTTTGCGCATGTACGTAGTGCAACAGTTTTCAGGGATCCGACTTCAGTTGGTAGCGGACCGCTGGCGCGAGCGGTGTCCGGTTGTGCGCAACATTCGACCAAAGTTTCGCTCACTCGGTTCTCGAACGTTATGAATTAGTCTATGGTGTGGAAACTTCTGATCGGAGTTTGGTTTTTGTCTCTGGATTTTTGAGGTGAGTACCTGTGTTGTTTTTAGTTTAAGGTAGATTAGCGAATGGATTATTAAGATGAAAAGTTGATACAAAGTTTTGATCACGTTTGAATAATAAAATTAAGGTGTAGATTAGGAATATAATTGTATAAATTTAAAAAATAATGTACAAAATGTATTTATTACCTGCAAGTAGGTTTAAATTTTACGATAACCATATTTTTACTTAATAGAGATTACACAAAAATTCGACAGATACAAATACTAAAAATTGAATCTTAACTTACTTGTAGAAATGGAATAAAAAATACCAACCGAATTGAGAACCTCCTCATTTTGTTGAAGTTGGTTAAAAATTAGGTCAATTACTACCAGCAACATCGATGTTACCTAACATTTTTTGAAACAAAAAACGTCCGCGCATTCCAAACAAAAGAAAAAGACAAAGGTGTTCTTTTTTCAAAATAATACAATCCCACTATAAGCCCTTCAATCATTTTACTGCGCAGTTATGGCGGTACAGATTGTAGATTTCTTTGCATAGAGCTTTCTTTTATTCTTTTTACAATGGCATCAAAGCGCGGGTTTATCTGCCCAGTAATACCTTGTGAGGGATCTACGCTATTGTACGAGGGGCGTTTGTATTCTATTTTATTATAATAGTGTACGTATGGGTATTTTCCTGATAATCCTAAGACCACAACAACGGAATAAAACGGCGGAAAATATTAGAGGAGGAGTTACAGGTTTGATTGAAATGAGATTGTGACGGTAATAAGGAAATCATATCAGTTTAATAAAGACAAATGAAAAACACGTCGCTTTATGCTGCAAAATTAAATAGCTTTTCCTCAGAATATTTTGGAAAAAAATGTAGGTACGTAGTCGTCAGTTCATAATTGCACTGTTTTAAACGAATAAAATATACAGTTTTTTCAATGACATTTTAATGTATTTTGGTGGATTTACCTGCTGGCGACCGTTTCTATTTTGAGACTTAATTGAAATTGAATTTTTAGAATTGTATTTTAAAAGCTTTCGAATTCTAATTCGTTACGAAATCGCTCATTTATCGTGTCGAGTAAGTTTAACAATTTTACTTTTTAGTAGGTGAAAAAGGAGTTTCTTTCTACTACTAGGTCTTGGTTCACCTCCGTGGCTCCTTGAGTGATAATAGCTGTAAGCCACGGCTAAAAATTTCGTGCTTTTGGGCAATTTTGCCAAAAATATTACTGACAGCTAGTTAACAATTCACGTAACAGCTACCCATAGTATCATACTGACAGTTTATGAACTATTAAACAGTAGTAACGGCTACCCATAGTATCATACTGACAGTTTATGAACTATAGCAAAAGCTAGTGCCCGCGGCTTCGCCCGCGTGAAATTTTGTCTGTCACAGAAAAACTTAATAGGGCGCGTTCCTGTTTCAAAAACTGGGATAAAAACTATCTCCATTCCAAATTCAATTCGGTTCAGTGGTTTAGACGTGAAAGCGTGACATACAGACGTATTTTCTTTCGCATTTATAATAATTAGTAGGCATTCTTTCTTGAAGATGTATTAATACTTTTGTTTAAATATTTGTCATAGTTTTTTCTCTGGAGGGTAGTTCTTAGCTACTATACCTCCGATCCTTATTGTGATGGCAGCTGACCTTCCAACTCACCAATTAACTTTTGATTAATTTCTTTGACAATGACATTTAAACTTTCATCGGGACTTAACATAGCCTTTTTGACATTCAGCCTGTACGTACTTAGATTCTGGATACAGGAGTTAACGCGGTGCCAACAAGAAGCAAAATAGGTTTCGTATACTTTTGTTACTCAAAAATTCAAATTATTTACTATCTTAAAATGTTGTACTATGTGCTAACTTGAACAAAAATGTACAATCTGATGAGATACATATTTTATACATCCTTCTTCTCCGAGGATACATTTTATTTAATGATTAATTTTCGTTTGCCCTAAGGCTCACTATTAGTAGGTATAGTTTGGCCCGATTCTAATTTTTATGAAGAATCTGCCGATAACAATTTACGCACTTTCATACATGTCCAATGTCCATACTGATTAACAGTCCGACCTAATTTTATCGGCCGACAAAAAGTCTCTAGTCTGCGCTAGGCCTAGGCTTAGTTAAAGTTGTTAACCGACAGTAGGGATTAGTATCATTTTAACATGTTAATGCTTCAATATCAATACCATTTAATAATGATAAAGCTTAATTCAAATCATTAATAACAAATTGAATTCGATCAGCACTAATCGGTCATTCTCTAAAATAAATTGTTGAAATTGAAATTTGTGGTTAATGGAAAATGGTCCTAGATTTTAAACGGCGCTGATTGTCTATGAAATATTAATAGACAATGATTAAGTGAATGAATAGAATCATCGCTAATTGTCATGCCATTGTTTGAGCATCATTAATTATTGCAGACAATGATGTCATTTGCCAAAATTTATTTGAAAGCTATCGAAATTCATTTTAACAGAGATATTGTATACTAGTTTTCCGCCCGCGGCTTCGCCCGCGTGGAATTTTGTCTGTCACAGAAAAACTTTATCGCGCGCATCCCTGTTTAAAAAACCGGGACAAAAACTATCCTATGTCCTTTCCCGGGACTCAAACTATCTCTGTGCCAAATTTCATTAAAATCGGTTCAGTGGTTTAGGCGTGAAAGCAAGACAGATAGAGTTACTTTCGCATTTATAATATTAGTATAGATTAGTATAGAAGTAAAGATAGTATAGGTACTATAGATTATTTGGTAGGTAAAAGTTCTGAAATCAGTTTCTTACAAGGTCTTTTTAAGTACATAATGTTTAAATCGATAAAGTTGCTTTTCCTTGACTTGTTGTTTGTGAAAAGAAAATAATTGGTAAATTATTGTCAATTGCTATTCATTAGGTATTTGGACGACTTGGAAATTGACTAAGGTTTTGGAAAGTTTGCTTTAGACTCTAGTATTGTCGGTATTTTAATTACAATACTAACTACTAGAAAAGTTCGTATCATCCAATACAACGTAAAGTTACGATTTGTATGAAAGTTTTCTCTTCAGTTAAAATTGCTTTACAAGGTCGTTTTTCCCTATAGTAACCAATATCAATAAAAGTATGTATTACAGGTTTCTTCTGAGACCTACATCAGGTACATACCAATTTTTTACAATGATAAGGGTTCATTATAATAGACCTGAGTTAACTAAGTCTCCTATATTGTGGAGGGATAAATGAACGAGTTATTTTATAATAAAAATAATTTAAATGATTTAAATACTAGAAAGTACCCAAGTATGAAAAAAAGAAAATTAGTTGGTTTTTCATTGGTACGTCGATCCTTAAACCACTTGAAAACACATTTAGTACCAAATAAAGTACCAAAATTTACACAAAAGTAGTTAATCCACTAATTAACTGACTCCCATCAGTCTCGGATGCATGTGGTGATCGATCGTGACTTCATTTATGCAAAACCGCTCATCAAGTTCCTCGTTTCGGTCCATTCGGGTTGATCGCCAATTATAAATAGGCTGCACAATCGATTTCGAATCGGAAGCCCTATCTATTTAGTACATGCGTACTGAATAACCATTAGCTTATGTAATTTACGTTACAAGTATATTGTTGGTAAAAGCTGAAACTTTGTACATTTTTTAAATATTTAGATGTATGTTAGAACTAAAGTATACATAATATGTAACGACTTCTGATGAAAAGTTGAGATCATAGTAAGCGCTCCTGCACACGACGCCGCCGCCGCACCTCCACCGCGCCGCCGCCGCGCCGCCACCGCGCCGTCAAAGCATAATTTCTTTTCGCGGCGGTGACGTGGCAGCGGGCTTCACGCGGCGCGTATAAACAGTACAAAGGCGCGGGGGCGGCGTAGCGGCGGCGCGGCGGCGGCGTCGTGTGCAGGAGCGCTAAATGTTTTAGAATTCGTCATCATAATAAGGTGATTAAATCACCTTCATTTATCTAGTCTCAACTGCAGGAACATGATCTTTTCTAATTACCAGAGCAAATTGAGGACTTTGCATACACTCTCCACGCTGGCAAGTCTGGATGACGAGGGTAGATGTTCTCATATAATTTGCCTCTGACGCCCGTATTCACAAACGATACTTGCTTAAGTGACGCAGCAAATCGAATGCACAGCGTTGAATAGAGCTCTGTGGTTGGTTCGTGTGTCACCCTGAGCGTCCACGCGCACTGTGAGACCTCATAGTAATGTTTGTGAATACGGGCGTTAGTCACCTTTTACCGACGATGAGTGGGGGTGGTCCTTTTCTTTTATGCCAGAACTACACAGCCAAGAAAATTCCCCATAATTTGCTTCAGCCATTTGAAAAATTATCAAGAAATAAAAAGAAATTTTCTAAAAATAGAATAAAATGCTATCGCCCATAAAGTGGTGCGTTTCCAGTCTACTTAATCGCAAATTATAAATAGGATAAGTACAATCGATTTAGAATCGAAAGTGTAGTTCATTTGTCTGTCTAATGGGCTGATGACTGTAACCGGATATTCGATAAACGATACTGATGTTTGATGATGTGATAATGATGTTGTAATTCAATAATGTATCCAGGAGGATCCGTTCATTAATTATACGCACTGATACATTATTATTTGGTTTTAATCAGAACTTACTTTTACAACACGAGTCAAAAGTGTGCTCTGAGGGTCTGTGGCCGAGTCCCCCAGTATTCGACGCACCCGTGGTTGAAGCCCCCGATTTAAATAAATTTAATATCATATTTTTTTCGGCTTTTGCACTAAGTACAGTCAACGAAAACCATGCATGTTTGACGCTATTTAAAATGATGTATTTAATTTTTTGTTAAAAATACTTAAAACTTTTATAATTAAAACTTTTATTTGTAGTTAGTTAAATGTAGAGAGAGTAGAGTTATTTTAAAGACTGATTGTTACAATTATTTTGATTAGGTAAAACGATTTACATATTATTATAGGTAAATAAAACCTATAATAAAATATGATAGGTTAAAATAAAACCTATTATATTTTTAGGTATCACCATGGTAAAATAATATTAAACATTTATTTGTACGATCAGTATAAATATTTATTCGTTTATAAATATTTTTGTGACTGACTGTACATTTGATTAAAAATTGCTTCTATCTGACCGGGGGCGTCGACCACGGGTGCATCGAACACAGGGGGACTCGGCCACGGACCCTGCTCTGACTGTAAGTGCTATAGTGCAGCTGCTTTGTGGAATAACTGATAATGTTTTCGTAATATCTTTCCATTTTCTGTGCCTATGAAATATTTGGTTTAATTCTTTGAAACCTGATCCTGCAAGATACTCAGCATACTAAATAACATTGACTGAAATTAACTTTGATTTGAAATTGTGATTATGAATATGAACTGAATTTGATATTATTTACTTTGATACCTTTAACTTAGAAATCTGACACATTATTGGTACCGAACTTGGCCCCTATTTTACACTAATGTATTAGCGAGATAAGCAGATATCGTCCTAAGTTAATTCATGACCCAGCCACAGAGAGCAAAGCCCCATTGATAACATAGATTGGTATAAGCTGTTCTAAACCCGTTACTAAGCTACTGAGCTGTCAAAGCCAACGGCAATGCTAATTGTACAAGCAATGGCACTAAAGATAAGCAGTAATGGAGATAATCTTTATTCAATTAGAGCGGCACTATTTGAAATGGGGCACAGTAGTGGTGGTAGCCAAGTTGAATGATTTTCGGGAAAAGTTCTTTTTTTAATGCACCATCTTACATTAACTTTAATAAACTTCAAAAGTCTGTCAAATATCATACAAAAAACACCGGTTAAGAGGCCTGTGTTATTTTAACCGTGACTTTATAGTCACGGTTAAAATATCACAGTGCCACTCAGCCTTAGATTTTACGGATCAGTGAAGTGCAAACAAAGTGTCGAATTGTCACTACTAATCAATGAAACGTGGAATGACCAAATGTATTATTAAATCCTTATACGATTATAGAAGAACCTATATTTACTTACATGAAAACAGGACTGAAAATGTAATGAAGATTATTAATTAAATTATATAAACCCTTTAAATTCAGTATTACGATACGATAACAATGATTGTAGCGCTAAGCATCATACCTATTTAACGTTTAATGTTACCGCAATCCACAATCCATTGGTAATAAACGTTTTATCTCTGCCATTATGTTCTAAATAATTTGATAAATGTACTTAATAGATAATATTCAAGTTCGGTTCGATTTGTATTCCATCTACCTGAGTGATTGGCCAGTAAAAATAAATTGATTTGGTCTGAAAATGTGAGTTATGACAGCAATAAAAGATAAGCCTATTTGCATGAGCGTTCTACGTTAAATAAAGTGAAGGTTTTTGCACGAAAATTGACTATTTTTTGTTTTGGGACATTCTTAAATTGGAACGAGAAATATCTGGAGAGTTCGTCTCAAATATTTGAAATGGAGATATTGGTGTTTTAAGTTTTATTGACATATTTCAGTAATTTACTCTTTATTGCTTTTTTAATATGACAGACATCTTTTGATCTTGAAATAGATAAAAATGGGAGTGTATCATTACCTTGAATTGAAAGCTACTTTATTTTTATACTAGTTATTCAGTCTGATATACCTATTCTTTTCATGACAAAAATCACGTATTGAAACTAGTTTTGGCCATAATTAGGTACGTCATTATAGTGTCCTTTTTCATAACAATTAAGAATCCAAAAATGAAATTAGTAGCACTGATAGTGACGTTCATCTACATTCACAAACGACGCTTGCTTAAGTGAAGCAGCAAATTGAATGCACAGCGTTGAATAGAGCTCTGTGATTGGTTCATATTATGTCACCCTGTGCGTTCATGCGCACTGTGAGACCTCATAGTAATGTTTGTGAATAAGGGCAGTAGGTTGCGCCTGATTTATTAATGCCATGGTATCAGGGAGGACTATCGGTCAATCATGAATTATCACTTTCTGGAAATCATAATCAAGATCCAAGGACTTATCAAATATTATGTAATTTTCCAAGAATCCTTTTATTTGTTCGCCTACTTATTATTTTCTTGTTCAATCGTACCTACACTGAAATAATTTTCTGATGCTTTTTGACAGGACATTCAGTTTACTTGTTGACACATAAATGTCAACCGGGTGTTGACATTGCAAAAACAACTTATGATAAATGTTTTTTCTTTCTTTCTTTCTTAAAGTGTTTTTCTGTAGGTACCTACTTATTTCCAAGGTTAGAATATTGTGAGCTAGCTAGTCAGGTTAGCTAGATTCAATCTCATTGTCTGAAAAAAATATGTATAGTTCCGTGTTCCCTTTGTTTTCAGTCAACACCAATCAGCGCGACATTGCATCATTCCTACACCAGAGTTACGACTGGAGGCGCAAATATCTAGACCCAAAGCAAATAGGTTCCATCTCTGTTCTCATATGCCGGATTCGAGTCACATTCGGTACAATATTTGAGATGGAAGACTGTTTGGATTAGGGCATTCGTTTTGACAAATATTTGACTGTACGTTCTGGTTCAAAAGAAGTGTAATTATTTTGAAAAATAATATTATGGTCATTCATCATCACGTGGCCTCCATTCCAGAACCTTGCTGCCCCATCGGCCGTTTCCGCGTACCTACAATATGCCCTGCCCATGGCCACTTCAGCTTGCTAATCCGTTGGGCTTGCTAATAATAATGGTCATTATCATCATTAAAAAACTGCAGGAACTGCTGAAATTAACCCTCCCCCAAAGGAGGGTGAAATTAATAATTTCCAGAAATTGACAGATAGATAATTAATTGTCCAACACTGTTGTAGGAGCATTGTTCTGTTTTATAAAGCAGAACAAAACCACCAGTATTAGGTAATCCTCATTTCAGCTATTGGACGACCATCGCTGAACGCAGTTTTCCCCATTTTTTTTTAATTACCAGACTTTTACGTCATGAATGCGTCACCGTGAAAATAATAGTTGCCAGAAAGATGGATGATTCATTCATAGCCTTAAATTATTTTATGACTAGCAGGGTTAGTTTACACAGAACCAACAGTGTTGTGTATCTCTAACATCTTAGGTATACACGGATCGGAGCCCATTTAGCAAGGATTGATGCGTACCAGCCGCAGGATTGCCTAAATTACGGACCAATTCCCCCGGTCTAAGTTGCCATGGGACTACGTAATTTAATACCATTCGGCCTGGTTAATTACAGGTTTACAAAGGTTGATTGGAATTTCATTGATGTATGGGGAACCATGAATATTTTTAGCATAAATTCTTCGATTTTCATGACGTCATCGGTCCTGTTTTGTTTTAAATACCTTACCAATCAACCAATTCAATATAAGACATTCAGCTTTTCTAATATGATACTCTTAAAGAATCTACAATTTCATTTATGTTCCGCTACCTGACTATTGCAAGTTTGTGTGAATTTTAAACATAAAAGTCACATAACTTTTTACTTCAAAACTTATCGTCTCATCAACTTTTTATTCTGCAAATTTCATTGCGATGCCTGCATAGCAGCATAATTTGCTTTGATGCTAAACATACAAAGTTGGTGAACAAATTGCAAACTGCATACAATTTTGTCGCATTTTTTATTTAGAGTCAAATGTTTAAAGTAGCTAATTCTACTACCCTTTAACTTCTTTGTGATCCAGTTTTGAAATCACGTAAACAAAGAATAACTTGGCACTTCAACTATTATAAATGTTGTCTTCCTATATCTGTGATAATTTTGGTTTTGTCAAAAAAGATGAAATGAGTTAAAAATAAAATTTCCCTCTCATTTAGTGCCGAAAGGGGTTAACCCAGATATTGGTTTATTAATGAATCAATATCATGCCTTATCCAAAGATTTTAAAAATAAATAACAAAGGGAAAATAACAAAAGAAACACTCGAAATGCAAATCGGAGCCAAAAATATCCAATACAAGGCGCGTTCACGTAAATTAAGTCCATCTGGCCAAAGGTTCTTTAATCCGTAAAATTGGTCAAGAACAAACAATAAGGCGGCAAGGGTTCCGTCGTGGAGATTTAACGTGTTTGTAGAAATATAACGAGTCGACAATATCACTGAGTACGGAATGTGGTATTACGACATGGGCAACGAAGCTTGAGAATGTTTTGGGAATAAGCGAAAAAAAAAACGATTTCGAAAAAGGAATGCTTAAAAACTCTTCTAGGTTAAAAAAAAATGATATTCAGTATTGAAATGGAATAGTCTGTATTTTGAACAAATAAAGCCACATTACATCATCCAGCTCTAGTAATTGAAAGTGATGGGAAAATACATACGAATTGAGATTTTCAAGATAGACAGTTCAAATTCTTTTTCAATTCATATCATTACTACTTACATTCATACCAACTTGCATTTATAAAATTTGCCAATAGCAAAGAAAAAGGCAATTTTTACGAAATAAAATTCTAATGCTACAAAATTGGGTAATTCACACACCCATCACTTGACATACTTTTTATTGAGCTGTCAAAATGTGATTTCCCATAAACTTTTTACAGCAAAATTATTATATTAAAGTATAAATTTGATAGATATTGAAATCGATTGGGTTTTCAGGGCATAGTATCTGTGTCAAGGCTAAATGAAGTGATTTTTGGGAACTTGTCGCCTTGAAATTATTAATAATTAATGTGTCAAGTGTCAACTTCCCCATCGTAAATTATAATTTAAGCTACAAATACACTTGGGGACAAATGGAGCAAAATGTTGCGGAACATGTCGCTAACCAACTACGTGATTTTCCGGGGATAATGTTTTTCCCGCAGAACATAAATACGAAATATGTCCCGGGTCAGCGTAGAATGTTGCGCGAAACACTAAGGAACAGTTCGGGTCAATTTGGGAACGTTGCTGCAACACTTGGGCTGGGTTGCACCATCTTATTTTAACTTGGACAAACGTCAAAAGTATATCAAACTCCATACAAAAAGCACTGGTTATCATTATAGTGACTGTTAAAGTTAGATGGAGCAACTCAGCCATAGAATCTGAGTTCAAAGGGACATTAAAAATTTGTCCCAGTGTATCCGGGACATAAAAAACAACTTACTCTTATTTCAATTGGAATTTTAATACACCTACTTAATGGTAATGGCTGTTTGTAAAGCATTTACGAGTTCCTCTGAAAATTAGCTTACGGTACCCTAAAAATACTCCGGTCAGAGAAAATAATATAACCTCTTCCGTAGAGAGGGTGCGCAATAAATGATGAGGTTAATATCCATCGCAGAAAGGGATGCCTATATTTTTGAGGAAAATAAACAAGTTAATAATAAATGGGATGGAAATATTTGAAGGGAATGTTCTTTGCGGTGAAGCAGTTCTGAATAGCTTATAGAGTTATTAATATTTCCTCATAGATGTGATGAGAGTATGATACGGGTTGTTTATGTATTTTTGTGCTTAAATATTTGTGTGCTCATGTACAGTTGAGTACACATCAGATTATTACACATTTTTTACAAAATATATCTTATGACTCGATCTTACCTTAGAATCATTGTACATATGTAGTTTGAAGACATTATAAACTCTCAATTAGGTATTACGTAGGTAGATTGAAGTTTCTGACTGATCTAAAAACATATTAGCATACACTGCTTGAATATATCAGTTTTAATGATGGAAGGAAGGATTTGTAGGATGGAAATAAAAAAAATGTTTTCACAATGAGCTCTCTACATTTTCCATGCTAGTTTTTTTTATTTAATTTATTTATTTATTGAAATAATGAACAAGAAAAATTGACGTTCAATAGAGTGTAAGATACTAGCTGCAATAGTTTAAGAAACTGTCATGCGAAGACTGTCACTGTATTGTAAGTAACGTTCTGGTTGATTAGTGACTTACGCCCGTATTCACAAACGATACTTGCTTAAGTGAAGCTGCAAATCGAACGCACAGCGTTGAATAGAGCTCTATAATCGGTTCGTGTATCACCCTGCGCGTCCATGCGCACTGTGAGACCTCATAGTAATGTTTGAAAATACGGGCGTTAATCACCTAGGACACTAATCAAAATAGACAGAAATCCCGACAGAAAGCAAACGCAGGATCAAGTAAATGAATCTATCAAAGTTTGTGAATTCACTCCCGGCATACCCAAAATATCGCGCCAACTTTCCCGAACTTAAATCCCTGTAATTGATACAATAAATCACTAGCAGACAGTCCCTTTTGACGGTGGATAACTAAGTTCAAATTACTGAAGTTCGGACAAAGCGTGCGCGTGTCCAAAACGCGATATCCGAACGTGGAAGCACAGGAAATAAGTATCCGTAACCGTATGGGCAGAGATGATGAAAATCCATTTAATTGCATTGATGCTCTTGTTTACATAACTCAAAATCATCAAGCGATTGTTTCGTGTAAGAATATAATATGACCACTCCCTAAAAGGGTGTGTAGTGGTAGTTTATAAATAAAAAGAGTGGACTGTATAAAATTGGTTATCTATTCCATATAAATTTACAATATTATCGAGACCGTTTAGTGCAAAGTCGTTGAAGAGAGTGCGTCAGGATCGTCTTCTTTGATGTTCGCTCGCGAATCGAACATTGCTCGTTCGTTCGCCGAACGCTCGCCGCTCCCTCTGGTCACGCCGCCCGCGGGCAATGTCCGTGAGTAGACAGGGACACATACGCGAACATAAAGCCTCCTCAACTGTACTTAGCCAAATCCTTCATTTGCTTTTGCTAATTAAATAAAGTAGAATCTACATAAGTGTGACAAGTTTATATCTACACTAGCGGCCGCCCGCGACTACGTACGCGTAGATCCCGTTTTACCCCCTTAGGGGTGGAGTTTCGTAAAATTCTTTGTAGCGGATGCCTACGTCATAACATCTACCTGCATGCCAAATTTCAACCCGATCCGTCCAGTGGTTTTGGCTGTGCGTTGATAGATCACTATTTCAAACAGTCAGTCAGTCACCTTTGAGTTATATACTTATTTAGAAGATGAGAAACGATGTTTTTTTAAACAAACTTCTGATGATCATAAACTTTTGTGTTATGTGAAACTCTGGGCATAGCCATGTACTTATTACTGTAGCCAATGGGTGTGACCTATCTCTCCAACAAGTCCTCTATAATCGTATAATTTAATTAATGGCACCTCTCATCATAGGTATGTATATTCAATTTCATATAAACATTATGCAAAAGTAATTCTCCCGTCTGTGCAAAGTTTTGACAGCTGACATTGATGTGACAGCCACCATCATGGTAAATTGTGAATTCCGGGACGATGAGCTACATTCTATTTTGGAAAACACATATTATTTCAATACTGAAGCTTTTCCCAGCTAAAATATTGCACAAAAATTACACAAAGTACATGTTATGTAGAGTCAGCGTCAAAAAATAGTGAAACTCGAAGTGACCAAAAAGTTGACACAACCTTATTTCAATTGTAACAAAGACGTTTTGCGAACTTTTTGGCCAATTTGGGTGTCACAAACTATTTTAAGCTGACTGTACCTAGTCCTAGAATGCACAAAAAGAACACAAAATTACCAAGTCATCCAATTTACTAATTAATTCCGTGAAATAGAATTTATATTGGAACGTGAAACATACAATGTAGACAAAACAAAGTTGCTACAAACTCTGGTGTTCGTCATGTAAGGTTTTTGCTACATACCTACTCGTACCTACTTTTGTTTGTAACTGAGCTCGACTCATTTAGGTTCTTGATTAGGCTGCTCACAAATTTAATTGTTAACAAGTTTCAAAATTACTCTTGGTTTTTTTATCCCCTGCATATTGGATAGGTTTGGAAATGATTTCCCAAAGAAAGTTGGTGTCGAGTAGTATAAGTGTGTTCTAGATTAATTTATTGTACCCAAGTACTTTTTACAATGTTTCAATAATCCATCCTTATACGTAATAATATTATGTTTTTCTCTCTTCTCTTCTTCGTTGCTACACTCTTGGCAGAGTAGTCATGGTCACACCTGTTTTTATTTTTAACCCGATGTTTTTACTTACGTTAACCTCGTAGCGCCCACGGATTTTTTGGATCCTCTTTAACTACGACCCGACCGTCCTTCTTATAGGACTTATAGTTATAGTCCTATCAGCCCAAGATTTTGAGTTGAAATTCGTATGTGTTAGAGTTACCGGTTTGAAGTGAAACTTTCAGGGTATAATTATGATTATATTAGCATGTGTTTTTAAATTCAATTATTTGTCTACCTTTTGTTCTTTACAAAGGCCATCGGGCCACAAATTCTAGATTAAAAGGAAGTATTAAGTGATGTAAAATTAAATAATACAAAAAATTTGTAGTGTAAAGAGTATTAAATTAATAATAATAATAAATATAATAAATATTTTTGAACAATTTCACACATAACGCTATCTAGCCCCATAGTAAGCAATTAATATGCTTGTGTTATGGGTGCTCGCTTAACGGATATACTACATTATATACGTTTTAAATACATACATATTATACTAGTAACACCCAGACCCATCACAGAAATTAAAATTCATCATTTCAATTTCTGCCCGGCTGGGAATCGAACCCGGGACCTCTCGGCATAGTAGTCCCTTTTAGAACTACTACACCAAACGGCCGACAAATAATTAATTAATTAAATTAATTATTAGTGAAAGATAAGTTGCATTTTTATATTAGTAATATTCCATAAACCAATATAACACAAAGCCACAAACTAAAAATATTATGATATTTTTAGTACTAGCTTCGACCCAACCGCCTTCACAAAGTACATATTATTTCAAACCAAGATTTCGCAGAATTTCTGCCCTAAAAATGCAAAGTAATTATCTCTATTTAAGTAATACCTATTCGTTAGCAACTTTTTGCATAAAAACATACTCGACAACCACGGATTATCATAAAAAAATGCGATTTACTAACTACGTGTTAGTGAGCCGTCCATACCGCCGGCCATTTTTCAAAAAATCCCATCTGTCAATTGTGACAGCCAATGGTAGCATACCGGAAACTGTTCCCTAATATTTCGTTCAGAAATCGAATTAAATTATTTCTTTAAGCCGCGAAATTTCAAAAATCTAGACAAAGTTTAATAATATGGCCTTCTGAAAGGCGCATGGGCGGTAATTGAAAGTTAGTTGAAAAAAGTTCTGGGCTGTAGTCGCCATGTTTATTTTGGGTTATCAAAAGGCGCGTGGGCGCTACGAGGTTAAATGATTGGTTAAGTGAAAATTCATCAAATTTTCCTTTGAGAATCTGTACAATGTTTTTGCAATGTACCCGCCTCTCGGATACTCCATATCAGAATTTATATTTCCCAATACTAGACGGATCAAAATTGTCCCGGAAAATACCACATTCGGAGCAAACCTGGATTTTCCGTTACCCTTCGACTCCAAACCCGTGGTAGGAGTTCGATATACGAAAGGGCTTATTTTTAAAATTTTAATTCCGCTCCGCCGTGTAAAACCTATTTTGGTGGAGTTTAATTTTGTTTGGGACGTACAGGCAGCACTCCAGGCTATCCCTTTTTGTTGAAAACTCACCTTTATTACAAGTACATAGGACCCCACGGTGTAAAGTTTGATCTGCTATCGTCTGTATATGCGCGATCCGTAACCCTTTTACCTTATTTCCATTAACGTGTCCATGTATCGAGTATGATGTTCATTTTGTTTGTTTTTCATCAGAAATTGTATCCATTCAGCATCCATTAGAAAAACACGTTTGTATTGACGTGATTTGATAATAGAAATTGCGTATATTTAACACTGGTGGGTTTCTAATTTTAAAAATAGAGGTTTTTTTTTGTAATAAATTGATACACCATACTTATTTACAAAAAATATCTCTAGTGCACTTTGACTAATTACTTAATAATAGTTTAACTCATCAAGTATAGTAAACATTCGTTATACACAATAAGAAGAATAAGAATAAATTTATTACTTAATAAAACTTAGCCTAGATACATTTGATTTCACTTACTTAAATTAAGGTTAGTGTGCGAAGGTAAAATTATTAATACCTAAACTAAGCAAAATTGTTTGCCTGTGTCTTAGGTATTTTATTAAAAGTAGGTTAGTGCATACTAAACATTATCACAATAACAGTGTGTAACTAAATATAAATACATTTCTATTCTTAATTACTAAGCATTATTTTTACCTTGATCTAAATTAAGTTAAAATCTGTAACAGGTTTTCAGTTTCGTCATAGGTTTTATTTTTTAGCCAATCTTGTATGATTTTTTTGCATGCGACTTTATGTGGAAATTATGAACAAAACAAAACACCTCCTTGAGATATACCTACATACTTTTACAATGTAAGAACATAACTTTTATGCAGATAGACTCATATATTAGATTTATTTGTATAGATTTTCAGTATAGCACACAAAATAACCGATTGCCTCAAAGTCCCAAACCCGCGACGCAACTTTGTCCAACGTTTGTACACAACCATCGCGATTCAGGAATCGTATCTCAACCGGAACCAATCACTTAAGCGGGAAGATCAGACACAGAGGGCGCTAGTGTGCTATCGACTTTCGGTATATCGGGTTTAATCTGACATAGTAGCGTTTGTCTTTAGCGATTTAAAAACGCTATAACCAGACGTTTAACTGCGAACTTGTCTGTTTATTACT
Source organism: Ostrinia nubilalis (assembly GCF_963855985.1). Classification (NCBI taxonomy): domain Eukaryota; kingdom Metazoa; phylum Arthropoda; class Insecta; order Lepidoptera; family Crambidae; genus Ostrinia; species Ostrinia nubilalis. The sequence continues at coordinate 4,004,369 of NC_087101.1, forward strand.
TTTGTGGGTAGTTGATTCTTAATCATTACAATCCAAGACACAACTTTTTTAAAAACACTTCTTCAGTCATGAAATCCGAGTTTGAAATCAATATTCCAATCGCCAAAGGAAATCATTGGGAGAGTTCACATTCAAACATCCTAAGACATGACAGAAATGATGAAAAATGAATTCAGATATTTTTTTTATTTATTTAATTTTATTTATTAATTTTCTTAACTTTAATTCATTTAAAAACTTATTAGATTGTAAAGGTACAGGTAAAGTTATTTAATTAATTTAAGAATTCCAGATTAATTTAGTTTTGTATTATTTACGTAAGTTATCCTAAAAGTGTTTGATCCAACTTCCAGTTTATTTAATTTATTTGATTGTTTTAAATGTGTTTTATATCTATAGAATAACAGAAAATTAAACAATAAATTGTTGATTTATCTGTGCTCTTTGAGACGTAGACCTAAAGAAATCTCAGCTACATAGAAGTACTAAAACAAAATAAACAGTATGCACGGAAAATGGTATATTGTTAAACATTTTGACACTTGTCGTATGTCTAGCTTACGGGTAAGCTCAGTTTATTTTATTTATTTAAAATCTTTATTGCACACATAAAAACAGTGGTACAACAGGCGAGCTTAATGCCATGTGGCATTCTCTTCCAGCTAACCAGAAAATTAGACAAAACAGAGAATTTAAGTAGGCGGTGCAAAATAGTACAAATACAAAAAAACTTATACTAATATAATACATAAAATATTATAATATATTAATACAAAATATATACCTACATAAATACATACATATACATAATATAAGGTGGATAACGAGAAGGTTTAAGAGAGATCAAGACGACGAGATACGTTCAAGGAAATGCTTGCGCACAGAGTATTTAAACACAAACTTGCTGGGAGCCTGCCTAATGTTCTCGGGAAGAGCGTTCCAAAGGCGAATAGATTGGAGAAGGAATGAATTAGAGAGGAAACCAGTGCGGTGGGATGGGGTAGAAAGAAGAAGTTTGTTGGAGGAACGAAGTTGCCTTACATGAGTTGAACTTAAAAGAGTATACTGAGATTTAAGATAGGAAGGAGCATTAGGGTCGTTTAAGATGGTAAAAAGTGTAGTGAGAATTCTGGCATTACGCCGTAGAGGAACAGGTAGCCATTTGAGCTCAGATCGGTAGGAGGAGATGTGATCATATTTACGTAGACAAAATATGAACCGGATGCAACTGTTGAGAAGGCGGTCCAGTTTGTTAAGGAGAACTTGATTAAGGTCCGGATAACACACATCAGCATAATCTATGAGCGGGAAAATTAGGGCGTGGACAAGTAAAATCTTGGTTTTGACAGGAAGGAAATATTTTAATCTGCAAAGAGAACGCAATGTGGCAGTGACCTTCCGGCTAATCTCTGAGACCTGAGTCGTCCAGCCAAGAGTAGAGTCAAGGTATAGGCCAAGGTTCTTAATACTAGTACAGTATGGTATATCCACACTATTAAAAGTGACAGTTGGGACACTATTCATATTTAAACGACAGAGTTGTCGCTGGCTCCCGATTATTATAGCCTGGCATTTGTTGGGATTAACAGCAACGCCGTAACGATTTGACCATTCCCTGATATCGCACACCTAGATCTAAACTGAGACAACTCAAAAATTGCCAATTTTGACTTATGCTTGTATTCAAATACTCGGTTATCATACGCATCTTTCCAACATAACAGGTTTAATAAAGCCTTGATCCATTTGCCGCTAGATGGCGATAACTTACTTTTGTTGAATCAACGCTTGTCAACCCCTTCCACCTAAACAAGCGTTTTGTCAGTTGACCTTCGCTAGTATCAGAGAGTGCACGTATTAAAATAAACGAAAACGCGGATATTTCGATTTGTTACAACTGTAACAAATCGAAATCAAATTAACTCATTACATATTTTCTGCTTAACTAAGCAGAAAATATGTAATGAGTTAATTTGAGTAGTAACAGTATTGATGAATTGTTCTGCAATAGTCAACCAGATCATTTTGACTTGTTCCAGTTTTGTTTGATAAAGTAACTTATATTTTGTTACTATTTTGAGTTGAGTTTGTTTTGATGAATCAACTTGTGAATTTCTAGTTGGCGTAGTTTTGTTGGAACAAATTTCAATTCAATGTTTTTCTATACAGAACGCGTAGTTTTGCATGTTTCACCTAAAATCAGGTACAGTATGATAATCCCTGTTTCTAAATAAAGTTAGTTTTATTCAAACTGTTCAACTGTTGTGTTTGAGAAGAGTGTTTTGAGTTAACTTACTATTGTTGGATAAGTAAAAATTACAGTGGATATTTTTTTTATTTTCCGAAAAAAATATGCTAGGTCGTTTTCTTTTAAATATTTTGAGAGAACAGTGTAAAGATAGTTAAAATAGCAATGTACAGACGACGGCACTTCAAGTTAAACACTGTAGTAACTAATGTAGTTGTAATACAAGTGTATAGTCTGATATGCTGTTGTCTGCACAAGAGATAAAACCTTCTTTATAATGTAGAAATAAAAAATAATGTAGAAAAAAGGTCTATAATAAGTAAATAAATAATAAATAAACATATCAATCAGCTGATGCTAAGAAAAAGTGGCTGAAGAAACTCAAACACCTATCATGTTCACCATGTCATGAAATCTTCATTTATATCTCTTATGCTGATCCAAATCGTGTTAAAAAGAACTGCTTTCTCAAACAATTCCTAAATTGATGATTAAGGATATCGAAACATTCAATGAAAACACTTTAATAGTGCAGGAAGAGGACTCAGCCACATCTTGAAATTTTGAAATACAGAGGACCAAAGAACGTGGAAGAGATGACATTTGAAAAGTTTTGTGACACTAAAATCTTGCAAAAAATGTGGGCAACTAATTTGGTTGTAGACGAAAATCGGAATCAAGTTAAATGGCACGATATAAAAATTTTAAGAGTGGAAAAGGAGGACTCAAATCTCAAAATGTCCAAACAAAACTGATTCAAGTCTAAATGTACTTTATTATTTATACAAAGTCATTCCCCTAAAATGTAACAACTAAAAAAACTGCGATTAAAGGTAAAAAGGATAGATTTTTTGACCCAGTTAATACACAGGGTCATTTCACAGCCTATCAATAATCCAAAATAAAACTGAGTTTCATAACTTCCCTAACAAAATATGTAGTAATACGTTTTTTTCGCCTCCTGAAAAATGCCCTTTTTTGAGTTGTCTCAGTTTAGATCTAGGTGTGCGATATGTTCAAGGTCATCGTTTAAGCGATGTACAGCCTGGTCAATTTCGTCAAAACGACAATGTCGGTAAAGTTGAAGATCATCGGCATACAGATGGTGAGACGAGCCAATACCGAAGGTGAGTGAATTGATAAAAATAGAGAAAAGGAGAGGGGAAAGTATACCACCCTGCGGAACACCGGTCACGAGGTCACGCCAGTGGGAAATAGTTTTATCTATGCGTACGGCCTGTTGGCGTCCGCAGAGGTATGAGGCGAACCAATCCATGACAACTGGTGACATATTGTATCTGGATAACAACGATAGGAGGACTTCATGGTCAACTGTATTAAAGGCATTGGAGAAATCAATGAGTACAAGCAATGTAAGTTGGCCATGTTCCATTCCCATTCGGATGTCTTCCGTCACCTTGAGCAGTGCAGTGCTGGTGCTGTGGCCAGGACGGAAACCGGATTGGAAAGGACTGAGGAGGTTGTTTGTGAATATGAGTTTGGACAGTTGGGAGTGAACAACCGCCTCTAGGGTTTTTGAGAGGAATGGTAATATGGATATGGGCCTAAAATTATTTAAGGTGGAAGGATTAGGTATTTTGGGTAGAGGGATTACAAAGGCTTTGCACCAGTTGCGAGGAAACACACCAGAGGATAAGGAAAAGTTAATGATATGGGTAATGAAAGGGAGAAGGAATTCGAGGAGGATAAGGATCATGGTACGGCTAATATCATCAAAACCTACGGCTTTGGATTTGATGGAGAGGATAATTTTCCTGACCTCATCACCAGACACAGCAGAAAACATAAACACTTCAGGAAGTAGAAGAGTTGTGGAAGTTATCTCGTTGATAGTTTGTGATCTGATGAGCGGATCCAAAGTGGAAGCAGAGGAGAAATGGGTGTTTAGCTCATCAGAAGAGAAAGAGGAGTGAGAAAGTGTGGTAGGGCGTTTGCCAATACCCAGTGTTTTGAGGAACTTCCACACATCCGCAGACGAGGTGTTGTTAATGTTATCATGGATATAACCGCGTCTGGCCGATCTCACCATCTGATTGCAACGGTTTCTTGCAACTTTATATTTACACCAGTTTATGTCAGAACGATCTTTTTTGAAATTGAGGAAAGCCCTATCACGGCGGTTCATCGCCGCACGCACTTCTCTCGAGATCCAAGGAGCAGGAAGATGTTTAAGTTTAACAGGTCGCAGCGGAGCATGCACATCGTAGAGAGACAGCAAGTTAGAATTGAATAACGCCACCTTATCATCTACAGTTTTCGCGGATTGAACCGGACCCCAGTCGAGCGATGCTGCATCGCGCTTAATCGCATCTGCATCCACCTTGCCAAAGTTACGCATCAGCACCGTAGTTGGTTTTTGCTTGGTGGTGTGGAGCCTATAGGTCGCGAAAACTAAGTCATGGCGTGAAAAGCCTGGTGCAGCATATTGACCATGCGCAATGACACTGTCAGGGGAAGAGGTGATAATTAGATCAAGCCAAGTATCAGGGGAATCGATATTATGATGAGTGGGTTGTAGTGGTAGAATAGACAGATTTAAGGAAGTGAAGAGTGATGACAACTTAGTAGAAGAAGAAGATTTGATAAGGAGATTGGTGTTGAAGTCGCCCATGATCACGTGATGCGTGTAATCCGTACAAATGGGTTCCAAGGTGGATTCAAGTTGGGAGAGGTAATCGATACCAGGAGGGCAATACACCACTCCAAGGACGGCCTTGATACCCTTCACGTTGATCTCGACGAAGAGAAACTCGGCGGACGCACTGTAGGGAGCTGGCGACATGCACAACACCCTATGAGGGATGTCGCTGCGCAAGTAAATGGCGACACCGCCACCACCCTTGCCAATCCGATCATTCCTAATTAAAATAAAACCAGGGAGAGCGTAGGATGTGGAGTCAAGGCATGGCTTGAGCCAGCTCTCCGATACGAGGACAGCATGAAGGTTTTCACCGGTGAAAGTTTCCAAGAGATCGGGATAATGTGAGGGGACACTTTGAGCGTTAATATGGCAAATATTGAGAAACCGCTTTGTGTTCAAGAAGTTACGATTTAACGTATCTTTAAGGGATAGAGTGTCATGAAATGAGTCTTCATCGAATGAAGAAGACTCGTGAGCAGAATAAAATGATTCGTCATCCATGCCTATTTGTAAAAATAAAAATAATATATAAATATGACAAAAATAATAATTAAACTACGAGTATAAATAAAAGACAATTACGATATACATATACCTACACTACACTCTGGTCTGCCGGCTTACATTAGGAATAAAACCTTTGTTTGTCATTTGCCTTTGCAAAATAGAAGTTGTTCTTTGGCTCCAAACTCTTTATATTTTCTCCCGATATTAGCGATCCAATGACAGTTCACTTAGCGGGACTTAGGGTTAGCCTTCAATGGTTAGGCTTTATGGGTGGTCAAAATTATGTCATAGCTAGAATAAAGTTATTTTGTATTTACGCTAACCCACCGATATGAGTCGTCGTTTTTTGACTTGTTGTTAAAGTACATATTATTATACTTATAGTACAAGTCGTCGACATGATTCTTGTTAAATAAAGCAGCCAACATCGAGCTATAGGGTTGTTGGCGGGCTTGGTGTGTCCTTTTGTCTTTTAATATTTGATCAAAATCCATACAAACGAATCCACGGGCAAAGGGTTTATTAAATAATTTCATGAATGGACTCAATTTATTTGAGCCGATTTGGAATTGACTGCCCGCTGATAGGAATAGAATAATTAAAACTATACACAAATAGAATAGGTTAATAACTCATAGGCTGGTATTATTTCGCAAAAATAGTTTATATGACTCGCAAATCCGATGATTGAATTAAACTGAATAGACTTTATATGAATAGGTCCATAAATAAAATGTTTTAATACTTTTTTATTGATTTTCATTTTACATTTGGTGGTCTTTTGATAGTAATTCGTTTCATCCTACTTCCTACTTAATATTATAAATGCGAAAGTTTGGATGTCTGGATGTTTGTTACTCTTTTACGCAAAAACTACTGAACGGATTTTGATAAAACATTACAGTATATTTTTTTATAACCCAGAATAACACATAAGCTAAAATTTATGACGATATGTGACAGACTAAATTTCACGTGGGTGAAGCCGCGGGCAAAAAAGCTAGTGTACAACATAAAAGTACAAGATTACAAATAGGGACTGCTTCATCTCTTACATGTTCTCGAAGAGTTCCTGAAACTTCACTCAAAGTCTATGTAGAGACCAATATTGAGAAATTAAACGCTCTAAAGATTTGGTACGGTAACTATTAGAACTGGAAATTTTTGGGCCTCAAGAAATCGGAATTATTCCCCAGCGATGGGACAGTTTAAACCTTAACAAGGTCCCATCTTGACTTACTTGACTTAAGATCCTATGACCCCTGGATTGGGCAGAGGGCGTCCACAAACAGTCCTCCGTCGCGTTCGGTCTTGAGCTACGCGGTCCCATATACCTACGTCCTATATTTTTTATGTATCTATATCAGAAAATTTATATGTGAAAACCTGTCACTAAAGAAGACCGAGGATGATAAATGATGTAGTAAACACGAAAAACTGTCTTATTGATAAAGTTTTTAGTTAATTCTTCGGTTCATTAATCACTGAAAATGGCTTTTCTTTACCAAATAACGAATAAGCTTGGAACACGTTACCCGTGTGATTTATGTAAATTATATCAACATTGGAACTCACGCGAAACAAAACGAAGGGCTTAAAATGTTACAATACAATACCTGTCTGATATGTGGGGAACGGGCTTTGTTTTTGTGATATCATTATTCTTATACCTATTTCAAATAAACATTATTGTGTAACAGATGACTTACATTTAATAAGTACTCGTATAGTTGTTTGGAGTTTCACACCTTGAGCATATTAGCCTTATATTTATGCCTGTTTTCACCATCAATCCCTAATTTTTAAGTGACCTCTATGAAAACATAATTCCTGTTACCATAGGGGTCACATAAAAATTAGGGATTGATGGTGAAAACGGACACTAAACGAATAAAATGGTTGATAGACAAAAGGTTGTCGAAGTTAGCTACTGGATATGATTTTTCTACGCAGACGAAATCATAAGCTATAATTAATATGAAATGTACGGTTTGGAAAAATATACCGTTAGGTACCTAATAAAACAGGACTATTTATATACCACTTGTGGGCATTCAAATAGTCGTAGACAGCGTTAACGATTTCTAAGAAAACGAAATACTGGGTGGCTAAAAATAACAGACAAAAGAAGAACGTGATGTTAATACGAGTACTGCTCCCTTTCAGAGAAAACCAATTAGTTCATCATACACTGTACTAAAACGGTAATGCAGTCCTATCCACACAACTATTAAAAGGCTGCTAAGCTTTGTTAAATATCCAGAAATAAACCCCGGACCTTTGACGTTGGGCTCAAAGCGTGAAATTTGCTATATCCCAATCCATTAATCTTCTGTACAATTGTCTAATTCCCGTATTTCCTTCCTCGTAATAAATCAACTAAGTATACATTAAGACCCTTCCATTTTGTAAAGGGATTCGTTAAACAATCGTTTGAAATTGGTAGGTGTTTGCTAATAATGTAAAGAGTTGGGTACACAGGTAAGGGCTGCGGATTTATTTTGGAAATTTCAGTGAGTACTTACATATTAATAATTATGAGAGAAGAAGTAAACAATGTTGAATCTCTTCAGAAAGTCCCTCAATTATATTGTCAAAAAATGTTGAACACGTATTTTTTATTTGACAATCAAACAAGTAATTACGAAGTTATGAGGCGGTGACGTCACAAATTGCTACACATTTAAGCACTCCTTGACGTCACGGGCCTTCTGAACTTTGGCGCGCTTTATCTCTTTAAATTCTTTAAATGTTTTATCCAGGAAACATCCCTATTTTCGGCACTGTTGCAAGCGCCAAGATTACGAAGTAACTGAAGAACTAGCCAGTGAGATGTTATTAGCAGACATAATAATATCATGGCGCTTGCAAGAATGCCGAAAATAAGGCTCATAAATAAGGTATACATCAAATCCTTGTCTTTATGGTGACATGACACACAGCTTTTTACAATAGAGAAGCGAAATAAGCTGTTGAACTAATATTACCTCAATTATTTAGAAGAAAGAGGCCTCGTGATCAAGGGAACAGTCACTTTTGTACGGCCTAGGTTTTTGTCAATGGACTAAATTCAAAGACCGTATTGCTTTTAGTAAATGAAGGTAGCCTTCCCGAGCCTCATTTTGACAGTTCAATTATCCCGTAGAGGTATTTTGTTCCAAAATACTAAATAAACTTCAAAGATGGTTACAAAGTGACGTTATCTTTTCGACAACAAATACATTATGTTCCACCATGTAACAATATGTTAGGATCATAGTCACATGTGTTCAATGGTTAAAGTCCCATGGCACTAAAAGGGCAGAAATTATGAGTTTGTGATAATTAACATAGATATCCGAGAAGGGACACTTATTCCAAATGGATTCGGCCTCGTTTTAAAGCAATTATACATTTCGCTGGTACTTAGTCTTTAGGATCAAACAAGGTATGTTAAGGACCGAATAATTTTAATTAGGCTAAACTTTGCTTAATGAAAAAGTTGAACTCTCCTCCAGTATTCAATTTGAATGAGTCGTTCCAGGAAATGATTCGGCGATTTTTCAGCTTTGAAATATTTCAGGTCGTTATTCTTTTGTTTCTCTTTATTGTAGGTAGATGATTAGTGTACGTAAAGGTTCCACGAAAATCTATTTGGGATTATATCATTTGGGATAATAACATTTTAACAATAATATTCCCTTGATACCGAATTATCTACTTATCTAGCGATGTGTTACTTATGTGACAATTCCGTTTACACTTTATTAAAATAATAATATATTGGTTCTTCTTTAAGGTTTCTAATAAAGACTTTGTGATTCGTGCACCCAGCGATTTACTTTACTTTTATTTTATTTTATTATTTATTTATGACAACCAACAAGACAGACACAACTACAAGCAAAGGGGTTTACATACATATTTTGTCTTAGGACTAGGCATATTGATTGGAATTGGCTTATAGGCTGCCACGGCATGCAATACTTTGATTCCAATGAATATTCTCTGGAACCACGAACAACTAGAATTCAACAAAAAACAAATATAACTTTGTTAATTTATTTAATTGTTAACAGTTGAATAACACCGAATCAGACACTCGTTAAAACTTTATTGGGAAACTTCAGTAGGCATGAACATTTCAATCGAATAATCAAAATCACTTAAAAGTTTAACGAACATGACATTTAAATTTTCGGCCAAAGGTTCAATTAATTATTTCTACAGGCAAATAAATTTTATTGTTACACTTTCTTGATTTCTGTCTTTGACATAAAGATGAATAATAGAATCAATTTGAGCATTGTGCTATGAACTTAAACTTGAATATTTCTCTTCTAAATAATATATTTTATTCAACAAGTCGAAGTAATTTGTTTTCACTTATTAGGCTTTTATATGTCCCAGTATAATTTTAATACTATCACTGCTTGGGGATATAGTTCAACTAATTTAATTAATACTTTACTAATAAGTTTAATATGATTATTAACCCAATATCCAAGCCTATTCTTGCTCAAGCTACGTACGGTTAAAATTGCCGAACCTTTTAAAGTAGCACAAAACTTATGCAATTAAATTAAACCCGCAATAAACAATGCTCAAATTAACTGGGCCTACATAGTTCTGAATGGGTTCACCTCTGCCAAATAGCTGGAGGAGTTGCCAAGACCTTAAAGTGAAGTGGCTGTAAACCATAAGTTAGGCAGTCGTCAATAATTTAATTTGGGACGCAGGTGGCGCTGTCGTAAGAGTAAGTCTGAGTAAACTACATCCAGGTGCTGATCAACGACTTGAATAGAGTGAGTGATGAATAGTTTTATATGAGCCATGTTAAAGTGTCAGGGACGGGGCGCGTTAGTGAAACAAGCTGGCTAGAACAAGACTGATTTATTTCTATCATTCGTGGTTTACACCTACCTCACATTGAGCAATATAAAAATATAGAATTACCCACAACATCCTTCCAAACAAAAACTATATAAAAATTTGTTATTGTGGAATGCAACAATATGAAATGTGTGAGCACTATAGTTAATTGACTTTGGATGAAATACATAGAATGCATTCTTGTGATTATATTATTATAGCCACAGATGCTAATTCACATTAATATTATGATTGAGTTTACAACGAATAAATTACACCTTAATAATTAATAAATTTTTCTGGTTATTGCTTTCAAACTAGTTACACATTAACAATATCACAAATATATTGTACACCTTGATTTTAAATCGAATAAATAAATAATACATTACAGAATTGGCTTATTCATCAAATTATAATATTAAACATGCAATTATCACTACATATTATTAAACAATAATGATTAAATTAAGATCATGCAATTTTATTACAACAAAATTAATTACAAATAATTAGTTAACGGTAATTAACTCGTATTTATTTGAATGTTAACTTATAGTATTGTTTCTAGATTTTATTTATTATATTAATTTTATCACATTTTGGGAATTTTCATTTATTAAACTTATTAACTATCATTACATTATTATTGTTTCACATTAATTTGTGTTGCCTCTTAAGGCAACTTTAAATAATAAGTTATTTAAAGTTAGGAGAGGTCTTGGTTTTGTGATACATAAGATAAATTGAAACATTTCATTGTAAGCAGATTGTATTGTGAACATAGGTGATGTTTTATGATAGGTACATTTTTGAATATATTCCGATACATAAGATAAATTGAAACATTTCATCTTGAGCAGATTGTATTGTGTATATTGGTGATGTTTTGTAATAGGTACATTGTTAAATATATTCCATTTTAAAATATTACATTTACATAACTAATTTCAATAATTCAGTATTCCATTCAAAACATTACATTTACATAATTAACTTTTAATAGTGTAATATTTTATTTAAAATATTGCATTTATACATAATTAAATTTCAATAACACTAAAATAATACTTTTCAGTTATAATAAATAGATTTTTGCAAGTGAGATTAAATGAATATCTACCATAAATGCTTGCATCATTACCTTGGTATTGGAATTCCAGGATGAGAGTATTCCAAGCGATCAGGTGGTCTCACTATCCTGCCAAAACGAGTTATATATTGATTATTGTTATTATCACTGAATATCGGTGACAGAGATGTTAACTGAACGCTGGAGCCTATGTTTGTGTTTATTTGGCTTGGGGCCTGCGCGGGCTGGCCTTCCCTGCGCTGACACGGCTGGGACGCAACTGAGGAGTTGACAGTTATATCATCATAGCTATGATTATACTCATTACGTGCACGCTCCTGGCAATCGATTATGATATGTTTCCTATTTCTACGAATTACATTGTTAGTTTCTAGTCTAATTAAATATGACCTATTATCCAAAACACATTCCACAGTGCCAGAAATCCACTGATTGTTAACTCTGGCTTTTACTTTTTGTGCTATTTTGAGAGGTTTTAAGTTTCTAGCACCCCTGTCAAAATATTTCTTTTGGTATACCTGACGCTCTTTTAGTTTATTTGATATATCTTTATGTACCTTAGGTAACAAAAGCCGTGGTGTGCAAGGAATAATGCTGCGTAACTTCCTATTATACAACAATTCAGCGGGGGAGGGCAAGTCGCTATTAATTGGTGTGTTTAGGTACTCTAATAGTGCTAAATTGAAATCTGAATTATCATAGGCCGTCTTCCTCATCATTGTTTTAACAGTTTGAACCGCTCGTTCTACTTGCCCATTTGATTGAGGGTATCTGGGTGAGGAAGTTATGTGTTTAAAATTCCAGTTTATAGAAAATTCTCTAAAAGTTTTTGATGAGTATTCAGGACCATTATCTGACATGACAATTTGCGGTATTCCTTGACGCCTAAATATTTGTTTTAACTGTTTTACAATTTCTACTGACGTTGTCGAACGCAATTCTACTATTTCTATAAATTTACTGAAATAATCTATGACTATTAAATAACATTTCGTGCCAAAGTGAAAGAGATCCGTTCCAACTTTGTACCACGCCCTGTTAGGTACTTCATGCGATATAAGTGGTTCTTTTGTGTTTTGTTTTTTATAAGTTAAACAAGCTTGACAACGTGATAAATGATCTTTTAATTGTGATGACATGTTCGGCCAAAACATAATTTCTTTAGCTCTAAGGTTGCACTTTTCTATTCCTAAATGACCCACATGAATGCTTTTAATCATTGCACTTCTCATAGACTTGGGTATAACAATCCTGCTACCTTTCCACACCAGGCCGTAATTTATTGTGAGATCTTGTTTGCTATCCCAATAAGGTTTTACAATATCACTTACTTCACTTTTATGTGTAGGCCAACCACGTTTAATGACTTTAAGTAATTCTTGTAGTTCCCTATCTTCTTTCGTGTGTTTTTGGATTTGTATGAAGTGCGAGTCGGTGAGCGGATTATCTGCCGATATTGCACATACCGACGGTCCCTACGTACAATTCAGTATCTACCAGTTCCGTGATTTGCCGTTTTTGTTTGCAAAACCTTCAGAGGACCCAACAGTTGCGGCTCAGTTAAAAAAACATACACTTTTTATTTAAATTGAACCTTAAAACGTCAAAAAACAAATCCCGCAACTACAAAATTAGAACGATTTCCGCAGTAAAATTGCATTAGTGGGAGTTACGAAATTTTACGCTGGACCTCACGCTTAGCCCCGCGCGCCCAGCCCCGCAACTGCCACTTTCATTCGCGCAGATCGAGTGAATTGATACGTAATTTATGAAGAAAATAGGTATTATTATGGTTTCTAACCTAATCTATTTCACTCAACATTATACCAACGGCAAATTAATCAATTAACTGTAGGAAACTGGTAGTTGCGTTGTTTCACTAGGGAAAATTAAAGTTACTATTATAAGTAAGTGGCACTTACCTATTTTTACGTCGGAAAATTAAAGAATCTTCTAGCCGTAACTGCCACTATAAATGTTTTACTTTGGAAAAGTTTGTTTTTTGTCTATAAGCAAGTGCCAGTAACGGTGTTTTACGCTGAGAAATTGTATTTTAGCAATATCTGGTGGAGATAAAAGTGAAGACAAAACAATATAAAATATGATATACAACACGACTGAAGTATCTAGGGTCATTTATTAGACTTGACGCAACCAAGTTCTTCTCCTATGCTACTTTTTACAAGATACAAGTTTGTAAAAATATCGTAAAATTTATTTTATTTATTTATCAAGCATAATATGGCATTCAGAAATAAATATAAGTAGGTAACACTTACAAACAAAAGTTTCAATTAACTGTAGTTAGAAGCTACTATTACATGATAATGCTTACATGATATTGCATACATACCCGTCAGAAGGATGAGGTATACCCACTAAAAATACCCTGATGTCCCCGTCACTTGCTATAAGTGCTAACCTTGAGGTTCCGGACAAAACCTCCCGCCTACACGGCGACAGTTGGGACGAGAGCAGCTGGAAGTATACAGCTTTCCCGTACACACACTCACCGTCAGCAGACTGTGGTGGTGGCCTATGCAATGCCTTCCGTGCAGCCTCACGACCCCGTTACGCTGGTCATTACTAAGGAAGGAAGATAGGACGCAATCATACTGTCACCTTCCCTGGAGCGAATTCAAATGCACCCGCACTTGCTTTGTAGTCGCGCTATCGTACCGCAGCTTCTTTCGGTACCTTGTCTTCTCAGATAGAGGTGATTCATTACCACCCAGGTTTTGTTACCGTCCACATAGCTTTGACTATGCTATCCCGCAAGAATATGGTGTGCCGTATGCTCCTAGAAACCACAATACAGTTAGGGCTCGAAGGATCCGTGCCCAGTCATGGTGCGATCGCTCGAGCAACCTTAAACTTCTGCACGAGTGCGAATAAAGTTCAGTAACCCAACTTAGCTACGGCGAGGTAGTTTATCAACTACTAGACTACAGCACAGTCTAGCGAGTCTCACGTCAAACGGATTCTCTGTCCTCCTAATGCGGAGCTTTCACCTCGTTCTTCACGCTGCGTTAAAGCCGACGATGTAGCTTTCTGGGCCTGTTAAAGTCTTAGAAGATGGGCAGCGTTACCCTTCCCTACGAGGGTGATGCCTTAGATGGGAGTCCTGTACAGAATTATGCTTTTGAGGGTGCCAGTATAGAGCTCCCGGTCTTTCTCCATAGCCTTCCGACATTAGAGTTTTCGGACCTCCAAATTAGGGAAGCAGCCACGAAAAAGCAAGCTGTCTTTCATACGCATGGCGACGAATTGGAAAAAGTGCGAGCTGCCACTGGTTATATACAGTTAAGGTCACCGTATTTGCGCTCACTACTTGGCGCCACTGGTGATTAACAGGATAACTCTTAGATATTTGATCTGGGCCTTAGTTTTGACAGTGGTGTGGGCGTCAGGGATGCCTTTAAATATATGTGGTCCCTGGCCTAGGGCGAACATAATGCCGTCTGTTTCGCCCAGGCAAGCCGCCTCGCTGTGATAGTTATTTATTTTATTTTTTTTATTTATGAGGATATTCTTGTAATGATGAAACTATCTGCATGATAGATGATACCTTGAAATATCCATGCCCTTGAAAAGGGTTCCATTTAGTACCCAGTTGTATTCAATGTTCCACAAGATCGAACTCAAAAAAGAGCCATGTGGATCTTCGGACTCGATGCCATGCTGTCAAACCTGACCGGTACTATTGACAAAGAAAATTTACCGGTTCTACAAGTATTCTTCAGTCAAAAGACCCCTTAGATAAGGAAGAATCTTAAGGTATTGAGTGCCTCCAAAATGCAACTATCTGGGAAACGAGGCGGGACGCTGTTATACCTCGTCGAGCAAGACTATGGGCCTAGAGTGAGAGTTACGGTCAGTAGTAGCTGAACTTTGTTCCCGTGTACAATTGCTTATGTGGCAGTTAATAATTTAAACAAATATATTACTCCGACGTAAAAGTTAGTAAGTACCACTTACGTCATTTGTAATTAGAAACTTTCCGTTGTATAAGTGAGTAAATGACAAATAATACACTTATTGTGATTATTTTTTGATAATTTTTCATGTTTTATAAAATATACCTCATATAAAACTATTATACCAAATTTCATCAATGTATGATAAATAGAACGCGAGCTACACATGTTTAAACCTTCAAACCGCTCTCCTGTAAAATTGGCCGTTTTCAGATACGTTTTTATACGTAGGGACCGTCGATACTTGCGCCTGCGCATCGAGATGGTCGCGCGGCGACGTGTTGCTGTAATTGCCGGGTACGACTGCCCTAGACAGCGCGTCTGCTATGTATAGGTACCTACCTGGTTTATACACTAGCGTGAATGAATAGGGTTGCAATCGCATTAGCATCCTTTGTAGCCTCGGAGGTGCGCTCGCTAACGGTTTGTTTATAATGTTTACTAGTGGTTTGTGATCTGTTTCTATGACTACGTCGTGGCGGCCGTAAATATACATATAGAATCTTTCGCATGCAAATACACACGCATACAGCTCTTTCTCTATTTGTGCATAGTTTTGTTCAGTTTTAGTAAGCGACTTTGAGGCGTAACATACAGGCAAGCTGTCTTGCATTAAGCATGCACCTAACCCATTTTTACTAGCGTCCACTGATATAACAACTGGTTTCTGTAATGTGTAATATTTTAAAACTGGAGGACTTGTTAACTGTTCTTTGATTAATTTGAAGCAATAGTCGTGTGTGTGATCCCAATGCCATGCTATATCTTTTTTTAACAATTCCCTAAGAGGAGCAGTTTTTTCAGAAAAGTTTGGGATAAAGTTACTTACATATGTTTCAATGCCTAAAAATCGTTCAACATCTTTTACATTACTCGGCTTGGGCATGTTTTTTATTGCTAAAACATGTTTCTCGTCTGGTTTGATGCCATTTTTTGTGATTTTATGACCAAGATAAGTTAGTTCATTTAATCCAATTTTACATTTTTGTTTGTTTAATTTAATATTTATTTTTCTACACCTCTGTAAGACTGAATATAATATTTTATCGTGAATTTCTTTAGTTTTAGCGTATATTAAAATATCATCAATAAATTGAATTACTCCTTCTATGTCATCAAAATGTCCGTATAGCCTCTTATGAAAGATTTCTGAAGCTGAACTTATACCGTAGGGCATTCTCAAGAATTTAAACCTACCAAATATCGTATTGAACGTACATAGGTCTGTAGAGCTGTCATCTAATTTAACGTGCCAAAAGCCTTGTTTGGCGTCCAATGTGCTGAAGTACTTAGCACCCGATAAGCTAGCTGCTATTTCCTCAAAAGTAGGCAACTTAAAATGTTCTCTCTTAATTGCTTTGTTTAGGTCACGTGGATCTAAACATATACGGAGGTCACCATTGGGTTTCTTTACGACTGTCATACTGTTAACCCAGTCTGTTGGACCCTCAACCTTTTGAATAATCCCGTCCTTTTGCATTTCTAATAATTTATTCCTAACTTGCTCTTTCAAAGCTACTGGTAATTTCCTAGGAGCGTGCACTACAGGTTGTGCGTCCTCTTTTAATTCTATTTTATAAGTGCCTGGTAAACAACCTATGCCTGAAAACAAATCTGGAAATTTATCTAAAATGTTGACACTGGTGTTTGTAATATGTTTAACTGCCATGACCCGCTGAATTAGGTTCATTTCTTCGCAAGAACTCCTTCCCAATATTGGTGGGGATTGAGTATTAACAACAATGAATCTCAGTATGTATACATTTTGTTTATAAATAACTTTAAGAAAACATTTGCCTAGTACTTCAATTTTGCTACCAGCATATCCTTGTAATTTCAGGGTTGTCCTAGCTAATTCCCTGTCTAAAATGTTGAGATCTTTTAAGTAAGTTTTTGGTAAGATGTTAACATCGGCTCCAGTGTCTAATTTAAAGTTGATTGGTGTATTTTTTATCAATAGTACAACTGACCAGTCATTATTACTAGAATTGTTATTTATTGTATAAATTACCTGATCACTGGACTCCTCCTGGACCTCGTAAACTTGGCACATTCTTGCGTAATGATTCATTTTATTGCAAGCAATACAGCGTTGCCCAAAAGCTGGGCAGTTGAATTTGTTGTGATTTATTCCACACTTTCTACACATTATGTTTTTATTGCCTTTGGATGTGGATTGTTCATAATTATTTGAAAACACATTTTTCCGCCTCACTGTTTGTTGATTGTGCGTTGACACTTGCGTTTGCGCGGAACCGGAGCCGCTATCGCGACGTCGCGCAGGTTGCCGCCATTTTGAAGTTCGATGCGTAGCTGCTGGCGAGTTACGCGGTCCGCCGCGTCTAACAAAGTGTACACAGGTCTCATCTTGCCGCTGATCAGATACTATTTCGTCGACATGATGCATCTGGGTGTCTGTCTTTATGCTGTTCGCCTGTAGTCTTGATATTTCAGCCAAAGTACAAATGTCAACCGCTTTTGACAATGTTAATTCCGTTTCTCTTAATAATCTTTCACGTAAAGCTCCATCCCTTATTCCACATATCATTCTATCTCGTACTAATTCACTCTTCAGTTGTTCAAATTCACATTTTGCCGCTATTTTGTTCAATTCGAAAACATATTGTTCCACCGATTCCAATTCTCGCTGATTCCGGGTAAAGAATGCATGACGTTCAATCGTAATGTTTTTTCTGGGTAAGAAAAATCGATCGAATTCCTTCAATAAATCCTCTATAGTTTTAATGTCGCCTTTGAATTGCTCATATACCTCACGACACTTTTCGCCTATGATATGCAATAAGATGTTTATTTGTACCTTATTATCCTTTTTCTGTAATTCACAGGCTTCGAAATAAATCTTGAAGGCATTTTTCCACTTTTCCCAATCCTTACTCAGATTTCCAGAAGTAACGTTCGTTATATCATTTTCAAAAATAAACGGTTGCGGTGGTTGCAGAATTGACTCCATAATTATTGCTTGAGGCTTCTTTGTTGATAATAAATGTTGTTATAACACATATGAACTTCATCAATTCTCACTTATTGCATTATGTTAATGCTAACATAAGTTCTTTTCGTATTTTACGACCTCCGACTGCGCCATGTTAAAGTGTCAGGGACGGGGCGCGTTAGTGAAACAAGCTGGCTAGAACAAGACTGATTTATTTCTATCATTCGTGGTTTACACCTACCTCACATTGAGCAATATAAAAATATAGAATTACCCACAAGCCACTTGGAAAACAAATGAAATGCGAATTGAAAGTGCTCTTGTTAGTGAATGCTCGAATATTTTATTGAGAAAGTGGGTATTATTTTCAACTATTGAACATTGCTAAGTAATTGATATTCTCAATTGGCAAAGTTTTTATGAGATAACAAAACGTGAGTCTACCTCCAACTTGATTAACTATGATTTTTTTTATTCAAGGCGAGAGCGAATAGGCACTTAAAGAGCAGATAATATTATGTACCATCCTGGACTGCATCTCACTTCACTTAAATTCGAGTTGTAAAAATTGGAAATGATTTCGATTATCAGGGTTAGATTTGTTAGAAATTGTTTTATTTTTATTGAGAGCAGTGTGGTATAGCATAAGTTTAAAAAGGCACCATTCAATTGATTTAGAGTTGACCACTTTAGGAATGCTTAGGAATGAGAATCGCGCCTAGCGATAAAAATCACAATTTTATTCAAATTATACAATTATTTGTCCAGCAGTGGACGTCATTTGGCTGAAAAGAAGAAGAAGAAGAAGATTCAAATTATCTCCCACGTCTTTCAGAAACTTTTCTCCGTCATTTAAATAATCCAAGTACTCTCAAAGTCACCATTTAGCGCACTTAGCTATGTAAAGGAAACACGAAAAAAGCTCTGAAGGTGATTTACCTTAAGCTCTCGACATTAAGCCCGAATACTCGATAAATTCACAGGTAATGTGGGAAATGTATGCCCAACTGTACTTACACCCGCCCAATGTGAATTCTTAACATCGTACCTACAGGAGATCTTGGCAGTATAGTAAATATTTGATATTATTTCTGCCCGAATTTGCATATCCCACTCAAGTATATTGGCTTATTTAATTTTGATACTTGCGCCACGTGAGATAGGCTCTAAGGAATTTGGGAAAGAAATCGCCGAAACCAGCATTTAGAGTTACGTAGTTGGGTTACAAGAAAGCACTAGAATGTTAGTCATATTAATAATTGTAATAAATTACGTATGGTTCAAATACAAGGTCAAAATAAAAACAACGTTCTAAATGGTCTGAATGTCAAATGTAAAACAAAGACAATTTGATAGTAACTGGAATTAATTAATTAATCCATAATACAACGAGTATATAAACTACGAGTACTTACTTATTATCCTATGATTAAGTATTTAGCGATATAGTACCTATCAATCACTTAGCCTAGGCGCAGACCACCGATTTTTCGTCGGCCGATAGTTTAGTCGGGCCGTTAATCACTAAGGAAGTGCGCACAATGCACCAATTTGGTATCGACCGATTCTTCATACAAATTGGAATCGGGCGCAACTATCGGCCAACTAAAAATCGGTGGTCTGCGCCTATGCTTAAATGTGCATCATACCTTTTGTACTATCAAACTCTGTTTTGCAAAAAACACAACCCTCCTCCAGGCGCAGTCGGGTAAATAGCCATTTTTGTTGTTCAGTATCAAGAACTAACTCTATTACAGTAATCTTATTTGTTTCTAAGTACCTAACTTAAATTCAAGAATATCTTTTAGTTTGAGATTAAACTCAAGCAATCGCCGATTTGAATCTTTAGTTTAAAGTTTGAATCGAGTTTTAAGAACCTTCTGTCAGAATACTAGCCAATTTTACGAACACCAATGCTCTTAAACGGAATATCATCTTTAAGTGATAAGACTGAAGTCCTCTTTTTCCATAAAAAATCTACAGAACCCAAAGTACATTTTGCCACTTACAGACCTTAGATTTCGCTAGTTCTCAGCACGTAGGACCCGGGTCGTCGTAACTCTCACCCTGGTGCAAGATAGATAAGAATGTTTTATTGATAAGGAACTAATCTCTTTGAAACGTGTGAACTCGACATGTTTTAGAGCTGTTTATTTATGTATGAGAACTGGTTTGTTAGTCTACTACGTAAAATCATTATAAAACATACTCAAAGGTGAACTCGTTCAGAGTAACGTTTAAAGATCGTTTCATCCACGAAGACCAATTTTTGGTCGAGGGAAGCGCGGGGTGCAGGGAGTTTGATCCGAGCAATCCGAGCGTCATTATTGTAGTGTGCGTGTGCACTCATCGATAATTAGCGTGTACCGATAACACTCAAACATTAGCGGAAGAATGGTGGGGCGCGTCTTCGTGGATGAAACGATATGCCCCCATTAAACGGAATGCAGCTAAATCAGAAGGACGCTATATTTTAGAGACGGAGTCGGTAATACCTATAATCTTCATACTGCACAAATATTATAAAGAGAAAATTTTTTGATTGTTTGTATTGAATAGGCCTCAAAAACACTGGACTGATATTTCTGATGAACAAAGGCGGTACGAATGTCGCCGGGTCAGCTAGCTATAAATGCTGAGTATTTACCCAACTGCGCCAGAAGGAGGATTATGTTTTTATTAAATCATTCCTTCTAAAACAGAATAAATAGTGTGCAAAAGTTTTTAATAATGCTAAAAGCTCTTTTAGTAAGTTTATGGATAATTTACCTACTTATTAGAGCATGGTCAAATCTTTATGATAAAAAATTACTTCATTTTAAACTAGAGTAATCGAGAATTAATAAGTAATTATCTAGATATAGTTAGGTTAGGTCTAAGGGTCGGGCATTGGTCTGGGATGCGACTTGCTGCGACACTCTTGCCCCCTCCCATGTGCCTTCCACGTCGAGGGCTGCAGGCGCTGCGGCTGCTTCAACGGAATCTTTGAAAAAAAAGCAAATATTCCGCTTTAGACAGCTGCTACCGTTTTGTGCCTTTCGGCGTGGAAACGCTGGGACCTTGGGGCCCGGAGGCCAAAAAGCTTTTTACTGAGCTTTCCTCCCGCATCATCGAGGTCACCGGTGACCAGAAGGCCGGGTTCTACCTTGGCCAGCGTTTAAGCCTAGCGATCCAACGCGGAAACGCTGCCAGCCTTTTGGGCACCGCTAACCTCACCGACAGATCTGGGGATAGGGATACTTTTTTAATTTAACTTTTATTTTCCTTTTTTGTAAATATTGTATTTTTTTTTGTATATAGTATAGTTTTTAAGTTTGTAAATTACCTGTACAAATTTAGTTTGTTATTGTTTAATAAAGTTGTTAGGTAAATATAGTAGAATAGTATGTGGAATAGGTAAATAAGATAAATTTGTATTTAAAGTAAAGTTATTATAATTACCGTGCCCGTGGCACTAAAGTTTGTGTCTCATCCATCAATCACATGGACATAAATTAATTTCTGCTTAGTACAGAGTATCTTTGATATTAGATACACGCCCAAAATAGAAGCAATTTATTTAATGTTATTTACGACAAAGACGTTTATTTGCGAGTGTAGATTTGATATTAAAATAATTTGGGTTTTCGGACAGTTTTGTTGATTAAGCCCAAGTGATTTAAATTAGATTCAAAATTTTCATAATTTGTAATATAGAACCATAATTTAAAGGTTGATTCATTTGGAGGTACTTTTTTCAAATCTAAAAAAAAATTAATAAAAACCAATTTATTGAGTAATTTTTATTACTATTACAAAATTAGGTTTCACATTGATATTTGTTTTTTAATGATTAGTTTATTAAAATGTTGGCCATAACTCCGGTTAACATAGACCAACATTCTGCGGTTCCAATTTTTGATGCGTCCGAACATTTCGATCGTTATTTGGCGAATAACGCGAGTAATGTTGTCTTCCAGTTTTTACCCGACTGCGCCAGAAGGAGGGTTATTTTGATAAAATAATAAACGGACTAAAAGGTTTTTTTGGGAAACTAGCCTATAACATTATGTTTTATTACAAGGACTATTAAGAATATTTATCTACTCTACCTCAGATAATCGCTATATTACAAAATGAACCCAGTTTAGAACTAGTTCAGGAATGGTGTGATAGCTGCAAATTCTTGTAAAAAATAAAATATCTGAGTATCACAAAATTTTGCGTTAGCTTGGCTGTACTTTACGGAAAATTGGAGAGGTTGCAAGCTTCCCAGATACTCAGAGGTAGCCAGAGGAGGTACACTCCGTTTCTCCCACAATTGCAGGTAATATGGCGTACTTTACGGGAGATACGAATGCTTGCTTTAATTTTAGTAAGTGCTTAGCTCAGTACAATCAGTGCCGGATTAAGCCAGCGCGGGGCCTGTAGCAAATTTCTATCAAGGGGCCCTTGGTTTGCTTTAGGTTCTCAAGTTTAGGGTATTAAATGAAACAAAACTGTTATCTACAAATGAACTTTACTTGATTTAATGTGGGCAAATTTAGAGATAACACTTTCAATATCAACTTCTTTAAGGAAATCATGCTCTACGAGTATATTCAACAAAATAAGATGATTAAGACGTTCTTGTCCCATCGTGTTCCTTAATTAATTTTTAATACGTTTTAATGTTGAAAAAGAACGTTTGCCACTGCAGTTAGTGATCATGAGAGACATGTAAATGCGCAAGGCAATTTCTAAGTTTGGAAAACACGATTCTAAAGAATTATTTATTTAAAGTTTATAAAATTGCTGCTCCAGAGGCTCCTGTTTCTTGCTGTCAATAAGAGTAGCCACATCTGTTTTAAGATCAAGTAAGTCAAGAAATCTGTTTTCAGAAGCTCTGAAAACTGCACTAATTCGCCACCTAGGCTGTTCTCCAAATCAATTAACATACTGACAGTAGTTTCACAGTTCATTTATGAAAACCTTTTATATTATGTTCGCAAAAATATAGAGCAATTCACGAAAAAGAGCGATTTGCATAACTTTAATACAAGAAACAAAAATAAACTTGCCGTTCCAAATTTCTAGGCCAGTAGAATTAGATTTTGAATCGGAAATAATTCCTACAAAAGATTTTATTGCTTTAATGGCTTCATTGGTTGCCCATTAAGACTCTACTAGGTTTTCGACTTCGACGGAGTTGTGCTTAAGTGGTGGGGGCCTCCGAAAGGGGCGTTTTTCGGTTTTCCGGTTATACCGCGTAAAGGACTTACCGTATCGAAAAGTGGTCTTCAGGACGGTTAAAGGGCACTTAATTCTGCATTGAATAAGACCAAATTCATATGTTTTGGACAAACCGTTCTCGTGCTTATCTTCGACAAAGTAGAAAATGTACGTATAATTAATAACCCTCTCTATGTCCAATAGCTCGTCACCCGCAGGCTCCCAAGCCTTGTAAAGGGCCGCCTTAACCAGCTTATCCCTGTCAAGGCTCGCGAGTTGGATTCGCTTATCCTTGTTCGTCCCAGCCGATCCTTAACTGCGGTTGCTGCACCTCTTCCTTGCACTCTCCTGAACGACTCTGTGTTATCTACTATGGCTGCCCCTCTTCCTTGTACCCTCCTGTACGACTGTATTACTTAGCCGTATGCCTGGTCCAAGGTTCGACGCCAAAAATCAACAACAACAAGTTCATATTAATGAAAACCGAAAAAACGCCCCTTTCTGGAGCCCGCACAACTCCGTCGAAGTCGAAAACCTAGAAGAGTCTTTATGGGCAACCAATGAAGCCATTAAAGCAATAAAATCTTTTGTAGGAATTATTTCCGATTTAATTCATTTTTGTGTTTAATTCTACTGGCCTATTCAGACTGCATAAGATTGGTAATTCATTTATGGGAAAATGTATTAAATTCTTTGATAAATTACCACAAACTGTTGTAGAACTACCCATTGACCATTCATAAATTCAAAGCACATATTAAAAGTAGGTACTTTAATGAAAAAGGGCTACTATAAAGTCGATGATTATTTAAAAGATAAAAATGTTTGGGATGCGTTACTGCCTAGCTCGCATAAATATTTATAGTTAACTTTGTACATTTTAAAGCCTGTAAACCTTTGAAAAAGAGGCAGACAATAGTGACTGAGTTTCTTGCGCTGCTTCTTCTCAGCACTGGCCCATTTATTGTCCTGAAGCAGTGGTAGGGTTAATACTGGGACGTGTAAAAGTGCTTTTTTTAAGCCTATTCACAGAAATAAATGAGTTTTATCGATTATAATTAAACATTAGAACATTCACGGTAAAAAGTTCGTAAAATACCTACCTACTTATTTTTATGATTTAACGTGATGAAATAGAGTTTTAGATTTTCAAGTGAAAGTAAAGCATAGCCTAAGCGCTTCGCGTTTAAGGCATGCAAGATATTTTACGCTCCTATCTAAATTAATCTTTTTTTTATTTCGGTCAGACAGGCGTTGGAGCGCGGGGCCCCCAAATTCGCGGGGCCCGTAGCATTTGCTACTCTTGCTACGTGGCTAATCCGGCACTGAGTACAATTACAGTTCTTTAGCGTTAATCTATACTAGTCTATACTAATACTATCTGTCTTGCTTTCACGCCTAAACCACAAAACCGAGTTTGATGAAATTTGGCATAGAGATAGTTTGAGTCCCAGGAAAGGACATAAGATAGTTCCCGGTTTTTGAAACAGGGACACGCGCGATAAAGTTTTTCTGTGACAGACAAAATTCCACGCGGGTGAAGCCGCGGGTGGAAAGCTAGTAACTACTATAGTCCAGTCAATAAAGTATCATAGAGGAAAATGGAACACAATTTCTGACTTTGTGACTTCATTTAGACTATTTAGGAGGTGAACGTATTAAAAGTCCCCGCCCTTAGCTCTTGAGCCGGCGGGGATAGGGGGGTTTGAAGGTCCAATTTTTTACAAATTACTTTCAGATCACAGGCGGTCTTAAGATGATTCTTTACTGGAATTGTAATATTGTAACAATTTACCCAATTTAAGAAGATATCTAAACATTAAATATCTACTATGGTAAAGCTAATCTTAGCCATTGCGGTTTCATAATAACTGTGCGTGTAGAGCATCAAATTAGCATTTGCAACTAATCCTTACTTGAGTATCTAATTTACTAGAGTAAAGCCCGTATTATTGTTTGCGCTGGTTTCATTGTAAAATACTTCCAACTCACTGAAATATTAATTATTGTTGTTTGAAGTTTAATTAGCATAGATATGAGGAGGTTTTATTTATAAATACATATTTTCTACACACTTACCTTTGTTTCTGTGAATAGGTATTGTATTCCATTTCATAGGATTGTATTTTATTATACTATTAAATTCTTAGAATGATGTTGTAAATCTACCTACTTAAATTTGTTTTCTTTTATTACAGGTAAATACATAATAATAAACTAACTTGCGGAATAGAAACCAATCTCATAATGATCATGGTGTTTTAAGGTAAGTAGATTATTTTCGTAAATGAGAAAATCTTTGCAGTATTACTGACTATCATAATCATGGATGCGGGCACGCAGGACCGGTCGTTGTGGAAATCATTGGGGTAGGCCTTTGTCCAGAACCTCCATTGCTCAAATATGTGGAATCTTATTTCTTATGAATCTCATCACCATCATCATTTCAGTCATTTTTCAGGACGTCCACTGTTGAACATAGGCCTCCCCCAATGATTTCCTTAATGACCCGATTATAGCGGCCCGCATCCAGCGCCTTCCTTTAATAGGTCGTCGATCCACCTTGTGGTGGTGTGTGGCGCTTACCGTTACGAGGCCTTCACCAGAATAAGTACCTACAAATAATAATTATGGTTACTCCCAAATCTCCAGATGCCGTAAAAAGATTAACGTACCTAGACGAAGTCGCGTTCAAAGTCGAGATAATAACGAACACCAAAAACTTCAAGGCTCACAAACCGCCGAATATATTATTCATACTATACACAATGTACCCATTCGCCGAATCGCTCCAACTTCGGAGCACCAACGCACTTCATAATAATGTGTAAAATTACACCACTCGAACTAGAGACGTTGGATTGTCGATAGTCTTGACATCGATAATTGATGATTTATTAAACATCGATAAACCAGTACTTGCTCTGTACATAATAGGTTACGTACGTAACTACTTTGTGTATTTTGCCAAAAAAATTGACACACTAAATTTTTTATCCAACTCAATCAGCGGCTGTACATAATTAATCAGACAATCGATATTTTAATACAGCGGCAATCTATTATAGAGCATTTAACACAAAAACCTATCCAAACATATCCTGAATCCATATCTTAATGACTAAAAAACGAATAAAGTAAATTATTGATTCTGTCACTATCTCATACACTTGCTAAATATCCAAAATAAATCAATTACGTATAGAAGAAATTGGAACTTTCCATTGCACCAAACCGCAAAATGAACAAAATGGATAATTTTATCAAACTATTGACACTCTATCGATGTTGACTAATTGAATCGCATCCCTAACACAAACAGTTTGTTGGAAAATGGTAGGCTTTCTAATGTTAATTAAGCTGTAACTAATACGCGGCGCAAGCTCGAAAGTTGTCAGCCATTTCTAATGCGAGTCTAGTTTCATAGACGGCAAATGATGGCGCAGTTATTAGTTAGGTTTTGTAACTGTTCGGGATTAGTTGAATTGAAACTTATTGCCACTACATCAGTGGTTTTCCATACGTGCAAGTCTGTGCTGTTTTTGTTCTAATATGGGGCGTTACATTGCAGTGAGATGATTTTCTTTTGTTTTATTTAAGCGTAGACCTTCAATAGATTCTATTTTGTTTTTTTATTTATTTCCTAATTGACGTACAATCATACAATGGGTTTTCTTCTGTTTGAATTTAGGTGAAAGGCAATAACCACCTACTTATATTATGACAACTTCTTGGTAAATAATACTATGTAATCTGCAAGGTCTACTCATTAGTGTTTTAACTTTATTATAAGGATAACTCATTAGTAGGGTCTTAAGATTCTACAGTCTTTAATATGCCTTTAGCACTTGCTAGAGACTCACGTTAACCCTGTTTTAAAATGTTTCGTGTATGGCGCGTAAGTGGTTTTTCCTAAAACTTATGCCTACTTTATTTATTTTCTGTTAACGTCTATTAAACTTTGTAAAGAACATCGCAAAGTTTTATCGGAGAGAAGCATTTTTATCGACTTATTTTTATTTGATTCAAAAATGTATTTGCTGGTTTATTTTATTTACGAGCAGAAAGCTGAGACAAAAAGCATCCGCATCGCTCTGACAGAGCACGGCTGGGGCGCAAAAGTTGACAAAGACTCTTTTCACCATTCCTGTTTTGTTAAAAATGACTTGAAAACAACTTCAGAATATTTGTAAAATATTATTTTTAACTTGAAAATGCATAGCTGGAAAAATATTAGTAGAATCAATTAAAGTTTGGTTTTCATCGGTGAAGTGAAAAATAAGATTACACAAAGAACCAGGCTTTAAGTTCTGTTTCCGCCAAATTAAATTAATTATTTTTCTCTAGCCTCTCTTCCCTACCTTTTTAAGCAATTAGACAGGAATACACCTAACACTTAAAATTTTATTTTCTCCCAAATGCAGTTATCCATTGTAAACATACTTATTTAACACTAGCGGCCGCCCGCGACTTCGTTCGCGTGGATCCCGTTTTACCCCCTTCATCTATCTTACGCGGTTTAGATTTTTTCATACAAATGTTTTTTCCAGCTAACTCCCGTTCCCGTTGGAATTTCGCAATATCCTGTTGTAACTAAGCTTTAAGTTTACTAAGGGACCTGCATGCCAAATTTCAAGCGTCTAACTTAAGCGGTTTAGATTTTTCATACAACAGGATTTTCCCGGTAATTCCTGTTCCTGTGGGAATTTCGGGAATTCCTTTCTTAGTGCACCTCTACGGTACCTAAGCTACGTCCCTTATAAAGTTCAAGTGCCTACGTTTAGCCGTTTAGGCTGTGCGTGGGTATGTCAGTGAGTCAGTCATACAAAAGGAATTTCCCGCTATCTCCAGTTCCCGTGGGAATTTTGCAATATCCTATTGTAACTAAGCGTTAAGTTTACTAAGGTACCTGCATGCCAAATTTTAAGCGTCTATCTTACGTGGCTTAGATTTTTTCATACAAATATTTTTTCTCGCTAATTCCCGTTCCCGTAGGAGTTTTGCAATATCCTGTTATAACTAAGCTTTAAGTTTACTAAGGTACCTGCTTGCCAAATTTCAAGCGTCTAACTTAAGCGGTTTAGATTTTTCATACAAAAGGATTTTCCCGCTAATGCCCGTTCCCGTGGGAATTCCTAAGTATCCTATAACCTGCCCAGGAGTATGAAGAATAATTGTACCAAGTTTCGTTAAAATCCGTCGAGTAGTTTTTGTTTCTATAAGGAACATACAGACAGACAGACAGACAGACAGACAGACAGACAGACAAAAATTTTACTGATTGCATTTTTGGCATCAGTATCGATCACTAATCACCCCCTGATAGTTATTTTGAAAATATATTTCATGTACAGAATTGACCTCTCTACAGATTTATTATAAGTATAGAAGATTTACTCTCACGGTTCACAGCTAATCAAATAATTTTTATTTTATCTTTTGAAATTTTAAACCAAAGAACACAGTTCTTAGTATTTTTTTTTTGCTGCAACATCGCTCATATTACCGCTACTTATTAATACCTCACAGTGCTTACCATAATAACCTGTACACGTTTATAAATAAAGCCGACTTACCCATGGGAGCATAGATTTGGGCCAGCTATTTTAGAAATGCCAGTCACGTGGCCACTCTACTGAATATTTAATTTGATTTATTTTAAAATTATCACTTCACGGGATTTATTGCAACAATATCTATTTTAACGGTAAATAATATTTACCCTCCCGACGTTTCGGCTCGAACTGACGAAAATATTGTGCAAATGCGGGTGGGTGAAGAAAACTCATCGCGCCGGAGCAGACGACGCCGCATCTCTTCAGTCTGCCCGCGACCATGACTCGTGCAACCGAGCCGAAACGTCGGGAGGGTAAATATTATTTACCGTTAAAATAGATATTGTTGCAATAAATCCCGTGAAGTGATAATTTTATAGTAAAAAATGCAACATAATGATTTATTTTAATTCTCCAACGAAACCGACAAGATTGAACAGGTCTGAAATCACTTTGGCCCCTTCTAGATACAGATTACCTCTTTTATTTAATGTCACGTCTTGACATTGGTGCACATTTTTTTTTGGTGCAGCCTATTTTGAAAATAATTTACTTCTCATCTTCTTCATTATAAATCAGGGTTCGAAAATATCCTTATGATATATATTCGATATATATCCGATATATATCTGATAAATATCATAAATATCGGATATTTTCGAACCCTGTTATAAATGTCAACCATATTGGTGGTATTTGATCACTTCGTGACAAATACTGAACTGTGATGAGACACCTTATTGACAAATGAAACGAAAGTCCAAGGCATTTTTATACTATGAAATATTTTAAGTAACCGGTTTCTATCCAGTTCAAATCCCACTAGAAATCCCACTTGGACTGTTTATGACATCGTGTCATTTAACTCGTAATAATTTCAATCACTAAGCGAGGCTCTAGGCTACGTGCCCGGATCCTAAGATCTATTTACCGCCGATGTAGAGCGTTAATTTAGAAAGATATTTTGATAACTAAAATAAACCAAATAACTTAAGAAGTGTTCTCTCGAAACTACTCCAGGAATACCGAAATTCGAAGCAGGTAAGCGTTTAACTTACCAAACTAAATTTTAAGCCCGCAATAAAACCCCAAAAACATTCTAAAAGTACCAACTGAGCTCAAGATGGGCACTTAAATGGTGTGTTTTGCGCAAGAGAAAACGTCGTTTACACCCCTTTTAGGGCATAAATACGACAGCTAGAGTTGCAACGTAAATTCACTCAGAAACATTTCGAACGCGGCGTTTTCTAGAAGTGTGTAGACCGGGCGGTGGTACACAAATTTTTACTTCGTTGGATTTGGCTGAGAAATGGAGAAAAATATTCGGGTCGTATCAAAAAATAAGAATGGGACAAAATTACAAAGTGGTATAGTAGATTTCAACCATAGCTGGGCATTAACTCGTTAATCCGTTAATCGTTAATTAACGAAGTTAACATTTCTATTAACGGATTAACTTTTAAGTTAACTTTAAAAAATGTTAACGGACTCGTTAACTTCCGTTAAATTATCTTTAAGTCCGTTAATCGTTAATCCAGTACCTACTATTTACCAAAAAGATACAGCAGGCACGCTGAAAAACGCTAGAAAAACGCGTTCTGACAAGTACGTTCGGGCTTCCAGAACTTCCAGAACCCAAAACAATAGTTTTTGTAACCAGATCACTAACGACACTTGTTAGTATGTGTGGGACAACTCTTGCAACTGAATTTAAAACCAGTTTTCCTCAACCGATTGAGCTGTTTGGTACACTTATGTAAGAACCTACGATGACAATGCAATGTTATGGTATCATTGAGCTGGTCTGATGATGGAGTCATGAGGTGGCCATAGGAACTCCTAAATGAAACGGCGGCATCGCATCGAATTTGGGTTCGTTGGATTTGTCTTTTTGAGCACTTTAGTGTTAGATGATGTCCAGGGTCCTGATGATGGATTCGGGAGGTGGCCATAGGAACTCCTAAACGAAACGGCGAAAACTCATCGAGTTTGGGTTCGTTGGATTTGTCTTCCCGAGCACTTTGGTGCTAAATGATGACCAGGGTCCAGATTGAGATACAACTAAAAAGTGTAAAATAAAATTATAGTAATTAAAAAACATTTTTAAAAACAAGCTTTTATTCTGAAATTCAGTTGTACTAAAACGAAAAAAAAAAATGTGCTTATGCAAGGTTCAAATAATTTCGAAAGCTTGTAGCGCAAACATAAAAGAGGAATAAATTCCATGCGCGATACAAGCTGTCGAAATTATTTGAACCTTGCATACAATTATTTTTTTGCGTTTTATTATCATGTGTTAACGGATTAACGATTAACGTTAACTTGCGTTAAATCTTGCGAAATGTAACGTTTTAACGTTTAACGAAGTTAATTTTTTCATTAACGGTTTAACGATTAACGAAGTTAACTATTTGATTAACGGTGCCCAGCTATGATTTCAACGTATTTTTTGTGCATATTATAACTTCTACT
This sequence comes from Ostrinia nubilalis, assembly GCF_963855985.1. Taxonomy (NCBI): domain Eukaryota; kingdom Metazoa; phylum Arthropoda; class Insecta; order Lepidoptera; family Crambidae; genus Ostrinia; species Ostrinia nubilalis. The sequence goes on from NC_087101.1 coordinate 4,035,877, forward strand.
AAAACTGACAATCACACAAGATGATCTACAACTTTTTACAAGCTAAAAATAATATTGTCAATTAAATAATATAATCATTGTTAACATGAAAAACCTACCGTGGAAAAAGTAAAAGAAGTAACAACAGTTTTTGGACGCTTTCTTACACTCGTCAATTAATTTATATTAATAAATAACACTAACAAACCCACCCACGCTAGATTTGGTAAAGTAATACTAAAAAGGAATAAACGCCCGGTCTATAACAGTACTTGGTGCTAGTCTGCGGCTTTCGACTCAGACGTGCGGACTAGCAGCTAGTGACGTGCCCAGTAACGTGTTTAGTCGCACGTCGACGCAGTGAATAATGGATAAACGGTGCGCGGTGGAGCATGACTGGTTCAAGGCATAAGTTCATAGGGATGTTTACTGGGTAAAAAAGGAAGAGTTTGTTAACTCATAAAAAAATACTAGACACGTATTTTTCACTTTTTCAAAGTAATTAAAATTGGAAGAGATAAAGCGCGCCAAAGTTAAAGAGGCCCGTGACGTCAAGGCGTGCTTAAAAGTGTTGCACTTTGTGACGTCACGCGGTACTTCGACGCATCATACCTTCGTAATTACTTGTTTGATTGACAAATAAAGATATACGTGTCCATTATTTTTGATTGTTTTTTTTTTTGGGAAACTAGCAAATGCTCGTCTGTCTTTTGAATTTTTCACACTGAAACCACTCTAATGGGTTACATGAAAAGCATAGAGATAGCTTATAAAAGAGACAGTCTTCAAAGATTAAATGTCTTTTAGTTATTATATCTCCGCTTTGAAGAATAAAGTCGGCATTTTACCCGTATTTCGAAGTTCTTTATTCTTCTGATTAAATTCGTTGCGTGTTCCAAGACAGTAATCTATCCCCCGGGACTACTCACTGGTTGGGTCTGGAGGCCAAACTGTAGATTCTGGCTGTACAGGAGTTACAGTAGTGGGAAAAGTGGGATTAGTTTCATTTACTAAGTATTGTATTTGCTTTAAATGAGTTGGAGTGATCAATCTACCCAATAAGATGGGATGGGAATATAACAGGATGGAGTTTGAATATGGAATTTATAAAAGGTTACAGATTAATCTAAGTAGGTATATTCTAAGAACATAATCAATGAATAAGCTCTAACCCGAGACTGAAACTTCTTAATAAGACCTTATTACAATAATAACAATTCTTAAGCTGGCTCTCGTGTACCTTTCTTAAGGTTTCGCGCGTTCAAAGAAATATAATACATAAACTGTTCACCACAAGGGTGAAATATGTACATGCGTGGAAAATTTTCTTCGTCTCGATTTGGAAAGTCAAGGCGAGCGTAATATAAGGGGGTATTAGAGATGCTTTATTATAATTTCCCGATGTATATCTCGGGATCAAGGCAATTTTCAGGCTTTAATATTATACGTATTGCCAGCAATAAGCCAGAGTGGGCACGGGGGAAACAAAGTGGGAGCTATGTTGCAGTGACTGATGGTAGAAGATTTACAGAGGTACTTACAAACTGTTTAGGTTATACCATACGCTTAGAGACTTACGTGAGCTTTATTCGGCTTTTTTCATTCTCCAAGCAATAATGGCTTTTAATACTAATAATTTTAAGAAACATTTATTCCTATGAGTATGAGAATGATCGGACCTCAGGTACGTGTTTGTTGATATCCGATCATAGATAATCTCAGAAGAGATCAACATACCCATTTCTATTTGCTATATCTTTTCCGTAGGGTGAAATTCCTTACAGACCTAATGTTCCCGAATTTTTACAACCCCACAGTCCTATACAGATGATAGGCATAGGACTGACTCTTATTGTCGGAGGCCATTTCTTTTGCGTCGGGAAATGCATTGCCCATACTCACCGGCTGATGGGGACAGTCAGTCAGTGGGTTATGTGGGACTCTCCCCGCCGGGAGGGCGGGGCCTACCCACTAAAACCCGACGGTGTCCTCCGAGGCCATTGAAAAGAAGCCGCGAGTTATTGTCCAAATACTGGACATTCGTTATTGTCGGAGGCCAAGACTCACTTTGGATCGTTGCAACTTGGTACCTAGTTACAACCCAATCGAGTTAACTGCGCACGTCGCTGGAATGCGACTCTCCCTCCCACTTACCCGCACACCTCCCCTCATTCTCCCCGTGTACCAGAGCATCGATGTGACGTCAATGCTGCCAGGTGCGCAGATCACTCGACCGGGTTGTAGTTTTCTATGGTAAACTCATTGAGCAACCTCTTCAGTCCGCTTACTCACCATCACTCGCACCACTCCTCACTCCAGTTCAGGATCTGACGTTTGTTATGTCATTTCCCCGGAGCGGAAGCGCTTAACGTCGCCGGCGCCGTCATTTCGCAAAACACCTCGCTATTGTGAGCACGTCCTTACGTTGTTGTCGACTCTTGATAGTAAAATATTAAGGGCTATTAAAATCAAAAATAAATGGTAAAGATGCTTACTTTCACTTATTTGGGCATTGAAAGATCGTGCAGACTAAAGGTACATCACACAATTTTTTTTGATAATTTTGTAGATAGAGTTGTCTCAAATCACCAAAAGTAAAGATTAAAAATTAAAATCAAAGGGCACTTACAAATTTACACTTTACGTTGAAAAATCGCTAATCTGAAATAGTCTTAACAAAATAGTGTGGTGAGATTGGCTAGTTGGCACTCTACCATTTAAAAATCAGCCTATAGCAGCAGCTGCAAGTTATTTTATACAATTCATTAATTTCTTAATTACGAGAATCTATATCTGCCAGAAATACTTTATTCCAAAGCATTGCCACTTTAAAATCAACAACTGAAACAAATCTGTGACTCCACTACATCAAGTTTCAGTGAGCTGAAAGTTTACCCTATTGTGTTTTTACTTAAACAAAAGTTTGTACATCGCACTCGTCGAGTGAAAGCTTTGTTGATTTATTGATAAGATCAGTCCATCCAGTCGGGGATCAAGCAAGGGTTGACCTTTTATCTCCTTGGAAGACGAGTCCATCGTCTCTACGTTTCGTTGATGTGAGTGGAAAAGAATTCCCGTGAATTTTCTTTTTTAAATAAATCTGTTTAAACTGGCAAAATCACGTGAATAGTCATTAGAGGGATTCTATGAATTTAAGCTGAAGCACGAAGTCGTAGCAAGAAGTGACGTTGTGATATAATTTATCAGTATAAATCTTTGAAGATTTATTTATGTAAAACCAACCTTACAATGAAATCTAAGAAGAATTATTTTTACAGAGAATTGACCTTAGATAAATTATGTTGCAAATTCACATCACATCACACGCTACTTCAGAAGATGTTCTGAGTACCTATTTCCTTTGATATAGGTACCTAATTTCATCTGTTCACCATAAAAACTTAACTAATTCAAAGAAATAAAAAGAAAGCGCGAAGTTTTTGATGAAGATGGCCGTTTCGATTGAAATACGAAGACCACTTGACGACTAGCGAGAATCAGTGAGGAAAACCGTGTTTCTTAACATCGTTGTCAGACTGATGCCAATAGAGGCTTATTAGGATAGATACAATGTTTCATCATGATAGAGAAATAAACTTTTCAAATAGTGGAACAACTAGTAATTAATAAGTTAAAAGTATTTACTACATAATTTTCTACCCTCGACTTCGTTCGTGTAAATAGTAACTCTGTCACTCATATTATATCCCTTTTCAACTTAACTGGGATAACAACTAGATCTTATGTTTCTCAAGGTTTCAAACTATCTCTATAGTAAATTTCATCTAAAGTCTGTTACCAATTCACAATTAAACGTTCAGTAATATAAGCAAGAGAGCAAGAAGATTTTAACAGAATTTAAATGAAAGTTATAGAGATAGTTTGAAATCTTGAGAACAGTCAGTTAGGTACTTTCGCATTTATAACATAATATTGAATTAACATCTATACTAATATTATAAATGCGAAAGTAACTCTACTGTCTGTCTGTCTCGCTTTCACGCCTAAACTACAAAACCGATTTGGATGAAATTTGGCATAGAGATAGTTTAAGTCTCGGGAAAGGACATAGGATAGTTTTTATCCCGGTTTTGAAACAGGGACGCGCTCCATAATGTTTTCCTGTGACAGACAAAATTCCACGCGGGCGAAGCCGCGGGCGGAAAGCTAGTTAAGATATAAATGGTGATATTACTTAACGCTTTAAGAATTTCACTTGCACCCTAGACGTATAGTCGGACCGACAGCTACTGAGTAACGCCTGGGGAGCAGCCGTTAAACTGCACCTTACGTCCACCAGACCTACGTCTGGATCTAGACTTGTGTTACGTAAGTAATATCTTTCAACCGAACTCGTTTGAAATAAGATTTTGTAGATAGATTGTTAAGAGACTTGACTTAACTTTAACAAAATTATTACAAAATAACACTTCATACATAAGTACAATATAATTTTTTTCTAATAATACGACCAAAAAAATCTAATAATGTAATAAACAGTACTTACATACGAATACGTCACACAGTTTTTAAGAAAAATAATTAAATTAAGCAAATATACAGGGTGGCCAAAACAGTGAGGTCAAAAAGAAAAAATTAGATTCCTTACATCAAGGTGTATCTAAATCACCCCCACGTATGTTCTACGATTTTGCTTAGTTTAGGAGATAGAGTTAATTTTGTGATATTTTAAAATTTTATGACCTAGTAGGCTTTAACTTTTTTTTAATTTTTTTTATGGGTTTACTTTTCTCAGATTTTAAGTCTATAGCAATCTGATATCTAATGTAAAGCCCAGATCAGTTGCTGGTTTGTATGTATATGTCACCTTAATATTGTGAATTCCGTCAGATTATAATCTGACGTAGTTAAATTACAATCTAACCTTTTTTTTTTTTTTCGGGGAAAATGCATTGAATTGCATACCTACCCTACGGGGACAGGGTAGGTTATGTGGGGCTCACCAAGTCAGAAGGACAAGGCATACCCACTAAAAGACCCCGGTGCTCCATCATTCGCCTTAAGTGGGAAGGAACTGTGGGATTCCGGACAAAGCCTTCACTACCACAGTCCCTCCCGGCGATTGCCCGCCTACACGGCGGGCCCTACAGGCCCCCCAGGACGGGGGGCGACGGGAGCAGCTAGGAGCACACAGCTGTTCCCGTCCGACGGTGGTGGTGGCCTATGCAATGCAGGCGAGGGTGCCCCCACGCCCCCGGCCCGCTGGCCATCACCGAGGAGAGGAAACTGGAGGCGATCGTACTGTCGCCTCCTCTGACCCCTCCGCCGTCGCCGGAGCGAGGGCGCGTTTGGATCATCTTCACGCTCTCGCTCCGCGGCCTCCTTCTGTGATATCACATCTTCGCAGAAGGAGGCCATTGCCGCCCAGGCCTCGCTGCTGCCCAGCATAGCTTCAACTATACTGGGCAACACCACCACCACCGCGATTAGTGTACTGCGCTGCGATGCCCACGCCGTACACACCGCAAGGGTATGGTGCGCCGTGTCCTCCGCACCGCTGCGACACTCGTGGCAGGACGACGTGTCCTCCCTTCAGATGCGGTGCAGGTAAATTACAATCTAACCTAACCTAACCTAACTCACTGTTAGTTTACAATCTCACGCGTTATATTATAAACTGACAGAGTTCACAATTTTGCGTTGACATATACATATAAAGTACCAGCTATAGATTTCGCTGAGTCATACAACCCATACAGCCGGGCCCGACGCTAAACGATTCCTTCAAATGTGCAGTAAGCCTTTACCCTGCTCGCTTAGAGCCTCGGGTCTTTAGAAGGTAGTAGTAGGGTCCGTAGTAAAGTAGAGCACTTTAAAATATCAAATTGGGCTCCATGGCCTGCCGAGGCAATTTACTACGATGGGAATTCAGACATGAAATAAGGACAAATAATGGTAATTTAGAAACTAGCGGCCCGCCCGCTTCGCACGGTTGCAATGGAATCTCTTGACTTTTTTCTTCTATAATTATGCATGTTTTATATATAAATAAACCTTCCTCTTGAATCACTCAATCTATTAAAAAAAACACATCAAAATCCGTTGCGTAGTTTTAAAGGTCTGAGCATACACGGACAGACAGACAGGAAAGCGAATTTGTTTTACATAGTAATCATAAAATGAAATGTATTTAAGAACATAATAAGTTCTAGCGTATTTACTAAGTACAATCGTATTTACAAGTGTATCAATCTTGGTTATGATCAAACATTAAAACACAAGTTCAACATAAATGTCATGTAAGTACCAAAGGGGAAACATCAACGTTACTCACCGTTTTTCTTAGTAAAATAAAGCTTACATCGAAATCATATTTTCGTAAGTCATAAGAATAAAGAGAAATACGAATCGAATCACATTACTTACAGATCATAACTCCCTTTATCGAAAAAGTGTTCTCGAAAATAATCCTTTATATTTTTATATGTCAGTCACTTTTCATCACAACAACAATATTGTCTGTTACAGAACAAATTACTCTCGTTTTATAAGATTGTCCTACAGCAAAGGTTGTCTAGAAACAAGTAATACTCAGACAACCTTGGAAATATACACATAAAGACAAATATACACATAAAGATTGGTACTTTTTATTTCATTGTGTCGACTTTAAATTAAAATCCAAGTAGGTATGTTTATTTATTTGGGCATTTAACAGTTTGTACATACTTGTGCATATTTTTGGCTTCAAAATGGCACGTCGCAGATAACGTTTACTGTTAATAACAATAAAAAATATTCGGTAAAGGCCGGCAACGCACTCGTAACGATCCCAGGCCTGCGGGTGTCTATGGGCGACGGTAATCATTTACCATCAAGTGATCCGTCTGGTCCCATAAAGAATCAAATTAATTACACACGTCACACATTCATTATGTTTGATATTTTATCACATGAAATAGCCTACATTCACCAAAATTTGTGGAATATAAGCATTTATGTTGTTGTGAGTACAAAATATTTGTTGGTGTTATGTTGCTATGGTAAATCTCTAAAGTGGTGGTCTCATTATAATTATAATTTATTTCTCTTCCAAAATTTTGGATGAACTCGGAGGCTGTGACAAGCCACGATATAATGCTAGTATAAGTATGTATAAACTAAGGGCACAGAATATCTAAAATTACGAAGAAGTTATATTCTTATTCATTCTAGCATGAAAGTTAGTTAAGAGCTTTTGCTAACTTTATCCCTTATATCAACACGATTCATTTGTTTCAACCCTAAAAGCTGTCGACGATTTCTCGGAATCTTGATAACGAGTTTCATAAAATAAAAATTCTTTTAATTGATATCTACACTAATATTATAAAGAGGAAAACTTTGTTTGTTTGTTTGGTTGTAATGAATAGGCTCAAAAACTACTGGACCGTTTTTTAAAATTTTTTCACCATTCGAAAGCTACATTACCTATCCACGAGTAACATAGGCTAAAAAAATAGGGTTCCGTAAAATATGTAGAAAATGTAGAACACGCGCGCGAAGCCGCGGGCGGAAAGCTAGTTAAATAATAAAAGAGCTGTGAGGCCTTCAGTTTGAATCCGAAACAGGGTGGGACTAAATAAAATGCAACAGTTTATAAACTAGAATATTTGAACCGATGAGTGAAGCTCTATTAACAGATTTTGACTATTCAGTAAACATAAATATTGACTGTTTCGGCAAATATACGAGTAAATATTGTCTACTGCCGAATAGTCGCACAAAATAGAGTGACTAATACAGTGTTAAAAGCCCAATGTATGTAATAATCCATTCATCGATTCTCACATTGAACCAAACTAGAAAACTTCTTATTCAGAAGTTGCTAAAATTAACTAAACAACTACGCAGGTGTTAATATTAATCAAATCAAAGCAAATTTTTATCACATTATCCTTGTAAAACGCTACGGTACTTGTATACTTGTATAACGCTACGATACTTGTATCCTTGTAAAATGCTACGCTACTTGTATCACACTTTGCTAACAACGACTACGACGTAGATGCTACGCTGTAGCACTAATTGCTACATCGTAGACGCTACAATGTGGCTCTTAGCCGCGTAAGCGGCCATTGTAATTTCTTTATGTTGGACTATCAGTGAATTATTTATCAATTGATAGCCACCTTTATTATCATTTTCGACTCATTATTTATCTTCATTACCAAATACATAATAAATAATCACCTGCGCTCGTTCACTTAATATCTAAAGTGATAAACATTTAATATTTTAGTTGATTTATAATAGAAAAAAAAAATACGTCGTAAGCAGGACGTTCCTTGCGCCTTAATATGGCCCGAAAACCGAGTAGTTTATTACCCAAACAGAACTTCGCATTCCAACAAATAGACGGACAAAAACACGGCCAAGTTTTTTCTTGCCCTAAACTTGGCAAGACCCGAACTAGTAAGTTCAGGTAGCGTGACAAAAAATAGAAGACGTCCAACGACAAATAACTACCCAGAGACGATGTATCGTGTTTTTGGAACGGAATGGATTTTAATCCGCCACGTTTTGTATCGCTTATTACGCTCGTCCTATTTTGGCTCTATAATTAATAATAATTCTTAAGAAGCTTTAGCTAAAGAGAGTTCTACTAATTTAACTGTCATTTTCTGTAAGTAGTGATTTGTTCGTATGCTGATATGAAACAAAATTTAGATTATAAAATGGTTATTTCTTTTTTAATAGTTATTTTGTGAACGAAATGTTCATTTCTCAACTCAATTTGAACAGTTATTTTTTTCTAGCAAATTCAACAAAATAAATGCTCGAATCGTATAAAAATCTATTGAATTGAGTAAAGTTTTGACTTTGATTGCAAAATAGAAAGTAATGTTTGGAAAAATTGGGTTAAAATCAATAATAGAATGGAAAGATCCATGAAGAAATAGGTTTTTAATCGTAGTTTCAGTCATGATTGGAGCGAGCTTTTAATCAAATAAATGGTCTATTAAACGTCAATACCAATAATAGTCATTAACGCCGGTATTCACAAACGATGCTTGCTTAAGTGAAGCAGCAAATCGAACGCACAGCGTTGAATAGGGCTCTGTAATTGGTACGTGTGTCACCCTGTGCGTCCACGCGCACTGTGAGACCTCATAGTAATGTTTGTGAATACGGGCGTCCGCGTCAGTTAGCCAAAAACGGAAAGCAACAACCAAACAGTCCACATCGCCCATTTGCGACGACACTGTGACATCTCGACATATACGATTTTTTGTTTTACCGAAATTCTGAACCGCGATCTTGCGTTCTTTTATCTCCAAAAACAGGGTATTTATTACTCCAAAAACAACAATACTATGAGAGAAAGAGACAAAATATTACGTTATAGCGCTGGCTCGTTCGGCGATCTAGTTGGCTTCGACACTGTGACAGTTCAGTTGTCACCTGCGCTTTGAGATGTGAAGTGCTCTTCGTTTTTAAGAAAAACGTGACATCTCGAGGATACCGCGGTATTGATGACAAAGGTAAGTTTTTAAACGGTCATTCTCACGATTAGGCGTTCTCAGCCTAATTACCATATCATTTTTGAAATTTCGCTTAATTGACTTAAACGCATTTAAATATGAAACACATGAAAAGTACGAATTTAACAATCGTTAAGGCGTCAAATTATTCCAAGCGGTTTTCTCGTAAATGGGACCCAAAAATTTTATGGTCACGGTAATTAGATAAGGCTAATACCTAATCTAACTGTAATTAGAAAAAATGTGTAAAATAGCAAGAAAACAATATCTTGCACTGATAAATTTGTATATTAATATATATAGCGTCATAAAAAACGCCGTAGGTACACTTAATGACCCTTTGAAAAAAGGAAAACACTCATTTCTATTATTTATTGTATCAAGATATTTTCAGTATACTGCAATAATCGAGGCTATAACAGGAACACTTAGTTTCGGCCAGAAGGGGCTACATGTCACATTTCATCAGAATCTTAATCATCATTTATTTGATTTCAATGTGGTACAAACGATTTAACGTACAGATAATGGATCAGGAGATCTCACAAATTTGATTTTTCGGATATGCATATACCGAAAAATTAATTAATGATTTAAGTGATTTTTCCTCTTTTTAATCTATCTGCGATAAGCCATCACCCATTATCAGATTAAATTGAATTTGTAATAATGACAGTTCCAGCTCAGCATATCCCATGATTTGTCACCTCGATTCTTTTACAATAAGTTTTCAGATTGATGCTATTCGCTTTCTCCTGAGCCTAAATGCAGAATTCTTAGAATTTAGAAGGGATGCAGCAAATAGATTGCATGAAGGTCTAGTCTTTGGTTGTAAGCTTTACAGGATTTTCCACACCCTCTTTGACGTTTGGTATCACTTCAGTGGACTTAGTAAACCAAGCTGCACAGCTCAAGATTTTTAAAACTTTATTTTGAAAACGTTAAAGTATTTCTACATTTGCGAGGCTAAGTCGATGCCATGTCTACATGGGTTTTAGGATCCATTTGTATATAGTTTGTTCTCCAAGCTTCTTCTGTCCAGTACCCATATTACGAAGTTTTTTCTATGCATAACAAAGCAGGTAGGATGCAGTTTAGGATGGTACAAAGTGCCTATACACTCTTGCCTTGAAAAGTCCCATTTTCTGTTGATTGGTTCTCTTTTGTTCTTTAATGTGATCACGCCAGGTATGTGTTACTGTTGGAAAATCTCATCTTCTTAGGGCAAAGGTATTATGGATAGATGTTAGTGGTATAATATTAGAATTAATTAATGATTTAAGATGTTAATATCAATTACAAGTAAAAATAAATATCTGATACGAGACATGTTTCATGCAGGGGTGACATCTCCTGGCCATCAGAAAGCCCCGATTTCACTCCAGGTAACTTCTTTTTGTGGGGTCACGTTAGGGGTTAAAATATACTCTTAAATCCAACAACCATGCAGCAACTGAAGCTGAACATTCGTAGATTCGATTTGAATCTATTTCGAGGTTACTCTAACGAAAGTTTTTTAAAATTTTGATTGTCAGATTGGAAGAAAATACCGTAAAGTTGTTATGCGAAAGTCTAGGTATATTTCATATTTTATCATCATACTTATTCAATCGTGAGTGCAATTTGTAGGTAATAATTTCATACAACGGTGATTATAAATATACGGTAATTAGTACATGGAAATTATAAAACGATAGTTTTTCTTCAAAATTTCCAAAATCTTCAGCGTATGCAAATACTGTCTTACTACAACGTATGAAGGCCAAAGTACTGAATCTATTTAAATTAACAACGTGGATCTACCTTCAAAAATCGAGTATAAAAATAAGGACATGGTAAATAGAAAAATTGAAAACCAAAGATATGGTAATTATACTCTTACGCAATTCATCGACGGTACGCCAACGCAATAGACGTCTACTTGCTAACAGGTCTTAGAACTAACTAAGGGCTCGCGCCGCGCGCGTAAATGATGTGTCAAATATTATTATTTAGGCTTGTGTGCCCAAAAACAGAAAACGTCACGGGAATTAGGACTTTCGCTCGGACAAGTAGTTTTTTAATCCTAATTATTTACAGAATGGTTCTATTGAATAGATATTTTGCTATGCGTAAGACAATCTTTTGTACTCTTTAAAATGTTGAATGGATTAAACCAAATCTATACGACATAAAAATTACAGCCAAGTTTTAACATTAAGTCGGTGTGCGGACGCGTAACGGTAATTAGAGAACAGAGGTTCATGAAATTAATTAAGTCACAAATACTTAAAATAGAGGCCTATGATTTAATGCACAACTGTATGGGGTTGTTAAGTAACATATAAAAATACTTGCATGTCTCTAATTTGTCATTTTTAACGATTTAACAGCCCGGACACGTAAAAACTAGCTCATCTGAGAATGGCCGTAAAATATTTTTATTTTATTCGACAATGTGGCACGTCATACTTATCACAGTGTTCTTCTAAAACAAAAAGCAAAGTAAAAGATAAATTATTTATATGTCACGTTATTCTTGTAAGAAAATCGAAGTATCATCGGGACATCTTAACTAGTAACGTTGTAGATGATGAAAATTTTTCCTATATTGGAAATATGTTGTAGGTCATTTGTTGATGTTCTGTTATTGCAGAATACATGTTATTGAAATTGAATGGTATATCTACTTGTCACGTTGTATACGCTAAACAGTAATACTAAACTCCAGATATCATTACAGATGGGGACTAGCAATGCAAAAAAGCAAAGATTAACATTTGTGGCGATGCACTGCCTGAAGGAATTCCACAACCTAATCCGACAACATGACTAACAGCGCTATGCGAGCGCTGTGAAAGGGTCTCTTTGAGCTACAATAACGTCGGAACTAATATGAGTAAATATAGACTGATAAACATACATTCGTTTTGAAGAATAGTTCAAATACTAGAAATACAGTGCAAATAAAACATACTTATACGACTGTCTGTTTTTACAGACACAACAAGCAAAATATTTTATATTATCATACAATAGCCTTAGATTAGCTTAATCTAAGACGATAGCTAACAAAATTATCTATTAGTAGAAGTATGCTAGAATAGCAATGCGTTGGATGACCCCAGATATTTATTTATTTATTATTATTTAATTATTCAATGTTACTTAGCTGTATTGGCTATGTTTTGCTTTCTGCAAAAAAAGGTATTTTAATGTTTTAATATAATTACAGATCATCAGCAATTGATGGAATTTTATCGCATCTTGCCCAAATTTACTTTGGCAGGCGCAACATTGTTTTGTATAATAATATTGCAATAGGTATAACTATTGCAGAAAAACTACGCCAATAAAATGGCTACATTATTTATAAAATAATAGTGGTTGTTATTTTTCACTATTAATACATTATTTAAATATCTTTTATAAATTTAGTTTTAAATAAGTATAAAAAATTAAAAGACCCTAAAAGGTACCAAAATGTCGCTTTTTTGCCATTTTATGCACCGGAGACGGCGATTTTTGCGTTGATAGTTTTAGGATTAAATTGTCATAACTAGTCTGTTAAAAAACATCTATTTACTAACCTAGTAGGTACCTACAATTTTTTTTCTGCATACATACATACTTAGTACAGTTTCTCTTACTGTGTTTTTTTTGTAGTAGTTTACGAGGTTTTACTTTTGAGAGTTTTTCGTTTATTTTATTTATTTATTTATTTATTTATTTGTAATAGGTATTTTGATAAGTATTAGTTTTTAGAATAAGAAAACTTAATGTGAACTTAAATATTGTATGTATACAACTGTCTGTCTACTTAGATAATATTTTTATAAGTGAAATTTAACATGGCAAAGCGAAATATTCGCCTGTTCCAATAATTACCTCATTTTTACTGATTGTAATGTTAGTAAAATAAAAAAAAATTTTTCAAGATCAACGTTTTATCTAAATAATGACTTATATAAATATATTTTTTTATATCATCTACAACGTGACAACTGAACTTACCATCTTCAAAATATTATTTTTTACTAGAACAACGTGATAAGTTGTCTCTTTTTTTTTCAATCGCTATAATTTCATCAATTTAGACGCAAAGTTATGTCTTACTATAAATATTTAAATTCATTAATAGTTAATCTTTAAACGTTTCATACACAATTAGGTAATCCTAACCTTATTTTAAGAGTTATGGTCATTCAAAAGTTAAAAAGTCGATTTCTGTAAAACCACTGTTTTTGATATATCACAGTGTCGTCGCAAATGGACGACATGTAAAACTCAGCACAAGTGCAATGCAGTAGACAGCAATAGAATGGGCTCATGCTTTATTTATTCCTCATACATATGCAAGAGAACTGACACGTTGAGTGACCGAGTTGACACTACAATGCTATGCAGAAAACCAAATGCCTTTAAAAGCAATGCTAAAAAGTATTGATAGATATTCTTTATTAGTGTGCAATAAAGACGTCATAAAAATAAATTCAATTTTGAAACAGCTCAATTCAGGCGGTCCCATCGTTAAGAAGCGATCTCTACCAGACAATCTAGGGAGAGAAAAGTGTGTTCACCGTACACGTTAGTGCGCTCACTAGAGAGTGCGTCAAAAAAATCTATGAAGATTTTAGTTCTTAAAAGTAGGCGCTACGGGCGCGAAGCCTAATTTATTTACAACTCCGCTGACTAGGTCAATGTATTTTTTTGTTTTTGCATTTGGAATAACCTAAAAATCAAACCAAACCTAACCTAACCTAACTTTTGAAAACCTGACTTTTTGAAAACCTAACTTTTTAGAACGTAACTTTTTGAAAACCTACCTCTTGAAAACCTAACCTTATGAAACCCAACTTTTTGATAGCCTAACTGTTGAAAACCTAACTTTATGAAATCCAACTTTTTTAAAAACCTAACTTTTGAAAACCTAACTTTTGAAAACCTAACTTTATGAAATCCAACTTTTTGAAAACCTAACTTTTGATAACCTAACTTTTGATAACCTAACTTTTGATAACCTAACTTTTGAAAACCTAACTTTTGAAAACCTAACTTTATGAAATCCAACTTTTTGAAAACCTAACTTTTGAAACCTAACTTTTGATAACCTAACTTTTGAAAACCTAACTTTTGAAAACCTAACTTTATGAAATTCAACTTTTTGAAAACCTAACTTTTGAACGTAAATTTTTGGTAAGCACACTAGTTACAATAAAAGAAAATCGACAATTATTTTCTAAATACCTACATATTTGCTAATTCCTAAAACTATATATAAAATATACTAAATGGGCTTTCATCAACATGGCTTAACATATTGCTGGCTTCAAGCTTATAGAAAAGTTTGTGAGTTATTATCCCTTTAAAATATTTTATTTTAATAGAGCTGGGTCGGGCATGTAGGTCACTTGATAATCCGATTAGCAAAGGTTAGATAAAAGTCGCTTATTTTTGATGAGCATTATGTTTCATATACCTACTTTAATTATAACATAGGCTGAGTTGCATTACCTAACTTTAACGGTAACTATAACGATAACCGGTGCTTTTTGTATGGAGTTTGACAGATTTATGACGTTTGTCAAAGTTAAAGTAAGCAACTGCTAGTTACTTTTGAGATGCATCTAAGTTTCTGCCATAGCGTCTGTTGAGAGACCACACATGACGCGACCAGTTTGAAACTTTCAGTTTCAGTTTCATTCATCAGAATCATCACAATGTTGCAGCTACGTTGCAGTTGCGTTTCACCGTCTGTTCTGGGCCTTAGTGAGCACTTACGTTCCAAAAGGACTATAAGTGCTAGGAGTCTCAAATTTTGCATGACCCCCATGCTTGTAGTTTCTGAGATTTCGTGATTAGTGAATGAGTGAGTCAGTGACCTTTCGCTTTTATAGATAAAGATTTATAATTTAATATAGATTATTATTTTAATTAACCTATAATAATAAAATAGGCACTGTGAATTTTCTTTTATAGTGTGCTAGTACTGAAGTATTGACCTTACAACTAAGAGCTTTACTCTTGTGTAATTTTGTAAGCAATACCTTTCAGTGCCTAATCCAACACACCTTTTCTTAGCCAACGGTTTACTCCGTCGCTCTTTGGTCCATTACTAAACCAACATAAAGGCAGCTCGACACTAACAAATTACAAGTCCTTTCAATATCACAGCTCTGATATTAAAGGGTGAAACTACTAAAGCATTTTCCAAAGCTGTCCTCAAAGAATATTACTGGTCAATAAACTCTATATTTTAAGATGGAAGTAAAAGGAGTTCTATTTTAAGACTGCCTTTAGACAATGTTGTATTCGAGAACACGTCTTAATAAATCCTTATTTAGACATAAAACGTATTTTTCAATGTTTCAATAATGATCGTGACGTTTTTGAAAATGTTCCATTATGAAATCTTTATAACTAATGACAGTATATTTTTTTTTGTTTTGTAAGATTTCTTTTAAACTCTACAGAAGTACTCTTTAACCCTTTCGGACCCGCGCTTAAACTAGAAAGAAATTAGTAATTTTGAACATGAATTTTAGGTAATTTAGGGCCGCAGATTACGAATCTGCTATAATTTTCCAGATTTTCCGCCGCCATCTTGGAAAATTCATATACCAACAATTGTATCAAACTGGGCCCTTCACTTCCTACGTACAATTGTGAGGGTCAAAATTGTAAGGGTTTTGGAAATTTTATCAATAGCATGTATTCCGAAAAACGTATTTATAACCAGTAAGGAATAAACAGGTTTAATTTTTATACCAGTATTTGCCATTTTAATGTTGATTTGTGGGCAAAACCATCTGTTCCATGAGCTCAACAGTAAATATAGCGCTAGAAATATTCCTATGGAGTTTTAATATCTCCTGAATCATAAACAGCATCTCCTGGAAGATGTTGACGATTGAAGGGCTTCGTCTGCTATGCCGCTTGCATACTCAGATGTATGTATCGTCATGAATGTCTGAGCCTTCATCAGAAGAAAAGGAGTAGTTCATCTGAAGTAGTCGAAACTAGCTTTTGTCGTTGTCATCCCTCTCATCCCCAGATACATTGAGCATCTCTGCGATAGTATCGTCGTTTAAAATCGGAAACATGGTGCGGAAACCATGAAAAATTAATAATTACGAGAAACTTAAAATACGCATAAGGTATTGTAGGGCCCACGTCGATACAATTGTGTCAGTAAAGTTCGTTAAGCCGTTACGCCAAAGCCTTTGCTTACAAGTAGTCACTGTTATCACAAAAAGATGCTATTTTTAACTATTTGTCTAATCAATAACTTGTATATTACTACAATTACAAAATAAAACCATAGTAGGTACTTTCTTTCGCCAAGTCGGGGAGCGCAATCAGTCATGAACTGTACAGGTTATAACCTGCTCATCAACTGCGCTTCGGACAAAATTTGCACGGGAGGTGAAAGAACGCATCCCGCACAATCGTACGATACTCAGCCCATCCACTTCCGATGTAAAACTAATGAGATAATCTCGATTTTGTAACCCGCACAATTGTATTGGAGCGGTCCGAAAGGGTTAATTTGTAGTACGAATATACAGCGTAAAAGCTTACAGTAACCGAAATAACCTTTCTTTGACAAAATTATAACGAAGACGTAAAAGTAGATCTATAAAGGAACTTAGTAGGTCAAAATGGCTCTAAAAAGTAAAATTTTCTTTCACGAATTTAAAATTCCATGATTTCCAAATCTTTTAACTATTATGACAGTGGAAATGTTCCAGCGTGGAGAGTTCTCGAGCTCAATGGGCACTTCAGGATATTCCACATTTTCATGATCGGAACTTTGGAACTAAAATAATTTATCGGACAATGCCAGCATCCAAATAACCTGCACTTCGAAGCAACCAAAATCTTTTATTTATATGAAAACTAAAATGTACTAAAAGACCTTGTTTAAATAATTCGTAGGGATGAGCCCTTGATTCATGTAATAATAACGACTTACGATTATAAGCAGCCACGAGCAGTCAAGTTAACTAATGTCACAACAAACATCTATTAGTTTACATACAAGCAAAACCGGCCTTTATCCACAAAGCCCGCGTTCGATATTGAACTCAATTTCCCGGCAAGTAATCCACAAAACTGAATTTAATAATCGCATACAATATAGAGCCGAAACTTAGTTCGGCTAACCTTTGACGTTATGCTTATAGTTAACTAGATTTGCTCTGAAAGCAAAGACAAGCGCAGCGCCCTCCGGCGGAATAACTTATCGAAGTTTGTCAGAACCTTGCGGGATCGACAACCTTATCGACTTTGGCACGTCACTAGAGCAGTGTCGCGTATTTCACAAACATGCAATTGCCAAATTTTGAAACTTGCTTCGATATTCGAATTTTAAATTTAGCACGAATAAAATAACTGTTTTTTGTTTACGGCTTAGGCAATGAAAGAGTTGATATTTATTGCGAATTTATAAATTATTTGAAACATAAATAGGGTAAACCGTATAGCTATTGCCCACTTAAAGATTTCAAACACAGTGAGATGAAAAATTTAAGAAAGTATTTTAATTATCGACCATTTATGACTTTTTTCTTATACCTCAATAAACTGTTAAACAGAATATTAACAGTTTTTAGTTAAAACTTACGTAACTTAGAAAATATTGAAATAAATTTAAAATCCTCCAAAAAGTACAGTCATTGCCCATTACTTACACTAATTGCCCACATCAAAGCACAGTAATTGCCCAGTATCTTAAAACAAAATAATCAATTTTAAAATGACAAAATAGACTTTAAATAAACAAAACAAAACATAAAACTTAAATTCTAGTAGTACAGTCTTAAAAATTTCAAAATAAATTGCGTTCGGCCTTAATAACATATTATCAAATATTTCTTGAGCTGATGTTGATGAGTCAGAATCGGTAGAGACAGAATCATCTACTTCAAAACATAGATGATGCAAAAATTTGAATTTTATATGTAAATTTTATATGTATTTATTTTTTATCTTCTTTGATATCAGTTCAAGTGGTTGCTCAGAATGTTCAATTAGTTGTTGATTATTCTTCCCTAAAGTTGTATCTATTTCCTTCGTTCGTTTCAGCCAAATGACGTCCACTGCTGGACAAAGGCCTCCTCCTTACAATTAACATTTTCACTAGTAGATTTAACGAAGGATTTTCATTTTTTGTATTTGCGTTTGAATTTTTATCAATTTTTTCAAGCCAAACTATATTTTTCAGCAATTTATCATGTAGATAAATTGTTGGATACATCTTGTACAACTTCGATCGCTTTTTGCAAATTTTCTATGCTATATTGAACTTTTGGAGTCTTTGGCATACTGAAAATGAAACATTAAAAGCCATTTCAATATTTATGCCTGTAAATTGCAAAACAAGTCTAGCAATGAGCAACTTAAACACTGCTACTGCATGGTGGCAACACTCTAATAATAATTGCCCTGGGCAATAACTATACATTAACATATGGCAATAACTGAAATGATGGTGGGCAATAACTAAAAATATACAGATTTACGTGCAGTGATTACCCACCGTTAAAATGACCGTTAGAAATCAAATTTTATCAGTTATTTTCATTGATAATGGAGAAAACACTTATAATTTCATCATGACTATACACCATTAGTTGAATATTAAATAACTTGCAAAAAAAATTTCACCTCTAAGCAAGTAATTCCTTAGTAAAATTGTTAAAGTCTTTACCTGTTTGAGTAACATTTTCACCCGTCTTGACAAAATCCGCCATGACTGTTTTTTTTAGTGTTTCCTATTGTAAATTTTAAATTTACTGTACATTGATCTCGGAGCCATCTACTTAGTAAATTCAAATCTAACTAGAGTGATTTAAAGTCAGCACCTGACAATATTATTCTTAAAGCGGGCAATCACTACCAGTGGGCAATCACTCTCTGGTTTACCCTAATACGTGCGTATTCACCCAAAAAATATTTGCGTTTGAAAAGTTTAATTCACCATGAACCGTGATTGCATTCTGGAACACAAAAATGACTGATTGATAAAACATCGATATTCCGCTTCGTCGAACCTGCGAGTGAGTAAATACTTCTGATTGAAACATCAGTAAACCTTCCAATTTATTGGCAGTATCACGTGGAATATAAATTTCATTTTTCCGATACTAATGGAGGGTTTATAATTTAAATTTTTTCGCCATTTTAAATATTCAAAATTTTCATATTTTATTTTTTCCGTGAAATATTTTTGATTGATTTCTAGTGAATAATATTATTAAAATTGACGAATATGTATTGACTTTTTATCTACGAAATCTTCGAAAAATAAAAATATTCAAATTGGACATGTAAATTCACGCAAAAAAATCCGCGCGTAAAAGTTTGTCTTGTTTAAATAATCCGAAGCGTTTTTGTAATTTCATAATTTATTTACCAACATCTGTCTATTTAGAGCGACGAGTAAAATTTCGTGTACCCTAATCCCTTACATTCAGCCTAACCTACATTAAATATTGAGCTAACACGCAAATCCTATCAAACTGCTAATCATTATTAACAAGCACACAACAAGTTTGGGCCTCATTAGGGATTCCTTGGATGTTGTGAGCGTGCGGTGTAACCCTACATCAAGTATTCATCGATAAGGCTATCGATAGCGGCGCAGCACTATTTCACGGAGTCATCGAAGACAATTTGACCTAATATTGGTAAACGGAACACGTTTTCGATATACCGCTTTTAATGCATGTCGAAGAGTAATGAGACATTAAGGCAATAGTGGCATATTGATCTTTATCTCGATGTATATTAGGACTTATCTGATATTATACGCCGTGCGACAGAAGAATACAAATTGTTTGAATTTTAAAACCAACCGCTTTATAACCAGACTGTATAGAGTATGGTTTTATACAAGAACTTATACTTCGTGACCCATTATTATTTTTATCATACTGAACAATGTTTAAAGAAAAAAAGAGTATTCAAGGCTAGGTGAGATATCTTACTATTCACTATTGAGAGACTACGTATCGATTGGGTTAACAGGGTTCGCGTTCGATTCCCAGCTTAAGTCTGGAACTAACAGGAACAGCTAATCTGTAATTAGCTGTTCCTGTTAGTTCCAGACTTTTCGTACTTTAACCAACGTTAAACCATCGTTTCAATAACAACTCATTAAAAATGACACAGTTTAGTGTAACAAACCAGGTTTTAAAATAATCATAATAACAATTCGACAGCATTTTGAGGTGCCTTTTTGCAACAAAAAAAAACAGTAGGTATGATGACGAGCTCTCTCAGTACAATCGAAGTTAAACTCCTTACTAAGGTCGACTAAAAATTGTGAACATTTCTCAGCAATTGCACGGCTGCTAGCATTTCCTGCGAAACGTTTCATTCTCATAATAATGTAAAGAAAAGAAAACTTCAGAGAGCGAACAGTTTTTATAACTTTAGAAAAATGTTTGTAATATGAATCTCTAGTTTTATAAAGTGTTCAGAAACTTTTGTATAAGATAAGCCTTTGTTGCCGATTTCTCTCGTCTATTTTAGTTTGTGCTATCTTGGTACCTTATCGGACATTCGTCGGACGTTGTAAATTGCGAGATAAAAGTTTAAGTTACTAAAGAATAATGTAACTTTGAAAGACTGAAGTGAGTTTAGGGAATAAGTTATTTGATAGAGCACATCGTACTTTGTAAATTAAAAAATTATTAGGTATATTAATAAAAAACAAAAAATGGAAGTAATTAAGTTTGTATCGGGTCGTAAAATAAGCACAAATGTTCAAGCAAGTTTTCAATACGCACTGAAAAAGAAAAAAATAATAATCAGAAGAATATTATGCTTAGAAATATGCTTAGAATAAATAAGAAACGTTATCTTAACAGTGACTCGGATGAGAGCCAAAGCACACGATACATTGCGGAGTCGCAGCGTAAAGATTTCGGCGTATCACGTGTGCCCACTGCAGATATTTCTATGTGAGACGACGCAGCGATACCGCTCCGGCGTCGCACCGCCGCCGCAACGCTTCGTGGGCTTTGGCTCTCAGAGAAATAATACAATATTGAAGGAAATACAGTACAAAATTGGAATTTTACCCTGGACAATGGTATAAGTGCTCGAAGCCCGTTCTCGCGATGAACAGAATCTTTCCGCTCGATCGACGATTGTAGCATAAAGCATTGAATGTATTGAAAATTATGAAATTTTATGAGAAATAGGTTTTATATACGTTTTTATATTAAAGTAATTTTTCGGTACTTTTTAATGATTCATTCTTACACAGAATGAAAAAAAAAAAAGTTACTTACCTGAAAAAAAATAATAAGTAATTTTAAAAATTTGCATAATTCCATTGTTTTCTTTAAGGAGGAGTTGCCAGCAACTTATTTTTCCCCAGTAATATTTTAGTGGAATAATTTCTTATCTTAGTACGAGTAAATTGTCGTAGGACACACTTAAGTAAATGCAGAAACATAAACCTAGACAACGTCCAACTGATAACGAGTACTAAAAATGTTTTTCATTTGTATTTCTATAAGAATAGAGTTTAAAGTAGCAAGAAATATGTATTGAATTGATAAACCTGGGACTAAAACGCCTTGAACAGTAACAGTAATAAATATTCAATTATGTTTATTACATTTCAAGCTGGGCGCTTGAAATACAATGTAGTACAAATTAAACAAAAAAAGATGAAGGTAGCAAGACAATTTCTTTCACAATTTGTGTATTGTCTATTAGGGCTATTTACTTTACATACCTACTAACTAATAGTAGTAACATTAACAAATAATTAATTGTGATACATTATTTCAGACGCCAAAGTTTTTTTTATCCACATCGAGGAAGCTCTTGGCCTGTATCTCACCTAATGGTAAGTGATGATGATGATAGTACAAATTGGATAGCAAATATTTAAACATGAAATTAAGATAACAAAAAAAATGTTAGTTGTCTATTACTTTTATTTACTTTAAATAATAAAATTAAGCCGAAAACGTCCTCAAAGACAACTTACAATCTCTTTGTTTTCAAACCTTAATAGGTCAGAGCCACCGACTAAGTTAATTCGACTTGACTTGTAAAATAGGCTAGGCAAATCCAGGTACTCGAATAAATGAGACAACTCCATTATGCAAGCAGGTTACATGCAAGACGCTTGCAAATTGGCACGACATGGCCACAAGCGTACATCTGCATTTGCGTACTACATTGTGAACTCGGGCGTATAAATAATTTCGATGTATAGAGTGTTCTGGGAAAAATAAACTGGACCGCAAAGAAATAGTACGTGACCTAGCTTTATGAAACAAAACGTACTGGAATTTTATTTACACATTTATGTGTAAAAAGCAATAAACGTTTTTTTATTTATTTACTAGTCATTATTTTATAAAGCTAGGTTAGATAGTTTTTAGGATACTGAAGATTGGAAATATCACCCTTTTTCTTTGCTGTTCAGTGTATGATAGGCAAGAAGCATAAACACACGATTTATTGACTGAAATATAATTTCAAAAGCGCTTTTATACGAACTTGTATTTTCACCACTGTTTTGGGATTATTATTTAGGTCAATACTTGAGAAAAAGCAGCGCAAAAACACAGCCACCCTTTCAACCTACTTTTCGAAGGTTTAGTATTACAAAAATATTTATTGGGTTACCAATTCTTATTCAGAAGCAAAAATAATTTCAAGATAAACTCAATAAGTTTTTTCTTAACTTAGGTAGCCTTGACAGTAATAAGGCTTTGCAGTGAACTGCTTATTACTTTAATGAAATAGCAAATACTAAACTGACCACAACTCGAGTTTGGACACCAAAACTTGAGTCAGTTAGTAGTTGTGGCTTCGCCTAGTTTGGGCTGAGTAACCACACCAAACCTGCCTACAAATATTTGTTCTATACGAGTATGTTGACAAAATATGCTTAGAAATAGGTACACCGAAAATTGCCTAACTAACAAAGTCACCGAAAATTGCCCTATGTATGATTCGTGATTCTAAGAATCTTTTCCTCTGTGGATTTAAACATTAACATCTCAGAATCAGAAATCAGAAACAATTAAAGAACCTTCCATTTTCCTTCATGTTCCCGATACTATCTGATCGAAAATATTCAGAATTTGCATCTCCAATAAAAACTGCCACTAAATAGTTTCTTTGTTTTAAATCTCGAATCTAATTTTAAATATTTCCGTGCAAATATGAAGCATCCTGTATGCAACACTCAAGTAGGATATTTTGAAAGGAGTTTGCTCGCGATATTTGTGCATTCCTCTCTGTGTGCATTGGTTCGTGGTAAAATATTGAAACTCTGCGAATTTACTTGGGGAATATTAGTGGCAAGTGTATTTGAATGCTGGGGTTTGCGGCAATGCGATCTGGAATGTATTCAATTGAGAATAAAATTGAAATTCATTTATATTTACTGGGATCCACATGAAGAGTAATTTAAGTCAGATTTTATATGAGGTCTTTTTTATGTTTAATTGTTATCTGATAGAAGTTTGTACTATCAAATTAACATTTTTCTTTTGTTCCACTGTAGGCTGTAATATTATGTGATGTAACAGCTCTTTTGTCAGACTTTATGAATTGGATGGAGTTTGATAAGGGTCAATCGGACCGACATGGTATAATTCGCCCTACGAAGCATGAAATCATACTTATTTACAACTAGCGGCCGCCCGTGACTTCGTAGTTCGTACACGTGGATTTTACCCCCCGTGGGGTGGAGTTTCGTAAAATCCGATCTTAGTGAGCACATACGTTCTAAAAGGAATCTCCATGCTAAATTTGAGAATCCTAGCACTTGTAGTTTCTGAAATTTCGTGATAAATGAGTCAATCAGCCAGTAACCTTTCGCTTTTATAAATAAAGATGACTAACTACATTTTTCTATTCCTATTTCCTATCTAAGAATTGAACCTAAGACTTAAATAAAAAAATAATCTAAATATCTAGCCACTAGACTACGAAGGCGTTGGCGTTTCGTTCGCAAAAGTTTTATATCTTGCTCAGTAGTTGCCTTCTTGTTTGAAAATACTCCATCTTTTGTTCTTTTATCCTTAAAATAAATATTCCAAGAAATTTCTGAGGAAATCAACATTTCCTAGACAGAAAATTTAGACCAAGGTCACATTGGATAATGAAAGCCTTGATGATATCTATAGTCTTTTTCACGTAAGATGATCCGTATGACACTTCAAGGTTATCCATATTACGCATACTACATATGCAGAATATTTTTGAAAAAATATTTGTATTTTATTAGCAATAATAATAAAAAAAAATTAACTACTTATCTTGAAATATATATTAAAATCTGAGTCTATTGATTATATTCTAATTAAATACGATGTAAAAATATTTTTATTTAATGTACGCAATGTGTGAAACGGAATAGATTTAGTGCTGGGGTATTTCTTGTATAATAAAATCGATTATTTCCGCGGTTCATTAATCGATTGCAGTGAATACTTAGTTATTAAAAACATCACAAAAATCAACTATATTTTTCGATTATTGACTTTAATAAACGCATTGAAAATAAATTCATAGTTTTTAATTTAAAGAAACAGAACCAGTACTTTTTAGGAATCGTTTTTTTGAACACAAGCTATGAAATTTGAATATTATCAATAAAAAATTGTTACAATAATATTTGTAATTAAAAAAAACATGTTTTTTGTTAAATAACACCTTTACAAAATATTTCTCTAAAAGTAGGTTTTACTAACTCTTCGAAAAAATCGATAGATAAATCGCTATGGTTTAGTTATGTGACATCTCTAAATCTTTCAAACTCGAAACGTCATACGGATCATCTTAGGTGAAAAAGACTATACAAGACAGGTAAATTACTTCTATTATTAGGATGAATGTCAAGTCAAAGACTATTTGCCAATTTGATGGAAGGACTAATAGTAATTTCGCAAAATATTAGAAAGCTTCACTTTATAACAGTGTCTGTATGACTACTAATATTAGACGTAGGCGAAAGCTTAAGAGGATGTTGTCAAACTTTCACGCAAAAAGTAGGTCGAGGATTTTGAGACTGTATGTTCCAGCTTAGATCTGAGAATCTGATCTGAGAATAAGACACAGGATACTAAAATTAGTTAAGATAATTATTCTCAAAATTCACAAAAGCAAAGCCACAGGCAGAAGCTAGTACTCGACAAATCTCAATCAAAACAAATGACAACTCAGATAAGTCAATACGAAATCGTAAACTAATGCACTTAAGATACAAGAAATACACGAAGTTTTGTGGACTCGCTCAACTTCCACGAGTTGGGCTTCATAAGTTCATGCTCTTTCGAATATCAACTTTGCAAACTAAACATTTGGTGATTACGTAACTGTAAGTAGGTACGTGTGGCTGACTACTTGCCAAAAAGTTACACAGTAAAGTTATAATGACTACCCGATTTCGATATCTTTAGTTTTTTCCAGGAATAAATATGTAGGCAAAGATTTTAAGAATTATGATAACACATTTATACTAACTTAAAATGTATTTGAAAAGAGACTAGTTACCGATACATTAGAAATTATGTATTTTGAAGCTGATAAGTTATGAATTTTCAGGAAAAATGCTAACTAATTGGGCTTTTTATCTGAGAAGCTTACTGATAAAAATGTTTCCTTTATCTTTTCATTGTTGAATTTGATTGAAAAGTAATAAAGTAGAAGAGGTGCATACAGCAGAAGAGGTTCAAAAAATTAATTAAAGACAATTCTTTTTCACGGTATTTCGCGACGTCACGAATTTTCATTTTCGTGGCAACACCAGCCAAAGAGTGTAAGGAACTAGTTCAAGAATTTGATAATATCTGCAGCTGCCTTCGAACAAGAAACTTACGAAGATATAATCTTGATGGGAATACTTAGCATGCCTTATCTGGCAGCTGCTATGAAAAAATACGTCGAATAACGAGAGACACTGGAGTCATTTTTCTATATCTTGCTACGTTTTCTTGACTTAATTATACAGGTCCAGAATTAGATAGCCCTCAAGCTGCAGACTTTTCAGCCGATAGTTGCATCGATTTCTAATTTGTATGAAGAGTCGGCCGATAGCAAATCGGTGTAGTGTGCGCTTCCATACATGTTCGTACTGATCAACAGCGCGACCCAACTATGGCCTAACTAAAAGTGTGTCTTCGGCTAGGCATAAAGTCTTCAAAAAGTTTTACTTAATCGATCTTATAATTATTGGACTGTTTTCTATTTCAAATGTGTACAAAATTATACATAATATACCACACTTCATATAATTCAATGATTCTGAAACGTCAAATGGCGAAAATCGGCACTAATAATCTAGTATAGTTTCTATTTTTTTATTATTCTGTGGTATAATTGATACACCCTCCTGTCAATGCTAGGACACCAGTGTTGACGAAATTTAAACTAATACCATTCGTGACTTAAATTTTAATGCGCTTTACTATTTCTGTTTTATCTGTTATCAAATATCTTCACAGTCATTTAGAAGTCACGAGTCAATTAAAAATAAAGCGCTATTTTATTAAAGGGCTTTTCAAATAAATGAGATTTTTAAAGTAACAAAAGAGAAAATCTGCAAAAAGGACATCTTTTGTTCGTTGTAGATGAACGAAATACAGGACCATGGGGCCAATAAATAAAATTTAATTTGTATAACGTTTAAATTGAGTTTTCTTTGGGTCTTTAAGCTTTTAAACATTTAGAAAAGTAGGTCAATGGGATTACGAGGCAAAATTATGGTGAGGGTACTAATTATAAATTCATGTCGCTACCATCTTTAAAACTTATAATTATCGAAGTAATTATGCGATGTATTCATTACGGCTCATTTGAATATTAGGTTTCCACCGAAATTCTGCTTGATATTCTGCTGAACATATCGGTGGATCTTACTTGGTAAAGACGATAGTATCAAGCCAAATACTGCGGCATCTTATCAACATAGTTTGGCAACTATAATGTATAATCTGAAAATGAGTTTAATAATCAGGCTACAGAAAATAAACATAAACTATTATAAAGGAATACTCGTGATCAGAAATCAGAAACTATATAAGCGTGGGGGTCCATTCCGTTCACGTGCCCTTCGTGCGTTCTCTAGCAAGAGCTGAAAACTGTATTCTACCCTTTTGAGGGCAATGTTTACACTGAACTCTTTGCTTTTTGCATCGCAGCGGCACACATGACTCTGACGTAGGGAACTATTTTAAAAACTATTTTTGTTTTAATTATGCACAAATACTTATCATCTTTGTCTTCTGCTATTTTGTCACTTTTGTTTTGTTGCAACTATACAATGTGTGTTAGAAGTGTTTTCCAATAAATGATTTATAAAATCTATCTATTATTTATAAACGATATTCTGCTAGATTTAACTAAATCCGATATTATAATGAGATTAGTAGAACAAGGTATTTTTTTAATATTTTTGCGGGTTTTATTCTCGCACCACTTCCCACTCGGTAGCCCTTATAGCCAGGACACTACAAGTAAAGGTTGAGTAGTCCCAGGAGATAGCTGACTGCCTTGCAACCCGCAAAGAAATTAATCTGAAGAATTAAAGAGGCGTTAAAACTGAAGATGAAGTTCCTTTCTTTGCAAAGTAAGAGGCAGATGACTAAAAAAGTACAAACCTTTCTTAGAATAACATAAGTATGATGTCACGGAAAATATGACACAAATAACAACGCTTGTTGAAGCTTAAACTTGTTAACTAAGTATTATATTTGGCATTTGACCTAATGAGATGAGATTGAAACTTTAGCTACCCTCCTAAATACCACTAAATGTAGTCAGAATAGTCGCCCACTTAAACTCTTAACAGCGAGGGATGTTAATTTCCTTAATTACTATTGAGGTTACATACTACTACCAGGACTAGGAAAGGATGAACAACAACATTTGTTTTGATAAAAAGAAACTTTGTTACTTTTGGATACCGATCTTGTGGTTAAAGTAAGTCCATTAGCTGTGTCCGCGACTTCGCACGCGTTAAAATATATCATAAATTTTTATATAATATTTATTCCCGTTTTTGCAACATTTTTCATCGATGCTCCGCTTCCATTGATAAAAACGTAAATAGCCTAAAAGCCTTGCTCAATAAATGTACTATCCAATACAAAAATAGTTTTCGATTCGAACCAGTAAATTCTGAGATTAGCGCGTTCAACAAAACAGTTAATCAAATAAGTATCTTGACAAATCTCAAGAGGAATTAAGACACTACTTATCAGAGTGTAACGGTTATAAAAAATGTGTAATAAATTAAATTAAAATAAAATAAACGTCTTTCGGCCGAAACGAACGAACGAACGAAAATAAAATAAAATAAAATAAAATAAATAAACTCTTAAGCTATAGTATTTAATAAAAGGGGCAAAGTACTACCTTGTATACTAAACCTATAACGAAATAGACACTACGTCTACGTACGGTATTTGCTTTAGTGCTGGAACTAACAACGTTGTTACATCATTAATTTGGCCTAATGGAGTAAAGCATAGCAACTCAGCCCGATTTCAGCTACTTTAAGCGTCAACTAGTGACGTAATCTTGCTATCGATTTTGTTGTCATGGTCACGTTCTTGAACTTTATTCGTAGACTAGCGGCCGCCCGCATCTTCGTACGCGTGGATCCCGTTTGGAGTTTTTTAAAATCCTTTCTTAGCGGATGCCTACGTCATAACACCTGCCTGCATGCCAAATTTCAGCCCGATCCGTCCAGTGGTTTGGGCTGTGCGTTGATAGATCACTATGTCAGTCAGTCACCTTTGAGTTTTATATTTATATAGATGTATATGTTACGGTTAATGTGATAAATTGAAAATTATTAATAATAACCGGTTATTATGAATAATCACCGACAGTCGCGGTGAAAGTGATAAATTAATCACATTTAACAGTGATTATTTAATAATTCAACCTTAGTACTAACAAATTTCATAAAAGAGAACAACATCTTGTGTACGTGCTCGTGTACAGCCAAACTTTTGAACGTTTTGATATCATATATTAATATAATTTGGCATAATGAGTTTGGAATGTTTCTTGCATAATATTACTTTTCTATGATGCCTATAACATAATGTTTTGATTTAAAGTGAAAAATAGGTTAAGGTGCGGCGGGGGTGGCCCTTGGGCCACCCCTAAGCCGCCTATTTAGTTTTATACACTCATAAATGACCTCATATTAATCACATTTACCAAATCATGCGGTAATTATTCATAATAACCGGCGATTATTCATAATTTGCACATTTATCACTTTGACCGTAACATATATAAAATGTATAACTTATCTGTTCAAGGTGTAAGTAAGTCTGATAATTGTGGCAATAAAATACTTTTTTGGAATACAGAGTGTTACTGGGCTTGGTGTTCATAAAGCATCCTAATACAGAGATCTGTCTCATTTCATTGAATGCGAAACTCATATTTATTGAAATACTCCAAAAGTAGCCAAATAAAGAAGTAGGTACATAATAAAGCAAAAGAGGTTATCTTTAATACAGCGTATCTAATAATATAATTCCAATCCGTGCGGGATTCATCTTACATTTTTAACGGTTTATCGATAAGATATTAGGTAAGTCACCTGTGTGGACATCACTAGAGCAAATGTTTGGCAACTCAGCAAATATGGCATCTGGGTTTTCACCAACGAGATTCATTAGCTGACTTAGGGAATTTGCTGACTCCATGATTTCATAATGGCTAGTCATCCTGTGATTTCAATATTTATATGATAATTAACCAGACGTTAGGGGGTTTGCGTTCATTATAATTAGCTACTGATTCAAACGGTAGACTTTATAGGTGATATTATTATGATGACATGTAAGGTCCTTATGTAAGAGGCGAGCACTGCGTTCGATTTGAGTATGAGATAAGTCAGTTCGAAGTAGCAGTAGAATTATTCCTATGAACGATTGCACTGCACCCGATTAGAATCAGTTGCAGTCGCTCTACGTATTTCAACTTGAGCGAGCATATTCAAGTTTTTTCGTTCTGATTGGCGACAATAACCCAAATGTGTCGGTGTTAGATAGCTAATTCGAGATTCGAGGAACGCTACTGCGACCACGCCCCCCTTATAGGAACCACTCTTAACATAAGCATTATGTATTGACCTTAACTGGAAGGGTTTAGTGGCAATTCCTAATAATGATTTGTGCACTCTAAACTAATAATCATTTTGACAAAAAACCTTGAGGCAGGCAACATTTTTTTCATAGTCGGGCAGCTTGAGTCCCCACAACTTCATGTTTGTATACAGCTTTAACTATACAGTATACACGTTCTTTTCAAAGCCTCGGTTAAGCGGTTTCGGATGGCCGGGACTCGTTTGTATCCCTAATCAGATTAAAAGCATTGTATTCTTGCTTTCAGTACCGACTGTCACACACACGCCGTCATTTCTGATTTGATATTTTCTGTCGCTTCTATGGGTTTGTTGATAATAAAAGATGCGTATAAGAAAACTGGAAATATAAAATCAATTGTGTTCCGTGGGCGACGCCTAATTTTAATATATTTTGTAGGAAAATGGCGCTTTACAAGATCGCAAAAGTAATTTTGTCGAACTAAAATAGCCCAAGCTAAGAATGAATTAAATTAGAGTAGTTTATCTATAAATAGCTAGGAACTTAGATACAAAATTAATTAACTTAAAGCTTTGTTTACTACAAATAAAACGAAGTTATTGTGTGGGATTGTTATCTAATAAACATCAGAATTGATGATTAGATAAAATGGTGAAAAGTGTGCCATAAAATATTATGTGAAATAAATGGTAAAAAGTTGTTTTTGTCATAGTACAAATAAAATTAAATAATCATTGTTAGATATTTCATTAGTTCTCCAAAACAATACCCCAGGATATCTTTTACCTGTAATTTAACAAACAAGAATGTTTTGTACAGTGTTTTGTATTCGTAGACACAATTAATAGAAGTTGGGAAATCTGTGTTTAATTGTTTGTTTTTTGTTGACTACTAAATTTTACCTTAGGTCATGTTCATAAGGCGAGAAGATTTTCTGCAAAGCTTGAATACAAGGCGGAGATCGTTGGCATCCTTAGTTTCTTTTACTTGTACTTTCTTTAATAGTTACAAGACTTGGGTATTAGCAAAAACGATTCCAACGATAACCAGAGAAGTTTTAACATGCTATAGTTGTGGCAATTCACGAAGACGAGTGAGCTTTGCATGTGTGGTGGCTCGCTACTGTTCGCTTTCCAAAAGTTTTGATAGACATTACACTATCGTCACGGTAATACTATCTATACAGTATTCCAACTCGGCCATATTTTTGAAATAAATGTCAACAGCCGCGCGGTACGTCACCATATGACAACATGCGATAGGGCTGCCCACCTGCAGACTATTTTCATTACATCTGCCTACATATAGTTTTTATCTAGTTTTTTGAATGTATTTTGTGATTGTAATTTATTATTTTATTTTGACAAACAAAATACTTTGTGAATGAAATAGAATCAAAATGCATGTTGTTTTGTGATTAGTAGATTTAATGAAAAAAATAAATTAGTGTTAACATTTAGTAACAAATCTTATAAATTTGCGACCGTAAAATGTATGCGCCTTGACTGAGGCGTATAAAATGCTTGATTATTATACAGGTTGTTAGGTAAATGGTGTACACAAAAGTGGACACTAGCCCAAGTTAACATGTGCATATAAATGGTATGGTGAAGTCAGAAAATTGAATCATCCCAACTAATATTATAAATGCGAAAGTAACTCTGTCTGTCTGTCTGTCTGTCTGTCTGTCTGTCTGTTACGCTTTCCCGCTTAAACCTCGCAACCGATTTTGATGAAATTTGGCATAGAGATAGTTTGAGTCCCGGGAAAGAACATAGGATAGTTTTTATCCCGGTTTTTGAAACAGGGACGCGCGCGATAAAGTTTTTCTGTGACAGACAAAATTCCACGCGGGCGAAGCCGCGGGCGGAAAGCTAGTCATTTAAATAATTTTAATTTACATACAAATCTGATTTTATAAATTATAATTTATATGAATATTTAAAAAAAAGGATGATATCACTGACTTCACCATACCATTTACCTACATGCATATGTTAACATGGGCTAGTGTCGGCTTATAAACCCATTTACCTAACACCCTGTATAAATAGGTACTTGTAATTATTTTTATAAAAAAAGAGCGCTTACAGTTTAAAAAACAACACATCGTCCGTTTATTACTGTGGCACATTCGCGACACCCCCGACTTTTGCATGTCGAGCGCATACCGAGATTTGAATTTCGAAGGAAAGCTCGCGTTTCGTCCGTTTATATGAAGTTACAATACTGTATGATAGTATTACCGTGCTATCGTTATGTGCAGGTACACGTACATAGACAATTAAAGCACACTCGCCTTCGTGAGTTGCAAGAACTATAATCAGATTTGACCAGAAATAAAGATTTAATTTGCTCAAATAATCTCCTTTCACATAGTGACTGGTATATCCGAGCTTCGAAAAGT
This sequence comes from Ostrinia nubilalis, assembly GCF_963855985.1. Lineage (NCBI taxonomy): Eukaryota > Metazoa > Arthropoda > Insecta > Lepidoptera > Crambidae > Ostrinia > Ostrinia nubilalis. Next base: position 4,068,843 of record NC_087101.1, read on the forward strand.
ATTTTTGAAGGTAAATATAGGCATGTTTAGGTTTTTATTTGATCTAACTATAATACAAGAATTGAAAATGATCAGGTAGATAATTACGTTGACTGTCGGCATTTCTGTTTATATCAGGCCGGAGAAATGTAATCTATACTAACAAAAAGACGCATCGAAATCCGTACTTGTATAAACGCGACCTAAGCCTAATTTCTCTAGTGCTATGTAGATAAAAACCAGTTGAGGGTCTGGATTTCAAGGGCACCCAAGGGGCGCTTTAAGATTCATTGCTTAATTTCATGGCATTTAATTCCGCCTACACAAAAGTTTCTGTTGGCATTCTGTTTTGGAAAGGCTCAGAATAAGACAACGACAATATTTTTCGCGTTCCTAATATTATATTTCGAGAACCGCTTGTTTTCTAAGTGCCTCCTTTTTCAGTGCCTACCCTTTTATTAAAGCGAGTTGATTACAAAAAAGTTGAGCACAAAAAGGACGGAATAGTAAATAAACTAAAATTTGCCGACATGGAACTGGATAAATTTAATTTGCAAGTAGAACACAATCGTGTTGTTTAACTAAATTTTAATTCCCAATAGTTGATGCTTAGCATGGTAAGAAAGCATTAAACAATATACACTGGACCGCAAAGAAAAATGTTCGATTGGAAAATCGGAAAATCTTCAATTACTTCAAAAGTAGGTACCTGACCTAGCTTTATAAAATAAGGACTTAATTGCAAGACTCATGCTCTGAAACGACGCTAAATTAGATCCAATTGTTTGATCCAATATTTAGACCTATCATCGATCTTGAATCACTTCTTGATTGATTCACTTATGCTGGGTTGCACCATTTTACTTTTACTTTAACAAATGTCAAAACGCTGTCAAACTCCATACAAAAACCACCAGTGTACCTACCATGAGTTTACGTTAGGTGTGCTCGCTAGCGAGTACGTCAAAAATCTCTATGAAGATTTTGTTTCTTGAAAGTAGCCGCTAGGGGCGCTGCACAATATGTCATACAATTAATGTCATTTTTTTCGCAGTCGCTAGCGAGCACACCTAACGTAAACTCATGGTAAGCACACAGTTTTCGTTATAGTTACCGTTAAAGTTAGGTGGTGCAACTCAGCCTTGGAGTCTGAAGGCAGGTTCTATTTCAATACCTAATGGGGCAAAACTATATTAAACTCTACATCAGGTCCAATGAATGTACTTTAGTAACCCAAACTAATAAGCTCAGTACTAGTTCAATTAGCAAACTACTATCTGCCCATGAAATATGCACATATTCGACATCTAACGTTTACTTGTCCAAGAACTTACTCATACCAATTGGAAACTAGAATGTTGATTTAATAACCGTACGTTATAATGTTGGAGCCACACTTGCAAGACGTAGGGTTGCCAGTTAAGATTTAGCCTAGGCGCAGACCACCGATTTTTTGTCGGCCGATACTTAAGTCGGGCAGTTAATCAGTATGGGCATGTAGAAGTACACACATTACACCGATTTGATTTTCATACAAATTAAAAGCGGGTCCAACTATCGGCCGATTCAAAATCGGTGGTCTGCACCTAGGCTTATAGTTTTTTGAGAAAATAAGTTTAGTTACAAAGTTTGATTAAAGCCTGGTCCGTGAGCACGTAGAATTTTGTCCAATGACCCCAAGCTACCCATCCTAATCGCTCGCGCGTAATTATATTGCTGTCGCGACTGTGCGACGGGCGCCCGCAGTGAGTGGGGTCATTGAACAAAATTCTACGTGCTCACGGACCAGGCTTTACCTGTTATTCCTACACCTACCTCTCTTTCTACTCTGTTTACACTTACTCGAAAGATTATTTCTTGCTGGAAAATTTACACTTTCTCTAACCATGCATTGATCAATATTGCCCATAGTTTATTATCTAGTTTCAATAGAAGATCAGGGGTATGGACAAAACTCTACACTTTATGGTAGTTTTACGACTCAAAAACTTCTAACTATATGTGTAGAGATTAATTTGAATAGAGATTTTAAGGCAGAAGTTCAGAACTCTGGATGTGAAATAAGCGTAAAACAAAAAACGAGTTCAGCAAAATCTTTAATCTGACGGTAAATCTGAAGTAATTAATATTTTAGCTAAAATCAGCACTTCGAACAACCTTTAAAACGATTTTGGTCTGACCCAGTAAAGCTGAGACTTCGGCTTTTTGTTAAAGCCAAACTAGTCAAAGTCGGCAGCCCTACAGTCAAACGCAGAGACCGCAAACTAAATTTACATTAGGTTGGCCCACTTTTAAACTTCTGGTCAGTTCGGACGGGCGATGTTTCAAGCTATAAATTAATGGACGAAAAATTGGGGATCGGATTTCCAAGTAATGCCTACTATTAAGGGAAATGTTATGATAAATTAGCAAAGATGTTTTACTAATTTGATATGTTTGAGTAGGGAAATGGTTGACCTTTGAAAGTTTCCATTTCAGTAACCCGAGGCATATTTATCATCGATAAAAATAATAAAAGTAGTCGGTGATTGCAATTGATCGAGGATAAGCCAGTCAGCGTTTTCGTGACTGACTTGACCATCATCATTTTATGATTATGCTAAAAAATTTTAAGAACTAGACCTGTGGCGACGCCACTACAAACTAGTGACCAACAGATGGCGCTGTCACTACTTCACTATGGCACACTCCGCCGCTCATACAAACCTGCATCGCGGTGACGGAGTTTTATATCCTGCCAAGTATATATAGGCAAACCAAGATGGTGTAAATTGGACCTTGGTCCCCGAGCACAACACCCGCTCGGAAGGAAGCACTAACATCTAGCTTCCTTATTGTGGTTGAGCATCATATCCCACATTGGTGACCCCGACGTGATGTGAGACGCAACCTCCATCAACACCATCTTCGGCATCAGCCTCCGCCATCCTCACCATCTCGCCACTCCGTCATCAGCTCCAGTCTTCAACAAGCCAGCATCCAGCCTTCAGGGACCATCGCAGATCGCAACCGACCTTCCTGGTTCCTCGGCAGCAAGCAACCGTCACTTTACTGGTCACGGGTACAGCTCTGGCCCAGCTCCACGCCCGACCATCGAAGACGCCTCCGCTCACTATCCCGACTCACCGTGGATAGAGCACCGCAACCTGCTCGTCTCGACTCACCGCAGACTTGAGCACACTGGCACTTGTAAGCTCATCACGCACAGACTGCTGAGCACATCCTGACGTCATCCACCTCCGGTTCTTCCGGGGGGAGTGGTGTGGCGACGCCACTACAAACTAGTGACCAACAGATGGCGCTGTCACTACTTCACTATGGCACACTCCGCCGCTCATACAAACCTGCATCGCGGTGACGGAGTTTTATATCCTGCCAAGTATATATAGGCAAACCAAGATGGTGTAAATTGGACATTCGCTTCGCATCGCTCGCACGGTACGGACGTGCGCTCCGCCTCGCCCGCCCGCTCGCATGCGCTGCGCTCCGAGTTCCTCGAGCTTATCGCCCTCGCTCTGCGAGTCTTGTTTCTGTGGTGTTTTGTCACAATTACGTGGCTTGCCCGCGGCTGCGCTTGGGATACCTAACGGTGATAACGAACAAGCGTAGTTAAACGCCTTTCTAAAGGCGGTTCGGTTCGATTGGGAGCGACCGACAGTGCCTTTTTCAAGGCGCTGAAATTTCCTGCCGCCGCCGGTATATTAGGCTGTGAACCTTGGCCTCCTGGAAGGCACGTTTGAGAGGGTGAGGCGTTCCTCCTTGCCCTTGAGACACTCGGTTTCACAGTCTTTTCACTGCCGGGCGTGACCCCCCCTACCCCTCCCTACTTTCCATCCCTGAAGGAGCGTATCCCTGGTTGTTTTTACGACCGGGGCCCTCCTGAAGGACTGCTAGGAGTAGGTACTCACCCTACGTCGCGGCGTTGCTACGTTGCGGCGTAGTTACATTGGCTAGGGCACACTTTTCCGACACACCCCGCTCGGTTTACACCGACTGTGCGGGACTTACACACCGCTATAACCACCGAGTTTCTTGCCGGCTCTTCTCGGTGGTTGCGACTTGCGAACCGGTGTAGATTCACGCGTCGCGAATCTCAACTCCATGCCATGGACACGGAGGAACTCCTAAAGTTCCTCCGGGCCACTCACCCGGAGGTCCTCTCCGGGTTTAAAGCCCACATACGGGCAAAATCCCTCGCAAGCTCCGTATATGAGGAGCCTGCTTCCCCGTCATGTCCCGAGGACGCCATGTGCGATCCTAACTTGGCCCCGCTACCAATCCCGCTCACGAACGACCACTCTATTGTCATAGAGCACCAATCCCATGCCCCCAGTAGGGACATGGAATGTGACTCTGTCTCAGACGCAGATGACGGTGGCTTCACTACCGTCAGTCGTCCGAAGAGGACCCGCAAATCCGCGGCCTCTCCCCCTCCTTCCCCCCCTGCGAAGGCGCTGAAGGCCAACTCGGGCCTCTCTCAGCCCTCGCAATCTTCCCAGCCCTCCGGCACGCAGTCGAGCACCGGGCGGACTGCCAGAGTCCCCCCAGTCTTTGTCCAGGACAAGGCGTCCTGGAACAAGATTTCCGGCGCGCTCAAGGAGCGCCACATCAATTTCTCGCACGCTAAGTCGTGCAACGTAGGCATTAAGGTGTCTTTGTCCACCTCGGACGAGCACCGAGCCCTAACACGGTTCCTAGATGAAAACCGTATCGGTTATCATACCTTCCCTCGCGAGGAGGAAAGGGAGCTGCGGGTTGTTATCCGTGGCCTTCCCAAGGAGCTAGACTCCGCCTCCATCTTGGCCGACCTCAAGGCACAAAACTTTCCCGTCAAACAGGTTCACCGTCTGTACAGGACTCGTACACGTGAACCATTTGACCTTGTCCAAGTAGTCTTGGACTATTCCAACGAAGCGAAATCGATTTTCAATTTGAAAACGGTTTGCTTCATCTCCGGGCTCAAAGTTGAGCCACCCCGAAAGCGCGGCGCTCCCGGCCAGTGCCACCGCTGTCAACATTACGGGCACGCTGCCCGTAATTGTCACGCCCGTCCTAGGTGCGTCAAGTGCCTAGGCGATCACGGCACAGCCGACTGTGTCCGTGACAAGGCCACAGCCACCGAACCACCGAGCTGCATACTGTGTGGTAGCCAGGGTCATCCTGCGAATTATCGCGGTTGTCCCCGGGCTCCACGCACTCAGCCGCGTGCCCCCATCCCCTCTGCCCCCAGGCAGATCAATGCTACTCGCAACTTTGCGGTAGCAAGTGAGGCTCCTAGCCTCCGCCCCAACAGGCCCAATGCTTGGGCTAGGCCTCTGGCCTACACCCAGGCTGCCAGCCTTACTCCCACACCCACCCAAACAGCTGTGGCCCCACCCGCGCTCCAGCAGGCTCCTCAACCCCACCCAGCCCCTAAGGCTACGCCAAAGGCACCTGCCCAACAGGTGCCTAACCCAAGTCCCCCTGCCCCTAAGGCACCAGCCCACAAAGTCCCGGCCCCTCAGGCCAAGCCCCAGCCTTCACATTCACCTGCGGCTGACATTAAGTTGGTCAGAGACTTCTTTGGCCAAATTAATGTCGGCGAGATGTTTGTGATCGCCGCAAAACTGCGCGCGACTAATGGCGAAGGCAACATCATGGATAGGTTATCTATCCTCGCCGAACACGTAGACTTTTGCTACGCTATCTCCTCTTTCCACGCTCCGTAATGGCTAATCCCACCGCTAGGATCAAACCCCGGTCAATCACCTTAGCTTTTTTCAACGCTAACGGTCTTAGACAGCAGAAGGACGAGGTTACTCAGTTCCTTACCGACCACCAGGTCGACATCTTTCTGGTTCAAGAGACCCTCCTAACACCCTCTATTCGCAATCCTAGGATAGCGAACTACAATATCATTAGACACGATAGGCCCACACGTGGCGGCGGCACGCTTATTTATTATAAGCGTTCTCTGCACTGTGCTTTAGTCGATCCCCCTTCTCTCTCTAACCTAGAAGTCTCACTCTGTCGGCTAGCCATGACTGGACACGAGCCCATCCTCATCGGCTCGGTTTACCTCTCCCCGAACAAGACTCCCTTGAGGAGCGACTTTCAGGCCCTCTTTGCTATGAATAGTGCAGTCATTCTTGGCGGCGACTTTAATAGCAAACACACTCATTGGGGTTGCGTAACATCCACTGCCAATGGCAACATGTTAAGCGAACTCTCTGAGGAACTCATCTTTGACATCTTAGTCCCTATGACGCCCACTCACTATCCTTACAATGTCGAGCATCGGCCCGACATTCTGGACATGGCAATTCTAAAGAATATAGGCCTCCGCCTACACTCTATAGAAACCATGCACGCGCTCACTTCTGACCATCGCCCGGTCGTACTACAACTAGGCTCTCCTGAGTCTACACCCACTATGAAGACAATTGTGGACTGGGACAAACTCAAGGTAAAACTTGGGAACTGTCAGAGCCCACAACTGTCCTCAATCCCCGACGATATAGTTTCGCCTCACGAAACTATTCACGCGATCGATGCCCTCACTAGTCACATCTCGGTCGCCATCGGCGACTCGTCTAGGCAAGTGCCTGCGATGGCTAACCACCGTCTCAGGTTGCCGGACGATGCGCGAGAACTATTGAGGGCAAAGAACGCAGCCACTCGCGATTATGACGCTTATCCAACCGAGGAAAACAGAGTCCGCCTACGTTCCTTACAGCGCGCTGTCAAGGCTCGTATCGCGGAACTCCGCAACAATCAGTGGGATGATCTACTTAAAGAAATCTCGCCATCTCACCAAGCCTATTGGAAGTTGACGAGAGCCTTTAAGTCTGACACCGTAGCGTCCACGCCACCGCTCTTACGTCCCGATCAAACGCTTGCGTTTGACGACGACGCCAAAGCCGAATGTCTAGCCGACAGTCTAGAAGCACAGTGCTCCCCCAGTACCCTCCCAGTAGACTCTGCCCACCTCCGCATGGTGGACAGTGAAGTCGAACGTAGAGCCGCCCTCCCTCCGACCACAACCCTAGACCCGACCAACGTCGACGAGGTGCGAACGATAATCAAAGGTTTCCGTCCCAACAAAGCCCCCGGCCCGGACCGTATCTCTAATAGAGTCTTACGCGCCCTGCCCGCCCCCCTAGTATACCTCTTGGTTGCTATTTTCAACGCGGCCATGTCTCACTGCATCTTTCCCGACGCGTGGAAAGAGGCAGAAGTCATTGGCATCCCGAAGCCCGGTAAGAAACTGGCTGACCCCACAAGCTACAGACCTATCAGTCTCTTAAAGACCATGGGTAAGTTATACGAACGTATAATTGTCTCTCGATTAAGAGATTATGTTTTTTCTAATAATCTCTTAATAAACGAACAGTTTGGCTTCCGCGCCTCACATTCCTGCGTACAACAGGTGCACCGCTTAACGGAGCACATACTTAGCGGCCTCACTGCTAAGCCACCCGTAGGGACAGGAGTGCTATTCTTCGACGTAGCGAAGGCATTCGATAAAGTCTGGCACAATGGCTTGATTTACAAGCTTTACGAACTCGGTGTGCCGGACAGTCTCGTGCACATCTTACGTGACTTTTTATCGAATCGCACCTTTCGTTACCGAGTAGATGGCTCCCTCTCCTCCCCCCGCCCCATAAGAGCCGGAGTCCCCCAGGGCTCCGTGCTCTCGCCCATTCTCTTTTCATTGTACGTCAATGACATCCCCAAATATCCGAATACGGATTTAGCCCTCTTTGCGGACGACACCGCACTCTACAAGTCCGGACGTAATCGGAATTACGTCATCTTGGCGCTCCAACGCGCAGTCACACAATTAGGCGAATGGTTCAGGAAGTGGCGTATCGAGGTAAATCCCGAAAAAAGTGCAGCAGTGTACTTTTCTAGGGCTTTGTCTGCGAAACGTCCTCCGGTTCGCACTCGTCCTAATGTCCCCACCCATCTCACCTTATTTGACCAAACTATTCCTTGGAAAAGTGAGGCCAAGTACTTAGGTGTCACCCTCGACCAGAGATTATCGTTCGCTCCGCACCTCAGACGCGTCTTGAGCCGTGCGAACCACTACATTCACCGACTCTACCACCTAGTTGGAAGGAAAAGTAAATTGTCACTTAGAAATAAGTTGACAATTTACAAAACCTGCATCCGTCCAGTGTTGACTTACGCCAGTCCGGTGTTTGCTCACACTTCCTGCACAGACCTTAAGAAATTCCAGACTCTCCAAAACAAATTCTTACGCCGAGCCGCGGATGCCCCGTGGTTCGTGCGTAATACGAATCTCCATAGAGATTTCGAGATCCCATCGATTGATCACTTTATGAAAGAAGCCTCTCGCCGCTACTTTGATAAAGCGATCAACCACAAGAACCCTCTTATCGTTAGCGCCGCCACGTATACACCCCAGAAAGATGTCGCTGCCCAATACCGACGACCTAGGCATGTCCTAGACGACCCGGACGATCCTATTACCGAATTTCTGAACACAGACATCACTGCCTTAAGCACGCCAACTACTCCACAACACAGTAGCTCGTTACACCGTACTCGCCGGCGAGTACGAGGCCCTGCTTTCCATTTCGGACGGTACAGACATGTACCGGGCCGGTTCTCCCCTATCCGTCCCCCGGACACGGCCTGAGCCGAGGTCCGAGCCTACCGTGGCGCCCTCAGGCCGCGTCCGTAGTCCCCTCGATCGGGCCCACTAGAGTGAGCCCGCCGTAGGCTGGACTTTGGTCCAACACCGCGGTGGGCAACCCTCTAGTTGGGTTCGCCACTGATCGGGTGCCTTATGCGCTCGATACGGCCCGATCGCGAACGTCGGTCTGCGACCGACGCGGACGAGCCTGGGCTTCGCTTCGCGAAGCCCACACTCGGCCTCGTCGGCACGCGCACCGACGATCGCCAAACGGCTAGAGTACCTTCTGTACTCGCCACTCTGCCCGGTGAAGCTGGAAAAAAAAAAAAAAAGTGTAAATTGGAGGCATATTAGGAGCATATTCGCTTCGCATCGCTCGCACGGTACGGACGTGCGCTCCGCCTCGCCCGCCCGCTCGCATGCGCTGCGCTCCGAGTTCCTCGAGCTTATCGCCCTCGCTCTGCGAGTCTTGTTTCTGTGGTGTTTTGTCACAATTACGTGGCTTGCCCGCGGCTGCGCTTGGGATACCTAACGGTGATAACGAACAAGCGTAGTTAAACGCCTTTCTAAAGGCGGTTCGGTTCGATTGGGAGCGACCGACAGTGCCTTTTTCAAGGCGCTGAAATTTCCTGCCGCCGCCGGTATATTAGGCTGTGAACCTTGGCCTCCTGGAAGGCACGTTTGAGAGGGTGAGGCGTTCCTCCTCGCCCTTGAGACACTCGGTTTCACAGTCTTTTCACTGCCGGGCGTGACCCCCCCTACCCCTCCCTACTTTCCATCCCTGAAGGAGCGTATCCCTGGTTGTTTTTGCGACCGGGGCCCTCCGAAGGACTGCTAGGAGTAGGTACTCACCCTACGTCGCGGCGTTGCTACGTTGCGGCGTAGTTACATTGGTTAGGGCACACTTTTCCCACTCACCCTGCACGGTTTACATCGACTGTGCGGGACTTACACACCGCTATAACCACCGAGTTTCTTGCCGGCTCTTCTCAGTGGTTGCGACTTGCGAACCGGCGTAGATTCACGCGTCGCGAAACTCAACTCCATGCCATGGATACGGAGGAACTCTTAAAGTTCCTCCGGGCCACTCACCCGGAGGTCCTCTCCGGGTTTAAAGCTCACATACGGGCAAAGACCCTCGCAAGCTCTGTGTATGAGGAGCCTGCTTCCCCTTCATGTCCCGAGGACGCCATGTGCGATCCGAACTCGGCCCCTCTACCAATCCCGCTCACGAACGAGCACTCTATTGTGATAGATCACCAATCCCATGCCCCCAGTAGGGACATGGAATGTGACTCTGTCTCAAACGCCGATGACGGTGGCTTCACCACCGTCAGTCGTCCGAAGAGGACCCGCAAATCCGCGGCCTCTCCCCCTCCTTCCCCCCCTGCGAAGGCGCTGAAGGCCAACTCAGGCCTCTCTCAGCCCTCGCAATCTTCCCAGCCCTCCGGCTCGCAGTCGAGCACCGGGCGGACTGTCAGAGTCCCCCCAGTCTTTGTCCAGGACAAGGCGTCCTGGAACAAAATTTCCGGCGCGCTCAAGGAGCGTCACATCAACTTCTCGCACGCTAAGTCGTGCAACGTAGGCATTAAGGTGTCTTTGTCCACCTCGGACGAGCACCGAGCCCTAACTCGCTTCCTTGATGAAAACCGTATCGGTTATCATACCTTCCCTCGCGAGGAGGAAAGGGAGCTGCGGGTTGTTATCCGTGGCCTTCCCAAGGAGCTAGACTCCGCCTCCATCTTGGCCGACCTCAAGGCACAAAACTTTCCCGTCAAACAGGTTCACCGTCTGTACAGGACTCGTACACGTGAACCATTTGACCTTGTCCAAGTAGTCTTGGACTATTCCAACGAAGCGAAATCGATTTTCAATTTGAAAACGGTTTGCTTCATCTCCGGGCTCAAAGTTGAGCCACCCCGAAAGCGCGGCGCTCCCGGCCAGTGCCACCGCTGTCAACATTACGGGCACGCTTCCCGTAATTGTCACGCCCGTCCTAGGTGCGTCAAGTGCCTAGGCGATCACGGCACAGCCGACTGTGTCCGTGACAAGGCCACAGCCACCGAACCACCGAGCTGCATACTGTGTGGTAGCCAGGGTCATCCTGCGAATTATCGCGGTTGTCCCCGGGCTCCACGCACTCAGCCGCGTGCCCCCATCCCCTCTGCCCCCAGGCAGATCAATGCTACTCGCAACTTTGCGGTAGCAAGTGAGGCTCCTAGCCTCCGCCCCAACAGGCCCAATGCTTGGGCTAGGCCTCTGGCCTACACCCAGGCTGCCAGCCTTACTCCCACACCCACCCAAACAGCTGTGGCCCCACCCGCGCTCCAGCAGGCTCCTCAACCCCACCCAGCCCCTAAGGCTACGCCAAAGGCACCTACCCAACAGGCGCTTAACCCAAGTCCCCCTGCCCCTAAGGCACCAGCCCACAAAGTCTCGGCCCCTCAGGCCAAGCCCCAGCCTTCACATTCACCTGCGGCTGACATTAAGTTGGTCAGAGACTTCTTTGGCCAAATTAATGTCGGCGAGATGTTTGTGATCGCCGCAAAACTGCGCGCGACTAATGGCGAAGGCAACATCATGGATAGGTTATCTATCCTCGCCGAACACGTAGACTTTTGCTACGCTATCTCCTCTTTCCACGCTCCGTAATGGCTAATCCCACCGCTAGGATCAAACCCCGGTCAATCACCTTAGCATTTTTCAACGCTAACGGTCTTAGACAGCAGAAGGACGAGGTTACTCAGTTCCTTACCGACCACCAGGTCGACATCTTTCTGGTTCAAGAGACCCTCCTAACACCCTCTATTCGCAATCCTAGGATAGCGAACTACAATATCATTAGACACGATAGGCCCACACGTGGCGGCGGCACGCTTATTTATTATAAGCGTTCTCTGCACTGTGCTTTAGTCGATCCCCCTTCTCTCTCTAACCTAGAAGTCTCACTCTGTCGGCTAGCCATGACCGGACACGAGCCCATCCTCATCGGCTCGGTTTACCTCTCCCCGAACAAGACTCCCTTAAGGAGCGACTTTCAGGCCCTCTTTGCTATGAATAGTGCAGTCATTCTTGGCGGCGACTTTAATAGCAAACACACTCATTGGGGTTGCGTAACATCCACTGCCAATGGCAACATGTTAAGCGAACTCTCTGAGGAACTCATCTTTGACATCTTAGTCCCTATGACGCCCACTCACTATCCTTACAATGTCGAGCATCGGCCCGACATTCTGGACATGGCAATTCTAAAGAATATAGGCCTCCGCCTACACTCTATAGAAACCATGCACGCGCTCACTTCTGACCATCGCCCGGTCGTACTACAACTAGGCTCTCCTGAGTCTACACCCACTATGAAGACAATTGTGGACTGGGACAAACTCAAGGTAAAACTTGGGAACTGTCAGAGCCCACAACTGTCCTCAATCCCCGACGATATAGTTTCGCCTCACGAAACTATTCACGCGATCGATGCGCTCACTAGTCACATCTCGGTCGCCATCGGCGACTCGTCTAGGCAATTGCCTGCGATGGCTAACCACCGTCTCAGGTTGCCGGACGACGCGCGAGAACTATTGAGGGCAAAGAACGCAGCCACTCGCGATTATGACGCTTATCCAACCGAGGAAAACAGAGTCCGCCTACGTTCCTTACAGCGCGCTGTCAAGGCTCGTATCGCGGAACTCCGTAACAATCAGTGGGATGATCTACTTAAAGAAATCTCGCCATCTCACCAAGCCTATTGGAAGTTGACGAGAGCCTTTAAGTCTGACACCGTAGCGTCCACGCCACCGCTTTTACGTCCCGATCAAACGCTTGCGTTTGACGACGACGCCAAAGCCGAATGTCTAGCCGACAGTCTAGAAGCACAGTGCTCCCCCAGTACCCTCCCAGTAGACTCTGCCCACCTCCGCATGGTGGACAGCGAAGTCGAACGTAGAGCCGCCCTCCCTCCGACCACAACCCTAGACCCGACCAACGTCGACGAGGTGCGAACGATAATCAAAGGTTTCCGTCCCAACAAAGCCCCCGGCCCGGACCGTATCTCTAATAGAGTCTTACGCGCCCTGCCCGCCCCCCTAGTATACCTCTTGGTTGCTATTTTCAACGCGGCCATGTCTCACTGCATCTTTCCCGACGCGTGGAAAGAGGCAGAAGTCATTGGCATCCCGAAGCCCGGTAAGAAACTGGCTGACCCCACAAGCTACAGACCCATCAGTCTCTTAAAGACCATGGGTAAGTTATACGAACGTATAATTGTCTCTCGATTAAGAGATTATGTTTTTTCTAATAATCTCTTAATAAACGAACAGTTTGGCTTCCGCGCCTCACATTCCTGCGTACAACAGGTGCACCGCTTAACGGAGCACATACTTAGCGGCCTCACTGCTAAGCCACCCGTAGGGACAGGAGTGCTATTCTTCGACGTAGCGAAGGCATTCGATAAAGTCTGGCACAATGGCTTGATTTACAAGCTTTACGAACTCGGTGTGCCGGACAGTCTCGTGCACATCTTACGTGACTTTTTATCGAATCGCACCTTTCGTTACCGAGTAGATGGCTCCCTCTCCTCCCCCCGCCCCATAAGAGCCGGAGTCCCCCAGGGCTCCGTGCTCTCGCCCATCCTCTTTTCATTGTACGTCAATGACATCCCCAAATATCCGAATACGGATTTAGCCCTGTTTGCGGACGACACCGCACTCTACAAGTCCGGACGTAATCGGAATTACGTCATCTTGGCGCTCCAACGCGCAGTCACACAATTAGGCGAATGGTTCAGGAAGTGGCGTATCGAGGTAAATCCCGAAAAAAGTGCAGCAGTGTACTTTTCTAGGGCTTTGTCTGTGAAACGTCCTCCGGTTCGCACTCGTCCTAATGTCCCCACCCATCTCACCTTATTTGACCAAACTATTCCTTGGAAAAGTGAGGCCAAGTACTTAGGTGTCACTCTCGACCAGAGATTATCGTTCGCTCCGCACCTCAGACGCGTCTTGAGCCGTGCGAACCACTACATCCACCGACTCTACCACCTAGTTGGAAGGAAAAGTAAATTGTCACTTAGAAATAAGTTGACAATTTACAAAACCTGCATCCGTCCAGTGTTGACTTACGCCAGTCCGGTGTTTGCTCACACTTCCTGCACAGACCTTAAGAAATTCCAGACCCTCCAAAACAAATTCTTACGCCGAGCCGCGGATGCCCCGTGGTTCGTGCGTAATACGAATCTCCATAGAGATTTCGAGATCCCATCGATTGATCACTTTATGAAAGAAGCCTCTCGCCGCTACTTTGATAAAGCGATCAACCACAAGAACCCTCTTATCGTTAGCGCCGCCACGTATACACCCCAGAAAGATGTCGCTGCCCAATACCGACGACCTAGGCATGTCCTAGACGACCCGGACGATCCTATTACCGAATTTCTGAACACAGACATCACTGCCTTAAGCACGCCAACTACTCCACAACACAGTAGCTCGTTACACCGTACTCGCCGGCGAGTACGAGGCCCTGCTTTCCATTTCGGACGGTACAGACATGTACCGGGCCGGTTCTCCCCTATCCGTCCCCCGGACACGGCCTGAGCCGAGGTCCGAGCCTACCGTGGCGCCCTCAGGCCGCGTCCGTAGTCCCCTCGATCGGGCCCACTAGAGTGAGCCCGCCGTAGGCTGGACTTTGGTCCAACACCGCGGTGGGCAACCCTCTAGTTGGGTTCGCCACTGATCGGGCGCCTTATGCGCTCGATACGGCCCGATCGCGAACGTCGGTCTGCGACCGACGCGGACGAGCCTGGGCTTCGCTTCGCGAAGCCCACACTCGGCCTCGTCGGCACGCGCACCGACGATCGCCAAACGGCTAGAGTACCTTCTGTACTCGCCACTCTGCCCGGTGAAGCTGGAAAAGCTCCTCAAGCTACCAGCGCGCGTCCCTTCAAAAAAAAAAAAAAAAAAATGTAAATTGGACCTTGGTCCCCGAGCACAACACCCGCTCGGAAGGAAGCACTAACATCTAGCTTCCTTATTGTGGTTGAGCATCATATCCCACAGACCTATGAAGACGATATAATTGAAAATTCTAGAAGTATTCTACATTGTTCCACGCTCAAGGCCTATCATTTACATACGAAGAAATACGCCTAATAGCGGTCAATCTACATCCTTGGATCTATGTATTATTAACCTTTTTGTAAAACTGCTCTACAGTTAGTACCTACGTTTGCCAAGACGAATATTCTTCTCTCAAGAACCAGTTAAACCCAAAGTAATTTCGGTACCATTTTCCAGTATTGTACTTAAGTACTCTTAAACATAATCTACTTACAGGATAGCTAACAATACGATTACCGTCCGTTTAAATCTGGATGGTGTCGCTTCTGTCGTCTATAACGGTGTCGATATACCATACTGTACCAGTGTTAAAAATTTGGGTCTATATCTCGATTCTACTCTCAGCTGGACGACACATGTTTCCGAGGTTAGTCGAAGGGTCACCGCCGCACTGCGCTCTCTTTGGAGATTGAAGTATTTTCTCCCTGTTAAAACAAAGATTTCGCTTGTCCACGCTCTTATTCTTCCGGTCATCGATTATGCTGATGTGTGTTATCCGGACCTTAATCAAGTTCTCCTCAACAAACTTGACCGCCTTCTGAACAATTGCATCCGGTTCATATTTTGTCTTCGCAAATATGACCATGTCTCTTCCCACCGGTCTGAGCTCCATTGGCTACCTGTCCCTGCACGGCGCAATGTTAGAATCCTTACCACCCTTTTCACCATCTTAAATGACCCTAACTCCCCTTCCTACTTGAAAACACAGTTTAAACTTCTGAGTTCGACGCACGCACGTCAACTTCGTTCGTCCAACACGCTCCTTCTCTCCACTCCTTCCCACCGCACTGGTTTCCTCTCTAATTCATTTCTCCTCAATTCCATTCGCCTCTGGAACGCTCTTCCCGAGAACATCAGGCAGGCTCCTAGTAAGTTTGTTTTCAAACACTCTGTGCGCAAACATTTTCTTGAACGCATCAAGTCGTCTTAATCTCCCTTATTCTCTCCTTTTCTCCCTTATCCTCTCCTATCCTCCCTTACCTCTCGTCATCCATTTTATATAAATTATATGTATGTATTTATGTATATATATTATAATATTTTATGTATTATATTGTGTACATTTTTGTAGCTTTTTAGCACCGCCTACTCAATATCTCTGTTTTGCTCAAGGTCAGCTGGTAGAGAATGACTTATGGCATTAAGCTCGCCTTTTTGTACTGAACATTGTTGTGTGTGCAATAAAGTCTTTAAATAAATAAAAATAAAAAATAAAATAAAATACCTCATCCGATTTCTGTGGCTCATTTTGCACGCATCGGTTCCACGGGGAAAACAGAATTAGATCCCAACGAATTTAATCAGAAGTAAATCAGGAGGCGTGGGCAACAATAATCAGATTTGCCTTCTTCCAGGAAACAAACAACATGAGGAAAAGCCGGAAAATATGGGCCACTAAATCATACTGATACGAGCCACATTATCGCGGTCAAATAAATTGTAAACAAGTACATTAGTACTGTGGAGTGCTTCTCTTATTCTTTGCACACTCGAGCAATAGTTAGCTGTTGGATAACAGAATAAGCGTATACAGGGTGGAATTTTGTAATGCCACCTGGAGGGAAAGTACTCTTAATATTTCTACAATATGACCAGCTTGCATGATTTTTTTCTAGAAGTAGTTCAATAGTGGGTCTTAATAATCACGATACCGATTCGTAAAAAAAGAATAAAAAGAAATTATGTAAAATTTTCTTTGTTTGAAAAATTCAAGTACTTTTTTTCACTAGAGGCCTTGCAAGTTGGCCTAACCTGTCATTGGCCTACGATCGCGCCTGCGATAGCGATCTGCACGCGTTGGTGTGGTTGAAGCTTTAGGTATTATTTAAACTGTCTCTGCGCTACACATGGAGTGAATTTACTGTCAAATAAATACCTGTCTTTAGCAGGGTTAAAAATACAAATAAAATGTTTACGAATCAAACGACAAATAGTTTCGTAGGAAAATTGATGTATAGGCTGCCTTGGTTGGTTGGTTCCTTAGAAAAGGTACGAGTGCCTGACTACGTTATATGTAAAGCATAACTAATGATGCATATCAGCTTCTTCTTCTTGTCGTGACGACAACAAACCTACAGCACCTACAGTGTACACCCAAAACTCCGCGACAAGAGTGGCGTTTGTCAGTAGCCTTCATTAAATCTTCCTGCGTACAGTTGTTTGGGAACTCAGGGCACGACATCATGTGTGCTTCGTCGTCTTGGGAACAAAACCACACTTTCTCTCCAAGTTTGAAGATCTTCCAAGAATTCCCACTTGAACAGATTGTCCTTACTACGGCCGACCTGAAAATTGTGGCATCTTAAGTAATTGTCATAATATAGTTATCGGCCGTTTGGTGTAGTGGTTCGAAACGGACTACTATTCCGGAGGTAGCGGGTTCGATTCCCGCACAGTACAAACATTTGTGTGCATGAACATATTTGTTTGTATTGGAATGGGTGTTTTTACGTATAATAAGTATGTATTTACAAAAAAAAAGTATTTAAGTATGTTTATATCCGTTGTCTAGTACCCATAGTACAAGCTTTGCTTAGTTTGGGACTAGAAGCGCAGTGTAAATGTCCAAGGATATTTATTTATTTTCATATATATTTTTTTGCAACGGACGTAAATCCTGATGTGTTTCTGTACATGTTTGTTCTTTCAGCAGCATCTAGTAATCCATCTACCGTTTCCGAAAGTCGATATTATAGAACTCTTCCTACAAAGATAGTTAGCTCTCCCCTGGGAGTGATCAACTTCATTGTTAGGCACGCCTTAGAAAAAACACATCAGGAGTAGCGGTGGGTGGGAACGACTGATGGGAAAAGTCCTGTATATGTACTATTAGAGGCCGGTAGATCTATTCTCATAAATAAAACACTTGATACTTAACTTTCACAGTATATTGCCTTATTTTAAATACAATTCATCGCTTAGCACAAAAGCGCGCGGAGTCATCTCCGCGCGTCCCTCTATTCTGACGTTTGATTCTCGTGTGACATTGACGTATGTCTATGACAGCATCTCATCGGCCACAACGGTACCGTTATTTTAACGTTTTAGATTTTCACTCGACATTGGCAGAAATAAACCTCCCAGAGAGGTTTGGTTGCCATAAAAAAAAAAAAACAAAAAACGTTTTAGATTTTTCATAATTAACAGTACAGCCCCCTTAGACAAAACCCACTTTTTGATCGAATCGAAAATCGAATCCGTCAAAACTCCATACAAAAAAGGGGCTTTTCGACCACTTTTCGATTGGTTTGCGATTATAATTTGCACTTTGTCTAGACCCACAGAGTAGTTCAAATACTTCAAGCATCGCATTGCACGTCGTATACTAAGGCTGGGTTGCACCATCTTACTTTAACTTTGACAAACGTTAAAAATCTGTCAAACTCCATACAAAAAGCACCGGTTATCGTTATAGTTACCGTTAAAGTTAGGTGGTGCAACTCAGCCTAAGTCGTCATATTAAAAGTGTACCTACTACAGTTATATACCATTTTTAATTAGCTCGTGAAATTATCATGAAAAAATACTGCATGTCGTTAAATACCTCGACTCAGCAAATCTTCAAACAAATGAGTGACAATATGCTGAAACCTACTTGGAAACGGAAAGGTCAGGTACACAAATACCTTAGTCACTGTGTAGGCGTGGGATATTTACAAAAAGGTTTCACATGACGTGTATTTATTCCTAAAAGTCAACTTTTGATTTAAACGTAACACGTATGTTAATAATAACTCGTGTAACAGTGTTGCCTGGGATTTTAATTCATTAAAATAGAATTACGTGCGAGGTTCGAATGCCAGTGACGTCACGCGCGTTTTTGTCGGGAAATTAAAAAAATGGTGACGTCAGAGTCGAGGTGACTTTTAACGATTTGGTATCAAACTGATCTAAAGAATGCATTATTTCTCGGTAACGAGACTAAACTGTATGCAAACCTGTAACGCCCCTGGGACTACGGGTGTCTATGGGCGACGGTAATAAATAAATAAATAAATAAATAAATAAATAAATAAAAATAAAAAATGTATTTATTGCCTTCGAACCATTAGACATAGGTAGGTACAGGTAGTTAGACTTACAACTAATAAGTACACTGAAGGCAATTGGACCTGGCTCAGTATACGTTGTAAGGACAGATCCTTGCAACACTGGTTTTCAGCCATGCCCAATTCTCTAGGATGTTGAGCGAGAATAAAGTTATGAGGGCTTAAGAAATAATTATAAACTTTGAAACAATTATAAACTTTAAAGGAAAAAAAAAATGTTTGCAATCTAAATTTACTATTTATACATAAGCATACCTATAAGAAAACGAAAATGTACGCCTTCTGTGCCATTACCCAATACACTATAACCGTGTGTGTGTGTGTTTGTGTGTGTGGGTGTCTGTGTGTTTGTGTGTGTGTGTGTGTGTGTGTGTAGTGTGTAGACTATTTGAAAAAATCCTTAAGGGGCAATAATTTGGAATATCCACTAATTAAGCTCTCTGCTGCCAATTGTCTTTCTTTTAGAGCCACTTTGTATTTCATTTTAAAGGTAGCAATACTCATTTTTACTTTCATAGGCGGCGGTAAGTCATTCCATATATTAGCAGCAGCGAACTTAAAAGAGCCACGAAATCGAGAAGAACAATGTTGAGGTATTTTTAATCTATTTTGAATAGCTGTTCGAAGACTTCTTAGTGCACTGTCTTTTACCCAGTGAAGTTTTTCGTACAGATATTCAGGCTTTTTGTTCCATATTGTCCTGTGGACCATGCAGGCAAACTGCAGTTCCCTACGAGCCTTCATATTTAGTATCCCTTTACTGTTTAGGTATGGGGTTATATGCTCCCTTCGAGGTACATCAAAACAAAACCGTATACAAGCGTTTTGTACCCTTTGAATATCTTTTTCAGTGCTGACATTTAGTTTGGGACCAATTACTGAGCCGCAATAGTTAAAAGGGGAGAGCACGAGTAAGTCAGTGAGCATTAAGCGCAGCTCTTCTTTTAGAAATGGTCTTATTTTATAAAGAGTCTTGAGTTTAAAGAAGGCATTCCTGATTTTTCCGTTTACGTGTTCAATGAATTTCTGCTCTCCATCTAGAAGCAGACCCAAGTTGCGAGCACATTTTACTTTATCCAAGACTATATTATTAATGGAAACTTCAATGTTACAATCCAGGACCTTCCTTATTTGGTGTTTAGTTCCTAGGATTAGTACTTGTGACTTAGAAGGGTTTAGTACCAGTGAGTTCCTTTCTGACCAAAGATAGATGTTTTTTAGATCCTCATTTACTTTTTCAACAGCCTCAGTGGTGTTATTATTTTTAAAAGAATAGTACACTTGTGTGTCGTCTGCATACAAGTGGTATTTACAGGATTGTATACACTGTGGGAGATCAGCAGTAAAAATGGAAAATAAGATAGGGCTCAGTATAGAACCTTGTGGCACGCCTCGCCCGACTACCTTAGGGGATGAGAAACTATCTACACCGTCATCTCCAGTAATAGCAACCGTCTGTTCCCTGTTAACCAAGTATGACTCGAACCACTTGCATGTGTTAGGTGAAAACCCATAGTGTGACAGTTTTGCCAGTAGGAGTCGAGGGTGCAGGCAGTCAAATGCTCTAGAATAGTCCAACAGTACTAGTATACTGCTCAGTCCCAAGTCCGAAGCCTCAGTGAGGTCGTCAGTAACATGGAGTAACGCGGTTTCAGTACCGTGTCCCCGTCGGAAACCAGACTGGAATTTAGGGATTATATCATTTTTATCTAAGTAATCCATTATTTGGGTTAGCACCACCCGCTCTAGTATCTTAGATAGTATTGGAAGGATTGAGATGGGTCGTAGATCTTTAAGCTCATTGACCGTGCTCTTTTTAGGTATAGGTCTTATTAGTGCCTTTGTCCATTGTGTGGGGAAAGAGTGTGTCTCGATTGATTTGTTTATAATTGTTGTAATAATAGGGAGTGTTTTATCTAGAGTAAGCTTAATCATTTTACAGTTTATCCCGTCCAGCCCTGTAGAGTTAGTGCTAATGTTATTAATTATCTTAAAGACTTCTGTTTCCGAGGTGCGTTTCAAATCAAAACTATTTAACAATTTGGGCTTTTTAATGCTATTTAAGACGCTTTCTACATCCACATCCCCACACGATGGCAAAGCAAGAAAGTGATCACTAATACTATTAGGATCATTTAAATGGATCGGAAGAGGACATGCCTGAGTACTATTAGTAATTATGGTATTTTTTAAGTTTTTCCACAAAAGTTTAGGTTTCTTTATATTTCTATTAATATGAAAGTTAAAATAAGCCTTTTTCTCGTTTTTAATAGCTGTTGTTACGACATTTTTAAGAGAGCGGTAATATTTTTTAGCTGAATCTGTTTTGACTTTGAGAGATTTTGCCAAGGCTTTATCTCTTAATGACATAATAAATTTAATTGTTTCCGTTATCCACGGTTTAGGTTTGTCTTTTAGAATAATTTTTTTCTTTGGGGCGTGTGTATCAAAAAGTCCTAAGACATACTTATTAAACGTGGCAACCATTTCATCAACACTCTCTATCTCTGAAATGGATTGCCAAGGAATAGAATCTAAATGGGTTTCAAAAAAATCAGAATCTATATTATTTAAGGCGCGAAAAATTCCCGATCTCTTCGGGGCCTTCTGTTTTTTTAGATTAAAGTCTATCATTACGGTTGCGTGATCGCTCAGACATGGATTGTGAATTACTTTTAAATTTTTACAGCGGGATGAGTCATCAGTGAGAACAATATCAATAGTTGATTCAGTATTCTCTGTTACTCTAGTAGGCTCATTTACCATCTGCACCAGGTTGTGCTGAGTGCAGAAGGCAAACAGATCCATAACCGGTGTTGAGTCAACTCTACTGACGTTTATATTAAAATCGCCAAGTACACAGGTATAGTCAAAAGGAGACATAACATTGACCGATTCGCTAAGCGAATCCAAGGCTTCTCGGACACCAACTTTTTCAGGTCTATAGGCTGTGCCAAGCGCCAGGGTTCCTCCGGGCATACGGACTTCCAGCCATAATTGTTCCAGCGAGGAAGGGGGGTGTCGCAGAGTTTTAGTAATAATACCCTTTTTTACGTAAAAACCGACCCCTCCACCTCTCCTACCCTTGCGAGCTCTGTGAATAAAAGTAAATTGAGGAATACATGGCGCGAGCGCTTCCTCGCCTTCTCGGATCCAAGTCTCATTAACAGCTAAAATGTCTATACTGTATCTTATTATAGTGGCGATGAGTTCATCTTGTCCTGTATTCAAGGACCTTACATTCAACAGCCCCAGTCTCAAACGTTTTCCCTTATAATGGTTATCCATCGAGAAAAGAAAAATTGTTAATAGTCACAATAAAAACAATTCCGTATAAGTAGTGTTGTGTGTTGAGTGATTGTAAAAGTGTGTGTAAGAGAACGTGGCAAGAATTGTATCTGCAAAAGTGCGTAGTTATAGTAATAATGTGTTGAGCAACATTCGAAAAGGTGTGTATTGGCGTAGAATAGAAAAAAGAAGGAAACATATTATAACAGTGACAATGTACACAAAATAAACAATACATGAGATCAAAGATATCAGCGATTAAACACATTTGTAGCAATAGATCAAACTTCCGATAAACCAAAAACCCTACTCAGGTCAGCATCAGATCGAAGTCTATGGCGCGGTTTACCCTCCGCTTGGCGAGTGAAAATGCTTCCCTCCCGGGTCCAGACGTATTTAAAGTTGTGATTGCGCGCAAGTTCGCGCGCCTTTTGAAACAGTTGGCGGTGGTGTTTGGTGAGCCTCTCGTTGATATAGAAGGGGCGCGGCGGGCCCGCCAGCGACAGGCCCTCGGTGGTGACAGCGCGACGCACGCGCGCCGCCCGGAGTAAGGCGGTAATCACTACCATCAGGTGATCCGTCTACTCGTTTGCCTCCTATCTCATAAAAAAAACTGTAACGGTAAGGCAATAATCTTATGACCGAGATAGAGGTCAAAATAAAAATTTGCCCAAATTATTTTCATATGAGCTACTTATTTTCCACAATCATCATCATCATCATCCACGTTTCATATAAGTATTCGATCCTTGATGGCTGTAGTTATGTGTGATTCAGAATTGTTTTATTCAGTTAACATAATTAATCTGAACATCTTCCTTTATTATAGTAGTATAATGCTCGTTTTCACCATCAATCCCTAATTTTTAAGTGACCTCTATGAAACAAATAACAGGAATTTTTATGTCATATGTGTCACTTAAAAATTAGGGATTGATGGTGAAAACGGTCATAAATGTTCTAAACATAAGAGAAGTCTGCTAACTTCTACTACTATTCTAACTAGGTAACTTACTCGTAGTTACGCAGACTTTACTAAATATAGCGTAATTATCTCATGTACTCCATCATAGGAACATTTCGAACATTATTACATATTTTCTAGAAAAACCGATACAAATAACGTAACGCGGTAACGGTAACAAAGTTACAATATGCCGGTAATGCTCCGGAACTCCGTTAAGGAGCGAAGTTGTAATTTAGTTTTTCCGGAACTTATTCTAACAAACAGTTCTACTAACTAACATTTGGTTTATCGTGTTAGCTATTCGCACTCTTACGAATGTTATTATGTTTGTTTATAGAGATTTTATTTCTCCGTTTCTGTGATGAAGAAAAATATTCGCTAATAAATAATCGTATGCTCGATGCATGTGTTGGCGATCCACTTTCCTACATGCACAAAGACATGTAAAAATTGCAGCTTGCGACATGTTTTATATTCTGTCTTGAAAGTTAAAACGTATATTAATCTCAAAAACATAGTAGCTTAAAAAATTGTTTGCATTCCTACAAAAACTTACAACTTTGCTTGTAGGTTTTGTAAACTTTGCTCTGTCACCGCATTTTATGCACGAAAAATCAGGCAAGTCGCATGAAGCACCAAAAAGTTGAATCCCTAAAAGTTTCTGTGACTATAAAAATATTTCATTAAGCTTACCTTAAAAAACAACGCTAAAACTTTTAGCGGGAAATCTAACTCTGGTGGGGATCGTAAAAACATACTTCTGTACACAAAGATAAAAACTTTGTCTCGGTTAAAATGCATTTTTAACTGTGCCAGTGAAGGCACAACTTTTTAATCCGCTTGAAAACTTTGCCTAAAAGTAACCTCATAGTTTTAAATCCGGTAAGCTGACAGTGAAATACTACGTTCTGTCACGAAAAATCACCAGTTACACATTCACGCCCTCTATGTATTATAATACAGCAGTTTTAATTAATGTTAGTGTTTACAAGATTTATGAAATCGACCCCGTAATGTGAAATTTACTAGCTACATTACGTTTACATTTTGTATGTTTCATAATAAAGCTTTTGTAATCTACATAATTTGATCAGCCAATGTTAATCTTACTTATTACATAGATTATTTCGTTATACATTTATACAGAGAATTATGATTGATGTATACGATATTTTGTTTCGAAAATTAATAACTTTCTTTCTTTTGTTTCAGGTTACAAAGCAATGGAACAGATCACAAAGTACTTAATCATCATCACGTCCCTCATGACCGTAAAGCTAACAATAACAGAGAGCAAAAACGAGACCAAACCGAAAATCGATCGCAGGTACTACGTGCCGCTTTTCATCAACGTTTGCGATATCGAGGACCGGAGATCGAAAGTGCATTGCTACTGCGACAGTAATAAACCAAAGATGGCGACTAAGGCCGACTGTTGGGTGTTCGCTGGAGGAATAACAGAAGACGACCCCATATGGCCCAGCTTTTCGTCACAATCTGAAATAGAACATCTGATGTTCAACGTAAGATCCGACGACGCCCTCACTTTCATTCCCGCCAAAGCTATCGTGAGACTCGACAAATTGAAACACGTGTCGATACAATTCGGATCCATAGACGTCATCCCGCCCTACGCATTCACAAACTCATCCACAATCAAGCAAATTGTTTTGAAATCAAACAAAATTACTACCTTAGAGAAACACTCATTCGCTCAAATGATGATGCTGACAAATCTAAGCCTAGAAGACAACTTAATAGCAGAACTGCGAAGAGACGTATTCTTCAACTTACCGAACCTACACGTCTTGCACTTATCTAATAACAACTTGAGTTTGATCCACGAAGGATGTTTCAAGCACTTGAATAATTTAATAGAGTTGAGATTGGATTACAATTACATATCAGTGATGACGAAGGAAACTTTGGAAGGCTTGGAGAATCTGTCGAGGTTGAACTTGAGGAATAATAAATTGACAATGATTGGCAATTTGGCGTTCAGTGAGTCTTGGGGGTTGAAGGAGTTGATGCTTGACAACAACGCCATTGAGTACATTTCGGACCGAGCGTTCGGCGGGCTCACTCAGCTGAGAAAGCTGACGCTGTCTGGTAATAGATTGACGACTTTCTACGAGGATTTGCTCGAAGACATAAACAGTCTTGTTGTCCTGGATTTACGGGATAACATTCTGGAGACTGTCTCGTACGAGTCAGTGCGACCGGTCGTGGAAAACGAAAAGTCCGCGTCTGTAGCAGTTTATTTGGATGGTGAGTAGAATTGTTATACACTTGTTTTTATCTATTACTAAAGCATTTTAAGTGATATGGCTTCAAAGCCAAGTTGCTTACTTGGGATAAAACGTAAAATTTGAGAAGTATTGTGTCAGAAAATACTCATAAATGGCCACTTTTTACGGCACATTAGTTGAAATTAGACAGTGGCATCTTATATTATCGAACTAAGTGCGATTTTCCAACAAATGTATAGTCTGATACCCAATCTGTACCAAAACATTTAATATTTGATTTTATGTAGGCTTTATTAAAATGAATGCTGACCTCGATATGCCAAAGTTAATTTCATTAATTTGCAAAGCGCTAACTCGATATGATTCATTGTGGTGAAATCAAAACGTAATTGTGTTTCGCACTTTGATATTAGAGAGCTTTATAATTGATAAAATATATCCGCTGATGTCTAAATTATGGGATTCATATTTTTGAACGGGTTATCAGATTTAGGATTATTTGTGTGCTTACCATGGGTTTACATTAAGTGTGTTCGCTAGCGACTACGTAAAAAAAAATCAGGAAATGTATGACAGATCGCACAGTGCCCCTAGCGGTTACTTTCAAGCACTAAAATCTTCATGGATTTTTGACGCACTTGCTAGTGATGACGTTTAATTTAAACTCGTGGTAGAGCTACAGGATGTGGGATAGTGACAACATAAGAGCGTTTACGTCTAGCGTGGCGTGTTAAGTTTAGTTAATTTCGATGCTATTTTTATGCACACTAAAACGATTGTGACTGGGTGCGTGTTCCCTCGCTCTATAGTCAAACCAACTACTTTGATCCACCATCGTAAAACTGTGCCAGGCTGTCAAGTGAAAAGCTCAAGTATTTCAAATATCGGCAATAATGCTTTACCAAGAGAAATCGAATCGGATAAAACCGCGGTTAAATGTTAGTATGTAATAAATAACCGTTTACGTCGTGTTCGCTGCTATCGGAGGCGGCCTGACGCTATTAAATCGGATAATATTATTTACATATAAATGCACGATATAATTAGGTTAAATGAGCCAGTATGTTGTAGCTTACGTGCCGGACTGTAATAATAACGCGCCCGTAATATTTTGTGTTAACTCCTTTGAAAATTTTTTGAGAATGGAATTTGAAGAGAATTCTGCTTGTAATATAAAACTTACAGAGTATAATAATATCTTGTCGCAAAAGCTTATACAGTATTAAAAATAAAGCTTGTCTTGTTTTCTTAGCAAAAAAGAAAAAAGAGGTGAACGTAACTTTTTTATTGAACATCGAAATGACACAAAAACTTTCATAAAAAGTTTTGAAAACAAGTTGTGTTTTGCGATTAGTTTCTAACTAAAGTTTCCGTCAACGGCAGCTTATTTACTAAAATATTGTACCTATTTTGACGAAATAGGTAAATAAAACACGTGTAAGATCAAATTTTCTAAAACTTAACCTAAATGTAACAATGAACTAATTTTCATAGCCGCTATTCGTGTTAATTAAACAACATGTCAACCTACAAAATAGATGTTGACATACATTTTCATTATCATTATGCAAAATTCATGGACTTTGTTCACGTTCGTATTAATGTGATTCATAATTCCAAAGTAGGGAATGGACTTCACTTCGTAGCCGCTTAATAACTAAGGCTGAGTTGCACCACCTAACTTTGACCGTAACTATTTTTGTCCTCCTTTTAAGTTCAAACGCTGGTTGATACTTTTGATAGTATTTATTGAATAACTTGTACAACAATATTACTCATCAGTATTACACAATTACATTTCGGCAGAGTAGTCCGTTCGACACGATAGTTCACCAACGACTGCCCGCCATTCTCCACAAAATGCTAACGTGGTTTTCGCTACAGTGTGATCGGAAGCGGAAACCCCGGCGCATTTTGATATAAATTATTTCTTATTATAACAATGTTCTAAAAATATTGTAATAAATCATTATTTTAAATAAAATTGATATTAACATTTTAATGTTTTGATTTTAATTTATACAAGACTACAAATCACAACATGAGATCACAAACCGGAAGTGCAGTGTAAAATTATCATAATGAGACAATTAAATGGACACTGAAAGTTATTGCTTAGAAAACATTAATAATATTATTAGACAGTCTAACTCAAGTATATTATAATTATGTATAACCTAACAGCTCGGCCATCCTGTAATGCGCGAGTCCCATCGCGTTGCTCAAGAAGAAATAAACACTAAAAAAAACACTAGAACGAGTATCCTACATTAAGTAATCATAACTCGATTTTACACAATTGAAATCTATGTGCAACATTATATTCCTTATTTTACTATCCATCCATTCTATAAAGTTTTGTATAATAATATCACTATATAGGTAACTATAACATAACTATTAAATACTGTAATCCATTCATCTTAATGAGGTTTACAATTTCATGCGTACTTTAAGAATAATATATCTGCCTCTTTGCATATAAAAGTGTACAATGTATAAATATTATCTTTTTTTGTATTACAAATCGTGTCGTTTGAGCAATTTATTTCATTACTTTAGCAAATTATTAGCTATGCGTGTGGTATCAGAAATTTAACATTTTTCATTCTATTCTACAATTGCTATCATTATCTATACTATTATTGTCATCATCGTCATCATCCCCATCACTTGTACAACTGTCAAAATTTCGATCAAAACTCATCCAATGTTGAATTTTGTAAATGGCCGCTACGCCCTCATAACCACGAATCCATCATGCCCAAGAACTTTAGTAATGCGATAAGGCCCTTAGTATTTGACAACCAACTTCTACGACTGTCCATCATGCGGTATTTGCCTTTCTATTCGAACCAGATCGCCTATTTCATATTTCCTATGCTTATTATTCCGCTCAGCGTCTTTTAGCTGTTGTGCTTCAACGCGTTTATTTATTTCCTCTCTGACCGATTTCAGTTCATCTGGAGATATGACGTTAGTAGTATCCTCAATGACCCTGGGATCTATGATTTATGATATACACGGAATTTTTGTAACAATGCAACAACCGCGAGTGTTTCAAATTCAAATGGTATTTTTTTTCTTCCGATGTCATTTTTCGGCTGAATTAGGATATACCTAGGTTGTATAATACCGTTGCTATTACGCTGAAGGAGGATACCAGCGAAGCCATTTTTGCCGGCATCTGTATGGGGCTGAGTTACAAGCTTAGGATCATACAAGGCAAGTAATGATCGTTCTGATAGAAGATCTTTTATGATTTGAAATTATTGTTCCTGAGGGGGGAATCCCCACACCTATATTATATCCTTCTTCAACAAGTTAGTTACATGTGATGCTATCAAAGCATAATCTTTAATAACCCCGAAAGATCTAAGAATTGACGCAGTTCGTCTTGATTCCATGGTCTTAGGAAAATTGGAGACAGATTTACTCTTTTTGGAACCCCGGACGTATCCCATTTGCGTTAACTTCTAAACCAAGAAAGTCAATCTTTACGAAGGTAAAGTTACATTTGTTCGATTTTAACGTAAGTCCGTCATTTCTTAATAAATCAAGAAACTCTCGAAGTCGCGTCAACCCTTCATCAAAGCTTTTACATGGTATAAGTATGTCGTTCATCTAGAGCATACTTGAGGTAGTAACCCGACGCGAGATCCAAAGATATGAAAAGAGTATTACCCGCATGTAAGTCCAACTGATACTCGATACTTTTTTTTTTACTAGAACGATTGAGCTTGCGTAGGTTGTTGCCGATTCCTTAACTATACTGCTAACTACCATTACTTGAATCATATTCCGAACTAGTGACCTTTCAGAATGGGACATACTTTATGGCCAATAAAGGACTGGTTTTGAGTCTACGAGTTCAATTTTTTTTTTTTATTTTTTTTTTAGTGTAACCTAGGTCCTGGACGCTACTCGAAAAGCAATCTCCATATTCCACTAAAGTTGTCTCAAGTGTCATACGCTGCTCATTCGTCAAGTTAGGATTACAATTTACGGTATTATCTGATTCTGATTTGCTAAAAGTGATTTCATATTTGGCTATCACATGCATTTGGGTAGCTCTGGTCAATAACACCCCGTTTTCTATTACGATATCAGAGTTAGAAAGATTATGTTTGAGAAAAGCACATTGATTATTAACAATGTATTCTTCGGGTAACAAAACATCAGGTCCTTGAATTGACCCATCAACATAACATTTCCATTAACCAACAATTCGCAATTAACGGAAATGGCTCGTTATAACGTGTCTATAAATATGGTAGCAAAATCCCGAGAAACAAGGTAAACGTTTTCAATGTTTCAGATTTTTTTTTATATGAATTTGTCAGGTGTTTAAGTTATGACTATGTTTCTGGTCTTTCTCTGCAAGAGTCACCCAATAACACTGGGTATTTCGAAACATAGTCTTCAACTACATAAATCTCTACGACTTCTTTAATATTGTGTACTTCGACCATTGCAACGAAGAGACCTAATGGTTGAACAAGATTAAAGCTAGTACATCTTAACAATTCATATAAATATAACTTCGTCAGTCATAAGATTAGTGTTTAGAAATTTAGCATCGCATTGACTACCCAAATCCAAGTGACTTTGCAATATTAAATCGTTAACTTTTACATTCATACCTATTATATTTATTTCTGGCTTAGGAAAGCAATGTTATCTAGATGGCAATCTATGTACACTTCAGCAACGTCTTTTTCATTTTTGTCCCCATTATTTTTGTCGTTAGTAGTTTCAATGATTTTATTTCGGTAACAATTTGCCGCCTGGTGATCCAGTCTGTCGCAATTGGTACACTTAACAAGAGGTTTATCGCACAAAAACTTCGATGTCCTACCTGATTACAATAATTGAAACATCTCATATTATTAGCATTGTTCCCTGTAAATCTCGAATTGTTTGGCCTTGTATTGCTAGCGTTATTTCTGTCGAATCTGGTTTTTCGGAACGTGTCGTTATTATCTATGTTATCAGTATTTTCGATTTTGACCGATCTAAAGTATTTTAACACTTCGGGTTCAGAAAACTGCGCCACTAGTGCGTCAACTTAACACGGCTCAATCATCTACTTTTATGCAACGAACAGTCCACTGCTTGCTGCCCCGTTATTTTACAATGGTTTATTTTTACGTAATAGTAGTGTTCTAAAGACTCACAGTACCGGACCCTCTTATTTAATATTTCAGAAAGAAGTTCAGCAAATCTTCACGGAAAAGAAAAGTTTCTATAAGCTGTGTTTTTTCCATACAGATCAAGTGTATATAAAAAAAATCGAAAGACCTTGATACCAAGACTTATCAACACCACGTAATTTTCGGAAGAGAGTAATGAATAATCTCTGTTCGCTCCAATCGTATATCGACTTTATTTAGGTAAGGTAATAAGTAATGGTTTGTTCCTTAGTCATGAGATCAAAGTCAGGAATTAAGTTGTCTTTATATGATAATTTATTATTTTCCGAGTTTTTAACATCTTTCATAAATGACAGTAGTTTATGCAAAAGGGCATTATCGCTATGCGAAGCTCTAGAACGTTTGGGCTTTGGATGAGATTGAAATGTAAAAGACTCACCCGATGAGGATGATGCCGACGACGCATGTCTGCGCATACGCCTACTGCACCGTTCCTCCTTCTTGATTTCTTTCTTGCATAATTTCCATCGTCGTTCGATTCTTTGGAAAAATCTTCCTTTTCCTTCTCCTTCTTTCTTCCCTTAATCCTTGTTCATCATTTGACCTCGGGCATCATCGATTATCATTGACCCTTGACCTCGGGCATCATCAATTATTGACCCTTGACCTCGGGTATTATAATCCGGCCCTTAACATCGGGCATCATCCATCCTTGACCCTTAACCTCGGGCATCATGATCGGGCCCTTAACATCGGGCATCAATTTCGTTCATCTCTCTGGAACTTGGAAAAATAAAAAGCTTAGCCTGGCTCTTAAACCCTTTTCCAAAAACTTTAGTCTATGTTCATAATAAAAATCGAAGCAAAATAAATACCTACATATTATCATAGTAAATACTAGTTTATTCATTGCACTATTAACTGTTGTAATTAATGGGCAAGTTTCCAATTTCCATCTCCTAACAAATCCCGAAAATATAAGTAAATAACCAATTACAATTTTGAAAGAATAAAGTTACAGGACCCCAAAGCTGCGCATAACAAACATTCGCGCCATCCCGAATGGTGCAGTCACGACAGTCATTCGAAGCACAAATAGCAAATCACCACCGGTCCACCGGTCCAGCGCCGCTAACAGATCCAATCTTTTCTAAAATCTAGCAGTTCTCAATTTCTCAGCCTTTCCTTGACATATACAAGACCTGACTACATCCAAAAAGAAAAAGAAGACTGACACCACAGTGTCACTCTCGACAACGCGTTAGGGAAGGTAAGCATTATGACTAAAACCTGAACAGGCAGCCCGACATCGCATCACCGCGCATGTTCAAGTTCCACGCGAGATAATAATATGGAGGTAATTTAAATAATCAATCCCTCAGCCATTTCTTAATGGATTTCAAAAATAACTTCTTCGGGCCCCCCAGTCCTGGTCCATATTCCAATCCCATTCAGCGAAATCCAATGTTTCATCACGAAACCTCTCCATTTGAATATCTTATAACATGACAAATAAATGAAATACTTGATATTAATTTAAGCATAATATTGTCAAAGAGTTAAGTTAGTCTCGTTTCTGTTTAGCATTAAAAATAATACCAGTAGGTTACAATCCTAGTCATAATATTACTCTTTCAGGAAAAAAAAACCACTAAACGGATTTCGACGGAACCTCACAGCACCACTGCTCATATCCCAGACTAACGTAATTAATAGGCTATAATAATGTAACGATCCGTGGCAAAATAAACCTCACGCGCGGGTGAAGACGCGGCAAAAGCTAGTGGTATTTTAAATGATAGTTTATAATTTGCAAAAAGCCATAATAATGTAAAAAAATGTAAATTAAAAATCAGTAATATTCGAATTTCGAAAATCATTTTATCATCGATTCTTCCTTCAATGATATTCTGAACACTTAAATAATATGCATTAAAATATCAACTCGGTAAAAAAAAATTATAGAATTAGGTTTCATGGAAAAGTAATAGAGAATAAAAACAGAAGAAAAATAGTAATATGCAGATATAATAAATCAGCTAGTTATTACGTGTTTTTATTCAAATAAGAACTGTAAATCGGTCTCATTAATATAATTTTTCAAATCATTCCACAGGGTTTAATTCGTCAGCGAGGGTTTTCTTGAATATAATTTATTATGTTAGGAAAGCCTTGCAAATAGATTTATAAATAAAAAGAATCACTTTACTTACGTTTTGTAGGCGTGTAAGGAAGTTTTGTTTATCCTTATCGTATCCCACTTCTGAACTTTTGTCCTCCTTTTAAGTTCAAACGCTGGTTGATACTTTTGATAGTATTTATTGAATAACTTGTACAACAATATTACTCATCAGTATTACACAATTACATTTCGGCAGAGTAGTCCGTTCGACACGATAGTTCACCAACGACTGCCCGCCATTCTCCACAAAATGCTAACGTGGTTTTCGCTACAGTGTGATCGGAAGCGGAAACCCCGGCGCATTTTGATATAAATTATTTCTTATTATAACAATGTTCTAAAAATATTGTAATAAATCATTATTTTAAATAAAATTGATATTAACATTTTACTGTTTTGATTTTAATTTATACAAGACTACAAATCACAACATGAGATCACAAACCGGAAGTGCAGTGTAAAATTATCATAATGAGACAATTAAATGGACACTGAAAGTTATTGCTTAGAAAACATTAATAATATTATTAGACAGTCTAACTCAAGTATATTATAATTATGTATAACCTAACACTATAATGATAACCGGTGCTTTTTGTATGGAGTTTGACAGATTTTTGAAGTTTGTCAAAGTTGAAGTAAGGTGGTGCAACACCCAAGTTTTAGGAAAACTGTAAAATATTAACAGTTTAACGATAATTTAGTGTTGAGCAGAACACAATTATCGATATCTCACTTGATATTCCAGACAGCACTATTTCAGTGTGATCCAAAAACTTAATACCAGCTGTACGAAGCATGATGTAGTATCGGAGGAAATCACTATAACCGTAAATCTTGTTATCGGTCCGAAACCTGAGGAGAATCATAAGTTATGACGCGGTTAGACTACAGAGCTGCACTATAAACCTGGTTCATATTCTAGAGTAGTGCTGTGCCGAATCTAATTTAGCTGTCGATAGTTTTCTCATTTCCTTTTATCTTGAATTGATTCTTTGTCAATGACGTCAGACTTTATGAGCCGTAATAGGTATCTGATATTCAAATCTTAATTTGCAATGTAATGTACCTACATACTTTATTAAGTAAGATCAAAGTACATAAAATGATTGTTTAATGTCCAATCCAATTTGGGAAATGAACGGAGAAGCGCACAAATGCTGGCAAAGTTCTCTTCCACATTTGACCTTATCTTACTTATTTATGATGGATAAATCTATATCAATAGAAATAAGTAGCTACCTCATTTTTGCGTAGACTTCCTTATCTCTCGGATTGTACTAATCATGTCTCCGATTTGTTAACACGTGTTACGAGTTTGATTAACTGCTCATGTTATTTCAGTAGCCTGTAGTTTACGCCCATGCGTTATATCTTACATATCTAAGTAACTTACATCTTGCCCCAGAAATAAAAAAAAATACTACAATATTATTTGATAGATGCAAAAATTATTTATTTTGAGTACCGAAAATGTAAGATGACCTTCACATAATGTAATGTTGACAATTTAACAGAATTAGTAATAACAATGTGTGTCAGTCAAACATAATTCAATGAAAACACACTTTTGATGTATTGAAGCAGAGCCAACATTAAATGTTAAATAAATATTGGGTACAAACTAGTACAATATTTATTCAAGGACTATTACTGTCGATACAACATCGATTACATCACATCACTACCGAAGCCCGGTTCATATATTTTTAGACTACCCGACACAGAAGTTTCGCAACCAAATTTATTTGTACGCATCAAAGAGCTTTAGTTTAACCACATATATTCTATAAATGGATTTCAATTACATGCAAATTGAATTTATATTTTAATATCAGTTATCTTCATGATGGTCTTAAGCGTGTCTTAAGTTAACATTGTAATTATAACATTGTAAGATATTAGAACGACATTTTATTCTATCATTGAACTGTTCAGAACAAGGTAGGTATGTTATGTATGGACCGAAACGTTAACAAAGCTTCTTCAATTTGTATATTTCGGGCATTTTATTGTCTGCTTGTCACCTGTCCATGTCATTTTATTAAAATGACACGGGAATTATAGAAAGAACTGGCAGTTATTATAGTCATGTTATTATTTTGTTTTTTCTCTAAACAACGAAAGAGTAACCATTTATTTGTGTAGCAAAAGTACTAGTATTAACTTAATTTTATGTTCTAGTTTAATCAAGCAACTTTGAAAACTTGTTTGGTACTCTACACGTTCCAAACTTACCCTTTTAAGCTAATATCTAGGTTAATCACTTACATAAACTATCGTACATGCTCATGTAATATTCTGAGTTATCCGCTATCAAGGTATCGACAGATGTTTGGAACATTTTGCTCTTAGAAGTTAAATATTTGCTTACTCAAAAGATTTAGGCTGGGTCGCACCATCATACTTTAACTTTGACAAACGTCAAAAATCTGTCAAACTCCATACAAAAAACACCGGTTATCGTTGTAGCTCAACAAAGTTAGGTGGTGAAAATCAGCATTAAACTTCCTATTTATCGGAACAAAAGTAAAAAACACGTGTTGGTAGAAATTTCGTGCTACTTTGGGTGACATGTTCTGACATATTTTTATTACCATGTGTCTGACAATGCCAGACAGGGATGCGCAGTGCAATTCATACGGGAAAATAGGCAGCACACACCTTTTGATACCCTAAAATAAACCTGCCTGTCTACCTGAAGTTAAGAATGACATCGCTTAACTTCTGTCAATTTTAATAGTAGAACGATTCTGAAACGTCAAGTGGCAAAAGTATTGATAGCAGCGCTCTCCTATATTGTCATAATTTTAAGGGACACTTCAGTGTTGTGCAACGTGACAAAAATTTGAAAGTAGCGCCCTCCTGCCAACATCATGTATGGAACACTTCAGTGTTGGACAACATAAACACGAAGTGAATGTCAGTCTTTGTAATAATAGACCCGGAAATACCAAAATAGAGAAAACAAACACGTGTGACATAAGGTAAGTATGCTTAAGTACCATTGAGTCACTGCCAATCAACTGAAATTGTTTAAATATAGGGCTTTCAACTAAACTGTTTGTTTATACTCATGACGTAATACCAAGTCGCCCACTCGTTTTAAATTTTAGTTTAGTAATTGAATAAACAATGTCTTAAGGGCTATGGAAAACCTAGCTGTATGTGTACAGACAACGGCAACAGATTATCAGACTATATTTTATTACAAAAGAGCTTCAAACATACATACATTCCGGGCGACTGCCATTCCATCTGAGCTAAGTACTTAGACACTGGATGAATCCGGCAAGCGATAGGTCGTGGGTTCGATTCCCGCCATAGTCAGTTCGATTTTTTCAATTATTTATAACTAGCTTTCCGCCAGCGGCTTCGCCCGCGTGGACTCCGAAAAACCCAAATACATATTTTGCGGAACCCTATTTTTATCCAAAATAAAATATAGCCTATGTTACTCGTGGTAATGTAGCTTTCGAATGGTGAAAGAATTTTAAAAAAACGGTCCAGTAGTTTTTGAGCCTATTCATTACAACCAAACAAACAAAGTTTTCCTCTATATAATACTAGCTGACCCGGCGAACTTTGTTCCGCCCTAATGGCAATAAATAAGCAGACTTTTTTTATTTCGAACGGGATAAAAAGTATCCTATGTCCTTCTCCTGGCTCTAAACTACTTCCCTGACAATTTTCAGCTAAATCGGTTCAGCCGTTCTTGAGTTATAAGTGGAGTAACTAACACGACTTTCTTTTATATAATAGATTAGTGTAGATTTACAATTATTATTTATACAGATTATTTATTTATTGTACACAAATCACTAGACCACGACACGTCAATAACCAATCCTCGCCAAAACTCTTAACTCTTTAACTCCATACTGACTTCACTTCACAAGATAACTCAGCGATCAGAGCGGTAATGCAGTCCACGCGTCGCATTTTTGAGTTATGTCATCGTTCACGACTTTGACGTATACTTGCTAGAGAAATAATATGAATAGGACCCTAAGCCGGTAAGAAAGCTGGCAAGAGTGTGAACTTCGATATTGACACACCTTCGACTTGACATGGTGGCATATAGCATATAGTTTTGACAGCTGTCAAAACATTGAAAGCAAAGCCCGTTGCTTGATAGACGCTAACAATCTAGGCTTTTATTTCAGTACTTACCTCACTTCACAGAGCTCATTATTAATTTATCATCGTTTCCAAATATTCCACAAAACACGAGGTTTTGATACTGAAAATAAATTTTCGTATCATTAGTATAATTACTTATTTATGTCCTAATTGGATATTTGTTTCGAAACCAAAAACAAATGAATAAAATTAATTAATAACGTTGAGCTCTCCAATTGCTCGCTATCAAATTAAAGTGGCATCGACAATTTTTTTAGTAAGCTGTCTCCCGGGGCTATAAAACCTTTGCTGGTTGGGTTTTATTGGAGGATAATCTGTAGATCCTGTTTACAGGAGTTGCAGTGCTGAGAAACAGAGTACCGTACTCTATCTTATTCTACTTCGCCTTATGCGATAAATATATCTGATTGTTATTTACGCTAGCTACATTCTGGATTATAATTATGTCGATTTGCTATGTGAATTAATATAGGTACCTACATTTCAAAACCATTTGACTTTATCCAGGTTGATCAAGGAAGTAAAAATCTATACTAATATTATAAAGCTGAAGAGTTTGTTTGTTTACTTGATACCTACCATTACGCTACAAGTAATAAGTGCAGAGCAAAAATGAAAAATGTTGCGAAAACGGGTTTTCACGCGTACGAATTCGCGGGCACAGCTAGTTAAAATATAATTATGTTCAAACGACACGATTATGTCGATGTTAGAATAGTCTGTCTTCATTCATTGTTTTTGGGTGTTATTTCCAAGGATAAAAAAATTACAATGTTTTGTGCACGTATTCGTCAATTGTTCGAAAACAATAAGTTTTAACCCATTATAGACTGAGTTTTCTTAAAGTGTCAGATTTTTGTTTTTTTGAAATATGTTCATAATTATGGTCTACATAATGCTATACAAGCATTAAAAAAATGATCCGACCTGTAATCTAGAAAAAAAGTGCTGGTACCATATGGTACCGCTAGCCTCTTACCGTGTCAGTCGGTTAAAACATAACTTTATCATGGACTTTATAAAAATAGGGTAAATTATATATTTTATTATTATTATTATATGTATTAATATACAAGCAAATAACAGAAGTGATATTAAATGTAAAAAAAACTGTATATTGGGCAAGGAATATTCATTTTTATCTTTGAATATTCAAAAATTTGGAATGGAGCTTGGCATTGCACGCTGCACTTAGCCCCACGTAACATTTCCTATACTCTAATATTGTTCGAGAGTTGCAATTATCTCGAGTTCGTTCTATAAATATCTGCTTCGTCTTGGGACCTTCATGGTCCTCCAAAACTGCCAATGTTTCGTGTAAGTTACATCTAAAATAAACAAAAACCCATGGTTTTGTAAAGTATAGGAAACTATTTTACTTTATCTTCCTGTATACCTTATATACCATTGAATATATCACATACTTTCCAATAAATACAGTAAAAACTAAAAATCATAAAATAATTAAAAAGACACGGTAAGCGGCTAGCGGTACCGTACGGTACCAGTAATTTTGACATACAATATTTCCAATTATTATTACCTATCGACGTCATTTTACACCATTTTACAATAAGAGCACTTATGGAGAATACAAGATTGTAACAAAATCAGTGTTTCACTATCACACAAAAAAAAATGATCACTTACTTGAATGGCGCGTCAATTTTTAAGAGAAAATTTTGATGCGTTCACTTCAATCATTTATTACAAAAAACTGAAAAGAATAACTGTCAATTTTTATTCCTAGAAGCATAGACCATATCTGTTGGCTACGACTTGCATCAATCAGAGCACTGCATCTTTTCACGTGGTAATGTATAGAGCCAAATTAAAACACACAAAAAAGTGGTACCATATGGGACCGCTAGTCTATAATGGGTTAAATCAGAGCTAAATTAGGCTTTCACTACGAACACTACGAAGGCGCAAGCCTTGTCAAACGTCTATCGAATCATTACTTCTGTAAGTACCACTAAAGACATTTAACTACTACCTTCAGTTACCTATTACTGGAGTTAACAAAACAAACTAACGTCTCAAGTCACGGTACACACATGATGACTTCCGAACTAAGTTCGCTGACGACCCTCAAAGGGCCACATGTCCTATCAAAATAATGTTCGGGAACAAATTCGACTCCCAGCCTGTAACGATGATATTAGATAAGTTTTGATCAATACCCGGTATTCCTATAATCGAAAATCTTTGTCATATCCGTGTGTATACACTATACAGTACCTAGTTATAACAGGATTGGGACTTGCCCTACCGATTTATTTCCGAAAGACTGAACCGAAAGAAACATAGGTATAATAAAATAATTTATGTATTATGTAAGACTTAATAGATCCTACATAATGCAGAATACATACGCAGTATGTATCTACTTACTATTACTAAGGCTGAGTTACACCACCTAACTTTGACCGTAACTATAACGATAACCGGTGCTTTTTGTGTGGAGTTTGACCGATTTTTGACGTTTGTTACAGTGTTAGAATAAGATGGTGTAACTCAGCCTAAATACATCAACAGTTATATCTTTCTAATTTTCTTTTACCTACTTCTGATCTTATTTCGCTCGATTACATTTTCTACTCCACTGGGTCGGTTTTCGTCCCGTTCCTTTTATTTTAAAACCAGCTCACAATAATAATGTTGCAATTAATTAGACACTTTATATTTTCTACCCGGTCTGGAAACATTTTTCGTTTCACGGTACAAAGTGCTTTTGCTAATGTTACCTTTGCTCAAATTGTTTTGAAGAAGAGAAAAATAACTTAAGTAATATATTTGATAACACTAAAGTGCAATAGGAAATAAAGGATAGACGAAAATTGGAAAAGGCACTTAAAATACCCGTTCGAAGTACATTCATAAGTATTTACCAATTTCGTGACTTTGGTATGTCGGTTCGATTCCCTTGTGGAAAACGTAAGTTTAAAAATCACTTTGTGTAATTGAATTATCATCCAAAAATACTGATCAGACCAGTGAAGTGGCATTACTTCAAGGAAAAAGAGCGTCGTGGCAGTACTGGGATGTTAAGACACCAAGCTGAGTACAGTACCTTTTCATATCACCTTTATTGTAGCATGTACATTATTTGAAGGTTCAGCCAAACGCGATTACACGCGATCAGACTTAAATGCATTGATCGCCATTGCTGCCCGCCGGTTGTTGCATTGCAGTTGCATATACGAGTATGTGTGTGATACTGAATAAATATTTTCGCTCTTTCGTGGTTACGAATTACTTATAATAACCCATACAAAAATTCTCCAAACGTCTAAGACTAAAATGCTTGCAAGAAATATAACTTGCAAAATAAGAAGCACACAGGGTCCGGGCATTTAATCCTTTATTCCTTCGTTCCCGCGATCGCAGTAGTAAATCACCGGCCTCCAGCCATTCTATATTTCGAAAGGGCCCCGATAAATTTGCTCCACCATCGAGAAATGGCTTTTATTTGCAAAAATTCTTGTTTGTTTATTAGGCATTTTATACGACCATTGTGTGCTCTGTCTACTCGTTTAATGCTTGCGTATTCATGCTCTGGTTCGTTCTTAGAAGGCACTTATTGTTTTGTTGTTTGAAGTGGAAAGAGTGGATGTTAAATTAATTAGATGGGGCCTGTAGTGTTGTTTTTGATAAAAATGCGCCACCACATAATTTTATTTCAAGTAATAGGTCTAATGTGTATCATTTAGTACCAAATAAATATTTTTTCTTTCTTTCTTTCTTTCTTTCTTTCTTTCTTTCTTTCTTTCTTTCTAATTCTGTCAGTGCCTGAGGTATGGATGGGGGAGGGACATTGACAATTATGACGTGACAGAGCATAGAAATCTGAAAGCATATCTGAAAGTCTCGTTGACGTTTGACGTCTCAAAAACACCCTCCCGTGCCGCTCCCATACCTCAGGCACTGGCTGAGTTAAGCGCTAGACCTTCATTTAGGTAAACTTGTCTATTATTTTCATTGACTCTATCTGTGATAGAGATATTTTGTCTCCTAGCTTTCCTCCCGCGGCTTCGCCCGCGTGGAATTTTGTCTGTCACAGTAAAACTTTAACGCGCGCGTCCCTGTTTCAAAAACCGGTAAAAAACTATTCTATGTCCTTTCCCAAGACTCAAACTATCTCTATGCCAGATTTCATCAAAATCGGTTCAGTGGTTTAGACGTGAAAGCGAGAAGATAGACAGACAGACAGACAGAGTTACTTTCGCATTTATAATATTAGTATAGATATTGAATATCAGATCATTTTGGCTATCTTAGACGCTTCTATCTATTGATGCTGACTGTACAAGCTATTTTACCTAACTTTTTGATGGACAGGCTGTCAGATGCAGTCGACAGCATATCAGACGATAATAATTATTGCAATTAGGTTTCCAAGTATTCTGAAAGTTAATTGTTTTTGGTAAAATAGACAAAAGAAATGAAGTTGAACAAATATTTGGACCGTGTGAATTATTTTCGGAGCGTTCGAAACTAAATTCGTTAATTCAGTAACAATTTATCTGAACTCGCTGTTTATAAAAAAAAGGTGGTATGGTTTCATAATTTGATTATTCAATAATGTAAAATTTTCTTGGATCGAAGCGGTGAATAAAGAAAGTTAAATATTGAGGTAGTAATAGATATTTTTATTCCTTACAAAAAATCTTTACGTAATTAATACAGAAGCAACTTGTTTCGGAATGCTACAAATTCTTCAGTTATTTCGGACATTTCTCATTACAACGTCATCGCCTTTGAACTGAAAATAGTTTAGAATAACTAGGCTACTTACTCGTATTATACGAAACACACCGAAATAATAAGAATTTTCTCAGAACTCCGACTTTCGTCCTCGCGAATTTCTTTATTAAAATTTTCCTTAAAATAAGCTGCATTCTGCGGGATTCCTGCCTTCTTTCTTAAAAGAAGAGCAAAGTGTAACTTCGCATCTAGTTTCTTATTGCAAAAAACAAAATCCTTTAAGGCCTCTCGCCCACGGTGAATTTTGTAGCGTTGCTGTAGCGATTCTGTCGCGCGTTCGCATCGATACAGTCGCAATGCGGTCGCTAGCTGTGTACCCTCGCTCACATAAACGCGCTTCTGGCGCAATGTAAACGCAATACTGTCTCGCTTCTGTCGCGATGCAAACGCGATTCTGTAACCCTCCCTCCGTTCTCTCCCCGATGTCGTCCGACACGGTCGCGCGTTTGCATCGATACAGTCGCGCTGCTGTAGCGCGTTAGTAGCCCCATTGGCATCGCTTCTGTAGTGCGTTGCAAATGCGACTAACGCGCAACTTAATAGTTTAGTTAACTAACAGCATCACTACAAAAATCGACGTGGGCGAGGACCCTAAGGTTCCGACAAACCAACGCGTACAGCCGGCGTACATAAAGGCGATGGCGATAGCATTGATCGCCATCGCCAACGCCATCGCGCACGCAGGCTAATCGCGTTGATTTGGCCGAACCTTTACAAATCAACGTAAAGTTTCGTGGATTACCACAGCTCGTAGACAGGTCACGAGGGACCGTAGCACGCGTAGCAATTCGTAGCGCGCGTAGCTACGAGTAATTCGTAGCAGTTTATTGGCAGTCGTAAAAATACTTACGCCCGTATTCACAAACACACTCACAGTGCCCGTGGACGCACAGGAACCAATCACAGAGCTCTATTCAACGCTGTGTGTTTGATTTGCTGCTTCACTTAAGCAAGCATCGTTTGTGAATACGGGCGTTAGTTAATTTTACGCTAACTGGTTATTTTAGGGAGCGTAGAATATAATAACAATAAATAAATAATCACAAGAATAATGTTCAAAACAGACTCCAGACTTGCTAATAAGATCAATTAGATGATTCAAAGAATATCAGACTTTTCATATTATTTGGAAAATCGCTCACTTATAACTAAGATGCCACTGCGTAATAACATTAAGGCTGAGTTGCACCACTTAACTTTGACCGTAACTATAACCACAGAATAATAATAAGTACTACGTACAGAAGTTTTACTTCGCGAAGGTATTTAAAAAAATGTATGCCCAATGTCATTAACAATATGGTGTAATTTAGCCTGTCTCAAGAGTCAAGCACCATTTTGTTGACAAACGTCAGTGATCGGCACTGCGCCGAAGCTATAGGGCTGACTTCGGTAAAATGATGTGACGTGAGGTGCCAAACTGCGGAAAATGGCGGAGGAAATACATGATTTTACATGATTTAGCATGAATTACCTATCATGAATAATTTTATCTACTTATTTACCTCTCAGTGTCTTGAGGCAACTTAAAAAAGTACATTCTGTGTTTTTATTATTATTTAGGCAGTTAAATACTGCACAGTATTTAGTACACCATTTTCTTAATTTTCTTCCATCATACACAAGAAAACGCGTGCGTGAGTCAATATTCGCTCGTATGTGAGGCCTTGTCGAATAGTATCCTGTAGGTGGGCCATCGTGCGTGTTTTGTTTTCGATATAATCTCGCGTAGATGAACAGGTCTGCTATAACGATAACCGATGCTTTTTGTGTGGAGTTTGACAGATTTTTGACGTTTGTCAAAGTTAATGTAAGATTGTGAAACCCAGCCTAAGTTAACATTTTCAATTTATTTCTATTACATCAATCGTGGTAAAATTGTAATTTAGGGTTTGAATTTAATGGATCTAAAATGAAAGAATTAACATGGGTACTAACTGGCTGCTCCTTACGGGTTTATTCCGCTAGATAAGTCTAATTTCATTCGCCATTCATTTGCCAACCCTTTTCCCATGTTATCTGGGTTCAAATCAGCTTATTTTTCTCTTTCACGTAATCTGACATTCAAACTGTAAGGGTTTAACTAATTGAGATACATATTAATGAGGTAGACAAATGTTAGTAAAAATATTATTATGATTATTAAAATTAAATATTACAATCTATTTTTAAAACCAAAGTTGACTGGGAGAGAAGACATTAACTTTACCTGTAACTATGACGATAACCGGTGCTTTTTGTATGGAGTTTGACAGATTTTTGACGTTTGTTAAAGTTAAAGTAAGATGGTGTAACCCAGCCTAATTCACGAACTATTCTTGCTTAAGTGAAGCAGCAAATCGAACGCACAGCGTTGAATAGAGCTCTGTGATTGGTTCGTGTCTGACCCTGTGCGTCTAC
The DNA here is from genome assembly GCF_963855985.1 of Ostrinia nubilalis. Taxonomy (NCBI): domain Eukaryota; kingdom Metazoa; phylum Arthropoda; class Insecta; order Lepidoptera; family Crambidae; genus Ostrinia; species Ostrinia nubilalis. The sequence continues at coordinate 4,112,771 of NC_087101.1, forward strand.
TCATAGTAATGTTTGTACGAGCGTAATTTAGTTAGAAATATTACGTCAGTGCCATAAAGTCTTAAGTTTATGTCTTAAGGCTATGTTATGTTCATGTAGGTATGGTGATTATGTAGGTATTGATGGAAAATTTTCGATACGAAAATCCCTGCGTGAAAAAAGGTGTTGTCCAATCGATCTGTCAGCACGGACTTTGATATAGGAATGTTCACCCCATTGAACTGGGCGAGAAGGTTAACCCAAAAGTATATCTAATCTAAGGCATTCAAGAACGACCCGAGCAGCAGCACGTGCCAAGTTGGGCCAAAACCCATTTTTCTTGTCCGGAGGGTCGAACTATCTGTTCAGTGCAGGTTGCAAGTCGGCAACTCACAGTCCCACTACGTTTGCAGAATGCAAATGAATTGCTACTTTTGTACCTAGTTTTGTAAGGAATTTAACTTTAAATTGGGTTAACTAACCCACATTTACGACCAAAGTAGTAACTTAATAAAAAACTTCGCTTGAGGACAGAATTCTTATCTAAAACGTAACATGAATACATTGACAAAACTAATATTTTAACCTTTTACCGTGACTCATGTTACAATTTGTGCCTTAGATTATCCCACACAATTTTGCAAGTAAAACTGAAGCACCCATTAGGGAGGAGCTTATAAAGCTCGTGTAACAAAAAGCCTTCAAGCCGGGCTAAATTATAGTGGTGTTTCATTACTCTGCACACAGCCTAATTCACCCTCTCATTTCAGGTAACCCACTCAACTGTAATTGCCGTCTATCCTGGATATACGCGCTCCGCAACGAGACGAAGGACGGGACTCTGAAGCACGCCCTCGAAAAAATATCATGTATCGAAGACCCTATCGATAGGCACACAAACACACAGGAGACCGAAGACGTGGACAACACTAATGTCCTCTCCGACGATAGCTACGATTACTACGACAAAAATGATGAGTATGATGTCAAACCAAAAACAACTGCAAAAAAGTTAATCGACATACCGCTAGAAACTTTGCCGTGCCCGAAAGAAATTATGCAATCGATAGAAGAGTCGTACGGACACCCCGTGCAAAACGAAATTAGGTTGAAAGCTTTCTCGGCAGTTGGCAGGATAGTACCTAATTCGATCCTGACTGCGATACTAGCGCAACTGCTGTTTTAAACATAAGTGGATATGAAACAAAGATATTTGTGATATTAGATGTTAATGTTAAATTTATGTCGTGTACATTTCTTGAATTGTGTACCTTAATGTAAATGTTGATCTCGACACAAATGTAAATATAAGTCACACTTACTTGTATTGTACAATTAGGATTGTTTGAAAATATTTATTCTTTACTTCTGATATCAACTGTTAATAGTCATATTGTTGCTAAAATAGGTCACAACTTTAGTGTACATGCATCACATAAAATTCTAGTTAAATTATAGTATTTATTCCTGTTGTCTTAAAATTGTTTTTAGATACAGAATAGATGAAAAATTTTAAATGAAATACGACGAATTCAACTTTGTACATTTTATGAAGTTTGCGAGTAAATATAAGTAAAAAGTACAAAAACTGGAACGAACGGCTTTTCCTTATTTGTCATTGTGCTCCCAAACAGCCTGGCAACACATAAAAAATAATAAATGAGCATACAAAAAGTTACGAGAAATCTTCGGTAAAACAAACAGGGCCCTTGGAACTGTTTCACTTTCTGCATAAATTTGTTACCACTCTGTCGCGTTGAAATTAACAAAATTTGGATTATGTGACACTCAAATGAACTAAAAGTTCACATGTAAATAATTACTTTTGTCGTACATACTTTTAATGTCGTGTATTTTAAATTAATTAACACGATGTTAATTTGGATTTTAATGAACAAAGTCACTCGGTAAAAGATTTAATTATACAAAGCTCACTTAGCTTGATTAAAAGCCTTTATTGTCTAAATGTGGCTTTCAAAAAGAAATTATTGTTAAACGAATTATAATAATATTATTATGTAAAATAATTGGATAAATTCAAATATTTAATTTTACCTTTTCACGTGTACACGTATTTAAACCTAGCTTTGGAATTTGTACTTGTTTAAATGAAAAGCCTGTTCGAATATTTACTTTTATAAGGTAATTTTTAATTAAGCTTTATAAACCATGTGCGTGGCTTAAATACACAAAACCAAACATACAAAAATATTCTTTCAAAATTATTTTACGTTCCAGGAATAACTGCTTCGATATTTTTTTAGTACACATTGTAAAGGTACATGTCGTTGTACTATTTCTGTACTGTTGTTATACTGCTGAAAGTTATACAGGATGGCTTAAAAACTGCCAATAAACATAAAATCGAACGCTTGCCGTGTACTCGTGTATCCGTATCGCAGCATGTAAACATAACACGAAACATGATTCTACTTTGTATCTACAATTTAAGCTCACTCTACACAGTAAACTTTTTTTGTTTTCAACTACAGATGAACGTTCTAAAATAAAAATTTGAATAAACAATTGAATAGCGATTTTCAAATCTGAAACCATTATAATCATGGACCTATAAAAAAAGGCGGACGGAACTCGCGCTACAACAAAACTGTGACGCAAAATTTTGGCGTTTGTCTATTGTGTGAGTGAATTTAGGGATGCCATGTTAGCCAAAACTTTTACCCATTTATTTTAAGAAAAACATAGATCGGCAGATGTTACTTGGAAATATAGACAGAATTATTCCGTGCCATTTTAAAAGGATGAAAGGTGAATGCGTTAAGGTAGGCGCGAAATTTTCAATGTTCAAATTTTCTTACATTGTTTGCAAGTCAGTGTGTCAGGGTATGTACATAATGTTGATCAAAAATGATTCACGCAGTTACAAATTACGAATCTTGTGTACATTATAATCATAATCTTATGCATCATCAATATATTATTATTATCTCTGATAGATTTTTTTTAACATACAACCTGACACTGACTTGCAATCAATGTAAGAAAATTTGAATTTCGCAGTTCTACATTTTTGGGAAGGATCAAATTTGCCTGTGAAAATATATCCCATTAAAACACAATTATTATGATAAATTATTTTATTTCCATAGTATGCGTAATAAATAACTAAAAAGTCCTAAAATTATTATTAATTTCCCATATTTCGGGTAATTTTCCCACGAAAATAACTGAGAACACTGGTCTTTGACGTATTATTTTTTCGAGTGAATGACGTTTGATTTCAATTAATTTCAATATTTTAATGTCGGGAAATAAGTGATTGGATTATTATTTTGCCTGTGAAATGTGATTCCTTAATTTTTGTTTGTTCGAACAGAACGGTTTTTACACAATTTCATCACACAAGACATGTCGTATTCGTGTTGTTTTTTCGCTGCTTAAATGTGTCAACTGTGTGAAGTTTGCACTCGAAGTGGTGTATCAGGGTGTGAATGTGTGCGTGCCGGCCTGTACGTACAGGCAAGCTGGTGTATCCTAATGTCACAGTATTTTGTTGATGAGAATCCGTCCGACTTTTTTTATAGGTCCATGATTATAATGTATTGAAATAAATTCCATTCGTTTAAAATTATTCAAAAACATTGCGCACCGCAGTTTGTAGAAATATCAATGACACAAATAATTTATTAACATATCAAGTAATTGCTTCATTTTAAGCATTTATCAAAATTTTATCAAAGGATTCTGTACAAAATTGTATCGTGTACTATAATGTTATAGGTTGTGTATAGTCTTCATTCTGTTAATATAGAATAGGTAATAAACATCTATTTCTACCCGTGTAATTGTTGTTATTATTTCATTTCCTCATTTATTTAAACCTATTTATTAAATATTGTAGAGAAAGTAACTAGTGCAAGCGACCACTTGGGGTTAAACGAGCTAATCACACCTTATCCACATGTCCAAAACATTATCACAATAATTTATTCTAGATTTAAACACTACTTAGGCTGGGTTGCACCATCTTACTTTAACTTTGACAAACGTCATAAATCTGTCAAACTCCATACAAAAAGCACCGGTTATCGTCATAGTCACCGTTAAAGTTAGGTGCTGCAACTCAACCTTAGTCTGCTTCCAAAATAGCAAATAACAGAACTCGGTCTCAAGGGAATTGGCGTTGTAACACGATGACAGGCGATACGTGATTTTCGTACCGAGATATGCGAGTAGCATTTACACGGTTTTAACCAATTAAAATCAGACGGAATCGTAGAAACTATTGATATCCCAAAATAAACGAAGATAGAAGATGAAGCGAAACCCTCTATATAAAAATTCTAAAGTAAATTCAGGACATGAAAATGGCAGAATAAGGCTGCGACAAAAAACACTAGTAACTAAGTAAGTATATAATTTAAAAATCTGACTTTTCTTGGCATAATTTGCTCTTGCATTGACGTTGTAGCAATTAGTCAAATTATTTTCCTTTCTGTTGTTTTTAATTGTCAAATTACAGAAAAATGAATATTATAAGAAGGCCAAATTACATAAAAAATAATTTAGCAAAATGTTTATGCGTACTTAGTTACTTTTCAATTAAGTCTCTAACTTAATACCCAGAGGAATCTATGAGAAAGTAATCTCAAAGGATTAGGGCCTTTCGGGGGCATCATTTCAGTAAAGATGATTGATGTTTACGATTACATAAAATGAAAGTAAGACTACAAGAAAATTAAAAATTAATGAATTGATAATTTGAAAATTCTGGATGTCTATTGACACAATTTTAAGTTGACGTTTTTGTGACTGAAATTTTTGTTTTTAAGTCTGGCAATGTTCTAGACGAGTTATTGTCGTGATGTTTCATTAGTAGCCATAAGTGTATTGTGTAGTGCTAATATTTTCAAAAAGTAAGCCTAACTATTATTAAGTGCCACAGCAGGACCTGTTTCTTTTGCCTGTACCTCACTTCGGGACAAACTTGACCTTCACTGTTTGGGTTTTTATTGGCGGTCAAGCTGTAGATCCTGGCTACACAGGAGTTGCAGCGGTGGGAACGAGAGGTGTCACTCCAACTGTGGTGTGATTTGAGCCATGACACTTCAAGAGGAGTGCAGTTTGGTGGAGAGGCACATATAAGGTAAGTGAACAATTTTAATTGTCCATCTATAAACTTACCCCTAGGTCTCTGAATATGTTAATAACGTTCTATGCAAGTGATATTACAGCCAACAAGTTTCTTTTAACAGTAAAAATTCTAAGGCTGTATTCCACCAATCTGTCAAACTCCATACAAAAAGCACCGGTTATTGTTATAGTTAGTGTCAAAGTTAGGTAGTGCAACTCAGCCTTAGTCATTTTATCAATTTTCATACAATTAGGTACAGTTATCCCTCTTGGGTATGTAGCAGATTCTAGGTACATGTGCGTCACGTTGTACGTCATATAGGCACATGTACGTCATGTAGTGCGTCATATAAATAGATCTCCGCCCTTGGGAATTTTGAGCTGATATTTCAACAGGCTCATTTATAATCTAACTAGATTACTTTGCTACCCACTGCACAAAAAGGAGAATAATTTTATCTTTGTGATTTTCAAGCACCAGCGAATCGAGAAACAATAGAAATCAATTTTGTTACCGCGGACTCATGCGACCATTTAGGGTTCCACGAGCACGACAATACAAGTTAAAAACTAAATAAAAGATTGTAATAAACAAGCTCACGTGATTGAAGCTTAAGGTAAGTGGAAAGTCTTTAACTAAGTTATAGTTAACATAATACTAATTTTACAATTGAAAGTTAATAAGTAGTTAATTTTGTTTATCGCCATCGAAGCATTGCAACCACTATGCTACAAATACTGCTACAAGCTCCCATGTTTTGGCAGTCAATTGTTTTTAAATACTGGGGCACAGTTGCAAGAAAAACAAGTGAAAAACGACGCGATTTTATTTATTTACCTTATCTACTACAGTTTGTATAATGACCCAAAAAGTTTAATTTATTTTAGTTAGACTGCGAATGTCTTACTAATATTGTCAAAACATTATAATGAAAAACGCATGCACATGTGAAGCCCATTTTGAACCTAAAACCAGTGCAATAAGAGCCACTTTAAAAATACCAAAGTAAATATTTTGAAAAATATAAATTCTGGGCTTTAATAAACTGACTCATAAAAACACGCATATTGATCAACGGGCTGTACTCAAAATAACGTAAGTCATAGAATAAAAATACTTTAAAACTACAGTGTAACATTTGAAATTGACATAAGTATTTTGATATTAAAGTATTTTAATAAATAAATAGGTAGATTGTTTTGCATACCACACGAAACTAATCAGAGTTTACACTTCTGAACTATTATGCATTTTATTGTAAAATTCGATACTGGATAAAGATACAAACAGCTTTACATAATATGAATAAATAACACAAAAATATGAGTACTTTATACTTCCGTGCATGTGTACGAAAAATAAATGACTTAACCGTTTAATCGTCAAAATATTATTACTCAATACTCATTGAAACAACAAAAGAGTTCAACAAAATAAGTAAATACAATGAAATGAAAACATTCACAACCTATAAAACTTTTATGTATCTTTCGAGAATTTGCAATTTTCCACTTGCATTCTTTTACGTACAGCCCTTCAGTATCGGATTCACAAATGTACATAAATTACGGCTATCCATTTGCCATGCTGAAAGGGCGGTATTTTTGAACATCAAACGGTCCGTTTACGTATTTTTTTATTTCCTCGAAAATCCAGTTCACCTTTGATAGTTTTCCCGCAACGTTACAAAGCAAAATACGAAATAAGCAGGCCTCAAAAGAATGGCACTCGAGTGAGATCTCGACAATGCCTTCTAGAAATCATTCTTGTTTTCTTTGTCTCAATAAAGGTTCCCTTAAAGTGTTCATTATAACGCACTTACACAAATCGAGTTTACGGAGGAGGGTAATACGACTAAGGTCACCGTTTTATTATTATCTGGGCGATGTCTGTAAGTAATTTAAAGCAGTTTGCTTTGTTCTAACTCATATTTTATCAGAAGTAGGTAGAGCTATTGCTTACACAATGATACCATTATCATATCGGCAATCCAATATTAGATGTAAACCGCTAGATGCTTAAAAAACGATCTTCTGCTATTTTAACCAGCGATTTTTAACCAGCAGTCGTTATTTCAGCCAAATGACGTCCACTGCTGGACAAAGAAAGGCCTCCCCCAAGGATTTCCACAACGACTGGTCCGCATCCAGGCACTTCCCGCGACTACACGACCGCGACTCAGCAGTATAGTTAGGGCCGTCTTTAACCTACTAGGGGCCCTGGGCATTTAAGGATTAAGGGGGGCCCTTATAGGGTTAAAGCCGGACATGTCACGGGGGGGGGGGGGGGGGGGTGAAATTAGTGTCATAGGCTTACGAGTGAATTCTATCATCATCGGTTGCCCAACACCCTGATGCGTGCGCTTGATATTATTCTGTAGCTTGACTTTCGCCTGGCGCGGCAACCACATAAAAAGCCGGATAGGCCGGACAAGCCAATTTTAGGACGACCGTAAAAAGCCAAACATGTCCGGTTTGCATGATAACCTGGCAAAGGTTTTATTAGCAGATGGGGGCCCCCTCGGTTGCGGGGCCCTGGGCACGTGCCCAAAGTGCCCAGTGGGAAAGAGGGGCCTGAGTATAGTATCCTATACGTTTTCTTAGATATGGTCTCCACACAACCCATTAGGTCCATAGCGCACTTGTCAATCGGGAAAGGGATCAACACCGTAAATATCGCTTTTCACCGCGCTGTCAACCGCGAGGCGAGGCGTTTACGTTACGGTGCGGATAAGTGTGCGTTACAGTACGGAGTTTCATGCGAAGAATACTGACCGCCTCAAGTTCGTCCTTTGACTCATCAGTTCATCAGTTCTGCGACAGATATAGCCAGCCCACTGCCACGTCTTCAGCCCTATTATTGCACTAAAAGAGCTACTTATCTAGATATTTTGTCTTGAAGCGCTGGTAGGGCCCAAAAGATAAGGAGACATGTAAAGTGCCCCATAAGGGCTACCTTTTATTTTTTATTCCATAAAATATAGTAATATTTTGACGTTCATAAGTGCCACTTGTGGTCTAAACTGAATAAATATTTTTGATTTTAATTATGATTTTGATATTGATTAAATACACTCATGCCTATTAAAATTACTGTCCTAATTTAATTTTGTGCACATTGCAAAGTGTGGCCCGCGCAAACCACTACGTTTAGTAATAGCCAAACATAGTTGAGGTGAGGCCTCTGTCCCTGATGGACTCAAAATATTATATTATAAAGGTTCGCACGAAAACACGAATTTCACAGACAAAGATCGCAGGGTTTAAAGTGGAAAGTCCTGAACAAAGTTTGTCAAATAAATCAAGCTTTGTAAAGAGGTGGCGCAACTTTTCGGCCAGTGGGGTTCAGTTTTTATTGCAGTACGAAATTAGCTAACAGTACTTCTAGTTATTAACTTATTATGATAAAAGCTGGTTAGTTATAATGTGGACGTTTTCTAGCCAAAGGTCACTGACTCACTCATCACGAAATCTCAGAAATGACAAGTGCTAGGAGTCGCAAATTTTGCATGGGGGTTCTTTTTAGAACGTAGGTGCTCACTAAGACGGGATTTTGCAAAATTAAACCCCTAAGTTAAACGCAACATTATGAAAAAAACTTGATTCTTTAATCACACAATAATAAAGCAAAAAACATGAGGCGTATAAGTTTCGCTATGTTGTCGTATTGCTTGCATTTGGTTTCCTAAAAGTTCCGATGTGGGCGTATAACCCAACTAAAATGGTATTTACATTTATTATCCAGTCTCACAACTCACAACGGTTTTGCCTCGCCCTTATTGTTTCTTAGAAATAAGGCCAAAATCATCGACTTTGTTCCGCTTTACACTGCGTAATAGGGCTCGTCCCACCAACGCATCCCGTCCCTAGTCCGAGACGCTTGAAAATATTAAGTCCTTAGGTACCTATGAAATTAGCGTGTTTTTCTTCAATATTCATTAGTATACAATTCCTTTCTTATAATAGATACGTTCATTATTCATTTGAAATTGGATTTTAAGGACATACTTTTACGTACAAATATTTAACCAATTTTTATTTTTTGGATTAGAATTAAATCTACAAAGACAGTTCGTCCTAAATGGCGTCCGTTTCCATTACAAAAAGAAAAATATTTTTTACTTACATATAGCAATGTTTAAACATTTTCTTATCTTTTTCTATAGCATAGGGTTGTTTTAGTCTACTCACAAAATTTCATAACATTTGATTTTGTGATTCCCCAAAAATTGTTAAAAATTTTAGTATGGAAAAATGAATTTTTGGTGAAATTCTCCATACAAAACGCTACTTTGATAGGTAGGGACATAATATTAAAACTTTTCTTTGGCCCCAAATAACTGCGCTATTTGTAGGTGTAAGGAAATTGGCCCACAGATAATAACGCCTATATTTCTTCAACCTTTTATTTATCTGAAAGGGCGACCTTATTGCCCAAGATATAAATTATATTGAGGGAATTTAATAAAGAACTCCCCGATGAATAATGCATGAAATTTCAACCGGCAAAATTGCATTTTAATTTGTTTACGGCTACTCAAATCGGTTGCGCAATTTATTATGTTATATTGTTTACAAAATCAAGATTTAATCAATTTGGAGCTCTTTGTTCCCCGCAGAGAACAAATGGGTTAAAAAATGTTAAATAGGTATCTGAGAGCCCATTCCTATGTCAATCTATCTACATAAAATATAATATAACGTATTTACAAAAAATAGTATTTAAGTATGTATATATCCGTTCTCTAGTACCCTAGTATGCTTTATTTGGGACTAGAGACGCAGTGTCCAATATCCAAGGATAAGTAGTATAATCCAGTTTTGAGGAATAAAGTTTAATGCGGGATTACCGCAAAACTGCACTGCCATGTGAACACACTATTATTGTGTGTTTAAATTCAAATCCAAATTCGGACGGATCGGCTTTTTGCGGGACACTGCAAACGGGATGTTCGTGTGAACGTTATATAAAACACGTACTACCTGTGGTATTACTACTAAACGGAATCCTGCAAAAAACAGGTCCTCAAAACGGGATGTCTCAAAAAACGGGAAAAGAGCCCTTAAATTCTAAATCCAGTTTAAGTTTTTTGCATTAGAGTTAAAAAAGAGTATGTTAAATAAATCTAAGTCTAAGAAGTAGAGCATACAGTGACAGTCATTTGTTTCTACGCTCATGCGTACGGCAAAAAGTGGAGCTCCCTTCCTGTGTCAGCTTTCCCCACTTTAAGTAGGTTATACTTTCATAGGACTCTAATCTTGAAAAGACGAGTGGATTGTTCTGTAGTCCAAGTTAGACCTTACTGCGATAGATATAGTGGTCTATTTTGAGCGTTTAGTAAAATATAAATAGGATGTCCTAAAAATAACATTTACAGCACTTTCATTTGTTATTTTATCAGATTAAGATAATAAATTGTTTTAAAAAAATAGTTACTTAGTTCTATCCATTACACAAAACTCCAGAACTTTTACGCCCGTATTCACAAATATTACTATGTCTCACAGTGCGCGTGGACGCACAGGGTGACACACGAACCAATCACAAAGCTCTATTCAAAGCTGTGCGTTCGATTTGCTGCTTCACTTGTGCAAACATCGTTTGTGAATACGGGCGTTAGTAACAAGTTTTCGCGAGTAAGACTTTTTGACACCATCCATTAATCCCCTTTTCACACCCGTACTAATCTAGTTGGCTTTAAAACTGATAAAAAAACATAAACGAATCAACCTCGACACAATCCATTTCATCCCGCGCGGTCTAAAAAGACAATATGAATTCATATTTGAGAACAAATGATTCTAACGAATCCACTAGAAATGATATTATTTGACATAGAAATTCTGTTAAACTATTATGTATATGTTACGGTCAAAGTGATAAATGTGAAAATTATGAATAATCGCCGGTTATTATGAATAATTACCACATGATTTGGTTAATGTGATTAATATGAGGTCATTTATGTGTGTATAAAACTAAATAGGCGGCTTAGGGGTGGCCCAAGGGCCACCCCCGCCGCACCTTAACCTATTTTTCACTTTAAATCAAAACATTATGTTATAGGCATCATGGAAAAGTAATATTATGCAAGAAACATTCCAAACTCATTATGCCAAATTATATTAATATATGATATCAAAACGTTCAAAAGTTTGGCTGTACACGAGCACGTACACAAGATGTTGTTCTCTTTTAAGAAATTTGTTAGTACTAAGGTTGAATTATTAAATAATCACTGTTAAATGTGATTAATTTATCACTTTTACCGCGACTGTCGGTAATTATTCATAATAACCGATTATTATTAATAATTTTCAATTTATCACATTAACCGTAACATATATAAAAGAAGATAAACCTTTCCACAGAGCTTTGGTACAAATACTATAAAAATGGTAGCTAGTCGAGGACTCACGCCATTACTATGAGGTGTCACAGTGCGCATGGACGCACATTTTTTTTTGAAACGATTAGACCGTTAGCCTCTCGTGGTAAGCTAAATAAGCTTGTGTTACGAGTGGTGACACATCAAACAATCATATTATAGAGCTCTATTCAATGCTGTGCGTTTGATTTGCTGCTTCACTTAAACAAGCATCGTTTGTGAATACGGGCGTCAGAAACTGGATCAATAACACTTTTTGACACCATTGATCCTCCAAACGTGTTAGTCTATTCGCGGCTTTCAAAAATGGAATGCACTGATAAAAAAACAAAAACAAATCAACCACGATACAATCGCGTTACGAATCCATTTCATCCCGCGGCCTAATCTGGCGGTGTTTTGATAAAAACGCCGCGAGCGCCAGCCGCGGTGCCAAGCTGGAAGCGCTCCAGATCTGTGCGCATCTGATACGGCGAATTGGCGGCATTATTGCATATCTATATAAATAAAAATGAATTGATGTTCGTTAGTCTGATTAAAACTCGAGAACGGCTGGGCCGATTGAGCTGATTTTGGTTTTAAAATGTTTGTCGTAGTCCAGGGTAGGTCTAAACGGTGAGCAAATACGCGCGCGATATTGTTTTTCTGTGACAGACAAAATTCCACGCGGGCGAAGCCGCGGGCGGAAAGCTAGTTTTAAATGAAATCGATTTGGAACAGATGATTCTAATGAACGTATCCTAAATGATACTTACATGGTGTAATACTCTATTTTTCTGATTATCCCAAATAACAGAGAATGACTAACTAAGATTGACAGAGAATGACTTATGGCATGAAGTTTGCCGTATGACAAAGGGCCGTGATAAAATAAAGGTTTGTTAGTTCAGTTTTTATGCGTAAACCATTGAAATAACTTGATAAAAACTTGTACCTATATGTAGACATGAATCTGACCTCCTTTTATCGCAAGAAATACAATACCTACTTAGTAAAGATGTTTAAGTATTTTTTATTGCAATACAATACGACGACGGCGGCGCGTGAAGACGATCTCACACTTGGCCACCGAGCGGCGCGCACGATACTCTTAGTTCATTGATTAATTAATTACCTATTGTTGTGGCTTTGTATTTACATTTAAATCTCATTATAATAACTATAATGTAGTCCACTCTTGTTATTACTCAAGACCTAAGGCTCAAACACAGGTATTTGACCGCAATCGCACCTGTGCAGTCTAGGATGGTACAAAATATTAGCCCTAGAAGTGCCTATTCACTCTCCTATGCTTATTTATGGGAATACAAACTTGCAAAATAAGCTTTTCATAAGATGAAGAAATAATTCAGACTTTAGTTCTACGGTTTACGATTACTCTCATTTACATAATTTCATGGCACATACCTACACCAAGTAAAGTTTATGCTAATATCGTGTGTATTTTGGGATCGATATGTTGATGTGGGATATTGATCATGATTAATCGACGCCTCTGAAGTTAATTACTAAACTTAGGGCTGAGTAGTTTGTTAACCTCGTTCAATGAAATTGTTATTAATATTTTAGGAGATTGAAGGTAAATATTATAATAGGGAATGAGTTTATGGCTTTAAAAAAGAAAAGGTTAAAAAAGTTTAAAAAAGCTGCAAATTTTAAATTATAAGTAACTTGAAAAAATTGAATTGCCTAATGCGGGAATCGAACCCACGACCTTTCGCTTGCCGGGCGACTGCTCTTCATCTTATATTCATTGTTTTTTATTTATAAATTATAATTTAATCAATACCAAACAGTTCATCCCTTTCAGGGTTTCCAACCTAAACGACCTAGATTATACAGGGTGTTTCAAAATACCCCCTAAAGCCTGAAAGGGCACAGAAACTGAAACAATCTGAAATAGAAGCCGTTGTTCCTATTGTCATATCTTGAACGGTTTTGGAAATAACGTACATCGAAAGTTTCCAAAAATATCGATATGAATTCCCTCACTATCGATCAGCTGCAGCGGGGTTCATCGAACGCAAATCATAGACTTTGTATTTTTCAGAATGTCAATTAGCCGCATTTTTTGCCTACTTCCTTTATCGATGTGTTCAAAGCATGTTTGTTCGTTAAATAAACATTTTAAATAGGTACTCACTAACACTTTACATGTGTACGTACATTTGAAAAATTTTGTGAAAACTTCATCTATCGAAACCAGGCCACTTGATGGAAAAAAAATCGTAAGTAAATAACTTTTTCCGATAGCAACATCACTACTAATGATAGTTTTCAAACATTCTTAGACAACAGAAAAAAAATAAAAAAATCCGTGAAATTCCAGGTAGGTTACGTTACCGTACCTTTAGTCGAATTCTGTTATTATTTAATCTTTGAAATTGCATTTCCGCCCATCTTTCCGCCCCTCTTTAGCTTACTCCTAGTACCTTTCCTGGTACCACCAGGAGTAAGATTGAATTGTGTTCCGTATAAAAATAAGCATTTAGTAACCCGTTTGTAAGTTCACCATAAGCACCAATAAGGCCTCATAATTACGGAGCCGCAGCGCATGATAAACACAAAAAATATTGATGCGAGTCGGGTGAAGTGGTGTGCCAACCTCTCTTCCCGCGGTGAATCCTTCAGCGAGTATTGCCACGCATGCCGCAACAATAAACGCCGTGTGAGACGCATCGAAGCCATCTGCAGGATTCGGCTGCAAATAACGTTCCATTTCAAGAATACGCGACTTAAATCGCTTTTCCGTAAAAGCACTCATGCACACACAATGCCAATGTTTGAACTCAGTTGGTCGCACAGCGTAAGATGCCCGGCGTCTCCGTAAATGAGGCCTTAGTTTTATTTCATTTTTTTATTTTAACAATTTGTTGAGTAGTCATTGGATACAGAGGCGTTCACATCATATTTTACAAAATCCTTGCAAAATGGGTCTTATTTAAGCAGCAAAAGGTTGATGTGAACGCATCTGTACCATTATTATTATTTTGTAATAATTTGCCAATAATAATAACATTAATAGCGGCATTTAAAAAAATGCTGAGAATTTAAAACAATTCTAAAATAATAATAATAACAACAACAAAAAACGTAGGTACATTTTGACAAACATTTTATTTAGTAAGGCAAGTAAGTGCTCAAAGAAAGGCCAACGTGGAAGCAAAAGTACTAGGGAAACATCAGTGCTTGAGCTTAAGCATTTTGGGTTTTCAGTTTTTTTTACGAAACCCTAATAGACAGTGATTGTAAACATTTTTACTTAGAATTTTTTTTGGTGGCATGTTTTGAGTTTGCACATTTGCATAGTAACGGTTGGCACCTTTTAAACCCGCGCGTTCGCGGGGGCGAGTGGGGCGCCTTATTACATTTTTCAAATATCCCAAAAATGAAATTTTAAGTTGGTATGAAGAACATGACGTCATACTGCAGCATCGTATCGTACAACTCCGTGTAAGTTTTTCCCTCCATTCGATAAAATTTGTCGTAACAGAAAATCAAAAAACATTAACTACTCACATCCATAATCATTATTTCAAAACACATAAATGCCTAGTCTACTAGTCAGGCATGATTCATGCATGATACAATATCGTAATACTAACTTACCATCAGGTGAGATCGCGGCCAATTGTTAAACTATTCATTTAAAAAATATGCTTTTATTTACTCATAAACCTTTCTTTAATAAATTTCAAAATCGTCTCGTACTTTTAAACTTAAAATCTTAAAAATCAATGAAAAATTAAAATAATACCCAAAGAAAATGTTGGCAACCTCATTAGTGAGTGGGCTCGGGGGGAACACCACCCCCCGCCCTGGAGCCCACTCTAACGGCTAACTCGTGCGCAGCGCTGCGCGCCTGGTACACAATGGGCCGAAATATGCATTGCGTACTAATTCCGGACCAACAATATTTTTTTATACACAAATAATTTTAAACATTATGCCTTTTGTATGTTAAACTTTTGGTGGTACAATAAATACTCTTAAGATTGTGTATGTAATTCTAATTCAGCAAACTCTTACTGTAAACGTAAACTTATTACAAAGGTAATGCTAGAACATAATCACGGGATGCCATTACTTTTATGCTTAAACTAAACAAGGCGGCTGAATAAAGGTATGGGAGAAATACTAAGTAGGTGCGCGTTATTGACACTGCACTGATATCAGAACGTGTAAACATTGAGGCTCAGTCAAAGAGAAGGTGACCTTTGTTCCTTAACTCGCCGAGCCTATTATTTACTTTGCGTGTTTGAACACATTCACTCAATGTTTTGTTAAATTTAAGTTTAGCCACTACCTACTTAATGGCATGTATTTAATCGTTTTGTAATTATCTCTTTGTCAAACAAAATAAATCAAAAATAGCAAAAAAAAACTGACCTTTACACGAAAAACGCAATCTATGTAATTCAAACTTGGCATCAGCTTTCGTCTAAGCACAACTTATTTGAATTGCATACTCATCTGTTTTCGGAATGCATATTTGGCTAGCTGATTCTGGTTTTACATTAATTGTAGAACAGTCATGTTTCTGATGTTGCAGTAAGTTTAAGAGGAAAGTTTATTATTAACAGAGATGCAATTAATGTTCCCGTGTAAACACGTTTAGGATTATTATCTAGTACAATACTTTCTAACAAGTCTGCAATGCAATGTCTTTTCATGATTGTAATTTGTAGTGTTTTTCTTAAATGAATAAATTAAGGTACTATTTGGAACCGAGCTGCCGACTGTAACTGCTGACAGCACGTGCAGCGTCCCGTTGTTGTCTACGTCACTCACCATCAAGTGACAATGGGACGCTGCATGTTTTATCATATTATTATTAAGGAGGTTAAAGATTAGTTCGGTCCATTGGGGCTTCGGTAGCTCAAAGGTTAGCCACCGGGATTGCGGAAAACGCGGGTTCGATTCCCACACGAGATCATCAAGGTTCGGAATTCGAATAGTGTTCTATCTTTAGATATTAGTAGGTACAGAGTCGTTCACATCAAGTTTTACAAATGATTAAGGCTGATTTACACGTAATAAGTAGGTAACTAAATTTGAATTTGCATGTCGTTTAAATGCAATTTAATCACTTAAAATTAAGTCTTAAAGGATGATTTTCACGTATTATGTAGTTAAGTAGGTAACTAAATTTTACCTTCATTTTTCGGGTAAGTTGGTGGGTGGGGCTTGTCACTTGACACCTTTTGATAAGCAGTTTCATACTAATTATGAGACATTTGGACATAGACCTAAAATTAAGTTAAAATTTAGTTACCTACTTAACTATTTAATACGTGTAAATCAGTCTTAGGCTGCTTTTGTAAAAGTGAAAATTATTGAGGGACGCTTTAGAATGTTGATATGAAAATAAATTTGAGAATTCAATAACATTTCTTCTATTTTAAAATGAGACGTAACTTGGTAGACAAAGTAGGTACATAAACGACATTGCGACATTCCTTTACCTGCGAAATAAAAATTAGCGTACTAAAATCATTGTTAAAATGTTGTTGAAATGTTGCATTGTCATAATAAGAAGTTGCAAAAATTTGGCATGTGGCACGATCCCGTTCGCACCACTTTGCACTGCGGAAGCGCCGAAAGATCGCGACACCGGCCGTCGGCTCTTCTTTGATTTAGTCGTTCATAGCTTCGTGCGTGATCGGTGTGTTTTCCTATCGTTTAACTACTTTCGAAAGCTTTGTGTTTTGTGTTGTTTTGCTACAATGGCAATGTTTTCCAATTCCGAATATTATGAGATGATGTTGTGTGTGGGTCGAGCTGATGGAAATTTAACTCAAGCCCGTGAACTTTATCGGGAACAGTTTATCGAAGGTAGACCGGCGGCTGACCAGCGACGGCTTCCGTCGTATCAGTGTTTCCATGATATGGTGACACGTCTCCATTCTACGGGCTCTTTTCATCGATCGGGTTCTAGTGGACGCCCAAATACAAACGAAATGCGTGCAGAAGAGGTTCTGCAACTCTTTGAAGACGAACCGACGACCAGTACAAGGCGCGCCGGGGCGCGACTTGGAATGAACCATGTTTCAGTTTGGCGAACACTGAAAGAAGATGGTCAACATCCTTACCACTACCGCCGCACACAGGAATTGATTCCTACTGACTTTGCGCCGCGAATAACCTTTTGTCAGTGGTACCTAGCGCAACTGGAAGCCGACCCGAACTACGTGAACCGTGTTATTTGGACGGATGAGGCTACGTTCACTAGGAGCGGGATTTCCAACATCCACAATGAACACGTTTGGTCGCACGTAAACCCCCGCGTATCTCGC
The DNA here is from genome assembly GCF_963855985.1 of Ostrinia nubilalis. Taxonomy (NCBI): domain Eukaryota; kingdom Metazoa; phylum Arthropoda; class Insecta; order Lepidoptera; family Crambidae; genus Ostrinia; species Ostrinia nubilalis. The sequence continues at coordinate 4,130,529 of NC_087101.1, forward strand.
CAAGGAAATTTCCAGCATCAGTGGCGCCTCAATGTGTGGGCCGGAATTTACAATGGCCATGTCATCGGCCCTGTCATTTTACCCGCGCGCCTGAACGGAGATAATTACCTCTCCTTCTTACAAACGGACTTCGAGGACGCTATTGACGACATTCCAGTCATCGAAACGGAGTACTTTGAACAGCAGCGAGACATGGTATTCCAGCACGACGGCGCTCCCGCACATTTTGCTCGTAGTGTACGAGCGCATTTAGATCGAAGATTTCCAGGAGGCTGGATCGGACGCTCGGGACCGATACCTTGGCCTGCCCGTTCTCCTGATATTACCCCGTTGGACTTTTTTTTGTGGGGTTTTGTGAAAAACCAAGTTTATTTTACGGACTGCCATACCGTGGAGGAAATGGAACAGCGTGTGAGGTCTGTGTTTGCGTCAATAACGCCTACCATGGTGCGAAATGCAACACAGGCCATATCAAGACGGGCAAGAATATGCGTGCAGCAAGGAGGACGTCATTTTGAGCCACTTTTGTAGGTATGTACCTAACCATAATTTTGAATGCTTGTTGTTTTGTTAACGACGTGCGTGTATTTTTTTCTCCGTAGGTATTAAATAATAATAAAATAATAATAAAAACATTCTGTGCGCCTAGTAAATACTAGGCGCACAGAATGTTTTAAAGAGGCGTGGCCGGGGGCGTGAACATAGAAAGTTGCTCCTGGTCACTCCTGGTAGGACAATGAACCCAAATTAGTGATGGGAATTTTTATAATCGATATTTTTATTTTACATAAATTTACCCGAAATTTGAATATGTCGCTATGACTGTAAGAAATTAACAAGGGACTCTTTATAGACGTCTATTAAATACCCTTCAGTTATTAGGGGTTTTTTTGTAACACCCTGTACTCCCAAGTTCTTATTTCAATTAAGTACGAGTACGAGTAATATCAGGATTCAATTAATCTGATAGTGTGAAAGTAATTACTTACTTCATAGCTTTGTAAAGGCCTATGGCGGTAGTATTAAGGTTACATTAGTCGTCCACACAGGCTCATGAAGTCTTCAAAAAGTTTGGCAAATACAGGGCGACTTTGCAAACAATTGCCAAATTGTTTTTAATAAGATAGGTATAGGTAGGTAGGTATGTACAACAATATCGGAATGATTTATTAGCGTAGTATTTTTGGAGAAAATAAATATTGAAAATATATATTCGTGGGTGCTCATATCTCAAGTTTTAAAGGCTCAGGCTTATTTTCGCGCAACTTAATGACTATTAAGCTTTGCAGTTAGCTATGTGTGCATATTTTTCAATTATTATCCACGTCAAATAGCCAATTTTGAAACCGCGCGCAGCGGATAGAAATAATCAAATGAAAAAAGAATGTTTTCTTTACATAAATCGAATAAGTTACTGATTCTGTCGCTCCAAATATTTGGCAACTGTTTCCAAAGTCGCCCTGTAGGTATATCTAGGTGTTTGCTGTCTATGAGTCAATCAACCCTGCTAGCTGGCAGTGCTTGCCAAACTGGTAAGTTACCTGCATTGTGTTGTTTACTCGAGCAATGAAGACACCAAGCCGTTGAGATATAGAGAAAGAACAATAGGTATTATTTCAGTAGCAAATGTAAAACGTACGTAAAAGTAATGGCATACATACAACACTATCTTTTGCATAAATCTCTAGAAAGAGACATCTATTGATAAGAAAATAAAGTAAAATGTTAGTTGTTAATTTTATTGTATCTAATATGAATATGAGAGTTTTGTTATATATATGTTACAGGAAATGTATGAAATCCGTCATTGTATACAATTCCTAGGAATTGTGTATAATCCCTAAAATCACCCGGAAATGTGTGATGTAAATAATAATAGACACATTTCCTAGGAATTTTACACATTTCCTAAACAGCAATCGGAAATGTATAAGATTCAATAAATACGCTTGGCCATGCGGTGCGAGGAGAGGGTATTGCATCATCCGATTACGCGGGGTCTCTATCGAATCGCTAAATTTTTTGTACGCCTAATTGTCTATGCCACAGACAAAAAATGTTTTCATGCTAGGGGGTCGCGTCATGAAAAAGGTTGAAAAACACTGGTCTATGGCACACAAATTTTAAGCCTAAATGTTTTTTACACAAAATTATTTTTATTACGCCACTTTTTTTCTCCGAAACTTAAATAGCGCTCGGCGGCTGCTACCGCGGCAGCTGTGTATGTGTAAGGTCGCAAGTCTAACCTAACCTAACCGAGACTTTGTTATCCAGCTCCAGGAGTACTAAAACCTTCATGCCAATAATAGTTTGCCAATAATACTTCAGCGTAATATGCGTGATGCCGAAAGAAAGGTATGCCAATTAGGCAAATATTTTTTCGGTCAAAGTATAATAGTGCGAAAACAACTGTCCGGCTAAACAATAATAATTGTGAGTTAAAAAGTACCTATCGGCCAATGTGGTATGGCTAAATGAAATTTTAGGCGTACCGAGAGGCACCCGATCACGCGACCGCGCTAGTGCCGCTTAGTTTTATACATTTCCTAATACAATATTGGAATTCTATAAAATTCCTAGGAAAAGTATACATTTCCTAGGATATGTGCGTATTAAAAAATCTCTGAAGCAATATTTTATACATTTCCTAAATAACTTCGGAATTGTAAACATTTCCTAGGAATAGTATACAATTCCTAGAATTCATACATTTCCTGTAACATATATAAAGTCAGAAAGTGGAATTATTAGAATTTTTCTTTCAACGTTATAACATGGACTGAAAAATATTTTGATTATTAAATATTAGTTTGGCCATACAGCGTGGAAATGCAGCCAGCATTTTGGGCACCATGTCGCGTTATTAACATGACTTATTTTTTATTTATTTATGAAAATAGTTTAAGTAATTTTTAAAGGAACCTTTTTTATTGCTTGATAGCATAAAAATGTAGGTACTACGTTGATCTATTTCTTTCCTAAAGTTTATTTGGTAGAGACGTTTATCAGGGCTTTCAAAAGACCAAGCCGCCTAAAACTAAAGCTTTTACTACATTCAAAACCCTTGATTCCTGGAATCCAGTGAAAAGAGCATACGTTTCTGGGTGTATCGCAAAAACAACCGAGCCACTGCGGCTAGAGGCTAAATGGCCTTTTTCGTACAAAGCCCGCGTTTGCTCCACTCAGCACAAAACGTTGATACTCCGCTTGCAATGTCCCATTCTGAAAGGAAAAGCCAGCTATCCTTTTAGAACGGGACACTGGAAATGGTTTTGATCGATTCTAATCAGTGACTAAATAACTTCTAGAAAATTCCATCGCATTCATGGTAATTAGATGGGAATATGCAGTGAATAAACCCTCTTTATTTAAATGCGTCACAACTGCAGGGTTTTTGTGCTGCGCTCAGACTGAGTTAATAGAATTTAATTAAAAAGGAGCAAAGAAAGACACGTTATTAAGTAACTCAAGATTTTCCTCAGTGTTTGTTTGGGACTTTTCTGAGCTAAATCCACTGGTCCCAAAAATTATTCCGTGTTTTGGACACGACGTCCAGTTTAAATAGGAAAGTAGGACACAATGGGTGTATTTCCAGTTGCTACAATCTTTACAATTGGGTAGGCATTTATTAGTAGTAAATATACCACTACTAGGTTGTTACGAGAGATGTAGAGTCCAAATCATACAAAAGAACATAAACTTAAAGGACAATGTTCGTTCTCCATACATTGTTCGCCGTTAGATCAACAGTGCCGAAAAAATACTTTCTAGGTTCTAAATGACACAAATCTTTATGTAAGAACAATTATTCCTGGCGGACCAATTCTATAAACTTATTGATAGCAAAATTGTTATCATAACCTCTTACTTACTAGTATTGTATTATAATATTGTATGCACATCGATTTGGGAGATGTTCTGTATTGTAGTTGTCGCAGCCAAATTGTATTATAATATTGGACGGGTTTTGGAAATAGCTCGGCGTTCCACTTTTATGATTTACTTACTTACATTTTGCACGTAAATAAATAACATGAATCCTATGTTTACTTTCCACTCTTGACATTTAACACGTGACTTACCAAACTAACTATCTCCATGGTTACCGTCTTAGTCTATGCATGACTAGGGATTGAACAACTTTTAATTGAATATTATTAACAATTCTCGATAATTTTTATCGATTGAAAAATATTCGGTATTTGAATCGAAAGGTATATTCAGTTTTATCAATATCAAAATATTCAATTTTAATAATAAAATAAATATTATTTACTACCACCTATGAAATGTTCTGAAAATTGCCTGGAGCGCTCCCCCAATCCTGGGTTTTCCCTTTCCAACCTGAGAGGACATCATTTTTGTTCTATCGATACATCATAGTGGTACTTAATATTTGAAATGTATTACTAATTATTGTTATAAGCATTTTGAGCGAATAAAACTTTCAATTCTATTAAAACTTTAGACATTTCTCTCACTTTAAGCGGCATTGGATTTTTTATCGGAATTTGAAACTGTTACAGATATATTAAAGATGATCCCATATTGTTGTCAATGTCAATATCAGTATTATGATCACAATTCTTTTTTATTTTATTCATGACCTTTTAGACCAGTTGGACACATTAGATAGCTTCTTGTAGTATCGTGCAATATATTTTTAACTTTTAATTAAAATCTAGTCATACTGTAGCAATTTGGACGATTTATTTTATTTACAAGATCGGTATCTTATTGTCTATGATGACCGCAGTCAACATCACTATTACGTGGATTCCTAACCATGAAGTACCGCATTGCTTTGTGCCGATTTTACATAGATTTTATCGACACAAATTATGGAACTTCATAGGATATGGAGCAGGCCACGCCCTAAAATGTCCGGATGTCGTCATAGTATTATGGAATACATATAAAAGACTTTTATTATTTCATTTTCTAATCCTCAAGTGTCCATTACAATCTAATTAATATTCATGTATTCAAAAAGTAAGAGATTAATTTTGATACTTTACTGCTGTGCCCAGGAATCTAAGGCCGTTTCTGACAATGTCCTTTAACATGTTTTTATTAAAATCACAAACGTGTGGATTTTAAAAAACCTGAAATATCATTTACGTATCGTTTCAACCAAAAGACAAGGACGATTCCCACTATCTGTACCTACATATTAATAGAGAAATAGCTAGATTCTGGTCCTTAGATAATAATTATTACTTAGATTTAGAATGAATGTTCTGTACAGACATTGTTTAAACTTACCTTTTACGAGTAGAATCACGATCTAAACTGTTATTGTTAACAATAACCAATTGTATACTTTACCTTAACCCAATATTGACTTATAAATATTTACGTATCTTAACTTTACTTATTTAAATTATCATTGACTAAATCCAACAAACCTACAAGTTGCTTCTTCCAAAGCTGTCAGACAAAATTGTGAAATTCGAGGAACCTTAGCGGAATAATAATAAACAACCCTTATTTCAGGAAAACAATATTAAAGTGATGTGTAACAAACCTAACCTGTCCATCGATATCGATAAATTTGAGAATCGAATAAATAACTTATCGATTTGTTACATGCTACATTGATTACTGCTGTAGCAAACATTTTGCATGCACTTAACAGATTAAACTCACATATGAATTAATCGTTTGTAGTTTGTGGCAAATGAGGCAAATGACTATGTACTACTCGTAGTAACAATCTCAAAAGTTGTTTTATGCCCCAGTCAAGTAAGTTATCGAAACGAACATGAAATTGAATTCATAATCAATAGTAGGTCTTCAGGCAAAGACTGTAAGATAATATCAAACATAAATATTTGTTTAATGTGTGTTTATCGATGTTTTTCTGTCAAGTCACATCCCTACAGTAATAATCACAAGTCGATAAAACAAACTGGGTAAAGTATACAATGTTGTTTTACTTCGAAACAACGAATGGATGATTTCAGAACTATCCGATCGCAATGAAACATGCTGACTTGATGCTCAAAGTTCACTCGATCTGTTCTAGATTGCTTACACTGTTGGTAAGTCTTATTCTGGAGTTGCTCGATTACATCTAATTGCTTCAACTTTCACTTGTTTTATTTATTATTTGTTTTTGTTTTTGCTTTTGCTTGGTCAGGTTGTGTGTGCTGGAAAGTTGGGTTCTTTTTATGAGATGAAGAATCAATCCTACTTTATTAAATGAACGTTTGCGAGGATTGATGTAGAGATGAATGTAAGTATTTTATTCTTTCACACATTAACTACTGTACAGATTTTGATGAATTTTTCTAGTATTATTGTAGGAAAAAACTAGTTGGACTATAAAGTTTTTTAACTTTTAAACAAAATTACATGCAGCTAATTCTAAACAAATTCAACTAGGCACTTTATTTTAATTTGCTCTTTTTCGATGTTTTATTAAAAGGAACAATTAGTTACAAGTAACGAAATGACCTACTTTATCTGTAACAATCTGTTTCGATGCCTTAAAAACTGGATGCTTCGTAATTAAAAGCAAATTTTGGTAGCGATTCAAGCGTGACGGGCCACGTTAATACTCGCTGGCGCGCTGGCTCGCAGCCAGCGCACAATCTCAGGTTCGCCCGATAAAAAAACCTAAACAAAAACCCGGATTATGAGCCTACATAAAGGAAATTACAGTACGAAAATACGAAATTTTATTTTTTGTATGCATAAGAAGACCACGCGGAATTAGAGGGCCGCGCGGAATAACAAAAGATAGTAGCTAGTGGTACTCTCTCGTGCGTTGCGTTCGATTTTTGATGATAGAAAAACAAAAGGTTTCAGAATAAGTCCCTCAGTTGTTTTAAACTAACGATTTTTGAGGTTTTAAAGAGTAGTAACTGTGCGAACATTGTTGTGATACGTACGAATACAAACTTAATAACTGATGTAAAAATCCATTCTAAAAACTTTCTCGAGGCTTGAAACATGACTCTAATTCAAGTATAATAAAGCATGATTTTCTATAATTGGACAACAACAGGCTGTCATTATCTACTCTTATTTTTCAGTCAAAATAAATTGCTTTTAAGTGGATCTAAATTTCAAATAAACCGATATTATTATTTTCATAAATTGAGATCACTCTGAAAAATAAATTGAATGTCGTTGTCTCATTTTTAAAGCGCTCTTTGAGACCAAAATGTACTAAAAATATGGACATTACGTTCTTAGATTGTTGAGGCCAAAACTACTGTAACACTTTTTACTTTTTTTTTATGTGACAGGAGGCAAACGAGCAGACGGATCACCTGATGGTAAGTGATTACCGTCGCCCATAGACAAATCACCCGCAGACCCAGGGGCGTTACAGGTGCGTTGCCGGCCTTTAAGGTGAAGATACGCTCTCCTCTTGAAAGCTTGCAGGTCGTATCCGTCCGGAAACACCGCAGACGACAGTCCATTCCACAGTTTGGTTGGCCCCTGTCCACCAGTGGACTTCATTTGGCTAAAACGAACGAAACTATTATTAGATTAAAAGCTTAGATATTCACTTGAGGCCTACCTTGTACCTAATAAAACGTTTTATTGTGTGTGTCATTTTATAATAATTAAATTTTAATTAAACTTATAACTTTCAACCCAACTGCTTTATTATTACAAAATTTGTTTTAGACGCTCTTTGACATAAATTAGTTGCATAATTTAGAACATCCTTTAATATTTACTCCTAGCGTAGGCGTTTCATATTAGCAACGTATAAACCCTTTAATACGAGCAAATCTATTTTAAGGAGAGACTCTTGTTTTATTAATTTATATCAAACATAATGACTAATAACTAAGCCAAATTAACTGAGTGATGTCTGATTTCAAGTTTCCAGACGTTGGATATTAGTTTATACATTGATAGACATAACAATAATAATTTATACTTAGTTGATTCAACAATATGTTATGTAAACAGAAATTTCGATTATAATATTGAACGAATTTATATACATTTGCCACTCGATCAATGCATTTTGCTAAACGAACTTCGAAGTTATTGAAGCTTGGGATTAAAAAATAAAAATAATAATATGAGAAGTTAGTTTGTACCTACCTAGTATGATTTAAAGGATCTGTTCTCGTGACCTTACAGAAATGTCATTTTAACATAAAAGTAATCGTCTTCTTTTTCGTTGATTCCATGGAAACTGTTGCTAGAATTATTGAGCCTTCAAATCCAAGAATTGGAACCCACAACACATATCGTATGTTTAAATATTCCGAATAAAATACACATTAGAGCCTTTAGTGCCTTTAGTGACGAGTACCGCCTCTTCACCCACTCCTTTGTGAAACCGTAAACTATTAAAGTGCCATCCTTATCATTAAGCGACACTACACCAACTCAATAAAGGTACGGACTGTCGACAAATCAAGTTTTACACTATAGCGTCTTATTTCGTTGTAATAGAAGTCATTTTTCAGTTAAATGTATGGTTTGATGTGTCGACTGTATATAACATTCCCCGCCCTACTAATGTCCCTAAAGCTGTAACCACACTGCATTGTACGTATTCGTTGGCTTTCGCGTTTCATATCGTTTCAAAAATAGAAGTGAAAAAGGTCTAATTCGAAATGGTTGGGTAGATACAGCGCTAGTTGCGGTGGAACCCTTGCCTTACCTTAGGGAGATTTGAACCCTTGGTGTCAATTTGAGAATTATAAAGATACCAGTTGTGGTCTCAAGTTTGCACGCGGAAATTCACCCCAATGTTGAGATTCAACATCAACGATTTTTTTGTCAATATCTAATTTTTATAGAGCTGCTTCTTATTCTTAACTACAAAGTCAAAACTTTTGTTTAGCACTTTCGCTCTTTCCTGGGCGCTTGCCGCTTATACATACAAGTCCGAAATTATTATAGTTTGCCCTTCGGGACAACATAAATGGACTGGTGCTAAGAAGAAATGGTGGAAGAAACTCAGAAGAAGAGTAAGAAGTGATGTTGCATTAGAGGATATACTAACAAATGCAGTCATTTCAACTTTTACCTACTTAATTAATATGTGAATTAAAACAAGTATAAACACTATTATTAAAACAAGTATAACTATAGCTTACATATCTAATATTTTGAAAAAAAATATAGGGCTAGAAAAACTAGCAATATTTCATCGTTGATACTGATGTTAGTGACAATATCAATTTCAATTCAGACAGAGGTGTAATCAACTAACGAGAGTTTGATTGTTTAACTGAAAACAAATCAATACTACAAACTACTGTATTGGACTATTTTTATCAAAAAATACGTTTGTAGAGTCGATTTATTGTTTTTTAACAATAGATATAAAGAGTATTTTAGCTTGACAATTTATCGTCTTCACCAGTGTACAGACGTCAACATATTAACGTAAACACTTTGGCATCTTTTAGATAGTTGTTGCAATTCACGAAGGCAAGTGAGCTTTAAATGTGCTGTGGCTCGCTACTGTTCGTTTTTCAAAAGTTTTGACAGACATTACACTATCGTTATGTGCATGTACACGTATACACACAAGTAAAGCTCACTCGCCTTCGTGAGTTGCAAGAACGATTTTGCTACAAAAATAGTCTGATGTGCTGTCGACAGTACAAACTTAGTTAAGTCGCCTTGGCTTATTTTGGCTGTCTATTCCTCTAAAAGGGTCAATCTTATACTACGAACAAATAAAGGCACATTAAGTTATTAACTGTGGTGTCTTATTTCGTTGTAATACGTGTTATTTTCCAACAAAAACGTAAAACCTGATGTGCCCTGTACCTACTCGTACTTCATAAGCCGGCTATGAATGGTAAGATTACGTAAGGCTCTATCGGAGAGAGCACACTTCAATTTAAATTGTATTCTGCCTACACTGTTGTGGTTGTAATCTTTTTAAATCTAGCACAGAATAAAGGCTTTACTTCAGTATGTTGCTAACCGGATTAACACAAGCTCAAGTCAAAATAAATTTAACTTTACTGTTTGATTCTGTTGGTAGAATTGTAGGTAGTAAGGATTTATAGCTGAAATATTTTTGTAGGTATTTTTCTTGTTCATTATACTATGCGGGACAAAATCTGACAAAAGTAGGCAGAATATTTAAGTTTTCTACGTTTTAAGAAGGGTTTTACAAAATAGCATCTGTTGATGTAAAATTACGAGTACACCTATATAGCTTCGTACTTACATCAGTTTTTAACTTACCAAAAGTTTGTTTATGCAGAACAAGGCCTACCAAACAACCTGTAAATCAAATGAAAAAAGTCATAACCACCGCAATCGCACCTGATGTTAAGTGAGATGTTGTCTAGAATAGAATAGGAAAGGATCTAGGATGGTATATATCTGTCCTGTAAGTGCCTATGTTCACTCTCAGCCTATGAAGTATTTGAACGAACTCCCAACATGCCTACCAATTTCAAAAGAGTACCCCTTCTGTACTGTAAATATTTTAGTCTATGCCTCTACGCAGTAGCTAAGAGGATTTTCGATGAACTGGCCACTATTCACGTCCAAGGCGCTTTATAATTTCCTTGTCTTTTTGCTAAAACCTTTCAAAGCCAGCATTTCTTATTCTGTTCATATTCTGAGATGTCGTAAAGATTTTTTTATTCTTCTTTGATCTATCCTAATGTTATAAAATTGAAGTGATTGTTTGTTCGCTTAATTTAGGCAGGAACTAAGCACTGATTCAAATTAAAACTAATATTTTTGTATTTTATAGTCACAGATTCATTTATGTAGACTTTTAGGCAACATTGCGTTACGGCTAATAGTAGTGAAGCAGCAATAATTTTTTTTGCAAAAACGGGAAAATTATTCTTAGATCATGAGTAACTACTTACGAAAGTCGCGGGCACAGCTAAGCACTAAAATATATTTAACAAGTCTAGTCTCGTCCAAAAAACTTTAGGTACAAACTGAAGCCATTAAAATTCTATTGCTAAAACGCTTTTTAACGAGGACATCAAATATAATATCAAAGTGGGTGTAAAAGTAATCTATTTTGGTAAATGAATGATATGTCTCATCTGCACCACCCACACTTTGCCGCAAGCTGATTCATTACCACTAATAAGTGCCGAAAATAGCGAGCTAGTAAAATATGCCCCTAATTAGGGGTTTTGCTTATAAATTATTAAATCAGTCCTAATGGCAAATGCGTCATATTTTTGGTGCAATATTGATTTTCTGAAAAAAGCTATCACAGCTATTACGAGTAATTCAGTGGTTTACATAAAACCTGATTTTGACATTGATTTGTACTTAATGTTTTTATTTTTGATGTCTAATAATCTGTTTTCTTTTTTTTCTTTCAATACGTTATAGGTATCCATTAAACGAATCCGATATATCAGTTAAAGAGTACAAATATGAGGTTTCCTTTTTTTGCTTCTGAATGTTCAATATACTTACGTACACTTTTCTTCATAGGCTAGTGCTCAGATTAATTACCAGTAGGTAAATGAATAAAAGTACATGGAATTCAAACTCGTGTGATGGAATAGCAGCTTCCTTGGTGTGCGTTTCTGATTCGCTTTATTTCACTGATTTTAACTTTCATTTCGCCTTACTCCAACTCAATAGTAGTTTGGTGACGATGAAATTCACGACAAGCACGCTCACTCATAGAGATTAACGTGCCAAAAACAGAACAACTTTGTCCCACTGCCAGTTACATTCAAGTCCTAGCATAACATTAAAAAATGTCTTTACTTTACTTTAATGTTCGTTACTTTTCTCATTACACCGTCGGAAGCGTCTGCCAACATTTCTGGGAATCCTTAACGCAATTTCCCCTGGTTTTCCTGGGGCTGTCAAAGCGCCAGGGAATTAATTCATTTAGTCGACTGGCACTGACGACCCCACAATGGACATTATGAGCGAGTACAGTTACGGGACGGTCTGAAATGCGTGACAGGATCGAATGGGAATGTCCAGGGTATTTATTGAGTTTGCTATTAGATATTTTAGTGTCGTAACTATTGTGGTGAACCCACTCGTGACATAAAGATATTTAGCTTATTACGAGGGGCTAACGGGATTAAAAAGCTCTTTCAAATAAAATAAAATCTATAGCGTCTAATGATTGAGAAACCTTAATTGATAATTACAAACATTCTCCAGGACGTCGACGTGCGTTTAACTCTCTCAGAAAATTAACTGTCCGAACCCGCTGGTTTGTGGGAGCATAAAGTTTATTTAGCATGTATAAACTAACTCACTTGCCAGTTAAATGTGTGAATAGTACACGCCTCTGCTGCATTGTTCTAATTCCTTCGCCATCAGTATATAGGAACTATTTGTGTACTAAGCTGAACTGAGTCCTAATTTCCCCTGGTTTTATCCAACTGTCAGAGCTCAGGGAATTTATTCTTTTACTCGACTAGAATAACTGGCTCTACACAATTATTATACTGCCGTATGAAGCGTGGTTAATTAGTACGACCGTAAGTTCATTTAGTCGTAATTTGTATAGGTAGAAAAAATAATAATATAAAAACAAATTTTAAAAAATATAAAAAAATTACAAAAAAACTAAGGAAATCTAATTTCAATACTTATTGGAAAGACTGAAGTCAATTTTACGCAAACTCACTCATTCCGATCATTCACTCGGTCCACTCACTCATTCACTCGTTTACTTAATGACGAATCAAGTACCAAAATGTCAGTCGCTCTCCGACCTCCACAGTGAACAGACGTGTCGAGACAAAGTTAGTGAAGTGTTTGTGTTCAGTGTTAGTGAAGTTAGGCGGAGATGCTGCTCGAGCTGCAAGTCCAGGTTAGTGCACATTTATACTTATTTAAATAAATTAGATTAATAACTTCAGTGATTTGTTGATATTTGTCGATTTTCTAATAAGTGCATAATTACAGTGTTTATTATTGAATACTCATTGTTCAAAACGTAGACGTTTTACTTGCAATCATTTCTGAACTCCTCTTCGGTACTAAGTAGGTAAGTAGGCAGGTACTTTAGTAAAACTGCGCGACTATGATATCCATTTCAGGCAACTTTAAATCATAATTAAATCACTGTACATGTTGTTGTAAAATAGACCCTAATACAACTGAAAAAGATTCCGCGTAAATAAGCTAAATAGCTTGATATGCCGTCATCCATACATAGAAAATCAACCGTCCAAAGCTCCCAACGTTCGCGCGAACATAAAGGAGATCAAATATCTAAACACAGCCATTGTATTGTTCTAATTTACTGCACCATCTGTGTATATGTACTGTATGTGTAAACCGCACCGACTACTAATTTCCCCTGGTTTTCCTGTGGCTGTCAAAGCACAGGGAATTAATTCATTCGCTGACTGGGATGGCTACACAATAATGGGTATACGAGTCGGCTACGGAGCGGCGTCAATGGGAATTACAATTCACAAAATGGACAATGGGTCTTGTTTACTGGTAGGTTAGAAAACCATATTAGAAAAAAAACAAGGGCTTATTTATTTATTCAATCTTATTGTCATGATGTTAGAGCTTAAAGTTGTCGAAGTAATAAATAAAAATCATTAATTCATCTTTCGAAGGCAATCGTTATAAATCCGATTATTTCGATCTGTTAGTGACTCTCGCTTTTGAGTCAAATGACCAAAGCTGCCAAAGGAGTTAAATTAAATTAGTATTTTTTGTCAAGAAAAGTGTTTAACTTTGACCAAAATCTACATACAATTTGACCCAGATCAGCCACCAATCGTCTTTCCATCATAGTGTGCCTATTTGCTACGTTTCTGTTAGTGTGTACGTAATCGGACTGCTAGCTCTACTTGTCCTCACAAGTGGCCTCCATTGTAAAACGTACAGTGGACAACATACGCTATTGTTGGAAAACAGAACTTATTACCACCACAAAGATACCAAAGTGTAACTTGAAGTGCTGACACCTGTACATATAGTATACCTACCTCTACCTCAGTCGCGCACAGGCTGCATTATGCCTCGCGCAGTCGACTGGAAATTTAATATTGCTACAAATATCAACTGAGCTCGCATGCAGATATTTTCACGTCGTTATAGTGCCGCGCTAGTAGTGTACAGTTAGCACAAAACACTTTATATTTTCATTGCAAAATGACGCCTATTTCAACTGAATAAGAACTGCTGTATAGCTTGAAGTGCTGTCGTTTGTATACGAGTGTACATGTGTGGAGGCTTAAATAACGCGGCCAACTTTGGTGCGAACTATGTCCGAATGCAGTAATTGTAATAACGTTTGTTTTATACTTTGCGTGGGTTTGGTTCATACGGGAGTATGATCCTTTCGTTTTGCTCGCACTGGGTGCATTTGAAACTTATATTATGCTTTTGGGCTTTTGAGATCAAATACAACTACACTATTGTTATGTTCTTTCATGATCTCAGCTCTATCGCATATAGGTTTAAACATCAATACAATTTACTGTCAAGTGATCCTACTTATAATATTATAAATGCGAAAGTTTGGATGTCTGGATGTCTGGATGTTTGTTGCTCTTTCACGCAAAAACTACTGAACGGATTTTGATGAAAGTTTACAGTATTATTGTTTATAACCCAGAATAACATATAGGCTATAATTTATGAAGATATGTGACAAACTAAATTTCACGCGGGTGAAGCCGCGGGCAAAAGCTAGTAGATTTATAAAAAATTTCCTTAGTTAGTTAATTAGATCTCTATAAAGCCTTTTGAGGCCGCTAGAAGTCTACTCCTATAAAAGTGTATCTTTCATAGAACGCTACAGCAAGGTTCGTAGAACGGAAATCTAAAGATTCTAGGACGCAGGTATGATCAAATATATTTCTATATTAATATTATTCTATAGATGTGACATCGTGTTAGTATGGTTTAGGTAAATTCCTAAAATAGTGGCTCTTAATTTTAATTACGGAAATCAGGCCTCAATAATTACCTAAGTATTGTATTCCTTTATATTTACGATATGAACGTAATAATAAGAAGTTTTTTACCACTACTAAAATAGTGTTATCAGTATTTATAACTCCACCTACCGTAATAGTAGTTCTTGTGATGATGATTTATTCAAAAGAAACATAACTTTTTCTTTCTTAATAAATATTAATGATGATGATGATAAATATTTTTATTATGGCACAAACAGTAATTATTTGTTTTTTCAGATTTTATTTGACTAAAATCGTGGATTTTTATGAAAAATTGTGCTTCAGAAACGTGTGGTGACTGGTTCATCATCATCATCATCATCATCATCATCATTTCAGCCATAGGACGTCCACTGCTGAACATAGGCCTCCCCTAATGCTTTCCACGTTGATCGATTGGTAGCGGCCTGCATCCAGCGCTTCCCTGCTACCTTTACGATGTCGTCGGTCCACCTTGTAGGTGGACGTCCCACGCTGCGTTTTCCGGTACGCGGCCTCCATTCCAGAACCTTGCTGCCCCATCGGCCGTCAGTTCTGCGTACTATATGCCCTGCCCATTGCCACTTCAGCTTGCTAATCCGTCGGGCTATGTCAGCGACTTTAGTTCGTTTACGGATTTCCTCATTTCTGATTCGATTTGGTTCAGTGACTGATTATTGTATTTACAAAACAGTTAATGAATTCTGACACTGATACACAAATGACATCCATTGACATCCTTCTTCTTCTTCTTCTTCTTTTATTTTGGCGACGGCTTGGTTTTGAGAACCATGATTTCGCCAATGTCACGTAAACAGCTTTGACAAAGTTACAGGGTTTTTAAAGAAAAAATAAAATTTACAATATTTAATTTTTTTTAAATAAGCGAAATTATTTGTGTGAGTACCTAAAACAAAACAAAAAAGACATCACAGATTGAGACAACACAAATATATACATAATACAGGGATTAAAATAGTTGGAAGAAGGAGGGTAGGATGGGAGATTGGGAGGGGAAAAATAATTTTGATTATACCTACAAGCGAATTTTTCGGGATTGGATAAATTTTGATATTTGTTTTATAAGCGGAGGATTCATGGAGTTTAGTAAACATTTAATATTAGTAGGACGAGGGACGCTGTCAGGGAGGAAATCTAATAAGGAGGAACCTATGTTTGGACAATTAAAAAAAATATGATTGGTTGTGCCTTCGTCTAAGCCACATTCGCACAAGGAACTATCCTTTATATGCATCTTCGCGAGGTGAACCGGAGTACACGCATGACCAATTCGCAATCGACAAATAATTGAAGCTTTTAGGAAGGTGTTTGTATTTAAAAAACCAAGGTCTAGGGGGAATATCTTTCTGAATATCTGCATAATATTTGCCAGCCAACCTTTTTGAGTTATCCCAATGAGTTCTCCACGATTTATAGAGATGGGCTTGGGAGAGAGATGCAGCATCGTGTGAGAATAAAAAGTAGTGCTCTAGTGAACCAAAGGATATGGCATGTTTAGCACATGAGTCGACAGATTCATTACCTGGGATTCCTCTGTGACTAGGAATCCAAGCCAATACTATGTTGATATCCTTCAGTCGACAATCGAAAAGGGCTTGTCTTATTTTTAGAACTGTGGGAAATTTTACTTTGCATTTGAAAGGGTTAGCCAAAATTGATTGGAGGCAACTAAGGGAATCCGAGAAAATTAAAACGTTATTTAACACGCTCACTGCGTTATGAGGTCTAAAAAGCCACATGCAGAACTTATCGCAGGTGCGGCAGTCATAATCGCGTTCTCTCACTCTGTGCGGGGGGCGACTATTTTAACATTTCTATGAGTACAACAGAGACAAATATATCAAATTGCTTCTCTTACGAAGCCTAGCATAATGACGTAGACAATATTGTATGAGGTCGATTAGGTCCCATACGCACTGGATAGAAATTAATCACGTTCAGTGCGCCGTGAGGTCTGAACTGCCTCAAAAATTGCAGGCCTCATAACCGCACAGGGTGAGGCGCGGGCGCCGCGCATTTAGAGTAGTGATGTGAAAAGTTTCGATACGGACGCACGCTGTTAGCCGGTGGCACATTAACACTGACTTTTTAACTAAAAATGGCATTTGTATACACTTAACGCACGTATTTATTTCAGGTATTCCTAGTGGCAGATAATAATAATAATAAATATTTTTGGACATTTTACACTGCGCTTCTAGTCCCAAACTAAGCAAAGCTTGTACTATGGGTACTAGAATAAACATACTTAAATACTTTTTTTTTTGTAAATACATACATATTATTATACATAGAAAACACCCAGTCCAATAGGTACAAACAAATATGTTCATGCACACAAATACTGTGCGGGAATCGAACTCGCAACCTCCGGAATAGTAGTCCGTTTCGAACCACTACACCAAACGGCTGACAATGATGTGCAGTGTGCCTACCATGAGTTTACGTTAGGTGAGCTCGCTAGCGAATACGTCAAAAAATTATATGAAGATTTTATTTCTTGAAAGTAGCCGCTAGGGGCGCTGCACAATATGTCATACATAGAAGTTCAATGTTGACTCGAAAAGACCTCATACGCACTGGCTGAAAGTCTACGAAAAATGGTTTCGCAGTGAGCGTGTTAACGAATGGGATTTCACATAAAGTATGGCTTCTAAGATAGCTGTAGCTTCACCGGTGAAGACCGATGTAACCGGGGGACATTTAAAGCTAAGTGCGACTTTGTACACAGGTATCCACACTGCTGCGCCGACACAGCCGTCATCAGCGAGCTTGGACTCATCTGTGTACATCGTGAGCCATCCTTGCCAGTGTTCGGACAAAATATTTCTAAATTCTTGGGGAGCTGTAGGAGAGTCTTTTGAAATACCAAAATTTAGAATAATAGGAGGTTGAAATATTAAGGATTCGAAGCTGTTTGAGAAAAGGGGAAAGTAGTAATTTTAGTAATGGGACATGGGAGACGACCAAATTTTTGAAAGCTTAGCAGAATGCAAGGGGTTTTTTGAGATGATGATGGGTTGTTAGGAGAGGAGAGAAGCTCAAATTTTTCTAAAAGAGGGTGGGAAGCATTCTGAGCGACCTTGACAAAGAAACGGTCACTGAGGTATTGCCTACGTAAATAGAGGGGAGGGTCAACGTACTCAACTTGTAACGCGTTTATAGGCGAAGATTTCATGGCTCCCAAAATTATACGTAAGCACTTTGACTGGCTTTTAGCTAATTTATCGAGGGGAACTTTATTGCAAGGGTCTAGAAGAAAAGACGCGTTATCAAAGTGGCTGCGAACGATGGCGTTATAAAGAAGCTTTTGGGAGTAGGGGTGGGCCCCCCACCAAGTGCCAGAAAGGGCGCGAATTACATTGATTCCTTTTTCTGCTTTTTTAAGGATGTAGGTAAAGTGAGCGACACCTGATAATCTAGTATCCAGGATCAGACCTAAGAATTTAACCTGGTTGCAGTTAGGAATAGGGTCACCGTTTAAAGATACCTCGATATCTGGAATGTGCCGTTTCCGGGTGAAAATAACACAGCAACATTTCGGCACAGAGATGGATAGGCCGTGAGTAGTCATCCAGTCGCCGAGATAGTTAAGAGCAGCACTAAGGCGTGTGTTTGCCTCATCTATCGATTTAGATGTAATGTAAAGGGCAATATCATCGGCGTACTGTAGAATGTTGCAGAAGGAATTCACAGCTTGGTCAAGGTCGTAGGTGTATAGGGGAAGCCCGGGCAAGAAGCATAATGTGGGTAAGAAGAATAATCGATTTTACTAAAAACCTACAACACATGGCGCTACTGGACGTTTGCGGGTCTGTAAAACAGCAACACAGCCACGTCATGATAGTTCCACCAAAACAATACGTGCGTGAACTTTTTGTCAATTCGAAATAAAAAGTTTTTGGCTGTTTTCTTACGATTTTTGGCAAGGTATGTGTGTTGATTTCTTGTATTACGTATTAAGTGTTGACTTATAGACTCTGTTTAGTTGATTGCATGTTAAATTAAGTTTAATTTGTGTGTGTTGCTTTTTTTCACCGGTACAAATTTAACGGGTGGGTATACAACTTTTAAATATTGGTGCTTTGGGCAAGACGGATATGGGCAGAACGGATAAGTAAAGACAGCCATAACTGAATAGCAGGCCCTAACAAAACCACACATCTGAAAACAAGAACTTCCAAACAAGACTTGTCAAGTGGAAAAATGACCAAAAACAAAAATCAGATGGAGAAAACAAAATATGTATATTGTGTGCTCAGAAGAATACACTGAACCACCTACCGAGGATTGGATAGAGTGCAATCAATGCAAGAAGTGGGCACACGAGGATTGTACCTTATATTCAGGCATAGGCAGTTATTATTGTGATGATTGCAATGATTAAAGCAGTTATTACTGTACATATCCGTCTTGCCCAGGGGGGTCGGGCAAAATGGATAATTGGAACTTTTTTTTTAATGACATTTTTATTGTAGAATTTGTTTAAGTTTCTAAGTTTATTCTTTACAATTCCAAAGATGATTACCTAAGATACAAATTATTAATTAATAGACTGTTGTTAATTGCATATTTATGTGGTTTTTTTGCCACTTTTCTTAAGGTATTCGTGCTGCCCGGGCTTCCCCTAAGTTATAAAGAAGTGGGCTGAGCACAGATCCTTGAGGGAGACCCTTCCAGAGTAAACGGGGCGGGGATGTGATATTTTGGCATTTAATTGAGACAGATCTTGCCATTAGAGAGTTACAGATGAAACGTACCAACTTCTCCGAGCCACTCAGATGTAGCAGTTTTTGCCTGAGCACTGGAAGCAAGACGTTATCGTAAGCGGAAGAAATGTCCAAAAAAATTCCCACCAGGAATTCCTTATTTGTGAATGCCAATCTGATATCCGTAGTAAGTATGCTTAGGCTGTCCAGAGTACTAAGACCTTTGCGAAAACCAAATTGAGACTTCGCCAGAATACCGCGAGACTCCATAAACCATTCTAGACGGTTTCTAATCATGTGTTCCATGATTTTTAGAAGGGCAGAGGATAGGGCAATAGGGCGGTAGGAGCTATGTTCCAAGGGGTCTTTCCCTGGCTTCGGTATAGGAATGACGATTTGTTCCTTCCAAGAGTCAGGAACGATACCCTGGTCAAAAAAGTTGTTAATTAGTTGTAGGAAGAAAGATTTAGCACGAAGGGAGGAATTAATTAAAAACGAATATGGCAATCCGTCGGCTCCAGGGGAAGAATCAGAGAGGCCACTTAATGCGGACAAGAGTTCATCAACGGTAAAGAGGGAATCTAAAATACCGGTTGGAGCGATGGAAACAAGGGGAGAGGATGGGAAGCAATCTATATAAGGAACAAAGGGAGGGGCTAATTTGTCAGCAAATTTATCCAACCAAACAGAGGTATCATTAGAGGGAGAGTTGGATGCTGAAAGGGATTGGCGGTACCTTCTTATCTGTTTCCATACCACAGAAGACGGAGTCCTAGGGGACAAAGACTCACAGAAATTAATCCATCCTAACTTTTTCTTTTTGGATAAACATTTCTTTGTCTGGGCAGCTGTCTGCTGATAGTGCAGGTAGTTCTCCATAGTCATAGACCTATTATATTGCTTTTCGGCCTCCTTACGTTTAAGAATAATGGCTGAACATTCTGCATCCCACCACGGAGGGGAGATCTTTTGAATAGGTTTTTTTTGGGGGAAATGTTCATCTGCAGACGACCGAAGGATATTTGTAAAGTTTTCGTATACTAAAATAGGATTTAAAGGAGTAATTATAGGGAGGGAATCTAATTTGTTATCCACCGATACGGAAAAAGCTGACCAATCGGCGTTCTTTAATTTGTATCTCAGTAAAGAAGGGGGTCGGGCTGTTGGGGATGATTTGTTAGGGATGGTGATCAAAATAGGGAAGTGGTCGCTGCCGAAAGTACTTTTCAGAACATTCCAGGAAAGCAGAGACATAAGGTTGGGGGAGCAAAAAGACACATCCACAGCGGTAACTGGGTTCTGAGATGGAGAGCATCTTCTAGTCGGGCAGCCATTGTTCAGAACGCATAGGTTAAGGTCGTCTAAAAGGTCTAGAAGTAAGGAACCTGGAGAGTCCGTATGGTATGAGCCCCATGCGGTATTATGGGCATTAAGGTCACCTAGGACAAGGACGGGAGAAGGGAGAGCTAAAATGGCTGAACGCAGTTCATTAAGAGAGGATGAGTTAGGACGGGGAATATATACGGATAGGATGGAAAGGTCGAAAATTCTCACAGCCACGACATTAATGTCTTGGCTGTGTGAGGGAAGAGGGATTTGGGAGTAGGAAAGGGAACGCCTTACAAGAAAGGCGCTTCCTGTGTATCCGTCGTTTCTATCATCACGGAGACATGAGTAGCCAGACACACGGAAGTGTGATTCCGGTACAAGCCAGGTCTCCGAGACGGCTAGAAACGACGGGGAATATTTATTGATTAAGTAGGATAATTCATGTTTCTTCCGTCTAATGCTCTGGCAGTTCCACTGGACCGCCTGGATTGCCATTATTGTTGGATAACTGAGAAATTTGGAAAAGTTTGTGGGCAACGTTGGACGGTATATTATTTTTGTGCTGGGTAACAATCTGAAGGATGAGAGTTAGGACGAGGTCTAATAGACTCTCGTGGGCTAATGGCGATGATGAAGAGTTGTTGGTATTAATGGCACAACCATTAGGGAGGCTAGACGCACAATTGCCAATAATGGCTTGATGTGCCTGCCTATCATAACCTTTTCCTAATGGCGCGTGAGAGCGGGGGGTGCGGGAAATGGTTTTCTTGTAGGAGAGAGGGAGGTGAGATGAATGCGAATGGAGTGGTTGGGAAGGGGAGGATAGAGGTTGTGAAGATGGAGACTTGGTGATGTCGGCATAAGACCTACGAGTTGATGGGTACAGGGATGAAGCCTCAGCGTAGGAAATATTATCTTGAGACATGGATATTTTAATTGCTTTTTGTCTGGAGTGCTCAGGACAGGATTTGTTGAGTGCGAAGTGCGGGCCAGTGCAGTGAATGCAGGTGGCCTTTTCCTCTGTAACATCACAGCTATCCGCGGAGTGAGGTTGCGTGCATCGAAAACATCTTGCCTTCGACCTGCATTGGGCTTTGACATGGCCAAAGCGGCAGCAGTTGAGGCACTGAATGGTGGGGAGCTGATATGTCTCGACTGGTATAGAATTGTGGAACAACACCCTTTTTGGCAAGACCTGTCCTTTAAATGTAACAACCACTAATTGAGTAGGGACCCAGGACGCCTGTCCATCTGTGGTCACTTTTCTATTTAAACGTCGGGCTTTCAGAAGGATGCCACATCCATCAGGGATCGTCAATGACTCTGCAAGTTCTTCCATTGGAAGGTCAGAAGGGATTTGTTTAATAAGGCCCATGCGGGTCACATTATAAGTGGGGATAGTAGCAGAGTACTTACAAAGTGATAAGACCTCACTATTTAAAAATTTGTTCGCCGCACTGGCAGAGGAGAACTCAACGGAGATTCGGTTCCTGCCAATTTTTTTAACACCGTCATTGATGACGTCAGATATTTTGTTGGTGACCAAAAATTTTCCAAATCGTATTGGTTGGATGAAGGTTGGGGAATTAGGTTCCGATTCAATGCGTGAAACATGAACCAAGAAAGGGCCTTTGTCAAGGTCAGTATATGTTTTAGGAGCAATAACTAAGGATGGGTGCGTGTACACCGGTTGACTGCTTGGGGATGTCATTGGAGCAGAAGGGTTGTTGGATCTCTTAGCGGGCTCTGCGATAACCTCCGTATCTAGGCGGCGCTTTGTCGCGGATTGTGAAAAAAGCGGTTGAGAGATGTCCATTGGGAGGGAAGCCGGGTCCGGGGGATCCGGGGGTTCAGGAGGGGTTAAATCCATTATACTTACATATCCTATCACATAAAAAAAAAAAAAAAAAAAAAACTAAGCTTAGAATTAAATTATTTGCTTAAAATGAACGCTAAAGCTTTGGTTTTTCACTGAAAACACCGAAAACACCTGAAACAACCTGAAACCCGAAGTTTGACAACCGCATGACTGAGACTTGATCAAATCTATCTCTATTCCAACTTCCATCAAAATTGGCAACCCAGCCTTACTATCATAGTAATTAAAATGTATTTATAGAACTCCAAGTTGTAAGTAGCCCGTAAGTAATAAAACTTCCCAAAGCAGATCTCAATGTTTGTAAGTTCTATATACGCCTCGGAAGCGTCCTCAGTAAATAAGAATGATCCGTATCCTAAACAAACGCACTTTAATTACCCGGATAATGAACCGGATATTACGTAAACAGGGAATTGAGCTGATTTGTCGAAGTAGCAAACAATAAGGCTGGGTTGCACCATCTTACTTTAACTTTGACAAACGTCAAAAATCTGTCAAACTCCATACAAAAAACACCGGTTACCGTCATAGTTACGGTCAAAGTTAGGTGGTGCCACTCAGCCTAAGGCTTGCTCGCACTATATCTATAGCAGCTTTTGCCAGTGGTTTCGCTTGAATGGCGGAAGATTATCACATATCAAAATTTATTTATTTTTTACCAAAAGCATTTATTTCTTTTCATATCGTCAATATACGAAATGATTGATACCCCATATAAACCATCTATCTCTACCTTTCATTTTAGATTTTCAGGAAAAAAACTTTTGTAAATATTTCCCAAGGTTACAAATTATGTAACATCCATAGATATAATTCTTATGCCATTGTTCTTCTAAACGGTCCTGCAGATTATAACTGTCAGAGTACCTATTACATTTATAAAATGTAAGTATGGTTTTCATCAATGTTTTTGCTTGTTACTTCCACTGCGAGCAAATAAAAATGTATTATTGTACTATGTCATGACGTGAGAGAGAGAGCTCGCCACACACTTTCTGAAAATATTATTTTAACAAATAAAATAAAGTTATTCGACCTGAACTATAAACAAGATCCGTCTGCTTGACCTGACACTCCTAAACTAAGTAAAGTGACGAAGTGAACAGAAGTAAGGGTCTAAATAATAAAATTGAGGAGTTTATCACCCTTCAGCCCTTCAAGAGAGGCCCTTTAACCGTGCGCCTGTAATAAAATGGTGGTTACTTCCCCGGATCATTCCCGAGTAAGGCAGGTAATAGTTCACGGCGAATATACGAGTATTACAGTGTGTATACATGTAATGTAACGGTTTCATTTTGAACATAGCAATGTAGTGCTAGGGCCTGACGCTTATTTTTTTTAATTTGAATAATAAATAAACTAACGTACTTTGTTATTGGACCGTCAGTGACAGGACATCTGGTAAAGGTCGCGGGAGGAACCTGGATGCGGGCAGTGCAGGACTGTTCATTATAGAAAAACTTGGGGGAGGCCTTTGTTCAGCAGTAGACGTCATTTGGCTGAAACAAACGAATGAACGAACTTGGTCATTGTAAAACGTGCAATACAAGATATTCCAAGTCACTGAACTCAGCTTCGTCAGCATAGATGCTAAACTACTTACTTGAACTAAGCTGAAGCACTCATGGTGTGGCCAATGTTTAACTTAGCAGTCGCTATCATTGAGTTCTAAGTTTCCCAGTAAAATACCCTAAATTAGAAAAAGAAAGTAGTTTATGGGGACATTAGCAACTATGGGGACCATATTACATACGCCGAGTGAGATGTCCTGTCAATCAAAAGATTACCTGTCTCCACAAAACATGAAATATAGATATAAAAAATATTACACGCATAGAGTACCTAAGGTAGGTAATTTTTTTCCAAATAAGTATAAACAAAATTTTACTGTTGCATTTCATGTAAAAGTTTCGTGATAACATTTTTTATTTCACACGTTTTATTTGTGGACTAATCCCGAGTCCGAAGTGTCACAAAATGTACCCATGCAGTCGTTAGTCACACGTCAGCACAGATGCGTCTTTCCATTCTATACATAGCCAGAACGCAAGGGTGTGAAACTAATCGAGTATAGTTTGGATGTGACTTTTTTTACTAAGCTCCTCCAAACTATACACGACCAGTACGCATACGCTGCGTACTGCTCGCGTATACTTTGTAGTGACTTAGGTCAATTATCTTACTCCAAAATATACATCGTCAGTACGCATACGTACGGACTAATCATGTATGTATTGTAATAAGTTCGCGATTACAATGTATACGCGAGTACTTAGTTGCATGCTCGTCATTTTGACTTATTTACCTCTCTTTCTATTACATATTAATTCATAACTGCGTGTCTACTTTAAACATTGAATCAATTTCGACACGTGCCATTGTTTTGATAAAGAGCTTTTTGGTGTTTCATATTCTGCCATAGAAAAGATATTTGTTTTGGGGCTGAATAACTCTTAAATTAAGAATTATGTATGTCAAAATGATTTTTGTTCTTGAGATAAAATTACAATTAAATAAATAAAAATAAATATCCCTGGACATTTTACACTGCGCTTCTAGTCCCAAACTAAGCAAAGCTTGTACTATGGGTACTAGATAACGGATATAAACATACTTAAATACTTTTTTTTGTAAATACATAGGTACTTATTATACATAGAAGACACCCAGTCCAATACAAACAAATATCAAAATATGTTCATGCACACAAATTAATGTTTGTACTGTGCGGGAATCGAACCCGCTACCTCCGGAACAGTTATCAGTTTCGAACCACTACACCGAACGGTCGACAATTTTAGTTAATAATGCACGTTTAACTTTCTTCATTCACTCTCACTAATAAATAATTGGTATTTAATTTGAAATCTACCTAATCAATTTAATTTCAGAAACCACTTACATTAGTGTTATAAATCTAGATTTATTATAATAATATGTAGATTCAGTAAAATAATAATATTTTATGTAATAAATAATGAATTTAAAAATGGCATCACCGTACGTGATCTACATAGGTAGTTCTTATTTCTAATCTCGAGGACAAAGCACGAGCATAATATCTAATAAATGTAATAATTTTAAATATAATTCCATATTTTATTAAATCAAATAAACTAAACACACTCTAGTCAACTGTAAGTGGTGTAGTATAGTTTGGAGCGAAGACGGAATCCATCCACGATACAAACTATACACGATCAGTACGCAAAATTCGTGTATAGTTTGTAGTGACCGACTTACAAAGAGACACTCCAAAATATACACGAGCAGTTTCCTATGGGTGCGTTCTGGCCATGTATAGAACGGAAAGACGCAGCACAGATAGCAAAACGGAAAATTGTGACAGCCCGCTTGAAATACAGTGACCTAATAAAAAATGGGAAATTCATTCGCTCCACATTTTAGTAGGCCGCTTGCTAAAACTAGGGGATCCATTGATCAAATTATCTAACACAATACAGGGTGTACGACAGGCTGGCACATGTTCCAATTAATGGTAGCAATTAATCAATGTTTAATAATTAAATTAATTACTATAAACCAATAGTATAAAGGATGCAGGCCGCCACCAACCGGCCATTGTGGATATCATTGGGGGAGGCCTATGTTCAGTAGTGGACGTCCTATGGCTGAAATAATGATAATGATGATGATGATGAATAGTATAAAGGAGCAAACACATTTCATTACAAAATAGTACTTATTATTTCAGTGTTTAGCTGAAATGCTGGTCGTTTGTTTTATTAATATAAGATTTGTTTACCTCTAGTATTAGGTACCATTAACTTCATAATAATACAATTAATTACTTTCCTTTCGTTCTTTAATAATTTAATTTCACTTATTCCAATCTTCATAATACTTAACAATCATCTCAGTTTCCGCGTACAAATCTTAAAAGTTAATTGGTAAACAATTATTTTTCCCGTAATTTATATTTCTCAGAACAATAATAATATCTTGTAAATGTAAACATTTCCTGGAAATGTAAGAACTAATTACGCAGGATTTCAAACATTTTTCCATTAAGTTCTTCAGTAAGGAACTCTACATGTACTTCAGTGGGCATGATTGTTTGAACTGAGACGTGCATCTGACAGCCGAGATTGATAGCCTCTTGATAGATGTAGAGTCGCTAGAAGATTTGGATTTTCCTTTTATATAACCTTAGTTGGTTGAGAGATTAAAGTGCACGTACACTTTAATTTACTAATTGTGTGCATTAATAAGTGTTTGCATATACGAGTTTAAGATAAGTACGTATTTATAATCTTCGTCGTCGTCGTCGTTTCAGCCGAAAGACGTCCACTGCTGGACAAAGGCTCCCCCAAGGATTTCCACGAAGACCGATCCTGCGCCGCTCGCATCCAGGCACCTCCCGCGACCTTCGCCAGATCATCGGTCCACCTACTGGGAGGCCTGCCCACGCTACGTCTTCTGGCTCGTGGTCGCCACTCAAGAACTTTCCTGCCCCAGCGGCCATCTCTACGAACTATGTGCCCTGCCCACTGCCACTTGATTTTAGCGATTCTGTGGGCTATGTGACATAGCCTATGTCAGTAACTCTGGTTCTCCTACGTATCTCCTCATTTCTGATTCGATCACGTAGGGAAACTCCATTTATAATCTTATCACTATACAATAGCGTTACTTTAGTTGATTTTACTATACAACAGTGTTACTTAAGCTGGTTTTTTTTTTCAAAAATTTCCTTCTCTTTCTGCATTTTCAAAAGAAAACTCATAGAACATTTTCCGGTTCATAAAGGGTATCAATGTCACTATGTCACATTTTATTAGAATTAAACGTATACGCCTTAAATTAACTCGTCTTGTAGCCGAAACCCTGTGTACAAACCAAGGAATATTAAATTAATGAACAGCATATTGCTACAGTGCCAACTGTTATTTACTGGAGCGAAATTAAAATCATAAATCAATTAGATGTTTGAGCAAAATTTAAAACTTGTAATTGAGAAAATGTTTGTGAATTCTGAGTCCGTGACAGCGAACGTGAGCACCCGGATCGAAGCTGGCAGGGCTGCCTCTGAATACAGACTATATTAGACTTATTTAGGGTTGTTCTTAACTCAAAATTGAAACTTTAGGTGTGCCTGTCAGCTATAGAAAGATGAGAAGAAAATACTACTATCCGTTCGCGATAAGTTTGCCGCTGGCGTTGTGACGTCACTCGAAGGGAAGCGTCTATAATTATAGGAAACTATATTGAAAATATTTCTTATTTATCAATATTGATAAATAAGAAATATTTTCACACACATTAATTGCGTTTAATCACTTTCTAATTGCGTTTAATCGCGGTTGGGGGAGGGGACGCGCATTCCACGGACCGGCAAACTTAGCGCGAACGGGTAGTACTTACTTACGCAAAGGAACCTTTTAGATTAGAGAATAAAAAAGTTCAGTGCAGCATCACTTTAGCTTATCTACGTGAGGTTTTATTTACTAAAAGTTAAAATATGTTAACTCGCGGGAAAGGGGTTTTACTATTATTTCAATTACATTTAATTACTTGCTTAACGGAATTTTTAAAAAAGTTTTAATTGGAGCTTGAAGAGTATTCCAATTACGGGGCAGTTATTTTTAATTTTAACTCTGACTTTACAAGCTGGTTGCAGTCATAAAAGTTAAAGATACGAGAGGCTTACCTAGAGAGGTACTTCAACTCTTCCTATTACTTGAACTGACTAAATCATAGACCAAAAACAGATGTTGTGATCAATCGATGTTACAAAACAGATGTGATTTGCGATTGGAAATGCAGTCATCACGTGTCCACATGTGCGGTAGCTCTTCGGTTGATTGCATCGATGTATCGTGCACGATAGAGCGCGGTAAACATTTCACGCGCTACGTTTATCGAGAGGCCTGACCATAGTTGAACTTGCCTCTACGCGCTCCTCTTTAATGCAGCTCTCTCTGAACACCACCACTCAGGGGACAGTTGAACGATCATGCTGGTATAAGTTGCTCTTTCGCTCACACGCTATAACGTAATATGAAGAACTAGGGAGGGGGGAAAAAGACATTTCTCGCAAGGAAAACGTACCCAGCGAAGTCATCTTGTTTCAGCCAAATGACGTCCACTGCTGGACAAAGGCCTCATCCAAATACTTCTATATTGACCGGTCCTGTGCTGACCACATCCAGGTACTTTCCGCGACCTTCACCAGATGTCATACGAGTAAAAAAAAGCAATTAAAAAAAATATGGAACCTATTTCTGTAGAAAAAAGCTACATTTTGATTCATTTGATTTCGAATTTTTAAACCTAGGATTGATGCAAAGCACAAATAGTCATAAAACATTTTTCCAATAAATTGGTTTATAACGAAATTTTTTGTATAAAAATCGTTTATTCTCTGTATGTGAAAAACTTTAAAAATGATTTATAAAAAATATCTCTACATGACGGTTTTTTCCTAGATCTTTGGTTATCAATATTATTCGTATCAGTATATTAATATAGATATTAATATTGATATTGATTCGTATCAGTATATTATTATAGATATTAATATTGATACCTAATGAGAGTATTGTTAGTAATTTATATTATTTATTAATTTATAAACATACCTAAGTATTTTTGTCAATAGAAATCGTAACTTAATTGACTATACTCATTATAACTTGTACATTATGTCATGAGACCAAAACTCTGGCAGGTTTAAAGTTGCTACGCATCCATAAACAACAAGAAATCTTTTAATTCCTCTATGATGGCTATTATACACTTCGAAGAACAATCGTTCTGTCTGAACAATGGCCGCAAAACAAATGAACTATCGATTAAAGAAAAAACCAATAAGCGGAACGATACCTGTCACTTCCAGCGAACGATATCTTGAGCGTCCTCTCGCAAACTCAGTGAGTTTACTAAATTAATCTTTAAGACAATGGGACTATTAGCAACATAATACAAATACTTACCGGCGAATTTTGCGATGGAACATTTGCGACGAGCTCACTGATTTGGTACGAAGTTTTGGTTGAAATATACCGTGGATTGACAATTTGTTATTATGGGAGATCGACCGGCGGAAAGGCTATTTGTAAGCCAAACAAATGAAAATAATGTCTCTATTCTCTCTAATTGTAGAAAAATAGGTTACTATTGTACTCTTCTTCAGTACTCATATTCAGTACGGTATAAGTATAGTGTGGTGACTCGCTACTGTTTGTTTTTCAAAAGTTTTGATAGACATTACACTATCGTTATGTGCATGTAGGCAGGTACACGTATACACACAAGTAAAGCTCACTCGTCTTCGTTAGTTGCAATAATTATAATAACCTAACAATACTAGTAAACACAAGTGCTAGAACATTGCATCAACTCATCGCATTGTGCGAGATAAGTTTACGTCACTACAATTGAAGAATGTTTCGACTGTTAAAAAAACATATACTATTAATACCTTTAATTATTTATTTAGTTATTTAAAACTTTAATGCCAAATAAATATAACGTTAGCGTTAATATGAGACCCTTATCTCAATCTGATGTAAACGTAGATTTGAAATAAGAATTATTCTCCTCCATTTTCTCATTTCAAATGTCTCACAGTCCACGAAAAAACGATACACATTTGATTATTATTGTTATTTCCTGACCTTTCTCTCTCCACTGAACTTGAAACACAAAGGTTCTCGTTACTAAAAATAAGGTGTTTTCAGTCGTTTCGTGAAAGAACATGGATTTCAATAAACACGTACAAAATTTTACTTGCGAATCGCGAAATCGGGGCATATTTTTGGTACATATTCACGCCTTAGGCCCAGAACAGACGGTGAAACGCAACTGCAACGAAACTGCAACTTTCTGATGATTCTGATGAATGAAACTGAAACTGAAAGTTTCAAACTCAACGGACGCTATGGCAGAAACTTAGATGCAACTCAAAAGTAACTAGCAGTTGCAGTTTCGTTGCAGTTGCGTTTCACCGTCTGTTCTGGGCCTTACAGTTTCTTAATAATAATTATGAAGTTTTAAGGCTGAGTTGCACCATCTTACTTTAACTTTGACAAACGTCAAAAATCTGTCAAACTCCATACACAAAGCACCGGTTATCGTCATAGTTACGGTCAAAGTTAGATGGTGGAACTCAGCCTAAGTCTTGATTTTTCTTTGTTGTTTCACTACGTGCCTTTTCGCGAGTTAGAACTCAATCCTGTCATCGTCGTAAACTCAGCATCATCATCATCTCAGTCATAGGACGTCCACAGCTGAACATAGGTCTCTCCTCCAATGGTTTCCATGTTGCCCAGTTGGTAGCGGCCTACTCTTTATGTAAATTACTCAATTCATTAAAATTTATGTAACATGAATATTACTCGTAAATATTATAATTTTGGATCTCTGTTTAGTTATTTAATATTGTTTTAATTTTATGGGCAGTGATCTGTTCTACCTATTTCAAATTAAATAAATACGAAACTTTGTGAGGATTATTGTATGTTTGTTACCCTTTCACGCAAAAACTAATGGATGGATTTTCATGAAAGTTTACAGTATTATTGTTTATACATACATCACATTATGATAGTTAGAACGATCTGTGACAAACTGAATTTCATGCGGGTGACGCCGCGGGTATTCTGTATAAAAGATGCACTTCTTGCCTCCTTTTGCTCTGTGTTGATGTTGAAGTAAATTAAATGGCTTTTTTTATTACATTTCACTTCACTCGTCTTAAAGTAATTGATTTTGCTAATAAATTGCTTAACTTTTGTTTTTTCCTGCTTTCTTCATTACCTTTCTTCAATCTTTTAGCAGTATCAATAATTTACTGAATTATATAAACGCAATCAAATTAAAAGACTGCTACGAGTAAAAAAATACCTACTGTAAGATAGCAATAATAATATTTAATAAGTCACAAATAAGTCAAAATAAGTTTAGTTAATAATATTAAGCTGAATGTTTAGAAAATGATTATGAAGTTTCAAGACGGTGAAAGCTCAGTTTTTAAATATTTGAAACATTTTCAGACTTTCAAACTTAGTTTAGGCTGCTTAATATTTACAAAGTAATGTTTGAACTTAATCATA
Organism: Ostrinia nubilalis; assembly: GCF_963855985.1. Taxonomy (NCBI): domain Eukaryota; kingdom Metazoa; phylum Arthropoda; class Insecta; order Lepidoptera; family Crambidae; genus Ostrinia; species Ostrinia nubilalis. Next base: position 4,162,408 of record NC_087101.1, read on the forward strand.
TTTTAATATAATATTAAACTTGTTTATAATTTAATCAAAATATTTCTAAAGCTTTGGTGACCAAAAATCACCCACATAAATTGCATAAAGCTATAATGAGAAAAAAATGGCTGTCACTTTTTCCAATGGTCAAAGCATCGTCCCTGCACCACTTACGTTAGTTAAGTATTAGTTAAGTAAACGGTGTTTTTGTAAGGAGTTTGACAGATTTTTGACGTTTATTAAATTTAAATGGTGCAACCCAGCCTTAAACTTAACAGCCATGTCCCAAACACGTGTATCATCATCTAATCGTAAAAGTATCTTAATATGTACACATAAAGAAGGATAATCTCCAATGAGCACGCACAGGATCATCTGTCCAAAGAATCTGGGCCCGAATCATCCGGTGCGAGCGGAATGAACAAAATCCTCGATTTCACGGCGTCCAGCTTTGGGTGTGCGGCCGAGCGGAGCGTAGGGCGGGTGCACGCTTGCGATAGAGGGTAAGATACACATCGATGTGTACTGGGGTTTATAAAACTTTGTTATGATTAAGTAGAGTATTTTTGGAAGATTCTAGCTTTTACCGATGTGATTCTATCACGGAATCTCCTTTGAAATACGGGGTAAAACTATCCTTTGTTTGCTTGGATCTAAAACTCTTTCTATACCTTATTTTATCTTAACTAATAATTCAGAGTTTAAGCATGAAAAAGACAGACGTCATTTCTGCGTGTATAATTTTAGTGTACGGGCTTTAAGTTTAATTAAAAATATGTTGGTAAATCAATTAATTAGGCAGTAACTTAACCTAAGGACCACCCACTCAGTGGACTGATGACCTGGTTAAGGTTAATGAAAGCGTCTGGATGCGGTAAAAACATTGGGAGAAAAAGCCTTTACCTGTTAAAATATAAGGTAAAATTCAAACCTGTGCACTGTGGTCCAATTAAAAATTTATTTTCTACCAATCTTAACAAATATAGGTATGCTTGAGTTTAAGCAGTTTTTGGCAACGTTCCAGAATAAGAGCCCATATTTCCGGCTCAGTGTAATGGTGCAAGATATGTGACATACTAATACCATGTCACACTTCAAAGACAATGGCGCCAAAAGATAACAATGTAAATCTTGGTGGTAAGTAATAGGTACAATTTGCAACAAAATTGTAGTGTGACGTGCTATGCATCATCTCATTAATCTACGTCTATAAAAGCGAGTCACTGAGTGACTCACTCATCACGAAATCTCATAAACTACAAGTGCTAGGAGTCTCAAATTTTGCATGGTGGTTCCTTTTAGAACTTAGGTGCTCACTAAGACAAAAACAAAATTAAACCCTACGCGGGGGTAAAACGGGATCCACGCATACGAAGTCGCGGGCGGCAGCTAGTTTTAATAATAAGTCACAAAAAGGAGGGGATGATATAATATGTTTTGAGTCTTTACAAACATAATTTGCGCCCTCTTTTTAGGGGGAAATAATGAGTATCTAAATAGAGGTACCTATTAACGGATATAACAAAAACTTGAAGTTCATAACATTTGAGGTTCCACCTACACTTAGGTTTCAAGCACAGGTTTGTCTTCAAATAATTTATCATCTTTTGGTGCAACAAACATAAAATGCTTTTACTTAAACAATGTATGTCAAGTACCATCATTGCATAACACAATATGTATGTAGTCTAAGGGCGTTATAAATATTTTTGTACAATTAATTGTAGTTATTGTATCTTTAAGCTAATCTTTAAGACAGTTTCAGGAAAAGGTCTTACTCAGTTCAACTTTTGTACAATGTGTTAAAAAATAGACAACTGTTTTAAAATTGCCCCTATAGTTACATACAAAACTACACTAAACCGCGCTTCCTTCTGCAAAAAGTTCTATGTAACACGTTCTTGTGCTTTCCACTCGCGCCTACCAAATGTATCTAAATAATAGCAAAGTTTTAATACTATTAGATAGATATAAATAGCGTCACGCATATAAACTCTACCTTACCAAAAATCAATCTGGCCCAAATAGACACAAATGCCATAACTTCAGACATTAGCAGTCAACCAATGAATAACGCATTCACCAATTATACAAAACAAAGTTACTAACTACGTGTTAGCTAGAGTACAAGGAAACTCCATTTTGTAGTTCGTTAATTGCTGGGTTACGTTTAGATAATTTTACACCAGTCTATGTATAAGTAACTAAGTGGCGTTTAGGAGGATGTACGCGGGAATTGTATTAAATATTGAATATACACTAGTATTAAGGAATTTACGCAACACCTACTTCTTTTGTTTTGTGAAAACATAGAAAAATTATTCCTCCTAAATTATTAGTAATTTTAAGTGACTTGCGAGTAAATATGAAAGCTTAATTTTTCAGTGTAATCTAGACCGTGTCCAGTACTGTCCAGGTATACTTGAATATTATTATACCTCTTAATAATTATCGTTTTAAAACAACAATATTTAACCACAACGAAAGAACAATGGCATACGTATGAGTAAGTACATAATTATAATTCATACGGCCGGTTCATACAAGCATTGAGCCGAAATTAATCTGCGTCCAAATTTAATTTATTTATTGTGCTCACTCGTTAAATTTTAATTTACAAACGGAATCTGTTGTTGGTTAAAATGGTGCGATTGATTTATTTTTATAGGCGCAGTATACATTGATTTTGGGAAGAACAACGGTGTAAAATATTTAACATCTCTTTTGTAAGCTCAGGAGCTCCCATGGGCATTATGGGTTAAATGGTGTGAGACAGTTTTAGACTTTTTATGGGGCACGCAACCAAGGGTTTGTTTTTGTCAACCCCCAAAGTGCTTGCTTAAATCTAAGGAAAACAATTTGCTTGTAAGCATTATGTCTGAGTGGATGGTCGCAAGGACGAGTCCTATGAGGTGTCAATATTTGTACAGCCAAGGCCATATTTGTAACTTGAGTCATGTTTTTAGGGGTCTGTACAACATTTTATAAAACGAATGACTACCTTCATAAGTTTAATGACAGAACACATCAGATACTTCAGGAAGAGTTCGTTCGTTCGTTTCAGCCGAAAGACGTCCACTGCTGGACAAAGGCCTCCCCCAAGGATTTCCACAAAGACCGATCAGGAAGAGTATTAAAAAACATTACGTGAAATGTTACAAATTACTTTATTACTTATCCAAAATAGAATAGGCTTGTGTACTGTAAAAATATAAACTTTTCATCCAGAAAATCATTGACTTTGAGTCTTACGGCCCTCGCCTACGACGACTTGCAACGCACTACAGAAGCGATGCCAACGCACGACTGCATCATTAACCTATCAGCTTGATACCTTTTAAAGATCTAGAAAATCTACGGCACCTTTATATGCAAAAATAACTCGAACTTTTCCGGCTTTTACAATATAGGTACTTAGATTGAATACAAGCTCTGTTAAGTTTGGATCTCCTCTGTCGCGTGGGCTGTAATAATTCTTACATAATCTACTACTTTAAGAGCCGGATTTAGGTATATCGTAGACGGCTAACATGTCCTTTGAGGCACGAAATTATCTTTTTGTTGGAATATTTGCTTCGGAATCACTGCGTACTTCCAATTATATTCCGCGCCAATGGATTTCTCGTACAGATTAAGGCCGTTCAACCGTAACACTCTGTCTTTCATTTAATCATGGACCTTTCTTTAGAAAACTTGTCAAGAATATTGTATGTTGACGTGTTGACTGTAGCTATTTAATTATGTCGATATTCCTGTCCTATTCTACTAATATTGAAACGTGAAAGTTGGCTAGATGTTTGTAACTCTCTCACGCTAAAACTACTGAACGTATTTTGATTAAACTTTGTGGAAATATTGAATTTGATGAAACTGATGAACTAACATCAGAATAACATACTAAACTATATTTATAACCATATTGATGGACTACATTACAATGATAAGTGATAAGTTAGTCGGGTCTTGTGACTCTCACGAAGGTGAAGCCGCTGACAAAGATAATGTTGATATAATTCTAATTGGATATCGATGATTGGTTTATTCACTTTAGTATAGGCACAATTAGAGGTTTATTCTTGGTCGACCTGATTTGTTTCTTCGACTGCTATATTGTCTATCTCTCTATCTGTATGTACCTATGTTTTACCTGCCTTTCTTTAAAAAAAAAATCTATTCTATTCTGTGCTATGTTATATTTGCGTGTACCCAGCTGTATTCTGAAAATAATTTATCTTTACTTAAATATGGCGTATCCCTCTTCCCATGCTTAAGTTCTCCGTATCGGATAACTTATGCTTACGTGGGTGGATCAGACCCTCTGTGTTTACTTAACAACCTAATAAGGGTGAAGGACATGTTATTCTGACAATATTGGGTTCAGCAGATAAAAACTGACTTCGCAAACTAAAGGAACCGACGAGGATATAAATTGTTTCTTGGGAAATTCATCATCATCATCATTTTAGCCACAGGACGTCCACTGCTGAACATAGGCCTCCCCCAATGATTTCCACATTGGTTAGTAGCGGCCTCCATCCAGCGCCTTCCTGCTACCTTTATAAGGTCGAAGTTCGACCTTAATACGTCCTTAACACCTTGTCAACTTACTAAGTCTTAACTGAATATATCTATCGATTATATTAGACGCTCAAATCATTTGTATCTTTATTTGGTTACAATAACAACAATCCCCTTGACCCAAATCAAACAAAGTTGTTTGTTGAAACTTTGTCGGCTAGTAGGTAATCATATTTATTGGATACACATTAAAATATACGAGAAGTTTCAGCAGAGCAGTATAGAACCACTCAACTCTACACTTGAACGTCGTACATCAGCCCACCTAGGCATCTTTGTGCGTAAAAAAATGACATTAAAATGGTACAGCGCCCCTAGCGGCTACTTTCAAGCACTAAAGTCTTCATATATATTTTTAGACGCACTCGGCACACCTAACATAAACTCTTAGTAAGCACACTGACTAGCATGGGGATTGTAGTAATAGCAATTTGCTGCTGGTAAATTAAAGAGGGTCGTGCTCTTGCAGTGGAGGATTAATGCCCTGATAATTTGCTTTCACAATAGTTCGAATTTGTAACAGCTTTTCTTAATAAGGGCTTAGGAAAAATTCAAGCGTAGAGTCGTCCTATATCAATAAAACATTAACTTGTTACGATAACGTATGGTATGTAACACGTATGTAGGTATATTGAATTCATACGAATACGAGTGATATTCGCAACTGACTGTCATTTACAAGAACCTTTTATGGTTTCCCATGCTCGTCGGAAAATCTCGCTTTTACGACAAACGCGCATACACTCGCGCGAAATATTAAACACGTAGTAACACGAGAATTGAACCAGATATCTCACTCAGCCATACAAAGCAAACATCCCGACTTAATTTAGCATAACCGCTGACATTTGTGCCATAACTGTCAGCAAACGTCAAAATGTAAGTCGGCAAACTTTAGAACGCACATTATTTGCTCTGGCCATGGAATTTTAGACCTTATAACAATTTGAGTAAGGATTTCCCATCGTGAAATTCACCTTGATAACGTTGATGGCAGCGTTGTCGTGCTTTATGTGTGTAGGTTCGCCAAAGTTTGCGCCAGAAGAGGGAAGACCTATCCATCCATACATAGTCAAAATCGTTTTCTATTCAGTCTGGAGCAAGCCTCAAGTCCTACCAATTGATGAAACAGTCGCCAGCAAGACAAACTAAAGTTACATTACGTTTACGAGAAATGCCACAGTGTTTAGCTTGATACATATATCATTATCTGTACAATAGGTGCTAACTATTCATACAGGAAATTATTTTGATTTCGTATATGAAATACGCTCCAAAAATTCGTCACTGAAGATAACTTCGCTATTACAACCCTCATCTAGGTGCCTAAAAGAGGTATGTACTATTCTTACGTAATTCCTATTAGGTAACGGTCACCCTACTCCCAGTAGGTATAATATTGCGTTAAGTTTGAGGAATTTATGTGACACGCGTCGTGGCGGGCGGTGTAACGTATTAATTACGCGGGTCGCAGCTCATTAGGCGCGTGTGAGAACTGAGAACGGCTTTTGAGAAACGCATTCCCTGTACGGATATCACCTGTACCATAGAGAAGTTTGACAGAAGATCCTACGTACTTTAAGATGCCTAACTTATGAGAACGGCTTTTGAGAAACGCATTCCCTGTACGAATATCACCTATGCCATAGAATAGGTTGACAGAAGATCCATGTCTTAAGATGCCTAGCTTATGAGTGACTCTGATGTACCTCCTTTAAGAGAACGGCTTTTAACAAACGCATTCCCTGTACTAATATCACCTTCACCATAGAGCAGTTTGCCAGAAGATCTATGTCTTAAAGATGCCTAACTTATGAGTGGCACTGGTGTGCCTCCTTTAAGAGAACGGCTTTTGATAAACGAATTCCTTTAACGGATATCACCTTTACCATACAGTAGTTTGGCAGAAGATCCTATACTTTAAGATGCCTAGGTTATGAGTGACACTGATGTCGATTATCCATAGAGTAAGAGAGCGTTTAAAACTATAACGTTGTCTCCACTCATGATTAAGTGACAAGTGATATAAATTCTTGAAGCAATGTGCTACGCATGTAACGTTATGCATTTATCATAATATTCGAGCGATTACAATGTAAAAGTTATTTAAATCTTAGAATAAACATTGAACAATAACCACATCCCGTTTCAACTCCAATCATTACCTTATCGGAGCTAGAATGCAGATAATTCAATTCAATAGCATCAATACAATTTACAATGCATTTTGATTTACAACGGATATCCGACCGTATCATTTGTTTGAGTTTGGCCATTCATCTGGGCGAGGCGACCGCAGACCGCGGGTCCGAACTATCCGTTGCACATCTAAATTGATATTGAAAATTGAAATAAAGCACCGTTTATGGACGATGTTATGATACTATGGGCTTAGAATGATGAATATGCTGGATTTTATGCCTATGAGGGTTCTATGTGTGTACATTTTGGGAAATGGCGTTAGTTTAGACACCTGGTAACAATATCCGTTATTGATATCTCTCAATGTTCCACAATTTGTCTTTGTCACTTATTGATACGTATAGTACCTACGTAGGTAAACCAAAAATAGCAGCCTAATCTATTTTGCGCCTACGTTCATAAATCTGCTGTAAAAAAAATACATCTTCATGTCTACATAATAGCAGTGCTTGATGAATAAATCACAGGAAAAGTCAGAGATACTGCTAGTCAAAATAAAATATAAATATTTGAGAACCGATGAAGCATGACAAGTTCGGGGAAACGAACTGACAATACAAAATAATTATCGGATAATTTAATGCCAATCTTGAAAAGCTCTTTTTCAGAATTCGTTGGACTAATTAGCGTGAATAACTCAATAATAAATTAATTAAGAAACGTTTTTTGATTGCACAAATCTCGCAGCTGTATAAATACAGCTATAAATGCGTAAATAAAATTAAAGTAAACGATCAAGATATTACAAATCCTATAGATATAGCCAATTCTTTTAATAATTACTTTATTGATATTATCAAAGAGCAATACAGTGTGAGTCACGTTAAAGTGTACATATCAAAATAGATGAAACTAGACATATTTTTATCGACAAAAAAGAGGTCAAAATTTTTTTTTTTTTTTATAGAATTTTTTTTCGTCCAATTACTTATTGTAAAGAAAACATAATAACTTTTAAACTAAGCGGTATATCTTGATACAATAAAAACAGTAACAATGCTAAATAACAGGCAATACTAAAAAAATACATAAAATACACAAAAAAGGCCAACAAATAATAAAAAATTATACTTTTTGAAAAAAATCCGCTTAAAAATCTAATCCGGTTATTTGATAAATTTCTCCAAAAAATGCCCCTATAACCGTTAGTTTTTATTACTTTGTATTATTCTCTATCATATTACCATCGTAAAACGAAAAATCGCATGTCTCTATCCCTATCACAACGTTTGCAATGATCGTTTGAACTAAGCCTCTCCGGGCGCGCCATTCAACGCTTCGTTAACAACAAAACTGAAAATGGCTCTAGATTTGTAATTTTGATAAAGACAAGTTAGATTTCAAATAAAAACAAAAGATTTCGAAGTAAAATAAGCATTTTAGTTAAAATTAAAATTGTCTCTACCTGTAGCGGAGAATAATGTTGTGGCAGGCCTTTGTTCAAACGATCATAGCAAATGTTGTGATAGGGATAGAGACATGCGATTTTTGGTTTTACAAAGATAATACAATAGAAAATAATACAAAGTAATAAAAACCACCGGTTATAGCGGCATTTTTTGGAGAAATTTATAAAATAACCAAAAAAAACACGAATTTTTAAGCAGATTTTTTTCAAAAAGTATCATTTTTTATTATTTGTTGGCATTTTTTGTGTATTTTATGTATTTTTTTAGTATTGCCTGTTATTTAGCATTATTACTGTTTTTATTTTATCAGGATATACCGCTTAGTTTAAAAGTTATTACGTTTTCTTTACAATAAATTATTTGAAGAAAAAAAATTCTATAAAAAATTAAAAAAAAATCTCAAAAAATTGTTGACCTCTTTTTTGTCGATAAAAATAGGTCTAGTTTCATCTATTTTCATATGTACACTTTAACGTGACTCACACTGTATAATAATAAATGTAATGAAAAAGTCAAAATTGAAAATAATCCGTTTTCGCTATTTATGAGTCCTACAACACCACCTGAAGTACGTAAGGTTATAATGTCACTCAAGAATACGGGTAGTGTTGGTTTTGATGACTTGTCTACCAGAGTTATAAAATATGTATCTGACATACTTGCGGTTCCACTATGTCATGTAATCAATTTGAGTCTCAGTGCAGGAATATATCCAAAACAATTAAAGCCTGCTATTGTAAAACCGCTACATAAAAAAGGCGACAAAGAAGATGTAAAAAATTACCGACCCATTGCACTTTTGTCAGTTTTTTCTAAAGTTTTTGAAAAGATAATTCATAGAATTTTGTCTAATTTTCTGGAAAAACATAACATATTAAACAAAGAACAAAAGGGATTTCGAAAGCACAAGACAGTGAACACTGCTATCTATGATTTGGTACGAAAGTCCGTCTTGAGTATGGATAGGAGAATTGCATCATGTGCCATATACATGGACATGACTAAGGCGTTTGATCACGTGGACCATAAATTATTATTAGACAAACTAAGCCGTTATGGTGTACGTGGCAAAGCTTTAAATTTAATTTCTTCTTATCTCGAAGATAGAATTCATTACACTGAACTTACACACGTTTGCGTGACGAATAAAACAGAAAAAAAATACATGTCACAGCATAGGCAAATTAATTTTGGAGTTCCACAAGGCCGCGTACTAGGGCCATTGTTGTTTATTATCTATTTTAATGACATAATAAAATCAACAAAACACCCCATGATTCTTTTCGCTGATGATAGCACTGTTTTTATTGAATCGAATAGTAATGACAATACAATTTATAAAGATGACATAAATGATACTCTCAAGGACATTATTAATTGGTTAGAAATAAATAATTTAAAGATCAACCTGGAAAAGACTAACATTATGCACTTTACCCAGAGAAAAAATAGACCAGAAATTGAAATTGTTTGTAATGGTAATAAAATTAAAGAAGTTAAAACAACCAAATTCCTAGGGATTTTTATTGACAGCAATATGTCGTGGGAAACGCATTCGACTGAAGTCTGTAAGAAACTGTATAAGTTCTCCTTTGCGCTCTATAAGTTAGCCAAAATAGCTGATAGAAATACAGTTTTAACTGCTTATCATGGTTTCGTAGCTTCAACTTTACGCTATGGTGTTATATTCTGGGGTATTTCAACCTATCGGGAAATACTATTAAGAGCTCAAAAGCGTTGTGTCAGAGCTATCTGCGGCCTTAAGCCTACCGAAAGCTGTCAACCATATTTTAAAAGTCTGAAACTATTAACATTGCCCTGTTTATATATTTTTGAAACATGTGTATTTGTTAAGTCTCATCCAGATTTGTTTGAAACAGAAAAGCCGATCCCAAGACTTCGTCCTAGGAATACCAGAATATGTATGAATTCTTGTAAAACTGCATTAATGAGCAAAAGTGTACTTGTAATGGCTCCAAAAATATTCAATAAGCTCCCTGAACCATTAAAACACTGTAACGTTACAACGTAGATAAATTGAAATTGATATTATCAAAATTATTAATTGACAAATGTTATTATAATGTAAATGACTACCTTGGAGATAAAGACTTATGTAATTTAAAATATTAAAAATTTTGACATTTATTAAATTTTATTTTTGACATTTATTAAATTAAATTGTTGACATTTATTAAATTTTATTTTGACATTTGTTAAATTTTTATTTTTGACATTTATTAAATTTTATTTTGACATATTTAATATTGTAATTTATGAAGAAAATAATTGTGCAGATTATTGAGAATAATGATAAACTGTTTGTAGATCAACTTGCTTTTATTTCAGCACATTTTTTAATAATACAAATTAACACCGGTGGGACGCTCGGCGCGACCAGGGTATGGAAAAAAAAACTTGACACTAGTGAAGTGCAAATCAATTGACGATCATAGTGTTGTGCTTTATGTATTTCAACACTCCTCCTCAAATTTAACAATAACGTCTTAAATTTGCTACTTGTAAAGCACCACACTATGTCCCCAAATACAAATACAATAGTTAGACTATAACAATTACAGCTTTTACATATTTAGAATTATTAGTTACTATTTATCTATGTATTTAGTATTCTTTAGTTATCTATCCATACATTTATTACAAGTTAACTTAGGTATTTATGTAAGTATTTATCCTATTTATCTTATAAACCTTTTACTTTAGCTTATTTACTTATACAATACTAATTTGTTTTACTTTTCAGGTAAGTATATAATCTTAAATCTCACAACAGTCAGCATTATTACATCTTTTTATATTTACTCATATCATTAATTACTTTCCTTAAGTTAAATTAAACAAAATACAACTCCTCCTGAATGTATATAACTTTTATAAAGTTTTAATAAAGTGTTTTTAGTTACTAACTCATAAAGTGATTAACACAGTTTACAAACTTTTCTTTACATAAGCTTTTAGTCATTAAATCTGCTAAGTTATCATTTGAATTTACATATTCAATATTGATGATGTTCTTTTCAATAAGATCTTTCAAGAAATGAGCCCTTATGTCAATATGCTTAGTTCTCTTAGAATTTTCGTAACTTTTCGACATAGATATAGCACTTATATTATCAACAAGTAAAATAGCATCACTATTGATGCTCAGGTGTTTGCTGAGGCCCTTGATGTTTACCAGCTCCTGTGCAGCAGCAGCAGCAGCGACGTACTCCGATTCAGCGGTGGATAGCGCCACACACGATTGCTTTTTCGAAAACCAAGCTATTGGGTTCACTCCATGTAGTATTATGCTGCCGCTTACGCTTTTCCTGTCGCTTCTGTCTCCAGCCCAGTCTGCATCAGAGAATCCATACAGGTTTGTATCTTTAGTCTTTCGAAATATTATACCTTTATCTTTGGTTTCTTTTAGGTAGCGTAGCACTCTCTTACTAGCTTTCCACAGTTGTTCATTTGGTTTATCTAGGTATCTACTCAGATAGGATACCACAAATGTCAAGTCCGGTCTCGAAGTCACAGTTAAGTATAGCAGGCTTCCAATCAATTCACGGTAGGGTACATTCAGTATTTCTTCATTATCATTTATTTTTATATTGTAGTCTATTTCCATAGGTGTCTTCATTCCTTTGCAGTCAGTCATATTATATTTCTTTAGTATTCTCTCTATCATATTAGTTTGTTTTATTTTTATAGAGTCTTCATTTCTCTCAACTTGCATGCCTAAAAATTTTTTCATTTTTCCTAGGTTCTTCGCATTGAATTGTCTAATTAATTCCTTTATAGTAGTTTCTCCATTTCCAATAATTAGAATATCATCGACGTATATCAACATCCAGCAGTCTTTTTTGTAGTACATACAGTAGTCGTATTCTGACCGTAGAAATCCATTTCTCTTCGCGAATTCATCTATAGTTTCATTCCAACATTTAGGAGATTCTGTCAGTCCATACAATGCTCGCTTCAGTTTCAACACTGTATTTTTATTTTTAGTTTCATATCCTTTTGGTACTTTTATGTATACATCCGACTTTAGCATTCCATTCAAAAATGCGGTTGGTATGTCTAGTTGTACAATTTCAAGATCTTCTTGTACTGCTTTTGAAATAAACATTCTTACTGTAGCATGTCTCGCAACTGGTGCATAATTATTTTCAAAAATATCTTCTTTCTTCTGTTGAAATCCTCTCACGACTAACCTTGCTTTCTTAGTTCCTTCTTCTTTTTCTTTAAAAATCCACTTTGTATCTATTGATTTCATTCCCTTCGGTAATTTTGTTTCTTCCCATGTTTCCAATTTCTCAAGTGCTTGTAATTCATGATTTATTGCTTCTTTCCACTCAGTATTCTTTATTGCTTCTTCATACGAGTTTGGTACACTGGCGCTTAGACAAATGACGATATTACTTTCGTATTGTTGTAGATATGCAGGTCGTTTCACCATTCTTCCTGCTTTAGTACAGTATTTTTCATCTAATTCTTCAGTTTCTTCACTTGAACTTTCATTTCTTTCATCATTTCCATTGTCTGTATCTATTTCTTCTTCCTGTTGTAAATACTTTCCTTGTTTAATTTCTTCCTTCTGACTGTATTGAAAATCAGTTTCATCGAATTGCACATCTCTTGACACAATAATTGAGTTATTTTCCGGATTCCACAGCCTATATCCCACAGTACCATAACCAACCATCCTTGTTTCTTGCGCTCTTTTATTCAATTTTCCTTGTCTTGGTATGATAGTAGCCCACACTCTTGAACCAAATACTCGCAGTCGTGATAAGTCAGTTTTCCCATATCTCATGAAGCATGGTGTCTTGAAATTGATCGCCCTTGAGGGAGATCTGTTCAGTTGGTAAGCTGCGCATTGTATCGCTTCACACCACAATGACTTGGGCAATTTTGTCTCTGCAAACAAAGTTCTCACTTTATCACACAAGGTTCTATTTAAGCGCTCCGCCACTCCATTTTGTTGCGGGGAATAAGGTAAGGTATATTCCAATCGTATTCCTTTATTTCTACAAAAGTTTTTCACTTTAAGTGCTGTAAACTCTGCGCCATTGTCACATCGAATCCTTTGAACTTTATTACTTATGTCATTTTCCAACCTTCTTATGTAATTTATTAATATATCGGTTGCTTCAGATTTATTTACCATTGGAAACACTACGCAAAAATGAGAGTAATCATCCAAAATAGTCAAAAAATATCTCTCACCGTTAAGTCCACATTCTCTGACAGGTCCTGCTATATCGGTGTGTAACATTTCACCCACTCTCCTCGATCTTGGTTTTGATGTCTCCTTGAACGGTCGCCTTGTAGCTTTCCCCTCCATACATGGGCTGCAAACTTTATTACTTGTTGGTAACTGCATTATACCTAAACATTTTCTATTTAAATGTCCTAATCTTTGATGCCAGACATTATTGGAAAGATCATCATCACACTGATTACTAGCTTTACTCATGTTACATTTTACAAAATTTATATTTGCATTCAATTTATACAACCTGTTTTCGCAATAGCCAACCAAATTAATATGTGTGCCCTTTATTATGACATTATTTTTGTTAAAATTTACCAAAAATCCAGCTTCAGTTATTTTCTTTACAGATAATAAGTTATAAGTGACATTTTCAACAATTAATGCTTCTATTTTTATGTTATTATTTTTATGTTTAAATCTCAAGGTTCCAATTTTATTGGTTGTTATGTATTGACCATTTGCAACAAATATTTTTATATGTTTATCCAAGCTTTTAACATTTGACATGTACTTTTCATAATTATTACTTACAATGTGTTGTGTACAACCGGAATCCACAATAAAATTAATTTCAAAATCATTGCCAGCAGCAGTTAACATCTCTTGTTCACTCGCAATGAAACTCAGGTCACTTTGATGTAGTAAAGATGACGGTTGATATCCTCTTGATCCTCGTCCTTGCCTTCCTCGGCCTCTGCCACGGCTCCTTGCATTATTCCTCCTCTGCTCCGGTACTTTTCCCTTATTTTTGCATTCGTATGATTTGTGGCCGGGTTTTCCGCATGTATAACAGGTGATGAAAGCCTTTTCTTCGTGGTCTTCATTACTCACATTTAATTTAGTTTGTGCGTCGAGTAGTCTCGCTTTTACAAAGTCAAAGCTCAAACTCTTCTCCGTTGCCATTGTTTCAATTGAGGTTATGACATGATCATATTCCTTGGGTAGTGAAGATAGCAGATAGCAAATTTTGTCGTCTTCTTCTATTTGTACGTCAATGGCTTGTAGATCGCTTATTATCGAGCAGAACTTGATCAAATAAGTCTGTAATGGTTCTGTGCATTTCATGGACAAAAGTTTTCTCTTTAGGTAAAATCTATTATATACGCTTCTTCGTTCGAAGTTATTTTCCAATAACGTTAGCATTTCTTTTGCATTACACGCATTTCTTATAATTTCCACATATTTGTCGGAAATGCACTGAGCTATGAGTGATTTGGCTCGGGCATCATCCTTCATGAATTGTTTGTCATGTTCCTTTGTTTTGTCCTCCTCTAAAACATATGAAACACCTTTTTCCTCCAATATCAATTTCAGACGAAATTTCCATGTGCTGAAATTTGTGTTCTCATTTAGAAGTGGCAAAGTGGTAGCCGCCGCAGCAACGCCCGCAGACGCCATTTTTGTCGAAGTCACACTCACAATGTGCTACCACAATTTTCAGGATCGCAACCCCTTTTATTGTTCCGTTATCCACTGTTGTAGCTAACTACGCTCTGCTACCATATTGAGAATAATGATAAACTGTTTGTAGATCAACTTGCTTTTATTTCAGCACATTTTTTAATAATACAAATTAACACCGGTGGGACGCTCGGCGCGACCAGGGTATGGAAAAAAAAACTTGACACTAGTGAAGTGCAAATCAATTGACGATCATAGTGTTGTGCTTTATGTATTTCAACACAGATTTAATTAATATTTCATTTCAATCGTTTTTATAAACAATATAATATTTTCTGTATGACTAACTTATCAATATATTAATCATTGACTAACAAAATTGTATCATTAATATTGTATTATAAAAATTGTACTACCTATCATTTCATCAATTAATATTCTGTATCTTTCAATTATTGTATGCCCATGCGGCGGAACACAGCTGATCTATTACAAACATTTTATGACCTGACTTATGTATTTACCTGTGATTTCACAATAAAAACAATTTGAATTTTGAATTTGAATTTGCGTTAAACATTAATTCAACACATTTTTAGATATTAATCTATGAGTAGATATAGGTAATAAAAGTTTTATTGATTACATTTTTCGGTCAGAACTATTTTATTTTCTTCTGGATCTAATTTTAAAACTCTACCTTTCTCTGTAAGTAAGATATATCAGTTTTCCTGCGGTAGATACAAACAAAATCTTCATTATTAAGCTTATGGAACATGCATGATCTACTGGGCCTTATTATGCAAACCTACCATACAATATTTAACCGACGTTCCACAGGATTTGTCCCGCCTGCGACCGGCCAAAAAGGTGATTAATGCGTTTTACATCTGCCGTTGACGCGACACGACAAAAACATCGCACTAACGACTTGTCGATCATTAGCTCAGTTTTGTCTTTTAAAGCCCGATAGCTTTCGCTGGAACACTGGCCTAATTCCGCAAGCTGTTGCACTGCAGTGTAATGTTAAGGCTTGGCATCTGCGACGATAGTGAATCACTGCTGTGACTTACTAATACTAAATGATTAGGAAAAGTCAGCCTCAGCCGAAACCTCAAGCCGTGAGCCGTACATAATGTATAAGTAGTTCTTGCAACTCACGAAGGCGAATGAGCTTTACTTGTTACGTGTACATGAACATAACGATAGTGTAATGTCTATCAAAACTTTTGAAAAACTACGAACAGTAGCGAGCCACCACACATGTAAGGCTCGCTCGCCTTCGTGAATTGCAACAACTATATCAGACTCATTCATACATGTCGCGTTAAGACCCCTATCTTCTAATTTAGAAAAAAAATATTTTAATAAAAACCGTTACATATGGTTTTACTCAAAATAAATACTAGACTACTCGAATTATGTAGGTACCGAAGTTAGATAAATATGTGAATCTAGAAAAACACACGTTCAATTTACCGACGAATGTTGTAGACACAGGTATTTTCTCTTAAACACATTAAAGGGACAGAAAACCTTTTGGGCCTTAATTTCCAAGTTAGATGACTATTTCCCGCTGGTCCGAACAAATTACTCAACCATGTGGGGTTCAGTAGCGAGTTGAATACGTAGCGTGTTCAAGGGTTAAATTTATTTATTTTTTATTATAGGGCACATTATGTACCTTGTGGAACAAATGGACAAAATGACGGTTCTTCACGCGGTGTAAAATAAAGGTTTATTTTGTGTAAAATCAGCACTTTTTTGTGTAATCTAAGATCTAAATACATTGATTGAGATTTGCATTAGGGCTATATTTCACCAGGACACCATGGCGGCGCAACCAGTCGCCGCTACCAACAAAATGTATACAGCTCTATAGAGAGTTACTCAACTGGTGTCCGTTTGGTTGCGCAAAGCTGTATACATTTTGTTGGTAGCGGCGACTGGTTGCGCCGCCATGGTGTCCCGGTGAAATATAGCCCTTAGATTGTTTGCTTCTACCCACCACTGTAATGGCACCTTCGAGAATGGCTTATAAAAACATAAAAGACACAAAAGTTTGTTTTTCAATTAGGTTTAAGAGCTTTTAGTGTAGGCTAAGTCCTCCATTTGCCTCTGGAAAATTTTAAAATAAACGAGCTTTCTCCAGACTATAATGTAGCTTCTTTACTATTTTGCTAATAATATTCAAGTACTAGCTTTTTCCCGCGGCTTCACCCGCCTGAAATTTAGTAGGTATGTCGCAGATCGTCATAAATTATAGCCTATGTGTTTTTTTGGGTTATAAAGAATAATACTGTAGTTTCATCAAAATCCGTTCAGTAGTTTTTGCGTGAAAGAGTAACAAACATCCATCCAGACATCCAAACTTTCGCATTTATAATATTAGTAGGATATTTTTAAAATAAGTAGGCTTTGTTATCCAACATAACAGAAATTAATCATACAATACCTACGTAAAACAAAAGAAAAAGAAGTGAGCATAGTACAAGGACCGTCAATGTCATAAACAAATCACAAAAACAAATCTCAAAAAAGCGAGTTAAAAATAAAAGAGAATCGTAAGACGGTTTCGCTGTAAAATAAATAAATGATCAACGAATGAAACGAGAGGTTAATACATCAAATGTAAGTGCTAAGAACTGTAAAAGGCGACCTGTCACTTCCCCGAGCAAATTAGTTAGGTGCCGGTGTTGCTATGAAAAGTGTAGGCGACTGAGTCACTTGCTATTAACAATCAAAGCAATCTGTTACACCTGTGAATAAACATAATAATATGTAAGAAAGTAATAATCAACATTCATGTTACTATGACCTGAAAGAAGAAAATTATAAGAAACATAACATTAATATAGATTGATTACAATGACAGTAATTAAAATCTTTATTGAAATAACTCTTTATGGTCTATCCTGTTAAAAATCTAGTCATTTTGCCAATGAAACAGCATTTGTCAACTAGGTTGCAATACAATGTGCATTCGGTTTGTCGCGTAACTCTACGGCTATTACTGCCGGATACTCGCGACACCTCCACTCGGGCGATGACGGAACGCCGTGGAGGTTTTAGTGGGTACCTACCTATGACGAACAGCGCCCTTTTCAGGACTCCAGGAGTCCCACACACCACCCTGTCCCCCGTCAGTGGTGACGGTGCGCAAAGCATTTGAAAGAAAGAAAGAAAAAATATTTATTTGACAACTATTATAAGTAAATACAATGGAGAGAAAAAGAGAAAAAAAAATGTTGTCAAAGAGGTCACCCACTCATCATCTTGACAGTTGACATTTTACTGCCGAGTGCCAAGACACTGGACATTTCCTCCGCGACAAAAAAAAAACAAAAATAAAGTCTTATTTGGTTATGTACTCTTTGATAGCAATTCTGCGTTTCGGTTTCCATCACCTTACATAATAGGCGACCGGGTTTAGTCGTGAGCCGTGTGTGAAATTTTTATAGGGGCCGCGTCGGGCGCTCGATTACGCGCACAATTGCTGGTGCTATTGACTTACAGGCGTTTGCGATTTACTTTCTGCGAGGTGCTTATTATTGCTTATCTAAGAATACGGAGATATTTGTTTTCCAGAGTTTTATGAAATACTTTTTCATGTTACCTTTGCTTGTCACCTGTCATCCGCTTTGCACTGGAGGGAAGTCGAACCTTAATTTCGAACTCCTCCTATGTTCTTCTGATTAATTTAGTTGCGGGTCCAATGACAGTTTAACTTTCCCCGGGACAAACTTGACCCTCATTGGTGGTCAAGCTGTAGATCCTAAGGAGTTGCAGCGGAGGGAACGAGAAGTGGCAGTCACCCAAAAATACTCTGTCATCCCTAAAAATCGCAAACATTTAGGTACGAGTAGTTAGGTACTGTATCACATATTTCGTTCAGTGTGCTTACCATGAGTTTACGTTAGGTGTGCTCGCTAGCGACTGTGTCAAGAAAACCTATGAAATTTTTAGTTCTTGAAAGTAGCCGCTAGAGGCGCTGTACAATTTATCATTCATTTAATGTCATTTTTTTACGTAGTCGCTAGCGAGCACACCTATCGTAAACTCGTGGTAAGCACACAGTATTAAAAGTTGGTCTCTCGCGTACTATGTAATAATGTTTAACCTTTTGTTATAATATTCATTTCTTCGCGTGCTATTTTTTATTGGAAAAAATTACTGACTAATTACACAGCTGAAAGTAAAGTGGAGCAAGAAATTAATTACTAAAGGACTGCAACTAAAACTGGTGAATGCAATTAATTTTGAAAGCGGTAGTGTATTAAAGTTATTTATTTTATTTTTATTGCTTGGCGTTAAGCTCGGAACAATATAACTAATAATTAAAAATGTGGAAAAAATTGCTTCTTTTGGATTAAATTAAATTATTTCACATACACAACAAAAGTGTAACTTGTGAACACTAAACATGGCTCCGTGCAGTAAGATAAAAACAAGTAAATACTTATTAAATTAAATCTTAGAAAACTTTTAGTTCAAAAATAATAGCTTGTCAAGCTCATAGATATTTTCTTGGTTTAGTGTTGGATTAGAATCTAAAGGATCAATATTTGGAATGTTATTTCGCTCTACTTTACCCTAACGCTCCATGTTATGGTTCCATCATAATGTGGGTACATAAGTAAGATGGGATGCTACGAGTACCTTCCGAGGTTCTGAGATGCACCAACTTACTTTGACCGTAACTTTAACAATGACCGGTGCTTTTATATGGAGTTTGACAGGTTTCTAACGTTTGTTAAAGTCAAAATAAGATGGTGCAACTCAGCCTTAGTATAAGATTTTAAACTTTCGGGTTCCATTTCAATTAAAATAGTGAATCAGCATTAGTATTTCTTAAAAGATGAATAAGGAAAACTCCAAAGGAAATCAACAAGGTAAAATAGTGTGGTACCTTATTATTATAGTTGAAATAGGTAGTATTTTTTAACAGAATTGTACCTACTGTGATGAGCTCTCTACTATAAAAATTATACGCGCAGAATGTATGTAGGTTCTTACATAAGCGACATTTCATTTTAAGAAACAAGAAAGAGAATATACTCTCTAACTTCGCAACTTTTTTAGCTTACTGAACTATTTTATACTGTGGCTCATTGGAGCTTACACGTGAAAACCTTTTCAGGACCATTTCATACACTTCCGAGAAGTTACATTCTCTTTCATATACTCGTATTATGTGAAGCTAATTTGTCGGCCATGTTAATAGCTATAAAACAAGTTATATAGGTGTTCTCTTTGGTGCGAATTGCCGTGGCCTATTCAAGGAGAGCAAGTTATAGTGATGAGCTTAAATGTATCGATATTTTGTCAGGAATAAAAGAGTTTTCATTTTTCTATGACACATTAATATTATTATTTTCTAAATAAAATATAAGAAACAGTCCAGCATCATCATAGAAACGACTAGCATAAATGGTAGGTACTTGTGTAGGTGAATCCTAAAGCAATTGGATAGCTTGATACCAATACATTACATAAGGGCTGTTAAACGGAATTCACTTCTAAAGTTTGCACAACAAAAGGAACCTCTTCCTAGGCAAAAGTCAAAATAACCCCAATAGTAGAGCTACGTATTGTACGTATTGTAATACCTATAAACCTAGTGGCCGGGTGATTCTGGTTGAATAAAGGACCACTCCCTCTATTCCCGTAGATGTCGTTAAAGGCGACTAAGGGACAATAATGCTAACATTAGCCCAACCGTCTGGCCAGCATGGGAAATGTAAGCCGAATCCTTGATTTGTAAATTAGAGAAGATCGTGCTTGTGAGGCTATTGATATTTTTATTGATTCATCATCATTCCAGTCACAGGACATCCACTGCTGAACATAATGCTTCCCCCAATGACCTCCACTTCGCTCGGTTGGTAGCGGCCTACATCCAGCGCCTTCCTGCTACCACGAAGCCCGCTATGAAGTCGTCGTTCCACCTTGGATGCACGTCTCACGGTATTTCCCGGTTTATAAAGTAATTATCGATATATTATTATTATTAATTTATCGATACCTCGACAGCCTTAATCAATAAATCCAACTAATAGTTGGAGATGTTTATGTGATTGAATGCGGGGGAGTTCGGCCCAGCTAATAAGCTCGGGATCAATGCCCAGTAATTTATGTCCTCTAATACCCACGGACTTAGGCTAAATACGAAATTAACAGGCTCCTTTGGAAACTCGTAATTAGGGGCGGAATATTCCGATTTCAGCATGGCGAGTAAAAGCTAACACTGTGGCATCTTATATGGTACAACCATATAAGATTAGCGCTATCTTTCAACAAAAATGTGAAACCTCATGTGCTGTTTGCTGTTTTATTCGTTTAGAGAAGGAAAGCGTTTCTGGGTTAAGGGGAAGCTAATAGTTGCGTTGTTTGGGCTGCTATGACTCTGTGTCTAAAACATCTTATAGAACAGACAAAACTATTGCTTACTAAAGTGTTCAAATACCTTTTAATTATATTGCCAGCAAATAACGAAACACAAGGCTTAGAATATGACAATAAAATAATAAACTTATTTTTCAACCTTACTAAATTATATCATTACTTTTGACGATTCTTATTAGTTACAACAAAAAAAAACAATTCCCGTTAAATAAAGTTGATATTGCATTTTAACATTAATCGACATGTGCTTGCACTTTTCACGAGCTGTCAAAACGTCACTTAACAGACAAAAACGATTACGAAACGATCAGAAACGTTCGTTGGATATACTCGTAATACAGTAACAAATAAAATATAAGATGTATAGTCTGATCAAATACAATTTTACCAATATAAAAGTTTGTGTTTCTTTAAACAAACGCTTTATACGGTTTTGTGCGACACTATAAAACAATTCCCCAAACCAGAAAATACAATGTTCCCGTCACTTTGCCAAAGCGAAAAATATGGCTTATTCAGGCGAAATTCAAGTCAAAGGCAAGACACATTTTCGTCCAGCAACTGTAAACGATCCCGATGCGAGCGAACCGTAAGAGATTTGCATCCTTGAAAATGGTACGGTTGCATTGCTATGAGTATAATCATGCTGTGGAAAGAGACTAGGATTTACAATTTAGTGTCTTACTAAGTTTTTAGTACATATGAATTCATAATAGAGTTTATAAGTAAGAACGGATATTGTAACCCTGCTGTTAAACTGACCATGTCATAGGCTAGACTGAGTGACAATATGTCTTTCACTTCACGTAGCGAAAATAATTACATTCCAAGAAAAACGTATTACTTACCTACGTTACGTAAACGTACGACGTTGAATTTGTCAATAGGTAACTTTGACAGTTAAACCACAGAATAATAAATAAGTACTACGTACAGAAGTTTTACTTCGCGAAGGTATTTAGAAAAAGGTATGCTCAATGTCATTAACAATATGGTGTAATTTAGCCTGTCTCAAGAGTCAAGCACCATTTTGTTGACAAACGTCAGTGATCGGCACTGCGCCGAAGCTATAGGACTGACTTCGGCAAAATGATGTGACGTGCGGTGCCAAACTGCGGAAAATGGCGGAGGAAATACATGATTTAGTTAGCATGAATTATCATGAATAATATTAACTACTTATTTACCTCTCAGTGTCTTGAGGCAACTTAAAAAAGTACATTCTGTGTTTTTATTATTATTTAGGCAGTTAAATACTGCACAGTATTTAGTACACCATTTTCTTTATTTCCTTCCATCATACACAAGAATACGCGTGCGTGAGTCAATGTTCGCTCGTATGTGAGGCCTTGTCGAATAGTATCCTGTAAGTGGGCCATCGTGCGTGTTTTGTTTTCGATGTAAACTCGCGGAGATGAACAGGCCTGGTTAAACATCGATAAGACCGTCCAAAAGTTGAACCATTGCACAATTTAGGTAAGGTTAATTACCTATTTACCTAGTCACACAACACAAAAGTTTAAATCATACATAGTATGATCGTAGAGAAGAAAACTATATATACTCAACATCAAATAAACCGCACCTGCCGCGACGCGAACTTTAAAGATTTTCTTCTGACACAATCATGGTACCTCAACAATATTGGTGTAATTTGAAAGCCTAATAAATAAACTTAAAGAAAAACACATTAATTTTTTTATAAACAATTAACAGGTACCATAAATGTGGCTTGAAAAAAGGCCTCACTTGGGGCTCACCTCTGGGATCAATTAGACCAATTTTTGTGGTTATAAAACCAATTAATGATCTTACGTGTCCTTTTTAACATTATGGATAGCGATAAATCCCAATTTTATAGCCAACAGTTGTATAGCCATGAAAGTTGGCTCAAGCGTAACTACCTAGGAAGAAGTGACTCTAGATCCTTCTAAAAACACATTTTTGGGGTAAAAACCTTTCCTTTAATAAAATGAAGTTTAGAACTAGGCTTTCACATGGATCCCATGTTGGTGGGAAGTGGGGATGCATACGTTTGTGAAGTGCTTGTTGCGGGAGGTGCGATTTATTTGATGCCGAGTGTAGTTATAAAATCGTCGGTCATAATAGTTGAAAGCTAATAATGATCTGCAATCGTGCAACTTTTCCACACCTACTTAATAACAATACCGTAATTTAGTTACCTCAAAAGTGGTTCTTTATTCGATAATGTTGTTAGAATCCCCTTCGCAATTTAACGGACGATAAAATGTAAAGTAATTCACATTATTATTATTGGGCCAAAACTTTTCTTCCCCTTTTCGACAATTCACCCCACTCTTCCACTGTAACAACTGTTTATTGAACTGAACTGAATTTTAACTAGTTACCGGCATAATTAAATAAGTTAACTGAACCACAGAATAAAAACGAACCCGCAATTTTAATCAACACCGTAATTAATCAACCGCGAGATTCCCCGTTAAATACATTAATTTAATAAAATTGTGTAATTAGTTTCAGTTAAAAGCGACTTACAGTCGTTGGTTGACTCAATTATATTAATTAATCCCTAAAAAAATAATTTTGTTGAATATGAATATGAATAATTTTGCATAGTTTATAATTATTAAGGCTTCTTCGTTTTACGAGACGTACCATTATGCTCTCTCGTGATAATGTGTAATTAGATTAATGATTAATTAATTGTGTAAACTGTATTTTTAAGTAGTTAAAGGCCAACTTGGTAGTTTCAAAAGAAATGTGACGTACTTCCAAGGATACGGTTAAGCCGTCGAATCAAATTAACCTTGACTGTTATGGCAGCTCATAAATTTTGACAACGGGGTTATGACCCCAGATACGATATAAGAACAATACAATGTAGGCGGAAGAAAAAGAAATGAAAATCTGACAACATCCAGAAGGTCAAGTTGTCTTTGAAAAAATAAACTTAAGGGCGAGGTTATACAATTTAAACTAAAGGTCCAACTTGCCCTGGGGCATACAAAGCCATTGGTATGATTCACATAAGAAACCTTTCCTACTTACATAATACGTGCAATGCTACGCCCACACTTTTCATGCAAACTGTGTAGAAAATATTCTAAATTCGATGCCTGTTATTGAAAAAAAAAAAGTAAATTACTTATCAAATCGAGTAGTGCGAGTGCGAGTTTATGCGCGTGAGTTTACCCACGTAAATTTCGTTCTGTCATCGAAAGACCCGTCCCACATTTAGAATTTATCTTCTTTTATCAACCCCTTCAAGTTAACAAAAGTGTCTTTTTACAAGGTCCAATTTATCTGCCGCTTAACAAAATTCTAAGAAGTAATCATCATGTCAATTGAACATTTCTCAAATCAACTTTTCACCTAAAAGATATGTCCGTATTCACAAACATTACTATGAGGTCTCACAGTGCGCGTGGAAGCACAGGGTTCCTTCCTGCTACCTTTATGATGTCGTCGGTCCACCTTGTGGGTGGTCGTCCCACGCTGCGTTTTCCGGTACGCGGCCTCCACTCCAGAACCTTGCTGCCCCATCGGCAGTCAGTTCTGTACGAACCAATCATAGAGCGCTATTCAACGCTGTGCGTTAGATTTGCTGCTTCACTTTGCTTAAGTGCATCGTTTGTAAATACGGGCGATAATCTAAATCGGTAACCTAGATAACTCCTACAAATTGTCAGTATTTAGATAAAAGCATGCCTCGCGTTTTTGTTGCGACTTCCACAATAATATTTATTCTTCTGCGCTTCAGTTTCTGTTATTCTACATTGCTTAGAAACTTGGAAAGTAGTGCAGAACCTGTTACGACAGATGTTGTTTTTCTAATAACAATTCCATAATTGCATTTCACTTCAATAGTTAGTAGAGTTTAATAAAATAATTTTATAGGTTGTTTAAATCACACATAAGGTTTGATTTTAGACAGATATTTCCAATAGTTACTGCGAGGTGGCCAGTGGCATGGGTTTTTACTACAATATCGTTAAATACTCGTACCTAAGGCATTATTTCAAATTTCAAAGTTATGGGATCTGTTTTTACTAAAACTTGATTGATTGAACTTGGCACTCAACATTACTTTATCCAAATCTTTGTTTTGTCACCTGTCATCCGCACTCCGCACTGCACTCGAAGGAAGTCGAACCCTAACTTCGAACTCCTTCTAATGTTCTACTGATTAGTTTCGTTGCGGGTCCAATGATAGTTTAATTATCCCCCGGGACAAACTTGGCCTTCACTGGTTGGGTTTTTATTGGCGGTCTACTGTGGTGGCTGTAGGATCTACAGCTTGATCCTGGCTACACAGAAATTGCAGCCGTGGAAACGAAATGTGGGAATAGTCCCCTATAACCAAAGCCCTGCACAGAAACAAACAAAAAACCCGCTATTCTGTTACAATTTCAACTTTCCAGCATCAAACGGCCTGAAAATACACCGTAAATATTGAAAATGTATCGGTGACTCTGCAGCAGAATAGGTTATCGTGCGATTTTACTGTGGCGGGGAGAAAATCTCATACGTGCCCGACGTACTAATATTACGGAATGGATGTAAGAAATGCCTTGTAGGAATAATCTGAACCCCAAAATGAAGTATTGCTGCGTCGGTGGATGAGTCGTTGTGAAATGTTGGAGATTTTGAAACACCTTTTTTGATGCTGTCATAAAAATAAAGTCTTCGCTTGTGGTACATTGACGCTAAATACAGAATGTAGGTACAAAAATTGTAAATTAATCGGTTTGTGAAACTAGTCAGTCGTCGTTGCAGCCAAATGACGTCCACAGCTGGACAAAGGCCTCTCCCAACGACCGTTCCTAACGCCTCCCGCATCCAGGCACCTTCTAATTATTTTTCATTGGCGTAGTAACGATGAAGTGGTTACAACCTGACTTTCGATTGAAAGTACTCCAATCTACCCCCATATCATTGTAGAGCCAAGCACCGTAACAGAATACACTCACGGTTTACCCCTTACGTAGAAGCGGCCGTACTCGTATTTTGCTCATTCAGCCGCGAAGTAAAGCGACTTCACGTAATCACTGCGTTCTGTCACAGATAGTTTGAACCGTCTTCCTGAAATTCTTATATTTACTATACAATTTACTCTTGAACAAATACGTTTGTGGAGTTACTTGAGCGAATGGCAGCTCATCCGTGATAAAATTGTGCCTACAAATACCAATTCAGTGATTACATTATTTATTATGCAGCGCGTATCTTTAAAACGTACTAAATTAGTCCTTACCACACCTTTTTCCCACAAACAACTCTTTTCCCGGAGTTGTCTGGAAGAGATAGCTTCCTAAGGATAAAACCGCCTAAATGTGTCTTTTCGATTTTGTATTTCTTTTACTGACGACAATTTTGACAGTTTTTTGTGGCGAACTCGTACTTACACTTTAAGGCAGATATTTGACCGCAAACGCACCTGGTATTAAATGAGATGCAATCTAGGATGGTACATAATAATATCTTTCCTGTAAGTGCCTATTCACTTTCGCCTTGAAAGGCCTGGATTATAAAAAGAGTTAGGTATGTATCTTTTTTAGATTTGAGACTGTAAGTAACGTCTCAAATTTTAATTATCCCACGATAAAACGATAGTTGTATTAAAATTCGCAGCGCTTCCAAACAGACTCGTAAACCAGCCAAAATCCCCGCAAAGTGCAGCCAGCGAGCGCTGGCTAATATTTTGTCAGCGCTCATCACGCATTCCCATTATCACTGAACAAAGCTGCCTGCTGAAGGCGTGACGTAATGACTAGTTCTAGACAAAAAGTATTTTCTGCACTCTTTTGTTTCAGTACAAAATGCAAAACTACTTTAGCTAAAGAAGGAAAAAAACAACTTCGTTTTTCGTCACTCTAACAAAGTATTTTGAACTGATGAAATAAATTAAAATTATTATTTAGTCATTACCATTGTAGTGTTTGTATCTACGTACTAGATAGATACAATACGCTGTCTCACGTACACAAGTGATAGGCAGTCACGTGACATCGTTACGAGTGGGACGAGTCAGTCGTACGGCAGACGCCGGCGAGTACGGACGTGCCGCAGTGAGACGCTTGGTGTGACGGTGAGCCAGTGTGCACATTTAGGTACACTACAAGTGGCGACGAGGATAAATACACATTTTTTGAAAAATAAGGAAAATAAAAGGTCAGTAAAATACATATTTTTGAAATAATAATTAATTTGTAACAAACCTGCCATAATAATTAAAGTTCAGTAATGTGTCTGATTTTATCGAGTTATGGATAAAATAACGATTATTCTGCTTTGGAAAGGGCATAATTATTTTGTTGTATGAGAATAGTCAAGTTAGCAGGCGAAAACATTTTGGTTTTTATCATTATAAAATCAGATTTTATTAGAAATACTTATTATCAGCTTGAAAATAGCAATAAAGTGATTGGTGATAATAAGTAGTGATATTAGAAATAAATAAGTATTCAGCAGAAATCGGCTAAAACAAAATAAAATAAAAATAATTAAAAAGAGAAGTAATCAGACCTATGGTAAAGCGTATCTACGAATTTTAATGTTGTTTATAACATAAACTACTTCCACCCACTCAGTTTGTCTAGATTTTTAACGTATAACTGTGGTATAACTTAGTACTTTATGTATGAGAATAGACATACCTACTCACATGAAGTTAAACGCTGTTAATGTCGACGGCGTCCCAGCATTCGGTATTTATAAAAAGAAAGAATCGAATAACGTTCTGCGGTGGTATATTTGTGGTATTATATTGCACAATTAAAAGTGGATCCAGCAATTGGTCAACGGGGTCCGGTACAGGTGGAAGAATTGGTGAAAAGGGAGTCCCTTTATAGTTCTTAAGTAGTAATTTAAACAATGATGGTGGAGTCTGGCTCGCCAGTCTTGTTTTCACATACATAAATCTAGTCTAAGTCGCATGACTGATCTGGTTACCTCAGAAATGTTATCGTCATGTGGACACAGAAATAAGTGTTGTTGTCACTGGCTCTCACCGTGACTTCACGGGTGGAGTGCATGAAGCGCTTCATTGAAGGCCTACTAATGGATTGTCACCATTTCATATAGCATTCATTGCTCTTATTGTGCTGCAAATAAAACAATGAAAATCGATCGGATGGAACAGATGGTAATTTGTAATCGTTTTGAATATTCAAGGTAAGCAATCGAATCTAAGATCTTTCTACAAGAGCGCGGTCCCAGCAGGGTAGAACTTGCGTTTTAGCCAGAGGACGTTGTCTGCTGGATGAATGTTTCCCCTGAGGATATCCATAGTGACAGATTCTGTTCATCAATTGAGTTTGGGCCGGGCTTGTTGGTGGCGGTTCCGCCAGGGTTCCTTGATGTTTATTTACTAATATTATTCGTTTTTTTTTTGGGCATTTAATAGAAAACGATTTGTTTTTGGAGGCATTTTACGATAGCGGCAGTATATTTAACTACTCAAAACATAGTTTACAAAAGACATCTGGTGCCATAGGGCAATACAAACATAGGGCAATTTTAATCTGACAAAAATCATACTTAACACATTTTTAGCAATGAAATGTGCGTATATTGACCACCTTTATCGTTGTTTAATTAATTCATTGAATTAATGACCGTGTAATTTAGCCGGTGACCCCCACCGGCATTGTGTTGAGAATATTTGATGGAACAACGCTAGCCGTAGAACACTTATAAGGACGAGTTGCCCGATGTCTAAGTGGCTCGTAGTTGGATTAGTCACCCGACAGCCTGGTGTGTATGACATGTACCACCTTAGGCAATTTGAGCAAGTCGTGAAATTGTATGTGTGTGAAAAAAAAGTGTTTTCATTAAATTGGATAAAGCGGTAACTATAATGTTTACTGTAAATGTTAAATGTAAATTAAATTAGTTCAATTAATTATTCAATGTTCTTTAAATGTAATTCAATGGGAATACTATGAAAAAAAAAAAAAAAAAAAAAAGGAAAAGTATTAGTGGAGTGAAAATAAATGCAATAGTTTTAGTTGTCAGCGCTCTAAAATCTGATGAGTACCTAAAGAATAAAATGTTTACTTATCTTGCATATAATTTGTTGAATGTTGAATTGGGAATAAAAAGTGAAAATGAAAAATGAAATGTTTTATTTCATAAATGAAAATGGTTTACAACATATTTACTACTTGATATTCTGGTACTTGTACATTCCTTTTAAGTTTGAAATATTTAAGAAAAAATAATGTTTTACGCATAATAATATTTTCTTAAATAAGCTTGAATTGAATCCCGAAATCAGGCATAATTTTGAGATTCATTGATAAAGTTTCAAATACCCTTGAATAAATAAAATAAAAGTTATTTATTTCAAGCATGGGCCATAAAAGTATTAGTAACAAAGTTCTTAGAATCTACGTTAGTAAATTACAATAAAACTACAAGATTATACATAAGTAAAATAAAATATGATAGTTTTAAATCTTTGAAGTTCCTCACGGTTTCTGGTTTAAGAAGAACGTTATTTTCGTTAGGAATTATAATTCATTTACTGATAAATATGCTAATTATCAATTAAATGATTTATACTAGAAATAAACTGATAAAACATTAGCTATAAACATTGCTTAAGCGCTAGAATAATGAGCGTAAAGAGCACCTGCGGATTTACATTAAACGATTCAATAATTTATATCCTCTTATCATCATCATCAACAGACCTTTGAGGTCCGCTGCTGGTATAGACCAGCAGCCTCTTCCAATTTGGTGCAAGGTTTTGTCATAAGTCTTCACGCTTGGCAGGCGATTTGGAGAACGTAGTTTGTGTTTGGGATTCCTAATAACAAGCGTGTATTGAGTATGCAACATGACCGTGATAGGAAGATGCCTGAGGGCCCAGTACCTTTGAAATAGTAAGTGAAGAATAGTTGGATTGGATGTTCTCAATTCGTTGGGTTGGAGACTGTACCAGGATGCCGTAGCGTAGCTCGGTGGAAATAAGTGTTTGCCTGTGGTATCTCCGGATAGTGTGGTGCAATAGTACCTACGGTACTCCTAGGTGGTTTAGTCGGATCTTGCTGAGTAGTAAGGTCTTAAGAGGGGAGACTGTACTAGAATATTGTGAATGTATTCTGGTAGAGGGTGGTGTTTGCCCTGAGTAGCCAGTTGGAATTCGGTAGTGCTATATTTATTTATTTATTTAAACTTCAGCACACAAACTAACAATGCACTGTGGCGGACTTAATGCTGGATGGCATTCTCTGCCAGTCAACCACGGGTCGTGTAGAAAGAGTAAGGCGGTGCAAAAAATTTACATTTTTGATAATAAACCTACTTACATAAGATTACATTAAAATAAATAACATAATACAAATAAATATAATAGACATACACATAAATACATAAATATAATAATATTATAAATGTACACATCACTCATGTCTGAGATAGCGAGAAAATGGAGAAAAAGGTCATTCCTTGAAATGTTTGCGCAGAGTCCTTTTGAAAGTAAATTTGGAAGAAGGCTTGCGTAATTTGGCCGGAAGGTCGTTCCAGAGCCGCACAGCGGAGACTAGGAAAGAGTTGGACATGAAGCCGGTGCTATGATGAGGGGTGGCAAGCTGAAGAGTCTGAATAGAGCGAAGATTTCTATCGTGAGTGGAGTGGAGGTACTGAAATTTATCTTTTAAATAAGATGGAGAGTCAGAATTGAAGAGAATCGAATGAAGCATACAAAGTGAACGAAGATATCTACGCTGTCTGATGGGAAGCCAACCAAGCTGCGAGCGAAAAGGGAGATGTTCTGAGGTGAGATACTTCTGGCCTCTGAGTTCTGAGTTAATCGCCTGTGTGGCACTCGCCTGTGTGGCAATCGCCTGTGTGGCACTCGCCTGTGTGGCACTCGCCTGTGTGGCAATCGCCTGTGTGGCAATCGCCTGTGTGGCACTCGCCTGTGTGGCACTCGCCTGCGTGGCACTCGCCTGTGTGGCACTCGACTGTGTGGTACTCGCCTGTGTGGCACTCGCCTTTGTGGCATTGGCCTTTGTGGCGTTGGTTATTGTGAGCACCAGTAATGTAACAGTGGTATTTCGTGTGTAACTTACTTTTTCAATGGTGGTGCAGTAGGATCTGGCAGTGTGTAGCTAAGATCATAAAGTCATTGGTTGATTGACTTAGGCCTCCCGAGGTAGGGTAGCAAAATGTGGACCGCGATTGTGATACCTGGGACTCATTCAATTTTTGAAGTAATTTTTGGTAATGATGATTTACCACATGGTCTTAGTGACTTCAATGTAGCAATTATTAGGAATTGTGACTGATACTGACTGTTATTCTTAGTTTTTCAAAGGAACATACGAGGACGCATGTCGCGCAGGATGGCCGTGTGCAGACAGTCGTGAGCGCGTGCACTAAACTGGAATACGGGCGCGGCACCTGGAGGCGAATCGGCACATCACCGTTGGACGCGTTTCCGCAGAGCCATAATGATCATAGCAGGATGGATCGAACTGACTTTCACTCCTGACGCCGACAAGAGAAGAGATCATCGCTTGATGCTCATTAAATTGGATATATACTGATATCCGTTAAATTGGATGCACCCGTGATATCCATTAAATTGGATAAACCCTGATATCCATTAAATTGGATGTACCCTGATATCCATTCAATTGGATGTACCCGTGATATCCATTAAATTGGATGTACCCTGATATCCATTCAATTGGATGTACACTGATATCCATTAAATTGGATGTACCCTGATATCCATTCAATTGGACGTACCCGTGATATCCATTAAATTGGATGTACCCTGATATCCATTCAATTGGATCAAATCAAATCAAATTTCTTTATTTGCGTAATTCCAGGTACATAAGTGGTCTTACATAGACTTGGTAGGTTTCACTGATATCCATTAAATTTGATGTACACTGATATCAATTAAATTGGACGTACCCCCGATATCCATTCAATTGTATGTACAGTCGCGGAATGAAAAGGTTCGTCACCTTAGTGTCGGTTTTCGCTTGCACTAGGTACTGTAAGAGTCAAACCTGCCAACATAACCGTGCAAGAAACAGTGCTGCTAACATTTAAATAAATATGACGTTTGCTAACGAATAAGGTTTTGCTTGTATATTTTTCTATCCCATCAGTGCAATGCAATGATGACATTGGCCAATTGACAATAGTTTTTTTTATTTAATAGAAATAATAATGGCAGGTTGAACCAACAAGAAGGTTTTAGTTTATCATAGTAATCTTCTTGATAAGATAAATCGTCAAACAACTTTGATCTGAATAATTTTGAACTTTACTGACGAACAGTTAAAGATTATTTTCACTAACTCGAGATTATTCTGTAACATAGTTTCAAAAGGTAATATGTGCTCGCGATTCGTTGAAGGGTGACTGTACCCTGATATTCATTAAATTGGACGTACCCCTGATATCTATTTAATTAAATGTACTCTGATATTCATTCATTTGGATGTAACCTGATATCCATTAAATTGGACGTACCCTGATATCTGATATCCATTAAATTGGATGTACCCTGATATCCATTAAATTGGATGTACCCTTGATATCCATTAAATTGGACGTACCCTGATATCCATTAAATTGGATGTACCCTGATATCCAATAAATTGGATGTACCATGATGTCCATTAAATTGGATGTACCCATGATATCCACTAAATTGGATGTATTTTTTTTTCAGGCAACTGATATCCTTTAAATGGGATGTAACCCGGATCTGTTAGGTAGCCTTGTTGTTTACTAAATTCAAATTAACTTATTTGCATTAATTGAACGTAACTGAAATTGGATGTTTATTAAAGTAATGTATAATAGATATTAAAAAAAAAAAAGAGAGTGAGACGTATGAGTACAATAATTCAGTCGGTGTTATCGCTGTATAGCGATCTTTTCCATACTTCTATTACAATAATTAACCTTACATTTACTTGACAAAAACTTTCATTAAAATTTATTAACAAGGAAGGGATGTAGTGTTTGTATCTACGTACTAGATAGATACAATACGCTGTCTCACGTACACAAGTGATAGGCAGTCACGTGACATCGTTACGAGTGGGACGAGTCAGTCGTACGGCAGACGCCGGCGAGTACGGACGTGCCGCAGTGAGACGCTTGGTGTGACGGTGAGCCAGTGTGCACATTTAGGTACACTACAACCATATTGTACAAAGTTATTCGAGGCAAGTTCCGCTGTATTCTATGGTCATACGTATATTTTTACACGAGGCAAGTATTTACAATAAGGGGCTTATTACAAAAAGTTAAATGTGAGTTGAACACTTGTTAAAATTGACATTTAGTATGGAAATGTAATTTGATAATTTATAAACTTTGCAAATACCACCTCCCACATATTACGTTTCACGGCTATTCTTGGGACAGTTTTTGCAAAGATAGCGCACTTAATGGACTTCATTAACCGAGAAACCTGTAGGAGTATTTATATTTAGTTTGTGTCCTTTGATTTACGCAAAAAATCACACTAAAATTGTAAAATTGAATGCGATATGCAAAATGACCTCTAGATCTGACACTTACCCAGGGTTTCACCATCTACTAAATATAACAAACTATTTTTAACTGTAGTAATATACCTAATAATATAAATAAACGCCAAAAGTCAGCTATACAAAAACACCGGTTTTAGTTATAGTTACAGTTAAAGTTAACGTGGTGCAACTGAGGCACAATTTTTCTGCATCTTTACAAATAACTTGACTTGTAAGGTGACGTGTAACTGTCAATGGAGTATGACAATGACATAAGTCAGTCAGCCCTCGTTGCTCACGCACTCCTATTGTGAAAATGTTGGTGCATATCGGCTTGTAGCGTATTTGAACTAATCTGGGAGGAAACTAAACTCGATGCTTTGTTGTACCGCGGCGTGGCAGCAGTGAAATGTAAGTAATCCCTCAATAATCTCCGATACTACTGATCTGACTGAACCTTTCACCGCTTTGTTTTGGAATCAATATTGCAGAATTCACTCTTAGTCAGTACTGAAGTTGAGGCTAGTTGGTAAATATTTGAACTGCCCCAGCATTCTGTAATCTCAAAGGAATACAAGGCGGAAAATATTTCCAGAATGCAAGCAAAGTTAGCACGGTTTTGGGGCTTTGCCCACATATGACGTGATTCATGTTCGGACATTATGACGTGTGACTTGCCACTTGACAGCTAATTAACGCCCGTATTCACAAATATTACTATGAGGTCTCACAGTGCGCGTGGACGCACAGGGTGACACACAAACTAATCACAGAGCTGTATTCAACGCTGTGCGTTCGATTTGCTGCTTCACTTAAGCAAGCATCGTTTGTGAATACGGGCGTAAGTATCCAGTAGGCTTCATTGATGCTCGGCAACTCCACAAATCTTCGTTATCAGGTCATGTCATGGAAATTGTCGTAAGTAGTTATGTATTATGCTGAGTTAAAACTCTTTTGGTGTGTACTTGTAGTTGTGTCAAATCTATACTTCTATACTAATATTATAAATGCGAAAGTAACTCTGTCTGTCTGTCTCTCTTTCACGCCTAAACCACTGAACCGATTTTAATGAAAGGCATAGAGGTAGTTTGAGTCCCGGGAAAGGACATAGGATAGTTTTTATCAAAATCACAAAATTCCACGCGGGCGAAGCCGCGGGCAGAAAGCTAGTTAATAATATACTTAATTATTATTCGGCTATCGGCTAAAAGGCACTTTCAGTTCATTTTCTACTTCATTTAAACAGAATAAACACTTAGCTTTTATTTCACTGAAAAGCGACCAAGTTCCAATCGAACAAAGTACTATAAAAAGCCTCAGCTAGAAAATGTTGAGCAAAGGAATAAAGTTTTCAGTTTCATAACTTTTAATTTGACACAA
The DNA here is from genome assembly GCF_963855985.1 of Ostrinia nubilalis. Taxonomy (NCBI): domain Eukaryota; kingdom Metazoa; phylum Arthropoda; class Insecta; order Lepidoptera; family Crambidae; genus Ostrinia; species Ostrinia nubilalis. The sequence continues at coordinate 4,197,540 of NC_087101.1, forward strand.
ACCAACCACCGCTATTGGGAAAAGAATCCAGTATTTTTTATCTCTAAACAAAATTAATTTCCCTCGGGACTTATCAGTTCGTTATTCAATACCCAGCTTAGTAAATAAGGAAGAATATACCCACATGGAAACAGACTGAAATAGATTTGTAACAGTTTTATCATTGTAAAATGAACGATTTATCTCTATCTAACTTTATTTTAAATTAAAAAAAAAGAAAATGACACCAAACCATAAAGTTTACACCCTGTAATAAGTTGTTATTTCATTAGAAACTAGCTGACCCGGCGAACTTTGTTCCGCCTTAATGGCAATAAATAAGCAGACTTTTTTTTTAATTTCGAACGGGATAAAAAGTATCCTATGTCCTTCTCCTGGCTCTAAACTACCTCCCTGACAATTTTCAGCTAAATCGGTTCAGCCGTTCTTGAGTTATAAGTGGAGTAACTAACACGACTTTCTTTTATATATATAGATATTAATCTATAATACGTTATAGAAATAAACAACTCATAAAACTTTTTTTTTCTGTAAGTCGAGTACTTTTACACGTCCCACTACCACTGCTTCGGGACAGTAAATAGGCCAGTGCTGAGAAGAAGCAGCGCAAGAAACTCAGTCACTTTTGTCAGCCTCTTTTCCAAGACTATAATTTTCCATGTACTGGTGTGAAAGATACGTAAATAACCTTACACTTGCAATGAGTGGAAACATTAATTACATAAATGAACATAAAAGTAGTAATATTACGTAAATGATATGGTAAACGCAGCGTGGGACGTCCACCTACAAAGTGGACCGACGACATCGTAAAGGTAGCAGGGAAGCACTGGACGGAGGTCGCTACTAATCGATCAACGTGGAAAGTATTGGGGGAGGCCTATGTTCAGCAGTGGACGTCCTATGGCTGAAATGATTATGATGATGATGATTATGGTACTTTTTCGTCAGTGGTCAACTATAAATGAACCGAGTTTATTTTACACACAATCCAAAAACGAGGTATGAAAATGGCGCATAATAGAGTAAATAATGGATGCGGCTCTCACTATTCATTTGCGTAATCCGCTCTAATTAATCTTAGCTAAGAACCGTTTAGACTGCTTTCATCCGACCGCCTGCAAACAACGCGCTGTAGTGCTGCCCTTGACGTAATTACAAGCAATCGCGATCGATATCGATAAATAGAGTGACGTCAGTCCCTAAACCTGTAACATTAGTTTTTTGATTTGACATAGTTGCGGAAAAAATAACCAGCCCGAATAAAAAGTCGCAAAAATTGATAATTTCATACCCTTGCGGATATTTTCAAATTAATTGATATATTTTTGTATAACATTGCTTCTCATTAATAGTAAAGAATGAATAAAATTAATACTTTTAATTTTGCTTTACTGGGAATAAAGTACTCGTAAATGCAGCAGCTTTTCGATAATGTTGAGATTTATTAAAAGCTATCGGGGTGTGATACCTATATCCTCTCAAGCGATCTTCGGCGGGAGCCCACGTAAATCACGAAGCTCTAAAGTGATCTGCGGCGGCTCCCGCCGCAAATCACTTGTCCAAGTTCGGGACCCTGTCATTTAAAAAATATAGTTCTGTTTCTTTCGCACGAAAGTAATAATGCTTAAGTATGAATGTGATAGCTATATTTTCTAGGCACTATGGTTGCTTTTCAACGAAATTTTTCTTAGTCTGTGTTTGAAGATGACGCGCTCCGCGGCGCCCGTCTGGGTAGTGATAAAGATGGATGTTTTTTGTCGTTTAGATGCTTTGGAAGTGTGTTTTTCTTTATAAAAAACGTGTATAATGTGATTAACTTTGGAAATAGGTGTTAATATACAGTGTGAGTCACGTTAAAGTGTACATATGAAAACAGATGAAACTAGACCTATTTTTATCGACAAAAAAGAGGTCAAAAATTTTTTGAGATTTTTTTTTAATTTTTTATCGAATTTTTTTTCTTCCAATTACTTATTGTAAAGAAAACGTAATAACTTTTAAACTAAGCGGTATATCCTGATAAAATAAAAACAGTAATAATGTTAAATAACAGGCGATACTGAAAAAATACATAAACTACCCAGAAAATGCCGACAAATAATAAAAAATGAGACTTTTTGAAAAAAATCTGCTTAAAAATTCGTATTTTTTTGGTTATTTGATAAATTTCTCCAAAAAATGCCCCTATAACCGGTGGTTTTTACTACTTTGTATTATTCTCTATCATATTACCTTCGTAAACCCAAAAATCGCATGTCTCTATCCCTATCACAACGTTTGCAATTATTGTTTGAACTAAGCCTCTCCGGGCGCGCCATTCAACGCTTCGTTAACAACGAAACTGAAAATGGCTCTACATTTGTAATTTTGATAAAGACAAGTTAGATTTCAAATAAAAACAAAAGATTTCGAAGTAAAATAAGCATTTTAGTTAAAATTAAAATTGTCTCTACCTGTAGCGGAGAATAATGTTGTGGCAGGCCTTTGTTCAAACGATCATAGCAAATGTTGTGATAGGGATTGAGACATGCAATTTTTGGTTTTACAAAGATAATACGATAGAGAATAATACAAAGTAATAAAAACCACCTGTTATAGGGACATTTTTTTGAGAAATTTATCAAATAACCCAAAAAATACGAATTTTTAAGCAGATTTTTTTCAAAAAGTCAGATTTTTTATTATTTGTTGGCATTTTCTGGGTAGTTTATGTATTTTTTCAGTATCGCCTGTTATTTAGCATTATTACTGTTTTTATTTTATCAGGATATACCGCTTAGTTTAAAAGTTATTACGTTTTCTTTACAATAAGTAATTGGAAGAAAAAAAATTCGATAAAAAATTAAAAAAAAATCTCAAAAAATTTTTGACCTCTTTTTTGTCGACAAAAATAGGTCTAGTTTCATCTATTTTCATATGTACACTTTAACGTGACTCACACTGTATAACATTGCTTTTAATTTGGAGGTGAATCAAGTGCCATCACAAAAAGTGACAAAAATGACGAATCTTTTTCATTCAAGTAAGTTTTGTACCTAAAATATATATTTGTTAGCCTTAAAAGTTACACCACAAGACGGGTAATTTTATCCAGATTCCAAAAATGTGATTCGATAGTATGTAACGGTAATAATGATAAGCTATTTTAGGGAAAATGCGAATAGGTATTTTTTTTTTATTCCCGCGGGAAGGGGGGGGGGGCACTTCACGCAGTAGCGCCTTCCCGCCGCAGAGCGCGTGAGGGGGATTTATTAAAAGCTATCGGGGTGTGATACCTATATGACACAAAGAGCACATTTTGTTTTCATCATTTTACTGAAACTTTATTCACTAAGTATTTACCTACTTATAATTTTGTTGATAATTGTTGTAAAACCTCTTTTGAATGTTCTACTCTGATCTCACTTCAAGCTTTGAAGATAAAATTCACTTTCATGATAAAATGTTTACAACAATAATAACAATTTTTATTTCGAATCGTAGTCAAAGTGTTTATATTTTCATGCGGTTTTCTGCGAGAAATACCTTGATTTTGTACAAAAAATATGTTATCGTCATTCATTAATTACAGAAAATAGTATCGATAAACAGTACCCGCATCACTTTGCCCGACCCAGTTAGAAAACAATTGGATGTTGTGTCTCATCTAGAAATAACGCAAAATCTCATATATTTTTTTATTCCGCCTGTATTTTTAACTTGCTAAACAAAAACAACTTTCTTTTTAATAAACTCTAAGGATTCGGCCACACAAATAGATTTACTTGGAACCTACTTACTGCTTGTTTTTTTTTTTTTTTTTTATCCACAACGAGAAAGCTCTTGGTCTGTATCTCACCTGATGGTAAGTGATTTTCTTGGATAGGTATGCAACATAAGTTCATCGGATTTGATGATCTAATGCGTTAATATATTAAGTGTTTCTAAGATTGGGATATTCTATTACAAATATGTAAAATAAACATTTTAGCAATTTAAGTCCAAGATTTAAGTTAATTCATAAAAGCCTTTGCTAAAGACTAAAAAAGCACCAGAACTACATTATTCACCATTAATCGTGCGCATTATGTACCTACTTACATTCTTTACTAAGTTTCACGACAAGAAATTTATGGGTGTTGTGTGGCCCAGGCCTAACATTTCTTAAGCCTAAAGGACAGGTTTAACCTAGTTCAGGCGAAAGCACTTACTTTCACCGAATAAATTATTTACATATTACCGTACCCACCCACAACTGCGTACGCGTGTAAATCTTTTGGATAGAGCTTCAATATTCACGATTAGTGTCCAAATTACCAAGGCTTTGGATTTGTATGGAACAGTGTTTAGTAAAGAGGTCACCTTAACAATATCTACTTATTTCATCGAAATTAACGCCCGTATTCAGTGCGCGTGGACGCACAGGGTGACACACGAACCAACAGAGCTCTATTTAACGCTGTGCGTTCGATTTGCTGCTTCACTTAAGCAAGCATCGTTTGTGAATACGGGCGTAAATGTACCCCGGATTTTAAGTTAATTCAATCAGATTTTAATAATATTATTTGATGGTAGGGCTTGTTCTATGTCCGCCTGGCTAGCTACAGCCATCTTACCTCAGACTGTCATCATAACAACAATGTAAACAGCATTGTTGTTCCAGCAGTTGGAGGTAAGATAGTCTGTTCCCTGTGGATGAGGATTCCGGGTGAGGCTCGCTTCCATGCTTCCTTCTTGTGGATTAAAAAAAACCTTTTTTAGATGACTTGAAATATCTTTATGATATAATTTACCCTCTAAATAAACTCATTTAAATAAAAGAGCATAACGGCAAACGTTGCGTTAAAATAAACCATACCATACCTTTCAACCGTCGGCGTTTCAGATATCATAAATATGTATGAGTTGAAATATTATGATTTATTAATATTTATGAAAACTAATTTCCCTTGTAAGATTCACGTTCCGCTTGTTTAGGCTACGAAAACCATTATTCGTAATATATTTTTAACTTTGTAAGGAATTCTTATTATAAGATAATTTATCTAATGATACCTATATTAAAGTAAATTTTCCATGCCTCTACCACGGTATTTTTGTCATACAAGGATAATTATTATCACGTCGATTTTCAAGTAAAATTGTCCTTAATCAATTGACTCGGTGTGGAACGTGAGAGGTTAGTATAAAATATGCTTGTAGGAAAAGTATACTTTTCCGGAATGGGTCCCATACAAATGTCACACATCCCACTCACGACACACCTACTACATAATAATATAAATATCCTACCATCCTAAGGACCGATTTTTCAATCGTCGGATAACTTTTAACAGAAGAATAAACTTGTAATTTTGACATTAATTATTTCCCATACTGAAACTGTCAATGTGCCAAACTGAAGAATATTCAGTTAAAAGTTATCCGGCGATTGAAAAATCAGCGCTAAGTCCTACTAATTTTATAGGTAAATGTGAAAGTTTGTGAGGATAGATAGATATTGCGGTCAAAAGCTAGTTTACCATTAATTAAAACGGCCATTCATTGTCATAATACTTAAATACTCAAGTACCATTCCAAGACCATACTTTGCTCATAAAAGTTCTAATAAAAGAACACTTCAGTGATAAATCGAGTACGGATTACGTCAAGTGTACTTATAGGTCAACTTAACGTTCGTTCAACAAAAACTGCACAAACAAATGGTTGGTAGAGAACGGCGTAGAGTACAAAAGGCAGTATATTTAATCCTAATCCACCTTATTACTGAAGCCTGACAAACTTTTGCATTATTTCCATTTTTGTATTGAATTGTTCCGCCATAACGATCAGTCAGAAGTACTTACTGCCTAAGGACGTGTTGCCATGGCAGTTATTGCTGAAGTTAAGCAACCAGTTAACAAGTAGGTCAACCTACCACGAAATAAAATCGTTTTAAACCAAAGATTCTAACAAAAACCATTGGGTTTCTCTTACTTGATTAGTCACAAGCCTTTGAAAAAATCAATTGCAGTTACCTCCATCTTCGACCCTGCATTTAAATTCAGGGTTGGCCATTTTCTTACCTTTGCTTGGCAGAGTTAACCATAACCACCCCATAGTTAGTGTGAGCCTTGTTGGCTATCAACCTCAGGCGTTTAAAAATATAATGAAGTTAAAAATATATGGGAATTCACTATTACTGTTACATGACAAAAACTCACAAAAAATATACATTTTATTTTTACAATCCCAGCTTATTAGCACAGAAGTAGAATAAAGCTCGCGTCTGATTCGTTTGAATCGAAACTCCAATGATATTAAAAGAACTAACTTTTCAAAACTGATTTCATCTAATAAACTGTACAAGTTGGCAACTTTTCTAATCTGTGGCGTGTACGACTGAGTTAGAGCCAGCCGTTGCAATAAATAAAGAAAATGGAATACCAATAGAATGGATATTTGCGCAGTTCAGCTCTGTTGGTGCTATTGAATTAGTATTATTGACTATTATGAGGTAAACTAGAAGTCCTCCTGGCTTTGCTCACAGTGAATGGTTTTTAAAAGAAATAAGGGACTCTAGAATGACTCCGTTGTTCATATGTCAGTGTTAAGAACCGTAGAGATATCCAGTTGAAGTCAATATCAATCTTTTAAGTTAAAGCTCCCCCAAGGTTTTCCACAATAAATGATCCTGCGCTGCCTGCATCCAGGCTCTTTCCCGCGACCTTTACCAGATCGTCGGTCCACCTAGTAGGAGTCCATCAAAAATTGTAATCGTCTTTGAAATTTTCGACATCTCAAGATATTTCTTGTCGAGATATTGCTTCATTTATTCGCACTTACTTCCATTTGCATAATTTTCTCCCATAGGTACATGTATATTAGATGCAACTTTGAATGTTTTGAATCTGGCATAATTATTTCGTTCATCATGCATGGGGGACTCAGAAGGCGACGATATTATGTAAGCGAAAAAGTGAGAGAGCATAGAGATGAGTGGTATGCAAACGTCAGTCCGCGACTTTCATTTTTTTGTAAGGTAGAGCATAATTACATTCTTCGCATTACATAGGTACGTTAATTCTTTGAAATTGTATTATGTTTAAATTGTATGACTGGACCTGGACCACAAAAGGTGACTAATAATGCACATGTTGCTGAATGTCCATGAAGGATACAGATTGCATTATTTTATATTAAATAAGTAAGTATTAAAATTGTCCCACAGTCGGGTTCTGTACTTAGGTACTTATGGTTGAATAATAACGAAATAAGTAATGATACAATTTTTTTATCGTGACAGGCATTGGGATTGTTGGCGTGGGCAATACAACAGTGTCGGTTGGAGTCTGTACCCAGCGCTGAGTAACTGCTCAATCTGCATAGTGGATAAGATGCATCTCCAGAAACCAGGTGAGTCAAAACCCAACTATAATATAACTGGTACAACTTTCAAAATTTCTCTACTCGATCACAGAAATATTATTACAAATCGTAAATGTATCGTCAACACAATCCACTAATATCTCAGCGTTAACCCTTGACGCTTCAACAATTACGTCAACAAAGGGACATACAAATAGTATCAGATACGATACTCCGATCAAATATCTATGGCCAGACCCACGTATAATCGGGCCCGCACAGGTTAACATCTATACTTTGCGATAAATTATCCGGAACATAAATAAGGCATCAGGCCACCGATCGCAACTGGCCACGGTTTCGAAGAGTATGAGCTAGTGATGTTATAAAGGTTGGAAAGGAAATATCGATATTATTGATTTCACTGACTTGAAAATTTTAATATCCCGAATACACTAGTTTCATCATTACGAAAGCGACAAATAAAATCAAAGACCAATCTAAAGATAAACACAGTATCTAGACTTATAACATTTTGCCTGTAAAAAAAAATATTTGAGATTTATGTAGGTAGGTAAATGCGACTCAAGATAAAATAAATAAATAAATAAAATTAAAATAAATAAAAATAAAAAGTATTTATTTCGGATAACAGGGATCCATAATGTTAGTAAAAACTTAGGCTATGTTAGTATCTTATTTCTAAAACAGACTTCGTCCTGCTGAGCATGTGGCCGATCAGTGGACAATCCCCACTATCGGCTATCTCCTTCAGTACGCTGTGGCAGCTGCCGCGCACTCTGTGCAGTAATGATGCGCACTTTTTGCGCATTATAGCTTCAAAGCTATCTACACCCGCCAACGCAAACATCGCAGACGCACTACAAAACCGCGGCAGCCGCAACAGCGCCCTGAAGGCGTTATTGTATTGGACACGCAGAGCACTGTAGGCCTTTTTGGTATAGTTGGTCCATAAGCTGCACGAATAAAATGACACACAATATGCTTTAAAAAGCGTTATTTTAACAGTATCTGTGCAGCGACCAAATCTATGTGCCAACATATTCGCCCTGACCGACAGCGCCCTACGTTCCCTATCAATATCTTCATCGTCTTTAAGGCTGTCAGTCACGATATGTCCAAGATATTTAAATTTATAAACTCTTTCTAAGGGTTCATCGCAGAGTTTTATAGGGGGAACTACATTAGGGCATTTACTGCCAGCCTTAAATACCATGAACTGAGACTTCTTGGCATTGTATAGCAAACCATGCGAGACAGCGAAACCTTCACAAACTCCGAGAAGCGCTCTTAACGCACTAACCGAGGGCGCCAGCAGGACCATGTCGTCTGCGTAACTTATGTTGTGAAAATGAGCTTGCCTAGAAGTCACTAATAATTCACACTTTGAGTTTGAATGCCTTAGATTGAATGAATTCGGGAATCATAAAAGATCTTGCAAAGCGCGCAGTGCTACGAATGCAACACTTTTAAAACTATCGACTCTTTATCGACATTAAAAAACCAACAACACTACTAGTCCGAGAAATACAGGAGTTTACGCCCTTAAATCTGTTAAGGGTATTACATCCGTTACTTAGTCAGGAGCGCCTCGATTTCACCAGGATCTGAGCATCAATTTGGGGAACACGCGTACATTCCCCTTGAGGTCAAGCTAGTGTCAGGTTCGCACATAGCTCAGGTTGGACAACGACCTTTAGAAAGAAAGTTTGGTAACAAGATCATCGAATAAAAGTTTAGAACTTTAGACTTGTAGATTTGAAACAAAAAAAAATTTTGCTTTATTAGAAGAAAGTTCATTGTAGTAATTTTTTACCTGAATCCTCTATGTTACAAGCTTTTATTTTTGAATAATATTATGTAGCGATGCGAGCGGCGCAGGAACCGGTCTTTGTGGAAATCCTTGGGGGAGGCCTTTGTCCAGCAGTGGCCGTCTTTCGGCTGAAACGAACGAACGAATATTAGGTAGGCAACTAGTTTCTGTTCAGTGACATGCATGCTCTCTAATGGTTTTGAATAATAGTATCCCATCAAAAACAATACTTGTCAAAAAAACCAAGTCTCGCAACTCAGTTGTTCTACGGTAGAAAGTTGTGAGATCCATGTAATACCAAGTCCAGGCCAGGAAATCTTTAACGTTTTACATAAATATATTGACTTGGCCATCGCACTAAATAATTTAATTTACACGTGTTTTCATGCGATGGCCAAGTCAATATATTTATGTAAAACGTTAAAGATTTCCTGGCCTGGACTTGGTATTACATGGATCTCACAACTTTTTACAGTAGAACAACTGAGTTGCGAGACTTGTTTTTTTTGACAAGTATTGTTTTTGATGGGATCTCATTTCTTTTTGTATTTTGTAGACAGCAGTTATGTATCTAGAAAACTGGACCGAAATTGAAAAATTTTACTCGACTTGGCGGTTGCACTACCGTGCCCCCAAATCTCATTTCTTTTTGTATTTTGTAGACAGCAGTTATGTATCTAGAAAACTGGACCGAAATTGAAAAATTTTACTCGACTTGGCGGTTGCACTACCGTGCCCCCAAATATTTTAGTTTTTCCTTGATTCATACACCAAACACTACTTATATTCCAAATTTGAAGCTTCTAGGTCTGCTAGAAGTGCCTTAGAGTTTTGATGATCGGTGAGTCAGTGAGTGACAAAATGAAGTAACTTTGACCCGTTATAATTCTTAAACTACTGGTTCAAATTGAATGAAATTTTAAATATACCGTGTCTTTACAATGCCTGCATAGCTAATGAAAATTCAGCCTTCTAGTTTTATCCACAACGAAGTTACAGGCAGTCGAAAATGGCCTGAATTGCTTCGAGAAAAGGATGGTACGGCCGTGCCGCTTTTTTGCTCGACTTGGTGGGGGCACTGCCGTGCCCCCAGATGTACCTACATACTTCTGTTCAGTAATATATTCATCATCATCATCATTTCAGCCACAGGACGTCCACTGCTGAACATAGGCCTCCCCCAATGACATCCACATCGCACGGTTGGTAGCGGCCTGCATCCAGCGCCTTCCCGCTACCTTTATCAGGTCATCGGTCCACCTATAATATATTATGCAGTGACATTTTAAAATTATTCCTCTTTTAACACACGTATTTAAAATAAAACAAGAATAAAAGGAAAAGGATTTTAATCTAGATACCCGATCGCTTGACTCATTGATGCGTATAGCGCGTGGAATTTTATACGCTCCAAACGATTGTCACAAATGTATTGAAACATTAAATTCTTGCTCAAAGTTATATAATTGAATGTCCAAACCTTATATTTTAATTTGCGTATTTCGAATCATACAAATAATTTTAATGTAAAAACGGGTAATTACATAAAACAGTATCAACATTAAAGATAAGGTGTGTTATTGTTCATATTTTACTAATGTGTGTTTATTGCATTCTATCTAGTCGCTCACAACCATACAAGCTCGGTTTAAAGTTTTGGTGTGAATTTTTCACAATTTTTACACACATTTTCGTTTTATAAGCCTTATTAAATAAAAAAAAACACTTAACCCTTTGCGATTCGTTAAAACAAACAACACCAAAGCAAACCCTTTGTATCCAGTGTATCAGAAGGTGATAAATAGCGACCAACACAATAGACACATGCAAAGAAACGTTCCCCGATAAACGCCCATACATTTATTTTCATAATAAATCAGGGCATCCATTAATTATCCAGAATATTGGTTCACAGCTGAGGAGTGTGTATAAATCGCGTGGACATTGATTAATCGTTATTTTTCTAGCCATATTTTAATATTTCTTAAATCGTCAGCTGCATTTTTCATGCGGTATATTGGCAGCCATTTTGGATTGTGTTTTGTTTTTGAATTAATGAAACCTTTCTTAGTATAATTTTTTTCAGATTATAGATATTGCTCGCTAAAACGCACCTGTGCTGGTGCTAATCCTTAAATTACAAAACATATTTCATGAAACTTATTAATTAAATAACTTTTATTATTATATCGTAAATTGTTTTTAATTATAAACATAAAACACATTCCTATCGTAATAGACGTCGCACAAGCTTACAGATTAATAAAAGAGTATGTGAAATTAATTCAAATAAATAATGTGAAATCTATTTGAATGATAATAATATAATATTGACAAAATGTTGCGTCAAATTGACAAAAGAGATCCCTCCATGATAGGCAGACAACGGCTTATAATTTAATAATTTCGCAATTGTGTTTTAAAGTACGCCGCTTTAAACTGTATAACCAATCTTATTTACGCAATAATGTATGCATGCAGAGCCCTGTGTCATGTAAATGAACCTTAATGTTCGTGAAGAGATTGTTTACAAAAGATTTGCTCTGGAAAATACATCGTTGTACGACATTTATATAGTTTATTTTCATGCATATTTTGATGAATAAACGTCTGAATTTAATGCTTAATTGAAAAGACGTCATAAAATGAATGGAGGTTCATTATGTACGAATGAATGAACTCTGAATCCCAAAATATTTAAATAGGTATAAAATACATATTAACTTCTCAAATGTTTTATGTATTGCTGTATATAAAGAGTGTAAATGAGGCAGATATTTTAATCATTATCGTTTTTAATATCAAAGTAGGATCGTAATCCCTAACCCCTAGTGAAGAATATGGTAAGTATAGGTTGTATTTTTTTTATTATAAAGAGTCACTTCGTTCACTTAACTATATAAACCTGAGGAATGCAATAACTTGGTTGGAAAGCAGTTTGGAAATACTGCTGCATTTTACTCCGCATATTATCTAGCTTGGCTTCAACTAGACATTAGGAGCTTTTAGTATGCAGACTTGCCCCATATAACTACGATAAGGGCTGCTATAATACACCAGTAATCACAAACGATGCTTGCTTAAGTGAAGCAGCAAATGGAACGCACAGGGTTGAATAGAGCTCTGTGATTGTTCGAGTGTCACCCTGTGCTTCTTCGCGCACTGTGAAACCTCATAATAATGTTTGTGAATACGGGCGTAAGTCTTCTATGCTTGTGAAAGAACTTAAAATCTGCGCTCTACTTATAGGTGACTATAGAATAGAGTATTTACTTGTAACAGAGCAACGAGCTGCTCTATGAAATGTTCTAGTGTCAGTCACAGTGTCGTACTTCACGAACCAAACGTTATGTTACTGACCATAATGAAGTATTTAGAGTTAGTTTACTTTTGTGATTTTGTTCAGACCCCGTCTAGTCAGAAAGTGCTTCTAGCGTATACGGACTTTCCTCATGTCAACAACTCCTTGACTTGCCTCATATTTTAAACGAAACGGGCTACGAAGAATTGTAGCACTTGCAATAAACTACTATGCTGGTAGACGCACTTGCATTTAAAGCTCTAAGGATTAAGCACTAGAGTCTACTTTTCTAATTACAAATCGGACAAAGCCTCATGTCTCTAAAAGTTCACAGTATACAGAACTGCAAATAATTAGAGCTTATAAGCTGCTTTACTAGTAGATACAGCTGAACGAAAACAAGATAATAATACGCACCATTTGGGTACAGATACTGGAAAAGACTGTACTAGCTATCTCATTACAATGTCCCACCACACACGCCGGCCATTTTATTTGTATTTATTTATTTGGAAACTCAATAGCTTTGTTTTCAACATATTGTTACAGAAGAATAAACCCTAGCCCATTGGTTCCTAAAGTGGGGGGCGCACCCCTAGGGTAGGCACAAAGACCTTTAAATGTGTGTACTTAAGTATAAAAAATCTGCGACCGCTAAGGCTGAGAGAATGGATTCCAGATCAGCCAGATAGTTTTAACAGTTCCGACTCCTTGACAGTTTTTTTAGGGTAGCTGCCAAAGCCACGATGACCCAAAATTCATGATCCACATTCTATCCTATATTGGGAGCATACGCTGACAAACTTTCAGCTTTTATAAAATGACGTAGGTCTGGCGTTCATCAGCTCTTAGTCTATTGTATGTGTACGTGTATATGCACATAACGATAGTGTCATCATCATCATCATGTCAGCTCTAAGACGTCCACTGCTGAACATATTTCTCCCCCATGATGGCGCAACCCAGCCTTATTGTTGTTGCAATTCACGAAGGCGGGTGAGCTTTACATGTGTGGTCGCTAGGTACTGTTCGTTTTTCAAAAGTTTTTATAGACATTACACTACCACAAGGTGGACTGATGACCTTATAAATGTAGCAGAAAGGCGCTGGATGCAGGCCGCAACCAACCGGCCACTGTGGAAACACTGAAGTTTACCTAGCGACCACACATGTAAAGCTCACCCGCCTTCGTGAATTGCAACAACAATAAGGCTGGGTTGCGCCATCATACTTTAACTTTGACAAACGGCAAAAATCTGTCAAACTCCATACAAAAACCACCGGTTATCGTTGTAAAGCCTGGTCCGTTTTTTTTTTTTTTTTTTTGAAGGGACGCGCGCTGGTAGCTTGAGGAGCTTTTCCAGCTTCACCGGGCAGAGTGGCGAGTACAGAAGGTACTGTAGCCGTTTGGCGATCGTCGGTGCGCGTGCCGATGAGGCCGAGTGTGGGCTTCGCGAAGCGAAGCCCAGGCTCGTCCGCGTCGGTCGCAGACCGACGTTCGCGATCGGGCCGTATCGAGCGCATAAGGCGCCCGATCAGTGGCGAACCCAAGTAGAGGGTTGCCCACCGCGGTGTTGGACCAAAGTCCAGCCTACGGCGGGCTCACTCTAGTGGGCCCGATCGAGGGGACTACGGACGCGGCCTGAGGGCGCCACGGTAGGCTCGGACCTCGGCTCAGGCCGTGTCCGGGGGACGGATAGGGGAGAACCGGCCCGGTACATGTCTGTACCGTCCGAAATGGAAAGCAGGGCCTCGTACTCGCCGGCGAGTACGGTGTAACGAGCTACTGTGTTGTGGAGTAGTTGGCGTGCTTAAGGCAGTGATGTCTGTGTTCAGAAATTCGGTAATAGGATCGTCCGGGTCATCTAGGACATGCCTAGGTCGTCGGTATTGGGCAGCGACATCTTTCTGGGGTGTATACGTGGCGGCGCTAACGATAAGAGGGTTCTTGTGGTTGATCGCTTTATCAAAGTAGCGGCGAGAGGCTTCTTTCATAAAGTGATCAATCGATGGGATCTCGAAATCTCTATGGAGATTCGTATTACGCACGAACCACGGGGCATCCGCGGCTCGGCGTAAGAATTTGTTTTGGAGGGTCTGGAATTTCTTAAGGTCTGTGCAGGAAGTGTGAGCAAACACCGGACTGGCGTAAGTCAACACTGGACGGATGCAGGTTTTGTAAATTGTCAACTTATTTCTAAGTGACAATTTACTTTTCCTTCCAACTAGGTGGTAGAGTCGGTGGATGTAGTGGTTCGCACGGCTCAAGACGCGTCTGAGGTGCGGAGCGAACGATAATCTCTGGTCGAGGGTGACACCTAAGTACTTGGCCTCACTTTTCCAAGGAATAGTTTGGTCAAATAAGGTAAGATGGGTGGGGACATTAGGACGAGTGCGAACCGGAGGACGTTTCGCAGACAAAGCCCTAGAAAAGTACACTGCTGCACTTTTTTCGGGATTTACCTCGATACGCCACTTCCTGAACCATTCGCCTAATTGTGTGACTGCGCGTTGGAGCGCCAAGATGACGTAATTCCGATTACGTCCGGACTTGTAGAGTGCGGTGTCGTCCGCAAAGAGGGCTAAATCCGTATTCGGATATTTAGGGATGTCATTGACGTACAATGAAAAGAGGATGGGCGAGAGCACGGAGCCCTGGGGGACTCCGGCTCTTATGGGGCGGGGGGAGGAGAGGGAGCCATCTACTCGGTAACGAAAGGTGCGATTCGATAAAAAGTCACGTAAGATGTGCACGAGACTGTCCGGCACACCGAGTTCGTAAAGCTTGTAAATCAAGCCATTGTGCCAGACTTTATCGAATGCCTTCGCTACGTCGAAGAATAGCACTCCTGTCCCTACGGGTGGCTTAGCAGTGAGGCCGCTAAGTATGTGCTCCGTTAAGCGGTGCACCTGTTGTACGCAGGAATGTGAGGCGCGGAAGCCAAACAGTTCGTTTATTAAGAGATTATTAGAAAAAACATAATCTCTTAATCGAGAGACAATTATACGTTCGTATAACTTACCTATGGTCTTTAAGAGACTGATGGGTCTGTAGCTTGTGGGGTCAGCCAGTTTCTTACCGGGCTTCGGGATGCCAATGACTTCTGCCTCTTTCCACGCGTCGGGAAAGATGCAGTGAGACATGGCCGCGTTGAAAATAGCAACCAAGAGGTATATATACTAGGGGGGCGGGCAGGGCGCGTAAGACTCTATTAGAGATACGGTCCGGGCCGGGGGCTTTGTTGGGACGGAAACCTTTGATTATCGTTCGCACCTCGTCGACGTTGGTCGGGTCTAGGGTTGTGGTCGGAGGGAGGGCGGCTCTACGTTCGACTTCGCTGTCCACCATGCGGAGGTGGGCAGAGTCTACTGGGAGGGTACTGGGGGAGCACTGTGCTTCTAGACTGTCGGCTAGACATTCGGCTTTGGCGTCGTCGTCAAACGCAAGCGTTTGATCGGGACGTAAAAGCGGTGGCGTGGACGCTACGGTGTCGGACTTAAAGGCTCTCGTCAACTTCCAATAGGCTTGGTGAGATGGCGAGATTTCTTTAAGTAGATCATCCCACTGATTGTTACGGAGTTCCGCGATACGAGCCTTGACAGCGCGCTGTAAGGAACGTAGGCGGACTCTGTTTTCCTCGGTTGGATAAGCGTCATAATCGCGAGTGGCTGCGTTCTTTGCCCTCAATAGTTCTCGCGCGTCGTCCGGCAACCTGAGACGGTGGTTAGCCATCGCAGGCACTTGCCTAGACGAGTCGCCGATGGCGACCGAGATGTGACTAGTGAGCGCATCGATCGCGTGAATAGTTTCGTGAGGCGAAACTATATCGTCGGGGATTGAGGATAGTTGTGGGCTTTGACAGTTCCCAAGTTTTACCTTGAGTTTGTCCCAGTCCACAATTGTCTTCATAGTGGGTGTAGACTCAGGAGAGCCTAGTTGTAGTACGACCGGGCGATGGTCAGAAGTGAGCGCGTGCATGGTTTCTATAGAGTGTAGGCGGAGGCCTATATTCTTTAGAATTGCCATGTCCAGAATGTCGGGCCGATGCTCGACATTGTAAGGATAGTGAGTGGGCGTCATAGGGACTAAGATATCAAAGATGAGTTCCTCAGAGAGTTCGCTTAACATGTTGCCATTGGCAGTGGATGTTACGCAACCCCAATGAGTGTGTTTGCTATTAAAGTCGCCGCCAAGAATGACTGCACTATTCATAGCAAAGAGGGCCTGAAAGTCGCTCCTTAAGGGAGTCTTGTTCGGGGAGAGGTAAACCGAGCCGATGAGGATGGGCTCGTGTCCAGTCATGGCTAGCCGACAGAGTGAGACTTCTAGGTTAGAGAGAGAAGGGGGGCCTGGTCCGTGAGCACGTAGAATCCTGTTCAATGACCCCAAGCTACCCATCCTTATCGCTCGCGCGTAATTATGTTGCTGTCGCGACTGTGCGACGGGCGCCCGCAGTGAGTGTGCGAGCGCGACAGCAACATAATTACGCGCGAGCGATAGGGATGGGTAGCTTGGGGTCATTGGACGGGATTCTACGTGCTCACGGACCAGGCTTTAGTTACGGTGAAAGTTAGGTCGTGCAATTCACCCTAAAGGATTTATTGTTAAACTAATGTTAATTATAACACAGTCGCATATAATTTGAACTGAGTCGTTGCACTGCATATACCGGCCGCATACAAGCATTAGGGTGCAAAAGCAGTGTACGGTAATCCACTTACTGCAATATGGCGAGCTTTGTTGCTTATAACTTACAAGATATGAGTATAGTTTGAACACTATTATACGGAGTTTTGAAGCGAGGCAACAATGGATCCTAAAATTACCTTATTTAGACTAAGTTGGACATAGAAATAACCTTATAAGTATAATTAAATGGGATTATTGGGAAATTAATACAAACACGGTAAAAATTGCAATTGATTGTACTGTCTCCCTATTCCAAAAAAAACACCAAACTTAGTCAGCTGTGCGAGAAAAAGTGCGCAGACAGACAACATTTGAAAGAAAAGACATCCACAAATGAACACAAAAGGTAAATCTAATCAGTGATTTAAATTCTGTGAGTTATTTCTGCTTGTCTAGAAGTGAACGAGGATTCATCATCATCATCATCATTTCAGCCATAAGACGTCTACTGCTGAATGTAGGCCTCCCCCAATGATTTCCACAATGGTCGGTTGGTGGCGGCCTGCATCCAGCGCCTTCCACTTGCTACCTGCTACATACGATAAAACGAGGATTCAGTGTCAAATATTTTTGAATCTGACCTAGATCCAGATATTACCAAGATATTACAAACAAGGACACCTCTTTTAATATTTCAAGAATAACAAACATGTTGTATTTAGAAGTTGTATGAAAATGCTTCAGGGTGTTTCTCAAGGACGACTGTGGGCTGAGGATTTAATACAAGCCACAACACCTTGTTATTATTAAAAAGATAACCTAAGTTTCCATATTATATTATACAGTCTACTAATATTAATATTATATTTAGATGCGAATGTTTGTGCGAAATGTATGTCACTCTTTTACGCAAAAACCTTCTTAGTAGCTTGGGAGAATTTTCATGAAACTTGATTATTAGTTCCTAATATTTTTTAAATCTCATTACGTTTGCAGCATAGCAGAAAAAATTTCTATCCAAATAAGGTGTTGTAAGACCTAATGTGAATGCTAATGTGGTTATGCAATAAATGATTGAGTATTGAAAAAAAAATGACCATACTTTAATCCACTTTCTGTAGATCAGTGAAATAATACTTTATTTTCCGAATTTCGGAAGGTTGGGGATTCTATTTCCACCTTAGTTATGTACACATTGTCTATCTTCTTCTTTTGTGGAAAATGTTGGCAACACGGAAAAGGAAACTGTAAAAGACTTACGCCCGTATTCACAAACATTACTATGATTTCTTACAGTGCGCGTCGACGCACAGGGTAACACACGAACCAATTACAGAGTGAAGTTGAAGCATCGTTTGTGAACGCAGGCGTTAGATGTACACCACACAAAATAAGAAAAGAAAGAAATACAGACTTCAGTTTAGGCGATCTTATCTCTTCTAGACCTTTCTAGGTTTTATACAAAATCCTATCAATTATCCCGATAAAAATAGAGTCCACTCTATATCAGGTCAATCGAGTGCAAGCCTACAAAAGATAATTTATCAGTCGCATCACTGGACCCACGCCGTCTCACTCGGCCACTAAATCACCAGGCTTTGAAGGGTTTATGAGCGAGAACTCAGTTCTGATGAATAGGGATGCGACAGTGAAAATAACCAACTTTTTTAATAAAGGTTTTTGCCGTAACTGCGTTTAAGCGCGTTTCAGACGTAGCAACTTCAGTTGAAGCCACTGAAACTTTAGGCAAGTTCCCAACGGTTGTTAGTGCCAGCCACAAAACCTTACTAATTCACTGCGACGAAGAAAATTTTGGAATTTTTGACTAGGTATGCACAAATATTTTCCTCAGCTACAACGCAAATATCGATGTATGTTGAAACTTGAAGATAATAATAGATCTTTATCAGATTCTGAACCTTTTCCAGATGTCGCATTTTTGGCTCAGGCTTCCTTTTTTTTGTTTAGGAATTTTAAGGCTAATGTCATGTGTGTCATGTGTCAAAGTTGACTGAGCTTCTTCCGCCACTTCTCAGCACCAGCCCATATGCTGTCCCGAAGTGGTGGTAGGGCAAGCTATGTTTGGGACGTAAGCGCCCTGGAAAGGGCCTGTGTACTGAATAAAAGCTTTGACATTGACATGCCCAATCAACCATGCAGCCTAGATGTTCCAGGCAAAGTAAATCCTACGTGACAATTTATTAAATTCAGTAAAGTATTCGGTTCGAATGAGGAGATCCTCAGGAGAACCAAAGTGACTGACATAGCTCGCAGAATTGCTAAAATCAAATGGCAGTGTGCGAGGCACATAGCTCGTAGAGACGATGGCCGTTGGGGCAGAAAAGTTCTCGAGTGGCAACCACGGACCGGAAGACATAGAGTGGGCGTGGGCAGGCCTCCTACTAGGTGGACCGACGATCTGGTGAAGGTCGCGGGAAGAACCTGGACTCGGGCAGAGCAAGACCGGTC
Source organism: Ostrinia nubilalis (assembly GCF_963855985.1). Classification (NCBI taxonomy): domain Eukaryota; kingdom Metazoa; phylum Arthropoda; class Insecta; order Lepidoptera; family Crambidae; genus Ostrinia; species Ostrinia nubilalis. Next base: position 4,217,103 of record NC_087101.1, read on the forward strand.
GTTATGGAAAGCCTTGGGGAAGGTCTTTGTCCAGCAGTGGACGTCATTTGGCTGAAACGAACGAACGAACGAAAGTATTCGGTAAAGTTTGAATAATAAGTTATTATAAACTCGCCAGTAATTCAGTGGTTATCCGGGGGTCGAACTAACTACTAACCGAATCTACTTCGTTATTCGCCGACAGCCATTATCTGCACAATGATAGTAATTAAACCGGAATCGTGTGCCGAAATAAAGGCGGTAATTATGTTAAACTCCCGTTAAATTCCGTTAAAACACAATACATCAATGTAACGACCGGCATCCGTTGTTCTCGGCCGGTAAAAAAGTTTGCGGATCGACTCCCCATTGTTATAAAAGGGTCTAATTGCCATAAAGGGTAAAAATTTGCGAGCTAATTTTTGGTTGCCGTTTGCATATTAAGTAACCCGCAAGTCTTTCATAAACCAGACTCTCTTTATACACTGGAACACGTTTTCCGGATTTTTTAATATCTCTATCCCACTCGGTGACTAGTAGAGGTTATAAAAGAAGAAAGAAGAATTTTTGAAAGATTTACAAGATTGTGTCAATTATTATCGTAATAATACTTATTACTGTAAAGTTTCATCAAAATCAGTTCTGTAGAATTTACGTCAACGAGTCATAATCATACATCCATCCTCACAAACTTCTTCTTTTCACCAACTTCGCATTTATAATATTACTAGCTTTTGCCCGCGGCTTCACCCGCGTGAAATTTTGTTTGTCACAGATCGTCATAAATTATAGCCTTTATGTTATTCTGGGTTATAAACAATAATACTGCAAAGTTTCATCAAAATCCGTTCAGTAGTTTTTGCGTGAAAGAGTAAAAAACATCCAGAAATTCAAACTTTCGCATTTATAATATTAAGTAAGATTAGGATTTGTAGTACGAATAGAATATGAAATAGGAATGATACTGCCAGAACTACCTAATTTAATAGGGAACAATTATGAAAACACATGAACATCAAACTTCAGAACAAAACTTATCTACAAGTAAAAGCTACATACGAGTAGTTATCGTCGTAGGCAATGTAAGATTGTAGCACAATAATTTATCAACTAGAATAAGACTACCGTTTGAATCCGGTTACGAGTGACTACGTAAGTAGTTGCAAGGTTGTTCAGAAGTTGACTAAACGTAGCCCAAAATTAACGAACAGTTCACACTTCTCGTAATGTATTTGTCGGCTCGTCAGGGATTCGAACCTCAGATATTGTGGGCGAAATAGGGTATCGTGCAATGAGAATGAGACTTGTGTTCGAACACTTTTAATAATCGTCAAACAGAGTTCAAAATCAGCACTTAGTTCTTAGTACTACAATCTAGACTTCGTCGAGCGATAAAATAGGCACTAGGTGAAACGTGGGACAGTTCCGTGACGATGTCTTCTCTTGTCGGCGTCCGGAGCGAAAGTGAGTTCGTTCCGTCCCGCCGTGACCGTTACGACTCTGTCGAAGCGCGCCAAAGCGGTGTTGCGCCGATTCGCCGCTAGGTAGCGCACTTGCGTTTCACTTTAGTGTCCGTACTCATGACCGTCTGCGACACGGCCATCCTGCGTGTCACACGTCCTCGTGTGATCATCTGAAAAAAACCAAAAGAACAGCACAGTATCCGCTCGGCCAATCCTATTTCAAGCAACTTATGTGCTTTCAGAAATGAGGAAACTAAACTTTCAGTACTACTAGATACTCTTTCTACAACTACTAGTTACTCTTTCTACAACTACTAGTTACTCTTTCTACAACTACTAGTTACTCTTTCTACAACTACTAGTTACTCTTTCTACAACTACTAGTTACTCTTTCTACAACTACTAGTTACTCTTTCTACTACTAGTTACTCTTTCTACTACTAGTTACTCTTTCTACTACTAGTTTACTATACTCTATCCACTCTTCCAAATAAAAGCCATCCAAGTAGATGTCTAGTGTTTCTAACTAGTAACCATAGCTATCTATTAGAAACTACCTAGCTTTTAGGAATCCAATCACTACTATTCACAATTCCTAATAATTGCTACATTGAAGTCACTAAGACCATGTGGTAAATCATCATTACCAAAAATTACTTCAAAAATTTAATGAGTCCCAGGTATCACAATCGCGGTCCACATTTTGCTACCCTACCTCGGGAGCCTAAGTCAATCAACCAATGACTTTATGATCTTAGCTACACACTGCCAGATCCTACTGCACCACCCAGAACTATCGCACTACCGAATTCCCACGGACTACTCAGAGCAGATACCAGTTTCTAATAGGCTACGGCTACGGCATCCTGGTACAATTTCCGACCAAACAATTGAGAAACCTGTGCTTGTAATTAATTAGATGGAACTTAGTCATCCAACTCGTTTCCCTCACAATCTCAATAGGTACTGGGCCTTCAGGGGTCTTCCTAACACGATCATGTGAATACTCAATACACGTTTGTTAATTAGGGATCTTAAAACATAACGGTCACCATCACAGATTTCCACAATTTGAAACGAAGGTAGATGGGTTGACTCATTATAAAGTGGGTCAGACATGGCGGGAAAACTCGAAATATTAGTCTCTATTTGCAGTATAGACGTCTATTCCCACAATCAATTAGAATTGAATACGAAATAATCAACGATCAGTTAGATTTTAACGGATGACTATTCGGAAACACGTACGCTACTATCTACCTAGCGATCGCTTGATACATTATCAAAACACAATAGAGATTAAGGTCCATCAAAACTCAATAAACTACATCATTATAATAACTAAGGTCAGCAAAGCAGTAAACAATACTCTTCATCTCCATCCGATTGTTTCTTACACCATATCACAAACATGGGCTACCTCCATCCGGTACCCGGATACAACACATCATGGGCTACTTTCATCCAGTATCCAAATACAACACAATCATGGGCTACCTCCCTCCGGTACCCGAATACAAACAATCCGGTGGACACACAGCGATCGTTTACACCTCCCCGCCAAACGCATGCCATTCACAGTCATGGCCGCACTGCTACGGGAAATCAAGCCCGATTTACGCTTACGACTACGAATGCACGGGAGATGCAAGCAATCTGAGTGACTTGCATACTACGATACTGAGAAAAAGAACTTTAAAATAATTGAGCTTTGATCGACTAATCCTTCAACTGGTTTAAGGTCCATCTCCATATGAATGTAGGGGATTCATTATCATCCATGAAAAAGCAATGTACCTCCATCAAGTACACTCATCTACCAAATACTTTATCTAGCATTTTTGTACTACATTAGACACGTCTACCTCAGGCGTTCTAATTTCATTGCAATCCAATGTTCATAATTACACTACCAATCGCTACCATATAATCACTGCTATTAAAACATGAAAGTAAACTAACTCAATTCTAATTATTTTCTAAAATCGACACTTGATACATTATCAACTCTAATAACATAGAAGTAGCCAGGGCTATGTAACATGATCATTAACTTCAACACTTCAATAATCTTAATCACTAATAAATTCGTAGGACACTCGAGTATCTCCATATGCCACAGTAATCACCATTACTGAAACTGTACCATTAAGTACCATCACAACACTGTGTGCATCACCCACGGACTACACACTACGGTCTACCAAGACCACGTCCTCTGCCACCGTGTGCATCACTCACCGACTACACACCACGATTTACGGCTCAAGAGCAAACTCGAGTTCCCATTACAGAAAAATAATCATCATCACCACAACTGTGATCAGCATGTACCTCGACTTCAACTTTAGACTGGTACATAACCCTATGGCATTCTTCTCAATTGATCATGAATAGTAGGTACGCAAGTGCAAAGTGGCAAGGCTGCTACTTTCCTAAGATGAAATCTTATTTTAAGCTCACCGCCCGTATTCTACTAAACGAGTACCTACAAGGTAAACCGACAAGGAATTCAGGAAGTCTATTTAAGCAATTCTAATAGTTTTAGTCTATTTACATCCGTCACGTACGTCCGTATCGATAATATTCACATCAGTGGTGAACCTACCACCTAGGAATGAAATAATTTCCAATAACATCTTCATTCAATGTAAACTCAGCTGAGGTCACGCGTAATTGAGCACGTGACGTAATTTATTGCATGTTCTTAACGGCCCCTTTTTTTTGATACCATTTGTACCACTGAGCCAAACCAAAAATTATTTTGAATTAAGATTAAATTATCACTTGATCGGACGTAATACTAATTTGCAAACAACTACCTTTTACCAGATGGTAAAACATGAAAATTCATTAACTGAAAACTACCTTTGTCCTATAAAACGTACTTTAACGAAAATACTAGAGAAAAGCCAAAAAGTACAAGTGCCGTTCAGTCAAATATAAAGAAAGCATCATGAATAGTAGGTATGTAAATGCCACAACTTTGAAAGCCATCCCTGTGACTCTCAAAATAAGTGAATGTTATCCCTGTAACAATCACTTTCACTAGTAATCATCCCTGTGACTACTATTGCAATTATCCCTGTAATTGCACAAACACCCCAAGTCATCCCTGTGACTATAGGTTTCAAAATAAAGTAATCATCCCTGTGACTACTATTGCAATTATCCCTGTAACTGCACACTACACCCCAAGTCATCCCTGTGACTATAGGTTTCAAAATAAAGTAATCATCCCTGTGACTACTATTGCAATTATCCCTGTAACTGCACACTACACCCCAAGTCATCCCTGTGACTATAGGTTTCAAAATAATGTAATCATCCCTGTGACTACATTACTAATCGCAATCATCCCTGTGATCACGATATCGTCATAAGTCGAAAGTCTATGGTCCGTCATCAAGTCAAAATTATGTAATCATCCCTGTGATTACATCACACATCGCAATCATCCCTGTGATTCCGAACATAGTGGTAGTCATCCCTGTGACTATCACTCAGTGGCCTCTACATCACTAATATCATTACTCAAATCATCGTTATTACTAATCAATCGGCACTCGACTGATGGGCATTCCTCCAATTCGATCGTTAATCATTACACAACATAAAATGTATTCTGTGCTGACTACTTGTGTTTGACCTATACCGGTCATTACAGTAACATTATTGAAACGTCTGCCACTCAATCTTGGCGACAATATTTAACCAACAACAACAAGTATTCAGCAAAAGAATCAAATGAAAAACAATATCGCTCACCCTTGTGATCCAAAGTACTCGCGGGCAACCTCGTTCGCGCCGCGCCGGTCCAATGTTCTCCACTTGACCGCCGCCGCCGTCCATTGCTGTGAGCTTGACCACCACTCCGCGCCAGTCCAATGCTGTGAGCTTGACCGCCGTTCTGCACCGGTTCAACGCTGTGAGCTTGACCGCCGTCTCGCGCCGGTCCAACGCTGTGAGCTTGACGGTCGCCCCGCGTCATCTATCCTGATTCTTCATTCTTCTGGCCAGTTATATTCCGGGCATACCCTCAGCTCGACTTTGACACCACTGTTCCGCCCTCAGCGCGGTACTAGCCCACCGGGTGAGACGACATTGGTCGAGGCCCAGTGAACGACCAGCGAGCAAGCGGTTCCTGGATGCCTAAGGAGCTTGCCGGTAGTAGGTAGGTATGTTCTTATTTTGTTGGTCCAAATTAGCACGTCGCAAATGTTGGCCTCTTCATTAGCGTGTTGGTTCCAATATCGTTGAAAGTGATCTCAATTGCACGATTCGATCCCAATTCTGATGTCGGCTCGTCAGGGATTCGAACCTCAGATATTGTGGGCGAAATAGGGTATCGTGCAATGAGAATGAGACTTGTGTTCGAACACTTTTAATAATCGTCAAACAGAGTTCAAAATCAGCACTTAGTTCTTAGTACTACAATCTAGACTTCGTCGAGCGATAAAATAGGCACTAGGTGAAACGTGGGACAGTTCCGTGACGATGTCTTCTCTTGTCGGCGTCCGGAGCGAAAGTGAGTTCGTTCCGTCCCGCCGTGACCGTTACGACTCTGTCGAAGCGCGCCAAAGCGGTGTTGCGCCGATTCGCCGCTAGGTGGCGCACTTGCGTTTCACTTTAGTGTCCGTACTCATGACCGTCTGCGACATATTTATAATTCGAGCGATCTCTGAATATGATGAATTCCAACACGAGGTCAAAAATGCGTGTTCAAGTCATACTCTTAACATTTTTCGTGTGATTTAAGTCATGTTAATCGTATTTTCATTTTTGTGTATTTTGATTTTTTAATTTAAATAAATAAAATAAATATAAATTAATAGCACCCGGTTGAAACATTGCATTGATCCTAAAAAGTAGAATCTCACTCGGTTCTCTCTCTAGTTAGGTTTATTAGAGATCCATTTTCCTTTAACTCAAGAAAATCGGGTTAATTCAATTCTACAATGCTACCCAAACTAGAATGAATTCACAAGGCTATACCTATGAACTGTCCTACTAAACTTTATTGACATCGTTCAACTATAAAGTTTCCAACATATCAAAAATCGGAACAAGCAATCCGGTATTGACGGTGTCTGTCTGTCTGTCAATGTCACGGGTGGGACAGTTCAGTGTAATTGGTTCTATACAGTAGGTATAGACCCAATCAGAGGCCGGTAGATATATTCTCATAAATAAAATACTGAATACTCATCTCTCACATTATATTGCCTTATTTTTAAAATTCATAACTTAGCACAAAAGCGCGCGGAGTCGTCCTTGCGCGTCCCGCTATTCTGAAGTTTGATGCTCGTGTGACATTGACACTACGTTAATGTCACTATGACAGCAGCTCATTGGCTATAACAATACCGCTATTTTAATGTTTTAGATTTTTCACAATAAATTAACACTACCTACGTCTGTCGTCTAAAATCATCGTTAATTTTCATTGTGCCTAGTCCGGCTGATCTGTTTTTGCTACGTTTGCTGTAACTTTGTAGAAATTCTTCGAGATCGTGTGTGAAACTCGTCTGAGTGGAATTGGCTGGGATTAATTAGCCCAAGATTCGCGTTAAATATTCATTTGAACTGACGTGCGCTGGTTTGATGCTGATTTAATAATCATGCTCAGATTTAAGCTGGGTCTTGTAAAGGCGACGGGAAGCAGGCTTATGTTAGGCTTTTGCGTTGTTTGTTTCAAATGGAATAGAGTAGTATTATTATGAATCCTTGGCATCGTTTTTGTAGCAATATGTGACCTAATTATAGTCATATTATTTATTTGACACTCATTACATTCCATAGTAACTCAGTCAGTGCTTGAGGTATGGGAACGGCACGGGAGGGTGTTTTTGAGACGTCAAAGGTCAGCGAGACTTCCGATATATTTCAGATTTGTATGCTCTGTCACATCATATTTTAATACTAGCGGCCGCCCGCGACTTCTTACGCGTGGATCCCGTTTTACCCCCTTCATCTATCTTACGCGGTTTAGATTTTTTCATACAAATGTTTTTTCCCGCTTACTCCCGTTCCCGTGGGAATTTTGCAATATCCTATTGTAACTAAGCTTTAAGTTTACTAAGGTACCTTCATGCCAAATTTCAAGCGTCTAACTTAAGCGGTTTATATTTTTCATACAAAAGGATTTTCCCGCTAATTCCCGGTCCCGTGGGAATTCCTAAGTATACTATAACCTGCCCAGGAGTATGAAGTATTGTACCAAGTTTCGTTAAAATCCGTCTAGTAGTTTTTGTTTCTATAAGGAACATACATACAGACAGACAGACAGACAAAAATTTTACTGATTGCATTTTTGGCATCAGTATCGATCACTAATTAATCACCCCCTGATAGTTATTTTGAAAATATATTTCATGTGCAGAATTGACCTCTCTACAGATTTATTATAAGTATAGATGTCAATGTCACCCTCCCGTGCCGCTCCCATGCCTCAGTTAAGTGCATGGCCTATATAAATACCTACTTTAATCTATAAAAATATTTCATTAAGTTCTTGATAACAATCTCATCGCGAAGTTGCGCAAAAGATGGCAATCCACTTGTGCCTTGAAGGCTCTATGGCTACTTCGGGAACACAAAGACTAGGAAGGAATTCCATTCCTTAGAAGCAATTAATTACTGCGAGTAGATTAAATTAAAATATAGTAATGTAAGTATTACTTATGATAATTCAAATCTGAACCTTTTTACATTCATAAAGTATTTTAATAAACGGTTGAAATAAAAACATATTCTAATGTTGATTTCAAAACCGTGATATCGGTGTGAGCGTTTATTTATTGATAAAAACAACAAAATTAGTTGAAACTGTCGAATAGTGATTACAAACACGCTAACAAAAGCGTTTATGGTTAACATAGACATAATGAACAGTAGGCTCACTAACCACTTAAAGCTCGTCTTTTGTCAAAGTTACAATGATAAATCCGCTGATACTCCTTTTCAGAAGTAATACGAGTAAGCATTGAAACATTACATACGTTTTTATGCTACTGAAAATTACCCCTAGAACCTTAAGAAGTTATTGTGTGGCTGGCATACATTTAGTATGGAAGCTGGAAAAATTGAATTTTCGGATTTCATCTGCTATATTTGATCTATGGTTTATTTTGTAACCTATTATTGGTACCGTTTGAAAGAGCTTCTGAAGCACTTTCAGGATCAGTAACGATTTTTTTATATTTTGTACAGTTTAGAAATAATCGTATGAGATCACTTATCGTTTCCACCCTGTATAGAATCAGTTAATTGGAATCATAATGCAATGAGTTTCTAACATCAATTATGACTACAACTAGTCTTACTGCATTAAGATACACTGTGCTAGCGGCCTTATCTCCTTCATCCGTGTAAACGACAAATTACAACCATTCTAACGACAGCTTTAACAAAATCACTATAAAATTGCTCACGGTTTCATATTGATACTGTTCGTGTGTGATTTTAATCGCACGAAAATTACTAATACTTTTTATCGCAGTTGCTGCAGTTTTGTTTAATGATCTAATTAAGTTTTTTAATATATGTAATTGTTTTTACTTTTGTTACAACACTCAGTCGAATACAAAGAAATGTATTCATAAACACAAATGTTTGTACTGTGCGGGAATCAAACCCGCGACCTCGACATAGTAGTGCGTTACGAACCACTACACCAAACGGCTTCTGTAGCCAATAATATGGTTGGATGGCAATGCCATAAACGCCCGTATTCACAAACATTACTATGAGGTCTCACAGTGCGCGTGGACGCACAGGGTGACTCACAAACAAATCACAGAGCTCTATTCAACGCTGTGCGGGCGTAAATATGGTCGGATTTGTCACTTAGGTTGCTGCACTTGTGTGAATGCATTGCCGCCACTGAGCTACGAGCATGTCGCTTACAACCTAGCTTTGTTAGACGGACTTATACGCCAGTGTGCAGATGTTTTTGAGAACTTACTAAATTAATAGATGTATTATTACTAAAATAATAAGATAAAGAGATTCTTGTAATAAATGCTACTATTATGGTCGGATTTGTCACTTAGGTTGCTGCACTTTGTGAATGCAATGCCGCCACTGAGCTACGAGTATGTCGCTTACAACCTAGCCTTGTTAGACGGACTTATAAGCAAAGTGTGCAGATGTTTCTGAGAACTTAAGAAATTAATAGTATTATTAGTAAAATAATAAGATTACATTGCTTTCACAAGATAACATTTCCCGGCAAGAAGCTCAAACGAGTTTATAAGAAACCCGGCTAATTTCGAATATACGGAATTCGTAATTTCCGCCCAAGAATATTTACGTTCACAGAATATTACCTCCGCCATCTTTTACGTTTTTCGGAAGATGAGGGAACATGGGACGAGTAATGTTACGTTTGATGGTAACGACATTTTGGATGTAAAGGTAATTATCATGACTGCTTATCTTGTAGATGTTTAACTTTTATACAGGGTGTACCAAAAAAAGCGTGCCAAAGAGCATTTTTTTTTAATTATTCTTCTTGAAAGATATCTGCTCATTTGTACAACAAAAACAAGAGAGAGGCTCAAAATTGTAGTTTTAAAAAAATAACATGAAAAAAGTCGTATTTCTGAGGTGGAATTGTGTAAAGCAATCGTAATCATTTGACAATTCATAACGTACGATAAAGTCAGTTAAACAAAGCGTTTGACAGAATAATCGTACATTATGAACTGTCAAATGATTACGATTGCTTTACACAATTCCCCCTCTGATGATGATACTTTTACTAAAGTATTTTTATGGATGGTCTATCGTCTCTTTAATTTCGGCATGCTCTTTCTGGGACACCCTGTATATCTGTTTAAAATTAATTTGGAACATGTAATGTTTTTCTGAAAATCCCCGAGGCTGTGCGATTTGTCGTTGGACCGTATACTTTATTTATTTATATGTAGCGATGTTTATTTATTTGTAGTCAACGCAATAAAGGTTTGCTTTGGTTAATTGTTAGAATAATTTGTCAAAGAGCCCTCTCTGTAGCATAAAATAAATGGATTTTTTATAAATAAATAAATTAATTAATAATAAATTAACCATATCCAAATATATATAAGACGTTTATAGGGAATTGTACAATTTAAAAGATTGTGTTGCTCTGAAAACAAAGATTTTATTTATTTTGTTAATTAGCACTAATATACAATGTAATTTCACTGTTCAACTTAAAACTATTAACCTCACCTGAAAACAAAGAAACGACATTCAAAGTTTATTATTTAAATTGTCAATTCCTTTTTAAAATCTTTACAATAAATTATTTCTTGCAAATCACGTTTATTTCCGATCTGACACATCAGTGTCATTTACGAAGCAAGTTTAATTTTATAATACTGACATTTTAGAAGATCGTGAATAATAAACAATAGTCGCGTTTACGAAGATAGTCAGTAATTAAGAAACTAGTTTCTTTACATCTCCGCCCCACGACAGAGAAAATTTTTGCTAAAATTTTCATTTACAATAAAGATTAATAAGCTAATACCTATGTTACTTAAACATTTATATATATATTATGTATCTATTTTATACTTATTTACTTAGTTTTTGTTGGTATTGGTATAATCTTTGAAATGTGAAAGAGGTTTGATTCTGTCTTTTTATGTCCTGAATCAATTTTGTATAATGAATTTGATATTTTTTCGATTATTTTAAAGGGACCAATTTTTAGTTCATCTAATTTTTTTCTATTGAGTTTATTTCCATTTTCAACATATACCATATCTCCTATGTGAAAATCTATTTGTATTCTATTTTTATCGAATAATTGTTTATTATATGTATGGTTTATTTTTGAATTTTCCAATGCTATTTTCCTATCCCTAATCCATTCATCTTCAGATATATCTTTTTTTAGTTCTTCTGGCAGTAATGAAATATTTGTACCGTCCAAAATGTATTTTGGTGCAAAACCTGTAACTGTATGTTCCGTGTTGTTATAATTTTCCACACAAATGTGTGCAGCAGTAGTCCAAGCTAATTTATTTTTTCTTTCATTTATTTTACATCTTATCTTATTTACAAGTGTTTGGTTTAGTCTTTCGTTTAGACCATTAGAAAAGGGAGTATTTACTGCAGTGAAGATCATTTGTATTGATTTTTCATTTAAAAAAGTTTTAAATTCCTTAGAATTGATTCCCGGGTATTGGTCAGAGAGTAGAAACATAATTGAATCTGAATCTGGTACACTATTAATTAATTTTATGAAATCATTAGCATTTTGAGTTTTAGACGTAACAATATAAGCATATCGTGAAAAGTGATCTACAAGAAGATGTAAATATTTTTTTGTTGATCGTGACCCTCCAAAACCTCCAATCGTGTCTATTGAGACTATTTCAAAAGGTTTTGTGGCCGGACCTAATTGTGACATTAAACCATAATTTTTTTGTCCTCTTGATTTATTTTTAATACATATATCACAAGTTTTACAACATTCTGTTATATTTTTTGTTAAGTTATTTGCTGTATATGACGTACTAATTATGTTTTGCATTTGTTTTACACCTAGATGACACATATTCTCATGAACTTTTTTTATTAATTCTTTGCTGTATTTTTCTGTTAAAATTATTTTTTCCTGTTTTTTCCCTTTTTTGTAAAAGACATTATTTTTCAACACTAATTTTGTTTTATTATTTTGTATGTATTCATTATCTCCCTGATCTGTAATTATATCATTTAACGTTATCATATTTATAATTTTTAATTGTTCATCTGTATCCTCATTAGCATATAAAACTGGGTTCCTGCTTAAGCAATCTGCTTCTATATTTTCTTTCCCTGGTGCGTATTTAATTTTAAAATCATACTGTGACAAATAAAATGTTAATTCTCCTAATTCCTCATCTGTCCTCGACTTAATATTTAAATTTTCCAATGGTTTATGGTCTGAATATACAGTAAACGATTTACCTATTAGCCAATATTGCCAGTATCTAATGGCTTCTTTTATTGCTAAACATTCTAAATAAACTGCTTTCTTTTTCTTTTGTGTTTCATTTAGTTTTTTTGAAAAGTAAGCAACTGGTTTTTTATTTCCGTTCGGTTGTGTTTGTTTTAGCACTGCTCCAATACCATTTAAAGATGCGTCTGTATATATTTCAATTGGCAAATTTTGATCAAATATTTCTAATATAGGCTGTGAGCATAATAACTTTTTCACACTTTCAAATGATTGTTGACACTCTGCAGACCAAATAAATTTTTGATTTTTTCTTAGTAATTTATGTAGAGGTTCTAAAAGTATAGTACTATTTGGAATATATTCGTGGTAGAAGTTTACTTTTCCTAAAAATTGTCTGATATTTTTTTGTGATCTTGGTATTGGAAAATCTCTAATTGATATTAAATTATCTCTTATTGGGCGCACTGTATTGTTATGTATTATATGACCGAGGTATTTCACTGAATTTGAAGCAAATGTACATTTTGTAAATTTAAGTCTAAATCCCTCTGTTTTTATAGCATCTAATAATTGTGTAATATGTTCAATATGTTCTGAAAATGTTTTTGAAAATATTAAAATATCGTCTATGTAATTAACTGCAAAATCCGTGAGTTTATATCTCCTTAATATGTTACTAAGTATCCTTTGAAATATGGCTGGTGACGTCTTCAGACCGAAAGGTAAACACGTCCATTGAAAATGACCTTCTTGTGTCACAAACGCAGTTTTCTTTCTATCTTCAATTCTTAGCGGGATTGACCAAAATGCTGAGTTGATATCAAGTGTCGTAAAATATCTTGAGTTTCTTGTCTTAACTACTAGATCATCAATGACTGGAAATGGTTGAGCTTGTGGAACGACTATCTTATTCAGGTCTCTAAAGTCAATACATAATCTTGATTTTCTATTGTCTTCTTTTTTGAAAGCTAACGTTACTGGTGCTGCAAAAGGACTATAAGATTCTTCTATTAGCTTTTTGTCAAGAAGTTTTGCAACTTGTTCTTCTATTTCTTTTTTGTCCTCTACTGAACATCTATATGGCCTTTTGCTGCAGTATTTGTCCATTAGTAAATCAATGCGTGCTTCATATTTTTCTACTGTACCAATATCATATTTATCTTTTGCAAAGATTGATTTATATTTATCTATCAGTTTATGTATTTCTGCTTCTTGTTGTGTATTCAAATTTCCCATACTTATTTTGAAATCTTCTTCTTTTATATGTTCATTGAAATTCACCGAACCTGGGTTTTGGTATTCTTTATTTTCCTCTTTATCATTTCTAAATTCTTTTTCTTCTTTTATTTTCTCTTTCTTCTGTGTAATTTTCATATTCTCATCTTGAATCAATCGAAATTGCTGTATGAGATTTAATCCAATTAGGAAATCATATTTGAAATCTTCTCCGTCTATAATATAGACATCTGCATTATCTTCTATATCAAATATTTTTATTTTAATAGTTGTTAAGCCAATTGTCTTTTTAACACCATTAATCGTGATTAAACTATCTCTTTTTGAATCATCTTCTTCTTCTCCACTCCATCTTACTAATTTTGAGTTAATTATAGAAATATTTGAACCAGAATCATATATTCCGGATATTTCTAGTTGTGAATTTAATAATAGTTTAATTTTAATTAATGGTGTTACTACTCGTTTTTTTTTTCTTCATTACTTAGTTCCACATCTAATACTGTATTGTTTATGGTTCTACCACTATTTCTCTTTTGATTATATTCTTCTGTTTGTTTGAACCAGCATTTTTCTTCCGGATGAAATCGAGAACCTTTATTTAATTTTTCACATATCTTGCATGGTTTTTTTTCATTCTCCATCTTTCCTTTATATTCATAATTATTCTTTTCGTATGTATTCTTCCTGTAGTTGTTGTTGTATTTCTTTTTAATCAATGATTCATGTTTCCCTATTTCATTATAAAGGTTTTCCGTTGTTTTAATAGTTTTTTTATCAATTTTGTCCATTATATAATCTGGTAATCCTATGACAATAAGAGTTATCAGGGTTTTCGTGTCAATGTTCTTATTGGCCTCTAATAATAGCCTTTCCTTTTTTGTAGCATATTCTAATAAAGATCCACTCTGATATTTAAAAATAAATGCGTATTTAATTTGAGACCAACCTTTATTACCATAAGTTTCACAAAAGGCATTCTTCCATTTTGCCCAGTCAGAATTCATACTCATCTTTATTAACATACTGGCATACCAATCCAAACATTGTTTTTCTAGGAGGTGTTTAAGAATCCCAATTTTCTCTTCATCGTGTCGAATTTGGAATCTTTCACATTCACTCTCGAAATCATTTATCCATTGGTCAGCGCTGGATGATTTGTTTGAAAATTTTTCGATTACAAACCGTTCTGCGGTTTTTCCTAGGTTTTTATTTTCTGACATACTAGAATTTTTATATGAAGCATTTGCCTCTCCTGTGGTCTCATCCAAATATTGGTTCCCAAATTGCACATTTTCACCCTCATCTAGATATGTTTTTCTCAGTTCCGTATTAAGAGGGATCCATAAGGATCGTGTCTGATGTCTCTTTTTAAGCGTATTCTTAATTTTCGTAAATAATTCCGTAGTTAATATGACATTGTGCTTACTTGCTGGTTTTAACTCGTCTGGAATCTCGTAAACACGGCCGTCTGGTGTCTCGATAGAGGTTATGCAGATCACATTGGTTTTTCCATCTGCCGACCCTTGAACTTCAAATTTAAATCGTAGTTTCTCCATATTTATCTTATTTCTAACTATAAATGTCGTTTTATAAGACGTTTATAGGGAATTGTACAATTTAAAAGATTGTGTTGCTCTGAAAACAAAGATTTATGAGCAGCGCGCGCGCGTGTAACGTGCGGAGCGCGAACGCGTACTGGCGATCGATGCGTCGCGGCTATGGGCGGGACGCCGATCGAAAATTCTAGAGCGCTGTAACCGTTAGCGGGGCGCGGCGCGCGGGGTGTAGCTCGCGCGGGATTCGAGCTATGCCCATATCGGGTAGCGTAGCGTGATGCCGGCGCGATAGGCACGTAGTAACCGGTTTGCTATATGCTCCCCCTCTAGACCAGGGAAACGCCCTCGTCCGTGGTCTAGCATTAACCATCATCCCCCCCTAAACCTTACGTGGTCTTCCGCGTTTCCTTTTAGGAATAACGGGCTTCGGAGGGACGGCTTCGCTACCTTGGTAACGGGTAAGATCTTGTGTATGATATCTCCCTATAACAATGTCAGGCTGGTCGGTACTGGAGATGTTGTAAGTAGTAGGGCTAACCTTCTCTGCTATGCGATAAGGTCCATCACGGCGCGGGAAGAACTTGGCCGTCAGGTCTTTGGAGCCTTTGCTCAGGAGGTGAGATTTTAAAAGAACTAAGTCACCAACCTGGAATGCATCTGAGGGACGACGCGTAGAATCAGCGTACTGCTTAGCCTTATCCTGTTGGATCTCCACCCGTTCTCGCACAGCTGACAGTGACTTCAGGAATGTCCTGAGATAAGGGGTAATTTGTGGGACGAAATTGTCTTTGTTTGAGATAGCACGAAGGTCGTGTACGACCTCTGTGGGGGACCGCATTTCTCTGCCGAAAGTTAGAAAAGCTGGTGACGTACCTGTAGTGCGGCACTTTGCACTATTCAAGGCAAATCGGATCACCGGTAGCTTTACTGGCCATGATGTGTGGTCCTCTTCCACGAGATGTGCCAGCATTGCTTTCAGGTCACGGTTTTTGCGCTCGGCAGGATTCGCTTCTGGATGGTACAATGGCACGAAGTTTTGTTTGATATCCAGGACTAACATGCACTCACGCATTACTGCGGACACGAACTGGACACCGTTGTCCGAAATAATCCTGCGAGGTAAACCGTACCGCATAAAATACTCCTCAATAAGAGTGTGTGCACAGGCTTCTGCTGTCGCTTCCTTGAGAGCGTACAGTTCCGTCCATCTGGTTGCTGTATCTTCCACAAGTAAAATCCACCGCTCCCCCTGGTCTCCTTCCGGTAACGGGCCGAATAGGTCAATGGCTAATACCTCGTTACGTTGGTTCATAACCGGTGTCTGAAGTAAACCCTGGGGTTTGGTGTTGGATGCCTTGTATCGTTGGCAGTGGATGCAGGCTTTCACGTAGTCCGTGATTTTCCTCCGCATCCCTGTGAAATAATAAAGTTGGGCAACCTTCTGGTACGTTCTGTCGATGCCTGGATGACCGGCTGTTGGGGAGTCGTGTAGCTCCTTTAGTATTTCTGCAACTTGGCCGGCTGGAATAACTAGCTGAGGGGTTTCGCTATCTGAGTCCGGATTGTAGCGGAACAGGACCCCTTGGTCCATGAGGTAACCCCTTTCTGACCATCTTTTGGCATTGAGATCGTTGGTGTCCTCCAGGTCTTTGACAATTTTTCCCACTTCAGGGTCTGCGAGTTGTTCTTGGCGCAGTTGGCTTGGTGACTTCGTGGGCAGATCGCAGATGATCGAGCAAATACCGCAATCTTGGCTTGTCTCGGATGAACAAATAGGTCTGCTAAGCGTATCTGCCACGACGTTTGCCTTCCCTGGGGTATATTGGAACTGGATGTCGAAAGACTGGAGTTTAAGAGCCCAACGGACTAACCTTCCTGCTGGCGATTTCAGAGATAGCAGCCATCGCAGGGGTTGATGGTCGCTGCCAATGATGACTGGTTGGCCGTCCAGGTAAGGTCGAAAACGCTCTACAGCCCACACTACAGCTAGCGCCTCTCGCTCCGTGGTGGAGTAGTTGCGCTCAGCTGCGTTGAGAAGTCGGCTGGCGTATTCTATCGGCCTCTCCTGGTGACCTTCACCTTGTAGTAGCACTGCGCCGAGGGCATAATTGCTTGCATCGGTGCGCAGGATGAAGGGCTGGGTGAAATCAGCTTGCACCAGCACAGGAGCCGAGGTAAGTAGGCGCTTCAGCTCGTTGAAAGATCGGGATTGGTCAGCACCCCAAGTCCATACTTGGTTTTTTCTAGTTAGGCGTGTTAATGGTTCGGCAACTTTGGAGAAGTTCGGTATGAATTTCCTGAACCATGAACAGGTCTGCAGAAAGGTTCTCAGGTGTTTAAGGTTACCTGGTTCCTTCATCTCGAGGACAGCACTCACCTTCTCTGGGTCGGTGGAAATACCCTGCTGGGTAACAACGTGGCCGAGGTATTTGACGCTTTCTCTAGCGAACGCACACTTCTCCCTGTTGACGTGGAGGTGGAACTCGGCCAGGCGTTTGAAAACTGCCTCGAGGTCTTGCAGATGTTTCTGGATTCCTCCATCAGAAATCACCAGTAGGTCATCTAAGTACGCAAGTATAGTTACGTTTTGTAAGGCCGAGCAGGAACGGAGACGATCTATGAGGCGCTGGAATGTCGCTGGTGCGTTTTTCAGGCCGAACGGCATTCTCTTAAAGCGGTAAGTACCTAGAGGGCAAGTAAACGCGGTTTTGTCCCTGTCGGCTTCGCGTACCTTCACCTGCCAGTACGAAGACTTCAGGTCCAGGGTACTCATGAAGCAGTCTCGTTTAGTACTCTGCAACAGCTCATCGATGCGCGGCATCGGGTAAGTATCGGACTTGGTGACTGCGTTTAGGCGTCTGTAGTCTACGCAAAAACGGATACCACCATTGGACTTCGGCACCATCAGCGCCGGGGAACACCAAGCCGATTCGCAATCTTCGATAATGTCATCCTGTAACATTTTATCAATCTCTACCTTCATTTGCTCCTTCTTTGAGGGATTCAGGCGGTAAGGAGGCACAGCTATTGGCGGGTGTTCACCAGTCTCGATGCGATGCTCTGCATACGGTGTTGGGCCTCCCCCTGCTCTGAAAATATGCGCGTGCCTGGTGAGGACATCAGCGAGCGCTTGTCGCTCAGCTGGATTGAGATGACGGCCTTCATCATCCCTAAGAACCTCTGTAGAAGCACAGGACACGGTACGAGAGGTAGGTTCAAACGACAGATTATATTTTATTTGATCGTTATTGCTAAAATACCACAAGTCGTTGTGAAAATCTATTACTACCTTAGCAGCCGTAATAAAATCTATTCCCAGTAACGTCTCGTTATTTGTAGCGTCTGGAAAAATTAAAAATGGGATTCTAATGACGGTCTGCTCTAAGCGCACAGGTAATGTGGTAGTAAGTACCTTCATACGTCGGACTATACCGTCGGCGAGTTTTATTTCCCGCCAGGAAGAATGAAGTTGATGACCCAGGCGTAGAAGGAGAGCATACAGCGTGTGACCCGCAATACAGTGTCTAGCGGCCGTATCGATGAGAGCGGTACCCTTGTGACCTAAGATGTCAATATGAAAAATAGGGCGTAAATCGCGGCCTACGGGGCTATCCGCAAAATCGTCATCACACGCACGCGCTCCATTATTTACATTTCCATATTCAAAACAATAGCATTTGATCAAGTTACAGTTTTGACATTTTTGTGAACACTGGGTATTCTGAACATCACTACATTGTGGCACTGAACTAAGATTTTCACAAGATGTTGAATTAATTACACATTTATCAAAGTTGCACTTACAGTTATGTAAGGATTGACTATTCTGATCATTTTTGCATTGTGACTCATTATTACTAGAATTATCACAAGAATAAACAAAATTAGAATTTTCAAAATTGCACTTACAACGACTGTGTAAGGATTGGCGACACTGACTATTGTTGCATTGTGACACAACATTATTATGATCACAAGAATCAGTGGAATTAAATTTTACATAATTGCACTTACAATCAACTTGTAAGGATGGACTATACTGCACATTATTGCACTGTGACACACTATTTGTATTAACACAGGATTGAGAAACATTACAGTTAGTCTTATGAAAATGGCACTTAATAGCTTGTAAGGATTGAGTATACTGAACATTATTGCACTGTGACACGTTATCTCGATTGTCACAGGATTGACAAGAATTAAATTTGGTTTTATCAAAATTGCACTTACAAGTTTGTAAGGACTGAGTATGCTGATTACTATTACATTGTGACAAATTATTACGACAATCACATGGCAGCGAAAAATTAAGTTTTTCGGAATTACACTTACGAGACATTGGTAAGGATTGAACATGTTGATTCGTATTACATTGTGGCATACTATTGTTACTCTTAGCATCTTGTTTATCTTTACAAGAGTGAGAAAAATTACATTTTTCTGGAGTAATCGCACTTTTAAAAGATTGAGCATTGTAACTATCGCTATTACACTGAATGTTATTGCGACTTCGTTCATCAAATAATGTATTTAATCGCGTTTTTGAACTCTGTGAAATAGAATGATTTTGCACATCGGAAGCGGGACACGAGTAGGAACTTTGATCACTACAATTAGTAGGTATTTTAGGGTTACTATTATTTGATGGACGAGTCGTTTTCTTTGTAGTTTTATGGTTATAGTCTTTAGAGTTTAGGTTACGAATTGGTTTCGAACACTGATTACGCACTTTACGCGAAAACGACCGGGATTCGACACTAAAGAATGGCTCACTTTTGTCACGCAACGAGTTATCACCGTTATCACGCACTGAATAGTTAGTAGGGAATTGGGACTGACCTTGGCTCTGCAACTTACGGCATCGATCGCGGGTGTGTCCAAACCTTTTGCAGTACGTGCATGTGGGACGCGACTTTTTCGCGGCGGGGGCGGCGGCGGCGTCAGGTGATGGTTGCGGCGGCGGGGACGACGGCGGCGGGGGCGGCGGCGGCTGGCGGGCGGCGGCGTACGTGACGGCCGGCGGCGCCCGGGTGGCGGCGGCTGCGGGGGCCGGATAGCGGCTGGCGGCGGCGGCAGGCGGCGGTTGCGGGGCACGTATGGCGGATTCCGGCGCCGTATAAGTGGGCGCTCGGGGACCGGCGTATGTTGTGCTCGCGCGGGGTGCCGTGCGCGGCGTCGGAGTACCTCTCGACGTATCTGCCTCGCCCTGGCTGTCTTCTATATTGCGCGCATGACGTAGTAGGTCTTGAAAAGTGGCAAATTCTTCACGGCGTAGTCTCTGCCGGATTTTAGTGTGTAGGAGGCCGTACACCATGTCTAGCCTGGCCTTCTCCGAGACGTCTCTATCCGATATTTTCGATAGAAAGGCACGGCTGCGCGCTATGAATGTGTCCGTGTTTTCATTGTGCATCTGCGGGCTCGCGAATAGCTGTAGGTAAATGCGGTGTGGCGGGCGGCGGTCACCGAAGGCACTTATCAGGTTCTCTTTGGCCTCGTCCCACGATGTGATGGTGTTCTTGATGCCAAGCCACCACGTAGCAGCATCACCACTGAAGAGAAATGCGAGGCCGCGAACGATGTTAGTGCTGGACACTTGAGCACAGTCACTGTACGCCTCGACGGCGTCTATAAACGCTTCTACCGATTCGTTCGGGTGGCCGGAAAATTGTGACTTACAGCGGGCCAGGGTGCCTTCCCCTGGGGCCGGTGTCGACGTGTTTATTCGTGTCACAGATAACAGGAGGTCTTTGAATGCTTCCGTCTGCGATCTTTGCAATGATTCTATTATGCTGGCTACGTTTTCAGTAGAAAAGTGAGAAGCGGGAACGTAGGTCGTATCGCGGCTTGTTGGAACTTCGTGTTCATCGCGATCCTGCGTCGGCGGCGTGGGCGACAGAGGGCTGGGAAATGCGGGATTCGGCGCCGCATTCTCTCTGTCACACGCGTTTCGGCTTCTTGTATGCATTGCGGAGAACGAATAACTTTTACACTGTCACTGTAGGTCACTTATACATATTTTACGTTGGGCGCCAGATATGAGCAGCGCGCGCGCGTGTAACGTGCGGAGCGCGAACGCGTACTGGCGATCGATGCGTCGCGGCTATGGGCGGGACGCCGATCGAAAATTCTAGAGCGCTGTAACCGTTAGCGGGGCGCGGCGCGCGGGGTGTAGCTCGCGCGGGATTCGAGCTATGCCCATATCGGGTAGCGTAGCGTGATGCCGGCGCGATAGGCACGTAGTAACCGGTTTGCTATAGATTTTATTTATTTTGTTAATTAGCACTAATATACAATGTAATTTCACTGTTCAACTTAAAACTATTAACCTCACCTGAAAACAAAGAAACGACATTCAAAGTTTATTATTTAAATTGTCAATTCCTTTTTAAAATCTTTACAATAAATTATTTCTTGCAAATCACGTTTATTTCCGATCTGACACATCAGTGTCATTTACGAAGCAAGTTTAATTTTATAATACTGACATTTTAGAAGATCGTGAATAATAAACAATAGTCGCGTTTACGAAGATAGTCAGTAATTAAGAAACTAGTTTCTTTACATATATATTTCACATTTGTACCAATGAGTATTTCAAATTTTGTAATTCATATTTCTGTACAAAAAAAGTTTGAAATGTTTGTAGCAATATGCGTGCAATGTTTTTTTTATAAACAGGAGGCAAACAAACATACGGATCATCTGATGGTAAGTGATTACCGTCGACTATAAACGCCCGCAGGCCCTAGGAATTTACAGGTGCGTTGCCGGCCTATAAGATATAATATACGCTCTCTTCCTAGTTTAGTGATCGCAAAAACATATTGCTAGGTTAATATAATTATCATCATCACCATCATATCATCATCATCATCTCAGCCATAGGACGTCCACTACTGAACAAGGCTCCCGAAATGCAACCCGAAACATGTTAACCGGTTGGTAGCGGCCTGCGCCCAGCGCTTTCCCGCTACCTTTACGATGTCGTCGGTCCACCTTGTGGGTGGACGTCCCAATATAATTATAATAAAATCTAATTTATTGTCTAACAAAGTCATGATGTCATTTATTTACCGGCCGCGTCTCCTATTACCTACACATGGACAGAAGCCAATTTGGAAACCATCGTTTCCAAATTGGCCGGGATCCGGTACAAAACGGAGTGCGTTCGGCTTTTGTTTCCCGGAAAAAATATCTCATTTAGGAAAGTGATCTCAGTTTCTTGGTTAAGTATTTACTAAGTTTGTCAATATTACAAATGGCGATACTATAAGATTAGCTTCACAAAAAAACTCTATCGCGCGATCTATTTATATTTATCTTTAGAAATAACTTATTGTTTAATGGTCTGTAACACGATCGTTTATACACCATATTCAACCATATATCGTGGTAATAATGAAACAAATTTAAAAAATGTGACAAAAAGTCCAATTTACTTCTATAAATTCGTCAAAATTGTTTCACTCTATGCATGAATGTATGTAAGTAGGTACGAGTATGTAGGCATGAAAACTGACCGTTTTAGTCTTAAAAAATTTTACTTCTGCCAAGTAGGGGTAACCTAAAATATCCAAATTCGTTCATCGATTTAGGCACGAAAACGTCATAGACAAACAATGTCGCGCTTCAGCAACTAAAAATTATGTCGTTATTAAAATTTCTTAGCGATTAGAGTCGCTTCTCGGCAAGCTAAAGGTTGTGGGTTCAATTCCCGCCTTAGGCAGTTCGATTTTTTCAAATTTTTTATTTAAACATTCTGTCTTATGATTAAAAATTGGTTGAAGCTTAAACAATTCAGCCTATAAATTTGCAAGACAGGACAATAAAAAATCTGGGCTCGAACCGACAAGAATCGACCAGAGCGACTAACGAGGTACTCCCCGAGATTTATCGGTGCCGGCAAAAACTACGGACTACGTAATAGTGCCCGAGTATGGTGGTATACTGTTTGGGATGCTTAAATTAGGTAGAGCAGATGTTCTGCGAAAACTACTGTGGGTGGAGCGTGGGACGTGAGATAATGCTCATTAACGCTGGGTTGCACCATCTTATTTTGACTGTAACAAACGTCAAAAATCTGTCAAACTCCATACAAAAAAAACACATGACATCGATATAGTTACGGTTAGAGTTAAATGGTGCAACTTAGCCTTAGTTGTTAATAAATATCAACAACTCAGTCACTAGTAGGCGAGAGTACCTAGCAGCGTTGATTAGATTAGAGCCGCGAGACGGACGAGGATTGTAGTCGACCAAGTAACACATTTATTATTTTTTTAGCGTTAAGAGTCGCATCTCAAACTAAATTGAAAATAATAAATAACTTGAAAAAATCGAACTGCGGGAATTGAACTTCGACGGGTTCATCCAGTGTCTAAGTAGCTCAGTTGGAAGAGCAGTCGGCCGGCAAACGGAAGATCGTGGGTTCAATTCCCGCCTTAGGCAGTTCGAATTTTTTCAAGTTATTTATCATTTTCAAATAACACATTCATCGTTTAATTTATGAGAAAACGTAATTGTTTACGTGGGCATTTTTACGACAGACAACCGGCGCACATTCTGCTATGTAAGTTTTTATTTTGAACAAACTTGTCTAGTAGTTATACACGTCTTCGGTTCTACTGTAACGTTGTAGACATCATCAGATTTTGATTTGTCAGTGGTCAGATTTTACATTCACGAAAGACACAACTAAAGGCTGATTTACACGTAAATTAGGTAACTTTTTAACTTAATTTTAAATCATTAAATTGCAACTTGCTACTAAATCCTGTGTTTCATGTAACAACAACTTAATACGTGTAAATCAGCCTTTACCTACGCTGCAGTATCAAATACCTACACTGATCGCTCAATAAAATGGATAGTTACAAAAAATACCTTTGCCCTATTTCCACCTGCTCCTTTACAACACAACCGTGGGAATCCGTAACTTAGCAGCAGGCATCTACGGAAAAGTCCCTAATGACATAATCGTATATCAAACGACAGCGATGATCCGTCGGATATCCGAAAATATCCGAATCCATTAGCGAGGCGCTGGTCGATAAATCATCCAGCGATATTAATAGGCGGAGGACGGCCTTCTCGACACTGAGTTTATGAGCCCACCTAGGAAGTTTAGTGACAAAGAATACGTTTTGTATAGAGCCACAGCGCCGCTTTTAAAAAGCAGCGACCACACATTCCACACCGCACAGTTTAAAACGCCAATTGCTGCGATTGAAATGTAGTCGCTATTCGGAAGTTCGACACAGCGACAGCAGTCGCTAAAACGCAGGATTCTGATACCGTGTCCGAACGCATGAATTCGAAAATCGCGATTCTGCATCGATACAGTCGCAAAATCGCTGATCGCCGATGCTAAGTAACATTTCTGCCGTTGGCCATAATGATGTTGTCACAGCACGTTCAAGGATGTAATGCACACACACATTCCTGTAACAACTCTCGATGTCACACGCAGCGTGGCTTAAGTATCTGTTTGTGTAAAGATTCAAGACGTAAAGTGCATGGAAATTGAAATATTTATCGTTAGTGTAATCTTTGCCATCATCTTGGCCATCGCGTTAATGTCATTGTTGGAAAATCCTAAGTGTTACCACAAGTATATATTATAGTACCTCACTGTATTAATTTGTAGACTAGTATATTATATTCTCGTATCGGAGAAGTAGAACAGTCGTCAGTAAATAACCTAAGTCGTACGGTATTTATTATTATGTGCACTCAAAACATTTGAAACTAGAGTACCAAAGTAAAAAGTGTGATAGGTATTGTTATATTCATGAAATAGTGACTTTGATTTTAGCTTTAACTTACCCTGTGTCCAGTGTAGGTAACATAGACGGTACAATATGTTATTATCATTGGAAGTTCTAGACGTCATGTTAATCTTTGCAGTGCAATAGATCAATTACCATATTATACTGCCACAATAGAGAATATTGTATCTGTCGCAACCACATAATTGAGCGATACCGGCATTGTTATCGTATTACATTAGCAAAGGTAAATCGACAAGGAAGACCAAGTTTTAAAGGTAATATTCAGGAATTAGATAAAAATAAGAAAGAAAGAAAAATGATTTATTTGGTTTAATAAAAAAGACAATACAATGTAACTTTAAAATTGATTTCTGCTCGGTATGAGGCAATAAGGTATTCGAAGCATAAGGAGCACGTTACGGCCACTGGTATTCTGCAGACACCATGATCATCCAATATTCGTTAAACATAATATCTTTCGTTTATGTCCATCGAACCTTTATACTCATCATCACTTAACTAAATAATCATTTTCCCATTCATAATACTGACATCGATTAAATATCAATACGATAGCTTACAACAGCGAAATGTCTATAAGATCGAATGAAAAGGTGCAAGTAGTTTCCTGGACCAAACACAATGACCTACAAAGACCAAACACTCGGAACGCCATGAATTGGTAAAAATCACCTTCCAAAAAGAAAGAGGAACCAGAAAAGTCAATTGAATTATTTACTACGAGGAACTCTACACAACACAACTGCTACTAAAAGCTTACATTATCTGATGGCAAATGGACTCACATATAGCTTTTGTAGAAACGTATTCATTGTGTGACTTGATCGTTCTATTAGATTACTGTCGGTGTACCGCAATTTGTTTGGAGTTATTATTAGTGACTTAAAAAGTAATAGCGCCGATCAAACTAACATAAACATGAAGAATTTGCTCGATGGAACTTAATCGTTATTGTTTATGCTTTAAGATTGTAATTGATAATAAATCGTTTCCTTGTTTAGGTCTAGTGATTAAACTGCTCGGTATTTTAAAAAGTGCGTTAGGATATTGAAACTCGTTTGTTTTACGAAACAACATATCCGCTAATTGAAAAAAAGCAATGGGACATATAAAATGTACACGCACATGGAATTCGAATCCACGAATGGCCGACGAAATTTTAAGAGCAGCCGAAAATCAATTAAAAATATTTTCTTTTAACAATTCCAGTTTTTATCTCTCCTGCTCGTCAAACCGATTCCATTGAAACCACTTCACGGGCACTTATCTTTCGCAATCGTTATTTTTATAATCGACATAAAAAAACAATTCTCGATATTCTTGAAAGCGCCGACTCGATAACGATGCATT
Organism: Ostrinia nubilalis; assembly: GCF_963855985.1. NCBI lineage: Eukaryota > Metazoa > Arthropoda > Insecta > Lepidoptera > Crambidae > Ostrinia > Ostrinia nubilalis. The sequence goes on from NC_087101.1 coordinate 4,243,426, forward strand.
GACAATAAAACTCGAAGAATTCAACGATCGACCCGAACTCAGCCGTAAATACTCGAGATGCCATTTTATGTCGATGAAACGTTGCTGAAATCCGATTTGCCTTCGGTCTCGGTTGATAAATACAAATTCCATGAATTATACATACTTGTGTGTGATTTGGACTTATGAGGTCGTATTGTAAGGTTGTAGGTAACATTTGCGAGGGTTTCGTGATTGATTTCTTCTGTGAGATGTGTCAGTGACCTTAACGAATGAGAAGCAACAAAGTGTGTGGATATATCAGATATTTTTATAGGTAACTTCTTTGTCCATATTTTTATTTTCCTTCAAAAGACTTAAAGATTGGAAAAGTGACTCTCCAATAAAGGCGTCACTCATCCATTTGGTTAAAGACAACCTACTCACAATAATTTATGGGAGTCAAATTATTTTAGAAATTAATAAAGTGAAATGCCGTGAACATAGCACAAGCGTCTATTATATCCCAAATTGAGATATGTTATATTATTATGTCTGAAATTGGTATTAAAAAGGAATAATTTGAATTTATCTTTGCTATTTATGAAGCCTGGTGACCCCATCAAAGCGGCAGCAGCGCGGAGCCAGTGAGTCGTCGCAATGAACAGATAACTGCAGACGATCAGCAGCCATTGTGCCACTCCGCTGATGTGGCTTTGTGAGATAACGTTCTAGACAATGTCTCCAGATCCCGTATCAAGAAGCGCTGCAACTGTTTAAACAGCCAGGTTCATTCTTAAAGTCAGAAAGACTGTGTTTTGCGGTGTCATGTCAGTAATTGTATAAAAAAAATCATCACGGCACCTGAAAATTAATAAATAAAGACTACGATGTTAATTGCTTCTGATCTCTGGATATGATTATGCTATTATACAGCGCAAAAACTGGTACAGGTTATTTTGATCATACTTCAATAATGCTATACCAGCTTACCCAATTTAGAAAAATGTAAGACCAATTTAATTTCCTTCAGTAAACTGATATTAAAAATGTTGAAAACAATAACTTGAATAATTTTATAAGCTTCAAGTAAATTATTATTATTAAATTACAAAATACTCGTACGACGTTCACAATATTCCGAGAAAGCCAAATATACATAATTTTTTGTAAAGTTTGCATTTCATAAAGAATTCTGGGAAAGTAATATAATAATCATATTACTGAGGTTATGTTACCCAATTTTATTGTATACCTTATGAGCAGCTAAATGAAGTCGAGTAATAGGCATACAGAAGACAAACATGCCTGTTTTAAGAAAAATAATTCAGAAAATTACTAGTCTAGAATAGACTTTTCAGCTTATCCAACAGAAAAGAAGGGATATTTGATATGTCTTCATTTCTCTGTTTACTGATATTGATTAGATGATGTTTTGACCACAACATCTGTTGCTGACGTATTCAGCATTTCATTTTTATGTCCTAGGCTTTACGAATTCTGATGAACAAAAGGAAAACGATCTTTGATATTCATAATCAAACTTCAGGTCACATCGTCAAAAAACGCCAACACACAAAATCCCGACGCATCGAATGTGAGTGAAATGACTCGAATTTCACTGGTAGAGTTTCCAATCGAGAAATTCAGGCCGAATCTTGGCATCGGATAATGAAACGTTATGAATGAACAGTTTTTAATTAAAAACTTCAATACACGTCTACCTTTATACGTGGCTTTTTGCAACGTGTAACTCCATCAATTCGTTTTGTAGAAATAATTGACCAATAAAACAATAATTTAATGTTAAACAATAGAACGAAGGGAAATCGAGATATTATCGATAATTTATATTAAATTGATTTCAGGCTCTAATATTATAACAAGCGTAAAAATTCGAAACATATTTTTCAATATATGATACGTATGTCTTATACTGTTGTATTGAAGTTAGGTAGTAGTACCTCCCTATCTAACGTTCACATAACGTTCTGATTCTGAGTCAGTATGTGTGGATCATTGACTCACAATCAGATTTCAAACAGAACGACTTAAAATTTTATTATCTGAATGAAATGGGATGACCGCTCAAGACGGATATACTTAATGACGTCTTTAATACGGGTTTTAATGCGTTTATAACTTTCATATTTTACGAGCCTTTGTTTCGGTTTATTTGGGAAATTCGAATCGAAGCCATTTCGTTGGAGCGAGAGGAACAGTAAAACAGAAGCGCTACGTGTATCCTAGGACGTTTTTATTGTAAGTGGGGCGATAAAACAAAAAGACGCGAGAGGTGCATAATAAATAATAATAAACAAACGGAAGGGGAATAACTCATGCGCACATCTGCGCACTGGCGTAAATGAGCGAAAGTCGGTTGGCTCTCTGAGTCTTCACACCTTATGTGACGTAATGGTAGTGATGTAATTAATGCACAGTTCGTGGCCTAGTGAGATTAATTTAAAAAAAAAGTTATGTTCCGGCAGTTTCTGTGGCCACCTTCAGCCTGATCATCACTTTCCATCAGGGGGCCAAGAGCTTCCTTGTTGTGAATAAAAAAAATCAACTCTATAGGTCTATTTCTAGTTATTATTGATATCTTATAAGTAGAAAAAAATTTTTCGAAAAAAAAAATGAAACAGACTGTAAAAGGCTCCAAGAACTCATACCTATTCAGATTAACTATTACGGAAGTATTCAAGCATTACGTATGACCCACCGTACTTACACAAAGTTTTTATAAAATTATCTATGACGTCACCAAACGCTGTCTACACTGGCCTTACCCACCAACTTCCACTGCGTCGAAGCCATCAACGTAAATATTGTACAAGACAAAAAGTGGCCAAATCGCGGCCGTCCGCGTCCATAAAGCTTTGTATGGATTACGAGGTTTTTATTGCCTCTGTAGCGGACGCCGGGCATTAGAGCCTGGCTTTTCCAGCAATGCGTGTAAATGCGAACTAGGATATAACTATATCGATGTGGTTAGGCACTGAAAGAAAGAAATAAAAATGTTTATTTGATAAGGCACCCAAACAAAACATTAATTAGACTAAAGAGGTTTTACTGTTGATACAAAGCTTCTAGGTTCAAAGAGTTATCAGATTACACATAAGATATTACACTAATTAATCCTAATATCAAATTCAGGGCCCTAACAAACTTTCATCAGTGACTGCCCGTAATAACTACATATTTTGTCAGTGTAACTAGTTATTTACAACTGCATGTCAGCCAATGCGCTGACTTCATAATGTTTATTGTAAAGATTCCACGTTTTCTCAGCTTCATGTACCATTGTCCGTGACATAAAACAGCACATCAGACTTAACATGTCGACCCGCTATTGTTCCAAATGAAATAAAAGCAACTTTTGCGCTTAAAATTCCGTCGAGTAACACGTAAACTACGAGTAGAAATAGCCCGGTCTCTGAACACGTAGAATTTTGTCCAATGACCCCAAGCTACCCATCATTATCGCTCGCGCGTAATTATGTTGCTGTTGCGCTCGCACACTCATTGCGGGCGCCCGTCGCACAGTCGCGACAGCAATATAATTACGCGTGAGCGATAAGGATGGGTAGCTTGGGGTCAATGGACAAAATTCTACGTGCTCAGCGACCAGACTACAGTAACAATGTGTAACCGCTACGAACGCTACGACGATACCACCCGTATCACCGTACCGAATAATTAATTTGGCCTTCGCTACAGTATGACTTAAAACAACTGTAGCATGTATCAATGCGTAACCGCTACGACTCGCGACGCCACCACCCGTAGCGCGTAGCAACTACGCCGTAGCAAACCAATAAAATCAACAATCTGATTTAGTCTTCGCTATAGCATGACCTAAAAAAACTGTAAGATAAACTACTGTATATCAACTTTTACATTAAAAATTCCGTCGAGTAACACACAAATTAAACTAGAAATAAATTGTTCTAGTATCAATACGTAACCGCTACGAACGCTACGACGAAACCACCCGTAACGCGTAGCATCTACTACGGCGTAGCAAACCAATAAAATCAACAAACTGATTTACGCCCGTATTCACAAACAAGCAGCAAATCGAATGCACAGCGTTGAATAGAGCTCTGTGATTGGTTCGTGTTCACCCTGTGCGTGCACGCGCACTATGAGACCTCATAGTAATGTTTGTGAATACGGGCTTAGCCTTCGCTACAACATGACCTAAAAAAAACTGTAAGATAACTGTAGTATCAACGCATAACCGCTACGAACGCTACCACGCGTAGCGCGTATCATCTACTCTGTAGCAAACCAATAAAATCAACAAATTGGTTTGGCTCTCGCTATAGCATGACTTAAAAAAACTGTGAAGGTGAGTATAGACTACAGCGTTTACTTGTAACAGAACAACGAGCCGCTCTATGAAATGTCTAGTGTCACACCCTGTCACGAACCAAACATCATACATTTTACCTGTATTGTACAATTCGGAAGAACGTTACATTAGAAATGCTCTAGTCTATACTCAAGATAAAACTGTAAGCTGTAATATCAACGCATAGCCACTACGAACGCTATCACCCGTAGCGCGTAGCATCTACGGCGTAGCAAACCAATAAAATCAACAGATTGATTTGGCCTTCGCTATAGCATAACCTAAAAAAACTGTAAGAGTGTACTGTGTATCAACTTTTACATTTAAAATTCCGTCGAGTAACACACAAACTACGAGTAGAAATAAATTGTTCTAGTGTCAACACGTAACCGCTACGAACGAACGCTACCACCCGTAGCGCGTAGCATCTACGGCGTAGCAAACCAATAAAATCAACAAATTGATTTGGCCCTCGCTACAGCATGACTTATTTTTATCCCGTCTATCCCATTCGTAAAAACAAGTCAGAGACATCGAGACATTGATCCTACTTGTTGCGTTCGGTTTTTCGCGAAACGGTAATAGATTTTTCCCGGGATCGACATTCTTATCAGCCACATTGAAGTTTATTTGTATTGTATGGGTTCTTCCTTTTCAAGAAAAGATAAGGCTGGAAGAGTTATTATTGCTGTATTTTTTGGAATAACTGAATATAGAAATGTATTTCGTAGACAGCACGTGTCATATCAATATTTATTACTTTTTTAATGATTGACGATTACGCTTAATGGACGATTACGTCGCGGCATCGGTCGACCTGCCGATGCTTTGCTTAATTTGTTTACTTTATTTATACGAGTATTTTATTGCATGTTTTATTTATTCCTATACCATAATACCTATCATCATCATCATCTCAGCCATAGGATGTCCACTGCTGAACATAGGCCTCCCCCAATGCTTTCCATGTTGCCCGGTTGGTAGCGGCCTGCGTCCAGCGCCAGCCAGCTGAAGTGGCAATGGGCAGCGCACATAGTACGCAGAACTGACGGTCGATGGGACAGCAAGGTTCTGGAGTGGAGGCCTCGTACCGGAAAACGCAGCGTGGGACGTCCACCCACAAGGTGGACCGACGACATCATAATACCTATAATAATCAATAAAAATAATATTCTTTGTTTACACACATACATTAGTACAATATTATTAGTATTTTTAATGAAGCTACTAGCGCTGTTTATCTGCTGTATAATAGGACACGTGTTACCTGCTAAGCAGCCTTAGCATTACGGATGCGCTCTTCTGGACATCTAAGGCAGCGTTAAGTTTTCGACAACTTAGGTACCTACTACGTTTATTTAGAAATACTACAGTCAAACCAATACCTCTTGTACAAATTGTCACCGTTCTATAAACGTTCGCTCCGTCAATACGCAGCGGCCGCTGGAGTGGCGCGAGTCACCACTCCAATCGCCATGTCAAGGCCCTCCGTCGCTAATGGTCACTAATAATTGTCATTAAACATGTATGGACTCGGCACTGGCAACGCTCCGATTGTCTGAACTGATTTTTTAATGGAGAATCGTTTTTATTTCACGTTTCTTTAGCTTTGGCACTATTAAACCATTCAGTGATTTTTTTACAAAAACTTCTACAAATGCTTACGAAACGTTTGTTTGAAATCTAATGACGTCATTTACCACTTCAAGAAGTGACCCAAGCAAGTTTTTTATGGACTTTCCCGCTAAAGCCTACCTAAATACCTAGTTAGTACAGGCGCACGGCATTTGACGTCAGGCTCAGCGAAACCCACGCATTTAAAGGCTTTCTATCTTTTGATTAACTATACATTTTTAGTAAATCTTTCCCAATCTTCTTGGCTTAAACTAAATTGTTTGATTATGAAATAACCATCACTATAATACTCCCAATTCCGTAATAACCTGTAAATGTGACTTACATTCGTATTGATTTCACGTCACGTAGGCCTCTGGTGGTTGTTATATGACCCATGTCAGAAGCCTATGTCATGCCATGACACAGGTACAGTATATTTACACATGTTCCAAGAAATTGCCGCTTTGATGGGGTCTATTCCAATGGCTTCAGTCTCGTAATAACAGCCATTCATCTGAATTCGTACTAATTAATTAATTTGTGTATTAGTGAACATAATTAGTTTTCCCTCTCATTGAATTTTAGGCCTGTATCATAATAATATACTGAAATCTAATCTCAATAGATTTCTAGCGACAAGACCTTCTAAATAATTATCAAATTATACTTATCGGTCTTCAATTATAAAGAATCGTTTAAAATTCGTATAGAAGGTATTATATGATATTTTATAAATCGAACTGCCTGTGTTTTAATGTTCCTAACATTGAAACACATTTTGCTTTTAGGAAGTTATCTCTCCCGATGACCTGTGAAAATCAGTTATACAAGAAGTATTCAAGTTATTTTCGGTCGTTAGCTAATATAATTCTATTGGCGATAATATTATGTAGTTATAAGTTAGTAATTTTACATTTTTAACGCAAGGTGAAGATAAAAAGGATTGCATCGTATTTGAAATCAAACCTTACGTACCTCCTATAGCAGCATTAATAGAAGCGGTTGATTTATTTGTTTGCAGCAGTAATAGAGACGGAAGTCTTACTTTTATTCAAGTGCAAATATACCTACATACTTCAAAATTCAACGATAAGCCGGCGCCGTAGGGTTGGACATGGTCAATTAGTCATGACTACTTTCGAAAAAAAAATGAAACAATTTTTTTTCTTATTTTTCCTAAAGTTTAACTAGTAAGTTTTTCTAAACCTTAGGAAAAGTGAGAAAAAAAATGTAATAGATTTTATTTCTTACTAGCTGACCCGGCGAACTCTGTTCCGCCTTAAAGGCAATAAATAAGCAAATCTTTCCTTATTTGCTCACCGTTGAGACCTACCCTGGACTACGAAAAACATTTTAACAACAAAATCAGCTCAATCGGCCCAGCCGTTCTCGAGTTTTAATCAGACTAACGAACATCAATTCATTTTTATTTATATAGATTTTTTCTAAAGTAGTCATGACTAAGTCCACCCTACGGCGTTGAATTTTGGGACACGGTGTATATTCCCAAATCCTATACAAGAGCGATCCACATAATAATATGGCCTGGTATGGAACAATCCGGATGTTTCATCGCCGCAACCCGAATTCAGTGTTCATCGTGTATTTACCAAGCCCCGTGTAAATAATTAACGCATGCCAATTGGAAATTCAACCCTACATATTTGTCTCGAGTATCCGAAGGATGTGAAAGGAATCTATGATGGAATACCTCACGATGCGAATAAGTAATGAAATTCCCCGCAAATGCCCCTGTTCTGTTAATGCCCTGGTTTGGGTTGGGAACACACTGTGGGGTTAGAAAAAACGCAACATTTAGATCATAATATACAGGATGTAAAGAGCAACTGTTAGTAAAAAGACAGAGAAGAATTCAATATGATAAGTATATCGTCTCCGTCGTGAAAGTTATAACATGACATCATATATCCAAAGCTTTAAGCTTTATTATTAACGCTTATATGGTACATATGTAACTATTTTCAGTAAAAACAGTTGGTCAGTATTTTGATAAACAGCTGTTATTATATTATTATTATCTTTAATTATGTTAGTGTCTTAAATCCTCTTGACATGTACAACATTGACCTATTTTGTATTTACATAATACTAGACTTTGCGGAACATTCAATATCTTACAACAAACACGAACTTTATCACGCTAACACATCGGTAAGTGTTTTCTAATGTCAGCAAACCATCGACGAATAAACTATTCATGCGCGACACTGTTCGACACGTCGTAGACGTATGATGTGAACGATATTGTGCTTTTTGCTTTGGGTCACACCAGACACGCTACTTTTGGAGAAACTTGCGACTGATATTACTTCTTGCGTATAAACTTAGCGCGTTTTAGCGACTTCATTCAACTGTAACAACTCCTACTCCAATACCACCCTGTCTTTGATTTTAAAATCTTCAATAGCAGTAACATGGCTTAATTAAAATGACATACCCTCTGTTGAAAGGTCTGTTGTAATATAGGATATTTAACTACTAGAATTCTTAGGCTGGCTTGCACCATTTTACTTTAACGTCAAAAGTCTGTCAAACTCCAATAGAAAACACCGGCCGGTTAAAGTTAAGGTGATGCAATTCATTGCCCTTATTTGCAATTTAATGCCCTATTGCCGTATAAAGCACATTAGACTACACGTTTTTGTAGCACCTAGGTATCTCGTACTACCAAAAAAGCGTTTACCTTTATGTGTCGTTATCCACACTCCTAAAGGTTTTAAACCTTTGTTTGTCACCTGTCATCCGCTTTGCAACGGGTCCAATGACAGTTCAACTTTCCCCCGGGACAAACTTGACCTTCATTGGTTGGGTTTTTGTGGCGGTCAAGCTGTAGATCCTGGCTACACAGGAGTTGCAGTGGTGGGAACGAGAGGTGGGAATAGTCCCGTTATCCACACTCCTAGTTAAGTAGCACGTCTGCTAAAATCCATAGATGTCTTAATATACGAGTATAGGTAATATTGTATTTCTTCCTCTGTGATCGAGTGGCTTATGCCTTTGTATTGGTGTCACTTTGACATGTAATGTAAATAATGTTGAGACGAAGTTAGACGTTAACAGCTGTACGCTCCTTGAAAATATTATTTCATCATACTTATTGATCGTAACATTATATCTTGGACCAATAAGACACCGAAAGAGTTAAGAATAGAATTATAAAGGAAATGTGGTGGTCATAAGTACTTGTTTAACTTAACTCTTAACCACATTTAATCGATTTAAGAAAGAGGAAAATACAAAATTTATTTATTGCTGTATTTCTTTTTCTGTGAATGAGTATTATTCCATGCACTGTAACTATACCTGAAATAAATAATAATGTGGTTCTTTAATAAGTTATAAAATGTGTCTACATCGTGAAATAGTAATGGTTGTTTCCCCGCGGCCGAACGATTTATCTTTAGTAGTACTATCAAAGCGAGTTATTTTTGAAAAAAAAAAAAACATTATTCTCAACTAACCAAAAAAATAATCATCGACTCGAAAGCGTAAGAAACGATAGTTTTTGTACAAAATGTGACGTTTTTGAGTACTGCCTGCCTCACGAAATCAATATTTAAAGTAAAAGAAGCTCCCGCACTAAGTAATACCATAATACCTACAGCATAAACTGAATCGCACACGCTCCGTACAGGATATTTTTTATTTGAATTATAAATAAACTTCCTTAATCTATTGTACTACTAAGATAGAATCATTACTGGGGGAAAGCAACCACTAAAATTTCACGGTGTATAATAAAATCATTTTTCTTCAATAATATTCTCCTATAATATGTACCTACCTATTAATCTTAAGAGGTGAACGACCGTCAAGGGCACAAGACCTTCGCTATTATAATTGCAATTAATATAATTAGTATCGATATCGCATATAATGGACTGCACAATGGAAACGCTGCTCATTGATTTAATCATTTGTGTCGTAGGCAAAGACCAAAATTTGTCATTTCAGAAATTGCTCGATTTATTCATGACTAACGGCCGCCCGCGACTTCGTACGCGTGGATCTCGTTTTACCCTCTTCATCTATCTTACGTGGTTGGGATTTTTTCATACAAATGTTTTTTTCCGCTAACTCCCGTTCCCGTGGGAATTTTGCAATATCCTGGTTGTAACTAAGCTTTAAGTTTACTAAGGTACCTGCATGCCAAATTTCAAGCGTCTAACTTAAGCGGTTTAGATTTTTCATACAAAAGGATTTTCCCGCTAATTCCCGTTTCCGTGGGAATTCCTAAGTATACTATAACCTGCCCAGGAATATGAAGAATAATTGTACCAAATTTCGTTAAAATCCGTCTAGTAGTTTTTGTTTCTATAAGGAACATACAGACAGACAGACAAAAATTTTACTGATTGCATTTTTGGCATCAGTATCGATCACTAATCACCCCCTGATAGTTATTTTGAACATATATTTCATGTACAGAATTGACCTCTCTACAGATTTATTATAAGTATAGATAAAAACTAGACTAGACTTAACTTTATTCCTGCCAATTAGAGGGAATTATTTATTTGATAAAACATGGTCAGTTAATTAGCAAACTAAACCAATTTGTATGTATTAACTAAAGTTATATGTTGTTTTCCTTAGGTTTTAAAGTGCCACACTCTACTATCTGATATACTTTTTTTTATCGTGAGAGTTGTAACACCTGAAGGCACAAGCGTTAGACTTAATGAGCCATATTTGCATTTGATATGGCTCAATGAGTCTGTCAGCTTAACGGCGTAAACTCATACTCTCCTTATTTTATTTATCCTTTAATCTTGGTTATTTCACCATCTATCATGGTGAAGTCTACGCTATTTTGTAGAATGACGAGTTTCGCAATATGACGGCGACATAATAATTTATTATAGAAATACGTTATAATAAGATGACTTTGAGTATCTAATGTTTATCTTATGCCAGTAGGTACAGTTCTGATTCGCTAATAGGTAGGTACATCATCATCATCATTTCAGCCATAGGACGTCCACTGCTGAACATAGGCCTCCCCCAATGATTTCCACAATGACCGGTTGGTGGCGGCCTGCATCCACCGCCTTTCTGCTACCTTTATGAGGTCGTCAGTCCACCTTGAAAATATAGGTACAGTAGATATAATTATGAAATCCTAATCCTCGAAATAAAAGTACTGCTCTACTGCAAAAAACTTATATCACTCGTATACATTAATAAATAAACAAAATAAATACATCGTCCGAACAAATTCGAGCGCAAACTTCGTATAACGAATGATTTGTACGAGTAAACGGACCGAAACAAAGTTTGATGGACTCAGGTAAGTAAAACTTTGACCATACAAAAAGGGAGGAAAAGGTCACGGAGGGTTAATAAAAGAAAAAACCCGACAGTACTATTTCGTATTACAAAAACAAATGAAAATGTAACATTTGTATCCTTAATTTAACCATTTCAAAAATTTTTACACAAAAACACTTTTGTCGTGCTAATAAAAGAGAAAAATGATAATTTTAATAGATACATATTATGTGACTGCATTAATGTCCTCTCTATGACCATTAACCAATAATGCTTGGGCACTCTGTACTAGATAGAAAATAGACAACATTTTCGCCCCTCACGCCTACGCTATTCCTTTAAAATAAAATACTCATTGTAGAAACGCTTAATTAAGCTTTTAACAATACATAACTATTTTTCATGTACAAGTACTATTTCTAACTCATTCTAATTGAAAAAGCCATTAAAATATCCAGAACGGAAATATATCAATACATACATCGGTCTATGTTGGTTGCGCTAGCGAGCCTTTGAAAATCTGTCATGTTGGTCCTCTACGAAATCTATCATGGATGGATAGAGGTTTGGAAGTCGACCAAATATGCGGTTATTGGGCCGAACTTCAGTTGCAGGTCACAATAAATATTAATGCAGTAGATCCACACCATTTGCTAAGTAAAAAACTACTCGCGAGGAAATCACATCCCACTGAAGAAGAATCTGCATTGCAAATTCGTCCGGTTTACATACTGCTTACGATGTGAGCATCGTCTAATTATGCAGCTGTGTTTCTTTTTAATCCGAAGCACTCAAGCTCAGAAAAAGTACTAGTTAGCAAGCAGTTTGCTAGTTTCGTGATAGATGCAAACAAATCCTCATCAACATTACTAGTTCCATGAAACTGTAAACACTGTAACATAAATAACAATCTGGATTGGCGTTTAAAACAAAAAAGCCCAAAATCAAAAGATTATTTGTCTCACAAACGCAGCAAGATCATGTCTTCTTCTTTAGTGAAGGGCTGTGAAATGTATAATCGACTTAAAAATACCGTTTTAGTTACGCACAAAATTATCTTTTCATCAAAGAATCATAATGATAAGTAGTAATTTTTTTTATGAATTAAGTTATAAGGCATTAATCTCTCCTTCGAATTTTTCAAGTTATTAAAAAATGTTTTGATTCAAGGGAACAGCAAATAGAGATTCAAGCCACTCGTAACAGCAAATTGAAAGCTAGCAACAAAATATTTGCTGGTGTGCTATTCCAGGAAAACAATTCCAGAATTTTGGGGAACCTACAGCCAGTTCCTCTTTTTGTGAACTATAAACTCTACTCTCAATGGTTGACTATCCATCGATCGCGTTTTACGTCGGCCATCAACAATTCCCAACTCTGACGTTATTATAATGGACGAATTCTCAGTATTAGAGAGGACCTTTATAGCGCTGTGCAGCTGAACTTAGCTTTACAATAGTGTACTGTTACTGTACTGTAAAGTTAATGTTTTGGCTTAACCAACCAAATGCATTGACAAATTGACTTTACAGTAGTACTTGTTCTTCTGATTAAGTTCGTTGCGGATCCAATGACAGTTTAACTTTCCCCCGAGAAAATCCCGAACTTCACTGGTTGGGTTTTTATAGGCGGTCAAGCTGTAGATCCTGGCTACACAGGAGTTGCAGCGGTGGGAACGAGTAGTGGGAATAGTATTTTAAACATAATACATCATGCTAAACATTTGTATCTTAGACAGTTGTAACAGGTGATATTTTGCAATATAAATAATTATATGTAATAGGTAAGTATGTGCTGTCAATTGTATGATTGAGCGATACATCGATCAGCAGTTAGTATAAGCAATAAAATTATTAGACACATAGATAGATAGAAAGTAATTTATTTGTCTCAAGACAGACAAATTTCAATTTGAAAATGAAATGTTTTTTTCATTAAGCGACACAAAACAACATTTCTAGCCATACCAAGGTTTTCTGACTGTCACAACTAATAAATGTTTATTTAAATTCTTGATACATTTAACATGACATACAGCCACTAAAAAGAGATAATTTATCTTTATTTAAAATGCCGCTGTCACACGAAACAAGCGGTAAAATATAATTTATCTAAACCCACATTATACAACGAATTATGGCATACATGACACACGGTATACCGCGTCCCGGGATAGTGCTAAACAACTGCATGACCTTTATCAACCCTGCAAGGTGAAGCTTCCTCGTGTTCTCGTCAAATAAGTGTTCAACTATCTACTTTTGACTGAACAAGAACAAAACAAAGTTCTGGCGCACGTGAAGCAAGTGAAAAAATATATTTATGACGCATTCACATAAGCTTACAACTCTAGTAAAAGACTACCCTATTCATCATCATCATCAACAGCCCTTTACAGTCCACTGCTGGACTATGAGCCTCCTCCACTATAGTGGAGGGTTTTGCCATAATCTCCACGCTTGGCAGGCGGGTTGGAGATCGCAGTTTAAAAGATTGATGTTTTTCAGAGAGCGCTGCTGCCCATTCTCTGTTTGATGTGTAGTCCCTAAGTCGCCTCTTACGACACCCGCGGGAAGAGTAGGGGTTGGTGACAAATGTATTCTACTCTGCCGTCACCACACGGCTCTATACCCTATTATTGATAGGAAAAGGACCCCTCTGGAGATCGAACCCAGAACTGACTTCGTCAAGAGAGCCCAACTCTTACCACTATGACTTATTAACCCTTTCCCTACGGGCTCTTGGAAACCAAAGCGCGCCTCTCAATACGGGGTATTTTTACGCTGTCCAAATTGCTTCCCTTTACATCAAGATATTTTAAAAATTATGAAACTTACGGTATTAAAATTCGTAATTATATTCTGCAACTAATGAATTTCATAATTACATGCTAATTTTACACTTAAACCGTGATTTGGTATTGGCTTTGCCAAACAATAGATGCCGTATTAAGAAGTCACTTTTGACTTGGCATCAATAGGTGCCTCCTGTTAAAAAGGTTAATAATGCTGTCAATTTATATTTAAGTTAGCCATTTGTATCTAATTCCAATTTTCTCAGGTAACCAAGCATGTAATTTCACCTGACCCGCATTGGGCATAGTATTTATCTGAAGCCACATTAATCAACGAATGATCGCGCGGACGAGTGTCCCGGGACAGCGCTAAGCTACATGACCTTTATACGGCCGTACCACGAACCGTAAACGTGCAACATAAGTATGGCTAACAATTATTGGAAATTATCTGCGACTTTTCAAGTGTTTTAATGACGTTCATGCCTCTAAAAAATCGATGCTGCCATATAAATTTACATCTATAGATGTAATATTTGACACAAAATATTCAATTTACTCGTATATGTCTTCAATGAGTGCCAAGTTACAATTCCCATAGATTTTGTATGCTACAAGCTACGATTAGTTCGCCAGCTCAATTTTAATGGTTTTAAATTCATTGATTTTGTCTTGGTAGCATTCGTTAATAATTCTTCTTAAGGACAATCCAATCAGCTCTACATAAATTATAGATTACATACGGTTTCCTAAATTAATTCGACAATCAATAATCGTTATAAAAACTTGTATCAATACTGTTACAAAATATTACCTATTGCTACTACAAAACCACATTTGCATACTCTATGCAAAAGACAGATGTGACCTCTGTGCTACAAAAGAACAAAACACGAGATTACATTTATTTTCTCCAATCGTTTGAGTCTGTAGTAGGGTCTTGTGTAGGGTTACCATTCGTCCGAATTTGTCAAGACATGTCAAGTTGTCTACTTCGTTACGTTGACGGATTTTAAATTGTCTGGGTGGCAAATTGAAATTCAATGCCTAGCTACGCACGCATTGCAGATTTATTTGTTCTGCACGCATCGCAGATTTATTTTGTCTCATTTTTATTTTTTGGTTAGTTGTGTAATCGTGTTGTACAGTTTATTTTCATTTTTTCTGTCTGTCCATTGTTTATAACGTTTTTGAGGGATTAAATAAAATACGGATACTTTCCAGCGTTTCCACAGTTTAAAAAATTACATACCAATCGTTACTCCACTTATTTCTAAAAAATAAAGATTAAAAACAGACTAGATAATACTTTTAAATATACCTATCTATAATGTAATAAGAGTTCTCGTTTTTAAATGTTTTCGTCTTGACTTTCCGCATCCGTGTGGTAACCCTACTCCATCTCCACAATTCCAACAAAATAGCTGCTCTTGTTTGCTCACAGCGTTCATTAGTGAGTTTGACGTGGCCGCACTTTGTATGTCCCTTCCAGGGGACATTATCTTCGGCTTTATAGTGGAGACAAACCCTGGAATGCGTAATGAAATACCCAGGCCAGAAAGGAATGTCAAATGAGAGAAAACCAAAGGGCCGCGCACACTGAAATATTAATGTTTATTTTGTCAAATAAACCGGCTAGTGATATCTTAGGTGCCTGACAGTAATGAGAATTTATGGTCCCTTACAAGTGCGGCTAAGTTGACTGAATAAATTGCTTCTATGAATTCTTAAAATATGAGCCAACTTCTGTTTAAGGTTGACCATGCTTCTGATTTGAGACCGCAATTAATCATTATAATAGGTATACGGTAGTTATGACTGACAACTCTTGATATTGATAACAAAAGTTACAGTTTACAAGATTGCAGGTGTTAACTCGCACGAAAGATTTGAACCTGCAAACACCGTTGGCATTGTGTACAGTCAGCGTCAAATAGTGCGTGACACCCAAAGTGGCCAAAAAGTTGACAAAACAACCTTATTCCAATTGTAACAAAGACGTGTTGCGAACTTTATGGCTACTTGCTTGAGTGTCATGGTCTATTCAACGCTGACTGTACATAGTCTGTAGGTGGCCGAAATATCATAACATTTCTTATACTCGTACACAATTCTAAAGTAACTAACTTCTGTCCGCAGCTTAACCTCTGTGGACTTAAGTATATGCAGTTTCTGGAATAATTTTCTTATCAAACAGGAAAATAACTCGTCTAACAAGTGCAGGGTTCTGGAGATTATTTCCACGTATGTACAAACAGACTTACAAATCCGCTATCTTTATAATTAGATAGCTGATGTAGAAAGCCTTTGATACTATTGTGTGATCGAAATTATTGGGTCACGCTATCAAGTTATTTATTTGGGTCATGCCACAATAGAGAGATCAAATGTCTCTAAATCGGGAATGGTTAATATATTTTAACTAGTTCATATCCAACGCCTTTATACTATTACTATTCCAACACTGAAAAAAAATTTATTGTTACTGCTTACACAAATGAGCGACTTGCAAACTGAGTGTTAAATCTATAACCAAACCAGATTTAGCCCATTACATAATAGTTGGTTTAATTTACACATAATTTTGTTCCTTTTAATCATAGTACCTAGTTAGAAGTAACCTCCAGTTCGCAAGTCACTCATTTATGTAAGCAGTAACCAAACTATTTTTTTCAGTGAACACATTTAGCTAGCTGGTCAGTAAATCGCAAGAGTCTAGTTAGATGGGATAGTGACCAACAACTACTTCGCAATCAGTGCACCTTTTAAAAATAATAAACGAATATGCTTAGTCCAACTAAGCAAAACTTGTTCATATTCGCGACCTCTGCCGTTGATATCATAGATCAGTATGCTACTACCTGCTTCAAAATGAAACGATCTTCTGTCTAAAATTTAATCACAATTCAAAAACCCATATGCAACTTCGCGCCCTTTTTCGTGGTCCATAAAAACTTAAAGTGACCAAGATAGCTTACGAGAGTGCAGTAAAACTTTGATACTTATTTGGCCGCCCGCCTAAAACAACCCGCATGAAGTGAGTTGAGCGAATGGCGTGAAATGAACGAACCAAAAATGTTTTTAGAAGAAACTTTGCTAAAATAAAACCCTTTTTTTCACATCACACGTCCAAAACTCGTGATACGTTCTTAAATTGACTGAGAGACGACTGAAGTTCATTTCAAATAAGACTATGAAGAAGCGTTTCTTTTATCAATCCTATATTTTGCTAAGAAAATTTTCTGGTCAGATGGAAGTAAAAAAACAAATTGCAATTATTTCAAAAGCTCTCACTCATATTGGATCCATCACGCGTATTAAAAAGCAAAACTTGTGTACATGTGATATCATATCTACATATTTCCTAATGGAAACTATGATAACAGTTTGCCAGATAAAGTTTAATGTTATTTGTACCATACGGCTTAAATGTTACTTTAACTTGATGTTTAAAACTGTATCTTGATGTTTATAATAGCTACAAAAATCCTACTAATATAATATTATAAATGCGAAAGTTTCTATGGATGTCTGGATGTTTGTTACTCTTTTACGCAAAAACTACTAAACGGATTTTGATGAACATTTACAGTATTATTGTTTATAACCCAGAATAACGATCTGTGAAAAACTGAATTTCATGCAGGTGAAACCGCGGGCAAAAGCTGGTTATTTCGATCTTGTAACGATTGTAAGTATGTATATCATAGAGGAAAGTTAATTTAAAAAACGGCCGACAGCCTAAAAGATTGAAGCTCGCTACGATCGATTAGTAAATGTCCTAAAAATGATTTCCAAGTTCACCCAACAGCTCTTCGCCATTACTTTCCGAATGTGTACTGACACAGAAAAGTGTTAAGGAACAATAAATCAGGCGAACAATGGCTTAACATTATTCGAACAAGCGGTACTAATGACACATCGTGAACTTCGGCGAATATCACAAAACGTGCTTATTTATGTTTACATTCGACTCGTGCCCTAGTTGCTTGGTTTCTGATCGAAACCATTTATATGAACAATGAAGCGTTTCGTTCGGTTCATACTTACAGCTGGATTATTCAGGGAAGGCCGAATACAATGCTGGTTTAAATAATAATACCTATCAATTCTCATCTGTTTGGAATTTGCTGAGGTAGGTACAGCAACAATAAATGTATTATGAGTTCAGATCTCTCTCTCATATCTAAAATATCTATACTAATATTATAAATGCGAAAGTAACTCTGTCTGTCTGTCTCGCTTTCACGCCTAAACCACTGACCCGATTTTGATGAAATTTGGCATAGAGATAGTTTGAGTCCCGGGAAAGGACATATGATAGTTTTTATTCCGGTTTTTGAAACAGGGACGCGAAAGAAAGTTTTTTTGTGACAGACAAGGCGGGCGAAGCCGCGGGCGGTAAGCTACTCGTAGTACTCATATAATGATAATAATGTATAATTAAAATAATCCTAATTTAGTAACTACTTAATTTTAGTGCATTTCGGTGTAGACATTAATTTTGCATTTTGGGCTCTATCCTTAGGCATTTTGGGTTTAGACTTATCGTAAGTACAATTAGATATTTATTCGTTATGTTCAATTCACATTCTCATATTTAGGACTAATTTCATTAATTATAATTATAATTTATTTGTCTGCTACGACAATTTATGACATCAGTACCTCTAGTAGGAAAAACTTTCGAGTTCGTTTCGTTGCGTATTCAAAGTGTCATCGAAAAATTTTGTATGAAAAATTAAACAGCGCCCCCTAGGGCGGCTATAATATAGGGGGCGCTGTTTAATTTTTCATACAAAATTTTTCGATGACACTTTGAATACGCAACGAAACGAACTCGAAAGTTTTTCCTACTAGAGGTACAGATATTCAGCTTCAATTAGGTACAATTTAGTATAGCAGCCTAATTCACCCATTAAGATTTTAAAATACGTAGACAATTAAATTTAATTTTACCTATTAACAAAGTGTAATGACAAATGACAAAAGTGTGCTTACCATGAGTTTACGTTAGGTGTGCTCGCTAGCGACTGCGTAAAAAATTGACATTAATTTGTATGACATATTGTGCAGCGCCCCTAGTGGCTACTTTCAAGAAACAAAATCTTCATAGAGATTTTTGACGTACTCGCTAGCGAGCACACCTAACGTAAACTCATGGTAGGTACAAAGGTCACCTATGCGATAAACTACATTCGTCTATTAAATATTTGAATGAATAGATACGTTTGTAATTTCAATATAACGATACTATTTTCATCATCATCATCATTTCAGCCACAGGACGTCCACTGCTGAACATAGGCCTCCCCCAATGACTTCCACATCGCACGGTTGGTAGCGGCCTGCATCCAGCGCCGTCCTGCTACTTTTATCAGGTCGTCGGTCCACCTTGTGGGTGGAAGTCCCACGCTTCGTTTTCCGGTACGCGGCCTCCATTCCAGAACCTTGCTGCCCCATCGGCCGTCAGTTCTGCGTACTATGTGCCCTGCCCACTGCCACTTCAGCTTGCTAATCCGTCGGGCTATGTCAGCGACTTTAGTTCGTTTACGGATCTCCTCATTTCTGATTCGATCTCGTAAAGAAACACCGAGCATAGCCCTCTCCATAGCACGCTAGCTCCATAGCGATACTATTTTACTGAAAAATAATTATGACCGCTATCCTACTAACTATACATAAAATCATTCTTCAAACATACGTGTTTTATTTTAAAGTTAAATATACGAGTAACTCTACGGCTGCTGATCACAAAGCCCTGCCTCAATTTAATCGGTAATTTAAAGGAAAATGACAACAAAAGTCTAGATAATCGTCCTGATCTTCTACTGCTCCAGTTTCATTTTGTGTTGGCGATGGATTATGATCCTCATTCAACCCCCCATAACGGATGGGTGTGCATTTCCCGTAAGAGGACGTTTGACCGAATGAACGCACCTCAATGGGGTTTTCGTCGCGTCTATAAACATTCTAAGGCAGAGCTTAAGGGTGCGTGGATTCTGAGATTTAAGCGACGCAAAAATGAAGTAGCATAAAAGCTAAGTAAGACTCAAAATGCCATGAGCGCTCGTTTCACATTTTCCACTCTATGCGACCCGAGCGACAAACTTTTTGCTGGTTTGTAAATATGGCAACAAGAAACTATTGATTTTGGAATGAAATTCACTCTTATTACAACTAAATATAAGTTATTTTAGCCCTTCTGTAATCCAATAGGGTAATCTAGTAAATATGTGATCCGTCATACTACTATTGCTACCTATTTTGTGTTGCGTTGCTACGGGACTATTCCTCCCACCTCTCTTTCCCACCACTGCAACTCCTGTGTAGCCAGGATCTACAACTTTACCGCCAATAAAAACCCAACCAGTGAAGGTCAAGTTTGTCCCGGGGGAAAGTTAAACTGTCATTGGACCCGCAACGAAATTAATCAGAAGAACATAGGAGGAGTTCGAAGTTAAGGTTCGACTTCCCTCGGTTGCAAAGCGGATGACAGGTGACAAACAAAGGTTTAGTAACCTTTATGAAAAAGATATGCACCACGGACAATAAGCATTAAATAAGGGGGCCTATCTTAATGGCGTTGCTAGCATCTTAGCATTAAGCTCTCACAAAGAACTTATAAAATGACAAAACAAATGTATTATCTTACCAGGCATATCACGTCGTCTTATTTACAGAGCCCCTACAATTGTTATTGGACCCATAAAAGGTTTGGAAATCTAATTTAGATTTTCACGCTACCCTTGTTTATCTATACCATTTAGCTGCCTTCATATTATGTATGTGTTATACTAAACTTATCTTTTTATCTAGAATCTTCTAGTATAACCCTCTGTATGACAATTGGCTGTGGTTTCAAGTAGATATCCAATTCACGTCAGACAATAGGGATGATGACTGGGTATTTAAATCGAAATTCTATTTAGTCCGTCAGACAGATAATTAGAAAATATTAGACTCATATTTTTTTATTTTTTCCATGCTCCAATAATTACAGTATTACTTATATTGAGTTTAAATGTCGCGTGACGTCACTTTTGAGTAAAAATTCTACTCAAGCGTGACATATCGCGCCATTTCAACTCGATGTAGCACTGTTATTATTTAATTATGAAAGAAAATAATAATATATGAGTCTAATATTTTCTAATTATCTGTCTGACGGACAAATAATTGAAATTTTGTCATCTAGCCTATTGTCGTATCTAGAGATGGAATGTATTTATCTTTGCTACAATCTTACTTGAAAATCGAGGCCAAATCGAAGTATTGCCAAAAGCCACATTCAATTACAAATTAGAAATTTCCCAGAGGTCAGACCTATTTCGATTCCTAACGAAACTTGTGGTAATGAAAGTTGTCTGCGAAGTCAACGCCTAACACGGCCGAGGATTTATAGCGTAATCTAGCTGAAATATTCTAGGAAACAAAGAGATACTCGTACATAAGTACTGGCTAAGCTACTTCCTAATAATGTTTGACACCAGTCGACATGAAGT
Source organism: Ostrinia nubilalis (assembly GCF_963855985.1). Taxonomy (NCBI): domain Eukaryota; kingdom Metazoa; phylum Arthropoda; class Insecta; order Lepidoptera; family Crambidae; genus Ostrinia; species Ostrinia nubilalis. Next base: position 4,264,949 of record NC_087101.1, read on the forward strand.
GTTTATCTTTGAAAATTGTAGAAAGCGTGGACGGCCTAAATTTACGAGTATTTAGTACACTTTAGTATACAAATCAGGCATCTGAAACTGAAGTGACAAACACAAAAACTTTGAAATACGAGATTGATGTAGATAAACTTTCCATGTGGATATACTAAAGACACGAAGCTAGTGATTTGCCTTCGTCAGTACAGGGTAATTTTATATTTTTATGGCTATCAAAACCTCATTAGACCACAGATTTTGTACATTGAATTCGAGCTTAAAATCCATCTATTATACAGTGTGAGTCACGTTAAAGTGTACATATGAAAATAGATGAAACTAGACCTATTTTTATCGACAAAAAAGAGGTCAAAAATTTTTTGAGATTTTTTTTTAATTTTTTATAGAATTTTTTTTCTTCAAATTACTTATTGTAAAGAAAACGTAATAACTTTTAAACTAAGCGGTATATCCTGATAAAATAAAAACAGTAATAATGCTAAATAACAGGCAATACTAAAAAAATACATAAAATACACAAAAAATGCCAACAAATAATAAAAAATGATACTTTTTGAAAAAAATCTGCTTAAAAATTCGTGTTTTTTTGGTTATTTTATAAATTTCTCCAAAAAATGCCCCTATAACCGGTGGTTTTTATTACTTTGTATTATTTTCTATCGTATTATCTTTTTAAAACCAAAAATCGCATGTCTCTATTCCTATCACAACATTTGCTATGATCGTTTGAACAAAGGCCTGCCACAACATTATTCTCCGCTACAGGTAGAGACAATTTTAATTTTAACTAAAATGCTTATTTTACTTCGAAATCTTTTGTTTTTATTTGAAATCTAACTTGTCTTTATCAAAATTACAAATCTAGAGCCATTTTCAGTTTTGTTGTTAACGAAGCGTTGAATGGCGCGCCCGGAGAGGCTTAGTTCAAACGATCATTGCAAATGTTGTGATAGGGATAGAGACATGCGATTTTTGGTTTTACAAAGATAATACGATAGAAAATAATACAAAGTAATAAAAACCACCGGTTATAGGGGCATTTTTTGGAGAAATTTATAAAATAACCAAAAAAAACACGAATTTTTAAGCAGATTTTTTTCAAAAAGTATCTTTTTTTATTATTTGTTGGCATTTTTTGTGTATTTTATGTATTTTTTTAGTATCGCCTGTTATTTAGCATTATTACTGTTTTTATTTTATCAGGATATACCGCTTAGTTTAAAAGTTATTACGTTTTCTTTACAATAAGTAATTTGAAGAAAAAAAATTCTATAAAAAATTAAAAAAAAATCTCAAAAATTTTTTGACCTCTTTTTTGTCGATAAAAATAGGTCTAGTTTCATCTATTTTCATATGTACACTTTAACGTGACTCACACTGTATTACCAATTAAGGTTTTGAATTCTCGCTCATCGGATCTCGAATCCTCAGTCCGACACTTTCACCATTCGACTATATTGTCGCTTCTTTCTTTCTTCGTTTTCGAGAATAACCCCGCTGATAGTGACCTAAGCAAAAAAAGTCTCTGCAGAAAAAGTCCAGTCCATTCGTATACCGCTGCCATCGCTGCTAATCCCAATCCCCTGAGCAGACCAATCCCGCCGTTCCCCCGAGGCCATTCACGCAAATCTCACGTCGCATGACGGCCGTCCAGTGTTTTCCCACGTCCCGATGCCCATGTAGCCCAAATAATATGTTAGGCCAGCTATCTGAAATTGAAAACTTAATGTGAATTAATGAATTAAGCTTAATGAAGCAGAAAGCATAAAGTCAATTTTTTTTCATCCACAACGAGGAAGCTTACCTTATAGAGATGATCAGGCCGAAAGTGTTTGGTGTAACTTTATATTCCTTTAAAAAAAATACATTATTACCCCTAAAAACCTAATCACTCCGGTCGAAGCAAAACTTATTTGGAATAATTTAAACATTTTTCATTAAGCTTTAACATTTAAAATTGCTAGTTTATTTTTTTTTTTACCTCGTATCCTAAGTAACTATTACAACAGTAAGTAAAACAGCCCGACCATGAGTAAACTGAAATTTTCTTACTTTAGTTTACTCATGGTCGGACTATTTTCCGTGAACTATGACATAACTGCCAGTATTTGGACAACCGATCCTTAGCATTGCATATTGTGCTTCTAACTCTACTAATATATTAATAGAGTTAAAGTGTTATTATACTGACCCAGTTATACGAAAAATAACTTCTGATAATTACTATGAAGGAAATTGAATAACTATAATATTATGGTCTTAACGAGGATTTCACTTGCAGTTTTACACTACTTAAATTTAATGCAGAATACAATTCATTATTACGTGTAAAGAAACTGTGCAAAAGATTTTTATATGACGTAAAATGAATTATCTGTGGGGTTTTAATGTGATTATCAAGAGCTATTGAAAACATAAAAAGTTACTGTAATTATGTAAACCCTGGTTTTCCTGATATAAATAAATAAATAACAGCCCAAAGTGATAATTGAGTTAAAGTTACCTACATAGTATTATAGTTTAGTATTACAGTTAGACAATGTTCTCCTAAATTTTACTAAGTAGAAATTGAGAGCTGGCTAAAGTCCTCGAACGACAACTAATTGATATCTCGTAAAGCTAACATCAAAGCTTAAAGCTCGACATCTTCACATTCAATCCTGAATCGTATTTTTATTTGGCATACTCGTCGCTTAGGCCAGCCGTACATAATTTATGTTAAATGGAGTAAAGGTTGAGGGTCGTTAAAATGTAATCTGCGAGGCCTACGACACGGGGTCAAACAAGCAAAAACATCTGTGCCTGTGAAAAACAAAAAGTTGACTTGTAGGGTTCCATACTCAAGGGGTCCCAACAGGATTATTTTATTGTGGGTCCGTACTGTTAATTGTGAAAAATCTTAGGCTGGGTTGCACCAACTTACTTTGACTTTAAAAAATCTGTCAAACTCCATACAAAATACACCGGTTACCGTTAAAGTTACGGTCAAACTTAGGTGGTGCAACTCAGCCTTAAATGTTAAAATAACGGTATCGTTATAGCCAATGAGCTGCTGTCAGAGTGACATTGACGTAATGTCAGAGGGAATCGCGTAGACACGTGGTATTTAATATGAGGCAATATAATGTGAAAGTTAAATATCCAGTGTTTTATTTATGAAAATACTACCGGCCTCTAACAGTACATATTATAGGGTTCTAACATTACCCTAAGCTTCCGGCAGGTCAGACGGATGTCGGTTTTACTGGTTTTACATTCAGGGGGCTATATCCCATTAATCGTATTCAAAAGTTTCTTACTACTCTTGCGTCTTTAGTTGATTAAAAAAATAGTTTAATAAGAATTAAGAGTCGCTGACATAGCCCGACGGATTAGCAAGCTGAAGTGGCAATTGGCAGGGCACATAGTACGCAGAACTGATGGCTGATAGGGCAACAAGGTTCTGGAGAGGAGGCCGCGTACCGGAAAACGCAGCGTGGGACGTTCACCCACGAGGTGGACCGACGACATCGTAAAGGTAGCAGGAAAGCGCTGAACGCAAGCCGCTACTAACTGTGTAACATGGAAAGCATTGGGGGAGGCCTATGTTTAGCAGTGGACGTCCTATGGCTGAGATGATGATGATGATGATGATGATGAAAGAGTTCCTACAATAAATGTGTTTTTTGGCGTTTATGTTCGATTATAAATAGCTCAGATGGTTCATGTTCTATGTATGAGGGTACGGAACCCTTGTAAGTAAGCTCGACTCGCACTTGGCTGGTTTTATTTGTATATTTACAAGCAGTCTGTAATCCTTCTCGTGTTAGTGAATAATAAATGCCTTCAAAATGTTTATGTGCTCGTATTATATTTGCATTATAAACTTGACGATTGTTTTGCATTCTTTTTAAAACGACGACATATTAACAGACTCAAAAATGAGATATTAGTAGTATACGCGACTAATATTTAAAAATAATAAATAAAGGTTTTAATCTTCATCATCATAACCAATATTTCAGCCAATGGTAGTCCACTGCTGGAACTTCACAAAGCATGCTATTTTTGCTTCATTTTCATTTTTTTTCATCCATTCAGTGCTGGGTATTGTCAGTTGATCGTGGGGTTATTCTACCCTATATTTGTCAAGACGCATCTTTATCATATTCTATACAAAAACATGCTGTGCTCGGAGTTTCCCTGCGTGATCAAATCAGAAATGAGGAGATCCGTAGGAGAACCAGAGTGACTGACATAGCCCGCAGAATCGCTAAAATCAAGTGGCAGTGGGCGGGGCACATAGCTCGGAGAGCGGATGGCCGCTAGGGCAGGAAAGTTCTTGAGTGGCGACCACGAGCCGGAAGACGTAGCGTGGGCAGGCCTCCCACTAGGTGGACCGACGATCTGGTGAAGGTCACGGGAGGTGCCTGGATGCGAGCGGTGCAGGACCGGTCTTTGTGGAAATCCTTGGGGGAGGCCTTTGTCCAGCAGTGGACGTCTTTCGGCTGAAACTAACGATACAAAAACATATTGAAAAAAAGTAAATCAATACTTAATCAACTAAAAAGTTTTACTTATGTCACGAGAAGTAGACTATGTCAATGTTAGCCAGCCTTATTTAGTTCAGAGGTTGCGAGATTCCATTGAAATTTACTTTCGAAGCCTGTCTCCTATTTAAAGTTTCTTTTACACTGGCAATTCAGTGCTATATTCACTCGACACGGAGAAATTATTTTGTCAATTTGCTTGTTTGAAAACCATATTTCTGAGTACCTAACGTGACTATCTTTAATTTTCTTTCTTCTTCTCGTGGTCACGTTGAGGCGTTGTTCACATCGGTTGTAGAGGCAGATACAGCTCTCCGCACGATCTCCCGCCATCTTTCCCTGTTGGCAGACTGTCTGGTGCAGTCACATACGCCGTTTCCCACTGCCGATTTCACTTGGTTAATCCAGCGTATAGGTGATCGGCCACGCGATCGGGTTCCTCCGACTTTTCCTTGGACTAACAGTCGGTGTAATTTTCTCTCTATCATGTGCTATTATTATTATTCTAAGAGCAGTAATTAGTGTACAGACGAAGGCAAATCAAGTTAAAAGCTGTGGGAACTTATGGATGCCTTTTTGCAACAAAAGTTTGTAGACTGATGGCTGATACATCTAATTCTACAGACCTGAGGGAGATTTTTTAAGCCACATATTGCTTCGCCATATCGCTCCGTATTGCTCTATATTGCCATTATGTCATAAAGTTATCAGTGTGTATTTTAGGCACGAGTAAGAGATCAAACACAGCCCATCCCCCTTAGGATCGTGTAGACTGTATAGCTAATTAAACTTAATCTCTGCCGACATATTAGTATTTGAAACAAAAGACTACGTCTATGTCATTACTCAGAATTAATTAGTTTGATTAAGTTGTATTTAGTTGTAAATAGATAAGAAGATAAGATGTAGGTCACGGACGTAGTCATAGTGTAGGTAGGCCTGTCACTCAGTGGACCAGCGATCTGGTAGTTTGGTAGCCTGGATCGGCAGCGCAGGATCAGTTATAGTAAAAATCCTTTGTTAAGCCCGCGTTTTTGATTGTTAAGTTGTATTTCGGTATTTATTACGTTTTCAACGATGCATGAAAAAAATAATTTAGATATGGTGTTTAAAAATACTTCTACATGCCTCTCATACCAGAGCTATGATGCTACTGTGTATTTTTTGCTTCGTAAAATGTTCTAAAATAACACGCAACAATATTACAAATATTTTAGTAGGTACGTAAATGATATTATTATGTAATGTAAAATATACGAAGCAAAACACAATATAAAAACAGAATCCGGCATGTATGCAAGTCCTCTTATAGTCCCGTTCACATACAAGCGTCGTATAGCCGAAAAACTTTTAATTGCTACAAAATTGAATTTGTTAGCCCGAGGCGCTGTACTGAACGCTTGCGAATAAGACACGAACTTTCCCGTTGTACCGAATTTTATACGATAACTTTACGTCGATGTTGTTTATAAACGAGAACTCGATATTCCATTCTCGTTGGTGTAATCGATACTTTTTTTCTTGGAAATGACGTGCTCCCAATTGGAAGGTGCTAATTGATCACGTTTTGACAAATATCAGATTGGAGCGTGAAGATTTTAAATCCTTATTGAAAAAGTGACTATGTTATGTTCTTCCTTACAACAAAAATGATATCAATAAATTTTGGGAGAATAGAACGTTGAAATAAAACTTTGGAAGGATCCTGGGCTATTTTCGTTCAAAAATAATTTGATTAAATTATCATTATCATCATCGTCATTTCAGCCATAGGACGTCCACTGCTGAACATAGGCCTCCCCCAATGAATTCCACATCGCACGGTTGGTAGCGGCCGGCATCCAGCGCCTTCCTGCTACCTTTATCAGGTCGTCGGTCCACCTTGTGGGTGGACGTCCCACGCTGCGCGGTGTTCCGGTACGTGGCCTCCACTCCAGAACCTTGCTGCTTTATTGAGTAAATAGAAAGATGGAATGTACTTACACAGAAAAGACAATAAATGATTATCTTATCTATATTTTACGATGATCCCATTATTATTTTAATTTGTTTGTCGTTTATTTATTTAGGACAACCAACAGGTTGATAAAGTATTTTTTATCACGATAACAGGAATCCAGCCAGGCAGAATTCACATTTAATTATTCGTATCATTATAAAATAAAATAAATCTTTATTGGCATTAATTATTATTATTATTGTTGGGCAATGTAGAGCTTAGATTTAGTTATGAATGACTAACAGCCTTTCTATCGAAATTCCACATCACTAGTATATCAAAGTCAGGTTAAAATAATACACCGATCAATCAACTTCCTTGCTATAAGTAAGTTTGCTTCACAAGCTGAAACTTTTCATTATTAAAATTTAATTAACTACGAAACACTGATTTGAGTGCCTTACTTAATTTGTTCGTTAGCCGTAGCGTTCAAGAAACTGTATTAAAACGAAAAAACATCGAAACTTCTTATTTAGTTCGCTAAATTTAACTCGAGTTGCGAGGAAGATTTGCAAGAAATTTAAATAAGAGACGGGTAACAAAACGTTTTGTTAAGGGCAGGTTATTACCAAAGAGGAAATGAAGAGACTTTTGGGTCATTGGTTCAGGTTATTGCTGAGGAAATGAACAATAGTTGCCATGGCAACACCGGCGGCTGTAGCGAATAGTATGAAATTAATCTAATTTAGGGTGTTAAGGAGTTGTTCGTGTTAGATAGCCTGGAATAATGAGACGTGCAAATATGTATAGCTTGAGCCAACTTTGTAATTAGGGGTGACTAGTCTCTTTTTACTTGTCCTTACCAATTGTCTTTACGACTACTTATTTAGTACATACTCGTACACATTTATAATTCCTGATAATGAAAAGGACATCTGTCATAAAACAAAAGATAAGAGGCATCTAAATACAATGTTAATAAAAATTATAATAATTTAATTTATAATAAGTGATTTGCGCTCTTGACCTTTACCGCCTTTTACCCTGTAGTCAAACTTGAAATGAACTGAAAAACTGTAATTTTTAAACAACTAAAAGTATTTACAAGATTGAACTCGCGACACTTTCAAAGAAATGTTAATTATTCTAATTACTTTAATCGACATCGCGCTCGGCGCTTAACATTAAATCTGTTAAGTGAAACTTGCGGCGGCCTGCCCTTAATGACTCGGTTAACTTATACCACGAACTCATCTACGTACTTTAATTAATTAAAGTGTGCTTCTAACAGTAATTCTATGTCTAAACCTAGCGGAGACGCGTAAGCCCGGCTTATTCAGGTCACTTGATAATCTGGGAGTGCGATATCACGGATATTGTCCTCTTTGAAGGGAGGCTTTTATGCGCTTTAAGCTATATCTACTAATATTATATTATCTCCGGTCTCCTTGGACATGCTTCATACATTTTTGGACCAAATAAAAAGTAACCGACCAAAGAAAAATAATTAAATATTATGATAGTACTAGTACATAAGTACCTGAACATTTTTTTATTATGAAGTCATTTCTCTAGGTCTAATAACAATAAAAAGTAACGTTTGGAACATGAGTTTTACTTACAAATATTATCTTTTTTCTTTGACTGAAGTGCTATAATTCAACGTTGTGTAGTGACTAAGGTAACAGACCTAGAGTAATGACATCATAATTTAATAAATGCTTGGCCGGCTACTTCACTTTTGGTCCATTTTGTCCGATGTCCTTTATCTGTTTGCTTTCCTATGCCCAGCTTTTTTTGAGGATTTTTGTGAAGAGTTAAGTAATATAGCATAGATAGAGTCCTATCGTAAATATTTTTTTTAGATTTATGAAAGTACCTATTACATATTGAATTACAGTGTAATTTGTCAAGCCCATGTAGTTATTTTCTCGTTACTTAGATACACTCAGTCATCTAAAAAAAATTATAAGCCAAAATTAAGCAATCTTGAATTAATTCATAATTAAGTAGTTAGGTTGTCAAACCATTGGTTTCATAAATTAATTAGACCATCTTTTCCATAGGCATTGCCCACTTGCCTGTAATCCCCCCACGATCTTTCCTAGGGCCTAACTGGCAACACACATGGAAAATACGAGGTCGTTTTACCTAGTGATCTCATCTATAAACCCAACCTGTTTTTGTCCCAGGGTCAAGCCCCGGACCTTTCTCAAAATTGGACATAATTTAGCCACTGTCCTAATCAGGGACCAAACTTCTTACTACGACCTATTTTTTAAAAATCCTCGATGACCATGTTGCGACTGAACTTTGAAATTAGGTATTTTTAAAATGACTGGTTATTACAAAGTGATTTCAAAACGGTAACGTGATTTTGTAGTCTACGTTCTTTATAAAACATGCTAGTATAACTTGAACTTTTTGCAAGCCTATAACTTTGTTGTGCTAAATTAGAAGCCTGAGCATATCTTCATTTTGCATTTTCATAAAATTTACAGGAAAATGTGTTATGCATCTGCTTATAAAATTTTAGTTACCTACAGCTTCTCATCATTACGTCACAAACAATTTTTTTTCTTCAATAAAGCTACTTATAAAACTACTACTTTCAAATACCCCAGAAGCAAAGCAAGAGTTTTAAAAATTTCGTTGTTTAGATTTTAACGTAGTACTAATTTATTTTACCTTATGATTTCAACATCAACAATCTTTTAAAATCTCTACTAATATTATAAATGCGAAAGTAACTCTGTCTGTCTGTCTTGATTTCACACCTAAACCAATGAACCGATTTTGATGAAATTTGGCACAGAGCTGGTTTGAGTCCCGGGAAAGGACATAAGGATAGTTTTTATCCCGGTTTTTGAAACAGGGGCGCACGCGATACAGTTTTTCTGTGACTGACAAAATTTCACGCGGGCGAAGCCGCGAGCGGAAAGCTAGTTATCTATAACTCTACCTTTTATAAAGAATAATAAATACAAAAACTAGCTTTTACTACCACAGAGACAGGTAATGTTAATTAAACTGCATACTGCTACTGCAGTAAGTAACAGTAACCATAGCAGGAGGTGTATGGTACCGGCTGTCCTGTTTGGCACCGGCTATAAGGTGTTTGGCACCGGCTGTCCCGCAGTGCCAGACGCTTGCTGCGCCCGACGGGTGCGGAGGGGGTTGAGCCGAGTGGTGATAATAGCGCGCTAATCTTAGTCTGCATCTTAGTCTAGTATTTTTTAGTCTGTACCAACCAAACGGCCCAACGACCCATCCCTTTTTTTCTCTTTTTAAATTTTTTGTGTCAACCACAATAAATTGTTATCAATTTAAATAATTATTTTTATTTTGCTCCGGCAAAAATTTCTTATTTACATGGCGTATAAACGTTATCAATGTTTGTATCAAGTAAGTATAGCTGTTGTACCAAAACTACTGAAAATTGGCCGCCATTAAAGCAAATGAGCGGTGTGGCAGTGAGCCATAATAGTAAAAGTAAATAAATGTCTATACAACGAAACCTATAAACGGTGAATTGACTCTACCTACATGAGTGCGGACGAAACCCTACTTCGAGAAATGTGTCTCTGTATGTTCAGACCTATGAGTAAATGTAGGTACTTGTTATTAAAATTGTATAGAACAGCATCATCATTATCATTTCAGCCAAAAGATGTCCACTGCTGAACATATGCCTCCCCAATGCTTTCAAGATTTGCCTTTCTTTGTGAAGTCGTCCGTCCACCGTAATAATAAAGGCAGGTCGTCGTTCGTTCGTTTCAGCCAAATGCCAAATGACGTCCACTGCTGGACAAAGGCCTCCTCCAAGGTTTTCCACAATGCACGGTCCTGCGCTGCCCGCATCCAGGCTCTTCCCGCGACCTTTACGAGATCGTCGGTCCACCTAGTAGGAGGCCTGCCCACGCTACGTCTTCCAGCCCGGTAGGTTTTTGACCGCAATCGCATCTGGTGTTAAGTGAGATGCAGTCTAGGATGGTACATAATCTGCCCTTTAACTGGGGTCATAATCATATAAAATCGCCAGTACCTGAAAGACGAGAATGTTAGACTCCATTTACAAGACATAGTGATGAATTATTTAACTATACCCAAAAGTCCCATCTTCGATTAAAAGTTACGAAAGAGAACAAAAGAGGATACCCAAAAAAAACTACGGGAACTCTATTTCATAACTCAAACAATGTTTATAACTACGAACCTATTTTATCCTGCTTTGTTTATACGCCATCAATATAACCATATTTTCCCATTGGCTGCTTCCATATTTATATCCGTCAGAAGTTCGCCGATCCCCCGCGACTTCGCCGACTCGAAGTGAAATATCGTACTCGTCCGAACTTCGCCGAAAATATAATGCACCTATCTTCTTTATAAATTATGTCACGGTCAGAGTGATAAATTGATCACTTTATCCTACCATTAATTCCCATCTTCAGCCGGTCAAAGCATCGACCCGGGATGATAGCGTGTAAACAGCTATTATTCGAAAAAATTACCCCACAAGATTTTCGGAAACAAAATTTCGTGGGAAATATTCCCCAACTTTCCGCTTTTATCTTTTAAGGTTATTTGATAATGATGGGATCGCGGAATCAACATTCATCGACACCTAAACTCGACGGGCACGAAGGGCGCTTTAAATATGCGGACGAAAAGATCAACCGATGAAACTTTTATTGCTTTTAATTTTGTTCTTTTTGGATTTTTCGGCATTAAACATAGCGCTTCTTCTTTTCACACAACGCTCGAATTCACAAACGATACTTGCTTAAGTTAAACAGCGAATCAAACGTTGAATAGAGCTCTGTGATTGGTTCGTATGTCACCCTGTGCCTCCACGCGCACTGTGAGACCTCATAGTTGTAAATACGGGTGTAAAAAAACTGATAAAAGTGTGATGGCACATTTTGCTCGCGTTATTTGACTCACCCAGGATACAAATGCGTTAAAGGAGAATTCCGTTTTAGTAAATCAATGGGAATGGGAAACATTGCATGTATTGTGTGGATATACGAAATGTGCAGGACGTGACCGGCAGCGCTCGCCAGCCAGTATTGCCAGTATAATCGTATTACTCTTACACCTCCATGCCCGTAGTGAAATGGTTAGAGGTCTCTAGACATTAACGCGGCGAGTTCGATTCCCATTTGGGATCCACCACAGAAATATCTAGATATATTCTGTAGGATCCATATAGGAAAAATCGCCGTATAGATTTGTCTCATAAGGATATTGCTATGTTTTTCTCATAAATCTGAAACACTTCTATTAGGTACCTTAATCAAAAAAATGTATATGATAAGTCGAAAATCCGGAAGGGCTGAGGTGGAGCGACGATCTGGTGAAGATCGCGGGAAGTACTTGGATGCAGGCAGCGCAGGACCGGTCGTTATAGAAATCCTTGGGGGAGGCCTTTGTCCAGCCGTGGACGTCATTCGGCTGAAACGAACGAACGAAGTCGAAAATCCTAAATCGCTAAACGATATGAGGGGCCTCCAATTCTTAACACCCACACGAGAGAAAATATTACAATTAAGAAGAATAAGCGCATAAGAAATAAACACGTTAAGGCCAATGAAACATTTACGGCGAAAGATTAGACAACATACAGATGAAGGTATTTATTTTAATTTAATGGCTTTAACGAATTCGTACGAGGCCATATCAATAAAAGGTAATGTACCCTGGACGTTGGAGCCTAGGCCATTTCCTAAATTGTAATTACTTCTGTGTTGCTGCGCTCTTGCTGTATGCTCATTACTAAACTAAACTAAACAATTTTGCAACTTGTAAAATATTTAGAAGTGTACTTACTAAGTTTGCAAATTAGGACTTTCCGTTTTGAACACGCTACCTAAAGCTCCAGGGTGCTTTGATGGGCTGTGCTTCTAAGTATTATAAGCTCATTTGCTTAAACTTTATTGAATGCATTACTTACTGTTACAATATCATTTTCCTCTTAAGGGATAACAGAACCTTCAAGTCTGTAGGTAGTTAAAATATGTAGTTTTAAAAAAAAACACGTTTAAAAAATCTCTTAGGCCGCGATATATTATGCTGAGAATAAATAAATAATCTTAACACGTTTTCTAATACGCAATATTAACGAAAACTTTTTCTTATAAAGGTACTGTTCCACATACCTACATAACCCTTGACATTAAAAATAGTAATAATAATATAGTCATATATGCCTAGACTGCATCACACTTAACATCAGGTGCGATTGCGATCAAATACCTGCCTTGTTCTGCATAAAAAAGTCAACATACTTATCACTCATCATACTTATCAGTCTGTCTCAGATCTCACATTTCAAATCCTAGTCAAAAATTATGTGAAATAGGTACACAGAAAGTTAATAAAAGTTAAATACCTGAAGACTTTATTATAATAATAGTGACATGAAAACTTTTCGGTGCATACGTGCATGTGATATATCAGCGCCGGTTCCCTGCGGTTTTCTAATACCAGACCAGTTTAAGCCTTAAAGTTTAACCTATTAAGCGCGCGTGCTACGGTCCTCCGTAATGAGAGTTCCATCCCATAAAGCGGTTTAAAACTTAGATGATACCTACTTATCTTCGTCCGGGTACTTCGCGAAAAATGCGCTGTTTTCAGAAAGCCGAAGGATTTGTTATTTGTCTATTAGTTTATTGAGCGATCTTTTTTGACAAATAGTGGACACCCTAGTCAATTGACACATTTTTATACATATAGCTGTCAAAAGGCGACTCCACATTTTGTATGGCAATGACCATAAGACGACGTCAGGTGGCGAACTCAATTAGTTGTCAATTTATTGATTCAAAACGGTAAAATTCGCTTTGAAGCCAACTGAAAATTAACTCAGTTTTCAGAGGTACGCACACTCTCGTGCGCCTGAAAGACTGTTAATGCACAACTTGAGGTTTCTTCGCAGCTTGACAATTCAGTCTTTCCTCTTGACAAACTTATTTATGACGTCATGCTGTAGATCCCACACTAGATGCAACGGTGGGTACAGTCAGCGCCAAATAGTTCGTGACACCCAAGTAGCCAAAATGTTGACAACACTACCTTATTCCAATTGGAACAAAGACGCGTTGCGAACTTTTTTGGCCATTTAGGTGTCACGTACTATTTGGTGCTGACTGTACGAGAGGTGAGAAACATAATTAATAATAATTATTGTTACTTATAGTCCTAGTGGCTCTCGAAGAAAACATAATCTGAGGAATCAACCAAAGAAGTGGCTTATTGTTGAAAAACAGATTGCCATGAAGCAGAAACATAAAAAAAAAACTTATAGTCCTACCCATGTGTAGAGCTTCTATAAACGCCTAAGGTAAAGGTACTAGTTTGTTCCCGAATTTCACGTCTAACCCTTTCACGCCGGCGCTACCATTTAGATGACCAGTTCCTGGAACACGCTACCTAAATAGTTACAAAGCATTTCATTACTTCGATCAAATTCGTTTGAGAATCAGAATTTAAGTAATGTCGCTTTACGATACTTTGTTTGTTTTTATCCGCAAACATATTCTAAAATAACCCTCTTTCTGGAGCAGTCGGGTAAATATTCAGATTTCCCATATTTTTTATAAAAAAAATACAAATCTCCCAGCCTTTAAAGATTATGAACATCATCAACCCGTTTCAGCAGCACTTAAATAAATGGAAAAAACAAATCCCTAATCTCAAGACTCAATACAGCAGTAATCTCTGCATAGTAAAAAAATACGTTTCAAGCACTCGCTTCAAAAAATTACCTGAAGTCGACTCTATATTTGGGGACATAAGATACAAATTAAACTGTCAGTTTCAAACTAACCGGGTTTCTAAAATCCTGCCGTGCTAGGATGTTCTTTAATCGCTTTCGTTTAATCTGGCATTGGGATAACAAAATGGTTTCCCGTTTGGTCGCTCGAAGAACTGGCCGCGTAATTCGGTTTTCAAATTCAAATCATTCTCATTCCATCTCAACAATGACATTCCAATTTTAAAAGTTCGAACTGATGGCCAATCCGACCAGTGCTATTTTTAGCCTTTCTAAGGCCCGTATTACGAAACGACACCATGCTCTAAATCCAAGTGTGTCAAGTTTAATATGTATAGTCCAAAGATAGAGATGCCACAAATCACAAGTATAAATCTATGATTGAGTTTGAATCGAGCTTTGACATTCGTCTCAAATATGTTTTGGCAACAGGCAGTGCTGTAACAAAAACTGTACGAAAATATTGTTCAAAAGTTCATACTGAAACTGAAAGACAGGCTGTCGCCTTACGTGAGTATTGAACTGGTTTTGTAGATTTTGTTACAAAGACTATTTAGAATACATTACAGAAAGTACAAAGTTTTATTTACTACTCAAACAGTCCAATATAAATTGAAAACGTGAGGGCAGAACATTTATATGACGATACAAAATGTACCTATAATTACGGGGAAATGAACAATACAGACAAGCCTATTGGACTCAATAAAAAAAAACAATTGACAGGGCAATAAAACCTCGTCATGAATTGAAAATTCCGTTTTTATTTTTCAAAATAACGCATACTTGTGACATATTACATCCAGCCGTCATTTTCCGAAGCTCCATTTGCCCATTAAAATTATTTACGACATGTAAAAATGTCCAGCGCCGCTCTACAGAGAAATAAAATGCATTGTTTAATAATGACATTTAACATATTTGCACAATAAAAGATGGACAATGGATCGGGACTAATCCAAGTAGATTATTTCATGTATTACTTTATATATTATTTTGATTATAAATCTAGGTCTAAATCATTTATGTTTGTATGGCCGACGGCATATCAAGTTTAACACTTTGGCATTCAAGATAATTTTATTAGTTAAGGTAAGTAAGTAATCACATAAAATTAGAAAAATGCTATTGTCATTTATTTTTGTCACAATAAAAATAGAAACTTTTCACAGCAGTTTAAAAAAATACCTCGCCTATACACATGAAAACAAGTGTATCCCATCAAAAACAATACTTGTCAAAAAACCAAGTCTCGCAACTCAGTTGTTCTACGGTAAAAAGTTGTGAGATCCATGTAATACCAAGTCCAGGCCAGGAAATCTTTAATGTTTTACATAAATATATTGACTTGGCCATCGCATGAAAACACGTGTAAATTAAATTATTTAGTGCGATGGCCAAGTCAATAATTTATGTAAAACGTTAAAGATTTCCTGGCCTGGACTTGGTATTACATGGATCTCACAACTTTTTACCGTAGAACAACTGAGTTGCGAGACTTGGTTTTTTGACAAGTATTGTTTTTGATGGGATCTCTTTTCTTTTTGTATTTTGTAGACAGCAGTTATGTATCTAGAAAACTGGACCGAAATTGAAAAATTTTACTCGACTTGGCGGTTGCACTACCGTGCCCCCAAATATTTTAGTTTTTCCTTGATTCATACACCAAACACTACTTATATTCCAAATTTGAAGCTTCTAGGTCTGCTAGAAGTGCCTTAGAATTTTGATGATCGGTGAGTCAGTCAGTCAGTCGTCAGTCAGTCAGTGAGTGACAAAATTAAGAAACTTTGACCCGTTATAATTCTTAAACTACTGGTTCAAATTGAATGAAATTTGAAATATACCGTGTCTTTACAATGCCTGCATAGCTAATGAAAATTCAGCCTTCTAGTTTTATCCACAACGAAGTTACAGGCGGTCGAAAATGGCCTGAATTGCTTCGAGAAATTGCTTTCATACCAGATATTTTCCACGTTTATAAATACCGGTAAGCGTACAGCAACACACATTTTTATAGCATTTAATAAAATATAAAATACGTACACAAAATCTGACACATCAATAGCTGACCTATATTTAGTCAAGTGACGGGCATCTTAATAATTTAAAACGCATAATCTATTTTAGGGATTTTCGTGTTAGAAACAGATAAAATGTATAAAATAATCACTGTACTTCCAATCGGCTAATCCGTAAAACTTTGAAGGAGGTCTATGTTCAGCAGTGAACATCCGATGGCTAAAATAATGATGATGATTATGATGATGAGTCACTATAACAATCTATTACTTCTGGATTACTTTTTCCCCAGCAGGATTCGAGCAAAAAACCGCTACTGGTGTTGGTTGGGCCTATGCCCAAATTTCTTTCATTCGTCATCTTTTCTTCCTTTTCTTCGGTGGCTCCAACTCTTAAAATTATCTAGCTGCATGAGATGGTTTCCCACCAATCTGTTTATCAGATTTGGGACCAGCACCTTCGCAGGAGCCAAGTGGCCAGTGTTTAGTGTCACGCGAGAAACCTCAATAGAAAATTATGAAGAAAAACCGCACTCGTTGTCTTTGAACGTCTGTCAATAGACGTGGAATAATCCGCTGAATTTTAATTTGTTAAATACTCAAACTGCAAGAAATATCGACGGGTCGACCCTCGAAGCCTGGTCTCCGTCTCCTGATCCGCAGGTTGGTGGTTTCCGTTTTATGCAGCTGTATTTTTGAGTTGTTTGGAGTCACCAGCCGACCCCCGCATCGTTTCTCTTCTCCCGCAACTATTCCTGGTGTGGCTATTTACACGCCACACCAGGTGCTTTACGCGAACCATAAGGTCAGACCGCCAGACTATTTTTATATTCTAGACTTACCTACCAATGGACACTATGGGTATATCACAACTAGGTATTAAATTAGCAATATATTCTGTTATTAGTCTTCTAAGTTTTCTCCCTTTTCTACTATTGAAAAAGAAGCTGACAGCGGTGATTGAGTTTCTTCCGGCTTCTTCCTTCTTCTCTGCACTAGCGTAGGTAATACAGGGTGATAACGATAAGTGATCTCACTGGATTATTCCTAAACTATACAAGATATCGAAAAACTGGTGGTTACTGATCCTGAAAGTGCTTCACGAGCTCTTTCAAACGGTATCAATAAAAGGTTACAGAATAAACTAATCAATCCGAAAATTCAATGTTTTCAGCAAATACTGAATAAATTATTTGATTTGATTATTTTCTACTCCAGCTTTACACTCAATCGATCTCAAGTCTTCTAATATTTATGTTAAGAAAATCACCGGAAGGAAGTCGGTATGATTCCGTGCATCCTAAGGAGTAAATTGAGTGGCACAAAACACGCGATCTTGCACAACCGCGGATGTCAAGTAGGGTAACCATTCGCCCTAATTTTTCCAACTTTTTCCGTACTCATAGGCTTTCAAATAAATAATATCCTTGTCTATTTAGATTAAATAGAAGGACACTTACTTGCGGTATTGTTTCGTGCTAATTTGTTTGTTAAATTGAATCTTTCTAAACTTAAAGCATTCAAAAGACTAAATTGAGCACAAACAGGTGATCTTCGACATACAAGCGCGTTCGTCGGCGTTGTCCGCGTCTGGTAATTGCGGAGCACTACAAGTAGGGTAACCACACGTCCTAATTTGTCCGTCTTTTTCCGGCTATTTATTAAAGTAGTTAAGTTAAAAAAAACACCGCTTAAATCAACGAACACCAGGAAGTTTTGTTCTATAAACTGATTTGTTCAGAAATTACTTGTGGTGAGGACTTTCAACCTCAAATCGCTTCCCAAATGGTGACCCTAACCACGAGTGAGTTCGAGTATCGAGTCGTTTTCCGTTATCGAATATCTATTTTGAATAAAACCCTAGTTTAAACCGAAAACGCGTATCCTTTACCGGCACCGAACAGATATTCGAGACCATAACTGCAAAGTTATGTGGTTAAGCACATACGTGTAGTAATATCTATTTCGTGGTTTAGCTTTATAAAATACTCAAGCTGGAATTATGTAGAAAATATTTATAAGTTTTCAAATTTGTTTTGTTTTGAGACAAAAAATAATAATTACATAAAAGGCATTCCAACAAGAACAATCACGAAAATTTATTTTAAAGTGCATTTTTGACGATGTAAGTCTTCGCAATGCATGCCAAAGATGTAGAGTTACTGAGTTTGGGCTAGTGCATAATTTAGCTAATTATCATGTCTAGGTTCTATCATTTCTTATGTACATAATTTCATTTTATTATTCGAGTTAATTATTCCAGCCCCCTTAGACAAAAGTTGAGTCATGAGTCATGACAGAATCAATCTCTAAATGGCAGCACAGAGCGAAGTAACTAACAAACAAAAGCCAGACCAAAGCGATTTCGAAATCAAAACTGTCACGACACGACGTATGTAATTTTGTCTAAGGAGGCGCACCTAAATTAAGAGTTATTCGTCATCTCGCACCTCTAAAGATGCGAGTTGGCACCTTCTGTTTTTTATGTCATCAACTCGCACCTTTTTGAAATCTGACGTGTTTATGTATAGTCATCTACAAAAATGTTTTAATAAATTACTTAAAGGATTGTTTAAGCCACTTGCAATGAGTTGAGTTTAATAATAAAACAAAATGTACTTTTCAGATAGGTTTATATTCTAAATCAACATGCTAATAAATATAAATCGGGAAGAAACAAATTATCAACAACTAGCGGCCGCGTGGACCTCGTTTAATTACTAATGATGATGATAGATGGAGTTTCACGGCTTCCCCCGCATGAATAATTTACGGACGTCAAATTTTTTGTCCAGCGCTGTAGATTTTAACCAGTGACGATAGATGGCGCTTTTTACCCACGTCTTATTTATTTATTGAAATTTAGTTGGTCACATATCGTCATAAATTATAGCCTATATGTTAATCTGGGTTATAAACAATAATACTGTAAATTTTGAACAAAATCCGTTCAGTAGTTTTTGCATGAAAGAGTAACAAACATTCAGACATCATGACATCATCCAAACTTTCTCATTTATAATATTAGTAGGAAGTAGGATATCACAATGTCTTGAGGATACCTAATACCTAGTATGTAAACTGTCTACTAATATTTAAGTAGGTATATTTAAAAACAAAGCTAGATTTCTAGCTATTTAGTAATGGCGAATTATAATAAGTCAAGCCGCAGATAATTTTTTTTGCCACGGCATCTAAGATTTCCTCTACATGAGCTTCAATGTGCATACCAGGCAGGGAAATCTACAGAAACTGCGCTACACTATGTAACCGGCAGGGCGGAGGCGGCTCTTGAGAGTAGGGAGGTTACTGTTGGGACATTTGTCGACATAGAGGGGGCATTTGACCGCACTACCTTCTGCTCTATAGGAGCTGCTGCTTCTGACCACGGGGTACCACTACCTCTATGCCGGTGGATAGACTGTATGCTTAAAGGCAGGATTATTCAATCAGAACTGCAAGGAGAGTGCATGAGTGTAAGGACTGTCAAGGGCTGCCCGCAAGGGGGGGTACTCTCACCCTTGCTATGGAGCCTGGTCGTGGACTCACTACTTGTGAAACTAAACAAAGGACCACTCTACACGGTTGGATATGCAGATGATTTGGTAATTATGGTAAGGGGCAAGTTCCCAACTATTGTGACAGACATCATGCAAAGAGCCCTCAACACACTGGAAGAGTGGTGTGACAAAAACCACCTCTCGGTGAATCCGGGAAAAACGAATGCTATTGCATTTACAAAAATGAGAAATACAACAGGGCTAGGACATCTCTACCTTTATGGTAAGCAAATAACCTGGACCAATGAAGTGAAATATCTAGGGGTAATCCTAGATAAGGAACTTACATGGCGTAAACACCAAGATACGGTCATAGCTAAGGCTATGAGAGTGCTGGGAATGTATCGTGGTGCATACGGGAAGGCATGGGGACTTAGTCCCAGAGTGATGAGGTGGATCTATATAACTATGGTGAGACCAATAATACTTTATGGCAGCATTGTCTGGTGGCCTAGAATTAGGTTACAGACGTGCAGAACGGCACTGGGCAAATTGCAAAGAACTGCATGCCTAGCAATAACGAGTGCGTTTAGAACTACGCCAACTGCAGCATTGGAAATTATTCTGGGATTGCCCCCACTGCACTTGGCGCTAGAAGTAGATGCAAGGAAGGCGCTGCACAGACTGAAGGGGGCGGGACTTTGGAGTACATCCAAACCTTGCACCAAGCACACAAGGATGGGGAGCGATCCTCAATTAGATGCAATAATGGACATGGGTTGTGATACAATGCAGCCTAGGTACATGTTTAGCAAGGATTTTAAAGTGTCTATACCAACAAGGGAAGACTGGAAAAGAGGACCAAAACGTCAACAAGACAGCCTGATCTGGTATACTGATGGCTCCAAGATGAACTCAGGAACAGGAGCGGGCGTCTACTCCAAACAATCTGAGCACAGTGAAAGCTTAGGGAGGTTTGCAACAGTGTTTCAAGCTGAAACCTATGCTATAATCATGTGCGCAGTAAGGAATATAGAACAGGCGCATAAAAAGCGTGACATTTACATACTAAGTGACAGTCAGGCAGCACTCAAAGCCATTGCCTCAGTGAGGGTTGGATCCAGACTCGTTTTGGAGGCAATCTTGGCACTGAATAAACTTGGAAGGCACAACAGGGTGACCCTCATGTGGGTACCTGGACATACTGGAATCGAAGGCAATGAGAGAGCCGACAGTCTAGCGAGACAAGGGTCAGAGGCGGCACCTATTGGGCCAGAGCCGATAGTGCCCTTATCTATAAGCACTGTACACATGGCCATGAGGCAATATACACCCAGGAAGCACAGAGCTGAATGGGAAAGCTCCAACGGTATGAGCCACTCCAAACTATTCCTAGTTGGAAACACAAGATCATGGGAAAAGCTCATACTCAATGGAAACAGAAGGCAAGCCCGAGTGATCACGGGTGCGCTAACAGGACACTACACTACAAACCACATGCTCCACAAAATGGGCCTAACTACGGATGACAGCTGTCGAGCATGTGGAGAACATGCGGAGTCCATGAAACACCTACTCTGCGAATGTGACGCGCTAGCTAGAACTAGAATGGGTCTCCTGGGGTCGGCTTTTCCGACACCAGAAGAATATAGGTCCTTCTCACCCAAGCACTTGATCCACTATATGGATAGGATCTTTGTGGATGAGGGGGGATAAAGGTATAGGGAAGCACAAAAGATCCCAATGGGTCGACGTGCACTGCGCCCATGCGCGGCCCTAAAATAAGATAAGATAAGATAATGATGATGATAGATGGAGTTTCACGGCTTCCCCCGCATGAATAAATTTACGGACGTCAAATTTTTTGTCCAGCGCTGTAGATTTTAACCAGTGACGATAGATGGCGCTTTTTACCCACGTCTTATTTATTTATTGAAATTTAGTTGGTCACATATCGTCATAAATTATAGCCTATATGTTAATCTGGGTTATAAACAATAATACTGTAAATTTTGAACAAAATCCGTTCAGTAGTTTTTGCATGAAAGAGTAACAAACATTCAGACATCATGACATCATCCAAACTTTCTCATTTATAATATTAGTAGGAAGTAGGATATCACAATGTCTTGAGGATACCTAATACCTAGTATGTAAACTGTCTACTAATATTTAAGTAGGTATATTTAAAAACAAAGCTAGATTTCTAGCTATTTAGTAATGGCGAATTATAATAAGTCAAGCCGCAGATAATTTTTTTTGCCACGGCATCTAACATCAGATTTTATAACTAAGCCACAGGAAATTAAAATGCTTCAAATATATTAATTCGCCTTCTTTTAAATGCCACCTAAATATCCCAAAGAAAGTGTCAAATGAAGAACAACAATTATTATTACTAATTTTACAATTAACTAACAATTTTCATTGTACAGCTTTAACAAACAATCCTAAAAAAAATAGTTCAAGCTTGAACTAGAGAACATCAAATCTTATAAATTTAGCTTCTGAAATAATCATTCGTATTATTTTAAAATGAAAAATGGCCAGGCAATGAAAATGTACAGAGGGAAATGCTTGGAACATAATTCTCCAAACAAAACGCTAATTTCATAAGTAAGGACCTAGTTTAAATATTCCTAATAAAAACCTATTTATTGCAAATAAATAATTTGAATTTAAATATGTAAATAAAATTATCTATTGGTAGAAGAGTAAAGAGACACGAGTTTCATACATTTCATACAAAAAAAAAAGTATTTAAGTATGTTTATATCCGTTGTCTAATTCCCATAGTACAAGCTTTGCTTAGTTTGGGACTAGAAGTGTAGTGTAAAATGTCCAAAGATATTTATTTAAAGGGAGTAAGAATGGATTTAAGTAGAAAAATCATGTCATTTTCACTTATTTTCCGTTATTTTACAACACAAGAAAAAACAGATATTCTACAAAACGAATGTACATTTATTAGTCTACGTCTTTGAGTTTCGACGTTATTGTTGAACAAGGATACCCCTTCCCAGCGGTTCCATAGCGCGGTTAACATACGAAAATGCACTGATTCAAAGAATCCCTTAAAGTTTGATCACTACATGCCGCCCGACACACTGAAAGTTTTTAGTTTCAATTCGTTTTTATTTGACTGTACTTTTGAAGAGGTGCGAGTTGACGAACAAAATAATAGGTAAAATCGGAATTTCCCAACTCGCACCTGCTAGCGAGTTTGACAGGTGCGAGTTGACGAACAACCCTAAATTGAGTAATCGTCGACCCGCACCTATGTTTATTAATTTAAAGATTTTGAACTTTATTTCTACTGAGATGAATAAAAAGTACCAGGGCAACATAACATACTCGTAGGTGCGCTTCGAGCACCTATGTTATGTTAAGAAATAGTTTAGGTGCGCTTCGATGATACCTCTCGAGGTTCTCAATTCTCAAACCTCCTCCTTTTGTTGAAGTCGGTTAAAACAATACAGAGTGAAGAGATTTCGAAATGAAAACCAGCACGTCACGTGTTACTTTCTAAGGGGGTTGTAACACACGATAGTGTAAGAACACCAGCTCTCCCATTTGAGGATAAATCCTGACATCAAATAAAAGCAAGTATTAATGACCTCTTTGTCGGAGTAATCCTCTTAGGCTGCCTGTTTACTGCCAGGAAACGTATGTGTTAATAATACGATGATATGGATGTTGTTTTATTTCGCTCCTTCATGTTTCAGGGTGCCAATTTTCGTAAATAAAGCATGTTGAGTCAAAAATCTATGTTAATTCCATGTCATTAAAGCTGAGTTGCACCAAACAAACGTACATAACTATAACAATCATCTTTGTTTTTGTATGGAGTTTGACACATTTTTGACGTTTATTAAAGTAAAAGTAAGATGGTGCAACCGAGGTGCAACTCAGCCTAATGCCCGTTTTCACCATCAATCCCTTATTTTTAAGTGACCCCTATGTAAATAAAACTTCTGTTATATGTTACTTAAAAATTAGGAATTGAAGATGAAAACGGGCATAAGTATCCTTAATATTCGCATCACAAGTGACAATCATGTACTTGTCACATCGTTGTATTAAAACGTTATTAAGGCATTTTAAAAAAATTATAGGAATAAACTAAGACAGTGTGAAAAAATTAACTGAAACCAAACCAAGCGAATCAGCTACAAAATAGTAATAACAGTTACAAAGTAGAAATTTCACTCAAAATACTTTGGAAACTTGCTTATTTACTTCGTAGCTAATAAATGTTTATTCTGCTCCGTGTAACACTAGCTTAAGAACATCTTATATCTTAGGTATTCTGACTATCTCCAAACTATTGACATTGGATGGCCTTCCAAGAAGATTATAGAATTCCTTCATAAAGATCCTTTCGATATAAATAACGTACGATCAAGTGCCTACATTATTTAGATTGAAGGCTTCATAAATAACATACCGCTGCGGGATATTGTTGGCAATGAATACAGGGAACGACCGGTTATTAAACGGAATATTCGTATGGGTTTACATGATAAAAATATGTTTGCGTCTACATAGATTTTCATATCCAAAAGTTGAGTAAGTAAAAGTCCGGTCGCCGAGCAGATTATAATTTCGACCAATGAGCCCAAACTACCCATTCTTATCGCTCGCGTGTAATTATATTGCTGACGCGCTCGCAGACTCACAGCGGCCGCCCGTTGCACAGTCGCGACAGTAATATAAGAGTGATAAGGATGGGTAGCTTGGGGTCATTGAACGAAATTCTATCTGCTCGGCGACTGGACTTTAAGTGGTGTCGGACTTACGATATGTGTATGATGTGTAGCAATCTTAAATTACTTTAATGCATTGTAAAATAAGATTCAAATACTGAAAACTATGAACCGGTCACCTTAACAATATCAGGCAGCAGTTCAAATCCCTGTAAGTTCACTTCCAGCAGTGCTATTATGATGATGAAGAAGACTTGGTGGGGAATAAATCCCTGAACGAAATAAAAGTCATATGACACCTCTCGTCAAATTTAACCCATATTTTCTAAAGAAGCCCATAAATTCAGTAATTATGTGAAAACTTCTAACTCGTAAAATTCTCCAAACTAGTTCATCGCGTGTAATATAATACTCGTATAAACAGTACGTTTCATGACAAGCAGTAACACAAACAAAAACTATTGACATAAAAAAGTTCTCATCAAAAAATATTGAAAATATTAGAATAAATAATACCTACCTACGTCGTTATAAAAAGATAGAAATAGGACTAGATGATTATGTTACAGGCAATCTGCAAAATCTGGTATACCTTAAAACACCTAGAAGTTACATAGAATTCCTAAAGCATTTATTGTGACTTTACCTGGGCACCTTTATTTCGTTTTTCGAGCTTCGAATTTACGTTATGAAAAAATTGTGATCGATCAATTAAAATGAGTCTCATTATTACGAGTATTCTACAACAATAGTGTGGCAATATACTTTGGCAGATCAATAAAATAAAAACTTTGCTTTCTAGTTATTTTATAAAATTCCCGAAATTACAGTTCGCCCATAACTACATAGCCACAAAGTCAACTAATGAGCAGTGTTTGCAGAATAAAAAAGACGTCTGGTAAAGAAAAATAACTCATAATGTGGTATAAAACTTTGACATCTCTTGTTTAAAATAAACGCCCGTCCGTGCTTGTTTCGTAAGGTCAAAATTGCTTCTCTTAACATTCCAAAAGAGTAAAGACGCAAGCAAAAACTAGTAAGAAAATAAATCTAAAGCGGCGACTGCAAGGGAGGAGATGTAGCGGGAGCGACCTATCTTTAGTACCTACTGATAAAATTTATATTTACTTACGCAGAAGATGAACTTGTGTCCGCGGCGGCTTATTTTGCTATTTTCCGTCAATATACTCGTACCTAGATCCCTTAAAAACGCACACAGAGCCCTAAAAGTACTCTGTATAAAAAGTAAACTAAAAGTCCGTCGTCTGCACAGGCTTCCACAATGTTAATTATTTTATCGACTACGCTCGCATTCTGGGTAACTTGACGGTTTAGTCAGTAGTGAGTTGACTATAGCATTCCGGAGAACCTGTGTCCAACTCAAAGGATGCTCAAGTCCTTTATACAAAACAGTGCTCAAAACTCAATCCGACAAAGGACTCAATCTATGGTTGAACTACTCTCGAGTTTTGAACTTTTTATAGTAAGTACTTACACGCTTAGGTGCAGGCAAAAAACTCACTACGATTATGAAGGATATTAAATATTTTAATCGAATTGTTCAACAAAAAAACCGTTTATTAAGTAGTCGGTCCGATTGAGCCGTATCAAACGCTCGCAACGCAAATAAAATGAAAAGATGAGAGGTACACTAAAACTAAATCCTCAAACACTGTGTCGACGCGGTTTTACATATCTCCGTGAAAAATTCCACAGCGTTGCAAAAATAAAACACCAAATAACCAAATATTTTAACGTCAAGAAAAGCCGCTGTAACAACACAGTTGTTGTTATCGCTGGCGCTTATCACATGATATTCGTGTCTACGCATAAAAGAAACATTCTAGAGGCGTCAAAGAAAAATCGTTACAATTTATTTGCCCGGGCCGGCTACGAGGCTGAATGGGCCAAATTTTCGCCGGTCCCCCTTTTCGCTTTTCACAGGCCCGCATTATGTAATCTTCTCGACTAATTTTCATTTAAAAAGTAAAATG
Source organism: Ostrinia nubilalis (assembly GCF_963855985.1). Taxonomy (NCBI): domain Eukaryota; kingdom Metazoa; phylum Arthropoda; class Insecta; order Lepidoptera; family Crambidae; genus Ostrinia; species Ostrinia nubilalis. The sequence goes on from NC_087101.1 coordinate 4,291,421, forward strand.
GTCGGCCGTGGCCCTTTCTTGCGTGTGTCGTTGAGACTCGCTAAAGAAGGAGGATTATTGTCATCTAATAAGCAATTTGTAATAAATTGTAGCAATTTTAGACTAGAACGTAAATTATAATACAATGCTCAAGTGAATAAAGCTCGGCATATAATGTAAATCTTGTAGTAGAGTATTAGTGATGATACCCAAGCATTTTGGTTCGTAATTGGTTAAACTTCAATATTAAAACCAACATGAATCTACGAGCATAAGCACTGAAAAAACTGATTTGGTTTGTTTTCACAAAAAGTGACTTGTGAACTGGACTACTGGACTCTACTAACTACTAACTTTTATTATGAGGAATAAAATGTTGTGTCAATTAAACAAACTATTTTATAGTGAGCTAAACCTGGTTTGGTTACAGGTTAACACTCGGTTCGTTCTTTTCTGTAAGCTGTCTAAAATGTTTTTTCAGTGCTTGAGTTTGACAAACGATGCTTGCTTAAGTGAAGCAGCAAATCGAACGCACAATGTTGAATAGAGGTCTGTGATTGGTTCGTGTGTGACCCTGTGCGTTCACGCGCACTGTGAGACCTCATAGTAATGTTTGTGAATACGGGCGTGAGTCAACTTTCGGGTGTCGTTCTTCAATTGTTTTCCATTTCAGGTGAGTGGACGCACACTTCCACACCAACAACTCTCTCGGCAACAGAAACGAGTCTTTTCATAATCGTCTTCGTCTCCATAATCCCAATACTTACTCGTTAAATAAATCTCACAAGATGATTTAATTTTATCGTGCCTAAAACAGAGTTCCGAATTGGCGAATTGTTGCCGAAGTCAAATCTTAAGCTCGCCAGGTTTACAAACAGATAACCGGTATTCCGAGCTTATTTACACACCTACGTAAATGCCAGGTAAATCTCGGCTCCACAATAACGTCTCGGTTACACTGAGTTACTCGTGTTTGCTGAATACGGCCAATATTATCCGTGTAAACATAAATACGGGATGTACGTATTATTATATTACCTTGATACCTTGGGGTGTGTGAACTGTAGAATACCGATCATGTTGCTGTTAGATCATTGACAACGATCTTTATCTTAGACTAGATTAGACTTAGGATTTCAAATACGAATTGCAAAGAGTAAATACTCTTTCGGCCAAAACTAAGTTTCTACTTAAGCCTAGGCACAGACCACCGATTTTTAGTCGGCCGATAGTTGGGCCCGTGTAATGTGTGCACTTTCATACGTCATGTACATACTAATTAACAGCCCGACCCAACTATCGGCCAACTAAATGTCAGTGGTGTGCGCCTAGGTTTAATCTTTTGGTTTAGAATAAGTTACATTAATTCCATCTTGCATAGAAGGAATCGAAAGGAGCTTTTGTACTTTGGGACCCGTACCAGGCCAAAATAATTTACCAAAATCTTGTAATCGCTCTGTGGCACGCTAATTATTTCTTATACTTATTATATTATATTGACTACCGTTGCCTCGCTTTCTCTCATCACGTCAAATATTCGGTTCAAAGCGCTAGTAGGGCAAAACATAATAAGACACAAAATGGCTTCTTGCTATACATTTATTGAAGACTAGTGGCCGCCCGCGACTCGTACGCGTGGATCTCGTTTTACCCCCTTCATCTATCTTACGCGGTTTAGATTTTTTCATACAAATGTTTTTTCCCGCTAACTCCCGTTCCCGTGGGAATTTTGCAAGATCCTGTTGTAACTAAGCTTTAAGTTTACTAAGGTACCTGCATGCCAAATTTCAAGTGTCTAACTTAAGCGGTTTAGATTTTTCATACAAAAGGATTTTCCCGCTAAATCCCGTTCCCGTGGGAATTTCGGGAATTCCTTTCTCAGTGCACCTCTACGGTACCTAAGCTACGTCCCTTCCAAATTTCAAGTGCCTACGTTTAGCCGTTTAAGCTGTGCGTTGATTTGTCAGTGAGTCAGTCAGTTTCTCCTTTTATATATTTAGATTTGAGAGTTTGTTAAGTAAGTAATAAGAGCTTTGGGAGTAGATTTTTAAAAGATTAAGAAAGTCTGATCCAGTGTAACAGAGTCATAAAAGGGCTATAAATATAGCTAAAATCAATTTCGTCGCAATTCTTAATTCTATAGCACTGACTAGTAACTAGTTTCTTATTCTATGAAATAACGCTGTCTAGACCAATGCCTAAGGCTATAATAACTTTAGTTGGGTTAGTTATGAAACTCTGTTCTTACAAATATATTAATGTTAATAGTTATTCGAGGATGTTTCTTGTGATTGGATAGAAAATACCCAATTTCCTAGGATAATAGCTAGGTATCTACCGCACGACTCGTGACTATTCATTAATACTTATCTTGAAAATGCTCTAGTAATGGCGCTCGGAGAACACATTAAGAGGCTATTGCCCGTGTTCACCATCAATCCCTAATTTTTAAGTGACCCCTATAGTAACACATAAAAGGAATTTTGATTTTCATAGGGGTCAGTTAAAAATTAGGGATTGATGGTGACAACGCTTATGACTTCCAGTTCGGATCAGAGAAATTTCAAACTAAACCTAGAAAATGGCATAGCAGATAAACAACTGAACTCTGCAAGTTCAGAACTGAAAACCAGAAACTTAATTTATAAATCCAATTCTTGATCTCTCACAAAAACCATAAAGTAGTAGATACGAATGAAAAATGATTAGATTCAAATCTCTGCAAGTGTCCCGCCCGCCCACCGTAATGTAACGTAACTAACATATGTTTACTAATACTTATTAAAAACGGTTGAAGACAGCAAGTTACCAATTGAAAACCAGAACAGAGAGGGACTTAATTTAGGAGTAGAATCTTAGAAAAATAATTAATAAAGCCTAGATGAATCAGAGAGATCGAGAAAGACCTCAGGTCGTAAAGTGGTAGATATGAATGAAAAATTATAAGATTCAAATCTCTGCCAGGATTCCGCCCGCCCACCATAATGTTGTCAAATAGTACTTTGCGAGATAATACCAAACTAGCATATTTTTTACCAGTAGGCCTAGGATACGCGCCGCGATAGGTTTTTATCAAGTCATTTTATCGATTTCACGCGATAAGCCCATACATTTGTCGTCTAAAATGATCGATAAGATTTTATCACGGCGCGCATTTCTAACCCGGCTGATTTAAACAGTTGAAATCAGCAAGTTACCAACAGAAAATCGGTACACAGAGGGACTTCATTTAGAAACAGAACCCTCGATCTCTCTCACCACAGATCGTAAAGTGGTAGATATGAATGAAAAATGATTAGATTCAAATCTCTGCCAGTGGGATGGCCCGCCTACGTAATGTTGTCACAAATAGTATCACTTTGCGAGATTTATTCGCGCGTACGTGTCATACTTATCGGCAGATTTACATCCGCAGATAGGCCGTAGTTTTATCTAGCGCATATTTCAGCATTATGCCCCGTTTCACCTCGGCATGACATTACAAATGCTAATTTTGGGTGACCGAGGCGTGATCTGAATTGTATATTTATCAATTCGTCGTTTAATACGAGTTATCCACTTGCTAGCACACCAAAGCTAGGTAGATTAATGTTTTAGAGACACCAGTAATTTTAGATATTTTATACAAAATAAATAAACAAATAGGCAGTTTAGTGATATTTTTTTAATCAATAAATTAATGCCTGGAATCGTAACCTATTAAGTACACATGTCCAGCTTGATGTGCAGGCAACACGTTGATCCTTAAGCTAAGAGGATTTTTTACGCGCAGCACAACTACCTACACTGTAGGTCCTACATGAAGGAAGTTTTTTTGTTTATTGTCATCATGACAGGAATGCAAGATGAGGTCTTTCAAACTCTCTGAAATAAACAACTGAAATATTACAGAACACTGCTTACAAAAGGTAACTTTGTGCACAGATAACTTTGTTCCAAAGAAAATAAACCGAAAACCTTTTCACGTTCTGAAGCTCGACCAAACTCGTAGAAATCATAGAACAAGCTAGATCGTTAGTAAGCCGTTTAAGAAGTTCATACTTATTACGTGTAGTTGATATTATCAAAGCAAAGTCTTTATTAAAATCGATAAAGCAATTTTGGAGTCCGGAACTTAACGTCTTCATAACGTGCCTCGAGCGCTCAGATTAACTTGATACTTGATTCTGTAGTGAAATGGTATTATTAAATCACAAGTTTGCACTTCAGCAAAGGGAAAGTTTCTCGCGCAAAAAGCAACAGTGCCAAGTTGGAGACAGACGGAGCGAGTCGGAACTGCTTATTGTGTGAAAATGAGAGTTGTAGCGCAATTATGACAAATAATTCTTGGTTAAATAATAAATAATTCTACCTTTTGTTGTACGTTTTAATATTTTTTGTAAACTAAATGCGAGTCTCGCTTACCTTAATGATCATCATCTTCATTTCAGCCATAGGACGTCCACTGCTGAACATAGGCCTCCCCCAATGATTTCCATAATAACTGGTTGGTGGCGGCCTGCATCCAGCGCCTTCCTGCTACCTTTATGAAGTCGTCGGTCCACCTTGTGGGTGGACGTGGACCATAATGATAGATTATCAATAAAATTAATTAGATAGGACATATCGACAGCCTACATGATCAAATGTCAAGGAGCGAATAAAAAAGCTTTTTCGGTGCTGCTAACTTGACTGAAGGATGGTTGGTCATACTGTTATTTAAGATTTTATTTGTCTCTAAGCTAAAGTCAAGCAACATTTGGTGATAAAAAAATTGTCGTATTCACACTCGTTTTTCAATTTATCAATGAAGTCCTCAAATGGGGCTTTTAAAATCCACACAGGAAGCTTTTAGTATTCCCAAATATCGAGAGCGAATAGCCAGAAGGATATAAGTCTACCGACCTTGGGCCGCTTGGGAACAACAAACCGTCAAGAACCTCATCGCTCTTTTGATAACATCTAGTTTAGTAGTTCGATTGGATAGGCTTATTTTTTCTCACTAAGTATACTCGTATTTACTATTTGGGTCCAAGGACTTCGTGTAAATACGAGTAACTACAACATTTTAGGCGACTCCTTTGAATTTGCCATTACGTATTTATTTAGTATGTTTATCCGTACCGGACTGCGTATCTAGGTATTTTGTGCTTCTATGCCTTCTATGATATGCTATGATTGTTGATTCACCGACGAAGAATATCGACGTTTATACATGTTTTTATATACCTAAACCATAATCAGTTATATTTATTATGTAGCTACGTATACAATTTGCTAAAAAAAACGGATTATTTGGTGAGATAGTATAACATTTTTTTAAAAGGCGTTCCTTTTAGTTTTTACTTTATAGTAAACCATTTCGAAAACCTTTGTAAATAACATAGATCTAGACTAGTTTACACAGCCTTTTCTTGTAACCTGAAATTTTATGAAATTAAGAACCAACAAAGCATTTACGTTGTTTTTAAACGTGTTAAATTTTAAAAGTAACTGCTTCTACGGTGAAGCAAAAAGACTCACACTTCAGTGCCCGGCTTTGCTCTACTTTGCTGAGCTTGCTTTATTTTGCCGAGAAATGTGTAGTTAACCCTACAATGGTTGAGAACAACTTGCTTTTTTTTTAGAGAATACTCAATTATTTATTTTTCCCCTTTCAAAAAATAGTTTAATCAGTTTTAGTGGTATACAAACTCCTAATATTCCCGTTAACCCTTTCAAGTAAGCTTTTGTTACAGTACAATAGTCCAGCAGTCAACGGGAATCGAAACTAACGACTCTTGAATCTAGAATCGGCTATTTTTTCTTTTTTTTTTTCAACTATCTCTGTAATATTAATCTTATTTACAATTTAGCTCAGAACTTTTCAAAATCGGATCGGATCTTGAGGGTTGAAACTTTTGAAAGGACTGAATATTTTTAAGAGTACGCGACGAGAGCAGGGTTAAAAAAGCATAAAAACTTGGCCGGTGGAACCTGGCTAAGAATAGCTATTTCCCATCGATTTTCCCAGCTTCTATGTCTTTATCAGCTATGCATCTTCTTTGAATAGAGCATTATTGTTTATGCTTTTCCATATATTTTACTAGCTGTGCCAGCAACGAAGTAAAAACCGTTTTCTAACATTAATTTATTTATTTTTGAGTTTGCAGTTCTAAACTTTATATTTTGACTCATTGATCTTGAAACGAATTCCCAAACTTAAAGAAATTAAGGTAACTTTAAAAAAAGTTCTAGATAATAGACCAACTGAAACTTAGAATGGTCAGAATGCAATTTCAATTTTGCCTTTTATCTAAATTAATCTTAATCCTTCAGATATCTCTGTAAGACACCGAAATTCAATAAACCAAACCAGAGTAGCAACCTCAATATTTCTAACCGTAGCAGATCTCCGAAAAAGTTTGTTCAAAACTTGAATAACTACGAAACTTTTAAGATTACGAAAGTTCATTTTTGTTTTTATAATCCCGGGGAGTCGCATGTCCCGACCAGAAATTAGTGTGGAAATTTATGAACAAACGGCATGTTTTTACGTATTTTATTGTTCGCAGCGCTCAGCCGAAGGGCACCATAAAACTGCCTAATTGAACGCTCGCCCTTCGACTTTTTACCTGGAACGAAAAACGAAATGAAATCGGAAGTACGAGTACTGGAATATTTTTACTTTTTAGTAGCAATCGCGATTGACTTTATTTTTAATCTTAGCAATTTTACTGTCGTTCTGCACTGGAGACATTGTTTTTTCCATAAAAAAGATTTTCCCCATAACTAAACTAAACTAAATCATTCGGTAACCAAAAGTTATCGTGTAAAAACTATCTTTTGGACCAATTCCGTACAGGCCTAATGTCTAAAAAAGCTGGAACGAGAGGTTGTTGCTTTGGATCTGTTCTTTACGTGGTACTTATAAAAAAGGCTGTTAACTTATTCAATTTAGACAAAACATATTTCCCAAATAATCCGTATTACGTTTTTACCCATCTGTCGCATTTGCGAATGGCAAAAGCACATCAAGAACAATTTCCCTAAGCTACTTTCGGCAGTACACACCCTACTTAGTATTTCTTCGTATAGGGACAGGGAAGCATATAAGCGGCATTAAGCACATAAGCAGATAAACGTATTTAGAACATGTTAGAGCTACCGTGAAAGATTTTAAAGCTTGATATTATTTTCCTAAGAGCTGTTGTGCGAATAAAAAAAATATTTCGGGTTTCTTTACAAGATTCTATCATTTCATAGTCATCGTCATCATATCACAATTAATTGTAAACATTTTTTTACGTAAAGCGCCCATTACCTTAGCTGAAAATGAAAACTCTATTTCAATTATTTACATCTAAAGCTGTAATTATTATAGACACACATTTTTAACGATTAGACACTAGTTAACTGTGAGACTCTACTGTTACATAGGTATACTAGCATTACAATATAGCTTATACACTCATTTCAAATGTATGTACATCATAACGTAATTTTCTTTTCTTATTATTCCCATGCACTTAGCATTCCTGTTAATCTCACTAATGTAATCAGGAATAATGTTTGTGCTAAATAATAAGTACACAACTCACCAGACTCTAGGAGTATTCTGTATCACATTACATAAGTTACATTAACTTGATGTTCCTCTTCATGGATTTTATGTTTATATTTCTTTAGGCTTTTACGACCTACGCACAATTGAATTTACGTTGTGTACACCAAATAATGTGTTTCTAAAGAGTTTTCAAATGTTCTTACGAGATTTTTGAGCGTAATGTGACCATTTATCGTCAAGAATCTTGGATAAAGTGTCAATTTAAGATGTTTTTGTGACTTGAAGTGAACATCTGGTTAATGGTGTACTACGTCATCATATTTGGGCCTTTTTAGCGGAGATTCTTAAAGTTCTTCAACGCTTTTCAGTCCAGGCAATATTTCCATCAGAATATGCAACTTTTGGTAAGTACTAGAGATAGGAAAAGTGTTTTTCGATATCTGGTGGATGGTCAGTCACGTATAGACTCAAAAAGGTAGTGGGAAGGCACTGGATGCAGGCCACCACCAACCGGCGGAACAAAGAAACTATATTATTTATCCGCATTAGATTACATTTTACCATATACCTATAAACTAATCGTCAGGGTACTATTGTGAGCTTTGTGAATTTAGATTCCGAAATTTGACTTTAATGAAGTTTGCTTCGATATTACCTTCTTCATATGTTTCTCACTCATTCCAACATACATGAATAAAACCTAAATCATTTAGCAGCATTCTAGAATGTGACAAACTGACAAACTTTATTCAGAAGTTAGGAAGCTAGAATCTTACTCGTAGTAACATTTATTTGCGTGGCGTGGGGGCAAACTTCCCGCCCTAATTATTAAGTTTAGACAATGTAACTTTGGCAATCAGACAATTATCTCAGACTTACCTAATATAACATAACTCTCCAGAGCACTGCTGTTATTACCAATATTTACTGCCGTAATAAATTAGATCTGCTCGCAAATCGCACGGTGAAACGTGCTAGTATTATTCATTGATGCTACCTTCATAAAATTATTCAGAAAATCAAACACTACAATACAAGTCATGTAACTTTATTATTCACATGTAACGTTATTATTGTCAAAATGTACAAATTCTGCAGATAAAGCCATTCACGACAAGCTAAATCCAGTTCAGAGATTAAAAAAATGGCTGTGACATACGGACGGACAGACGGACAGGCGGACAGACGGACAGACGGACAGACGGACAGACGGACAGACGGACAGACGGACAGACGGACAGACGGACAGACGGACAGACGGACAGACCGACAGACTGACAGACAGACATGACGAATCTATAAGGGTTTCATTTGGCTACGGAACCCTAAAAAATTGCTAATTGGTTGTGATGTGCAGCTACCAACTGACTTAAGTTTCTTATTTTGCGGTAGAGCCTACCATATTTTCCAAGTGGCCAAGCGGTTTTATTTATTTCTATGATGGTAACAAAACCTCCAAGACATGCTACGTTGAAATTCTGTAGCGTTCGTGATATTCGTAGCACTGAACAGCGTCGTAGCACTGGAAAGCGCCGTATGTAGCAACTGTCTGTCACGGATGATATCAATTGACTCTCTTTCAAGACGATTTTCATGGACACAAATCTAAAATCGTCAATTTCGAACGGATTTTATGTAACTGAAGTGTATAAGTTTGTTTCACTCTAAAAGTAATTTGTAACTTCGCACTTCATTGAGTAATATTAATAGGTTTGCTTCTGTTTGAGCCTCCTACAATCCTTTGTTTGCCTTCTCAGCTATAATTTTGAGATGTCTGGTATTAGGTAACTTACTCGTGATAATAAGCAGCAAATCAATGTATCGAAAATATCACATCAAGCTTAACACTTATTCACTTTATAATGTAGTATGATATGTGATCGCTACATTAATCTATCCATTCTTGAGTTAACACGTAGCCGAACTTCGTCTCAAAAGCTCATACTTCTACAGGGTGTCCCGTAAAGAGCGTGCCAAACTTAAGGAGATGATAGACTAATAGATGGTCTGTACAAAAAAAATAAAGTATCACCATTTCGATATGACTTTTTTCATGTTTTTTAAATCTTCAATTTTGAGCCTTTCTCCTGTTGCTATGTGTACAAATAATGAGCAGATATTTCTCTTATTCCTCTTCTTATTCATCTTGAACAATATTTGCCCATTTATACACATAGCAACAAGATATGAACCCGAATTGGGGATTTTAAAAAAACGATAAAAAATCATAAGTATCTCTGAAATGGTGATACTATACCTAGTTTTTTTTTTTGAAGGTGGTCATCCATTAATCTATCATCTCCTTAAGTTTGGCACGCTCTTTACGGGACACCCTGTATATCTATATGAACACCGAGTCTCCAGATCCTTAAGCAAAGTTGGTTATCGGGCGTCGCACCTATAACGACTTGGAATACTTTGACAACGATCCGCTCGAATGGGGAATTTTTCTCATTAAGCACTCATCCCAACTTCCTGCTTTATACGGCTTCTTTTATAATGGCATTCTTCTTACTTACCTCTTATTCCTACAGTAAGAAAAGGTGAGAGGGGTTTACAAAAGTATTTGATGATAATTGAAGTACGCCCGTATTCACAAACATTACTATGAGGTCTTACAGTGTACCTGGACGCACAGGGTCACACACGAACCAATAATAGAGCTTTATTCAACGCTGTGCGTTCGATTTTCGTTAGCGAATACGGGCGATATTATAGACAGCGTCAAATAGTTCGTGGCACCCAAAGTGGCCAAAAAGTTGACCACAAAGAACTTTTTGGCTACTTTGGGTGCCACGAACTATTGGACGCTGACTGTGCTATCTTTAACATAATATTTCAACAGGGATTTTGGTACAGCTGAGCTTATTCCCTAACACTTTTTTATCTTTTTTTATCCATATCAGCCTTTGTCCAGTAGTGGACGTCCTTTCGTTGAAAGGACAAGTAGATTTTAATCCATTTAATCTTAATTTATCTCTACCAGTCAACCAGCGTAAGTATATTGAATGCACTTTATTTGGCTGCAACGATATTATTACTGTTGGAAAAATTCATTGAAAATCTCCTGCATTAAGTGCGGATGCGGGGAAGCTAAAATAGTTGATGGACGTAAACAAAGAATACAGTCAATTTTCATTACTGAAACAGTTTGAATTGACAAGAAAACGTTTTTGATATGGATATCGACAATCTATAAATGTCCTATAGTAACGAAAGTGGAAGAAACATTATTGGATGGCTCCCGGCTCGGCTCTACAGGAATAAATGATATTGTTACGCAATAAGTTACGATTTTATCTGTTTGAATTACGGCGGGGAAGGTTCTCGAGCTATCATGAAGGTTGTAGACATTTTCAATGCATCTATAGTCTAATGGTTAGAGTTTAATCTTGACTCGGGTAGAGATCCTACGTCCGATACCTGGATTCTGGAAATTGCCTTTGACAAACGCTCATACTCATATTAAGCGATATTATAGAGGTTGTATTACTTCAAACGATGACCTAAAGTAATCTTAAGAGGGCTCCACTATCTTCTAAAAGAACTCTAAACAACTACAGCAAGCCAACAATTTATTAATAGTCACTTATCTATCATTATTATTAATCTTATTAATCATTATTATTACCTACTCGTATTTATCAAATAAGGTCGAAATCCCAATATTAACCTGACGAAATGTAATTACCGAACCGCATCAAAACAAATAGAAGTAACTGGTAAATAACTCTGAAACAACAAACTAAACTACATCTATCTGCTAACTATTCTGCAGAAGTTCGTGTATTCCCTTTAATCTTATCTTGCAGAGCTCAGCACAAATAATTACATGCAACTAACTGTTGCTAAATGTAGCCGACCGCTGTCTAGACTACATGAATGGTAACAATATACACTAGCATACATTTTCAGGGCTGTTACGGGAATACATATTGTTTTAATTATGTACTGTGTTTTATAAACATTGTTTTTCACTTTTATTTTAACTCAACATCTAAACATGCTTCAGTGTGCTTTACTATGAGCTTACGTTAGGTGTGCTCGCTTCCGAGTACGTCATAAAAATCTATGAAGATTTTATTTCTTGAAAGTAGCCGCTAGGGGCGCTGCACAATATGTCATACATTTAATGTCAATTTTTAACGCAGTCGCTAGCGAGCACACCTAATATTGTAACTCATGGTAAGCACACTGAACTAAGACATTGTTCTTGTGAGAGAATGAGCCAGAAGATATTTTTAAGCTTAGACTTCGCGCATACTAAGTACAGACATTTAGTCAGCCGATAGATTGATCGGCTTATAATTTGTATGAGATTTCTATTTCAATAGAGTATTAAGTTTTATTACGATAGAGTCTAATTTTGAATTAGATATTTCGAGATTTTACTAAAATACCTAACAGAAACGGTAGTATTTGTTCAATTCAGAATTGGATTTAATGGAATCTCGCTACAGTTTGATTTTTCAGTAGTAATCTGGAGAATCGAGCTTATTTCAGTACCATTATATCAATTTGTTTGGAGCATGTTTCTAGGAAGCGTACCGAATTTATTTATTTAAATTATGTCTCATTTTGTTGTACACGTAAATTCATATTTTACGACTCAGTGATAAGTAGGACTTAATTCTGTGAAATGTTACTAATAACTAATACTCAACTTAGCCGTTGCTAGGCGAATTACATATACACCAGTTCTAAGAAAATTTGATAGTACACAAACATAAATCAGTATTCAGTTTAATTAGGATAAGTTCTCGTATTTACATTCAACAATCTACCTTTCCTACAATACATAATAGTGTAAACATGTGTGTTAAATTGGTTACTTAGTCGGAGCTAATTTCTAGCAGACAGCGTGATAGAGTCAAGGTAAACCCTTGCAAAGCAATGACGATACATTGGGTAAGTATACTTCCTAAGTATACTTGAAGCGACATTTAGGAAACTTTTTTTTAAGGAACTGATGTAAAACACGCTTCTTCAAGCGCATTTTACAGCCGTTTTTCAAAGCTTACGCCTCGCTATCTCGCTTAGTGGACCATAACCTTACTACCAAACACTACACGACTTACGCCCGTATTCACAAGCATTACTATGAGGTCTGACAGTGCGCGTACACACAAGGAGACACATGAACCAATCACAGAGCTCTATTCAACGTTGTGCGTTCGATTTGGTGCTTCACTTAAGCAAGCATCCTTTGTGAATACCTACGGGCGTTAGTGTCTCGTAGGCTACTGACTCGCACTTACACATGTCATATTTATTAGCGCATCCACGTTGAACGAGACTGTGTCTGTTCTGTAACTAGGCTTTTAGAGTAAAATGTCCGGCGAAATGAAGCACAGAGTCCGGCTTTTGTGTTTTTGGACCTGGCAAACCCTCAGGCACAAAATCACAAAGTCGAGCTTATAAAACTGATCATATTTTTTTAAATCTTTATTAAAGAAACATACAGCCTTGTTTGACACATGCAGCTTAAAATTAAGTGGGTTACACATTGGCCTTTAAAGTTTCTAAAGCTAGGTTGTACTTACTATATAAATAAATTACTCCATGTAACAGCTTTTTGCCTAGATAAGATAAGATAAGATAAGATAATCATTTATTGCCTAGAATTATAATTGTTTTAACAAGCGGCATGGTCTTGGACGTGTACTATGCAATCGCTGCATGCAATCTGCAAATTGATGTGTTTATGCCGTAGCTAACGCTTACATATTGGGACCAATTCCTGGATTTATTGCCAAACCGTAGGTTGGGGAAACCGAGGTGACTTGTAACAGAGGAGAGTTGTGACATTGCCGATTTCTGGAAACCTATTAACGATCATTGCGCTCACAACAACGTGCATTTTTACCTCGAGACTTGAACTAAATACGCGCAATTTTACGAGCTCCATAGTAGTCATTAAGTTTCAAAAAATCGACAATGTCACAACTCTCCTCTGTTACAACTCACCTCGGTCTCCCCTACGGTTGTGGTATTCCACTGTATGTATTAGTCAACTGTGTACCGTCGTATGGTATTAGTGTATGTTATTTGAACGTAATAACGGATGCACCTTTTGTCTGTAGCAAAATTCTGATAATACTGTTATCTCTTTGTGTTTTTATGTGTGATACAAAAAGAGGAAATAAAAGCTAAGGCATTTTTTTATATTTGATTCTCATTAGTTAATGAGTTCAAGTTTGCACAAAAAAGTAACTTCAAAGATGAGATAATGACGACATATTATGTTACATGCAAAATGCCGGTTAAAAAAATTAACTTTCTTTTGATCGAAGATAATTATACTCGTAGTTTAACTAATATTTTTTTCAGTGTACCATTGAATTAAACAAAATGACAACAACCTAATGGTACTAAAACCCCATTTTTCAGCAACTTTATATCCAGATCTTAGAAGAACCTATTTTATTTTGCCAGAATTCATTTTACCTAAATCCAGAATGTCCTGAGCATCACATACTCCGAGTAGGTATCGCATCGCTTGACAAAATAAAGGAATGCTCTAGAGATGGGACATTCTTGAGAATTCATCGAGTCTGAAAATATAGTCAAAGATATAGTTAATGAATATTGTCAACGAATAGATTCTTGCTATAGGTTTTTTGGCAGATTTATATAACAATCTACAATATTCCATCAACATAAAAAAACAGTAATGCTTGAAATTAACGAAACCTACCTCTCATCGGGTACCAAATAGTATTCGGTAGAATTTAAAGGTAATATTAAATTCAATGACAGACTTTTAAAAGATTAGGCTCTAATATTCACTATGATGTAGCTTTAAACCTTAGCTAACCAAATTGTCACTACAATAAATAAACAATCCCAACGCTGTTAGTGTCAGACTACCGATACGAAGATCGATATTTCGATGCTCCTCGACCGGTGACTGAACTATTATTGTACCAAGAGGTGTTAGGAGTAGCTAACACTACACTAACATGCGGAACATGCCTATATTATACAGCCTTTTAAAATCAAAATCAAAATCAAAAATATTTATTCAATTTAGACCACAAGTGGCACCTATGAACGTCAAAATATAGTAAATAGAAAAAAAAGGTAGCCCTTATGGGGCACTTAACATCTCTCCTTATCTTTTGGGCCCTACCAGCGCTTCGAGACAAACATATGGCAAGTGCTGAGAAGAAACGCCGGAACAAACTCAGTCACCACTAGTTGCCGGTACTTAATTATTATCTAACGGTAAGAATAACCAAATTCAAATACATCAAATATGAAAAATGAGAAAAATGTTTGTTAAATCGAATAATGCATGTTAATCGATAGTTTTTCACACTCTACTATTTTCCCCCATCTCTAGGATGTTCTGTAGCAATTTGTTTGGACAAATTGAATTGCGGAGTAGAGGCACGCCTCTTAATCCGTCGACATGATCGTTAGCTTAATATCATACAATTCAGCTAATGAGCTCCGCGATGTGTGCTTAGGCCACTGAACGCCAAATAACAAAACACGTAATCGACGCACGCATTTCGCGTATGAGTGTAAAGACGGGCTCACGAATCATTAATAGTAAGCCATACTTGTCGTTTATTCATGTTAGATTTTTTCAACTAATTACATTCTGTTTTCAGCAAAAACACGGACTTGATCTCTATGCATCTCAACTCTATAAGTTACTTGTGTACCTACTCCGATACTTCAAAATAAATGAAGAAAGTAATATTTAATTTTATTTCATCCAATGATAGTTTAATGGTTTTAGGAACTCTTTCACCATCTCTGAGTAAAGTTCCAATTAGTTACTTCCTGATTACCGCTACTTAGCAAGCAAAATAAGAAGTATTTCGCGTATGAGTGTAAAAACGGGCTCACGAATCATTAATAGTAAGCCATACGTTTAATCATGTTAGATTTTTTCAACTAATTACATGTTTTCAGCAAAAACACTGACTTGATCTCTATACATCTCAACTCTATAAGTTACTGATGTACCTACTCTGATACTTCAAAATATAATATGAAAAAAAAGGAAATATTTATTTCATCCAATGTTTGTTTTATTATTTTAGGGCCTCTTTCACCATCTCTGAGTAAAGTTCCAATTAGTTACTTCCTGATTAGCACTACTTAGCAAGCAAAATAAGAAGTATGTTAGCGTTATTCAGAGATGGTGAAATTCGATAAATTGCTACTCGTGACTTTAAGTAACGAATAGCCTACTTGACACTTTTGGAGATGATGAACACGAAGTTGCAATGGTGGGAATGCGAAATGGAAATAGTGCCCTATACTAGCTTTATTTCAAACTCAATCTCTTATTCCAGCCTAACTTTCCTTTGCCTTTAGGCAAAGTATCTTTAAAGATAGACGATTAAGTTCTGTCAACTTGTATCAAAATGTCACATCTCTCGCTCACGTCACACCGCACTCACGCCAGCTGTGTGCCAGAAGCTTTAGATGTTCGACTGGACGGACAAAGGCAGTATAATATACTTCAAATAAAAATATTCTGTGAAATGTGAGCTCTTCGCTTGAATTAAATTAGACAAGGAATATAAAGCGGCCTGTTCACTAGACAAACGATTGTCACGTAGGTAGGTAGCAAGTTATCAGCGTGACGATTATCTAGAAATGTCGCAGAGATCGTTGCTAATAGGGTGTAATATAATATGATCTTCAACAGGATATAAATAAAATCGGTTTTGTTAATTTTCTTCTAGTTATACCCATTTCATACCAAACGATAAAAATAAATTATATATTTATTTATTTATTTGTATATTTATTTAATAATGAGAGTGGAAGGCCTGCTGTGGTCTGAATCGTGGTCGCCACTTGAGAACTTTTCTGTCCCAACGACCTAAAATGTGCGTATTGAAATGGAAATGTAAGAATGCAGCAGGCAATGTTCGCACCTCAGCTTGTATAGAATGGGAATTATAGACGTAGCACATTTATCAACCCGGAAAGGGATCGTAACCGTATCAACTCGAGGCGGTCAGTATCAACGCACAGTCTTATCCGCAGCGTAACGTAAACGCCTTACCTCGCAATGAGGGCTATCGTTTTAGCGCTCACCAGTTTGCGCCACTGTAGAGTAAGGTCCTGTCACTTGCTAGTAGCGAAGACAGTGGCACCAACTGGTGAGTGCTAAAGTGGTAGGAGGACTATCGCATTTGCACTCATCAAGATGGCGCCACTGTAGAGTAAGGTCCTGTCAATCGCCAGGGGTGCCAACTGTTAAGTATAAAAACGATAGCCCTCATTGACAGCACGCGAAAGGCGATGACAGCTCGCGAAAGGCGATACGGTGTGGATCCCTTTTTCGAGTTTATAAGTCTGCTAATATGAGCTTTAGTATACAATGTATTATTTACGCTGATGTTCAATATGCGTATAATTTGACTTTTTATTAGTAAGGGGCTTAGTGTGAAGGCACTTTAACTGTAAAGTAAATTATGCCGAAGAGGAAACTTAATATTCATTGAGCACAATGCCAAAATGTCCATCCATAAAACTTTATTATTTCGACTATGTTTTAACAAAGTTCAGAGCGTTAGCAATTCAGAGACAAAACAAAATAATATTTTTGGGCAGACAAAAAATATACAATTTCATAATTCTTCACTCTTTCTTTCAAAATGGCTCCCACTGAAACAATTGCGTTTTTGATTGTTCATTAGAAAGAAATGTTGAGTCAAAGAAGAATCAGAAGTCCAAATATGAATTCTACGCTAGGCAGAAAATTTTAACGATTGTAAATGTTACCTATATCTATAAAGTAGATTACTTATTAGGTATGTAGAAAACATAATATGGTAAACATTACTTGATGACTATTGATCCAAAGGTCATCAAGTAATTTTTACCAAAGAAAAAAAAAAAAACTATGCACCTAATACAGACATTATCACTTATAATACTATATTTTATTCGACATATGCACTTGCACGCCACTCAAGCTATGTACTGGCATATTCTTATTTCGATGCAATAGGTGCTATTTTGCAACAAAAATGTACAGTCTGGATTGCTGTTGACTGTTGTATATTCTTGTGAGCTCGATACAACTATATTAAAACTAAATTATTGTAATGACCCACTAATAGTAACCGAGGTATGCGCGATATTCGGGCCCATTCCCTAAACAGAAGGGATTAAACGGAGCTATTCCCGAATAATCTCCTATTTTAGCGAATATTTGAATATTCAAATGTCTTACGTTATTAAATTCTGCGGATACCATTTACTTATCATACTTTTTATGGATCCTTCGGAGTATTCGATAATGGCCAATTTGAAATAACTTTTTTTATTACGGCTTCGTGAACTAGGTACGCACATTTAGCCAGTGTCAAAATGATATTACTTGTGTCAAGTAATTGGAAAACATTCCATAATGATTTTATAAACGATGAATGACATGCCCTACTTTCCTTTAAGTTTCTGGAAAGACGTGGTATTTTACTGGGACCTCACGCGGACTTCTTATAAAAACTTGCTCTGATAGGCACTCTTTTTGTTTCATTTGCCTACTTTCATGCACTTACTCTATACACTTTAATCCACCATTGCACATTATAAAGCATAGAGAGATAAAAACAAAACTGCTAAACATCCACTTGACTTTTCCGCCAAAAAGTCGACTTCAATTTACTTACTCAGTTTCAATTTGAATTAGGAACACTTAGCAGCTGTTTCGATGTTCTAAATTAGCCTCGACTACACAGACTACTCCAGTCGCTAATTCATTTAAAAATAAAAACTGTCGATCGATTTTCATTGTCTGTGCTTAATGAACAACTGGTACAGACAACGGCTGATCAAGCTGTACATTATGGCATCTTAAGCAGTTGTAATTGGTGCTATTTTCCTATAGAAGGGTATTAAGTAATCTGATATAGGTACTGTCGCTGTACATTATCACTGAATAAACAAACAGGTTTCCTTTTTCTGGAACTCTTGTCTATGCTTTTCAGAATAGATAAATTAGAAAAAATATTCGGCCAGTTCTTACCTAAAGTCATTTGTTCTGTTTAGAACGTGTGACGTTCTTCTTCATAAAACTTTTTTTTAATTTCCCGCGGTTTTTCATAATACTGTTGATATTATCCAGGCTAGTATTTTAAAAGTTATCCTTAATTCAGCTAGATACTGGCACACCATAAAAAAAACTAATATGGCACGGTTCCGCAGTCTAGGCGTTATGTAGGTCACCTAAAAATAGCCGTCTTTATACAAAACGATAGCCATCAACTTTACGCATGGCTTGTGTATCGTTCGCGCCAATAGAAACTGTCACAGAGCAAATAAAGCTGAATAACATTGACACCGATCTATCTGTTTTTATTTGCGTCCTATCGTTGTCTTGCAAAAGAAAATAATGTAGAGGCTAAAGATCATGCTCTTTGCTTGAGTCGATTATAAACATACTTTATTTAAAAATTGCTGTTATATTACAAAGTGTGTATAAATAGCCAGGTGTCAAGTACCCCATTTTCTGTCAAACTTTCTATCTAACACAGCTTAAATTACTGTACAGCGATGCAGATGTGTCATAAGCACACTGCATCAACATTATTTTTGTTTATTATTTTTACTTGTCTCACTACTTATCAACGTCATAGGCGGGATTTGCCATCCAAAATGGGGACTAGAAAGTAGATCAATTGCCTAGTGTGAACTGACCCATGCCTCTGTCAAGCTTTCTGTCTAGCACAGCATTTATTACTCTAGCAGCATTGGTTCCCAAACTGGTTCCCAGAGGAGGCTCAAAGACCTTTAAAGGGAGGCGTGGACCATCTGTGTACCTACTTAAGTATAAAAACATGCGACCTTCTGCATTCCAGACTGCTCGATACGACCAATTAATAATCTTGACTGGAGGAGAGGGGCGCGGAATTTTTGTATGGTCGAAAGGGGGCGGTCTCAAATAAGTTTGGGAACCAATGCTCTACAGCGTAATGTCACAAGCACACTGCATTACCCCACGTCAAGGCGACATAACTTAATAACGCTGTATGTAAAACAAGCTTCAAAGTCACATCCAGCGAAGTCCTTTGAGATTCTAAAATTGTTTAAATAAAGCCGTCTACACGTTCAGAACTATCACGTTATCCTCTTTCTGTCTGAACAATATAAAGGCACTTCTTGGAAAATTTCATTCAGTCCCAACACAATGTGGAATGTTGTAGGTCATACGCTAGCTTTGACGTTTGAAGATAGTGTAGTAGAGATGTTTGTTTATTTATTTAATCATTTATTCGCATTAACTTTTTTTATTACGTCCACTCCACCGCGTCTACCTCTATGTCTGTAATAAATTTAAAAAGTACAGAACGGATTTTCATGTGGTTTTCACCAATAGATAAGTCATGAGGAAGTTAATTAATATTAAAATGAAGGTAAGCTTTTTTTGGTACTTTTAATGGTACTCGTACATACAAAGATGCTCTGTTCCTCTCTTATATTCCTGATTTAATTACAAGCTGAGATTTAATCCTCTTTCGCAGTTTTTTCTTTGACACAAATAATTAAAAAAGTATTTTATAACTAAATCAAATTGTACCTACCTCTACCTACGTATCTACTTTAAGATTCTTGTTACACTATATCTTTTATCTTTACACTAAATTAGGTTTCCAGACCATTCACAAAAATAAATTTCATTATTGACAAAAGAGCAATCCTCCAAAAATAGGTAATTAATTACATAGATGGCTAGGTAAATACAGTAACTAAACTATCATAATTAATTTAGATTTGCAAATAACCATTACATACAATCATACTTTACACTGAATTCTAAGAATACCAAACATTTAAAAGGCCTATTTTAATAACTTCATCGAGTTTCGACGTGAACAGCGAATTAAAATAACAATAAAGATAAATTAGATACTAAAGTCACATTGAATTTGAAATGAGCGGACTGGATTTGCTGCGAACAGCGTGTTTACTTTGTTAATTAAAATAAATTATAGAATATGGGCCAGAGTCGTTCTAACTAAACCGCACACTAGGCCACTAGGCCACTACACGCCAAAGCATTACCTAAAGATAGATTTTTTTCCTACGTGTGGCACTATTCACACTAGGCGTTCGAATGGTCCCGCCACCAAGGATACCTACTTGGATATGAAAATTGTTTACCGCCCCTCGAGATGGCCACTCGTGAGTCGTGGCTTAGTGTGCGGCCGCACTAAAACAAACTATTCTAGATTTTGTAACTTAGGAAAGCTAATTTATAACTTAATTTCGCGCTAAAATTACTAGACTTGTTAGAAATAGGTCGCAGTTGTTAGACTTTTCAGTGCTTCGAGCTTTCGAGTGATGTTAAACACTTTAATATATTAATTTTATTGAACCAGTTTTCAAGTTCTGGAGTCCCAGACTAAACACAAAAGTCTGGAATTATTAGTAATGGATATCGATTAGAGTATTTATAACTGGCTCTTTTATGGTAAATGCGAACTTATTAACCGCTACCATAGCTATGAGAGCTACAAATTTAGAGCCCAACAGTTGGCGCTACTGTAGAACAAGGTCCACTCGCCAGTGAGACCAACTGTTAAGTGTACCTACAAACAAAATTAAATGAAATGAAAATAAACCTAATGAAAGTTAGATTACAGGGTTAATCATAATAAGGTTAATCATACTTGTCTAATGTTTGTCAATTCTGCTTAAAAAGGAACATTTATTACCCCGAAAGACAAAATAAACACTTTTGTCATTTACACTAATACTAATATAGGTACTCCCGATTTAACGACACGTTCCTGTAAACGCCCCAGCGATTGTCCCTATCGGTTGGCTGCCCATTTATAAAAACGGTCTCGATAAAGGAATTTGCGATACACGTACGTAAGCGGTAAGCTTTAGAAATGGGATTGTTACTGCTAGTGATGCCAACTATAGGGACTATTTTACCATAAAAATCAGTTATCGACACCATTATAATTGTGGAACTATCAATAGTATTGTTCTTCCATTGTGTGAGTTGTGAGTACCACACTCATATTAAAAATATCTATCATGTTTAAATTAATTAGGTAGTTATCTATAAGTAGAAACAAATACATAAACTCTTTTGCACCTGGCAAGCAACCCTAGAACTTCCTAGTCGAGAGAGTCTAATGCCCGTTTTCACCATCAATCCCTAATTTTTAAGTGCCCCTATGGTAACACATAAAACATACATTTTGTATTCATAGGGGTCACTTAAAAATTAGGGATTGATGGTGAAAACGGGTATAAATCTCTGACCACAGTGCAATAGCAAGGATCAATGGTAAATAATTACCACATTATGTCCTGTCGATGGTACTATTATGGATTTTCGCGCTCTATGAATAGAGTATCGATAGTGGGCTATGCAGCATCACTAGTTATTATGAAGGGAAAAAATTATAGTCGCTATTTTTAGACGTGTAGTCTTCGCCAATGGGCATAGTAATTTAGTATCCAAGATACGATAAAAATCAATTCTAACATAAACTGAAATGTCACAGTAGTGTTCTCAATTATTTTCCTTTGTAATGAAAAATACGCAAGTCAGTTTAATTACTCCAATAGCTAGAGCAAAACCTCGTATAAATAAAAGACCATATAAAGCTCGGTGTAAAAGTAAATAGGCCATATTGGTCTACAAACTGGCCAAAGTCTATTAGAGTTGACTATAAAAATTAAATTAAAACCTTTATTAACCTTCAACGTTCTCGTTTTATCCAAGTTACCCCAACAGCTTTGTTAGCAATTACCAAGTTTACATTCAGCACTTTAAAAATGTACTCAACGGATACTGAATTATGAATTTGACATTTTCAGAAAAACCAGAGCGGTGGCTTTTAAAAAGGCGGGCAAAAACGTACAATGCCAGCAGATTGTCTGCACCCAGTACAAAACCTCTCTCTCTCACGTAAAAATATTTCTAAATGTAGATTTCGTTTTAATTTTATGCCCCGGTCATTAACTGTGTGGTAAAACCTCTGGCCATATTCGCCGACTGTGCTAATTGAGGATATTTTTAATAGCTCACTCTTGAATCGTTGGAAAAATATAAAGAATTAAGCTTAATGAACTTTATATTTTATGTTTATTAATAATTAAATATAAACACCACGATGCACACACAAATGGAAATTAGCTTATGTTTTAGGATATTCTCATGCAAAAATTAAATGATTATTATCAAAACTGTTATGAAGTCCAATCCGTTGGAAAAAGCGTAAAAAGCTTAAATGAAAATGGCACTAACAACAGTGGTTTCTTTCATTTTCAATTTATAGACAGATGTCCTTGTCTAACTTCCCTTTTGTTCATTACAAATTACCACTTACCAACCAAATTACCAGCCAATTCAAACAACACTTCAATTTCTAAATATATGTAGTTAAGTCTATTCTATATCTGCTTATACCAGGATCTGAAACCAAAATACATTGGAGAATTAGGTATCAAATATTCAAATATCTTTGTCAATTCACGGCGTCTCCAAGAAATCTGAAATGGAAATCTTAATTAGTTAATTTAGCTTTATATCGACTGCTAACGTCTGTCGAGTGCCAAATATGAGACTTAGGCTCGATTCCAACACAACGTTGAAAGCAGCAATCTCCAGAAAATATTAAAATGTAATGTAGGTCCGTAGCGTGGGCAGGCCTCCCACTAAGTGGACTGACGATCTGGTGAATGTCGCGGGAGGTGCCTGAGCGGCGCAGGACCAGTCATGCGTTTTGTGGAAATCCTTGAGGGAGGCCATTGTCCAGCAGTGGACGTCTTTCTGCTGAAACGAACGAAATAATGTAGGTTTCATTTTCATTTCCATTTTCATATTTTAGTTACGAGTACGTACGTAGTTTATTAGTACGTAGAATCTAGTACGTAATTTTCATGCTAAGAAACTCAGTTTAACTTATAAGAGACACTTCATGATACTTATTTGCGTATGTTCATCCAGTAAAATTAACCTACTCTACAAGATAAACATTATACAATCAAGTATAAAGTGTTTGGTATACCTACTTTTTCTCTGTGACAGGAATTCTTTTGTCACGCGCACACGCGATTAGAAAACCTTCACGCCGATACAAACTTTCAGACCCATTTCAGCCCGCCTAAGATTTACTTTCACGACAAAATGTACATTAACGTGTCCTTCGTGAAGGTTAGTACGTCCCTGTACCGAAATTCATCATAAGTTTACGTGCGAAATTGTAACAGGCAGACAAAGCTTGTCACATTTGTCAATCAATATGATGTATTAACACGTTTTTCATCAATTATGATATCACAAACGTGACGTCCTCGGTGGCAAAGTACGTTGTAGGAATATTCCTCGATATTTCAGGTGCCTTCGACAATGCTTGGTGGCCGATCCTGCTCTTAAAACTGAAAGTTCGTGGATGCTATAGTAATATATATTCACTACTGCACTCGTACTTTTGTAACGGTACAACTAAATTAAAACTCGGCCATCATGCTGAATCAAAGGTGCTCACGCGCGGCTGTCCCCAAGGATCGGTCCTAGGGCCCTACCTTTGGAATTTGGGTTTCGATGATTTTCTAGCATTACCATTACCCGAAGGCTGTTCGTTAACCGGGTACGCTGATGACGGTCTCCTTTTAATAGAGGCTGACACTAGATCAAAGCTTGAAAATCTAGCGGATACATGCTTGAATTTAATATCTCAATGGGGAGACAGGAATCGTTTGCAGTTTGCCCCTCACAAAACTTATCAGCTTCTATTAAAAGGTAATCTTAAAGTTTTGCCTCGCATTAAATTCAATGAAATAACTGTTAAAAAACGGGAATCTGTTTGCTATCTCGGACTAATTTTAGAGAAAAACTTTAGTTTTGTCGAGCACATTAAACAGATCGGTGAAAAAGCTAAAAAGAACTTTTATGCCTTAAGTCACATTTCAACCTCGACGTGGGGTCTAACGTTTAAAATCCTCCGAGTAATATATTCGGCCACTTATTTAAGCTCCATTTGCTATGGTGCACCAGTTTGGGCTGACAGAACTACTATAGGAGCCGCTCGACGGAAACTACTCCAAAGTCAACGCCTTGCATTGATTTTTCTTTGCAAAGCTTACAGAACTGTGAGCACGGAGGCTCTGCCAGTCCTGGCTGGTGTACTGCCGGTCGACTTAGAGGTACAAAAGCGTGCGGCTATGTACTTCGCATCAAGGGAAAATATAACCTCCGATTTCTTAAATAGCCGCGATCGTTCTAAAATAAGTCGATTATTTGATTCCCGAGAAGTCGTTGAAGAAGATTTACTTAATGAATGGCAAAAAAGATGGGATACGTCAGTCAAAGGACGTCACTTATATAAATTCTTCCCGAATGTACGCGAACGTCTAACTAGGCGATGGTTAGAAATCGACCATTGCTCGTCGCAGTTCCTCACGGGACATGGCAACTTTAAACATAAACTTCACGAATTCAAACTAGTTCCGTCTCCTTTTTGCGAGTGTTCCACTGATGATGTCAGTCATGAGCAGTCTGCCCATCATATCTTGTGGGAGTGTGATCTTTGGAAACATGAACGTGATATAATGCTTAATTCAATACAACATACATCTGTTTCCGCAATTTATTACACCGATCTTGTCGCGACAAGGAAAAATTTCCGTGCTTTTAAGCGATTTTGTGAAAAATATTATTGGCAGGTAGTTGCTAATTGCTCATAAGATAGGCCCCCTTAATTTAATTTATTGTCCGTGGTGCATAATCTTTTTCTTAAAGGTTTTAAACCTTTGTTTGTCACCTGTCATCCGCTTTGCAATGGAGGGAAGTCGAACCTTAATTTCGAACTCCTCCTATGTTCTTCTGATTAATTTCGTTGCGGGTCCAATGACAGTTTAACTTTCCCCCGGGACAAACTTGACCTTCATTGGTTGGGTTTTTGTGGCGGTCAAGCTGTAGATCCTGGCTACACAGGAGTTGCAGTGGTGGGAACGAGAGGTGGGAATAGTCCCGTTATCACAAACGTCTAGGCGCTTGAGAACAGCAATAATAACCGCCGAAACTCATTTTAAAATGTATCAATTCAAAAAATGTTTATACGCGACAACACATTATTTTATATTTTATATCAGTATGTATCGACACGTTTCTCACCAATGAGTCGAGGTGCCAGCTTGAGACCGCGTTAGGCGCGGCAGGCGACACGCCGCAGCTCCATAATGCCCCGCATCTGTGCTTGATTAAATCATAAATATGCTGCAAGCGCGAGCGTAAACAGCCCTCATTCCGCAATAGTGGAGCCGCCATTTTGAATTTTATTAAAACTTCCCGGATCAAGGATGCCTTACGTACCCATGTGTATTAACCACGTTCGTACCTATTAGTAATGCAGAAGCTCATTTGTCTGCTTTTTCTTAATGACATTTTTTATTTGAAGCCAGAAGTAGTCTGAACGTATTTCCAATAAGAAAAAAGTCGCTAATACTCGGGATTTATGAGGCGGACCTTTTTATAAACTAAAGAAATGCTGCAGAGACAAAAAATAAGAAACCTTTTCAAATAATGTTTGAAAGAAGTTGCCAAGGTCTATGTTTCCGCTTGTTGTCTCTTAATCCTAAACCTTAAAGTGAGTTATACACTGGCTATAAATGGAAGCGTATCTTAAACCAAACACTCCCGGCAAACGACCTCTTTAAAGTATTTTTTGTTTATTACTAAGCAGGCGTCTGTCTGGGGGCCAATGATAAGACCGTTATTCTGTTTTTATTTCGCGCCGGTTTAATATGCATTATCAAAATAACTTTAATGGCTCTCGACTTGAGTGTTCGTAAACTTTTACCGAGACACTTAGCTTTTGTTTTTGCATCAAATTCAGGGCTAAAATATTGAATTGTTTAATGGAATAAGGCGAATTGAATGGCTGCTATCTTAAGAGTTTGAAACAGATGGTATTGAATTTGTATAACTACAGAATGAGTTAGGTAGAACGCTTTGTTTGGAAATCTGACAGTTGTGTTGTTGATAGCGTTTTCTGTGATGGTTTTCATCTAAAGTAAGTAGCGCAAATCATAATTTTATATATTATCTTTTGAATTATATTCAGCTATAATGATCTAACTAAGCCTTTTTTGGTTAATAATAGAGACTCCCGTGTAGATATTTCTAGATAAGTTCTACGGATAAATGCCTGTGGCTTCGTCCTAGGGCGGATACCAAAGGTAACCCTCTTCTATCCTAACATGCTTGGTGTCAGATTTATAAACCTCTATAACTTGCTGGTATCATTAGTAGACTCCCTGTACAATAGTCCTAAATTTGAAAAAATCTTCAAAATATCATAATATACCTAGTTGATGATTTAAAAGTTTTTACATTATATTGTAAACGTGCGGTGTGGCTTTTACTAAAGTTTCTTCTTGGCTCTTACTCGTTGTCATATAACATGAAATACGAGTATCTGGAGCACGCACGAATGTAAAATGTAAGTTATGTAAGTTCTCTTGAACTGAAAACGAAACATACCTTATATGTATGTATGACTATGTAGTACATAGTTAGCGTCATTCAGCGTCAATTTTAATCTTCAAAGTGAAAACTTAATCTCCTCAAAGGGTTAGTGAGTAGATGTGCAAGAAACGTATAAATTTGCGGCGCGGCTTCAACCGAGTGTTTTGTGTAGTTTGGAGCGGCCAACGGAATAGGTTGAGCACTTTCAATGAGAGCTAAGGATAGGTCTCAGACAGCCTTTGTTAAAAAATAATGGGTTTATTTGACAACTAAAAAGCCTACGACAAAGCGACCGTTCTAGATATAGTTAACGATTGCCTGTGGGTTTAACTAGGATACCAGCCCATATCTCGCGTAGTCCAAGTACCCAAACAATCTCTACATATTAAATTTTGAAAATAACTAAGATCTAAGCAGTTAATTCGTCTGCCAAGGGTACGGAAAATATCCTTGATTTCTAAAACTTACAACGAAGTAGTAAAAAAGACATACTGTAGACTGATTAGATTTACATCAGGCTTGAATTAACCTAATCCGTACTTTTAGAGGCCCGTTCAACCACTATCACCAGGTATGAATACAGATGATACTACCAAACCGATACACAGGAGTTGCATCGGTGGGAACGAGAGGTAGGAATAGACTCGTAACAAACCATGATAAGAATGTAAACGATAATTTCCCTATCCACCACGATTGGCAGATTGCTCCGTAATCGCGTCGTATTCGATCGGGCCCAATCTCTACGCCACAGCATTCCACCGGAGATTGCCCTTGTACTAACTCGACTGGCAAATAATGTGATAAGCAAGCATCAAGTATTCAAAGCGAACACTTTTATTAGGTAAAGATACCCATAAATCGATCTCGAGCGGCGACCACGAGCCGGAAGTCGTAGTAGCCCCCCACTAGGTGGACTGACGATTTGCTGAAGGTCGCGGGAGGTACCTGGATGCGAGCGGCGCAGGACCAGTCTTTGTGGATATCCTTGGGGGAGGCCTTTGTCCAGATGGACGTCATTCGACTGAAACGACGAAACGATACGACCCATCATAAATGTGCCCTATTTAAAAACTGTACCATAAACGATGACGGAGGACTTTAGAATAGAGTTTCGCGCTGAAATAGCGCGTAATGTAGTAATTAGACGGCTCCATTTTTCAGGTTTCAGCGGGCACCAATAATGGAAAATTAAAAAGCCCAACGTCAAAGACCTTACATTTTACAAAATAATAAAAGACCAACACAAAAAGTTTCTTACACGACCGGAATTACTTCGTCCACTAGAACAAACTTTCATTGACCTATGTAAGGAATTGAACCCCAAATAAAGAGGTAAAGAGTAATATCGAAGAGTAGAGTAAATAAATTCTAGCAAGCTACAGTTGGAGTGGAGTGATAACATTATCACCAGCTCCATTAAACAAACGTAGTCACCTTAGTCATCGGTTTGTCACTAGAGGCGGGGCAGATTTACGGGCCAACTTACTCGCACTTAATTTACGCGAACAACTTTCTTCGAGCGTAAACGCCAGGACCGGCCCGCGGAGATACGTCACATGTTGCCAGCGCCCTACGCCCGGGATTACATCGCTCATATGCAAAATAAATTGTTTTAACGCATTAGTCAACAAGTTAATGCGAGGATTATGTTACTCCTTTGAAATGTTTCGCAAGATAAGTCTGAAGTTCAAAACAGAGGTGAAACCTTTTACTCGAAAGTTAAGCCGGCCCTATTTTATCCTCGTGATTCCAAGTCCCGCTAAGGCAGTTAATTATTTATGGAGCTAAAATAATCATCCCCAAATCTGCCAATGAAATTCAAATTCAACGTAGTAGTTTGTTCCCAGAATACGCAATATTAGCTCTTAATAGATAGCTTTTAACCGTGAATTTCAGCGAGTTTCCTGCCAGCGCGGAAAATCAAAGGCCGGTATGTACATACCCTTCGCGGAATAACTCCTGGACCGTAACGCTATTACCGGACTTTTCTTCTTCAACAAATAAAGGAATGCCGTCCACAGAAAGTTAAGTAATTATTTCCTTCGTTAAGTAATTGTTTCCCCATATTGGTGTTGTTTCCTCATTTTAATTACAGAAGTAATAGTACGTGTTGGGACTAATTGAGTGGGCCGCACTAAGAGCACCATTATTGCGAACAACAGAGACGACTAATGGAAATTAGCTTCCAGCTAATTGCCATGAATACGTTTAGCATAAATCAGCAGTTTTAAAAACCATGACAGGCGAAATGGGGATATGGCGACGAACGCGTAAGACCCCATTCAGAGTATAGACAACTTTCGTGGCACGTAAAAATGTGAAATAAGTATTATACTTATTTATTTTAATATTTACATTCAGTTATGTTTGTTTGTGCTAGTACCTACTAAAGTACATTTATTATGTATTTTGAAAAAGTTTCAACTACTAATGAGAATGAAGTATAAAATGTGGTATACGCTCTAGGGCAGTAAAATGGCACTCTAATGCCAAAATACATTTAAATAACTTTTCAGCTCCTGAATAATTAATCTGCTTGATGGTCTCTGACGATCTGTAATTACCCAATGTCAAGTTGACACCTCACTCAGCCATAGAGTAGTCTGGGTAAATATTAAAATTGGCGGAGGAAAGTAACGGAAAATTCCATGGTATGGTCCGTGAAGACAAATGAAAAGCTTCGTTGGGAGCTTTTTGCATGACAGATATTTTGAATAATTAAATTGCTGTTCGTGCCACTATCAGTTCAATTGTTATACCTTATGTAAACTTTATTTGCTTAAATATTGATTTCTCTTTCAGTGGTGTTCGTTCGGAAACTACAACTTCATCGGTCAACTACATCTCGGCTAATACATACAGCTTGTACTAGCTCTACTTGTTAGAGCCATTCATCATCATCGTCATAATTGCAGCCTCAGAACGTCCATAGCTGGGTATAGGCCTTCCCCAATGATTTCCAGATTGCCTGGTAGTTAGCAGCCTCCATCCAGTTCCTTCTTGCAACGTGTAAGACGTCGTCTGTTCATCTTGTGGGTGAACGTCCCTCTGCGATTGCCGATACGTGGCCTCCAATCTAGAACCTTACTGCCCTATAGCTCTGTGTGCTATATGCCCATGCCCATTGCTACTTCAGCTCGCTAATCGGTTCTTAGCAGAGCCGTTGATGGAACCTTAATATCGATAGTATTCTTCGACTTTTACACAAACCATTGATAAATAATCTGTCTATGTGCCGAGTAGTCTACGGTTGTGTCACGCGATATACCGGTTAAGAAATTGTTTTACTTTACGATTTCCCGCTTTCAGCGTAGGCCCGAGGAGGCCCATTAACTTACATATTTTACACATGTCCCCGACGTTTGGGACGGCTGTAAATCTCGCCAAATATTTGTACGGCGTGAGGGATGATGTTAAAAATAAGGAAGGAAAAAATAATATTCTTAGCCGATGAAAAGAAATGAAGCTCGAAAAAGCATTGAACGCTGAATTAAACAAACAAACATTCAGAACTAAAGATACTGCTGACTCGACCTCGACTAACCTAGTACTCGAGATAAAGAGTTATGTCTTTTACAACATGCTGTGAGTTTATGTCCTAAGTATATTATGGACCGCCTGATTCCAAGAAGCTGTCTCTGGCTGGAGAAATAAATGGAAAATCGTGCCTTTTGGCGCTCGTAAAATCCTAAAATGCAGTTGTGACTTTTTTCATTCATTACGACTTCATGATCAGTTCACTACAACCTATTTATTATAGATATCATCATCAAGTCATTTAAGAATGTATCCAAAATCCTCCTCCCATTAATCAATCAAGCCTCAAGTAAATTAGGGAGAGTCGTGCTCTTGCAGTGGAGACCAGTTAATGAACTGGTAATGAGCACTCATTAAAACTTACAAGTAATTATTTTACATAAAAGATATTCAGGACCTCCGTTATCACTGCCTTTGTAAAAGTAAGTCATGCAGTAGTGTATCAAAATTAATGCCATCGTATGAAGTATGCGCACTTATTTTTAATTTTCAATAACAAAAGGATGCAGCGGATCCGCGACGAGTTATTATCTTTCCCAACGCCAGTTCACAACGGTTGTATATTGGATTGCTTTTTGAACGGCAAAACTATACAATATAACTATTCATACTATGGATTCCCAATACTCCGTGTACATACAATATAATGTACGGTTGAAGCGTGTCAGTCAGGTGATAGAACATTGCATTATTCCACTCGACGACCAGTACAGTCGGAAATAAAAACGCTATATTTTGTATTTGATTCCTTCCATTGGCATAATGTTTTAGTGCTAAATACTTTGGCATAACGACATCAGCGTAATTAATTTTATGCAATATAGATCGAGAACCATTTTCCTAAATATATATCAACCTATCAATTATTATGATGGTCTGAAGTGGTGGATTGAAAGCTGTAAATAAAATTCACAAAATTATACACCTATTTTCTATGAGTAGGCTTTTAAAGAGCACTTTTATAAAGTTAAAACGTCACAATAATTACAAATCAACTACCTTAAGTAGATTTGATGTTGAATTGTTCAATGTTGATGTCAAATTGTACACATTTCCACCACCGACTGTACTTGCCGATAATTATTTTCATACAGAAAATGCGAACCAGTAAATACTGCCGCAACCGGACTCGGATGGACTTACCGTAGTCGATCGCGAGCAAACATATTAAAATTTAAACGTGCTTTCAATACAGAAATTAAATCTGTCGTTCATGAAATTCGCTCGTTCAAATTTTCAATAACACGTCCAGTTTTTAATCCTCACGCAAGGATAAAAAGCTCGCAAAAGCTTTAAATCCAGCGAATTAAAGTTATAACATCTGTTACATGATATGATACATAATGGTAGAGTGAGGTATCGTGTCTACATGATGTACTATACATATTAAATACTGAATTACAAATACAAATTAGGTTTTACAATTCAGGCAGTTACTCGTACAAATAAATAATCCATTAATTATGGTCAATACACTGATTAAAGTGAACCCAACATAGACGAAGTTTTTTTAAATCTAATCCGTATTCGAATTTCTGATAGCAACTGTTTCAAACTGAATTTGGGAGATGATACAGCTGAATTGAATTATCTCTAATTAATATAAATATCAACATTTAGTTTCACCGTCTTCTTCTTTCATATCTTTCATTAATTTCATTTCGTATCTAGCGACAGATTTTATGAGCTGACATAGTCATAGCATTTGATATGACTCAATAGGACTAAAAGCCCTTTGAAGCTTTTAATGTAATTATTTCTTCAATCTCCAATGCAAGTAATCATATTTCTTTTAGGACTCCAACCTTCAATGTCCTAACCGAAATAGGAGCAAAACATACAGATTTTGGTTACACCATACGTCTCTGGGAATCGAACCACGAACTTTTTACTGAAGAGAACCCAAGCACAAGTCAAAACAAAATTTCGAAACATTCAAAAACATCACGTTTTTTTCTAAATTATAATGCGACACATCTCCAAGACAAAGACTCTCAAATAAGCGACAATTCCATCACAATTAGTGAGAAGATAATTTCATTATTTCAAGATTGCGTAATCCAAACTGGCGAATGTAAATGGAAGTCAGTTTAGCGAGCGCCTTTGCTGGAAGTTTCATTTGCTGAGCGCGAGCTGACTATATCCTAATGTCCTAATTATGCCTTTCTTCGTTAAAACAGAAGTAGATACGTGAATTAGCTAACTCTTTGAAATTATTGATTCAATGTGACCCGAGATATTTTTGCTTGCCGCATTTTTTTATTTATTTTCCTGCTCTATGTTGCCTGCGGCAATGTCGCTGGCTGGTTGGATTTTTTAAAACGTTTTGATCATTGTTTATGATCGAACTGACAGAACGTTTTGCGCGGGAAACTAGACTGTTTAATCTGCGATCTTTGCTGCTGAAAAGAATAAAAAAGGATAGCCAGACTCAATAAAAGCAAATAGGTAGTTCTTTTTTTTGCTACGAACCCAAAAAGAAATAACGTTTTTTAAAATGTTAGTTATCAACAAAACAAAAGTAAGAAATAAAACAAAAAACTCTATTAACAAATCCACTTTTATTTTTAAGTTGCGTTATTTAATAGAAACAAGCGATGTTACAATAAAAAATCAAATTAAATTTAAACTCGTTGTTCTAAATGACTTTTCACATTGTTCAGTCTTATTCGCGAGTGCATTGATATTTATACATTTATACAGGGTGACGAAACTGTAGAGCTAGAAAAGTTGTGTCGGGCACATTTGGAAACGAACAAAATGGCACGTAGTTTTCCCCAATTTTCTACATCCCAAGAAAAATCGTTTCTTTATAATATCTACAGAATTCGCAGATTTTACTTGAAGAATTTCACTAATGTTTTTGTGTAGTGTTCGACAATAATTCGGCCATTATTAACTTTCATTCGCACACTTTTCATGCTCCGTACAGTTTGCTTTGCCCTGTATTTTTAGCTACTAACTTTGCTTTATATCAAAACTTGTATACGCGCCGTTTGTTACAGACTTTTAATTAAAACATTCGCATAATACAGTGATGAAGCGTTTGCGATTGTTTTCTGATGCATAACGCGGGCAGAGTCCGCAGTGCAGTACCGGGGAATACTGGTAATGTCCGCTACTTCGGACAATACACAGTGGGCGTCAAGTGATATTGATCAATTCAGACTCAATTTGCATGGAAAATAGTCAGTCAATAGCTGGTTGCACGTTTAAGGTTAACTGTAATTTCAGTAATGGATATCCGTCGAGCACATATCCAATAGAGTGAATATTAATATCTTTAAAACTGGTTAGAATTTTTTACGAACAAAAATCAACTCCTCAAATCACTAAAAAGGTTCGTCCATCGTCTCTAATAAATGAGAATGCAGTACGTCGCCATTTTAAACCACAATTTACTTATTCGATTTATAATAAAATGCTATATATTACGATAGTATTACATCGTTATGATGGCACAATGTTTATATTTGATGGTATGGAGGATAATATTCCACGTGAATTCGCGCCAAGTAGGTAGTTTATATTGAATATTTACAATTTTATAATGTAGTAAGATGCCCCGTCAACTATATTTATGCTGGTGGAACAATAAAATTACAACTCTATTAAATATGTGTTACTAAGGAGTCTCTTAAACTAAACAATACAGCTATTAACATAATTAATTCGAGGACCTACTTCAACACAGATTAGGGATACAAATACTAAGTAATTAGCGTCTGTAATGAAATTACGTACGGCCTAAAGCCTTCGCTTAAGCCAATTAAGTGATCTATTAGAAACTATACATTCAGTGGCACTAGATTAAGATCTTACATTATCTTCAGCTCAAATATTATCTAGATACACTTTAATATCGTCAGTTTAATAAAAAATGAGCAAATAAATACAGATATGATGTCTATCTCTTACGATTGCTATACTTATTTACTTAAATATTTGTTTCAGTGACATTGTCATACATTTCAGTTTTCGGTTTTATTTATGTGCTTATTTATGTAAATAATGTATAGCGTGCTTACGAGCTAGGTTGCTTGTGATAAAATATAATACTAAACATTTCGTAGTATTCACATTATCGTACATGCTACGTTTTAAATTAATTATTTTATATTACCAACAGATATCTACACTTAAATACCTGCTAGATAACAAATTAGTAAAATAAGCAGTCGTTACCTATCAGGTATGTTTATTTAACTAAAGTTAATGTCATTATTACATTTAAATGCCTGGGTCCATCACAACCTTAGGAAAAGTCAGAAAGCAGTCAAAATAAAAATGCATAAATGAATAAACAAATAAAATTTTCACACTTCCACTGAAATAATAACTAAATAACGTCTAACAAAAATTAATAACAAAAATCATATTAAGTACATTGCCATATACCGCAAGTAGTAGAATTATACTGTTATCGTAATGTTAGATTCAATGAGATTCATTAGCTAAATGAAAGATCGCGCGATGGAGAAGTTTGAAGCTGTTAATTAACGCCATCTAGCGTCGTAAATATTAATAAATAATTAGTCTTAGCACTAGTCGTCAGTCCACTTCAGGGCTGTCCACAAAATAGAGTAATTACTCGGGAACAAGGGCGGAAAATAAACTTATGAGTGGTATGACAAGGCATGACGGGTTCTTTTTTTAGAGAGTCATGCTTGGAAACACTTATTTTGGCCACTACTATGGACAAAGCTTAAGAGCGAGCTATAGCAAAAGCTAAGCTATGCTGTGTTAAGTTTGATATTTTGATATGCGAGCGGCTAATTTACATTGACATACCCTTCTAACCCCCTTTTTCTTCAGTACATGTAAGTATGGAAGAAGGCACATCAAACCAAAATAAGGGTTCCTTGTCAGGACTACGGAACCCTAAAAATATGTGGCGCTTTACCTAGTTGTGCTAGGTGCTATTTTATAACATAATATATTATTATAGTCTGGTGTGCCGTCAACCCTACAATAAAAAAAGGAATTCCGCCTCCCTCGTGGTTCTCAAAATGTTTAGAGTAGGAATGTTGAAATTACAACACTGAAGCGCTTCACGTTAATTGTCCTCTTGAACAAACTTCTTGTCAAGTGTTAAGATATCCTTAAGGATCCTACGCCTTGCAAACTTTAATAAAACGAAGCAAGAATATGGGCCTTAACCTTCAAAAGAATCAGTTAAGTAACATTCCGTGTAACCTGCAACACTTATTTTATAGCGCAACCCTGTTCTTCATGTTCAAACTTACTTTACTAAGTAAATATATAAATAATATTTTGTACTGTTACAAGTCCGTAAACACCTCGAATATGGCTCTCATTTAATATCACATTTTGAATTTTTCCACATAGCAATGTACCGAAGTACGCTCTCTGGCAATACTGGATGATTACACGTACTGTCGATTGGTGGGGCCATTTTTCCTGGAGTGGGGTAGTGTGTCGTCGTTGCTGCCATTGTTTCCGCAGTTATTATTGTGGAGGAATGACATCTCCACGCCTCCATCGCCACCCTACGTTGGGAAAAAGTAAATTAGTCGCTGACATTTCACGAGATATTAATTGCAGACTAGTGTCCACTACAGAGTTGAGTCGAGTGAGTCGACACTCGAATTTATGATTTATAATTTTGAGGAAGGCTTAGGCCGTTTTGAGTGGTGGGAGCCTGATGTCCTGTAACACAAGTATTTTATACCTGGCTCAGGCATCAGTCTCACACAAACTTGTGACTGAAACTTAATGTAATGTACCTGTACTCTGTATTATAAGTTTGTGATGGGAAAAACAAACTATTTTATTATTATTATTATAATTGGGTGATTAAAACTGAAAATTGAATACGCATATTACTTACCTCAGCGTGCATAGGATTGGCAGTAATGGTGATGGGCACCTTGGCTTGAATGTAGCCGTTAGCGCCCCCGGTCTCGGGCACGGATCCTTTCTCTTCTGAAAATTACAAATCCTGTTTTAATAAGTAACGATATTGTGTGAAGGGCCATTGATGTTACGTCACACACCCTATAATAATACTGCGTGAAAGCTTTTATATTTGAGGGCTTAACCGTAACATGATAATGTGTGACAATGAGTTAAGAAAAAAGACAAAACCAAATGGATTTTAAACTCTACGCTCCTAAGTGAGATCAAAATCAATTGAAACAATTGCTCAAAAACTCGCGGTTTTTAACAGCCTAGTACTGGGTTTCCCAAACTATGGGTCGCGACCCAGTGGTGGGGTCGCGAGGGAACATTGAGTGGGCCTTACCTGTAAAACGACACACCATCCTACAGATCTGATTCCTTTATTTAGGCATATTGGTAACGGTTAAATTTCCTATAGGTGGGTCCCGAGTTTGGGAACTTGTATTAGATGAGTCGTAGCGTAGCCCAGAAATCTTTGGGAATCACTGGTCTAGTACTTACTGTCAGCTGGAGGCCTCTTCGCCCTTCTACAGAGCAGTAGCGTCACCGCCAATATGACGAGCAGCGCCACCGCCCCTAGGGCTCCACCTGCCGTGACCAAAGGATCTGGTGCTCTCGCTGAACCCTTCATGTCTTCCACCGGGGCTTCCGTGGTAGTGGTCGGGGCGTTCGTCGACCGGTGTGTTTTAGCCTCCTGTGGGAAAGATTGCAAGGAATTAGAGTCCAATGTTTCGAATTTGGTATCGGCTAATTTCAACCTAGGCCTAGGCTGAATCAGAACTAGGTAGAGCAACGTGAAGTCTTACTTAAAAAACACAATAGCATCGCGGTCTACGACTACTACCAGTATTCCACAAGAACAACCTAACATGTATTTTAATCCCATAGTGCAGCGCGCAGCGTCGTGACCCCATCTTGTCGCGATACATTATGACGTATGCGTCTTACACCACGTGGTAAGAGGCATTTTAGGTAAAATAAATAATATGTAGGTAAATTATTGACAGACCTTATTTACGTCTCATCCTTTTCGTACCAAAATTAAACGAAATCGTAATAAACTTTTAATTTATTTTTTTATAAGTTTAATAAGGTACACTTACCACAATCCTGCTGAACTCGGACGCAGCCTGGGTGGTGTAGGATCGGACCTTGGCCTCATAGGCCGTATCAGGCGTCAAATGAGACAGCACGTAACTTCTAGCCCCGCCTCCGGAGATAGCCACCTTGTCATAGATCCCCGCCGAGGCCAGCGCCCGGTAGTATATGTAGAAGCCCTCGGCTTGGACTTGCATGTTGTCGCCGATCGACCACTGTAACAATAGCCAGTATCGTAACAAAAACGCATTTGATTATTGACCTGACCTCTGCCAAGTATCAGTTACCAATAACTCTATGCCAATCTTATAGTACCTCCACACGGGGCTCACGCGGCACACTCGACATCCTGCTCACTCGAGAGCAGGGTGAGCGGGATGACCAGCGTGCCGCGCGAACCCGTGCGCCCAGTGTGAACGCACCATTAGTTAATTTTGGTATGAATATACATAGATATATTGTACCTTGGAGAAGGGCATCAAAATAAAACTTGGGGAGGGGTAAAACAGAATTTGAGTTTCGGGGGTATTTGGGGAACCAATCATTTCTTTAGTGAAGGGCTTATAATTAAGCCTTTGACAAGAAAAGCACTTTTGATCTGTGACAGCCTCTAATCTGTGCCAGACTTTTCTATATACCGGTTAATCCCAGTTTATCAAAGAACCGGTATTAGCCACAGTTGACAGTCTGGTGGCACTTACCGTCCAATTAAGCTGTATGGTGTGCGGTGACAGAGCTTCTGCGCTAGTGAGTTGTGGTGCTCGTGGTATATGAGATACCCCGCGCTGGAGAAGGAACTTTGCCGAGCTGCGCCCTTGCTTGTTGTCCTGGTTGGAGTACACGGCTGCTATACGGAACCTAAGGTGAAACAAATTGAGGAATGAATATCATGAGAATGATATTAAGCTGGTTTAATACAAGATTTGCTTAGAATAGAATATAATAGAATAGACTTAATTGATCACAGTAAGCACAAATTATAAACAATAATAACACAAAACGAATATAGAAAATAATGTGCCATTGCGTCAATAGGCTCACGCTCAGCATTTATCATGACATGCACGTTATGTCAAGAAACTGGTCTTCCGCGAGGGCCCTTGTTGTGGCATCGCGCATCCCTTCGGAGAGACATCGACTCGAGTTCGATATCTCTCAAAAGGGGTGAGCAGTGAAGGAACACCGAACATTATAACACGACACGACATTATAAATAGACCTGTGTACGTGTCATTCTAAATTGTGAAATAGCTGTACTCTGTAATGTGATCTAAAAAATTGTGACTTACTTTGAACAAAGTTAATTATAATCTTAAAATACGACTACAAAACTTGCAATTTCCAAGGACTATACCATGTATTCTACTACCAGTTATTTTCTTCAGGAGCATCGAGGCATCGTCTCTGTATTAATCTTAATTTCCTTTCCAAAACAACTCTTAAGGTGAGCCACTCACTTGTAGTAAATGTTGGGGTGTAAGGTGTCCACCTCACATGCGTGTATATGCGGTTGTATGTCCCAGTTGCCCGTCTGCCACGACGAGTCACTTATGTTGGACACTTCTTTGTACTGGACCTGGACAAAAAATTACAACGTTATTCGGCTCTGTTTGTGTTTGCAAGACTGCCAGTTTTGGACTGCCATTGGCGCAGACTAAGAGTCAAAGAACACGATGCGTTGCGGCGCGCCGCACCGGGAAGGTTTCACCGTAAAGCTCGATTCACACATCAGTGAAGCCACAGTTCCGTCACAGTGTCCGCTCAGTTCAGTATCAGTTGCGTCAGTGAAATATTTTGAATATTTTAAAATGTCAGAGAACTGTTTCAATATTCTTGTTCAGAAACTATGAAGTAAGTTATTTTGTTTTTGATGCCGCGACGGCGTCCGTGATCCGATCCGAAAATATCGTCGTCAACGAATACGTCCGTGATTGCCGGTGTCGGCACTGACACTGAGAGCACTGTGTCGTCACTGACACTGACAAGTGGGGATGCGTTCATAGAAACTGTATGAAAGAATATTTCACACTGTGCCGGTACTGAGCCTGAACTGTGACTTCACTGATGTGTGAATCGAGCTTAGCGCGCGGCGCGGTGCCGCACCGCTCGTGTGCCGCCACAGATATTTCTAAGTATTTATTATATTGGCTCTAATAATGTTTCGTGCTTACCTTATAAAACTGTATAGTCAAGCCATGGTTAGGCTGCGTCCACGACACCATCACGCTGGTGTCAGACAACCGGGTGACGTTGGGTCTGGATGGCGGCATCATCACCACTGCACAAAAAGAAGAATTTGACAATGTTAGGTAGTTGACCACCATTATGCAATAATTCAAAGCATAACTTATTTAGAACAACTTCACTTCTCAGAAATCCACTTAGATTTTTAGTTGCTACGAATTCAATGGTTAGTAAATCGAGTTGGAGATAAGTTTCAATCTAGGTTTCAAAGTGAACTGAGGGAATTAAAATTAACGAGTACTTAGTCATTTCAATTTTAAAACGTTTCTTACCTTTGTGTTTTCTTGGATTTTTCCCTCTGTGTCTTTTCGGCGCTTGGAACGCACTGTGCATAGTTTTGGGAGCTTCAGCTGAATAATCCTGCAACAAAAAATCAACAATAAACAAATTATCTAGTCAATAAAATTGTATTGGACTGGGTGTTTTCTATGTATAATATGTATGTATTTACAAAAAAAAGTATATAAGTATGTTTATATCCGTTGTCCAGTACCCATAGTACAAGCTTTGCTTAGTTTGGGACTAGAAGCGCAGTGAAAAATGTCCAAGGATATTTATAATATAAACTCTAAGATATGATTAAAGTGCCAAATGGCAATTTTACAATATACATTCTTTCAGTGAGTGGTATGGTACCAGACCACTTTATTGTCGAAACTCATGTTACTTACTCTCATAACTACATTATCTTGACCCTACTGGTAAGCAAACTTGGAACCCAGACGACTTCTCTCTACTGCCTCATGTTTAAAATACATGGTATAATCTAAAATAAGCACAAGCAAGCAAACCGGCGACCGCCAATCAAACTGTACGAAACAAGTTTGCAACTTCTGAGCTGTAATTCAACTTTAGAGAATGCATTTCAGAGTCATAGTTGCCTATTTTAACAATTGACCCGATTCTGAGTTCATTCATCTGTCTACAGAGCTTTACAGAGCAAAGTAGTCCTAATTTTCTTTTGAAGTACCTACTAAACATCTTTTAAATTAAAAAAACGATAGCTGTAACGGTAAAAAGGAAACGAAATCCTGCCCGTATGTAGCGCTGCCATTTGATATTATTGTGAGATGATACACAGATCCCGATAGACAGCTCTATACCATAGTAATAAATACGTAAATAGCATACCATATCCTCAGATATCTGCTTCGGCACGACAGTCAGCATGGCGGCCTCGTAAGCGCAGCCGAGTGAGTTGCAAGCGAAGCACTGCACCACACCAGCGTGTCGCTTCTCTACAGGTCGGATGAACAGCTCTGTGTCTATAGAGACAAAAACAAACATTTTAATTATAATTAACAATCAATCTTGTTAAGTATAACTACTATAGGCATTTGCCACTCACTACATCCAACTAAGGGATGGTTCCCACTTTGGTCAGCAAGTTGAGTTGGTCAATCAATATCTTGTTCATATTATAGCTTCAACCTATAGTCCGCGTCAAGAGACTCCTACAATAAATTAAATATTAAAAATCGGTTGACTTGAAATAGTCTGGACTGGTCCGGTTAGGTTTTGCGCTTAAAGATAGCTCCATACGCATTAATAAGAGCAATTAGGAGTCTACCTAATTGTTCTCAACGTTGCTGACGTCTAATAGCATAGAAATAACGCTAACGTAATGAAAACAATTGAATTCGACAAACTTACCTGCAGTCCTATTGCCCTTAGAGCTCTGCACTGGTTCAGAGTTCAGGACCCAGGTAATGGTTGGTGGTGGTTGTCCGTGAGGGATCCCACAAGCGATGTGCGCCTCCCCTCCCTCCGTGGCGTTCACGTTCCGAGCTGACCCCTCCCAGGATGGGGCTTGGAGGGCAATCACTTTCCATGAACGACGAACTTCGTTGGCAGAGCAGGAATAGACGTCCTAAGAAGAAAATTTATTTAAGGTTTTATTTTTCGTACTTTACTATAAGTATTCAGCAGTAAAAGGATCATGACGAAGTGAACTAACCTCATCATCAGCAGTGAAAGGATCAATGACGAGCATGTGGCCGTGTTTGCCGCGGATCTGGCCATTTCTCTCCCGGCTCCACACCACGCGTGGGGGTGGCGAGCCCACGGCCCCACACCACAGCCGTAGAACTTCTCTCGGTCGTACTGACACTGTCAAGACTCCGTCGTTGTCTATGTTACCCACGTACTCTTCGGATTCGAGGAACCTTTTCGTCAATGATTTACATTAGAAGGATAGAAAGAAAAAAGTTTTATGGAGTAAGTAACAATTATTACATGAACAAAACTGAAATAGGTTTCGAAAACTTCCTGCAGTAATTTAACAATTTCAAATATTTTATTTCAGTTGCAAGATGGAACGTGAAAATGCGTATTTCATGCATGCCACGATGAAATAAACTGAACACTGAATAAAAATGAAACGTGTAATGTATACATTTTTGCAGTCTTTTTAAAATAATAAATGGGTATTTATTATTTCCATCATTTTTGCCAACAATAACCAATTCTAAGAATAAACTGAATATTTAACAACGTAGAGTGAATTAATTCGACGTTATAATGGCGGACGCCAATATTGCCAAAATTTTACTCGGAACTGCATGAAAAGTCTACAAAATCGTGGATTTCCCAATGAATGGACCTTTCTGTAATACAATATTCATAATTTGAGAAAAAGTGGCCAAAAAGTTGATATCACAACCTTATTCCAACTGTGTTACGAAGTTTTTGGCTACTTTTAGTGTCACGAACTACGATGCTGACTACATGTAAAAAATGTGCAAAGGTTAACCAAACTTTTTGAGCATAAAGATTAAGCTAAACTAACTTGACTTCACTATGCCCGTGCTGGATCTTCAGGTGGACTTTCTCGGGCAAGTCCACGGTCCTCCCAGAGGGCTCGTTGGTGGCCGAACAGCCGTACATGCCGCTGTCGTCTGACGTCACGTTGTGCAGCACCAGCACTCCGTGAGGAGTCTCCAGCGGCTTCTTTGAACCCTGCGACAAGGAGCAAGCTATTTCTTAAGATAGGGTATGATACCGCTGGGGCAGAAAAGTTCTCGAGTGGCGACCACGAGCCGGAAGACGTAGTGTGGGCAGGCCCCCCACTAGGTGGACCGAAGATCTGGTGAAAATCATGATCATGTAGAGGCGATGGCGTATCCACACATGCCAGGTGGCACGGCCGGCGGCCAACCCGGTGGTCGTGCATCTTTTACTGACAAGGCAGACTGAAAGCCGGCGGCAAACCCGGCGGCATAAGCCGCGGCATGTGTGGATACGCCACGACAAAACAACATCGAACTGCTGATGCGCAATTTGAAGGTTGATCTTGTCTAGCCTACTCAAATAAAGTCTTTCAGTTTACAGTCAAACAGGTCTTAGATAAAGTATATAGAACCCTTTCGCTGTCTATCGAGTCCCTTTCTCCAACAATTATTTGAAGATACTTAAATGAGTTTGGGAGACGTGTGATTACCTATACAACTGCAATGTTAATATATGACGTAACGTAACTGATGAATAGCTGATCCTCTTGACTGGCTGCCTTTTTTCTCAAACTCACCTTGTTCTCTTTCCACCACGTGATGACGGCAGGCGGCTCCGACACCGGCTCCTTACAGTGCAGCACAACGGTGTTGTGTGGAGGAGAGCTGATGACCCTCGTGTTTGGGCGGACACTGACCAGCTCTACTCATGCTATTGATACAGTCTTAGCTGTTTTTTTTGCACTAACTCACCTTGTTCTCTTTCCACCACGTGATGACAGCAGGTGGCTCCGACACCGGCTCCTTGCAGTGCAGCACGACAGTGTTGTGTGGGGGAGAGCTGATGACCCTCGTGTTGGGTCATACGCTGCCCAGCTCCACTCGCGCTACTGATAGAAGCTTGGCTGTTTCTTCCCACCAACTTACCTTATTTT
This sequence comes from Ostrinia nubilalis, assembly GCF_963855985.1. Lineage (NCBI taxonomy): Eukaryota > Metazoa > Arthropoda > Insecta > Lepidoptera > Crambidae > Ostrinia > Ostrinia nubilalis. Next base: position 4,335,083 of record NC_087101.1, read on the forward strand.
CTTTCCACCAGGTGATGACGGCAGGCGGCTCCGACACGGGCTCTTTACAGTGCAGTACAACAGTGTTGTGTGGAGGAGAGCTGATGACCCTGGTGTTAGGACGAACGCTGCCCAACTCCACTCGCGCTACTGACAGGCGCGCGGGAACTGAGACCAGGCTGATCCCGCCGTACCAGACCACACACTGGAAGAATGAGGTAAAGTTAGTATGTAGGTTGTCTGCTATCTATAATTAACCCTAAATAACTTCACTTGTTGGGTTTTTTTGGCGGTCAAGCTGTAGATCCTGGCACCACAGGAGTTGCAGCGGTGGGAACAAGGGAGAACAGTTCTGATTTAAAGTTACTGTAAAGATTTCGATGGCCACTTAGTAGGTAGTTCTAATTCTAGTATCGTAGCATTGTGCTGTTGTCCCATATGTTTAGATAGACAAATAAACGTAAATCATTCAGATAATGATTCGGGACGTGTCATATAAAGCGATTGCAACATACAGCTCTCTCAATGAGCGTTTACCACTCAATCGAAAAGCAATATCTTTGATTAATTTCGGGTTACATTTGTTATCGTTACTGTCAATTATGCCAGCACTGTTAATGTAATCAGTAGATTGAAAAATAACCCGATTATGGACTCTACTCCTAAAAGACACCTCTGCAAATGGGAAATCTTAATCTGCCCACGGTGGCTCCTCAACAAGCTTTCAGTAGGTATCTAATAATGTTATTCAAAAGGCATCACTTAAACTTCACTGACCTGGTACAGCGAGGTGGGTGTATCCTCTTTAACATTGACAGTCAGCCTGGTAGAAGTCTTGTCCGTGGTGCCATTCGCATCCCTCCACCGAGGGTCATCCACAGGCCTCCATCGCCATGCCAGCCTGTCTCCGGGCACGTTCACCACGCAGTCGAAAGCCACTTCATCACCGACTGGCGCTGCCACCGGCTGAGGGTACTTCTTGAACATCATCCCGATGTCTGAAAGAAAGTTAAGCTTGAGTCAAGAATGTTCTAAGTTCTGGTAATTTGTAAATACTAGTAACTAACTACGCAAAACTTACGTAATTATCTGAAAATATGACCGTATTTCCCTAAAATATTCCTGTATTACCACAGAATAATAATAAGTACTACACGAGTATTACTTAGTCAGACTTACAGTAACCACAACTCGAAATATACCACGCAACTTTCTACATGTTATAAAATAGAACTGGGCACCTATTACGCTAAACATTTTCATCTTCAACGTGCCCGAACGTCAGCTGTTTTGACAAATCCGTATCGCAGAATCGAAGAAATCGAAGAAGCGCGTCTGTATTGGAGACGTTAAAAATTTGCGTAATCGGGGCTCTGGTTTCACTCTGCTTCTACGGCTGTTATTCAATTGCTTTGTGATCTATCACTATTTTCTGGGAAGACTCAAACTAGATATTAACACCGATAATTTTGTCCTCAATTTAGTAATATTATGTAGGTCAGTCAGACAGTCGTATTTACTTTATCAAAATTCCAAAATCGCTTAAGGCAGCAATGATCCATTGTTAAACATACAACAAAGCTTAGAAGCTATAAACCGCCTTAAAACAAAGGCGGCAAAACGCGAAGATAGCGTAGCGATATTAACGTTTGAGGTGGGTTGAAATATCGCCCAGTTTCCTTTGAGAAATGGCTTTGGAAATGATTCTTCAGTCAGAAACAGACCCAGCACAAAGAGTGTCGGATAAATGGTGTCAATACACGATGCCAATAGAGCTTCGCTTAAGGGACCTTACAGCAAACCGCAAAGATTTATTAACTAACTAATAAAGCAACTAAATAATATTGATATTTTTTGGGTAAAAAAGAAAGACCTTGAATTAGTCCGTCAGTAAACATTTTTTATTTTTTCAAACTATGTAATGAAAATTGAAAGAGCTAAGCGCGCCAAAGCTAAAAAGAAGCACCTTGTGACGTCGCGCGGATCTTCAACGCACTATCACTTCCTAATTATTGTTTGATTGACAAATAAAAATATCATGTATAGTACTCGCAATTAATGGACCAAAAGTTTTTTTAGGAAACTTATAACCTATTAGCCTTATAAAACTATTTATTACATATTATTAACAAACCTAAAAAATAGGTTACTTGTGTGTAGTATCTGATATCGGGAACGTATTAAATATACTCGTGTGTATTCAATTCAATTGAGCAAACTACAATATCCGTTACATATTAGATACCAATCTTGTCAGGAAGAGGAAAAGCTTCAGTGCCTTCCGTTCCGACAATTGGCCTATTTCTGTTCCCATAGTTAACAGCTCACTTGATAAATCTCTTTTGGGTAATTCATATGATATTATCCGTGGTGTTTATCTCTTCTTAGAAATATTTTCATTGAAGGAAATTTACGCACGTATTCACAAATGATGCTTGCTTATGTGAAGCAGCAAATCAAACTCACAGCGTTGATTAGAGCTCTGTGATTGGCTCTTGTGTCACCCTGTGCATCCACGCGCACTGTGAGATCTCGTAGTAATGTTTGTGAATACGGGCGTCTTTCTTCAAACTTGACATATTTTCTGATCAAATCGGTGCGGATCCTAAGTCAGTTACGCCCGTATTCACAAACATTGCTGTGAGGTCTCACAGCAGATACGCTTGGACGCACAGGGTCACACACGAACCAATCACAGAGCTCTACTCAACGCTGTGCGTTCGATTTGTTGCTTCACTTAAGCAAGCATCGATTGTGAATACGGGTGTTAGTTTTTACCATTACTTAAACATTATGCTCTCTCATAAGCACTTTATTCAAAAACATTTAGTTCCCAAGGAATTCGACCAACTTCTAGATATTGTGTTTGTTGTGAAGGCCTTCAAAGCAAGCTTATGTAATTTGATATGATGAAATCTAAACAAAAGCAATAAAATTATAAAACACTGTTTTTGCGAGAATGAAAACGATACCTAACTAAGTAGGATTGTAAATTAATACCTCTCAAAACAAAATGATACTAGACGTAAAATAAACAAACCCAACCAAACATAATGTGGAGTTAAATCGCTAATTCGTTCTCAAATTCCTCCACGGCTGAACGGGCTCGGATTTAAGCCTTTTCATTAGCATATCAAGGCGGACAAAACAAAAAACATCCCGGTGTCCTTGATACCTTGTTACCCACACATTCAGTGACACATCAAAGTGGCCACACTTTGCGTTTTATACAGGACTTATTTTTCTCTGAGTAATAATTTCTAACATTTGTAACACTTTCAGGAAAAAAGTACAGTCTTAGATCACGAGTGAACGCGATAACAGCCAAATTTTTATTTGGGAACAAAAGCACGAGGCGTTGACTGATAAGATAAAGTCAATCATCTGTGTAGTCTTAAGGATTTACATGTTTTTGTATTTTTAATGCTTCCCCTATTGTCTCAGCAACAATAAAATTGTGTAACGTGAGACTTAAAAATAGGCAGTCTTCAATCCTTACTAAGTGATTCCTTCCATTCAATTCCAACAAAAATGCTTATTAATTCTTAGATCCTGTTTCCACAAAAAATATGGTCACGATACACATACCCGGTCAGATTTGAGGCTGTACACTGTACCGCAAACAAGATACGGCCTTAATTAATTAAACATAGGGTTACCTTTTGCCGGCGCCGCGGCAACATCATTCATTTTAGTGCGCAGTCAACGACCGTGGGCCAGAGATGATCCTGAGTCAGTCGGAATGTGACCAATTACGATAAAAATAAACCGAACAAAGTGTTACTGTGCAACGGCTATATCAGTGAGATAAAAGATTGCATTCCTCTGTGAGCCCGCCGAAGACTGCGGGTTTATCAACAGAAACAAACCACAATCTTCTCGATTTTGGATTACCGCAAAATTACTAGCAATTTAAACTATTTTTAGGGTTCCGTACCTCAAAAGGAAAAAACGGAACCCTTATAGGATCACTTTGTTGTCCGTCCGTCCTTCTGTCAAGACCCTTTATCTCAAGAACGCGTGAACGTATCAAGCTGAAATTCACATGAAATACTCAGGTCTATTGTCCCTTTAAGCTGTGAAAATATCAAACTTCTAAGCCAAGCCAATCAAAAGATACAGCCGATTATGTCGATATTTTCAACAAATTTTCGACACTCGCAAAGGAATCAAAACCTACAGGATACTTCCCGTAAACTCAGAATCTTGAAATTTGGCATAAAGCATTGTCATATAATGCAAATATAGGAAAAATTGCGAAAATTACATTTTTTTAGTTATATAATATAATAAAAATATTTTAATAAAATGAAACTTACTACCCTATTTCTCACGAACGAATAAAGGTATCAAATTGAAATTTATACCAAATACCTAGATCTATTGTCCCTTTAAGAAGTAAAAAAATCAAACTTCTAAGTTAACGCGATCAAAAGATACAGCAGTTTATACCGACACCTTAGACGAATTTCCGTCACACGCTAGGGAATCAAAACCTACAAGGTACTTCCTGTGAACTCAGAATCTTGAAATTCGGCACGAAGCAACGTTATATAGTACAGATAAAGGAAAAATTGCGAAAATGATAAATTTGAAGTTATATAAAATTTAAAATATTATTTTTGCTTACATGACATAAAATATTTTTTTAATAATTATAAACTTACTACCTACCCTTTTTCACATGAACGCCTAGAGATATTAAAGTTGAAATTCATATCAAACACTTCTTAAATCTAATTGCCTCTAAACTGTGAGAAATTCTAAATCAACGCAAAAATTCAAAACGCTGAGGTAGGTACCTACCTATAATGCAAATATAGGAAAAATAAATAAATAAAAAATAATCATACCGCATATTTTTTTTTATAAAACTCCGGACTTTGACGTAATTTTGGTTTAAGTGAAATGAATGGTGTCCATTGGCATAGCTACAGGTTTTACCTTAGAATACTTGTTTTATATTTGTAGATAGTTACCCTGCCCAGTAGCGGCGTAAGGGGGGGGCGGTGGGGGCGGTCCGCCCCGGGTGCCAAGCATCAGGGGGTGACAAAGTCGCGCAGATTAGTACTCACACTGACGCATCTGCATGGCAAGGACGGTCGTGATGTCATGACAGGGGGGGTGCCATTCTGGGGTGCCTTAGGCTATAATTTATATTATGACGGGGGGGGGGGGGGGTTGCCGCGCCCCGGGTGCCAACCTATGCTACGCCGCCACTGACCCTGCCTAAAAAAAAACCCTAGCTACGCCAAAGCTAGCGTTATTTGATAAGGATCAGATATAAACACAAAATAATCTTGCGTGCATACCAATGTTATTTATACCATTTTGCAAGGGGAAAGGGATTTGTGGTTAGCCCTGACTACTTAGGGACAGGAAAAAATCAAATGATACCGCGAGCTAACTACGAACAGCGCCATCTATTGACAACCGTGCGAACTACGTAGTGTCGTTGCTCGGTGATAGGTGTTGCTGATTGCAGCTCATTGTTACAATACTTTTTATTAAAATCGGATTTTATTCCGGAGGTTTTACAATTTCTTACTACTTTCGCAAATCATTACAAATGAAGAAAGGAATTTACGGTGTGGTACCCTCAATGTACAATTAGATTTCGAGCGATACCACTTTTGGGCATTCTCCTTTTAAGTAGTTACTTTCCCCATTGTAATGTTATGAATTTCATTTTGCAATAAAAATACCATAGTTATGACTCGATTGTCGTAATGAACGAACTTTGTAAACCTTGCAGGTTTGTACGGAACCCTCGGTGCGCGAGTCCGACTCGCACTTGGCCGGTTTTTTCTTTTACATTTACATACATTTTTATAGGCGCAAACAAAGGCTAATCGCGAATGTATAAACATGTTTGTTTCTTTAATTAAATTATCTTGCCTTTTATGGTACTGTTAATTTAAACATTACTTGGCCTGATTTAATTAATTAAACATGGTAAGTTTCTTGACTCTTTTTTTCAAAAATGCACTAACTCTAGTGATGTTTTTGATTCTTAGTCAAGGTTTACGAAAATTGTGTCTCGATTAATATAGAGATACAATTTTATTAAGAGATTCAGATGACTCTGTGAAGGAGATCTCTGAGGCAATTTCAGCTACTCAATATTGAAACTCGACTCCATTCGTAAATTACGAATCTAGACTCACGAGTACATTCTTGACTTGAGTTTCGTTTCATAAAAAAGCCAAGCACCAACCCAAAGCACTCATCGACCTTGGCATTTAATATAATATTTCTGCGTACGAGATTATTAAAGGCTGGGTTGCACCATCTTACTTTAACTTTGACAAACATCAAAAATCTGTCAAACTCGATACAAAAAGCACCGGTTATCGTTATAGTTACGGTCAAAGTTAGGTGGTGCAACTCAGCCTAAGTTACCTTTAAACACTATTATCAGACAAGTTGCTGCAATTTATTTGAATTTACTATCTGTTAAAGGATGCGACAAGCGTATAATCAGCTGTCTTTTCTCATCAACCGCATAAAGCGTGCAGAACACAAAGCTTTTTCCAAGTAACGTGTTCGCAGCTAGTCATTTATAAATAAAACACTATTATTTGATATATCTGTTTGAATATTTTATCTCTACATTATTTTATTTTGAGCTATTCATTGGTACTTTACAGCAAAAATCGTTTAAAATAACCAATTGTTAAGAGCAAGCTGGTAACGGAAAATTGTAGGTTGGTGTTTCATCAGGCTGTGTTGTTTAAACTAAAATGTCATAGAATGTAAAATAGTACGTCTGTACGTTGTAACATTGGACTAGTTTAATAACATGAGTTACATACATGAAAAGTTACTTATAATAAGAGCACTCTCTCCCTGTTAAAGTTTTATACAACCTTTGTAGAAACTTTCCAGTTACGAAACATGTACCTACCAACACAGCCGCTGCCTCTCAAACGATGTGTATCGTCAGAACGAGACGTAGAATCCCAATAAAACGCCGTCCCATATATTAGGATTGTGTACAATAGGAACGCTTTCTCAAATTTTAATTGCCGCCAGTCGGGGCACAACAAGGCCCTCCCCACAGATAAAGCCCGTGCGAGCCGAGCATCTTAAATCGTTAAGCGTATTTTACGAGCACGTTAAATGTGTGAAATTTGCATTAACTCCAGTTACAATACCGAGTGTTTATTTCAATCTGGAGCGTATTCAAAAACTTCAATGGGGCAGGATGAGTCTCTAACTTTTCTTGACCTGATATATCTCTATATTTAACTAGCATGTGAGAAATTACCGACTGTTTATTTCAATCTGGGGCATATTTTAGAACTTTAATGGGGCAATATGAGTCTGTAACTTTTCTTGACCCAAAATATGTCTACCATCAAAGTGGAACACTTATACTATTTGCATTAACTCAAGTTACAATACCGACTGTTTATGTATTTCAACCTGGGACATACATATTTAAAAACTTTAATACGGCAAAATGATTCTCTAACTTTTCTTGACCCACCAACACATAATATATCTCTAGCAACACCAATATTATATCTAGCAAGTGTGAAATTTGCATTAACTCCAGTTACATACCGACTGTTTATTTAAATCTGGGGCATATTTTAGGACTGCAATGGGGCGAGATGAGTCTCTACACACTTTTAATTACCCAAAATATCATAACATTACAATTAACGCTCAACAATAATAGTAGGGAGGTATAGGCACTAGTACAGTCAACGTAATTCGTCAAACCCAAAGTGGCCAAAAAGTTGATAACACAACCTTATTATACCTTATTGTTGTAACAAACACGCGTTGCGAAATTATTGACTATCTAACTTTGACGGCAACTATAACGATACTTAACCGGTATTTTTTTTATGGAGTTTGACAGATTTTTGACGTTTGTCAAAGTTAAAGTAAGATGGTGCAACCCAGCCTAAGTGTCACGAACTATTTGACGCTGACTATACTGCAAAAAATGCATGCAATGCAAAAACTGCTACTAATGCAAAGCTAATTGTATGGCTTATTGGCACAGCTGTTATATTAATTACTTATGTCACTTCTTTTCTCCAAAACTTCTTTGAATATTTATCAGAAGATTTACTGCGAAAAAGTAGAAAAGAAACCTTTCTTGAACATCAACGTCACTTCATCAAATTAATGAGAATGCATTATTACTCGAACTATAAGAAGATATTGGATATTTACTTTAACTTACACAGACTATTAGTATGCAATTATAGCTTTATTTCGTTTTAGATTAACTTCAATTTGAGCCCTTTAAGCGATTCAATTAACGCAAATTGAAGATCAGCATGAGCAATTGTTTGTTCTAATTAAGTCTACGCATTTTGATTGTAGTCGATCAAATAGATCGCTTTTTGTTTGATAAAACGTGTTATTTGTTCAGAGAAGCAATAGGTACTTATCTATAAAATGGCTTATTCTGAAAATTATACTAAGTTTATTTATGTTGACTAAAACTTTCGCTCTTGTGGTTTCAGCACAAAATATCTCCATAATTTGCGCAGGTATTTGGTCGCTATACCTACTTATAACTTAACTTTGAATTAAGGTACGGTGATTATGTATTTTTACTTACTAAAGCTGAGTTCCACCACCTAATTTTGACCGTAACTTTAACGATAACCGATGTTTTTTGTATGGAGTTTGACAGATTTTTGACGTTTGTGAAAGTTAAAATAAGATGGTGCAATTTAACCCAGCCTAAGAGGTATAATGTAGAGTCCACCTTTATGGCAGTTCATCATCATCATCATCATTTCAGCCATAGGACGTCCACTGCTGAACATAGGCCTCCCCCAATGCTTATGGCAGTTAAGCAATAAAAATTAAATATGTTAAATTAACGACAAGTACGCTACTATTGTAAATGCCATCCCATCATGTAGCACGAAATCATCGGACACTGTTGAAAGTGTCAGTTCAAGGAACTGCGTCAAGTTATTTTTTGTTTACCAACACGCCCCGCGCTTGTGTGGGTGACTACCTGCCGTATCCGGGAGCTACCCGTCACGGCTGTTACAGTTCCAAAATAAAGAAAAAACACGCATTTAACGCTTAACACCTTATTCATAACTCGTCGGGTTCGGACCAAATCCAAAGGAACCACTGCCCACGCGGCAATAGAACACAAATTCGAAAAAATTCGAAAGTCACATTTATCTGTAGTCCGAATAGGCCCAGCGAAAGGGCCGGTCCCATCAATTTGTCAGAGTGAAAAAGTGGATAATTGCGTTGACGATTATTTTTAATGAGTAAACAAATCTGGTTTTACACGTTCCCTTGTACAGATTACTCGCTTTAGATTAAATTACGCCATCGGAATGACAGCAGATGTTTATAAAATGACAAAAAAGTAACAACTAATGACTTTCTCTGCCCATCTTAAATCAAATTATAACATTGGTCCGACAAATTGACGCACTCTACCCAAGAAACTAATTAACTTTTTTATTATAATAACAGAATCTTTTTAACGCTAAAAGAACACTTCAGAGCAATTAATTCATTAAATTTGGAAACCAAGTTTAATAAAACAAAAACCATTTTAGATCCCTCACAGATTTGCAGTGGTTATTTAATTTATCACACTTGAAAGCTTTTTTGCTTGACAGATTTGCATTAATATTTTAAATACCACAATGTTTTAAATGGTTTTTCTTGTGTAATTTAAATTAATCACACTCAAGAGTACAACGGTCTTCTACGACCTTAAAATTACATGTTACAGGGTACTTAATTTAAGAAATTCGTCTCTGTTTCGAACTTATTAGTTTTTTCTTCCAAAAGTAATTTACATTGAGTGAAAAGTACTCACTCTCTAAAAAGAATAAGTTAAAATATTAGTTCATAGCAAGGGCAGCACAGTCCCTTGATTGGCGATTATTATCAGAGAAACATATTATAGTTTCTTCGCCTGATAAAAAATTCATGGTCTTCTTACACCCTATAGGGCCTATATACTCGAACATTGACCCCGGCATGGTCATCATAAATCAAAGCAAACTGAATGATGATGTTTGCCAGTAGTACATAGTTTAAGTAATTGTGTTTATACCGACACCTTCTTATTCACACTCGCAGTGTACATACCATTAACAAGAATAAATAATGGTTACCATACAGTGGCTAACCTGTAGTTTTGAAGGAGCATGTTTAGATCTTCTTTAGTATAGTTTTACCTATTTTCTTCTAATTAATTTGCGGCGCCAATGACAGTTTAACTTCCCCCGGTACTAATTTACCCTCCACTGGTTGTGTGCTATTAGCGGTCAAGCGTAGGTGGGATTGTGGGAACGTGAGGTGGGAAAGTCCCGTTTTTCGGTTACTTCCGAAGTAATTCTGATAAATTTTAGGAAAAAATTCGGTAAAGTCAGGGTCAACCTTTTTTACAGCCTTTTACTGCTTTTACGAACAAATTAGTCTTGTTATTGATTGTCAATATTCGTCCTAATTGGATTTATGGTGTAGTGGTTAGAGAGTTAGAATTTATGTCGACCTAGAATTCTTGAGTTCGATTCCCGGATCTGGTGATTTTAAACCACATTGTGTGTACAGTGTGTGTTTACCACATCCAGTTTAGTTAGGAAATTGCAATCTTAAATTCATTTTCTTGTAAATGATACCGTACTTAGGAAAGCACATTGACGGTAGGTCCGTGAAAAGTCGCCCATAAAATCTGTCAAAAATACTTTTTAAGTTAGCCAACAAAAAAAGAAAAATTTTAACTGGATCAGATTTTTTTCTTAAATAAGTCCAATTATCTATATTTAATAAACGTCTGAACTCGGCTAAGCCTGGCCGCCGTCGGATCCGCGTCGAAATCCTTCGAACAGGCAAAGAATACAACAAGCACAAACGTTCGCTCGCCTCCTTCGAAGAATGGCTCTATTATAAATGGTTGTGCTCTTTTTGCCATACGTCTTGACCAATTTAAGTAGGTACATGAAGGTATTTTATCTTTGTTGTCCTTTTGTAAGTGCGTGTAAAAGTAGACCCTATTTTGGGTGTGGTAGAGTCGCAGATAAAGCTCCGTCGCAATAATTATTTATAATTGAGGCAGTGAAACTTGAATGCAGTAATGCAGACACAATACTTGAATAATGTTATTGTGTTCATATCACTTATTTTTACTGCTTGCTTATCTGTATTTATGACAATAAGTAAACAAACTAAAATATAGCATGGAAAAACAATACCAAGAAGTGTGATAATTTTAATCGATTACAAACATAATTGTGAAGTTTCTTAATCAAGACCATAGCGTTATTAACGTAATTTTAAAAACGTTTGTCTGTTTTTACGAGTAATAATTAATATTAAATACATTAATATAAATACTGACCTGCTAAAACTGGCGAGAATGCAGCTAAGAGCAATAAATACGCAGGCACCATGGTGATTCTGAAAATAAAAATTTGAATTAAATTACTATCCTGTACAATGTACAACTTAATTGTAATAACCTATAGATTCGCTATGTAACTCTATCCATTGTTTTGTATTACTTATATCAAGTTTCTATTTAGCCTGCAATGTTATTACATTGCAGGCTAAATAAGGTACTTGATACAATTAAGGCCTACGTTCTAATAAGGCCTATACATCAGAAAACACAGATAAATAAATCCAACCGGGATAATACTTCAAGGACACGTACTCATATGCCCTACAACCCGGTAGAGTGCAAGAGCGTCCCGATCCACGATCCCAGCACCAATTGGCACGCGTTCTTCTAAGGTGGTGGGTGAATTCGTGCTCTCTTATAAAAATCTGGCGATTTCATCTTAAATTTTCGGTAATATGACGCTGTTTCAGATTAAGCTTTTCTTAGTAATCGTTTGTAAATATTTCTTACTAGCTAATAATTACCTTAATTTGTACTACTGGCTATAGATGCATTATTTGTAAATGTTTAAAGACAACAAGAGCGAGATATCTAATAAGGCCTAGGCCTTATTTCAGCATGGTAGGCCATATTGAATACTTATGTCAAAACTTGATTACGGACAAACTCATTAAACTAAATGAGTTAAAGAGTAACTAAATATTTATTTTATAAGAATGTTACTAACAGCACAGAAAATAAAAAGAAAACAGAGTCGAAAAAAAATACTAAACCTATAAAAAAAAGAAACAAAATACAAAACCAATAAAAAATAAGAAAAAAAAGCCGTATGTATAATAAGGAGAATAAAAGCTGGTATTATCATGCCTGTCTCAAAGACAATGTAGCAGATATGCTACCATAAAGGACTGCTTTTGGTGGTATCACAAAGATTGTGTAGGATTCGTAAAGATGATTCAGAAGCCTTTTTATGCCCTGGTTCTAACAAAAATTGAGATCTCATTTTGTTTACAAAAATTCAATTCTAAATGATGTTCCTAAACGGATTTATTTGAAAGGTTTTATGTGTAGGCCTTATTCGAACACGGTGTTTTAATAAGCCCTATACAAAAAAATAATATTGTTTGTTTTTGATTTTTTTTTTGATAATTTAAGTAAGGAATCATCACTTTGTTACTATGGATATTTAATTTTAACTATAATTTATGTATTATTCTTCATAAGTAGAATTTAAGTTTATCTAGAGATATACAGTATACAGTGTGAGTCACGTTAAAGTGTACATATGAAAATAGATGAAACTAGACCTATTTTTATCGACAAAAAAGAGGTCAAAAATTTTTTGAGATTTTTTTTAAATTTTTTATATAATTTTTTTTCTTCCAATTACTTATTGTAAAGAAAACGTAATAACTTTTAAACTAAGCGGTATATCCTGATAAAATAAAAACAGTAATAATGCTAAATAATAGGCGATACTAAAAAAATACATAAAATACACAAAAAATGCCAACAAATAAAAAAAGATGATACTTTTTGAAAAAAATCTGCTTTTAAATTCGTGTTTTTTTGGTTATTTGATAAATTTCTCCAAAAAATGCCCCTATAACAGGTGGTTTTTATTACTTTGTATTATTCTCTATCGTATTATCTTTGTAAAACCAAAAATCGCATGTCTCTATCCCTATCACAACATTTGCTATAATCGTTTGAACAAAGGCCTGCCACAACATTATTCTCCGCTACAGGTAGAGACAATTTTAATTTTAACTAAAATGCTTATTTTACTTCGAAATCTTTTGTTTTTATTTGAAATCTAACTTGTCTTTGTCAAAATTACAAATCTAGAGCCATTTTCAGTTTCGTTATTAACGAAGCGTTGAATGGCGCGCCCGGAGAGGCTTAGTTCAAACGATCATTGCAAACGTTGTGATAGGGATAGAGACATGCGATTTTTGGTTTTACGAAGGTAATACGATAGAGAATAATACAAAGTAATAAAAACCACCGGTTATAGGGACATTTTTTGGAGAAATTTATCAAATAAGCAAAAAAACACGAATTTAAAAGCAGTTTTTTTTTTTTCAAAAAGTATATTTTTTTATTATTTGTTGGCCTTTTTTGTACATTTTATGGATTTTTTTAGTATCTCCTGTTATTTAGCATTATTACTGTTTTTATTTTATCAGGACATACCGCTTAGTTTAAAAGTTATTACGTTTTCTTTACAATAAGTAATTGGAAGAAAAAAAATTCCATAAAAATTTTTAAAAAAATCTCAAAAAATTTTTGACCTCTTTTTTGTCGATAAAAATAGGTCTAGTTTCATCTATTTTCATATGTACACTTTAACGTGACTCACACTGTATTTCTGTTTACTTGGTATGTAAAATTTTGAAAACGCAAACAAATCGACGTGTTTAATGTTATAAGACCGCATTTTGTTTAATACAACCTCAATTTTAAGGTCTACAGGCATTTGAATCATATAGGCCTTATTCCGTGTAGGTGATTTATTAAAGCCAAAATCAGTGGTTTCGTAATTTGCTTATTTTGAATAGATTTAGTTAAAAATTGTGTTATTTAATGTAATATTGCTAAAATTAAAGGATGGAAGAAGTTAATTAACCTTCTTTTTGTTGACTGGCGTTAATATTTATAGAAATATAAGCATTTAAAGTTAGGTAGGCCTTATTTGTATCAAGTACCTTATGTATGTATATGCCGTATGTTCGGTACCTTGCAACTACATTTAAATGTTTAAGGGCTGATTTTTCAGTCGTCAGATATCTTTTATCTGAAGACTAAACTTGTCATTTAGACATAATTCCCATACTGAAACTGTCAATATGCCAAACTTATTCTTCATTGAAAAATCAGCCCTAAATTGAATTAATTTTTGCAAGAAAACAATACATATTATCTCAAAAACTGGTAACCCCTGCCTCACTCTTGTTCCTTAATTTAGAGCGTCTATTAACTCATATAATTAGAAATTTCCTGAATAGTGTCTACCGCAGATGAAAATCTAGCCATATACCTACGCAATAAACCTTTCCAAGAATATTGTAATTAAATTGCCAATCAATGCTACCTTTGAGTTGTGAATAATATACCTACGCTTTGTTAATATTTTGTACGTTGAATTAGTATTTAAGCTTAATCAGGAGAAATGTTAAGAATCCCTCATTGTACAATGGCTCATCAGACCATCTTGTTGCAAAATAAGACCTATTACAACCTATATAAGATGCGACTTCACATAGTTTGATGACGTCAGTACATTTCGTAAACAAAAGATTGGCGTTACATTGTATGACAGCTTTTTATTTGTAAATAACTGTAACAGTAGCGAGTTATTATCGAATTATTTACAACTTCTGCACGCGTCGGTTTCCAGTTTGAAAACGTTCTATTTTCGACACATATTTTTTTATTTTTTACGTGCGGTCGCCAGTATGCGTGCGAGCTAACTTTCGCCTAATATTTCAGTGGGTCTAGACAAAGTGCAAATTATAATCGCAAACCAGTCGCAAAGTGGTCGAAAAGCCCCTTTTTTGTATGGAGTTTTGACGGATTCGATTTTCGATTCGATCAAAAAGTACGTTTTGTCTAGGGGGGCTGGAAGTAGGTAGGTTAGAGTAATTTTATTTTTAAAAGTTTTGTTATAAAAGTAAAATCCTTTTTTGTGTTGCCCTATTGCAAAGGCTATCTTTTAAAATAAAAAAATAATTTTCATTAACCTGACGACGATAAATTCATTTAAATTGGTTCGTTTTTCTTGCGTTTCCTTGATTTTATGATCTTTTTTATTTATAGAGAAGTACTTAGCTGTAAATTAAATGCG
Organism: Ostrinia nubilalis; assembly: GCF_963855985.1. Taxonomy (NCBI): domain Eukaryota; kingdom Metazoa; phylum Arthropoda; class Insecta; order Lepidoptera; family Crambidae; genus Ostrinia; species Ostrinia nubilalis. The sequence continues at coordinate 4,350,265 of NC_087101.1, forward strand.
CTCGGTTGTAAACTTGTCATCGTCAATTTAATACTTGGGTATTTTATTACTATCGCAACTGAATGTTTTTCTTGACGATGTTAAGAACATTACAAATCCTATAAAACGCAATACAGAACTAATCCTGTTTGTACTGGCAGAATGCCATACTACCAAGATAAAGGTATTTTATAGGACTTTCAGATTTTTAATGACTAGTTTCGTAAGAACCTATTTCTATTAGAAGAAAACCTCATTAAAATTGAAACTTAAACTGTAACGAAAGCTACTATTATAATATCCAAGAGCGTATTTCAGTAAATAAATGGATAGAATTTGAAAACCAAGCCATTTTAGGAATAAACAGCAATTTGTTTGCGAAATCAAGATTATTTTACCTAGCTAGATAATTATTAACAACTTTGAGTAATTAATTAATTAAGTACTTAATTGTTAACTAACAGTATACTACATTTTTCACGTTGCCCTTCTAGATGACATGATAGTTGACAGCCAACACATCCTTACAAAACAAACCCATACGCGGCATATGACGCGCCTCATACGCACTGGCACGCTTAACGTGTCGAGAATTCCAAATCGAACATCCCAGCTAAAATGTACCGACGACTGCACGTCAAGTTACACACTATAGCATCTTAAGACGTTGCAATATGGGCTGATTTACAACAAAAATGTAGAGTCTGACGTGCCTGTGTCTGATTTGAATATAAATATGTTCAACCGGTCCCTGTGAACATCGATTAGCGCCGCTAACTACCTGTTTGATACTAATATCATGTTGCAGATAGCGATTTCTTCATTACATCTATAATGATAGCAATGATTTATGGTGGACCGATTAAACTCCCGTCAGTCGATGTAATAAGAAAGTCGTTCTAATACACCGGCACTATTATAACGGTATGTAAAACACGGTACGAACTAAAAAAATCTTACAAATTAATACGTTTTTCCATGGAATAATACGGATGACAGACAGCGCATGAAAATTCTGCGCTATCATAAGTTACTGTAAAACCGGGTCCAGACGGGTGTAACGCGTAATGTACTCCACCGTGTAATGTACTCGTAATGGAAATAGTATGGGCAGCACTTCACACATGTAATGTTCGTAGTGCCATGCCGTCCACACGTAGAATTCGTGTTACATTACACATAATATTACGTTACACATTACACCCTGGACGGCTTGAGGTGCTATATTTCATCAAAAATGCACATTGAGATTTGCTGTCGTCTGTACAAGACTAAATGAACACTAAAATTAAAGTTCAGAATAAAGACATTTACATAACAGGAATAAAATTAGAAAATGTCAGCGAAATATTTTTATACTTAGACCGGGAGAAATATTAAGCCCGTCAGTTCCTTTTGTGCGTCCGTTCAAATCTCAGGGTTTCTACCGTTCACGTAGTTTCGAGTCTATCTGCCACTGTCGCTCATGCTGAAATCTCGCTTATCGTGAGAGGGATGGAAATATTCAATACTTTGGTTTATGTTGTTGAGAGTAGCACCGCTGAATCTTTAGAAACGCCTGAATACAATGTAAGTATGCCATCACGACTTAGCGTCAAAGGGCGGCGATCAAAAGGGAACGTGGCCGTTACTCGGAACTCATCCAGGGATCAGAGCTACAAATATTTTATATTGATAAAAAAATCCTTCAAAGGAAATTTAGTAATGTCTATTTTCATGACAATGTTGAGCCGAAACATATTATTTTGTTGGATCAAAGCGTTTTTAATGTCAATGATTCATTTCAATCCGACACTATAATTCTATGAGTTTGCGTCACATTTTGCAAAAACCTATACAATGAAGTCTTATCGTCATGGTTGTGTTCTTACTGTCAATTTTGTCCATAAAAAACTTTAAACACCACGTAGTAACTTTTGCATCTCTACCTGAAAGAACTCTACCCCAATTACGGGAGTATTCCCACCTCTCGCACCGCTGCAACTCCTGTGTAGCCAGGATCTACAGCTTGACCGCCATTAAAAACCCAACCAGTCATGCCCCAATAAGACAACGAAAAAGTAGTATTTTAACAACGATTTATATTGAACCAGTCAGTGACTTATGAGCCTACAAAACTGTCTTTCAACCAAACATTTTTCAGCATAAAACGCAGCAGACAGAAATATGAAAACTGAAACGTGGATCAGAATTATATTATCACAGATCTGTGTGTTTGTGGAACGGCAACAAACAAATACTGTGCTGGGTTCGCGTTGCATTCGAAGCCATAATATAAGGGAACAATAAAACGTACTTTACTAGCCCCGATTTTGCACAAAAGCACACGTGGAAATATAAACACTTCAGAAAAATAAATGAAACCTATTGTGGTACAATCTCACCATACATATATTTATTTCGCTGAAAAATGGTAGGTAGTGAGATCTCTAGTCTCTACTCTCTATACGTACTTACCATTTTTCAGCAGGGTGTAGGTAACTTATTTTTTAGTCATCAGTCTCCCGCGAAAAATCGATATCCTACTGTGAACTCTACATTTTCTTCAAGTTGAATTCTTTACGAGTTAGGTAGTTGAACGTTATTCTCTAGTTATATTTCAGGCGATCAAACAAAAGAGATCCTGGATATTCAGGAGTTGCTAAGATGAGATCTATTTAAAAAAAAATGGTTCGACTAGACTCACCATGGCATTTCGCTTCACCATCGGAATGAACTGATTACGTATTAAATTAGGTTCTATGTATGCAAGATTGAGGCGCTAATACAGAGATGTTTTACTGTTTCCCTTTACTATGACGATGCTATTCCCATTACTAATTCAAGGCACATTACCCACAGTTTATGGCAGGCGTAAGTGACATATCCTTGCAAAATTCATACTTTTTAGTGCTTCCTTGACAGTGTGAGGATGCTAATTCTACGCCATAAAAATACAATTTGACAGCTCACTGTTAAGCTATGTGATGCTAATTTTATAAGCCTGCCAATAGGTCCTAATAGGCAGCTTAAACGGAGGCCTTGACAGGCGAAGGAATTGACAGGCCAATTAAACTTCAACACAAAAAACAGCTGTCTGTCAACTAGCTGTCAGATTATCAGCAGCAGGTATGGATTAAGGATCGCAGGTTCGCAACCTTATATTAATTGGCTTTACTACAATATTCATGTGTCCTGTGGCTCTGCTGTCCAATAAAGGTTTTATTTCTTTAAAGCAATGTGTATTTACTTATTTATTTTAACGAGTAGGTATGTACCTTATTTTACAACATTCTAAATGCATTTTAATTAAACAAAGAACATTAATTCCGCTGCTAAATCACACTAAATCGCACATATTATTTTAATGTTAAGACTAGGCGTAGTCAAAGCGAGCCGCCCTTTCTAAATATTCATTAACCCTAACTAATGCAGTGGTAGAATACCTTATAAATAAATATTGTGCCTAGATCGATGCTTTCAGTAAATAAAATACATAAATTTTACTCTAAAAACAATAACAAATGAACAATTGAGTCGCTAACCTATCCTTAAGCAGATAAGGTTTATTTTTCATCCTTTGTATTTTATAGCGTGGTAATTGCAGCTGGCCACAAATACGCCCAAGGCGTATAAAATTTAAAGCCTAGATCGAACATGAGTTCGCCGTGCCCGGGGGATGGCACATACGTTCACCGCATTCTTTAATCAGAGGGTTTCAAGGTAATATAGTTTTGATTGCGACCACAAAGAGCTCTGTGATTGCCATCGGTTTTCCAGGAACGCTGCTATTCTTGGAAAAATAATGCCGCTGACATAAAATAGCCTAATGCTTTTGTTCGCTTATTACTTTATGAGGACAGTGGATTGAATAGACGGCTGACGTCACTACTAAATCAGTTTCTTTTGTGTCTGTAACTATCAAAAGTTAAGACTTAGTTAATAGTTCCCGAAAAAGTTTAGTAAGGTAAATTAATTGAATACTAGGTAATGTTAAAAGTTAAAACCAACTTTATAGTTTCTAGAACTAGAGCTACTACGAAAATTACTTTACCAATGAAAGACATTACTTTAAAAGGTTCTTTCTTATTACAAAGAAATACTTAATTGATAATTTTGGCAAACCAAAGTCAAATGAACGAAGTCACGGGCACTGAGCAATATTAAATACTTATAAGAATTTATCGCTTTATTTACAAAAGCTACACGTGGTCATTCATGATAGAGACAAGGCAATGACTTAAGTTATTGTGTCCCAGTGGCCTTTCACCTCCGTATCTCGTAAATTACTGGATCGATTTCGATAAGACAGTCGCGTTGAGATTAGCCGATGCCGCAACATCACATAATAATTTTGACTGTATTAGCTTTCTGTTCAGTAAGACTACGAATAAGGTATAACATTAACAATAAGGTACCTAATTTATATGTCAAGGCCACTTTCTGGGAACAGCCTAGCTAAATCAAAATGAATTAGATTAGAATTCAATTAGGTCTTGTTTCAAAGATTATTTTTTAAGGAAGAGAGCAACATTTTTATTACCATGTTTTTATTTCCTTAACTACTGAGGCTAATTGTGTAATTGTTTTGTTTATGTTTAACCTATTTTTTATTCTTGTTAGGAGATAATTAATAGGTAGGTAATTAAAAGTATAAATACGTAACGGATAACATAGTCTACGTGCGTGTTAAAGTACAAAGCTCAAAATTCGATTCAATTTAAAGAAAAGATTAAAGTTTTTCATTTTCATTGGTTCAATTTCAATATTTAGACTGAATTTATGACTGATTATAAACCTCAGAGACTAATGCCTGGTTTCATATAAAATTTAAATTAAGTAGAAAAGAGCACGTTCAAGCTTAAAATCTAAATTCAGGGACCGGGCTTAAGCCTACTGATAATCCACTGTCGTTGTTGTGTATGCCTACATTGCCTACTCCAACAGAAATAGGGTAAGCCATAAAAAATAACACCCACAGCGCACCACACTTGTTCAATCAAAAGTTGCTCAAAGAAGTTGTAATAGGATCTTCATTTCATGGGCATTATAAAACTGGATCTGGCACAAAACAATAAGAATTCTGTGGACCCGCATGCCCGGTAAAAATTTTGCTTTTAGCGTTCCGTATTCAAAAGTCAAATATAACCAGTCATTTTTCAAAACTGCTCTACAAAATTATAATACAGTTTGTTTTCGAAAAAACTGGCGTTACACAGAACCCAATGACAATAAAGAAGCTGTCAGAACACGAGTTCTTTTAGTTCAGTTCTTTAAGAGATGATCTTGAATAATAATCTTAGATATGATAGGTATTATAGAGTTAGATGAAAGCAAAATCCTACCGAGGTAATACAGCCCACAGGCTATTTATAAGTGCCTCGAACACGACTCGCAATACTCCATTCAACGTATGAAAGCTGATCTAGTACTTAGATATCTCTCATTGTTCCTTCATCCCTGGAGCCTGTCGAGTGTAGACGTGTCTGGAAATCTTGTATTGCATACCTAACATGTATTTTTAGCTAAGGAACACTTAGGCTGAGTTGCACTATCAAACTTTAACCGTAACTATAACGATAACCGGTGTTTTTTATATAGATTTAGACATAATTTTGACGTTACTTAACGTTAAAGTAAGATGGTGCAATCCAGTTTAAAAGTACTTACACAGCCTGCACTTAAGCGTTTTTGAACTAGGAAATTCTTGGCCTGTATATCACCAGATGGAAAGTGATGATTAGGCCAAAGATGGAAGCGAGCTTCACCTGGAATTCAGGCACTTGTATTGCATAGTGAACAAGAAAGAAACATTTATTTGGTTCGAACATAAATTAAATTACACGGTTTGATTATAAGGAGAGTTTGATTATAACAAGGTTTTCAACTACGGAACACTAAAAGTACTTCAACAACCTGCACTTGAGCGTTTTTTCATTCCTTTCATTACAAGCCCACAGCTTTTTATCGACACTTCCAAAGCTTTTGTGTTTCTTCTATTATGGCGTCCGCTAATTAATTACAGTCGTTATATTTAAGAGCCGTCCATTAGGATTAATAATCGTTTTATGTACTGGCTCCGTGTCTAATCTGAGTGGTGTCAAGTGGTTATTACTTTGAGATTATTTAATGAATAAGGTTTGGATTTCATTAGAAAATAGAATCTTAGAACTCAGACCAGCTTATCGCGTAGAGCGAACTAAGGTCTATTCAATTTTAGTCTTATGAAATTGGTCTAAATTTTGAATTTCAACGAACAAAAGCCTCAAACTAAGCTTAAATTAGATCCAGTTTTGAGCTCTTTCTGTTAAACGTTTCTGTTGACATAACTACGAGTAGGTTAGTTATGTCTTAAGAGAGGCTAAGTAGAAGTGGTGCACCTAACTTCAACCGTAACTATAACGATAACCGTTGTTTTTTATAGAGTTTGACAGATTTTTGACGTTTGTTAAAGTTAAAGTAAGAGGGAGGAGAATGTCAAACTGTTTTGCAGAGTACCTTTAACACCAGTAAACGTAATCGATGATACGAAGGTAATTCGACCCCATGCCAGTAGGTGGTCCCGATACGGCTCGGGTTTCAAAATAAACAGTAATTATTGATTTGTCACGGAACCAGTACTTGTTACCGACATCCTTTGATGCGAACGTTTATGTAAATATGTTTTGATCGCGGCACGTTTACGAAATGTTAAAGAGCATTTCAAATTACAGATTTGGGAAATTGATGTGCAAGTCGAAATTGGCGGTTTACATAATTTTCATGAAGCGAGTGTTATGAATAAAGATGAAAGAATTTGGTAGTTTCTAGTTACATTTTAGACAACTGCTATTAAATCATCGTTTCGTGCACGCGCGCCTATAAGAATTAATTTCAAAAGCATAAGCAAAAGCAAAACATATTTAAAAAATTTTGACTGTAGAGTCGACTATTATTTCAGTAGTATTAAAAGTCAAGAGCAAAATTAAGAGGACAAGTCTGAAAAGATATCTGATAGAAGATTTTTTCATAAAAAAAAACTTTGGTCGTGCTGAAAAAGGCTTCTGAAATCAGCAAGCACTTTCACAAAATTTTCAGTGAGATTTCCAATACCACAAAGTGCATTTACTTACAATAATTGCTCAGTTAATAGATATTAAACTTGATAAACTTGTCCAAGAGAGTATTCTCAGAAAAACATTAGTTTCAATAAAGTGAAAATAAGTAAAGAGTATTCACCAAAAATTACAATAGCATTTTCATTTAGTCTCTGGGAAAAGTTTCGCTAACCTTTTTCAATTAACGGTAAACGTGCTCAAACAAGTCCTAGCAAATAGAATTGGCGTAATCAACTCGAACCAGATTTAGTCTCAACATCCAGATAGACTTGTATGAAGGCCAATCAACAAAGTGGCCACTAGTAAGGCCCCTGTCTAATGGATTAGCACAACAAAGTGGTTATTCTCAAACAAAACACACTTTGTGATAGTATGAGATGAGAACAAGTGACTGCGGTAACGAACACCAGCACGCCAGCGCCACAATTTGGTGAATTTAGTTGATTAGTAGGTACACTACTAGAGTATTCTTATTTTTCTTACAAGGACACCCCTTGTAAGAAAAGTAAGTGAGCATGGTTGCTCAAATCTGAAATTATAGATTGTACAATATAGTGGAAATACGAAGGCTCGACGTTTGCCAAAGTCATTAGTTAAATCAATACATATTTATATTTCCTCTCTCTCTCTCTACTACGACTATCCTCTTCCCTACATACATAGCTATCTTTCATTCCTTAAACTCCACATATTTAAAACCAATCCTGATCCTTAGGTAATCATTTCCAAAAGGCCATAGAGCAAACACTATCCTACACAGAACACACATTTGTCATCATACTCCATTCGCTGTAGCTATTTGTTCAATCCACAGGCGGCTATATTCCGATATCTACATAATTGCACAGGTGCACTGCAGTTAATGTAGAGCTGGTATTTATCAACCGATCTTAGTCTAAAGTTCTCAAATAATAATTTAGAAGAAAGGTTATAAATATGAAACTCCAAGACCCCTTGAAATAAAATCAAAGGAGAAAGGACCGAATCAAACGCTGATTCGGCCAAATTAGATTATTTACTAGATCTGTAATAGTAAAAGCTTTCTTAATAAGTAACAGTCATTGGTAGTAATAACAAATTCTAAGGAGTATTTTGAGCTTTTTATTAGGATGCTTGTAAAATAAGCATGTAGTTTACGGTCCTTTCGGGCACGAGTGAATTCTTGCAAGGGCCTGTTCACGGCAGCTGGGCGAAGGTTGATGAAGGTAGACTTTGTGGGCGGCACTATTATAAACATGTAACAACCCCGCGATGAACAGGAAATGCCAATGGGACGTGTTTGTAATAGATTTCATTGCAAATGGTGAAATGTTCAGTCGTCAGCCAAATGACCTCCACTGCTGGACAAAGGCATCTCCAAGGATTTACATAACGACCAGTTCTGGTGAAAGGTACCTCAACAGTTTTACACCCTAAGTTAATTTACTACTAGTTTAGGGATTTCGAATAAGATCTAGCACCAAAATATACGATTTACCCTGATTTGAGATTTTTGTTGTACAGACCATTTATCTTTTTGCAAATACTAGGTTAGCAGGAGAACGACTGCCGACAAACTGTTGAAGTCATTTTTACAAAGACACCCATTACAAAGACATAAGTAGACTGTTTGTATAATATTGAGTAAAGTACCTCTGGAGGTAGTTACCTGGCAATAACATTGCGAACACAGTAACGTCTCAAGCACACTCCCGCTTTTACGATACGGCCTACGCAAGCATCATCGTCATATATTATTTAGTGTGTACTCCGAATAAACATTTTCTTTTCGGAATGTTTATCCGCAGTCAAGATTACAGGCAAATGAAAGGGAACGCTTTATTTTGTTACAAATAAGTATACATACCTATTACAGGAACATACGATTCTTTTTTTAAAAAACTTCAAATTATTGGTACGTGAAAAGTGTATGAAAAGTAGGTGAAAATCAAAGAAAGACAACTGTGCTGAAAACTTTACTAAACTGAAACGCCAAACGGCAAGGAAATATTATCGAACTGATCGTCAATTCGTCACTTACCAAATGCAAACTTAGTAAATTCATGATGTAACAATTAATAAGATAGGTATTAAAATTATGGTAATAGTAAGTTTTCGATGACTAATTTATCAGCCAGCGACAGTCTATTTCTGGACATTTATAATTTTTAGTTCCGTAGCCGAATTAATGATATTTTGGCCAAAACACTATTTTAAAGTGACAATGAAAACCACCGTTCAAAACAAAGTTTGGTATTGCATAAAATATTAAGCTTTTCAATGTGCCTGCTATAAATACAAATAGCATCTATTAGTGAAACACTAGCCCTGTCAATTAGGTCGATGGCATTAACATGGAAGTGTATTTTCATGTCGGTTTATCGCAGTTCTATAGTTATAATTTTATCTATTTTTAAATAATCCATGCTGATAATTATAAATGCCAAAATATATCTGTCTGTTACCTTTTCTTGCTCTAAGCCACTGAACAATTTGGCAAAATTTTGGAGATATTGGCCTCAGAAAAATAACATAGCTACTCTTTGAAGTGAACATGAAACCTAATTCGATTTTTGTAGCTTTGACATCAATAACTATTTAATTACGAGTAAAAAATAAATTAGTTTTGTTGGAATACGAACGCTCAATGAAGACTTCCCTTGACAGATCGAAATTCACGAGCAGGAACCCGCGGGCAGCAGCTAATAAATAAATCCATTCATTTACCAAAAAAGTATCTGTGTTTATTGTTCAATAATGGAACATCAATTAAAAGTAATTCCAAATAGCAGTTTGGTACGAAACGGCCCTGAAACGCGGAGTGCTCATAAATAAATAACCGGCTGGGGAAAAAATAGGACTTTCAAGGGCTTCTCCCTTAGCCCCAAGGGTAGTTTAGATTAGATCTCAATGTGGTTGATCTCGTGAATCATCCCCTAGTGGAGCCCTTAATCCACGTGCTATGATACTTCCGAGTGAGACCACCATGGAAGCGGAAAATGCTCTGTAGCCCATTTTTTAAAACAAAAGGCACTTTAGCACACTTGTCTTGCTATTATTACTGCAAAAAAGTACCAAAAATGCATGGGTTCGCGTGATGGATTGGGTGCCATAAAAACGCCGAAGGGTTAGAGGATTTTTGGCGAAATTGGATGCTGGAGCTTTATTAATACGGCAAGTTTATGGCAAATAGTTCTATTTTTTCTTCGAATCAACTTTTGATTGCTTAGAAGTAGACATAGTTGTGTTCTTCATTATATTATACTGTACCCTACTAATAAATATCACATCAGAGCTATCAATTAACTTTAATAATACCACGTGCTTTAATATCATGCTGGTTTCCCGACCACCCTGAATGCGGAAGTAGACTCATTGACGGTTTTTTCTCGGCATAATGTGGAAGTTATTTTTATAATAATAACTTGATATTTTTTATGCCATTGAGAGTGATTACGAGGCATGTAGCTCTATCATTACTGCTTTCAAGAGATACCAACAAAAGACTAGTAGCCTGGAAAATCTAACAATGTCCAATGCCCTGTACTAAGAATGTGTTCTTTCTTCCATCGATTAAAATAATATCCTTTTTCTTCCATGAATTTGGATAACTGTGTCTCACTTGTGTGTCGAAATCAAAATCACGAGCGACTACTCTTTTACCACTGACTTCACTGAGCCACAGCGACATTCAAATATGACGAAATAGATACTTTTAAAACATCTTTAGAAGTTTAGTATCCACGTGCTAAAAATTTCTTCCCCTCATTTGCTGTTCTCGGACCACCGCGAATGCGGAAGGAGTCATTGACAGTTTTTGTATAAATATACGAAAGATCACTTTTAAAAGAGAGGTCATTCTTAAATGTCATCTCGGTATATAATTTAATACGAATATTTGAATGAAGTCTTGGTGTTTTATGATTCAAAGAAATTCATATTCGTAAATTCTTCATTCAACAGTTTTTGGCAATGTGAGATAAAAATTTATGATTATTACATATACAATAATTTTCCATCTGATCACTGTGTAGGTACCTACTTTTAAATAATTTTATACAACAACTGTCGGTACTTGCCTGCAGAAAGAATTCATTGGAAATGTATGTGCAAAACAAATTTATTTTTACATACATTTTACTTTTACGTGGAATCTTATTTGACGACAGCAAACTGACTACACCTTTTCGTTGCAAAATACTGTAACAAGAACTAAAGATAGCAGAATCTTTAGCTTAATGTCCTCGATACACGCCTTCACCGTGGCCCGTGCTATTTAGAATGGCCTGGTTGCGCTAGTGGACCACCCTGAACGCGGAAACGATCCAAATGACGGATTTAGCATTATTCAAACTATTTAAATTGTCATCGAAACCGGCTTATTACAATTACAAATGATCTAAATTTCATTTAATTATACGCAATGAACATAGTGAATTTCAGTTGAGCTTAATTGTTATCCAATACGGAAATTATTTGAGTGATTTGTAAAGTTACAATAGGCGTTTTGTTATTGAGCTTCAATGAAATAACAGACGCCTAGGTAAGTACTCAAGTAAGCTCATAAAGTTTAAGTGACTTTAATTTTTACAACCAAGATAGAAGAAAAGGATCAACTTCATTAAACATGCCATCATGGCATGGCAAAAATCACCATTATTTTCTGTACATTAAAGGCATGGCTTCCCTTTATCGATCACGTGGGATAAAGAAGAAATAACAGAAATAACAGTGCTTTTATCATATTATAATGCTGTTAGAAGAACGGGCAAACAAACGCCAAATCAAATATGAGCAAGTATATTTCCCTTATGATCGCGCGAGCTTCTAATAATAATTGATGGCCTGTTCCTCGGAGGAGTTACAAGATGGAGCTTATCGAAGAATCTCCGGCTTGATTGCCCAGTGGATATCGTATAACTATTGTTTGTTGGCCATCGTTATCTTACCTTCACATAAAAACAAACTGTAAACTTTTGAAAAGAATTTTAAACTTATATCGTGTATAATATTTTGTTTGAAAATGATAATTGTTGTCACTAAGCTAGAGCTATGAATTTTGTTAGCACTTTCCCAGTGCATTTTATTACCTACTACGCTTTAACTAGTATTAATTAGGTATCTGTGGTTTTATTATCACCTACCTATATAATAATAATATTTTGTTTGTGGACTTTGAATACGAGTATAGCAAAGGTCCCGTGAACCGTGTTTTGAAGGATAACCGTGTTCGCGTTACAAACTCTACCTTCATTAGCTGTAACAAGAGTAAGCTAAATAAATTAACTTGACGTTTTCTTTTTCTTTACGAGTCTGTTTAAGTTATTCGTTTAGCATCGTCGCGCCCATAAAACTTTCCTGTTGATATTTTCGCCGGCGTTTGCGGAGGGTTTTATTGGAAACGGTGGAATTGTGTATTATCAAGTCCGCACAATAAGCCATAGCCCTCAACGACAAACACCACGAAGGCGGAACCAACGAATGGGTTATTACCGCTCAACCACTACTTTCGGGTTGGTGGTAGGCGAAACTCTATGGCCCAGAACAGACGGTGAAACGCTACTGCAACGAAACTGCAACTTTCTGATGATTTTGATTAATGAAACTGAAACTGAAAGTTTCAAACTGGTCGCGTCATGTGTGGTCTCTCAACGGACGCTATGGCAGAAACTTAGATGCAACTCAAAAGTAACTAGCAGTTGCAGTTTCGTTGCAGTTGCGTTTCACCGTCTGTTCTGGGGCTATGTCCCCATGTTGTGAGTTTCACGCATTTCTATGGTTCAAAAATACTGCGAATGAACTTTGCAGAAAGCATTTTATGAAAATAAAAACTAACAGGTTGCATGAACTGGAAACGCAGATGGGAGGCATTCGACACCTTAATACCTAATGCTCTCGTAGAAACATAGGTGTACAATATCGATTATCATGCTCATGATCTGCACCTCCTAATTTAGGTAGCTAATTGATAGACACAGGTGTAGGTACACTTGCGTACTTTGAAATCTAATCTAAGCATTCTTACGTCTTTCAGCGGCTAGTTTTTGAACTAGTGTTTGAATGACTCGGCGAAAGATTTATCAACAATTACCCAATTAGTTAGGTATTTACTTATATCGTATTTTATCTAATTTCAGTTAGAAACAAATGAAATCTGAAATACGTCTTCATTGAATAAAATAATTATAATTTATAATAATTTGATACTATGAATAGAATTGTGGAATGTGGTTTTTGTGTCAAAATTCTCTAATTTTCTAATTTTCGCCACCACCTCGTACCTAATCGAAGGAGCTGAACGGTTCGTTTGAATTTTGATAAATTAAACAAAACATTCCCAGAATTGGTTAACATTCTAAACTTTAGTAGAAGATTAAGTATCTAATTTTAGAATTGGAAATAATTTTCCAAAACCTGATTTTAATTACATACTTGTACACGAATTACACGAAAAGTCTGTCTTTCCGTCAATTTGGATTCATGGAAAAGTAAGTATATTAAAATGTCAGTATTCTTGAAATAATAAGAACCAATGGAATGGAATGGAGCCCCCGGGAAAAGTAGCTATACTTATTTAATTTAAAGGTGATATATTTATTAGAATTAACTCAATATTTTCAAATTTGCGGTGTTTATTTGGAACCAGAAATTTTTTGAGTCTTAGTCTATACTTATTGAGAATCTTCTTTCTTGGCTTGACACATTTAATTTCACACTATAGCATCTTATAGTTAGGCACCTACTGAGTGCGAATTTTCCATAGAAAGATCTATCTGGTATGTTCTACTCAGTACAGGCAGGTACATAATGTATTTTTAAAACTCACCTTTAAATAGTTATTTTTAAAAACGACACTTAATATTGTTCTGACCTACAAAACTGTTCAAATTGCTAGAGAATTGCGTACGTCTGGCAAATCACGTATGCATCTTTGTTATCATTGTATTTTAATATATTTGCGCGCGCGCCGGTAGGGTATCCATGCGTTTTAGTTCACACGGAAATTCGGAATGGCTTGATTTTGATTATTATAAAGATCCAGTAACATATCAGCTTAGAAAGATGAAATCAGAAGAAATGGCGTTAAAATATATTGTTGGATAATGACCACACGGCTAGGGTTTATTTTCCATATTAATTATAAACACATTTATAATCTAGCTTAGCAAGCTAAGAAAAGTTTGAACTTAGGGAAATCGTGTATTGTGGTACCTATTCCTTGAACTGAAGTTTACAAAATAATGGCTGAAATGATTATAATGAAATCATAATGATCACAAATGCGCTTTAGCTTAACTATTTATTTTTCGGTGTGTATTACGTCTGAATGGTCGAAGTGTAATTTATCCTATTTTCTGCTTTACAGATGCGGGCCCTACACGCTTGTAGCGACACTTGTAGCGTGTCATTGAAGACGTCCGCGGACGTCTTGTGAATGCAGGATGAGACACCAAATTAATATCCTGAACGGTCGTTGAAAAATTGAGTTATTGAGTCATTAATTATGTATTTTTTCAACCTTTATACGTTTTTTAACCTGGAAACGTTACCTACAGATTTATTGCGTTATGTTTCTGAAATGTTTTACTTCAAGAGATTTATTTCAATTTTTTCCATTCATCTTAATGCTACGCCGAAAATGTAGAGCTGAATCAGACGCAAGCGCAGCCAAAATAAAACAGTTAAGTTTTTAGTTACTTAACTTGGTCCAACTCTGACTCATATGGCAAATATAAATATTTTCTTAATAAATTAAATTACCTATCTAATTACCTGTGGTCAATGAGGCGGCTCTTATCGTGATACGGTCAAGGTTACGTTCATTGACTCAAGGATCTCCAAATTAACCGGAGTATTCGACAGATTGAATGGAATCGCGTGGAGAGGAGATGTTAACCCGATTCTCATGACTTCCGAATTAATTGGGCCAAAGTCACGATATGGAGAGCTTTGTTCGACGAATTTCGTGCCATCTATTTTTGGGGACAATTTTTAAGTAAACTATTTTTATTAATCTGAAATATCTGACATATATACATATAACACATTTTACTACTTTTCTAATTTTGACCATTTGTACAAACAACTTAATGTCGAGAATCGAACCCTTGTCTTTAAATTCTCGGTATAGGACAACAACGACCTATAGTCAAACAAAAGCTGGTTCATCTTCCTATTTATCTAACATGCACTGCCGGACACGCAGTCAATAGCCGGTTGCACCGAGCTACTGGACTGTGAACAATCCTGCCTACTTAGTAAAATACTAATATTTGCTCTCTTTGTTTGTTTCCCAAAACACCGGCAAACAGATCGACCGCAATCTCCAATCTCGCATCTCATGAAACAACATTATCTCACAGTCAATATATGCTCACTAGTATGTATGTGTTCCTAATAAAATGAGAGCAACTTTTTCGATAAACCGAACCCGCAAGGTGCGCCCGAGTCGAAAGCCGAGGTGCACTGCATTCTTCCAAGAGGGACGGGAGGGAACGGGCTGCATTCTTAGTTATTCTTACCGATTAATCGAGAGCTCTTCCGAAAATCCACACGGAATCCGCTAGCGGAGCACCCTTAGCACATACTTCAAACACCACAGTATCAAGCGAACTTATTAAAACACAAATATCAGTTATTTTGTTTACATCATGGTCAGAAGAGTTCACATGGCTCACACTACCGACGGGCCGGCCTTTAACAAGCAAACTGGATCCATTTGGCTTGTCTGTCTTGACGCGGAATGCTATGCTCCGTCTCTGTCCCGCTCGAAATAACAATCGGTGCGTCCCGGTCACTCGTTCGGAGAAAGGCGCCAATGGACGGCGCGGGCGCCGACTTCTTCCTTCGGGACTTAAAAAAAACAAAAGAGCTTTAGAAACAAGTTACTGTAATGGGGCTTTAGGTGCCTGTCAAGATATTGTATGATTTAACATTTATTTGAGATGAACCTGTGATGGGCTCGGAGCGAGGCTCTGGGAATTTTAAACTGGTTTTATAAGATGTTTTTGCCACGGACAATTATACAAAGTTGAAAGCTGCGACGTTGCCATATTACACACTGAATTTGTACGCTTTTATGCCCATGAGATAAAAAACAACGCGTGCTGTTGAAGATTTCGTTACCTACTCGTTTGCTCAAAATTGTTCCTTCAGGGCATCATTTTATTACTCATCTCTTAAATCCAAAAACAAACAGTCACTTAGCCTCATTTCATTAAAGTTCATAAATGCAATACTTATCTACAATCCCGGTTTATCCGGTTCGAAGGACCAACGAATTTTCCAAACTTCTTAAGATTGTCCCTACTTTTGCATAAGAAACTCGAGCACTACAAGAAACAAATATCGGCAAGTGAGAGGTATGGGAGGGGGCAGCATTCTGGTCCAGGCGCATTCCTAGATAAATGGCGCTCTCTAACATCTACGTGCACAAATCTATTGCAAATGGAACTTACAAGCAGTGGCGGGGCAAGACCTAAATTTGATGTGGGCAAGACAGATTTCGCGAGGCCTTGTTCTGTGGCGACGAGTGGGTCTAGACAAAGTGCAAATTATAATCGCAAACCAGTCGCAAAGTGGTCGAAAAGCCCCTTTTTTTATGGAGTTTTGACGGATTCGATTTTCGATTCGATCAAAAAGTGCGTTTTGTCTAGGGGGGCTGAAGACGGATTTTTTGAAATAATAAAAAAAAACGGGTCAATGGTCTATTCATTGACAGTTTCTGATTTCTTGATTCAGTGATTATTTTTAAAGGAATTTTGCGCCGAAGAATAATGTTTGTCACTTAAAACCGTGTTGTTGCTTAATTTTGTGTCTGATTATGGCTGAATTTGTTTGGAAAAAAAAATTTTTAACTACATTGTTTAGCTATCAATAATTTATCCTACTATAGTCCAGTCATTATAGTAAGTTCACCTCGGAATTCGAGATACCCAGCTGTAAGTCTGTAAATACGTGTATATTGACACCCTAAAAGTTGTCTCAAAACCTACATATGGTAGGGTGTAAGCAACTATTAAATTTCAAGGTCAACGGTCACAAAAATCGGTTTTTTGCGCTTTTTTTAGAAATATCTCATTTCCTGTGGGTTTTTTGCTATTTGTATTTATTATCAATATTGTAGAATACTAAATTCTCTACAAATTTTGTTAAAAAACTTTTTTTATACGGTGAACCGTTTTCGAGATAGAGGGCGGAGAGCGCGCGGTCACTGCATCACTTCAGGTCAACTTAAGCGGTTTAGGTTTTTCATACAAAAGGATTTTCCCGCTAATTCCCGTGGGAATTTCGGTAATTACTTGTTGTAAATAAGCTTTACCTAAGTTTACTAAGGTACCTACATGCCAAATTTCAAGCGTCTAACTTCCGTTAAGCGTTTAGATTTTTCATACAAAAGGATTTTCCCGCTAATTCCTGTTCCCGTAGGAATTCCTAAGTAAACTATAACCTGCCCAGGTGTATGAAGAATAATTGTACCAAGTTTCGTTAAAATCCGTCGAGTAGTTTTTGTTTCTATAAGGAACATACAGACGGACAGAATTCTATACATGAAATATATTTTCAAAATAACTATCAGGGGGTGATTAGTGATCGATACTGATGCCAAAAATGCAATCAGTAAAATTTTTGTCTGTCTGTCTGTCCGTCTGTATGTTCCTTATAGAAACAAAAACTACTCGACGGATTTTAACGAAACTTGGTACAATTATTCTTCATACACCTGGGCAGGTTATAGTTTACTTAGGAAATCCCACGGGAACAGGAATTAGCGGGAAAATCCTTTTGTATGAAAAATCTAAACGCTTAATGGAAGTTAGACGCTTGAAATTTGGCATGTAGGTACCTTAGTAAACTTAGGTAAAGCTTATTTACAACAAGTAATTACCGAAATTCCCACGGGAATTAGCGGGAAAATCCTTTTGTATGAAAAACCTAAACCGCTTAAGTTGACCTGAAGTGATGCAGTGACCGCGCGCTCTCCGCCCTCTATCTCGAAAACGGTTCACCGTATAAAAAAAATTTTTAAACAAAATTTGTAGAGAATTTAGTATTCTACAATATTGATAATAAATACAAATAGCAAAAAACCCATAGGAAATGAGATATTTCCAAAAAAAGCGCAAAAAACCGATTTTTGTGACCTTTGACCTTAAAATTTAATAGTTGCTTACACCCTACCATATGTAGGTTTTGAGACAACTTTTAGGGTGTCAATATACAAGTATTTACAGACTTACAGCTGGGTATCTCTAATTCCGAGATTCTTACCTAATTTAAGCTTAAATGACTGGACTAACTAATATTATAAATGCGAAAGTTTGGATGTCATGATGTCTGGATGTCTGGATGTTTGTTACTTTTTCACGCAAAAACTACTGAACGGATTTTGTTGAAACTTTACAGTATTACGGTTTATAACCCAGATTAACATATAGGCTATAATTTATGACGATCTGTGACATACCTACTAAATTTCACGCGGGTGAAACCGCGGGCAAAAGCTAGTATTTAATCTATATATATAAAAGAAAGTCGTGTTAGTTACACCACTTATAACTCAAGAACGGCTGAACCGATATAGCTGAAAATTGTCAGGGAGGTAGTTTAGAGCCAGGAGAAGGACATAGGATACTTTTTATCCCGTTCGAAATTAAAAAAAAAAGTCTGCTTATTTATTGCCATTAAGGCGGAACAAAGTTCGCCGGGTCAGCTAGTAGTATTTAAAAGTTGAATTTGACATGTGAGCAAAATTTTTGATGCGCGAGGCCCCTTGTTCCGCGAGGCCGTAGGCGGTGGCCCACGTCGCCTACGCCTTACGCCGCCACTGCTTACAAGATTCACTTTGCAACAGAGAGGACGTGATATTTATCGTGTATCATTATGATGCACTTTAGCATTAAAGTAGGTGCATATAATCGCACTTTTCTTGGTGAACCTAATCGATTTTTAATGAGAAAGTATACTCGGGTATACTCGTATTTTAAGTAGGTACCTACCTACATACTTACTTAGTATAATGCATATTCTTATCATTATTACTTGTTGTTCCCCGGTGAGTCTTATCTTAGCAAATATGATGATTCTATTGAACCTTTCAACTCTTTACATTTACTTTTCTTAGCGGACGCTAAAACACACCTAACACAAAAAACAACGTTTATCGTTAGATTGATAGTGATTTCAGATACTCGTAGATAAACCGGCGTTAGGAATTTGCTTTCTTTTAAACGAAAACACTTACCTGCTTGCCTATTACGATCTATAGTTAATACAGACGGAACACTTACCTAACTCGTCTCCTTTTTTATGAATTTCCTTCTATTGAATCCTTAAGGAGCTTTAAGCACCATCTGCCTTTAAATAGGTACTAGTTAAATCACCGTATCCTAGCCTCGGCTAGCTAATATGTGGTGAAAAACGAAATAAAAAATACCTAACAACTTATTTGCTTTTTGATATCTCCGTGCGCGTAACAGCTACTTTAAACACATTTCTTACATAATGTACATTACATGTCAGCGATCAAAAGACCTTTGGTAAATATCCTATTGACTGGCGTGTTTTAAACAGATCTGCAAATCAAATATATACCTTCTTCCTTTGTTATTTTCACCTGTTTAAGTTTCGTATTTCTTTCAAAGTCATCTTACCTAGGTGTCCGTATATCTTTTCTTTCAGCAGCAGTAAGATAAAAAAATAACAATCAGTCTTGAACAATTTGCAGAAGGAACAAGACACGTTCCCAACTCCAGCACCTACCTACCACCTTAATCTGTTCGCCAAATACTTCCCCCAGTACTTAGTCCTCCCCCGGGATCTCGAGTCCCTGATGAAATACGAAAGAGGTACCTATATTACGTAACTGGCAAGTATTAGCAGATTACCTCTACAATTTCTGGGTGAGTGGGTCGGGGTAAATGCGTTTCTAGTAGCTAGTAATCCGTCACATTTCAAGCACGAAAAGGATTAAATAACCCTTTTATCGATTGAACAAAATTTCCCCGAAGAAATAGGCTAGACAGCCTTATTATACCTTCACTAAGTTATTATTACCTATAAGTTATTTTATATAACTTTTGACACGCATTCGAATCGTTGTGATCATTGTGATAGTTGGCACAAAATTCCGAAATTATCTTTTACTACAATGAACTTCGGCAAATATAAAATAAGAAACGATAACCATTTATTGCAAAGTGATTGAACTGCCGAAGCAATCTTAACTTTAATTGACTTTGCAAAGATTGGTTTTATTCACATCCCTGGAGATACAGACAATTCGGTGTCAATATTAGTCGAAGCGGTCTTGTTTGCAATATTGCCAATTTATATCGATACAGATTATAGTTTAACTTAATCTTCTAAAAGAAACAAATATGCGAATCAGCTTAAATATACTTTTGGCTAGACTTCGTGCCGAGTCGTTTAACGCATGGATTTGCTTGGAATTTAATAGAGTAAAATAATCGTTAAAACCGAATTATCTCGAATCTACCACATCACAAACAACCTGTTCTAAGTAAGTTATTAACCGACCGAGACCAATTAGCACGCACTGTTGTTTGGCGAATCTCATGAAGGATCGCGCACTAACTTATTGGCACAGCAAACACGTGTGAAAGCTGGCAACATTGTGTTAATACGATCGATCATAGGAATCGAGCTACACGAGGCGCAACTTACCGGTATTGTATACTTTACTAATATCTAAAGTGGAAAAGTTGAATAGATCGTATAGTTCCGAACGAACTCTGTCTCCATGAGCACACGTGTTGCCTTGACCGGTATCTGGCAAATGTATCCCTAAAGGTTGGTAAATTTATTAATTTGGAAATCGGATGAAAGATATAGCCAAGGATAGGTATCGATAGTGGGAACACAATTCCCACTCTCACTAATAGCAATTTAGCAAGCTGAAATCTTCCCGAGAAAGTTGGTTGCAAAAAGTAACTTCGAACGTGTACCTACCCGTATATAGGCAACGGTCAGTATACGAATAAATCTATCCTCAATGTAAAGAAGTTAAATCATCATTCATAAAGTATCAAAAATGTTGCCGCGATTTCTTCATAAAGTTTAGTAAAAAGGGTATGAATCAGTAACATCGAAGCTGACGTGGGCTGATGGGATGGACACTTAGCAAAAGGTCTTAAGGAGCCACATTAAATATGGAACATCCAGCTCCAGCGGAAGTGATAAAAACGCGCGCTGGTCTGAATGAGATGCCTGCCAGGCCGCGCCGCGAATCCTAATGAACACAGCCTGTTTCATTGCCAATTACCCATCAAGCGATTTAATTAAATAAATGGTCCTAAAATACACCCTTGCGGCACTCCGCTGTCGAATAGACGCCAAGAGATTATGTTATTAATTAGCGATTATCAGATTCAGTATCGTTTTATGTATTCAACAGAAACAAAGCTCCTTATCTCGCTAATGGTGTTAGTAAATGAGGCGTCAAAACGCCAAAATAAATACGTACTCGTAATCTGTCTAAAATGTTTATTTATATTCATTAAAGACGCTTAAACATTTTCAGAGATAAAAGCGTAATATACTTAGAAAGGATTAATTTAATTAAGGTGTTGGAGCAACCTTGTGAAACTGTTAATTAAATTGGATCTAAATCCAAAATCCTATTTTCCAGATTGGCCTAGCAACAGACATAAATCTAAGGTAAAGTTACTTTTTTAATTGTTACCAATTAAAGAACATTTATTCCAAACTTGAATTAGATCATAAAGAATATGATTCCGTGCTTCTTGAGACACCTGTGACGATTAACATTGGCCTAACACTACACCATGTCTGAGCTAGATAGAATCTACGCGACAAAAGAGGACGAAGGCAATCGCCACTTAATTTATACATAAGTAAGTACAAGCTACAAGTTGTCAACTACAGTTTAAAAATAAACAAATAAAACGGTTGTAATGGCCAACTATGTCAGTTAAAAGAACTGCGCCCAACAATCCAGGTGCAGCAAAACATTTCGTTTAATGGCCCTCTGTGTAATTCCGACGGTCGCAAACGGCATTCCTGACCACTCCGCGAAGAATACGTGTGTGTGTATCATATTCTATACCTATTTTTTATTTCAACTACTCAAATACATACACGATGATGACTAATGTATTTAAGATTCGTTCGTTCGTTCGTTTCAGCCGAAAGACGTCCACTGCTGGACAAAGGCCTCCCCCAAGGATTTCCACAAAGACCGGTCCTGCGCCGCTTGCATCCAGGTACCTCCCGCGACCTTCACCAGATCGTCGGTCCACCTAGTGGGAGGCCTGCCCACGCTACGTCTTCCAGCTCGTGGTCGCCACTCAAGAACTTTCCTGCCCCAGCGGCCATTTAAGATTCAAATATTATTAAACTAACTTCATTAGATATAGCTGAACCGAATGATTAAAACATGAGTAGGTACGAATGTACAAGACTATTCCCACCTCTCGTTCACTCCCACCACAATGCAACTCTTTTATAGCTAGAATCTACTTACAGCTTGACCAACAACAAAAATAATTAGTAATGGCCCAGTATATCCCAGGAGGAAGTTAAACTGTACTTTAAATAATAATCCGAGTAGTAGACCCCTAATGTATAGACCCTAGCACGTGCTGCAGTCCTCCTACAAGAAAATAACCCTCCTAATTTGCTGTTTGAGGATTAAACTTAAATGATCAATAACTTAAGTAAGTAAACTGCTCATTCTTCCTGCGCGATTGCTGAAAGCGGCTAATCTACTAATCTCCCACGAGTTAGCTCATGGTTTGGTCCTAAACACACTCGTATCAAGGCGCAACAAAAACGTTCCCAAACATAAACGTAGTCAGAGTTCGGCGTTCGTTCGGAATATAGCGGATTAGTGCGCGCTAAGCGCTAAAGCTCAACGCCGTATCACGTATGTAGCCGACCAATTTTGTCGCGGATGTCCCGATTCGGTGTGCGGTGCGCATAGCTTATGATTCTGGGAAAATGAGTCAATCGATTAACCGAGTGTTTGGATTAATAAATTGGATTGGATATTGATGGGCGAGGATGTGTTTGGTCAATACAAACGCCTACTATGTGTCAGTAGCAAATGAGATTTTGTTTTGTGAAAGCTTTATTTATCTCAAAGGTGTAAGAATAAAATTTTAGTTCAACCGACTTATCTATAGGTCTGTAGACGTTGTTTACTTGATTGTGATATTAGTGTAAGTGTTGTTTGTCTGAAGGGTACTGGTAAGGCAAAGAACAGAATGTACCTACACACGACAATTCGTTTACTACACAAAACAACTGTTCAATTAATATTGTAACCAAATATGATTGATCTTTTGCAAAAAAATCTTTTTCAATATCCCCTGAAATATAATTAATAACAGATTGTCCGTTTTCCCCTTTTGACTATGAAAACAATTTCGCAACAAACTAAATCTCGTTTAACAACTTGTAATAAGATAATATTATTATGTTGCCAACGAACATTAATATTAATGCAATCATATCTAGGGATAAACCATTGTAGAACACAACAACAAATATAGTCTTATAAAGAAACTGGAACAAGTTTATTAAGAACTATCCCTGCTGCTTATTTACTGATAATGTTTTTGAAATAAAACGACCATGTATTATTCATTGTATAATTTATTTTCTTTTGCGACTGGGTATTGAACAAATCTCACTTACGGAGTTAAATTTATTAATGAGTATGTCGCTACAGACAACGAGCGCTCCTTCATTGTTGGTTATTTGAAGATTATTAATGTCTTATAGCACTTACGACTTACTGTATTTTATTTTGACACTATTATTATCTGTGTGATATCTTATACTGCTTGTACATTTTTCAGGCGAATGTCTGTAGCCACAACGGTTAATACTCTCACAACTTATAGCCATTTACATATCACATAGTCAACTACAATAAATATAACATTCTCGCGTCCTGGGGCCACTGCATAAACATAGAGAAACCGCCTTATAAAAACATAGCAAAAGGAAACAACAACAAATATTAAATTTCAGATGGAATCAAGAGAGGCGGCTGTACCGACTGAGATTGAGTTTCATAGACGTGTTCGCTTTTCGCGCTCCTCCCCGATATAGACAATTTGTGCTAAAATTCAACTAATTAGATTCAGTACCATAAATAGTATAAGAAATATTTACAAATCAACCTTTACATCACTCGTCAATACATCCTAAGAAATCTAGTGAGTCCTAGCGACCATACATTTGTGATTTCGGAAATACAGAGCATAGGGAGATGTAATAATAAAAAGTACAAAAAGTATTTCAAATACTTTAATCAACGTCAGTTCTCGCTCTATTCCTAACCCTGTAACCACACAGCGTGCCCCTAATCCTAAGGTGCCAACGAAACCACGTAAGTAGCGGCAGCACGAAATGCGAACAAGTCACGACGACTTCGAAAGTAAAAAATAAATTAGACTAATATAAATTACTCCACTCGTAAATATTATAATTCGGAATGTTCGTCCTGGCCGTCGCCGATCTGAAGCGGGGGCTCCGTGGTCGTGCTCGCGTCGTCTGCCGGTGCCTCCTTAGCCTCAGTCTCCTCGGGAGTCTCCGCTTGTGTCTCCGCCTGAATCTCCTCCTGGGTCTCGGCCTTCTCAGGCTCAATCACTGTCTCCTCAGTTTTGTTGTCCGATTCCTTCTTTACCGGCTTCTTAGGTCGCCAAATCTTCATCTTATTCAGAAGATACTTCACCTCCCTGTCCAAATTGGCCATCTTCTCTCTTATACTCTCCACCGTCAGCTTTATATCCTCATTTTTCTTCATCGCGTCCTGCTCTGTGACGGACTTGGTGATCCAAGTCTCGGTTTCCGTGATCTTCTTCTCGAGGACATCGATTTCCACTTCTGTGAATATGTCCCTTTCGGAGTTAGCCTCTTTAGTGAAATTCTTGGCCATTTTCAGGAACTCCTGGGAGCTGTTGATCATGTTGCGCATGGCTGCAACCGCGTCGGGTCTTTCGCGGTGTTCCCAGTTCTTGTAGAATATCGGGTTAGTTTTATCTTTGAGCAACGATAGTTTCTCCTCAAACAGTTCGGTGGCCGCTTCGTAGCCATCTTCGTATAGCCATTCAGAAGTTTCGCTGCACAGTTTCCTGATCTCTTCCATTTGCTCGGGAGTGCCGCACTCGGAGAATTCCTCCATATCCATTTTCATTTGAGCGTCAACCACGAACGCTTCCAAATTGTTGAGGGCCGTTTCCCTTTCGACTCGCTTCCTGTCGATGGCGTTCAGTTCATTTATTTTGGATTTTGAAGCCTTGAATTGGTCAGCCGTCAGTGGTTGCAGATTCAAGATCTCCTGATCAGTCGTGATTGGTTCTTTAAGTACGACTATCTTAGGTTTGGGTTTCTCAGTCTCCGTTGCGTTTTGTTTCTCCGTGGTTGTCTCATTGGCCTTGGCTGTGTCATTGGCCTTTTCGGCTTCCTGTGGTTTCTCTTCTAACTTTTCTTCGGGCTTATCTGGCGTCTCTGAATCTGAGCTAAATAGTTTGCTAATAGTGCTGCCTATTTTGGAGAAAGTACTGTCCATATCGTCACCTTCTGTAACGGCTTTTTCGGCTACGAATTCAACGTTGACGAGATTGAGTATGCCGGAGTCGTCCATTACGAAATGTGCCTTGATTCCTTTATGTTCGATATTTTCTCCAGTATGCTTAGCTAAGGCTGCTCCTACTCCAGTGAGGACCACTTGGGTGAGGTTAGCGGAGCCGATGTAGACGAGCTCGTTGGTAGGAATGTGGTCTAACTCCGCGTAATTCACGTTGAAGGAGAAGTCATCTGTGTGTTTGTTGAAAGTGATTACCTTCTTTTGCGGATAGGGGTTCATGGGGCCGAATAGCGTTCTCTTGATCTGTAACAAAACAAAAGTTTATGAGGTTAAATCACCATTTTCATGACAATTTAAACCCAATCCCCTTATTACAGAAAATTAGACAGGTTGAACTCTGGTTTAAACAGCCATTTACTCCCTTACTAATAAAACTTACACGCTCGTTGAACAGTGTTTTAAAGTGACGTTTAGTATGGAAATGTCATTTTAAAACAGTGTTCAACAACTGTGTAACTTTTTATTAGTAAGGGGGTTAGTATGGAAATAGTTCGTCCCGGGTTTAACGTTTTTGTACCTAATAAGGCCTAACATGCTTTAAGAATTTCAAGTAGAATATAAGCAATCTATACAAATACCGTTTCCTGAAACGAAACGAATCTAAAATTAGTTATTGGTTTGAAAGTCGTGACAACAGTGAACAGCATAGCAAGCTGAACACTGTGGCAACTTATGTAGTGGCAATAGGTACTGATAAGTGAACATTATCGATACCGTCATGGCAAAATTAAATAACTGACACTATTGGCAAAATCCACTTTTTCCATTGTTTGTATAGTAGAAAGTATTTTATTCCCGTATGGACAAACGATGCTTGCTTAAGTAAAGAATCAAATCGAACGCACAGCGTTGAATAGAGCTCTGTGATTGGTTCGTGTGTGACCCTGTGCGTCCACGCGCACTGTGAGACCTAATAGTTCGTTCGTTCGTTTCAGCCGAACCGAAAGACAAGCGGCGCAGGACCGGCCTTTGTGGAAATCCTTGGGGGAGGCCTTGTCCAGCAGCGGACGTCTTTCGGCTGAAACGAACGACCTAATAGTAATTTTTGTGAATACGGGCGTTAGTCTTTCGTCGTCGTCGTCGTTGTTTCAGCCGAAAGACGTCCACTGCTGGACAAAGGCCTCCCCCAAGGATTTCCACAAAGACCGGTCCTGCGCCGCTTGCATCCAGGTACTTCCCGCGACCTTCTAGACCTTCTAGACCTTCGCGCGTTAGTCTTTATCTCGTGGCAATAATATCTAGGTCTGTTTGTGGCATATACTCACCAGTTTGTCAGCGCCGTCGACGTTTCTGGTGAAGGTGACCTGGATGGGCAGCAGTACCGCATCGCGCACGTTCAATGGCGCTACCTTGTAGCCTGTGGCTTGAGACGCCGCCCTGGAAACAAACAATCAATTTATAAGGACAACTTGAACTGTAACGTATAACAAATGAAGCCTTTAAGACTTCGTCTGTATACATCACAAAAGAATCTAAGTGGCTAAGAATTGTAGTTTCATCAAAATTCGCCCAGTAAGTTCTTTAGTGAAGGGGCAAGAAACATCCTTTTGCTCAAACATTATTTTTTATAACGTGACACGGCTCTACGCTGCTCACTATACAACGACACTCGTTATCAAGTGGTGGTGTGATTGGTGTTTAGTATCTTTACATGGGGCCCACTTACTCGCGGTTATAGAGCTCTTTGAACTCTATACTAGTCACCTGAGAGACGTGCTCCTGCAGTGTAGTAGACAGTGACCTAATGATGAACGTACCTGTACACAGCTCCCATAGTAGCGGCCTCATCTGCATTTATAGACCGCGCCGGTTCATGTCCTACGGCAGCGAACAGCGCCTGGTGGACCGCGGGAGCACGCGCGGCGCCGCACACACGCGGTCATTGAACTCTATACGAGTCGCCTGAGAGACTTGCTCCTGCAGTGTAGAATAAAGTCACCTAATGATGATCGTACCTGTACACGGCGCCCATGGTAGCAGCCTCGTCAACATTAATAGACCGCGCGGGTTCGTGTCCTACGGCAGCGAACAGCGCCTGGTGCACGGCGGGCGCGCGCGCGGCGCCGCACACACGCGGTCATTGAACTCTATACAAGTCACCTAAGAGACATGCTTTGGCAGTGGAGACAATACGACCCAATAATGAACATACCTGTACACGGCTCCCATAGTAGCAGCCTCATCTGCGTTAATAGACCGCGCCGGTTCATGTCCCACAGCAGCGAACAGCGCCTGGTACACCGCGGGAGCGCGCGCGGCGCCGCCGGCCAGCACTAGCCGTGCGCGCCTATAGAACTCTTTGAACTCTATACGAGTCACCTGAGAGACTTGCTCCTACAGTGTAGACTAAAGTCACCTAATGATGATCGTACCTGTACACGGCGCCCATAGTAGCGGCCTCGTCCGCATTAATAGACCGCGCCGGCTCGTGCCCTACGGCCGGCGCCGGCGCCGCCCGCCGCGCTGACCGCGCGTTGCACCAGGCCGGACACGCGCGGTTATAGAGGTCGTTGAACTCTATACGAGTCATTTTAGAGACTTGCTCCTGCAGAATAGACACAGCGCCCGTAGTAGCCGCCTCGTCCGCGTTAATAGAGCGCCGCCGGCCAGCAGTAGACGCAGCTATAGAAAAAACTCTTTGAATATGAGAGACGCGCTCTTGCAACAGAGCGAAATGACTTGATAATAAACATACCTGTACACGGCGCCCATTGTAGCGGCTTCATCAGCATTAATAGACCGCGCCGGCTCGTGTCCTACGGCAGCGAACAGCGCCTGGTGCACGGCGGGCGCGCGCGCGGCGCCGCCGGCCAGCACTAGTCGCGCGCGCCTATAGAATTCTTTGAACTCTATACGAGTCACCTGAGAGACGTGCTCCTGCAGTGTAGACTAAAGTCACCTAATGATGATCGTATCTGTACACAGAGTGACCTAATGATGATCGTACCTGTACACAGCGCCCATAGTAGCAGCCTCATCTGCATTAATAGACCGCGCCGGTTCATGTCCTACGGCAGCGAACAGCGCCTAGTGCGCAGCACTAGAGGCGCGCGCGCAGCACTAGACGCGCGCGCGCAGCTTAAAGAACTCTTTGAACTCTATACAAATCACCTGAGAGACTTGCTCCTGCAGTGTAGCCTAAGTCCCCTAATGATGATCGTATCTGTACACAGAGTGATCTAATGATGATCGTACCTGTACACGGCGCCCATTGTAGCGGCTTCATCAGCATTAATAGACCGCGCCGGTTCGTGTCCTACGGCAGCGAACAGCGCCTGGTGCACGCCGGGCGCGCGCGCGGCGCCGCCGGCCAGCACTAGCCGCGCGCGCCTATAGAACTCTTTGAACTCTATACGAGTCACCTGAGAGACTTGCTCCTGCAGTGTAGACTAAAGTCACCTAATGATGATCGCACCTGTACACAGCGCCCATAGTAGCGGCTTCGTCTGCATTAATAGACCGCGCCGGTTCGTGTCCCACAGCTGCGAACAGCGCCTGGTGCACGGCGGGCGCGCGCGCGGCGGCGCCGGCCAGCACTAGGCGCGGATACACGCGGTCAATGAACTTTTTGAGCTCCATTCGAGTCACCTGAGAGACTTGCTCCTGCAGTGTAGACTAAAGTCACCTAATGATGATCGCACCTGTACACAGCGCCCATAGTAGCGGCTTCGTCTGCATTAATAGACCGCGCCGGTTCGTGTCCCACAGCTGCGAACAGCGCCTGGTGCACGGCGGGCGCGCGCGCGGCGGCGCCGGCCAGCACTAGGCGCGGATACACGCGGTCAATGAACTTTTTGAGCTCCATTCGAGTCACCTGAGAGACTTGCTCCTGCAGTGTAGACTAAAGTCACCTAATGATGATCGCACCTGTACACAGCGCCCATAGTAGCGGCTTCGTCTGCATTAATAGACCGCGCCGGTTCGTGTCCCACAGCTGCGAACAGCGCCTGGTGCACGGCGGGCGCGCGCGCGGCGGCGCCGGCCAGCACTAGGCGCGGATACACGCGGTCAATGAACTTTTTGAGCTCCATTCGAGTCACCTGAGAGACTTGCTCCTGCAGTGTAGACTAAATTCACCTAATGATGATCGTACCTGTACACAGCGCCCATAGCAGCCGCCTCGTCGCGCGTCTAATATAGCGCCGGCCAGCACTAGGCGCGCACGCGCAGCTATAGAAAAAACTCTGTGAACATTAGAGACGCGCTCTTGCAACAGAGCGAAATGACTTGATAATAAACATACCTCTACACAGCGCCCATTGTAGCCGCCTCATCCGCGTTGACCGCGCCGGTTCGTGTCCTACGGCAGCGAACAGCGCCTGGTGCGCATCACTAGACGCGCGCCCGCGGCTATAACACTTTGAACTCTATGCGAGTCACCTGAGAGACGTCCTCCTGCAGATGATCATACCTGTACACAGCGCCCATGGTAGCAGCCTCATCAGCATTAATAGACCGCGCCGGTTCGTGTCCTACGGCCGCGAACAGCGCCTGGTGCACCGCGGGAGCACGCGCGGCGGCGCCGGCCAGCACTAGCCGCGCGCGCCTATAGAACTCTTTGAACTCTATACAAATCACCTGAGAGACGTGCTCCTGCAGTGTAGACTAAAGTCACTAATGATGATCGTACCTGTACACAGCGCCCATGGTAGCAGCCTCATCAGCATTAATAGACCGCGCCGGTTCGTGTCCTACGGCCGCGAACAGCGCCTGGTGCACGGCGAGAGCGCGCGCGACTCCGCACACACGCGGTCATTGAACTCTATACGAGTCGCCTGAGAGACGTGCTCCTGCAGTGTAGACTAAAGTCACCTAATGATGATCGTACCTGTACACGGCTCCCATAGTAGCAGCCTCGTCCGCATTAATAGACCGCGCCGGCTCGTGTCCCACAGCCGCGAACAACGCCTAGTGCGCAGCACTAGACGCGCGCGCGCAGCTTAAAGAACTCTTTGAACTCTATACAAATCACCTGAGAGACTTGCTCCTGCAGTGTAGACTTAAATCACCTAATGATGATCGTATCTGTACACAGAGTGATCTAATGATGATTGTACCTGTACACAGCGCCCATAGTAGCGGCCTCATCCGCATTAATAGACCGCGCCGGTTCATGTCCTACGGCAGCGAACAGCGTCTGGTGCACGGCGGGCGCGCGCGCGGCGCCGCCGGCCAGCACGAGGCTCGCGCGCAACTTAAAGAACTCTTTGAACTCTATACGAGTCGCCTGAGAGACGTGCTCCTGCAGTGTAGACTAAAGTCACCTAATGGTGATCGTACCTGTACACAGCTCCCATAGTAGCGGCCTCATCAGCATTAATAGACCGCGCCGGCTCGTGTCCTACGGCAGCGAGCAGCGCCTGGTGCACGGCGGGCGCGCGCGCGGCGCCGCCGGCCAGCACTAGCCGCGCGCGCCTATAGAACTCTTTGAACTCTATACGAGTCACCTGAGAGACGTGCTCCTGCAGTGTAAACTAAAGTCACCTAATGATGATCGTATCTGTACACAGAGTGACCTAATGATGATCGTACCTGTACACAGCTCCCATAGTAGTTGCTTCATCTGCATTAATAAACCGCGCCGCACAGTAGTTTGATTTTAAAAAAAGGTGGACATACGATCGAAAGTCATAATTTCACCGAAACAAAAATTGTTTTGGATAGCATTTTGAATGCTGATCAACATTTGTCATTATGCATTTTTCGATAAAACGAGCCTTTCATGCTTAAAAAAAATATGACAAGAAAATTTGTATGGAGAAAAATCTTTTTTATTTTTTTTCTGGCTACTGTTGCAAACTGTAGCGGTCAAACCTTATGTAATCGTAAGTACCTATGGTGCCTAACATTACTACATAAATACTTTTTGCGGGCACGCGCGGCGAAGCGAGTAATGGACATGCAAAATTTTAAATATTTTTATTTATTCATTATTGATTTTAATACACTTAAAGTAATTATTAATAGATAAATATACTTATGCCCGTTTTCACCATCAATCCCTAATTTTAAAGCGACCTTTATGAAATATTAGGTAATACCTAACAGGAATTTCGTTTTCACCAACACATAAGAGACACCTCAGGCCTTATGGGATCACTTTAAAACAGGGGCCCGATTTTCGGCCGCCTAAGTGTTAGGTGACAGTTATATTGTCAATCACGCCTATTCGGCAAAATGGAAACTGAATTAAATGATTTTTTTGAAGCTTTTTCGCTTTTCGGAAACACTTTTTCACTCAAGTGTATTCAGGCGGCCACATAATAATATTATAGAGTGAGACATACGGTATAGATAGTAGGTAGGTATTGGTCACTCATAACTTCTCATAACCAAGTTATATTTCTGGCTTCGTTTGTAGTCCCTAGAGCCCTAACAATACCTTATAATTAGATATAATAAAGATTTGATAGGAAGGAGGGCTGCACTAAGGCTTTCTTGGCCTCAGTGGGGGTAAATAAAACACAACGCGGACGGTTGATAGGTATCTGGTTTATTACTGTTATGCTATTGCTATATACAAGATTTACATAATTCAATGTGTCCAGTCCAATGTGCCGTCGGTGTAGAGTGCCTACGGTGCACGTTGAGGGTTCATGGGCTAGCACGTAGGTCGCGGTCGATGCTGACGTGCTCGTACAGTATCCTTGTGGGCACGTATAATTTTAACCAATTTATATTTTTCCTTGAGGGAAAAATTTTGCTTCATTTCTTTTTTCCGTTGTCGTTTTTATCGTTAAATCGCACAAAACTACACACAGAACTCAACAAAATATCTATCAAAATCAAGATGTACATTTTTATTTTCATTTATTGTGGTGCAGCAGTCATCTTGACATTTACTTTTTTTAAGGCAAAGGAATTCCATTATGCACCCAAACCACAGATTACATAATAGCCCAAATATCTTTTTTGTCTTTGATAATAACTCAAAAATACAAAAAGACATTAGTTTTGGTCAACTATTTCTTAGTTTTACTTTTATTTCATTTGTTTCTGTGAAATACGTAAGATATTTCCAATAAAATATTTTATCGGAAAGTACCGGTTTTTCAAACGTCACTAGGCGCACAAAGAAACGCCACCTGACGAAAGAGTCCCTACTTAGGTTTACTACACCATGGTGAAAACGAACTTAGGTTAGTGGGCAGTTTAGGCGATCGTTTAACCAAAGTGATATTTAGTTAGCAAACGCTTAAGGGATTGATGGTGAAAACGGGCATTAGTCTAACTTACTACAGCCCCCTATTACCTCATTTCACGCTAAAACCTTTCAAACTAGAACCTAAGTTTGTAGGTACTAGGTAGTCTAAGTTGTTTTTATTGTTATTATAATATTCACTACTGGTCTACTGGTTATCGTTTAAGATAGATTAGGTAGATGTCAACCCTTTACCTAGGTATATACCTACTTCTTGGCACTTATAATACCGACATACATGATTAAAAAAAGTCTTCAAGCAAGAACCCTTGACTTCAATGGTTATGAAAGATTTTTTAACTTTCTAGAGTAGTCCTAAATAGATCCTTAAATAATTTTGACTGTCATAATCGATTACAGTAGGTAGTGGGTTCAGTAAGGGTTTCAACCCATATAGTAAACAATACATTTTTATGGCTCTCCATTCAGTTAGTCAAATAATTCCATCATAAATGGAAATATCCGTAACCCTCTTCTACACATTATTCGTCATCCATCATCATTTCAACCATAGAACGTCCACTGCTGAACATAGGCCTCCCCCAATGATTTCCACAATGGCCGCTTGGTGGTGCCCTGCATCCAGCGCCTTCCTGCTACCTTTATGAGGTCGTCGGTCCACCTTGTGGGTGGACGTCCTACGCTGCGCTTTCCGGTACGTGGCCTCCACTCCAGAACCTTGCTGCCCCATCGGCCATTAGTTCTGCGTACTATGTGCCCTGCCCATTGTCATTTTAACTTGCTAATCCGTTGGGCTATGTCAACGACTTCGGTTCGTTTACGGATCTCCTCCTCATTTCTGATTCGATCTTGTAAAGAAACACCGAGCATAGCCCTCTCCATAGCACGTTGTGCAATTTTGAGCTTATTTATAAGGCCTATATTGAGAGGCCACGTTTCGGAACCGTATTGCCACACATTATTGCAGATCCATTATGTACACCTCTACCTATAGTTTTATATGCCAGCTAACGTACACAAAAACTACTGATACATGGTGCAGATAATGTGATAACATTTTTGTGTACTGCAAACCTGCCTATTGGATTCTTTCGGAAAAAGTAAGTATGTGAGTTGATTATTTTGAACACTCTGATCAAGATAAGTGAATAGGCTAAAATATCTTTTTTTGATTGTTTTTCGAACGAAGATAATAATTGAAGACATGAATGGAAGAAGGTGATAAATGTCGGATTTCAGATTTTTCTCAGTTCGTTGATTGGGTAAAGGTATGCTTTATGTTTGAGGCTACTTATAAAGGTGTTATGTACGTTATCTTTTAAGACGAAGGGAAAGAAACTTACACCTCTTTAAAGGTGCCAAAAAAAAAGAATATTTTTGCGAAAGTATAAGACTATTCAACAGAAGAACTGGAAATTACAGTTCTATCAAAATTGAAACTATCCCGCTACCTACTGTAATCGATTATGACAGTCAAAATGATTTAAGGATCTAATTAGGACTACTCTAGAAAGTTAAAAAATCTTTCATAACCATTGAAGTCAAGGGTTCTTGCTTGAAGACTTTTTTTAATCATGTATGTCGGTATTATAAGTGCCAAGAAGTAGGTATATACCTAGGTAAGGGTTGATATCTACCTAATCTATCTTAAACGATAACCAGTAGACCAGTAGTGAATATTATAATGACAATAAAAACAACTTAGACTACATAGTACCTACAAACTTAGGTTCTAGTTTGAAAGGTTTTAGCGTGTTATGAGGTAATAGGGGGCTGTAGTAAGTTAGACTAAGTATATTTATCTATTAATAATTACTTTAAGGGCATTAAAATCAATAATGTATAAATAAAAATATTTAAAATTTTGCATGTCCATTACTCGCTTCGCCGCGCGTGCCCGCAAAAAGTATTTATGTAGTAATGTTAGGCACCATAGGTACTTACGACTACATAAGGTTTGACCGCTACAGTTTGCAACAGTAGCCAGAAAAAAAATAAAAAAATTTTATAAAAAAAATTAAAAAATTAAAGTCGGTGCCAAGATTATGAAACATGTAAAGTTTGCCTGCACCGACTCCAAAAGTATCAATCATGGTATACCTACATAAATATTAATAATTCGTCCTAATAAATAAGTAGGTAATTAGTAATTATTTTTCTACTTTTTAGTGTAGGTTTTTTGGAATCGGTTTTAATTTTTTTTATAAAATTTTACTTATTTCTTACTTTTTAGTTAACTAATTATTACCTTGATGTTACCACTGAAGGTAGGCAGTACATTGAGACCATATTCTTAATGTATATTATAAAAAAGTTCATCCCCAATTTTCCACCCTTGGGGGTGAAATATTTTCTTCAAATTCGCATTGTAGGAGATTGGGATAGGAACGGGATGGGATACCTTCGATTGAGCAGACTCCACAGGACGGTCCAAGCTTGGTTCTTCTTTCACTTTCACAAACACTTGAATTTTTATTGAGTTGAGTTTAGCGCGCGATTTGGGTTTATTTGAATTGGTTTATTTTGGATACTTATTTAGTAATTAACGCCCAGATAGGTAGGCGAAGCGGCGCGTTGCGATGCGAGAGCGAGACTGAAGGTGGGAGGGAGAGGATAGGAAAAAGGACTGTCAGAATGAGTGATAGAATAGTGTGACATGAGTTTGAAATGTATGAGGTTTTAATGCTGGCGCGTACAACTCCCCCGGCCTAGAGGTCTTCCTCTAGATTGAGTAGCGTTTGTAAAAAAAAGTTAAAAACGTAAAAAAACATGCGTTAGAGAGAACTAAACGAGTTAAATTAGCGTTAAAGTTGTGTTAAATTAAAGTTAATGTTAAAATAAAGTTAAGAACATTATTTGAGTTACTGTAAAGGAAGAGGACAAACTCTAACTACAGGCCGAACATAAGTACCGGTTGCAGTGCGAATCTTTAAGGTGCGAATGATTTTGTCCTTTCCGGGATATACTTCCACAACCACACCCAATGGCCAACAAAGAGGATGCGCATTGTCATCTTTTATAACAACAACAGAGCCCACATCTATCGGTTTGGTCACCGTATTCCACTTTTCACGGCGTTGTAGAGAAGTTAAATACTCCTGACTCCAGCGACGCCAAAAGCTTTGCACTAATTTATTGACTAACTGATAACGCGTTAACCGATTGTCAGAAATATCAGAGACATTCTCTACTGGTAAGAATTTCAGTGGAGTTATATTGAGAAAGTGATTGGGAGTGAGAGCGGATATATCAGATGGGTCAGAGCTAAGGACACACAATGGTCTACTATTCAATAAGCCTTCTATTTGTACAAGTACAGTGTTGAACTCTTCGTATGTTAACACTTGAAGACCAATAACTTTATAAAGATGCGTTTTTACATAACGAACATTTATCTCTGTGATGCCGTTAAAGTGCGGACCATATGGTGGACTATGAAGAAACTTAATGCGTTGTTCAGCCAAATGTGAACTTAAATAATTTTTGTGAGAGTCAGATTCCAAAAGAGCGTAAATTTCGTCAAGCTTGCGTTTAGCGCCAATGAAGTTAGTACCTCCGTCGCTATATATCATGGAAACGGGGCCTCTTCTACAAATGAATCGACGAAAAGCGGCGAGAAATAGATCAGAGCTTAAGTCTGAAACTAACTCTATGTGTAGAGCCTTAGTTGTAAGACAGCAAAATAAACAAATATAAGCCTTCTGGCTTTTAACACCTCTGCGGCGAATGTGAGTAATAAAGAAGGGACCTGCATAATCGACCGATGTATAAACAAAGGCTTTAGCTTCTGAAACGCGAAATGATGGCAAGTCGCCCATAAGAGGGTTTGTAGATTTAGGGTTTAAACGAAAACAGATATTGCATTGATGCACTCTTTGACGTACTAAGTTACGTGCGGAAAGTATCCAAAATTTCTGTCTAAGCAGACTGAGTAGAAGTGAAGGACCAGTATGTAAATTACATACATGAAAGTAATCAACTAAAAGTTGAGTGAAGCGATGTTTAGGCGATAGAATGATTGGATGCTTTTGTCCATAGTTGAGTTGAGAGTGAGTGAGTCGACCTCCGACACGAAGTATATTATCAGAGTCAATGAAAGGGTTAAGTTTGAGAAGCGATTTGTTAAAGGGTTTATTATTTTTAATTGCGTGCATATCTTGAGTAAAAAATAGTGCCTGTATATGGCGTACTAAATAGAGTTCAGCGAGTTCTAAATCAGAGGATGTAACCACTCCGTTTGAACGTAGTATTTTAGCGAAGCGTAACACGTACACAGTAGCGCGTAATAATTTTGGGTACGTGGAAATGCGATCAATTAATCGATCGAAAGGGTGAGAGTTCGATTGAGAGTTTGTCTCTGAAACAAGAGCGATAGTTTTCTCTTCCAGTCGAACACTGTTAGATGAAACTTGAAATGGCTCGATAGGCCATTGCGAGATTGGCTGAGCTGTCCATTGAGGAGAGTGAAACCAATTTAATTGATTTAATAATGCTTTAGGAGTTACCGGTCGCGATATTACATCTGCAGGATTTTCATTTCCATTAACATGATACCAAATTTTGGCGTTGAGTTTCGAATTAATTTCAGTAATTCTATTCGCAACAAATGTGTGAAATTTGTACGCGGGAGAATGTATCCACGTGAGAGTGACAGTCGAGTCCGAAAATGCGTAAATTGAGTTAACAGGATAACGATTCTCTATACTATCGCGAACCGATAATAAAAGATTTGTCAAGAGCTGCGCTGCGCACAGTTCAAGCCGCGCAAGAGATATTTTCTTTAAAGGCGCGACGCGCGATTTGGATGCGATAAGAAAGACTTCACCGGGTGAATCTGCATCAGAGCTCACGCGCACATAAACTACAGCTCCGTAGCATACTTCGCTGGCGTCCGCGAAGCCCATGATAGTGACGTGACAACCCGCGGTGATCCCTATATGACGAGATATTTTTAATTGCGATAAATAGTTAATCTCACTATCAAACCGATTCCATTTATTTTTTATTGAGTCTGGAACTGGCTGGTCCCATTCAAGTTCGCGCTGCCAGCATTCTTGAATTAAGAGTTTGAGAAACGCTGTCACAGGGCCTAGCAAACCCAAAGGGTCGAATAATCTAGCGGTTGCGGAAAGAATCGTGCGTTTTGTGCATTGGTCAGAGTTAGTAGAGTTAATTTTGTAAAGAAAAACGTCATCATTAGGAAGCCACTGCATGCCTATGATTTTTGTCGTAATTTCTGAGTCAGTGTCAAAATCGACGAGCTGTGGATTTTTATGCGAATCGGGAATCTTATTTATAAGCTCAGGGTTGTTCGAGATCCACTTAACCATTTTAAACCCCCCGGCCATGAACATCTTAACCATTTGATGGTAAGATTGTTCAGCTTTTTCTAACCCGTCCATCGATGAGACATAATCGTCCATATACATACAGGATTGAGCTTCAGACGCGGCGATAGGATAATTCGCGCGCTCGTCCTCAGCGAGTTGGCGAACGACACGCATAGCGAGGTAAGGCGAGCTAGAAACGCCAAAAGAAACCCTATTGTATTGATAAGTATCAATCGGTGATTCAGGATCAAATCGAAATAATATGCGTTGAAACGGGTCGTGATTTTGATCAAG
Source organism: Ostrinia nubilalis (assembly GCF_963855985.1). Taxonomy (NCBI): domain Eukaryota; kingdom Metazoa; phylum Arthropoda; class Insecta; order Lepidoptera; family Crambidae; genus Ostrinia; species Ostrinia nubilalis. The sequence continues at coordinate 4,388,725 of NC_087101.1, forward strand.
CTTTACACAGAAATACATCTTTTCAATATCAGCAGATAAAGCGACTGAGAAAATGCGTAAGTTAATTAAAAGATCAAAAATATTACTTTGTAAGTTTGGGCCAGTGTAAAGAACATCATTTAACGACTTTCTAGAGGTTGTTTTACAACTTGCATCTAAAACGACTCGAGTTTTTGAAGTGAGTTTATCTGGTCGGTATACTGCATGATGAGGTATATAATAATTTGGAGTATTTTCCTCTGAATTCGATGCGTTTTCGATTTTTGACAGAAAACCGCGATCGATACAGTCTTGAATATTTTCATTATAGTTAGTGCGTAAGCCCGGAGTTGAGTCTAACCTTTTCTCTAAGTTATAAAAGCGACGCCTAGCAGTAAAGTAAGAATCGCCGAGTTCTGATGGGTCAAGTTTAAATGGCAAAGAAACGGTATACGTCCCAGAGTCGTCGCGAGAATGAGTTGATTGGAAAATGTTTTCACATATTTCGTCGTCAGGGCTGATGTGTCTCTTAGTAGGTACACTTTCAAGCTCCCAAAATCGTTGCGTGAGTGATTCTAATGAGTGCGAGTCTACATTGCAAAAGAATGCTTTGTTATCATTGCGTGAATGAGCTGAGTAGCACTGAGCGCGTCCCATAGCGAGATATCCGAGCGTGGTTTCGATAGCGATGACAGAGGATTGCGGTGAAGTTATTTTATTACTACCTAAAAGAAGCGGGAATATCTCATTGCCTAACAAACAATCGATTTCAGCAGGGATATCGAAGCTGTCATCAGCCATAGGAAGACCTTGTAAATGTGATAACTGGGTTATGTCAACCTTTACATTAGGTAAATAATCGGTTATTGTATCAATGACGCGTGCGTTAATAGTGTATTTACACCTGGGATCAAAGCGTGAGGCAATTGTGAAAGATACATATCCTAGCGACACACTTTCAGACTGACCGATGCCCTTAATAGTGGTAGGTAGCGGATTGACTTTTAAGTTCAGTCGCGCACAACATTTATTTGTGATAAAGTTGCTCATCGAACCTGTGTCTAGAAACACGCGTAATTTTTGACACGTCTTATTATTGTCATAAGTATACACTGACGCGGTGGGTAATAAGACCGTGGTACTAGATTCATCAGCGATCGACGGCGTGACTGCAGAGAGAGATACATTGTTGGTTGGCATCGATTGCAACGGCGGCGTGACCGGACCGGGCGCGGACATGGACGCGTCGGTCGGCGAAAGCGTCGCGCTGCAAGTCAGCTGTTGTGACGTCATAGGTCTATTCACGTTAAAATTATCTATATGAATAAGAGTGTGATGTTTACGTTGGCAAACTGAGCAACGATTTTGAGATCTGCAATCTTTGATGTTATGAAAGCCTAAACAATTGAGACAAAAGTTACATTTAGTAACTAAAGAGTGGCGAGTTGGCGCATTTTTCGAGAGAAAATAACTGCATTTGAACAGGGCATGTTCAGGTTCCGTCTTACAAAGTTGACAATTCTTGCGTACAGCGGATGGAGTGTATGAGCCTTGCGAATTCGGTTGAGATTGGAAGTAATGTTGATTGGGTTTTACTCCAGAAGCTGTATTAGAAACAAACGACTGTGTCGGTTTCGAGTTTTTAGACTGCGATGCGAAATTCGTTTTATTATTAACGTACAGCTTATTCTGCGTAAAAGATGAGCGTAAAGAATGGATCTTATTCTGTTCTCTTATAAGTCTTGAGATCATTAAACGTAGGCATTTTTACGTGCTTAATGGATTGTTCAAATAAATTTAGAGTGTCTTTGTCTAATTTACTGAGAGCAATATGAGTCAAAATGAAGTCGGAAAGGTCATCAATCTGTAAACGTCGTAAGGCAGCTTCAGCTGAGCAATACTGTTCCAAAAATTCATCTAAAGATTGCGATTTGAAGTTTATTAACTGTTCCAAATACATAGAGGCTTGTACTCTTATGTCTTGGTATTTTTCTAATAGGTTGTTCCAAATTATGTAATAGTTCTCACCAGTAGGTGGAATACCCGAGCAAATTGTAAGTGCTTTTCCGGAAAGTTTTCCTATAAGGTATTGAGCCTTTTCACCTGGAGACAAACCAGTGTTCTCATGAATAAGCGTTTTAAAATTTTGGTAGAAAACGGGCCACTTGGAAGGGGCTCCGTCGAAAGAGACTAGTTCTAAAGGCGGTAATTTTTTTACGAAATCCTGTTTGCGACGCTCTGTGTTGGCCTTTAGTTGTGCGATGGAGCTTTGCACCGAAAGGATGTTACAGTACAAATCGTCAAACGAGTTGAGTGCGGCAAATGTAGGTTTGAGTTCCTCATCATTTTTCATATAACACAAATTAAGTTCGTCAATGGTATCAAGAAAATCCGATCTCGTTTTTTCAATCGAATGCATGCGAGACATGAAAATTTGTTCAATCTGAGGGTCGGAGACCTTTAGGCTGAGGTCGTATAGTTCCTGAACCCTCTGAAAAAGCGCTTCTTTTTTAGCTTCAAGCAAATTAATTTTGCGTTTTACTCCCTCCATTGTATTGGTAGGTGAGCAAACACACGCACGAGAGTTAGCGTTAAAAATGAGTTGAGTTGTGCGTATTTATTTATAATCCAGTAGGAAAATAAAATGCGTAGCGTATGTAAGCGAATTTGAAATTGAATTGAAATAAAATTTTAAAGATTGAATTTAAAAAATATACCTACGTGTTTTACAAACAACGAGTTGACGTTTGAGCGAATAGTAATTTCTAGAATGTGTCAAATGTCAAACGAATCGAACTTTCCAGAAAGAATGTGTCAAACGAGCGAATTTTCTAGAATTTTCTAGAGAGTTGTCAAAATGACGGATGCGTGAAAATGTGTAGTTGTGATTTTCTGTAAGTGTAAAGGATAGGAAATGAACCATGCGGCTCGGTAGGACCAGAAAGGAGTTGTAGGAGATTGGGATAGGAACGGGATGGGATACCTTCGATTGAGCAGACTCCACAGGACGGTCCAAGCTTGGTTCTTCTTTCACTTTCACAAACACTTGAATTTTTATTGAGTTGAGTTTAGCGCGCGATTTGGGTTTATTTGAATTGGTTTATTTTGGATACTTATTTAGTAATTAACGCCCAGATAGGTAGGCGAAGCGGCGCGTTGCGATGCGAGAGCGAGACTGAAGGTGGGAGGGAGAGGATAGGAAAAAGGACTGTCAGAATGAGTGATAGAATAGTGTGACATGAGTTTGAAATGTATGAGGTTTTAATGCTGGCGCGTACACGCATGAAACCACCCTTTTGATAATACCTATTCAACAAAAAAGTAATCGTTCTAATTGGTTTATAATCGGCGGAGATATTGCGTATAAAAAAGTTCATCCCCAATTTTCCACCCTTGGGGGTTGTTTTTTTTATTATTAAAGGACAATGGGCAAAATGGTACCCAGCTCCAATAGATATGAGTCTAGTATCGTTTGAAAGGTCTTACCAAGATGAACAACTTTTACTATGACCACCAGCCTCAGATCTGGTTGTGTACGAAGATATACATACTTTTTTGCAGAATGGTACCCGGCTCCAATAGTTATGTTTGTAGTGTCATTTGAAAGGTCTTACCAAGACGAACAACATTTACTATGGCCACCAGCCTCAGATCTGGTCGATCGAGGAAGAAGAAGAAGAAGTATCATACGTGTCCATCGTATGGTACTTAGGTTATACGAGCCAGGAAGGGTTTACTGCTCCAGCATCCTTCCTTAACTCTATAATTATTGATGGGGATAATTGTGAAATAAATATTTTTATTTAAAGAAGTACTACCCCCTTATTAATAAAAAGTTACACCTAGGAAGAACCTTGGATTAAAATGACATTTCCATACCAAATGACAATTTAAGCCAGAGTTCAACTAGGGTGTAACTTGTATTAATAAAGGGGTTAAAGTTTTATTACCTCTTAAGGGTTTTATTATGGGTTGCTAAAGCGAATAAACCCACAAGACCCAATAAGTCCACCCACAAGATGGACCGACGACCTCATAAAGGTAGCGGGAAGGCGCTGGATGCAGGCAGCCACCAACCGGCCATTGTGGAAATCATTGGGGGAGGCCTATGTTCAACTGGACGTCCTATGGCTAAAATGATCATGATGATGATGATGAAAGCGAATAAAGGGCTAATAGCTTGGGTAGTTCATCGTAGGTATAATCCTTTCCTTTTCAATGCTTCTTTTAGTTATATTAATAGATTGTAGTCATAATACATACTCGTATACATGGATGATTGTGTTATACTTTCATTATAATACTTAGTGGAATTACTGCTTTCAAAACGTGAATTAGAACTGGCCCCATAGCAGACAATTTCCTACATCTAAAGGCCTTTTAAAATATATATTGGTTATGGCTATTGGAGCGGGTACCACTTTCCATACATTTGTGCCCATCATCCTTTAAATGGGACCACCCTTGAGGTATTACCTATACGCTGAAAAAAGATTTGTTCAAATCGGTTCATAATTGGCGGAGTTATCGCGTAACAAACATAGAAAAAAAAAAAAAAAAAAAAAAAAAACATACGGGTCGAATTGAGAACCTCCTCCTTTTTTTTAAGTCGGTTGAAAAGATTTTTCTCCATACAAATTTTCTTGACATATTTTTTTTAAGCATGAAAGGCTCGTTTTATCGAAAAATGCATAATGACAAATGTTGATCAGCATTCAAAATGCTATCCAAAACAATTTTTGTTTCGGTGAAATTATGACTTTCGATCGTATGTCCACCTATTTTTAAAATCAAACTACTGTGCGCCGGCTCGTGTCCTACGGCAGCGAACAGCGCCTGGTGAACGGCGGGCGCGCGCGCGGCGCCGCCGGCCAGCACTAGTAACCTCATACTAATGTTCGTGAATACGGGCGTAAGTGACCTAATGATGATCGTACCTATACACAGCGCCCATGGTAGCAGCCTAGTCTGCTTCAATACCACGCCGGACACTCGCGGTTATAGACGTCGTTGAACTCTACACGAGTCATTTTAGAGACTTGCTCCTGCAGTTGATGCTAAATGATCTAATAAGCGTGCTGGTCCTACCTGTACACGGCGCCCGTAGTAGCGGCCTCGTCCGCTTTTATAGACCGCGCCGGCTCGTGTCCTACGGCAGCGAACAGCGCCTGGTGCACGGCGGGCGCGCGCGCGGCTATAGAACTCTTTGAACTCTATGCGGGTCACCTAAGAGACGTCCTCCTGCAGAGACCTAATGATGATCGTACCTGTACACGGCGCCCATAGTAGCCGCCTCGTCCGCATTAATAGACCGCGCCGGTTCATGTCCTACGGCCGCGAACAGCGCCTGGTGCACGGCGGGCGCGCGCGCGGCGCCGCCGGCCAGCACTAGTCGCGCGCGCCTATAGAACTCTTACGAGTCACCTGAGAGACTTGCTCCTGCAGTGTAAACTAAAGTCACCTAATGATGATCGTATCTGTACACAGAGTGACCTAATGATGATCGTACCTGTACACAGCGCCCATAGTAGCCGCCTCATCCGCATTAATAGACCGCGCCGGTTCATGTCCTACAGCCGCGAACAGCGCCTGGTGCACGGCGGGCGCGCGCGCGGCGCCGCCGGCCAGCACTAGTCGCGCGCCGGCGCCGGCGCCGCCCGCCGCGCTGACCGCGCGTTGAACCACGCCGGACACGCGCGGCCATAGATCGGCGCAGAGCTCTTCGAATTCTACTCGGGTCACCTGGAGAAAGATCAGTGAGTTAGTTCTAGCAGGCCTGTCCATCTCCGCGAGTTTACATCGAAAACAAAACACGCACGATGGCCCACCTACAGGATACTATTCGACAAGGCCTCACATACGAGCGAACATTGACTCACGCACGCGTATTCTTGTGTATGATGGAATAAAATAAAGAAAATGGTGTAGTATACTATGCAGTATTTAACTGCCTAAATAATAATAAAAACACAGAATATACTTTTTTAAGTTGCCTCAAGACACTGAGAGGTAAATAAGTAGTTAATATTATTCATGATAATTCATGCTAAATCATGTATTTCCTCCGCCATTTTTGCTCCGCAGTTTGGCACCTCACGTCACATCATTTTGCCGAAGTCAGCCCTATAGCTTCGGCGCAGTGCCGATCACTGACGTTTGTCAACAAAATGGTGCTTGACTCTTGAGACAGGCTAAATTACACCATATTGTTAATGACATTGAGCATACATTTTTTTAAATACCTTCGCGAAGTAAAACTTCTGTACGTAGTACTTATTATTATTCTGTGGTTCTAGTTCTAAAGAGCCTGTTGGACTACCGCAAACTTTTTAATTTTGACATTGATAAGTGTCAACCTGTCAATCAAATAATTAGTCAAAATTGAATAAAAACTCCATTTTCATCAGGGCACCATCAATTTACACTACTTTTGGTAGCCATACTACTAGGGAGGAAAGCTTACCATCGCGCTAGCTTTGACTAAAATCCTTTCATTCAACTTTTGGTATCTTGGTAAAACCTAAGCTAAGGCTACATCATACAACATACCGCAATTAAGAATAATTAGGATAACTTTTTTTTTTTTATACCGTTTAAAGTTGTATTTTTAAATTGTTCTACAGAGCTTATTAAAAAAAAATGGATACTGATAACAAAATCAACCTGTATATCTCACGTGACATTAACAGGATCATGATTTCTATATGCAAGTCACCCAAAAAACATAGAAGATTTGCTTCATAAAACTTACCAACTGCTTAAAGTCCTTATCATCCAGCAAGCTCTCGATTTGCGCGTAATGCTCTGTGTTGGCTGATAGCACGACCTTCAGACGCTCGGCCTCTCGCAGTAGCTTCTCCATGGCGCGGGGCGAAGCCCTGACGTCGCCGCCGCCGTTGGCCTCCCACGCCTTGATCAGGTGCTCGCGGAGGCGCAGTGTCATCTCGTGACCACCTAGGGTCCTGAGGAAGGAATAAAAACATTTTATGTAACCTTCAAACATAACAATAATAATATGTCACATAAAAGCTGCACCACACCAAGGATGTTACCCACCCAAAAAACATATTGTTATAACTACATCACATTATAAAAAGCTACATTTACAAATAACCCAAGGAAGTTTCCTAAAACATATTGCTAATCTATCTATCTAAGTGACTAACTTCACAGAATAATTCTAAACAATCAAGTCTTCTAGGCACTGTAAAGCTAATTTTTTGATATCTTTATTGGATGTAAGAAGTATGTTTTCAAAATAAAAGAAAACAAAAAATAAATAAAAGCTCTACCTGTCAAAACCAACTCCCAAGACTTGCAACTGCGGGACAGTCTCAACATAGCCTCTCTCCTTTATCTTGACAGTCTTGTACTCCACTAGGGCAGCCTTGGTGGACGCAGCACCCATGTCGAAGAACAGCGCATGCCACGCTGTGTCATTGATTTCCTAAAAAAATTATAGCAAGATATTCATCAATTGTTGGAATTCTTTAAAATACCATAATAAGTAGTAGTTAGGGAAGACCAATGGTTTAGATTGCCTTACCCAAGTTCTAACTAAATCCAATCACTGTACAATAAAATTTTAAGCATCAACATCAATGTTATCTTCAGATAAGTATAGTATGTCTGATATTACCATTCAATAAGAATAACTGTTAGTATATTTTATAAAGTGTACTATGGGCCACACTTCCACCTACCCATTTCTGGTCATGTCGTTTCGTTCTACAAATTTTGATGTGAGCAAGAGAAAAAAAGGTAATGGGTAGCTGGAACCCATTACCTTTTTTTCTCTTTGGCAGGAAGTTTTCAAAAAATCTACAAAACAAACCTTTCTTCTAAATATGCCATAGTTAATGGCAATTGCTGTGTAATCGTTGATCAGCTGCAGAACATTGAGTCCTGCGAGAGCAGCAGCCTCTTTAAGTGCCCGGCGCTCCGCTTGGTTGAAGAAACCGGGGACCGTGATCACGCACTCAGTTATTGGTTGACCTGTGGAGAATAATCAAATTATCACTTGACACGCTTAAGTTACCTTGAAAATGTTAGTCACACTAGTATGTGTGAAAAATATGCACTCAATTTTGAGACATGTCTAAGTGAATATAAGTTTTTGAGGAAAAATTATTTAATATTTCTGATCTTTTTCTTCTGTACCAAAAATCTGGTTCTTGTTTTACATAAAGCATAACTTTTTTTTGTGATACATTGTATATTTATCTCAATAAACCAGTTTCAGGTGATCTAATAAGAATCAATCAACTCAACTGAAATTTAATATTTAGAAAACAATTTATGTTTCTGAATAATAGCTAGTAAGACATAAAACTTTGATAAATGAAAATAGGTAATCAGTAGATACAGTAGATGAAAATTTTGGGAAAGGGAATTGTTATCATTCATTATTCATAAACTTTTACTAGTATTATGTACTTAAGTGTATGATATAACCAATAAATAAAGTTAATTTCACTAACAGCTGGCTGAAAGACATAATAAGACAAAACACTCACCATGGCTGATCTCGGCAAAGTCCTTGGCTTTGGCCAGCAACTGAGCCACTAGCTCTTCAGGGCTGAACCGAGTCTTTGCATCGTGAACAAACTCGGGGGTGCCTCTGGGTGAAGCTACAATCTCATAGTATGGATACTTTTCCCTGAAAAATTTAACATGAGTTGGAATGCATGTAGCTGAAATTTACTTGTGTGAAGTTGCAAGTAGTGATTCACAAAATGAACATATTGCACAAGTATGTAATGCATGCAATGTTCAATTAGCAGTAAGTACATGAAATTGAATTAAGTTTTAGGTAACAGCAATAAAATTTCATCATCTTTAGAGGTACTTTCAATTTACAGCTGTGATAGTATGTGTTCTTTTGCATTCAAGAGTTTTAAATAGAAACAGCAGATAAATGACGCATTACTAACCTATATGCTTGAACAATAGGGTGATCGTATGGTTTTCCAAGCAAGTCTAGAAGATACTTGTAAGAATTCTTGGGGAATCTGACGCCAACTGTGACTGCATCTTCCCCGAAGGTCCTCACGCCATCCCTGAACGCGACAACAGCTGGAGTCTTCCTCTTCGACTCCTTATTCAGTACAATCTCCATCGGGACACCAGGAGACACGATGCCGATTTTCATCCATTCTGACCCCAAATCGATTGATATCACTGCAGCCGCATCCACTCGTTGAATTAACAGCAGCGGTAACAAAACCGCACACAACGCCCCGTACATTTTCTGCAAAACAGAAAACCGGGTCCGCATTAAAACTCCAGAAACACTGCAATGATTTGGAAAATAGGTTGTCACATCGATCCTTGTTCTGTGAAAAAGTATGCACTTACAATATTTAGGGCCATCTTATTTCAAGAATTATACATCTAGGCTTATATCCAATCAGTTTATCGACTTTTAATGCAGCGGAATCAAATAAATCTTATTGTATTTTTCGTCAAAGTGGGCCAGCTACTTTAGTCCACGTCAAGTTTAACGTGTTTTCTTCTTTGTGGTCAATGACGTTGTTGCCATTTCACTCCGTCACCGGCAGACCAATCATTGATTTTTCAGAACTGCCAAAACTTTTTTTCTGAAATTAGAAAGTTAAAAATGTAATATTTTGAAGATTTATTTATTTAAATAATTTAAACTATTTAAAATACATTTGGAAAATGTACATATTATTATATCAATCTTCATTCTTAAAATTCTTTATTAAAATTCCTTTTCCTATATTTTGTTTGACAGCAGTTGTTGAGCATTGGACATCTCTGTTTAACTTGTGGTTTAACTGCTTTAGAACGAAAGAGATAAAAAGTATATTTGCGGACGCGATGTCTTCGGGCAATGTCAAACTATAATCGGAAGGTTATTGGTTATCTATAATTAGTTGACCACCAAAAGAAAAATATTTGTAATAGTGTGCAAATCACAAATTTTTCTTTTGCTGTTTTGTATATTAATTTAATAGTAACATTGTCATTAAGCCAGGTCTCTAGCGCGTGTTTTGCCCTACACAATCAACAAAAACATGTCAACATTCAACATTTTTGTGAACAATTTGTTGTGTTGAATGACTTGAATAGTTGACATGTTGTTGTTGATTGTGTAGGGCAAAACCTTACCTTGCCGTGGACAAAACATGCGCTGGAGACATCACAGAGCACGAAATAGTGGAGACATTTTGCTTCGTCTAAAACTCTAAAGACGTACGTAATAGCCGGCAAAAAATATTAAATTCTAGCAAGATTCATATCCTTTTCATAGCCATTAGCTTGACTGATACAATGAATTAGCTAAAGCCTGATCCGTCCGTGAGCACGTAGAATTTTGTCCAATGACCCCAAGCTACCCATCCTTATCGCTCGCGTGTAATTATATTGCTGTCGCGACCAGGGTGTGGAAACTTCCATACAACGGTCATCGAAGTGAAACTTGCTTCCAAACAGCGACATCGGTGAATAAATTCAAATACTTTTTAACTACCCTAAAACGCTCTAGATGTCGCTGCTCCTGTTTCCTTCATATTTTCATTTTTTTCTTAATTAAAATATCATCATCATCATCAACAGCCCTTTACAGTCCACTGCTGGACTATGAGCCTCCTCCACTATAGTAGAGGGTTTTGCCATAATCCCCACGCTTGGCAGGCGGGTTGGAGATCGCAGTTTAAAAGATTTATGTTTGTCAGAGAGCGCTGCTGCCCGTTCTCTGTTTGATGTGTAGACCCTAAGTCGCTGTTAATTAAAATATATTTGAGAATATTGTTAATTACAATGTGAAAACTTTTTTTAAATGAAATTAATTTGTTTTAATTTAAAACTGAACATTGACATTTTTGTTATAATTTACATAATAGAGTAGTAGAAATTACTATTTAACATATGGCAACTTTGTTTTTCCTCCAAAATGGCCGGTGTTGTTTTTGTTATGTTAAATGCATTCTTGTTTTCTTAGCCATCATTTAAGTTTTCTGTGGCCCTATTAAAGTATTGAAGAGTCGTCGAGTCAAATTCAAGTTCATTCCTTCGTACCTGCTGCTGTTCTGGTTCATCGGAGTTTTGTCCGTTCCTTCGTGAATCGCGAAGAAACTTTCTGTTATGTTCACAAGTGATCTGAGTTTTCTCAATGTGCAAATGCTTTTTTAGTGTTGTTGAAAACTTTGCGAAAAGACGCTTTTGGTGTACAATATTATGTGTGTTCATAAATAAAGTAAAATTATTAAATTCAAAAGTTTTTGTTTACTTATTTGCATTTCCATGTGCAATGTAGAATTTTTCCAAATCCATTGTTTTGAAAATAATACAATACGTACACCATAAAGATAAATATTTTCAAAATAATGGATTTGAAAAAATTCTTCATTGTACATCATAAAAACAATAATTCTTTGAAGGTTATGAGGGCCTATGTGTGCGTGAACTGTGTGTATGTGTGCGTGGACTTTATGTATGTATGTGTGCGTGTACTATGTATGTATGTGAGCGCTACGTACGTAGGTTAAGTACAGGGAATTTAACACCAGGCTGTCAATTAGTAGGCTCAAAAATTTGACAGAGAGGGTTCTCTATTTCCTATGTATTACTTTTCTCTATGGTCGCGACTGTGCGACGGGCGCCCGCAGTGAGCGTGCTCACGGACCAGGCTTTGGACTTGAATAGGAAATTAGGATAACAGGGGCTAATATACCTAATTAGCAAATTAGTGTACAACTGAAATAAATTAGGATTTTTTTTATGACAGCCTCTGTCGACCTATAGACAATTATAGAGCGGTGTCCGGTTATCAAATCATATGTTTATTTATGTAGGTTGCTCTATGGTCTATGGTTTGATTGGGTGTTGAGGAGATGTTTGTTGCGTGTTGATTTTGATTGCAAGTACGGAGGTCGCGGAATGCTGTTTGTTGTTATTAATTTCTAAGTGATTACCAATACAAGCTACACAAGAAAGGTAAGTCCTCATTAAATGCCGCTTTGTTAAAGATACTTGATAAGTTTATATTAATGCAAAGTAGCTCACTTTGTGCATGCAATTAAACTTGATTTTTATTACGCATTTTGGATTTTGCTCCCTGAAATAAATTGTCGGGATATCACGTTGCGCCCGTTGTGTACCTCTGGATCAGTGCGTGAAGTATCGTTTACATGCGGTTCTAAAAATGTGACAAGACGCGCATGAGGAACATCGAGACGCATTCGGTGGCGCTCCTTCTAAATATGGAACGGGTGTTAGTCAACGATTGTGGCGTCCTCGGCGTCGTGTCGGGAGCCGTGCCGTATCCCTGTAGTTATGTAATGGCCCTTCGTGTGGGATATTAGGTCGGCACGTGCATATGTGGTTGCACGCTGCTTCCACGTCGTAGCACGACGCGCAGCGCGCGACGCAATCGCGCACGCGGTCCGTCGCGCTGGCGCTGCCTGGACGGAACCTCAGTTTCCTAGCAACACGTTGTTGACGCCACTGCTGACCCAATGAATACAAAAACATAATCATGGTAAATAGTTGTTACATCACCCCTAGTACACTTGCGGCGGATTTTTTTCTGCTTACGTTGCTAGGGAGTCAAACCCATAACATATCCAGTTATCTAATTAGCAAGGCATTTGTTTTGAATTAGAATTTAAAATAACCAAGTGGAATCTAGTAAGATCTTTACAGTATAGAGTTAAGTTCATAAAGTGATGACCTTGATTTGTTTATAAAACATCAACCATTAGAGGTATGTACAGTATTTGAAACTCTTCCTGAAACAAAAGCTAAAATAGACTTGTAAAAATAGTTCTTAGACCTTTATGTGACCTAGTTTCAGTTCACACTTCCTATAAGATTTCTAAATTTAATTACCACCCAGGGACAATGCTCCACTTTGAGCTTAATTAGTATTTATTTCTGGAATGTAGTTTTATTCTGGTTCTGATCTCGTGCATCTGAGCATTTAACAGCTATTTTTACCTTTTTAAAGCAAATTTTGCTACTAGTATGGTATGCTTGTATCATATCTTTGATATGAAGGCCATATTGTAATCTTCACTTAAATGATAAGTTGTGGTAGTAGATTTAAATTTCATTTATTTATTTATTTTGATTATTATTTTTATTTATTTGTATTTTAACAGTGCATCAGTTGTTGGCAAACCAATAAAATAAAATATAAATTAAGGTAATGTTTTACTCTTAAAAGTCATATTTTAATGGTTAATGTCAATATACACTACCTCATGCTACATATTTTCCAAGCTTAATCTTTTATGTTTATCATACTGTTATTGTTTGATTTTCTAGCTAAATTATAATTATTAGATCACAATAATGTGTCTATTTAAATAACTAATAAACGAAATATGGCATAGGATTGATTATGTTGTTTTCCTCCTTAATGTTTTCAATCCTGAATTTACGTATTTATTTATCCTCTAAAATGTGTGCTATTGGACTTCCAACAAACACTATAGGTTTAAAAAAAGTTAAGAATTGGTATACAGCTTTATAACAATAGTAAAAAGGAATAAAATTAAGTTTTATCTTTAAATCACTTAATTAAATACTAATAAACAATTGCTAATCGTTACCCTTGGCTTCACACATGCAGGCTAAGTAATCATAACACAAACATGTTCAATGCTGACTAATGTGTATATCATTAGCTTCCTGACACAACCTTAGATATTCATTCAATAATACTGATATAGAAACATAAAATATGCAATTTAATGAATGTCAGTACTCATTAATGAGGTTAGCACTATTACTATAATGCTGAGATAAACATAGTAGCTGCTTTTCTTTAGAGTTTTAACTTCAATTTGTATTTCATAATTAATTACATAAGCAATAATATCTATCTACCTTATCATAAATACCAGTTATTATGTTAAAGGTGTAATGTCATTATAACAATTTAATGACCATTACATGTATTATGTAAAAACCTTTTTTTATCTCAAGTCAGTCTTTTGATAAACGTGTTCCACTTCAATATCACGAACTCTTGTATCTGCCGTAGTATGTGGCAAGTAGGTATGTGTTTAGCGAAAAATGCACAGACTTTCGCGTTTTTCTGACGTTATATCCGAGATAACGTTGGCGTCAGTCGATCGCGTTACGTTTAATATTTTCAGCGCAAAGCGACAGATCTACGCGTTAGGTACCTGTTTACACTTACAACTTTTTTGCACGCAATAAGAAGATAACACGAAACCGTAACCCCGTGGTTTAAGTTTGTAAAAATATAAAACATTCATTATCTTATTAGGCTTTTTCTTTAATTACCTAACTGAAGGAATTGATCAAATCAAGTTTGCCTATCCTGATAACAGGATAGCTAGGCACGGTTTATCTTTCTTTTTTTGCATGAGTTAAGGTATTGCTAAGGAAGGAAAATCCGTGGAGAGGTATTACAAACACCATTAAGGTCTTTTCTTAGGAGAAAGAGTTGTAAAAGCATACCTACTATACAACTTACTGGATACCTATAAACAATGGAGTTTTCAGTTACAGAAAAATACTCATGGAAGATTTCCGTGAAATGATACCGCGTGAAGTCAGAACGGGTTGCTCGTATAAAATTTCAGAGATCTAGGTCATCGTGTCACACTTGACTATACTGTGTAAATTTTACTGGCGACTGTTCGCCCCGCATTTTCAGACATTTTTATTTAAACATACAGTGTGAACATGGTTTTAGAACCATTTAGCGGTTCGCTACTATGCCAAGGTCGCGCAACGTTAGGTGATTGTACCACTAGGTAACACGATAAAATACGTCGACGCTGATTTTTCATGCGTATTTTGGTTGATCGAACCTCTAATTAGTACGGCGTCGCATCGTCTTCATCGGACTACCGATTCGAGATTCAACGAACTCTACTTCGATCACCGTCAACCGCTGAACTATTGTGGGGAACCCACTTTTCTAACACAAGCATGTTTAGCTTACGGACTACAAGAACATGATTGAAATGATTACACGAAATCCCTACCTATGCTAGTACAACATTAGTTCGTAACTCGCAACATAAATCCATTTGCGATGATGACATATGGCTTCCCAAACGGATCCAAAACGTCTGATGCCGGCTGTTTGTAAATAAAACCACTAGAAACAAATACTTAATGGCTTAAGCTAATGAGATTAGCACATAAGATAGGGTATAAAAATTCAGTCATCCAATTATAGGCTTTTCCAGTGTGCCGGGGCAGCAATTATTGTCTTTTCACGATAAATAAACCCCCACTACCATTTAACTTTATCTAACTAGGCTAAACAAATGACGCATTGTTATGATGCCTTAGATATCTCATAATTAACCATTTGCATAATTAATTGATTCCAAAGATCTTGGTTAGTAAGAACTGTTTGTTTACCCGGATGATTCAATGTTCAAAGTGCTATATTAATATAATATTCACTACTCGCAAGAGATGTCTGAGACCCTTTCGTAATAGGATCCTTTGGTTCCGGAGTTCAACCCCTAAAACATAACAATATCCTCAACAATCTTCGTACAATCAGCGTCGAAAGTAGACACGACATCGAAAAGTCTTAAAGCAATAAGACTCATTTATCTCCTAATAGAGTTTAGTAGTCATTTTTTGTTTATTACTTTAGTTGCTAAGTGTACAGTTAGGAATACACGCAGCATATCTTCATCGATTCAACATAAGTCAACAAACCGAGGCAATTATCACATCTTCAATCCGTGAAAAAGTGTTAGCGTTTGATGTATTTATAAAACGTCTGTATTATGTAGCCCGCCTGCCCACGCTTGTGCATTTGTGCCTAGATGTATCGATCTAGGCAGAACTACTCCGATCTGACTGACGTTACTGTGACTAGCTCTAGAGTTTTTATACATTTCATAAATGTTTCATGTAAAGGTCGTTATCTTCGGCTAACATGACAGTTGCATGTCTGTTTCTGTTTGGATGGGTACATAAATGAAGTTAATTATTAATTTCTGACCTTGGACATCGTGACAAAAAAAATCCCTGAACGACCTTCATGTTTTGTGGTATTATCGAGTGCCTAATGTCTGTCTACTGACCTCTTACGCGCAAAGGTCCCCTTGTTGTTTTGCTGCACGGATAAATGCGTACCTACATGGGTTTATTTTATTAATGAGTTTCAGACGAAAAAAAAACAACTGCATTTACGTGTAAAACCATTCTGCATCTGCAGAAGTTTTACTCTGATCATTTACATTACGTCATCTTTTGGACATTAGGTCACTAACACACAGTCATATTCTATAATAACAACGTATATCAATGACAACACCATTTGAAGCACAAACAATATTAACTTTATTTGACTTAAACCATTATAGATCACTCAGCAGTCAACAAAACACCACAATATGTTATGCATAATAGGTAGTTTCAGGAGGTTATTTAGTTAATCCGATCGTTACTCTAGATTCCAGCTGCACAGTAATAGAACACTGCAAATGGGAATTTCCCGTAGTCCTACACCTTTAGTGATTTGGGAAACCCTGACGATTTGCATTAGCAGTGTCGGTGTTTTATCTAGTGCAATCGGAGTAGACGTGATTTTCCTTATTCAAGATTCAAACAATATCCCAACCCAACCATTATCACTAGACTAGCCTCAGAGTTACGCATGATATGTGCAGCTGTCTTGAACGGTCCTTTTTCTCCAAATGGCGCCAATGCGTGCAAAAATGATGTGCAATTGTCTTATTTATCTATCACTTTCTTTCCCCAGATGGCGCCAATGCGTGGAGAACGCGGAGGCTCGCCAGCGCGAGGCGCCCGGCCCGCCCTGCCTCTGCCGCGGCGGCTGATCCGCCAGATTGCTCGCCACGTCGCGTCCAGCGGCCGCTCGCTGCGCCGCCTCGAGGTCTCCGGGAGGGTCATAGACAACTTCGACGACATCGACGACGCGTCGGACGAGTCGGATCTCGAAGCGCCACAACCGGCGTAAGTATCTGCGGCTTTTCTCTTAACGGAATTGTTCCGACCGCTGCAAATCCTGTGTAGTCAGGGTATAATGTTTGACCGTCAGTAAAAAAAACAACCAATGAAGGCCAAGTGTGCTCCGAAAGATCGCGCGCCATGATGCATCCCGCCGCGCACGCGGCAGGCCTGTCTCTTCGAGGTATTCAGGAGTCTTAGAAAATATCAACAATATCTATGACGAGGTGGTGACTGCACCCCAAAAAGCAACGAAACTGAGGCTCGCCGCGTCGGACGAGTCGGATCTCGAAGCGCCACAGCCGGCGTAAGTATCATGTGGCTTTCCTGTTAGTAAAATGACTCACACCACCTAACGTGAAGGTGATCCCCGAATGATCGCGCGTCACTTCTGGCCAGCGACCGGTACTTCGAGATATATTCAGAGAACTTCGCAATGTTCACAGCAGGTGACTTCACCCATTAAGCTACGACAAACGCATTTTTGGTAAACTAAAACCAATAACCAAACCAGAACTTATGCTCAGCACGTGATACCTTATCCATCGAGGTCGCACTCCGATCCTTCAAAGACAGGTGTTGAATGTTGATACTAATTTTAGGTTTCACGCACCCTTGCTACAGAAATGACCAATTTTGGGAAGTAGGTACTAGGTAGTAAATTTAATAAAGAGAAAATTATAAATACAAACATGTAGAAAAGATAACGCAATATGGGGGCGCACGACGACGTAAAAAGTGAGAGTTACAGGCGCTAAACTGTGTTACACGACACGAGTTCGTACTAAAATAAAAATAAATAGTGCTTGGAAAATTAACAGCTTGACACACAAAAAATACATTAACAAAATAGTTATGTTGAATGATTTGAAAGACCTTGGGATGCTGACGTTTGTATTTTTCTGGTCTTGGATGCATTTCATTTCAGTGCGTTAAGAATAAATAAACAATTAAATAGATAGGTATTAAAATAGTAACGCCTTATACTATTAATTAATATTAACAATTTAAATACTAAATATGAATATAATAATTTTCATGAGAAAGTACAAAGTACGCGGCTCAGAATCGAGACAGCATACGGAAAGACGACGTCCAACTAACTAATTACGATGTTGCATGTTTTGAACGACATAATATCGACTGCGATCGCATTTTGTTGTATTTCTTAGCAATTACATTACAGTATTTTCAGTGCACTTTCATGAGCACACGAATGCTATGTGAAAATAAGTATTTTATGGTTGCAAGGTTTTTCTTCCAACGTTTTTCTTTCGACTTCATGTTCATACTGATAAAGTTGTATCAATCAATCGATCATAAAAGTGGTTTCGGTTTGCTTGATATGATAAAGGAAACTGTGTCTACGCTTTTTTAAAAAATATTTAAAAAAACGTAACGAGTTTAGCAGGTTTATGCATACCTTTTATTTCTGTGCAAACATGCCCTTACTGTTGCCAAAAGAGGCCCATGCGCCATCGATCAATGTCACATTTTTCAACATATTGTCCTAGTGATAAATAATTTGTTATCGCGACGCTAGGTTAGTGGGTAAGACGGCGATAAAGTCCGCCAGTTAACTTGATAAGCTGATTACAAACCACTGGTATTGTTTGGCGCCACTGGCATTATTATATTACAGGTTAACAATAAAATAACTTCGTGTTTTAACTAACCGCGGTTTATGTACGCTGGTTTGCTGTCAAATTAAGGTTTAAAACAGTTTGCGACATGAAGTACCGCTGTCCCAGTCCAACAGGAATAGAGGGAAAGCCCTCTTGGCATCCAGTAAACATACGTCATTTTATGCTTAATATCAAAAGATTTTTTTTGTTTTTTGTAATTATTCGTCTTGTAGGTCACTTTGCAACGATCGTGGATGACTTTACACATTGATTGATATCAATATAATATCATGCAATGTGTCATAAGTACGTAACATAGGTACTTGCCGTATTTTTCATTCACACCAGCTAAAAGTGATACACTGGTCACTGGCATTCCGTGGCGATAGTGAAAAACACGGAATCTGGACCAACCCATTATTAATGTTAAGTAAACAGTGATAATAATAAATTAAGTACTTGTGTATTTTTTTACTAATAATATAAACAAAGGTAATAAAGCAATCAACATTGTTACAATTAAAACAAAATATCTAATGGCGCGTGCAAGTAATTAGCACCTCAGTTGTATGACTGCAGGAATGTACAGTCATATAGTTGACAGCACATGAGGCTATAATTTTGTTCCAAAATAGCCCCTACTACAATGAAATAAGAAGCCACAGTGCTTAGGTTGATGCCGCTACAGCTAAAGTGACTAATGGACGGGCGCCTAACACTTGTTTACACTATACTATTATGTTATTTTATTTCCCTGTACTCTCTCTTTAATTGGTCTTGCTTCTTGACCATGTGTGATTTATTTGTAATTAGTTTTCGAGTAACTAATATTATTTAATACTTATTCAAAGACTTGATAGTGAATTTTTGAACACGAATTGAGCGTAGATAGAGATGTACTTCTATTTATTATATCGGTATGTTTAAAATCATGTGTATTTATTTAATCTGTGCATGGAATTCAATTACTGATTGTAAGTTTACTAATAGAGACGTTACTTTTTTAGGGTGTTATAGGAAAAAGTTTATGAAGCCATTGAAAAAATACTATGCTATTGGTATGTGCCAGATGTAGTCAGCAACACCAAGTTGAATATTTAAAAAATAATAATACATTAAAGACTCCTTAACAGCATCTGATAATTCGTAAGAAGTAATTTAATTAGTCCTAAACAAATAAAGTCATTTTTATTTTGATAAATATCACGTTTCTATGATACGGTAGTTACACAGGTTTAAAATAATGTGCTCTGGCGCATCCAAGGCCTGAAGCATTTCAGGAAGTTTGCGGTGAACTGTGATAACGTTATCAATCTGAGATGCTATCCACAATTTTTGTGTCTCGCTTGCATGCACATATTATTACTTACGGCATGCTTGTAAATTGAAATTGATTACAAAGGTGACTAAATGATTACAAAGTTTT
Organism: Ostrinia nubilalis; assembly: GCF_963855985.1. NCBI lineage: Eukaryota > Metazoa > Arthropoda > Insecta > Lepidoptera > Crambidae > Ostrinia > Ostrinia nubilalis. The sequence continues at coordinate 4,408,699 of NC_087101.1, forward strand.
TTGATATAAAATGTTAATTGCATTTCAATTTACAGAAACAGTCTACGACTAATATGTTTAGGGCACCGTGTTTTAAGCAAATAAATAATCTGAATTTGAATACATTTGCATCTGATATTTTTACTTATTTAACTAAATTGAACTGTTAATAAAACACATGGAAGAGGTAAGGGGTGAAACCCAAAATACGGACGAAAATATCACAATCTCTTGTTTTTATAGTAATTAAATTATTTTTAGACACTATTAGAGGTACAGTCAGCTTCAAATAGTTCGTGACACACAAAGTGGCCAAGAAGTTGCCATCACAACCTTATTCCGGTTGTAATAAATACATGTTGGGAACTTTTTGGCTACTTTGGGTGTCACGAATTATTTGACGCTGACAACATAGCATAGAGTGTATCTTCCTTCTGTAACTTCTATGAAGTCTACGCAACGGAGATGATTTTAAATTTGTGTTGTTTCTCTCAACAGAGTGGCGTGTGGCGGTAACGCCGGCAATCTGCCCCCAGCCGACCACGATGACGACCTTACCAGCCTCAGCTGGTTACAAGACAGAAATCTACTACGAGGTTGGTACTCTACATTAAAAGTCCATTGGTTAAATACATATACCTTGATTTTTTAGAATCCAGCAGAGATGTAAACAAACACTTTCATACACAATTACACCATAATCACTTACGTGTTCATAATATCATACACATTATTTAACAAGCCCATGAAACCAACTTTATTTTCACGTTTATACAAGTTTGAAATCAATCTTTGAAACAAATTATTTTAGCAAAATACGTGGACGATGAAAATTTGTGAGACTTGTCAAATTGACTTGACGTTTAAAATCATGTGTTATCTCCATATTGTCTATGACTTGTCTCTGACACATCAGTGCTGTAACCTGTGAGCCATAGACAATAATCTGTAAATTTAATCGATATTATTTTAAGTATTCACTTATTCCGATTACTGATTAATTTTAAATAAAAAATATACGATACTTTGTTTAGTTTTCCAGCGATAACTTCGACAATATAGTGTATACTTTTTCGGAGTCAGTTTAATTTTTAGTCGGTTTTATTTAAACGAAATTATTTTACTTTTTTATGCAATTATGCTTTCGTATTGGTATTGTTCTATTGCTTATTTTCCTATAATAATATAATAAAATAAAAGAAAATAAAAATCTTCTTTCAATGAGGGTTTTCGCGATTGAAAAACCCGCCAGATGGCAATACGTAGACGCGAGGTCCAAATGCTGCATGATTGGTTATTTTTGACATGACATTGACAGATATGTCAAAATCCACCAATCACGCAGCATTTGGACCTCGCGTCTACGTATTGCCATCTGGCGGATTTTTCAATCGCAAAAACCCTCATTGATAGCATCTTAAATTACCTCCCTAGCGGAATAGAGCAACAAAGAACTGAGCGAGCGAGATGTCACTAGTATCAACACTGTCAAACAGAACTTTTTGCAACTATTTGAAGTTTAATAACTTTACGGATATCATTGATTGTTTTACTGTCCAGTATGTTTTTTGATTACATCTGTGCATACAGTTTGTTTCCTGTTCTCGAAAATTTCATAATCAGTTCACATTCAATGTTGCGACTTTGTTGCATATTTTTAGTATTTTGACGATCACCCGGCGATGACACGCAAGTACTACAATAATTTCACTTCGCGATTAACGAGAGGTTTTGTCGCATCACTAGTTCACAGACTAAAAATATTTTTATGTCAGTTGGCCATTTTTGATGACATTTCTGCTGATTTCTAAAAAATTAGACTGTAGGTGGAGCATTATTGTAGGTGTTGTATTGACAAAGGCATAACTAATGTATTTTAAGATTTACTTTGATCGGAATTCTGGAAAATAAAGAACTATTTATTTATTGATATTTGGGAAATAAACAATCAAGACAGAAAAACAATAAAAAATATAATAAAAAAATCAGCCCACAGTTATGTAAAATAAAAATGCAGACAAAAAATACAGTTTAACAATTATTTTTATTTCATTTCACCAATATGTGAGAACCGAGAATAAAATTAATAATGTTCGAGATTACTGTACCTACTTCAAAACAAACTCTATCTCTTATCCTAGGAAAACTGTCACAAGTTAGCAAGTATGTATGAGCTGTGTTTATAACTCGCAATTTACACCTTTAGTCCATTCAATGAATGCTTTAACGACGGTGTAGAGAGAAATCCGTGGAACACAATTTCTGACCTCGGGACTTTATTTAGACTAGTTAGGAGATGAACATAGCAAAAGTCCCCGCCCTTAGCCTTTGAGCTGCCGGGGAGAGGGGGGTTTAAAGGTACCACTTTTCGGTTTTTCGCTTAATTCTCGGAAACTATGCGTCCTAGTGACATGACTACTATGAACCAAAAAAAGCTTATTCAATTTGCTACAGGTGAGACAATCAAGTTTTTCTATATCTTGTATAGTTTTCACGGCATCTGCTCTAGAAGGTCTGTAATATTGGAAATTTTATTTTTGTCGTACATGTTCCCATCAGGAGAAAATCGACTAAATCAACATTGAGCAAACATTCTAGACATGCGGGAGCATGTTAAGCCTAGTTCCAGAGAGGGGACTGCACCGTGCGAATATTTAGACGAACCACTTGGAGCCACTTTTGACTCCTCATCACTCAAAAACTACTGTGCATTAACACTTCAAATTTGACTCGTGTGTTAAGACTTGCAAGATAAACATCAGCTTCAAATTTCATAAATATACCTCAAACGGTTATTTAGGTATTGACGTTCAAAAATCGACATTTAAAACACTTAAATCTATCTATCACTTGCGAAATGTTAAAATTGACTGGTTTTTTATTTGTTCCTTTGTATTTACACATCTACATATCTGGATGCCAAATTTGAACCTTCAAGGTCATCTGGAAGTAGTTAGAATTTGGTCTATAGGTCAGACATGTAGATTTTTGGACGTCAATATCTAAAGAACCGTTTGAGGTATATTTATGAAATTTGAAGCTGATGTTTATCTTACAAGTTTCAACACATAAGCCAAATTTGAAGTGTTAATGCACAGTAGTTTTTGAGTGATGAGGAGTCAAAAGTGGCTCCAAGTGGTTCGTCTAAATATACGCACGGTGCAGTCCCCTCCCTGGAACTAGGCTTAACATGCTCCCGCATGTCTAGAATGTTTGCTCAATTTTGATTTAGTCGATTTTCCCCTGATGGGAACATGTAAGACAAAAATAAAATTTCCAATATTACAGACCTTCTATAGCAGATGCTGTGAAAACTATACAAGATATAGAAAAACTTGACTATCTCACCTGTAGCAAATTGAATAAGCTTTTTTTGGTTCATAGTAGTCATGTCACTAGGACACATAGTTTCATAGGATTAAGCGAAAAACCGAAAAGTGGTACCTTTAAAACCCCCTCTCCTCGCCGGCTCAAGGGCTAAAGGCGGGGACTTTTGCTATGTTCACCTCCTAACTAGTCTAAATAAAGTCCCGAAGTCAGAAATTGTGTTCCACGGATTTCCATCTATAATGCTTTATTGACTGGACTACTTCGATTTTCTTACACTTTTTAAATATTTTATTATAATAAATCGTGTTTCTTTTTCAGGTATAAATCTAACAAAAAGCGATATGGAAGACTCAAAAATGATTGCCAGCCAAGTGGTAATAAAGGTAAGTAATCTAAAATCGTACACTTTTCGTTTTTCCATGGTTTCACAACAAATTACTTATGCGCAATGAATATTTGCATTTTTACATATTTTAGCTTTTGTTAGTGACTTCGAGGCGCTGACATTTGACTCAAAAATATAAAATGTCTGCAATTTGGAGTCCCAACAGGATGTAACACTGTAACACTTCTTTGTTTTGTACCCAAAAAACATTTAAAAGTATATCTTTGGTTTAAAAAGTATGTACTACGTGTGCACGTATGTGATCACATTTTCGTTCTGACCCATATATTTATATCGAATGTAAACGTATAAGCTTAAACATTATACGAGTATCCGACGCACCTATTTATACAAGTGCCAAGCAGTTTACTCAATGTCATTCGGCTAACGATAATTTGAAAAGGAAACTACAATTTAAAGCGTCCCAGACAGACTTTTTATATGTATGTTAACGTAGAAATGAAATCGTGGTATACTTCCTAATGCGTTCTAATATTTATCAAGGCGTGATATGATAGGTTATCATGTGATTTTCGGAAAACGTATGATGCTTCTACCAGTATCTATTCCTTAAATGTGATTTCAATTCGTTTAAAAGGGATCAATATTTGTATTTTCCCGGATGTTTTTCAAAGTTTAAGTTTTAATTGTAGGCTTTATTCTGATGCTGTTAGTTCATCCGACACTTGATAACACGTAGGACGGTCAATCACATGACACAATATGCCCGTGACCTATTTATACCTTTGCAGTACAGTCATCTCTGTGTATTTTATTCTAATTGGTATACTACAAATTCTGTAAGATTAATCTTAAGGTAATTTTGGAACAGACGCGACAGACATGCAAATGGTTTTTCTATAAATTATGTAGTGGCATGTACTAACTAGATTAGGCGATAGCTGCACGCGCAGCAGTTGCTGCGTGATTCGCAATGATACATCTTAAAAAATAATTTATAGCTCTAAGACTGCTAATCAAACCATATCATAACTTTTGCAGTCAGAATTATTATAGAATACATCAATTTTGGGGCAATAAACTTTCAAATTAAATTAGTTACTACAATTTAGTGATCCTCAACGATTTGGAGCCATTGGAAACACGATATGATAGCTTTTAAGTCACCTAAGGGCCTAGTGTGAGTTTACATCAAACGCGCTCACTAGTGAGCGCGTCAAAAAATGACACTAAATGTATGACGGGTTGTACAGCGTCCCAAGCGGGAAACGTTCAAAAACTAAAATTTTCATACATTTTTTAAACGCGGTCACTAGTGAGCGCGTTTGATGTAAACTCACACTCGGCCTATACTGTTCACATGTCCAATAACCTCTTTATTCCTTTGCAGTCAGAAATATCGAAAACCCCCCCGCCCGTCGCTCGCTTGCCCTCCCCCCCTCGGACGCCTTGCAAGGCGCCGCCCTCACCGCCCGCGCCCGCCCACACCAAGCCGCCATATTCCTTCTCCTGCCTAATCTTCATGGCCATAGAAGCGGCCCCTGCAAGAGCATTGCCCGTGAAAGAGATATACGCGTGGATCGTCCGACATTTCCCATACTTCAAGAACGCGCCGCAGGGATGGAAGAACAGTGTGCGGCATAATCTCTCGTTGAACAAGTGCTTCCATAAGGTGAGATTTCATTTTAAAACTAAGTATAGGTCGTTTCATCCACGAAAACGCGCCACCATTCTTCCGCTAATGTTTGAGTGTTATCGGTACACGCTAAATTACAATAATGACGCTCGGATTGCTCGGATCAAACTCCCCGCACCCCGCGCTAACTTCGACCAAAAATTGGTGGGGCGCGTCTTCGTGGATGAAACGATCTACACTTGCGAGCAAAAATATGGAATCACTTATATGAAGTTGTTTCCACGCGATCTTGTGTACTAACCAATTTGTTAGTAACAAAAAAAGTAGCACCATTTTAAAGATTAAACTTTTAACTTTAAATTGATACCAAATTCATTTAAATCACACCAGTATTTAAAAAGATATCCCGGCTGATGTGAAGAAGTAACGAAAAAGACATTTATCAACTGTTTGATACGTCGCGAGTTGCGGCCTATTTACCCCCCATAAAAGCAAGTGTTTTCGGATTTTTGCTTTCACACGTTGATCCATACACATCTCCGCTTCTTTTGACACTTTACCTGGGATTCTACACCTTCAGAAGCAGCACAAATCGTTGCACTATTGCAAGAAGGGCTCAGCCAGCGGGCTGTCGCACGTCAGCTCCACATAAGCCAGACCTGGGTTTCGAAAGTTTGAAGACGCTTTCGGGATACCGGTGGCTTTATCCTGAGACCAAGTTCTGAACATTGCCGGTGCACATCGCAGAGGGAAAACCGTTTTTTCATGTCAACTTCTCTACGAAATCGTCATTTGACTGGTATCGACGTCCAGCAAGAGCTCAGAAATGTTCGTAGGATAGCTGTTAGCGAGTGGACAGTTCGTCTAAGATATGAGCAATAAAATTTGACTCCAAAAAGGCCTGCCACAGGCTGGAAACTGACGGCAGGTCACCGACAAGCACGCTTTCAATTAGGTCGCACTCGGAAAGCGAGTAATGGAGGCGAGTTTTGTTCTCCGATGAATGCAGACTGTTTTTGCAGTGCAGCAGTCGAAGAGGTCGGGTCTATAGACGGCCTGGGGAGTGATTTGTGCAGTGCTGGTTCGCTAAAACATTGGCTTATGGGGGTGGCTTGCTCGACTTCCCATCGAGATGTGTAGGAGCAAATTGAAAGCGTGCTTGTCGGTGACCTGCCGTCAGTTTCCAGCCTGTGGCAGGCCTTTTTGGAGTCAAATTTTATTGCTCATATCTTAGACGAACTGTCCACTCGCTAACAGCTATCCTACGAACATTTCTGAGCTCTTGCTGGACGTCGATACCAGTCAAATGACGATTTCGTAGAGAAGTTGACATGAAAAAACGGTTTTCCCTCTGCGATGTGCACCGGCAATGTTCAGAACTTGGTCTCAGGATAAAGCCACCGGTATCCCGAAAGCGTCTTCAAACTTTCGAAACCCAGGACTGGCTTATGTGGAGCTGACGTGCGACAGCCCGCTGGCTGAGCCCTTCTTGCAATAGTGCAACGATTTGTGCTGCTTCTGAAGGTGTAGAATCCCAGGTAAAGTGTCAAAAGAAGCGGAGATGTGTATGGATCAACGTGTGAAAGCAAAAATCCGAAAACACTTGCTTTTATGGGGGGTAAATAGGCCGCAACCCGCGACGTATCAAACAGTTGATACATGTCTTTTTCGTTACTTCTTCACATCAGCCGGGATATCTTTTTAAATACTGGTGTGATTTAAATGAATTTGGTATCAATTTAAAGTAAAAAGTTTAATCTTTAAAATGGTGCTACTTTTTTTGTTACTAACAAATTCGTTAGTACACAAGATCGCGTGGAAACAACTTCATGTAAGTGATTCCATACTTTTGCTCGCGAATGTATTATAATACATGAGTACTAAATCTGCAGAAGTTCTTAAATTTTTCAATGTGGATTCTGGAGACTGTTACCTGCATTTTCATTTATCCAATCTAAAAAGGAAAAATTGGTCAACAGCCAGAGGATAATTAAATGACATCATCGTGCTTATTGAGCTTCTAACATAAAATTTAAATTACAAAAATGTTTCTGTTCATAGGTCGCTGCTGCGCCAGGTCTCGGCAAAGGTTCCCTTTGGACGGTGGATCCACAGCACCGAGCGACATTTTTACAGGTTTGTATATTTTTTTATGACGTAGGTGTCTGTTAAGTCACGATTGAATCACACGAATGAAACGGGGGTCCAAAAGCTAGTCTAAAATAAATGTATGGTTCACGCGCGTGATAGCCTAAGCACGCGATACGTTACGCCGGAGTGGTGTCGCAGCATCGTCTTAGAAGAAATATCTGTGAGACTGTGACGGGCACACGAGCGGTGCGGCGCCGCGTCACGTGGTAATACGGCGAAATCTTTGCAGTTTGCGGTGTGCCTTGGCTTTGACATTTACCTTCTGACGCTACGGCTACGGAATCGTTTGCGTATTCCAATCGCCATCAAAAGATTTAGTACGAAAACTACAACAGCGCCCTTGTGAACGTTTCGTAAAGTGAACTTAGTTTGAGAAATGGTTGCACGAAACTTATATCACGTTATCGTTTAATACGAAGGTTGAGTATCGAATTTTGTCGAATACGCAAACGATTCGAAGACGAAAGTTGTTCATGCTAGAGGTACTGCATTCAACTCGCGTGTTGAGTTTACTATCTCGGTTTGAGTTATAACTTCATTATCCTTCCAGACACTAGGCCGGCAGCCGATCCCGCCGGCGCCGCCGGACTCGCCGCCGCCGTGCAAGAACGCGCCGGATCCGCAACTGTTTCCGTTCCTGGCGCGCCGGCTACAGGCTTCCCCGCCGCCCACGCCGCCGCCGCCGCCGGGTGCCGACGAATATCGCGCCGCCGCTACGGTGTTGGCGATGAAATATGGGCCTGCTGTGCTCGATCAGGTAAATGTTTGTTTACCCCCCGTAGGGCAAAAAGATTATAACAGCGCGGCGGTTGCCTTCTTCTCCGTTACCCATGCTGACGCCGCCGCCACTGCAGTCGCTATGAAGTACGGTCCTGCTGTGCTTAACTATGTAAATACCCCCTTTAGGGGAGATAGATTATGACATAAAATGGCGAATGCAAGCCTCCCCGCCGCCCACGCTACCGTCGCCGCCGCCCGGCGCCGATGAATACCGCTTGCTGTGCTCGATCAGGTAAATACCTTAGTTCTAGCAGGTTAAAGTAGCTTATGCCATAGCGCGGCGGCTGCAGGCTTCCCCGGCACCGCCGAGTGCCGACGAGTATTCCGCCGCGTATTCCGCCGCTGCTACGGTGCTAGCGATGAAGTATGAACCTGCTGTGCTCGATCAGGTAAAAACCTTATTTCTAGCAGGTTAATGTAGCTTATGCCATAGCGCGGCGACTGCACGCGCGACGAGTATCGCGCCGCCGCTACGGTGTTGGCTCTGAAGTATGAACCTGCTGTGCTCGATCAGGTGAATACCGTCTTTATTACGAAGCTTTAAGATGTGATATAGCGCGCCGGCTGCGCCGCCGCCGGGTGCAGATGAATATCGTGCCGCGGCTACGGTGTTGGCGATGAAATATGGGCCTGCTGTGCTCGATCAGGTAAATATTTGTTTACCCCCCGTACGGCAAAAAGATTATGACAGCGCGGCGGTTGCCTTCTTCTCCGTTACCCATGCTGACGCCGCCGCCACTGTAGTGCCTAAAAAGTACGGTCCTGCTGTGCTTAACTAGGTAAATACCCCCTTTAGGGGAGAAAGATTATGACATAGTATGGCGAATGCAGGCCTCCCCGCCGCCGCCGCCGCCGGGTGCCGACGAATACCGCGCCGCAGCTACGGTCTTAGCGATGAAATATGGGCCTGCTGTTCTTGATCAGGTAATTAGCATCTTTATTACTGGTAGGGTAAAGTAGATAATGCTATAGAGCGCTGCCTACAAGCCTCCCCGCCGCCCACGCCGCAGCCGCCGCCCGGCGCCGACGAATACCGCGCCGCTGCTACGGTCTTAGCGATGAAATATGGGCCTGCTGTGCTTGATCAGGTGAATACCGTCTTTATTACGAAGCTTTAAGATGTGATATAGTGCGCCGGCTGCAGACCTCCCCGCCGCCCACGCCGCCGCCGCCGCCGCCGCCCGGCGCTGATGAATATCGCGCCGCCGCTACGGTGCTGGCTATGAAGTATGGACCTGCTGTGCTCGATCAGGTGACTATTAACTACTCTTCTTTTTTAAGATGCTTTTAAGGTATGACACAGTGCGGCAGCTATAAGCCTCCACGCCATCGCCGCTTGGCGCCGTCGAGTATCGTGCAATCGCCGCTACGGTGTTAGCGATGAAGTTCGGGCCTGCTGTGCTCGATCAGGTAATTACTTAGTGCAGAAAGATTGACAGCGCGGCGGTTGTAGGCCTCTTCAGAATCCAAGATCAGATAACTAACTACCTTTTTATGAAGGTTTGGTAGAGCAGTAAGATTATAACAAAGCGCGACTTCTACAAGTCTCCACGCCGCATCACAAGTCCGGTTCCACTTCCACACCACTTAACACTCTTTCCCTTCCAGCTGCCGCCAGCGGCGCACCTCGTAATATCCCGCTGTGCGCGCGACGAGCATTCGTACAGCGTCGGCGAAGAGCGCCGCACGGCCGAGGCGCTTCTCAACCTCGCCGGCCTCGCGCCTTCCTCCAGCTAGCGGCTAGCCAGCTACCGCCCACAGAAGACAAGTGACGACGCTAACGAGGTGACGCAGAACAGTTTTAACCTAACCAGTGAACGCACGTGCAAGCCCCGCCCACAGAAGACAAGTGACGACGCTGATGAGGTGACGCAGAACAGTTTTAAGCTAACCAGTGAACGCACGCGCAAGCCCCGCCCACAGGAGACAAGTGACGACGCTGATGAGGTGACGCAGAACAGTTTTAAGCTAACCAGTGAACGCACGCGCAAGCCCCGCCCACAGAAGACAAGTGACGACGCTGATGAGGTGACGCAGAACAGTTTTAACCTAACCAGTGAACGCACGCGCAAGCCCCGCCCACAGGAGACAAGTGACGACGCTGATGAGGTGACGCAGAACAGTTTTAAGCTAACCAGTGAACGCACGCGCAAGCCCCGCCCACAGGAGACAAGTGACGACGCTGATGAGGTGACGCAGAACAGTTTTAAGCTAACCAGTGAACGCACGCGCAAGCCCCGCCCACAGGAGACAAGTGACGACGCTGATGAGGTGACGCAGAACAGTTTTAAGCTAACCAGTGAACGCACGCGCAAGCCCCGCCCACAGGAGACAAGTGACGACGCTGATGAGGTGACGCAGAACAGTTTTAAGCTAACCAGTGAACGCACGCGCAAGCCCCGCCCACAGAAGACAAGTGACGACGCTGATGAGGTGACGCAGAACAGTTTTAACCTAACCAGTGAACGCACGCGCAAGCCCCGCCCACAGAAGACAAGTGACGACGCTGATGAGGTGACGCAGAACAGTTTTAACCTAACCAGTGAACGCACGCGCAAGCCCCGCCCACAGAAGACAAGTGACGACGCTGATGAGGTGACGCAGAACAGTTTTAACCTAACCAGTGAACGCACGCGCAAGCCCCGCCCACAGAAGACAAGTGACGACGCTGATGAGGTGACGCAGAATAGTTTTAACATAACCAGTGAACGCAAGCGCAAGCCCCGCCCACAGAAGACAAGTGACGACGCTGATGAGGTGACGCAGAACAGTTTCAACCTAACCAGTGAACGCACGCGCAAGCCCCGCCCACAGAAGACAAGTGACGACGCTGATGAGGTGACGCAGAACAGTTTCAACCTAACCAGTAAACGCAAGCGCAAGCCCCGCCCACAGAAAACAAGTGACGACGCTGATGAGGTGACCCTCGCTAACCAGAGCACTTCTAAGCTAACCATTGAACGTCCCCGCGCGCGATGCACTCGCAAGCCCCGCCCACAGAAAACAAGTGACGACGCGAATAATCAGGTTACTCTTGCTAATCAGAACAGTTCTAACCTAACCAGTAAACGCCCCCGTGCGCAACGCACGCGCAAGCCCCGCCCACACGAAACAAGTGACGACGCGAATAATGAGGTAACGCTCGCTAACCAGAACGGTTCTAACCTAACTGAACAGCAGAAGAGCAAACGCGGTCGCAAAACTAAAAAAACAAACTCCACAACAAAACAGAGTAGTGACACACATTGTAGTAAGAAGAAAGCTAAAACTAACGCGCGTAAACGCAAAGCGAAAGATAAAAAAAAGAAATCGCGTAGCACTAAAAACACACCTAAGAAACAGTACAAGACTAGAAACACAGACAATAATAAAGCTAAACACAAACATACACCACACGCATCGGGCACGTGTAATGGCCGGCACGGCTCCGTAACGAATAGGCAGCGTGACGTCATCACAGAAAAACAGAAGGAGTCGTCTGAAAACATTAACACCAAGCATTACGCAAAAATTCTACTCACGCCTGGGTCAAAAATACTAACTCCCTTTGGTAGCCATAGTTATGTCCCGATAAATCATATGACTTCTCTGCTAAACAAAACTAAACGACCCGCTAATGACCACTGTGCCGCAGAAATTCCTCAAAAGATACCACGATGTGACGTTTCAGGAAAACTGACGACCCACGTCACTAATACAGTCAGCGATGCTCTACCAAAAAGGATACCATTCGCACCTCGTAATATCTCCCTGGTAAAACCGACGCCGATCAACCTATCTCGTAGCTATTGTGATGCCTCCCTAAATAAACAAATGTTCACTTCAACTGTAACCAGTAACCCCGCACCAGTGAAACAAATGGCGTTCTTTACTGGAAATAACTGCGATAAAGTAAACCCCACTCCCAAAAAACTTTACCCGCCTGCGCCGTACGATAACGCATCATATCAAAATTCATTTGACTTCCTTGTTTCTGAGCCTAAAGTGACGTACACGTCTAATTCAGGATGTAATAATGCCGTTATACCGCCATTAAACGTGTTTACACCCGCAATAAATCAGCTGAACTACATAACTAAACCAAATGCCGCCTGTACCATTAACTCCCCACCGAAATCATTCACTAAGCTTTCTCCGATCAAGCGTGATATGAATACTCAAACGGAACCAGTGACTCATTCTCAATATGGCTGCGACAACACTCAGACAAAGGGACTATCCTCTAGCGTAGATATTGAAGTTCCAGCACCAGGAAATTTGCTAAGTATCGCAGTCCCGACTACACAAGTCTCTTACGCACCAAAAGATGGATGCGTCATCATTAATTCCAAAAAACAGTTGAGTTACGCGCCCCGGAACCCCACAATCCCAAAAAAGAACAACTGGAGCTCGTTGAGTGCAACTTCATTTAATTACAGGCCTCGCGTGTGATTTCTTCAAACATATCTAGGTAGCGGGAGGTGAAGGAACTTCACTTCAACGCAATCATGTGTCGTCACAAATCATCCGATTGACGTCAATCCAGACTCCAATTCTCCACACTTGTTTTATGCCTAGCTCTTTTTCCTGTGACGTCATTATGCGAATGCTAACCTCTTTGCGATCACTGGCCTTTGGCAAATGTCATCTCGCGCTTTGCCACATCGTCTACGATTTCACCACTCGTCTGACTTCGTATAACCTCTATAGGGCAAATCATGATTTATTCGCGACAAAGACGTTAGTCTAATTTCTAGTTTAAGTGTTTTTGTGTGTCGATTCTAATTGGAAGTGAATATGTTTGTATTATTTAATACTACTTAGTGTATACTATGGAAAGGGTTGCGGGTCAGAAGAATTATGATATATCTGTAAATACGTATTACTCTTGGGTTTTCTGCTCAAACTGTTGCTTTTAAGAGTATTAAAATTAATATTTAAGTTACCTTGTGGATGTAATCGACATTTCTCGAAGAAAACCTGGGGCGTTACTAGGGCAAAGCCCTATTAAGGTCCCATGATTACTTGTTAGCATAAGTTCAAAGAACGACTAAACGTTTTCAATTCAAAATTTGTTGATGAAGAATTTTTATTATGTCTATTGTCGCAATATGTAGACAAAAAATGTTTACCATACTCTAGTCCATTTAAGACAATCCATAATCAATTTCGGTGACTTACATATATGTTTACTGATATTTTAGGTAGATCGAGCTATAGATGAAGGTTCCCTAAAGAATATCTTTAGACCCCTTCTTACCATTGCCCTTGAATCATCATCACATAACATCTTTGTTTCTAGATTCGGGTCGCCTAGTGTAATTACGGATTAAATTATTATGATAATATTTAATAGTAGTGACTACATAGTGATAGATGTGATACTATATAGTATGGAATATTATTTAAAACAATCAAAATAGGTGGATAGTACTCCCTAAATGCATTTAGGTTCCCTGTTACGATTAGTCAGTCGATCATAATAAGAGAAATGTTTCTAACAATATTACTAAGAGTAATATATTTGTGGCACCATATTCCCATCGATGTTATTGCAAACCTTATCAACACCGTTTCTTGGTAAGAATGCCCCGTGTAATAGCGCTAAATATATTATTAAATAGTAAAATGATATGATGGAAATATGGTACACCTTAGTTTTAAGTTTCAATTCAACTTATTTATTTTGCTTCGCCTACTGTTTTATTTATTAATCAAACATTATCTAATAATTGTAATAATTATGTAAAGATTTTATCTTGACTGTAAACTGAGCAATATAGTGTATAATACATATATTAATATAACCTTTATGATATGTATGTATGATCTGAACATAAATATACAATACAATGCTGTATACAGGGCGATCAAATGTACTTTACTTATTTGAACTTCTTTCTTTAAAGTGATACAAAAGTTATATAAATGAAATATATTTAGTCAATAGTCGCACTAGCCGTAAGTAAACCGTATTTTGTGTTCAAACGAGTGATCTTCATTCAATCGCTTACAACAACAGAATTTATGTATACAGTTCAATTAATATTTATCACAAACCACAAATTAGTAACAGACAGTGAAATTTTGATACTTGCAGCTGCTGCCTCGAGCTAAACCGAAAGTGGTCAGTAGTTCAGTACCCCACTATTGGAGATAGACGTGGCTCTGTCCACTCTACGAGTCCGATAGCTTACCGTGCCCTCCGAAATGCTAAATCATTCGGTCTGTTACCAATTTAGGTGTAGAATAATAACTGATGGCATTCGCCTAACAGTAGTAAAATTTCCTTTTGTTTTTAATAGTTTTAAGTAATTAATTTTCGATCTAGACGAGTAGGTTCCCTCATAGAAAGTTACCTCCTTGTGCTGTCTATATTAAAATAGATTAAAATTACTTTTGATAAACTAATAAGTTTCCCATATTATCAAACGAAAGCAATTTATACTCAAAACTATAAATGTAATGTGAGCGTTTAAATATGAATGTTGGTGGCGTGCAACAGTACGAGGTGGTTTTCTCTCAAGTGCCTACTGTAATTATGCTTCTATTCTATCATTAAAATGTGTTAGCAAAGTAAGGAAGGAATGATTGAAAAGTAATATGTTTGGTGACTGCCGGGGATGAGCGATACAAACACTTCACTATGTGACAGCATATTTTATTTAGATTAAGTATTACAAAAAATATGCACACTTATTGTGTTTGTAGTCGGTTGAACCCGGTAGTCAACGAGAGCCTTGAAAGAATACACCAAGTAGTGTCTATGTGATAAGATTTGTGTCTAGCTCGACGGTAATACTTATTGGAAACTTCAATCCTGCTTTTTCGGCACCTCGATACTTCTTAAACCATGGAAATCAAAATAAACACCATCCATTAAATGTTAGTGAACATACGGTCTGTGGTTTGAGTAGTATGTATTTAAATTGAACCCTTTATTTTCACGCGTAAATGTGGTAAATATCTTGGGTAACATAAAGCGTAGTTAATGTTAGACTGATATGATGACTGATTTGTGATGAAGCAATATTATTTATTAATGAAATTTATATTTTTATTTTCTAAAACCAGGAAACATTGTTCCCATTTTAAATGTACCTCTATCTATGGAATTAACATGTATCATACATAACTGCTTTTAAATAGGGTGCATTTCTTTAAAACCAAATAAATCTTGTTTTAGTTGTTTTCTTTTAAAATAATTGTTGCTTTAATATAAATCATTAATTAAAGTAAATCATTATTAGAACATGGCTTTTATAGAATATTATTGCATATTAAATTGAGCATAATATAAATGGGCACTTATATTTTAACTTTAAGTAATATTATTGCCAGATTATCTTACTAACTGTATGTACTCAGAGTACCTAAATAGAAAGGATTTCGTAAATAATTTAACTTTTGGTTACGTGGTATTCTTGTAGGCAAAGGGAAGGTAGATGTGTGCCAAATGTTACAAAAAAAATATTACCGTGTAGCATACAGATTCAAATACCAGTAATATGGGTGTATTTATATGATGATAAATGAAATATATTATGTAACACATAGTTACATTAGGATATAAGTGATATTATGATAAATATAATGCTAAATTATGAAAATACATACATTTTTGCTGTATTTAGGAGCGTCTTCCATCTTACTCTTATTGTTTTCTTGTAGGTTTAGACGGCCAAAGAAAAATATCATTTGAAAGTATTGACAGTGTTATATGAGCTACTAGTTCCACATAATAATTATGATGCACAACGATCGCTTGCCGCTGTAAATTAATGTCTAAGCAAAATTCCTAGATTCCAATAAGTTTAAATGCTATTCCAGTGGATATTTTTCTTCGGCTGTAAACACTAGCCTTTCTTTCGGTGGTATAATAATGTAGATGAAAATTTACAGCAATAATTAGTACCTAATTGTAGTACTTTGCTGGTAGATGCTATATGATATAATTGTGTGATAATCGCAGTTTATTTACTAAGCGCTGTTCTAAACTGAATTTTGGAGACATAAACGACTCATAACATCGGCGAATGTTTCTATAAATCCAAAAAGCTTCTTTAAAGTTATATCAGTATGATATTAAAATTGTTACGCCTCACTTTTACTGTCGGGAATATAATATTTTTATTGATTAATTTATTTTTAGGTTAATAATGCTGTTATTATTTAATATTCTTATCTTATAAAACGAAACTTCGAACAGCATGTCTGAAGATATTGTATTTGTGTTTGGATTTATCGTTTTATGGGCAGAGTGACTTTACTACTACAAACATAAACAATAAAATTATGATCGACGTTCTGTACTGAATTATGATCGATGTATGGACGTCGTAGAAGTTGTTGTGGTGGTAGAGTCACTACTTGCTAAACTAGCTGTATTGGTATGTCCGACCTATGTTTAAGTATAAAAATATTGTTGTTGTTGATATTTTGCCGGCTTTTAAAACGACACCACTCTTTATTGCTATTGTTGAAAGTTATTGCCAAATTTTTATTTGTCCTAAAAATCTTTGTCTTTGTACATATCCATTAAATAAATTATGTACTGAGGATCAAAATGTGTTTTGATATTAAAATTACCAATACCAACACTCCATATAATATCCAAGTTAATTGACAACTGGCCAAACGTGAACCGTGCATATATTATAATGGTCAGAGCTAAACATCTAATGTAAATAATAGGGATTGTAAATAAAGTAAACAACATAATACTGTTTCATTTTATTACAAAAAGAACAAAATAGACGCCGCTACAGGCCTCAGTAAATATACAGTGATAATATTTATCTTACAATAACATTGAGTTAAACATCTATAGAATATCTGCATAGAACGGTACGAGCGTCCGTCCGTCATCTATATGAATCTGCTAGCTTATCATGTTTAAAGTTTACGTTACATATTTGAATATCGGAAAGACTTGACTTGTTGGGTTCGTTGCTTCAAGAGAAGTATATCTGCCTCGCCTCTGCGGGCGCCTGCTCCATGGGGCAGTAGGGGCATTTCAATCTGGAAAACAAAGAACTTTGAAAAATATGATAAACATCTATAAGTTATGTTGTGGTGTTTACTACGATCACAGGTGGAGATTAAGCAGTAATCTTTTTGAGGCAAGAATTAAGAGGAACCAATAGTCATGGATGAATTGGGCCCACAGTTCACGTGCCAGCCAAAGCTGGCAATAATGTATTTTCGGACAATCAAGTTGGTTCATGAAACCCGTAAAGGACGTAAAGCTAAACTATGGGGTGACACTCCTAATAAAACAATAATAAGTGGTAAGAGGAGACTAAGGAAGAAATATGCGAACATCAAGCCCCCCATCCACAATCCGTGTGTGTGCGTGGACAGTAAAGATCAAAATAATGCTTCATTTGCCTCTGGTGAATTGAAGGGTCGACCTCCAGCAGTGGAGACTAAATGACCTGATTATGCGCCCATGGCGAGCTTGATGAGTGCGTCACATGAGATAACGTGTCATCCTCAATATGACTTGTAAATGGAGGGGGTCTTGCCTATGTAGTGGAGACTGAATGGTTTTGTCGCAGAATGTCATATTCGCTAAATGTAATCGTGAAAAACGTGGTCACTTTTTGGAAAAAATTGTGAATGACATTCTGCGAAAGGGGCAAAATTTTTCGCGAAGACATTTTGCGAATATGACGTTCTGCGTCAAACTACCTACACAGTGTCAGCCCAAAACTCCGCCACAAGAGTGGCGTTGTCAGTAGCACTCATCAAATCCTCCTGAGTGCAGTTGCTTGGGCACTCAGGGCACGACATCAGGTGCTTCATCGACCTTCAATAACCTGATAATGATGTATATTGTGTACTGACTTGGCACCCATGGCGAGCTTATTGAGCGCGTCGCGGGAGATGACGTGTCCGCAGAGCAGGCGCATGGGCGGGTTCTGCTCCGAGGCGCAAAAAGACAATGCCGGAAATTGGCGACTTTTTTTTTCGCGCGGCCATCGACCAAACCTTGTTTTTTGATTACAAAATAGTGTAATAAACCAAACTTACTATGACATGTATACCTCTAAACTCAGTCTGAACTGAGTTACGAGCATTAGAAGTTTGATGATTTTACATATTAGATTTGCTTTTTGCGCGCAAGTTTTGTAAGAAATTGCAACAAAATAGTGACATTGTATGTGTAAACAAACAATACCCTCCATTAAAGGCTTCAGACATCCGTATGGAGCAGAATCAGCGCAATAAAAAATATCGCAATATTTTGTTGCAATTTCTTACAAAACTTGCGCGCAAAAAGCAAATCTAGTATAGCCTGACCAGGAACATAAAAACCCTCGCCATGTTGCGGAAAACTAATGGTACTAATTTCTTTTAATGGCAACAGTAACTGAAAACTTCATTTACATGTCACCTTGCATGTCAGTCTATTGTTGTCAAAGTGTAAACAAAGTTTATTTTAAATGTTTGCAATTGATTTTGTGAATTAAATTGCTAAAATATTTTTATAGTCGTGAAAGAAAAGTGGTTCACGATGTGTTAATGTATTTGTCGAAGAGAAATATTAAGGGTTCGGACAATATTTTCATTGAATAATGTTTCCGACAAAGGTTGTCAAATTGACTGACATGTTTATCGTATAGTACAGTCCACTATGAAAATTAGCTGTAGTCTGTTTCAACTACCTATTTTAAAGTTTTTTGTCACTTTCTAAGTTTTGAATTTTATGGAATTGGGAAAGAAGTACCGAGTTTGAAGCGTTCATGACCAGACATTGCAGTTGAATATTCAAGTTCTGAATTTGATTATTGATGAATAATAAAATAAATCCTACTAGCTCGATTGATGGTTTCATTTAATTTATTTAAACCAGGTTACCTTTAATAATATTTTTCGTTAATTTATAAAAATATCAAATTAGCCCGTAATCCTGAATCCTGATACATAAATTTAGCCTATTAATTTAACACATGTACGACTGTACTCAGTGTTGCACTATCAAATGCAATTGAAGCGCCTCTATGCCAGGGTTTTTATGTTCCTGGTCAGGCTATATGTAAAATCATCAAACTTCTAATGCTCGTAACTCAGTTCAGACTGAGTTTAGAGGTATACATGCCATAGTAAGTTTGGTTAATTGCACTATTTTGTAATCAAAAAACGATTAGTTATTATTAGATTAGATAAGTTTGATCGATGGCCGCGCGAAATAAAAAGACGCCACCTTCCATACAAAATCTGGCATTGCCATTTATCGCGAGGACATTTTACGAATTTGACGTTCTGCGTCAAAACCAACTGAATAATCTGATAATGATGTATATTGTATAGGCTTGATTTCCTCCTACGCTGACGTCGGTCGCGTACATCGGTCGAGCGTACGAATAAACACAATGTTCTATGAAGCACCGCACTGCAACGCCGTCGTCAGCGGCAGATGATTACATAGAACTAGTGTGTAATCGTGCGCGCCGCTGACGTCGGTCACCGATGTCAGCCTAAAAGGAAATTAAGCCATAGGCACCCATGGCGAGCTTATTGAGCGCGTCGCGAGAGATGACGTGTACTCAGTTTGCCTATAGTAAGTTGGAGTGGGTTGTGTTCCTACAGTACAGACTAAATGAGGTCTGCTAATAATTATCATGATGTATATTGTGTACTGACTTGGCACCCATGGCGAGCTTATTGAGCGCGTCGCGGGAGGACGTGTACTCAGTTTGCCTATAGTAAGTTGGAGTGGGTTGTGTTCCTACAGTAAAGACTAAATGAGGTCTGCTAATGATTATCATGATGTATAGTGTATATTGTATACTGACTTGGCACCCATGGCGAGCTTATTGAGCGCGTCGCGGGAGATGACGTGTACTCAGTTTGCCTTTAGTAAGTTGGAGTGGGTTGTGTTCCTACAGTAAAGACTAAATGAGGTCTGCTAATGATTATCATGATGTGTGTTCCTGCAGTGGAGACTGGAGACAAAATAATCTGATAAAGATGATGTAATATTATGTTGTATACTGACTTGGCACCCATGGCGAGCTTATTGAGCGCGTCGCGGGAGATGACGTGTCCGCACAGCAGCCGCATGGGCGGGTTCTGCTCCGACGCCTGCTGCCGCAGGATGGGGCACGCGAACACCGAGTGGTAGCCGCCGCCGTCCTCGCCCAGGTCAACCTGGATATGACGATCAAGTTAATAACAAAACGACACAATTATAGCGGTAGATTTACCAGTGGGCTTACAACTAGTAATTGGGCTGGCTGGAGCATAGGGTGGCAAATGGCAAAGTATACCGGCAATTCAATTGTAGACTAACCTATCGAATTGTAAAAGACGCTCCCTTCGGTAAAAATAAAAGCTACTGGCGCACATTACTATTTTGTTATCAGATAAGATCAATCATTATTCAATATGCAAATTTTTTTTTATGAATAATTTCACAAACTTAAGTTTGTGCTCGATCAGTCTTGGACATTGATTGATATAAATTACAGGTAAATGAACGAACAATAAACATTTTCGTCCATAAAAGGTGACACATAAAAGCTTGCAAAGCGTGTAATAAATGCTGTATATTGGAACGCGTTGGATCATCTGGTGTGGACTCTGCTAATCTGCAGTAGGTATACGGTTAGTAACCACCGGTTACAGTACAGTATACACGCAAACCAACGGGAGTCAGGCGGAGCAGTAGACATATGGTGTGTAACCACCAGTTACCTCGAGCGGCAGGTGGTCGTCGGCCCAGGCGGCGATGACGTGCGGGTGCGTCATCTTGGCGCGGATGTCGTGCAGCGCGGGCAGCACGCGCGCGCCCGCCAGCACGCCGCCCGCCAGCGCCGACAGCGGCGCTAAGCGGAGTAACGCGCACGCCTCGCGGATAAATAACTCCGCTGCTTCCGCGCCTGGACAAAAAACACTCATTTAATTGATATTGCAGTGCGGTGCCGCAACTTAGGGCGTTGATGAGCAGGTTTTTACCCGGTCTCAACACACGCTCTTATGACAAGTCTTCATTAATTGTGCAGACCTGCATACAGTATGCAGAATGATGCAGGAAATTCCTGTCACACATGGTATAATAAAGGATTTGCATTTGGAGAACCATTTTCAACTGGCCATTCAGAGTACGGGATATTTCCATGACGCATGCGGAGTCGTTTACACTAGTGTAGGGCTTCCCAAACTGTGCGTCGCAATGCCCTGGGGTGTTGTCGCATAAAAATGGCGAATTCCCAAGGGCGTCATGGTAAAAAATGTTTGGGGAACTAGTGGATACTCATCAAGCGCCATCGCAAAAATCGGGACGTCTGGCAACGCTAATACTTTTTTATACTTTTTTTATGTATAAGAAGCCAAATATTTGACCGCAATCGTACCTGGTGTTAAATGAGAAGCAGTCTAGGATGGTACATAAGTGCCTATTCACTCTCGCCTTGAAAAGGCCCGGATTACGGAACTCACCGAGGGCCTGCGGGTCGAGCAGGTGGCGGTAGTTGCGCGGCGCGGGCGGCGCGTGCGGCGTGCACCAGGCCAGCGCGCACACGCACGCCTGCAGCTGCCGCTCGTGGCGCGCCGCGTGCGCCGGGAACGACGCGCGGGCGTACTCGATCGCGGCTACCACGCCTTGCTCGCGGGCCAGCTGGGAATAATGGAAGTAGGTTGATTAGGGGCGTAGCTACCGCCGTAATTATAAAGGGCCTCTAAAGCCGGATTAACTACCTTTATTTAATGGAAAGGGCCTCCTTAAAGGGATCAAGGATCCTTGTCTCATATCATAGTCATGTATCATTATTCAGACACAAATTAGTCCTGCCCAAAACGCGACGTATGGATTGATGCTTAAGAGCGTTTACGCCGTTTGGCGCAAAAACAGTACTTTTTCAACTCGTTACAATCATTAACCAGTAATATTACAAATATGTTATAGGCATAAATAGTTAGGCAATTTCGTCGTCTAAATAGTTAATTGAGAAAATATTGCGATTAGTTTAGTATTTAAGAATTCTATCAAGATAAGTCCACACAGGTTTTGTAAATTTCCACTTTAGCGTCAGTTTACAAGCTGAAATTTTTATAAAAATACTGTGAAAACGATTTAACAAACATTTATATCCTATAGCATAGATCCTTGGGCAAATAGTTATCTGAGAAAATTTTTAGATTTAAGCATTTTACAATAAGAAATCACAAATTAAAAGAACGTGAAATACCCAAAAATCAAAGTGATTTTTTTACCAATATTCTTCCTTTATTCAACACAAAAATAGCTTAATATAATAGAAGAATATCTTATCTAAAATATTTACTTTGAAATTCAAAATAATTCATTGTAATTTTTTTTCTATGAGTATTTGAAAAGTACTATAAAACGCCGCGCACGAATCGTTCAAATTCAGTCCGCCTCGAGGCGTTCCAGAGTGAGGTCACGTCGCTCGGTGCTCTGCTGACGCGTATATATGTCACGCGTACGTTGATCTTTGACAGGTAGCTGGACTTTTATAGTGTATCCGCAAAATCTTGGTGGTAGATTTTGCGATCACGTGGTAATTAAAATATTTTATTGTTATTTTTCATTACAGTCTATTTTTACAGCAAATTCTATTTCAGACGTAATGAAAAATAAAATTAAGTTATTTTTAGCGATGAAACAAAAACGAATGACGAAAATTTGGAACAGCAAGTTATGTATGTATACTAATATTATAAACAGGAATAATACTAATAATTTATTTGCCATAAATAGGTGGTTACAGAATAGTTAATAGGAATGCTCTGCCAGCAGGGTCCCACCTAGTTGTAGGGGGAACATACACAACATATTACAGTCGGAAAATCTTTGCGGTACTTCGGATTGTAGTTAGTTGGACAGTGGTCATTTGGCGGCCACTTGAATCGTCTCACCCCTAAGCTTTTGGCTACCGCCGGCGCACTAAGCCGGTTGATGCCTAATCTCGGAGGCCCGGCCGCACTGAGTCGCTAACTATACTTTTGCGTCGCGCGTTGGTCCTATATGGGGCTCGAGTATGGCACAGTGCTGTGTAGTCGTGGAGCATCCTACTGTTGAAAAAAGATATCACTGAGGCACAGGCTGAGGTAATTCGTGGATACCGCATAGTATCCGCAGTCCGTCTATTCCCGGTTGTGGACACTGACTATGTCCCTACTGAGGATAAATGGGAAAAAAATTTATTGTCATTAGTGGCGACGTATAACAATCCTACTATCCTTCCTACTAATATTATAAATGCGAAAGTTTGGATGTCTTGGTGTCTGGATGTTTGTTACTCTTTCACTCAAAAACTACTGAACGGATTTTGTTGAAACTTTGCAGTATTATTGTTTATAACCCAGATTAACATATAGGCTATAATTTATGACGATATGTGACAAATAAATTTCAATAAATAAATAAGACATGTCTAAAAAGCGCAATCTATCGTCATTGGTTAAAATCGACAGCGCTGGACAAACTACTGTTTTGACGTTCGTAAATATTCATGCGGGGGAAGCCGTGAAACGCCATCTATCAACATGATATCAAACAACAGATTTTACGAACTAAGGAGTAAAACGAGGTCCACGCGTACGAAGTCGCGGGCGGCCGCTAGTTCAAAATAAAATTAATAATATTTGTATTCATCTGGTCTTACTTGACTTTTACTTTACGTATGTCATGCACGATGACATTTGCGTCAATATTTGTGTACGTCCCCACTAGGCATAATTGGGATGTATTTTTCTAATTTGTCATAAGTTGTGAGAAAGCCTGTAGCTACAACTGGGAAAGTATGTGTCGCCACTGGTGACAATCAATATTATTTATGCCATTTATCCTCAGTGGCGCCAAATTTTACGTCGCACCATAGAGGCAGTTCTGCCTGTATTAGAGGAGTGGGTGCGACGGCATGATCGCCTCACACATAGGGCGACCCAGGTTCTACCGGGCCATGGGTGCTTCGGGCCATTCCTCCATCGTATAGGCCGAGAGCCTGTAGATGGTTGTCAGTTAACTGCAGTCTTGGCACGTGAGTCACCGCAGCAGACTGACACGCTCCAACAGTGCCCAGCCTAAGCGAACGAGCGGCGGTTGGAAATGACCTCTCCCTACCAATCGGGAAGAGGCGTGAGATAGATAGATAAATTGTTTATTTGTTGTAACACACACTTTTTTTAATGCTTTTAACACACATATTATGTATAGTTGCTATTGAAATTCAATTCAATATCGAAATAAAGTTAGTTAGTCAAGAAACACACTAGGTGACACCACTGGTATTTTGTTACACAGGTTAGTAATAATTTCAACAGTTGCAACATAACAAAAGTGACAAAACAACAGAAGATAAAGATGACTAGCGTTTCAAATAGTTCCCTGCGTCAGAGTGATGTGTGCCGCAGCGATGCAAAAAGCAAAGAGCTCAGTATAAACACTACCCTCAAAAGGGCAGAACTCTCATTTTCAGCTTTTGCTAGAGAACGTACAGGTACGGAATGAACCCGCTCGCTTTCGGAAACAATATCTACATTAGTATAAAATATATTCTTATGAGACAAATAATCTTATGATATAGTGTGCTTACTTTCTGTGAAAGTATTCTTTCACAGAAAGAAGCAGTAGAAAGCGGGAGCGAGAGGCCTCAGCCGACACTCCGGTTATCCGCCGCCGACACCCTGGGCGCAAGAGGACAGCTTATGGTCTCCAACTGTCCCTTCCTAACAGGCCTCGGTCGCTAGACATGGAGGTGTCTGGTGGCGGCTAAGGACGAATGCTACAGGCAACAGCCAATGGCGATGTCCCGCGTTCCCTCATATCACTCATATGGATCATGGCAGAAACAGTCAGGTTTTTAGTGGGTGTAGGGGCTACCCACCTTCTGGTAGGAAGAACCCCACATAACCCATTAGCTGCCCCCGCAGCTGGTGGGTATGAAATGTTATGCATTTTCCGGATAAAAAAAGAATAGTTAACAGGAAAAGTTTGTTTTGAATAGAACCGATTTGAAAAAATCTCTCACCATTAAAATTCAAATTTTTTTCTGCTGAACATAGGCTGTATAAAATATTCTCAAAATAGTAAAAAACCTTTGATAATTTACTATTTGATAAAGAATTTACGTATTTATTATTTATTAGGACTAATGTATACCATGATTTATAATTATGGAGTCGGTGTTGGAAGATTTGAAGATTTTATAGTTTCCTTGAGCTGTCACTTGACAGCCTGGCACACTTTTACGATGGTGGATCAAAGTATTTTGGTTTGACTATAGAGCGTGAGAACACGCACACAGTCGCAATTATTTTAGTGTGAATAAAAATAGCATCGAAATTACCTAAACTTGACATGCCACGCTAGACGTAAACGCTCTTAATGACAACTTATTCGGGGCTGTCAAATTCACGCTACGCCACCTACATATTGTAATGTTACGCCATAAAATGGTAACATCCTGGTAGTTAAAACTTTGCGCCAAACACACTCAGGAATAACATAGTTTAAACTCAGCATAGCTACAACAGAATAACATGGACAAATACATGAATTACACTTTACACTAAGTCAGCCTGTAGAGCCTGTACAGAACCATCATGATGTAGGACTTGAAACATAAATTATGGAGGCAAATTATATCATACATAGGCAGCACAGCGGGGAGTACGTCAAATCGTTTCTCGGCCCACTGCAGCACAACTTGTGCAGAGTTGTCATGGTCATAAACACAGTGCAGGATTGTTGGAATATATAATTATGATCTCCTTACCTTGAGCGCCTGCATCCTATGCAGCGTGAACGGCAGCGGCGAGTGTGTTAGATCGTGAGCGCGTTTCTCGGCCCACTGCAGCGCGGGCAGCGGGTCGCCGGCCGCAAGCGCCGCAGCACAGCGCTGCAGCGCCGCAAAAGTACAAGTGCGCTCCACGCCGGGAATCTTGGCTTCTTCTAACATAATCGTCTTACGGTCTTACCTTGAGCGCCTGCATTCTATGCAGCGTGAACGGCAGCGGCGAGTGTGTTAGATCGTGAGCGCGTTTCTCGGCCCACTGCAGCGCCGGCAGCGGGTCTCCGGCCGCAAGCGCCGCAGCACAGCGCTGCAGCGCCGCAAAAGTACAAGTGCGCTCCACGCCGGGAATTTTGGCTTCTTCTACGAACGCGTCGCCTACGTCTTCTAAGCCCTGAAGATGTTTTTAATCTTTGTTAGAATAAGTTCTGAATTTGACCAAGAAACGTTGTTTTTGTTTTACTGTGTGGTATTTTTTTCTGGTTAAATATCAACTGGGAACATAAATACCAAAAGTACAAAGACCTTGAAAACTTTTTTCATTTTATAGTCAGCAATACCAGTCAGTGCAATGAGTGCTTCTGGCAGACAAGGAAGTGAGACCATAGTAGAACAACTCACTAATCTGACTATGAAGTTGGTAGGAGTAAGAAGTAAGTAAACACACTTACTAATTTTAAAACCTACTGTATTACCTGTCTGTACAAATGCTGGGCAATGGCTTGCTCCATTATAGGTCTGTTTGTGTCCGTGCAGAATGACTCAGCTTTCGGTGCCACTGAGCCGTAATCAGCGATGAAGTGTCGGTCGATCGACTTGCCAACACGTGACACTGTGGCATGCAGCTCTCTGTGTTCTGATAACAAATATATTACGTTATTTTAGTCCTCTGTTTGTTACAGTTAGAATTCCTAATCTAGGTTGTAGAAAACTGGCTCTATTGTTTATTTTAATCATAGATAGCTACAATTTGTGAAAAATCATGCCATAGATCTATCACTCTAGTAAAAAAATACCATAAGTTATGAACAAACTTGAAAGAAAGCTATCAAAATTCTTCATTTAGAAGAAAACAAAAATAAATTATGTCCAGAGTCTGAAAGAGTGAAATAAAAGTAACTGATTACATGTTGACTCACCTGTAGACATCTGAAAGACAGTCTGTTTGACCCGCGCAGCTAATTCACTGGCGACCATGGCTTGTGTTTGTGTCAAAGGTGCATTTGACCCCTCTGGAAATGTATAAACTTGATAAGTATACTAGAAATTAATTTATTTTATGATCAAATTATTGATGGCTATCAGAATTTGAAATAGAGTAAATATCCAGCCAGACACTATCAGTGACTGACAAAACACCCCTCAATGAACATCCATAATGAATATTACTTCATTATGGATGTTCAAGGAACAAATTGCAGAAAAGTCTAAAAAATCTTAGTTGTTGAAATAAACATGGTATTTTTTAATCCAATAAAAAATATGGCCTTTAAATACTGTCCAATGACTGGAAGTTTACCGTGTTGTTTATTTAAAATTAAAAGAAGGCAATAAAATTTACAACAATCAGGTTTAAGGTAATTGCTAATTGCATACATTAAAAAGTCACATTAACACGCGGGATATAAATAGTTCAAGTACTTTCAATGTTAATTTGCTTTCTTGATAACAATGAAGAGAAAGTACTTTTATGATTAGCCAGTATTGTGCTATTGTACTGATATCATAAAAACAAGCACATACGATAGATTGAAAGTATTTAGTGCTGCCATTAGCCTGACCGAAAGGCGCAAAGATGTATGGCAATAGAAACAAAGAGAAAGTCAATTATTATGAAAAACATTGTCAAGGGGAAGAAAATACTCACGTTTAGCAATTTCCTTCTTTAGATTCTCAACCTGACCAATAATATCTTCTAAAACCTTGTCTGTGTGGTCATTTAGAGAGGTAAATTTAGATAAAGCTTTGTCCAAATCTTGTTCCACACCGATGCATGAATCCATGGCTTATGACGGTGAAAATGATAACTTTCTCGAAATAACACTCTCTATTTACGTAATATATTCAAGTAAGGAACTTAATGAGAGAACAAAGAAGTAAATATTTATATATTTTTCACTTTTCAGACGAAAACAGACATCACTGCTGCTTGGGAAGGCAGATGTCAAAAACGAAAACGTCAAATAATTTCTCTGCAGTTTGTCTATGACAAAGAGCATAAAAGAGTAAGAGACGGCACTCCATAGATATTTTTTGAGCTCACGCACACATATGCATTTTAGAGAACGACCCGCAAATCTTTACCAACCGCACAAACTGCAGGCGGAGCTACCAACATAATGCCTTATTTTCTGACAGTATTAGTGACGTTCGTAATAACTTATCGATTATCGATACTTTGCTAGGGTTGTAATTGCATATCGATATCTAGTATAGGAACCTTCAATATTTTAATGATTACTATTTTTATTTTATACTATGTGTAAGTAAAACGAAGTTTTGTAACGTAAATTATTTATTTCGAAATAAAATAGGTATATTACAATAAGTATTGAACATGACATAGCAGTTGTAGGCATGAGGAATTATTGAAAATTATAACAAAGTACAGAAATGATAATTTTGTAAACTTTTATTTTCACAACTTTTTCTAAGAAAAAATAGGATTTTTATTTATAAACATCTTTAATTTTCTTATCAGCTGATCGAACCTCAGCCTCAAGATTACTTTTCAATGCTTTGTTGCTGTGCTTTTTTACTTTTGTCAGCAAAATTGTTTTTACTTTTTATGAAGCTGTCATTAATGATTTTACAACTTTTTCTTAGAAAAAGGTAACTTAATATTTTAAACATCTTGTCATAAATTTCTTTATTATGTTGTTGACATTTAAACCAACTAAAATTACAATTTGTACTCAACATTAAGAAAATGAATTTTCCAACATTTTCCATATACAGTGTGAGTCACGTTAAAGTGTACATATGAAAATAGATGAAACTAGACCTATTTTTATCGACAATAAAGAGGTCAAAAAATTTTTGAGATTTTTTTTTAAATTTTTATAGATTTTTTTTTCTTCCAATTACTTATTGTAAAGAAAACGTAATAACTTTTAAACTAAGAGGTATATCCTGATAAAATAAAAACAGTAATAATGCTAAATAACAGGCGATACTATAAAAATACATAAAATACACAAAAAAGGCCAACAAATAATCAAAAATTATACTTTTTGAAAAAAATCTGCTTTAAAATACGTGTTTTTTTGGTTATTTGATAAATTTCTCCAAAAAATGCCCCTATAACAGGTGATTTTTATTACTTTGTATTATTCTCTATCATATTATCTTTGTAAAACCAAAAATTGCATGTTTCTATCCCTATCGCAACATTTGCTATGATCTTTTGAACAAAGGCCTGCCACAACATTATTCTCCGCTACAGTTAGAGACAATTTTAATTTTAACTAAAATGCTTATTTTACTTCGAAATCTTTTGTTTTTATTTGAAATCTAACTTGTCTCTATCAAAATAACAAATCTAGAGCCATTTTCAGTTTCGTTGTTAACGAAGCGTTGAATGGCGCGCCCGGAGAGGCTTAGTTCAAACGATCATTGCAAACGTTGTGATAGAGATAGAGACATGCGATTTTTGGTTTTACAAAGGTAATACGATAGAGAATAATACAAAGTAATAAAAACCACCGGTTATAGGGGCATTTTTGGGAGAAATTTATCAAATAACCAAAAAAAACACGAATTTAAAAGCAATTTATTTTCAAAAAGTATCATTTTTCATTATTTGTTGGCCTTTTTTATGTATTTTATGTATTTTTTTTAGTATTGCCTGTTATTTAGCATTATTACTGTTTTTATTTTATCAGGATATACCGCTTCGTTTAAAAGTTATTACGTTTTCTTTACAATAAGTAATTGGAAGAAAAAAAATTCTATAAAAAATTTAAAAAAAATCTCAAAAAAAAATTGACCTCTTTTTTGTCGATAAAAATAGGTCTAGTTTCATCTATTTTCATATGTACACTTTAACGTGACTCACACTGTATATCTGGTCGGCAATATGGTCATGATAAAATTGTTTAGCTTCATTTACGGTGGTACATAATTGAATTGTTGGATAAACGAGACTTTTTTTATCATGCCACCATTCGCGAAGAGATATATATGCATACAAATCATTGTCAACAGGAGTTTTCACGCTCAAACACTCTTCACAAATTAAACAAGAACTGTTCTGTAATAGTTTGGCAGCTAAATACCCGCTTACATATACTACTGGTTGGTTTTCAAGGCTACACAAATTTTCAATGGGCTGTTCTAAGTTTTCAGGGTCCGGGATAGACAACACAGGATAAAATTCAGTGTCTGTGGAATCTTGAACATTAATTTTTATTTCTGTTGTTTTTATATTAGTTTTTAAAATGTCTTTATATTCCAGCATATGTTTATTGTTGTCTGCTTCACAATTAGCACTTCTGCTATGAGGCACTTTCAGCCCAGTAACCATGCTTGTTTTAAGCGCTGCAGTAAAGTGCGTGATAGTGGGATTTCTATTGGTTACACTGTGTTGCCTAATGATTCCAAATAAGTTTTCCAGAGAGTCTTGGTTAAACTGTCTAAGGTTCATATATTTAAACCCTTCATTCTTTAACTTTTCCCAAATATCGTTTAAGGATTTGATAGATATTTGATATCCCTTTACGCATTTAACATTTTTTAGTATCGTGTTTTCTGCTGTTATAAATTTTATGGTTTTTAACTTATCAGTATAAAAGGTCCAAGACTCAATGTGATTACTTGATGTGGAAACATTTTCCCGGATCCCTTTCTTTACGTCATTTAAAGATGATGGACCATTTGTACAATCAAATAGTTTATCTAACTGTTCAATCACAAATGCTGTATCATTGCAATCAGAAACTTCTTTCCATGCCATCATTTTTAAAATAGCTGCCACGGTATTACTCAGAGCATGCGCAGCATACTTCACCCTCATCTTAGTTTTGAATGTTGGATTTACAATGGTACTATTCAGTTTTTTAAAATTTAAAAAATTTCTGTTGTGTTCTTCTGCAACTACCAAATGCCTCCATTGTGCAATTTTTCCATCGAAAGACATATTTCCACTTTTAAAGAAATTGTTTCGTAATGATTTGAACAAGTGAGGGATGTCATAGATTATAAAAATTTTGTCATTATTTACAGAGAAAAAGTTGCTATCTATGCCTTGTCCACAGTTTCTTTTTAACATGTTAAGAGCTCCTATATTTGTAGATCCCTGATCACAAACTGTTGTTAGAACCACAAATCCGATTTCTTTTAATTTTTTGATGATGTCCGATATAATTTTTGCCAGTTTTGCTGTTGATATTGTGCCTTCCACAAAATAGTGCGCAATATATTGTTTGTATTTATGTTTAGCACCCTGTATCATAAACACTAACGCATGGTCTGCAATTTTCTTTTCTCGTCCCATGTTCTCGCCCTCTCCATAATCCACGTAGCCATCCACTTTATCAGCAATTTCGTTATAAATTATCCGTTTCTTTAACGCCATCTCGTCAAATATTAACGAGCAATATTTATTTTCCTTTGGCATACTTGATGCTTTTGCCTCTAACATATCAATTATATTTTTATTTATACCAGGCTCCATTGGTATATTTTTTAAAATCCTTTGGAGCGTTTTAGTGCTTGGTAGCGTAAACAGCTTTTGCATATAGCGGTATGCTTTAGGGGACCGTTTAAATATAGCCAAAGCATATATTTTGTTGGCTAAAGTCCACCTTTTTCCTTGTGACTTTTTTTTGTTATTCTGCACTACATCCTTTACTAACGATGTCAGCACTTCCGAATCTAACTTGTCTAAATTCACTCTTGACTTCGCTATATTCCTTATTGTTTTTTTTGCATTTTGTAACTGTCGCCAAAGCCTCTTCTCTTTAATTGTAAATGTTGATGAAGTGTCTGTAATAATAATAAAAACATTTCCATTAGTAAAAAAACAACATTAAAGCAAATTGAATTGAATATTGGTTAATTAATCAGCAATTTTACTTAGTTTTTTAAATTAGGTATGTTTTATCTTACCTTTCATTTCAATGTTTTTCTTAGGTCTTTTATAACTGTGGACTAATATTTCTGCCTGTGCATCTTGATGGCAAATGTTTTTATCATCTGAAATATTATAAATATGCAAATTAGTTTAAAATTTATTTTGTTGTTTTATGAAACATATTATTTCCAAATCAATCAATCATTATCAAGTTTTAAAAAAATGCAAAGACAGGATAATGATAGCTCTTCTCATAAAATATGAAGCGTGGGCCCACCTTCAATAACAATGACATAATATTAAATTAAAGGCATTTAGAGGTTTTAATGTTCTGCATTCTGGATGCGTTCTGCGGGTATGTCAAGACAATCTGTAAGTGGTCGTGATAAGGCAATCAGTCACGTGTGCTTTGCGTTCTTTGTTCGTATCCGCACGGTCAAATCGCTTTAATATAAAATGTACAGAAACCTAGAATGTTGTACATATAAGTTCATTTTGACCTGACTGCAGACTGCAGAACGCATCCAGGGTGGCATTCTTTAGTTTGAGGGAAGGCATATTTTAGAAGGTAAATAATTAGTTTGTACACTTACCATGAGCAATGGGTTTATAGGTCATATGTTCTGGTGCATTGGAAGTAGAAGGAAGAGGTTCAAAAGTTGTTTTCGCAGAAATACCAGAATCTGGTATATCCACAGCTCCCAAACATGTTGAATTTAGTTGTTTGGTTGTAGTTGTAAGGGGAACTGAAAGCAGATAATGAAATGTGAATTGGGTAATAAAATGTCATGTTCTTACCCAACTTTAGGGTACAATCAGTCTAGGTACATGTCTTGCTCACATTAAAAATTACTAGCTTATAAATATTATTAAACTAGCTGACCTGGCTAATTAATGTAGATTGCCTAAAATTTTTCAAATTGGTCCGGTACTTTTTTTGAAGAATTTGTATTACACAAATTACTAAAGTCCCTCTAACTCAACACCTCATTCTAAGCTAAATTGTGTTACGAGTGGGCTTCGAGTTACGGAGCCGATCAAATACAAACAAACAATTAAATATTTCCTTTTTATATTATTAGTATAATTTTAGATAAACATACCTCGTTCAACTGGATTTGACTTCTTTGGAATGCAATATGAATGATCATAAAGAACTGTAACAAAGTATAGATATAATTAATAATTGAAATTATATATTATTTATTGATAAGCATACAACACATGTTTGTGGTTACAAAGAAAGAACCTTGTTAAATTGCATTCGGTTGGTTTGTTTTGGAAACCAAAGAAAATTAATTAAGACATCTAAATAATTCAGAAAAATTGATAGATAGTAAATTAAATTTAAAAAAAATAATTGAAGTCATCATCATACCTGTCTTGAGGTTTTCTTTATTGGAGTCTTTTACATGAAGAGGAAACTCTGTCAAAACTTCATCTGGCAAGATGGGATTGCTCAATTCCAGTGTTGGAATAGCTGAGTTCTTCAGCCGAGTTCCTTTGGCATTGAAGGATTCAGGAGTGAAGTGCCCACCACAAACAAACTTAAGTTGGTGTAACTTTTCAATAGGTACATATGCTAAGTCTTCTATGCCAGCATTTTTAACCCACATTCGACAACTGAAATAACAAATACCTATTAGAAAAGAAAAAGAATAACAAACTGAAATTTATTCATCAACTAATTTCTTTTAGTATTGTTATGCAATTCATTTACAGAGTACGAAACAAAATACTGAAATTAAAAATTGGTTATGGTTATTTACTGTATGATTAAAAATATTAATCCCAGCCTTTAAGTTTACACAATCAGTAAAATTATCTTGTAATAAATGAGTGTTATTAGAAACTTACCGGTCAGAATCCAGAGGAAACCTACTCAAAAGTAAGGGTGATCCACCACGACTTCGCCTCTTATTACAAATAACGCACTTCTTGTTGTTTCTACTCTCCATTATCAGTAGAAGCCTAAAATGAAATAGGTATTAATTAAACAAAGCCTATAATTTCTCTCCAACCAGTGTCAATGCCCTGGTTCATGCATTTACCAGTTTTGAAAGTACATTTACATTTTCATCACATAGGGTTGTTTTTAATGAAAAATAGATTTGTAATAGATCTAATATTTCAAGTAAGTAGATAACATACCCATTAAACAGAAAAGTAAATAAGAGTTTAAACTTCTGTAGAAGTTGAAACACAGCTTATTTAAAAGAGTCTCTATCTCACAAAAAACATAACACTGAACAGCAAACTTTATCACGCCCGATACGGAGGAACTTAATCAACTCAACGTAAACGACAGAAAAGTTTATTTACAGTAATATTGCACCAAATCTGAGAAAATAACTTCACACGAATCAATTCGCCGGTTAAAAACTCAAACTCAATTGACAGACATTTTTTTTCATTTGTCAAACTAACAATACTACCAACATAAGGACACTAAACAATTATTTTTAGTATGGTGGTATTGATCCGCGGGTTCCCCTGCTATAGTGAAATCAATCCAAAATGCACTTTATTGCTTAAGGGATAAGGTTGTATATCAATTGCTACATATAGAGACTAGTCTTTGTATGAGAAGTGTCTACCCACTGGTCTATGATTTTAAAGCGGAGTGGACACGGACATAATGTGCAATGAGAGCTTCGAGCGTGGCCGTATAAAGTGGAGACGGCATCATCTACTGAATCCTTTTTTGTGGTTTCCTCATCTATGACCAACCATAGTCAAAATAAACTTCCTTCTTTTTTCACTCTTAATTTTTTTTATTATCTTTTTGTCTATGGTAGTTGCACAATTCGCCTGTGATCGAATAGGTTAGAATTTCTTTTTGGGAAATCTGTTGAAATAGTTATTTTATTGCATTTTTTAGAAAGTTTATCAATAATGGCTCAAAGCAAGCTGAACGACATGGCTGGGAAGTTTGCTAAAGGTGGGCCACCTGGGCTAAGTATCGGATTGAAACTTGTAGCAGTGGTTGGTGCGGCGGCCTATGGAGTCTCGCAATCGTTGTTTACCGTCGAGGGTGGTCACCGTGCCATAATGTTCAACAGGATTGGCGGCGTGCAGCAAATCGTCATGAGCGAAGGTCTTCATTTCCGCATACCTTGGTTTCAATACCCCATCATTTACGATATTAGATCACGACCCCGCAAGATTTCATCACCGACCGGATCCAAAGATTTACAAATGGTCAACATTTCTCTACGAGTGCTGTCGCGCCCTGATGCTAGTCACCTGCCCGTCATGTACCGT
The DNA here is from genome assembly GCF_963855985.1 of Ostrinia nubilalis. NCBI lineage: Eukaryota > Metazoa > Arthropoda > Insecta > Lepidoptera > Crambidae > Ostrinia > Ostrinia nubilalis. The sequence continues at coordinate 4,443,999 of NC_087101.1, forward strand.
CAGCTCGGAACGGATTACGATGAAAAAGTTTTACCTTCCATTTGCAATGAAGTTCTAAAATCAGTTGTTGCCAAATTCAATGCCTCACAGCTCATCACACAACGTCAACAGGTCTCCTTGCTGATTAGACGTGAGCTTGTCGAACGGGCTGCTGATTTCAACATCATTCTTGATGATGTTTCTCTCACAGAGTTGAGTTTCGGTAAAGAATACACTGCCGCTGTTGAAGCGAAGCAGGTGGCCCAACAAGAGGCTCAGCGTGCTGCTTTTGTTGTGGAAAGAGCAAAGCAAGAGCGTCAACAGAAGATCGTCCAGGCTGAGGGAGAAGCCGAAGCCGCTGAGATGTTGGGTAAAGCCATGGGCATGAACCCTGGGTACCTGAAACTGCGTAAGATCCGCGCCGCTCAGAGTATCTCCAGAATGATTGCTCAATCTCAGAACCGTGTCTTCCTTCCTGGCAACAGCCTGATGATCAACCTTCAAGACCCCACCTTCGACGACCTCTCAGAGAAACTGACTAAGAAGAAGTAACAATCAGCCTCGGTAGAGTGTGTTGATGGCATTGAAGCGGTAACCACTCTGACCGAGCAAGAAGCTGCTGTAATAATCAGTGGTGCCTCTTCAGTTGCAGTTTAGCATTGTCTGTGTTTCGAGCATTTCACAAATTGTAAAAAGCGAAGTACATAATTATGCTATTTACCCTTAATGTTGCATTTTATGTTATTTAGTTGTAGGTCTATAGAGTGTATGGGAATCAGATGATTTAAATAAAACATCTAATTAAAACATCACTATTTTATTTCAATACCAGTCATTGAAAAGAAATACATGTAAGAGCCAATAGCTTGATGAATCATATAAAATTTAATTGCATCACACTAATTTTCCAATTAGAGAATCATTGTTGTTTACATCTTACAGGCTTGGTTGAGAAGTAATGGGATAGTAGTATTTATATCTACAATATGTATGTATAATGTTGTTCCTATCATATTAGATTGCAAAATTAAAAACAAGATACAAACAATTTAATTTATTACAGTCACTAATTAACAATAAACTAATGCAGTACAATAGAATTCATTCATTGCTTTTTGAGAGCGGATGGTTGCGGTAATCTGAACTTGGACATCTCAATTTCAGCTTCAAAAAAGCTCATATTGTCATAGCAGAAGTATTCGGGGACTTTGTAGGCTCCACTCTTGCTTGGGTCAACTCCAGGACCGACGGGCTGGGATGCAGGATGGACAACATTGCTGCTAAGTCCAGGAACATCAGATGGCACTTGTGCCGCTGCAGGCTTAGATGGCGCAGCTGGTCCCTGATTTTGACCAACTCCCTCGCTATAAAATCTTGGCAACACGCTTAGCTTGTTGCATCGTAAAGTAATCCTCGATAGCATTATTTTTATGTTACACAATCACCAACAAGTGAACAAAATCAATCAAATAATTTTTTTCTGTCAACCAAAATGACATTCTTGACAGATCAGCTGTATTTTTTTCTTTTTTTTAACGGAACCAAAAACAATTTTAGAACCAAGGTGCTTTATAAATCTGCCAAAATTAAGTTGTAAAATATTTTCTGGATGTTTAGATGTAAAACTACGCAAATTAAATATCTGGAGAATAGAACTTTGGTAATAATTTTCTTCTGATTTGCATAACTGTTTATTCGCTTAGAAATCCATTACTTGATTATTATACTATTTTATTTCCGCCATAAAATAGTCTTACACAAGTTAATTTAATTCATGCCTATGATTTGATTTTCTTGAATAGACAAGAAGACTTCATTAATTATTCTTCAGCAGATAAAAAAATTATGAACCTCACGGATCGTTACTTAGCTTCTCCTTGCTCGCCATCTATTTGCTCACACTAGAAATACAGTACTACTCCTCTTTAGTCTATGGTTCTTTTTCACGACTGTTTTGGATAGTTTACCTACCTTGCTTATTTCGCCGAATTTTCGGAGTAGAAGTGGAATTATGTGTATGATTTATTGACTATTTATTAATATAACGTGCAATAATGAGTTACAATCTCAGTTAAAGCCGTAAGTGCGAAGGAAATCACTAAAACGCTTGTTCAGCCATTTACATGAAAGGTGAGTACAAAAAATTGGTACCTCTTGTTTTTTTTAATTTTTGTAAAATGCTGTGTTTCTCTGCTACAGGAATACTGAGAAAACATTAATGTACAATTACAGATGGCATGCTTCGTTAGTTTTATGTTAGAAGATAGTGAGAAATTATGCATACATCGTAGCTATATGTTGTAGTACATCTATATACCTATTTATTTGCCGCTATTTTGTGCATTATATTTATGTATACGAGTATAATCCGATTGAGTTGAATAGGTCAGGGGTCTACGATTGCGTTCCTTTCAACGTAATTTTATAATATTAGTTCTCGAAGAATAATCTATAATCGCCGAGTCAGTAGTTCACGATTGTTAAAATATTTTAATAATTAATTGATGTGTAATTTTGCTTTGTCTAAATTATTTTGGTCATAATTTCATCAAATAACAGCGATCGAAAAAATATTGTGCGCCCAAAATTCAGGAAAAGAAACGTAGATTGTCTATGGATTTTTATTTCTATTTTTGGTTAGTGGCGTGTTAGCGTTTTTGTGTACAGAAATGAGAATTATTTCGCAAGTATTGTTGTAAACCTCAAAATACTGTTACATTTTTACTACGTTTAGAGATTTATGCAATCTAAATTGTATAGTCGCAAGATAATTGTAAAATGGCGGACGAAGTGCCCGTTTGTGATGTATTATGTGAAGCAATGGAATATTTGTCGAAACTGGGGTCTAATCTGAGGGCCCGGTCTGAAAACTTGAAAGAGAAAAGAATACGGAAAGAGAAGCTCAAGAATTTCCATGCTGTACAGAAAGCAGCGGACAAAGTTCTCCTGATATGTCAATTGTCAAAAAAGTCCTTAGAAAATGTGGAAGTTGGCGTTAGAAAAGTGCTGTCGATGGTGAACGATAGTCAGTCCAGCATAGGCGTAGATGCGGTGTCTCCAGCTCCAGCAGTTGCCGAACCAGAAGCGAAGTACCAGTACTTTAAATACCGCTCACGCAAACTAAGGATAGCGAAACAAGTTCCATTAAAACATTACATGTCAGTGAAGGTTATGGCGCGAAAAATGCCCCGGTCGATGCAAGATAAGTATCCGGTTTACTATGATTGCAAGTTGTATAGAAGAAGGAAAAGAAAACAATCTTCAGAAAATAATGAAAATACTAAAAAGAAATCTGACGCATTGGTTGAGAGAGATAAGACTGAAGACATGCATTCAAAAACAACAAAGGAAGGTCTTAAATTAGAATCTGATACAAAAGAAAATAAAATAGAATCTAAATTGCGTGATAAACAAACTTCAAAGTCCAATTCTGAAACCGAAGATAATGACGGAAGTAATTTTAAAGACAGGGGAAAAAGTGAATCATCAGATGTTTGTAAGAAATCAAAAATTGATTCCATTTCAAAAAAATCTGATGGAAAGGACAAAAGACTATCATCTGAGTCAGATGGAAAATCAAAAAATGAGGAAAGAAGTTCAGAGAAGTTGGAATCAAAAGACAGAAGACAGTCTTTAGAGGACAAAGCAAAAAACAAAAAGCAATCACCCGAAAAAGCTAAAAGTGATCCTTCAAAAAAATTTGATTCAAGAGACAAAAGACAGTCTTTAGAAGGCAAAATAAATAAAAGTAGGCGAACTTCTGAGTCTCATAAAAAATCTAGCAGTGAAGAAGCTAGTTCAAAAAATGGAATGGAATCAAGAGACAAAAGACATTCCTCAGAGGACAAGCGAAAATCCAAAAATGACAGCTCAAAAAATTCTGAAATGAAACATGACACAGAAAAATCTTTAGAGTCAAAGAGCAAAGCTAAAGAAGATGATGATGATGATGAAATCCCAAAGAAATCATCAAAATATGGCAAAACTAAATTCAGAAATAATAGAATAATAGATGATGATAGTTCTGAAAATAGTAATGATCTAACTTCTAGAATTAAAGTACCAGATGTTCAAGGCAATGATAATAACGAGTCTGTAGAAAATTGTGAGAACAATGACAGTACATTACAGTTGCACAAATCTAAAAAAAGGAAATTAAATGATTCAGATAGTGAAACTGATGACAACAAAAAATCAGAAGAAGAAAGCCAAATTAATTCCGATAACATAGAAAACACTCCTCAGACTGAACCTGTAAAACCATTGATAAAGTGTGTTAGTCTTACTAAATTGCTGAAACCAGACATTTTAGAAAAAAATGCACCCCAGGAGAATACTAAATCCAAGATTGTTGGGATTAGTGAGAAGAGTTCTGAAAACAATCAGAATACTAAAAATAAACAAAATTCAAAACAAGGGAACAATAATAAAATAGATAGATATCTATCAAAAGTACCATCCAAAAAGGATGATGACTATTGCATGCAGAAAAGAAAAGAAGTTAGTAACTTTGTACCTAAAAATTTTAGTATTAAAATAACTAGACTACCTGAACTGTCTCAAAGTTTTTTACAAATGCATAATTTGATAAAAATTACTCAAAATGAAATAATAGTTTGTGAATTGATAAAAGAAAAAGGATTGATTGAAAATTCTGAATTAATTGTAAATAACCAGTCTGAAGAAGACCAAAATTCTAGGAGCAAAGAGGCTTCACCAGACAATTTGAATGTAGCAAAAAGTGCTCTTCTGGATGATTCCGAATCTGAGAAATCTGATGTTGGTAATAAATCACCATCTCCACTACCAATAACTGAACTAACTGAGAATGTTAAAAATGCCTTGCTAAATGACTCGGATGCAGAAAAAAGAACAGAAGAAGAAAATGAAGGTATAAACAGAAGAGGTCAAGATCAGAACCAAATAAAAAATGTCCTCTTGAATGATTCTGATTCAGATAAAAACCAAAAAGAAAATGAAAGCATGCATGTAAAAAATAAGGCTAAAACTAAATTACTTGAAGATTTTTCTAAGATCAAAAGTACTTTACTTAATGAATCAGATTCTGATAACCATGAAGCTGCAGATTCAGACAAAGTTCACAAAGATAAATCTCCAAAAAATAACCAGGATGTTGCTGATGAACAAAATAGTTGTGAGCCAGATAATTCTCAGTGTGAAAAAGAAGTAGAGTTACAAAACAAAGAATTATCACAAGATAAAGAACAAAACAATGAGCTGGAAATGTCGAAAAGTGAAAGAAAAAAAGGCAAAGAAGGAAAACCAAAATCTAAGAGAAAACACATAATGGAGAGCATGCATGCAAAAAAAATGTTACTCACATACTCCTCTAGCTCTGACACTGAAGATGAACAGTTGAAAAATGCCCTGAAAGAAATTAAAGATTCTCTGCTCAAAGGCATATCTAGTTCTGATGATGAGAAAAAAAAGAAAGAAAATGATGTAACTAAAAATTCATCATCTGATTCAGAAGAAGATATTTTGACAGGGGCAAAAAGTAGTAAAAAATCAAATAAAGAAGATAATACTGCAGAATCTGGGAGATCTGGAGACAATGAGAAGGATGATGCAATGAACAACAAACGTCAAAGGGACAGCGATGAAACTTCAAATGATTCTTTGAATCCCACTAAAAAAAAGGTTAGGTTTGCAAAATGAATAGCATTTTTTCTTTCTTTTTTATAAATTAAAATGTCCTCAGCCAAAGTGAGTTTTCTTGTGATTGTTAAACGCATTATTCTGAAAAAATTATAAAATAATTCCTAAAGCATTTCTTAGAGTAAGCAATATAATTAGCCACTAAGTAAGCTGTTGTATGTGTCATATTAAATTTGCTTGAAATTATATTAGTTCTTATTACAAATCTGTTGTTTTCTTTCAAAATTAATTTTATTATTTGCATAAAACTCAAATTGAGATAGAATCATAAAATGGGGGTAATTGTTTGGGAATTTACTAAGATAATAAAAAATAAATTACAGATGGGGCGTTCTAGGGCACAACCTGGTGGTAGCAGCAAAGATTCTGACAGCCGGGATGACAAAGATATTGATGGGTAAATATTTACAAAAAGCATGAGGAAATTCAGAGTTGAGTGCCCTGAATATGGTGCTGGGAATCTGGAAATGTGTCATCAATAATAATCATCTTTTCTGTTTCTTAATTCAAGGGATAAGATAGTGAAGTCACTTAAGTCTGAAAAAGTCTTGTGCCTGTTTGAAAGAACTTCTGTTTGTGTATAGTCTATTGTGTTAATATTAGCGGTTGCATAGTGTTGCTGCAGTCGCATCTACCAATTTAAACGTACTTTTTGACGTGTCTTTTTGTATTTAGGTAGGCCACTCCCCTTCGGCCTACGCCCCTCATAAAGGAGAATATCAATCATCCTAATATTCTCATTCAGGTCTCGGACCAAATCCTCGAATGTTTTATTTGCGACTAGCTTTTGCCTGCGGCAAAGATCTACCCACAGAAGGACTCAATACCGTTTTAAGATTAAATAAATAGGACCTACTGTAACTTTTATCGAAATCCGTTCAATAGTTTACTCCTATAGTGCGTTAAAGTGAATAAATTGGAGAATTCCGTATATACATATGCGTATTACCAGCCCTATAGATAGGCTATAGCTCATAAGTGTTTCCATATAAGTACTTACCCCACAACGGCATGCTCAGACAAACCATATTATGCCATTGTCAGGCCTAGTAGAAAGGGGTCATCCATAAAGTACGTCACACGTAAAGAGGGGGGGAGGGGGTTGACAAAGTGTGACATGGTGTGACAAGGGGTGGGAGGGGTCCTAAGTTTCGTGACATCACATTTCAATTGTTTCAAATATTTGATATAATGTTGATTTCATAAAAAAAAAACTTAATTTAAATGGAAATAAAACTAATTTCGGAACTGCTAGGCTGTTAATTTAATAATTTTTCGATATGAAATTGCAAAACATGTTACGTCACACTAGGGAGGGGGGGGTCTCAGAAATGTGACCACCTGTGACAAGGACGGAGGGGGGGTCAAAAAATCATGAAATTCGTGTGACGTACTTTATGGATGGCCCCAAATTACCCCGTCACCATAGGTACTTTGCCATGAAAGCTTGGCAGCAAGTAGTGAAATGGACGCAGATATATTATGTAACTACCTACTCATAGTTTAGTTGTCGTGATAACGCGGCGTAGGTGTGATACAGGTGTTCCTGTGGTGAATGATTTTTTGCATGCTTCATTGCTAGTGTAGTAAGTACCTGAGTAACTTTTTATCCTAAGACAATCCTTTATTGATAAGCATAAATAAGGCTTCTCATGCGTAAGCTAACTTTTTGTTGTAGGTATTATAGTAATCAAACTTCTTACGCCTCTGAATCTGACTGATCTATTCAACTCGATGGTATCTAATTCGTAACTATTTAGTAATTTAACTATTATAAGCCTAATTTAAGTGAAGATAATATCAAATCTGAAGCAATATTGTATGTACTATCTAGGACATGCTTAACTTAAAAAATAAAGCTCATTCTTTTATAATATTTCAGACTTACAAATCTCAACAGTCTGAATAAGAACCGTCGACGGCATGGTTCAACTTCTACTGAGAAAACCGAAACAAATTCCATAAGTTCAACTAAAAAGATGCCGAAAGTACCACTTATAAACCAGGAAGATATGCTTCAGGCGGAGACCAGTTCCGAAGCAGGCTCCGTCGCGGAGAGCGAAGCTGGAGAAGGTAATGACGTTTATCTTAGAAACTGTATGTACAGACGACGGCACGTCAACGTAACCACTGGGTTCTTGTGCAGTTGTAAAAGGGGCGAGTTTGCAACAAAAATGGGTAGCCTGATGTGCTGTCGCCCCTATTCAATGCACATACACCTCCCATTATACGCGCCATTTTACCTTGTCTTCGTCGTATTCAGCTTCCACCAGCGACTTCGTAAGACGTCACTTCACTTATCTGGAGAAATTGCAGCTAAATTCAGATAAACCTGGGAACAAAATCGAAATAACTTTGAAAATATTTTTTTATAGCTCGATTGGCGAGTGAGAGAGATAACGTCTCTTCGATGTTACGCGTAGTTGTTTACGTCTATTCTCCAGTTTATATTCAAGTCTGGAACTGGACTGTACAGTTCTTAATACATAATATCAGTGACATCGATTTATATGTTTGTGGTTTTTCATGAATTCAGCAGTTAAGATTTATTTATTGTATTCCAGATCTACCATCAATATCCTTGACGGGTCTGAATGGTTCCGGTGGTGATCACTTAGCTAAAGACGATTTATTAGAAGAAAGTGACACTTCAGGGTCAAACAATGACAAAGAGGTAAGATATTTTTATGTAAAACACCAGATTTTTTTCACTTGCAAAAATATTGCACTTGTAACATTATTGCGGTTTGCCTTGCGATTTTATTTGAAAGAAATTTATAATACTTCTGTTTTCTTTGAAAGGAAAAGAAAATGACTGATTCAGATGAGGAAGCAACGTGAGTATATTTTTATTTATAGAGAATGGTATTTTTTCGTTATAATTTTTGGTTTTGCTTTGTACGTAATAACTCTCCTATTCTTTTTTCTATAATAATGTCAGAAAAGCTACCTTTAATGTCTATGTTTATTTGTATTACTTACTACATCTTTTTCTTTTCGCATTTTGTTTTATTGCTTACAATCTATCCTATACTTACTTAATACTTACTAAATATTGTGTTATCGAGGTGCATGACTGTGATAATTAACACTTGCATGTTTTGTTTAATAACTAAGTCGCACGTAACGCTATTTGTGAAAAAAACTAACAAAAACTATTAAACGGATTTGGATGAAACTACAGTATTATTACATCCACACGTGTGAACGCTAGTTGGGTGTCTTATTAGAATACTATTATATTATAATTATATGCTGCAAACACCATTCGTTTCATCAACATCGGTACTCAAAAATATGATGTAAATGCTTGTACAATCGCCAGCATGTCAAGTTAAAAGGGAGGTAAGCCCAAAATGGTAAATAATTTTTAAGCTTTTCACATTAGTTTCAATGTGTGCATGTACGGTCGCCGACCAATCATAAGCGTCTCCTTGCACGCACAGGGTAATTTGTCATCAATTAATTTTGTATTTTTTTTTAATGATATAAGTATATTTTAGTATTATTCTATCCAACAAGGATAGAAGTAAATAACACTTGATTTTATCTATTGGTATTTGAAGCTTTTTTTTTTCACTGATAAAAATCAGTGAAAAGAAAAAGTTTCCGTTTGCAAGGTCAAATTCTAAACATAATCCAATATGTAGAATGAAAGCCAAACGGCGCAAAGCGCACGCGACCATATCGTCGGACAGCGAGGCTGGTTCCTCGCGCAAGAAGGATTTCGCCGACACGGAGGCCAAGATCAGCGACTTTGAAGACTCGGAAGATGATGGCTCCTCCGAATCTAACAAGAAGAATAAAAGGCGAAAGAAGGCAGTTGACAGTGACGCCTCTGTCGGCTCCTCATCCAACGACGGAAGGTGAGTATTTGTGTAGGCAAAGTAGGGGAGCAACACTAAATGGTGTATTTTAATTTGCCTGGCAACATTGGGTATTTTTCAGTACAGTTTCAGTTCCGTAAGTAAATAATGTGTTTACAGCACTTCGTTTTTCGTTAAGAATTCAATAAAACTGCAGGCCAAATGTACCAATTTATAATTTCGAATACAGCAAATCTAATTTATAAAGAGCTTTCGCCTTTGTCAGAAGTCCTATAGAACAGAACACGTTAATTTTCTCTGGTATGACATTTATTCTTCCTAGCATCTCCACAGAATTCGAAAAGACATACACAGGAATAATTAAATTCGCTCGTACTGTCACAGACTTCGACACGTTCCAAGTAAAATAAATTACGATGTAAAATAAAATAAGTTACGATGTAGCTTCTTTTCCTAACTTGCATTAATGTTGCCAGCAAAAAGAAGCGGCGGCGCATCAAACAGCTGAACGACAGCGATGGCTCCGGCTCCGACACGGAGAACGAAGGCAAGAACAAACACGGCAGGAAGAATATCCGTAAGGTGACGCCACTTATTTACAATTTTACAAGTTGTTCTTCAAACTGCAATTATGGAATACTGGGCTAAGCTGCTCAGTAGTTGCGGCGAAACAAGTAAACGCAAGTAATACAGTTTAACTGGGCAATCCTAATGCCTAATAGATATTTAGGAGGACTAAATTGTTCAGTCATCTTACTAAAATGTTAAGACACATTTTCATGACTGTAGCATAATATGGAAAGATTAAAAACTCCGTAAAAACTGCCTCATAAGGACATAATAAGAAGTGAATATTAATTATTTTTTACCATTTATGTTGATGAACAGGTGATGGGCAAAAACCAATTAGAAGAAGCCACCAAGAAAGCTGCGAGACAAGAAAAAGAAAGGATTGCCAGAATTGCTGAGAGACAAAAAATGGTGAGTATTAAATAACATTGTAATGAAAAGTCTCATTTAAAACAAATGAACATGATAAATACATATTTTGTTTGTTTTTAGTACAATAATTTGGAATTCGATGAATCGGGAAAGCCAGATGAAGTGGTCCTGGAGAAAGTAGTATTAGATTTCGATCCGGAAACTAAGAAGCCACTTATTGAAGTTGACAGAGGACTTGTCAAGAAGTTGAAGCCGCATCAAGTAAGTTTTTGCCATTTAAATAAGTATTGTCTCAAATTAAGATCCCAAATTGTTTTTTTTTTGTGTTAGTTTCGACTGAAACTATTGAAATTGCAATCGTTATTGAACCTTACTCAATCACTAGATAGATTCAATATTTTCTTCTTTCGTGTTGTAATTTTTCCCCATTTCCTTTCAGGCGAACGGAATAAAATTCATGTGGGACGCGTGTTTCGAAAGTGTGAAACGCATCAAGAAAGACAAGGGATCCGGTTGTATTCTCGCCCATTGCATGGGTCTCGGAAAAACCTTACAGGTAAGCAGTTTTATCTTTACATTTGCTTTGCTTTTTGGCTACACCTGTTTTGTTTGGATACATTTTTTTCATAAGATTAACTAACATAAGATAAAGTATTAACTGTTTGGCGAGTATTTTAAAGCAACTAGAACACGAGTATAATCAAGTAATCGTAAATTTTATTGTGAATCGATTTTTAATCCTTGTCTTGTTTCATCGAAGCCCGCCGCCGATAGAACTTGCGGGGATAATTCCTGTCGTTTACATTTTCAGCTTAAGCTGTGTGTACATCTATGCGTGAAAGGGGTGGACTGGATACATTCAAAACAGCTAACGTTAAGAGTATAGCCTCCCCGGTAGTTCTTCGAAAGACTTGAGTAAATGAGTAATGTTATTGTATGTGATTGTTTCAGGTGGTCTCCCTGACGCATACGCTGCTGACGCACAGCGAGCTGACAAGCGTGCAGCGGGTGCTGGTGGTGTGCCCGCTGTCCACCGTGCTCAACTGGGTCAACGAGTTCCGCATGTGGCTGAAGCACGCCGAGAGGGACTACGAGGTCGACGTGTACGAGCTCTCCAGGTGGGTGACGTCACAGCAGCTGGCCAGGGACCAGCGGTGCTGGTGGTGTGCCCGCTGTCCACCGTGCTCAACTGGGTCAACGAGTTCCGCATGTGGCTGAAGCACGCCGAGAGGGACTACGAGGTCGACGTGTACGAGCTCTCCAGGTGGGTGACGTCACAGCAGCTGGCCAGGGACCAGCGGTGCTGGTGGTGTGCCCGCTGTCCACCGTGCTCAACTGGGTCAACGAGTTCCGCATGTGGCTGAAGCACGCCGAGAGGGACTACGAGGTCGACGTGTACGAGCTCTCCAGGTGGGTGACGTCACAGCAGCTGGCCAGGGACCAGCGGTGCTGGTGGTGTGCCCGCTGTCCACCGTGCTCAACTGGGTCAACGAGTTCCGCATGTGGCTGAAGCACGCCGAGAGGGACTACGAGGTCGACGTGTACGAGCTCTCCAGGTGGGTGACGTCACAGCAGCTGGCCAGGGACCAGCGGTGCTGGTGGTGTGCCCGCTGTCCACCGTGCTCAACTGGGTCAACGAGTTCCGCATGTGGCTGAAGCACGCCGAGAGGGACTACGAGGTCGACGTGTACGAGCTCTCCAGGTGGGTGACGTCACAGCAGCTGGCCAGGGACCAGCGGTGCTGGTGGTGTGCCCGCTGTCCACCGTGCTCAACTGGGTCAACGAGTTCCGCATGTGGCTGAAGCACGCCGAGAGGGACTACGAGGTCGACGTGTACGAGCTCTCCAGGTGGGTGACGTCACAGCAGCTGGCCAGGGACCAGCGGTGCTGGTGGTGTGCCCGCTGTCCACCGTGCTCAACTGGGTCAACGAGTTCCGCATGTGGCTGAAGCACGCCGAGAGGGACTACGAGGTCGACGTGTACGAGCTCTCCAGGTGGGTGACGTCACAGCAGCTGGCCAGGGACCAGCGGTGCTGGTGGTGTGCCCGCTGTCCACCGTGCTCAACTGGGTCAACGAGTTCCGCATGTGGCTGAAGCACGCCGAGAGGGACTACGAGGTCGACGTGTACGAGCTCTCCAGGTGGGTGACGTCACAGCACTGACCAGGGACCAGCGGTGCTGGTGGTGTGCCCGCTGTCCACCGTGCTCAACTGGGTCAACGAGTTCCGCATGTGGCTGAAGCACGCCGAGAGGGACTACGAGGTCGACGTGTACGAGCTCTCCAGGTGGGTGACGTCACAGCAGCTGGCCAGGGACCAGCGGTGCTGGTGGTGTGCCCGCTGTCCACCGTGCTCAACTGGGTCAACGAGTTCCGCATGTGGCTGAAGCACGCCGAGAGGGACTACGAGGTCGACGTGTACGAGCTCTCCAGGTGGGTGACGTCACAGCAGCTGGCCAGGGACCAGCGGTGCTGGTGGTGTGCCCGCTGTCCACCGTGCTCAACTGGGTCAACGAGTTCCGCATGTGGCTGAAGCACGCCGAGAGGGACTACGAGGTCGACGTGTACGAGCTCTCCAGGTGGGTGACGTCACAGCAGCTGGCCAGGGACCAGCGGTGCTGGTGGTGTGCCCGCTGTCCACCGTGCTCAACTGGGTCAACGAGTTCCGCATGTGGCTGAAGCACGCCGAGAGGGACTACGAGGTCGACGTGTACGAGCTCTCCAGGTGGGTGACGTCACAGCAGCTGGCCAGGGACCAGCGGTGCTGGTGGTGTGCCCGCTGTCCACCGTGCTCAACTGGGTCAACGAGTTCCGCATGTGGCTGAAGCACGCCGAGAGGGACTACGAGGTCGACGTGTACGAGCTCTCCAGGTGGGTGACGTCACAGCAGCTGGCCAGGGACCAGCGGTGCTGGTGGTGTGCCCGCTGTCCACCGTGCTCAACTGGGTCAACGAGTTCCGCATGTGGCTGAAGCACGCCGAGAGGGACTACGAGGTCGACGTGTACGAGCTCTCCAGGTGGGTGACGTCACAGCAGCTGGCCAGGGACCAGCGGTGCTGGTGGTGTGCCCGCTGTCCACCGTGCTCAACTGGGTCAACGAGTTCCGCATGTGGCTGAAGCACGCCGAGAGGGACTACGAGGTCGACGTGTACGAGCTCTCCAGGTGGGTGACGTCACAGCACTGACCAGGGACCAGCGGTGCTGGTGGTGTGCCCGCTGTCCACCGTGCTCAACTGGGTCAACGAGTTCCGCATGTGGCTGAAGCACGCCGAGAGGGACTACGAGGTCGACGTGTACGAGCTCTCCAGGTCAGTGACGTCACAGCAGCTGGCCAGGGACCAGCGGTTGCTGGTGGTGTGTCCGCTGTCCACCGTGCTCAACTGGGTCAACGAGTTCCGCATGTGGCTGAAGCACGCCGAGAGGGACTACGAGGTCGACGTGTACGAGCTCTCCAGGTAGGTGACGTCACAGCACTGACCAGGGACCAGCGGTGCTGGTGGTGTGTCCGCTGTCCACCGTACTCAACTGGGTCAACGAGTTCCGCATGTGGCTGAAGCACGCCGAGAGGGACTACGAGGTCGACGTGTACGAGCTCTCCAGGTGGGTGACGTCACAGCAGCTGACAAGCGTGCAGCGGGTGCTGGTGGTGTGTCCGCTGTCCACCGTGCTCAACTGGGTCAACGAGTTCCGCATGTGGCTTTCAACGCGATTCTAAAACCCGCCTAAAGCTTGCTCTTGATAACAATCTCACACAGTGTGCAGTTGCGATCTACGGTGAAGCCCAGAAAATTTAGAACCTATCCTATCTAAAACTATACGGAGCCCGCTCTAGACATCTGCCCGTACCCGCTGCGAAACACGTCCCACGTGTCCACAACACACTGCTCTAGCTGATACTATTTTTCAATAGACACGCGTGTGAACGCCCGCCTGAGTTTTAGCGTAGTCCTAACCAGAGTAAATACAAATGAGTAGGTCATCTTCATAGAAACGCACCGAGCGCGGTTTGTATGTGAGTGCGCCAATATACGTATGCGGCGCGCTCGCACACACTGACAAAATTCGGCGAAACCACGACTGGCTCACCGCTAATCCCCGCTAAATGTTGTCAGTGTGTGCGTGCGCGCCGCATACGTGTTGGCGCGCTCACATACAAACCGCGCCCGTACGTTTCTATGAAGATGACCTACTAATTTGTATTTACTCTGTCCTAACGTTGAATGAAACGTTCCAGGTACAAACAGAACTCGGAGCGCGCGTTCCAGCTGCAGCAGTGGTTCGACAACGGCGGCGTGTGCGTGCTCGGCTACGAGATGTTCCGCAACCTGTCCGCCGACAACCCCAAGAAGTTCAAGAAGAAGATGCTCAAGACCTTCCAGCAGAGCCTCGTGGATCCAGGTGAGGATGACGGCCACAGGGGTCACAATGAAAAGAATAAAGAAATAACATCTTCCCTCCATTTGACGTTCGAGTAAATGGTATATGGAATGTAATTATAGTATAATTTAATAAGTTTTTTGCAAATATATTACAAGTTTAATCGTAAAATATTTGTAAAAACTAATTAAATTATATAACTTTTCTCAGCTTCTCTTCACAAATGTTTGTTTGTACATAGATATAATTTAAACTAAGCAACTGCGTGGATATGTTACTGACTTTCCATAGTGTTAAGTGTCTAATGTTACATTGAAATCTGTAAGCTGTTGATATCCCTAATAAATAAATAAATAAACATTCCAGCTTGTACCTTCGATTTATCTGTATACCATATTTTAAGCAAATGTCAAATAATCATTTCATCATCATCGTCCACTGCTGAACATAGGCTTCTCCCAATGATTTCCATAATGACCGGTTGGTAGCGGCCTACCTGCGTTCCTGCTACTTTTATGATGTTGTCGGTCCACCTTGTGGGTGGACGTCCCACGCCAATGAGATAATTTTGTAATATAAAAACACCCACGTTTCAAATTATTTCAAGGAATTATTTTTTAATTGTGTCTGGTTCACTATTGGTTCAGTTGTGCCACAAGATATCGGAAGATTCACCAAACTTCAGTTTACAGGTCGGTCATTTGTGCTACCTGCCTCTCATTTTGATTCCTTGTTGCCAAAATGCCACGCCTCTAAATAGGGCAATAACATCTGCAACCTTCGATTGTTAGCTTGATAGGTTAGGGAATGCAAATCTCCCGCGAGATTATGATTATCAATACTGCGAGATCTCGACAATTTCAAGATCTCGCGAGATTGGCAGTTTTGTGTGTTTTTTTGCAAATATGTATTGACAATATTTGAAGAAATTAAGACAAAAATAATAAAAATTATAAATATTATTATGAAAAATATTTATTTTAACGAATTCTTTCAATAGACTTTTATCCATCAAACATTGTTTGACGTATCTGTCTATAATTTTTTAACTTCTATTCTAAGTAAAGTCCCAAGATTCTGAAACTCAAGAAGCAAAAATCAATAACTAACAACCCAGTGTTGATAGTAGTAGCGCCCTCCTGTAAATGTCATAAAGTTGTCCAACGTGCAAAAAATCAGAACTAATAATAATCCAGTTAAGGAGTTCGTTTTGGGCAGCCTTCGGGATTGGACGAGCACAACCCGTGCGCTCCAGACGGTCCGAGCCCAAAAGGCACTTACAAAGCCCTATGGCATTTAACGCCGACGCGAAGGTCGAAACCCAAAGTGCAATACAACATAACTCAGCAGTGTAAAAATTTGTGTCTAACCGTCACAAATCAATTTTTTGAGTGAGAAAAACTACGTGAAGAAAAAACATGCGAGTAAGTACACAGTGACCAGTGCAGCGCCTAAGCTAAAAGCCTAGAAAACTTGACCGATGAAACCCGGTCAGATCTTTTCTTATCTTTCTTTCTTTATTATTTTTTTTACATTTTTCGGTGGTTTCGAACACATTACAGAAAGATATAGTGTTAAGAGTCACATGAAGCGTCAGGGATTTTAAATTATTTATAAATATTTGGTGTCAATTATCTTACCAAAAAGCACGAAAACGATCGCATATGATCTATTATTTTCATCTTATACTACACTCGACATCAAATAAATCGCACCTTCCGCGACAAGCACTTTCAAACGTATGCATCCCCACTTCCCACCATATTTGGCACCATTTAAAAGCCTAGTTCTAAACTTCATTTCATTAAAGGAAAGGTTTTTACACCAAAAATGTGTCTTTAGAAGGATCCAGAGTCACTTCTTCAAAAAGTGGGTAGTTACGCTTGAGCCATTTTTTATGACTATAAAACTGTTAAGTTGGGATTAATCGCTATACATCTGTTAAAGAGGACACGTGAGATCATTATTTGGTTTTATAATCATAAAAATTGGTCTAATTGATCCCAGAGGTGAGCCCAAAGTGAGGTCTATTTTCAAGTCACATTTATGGTATATGTTAATCATTTATTTAGAAATGAAATGTGTTTTTCTTTAAGGATATTTATTGGGCTTTCAAATAACACCAATATTGTTGGGGTACCATGATTGTGTCAGAAGAAAATCTTTAAAGTTCGCGTCGCGGAAGGTGCGATTTATTTGATGTTGAGTGTATTAATATTATAAACGCGAAAGTTCGTATAGATGTCTGGATGTCAATATGTTTGTTACTCTTTCACGCAAAAACTACTGAACGGATTGGATAAAACTTTACAGTATTATTGTTTATAGGCTATAATTTATGACGATCTGTGACAAAATAAATTTCATGCGGGTGAAACCGCTAAAAGCTAGTTATAAAATAAAAAATAATAGTAACATAGATCGATATAATTATGTACTTGTCAAATGAAAAGCGCTAACTTTTGGTCCATAAACTTTACTTTTTTATTGATAATTTTGATACATATACCTAGATTCTACATGTACGTAAATGTCTACATGTATTCTACTTCCTGCAAGTCATTATAGTATGAGTAATAGCTGATAACAAAGAAAGATCCCTACAAAACTTTCACCAACACATTCTATAAAAGACATCTATTGCACAAAATTTCAAAGCGCATACCCAAGAAAGGTCAACATCTGGTCGCCATAAAAAGTTTCCAAAAGCAATAAAACTTAACTTCAATATTGCACTAACATTAGTAGATAGACACTTTAAACACATTTGCCACGAAATACACAAAAAAAATTGAAACAACAGAGATCCTTTGCTTGGCAAAAAAACAATAGTCAGTCACAGCTGCATATCGTAAACCATTCAAAAGAACAACCCATTTAAAAAAGGTGCATTTAGTATCATTGCGAAAAATTTTTCACAGATATAAAAAGAGCAAGCAAAATCCCAACTTAATATTATAAATGCGAAAGTAACTCTGTCTGTCTGTCTGTCTGTCTGTCTGTCTGTTACGCTTTCCCGCTTAAACCTCGCAACCGATTTTGATGAAATTTGGCTTAGAGATAGTTTGAGTCCCGGGAAAGAACATAGGATAGTTTTTATCCCGGTTTTTGAAACAGGGACGCGCGCGATAAAGTTTTTCTGTGACAGACAAAATTCCACGCGGGCGAAGCCGCGGGCGGAAAGCTAGTGTTTAATAAGGATTACTGCTTACAATATTGTTTACACTAACGATCTTTCTTCATTTTGATTATCTCATAATATTCAATTGTTTCCCTCCCAGGACCGGACCTAGTGGTATGCGACGAGGGCCACTTGTTGAAGAATGAAAAGACCAGCCTCTCTCAATCCATGAACAGAGTGAAGACTCTGCGACGCATCGTACTCACTGGCACGCCGCTACAGAACAATTTGAAGGAATGTAAGTTGAGAAAAAGTTATAGGCTGGATTTTGGTTGTTTAATCATAAGTGCCACTTGTGGTCTAAACTGAATAAATATTTTTGATTTTGATTTTTTGATTTTGATAATCAGGATAGGGTGCAGGGACTTCCTTTTTGAATTTTTTGTCATGATGACAAGTCGTATTATTTATTTGTAAATCTCTATAACCTGTGCAATATTTTTTTTATAAAAAGAGCCATTTTCGATTGCAGAATAGTTATAGTTTTTTTAAAATTTTTGACACCATTCCACTTGCAGTTTTTAGAACAATACTTGAACTAGCCCTACATTTTGAGGTCTGTTATAAAAGTGTTTCCAAAAGAGAATTTCTCCTCTTACTGCAACTTGCATCAATTGACCGATATCTGCGTAACGAAAGACAGTTCTAGTTTACAACAGTAAAACGTGTTTGTTTGTTAGAAGAAACCCAATACATACAAAGTTGAATAGCCACATCACAGGTGAAGACTTTCTACACAAACTATGATTTAGTCTACAATGTATAACACTTCTTCCCATTTGCTCCGTAGACTACTGCATGGTACAGTTCGTGAAGCCGAACCTTCTTGGAAAATACAACGAGTACCTCAATCGCTTCGTCAACCCCATCACCAACGGCCAGTATACCGACTCCACGGAACACGACATCCGCATCATGAAGCGCCGCTCGCACGTGCTGCATAAGATGCTGGATGGAGCTGTGCAGGTTAATAAATAGCATTTTTTTAATATTTTCAAAATCGGTGGGAATATATTTCCCACCACTACAACGAGTCCTCCACAACAGTCCTACTGTTGTGGACGACCTCTACCCCATCTAGGGGACATAATTATGACCTTAAGTACAACGAGTACCTCAACTGCTTCGTGAACCTCATCACCAACGGCCAGTACAGATTCTACAGAGCATGACGCATCATGAAGCGCCTAATAAATCAGTGGGAATATGTTTCCCACCATATTTTTAATCGTATTTCCTTGTTTTAGTCTAAAAACAATCAAAATATTTGACGGGATACCCTCTACCGTTTGCCAAAGTTGTATTATCACCATAACGTCGTTACATTAAAATATTTTTTGTCTCCTTGCAGAGGCGAGACTACGGCGTACTAGCGCCATTCCTACCACCCAAGCACGAATACGTGTTATTCATCACGCTATCGGAGGTGCAGTGCAAACTATATCAGCACTACCTGGAGAACTACTCGAGAAGGTAAACTAAGTAGATATTTATAAATTTTACATGAATATCAATGTTGGCATTATAGGCCAGTAGAATTAGAATTGAAATCGGAAATATAATTCCTACAAAAGGTTTCATGGTTTTAATGACGCTCAATAACACTATCCTAGGTTTTCGACTTCGGCGGAGTTGTTTGTGCTTATGGAAGCCCCCGAAAAGGGCGTTTTTGCGGTTACACCTCGTAAAGAATTTACAGTATCGAAAACTGATCTTCATGACGGTTAAAGGGCATCTAATCTAGCATCGAATCTTATTGGATTCTCAAGACTAGATAGAGAAGTAGAAACTATTGACTATGTTGTCCCAACCTAATTAAATCCATATACATTTGTTCCCATAGACCACTCCCGGGTAAGTCATCCGGCTTCCTGTTCCCGGATTTCCAGTCGCTACAGCGGATATGGACGCACCCGCTCGTACTGAAATACAACTCCGAGCGATATGAGATCATGCAGCAGAAAAAGGCAAGTACAGTCCTATCAAATAACTCCTTTGAGACGATTATCACACTGCACCGCGCTCCGCCGCGGTCCGCGTGATTACATATAACGAATCCCGCGCGCAGACGCGTTGTCAGTGTGTTGTGCCGCGCGTGTTTTCTATACAAACTGAGGTACTTGCATACAATGATTAAATCTGTCGTCCCGCGTACCGCGGCGGAGCGCGGCGCAGTGTGATAATCGCCTTAAACTTTTAATTACGCTGAACTTTATCTCTTCTGTATTAAGTGCAAAATAAGGTGGTCTTAAAATAATTGTCATGAAATAATAAGTTGATATTTTTTTTTACAGAGGGAGAGAGAAGAAGAAGACTCCGAGGGATCATTAGTAGATTTCATAGATGATGATTCCACTCCAGAAGTAAGTATAAAAACATATTTTTATTAAAATATTGTAACAATGTTTTACTTCTATTTTTTGACGAATGACGATTGGGTGTCTCATTGTCAGTCTTGTTCAAAATGAAGCCAAAAACCTCGTTTCATAAATTGTTTAGCTTCTCAAACTATTTGCTTTTTTAGAACGGTATTCTAGTCTATCGCAGACGCAGGCTGAATGACTTGGTTTTGCCGAAGCTATAAGGGTAGCTACAATAACAATTTTTCTTGTCAACCAGGAGTCGTCAACAGAAGAATCCACAGACGAATTGTCAGACATGAGCGACGACAGCCGGAAGAAGAGTAAAAAGAAAAAGTCCGCCAAGAAGAGCAAGGCCAAAGACGCCAAGGTCACCACGCGCCGCGGGACCCGGGCCAACCCTGGTACGTATTTAATTTAACCACTGTTTAACCAATAAGTTTAATGGACAAGTTTACTAAAACATTAAATTCTCGAAAAGGTTGGTAGTTGAAAATATGACATTTTAAAAATAAATCAAGATCCTCAAATCGTATCTATAGTTTTTTCACACTGACCTAGCTAGATGGTCGAAGACTATGATCACAATAATGTCCTATCATTCGCCTACCAAGGCTACTGAGAGTGAGAGAAAAATAAAAGACAAGCTACACACTGGCCAAGACACGAGTTACATACACTATCGAACGCGAGAGCCGTCCGCTACAAAATTGTTTGTGAGCCATCTCTACGTGGGCGTACCGTTTGTTTCTCTCGGTATTTTTTATTTTTGTGATTAGATCCTGTCACTCTCTTCTTTAGCACAAAGTCGATAGCCATCATTCTCACGTTCCTTTCACATTCCAGTGGAAATGGAAGAGGACGAACAAAACGAGATCGTGGAGCTCAAGAACGAAAACCCTACGGAGTGGTGGATCAAGCTGGTGACAGAGGACGAGCTGGAGGATATGCGCCACTCTCACAAGCTCGTGCTGCTGTTCGACATCCTGCGACAGTGCGAGGCCATCGGCGACAAGCTGTGAGTGTTACAGTGCAGCTGACGGACAAAATTCTACGTGCTCACGGACCAGGCTTTAGCTATTGTAACTTTTATAAAGCCCGGTCTGTGAGTACGTAGAATTTTGTCCAATGATCCCAAGCAATATAATTACGCGCGAGTGATAAGGATGGGTAGCTTGGGGTCATTGGACAAAATTCTACGTACTCACAGACCAGACTATAGCTAATGCTTCTACCACACCAACGCGTGCAGATCGCCATCCCTGGCGCGATCAAAGGCCAATGACAGGTCGTGCGACCTATGACAGTCCGCGCGACCTGTCATTGGCCTGTGATCGCGCCGGCGATCTGCAAGTTTAAGCATGTAATGCAATGTGTCTGCAAAAGTTGGCCGCCCATTGCGTTGCAGTCACCGGCAAAACCACCGTTTGTACCGTCAACAAAGACGACGCATGATCACTTTGAAAATGTTTCGTTTGCAAGAAATGATGACACTCAGTCCTGCCCACAATTTCGTCTTTTGTCTTGTCCATTAGTTGGAAAATTGAGAAGAAATATAAGCCATAAAGTGAGGTAGACATTTATCAACTTGGTTGATAGTGCACCCGGTACAAACCTACCCTGATTTATTGATGCTGATCGTTTACATTGCAATCCTCAAGGGTATTCTCAGATATATCGACATATTAATGTTTTTTTTTACTATACAACATCTTATTGCCTAATCGTGATGTAAAAAAAATCCTTTATTAAAGTAAATTCATTTGTTTTTCAGACTGGTGTTCTCTCAATCATTGTACTCGTTGGATCTCATTGAGCACTTCCTCGGGAAAGTGGACGAAGCGACGCAAGAAGGACGCATTGATGAGAAACTAGGCGGTCACGTGGGTGAGTACAATTCAAAAGGAATATTTTGAAAAATAATTAATAGAATTTAAGCGTATTTTTTGAAAGTGTTGGGTTTCACACGAATAGCCAACTATGGTGAGTGGTGAAAGAACTTTTGGTGAAAATAATATTAAATAACACTTTGTATTCGTTTGCAGGTTCATGGTCGCCAGGTGTGGATTACTTCAGGCTCGACGGATCGACATCGTGTGAAAACAGATCTATTTGGTGCAAAAATTTCAATAGAGAAGACAACCCTAGAGCTAGGTCAGTTCATATTTTCATCCGACTAAAAATAAAATAATTCTAATTCTAATCAAATATTTCACAACCAAAGACGAAGGTCAAAGACGTTAGTTTTGTATAAAATACTTACATAAGTTACTGAAATGTAGAGCGGGAAACGAGCTTACAATAAATGCACTCAAATATTTTTCTCTGAAAAGTACAGTTGTAAGTAAAATAGAAACAGACTGTCATTATTTAGGGCAGGAGTATTTGAATCAATAATTTGCTCAAAAGATGAAATCAATAGCAAACGTGGAAATGTCATTTTGTCACGCTTCATTATCATTATCATCGTCCAGGTCATGCCTTGATCACACGTACCGAGCAAACGGGCGAGACAGTGCTCTCGGCCGAGTACTTGGTGTGTATGAACATTACGCCGAGTGCTCGGCCGAGCGCTCGAGTATGTGACTCGCTCACCCAACTGTCTCGACCGAGTAAACATTTTACTGTCTCGCCCGTTTACTCGGTACGTGTGATCAAGGCATTCGTCTCCACTGCAGGAGCAAGAGCACGATCCTCCAATGTACCCGTGACTAAATTGGGATTTGGCATACACTCCTCTCGGTTAGTCTTGTTTCATGATTTTCATGTTATACAATTCTTGATTATGTATTTTGCAACCAGATTATTCCTGATCTCGACACGCGCGGGTGGACTGGGCATCAACTTGGTAGCAGCCAATCGCGTGGTCATCTTCGACGTGTCGTGGAATCCATCCCACGACGTGCAGAGTATCTTCCGCGTGTACCGCTTCGGCCAGAAGAAGCCGTGCTATATCTACCGGTTTTTGGTCATGGTGAGTTTACTTTTGTGTAAAACTTAAGAACAAGATTTGATGACAAACATCGGACAGGTGAAACTAAGTAAAAACTTGAAAAAACTGATCAGTGAGTCCTGCTATATCATGACGTGCAAAGAATCTTTCGGGTCTTCCAGTATATGGCTGTGGTGAGTTTGTATTGTGTCATAATAAAGTGGCAGCCAACCGCGTGGTCATCTTCGACGTGTCGTGGAACCCGTCTCATGACGTACAGAGCATCTTCCGCGTGTATCGCTTCGGCCAGAAGAAGCCGTGCTATATCTACCGGTTCTTGGTCATGGTGAGTTTACTTTTGTGTGAAACTTTTGAGAACAAGATTTGATGACAAACATCGGACAGGTGAAACTAAGTAAAAACTTGAAAAAACTGATCAGTGAGTCCTGCTATATCATGACGTGCAAAGAATCTTTCGGGTCTTCCAGTATTTGGTATGGTGAGTTTGTATTGTGCCATAATAAAGTGGCAGCCAACCGCGTGGTCATCTACGACGTGTCGTGGAACCCGTCTCATGACGTACAGAGCATCTTCCGCGTGTATCGCTTCGGCCAGAAGAAGCCGTGCTATATCTACCGGTTCTTGGTCATGGTGAGTTTACTTTTGTGTTAAACTTTTGAGAACAAGATTTGATGACAGTCATCGGACAGGTGAACCTAAGTAAAAACTTGAAAAAACAGAGGTGGAATTGTGTAAAGCAATCGTAATCATTTGACAATAATTATTCATAACGTAGTACGATTATTCTGTCAAACGCTTTGCTGACTTTATCGTACGTTATGAACTGTCAAATTATTACGATTGCTTTACACAATTCCACCTCTGATCAGTGAGTCCTGCTATATCATGACGTGCAAAGAATCTTTCGGGTCTTCCAGTATTTGGTATGGTGAGTTTGTATTGTGCCATAATAAAGTGGCAGCCAACCGCGTGGTCATTTTCGACGTGTCGTGGAACCCGTTCATGACGTGCAGAGTATCTTCCGCGTGTACCGCTTCGGCCAGAAGAAGCCGTGCTATATCTACCGGTTCCTAGCCATGGTGAGTTTACACTATGAAGTGAAAGTCCCGTTTGAGGAATACTACGACAATGTTCAAGAGCTTGAAAGGGAGTATGTTAGCTTGGATTTTGCGCACCATTTTAAATGATATAGCCTGACCAGGAACATAAAAACCCTGGCATAGAGGCGCGTCAATTGCATTTGATAGTGCAACACTGGGTACAGTCGTACCTGTATTAAATTAATAGGATAACTTTATGTATCAGGATTCAGGATTATGGGCTAATTTAATATTTTCATAAATTTACAAAAAAATATTATACAGGGTGTCCCAAAAACAATGGATAACCCTGTAACCATCGATAGGCCTCGCCATGAT
Source organism: Ostrinia nubilalis (assembly GCF_963855985.1). NCBI lineage: Eukaryota > Metazoa > Arthropoda > Insecta > Lepidoptera > Crambidae > Ostrinia > Ostrinia nubilalis. Next base: position 4,468,713 of record NC_087101.1, read on the forward strand.
CACCCTAACGTCCATTTTTGACCCCAGTAAAAATATCACCGTTTTCAAGATTTTTAAGTTTATGTGCATTTTTAGAAAATTGCCACTTGCGATTACTTTTTTTCATGCCATTTCTACAAATGAGGATACTTTTCAATCTAGTTTTTTTCCTTATCACAAGGGATAGTTGGGCTATCAAAAGAAAAGATCAAAGTTCAACAAACTAGTTTGAAAATATGAAAATTTTAAGAAATTGCAGAAGAGAAGGAAAAATTAATTCATTGTCTTGCACTTTTGATCAGCCATCGTGTAAAAAAAATGTAGGAAGACCATCGTGCCCATTACCTTAAAAACTTCCTTGGTTAATTGAGATTCTAAAAAGGTATCACAAGCCTATGTATCCTGTATTATTTTTATCTTATGGCTACTTGAATAGCAACTAGTATGAAAACTGCAAAAATGAGTTTTTCTCGTAATAGTTAAACTAGGACTGCATAGTCGCATTAAATACAAATGGATAATTTTTAGCGTAGGAATTTAAATAAAGCAACATTTTATCATCATCATCATCATCATTTTAGCCGTAGGACGTCCACTGCTGAACATAGGCCTGTACCCTAATGATTTTCATAATGACCGCTTGGTAGCGGCCTGCATACAGCACCTTCCTGCTTATCTCTATGAGGTCGTCGGTCCACTTTGTAGGTGGACGTCCTACGATGCGCTCTCCGGTACGTAGCCTCCACTTGAACCCTGCTGCCTCAGTTCTGCGAACTACTGTGCCTTGCCCTTTGCCACTTCAGCTTGCTGATCCGTCGGGCTATGTCAGCGACTTTAGTTCGTTTACAGGTCTCCTAATTTCTGATACGGTTTCGTAAAGAAACCCGAGCATAGCCCCTTCCATAGCACGCTGTGCAAAAAATCCACGTTTCCGAGCCGTGTATCATCACGGGCATCTGTCTATAGGCACATTTATAAGGTGTAAAACAAAAATTAAGTAATCACAAAAACGCAGAACGGACGGCCAATGGGGCAACAGGGTTCAAGTGGAGGCTACGTACCGGAAAGCGCATCGTAGGACGTCCACCTACAAAGTGAACCGACGACCTCATAATGGTAAGCAGGAAGGTGCTGGATGCAGGCCGCTACCAAGCGGTCATTATGAAAATCATTGGGGTACAGGCCTATGTTCAGCAGTGGACGTCCTATGACTGAAATGATGATGATGATGATGATAAAATGTTGCTTTATTAAAATTCCTACGCTAAAAGTTATCCATTTGTATTTAATGCCACTATGCAGTCCTAGTTTAACTATTACGAGAAAAACTCATTTTTGCAGTTTTCATACTAGTTGCTATTCAAGTAGCCATAAGATAAAAATGATACAGAATACATAAGCTTGTGATACCTTTTCAGAATCTCAATTAACCAATGAAGTTTTTAAGGTAATGGGCACGATGGTCTTCCTACATTTTTTTTACACGATGGCTGATCAAAAGTGCAAGACAATGAATTAATTTTTCCTTCTTCTCTGCAATTTCTTAAAATTTTCGTACTTTTAAACTAGTTTGTTGAATTTTAATCTTTTCTTTTGATAGCCCAACTATCCCTTGTGATAAGGAAAAAAACTAGATTGAAAAGTATCCTCATTTGTAGAAATGGCATGAGAAAAAGTAATCGCAGGTGGCAATTTTCTAAAAATGCACAAAAACTTAAAAATCTTGAAAACGGTGATATTTTTACTGGGGTCAAAATTGGACGTTAGGGAGACCATGGCGAGGCCTATCGATGGTTACAGGGTTATCCATTGTTTTTGGGACACCCTGTATTATAGGTAAACTGGTTTAAGTAAATTAAATGAAACCATCAATCGAGCAAGTAGGATTTTATTATTATTCATCAATAATCAAATTCTGAACTTGAATATTCAACTACAATGTCTGCTCATAAACGCTTCAAACTCGGTATTTCTTTCCCAATTCCATAAAATTCAACACTTACAAAGTGACAAAAAACTTTAAAATAGGTAGTTGAAACAAACCACAGCTAATTTTCATAGTTGACTGTACTATACGATAAACATGTCAGTCAATTTGACAACCTTTGTCGGAAATAATATTCAATGAAAATATTGTCCGAACCCTTAGTATTTCTCTTCGACAAATACTTTAACACATTGTGAACCACTTTTCTTTCACGACTCTAAAAAGATTTTAGCAATTTAATTCACAAAATCAATTGCGCACATTTAAAATAAAGTTTGTTTACACTTTGACAACAATAGACTGACATGCAAGGTGACATGTCAATGAAGTTTTCAGTTACTGATGCCATTAAAAGAAATTAGTACCATTAATTTTCCGCAACATGGCGAGGGTTTTTATGTTCCTGGTCGGGCTATAATTCTGTTCCCTTAAATGACAAGTGACGACAAACATGCAAGATAATATAATAAAATTTTCCTTAAAATGTGGACATTTTTTCATTTTTTTTTAATAAACACTCACTTATTTTTGTTTCGTGATGATTTCTAAATTCTACGCTGTCAGATTATGTCCTAAATTAAACAAAATTCCTATCATCCTTTTAGGGCACAATGGAAGAGAAGATCTACGAGCGGCAAGTGACAAAGCAGGCGATATCCAAACGCGTGATCGACGAGCAACAAATCGACCGGCACTACGCGGAGAACGATCTCGCAGAACTATACAAGTTCGAGCCCACGCCGCCGCAGCCGCGCCCGCTGCCGCCGCTGCCCAAGGACCGCCTGTTCGCGGAGATGCTACGTGAACATGACAAGCAGGTACACAGCGCCTGAGCACAGGTACACAGCGCCTGAGTACAGGTACACAGTGTCCGAGCACACGTACACAGCGCCCGAACACAGGTACACAGCGCCCGAACACAGGTACACAGCGCCCGAACACAGGTACACAGCGCCCGAACACAGGTACACAGCGCCCGAACACAGGTACACAGCGCCCGAACACAGGTACACAGCGCCCGAACACAGGTACACAGCGCCCGAACACAGGTACACAGTGTCCGAGCACACGTACACAGCGCCCGAACACAGGTACACAGCGCCCGAACACAGGTACACAGCGCCCGAACACAGGTACACAGCGCCCGAACACAGGCACACAGCGCCCGAACAAGGCAAAGCAAGGCCCGAAAATAGCGTGACACACGTCGTAAGAGGCGGTTAAGGAACTAATAGTGAAAATTAGGTCTTCCCAAACTGCTTGGCTAGCATTGGGATACAAGTTACTCTCCTTCCATTGCAAAAAAAGTTTCGTGCTCCTGCAATGGAAGGAACTCAAATGACCTGATGATATGACGATCATCGCGTCAATTTTTTACGCCCATTCTGTTACTTCAACTAGCCATTCATTTATTTCACTAGTTACTCGAGTACTTTTTGCATTTACCTTATATTAACTACCACCACTGCTAACACAATCATTAATTCCAGATATACAAATACCACGAGCACGACTCGCTGCTTGAGAACAAAGAAGAAGAAACTCTGAGCGAGGAAGAACGCAAGGCGGCGTGGGAGGACTTTGAGAACGAGAAGAACCGCCCGCCGCCCGCGCCCTTCCCCTCCGGCTGGCCTATGGCCAACGGCATGAGTGAGTACAGAAGTAACCTTAGAGGTACTAATCCAAGACGGCTGCAGACCGCAAACTGCAAGCCACCAAGGTTTCTTTGAACCTCTAAATCATAAATAATCTGTGGTGGCTTGTAGTTTGCACGTTTGCAGTCTGTATTTTCATCTTGGACTTGTACCTTAAGAGCCTTTACGCGAAGCGCGGCCACGGTAATACTATCTATACAGTATTCCAACTCGGCCATATTTTTTAAATAAATGTCAACAGCCGCGCGGTACGTCACGGTATGACAACATGCGATAGGGCTGCCCACCTACAGTACCCATTCTAATTACATCTGTCTACTTAGAATTTTTATCTAGTTTTGTGATTGTAATTTTTTTTTATTTAGACAAACAAAATACTTTGTGAATGGAATACGATAAAAATGCGTATTGTTTTGTGTTAGTAGATTTAATTTAAAAAAATATACTAAAATAATTTTAAATCTACTAATCATAATGAGTACTTAATAACCTGTTACTTTAATTTCAGGCGGATGAAGTCGTGGGCAAAAGCTGGTTTAATACAATATAATTTTTATTTCAAATCAAACTGACTGAAAATGACCATTTTTGACTGTTAATAACTTGTTTTTGACAAATTTGACCGTAAATGACGGTAGTCAAATTCAATCACCTTAGTCATTTTCAACACTAGCTAGGCCATCGACGTCCGTTCGGCACATTCGCGACACCCCTAACCCTAACTTTTGGATTTCGACCGCGTCCCGAGATTTGAAATTCGAAGGAAAGCTCGCGTTTCGTCGGTTTATATGAAGTTATAATACTGTATGATATTATTACCGTGGCGCGGCGTTTCAAGGGGCATCATTGGAAATTATTCGCGCGCGGCGTTTTTTAATAGTTTTCAAATGTTTATAGCAAAACAATAACAATGAATTATATATCGTTTCAAAGTAAATATTTTAAAGAAGATGTTATTATATTATATTAAGCTATTTTTATGTTGAATTAAAGAAGAATAATGGTGTAAAAATCACTTTGATTTTTGGGTATTTCACGTTCTTTGAATTTGTGATTTCTTATTGTAAAATGCTTAAATCTAAGAATTTTCTCAACTATTTGCCTAAGGACCTATGCTATAGGATATAAATGGTTGTTATATCGTTTTCACAGTATTTTTATACAGGGTGTTTCTTGTAAGGTGTCAAGCCGAAGGCAGGTGATAGGTGAGGACTAGACCTATCGATTTCACCCCTATGTATGTTCTACGATTTTTCGTAGTTTAGAAGTTATCGTTAATTTTGTGATTTTTTCAAATTTTATGACCTAGTAATCTTAAATTTTTTTTATCTTTTTTTTGGGTTGACTTTTCTCAGATTTCTTTTTTTTGACAGATTTCCTATTAATTGCAGATGTTTGAAAAAAATAATCACCTTCCTCTCTTTGATGCAAGATAAAAAATTTTTGCTAGAAACATAAAAAATATGCTTTTAGCAGAACATTCTAATATTTTCAACTTAAGAGTTTGAGAGAAAAAAAGAATTTCCATAGGTCCAAAATAATTTTAAAATCTGCGCAGTTTTCTGAACTTTCATAATAACACAAAAAAACATGTACTTAATAGGCTATTATTTTCTGTAATCGCTCCACTAAAGTGGCAAGTCGGAGATTCCGTTACATGTTTTTGACTTTCTTAGGACTAATATACAATCCCCGTAAGTTTACGTTTCGTAGGACACATTTAGAGACAATAACTGAACAGAACATTTTTTTATCCACAACGAGGAAGCTCTTGCCCTTCATCTGACATGATGGAAACTGATGAATGATCAGCGAGCTTCACCCGGAATCCTAAACCACAGAGGAATTGGCCGTCCTAAATAGGTGGTCTTACCACTAGACCACAGTGGTGATTGTTACTTTACGATTAAATTTGATATACCTATTAGAGTGTGAGAGAAAGGGAAAGTGTGTGTGTGTGTGTGTGTGTGTGTGTGTGCGTGTGTGTGTGAGGGAAAAAGGGTATAATGATTTAATTTAATTAAAGTAAATGTTCAAAATGTCTGCCGTTGACCTGAATGCACATTCGACAACGACGAAAAAAAATTCTTCGTAACTAAAGCTTCTTCTTGCATTCTAATGTGGTTTTGTGCTTCAGTCAGTTTTGTCCGCAGTTCATCAATATTTTCATTCCCTGTTGTATACCAGATGAAGGGCAACAGCTTCCTCGTTGTGGATAAAAAAATGTTCTGTTCAGTTATTGTCTCTAAATGTGTTCTACGTAACGTAAACTTAGGAGATTGCAAACATTAGTTAGTCCTAAGAAAGTCAAAAACATGTAACGGAATCTCCGAATGACCACTTTAGTGGAGCGATTACAGAAAATAATGGCCTATTAAGTACATGTTTTTTTGTGTTATTATGAAAGTTCAGAAAACTGCGCAGTTTTTTAAATTATTTTGGACCAATGGAAGTTATTTTTTTTTTCAAACTTTTAAGTTGAAAATTTTAGAATGTTCTGCTATAAGCATATTTTTAATGTTTCTAGCAAAAAATTTGTATCTTGCATCAAAGATAGGAAGGTGATTATTTTTTTCAAACATCTGCAATTAATAGGGAATCTGTCAAAAAAAAGAAATCTGAGAAAAGTCAACCTAAAAAAAAGATAAAAAAAATTAAAGCCTACTAGGTCATAAAATTTAAAAAAATCACAAAATTAACGATAACTTCTAAACTACGAAAAATCGTAGAACATACATGGGGGTGAAATCGATAGGTCTAGTCCTCACCTATCACCTGCCTTCGGCTTGACACCTTACAAGAAACACCCTGTATAAATTTCAGCTTGTAAACTGACGCTAAAGTGAAAATTTGAAAACCTGTGTGGACTTATCTTGATAGAATTCTTAAATACTATACTAATCGAAATATTTTCTCAATTATGTAGACGACGAAATTGCCTAATTATTTATGCCTATAACATATTTGTAATGTAACTGGTTAATGATTGTAACGGGTTGCAAAAGTACTGTTTTTGCGCCAAAAGGCGTAAACGCTCTTAAGATCCACTGCTAAAACTTGCGCGCTGTTCTGTATAATCGAAAATTAGTATGAGCTGTGCACGGGTGCGCGCCGCGGGCGTGCATTTCCAAGTGCGCGAGTTAAGCGGAGGCCCTAAGTGTACCATATAATGTATTCGTGAGCACGTTAGAAGGAATTTAGTTAAAGCTTATAACTGAAGGAAGTCTTGAAATTGGTCTGAAAATAAAAAAGTTGCAGTCAATTAATTACCTGTCTATAGCGTATCGACGTAAATACCCATTTGCTGTAGTGCTAGGCTAAACACACCTTGTATTTTTGTAACGTAACGTAATAATATCATGGAATGCTGCGTGTTATTTCAGTGTTAAGTGACGTCACTAAAGATCCAATATATGTATCTCAAATGTTAGATTTTTGGAAAAGATGAGCACTAGATTTTATTTTTAATTCCACAGTGTCCGGGCTAATAGCACAGCAGCAGCAGCAACTAGCGTACGCGGCGCTGGCGGCCATGCTGCGCAAGGACATGCCCAACATCAACGACAACCAGATCCGAGACATGCTGCCGCTCATCTACAACGCCAACCCGGCCGTGAGTACCCTGCTCGGTGGGCTTTGACGCAGAACATTCGCATTTCGTCACGAATTCAAAAATGATCATTCATTTTGTTCTATAGTCTGGTCTGCGAGCACGTAGAATTCTGTCCAATGACCCCAAGCTACCCATCCTTATCGCTCGCGCGTAATTATGTTGCTGTCGCGCTCGCACACTCACTGCGGGCGCCCGTCGCACAGTCGCGACAGCAATATAATTACGCACGAGCGATAAGGATGGGTAGCTTGGGGTCATTGGACAAAATTCTACGTGCTCACAGACCGGGCTTTATGCGCAAAATGGTCACATTTACATAAAAGTTGTTTAACATTTTCAACCTACAAATTAAACTATTGTTTCAAAAATGCTAAGCATTAGCTTTTATCTGAGTGTGACCATTTTGCGAATGGGATGGTCTGTGTCAAACCCTTTTGATGCCCGGAGGGGTTACCCCCGAAGTGGCTACAATATTCCTGATTTTGTACCCCACTGGTCGACATCGGAAAAAAAGTTGCTATATCGAAAGTTGCCAGAAAGTTTTGGAGACAACGCGACTAAAGTCTTGATGCCGTTGGGAGCTACTGGTGGACACTATAAATAAGTAGTTTTGTCTCTCTGTGGTAGATCTTCACCATTCATCATTTCAACAATAGGATGTCCAATGCTGAACATAGGCCTTCCCCAATGATTTCCAGATGGGCCGGTTGGTAGCGGCTTTTATCCAGCATTTTCTTGCTACCTTTATGGTCGTTTGTCCACCTTGTAGAAGTTCCAAAGTGGTCGTCGGTGGTCCTCCACTGGTGAACATAGGGATATTTGAAATATTTATCAATAAATAATTTTTATGTAGAAAAGTAAGAGTTATGTAAGAGTAACCGAACAATCGAATCGAAAACTGGAACGTATGTAAATACATGCGTAGGGAGAGAACAATATTTATTGTATTGAATGAAACATATAAATAATGCCGGTATATTTATTTGTCCAGATGTTCGGTGGATATGACTATGGCGTAAGTGTAGCGTAGATACCTCTCTCCATATAATATACTATACATATTTTACGCCTGGCGTGCCGAGATCCAACTTGCTTGGCACAGTTACATTATAAAATAAGATTTTGATAAAATAACTGGTTGCTTATCCATAATTTTTAAAAAAATAGCATTTTGGGGTATATTTTTGAATAAAATAAGTAACTTGATCAACATATCAATGAACGGACGTATTTTAGAAACATCACATACCATAAACGGGTTTCTATGCGATTTGTTATGTTTCAAAAATATGCTTTGTATACTTTAAAAATAACTTGAAAGTGGTCCCCTGCATGTGTCGAACTTATTTTTATTTTCATTTGTTCAATTTTCATTGTCATTATAGGTATTTATTCAATAAACAATTTTAACATTATTTGCAATAGGGAGACAAGGTATTGCGTAAATAAAATAGTCTATCAATCCAATAAATATTGGCATTATAATTATTATCGAATAGTTAATAAAATAGTAAGTTGGATCTCTGTATAAGTTTATTTTATTTTAGCATGCCTTTTTCCTTGTGCAGTGTGCAGTCGTCAGAATGAGTATTCACTTCTAACAGCTTTTAGCGATCCTATTCTATAGCATAAGTACAGTCAATTGCACATAAAGCTTGTTCCCTTTTATGTTTATTGCGCACAAATATATTAGAAAATAGAACGAAGTGTGGAGAGCTTTTCATACTTATTTAAAGTGGCTCAAGTATAGTGTGTAATGTATGAAATTCTCTACACCAACATAAGCATCAGTGTATTAACCAAGTCTTTGCTGTGCAGGTTAATTTTCACTTGACTGTAAACATAGATGCATGGTATGCGTATGTATATTAAATGTATAAAATATAGTATTTAACACAAGCTGTTGATTGCAGCTGATGCAGAAAATGAGTGAGATTTACAAGTACGCGCAACCTGGAATGATGAACCCCATGATGCACCCCATGTTAGGTAAGTGACAAGGTTTTATTTTAGTATTTCGTTTTTTTGGTGGTTTGCAACCGTACCATTACATAGTCACTTGAATTTTGCCACTAAAAACGGATATAACGTAGTATATGCGTAGTTTCTAAATTGTTTTATTGATTAAAAACCAGTTTTAGAAAATGACATGATTAGCTTAACCTTGAAACTGCCAAAAGTGCTCACAGACTATTGGTAGAGAAAAAGACAAATAATAAAAGAAAAGCGCGTATCGTGTACTTTTTGAGACGGACTGCGCCCACGTAGGCGCTTGAGTTTACACGTGGACGGGGTAGTCCAGTGGGCAGCAGTGTGAACTGTGAAAGATCGCGCTGCAGTACTTAAACAGTATGACAGACGACGGCACGTCAAACTTAACACAGTGGCACCAGTTGTTGTAACAAGGACAATTTTCCAACAATGTATAGTCAGATGTGTTGTCAACTGTTCATTGTGTAGTTGGGAGGAGTTACAACATTTATTGTTTAACTGTCTAGCTCGCATCAATGCATGACTACCTATGTATTTTTTAAAACTGTAAACCCTTGAAATGGAGGCTGACAATAGTGACTGAGTTTCTTGCGCTGCTTCTTCTCAGCACTGGCCCATTTATTGTACCGTTAATACTGGTACGTGTATAAGTGCTTTTAAAAGCCTATTTGCAAAAATAAATGAGTTTTAATTTATTTTTCGTTGTTAGCGGGCGGCGGCGCGGCGCCGGGCCCGGGCGGCATGAGCGGCTCGAGCGGGCTGCAGTACGAGCCGCCGTGGCAGCGCCAGCAGCAGCAGCAGCAACAGCAGCGCTTGCAGCAGCTGCTGCAGCAGAACGTGAGTGCTGGACTTGGTCTAATACCGTGTTTTTCAGCTTCCTTCACAACTGACTCAGTTTTTTTTTAAATATAGTGAGACGCATCGAGGTTTCTAACTCAATATAGCGGCTATCCTCCCGAAAGTCGGTACAGTCAACGTCAAATAGTTCGTGACACCTGAAGTGACCAAATTGTTTACAACACAACCTTACTCTAATTGTAACTGTTGATATTTCGGGGAAAACCATTGAAACACGGAAATATTAACAAACGTATTATATTCGAGACTTCACACGTTTACAGGAAGAAAGATGGCGAGAGAGAAAAAAAAGTGCTGCCAACATGAAACGTTTAAACTAAACAATAAAGCCAACCTTAAGAAAATAATCAATTGCGTTCTCATTTACCAACAGTAACATTGTAAAAGTGCTTTTTAAAAGCCTACTTACAAAAATAAAATAAATTTTATGAGTTTTTTTTTTAACAGAAACGTGTTGCGATCTTTTGGCTATTTTGGGTGTCACGAAGTATTTGACGCTGACTGTACTTGGAAATCGTGAATGTAAATATTTTGTGGGTCATCAACTAAGTTTACGAACCAAGAGTTAAGCTATAAATAATTTAACAATTCCTTAGCCATCCACCCACTTGGACCTGAGTATTTCATGTTCAATTGTTTTTTCACATTCTTATGTAATTTGTGTATGCAGCAAATGGGCGCTAAGTACTACGCGGGCGGGCTCGGCAGCCGCGACCCGGTGGCGATGGCGCTTCAACAACAGCGGGCGCGCGAGATGCTCACGGGCGAGCGAGGCCGGCCTCGGGGCCGCCCGCCGCTGCAGCCGCGGGCTCCGCCGCCGCATGCCAGCGGGGACGTGGTCAACCTCGACTCCGACTAGACTGGTGAGTGGAGCTGATGTCCAACAGGTACTATGCTCGCTCGTAGCCAGTGTGTTTGGGCAGAGAGATGCTCACGGGCGAGCGAGGCCGGCCTCGGGGCCGCCCGCCGCTGCAGCCGCGGGCTCCGCCGGCCCACGCTAGCGGGGACGTGGTCAACCTCGACTCCGACTAGACTGGTGAGTGAAGCTGATGTCCAACAGGTACTATGCTCGCTCGTAGCCAGTGTGTTTGGGCAGAGAGATGCTCACGGGCGAGCGAGGCCGGCCTCGGGGCCGCCCGCCGCTGCAGCCGCGGGCTCCGCCGCCCCACGCTAGCGGGGACGTGGTCAACCTCGACTCCGACTAGACTGGTGAGTGAAGCTGATGTCCAACAGGTACTATGCTCGCTCGTAGCCAGTGTGTTTGGGCAGAGAGATGCTCACGGGCGAGCGAGGCCGGCCTCGGGGCCGCCCGCCGCTGCAGCCGCGGGCTCCGCCGCCGCATGCCAGCGGGGACGTGGTCAACCTGGACTCCGACTAGACTGGTGAGTGGAGCTGATGTCCAACAGGTACCAGGACTAGACTGGTGAGTAAGCCCCGCCCCCCTGACGAGTGTCGCGAGCGAGCTAGGCCCCGCCCCCCTGACGAGTGTCGCGAGCGAGCTAGGCCCCGCCCCCCTGGCGAGTGTCGCGGGCGTGCGAAGCCCCGCCCCTCCGTCGTGAAGCTGACGTCCAACAGGTACTATGCCCGCCCGTAACTAATGTGTTTGGGCCTAGATGCCCGGGGCCGCCCGCCGCTGCAACCGCGGACTCCGCCGCCGCATGCTAGCGGGGATGTGGTCAACCTGGACTCCGACTAGACTGGTGAGTGGAGATAAAGGTAGCCATGCTCAACCGTAACCAATGTGTTTGGCCCTAGATGCTCACGGGCGGGCGAGGCCGGAAGCCATGCCCAACCGTAGCTAATGTGTTTAGGTCGAGAGATACTCACGGGCGAGCGAGGCCGCCCGCCGCTGCAGCCGCCTGCGCCCCCTCCCCATGCTAGCGGGGATTTGGTCAACCTCGACTCCGACTAGACTGGTGGTGAGTGGAGCTGATGTCCAACAACAGGTACTATGCCCGCCCGTAACCAATGTAATTGTATCTCGCTAAGCCCCGCCCCCTCGGCGAGTGTCCCGGGTGAGCGAGGCCCCGCCCCACTGGCGGTGAGTGAGTGGAGCCAAAAGGTGCCCAACCATAACCAATTTAAATGCTGATAGGTCACTACATCTGCGTGTGCCGTCTCCGTACGTCAGCGGGAACGTTATTGTCAGCCGGGATGTTGTTAATATCCCATAGGGATAACAGTTTAGAATTTAAATAATCGTCCTCCAATTTGTAAACATGACTAAACACAAATTCAAGACTACAAGAACCCATTAGTAGATGCAGAAGTCAAATGACAACGACTCTGTAATTTTTTTTAATGGCAATGAAGATTATTACGTCACCAGTTTGGGAACTCATTTGACTAACTTTTTCCTTTACATAAAACTTTTCTGTTCCAGGTTCCATGACAGTGTATAGTGAACAGATGTGTACAGTAAAGATATAATAGGTGCTTCATGAAGATGGGGCGAGGGGGCCGCAGCCCGACGACCGCCTAGAGGCTTTCCAACACCCACATATCATGAATCTCAATATATTTTGACTGTTATTTTGAAACGTTCGGGGACAAATGCAATGTTCAAATCTTATATTTTATTCCATTTATGAATTTCTATGTTTCTATGACATGCGATAAGCAACACTCCGGTCTTTAAGGTTCGTAACGGCTATTGCTATGTATGACATCAAAGTACACTAAACTTTTTAATATTAATATTGTATGGAGGATTGTCGTGTCCACATATCAGTGAATCTCGATTTTTGTTATAACTCAAATGCATTCTGTGACCAGTGGAAGCCTATGGCGTAGACTTAATTGTAATAATCGCACAAGTTTCGTCATATTTTAAGGTTTCTTAGTCGCGCGCTCAAACCTAAAATGTGACACTTGTGCACATTTGAATAGACATTCTATTATCTGACACTCGTAGGGTAATGGCATTATTTGGACAAAATTTTAACTAAAGCGTCCTATATTTGTGGTCAGCACAGAGTACAGCATTTAGTCAAAAAAGTTGGCTACCTGCGATTTTTGTATGCATGTCTCTTTTTACTCTACCACCACGATTCTACAGAGACATTTTAAATGCCCATCTTTTGGATTATAACAGATTGGACCATTTATTTTAACACGCCATTTTTTTTAAACCTTCCCACTGTATGATAACAGTGCCAGACAGCACACATTTTAATTTGATATTTCTTCTACCGCAAATATTGGACGCCGTGAGTGTCGGCTTGATATTTTAAATATATCTCTCAGTACAGGAACTTAGAAATTAAGGTATGTTATATGTCAGTAGCTAGAAGACTTTTGTGTGGTATCAAGATATGGAGAGCCACAAGTATCATGTCGATATTCACTGCACGATCATACGCACTCAATATATTATAACATTAACAATATAGTGATGTATTTGTGCTACTATAGTAACAGCAACACCAATTTGCATAGAAAATGTATTGGTTTATTTGTCATGTTTTGAATTCATTTCATAAATTAGTATCGTGTGGTGATCTCTATTTTTGTATGATGCAAAAATCATGTTTTTTCTTCCACTAAGGTTTTGTCATTGATGATAGAAAATATATCTTAAAATAGTTACCTTTTAATATTGGGTATGTTAACAAACAACATGACATATGGATTTTCCATAAATATGTAGATTAATTATTGTGTAGTTGATATTCAATCGCAACATAATATATTAAATTTGAAAAACAACTGAAAGATTACACTCTGAAATAAATGTGTCTCCATATTTTCATGGAGCTGATTGAAATTTGAAAATGACATTGATTATAAAAATGGCTTACATTTCCTGACTTTGTTGATTCAGAGTAATTATAAATTCATTAGAGATTAAAGAAAATAGTGACTTGTTTATAATTTTTTTAACTCTTCCATAACTTACTATCAAACACCATCTTGTTAGAAGCAAATGTTCAATGTATGAATGATCGATCACACTTGTGCATGTTCTTCAATATGTAAGAAATTCTCTAAGGGGTTTTTGGTATATTGTTGTGGATCATTGTATTTCATACAGAGTTACACCAGCTGTAACTGTTATGGTTCATTATTTATTCGGCCTGGTATGACAGGTGGTTTAGTTGTGATATTGCCTAATCTTAAATTTTTGTATACGTTTACTTTTAATTGAGTCACAATTGTGACTTTAATATTAAATCCAGCAATCTGTAGCTCCTATTTTAGATAATTACCAACCAGCGCGCGACAGACGGAAATGCATTTCTATAGCTGAAGGATTTCGTTTTCTAAAAGAGAAATTCTGTTTGTTTTTATGATGTTCTTTTTACTGATTTCATAGATTTTATGCTAAGATAATGTTATTTATAGTTATAATACATATACCTATGTTTACAAATGAGCAGTATTTCAGTTAGTTTATAAGTTCGTTTTTACATGAGCATATTCAGAGGTAGGTATTGTTTTTATTTTCAATAGAAATTGCTACTTAATTGTGAGGTCGCTGCACACCAGCGAGAACCGCTGTAATTGTTTCTTATTTATGTATGTAATATATAATGTAATAACTGTAGAAATCTTCCTATTATTTTGTAGTACAATCAAAGTATAATAAATAATTTGGAAATGTGTAAATATCAAGTTTTATTTCCATACTTAGGGCCACTAGTGGAAGAGCATTTTTTGCAAAAAATTATACTCCTAAAATTGTACCTTCTTTTGATAGCTCTGTAGAAGAATACTAATGAGAATGAATGAGGACTATCTTAGTGCACTCACCAGAATGGCTCAGGTCCTGTCACTCACCAGTGGTGCCAAAACATTAAAAAGTGCACAACAGAAGAAGAGATTTTACTTGTATTGAGTGTTGATTGTTGAGCAACAGGAGTGTAACAACCTACGGAGAACCTAAACTACATGGGCACGAAGGGTCTGATTAATAACCTTTATTTTTTAAATGAAATTGAATAATGGGCAGCAGTAAAATAGGTCAACTCTATTTAGCTAGGATGGGTAGGATATTAGGTATTAGGGAAGGAAACACACATTACCATAAATCATATATTTAAATTAGGTATTCCAGTTTTGATTCCTATTGAGACTTCAACATATTTTAGTAGTTTTCTAGCCAAGAATCTGGCTTCTTCTGGTTTGTACACATTGGCAGTCATCAGGTCAATCTTGGAGTCTGCTTGAAAGCTGAGGAGATCACCGGCATTTGTCGCCATACTGTTAATTGGTAATCCACTTGCATTCACTAATACAACACGGCGAGCTAGGAGATCTGGATGAACCTGGCTTAGAACTTTTTTGGTCCATTCTAAACAGAACAAACTACTTGTGTCCATTGCTATTACAACAAAATCTATAGCAATTTTTCCTGTTAAATCAGACTGTCTGACAACTTCTTCGAGATGGAATGAGCGTAAAATTAAAAGTTTCCACCTGAAATTTCCTTTCGAATGAATCTCAGAAAGCGCTTCTTCTATTCTTTCAATGATTTCTACGTTTGATGATAAAATGATGATGGTTAACAATTTTCGGCAACTGCCGGGTCCAACCCATGGTGCTATGATTAGTTCTTCCTCGATATTCGACATTGAAATGTTTAATTTTATGATTATATTGTAAAAATCGCACTAACGAAGATTTGTTTTCAAATTCAATTCATTTGACATTTGAGCTGCCTGACAAAAAAATCATAAACAATTTTACTTTTTTTTTATTTTACTTGCCCAACCTTTCCATGGTTCTACAGTGAATGGCCATAATGGAACGGTTATATGCACGACTACGATGACTGTTATCGAATAACGTCAGCGTTCCAGACCCTACTAATTAATCTGTGGTTTCTAAGTTTTTTTTTCCTGTCTGTTTTGATTTTGACTTTGGCATTTAATTTGCCGCGGGGTGATTGTTGTCATCATAGAGAAAAGTAATACATAGGAAATAGAGAACCCTCTCTGTCAAATTTTTGAACCTACTAATTGACAGCCTGGTGTTAAATTCCCTGTACTTAACCTACGTACGTAACGCTCACATACATACATAGTCCACGCACACATACATACATAAAGTCCACGCACACATACACACAGTTCACGCACACATAGGCCCTCATAACCTTCAAAGAATTATTGTTTTTTTGATGTACAATGTAGAATTTTTTCAAATCCATTATTTTGAAAGTATTTATCTTTATGGTGTACGTATTGTATTATTTTCAAAACAATGGATTTGGAAAAATTCTACATTGCACATGGAAATGCAAATAAACAAAAACTTTTCAATTTAATAATTTTACTTTATTTATGAACACACATAATATTATACACCAAAAGCGTCTTTTCGCAAAGTTTTCAACAACACTAAAAAAGCATTTGCACTTTGAGAAAACTCAGATCACTTGTGAACATAACAGAAAGTTTCTTCGCGATTCACGAAGGAACGAACAAAACTCCGATGAACCAGAACAGCAGCAGGTACGAAGGAATGAACTTGAATTTGACTCGACTCTTCAATACTTTAATAGGGCCACAGAACTCATAAACGATGGCTAAGAAAACAAGAATGCATTCAACCTAACAAAAACAACACCGGCCATTTTGGAGGAAAAACAAAGTTGCCATATGTTAAATAGTAATTTCTACTACTCTATTATGTAAATTATAACAAAAAATGTCACCGTTCAGTTTTAAATTAAAACAAATTAATTTCATTTTAAAAAAAGTTTTCACATTGTAATTAACAATATTCTGAAATATATTTTAATTAAGAAAAAAATGAAAATATGAAGGAAACAGGAGCAGCGACATCTAGAGCGTTTTAGGGTAGTTAAAAAGTATTGCTTCCTCATTGTTATAGCATTGCTGCAAAATCTGAAAAGCTTTTAAATATTTTAAGATGTGTTTCTGGAGTCTGGTGGGGTGCTCACCCAGCGTCATTAAGACTTTTATACAATGCTATTATAAGAAGTGTACTTGACTATGGCAGTTTCTATCTAGAGCCTTGTAATTTAGTTGGTTTAAGTAAATTGGATGCGATTCAATCTAAAGCGCTAAGGATTATAGCTGGTGCTATGAAATCGAGTCCAATCAATGCCTTGCAAGCTGAATGTGTTGAGCCCCCATTGAAATTACGCCGCCAATATTTATGTGACAAGTATCTTTTCCGTGTACTTCAATTTGCTGACCATCCTATATATAGCAAACTCAACAGACTTAATGATTTAATTGATACTTCCTCTTATTGGTCACGTAAATCTCCTCCTTGTGTGATTATTAGTTTTCGTATATTTATATCAATCCAAGCCCCAGTCCACAGAACCTCCTTTCTTCCGATATTTTCTGTAAATTTTGAATCCCTTATTCTTACTCCGACAATTCATTTGAACCTAGACATACATAAGGATGACTACAATGCTAACATTAAGTTCAATCAGATCGTAGACGAACACTGGGGCGATTGGCATCATATCTATTGCGATGCATCTAAGCACTCTCCAACGGGTCATGTTGGCGTTGGCGCATACCATAAACAATATCATATTGTCCAGAAAATAAAACTCCCTCCAGAATCATCAGTCTTTACAGGAGAATGTTTTGGACTGTTTAAGGCTTTAGAGTATGCTCTCCTTATGAAATTAAACAAAACTGTAATATTTTGTGACTCTAAAAGTGCTTTGCAGGCATTACATAAATTTCCATTTAAGAACAATACTAATTATCCTATTATTACAGAATGCAGGAAATTACTTCACAAATGTAGTCTTAACAGTCATTTAATTAATTTTGCGTGGATTCCTAGTCATACCAATATTCCAGGAAATGATAAAGCTGATAAGCTGGCCAATGAAGCGGTTGAGTGTGGAGATATACATCCGTACACAAATTATTGCCATGACTTAACGGCAGCCCTTCCCAAAGCTTATCTCAAATCTGCCTGGGTTGAGAATTGGGAGTTCACTAGCCAATCTAAGGGGAAACATTACAAGCTCATTCAACCATCCATCCTTTGTAAACCATGGTTTGTTAAAATGAATCTTTCCAAAACAGTTACTACCATTTTAACTAGAATGCGACTTGGTCACGTGTGCACTCCAGCACACTTGGCTAAAATTCATGTACTTGATAATGATTCGTGCACTTGTGGTTCTGGCGTCGGAGACTTAAATCACATATTTTTTTACTGTTGCCTATATGATCGTTCCTCTTTTATTAGTTCTCTTTTAGCCATTAAAATTCCTTTTCCTACATCCATCACTTGCCTATTATATACCAATAACATTGATGTTTATAATATCCTAGCCGAATTTATTACCCATAATAATATAAAATTGTAAATAGTAATGTATATTGTACTTATGTAAATATTATTTTATTTTTATTATTTTGTACTTATATCACACCTAAATTGATCCTATGAAAACCATCCTTTGTTCCGTTTCTTCCGTAATTGATTCGTTTCCCTACCTTTTAACTTTAACCCAATCCCACCCTGTCTAAACGCAATGTCCGCAAAACTTATGGCAAAACTGAACGCAAAAATCAAGAACCCTGTCGTGGCTAAACGCAATCCGCGAGAGCCATAAAGAAGAAAAAAAAAAAAAAGTATTGGAATTTATCGACTGAAGTCGCTGTTTGGAAGCAAGTTTGATCGTAGTATGGAAGTTTCCGCACCCTGGTTGTCATTGTTGTTGACAAAAATAATAATTCTTTGAATTTCTGCAGTTAGCAAACAATTCAGAATTTAAACTAGAACAATAAAATTGAGATGAGGCGAAGAGATGAAAACTTTCCTGATAATGGTTTTGAAGCTTGGGGTGGATATATGCAGGCAAAAATTTCGAAATTGGAGGAACAGTTTAGTGTACAAGCTTGCAAAAATGATAAATTAACAAATATATTTGGTGGAGTCAGCATTTATGTTAATGGATTTACGATACCTTCAGCTGAAGAACTAAAAGAGCTGATGGCTTTACACGGAGGCGTGTATCACACATACCAGAGAGCTGAAGACTTCATAATAGCTTCCAACTTGCCCGACACTAAAGTGAAGAACATGTCGCTATCCAGAGTAATAAAACCAGAATGGATTACAGATAGTATAGCAGCAAATCAACTTCAGGACTACAAAAACTACTTGCTTTACAGAAATTCAAGGACACAACCACAATTGAACTTTCATAAAAATGTTAAACATGAAGTTTCCAAAGTTGAAAATGTTCATTTAGAGGAGAGCACTGTCCCTAATAGTAATATATTATTTAAAGATGATGAAGAACCTGTAAAACCAGTGGCTGCTGTGAACAATTTAGATATAATGTGTAATGAAACCAAACATATTCCTACAAATGTTACCTCCAATGTAAGTAATGATCCAAGTAATCCAGTCTGTGATTTTAAGAAAAATGATTCTTCAACCAAAACAGCAGCAGATCCTAATTTCATATCGGAATTTTATAACAATTCCAGACTACACCATATCTCTCAATTGGGAGCTTGTTTCAAACAACACGTTAATGACCTGCGGGAGAACAGCAATTTTAAATTCCCAGCTCGGACTGCTCTAAGAGATAGAGTATGCTTGTTAGACAATCCTGCTAATTCATCTCCATTAAATTTCGAAAAGGGTAAAACTATTATGCATATAGACATGGATTGTTTCTTTGTGTCCGTAGGACTTCGTAATAGACCAGAGTTACGTGGCAAACCTGTAGCTGTCACACATTCCAAGGGAGGCCAGGCCAGACCCAAGAGAGCAGGAGTCGACAGAAACACTGAATTTAACTTGTATCGAAAAAAACAAGCAAGCAAGTTGAGTAAAGTAAACGGAGTCCCTGAAGAAGAAATTGAATTTGAAAGCAGAGTTGATAACATTACAGATGAAGATGACAAATATGGATCTATGAGTGAAATAGCATCTTGCTCATATGAAGCTAGGGAAAAAGGAATCAGCAATGGGATGTTTATGGGGGCTGCATTAAAGTTATGTCCTAATATACAAACAATACCTTATGATTTTGATGGGTACAAAGAAGTAGCTTATACACTTTACAATACAGTTGCTCAATACATACTAGATATAGAAGCAGTTTCATGTGATGAAATGTATGTTGATTGCACTGAACTACTAAAAGATATGAACATAAGTGTGCAAGACTTTGCAACTGTTTTAAGATCTGAAATAAAAGAGAAAACTGGTTGTCCGTGTTCCACAGGATTTGGAGGCAATCGCTTGCAGGCCAGATTGGCTACTAAAAAAGCTAAACCAGATGGTCAGTTCTTTTTAACTGCAGACTTAGTTGAAGACTTTATGATTGAAATCAAACTGAAAGACCTTCCTGGAGTAGGCAGACAGACTGCTCATAAATTAGAACATCTTGGGCACAGCACCTGTGGATCACTACAAAGTCTGTCTTTGGCAACCTTGCAGCGCCATCTGGGCAACAAAACTGGTGCCCAACTCTTTGATCAGTGTCGTGGGCGAGATTTAAACCCATTATCATTTCATACAGTCAGAAAATCTGTATCAGCTGAAGTCAATTATGGAATCCGTTTTGAAAATAATGACCAGTGTATTGAATTTCTGAAGCAATTATCAACTGAAGTGCATTCCAGAATGACACAATTCAAGGTCTTAGGTAAATGTATAACATTGAAACTAATGGTTAGAGCTGATAATGCTCCTGTAGAAACTGCAAAATTTATGGGTCATGGATTCTGTAATGTTGTGAATAAATCTACTGCCCTTAATAATGCTACAAATGATGTTGAAGTTATAACAAAGGAAGTAATAGCACTTTGCAAGAAACAAAATATAGATCCAAGGGAAATGAGAGGTATTGGAATACAAATCACAAAACTTGAAAGTAGTAATGTCAAACCAACAAAAGGCGCTATTAGTAAATTCTTATCATCAATAAAGCCAATCAAATTGGAGACAAAAGCTGATAACATTGGTAATATGCCAGGAGAAAACATCTTACTGGGAAATAAAGTTTCTGTGAAACCAGATCTCTCTGTATCTCCACAAAAGATAAAAATGTCTTCACCTCCTGAACAGAAATCACCTGTAATAGCACTACTCAAATCACCATCTACAAAACGAAGAGGAAGGCCTCCAAAAAATTCTAAACCTAATAAAAGCACTTCTAGAAACTTAATGAATAAATTTCTTCAAGGGCAAAGTGTTTCAAGAGACACACCATATAAAAACCCTATGATTAAAGAACATAAAACAAGAGATGTGGCTTTGAAAGATCCTATGACAAAAAGAGATGATGACAAAGTTATAGGCCAAGAAAATAGCTGCAGTAAAGTTATAGTAAAAAAGGAGGAACCTAAGGGATTGCTTGGTCTACCTTGGGAAAAGGTTCGCGAGTTATTACGCGCCTGGTTGGACAGCGGACAGACGCCTTTGCCCTGTGATGTTACCATGATCTCTGAATACATGTGCACTATGGTCGTATCCCGAAACATAGACAAACTAAACATTCTCGTAAACTTTCTCAAAAGAAGAACAAAGGAAATGAACTGTGACCAATGGCTAGAGGTGTTCAACCAGATCTTGGATCAAGTGCAGAACACAATGATAGGTGTGTATGGAAAGAAGCTTTTTATAAAATAATACACAAGTTTTCATACATATCATTTATTTCTTGTTTTGATTTATTTTCTAAGACTAAAACAAAAAACAATTTACGTTATAATATAGTGTCATGCAATGATTTTGCTTGTAACTGCTGTCGTAGTAATGTACTGTAAATACTGTAATGAATTTTGATACAGACTTCATGATTTTGATACAATATTAAATATTGGTAGCTATAGATTTCAGCAGTTACATTTAGCACTGTAAAACAATTTGAAACAGCCTTCATTAGTTTTATTGACAATTTTTACCTATATTATAACTACCAAATTATCATATTCAATTTAAAACCTTGATCTTAAAGACACGTGGTATACTTTCGCAAAATGGCAGTTAGTATCACTTTATGTTGTGTTATCAAGCAATTTACAACACCTAGCCGAATATCTACGTATGTATGTACCTGGATGTAGCATACACAAAATATTATGTGATGCATTTTTACAAAGACGGTAATAAATTTCAGATTTAGCCATTATTTTATAATTTATTATCACAGTTGCTTATTGCAAAAATAAAAAAAAAATAGAAAAATCCAATTGATTTATAAACCATAGTCATTTTCGATAATTTAAAACAGAAATGCTTAATTTGTCATAAGATTCCAATCAGAATTTTATTGATTTCTTGAAACAATAGAAGAAATAAAAAAATAATCTTTTATAGACAAGCTTATAGCTCGTGGCAAAAACTTAAATCTACTATACTTGTGACAACCGTTAGATTCACATAGTGAGAGCGCTAATACTTGTGATTACGATAAAATGGTAAAATGTCAGTTTACAAACAAAAAATTAAGATGATGAATAAAAATAACTAAAATAGTCCCATTCAACATTTTGTTAGTACCTACATAAAATAGACATACACTGGAGTACTGGAAAACTCTAAATTCGCTAGCATATTCTTTCAAATGGCTTTAGGCTGATTTTTAAAAGTAAAAAATACACTATTTCTGTAAGGTTAGTTGCATTTCGTCGTGAAGAACGTAATTAAATTCTTAATATTAATTTCCCGACGCACACATTGAATAGAAAAGCAAATCATTAAAAATCCGGTCACAATCACAATATAAAAAAAAAACAGAACATCAGTCGAAATTACATGAAATGCAACCAACATCACGGCGTGGCACCGACTAAGGCCTCGTTCTATGGATAAACGTAGCTTACCCAGTGGCGGATTAAGAGTATCCGAGGCCTTAAGCACAGAACCTGTGTAGGCCCTCTATTGCTTAAATGGAAATGGAAGGAATGGAATGGAAGGTATAAAGTATAAAATGAAAGTTCATCAAAATAGAAAGTGTAGTAGGTAAAATGTAAAACTTAAAACATTATTTTCCTTGCCTTAATCAGAGCAAACTCCGAGATCCGAGAAACATCGTCGAAATTTATCCGACGAAGAATGTCTGCCTCAATACACATTAATGCTAAATAATTAAGCTTGTCTGGACAGATTTTTGTTCTTTGCGGGTTTTTCAACCTTTTTAGTTGTGAGAAGGATCGTTCAGCAGAGCAGTTAGTAATCATTAAGCTGTGAAAGATTCTAAACGCAACCACAATGATAGTCTTACACTAGCACACTTCTTTTGTTTCTCTTCTTTTTTCACATCGCATGTTTATTTTAATACACTCGACATCAAATAAATCGCACCTCCCGCGACAAGCATTTTCAAACGTATGCTTCCCCACTTCCCACCAATATTGTCACCATTTGAAAGCCTAGTTCTAACCTTCATTTCATAAAAGGAAAAGTTTTTACCCCAAAAATGTGTCTTTAGAAGGATCCAGTCACTTCTTCAAAAAATAGGTAGTTACGCTAGAGCCAACTTTTATGGCTATAAAACTGTTAAGTTGGGATTAATCGCTATCCATCTGTTAAGGAGGACACGTGAGATCATTATTTGGTTTTATAACCATAAAAATTGGTCTAATTGATCCCATAGGTGGGCCCAAAGTGAGGTATTTTTTCAAGTCACATTTATGGTATATGTTAATCATTTATTAAGAAATTAAATGTGTTTTTCTTTAAGGGTATTTATTGGGCTTTCAAATAACACCAATATTGTTGGGGCACCATGATTGTGTCAGAAGAAAAGCTTTAAAGTTCGCGTCGCGGAAGGTGCGGTTTATTTGATGTTGAGTATATATACATTTATAAATATATAAGGTGTTATTTTTTGTACTGATCATACTTTACCAACGCATCTAATAAAATCATACAAATACAACCCAAGTGTTTTTAAAAAAAAATTCAGGCTAGTTTTCGAGTAAATCGACAAAGAATGTTTCGAAAAAAATAAAAAATAAATCATCCTTTGAGCGCGGTGAGTATTCGTTTGTACGCACTATCGTAGTAGCCGGCCGAGGGCAACGACCACTGCCACGTGCCGCGCCGCGTGAGTCGGCCATATTGATATCGCTGCCAGTCGCTCCGCGCCCACAGCCCGCGCCGAGCCGCCGATCGGCATGCGGGAGCGCAACAACATAAATAATCGTCCCAGTCCGTCCAATGCGCCCAAACGTATTGCAGTGTATGTGTGGTTTATTACAATGACGCGCTTGATCAATAACAAAACGCAGGTGAAATTATGTTTCGGGCACACTAACTGGCCGACGAGAAACATTGACGAGTCGAAAACCTTCATACCTTGCTTGTTTGGAGCCGCGCAGCGCTTCAGGGAGCGCAGCCGTATCCTGACTTGACGAGATTCCGTGCGCTTCGAGGACGAAGTTCTGGATTTCAATTTCAATCACCGGCACAGTGCTGGCGGTACCCAGATGCGAGCGCCGCAGACGGCGGCTTTTGCGTAAAAATACGGAATGCCTTATCAAGGAGTTGTTGCCAGAGGGCCACGACCGCGACCTAGTTCTATCGATGGTTATTGCGGAAGTCTACCTAGGTACATACCTACAGTGTGATTTGGACAGATGAGTGCTTGTTTACGCGAAAGGGACTTTTTCCGTAAAAAAGTTAGTGCGCGAATTGTGAATACAACATCCGACGTGGTGTCTAGTGAACAGCAAGCAAGTGTGCAGCCCGAAAGCATTACCTCAATTCGATCGTGGCTAGATTAGACAGTGCAAGACAGTGTTTACGTGAACATTCAACAAAGGCTTGACGTTCAAAATGTATTGTGATTAGTGTAATAATAACCTAGGAACTTTAAATAACAACATTCAAAATAGGTAAATGTGTGAATAAGTGAAATCAATGAATCTAAAGTGTGATGGCAAATCATAATTTAGGAATTAAAACCAGGAAAATTGATCAGTGAGTTTTATTTACAACACCTGTTCATATTCAATATTAGGGTGCATTTCCACTGAAGCGAAGCGAAGTAGTAATAGGTATGTACCTATCAATTTTTTATTACGTCTCTAAATAAATTGCGTAGGCATTACGAAACCGTAGATATTGAATTCCAATTTCTATCCTTTTTTAAATTTCTAGTTTAACGCGGATGATTCGCCTCGGTTCGTTGGAAAAGTCCCCCGCTATTACACTAATGAAAATACACTTATTTACCTACTTATGTAGCTAGATTTTGTTTCTCCCAGCGCGTAGTACCTATTAACATGACGTAACATCGTACATACTCACGAGTGATAATTTTTGATAACGTAGGTTTAGTGTAATCTAACCTTTATGTGTGTGAACGTTGAATGAATGCGCGCGGCCATTGTTCGTACTCGTATGAATGAAATGAGTAAAGAAAGAGAGAGAGGCAGTGAGTGAAGACAGGATGGTTGTAAAAATAATATCTTTTTTTTGTTAGGAAAAGTAAAAACAAAAACTAGCCTGAATTTTTTTTTAAAAACACTTGGGTTGTATTTGTATGATTTTATTAGATGCGTTGGTAAAGTATGATCAGTACAAAAAATAACACCTTATATACACATACATATACACAATTATTATTATTTTAATACGGGTATTATTTTATTATGTAGCATCTTTAACCGCTTGAGTCCCAGACGGCATTAATTAATGTCATAACAATTGATTATCTATTGTGTCTAGATTCGCGGCCTTGAAGGATTAATTTACTATAATTATGTTTATTCAACAAATGTTTGCACATTATTATTATTGTTATACAGTGTGAGTCACGTTAAAGTGTACATATGAAAATAGATGAAACTAGACCTATTTTTATCGACAAAAAAGAGGTCAATTTTTTTTTGAGATTTTATAAAAAAAAATTATGGAATTTTTTTCTTTCAATTACTTATTGCAAAGAAAACGTAATAACTTTTAAACTAAGTGGTATATCCTGATAAAATAAAAACAGTAATAATTCTAAATAACAGGCGATACTAAAAGAATACATAAAATACTCAAAAAAGGCCAACAAATAATAAAAAATGATACTTTTTGAAAAAAAATAGGCTTAGTTCAAACGATCATAGCAAATGTTGTGATAGGGATAGAGACATGCGATTTTTGGTTTTACAAAGATAATACGATAGAGAATAATACAATGTAATAAAAACCACCTGTTATAGGGGCATTTTTTGGAGAAATTTATCAAATAACCAAAAAAACACGAATTTAAAAGCAGATTTTTTTCAAAAAGTATCATTTTTTATTATTTTTTGGCATTTTTTGTGTATTTTATGTATTTTTTTAGTATTGCCTGTTATTTAGCATTATTACTGTTTTTATTTTATCAGGATATACCGCATAGTTTAAAAGTTATTACGTTTTCTTTACAATAAGTAATTGGAAGAAAAAAAATTCTATAATTTTTTAAAAAAAGGTCTCAAAAATTTTTTGACCTCTTTTTTGTCGATAAAAATAGGTCTAGTTTCATCTATTTTCATATGTACACTTTAACGTGACTCACACTGTATATTTATATTTAAACGGCCTTGTTGATATGCAGTTTAGGTTAGTGTCCGTGACATCCACTCGGCATGGGGCCCACTGAAAACCAGCGTCGTGGCCTTCCCCACCGTGGGCCACGGCATATGCTGAGTGGAATCCCATTGTGATGGGCATCGCTGTTGCGACAGGATAGCACTGCTCACTGCTCAGTTCACTTTTTATTTCCTTGTAATATTTATGTGCCATTTCTGTCTTTTTCTCTGTCATGTATAAGTGATGTTCATCGTAATAAATTATTCTTTCTTTCTTTCTTTAAACGCCACTTGTATATTTGGGAAAACGCACTTTACTTTATCTACTCTATAATATTATAAAGAGAAAAACTTTGTTTGTTTGGTTGTAATGAATAGGCTCAAAAACTACTGGACCGTTTTTAAAAATTCTTTCACCATTTGAAAGCTACATTACTCACGAGTAACATAGGCTAAATCTCGATAAAATGTAGGTATAAAATGAAACGCCTCCATCCTCTGCTGGCGCGCCAGCAGCGGATGGAGGCCCCTGGAGAACAGGGGCCCCAAGCACGTGCTTGTAGTGCTTATACGTTTATCCGCCACTGAGCTTACCTATGCCGTAACAAAACAAAAAAAACATGCATAAGATTTGTCCAGGATCACTCGCATCAGTTCTTGTGAACAATATGAAGATTTTGTAAAGATTTAAAAGATATGCTGTGTTTATAAGCCCTCACAGCACGAAAAGGACAATTTTAGTAGGGCCGGTAAGCTTCGCTTAACCAATAGAGGCCGGCATCACGTCTCACGCAGTCGAGTTCACTGATATGGAGTGCGCGAGCTTCGACTCGATTATGATCTCGTCTCCAGACCGAATGTTGTAAGAGTATAGCTGCTTCGTTGGGAACTTCATCTCCTCTGGACCAGGGAATAGCTAGAAAAAAAAGGATATTTGTTAAATCTCTTTATAATGAACATAAGAGGTTTATTTCCATTTTGTGTGGACTGCGAAAGTTATAACGTTTTTGCGATACAATACTCACCTCTCCATCCCGGAGTTCTTGATCGACATAGAATAATCTCATTTTGGATGCGGGGAAACCGGCTAGCTGCTCTAGTTTGGATTTCAAGTCTGACACGGTTCTGAAGATGAAATGAAAATTACGTTGAGTTTCATTCAGCAATATAAACGCACACACAACAGAGGTGGAATTGTCTAAAAGCAATCGTAATCATTTGACAGTTCATAACGTACGATGAAGTCAGTTAAACAAAGCGTTTGACAGAATAATCGTACGTTATGAACTGTCAAAATAAATGACAACTGTGTAATGATTCATTCTGTTCATGGATTGAGTGGCTAAGTGGCCAACTGGCCATACAGCATACTCCACCATCCACGTCTCTGCTGGAACCTCATGGCAAACCGAAACACTAATGTCTGATTTCCACCAAGGTGGAGACGAGAGATGTGCGATTTCCGAAGTTGAGCGAAAAGAATGCTAAGTTTCCTTGCTCAAATTAAAGCCAACGTAGCAAAAAACGGTATTTGGTTCCCAAGATAATCATTCAATATCATAATTTATATTACAATTTGCCCATTTAGAGCAGGGTTTCCCAATTTTTTTTTTGCCAAGGAACCCTAATTGATTATACTTTTCCTAGCGGAACCCCCGTACTCCGCCCGCACGCCCTGCGTAAACAAGTCGGTGCGAGCGAACAACGTCGGTCACGAAACGTGGGATAATATTTTTTACGGAACCCTTGCGGCCTTTCCACGGAACCCCAGGGTTCCGCGGACCACCTTTCGGGAACCGCTGATTTAGAGGACACTGCGTGAGCTAAGTCAGCACAGCGCCATCTATTAGCAAGTTTACGAACTTTACAAATAAACGCTGACACTCGTCTCCACTTTGTAATGGAAACGGGCCTTACCTGTATACGTCGACGGTGCGCACCTCGCTGGTGGTGCCGCAGGTAAAGGTGATCTGCACGCGCTTCTCGGGCCGCAGGTCCACCGACACCAGCGGGTCCAGCTTGCCGTGCACCGACACCAGCTCCCAGTACCTGGAGTGTTCACATCACGCTTGCAATACTGCCTTTTTAGGTACTACTAAATATAATGCAGAGATCATCAGAGATGGGAGCGGAGCAAGATTTTTCTTGCACGCCTAAAGTCACCGGTGTGGTGACTTTTGTCACCGTGACAGTATCTCCCGTATTCACAAACGATGCTTGTTTAAGTGAAGCAGCAAATCGAACGCACAGCGATGAATAGAGCACTGTGATTGGTTAATGTGACACCCTGTGCGTCCACGCGCACTGTGAGACCTCATAGTAATGTTTGTCAATACGGGCGTCTCTTTTTCTCTTTATAAAGGTGTAAAAGAAACATCATTTTACTTATACTATCACGGATAATAGTGTCACCCGTGCGCGCACACCTTGATTCAAAAGTTCTGCATCGCTCAGCTTCGCTTTAGTGGAGACGCAACTTTAGACTACCCTCAAATATTGCGGTGGTATTTCAGCATAACTACTGGTTTTACGGACCGAATTTCAATACAATAGTCACTGTGATTACACAAATCACACATAAGTAAGTACAATTTCATACATGATCCGAGATGTTATCCTCCTATCTCTGTCTTCGCGTCAGCTACTTTTCCATTATTTTTCATTGATAAAATTTCATTCTACAGGTTGTGTAAGGACTTTTCATTGAAACTCATTACCATACAATCCAAAATATTGTTTTCTCGTTATAAATATTGTGACACGAGGACAGAATTAAGGCAGCCGCCCACGGAAAGGTTAGCAGCTATAACGAACAGTTAGCCACTTAGGATGCATCATTAGCATACAGCTTTAGTT
Organism: Ostrinia nubilalis; assembly: GCF_963855985.1. Lineage (NCBI taxonomy): Eukaryota > Metazoa > Arthropoda > Insecta > Lepidoptera > Crambidae > Ostrinia > Ostrinia nubilalis. Next base: position 4,498,140 of record NC_087101.1, read on the forward strand.
ATTTAGGTCGCCTCGGAGTGAGAATTGTCGCCCACGATCATTACGCGGACCTTCAGTGGAATGCCTCAGATATTCTGCCATGGGGCCGTCCATATATTACGTCATTCTAAATTAGGGGGGGGGGGGGGGGGGTTGGTCTGCGGATGACGGTAAATGATAGATAGGGGGGGGGGGGGTGTTTCGAAATTGACGTCATTATTATTTATTTATTTATAGTTTATTGTTCACGTACAAAAAGTTTATTTCTAAAAAGAAATTTCTTCCAGCACACCTAGTAAGTGAGACTGCAAATGTGAGAGGCGGCTAAGGCGCGTACAATACTAAAATAACTCATAATAAACATACATAATGCAACATAGATGTACACAAATACAGTAATAACTACAGATAAAATACTCTAACAATAATATTACATATAATACTAGCTGCCCGCCCCGGCTTCGCCCGTCGTACTTTACATGTATTTTACATATAAACCTTCCTTAAGAATCACTCTATATTTTAAAAAACCGCATCAAAATCCGTTGCTTAGTTTTAAAGATCTAAGCATACATAGGGACAGACAGCGAAAGCGACTTTGTTTTATACTATAAAGCCTCAGCCTCGAGTTTAGCGGGCAGCGGGGCGGGAGCGGCGGCGGCGCGGTAGCGGCAGGATCTTATGCGTAAAATCAAATAGACCGGTTCTCGAAAACAGCGGCGCGGGAGCGGGCAACGAGCGGGCAGCGCACTCCTTCTTTTGCCCACAATAAATCGAGCGTTAGGAATAAATTTGAATCGAAATAAAATTGTCGCCGTTGTTCAGACATTTCGTTTGCGAATAAAAACAAATATCTCGACAACACAACCCCGAACACAACACTTCGCCGCTAAAGCGCCGCGCGAGCTGCCCGCTTGTTTCGAGAACGGGTCTGCGTTGCCCGCCCCGCTCCCGCGCCGCCGCCGCTCCCGCCCCGCTGCCCGCTGCCCGCTAAACTCGCGGCTGAGGCCTAAGTCGGCTTCCTTTGTGTGCGGCCTGCGCTCGCTGTCAATCTGAGTACGAACGTGAACGATGCAACACGTTTATCCGCGCAGATTTTGTCATCACGCGTTTAACGCAAAGTTAAACAAAATCAGAAAACTATTTTCACTGCTATTTATTACTATAGTCGATCCGCGATGGTTATTGACTTACAAAAAGTGCACCAGCGATTGTTTTCTGCTGTGAAGAGACGTTATTTTGATAAAACCCCTCAAGCCGCACAAAAGCTTTGCGATGAAATATGGCGTACCTAAACTGAAGAGTGAATTTGACCCAAAGAAACAGCGGACGGAACTTGCTAATGCAGCAGAAAGGAAAATTTCGGACCTACTAAAAGATTTACCGGCCATCAAGGAAAACAAAAGCATTACGTCTTTTTTTTCACGACAGAAAGTAAGTCAAAAATTACTCATATTATAAAGGTATTGTAAAGGTAAAAAAAGATTTGATTGTTTGTACCAAATATACTTTGAAACTACTGGACCAATTTAAAAAATTTTTTTACCTTTACAAGCCGACGTTATCCCTGATAAACATAGTATAATAGAATAATATTAGTATTAATTTTAAACATAGTATAATAGTACCACTGAAAGCTAGTCTAAAAAAAATTTAAATATTTTATTTTTACGTATTAGACTGTTCAAAAGAAATAAGAGCCTCTCAACCCAATATTTTCTTTCAAACTAAGCGATTGAACGTACATTAATGTGTTATAAATTATGATTTTATGATGAAACTGTTCCAGATAATAATTGTTCGGAATCGTTCAATCTTACACCACAGACCAACAGAATTTTGAAAACTGGCCTAAAGTAAGTATATTCTGAGAATTATAGACTGACCTATTTAACATGACCTTGATTAATTTTGGGTTTTTCAGGATAAAGCAAAAGCAAGCACTTCAATAGCGCCGTTCGCTGGCGAGTCCCTAGCATCGATTCCTTCGTCCTCACTGCTCCCAACTACCTCCTCGCTCGGATCTTCAACTGTGCTGGAAGATAACGCTATAGCCCAACCTGTAAATAATTTTGAATTCTTTCAAATAGACTTAACTATCCAGTTGCTTTGCCCAAGATCTTGAGAACTGTTATACTGTTCAGTATTTGATCCTAGAATGATTTTTATTTCAGGGTGGATCCAAAGAAGCTATTCTTCCACTCACAATCGGTGCTGATTGTGGTAGCCCTCAGCAAGGGTATGCGGTCAACATTTCGGATGACGACATTAAAGGGGCTCGCCAACAGAAAAGGGTTCATCAAACTCTATCATCTGATGAGGATGAGAGCAGCACTACGAAGAAATCGCGTACCTACAAGGCCCACGCAGAAGATGCAAGCAAGATTCGCATAGCTGCATTGCAAGTAACAATTAGCAAATTGGAACAGTCCGAAAATCGGGGACTACTGACTGAAAGTGGATATGCTGAGCTTCAGGAGGCGAAGAAATCAATAAAAAAGGAAACTATGAATTTAGAGAAACTAAAAAGTAACCAAAAAGCATCAAAAAAATATAGGAAAAAGAAAAAAGAAGCTTTTCAAGCTTTGGTAGCTACAAATCCTGGATCAGAATCGATAATAACTTTACACGAGCATCCCGGTCGCCCACGGCTGGAAAATGAAGACAATTTAATAAAAACTATTACCGAAATCGCCATGTATGGAAGTTCAGTGGATGAGAAACGTAGAAGCGAGATTATTCGTTCTTGTCGCACGTTGGATGACCTACACAAAAAACTAACTGATGTAGGTTTTGAGATTTCCCGCTCAGCTACATATATAAGACTCATACCCTGCAAATCCAGATCATTGGAGGGCAAAAGACATGTTAAAACAGCTCCAGTGCGTTTGATTCGAGCTCAAGAAGATTATCATAAGTCTCACCCAGATACTGCGTTCTGCGTCGCTTCCATCCGAAGACTGGAATGTCTTGCATCTCTGCTTGGAGATGATTCAGCTTTTATATCTCAGGACGACAAAGCAAGGGTACCAATCGGCCTAACTGCTGCTAACAAGCAAGCACCTTTCATGATGCATATGGACTACTTAGTCCGCCTACCAGACCATACCTTCGTTGTCGGACCCGGACACAAGTTGATCCCAAGTGTCTATGCCGGATGCCGGGTTAATGAAACAAAGCCGATTGGCCAGCCTGACGGAGTGTCCTATAGCGGCCCAACATACATAGCAATTAGGAGTGGAAAACACTCGTCTTCAACTGCAGCAACACACGCCCAAGACTTCGAGAGATTATTGACTCTTGACAACTTTAAGAGTATTTTGAAAACACCCTCGGGTGTGGTGAAGCCAGTGCTGATTTTCACTGTTGACGGAGGTCCTGACGAAAATCCCCGTTACCAAAAAGTCATTGCCTACGCTGTGCGACATTTTTTGGACCACAATTTGGACTATATTGCAATAGCATGCAATGCACCTGGACGCAGTGCGTTTAACCGTGTTGAAAGGAGAATGGCACCACTCAGTCACCAGCTTGCAGGATTAATAATTCCACACGATAAATTTGGCAGTCATCTCGATACCCAGCGGCGCACTACAGACGTCGCTTTAGAGAAAAAGAATTTTAAATGTGCTGGGGAAACGCTTGCTAACGTTTGGAACGAGATGGTCATAGACGGGGAAAGCGTAGTGGCAGAGTATATCTGTCCAGATAAACCAGATCCGGAGATTGGCACCCATCCTGGACCTGAATGGTACACCAAGCACGTTATGGAGTCTCAATATATGTTACAGATTTCCAAATGCTCAGATCTGGCTTGCTGCACAATGTCACGTAGCAAATTACGCAAGATCCTCCCTGATGGATTTATGCCGCCACCCCTGCTGCTTACATCAAATCTGGAAGCAGCGCCTCCTTTAAAAGAGGACGCCAGCTTCTGTCCTCTTTACCTTCAGTTAGCACTGAAAGTGGAAGTACCTCTTGGACATTTTAAGAAACTTCCATATGACTTCTACTGTCCTACGTTACAAGGCGAGCTAATAGAAAGATGCTGTTCGAAATGTGGTACTTACTTTGCTTCAAAAACCTCCATGAAGGAGCACAAAAAGAATATGAAAGATTATGTACACGGTTCCCCGGATCAGGTATTGTTTTACATAGGTACAAAAAAGTATTTTTAGCGATAAAGTGCTTAATATAGTCTTTTTTTTTTGTTTCAGTGTTTAATGGAACAGGAACCTGGAGGTCCTGCGGCCCCTCGTCGTAGTGCTCGAATCTTGGGACGGCGAGGAATAGAAGTCCTTCAACAGTTGCATGACGGCGTAACGGGACAGGCACTCGACGTTGAGTGGGTTGAAGACGTGGATGAATCGAGCCAAAACGTATATCGGGAGGATACGGAGATATTACCCGTGATCCAGAATTTAAAAGAATGGGTGAAAACTCCGTGGGAGTTATCCAAAGAAAAGTAAAAATAGGGAATAATAATATATAATATTTTTGTTCCCTATTTTTTACTTTTATATTATATTATATCAATGATTATTGCCAAAGAAAAAATAATAAAAGGTGATTCTATAACCAAGTGTTTTAATCATATAATACCCTATTTTTCTCAAATCTGCAATGTTTTAATTTTGTCAAACTGGTAATGACGTCAATTTTGGGAGAAGGGGGGGGGGGGGTCATTAAGAAATGACGATAGGATGATTGTAGGGGGGGGGGGGGTCTAAAATCTGAAAAAATCGATGACGTAATTTATGGACGGCCCCCATATGCAGTTCTTCGCTTGTCATTGAAATTACGAACTGGAAACGTAGGTAGGTACTTATTTTCGAATTCCAATTCGTAAACAAACAATCTTCCATCTTACAGGGAACCGTATTACGATTTGTGCTTTCATATCGGAATTGGAATTCTCATGTTTGAAATACTTCCAATGATAAACAGACGGATAAAGACACATTGTCAATATTTGCATTGAAGTGAAGACAATTTGCATTTCACGATCATCATTAAACCAGACCTTTACTAAATTTAAAAAAAAGTATTTATTACTAAAACTGTCACAGGTAAAATTATATTCTGGCGGTCTCTGCACTAAGCAAGAAAACTTGTAACCCAGACACCGATCTCAAGTTCTCAACATGAATGATACGGAAGTGCCTTCCGAAAAAAGGCACGAATCGGAGTGGAACAGTTGTGAATATTTGTCAACCAGGCGACTGGGAAGTTTCTTCCCAATTCCCCAGGGAACAGTGCTGGGAATAATCGGTTATAGATATTGCAATAGCCTCACCTATCCGGGCGGTCAGCCTCAGGCTTCTCCATGTAGTATCTGATGAAGGCCCGCTCGGCCGCGTCGCGTTCCTCCACCGGCACCGCGCCGCCTCCGTTGAGGGTACGAACGTGCGGTAGCCGCGCCACTAAGAGCAGTCTTCGCTCGTGCTCCGTCGCTTCGCCGCGCTCCCATAGCGGCCAACCCTGGAATATGACAGGTCAGGGCATGTTATTCTGTTTTGTTCTTTAATAAGTTTAATGTAGGGTTGGAATTCAATTAGGGTTATAGGTAGGTTGGGCTCAGCATGTGACCTAGAAGAATGTACCGAAAAAATAAAGCACGTTTAACAGCATATTGGTGATCTGGATCGGGTTAAAAAGTCCAAAGGGCTACGCCAGCCAGGCTAGTGACCAGCCACAACAAACAGAGTAAGGGTACTTTCACTAGTCAAAGTACTTATTACATCATTAGGTTCAGGACATTAGGACAGGATACGTATCCAGCTCTTGATTATTGAACTTATCACACACCTACTTAGTGGTAAGTGCAGCCCAACAACAAGCTGTTTCTTACGTCAATAAACGATTTTTTATAAAGAAAAGTTGACTTTTGTTTTCTTTATAAACATTTTTGTAGTATCTGTATTCGTGGTCTCTGTAACAAGGACATTAATAATTCAACCCCTCACCTTTAGAATACGTCAGTTACCTACAAACATAAATTGTTTATAAACAAATGCTAATTTATTGTAATGCATGAGAAGACTTCGTTAGCGGACTTCAAAGGAGATAATGAGCACCTGTTTTCCTGTTCCTAGGTCAGTATAACAAAACTATTACTGTTAATCTCATAGTAACATTTTCCTTGTGATTTGAACTGGTTGTTCTAACCTAATGAAGTTTAATATTAGAGTCACGAGTCTGAGAGGATCTACGGCAAAAACTGCTGATGTTTTGAGTCACCTTTTTGTTCGTCCAAGGTTCTTCAAGGTCCAAGTTTCCTTGTAGGGACTTGACGACAGAATTCGCAATCATAGATTATAAGTTATTCAAAAACGAATTAATTTAATACCAGTTTTGTAAATGCTTTTCGTAATATCTAACACGCACTGTAACAGCAAATCTACCAGTATTACACAATAATCTATTATACGTTTTGTCAATTTAAAAATCGGATAATATTCTACAGCTAATCATGTTTTTAACTGAAAGACGCATCGAAATCCGCCGATGCGCAAATATTTCGAAATCTGCATTGTGCTTTCGAATAGCATTCCAAGTGGATGCGAGAGCTCTACAATAAAAATAACCCAACGTCATCCTTGGTTCGTCCGATAGTTCCATTCCTTCCATCGCTTTCCTTTGTTCTCCCAGCGTTCAACCTTGCGCCAGCGCACCCGTTTTGCCTAAAAACGGAAGGCGGAACCTTTGCATATGCGGCTGATCCTTCGGAGATCATTTACCGCATATTTTGCTATAATTATTTATGCATTCGATTTCCTGATTATCTATTACTTTGTTTTAGTTTCATGCCAAATTAAATTACCTAGTTAATTCATTTGTTTGCAATTTGCAAACTTTCTATGTGTAGGTATTCGCTACATTTATCCCTAAAAATCTTTTGTGTATGTTCGCTACAGTTTGAAGATTGATGTTGATTTGATATCTCACTCTACACGACAAGCAATGTCTATCAAATGAAAAGTCGATTGTTCGCCTGCTTAGCGGCTACATTTAGCCCTTTGAGTCATTAGGAGACTCACCGATCTTTCTCTTTGAATCGAGAACCTTATAGAGCGTGTTTATCATGACCCTTTTAATTTAACCTGCCCTTTCCGAGTCCGCCAGACAGCCGGCCGTTACTTCAAATTTGAATCCGTCCCACCCGGTGACCGCTCCGTTCTGAATCATTAGGTAGGTACCTATGCGATATCGATTCCGCATGTTAGATTATTATTAACGATGTTTACGACACATGCCGTGTGTGAATAACATACGCACTTTTTTCGGTACCACTTGTCAGGTTTAGACTTATGTTTGACATACGCGCGAATTTATTTCATGTAATTTGTGTAATTTCCCGTATATCACTCACAAATTATGCAGTATCAAGTAATTAGAGTTACTGTAGTACCTACATAACTACTTATGTCATAAATACTTGTAGCATACAACAGATTTACGATAATGATTGCATATTAAATTTGCGTATTTGTTTTCGTTTAACTTAATAAAATAATAATTTTACTGTTTTGTTACAAAGTAATATGACTCATTATTGTGATCATAAACATTTGAGTCGTCTTTGTTTTGGTTTTCATTTTACTCTTTTTTGTTTTCAATTTTACAAAAGAACATTATTTGTGAAAAACGGTCTGTTTCACATCATTCAGAGACTATCCTTTGACACGGCCTCTATTGTCACTACAGCGGTAAAGAATAGAGCTGTTTTGGTTTAAAAATTAAAACGCAAAACGTACCTATACTAACTACGCAATAAGCTTCCATTATGACAGCAAATCAGACTACTCATTTTTGTGGTAAATTCGCACTTATAACAACTAAATAAGGCGTTATAATGTTAACCTTTGATGTATTGTTCTATGCATCTACATTAATACATTTTCTCGAAATAAACCGCATTACGTGTCCAGTGTGTGCCATATTATTATAACTACGTATACTTAGCACGCAAATTGTCAGGACTGGAAGTATTTTAACCAACACATTAATTTTTTGCAACGCCTTCACTGGGCGTCACATGTTCAATATTATGTTCTTGTCAACCCTTACCCATGTGACATGCAATAAATAATTTGAATTTGAATTTAATAATATTAGTCGCCACTGTAATTTTGTACGCTTCGTAACGTTAGTCATAGTTTTAATAAACTTACCTACAAAGCGAACGGCTGTGTTATGATTATGAATTTATTACATCATGAGTTTTCTAGACTAGTTTTATTGCAAAAACCAGTTAGGTTCTTGACCACACCAATATCTCCTTGTATTACTTAGGTAAGTGCAAAAACAGATATAAACGCCCTCTTCTTGAAAATGGTGACAAGAATGAATTGCCATTTGTCACAAAATCTATAAAACATGATCTCACATTTGACTATGGGTACTACAACAAGGACACTATTGTGATTCTGATAAATATGCGCTACATACAATTCAAGATGTAAATAATGTATGACAAGACCCAACGTTAGATAAATATCGCACGACATGGAGAGAGTGCAGTTGACCCAAAGTCGGACAGTACACATAAACGTATGGTAATCGCATTCATGGGTCACGAGCTGGATCAAAATATTCAAGCGGTTTAGGGCTTTATTCCACCAGAATAACGTCCTCACGTCGCGTAAACATGTTTTCTAGCTGTAACTGGCACGACACCGGGTCTGCGTTAGAACAAAGGGCTTTATGGGAGCTGTCTGCAGTCCTTTTATAAGCCGACGTGAGCCATGATATTAGTTAAGATACGGGACTTTGTGACGCAGTTGTAATGCATCAGATACCTAATGAAACTAAAGATTGTGGTGAAGTGGAGATAAAAGCAATAAAATTGGCTATAAAATTGCTCGGAAAGCAATAATTCCGTGTACTCGTGAAGCAAGCTAAATGACATTGACTGACAAACAGTAATTAATGGGTCATCAAGTTCATGACAATGACACTATTAATACAGTCACGACTACAGTACTATCTACCAAGGATTAGTGAAGCCAATTTAACGAAAATTGTTAGAACATTTGTGTAGTGTCATATCCTTTGTTTGAGTAGCGATTAGTTGCGTTGCAAATGTGATATAAATATCGTTTCGAATGACGTAATTTAGGTAGGTGTCTTTACACTCTGTTATAATTTACTTCCAAGAACTTGTGAAAACAAAAGATCTTAATCTAGTTTTGAAGGACAAGATGATAGCTCAAACGTAAACGTTTTTAGAGGCGTGATAAAAGTAAAACTGTGGAAGAAAATGGTTCTCAAAATAAACAAAGAGTATCGCATCGCATTTATTCGAGTCATTTAGCTGTTTCAGGCGATTGCTGGTTGTGTAAAAGAGACTAAGTTAGCAGCCACGAGCATCGAGCAGTTACTGGGTCATTCCACGTCTCCGGGACGCCAGTATCGCGTCGATAAACTTGCATTTTTTATGCGCCCGAAGGAGTTATGGGTGCGCGAAATATTTTCGAGTGGAAAAGAGCGGAAAACTCTTATTACGAAGGAAATACTTAACCGCAGAAAAGGATTTCACGTAAGATAAATACAATTATGGCCAAGAGAAGAGTAAAAAACTGACGGTTCTAATTGGAGTAGACTGCGAGACTCTATGACGCAGTAGAAAATGGTCATGTTATACTCAATAGCGTAACTACAGATTGTGGAAATAGAAATGACATTTTGAACAAGTACCTACATAATAATAATATACTGAAGAGGTTACACGAGTCAAATTCATATAAATCCAGGACACGTGGAATGACCGAGACGCGCAAAAGGCGTAGGCGCAGGTCCTATATCGACCGTTGCTCGCTATGAATCATATTGAACCGACGGTTATTGTCCGGACAGGTAATCTTCCAATTTGCTGTAGTCCAGTAGAATTAGCTTTTAAATCGGAAATAATTCCTACAAAAGATTTTATTGTTTTAATGGCTTCATTGGTTGCCCATTAAGACTCTCCTAAGTTTTCGACTTCGACGGAGTTGTGCTTAAGTGGTGGGGGCCCCCGAAAGAGGCATTTTTTCGGTTTTCCGGTTATACCGCGTAAAGAACTTACCCTATCAAAAAGTGGACTTCATGACGGTTGAAGGGCACTTAATCCTGCATTGAATAAGACCAAATTCATATGTTTTGGACAAACCGTTCTCGCGCTAAAGTTCGGCAAAGTAGAAAATATACGTATAATTAATGACCCTCTCCACGTCCAATGGTTTGTTACCCACAGGCTTCCAAGTCTTGAAAAGGGCCACCTCAACCAGTGTAACCCTATCAAGGCTTACGAGCTTGATGCGCTTATCCTTGTTCGTCCCAGCCGTTCCTTAACTGCGGTTGCTGCACCTCTTCCTGGCACTCACCTGAACGACTCTGTGTTACCTACTGTGGCTGCCCCTCTTCCTTGTATCCTCCTGCATGACTACGTTGCCTAGCCGTACGCCTGGTCTAAGGTTCGACGCCAAAAATCAATAACAACAAGTTCATATTAAAACGCTGAAGAGTTTTTTGTTTGTTTGTTTGAACGCGCTAATCTTAAGAATTACTAGTTTGATTGAAATCATTATTTTTGTGTAGAAAAGCTCGTACATTGAGGAAGGCTATAGAATATATACAATCACTCTACGACTAATAGAGGCGAAGCAGTAAAGAAAAATGTTGCAAGCACGGAAAATATTATTTAAACTATTTTCACGCGTACAAAGTTGATTTTGTGGCGTCGAACCTTGGACCAGGCATATAGCTAAGCAATGCAATCGTACAAGAGGGTACAAGGAAGAGAGGCAGCCACATTAGGTAACACAGAGTCGTTCAGGAGAGTGTCAGGAAGAGGTGCAGCAACCGCCGTTAAGGAACGGCTGGGACGAACAAGGATAAGCGAATCAAACTCGTGAGCCTTGTTAGGGTTACACTGGTTAACCAACTTGTTACGGAGTTCACTTTTTCTATCACTTACCTTAAATCAGTCATGATAAATTTATCTCAAAACAATCGCTCCAAAACTTTATGGTTATTTACGTCAGTGTACTTATAAGACTTGGACAGTACTACGACACACCTCATCTTTCAAATGTTGCACATAAAAATAGTTTACACTACCCACATTAGTAAAAATATTTATGTAAAAACTAGCGTTCTTTTAAAAGAACGCTAGTAACAAGTGGGTGGCGACCCTTTACAAGGCTTGGAAGCATGTGGGTATCAAGCCATCGGACGTGGAGAGGGTCATTAATTATACGTTTATTTTCTACTTTGCCGAACTTTAGCGCGAGAACGGTTTGTCCAAAACATATGAATTTGGTCTTATTCAATGCAGGATTGAGTGCCCTTTAACCGTCATGAAGACCACTTTTCGATAGGGTAAGTCCTTTACGCGGTATAACCGGAAAACCGAAAAAACGCCGCTTTCGGGGGCCCCCACCACTTAAGCACAACTCCGTCGAAGTCGAAAACTTAGGAGAGTCTTAATGGGCAACCAATGAAGCCATTAAAGCAAAAAAATCATTTGTAGGAATTATTTCCGATTTAATCAATTTTTGTGTTTAATTCTACTGGCCTACTGTGCGCTTTTGAGATTTGCAGAACAATAATCTTATTTATGTGAGATTTGTTTTATAGTTTAAACAAATTGGTCAACAGAGGTAATTGTTGCTGTTGAGGAGGCACATAATAAATAGGATTTTGCAGAAAAGTTATGTTACTTTCGCTGATTATCTAACAACGTTTTTATTAGTTCCCGATCTCAGCAGGAAGCAAAATTAGGGCACTTAGAAAACTATTACGAGTAGGTGTTTATCATATGAATGAGTGCACATTGCAGAACCATATTCAAACCCGGCAATCTAGAGTTACAAAACATCTAGACAGTAAATCTTTCTGTCTTAAGAAATTCGCCTGAACTAAATTTTTTTTTTTTTTTTATGTGATAGGAGGCAAACGAGCAGACGGATCACCTGATGGTAAGTGATTACCGTCGCCCATAGACACCCGCAGGCCCAGGGGCGTTGTTACAGGTGCGTTGCCGGCCTTTAAGGTAAAGATACGCTCTCCTCTTGAAAGCTTGCAGGTCGTATCCGTCCGGAAACACCGCAGACGACAGTCCATTCCACAGTTTGGTTGTACGGGGCAGGAAGTTAGAAATGAACGCAATTGCAGTTTACAAGACGATTTCTCAATCAAAAGGCTGTTTTAATTGACTTTACAATCTTGCAGATTATTTTATACCACACCTAATTTCAAATACCAATTTGATAATTAATTCTGGCCGACATGAATATAACCCTTGCCAGAAAAGTTTTCGAGACTTGGGAAAGAGAGTTACGAGCTTAATTTTACACCCATAGTTGAAAGGTTTAGAATCTAAACTTTAGTCAATGTCGACGATTTGATGGTATCTCGATTGTGCATCTCGTTGAAATGAATAATCGATTCGATCCAGTGTTAAAGTACTAAGAGGCAAGGTCGACAGGTAATTCAGCTGTAAATGTGAACGACCGAGTGCAGGCAATAAATTCATTTCAACACGAAAATGACTCATGCGGACCCTTTTGCTGCGCTGACATTTGCTTTTATTTTAGTGAAACGACCGTAGGGCTTGGTTTTAAAATAACGGTTGCAATATCACGAACCATATCGGATTATGGTAACGGAAAGATCGATACATCAACCAGTTTGAACCAGTTATAGTAACATATTCCTTTATTTGTTCATCTTTTATTATTATGAAGGTTCTAGGTTGTCTGGAAGAGATCATTTCTAGTATAATAAGCCGTATCTTTTTTATATTTCTTTCCTTTTCTTTTCCTGTCTTGTGTTGTTGTACCTGCTACAAAGTTTGTTCTATTTAATTGAAGATCTAGAATTCTCCGTCACTGTGTGATACAAGAATGCGAATATTTTCCACATTACAATGGAAATTTTAGCCCAAAACGTCCTCGACACACATCGAACAACGTCACTACAGCGGTAAAGAATAGAGCTGTTTTGGTTTAAAAATTAAAACGCAAAACGTACCTATACTAACTACGCAATAAGCTTCCATTATGACAGCAAATCAGACTACTCATTTTTGTGGTAAATTCGCACTTATAACAACTAAATAAGGCGCTATAGTGTTAACCTTTGATGTGTCGTCCTATGCATCTACATTATTACAATTTCTCGAAATACACCGCATTATGTGTCCAGTGTGAGCCATATAACTACGTACCTACTTAGCACGCAACTTGTCAGGACTGGAAGTATTTTAACCAACACATTAAATTATTAATATTAGTCGCCACTGTAATTTTGTACGCTTCGTAACGTTAGTCATAGTTTTAATAAACTACAAAGCGAACGGCTGTGTTATGATTATGAATTTATTACATCATGAGTTTTCTAGACTAGTTTTATTGCAAAAACCAGTTAGGCTCTTGACCACACCAATATCTCCTTGTATTACTTAGGCAAGTACAAAAACAGATATAAACGCCCTCTTCTTGAAAATGGTGACAAGAATGAATTGTCATCTTAATCAGGTAATCTTCCAATTTGCTGTGTGCTCTTGAGATTTGCAGAGCAATAGTCTTATTTAGGTATGTCAGATTAGTTTTATAGTTTAAACGAATCGGTCAACAGGGGTAATTGTTGCTATTGAGGAGGCACATAATAAATAGGATTTTGCAGAAAAGTTATGATACTTTCGCTGATTATCTAACGTTTTTATTAGTTCCCGATCTCAGCAGGAAGCAAATTAGGGCACTTAGAAAACTATTACGAGTAGGTGTTTATCATATGAATGAGTGCACATTGCAGAACCATATTCAAACCCGGCAATCTAGAGTTACAAAACATCTAGACAGTAAATCTTTCTGTCTTAAGAAATTCGCCTGAACTAAATGAACGCAATTGCAGTTTACAAGACGATTTCTCGTAGATTTGTTCACGATTTTACGATGTTTCGCGGATATTTAAAAGGCTGTTTTAATTGACTTTACAATCTTGCAGGTTATTTTATACCACACCTAATTTCAAATACCAATTTGATAATGAATTCTGGCCGGCATGAAATATAACCCTTGCCAGAAAAGTTTTCGAGACTTGGGAAAGAGAGTTACGAGCTTAATTTTACACCCATAGTTGAAAGTTTAGACTCTAAAACTTTAGTCAATGTCGACGATTTGATGGTATCTCGATTGTGCATCTCGTTGAAATGAATAATCGATTCGATCCAATGTTAAAGTACTAAGAGGCAAGGTCGACAGGTAATTCAGCTGTAAATGTGAACGACCGAGTGCAGGCAATAAATTCATTTCAACACGAAAATGACTCATGCGGACCCTTTTGCTGCGCTGACATTTGCTTTTATTTTAGTGAAACGACCGTAGGGCTTGGTTTTAAAATAACGGTTGCAGTATCACGAACCATATCGGATTATGGTAACGGAAAGATCGATACATCAACCAGTTTGAACCAGTTATAGTAACATATTCCTTTCTTTGATCATCTTTTATTATTATGAAGGTTCTAGGTTGTCTGGAAGAGATCATTTCTAGTATAATAAGCCGTATCGTTTTTATATTTCTTTCCTTTTCTTTTCCTGTCTTGTGTTGTTGTACCTACTACAAAGTTTGTTCTATTTGATTGAAGATCGAGAAATTCTCCGTCACTGTGTGATACAATAATGCGAATATTTTCCACATAACAATGGAAATTTTAGTCCAAAACGTCCTCGACACAGATCGAACAACGTAACCACCATCATCACATATCGAACGTGGTGTCACGTTACATCACTGTGACATCACTGAGGACCATACTACACCGCCATAGCCCTCCTCAACGGCACTTCTATTACGTACAGTCGACACATCAAGGTAAGCACCTCGTGTAGCTGTAATAGCGGCTCTTTTGCAACAAAATTGTATGGTCTGATGTGTGTAAACTTTACCTACAAGCGAGGCACACTTTCACATCCCCGCTTGCGTGACGATCTCAGCCTAACACTAATTGTAGGAAATGTAAATGCAATGTTTATTGTTATTTTATATTGTACTAGCGGCCGCCCGCGACTTCGTGCGCGTGGATCTCGTTTTACCCCCCCTTCATCTATCTTACGCGGTTCAGATTTTTTCATACAAATGTTTTTTCCCGCTAACTCCCGTTCCCGTGAGAATTTTGCAATATCCTGTTGTAACTAAGCTTTAAATTTACTAAGGTACCTGCATGCCAAATTTCAAGAGTCTATCTTACGCGGTTTAGATTTTTTCATACAAATGTTTTTTCCCGCTAACTCCCGTTCCCGTGGGAATTTTGCAATATCCTGTTGTAACTAAGCTTTAAGTTTACTAAGGTACCTGCATGCCAAATTTCAAGAGTCTATCTTACGCGGTTTAGATTTTTTCATACAAATGTTTTTTCCCACTAACTCCCGTTCCCATGGGAATTTTGCAATATCCTGTTGTAACTAAGCTTTAAGTTTACTAAGGTACCTGCATGCCAAATTTCAAGCGTGTTACTTAAGCGGTTTAGATTTTTCGTACAAAAGGATTTTCCCGCTAATTCCCGTTCCCGTGGGAATTCCTAAGTATCCTATAACCTGCCCAGGAGTATGAAGAATAATTGTACCAAGTTTCGTTAAAATCCGTCAAGTGGTTTTTGTTTCTATAAGGAACATACAGACAGACAGACAGACAGACAGACAAAAATTTTACTGATTGCATTTTTGGCATCAGTATCGATCACTAATCACCCCCTGATAGTTATTTTGAAAATATATTTCATGTACAGAATTGACCTCTCTACAGATTTATTATAAGTATAGATTAGTTATGTTGTGTTATCGTTTTTATTTGTTATTGTATATGATATAATGGAAAGGAAAAGTGAGATTGAAAAGCTGTTTCGTATACAAACTGCACACCAACACGGTAGCTTTTTATGCATAACTAGCGGCCGCCCGCGACTTCGTACGCGTGGATCCCGTTTTACCCCCTTCATCTATCTTACGCGGTTTAGATTTTTTCATACAAATGTTTTTTCCCGCTAACTCCCGTTCCCGTGGGAATTTTGCAATATCCTGTTGTAACTAAGCTTTAAGATTACTAAGATACCTGCATGCCAAATTTCAAGCGTCTAACTTAAGCGGTTTTGATTTTTCATACAAAAGGATTTTCCCGCTAATTCCGATTCCCGTGGGAATTACTAAGTATACTATAACCTGCCCAGGAGTACGAAGAATAATTGTGTTGTCGAGTAGTTTTTGTTTCTATAAGGAACATACAGACAGACAGACAGACAAAAATTTTACTGATTGCATTTTTGGCATCAGTATCGATCACTAATCACCCCCTGATAGTTATTTTGAAAATATATTTCATGTACAGAATTGGCCTCTCTACAGATTTATTATAAGTATAGATGTTATGTACTGTTTATTCTCTTTTAAAAGAGAGTACTTATTATCTTATTCACTGTTGCGGAAACCAAGCAAGTTGAGATTAAGGAGAAAAATTAAATTGTGGACACAGCAATCAGCATTGCTCTATATCGAGTCAGTGAGGTACGAAAAAACAAGTAAGTTGGGACATCGATTTTTTCAACAAACATCAGCAATTCAACTATGACATAGATTATTTTACCGATATTATGAGGCCTGTATGCCTTGGTATCTCACCAAAGCAAACCAAACTCTTCTTATACTATGGTATTTAAGATTGATTGTGATGATTGACGAATCTGTGTTAATTCAGACACGTATCAAAGATTTGATATCTCGCACAACATGGCCCCTGGAGCATTCGGCACATTAGCGTTGTGCAACGCGTCAAGTAGGCCGCACTAAATCGGGAAGACCTTCACCCGTATTGCCAGTGCCCGAGGGACGGGTGAACACGGCTACAGCTCGATTGAACGATGTACGAGCCAGTGATGATCAAATTAGCCTAGGGACTAATAGTCGAAGAATTTCCTTTTGACTGACAGGTCTGAATATCCTGGACTGCCTGGACAGTATATCAGGCACAGGAATAATCCTGCTAAAACTTGGATTGCTCTGAAATACTGGACAGTTTAATCCACAGATATAGATAGATGCAGCATGTGAAAAAAATTGTATGAAGCCGAGCGTGCCACTTTTTAAACGTCATTAGTGTCATTTTAGCGAATTTTAGTGATTGCCGCAACGTAAAAATAATCGTATCATCGTACTGCATTCGCAAAGTCATCGAAAGATATCGTGTGACTCGATTCGACAATTAATTAATTCCAATAAAACTGATAATTTGTTAAATACAAAACCAAAAACATCTTTATTTACCTTTTTAAATAAATTAATTCTTACAAATCGTCAAATCTCGTTATTTTTTTTTTACCCTACCAGCGTTTCAAGACAAAAATTGGTCAAGTGCATGAATACATGGATCAGTGTATGTCTTATTGTTATAAAAGTAAGTACGGTTCCTTGTGATCGGTATGAGTGCACCACATACACGGACCATGGTTTTAACTCTTAAGAGTACATCGCAGGATATGTATTAAAAACAATGCCACTTTATACTTCTTCTACTGCTACTTTATTCTAATTAATTATTTGTTACTTGTGCTGTTAATTACAATTCTCAATCCGTAAATAATTTCTTCTTTCTACCGTGTTCGTACTACTGTCCTCGTAAAATCATCGTAACCGACTGTTGTAATCGGATTACATGAACATCACTCGACCATGTATGTCCATTTGGACATATCGGAATGGCACGCTTTGACGATCAACTTGCTGTATCTACTCTAATCCATATCTGTGGTTTAATCATACCAAGGAATATTTTTCTTATAAGATGTGTTTTTACAACTTAACATAAATACTAGAAATTGCATTAAAAGTCTGGTAAATGTTATTGCTCAGTTCACATTATGAGGCTGAGGACGATCGCAAAAATAATTCAACAAGTCTATAAAGGAGGCAACTGGGAAAACCTAGGCGGTTAAGTGCTTATACGCTAAGATCAAGTAAAATTGTATTGTACTACAAAAGAATCGTATTGGCAAAGTCTGAATAAAGTGACGACGAGGAAGAAGAAACGATATCACTTCACTATCGCGGCATCCGAATCAGATGGGACGGGTGCTATGCAGCAAGGTTTCGCAAATTGGCACGGACGCAGATGTTGTAATAGTTAAATAATTAATGCCATTAGGTTTGTAGGAAGCCAGTGAGTCACGCCTTTCGAATGGTATTAATGTTGGTTTGATTTCTACTCTGGGAACATCATTTAATAGGGGAACGAAAATTCTCACTATTCCCTTGGATAAAAGGCGACTATGGGAAAAATGCCTCCTGAAGTGGAGACTAAAATAATGATCTGATGATAATGAGGAACACAATTGACTGATACAGACTAGAATGTTATTGGGTCCATAAATAAGTCTTACATAAATGAAATCTAAACAGCCTTATAAATCAATACAGCATTCACGTGGAACGAAAAATGTAGAGCTCGATCGCTAGCTTTATCTTAATCTACCGAAGTACTTAAACAATGCTTACTTAACACCAGCTGCTATTGAATATTGATGTTAAGTTACTGTGTTAGATACAAACTGCTATAAATACGAATGCTATAGATTATTATGCAACTGGCAACAAGGCGGGTGCCCAGCCAAGTATTCGCAATACATAACGACATTGAATCTCCTTGGTATATTTTTGACGATTGTGCTATGCCAATTTCCTTATCTGATGATAAGGGACGTTTCAGTTGTGCATAGAACAATAACAAATAATGTTACAGCTTATCTACATTCGAAACAAATAGGTGAAGAAATTCGTAACAGTAATTAGGTAACAAAAAATCATTTTTAGAAAACACCTGATTATCAAAAGCAACGTTGCACAAAAATGGATCCCAATTTCCAATAAACCGAATAGACTTCGTCCCAAATAGAAAACAAAGATTCGCTATTCTGAGCGCGAAGCCAAATCTCTAAGTTAATCTATTACGAGGCTTACCTGTGCCCGTAAACTTTTCAAGGCGGGGAATTTTGCTAGTCGATCCACCTCGTCCCACGTCGACAGGTCGGTGTTGTTGAGGTTCAGGAAGCGGAGTCGTCTGGAATAGTAAATATGCGGGTAAATAAACATCTGTTGGCATGAGTGCCAGAAGTTTTCAGTAGATACAGCTGGGAGTAAGTTCGTTGTTTTGTTGCGTTTGTGTTTATTTCTAAGAGGCAAAAGAAAAGTACGAAACATTCGACTTTGTACTGTTTTTATCAAGTAATACAGCTATAATATACAAAAGAATATAGTCAGTACTGCTCTATCTAGCAAGTTAATAGTCGCTGTGGATAAAATTAACATTGGTCAGGGTGATAATGACGAGCAGAATAGATTACTGGCTGCACACGCTTCCAGACTTCCAATGGCACGAAATGCGGTTCAGTAGGTCAATGACAAAGCGCGTTAGAGATTACTCTTTCGCAACACGTGGTGATAACTGGACAGCTGTTTATTATGATATTTCCGAGGACAATAGCGGCGTGGTCGTAAAAATTGACTCGTAACACACGTGTTTTGTAAACTAAATGTATAGTCATATCCACCATCAATCCACAAGAAAAACATGCAGTTTTACAGCTTATCACTTCTATTATTTATGCATCAGCGCATGAAGCATTATTCAAACGACCGTACTTACGAGAAAGCGTCGTGACTCTTCTTATTCCCATTGCTGTCGCTGCACTTATCGCACGGATCTGGTGCTAGTGTCGTTATGGGGCAGTCGTTCACCAGTAACGTTTCTAGGTTGGGGAAGGCGTATCCTAATTTGGAGATTTCTTGCCAGCTGCTGACTGGGTTGCCGGAGAAGTGCAGTTTCTTTAGCTGTTCGTGGACCGGTTCAGGCATTTCGACGTTTAGCCGCGAGCAGTCTTCGCATCTGTCTGATTCTTTGACGTCCTTTCCACTGAAGTCGACGTAGGAGTACTCGTTTAGGCTCAAGTGCAGCTCTTCTAGAGCTGGGAGAGCCTTGAGTAGCGCGGTGACGCCGGGCCAGCCGACGTAGGTGGAGTTGAGGACGAGGTGGCTGAGACTGTCCCAGCGCGGATGAAGCGCCTGCGCCGCCTGGATTTGGGCCGAGAGCCGGTTGAAACTCAAGTTCAGAAAGCGGACACGAGGCGTGTGCTCTAGTATTGCAAATATCTGAAACAAAGAGCATTTCGTGGAATCGCTACAGCATCACCATAGAGCATTGTTGCTGCACAATAGCATAACTAGTTGACGAGTTAAAATTAGCAACCGTGCATGGGCATAGGGAGTAACACTTTCATGATGGGAATAAATTGATGGGCGGAGCGGATGTCGGATGTTAACAATAATGTTAACGCAACTCAATTTAGGGTCGAGTGGTGCTGTAGATTCGGACTGCGGGTACTTCAGGCAGGACATAACAAGTCCAATGAACTTCGCCTTCAAAATACTTCACGTTCATTATGTAAATAGCTGGGTTACTTGCTAGATTAAAGGTCACCCAGTGGAACCATTGCCGCCGTCGTACAAGCTTTGCTTTTGGAGACTATTGGGCAAAATGTCCAATCCAAGAATCTTCATTTATTTTTTACCTCTCGCCATTCAGTAAGCTTGTTGTTAGCGAGGTCCAGTTCAACGACGTCAGCGCACTTGTCGGCCAGGCCTCGCGCGTCTCCCGCGCAGTCGATCTCACAATCGTTCAGGACTAGAAGAGTGGGCACACTGAGACGGGGCGACCGTTTAGGCACGAAGATGGCCACCGGCATATCGTCTATAGTAGGGTTCACTTCTCCCTTCGCCCCATACTTCCGCTCTAGTGCTTCTAGAAGCGACGGCATTTTACCTGAAACAAAAACAGCTTCTGTAAGAGACCAGTCATAACAAGCGCCAGAGACAAGTGCCCTAAACTCTACGCTTCGGGCGCCCAATAAATTATATGAATTTCAATCAATTTAATAGGGGATCCGAAATGCAGCGTACGGCGCCTCGAGCGATAGGATAACTACTCCCTAATACAAATTATACTTCTGACCTACTAATATGTCAATAAAGCCTCGGGAAGTAAAAGTTCTATCTGAATTCATTATCAAGTTTAAAAATATCATAACCATTATAATTTGATGTAGCACCTGCTAACATTACGACAAACAAACGGTTAATAAATTGATAACCTAAATAAATTACGTCATTATTTAAATCGTGTGATTTACGACTTAATACCACCAAATCAATTAAACGAAAGCGGATTGACTAATTATTGTTGATTAGTATTTATAGCAACAACTGTTACATAGATCTTCATTGAATATAGAAAATTAATATAATATATAGCATTCGCCAAATTTACATCTTTATTGGATCAATCAAAAGCTGTTAACAGCTAATTGCAGTGGCAATGTTTCACAAACATTTCTTGACTTATTTATTTTATACAAGTAATCGCTAATTTTTAAGGCACTTTCAAATTAGACGTTTTGAGCCGGACGGTTGTCGTGCGTTTGCAAGACCGCACACCTTCGATGAACAATACCTTATTATTATGGTATTATTGATCGAAGCAGCACACTAACTATTGGTCTTTGTCATTTATTTATTTTTATTCCAACGGTCATAGAATTTGCGTGTGCGGTCCTGCAAGCAAACGGACGACTAACGTGCGGCTCAAAACGTCTAATTTAAAAGAGCTCTTAGAGTTATATTAGAATCAATTATAGGTAAACCAATGAATCATGAATGGCCCAACGAATGCCCACTCAGCTGATTGCGCACGTAACGGTCGTAAACGCGGTTTCTGCGCGCGCGCACCGAAGCGGAATACTGTTTACAAGGACTCGATTGAGCAAATGCCAACCATAGACCCAACTTTTCATTAAAATGATCTTTCATTTCATCAGTTGCATCATCATATTCATTATGACATCTTATTAGGAACATGAACGAAAGTTTTAATGATTTCGTTCGCTTGCCGTCAATCATGAATGTGAAGGAAGGTAATTTAATACAGTTTATGATTTAATTGAATTAAGTAACAGCACCAATTTCTACATTAAGTGTTATATTGAATTCGATAATCACTTAATTAATTTTTATTCGCTTCATTAATCTTAACTTAAATAGTAATTCTTTACAAATGAATGAATTATCTTGAACAGTATGTTCCTACAACAAACGATAAATGTTAGTTTTTTAACTTTTAGTCTAAAGCCTGAGCATGTGCGTTCGTATGAAATCGGTATGTTAAGATTGAATAAATAGTAACTTTTAGAAATTGATTATATGTAAAGCATACAGTATTAAGTGCAGGAGGTTGCATGAAGATTAACTGTAACTCGACACGCCTTCATCGAACGAGCAATTAAATAAACCGACCCCGAGCCGTAAAGTTCACCCATGCGGATGCGTGTCGAAACGATGCTTTGAGCGGTGCAATCGATATTTGCATTGCGTTAAGTGCATCGATTAATTAAACTGGATCGGACTAACACTCCCCACGTCTGGATAAAACAATAGAAGTGAAGCATCCTCTTGTTTCTTAAAACTAACTTGGATAAACAGCATCAGCTATCGACGACCAAAATTTTCAGAGAAAAAGGAAGGGGTATATAAAATTAAACCACCAAACTTTACCAACGAAAACTCTTTAGAATGTCGACATTTCATCTCATAACTGCCGGAATATAAGTTTACTATTCAGTAAACAATTTTCCAAGTTCTCCCCTTATAAGTTGTAAGTAATTAGCGAGGGGAAATCTTGAAGAGCATTTTCTAGTTCAAGTACCAACATTCATAGATTCGATATGCATCAGTAAGTACCAGCTGTCTTAGGAATATTAAATAGTATATTATTTGTGTGGATGTAGTTAAACGGGAAGAAAGAGCCAATGGTGTCACTTAGTGATGAATACTAGTACAAGCAGATTTAAAGTGTTTTCCAAGATGTAAAAGTCGAAAGACGGGTGTTGAAAAGAAAACGTAGAATTATCTACACGAGAAGGTTCAGTATTAAAGGGGTTAATGAAGATAACTATGTATAATTTTGTCAGGGTGGATCATTAATACCCGACGACTTGACATGCTAGAGTTGCTGTGGTAGAGAAACATCAGTAATATGCTAACATTCAAGAAAGCACAAAGCAAAAGTTATCCAAGCTATGCCATGATTTTGACTCATTTGTTTCATCTTTTGGCAGAAATCATACTTTTGATGAGACTCGAAGGTCGAAGCCCGAAGGTATGACTAATAATGCAAATCAAATTCTGTAGCGATGAACCAAGAAAAGGCTACTGTAACAGACGATAACATCGATGATTTTATCATGAATATGATGAACTTATTGAACTAGCTTCAGTGGCCTGTAACCAGCGTTGCCAGTTTTTTTTTTTCGCCAAGTCGGGACTTTGGTACTTTTTGAGTGAAAATAGCGGGATTCTTCCGTCAGAAGCGGGACATAGTAAAAAAACGTATAATAATCAAAGGTTTTCAAATATTTATCTTTTTATTTGACTTAAAATTACGTTTACGTGACAATAGATAGCAAAAGTAGCTATAGAAAATGTATTTTAACAATAAAAATAATATTTTAAATCAGATTTAGTACGTACGCCACGTACGGTCGAGTTCTCTCCGAAAAGCGGGACCGAGCCTGTCCCGCGCGGGACATTTAAATTTGATTTAAAAATCGGGACGTCCCGCCAAAATCGGGACGTCTGGCAACGCTGCCTGTAACATAAAGCCACTGAATCTGGCAATGAGCGGCAGGAGCATTATTTAGAAGGGGTGTTTCACAACGCACGCCGCCGTGACTGCACCCAAGGTCGCTGTGCACTTAGTGAACATTATTATAATTAGTCGTTTGTTTCTATGTGATAGGCGAGACACAATCGTCTCAAGTTCATTTTACGCTCAATTTGTGAGTGGCCTTATCGTATACAAGAGGTTTATTAAGGTTTTGTCTTGAATAATTGAAAAAAATCGCTATACAAAAACATACAGCCAGATGTTTTAATACAGAAAGCACAATTATTATGAATATCCCAAGAAAGAGTACTATTACGGACTTAGAAGTTAAAAAAGAGCAGAGATTAATATCCAAGGATACTAACAAATTGGTAGCTCCCTTGAGAAGCTGAAGGATACACAAGAAAATTTAATATTTCAGAGGAGAAAAGATCTCGAGAGTTTCATCTCTTCAAAAGGCAATAAATTGGAGGTCGCATGCAGATGTTGCCCCATTTTCTTATTTATTTACCTTACAACGAGGTTGGATATTCTAACGTTTCCAACTACTAATCGAAAAAAGTGTATTTATTTCTTTAAGCACGAGTGTGTGGAAGAGTTTTAAGCAGAGTGGAGATTTAAGAATTATGCTTCTATGAGCATTAAGTGAATAGGTCACAGGAAAATTAGCTGGTCAAAGTACACAGTTTCAGCCTTAAGATCCATATCATAATCATGATCGACAATAGCGCATATAACTACACTGGTAGGAAACGAACGGTATTTCGGTATTAATGTCAAGGTTGCCAAAGTTCCGACCAGCGGAGATAGTACTAAGGTCGCTCGATAAGGCAACGTGGAACAAATACCAATATTTGCCGAAAATAATCTCGAGCTGGATGGATAAATTGGTTAGACAACGATTTTTGCAGAAATTGGGACATCCCCCAGATAAAGTCCGTCTTCTATGTAGATTGTGGACTATTTATTGTGGTCGAGACTATTTATAAGACAGGTAGCTTAGGTCCTAAACCACTTGAAAAATCTGGCAACTGATTGCAGTTCGAGATCGCAAATTGAGATGACGCTACATAGAGCAGAACACACCCTAACTCACAGATTAAACCTGTGTTAATACATAAGCTGACCGACATGATGCAAGAAAAGAAAGAAAATTTATTTAATACCTTCAAAGTAACTGAGATTTTAGAAGTATCATTAATAGTTTACGAAACAGTCCTCCAGACGTTTACACCGCTCATAAATGCGGTATGATACATAAAATCCCGTTCTAGATTTGAAACAGCGCGTATAATGTTATTGCGGCGATGGTTTGGCAACGTTTGATGTCCATCATTGTGCAAACTCTCATCATGCGGCATTACCGCCGGATTATATGCGCCACCGAATTAAATCTTCGTTACGTGTGCATAACGGATGTGGCCATGCAAATTAGGTGTATATCGGTCGCCGAATACGGGTCAAACATTACTCACTCAGGTTAGATAAATGCAGACCCTTTTTTCCATTCCATGTATTGCTACGATTTGGAATTAGGAGTCAATTTGAAGATTGGAAGAATTTGTATTGATTCGATTTGGAATTAGGAGTCAATTTGAAGATTGGAAGAATATTATTGGGTTGGGATGAATGATAATAAACAATCTAAAACTGAAGACTCGCTCTAACTACTTAAACCAAACAAAGCAATAAGCATCGAGTATGATAATAGTAGTAAACAAAAGCCAAGAAATGGCTTCTCATCATGAAAAGTGAAAACATTTCACATGCATGAGCTTATAGTAGGTATAACAACGGTGAAATTAATCTAGCTCCCAATCCTATGGTCGGCGCCACACCCCGGCGAGACGGCAAGGGCGACGGCCAGCCACCCCTAGCCGATTCTTTGTCTGAGGAGTAGTACGACTACCTCTAAATTGTGGTTTCATCTGGAGATTGGAGAATAATGAATGAGAAAACCCGCCTAAACCACTCGAGGTCGACTCATTGTCAAAGTCAAGGACTATCGAAAACGAGTTTCTTGACTTTGCATCTTGTTTTTTACCACAGAAGATTTAGTACGAAAACTACAACAGCGCCCTGTGAACGTGTTGCACGAAACTTATTTTGAGAATCAAAATTGTCACATTATCGTTTAATTCGAAGGTTGAGTATCGAGTTTTGTCGAATACGCAAACGATTCGAAGACGAAAGCTGTTGTTCATGCTAGAGGTACAGGTTTCTTTTTCTAGATTGGTAGAATTGAGAAATCATTTCGTCATTTAATTTTGATTTTGTTAATATTTGGAAAACAGAGACGGACCTTGGTTTTGTAGTCAAATTCCAGTTATTGTATTACCTAGTTAATTTGGGATTCAAGGTGATTTTTTGCCGATGTGCGTTAGTTGTTTACAGCAGAAATATTATTTTGTAAAGCGTAGAAAACAGTAGGTAATAAAGTATGACTTACATAATCTGTCTCTAATGTATTGAAAATTAAACTGAAAATACTTTTGACTCTACAACAATCAATATGATTGTAGTATTTTTCCACTGCCCGATCTTTCCAACAGGTGTGGACTCACCGCCACAGACCATTTAGTTAAAACGAAGCGGTTTACAAATTACAATGTACCTACAAGTAAACATACCTACCTAATCTGATATCAGCTGGATGACAAAGCTCTTCGAACGAACGACCTTCAGCGATGTCAATACACAACTACACAACGCAAAAAACAGCGAATTGCGCATTACAATTTTAGGTGAAGTCGTACCTATTTGGTATACACGATCAGAACTATTATAGCTCCATTATTTTTTCCGCATTTATTTAATAGTTTCATGGATTTAGTTTCGATTGATTAGATCTCTTAATGCCTCTTCTATATAATGGAAATCCACCTAAAATAAAACGGTCTTTGGCTTAATGTCCCTTCGTCTGTAAATATGGTCAGGAAATCTTTTCAGCTCCATATTTAAAAACCTTTCAAGGGTATTTATGTAAATTATGGTAAGTAAGTAAGAAAGCCTCCGTACATTTGAAGTAAAGAGTAGTTTTATGTGTGACCGACATGCGACTAGGCTTTTATTATGCCAGAAGCAAAATGTTACAGTAATAATAACTGAAATATGGAAATATATTCACTGAAAGTATTCAAAAAGGGAAAACTACCGTGCCATGGTAGCAGATCCCAGCGCATTAATATAAGTTATCTACTAACTATACCACTGCTGTACAATTAATTACCTAATCTACATTAGGCTAATGTCTAGAGAAAAAGAAAAGCATCAAGCTTTTCTGCTGGGAGTTGGAGCCTAGAGCTAAGTCTGTAATAGAAAAGCAACACAAGATGTAAACGAAGTAGGTACTCGTACTATTCTATGAATCTTGCTTTTCACACATTTGCCAGTAGGAGCACTAAGAACATGAGCCCACAAAACAGTAGCTGGTTTTGCACCTAGTTGGCTACGCGAATCACCGTCAGTCGTCCTCCGTCCTCGATTCAAAATAATGAATGAACATTAATGCCAATTAACGTTATATTCTTGTAATGATTTCCCGTCTCGTTGGATTACCATTTGAATTAAAAGATGATAAGTTGTCTTTGTGTTTGCAATCCAAACGCGGCAACTCCGGATTCGAAGGTCGCCTAAGGCCCAGTTTTTTGAATAATAGTTAAAATAACAAATTGTTAAATTTTGTTACTAATGGTTAAATATTAACAAAATGTTAACTAATAGTTAAAAAATGTACTAAAAGTCAAGCTAACCATTGTTTGAAAAACATTTTTTTCTGATATTTAACCACTTGTCATTTGACATCTGTCAAATTTGACTATTGGTTATTTTAACTACGAATCAAAAAACCGGGCCTAAGCGCGCCGTGAGTGGCAAGCCTGACAGACTTATTGTCTAGCATTGAGGAGTTTAATTTTATTACTGCCTAATGGTCACGTTGTTTGGGTTCTAAAGTACACTCGCGAGCAAAAGTATGGAATCACTTACATGAAGTTGTTTCCACGCGATCTTGTGTACTAACGAATTTGTTAGTAACTAAAAAAGTAGCACCATTTTAAAGATTAAACTTTTGACTTTAAATTGATACCAAATTCATTTAAATCACACCGGTATTTAAAAAGATATCCCGGCTGATGTGAAGAAGTAAGAAAAAAGACATGTACCAACTGTTTGATACGTCGCGAGTTGCGGCCTATTTACCCCCTATAAAAGCACGTGTTTTCGGATTTTTTGCGTTCACACATTGATCCATACACATCTCGGCTTCTTTTGACACTTTACCTGGGATTCTACACCTTCAGAAGCAGCACAAATCGTTGCACTATTGCAAGAAGGGCAAAGCCAGCGGGCTGTCGCACGTCAGCTCCACATAAGCCAGTCCTGGGTTTCAAAAGTTTTAAGACGCTTTCGGGAGACTGGTGGCTTTATCCCGAGACCAAGTTCTGAACATTGCCGGTGCACATCGCAGAGGGAAACCCGTTTTTTCATGTCAACTTCTCTACGAAATCGTCATTTGACTGGTATCGACGTCCAGCAAGAGCTCAGAAATGTTCGTAGGATAGCTGTTAGCGAGTGGACAGTTCGTCTAAGATATGAGCAATAAAATTTGACTCCAAAAAGGCCTGCCACAGGCTGGAAACTGACGGCAGGTCGCCGACAAGCACGCTTTCAATTAGCTCGCACTCGGAAGGCGAGTAATGGAGGCGAGTTTTGTTCTCCGATGAATGCAGACTGTTTTTGCAGTGCAGCAGTCGAAGAGGTCGGGTCTATAGACGGCCTGGGGAGCGATTTGTGCAGTCCTGGTTCGCTAAAACATTGGCTTATGGGGGTGGCTTGCTCGACTTCCCATCGAGATGTATAGGAGCAAATTGAAAGCGTGCTTATCGGTGACCTGCCGTCAGTTTCAAGCCTGTGGCAGGCCTTTTTGGAGTCAAATTCTATTGTTTATATCTTAGACGAACTGTTTACTTGCTAACAGCTATCCTACGAACATTTCTGAGCTCCTGCTGGACGTCGATACCAGTCAAATGACGATTTCGTAGAGAAGTTGACATGAAAAAACGGTTTTCCCTCTGCGATGTGCACCGGCAATGTTCAGAACTTGGTCTCGGGATAAAGCCACCAGTCTCCCGAAAGCGTCTTAAAACTTTTGAAACCCAGGACTGGCTTATGTGGAGCTGACGTGCGACAGCCCTCTGGCTGAGCCCTTCTTGCAATAGTGCAACGATTTGTGCTGCTTCTGAAGGTGTAGAATCCCAGGTAAAGTGTCAAAAGAAGCGGAGATGTGTATGGATCAACGTGTGAAAGCAAAAATCCGAAAACACTTGCTTTTATGGGGGGTAAATAGGCCGCAACTCGCGACGTATCAAACAGTTGATACATGTCTTTTTCCTTACTTCTTTACATCAGCCGGGATATCTTTTTAAATACTGGTGTGATTTAAATGAATTTGGTATCAATTTAAAGTTAAAAGTTAAATCTTTAAAATGGTGCTACTTTTTTTGTTATTAACAAATTGGTTTGTACACAAGATCGCGTGGAAACAACTTCATGTAAGTGATTCCATACTTTTGCTCGCAAGTGTATTAACAGAACTAAACAATGAGCTGTCCAAATCTTGAATAACGTCGTAGATGTTCTGACACAGGAGTTTCGTGATTCCAATATTCTTCTGATTGATTACGCTCATGGATGGCTAGCACCAATTAACACAATGATTAAATGAATGCTCTCCCTTTGTGTCCAACTCAATTTACAACTATCTATTAGCTTAATCACTTCAAAGGAAGACAACCGACTTACAAAATGCAGTTCTGAAAGATTTTTGCAATAAATACTTAGGTACAACGGCGAGACGAAAACTCTAAACGTTTTTAGCGGTGATCACCAACTAATTACCTTCAAAACGAAAGCGATTACGTATTGCTTCTTTTGTTAAATAAATACATTGCATATTAGCGTCATCAATGGACCATTATTTAGTTAAGGAATATTCTTTCCACGTCAGTCACGTTTAGTTTGGCACACATCACATTGTAAGCATTTATGGGATGTCAAACAAAGTGGAGCACGATATTTGGTAATTTACCTATAATGTTTCTAAACTTCTCGCAAGTTATAATAGTACACTGGCACTGGCAGACAACTTGGATAACCATGGTTAAGGGACAGTCCATCCCAAAAAAACATGGTTAAACATGAGAAAATGACGTGTAAGTGGATTATTGCAGTAAAAATGTCCAATGAAGAAGTTAGACAAGCAGAAAGCCTATCAGTACGAATGTAACACAGCTGTGTTACGGACTTGCCTGCGGAATATATTAAAGCTTCACATGACATTTAATAACCTTCTGAAATACGTATAGACGCCGTCATCTATATGGATTAATGTTTCCACTTTTACGATGACGCCATACGCCGCGATGGCGCCGCAGCTGAATAAATGGATGACGAC
Organism: Ostrinia nubilalis; assembly: GCF_963855985.1. Lineage (NCBI taxonomy): Eukaryota > Metazoa > Arthropoda > Insecta > Lepidoptera > Crambidae > Ostrinia > Ostrinia nubilalis. Next base: position 4,528,314 of record NC_087101.1, read on the forward strand.
CAGTTAATGTCCATTAACTTACCTACTCTTAAGAAAGTAAAAGGACCTAGAAGGTCGTAGAGAACTTCCTTGGCTAAGCTTCCGTAACTAAGGTCATGGTTGTTTTAAGTTTGGGCGCAGCACTTTTAACCTTAATAAAGTGGGAGGACCCATTAATTTTAGAATTTGGGTCTGCAGAAGAACATAATATTTATTTATCACACTTCGTTGACTCTATTAGGTTCGACTGGACCAGAAGGGAAGGAAATTTTTTAACTGGTGGTAAGTTAAATAGAAGTTGTAAAAAGTTTATTATTAGGTAGCTACGTGCTCTGTGAAAAGTTGATTGATGTTAGCAAGCATGGTGGCTGGCTAGTCTTGGCTGTAGACTGAGCTTTAACATTAGCAGATGTAAGTAGGTGTTGTAATCCAAACATTTTAAAATGAGATGGTAAACCGAAACGTTTGAGACTGGCTTACATTTTACATTAATTTCAGGCGGCGCGAGCGCAAGGCCGATCGGCTATTTCTGAACGCATGTTGCAACGCAGGAACGAATTACGCGGGTATTTTGACTGATATTGTGATATAACAATCCATACTGGCGTAATTATGAAACTAAAATTATCCAAGGAAGTCAGCTAGGTTTTATCTAAATATATAAAAGGAGAAACTGACTGACTGACTGACAGATAAACGCACAGCCTAAACGGCTAAACGTAGGCACTTGAAATTTGGAAGGGACGTAGCTTAGGTACCGTAGAGGTGCACTAAGAAAGGAATTCCCGAAATTCCCACGGGAACGGGAATTAGCGGGAAAAACGGGATTCACGCGTACGAAGTCGCGGGCGGCCGCTAGTTTATTATAATTATGTAGGTGGTTTGGCGCAATTTCTTGAATACGTAACTTACTTATAGTCGTACTTTCGTAGAATTTTAAAATTACAACAAGACCAACTAGAATAGGGAGGCATAATAAATTAAATTCCTTGTCACAATAAATTAAACAATATTTTTCATCTGTGTAGATAATAGACGAGAAATATCTGATTACATCTAAAGGTATAATGCTTTTATTGATTGATTGATATTTATAATTAAAGTTTTCCCGATGCATAGATTATTAATCTATGTCCCGATGGAAAGCTAGGTATACATACCTTAATTCTTTAGAAATTTCCTTAAATGTAAACAAACACTTCTGCACACAATTACACCATAATCACTTACGTGTTCATAATATAATACACATTATTTCACAAGCCCATGAAACCAACTTTATTCTCACGATTATACAAGTTTGGAATCAATCTTTAAACAAATTATTTTAGCAAAATATGTGAACGATGAAAATTTGTGAGACTTGTCAAATTGACTTGAAGTTTAAAATTATGTGTTATCTCCATGTTGTCTCTGACACATCAGTGTTGTAACCTGTAAGTCATAGACAATAATCGGTAAATTTAATCGATTTTATTTCAATTATTCAATCATTTTTATTACTGATTGCATTTAAATAGATTTAAATAGACTTAATCAACAATGTATTTTTTCTTCATTGAATGTACTACTAATTGTTTAATGCATTGCTTTATAAAGCATTATAAATTATTTCTATAGGTACGTAAGTACTACAATAATTTCAATCCGCGATTAACGAGAGGTTTTGTCGCCTCACTAGGGCACAGATTAAAAATGTTTTAATGTCAGTTGGCCATATTTGTTTACATTTAGGGAAATTTCTAAAGAATCCGACTTTAGGTAGCTAGTTAATTTTGATACAGCGTTAACATTGCCAATTTATTCTGAATCTTTGAATTTATGTTTCAAATACCTAACTACTGATGAGATAATGATTTAAATTGCGCAAATTTATCACCATGATCGTTCGCACTTCGTAGATAACATGCTGTTGCTTAGAACAAGGAAGTGGTTTGTATGGCGTCATAACACAATCACGACCATAGTACACAAACAGGTTTCATGCCACACTAACTAGCTCTTGGAAAAATAACAGTCTTAAATAACTCGAGCAATTATCAAAATTCAACATAACAGCAAAAACAAACCAATAATTGCATTACACATTTAAATCCAATTTGAAATTGCAGCCTTTGTGTAAAAGAGACCACTTACTTGCAATACGGCTACGTCGATTCAAAATCCAAATTAAAAATATCCTTTTGGCCACTGATTACACATAACAACATCTAGTTCATAATAATCTTTCAAACTGCACGCATAATTTATTGTAAATAAACGACCTTCGAAGCGAAAACAGAGTTTCTAAAACAAAGAATTTTCAACACTTCTCAGCTTCAGACTCTACTTGAACCTAAATGAATAGTTCATTCATAAATTGTTGTCAATAAATTGAAAACAGCTGTTCACATATTTCCAGCTCGTCTTGTTAATTTTCCATACGATCAACGATACGCACGCACTGAAATAACAGTGACAACAAAATGTTTACATCAATACGATGCACAGCACAGCCGCAGTGGCTGTTTCTACGCACACTACTCTGCTTGTGTGTTTTTACAAAAGCAGAATATTGACTGGTGTAGTGGGGATGAAAGAGGTCAATGACGTTGTACAAGTGCTGGCGTGAAAAAGAGACAACCATACCTAACGTCGTCGAGTTAAAAGAAGATGGCAGTACAACAAACGCGGAGTTAATATAAACATGCACCGTATTGGCTGGTTTCATGTGTGGGTGTTGATTAGTCTGTTCTCTACTACCACAAATGAGAACTAAAATACTACTCTAAATACTAGTAATACCGTAATACTACGTGTACGAGCGAGCCAAAATTATTTTTGTGGTTATCTTTAATGATTTTATTAGATAAATCCTACTTAGGTAGGTATAATAATAATATTGACATAAGTTTTACCTTCCGTTTAAATTGCAGCTTTTTTTTGACTAAAATAAGTACTAACACTGTAAATCTGAAACTAAAAATATTATTTTCTCAGATCAATAGTCATAAAATGCTGTAGTTTAGGCTGAAAACTGTTGAAAACTAAGCTTTACAACTAGATGGAGTTATCACCCGCAGACTGCAATTTATTTAGAAAAAATAATTTCTCGTTCTTGTTTTTGAAATTTCGATTTCAATTCTATCTGAATATAACTATTTCGGTTAATTTTTACATTTTGTTAAAATATCATTGACAACAATTTTTCTTGAAGTTTTCAAAATGACGGAAAAGGAAATGAATGACGATTGATAGAAATTGCATTAAAAAAAGTAGATAGTCTGTTGTATAGACGTGGCATTATTTGGTCGCCTGCCTCGCCGCGTCAGTTAATAAAACGTTAAAATAGTAAGATAATAAGATTGTCACTAGTGTCAATATGACAGCTAGGAATTTGTAATTTTACGATGTTGATTTTGATTTATTATTTGATAACAAAATTAAGTTTCAGTGACAAGAATTGATAAGGCAGTGTATCTGTTCCAACGTTGGCATCAAGTCATATTGTTCGGCACTTCTTTTTATCAGGTAGCATTTTATTTTATCTTCGTAACCAAACTTCTTTCTTTCAAACTATTAACAGCTGTGTACCCTTGTGATAAGAAGACACTTACTTTAATCTAACACTAATGAACTACTAACCGAATAGACTAAGAGCTGGTGAACGCCAGACCTACGTCATTTTATAAAAGCTGAAAGTTTGTCAGCGTATGCTCCCAATATAGGATATAATGTTGGTGAATTATGAAGTTTGGGTCATGGTGGCTTTGGGAGCTACCCTAAAAAAACTGTCTGGCAAGGAGTTGGAACTGTCAAAACCGTCTGGCTGTTGGGGAAAATACTTCTAATTATTGCCCAAATATTATACATAAAAATCAGATTTTATAGTATAACGTAAGTCTAACTTTTACGGTGACTTTTTCTGTATATTCAATAGACTGTAATTCTACTTACGTTATACCATTAAATCTGATTTTTATGTATAATATTTGGACAATAATTAGAAGTATTATCCCCAACAGCCAGACAGTTTTGACAGTTCCAACTCCTTGAAATACAGTTTTTTTAGGGTAGCTCCCAAAGCCACCACGACCCAAACTTCATAATTCACCAACATTATATCCTATATTGGGAGCATACGCTGACAAACTTTCAGCTTTTATAAAATGACGTAGGTCTGGCGTTCACTAGCTCTTAGTCTAGAATTTTGTGGATTATTTACGACATCATACATGTTTGTTGTTAAGTTTTCTGACCGTTTTCTGTTCTAATAAAGCATTGGTTATAAATTATGTATACTGTGTGTACATTTTATACGGCAGCTTAACACCTTTTTACTCTTATAATTTCTTGAAGTTACTTATTTAAACTCGTATAGCATGGCATGGTGTCTGCAAAGACAGACAGTATCTTGCATATGCATTAAAATTAAAAGTAAAATGAGCCTAAACCATCTAGAAAATCTAGATAAATTAATAAGTGTAGATATGGGGGCACTGGGGAGCATTCCTACCTGGTTTGTTATTTTATTGAATCCTCTTAAAATAGGCTTGGATTATACCTACCAGATACCTAAACAAAATTCTCAGGATATGATGTCAATAGTGAATTTATTATATTAAAAATATAAAGTTTCTATTGCATAGCCCTTATAGGTAGGTACTTTAGGTTTTTTGATATCTGAAAAATTCCAATTTTGTCCCTCACTGATGATTTTCAAAATTCATAGAGTACTTCCTGGAGTTCTAAAAAACTCAAATTTGGTATGTAAGCTAGTATTACATACAAACAACAAAAACATTCTAAAACTTGGAATTTTAACCCCCTAAAACCCCTTGAGATGGGGATTAAAGTTTGTGTGACTAATCTGCAAATGTTGGATGCTAGAGGTCTAAAAATTTATATAGGGACTCCTATAAATTAAAAGATGATGAAAAGCTATTTAAATTAAAAGATGAATGAAAGTTGGTATTACTTTTCCCTCCTAGTTCCAAAAAGAAGTGAAATCTCACCAAAAATTTTTTTATTTAAAATGTTGCCAAGACAAACTGTATGACCAGCACTGTGAAAAAGTTATCAGATCTCATGTAGAGCTAAGCTTCTAACTCTACTCACCCTAACTCTAAACCATAGCTAAAAATATGGCTTGGCCTGACCACTAGGTCACCTCTGTTGCATATGTGCCCTTTTGATGTTCTGTGGTTCTTTTAGCATTAGCAGGGCAGTTGTTTTGAGAACCTATTTTAGGGGAAGTGTATAATATCTAAAGCTTAGCGCCACCTAACGGTCGTGACCATATATAGGGGTAGCACATGCCCCCCCCCAGAATGGTCTGGTGCCCCATGTTGGGCTACCGATTTGAAGAAAATAGTTGATAGTACTAACTCATGAGGTATGATACTGGCTGGCGGCGGCATATGGTGGTGTCGCCACAATGAATGATCATGACAGTGATCAAAAGACGTAGGTATTCCACTACGACGAATCTCGAATATCTTGCCGCGTGATATGTATCATCATGCCATGACTTATTATGGATAGTCCAACATCACTAAATTATTACCCATTGTGTAGTTATTGCTTCCTCTGCTCTGTGATATCTATCGCCTGTTTCTATTGACGTGTACCTAATCCGTATTTTTTAGAATAGGACAGTTGCACCATAATTATGTTCCCCAACTCAGAATGCCCTTGATAATAATTTTAAAATTTTATCTTCCATCACAAGCCCTATCCACCATGATACGAGTACACACCTTGATTGATACTAAAACAAAGAGGCGTATTTAGCATTAGATCTAATACCATTGTTGATAAAGAACTACATCAACATCAAACAGTACGTCATTGTACGCGTAATCATTGTGTAATAATTGCTTTATAGGATGCTGCAGAAACTAACCGGCCCTAGTTTGAGAGTGGCGAGGGTGTATCTAACGTCAAGCGCGTCGTTACACATAAGGATGATGTCGTCGGCCGCTGAAAAGGGATCCAACTTCTTTTTTAGGCAGGTAAGACTTGTAATTTAGCAACGATTTAAATAAAAAATAAATAAAAAATGTAGTACCAGCCATAGTTTTATAAGCACGATTTAATTACGTCTCACTTGACGGTCGTGTGTAGAAAAAAGTTGTTAAGTGTGTTTTGAAGTCAAGGCCATGGTAAACCTAAGTACCAAATCTCCTACTAATCTAGTATATGTAAATACCTACTATACATAAATGATGAATTCTCTGTAGTTGCGACCTTGTCCATTGTCAAGGTGTGTACTGTGTAGTTACGGTGCTAATGGAAGAATAAATACAGTGTAATAACAGTACAGGGTAATATAATTGAGTAAATTGTGTATTTTTCTCGTATTGATGTCATTCTCTATCTGAGTAAAGGTATTTTGTTGCTATACTTTGGTAGATTCTATGACTTTATTTCATCATGCATTGCACCGTTTATTCATCGCATCGTAGAAAACTGATGCTGAGCGGAGACGAGTCGAAATAACGACGTTCAATTACTTGCTTAAAACACTTCTCCTTTCGCCTCGTCTCCTCTTTGCTAGAAAACGGCATGTACGGTCCAAAAAGAATTAAATAGTTTAGCTTCTTCTCCAGTCAATGGTTAATGGCAATGTGTATCAGCTTTTCGATACAGTTAGCAGCACCTACACTTACCTGCTGGCCGACCAGACTGCCAAAGAGGCGGTGCTCATCGACCCGGTGCTGGAGCATGCTGAGAGGGACGCCACTCTTCTTCAACAGCTGGGGTTCAAACTGCTGTTTGCCAGTAAGTTGAGTTCTTACTGTTAAATACAGTCATCAGCACTAATACTTACCTGCTGGCCGACCAGACTGCCAGAGAGGCGGTGCTCATTGACCCGGTGCTGGAGCATGCTGAGAGGGACGCCACTCTTCTTCAACAGCTGGGGTTCAAGCTGCTGTTTGCCAGTAAGTTGGATAATATTCGATACAGTCAGCAGCACCTACACTTACCTGCTGGCCGACCAGATTGCCAGAGAGGCGGTGCTCATCGACCCGGTGCTGGAGCATGCTGAGAGGGACGCCACTCTTCTTCAACAGCTGGGGTTCAAGCTGCTGTTTGCCAGTAAGTTGGATAATATTCGATACAGTAGCACCTACAGTTACCTGCTGGTGGATTAGACTGCCAGAGAGGCGGTGCTCATCGACCCGGTGTTAGAGCATGCTGAGAAGGACGCCACTCTTCTTCAACAGCTGGGGTTCAAGCTGCTGTTTGCCAGTAAGTTGAGTTCTTACTGTTAAATACAGTCATCAGCACTAATACTTACGTGCTGGCGGACCAGACTGCCAGAGAGGCGGTGCTCATCGACCCGGTGCTGGAACATGCAGAGAGGGACGCCACTCTTCTTCAACAGCTGGGGTTCAAGCTGCTGTTTGCCAGTAAGTTGAGTTCTTACTGTTAAATACAGTCATCAGCACTAATACTTACGTGCTGGCGGACCAGACTGCCAGAGAGGCGGTAATGATCGACCCGGTGCTAGAGCATGCTGAGAGGGACGCCACTCTTCTTCAACAGCTGGGGTTCAAGCTGCTGTTTGCCAGTAAGTTGAGTTCTTACTGTTAAATACAGTCATCAGCCAGCACTAATACTTACGTGCTGGCGGACCAGACTGCCAGAGAGGCGGTGCTCATCGACCCGGTGCTGGAGCATGCTGAGAGGGACGCCACTCTTCTTCAACAGCTGGGGTTCAAGCTGCTGTTTGCCAGTAAGTTGACTACTTGCTGTTAGATACACTCAGCAGTGCCTATACTTACCTGCTGGCAGACTAGACTGTCAGAGAGGCGGTGCTCATCGACCCGGTGTTGGAACATGCTGAGAGGGACGCCACTCTTCTTGTTCAAGCTGCTGTTTGCCAGTAAGTTGGATAAAACACCCGGCTTCCCCCACACTGGCGTTTTTCGAACGTCGTCGTCAACTCTCTTGAAGCTAAGTAACGCGACGCCTGCCAGCGCTGCGTAGGTCCGGCGTTCGGCAGACATAATTGCAGCATTGAGTGCTGGCAAGACGACGCCCGAAAAATGCTAGTAAGGATGGTTCCATAGACTTCTTGGCAGACTTCTAGTTAACCATGTGATTCTGGCAGAGTAAAATAGGAATATCCCTAGACAACCAAAATATAATCCTCTCGTATCTTTTCCAGTGAACACCCACATGCACGCAGACCACGTAACCGGCACGGGCAAGCTCAAGTCCCTATTACCAGGCACTAAGAGCGTGATTGGCCAGGCGTCTGGCGCTCAGGCGGATATCCACTTGGTAGACGGCGACCTGGTGAAGTTCGGCGACTATCAGCTCTTGGCGACCGCCACTCCTGGACACACTAATGGATGCTTGACTTATATTTGTCATGATCAGGTTAGTAGACAGCTCGTGTCCTTATTACCAGGCACTAAGAGCGTGATTGGCCAGGCGTCTGGCGCTCAGGCAGATATCCACTTGGTAGACAGTGACCTGGTGAAGTTTGGAGACTATGAGCTCTTGGCAACCGCTACTCCTGGACACACCAATGGCTGCTTGACTTATATTTGTCACGACCAGGTCAGTAGACACACATATGGGGTATTATTTTAGTCTTGTAGCTCAAGTCCTTATTGCCAGGCACTAAGAGCGTCATTGGCCAGGCGTCTGGCGCTCAGGCGGATATCCACTTGGTAGACGGCGACCTGTTGAAGTTCGGCGACTACCAACTCTTGGCGACCGCCACTCCTGGACACACTAATGGATGCTTGACTTATATTTGTCATGATCAGGTTAGTAGGCAGCTTGAGTCCTTATTGCCAGGCACTAAGAGCGTCATTGGCCAGGCGTCTGGCGCTCAGGCGGATTTCCACTTGGTAGACGGCGACCTGGTGAAGTTCGGCGACTAGCAACTCTTGACAACCGCCACTCCTGGACACACTAATGGATGCTTGACTTATATTTGTCACGATCAGGTCAGTACGTAGCTAGAGTCCTTATTACCAGGCACTAAGAGCGTGATTTGCCAGGCGTCTGGCGCTCAGGCGGATATCCACTTGGTAGACGGCGACCTGGTGATGTTCGGCGACTATCAGCTCTTGGCAACCGCCACTCCTGGACACACTAATGGCTGCTTGACTTATATTTGTCATGATCAGGTTAGTAGGCAGCTCGAGTCCCTATTACCAGGCACTAAGAGCGTCATTGGCCAGGCGTCTGGCGCTCAGGCCGATAGCCACTTGGTAGACGGCGACCTGGTGAAGTTTGGCGACTACCAGCTCTTGGCAACCGCCACTCCTGGACACACTAATGGCTGCTTGACTTATATTTGTCATGATCAGGTTAGTAGGCAACTCGAGTCCCTATTATCAGGCATTAAGAGCGTGATTGGCCAGGCGTCTGGCGCTCAGGCAGATATCCACTTGGTGGACGGCGACCTGGTGAAGTTTGGCGACTACCAGCTCTTGGCGATGCAACCCCTGGACACACTAATGGATGCTTGACTTATATTTGCCATGATCAGGTTAGTAGGCAGCTATAGAGTCCTTATAACCAGGCACTAAGAGCGTCATTGTTCAGGCGTCTGGCGCTCAGGCAGACATCCACTTGGTAGAGGGCGACCTGGTGAAGTTCGGCGACTACCAGCTCTTGGCAACAGCAACTCCTGGACACACTAATGGCTGCTTGACTTATATTTGTCATGATCAGGTTAGTAGACAGCTTAAGTCCCTATTACCAGGCACCAAGAGCGTCATTGGCCAGGCGTCTGGCGCTCAGGCAGATATCCACTTGGTAGACGGCGACCTGGTGAAGTTCGGCGATTACCAGCTCTTGGCAACCGCCACTCCTGGACACACTAATGGATGCTTGACTTATATTTGTCATGATCAGGTCAGTAAGCATATAGAAGGTGTATTTTTTGTCATTATCAGCTCCAAGTCCCTATTACCAGGCACTAAGAGCGTCATTGGCCAGGCGTCTGGCGCTCAGGCAGATATCCACTTGGTGGACGGGGACCTGGTGAAGTTCGGCGATTACCAGCTCTTGGCGACCGCCACTCCTGGACACACTAATGGCTGCTTGACTTATATTTTTCATGATCAGGTTAGTAGACAGCTTAAGTCCCTATTACCAGTACTAAGAGCGTCATTGGCCAGGCGTCTGGCGCTCAGGCAGATATCCACTTGGTAGACGGCGACCTGGTGAAGTTCGGCGACTATCAGCTCTTGGCAACGGCAACTCCTGGACACACTAATGGATGCTTGACTTATATTTGTCATGTTCAGGTTAGTAGACAGCTCGTGTCCTTATTACCAGGCACTAAGAGCGTTATTGGCCAGGCGTCGGGCGCTCAGGCGGATATCCACTTGGTAGACGGCGGCCTGGTGAAGTTCGGCGACTACCAGCTCTTGGCGACCGCCACTCCTGGACACACTAATGGCTGCTTGACTTATATTTGTCACGACCAGGTCAGTAGACACACATATGAGGTATTATTTTAGTCTTGTAGCTCAAGTCCTTATTGCCAGGCAGTAAGAGCGTGATTGGCCAAGCGTCTGGCGCTCAGGCAGATATCCACTTGGTAGACGGTGACCTGGTGAAGTTCGGCGACTACCAACTCTTGGCAACCGCCACTCCTGGACACACTAATGGATGCTTGACTTATATTTGTCATGATCAGGTTAGTAGACAGCTCGTGACCTTATTACCAGGCTCTAAGGGCGTGATTGGCCAGGCGTCTGGCGCTCAGGCAAATATCCACTTGGTAGACGGCGACCTGGTGAAGTTCGGCGACTATCAGCTCTTGGCAACCGCCACTCCTGGACACACTAATGGATGCTTGACTCTCGAGTCATTATTACCAGACACTAAAAACGTCATTAGCATGACAGATATTTACCTGGTTAGATTTTGATGGTTGAAGTCCATTAATGCGAATGTCCTGGATTCATTTCCCTAGAAGGAAGGACTCATAGATTAGGGGGAGTATTCATAATCATAACAGTAGCAAGAGCTTTTATATTACCCGAAAAAAGTATTTATGGTCATCGTTATACACCTAAAACTTTTAGCCACTCATTGGTATACTAAAAAAAAACTTTTCTTCTTACCTACTTATATTATTGTCATATAATATGTGAGTGTTTATGGTTATTACTAAAGTAATGAACAAAAGTGATACAAACATAATGTTCCTAGCTATTCAGTCTTATTTATCACCTATTGAATTCTTATCGGACACATAACATTATCTAATTTATACTTTCGATTGTGTCAGCTATTGATTACGTTATCGTCAATGAAGGCGAACGATACAATACCACCTAGGGGGGCGTCCATAAATTACGTGAGGCTTTTAGGGGGGGAGGGGGTCAACAAAAACCTCACCAAATCTCACGTGGGGGAGAGGGGGGGTCTCGGGAAATATCACGTATTTTTTACCACAAGAAATAGAGAAATAGAGTTTGCCAGAAAACTGGGTTAAATCTTAAGTAAAAAAATTGGCCAAGTGCGTGTCGTGCCACGCGCAGTGTAGGGTTCCGTAGTTGTCCGTCGTTATCACAATATATTTCAGAAGTAAGCAATTACTTCATCTAAAGTCACTTTTAATATTTTCTTTTAAGGAATTTTTATTAGGTATGAAATTTTATAATACATGAGTAAAACGACTATTACTCTTGAACTAACTGATCTATCTTAACCGCTTTAGTTTTCCTTGAAAGTTCATAAAAAGCACTATAACCTTGAATTTTTCCAGATTTATCAAGCCAACAGTTAAGTTTTTAGCGGGGGGGATGCCCTACTCGGACAAAAATTGGCACTTTAAACTTTAACATTTTGCAAACGGATCCCTAAATCGAAAAATGGTCTTAGAAACCCCTAAGCCATTTTCAAAGACCTATCCAACGATACCTCACACGATGGGGTAGAAGACGAAAAAAAAAATCATCCCCACTTTACATGTAGGGGAGCTACCCTAAAAAAAATTTTTTTTTCAAAATTTTATTCTAGATACCGTTTTGTCGGCGTGATTAATATACATACCTCTACAAAATTACAGCTCCCTAGTGCCAATAGTTTCCAAGCAAAACCTCGGACAGACAGACAGCCATACATATCGAAACTATATTAAGGGTTCCTTGTCAGGACTAAAAAATGATATTTGTATGATGATAATGTCATTTTATTCTATACAGTCTAAACAAATAAAACTAAAAATGCTTCCGTCTGCATGTGTGAATACTAAAATGCAGAATAAATGACGAAGTTAAGATAATTATAAAACAAGTTCTTTTTTTATCAAAATCGATTTTGCTAGATTATTAGTGATTTTGAAGAAAGGAACAATTAGACTAGGTACTTATGTAAAAAAACAATGTGACCCTAGTACTAACCGCTGTTTTTCTGGATCTATTCGTAATCAGTGGGCTTAGTGCGACTTTACACAATCGTCATCCGCTAGCGACTGCGTTAAAAATGACATACATTAAATGTATGATGATTGTACAGCGTCCCTAGCAGATACTTTCAAGAACTAAAATCTTTAACATTATAGATCTTTTTAATGCACTCGTTAGCGACAACGTTAAAGCACACAAAAAAAATGTTTCTCAGTTATATTACTCCAAAACTATTAAATTTCGGTTTTTTTTTAATATCACGTGAGATTTGGGGGTGGGGGAGGGGGTCAGGCAAAATCTCACCAAATCTCACCAAGGGGGGCGGGGGGGTTGAAAAATAGCCAAAATTGTCTCACGTAATTTATGGACGCCCCCTAGCAAGCTAACATGCATTTATTTCAATCTTATCTTATAATGCACTTGAAGATATGTATTTATTGCTCTTGGAATTCGCTATCTTGTACTTGACCAGCTTATGATAACTGTTGCCTAAACCTTCACGGTTAAAAATAACAACTAAGTAAAATATTAAAACTATGTAGTACTTATTATTATTCTGTGCTATTCGCTGGGTGCGAAGTACTAGGTGGGGGTAACATAATCTATCGCAGCGCTCATGGTGGTCAAAAGTAGAAATAATGTAAGCTCTGTCATCAGATGTATCTGTCAATGGCAAAGCGATTCTACATAATACATTTTAATATCATTAATTAATCGCATGAAAAGGGATCTACTGGGAACTTAAATAAAAGAGTGGACTGTATTTCGATAGGGCTGGTTTAATAGCCGTTTACAATTTGGAAATAACTAGACTAGGTATACAGGGTGTCCCGTAATGTAACGTCAAGCCGGAACTGGGTGTTGAGGCAAGTTATGCTGGTTATCAGAAAAAGATAAAAAAAAATCTATGTGGCATTTTGTCAAAATAATAGGCATTTAAAAAAAAACAAAAAATTCTACTCCCGGTGACGGTCTATTTACTCGTGTTGCCACAAATCTTCACTTTTTCCAAAATTTTTTTTTGTTATGTAACCCTGAATAATGCTTCTCTAAATTGTTATCAAAATTACAAAACCAGCTGCTCCATCTTGGATGAAAAAAATACATTATTCCCAAAAAAAAAAATCAAAATAAAAATTTTGCCTAGTTTAAACTGACTGTACTGAAAAAAAATTGTACTACGCGAGTGTAGCAAGTGACGTCATAATTTGGCGCATTTAGTAAGAATTCCAAAATGGTATAACACTTTGTAAAATCTTGCTGTAATTGTCGACAATTTTTGTTTCTTGGAAATAATCCCGTTTTTAACTTTATCTACCTTGGTTAAAAATATTATTCTAATGTGCCCAAAATTCAAGTTTCTGGCTTAAGTGAGGTGGAGAAGCCATTTTAAAAGGTATGAGCGGGACGGAGAGGGCCATCTTACCAAGCAGGGATGTTATGGATATCCGTAACCGTAACCGAAACTATCGGATATCCGAAATAAAAAAATATCCATAACCGTAACCGAAACTGATTCAAAAGTTACGGATAGTTTCGGATAAAGGCGGAGTCTAAGGGTACCATTCCAAACTGCAAAACTCTATGAAATCTGCAGTATACACGCCGCAGCTGCAATGCCGCGCTACCGATTTCATAGTTTTGCAGTTTGCGGTTGCAGTTTGCGGTTGCAGTTTGCGGTCTGCGGCCCGTCTTGGAATTGTACCTTAAATCTTAATATTTGTTACCAACTTGTCTGGCATTCGCTGGCACCATCTAATATGCCAGCCTGTTTTACCTTTATCATACATAGGTGTCGTCTTAGTTGGTACATAAAGTAGCTATGTGGGTCACGCTCACGCAGCATCTTGCTATTTGTATTATACCTTCATTTTTGAAATTCTAATAATTCCGTAACCGAAATTATCCGAAACTTTCGGATAATCTGAAATGATTTCATATCCGTGACCGTAACCGAAACCGGTATAATATTATTCTAATATCCGTAACCGTATCCATAACCGAAACTTCATATCCTTATTATCCCTGTTGCCAAGTACAAGTGCAGGCAGAGCAGGTAGTAAAGGCGCGCGCGCACGGGTGACTTTTGTCACAGTATGTCAACTACTAATTACTGTCATGGTGACAAAAGTTTCTGTGACTGACTGCACGGTAGTCAGTCACAGAAACTTGAATTTTGGGCACATTAGAATAATAATTTTTAACCAAGGTAGATAAAGTTAAAAACGGGACTATTTCCAAAAAAACAAAAATTGTTGACAATTACAGCAAAAATTTACCAAGTGTTATACCATTTTGGAATCCTTACTAAATGCGCCAAATTATGACGTCACTTGCCACACTCGCGTAGTACAATTTTTTTTCAGTACAGTCAGTTTATACTAGGCAAAATTTTTATTTTGATAATTTTTTTGGGAATAATGTATTTTTTTCATCCAAGTTGGAGCAGCTGGTTTTGTAATTTTGATAACAATTTAGAGAAGCATTATTCAGGGTTACATAACAAAAAAAAAATTTTGGAAAAAGTGAAGATTTGTGGCAACACGAGTAAATAAACCGTCACCGGGAGTAGAAATTTTTGATTTTTTTTAAATGCCTATTATTTTGACAAAATGCCACATGGATTTTTTTTAATATTTTTCTGATAACCAGCATAACTTGCCTCAACACCCAGTTCCGGCTTGACGTTACATTACGGGACACCCTGTATAACGTAGTAGTACAAAAATGAGTCACAGTAGTTGTTGTGCACAGATGTTTGCCTTATGATGAGAGCGTGAAATTATTGAACTCTGCCCTTGTTTTGTTCTTAATTCTTCTACATCTCGGACTTGTCCAGCCAATACCAACAACTTTCCTTTAAATACGGTTTGTGGTTGGAATTTGATATTGTAACACTCACAAACCCGGTCTTCAAAACAATACTCATTTCGATCTGAAAACGATATTTAATTTATTACTAGCGATACAGGAACATTTAATTATATTTACTGTTATACACCACTACATTGTTATCACCGAAAAAAAAAATTCTGGGTAATGAGTTATTGATACTGATCCTATTTATGCAAAAAAAAAAAGTTAAATAAAGCTACTCAAAATTTCATCCCAAAATTGGTAATATTTGGACACACGCGTCGCTAGCACTATTTACGCTCAACGCAAGGCCGCCCGTTACTATGGAGAGAGATGCGACGTTGCCGGCCCGACGCTTTCTAAAGGCGGCGGTGTACGTTTGTCGTGCGGCCATTATCGGGCGGGTGCCCGCGGCCCCGCGCCGCCCTCTCGCTCGCCCGGCGGTCGGCCGCGGTCGGCCGCGGTCGGTCAGTTGCGCGCGCGCGAGCTCTTGATCGGTCGTGAACTGTCTTGTTAACATTGTATCAATCAAGTCAATAGTGTCGTGTAATTATTACGTTGTCTTACCAATTCACCTCACGTGAATACGTGTTAATGATACGTGCATTATTATTCTTGGCCGGAGAAATTGTGTAGTGCAGTTTTGCGACTGTACCGGGACAGCCACACTTCAGCACGATGCAGGGTGCTTATCAAAGCATTGAATTTTGCCGGTCCTAAGGCCGATCCTAAGCCCGGGTAAGTATGAAGGGAAAGTTGAATTATTTTTATAATTTTACCTAAGCGCCTACTAAAACCAACATCTAAAACTGTTCGCACCACTCAGCTGTTATGGCGGATCTTAAATTCACGAACTACGAACGACGCGCGATCTCAATTGGAGTTACACAGTAGGTATTATTATTAACTAGTGTTAAAAACTCACAGAAATACAACGTGACGTATTACGTAATTACTAAATTACTGTTTTCGTCCTTTGCCCTGCGTTCAATTACAATTCTAATTACCTACTTGAAATGTTGCAATAAAAATGGCGTAAGATAGGTAGGTAAGTAATACATTATTATTATTCTGTGATGATAACACTGAAAGCCGCTGTTTTGGCAGATCTTTGAATTACATATTTCTTTTAAAGTCGTAGTAGCCTCGTAACGACACATTGGTGTGTATTCGTAACGTATTCACAGTAGGTAGGTATTTCATTGTATTATTAACTTACAATTAGTGTTAACAGTCAGAATACCACGTAAAGAAGTACGTAAGTGTAATGAAACACTTATTAGAACTCAAAATTACTTGAAATGTTGCATTATAATGGTCTAAATTAGTAATAATAACACTGGAAGCGTGGTCAAGGCGTGAGCGAGACAGACAGATCAATGTGCGAGCGCGTACGACTACTCTACTGAATGAACGAGCAGCGGAGTGGCCCAGCAGTGACGCGTAAAATAGGGACTAAAGAAAATTTAATAAAAAAATTAACTTTATAAAAAATTTAATTTTTTTTTTACTTTATAATTTTCACACATTTCTACATAACCTGTTAAAAATTTTCCGGTGATAAAAAAATAGTGGTGTATAATGAAACCGTTAAAGTAGCTTTTTATTTTTGTTTTACTGTAAAACTACAACTATAAACGAAGTAAACAAACCCTGACACAATCAAAATTAAACACACTTTTTGGACTTACATCATTTGATTTGAATGACCAAAATGATTTCAAAACCTTTTTTCCACCCAAATCGTGGTATCACAACAATTTATTAGTTGAAAATATTTGTTATTTTTTCATTTCGATATTTTTTCACAATTATACGACCTAAATGTCAATGTGACAGAGCCCATAAAGTTGTGGACGCTAGTTGGCGCTGTAATCGTGCACAGAGCCAATAACTGACGATCTGGTGAGGTTGTAGTGTAATCTCTGGATCTACTGAACCGATTTTGAAAATTATTTTACCAATAGTAAGCCACATTATTTGTAAGTCGTGTCATAGTCATAGGCTATCTGAAAAATGAACTTTCTGTGAGTAAAAAAATCACGCGGGTAAAAGCTAGTTGCCTTATAATGAGATACTGTACAACTGGTTTTAAAATTTAAGCGCCATTTCATATTATGTTTCAGGTAATGATATTTTCATTTCCAATTTCCAGGGCATAGCGTTCACAGGCGACACGCTCCTAATCCGAGGCTGTGGCCGGACAGATTTCCAGGAGGGCTCCTCTGAGGGCCTGTACAACTCTGTCCACCAGAAGATATTCACCCTGCCGGACCATTACACCCTGTATCCTGCCCACGACTACAGAGGACAGACGGCCACCACGGTGGGAGAGGAGAAGAAATACAATCCGAGGTTGACAAAGTCGTTGGAGGAGTTCATAAACATCATGGACACTTTGAATCTGCCGTACCCTAAGATGATTGGTGAGTTTATTTCTTACAACAAGATCGAGGTAACTGCGCACCTTCCTGGAATGTGACTCTTCCTTGCACTCATCCGCGCATCTCCCCGCGTTCGTCCCGTCCGTACCAGAGCGTCGATGTGACGTCACAGGCCCCAGGTGCGCAGTTAACTCTACCGCGTTGTATGTCGGGATTTAAACAGCTGTTAGCCCAGGACCATAGACAAATTTATAAACGTGTTCTAATTTGGAAATCGCTTTAATTTCGAGATAAGTAACAATAAAAACCGTTATTGAACAATTTTATTGTAGGAATTATCTTTTTCTTAACCTTGATAAAGATTCCTTATCAAATAGTTTAGAATACCTACCAATTTTAGTTTATGGATATTTATCATTATTTATGTTTGTTACAGATAAGGCGATCCCCGCGAACAAAGTATGTGGGCTATATGAAGTAAAAAATGACTAATTAGAATTATATGTATATCTAGAAATAAACAACTTATAATTTTAATTACATATGTGATTAAGATGTAGATCATTTTAATGGTATAGCCTGACCAGGAACATAAAAACCCTGGCATAGAGGCGCGTCAATTGCATTTGATAGTGCAACACTGAGTACAGTCGTACCTGTGTTAAATTAATAGGCTAACTTTATGTATCAGGATTCAGGATTACGGGCTAATTTGATATTTTCATAAATTAACGAAAAAATATTATTATAGGTAACCTGATTTAAATAAATTAAATGAAACCATCAATCGAGCTAGTAGATTTATTTTATTATTCATCAATAATCAAATTCAGAACTTGAATATTCAACTGCAATGTCTGCTCATGAACGCTTCAAACTCGGTACTTCTTTCCCAATCCCATAAAATTCAACACTTAGAAAGTGACAATTTTTTTAAAATAGGTAGTTGAAACAAACCACAGCTAATTTTCATAGTGGACTGTACTATACGATAAACATGTCAGTCAATTTGACAACCTTTGTCGGAAACATTATTCAATGAAAATATTGTCCGAACCCTTAGTATTTCTCTTCGACAAATACTTTAACACATTGTGAACCACTTTTCTTTCACGACTATAAAAATATTTTAGCAATTTAATTCATAAAACCAATTGCGCACATTTAAAATAAAGTTTGTTTACACTTTGACAGCAATAAACTGACATGCAAGGTGACATGTCAATGAAGTTTTCAGTTACTGTTGCCATTAAAAGAAATTAGTACCATTAGTTTTCCGCAACATGGCGAGGGTTTTTATGTTCCTGGTCAGGCTATACATTGATAGATACATCTGTGATAAACAATATGTTATGTAAATAGATGTTGCAATATCATGTATATTTTGTAAATAATCAATTTAAATAATTGTAGTAATGATTTTATGTATTTTTGTAAGGGCAGAAGTGTGAAGAGACGTTTAGAACTTAATTAAAATTAAAACTATAGGACTGTGACTGACAGTCACGTATTGTTCAAAATATCATAAATTATTAAAAATACGTTCGTCTTTGAAATCCTACACATTTATGTTATTCAGGTGTATAAGCTGTAGCTTGAAAGAGTAATAGACGCAATGAGGGTTTTCGCGAATGAAAAATCCGCCAGATGGCAATACGTAGACGCGAGGTCCAAATGCTGCATGATTGGTTATTTTTGACATGACATTGACAGATATGTCAAAATCCACCAATCACGCAGCAGTCAGACCCCACATCCACGTTCCGCCATCTAGCGGATCTTTCATTCGCGAAAACCCTCATTGTAATGTTAGTCATATTTTTTATGAATAAAGTTTAAAGTTGAATTTTGTATATTGTCTTTAATTTATTTAATAATATCTGTTGTTTATCATTTAAAAATATTTTAGCCAACGACAACGAATAACAATATTTTGAAGATTTTACCACCGGAAAA
This sequence comes from Ostrinia nubilalis, assembly GCF_963855985.1. NCBI lineage: Eukaryota > Metazoa > Arthropoda > Insecta > Lepidoptera > Crambidae > Ostrinia > Ostrinia nubilalis. The sequence continues at coordinate 4,547,863 of NC_087101.1, forward strand.
TGTCCTAAGTGAGGCATTTTCTTCAAATGCATCTTGGCGTGCTTCTTGGAACAAAATGCTGAACTATTTGCCTACCCTTGCGCTTTGGTTCAAATTATTATTATCTGTGGTTCAAGACTCAAGTACAAGGGCGCCCGGGCCGGGAGTAAAAAGATGTTTGCGTTGACTGACGACAGATGGCAGTGCAAGTTCCAAACGAGAGGTATTGGTAAAACTCGTATTATGAAGAAGAATAACTATGTATACCTTAGCTTTTCAATGATGCCAATGAAGTGCTGAAGTAAGGAAAGGTTTATTGCAATATTTACACTAGTAATAATAATAACCCATTGATATTTAGAAGTTAGGTAAGTGATGGGAAAAAAACACGATTTAACTCTACCTAGAAACGTTTTATTCCTTCTAAAATTGTGAATACTTATACTTGTGTATACGACGACCATTTGCACAGAGTTAGGTAATATTATATTCTAGTTTTCCGCCCGCGGCTTCGCCCGCGTGGATATTTGTCTGTTACAGAAAAACTTTATCGCACGCGTCCCTGTTTCAAAAACCAGGATAAAAACTATCCTATGTCCTTTCCCGGGACTCAAACTATCTCTATGCCAAATTTCATCAAAATCAATTCAGTGGTTTAGGCGTGAAAGCAAGACAGACAGACAGACAGAGTTACTTTCGCATTTATAATATTAGTATAGATAGGTAGTTATTATGTAACATAATTTAGCGATGCGAACTAAATAAATTGGCCAGGGTTATGTGGGCCGTATCAGAGCGTCGGTGGTCATGGCAACCTGAGGGTGCGTTAAAAATATCCCATCTGGAGCCTGGGTCGAGGACACTGGAAACTTTTCGCCATTATACGTATAATGAAGGTCGACTCATATCTCATAGTCATCCCAATCATTATCGTTGGGAGAAAAAAGAAAGATAATTTCAGCTTATGATCAAGTTAACAAGTTTGCAGTTAGAACACTCATCATCATCATCATCATCATTTCAGCCACAGGACGTCCACTGCTGAACATAGGCCTCCCCCAATGCTTTCCATGTTGATCGATTGTTGTTGACCGGAAAACGCAGCGTGGGACGTCCACCTACAAGGTGGACCGACGACATCGTAAAGGTAGCAGGGAAGCGCTGGACGCAGGCCGCTACCAATCGATCAACATGAAGTTAGAACACTGATTCTGAAAAATTATAGTTAATAGGTAAGTACTTTTAAATGGTTTAGAGTTAGACTAAACATGAAGATTTATTAAAGATCCTTTGTACCTACAGAGGATATCTATTCGTCATACCTAATAAACATAGGATGTGCTATGTGAATGTAATCTTGAATTTTGTAGCACATATCTAGTACCTAGCTAGTTATTTTCAGTCTTTACAGTGTATGAAGTCATATGACGCAGCGGCAAAATCGTTGGAGTGAAGTCGAATTATAGCGTGGGAGGGTCCTAATATGTGAACCAGATTACCCTCGCTAATTGCCCCGGGACTCGCTCGGAATAACATAGAATATTATTCAGAGCACTAGCGTAATAGAAATCACCCAAATAACTGGGCTGCCTTCTTGAAGTCTAGGATTAATTGATAATGCCGTGCCAAAATAACGTCCGATCTATTAATCGGAATGGTATTGTCTCATTTAATTTTAGACGGTAAAACAATTAAGTCTGACTCTACAATTTAGGTACGACCAAAAGCTATGCTATTGTAAAATAAATTATAATCTTAGTTGTAGGTTTAGGTACCTACTCTCTCCTGACCTGAAGATTTACTGATGGGGATCGGTTTTCGTTATAAAAATAAATATATTTTTAAACTTTCATTGCATTAATTATGAATTAACACTTTTCCTTTAGGTTTAGGTCACATCAGCAAAATTTATAGCCGGCGCCGAGAAAAACATGAAGTTGTTAGAAGCCTTCGACTGTACCTAAATGTATTTTTTTTCGAGTCACTAATATTTTCTTGTGATTGTGGAAAATAACAGAAATCAAGTTACGTGTTAGTTAAGTGTTCAAATAAGTTACTGTTAATGAACGACATGAGACTCCTCTATAGGTACATAAACTCCCCAGACGTCCTTATGTAATCTGTCCAAGTTTGAGCCAGCCCAGTAAATCAGGGATTAATAAAACCCACGTCAATGCATCCCACTGAGCGTCCCGCTGCGTTTGGCGCGTTGCGACGCGACGCCTGCGGCAGTAGTGCTGTGACACAAGTAAAAGTAGAACGTTCTGTAGGTATTCTTTTCGCTGCTAACTATACAACACTATTGTATGTAATATTGTACGATGTAAGTATAAAAGTCTTATTTACAAGTAATATTTATTTATATTTTCAGTGCTATGTAGAACATATTACATCCTATCCTGTAGCGGTAGACTACATTTAATATTTTTTAAGAAGTAACGAAGTTACGTTAATCATAATTATCTCTGTATTTGCTTAATGATATCGATTGACACAGCTAAACTAAGTATGTAACCACAATCATTAGGACAGTGTATTCATCTAGGTACTCGGACACGTCTCTAGCTCTAGGTACGTCTCATACAATGGATCACAGTTCCATCTACCCATTTCCGGTCATGTCGTCTCGTTCTATTGCAAAGAATTACCGATTGATGAGAGCGAAAGAAAAAAGAATAAGAATATTTATTTTCAGTAAAACGTATAAAGACTTTTTACTACGGAAATGGGTAGCTGGAACTGTGACCCAGTGTACGAATAACAGCTCAAGTAGTACTCAAGTCCGCTAGCCTCAGCGCATCACTAGTAGTACGCCGCGGTCGCCCTTGCATGCGGACTACCCCTAAAAATCTTTACCAGAATTGGCTCACGAGTCATGGCCACAGAATGCGGACATGTCGTTTGTTTTACAATTTGGGATGGAGGCGACCTATTTTCCGGTTTAGCCTAAATATCTTTTCTAGGTCTGGAAATGCGGTGTATTGTAACGTTACGGCACTCAAGAGAGTAGGCATTTTTTTTCGTGGAAATGAGAAGAGAGGCATTACTTTTCTTAGTCGTATTTCTCATTACTTAGCAATGTGATCATTGAGTGTGAAATCGTACTAAATTTCACGGAATTTTCAATGTTGAAAGGTTTGCTAGAAAGCCTTCTCCGTTACACAAAAGACAACAACAAAATAAAGTGCAGGTTTCTTCACGACCCCTTTCTTTCAAACCTTTCCTATGAAATCTTTCAAAGTCGCAGAATATTACATTAGAACGAATTGAATTTTGTCTTAGTTAGATAAATAAAATCTACATAAGTAAACTAGCAGAGCAATTAAGATCTGATTTATTAGTTGGCACTTTTACTTGAGGGTTTATCAGAAACCCTGCCAACTAAAAACAAGCTAAGTATTAAGTGAATCTAAGTTGTAACTAAGCCAAAGTTAATCTAGCCGGTGGGGTAGGCACATTCGGTAGTTTAGATCCGATTGAATGCCCTCGGAATTCCCGGGAATTGATTAAGTTTCAGCAAAGCGAGTTCCCGTTGAGGAATTTAGTACAGTTTAAACTTTTAAAGACTAACATATTTGAGCTTTCAATCGACTGTGTACTAATGAATAGGTTGCGTTGTTGTGTATACCTCATAAGTTTGTTAACAGTTTAAAAGTGTTATCACACAGTATAGTAAGAATCACAGGGTGCTCTATCAGTTCTATCTCAAATTCTTCTTGTTTTTGGAGAATTAAACTTAAATTGCACTCAGAATTCATGAATAATAATTATCTAAGTTATTTTCTCCAAGCTCTATTTTGATTCTGTGCAGGTTTTAGTTATTTCACACGTTTACAAAACCTTTCAAGCGCTTAAAGGTGACTCTTGCGGAGGCGGAGAACATGCCGAAGCCTTCAGCCTGAAGGCAAATAAAATGGTTTTTATTTAAATTGTATTCCCGTAGACGACAGCTCAGATCCAGGTTTTATTTTTTACGCGAACGGGAGTCGAAGTCACGTTCCTGGCACCGCGATAAAGCGGTCGTCACACTTAGCTTCAAATTACAGAATTATCTAGCTCTTTTGTACACATACACCTGAATTTAGCTTCATTTGCAGAATGTTTGGAAAGCCTATGGTGTCATTTTGCTTTTACTCCATTCTCATAAGTTATGAAAGCGAGAGTATTGGTAAGTATAAACTACCTTCGTTCGTCTCAGCCAAATGACATCCACTGCTGGACAAAGAGGCCACCCCCAAGATGACCGGTTAGACCGGTCCTGCGCCGCCCGCATCCAGTCACCTCCCTCGACCCTCACCAGATCGTTGGTCCACCTAGTGGGGGGCATGTCCAAGTGCCCACACTACGTCTTCCAGCCCATTTTAGTATTCCCTTACCTAGTTTTAGGAATAAATATATTCTGTTAATTCAATACCTTTTGTCATCGCTAAGGTGGTCTGAAGTGTACATTTTGTCCGTTCTTCAGAACGGACAATGGCCCAAAGGTTTGTCAAGTGAGATAAGATTCACCCACATGTTTACTCAGACTCTTATGGTAAAATTATTTGGGGAAAATCTTGAGAAAACCTCAACATTTTTTATTATTCTTGTTGTAACATGGCTGAATTTAAGGATAGCTGCGTAGGTGTTTTGAAATCGTTTTTTACGGACTAATCCCGCTAAATTAAAATCTTATATTAATTAAGGAATCATGTTATTAGTCAACATGAGCACTCATTATCCAATTAGTCGTTATAATTTAAGTTACAAGGCTTTTAATGAGCTTTTATTTGGCTACACCTGCGCCAGTCTATCGGAGGATGTCATTAAAATTAATTATGAATTGGACACAACAAACAAAGTATAATTAATGGCTCTGCGGATCATGTGCTTATACTTACCAATTTTTTGAAATTGATTGTTATTGTTTTTTGCATGAGGTTGAGCATTTTTCCACTGAACTTGTCCAACAAAAATACAAGATTTTGTACCTTGACGTGTTTTTGAAGTAGTTCTAGTTACTTATTCATTCTCCTGTAGGATGGAGATGGATTTTAAGAAGATAGTTAGCTCTAGTAGCTGCTGCGCGAATAATTAAATGAAATCGTGTTTTGTGATAGTTCTTAGACTTTATTCCAGTGAACCGCCATTGACCGAAATACTTAATTAAGTTGGATTTTCTTTAGGCACTAGATTGATGTGCTGAAGTCGTGGAAGCTTTAATAAGCCCTCAAAGACTATTAATAAATCTAGTTTGACATTTACGTAGCTTGTTAGTTGGTAGTCGAGCAGTAATGGCGTGTCCATGGGTGAGGTGTCACGGCCATGAAATTACAGATTTTAATGTCGAGAGCACGCTACATAGTGGGGGTTAATGGTCACGCGTTATTATTAGGGATGAATGTGGGGCTGCTTATTTTACTACACTGGAATTACAAACTTTGTAATTTTTTAATTTTTACCTTACAGATGATTCCTAACCAGCAAGAAGAAATCTTACCTCACATTAACCGTAACTGTAATGCTCGTGCAGTTGCAGTTGCAGCATAGAAAAAGCAATGTGGTTGCAGTTAAAGAAAGATGGTGCATCCCAGCCTTAGTGTACAAACTTTCTTCTGTAGAAGTGTGTCTTCGTATGTTTTTCTATATTGGTTTTGTTAACTTAGTTTTATTTAGCTTATGCAGACATTGCAACAAAAATGTGTAGGTACACTGCAGATGTGCTTCCACCCTACTTGTACCTACCTATTTACCTACAAATGTAATGTTTAGCAACTAACGAACATTGTTAATTATCACGTAACTGAAGTAAGTTTAATTACAACGTGACGTGCATCTCACGGCCGTGACGCTCGCGACGTGTCGTGCGCGACGTGATTTACTGCCTTGATACATAATTAACTGCACGTGTACGTCTCAATAGTTAAGGCCGGGTAGCAGAGAAAATGGCGAAAATGAGGTTTTCATTTTTCATTTTTGAGGTACTAAACAGTAAAATTAAAGGCCAAGATTTTTATTGGGCATAGTTGAGGATATTTTCTAGGGCTATTAACGGATGGAAACACGATTTGATGAAGTTGACTCGATAGAATAAATTCCCAAAGTTACCTCTATTCGTTTTCTATTTATGGTTTTATTTTTAAAATAAGCGATTTGAGATTCTAAATCTTTTACTAAACTAAAGTTCAGAAATAACTTGAGGGCTTTTAACGGATGAAATTTTTATGTTGCGTCTTATTTAGTTACTATGTTAAAAAATGTGGAAAAAATCGTCCATGACGGCTTGGACAATCTCAATCAGTCGCGCGGTGGCGCTTACGGAGGACGGACGCGTGTCAGTTTTTTGGCCGTGACAGTTCGCGATTTGTCAATATTTTTGACAATGATGACTTTGATGAGTCACAGTATAATAATATCAGTGTTACTGGAGAAAGCTTAAATTTTTGATACTTAAAAATTATCAATTTTGTCTACCTATTGAAATTTAAATCGTTCGCATCCTTTTAAACGAAGACTCTACTCATGATACATAGTACATTCCTCAAATATGAGACAAAACCAATGAGTTAAAATTACATTTTAATAGTACCTACATACAATCGTCTTACACTCTTTAGAAGAGCACACTGACACAAATAAATAATAATCAATATAAAGCTTGTAAAAAAAAATACTGTCTAAGGTCTGTAGCTAAAGGTCTACGCTGCAAGATGGAAGAATCTTCTAACCAAAAAGATGGCAGATGCAGCAGATGTCAACGGATTTAAAACTGGAGTTGATGTGACTCCTTGTAGACTTGAGTGTCTAGAGCGTCCCTTCCTCCACCATGCGTAAGAATGTTTCAAAAATACTGTCTAAGGTCTGTAGCTAAAGGTCTAAGCTGCAAGATAGAAGAATCTTCTAGCCAAAAAGATGGCAGATGCAGCAGATGTCAACGGATTTAAAACTGGAGTTCATGTGACTCCTTGTAGACTTGAGTGTCTAGAGCGTCCCTTCCTCCACCATGCGTAAGAATTTTCACAAAAATACTGTCTAAGGTCTGTAGCTAAAGGTCTACGCTGCAAGATGGAAGAATCTTCTAACCAAAAAGATGGCAGATGCAGCAGATGTCAACGGATTTAAAACTGGAGTTGATGTGACTCCTTGTAGACTTGAGTGTCTAGAGCGTCCCTTCCTCCACCATGCGTAAGAATGTTTCAAAAATACTGTCTAAGGTCTGTAGCTAAAGGTCTAAGCTGCAAGATAGAAGAATCTTCTAGCCAAAAAGATGGCAGATGCAGCAGATACCAACGGATTTAAAACTGGAGTTCATGTGTATCCTTGTAGTTTTGAGTCTCTAGAGCAGTGGTTCTTAACCTTTAAGTCATGAGGGACCATTTTACCAAATTTCTGTCTTGTCAGGGACCACCTCATAATCGGTCAAAACCAGTTTGACTGCAAAAATCAGTTAAAAGTGGTTTTGACCAAGGTGTGCAACGTACGTTATACATAAATTATGGAAAGAAAACACCCAGACCAATACAAACAAATATGTATGCAATTTTTCTTTCTTTCTTTCTTTCAATTTTAGTATGATATTTTTATTTATAAACAAAAAGACTGAACAAACTTGATGCGTGTACTGATTAATGTAATTAACCACATGCAAAGCTTTGTGAATTGCAACAACTATAATTTATTATCCAAGCTCTAAATAATCGCTACTACGAGTAACTGATCATAAAATGTTTTTCCAATCACTCAAGCTCCCGAGGATCTACCGATAGGTCGGGTGACGTAATCTTGAAATTCTTTTAGCCGGCGCGGAACTTCCGGAAGGTCGGGTGACGCCACGCCTCTTTGAACCGTGTTTACTTTGGCAGTTATATTCTATATTTATTCGATTCTAAAATATATTTCCAAAAATTTTGAAAGTTGTTTTTATTTGTATCACTTGGATATGATTTGTATTAGAAAGTACTGTGAGTGTGACGCTTGAACGGAAGGAAGTCAACCTAACCTAACCAACTGAGTATTTCTAAACTGCGTATTTCTATACTGTGTTGCCGCGAGAGCTCTTTGGCGCGCTGTCTTCGGCGAAGTATTGCGCGCGCAGATTTTGACAGCGCGAAATACCTACTTTAGCAGAAATACCAAGCCTTAAGATGTATCAATTTACTTCAATGTATATCGAGCTATAATAATTTTATTGAATGTTTGATATAAAAAGTAAAGCTACACGAATGCTACGCTACTAAGGCCCGGTTTCTGAATTGTCATTTTTGGATTGCATGTGCTCATTTTCTAATCAAGTAGTATGAACTTTTTATATTCAATTAATGCTTGAGTACTTAGAATATGAGCACGCTCAAGCTGTAATTCTCAATTCAGAAACCGGGCCTAATGCCCGTTTTCACCATCAATCCCTTTGGTAACACATAAAAGGAATTTTGTATTCAAAGGGGTCACTTAAAAATTAGGGATTGATGGTGAATACGGGCTTAAGACTACTTTCTTTGTGCGGATCAAGCCTAGACTGTAAAATGTTTGTATACCTATACAAATAAATAAATAAACTACCGAACCGAATTACAAATATCAAACCTAAGTATGCCGAATATTATGAAAATCGTCTGCAGAAAACTCCTTCAGCTTCATAAAGCTAGATGACGCATTGACGCGCGGATTACGCCAAGCTTGGAAGAGGAGCTTATTGAAGGCTGGAGCACTGAAAGCTCTGTCTTCCGCTCCGCTGGCTAGTTAGTGTAGACATAATGTAAGTTACTTCATGTAACATGTTTGCTTTTTACCCTCGGGAGCTGTAATATTGAACGCCTCAAAGAAGGCAGATATTTTGTATGTAGACTAGACTTACACCCGTCTTCACAAACATTAATATGAGGTCTCATAGTGCGCGTGGACGCACAGGGTGACACACGAACCGATCATAAAGCTCTATTCAACGCTGTGCGTTCGATTTGCTGCTTCACTTAAGCAAGCATTGTTTGTGAATACGGGCGATGTGTTTATTTCGCCATTACTAAAGCTTTTATTTGATGCGGAGCTTTACCTATTCGTTTTTGAACTACAACTTTCTTTACGGAATGGACTACGTTTGCTTGGTTTATTAAATGATGGTGGTGTTCTTTTTTATTACTATTATACTTATTTTTATGAGATCATAAGAGTTTAAACTTTACTAATTAACAGACCCTACAACCACTAATTACTCGCATTACGTAATAAATCATCAGTGTTGTGTGTGTTTATAAATGGACGATCAATGTAGCCACAATTTCACACACAATGCGAAATTTCACGGTGGCTAATGCGATTGTAACGAAGCTAGGGATAGCGACGGATATGAGTCATTAGTTAATTTTGTATGAACTTACAAACGCAGGCGAACCGTGGTCAATCAACTTGCGACTTTTATGCGTCATCGAAAATGCTAGCGGAATAATGTAACTGGGTAGAATGTAACTATTTAATCAACAAAGTCACAGTTAAACAGTGTCATCTGTATTGAGAAATTATTATGGCTATAGTTTTTTACTTACGCCATCAGCTCAAGCTAGCTTTTATTCTATGATTGGATGATGTCTAACTTCAGTATCAATTTAAAGTGTTATTTATTTATATGAGAAACGTTGATTGATTAAATTGAAATAGGTTGATGGCGCCGATAGCTGCAGAAACCTGAATATTACACATCCGTCAGCGCCTAAGTCGGTGTCGGCAATTAGCACTGACACTATTTTAATTAAGAGATGAGGTTTCAAGGTTTCATTCTATAATAGAGCTTATACAAGTCGCTGAAATATGCAGGCTACACTTTAATGCTAGAACCAAGAACTTTTCCGTTATAATCTGTAATAAGGAGGCTCTTTTGAATTTACAACTAAAAGTTTTCTGATAGTAGAATAATAAAAACGTCTGATAACAAGAAATTAAATAAATTATTAGTACGATATTATGTAGTGCACGTAGGTACGTTAGCACGAACTCTTGAACCCTTTGTCAGAGTTTTTCCTATTCTCGGAATGGATGCAAAAGTGCGGTGACAAGAAAGTGTGGCTTCGCAAAGGTTTGTTAGAGTAAATTAGGTTTTTACACAAGTCCTAATAACTATTAACATTTTAAAGTAGCACCTACGTACTGCTCCATCAAATGAGATGCCGAGGTTTTATCAAAAACGTGCTGCTCATGTCTGTCAGCGTATATCGATCGGAGTGCAGCAGCAAGGAATTCAATATTGCACGTCAGCGCCTAAGCCTCTCAACAGACTATAATCTAGCGATAAGGTTTCAGGCTCCGAACACGGGAAATATACAATAAAGACGGGATTGACGGGAACGCGCAGGTTTCCTTGATGCTGGGACTTTTCCCTTGATTTTATGGGGTCTGAAAGGCAGCTTGAAACTTGAAGAGGTATAAGTTTGGTCTTTGATGGAAATGTTAGGTAAAAATTCTTAGATTAGATCGATTGTCTGTATAGTCTAGTGGTTATAGCCTGGCCTTTTGGTCTTGGTTCGATTCCTAGATAGGACTAGAGTGGTATAGCTACACTGTTTAGTGTTTCTAATTTCAGTTGTAAAATTACTAAAAAAAAAATATCGTAGGTAGGTATATGTCTGAAAAGCAGGATAATTCAGTAATGTGACACTGCTTCCAAAAAATCTCTTTATTTTTGCAAGTAGGCTTTTAAAAATCTCTTTTACAAGTCCCAGTATTATTTTAACCCTTCCACTGCTTCGGGACAATTACTCGTAAATGGGCCAGTGCTGAGAAGAAGCGGCGCAAGAAAATCATTAGTACCTAGTTACTACTACTGTCAGAAATATTCTGAAAAGCAGGGTGAAAACTCAGTAGCATATTTCTGAAAAGCAGGATTCTGTGTGACCCTGTCGTTAGCATGATCACCGATACTTCATGAACACCATGAAATAATTGTTTTCCACCCGTTGTTGTCTGCTCGTTAAAATGCTAATGAGCTCACGAGAAACTGCAGCATAATTATCTCCATAGGTACAGCCACAATGAATTCCTGACGCAGCCAAATAAATCATCCGTCCATACGAAACAAATTAATATGCAACAACTCAGTGACAACCATTACTTAAACGCAATAAATAACTTCAAATAATGTGCAAGAGAACCGCATTGGGTCGTAGACATTTGGCCTAACATTTCGAGTCCTGTTCTAATAAACATGTTACGAGTAGGGTCTCCACGCGTTTGATATTAAAAACGATATTTGCAATTTAACGTGACATACTTACATACTTAGGCTGAGTTGCACCACCTAACTTTGACCGTAACTATAACGATAACCGGTGTTTTTTGTATGGAGTTTGACAGATTTTTGACGTTTGTCAAAGTTAAAGTAAGATGGTGCAACCCAGCCAAATGTAGTTCATTTATAGTTCTACATTTACATCTGAGTAAATCATTATTTATACATTCACTGCAAACAGTTTAATTAAATGGTCAGCTTAAACAGTTACAAGTGGAAAACGAATGTTACAGTTGGAAAAATAAGGAGACAATCTACTCTCAAAAAATTAATAAATATTTTTGTCGTTTGTAGTAGCTCTAAAATCTGGCAATTTCACATCTCATTGTCTACTTATGTGCCTTCTTGTTACAGTTTAAAACGCTGACAAGCGAAAACGTGGGTCTCTCCAATACCTGGAAGAGTGGTGTCCCCAAACCAACCGCCTCCTCGTCTGCCTGGCGAGGTGTGACGTCACCGCGCACATGCAAAGCGCCCAGAACGTTCCGCCCGTCTAGACCTCATAGAATCCAGCAAATTCCTACGGCTATTGAAAACCCGATCCGAACGCTATCTCATCCATTTAGACGGCCCGCTAAATATGCGAATGCTGGTGCATAGATTAATGTAAGTTATTACTGCAGTGGATGCTGGTACAGACGAATTGTTACCATTTCATCGCAGCCATGCCAAAATATTTGCGATGGATGCGTTTGTTTTGGTTTTTCAGTCAATAGAATCGTTATTTTTGCTATCGTAGTACCTTGAGTTATTAAATTGATAAATGTAGGGCTACTTACTTGTTTAATATTACGTGTTCATTTGCTAAAATTCGGAATGCGTGTCAAGTGTGCGTTAGTGAAGAATGGTTTTATACTAAGTATAGCTTTTGCTTGCGTATTAGCACGCTTTTTAAGTTTGAAAACATCGTACTTACTTAGATCGAACCAAGAACGCAATTATCAGGCTGATTATTTTTCTGCCACAAACACTTATCAGTTATTATTTTAGCTGAAATTAGTACCAGAATAATGAATCGTATACCTACAAAGATGTAACAGCCGTCGTCCATCGTACGCCTTTGTAATGTATGAAAAGCTCGCTTGTCCAAACACCCGCCGTTTTTATATGTCCATTCAAATTTGCATGCGACAAAAAAGGGAAAAAAGCTCATCAAACATATTACAACACCCCGATTTGTCCGGGAAGCCCGGCTATGATCAATATTCGGCCAATCATAACCCGGACATCCGTGTCCGGGCCGGAATGGCCTGGAATCGGCTGTCCGGGGTTCCAGCTTGAAGTGGGACAAGATTTTTATGGAAGGTCCATTTGGCACGCGTTGGATATAAAAGTAATTAGCAAAGATTTTGTTGAAGTCGGATTTTTAATGTATGATATGAGTTCGAGTTTTGGCCTGATTTACTGTTTGAGAGCTTTTGGCAGATTAGCGCATCTCCCACGCCTGAATTAAATTCAAATCGAAGCTAGGTAATCACGTCTTAAGTGAATTGTTATGTAAATATTATGTCAGTTTCCCCTGGAATAATTTGATTTGTTTCAACAATTAAAGTGTGTTTAAGGCGAGCTTTGAGTGTCCCACCAGTTGACAACCGATCCCAAGACTTCAAGAAAGAGACTCCATCTCTTTTACCACTAGGTATAATGCCACTAGTGTAAGTTTTGGTAAACTCTATTTTTTAACCAAATAGGTACCTACCTACCGCAAATGTAAAAGGAGGCAAAGGTATTCCAAAGAAGATGGTTACATCATTATTCTAGTGACGTGTGGAACCTCGCTAACCGCCCAAAGAGCTGCGAACACAGTTGAACCCGCTCCAACACGTCGCCCCCTCCCTCCCAATATTAACCTACTTCAGGTCGTGCATCTAATATTATGTTTGAAAAAAGAAAAATGTTTGTTAGTTTATTTAGAAGTTACATGTTTCTGAAATACGAGTAATATTAATTTTACATGAAGATTTGCGCGCTAGGTTTTCTTCTGTTGTAATTTCCTGGCAGCAGGCTTTATTTATGTAGGCATGGTAGTTTCGTAGGTAAAGTTAAAGATATAAAAAAATACTTGTATGCAAAAGTAAATAATTTTGGATTTTACCTTTCTTTCACTGATAATATAAGTATTGTCCCTAGTGTGTAGTAGACGGTTACAATACATATTTTATTCTGAACCAAGTTAACAAAACTACATGTCGCGTTATCTTTATATGTAGACATTGGAAAAGTCTCATAAGGTGTCTGAGGTGATGCGAGCGAAACCGCGGCCTGAGTTAGTCATAATAATGTGCATTTGGATGCAGTTTTGTGGGCGTTATGATTCGATCGATGGCTCCCAAATGCTCCAAATATGGTTCAGATGAAATTGCTTACAGTCATAAGAATTGTAAATAGAAAACTATTGAGATGCTAACTAAATGTTCCAATTTTATTTTAATAATAGAATTGTAATTTAAATGTTTTAATAATAGAATTGTAATTTAAATTCTTTCACACAACAAAAATACTCTTCGCAATTAAGTAGTATTAGCTCCTAGTTCTGCATTGTTTTTATTTTACTGGCCGTTTTCATTGTCCTACAAAGTGTATGAGCCATCGATGCAATACGCTGAAGTGCGTGTATAATCCGCGTCTGCACTAGACGGCCGTAACGGCTGAATATCTCCAGATGTATTGCATCTATGAACGCAGTGATTGGTTTCCATTCAGCTATATCCTATATCCAATACGTTCTAATCCCGACTCATGATTAGCAATGTAAGCAATCCGTTCATTGCATGTTATGTTATGTAATATTTAGTTGATAGCATGTGGTTGCATTGATTTTCATGTTTGACTGTAATGTTTTCGTTACGTGTAATATTGTCGATAATTAAACCTCTGTGGATTTATAAAGTCTCAAAAACTCAAATAACTATCTCGGCAATGTAATTTTTGTCTCTCAAATTGGTACAACTACCTTGTTTGTAGAGTCGAATTAAAGACCAACACATTCCTAATTGTCTCAAGAATTTCTTCTAATTTCAACCATTCGAAACAGAAACTTCTACAGAAGTCTTAACAATAATTAATTTGGCGTTCCTTACGTTTCTGCCGGACTCTATAAACTTTACGTCTGACTTTTTTTGGTACTATGAAGCTTTTGAATTTTAATCGCTTCAGTCATGATACCTAGTTTACCGGAGAAATTGAAATATGGCGTAGGTATTACAAATTCGACTTCTATTCAGTAACCTTTCAGTAAGTTTCATCAAATGTAAATGGAGATCGCTATTGACTTCATTATGGCAGCAATTCTCTTTGTATGTTGAAGTTATTACGTAAGAATAAGAAATAGACTACACATCATCTCTAGGATCACGTTTCTTCGAGATGATAGTTTCTAGGCACATTTTCGTTACTTCCAACGAAGCTTTTTCAGTAAAGTCCTTTACATTACTGGTTCCCAAACTGTTATGGGCATTAATCCTACTTACAGCGAAATACAAATATTTTTTTCAGGTTCCTTTCGTACCTTTACAAATTCAAAATATCTATCCAGTGACCGAAAGAAAAAGGATCGGTTAAAGTTTTTTCTACAGGGTGTTAGGTAAATGGGTATATAAGCCGACACTAGCCCATGTTAACATGGGCATATAAATGGTATGGTGAAGTCAGAAAATTGATATCTTCATTTTAATTATTTCAATTTTTATACAAATCGGATTTTATAACATTTATTTTGTATGAAAATTTAAAAAATTAAAATGATGATATCAAATTTCTGACTTCACCATACCATTTATATGACCATGTTAACATGGGCTAGTGTCGGCTCATATACCCATTTACCTAACACCCTGTATATCTTCAAAAGTACGTGACCTAGCTTAGCTTTATGAATCATTATTATTAATGACTAACATAGATTTTTTTTTATTTATTTAAAACTGTTTAAAATTGCTTCTTCATAATCATAATAAGTGTTCATAATCATAAAAAATATTGGTCCACTTATGATTATGAAGAAGCAATTTTAAACAGTTTTAAATAAATAAAAAAAATTCTATGTTAGTCATTAATATTTCTCCCTGGGGCGTATCGCAGTTTGAGAAGCACTGAACGGGACGGGGCGTTTGGAATTGATACAGCAGCGTTGACGAGGGCAAAGCCGTGGGTTGGTGGGGTGTCTGGCTATGACGGCCGTTATTTACTCCTGATTATTGTCACTTGGTCTAGCTTGTCAATGGCCAGCCGTTTAGCTCAACAAATACAAATTAGCTGTATTTTTTTGTAATATTGGGTTTTTTTTGGAGAAGCAAATTGAAAAGTAGGTTTTTGTGCAACTAATGTTTTATAATTTAGAATTATTCGAAATCCAATAATACTTGTAACCCTGTATGGAATAACGGGTGAATCAAACTCCTAGACCTCTGACCATTCTAGGACACCGTGTATATTCGTGGAAAGCAAATTAAAAATTTAAGAGGTTTAAAATTAAGTACTTCCTTAGTTCGCAAGTTTCATTTGGTAGTACCATAGATTTTATGTCTATAGTTTGATATCTACGTTCTGAAATATAAACTGTAGTGCACATTTGGCACGAACTGCACTGGATAAGTATGTTACCCCGAAGACAGTCCTAGTTACATTATATCGAAGGCCTTATTATGTTAGCATAGAGTCTATTTTCCTCAACCTGCCCTACTTATATGGTCAGGGCTGGCTCTCTTCCCTAGTGTCACGGGAAGACAAATAGTTTCTCAGTATAATAAAAGTCGGAGTCGGTAATACGACATTTGCATTCCACGTGGCTCTCACGGACGTGATATGGCTATAATAAAAGGCGTCATTGAGGCAGAAAATCAATATTACGTTGGACTTAGTTGAATTTCCAGAAGGGTGGTAGAGCTCAGGGGTTTGGCGTCGCTAATTACTTCGTTAGGTTAAAACTAGTAACCTGCCTTTCGCACGGTGTCTTATGAATATACAGTAATTAGTTGAATTTTCTTAACGGCAGGGTTATCCCAACTAATATTATAAATGCGAAAGTAACTCTGTCTGTCTGTCTGTCTGTCTGTCTGTCTGTCTGTCTGTTACGCTTTCCCGCTTAAACCTCGCAACCGATTTTGATGAAATTTGGCATAGAGATAGTTTGAGTCCCGGGAAAGAACATAGGATAGTTTTTATCCCGGTTTTTGAAACAGGGACGCGCGCGATAAAGTTTTTCTGTGACAGACAAAATTCCACGCGGGCGAAGCCGCGGGCGGAAAGCTAGTTAACTCATAAATTATTTTAGAAAAAGTATGGCTTGGAGGCAACTTGATGGCATTGAGGAAACTCAGTCACATTTTGTACTAAGTTGACCTTCTGTATTTTCCAAGCTAATATTTTAAATGCGATAATACCTTTATTTGTTTGTCTTCACGCCAAAAGACACTAAAACGATTTTGATAAATTTTGACATAGAGATAGATTGGGCCTTGGAGAGAAGGACATAGGTTACTTTTTAGGATGAAACTGAAATGATTTGTATGGAGAGAAAATGAATTTTCACTTAGCAATATGAAAACTTATTACTGCTATAGGAAATATTAAATAAAGTGTTTTAACTACACTCCTTGCGCTACATACCTGCCTATTTATTAATAGTAAGTAGTTAGTGTATTTCTACATTTCTAGTAAATATCTTATGTAGGTACCAAGTAAACAAGATGTCAGCATAATGGTCCACCGATTGGACAGATGGGTGTAGTTTGGTCGGATGCTTCCCCAGGGGCTTATTGTGAGCCAGCCACATTTCCAACTATAATTTTGTTGCAATCTTCTTGTTTGTTACGTCAACTGCAATAATTTTCTACTCACTTTGTAATTTTGTATAAATATTTATCATTATTGTGACTCTACACAAAAAATGAATTAATTTAGTATTTTTAAAGAGGTAAGGTACTTTTGAAGATATTGAAGATTTTCTAACTGAACCTTTTTCTTTGCGGTCCAGTGTATTTTAAGCATGTGCACATAAAGTATACCTCTATTATCCAGTTTAGCCAGGATGAAACTAGAGTTTGCGTTAGTGTATCAACAAAAACTTGTCTATTAAGACTATATTGTAGAGTTATCAAAACTTTCAGTATTAGAGCCTTTTTTCTATCGCGTCAAAGATCAAATGCAAAAGACCCGAACTCATAAGCCAAACGTCGTTATGAGCGCATTCAGCGTGGCCATTACATGGGAAATGGATGGACTGGCCATAAATAATGGCCCGGTGCAAGGGGAGATAAGGCCCCGATGAGCCTAATGGCACGGGATGGCTGCGGCTCAAGCTAGGGAATGTTGCGAATTTTGAGACTTGAGACTCGATTATGTACCAAAATCGTGATGAAAAAATTTTTTTCAGGCATTAATACTGTGAAAAAATTATAAATATTGAGTAACCATTAATGAGCCTAAGCAAAATATAATTTGGGTAAGTAGTAGAGCATTTCATATTTAAAAACCAAAAGAAATCGAAAGTTATTCTAATTGTAGCGACACAATATTAATCAGTGTTCAAGAAAAAAGAGATTTGAAACATTTTAAGTAAAAAGTACATTAAAGTGGATTTAAACAGAGTTAGAAGATGGAGTGTTTAATAGTTTAAAGTTTTCCAATTATAGCTTTTTGTTTAAGATGAAGATACGTCTAAGGCAAGCGAATCATGCTTAAGCGTAAGGAAAGTTGATTAACGAAAAGAAATGATAAGTATTAAGTCTATACAAAATTTCGCACTCATTTTACTACGTTTTTGGCTAATTACAAGCGAACCGTTGAAGATTTGCATCATTTGGAAGGAAGCTTCTCAAATTCAAAATAATTAGGGTCGTATTATCAACGGTTCACGGTTGGTAAAAAATGATGCATCATCGGGAAATCCAGACAAAGCCAGACGAAGACGGCACTCCATACGTCCTTATTGTACGCTGCGTTATAACACCAGTGCGCATGCGGAGTTCCTTGCCGAGGGTCTCGCTCGCACCTACGGGGAACGGCGGCCGTCTCGCTCCCTCCCGGGAGGGTCGATCTATATCTCACTAGCTACGACTACGGTACGGCACCGTCCAGCTAGTACGCAGGTTTCTGGCGTTTGACACTAACGTCAGTTGCCACTCGGGTTTCGGGACGCACCGCGGCCGCAAAAATGTCGCGCGCCGTGCTTTTGATCAGTGTTTTTACCATATTTTTGGACGTCCTCCATGCTAGCCAGGTAAGTTATACTTTAGTTACCATTTCTCTATGTAATTTTAGATGTTCGGGCCGCGTTGTCACGCCGGGGCCACTAAGTCGAAAATCGATTGCGTTCGGTAATGTTTTCACAGCGAGTGTAAAATAGTGCTGGCTGAAAAGAGGCGATTTGATGAGGCGCGGATGCCATAGAAGTTTTTATAATGCTGTATTTATACTGCGACAATCACGGAAAGATTGCGTAACATATGCTCAATGAAAATAATGTAATAGAGCCTTGTTTAGATATTTGTTCTTAGGCTTTATAGCTAGGGTTTAACTTCGCCGGCTTCAATTTGTGAGGCAGGCGTGAAAGCTCCATTTATCTCTACATTAATTAAAGTTTAGAAGGAAAAATACATGACGCTCATAATAATCTCTACTAGATTACGGATTTTGAAGGAATTATATTTATACGATATAGATTAAACCATATTTTCTAGGTAAACTATGTTTGTTTTAACCGTAAGAGTATTTGTAATTTTAATATCGCACTTATTAACATTCCAAAATTATCAATGCAAATTACGCACTAAATACATTTTATTATACATGTGAGGCAATTATCAAGCCAATTATCAACTAAATAAAATGGTAAACATAAATTACGCGCATTTTGACCTCTACGTTAGTTAAAAAATAAAATCAAAGAGCAATTTAATGCGATAAAAAATAAATGTATCAACCAAAATTGAGAATATTAAGAGACGATACCTTACTACATTTAAAATATAGTTATTACAAATAATTGAATTCAAAATCATTTTTCTCTTTCCTGATCCGTATTTCCTATATTATAATATCTAAATCAGCTTAATTAAGTTTACGGCTCTGAAATAAAATTAATTAGATATTAAAATAGTAAGTTACTCAGTGTTAGTTGATTTAAAATCACTTCCTATTAGAAATAATTGGAAATAAGACTCCTAACGCTCACAGTTTATTGATTCCGAGAAGAAATGAACCCAGAATTAGTTATAAGTAATTATAACTAATTCTGGGTTCATTTCTTTATATTCAAATAGAATGATGAACTAATTAATGCCTTTTAAATTAGGTCCTTTACATTATTTAGTTATAAAAGCTTCAAAAGAATCACCCATCTCCACGAAAAAGAGACTCTACATTAAAATTCAAGTTCACTTACTTGATTTGATTTATTACGAGCTTTTTTACATCAATATTTCTTTGAAAACTTAATATTTATGCATAATACCTCTAGTAGACAAAATTATAAGCAGATTCAAGTTTGCAGCTTGATTAAATTTTCTACGAAACTAATAAGATTAATACCAGTTGATCTAATTTAAAAATGACGAATTTCTACAACTTACAAACTTTATTTTCTATAATGACATAATCGGGCATCGAATCGAAGCTTTAAAAGCTTCGCCAAAGAGCTTTTTCACCAGTCAGGGTTGTTTCCGTAAAATTAAATATCTAAACACTATTTTTCTTACCAAGAAAGTATCCACAATTCTCTAGTAACTCTAGAATGAGTCATTAAAATGGTTTTGACTAGAATTACGGGTATTGCTGACGGTAACAGGTCGATGAATTTGTTTTAGACTTACCTGGAACTTAGATCGATTCGATACAATGAGTTGTGGAAGTGGTGTTGCCGGTTGACTGCAAATTAGGTGCGGTGTGCAGTGGTGCACCTTAATAAACTATCGCCCGTATTCACAAACATTACTATGAGGTCTCACAGTGCGCGTGGACGCACGGGGTGACACACGGACCAATCACAGAGCTCTATTCAACGCTGTGCGTTCGATTTGCTACTTCACTTGAGCAAGCATCGCTTGTGAATACGGGCATATGCAACTATTCTCTACTACTATAATTTCTTTAAAAGAAAAGCCGCAGTTTTTTTATCTAACGTGAGTCAATTTATAAGGAAAGATAATTTTAAGTGAAAATACAACGCCACACTTGTAGCGGAGTTTTAGGCTGACACTGTACACGTTTATTGTCCACACGACAAGAAGAAGAAGAAGAAGTGAAAATAAATTAATATGTATGGTTCTTAACATTATTTGTCGTCAGTTGTTATATTAAACCAATAGGAAGAAAGAAAGAAACATTTATTACAATGGACATCACACAATAAAGACAGATAGGTAAATATATCGCGCATAGCCACTGTTATGTCTATATTTACCAGTATGTAATTTTAACGATGGCACATAGGCAATATTGAAGTTGTATTTAATACTTTCAAGCTAATACGAGTAATACTCGTAACTTCCAGTTCAATATAATGCACAAAATAAAAATGAAACAAAATTGAACCACGGCTCCCGAGTTCCGCACACAGTAGGCCGTCAGGTTTTATGTCGTCATAATAATTATTATACTCCTTGTGAGTCTTTTTAGTAAAGTAAAAGATAGTAATATTACCCGCTTCGTAAATTGGACAGTGCATACTGCTCTCATGAGTATGATGACATCATACATCCTAAGATGATGTGTTTAGTAGGATTTATCCTATAAATCTTTTTTACTAGCCGTTTTTTCGCCAGAAAAATAACTCTTTGACTTGTAGGGACACATGTAGTATGAAAGGTGTATGTCAGCGATTTTGAATGCTTGTGTGACGTGTGAATCAAAGAGTCGGCCAGCTTACTGCGCACTGACCGGCTCGGGCAAACGTGTTAGCCTTGGGAAATTTAAGTAAATAAAATTGCGTTTTTATTGGTCGGTATATTCGTATTTCATTGAAGGTCAGTGGCAGTAACTCCCAGGATAGCCTACCCTATGTATTTAGTAACAAACTATAATTTTGGGTAATAGATATTCGATTGGAAGTAATATTCAGCTGAACCTTATTATAACATTAATAAGAGTAGTTTTCATGTGTCCTGACCTATAATAAACCTGATCTTGCCTGACCAAAATGACTAGATATTTCGTATTTCTGAACAAAATAGCTACAATAAGAAGTTGACGAAGCCGAAGGGAAGCGCCGTGGGTAGACTAAGAATTAACACTTGTGTAGTCTCTATATTTAGCTATTTAGGCCCAAAGACGTGAGTGAACCTTAATAAGAAGGAACTATAGTACCTAAATTGTTGTAAGAACGCCCTATATCACGCAGTTAGTAGTTTAACTGGTTTAACGCCCGTATTCACAATGATTACTATGAGGTTTCACAGTGCGCGTGGACGCACATGAACCAATCACAGAGTTCTATTCAACGCTGTGTGTTCGATTTGCTGCTTCACTTAAGCAAGCATCGTTTGTGAATACGGGCGTCAGTGTTTTTAAATATTATCAAGTTTGTGTTTTCCAATGACCCCTGAAACAGACAATCGTAATTATATTTGAAGAAGCATTTCAATGAATATAATTTTAACTCGAACCAGACTTTACATAGCCCGAAGCATACTTATTTTAACGGCATGCCGACACGAACGTGGATGGCGCCTGACTGTAGTGTCAGTCTGTAACTGCAGTGTAGGTATTTATTTATTTGTTAGCCAGTCGTCTTTTTTGTATGGACGACTGCAATGGCGAATCAGTTTTCGTCCACTTTTTTACATTCTACAAGAATGATTCCTACACCTTACAAAACTGTGTGTATCTGCTGCAGCCAACCTTATGCCTTGAAGATGCAAAATGGAATGTAATACCGTTTTCTTTTCTGCGGAGCGTATTCCGTACGACACGTGTCTCGATCAAAGAACCTTTGAGCATGAGTGCATTATTATAAGCACCTCTTCATGGAAAAAAACAAATGAAAAACGTACAAGCTACGTCTCGTAAATGATTAAATTCTTGAACAAGTGAATAAACAATATGTCACAGACCGATTTTACTGATTTGGTCAATAAAGATGCTGCATTTGCGACAACTAGTCGGCTCTACCACGCTCTACTGTCATGTTCAATAGGGAGTGACAAGATTTTTCTCTCCAGCGAGTGCCGTAACTACTAGCGAGTGACAAACTAGTGTTCGGAAATACGGTAGCATGGATTTGGATAGATTTGCTGCCATCAACTGCACAGAGGGGCAATTAAAACTATAGTCATATCACCACCTAAAGCCCAAAGAAGCTCTGGTCATATAATCACTTCGACGCTTGAAGTTCCACCTGCCGCTAATCCTTCTTGACGACTTTATTATATTACAATGAAATGGAATGAAACAAATACAATAAGGATTGTCGAGTTGAAGCGAACCGCCACAGGCGAATTGCGAATTAGAATCAGCTGAGCTTGTAAAGATTACTCTGTTGTGGGCCAGCCGAGCGGACCAATCTGATTTAGACGGCCGGTCAAATTTAGGCAGGGTTGATGGAAAACGTTTATACCGTTTATGTTATTACAAAGATATTCATAGAAAACTTAAAAATGCGAATAAAATGTTACCACTAATAAAATGAAAGAGTGTTACAAATCTAAATATACATATAAAAGGAGAAACTGACTGACTTAGTGACATATCAACGCACAGCCTAAACGGCTAAACGTAGGCACTTGAAATTTGGAAGGAACGTAGCTTAGGTACCGTAGAGGTGCACTAAGAAAGGAATTCCCGAAATTCCCACGGGCACGGGAATTAGCGGGAAAATCCTTTTGTATGAAAAATCTAAACCGCTTAAGTTAGATGCTTGAAATTTGGCATGCAGGTACCTTAGTAAACTTAAAGCTTAGTGACAACAGAATATTGCAAAATTCCCACGGGAACGGGAGTTAGCGGGAAAAAACATTTGTATGAAAAAATCTAAACCGCGTAAGATAGATGAAGGGGGTAAAACCGGATCCACGCGTACGAAGTCGCGGGCGGCCGCTAGTAGTCCATAAAACACAATACAAATTATTATGTAGACATTCGTCCATTTATTTCTAAAAAAACTAGTTTATTTTTCTTTTATAAGGTCGTTTTTGTTTACGAAATATAAAGTTACGCCAAGGTTATTATCAAGTATTCAGTAACGTACACAGTTTACGGCGTTAATTAAATAATTAAAATTAGATACGACCGTCTGACGGTCACCGTCATGCCATCGTTCACATGCTGCAGTTTGACCGCATAAACCTACATTCAGAGTCCATTGCTCTTTCACCATTGATTTACAGATGTGGAAAACCATTAAAAAATTTATTTGTACGACGTGACACTGACGGCTGTCCTATACATGCAGACTTTAAATTTGATTGCCTAATTAAAAATCTTTTTTCATCAAATTAGGGTTTAGTAATTTGGTCACGGAGTAACTGACCATGGCGCTTGCAACAGTGCCGAAATATCGGAAACTCAAAATTAAGGTACATGGTACAGTGGCGGATTTACAGTTTTGCCGCCCGTAGGCTAGGGTGGGGTTGGATCTTTATTTAACTTTTATCTTCTGAAATCGAGTAAGCGTCATCTGAAATCTGCCGCCCCTAGGCCGCGGCCTATACGGCCTATTGACAGATCCAGGACTGACATGGTAGCAATCCCGTCAGTAGTAATAATTATGATAGTGACCAGTTTAAAATAATATAGGGTTTAGTAATTTAGAAGTAACTATAATTTTTAAGAGGTTGTCACACATTGTGTTTTATTCTGCTGTTGTAAGGGAAGGTTTTGCAATAAAAATGTGTAGTCTAATGTGCTGTAGATTGTAAATAGAGCTACTTAAATTCTTGAATAAAACAATAAAGAGTAGCTGCTCCTATAATAAATAGGTCGTATACCGTAGACACAAGGTAAGTATCAGATAACGCAGAACCATAAAAGTGGGAGTAGTTTGATGAGTCCTGGAATATTAATTTTATTTTCTCTTATGTGAAGCTCTCCCAAACGTAGCGTCGTATCATTTTTATTAACTTTTTGAGAAAATCTTACTTAAAATTCACTCGATGTCTTGAAAAAATTCTTTTTTTGGTTGTAATTTGTATGAATGATTTTGTATCCTTTTTTTATCATGTTCGGTTTTGTAAGCTTTAACGAGCCGCCAAAAACGTCTGCATGGCTCTATCAAGCCGACAAAGAGCTCTATGAAGCATGAAACCATGTTTTAGGTACATTAAAAATCAATTAAAAAGATATTTTAAAAGTATTAATATACCGTAATTAAAGTAAGTTTAGATATTTGGATTATAGACTTCATTTAAAAGGAAACATATCCTAGACACGATAGCTTAGACTTTTACAACATACGGGTCCTTTGTATCTAAATTGGAAGTAGTAGCTTGCAATAAGATTTTTCGCTATTTTCTCTAAGCAAGACTTGTGTGCTCGGCCAAGTTTACTACGTAGTAAAATATAGAGTACGCTCTATGTTTAAGTTTTGTTTAGTATGTTACATCTTAATTTCGTTTAATTTTCTAATCTACTTACTGCCTTATTATTTACTCATTTTATACATAACAAGGCAGGTATTTGACAACTGCTTACTTTTAAGATCGAATGCAGACCTTTTTTGGGGTTCTCGCTGTGTAATCTTAACTTTATAAGAAAAAAATTAAACGAACTTATATTAGTTGCGAAGCTTTTCCATGCTTCAACAACTTTGATCGTAAAACGTCTGAAATGTTAAATTTTAACCACCAAAGAGTGAGTAATCGTGTCTTTTGTTTTCATAGACTTACGTCGAGCGGATCGCATTAAATTTTTCAGTCTGTTAAGTGGGTTTTTACGAGTAAAATCCATTATTCCCGGAGAGAAAACCGCTGCACAAAGAAAGGTTCTTTGTGAAACAATCCAGATCTGATAAATGTTTGGTAGCCACTGTTTGTGCTGCCGCAAACCAGCGCAAACGGTGTATCGTAACTGCAATATTAAGTCTGCTTCGTAGAATATAAGAGGAAATTGCAGTTTTTAATTCTGGGGTGTTAAGCTGCAAGTATAAGGATTAAAATGAATTTTAGAGCGGGCTAACGCGGTTTTATTACGGCCATTCTCCTTTCTTTTAAGGGATTTGGTGGCTTAATAGGGTTGGATTTGTATTGTTTGGGGCTTGGAGTGGCCTTTGTGAGGTGCGAGGCGATAAGATGTTTTGTGCCGCAGATTAATGGCCATCACGCAGAGGCTGTTAATTTGCTTTTAGATAATCTTCTGGGTTATCGTGTGGGCCGTAATAACTTTGATATGATTTTATACACCATCAGAGGATTGTCACAGGGCTCAATGGGAATGATGCCTGGGATAGTTACGTACCAATTGAATGGTATCTGGTATCTATTCAACTACATGTGTGTATGGTGTCAAGTCGAATAAGGGAACTTAACTTGGAATTACTGCCGGTAATCCGAACGGCCACTCCAGCAGTGAAGTGTAAGGATTTTGTAAGTTTTACACAATAGTTTGAATGAAAAATTGGCACATCATTTATTTAGACAACTAACTATAAAAAATTTCAACTGAGCATTGTGGAAGAGATGTGGGTACTATTTCTGGAGTTACCTTATCTTTTATTGTAAAACATGTATAATTAACTACAGCATTTCAACATTGAAAATGCACCTGACACTAGTATCTCCGTTAGAAGGAAGTTGTAAATTAGTTTCCTCTTTATTAAAACACATTTTGTAGAGCCCGGAGTGGGAGCACGTGTCGTGTAAAGTTTTAATCTGCATACTGATTTTTGCGAAAAGTTAGGAATTGGAGCGCCGAGTACGTTTGTAGCTTCTTTTTGTTTTTTTTTTGTTCAAGAGCTGGCAACACAGAAAAGTGAGTAAACTATCTACACTCGACATCAAATAAATCGCACCTCCCGCGACAAGCACTTTCAAACGTATGCACTTCCCACCAATATTGGCACCATTTAAAAGCCTAGTTCTAAACTTCATTTCATTAAAGGAAAAGTTTTTACCTCAAAAATGTGTCTTTAGAAGGATCCGAGTCACTTCTTCAATAAATAGGTAGTTACGCTTCAGCCAACTTTTATGGCTATAAAACTGTTAAGTTGGGATTAATCGCTATCCATCTGTTAAAGAGGACACGTGAGATCATTATTTGGTTTCATAACCATAAAAATTGGTCTAATTGATCCCAGATGTTCGCGCCTTGCAGACGCGATGGAATTTTATAAATAAAACTCGGAAACTGCTTATTTCGTTGTATTCTTGAGACGTTACAATTTTGATGTTGTTCGATCGGAATCCAAAAGAGAAGTGATTTTATACAATGGTTCTCAAATAAAGTATTGACTGACAAAAGTTATGTGACATTTACATTAGAAGTATGTTTTGCTATTAGAATATGACGAGGCGCGAGTAGGGCCGCAACATACTCCCCCCGGTTGAAGGCTCCAGCTCTTCAACTCTCGAAGTCTTCATCGCTGAGCAGCGGGCAGAGCCGCACTAAGGGCTGTCGGTAGCTGCCGGAGGTGGTCTTCACGTCAGCAACACGGACAATACCATCAGGGCAGGGATGCAATTTGGTTACTCGCCCAGCACGTCAACAGAGAGGTGGGAGAGATTTCTCGTGAAGTAGAATCTCGTGTAGAGTCTCCTTTCTTTATCTTGCTCTTGCTTTGTCTCCATTTTGTTCTGATTTGCAATTTGGTTAAAATTTCGAACTTCTTCTCCAAAAATGTTGTAGTTTCTCCAACAGAGCGTAGCGCTGGAGTCGTTTTTCATCATCAGCCTCCAGAGATGGTGACGGCAGCGCATTCAGTGGTCTTCCTGGTTAAGAAGTGCCCTGGGGAAAGGAAAAGGGAATTGTCAGGGGATGAAGTTGAAGGACACAAGGGAAGGCCATTTAGTATAGCTTCCACTTGTGCAAAGTGTTGATTGAAATTTTCTAAAAAGTTAAATGAGACGTGTCTATTACACGTCTTAAATGATATTTGGCCGATTTGACACCAGCCTCCCAGATGCCACCAAAGTGAGGGGCGTGAGATGTATGTAGGTAAATAAAAATTTGGTGCTTTCCTGAGCAGCAAAATCAGAAAAAAAAAAGAGAATTTAAATTAAATAATAATAAAATGTAAATAATAAGTAGTTTTTATAATTTGAGTAGGAATGCTTCCGCTGGCTGACCTCAGCGGCATAGAAAAATACTGTCAGTGGGGAATAAGATCTATGTAAGTTAAATCAATTATAGCTGCTAAATGAATACACTTGTATCTAAAATAAATATGAATAAACAAAAGTAACATTTAGACAAGCAAGCATCGCGTCCCCTACGATTTGCAGCACTCACTTTAGATATGAATGTTGTACCTTGCACGCGTCGGCACCGAACGCACTGGCGCACAGTGCTCCGGGAGACAAGTCTGCCTTTTGTTGGCCAGATCGTTATCTCACTGCCACTAGGAGAATGTGCGAGCTAGCATGCACAATATTACGAATGCTCTCAAATGTAAAATTAGATAGATAATGTGATTAATTTATTTAATTTAATTGAATTTTGATAAAGAACATGATAAATTAATAATTGAATTATTTTTATAGATTATACATTGATTGCACTGTAGTTGATTACTTATACTTAAATTAATAGAACCGAAAAATTAACCAGCCAAACTTAGAGTTTTGAAGTTTCGGTTTATTTTTTCCTAATGATTTTTGTTGACATATTAGAACATCCCAAAATAGATCTGCGCCTATTAAAAGATCGATAGGGCCTGGCTGATTAAAATCAGGGTCTGCCAATTTAATATTTTTAGGTAATTTTAATTGATTTAAATTAATTGGAGACTTTGGAAGAACTCCTGTGAGCTCGTCAAGAACAAAGCAATTTAGATTTGTTTGGTAATTGTGACGAGTGGATTTTAGTTGAACAACACAGCTTTCATTGACTGAGCTTGAGTTGTTTCCAATTCCAATGACATTGATGGAAGTTGGATTAGAATTTAATGATAGTTTTTGTTGCAATGATTTTGTAATGAAAGACGACTGACTGCCTGAATCCAATAAGGCTCGAACTAAAGTTGCCTTTTTAGTTACTGGATTCACGACTTCTATTAGGGCAGTAGTCAGAATGACATGTGTATTTTTTTCTTTAGAGAAGTTGACAATGGATTCCGATGGTTGTATTTGAGCATTGTTGGCTTTAGTGGCATCAACTGAATGCAGTAGTGTATTATGTCGCTCGTTACACTGCCTACATGGACCCATACGACACTCGCGGGCCGGGTGTCCTTGACGTAAACAGTTTGAACATAATTTATATTTGGAAACGTCTGTTAACCTATCCTGTATTGATTTTGACTTAAAAATTGAACAATCGTATATTTTATGATTTTTGTTGCAAATAATACAGACGTGTGAATTATTATTATTGGAATTTAAAGTTGCATTATGTGAATTTGTTTGAAAAGTTGATTTATTGCTATTAAAATTTGAATTTTGATTTGATTTTACGTAATTATTAGTGTTATTAGAATTATTATTACATTGATTACGACTAGTAGATTCTAATATGTGTGCCCGGTCAATTAAAAACTGCTTAAATTGTTCTAAGGTGGGAACATCTCCTAAATTGCTACGTTGTTCTTCCCACTTTATGAGAGTATGGTTATGAAGTTTAGAGCAAATGAAAAATATAATTAATGTGTCCCAGTGCTCTGTGGGCTGACCTAGATTGGCTAGGGCACGCAAGTTTTTGGTGACATGATCTACTACAAATCGTAGGGAACTTTCAGTTTCGCGTGTCGACTGTTGTAAATTATACAATGATTTAAGATGATGATTAATGAGTAGTCTTTTGTCATTATAACGCTGGTAAATTAATTGCCAAGCATCATTATAATTGGCAGAAGACACCTCAATATTTGAAATAACACGAGCTGCATCTCCCTCTAAATAGGAAATCAAATAGTGAAACTTTTGAATAGATGACAAGCGTTCATTGTTATGAATTAAATTAGTGAAAGTGTCGCGGAACTCTAACCAGCGGAAATATGATCCGTCAAATTTGGCTATTTGGATTTGAGGTAGGCGAACACTAGAATCTGCGTCAAAAGATTGAGCCTCTAAAAATAAAGATTCGCGGCGTTTTTTGTCTTGACTTATTAACTTCGATTCATTTTGTTCATCTAAGAAACTCTTTGCCATAGCTATGCACAAAATGAAGTCTTGCTCAATGCGTTCACGCTCGTCCATCTCAAAATCCAAATTTTCAGAATTTATTAATTCGATCTGAGTTTGCAGCTCGTCATATTTGGCCAACTGACCCTCGAACTTGCTGAGTTTAAGTGACAATTCAGCAATCTCGATGGTCGTCAGCGAGGGCTGCTTTGTAATTTTATTTAAGTAGTTTTTAAATCTAGTAATTTGCCCTTTGATTGAACTACGTTTTACTAATAAATCCTTTGACATCGAATGCCTCGATGCCAAATGCGATGATAAAGTGGCTGGATCAGTCATTATTTTGTATTAAAATGTCAAATTACTAATAAAATACTATTTTGAAATGTAATTGTACTATTGGAATGCGTTTAATTAATAAATTATGAAAGTTTAATGAATTTACACGGTAAAAAAAATGCGAGGTAGTTCAAATCAAAATTACAAAGCCGAGCCTCAGTTAGAAAGACACAAATTTATAATAAAAAGAATACGTATCTCACGCCCTCAGCCCCGACGGCAGCTAGGAAGCCGGTGTTGACGCGTTGAATCAGCTGATGTCCCGTTAGCCGGCTCGTTGAGGTCGGCCGCTGGCACAACTGAAATATTCGGCAAAAAAATACTAAAAACCGGGAAACTACTGGCGCGATACGTTATTACAATTAGGATTTGGCTTTAATTACTTGAAAATAAGAGAAATTGCAATGATTTGATGATATTTTGAATGATAAATAAAAATTATGGGGTAGACACAATTTGCACAAGTGAAAGTTTTTACTAAATTGGATAGGATTTCGGAAATAAAAAAGGTTTAGGAGTGGTTTAATAGTGGTGGGATGATGTAAGGAAGGAATAATCAGGGCACTTATCTGAAATCCAGGCTGCGAGGTGAAGCTTTTGCTGCGTCACTGCTCGGCTGACTCCAGGTGTCCTTGGATTAATCTTCCAGATTGTCCGAATTTGCAGTCCTGTCACGGTCGCCAATGTTCGCGCCTTGCAGACGCGATGGAATTTTATAAATAAAACTCGGAAACTGCTTAGGGGGCGTCCATAAATTACGTGAGGCTTTTAGGGGGGGGAGGGGGTCAACAAAAAACTCACTAAATCTCACGTGGGGGAGAGGGGGGGTCTCGGGAAATATCACGTATTTATTTCCACAAGAAATAGAGAAATAGAGTTTGCCAGAAAACTGGGTTAAATCTTAAGTAAAAAAATTGGCCAAGTGCGTGTCGTCGTGCCACGCGCAGTGTAGGTCCGTAGTTGTCCGTCGTTATCACAATATATAATAATATTTCCTTGAAAGTTCATAAAAAGCACTATAATCTTGAATTTTTCCAGATTTATCAAGCTAGCAGTTTAGTTTTTAGCGGGGGGGACGCCCTACTCGGACAAAAATTGGCACTTTAAACTTTAACATTTTGCAAACGGATCCCTAAATCGAAAAATGGTCTTAGAAACCCCTAAGCCATTTTAAAAGACCTATCTAACGATACCCCACACGATGGGGTAGAAGACGAAAAAAAAATAATCCCCACTTTACATGTAGGGGAGCTACACTAAAAAAAATTTTTTCAAAATTTTATTCTACCGTTTTGTTGGCGTGATTAATATACATACCTCTACAAAATTACAGCTCCCTAGTGCCAATAGTTTCCAAGCAAAACCTCGGACAGACAGACAGCCAGACATATCGAAACTATAAGGGTTCCTTGTCAGGACTAAAAAATGATATTTGTATGATGATAATGTCATTTTATTCTATACAGTCTAAACAAATAAAACTAAAAATGCTTCCGTCTGCATGTGTGAATACTAAAATGCAGAATAAATGACGAAATTAAGAAAATTATAAAACAAGTTCTTTTTTTATCAAAATCGATTTTGCTAGATTATTAGTGATTTTGTAGAAAGGAACAATTAGACTAGGTACTTCTGTAAAAAAAACAATGTGACCCTAGTACTAACCGCTGTCACTACACGTGTTTTTCTGGATCTATTCGTAATCAGTGGGCTTAGTGCGACTTTACATCAATCGTCATCCGCTAGCGACTGCGTAAAAAATGACATACATTAAATGTATGATGATTGTACAGCGTCCAGCAAATACTTTCAAGAACTAAAATCTTCAACTTTATAGATCTTTTTGATGCACTCGTTAGCGACAACGTTAAAGCACACAAAAAAAATGTTTCTCGGTTATTATTACTCCATAACTATTAAATTTCGGATTTTTTAAATATCACGTGAGATTTGGGGGTGGGGGAGGGGGTCAGGCAAAATCTCACCAAATCTCACCAAGGGGGGCGGGGGGGTTGAAAAATAGCCAAAATTGTCTCACGTAATTTATGGACGCCCCCTTATTTCGTTGTACTCGTATTCTTGAGACGTTACAATTTTGATGTTGTTCGATCGGAATCCAAAAGAGAAGTGATTTTATACAATGGTTCTCAAATAAAGTATTGACTGACAAAAGTTATGTGACATTTACATTAGAAGTATGTTTTGCTATTAGAATATGACGAGGCGCGAGTAGGGCCGCAACACCAGAGGTGAGCCCAAAGTGAGGTCTTTTTTCAAGTCACATTTATGGTATATGTTAATAATTTATTAAGAAATTAAATGTGTTTTTCTTTAAGGATATTTATTGGGCTTTCAAATAACACCAATATTGTTGGGGCACCATGATTGTGTCAGAAGAAAATCTTTAAAGTTCGCGTCGCGGAAGGGGCAATTTATTAGATGTTGAGTGTATTTTGATGTAGGTTCACTGCAGTAATGGAATTTAAAGTAATAGAGTTGAGACTGTCTGTCCCATAATTGATTAAAATGAAAGCCTGTTTGAACTAATACGTAGGCGTCAACGCGTACTTAATTTTAAAAGGTCACAGCCTGAAGATTAAAATTATTCACCAATATCCTGAATGTAGAAATGAAAGTGCCCAATAACTTTATAATGGCGGACGCCATAATTGACGTCTAATATTGGGACTTTGTCCTCAATATCCAGGTCAAATTGAACCTAACCTAAAACCTACGTGGCCCAATTCCGGGATAATTTGACAATGTTCCTGCCCCGGCCCGGGAATGTTCAATAATATCGTAGTTAAATTTTACGCTCGGCTCTACTTTCTATGGCTTTATCCGGTACGTGATTAAGCTAAAGTCTGCACGTACCTACTGACGATAGAGGTTAAACAGTTGTGTGATCACGAAATTTGTTGAAACAAACAGTTCAAGTAAATTTTAATTTTGTATTCATCTTTCTTCGCTAATTTAGTAACTGATACTTTGTAATTTAATAATTCCACTATGGAACTTTCTATGAAACGGCATAGATGAGTATTTGATTGACAAGAGAGCTTACCTGTCTTGATTTGTACCTACTTATCTCAAGTTAAACTTTACTGAATTACAGTTACCTGTAAGACAGCGAAAGATGACTGAGTTTTTTTACTTGCGTCCACTTATTGTCATCGCTAGCTGATTAATATGTTTTCATATAAAAAAACATTTATTTAAATTACGGATTGGCGTATTTTACTTTCATTTCATTTTCCAATAATGACGTCAATTTAATTTCATTTGCTAATAATGCTTTTTTCAGCATCATCAATCAGCAACATGACTAAACTTAGTTCCACTCTTTGACGTTTATGTTAAAAAACTCAACCCTTAGTATATTTTCCAACTAAAGCTCATAGATCTCTATCGTACATCTATGTTAAACTACCCTCTCTATAAACACAGGCAAAGTTCTCTATGGGTGCAGTGGAGTGTAGACGCGACATAATAGAGCATCCCTACTGACCAGCGGACTGCACTAACTGGGCACAACTTGCAGCTACGAGTAGCTGAGCAAACAAACCAGTGAACATTACAGGCTACAGCAGTTGGCAATCAGTTATCTTGTAATTGAATCGGTCGATGCAAACTTAATGTGTTCTTGAACGACTTTCTAGTTCGATGGAGTCCTACGCCCGTATTCACAAATGACGCTTGCTTAAATGAAGCAGCACAGCGTTGAATAGAGCTCTGTAATTGGTTCGTGTGTCACCCTGTGCGTCCATGCGCACTGTGAGACCTCATAGTAATGTTTGTTAATACGGGCGCTAGTTGATACTATTTAAAACTTATTTACAATTTAAAACAGATAGATACCTGTTTTAAATTGTAAATAGTGCTAAAATATTGTTACGAGTTAAAGTTAATGCTGCAAATGTCTGTTAGATACGTTAACTTTATCTGATCGTTCAACAAAGCCCATAAGTTAGTTGATAAACAATTCAATACGAAAATGACAAAGAATAAATACTACTCTTTAAAGACTAAGGATCACAACCATATTTCTAAGGGTCTTCTCCCATTGCAGCTTGAAGACAAGTATCTTCTTAACTAAAATCGGCTGATATCATTTATTTGGGCTTTTACCTAAAAAACGCACTAACGTATGATTTTTTTTTATTTGAGTTATCCATGAATCATCAATCACAATTTAAGGGATTCAGTCTGCAAGGTCTACAATTTAACTTACTACTACTATAAGTTCTGTATCGTTAGCCCTATAGACACAGAGATTGTAATCACAATCGCGTACTTAGCATTCGATTACACAAGTAACTGTGCGACCCGGCGAACTCTCAGATTTATAGAGCCTTTATTACGCCCGACCCGGCTGATCCTTCCAAAGGCCCTAACTTTCCATTATATGGTGCTAGGCCGGTTTGAGTTATGTAGCTCCTGTTCCATGGCGGACTTGATTGTGTTACGGTGCTTTGTGGCCATTTTGCGTGGTACATTGTTACTTAGAACTTCTAGAGAGATTTACCGGAGGTGGAAATACGGAGTTGTTCTAAGTTATAGAATTGAAGAACAACTGATTTAGGTTGCAAGGAAAATACCTTATTTGTAAAATGTTGATTGTTGCAAATAAGAAACTCTTTCTAGGTACGTAGTCTGTCTGAAAAACATAATTTTCTTTTGCCAAAAACCTATTCAAGTTATTCTAGACGAAAAATAAGCACTGTTCCTTTAAGAATATTAATATTCAGTGTAATACACCGGCGAACGTCCTACTTTACATTACACCACGTATAAATTAGTAAGTAACTTCGTGAAGGTTTCCCAAACGAACTTTACCTTATAAATTGTGATGAACTTGTACGGTTTCTAAAGCCCAACTTCTGTATGGGGGCTGTAATAAATTCAAGCAAGGCATTTTGTTGAAATTAGGCTTTATAAGTATTGACTTACTTAGTGGGTGGTTGAACAGAATGAGGTGGTGTTTTGCTGCTTCATTAATTTTATAAGGTTCTGTTTAGTTTAGCAATCAATCGCGTTAATTGATGGTTGAGCTAAGCAGAGCTCTTACAAAACTTCAAGCTATTATTGGACCATATTTGGTCAGATACTTAGATATTGTTAAAACGATTATTGCAAAGCTTAGCTCAATGCTAAGGTTAATGCTAGGTTGGCGTTAATAACATAGCTTACGATTGTGTTTGATAGCTTACAAACTACATAGTAGGCAAGCGTATAAGTGTACTAGTAGTAGTACATAGAAATAACTGAACATTTCTGACTCTTACTAACATTGCTACTTATCGAGCTATATTCGTTAATGATCAACCCTAATTACGCGTCAGTTCTGCCCTAAATACGGCTTAACGACTGGAGGTATCATATCGAATAACAGGAAGCTACTGCTTATCGTGCCTTTCGAACCATGGAGAGTGCTTGGGATCAAATAATTACTCGTAACTTTTCCTATAGGTAGGTTAGACCACGCCCATGGCTTCTTGGTACCTACTAATTCAGATAATTTTCCCAGGGGTTGGTAGGATAAAACAACTAATCTACTTTGTTGGGAAAAAATATAAACGAAATATTATGATTTTCTGTTTATGTGGGAATTTATACCTTTTGAAACGGTATTTTATTTAATCAATCAATAGGTACTACCAATTTTGGTAAAATGAGAAATATTGATGTAGCTCAGAGATAAAAAAAATATTCTCAGGAAGATAAAAACTAGACGTAATCTTTCAACTGTGTTATTAAATAAGTCATTTACCTAATCATTGCTGTTTGCTATGAGTAAATATCTGTCTGCCTTTAAGATGAAAGACAAAACCTGTGTGGAATTGAATCCAGTCTTCAAAATGGCGACGTCGCCACTGCGCTTAAGCCTTTGCAGAAATGTGGCTACTAAACCAGCGAAATATCAAATAATCTTTTCATGTTTCTCAACAGAAGTGCTAAAATAAAATGTAAAGTTATTTAGTAGGATATTGATCTGAATTTTCGGAAAAATCATAAATAAGAACTTTCGGCATAAGTATTCTTGGCTTACCATTTCAGCTACCTTGTCTCGTCAAGGTATTAAAATATACGAGTAAATAACTTAGCGCGTCTGTAATCTCTGAAAATGAATGTAAGTCTTTGACAGTTACATGACAATATTCAAAGTCCTAAGTAATTTTTCATCTTAATTCTGTAAGCGCGCTTGTTTTATAGCCCAAGCGCTTTCTCAAAGCTCGCTCAGTGTGTCGCAGCTTTTGTCCTACAAGAATGGAGCTTCTTGGGACACGTGCACACACTCCACCAACTATTTTTAATCTACCCCTTTCTTTCGCGGGCTTTGCTGCAGAAAGCTCAGGTCATGGACGCGGTTTATAAAAGATAGAATATGCAAGGAAGGTGAATAATGAAGGTTAGGTAGGTGAAGTATAAAGGTATTTCATTACCTAAAGATCTCACGTCCTTTAACTTTAACACCTCTACCTCTTAACTCCTTCAGGTGGTTTAGAATTTTAATGTTTGTTATTTGATTTAGAATAACATCGAAAGAAAGAAAGAAAGAAAATCATTTATTTTGGTTCCAACTTAACATCAACAACACAGATTAAAAGTAAGAATGTACAAGTAGTTTGAAACCAAAATTGGCCACCGCTCAGCATGGGTCATGCTCTGTGGTAATAAAACCCAGAACATGACGCTGTTATTGAATTTTTCATTTTGAAGTATGTATTCACATATTAAACGAATACTTAAGCATTTAGATTGATTGAAAATAGAAGTTACTTTCATAACCGAAAACAACATCAGATGCGAAAAACATCTTTAATTGACCTGACTGACCTGATTTGCTTTGACTGACTGACGCAAGACGGTATCAACAGTCAATTAAAGATGTTTTTCGCATCTATGTATACCGATGTACACAATTCTCGTCTTATCAAAGAGTATGTATCATCTCGAAAGAAATTAACTACATAATTATATTTTTACTTATTTTCATAAACAACAAGTATCGTAAGTGAACAAGAGGTCAAACTAGTCTGACCACAGCTTTAAACCTAATTATAAAGTAGATTATCTGGATTGCGGACTAAAATACAGTGGCCATTGTGGTTGTCGATCAACCAGTTCGTCCTTGCTGGAAATTGTAAAGTAAGGACTATTTTTATTTTGCAAAAACACTGACCACATTTCTTTACCAGTCAGTGCAGGGTTTAGTAGACCAGCAGTGTGTGTATAGGGTTGACACAATGTATTGATATTATTTTATTGAACCAAAACTTTTAGTGTACCTACTTACCATCTGGGGTCTGTCCACGTTTTGTTAATAATTAGTGTTGAATGGCTAAAACATAGGTTGGAATTTAATTACAGTAAATTATATAAGTACATTACCTGCGTTATAATGTTCTTTCATTTATCATTATGATGACTACTAGAAACGGATAATTCTAGTGAACTTTCTGCCTAAAACTGAGAATACATTTAGCTACGCTTTTGTGTACATGCAGTGCACTTCACTTCAGTAAGGGATTTCGAAACTGTCAGAAATGATACAGTGTTGAGTAAGTTTTTAACGGTTGTTTAGTTGCACAAGGAAGTATTTTTATGTAGAACAAGACAGGCATTTGACCCGAACTCATTGATATTAAATGAGATGCAAGAGTTTAGGGTACAAACCTGCCCAATATATACATTCGCTCTCACATTGAAGTGATTTTATTTTGATTTGAATTTAAACTACCAAGAATGTATTTTATCTAGGCACTCTCGTGCGACGTAGTTGGCAGTTTTAATGTACTTATTGTCGACAACCCTGAGGCTTTAGGCACTGTCGCGCAGTCCGCGGCTCCCACGAGGATCCCGAGCGTTCGCCACCTGCTTTGTGTCTTAATCGTTTTGTCGTAACGGTGCACCAGTACCTTTATGTGGCACAGCGATAATCAGTACCAATTTATTATTATAATATACTCATTATTATGATCGTTTTGCGAGAATTATGAGATTGTATAGGTACGTATCATAGAGATATAGAGAGATGCCAACTAATGCGCTGAGTTCGAAACTCAGTGTCGGATTAGAAATTCACACACACAAAATAATCAAGATAATATGTGCTCACTCACAGCGGTATTAGTATCTACTCAACGTTCGAATAATATAATCTTTAGTAGGTACTACGTAAGCAATGTGAACTGTTTACATAATTTATTTATTTATTTACACTTTTGCACATACAACTGTACAGTGGCGGACTGTACATTATGTCGTCGCTGCTGACATCAATGCTTTCACGAGCAATTTGTTCTGTTTTTGGGCATTTTGCTGCGACACCAGCCCTGCCTCCTTGTCACATCTTCCTTTAGTTTCTGTGATCTGTGGTACGTATATTGTTACTTAAACTTTTTTATAAACTGCAAAGGGACACTCTCACACACTAAACTTTTATATAATGGTCCTATAAAAAGCTATCTGCAACAATAGGTTTGCTCTCAATTGTCTCAGTTAGTTTATAATCGGAACAATATTATTAAAGCGGCTTTGCAATTAATTCACGATTGATGTAGTTAATCCCCTAAATCTCATTAAACAGTTGGTTTGCAATATTGTTGCAGAACGGATTAATCTATAATCCCATACATATAAAAGTTATGGGTAGTAGGTATACTACAATTATGTATTATGTAGTAAGTAGGTAGGTACCTAACTACTACGATTTTCTTTCGAAGGGACGACCAAATTATTTAAGTAAAGCTTGAAGAATCCATAGTTTTATCAGATTTTATTTTATCTCAGTCGGATAAACCCAGCGGCACGTGTAAAAATGGGAGTTTATTTTTCCAAGTCGCAAAAGGTAAAAAGTAAACCGGACAAGCTGTAATGTTTTGTTTGACTCTCTGGAAATACATTTACACGGGGAAACCTCAATTGCAAAAATAATAGAAACGAAAACTCACACATTACGCTTTAGGCAAGTTAAACACGATTATAAAACAAATGTTTTGGTTAAACGCGTAAATAAATTCACCTGAATGACTAAATAACGATGCCCAAACGCGAACTAGCGAAACAATGTGTGAATTTCCCGCATAAAATGCTTGAAGCTCTATAATAGCTGTATTATAGGTCTGCAGAGTCTGCGTTAGAGGCACAAAATGCCCAATGGACCGTCAAATAGGCCCTTCTGCCCCAGTTGCCATGGCAACGGGCCTAGGCACTGATACGTCCCTCGGCTAAACTAATCTTGTACGTTTTATTTCAAGGCGGAGTCCGTGAAAAATGAATTTCGAGGTTTTTACCTCTTCAAGGAGAGCAAATTGGGGCTGAATATTTTAGGGCTTACTTAATCTATGTAGCGCTAAACGTGTTTATTCTTCACGGTACATATTTTTACAAGAAATACGAAATAGTATAACGCTACTCGTAGCTTTTCTTTTCTAGTAAAAATACACCGAATTTATAGCTTCTATGTGGCCAAATAATATTCCCTTATCATTTATTCATTAAAAACTAAATAACCTCCATGAATAAACAATATTTTGTTAATGGTAACGAACCGTTAAATGAATAATAAAAAAACTAAATTGAACATCACATCGTGAATAATAAAACAGTAAAGGTCCACTTACAGGCTCAGAGAGTATTTATTTCAGCTACAATACAGCTTCTTCTAATCAGTTTACCTTCTAATGGAGTAGCAAAAAGGTTTTAGATCTCCAATGATGCCATTTAGATTCAATACAAAGTCACAGACGTAATATCTTGTATAATGTGTTATTGTTTTCGACGGGGATTAATTTACTTGCAAAGATTTGGTACTCATAGTGTATCAGTAGGTACTGAACCCTAAACATAGCTGATTAAAAGAAATTGATAAGACTGATTAAAAGAAACCAAATTAATGCTTTTTACTCGTATGTTGGTAATAGAGTAAAAATTATACATTTAATAAGGCACTATTGTTTTAACTATTAAGAGCTATCTAATTATTGTACTTATTTAAATTTCAATGACATATAATGTTGTTATAACATGAAACGTTCACTATTTACAGATATTTTTAGGGCTCAGAAAGTGCTAATTTAATTAGCCAAGATAACTATTAATAGAAAGCCTTTTAATAAAAACAGGCGAGGTCACAGTGTCTTTGTGATGTGCCCGTCATCTAACCGTTTTGTCTAGACAGCTCCTAATTAAAATTTATGTTCAAACAAACTTTTGTATTTGCGAAGTATCAGATATGAAACTTGTGATCGTTTCGGCAAGAGAAATTTTATGAAAATGTTTAAAAATATTTTTGCTGAAATCATTTTATCGATATCTTTTCGCATGAGTGCACATCCTTATTCGATACAGGACGACGTTCAGACACAAACACGTCGTCAACAGAGGCGCAGCGGAGCGTGCCACGACCACAATGCTTCGTTTCCTGTCCTCGATCCGTTTCAGTCAATACTGCGCCTCTAATATACTTACACTATTAGATAGTGTCGCATTGCAGTCGATATCGATGTGCCGATTTTTATGGGAACGCAATTAATGGGATAGCAGTGTGATGCTCAAAATACGCAGTAGGTTTTACTGTAGTTGTAGCGTAGTACTTTTAGTTTGAGTTATTGAAATAAGTTTTCTTTATAACCTAGATTTCAAAAGGAGATTATAGAGTCCAACGACACTTAATCATGCCTTAATACAAATGTAAGGTATTGCCCCACCGAATATTGAAATATTTTTTCACATGTCGCGCTAACCTTTTACAGTGATGTCATTTGCATGATGTTAGCTATCACGTAAAGGTAAAGCGTGAAAATGTTAGCCAAATCATTGATGTCGATAAAAGCGTTTGCCTATCACTAGTCGAGCTACCAAGGTTGGTAATCCGGCCAGATCCCGACCTCTATTCAGGGCCTTGTTTCACATGATCGCCCAGTCAGCAGACCCAGTGTCTGGGCAATGCGATTGCCTTTGAATCGATTGATGTTTCTTTTTGGGTATCCGAATATACGAGTATGTATACGCTTTGGAGGGATGAGGGATTGTGTTGACGACGTTAGGTATTGTTCCAATATTGGGAAGTAATAATGAGGGATTTTCGTGACAGGATTTCATTTGGCTGTAATTTCAATCGTGTAAATGTTCTGGCGTGGTGTTTGGGTATTGTGTATCTTTGGAAGATGGGTGATTTATTTTTGTGTTTAATAATAGGTCATTAATTTAATATATTTAACGTTTATCAATAATTGTACCAAAGTACCTACTTACTGATAACTTTTACTAATAAACCATGTCACAAAAAAGTAAATTATTTTTAATTGTCTTTGTTAAAAGTGAGAAGCGTAGAAAGACTTCAAACCTTAATAATAACTACAATATTGATAACGGATATCAAAAAGGTTCTGATATATTGTATCGATAAAGGATAATAATATACGAGTAAGAGATATAAAACCCCCGAAGATTGGTATTATGAAAGACAGATGATTTTATCCAACTAATAGCTACTAAAGTGGGTTCGCAGCTTTGATAAACACATAGGTAATTATTCGTACATCATTCGCTTTGTATACCCTGTAGTAATAGCACTAGAAATTAAATTAGTGCTCAATGCTCATGAACCGGAGCAAGTGATCATTACTGTCCACTCGAGCATCCGATTGTTCGAATTATCCGCATGAACACGACTCGATTTGTTTGCCGATTGTTATCGATTCCCGTATCGGATGCAATCAGCGATATGATCGCGCTGAACATTCGAAAATGCAGACTATAAAATTCAGGAGCTGTGTTCCTAATTCGGGTTAAATCAACTATGACCCAATTTGTTATCGTGATAAGTTCATTATTAGTGGATAATTTAAGGCTCGTTTATAGACAACGTTTAGAGAGGGATATAAATTGAAGCATAGATTGGACGTTTAATTGGTTGAATTTCAACATTTTGATCCATGTTTCTTTACGAGATCGAATCTGAAATTAGGAGATCCGTAAACAAACTAAAGTCGCTGACTTAGCCCGATGGATTAGCAAGCTGAAGTGGCAATGGGCAGAGCACATAGTACGCAAAACTGACAGCCTATGGCGCAGCGTGGGACGTCCACCCACAAGGTGAACCGACGACATCAAAAAGGTAGCAGGAAGGCGCTGGACGCAGGCCGCTAGCGCTACCAACCGGTCAAAATGGAAATCATTGGGTATGTGTTCAGCAGTAGGTACGTCCCATAGCTGAAATGATGATGATGATGATGATGACCTATGTTTGAATTGTTTCACTAGCCATAACATTGTCATATTAGGATATTAATGAACATATTTTTATGTATTTTGTTTTTTTGGGATAAAATCCAAGTTTTGTAAAACATCAGGTGTTAGAAATGAGCGATACTTCATCGGTAAATAATACAAATGGGGCGCTATTACTCCTAAAGTTTTTCTATTACTCAGATAAGTACACATAGGTTAAGTACACACAGTTTCAACTAATGTTTTACCATGCTTGTTTGTAGAGCTAGTTAACCCCCTGACGCTCGGTACACGGCTTGTCTTGTCAGCATGTCAGCTAAGTCAGCTGACCACACTAGCAGCAATAACTTGCGTCCACAGCAGGTGTACACGAGGCCTAAAGCCCATGCATTATGCGCTTGGGCCCGTCCGCTGACAGCTGACAGCGAATTCACCTCATAAAACATGGCGTTTTCATGTTAGGTAGGTACCTGTTATTTGTTCAGATAGGTATTTTTCTTGATATATGACGTGTAGATGTGTCATGTAAATGGGTAATGGAATCAAGATTCTTGTACTATACTCGGCGCAAAGACTCGTGGCAGGCGGTATAATAATAACACAGTGCATATCACGTTTTCTCTGGCACTCACACTGGTTATGGGTGATGTCAAACAGAGGCAGGCATAGAGTTGTTTATAATTAATTTATAATTAATAAAATATTGCCGAGTCTGTCTCAGTCTTTGCGTCGAGTATAGTGCCTATTTGTTATTTCTCACAAATAAATACGAGAATCTTGGCACCAATTCTTTATTATAGAGTTGACGACAAATAAGGATTGATTGATCGTTGAAAATATACTCTCTGACTAAGAGATAGCGAAGTGAAGAATGTCATTTTTCACAAATTGATTGTGACTGATAAGTTCACGAAATTGAATTTATTGTTTCTCACAAGTGAGCTGGAAACATTGTGAAAAACATAATTAGCATTTTTTATTATCACCTACTCTTGGCTGCTCTTGTGTAATGTGTGTTCCTGTTACATAAACGTTTTATCTATCTATCTACCTAACTGTAATAACCTTAGCAAACTTATAACTTGTATATTTCAACATTCATATTTGACTTTCAGGGGTTTCATTACAATTTTAATGGGCAAAATATTAATATGTGGATGCAATGTGCGCGCATCAGAATATTTCAGTTCCAGGCGACTTCGCGGACCTACCCTCGCTTTGTGCATATTTAAGTTCGCAAACACGTGTAATGAACGTGGCTATGACACGACCTCAACCTGGAACTAAAGTAGATTCAGGAAATTAAAGGCTAGTTGACGTAAAGCAAACAAATTAGGATGTTTAAATAGAAATACTTTGAAAGCAACTCGAATGCTTATTTGATTCAATGCGGGTTGTAACACACGTAGTCATTTCTAATGTTGCTGTCCTACAAGTCATACTAATATTTTAATATTGTTGACTAAACTTCAAACGTAATGAAGAAATAGCTACTTTGATTCATGAACCCAATAATTAGGTTGTATTATTCTTTCGCAAGCCGAAAATTGCTTGCCTTCACTTGCAGACGAACACAGATCCTTCATCCCGCACATTTCAAGTCAACTGGCGCATCTCCTCCATCATTTTGGTTCAATAAATTATGTATATTATTTAAATTAGGTTAAACTAACGGGCTGGTAGCGTGGGCAGGCCACCTACTAGGTGGACAGACGATCTGGCAAAGGTCGCGGGAGGAATCTGGATGCGGGCGGCTCGGGACCGTTCATTGTGGAAAACCTTGGGGGAGGCCTTTGTCCAGTAGTGGACTTCATTTGGCTGAAACGAACGAATTATGTTTGAACCAAATAAACTATTTGTCTTTCTTCTTTCTTTCTTCCATTCGCGTTTCAATGTTCGTGTAGACAAGTACAATTAATTGCCAAAGAAAATACGGTAATGAACTTTCAGTATACTTAACATTTTGACAGTAATGTAATTACCAAGTTTCTTTAGCCTGCCGCCTGTCGTTAGGTTCATTTGTAAACGCTAATCCATCAAAGTTGTTATAAGTGCTTACTAAATAGGTGCTTTAGAGCTTTTGTTGAATTACTTCGTTAATGGATTTTACTTTAACAACAATATTTACATTGTTTTGGATACATTTATAATACTGAAGACTGAAACATTGACTTGAACTTAGGTCTTTCACCTTTATTTATTGCTGTTTCTCTTTAATCATAACACAAAATCACTTTAATCCTCCTAAAGCTTAAGAAACCTAAGGAGTTATATGTTCCATGTGACACTGAATTCCATTTCCATGCGGTTCCTCAACAGAATAGCTGGAACCTTTTGAGGCGCCGGTGATAATATGAGCTCGTGTGTATGTTGTATACATTTACATTTGTTATCCCAAGTTCCGGGGCTCATTAAATATGTCGAAGGAGGACAGGCCCATTCGGCTTATAAATAGTGCAAATGGAATGGGTATAAGGGCTCGTACATATAAACACTATACGACGTCGCATCTTGTTACAACGCCACATCGTGTCACGATGCGATTCCCACGCGAATCTACGATGAGTAAGCAACAACATATAGATTTCTTAAAATGACTCTAGCTATTCATAATTGAAAGAGACGGGTGTATCCATTCTGTGTATGTTTCTTCTTTATTCGTCTTTTTAATATCTGTATGAGGACTGAGGAGAACACGTGTCCTGTAGTACAGTCCATTTTTCAAGATTACTGCTACCGACACGGCGAAATCGTGGCACGTATTCCTACGATAC
Organism: Ostrinia nubilalis; assembly: GCF_963855985.1. Classification (NCBI taxonomy): domain Eukaryota; kingdom Metazoa; phylum Arthropoda; class Insecta; order Lepidoptera; family Crambidae; genus Ostrinia; species Ostrinia nubilalis. The sequence continues at coordinate 4,592,649 of NC_087101.1, forward strand.
GATGTCGCATCGTGAAATGATGCCGCGTTGGAGCACGATTCGATGTCGTTGTCGATGTTTATGTGTACGAGTCCTAATGTAGGTATAAAGGTATATACCCATACCCGTCGCTGAGCGTCCCGTTTAACCATGCATAAGAAACTCGGGTATGCATGGGCAAATTGGAATATATCGGACAATGGGAATAATACCAAACTGTGTTTGTCGAATCGTGATATGAGATAGTGTGAGGAAAATTCCTGAAGGTTAGTGGAAGGTTTTATAAACCATTCAGGAGCTGATAATGACTCAAATAATTCTATTAGATGAGAGGTTTACAGTCTTATTCGGCACGGTGGTGACTGATGGTTGTGGCGGTTGATACATCAGGAGCTGAAAGCACACTTTTTAATTGTATTTCTTTATTTGTTCATCAAGTAAAGTGCTTACTAAGAAAATAAAAAAGACAATTAATTATCATCTAGTACCTAGTCACTTTTTGATCAAATGAATAATTACAATAAGTAGGTAGGTAATGTTTACGATTGAACTTTTCCAGACAAAAGAAAAAACAGGTCTGGAATGAAAATTGTGAAACATTTCCTGTTATAACCTAATCTGGCTTCAGAAAGTATGATGAGAGAGAATGAACCCCCAACAATATAAAAGCAAAGTCGATATAAAATACGCTATTACCGCTACCATAAAATACTTATTCCCTCACAGAACGTTGCTTAAAACCATCCATAACTCCCCAATAAAAGAAGAGGTCGCTGCACTCTATTCCGAAACATAAAGTTTCAGTTGCTACCCTCCCGCTAATATTTTTACGATTGTTGTAAAATCGTTTATGAGAGTTGCACTCTTATAGTGCGATGGAATAAAGTGACATTGATTACAATGATTTTAATGCAAGCTTCCCTTTTCAAGCTACTTTCCGATTATAATATGGTATGTCTACTCCATAGAGCAAGGTGATATACCTACTCGTAGTTATGTGTAAATTGCAGTGCTCAGTTTACTCTTGTTTTTATTTTTTCTTCTTCCATTATTATGTGCCACTGTCATGTCTATGTAATTGCCTGTATTTGTGTGATGTCCATTGCAATAAATGTATCTTTCTTTCTTTCTTAATTTCTCATTTTAGAAAGTGATCATGGTGTAATGGTAGCGATAGCTTTACTTGGCAGTCAACTGCCAAGTAAAGTACATGACTAGCACTAATAACTATGTGATTAACATACACAAGGTTTTAGGATATACTTTACTACGTACCATAATAAAATGTGCCTAGACGGTGATAATGTTATCAGATTTTAACTTAGTACGAGTAAGTACAATGTGATGTTGTGTAATTCGCTCACTCTCGCTCAGAAAATCAACGGTATTTTCTTAGAATTGGGCAATGCCTAAAAAGTTATAAGTACCAACAATATCTTCAGTCTGAAACACGTGCAAATAAAAGAATAAGAGGAAAAGAATTCTCACTTAAAAACTCTACTTTCCTCAAGTGTATCCTTTTCGTTGCTTTTATAAATATTTGGTGGTAATTAGCGAAGGCTCTGAGTAAAAAGTTTGTGTTCTCTAATGACGGGAGACAGCTTCTAATGGCGCCTGAAACTTTAATGCCGGGGAGTCCCCGCCAGCGATTAATGTACTGACCAATGTTCCGGATGATTATTATCCACTCCACGAGCTGGACTGCTTTAAGTGGAGTTTTAATTGATATTGCGCGGCCACCGAACTGAGAATCGATTTGCTTTTAAAAATCAGAATTTAATACTCGTGGCACGCTGGCATCGTACCTACGGTGTAAGTAATTTAAATGTTTGGAATCATACAGGATGTAATTTTCAGTCGATTTTCAACCGACTTCAAAAAAGGAGGAGGTTCTCAATTCGACCCGTATGTTTTTTTTTTTTTTTTTTTTTTTTTTTTTTTTTTTTTTTTTTTTCTTTTCTATGTTTGTTACGCGATAACTCCGCCAATTATGAACCGATTTGAACAAATCTTTTTTCGGCATATAGGTAATATCTCAAGGGTGGTCCCATTTAAATTTAATAATAAAAAAAACAACCCCCAAGGGTGGAAAATTGGGGATGAACTTTTTTATACGCAATATCTCCGCCGATTATAAACCAATTTGAACGATTATTTTTTTGTTGAATAGGTATTATCAAAAGGGTGGTTTCATGCGAATTTGAAGAAAATATTTCACCCCCAAGGGTGGAAAATTGGGGATGAACTTTTTTATACGCAATATCTCCGCCGATTATGAACCAATTTTTTTTGGTCTCAGTGTACTGCCTACCTTCAGTGGTAACATCAAGGTAATAATTAGTTAACTAAAAAGCAAGAAATAAGTAAAATTTTATAAAAAACCGGCCAAGTGCGAGTCGGGCTCGCACACCGAGGGTTCCGCCGTACAAACGTAGCGGTTTACAATTTATGACGTATTAAATCAAATTACTTACTTGATTCCGTTGCGAGTAGTGGCGAATTTCAAAATATGCGGTATGATTATTTTTTATTTATTTATTTTTCCTATATTTGCATTATAGGTAGGTACCTACCTCAGCGTTTTGAATTTTTGCGTTGATTTAGAATTTCTCACAGTTTAGAGGCAATTAGATTTAAGAAGTGTTTGATATGAATTTCAACTTTAATATCTCTACGCGTTCATGTGAAAAAGGGTAGGTAGTAAGTTTATAATTATTAAAAAAATATTTTATGTCATGTAAGCAAAAATAATATTTTAAATTTTATATAACTTCAAATTTATCATTTTCGCAATTTTTCCTTTATCTGTACTATATAACGTTGCTTCGTGCCGAATTTCAAGATTCTGAGTTCACAGGAAGTACCTTGTAGGTTTTGATTCCCTAGCGTGTGACGGAAATTCGTCTAAGGTGTCGGTATAAACTGCTGTATCTTTTGATCGCGTTAACTTAGAAGTTTGATTTTTTTACTTCTTAAAGGGACAATAGATCTAGGTATTTGGTATAAATTTCAATTTGATACCTTTATTCGTTCGTGAGAAATAAGGTAGTAAGTTTCATTTTATTAAAATATTTTTATTATATTATATAACTAAAAAAATGAAATTTTCGCAATTTTTCCTATATTTGCATTATATGACAATGCTTTATGCCAAATTTCAAGATTCTGAGTTTACGGGAAGTATCCTGTAGGTTTTGATTCCTTTGCGAGTGTCGAAAATTTGTTGAAAATATCGACATAATCGGCTGTATCTTTTGATTGGCTTGGCTTAGAAGTTTGATATTTTCACAGCTTAAAGGGACAATAGACCTGAGTATTTCATGTGAATTTCATGATTGATACGTTCACGCGTTCTTGAGATAAAGGGTCTTGACAGACGGACGGACGGACAACAAAGTGATCCTATAAGGGTTCCGTTTTTTCCTTATGAGGTACGGAACCCTAAAAAAATAAAACCGACTCCAAAAAACCTACACTAAAACGTAGAAAAATAATTACTAATTACCTACTTATTTATTAGGACGAATTATTAATATTTATGTAGGTATACCATGATTGATACTTTTGGAGTCGGTGCAGGCAAACTTTACATGTTTCATAATCTTGGCAGGCAGGCAAACTTTACATGTTTCATAATCTTGGCACCGACTCCAGAAGTATCAATCATGGTATACCTACATAAATATTAATAATTCGTCCTAATAAATAAGTAGGTAATTAGTAATTATTTTTCTACGTTTTAGTGTAGGTTTTTTGGAGTCGGTTTTATTTTTTTTTATATCAATGACGGATAGAACAAACGAATATGGTGTAAATAGGATTTAAAAAGTTTATGTTTGCTGCTCGAGTTACGGGGCAATGTCAGAAGCCTTTTCAGAATATTAAATTTCAATCAAAGTCTATTGTCCAAGGCTAGACTAGAACTCGAATTTAGCACACAAGCGTCATTCCATTTTCAGCAAAATTACTTACTTTGAGGAGAGCTTATTTAGACCCATAATTTATGAAATAGCTTTATAATTTAACATTAACTTGCCAACCGAAAATTAATGTTCAACAAGAATTGCGGGCGCACTTATTCAAACAGCCATCCAAGAGTCCCAATAACAGTAAAGGCACGTCAGTGTAAAAGCAATACACTTAACTTTGACGACGCCATTACGCAGTGACGCCGTCGATTCGTCTATTCTGTTACGAAACAGGTACGTTTAATGAATTTATCTTGTCAGGGGGAGCATTAACCAAGTTTAGGAACAAATTACGAGCATAAAGTTGTCTCGTGTTTCCAAGTTCTCGCGTAATTACCGTGGCATTTGCCGAAACGCCCCCGTGAGCTGGTTTTTACTGCCGTATAGGACACGTCGCCTGCCGCTCCGGCGCAAACGACCGAAGATAACCGCTTTATGGCTTGACGACCTGCCAGAGTTCAAGAGAATCAATATAGCACCGAGATCGTCCCGAAAACGACCCGTCGAAATCAATATCTTCAAGTTTTGCTGCCTGACACTGCCGATAATGGAGATTCAAATCATATTCCCAAACTATTGAGTATGATTTTTTATACAACACCTTTTGTACGACTATGCTTCAAAAAGACAAAAGCATATTCACCTCACACTTGATGTCTAATAGTTGGGAGTTAGTGTCCTCATAAAATCTGCATAAGCCACACTTAAAGGTGAAGCTGGTGACTTAAAGCTGTTTTATTAAACGCCTTTGCTTTATGAGGTCGTTTGTAAAATAAAACTCGATCATCCCGGTCTATCCTTATTCCTTTATCTAGGAAATCTACAGCTGCTTTCTACATTGTCTCCAGTTTTATGTTTCTTGTTTTATGAACCGTTTGTGTTATGGGGGTCTTTCCGTTGTATTGTTCAAAATTGGGTGATGAATCTCGATAAGAGTTGAATCCGCCGCGTGAACTGAAGGTTTCTAAATATGGAGGCGAAGCCCTATTATTATGCCTTAACTAGCCTAAGGGTTAATTGCTTTACCGGTTAGCCTATTGCAGTCCGTTATAATTAGGGCCTTTCTCATGTTAGTGTTAAGTTCATTGTCTAGAACAGTAGCCTTTTGGCTGATTGAAATTGATGACACCATAAGAAGATGCAATTTTTATTTCATAAGCCCTAACCCCAATTAGATACAAATCGATGTCAAAGTGGGCCAGTAAAATACCTCCAGTAGTTGTAATTGTAAACCCCTAACTAACCGCAGGATTAAAAACTGCAATAGTTGGTCGCGATTAGCCGCTAGCTGCAGGGAAGCGGAGCATGTAGGTTTTATATGAACCTGCAAGTTTAATAAACCCTTAGTCCTAACTGACCGCAGAATTAAAAACTGCAATAGTTGGTTGCGATTAGCCGCTAGCTGCAGGGAAGCAGCATGTAGGTTAAGGGCCCTCGCCGCTTTGTTAGCGCGCTCTAATCACCCGCCCTCGCGCCGAGGGCCGCTGTCCTCCGGTATCTGCCACTCGTGTTTAGAGGAAAAAAGGTATTTTCTGCCTAATTGGGTCCGGGATTTAATGCTGTTTTATTTGATAGTTAAGAAATAATTTGCTTGTGACTAGCTTTGCCCGCGCAACGTTCAGCTTCTCTCAAAATGATCGATATACTTGACTGATGACACTTATCGGTGTACTTTGGCCACTTTGGTCAGTCTCCTTAATATCGTTTTAAATAGCTTGTATGTTATTCTGATGTATAAATAATAATACTCTAAACATTCATCAAAATTCGTTCAGTACTTTTGCGTTCTGTATGGGTTATTTGGTCTTCAGTCAGTCTTTAGTTGTTAGCATATTAATAGTATTTAAAAAGAAAAGTCTTACGTATGTTTTTATTAAGTAGGATAGAGTCAAACATAATTATTGTTAACTGACAGAAAACCAACAGGAGTTAAAAGGGGCATGTTTTGTTATAAACCTACGCGTGTAGAGCCGTATTCAAGCAAATGCGAGGATCGCATTTTTTGTTCTAAAAGAGAACAAACATGCGAATATTGCATTAAGGACTAGTTATATTACATTTCCTTTCCTACTTTACGACAAAATACCTGTTTAAATTTTTCTTTGACTACCCTACGGCCTACCCTTTTTGTAAGTGTAAGTATTTGATTGGTCTTATCTGTTACAGTTTATGGTATTCTGTAAGTAATATTATAAGATCTAGCGCTAAAGTTAATCAGTGCCTAAGGTATGTGAGCGGCATTTGAGACGTCAAACGTTAGGGGAGACTTCAAATATGTGCTTCTGATTTGTATTCTATCACGTCATAAAATCAATGTCACCTCTCTTGTGCCGCTCCCATACCTCATTTCACTGACCTATAGTTGACAAAAGAGAATTGAAACACGTCCAATAACAATAAAATAAGACGAGCAGAGATAAACTGCAGCAGTCGGAATACAGGTTCATATTTCGATACGTCACAAAAGCAGTTGCATTTCGATTTAGGCCATCGGCAGGCTGGCGACGGTCCAAGGTTCGATGTAATTTCGCGAAATTCGGTCTAAGTTACGGTGTTGTTAAATGACAGTTGGAAAAAGCTATGGGACAACGGTAGTTACTTGAAGGTAAACATTGTGACATCCTATTTAGTTAAGTAATTGTAATAATTAATAATAATAATAAATAATAAATAATAAAACATTTATTCGCTGCAATTTTAGGGTTACAAATTAGGTGTGGACTTCCTCTATTAAGTACATAAGCACCTGTGTCAGAGGTAGCCGCTCTTCCATAGCATAGCATTGTAAAAAACCTTGGTAGGGTGCAGTAAACATTTCAAACCAAAAGAAAAACAAAAATGAAAGTTAAGGTTAAACATCGAGACTATGTAAAACTTAAATAATTAAATTAAGTACATGTTCGATTAAAAGTATAATTTAAATTAGGGAGCCAAATAAAGTCATTACTGTTTAAAAAAAATACTTTTATCAGTCTGTATGATAGTCTGATGTGTAATTACTTAGGTAGGTACATAATACTGATAGTACTTAGACGTTTTAATTATGCGAAGTTAGAATTAACGTACCTTACATTTCTGTTGGCATAAGCAGATGCAAAATTAATATTTATTGTTTTAGGTCCTAATTTTCTACGAAAACCAAATGTCAAAACCAAAAAGCGGTTCGTGTTAAAGCAAATGTAAACCTAAAAGATGTTAAGTACATATTTTCGCACAAACCACGTGTTTACGTAACGCAAACCGCGGAACTTGAATTCAGACATTAAAGCAAGCAGAACAGAAGCTTAATTATGTTGTTTCTCCAGTCCCAAAGTTTACATTCGCGCAATATTAACGTTTTGAACATTGTGCGCTAAAACGTCGATAGAGCCGTTTATAGTCGCATACGATAATTGCATCACGAAACCGGGACTCATCGTCACAAACTCACTTAAAACTTCGAGTTCTTCGACGAGAATGGGGTCAAATGGATTTTCCGTCAGGCTAATAATGAGGCGGGTTTGCTTGTCCCTTGATAGGGGCTGGTGAGGGGAGAGGGGGGAAGACGGCAAAACTCATTTCCGGTCTGTCGACGGAAGCCCAGCCGGCCAATAAGTAAGGAAAAATTGTATTCAGCGCTCTGTCGCCTTTTTAACTCGTAATTTTATGTTTCCCTTTTATGATGTTGTTTATTGAATTTGCTTCGATTGATCGAGGTTACGTGAAGTCGTCAATGCACATTTATTCCGGGGATCGCTTTCAATTTAGTAGAAAGCTTGACTTCGCCGCGGCTTTGTTGCCTTAATCCTCAGTGACGGGGATTAAATTCGTTTTATGCGCAATGAACCCTCTGTAACTCAATGATTAATCGCGTTTGTTTCTGTTTTCGGGCAAAAACGCACGTTGGAATTGGCATGGCCGTAAGCCTTTGGGGTTTTCATCCCGGTCCTGGCAGCTCTCCAGTGCTGGCAACAACATATGTAGGACAACCGGTCTGAGCGTTATACACGTCGGCCAACTTTACCCAAATGATTTTGTGCCTGTTTCGCCCCTCGGGTTTGTTCCATTTACTTAATGAGCTAACGATTACGTACCTTATTCGTTTCCGAGTTACATTTACGTATCCCATAGTTAGTATTTTATCGTCGAATATAAATATAATAATCTCAGCCGACCATTGGGGTATAACACGAAGGTATTTAATATGTAAATTGAACTGTTATCTGGATGTTGTTTTATGTATTTGTGTTGCATTTTATGAAGTTTTAATTTTCGTAGTTAATGATTTTCTCGGAGTGAATTTCAGTCCATTTCCACGGAACTGTATAAAAAGAATACTTGACGGGTTAGTTTAACTTACTAAAGGCTACAGGACAGTCGGAGCTGCTTGCATAAAATAGTAAGTAGATGAAGTTTGGAAGTTACCAGGACAGTTAGATAGAAGTGACTCAGAGTTTTTAGTTTCTCCTAGATAGATACTCCATTTGTCACTGTTTCCTCTACTTATGTAAAATTGAATTCAAACAAAAAATGTATTTTCCGTCTAGAGAAACGGTAGCATATGTCTGCATCCATTTTATTCTACTCGTAGAAAAAGCCTTATTTTATTTGCTCTTCTGCATTTCGCAGACGAAGGCATCACGGCGCTCTGCTTTTGCGTCGAAAAAGAAAAAAAAAAAAAATACTTTCCCGCCGTATCGTCGCAAATGTATCGATACGGCATTCGGCCCGCTCGTGATGCCTCGCATCGATACTCGTACTTTTGTGAGGACTTATCGATAACTTTGCATGAGCGCTCGCTTTGAATGCGGTGGCTGTTGCGAGGAGGCATTATATTGAGGGAATTATTTATCACTTTGTCTGCTGTGAACTTACGGGTGCTTGGAGTCTTTTGTGTGGCGAAAATCGTTGACGTTTTGTCACTTGAAATAAACTTTAACGTGTGGGCTTGGAACGTATTTTCTGGGGAAATGGTTCTGAGTCCTTTTAACCTTTTTATGTAGGTTTATAAGAAGAGAATAATATTATATTATGGAAGCTTTTGTGCTTCTTTAAACGTTTTCGATATTCGAACTTCCACGTAGGTACGATGAGTAGATGTGTAGAGACTAATAATGTGTTTATCTTTGTTTCAGGTATGTACAAATTCCACCTACAGGAATATTTGAGAAATGGCAGGTTTGTACGACTCTACCGAAGTAGGCATAATATATTTTATTAATATAGCCTATTCCCGCTCCTTGGAGTCATCGCATCTATCGAATTATATATTCAGTGTGAGCCCCCGAGTCGAGTCGGCCTCATAATTATTTTTAATTACGCCCGGGTCATGTCCTCAGAATATTTGAATATTCATCCAATGAAGAGATTCTCCATTATTTTTCTAGAGTCTAACCCAATTTGCAGTAATGAGCCCTGCGGGACAATGCAAGCCGAAAATTAAGTTTACATAAGATCCGTTTTGTGTTGTCAACGTTTATTTGATTACTCTCGCGTGTTTTTGGAGTAAAATGTTCAGATTTTTAACCTGTTGATGTTAGGAAAGGAAAACCGCTTCATCTAAATAGGGTGTGTCTTGTTTTACCTCTCTTTTCTTTCCATTCTTAATTTTGATAGGTATGCTATCTCTATTAGCTTCTTATACTCATAATTTATGACGCCATTGATCCATGCAATGTATTCATTTCGAGTGATATTCCAATTACTTCATCAAATAGCCCTATGATTAATAATTGCGTGAGATATTGCAAATTGATTCCAGTGACAGGGTAAACAATATCGACGATTAATTGCTAAACTACCGTTTGATTTACGAGCGAATTGTAGATTAACAAGTGGTGATGTGTTAATTAAAGTATAGATGTTCAATAAAAAGGGAGAAATGAAAGAAAAACAACAGAAGTGATAGAAAGAGTTCTCTTCTTCTTGATGCTCAAGAATAAGACTGATATGTAGTCGTGCTATTTACAAACACAACTTGTCTAGTTCATAGATACTCTGACTGAGGAAGCGCTGATCGAAGTACTAAGTCTCAGTTTGAGGCTCCTGCTAGAAAATGTATGAGTAAAACATGAATATTCGTCGCCGGGACATTTTCGCGTCGCAAGATCCTCATTTCAGATCTCATCTGTCAGATGGACGTGTTGTTTTACTTTTTATTATCCCCATAAACTGGAGGCGTGACCCTGTTTAATAAATTTACTAGGCGTAGCAAAAGCGACACCCCTTGAATAATAAGTGAAGAATTTATAAGGGCCTGAGTAATTTCAGCATACCTAATTATTATTGTTTCGCGAAATTCGAAACATAAAACATAAACTGAATCGTAATATTGGTCCCCGTTGAAGGTTTCTGAATCTTTTATAAGCGTTGTTATTGACTTTGTTTGCGTGAATTAATTGAGCAATTCGAAACTTTGAGGGATTGTTTAATGGTAGATATTAGCAATACAATTATTATTAAAATGTCCTTAACGTAGATTTATCATTCAAATTAATCTTGAAAGGTACGAAATTAAACTGAAGTTGTTGAAGCACTCTATTTCTCAGCTGTACATTCAGAAGCAGTAGCCAAGAAAAACAATGCAATATTAGTTAGCATAAATAATCTTTTCATTTAATAAGAGGAAATATCAAAAATTATCATTAAATCAAAGCAATCACCATGCAAAAAGGGCCTGACCTTAATATACATTTAACCCCATGAAATGCGTATTCCCTTCACACCCAGGAAGCGCTCGAAGATTGATCAGGTGAGAAAATGAAAAATTATTACATATCCGTACCTGGGCCGGTTCACCCGGATATTGCCCTGATGCGATCCGGACATAAATCAGACTTGCAGTGCGACTCTGAACTATTTCTCTTGATTTCAACGGTAAATGGAAGGATTTAATTTTGTTCTATAGGCTTAACTTTAGAAGTTTTGTGGAGCAAGAAATACAATTGGTTAACATATCGGCAATGATAAATTTTGATGATTTAATCAAGTTTCAGCTAAAATTGTTTGTGAGAAAAGCTATTACTTCCCTTTATAAAACTCTTCAGAATTGTGTGTCGTTATTTAATCCACTACTATAAGACACTTTAGTATAATTAAATACAACGTTTGATGGATGACCTTTTTCAATGGAATATGCAACAGGACATTATGGAGTGATTAATTTCGTCCGGTTATCCGGGTCGACGGCCATCTGTATTCACCCGGTTCATCTGTATTCGTCTGGTTCATCAGAGTCGCCCGGTCCATCAGTATTCGCGCGGCGCCTCATCAGGCCCGTTACTGAGCGCGCCCGGGTATTACCCGGAATACCCGGGTATAGCTGCAGAGCCATATTGCCATCTGGTTTAGTTCTGTGCAGAATAATCCGAAAGTAGATTATAGGACGGTAGAAATTTTGAGGGTTAATATTTAATTGGTTTTTCAAAATCTGCTTCTATAATATCTTTTACCTACTACAAAGTCAGTAAAGTACCCAAATAGAATCGTGTAGATAGTTCTATTAGTGCCAAAAAAATTAAGCACTAAAATTATCTGAATGAAAAATCTGTAGATCCATTCGAAATCTACCTACGTCCGAGGAATTTCATTCAAACGAATAACATTCCCAACATTTTGCCGAGTAAAATATTGCACTTGCCCGAACAAATACGCAATCAGACAAAAGCCCGCCCGTGGAATAGCGAATTAGCGGTGGAGAGTGGATTCTTAGCGTTATACGGGCACAAAATGCAGCTTAAATTCCTAAAACGTGGGCAAAAACGGGTCCTCGAAGAACGGGTAATAAAATGGGGAATGGGCGCAGCAACGGCCGAAAACATGTCTAGTTCCGCCATTAGTGAGCAGTATTTGCACGGGAGAACATGAATGTCTGCAAAACCTGTGCATAGTGTGGGGAAAACGGCCAGGATTCTTCATGCAATCACCAAAAAAGCAAGTCTCTTTCAGTATGCTAATGAACTCTTGACGAAATTGTACAGCCGAGATTAAAAACTAAAAAACACTTTTTCAAGTATGAATTTATCACAAAATTAATATTAATCACACATGAAATCATGTTGTTTCTATATTTTTCAGTAGGGGAAGCCCGGGCAGCACGAATACCTTGAGAAAAGTGGCAAAAAAACCACATAAATATGCAATCGACAACAGTCTATTAATTAATAATTTGTATCTTAGGTAATCATCTTTGGAATTGTAAAGAATAAACTTAGAAACTTAAACAAATTCTGCAATAAAAATGTCATTAAAAAAAGTTCCAATTATCCATTTTGCCCGACCCCCCTGGGCAAGACGGATATGTACAGTAATAACTGCTTTAATCATTGCAATCATCATAATAATAACTGCCTATGCCTGAATATAAGGTACAATCCTCGTGTGCCCACTTCTTACATTGATTGCACTCTATCCAATCCTCGGTAGGTGGTTCAGTGTATTCTTCTAAGCACACAACATAAATATTTTGTTTTCTCCATCTGATTTTTATTTTTGGTCATTTTTCCTCTTGACAAGTCTTGTTTGGAAGTTCTTGTTTTCAGATGTGTGGTTTTGTTAGGGCCTGCTATTCAGTTATGGCTGTCTTTACCTATCCGTTTTGCCCATATCCGTCTTGCCCAAAGCACCAATATTTAAAAGTTGTATACCCACCCGTTAAATTTCTACCGGTGAAAAAAAGCAACATACACAAATTAAACTTAATTTAACATGCAATCAACTAAACAGAGTCTATAAGTCAACACTTAATACGTAATACAAGAAATCAACACACATACCTTGCCAAAAATCGTAAGAAAACAGCCAAAAACTTTTGATTTCGAATTGACAAAAAGTTCACGCACGTATTGTTTTGGTGGAACTATCATGGCGTGGCTGTGTTGCTGTTTTACAGACCCGCAAATGTCCAGTAGCGCCATGTGTTGTAGGTTTTTAGTAAAATCGATTATTCTTCTTACCCACATTATGCTTCTTGCCCGGGCTTCCCCTACATGTTTTAAATACTAGCTTTGTCCGCGGCTCCGCCCGCGTAAAATTTTGTCTGTCACAGGACTTAATCACCGAATATTTATGTTTGCCGAAGAACATCAGTTCTTTCTTATCAAGCAATTTAAGTATGCAATTCTAGCTTTAGTAATCAATTTGACACTTAAAAAGTTTTTCAAATCGAATGACTCGACACACGCAGGGTTTGTATTGAACATTCAGGTAGTAAATTGCTTCTTCTCCTCTGGCTGTGACACGAATGCCTGAAAAACCTTTGTCCCAATTATTCAGGCAAACGAGATTCGAGTGTTTCTAAAAGAGCGAAATTCCTGTCGCCTGCTTGCTATATTTCTAGTTGAATGGAGTTTGCGCTTTTGTACGGACCCGATGCGAGATGGAACTTCGCGTCGGTTCAAAACAGATACCCATTTGTTAGTTTTGGGCGCTTTGTTTCGAGCGATGCGGAAATATTGAGCTGAGCGAGCGAAAGGGAAATATCGCAAGTTTATTGCTTCTGTAAATAGTTTGCGAATACAAACAGTTGTAGCCTCGCGGGTGTAATTTGGTCAGTTAAAGATACCCTTTGAGATCGGTTGTAGTCATTTGCAGTGAGCTTTAAAATGTTGAACAAAGTGGCTATATTTCTGAAACAGTGAAGGTGTAACAAACTGTCTAAACTGATTGTCAGTTTTATAAGTTATTTCCATTTTGCTACAGAATCGGTTTGCAAAATTTATTGGCAAGACAAAACACTCAGTTAGCTGAGTTAGTCACTCAGTCAGTTAACTAGTAGCTGTCTATTGTTTTAGCCGGGTCTAAAATATGAGGCATTTGAATGTTCCGTTAGTGGACCTACCTACTGGGGACTCCATTTAATATTCCGATTTTCTTGCTGTCTATCGATTTCTCTAGTTGTTTATAGACTCTTTTGAAGGCTGTCTTGCGTGGCGACAAGCCTCGACCTTCAATATCGTCGAAGGCTAGAAAGCATCGGACTTATTAATGTTGGGTATGATTAGAATATTGCAAGTTTGCGAACCTGATGAACTGATACAATGATCCTGTTTGAAAAGGACATGTTTTTTTCTCCATATTCAACTGCTCATTTCAGACTTGATTTTTACAAAGCTTAAGCTAGTAAATGATCACAGCGATCAAATAAGGGTGTATTTTAGCACCAAAAAGTCGATCTCTCGTGCGATCGTTTGTTTGTGATTTAATGCGGATCGAGCCATTTAAATTGTAACCCAAATAGACATGCGCATTTAATTCCAAGCACCCATGAAGAATCTGCGGTAGTAACCGATCTTACTTAGAATAATCGATCGCCAGCTGGAATTCAGTTCTAAGTATTTTTCATCAGTAGGTTTTGTGGAGTCAGGCGTTTGCAGGGCTGACTGGGCGTTTTGCGAATCAATTAGGCAAGGATTACACCGGCCCTTATCTGGCGCGATGGCGGCGGCACTCATTAAAACTTTGCCCTCCCTTTATAACGACCTCCGTAATGGAGGAGTAGGCGAAGGTCACTCGACTAATTCCAATCTGTGACGAGCTTTTTAGTGATACGTGACGGATCACCTGGGATGGGAATTGTTTTATTAACCCATTTAGGTGACTCGTTAAAGGATAATACAAAATTATTTCTGGATGGTAATTGAATCTGAGAAATTTTACTGGAAAACCTGCATGGATATTGATAACCAGCTAAAGGGCCCAGCCCTTTGGAAATCATTCTCGTACTTTATGTAGGTAAAATTCTTGTAGAAACGTTGATCTTATCATTGAATAGCTTATCATTGTGGCAATTGATGTAGTTTTACAAGTAGTATTTTACCTACATATTATTTTGCAATAAACCGTTTGATGTTTGTCAACGTAAAAAAATATTGAATCAATATTGTTCATGCAAGATCTGGCAGTGAAAGCGCCTGAAAGGCTGTGAAGATGAAGAATATGAACGGCGAAGTAACCTGAGAAAGCAGTCAGCTTGTGACTGCAATATCCATAGTAGTTTTGCCATATTTCCTATTACTTTAGAACACTAATAATATCAGGTAATTTGCGATAAATCCCAAGTCGTTCTGAAATTCGAAACTAGGGAGCGGATTTAAGTTTAAGCCAACTCGTAAACGATGATATAGCAAACTTTTCTGCCAGGATTGCGATCCAGAAGTTTCCACGAAAAACAAAGTTCCAGGACTCAAGGAACTCAAGATTTGCCTTTCGTTACGAAGAAGTGTTCGCAACCACGAAAAAGTAGCATTCTTCATGTAGATTATATTTCAAAAGACGCTTAAGCATCTCGGAAGTTTCTGCTTAAATTTTGTGTTTGCTCTCATATTGAGATATCAAACTGTATGTTTGAGTTGTTAGTTACTTGTACACATAATTAACCGTGCCCAAACAATAGTGAGCAACACCAGTAACTATAATAGTCCCAACGTTGAGGTAAACTTCGCGAGTTGTGAGTTGTTTACGGCAGGCCGGCGCAAACGGGGTGTTGTAAGTGTAGTTGTGGTCTCTGTGGCGGTTCTTAACAAGGCAACTTTGTAAGAACATGAAGATGTTTAAAATATACAAAAATATTGAATTTGGCACTAATAATGAAATATAGTAAAACAGATTCTGTCTCAGTGATCTCAACACTATGTATTTCAATTTACAACTAAAGACAAAGAAAGTCAAGCCACTCTTTATTACTATTTAATTGTTGCTCTATCTTGCAACTGTAGAGTGACTTATATTATTAGTAACTTATCGATATTAATAAAGTCGTATCGGTCCATTAGCTATGAAGAGAGCTTTTACGAACACCTGCGGAGCTAACCATAAAATGTCTCATTTTAGGAGAACACAATCCTTGTTTATTTCTTTCTAGCGAAGACTTGAGGAATATCTATTGCAGAACATTTACAGACAAACGCATCACTTCGTAACGCTTCTTAATTTAGGTTTCAGAAACACTAACTATGTATAGTTACTTGAAGTATAAGTAATTTATAGCTACTTACTTGTCTTGTTTAGTACCTACTTAGTGAAGTTTAGAAATTGTGCTCCGTATTAAGATTCTTTCAGGCTGGTGTTACTAAACTCGCAACTTTGTCTCGACATCTCTGAACAAAGTAGAGAGATGTATTGCATAAAAAACCTCAACAAAGTTCGCGCATATAGTTGGAAAGTTGGCGCCGACCGAGCTCGTCTCACGCGGCACTGTAAAGTCGGGGCACATTATGCGGCTGCGGGTAATCTCATCCAGTCACAGCCCGGAAAAATGCAGCTTCCTCACGGACCTTAATAAGACCTAAGTAATTTACATAACATTTTCAAAAACAGGATCCAGTTTTGGGAAACATTCGTAAGCCATGATGAGTTAAGAAGAAAGAAAGAAAGAAATAACCTTTGAGAATCGATTTTGGGCGAAAGAATTTTGTCATTAGTCAATTCGATTTATCCTACGCGTGTCAGTTCAGGCTATGGATCTAGTTTCACCTAATACCGTTCCTTTAGTTATTGGGACCAGCTAAACTAAAAGCGAATTGACGACGTCAACAATTAAGTAATTGACTCCTGTGCTGTATTGCTTAGCATAGGCCATTGTATTTAAGGTATACAATGTTGCTTGGATGATCCTGGCTGTACAATCTCAGCTGTGACCAGGGTAATCTCGCCGTGAAGTCCAATTTGTCGGTCTGCTTGCGCCAAACTTCGCGCCACACATTGTCGCGCCGAGTGAGGCTTGCCCTATTTACTGCGGTTTATTATACAACTTTAACCATGAATCCTAACTAGGAGGTTTATTAATTACGAGGATTGAATATAAGATGTGAATTTTTTATTCAAATTCTGTCTTCGGTGGTATAAGAGTGAAGAAGTAAGAGACAGACGCAAAAAAGCAGGCCTCCCGTGTACCGACGATCTGGTTAAGGTGGTAGGAAGTACCTACCTGGATGCGGGCAGTGCAGGATCGGTCGTTGAGGAAATCCTTTGTCCACTGGACGTCATTTGGTCTGAAATAAACGAACGAACATTGGATTTCGTTCATTCGTTCGTTTCAGCCAAATGACGTCCACTGCTGGACAAAGGCCTCCCCCAAGGTTTTCCATAATGAACGGCCCTGCGCTGCTCGCATCCAGGCTCTTTCCGCGACCTTTACCAGGTCGACGGTCCACATAGTAGGAGGCCTGCCCACGCATGAACATTGGATTTATTACTTTCAAATATTGGCTTCAAATAAGGCGTAGATGAGATTTAGGGCGTGCTCATATGATGCCTTTCACCAAAGTGTTGTGGCGATTTCCTCCAGCTACTTTATTTATATGGACGACCGCGCTGCGCCGCACGCCTAAAGGGCTTCTCTACTCATCGAAGTTTCCCAAGGAAATCGAACGCCCAGTTCCTTTATAGCAGGTCCTTACTTACCTTCACAAGGGATTAAGGTCGAAGACTGACCTAGTTCTGACGTTGAAAATATACGAGGCAAGTCAGCAAGTAGGCAAGTGCTCTCGAGTTTCCATGATATGGTTTGTTAATGGGTATTTGATATGATTTTAACAATCATTTGATATACATAGATTGATCGTAGATATTGTACGTGATAGATGCAGTATATTAGAAAACTCCAAAAGGATCCCATCGCATAAGTAGGTTCGAAAACCATTGTAGCGACGAACGCTGTTGCGAATTTTTTTTCCACTGCCTCATTGGACTTGCCTTATGGACTCGAATGACGTAGTCGCGATCGCGTATGACGCTGTTTCGAAAACAGCGAGGGGTTAACGGAGTGCTTAAAAATATATGATTTAATTAGGTTGGAAATAAAACTGTCTTGCTAGAAAACATTGTAGGTTAAAGTTATGTTATTTCTTTATATAGTTAATTTTTCTTTCTTTCTTTAAAATAAAATATTATTATTAAATAAATTGGAAGCGATTGCCAATAGCAACGAGAAATTGGAAACGAATATAAAAGCAAAGAAATAATTGGAAACAATAAAGTTGTAAGGAGTCGAATGAATCGGAATTCGGGAACAAGAGTCGCGAGTTTACAAAAGTTCCGCCATTTTTATGATGATTTATTGTTTTTTGTTCGAGTAAGATATTGTTTCGGTAAAAGAGAGAAAATACAAGTGTTTGTTAAAATAATATTTTTAATGATTGTAAAGAAAACTCATGTTGATGAAAAAAAAGGATGCGGGCAGCGTAGGACCGGTCGTTGTAGAAATCCTTGGGGGGCCTTTGTCCAGCAGTGGACGTCATTCGGCTGAAACAATTTTTATATTGATTGTGAAGTTGTCCGTACATAGGTAGGTTGTAAAATTACAAATGAAAATATAATTAAAATTTATTCTCTGTTCTTATAATTTTGCTCTTTATTGTAGGGCAAATTACACATTACTAAACCTAACAACTTTTAAGTGAGTAGTTGTAAAAGGTTCGTTAATTAAATAATTAAATTGGTGATTTCCTTCAAACCAATTCCGACCTGCGGTGGTAACAAAGTAACCGACCCATTTTCTAATTTCTTTCATTCCACCTTAAATATGGCCTTGCTAAAACTCCGCAATTTCTAAAGAATCCGCAAGTAAATCAAGTAGGTCAGCATGAAATAAATGTGCGACCCTCGTAAGACCTTAACCTGGCTAAGAGCTGAGGACTTTAATTATCGCAACCCTGGGTCGGCAGGAGTTGAAAACTCACTCATTAAGCTCTAGCATCATGCTGTTTATCTTTCAGGGCGATGTAGATGACCTTTAGTATATAGTGTTAACATGCTTCAACCACATCAACTCGTGCAGATCGCCATCGCCGGCGCGATCACGGCGCGATCGAATTTATGATAGGTCGCGCGGACTGTCATAGGTCGCGCGGACTGTCATTGGTCGCGCGACCTAGTGTCATTGGCTTATGATCGCGCCGGCAATGGCGATCTGCACGCGTTGGTGTAGTTGAAGCTTTAGTGATACTACTAAGATTTTGATATACCTAGATAATGATTTGATTAACATAGAATGTAAAGAGCTGTATGTAACTATGTGTCATTGGGGGATGCGGTGGACGTCCTTTGGCTGAAATGACGGTAATGATGGGAGAGCTCACTAGGAATTTCTTTTAAACAAAGTTGATGCATTTTTGGTACACAAAAGTATCCTTGTTCCATAAAATATAAAACTCTAAACACTAAATAGCTGACAGTTACTTTAAAAAAGCGACGTCCAATCAGGCTATTTCAGGAATAAAAAGCAAAATAAACGATCGCAGCCTGAAAGTATTTCTTTAAAATTCCTGTGCTGTAAGTTTTCCTCTTTGAAAGTTTATTAAACCGGCTGCAGCAAAGTCACTTATGCTAAAAACTGGCGGAGCCCTCATTAGGGCCCTCGGCACTCGGCTTATCTCCCTCCGAGAGGCCCTGACACACTGAACTTGTTTCACTTTGAATATCTTAACTCCTAGCGTTTAAATTTTATGGTTTTAGCTCACAGCGCCATTTTACCTGAGGTGATGGCGAAAGTTTTTCAATTTTGACTTATTTCGTAGCAGGATGATTACTTAAGTATTTTTACCTCAATAGATTTTAAAAAAAAATTCGAATTCATTTTGAATGCGAATATAGTCTTGGAATGACATGGAGATAGATAGGTACGCAATATTGGTCTTTCGGTGATGAACTCAAAGAACTATACGATATAAGCTAAAATGTTACTAATCATCTAAAATGTTTTTTGAAAAACATGCTACTGAGGTTAGTAACTAAATATTAAAAATGGTGCAAGGAAATAGAATTTTTTGTCATAAAAAAGATATTGCTTCGTGAAGAGCGACTCTAGAGAGTTAATAAAACATTATGAAATATCTTAAGGACTTTCCAGGCAAGAAACGGTATTAAATTGGTATATTTCTGCAATTAAGCCATTAAAGCAAAGCGCCACCTAGTGGCCTAATTAAATATTAACGTAGGAAGAGGCCAGCGCGATTAAGATTGTAGGTATTCATTAGGGAGGCGAAAAGGCTGGAGGGTAAAATAACAAATACACTTCAAGTTTTATTCTTAATAAGAATTTTGTTTTTTTTTCATTAAGATTTTTAAAAATATTTTATTAATTTAGTGATATAAATTCCATTTGTGTTAAAATGCCTGTATTCGTGCATCTAAATTCTAGACCATTTTGTGATGAGCATTTATTGTAGGTATCGAAGCTATTACAATTTCGAATCGAAATTAAATGTTATATCGTGATTCTAAAGGTCCATACTTTAATTGAAAGGAACTAAGAACTTTTCACTTAAAGTAGCTAATTCTTCCAATCAATATCCCTTCTAGCTCAGGTGAGATACATTAACTCCACACCTGCACTCAGCTCTAAGCTAGCAAAAGTTGCGGTTGGTGCTGGCAATTCGCACTATGTTGGTTCGGTTCAGCGATTTATAAGCTGGATAAAGCTGGCTTTACACCCCCTCCGGCTAGAGTGTGAACCGAAGGGGCGGTGTTATAATCTGTGGCTTTTAACTTTCACCTGTGAAGTTCATGGAAGTTTCGAGTATTTATCGGCTTCGGTCCGGTTGATGCACAGCTTTATGGTAGAAGGTAATTTGAAGTATTGGATAATGTGGGAAAAACTTGCTTGAATACTGGAATTGAAATGAAGAACAGCAATAAGTAATTATGAAGTTCATTAATATTCGTATCTTAAAGCATTATAAAGTTGTAATCCCTACCGTAAGTAGCAGGACTAATAGTACTGATTCAAGAAAAGTGTGTGTTGTGTGAAGTTGTGACATTGTCTAAAAGAAAACTTGTTTTGTGAACACAGAATATTGTCCAGAACCCCTCGATTGGCACGTAATTTGATGGGCTAAGAATAAAGTGCGACGCCATTTCTTGGTCCTCGCCCACGCTGCTTATCTCGAGGGCCCTCGGCGCTTCCTGGCGCATCCTCTAAGGCTCGCCAGATAGCAGATACGCTATTGATTACGCTCCGCCGCCTCCATCCGATAGCCGGCCTTCGCTCATTGAATTCGTGATTCGGAATTCGTAGTTGACACTATAAACCAATAACCAATAATTATAATTAATGAAAAGTGACGTCATATTATTAAACAAAATCTATGGATGTGCTGCGTTTTGACAGCACATAAAATTAGTCCATTGATTAGTGTGTCATACATATCCTTAATTTTCGACCACAATAGGGTAGAATTGTTTTAAAGATGGTAAAGATACCTATGACGAGCATGTTAAACTGTTTCAAGGACTTTCAACTATTCAGATTGACCCCAAAAAGTTAGTTCTTTCTTAATTTTTGTCTTCTTACATTTTGAGAACTTGCTCAAAGTCAAAAAGAAACTTTTTTCTCAATGTTCTTCAATTTCATCATCTACTGAATAAGTTTTCCTCCTAAAGCCCACGGTAAGCAACACCCTACCACACGCAATAAATCATTGCAAACTGTTTTAAACCTGGAAAATTGCAATTTTATTTATGACTGGTAAATAGGCGTAGAAAATAGCCGTTTTATACAGCAGCTCAGCGAAGAGCAGCCTGTTGTTTAATCCAATTACACTGGGTACACGTTTCGGCTCTCAGCCGGAATGTGCCTTTGATGAGCGCGCGATTGAGTTGACCCGGATCGGATTTACAATGACTGAGTGCGCAAGGGCAAGGATTTTGGCCAAATGGAGTCTCGAATAAGCAGGTACTAATTTAGTGCTTCGCAAATGAAAGGCTAGGCTTTTGCTTTGTTCGTGTAAAGTCTTGTTACATTGTTCTGTCACACTTTCCTGTTATCTAAATAAATACGTAGGTATATTCCTAAGATGTAACATAATATTTACGATGAATAAATTCATTATTTAAAAAAGATCTTTATCGTAATTAAACTATTTTACATTTATGCATATCTAGGCACTTTATGTTAACTTATATTACATAAGTTTGCGTTCACCAGTATTTATTAACTGTGCCAAAATAATGAAAACTAGATAAGTAGTATCAATTCATTATAATTAATTTCCATAGGTACAAATCCCGGCAATATGGCAATATGGCATACTTATAAACTACTCGTAAATAATTTGATGTGTTACCTCATCACTATAGTTTCGTACGTTTTTCCTCGCATCCCCGCGGCTCAGTAATGGCAGGCATCATTAGCGGATATTAGCGGGCAATATCGCCCAATATCGCTTCGTAAGTAATTCGTCAGTTTCCTCATGTGATTACACGCAATATTTCAGCTTCGGCTGAAATAACGAAAACGCTGAAGACCTATCAGTTGTCGATATAAGGATTGGTATGGGTTACCAGCGATAAAGCGTTAATGTTGCCTACTTCAATCATTATTAGGTCAATTTAGTCTCTACTACATTAGCCTTCTTTTAATTTGCCAGTGGCAAATGGAGGCCTTGACCCACGCTGGTCAGTTGGGGAGGTCTGATGGTCACATGTTTGACCCTTTTATGTCAATGTTTTGTTATTACCTACCTCAATAATTGAATACCTATTCCTCTAATTCATTACCACGCGTTTGACATGTCAAGTGTCGGAAAAGGCCCGCAATAAAACCTCGGCCGCTAACATTGTTAGCAGGAGAGATGCTTATCAGAGGTCAATATCGCGCCTACGCACTCCTGACAGGCTTGTGGCTCAGGAAAATAGAGTCGTCGATGTCTCTGGTTCTTTCCATCTTTTACTTTACGTAGTATTGAGGAATACACCCTCAGGACTGATGAATTAAAGAATAATATAGATATTGCTTAAGTAATGATAACACAATATTGGTAGAGTTCAGACAAGTCGATTACAACACAAAAAATAGAAATTAATGACTTTGTGAGGTATGCAATGGGTATTAAAGGTAGATAATTCTGACTACACTTAGGCTGGGTTGCACCATCTTACTTTAATTTTGACAAACGGCAAAAATCTGTCAAAATCCATACAAAAACCACCGGTTATCGTTAAAGTTACGGCAAAGTTAGGTGGTACAACTCACCCTTAGTATTATTGATCGATAGTCTAACCAACATTGCGACTGTATCAATAGAGAAACCATCGTACTAAAACACATACCTAAATAATCACAACACAAAGTCAACTCTGAGTTACAGAGTACTTATTATAATTCTGTGGTTACAAGTGAAGTCACAATTAATAGTTTTTTTATCGATAGTAATCGTAAAAGGCACTATCGATACCTCCGCACAATTGTTCCCCAACACTGGTTCTTGCCGCCTATGAGCGTGGGCGCGTATAATAATATTTTCGACTTTATAGCCTCGAGATATTTTCAAACATTTACTTGAACATTGCTATTAAAGTCTGAAAGTATAGAAATAAAAAAGGAGTTTGTTTTTGGAAAGTGGTTCATATAATATATCATTAATTTGTTAGAGGTATACCTATATACCTATACTGAAGAGGTAAAGTCAGAAACCTATTTTTTTTAAAGGAGAACTTGGATTGTATTGTATAACGAGAAATTGGTTGATACATAATGCTGATCTTTATTTTGATTTGATGGATTTTACATAACTTACTTAGACAACAAAATATTCTTTACACACGATAATAAATATTAAAACTGCGTAACTTTAATATTTTCAAACAAAGGCGAGGGTTCTCAACTTGTTCAGATTCTGTCTATTCGGTGATAAAAATAATATTGCGACATAAAAACCTTTCAACACAAGGACTAAATTCATGTCACCTTCACATGATTCAAGTACAGTTGACAACACTTCAGACTATAAATTTTTGTTGCAAAATCGCCTTTATTTCAAGTAATTGAGATGCCACGGTTTTTAGCTTGATTTGTTGACTGTACTTCCAAGGTCACAGTTATCTTTCGTTGTTGTTATGACAGCCTCTCGTGTTGAACAAGCGTTACAAATAAACCAGGCGAATGCTTCATAAAACAGAAAAATGTAGGTAGAAATATAAACACGGTGCGGACAGTCGGACCAGCTTAGAATTGTAGTTTCCGTGTGAAAAAACAAACAGAAAACATTCTGTTTGTGCTCGCCCAGAGATAGAGATGGGCAGAATACCGGTACACATTGGGACGGAGAAATACCGATTCCTATGTAAGTTACCGGTATTTTTGCGTGATCAGTTACGAATAGACAGTTGGTGAAAATAACGGGTACCTACGACAAAACATACAATGAAAAAAATATTCCACCAGTTTTTAAATGGCGTCCCGTACAATCCCTAGTTGGATCCATTATTATATAGTATGGTTGGTCCAAAGATATTCGTACACCTTTTTCATTTTCCTCTCTACACAATAAGCCGGAAAATGCAGAATATGCATGCATGTTTCTACACCTGGCTGGCTGTACCTGGCTATTTGTTTGCCTCAGTGCGTGGTATTTTATTTTTTCCACGTTTTCCCGCGTTTTCGTCGGCGCGCTTGTCACGCGCGTTTTACCACCTCGTTTGTTTTACAGTTTTTAGCACTGCCACAGATAAATAAATATTCTGTAGTTTTTCTCCGAGTTGCAGGCTTTTTGGTTGGGACGAAATAGTTTTGGAGATGTGTAATATTATTTGTTTTAGGGAAATTAAGGCTTGCTAGGGGAACCATGTAGCTGACTAACATATTATACTTACTTATGTAAAATTAATGGGCTTATAATCGAATGTAAGAAATACGATTTCAAACGTTTTAGTGAGTCTTTCTTTGACAATTTCTAAAGAAACTAACGGGTAACCCGGAATCTGGAACTTTGCTGATGGAAATTCCTTTCAACCAGAAAGTAACCTTATTGCGTTTTCTAAACTTGAATAGTTTTATGGGGTTCGAATTCATCTGCAACTACAAAAAAGGGATAGACGATAAAATAATAGACGATATAGAATCTGTCTCATCAGTCTTACAATATTTTTCATGCAGCACCAGAGCCCGAGTACCTACGTTCGTAATTTATTGCCTACGCGTCTAGACTTTGTCCATAAAATTTTATTGCTCCAGCACAATCTTTTCTAAAATATTATACTTTTCGTGCTCCTCGTCACCTTTTTATTTTTAAAATTATGTTGTTGTAGAAATCGTCTTTTATTTTCGTATTAAGTTATTTTATAAAAGTACAAAACATTTTTCATATTTACATTGTATCAAAGCAAATATTTGTTGGTGGTATACACATGCCCGATTCTGTTGACAGCATGTGAATATTTCCAGCATTTTTGTCCTTTATTTATTTTATTTTCATGGCGCCATAAATAACCTCATATAAAGAAACGAGGCTGGCCCAAAGCACCAAAAGCATTTAAACGAAACGGATGGGTCATTACCTGTCACAGGCAGGCCACAAACGAGTGCATTTCGGTCACATGACGCGGAGCTGTGACGGGGAGCAGTGACGCGGCCAGTGATGCGGTATATCACGTGACGACGCGCTGTCACCATAAATTTGGCGCTATTGGGAGCTGATCCAGTTGGGTCGTAGTTTATTTAAAAGTAGAGGTCTGGCTGCTGATGATTTTAGTTTGAATTTACATTTTAATCAAAGTTTAAACGTAAGCATTATTGTTTAATTTGGTAAGGATGACGTAAAGTTACCAGGAAGGAATCAATGATAATTTAAATTCATTTCGATTTATCTGCTCAACTGAATTCTCGTTACGCTTTAAAAGTTATAGTTTAAAATTTTTATTTTGTTGGCTTGAAATCGATAGCTCTACACAAATATTTCAACGGAAATTTTATTGGATAACTTACGAAAATTTTAATCGCACTACAACTTCGTAACTAGCAATTAACTTGAGCAACTTGCATAAGAAAAGGCTGAACTCCGTAGGCGTACCAAATCATATCGTGGAACTCTCGAATAACTCAATAGTTCGATTTAATCTAACTCGCTCGGCGAAGTTTAAACCGGGCAAGAATTCCGATTTATCCGGGAATTCCCGGGATTTCGCACCTCACTCGGAGAGGTCACGTACCGGGAAACTATTGGCCCAGTAATACTGTTCCGTTTGTATCGTCTTTCGTTGCAGCTTGTGTTTCAGTACACAGCTTAGACTTTTATTTCGTTTCGCAAGTCACCCGGGAGTAAGGAGCGCCTTGGGTATTACACAAGAAAGTTTTGTAAAATAACACAAAGATTTGATATTTTTTATTTAATTAAGTCAAATGGGAGCTGTGAGCTCACAGAACTCACAAACGAGTGCATTTCGGTCACATGACGCGGAACTGTGATGGGGATCAGTGACGGGGGCCAGTGATGCGGGTGGGTGTTTCAAACAGTTTTTCAAAAAAGGTTTGTGGCATTTCAAATTGATTTCAATTACTGTTTTTGTATAATTTCTCCTTAATTTTGTTTTTGTAATAAAAACCCTTCTGTAAGCCTCTTAAAACACTTCTTCGATAACTGCTAACAACACTACATTCATAATAATAGGAGCAATTCTCTAAATAGTCTCTATATTAAAAGAAAACCCAAATATTCTCGTATTACACGATAAAACTATCCCACAACCACTGTCCCGTCCCGCAAGGGGCTCGCGTGTTAATACGAAAATTCCGCAAGTGCATAATCGCAGTGACAGAGGCTACGTGTCCGACAATCGGAGGACAGCGAGTTCGCATTTTTTGCAGGAAGGTGCATAGAGCGCCCCGCTAAATGAGAAATTCCTTGGTGCGTGCCAAGCGTGGTACGGTTGGACTTGGATTTTATCGATAGCGACAAGTAATTTAAAACTAATTAAATAGAGAAAACTTATAAGAAAATTTTGTTTCAAAGTGCACATTATCGAGAACTATTTGAGCATCCTACACTAGTGTGTAGGATTTTTAACATGTTGAACACTATGATATTACGATATTTAATTTGTGTTATAGAAGTACAACGCTCAATAATAAAGTAAGGAAGGAAGACTGCAGTATTTTATAGTAACAGGTGTTTTTATGTCTGACGTAAAAATACTTAATTAAATATTATGCAACCTCTAAGTATGCAGCAGATATTAAACACCTTATTAACATTTTTATGCCATAGAGTAAAACCTTTTTTTATAACAAAAAATAAAATTATAATATTTTATCGACATTTAAAACCGAACTGAACTCATCACCTCCCTACGCTCCAGATAGGAAGAGCCTATCTGAGCGGGTATTAATTCGGGCTTCCCGTAATGGCGGGTTTATTAAAGAGCGGGAATTTTTCACGTGTCCCGCCATCCCGCCAACGCGGCGATGGAGTTAATTTGGCCCGGGATTTGTACGACGCTTTCTCGGTTTTATTCCCAAAGAATTTCGGCGATCGAGCTCATACCTAAGGTTTCTTTGCTTAGTCATTTGTACTTTGATATTAGGGATTTACTTTTCATTTTTCGTAATGAACAAGATTACGTGGAAACAAGCTTTTGGTGAAAAAACGAGATGTTTCACAATTTTTTTGTTCATGAAATATTTTGATCCTTATCAATTTCAAACTTGACTTTAAATGTCTGTACATGGCTTGATTATTGAACTGTCTATTACAGACAGACAAGGGTATTAAAGATACTTTGGCTAACGGTCAAAAGGGACATAAAGTTTATTGTTAGTTAAATATTTGTATTGTCCATAGCTACAATGTACATAATATCCATTTAGTTCAGTCATTCATGTCGGTATATTCGACGATATTCATTGGCGTAACTAAGAGATTAGGGTACAGTCAAATGTACTAAAATATGACTGACTAGATGACATAAAAAGGCTGTTAATAACCTTTTTTATGTGACCCATGTTATAACTAGGCAGTGGCTCTACAATTTTGATTGTGATAGTCGAAATAACCCGTGAATTCAACAAGTGTATAAGTAGCTTGCTTGCTTTGCTGCATGCATTTACTTTGACTAAACCGAGTTTAACACAGCTCATTGCTTAGTCGTCGGACTACACTCGTAATCAAGAACTGCATTCTGCATAGGTCGAATCACGTCTGTACGACTCAATTGCGTCCTGTCGTACAACTAATGGACGTCGTATCACGCCTGTCACGGTATCGCCGGTAATGGAACTGTGACTACGTGAAAGTATTGCAGCACAACACTAAACTTGCACTGCCTTCGTTTCGTGCGACGTGTATTTTTGCTTCAAATTCATAGTTGGTTCTTTTGACCCCTGAATCATGAAATCTTAAATTAGAAGCGTTAGAAATCCTATAGCGCCATATCTGATGAGCTTTGCACATCTATTTTCAGAAATAAATAAATTACTTTTTCTGATTTGTCTTAAAGTAGGAATATTATTCTTGCTTTGGAATTTCTTTAACTAATACATTTTTAAATTCCTGCTTTAGTATATTGTATTGGCATGGATATTAACATCATTTTAAGGCGAAGAGAAATAGCTCCTTCGTTTCCTTAATGACATCTTTTGTCTCAATAAAGCTGTGCCTGAGTTTAAGCCATTCCCTTTCACGCCTCATTCACTCTGCCCTAAACCGAACGTTACCTCCAAATGGTTTAAAACGTATTCCATTACTAAATCTATTGATAGCTCCATTCCGTCTAGCAGATCTCTATTAAACTCTACAAATTTGTGCTTGTAAGTTGTAACTTACATTAAATTCTAGTTGGCAACTCAACTTCATGGAGTAGTTAAACTAGTTCCTGGCTTTGCCAAACAGTGTGTGGGAATCTCGGTCTAGATTTCTAGCCTGGAACGTGCTTTGGCCGGTTTGGTAGGCGTTAGCTGTTGTTAACTCGATAGGACAACTTTATGCCTGGCAAATATGGGTACGCTTGTCGTAGGAATACAGTCTATTGTGAACTGGTTTACATAATCTTAAAGTAACTAAATCATTATCAGGAGATAGCAAACTCGATAAACAATGGAAGATAATATCTATTGAATTAGAACTTAAATTATAAATCGACTTTCTAAAATATTATAAACGATTGTTTTAAATCAGTCTGATTCTTTATGCCTTGGAAGCTAGTGACTAGAAACGAACTTCTACTACAAAATAAATCTTACTCAAAGTTTAGCTTTAAATCTCTGACACTTCGAGTGAAATATAAGTTAATTTAGCGAGTCGGATAAGCAGCAAAAAGTCGCAAAAGACCAGAGAGTGGAAGCCATACATATGCAGGAGCCGTGACGTCGCCTGGACTCGTTTAAGTGTGTGGGAAACTACAGGATTTGCGTGGGAAATACGACAAGAACGGTTAATATTCTTAAACCGTGTATTTTTAATAGTAAAATCAAGATAATTTAATGATAACCATCTTACCTAGTTAGTTAAAAATTAATTAGTTTCCTGGATAGGGTCTTAAAGTGGGTTGGGATTTTAGTTCGGAAAATAACTTAATATGATTTAAGTGGAAAACTTGCTATGCGCGATCCGAAGGATGGATGCACTTCCAAATGTAAACTTGTAATAAGTACAACCAACTTACAATGTTCGTCAAATTCAATATTCTATCTTCTAAGTTATGGATGGTCCATGTTAATATTTGTTGCATGTCAAACATGCCAAATACGGAGGCCATACATATGCAGGGAGTCCATTCTCGGACTGGCCGTCGTGTGGGCCCTTAGGTCCGCGTGGGAACACATAATACATTGGGCTGCTGACTGGAGTTGGCAAAGTTTGGACTAGGACTAGGAGTAGGGGAATTTGCGGCTAAATCGAATAACCTAATACATATAAAGTTAAAATCCAACAAAAAAAAACATTGAATTTAATTGCTACGAGCCATTTCACGTAATGACGTCTTAGGTTTGGAGTTAAATGAGAAGTTGAAGAAAAACATTTATGACGTTAGTTGACTATAATGTACTATCTATGTACAATTGTAGCCTGGCCTCAACAGACAATGGATTAAGTCAGAGATAGCTAAAACAGCCACCCGGCTCACGAGCCTTTGTAAATACCATATAGGCAAGTGTTATCGCTTAGGAAAACATAATACAATGTAGCGACGTAACTAAAAGTCAACGCTTGGTCGCCCTACTGGACTCATTTAAATAACGTGATGTGACGTCGTTTGCATGACTCGCGATCTCTAAAGATAGCTCAAGTCGGGCTTAAGTCGGTAACCTTTCCCCGGTGCCTTTTATATTAGAGTCGTGGGGTAATCCGATTGGAGAAGCTAAGGGTCTGGTTGAACGAGAGTTCATTGCAGTAATTTAAATGTCTTTCTATTATTGTGCTAGGTAGGTACAGATAGAAAAAAAGAAACATTAGTTATGGACATCACAGAAAGTAGAGTGCATAGACATAAGAGTACCACATAGGTTAAAGAAAGAAACCAAATGTGTTTGTGTAAAATATTACCCCCTTACTAATAAAAAGTTACACGGTTGTTGATCACTGTTTTAAAATGACATTTCCATACTAAACGTCACTTTAAAACACTGATCAACAAGCGTGTAAGTTTTATTAGTAAGGGGGTTAGTGTCTATCCACTTAATATGGCTGCCACAGAATACCAGCGTTATGCTCTAGGTCCTGACTTAGAGCATAGGTGCTGCCATTTTAGTTCAAATTTAACTACTTATGTAAGTAACTATGTTGTAAGTAGTCTAAGGATGTTTGAACTAAATAAAAATATTTTCTTTCTTTCTAAATGTTAACTGAGCAGTAGTGCCACCTTCTTGCTATAGCCTATTTAACTAAACACATTGATTTAAACACTGTTGTGGCGTCTTATGTGTTATTTTTGCAAAAATACAGTCTAATGGGATCAACAAAGTTAAAGTCAAAGTCAAAGTCAAAATTTCTTTATTTGTTTAGACTAATAAATAGTTCTTACAAATCGTCATTTTGCTCTACATGTCTCATAATCTTTTTAACTGGTAGGCTACAGTTACTTTATTAAATGACGTTGCGAGGATCTTGATAAGGTTAAACAATTAAATCTGACAGAATAAATGTGCTAAACATTTTTCCTTGCTAACCGTACCGTGACTCAAATAATTAGTTTTATCGGTCATTTTACGAAAACAACTTTGTCAGTTAACACTTACAATGGTAAAATGGGACTGTTTATTCAGTCGAAATAATTCCATACAAAATGAGAACAAAAGGGACGGCGGATAGTGGGCCTTATTGTCGAGAGAGATAATGTTTTAATTAACATATTTACCCGTGCCTTCATTACCACAAATTATACCTAAGTCTTTCGTCGGAAGGGACCGCACCAATACTAATTTATTGTCAGGAGGCGAAAACGATCGACAGGAATCGAACCGGTAACCGGTAGTCGCAGCGTAAACAGAATACAGGGTGAATTTGCAAACACTTGTCTTTTTAGGAGTGACAGAATCAGTAACTTAATTGATTTACGTAAATAAATCATTTTTTTTCATATTTAATTTTTTTTCCACTGCGCACGGTTTTAAAATGCACACAGGATAATTTACTTCGTTCATAGAAAAATTACGTACACACACACACAGTTATCTGCAAAGCTTAATAGACGTTATGGTGCGCAAAAATAAGCTTCAGCCTTTAAAACTTAAGATATTATTATGGGCACCCGCGAATTTTATCTTCATTTCTTTTTCGATAAATACCACTATTTAATATAATTACGATAAAGTTATATTGTTTCATAGAGCTTATTAAAAATTTTGCCAAATGGTTGCAAAATCACCCTGTATATCCAAACCTCTATTCAGGTAATAACCTCAACCCAGCTCTGTATTCAACATGGAATAGTTACCCAAAATAAACTTGGGAAATGAGAGAGGCTGTTTGAAACTAATGGTTTTAGGCTAATGGAAACGTGGAAATGAATATGATAAATAATTGATGAGAGTTACTAACTACTCTACGCCGTGGTTAGTGGTTAGAGATTTAGACTCCCTTACGGATGAGGTCTAGGTTTGAATCTCAAGGGAGTATCATCTTTCAAGACTTTGAAGAATCAACAAGCCCGGTCTGTGAGCACGTAGAATTTTGTCCAATGACCCCAAGCTACCCATCCTTATCGCTCGCGCGTAATTATATTGCTGTTGCGACAGTGCGACGGGCGCCCGCAGTGAGGGTGCATGCGAATTCTACGTGCTCGCAGACCAGACTATAGACAAATGAATTGGGTCTGGATTGGCTCGACTAAACGATTTAGTAACTTGATATAACTCGACTAAGGCTGGGTAGCACCATCTTACTTTAACTTTGACAAACGTCAAAAATCTGTCAAAGTCAATACAAAAAACACTAGTTATCGTTATAGTTACGGTCAAAGTTAGGTGGTGCAACTCAGCCTAAATGTTTGGTGTTCAGACACGTTTAGCTACTTAATAAATTACTTGCCAGTCGACTAACTCCTGTAATTTACAAACGATGCTTGCTTAAGTGAAGCAGCAAATCGAACGCACAGCGTTGAATAGAGCTCTGTGATTGGTTCGTGTGTCACCGTATGAATCCACGCGCACTGTGAGACCTCATAGTAATGTTTGTGAATACTGGCGTAAATTACTCTACTGATGCAGAGAAGGTTTTTTAGTGATTTTAGCTTTAATTTTTTAAGTATTTGATTGCCCGATAAGAATCTAAATTTCTTCCCTTCTGGATGGTAATCAAAGCTGTTGGTTCTGTGCAACAGGTGACACACAAACGGTACTACGCTCTAGGAAGTTCTGCTCAGGTCCCCTGGGTATTCCCTGTACATTTCCATTGTACATACACATTGCTTTGATGCTGTATAGATTTGCTACAGATGACGTCGATGAATGTGACGTCCTTTCTTCTTTGATATTTCATACTTTTCTATCTTTGAAAATTTTTACTAATATTATAAATGCGAAAGTAACTCTGTCTGTCTGCTTTCACGCTTAAGACACTGAACCGATTTTGATGATTGGCATAGAGATAATTTGAGTCCCGGGAAAGGACATAGGATGGTTTTTATCCCGGTTTTTGAAACAGGGACGCGCGCGATAAAGTTTTTCTGTGACAATCAAAATTCCACGCGGGCGAAGCCGCGGGCGGAAAGCTAGTATCTCCATAAAATACTCAATCAGCTTAATTTCGCTTTGATTAAAATTTCTTATAATTTCAATTATAGCTATTACATTAATGCTACAATAGATTAAACCCATTATAATAGTACTCGACGAACCATACAAGGCGCCGTATTCAAAATAGGTGGAACCCAATTCAAAGTTTCGGGGACATGTTAAAATGAAATCAAGAGCTGAATAACATTCATCTCCGAGGTCGAGCATTGTCATGGAAATGACCTTAATGAAATTAGCAATCAATACCTGAGGTGGAATTGTGTAAATCAATCGTAATCGTTTGACAGTTCATATCGTACGATAAAGTCAGTTAAACAAAGCGTTTGACAGAACAATCGTACGATATGAACTGTCAAATGATTACGATTGCTTTACACAATTCCACCTCAGAGCAATTTGACGCAGGATGTACACTCGGCTACCTATTCGTGAAAGGAAAACTTTGCTTTTAAAGAAATTGTACATTTTTCTATGTTTATTGAAGAAAACCCTTGTACTTTTTTAAGATCTACTTTACAGACGCTAAAACAAAAAATAGTAAGTTTTTTCTTAATTTCGAAACCTCATTCTTTTTATTATTAGCCAAAATGAGCAATGTTTGTGCCTCAAGGTCAAGAAAATCTACTTGTTACAGAAAAACGAGCCGCTCTATGAAAATATGTTCTAGTGTCACTGTCAGTGTCAATGTCACCCTTTCACCAAACGTCATACATTTAACCTGTATTGTGACATTTGTAAGAACGTTACATTAGATACATGGAAATGCTCTAGACTATTAACTCACCTTTGCTTTATACTCTACTACTTGTTTGTGACTCTATAATTATGAAGTTATTAGAGTGATATTATCAGTACGAATTAAACGATAATTTTGAAGGTAGACTGTACAAGCTCGATTGTAACCATGTCAATTATTTAAGCCAGCTTTTGTTCGCGTATAACATATCAGATCGTTTCCAGAACAAACTATTTATCACGAAAATGAGCTACAAAATTCATGTTTGCGATTACGCGAGGTGAAATTGGTAATGCGGTAGAAAATTTATGCTAATAAGCTTTTGGAAATTAGGCTGGTTTGTACGGGTTGCAAAGAAAGCTTTGTAACGTACACGAAAATCTGAATAACCTACGTAACATTGCATTAATCTGGAATCTTTCGAATGTGCACATAGCTTATGTTATCTTAAGCGAATTGCTATGTCAGCACATAGCCTTGATTGGATGCACAATTAGTACCAGTGCTATAGATCGAAATGCGGGTAGTTCGCAAAGGGCGTGGCATTTCGGCGATCGCGGTCCACTGCGCGCTCATTCAAGCGGCACGCTCCGTAGAGGCCGGACGTCGCGATCGATCTACAACAAATTATGCATGATCAAAGGTCGGAATATGCTAAATAAAGAAGGGTCTCTGGACATACCTTCAACGTTAATACTCCCGCAGGCACTCGACCGTTACTTATGGAAAATATCGCACTCGCAATTTTTCATTTAAATATTTATTGACATTTCTCCGAGTGATTTTGACCTGTGAGTTTTGTAAATCGTTTTCACCATTACGAACAGTACTTCGTAGCCATTTCTTGGGGAGCCATTTGGATAATTTCTTTCCTTGTCTCGTTGAATTGACATCCATCGACGTCAAAGCGAACAATAGAGGTATATTACGTTTATTGGAAAAGAGAAAGCTCGTATTTTTTTCGGTTTCTAATGGGTTTTCCTTACACAATACGAAATAAGAATTCCTTTATAATTAATGATGTTATCAAATAATAATAAAAAGTCTGTCAAATAGGCTCTGTTTACTTTGTTAACTATTCATAAATGGAGTAAGCAATTAATAAAAGTAATTAATTTTGTAACAAATGTGTAAGCTTTCGTAAATACAGTCAATAGACTTAATTTTTAACGAGAAAAGCTTTTCTTACTGCCTTATTAAATTATGATTTTGAGGATATACAAAAGTATAGAACAAACACATTTTAAGTATTTGTATCTAATGGCACGCTAGTATAAAGTGCCTGTGATATATGATACTTTTTAATTACCGAAACTATGTTATGGTGTGGAGATATTTTGATTGCCTCGACAAAAATGGTTCTAAAGTAACCTTTTCATTAGCTTATCTTTGTTTCAAGCAAATAAAATAGTGCAATACCCACATGCTCCCTTTAAAGGGTAAAGGTAAAGTTTGCATTTGACCTTATACGCTCCGGAGGGTGTCAGCTCCCTCGGAGGCTAGTCCTCTAAACAGCCTGTCACCCTTACAACAAAGCAATAAGGCCCAATTCACTTCGATAGCTCCCACCCGCGGAGCACAGCGCAAAAGCTACCTTTAGCTGCTGTAATTAGGTACATAATGAAACAATTTGTAATCGATCACGTCGATAATGCTCAGCCGGGAGTGTCATTGAATTATGTACTGTACTGCAGTGTACCGGGTTTGGGAACATCGATGAAGGTCGTAGAGTTATTCGGTCTTAGTTGTTTAGGGATAAGGTCGAATTTATCGTTTGTATTTGTTGAGTTAAAGCGTGTTGCGCTATCGTCGTAAAATATGGGGAAGCCATTGTATCCAGGATATGCTAATGTTTTTTATAGCATGTGTCTGGAATAGGCGGCGCTGATCGAATTTGTATTTGACAGTGTTTTTCGTGGAACAAAGGGGGTTTTGAAGCGATATTGGATGGATGGCATGGCGGCGACATGTCGGCCATTGATGCCGGGACAAAGGATTGGCTCTATTGTGTGCATTCAGGCCGCTCGTAAGCTAGGCCACCTATCATCTAGGCCAGCGGATCCCAAACTTGTTTTGTCTACTGCCCACTTTGAGAATAAATTCTTTTTAGCGCCCCCATTTGTAGTCGAGTGTCGAGTGCTCAGTCGGTGTCTGAGAGTCCTCCTAGTAAATGACGCCTCCCAAGCCTCTACACAACGTCCCAATTCTTTTTTTGGGTCTCTTACCGCCACCCTTTAGGCCTGCAGCGCCCACAAGGGGGCGTTGTCGCCCACTTTGGGAAAGACTGATCTAGGCTCTAGGGTATTAGTCGTGCCATAGAAGCCCGCGTAATTATTGTGTAGGTAATACATTTATCATACCTGAACTGAAGAGCCTATAAAACAAGCAAATATCTTAAAATTATTTCACAGGAAAAGGAAAACAAAAAAGAAAGATTTCGTAAATGTAGATAATCATTATTTATAAGATAATCATGTTTGAATAAACTTTCATAGGAATTGAAAAAGAGGCTGACAATAGTGACTGAGTTTCTTGCGCTGCTTCTTCTCAGCACTGGCCCATTTATTGTCCTGAAGCAGTGGTAGGGTTAATACTGGGACGTGTAAAAGTGCTTTTTAAGCCTATTTACAGAAATAAATGAGTTTTAATGAGTTTTAAGTTTTAATGAGTTTTAATTCAGTAAACCATAATAATAATTACATCCTAAAAGTGGCCGGTGACAGGAGATTAATAAAAGTTCAAACAATAAATAAGAAATAAAACGTTCTTGTCAATTGCGAATAAAGGCATTGAGATTAATATTGTGGAATAAATCAAAACGTTTCGTTTCAACGTTGAACAACAAATAAAATATAATTTCGAATTGCTCCACGTAAAAAATGTTCTTTCGTTTTGAGAAAAAGTTATTATAATCGTCTGATAGCGGTTCTTTGTAGGGTTGGCAATGTTTAAAGTCTTTATAATCAAAGAAAAGAAGTAAAACCTTTCGGAAACACCTGTAAGATTAAGAGAGTTTAAAAAATAAATAATGTTTTTATAACCATTTAATTTCGCTATAAATTAAAGATGTTTCCATCAAACATTCAAGAATGCTTTTATTTTTCCACAACAACGGTATATTTTATAGGTTGCCAACCCTAGCCGCGGGCGGGGTTCCGTCATAACGAACCTCGCTGCCTTCCCAACTTTTGGGAAAATGAATAAAACACCTAGCCAACCCGCCCGAGTAGAATAGCCTCTTCACAGAAGCAAAGCGGCCGGAAAATAGGGCTCCTCAACTCCGCCGCGTAGCGCTGCCTGTAAGAAAATCTCCCTTTGTTCGGGGGTTATTTCTTTTATAAGCCACCAATAATAAAATTCTACGGCGTTTTGCAGTGTCGAGCTGCCGTGGAAATTGCGGAATTTGTCGTTTTAAAGGACTTGAGGTTACGTTGTGTTACGCAGGTATTTTGTTTTCCCCTAAAGAATGTGTGGAAATCTGGGGAAGTAATTTTAATGTATCGCAATTTTTTCTGGGCTCGGTAAAAGAAAGTTTAAATAAATTAAAGAATTTACGAGTCATATAAAAACAGAACCCACAGGCATAATTACGGGGGGAAAACTTCAGTTCGATGAACAACTTTATTTATACACGTTGTGTCCGTTATTGCTTCGGAATTATGTACTCAACGGCTACGTTTATTTTGTATGTTTTAATAGTGCATAGTATAATAGTAATCCATTAATAATAACGGTTGCGTTCAGTAAAATATTGGACTTGGAAAAGTGTAATTTTCATCAGCTTTTCTTTTATTTTCGATCAGTGATAATTTTATACAGGTAAAACATTTATATACTTGGTGTTAATAAAACATCATTTCCTGACTCTGCTAAGTGGGCAAATTACAAGTATAGCTTGAGTATCTCTGTCTTAAATATTATTGAAAATGAACTTAAGTAATGTCGTCATACATTTTAATTTTGTTTGACAAGTCCCGTATTTAATCAGCGGAATTATACCAAACGGGTTAGAAGTTCGGAGGGAATTGTAAAAGTTCGTCGCGCCTTTGTATTATAAATTGACATAACTCCACGAAGATGCATTATTAAGGGCACTTTGTTGGGATTTTCGAGGTTCCTCATCCTTGTATTAACTCGATGAGGACGCTTTTACGTAAATGTTTGTATTTGACGGATATATTATATGTATTGTTGTTGTTAGGTCGCTTAGCTTTTAGAACTGATGGCCGTTGGGGCAGAAAAGTTCTCGCGAGGCGCCCACGGGCTGGAAGACGTAGTATGAGCAGGCCTCCCAGTAGGTGGACCGACGATCTGGTCACGGGAAGCACCTGAATGTAGGCAGTGCACGATCAGTCGTTGTGGACATCCTTGGGCCAAAGAATAAGGGATATTGAGTATAAAATTCACAAACTATATTTTTTCGTTGAAACGAATGAATTTTGAATTATAAAGATTCATACTATGATTTTTCTCTCAGTTAATACAGCCCACGTACGGTAAAAGAATAACAAAAGCTAAAGTACTTGTTACATACGGAATAGTTAAGTAACTAAGTACTTACCTACAACAAAAAAAACCGTCATTCCTTTGTGCATTCTATAAAATGAATTAAATTACAAAACTCTACAACTAGTTACAGTATAAGAGAATCAAAGGAGCAGCGACTCAAAGGGAATTAGTAAGAAATGTTCCAGTTACATTGGAATGGGCGATGAAAAATTTCTCAGAAAGTTGAAATATTTTCGAGATACTTGTGAGTTCTCGTAACCTTTCGAGAAGTTACCAGTGAGTTTAATAAGTTTCCGAGATTTCCTTGTCCCGCCGCTCCTTTATTCGCTGGACCAAGTTAAAAGTAATTCTTTTTATTTATGTTCGGTAATATCATAACTTATGTACGTTGGCCAATTATTCTTTTTTATGTTTGACCTGTGAGGATGCTACAGTGTGTAATAAATTGGTTTATTCTACAAACAAGTTTACTTGGGTGATATCAGAAACTACTTATATAGGATTTAGTGTTAAAGAATTCTGACATTAGAGCTATTTTGTAGCTATTTTGTTACATTTTCTATCTACAAAGATCAAAGTCCATAGTTGAGCACTTTTTAAAGCTTTTCCAAAGTAAAAAGCAGGGCTCTAAACCACATTTTGCATTTTTTCAAAGAGCTGCGTTTTGCACATAATTACCTGTTATTTAAATGACAACAGCCACGTTCTCGGGCGGGCACCACGCAATTTACCCGAGTTATAAACTCATTTGAGTCCCAAAGCGTTGAAGTTTCTACAAAGTAAAATGTTTTGTGCCGGGATTCCATTTTGAATAGAAATAAGATGGAATACGCGGGGAAATGACATAATGTTGTATAGTAAACAAAGAGTTGGTATAGAAATAGAGATGAATTCAGATTGGCAGCTGTTTGAATGTAGATAATACGATTTTAAAGCATTAAGCGCTTGTTTGAAAACTGTGTATAAAGGTGACAGGAATTTCATTTAATTGCGAAATATTTCTCCTCTTGCACGTGGTTGCAAACAAATAACTACTATTAAGGGTGGGTTGCACCTTCTTACTTTGACAGTAACTATGACGATAACTTGTGCTTTTTGTATAGTTTGATAGATTTTTGACGTTTGTCAAAGTTAAAGTAAGATGGTGCAACCAAGCTTTAGACTTCAACAAAATAAAAGGGCTAATACGTACTCATGTAGTTTCAGGTAGCTATCTAATATCAACGGTTACTAATAAGCGGTCATTTTATCTGCCAAATATCTCTTAACGGCTCTTATAAAACCAAAAGTTGCCTAAAAGGCTATTAGGAAAGTACTAATAGGTTCAAATACTTTATCAAGGATCGGTTAAACTGGCCTTTGGATTTCTAGATGAGAATTGTAATCTGCCCTGATAAATCTGAAACTTAGCCTTAATTGCACCACCTAATTTTAACCGTAACTATAACTGGAGTTTTGTATGGAGTTTGACAGACAACATACAGATAGTAAAGTTAGATGGTGCAATCCAATGTCGAAATTTTTTCTTCAATATTTTAAGTATTTTAATAAGATTAAATGGAAATATTTAACGTATTCTAATGGAATAATTTTCATTTTCCAGGTAAGGAGGGTTCCAGAGTTGGCAAGTATTCGCGACGAATGCCATTAATTAAATCCAATGTTTTATCAAAGTGTGAATTCTTTGCATTCACAAAGAGCAATTAATTTTTAGGCTCTTAGTAATGTTATAAATCTTGATTAGTAGTGTTTAACGTAGAAGCATGCTAGAGACAAGGTTTCAATTTTTTTTGGAGAAATAAGATGTACGTACCTATCTCATTCATGTTGTTAAAACCAGATATTCAGACCTAACTTTCATACAATGAATAATAACAATAACCACGATCTAAACTGCTTATTTTTTTTGTTCCACGCAGCCGAAGTTGCGCGCACAAGTCAGTACCTACACATACATATTTATTTGTTTGTTAAGTGTGTTATAAGTGTTATAACGGTGCAGTAAGTACCTTTTTCCTGTGACGAGATCAGGAAAAAGGCACTAACTTCCAATTTCCGAGTAGCCACGATAGCCGAACGGTGAAGGGGGCGGACTGGCCGACTCGTGAACCGAGGAACGCAGGTTATCCCGCCGCCGCTCGACTATTGTGGTGAGCCCAATGTGAGTTAACGGGATTATTAGTAATTTGCATTTACAAATTGCTAACATTCTTAAAAAGAATTGTTTTGCAGCAAACTGAAAACCACGCGGGTCATTCTGCGGGCAAAAGCTCCTATAAAATAATAAGCAGCTAGTAATTTTTCCGGGAAAGCAATTTGTATACGATCGAAATAGTCACACTTAACGCCATAAAACCCATGACCATTGTCGGAGTTCAAAGCGAGCCGTAATAAATGTATGAAATTCAGTTTTTATGGCACATGGGAGTGTTATGGGGCACTCGGCCCAGCGATTGCTCCCTTCGAGATTACTCCGGGATCATATTTCAAGGGAAAATCGCGGAAAATGTTTTATGAAAGAGGTGTGTGGCAGTTTTTGGAGTAGTGATGGTTAGTACGTAATAACATTTGACGATTTCACGACGTGATAAGGTGTGAGGATGAGTGGACTGTGACCATTCACAGTCAATTCTTTTTAAGAGCTGAGCAAGATTCCATAATCTTGCTCAGCTCTTAAAGTGTAAATACAACAAGCTTCATAGCAGAGTAAAAAAGAGTAAAGTCGACATCAATAATACCTAATGCAACGAACGTAACATTATGCTGGCTGCAAGTACATTCTTCTTCATCAGTCTTCCCACTTTCCTAAGTTATATGCTTGTTTAAGTCGCGTGAATATATTTTAGTTCTTATACTGCTTAAGCGTACTCAATCTTAAAATATCTTTACAGACTAGTATGTATTTGTTTACAGTATCACGTTCACGTAGCAAAACATTGTGTAAGTTTGACCCAACGTTGAGTTAAAAATAAACTTATAGTGTAAATAAGTGAATAGCGATAAAGTAAACAAACACGAAGTAAATGTAAAAGTGCATATTACAGTATTTGAAAAACTAACATGGCTGAAAGCATTCATTTTAATTAATATCGGAGTTATTTTTGAAGTTACCAATAAATGCCTAGAAACTTAGAAAATTCTAATGGGTTTCAAAACCCTAGTAGAATCACCTTATTTGATTGCATCAATGATCTGAATCTTCGTACCACTGGATTCATAACGCAGTCCAAATAATTCGTATACGACTTGATATTCCAATCGCGAGGCACCTCGCTACGCACCCTGGGGTCAGACCCGGTGGAATAACAACTTGACATGAAAGAGCTGGGTTATATTTAGATTACCCACAACAATAAAGGAGATTTATGCCAACCTCCGATACAAATATCGAATCAAACGTGTGTTAGGCAAACATAAATATTTTATTGCTACCATTTCCGATCTAGATACGATTTTTGGATAAGATATGTTTTGAGGCATTCCATTTGGGAGATTAGTGGTTTATAATAGTAGAAGTAAATGTTCTTTTAAAGGATGAAAAATCAATGGATTATTCTTAAATATTTGGGTACCAGTAATTTGCAAAAGCAATAATGTTTTTCATAAACAATACTGTGTCTTATTTCTGGGCAACGATCTCCCCACATCTCTCTAACAACATTATTGCATTATGAATTTATTTATAAAAATATCCATATAAAATTTTCAGTACAAGCTTCTCTCATTTTCGCTACTTTCTAAAAATTCATGTCCCAAATTTGAATATTAAACGCTTTAATATTATAAATTGCTGCAATAAAAACGGTAGAGGTCTCACCCCAACGCGTGTTTGCTCCTGTTGTCAAACCGTTTCGCTAATGCAAATTTGAACTTTATTTAGAGGAAACAAGGGTGTAACAGCGTAGATGGCGTTAGTGTAGCGCGTGGAGGGCGTTCATAGGTTATTAAGCTATTAGAAATGAAATGGCGGTTCTTATCTTTGGCGCGCAGGGTGGTATAAGCAAAACAAATCACCAACTAGTAGCTGAATTAGCTGCAACTCCGTTCGTTAGCTTTGCGTTTGGTCTCGAGTTTTAATAGCAGCCTTTGTGTTAGAAAGAGTCATGTGTGTTAGAGAAAGGAAAGTTCCGAACGGGCGACATTTCGACTACATGTCAAGCTTTGAGATGGGAGCGTGAATCGAGCTTTTGATTATGTGAATGTAGCTTTTAATGGCTTTGCGAGAGTTGTGCTTTTAGCCGGTCCCCGTTGAATTTTCCGAGTTCCGGATTTTTGTAAAAAGGATGTTGCGTAGTTTTACTTTGCGTTTGTAATGAACGCAATATATTTCAACTTTGTGAACAAACTCGTTAATATTGTTTAGTTATGTTTTGTGAAATGAAACTTTAGGAACAATATAGAGCACAAAGCTGTATGATTTTTTTTTTCATTGCAAAGTAGCATCCACAATGTTCAGCTTGATGATCCCTTGTCAGTACATCGAAAAGACTATTCGACACTTAACCAGAGTCCAAGATCTATATTCCCAGCACTCGCTGCTGACGCAGTCTGCCGCATTCGAAGTCCACTTTACGCCCTTTTTATTGCGACGTAAAAATTTTACTGCCCGCTCTAAATTTGTAGATCCAGATATCTATGGCCCATTGCCTTATTAGATGAATCGTTTTGATTGGACTCAATTTCTATTAGCCCCCCTAAAAAGGGATTTAGTTTATCGCCACGCCACGCTTTGATGGACATGATCTCCAGTGAATCTTTTTTCGTTTAAATTCGAGAACTATGGCGTTATATTATTTCAAAATGGCACGACCTAAAGATAAGCTATTAGATTATGTTATTTAATTTTGTATATTTTGTTCAGTTCAACCTACGAGTAATTATAAATTGTTGACTAAAAAAAGTTTCTGTAGAGGGTTCGAACTCCGCTGGCTTATGCCTTTGTCATAAGTACGATGAAAATCATATTAAGTATTATTTAAGGTGTGATGGTTAAAAAATTTAAACAAACCCTTTGGAAGTGGTCGTGTACTTTAATTTAAAACACTATAAAAGCTGATTATGATAAAACATGACGTATTCGTATCCCATAACCTTAATCCCCATTTGTAAACAACTAATTTGTGTTTCGCGTGATTAAATGGAGGGTGGATTAATTTATACAATGTTTTTAAATATTACACGTAATCCGGAATGTTATTAACTGCTTTAAATAAGTACGTTCCAACGTGTGGCTTAATGAAACATTTGTAGTTTAATGGGGAGTAGTATTGGATCATCCCAGCTATTACATGCTGATGCGTAAGTAATGATTTGACGTCACGTATAATGATTATGACATACGTGAACCGTTTTGTTATAATGAATGAAAAACAAACCGAAAACTTCGGGAATATTTCACGAAATATGACAAGGTGCAATCCTCCACAGATTTCGTGTTTGTATTTATCCCGAAGTCGCAGTAAGTAATTTTGCGCGGAGTTTCGAAGGGTTAAGCGCTGGGACGTCCCGTCCCGGGGGTGCGATTAGTCCCGGCCTCGGCCGCTGATGTATAGCTGGTTTTATACTCGGTGCGAACTACCCTCAACCGGGAAGTTATTTTGTTTTCAGAAAATATGTGTCGATGATTTCTCATTTCGACCTTTGCAAAAGTTTAAATGAACAGTTTTGAAATAGCGTAATGCTTTCAAAATAGGCACTCTATCAATCGGTATCTGTGATATTAACTTAGAAACAATACTATCCTTTTTTAAAAGTCGTTATCGTAACAGCGCAGAAATATATTATTCCTGAAAACTTTTGTGAATAGGTATTGGAGGATTTGGAGGAATTGTTACGCTCGCTTCTTGACAGGCAATATTTATTATCACACGTGTAAGCATTTGTATTGGCTATTGCTAAGATCCTAAGATTCTATCTACTATAATAATAATATAACAGCAAATTTGCTGTGAGAATGCATAGATGTTTGTCTCTTCACTTTTACGCCTTATCTACTACTCAGATTTTGATGAAACTGAAAAGTGTCTAGTAGCAATAGAACTAAATCTTAAACTTCACAATGAGCAGTCATTTGTCACCTGTTATTAAATGTT
Organism: Ostrinia nubilalis; assembly: GCF_963855985.1. Classification (NCBI taxonomy): domain Eukaryota; kingdom Metazoa; phylum Arthropoda; class Insecta; order Lepidoptera; family Crambidae; genus Ostrinia; species Ostrinia nubilalis. Next base: position 4,636,854 of record NC_087101.1, read on the forward strand.
ACAAAAAGGTTTTGCTTATTACATAACCTCACAAAATATTCCATATTATCGTAAATTGGGTACACACCGCGTTTAAAATCTCAAAGAGTTCCGCGTAATCCAATCATATTGGGGTAAATCCGAGGGTAGGAGGATAGCCCCTCTCGCGTGAGGGACGGGTGTTGTGTAAGGGCGCATTCACACGGGATCCATCATTAACGATTCGTCAAAAAAGATTATTACCTCATGATGACGGGTGGACGTTCACTTGCATACGGAATCTCGTCTAAATATCCGAAATGATATTTTGTTATTTTGCTCATTAGATTTAATTTCATCGATTTCAAACCGGAATGGAACACTTCTGAAGCAGTAAAAATTGTAAACAAAAATTGAGTTCAGTCATGTTTTGAAGTATCGAACACGATGTGAACAGCACAAGTTACCTAAAAAAACATTGATAATTCGTGTTTTTTTTTGTGTTGACGAATGTTATTTTTAAAAGATACTTGATTTAATACGTATCCGTCATTTTTCACGATTGCTGCGTGTGAACACCGGCATTTTATAGAATTTGTCACCGTCAAAAAAAAAAAAGAATCGGAATAGAAGACGATTCGTCAACAATCACGATTTGTGCTCGTGTGAACGCGCCCTAACGGGGAATATCGCAATTTGATAATATGTTGTTTGTTTGCAAACCTCTGCGTTAAGCTGTCGGCCCTTTTGGCTGTTTAATTGTAAATTAATAAGGTTATTAAATGCTGTTTTGGATTAGTAATGAGGAAGGGAAAAGTATGCAAATATCTGTTTTTAGGTCATTTTTACAGCGTTAGCTATGTGTACTAAAAGGTAATAAATTGTGAGTTCAATACCCACCTGTTAAAAAGCTTTTGAAAACTTTTTAGTTAGGTACCACTACTTTCTTTCAAGTGAATAATCATTTTTGATGTTTAAATTACGTAGACAATTAAGTTTATTCATTCATAAGGCAAATCGAACGATCTTTCAGTCTTATCGCTGAAAAGCGATCTCTTCCAGACGACTCGGGCAATCTGTGGCATAGTCTGTGGTTCTCCTATTCATTTGATAAATATAATAAATCTTGGAAGGCTTTGTCTATCTTCCCACAATCTCCGCTTCCCAGCCGCGTTTCTCAAATGCCAGGAAGACAGCCCAATAGAGTTCCAATTCCGCGGTCCGGTCCGTTATAGACCCGGTTAGGGTTACCAGGTGTCCGGCTTTAGCCGGACATGTTTGGCTTTTTAAGGTCTTGTCCGGCCTGTCCGGCTTTTGTTAGGCTTTTTATGTGGCTGGCGCGCCAGGCGAAAGTCGAGCCACGAGCACACATGGGCATAGGATGTTGGGCTACCGATAAGATAATAGTTGTTACTAATTGCACCCATGTTTAAAAAAGGTATGTCCGGCTTTTAGGGTTAAATTTCCCGCCAAATTAAGAACCGAGTCCGGCTTTTGTATTTTTGGACCTGGCAACCCTAGACCCGGTTATAGACCAACCCGGTTATTAAAGCAGGATTTATGCGGCCATCGCAGATTAGTGCAATGCGGGACAATTATTTGGCGGTTTGTTGTAACCTCAGCTCTCAGGTGCGTTCGATGACCGGAGGATTAAATTCTGTACCAAGCAGTGTAGCGAGCAGTGGGCGGGGCACATAACTCATAGACCTGATGGCCGCTGGGGCAGGAAAGTTCTTGAGTGGTGACCACGGGCCGGAAGACGTAGCGTGGGCAGGCCTCCCACTAGGTGGACCGACGAACTGGTGAAGGTCGCGGGAGGTGCCTGGATGCGAGCGGCGCAGGACCAGTCTTCGTGGAAATCATTGTCCAGCAGTGGACGGACGTCTTTCGGCTGAAACGAACGAACGAACCAAGCAGTGTACAGGCGATAGATCATCAAGCTAAACATTGTGAATTTTATGTCGTTGGAATAAGTGCGCTTTTGAAATAAAAATGTATTGTTGTCACTTTAATTAATAGGTAACTTTTACTGGTGCTTCATCATGAATATTGCACGATAGGCTTTTATGATATTAAAGTTTTCCGGTTTGATGTAGACCGCAGGTTTTATTAATAAACAGACATGTATAACAGACATGACATAGTTATCAGGCAAAAAAGTAAATCCCAATTTTAAAGTTTGGTAACAACAATTAAACAAATAATGTTATTTTGAAGATATTAGGCTGGGTTGCACCATCTTACTTTGACTGTACAAACATCAGAAATCTGTCAAACTCCATACAAAAATCATCGTTTATCGTAATAGTTACGGTCAAAGTTTGGTGGTGCAACTCAGCTTTAAATTCCAAATGTGGTGAAACAAATAGTTAAAGTTCATCGCTCTCACTATTCGGTCCCTTTGTGTTTGCGCCCCAGACAAGCGGGGGGTGCAAACAAGCCCCCAAGGAGTAGTGCAAGGTAATGACACCACGCGGTCCCCACTTTGCCCCGTTTTTGCAAATGTTCGCGATACTTGCAAGTGGGCTTCAGACGTTTTACTGCAGGTCGCTTGGCAGTTTCCTTGCAATTTTGATAAGCCTTAAATTGTTAACGAAGTACTGAAACTTAACGTGATGTTCAGGCACTGTTTCGTTTTGTAGCGCGCAACTTATAAAAATATTTATTGTTATAGTAAGTAGTTTTATTAAGATATTTTTCTTTAGTTATCCTAAATCATGTGACAATTAGGAATCGTCAAAAAATGGCCCTATAAATTACATCATAGTTATTAACTTATGAGTTAATATTACGATTAATCAAAGGCTTTGGACAAAACTACTTTCCAAAGTAGTTTAATTAGTTCCACGATTCGTAATTACGCTGCAATGACACAATTTCAATCCAGCACTCGTGATATTGCCACGATAATACGTAATAATTATGTAGCAGCTCCACAGAGGTGGTTATTGCTTCCCACAATCATACATAGTCAATGCGATGGCGCTAGCTTTTAGCTGATGAAATGCAGGCGATCCTCGACCTTAACAAACACAGTTTTATTGTTATCACAACTTTATTCCTTTGTGCTTGAGGACGTTATAAAGAAGAGAAAATTTGGACAAATAATACAAATGTGAAAGATGGTTAGAAAAAACTACTAACTAACTATATTTTCGAAAAGAAACACATGAGAATTCGACGAGCTAAGCTTGTAATCTTCCTTGAATAACATTTATTCCAGTTATTTAAATCAATGTCGGTCTTGTGACATCATGTCATATGTTTTTTGCAGTTTATCAAGTTTAAGACATGATTGTGCCTGTTGCCATCGTTTTATTCTTCTCAGGGTTTTGACAAAACCCTCAGAAAAACATACCTGAAAATACAATTAAAATTGTAATTACGAGTATCTTTCCAAAACTCTCACTAAATACCTCATTATTAATGTATAATATAGTAAATATCACAATAATCAAAAATAATATGTTCTCGAACATGGCGTTTGACCTAAGACAATACAACAGAAGACAATCCCAGCATACCCCTTCATTATCCCCCGGCCTTTGTCGCCATCATTCGTCTGGGGAAAGAGCTGAAAGTGGAACGCGTGTTTTCGCCCGTTATCTTTTTTCCGAAGCAAACAAAAGCCGTCGCATTGGCTCTCCGAGTAATGAAAACTTTTTGGATGCATTCGAGATCTTTTTGCTTTTTTTATTCGAGTTTCGACGAGCCCAATCCGATAATGAGTTAGGTCTTTTAAAGTTGGCGCGAAGACGGTCTTCTAAATTGAAATGGATAGCATTGTTTTCGATCCGGGGGCTGATTTTGGGATAAAAACGATCATTGAATGAATTTTTACTTTCCTTTTGTTATCTTTAACAAATAGATGTGATGACAAATGGGGTGAATCAGCTACGGTTATGGAACCTATATTGTATTATAGCTACACTACCATGTATAAAACATTATCCTTTAATATTCGGTTGTCTCTATTTACCTTTATTATGCCAATGCTGGATTGGCTTGTGCCTAGTTAATTGTGAATTTTGTAGGTACTTGGGTCATATGCAGTCTTTCGTTGTAAAAACTTCATCTAATTGAAATAGATAGAAGCACAGTGATGTTTTAAACATAATTCAGGAATATTGCAAGGTGTCTTTAGATGTGTGTTTCTCATAATTAGTTTCATTGCTTTTGATGAAGATTTTTATTCCCATAAACATTTTTGCATTTCTCCAACTAAAATCACCAGCAGCTTTTTGTAGCACTGCTTATTAAACTGCGCTGTAAAAACAGCAGCAATTCGCAGGATTGCGCCGTAGTTGGCGGCGTTTGCTTAATTACATCTGCTAATTGCCGTCGAGACAAAGCATAATGAACAACTCCTCTATTTTTGTTACCATCGATTTGTAAAATGGAAATAGAAGTCTTTTATCGACTTTCCATTGCATTGTATTTAAATTTTATCCTATTGCCGTATCCTAAAAGTATACTCAAAATAGTCGTAAAAGGACGCTAAGTAACCGTACCCTTGTTAAGGCAAGACCCTATAGTTACCCCTTTGTATTTCTTTGAATTTTCTGAAGTTTTGACAACTACGCCCTTGTAGGTGACAAGGGGTGAATGGCGCGTGTATGTGGGGGTTGCCTTGTCAAATTACCCGAATATTATTGTTAGGTAAAAAAGTACCTCCTCTTAAATTGATGAATATAAGCTGGAGCTTAGTAAACTTTGTCAAATACTGGTTAATTACGAAGCTCTCTTATTAATGCATCCAATAAGAGTTTAGAACGTACAACCGCTTTTAGTCCTAAGTATGCGATAAATAAAACAAACAATGTAAATTATCCCGCATTTATTTACCTTTTTAATTCACGTCACAGCCACGAGTTTTCTTTCTCAAAATTAACAAAGATTAACAAACTTTTAATGGGGAAGATCTTGCAAGCGACTTCTTCATTAACCAGATCGTGATGAAAAGATAAAATTTCAAGGAAAACTCTTTTCTTTTGTCAAGTTTTCGCCGGAATTTTAGAGGTCGGTAATAATGATAGTGAAACTTAAGTGTTAAAGTTCCGTGAGATGTATTATCTTTTGGTTTTTACTTCGGCGCTTTTCACAGGCCGTTTGTCATGAAGATTATTTGTTCATGCAAAACTTGGCTGCAAAAGGCAGAAATTATTTCTTTTATTTTATTGTTGTATTTACTGCCACCGATCTGAATAAATGTTTGACTTTGAATCGATTTTGAGTTTTAAAGTAATTTGCTCATATTCTCATATTTTTTATCTAAATTTTAAATAACTTGAAAAAATCAAACTGCCTAAGGCGGTAATCGAACCTACGCTACGACCTTTCGCTTGCCGGGCGAATGCTCTTCCATCTGAGCTACTTTAATACTGGATGAACCTGTCGCAATTTTCGTGTAATTTTTTATCCAATCCCATACTAACTTAGGGTGGGTTGCACCATCTTACTTTAACTTTGACAAACGTCCAAAATCTGTCAAACTGGATACAAAAAACACCGGTTATCGTCATAGTTACGGTCAAAGTTAGGTGGTGCAACTCAGCCTAAGTTTTCGTAAGGTTCTAAATCCTTTACCTTCAGCCTGCGGTGAATTTCACGCGTGAGAGTTAAGGAAGTTACCTTTTACTTTGTTCATTAAAATTTATGCAAGAACATACTCGAGTTACCTGCCTTGAGAGGCTCTTGTCTTAACTCGCGCTCCTCGAGGAAATAAGAAATCGCGACGCGAAGCTTCATAAATAATGAGGTAACATAAATTACTCACTTTTCTGTGAGAAAGTACTACCTGCCTACCTGGTAGGCTTTTGTCAGGAGATTTCACTCATTTCTTTATCTATAGTTCACGCTCTGTGATTCTTTATGCTAAGTAATTAATTATGCTTATGCCAAGAGGGGCTATAAGATATTTAGGTCACATAATATGTTTGTTTATGCATGTCCTAATAGATAAATCCATATCAAAGGCCGAGCTACATGTTCATAAAACATAACAAAATTTTATTTTTATGTTTATTTAACCTGAAAAAAATATTTTATAAAATATTTTTGTACATACCTAGTTAATAACGTTAAAAAACCATTTATAAATTCTATGAGAACGTTTTCGACTTCTACGCGGATGAAGTCGCGGGCACAGCTAGTAATCCATAAAATAATAAGTAAGTGTGGACATGTAGACGTAAGGCTCACGGATGGATAACAAGGCTTTGCAGTCTCTGACATCGATTCAAGGGATCGATCTATTTTTAACAACAATTTTATTGATTTCAGCTTTTCTAAAAATTGATTTTAGATCGCTATCCCTAGTACCTACTAGTTCGTTGTGCAAAAGCCATCCTATAATGAACTCGATGGCTTGTCTTATCGCTCGCAAGCACTGTAGAATATCAAATATTTGTTTACTCGATACATTCTGAGCTCGTAAAGTTTATCAAGTTTATTAAATCCCCAGACTTGAAAGATAAGGTAAAGAAATGTAAATCCTCGTCAGAATCGGTCCTTAAATAAATAATATTAGCTCTACCACAGAAGTTTTGCTGAAGTCTGGCTTGATATGAAACTTGTACTGGAGGAGTTTGCGAGTCCGTACTTACGTATTATAATGTAGAAGGTATATTTCATCATATACGCCGACCTAGTTTAAGACTTCGAAAGTTCGGAATTACTCTTGTTTCTTCTCAGGAGATTTGTTTTCTTAATTAGTTGCATGTATTTTTGCCGGCTTGTGATTAAAATTGGCATTGTTATCATTATTAGTTATGATTTTATCATATGAACTTAATTTAGGCTAACTTTCAACATTTATCCAAAATTCATACAGAAATTGGCACGGCAACGTCAAAAATACGCAATCGACACATTTCTGTTTGGAATATACTTGAATTACCTATTAAACTATTAATTTATAATAGTGTTATTATTAGTTAAAACTCCATAAATAAATGAGCTAGCATTATTATAATACATTTCAAAACCATTGTTCCACACTAAATCCTCTTAAATAAATTCACATCAAGGTTTATTTAGTTCTCTGAACTGGAGTTAGTTAAAATCACGAAGCAGAAACTACAGTACAGTTGCTAAACACTGACCGAGTTATTTGAAAAAACAAAGAAACCGCTGAATGTTTTTATTCGACGTATGAAAGACATTCATACTTGTACAATACTCGTACGTTTATTTCAGCAAAACCCACTTGCTTTGTTCTGAGTGCGTATACTTCCCAGTTTATAAAACAATACAGTGGCGGGAATCACCGCCATATTTCATCTTGGCTCTACAATACTACACTTATGCCTCGGTCTTGTTAAAAATCCCTCTCGAATTTTCGCGAAACAGTCCAAGCGGCGCGAGCGTACCATATGATGCTGCATACGTTCAAAGAAAAAAGAAATATCCTCTGTAGTTGCGAGATATGGCTCGGTACGTAAGTGTTATGAACTTCCCGGGAAATTCTTGCTAAAGTATAGTAAACCGTAATATACTGGGCCTGTAAAGAATGCTTTATATTATCACGAACTGTTTTAACGTCTGCGGAGCAATATGTTCCTGAAGTTAGTGCCTCTGTCTTAATATCCGCTACAGACCGGCTTGTATGAGAACAAATGCGAAGTTTTCTATAATGAATGGCTCTGCTGCAACCGCAGGGGTTAACTGAGTTTCTGAATTGAATTTTCTCTTAAGAATGCTTTATTTTATTAGTTGTACTTTTATTACGTCAATAGTGTTCCTAATTGTAACTTGCTACGTGATATTTTGCAATATAAGGGTTGTTTATTAAAGCTTAATATTCAATCTACATTTCAAACAGTATCGGTCGTCGAATATTTACACGCATGGCTGCGCGTTATACAATTGAATTTCGGATAGTTAATAATCCCTTTTGCTCCATCAAAATATTGGTACACGTTGCCGAAACATTATTACGTAATCAATGATATTATATAAAAACAAAAGCAGATATGTTATAAGCGCTCGCGCTGTGAATACTCAAATACGTCCCAATTGGGACGTCTTGTGTTTAGTCTTCGTGTGGCCTGCGTCGTGCGCAATCGCGTGCGTACCACAACGTAAGTTCCTGTGTTCTTACCAAAATAAATAAAAAATGCCATCGTGTGTATTTAGAAAGTGTACCAATTATGACTCTAAGTAAACAAAATACAAGGGATCTCTTACCACATGTGATTAGGCAAAATTATTTAGTATTTATATTTTCAATTATTTATGCAAACAATCAAGACGCCATGCGCCATGTTCAAGTTAAGAAAGAGAAAGCGATCTTGTTTTGACGTTAGATCGATAAGGATGCGTGCGCTGCGGACATAGATTAGTTAGTGCACAATCGTTAAAACTATAGCTATCTCTTTCATTTGCGTGCTATTTCGTATCTTTTGTTTCACTTATGAGTTACATTTGTCAATGTGTGCAATTTGGAATAGCTCGGCACGGATTAAAATCGTAATTTCTATGAACGTAACATATCTATAGTTCTATAATATCATTGTACGTAATGAAATATTTTGAGCATTGCAATATGTGGAATTACTCGCTGGCCCGTGGGAAATATATGAAAAATTGGGTCGAATAATTTTCGAAATTGGATTAATTGGAATTGAAAGTCTGGAAGCTGTATAGTTGTTTGGTTTCATTTTATGAATATTTTATTATTACATAAGACAGCCAATTATTATTAGTGCTAGTTTACAATTCACCATAGATGATTGATTTTAATAAGTACTCTTATTTACTTAAAGCCTTAGCAAAACTGCCGGCGTAGGTGCAAATAGACTAGGACCTACTCAAAGAACATATATATAGTGCATCTGATAAATTTATCATTTGAGCAAGGTTTATTTCCAGAGTCACTTAAACACTCCATTGTCAAACCATTGTTTAAAAAGAATGACAAACGGGATGTAAATAACTATCGGCCTATAACTCTTGTTCCTATTCTTTCAAAAATTTTTGAAAAGGCTATGAAAGTTAGGATCACAAACTTTCTGGATAAACATAATATCATAGCCAAGGAGCAGAATGGGTTTCAGAAACATAAATCTACAACTCTCGCAGGATACAGACTGATGTGTAGCGTTACCAATTTTATAGATAGCAAAGTGCCAGTTACATCTATATTCTTTGACCTTAGCAAGGCATTCGATCTAGTTGACCACAAAATCCTCCTCGTCAAATGCGAAAAATATGGCATTAGAGGACCTGCGCTCAACTGGATCAGGAGTTACCTTGCAGACAGAACGCAGTGCGTACAGGTCACAAAAATTAATCAGAGTAACGAGGCGATTGACTATAGGTCATCCTTTCAACAAAATAAATTGGGCATTCCTCAGGGAAGCGTCCTGGGACCCTTGTTGTTTCTTTTATATGTAAACGACTTACCGAAGGCTACCCGTTTTGAAACTATCTTGTTTGCAGATGATATTTCACTTGTTATACCAAATAATGAGAAAGGGGTGATCTACGAAGCTTCGATTAATAAATCAATAGTTAATGTAGATAACTGGTTAAGACAGAATAATCTCTTAATTAACGCCTCAAAAACTAAATACATTCAGTTTCATAACGTCAAAAGTAAAAGCATAAACTTAAACTTAAAATGCCGAGAACAAATTATAGATGAAGTCCATGAGACGAAATTTCTGGGTATAACACTGGATCGCCATTGCAATTGGAAAAGTCATGTTCAGGGTATATGTAAGAAGTTAAGCTGTTTCGTATTTGCTCTGTATCGTCTAAGAAATACAACAAATGAAAAGACTGCCATCATGGCATACCATGGTTATGTATCATCAGTGTTGAGATATGGAATAATTTTGTGGGGAAACTCAACAGATGTGCAAAAGGTGTTTGTTGCTCAAAAAAAATGTGTGCGAGCCATAAGTGGCATTGGGCCACGTGAAAGCTGCAGGCCTATGTTTAAGAAATACAACTTACTTACAGTGACAGCCATGTATATCTTTGAAATAGGAACTTTCATAAGGCATAACATGTCATTCTTTATAACAGAAACTCATATACAGAGGCTACGACCAAGAGACCCGCACAAACTGATGTTGCCACAACATAATAGTACTCTCCATAATAACAACTGTTATATAATGCCCATTCGCGTATATAATAGAATCCCCTTAGAAATTAGACAATTACCTACTACTTTGTTTTTACGTAAATTAAAACGCTGGCTTGTTGGAGAGTGCTTTTATGACATGAAAGAATATTTTGACTTAAATAAACAATGTAAATGAATGTGTACCTGACAAGCATGTAATATTATTATGATTTTATTAATGGACATCTTTTTAATTTTAATTTATTTAATGTGACATTTTTGTTAAGTTTTTGCATGCCGACATTCGGTAGAGCACGCATGCACTTACAAACTGCTTTATGTATAATTTGAACAAATATGTACCGTGTCTCTTACGCAAATAAATGATTTCTATTCTATTCTATTCATATCCTTTTATTGAACGGCCTGTGTAAAGATAAATAGGAGGTAGGTATGACAAAAGAAGCTAATGAGGGATCCCCCCAGAAAATATGAAAGGGAAATAAAATAATACATTCTCAGAATTCTCTACATTCTTCTATAGAAGTATTTAGTAGTGCTCCTAGTCTTCTGTAATTTTCCTAAGGACCTCACAACATGCTAGAAAGGATTTACGAAAAATTAATGTAGGCAAAAAATGTTATCCTCAGTGTGATATTCAGCCTTTTACACTCAACCAGTAATTTCCCCGAATCTTTGAAGTTTGTACGTACCAAAGTGGGTAATTCTGAAAATCCGAGCTTATCTGAGAGCTTATAATCTTGAGTGATTTTTCAAAGAGTGTCGATGATGTTGCCTAGATGGCTCTGTTCAAAGCTTTGGCTCTAGATTATGTCGCGAAAATGACGTTAGGCAAGCTTTTGTGTGCGCGCGTTTGTGCCAAAATTGGCACGTAGCTCTTAGCGGAAAAGGTACTGTATATGCCGAGACCTTTCTGACGAATTGGGACTTTTTGTATGGCTTACCCGTTTTATTAGAGAACCGTAACTCTTTCACCCTAATTTTATTCAGCAGTAGGTAATAACCTAATTCGCAGCGTGTGAGTCTTTATTTTTTTTGGTCGTAAATGGGCCTTTAATTAAAGTTACCTTTGTGGATTTAGTTAGTTTCAGATTGGAAGAGCGCCGGTTTTTGGTAATTTATATGGGTAGTTAACCTAATACTTACGCAAGCGAAACTTAATAATTTAAAGCTGGTAATTAACCAGCACGGTAATGGCGACGACAACGCAGACCGCATGTTAAAATGGCGGAGAAGCGGTTACTTGATATAGCATTTGTAGGTATTTATTAACATAATTTGTAACCATCACGCGCCATAGTTTGCGTTTAGATAACAAAATGCTCATCGAGGACTCAATTTACATGTTTTGATCACCAAGTCGTACTAACGCCCGTATTCACAAACGATGCTTGCTTATGTGAAGCAGAAAATCGAACACAGCGTTACATAGAGCTCTGTGATTGGTTTGTGTGCTACTCTGTACGTCCACGCGCACTGTGAGACCTTATAGTAATGTTTGTGAATACGGGCGTTAGTTCTTGTCACTAATAAAGTCCCTGAGCCTGATTTTCTAGGGACATGTAGGCTCGGGTAAATACGGCTAATCTTCTCCTTTCCATTAAAGATCAGTTTAAGATTGCTTAAATAGTTTCTCTTTGTTAGAAAAATGACACTTTCTATTGGCGTGGGCTATACTTGTCACCAAGTCGTCACTAAGTTTCTAAGCCAGACGTTCTAGGGGCATGTAGGCTCGGTAAATACGACTAAGCCCTGAGCGATGAGGCCCGACATAAATCTCTGTAAGCGACATCACGTTTATCTTTTTGTTCTCGCTGTTAGGGTTGCCCGATCGGAATATTCTTTAGGAATTAATCAAATTAAATTATAACCCCCTTACTAATAAAAAGTTACAAGTTGTTGATCAATGTTTTAAAATGACATTTCCATACTAAACGTCACTTTAAAACACTGTTCAACGAGCGTGTAAGTTTTATTAGTAAGGGGGTAAACATTTAACCTACTTCTGAAAAAACACAATTATGAGCTTTCGTGGTCATAATATGGCTTCCTCTAACTACCTGAATTCAGTATGCTGAGTACCTTCAAGTTTTATAAAGTGCAAAGATACGGTACGGTATCAATATCGCTACCGTTTTAGCTCAGGCGTTTTTACTTTCAGTAAACTACCTAAATATCACCAATTACCTAACTGTAAGGACTAGGAATAGGAACGTATTTCTGTGTTGATATGTGAATATGAATATAGGTACGTAAAACTAGCTTTTGCCCTCGAATTCGCCCGCGTGAAATCCAGTTTGTCACAGATCGTTATAAATTAAACCTTATAAATGTTGTTCTGTGTTCTTGCATGAAGTGTAACAAACATCCATACATCCATCCATTTCACATTTAGTTTTATAATATTAGTAGAATATAACGAGGAGAACCAATAAGTTAATAAGTTATTCAGTTACAAAGGTATTTGGTAACCCTAAACGCGACTTCTCCAATCCGTTACATCGATTCCTTGCAAACTAAGAGAAATATCGCTCGCCATTTTTCAACTCAGAGCGATAAAGTAAAATAACATTAGACGATATGAACGGAATCGCTTCGTATTGTAGAATCGCTTATTCTATTTGGATTGGGTAGTTCTGGCTTTATGTGTATTTAACTGTAGGTGTATTCTTGTCTTAGATATTTTATCATGAACTAAGACATTTTAACCCTTTACCTAAGACAATTGCATGAGTTACGATCACATAGGCCTCCCCCAATTATTTTCAAATTGCCTGGTTGGTAGCGGCCTGCATCCAGCGTCTTCCTACTACCTACTCGTATATGAGTATTTTATTTATTGGGTGACTAGTTGAAAAACGATTACCACACACAGTAATCATAGCTAGTAAAATAAATTCAAATTTTAGTACTTATAACGATCAAATTCACACATCAAAGTTGCTCTCTACATTTCAGTAACATTTGTGGTTACATTTACGTCTGTATTACATTAAAACGAGACCGCATCCGTTTTTACTGCCAAATTACGTACTTTAAGCTTCAGAAACACGAATCTCCTCAAACATTTTCCAAAAATAGTGCGAGAGAAAGTTTTTAAATAACGTATAACGAGATTTACGATTAGTCGTAAAGCCTGGTGAGGTCGCTCCAAGTTATGAAGGACGGCCGACTTGAGAGCAATATAAGTACGATTCCACTAGCCACTTGGGCGGAGTTTTTGTTGTTAACGGACACCATAATAGAGTTAACGTACAGCTTTTTGTTATTTAGCGATGCGGTTTTAGATGTAAAAGTATCACGATTAGTAGCCTAGCCTATGGTAGTCCTAATCAGGTCCAGTAGGCCTAAGATGCGCGCCGTGATAACTTTTATCGACGTCAAAATGTATGGGGAAAATCGATAAAATGGCGTGATAACCGCTTATCGCGGCGCGCATGTTAGGCCTACAGAACATTAATTGATATTTGAACATGTTTAATCGAGATTAAAGAATCAACCTACGAATACAAGAAAATACCCAATAGAAGTAGATGTTTATGACTTATATTTAGTTTTTTAATTATACTGTCAAATGTAGGTATATTTTTCCCAGAGCTTTCCATATTTCTGTAGTTGCATGCGCGATGATGACTCGAACGATCGACTTTATTTGTTTGCAAAATTTTACTAACTCTTATTTATTTTATTAATGTAATTTAAATGGATGCTTTAAAGTTTTCATTACATTTACTAAAACTGTTTTAATTCTCTTTCCAGATATCCCAGACGCTGGACTTGGTAAATATTCTCTTCACTTCGCTTCACTTCATATGTTCACGAAATAAGGTGCAGCCCACACCGACGACCGAGTTCATTAGGGCATCGTTACGAAGGGATAACGTGTATGGACACGCAAATGCGCTATTCCACTATCCCTTAGGAAGAATGATGGGGGATAATCTGGTTTTTTGGTAGGAATGTGTGTAGAAATTAAGGTGACAGGACATGGTCAATAGGACATTTTCTTTTAATGTGGCAGACGACAGACAGGTGGCAGACGACAAATATGTTTTCAACTTTATTTATACAGGGTGGAAACGATAAGTGATCTCACTCGATTATTTCTAAACTACACAAGATATCCAAAAATTGGTTACTGATCCTGAAAGTGACCAAATAAATGTATTTCTTTCTTTCTTAAAAAAAAGTGCTTCACAAGCTCTATCTAACGGTATCAATAATAGACGGAACGGGAAAGAGCTTGTGAAGCACTTTCAAGGTCAGTAACCAGTTTTTCGATATCTTGTATAGTTTCGAAATAATCGCGTGAGATCACTTATCGTTTCCACCCTGTATAGTTGTTGATTATGAAATTCTCATGTGGCAAAGTCATTAGTTCGCAAAAAAAGTAATAAAGAAAACATTTTAATAAATATTTTATTCTTCTTCTAAATAAAAACTCGGCTCTGATCTGATTATTGACTCTTGTATGCCCCGTCTCAAAATATAACACTGAACCCATAGACTAAAGACTCATTTTAGCATACCTACTTGTGGGTGGCGAAAATTGTAACATTATTATAAAATGAAAACTCATAACACCAGTAATTTAAGTAATCCCTGAATTTGTTAATAACCTAATATTTCCGAGGACGTAAAAGGCTTTAAAGTATACACTTCCGGGATAATTACTGGAATATATCCGTGTTGCGAGTTAATTAGTCGTTAATGAGATCGACTGCTCATTAGCCCGGCTTGTTGCGGGCTTCATTTAGACTATTTTGGGATCTTTAATATGATCCTTCAGCTGATTTCATATTTGAATATGATAATTTAATTTCATTTATCTGCCTGTAACATACTGTTAAAGATTCGAATTTTAGGCTGAGTTGCACCACCTAATTTTGACCGTAACTTTAACGATAATCGGTGTTTTTTGTTAGGATTTTGACAGATTTTTGGCTCACACTTAATTACGCTTTTTCGCCAGTAATTTATATCTTGAACATAAATTTTCACCAAAATAGTGACAAAAAACGGCAAAACAGTAACTAAAGAAAAAAGGGAGCTTTAATACTATCAAAACGTAGATTTTTTTTCAACAATTCCGTCAGCGCAAGTAAAATTAAACGGTCACGTTAAACACTAAAAAGGCAACATCAGCCCACTGTGCGGTGTTTAAGCCAGTCGTAAACCTTATCGGTGGCGATCAGGCCGAGTGGACAGTGGGCCGTCGCGTGCCGCCCGAGGGTGCGACCCAGTTCATGGCCATAGGGCATTGAGGTGAGCGATTAGTGGAAGGGTTTTTTGTCTATATTGTCAAAAAAGGGGGAACATGTTAAAATATTTAGGCTGGGTTGCACCATTTTAGTTTAACTTTAACAAACGTCAAAAATCTGTCAAACTCCATACAAAATGCTGGGTGGTGCAACTCAACCTTATTCTGTGTCTATACTCCCTATAAAGATTGGTATTTTTGCAATGCACTCTTTAGAAAAATATCGCAGTTTGTTTTGCCTTTTGTATGCGACAAGAAATACTGTGTTAAGTGGTTGTTAGGCCCATGTACATAATGTGTTTTACTTACTTTACTCAACTTATAATCACATTTGCAACTTCATGAGATGCGACAGCGTGTAGCTTTGTATACCGTCAATTTAAAACATTTACATGTCATTCGTGTTACTGAAGTTATATTTAGGGTATGCTTCAGCCTTCAACACAATAACGTCAATCGTTTGCCATACACCCACCGCTTCGAAATTCATTCGGTAGTAAAAACACTGTCAACAAGTCTGTATTGAATTTTACCTCCAATTTCCATACTTTTACGTAATACAGGTGTCGCAGAGTCTCGCCCCGAATAGGCCTATCGATCTTGGCTCGTAAAACTTGCCTCTTTGGATTGCGTAAACATTGCCCAGATTCAGAAGTCGGGCGAGGAACTAACAAACGGCTCCCCTGGGGATTCGGGTGATGTCAAACGTGATAGCAGATTAAAACCCCATTTCTACTTGTGTGTGTAGATTTTTGTACAAACATAGGTAGGTACTAAAACTCTTTTTTTTACTGAATCCTACTTAAAAAGTCACATTTTGTAATATAGACTAGTTTATCCTAAATCTGCCTATAATAAAGCTCTAGAACTGCGGAAAATTTACCCCACTCTATTGCTATTGCAAGTATTGTAGGTATTGTAAGTAGGTACCTATTGCTTTAGAATAGAAGATGAAAAGGAATGAAAATTGAATAATATTGAATGGACTGTTAAAACCCAACACTTTGAACAGATTAAAGTATGAATTCGTTATGAAATAAAAAACATTGACGCGTCATCAATATTTAATAACAAGATAACAGTTTACAGCTTGACATCAACCTTTAAAAGCATGCAAATCGCAGTATTTCCTTACAAAATCGTTTGGGCATTTTCCCGGCGGGAAGTTGGGCATAAATATGTAAACGAATAGATTGTTAGCAGAGACATATGTCGCGTTTTCCCCCGTTCCAGGTGAGTGAGTCAGCGGCCCACGCAACTGGGGTAGCCACCCCACTGTGCAGTGGCTCCTGTATTAGTACTGCAAAAGTAGGTACAGGCATATAAGACTACATTTTCGGTTGAAAAATAGCACCTATAACAACTACATAAGAAGCTAAAGTGTTAAGATTGATGTGCTGCTGTCTGTAAAAAGCCCCGCTTATTTGCAAATACATATTTGGACAAAAATATTACTTTACGTCAGGGTGTTTGCTGAGGTGTGACTTTGCAATTCGTTTTGCATGAAAGTTTGGACTGTCAATTGTTTTTATAATAACCTTATTACAGGCGTCAGAGTAGCTAAATTACACAGACAAGCAGGCCGCCGCGATAAGCGGTCACGCCATTTTATCGATTTGCCCATACGTTTTGACGTCGATAAAAGTTATCACGGCGCGCATCTTAGGCGTACTGGACACACTATGGTACATCACCGTGATAATATATCACCTTCATGTTTAATTTAGTCACGATAGTATTAACTCAGACTTAGACTACAACATGATACGTCGTTTCGTTAGCTTAGAAACACATGTTTAATAATGCCTTCTATGATTAAACTGAACATAACAGCAAATAAGAATAATACTCCTGTTGCAAAATCGTTCACAATAAAAGCACATAAGATGCCACAGTGTTTACCTGATATGCCATCGGTCGTACATATCTATTCAACAACGGAAAATCTAAAAAACTTTACCTGCACGCGACAGGCGTTCTATCGGCAAAAATGGATGCAAAACACCTTTGTCACGATATTGGCGAATGAAATTGTACAGACGGCAGCACCAAGCTATACACTGAGCTCTTATGTCGTTGAAATAGGTAGTATTTTGCAACAAAATTGTATGATGCTGTTGACTGTACAATGTACATTCAGCGAGGATTTTTCTATAAAGTACGCTCTGGCTCGGATGTTACGGATTCGTGAGCGCACGCCGTTTGTTGTCAATACAAGTATTGTTTGAAGATAGGATACAATACGTATTTATTTGTTTGATTTCAGTTATTGCTTTTTCATATTATCAAGAGCAGTTTTATTTGTATTAATACATAGGTATATTTGGTTTCGTGATTTGCAATTTTGGACGACATCGCCTTGGGGTTGCGAGTTATAATCGTGTAAAGCCCGGTCCGCGAGCACGTAGAATTTTGTCCAATGACCCCTAGCTACCCATCCTTATCGCTCGTGCGTAATTATGTTACCATCGCGCTCGCACACTCACTGCGGGTGCGAGTCGCACAGTCGCGATAGCAATATAATTACGCGCGAGCGATAAGGATGGGTAGCTAGGGGTCATTGGACAAAATTCTACGTGCTCGCGGACCAGACTATAGGGGACGCATCTTAGTGTGATGAGTACATGAGTATGAGCATATTCTTCATTGAGTGGTGGATGTTTAAGTATATTTTATGATGCACAAGTAACAATTATAATAACTTTAAGTAACAATTTTAATTTTAAGTAACAAGTATGCTATATATTAAAACAGTTGCGATGTGCAGAGCCTCTACATAATTAATAAGAGCAGACTTTAAAGCTAGTTGGTATTTGTTGATTAAAATTCACCGGAACGGTGTGGGAACTCGAGCCAGCTTTTATTTAACTTGGCCGTGCTTGTGGTGGGAGTTATTGTGTGCTTGAACTTCCGTTATATACTTAGGTTTCAATAGAACTAGCCAAATCTAAACAGGAATTAACAGGCAAGGCTGAAAACTCTGTTAATAGTATAGCAAAAAGGAGGCTTCATGTACCTAAAGTTAAAAAATAAAAATCATTCGCCGCTTTTGTTGCGAAGTATAACTTGAGGAAGGCCTGATTTGGCAGAACCTTTTCTGTTTGTGTTAATAATTGTAGAGATAAGCTCTGTATGAAACAAAAAAGCTAGACGCTTTTTAACGACTTCCTGCGACAGACGTGGGCGAGGCTATTAGGTGACAAACGATACTATCTCTCTCTCTTTTTTTCTGGAATATACTGAGCTTAATTTTGTCACCAAGAGCAAACCATGAACCTGGCATTTTTGATAAGTACCTACTGATTTTCCATCTAGCTGGTAAAATAAGGATATGAGTAAGAATTCTTCTTCTTCGTCTCTACACTCTTGCCAGAGTGATCGTGGTCGTCACACCCGTCCGGTGGCAAGCCTCATAATCCGTCGCCATTCCTCCCGCACTGCAGCTTTCTTGTGCACTCGTGGAGTGGACCATTGAGTAAGAATAGGATAATGTAGATATTATTTTGAAACACTAACAACAAAACAAAATCATCCAAAATCATCCTTACATTTTTTCTGTTATTCGCTGGATAGAACCTAGATAATATAGTCCTATTTATAAGATATCCTAATTGACTTCTGTTTACCAAAGTCAAGTTCAGTACACAGCCAATACAAAGCCGTATAGTAATCAGTGCGGAAGTGGGCCGACGGCTGTCAGCCGCGCCAGGCTGCGCCGTCGTCAACTTAATTGGAGGGCGGGCGGGGCTTCCGGTACATATTCATTAATTACTTTAGCACCCAATTCTTGTGTGGTCAAGGTTTTTAGTGAGAAGAATGAAGCTGTTGAGAATATTGTGATATCTGCACTAATATTCAAAGAGGAAAGTTGAAAAATAAATTTGTATAGTATATTGAATTAAACAGGAAACATACGAGTATTCTAGTACCTACAGTCAGTACAAGATTTTAAACTTTAACTACATTGACTTATAAGGATCAAAACAATTTACGGTTGTTTTATTTTAGTTGGAGTTGTCACATGTTACAGACTCAACGACCGTTGAGCGTAAATTGCGCTCTGAACTGAAGGAGCCTGGTATTGACATGTATTGGATGAGCTTTGGGATTACCTGATCAAAGAGATTGGGGATAAAACATTATTTTATGTATCTTCACTTTCAAGAATAAGTCTTTTTAACTAAAATAGAATAGAATAGAATACATAGCGATAAAAAAAAACCATATGACGCTACCAACCGTGCGATGTGGAAGTCATTGGGGGAGGCCTATGTTCAGCAGTGGACGTCCTGCTGTTGGCCCTGTGGCTGAAATGATGATGATGATTACATTAGGTAGGTACTGCATTTTAGCGAAGAATAGTAGGTATTTGTATCATCTACTTGTACGTATAAGAAAAGTTGTCATTCAATTTCATTCTTTCTACTTGTCACTAACATTTTATAGGTGGGACGTTAGCAATGAAAAATTAATTGGAACGTTCCATTTCATTAATATTCGTAGTATATTTCAGTAGTTTACACTATAGAACAATAATGTCGGTCAACGTACTTTTCTAAGAAAACTTAATTTGCCCAAAAACCAATTATAATTGTCAATTAATTCTGAAATAAGATTATACATAGTTGGTTTTTCTTTATACAGAAAATGAGGTTGGTACTCGTAATCATTCAATTTTCAGTTCTATGAAATAATTGTGTTTTGACTGCCCTAATTAATATGTGAAATTAGTTTGTCGTGTCATCTACCTATCTTATTAATTTTAGATTAAACTTTTGATTGAACAATACAGTAGCAGGATTTCCGTAGTTGGATGTGGTTAACAGGCATTTAATTAACTTGCCTATTAACATTAGCAAATAGATAATACTCGAGCGATCATGAAATGCATTTACATGAACCGATCGTCTGTAAAGCGAGCTTTGTAAAGCTACGTGCACACTGAAGCAAGAGTATAAATAAATAATAATAAATATCCTTGGACATTTTATACGGTGTCTCTAGTCCCAAACTAAGCAAGCATAAATTTTAGAAAACAATTTTTCAATAATAAACACATTTAAACATTGGTCAATATCATGTCATGTTTTAATCATGCTATGAACGAGTCATATTATCAGATCCATAAGTATCGCTTACGTTTACTTGTTCTTTTATTAATTAGATTTATCTATGACATAATAATAGTAATTACCTCTAATCCAATGACTATAAATGTTAGCATTCAACACAAAACATATGAGTATTAGTTTCGAAGTCCACAACGCGCACTAAATTACCTGCCGGAATTAATATATTTCACAGAAAACATGTTATAAATCGTAATTCTCTTTTAACTCAAACACCATATTATGTACTAGCGGCCGCCCGCGACTTCGTACGCGTGGATCCCGTTTTACCCCCTTCATCTATCTTACGCGGTTAAGAGTTTTTCATACAAATGTTTTTTCCCGCTAACTCCCGTTCCCGTAGGAATTTTGCAATATCCTGTTGTAACTAAGCTTTAAGTTTACTAAGGTACCTGCATGCCAAATTTCAAGCGTCTAACTTAAGCGGTTTAGATTTTTCATACAAAAGGATTTTCCCGCTAATTCCCATTCCCGTGGGAATTCCTAAGTATACTATAACCTGCCCAGGAGTATGAAGAATAATTGTACCAAGTTTCGTTAAAATCCGTCAAGTAGTTTTTGTTTCTATAAGGAACATACAGACAGACAGACAGACAGACGGACAGACAGACAGACAGACAAAAATTTTACTGATTGCATTTTTCGTCGATCACTAATCACCCCCTGATAGTTATTTTGAAAATATATTTCATGTACAGAATTGACCTCTCTACAGATTTATTATAAGTATAGAAGATAAAAAAATAGAGAAATGAGAACTATATCTAAGAGCTAAATAGCTAGCCCCGGTGATCCTAGTTCATGGTGTGCTCCACGCCTTATAGTTCTGGCAAAACAATTAATTATGTGAGCAAATAGGCAGCTTTGTGAGCAGGATTGCCTGAAAATTGAAAGCGGTGATTGACGCGGGATTAAGCCGTCGCCGGCGCATCATTCCAGCTCATTTTGATGGTAGATATTTATTTAGGTTGACCTAGTTTGGCATGAATACGAATGAGAATAGCTTTGGAATTGTCTATTCCTTGATAGGCGACCGTTTTCATAATAGGAATAGTGCAGTACAATACTGAAGACAAAAGAAATATATCTTATCTTCCCTAGAATCGACATTGGTATAATATTCTCTAGTATAATATACGTAATATAGATTTTATTAACAATATATGTAGAAAAGGCATTAAAAACTAGATTAATGGAAGATCTAACAATGCTTTTACCTGGATGTTACCTCCCGTGTTAAGGTGTTAACTGAACAAGCGCGTTCTATCTTAGAGTCTCATTACTTATCATCAGGTGAGATTGATATCAAAAGCAGACTCAAAATCAAGTGAAAAAAAATTATACAATATACTTACCTAGGTACCTAAAGGTAAAGCATAAGTAATTATAGTTACTGAATTTTTTTTAGATGCTTGACGTTGATTGCTGTAGCAGGTCGAGGCGTTACATCCATTAGCGCTACGAACTTCGTAGTTCGTAGCATCTACACTATTATCGTAGCTATAGCTTGCGTCACCCAGTAGCAATTTCTTTCAACTTAATATGTATCAGTCTTAGTTTCTATTTTACATTTTTATGAGCTCAGCTATAAGGACGTCCACTGCTGAACATAGGCCCCAAATGCTTTCCATGTTGCCCGGTTGGTAGCGGCCTGCGTCCAGCGCTTTCCTGCTACATTTATGATGCTTTATTTAGCAGTGGACGTCCTATGGCTGATATAATTATGATGAAGATGATTCTTATGATAAATTGGGGATGTACTCGTATAAAGAAAATGCCTTCGCAAGTAAGTCCCTAACGACTTAATAACGAAGTGCAGAACCCAAACAGAATGTTCCAACTAGCATGATTGAAAGGTTCAATCGCGTCAATTGATTGGATGCGCCTGCATCGCCGCCGACAAAAAGACCACCGCCATATTGATTTCTGACGGCCAATAGCTTCTAAGGGCTGCCAGATGAAAAGTTACGTGTCATTTCATTTTTCATTTCGTGAAGGTAAAATAGCTGGTTTCGCATTTGTGCAAAGTATAAGGACAAGTGAACTTGAAAATTAAAACCTTTAGTCCAATCCAAAAGGCTAGATTCCCTTTTGAGCATTAAGTAGGTGCATTAAATGCTTTCAAATATTATAGATCGTTAATTTAAAAACCTTAGTGTGATAAGTACGTATCCGATACTTAAAAAAAAAATTGATGAAACTACTGAGAACAAAAATATTTCCTCACGTTGATTACGGTTTTCAATTAAAATACATAAAAAAGTGCTCAGTTTTGATGAAGAAAAATATCATATCGATGATATAATATCCCAAGTACTCATCAGTGAGAGGGCCAAATAAGTTGGAGAAAATGTGGTTTCCCGCCTCGAGGCTATTTCACCGCTGGGACAGCCCTGGCTCGAGAACTGCGCAATTTTTCCAGCGCCCAGCAGGGGCGATTACGCTATTCATCAAATGTTCGGTTTTGGAGCCCCGCAACGTTTTCTAATATTCGCATATCATGCAACGAGGGATCCAGTGTATTCTCACTGGAAAATATTTCCAAAATTCTCGATAGGTATTTAATTTTGGTTTAAATTCTCGGAACTCCCCGTACAGCCAAATTACTCTTTACTAGTTATGATTTGAATATTGTAAAAAGCAATTCTTCCTGAAGTTCATACTTATGTAAATCATCCTAATTTGGTTTCATTTTACGTAATTAATTGTCAGTAATCTTCAATTACACAGTAAACTATCTACTACACCATTATTACCCACATTAACTTTCATATTATTATGTGTAATTTAATTAATATAAAGTACAAACAATTTATTACCGAGAGATTATCCGCACCATTAAAAATCGTGAAACTACATCAATAAATAAGGTTTATTAATTAATAGTATGAAAATACATTAAAAACGTGCGCTCGATTTCGAAAAGTAAGTGTAAATGAAGCTTTTAATTCACCAGCGCTGACGTTATTTTCGATTTTATGAACCTCATCGAGTGCTGAAACAACGCTAATTTGAAATTCCTCATTCATTGTAGCAGAGTTCGCTTGAACAAGAGCGGGGAATCGTTCATTACCGTTTTGTTTTGCATGGCTCTTTTATATCGGGAGGATATTATGAGTTGGTTTTTCATTTCGTTCCATTAGAGAACCTATTTAGTACTTTTATAGATTTTTGCAGACGTTATTCTCGTACCTAGTAATTGAATGTTGTGTTGTGTTAAAAAAAATTGAAATTGAAATAAGTGTACTCTACAATCTGCACCTATTGTATGCCTAACAGAAATCGAATTGTTAAAACCAACATCTCAACGCCCGGTATACCCGACGTTATGACTTGTAGCATTATTGAATTTTAGTACTTACTCTTACATAAAACAAAATCAATTGATAATTACAATCGGAGTGTCCTATTACTATGCGTTTAATACCCTTTTTATTTTTACATGAAGTAATAAGGGAATCCAATTGGTGTGCGACCGCCCTTCCGTCGAGTGTGTACTCGGGCGCTCGGCGCATCTCGACCGGCGTTGGTTCGGAAATTGCGCGCGTTTTGCTCGCTTTTCTCGCTTTTCGCGCTTTACTCGCTCGTTCGGAAACCGTGCCGCGTTAATTGCTCGCGATCTATCGCGTTTTAATGTGTTTGCGAGGAGGCATGTTTATTTTTTCGATTTTGATCTGCGGAACGCAATCAGTAGTCGCGGGAAGGGGTTGACAATAATTTTGGAGGGAGTTTATGGAGCATCAATATGCGCGTGGCATCGTACTTTTCTTTTCTTTTTTTTTGCTCTGAACAGGGTTTATTTATGTTATTATATTTTTGTAGTATTAAGGCTCGAGCATTAGGCATATTTAAGAAAAATATTGACGGGGCAATACGTTACTATCTAAGGCGTCGACGTCGTAGCAAACTAAAAATGTGACTTTTATTTAGATACAATAGGTGCTATTCTGTAACAAAAGAGTTTAACTGATTCGGTAACCGTACTTTAACTGCACTCATGTTGAAATTAACCCGAAATATAGGCACACACTAAAGCTTAATTAATAATTAAGGTTCATACTACACGCTGACGTTTCGGATTTACGTGTTAATTTCCAATTTGTTCAGACATCAGCTGCATTCCGGTCGCGGCTCATTACCGCGATGTTTACACGCATTAACAATAAACTACGTCATTACAGTTTGGATTAACTTAACTATGTGTTGTTAGTGTTAATTAACAGTTGAGTACCGGGTTCCTAAACAGTGGCACGGGTGCCTTAGAACGAATGAGCAATTGTTGGTGATTGCTTTTAAACATTACTACCCTATTCCGTTTGTGGTCGAATGGAATTTGTATATGTATGTACCTACTAAAATGTATTGTAATATGTCATCGGTTAATTGTAAAAAACAGCATGTAAGAATTATTATTAACAACTTAAAAAGACTACGAGTAAAATTGCGTCATTTAATTCTCACGAAAAGTCGAAGCTTGCAATAGCTACCTCGTTGTACAGTTTGATACATTTCGACTCAAAAATCGTTAGTGTACCTAATATTTTTTATAATATCATATGTGTAATAATGCTTTCAAAACATTTGATGGCAAAATAATAAGTCTCCACGAAAATACTTCGAGTTCTTGTAATTTGAAACGGTTTAGTCTACAAATTAGAGCCAAAAGGTGTCCTCTTTTGTAAAAACCTTGAGTATAAATGTTTCTGGAAAACCTTGACCCATATGACCTAGAAAAACTAGGTCACAGGTCACACATTTGCAATGCCTTTAATTAGACCAGTGGAATTCAATTTGCGCAAACACTTAGATTTATTAGTAATTCGCAGGTATTTTTGAACCTGCTTTTATTAGTATTTTATGATGCGTATGGTTCCTTAAAAAGCTTAACACACTTAGGCTGGGTTGCACCATCTTATTTTAACTTTGACAAACGTCAAAAATCTGTCAAACTCCATACAAAAAGCACCGGTTATCGTCATAGTTACGATCAAAGTTAGGTGGTGCAACTCAGCCTTAAAAGTTTTTATTCTACTGAAGTTGCAATGTAACTTTTTTTTACTAAAAAAGACTGTTCATTGCGAATATTTTCTCTGAGTGCCACAATATTTCTTAAATCTATAAAATCAAATCAAAATAGAGCAACAGTCAAAGCAATAACCAGAGTTTTCAAAAACTTACACTGACCGTTCTACAATTCCAAAACTTATTTCACAATATGACAGAGCTCGACTTTCTGCAGTACTGTTGCTTGTAGAAGTTGATTCATCGTCTAGACATGTTATTGATCCCGGCTTTGCCCCTACAATCGGGGTGGCTGGCCGTGCCGGTGCATTTGGTAATTCATGTGACTCAGCGTTGTTTTACACCACCTTTAATTGTGTGTTTCACTGTTATGATTCATGAAGGGTGATTATTTCGAAGTTTTAATTAATTGAGCAACTTTTAAAGTAAATAATTTGAGAATCAACAGTAAAATTATGTGAGATTCTACTCAGGGAATGATTAGAAGTCCTAAAAATACACAAGCACAAGAGAAATATCGAATTTGTTGATCTTTCTTTCAGAAACGCGTGCGCCACAAAATTTTCACCCAGAATGCAGCTTTTTCCCTCATTTTTGTAACAAATGGCCTCGAATTTAAGAGTAGAAATCTCATTATGAACTCAAAATAACAAATAGGTACTTGATTGAGTGAATGTTTGCCTGAAGATTGAAACGTCTGGCTTTAATAACGTTTTTATTAAACTAATATTGCTTGATGGACTCGATTTGTTGTGAAATATTGGGCTTGTGTAACTTTACATAGGATTGTAAAAACATAATTCGCTTTTATGTTGAAGTACGAGCAAATATTTTGTTTTACTGAATGTTTCAAACTTCTGTAGAACAAAACCTATTGTATAATTTCGAGTTACTTTTTGTTCTTTGAAAGGGTAAAGCTATTTTGAGTTGAAAGGTCACTAATGAGTTTGTCGTTCGCAATGAACGTGTACATGATACTCGCATTCGTGTAGAATAAAGTACACAGATGAGGGACAATAAAGCTCACAGCTGACAGTCCACCGGGTGACATGACCGTCTGAAGTGACCCTTTGACTTTCTAGGGTTGGTCTACAAAACAAATGGACTTTAGTAGACTTGATTTTATGGTTATTGCTTCTGACAAAGATTGATTGTTACTATAAAATTGGTTTAAAAATAGGCATGATTTAGTAAAAATGCGTAAATATCGTGCGCAATATAGTGACGAAATATTGTAGCAAACGATATTTGATATAGCGATGACACATCTTGGTTAGAACGGCCCTCGGCCGACGCCACTGCACCCTCGGGACCTCCAAAGTTTCCCTCTCGCGTTCGCGCCTATGATATCGAATTTATTAAGAGTTTTTTGCAGTTTGTTTTATACTTATCGTAGGTTATTGTAAATATTTATGAAAGGATTAAATTATAAATGCTCTTTATTGTTTATCTACAATTTTATTTTACCTACCGTTCCTAATTCTTTTATAGCGTGATTTCTGACAGCCATGTTAGACTGTACTAAAGTGAGAAAATACTGTAATTTAATTTTACTACGAAAACGTTTCATTGCTTACAAAACGCCTACACTTCTTAACTACTTGGGAATGATATTTATTTTAATTCTGGAACATATCCCAATAGCAGTATAAAAGTCTAATATAACGCTATTAGAAACGGAAAAGCCTATCCAGTTTTCATTAGATCCGCACATGCTACCTCCACTATCGTCATATTGCCGTGTCGGGCACATCACTAATGCAATTTAGTGCTGTGCACTCGCAGTAATGCGCTAAGTGCTACTTGATGCCGAAAGCTTGCCAAATGCTGAGCAAGAAGCTTTAATTAAAGCAGAGATGGGTGTGTGACTTCATAATCGAGGATATTACTGCTGTAGGACTAGTTTTACAGTAGTGATATTAAGTTAACAGGTGTTTTAGAATTTTGTGTCTTTTAATAACTTCGAAATTATGTTATTTTAAAAATCTTAAGGATTACGTTGAGTATCAAAATGGCATGGTCCTTATTGTGTCTCACAATAACCATTTCTATTACGTCATTTTAAATGAGCAGTATTTATACAAAGTACCTGGTTAAAAATTCCAATGTCCTGTCACTTCCGTTAATCCGGTCCACCCTGTGATTGGGTATTAAATCGTGTGGAGGTCGTTTTAAAGCTATTTTAAAGTTATTTAATCACATACGCATGTTCAGTACGGTAAAGTTGTGGTAGTCGAGCTCGTTTTTGTTGGAAAATCGCACCTATTGCCTCTGCCATAGTACTCAATTTGATGTGTCTGTTGCTTCCCAAAAGGCCTGTTCAACCGGTAACATAATTTAAGGGCAAGCACTCGCTGTAATGAGCCCAAAGTGTTCGCAGAGTGAACTCCAGTTGGTGTTTACTGCACCGTGTAAATACATATAGGCCTGTCAATTAGGTAGACTAAATTGAGAGGCAGTTTAGTTTCCATTCTATTTGGATAGTTTCTAATTTATCTAAATTGTGGTTGTATCGGGACACAATCGTAGCTTTTCTATTGAACCTGTAAATTAACTGACTTAAGTTTAGTAACTCTTTTTATGCAAGGCAGTTAAAGAATCAGAGTTAAATAAAAAAAAACTGAAATCTTTTCTCTGTTTTTTTTTTGCAGTGTTAAAATCTTAGCTTCACACCTTTTTTTAACTGGAATATGGATGCTACATTTTATCAGCTTTTAAATAAGCTCGTCAACAATTTGATTACAAAATGTTAATATGTTTTTCTACACAATTTTGATAATTTTTATAACTCAGTACGCGGAGAACTATAAATCAGGATTATCTATAATAAGGTTTACTGCCTCAATTTGGGAAATATCCGTGACATGACAACATCACAGGTCAATAATGTGATGGGCAGTGGTACGCGTAACGTAATTTAAGGGCGGCCGCACGCCCTAATGAGTCCAAAGTGGCGCTGTGGGCGGGCGGCGATTGCTACTATGTTTGCTTACTACACTGTTTTGAGGCTGCTACTTATATTGTAGTTTATCGGTAGATTAAAAAAGTTTCTCTCATACTCACTGCATATTTTACAATGTAAATATGTACCTAATGGGAATAGAAAACGCCTTCTTCTTCAATAGAAAGGATGCATGAATTCAGACTAAAAGGTATTTTTGTAGTATTTTAAAGATATCATTAGCAGACTCTTCTAAGTCGTTATAAGGTTTGCACCACGATTTATAGTTTAATAAACAACTGTCCCTCAGGATTACTAAATTTTTATTGGTTGGGTTTAATTGGTCTACATTTAGTTGTACAAAATTACATATATCCGTAAATACTGGGATACACAAGTGATAGTACAAAGGTTCCATTGTTTTTAAGCGTTGTAATGTAAGGAACCCTAATAATTTTGGGGCCATCACATCACATGCCAGTAATGTGATTGCCCCCGGTAATGAGCTGAGAGTGCCGCGACAAAGTATTTACTTGCTGTTGAACAACGAGTTAAGTGCATGGGTGAAGCATATTTAGTTAAATTTTATAAAGTTTTGAATAAGTTAAATATTTTTATAATTTTTGCTGTCGCCATTTGTGGCCAATGTGCAGCGTCCCAAGCCGCATCTATAGACCACAAATTTGAGAATTTGACAGCTCAATCGTCACTTTTCCCGCGCATTTTTGAAGTTCGCATCTGCCCCCCTAGACAAAACGCACTTTTTGATCGAATCGATAATCGAATCCGTCAAAACTCCATACAAAAAAGGGGCTTTTCGACCACTTTTCGACTGGTTTGCGATTATGATTTGCACTTTGTCTAGACCCACTGAACTTCGTAACTTCTTTCTATCTCTTCTTATTGGCATTGTTTACTGGGTATTCAGTTCTAATGCGCTCTATCATCCCATGAATGCATCTTGTCTATTGAACTATTGTAAACTATACTGTACTTAGTAACATTGTTAGAGCAGTATCTGCTTAATATATCGAGTGCCTCTCAGTGCCACTCGCGTCAATTTAACAGGGATCGCTTCCACCGCAACTTCCATAGTGAGTACTTAGTTTAGTTCACATACTGGCAAATACTAGTAGTTTCAGTTTAAAGCGAACTATTGCGTACCAGAAATTTATAAGTTAATTTAGTTAAGTCTGCGAATAACTCAGTGATATAAAAATATGCATTTGTATTCGTGATTCTTTCAAATGAATTCTGTCTGCTGGTTTCACCATTGACCATTCCTTCATACTAACTTGCAATCCTTCTAACCACTAGTTACAAGTAACATACGATAGAGAGTTAGATTTCCACAATGACCGTGACTCGAAGTGACCCACACACATGCAAATATGTAGCCGAAACCCATTGTTAAGTGGGTGCCTTACTACTGAATGTGAAAGCGACTCGTCTCTATCAATTTTCTTCATATATTCTTTCTTCAGTTTGATTCGACTTTTTAGCAGTGTGGGGCGTCGTGGTTAGGTTAGGATGGATACTTTCAAACGCAGAAAATAACTAATGACATCTATTAAGTATTTAAGTGTAAAATTATCACTCTCTCTAAAATATTGGCATACTTACTTAATATCTAATTGACCATGTTGAAATAAACGTGTGTATAAAATCCTACACTAGTTGCAATCACCTTCACGTAGTGCCGCCTCTGGCCGAAGTGCCGAACTTATTTCGGCCCGTTTGTATTCCCGTTTGCGGCCGAATAATTTATGCCCCGTCGAAGCGTCTACTACAGTTGGTTAGTAAAATCTCAATTCGGTCGGATCCGACATTATTTAACGTTTCGGCCGGAACACAGGCGGAATTGAACGGTTTGTTTTGTCTGACCGAATTCGCGTGTTCATTCAATTCGAATTTCGAATATTTCGTTTGCTCTTTTGTTTAATGTGAACACCAAACATTGGACATTTCAATATTCAGTTGTCACTTCTGTGTTGTGATTGTGTCTCTTTAGTTGACAGGCTATCTGCGTAATTATGTTTTCTGGTGAGTAAGGAATATTTTGTCGTTGAAACTAACAGGATTAAAAGAAAGAATCACTTTCAAAACCAAACTGGCATTATGAGTTCGATTATCTTTTAGGATAGTTTAAAAATTCATTTTACCACCAAATAAAAGTACACAAATTGCTACAGCTATAAGCGTTTAGCTGAATGCCGTTTTCGCCCTAACAAAAAAAGTACAATTGAATGTGTTACATTTTAATGAAGGTCTCATTTCGTCTTGGCCGTTGTATTTAACCATGCCCTTTAGCATTATCGCGCTCAGATTTCATCTCACGTAGGTCCTAGTAAACAGAACACATCCGGTGGACCCTGCTGGATTTATGTGCCAGTCCTTGACTGATTTATGGCAAGTAACATTTGACCCATAATTACGGTATGAAGTATTTATCGCTGGTTAGGCTGAGGATTGTGTGTGACGTTAAGGAGCTTGGTTTTTGGGTGGTAATTACATTGAAACTAAAACTAGAAAGAAGGAAAGACAGAAAAAAGGACAATTACAAAATTTTGATTTATTAATTAGGTAATACAAAAAAAATACTAAGAGAAAAGAATAAAAGAAGAATTCCTCGGTCAAAGGTTTGCGGTCACTAGCAGAATACACGAGTAATAAGGAAATTAATACAGGAAAGTGAATAACGTTTATTTTTTCAGGAAAACGACTATTTCTTGTTCGTAACAGTAATCTGACTTTCCTGTTCAAGTTTTTGCTCATTTACCTCTTGTAAAATATAAGATAGTTAAAAATATTTTTACTGTTCATTTCTATGTTTAGCAGTGGACGTTCGATGGCTGAAATGATGATGATGATGAAAAATATTTTCATTATTATCTTTGTGTTGATCTCGAGACTGGTCACTCCTAGTATAATAATTTGAGTGACACCAACTTGTCCCGGTCCATAATGATTGAAATTAAACAGGGTCGGAACCGTGTAATCTTGTCCGGGGCTGTCATTAACGCTCGTATCAATTAACCAACTTGCCGTTAATTCTTGACATCGTCCAAATTGTTGATAATTATTTAGGGTTTTGCCCAAATGATGAGGTGTGTGAAACTGAGAGGCTTGAATTGGATCTAATCTTAACGAGAAGTTTTCAACGACTTAAAAGTTACAGTTATAATATGATTTTGCATTTTGGTTAAAACGGTTAGTGTAATGAGGCAAATTTCTAGTCGTCTAGGCGGAAATGTCTGATTTTTTTTATGAAGAATCTTAAACGGTTTTGGTTTAGCATTTTTTAAATATTAATGTAACTATATCATAACTTTAATTGATATGTAAATTTGAAAAGAATAATTACAGCGAAATATCCAGAGCTCTATTTTCTTTTCACGAACTCTGAAAAAGATATCAATTTACGTCTACACTAAAACACAATCTTACAAGACTTTTCTTTTTCTGAAAATTGTCCGACCACGCTTAGCACTTTAGCCTGAACCGAGTCTAAATTAATGGCGGCCTTAATCCTACCCTATTTTTCCAGGGTTGGAGCTAATTTTATTTTTCTGTGCGTCAAATGACAAACGCTTGTCTGGAATATACCGTCATGGATTCTTTGTTTACGAATGCTTCGTTTATTAGGTTATTTTGGGTTGTTTGCGGATTCGTCGGAAGGCAAAGTAACATTAACGTAAACAGTATTTAAACAAGATGTTTGTAAGTAGGTATGTAAATAATCTGGAGGGGTAATCAATGTGCTTAGGATTCTAAACAACTTTATTCGAATAAATTTTTTACAAACAAATTTTTAACAAAATTTTGTAGGCTTTATTTACTTACCATGATTGACTTACTAAAGATAATGGTGAATGAACGAATGGTGAGTAAAATATATGTAGACACTTTAGGCATTTCACCTATGATTAATAAGTAACAGGTCATTTACGATGCTATAAATCTAACGAATCGTTAAATTACACTTGACCAATATGTACAGACAGCATTAAAAGTGCGTCTTTAAATTAGACCATAAACATGTTTCAAATTGGATACATTATTCAGGGTGCTTAACAAAGTAGCATAGAAATGTTCGTTGCATTTTAAATCGTAGTTCAATGACTTACGAACTAATATTTTTTGTATCTTATAGTGCTTGTGCGTGACTGTACTGCGGCCCTTTAATGGCGTCGAGCGGCGCGTGCGGCGAATTTGAAATGAGAAATAGTCCTATTAGGGTTGCCGCTCCATGGGCTGAAGTCTTAGGCAATGTAATTGAATTTGCAAAAAGAATTACTGCTTTTTGTGTTTGGTACTTTACTGATAAAAAACGGAAGCTCTCTTTCCTCCGAGGTAGATTCTTAGATGGTTAACTGGTTACACACATTGTAAAAAGTGATTTTAAGTTTAAAACAAGATGTAAAGCATAGACATACATTAGATAGATAACGCAAGTGAAGTCCGCAGTTCTTTGAACCCTACCGACTGCATTTGAGACGAGCAAAGGCAAGCTACCTAAAAGGTTGCAACGGGGCGTCTTAGCTAGCTCAGTCTGACACCCCGCTGTTTAGTACTAAGTCCCAGTTCGCCTTCTGCGATGAGGGATGTGTACGTATCCAGGATGCCTACAGGGATATTTGACCAAGGAAACGCACAATCAATAACACAATGGCACTTTATAATCTAGGTTCCACAATAGTTTACTTATTCTAGTTTCACTGACTCTAAATCGCTATCGTTTAATAATGAGCATTATGAGCAAGTTTACAAGTACTTTACAAGTTATATCACAATTTACTAATTACAACAAGAGGAATAACGACGCGCCCGGTTCGCGTCCCGTTAGCTAGCTTTCGTATCCGCGAGAGGGGCGGCGCCCTGTGCGAGGTTTATCGAGTGTTAGTCTGGATACTTATAACTAGGGGGGTAGGATGTGGTCCGATTAGCTCGAGCCAGAGACCGAAGCCTCAATAGTGAGCGCGACCACTGGGGAAAGGCGTTGGACCTACGGGGCGAGGGGGTGCGAAGTTCAGGAAGGGTGGCAGCAGGATTGCTACCGCAGGTTCGGGATGAGTATCTCATGCACTACTCGGTAAGGACGAGAACCGGTTGGCTATCAACGATAGAACGTCTCGACACGACGCTTTATGGCAAGCCGCGGATTAATGACGAGGTATCGGATCAAGCCAGAGTCGAACAGTTAGGGTTAGTAGGGAACAATGTGGATAGCTATTCGCTAGGGACTCTGTGCAATGCAGCCGAGGGAACGATAGACGCGCGCGCGAACGTCTGGCTGTTACAATGGCTCCCGAGCGAATGCTAGGCGCCCGCGGTCGCCGCCGTCTCTTATATTAGCTCGGTCCGTGCGGCGTGCGGCCGCGCAGCCGTAGGGTTGTCAAAATCTCTGCGCTGGGTGCTAGGGCTGTCGATGCGTCGCGGGGCGCGTCACATCCTCCCTTGTTTTGGAGATTTTTACCTGGAAAAATCACAAGTCTGGTACATAAAGGTTCTTTAAGAAGAACAACTAAAATTCATGACAATAATAAGTTATTTTTGGGTAATTTCATAACGATTATAAATTAAAATGTAAAACATGACTGAACTTGTACTTGATCATTAGCCCAATAATAACTCCTTATTTAAAACATGACAGTACATTTATTTACTTATAACCATATTAGCTAACTTGGTCTTGGAACAATGTTATTAAGATACCCTTAATTTTTTTTTGCTTACAATGAACTAATTAAACGCTAATTTTAGTTAATTAGTTTTGAAACAATGTTATTAAGATACCTGTAATTTTTTTTGTTTGCAATGAACTAATTAAACGCTAATTTTAGTTAACTTAGTTTTGCAACAATGTTATTAAGATACCTTTGACCTTTTGTTTACAATTTACCAATGAACTAATTAAACGAGTCTGTTGTTTACTTTGTTATTACGAGTATTCAATTATTACTTAAAATATTTATTTAATACAATAATAGTATGCATGGCACTTGTTATTATTATTTCTAGTTTACTAGTTTAATTATTTAAATTACCATACTCAGAATAGGCATCTGGTTAATGTTAATAATTTCTATAATTATTAAAAGTTATACAAGACAATGGCAGTTAAGGGGTTAAGTTTTAATTACAATAATATTATATCTTAACGTAAATGGAATGCAGCCTGGCGCGGCGCGCAAACATTAGGCAGGTAAAATCTAGTTATGAGTCATCTAGTAAGCGAGTGCTGTTGATCGCCCGTGGCGTATAGAAAAAATACGTTTCACTGATAATATGCAAATGAGCTGGCTCGGTGAATCGTTCTTACAATGTTTGTTTACTATTTAAAAGTTATCGAGAAACTGGTAGTACTATTGGCGCGTAACAAACCGGTTTGTTATTTATGTGAGTTTAGGTTGCGAGTAAATAACAATGCGATTTGCGTCAATAGTTATTTAACGAGATTAAATAGAACACTTTAACTATTTAAATTGTACAGGGTTATTATCTAATGATAATTAATACTTCTAGTTTATTGATATGTGATATTTAACGAGATTAAATTCGAGAACTGAATGATCTAGATAATACAGGGTTGTTATGTAATGTTAATTAATACTTGTAGGTTATTGATATATGATATTTAACGAGATTAAATTCAAGAATTGAATGATCTAGATTATACAGGGTTACTATGCAATGTTAATTAATACTTATATATTATTGACTTGTTTTTAAATACTGAGAAAGTTACTTAAACGAGAACAGACTAGACAATGTATTTTTTTGTACTTCATATCTATTTGACTATGAGAAACCTAACTTAGGTATAAAGTTAAGCTACGAGTAAATGTTACTGGCCTTGTTCAGCTGGTTCTGGATTTGGCGGTGCTCGCCTCTTCTAGCCGCGCCTCTTCTTTCTCCCGGCCGCCTCCTGGTCTGGTCCTCAGCTCGGGACGGCTCCTCTCCAGGGCCGGACTCGCGCCAGTCCAGGTCTTGTGGGTGGTCGACGGTGTCGACATCGAGGATTTCGGTCCAGCCAGTGAACCGGTTTGATGATCTGGGTAGTGGTCTACTCGGGTCTGTAGACACTATGCTCCACGGTTTGCGTGCGTTGTTAACTTGGCAGGTTTTGCAGTTCTTGACGTACGTTGACACATCTCTGTACATACCGGGCCAATAATATCTCTGTGATATTTTGTTCAGTGTTTTTGCTGTTCCTAGATGGCCTGCGGTTGGTGTATCGTGGTTTTCTTTCAGAATCTGGTTTTTTCCATTGTTGTTTATGCATAATTTCCAGTCTGATGATGTTTCTGTTCTTGGTCCGTATGCGTGATTTATTATTTTCCTGTATAATTTGCTGTTTGACATTTTATAGTCCTTGTTTGCGGTTTTTTGTATTTCTTGAATTTTCTTTTGGGTCCAGTCTTCTTTTGTTTCTTGTTTTAAGCGTGTTACGTGTTTATTTATTACTTCTTGATTTTTAGGGTTCCGTGAATAGTCTTTTTTCTTGATTGGTTTTTCGTGTGCGAGTTTGATCTTGTGTTTTTTCTTACTTGGTGTTTCGGCCATTTCGTATGTAGGTACGATGTTGGCTTCTGTGTTTTTTCTTGACGTTGTTCCCACTTGTTCCGCTTGTTTGATACTATCTTTAGGCCATTCTATTTTGGCTCCTATTTTATTCAATATGTCCATGCCGATCAGTATACTTGTGATTTGTGGATGATATAACACTTGGTGGTCGATTTTTTTTCCCTTTATATTTATTTGCAAGTCTAGTTCTTCTTTTATTCGAGTTGTATGCCCATCTGTCATGCTAGCTGTTATGCTTACTGTTTTCGGTTTCAGGTTTCTTTTTACGAATTTATTGTCTTGGTCGTTTATGTATGATCTTGTGGCGCCGGTGTCTACGAGTGCTTGATATTTTTCGCCTAGTATCGATACATCTACGAATGGACGGTTATCTTTAATTTGCGGACTTGTGTTTATTGTCATGGACTGTGTGTACTCACTTGTTTTCTTACAACACTGTTTACTCATTTTGCCGATCTTGCCACAACCGTTACAAAATAGTATTTTCTTACTTCTGCAATCTTTCATGGAATGTCCTTGTTTTCCACAGCTCCAGCAGCAAGTATTTGTGTTGTAATTGTGTATGTATGATGCCGTCTCCTTGTGTTCTTGATTTATGCTTGTTTCGTGGTGATCATTTCGTGGTTTTCTTTCTGTGAAGCTAGTTTGACGGTCTGCTGTGACATTTTCATAGTCGTTTGTCAGTTGTATTAATTTGCTTACCGAGTCGACTTCTGATTTCTTGATATAGTACTTGTATTTTGCGTTCATGTTTTCGTAGATTCTATTTAGTTCTTCCTCTTTTGACATTTTTGCGTATCTGCGCATGAGTGTTTGTATTTCAATCAGGTAGTCCGTGAATTTTTGGCGGTGATGTTGCCTATAATTCACTATTTTAGCTAGGAGGTCACTGTCACGGCTCACAATAAATGTCAACGTGAAGAGTTCTATGAATTCGTTCCATGTAGTGAACGAGTTTTTATTATTTCTATACCACAGTACGGCCTTTCCTTTCAGGAATCTGGGGAGCACTTTGAGCACTTTATCTGGTTTGACCTCGCCCGATGACATGAGTTCGTCCAGTTGCTCTAGGAACTCCACTGGGTCGTTGTATGTGTCAAAACTTAGGTTCCATCTGGCCGTTATGCTTTCAGTCTGATCTATGGTGTACGACATGTTTGGTTCTTGGTGCATCTCTGTGTCTTCAAAATCGGTTTCTGACTCACTGTTTTCGGCGGATTTATTGGCGGACTGGATTGGTTGACGGGATTGCTTGGTTCTGAGTACTTCTGTGAGGTTCTGTCTCAGTTCTTGTACGGTTCTGTTCTCCGTTTTTATGTTTCTTCTTTTGCACTCGTTCTCAAGTTCTGTCTTCTTGAGTTTGTATATCCAAGATGTCGGTTCTGACATGTGTGATTATCAATTTGGTGCGAAGTTTTGTTTTCCTTTTTGGTCTTTCGCTTCTCTAGCGATCTGGTGGTCCCTGTAGGTTCCGTGGGTTATTTAGTTGGGCGCCATTGCAACGGGGCGTCTTAGCTAGCTCAGTCTGACACCCCGCTGTTTAGTACTAAGTCCCAGTTCGCCTTCTGCGATGAGGGATGTGTACGTATCCAGGATGCCTACAGGGATATTTGACCAAGGAAACGCACAATCAATAACACAATGGCACTTTATAATCTAGGTTCCACAATAGTTTACTTATTCTAGTTTCACTGACTCTAAATCGCTATCGTTTAATAATGAGCATTATGAGCAAGTTTACAAGTACTTTACAAGTTATATCACAATTTACTAATTACAACAAGAGGAATAACGACGCGCCCGGTTCGCGTCCCGTTAGCCAGCTTTCGTATCCGCGAGAGGGGCGGCGCCCTGTGCGAGGTTTATCGAGTGTTAGTCTGGATACTTATAACTAGGGGGGTAGGATGTGGTCCGATTAGCTCGAGCCAGAGACCGAAGCCTCAATAGTGAGCGCGACCACTGGGGAAAGGCGTTGGACCTACGGGGCGAGGGGGTGCGAAGTTCAGGAAGGGTGGCAGCAGGATTGCTACCGCAGGTTCGGGATGAGTATCTCATGCACTACTCGGTAAGGACGAGAACCGGTTGGCTATCAACGATAGAACGTCTCGACACGACGCTTTATGGCAAGCCGCGGATTAATGACGAGGTATCGGATCAAGCCAGAGTCGAACAGTTAGGGTTAGTAGGGAACAATGTGGATAGCTATTCGCTAGGGACTCTGTGCAATGCAGCCGAGGGAACGATAGACGCGCGCGCGAACGTCTGGCTGTTACAATGGCTCCCGAGCGAATGCTAGGCGCCCGCGGTCGCCGCCGTCTCTTATATTAGCTCGGTCCGTGCGGCGTGCGGCCGCGCAGCCGTAGGGTTGTCAAAATCTCTGCGCTGGGTGCTAGGGCTGTCGATGCGTCGCGGGGCGCGTCACAAGGTGTTGGAACAAAAATTAACATTTAAAAGAGGCTACATTTCATAAATTATACTCGCGAGTGGTGCATTGCGGGAGTGCACTTATTGGCACGCAATGCCCTAACCTAACCTTGTGCACTTGGGTTTAGCATGATGTACTTTAAGATTACACGTGTTAAGAAGTGTTATTGCTTGTTGAAGGACTCAAGTAATTACAAGATTAATTTTCTTACAAATTTTACTTTTTACAAACATTTGGCAAAAGGCAGAGCTTTTGAGTACGATTCAAAAGCCACCCACATTTTTTCTCGATGGTCTCTTTTTGACTAAATCAATACTAATAGGTACTACAATGATTAAATGCGTGGGCTGTTAAAGAAAATATTCTGTGTTATTCCTACCAAAAAATATTCCGTTACATAAAAACAGCAGCAGACGTTTTCAATAAAGCTTGAACGGTCCTCAATCTGCTTTCAAAACATCGGATTACCAAAAATAGACGAATAAATTCGATAAATATACCTTCACGACGTGTAGGCGTGTGTTTCAAGGAAAATTTTCCATCGACTACAATAACTTTCCAAGTACTGAAACTTAATCTGATATAAGTTTTGTTTATATTTCTCTAACAAAACATTGATAGCAATATTGAATAGAACTTTCGTGTTAATATTTGCAAAATTTTGTCTAATTTGTAAACGATAGAGCTGAGCAAAATTATACCTAAGTTTAAACATTTCATGTTAATCTTTTTTCTTGTACCTATTTAGACTTAAAATAATTTTAAGCATTTATGTGTGATCTCTCATAATATCACGCGTCAACGATCGTACAAAAATATGTCTCTACTAATGATAAAATCTCAATTGGTTTATCAAATGTTTTCATAAAATTTCTATTGTAATATCAAAATCTTTTGCTCCATACTTGCTACGAATAAGCTGTATGCTTTCCAAGACACAATATGATGCTAGAGAGTGCCTCTCGTGTGTGATACAATTTTATCGAGTCTGAAAAGACGTTGTATCCCCCCCACTACCCACCCCTTTGTTTTCAGCATAAAGACATCACGACATTCTTTGCAAATTATTATAATGTGTTTATGTTCGTAGGTCATGAACGGACTTTTATTTTCCCTTAGACTACTTTGACAGTATTCCAGTTTAATAAAGGAGATTGCTAATACATTTAATTATTTAATGATAGGAAAAGATATGATTGAAAGTAAATTTAGGTAGTATCATTTAAGTACCTTATAGTCTAGATGTAATAACATGTCCTAGCTAAATATTATGTCGCTCAAAGAGTGATCTCTTTTCATGTTTGAAGAATACAAGACCATTTTCTCATTAGTAACATCACTAATTATCAACAAATATTTCAAATTCTCAAATTATTTTATCATAAAATTAAACATAATCAATCATCACATTAACGTAGTGATATTACGCGTTCTAAGCCATTGATTTTTAATGTGTCTACATTTGTAAACGATGAAATATTAAATGAAGGTGTTGGATTGGTTGCCCCATTACTGCTCATAATTCACTATGAAATCGGCAGTAAATAAGCTCAGCCGTAAGCGAGTAAGCAATTCATCGGAGTGCAATCAATCACAGTAAATGTTGATAACTTAAGTAAAATGTTCAGTAGCACTGTATAAAACTTGTATTCAGAAATTCACTTCTTTATTACCTTAAACAAAATACCTAGATCTGTGTATGAACTACCAAATTGAAATTTAAAAGGAAGCTTTTGATCTGGAAACTTTATTAGCTTTCCCGGGAAAATACTTCTGTTTAATAATTTAATACTGAAAAGTTAATGTTCAGATGTCTTAGGCTGAGTTGCACCCTTTCGCTTTAACTTTGACAAACTTCAAAAATCTGTCAAACTCCATACAAAAGACACCGGTTATCGTTAAAGTTACCGTCAAAGTTAGGTGGTGCAACTCAGCCTTAGTTTAGATCCAACTGTGTGACATATTCGTTAGTCTACCTACACGTTGAAAGTAAAGAACACGACACGTGTCTTTCAGCATACGTTTTACGCACACTGAGTGTACTGGTATGTGAAGGTATGCTTGGTAGAGTAAAGGTCTAAAATAACTGAATATTCTTATGTGCTCTTTACGCGTGTTTATAAGCAAATACATATCAGACCGCCATAGCTCCTGTCCAGGGTCTACAGCTTGACCTCCAATAAAAACCCAACCAGTGAAGGCCAAGTTTGTCTCGAGGGAAGTTGAACTGTCATTGGACCCGCTACGAAATTAATCAGAACTCCTCTATGGAGTTAGATCTTAAAGATCGGCTTCCTCAGTGTCAGTAAACTTACGCCCGTATTCACAAACGATGCTTGCTTAAGTGAAGAAGCAAATCGAACGAACAGCGTTGAATAGAGCTCTGTGATCGTGTGTCAGCCTGTGCGTCCACGCGCACTGTGAGACCTTATAGTAATATTTGTGAATACGGGCGTTAACATACTACATCTGCATACACTGTGGTGCACAGGTAATTCATAGTGCAGTACTGGCAATTCCCGTTCGCTCGCCAGAAATTGCCAATTTCCGCACCATCCATTTCACCTGATGCAGGACGCGGGCTTAATGACCAATAGTAATTATGAAGGAAATATATTATGTTCACCGATGTTCTTTTTGCAATCGACATAATAATATACTCGTATGTTGAAATTGCGGAAATGATTTGATTTCTTTTATGATTTTGTCCTACCTAACCTACGTAGACGCTGTAAAGGAGGCTAAGAAAGAGAAAATATTTTTGAGATAGTCTTCTTCTACTTCTATATTTTGGCGTTTGAAATGAGTGAATCGGACCATAAATACCTACAAAAAATTATATTGTATAATGTGTGCTATGTGGAGGGTAAACTTAAATCCTCCAAGTGTCTTACTACTGGAACTCGGCGTAAGAAAAGCCAAAGAAAACTGCTAAGATTATTCAGTAGTGAATAAACTTGAACTTACAAAGATTCTTGCTCATCGAAGTCGATTAGATACTTGCAAAAACAATCAACTAACACATTCTGTGGGTAAACAGGGTAGGGTAAAAAGATTATGAGACATGTAGAGGCTCCTTAAGAGCAAAATGACGATTTGTAAGAACTATTTATTAGTCTAAACAAATAAAGAAATTTTGACTTTGACTTTGACTTTGAACAAATAAACAAAGTTGCATAAATGTTTATTTTCATAACAGTTTCATGTCGTTTCAAGCGATTGCGGGAATCACGACAATATTCATAAAGCAGATTTTGTTGTCGTTATGTCGGCGGCTGTTAAATGTTAAATTTTACCGTCATTTTGTTGCTTTGTTGATTTTGATGACTTTCGAACTCAAAGCTTTTAACTTAATTACTTTTACAAAGTAGTTATTACAGCAGTTTAAAAATCAGTTTGTTATTTTAACTACTCTGAAAAATCACACATCAACTGCTATGATAAAGGCCCAAGATGGACTGCAGACTGCTGGAGACGATTAGAGGCTGCGGTTGACCGCAGTGAAAAAGAAAAAATCAAAGAAACCGTGGTGGCTTGCAGTTTGCGGTCTTGGACTTGTACCTTTAAGATACCTTACCTAGTTAGATACTTACCTAATTACTGTAGGCATAAAGTATGCGTGTACCTATACTTTGTGCTGAACACGCTCTACAAAGTGCTCAAAACCTAGTAGGCGTATCCTACAAATATAACACCAGAACGTAGATTCTAAAACAAGATCTCATGCCGGCTGGCCACGTGGGTGTTTAAGGTTCAATGTCTTCCGAGCCTTGCATCGTTTGCGTGCA
Source organism: Ostrinia nubilalis (assembly GCF_963855985.1). Classification (NCBI taxonomy): domain Eukaryota; kingdom Metazoa; phylum Arthropoda; class Insecta; order Lepidoptera; family Crambidae; genus Ostrinia; species Ostrinia nubilalis. The sequence goes on from NC_087101.1 coordinate 4,679,060, forward strand.
ACTCAGTTACATAGTTGCACCGACACTGTTATAATAACCTTTACCAGAAAGTAAGTAACGTCTTTACTAAATAGGTGTAAGTATTCTTTAATAGATTTTGATTGTTTGGATCAAGGAGGACAATTTCAGTAACATTTCTACCAGAACTTGCAGCATTATCTACTCTACACTCTAACCCCCGTATTCACTACCATAACTATGAGGTCTCACAGTGTGCGTGTAGACGCACAGGGTGACACACGAACCAATCACAGAGCTCTATTCAATGTTGTGCCTTCGATTTGCTGCTTTACTTAAGCAAGCATCGTTTGTGAATACGGGTGTTAGTCTCTTACGCCATCCACGGGAAGAAAAGGGGTGGTTCTTTTCTACTCTATGAGGAACCACACTACTTATCCGCCTTCAAGTAAACTAAACTATAGATTTTCTGCTTTAAACAGTCATTATTTATTTACAAGGTTCAGTTCTAAAGCTTTATCTTGCCCACATTTTCTAAGCAAATTCAATTTCAACGAGGCGAACCACTAGGGAAACGAGCGAGTACTGATACAGGCACTTTATATTCAAGTAAAGCGTATGATATGGCCTTGCATAACATATCGCAGAGATTGAGGAAAGGTGTCGCCATTATAAAATAACACTTTGCAAACTTAGTGGGGCATATCAAAATCTATTTCTTGAGATACAAAGCGTGTATGTATATGAGTTACACTTAGGCTGGGTTGCACTATCTTACTTTAACTTTGACAAACGTCAAAAATCTGTCAAACTCCATACAAAAAGCACCGGTTAACGTTACCGTTCAATTTAGGTGGTGCAACTCAGCCTTAGTTATTTTCTTCGTTGGTGTTATTGAAAACATTGGAAGTATATTTTTAAAATACACTATTCTAGGCCTCAAGAAAGCTCATTGAGAGTGTTTTTGCGAAGATAATATAAAGAATTTATCAAGCACGTTGGGAAGGGTTTCCATTCAATCTGACTGTAGGAACACAGTACTTACACAGTACAGTTTATCTATTAAAGATAACCTCTCCCAAGTACTACACAAACCTCTAATGCTCTCCAGTAGCTACTCGCTCAGCCCACAGGCAATATATTTTCGTCTCACAAAGCAATCGGTTCATCTACTAGGTAATAAATCTAGGTTTTACTAAAGCCTGGCTTGATACGACGGTAGCTGACCTCTTTAGACACTTGCTTTAGTAAGTGCTTAGGGCAGAAGCACGGTTAAAGAATAGAATGGAAAATCTTTATTTGACACAAAAAAAATACAAAACAAAGAGAAAACGGCATTTTTGTGCCAAATAGGCGACCGCTGGTTTTTAGTGGGTGCATCTCTCGCCTACAACCAATTGGAAAGTTTAGTAGAAACTTTTTGTTTAAACGCAAACTAGGCACGTTAATTAAAAATAATTTAATATTTGAATTCACACCCGGCTGTCAACGTAAGACTTCCGAGTTTCTAGATCTGGCACTTGATTTCCTGTATTTTATGTGTGCTGTATGCTCTGAAATAAATCCGTGATAATCTTCGTGGTCTTTTCCTTCTTACATTACAATTTCCAACATAGCACTTCAGTGTCCCAGATCTGAGATTAACATTAAAGTAGATAATAAGTTCAATTTTCATTTAATTAATAAGTAAGGTAATTCAAAAAACTAATTGGACGAAATGAATTTGATCTTAACTAAATGCTCTGTAATATAATTTCTGTGTAAATATAAAACGTTTATTTAAATTACTCTCAAGGTTCAGTATCATAGTTGAACTCGATGCATTTTAATTACCCGACTGCGCCAGAATGAGGGTTATGTTTTTGTTTTAATTCTGTTGCAGATGGGATTAAGTTTCACGTTTGCATTTTGAGATGCGAGAATTTTCTAGAACGCCTTGTGAAGATTATGTCTGATGGGTATCTAATTATTTGGGGTATTTAAGTGCTGAGATCAAAGGAAGTGAAATTCTGCACGCCTCTGTTTCGGTAAAGTGATACTAGCTATTTCGCTTTGAGAGCTTAAAGCTTAAAGCTCTTATTAAAGCGCAGGTACGAGTAAACTATGAACGGAATGAATAAGATGTTATCGAGCTTAAGCAAAATAAGATTGGTTTGCAGTGTTTAACACTGAAAGGAAGATAGATGAAGTATTTAAAAGTGTGTCAATAAGGAAACTAGTTGAGTAAATTTTTAGAAATCTTTTAATACCTTGTGTAAACCTTATTGTTTAATCGCTAATAGGCATGCTTTTTATAAGTAGTGATTGGTTGTAATTAATATCAATTAGTGTAGAGACGATGCGAAATAGAATTTTGATACTCCATTCATAAAAAAAAAACTAACACACTATGTCAAGCTCAATATTTACACACTGTATTTGGACTATATTTTTATTTGTACGAGTATTCCCCTATGTTGGTTAACCAAAAGCACCAAAACACGCCAAAAACATTTGATTTTGGCCAACGAAAGGTAAATAAATACACCGTTCATTCCATTTGGCAGTTCATTATAAATTCGCACAGCCATAGATAGTTTTTCCATAATAACAGTCTGATTGTTTTGTCTGCAGTACTTAAGCGTCTCTCTTGGTTGTTTTTGCGGTCGTCGTGCTTTTCCCTTTTCTTTCGTTGGCAAGTTATTTCATTTCCATCTGCTCCTATTTTACCTTTGATTTAATTCGGGAGGGGCAAAAGTCTCTCGAGTCCACCGATTTCATTTTTCATACTTTAATCCCCACGGTTTCCAGGCGTAAGTACCCGTTTATTAAAATTTTTGATTCTTATTCAATTGTCAAGTGATTTTTTTCGGGTTTCATTTAATTAACGATAGCACATCAGATTACACTTTTTTGTTGCAAAATAGCACGTATCACCACTACTAGTGCTTATGATACAGGGTGTCTCAAAAAGTAGTGTCAAGCCGAAGCCCAGAGGCCGGAATTTGATAGTTTTCGAGTTATGATTTTTTTTACAACTTATAGGATTTTTAAATTTTTTGGTTCACATTCGTGTTATGGATGTAAAAACTTCTGAATCGGATAGGCGGGTTAGAACCTTAAGAACTAGTAATCGCATACTACTAGTTTAAAAAAGAGTCCATTCGCACGCGATTTTAATACTTTTAATACATCCGGGCCAAACGCCAAATAAAAAAGAAATATTACTGAAAGGGGACGTTTCGCATATTCGTGCGAAGGAAAATCGTGCGAAACTACTACTAACCCAGATAGGCATAGTATTCATCTAATAATATTTAAAAAATCAGGCATGTACCTTATCTATTCGCGCCACAGTGACTAAAAAAGTGCCTAAGCACAGAAATTTAATACAATCATAACTCGAAAACTATCAAAAATCGCGGAACATACGTGGGGGTGATTCGGGTAGCTCTAGTGATGCTCTATGTCTGAGTTTCGGCTTGACACTACTTTTTATGACACCCTGTATAATTGATCTGGTTAAGGAAATGAAATATTAATAATATCTTTTTCGTATTTTAATAATGATTAAAAGATGAGCTCCGTAGCGCACACACATTAGTCCTTAATTAATATAAATGGCTCTACCTTTTTAATTAAAACATGAAGACAGTCGTTGTATAATTCTTTTGTTTGACGTTCAGATACAAACACAAATGAAGACTTCATTTTATTCAGAGTACCTACCTAGTACAAAAGTACCTACTTTATAACATACGAGTACCTATACGAGTAATATTAATGAGCAAATTTTCAAGAATTCTTCTCATTTGATTATCTTCAAGGCAAAGGTACATTTACACATGCTCAATGCTCATTACTAGCACGAAAGAATGTTCGAGCACTCTTGTTCTAAGCATATTATAAGAATGACATTTTATGAACGTGTGCAACTGTAGCTACCTTAACTTTAATCTTAATTAAAAAATGTATTTTCCACAGATCCCTAATTGAATCCCGTTGCTACTGGCAACACTGAGCTATAGATTTCAAAGTCCATAATATCTTTATCTTATTTAATTCGGCCGGGACGTCCCCGGGGTCCCTCCATTGCCCTTGTTTAATCTGTAATCACCATCGACGAAGGTATTTATGCTCAAATTTTAAGCCCTTAAAATAATTAAGCTCCAATTTCTAGCGAAGATATTACTGAGTTATCATTTTGGAACTAAGTTTTTGTTTAAGTATGACGGAGTAATAATAGCGCCACATTATCAGCCAATTAGTATGAAGATTTTAAAACCGATCTTAGTAAATATTAACTTAACTAAGTAGGTACATAAAGATAAAGCTATTAAAGTACTTAATTAAAAATATCTAAAATGACGATGAACATCTTTGGGTGCTGTTAAAATTCTTTTTAAAACCTCTTCAAACAGAGTATAGGTCAATGCTATTAAATTCTCTAGTCATCATCTCATCTATAAAATTTTTTAGAGTCTAGAATATCTATATTTAAGCGTTTTTGGCACTAAGCCTTGTCAGTATCAATTTTATTATTATACCAAATAAGTACGCCTTGCTTTCCAATTATGTTGCACTAATTACTTTAAACCTGCCAAGTATAAATTGATACTTGTGTAGGCGATCACTTTCAGACAACCTTCCAAAGCATCAATTAAAATGGATATTTAATTAAAATTGTTAAAACTAATAATAATAGAGTTAGGTGTAAGAGTTTACGCCGAAAAGTAAATACAAAGCTTACAGAAGCTAACACATGGCGTTAACCTTAGGGATCCTGGCCCATAAAAAGGTTCGATTCCAATCGTAGCTCACTCTTGTTCCTTTTTTGCCCCCCAGAGGGAGGGGGTAGGAGTGCGCGCGCACACAAAATCAATACGGTCGGAGTTACGCACAGACGTAGCACGAATGAGTGAGAGCCGCTAAGGTCATGGCTGACGTCGATAATCTATCGATAAATATTATTTCATAATAATTATTATTATTTTCTTAATTAGCAATTAACATTTCTAGATCAAACGTTTAAGAAACCATTTCTTTCTTTTTTATTATAGTTCTGTACTTTTAATTAGTCTCTTTTTAGCGACAATTTAATTTGTACACTTTACAAATTAATTCAGTTGTAGGATTACTTTCTAAATAAGGTCCTTGCTAGAAATTTCTCACCTGTGACAAGTTTCAAATTCCTATGAATAAATTGGTCGCTATAACAAGACATCTTTTCTCACCTGCCAAAATTATATCATCACAAAATACATGAAGAAACTCGAAGATATCTTTAACAGTAGTTTCCAATCATGTAGGATACTGTGCCTCTAAAAACTACAACCATACGAAATACATAAGTTAAAGTAGGAGCAGATGGCCGGCTTCCAGGAATACGGCATAATTTACGTTTCAGAGAAAAGGCCGATGCTTTTATTTGGGATCCGGTTGTTTCCATTTATTGTCCATTGCTCTCTTTTTATTCTTCGAGAAAAAGCTTCGTAACAACGATTTTAGATTAAAGTTTGTTAATATTATTGGTTAATTTTATTATTCTTTTAATTTGAGATTCACGTTCATTATCGATGAAATAAAAGGTACATCACTAAAACTCAATAGTTTGAGTTATTATGGACTTGGTAATGACCCGATGAAGTGGAAACAATACAGAAACCAATATCGGCCATGAAAGGTGTGCCTGTATTTTATGTCAAACTAACCTTGTTCATGTTCATGTGAAGGTTATAATTTCATATATGGGGAACTATATTTCTGGGTAATTTTGGATCCGATCAGCAGTTTCTAAATTCATATGATCAAGGATTTAAAGATAGGATTCTCTTCAGTTTGATTTCGCACAAAAAATGCTTTGATTACCGAAAAATTAAGATTTAAATGTCAAATCAGATCAGAATCAATGTTGCAGAAATGTCAAATCTTTAGGTTCTCGTCTTAATTCCTCCTCATAAATAGCCACTTTAAAGTCACAATTATCTGGTTCCCATGGGGCCGTCTGATAATAAAATCTGCCACCCCCTGTGACCAATCATCCAGCAGTAATAGAGACCTATCGGTGCCTTAAATACTACCCGTCGAGCACACACAGCTAATTTTACGCCATATTTAACAATATTAAACGTAGCTGTTTCCGATACATTTGATCCATACAGTTCGGAGATATGTCGCGAGCAAGAAAGAGCTTTTTAGCAATCTAGATTGAATCACTTGATGAACGATCTTATTTTATAGCATTTAAGATACAAAACTGCGGTTTGGTGGTAGTAAGTACTCGTAGGTCGCGACTTGCGCGTATTTGCCTTAGGTAAATAAAAATAATCTTGCCCTTTATAAACGCGCTGTGAAGTTATTCTAAAGGTTATATGATTTTATCTAGTGACAATTTTACAAGTGATGCTATGTGACCAGCTAGCTACACATTTCATACAAATAAATGGGGCCTTCGTTTTGAGATTAAGTACTAAGTAGGCAAGAATTTTCAAAGAGTTTTTGATGAAACTTTTTTCTTTATGGCTAATGTATTTTAATTGTAAGCTTAATCTTCAACGTGATTAATCAACCGTACAATTCCAATCCCGCGATGTTTTCACGCGCGTGAAAAATATTTTTGTCGACACTTGGCTCGACGCGTCCCATCCTTAATGAGACGGTTTGATTAATTTGCAGTGCATTTGGCCCAAACTTTGCATTTGTTTGCTAATTTAAATTTCGCTCCAAATTACAATGATTGGAATAATTAATATAGCGTCAATTATCGGTGGTCTGGTTATTTGGAGTTTGTCACCGATTTGTTGTTTGAAGACTTCGAAATTGAATTATTTGTTTTGGAAGCGGTGTATCGTGAATGTAACTTTTGCTCAGATGAAGCTTTTCATTTTATTTTATGATAAAATATATTAATAAAAAGTAAAATAATATGTAGGAATGTAGGTACTTAAAATAATTTGCTCAACAATTTTTGATTTGAATTAAAAACGTTACGTACTTGCTTGCCTCTAATTGGATTTTAAATCAGTTACTAAATCAACATGCCAGATGGCGTTTTGAATTAGGAAAAAACACTCAAGAAATGGCTATTACCCTGAAATTTGCCTGTAAACAATACCAAGTATTAAAGTTAAAAATAAACGTTAGGTTACTGAAATTATGAACGGCCCCAGTCCAATTAAGATGGCCGCCCGACGGCGACGTGATTAAAATAACAAAAAGATCAATTAGCTAACGATATCGCTTGTTGTTCCACTCGTTGGGTATTAGGTCTTGAGAACTGAAGAGTGACAGGAATGACAAATACCATGGTTGTTAAGTTAAGCGCATTTTCAGCAGCCAATTTAGGTTATTTGACTGAAGTAAGTAAGTAGTTTGACCGCAATCGCATCACTGGTATTATGTACATTATTGTACATACCTACCGAATACTATTTAGTTCAATGAACTGTACATATTATGTGATAATTATTATTATGTATGATTAACGTACTTTTCTGCAATCTAAATATTTCTAAATATTATGATAAAGCCAAAAAGTATCTGTAAATACCTACTTTGAGTTCAATTCATTAATTTGGACAAGGAATGACGGAATAACGCTCTGTTTATTCAAAATTTTGTCAATTTTGTTTTATCATTGAATGACGAGGAAAACTGTGGTACTAATACTTGACCCGTCCATTTTATACATTCAATACAATATTAAATTTAGGAAGGCCCAAAATAGCATTAATTTCAGTCAAATTGCCCTCCATTCTAATAACGAATTTCGTTCAGAAAAACCCTCAAGATTCCCTCAACCTAATTTCTCATATAAAAGCTCTTCATTTGACTGCCAAATAAATTTGATGTAAAAATCTGAACCTATTTATGAGTGTTCGGATCTTGAGTGTTAATCCGGTTGGTAACAATTGGATTTCTTGCTCGGGTCCTCTGGGAGGGAAGCGATTTAAAATCTGGCGCGAGGCACTCCCTCTTTTATACTGGAGTTTAACTGGTTACAACACTGGGGATTGCAGTGAAACAACCCTTGAAAGAGTCTAGAAAGAATTAGGCACGTAATCTTGCCGGAGAGCAAAGTTTGTGTAAAGTATCTTTTAATGTACCAACAACTATAAGCTAAACAAACTTTTATTTTATTACCATTACAAGTATATATTTTTTTAATTAAAATGCTTTTGAAGACAACTGCTTGGCTTGGTCACTAATGTGCGCTGAAAAGAAACATCACAAGAAACTCGGTCACCACGTCCTTTTTATCGTTGCCCCATCAATATTTTTATTCCATTTGGCAATTTGATGCGCAAACATTGTCCCCAATCTTTATCTAGGGTAAATATTATACAAAACAAGACTAACAGCATTAATTTCCCCTCTTTCGTCTCATCAGCACCATGTTGTTAATTGGATAGGCCCCAGCTATAGTTAATTAGGACAATAGAGTATGGCCTATTTCGCCGCTATTGTCGTAAGACACATGTTACTTAAAACAGTACGTCTTCGATTTGTACAAAACAATACATTTACATGAACACAAGCCTGAGACAACCGCAGACCAAGCCACAGCCTAATTCAAACGTGTATTATAATTATTAAACAGATCTCTTATTAATGATGCGAAACGATCTTATCGATAGCTGATTTTAATATTTATTTTATAGCCATAGCTTTTAATCGCAATTTTACTTATAGTGAATGGGTGCATTGTGATCTTACAATGAATCGAGCTTATTTAAAAGATCAATCTCATCAATCTCACCTTGAAAGCCATGGAACCACTTTGCTGATGGCTTGAACTTTTATGAATACTTACGTAAATACCTACTTATAATACTACCGCTAATATTATTTGTTTACTATGAGTACACATAATAAAATGGTGAAATATAACCTGCTTGTGCTCATTAAAACTAGTACAAAAAGTTAATTAAAAATCCATAGTATCAGTATGACCCGTGTACCTACTTGTTTATTTATTTATTTATGAATAGAACAGTAGTACCAATTACACTATTCAAATAAGAAGTTAAAAACATTTAAATACTAATAAACAATTTAACATAATAATTTACTTTATCGATGTCGATATTTTCATCACCACACGAGCCATCACTAGCCCGGCTCGTGCGAGCTAACTAGAGCCCACATGAGCAAACTTCGTCGACTCGAGTCTGTACTTAGTCAAAGTTGTGTGACAAATACCGCTCCTTTGTATTGATGGGAAATCAATATGAGCCCTTTGCTAACTTTACACAAGTTCGCAAAGTTTGACGTGAGATATGAGTTTTTATTTTTAACAACGTATAAATCTGGTCGTTATAAAAGTTTTTCGCGATTCTTTTGTTACACGAGTTTGCTGTAACTTTTTTGGGACAGAGATGGAAGATACGATGGTTTTAACACCATGATGATAAGCTAGGTGTCAATTGATTGAGTTGCCAATTTCTTGTTATTTTGTCATAAATTAGAACAATTATAATTCATAAATTAGATGTGTGTCATAAAGATGTCATCATTATCATCATCATCATTTCAGTCATAGGACGTCCACTGCTGAACACAGGCCTCCCCCAATGCTTTCCATGTTGATCTATTGGTAGCGGCCTGCGTCCAGCGCTTCCCTGCTACCTTTACGATGTCGTCGGTCCACCTTGTAGGACGGTGGACGTCCCACGCTGCATTTTCCGGTACGCGGCCTCCATTCCAGAACCTTTCTGCCCCATCGGCCGTCAGTTCTGCGTACTATGTGCCCTGCCCATTGCCACTTCAGTTTGCTAATCCGTCGGACTATGTCAGCGACTTTGGTTCGTTTACGGATCTCCTCATTTCTGATTCGATCTCGCAAAGAAACACCAAGCATAGCCCTCTCCATAGCACGCTGTGCAACTTTGAGCTTCTGTATAAGGCCTATAGTGAGAGGCCACGTTTCCGAGCCATAAGTTATCACTGGTAACACACATTGGTTATACACTCTAGTCTTCAGGCATTGAGGTATTTTGGACGAAAAGATGTTGCGTAGTTTCCCGAACGCTGCCCAGCCGCGTTGGATTCGACGATTGACCTCCTTCTAGAAATTGGACGTACCTAGCTGGATCGTTTGTCCAAGGTAGACATACTTGTCGACAATCTCGAGAATTGAGGTCCCAACACAAAGATGTCATTAGGTATCTAGAATGTTTATTCTAAAATATTGATATTAAGTTTAAGAGTAATGATCAATGTTTTAAAATAGACATTTTACGTTACGAGTAACAGACAAAATATGCTGTTTCCATAGTTGATAATCTTTATTAACTACTTGATGCCACAGTGTTAAGCTGCTGCGAAGAAATATAAGACCGATTTCGCGAGGTTCCAAACTGGAGTTAATAATAAACAGCTTGGGTCACACAATTTATTGCCTATCAAATTAATTTATTGAAAGCCTCCTCCGCTGAAATATGGGCAAGTTAATTATTTGAGTGTTCGTACAAATTTATTTATAAAAGGTAACATCAATAACTTTCTTGATAAATACGGGGCCGCACAACATTTAAAATGACAGTGTTTAAGAAAATCAGTCAGTGTTTCATCATAGACTTTGTTTTCATAACAAAAAATCGTTCGTCCTTTGATTTTCAAAACAAAAAACGGCGTTATTATGGAAACCTTTGCGGATAAGTTTAACTCGTACTTGACCTGTGTTTTATTGAATTACGTCGACTCTGAATCATTCATAATCAAAATCAAATCAAAAAAATCAAAAATATTTATTCAGTTTAGACCACAAGTGGCACTTATGAACGTCAATAGAAAATAATAAAAAAAGAAAAAGGTAGCCCTTATGGGGCACTTTACATGTCTCCTTATCTTTTGGGCCCTACCAGCGCTTCGAGACAAACATATGGCAAGTGCTGAGAAGAAACGCCGGAACAAACTCAGTCACCACTTATTGCCAATACAACTTTAATGAAACTTTTAAGGCTCTTCAACAAAAACTCTTTAGCAGTGTAGGTAAAATAAAAGTGAAAATGGAAATACGAAAAAGCCTACCATTTTCAGAGCCAAATTCGTTTTGTTGAACGCACTGCGAGTTATTACCCCGCCAAAAATATTATTACGTGCGTAAAAAACAAGGGAACGAAAATAATAGCTAAATTCATTCCGTTTTAGTATTTCTGCGGTGTTTTATAGCTTGAGTGTGGGTATGAATCACACAAACAACTACACACGGATCTATCTCATGGTGTTAAACAAATCTCGTGTAAAATTGTTCTTTTTTAATATCTATGGTTTCATGCAATTCTAAGTTTTGATAGTTCTTCTATAAACGTTTTAGAGTCTAGCTCTAAACTTTAATTAGAGTTCGTTAAAATTATCGCTGTTTTCGTTACCTTTTCCGTGATTAAAAAGCTCTATCTCTAAAAGATAAAATAAAACCAAATATTTCTAGTGGGTGCCTCCACTCTTGCCTAGAAAAGGGCCTTTAATTAAGAAATGTTCTTAAAAGTATCCCAAAGAGTTGAAACGACGCTTAAACGTACTAAATGAGAGTACACGACTAAAAATCTTGTTCTGATTGATTCCAATGTAAGTGCGAATGAAAGATTTTGGAATCAATAGAGCATTCGCAATGCTCTTCATTTCAGTTTAACCTTCTTGCATTTGGCAAGTTTTATGTAAAACTTAATAAACGCTTTTTCAGTCACAGACACTTCTGCGGCAAGTCCAGTTTATATTATGTATGTAAATAGGAGTTTTCGCTTGGTATTCAGCGAGGACAAATGGGCGGGACGTCAAGCCGCGCCGGCGATTTGTCATTCGCCGCCAAATATATGGGTTATCCCCCAGAAGTAATGCGCTAAGGGTGTTAGAGTTCACTGAGTAATCGTATAACGTGACTATTGCTTTGTGGTCTGACGTCGTTTTTTAAGGATCTTTTACCGTTTTTGATCTTTGAAGGTTTTGCTTGCGTTCTTTTTATTCGTCACAGAAATTATAGTTATTCTACTAGATAAAAAGTATCGTTGGCATTCATTAGTTTTTAACGTCTCGTGTTCTATGAGTATTATGTCGTGTCAGTAAGTCAGACGCCAAAGGCGGTAGATCAAGTGTGACACCAGGGTTCAATAAAAATAAGAAAATGTTCACTAGAACTTTTGTATTGACTACTTATGTAACTGTAATAGGGCTTATCTCAAACATCCAAGAAATAAAACTCAATAAACACAATCGTTGTTAAATTCCATGAAATAAAACACATGTCTGTCGATTCGTAAGTACAACGATAAGAGACCATAAAACGTCTGTTGCTCTCAGCTCGCCAGTCCTCGAAAACTCGACTGAATAAAATTCAAGCTTTCCTTTGGAAGCTGTAAGTAAAAGAGCGGAGTGCGAGCGGAGTGCCGAGAGCATTTAGCGAGGCACGAGACAAACTTGGCAGCAGGGGCGGGCAAAATTTTATACTACGTAATGTGTTTTAATAAGACTGACGGGCTGTGCAAAGCTAAAAACTAATTATCTTTTTTTTTTAATGCCATGCACGGCTTGATTGAGCATTATTTTATAAAGTACTGGCTGGTTAAGTCGATGAAAGCCATATCAGAAAAAAAAGTATCACACTGAACCTCACATACGAAATTCAAAATTTCAAAATATGATAGAACGTACTGATTTCGACCGATATTCCAGACCTAACGATAGGTATAAAAGAAGGTCCCATTTATGTAACAGATGATGAATTTTTCAAAACTTTCGTGTGAAAACTTGACTCTGTAATATTGCTTGACTTAAGAGAAAAATATACCTACTTTGACAGTGAGGGTAGGTTGTTAATAAATCACCTGTCAAAAGTTTCCTGATATAAGCTCTGTTTTAATAACTGTCTGAGGTCATTTTTAGGCCCGAGGTCATAATGATAATATATTATTCCACAAGGATACGTGACAATCTCTGGAAGTAAAATCGTGGCTATGAAGTTTTTACGACGATATCTTTTAGAATACGGTAGTAGCTGGTTATTTTTTCTATATTTCCCCCAAAAGAAAAAAAATACATTATTGACAAAAACCTTTCTTTATCCAAGTAGCACCCTTACTTATCGAAGTCCCGGAATCCGCAAATTCAATCAAACAAGCATTTTACTTTGTCACAAAGTGAATCACGTCCTTCTAAGAAGGTTATTATAGACGTCAGAGCACACCGCTCGCGCTCCTCGGAATTAAAATCTGCCAACAAACTAGAAATTAAATCAAGTCTCAATTAATTCTGGCAACCCTAGCGAGTTGCAAACCCGGACAAGTGTCCACCGCAGCATCTCCATACATTTGCATAAAAAGGTAAGATAAAAGGAGATTCTGATTTGCGAACTTGGACAGCTGTTTTATTGCGGCCATATTGCCGTCTCGAGTGGCCATGCACCTGCTGTCTTCATTTTCCGTTCTATGATCGTTTAATCTTTGGTTTATTGTAGACTAGACACTCTATTCTTGCCATAACTGGATACCATTTTCTCGTGATTAATTTTGTGTTGGGTCTACTGAAAGTTTAGTCTTCATTTGGTTGGGTTTTTTAAAGCTGTCAGTACTTAGTAAGTTAGTACATACTTACGGGATGCGTGGGTAATAAGGCTGCATATTACATAAGATGTGTTCTATTAAAGACGACCTACCTATCTAATATTAGTTATTGCACAACTGATGTCATAATTTCTTTTCTCACTCCCATGATCTCAGCAATGTGCAAACTCTCTAGATTTCGTTTCCCTATTTATTATGCACCTACGAGTAGATATTTTGCATATCTAAAGTTGCCAATAAATACATTTCCTTCATTTATTCCTTATAATATGACAATAATCTCGCCCAAACGCAAAGTGCACCTCAAAATTTCACGATTCCACTTGCATAAGTTGTTTTGTTGAATTTTATTTCGCGAGCGTGGGCTGAGGCCGAGACGGGTGCCAATTGGCAGCCGCCGCGGTTATATCTCGCCCCAATACTTTGAAGTAAAAGGCTTCGACCATTTCTGTAACGTCGAAGTGGGAAGCTACTGCCTGAATACGCGAAGTTAAGTGGGGCATATTGAAAGCTTAGAGTTATTTGGGTGCAGCAGGTCAATTGGCAACCGCATAGGTTCTTATGTCGATCCAAATACTTTGCTGCACCTGATAACTAAAGTAAAGTTTCGACATTTGCTGTAACAACGAAATGGGAAGCAACTGCCTGAATACGCGAAATTAAGTAAGAATCTTAGCATTATTGGATGCAGCAGGTCAATTGGCAACCGCATAGGTTCTTATGTCGATCCAAATACTTTGCTGCACCTGATAACCGAGGTAAAAGGCTTTGACCATTTCCGTAACGTCGAAGTGGGAAGCTACTGCCTGAATACGCGAAGTTAAGTAAGTAAGTGGGGCATATTGGAAGGCCAACAATATCTTGAAATGCTTTGGAAGTATACTAAGTTAGCAACAAAGGTATCAAATTAATGTCGTATTACCATTATCAGTAAACTTATTTTCAGCAACATACCCACTACACATACATTAACTAGCAAGGAAACCTAAAAATATAACTAAATCTTTTGGTACATCACAGCCTGAAAAGATTCCAAGTTCCAACATTCAAGCGCCGTAAAAATTACTAGCAAAGCGAACCGAGGGTGTTGTATAAATAAATCGCTTGTTGTTATGTTTGTTGCCGCAAGTTCGTCAATTTCGCAATGTCGGCAGTGTCGGAGAGTCTGAGAGCTCGACACTCGAGCGTTCATACAATATTAAACAAGGATGGCGACTTCACACTGGCGACGTTGCTCCTTTAAATTTCCTCTAATTTCTTCGTAGTTGGAAGATGGATGCTGCGAGTGGAATGCTTAAGCAAACGATCGCGGTTATGTTCCAGTTTAGTTTATATTTCTTGGTTGTATTTACTTTAACTAGCGTATGTAGACATTTGTTAGAATAACAAGGACACCATATAATATTAATGACATCAGAAATTATAGTTTTAACACCGCATTAGTTCCTTGCATTTTATCCAACAGAAAAGCCAAACAAATCCCAATATATTAGCCGGGGATCGTGTAGGATACGATTAGATTAATTTAACGGATGTCGTTAACTTTTCCGTTAGATTAATGCCCCTGAATAACGATAGGCTTTCGTTGTAACGATACGAAGATTTGTGGCGGACTAGGGGAGTTATAAACGTAACAGTATGTTTATTTATGTGTTTAATTATGTAGCATTGTTACGAAATATTGCTGCAATATACCTTGTCGTGAATCCTCCATATAGTTTTACTAGTTAATGTTTATTAGATTCGCTCTAAAGCAGCAATTTAAGACGTGCCTAATGCATGTAGCGTTTCCGTGAATGGATCGTGCAGTAACAAGTTAGTTGAAGCTATAAATTGTGCTTAGCAATAGTTTGCTCTAAAGGAGAATCTATCGCATAGTATGTTGTAATGGACTGTATCACAGTCGTAAAATCACAAATTGGTTTTAGATGTTAAGCTTAAAATGTGTTAAATTAGAAACTGTCTAAACATTTTTTAGATAGGTTGAATAATGGAGTGGCTCTACCTTCCCTGTGGATGCAATAAAGACACTTTGTATTTAGTAGTTTACTGAAAAATATAACTTAAGTTACTACGCGTATAATGCGCTATTAGTTAATTTTAGTTATGTTTTGATAATATTTCTCTTGAAAACAGGATTAGTCCTAAAACATCGGAATAAACTGACTCGTATGTTATGCCCATTAGTTTCAGCAAAGTTTATCCTACATTAAGCTTTTTGGACTAGCTCCAGAGGTGATAAGGTCATACCCGAATTAATATTTTAACCTTTAGGGGTATGATTACACAAAGCGCTTTGAAAGTCAAATACTATGCAACCCATTCATTTAATTTGCAGGTCGAAATATTTCCAAATTAATGAAAGCTCTGGAAAAACTTTGCCTTTTGTTTTAAGCGGTTTTTGCTAAATTGACTTGTCTTGAACAGAAGGGTTTACTTTAATCGCTTTTTTAATTGGATCTTTATTAATTAGAAAATTATTTGGTTACTCTTCAATGTTCACTCGTTTGAAAATCCAGAAAGTCTACTTTCTACTTTCTAAGTACTTAGTTATTTTCCATTTATCACTAATTAATTAATCATACCTATCATTATATCCTGTCTTTTACTTTGATAGATTATTTTGCTTTAATAAGTAGGTATATCTAACATACTAGTTTTTGTAGATTTAAGTCTGTCACAGAAAATTTTGCTGCGACGATCAACATGGTCTAACGTACAAGTACGTAATATCAGGCCTGTTCATCTCTGCGAGTTTACATTGAAAACAAAACACGCACGATGGCCCACCTACAGGGTACTATTTGACAAGGCCTCACATACGAGCGAACATTGACTCACGCACGCGTATTCTTGTGTATGATGGAAGAAAATAAAGAAAATACTGTGCAGTATGTAACTGCCTAAATAATAATAAAAACACAGAATATACTTTTTTAAGTTGCCTCAAGACACTGAGAGGTAAATAAGTAGTTAATAATATTCATGATAATTCATGCTAAATCATGTATTTCCTCCGCCATTTTCCGCAGTTTGGCACCTCACGTCACATCATTTTACCGAAGTCAGCCCTATAGCTTCGGCGCAGTGCCGATCACTGACGTTTGTCAACAAAATGGTGCTTGACTCTTAAGACAGGCTAAATTACACCATATTGTTAATGACATTGAGCATACATTTTTTAAATACCTTCGCGAAGTAAAACTTCTGTACGTAGTACTTATTATTATTCTGTGGTAATATCTAAAGTATTCTGAAATATTATCTATTTCTTATCAAAAGAAAATATTATGAATTTTCATATATCTAATATGAGCAATAATGGGTCCTTCGTACAAACTTTCATCCCCTATTTCAACCCTCTTCAAGATTTTTGCGACAAAAAGTAGCAAAATGTCCTTTTTCAAGGTCTAATATATCTTTAATACCAAAATTCAGCAAAATTGTTATTTTGATAAAAACTAATAGTTGGACAAAGATAGGCTGAGTTGCACCATCTTACTTTAACTTTGACAAACGTCAGAAATCTGTCAAATTCACACAAAAAACACCGGTTGTCGTTAAAGTTACGGTCAAAGTTAGGTGGTGCAAGGTGCAACTCAGCCATTTACTTAGGTAAAGACAATGGGAAGGTCATTTGGAATTATTTTATAATTGCTATGCTTATACGAGAACATATTTTATTTTAGACTTATCACATGAAGGCAAGCTCATCGCAAAATCTGTGTATATTCCAATTTAAAACCCGTTAACATGATGTGACGAAAAATAGGCGTGTATTTTGTTATAAAATACACTTTGAAAGTGGCGAGGCGTCCGTCTGGGCAACTCCTGTCAAAACGTCGTTTGCAGAGAAGCCCTGAACTTTGGCGAAGCTCGGAAATGATGACGTCACATGTTGTTTGCGTTGAACATTATCTACATCACAGTGAGGTTGAAATGGGACGAGAATTTTTCTTGAGAATTTTGTAAGATTGAATTTTTCTTGAGAATTTTGACAGCGTGTTTTAGAATTTGAAAAGTTTTAGTTTTTTTTGTAGACTTTAAAGATGCTTTGATCTCTCAATAATTGCCCTACTAACATTAATGACAATCTATTGCCTCCCTTTTCTTTAATGGCACAGTAGATAATTAAAAAAAGCCTTATTTAAAAAGACTGAACCAAAGTCAAGAACGGTGCCAAAGAATACCTACAATTATCTGCTTTTTTCATCATCACCATCAGCTTTGTCAGCTAGCTCCATAAGGTTGTGAAAATTGCGCATATATATGTATTTAGTATGAATAATACCTTTCTACACGCAATTTTCATACTTAGGTACAGTCACTACCCAAAGTGTCTTCTCCTATTTATCTATTGACTTCCCACCAATTTCCAAGACGCATCAAACACACTTTTCGCCGACATCGTACTCCGCTGCATGTCCTGAGAACTTTGCTATTCGAACCACGTTTTGCACTTAGCCGTCTCCGAGTCAAAGAGACACAAAATAAATGGAACATCGACTTTTAAGTGTACGGCACTTTTACTTAGCCCCTGCGTAAACCTATACCGACGGTTACTTGCTTTTTTATTCCATATTGGATTATTGGTGTACGAAAGAAGCAAGTGTCTATTTTTTAGGTCTTTATGTACTGGTACAATAATAACATGAAGTTTTAATCATCATCCCTGAAAAAAAATATTGAGAGAATAAAAAAGCAAGTCTATTTGTAGGGTCAGACAGACGAATAATGGTATAACAGCCGGCTCTAAGCTAATTATACAGAATTAGTTACAGTTACTTCAAACAGTACATAAATAATCAGCTGTAGGTACTTCAGTGACTATGCTAGTGGCTCATAAGGGTCATTACTAGGGTTTGTTGTTAACCTTCATGTTTAATAACATAAGTTTTTCTTCTTCTTTTTCTATCGTATGAGCGGTAACAGCTGAAATCAGGCTGCTCAAATAACAAAATTTTTAATTTAGTCTTAAATCTTTTACAATAATGATATCTACTTAAAATATCTCAAAGCTAAAAATAACATCAGTATTGATTATCCTGCCCAGGCAGTAAGTAACAGGCTCGTTCGTTGCACTTGACTTACACCCACGCGTGTCAGCCGCCCACGGGTGACGTCATACGCCATTAAATTTGATGTTTATTTACTGTACAAACGTTGCAGTGCGCTTATTGCATCTCTTGGTCTTAATAACAACACAAGTATCTAGTGTGTATTTATGAACTCGTTTAAAAAAAAGTGAATAGTTGTATCAGCAATCGCGCTTTTATGCACTCCACAACTGTCTGTTTTTTTTAAATGTCTCGTAAAGTTTTCGTTAGAGCAACGTTACAGTAATTCAATTCTGAAAAATTGCACAACGACAAGTTAATGTCAAATTATATCGTGAAATCTCCACATAATGTCCTGAAGTTTAAAACGAGCCCTCAATAAAGCACGTAACCAACCAGAGTTATGGAATTATGCACAAGCAGGTACGTCTCGGTTTAAATCCGACCTATTCCGACCTCTACGTCTAATAAAACAAAACTTTATACGTCTGGGTTGCCATAACAAATTATTGCTCGTGCCGCCCCAGAATAGTTGTACGGCATTAGTTAACCGGTAGTTAGGGCACGTACCAAATTGTACAAGTTGGCTCGTTAGCTGACTGACAGCTGAACTGGAGCTGCCAAGATGCGGGACCCACGAGTAACGACCCGTATATTTTAAACTTTTAATTAAAGAACGCCGATTTGGTCTGCTCTTTATGAAAGGTAATTTTCTAAAGTTGAAAAACTCAAACACATTTTTTTGACGTTGCTGTGCTTTACGACAATCAAGAAAAAAAACCAATGTTTAGCACTTAACATAGTGGCCAGTATCAATCTTTTTAGAATGTACGAAAAAAGCTGAATTTTTAATTTAAACATAATTAATGATCCTGTCCACTAAGAAAAAAAGACTAAACACAAACGCCATGAAGCCAAGAAAAAAAGTTGTCTGCTAGTGACGTTTAATTAATTAGGCGCGAAAATTGTTGGTGTATTTTGCGATTGTGAGTTTCTACGAGTACATCGATCTAAGTAAGTTATAACCATAATGTTCTCCTTATCTCAAAATGTTAACGTCATACCTAGCACAAAAGGTATTTTTACCGCAGTTAATCCATCATCATGGTACATCGCTCCCTTTGTTTACGCGGGATCTTAATGATCGGGTTACTGCCAGCAATACCAGTAGTAGTCAAGGGTTATGTGGGGTGAACGAACTCGTAATTTTTCGTTCGTGCAGACGTAGACGTTTGCATATTTTAAATGCTACTGTCTTTGCCTTAGAAATATAAAGAGTAACTACCTGGATACTTGCAAGGAGTAATAATTTACTTATTTAATAAGACGGCCATTCTCAGATGAGCTAGTTTTTGCGTGTCCGGGCTGTTAAATCGTTAAAAATGACATATTAGAGATATGCAAGTATTTTTATATGTTACTTAACAACCCTATCCAGTTGTGCATTAAATCATAGGCCTCTATTTTAAGTATTTGTGACTTAATTAATTTCATGAACCTCTGTTCTCTAATTACCGTTACGCGTCCGCACACCGACTTAATGTTAAAAGTTGGCTGTAATTTTTATGTCGTATAGATTTGGTTCACTCCATTCAACATTTTAAAGAGTACAAAAGATTGTCTTATGCATAGCAAAATATCTATTCAATAGAACCATTCTGTAAATAATTAGAATTAAAAAACTGCTTGTCCGAGCGAAAGTCCTAATTCCCGTGACGTTTTCTGTTTTTGGGCACACAAGCCTAAATAATAATATTTGACACATCATTCACGCGCGCGGCGCGAGCCCTTAGTTAGTTCTAAGACCTGTTAGCAAGTAGACGTCTATTGCGTTGGCGTACCATCGATGAATTGCGTAAGAGTATAATTACCATATCTTTGGTTTTCAATTTTTCTATTTACCATATCCTTATTTTTATATTCGATTTTTGAAGGTAGATCCACGTTGTTAATTTAAATAGAATCAGTACTTTGGCCTTCATACGTTGTAGTAAGACAGTATTTGCATACGCTGCAGATTTTGGAAATTTTGAAGAAAAACTATCGTTTTATAATTTCCATGTACTAATTACCATATATTTATAATCACCGTTGTATGAAATTATTACCTACAAATTGCACTCACGATTGAATAAGTATGATGATAAAATATTTTATGAAATATACCTAGCTTTCCCTTAACAACTTTACAGACTTTTCTTCCAATCTGACATCAAAATTTTGAAAAGCTTTCGTTACAGTAACCTCGAAATAGATTCGATTTCATGACGAATGTTCAGCTTCAGTTGCTGCATGGTTGTTGGATTTTAGAGTATATTTTAACCCTTAAGGTAACCCTACAAAAAGAAGTTAGCTGGAGTGACATCGGGGCTTCTTGATGGCCAGGAGATGTAACCCCTGCGTGAAACATGTCTCATACCAGACACTTATTTTTACTATTAATATCATTGATATTTACATGTTAAATCATTAATTAATTCTAATATAATACCATTAAAATCTATCCATATTACCTTTGCCCTAAGAAGATGAGATTTTCCTACATTAACACTTACCTGGCGTGATCACATTAAGAACAAAAGGGAACAAATCAACAGACAATGGGACTTTTCAAGACAAGAGTGTATGGGGACTTTGTACCATCCTAGACTGCATCCTACCTGATTTGTTATGCATAGAAAAAACTTCGTGATATGCAATGGATACTGGGCAGAAGAAGCTTGGAGAACAAACTATAAATACAAATGCATCCTAAGACCCATGTAGACATATGACATCGATTTAGCCTCGCAAATGTAGAAATACTTTAACGTTTTCAAAATAAAGTATTAAAAATCTTGAGCTGTGCACCTTGCTTTACAAAGTCCACTGAAGTGATACCAAACGTCAAAGAGGGTGTAGAAAATTCCTGTAAAGCTTACAAACAAAGACTAGACCGTCATGAAATCTATTTGCTGCATCCCTTCTAAATTCTGAGAATTCTGCATTCAGGCTCAGGAGAAAGCGAATAGCATCAATCTGAAAACTTGTTGTAAAAGAATCGAGGTGACAAATCATGGGATATGCAGAGCTGGAACTGTCATTATTACAAATTCATTTTTTTTTTTTTTTTTTATGTGATAGGAGGCAAACGAGCAGACGGATCACCTGATGGTAAGTGATTACCGTCGCCCATAGACACCCGCAGACCCAGGGGCGTTACATTTAATCTGATAATGGCTGATGGCTGATCGCAGATAGATTAAAAAGAGGAAAAATCACTTTTATCATTAACTAGCTGACCCGGCGAACTTTGTTCCGCCTTAATGGCAATAAATAAGCAGACTTTTTTTTTCGAACGGGATAAAAAGTATCCTATGTCCTTCTCCTGGCTCTAAACTACCTCCCTGACAATTTACAGCTAAATCGGTTCAGCCGTTCTTGAGTTATAAGTGGAGTAACTAACACGACTTTCTTTTATATATATAGATTACTTTTTCGATATATGCATATCCGAAAAGTCTAATTCGTGAGACCTCCTGATCCATTAATTATCTGTACGTTAAATCTTTTGTACCACATTTAAATCAAATAAATTATGATTAAGATTCTGATTCAGCTAAATGCTCTCATTTGAAATGTGATACGTAGCCCCTTCTTGCTGAAACTAAGTGTTCCTGTTATAGCCTCGATTCTTGCAGTATACTGAAAATATCTTGATACAATAAGTAATAGAAATTAGTGTTTTTCTTTTTGCAAAGGGTTTATTAAGTGTACCTACAGCTTTTTTTATGACGCTATACAGGGTGTTTCTTGTAAGGTGTCAAGCCGAAGGCAGGTGATAGGTGAGGACTAGACCTATCGATTTCACCCCCATGTATGTTCTACGATTTTTCGTAGTTTAGAAGTTATCGTTAATTTTGTGATTTTTTCAAATTTCATGACCTAGTGGCTTAATTTTTTTTTTATCTTTTTTTTGGGTTGACTTTTCTCAGATTTATTTTTTTTGACAGATTCCCTATTAGTTGCAGATATTTGAAAAAAATAATCACCTTCCTATCTTTGATGCAAGATACAAAATTTTTGCTAGAAACATAAAAAATATGCTTTTAGCAGAACATTCTAAAATTTTCAACTGAAATGTATGAGAGAAAAAAAGAATTTCCATAGGTCCAAAATAATTTTAAAAACTGCGCAGTTTTCTAAACTTTCATAATAACACAAAAAAACATGTACTTAATAGGCCATTATTTTCTGTAATCGCTCTACTAAAGTAGTAAGTCGGAGATTCCGTTACATGTTTTTGACTTTCTTAGGACTAACTAATGTTTGCAATCCACTAAGTGTACGTTACGTAGAACACGTTTAGAGACAATAACTGAACAGAACATTTTTTATCCACAACGAGGAAGCTCTTGCCCTTCATCTGACCTGATGGAAAGTTGGAAACTGCTGGATGATCAGCGAGCTTCACCCGGAATCCTAAACCACAGAGGAATTGGCTGTCCTAAATAGGTAGTCTTACCACTAGACCACAGTGGTAATTGTTACTTTACGATTAAATTTGATGTACCTACCTATTAGAGTGTGAAAGGAAAGAGAAAGAGTTTGTGTGTGTGTGTGTTTGTGTGTGTGTGTGTGTGTGTGTGTGTGTGTGTGTGTGTGTTTGTGTGTGTGTGTGTGTGTGTGTGTGTGTGTGTGTGTGTGTTTGTGTGTGTGTGTGTGTGTGTGTGTGTGTGTGTGTGTGTGTGTGTGTGTGTGTGCGCGCGCGCGCGCGCGTGTGTGTGTACGTGTGTGTGTGTCTGTGAGAGAGAGAGAGAGAGAGAGAGCGAGCAAAAAAGGGTGCAATGATTTAATTTAAAGTAAATGTTCAAAATGTCCGTCGCTGACCTGAATGCACATTCGACAACGACGCAAAACAATTATTCGTAAATTTACAAAAGCTTCTTGCATTCTAATATGGTTTATCATCAAAATTTTCATATTCCCTTTTGTATACCACATGAAGAGCAAGAGCTTCCACGTTGTGGATAAAAAAAACTTTTCAGTTATTGTCTCTAAATGTGTTCTACATAACGTAAACTTAGGGGATTGCAAATATTACTTAGTCCTAAGAAAGTCAAAAACATGTAACGGAATCTCCGACTTACCACTTTAGTGGAGCGATTACAGAAAATAATGGCCTATTAAGTACATGTTTTTTTGTGTTATTATGAAAGTTTAGAAAACTGCGCAGTTTTTAAAATTATTTTGGACCTATGGAAATGATTTTTTTTTCTTATACATTTCAATTGAAAATTTTAGAATGTTCTGCTAAAAGCATATTTTTTATGTTTCTAGCAAAAATTTTGTATCTTGCATCAAAGATAGGAAGGTGATTATTTTTTTCAAATATCTGCAACTAATAGGGAATCTGTCAAAAAAAAGAAATCTGAGAAAAGTCAACCCAAAAAAAAGATAAAAAAAAAATTAAGCCACTAGGTCATGAAATTTGAAAAAATCACAAAATTAACGATAACTTCTAAACTACGAAAAATCGTAGAACTTACATGGGGGTGAAATCGATAGGTCTAGTCCTCACCTATCACCTGCCTTCGGCTTGACACCTTACAAGAAACACCCTGTATATTTGTATACAAATTTATCAATGCAAGATGTTGTTTTTTTGCTATTTTACATATATTTTCTAATTACCGTTAGATTAAGTATTAGCCTTATCTAATTACCGTGACCATAAAATTTTTGGATCTCATTTACGCGAAAACCGCTTTGAATAATTTGACGCCTTTACGATTGTTAAATTCGTACTTTTCATGTGTTTTATATTTAAATGCATTTAAGTCAATTAAGCCAAATTTCAAAAATGATATGGTAATTAGGCTGAGAACGCCTGATCGTGAGAATGACCGAAGAACAAAGAACGCTTGCTTTATCTACGTAAAAATAGCGATATTCAAGTCTTTTTTGATAAAAAGTTAGTCTGATAAGACTAAAGCCATTTTAACGAGTAGTGCCCTTTTAAAAAAAATATTTAGGTAGTTTAATATTTGTTTTTTGATACCAGTAAACACCAATAAATTGATAAAAACATTTAAAATGCAGTCGGTACAGCTCTACCAAAGAAAAACGAACAAATCGCTTCTTTCGAACTTCTGAAATCTCAAGTTTATTAGGAAAACATTGCTGGTATAAAAAGGCTGTTTTTGTCTGGTGCATTGCCCCAACCTGAGATTTCCCTAATGCGAACTTGTAATATCGGCTGGGGCCGCCTAGAGTGTAGTCTAGAGTCTAGACGTCCTGACAGGCTCTTTTTAGTTATGTGTTCGATGCCCCGTGGGTATAGTGTTGTAAGATTTACATGACTTTCTTAAGAACTCTACGGATTTTGTTAATATCATTTTAATGAGGTTATGTTTTTTGTGCTGTTTTTTCTCCTCAAATTCTCTTGCGTTTCAACTCTTTACTTGGTAGCTATGAAATTCCATGGCTTTTTACTAATCTGTACACTGTCACTTGTTTTAGGTAAACTAATAAGTACTAATATCGCGAAGATTACTCTATTACTGAAGTCCAAATGATAGATGAAACTCTTTTGGCTTTAATAAGTTAAAAGCACACAGATAAAACTGGCTTTATTCCAAACGATATTGAATAAAGTATTTCTGATTAAATAATAATTATTTTCGATTTAATTATCGATACTTTTACGCATCCCTATTCGTTAGACGCGTTAACTCTAACGTAAGGTGAATTTTACTGGACAGATTTTATTACCTAGCTGTACTCAGTAACGAGGTAGAGATGTGAAGATTTACGTTATTGGATTCGAATGGGGCTTAATTTAAATCATGGGTCAAACGTTGGCAGTTTATTTAAATATGTTAGACTTTAATAGAACGTATTTTTAAGATAAAATAGTAAAACTTTTTATTAAAGAACTTGTTTTTAACAAAAGTGCTACTTATCTTCAGTGTTCACGATGAAAACTAATTAAGCATCATTGATTTGATTATAACAATCACGTGAACACACCTTTACTACATCGGGCGTTAAGTTTTCTTTAATCCGTGACAAAGTTGCAAACTGGATAGTTGGAATAGAGCTGAGTTAAAAACTCACTACGTTTCTTCTGTGTATCTATGGCCTGTTAGTAAATAAATTATAAGAACAGTTTACGATACGAGTTTTTATCAAATACTTACTTTCAAACATCGAAGACTCGCTCATTCATTCTTCCTCCTCAAGTTTGACTATCCTTTGAATTATAAAGTGGCAAATCGGCTGCATTTGCAGTCGTTGCCTCAGGGCTACTCCTAAACGCTTATTACGTAGTTTCCAGTCTTTTTGTCACCGTCGTTCATACTGGCATCTTGCTTTGCGTGAGAGGGAAGGCAGCATTCGAAACTTCGAATAACGTTTTTCGGAATAACCCCTCTGAGCTGGATACCAATAAAGCTGCAGCTCACGACTCTACTTAGACATAATTTTAACTTCGCTGCGAGCTAGATTAGATCCTGAAGTTTGTGTTGAACTTACGATTGAAGTGCTGTTTGTTTATTATAGTGAGCGGTTGGGTTGAAGTGTGTGATAAAATCGAGTCTGTTTTGTTACGGTAACTTTTAACTACAACTAAAAAGTCGTTAATGATATTATAGATTTTAAATACCTTTTTAAAGTTCTTATCTCATGAAAGAGACTTTTGATGTACCTACTGTCGAGGTATGCAGTTCTTCAGCCAACCAGTATTAGGCGGAATATGTGCAGTCAACCATACGTTATACCTACCGTTTAGCACCTGTATTTATTGAGCGAAAAATCTTATCATGTGGGCTGTTACCTGTTGTCCAACTTTGATATATGAATTGTCATAAAAAGCTAACCATTATTAATCCATACTTTTCTTCCAGGCTAACACGGGAGCCGACCCTCAGGTAGCCGTGCTCTGCGAAGCTGGCGCCACCTACCACCCGCAATACATGTCAGTGGTGGGCCGTTGGACGCCCGACCTCACCACCAAGCCGCACAACTGCTTGAAGGACAAGATGGAGATCCTGGACTATTGCAAGAAGGTAAGACTACGACTACCCGACGACATCATAAAGGTAGCAGGAAAGCGCTGGACGCAGGCCGCTACCAACCGGGTAACATGGAAAGCATTGGGGGAGGCCTATGTTCAGCAGTGGACGTCCTATGGTTGAGATGATGATGATGATGATGATGATGAGGACTACGGCTAAGGTAGATACATAAATGACTCATTCATGGCCCAAGAAGAATGCTTTTGGTACATCTACTGAACAGAAACCTTCATCATCAGTTCAATTGTTCTCCATAGCAGGACAACCCTTTTTAATTTACCAGAGGCAAATAGAGCATTTACATCGCACGACGCAGTGGGGGAAGCCTATATTCAGCAGTGGATGTCCTGTGGCTGAAATGATGATGATGATGATGAAATAGAGCATTCCCCACGTTCTGGTCAGATGGGTTGGGAATAATGTCCTTAACCTTCGATTCATTTTTCCATGAAGTTATATGATGGCCGAACGAGGCCATAGTTGATCGGTTAATCTTTTAGTATTATTAATCCCTTCCGGCTCTTTCTTTAACCTTTACTTTTACGACGATAATACTGAATCCGAGGCTATTTGTCAGAAAGTTTATTAATGTTGAGATGATTGTAGTGATGTAGTCCGCGCCAAAACACACATTGCAGTCATTTATGTATAAGTAGGTATGGTAGATACAACGTGTACAAGGTCATAGGCATAGAGGTTAAGTTCCAAGGTCATTCTCGAAATGTTGAACCCAATATTTGAAGAATGTAACCAATCGAATTAATAGCAGTATATTCACCTCAGTCCTTTGTGTAGCCAGAAACCTCATACACATAAATAGCTCGCCTATAAATCCTGTACAAATTACTTCGTTTCGTGCCTATCGACCCAAATACACTTGTACTGGTTACAAGCCCGACAACCGCACAATTATGCGTTACATGCCTGCGAACCAATACGCAAGTTAGCTCACCCATACCGTGTGGCTTTGTCCCAGTAGCGAAAGCCGAAGCGTTGACGGATATTGTGGCTTCCACTCGCGATACTCGATCCCAATCAAACTTGATTGCGACCCTACCCCACTCAATAGGCTGACGAGAGACCTAACTGAAACACACTGGCATCCCTTTGTTTTCACGCCCCATCGGTTTGTACAGTTTAAAACTTACACCGTCGCACTAGGGATCAAAATCGACCTTTAACCTACACTTGCGTTCGCCGTCCAGGGTTTAGCGACTTAACCAGTAATCTCATTAAAGGCATCACTTGCAAAGCAATTATTTCCCCAGCCGTGAGGCGACTTGAAGGAAAATTATGAATAATTTATTCCAAGAGAATTTTCGCAGCTTGGCGCAGTGTCGCACCGCTAATCCTGCTTTTCTTTTGTGACACGTGATATGATATAAAGGAAATTTGCAGCTTCTATGAAAGGGGAATAAGGAAATTGAAGATGTGTGAAGTTTTTATTCAATCTCTTCAAAATTCAGAATATTTGACAGGGTTTTGATTTTGAATGAATTTAGGGCCTTATTTTCCAGAGTAAATGAATGTATATTTTGTTAATTATCCATCAGGTGTACCCTAGCCACGACATCACCAACATCGTGGAGGCCTCGCACTACGTGAAGGTCAGCAACTGGTGCAAGCTCGGCGCCGGCAGCGCTTCGAAGTGCAAGGTCACTCGATGGGTCAAGCCATTCCGCTGTCTTGGTATGTTTATCGTGTTAATATTTATCTTCATCTTACAAAGATCCATGAACTCTCTTTTTATCAAAGTTGTTCTTGCAATCTAATATTAAACGAAAGCTGTTCACAATTCATCAGTTGTAGAAACCTTTGAGAGTTCCAGTAACTAAAGTAGTTGCGCATGGTATTTTATAACTTTTTCAAGGAGTCCGTATTCACTAAGAAACTGGGTCAGCCTTATTTTCATTTCCATTCTAAAGTTTTCAATCCTGTACCTTTATTGAATAACTTCTTTCACGTCGACTAAAGTTTGAGACCTCAAACACTATTGACAAGGAATTGGCAATTTTCTTTTCTACTCAGTCTTTTTCTTAGTTAATTCCTTTGAGGTAATGAAGTTAGTGCTAGGAAATTAAAATGCGAGGAAATTAAAAAGCTATGCCCCGGTTTGATTTTATTGGAAGCCAAACTGTAGATCCTGGCTATACAGGAGTTGCTGACGTAAGAAAAAGAGGTTATATTATAAACTGGTAGTGGTGGGAAAGAGAGCTTTGATTAGTCCAGCTACGAAATTCATGGGCACCATTAGCTACAATGGTAATTTTTCGGCAGAAGGTCCATTCCAATCGGATGCGCTGCTGGTACCCGAGAGCTGCCTGTTCGACCACATCCACAACCAGAGCCGGTGCTGGCAATTTGCGAGGTGGAACGCGACGGCTGGACGCGCCTGCGCGCAACGAGGCCTGCGACTGAGGACCTTTGCGATGCTGCTGCCTTGCGGAATCAGCCTATTCTCTGGTGTCGAGTTCGTCTGCTGCCCAAAGCATTTTAAAGGTTGGTACATAAATAAGAACCTTTAATGAATGTCACTTTATTTGAATAGTGAAATTATTAAAAATAGTGAAAGCTCTTTCATATATGTCCGATAATTCAACCGCCTCTGTGGTCTAGTGGTAAGACCACCTGCTTCAGACGCAGAGGTCCCGGGTTCGATTCCCAGTGGGGGCAGATTTTTCTGTTCGGTTTGGTTGGTGGTAGGGCTTGTTCTAAGTCCGCCTGGCTAGCTACCACCATCTTACCTAAGTCTGTCGCCATAACAACAATGTTAACAGCATTATTGTGTTCCGGCAGTTAGAGGTAAGATAGCCAGTTCCTCCGTGGTTGTGAGGATTCCGGGTGAAGCTCGCTTCCACCTTCGGCCTGATCATCACTTACCATCAGGTGAGATACAGGCCAAGAGCTTCCTCGTTGTGGATAAAAAAAAAAAAAAAAAAAAATTTCTAGTAGATAACTGGAAACTTCATTCGAAACTATGTTGCTATCTTAAAGAATTTTTCTGATTACCGGGCTTTTACCGGGACTTCATCTCCCATCTCATCTGACATGACATCAGAGAAAGAAAGAAAGAAAGAAAGAAAAACATTTATTTGGTTCCAACTTAAGAGCGTTTACGTCTAGCGTGGCATGTCAAGTTTAGGTAATTTCGATGCTAGTTTTATTCACACTAAAATAATTATGACTGTGTGCGTGTTCTCACGCTCTATAGTCAAACCAAAATACTTTGATCCACCATCGTAAAAGTGTGCCAGGCTGTCAAGTGACAGCTCAAGGAAACTATAAAATCTTCAAATCTTCCAACACCGACTCCATAATTATAAATAATGGTATACATTAGTCCTAATCAATAATTAAATACGTAAATTCTTGATCAAATAGTAAATTATCAAAGGTTTTTTACTATTTTGAGAATATTTTATACAGCCTATGTTCAGCAGAAAAAATTTTGAATTTTAATGGTGAGAGATTTTTCCAAATCGGTTCTATTCAAAACAAACTTTTCCTGTTTACTATTCTTTTTTTATCCGGAAAATGCATAACATTTCATGCCCACCAGCTGCGGGGGCAGCTAGTGGGATATGTGGGGTTCTTCCTACCAGAAGGTGGGTAGCCCCTACACCCACTAAAAACCTGACTGTTTCTGCCATGATCCATATGAGTGATATGAGGGAACGCGGGACATCACCATTGGCTGTTGCCTGTAGCATTCGTCCTTAGCCGCCACCAGACACCTCCATGTCTAGCGACCGAGGCCTGTTAGGAAGGGACCGTTGGAGACCATAAGCTGTCCTCTTGCGCCCAGGGTGTCGGCGGCGGATAACCGGAGTGTCGGCTGAGGCCTCTCGCTCCCCCTTTCCACTGCTTCTTTCTGTGAAAGAACACTTTCACAGAAAGTAAGCACACTATACCATAAGATTATTTGTCTCATCATATATTTTATACTAATGTAGATATTGTTTCCGAAAGCGAGCGGGTTCATTCCGTACCTGTACGCTTCATGCATTCTCTAGCAAAAGCTGAAAATCAGTGTTCTGCCCTTTTGAGGGTAGTGTTTATACTGAGCTCTTTGCTTTTTGCATCGCTGCGGCACACATCACTCTGACGCAGGGAACTATTTGAAACGCTAGTTATCTTTATCTTATGTTCTTTTGTCACTTTTGTTATGTTGCAACTGTTGAAATTATTACTAACCTGTGTAACAAAATACCAGTGGTGTCACCTAGTGTGTTTCTTGACTAACTAACTTTATTTCGATATTGAATTGAATTTCAATAGCAACTATACATAATGTGTGTGTTAAAAGCATTAAAAAAAGTGTGTTACAACAAATAAACAATTTATCTATCTATCTCACGCCTCTTCCCGATTGGTAGGGAGAGGTCATTTCCAACCGCCGCTCGTTCGCTTAGGCTGGGCACTGTTGGAGCGTGTCAGTCTGCTGCGGTGACTCACGTGCCAAGACTGCAGTGTTAACTGACAACCATCTACAGGCTCTCGGCCTATACGGTGGGGGAATGGCCCGAAGCACCCATGGCCCGGTAGAACCTGGGTCGCCCTTTGTGTGAGGCGATCATGCCGTCGCACCCACTCCTCTAATACAGGCAGAACTGCCTCTATGGTGCGATGTAAAATTTGGCTGACGGCCAGGCGTACCCTTCAGCACTCTAGGGCCTAGATCCTCAAGCCTCTACCTTTTGGTTTCCACCTCTCGTGGTGCACGTACACGTACATTTCCCCTTGGGACCTATGGTCACCTCGCAACTGGCGTCTATTCTCGGTTGTCGACACTAGGTTTGTCGCCACTGAGGATAAATGGCATAAATAATATCGATTGTCACCAGTGGTGACACATACTTTCCCAGTTGTAGCTACAGGCTTTCTCACAACTTATGACAAATTAGAAAAATACATCCCAATTATGCCTAGTGGGGACGTACACAAATATTGACGCAAATGTCATCGTGCATGACATACGTAAAGTAAAAGTCAAGTAAGACCAGATGAATACAAATATTATTAATTTTATTAATAATACGTACGCGTGGACCTCGTTTTACTCCTTAGTTCGTAAAATCTGTTGTTTGATATCATGTTGATAGATGGCGTTTCACGGCTTCCCCCGCATGAATATTTACGAACGTCAAAAACAGTAGTTTGTCAAGCGCTGTAGATTTTAACCAGTGACGATAGATTGCGCTTTTTAGACACGTCTTATTTATTTATTGAAATTTATTTGTCACATATCGTCATAAATTATAGCCTATAATTATGTTAATCTGGTTTATAAACAATAATACTGTAAAGTTTCAACAAAATCCGTTCAGTAGTTTTTGAGTGAAAGAGTAACAAACATCCAGACATCCAAACTTTCGCATTTATAATATTAGTAGGATTGTTATACGTCGCCACTAATGACAATATTTTTTTTCCCATTTATCCTCAGTAGGGACATAGTCAGTGTCCACAACCGGGAATAGACGGACTGCGGATACTATGCGGTATCCACGAATTACCTCAGCCTGTGCCTCAGTGATATCATGCGTTGCGCTTTTTTGAACAGTAGGATGCTCCACGACTACACAGCACTGTGCCATACTCGAGCCCCATATAGGACTATATAACGCGCGACGCAAAAGTATAGTCAGCGACTCAGTGCAGCCGGGCCTCCGAGATTAGGCATCAACCGGCTTAGTGCGCCGGCGGTAGCCAAAAGATTAGGGGTGAGACGATTCAAGTGGCCGTCAAATGACCACTGTCCAACTAACTACAATCCGAGGTACCTACCGCAAAGATTTTCCGACTGTAATATGTTGTGTATGTTCCCCCTACAACTAGGTGGGACCCTGCTGGCAGAGCATTCCTATTAACTTTTCTGTAACCACCTATTTATGGCAAATAAATTATTAGTATTGTTCCTCTTTATAATATTAGTAGGTATACATACATAACTTGCCTGTTCCAAATTTTCGTCATTCGTTTTCGTTTCATCGCTAAAAATAACTTAATTTTATTTTTCATTACGTCTGAAATAGAATTTGTAGTAAAAATAGACTGTAATCAAAAATAACAATAAAATATTTTAATTACCACGTGATCGCTAAATCTACCACCAAGATTTTGCGGATACACTATAAAAGTCCAGCTACCTGTCAAAGATCAACGTACGCGTGACACATGTCAGCAGATCACCGAGCGACGTGACCTCACTCTGGAACGCCTCGAGGCGGACTGAATTTGAACGATTCGTGCGCGGCGTTTTATAGTACTTTTCAAATACTCATAGAAAAAAAATTACAATGAATTATTTTAAATTTCAAAGTAAATATTTTAGATAAGATATTCTTCTATTATATTAAGCTATTTTTGTGTTGAATAAAGGAAGAATATTGCAAAAAAAATCACTTTGATTTTTGGGTATTTCACGTTCTTTTAATTTGTGATTTCTTATTGTAAAATGCTTAAATCTAAAAATTTTCTGAAATAACTATTTGCCCAAGGATCTATGCTATAGGATATAAATGTTTGTTAAATCGTTTTCACAGTATTTTTATAAAAATTTCAGCTTGTAAACTGACGCTAAAGTGGAAATTTACAAAACATGTGTGGACTTATCTTGATAGAATTCTTAAATGCTAAACTAATCGCAATATTTTCTCAATTAACTATTTAGACGACGAAATTGCCTAACTATTTATGCCTATAACATATTTGTAGTATTACTGGTTAATGATTGTAACGAGTTGAAAAAGTACTGTTTTTGCGCCAAACGGCGTAAACGCTCTTAAAATATAGCACACAAAATCAGATAACAAAAAAAACAGATAACAGATACAAGTTAGAACCAAAACTGGCCAGAGAAAATATCAACAAGTGGGGATACAGACCTTTCATCTGATTATACGAATTTTGAAGTCCTTACAATAAATATTACTAAAAGTTATCTATTAACGTGTGACTTCTTGTGCTTTGTCCTTGCAGAAAACGTAAAGCTGCATAAGCCCATGGATGTCGGAGTGCCAGTCAGCCCTGGAGGTGAAGAGATGCTTGCCGCTTCTGCAGCGATGGACGAGCGTGATGACGACTTGCTCGACGATGATGACGCTCTGGATGATGATGACGATGACGACACCCTGAACCTGAGCGACGACGACGACGATGATGATACTGATGATGGTAAGATAGGTGCGGATTTGTTATTTATGTTATTGATATGGTGGTAGGGATAGCTAGTTGTGGGACGTGTTAAAGAGAAACATTAATAAGAAATTGGAATCTGGTAGATAAATTAAGGAAAATTTTGTGAGGAAAAATTAAAATAAAAGGAAATAAAATTTTAATAGACTAGTTAAAGGTTAGGGAGACCCTGTAATGAGCTCTTAACGTTACAGATTCGAGCATCACATCAGTGAGGGAAGAAAACAGAATAGCTCAAAGTCAAAACTATAATGTTACATTACACGTAAATGCTCCCGGTGATCCGAAAACGCTGACTCTAAAATACATTGTATTAATAAATCATGTTTTTAAGCGCAATGAAACAAACGCCTAACTCAATGTTGATGTTTTACTAGTATAATAAAGTAGGCATTGTAGATAATCTATTTTGAAATATTAAAATATATTATAAATACCCCAACAGATATGGACGAAGACGAAGACGCGGACTTATCTCGCGACGACGACGCTGAAGACGACGATTATACCGACGCCGACGACAGCGCGTGGCCCCGCCCTGAATCTTCTGCTGCCCCGTCAACCACCACCACTTCGACCACCACCACCACTACTACAGTGGTAAGTACAACATTAACATCATCAGCTTATTTAATCTTCACTGCAGGAACACGACCCTCTCTATTTTACCAGAAGCAACTGGAGGATTTGACCTACACTCCCCATGCTGGCCAAACTGGTTGGGAGGTCGTAGCTTAGTGCATAACTATTGTAAAAGTTTAGAGATAATTATTACACCGACGCCGACGACAGCGCGTGGCCCCGCCCTGAATCTTCGGCCGCCCCGTCCACCACTACCACGTCGACCACCACCACCACTACCACAGTGGTAAGTACAACATTAGCATCATCAGGCTATTTAGTCTTCACAGCAGAAATACGACCCTCTCTATTTTACCAGAAGCAACTGGAGGATTTGACCTACACTCCCCATGCTGGCCAAACTGTTTGAGAAGTCGTAGCTTAGTGCATATCTATTGTAAAAGTTTAGAGATAATTATTATACCGACGCCGACGACAGCGCGTGGCCCCGCCCTGAATCTTCGGCCGCCCCGTCCACCACTACCACTTCGACCACCACTACCACTACTACAGTGGTAAGTACAACATTAGCATCATCAGGTTATTTAGTGTCCACTGCCGGAGCACGACTAAATTACAAGCGGCAACTAGAGGATTTGACTTACACTCCCCAGACTGGTTGGGAAAGCATTGGTTAGTGCATATCTATTGTAAAAGCTATGTCTAGAGATAACGATTACACCGATACCGACGACAGCGCGTGGCCCCGCCCGGAGTCTTCGGCCGCCCCGTCCACCACTACCACGTCGACCACCACCACCACTACTACAGTGGTAAGTACAACATTAGTATCATCAGGTTATTTAGTGTGCACTGCCGGAGCACGACTAAATTACAAGCGGCAACTAGAGGATTTGACTTACACTCCCCAGACTGGTTGGGAAAGCATTGGTTAGTGCATATCTATTGTAAAAGCTATGTCTAGAGATAACGATTACACCGATACCGACGACAGCGCGTGGCCCCGCCCGGAGTCTTCAGCCGGCCTGTCCACCACTACCACGTCGACCACCACCACCACTACTACAGTGGTAAGTACAACATTAGTATCATCAGGTTATTTAGTGTGCACTGCCGGAGCACGACTAAATTACAAGCGGCAACTAGAGGATTTGACTTACACTCCCCAGACTGGTTGGGAAAGCATTGGTTAGTGCATATCTATTGTAAAAGCTATGTCTAGAGATAACGATTACACCGATACCGACGACAGCGCGTGGCCCCGCCCTGAGTCTTCTGCTGCCCCGTCAACCACCACCACTTCGACCACCACCACCACTACTACAGTGGTAAGTACAACATTAGCATCATCAGGTTATTTAGTCTTCACTGCAGGAACACGACCCTCTCTATTTTACCAGAAGCAACTGGAGGATTTGACCTACACTCCCCATGCTGGCCAAACTGTTTGAGAAGTCGTAGCTTAGTGCATATCTATTGTAAAAGTTTAGAGATAATTATTTTACCGACGCCGATGACAGCGTGCCCCGCCCCGAGTCTTCGGCCGCTCCGTCCACCACTACCACTTCGACCACCACTACCACTACTACAGTGGTAAGTACAACTTTATTATCATCAGGTTATTTAGTGCCCACTGCCGGAGCACGCCTAAATTACAAGAGGCAACTAGAGGATTTGACTTACACTCCCCAGACTGGTTGGGAAAGCATTGGTTAGTGCATATCTATTGTAAAAGCTATGTCTAGAGATAACGATTACACCGATACCGACGACAGCGCGTGGCCCCGCCCCGAGTCTTCGGCCGCCCCGTCCACCACTACCACGTCGACCACCACCACCACTACTACAGTGGTAAGAACAACTTTAGTATCATCAGGTTATTTAGTCTTCACTGCCGGAGCACGATTCTCTCTAATTTACAAGAGGCAACTAGAGGATTTGACTTACCCTCCCCAGGCTGATCAGACTGGCTGGGAAGTCGTAGCTTAGTGCATATCTATTGTAAAAGTTTAGAGATAATTAAGTATTACACCGACTTTGACGACAGCGCGAGGCCCTGCCCTGAATCTTCTGCTGCCCCGTCCACCAAGACCACTTCGACCACCATTACCACTACTACGGTGGTAAGTGCATACCTGTTGTAAAATGGTGCCCCTCTTATGGTAGAATATCCCCCTCTTATGGTCTGCAGAATACCAGTGGTGGTAGGGAACTTTCTCGGAAAGTGACAATCCCATACTAAGCATACTAAGTGGAAAGTGTCTTTCTCTAGTTTATAAAAAGTCTCTTTTCTTGCTTTAACTTTTTTTTATAGATGACTAGAAATGATGATTACACTGATACCGATGAGAGTGTGTGGCTAAAGTTTTGACTGACCCTTTCAATAAAACATTTATCAGCCTTTTAACCAATGCCAATGTAAGCAGCTAAACCCAGGGATGTTTTTAATTATTATATTGACTCTGACACAATTAGAATATTTTGTATTAAATGGGCAACAATTTTCAGGCGTCCACGGCTACATCGGACCCGTACTTCTCTCACTTCGACCCTCGTACTGAGCACCAGAGCTACAAGGACGCCCAACAACGCCTCGAGGAAACCCACCGCGAAAAGGTAACATTTCACTTAACTCATGGGAATAATTTACCTCATTTTGTAACTGTAACTTTAAAACCCAATTTGGGCCTACAAAATGTTCGGTCTACGGGCAAAGAAGATCGCCAGATTCAAAATTCTTATTAACCCATTGTTTTTCCGAGCGCTGCTTTCATATAAAATGTTCATGCCATCCATGCCTTGTATTTGAGTAAATACTCATATTTTTACCGAGATGAGCTTTATAGAAAATAAATCAATAAATAGATCAAATCGGATAACGATGATAATAAAATTACCGCTCCAGCTCCAGCGGTTATTCATATTTGCCGTACTTTCTTTCCATAGCAAGTGATTTAAAGCTATAGTCGTTGTAGAGATAATACACGCTGGTGTGTTAGCTATACGAACGCTACCGTCATCAATCATGCTCGTAGTCCGTGTAACGATTCTGATATATTCGGCTCTCCGTCACTCGCACTCAGCGCTTGATGCCGACGCGAGTGAATGATGAAAGTATTTTGCTAATCATCCTGAGTCTAGGAAATTTTTGGATAAAGTCGATAAAACCACTACTTAATGGGATATTCTTATAGTTCACTGTTGAATAAAATTTATTTTAATAGTGTTAAACTACTATTAACAACATCAGAAATAAGCAAAATTAGACAAATTGTTGGAAGTTTGTATCTTAAAAGGCTGGAGCTAATAAATTGTAAGGACTATCTTAGGAAAAAACAGGTTTTTCATTACGTTGAGGAAATTTTATGTACCTAGACCTACTTACAAATTAAGTTTATTGATTTTAAAAAGATGAAGTTTTACTGATCTTGATTTGTTAAAATGTAGTCTGGAATAAGAGTGATCGATAAATCACTCTGACAATAAAATTAACTGAAATAATAAATATTTGAATAACACATAATTTCATTGAATTTTAACAACGGGATATGGCTATGATCTTTTCAGAAAAATCTTTGAAAAGTTAAAATCAAGCTGCCACTAACAAGTAACCTTTTTTCAGATCACCAAGGTGATGAAGGAGTGGTCCGAGCTGGAAGACCGCTACCAGCAGATGATGAACACCGACCCGGCCGCCGCGCAGACCTTCCGCCAACGCATGACCGCCAAGTTTCAGGCTAACGTGCAGGTAGGTTAACTGCTATTACTTATTATTAGTATCTTCATTATTATCAGGAAGTCAGAAATGACGAAAAACAAGAGCTGATATTATCACCGCTGTCAGAGGCTATAGCAATCGCAACCATATACAGGATGGAATTTTGTAATGCCACCTGGAGAAAAAGTACTCTTAATATAGATATAATTTTTTTCTCAAAGAAAACATTCCTTTATTTTTGAAAAGAAATAGAACTGCATTCAAAGATTTGATGATTTGAGTGTGGCACACTCGGGAATCGAACCATCCAAAATCTGTTAAAAATTACACCCTGTATTTTTATTGCATCGATCGTTAGGGTTAAGTATAAGGATGAAATCTCTCTAACAAACTTGATAAATCAAATGAAAGGAAAACCATGAAATCTTAAATTATTTTAATTATGTACAGAAAATAAAATTGTATGGCATGGTAGTGAATTTTCGGAAAAAAAATCAAAAATGTTTGAATGCTCAGTTCTCTTTCTTTTCAAAAATAAAGGAATGTTTTTTTTTTTCAGTAAAATTTTCTATCTACAGTATTAAGTGTATACTTTCCCTCCAGGTGGCATTACAAAATTCCACCCTGTATACCTATGCTAATATCTTTTCTAACAATAAGTTTAATGTAAGAGTTGCAGAACCTTTCTCGAACCTTAACGTTTGTAATCCAAATCCTCGTCATAGTTTTTGGTCGTGATCAAGTCTCTAAATTAGTGCACCCTAATAAGAAGTTATTTTTAGCTCCTGTAGACTTACTTCTTCGAAACTACACACACCGGCAGATTTAGCGGAACGCAAAAAAAAGTATGAAAATAAGGAAAATTACTACTGATCAATGAAATATTTATTATACAAAATAAAGAGATAATTAAAATAAAATAAAATAACATAGATTTTTTAAATATTTAGTCGTTTTTATTTAATAAAAAATCATCGAAACGAAATTTCAATTTTTCAGTTTTGAACAAAAATTAGAAATTGTGGCCAGATTAAAAATTAGGGTAGCTTATCACTAACCAAATGAATTAATTAATGATGGGTATTTCCCCCTCTTGCTCTGATGATGGTTTCCATTCATCTGAGCATGCTGCAGTTAATGTTATGAAGGGTATTTTGGGGCAATGTCTGCCATTCCTCTAGTAACGCGTTTCTCAACACCACCGGTGGTATTCTGAATTTAACACATCTTTTAAGAAAGTCCAAGACATGCTCTATAGGATTCTTGTCTAAGGATCTTGCCAGCCACTGCATCATGGGTATATCCAAATGGTTTAGATGTGCCTGTACTGAGCGAGCACTGTAAAAACGAACATTATCGTGAATTAAACTAAAGGAGTCCACAATAAATGGAGTAAATGGCACATCATGTTCTTCTAAAATGTTCCTAGTGTACCATTCAGAAGTCGTATTTCCTCCATCACCCACCACTAACTCCGTGCGAGCTCCCAAACAAATCCTTCCCCACACCAGAATTAAGCTACCTCCATAAACCACGATATTTTCAAAATGAAGACTAAATGTTACGTTCTCTTTGTGTCTCCATATTCGCTATCTTCCATCGATCTGGTTTAAGAGAACTCTGCACTCATAAGTGAAGAGATCATGCCTCCAGTCGTTCAAGACCCAATCACGATATTCACGTGAAAAGTTCAATATGTTTTTTCGGTGCTGTGTCACAAGTTGGAGCTTTCTCGGGTATGCACGACCCTATACCAACTTCAGTAAATCTCCTGTGAACTGTGGGCTCAGTCACTCTTACTCCTCGAGTGTCTTTAAGGTTATTTCTGGCTTGAACAGCAGGTAACCGCGACTTTCTGAAAACTCGAAGTTGTAAAAAACGGTCATCCCGTCGCGAAGTACGCCTTTTTCTGACTTGAACCCTCCTCCTAACGACAGAAATGATCAATCTGTACCGTTGGTTACTGCCATGGGTGGTCGATACTGATCAACGACGTCTTACGGCAGCCGATTTGTATGCATGGCCGTTACTTCTCATTTCATCTGCCTTAATGATTTCTGACGGTGCTAAGCTGGGCATAATAAACCCTTATAAGTAACTGAATGCTTACACAACAAAATTCTCAGAAAAAAAACATCTTTCACGTAAAAGAAATCCAAATTAGCAAAAGCTTCATTCAATTCAAAACACTCAACGAAACTGTTGATGGGGTAATTTAAACAAAATAATTAAAAAAATATACTGTTGGCAATTATTTTTTTCATATTTAGAATTAAATTAAAAAATAATGTCATAATTAGGCATTTTTTTCCTAAAATAATGATGATATTGATGCTTTTTTTTCCGTTCCTCTAAATCTGCCGGTGTGGTATTAGGTTTCGTAAAAGCGTTTTTGCTAAATCTTTATTATCTTTGCCAACAGTCTCTCGAAGAAGAAGGCGTAGCGGAACGCCGCCGGCTGGCCGCCCTTCATCAACAGCGAGTCTTGGCTCACCTCGCTCAACGTCGTCGCACTGCGCTTTCTTGCTACACTCGCTCTCTCCGCGACACGCCGCCCAATGTAAGTTAAACTTTTTAATACCTAGTATCTAGTATAGTATAGTACCTAGGTATCTTCTATCATGCTATGGAAGTCAGGATGGTTACCCAGTTCAATCTAGTTGAAACTAGGATGCTTGGGAATGGAGTTGGAGTCAACATTATCAGCCTACATCAGATCTCTGATAGTTATTAACTCAGAGCCCAGTTGGAGACTTTCCTTCTGTAACTGACAAGCAACTATCGATTTATGATCGCTCCAACGTAAATTGAATCGTATGCACAAATTAAGATGTGATCTCCAATCTAGGACTTGACTATTCTTCTGCCAAAACCGGAGTTTTATCCTCAATACTTTCTTGTATATCACGGATCATTACTATAATAATTATGTACTTCTCATGTCCGTGACATGCTTTGTATTTTTGGTCCAGTTTATCCATATCTGACTACTATTAAAATAATGACACCAGTATTTTAACGCCAGTTTTAACAACGAATCAAGAATAATTAATTTTCCAAGAAGTTATGCTGAAATATTCTTAATTCTTCTCCAGGCCCATCGCGTGCAGAAGTGCCTCCAGCGCCTCGTACGAGCTCTGGCTGCTGAGCGAAGTGGAGCCCTGGCCGCTTGGAGACGCGCCGCCGCTGCTGGGCGCGAAGCCGCCGCTGCTGAACGCGCGAGTGCTGCTGATAGACTGCAGGTTAGTATTCTATGACGGCACATAGTTCTGCTAGTGACTAGTTCAGGCTTTAGTTACTGAGCGAAGTGGAGCTTTCGCCGCTTGGAGACGCGCCACCGCTGCTGGCTGCGAAGCTGCTGCTTCTAAGCACGCTAGCGCTGCTGATAGACTGCAGGCCAGTATACCATGACGTCACATAGTTCTTCTAGTATTCAGGCTTCAGTTACTGAGCGAAGTGGAGCCCTGGCCGCTTGGAGACGCGCCGCCGCCGCTGGCCGCGAAGCCGCTGCTGCTGAGCGCGCTAGCGCTGCTGATAGACTGCAGGTCAGTATACCGTGACGTCACCATACAGTACAATAGTTCTAGTAACTGGTGGGAACTCTGGCCACTGAGCGAAGTGGAGCCCTGGCCGCTTGGAGACGCGCCGCCGCCGCTGGCCGCGAAGCCGCTGCTGCTGAGCGCGCGAGTGCTGCTGATAGACTGCAGGTCAGTATACTATGACGTCACATAGTTCTGCTAGTGACTAGTTCAGGCTTTAGTTACTGAGCGAAGTGGAGCCCTGGCCGCTTGGAGACGCGCCGCCGCCGCTGGCCGCGAAGCCGCTGCTGCTGAGCGCGCTAGCGCTGCTGATAGATTGCAGGTCAGTATACCGTGACGTCACCATACATTACAATAGTTCTAGTAACTGGTGGGAACTCTGGCCGCTGAGCTAAGTGGAGCCCTGGCCGCTTGGAGACGCGCCGCCGCCGCTGGCCGCGAAGCCGCTGCTGCTGAGCGCGCTAGCGCTGCTGATAGACTGCAGGTCGGTATACCATGACGTCACATAGTTCTACTAGTGTCTAGTTCAGGCTTTAGTTACTGAGCGAAGTGGAGCTTTCGTCGCTTGGAGACGCACCGCCGCTGCTGAGCGCGCTAGTGCTGCTGATAGACTGCAGGTCAGTATACCGTGACGTCACCATACAGTACAATAGTTCTAGTAACTGGCGGGAACTGTGACCGCTGAGTGAAGTGGAGCCCTGGCCGCTTGGAGACGCGCCGCCGCCGCTGGCCGCGAAGCCGCTGCTGCTGAGCGCGCTAGCGCTGCTGATAGACTGCAGCTCAGTATACTATGACGTCACACAGTTCTACTAGTGTCTAGTTCAGGCTTTAGTTACTGAGCGAAGTGGAGCTTTCGTCGCTTGGAGACGCGCCACCGCTGCACGCGAAGCTACTGCTGCTGAGTTTATAGACTGCAGGTCAGTATACAGTGAGGTCACCTTTCAGTACAATAAATAGTTCCAGCGTCTCCTACGAGCACGGACTGACGAAACGAAGTTCTGGCTGCTTAGAGACGTACTGCCGCCGATGAGCGTGACACCATGACGTCAGCAGATAGTTATAAGCCAGCAGTTTGTCAATAGATGAGCATAGAAAATTAAAGGTTACGGAAAAGTATTGGTTGCACCTAATCATGAATCCTTCTTAAATTGGTAGTTAATAAGTGTATCTTAGATTATTTGTCTATATTTCCATTAGCAATAAAGCTGTCACTACTGAATGTATAATGGCCTTAGTCTATTAGTATCCTTCATTATTCGTAACTTAAATTCTTTTCAGTTTTCTTTAAATATCAATTTTCTCCAAATACTAAACTTTTTCTAGGATGCCGACCGCGCTCTGCAACGCGCCCTGACTGCTCTTCGTCGCCGCCCTCACCTGTACGCCAGCATCGGAACCGCCATCGAAGACTATGTTCAGGTTTGTCTTGCATACATCTACCTGTTCTTTTCTAACACCTTTATCTTCTCCTCACGCTTGTCTTAACCTTGCTGAATCGCACTAACTACCAGAAACTTTAAGTTTTTAATCTGACCAATTTTGTCCCAACTGCATGTTCAGATTTGTCTTTCATACCCTCTACCAGTTACTTTTCTAATTTAAGCACATGTTTATCAACTCATAGGCTTGTGTAAGACTTATTATTTTTATTCTACATGTATCATAATTTAAGCTGTATGTTTTCCTAATAAAGAAAATAAATAAATAAATAAATATCATGCTTATCCTACCTTGCTGAACACGGTAACACCCTTAACTTTCATTTTTGTCATTGTGAGTAACTCTGTTCCAAACTCTGCACCCACATATATCAGCCTGATGTCGCAAAAAAATTGTCATTGAGACCAATTCTGTTCCAAAGTTTTCACCTAAATATCGACCTTATCGCAAGAGCTTGATCACCG
Organism: Ostrinia nubilalis; assembly: GCF_963855985.1. NCBI lineage: Eukaryota > Metazoa > Arthropoda > Insecta > Lepidoptera > Crambidae > Ostrinia > Ostrinia nubilalis. The sequence goes on from NC_087101.1 coordinate 4,722,607, forward strand.
CACCCTTTGCACGTTCCTTTAAACCTGCCTCCTAAACTTTCAGTCCATGCAGTCCAAGGACGACATGGCTGTGTCCCTGATGTCCATGACCCCTGAGGCCGAGGAGCTGCTCCTGGACAGGATCGAGGCTGAGGTCCAGAGGGAACAGGCGGCCAGGGAACAACTGAACACTAAGAGGGACCAGCGCACGCGGCAGAGACAGGACATCCAGAATGAGAGGGCCAAGGTAGAGATGGGATCATGAGAGGGATTTTCTTGTTTTTAGGGATTTAGAGTATTTGCAATACAAATATTATAAAAACTCTATAATGCATTTCTATTGTAAAATATCGAGACGTAATTCAATAGGAACTAAATCACTTGATTGCGTTATCACTGAAGAACCGTCACTATCTTGAAAATAAGTTTATATTTTTTCTATCATCATGAAGTGCTATGTTTCAAACTCATTTGAGGTTGTGTCCGAGGTAGAACATAGTCCCACCAGTTGATGTACATTTCTAAAAAGCGACCTCTTATAACCTCCTCGTGAAACCGCAATGTCTCTTACAAATGCTGCAGGAACGTGTCACGCGCCACGGAAGCCCTACTTTTAAAACACAAATCTCATTGCAGACTTCCAACGGCATCCACGAGAGCGAGGAGTCCGACGATGAAGCCCGTGAGACAGACGCCGAGGTCTCTGAGGCCAGCGCCGCGCCGCGCACCGCCGCGCCCTCCGCCGCGCCCTCCTCGCCCGAGCCCGAGCCCTCCTCCCGGGAACCTACCACGCACGCGCCCTACACGCAGGACACCTCCACCACGGTACGCTATAGAATAGTTTCTTCCACTCTTCTCTGGGATTTCACTTATGACATTAGGCGGATAAGGGACAAAAAATTGCAAATATCAGGCTTCCGGAGTCCGACTAGTCAGCGAGGAGTACAGAAGAGGCGACCAACTGTTCCATTTGTCTCTGGTAAGCTGGAGAGGATTGAGCTCCTGCAGTGGACACAAAACGACCTCAAGAAGCGCTGCAGATCTCGCTCTGAGTTTCTTTTGGCGATGACGCCCGCGAGACAGAAGCCGAGGTCTCAGAGGCCAGCGCCGCGCCGCGCACCGCCGCGCCCTCCGCCGCGCCCTCCTCGCCCGAGCCCGAGCCCTCCTCCCGGGAACCTACCACGCACGCGCCCTACACGCAGGACACCTCCACCACGGTAAGATATAGCTCGTCATGTGATTCTAGTAGAATAGAATAGTACTACTCCGATTGTCGCCTGCACATCGTAAGAAGCCTAAGGGACTAATATGCGCACATCAGGCCTCCACAGCCCGTCATACTAGCGTGGGGACAGGAATTTATCCATTTGCCTTAAGTAAGTTAAATAGGGCCATGCTCCAGAAATGGAGACTAAATGATTTGACGTTGACGCTATGGAGCTCTGTGGTCGGAGTTTCTCTTCGCGATGAAGCCCGTGAGACAGAGGCTGACGTCTCAGAGGCCAGCGCCGCGCCCTCCTCGCCCGAGCCCGAGCCCTCCTCCCGGGAACCTACGACACACGCGCCCTACACGCAGGACACATCTACCACGGTAAGATATTGTTCGTCATGTGATTCTAGTAGAATAGAATAGTACTATGTACTCCGATTGTCGCCTGCACATCGTAAGAAGCCTAAGGGACTAATATGCGCACATCAGGCCTCAACAGCCCGTCATACTAGCGTGGGGACAGGAATTTATCCATTTGCCTTAAGTAAGTTAAATAGGGCCATGCTCCAGAAATGGAGACTACATGATTTGATGTTGACGCTATGGAGCTCTGTGGTCGGAGTTTCTTTTCGCGCCGAAGCCCGTGAGACAGAGGCCGAGGTCTCAGAGGCCAGCGCCGCGCCCTCCGCCGCGCCCTCCTCGCCCGAGCCCGAGCCCTCCTCCCGGGAACCTACGACACACGCGCCCTACACGCAGGACACATCTACCACGGTAAGAGACTGAGAGCCATGAGGGACAAATATGCGAACTTCAGGCCTTCTCAGCCTATTTAGCCAGCGATGTAGGCCAAATCTGCCATTTGCCACAAGTAAGTTAAGAAGGGTTGCATGTGCTCTTAGAAGTGGAGACTATGACCATATGAAGCTCTATAGAGCACTATACTCGGAGTTTCTCTTCGCGATGAGGCCCGTGAGACAGAGGCCGAGGTCTCGAGAGGCCAGCACCGTGCCCTCCGCCGCGCCCTCCTCGCCCGAGCCCGAGCCCTCCTCCCGGGAACCTACGACGCTCGCGCCCTACACGCAAGACACCTCCACCACGGTAAGATATAGCTCGTCATGTGATTCTAGTAGAATAGAATAGTACTATGTACTCCGATTGTCGCCTGCACATCGTAAGAAGCCTAAGGGACTAATATGCGCACATCAGGCCTCCACAGCCCATACTAGCGAGGGACTGTAGTCAATTTATCCATTTGCTTTAAGTAAGTTAAATAGGGCCATGCTCCAGAAATGGAGACTAAATGATTTGATGTTGACGCTATGGAGCTCTATTCTCGGAGTCTTCTTTCGCGCCGAAGCCCGTGAGACAGAAGCCGAGGTCTCTGAGGCCAGCGCCGCGCCGCGAACCGCCGCGCCCTCCGCCTCCTCCCGGGAACCCACCACGCACGCGCCCTACACGTAGGACACCTCCATCACGGTAAGCTAGAGAATATTTATTCCCACTCTTCTCTAGGATGTCATAAGAGAGGCTAACCCTTTAACTGGTTGAAACAAAGGAAATGGTTAATAGATTTTTGAAAAGTCCTCAAAATTTTTACTCTAAATTTATTATTATCTTGTTTTTGGCAAACATATTAGAAACAATAGAACAAAATTCAAAATTGCAGAAAACTAAGCAAATAGAAATTAATTTGATGGCCAAATTAAGCTATTTGAAGATACAATCAAATCGGCAAAAAGAGGTTCAATACTCATTACAGCACAATATTGCACAAAGGCACACACCGCAAGAAAAGACTAAAAGACCAATGTTATCTAGATATTATGAGAATATCATAGACAAACATTACCAAGAACAGTGTTAAAATGAGTAAGCAAACATTTAGAACAAGCAATCAGAAATAAAATCTAAAAAACTATAACAAACATAAATTACCTTTAAGCAAAACAAGAGCAAAGAGTCCTGAAAACTGAAAAATAATTATATAAGAAACAACATACGAAAAATAATAGTAGAACAACAAAATTTCGCATTAATAGAAAACATAAAAACACACCATAAATTATTTAAAGAAATACAATTAAAGTAAAACCAATTCAAACTAAAAACATCTTCAAAACAAACCAGTCAAATAATTAACAAATTAAAAATATCAAAGTCTCTGATATGAAATCGTCAGAGGTGCAGAGAAAACATTAAAAAAAAAAAAAAAAAAAAAAAAAAAAAAAAAAAACCCTTTAACTGGTATAGAGAAAAATATTTTTCATTAGTTTTGTACCTTATGTTTTCTCAATAAGGTTCAAAATATGGTGGCAACAATTCTGCGACTACCAGGTAAAGGTTAAATGGTATTAAATGTTAATGGACAAAAATATGCGATCATCAGGCTTCCGCAGCCTAATTAGTTAGCGAGGAGTATAGAAGAGAAGACTAACTAACCATTAGCCTCAGGAACGTGAGAAGGTCGTGATCCAGCAATGGATTCGAAATGACCTGATGAAGCGCTATAGAGCTCTATACTCGGAGTGTCTTTTCGTGACGAGGCCCACGAGACAGAGGCCGAGGCCTCTGAGGCCAGCGCCGCGCCCTCCGGGCTATGGATGATGATAGTGATAATTCCCCATCGACCAATGGATACGTAACTTCATGCATTTCCCAACGGATAAAAGCCACTGAAAATAAAATAAGTGATAGCACTAATTTTGAATTTATAAAAACTGATCACTATTGCGTTATTTATTTGATTTCGAGAAGTTTCCCTATTTAAATTATAGTTGGTAATGTATTTGTTGTTATTTTTTGCAGGAAATCATTACGAGCACGGTGACTGAAGCCCCCGAGAGCGAGACTCCCGAGACCAACGAGCCCAGCGAGACTTCCAGCCGCCGATCGACTAGCGAGGTAAGACTCCTTCTAAAAACTGTTCTAGAAATGTATCTCGTCTAGAAGATATTGTTTCCTAGTGAGAGTACTTAGATTGGTACCGTTCTTCTTTAAAGTTTTGTAATTATTGATTTTTTATGGTGGGTGATCTATCTAACCTTTTTCGTCTTCTCTCGGCATTTGATGGCATCCTGTAAAAGCAGATTTCGACACTCAATAAGTATGCTTAGCGTGGGATCTAATTTTGTTTGTATTTACTATCATACTTGGTTAGAATTGGGCTAATATCTATTCGTAAAAATTGATGCCGTAATAAAATGACATGCCAGTGTACGAATTGTTGCCGTATATTGTAAACTTTCCGGATTGCACAAGTTTCCTCTTCATCCCTAGTTTATATTTAATCAAATCGTCACCATATTCATGAACCTAGTCCATACTACTCGTATAACGAATCGTAGAGTTAACTCGGTCTTAACGGTGTTGTTTAACAATATCGTAGTCGGAGTTAGTTGTAATTTAGACAATCAAACTTTAAAGGCTCTATTGAGATGAAGGATGAAGTTTAATAGTTAAAGTTCACAATAGAGCTTCCTTAGTTTCGCGGTCAGACTTCGCTTGTGGTTTTGATATAGGTAATTGTATGGTAACTATGTCGGATTATACTTTGGTGTGAGTAGGCATGGGTAACTTGAAAGTAGGTATTACTTGAATCAAATTCTTGGCTGGAAAATAAAGTTTAGAAATTTTAAAGAAAATCTTAGGTAAAGTTTACAAGTAAGATGAGATAAAGGAGCATGAAATATAGAAGTCCTTGTGTGGTATCAAGTCTCCATTATTTTTATGTCATATTTATTTGAGATATCAAGTTCACTTGTTCAACTGCACGAAGCCACGAAGAACTGTGCAATTGTGCATGCTACATATACTTAAATCCTATAGTCGCTGATGAAGTTGCGATTTGTGATTGTTTGAATTTTAATATTAAAACTCTAACTAAACCAACGAACTGGTGAAGATAGAGAAAAGCACTGAACCAGTTGTTGTAGAAATCCTTGGGGGAGGCTTTTGCCCAGCTGTGGTCGTCATTTGGCTAAAATAAAGATGCTGACACGATCTGATTTCACACTAAAATAAATTACTTGAAAATATCGAACTGCCTAAGGCGGGAATCGAACCCACAGCGTATTACATTTGCGGGTTCATCCAGTATCTAAGTAGCTCAGATGGAAGTGCAGTCGCCTGACAAGCGAAAGGTGGTGGGTTCGATTTTAGGCAGTTCGATGTTTTCAGGTTATTTTTATTTAAGTTTGAGATTCAAGATGCAACTCATAATGCTTAAAAATTTTCAAACGATCTGATTTGATTTGATTTGATTGTCTCTTGTTGCAGACGGAAGGCTCCGGCCTCCGCCAGGCATTAGAGCAGGCCGAGGAGCGCGCGCCGCCGCCGCCCGCGCACGCGCTCAAGCACGAGCTCCAGCACTCGCAGCCAGTACGTATTGTGTTCATTGTGCGTATTATGCTTTTGCACTTGCCTCATCATCATCATCATCAACTTTAGATTTCACATCAGGGCGATAGAAGCGCGACAGCAGCGTGGCAGCGACGTTTTCTAACCCCCGACGCAAAAAGAGAGGGGTGTTCTAATGTGAACGCAGGCATCTGCTGTCTGTCGCCGAGCACGTAGAATTTTGTCCAATGACCCCAAGCTACCATTCCTTATCGCTCGCGCGTAATTATATTGCTGTCGCGCTCGCACACTCACTGCTGCAAAATTCTACGTGCTCGGCGACCAGACTTTAGTATGAAATTATCGGCAGCGCGGCTGTCGCACTTTTGTCGCGCGGATAAAGTCGCCTAATTGTGAATGCGCTCTTACTTGGGACGGTGGAAATTTTTTAAGGGTATGCTTAATGGGAAAGGTAGTCATTCTTGGTAAAGTAATTGGGGCAAATAGAACTTCTGACCCTGATTTCAGGAACTTGTCTGTCATAAACTGACATACTAAACTTTGATTTATGAACGCATATGAACGGTATAAATTAGCAACTCTTGTAGAATTTACTAAAGATTAAGCTTAATACATTTTCATTTTCAAGCTCATACCTTGCAAAGTGAAATATCGTGGAAAAATAGCTGCAACAGTACTCGTCTTGTAAAAGTTTCACTCCAAAACTTTTTGTGAGAAAATTAATAAAATATATTTCTGCAGGTCATCTTTCTTAGGTCGTCAGTAGGTACACCGTGTAAGAAATTAGGATTCCTACATTCACCTCATTTAGTCTTAGTCTAGAATAGTACAGTTCCCAGAAATATCATCATTATCTTCAAAAAATAGGAAAGATGTCATTGAATCAAGACAGAAATCTCATAAGATTTCTACGTTAGACGATGTTAATAAACCGGCAGTGCATTGTAATTGAGATGGTAATGAGTGCATTAGGGTGAATTTCACCAAAAGTAGCTTAATTTAGCTTAGCTTCAGAATCGAGCTGGTTCCACTAAGGTTTAACGAAACCAAAGAGAATATCCTCTCTAGTCATTGCTAGTTGCTAATAATAGCCTACAATTTCGATTCTCAACAATTAGCTTTGTAGCTGACAATATATGAGTAAAGTTGTCATTATGCTTTTCATAGTGGAAGACTGCAATATGTCTTCCCGATTTTCTTTGTGCTTTTAAGCAATAAATCGCAGAAGATAGGCTTCCTGCCAAAGTAGTTCCTCACGAAACGAGTATAGTAACATAATCTCCCAGAGTTGTTTGCTTAAGCGATTAATCGCAAGACAAATCAGGCTTCCTACCAAAAGTATACTTCCCTCACGGTATACAGCAGCTAATTCTTCCCTTCCAGGGCTACACAATCCGCGGCACGGGCCCCAACGCCCCCGGTTCCGGCGCCGGCGCCCTGTACCCGGCTCTGTGCGTGGGAGGCGCCGCTCTAGCCGCCGCCGCTTGCGTGGCGCTCGCTGTGGCGCGCCGCCGTGACCGCGCGCCGCAAGCTCAGGGATTCGTGCAGGTGGGTACCTTGGGACATAGCAATAAGGTCTACTTTCGAAGGGCCCAACGCCTTCAGTTTTGTGTGTGGGAGGCGCCGCTCTGGCCGCCGCCGCTTGCGTCGCACTCGCCGTAGCGCGCCGCCGTGACCGCGCGCCGCAGGCTCAGGGATTCGTGCAGGTGGGTACAGTCTTAGAGACCTTAGAGGCATCGCGATAAGATCTACTTTAAAAGGGCCCAACGCCCCTGTACCCGGCTCTGTGTGTGGGAGGCGCCGCCCTCTCCACCGCCGCTTGAGACAGCCCGCCGCCGCAAGCCCAGGGATTCGTGCAGGTGGGTACAGTCTTAGAGACCTTAGAGACATAGCAATAAGGTCTACTTTAGACGGGCCCAACTCTGTGTGTGGGAGGCGCCGCTCTGGCCGCCGCTGCTTGCGTCGCGCTCGCTGTAGCGCGCCGCCGTGACCGCGCGCCGTAAGCCCAGGGATTCGTGCAGGTGGGTACAGGCTTAGAGACCTAAGAGATGTAGCAATAAGGTCTACTTTAGAATGGCCCAACGCCCCCGGCTCTATGTGAAGGAGGAGTCGCCCTCGCCACCGCCGCTGCTTGCATCGTACTCGCAGTCACGCGCCGCAAGCTCAGGGATTCGTGCAGGTGGGGGTATAACCTTAGAGGCGTAGTAATAAGATCTACTTAAGGAGGGCTCAACGCCCTCGGCTCTGTGCGTAGGAGGCGCCGTGCCCAGGGATTCGTGCAAATGGGTACATCCTTAGAGGCATAGCAATAAGGTTTACTTTAGAAGGGCCCAACGCCCCCGACTCAGTACATAGGAGGCGCCGCCGCGAGCGCGCCGCTTGCGTCGCGCTCGCTGTAGCGCCGTGACCGCGCGCCGCAAGCTCAGGGATTCGTGCAGGTGGGTACAGTCTTAGAGACCTTAGAGGCATAGCAATAAGGTCTACTTTAGAAGGGCCCAACGCCTCCGGTTAGTATGTAGGAGGCGCCGCTCTGGCCGCCGCCGCTTGCGTTGCACTGGCCGTAGCGCGCCGCCGTGACCGCGCGCCGCAAGCCCAGGGATTCGTGCAGGTGGGTACAGTCTTAGAGACCTTAGAGGCATAGCAATAAGGTCTACTTTAGAAGGACCCAACCCCCCTGGCTCAGTTCCTGGAGGCGTCGCTCTCGCCGCCGCCGCTTGCGTCGCACTCGCAGTCGCGCGCTGCAAGCCCAAGGATTCATGCAGGTCGGTAGAACCTTAGAGGCGTAGCAATAAGGTCTACTTTAGAAGGGCCCAACGTCCCCGACTGGTGTGTAGGAGGCGCCGCTCTCGCCGCCGCCGCTTGCGTGGCACTCGCCGTAGCGCGCCGCCGTGACCGCGCGCCGCAAGCACAGGGATTCGTGCAGGTGGGTACAGTCTTAGAGACCTTAAAGGTATAGCCATAAGGTCTACTTTAGACGGGCCAACTCTGTGTGTGGGAGGCGCCGCCGTGACCGCGCGCCGCAAGCCCAGCGATTCGTGCAGGTGGGTACAACCTTAGAGTCATAGCAATAAAGTCTACTTTAGAAGGGCCCAATGCTCTTGGCTCTATGTATCCGCTCGCTGTAGCGCGCCGCCGTGACCGCGCGCCGCAAGCCCAGGGATTCGTGCAGGTGGGTACAACCTTAGAGGCGTAGTAATAAGGTCTACTTTAGACGTGGCCAACGCCTTTGCCGCCGCCGCTTTGGTCGCGCTCGCCGTCCCACGCTGCCGTGACCGTGCGCCGCAAGCTCAGAGATTCGTGCAGGTGGGTTCAACCTTAAACATAGCAATAAGGTCTACTTTAGAAGGGCCCAACCCTGGCTCAGTTCTTAGAGGCGTCGCTCTAGCCGCCGCCGCTTACGTCGCACTCGCAGTCGCGCTCCGCAAGCTCAGGGATTCGTGCAGGTGGGTACCTTGGGACATAGCAATAATGTCTAGTTTCGAAGGGCCAACGCCTTCAGTTTTGTGTGTGGGAGGCGCCGCTCTAGCCGTTGCCGCTTGCGGCGCGCTCGCCGTATTTACAGTAAAACCGTACGGACTATTTACAGTAGAACCCGTCGAAAGTGCAAGGTCCAGATAAGTTGGAATCTTTCTCCAGCCAGGAGCTAAATGGGCTGCACGACTTTACCATCAAATCCACTGATGCAGAAATTAATTTTAGCGCGGACATCATACTCATCACCTTGCCAAAAAAATCTTTTCACTCTGTTTTTTAAGCAATGTGACGTTATTTTTAAATACCCACTATAATCACTGTGTGTGAAGATTCACACTTAGGGCGGGTTACACCACCTAACTTTAACGGTAACTTTAATGATAACCGGTGTTTGTCCATACAAACACCGGTTACTAACATACTTTACGGTTGCACTAACATACTTTTACAAACGTCAAAAATCTCTATAACTCCATAGTTATACAGATTTTTGACGTTTGTAAAAGTATGTTAGTGTAACCCAGCCTTAAAACACCACCTGCCAAACCTAACTAACATTGCGCCCCAGGTGGAGCAGACGGGCGCAGTGGCACCGACCCCCGAGGAGCGGCACGTGGCCAACATGCAGATCAACGGCTACGAGAACCCCACCTACAAGTACTTCGAGGTCAAGGAGTAAGCGCGTCCGGCCCGCCGCCCCCCACTAGATGTGTCACTTTTGTACCTATCGCCTAGCCGGGACAGTAGTGCGATCATAGATTTATAGACCAACTGGATACACGCCACTTTGACATCTATCGTCATTTACTGAGGTAAAGTCTGGTCCGTGAGCACGTAGAATTTTGTCCAATGACCCCAAGCTACCCATCCTTATCGCTCGCGCGTAATTATGTTGCTATCGCACTCGCACACTCACTGCGGGTGCCAGTCGCACAGTCGCGACAGCAATATAGACGCGCGAGCGATAAGGATGGGTAGCTAGGGGTCATTGGACAAAATTCTACGTGCTCACGGACTGGGCTTTAGTTGGATCACAATCATAGACATGCCATTTTGAACACTGCGTTTTGAACACACATTTAGGTACAACACTAGTGAGATCTTCTCAAAAAGATCTAGCTAGTGTGATCACGAACTTAAAGACTAACTGGATATGCCATTTTTACAACACTAGTGGGAGCTCCTCAAAAACATCTAGTGTGATAACAAACTTAAAGAACTGGATATGCCATTTTGAACTCTATCGACATTTACAACTAGCAAGAGCTCCTCAAAAAGTCTTGGACTAACTGGATATGCCATTTTGAACTTAATCGAGGTTTAGGTACCTACAACACTAGTGAGAGCTCCTCAAAAACATCCAGTGTGATCACTGATCACAAACTCAAAGACTAACTGGATATGCTATTTTGAATTTAATCGATTTGTACAACACTAGTGAGAGCTCCTCAAAAACATCTGGTGTGATCACTGATCACAAACTTAAAGACTGGATATGCCATTTTGAACACCATAGACTTTTACAACACTAGTGAGAGCTCCTCAAAAACATCTAGTGTGATCACTAATCACAAACTTAAAGACTGGATATGCCATTTTGAACACCATAGACTTTTGCAACACTAGTGAGAGCTCTTTAAAAACATCTAGTCTGATCACTGATCACAAACTTAAAGACTAAATTGGATATGACATTTTGAACACTATAGATATTTACAACACTAGTAAGAGCTCCCCAAAAAGTGTAGTGTGATAACATACTAAAATATTAACTCTATTGGCATTTACAAGACTACTAAGTGCTCTTCAAAAACATCTGACGACGCTGAGATTCGACGTGACGTAGTATAACATTCCAATACCAGTCCAGTCTGAAGTCATCGCACTACTGAACCCAGAACAAATAGATTTTCAGTACTCCTCGTGATGTGTGTTAGGAACTTTAGTCTCGGGTGTTTTGTACCCTCTTGTTCTAATTATTTATGGAATCGATGTGTGTTTGAATGTTCTCCCCAATATATTGAGCAGGGGCTCCGGTGGGAATCCAATCCTGTTTATCATAAAGCTTGTGTAATTAGTGGACATGGTAAACTTATGTGTACACATCAGTCATACTTAACTTACGTTTAAGGTTAGCAGTGATATAATTTAATTTGTTTCAAGTTTAATTTTGCACCAAAATATTTATTATTGTTTTAAGGTTAGCTCTAAGTTTTCGTCTAGTGTCCTAGAAGTCATAAGTGTCACATCGTAGTCGTTTAAAATTAAGTTTTCGATGCCGCGGCCCGTGTGGTAATGTCCTGCGTCGCTTCTCGGGTTCGAGTTGAGTTGATCTCAGTTGTAGGCATTTGTTGAGTAGGCTAGTTCGTGGACCGCACGTTATCATGCGGGCGCGCGGAACAAACGTCCAAGGTACGCTGTGTACATAGGCTCCGCGTACAAATTCGAACCTAAATTACTTACTCTTAAAGCCCGCTTTCATTTACTTTTCTAACGTAGGTAGATTAACGTGAATTTTATGTAATAAATGCGAAAATATATTTTAATATTAATGTGTAGCGAGGGACGGGCGGCCAAGCCGGCGCGGGCGAACGCTCTTCTAGTCTCTTCTAGTCACCGGCTCTATATCTTTTGTTGTGTATATTTGGTTGTCTTTGGTGGACTCTCTCACCCCTCTTCCCCTTCGGTTCGCCCGCGGGACAAATACTCAGAGTTCCCTGAGAGAGCCGTGAACTCAATGTGTGCTTCGGAATTAACTTATGATTCTTGTTATCAACAACAGTCATGGAGTATGCTTTAGTTTCTAGTCATAAAGGCGTCAGGGTCACAGCTTATCCACCTTGAGATTCAAGATAATGATATTATTATTATTCAAATGATAATTTAATTACAAACAGCTGATATTACAGTCAACAAAGTCTGCGGTGGCCCTTGCGATGAGAGTCAACGGTTTAGGTTGTGCGCACACGTTGGTCTCGCGGCTCGAAGATTAAGCTTAGTGAGTGTATGTACGGTTATTATATAAGTAGATGTACAAAAAGTAATACATTATATAGATGTTTTAGCGTCAGATACATAGATATAAAGCAAATATAATTATATATCGCATTCGTCCGTATAAATTAAGGGCTTGCGCTCGTGTCTAATCCCACGTACCACACTTAATGTTACGTCGTAGTTAAGATGTAATTCTGCCTCAGTATTATATACATGTAAGCTTATTTGTTACATAAGCTAATTTATATACACTATTTCTTATCGTTTACGGGCGCGGTGGCGTTGCTACAAATGAAGTCATATCACACGCGCCACGGCGCTCTGTCCTGCGGCTGCTTTGACCAAACACTATCTTACAAAACAAAATAAAATTTAAACATCACAATAAAACAGATCAAAGAAAAAAAAATCTATCATGTGCGAGTGGCCTAAAGCGTTCACTAGTACGCGATTAGGCCACCAGAGGCGCTGCCACCCAAGATAGTTCCCAAAGCGGCCGCTAGGGGCGCCCGCCCGGGCTTGTGCGGCATTATGTAAGTTACTCACTCTACGTGTAAGTCCTATCCCGCATCAACTAACTGCTGTATTTTGACTAACGATAATAAACATGCCGAACACTTATTTTTTTATCAAAACTTTTTGCTCAAAATCAGCTGTCTCTAAAATGTTTCCATCTTAAATAGAACATTTTAATCAATATCGGTGTTTGTAGTAGATATAGCCCGGTTTATGTACCTCCCGGTCACTGTTTCACGTATTTTGATAAGAACATACCTACATAATAATAAATGGTTTGAGATATTTGTGTTTACCGTGCTGCATTTTATTGTGAGTTCGAAGTTCAAATTGAATCAATAAATAGAAATTTAAAATTGGTGTTGTTATTTGGCAAAAGAAATTCTGCCACCATCCCTGGAACCTTGTAAAGTTGTATTACCTCAACCTAGATACCTATCCAGCGGTAAAGTTACTTAAAAAGTATTATAAATTAAATTAGTAGGCCTAATAGATAATTATGTACTTATAGAAGTCTTCGAATAATAATTAATTCTAAAAAGACTTGCGTTTTCTGTATTCAAATTATATTTTTTGAAAAACAAAATACTGTGTTGTCGAAATACTAAAATGTAACATTGTCACTCTCTGAAAACTGATTAATAAAATGTAATCTACATAGTAGTAGTTTTAATTAGTAGGCCTAAATCTGTTTTTGGTTACAAAGAGAAATAATGAAGAATACATTGCAGATTCATTAATCGCCAATCAAACAAAGACATCATAAGTGTTTTTAATCAAACATAATACCTAATGAGTTTTTAAATAAGTATAATTTTAAGTCCGTCAGACACACAGTAGCTATACAGACTTCTAAATAAACTAGGCTATTTACCTACTCATTCGTCATCCAAAAGCATGCAGCGCTGTGACGTGTAGGCAGACGGTCTAGTTTAAACGTAAATATTGCGGGTAGGTGCTAATTTGCGAGTTTTCCAGATCAAGCAATGGAAATATTTCGTTTGAATGAGAACAGTGTAAGTAAATTAAGTGGGTTACTTAGATATTGAATCAGAAGAAATAGAAAATACATTGGGTCATTTGTTAGAAGTTCTAACTAAAAACAACAAATTATGAGACTATGGAGAAACGTATGCACCTTACTACCAATGATCTATAAAATAATGTATTTTACTAAAAAAGCAAAAGTAAGCAACATCTTAAAATGATAATGTACCTACTTCTTTTATGTTTATCAATGGATTTTCCCATGACGTTAAACAAACGGAAAATCTGGGAAATTTTTGGAAAATTGCCTACGTTTGGAATTTCCAATGCATTTTTAAGATAAGGGAAGTGGACGGCATACCTCAGCTCAATTCAGCTGATAACAACAAAACAGAGCCATCTACTAAAACGGATGAACATTAACACATGTGCTACAACAACCAGGATTTCAGAATGGTGAATCTTTCCGTAAGTTCTCCGATACATTTTCCAGGACGTAACCAAGAGCCATCTACAGGAAAATGTGGAAATTATTACTCTATCCAGAGCCTCAGTGATTCCTACTTTTTCTTTATCGTCTCCAATCCAATGACATCTATACGAAACACAGGGGTCTTACAAACCTTACATTTGCAAAGTTCGCAGTCGGAAGTTTACTTTTCAAACCACAGCTGTACTATTACCGCTCGCTGCCCACAGATGGCGCTACCGTACGAACTTGCTACGAACTCTACATAAAAACATATGTAGAGGCATATAACCACTGGAGGCAGAGCAGAGAGGTATGTGTCGTCGCAAATTAATCTGCGACATGTTATGGAATGCTCTCCAGCGATTTGAGGCCAATATCAACTATGCAGGAGCTTGATCTGTTGGCTGCACTGGTAATAGCTGTATAATGGTGCTATTTTAATTTGATAAATAGGTTATATAATAAAAGTAATCTTTGAGTAGTGTTTCTTTGTGTTATGCGATGGAATGTGCTACATTTTTCTGGTTTAAGATTTAATGGCGGATGATAAAAGATAAATAAGTAAGTTAAGTTTACAATCGAAGTTTATTATTGCATTGATTCTTTATTTTAGATGGAAGTATATTCTAGGCTAAAGTGAACAATAACACACATGACGTCACGCAATGATTTATAAGAAAATTTAGGGCGAATGAAGTAACTTTTTGACTACGAGTAAATACACTCAGCGGCACGGAATTTGGCCCAAGCCTAAACAACCAGGTATGAGGCCAAATAGGTGTTGTATAACTAAGTTTCGTGTGACATGTTAACAGAACATTTGTTTTTGTTAATTTAAGAGGCTAGATTAATAAAAAAATGCGTCTGTTTAACTTTTTTGACTCTAGAAACGCATTTCGTTGTTGGAGCGTAAAGAGTACGAGTAAGTTTAAATTCGATATTAAATATTGTAAGGGTTTGGCGTTTTGTTTTTTGTTTTTAAATTAATATTAGGGTTATTCTCGTTTCCATAATTTGAGAATAATGCCCATTACTCCAGCTCAAGTTGCTCAAATAGTGTTGCTTAGAAGTCAAGAGCGTATGCAGCGGGAGATGGCTGAAACTTTTAATTTATGGCGTACAAACTTAAGATACACGTTAAAAAGGCATGACCAGACCGCCATTTACACAAGAAGATCAAGAAATGGGGAATTAAGGTGTATGTCAGCGCGCGATGACCCGATTATCGTGCTTGCAATATCAAGAAATCGGGTTCTCACTACATTTGAGATACACCAGCGTTTACAAACAGCAAGCCCAGTAAATGTCAGTGAGCACACAATAAGAAGAAGGGTGGAGGATCATAACCTGCATACTCGAAGACCAGCTCGAGGACCAGAACTTCTCCGATACCTTCGCGAAGTGCGACTGACGTTTTCTAGAGAACATGCAAATTGGACGTTAGACTAATGGAGTAAAGTTCTATGGATCGATGATTGCAGAGTCACCTTAAGAGCTCCAGACGGCCGAGGAAGTGTATAGAGAAGGTGCGGAGAAGAATTACTACGCAAACAGATAGTTTTCATAAAGAGTTTAACTCCATTAACCTTGCGTTCAATTTGCATGTTCTCTAAAAAACGTCAGTCGCACTTCGCGAAGGTATCGGAGAAGTTCTGGTCCTCGAGCTGGTCTTCAAGTAGGCAGGTTATAATCCTCCACCCTTCTTCTTATTGTGTGCTCACTGACATTCACTGGGCTTGCTGTTTGTAAACGCTGGCGTATCTCAAACGTAGTGAGAACCCGATTTCTTGATATTGCAAGCACGATAATCGGGTCATCGCGCGCTGACATACACCTTAATTCCCCACTTCTTGATCTTCTTGTATAAATGGTGGTCTGGTCATGCATTTTTAACCTGTATCTTAAGCTTGTACGCCATAAATTGAAAGTTTCAGCCATCTCCCGCTGCATACGCCCTTGACTTCTAAGCAATACTATTTGAGCAACTTGAGCTGGAGTAATGGGCATTATTCTCAAATTATGGAAACGAGAATAACCCTAAGATTAATTTAAAAACAAAAAACAAGACGCCAAACCCTTACAATATTTAATATCGAATTTAAACTTACCCGTACTCTTTACGCTCCAACAACGAAATGCGTTTCTAGAGTCAAAAAAGTTAAACAGACGCATTTTTTTTATTAATCTAGCCTCTTAAATTAACAAAAACAAATGTTCTGTTAACATATCACACGAAACTTAGGTATACAACACCTATTTGGCCTCATATCTGGTTGTTTAGGCTTGGGCCAAATTCGGTGCCGCTGAGTGTAGGTGCTTTTTAATCAAGATATTTAGCAATATATCAATTGGTAGAGTTTGATTAGGTAATTTGTTACACATTAATCACAATACACTTACATTAAAAAAATAGCTTTATAGCTATACATAATATTGTACCGTACCTAGAGATGTGCCGCTGAGAAAGTTCTCGTTCCCGGCAATATTCCCAGTGAGAATATTCTCGAGAACTGAGAACGCTCCCGGGAATATTCTCAGTGTTCTCGACAGAATACATTTAGTTTTAATTTTAATTTTGTTGTTTATATGTGGTATTATTTGTAATGCTTCGATGTTTTATTAACTGGGCGTTAAGACTAGTCGTTATAAACAAGGCATGAAACGTGTGAGTGAAATATTGCTGTCTTGCTCACACTTTTCGTGGCGAACGCGTACCGCGGCTTTAGGACTCGGCTACGGTATTTGAACATGAGTGTGCCTCTGAGTTTTAAGGCCCTTGCCACTCTGGCAGATTTCAAGCGGATTCAAAGCGGACTTAAAGAGGAGCGGCGACGCGACGGCGACGCCGCGTGCAAATATCGTGAAGCTTCCTGAAGGCTGTCCAACCGAGCTGAATTCGATGATTGACCTTTTTTTTTCGAAGTTGGACCTACTGTTTGTCCCAGGTATACATTGTTGTCAACAACTTCGAGTGTAGTCTCCAACTTTTAGAGGGTGGGTGCAACACGGATTTTAGACATGATTTTTAAATCTTGTCCATGGTCATTTTGAGACCCACTTGTTGAGAGACTCTATTGAGGCCATCGAGCATTGTGCCTAGATCTTCCTGCTAAATCCGCTCCAGCCCAGAAGCTTGAAAACATCTTCTAGGGCGGTGGTGATGACGTCTCCCTGTCTCATCCCTCGCTGCAACTGGATAGGTTTCGGGTCCTGATCTTGAAACGGACTGTTACTATGGCGTGTTTGTACAAGCCTTTCAACACTTCAATGTATCGATAGTCAATTGGGCACAGTTGGAGAGACTGCAGCACTGCCCATAGTGCCCATGTCTCAATCGAATCGAAGGCTTTCTCATAGTTCACAAACGCAAAGTGGCTGATTATACTTCTTGATCTTCCGTATAATCTGCCGTAGCGTATATTATTATGGTCTATGGTACTAAAGCCTTTTCAGAAACCGGCTTGTTCGGGGGGCTGAAAGTTGTCAAGCCTGCTAGCGTGAAACTAGCGTGCTTCTGAAAAGCCTTTAGTACCGGCGTTCCACCTGCTTTCAGAAGCTCAGCCGTGATTACGGTGCCTTGTTGTTTTTCAGCTGTTTGAGAACCATTCTAATCTCGTACACACTAAGATCAATCTAGCTAGCACGTATTTTATATAAACATGTGTCAAATGATCCGTCAGACAGGCTATCCACAACTTATCCAGAAGTGGTGAAACAGGCCCTTACTAAACGATTGTGAAATATGCCCTTAATGTCAAATGTAAAGAATAGTTTAAAAAACTAAAAACACGCTTTTAATTACTAACAGGAATCATCAGGACCCTGGACATCATCTAGCATTAAAGTGCTCGAAAAGACAAATCCAACGAACCCAAACTCGATGAGTTTCCGCCGTTTCGTTTAGGAGTTTCTATGGCCACCTCCTGACTCCATCATTAGGACCCTGGACATTATCTAGCACTTAAAGATATCGAAAAGACAAATCCAATGAACCCAAACTCGATGTGATTCCACCGTTTCGTTTAGGAGTTCCTTTGGCCACCTTCCAGTCCCATCATCAGACCAGATGGTACCACAATATTGTATTGTCATCTAATCTGCATAAAGTTTCATGATGATACAAGACTTAGAAATGCATGTAATTCAGATTCTAAGATTCCATTACATAGTTAGTTACATACACGACGACCTAATAAAAGCGTGTTAAAAACGAAAAAAATGAGTTATATTATTTAATTGCGTGTAAAAAGAAATTTCTGTCATCTTACATATCATTAAAACGACATTTCACGACGAAAAAAATAAAATATAATAAAGGAACAGTTGCCGAGAATATTGCCGAGAAAGTTCCCGAGAATATTCTCGGGAACACTGAGAATATAGCCTTTCTCTGCAAATAGAGTGTATTGTTTAATATACACTTATCTGTCGACTTAATTTAAAACTATTTTACTTAAAAAAGTTTGTTTATTTCCATTTGATAAACATGATTCTCAACCTTTCTCACTTAGGAGAACGCTCTCGAGAGCGCTCCCGAGAATATTCTCAGTGAGGAGAGCATTCTCGGGAACGGCACATCAATACCGTACCTATAATGGATTACTATTCGAGGTACGCTCTGTATTACTCATAATAGGTACTTATTACGTATTAACTTTTGGTTGTATTTTTGGTACACCTACAACTAATTGACCTAGATATTGTTTATATGAACTAATACATTCTGCTGTTGGTACGTTTAGTAAGATTGTCGTCTAATGTGTTGCCCAGATTTTGATAATTTAATTTAATTATTTTTTAAAGTAATTAATTATAAAGTATTTCGATACAGACGAAATCCCTGCCCCCAGCTAGCTTTATAATTCATAGTTATTCAGCAACTCGGCAAGTAATTTTGAATGGGTATTTTCCACAAAAATGATCGATTCAACATTCAACCTACCTCACTCATACATTTGTTATCGTGCGTGGGTGATCAATGTGGATGATTCGTTGCTAATAAGCGGTCGGGGAATTTAGTTACCTATTATATTATTTTGAGCTGTAGATAATTTGCA
Source organism: Ostrinia nubilalis (assembly GCF_963855985.1). Classification (NCBI taxonomy): domain Eukaryota; kingdom Metazoa; phylum Arthropoda; class Insecta; order Lepidoptera; family Crambidae; genus Ostrinia; species Ostrinia nubilalis. The sequence continues at coordinate 4,741,655 of NC_087101.1, forward strand.
GTTCATTTTCAATGAGGGCTATCGTTTTTATACTTAACAGTTGGCACCCCTGGCGATTGACAGGACCTTACTCTACAGTGGCGCTAACTGGTGAGCGCTAAAACGATAGCCCTCATTAGGCAACACTGACAATATTAATTCGATATCAATTTATTACAGTTACATCAAAATAAATGAAAATCATAACAAGTTTTTTTTTTCAATTAATGGTGCCATTTTAATATTATTTTTTTTTAATAAAAATACGAGTCGAGTATCCATCCAAAATATTTTATGCTTTTAAGGGCTGATTTTTCAATCGTCGGATTACTTTTAACTGAAGAATTTTGGCACATTGTCAATTATAATATAGGAAATATATCAAATGACAAGGTTAATCTTCAGTTAAAAGATATCTAACAATTGAAAAATCAGCCCTAAGAAACAAATAATTTTTAAGTGGGATACCTACAAAAAACCTAACAAAGACAGATCGAAAACCCAAGCAAAGCCGCGGTCAAAAGCTAGTTCACGAGTTAAATGATTCCGGTAAGCATTAAAATGTACAGAGAATGGATATTCTAGCCGCGGCCGATCCGGGCTCGCTTGATGAGTCTGATTAGGTATTTCTGGAACGAACGTCAGTTACTAAGGGCGTTAATAGTTATGCTTCCACTTACACGCTTAATGTTACTAATACCTAGTCCATTATAGACACTGATTGAGAAAAGTATCAGTAATTTTTGCTTTGTAATGTCAATGTGTATCATTTAGTACCAAATAAATATTTTTTCTTTCTTTCTAATGTTGTGGTTGATTGATAAGTTGATTACGGTTGTCCTAAATAGTTTTAAGCTGGGTAGCATCCTCTTACTTTAACTTTAACAAAAGTCAAAAAACTGTCAAACTCTATACAAAAAGCACCGGTTAAGGATATAGTTACTGTTAAAGTACAACTCAGCCTTAGTATTTCACTGTCTTAATAAAACAGGCGAAAATTGGTTAAGAGTGAAAACTTTCAAACAATATGAAGAGTGAACAAACCTATTTTCAGAACAACTTGCTTTTTACGTAGTAAGTAAGTATACTTCTAATAATAAAGGATATTCACTCTTTACTCCAAAAGGACTTCGTGACCCTTTTTGTTTAACTTTTGATTACGCCAAGGCCCTAGAATATAGGGCTTTCACAATGCCAGTTATTCTTATGAACAGTTTAGTGGACCAGTGTATCGTGAGCTCCGGTTCCGTTACTACCTACATTTGAGGTCATCGCGTATAGCTCTCGTTGATTGTAATGCAACGCAGCGACACAGTGGAATTAGATTGAGGAATCTCACATTATTAATCGTATTAAAGGCCATCTTAAGCTATTTTGAAACCTAACTCAGCTTTGAGTCTTCGCTGAAAAATAGATTTAGGGCTGCAATTATTGAAATTAAATTAATATACGAGTAAGCTTGAAGCTTCAATCGATGTGAAATTAATTAATAGTTTGTTAATTGACTAAGGGAATATGTGGTAGTTTCCATTGCAATGCGTAATCTATGGTAAATTTATGATTTGAAAGTACCCCCGTCAATTAATTGGTTGTGGAGTTGACCCAATTTACTTTGAAAACTGGGAGTTCAAATTCAGTTGCATGTTTTAACTATCTAACACACAGAGAAAATATTTTACAGTATGATTATTTTAGAACAATGTTATTATCAGTGTATAAGCTCGATGGGCCCAAAATCATGTGAGAGTGTACCTACTCGGAATTCATGGAATAAGTAGTTGAACTAAAGTTCAATTTTCAGTCGTGAAAAAACTTCCGTGAAAATTCAAGACATGGATCGAGATAAATAACAAAAGAGCAACGATATTAGGCGAAGAAAAATAATATATTCTTGGTGGCCAGTGTCGCGCAGACAAGAAGTCACCTCAACAGTCAATAAGTGTGCTTGTTGTTTAAATACAGACAGTGTACGAGTATGTATTGCTTTGCACATAGCTCATCGTTGGGACTTGGAACAGAAAAGTTCACGAATGGCGACCACGAATCGGAAAATGTAGTGACAGGCCTCCTACTCGGTGGGCCGACGATCTAATGAAGATCGTGGGAAGCACCTGGATTTGGCTAGTGCAGGATTAGTTGTAGTGGAAGGCTTTTGGTCAGCAGTGGTAGTTATTTTGTAGAAACGAACGATGGACCTACTGTATTGCCTCCAGTTGTCATGAATACGTACCAGAGACAGGTTTCTCTGATTTTAGCCATACCAGTTTGCGGAAGACTTTTGGCAAGTGACTTAAAATGATATCGTTCAAAAGTCAATTGGGTTATCAGTATTGATAACATTCGGTAACCAAAAAGTCAATGTTTGCTGTGTGCCGTGCGACATGGTAGGTACAAACGATAGCACGACAAGCTAAAACACTGGATTCTTATGCAGCTGTCACAGATGCCATTTTGCAATAAAAATGTAAGTAAAGTCTTGTGTTGTTGACTGTATCAGGTATTAGATATGAGGAGAAAGCCACTTGGTAGTGTTTTAAACTCATTTTATACTTTTGAGTAGTTATATTTTAGACTTAAAATTCCTGATGAATTTATGAAGTAATCACTTTCCAAATTTTCGAGTATTGTACGGTAGGCGGCATACGTTGGTAGGTACTTACAAGCTAAATCCCTGTAGCGCTTTTGTAGTTGTAACTTGTATTATTTTAGGAACATCATAGTGGCCATTACTGTACATTACATACCATGTTTGTGAACTCCAATCGATTACAATTGAAAAAGGGTTGATACCCTAAGTTATTCAAAGCTGGTCATTTCCTTTTCTTCTATTAAGTGTAATTACTTCAGTTTTATATCGCTAATATTCATGATTTCTCTTGCAGATAACATAAGCATTCCTATTTCAACGGTAATAATATCGGGCCGCCATAAAAATACGGTGTTTTATGGCCATACGAGTCGATTGTTACGAAGTATGCACCACAGAACACATGCACGCAGAAGGCTTGTGTAAGTACAAACATCAATAGAACTAGATTAATGTATTAATATTAATATACAAATCTTTATATTAAATAAACAATGATTCAATATGCTGAACTTTATTAAAGAACTAATTGAAGACCCTTCCAAGCACAGCTTAAAGCCAAGACGAAAAAAAACGTACACGATAAAACGGAACAGTAAAACGGAGACATGTGTGAACTGGCCGTTAGTAAGAGAAAGATTGAGGAATTTTAATAAGTTTCTTAGTAACCTATATGCATTGAAATGAATTTCTATTTCACAAATATTTATTTTATTTAAAAAAAAATTACTCCTAAATAAAAAATGTCAACTTAGCGTGTCATGTATTACTTTATTTATTTTATTGAGGCTCTAAAAGTGAGTTTTAGCGAGCACAATGCAAGAAAATTAATGGTGATTCTTAGACCTCTTACAGGTACCTTATTTACATGTTATTAAAAGAGCGATTAGTAAAAGGGTTCTTAATCTTAACATTGTGCAGCTCTTAGTTTGAAGTTTAAGATATAAAACTTACTAAGTCCACTTATTTTGTGTGTTGCGAGCCTTACGGAATACTCATTACGGCTCGGCCTTGACCGTTTTTTCTCCGATCAAACGTTTTATTTGTTAATTTGACGCTTTTCTGAGTATAGTATTTTGTATTTTTGCAACCTTGCAGGTATTTGCTGCTTCACAATGTCACCTGTCATCATCATCATCATCCGATTTCAAGATGCATGCCTCTACGTAAGTACCTATTTTATTGCATATAATTTTATTTGTATCAGTGAAACATTTTATTCTTCATAATTTTATAATTGGTTGTATAATGTTAATGTACTACTTCCTGAGCATTATTTCATTATATTTAATAAAAATCACGAATGATTCGACAAGGTTAATTAGTACAGCATGAAACAAAGAATCGATTCATCTTAGCTGCTCCGTTGAAGTGATCAAATTAAAATTTTATAAGTAAATAAAAACTATGACGTAGCAGTTTCAATTTGAAGCGAATAAAATTCAATATTCTGATAACAAAGAATGTAGAGCTGTAAACAATTAAGTCACAATTTATACAAATAATTCTGTTTTCAAACCTAATGAGGGCTATCGTTTTAGCGCTCACCAGTTGGCGCCACTGTAGAGTAAGGTCCTGTCACTTGCTAGTAGCGAAGACAGTGGCGCCGACTGGTGAGCGCTAAAGTGGTACGAGGACTGTCGCATTTGCACTCATCAAGATGGCGCCACTGTAGAGTAAGGTCCTGTCAATCGCCAGGGGTGCCAACTGTTGAGTATAAAAACGATAGCACTCATTGAGTTGAGATATAAGTTTTTTTTATAGAGCAGACTTTTTCATTAATTAGGCTATGCGATTTGTAGTGGGCCACAGTTCCAGCTACCCATTTCATTTTTTCTCTCCCTCTCATCAAATGGTGATTCTTTAGAAGTTTAGAACAAGACTACTTTAAATACCCATAATGTAAAATAGGTAATGGTACTAAACTTATTGTCACGTGATAGGTATTTAAGAGCGTTTACGTCTAGCGTGGCATGTCAAGTTTAGGTAATTTCGATGCTTTTTTTATTCACACTAAAATAATTGTGACTGTGTGCGTGTTCTCACGCTCTATAGTCAAACCAAAATACTTTGATCCACCATCGTAAAAGTGTGCCAGGCTGTCAAGTGACAGCTCAAGGAAACTATAAAATCTTCAAATCTTCCAACACCGACTCCATAATTATAAATCATGGTATACATTAGTCCTAATCAATAATAAATACGTAAATTCTTTATCAAATAGTAAATTATCAAAGGTTTTTACTATTTTGAGTATATTTTGTACAGCCTATGTTCAGCAGAAAAAAATTTGAATTTTAATGGTGAGAGATTTTTTCAAATCGGTTCTATTCAAAACAAACTTTTCCTGTTAACTATTCTTTTTTTATCCGGAAAATGCATAACATTTCATACCCACCAGCTTCGGGGGCAGCTAGTGGGTTATGTGGGGTTCTTTCTACCAGAAGGTGGGTAGCCCCTACACCCACTAAAAACCTGACTGTTTCTGCCATGATCCATATGAGTGATATGAGGGAACGCGGGACATCGCCATTGGCTGTTGCCTGTAGCATTCGTCCTTAGCCGCCACCAGACACCTCCATGTCTAGCGACCGAGGCCTGTTAGGAAGGGACAGTTGGAGACCATAAGCTGTCCTCTTGCGCCCAGGGTGTCGGCGGCGGATAACCGGAGTGTCGGCTGAGGCCTTTCGCTCCCCCTTTCCACTGCTTCTTTCTAAGTAAGCACACTATACTATCAGATTATTTGTCTCATAAGAATATATTTTATACTAATGTAGATATTGTTTTCGAAAGCGAGCGGATTCATTCCGTACCTGTACGCTTCATACGTTCTCTAGCAAAAGCTGAAAATCAGTGTTCTGCCCTTTTGAGGGTAGTGTTTATACTGAGCTCTTTGCTTTTTGCATCGCTGCGGCACACATCACTCTGACGCAGGGAACTATTTGAAACGCTAGTCATCTTTATCTTCTGTTGTTTTGTCACTTTTGTTATGTTGCAACTGTTGAAACTATTACTAACCTGTGTAACAAAATACCAGTGGTGTCACCTAGTGTGTTTCTTGACTAACTAACTTTATTTCGATATTGAATTGAATTTCAATAGCAACTATACATAATGTGTGTGTTAAAAGCATTAAAAAAAGTGTGTGTTACAACAAATAAACAATTTATCTATCTATCTCACGCCTCTTCCCGATTGGTAGGGAGAGGTCATTTCCAACCGCCGCTCGTTCGCTTAGGCTGGGCACTGTTGGAGCATGTCAGTCTGCTGCGGTGACTCACGTGCCAAGACTGCAGTGTTAACTGACAACCATCTACAGGCTCTCGGCCTATACGATGGAGGAATGGCCCGAAGCAGAACCTGGGTCGCCCTATGTGTGAGGCGATCATGCCGTCGCACCCACTCCTCTAATACAGGCAGAACTGTCTCTATGGTGCGACGTAAAATTTGGCTGACGGCCAGGCGTACCCTTCAGCACTCTAGGGCCTAGATCCTCAAGCCTCTACCTTTTGGTTTCCGTACATGTGGTGCACGTACACGTACATTTCCCCTTGGGACCTATGGTCACCTCGCAACTGGCATCTATTCTCGATTGTCGACACTAGCTTTGTCGCCACTGAGGATAAATGGCATAAATAATATCGATTGTCACCAGTGGCGATACATACTTTCCCAGTTGTAGCTACAGGCTTTCTCACAACTTATGACAAATTAGAAAAATACATCACAAATATTGACGCAAATATCATCGTGCATGACATACGTAAAGTAAAAGTCAAGTAAGACCAGATGAACACAAATATTATTAATTTCATTTTGAATTAGCGGCCGCCCGCGACTTCGTACGCGTGGACCTGGTTTTACTCCTTAGTTCGTAAAATCTGTTGTTTGATATCATGTTGATAGATGGCGTTTCACGGCTTCCCCCGCATGAATATTTACGAACGTCAAAACCAGTAGTTTGTGCAGCGCTGTAGATTTTAACCAATGACGATAGATTGCGCTTTTTAGACACGTTTTATTTATTTATTGAAATTTATTTGTCACATATCGTCATAAATTATAGCCTATATCAGGGATGGCGAACCAATGGCACGCGTGCCATCGATGGCACGCTCCACAATATTGAGGGCACGCCACCAATCACAAAATTCACTATAAAATAAAATAGTAAATAAGTCGTCCGTTACTGCCACTGTAAAGTAAGGCTGTGGTAAGGCCTTGTCACTCGCCAGTGGCGCCACTTGTACTATACTCCTTATTGATAGCATTAGGTGTTATTTGATAGCACGTCTATGACTACATCAAACATTTTTTTCTGAAAAGTGGCACGTTGAGACATAAAAGTTCGCCATCCCTGGCCTATATGTTAATCTGGGTTATAAACAATAATACTGTAAAGTTTCAACAAAATCCGTTCAGTAGTTTTTGAGTGAAAGAGTAACAAACATCCAGACATCCAAACTTTCGCATTTATAATATTAGTTATAGTTATAATATTAGTAGGATAGGAAGTAGGATTGTTATACGTCGCCACTAATGTCAATATTTTTTTTTCCATTATATCCTCAGTAGGGACATAGTCAGTGTCCACAACCGGGAATAGACGGACTGCGGATACTATGCGGTATCCACGAATTACCTCAGCCTGTGCCTCAGTGATATGATACGTTGCGCTTTTTTTAACAGTAGGATGCTCCACGACTACACAGCACTGTGCCATACACGAGCCCCATATAGGACCAACGCGCGACGCAAAAGTATAGTCAGCGACTCAGTGCGGCCGGGCCTCCGAGATTAGGCATCAACCGGCTTAGTGCGCCGGCGGTAGCCAAAAGCTTAGGGGTGAGACGATTCAAGTGGCCGTCAAATGACCACTGTCCAACTAACTACAATCCGAGGTACCGCAAAGATTTTCCGACTGTAATAATGTTGTGTATGTTCCCCCTACAACTAGGTGGGACCCTGCTGGCAGAGCATTCATATTAACTATTCTGTAACCACCTATTTATGGCAAATAAATTATTAGTATTATTCCTCTTTATAATAATAGTATACATACATACATAACTTGCTGTTCCAAATTTTCGTCATTCGTTTTCGTTTCATCGCTAAATATAACATAATTTTATTTTTCATTACGTCTGAAATAGAATTTGTTGTAAAAATAGACTGTAATGAAAAATAACAATAAAATATTTTAATTACCACGTGATCGCAAAATCTACCACCAAGATTTTGCGGATACACTATAAAAGTCCAGCTACTTGTCAAAGATCAACGTACGCGTGACACATGTCAGCAGAGCACCGAGCGACGTGACCTCACTCTGGAACGCCTCGAGGCGGACTGAATTTGAACGATTCGTGCGCGGCGTTTTATAGTACTTTTCAAATACTCATAGAAAAAAAATTACAATGAATTATTTTAAATTTCAAAGTAAATATTTTAGATAAGATATTCTTCTATTATATTAAGCTATTTTTGTGTTGAATAAAGGAAGAATATTGGTAAAAAAATCACTTTGATTTTTGGGTATTTCACGTTCTTTTAATTTGTGATTTCTTATTGTAAAATGCTTAAATCTAAAAATTTTCTCAGATAACTATTTGCCCAAGGATCTATGCTATAGGATATAAATGTTTGTTAAATTGTTTTCACAGTATTTTTATAAAAATTTCAGCTTGTAAACTGACGCTAAAGTGGAAATTTACAAAACCTGTGTGGACTTATCTTGATAGAATTCTTAAATACTAAACTAATCGCAATATTTTCTCAATTAACTATTTAGACGACGAAATTGCCTAACTATTTATGCCTATAACATATTTGTAATATTACTGGTTAATGATTGTAACGAGTTGAAAAAGTACTGTTTTTGCGCCAAACGGCGTAAACGCTCTTAAAACAGGGGTGTTAAGGATATCCGTAACCGTAACCGAAACTTTCGGATATCCGAAATAAAAAAATGTCCGAAACCGTAACCGTAACCGATTCAAAAGTTTCGGATAGTTTCGGATGTAGGCAGTTTAAATAGTTTTGTGTATAGCATTATAATTATGATTTAACTTTATAATGCCATCTAGTATCAATATTTATTTATTTTTTACTTTTTATTCGATGGAAAGTGTGCATCTGTGGTTGGACAATCCGTAACCGTATCCATAACCGAAACTACATATCCATAACATCCCTAATTTAAAACAATCATCTCAAGAAACGTTATGTACAACAAACATGCACTCTTCCTGATTTAAAAATCGAAACTACCAGAAGAACGTTAACGACCGGTTAATTATTAACATGTAATTGCTGCGCGCGATAGGTATAGAATCAGATCAGACTTTTACTAATAATTAGTAATGAACGACACACACAGACACACTGCTGCACATAATGACATGTACACTGCATTGTGCCGACGACAATAACCTATAACGTGGGGCGTGCCTTTAGAAAATGCCACATCCATTTTTTGACGCTCTACCAAAAATAAAGATTAACGCCCGTATTCACAAACGATGCCTGCTTAAGTGAACGCACAGCGTTGAATAGAGCTCTGTGATGTGATTGGTTCGTGTGTCACCCTGTGCGTCCACGCGCACTGTGAGACCTCATAGCAATGTTTGTGAATACGGGCGTTAGTAATTTTACTGCGACATTTGTTTTTGGTTAATTCCTAAATTTATATTTACAATAAACAAAAGATAATGACTTCTCTCAACATGCAATATTAAGATACATTAAAGTGATTAGCTGAGAATAACCGCGGTTGGCGGGACCCCTATTATTTAATCATGTTTAGTTCCAAAACGGCGTAATAGATGGCGTTAGGGGTGCAGATGTAGAGAGTGTAGAGTCACAAAGAACGATTACGTTTTGCTTTTTGTTTGGTGTAATTTTTGTACTTTTGTGGTAGAATCGTGTATTATAAATCAGTTTTTCTTGCGCTTAAGATATTTTAATTTAATTCAATGACGTATTTATTGTTTTATTTTTACTTAAGAAGCCTCAATTATGAAGGTAATTAGGTAATTGTCCTCGAACATCTGTGGTTCCACGATTTTTTTATTACAACAAAATCTTGTTTTTCACATCTGGCTTAATTAAAAATAATATTAATAAAATAACAATGATATATGATAAGGTAATGATAAAGAAATCCCAACTATCCCAACTAATATTATAAATGCGAAAGTAACTCTGTCTGTCTGTCTGTCTGTCTGTCTGTCTGTCTGTTACGCTTTCCCGCTTAAACCTCGCAACCGATTTTGATGAAATTTGGCATAGAGATAGTTTGAGTCCCGGGAAAGAACATAGGATAGTTTTTATCCCGGTTTTTGAAACAGGGACGCGCGCGATAAAGTTTTTCTGTGACAGACAAAATTCCACGCGGGCGAAGCCGCGGGCGGAAAGCTAGTAATTATTATAAAACTAGTTGGAGCTTTGCATTATGTTAAGTATGTACGTATTGCTTATATTATCTTCATACTCTACTATAAACTAAGTATTAACCATAAACTTATAGCGAAGTCATTCATCAATTACACATTACACACCATAAAAAGCCCATTAAACACCCGTATTATGTGAAATCTCCATGGCATCAACCATTTGATGGTTTGCCAAGCGATCTTCAATTGGTTAATATTTGTATTAACTTTTGCTTTCAATGTCAATGGAAGTCAGTAGATAAATCTGATATGACCACGAAATAATTTTACGTATTTATAACAGTTTTGGTTAGTAAACATAAAGATTTGCCACACAAAATGCGTTCTGCGGTCAAGTCAAAGTGAACGCAGCCCGCGTTATGTATGAAAAACATTATCGGTAATTTGATCTGACCGAAGACCGCCCCTTTGTAGTAAATCCTTTAAAAATGTCATCTGATACTACCAAAATCATTTGCGATAAAAAGATGCATTAACTGAACAAAAAATCTTATGTAAAACATAGGGTATTAAAAGTAATTAAAACAATTTAATGTCTCTACTGAAAATTCTAAAATCATGAGAAACTATAAAACTTACATTAACACATATTTAAAACTAATAAAAATCTTGACTTAGAACCTTACTAATATCGCTTCGAACTTTTAGCAGACGTAGTCGTAGTTTGTTAAGTCTAGGCGCAGACCACCGATTTTTAGTTGGCCGATAGTTGGATCGGGCTGTTAATCAGTATAGAGATGTATGAAAATGCGCACATTTCACCGATTTCATACAATTTAAAATCGGGCCAAACTATCGGCCAACTAAAAGCCGGTGGTCTGCGCCTAGGCTTAACAAAGTACGATAACAAACGATTCCGATTTCTCTGCCCGACCGCTGTAAATTTTGACCTTACGATTGCCATGATAACACCATATTTACTGGCTCTTATCAGCAGCGATAAGCGAAGAGAAAAACTGCTCGATACCAGCAATGCTCGCAGGTATACTGCAACCAATCTATACTAATAATATTAATATTCTAAAGCTGCAGAGTTTGTTTATTTATTTATTTACTTGAACGCGCTAATCTCAGGAATTACTGAGAGCTGAGTGTGAGTTTACACCAAACGTCGTCACTGGTGAGCGCGTTTAAAAAATCTATGAAGATTTTAGTTCTTGAAAGTATCCGCTAGGGGCGCTGTACAGTCCGTTATACATTTAATGTCATTTTTACGCGCTCACTAGTGATGACGTTTGATGCAAACTCACATTAAGCCCTCTGGTCTGATTTGAAAAAAACAATTTTTTTGTTGGATAGCCCATTTATCGAGGAAGGTTTTACGCTATCTAACCGCACCCTGTATCATAGAAGATCTATGATCTACAGCCGATAGGGGCGGAGCAGTAAAGAAAATTGTTGCGAAAACGGGAAATATTATTCAAACAATTTTCGCGCGTAAGAAGTCACGGGCACAGCTTATACCAGATAAGTTATACATTATTATGCACAGCTGATAGGCATGTTGATAGTTTGTGTTCGAGTTATCTTCAATAGTACGTATTAATTGTTACAATGCTCTCTTGTAGTAATGCGGTTACTCTCATTATTTAATAGTTAATCAGTGACCTTAGTGGTCAGTTTTTTTATCTGTAGTAAAAGAAACTAATTGTTGTTTTTTATGACCAGTGGTTTAATATCAGGAAAATGCGTTTTTCAAACGATAGTTAGCTTGACTTTTGGTGCAATTTTTAATTATTTGTACTTAGGCTAAGTTGAACCATCTTAATTTAACTTAGACAAACGTCAAAAATCTGTCCAAAAACTCCATACAAAAAGCACCGGTTATTGTTATTGTTACGGTTAAAATAAGTCGCCGTAGATTGTTAATATGTATTTAACCGTTAGTAAAGCTAAGTTGGACAATAAATTAGTTGAGTTAGCTACGATTGAAAAAACTGGACTTTAGAAGTTGTAATAACATAAATACACGTAAAACAATCGAAATATAAAACAGCTGATTAATTTAACAGAAAAGTGGTTAATAACTGAATATGTAGAATCAGTTGACATCAGTTCTCCCCCATGTTAACGCTAACTCAGGTCATTTAAATTGGCGTTCAACAATGTGGGGTGACCTAATTTAAATGAGTGATTTTAACGACTCTATTTATTGAGCACTTTGAAGGGAATTTTAAGCGTTTTAGTACACAAAAAAAAGTCAAACAGTCACAAGTAAGTAAGACTAGCTTTTGTCCGGGGCTTCGTCCGCCTGATTCTCGCTTTAAAAAGTTAATCGCGCGCGTGTTCCACTCTCATCTGGGACAAAAAAACTATCCTATGTTTTTTCCTGGTTTACAAACTCTATCTTATAACATTTCATCTAACTAAATCGGTTCAGTGCTTTAAGCGTGAAGAGGTACAGAGTTACTTTCGCATTTATTAATATCAGTACGTTTAGAAATAACATAAAAAAGTAGTTAAATAAATGAGTATTACATGGTTCAAAATGGTTCATTAATTTTAGACCGCTTTAAAACGTCTAACATTTAGTGTTGAGGTCGTTTGTGTTTAATTATTTTAATGATGAAGATTATCTGCCGGCCAAGTTAGCCGGCTTCAACTTTGTCACACATCACTGACCAAACACATTAAAACATGTTGCATCATTAGCGGAATCAATTCATTTCGCAAACCATTTAATAGCGGAGGTATCGCCTGGTATTCTTGGCCAGCCAACCCAGACCTGCCGCCTCCCCCTTTTAGATAAACCGTCCGTACTTCGGGGGCCGTTTCAATGGATTCTGGGGGGTCTAGATAGCTGGTCGCCAATAAAAGTAACCCCCATAGAGCGTACAATACGAACTGCAAGGGGCTGCTACCCTTGTATGGGGTTCGGAGCCTGTCAGGAGGAAACGGCGGTTCAAATCATGTGATGTACTGCCTATAAACTATAAATACAGGCTTAATGCTTAGTGTTATTGATCTAGAGACACGGTAGAGCGGTTTGCTATTGGAATTGGGTGTTATATCTCTGGGGATAATACTACATGAAAGAAAAGAGGTCGTTCCCAGTAAATATTTTTTTCTTTGTCTTTTAACATAATCCGAGAGTTAAAAATCAAACACTTTATTTTGTAAATATTCATGACCTATCATTATCTCTATTGATTAGTGCTATTGGAACGTTTAAACTAGCTCTGTTATTTTAGGACAAAGTCAATTAAGTTTGAAAGGATTTTTAAAATTTAATTCAGTTTTTCTTTAATAATAATTGTGAACGGTCTTATGTATGTTAGCTATTTTTAAAACTGTGTACTGAAGTTTTAAGAGGGATTTTTTTCCAAGTTAGGAAGGATACTTTTTAGAGAAACTGATAAAAATTGTTAACTTAAGTTTCAATTAACTTTTGTAACAAGAACATACAGATTCTGTGTATTCAACAATTATCAAATATTTGCTTAGACGGTAATTATGAGTGCAATTAGAGCATCATGCAAGCTCGTGATTCCCGAAGGAAGGCGTGATGATTTCACCGCGGTGTGTCATCGCTTAGTCATTGCGGTGTATTCTATCAGCAGAATGTGTATTACAGAATGCTTACTTTTGTTTTTGTGTAATATTTAGACCATAAAGAAGATTTTTAGTTATTAAGCTGCTAATTTTCTTCTTCAGCCCGACTGGTCAGCGTGGGGAGAATTTAGAAGGAGATTTTTGGTTGTTTTGTTGCTAATTTTCCTCCGTAACCCGTCTGGTCATCGTGGGGAGTGTAGGTTAAATCATCCATTTGCTTCTGGCCAATTAAAGTGTGGTGCTCCTGCAGTGGAGACTGAATGACCTGATGATGAAGTTGCTAACATACGGTAACATATCGCTAGGCGTTTGATTTTGGCATAGTTGACTTTTCCGATGCGTCTCACTTTTCCATAGAGTTCTTTGCTTTTCCGTAGTCCTGACAAAGAACCCTTATAGTTTCGTCATGTCTGTCTGTCCGAGGTTTTGTTCATTTGAGTAATTTTGTTCTTACTTTATTTCTGCACTACAATTGGCTATTGAAGTTGGTACATCACTAGTATAGCTTGGCTCTTTATCAAAGCTTTTTGTAGGGAAAAAATCTGATTTAATTCTTCGCTCAATTGGCCCTGCCATTAAAAACGCGTTGACAGAGTTGAGCTCTACATTTTCCTTGAGGTAGGAAGTAAAGTTAGATTGATACTTAATATAAAATAGTCCTGACCTATACAAATTACATCTTCTAGCTAGCTAGAGAGTACCAAGTAATATTGTGCGTAGCAACCAGAATTAACATATTGCAATAATGTGAAGGCCGTATACAACTTGTTTTGTCTCAATTTTTTTTCAACCGACTTCAAAAAAAGGAGGAGGTTCTCAATTCGACCCGTATGTTTTTTTTTTTTTTTTTTTTTTTTTTTTTTTCTATGTTTGTTACGCGATAACTCCGCTAATTATGAACCGATTTGAACAAATCTTTTTTCGGCGTATAGGTAATACCTCAATGGTGGTCCCATTTAAATTTAATAATAAAAAAACAACCCCCAAGGGTGGAAAATTGGGGATGAACTTTTTTATACGCAATATCTCCGCCGATTATGAACCAATTTTTTTTGGTCTCAGTGTACTGCCTACCTTCAGTGGTAACATCAAGGTAATAATTAGTTAACTAAAAAGCAAGAAATAAGTAAAATTTTATAAAAAAAAATAAAACCGACTCCAAAAAACCTACACTAAAACGTAGAAAAATAATTACTAATTACCTACTTATTTATTAGGACGAATTATTAATATTTATGTAGGTATACCATGATTGATACTTTTGGAGTCGGTGCAGGCAAACTTTACATGTTTCATAATCTTGGCACCGACTCCAGAAGTATCAATCATGGTATACCTACATAAATATTAATAATTCGTCCTAATAAATAAGTAGGTAATTAGTAATTATTTTTCTACGTTTTAGTGTAGGTTTTTTGGAGTCGGTTTTATTTTTTTTTATAAAATTTTTAACATTCATACTCAAAATTCAGCTTATACAGGGTGTTAGGTAAATGGGTATATGAGCCGACACTAGCCCATGTTAACATGGTCATATAAATGGTATGGTGAAGTCAGAAATTTGATATCATCATTTTTTTTTTAATTTTCATACAAAATTAATGTTATAAAATCCGATTTGTATGAAAAATAAAATAATTAAAATGAAGATATCAATTTTCTGACTTCACCATACTATTTATATGACCATGTTAACATGGGCTAGTGTCGGCTCATATACCCATTTACCTAACACCCTGTATAAAAGAACGAGATACAAATGTTTCGTTTATAAAAATACAGAAGATGCTTACGTACAATCATTACTTTTTATCAGGTGCGATCATTTCCGTTAGGGACAAACATAATGTACGCGTTTTCCACTGACCACCGGTACTTCCTATGTGCTTTTCCGGAACTCAAATTAATTCTGTATCAAAATTCATCAGAATCAGTTTAGTGGTTTAGGCGTGAAAGTGTAACAGACGGACAGAGTTAGTTTCCATTTCATAATATTAGTAGGGAATTAGGGATTTATAATCTATAATATATTACAATATAAAAATGGTTAAATATGAATAAATGGAATAATGATAGATACTCATAAACCATATTCGTGTTGGGCACCTAATATGTATAACCTGTACATGGTCAAACAAACAGTTCCAATGTATGTGATTCATACATGTACCGATAAACCAAGTGTCAGATACGACGAATCCATTAGGATCGTCATTGTTTAAAGATTCTATCGTGGAAAATCCACTTTGTAAGTTCTAACTCAGAGAAATGGAAACTATGTGTAGATCGTGAGTAAAGGCTAAGTGTAATTTTCAGACAAAAACACATATAAAATTCAGAGGATCTAAGTTGATAAGTCCTGACTCCTGAACTTCACAGAAATGTATAAAAAAATCTAATATTATTCTAGATAACACCTAAGATAACACTAGCACATTTATTACAGTTTTATTAACCTGGACGCTGCTCTGCGTTGCGTCGACGCGTGTGACATTGGTAAACTCGTGACATTGACATAATGCTGTGTGACGTTTGGTGTGACGCGCGGTTACACATCACGCGTTGATGCTGCTCCCATGTTACGGGATAGTGATAGACTTTACTCATATTATAATTTAGGCAACTTATATCATATGACATAGTTAAAATGTCCAATTCGTATTCAAATTCAAATTTTATCCAATCAAATTCAATGTTGTAAAGTGCAATTAGGCATTATCTTCAGTGATAAGCCGAGGCAAACGCCCATTTTGGGATTTGCCGATGATGATTCACCGAGTTCGTGCGTACTCGTATTGTCATGAGGAAAAAAGATGTCTTGCATTACAGTGTTAATGAAACGAACCTGCTACGATTGAAAAAGTATATAACAATGTTGTGTCCTTGCCTGAAATAAGGCTGTAAAATTTCGCTACACTCACCCATAAAAAATATTATTTACGGGATTGCTACCATGTACCTTAATTTTGAGTTTCCGATATTTCGGCACTGTTGCAAGCGCATTGTTACGGAGTAACTAAGGAAACTTGAGGTACATGGTAGCAATCCCGTAAATAATAATTTGTATGTTATTGACCATGAAAGTTTAAAACACTCACCCATATTTACTTTGTCACAGAATGTGGATATCTCAGGATCTGTCTTACGACGTTTGTAGTAATAATTGTATAAACTATATGTATATTCGGATAATTTCATAACTATTATGAAATTATCAAAATTATCGGGCCGACTATGTTGACTCTACAACGTCATCTGTATTCGGATTTGTCCATCTCTCTCGCTCAAGGAAAAATATTGCTATGAGTGATAGCGATAAAGAGATCTATAAATAGGAAACGGTGTTCGAGAATAGCCACTGTATTTGATATAAACTTTATATAAAGATACATATAAACATATTAACAAGCGTTTTATCTCTAGATAGATATAGAAACATTACCTATTCTATATTAGACTAACATATACTATCTAATACTCATTATTATACTATGCATATACGAGTACTTTTGAATATGTACTTATAATCCCGAATGTGTTCTAGGACTCCCCCGAGGCACATAATTTTGAAATGAACTAAGCCATTACCAGAGATTAACTAGCTACAATGAATTTATTATGTAAACTGCAATAAATAGGAATAACTTACAAAACTTGATAAAATATTTAGTTACGTCATCGCGGCATCGCCCGCGCTCTCTAGAGATTGGCAAGTCTCAAATATTTGGATATTTACCTTGAAGTCTAAAAATCTGCAATTTGATTGACAAGTCTAATGTAATACATTATCTACACAAATATTATACTCGTAAAGAGGAATGATTTGATTGTTTGTTTCTTAGAATAGACTAACCTCCTAAATTTCTGGATCGATTTGGAAAATTCTTTCACCATCAGAATCTTACATTAAGCCTGATGAGAATATTTTCAAAAGCGGTACGAAGTTCGCCGTGTCAGCTAAAAGCACGACTCAATGCATAAAATATCATAATAGCTGTCATAAATAATAGCTGGTATAGAATGCCACATGGCATTAAGTTCGCCTTTTGTGCAGTTTTTTTTGTGTGTACAATAAAGATTTTAAATAAATAAATAATACCAGCTAGTCAACCATTACAAACTAAAACCTGGATAGACCTCTGAATGAAACTTAAAAACAACAATTTACCTTATTATTGGTGCAAAATTTTGCTTTATTAAAGCGCAGTCTACACATTAGCATGATTGATACATCAAAAACAAAATCATTGATTACAAACGTAATGCATTTGTCGTAAGGTTAAATCAAATGAGGTAACCAATTGATTAATCAAAAGTCATTTGACTAGGAAACTGCGAGAAAGCTCCTAATTACTTTCGCGAACGTGAACCGCCGATTCAAAGCCTTTTGTAGCGTTGCAACCTAGCAAATGTTATTATGAACACAATCTACACTAATGTTATAAAGAGGAAAGATTTGATTGTATGTTTGAATTGAATAGGCTCCGAAACTACTAGACTGATTTGGAAAATTCTTTAATGATAGAATCTTATATTATCCCTGATGAACATAGGCTATAGAATATCCATCCAGAATAAAGGTTGTCAGATATGACAAACCGAAATAACGCAGGCGAATCCGCGGGCAAAAGGTAAAAGCTCATAAAACAGCCGTTTTATTGACTTTACTTAGTATTGACTTTGGAGTTGCTTTATCTTTAATAGCTTTCCTATAGATTTTTAAATTAAGCCACACTCGTTATCAGTAGGTACTACAAGATAGTAATTGATAGTTTAGATAAAGTTAAAAACTTGATGAGAATTTAGACACGATAGAAAATAGATTAATCTTAGGGTCACTAATGTGTCAAACAAGTTAAGCGTGAAAAATTCCATAATTATTTTAGTGTGTATTTACGGCCACGATAGGTACCAATTTTATTGAAACTAAGACTTGCAATACAATCAGAAACTGTTTTTAAATAGGATTATTATGGACTTTCAACAGTGCCGAAATATCGGAATCTCAAAATTAAGGTACATGGTAGCAATCCCGTAAGTAATAATAATTATATTTTAAGGACCTTAGTCCTTAGTTAGTTACCTTAATCGAGATCCTAATAACACTAAATACTTAAATATAATTAAAATAACGCAGTATACTCGTAGCATTATTGTTCACCAAGTATTTATTCAAATCCAATTTAAACCACAGGTATCTCATGAAACTTCTTTATCCATATCTTTCGAATATCCGGGCACATTTGAAGCGTTTTAGTCGCATAGCTGTGAAGGGTGGGTGGGGGAGAAAAAATGAGGTAGGGTGTAATAGCGACCGAGTCTGCTACAAAATAAGACGCGTTTGTTCCTGCGGGTTTGATTGTGCTTTGTCTGCTGGTTTTAGATCTTTAGCTAGAATCTAGCTAGATCTAAATTTATTGCATCTAGCTGCAGCTGCTAGATGTAACTAAACGCTGGGGCATTTCACGCGAAGAGGACAACGAAAATCAAGTCAGGTTTTCGATTTTGTTCATATTTGGATTAAATGTACTGCTATATGACCTGAATGGATGTGCATCATTATAATTTTTTTATGAAGCTTAGTTTATTTTTTATGAGCGTTCAAAAAATTGGTAAAATTTTAGGAAAAGATTTTTCAGAAGCTATTACTGCTATTATTACATTTGATTACAAATAAACTAACTATTGGACTTTTGAGAATAAATAACTGTGTTTCTTACTATTTACTACAAATTTTAAATTTCTTTTTTGGTCACATAGAAAACCGGAAGTAGAGTTTTAAAATCGAATTTTACAAAACTTCGGGATTTTTAAATTTTTTATTTTTATTTTAAAATATACCTAGTAGTCTATAAATAACGTGTGTAAAGTTGTAGAATGGAGTCTGTATTGGTTTTTGATTTAGACGCAGTACAGTGCGAGCGCGCCGCAATGAGCGTCATACTGGCTATCGACATTTGGCTACTGTATAAAAATTATTTGTATGAAAATAACTGAAACGTTAATATTGTTTCATGCATACTCTTAAACAAATATAATTTTGACTCGGCGAACTTTGTACCGTCTAACAGACAATGATTGTTGGCATTTAGATGGCGTATACCTCGCGGACTATCCACATCTTATTGAATAATACACTAAAAACATTATTCTTCTTTTTTAGATAGTTGGCTAGCTACCTCCATATCAATATTCATCAAAATCTGCCCAGCCGTTCTTGACTTATAAATCGTGTAACTAACACGACTTTGTTTTATGTATAAAACAAAGAACGGCTGAACAGATTTTAATTAAACTTGGCATGGAGATAGCTGGCACCCTGGACTAACATATCCCGACTACCCAAAAAGAAGGGTAATGTTTTAAGAGTATTATCCAATAAGTTGTGTGTGGTCTGCGACGTAATACCATCTCAATGCCAACAATCATTGTTTTTAGGCGGTACGAAGTTCGCCGAGTCAAAATTATAATTGTTTAAGAGTATGCATATAACAATATTAACGTTTCAGTTATTTTCGAACAAATATTTTTTATAGAGTGGCTAAATGTCGATAGCCAGTAAGAAGAATGCTAGAGATAAAGATTCTTTAGAGCCATTAGTGAATAACTTAGGAATTAATTCAGTGGAAACAGTTAAGTTTTTGGGTATACATATTGATAGAGATTTAAATTGGAAGAAGGAAATAGAAGCATTAGAATCTAGCATAAGCTCAGCATGCTATGCCTTAAGAACTTTACGAGATGAAATAACCTTAGATCAGCTCAAATTAGTTTACTTTGCGCTCATTGAATCTAAACTCCGGTATAGTATTATGTTCTGGGGAAATAGTTATAAATATAATATTTCAGCAGCATTCGTGTTACAGAAGCGAGCTATCCGCACCATGAAACGCATTCCTCAAATAGAGTCATGTAAACCACATTTTGCAACGTTAGGTATTTTAACTGTCCCGTCATTGTATATTTTTACCTTGTTAACCTATCTAATAAAACACTTGTACAAGTTTGAGTCAAATGAAGACAGAACACAGAGAGAACTCACACGCAAAAAAAACTTACAAATTGCTATAGTACCTAAATTAAATATCGCTAGTCACTGTGTAAGATACCAAGCAATTAAGTTATTTAATGCCTTGCCTGTAGAGTTTAAAACTATTTATAATTTTAATAAATTTAGAAATAAGCTTAAGTCTTTGTTATTGAAGAAATGTTATTATTGTATTGAGGATTATTTAAATGATAAAAAGTAAAGATCTCATTTTGTTAAATGCTTCCTTAAAGTTTTATGCTGTGTTGTATAATTTGTGATTTTATATCGGTTGATGTTTTTTAATTTTTCATGTTTTTTGTAATATTTCCAATACGATAATGTTATTGTTTATGGAATAAATGACTATGACTATGACTATGACTACGCTCATTGCGGCGCGCTCACAGGGCGCGCTCGCACTGTACTGCGTCTAAATCAAAAACCAATACAGACTCCATTCTACAACTTTACACACGTTATTTATAGACTACTGGGAATATTTTAAAATAAAAATTTAAAAAATCCCAAAGTTTTGCAAAATTCGATTTTAAAACTCTACTTCCGGTTTTCTATGTGAACAAAAAAGAAATTTCAAATTTGTAGTAAATAGTAAGAAACACAGTTATTTATTCTCAAAAGTCCAATAGTTAGTTTATTTTTAATCAAATGTAATAATAGCAGTAATAGCTTCTAAAAAATCTTGTACTAAAATTTTACCAATTTTTTGAACGCTCATAAAAAATAAACTAAGCTTCATAAAAAAAATATAATGATGCACATCCATTCAGGTCATATAGCAGTACATTTCATCCAAATATGAACAAAATCCAAAACCTGACTTGATTTTCGCTGTCCGCTTCCCGTGAAATGCCCCCGCTCTCAAATATCGAAGGGTGTACATTTTTAGTTAGGTTAGGACTTTTAATTCTCCTAGAAAATACAACAGTTCACTTAAAATGAGATTATCCTAAAATAACAAATTTCATAATAACATTTAACTATTTGATCGCAGTGTAGTTTTTGTTAGCTTCTCTAGAAACTTAATAACTAGAATAAAAATTACTAGATGACCCGGCGAATTTCGTACCGCCAATAAAAATTTAATAGCCTATATTCATCAGGGATAAAGTAAGATCAAAATAGCAGTTTCGGAGCCTTTTCAATACAAATAACCAAATCTTTTTTCTTTATAATTTAATGTAGATTGCACTAAAGATACGTAGTCTTTCTTTAGCTTTTGATTTTATTGAATTTCATTCAATAAAGTCTATTAAATTGCCTACTTTTATTAATATATTTGTAGGCGTAGATCCGATCTCTATATTTTCTCGATTTGTAATACCTACAATATGTTTAGTCTTAAAAAACTCCTAAAACTCATTTATTTATGCAAGTAGGTTTTTAAAAAGCACTTTTACAAAGCAAAGCACTTTTATAAATAGTTATTAGACAAGCTTTTATCTAACCTATCCGTAGTTCCCGAAGGATGGGCAATAGTATTCTGTGACGAACCGAAATTTAAGTGAAGGGACCGCCCTGGAGAGGCTCATGACATAAACACGCAAACAATATTACGTTCTCTTACGTCACTTTACTGTTTTCCAGAGGCTTGACCCACTTTTGGCTTGGACCACGGGCCAAGTCTTACTAACAATAACATTCCTATTTCACAAACAAATGAATGTTAATTCTTCTTGATGAAATAAATGTAAAAGTCGTAAACCGTAAGTCGCTGGATTGAATTTTAAATACAATCCACCAGCACATTGGATTAACTGGGCCCACTCTTTTTAGATTCCAAAGTTGATTTTTGTTGATTTGGTGTTTAATTTATTAATTAATTACATTGAAGGTCAGCCCAGTTAATGGAAGAAAATATTTAAAAATTCAATCCAGCTAAAAATGGGCCAAGTCACAGAAAGACTCACTTTACTTTGTGGATCGGCCTAAAGGTGATTTTACTGATGTAGGTACGCAGTCTCTACTCTCTCACATGAGTAAGTAGGTAGGTAGATAAGTAACTTACACTAACAGCAAAACATGCTAAACACTTTGGAATCTTAGACAATTGTATGTAATAGGAGCTATTATAGCAAGAAAAATGTGTCTCATGTGCTGTCATCTGTACACCGGATCGCGAACGCACCAGTGTCGAGTGGTATTCTGGAAAAGAAAATGCAGTAGATGGATTATGTAAATAGACCTACTAGGTAGACATATTTTTAAATCTTTAATATTCTAATTGTTATACGACTTAGCACAAATTGCGTACGAACTCATAAAGATAGAAGTATAATTTGTGTGAATTTGTCTACCTTTTCTAATGACCTCGGACACTCACCAAACTATCGTAAAATCACACTGAATATCGATACCATTAGAATGCAGATAGAGTCATAAAAATGTAAAGACAGAATTCGAAGGTTCGATTTATTTATAGACCAGTTCTTGATCTATAAAACATTAAAGATTTTGGTTTTATAACAGCCTTAATAATCTGCTTTTCGCGTAAAATAATGATCTATTATAGCAAAAAAAAAATTGGCACAGGTTTATCTCTCGCGGCTCGCACTGATTTTTCACAAAATGCGTTTCACAAAATTTATTCGCAAAATTAGTCGAGTACTATCATTGTTTTCTATTTTTCAAGGAAGAATAATTTGTTATACCTACTTACATTCAAGAATCTATAGCTTATTTATTAAATTTTAAGGGCAGCACTTTGTCTACGCACATTTTTAAACGTAGGCTTCTTTTAAAAATAATTAAGCTCGTATAAGATTGCAAATAAAAAAAACGTATAAAATTACCTGCTTACCTACCTCCGTAAGTATTGAAAGCCTTAAACAACACATCGCTTACCCATCAGAGCTGCAGTTGCATTAGCAATGCAAGTTTAACGTGTGCAACGGTATCGCCTGGGAAACTTCCTGCTGACCGCGTGCGCTGACAAAAGTTGCCGCGACGAACTTTAAGCTCAAAGCAAAAATCAGCCGTTTCAGTCTAGCTGGTGTCCGTCAACGGCTGGCCCATGACGTCATTTTACTGCTCATTGGATGGGAAATTATTTGATAGTGATTTCAGACGTTTTTCAGACGTAAAAAGTGACGTTGAATTCGAATTCGAAAGCCAATATTGGCTCATTAAATCACACTTAGATTGTGCTTGTGATTTCAATTGTATTAAGTCAACCCACTTGATAGAAAACGAATGCGATATAATTATATTTGTTTGATGACCATGATTTATTAAACGACTCTGAGACATTATTTCTTAAAATGGACTAAACAAAATTGGCCAAAATTGTACCTAATTTTGGCGGCTTTATCTGTTTTATCTTATCTTAGTCTCATTTCAGGTGTTCGTATCGCAAGTAACTACTCGTACTTATTAACTTGTCTGGAATCTGTAAGATCGTATTATAATGTTCCTAGCCTTATACTATACCTATAGATTGGTCTTTTTTCCTAAAAAGTTAAATACACTTAAGGGCTGACCATTTTTCGACGTTATCTAGTTTTCGTCTAACTAAAGAGTGATCGTAATGGAGTGACACGGTAGAGCAGATAGAAAACAACAAAGTCAAGAAATTTCGACGTTATATGGAGTTTGTCGTTAAATCGAGACACGTTATAGAGACTTTACACTGTAATTTCAAAAAGGAGAAAAAATTATATCTGCGTAAGACATATAATATTACGATAGTCATCTCAATCTAGCATGAAACGATTTAATAAAACACTGGCGATAAGTGAAAGTAGACCATGCAGAACATTATGCACTTACTAATTAGGTTCTGGCGTTAAGTTTCTTAGAAAATATTTGTTGGTATAATATACTAGAAATCGTGGACGTTTTACTAAAGAAAAACCTGTTCTCTTATTAGTTCTAGTGAGTGAGGAAAGCTGCGGAAATTTTCATCTGTTTGGGTGTAAAGTGGGCTAAAAGTTGAAAAATGAGTCCAGACTATACCTTTGACGTACTGAAGAGAAAACTACTAGAATTATTTCCCGGAAAATTCACTCAATACTATTTTTCATAGCATTTTATTTTATTTTATTGTTAGAAAACACAAAGCATTTTATCTATACCTACATAATACTAATATTATACAGCTTTGAAGAGTTTGTTTGCCCATTTATCGAGGAAGGCTTATAAAGGCTACTTAATATCTGTACCCCCAGTGAAAACGGAGTTAAGTCGAAAATGGTGATTTTTGGGAAATCGCATTTGAAGTTAAAAAAAATCCTGCTTCGTCGCTATTATAGATAACTTGGTGAAATATTTTTTAGGTGAAAGGTAATGTTAGATATAATTAGGCAGTGTGCCAGTTTGGGAAATATTATAGCATGTAGTTTTTTCGTAATTAAATAAAAACCCAGTTATATCGCCATGCACGGCAACTTTACATTCGTGTAAAGTGATGTAATGGGACATAAATCATTTTACACCACACTGAATTGACCACCCGCTAACAAGTGTAAAGTGATACATTTTACGCCATTTCTGTTGATATTTTTTTGTTTCTTTCATTTTAGAAAAAGTTGTAAAACAAACATTAGTAATTACACTATGAGGAATCATTATTTCAGGTTATTTAGGGTAAATCGTCCAAAAATTTCTACTTATATCAATATACACCATTTTTGTGATGAGAAAAAAAATGTGTAAACTGATCTAACTAACATAATAGCGATCTAAGTATCCTAATAATTATGTGTAAAGTGATATAAGTGGCGATTGTAAAGGAATAAGGCTAGAATTTTAGAGTGGATTCTAATTATTTACTCCTTAAATGTTTATTCTGATCTGAAACTACTATTTTATTAATTATTACACCATATACCATGAATGATATCGGCCTAAATCACATACATTATCTCCTATTTTAAAGTAAGTATTAGTTGAAGCAATTGGGTAATAAAGACCAGAAACAACAATGGTTTCACATCAACTAATTAGACAGGAGACAGAGAAAAGTTTGTTTTCTACAATTACCTTATTAGGAATCAAACTCTGGACCAGAGATGATGATGTCAAGCTATATTGATTGCTACAGAAGGATAATATAAAAGTAAAGTCATAAAATGCATTTGTTTTCAACAAAGAGGCTTTTAAAAAGCACGTCCTAGTATCACTTGAACCCTACTTTTATTTTGGGACATAAATAGGTCAGTGCTGAGAAGAAGTAGCGCAAGATATTTAGCCACCCTTGTCAGCCTCTTCTTAAATCATAAATAACTTGAAAAAATCGAACTGCCTAAGACGGGAATCTTCTTAAATCAATAGAGACATGATTAACAAGACATGTTATACTTGCGAGCTAAGCAGATAAAGTCCAGCAACACATGCCATTTACATAATTATTTACTTTATACATAGTATCCATTCATAAGGACTTACGTAGTTAGTTTTGCAGGGCAATCGAATATTGCACGTAACCTTTTGATTAGACCATTGTGCGCTATTTGATCTTCCTATTCCAACCGCTCCAGATCCCCCCAGGTAGCAGCAGCCTATCTAGGTCTCTACAGGCCTTCTGCAGCGACCCTGGTGATTGGAGAATTTGAGCCTGTTGATCTGCTACGCTTCTGCACTCCTTGTGCACGTGCTGTGGTTTTTCTTCTGCCTCCATGCATCTTCTGCACAGCAGGCTGTCTGTACAGCTATACTGTGTAGGTGTTTGTTTAACATACCTGTTATTACACTTAGGACCTTGCGGATGTTGTCCCTGTTTAGTCTTATGAGTCTTTAACTTTTTCGATATAATATCCACAACTGCATCTTTTGTTTGCCTACATCTTTCACAATCTTTCCATTCTGTGTGGTGTTATTTTTCTATTTTGGAGCGCAGCCAGGTCTTGATCTGTGCTTATGGTATCGGCATTATAATTGTTCCGGACCAAATACCGTCGTGTACGATCCCCTTCTGGCCAGTTCATCTGCTGCGTCGTTGCCCAAGGAGTTACTGTGTCCTTTGATCCACTTCAGGAGTGCAGGGTAACGCCATTTGCATCTGCAATGACTTAGGAGCGCGTCATGGCATTCCAAAATAAGTATTATAATGTAGTATATTAAGTTGCTTTGTATTGCTTGCACTATCTGAGATTATTTTTATATTCAGACCTCGGATGTCTATGGTTGCAACCGCCTGTGCTGCTCTGATTGCAATCTGCTTGGAAAATTGTATTGTGTTTATCTAGTGTTGTTGATATTCTTAGTATATTTAGGTAATTCGAGAAGACACCAGCTCCCGTACCTTTTTGGGTTTTGGAGCCGTCAGTGTAATATCCTAACTTCATTGATTCCAGAGCAATCTTGCGTTTCCGCTGTAAGCTGGATATTATATCTTCAGTCGAAGAGTGAACACAGGGAATTCTGCCGATAGGTGCCTCGGTGAGAGGTATTTCTTTTATTAGGGTTTTGTGCAGGATCGTGGAATGTCCTGTCTCCTTTTTTTGCTTCTATATGCCGTTCTTACCTTTAAGTCTTAGAGCGGCTGCTTGCGCTTCCTCCTGAATGATGAGGTCTAAAGATCTGAGATTCAGAAGGTACTCAAGTGATGTCGATGGAGTGGTTCTCATACAACTAGTGGCCGCTATGCTTACTAGGCGTTGCAGGCTTTGGAGTTTTGATCTTGCTGTTGATAGTTGTGTTCTGTGCCACCACACAAGTGATCTATAATAATATGTGTAAGAGGGCCATATAACCGACGTGTAGAGCCAGTGTTATCTTTGGGTTGAGACCTCATCTACTACCAATGAGTCTCTTGCACTGATGGAATGCTATACAGGCCATTTTTATTTTGTTCTCGACATGACTCGCCCAGTTCAATTTGTTGTCTAAGGTGATGAGTTTTGTTTATAAAGAGTTGTGGTAGTTGGAGCTCTTGTAAATTCTATAATGCACTTATTAAGTACTTTTATTGACAACGTTAGGCACTATGAATTCAATTATATGTTTTACTAGTAGATGTTAACCATTATTTATTAAAACTATTAACTAAAGTTCTTTGATTTATAAACTACGCATTATGTTTTCCTTTAATCTGACAATTGGGCTAAGTTATATCATTTTACACCAAATAATTAACCAAATCATTAGTTGCGATTTTCAAACGTTTTTGATCTAAGTAACTGATAACATTTTACACATGTACGAAACTTTTGTGGTTAATGGTATTAGTCTAATTGAATCATTATACACAAAATAAATAATCATTTGTCTTTTACTTTTTGTGCTATAAATTAAGTTACATTCTTTTTCACCAACCAACAATACATAGTTTTTTTTGTGTATTTAATATGAGTCATCTTATATTGTTAATCACAAATTCAATCTGAACAACTTCAATCGTGTAAAAAATAGTAACACGAGTCGTACCTCTTGACACAATAAAAAATTGAAAGAAGCCTCCGGTACACTTTGTTAAAAGTAGACATGTATCAATATACACGAAAGAAAACTCAAAATTGGTTCACAAAGCCTTACTTGTATCATTTGGCACAAAATTATTTTCTTTTCTATACGTCGTAGAAACATACCGATTAGATACAAAAATAGCTAATTTTTCAGAGATTCACATTATGTTATAAAGTCAATTTTGATCTAAGTCGAGTTAGATCCCTTTTCACTGGGGGTACAGAATTATCACGCTAAGACAAGTAAATATTTCACGCGGACAAAGTCGCGGGCAGAAGCTAGTAACATATAAATACTATAACATCTAGGTAGATAAATCCATGTTCAAAAGCTAGTACATAAATAATTTATGTATCTAGATGATGAATGGATACTTTAGACAGCC
Source organism: Ostrinia nubilalis (assembly GCF_963855985.1). Taxonomy (NCBI): domain Eukaryota; kingdom Metazoa; phylum Arthropoda; class Insecta; order Lepidoptera; family Crambidae; genus Ostrinia; species Ostrinia nubilalis. The sequence goes on from NC_087101.1 coordinate 4,770,064, forward strand.
GCTTTTGGTCGCGTACCTAATTTGGTCAAAAGTTTGGATGCTTGATCAAGTGTCATCCACAAGGCTGTGGGTCGTGTGTGGGTGTTAGATCGAGCCAATATATCGTTAAGTGTTTGTAAATCCTAATTGTGTAATATTAACAGATATTTATCTTATTTAATCTCTTATGGCTCTTTCCACGGAGACAGCCCGTTTTTTGTAGGTTTGCGTGTTTTAACGAGAATATCTGTTTGCAATGTCCAGAAAAAACAGATTTTTTCGAATTTGTAACTCGGTTTTGTCATTAAACTGGACCAGTAAACACAGGATCTATGTAGTTTATTACAAGTATTTTTAATAGAAGTGTTCCCACTAGCAGCTTCCTGCATATATGTTTTGCAAACACCCTTCCCGTACTGCAAAAAACTGAACCTGCATTAAACTAGACACTGTCGTGTGAACCTACAAATCCAGTTTTGCGGGACCCAGCAATGAAGGATCCCGCAAAATTGAATTGCTCTGGGAAAGGGCCCTTAAGGGTAAAGTCTACAAATTTGGTAAAAATCGGTCTTTGATTGCTAATCAAACATGTGTGCTGTCATTTACAATATCTTTAACATTATCTACGCTACTGAGCTAAGTCAAATAGGTACATCGGTTATCAAAGAATTCACAAGAAAGCTTTATTAGATAAACGTACTAGATGCTCAAGACTGTGAGAATGATCAAATTGTGGAGTTGTTCTCGGAACAGAATACCGGTCCCATTAGTAATGCGCTTCGGTGGAATTTTGTAGTTATTTGCCGAGCGTTCATTATTTTGGACAAAAAAATTTGGTGCGCAGTTTGATAAACCAAAATAGCAAAGGTTACATAATAGTAATGTTATATAACTTAAAAAATATTTTTACAATTCAAAACTGGTTGTAGTAGGAAAGAATTTAATTTAATTGGGCCATTGAAGACTATAGTTAATTAAGTACATTGCCAATCTTAATTGTTGTATAATTCATTATTGTAACTTTTTATCTTTAACTTCTATTTCTAAGCGTATGTTAGATAATCAAACCTAATTTGTTTCGTCCCCCCAAATTTCCGATCGCCTATTCTTATCCACAATCAGTCCCTAAGTTCGAAGTATGGTATCAAAACATTTGCCCTCCGAGTGTGCAAGCTTTATTTTGTTTCGCACTCACACATGTTGATGAACTACGGCACATTCTCACGCACACAAGCAAATGCTTAACGCGAGCTACGACAAAGTCTCACACACATGCACATAAGCTACGGCAAAGTCTCACACATATGCGCAGTAGCTACGGCAAAGTCTCACACATATGAACAGCAGCTACGGTAAAGTCTCACATGCGCAGCACTCACACAGTAACGCCACCTACGTGTGACGGCGCACGTGTCTTGCAGCGGCGGGAAACTGTGACAGCACACGCTGCCGCACTCGCCATACGTCATCGAAACGTAACGTTGTTTTTTTAACACCATGGACTTTTACTTTACTTGCTCATAATTTGGACCAAAGTTGGTTAAAAAGTACAAAAATGTGTGCTAATCTAAAAGAATGTAGAATTCAACTACTCTATGTTATGAAAGTGAAAGTTTACGGCCTTGTCACAAGAGTATTGATATTATATTGAGGATTAAAAGTTCATATTGGATGGCATGCGTCTACGTAAAACATTTTAAATAAAAATAAATAAAAAAATTCACCGTCTTCTTTAAATTTCTCCTTAAAAATAGCCTGTAATTGTATTTCCTTTTACAAAGTCCAATCTTCAACTTTGCAAGAAAATATCATTATTGGTTCTATGCTTTTGTTAGGTATGCTAACGGATAGATAGAAATTAAGCCTTCATTTTTATAATATTGGCTGCTATTACTTTATCTTTATTATCGCGCGACGAACGCTGCATAAGCCGGTGTCAGTAGCCTAAGAACAGATTTACTGAAACCATTACCCTCCTTTTATAGACATGGTTTATGGACATTTACCTCTATCAAACATCAATCTACACCACGTCAGATTAAACTCACTTTAATTTCCGTAACTATTAAAGACAAGCTGTTCTGTATGGCGCTTGTTTTACATTTTCCTTGTTAATTGTATTCGTACCATCTTTCCTGCTTAACTGTCCTTCAATATCAAATGTGACTTTATTTGTTTGTCCAGAAAGTGCTATACGGACATACTTGCATCACGCCTGTGTTCATTGCCACTGCCTAAAATGGTCATGGAAAATTTGACAAGGAGCACAACTACATAGTTCTCACCACTCCCACCTAAAATGTGTTCAAAACAATATGAATGTCAAAACCTGTTAAGCGTGAGGTGTGACAAATGAATCACGTTTATTTGTTGACTATTATGCAAGTGTAGTTATGAAAACAAACAAAACTTGAAATGGCAAAAATCACTCTGATACAAGAAGAGAGTTCCTTTCTCCGAAAACTACGTTAGGATTTTTATGAAAACTCTACCACTTTATAAAAGAGTGAACACCAATCGCCGTTGCAATAAACATAAATAATCTAATGGTTTATGTTATGCAGTCTGCAATGTTTTTGACAGTTGCTAACGAATACTGGATTAATTGGATAGCATTCACACCTAAACTCATTAATTTACCTTAACAATCATGATAACTAAAATTAACATGGAGAGATGAGGAAAAATCTGTGATATTTGCATTATTATTCAGCTTGTGGATCTTACTTCTGAAAATAGGACTTTCGGCGAGTGAGTTAGCTTCCAAGATATTATTCTGACTTCTTCCAATCTTCTTACATGTTTTTCATTCTCGGATTTCCATTGAAGAATTCTTCTTTCAAAATGATACATGCAAAAATACACAATATTGACAAATTCGTTAACATAGAAATAAGAATATGTTTATTTGTACTGATGATGACTGAGAGACATTTGAATGTTGGTTTAACCTTGTGGAGGTCATTTTTTGTTACAACTACGTACATTTTAGGGGGTTTCCGTGATGTGAAATTCCTCAGTTAAATCCGAACTGATTCTTGAATTTTCTAAAATTCTAGAATGTTCCTTGAAAATTTTGTCCAAGTTTTACAGGATTACCATACCATATGTAGGATCGGTAACAGTAGTAAGTAGGTACTTATTATTAATGAAAATACATTTCGTTCATATTCAAGCTACGTTCACAACGCTATACCAAAATCCTGCGCATGTTACCATGGAGGATTGACTTAGACAAGCAATTTGCATACTTCTGTAAGGCTATTGTTTTAATACAAACTAGCTTTTGCCCGCGGCTTCACCCGCGTGAAATTTAGTTTGTCACATATAGCCTATATGTTATTCTGGGTTATAAACAATAATACTGTAAAGTTTCAACAAAATCCGTTCAGTAGTTTTTGCGTGAAAGAGTACCAAACATCCAGACATCCTGACATCCAGACATCCAAACTTTCGCATTTACTCGTATTACTTAATAGGATGTTTAACTTGCCGATATTACGGGTAATGTTGAGCCTGATTCTATCCAACTCTATAAGTCTTAATGAATACTACTAAGTAATAATTGGAAACTAAAGAAAATCATTTTAGATTTAAAAAAACACCCTGAAGCAGAATCGAGTCTAATCGAGGAAGTGGAGTAGGTATCCGTATCTTAATCATAGTTTATTTCTTTTTCCTCTTCGTTATTTCTTCTTCTATACAAAGTATCGGGTTTCCTAATATTATTTTTACACCATGTCCTATATTTTATTTCAACCCTTTGTTCGTAATAGTATTGAATCAGATGTTTTTCCCACCATAAAATTTGCCCCAGAACTTTTATCTACGAGTAGTAAATTCAGAATCAGTTCCTTCCATTACGGAGGCAACCGTCAACAGATTATATCACGATGTGCGGCTTCTGTTGCTTCAGAGAAACCTCTCATGCCGTATTGGCCAGAGACAACAGAGGAGTTGACATTGCAGCTCATAGATTTTCATTAGCACGTTCCCGCCAATTTGGGTGAGATTCCATTAAGTTAGACGTTAAGTTAGCATTTTCCAAAATAATCCGATTTAAACTAGACTTTCGTGCTATTTGGGGGGAGATTCAGTAGTCAAGCAAAATTTGTAAAATCCCACGTGAAAAATAAAATTTGAATTTACTTATTATTTTAGTTTGCGACTAATCGTACGTTGAACAATATTTATTATGGCACTTGACAAAATCAGAGCGTTTTGAAAAATTAAAATATTAATAAATATTTCACGCACGATCATAAAATTTACGCGTTACATAAGATTACCTATTCTCTTAATTTTACTAGAACAATTTTTTTGTTGAATTTTCCCATTTTGTAGCAACCTTGAACATAATCCACTATAATGGTATTTATTTGTAGACGAGGTATGTAGGCACGAATATTATTATGCTAAGTAGTGTGCAAAAATTAATAAGTTTACATATTTATGAGTTAATTTTACATAGCTTCCAATTTTAATTTCAGAAGTACTCGTAGGCAGTAACAGTATTGTAGAAAAAAAATTGCTCATGTTGAGTTGAGTGTCAATTAGGTAGGACTTACAACTGATATACATATTTACATATTTTTTTTATATACTATAAGCACCACACTACTGATCATCTTTTCGATCATTACAGTAAAAAAAAAAAAATTGAAAAAGATGACTTCTTTGCCATTGCAATCAATTTTTCGTTCGGGTTTATCAATTTATGACGACCAGTTGTTATAAGAATTTATGTATTGACAGTATTAGTACAAACAAACATGGTATACCTGGTTTTCTTTTTATTTCTGCCCACATTTGACTTTAATCCCACTCATCTGATGTTTAGTGGTTGCTATGCTGTCTAGGCTACGAACCTGCTACATTCCTATTCAGTCTTGCCTTTAACAGACCAATTTTGTAAATGGACTGCGTTGTTGGAAAACTTATGTATAATAATGGTCGTCTAGTGTTCTTCTGACTTCTAATGCTTCTAATCAGAATATTTAGATAGAAGCAATTCACTTTTTAGCCGACTTCAAAAAAGGATTACATTAGTTCAACTTTATTTTTTTTTAGCTTCAGTTTTTCTCTTTTTTTTTTAAATCTTACTGATGTAGAATCTTTAAATGTTATACGACTTGTTATGCAACTGTTAAATGACCTGGATGAATAATCCTTATCAACCAATTACAGAAATTGAAAAGATCTGATGACTCGTAACTTTTATCAGCTAGCTCAGAAACCCAGAGGTCAATATTATCTTTGACTAAGATATCTCACAAATAAGCTTTACGTGGAAAAGGATCTTATAAAATAATGCCACAATACTGTTTCAATTTAATATTTATTTAATGATCATCTCTTAGCTTAAGACAGGAAACATTTATAAAATAGCAGCTAATCACAATAATAAAATTATGATAACATTTACAGAACATTCTCTTAACTTCATATCAGAACAAAACCTCGCTTCAAGTCGCTGTACAGACTTAATAAATACATTATCTTTAAGTTATAACATATAAATTTAAGTCACAAAGTCTGTACAATACAACCCAGTGCTATAAAATCATCACGTAAGCTAGGAATTCAATATTGCCCGAAATAAAATTGCATAAAAACTTATAAAGATAAAACAGTCTCTGGTAAAATGTTTTACTATTTGATACCATAAGTGCTGGCCACTCGAATTCCTAGCTAAGAATAAAAAAAACTAAAGTTTATAAACAAAAAAACAGAAATAAATGGAAAGCCGTATTTATTCGCTTGCCAATCTGAATTTTTAAGACATTACAATTTGGTTTTTCGGAATAATGCAATTGGTCCTTTTCAAACAGAAAAATCTCCGAGCGGCTTCAATATTTTTGTATCGTGATTTTAATGAAACGTTATTAACAGGAAATACAGTTTATTCGTTATTAATAAAGAATTGGCCTTCGGTAGGGCATTAATGTATTTTTCCTTTGAGAGCAAAGATTCGATCGTCGCTCCTTCTCGTCATTAGGCGTAGGTGCGAGCGGGAGGGCGACAGTTCGCGTGCGATCCAATAATCTGATAGTGTTCAATATTCTGCTCTTTTTATGTTCGGCGCGAATCAAAGCGAATAAGAAGCGATCTAACGCGTTTCAGAATGCACTGAATAAATTAAGACTGCATTTTATTTCGCGCCGTTTGAAACTAATTAAATCAATTATATATTATAAACTTTTACTCGAGTCATCGTTAAAAGCAAAACCAAATAAATTAGCTAGCAGTGATTTAGGTGGCTATGAAAATCTTTCGACAGTCTGTAATTTACGAGGAAATTTAAGTTTAAATGCATTAAGGTGAACACTTTAAGAGTGGCATTATCTGAAAGGTAACTAGCGGAAATAGTAGGTAATGTATTGTTCTCGCAGATACGAGCTTTGCAAACAATGTGTTATCTCATTTTATCGCATTTTTTCTAATTTAATTTCTGTCGCCACTCCGCAGGGCACAAAGGACTTTTCAATTTCGAATCACGGACACATTGCATGTTCGATGTAGGACATAATTTATTCCGGAATTAACGTACAACTAAAACTAAAGGCTCGGTACAAAATAATTTATTTATCTCCTAAATAAATCTCACAAAACTTCAGGAGGACACCATGGAAGCCACGCTGTAAATTAAAACTACGGCGATGAAACGGTTTTGGTCATTCATACGCTTTTTACATCTAATATTTACAACTTTTGAACGTGGCTCTGTCTGCAGTACGTTATGAAAACTACTTACAATTAAATATGTGCGTTTTAATAGTAATCATTTTGTAAAATACATTTTTGGTTGTATCCCAATTTAACAACTATTGATTTATACAGAACACAGTTTGTGTTCTTTATATTTCTGACTTAGTCGTAATCTCTTGCCAGCGGCCCCGACATAGGCTGCGGCGAGTGTATACAAGCTCTTAACATTTAAAATTTTATAATACATAATGATTATCAACAATACATTCAAACGCAAATTATATAAAAACAATTGTCTACTATCAATAAGTGACAAAACTTCTAAATGCGTCACTAGCCGGTTAAACGACTACAAAATCCGGTTAATCCGTATAAAATGGCCAATAGAGGTGGAAATTATTTTTTGAAGCATCTTTTAATACATTGCGATCCAAACAAGGTTGGGGAAACTAGCACAAATACGACACACAGGCTAGGCTAATATCACAGGAGTTCTGGGAACGATGCGGAGGCCCCCCGCCCGCCGGCGCCCCCTCCCCCCTCCCACCCTCCTACCTATTTACTATTCAGAGGGGGCGAAACGGGCCACTACCAATATATTTTGCGACAATTAAGATTTCAAAAGAAAAGGAACTTCGTTTTTGTTCATCCGAATTGCACATTAAATACGAACTCATTGCACATCCGATAACGGTTATATTAAATTCTCGCATTCTTACAAAAATTAAATAAACAACAACCGCGGATTATGTAACCTAAACTCGGAAGGTTCAACCAAATTATCATAATGGTAACAAAAGCATAAATGGTGACATCAGGTAACCGAACTAAAACGAAAATATAAAATAAACTTATTTAAGCGATAATATTTAACAAAACTCAAAAGTCAGACTTGTCTAAAATGCATCGCCGAGCATTCGCGTGTTGGCGGCCAAGTATATTGGCCCAATGTCGCGCCAACCTCGGCCAGTCCCATCAGCGCCGCGCACCAAACTCGACAATATTTTTGTTTTCACCTTTCACTAAATTCTTTAAACGATTTATATACTCTCGACGGCACATCAATATTTATTCGGAAAGTAATTAAACGCTGAATCAGTTCATTCACAGAGGCGTGTTAGTGTAGTAGAGTAATTTGATGCCTACTCGCCGAACGGCTCACAATAATGAACCGGCCGTCCGAGCACGCTATGTTTGTGCTACGAAGCGATAGCGATTACAACAAATGTGTATAACGTTTAAAGTGATATAAACCGTTACCTACATCTAGACGAAGAGTATTGTGGAGCTTCAACGCAACCGTTCCCAGTCGTTTTGCACTATCTCTTAAATCACTATCATTTAAAGTACAATAATGTAACATAATTATCGCTTATTAGCTAATCCTTCAATAAAAACGATAACTTCCATAACTTCAGTACACGCGTCTCACACATGACGCGTTGACAGCGGACAAAGCACTCCGAGTTCTCTGATAGTAAAAATAATCATTGAACACTAATTGGACCGCGCCCATCGGCAGCGCCTGAGCAACTTTCACTAAATAATAAAAAAAAAACTCGCTAACAAAGTAAGTACTCTTAAACAACAAGGTATTCGCTAAACGCGGAGCGTCCGTTCCGGGTAACAAGTGACACCTCGCTCTCGGCGGGCTGGCCGCGAGCGCGGGCGGCGGCGTGCGGGCCCGCGGGCGTCGGGGCGCACGGGGCGCATCACAGGGGGGCATGCAGGGGCGCGCTGCGACGCGGTCATGAGTCCAGCACCGTGAGCAGGCCCGGCGGCAGCAGGGGCACGTCCTGGCGCGGCATCTGCCTCGCCAGCTGCGCGCAGCCAAGGTTCGCGTCTCCAAGCTCAGGAATGGCGTCCAGTAACGCGAGGCACTCGTCTTCGACGGCCCGCCTCGCTTTTTTGCCGACCCAGGAGTCGTCGCATTCCTCGCGCGCGCGCCTTCTTCTCGCCTCCTTCTCGCGGCGCGCTTCCTCGCTCAAGCGACAGTATGTGTTATTGATGCAGACGGAGCGGCGAAGGTCGCGCGCGGGGTCCTCGATATTTTCTAGTTTTTGGGAGCAGATCTCGATGACCCGCTTGCGCTCCTCGTTGGCGCGGAGGCGGGCGGATATCATGGAGAGCTTGGGCCGGGCGGCGGGCTCCGTCCGCGGAGGACCGAACATCTCGTCCTCAAACGCGTCTGCTATCTCCGCCCCTCGCGCACTCTCCCGCTCCTCTTGCGGCGTCATTCTGGAACAAACGAAACACATCATTAGCGCTATTTTCTGAAGAAGTAAAATCAAACAAACAGGGTCACAAGAATAATATGGAATAGTACAAAATGCATCATAGTCATAATTATTACAAATTTCCCTGGGTATCCCCCGATAACCTCGGTCAAAATACCACTTTATAACTAGGTGGGAATCCCAAAACATACGACTATGTAAGCCAACTAATAAAACAGTGAAAGCAACACGTTAAAATCAAAAACACCAAACTTCTCTCAAAAGAATCTGAGTATGTAACTCAAATCAAGGAGAAACCATAATTATTTATTTCGCAATCACGAGTACTGGGTCAATCAAAGAACAATGCATCAACGACTGAACGCGCCAATCAGGTTCATAACTTGTTACAATCCGTTCCACTCGCGATCGTTTCAAAAAGGCGAGACACCAACAAAGATAATAAAGCAAACAAAAAAAAAAACAAAACAACAAATTCGAAACCCACCTGAAGGGTAAATCAGAGGAAATGATGAAAAATCCTGACATCAACATGATAAGTAATCCACTGAGACCTTGTTAATTTATTAAATGGATCACTCAATGCCACAAAGTTCAAAACACTGACAAAATACGGCCGCGCAACACGTCGCTTTGTCCTCGACAGTAAAAAGTGATCAAGTAGAAGTGAAACAAAAATAAACGGCGCGAGACCAGCGTGTGCGCAGCGCGGCGGTCGCTGGTCGAGTGACAACATACCTCACTGTAGATAAGACATTGAAAAAGCCAATTGCGTCATTCCAGTACGGCTACGTACGTGCACAGAGGAAGCGGGTGACGTAGCTGAGCCGTCATTTTAGACGCTATTGACTGACTAGCACTCAGTCCAGTTTTGTTAATTTCCTCATATTGCAATAGATTTAACAACCTTCACTGAATTAACCTCTGAAGCTTACGTAATGAGATTATTTAACCAAATGAACATAGACAAACAAACAACCGATACTTATGAGTTAATTAGGATACGAGTAACGCTATCAACAGATGAAATGCCTGAACGACTGCGAAGAGGAAAACAAAAGTATTTTTTCCTGCCACCATTATCAATTTGTTAGCATAAATGAAGGAATAAATCCTTAAAAAATTACCAATTTTCCCCGACAACCGGACACAAAAATTTACATGTTATGTTTAGAGGAAAATTTGAAATGATGATGAACTTGGGATTCAAAGGATAATAATTAATTTTCCTGGTATTTTCGTAAGATGGCATCAATATCAATACAATACAAATGATGCGAGGATATCGCTGTTGTTATAATATTTATTGAATAATATAAATAAATCAAATCATTCCTCTGTGTAGAGTTGCGAGAAAAAAGCGAGAGCATATTGAGGGCACTTGAGGTTTAACAATGTTCCTCTCCACGCTTTGCAAAGTTTTCCTGGCTTAGCAACAGAATAAAATTCTTTTGTTATGTAATTCATAGATGATCTAACCGGAAAAGTATTACTTCAACATAATTTGGCACTTGGAATACAACAGTTCAATCAAGTGGTGTTTTAAAGATTAAATAAGAATACCTAACTAAACCACTCGACTGCTCCGCGACTATAAAACTAGTGTTTCGTCTGACTTGAACACGTTCTTTCAGAATCTTATTATCGAAAAGATGTTATACGGTACGTGTTTTGCGCTAAAACGACTATAACCTAGCTCTCGCCCGACCGAGGCGCTTTATCAAGTATAACGCACGTTAAAATTACTGTTACGACCTTCAGAAAAACTTTTGATTATAAAAATATGCTAGTAAAAACATTTTCGGCTATGGAACGTAAATGAAAAACGTTTAGTAATCAAGCAGGAGTGATCCACTTTCGCGTAAGCTTAGCCATAGTGAACAAATGCGGTTTAAAAAGTTATGATAATGTGCGTGCGTGGTATGCCTCGGCTGCTCGGGTCATGTTTTTTTTTAGGAGAGCGCGCGACGGCGGCGCGAGTGCCGACTGCCGGCTGCCGACCCCACCAGTTACGATCTAATAAATCTTGCTTGCCACGGCGAGGCAACACTACCTGCACTTTCCTTTCTGTCTCACAACCGCGATCGCTCCGAGCACAAACGCTACCGAAACGCCGCCTACCGACGTGACACTTTTTCATTTCGATCACGGTTACAGAATAGCCCTGATAAAAGCCGGTGTTGAATTTGCGTCACAAATTGTCTTGTAATAGCGCGCGTAGGATGATTTTCGATATTGCTTTCGGGCAAACAATTTGTCAAATACGTCTGTCACATATTGACGCGGATGAACCGTGATTCAAAATGCGAAATAGAATTTGACTTTACTGCAAAATTGAAATTTCAACATATTTGTGGAATAAAACATAAAAATTAAATGGCTCAAGATTTTTTGATTAGGCTATAGTCAAATAGATAATAATCAAAAAGAAAAAGTACAAACACATGTTTACAGACTTCAGTGAATTAAGTATGTAGACTTAACAAGATTATAAACATCCATTAGTTTAGAGAGTTTTCAGCTAACGCATTAGCTTGGAATCATAAAGTGTGTTTTAATACCGAGAAATTTTAACAACTAAAATTGTGAGTAAAATTCTTCTATGAGACAAACAGAATTACCAAATAACGCCCTTTCACTTTTTATCTAATTTGTTATCGTGCCCTTAATATGTGCAGTAACGGGCTTCCCTGTGAACATGTTTTGTGCTGTTTTTGTGTTAATTGCTTAGACAATAAGTTTCAAAATTATAACGTCATCAGACAAAAGTGCGAGTAAGTGACCAACAAAACAACATTTATTTTACATTTAAATACAAAAGTTGACGGACAGTTTTATACCTACGCGGTTCTCTGTAAACATAACTACACTTACTTTAGTGGCCAGTGGACTTTTGTCTTTATCGTGATGACTATAAGGATCAAAGTAGTTCTACGTTTAGTTGACTTTATCTTCTTATAACAAACGAAAACGTGTCTTTCAATGAAATCAAAGCCGTGAACGATCTTCTGGTTTGTAGTTTCACCACAATTTTGGTTCCACTTGATAAAATTAGTTTTAGCCTTTCAGTGGACTGAGCATTCATTTTTGTTCATTTTCTCTGCTTGCTTTTAGCAAAAGGTAATACAAAAACAGTTGCTTTTTCATTTAATTAATTACAATCCATTAAAACCAGATATCCTTTTGTTAATGGCATTTTTCGTAATTCGCATTGAATTAATGTTTGCTCGCGCATTATTTGTAATTTATTGTATTTCTGATGACATTTATGAATTCTGATATCACAATTTGATAAAGCAATACAAGTCAATGGAACAATTTTATTGTAAACGCAGTTATTGGGTTTGGTAAGAACAATAAATTATAATTCCAAGCAACTATTTGATTTAGGTGCTGGGCTATCAATTCAAGAGCTAATCTTAGAACTTATATCAGAATCCTACTTACTAGCGATTATAATAATAGGCCAACATGAAACAATAAGAATTTAACCATAAGAATTTATGTATTTGAAATATTATACAATTTGACAGGACACATTTTTTTTTTGGATTACAAAAGTTATGACATGGACAAACAATAATTATGGACGATGCGACGGCACACAAAGCCAATATTAAGACATCTTCCTGCAGTGGTGATAAGTGCGATTTTGCCACAGAAACACAGTCTGATATTAATATTCAAATGATGAAGTACCCAAATGATGACGATGTTGGTTTAACTGTACCTATTTATGGAGCTAAATTTTTTTTTACTACCTTCAGACAGAAACAGAGTGGATTAGTTTAATGTCATTTATAAAACAAAGATGTTTTATGTAATCAGTTGTGATCCAGTACAATACCTTTCTGGGTCAGGAGCCATTCGTAATTAAGCTTCGACTACATGGCAAGGTCGCCGAAATTAATATTTATATAATGTTTGTGGGTGTTCCTAAAATCATTATTCATTTTGTTTCTTACTGGTCATATTCGAGGATTATGTCTATCGGTGTTTCAAAAGGTTTTAATATACTGACGAGGAAATTGTAAGTCTAAAATCAGTTACGTTACTTAAGAATTGATTAACATTTTCTTCATTTACTTCCTTCCTACCACGTCGATTTACACAATATTTAACGGTATTTTAGGGATCAATATCCACGTCATTAAAAACCAATTCAAATTCTTCATGTTCTTTGCTCTCTTTCAGTTCAGTTTCAGATAGGTACATACTTTTCATTAATTTAGTTCAACTGAGCTTATTTCTGTAGCTCCTGGCTTTCTCATGAGCATCGATATTAACTACCGTTAAATTGTTGGCCATCCACTCGGCTAACAGGACCTTGTGTTCAGAAACTTTTCAAAAGGCCTCGTACAGTGCGGGCTTTATTTCAGAGCATACTAATCTTTGTCACACGTAGCAGTAAATGGTTAGCGCGTTTTCGTTTGGCTCTCAAAACAACTGTCGGAGCGCAGTCGCGTCCATAGAGGGGTTTATTCGAGAAATTCTAGACTTTCTGAGTCCGTAGCGTCGATGTGCAGAGCGCTACAGAAATAAATCAACTGTAATGGCCTCGGTTGACGTGCTTTTTACGGCCTTTGTTTGTGCCTTATTTATATTGTGAATATAAAGTCGTTTTGTCCACGAATTTGTAGTTATAAGTGACTGCCCTGCAACGGGGATTTGTGCAGTGTTTTAACTTTTTGGGAATTAGGTAGTAAGTGGTTTTTTTTTGTAGTTTATAAAAACATCCTTATAAGTTAGTTGTTAAGGTTTTTTAGCGATTAGATTACTTCTTTTAAGTTATTTAGTTTAACGGTCACTAATAATTGTGTCACGACAGATTTTTGTTATTTGTTCAAATTAATGGAGTTTTCCTTTGCTTTGTTATTATGAAACTTACGAATCCGATGACGACCAGTCAACATGTAGACAAAATAAAATATGTCGTCATCGTCACTCCTAACGACGCCATTTGCTAATATTGTAATTATGTAAGTTATTTCAGTATTTGGTGATTAGGATTACGGATATTCGTATTCTTTCACCAAATTAGCTATTGTCACCAAGAAAAGCAAATACTTAAGTAATTACAAATGTAATATCATGAAGCCGTGCCCACTTAGCGATCTGTTAATTGACGTTTTTTCACGTACACGTAATGAGAGACAAAAGAGTATTAAAACAAACTTTATTAATACTGTTTTTGCTCTCAAAACGATACTAGAAGCTCTTGGCACGGTTCCCAAACAGTAAAGTTTATAATATTACGAGCGAGCGGGACGGAACCACGGCTCTCTGTCTTTTAACCTGTACTAAAGATATTGTGATTCGATTACAGTATGTAGGTAACTTTTTATCGACTTATTTACATAATTGTATGTGGCAAACACCTACTCTGTACAGTCTGCATATCAACTTACCACAAAGTGACGTCATTTCCCCAATGGATTTTTAACTTTATTCCTTCTAATTTAAGGCTCAAATTCAAAGGATAACTGTCACTTGTGATAGGTTCAAATGCTGTCGACTGTACAATGATACTTTATGAAAATATTGTTCTCAAGAGCAATTTTCCTGTGTACAAAATCGTGTTTGTTTTTATTTTCACTAATTAATTTAATAAACATGATACAAGACTGCTGCATTTTCTTTAATTGTGAGAGAAATCACTATTTTATTATTGTTTGAGTCAACTACTCTGAGATTGTTCACAAAAAACCTTAATTAGATGCCGTTCTAGTGTTATTGGAATTCCAAGTCTGTAAAAAATCAAAAAGCAATCGACAGAACTGTCAGTTTGTTTATCCGAATCATTTATTACCTATTTGAATTCCACTAATTCAAAATTTAATTTTGCACACATAGAGCTTGCAGTTGTGCCAAACGAAACAATTTTCATGGTAGAAAAACTTTTATAATAGTTCAAAGAAAGAACCTTAAGTTTATTTCAGAGAATTCAATAAAGCTTCCGTGTTACATAACCAGATCTAGATTCTCCCGTGGAGAAAGCCTGGCCAAGGAAGTTATATGAGCAAATCCTCTGTTTGTAGTCCTTATATAAATCACCAACGCTTACCAATTTCTTATTATACAGAAAAGGTATGAAATAGTAATGAAAAAGGGCTTAGGGCTTCAAAGTCTGAGCTTTGTCCACACGAGCGAGTCAATTACCCAGTGGGTGTAGCTTCAATTTTCATAAATTCTTTGTGCCAACTTTATGTACAAAGTAGGGATACTAAAACATAGCAAACTCTATTCTGTATTTGAGAATAATCCAGAGCATTAGAGTAAATCAAGTTTTTTTTTTTAAATTCATAGAAGTAATGTACAACTAAGAAAAAAAACGACAGCACCTCAAGTTTAAACATTATAAAAATTTCTGTTTTTGTATTAGGTGTTATTTTGCAATGAAAGTTCATATTCTGATGTGCTCGTCTCTACATTATACTCGTAATCTATGTAAAACCAATCCTGCACAGCGATTGGAAATAAATAACAAAGTTAACGCATTTTGAGCCGGTAAAATGAAACGGTGTAATGTCGGGCACTATGAATAAATCATCGGGCTAAATAAATATGTCATTGTGGCTCTACGCTTGCATTCGATTTGTAAAATTTAAAGCTATGGTTCAATAAACAATCATCACTTTCTTGAGTGGGAAATGTATTTAGGCAAAATATTGTCGTTTTGCACTTTGACAGCTTTTTAATCTATGTGATTTTGCAAAATATTTTGGACGCTTCCCTTATTCATAATTTTAACCTACATTTAGAAAGAAAGTGACGAGGAATGTAATGCTTAACTGAAATGATGCCATTAATAGTGCTAGTCTGGTTTTTATTGTCATTAACGCCCGTGTTTTGTGATTCTACCCTTTAAATACATCAAATATTACCTACATTATGTACTTATGTGATTGGTGAAGTTCATTGTTTGAAATAAACACACGCTTTTATCTCCATGTCTGAACCGAGTTTAATCATCGTTTCGTATTACGGGCCTTTAATATTTAACCCAAATCGATACCAGAACGTGTTAAAAAGAAATCTGTTACGCAACGAATAAAATACATTTTCGATTACACTGATTCAACTAACACCTAACGTAATGTTAACGTACAACAATCCAGTAAATCAACATGCTCGTAATAAACAATATCTACTTGAGTCATTAAGTAATTAAATTGATCGGTAAATTTTATTTCATAAAGAAATAATAAGTCAGTGATTTCTTTTTTAAGTTCGCTTAAACTTTAAAGGCTAAAAGTACAGTGAACTGTTATTGTAATGATGAGAATTAGCGTAAAGGACATTTTGAAAGCAATAAAATGTATTAAATCAAAAGGTTACATGTTTATTTCCCTGAATTTCATAGAATATTCAAGATATTAAAAACGGTTGTATTCTAATTATAATTGTTTTAAACAACTTTCATATTTTAAGCCTAAATTAATATTACTCATGTAGATGAAAGTGAACCGTGTGCCCATTACAATAGGATATCAATTGGGTTCTAGTTGCAGAAATGAATGCACCTAGGAGTTGATGGGTATTATCTCTTCTTTACAAATATCTTTTAAATCTGTAGTAGCTATGATTTTTTATTTAAAAACGAGCGATCTTAACAAAGAATATAGGTAGTAAATGATAAGTTATGTCAATTTGTAGTTCAACTGATAAGAAATATCGTTATGATAATGGAGCTGGGTCGATAACATGGCTATTCAAATTCATATTCAAAGATAAAAATTATATCATAAAAAACTTATTCATAATGATTTGTGCCTAATGTTAAGTGGACCTTCTGTGAAACTGTCACTTATTCATAAATATTGGTATTAAGTGACTTAAGTAGGTGCCTCGTTTTTAAGACTTTGTTTTATTTAGTCCAGAAAACAGTAAAACCAACTAATTTCCCATAACTTTATACGCTTTTTATTGTCAAACCAGAACCACTTAAATTAATCTCAGTTCTCAAAGTCTCCGAATGAGATCCATACGCTACAGCCCTCTCTTTCTTTCTCACTGAGTGGGAAAGAGACGGCACTAGTCGGCATAGCGATCAAAAGGGCTGGTCAGGTAGAAATTGAAAACGCATGGTGATTTCAACATTTAAACTAATTACACTGTGTCATTAACTTTTAGAAAGACATTACGTCAAAATTGCATTTTTTTCTACAGAAATTAGAAATCAAGCAACTTTTTTTAAATTAAGGTTAAATTAATTGTCATTCGGTTAGCAATTAATCATAAAAAATAAAATAAAAACTTGTTTAAATCAGCATTATCACTTTTAAATATCACATACAAATAAGTACAATATATCGCAATCACTATTGCAAAGCTAAATTCAATAGCTATTTCAAACTATTACCTAACTTCATTAGAGCATTACTACGTCACACACATACCTATATATCTTTAAGCCACTCATAAATATTATGCATATCCGTATGTATGTGTAAGAATGTTATTACGCTCTTGCTTTGCTACATCATAACTGTCTCTTTGTTACAGAAAAAAAAAAGTTACAGCTGTTGCGCCAAACACTTTGGTAAGTCATAATAATTAATTCTGAATGCAATTACTTTAATTGTCGCCAAGAATTTACAAGAATAACAAATTAAATGTATTTAAAAAAACTGTAAAAAAGAAAAAAAAACAAAGAAATATAAATAAAACTTTCTTTGTTTTAAAACTATTCAAAACAATCACACCAATAAATCTTCAGATTATAATAATATAAAAAACTAAAAAAAAACACTTTTTATTACCTTTTTAAAATTGGAACACTCCAAAAAAAGTCACAGCACTCCAAAAAAAAATCCAAAACGTTCAAAAACAACACACAGAATTTAAAAGTCGAACGGTTAATTTGTACATAATGCCAACAGGCCGAACGTCAACGAGCTGTATCACGTCATAAAACGATCAACTTAGCACTTGTCCAAACAACGGAGGCTACTATGAACTCGCTCGAGAGCACCCGTTCGATACGTCCGCCGTGACCGGCTTCGCGCGCCAAACTGCCTGCTCGCCTATCCCATACATAAGTTCTTGTGATTTACACAGGGCGCGCAGGCCGCTCCCTGCCGTAGATGCTCCCCTTCCTAGCGAAGGATACCTCATTATCCTCACTCTAATCCGTGTGCCTTTTTGATAATTTTTATTTATTGTGACACTCGCTTGCTATTTCCAATCTCAATTTTCGACTTGATGCACATTTCTACTTTCTACTTTATTTCTTGGATTTTATGGGAGAAAAACTTTACGTCTCTGTCTTCGTTATCTGTATTAATTTGATCTGTTAAATTGCTGCTGTTAGCTTAGCAGTAAGTAAAACCCTTTGTTAAAGTTTTGATTGCTATTATATGCTAACTATTAAAGTCCCATTTTGGATACAAGTGGTTCATTTCAATTAGTAAACCACGTAGGTAAGTCAAGGAGTTTTATTAGGTCCACAATTTTATCATTGTCTTTGTAACGTAGTCAGTCTGAATTATAACAATGTTATGGATCTAGGTGTTTCTTTCAACGTGTTTTCTGTTGAAGGTGTAATACAATAAGTGCTGGGTAATACATAGATATACCTGTACACATAATACCAAAGAATTTGATTGCAAAAGCTGAAAACTTAAAAGTGTAATGATACAAAGCTAAAGTTCTAATTGCCAATTTTCTCATAAAAAGATCCAAATCTAAAGAGATTTGTAAAAAAATATTTCTAAAACGATTGAGAGAAACAAGCCCGGCGAGATCGTTCGTAAAAATAATATATTTTAATATGCATAAGTAATCAACGATACTGGCTAGAGTTGAGGTAAACAGTAATCTAGTCTCTTTAGAACTTTCACCATAAATCCTACATAATTCCGAAACGCTTCTACAACTGGGCAATCATAATTAGCATTTAATTCCAGTATCTTTGGGAGCTACAATTGTGCCTATGGGATGCGCCGGGTACCTGCTATTGTTGAATTCTCCGGAGGGCGAATATTGCGCGCGATGAGCGTCGGCCGCTGACGAACCACTCCGCCTATCGTAAAACACTCGTAGACATTCGCTCTAAAATCACCATCCACACATTTACAACGCGCTATCATTCTGTTTGTTTACCTCAATCGTTTACTAGCTTCGTCTACTGAATTAACAACTCAAGATAGACTAAAGACATCAGCACATTTAAATTTGAATAGGAGCCAAACAGCTGCCAGATTGACCCTCAAATTGCCTAATTCAATCACGCGTGAAGGTACCGACTGCTTTTAGACGTAATAAAAATACATTTTCTGACACGAATCTATCGTTAGTTGCTATTGTTTGGTTTCGAGTTTGAAACTTTAAAGTCATTAGTGCAGCTGAGATTTAATTTTAATGGTTGATTAAAGTGCAGTGCTCGCCGAAAAGTAGTTGTATCGTTTGAGGTCGAATCTGGGCTTAGAATGCGGAAGTCAGGAGTGCGTACAGCGTACGTCACCGTAACTGCGTGGAGTGTAGTAACCCGAATATACGAGGATGGTGGGTCGAGGTTCAATAATTGCAGGCCGTCAAGACTTTCACCTTCGGCGCGCGGCCGCCGATCCGCCAAGGCCGCCGAGGCACCGTTCACCGTAACTTCCGCAGCTCGTGGCCCGCGACTCTGCCTCGTCGCCCGCTCGCGCCCGCTCGTGCTCTCCAACGCGACGATTCGCTTTTGCAATCCGAATTTCGGAAAGCGCTATCAGTGCAACGGCCTCAGGCTCAAATAACGGTCGGGCACTTTTACGCAACGATTTTCAAGGAAATGACCGTCGCACACTCTCATAAGTAGAACACTGCTGATAATGCACAAGAATTATCTTGCGATAACTTTTTTGGTGCATTTATGAGTGCACACACTCTGTTCGGTACAGTTGACAAGGTCGGCTTTGTTAAACCAGATTTGGGAGTTACACAAATTCGGTTTGACGGAGGCGCTGCACCTTTTGTTATTTCATTAGTTGGTTTAGCGGCCGCCGGGAGCGCGCGGCACGCGAGCGTCTGCCGACCCATATTTACTGTACGCGGAGTGTACCATCTCATTCCGCTCGTTAAATCGATGCTTTTAATAGAAATGATCGCGCGAGTCTCATTACATTTATACTTACAGAGTAAGCCACGTGTTAAATATTAGCTGGACAATTTGAACGACGGATATGTCATCGTCATTTCATATTTTGAGCCCACGTGTGACAAATTTCAGTAATTTAGGACTGGATATTTGAATTTGTAAGACTACATGAACGTCTAGATTGATCATGAACATCTGAACTGGTGTTTACGTTTAGAAAATAAATTAGCTTGTTGATTTAGGAAAAATTCTTCCAGCTCAGATGACGCTTCCTTCATCATGAGTCAACATCACTGCATTGTTAGTCACTTTACCGAAGTTCGCGAGGGTGGTCTAAAAAACCTCCGCAAACATAAAGACAACGACCGATAATTTTCGAGGTCAGGACAACAATACTGGACATGTTTCCCTCAGTGTTATCGTTATCACAAGAATGTATTGTGTCGCCGTGACGTAGCGCGATAACAATTACGTACCAAGTGCTTGTTATTAGTTAATTATTATTTTATCTATTTCGGGAATACATTTCAAAATATTAACCTTATTTTCAGAAGGGGTCATCTTACTCATTACTAAATGGCTGTTAACCGATTAAGAATTTCCAAAGAAAATGTCTAAAAATAGCCTGCGTGTTTTTCTCAAAGAATTATGGTCAACGATTTCATTAAATTAGTGTGAAATAGCAAAGTAGTACTAGCAAGAGATACCATATGATTTGTTTGGAAATTTCCACAACACAAACAATACTCGTTGATCTTGCGATGTTTTTCAACATCGGCCGGCGCGCGGCGTCGCGTCGCTATAACTCGCTCGCTTATAAATACTGATATAAGGGCTTTAAAATGCACAATTATGTTTCGCAGTTTTACTCTTGTTCCTTTACGCTGCTGCTCATAATAAACTAGTTTTTACGTCGCGTTCGCCGTGTGGTGTTCGATAAAAAGTTTGCTTGTACCTCTACGATGATGATGTCTCAAACAATATATGTCAGGCAGGAAACTTTCGTGTTCTTTGTTTAATTAACATTTAATTCATCCGAGATTAATTAATTGCAGTGTTGTCGTGAGTTGACCTACTTTTCGCGGAACGTTCGATTCTCATAACTAAATGTTTAACGAGGTGAAGTTATTGAGAAAAATACTATTGTTACGTTCCTATTTCACGCTTTACATCGATAAAGTAATCGTGTACGCAATTTATCGAGCGGTGATAAGATTTTCACAAGCGCGTCCAATGACCTTTACACGAGTAGCACCGATTCCGCAGCGCGCTCGGAACAGCTGTCCGTCATATCGTTTTAACGTATTCATGTACGCGGCTTTTGAAAATATTACGCAGATTATGTTTTGCTTGTGATTCAATCGATTTTATTACCTAGTACGTACTTAATGAGAGATAGGTCTCTATTGATTTAGTAGATAATCCCCCAAACAATAGCCAGAAAGTTCCAATGAATCAGTCTTTAAAGATAATCTGATAAAAGTTAACAGGATACCCCATAGCAAAATGGTTATTCAACTTTATCATCAACTCAGTACATGTAGTTCAAATATGATGAAGTTAAAATAAAACACAAGCTTCGCGTTCACAATTTAGCACAATACCTAGATTATTCCAAATTGCAAGATCTGAGAATACAAAGATCAGAAGTTTTGCGGTCCGATTACAAGAAACACACCATTAAAGGCTTAACTTGCCTTTGTCGTCATAACGCCACGTGTCGTCGTCACTCGAAAAAGTAAAACATCTTTCATAATTAACTACACCATCGGCAAAGAAATATTACAATAGAAACAGACCTAGTAGATCTTTTGTTACAACCTACCGCATGGCCTAATCTGCAAAACGAATTCTAAATATTCAAAAAGGGAACACGGATGTCTCCCTCACATATTCCCATGAGTAAACGAGACAGATGCAGGTGATTCAACAAAATAACTTTACAAAGGGGTGCAAGCAATATGCAGTCATCTGTCGTCTTAATGAAGCGGATATTTGAGTGAAAAGACTCTACATAGAGTTCGACGTATTGTTGTCGATGTAGCAGGTGTGTACTCAGGTAAAATAAGCCGTTTCAGGATTTCAAAGCTTGTTATAAGAAAGTTTTAGACTATTTATGGGTTTTGCAGATGCAATAGAGCTAATAGAGCTAACTTCACTGTAGTCCTATGACCTATCCTTCGTAAGCCCGGTGCAACTCCAGTTGGTTTGCCATGCATTGTAAACTTCACATCAATCTAAACACTGTGGCATCTTAAACGGTTGTTATAGGAGCGATTTTGCAACAGAATTGTATTGTCTCAAATGCTATCGACTCTACATCTTGCACACTATCTACAAAATTAAATGCTCTATTACAAAAATAATGATGCGATTGCAGTTTTTTACGTTGATGTGCCGCTGTCAGATATTGTTTTCTCGTTCTCGGAGCTTTTTGAAACTTATGATAAAACCGTTTAGCAGTGTTTTGTTTATGTTATTTTGGGATCCAATGCTTATGTTTACCGCACTGGCGATCATTTGTTTTGGTGTGAAAATACCACGAAGCACAATCATCAATAGCTCCGCTATCTTCTTATTATTTAGAAAATGAATGAGTAATTCTCTTAATTAATAGATTGGCAAGGATTCAGTAATAAAAAAGCAACTTCAAAATTTTCAGGAAAGTTTATTATTTATTACATAATGGATTTTGTTTCGAACTCTTTTTGTTGTAAGTAGATGAAATATTTTTAAATAGGATTATAGATAGGTAGTCAAGTCAATCTAGTTAAAACTAATTAACAAGTATAGGCAGACTCTATCAACAATCAAACGAAATGACTCGAGAAACGCTCACACAAAGAATGCCTTTGAGATAATAAAGAGTAAATTGAATAGATGTCGTAATTCTTTAGTTTTTAGAAAGTTTATATTGGAAACGCTTTCACTCAAATCGTACGTACGACGTACGCTTCATTGATAAACACATTTCATAAGGATTAATAATAAACCCACCGTTAAAAATAAATCTCACCCAGATGCGACTTATTTAGACTCCGCTCTACAACGCGGCCAAAAGATAAAGCGAAATAGATTACAGAAACATTATCAATTACAAATATTTATTTAAACGCAAGCGTATGGATATCGGTACGTAAACTAATCAAGTAGCCATATAAACATTGTTACGTCCCGTTTTGTCGAACGAAACAAAAAGAGTAGGTGTTTGGTGCCGATGTTGGCCGATGCCATCCGAAAATAGTCGAGCGCTCGCGGCACCAATACCTCAAGCTCGCTGACGACGCCCGAGCCCAGCGCAGTCCTTGATTATTAAAAAAAAAGTCATTAAACGTGCAATTTTCGCAACATTGACCGATTTTGTACACTTTATCTATAAGTTTTCGGGCATAAACTTGCTTTATTTCAGCATCCAACGTGACTTTCATAGACAATAACCGTAAATCAGAACCAATTACGTCTGCGAAATGTCAATGGGTATTTAAATTGTTGGGAGTGATTAAGACGGATCGACTGTGTACTCGAACAATTAATTGCGATGCACAATAAATATTAAAGCTGCCCATATTTATGTTATTAGTCATTTGTATTCCACAGCGGTTTCGAAGACAATGAAGGTTTACTTCAACTCTAATTTGTAGACGCGTCAGTTTTGAAAATGGTCGCGTTTACACAGGTTCAGTGACCCTCGATTCCAATTAGTTCACATTTAAAAATATTAGTTCGTGACGTAAGAGCTTACGGCACAATATTATGGGCGGGAGTGGCTCAAACATTGGAAACCTTATTTTTAGACATCAATGTCACTTTCAGGGATATTTGCCAAAGAGTCAGTGACTCTCCCAAATGCTATCTGAGAGAAATTGTTGAAGCGTTCGACTCATTACACATAATTACACACAAGTATTGCTATAAAAGAAAGCATATCATTTAATGTAGGTATTCTTTGTATTATCTTTGTTTCATGCAACAAAAGAGATATACAATCTACTTACATCAATTCGGTACTAACACGTGATTTGGTACATTTTCATAAACTAAACTAGATAAGAGATTCCTGTTTTAACTGGATTTTTCTTTACTTTTTAAATAACACAATAATAATAATTTAATCTAGCAAATGCAGTGAAAAATGACTCTACCATTAAGCTCATTACTTAATTGATTCTTTTTAGATAGATAATTACAAAATAAAGTGCTACTTTAAGTTGTTTGGGGGCAAATGCTCGAATGTTTGGAACTTTCCACTTTGTTTTTGTTTGCAAAACGAATTGATTAGATTGCCTTGTGTGTAAAAATAAAGAGTCAAGCCTAAGTAGATAATAATAGTACAAATAAATAAGAATCGGGCGGCTTATCGCGGTTAAACAAATATTATGTATAACTTATATTAAACAAGTCACAATAGGAGTGTTATCAGTATAGTAAATTGTTTTCTAAATATTATAAAATGCCATAATATTACGCGCATTGACCGTATTTACCATTTTGTGACCTCAATTTTGATAGGCTTTTAATGACTAGTTAGAATTAAATACGACTGGTCAGTTTGATTACAATATATGTATTTTAAATAACCATGTAACACTGTTCAGACTTATCACTTCGCTATTTAGCTCACATCTCTATTATATGTATTACATAATATGTACCTAACTTGTAAATTATAAGGCGTGCAAAAAGGTTAACAAAGGCATCAGAATTTTCTCTGCCCCTTTTTAGAATCAATCGAGGTATCTAGTTCCAAAGTAGCTTAGTGATAGAGCAAGCTATATTTGGGACGAGAAAGGTCCTGTAGGGTATCTAAGCATTACTAATATACAGGGTGTAAAAAATTGTATCCCGAAAACTGAAACTAAGCAATCTGTACACCTAAATAATATTACAAAATATTATTCGTGGGATATTATTGGTAATTTGTATTTGAAAGTGATTAAGGCTCGTTAAGTGCGTATTACATTAAACTACCACACAAAACATAATGTACGCTTGATATGATGTTTTGCGATCCTAGCCGAATGCTTGCGCTAAGTGAGCGTGGTACATTACATACTACATACGAGTAATTGCTATGTTAAATTGGCAAAACCACATAAAGCAAACTTGTCGACTCGTGAATATTAATCGAAATCTGAACGGGTATTTACTGACCTTTACATTAATTAAATACTAGCAAACCCGGCGAATCTCGTACTGCCTTTGTTCATCAGTTTTTTTCGTCTGAAACACAGGTTTTAACCTAGCTCAGGCTAAAAAAGACTTTGAACTAATGTAAAATCTAGCATAATAAGTTCTCATAACGCTCTTATTTTAATGAATAAACTATTTATTTTATTTATCCATAAAAAATGTAGGATTTTAATGGTGAAACAATTTTTCAAATCGGTCCAGTAGTTTTGGAGCCAAATTAATACAAAAAAAAGAAATCTTTCCTCTTTAAATAATATTAGTGTAGAAGCTTAGATTAAATATATTTATGTGTATGTATTATGTGATTATTTAGTAATAAATAAACAGATATGTACAAAGTACAAATAAAGTGAAGCTAATTCGAGTCTCAAAGTAATTTAAATATCTCAAATTTACATTACGTGGAAGTCCGAGTACGTATTTGATAGTTTCCATTGAATCTGTATTCCATGTTAAAATTTTGTTCAAAAGGATTTTCTACATAATTTTTCTACTTTTATTACGAACATTTCAAAGGAAAAATGACATAATTTTAGGATAGTCAGTTGAGTAATAATATTTGTACGAATAATGCATTTGAGACTCAATAAAGTGTTTTACTTTGTGTGTCCCATTTGGGAATCGCACCCAAATTTGTCAGCTTCTCTAACACTCAGACATCGGGATCATTTTCTGTAATAATTATTTTAATTACGAGTATATTTCAAACGGAATAACATTCGATCTGCCCTGACGAATGCAAGAGCAAGTACTCGAATACTAAGGCTGAGTTGCACCACCTAACTTTGACCGTAACTGTAACGATAACCAGTGTATTTTGTATGGAGTTTGACAGATTTTTGTCAAAGTTAAAGTAAGATGGTGCAACCCAGCCTTAGATAATAGTATCGGTAAGATAACGACATAATCAATAAAAACTTGACAGCTAATAGCAATGCGATGATTTCACAGATAATCGGAATAGCCATTTTTAGTTTAAAATTATACGAAAATTAACAAGCGTTTTGCTAGGTTTTGTAAAGCTAAGTTGCTAGGTTTTGTATAATAATTGAATTTGTAATTAAATACAAAACATAGTAATAGATTTTAAGTAATTAGAACGCTGTAATAGAGTTATTTGAAAGTTTTTTTCGTTTATCCTGAAAAAGTTATCATAATTGAGTATAATAATTGAATTCATAAAAATAAAATTTAAGTGGATATGAAAGTAGCTCAAAAACCAATATTTCAGTTCGGTGTTTATTTTCTACGTAATTTATTTCAACGATTTTTATAGAATTTTCCTTTATTCAAAAAGTACTTGTTCAACAATCCACCGTTCCCGTTTCGCTTTTGTGTATATTTATTAATCTTTGTAGAGTATGGAAAACCAGTATATTTCAGATGTTTTCCAATAAAACTTTATATAGAGCCGCAGTCAACCGTTCACTACGATTTATACCAAACCATTGACTTTTTATTATTGTGATGTTGCCCGTGGTTTATAGTGTTTTAGAATCTAGAAATATTTAATTACATCTCGTTTTTATAAACGATATCAAAATGGAGATTTTTCAGAACACTTTAAAAAAAATGATTTTTTTCTCTTTATAATTTGGTTACCCTACTTTAAACGTTTTTGTTTCATTTATCTTTCTGTGTGTACATATTTAAATACCCGCTAGTTTATTTTAACTTTGTCGTAACTATTCCTATAACTGTCCCATTTTCGATAGAGTTAAGTCAGATAACTGACATTTTATCAGGAACAAAAAGCTATGTTCAAAGTCAAACAATTAATGGAAAATCCTATGAAATATAATGTACATTTAAACATTTACTTTGTGCGTTAAACTAAAAAAAAAGCATCGTAAGATATTCTCGTATGTGAATCATGAAGTACTAAAGTCTAACTACGTAAGTAAGAAAGACAATTAATATTAATATAAGAATCACGTCAAAAAAGCATGACTACCGTTCGTGATTTTCGCAGCAGTCTTAAAGGTCGAAGTTCAATGAAAAAATTTACCTCGAAAATTTGTTAAGTGTTCAACTACATTGTGTAGACTACGCCTACGTCTCTACATTAATGCCCGTATTCACAAACGATGCTTGCTTAAGTGAAGCAGCAAATCGAACGCAAAGCGTTGAATACAGCTCTGTGATTGGTTCGTGTGTCACCCTGTGCGTCCAAGCGCACTGTGAGACTTCATAGTAATATTTGTGAATCATCGTCATCATCATCATCATTTCAGCCATAGGACGTCCACTGCTGAACATAGGCCTCCCCTAATGCTTTCCACGTTGATCGATTGGTAGCAGCCTGCATCCAGCGCTTCCCTGCTACCTTTACGATGTCGTCAGTCCACCTTGTAGGCGGACGTCCCATATTTGTGAATACGGACATTAAATTATGGAACAGACAATAGCACGTCAAGCTTTACACTGCAGAATCTTAAACAGTTGAAATAAGTGTTAATTTGCAACAAAAATGTATGATCTGATGTGCTGTCGACTGTACCTACCTACTTAGAGGCTCGGGAACTGAACAAATATGTATCAATACACCGATTAATCTATATGAAGCGAGATTTATTAATGGTTAATGAGGTAGGTCGCTGTTGTTTAGGAAAATCTTTCCTGCATACTTCCAGGAATAGCCTGTAAGGGTCAATATTGTTTGTGTGTTGTGATTTTTGGTGATACAAAAACTGAAATTGGTAAACCGTGCGACTCCGGTAATTATGATATACGTTTTTTCGTAGCAGCTAGATGCATGCTAGACTTTAGTAATGAATTTAACTAATAAGGCTCTTATTGTTTATGTTATTTCCTAAATCAAAATTTACTAACCGTCATTAGTAAGATAGCTTCTATGTACCAAACTCTACCAAATCAGTATGTAGATCCGAAGATTTACTTACACTGTATTTTAAAGAGCTTTTTTGTAATTGCTTTGTTACATCATCAATCAACTAATTGATTTAACGTCATAAAATACACGTAAGCTTTATTAACAAAAACAGTGCCTCGGTGTAACGAATAAATAATTGCAAGCAATGTAGTATTAAAAAAAAACAATTACAATCTAGCTCTGACTTTCAGGAAAGACAAAGAACTAAGGTACTTGATACAAATAAGGCCTACGTTCTAATAAGGCCTATACATCAGAAAACACAGTTAAATAAATCCAACCGGGATAATACTTCAAGGACACGTACTCATATGCCCTACAACCCAGTAGAGTGCAAGAGCGGACCGATCCACGATCCCAGCACCAATTGGCACGCGTTCTTCTAAGGTGGTGGGTGATTTCGTGCTCTCTTATAAAAATCTGGCGATTTCATCTTAAATTTTCAGTAAAATGACGCTATTTTAGATTAAGCTTTTCTTAGTAATCGTTTCTAAATATTTCTTACTAGCTAATAATTACCTTAATTTGTACTACTGGCTATAGATGCATTATTTGTAAATTTTTAAAGACAACAAGAGCAAGATATCTAATAAGGCCTAGGCCTTATTTCAGCATGGTAGGCCATATTAGATACTTATGTCAACACCTGATTACGGACAAATTCATTAAACTAAATGAGTCAAAGAGTAACTAAATATTGTTGTTAATGTAATGTTACTAACAGCATAGAAAAGTAAAAGAAAACAGAGTCGAAAAAAATTACTAAACCTGTAAAAAAAAGAAACAAAATACAAAACCATTAAAAAATAAGAAAAAAAGCCGTATGTATAATTCTAAAAGAAAGGAGAATAAAAGCTGGTATTATCATGCCTGTCTCGAAGACAATGTAGCAGACTACCATAAAGAACTGCTTTTGGTGGTATCACAAAGATTGTGTAGGAGTTCGTAAAGATGATTCAGAAGCCTTTTTATGCCCTGGTTCTAACAATAATTGAGATCTCATTTTGTTTACAAAAATTCAAGACTAAATGATGTTCCTAAACTGATTTATTTAAAAGGTTTTATGTGTAGGCCTTATTCGAACACGGTGTTTTAATAAGCCCTATACAAAAAAATAATATTGTTTGTTTTTGATATTTTTTTTGATAATTTAAGTAAGGAATCATTACTTTGTTACTATGAATATTTAATTTTATCTATAATTTATGTATTATTCTTAATAAGTGGAATTTAAGTTTATCTAGAGATATACAGTATATTTCTGTTAACTTGGAATGTAAAATTTTGATAACGCAAACAAATCGACGTGTTTAATGTTATAAGACCGCATTTTGTTTAATACAACCTCAATTTTGGGGTCTACAGGCATTTGAATCATATAGGCCTTATTCCGTGTAGGTGATTTATTAAAGCCAAAATCGGTGGTTTCGTAATTTGCTTATTTTGAATAGATTTAGACAAAATTTGTGTTATTTTTTGTAATATTGCTAAAATTAAAGGATGGAAGTAGTTAATTAACCTTGTTTTTGTTGACTGGCGTTAATATTTATTGAAATATAAGCATTTAAAGTTAGGTAGGCCTTATTTGTATCAAGTACCTTATTTCAAACGGAATGAAATATCAATCACAAAACGTTCAGTAAAAATGAAAAGTTTCCTATTATTAGCACAAATTATGATATTTGATCAAATATCCGATGTAATTGTCCAACAAAAATTGAGTTCGATTTGAATTGAAATCGTTTCAGTCCATTCTGCGCTGAGCGATCACAAAGTACGTTCTCAGTGCCGCGGAAATATTGGCAGACCGCAAACTGAAATAATTCTTACCAACGCTTTAACAAAGTCGACTATTGCGCTGCTGGAATTGACGGCAGAATTCTCACACGCTTATGTTTTTTCCTTCCAAGCGAAATTTAGCTATATGACAACAGATTAAGTTTCAAAATCCATCGCAGTTTTATCTCGGTATAAACTTATATTATTCAAACGGGCCCGTATATCGGTTTACAGCGTGTATCCTATGCTCCATAGTCTACTATGGGGTTTAGCAAAACGCTTCCATAGACAATTATTCATCTAGATGATATGAATCAACTATGCAGGTGGACATTTAGGTATTCAAGCTTGTCTTAATTATTCAAACAAACAACTCTACCTTGTGAATCTTTAATTTTCTTACCAAGCACCACAGTACGTAATACAAGTAACGTAATGCTGTATTTTGTAAAATAACGTGCACAGTAAGGCTGATTGCACCACCTAACTTTGATCGTAACTATAACGATAAATCGTTGTTTTTTGTACGGAGTTTGAGAGATTTTTGAGGTTTGTTAAAGTCAAAGTAAGCTGGTGCAACCCAGCCTACGTGTATTTGATACTCTAGTGCTCAAAGACTCACGGGTTATTCAATTAACTAATTAAGTTAATAAGTCTAGCTTGTCTGAAGTATTTATGTCATAATTTACTAAATCATTTTAAGAATATTTTGGCATAATAATGGACCATAATTGAATTTAGAAAGTTGTAACAAAGTTATTATTATAAAATAAAGTTACCATCGGACTACACAATACATACAATAACTTAGGGACATCTTTTAAACAATATACCCTAACAGTTTTATAACACCGGTATAACTAAAACGCATTTTTGTCTCTTTTTATCACAGCAGATTTAACTGTTTGACAGAGAGTAACAGAGCATTTACAATCTGAAAATCTGTTATAAGTTTTATTTAAAAAGGGGTTGTTATTTTATGACTTTTTTTCTCTATCCTCTAAGTATCACCTGAAAACAAGTAGGTTTACATGTTCTTTTATAGTTCAATCTTCTTGTAAGGAATATTCTAAATAGAATTCTTACTGAGTGAGAAGAATGAGGAATTTTACTGGGAATATACTTGACCTCCTGGCAGCCTGGACTCCTGGAAACTCTCTAGTAGTGACCTATTATAATGGTACGAGCTGCTGAGTAAAATTTCATAATGGTATAGAGACAGTACCTAAAGTACAGTATTTACACCGTTTTGTAGAGACTAGTAGAGACAGTGTGTACTACTGTTATTTGACTTACAGCTAGCCAAATGTACTCTAAAGTTGGGTTGCATTATCTTACATTAACTTTAAAACAAACGTCTGTCAAACTCCATACAAAAAACACCGGTTGCGGTTACAGTTACTATTAAAGTATCGTGGTGCAATTAAGCCTAAATAACATAGAAACTTGTCATGTGTAGAGTCTTGAATAAAGGGAAAAGTTAGTTTGTTTGTAAATAACGTACGTAAATAACGAATGTATTTTCGGGCACGGAAATCTCTACAATCAATAGAGAGCTTTGCGTAATAGTAGAGGCATGAAAGTTTATTTATAACTTGGAAATACTCAGAAGAAATTGATCACAACTTGAGTTGTATAGAAAATGATCGAGTAGAAATTAATTCCTAAAATTAGGTTCAATTTCGTAGAACTCTACTTAGGTCACTTAAAATCAATACTGACACAAATAAATTCGCAGAAGCGGAGAAAAGCTCTTGTAAACGTGAAAGTAAATAGTCAATACTAAGTCACTATTGTAAAAATAATCCTCAATGAAAATATTTTCGGTTTTTTGTACTTAGCTACTGACTTTAAATGCTATTTTAACAATAACCTCAACATTAAACTCCTCAACAATAAAATATCACAATTGTAATTGTCAAATTATATATCAACAATTCACGCCAAAAGACTGGCAATTTTGTAGATAAGAAATGATTTAAATCTCCTGAAAAAGAGACAAGTGTCACACTGATCTCTCTACATTATTTCAGTAGATAATCAAAATGAAATGTAGCGGTTGCTCTATGGACGGATGACCTTAGGAAGATGGCTAGCAATTGTCGATGAAAAAAGCAGGAGTAAAAATGGGAGATCTTGCATTGTAGCGCTCTTTAGGGGAAGTTTACGTTCAGGAGTAAATTACCGTAGGGTGATGAATCAAAGGGAGGTTGGTATCATTACAGATATAGAAATTCATCTTTATTTGCTTGCGAAATCGCCAAAGTCTTGCGACTATATCACACGTATATCAATAATGCAAATTCCTCTTAGATACAGCTATGGTACACTACGCAATATCTATTACCCAGTTACCGATCGCAGATAACCTGGCTGGATTAAGTTATTGCAACATTGGGATATGGATAGATTGAACTGCAAGCTGATGAGCAGTTTTGACCTTTCTAGCATTGTATGCACTTTTGCTCTGAGTTGAAACCTGGATTTGAAAGTTTTGTGCGGTAATTATCGGTTGTTTGACCGTCAACTGAAGCTTCGTAACCAATCTGTGAGATAAGCTAGTTTAATTCTCAAATCAGCAATCGCATGATGTAATGACTCATTGAATAAACATGATATAAAGAGTGCTGATAAGATAGTGCGCAAAGAGTTAGTGAAAACGTGTTTTAGTGAAATTATTCCAACGAAAGTGCTCAATATTGGTCCAAAGACGAGTTTAACGTAACATTATGTACCTATCTTAATTAAGTAATTTATAGCGTCTGTGCTCGATTGAATTGTTACATTCAATTTATGCTTGCAGTTAAATCATCTGATCACTTCATTAGCTGAACTCGTATGTACCTAGTTAATTCGTACCAAATGAACGTTCTAGAATGTAATAAATATAACTATGATAATAAGTTTATTCACAGTTAAAATACGAGGTATTTTGTCACTCGATCTTTAACCACTGCTTACTCTAATAAAATAGCTTGTAGTATATTTTATACATACTTTAGTCAACATCAATTTGTAACATAGAGTCAGCTGTAATATTGATTCAACGTCATAAAGAATGCAACAAAACCAATGAACACAGCGGCAAGTACATACTTAACCAAAGTGAGTATTGTGTCGCCGTGGAAACTCCCAGCCTTAGTACATTCGTAGCATATCAGACTGTACATATTTGTTGCAAAATAGCCTATATTACAACGAGTTAAGGCCACTGTGTTAAAGTTAATGTGCTGTTGTATCAGAGCACTGCCGATGACTGCTCGGACTTTCATTGTCGCACAGCCGTCTTGCGACCCACATACTGGCCAGTGCCTATTAGTAAGGCTCGGACTGCATACGAACCTTCAAAATATAATGTCACACTGTTGCCTGCGCTCGCCCAATAATGGTTGCCAGCCAAAACCAGCCTTAAGGCAAGGGTTCGCCGTGGTTCAAGCTGTGGTTCAAGCTTATTGGACTGTACTGTATTAACTGTATCTAAACATACCTAACGTATAATCATTGTTATGTTGTTATGGACACAAATAAAACATTATTCTATTCTATTCAAAATTGCCAGAGCGATTGCAGCAGATTTTGTACCATTTAATTAAATTAACGGGACTATTACTCGTATAAAAGCAGTTCATTTCAGCTGTGAGAGTAGGATTAGATTACAATTAACAGTAAAATTAGATTTTCAGTCAAAGTAAGCTTTGAAATCAATAAGTAGTTAATTTGCGTAGGTAACTAGTGACGTCATAAGTTTCTGTAGTTATACGAACCTAATGTAATAAACGCGTTTTAACGCTTATGAAAATTATGTAAATTACATTAATTGGTAGAGTCGACTACTCTACGAGTATAATCCGGACGAATTCTTAGAAAAAACTTGTAAAAATGCATAGACTCAAAGACAAATTATTATGCTTGATATTCGACCAAGATTTTATCGTCCAACTCGAATTTCGAAGCACCCCAATTTCAAACAGGCTTCTATTTCTATTTAATATTAATTTAATGCGTATCATGTTCTCTTTTGAAGATTCCTGGTGCTTGCATTACCAGACACGTAGGTAGAGTCTTAAATGAGGATCAGTACTGTTGTAGAAAATTCAATAAAACTAGTATCTACGTTAATCTTTAAGACATAAGAAAGATATATCTTTTTGAATTATCCAAATCGGACCATTACTTACGAAGATATTAAGTAATAAACATAGGCCGTTTTTGCCGCTAAAAGTCAACGTACGCAGGGCCGCGTGACGTCATTATATCCGAATCGAGCGCAGCCGGCGTACTATTGGGATGGAAAATATTTTTTTCCAGCTAAACCATCAGTTTTAGAAAAAAACTTTTAATAACATTTATTCATCAAAATAAAGTAACCTATCGACCAGTAATTTAAAAAAATATAAATTGTGAAAATTAAGTATCGCTATGTCCAAAAACCACATTTTGATAGGATTCGATGCAATGCGGAGACGCGGTTGGGGTGAGTGTAACTTAATGATTGTTTGTATTGAACATAATAATACATAATATGATGCTAATACCCAGCTTATAGCCTAGGGGGAGGGGCAAGCCTTACCCAGCTTCTGGCCTTGGTGGGAGGGGGGGAGAGGCAAGTCATGCCCAGTTTCTGGCCTGGGGGGGGGGGGGGTAAGTCATACCCAGCTTCTGGCCGAGGGGGAGTCATACCTAGCTTATGCTTATGGACTGGGGGAAGGGGCTAGCCTTACCCAGCTTCTGGCCTGGGGGAGGGGGGGGGGGGGGGGGGTCAAGTCATAACCAGTTTCTATGGGCTGGGGGGAGGGGCTAGCCTTACCCAGTTTCTAGCCTGGGGGGAGGGGGGGTATGTAATACCCAGCTTCTGGCCTAGGGGGAGGGGGGGGGGTCAAGTCATAACCAGCTTCTATGGGCTGGGGGGGGGGGGGGGGGCTAGCCTTACCCAGCTTCTGGCCTGGGGGGAGGGAGGGGGGGGGTAAAGTCATACCCAGTTTCTGGCTTTTCTGGCATGGGGGGGGGGTGTCATACCCAGCTTCTGGCCGAAGGGGAGTCATATCCAGCTTATGCTTATGGCCTGGGGGGAGGGGCGAGCCTTGCCCAGCTTCTGGCCTGGGGGAGAGGGAGGGGTCAAGTCATACCCAGTTTCGGGCCTGGGGGGGGGGGGGGTAAATCATACCCAACTTCTGGCCGAGGGGGAAGTCATGCCCAGCTTATGAACTAGGGAGAGGAGGGGGGCAGGGGAGTCATACCCAGCTTCTAGGCTAAGATTAAATAGATTTCCAGGAGGGAGCAGCTGTCCTTTCCTGCAGCAGCTGGTCCGCCCATGGGAACGGCGAATAGGTAGGTAGGTACGTAGGTTTAACTCAGAAAAACTAAATAACAGGTAGGTATTGCGTGTACATCGAAATGATCTGCATAGAAATGTCTTGTAGCCTAGGCAGAGTGTATCTGCCTCAGCTATACCTTATTGTTAGAAGTAAATAAATTAATACTTATACATTTTTATATTTTACTTGGAAGAAGATAATATGACTCTAACAACACTTATGAACACTTTATTTGAATAAATCGCCAAATATACCACCGCGGAGACCCCAATCGCGTCTCTGCGTTCCATTGAATCGTATGAGCGTATGGATTTTTTGCGTTATTTTTCACAAACTCTATTTTAAAATTACCTATCGATAGCTTACTTTATTCTGATGAATATATGTCATTACAAGTTTTTCTCTCAAACTGATAGTTTGGCTAGAAAAAAATATTTTCTATCCACGCAGTACGCCGGCAGCGTTCGGATCGGATACAATGACGTCAACGGTCCCACGCCGGGCGGTCAGTGAACTTTTTTAGTAATTTGGCCATAACTTCGTCAATTTTTGTCGTAGAACAAAAATTTTTGGACTGTGTATTAAGGATTTCTTAGCCCTATAAATCTGCATTCACAGCTAAAAATCGAAATGATCCTCATTAAACGACTAATAAATATTCTAGGTATTCCATAACCTTCA
Source organism: Ostrinia nubilalis (assembly GCF_963855985.1). Lineage (NCBI taxonomy): Eukaryota > Metazoa > Arthropoda > Insecta > Lepidoptera > Crambidae > Ostrinia > Ostrinia nubilalis. The sequence goes on from NC_087101.1 coordinate 4,805,923, forward strand.
CCGTCCTACAGCAGCCTTAGATTTAATTGGATAAACAATTTTCAAATACCCTCGATGTGTAGTCCGAGCTTAACCGACAAAATTCCGGACAACGCCGGGTAATGCCAGACTAGTGCATTTGCGTAAAGACGTCTGGCTAGAATCTAGACTCCAGGCCAGACAGAGGGTTCAGTGTACCCTGGATGCTTCACCCTTCATTGGGAACTTTCCATTTGATGCACGAAACAATTGGCTAGGTCGCTTACTTTTGGAAGAGGCAATAACTTATATTTATACAGGATGAAATTTAAATCATTGGCATCCTTGAACTATAAGACTCTACTCATGTGATATGTAGGTACATACATAGTGTATTCCCCAAATATGAGACAAATCAATGTCTTTATTTTAATAGGTATTTCTATTAATGTAGAGAGTTTAAAACTATTGTAGGTACTAGGTACCTTCAGTCAACGGCACATCAGCCTATACATTTTGTTGCAATATAACACACGTTCACCGCAACAGACTTGAAAATGTCCAAAAGAAAGCTCTCAAAATCTTAAGCTACCGACAAGGAGTCAGCAGACAATGCCGTTCATATGAGGATCGCTTACGTAAATATAACGTGGTGCCACTTCATATCCGCAGAAATGAACAAGAGTCATTTGTCTCCACAAAATACTGCACTCCCACATATACTCTCCCAAATTGTTAGGTAAACTTAGCTTTAGCACGAATCACAATCCCCGCAGGCCTAAAACCTTCTCAATTTCTCTTCAACGTAAAAACGTCTCATACTACCAGCCTCTTCTTAGAATGTGCCGATTGTACAATGAACTTGCATTCTTGGATGATAGTCACCTGGATATCTTCGACCAAAGGAAGCATACATTTAAGAAACATGTCAAAGATGCCCTCAGCCAAGCTACCCATGACTCGTCATAAATAATGTTGAGGAACTCTTTGTTTTGTTTACTCTGCAGTTTATTAACACTTTCCGATTTATTTACCTATATATATATATTTTTGTACCTAATGCATGTATAACAAATCTGTGAAAACATATTTAGGGTTACATTTTAGTCTATATCTACATTTAAGTATTATTTAAACCATGTAAAGAATGTAATCTGTTTTGTTTTCCAAATAAATAAAAAAAAATAAAAAAATAAAAAAAAATAAAAAAACACGTCTAAATAAAATACCACAGTATTAAGCTTGTTGTCTGTACAAGATATTGATATTTTAACTAATTGGATTTGTTTCATGTTTGGCGAATGTACTATGGTATCATGAGTAAAGTCAAGTCTTATTTGAAAAGGATGCCAACGATTTAAATTTCAGCCTGTATAGACTTGTTATATTATTTAATATTTTTTTCATTTCAGTTTTTCAGCGTCTGTAAACCGCAAAAAAATAAATACACTCATTACGAAATATAAAAAATGAATCGTTAAGTATAATTAAAATATTTACTTCGTGCAATTTATCAAAATGTATTGTTGATTGAGTACTTCAGAACAATATCGGTAAGTCGATAATCGATTACAATTTCACGTAACAAGTTTAGATTTATTTTGATAAGTGTACATTATTTATTTAATTGTAGCTACTTTTTAATATAAATGCGTTTATTGCACATCACGACGATGCCCTTTTGGAACCTTATATTATCCAAGTACCCATGTATGTTTTGTCTTTATACTTATAGGTAGAATGCATTTTGCTAACTAGAAAACCATTAAACGTCACTAAACCCACTGCAAGCATTAGCGCCCGTCACTTAAGTGGCTAGTAATATTGTATTCGTATTGTTGTAGCCTCTAAGCAAACCGACTTCTATAAATCAATCCAGGTTAGCTGAATTCGAATTAACCTTTGTTTCGATTACCTCTCTAGTCCCGTGGTTCATAGGAATATAAACTGGCAGGGAAATATCACTACTTAATGTTGGCAAAAGAAAGTTTTATTAATGTTTACGCACGGTCAACTACGCAGCGCCTGTTACTGCTAGCTCATTCAAGGCTCTATCGCCATCGTAATAAGAAAACAAACTAAACCACTCTGCGTGCTACTCACAAATAAATTGTTGGAACGAGACGGCATACAAGGTTTAGTTCAACTCCAAACTCCAGCGGACAGCTCGTGACACCGAAAAAAAATACCGAAAGGGCATCGTTTTAGCAAATTTAACAGCACCTATTATCTTCACTTCAACACCGTAAATTAAACTGCTATATAGGTACAAAAGACGACCGGACGGGTCGGCGGACGAGTGGCGCAACGGCTGCGATATCCGACCGGTCGGTGGATCGGTCGCGGGACAAGTTGGTTGATTTCAATCGGTTTTCTTTGTCCGGGGGCAGGTCGCGACGCGTCACGCGACTTGTCGCGCGACAGGCGGTGACGTCTGCCGACGGGTCGGGTCGAGAGTCTTTACGAGGAGTCCGCAGGCTCAAAGATGCCGGGGTACAGGGCAGGTGCGTCTATTTCTCTCGGATTCAATTGAAAATCGGATGTATTAATTCGCCCCGAAGTGAGAGTCGGTTAATCAGAACGTGCGTTAGTAAACATTGTTTGTGATTAGATTACGTTTTGACTTTATAGCGGTTCAATTTAATGTTCAGTTTATAAAGTAATGTTAGGCCGACATTTTTGAAATTGCTTTTTAACAATTAGTCAGTTTAGTAGATCGTTAGAATGATGAAATTAACAAAGACGAAGATTATAAGTTATTTATTCAGGATTCAGAATAAGCTTGCCCGTTTTAATATTTAGTTAACCAGATTGGATTTTAAAAATGTAGGTCGGGGTCGTTTTTCTTTTAAGTTAATAGGCACTCACAGAGCAGATATGTACCATCCTAGAGTACCTACGTCTCACTTAACACCAGGTGCGATTGCGGTCAAATAACCTGCCTTGTTAAGTGTGGATAAAAGAAATCGATTAATTTAATAACCAAACATGTGAACGAGCTATCAGTAAATTATCAGATAAAGTGTAAATTAATACTGATTGTTACAATTGTGATAAAATAGATAGAAAGTGCAAGTGCTAACAGTAGATAGGTGCCTTCTTATTACACAACATTCAAATGAAAGTAAATGTTTGTAATTAGCTAATTAATGAAATTATACGTAAACTTAAACGAAAAACGTGTTTGGTCAGTTCTACGTCGATAGATTCCAGAAAATGTAGAGAGCGTAATATTACGGGCGTAATATTTACATTTAACTTTACATTTAAGTGGTATTATTTGATTCAATTATGATTATATTCTAGCCACCTACGATACAGATAGAAGTTCAAGTTTTATTTATTAATTTAAGCGCAGACTGTCTGGTTGTCATGCGCGCTAACCGCCAACATTCTAACGAGGGTTGATCATGACACGTTTTAACTTATAAGTATGTATTTTGAAACGACACATGAAACTCGATTCAATCTTGAGCTTAGATTCAAGTTCAATCAATCATAGGTTTGACAATTATAGCGCGTAGATTCATTTGAGTTACATATGTGTACCTATTAAGGGCTTATCAACTCATCCCTCAATCGACTCGTCTCACGTTCCCTCTGGCATTAACATCGAGTCTACAATTTCTCCAAAAATCACACTAACTAGGGCGCCGTATTCTATAGAGACAGATTACGCGAAAGTAGTTCGAATTCCGAACGCTGTCGGTGTCGTAAGTTTGCCCGACCGCTTTTATCTGAGCTCCGACAAATTAGCCTACGAGTACGCTTCGGACAATTTTTCCTCGAGCCAAGAGGGACGGAACGTGTCTTCGTATAACGGTGATCGTCTGAGTACACCTTTCACGATCTTGAGGCGCGGCGCGTCACTTTCCCCGCTCTGGTGAGTTTTTTCGAACGTAACATCGCGATTACATCAATATAGCATGCAGCGTTCCGCGTGTGCAGTGCACCTGTGAATCGGAACGCATCGCTCCGGGCAGAATGCGCGAACGTCTTCGCCTATTGTTTTGTTTCTAGCCGAAAGTAGGCAAAGGTCTAATATTTTTTTTTGTTTTTTCGATTCCGCGGTTTTTTTTTAATCTCTAATGGCAAAAAAAATTGCGATGCTTTATGGAATTTATGTTTTAATATAAAATAATTCATTTTTTTGCAGAAATAACATAAAATATTATTACCATTTGAAAACTTTAAGCTTTATCTGAATCAATCTTAGTCATATAATTCTGTCGTATAATTGGTCTTGTCGCTGGAATTATAAAGCAATCAGAAGCCTCAATCTATGCCTTAAATTGAAACTAGTTTTTAGCTTCTTTCTGTTTATTACGAACCTTAAATGCCGCAAAACATTAACTACCCACTAATCGACCAAATAGATAGATAAATGCAGAATATAAAAATAAGATTGAATTTATTGAACTTTTAATGAGATAATATTAATAATGTCGTCTGCTTGTGACTAAACCTTGCCTAAAATTACTATTAAAACTTGCAATAATGTAACATTTACGTTTAAGTCAGAAATGCTATTTAGAAATCATTAAAATACAGTGCATTCGTTAATAAAGCAGTTTAGCGAACACTGAAACGTAATATTAATCACTTACAAGACTATTATTTCGTTGTAAAAGTTTTTATACGTAATTTGAAATATTTTAAGCGCCGGTAAAGTGTTTGTCTTTAGTATTTAAGAAACGACAGCGTTTCAGTTTATACATTTTTCTTTTAAAAATTGCCCTTTGTACATTATGATAAGATGCCCCAGTGTGAAGCTTGACGAGCCGTGGCCTACAATACATAATTATTAACAATAGGAAGTAACAGTATACTTATAGAACTACCTATGTCCAATTACAATTTGAACAAAAGTAGTTACTTACTACAAGTTGATTCATACATATTTGAAATTATTTTTTTCCTTAAAAGTAGGCTTTTCAATTTCTATATCACAGCTGTTAATAGCTACGTGTTTATAGTGTGGTTTTATTTATTCTAGGAACATTGGTAATTGGAAAATTACAACATTTATAACGCGTAATTTATCTAAAACACGATTTTACACGTGAAAAAATCGAATACCCATATTCAAGAGCAGTAGAGTTTTTTAGTGGAAAAACATTATCTAGCAAAATTACAGTTTTGCGATTAAGTAACTTGAAAAAATAAGTAATTATTTTATAAAAGTACAAAAGTTTCTACTATCGTATACAATGTCGCATCAAGTTTAAAATTGTTAAGTCGTAGGCCTTTGTATTAAGTCTTATTTTACAACAAAAACGATAGTTTGGCGTACATGTAGAACTCTACATTTACAAGTATTGGTATGTTTCCAAAGTTGCAAACTCTACTTGGAAATCCAACGTGTACAAATGTTCGACTAGTTAATATTTTGATTAATAAACGTTTCGCTAAATAATATCAAACACAAAACGGTTTTCAAGATTATGAACAGAACATGCTGAAACAAAGCGTTCTCAACGCCGTTTTCATCAGGGGCGTGTCTGCGTCACCTTGGGGTAGGCTAGGACGTAACCTGATTTATTTGATCTATTAGAAGTAGAATAAAATTACCCATATTAAGAAAGTTTAATAAGATTATTATAAATTCCCTTGTAAAATGAAAATAATTGAAAAAAAAAATGTGAAAACTCATAAAGATGGATGTTTGTTACTCTTTCACGTGAAAAACAATGAACGAATTTTGATGAAGCCTTAAAATATTGTTCTTTATACTTACATTAGAATAACATAGGTTTAGGCTACAGTTTATAACGATCTGTGACAAACTAAATTTAAAGCGGGCGAAGCCGCGGCCAAAAGTAATAAATAAAATAAAAAGAGGTTATTGCTACGATTACTTAGTTGACAATGCTTTAATAATAATTACTAGTCTTATCACAAACCAAGCAGATCTCAGACTGTGATATTGACAGATAAAATACAACAGTACCTAGTAGCGTAGCCGTACTAGACAGTAAAAGATCTGTCGCTCATAATATCTTTAAGATTTTGAAAGTACCTACCTAACTGAAAAAAATATTTACAAATAGCTAATGTTTTTTTTCACTAGAGAAATGTTATTTCTGTAACTGTTCTATTTTTTTTATACTAGACAAGGCAGGTATTTGACCGCAAATCTATTTTACACATTTGACATTTTAATCCTAACTTTATCGATTCAATATTGTAACGTTAAAAATTCATCGATTTAAATTCGATATACATACCAAAAAATTATAATTGGAAGAAGCACTAGTAAGGTCCTATGTCCTACTTATTACACCGAAACCTCGTTATTTTAACCTGTTTCCCTACATGTGGTGCAGTGCGGCTTATTCCAGAGTGAAGGGACTCCTTCATTAGTTATTTAGGCCGCCATATTGAGACTTGGAAAAGATCTCCACGTGGAAAAGAGTGGAATAAGAATCTGTTCAAGGTCCACGAAGTTTCCACCGAATCTGAAAGGTCTTAGTTCACAAAAAGCCAAATAAAGTCTGAAAATATCACCCTAATTTTCACGGACTAGACTTTTCCTCGGGTTTTTCTCTCGTTTTGATTTCATTCGCCACAAATAACTTCAATGAGGTTATGGTATATTGCTTTGAAAAGTAATATTTTCAAAATATTTCTGTTGTATACCTTTTGTACATAGGATAGCATATTTTAATCTCACTAATGTACCTAACTTGTTTTTTTTTTTCCAAGTTATCTTTTAGAAATATTTGTTAGTATTTATTTTACACATAAAATGTACTACATAATAGTCATATTTCTAGGTAAGGTAAATAATATTATTTCTGCTAATACAACTTACAGTTTTTGCTATATTAACCGTGGGAGGTATCCATAAAACTAGGTCTGACCTAATTCAAGTAAAATACACACATACACCAGACAGTTAGGAAACATTAACTTTAGTAGAACTTTAAAAGTCCTATAAACGTTACTACATGATAGTATTAAATAGGTTTTAAACTTGGTTATACAATTTATTGGACTGTTAACAACTTCTTTAGTTCAAGAAAACCTACACTAGTGTCTTAGGCTGAGTTGCACCACCTAACTTTGACCGTAACTATGACGATAACCGGTGTTTCTGTAAGGAGTTTGACAGATTTTTGACGTTTGTCAAAGTTAAAGTAAGAAGGTGCAACCCAGCCTTAGTTGTTTATTACAACTTTATGACTTGGGTGTTGAACTCATATGAAACGATACATTTTATTTATTTAAAAACTTTATTGCATAAAAAAATCTATAACTAAATTATTAACTGAAAACACTTTATTATAGGTAGAAAATAGGCCACTGAGACCCAATGCAAGTCATTTGACAAAGAAGGCAATGTCTAAAGCATAATAAGCTATACATTTTAGTTGTAAAACAGACTTTAATACAGCTACATAAGATGCCTAGAGCTTAGCTTAGCCGTTGGTACTGTATAAAAACCGGGGCTATGTGAAGAAAGTGTCTCTGCGAATTACGTGAGGGCAGCAGTTAGTGTCGCCGATGACGAATAGCTAGACCCACCGGGCTAGGGTTGCCGCACTTAGCCGTTGCTAAGGTACATTTACCCCAACAAAGATTTTCAATAAACTACCTATTATGGGACGATTTGGTAAAATAACAGTTCAGTTTCGAGATACTACGATTCATCTTTTTCAAGCGTGAATTGAATGCAGCTACTGCTTCATAATTTAAAACGAAAACCACTCATTTGAAATACATCTACCTACATTGTGAAAGAAATAACTTTATACACAACTACTTTCTACACGGAACCCTTCTAAGTTTATCAGATATTTTCCGATAAAAAAGTTTACTTTACCTACGATACTCCCACAAATAATTTAGAATACTCCCTAAGGATTTTTCTAGTACGTACCAAATCCTTGAAACTTACGCAAGCAAATATGCTAACAAAAGTCTACAAAAACAATATTCAAGTAACTCCTGCCACGATTATTTCATAAAGCTGACGAAACTTCTCTCTTTACCAACTCACTCGGCTAAAACAAACACTAGTAAGTAATCTTTCAAGCAAAAAGATTATGAGACATGTAAAGGTTATAAGAGCAAAACTTTAAAGTTTTTTTATTAGTCTTTTATTTGTTTTTTTTTTCTTTAAATATTTGACGATTTGTGCTTACAACAATACTTCAATAGTGCTTACTATTGAATAGTTTTTTAACCTCTATACTCTATGTATAGAGGTCGTAAAAACTACCTCAGTAAAAAAAATCTTATTAAGACGGATTAATCCGAAATCGAATTATGCAAAATGTTGTATGGATTGAAGTATTCGGTCCCTACAAACATCTTTGCAACATTATAAAATGCATGACAAAGAAAAGCGAACGGTCAAAAATTTTTTCATACTAGGGGAGTCGTGTCATGAAAAAGGTTGAAAAACACTGGTCTAAATAAATAAAAAGTTTACGATTTTGACTTTTCAAATATGGAATTTTCATGTGTGGCAACCCTGGCCAGTGAAATGAGGCGTCCACACGTGATACTTTCGAAACCGATATTACTAAGTATATAAAATAAACCATTTTAGTGCTGTATTCTTTCAACTTTTATTTCAGCCGAAGGCAGCCCTATTTTTACTGCAGTGAGGACCAACATACAGACACTAAATAATTCATAAAACCACCAAGTCCTCGTACTTTGACTCTTTGAACTAAACACGATTTGTAAAGTAAAATGTTTCATTACCTGTTATAAAAACGCCGAATCCCAGTTATTTGGCGTCTCCTTTATCCTGAAACAAAGAATAAAATAGATTTGAAATTCCTTGTCTCTCTCTACATAAATGGTTTTCTTATTATGTTTAACAATTACAGAGTATGTAGGAATATGATCCGTAATAACACATAAATTAGTGAGTTCACGATTCATAATAGCATTCGGCAAGCTTAAATCGAGCATTCTATTTGTTTGAACTCAGTTTCGACGTGGGAGAGCATATCGCACGGATTCCATTCAACAAGCCGTAGCGAGTGTTCCCGCGATATTCAACCTTACCGTCTTATAATAAAGACGGAAGGTTATTCCTTTAGCATGAAGCGTTTAACGTGTGTAGTTACATCGAAAACGCACTAAGCATCTATTTTTAAAATCGATGCGGCGACCGAAGTGGGGCGTGTATAGGTTCAATTAGGAAACAGTTAGAGACAAGCGCGCGGTGACGTGCTATATTTAACCTTATTTTTGAGGGGATAAAAGCTAAATGTTTGTGACTGTATCAGCGACTGCAGTGGTCGGGACGGGCTTGAGATTAAAATGTTTTACGTTACACTTATGACAAGTAATTACTAATTACCGACGAAAAGTAACGAACAAAGCCCTGACCTAGTTTATGTGAACATTTCAATATTGAGGGTTTTTCCTCGTAAGGTCTTTGTCATTGATAAGCATTACACTGCGGCGTGATAGACGAGTGACTAATGTCTACCTGTCATACATTGAAGTTAAAGAGTTAGGTATTGTCATAAGGATTAACCTTTAAAATTAAGAAAAGATACGAAAGATGTTATATCAATATGAATATTGTAGTTTCTTATGTAACTGGTATTTTACAACAAAATGTATGGTCTGATGTGCTGTCGACTCTACCTATAAAATTACTAAGATCAATATATTTTTATGGTTGTATTTTATTTGGTTATTATGTAACACGTAAGGTAACCAAAATCATTCATAAATTAAATATTATGTGTTATTCGAGTGAATATTATTTTTATTGAAAAAGGTTGATTACCTATTCAAATTTATTGGTCCATGTTTTAATTACCTATGGTTTTATTGTGTCATTAGTTTTTTTAGTAATTGATATCCTCAACAACATGCTCCGTTCAACATTAGTGTGTTCAGAAAAAGGAAATTCGAGATTAGGCTTTAACTCTTTTCATTTGATTTTAAGAAAACCTTTGTTTAGGACATTTTAGTATGTAAGTACTATTAAAGGCCGGTCGATCTATTCTCATAAATAAAACACTGGATACTCATCTTTCACATTATATTGCCTTATTTTAATTACGATTCATCACTTAGCACAAAAGCGCGCGGAGTCGTCTCCGCGCGTCCCTCTATTCTGACGTTTGATTCTCGTGTGACATTGACAATACGTCAATGTCACTATGACAGCAGCTCATTGGCTATAACGATACAGCTATTTTAACGTTTTAGATTTTTCATAATTAACAGTACTTACCTAGTTCACTAGGATTTCCCCCAATTTAGTTATTTTCTTTCGCATTACAAACTAAGTCGAGTCACTTTGACGTCTCTACACTTAGTAGAGTGCTATCGTACGCTTTCTCTGTGCGTTCAACTGTGGTAATACTCTGCAACGTATTGTTTTCCATTTCTTTTATTTGCAAATAACATGTAATGTTAACGATAATTGCTACAATCGTAGATAACTGGCAAGTCTTGTAATAACAGGTTTCGTTTGCGTTTTTGTTTTTTTCCTCATTGTTAAAATGTTGATAACGATTTTAAAACAAAGAAGTCTAGGAAAGGTAAAGATATAAAAGGACAACTAAATAAAGTTACACCACGTATTCAATATCAATGAAAATATTGGAGTAGCAGTCTTTAGCTTATCAGACTCTATTTTCTTTTAAATAGCGTCTTTTACAAATATGTCTCAGATACCTACCACTGTGTATAGCTTGTCTGTACCAAAGTAAGTAACCAAACGAGGCGGGAGCTAAGTATACATATAAACCTACCTCTTGAATCACTCTATCTATTAAAAAAAAACGTAGGTATCAAAATCCGTTGCTTAGTTTTAAAGATCTAAGCATACATAGGGACAGACAGCGGAAAGCGTCTTTGTTTTAGTATAAAAAAATAGTGAAATAAAATGATGAAGTAGACAAAATTACTATTAAATTAGTAACTTCGTTTTGTAAGTTTGGTAATAAACAAATTCATGACTTTTAACGTACCCAAATTACATTGACTTGACAAATAGGCCAAAAAGCTTAGGTTCGATAACAGCTACCTTAAAATGATTGTAATAGGTGTTATTTTCAAACAATAACCTATAGTCTGATGTACTCTTACGTACTTAACCTGAGTTTATATGCCTAAAAGTACCTAACTTTAGTTACTTAATGATCATTGTCGTCGCTGGTGATAATATGTTTATAGGTAGGTAATAAACTTCCAAAGTAACCTAAAGAGAAACTGTTTGTGGCGCTCAAAGTGAAAAGTACGTTAAAAGTTAAAGTTACATTGATTTACTTGGATTATTTAAGAGACTACTTTGGGATTACTTTTAAAATTAATGTACTCACAATAATCTCTCTGTAAGAATCCAGTTTTATTTTATTTAGCCTAAAAACAATAATTAAAGTTTTATAATACATACTTGCAAAACACGTATATTTTACCTGCATTAGGTAAGCTGTATCCCCCTTATTAATAAAAGTTACTCCCTAGTTGAACTCTGGCTTAAATTGACATTTAGTATGGAAATGTCATTTTAATCCAGAGTTCATCCTAGGTGTAACTTTTTATTAATAAGGAGGTATGTGCTGTAAAAATATAATTTACTAGCTTTTGCCCGCGGCTTCACCCGCGTGAAATTTAGTGCCACAGATTCGCATAAATTATAGCCTATATGTTAATCTGGGTTACGTTCAGTAGTTTTTGCGTGAAAGAGTAACAAACATCCACACAAACTTTCACCTTTATAATATTAGTAGGATACTTACTTACAGAAAGTCACTAAATACCAGTTATTAACTCACTTCGCATCTTCAACACAAAACTACAGTTGTAAAAGTCAAAAATAGTTTCATAAACTAAATTAACGAGCGTAAAGAATAATGAATGAAAGGATAATGTGTTAAGCGTCCCGTTAGTTTCTTTTCGGGTAGGTTTTAATTTTCTTATTTATACTGCAACGGGGTGGGTGTCGCCACCGAAAGGGGGGGTCAGGATGGCCACACAAACTGGTATTTCAATGGACAAAGATTGAATGGAATTAATATTTGTCATAAGATTTCGGGAATCGCTCATGTTGAATCTTCAACTGGGAATATCTATATTTTGGGAATACATCTACATGAATTTGCGAGACAATGTTATTTCATTTAAAAAAGAAGATTGTATTAAATTTAGGAGTCTTATGCTCTACCAACGGAGCTAGCTGGATCAAGAAGTAAACAGGAAATAGTATTCTGTGACTAAATATGTAATTAATAGGCCACCAATACCATCCAGCTTTAGCAAACGTATTTTAGGCTAAATATACTTCTAATTTGGTAAAAAACCTCTGGAAAATTAAAGACTGCTCCTGCAGTGAAATATAAATGAAATGACGATGAAATGTAAATTTTCATCTATTGGCCATTCGCGCTAACTTTCTCAATGAATGCAGTGAAAAGTAAAACTGCAAAAACTTCTAAGTTTTCTGTTTAATATTAAACTCCCGCTCAATAATGCTAAGCGTAAGTTGTCAAAAAGCTATAACCTTGTCCCCCCAGCGGCCGCCCAAGCGTGGTTGGGCGGCGCCCGCCCTCCGACGATAGAAGCGGCGCCTCGATCCATGGGAATATACATCCTTTCGCGACTTATTGTGGATTTGTTTTGCTAATAGCTACCATAGACTCGAGAGAATACTTTTTTGCTCTGAGTTGCAGTTTACAGATCGAGTGTAGTGTGGAATTATTTACGAACGTTAATGAACACTTTTTAAGGCCAATAATGTAAATCCATTGTACTTTCATTGTATGAAATGGTTAGTTACTGAGGTTATGGTTTCTTTTGCTTCGCTTTAAATAACTTATTCTTTCAATTAGCTCTTATAATCGGGGTCAAGTCCCTAATCCTAGTCTAAAAAAAAACTGAATTTGTATTATGTAATGGATTTTATAACTAGATTAGAAACAAAGGAATACGAAATTAATGAGATCACAAATACTTATGCCTGTATAATCGTCAGTTCGTCACTTTAACTTGTCCCATGTGAGATTTGAACCTACAATAGTTTACAGAAGTTTAAAGAAAATACTGTCCCCATGAACATAGCTATATTTATATTTATTTAGCTGGTTTCAGGTTAATGAAAGTTAACATTAAAGTAGAGCCCAAAATCCTATCGAATTCCTTCATTATTAATCACAGGTACAAGCCGAAGTAAACTCAGTAAATTAGTTCCAAACTCATATTTGTTGTTACATCCTTAGTAAGTTATTACCGGATTTACGACTCGAGGAAATCGTGGGACCAGGAAAATACGGGTGAACCGGTAATCGGGGGCGAGCCAAAGCCAAAAAATGCTCTGTAGTCAACTCATCCCGCTTCAAACTCATCCCAAATAATGTAATTAAATCAATGATTTAGTCAACTGATCGCACTGTTGAAAATGAAATGTGTTGTATTATTTGAAATTTAAGTATACTCGTAAGCAAAAGTCTTTAGGGAAACAAATGCTGAACATGCTAATGATAAAAGAAATATTGAAATCGGTACAGCAGTTTTTGAGTTTATTCGTTACAATACCTGCCTTGGCTAGCATAAAAAAAAAAAAAAAAACAAACATACAAATCTTTCCTCTTTATAATATTAGTATGACGATAACATAGGCGCAGAAGTTTCCATTAAAATTGACAGAATTTCTTCTCAGTTTTCGCCAAATGGCGTTACGATTTCCCTTTCTTTATTTTTCTTGGAATCATTTTGATTATTCTTCATTTCATTTTTTAAATGTAGCGCTAATACAAAACCATACACTTTGTACAAACAAATCACACTTAGCATCAGACAAATAATCCCTAGCAAGTTTGAAACCTTTAACCAAATTTTAATGTCTGGCGCGTGTTATGCGAGCTCTATGTACCTCGGTTCTACGAAATGATCGGACGATGTCGTCTAGACGCTGAGCTTGCGTTTGTTGGCGATAAGCAGCCCTGCGCCTGAGCATCGAGCCCGGTTTTACAGCAGTCGAAGACTTAGATTCAATAAGGTTAGTTAGTTAAGTAAAATTTGTAATTAAAAATAAATATATTTTTTCGCGAAAGCTCTCGGCTAGAGCTTAACTGGCGCAAGGACGTGCTGAACTGGACAACAAAAAATCGTGTTCAGTGTCCGTTTCAACGGTTTACAGTGCGAACTATTTTCCCGAAAAGTGACTTTACGTTTTGTGGAAGCTGCGACGCCTTGGGGGTTCACTTCACTCTCATAAGGACTAATTATGGCGAAAGTGTTTGTGTTTGTGATTATACTGTGAGTACGCTTGGTTATTCTTACACAAGTTCATAACTCTCCTTTCCCGAATTCCAAGAATACTGTAATATTGTAAAAAATAATTAATAAAAAATATAGAGTTCACTTTGAGTAATAAATAAATAGATAAAATACATAGGATTATCGAAATCCATAATTGTGTTTATTTTTATATTTTATCAATTGATTTTTGTGTGTTTTAGCAATAATGGCACAGTTACAACTTTTTGATTTAGCACTTAAAATAGTGCCTGAATATAGTGGAGATGCAAACTCATTGTACAGATTTTTAAATACAGTAGATAACATTTATTTACAATATTTTGATGCCGCAAATAATGATAATTTTCAAAATGTGATTATTATTAATGGAATTATCGGAAAATTGAAGGGAAAAGCTCTCGAAATAATTGACGTTAATGCCGCAAATACATGGCCTGCAATTAAAGCAGTGCTTATTCAAAATTTTTCGGACCAAAGAGACGAAAATTCCTTAAATCGCGACCTTGTAAATTTACATCAGGGTAACGAGAGCCCCCAGCAATTTTACGATAAATGTGTGAATTTATTGACAACTTTGATGAATTACATAAATATTCACAATGACGATCCAAACGTCATTGCATGTAAACGAGATTTTTTCACGGCCCAGGCTTTGAAGACCTTTTTAGCTGGTTTGCGAGAGCCCTTAGGCTCTACGATTCGGGCTATGCGCCCCGAATCTTTACCTAAAGCGTTGCAATTTATTAAAGAGGAAAATAACATCATGTATTTACAGAAACGTTTTCAGCCCCAAAATAATAACAACGTCAATAATAATAATAGACCGCAAAATCAACAAACAAACCAGAATTTCAGACCAAATAATTTTCAAAAATTGCCACCTAATTGGTATCAACAAAAACCAAATAATATGAATTTTAACCAAAACCGTTTACCTTGGAATAATAATCCAAACCAACAGAATTTCAGACAAAATTTTAATCAGTACAGACCAAACCAAAATCAGCAAAACAGACAAAACTATTTTTATCAAGACCCGAGACGCACTCCTAGGCCGAAACCAACCCCTATGAGTGGAATTTCGTACCCAAATGCACAAAATAACACACCGAGATTTATTCCAAATCCGAATTATAGACCGCAGCAACTAAATCCACAAAATCCAAATTATTTCAAAAATGTTGGCCACTACCCCGATTTCGTTTTTGAGGAATTAAATCACAACGAAATAAATGATGATTTTACCGACCAAAATTATTATTATTCCGAATGTGACCAAAATAATTTCGAGCCAGAATTTATTCCCGCTCCATGTGATGACATGAACTATTGCGAGGCTGCCTCCGGTTCTCAAACTTCAAATGTTCCTGAGGAACAAAATTTTTGCGAAGTCCCAGACCACAACAACGAAACGTGATACAAGTTAATGTTCATTCGAAAAGACAACTTCCGTATATACAGATAAATAATCCTCCCCTAAAATTACTTATTGACACTGGTTCTAACCAATCATTTTTGTCTCCGGAGGTCATAAAAAAATATTATCCAAATTTTCAATTAAACCACGAACCATTTTCGGTCACAAATGTGCATTGCACTACACACCACAAATATACAATTGATATACCACTTTTTGACGAATTTAACGCAAAACAAATGTGTAAATTTTATGCATACAAATTTCACAACGTTTTTGACGGCCTCATTGGCTTAGATTTGTTGGAAAATCTCAAAGCAAGTGTCAACCTTTCAAGTAAATTGTTGATTACAGAATTTGCGAAAAACCCTATCCGTATGATGGATACTGGAGTTCACAACCTTTTTGAGGCGTTAGTCAAAGCTAATAGCACTACCACTGTTAAAATTCCCGTAAATACGGAATCTGGCGAAATTTTCATCCCGGAAAATCTCCTTAATCAGTGCATTATTCCGCCATTAATTACATATTCACAGAAGGGACATGCTTACATTGAGATTAGTAATCCAAGTCGTAATGACATTATCGTCAATTTGACACAACCTTTGAAGTCGGTTCCCCTAGAAAAAAATTTTGATTGTTTTAATATTGAGACACCGATGCCAAAATCATCTAACATAGAATCCCTTCTTCGAACTGACCATATGAACGAAGAGGAAAAGCAAAAAATAGTTAAACTTTGCAAAGACTACAGTGACATTTTTTATTATGAGGATTGCCCTCTCACTTTCACAAATACCATCAAGCATCGAATAAAAACCACTGACGAAATTCCTGTTTATACAAAATCTTATAGATATCCGTTCGTACACAAAGCAGAGGTTCAGTCACAAATAAATAAGATGCTTCAACAAAAAATTATACAACCATCTGAGTCTCCCTGGTCCTCTCCAATCTGGATAGTAGCAAAGAAACCTGATGCATCTGGTCGGCAAAAATGGCGCCTAGTTGTAGACTACAGAAAGCTAAATGAAAAAACAATCTGCGATAGATATCCTATCCCAAATATATCTGACGTATTAGATAAATTAGGTCGTTGTCAATATTTTACCACGCTCGATTTGGCAAGTGGTTTCCATCAAATTGAGATGCACCCCGACGATATACAGAAAACCGCTTTTACAGTGGAAAACGGCCATTACGAATATTGTCGCATGCCGTTTGGCCTCAAAAATGCGCCTTCAACCTTCCAAAGAGCAATGGAAAATGTTCTGCGGGGGTTGATCAATGATATCTGCGTTGTTTATATGGATGACATAATTGTTTTTGCAACTTCCCTTCAGGAAAGTATTGCCAACACTGAAAAAGTATTCCAGCGACTTAGAGAAGCAAATTTCAAAATTCAGCTAGATAAATCGGAATTTCTCAAACATGAAACCGCTTATTTAGGACACGTAGTTACACCAGAAGGTGTCAAACCAAATCCTGATAAGGTCCATGCAATCAAAAATTTCCCCATTCCAAAAACACCGAAAGAAATAAAGTCATTTCTTGGTCTTCTCGGTTATTACCGAAAATTCATTCCCAATTTTTCAAAATTAACAAAACCCCTCACTTCATGCCTAAAAAAAGGTGCCAAAATAAATATTGACGACCCAGTTTACGAAAAAACATTCAAAATTTGCCAGGAAATCCTGATGAATGATCCTATTCTCAGCTACCCAGATTTTGAAAAAGAATTTAACGTCACAACTGACGCTTCTCATTTCGCCATCGGCGCAGTACTTTCGCAAGGTCCTATTGGCTCAGACAAACCAATAGCATTCGCCTCTCGAACGCTCAACGACAACGAAGTCAATTATAGCACAACTGAAAAAGAGTTGCTCGCTATTGTTTGGGCGACAAAATACTTCCGCCCATACCTATTTGGCCGAAAATTTAAAATAGTCACCGACCACAAGCCCCTGCAATGGCTCGTGTCTTTAAAGGAGCCCAACTCTCGACTCACGAGATGGAAGCTCAAGTTGGCTGAGTTCGACTATGAGGTCGTATACAAAAAAGGAACTTCTAACACAAACGCGGATGCTCTATCTAGGGTCGTTATTAACAACAATGAGACAGAATCCCGTGCTGATCAACCTGAGCCCACAGTTCCACAGAGTCCACGTACTTCAGAAGTTTTAGAAGACATCTTATCTCTTATTGGCAACGTTTCAGAAATTCCCGACGTAGATAATATAGAATTAGATCAATTACAGGATGAAACAGTTCACACTAATCAGGAACAGCCAGTTTTAGAAATTCCTATCGCTGAAAAATGCGTCAACACCCATAAAAATCAAATTTTTATTCAATTTGTTTTACACTCACCAGCCAAAGTAGATATTAAAGAGGTTTTCCCTGGGAAAAACCGCATAATTGCTCAAATTGGCCTCAATGATTTATCGAAAAACATTATTGATTTATTTAAACATTACATTCGACCTGATATCCAGCATGGCGTTTGGCTTTCAGATTTTAATTACTTACCAGATCTTACCAAAATATTGCAAACAACTTTTAAAAACTCCGCATACGATCTTGTGTTCTGTAAAAACAAATTGCAGGACGTTATTGACACAGATGAGCAGTATCGTATTACAAAAGCTTATCACGAAGGTAAATCTAATCACAGAGGCATAGTAGAAACGGAAAAACAACTTAAAAGGAATTACTATTGGCCAAATATTCCTAAAACAGTAACCGAAATTATAAATAACTGTTCATCTTGTCAAACAAATAAATATGAAAGACATCCCAATAAACAAATGCTCCAATTCACACCGGTCCCTACAAAACCATTCGAAATTATACATGTTGATACTTTCCAAATTAAAGGCCAAAAGTTTCTGACAATTATAGATACATTCTCAAAATATGCTCAAGCATACCCCCTGGATAGCATGACAGGAGTAAGTGTCATTAACTCACTCACGATCTGGATGACTCACCATGGCTTACCTTTAAATATCACCGCTGACCAAGGGACAGAATTTAAAAACCTACCCCTCAAAGAATTTGCCGCATTACACAAAATTAATTTACATTTTACCAGCGTCAATAATCCTCAATCGAATGGAGCTATTGAGAGATTTCATTCGACTATATTAGAACACATTCGACTTTTACAACAAAACCACAAACAGTCCACCATCACTGAGTTGATGCTGTTTGCAGTATTGGCATATAATAATTCAATACATTCCGCCACAGATAAAAAACCTATAGAAATTATTAATGGCCATTTAGATAACCGCGATCCGTTTGACATTCTTTTGGAAAAACAATGTTTACAAAATTTCATAAATAAACATAAAGAAATAACAACAACAATGTACGAAAAAATTAACGAACGTCTAAATTCTAAACAAATAAATACTATTAATAAACGTAATGAGACCTTAGAAGCTCCCCTCGAATATGAAGAGGATAAGGCCATTTATTCAAAAAATCCACTTGCTGTCCGCCACAAGGACCAACCGCGATATTTGACTAGGACCGCCGCGAGAGATTTGGGTATTAAAGTTGCAGACGTCAGAGAACAAGAGTACCATAAGCGAAACATACGAAGGCCTCTTAAAATGCAACGTTCTTTGTTACAGGACGACGGCGAGCTACCCGGCACAAGCCGAGGAAGCGAAACTAACGCCGATGACTGATAACCCCGGAATATTGCCATTCAAATTAGGATTATCTAAAGTTAAACAAACTGATCACGTCTTTTTACATCTTATTAATTTAGACAGCATTAGAGACCAAATAATTATCACCAAAAATCAGGCTCTCACCCTAGAGGCTTTGATTAGCGATTTAAATAGGGATTATAAATTTAGATTTGTTATTTTACATCAGTTTATTTCTGATAAACTAACAAGTATCCTCGATAAGTTTAATTTGTTAAGTCGATCTAGATTTAGAAGAGCGCTTATAGATGGACTTGGTACGATTATTCATAGTATTACTGGTAATCTAGACCAGGACGATGCCGTAAGATACGATAAAGCAATAAACATACTTCGGAAAAATCAAAACGAAATTACACACCATGTTAATGAGGCAATTACTTTGAACAAACTCTTTTTGAAAAATTTTAATACAACAATTTCGTCTATTGTTCAGAATCAAAACAAATTATCAACAAAGATTTCGGAAATTTTAAGACAAGTAAACTACTCTGAACAATCTTTTATTGATTTTGTAAAATTGGACAGTTCTTATAAATTATTGGAAATTAACGTACAAATTATTTTGGAAACCCTGACTGATCTAGAGACAGCGATATCACTGTCTACGAAACATATTGCTTATCGTAACATACTATCGTCCTCAAATGTAGCATATTTTGTATCAGAACTTACTAAACATTACAAGCCTGATCAATTGGTAACGACCGATTTGAAAGAATCTCGTATTTTTTGTAGCTTTTTAGACATAGGCTCTTACTTTAGCGATAATAAGTTGATATTTGTTATAAAAGTACCGATATTCTATATGGATATATTTACATACTATCAATTGTTCCCAATCCCCACATCCAATAATACTATCCTTATTCCTAACAAATCCTACCTGGTTATGAACGAAAATGCGTACCAGTACTTGGAATCACCCTGCATAAGAACAGGAAAATTTCACTACTGCCAAGAAAACACTCTCCTGCAGAGCCCGGAACAAAATCGTAACTGTGTGTACGACCTGATTATATCTCAGAAACTATCGTCGCAATGTCAATATGAACAAGTCAAATGAGGAATACTACATATTTGTCAGTCCAAACTCTACTAAGCTTCACATACAGTGTGTTCAGGATGAATACATGAAAATTAAAGGAGTATACTTACTACAACTTCCGGAAAACTGCAGTGCATCCAGTGAAAAGCTGAAATTCATAAATTCACATCACACCGTTTACGGAAAACCTATAAAGCTCTATGCGTTCAATTCAGAGGAAGTGAAAATCAGGAACCCCCTTGAGCGACTGAAAATTGAAAATGTGGATTTGAAACAACTTCATAATACTATTGGATTTTTGGAACGAGAGCAGCAAACTTTGAAATTAGAAGACGTAGATATTCAGCCGCATCTATACTGGACCACGCCGCTCTACATAATCTTCATTATAGCAGCTTCATATGTTCTCTACATCAAATGGAGGAAATACATACAGAACAGGGCAGCCGCTGTAACTACAGAAACGGAACGCCCTGTAATTCTACAAACTGAATCCGTTCCTCGGTCTATCTTCAGCAGATAAGCTAAAGAATGGACCTCTATCTCGGCGGGGAGGTGTTATGCGAGCTCTATGTACCTCGGTTCTACGAAATGATCGGACGATGTCGTCTAGACGCTGAGCTTGCGTTTGTTGGCGATAAGCAGCCCTGCGCCTGAGCATCGAGCCCGGTTTTACAGCAGTCGAAGACTTAGATTCAATAAGGTTAGTTAGTTAAGTAAAATTTGTAATTAAAAATAAATATATTTTTTCGCGAAAGCTCTCGGCTAGAGCTTAACTCGCGCGACTTTAAGAACGCACGGCTAGATCAACCTGATTAAACTGCATATAAGTCAAGATAATTTGTCTAAAACATTATAGCCATGTCTTTGGGTCTGTTTAATTTACTCACTAATCTGTTCTCCTCGGATGGTGGCCTTACAAACGATTAATATCCCCCAGTCAATCTACTCCACATCTTATACTACATAATGAGACGTTTAAAACTCGATCAACTTTCCATTATTAAAGTGTGTAAGTAATCGAAAGCTTTAATTTTGCTTATAGAAAATAATCAAGTAACTCGAGGGTTTATAATTTTGCGGAGAAAATAGCAGTGTAATGTAATAAGGCATTTTGCATTCGCCTCTCGTAAGGAAAGGGCCTGTTGTGGTCAAGTACCAGGATCATTATAACTGATGAGAAATGACAAATTATACTGCTCTACATTATTATCATTTCAATTTGTTCCAAATGCACTCAAACTACTTAAATATTAGGTACCTTAAGGGACTTGGATATCTTTTATTAATAGATTTATTATATTAGTAGTAAGACATTCATATTATTTTACATTTCAATGTCAATTTTTTCTTATTATTATGATGTTTTATGGCTCTGAGTTCATAAGCTCTATGCCAAATCCTAAATGTAAACAGAATACCACT
The DNA here is from genome assembly GCF_963855985.1 of Ostrinia nubilalis. Lineage (NCBI taxonomy): Eukaryota > Metazoa > Arthropoda > Insecta > Lepidoptera > Crambidae > Ostrinia > Ostrinia nubilalis. The sequence goes on from NC_087101.1 coordinate 4,827,737, forward strand.
GAATACTTCAAAATTACTAATAGTTATTCTACTATGGAGTACGAGAAACTCTATCGCTGGATAAAGATAAAGTGCAAACTTGCACGCACTATGAAGTGTTCAAAGTCCTGTCATTACGCTCGTAGGCATTGTGATTGAAAATGCACGTCGAGCGTGCGAGATTGCGCGGGAAAGGTGTATGGCGCGGCTCTAGTCGCTTTTTATCGTAAAAATCGTAACCGCAACAATTTAATTTTGAATTTGAAATTAGAAGTGCCGAATGTCGATTTATATTTTTTTCCGAATATGGCTATGGCTTTAGTGGCCAGTGCTATAAAAAGGTAAAGGTCACATTTTTAAAGTTCGAACAGTCAAGCGTCAAACTATTTTTACCTTAAATGGCTTGCGTAGGCGTAGCCAGTAATATGTAAAAAGCTATGCCAACCTACGTAGTGAAATACTGGCCAGTAATAGCCGATGTACAGCGTCATCGCAAGGCAGTATGGCGGGTGCCGTTAGCCAGCCTGCAGGTTTAACGGCCTGGCGCGCACCAGACAATGTCTGTGCCCTAAACTAGGTCGCTCCTTGTGAGATTACTGAGGACGTATAATAAATATTTGAATTTGAAACGTTCCATTGAGATTTTGGATTGTGGCGGCGCGACTCTGAATTTCAGGAACTTATTAACTGAAAGAGTACCTAGGCACTTGATGTATTATGTTTTCTTTGAAAAATAGTTCTATACTTGCCCTACTATTTAATAAAAAACAATTAATTGAGTAGATAAGTGAAATTAGAAATTGTAGAGTACTTCATTCATTGTTAAGTAATATAAACGTAGTTGTATATGTATAAATTCTCACATAAATATAGTATCTCTCTTTGAATGTGTTCTCAAATGAACGGCAACGACTCGCTATACTATGCGAAAAATGTCTGTCTGTTCACACTGTATTGGAAATCTAGAATTACATGATTATTACATAAAAACACTTTTCACCTCACAAGAAAGAATGCATGAAAGTAATATTATATTGATTGTATTAACGACAATTTTATTTATAAGTAACTAGGTTGATAATTTACTGCTAGACTTGTTTTCATGAACATAGTACTATAAATTAAATAACATGTAAGTTGTAGTATAGCGTGCTAAGTTCATTATTTATACCAATCACTACCAAGATACATTATTTTATTTGTGAAATATGACAAAATTGACAGTTAAAGTGTCATCGAAAGTTCTTTCATTCCTTTCTTTCCTTTTCTTTTAACTTCCAATTCGCTATTTATTTTTTCCTTTACTTATTTTGAACTTTATGTCTTTACTGTAAGGCGAAAGACATAAGTACACTTTTAAAAAAATAAGTGGCAAAGGCATAAAACATTATCCAAATAACGATAATATTTTTCTAATAGAGTTGCGAAGCTGTTGAATGTTTGAAATTTGAAAATCATAACCGCTCGTTGCTACCACGAATACAGTCGTTGAATTAAATCGGTTTTAATAAAGATATAACTTGAATAAAGATATAATTAAGACTATTTTTCCTTGACTTTGAAAGTGAAAACTTTTTCACCAATCGCAGCAGCTGTTAATTGCTCCCACTCAAAAGGTGAAGTTGTAAAGATATTTCGGAGTTGTCTTTATTTAAGAACAAAGGTCTTCAGCATTATTAAATTATTACCATTTAACTTAAATGTTTTTGTGTTTATTATTTAGAAAAAAATACTCACAGAATTAAGACTATTAGAATGTTGTAAAACTGAATTGTTATTGAATATGAATTCAAAATGCAAAATGTTATCGAAAAGACTTGGATTTGTACGTGAAAGTTGAATTTACGGTACATCAATCTAAACACGGTAGCATTTATGCAGTTGCAATAAGTACTATTTTCCAACAAACCTATTACTTGTCGACTGTACAAACAGCTGTGACGACAACAACTAATTGAGCATAAAAGTAAAAGTAACAGCTCCTAAAGGTCGTATGAGATAAATACTCGACGCAATCACGCGAACTGCCAAAAGTATCGGAACGCGTATCTCTACTGTCACTGTGATACACGAAAGCGGTTTTATGCGGGGACTTACTAATCTGTGTCACTGTTACAGGGATAACATTGTTTAACTTTTAAGTTCAATGAGCAATGCCGTTAACTTATCTATAACGCACAAAGTTGCGTACAGACCTGCCTTTAGGTATTTTTATCAAGTGACATTTAGTTGTTGTGAACAGTCAACCTTTAATATGAACTAGCTGTTCCCGCGACTTCATACGCGTGAAAGTTTGAACAAAATTTCCCGTTTTTACCCGATTGCGCCAGAAGGAGGGTTATGTTTTTTGCAACATTTTTCTTTACTGTTCCGTCCCTATTAGCTGTAGGGTGATGTCATAACCTAAAGCCTTTCTCGATAAAAATGGGCTATCCAACAAAAAAATTTTTTTCAAAATTCCTGAGATTAGCGCGTTTAACTAAACAAACAAACACTTCAGCTTTATAATATTCGTATAGAGTATAGAAGTGTAGAGGTATCTCATTATCAAACCACCATTAGTGGAAACCTAAACAGATGTACAGTTGCCGTAAAATAGCACTTATTACAAAGACGCACAGTTTAGACGTACAGTTTTTACCTGGATATACAGTCGTGTCGTGACTCGTGAGCATCATCGAGCGTTAAAGATGTATGGAAATAAATCTATAAAGTCCTACGCTCACTGTCCACACGTGACAAGTTTCATCACTGCGCTAGGATTCATGTGCTAGGGATGTGACAAATGTTAGATTTTTCACATTCGTGAACCAACGTATTAGGTAGGTATTGAGTTTCCAACAAAGCGCTATAATATTTGTTTGACATTTCTTGTCAACCATGTTCAAACCGAAAATTAAAAGTAATACCTACGTGCCTATATAATTTGAGGGTTGCCCTCGATTTCCCTAGGATCCCATCATCAGATCCTGACTTGGAAACAATGTGTCTGTCCACCTCAGTAATATACCCTATCGAACAAAAAAAACTTTTTTTTAATCAGTTCAATTTTTTTTTAACTGACCAAGTTCTTCAGTAATTTATGAAGTCATTTTTGTAAGTTTATAAGTTTGTCAACTATATTCGCATAGTTTGTCCGAATGCGAGTGCGAATATCGTTACATCCCTATCGTGTGCAGTCGCCACACTTCGCCGCAGGGCGTGCCTCGTACGTCGTCGGTGATGACATGCGGCAATTTTTGTGTCGGATCACAATCGCGCTACATGCCGCGTTGCGTGAGTGGGGGGTCTAGCACTTGAACAAACAACGCTAAATATTTTAGCAAACTACTGTACTTTACTGATCTATCATACAAATTTAATGACCTGACTTATGTACCTGTGATTTCACAATAAACACAATTTGAATTTGAATTTGAACTAATTAACCCATTTATACTGCTATGGTGTGTTACTAGGTTTCTAAAATTATTTATATTAAATTTTTTGTTTATGAATAACAACACAACAGAAATAGAAAATGTAATATCGTTCGCAATTCTTTTCTTTTTGTTTCAGCTTCAACAACAAAAAAACATTAAGAAAAACTATTAATACTTATTGACTCATGTCATTGATTCTGTCTGCCCTAATGCCCTATAAAATCTTTACGTACAGTCGACAGCGCATCAGACTACACTTTTTTGTTGCAAAATAGCCTGTATTACAACAAGATAAGATACCCTGCGTCCTTACTACGTACTTACTCAGGCTATACTCAGTATAGGAAAAAGAGAGATTTCCAATCTTAGAATATTATAATATCTTCAAAAGCAGTGTAAGTACCAGCAACTTCTACGTAATTTAACGCGACCTTGCCCAGCTGTGGGACTGCGTGGGTGATTACCAAGGAAATTGCGAAACTAGAAGTCCGAAACAGTTGTAGTTAGATACAAAACAACAGATTAATCAAAGTTTCTATTGTGTTGACTTGGAGTTTGGGTCGGGATGTGGGAGCAAAAAGAGTTCACTTCATGTCTGCACTCCGTTTTTTGTTTCATTCATGCATGTTACTAAATAAAAGAAATTCGTCTGAAGAATAATGACTAAAAACCATTGTTAGAGACAAACGTCAAATTTTTTATTAGATAATTAGGTAAGTATCCTTTAGTTATTAAAATATTAAACAGTAGTTAAGTTGTTTTTCGATAAGTCGCAGACGGCTTAGTTCTATAACGGACCTAGTCTTAAAAGCCTGAATCAATTTCAATTTTGTAACGTTTATTTAATTAAAAATTAGTAAAGCTTTTGGTTGTAACAGGCTCACTTTTTACCAAGAATCTTGTTTCAACTCTAATTTCTTGAACGAAATCATAGCCTAATCTCTAAGCAGTTTTCTAAAAAAAGAAAACGGTAAGTACTTCATAATAAAAATAAACTTATTTTCGTTACATAACATATGATGGATGACAACACTCCCGCAATCGCGATTCTAAAATAATTGTAACTGATTCATTCAAATCGAAAGAACGAGAAAGATTTTGCTTTTTAAAACTGTATTTGTTCATTCAGATAGATTATAAAAAACTAACTTATGCTCCACAGATGTGTATAATGTCAATTCATTGTGTCAAACGCTGATTTTGAATGAATATAAATATTTGGTATGCGCATAATATTCTGTTATTTTTGTCCAGCAACAAACACGTGTGGGCATCTAGGTTTAGGACTCCATTATTCATCCCTTTCCACGCTATAACCTTTGAATACAGAAAATACACAACTCTATTTAGTTTTTTTTTGTGTTGAAAAAGTGAAATGGAACGTGTAGGACGCGTTCTAATTTTTTTTCTTCTTTTTATTCATTCAAGACGAATATCCAGCCAGTAACTTTTTAAGTTTTGGGTTGTCTGCATTATTGTTTTATTATTTATCAAATCTGTCACTTCATCTGTCTAAAGTTGGAGATGCCAACATCAGCAAAACAAAACTAAATTTAAAAAAATAAAGAAAAAAAATACAAATTATGTCAGAAGTTTAGTTCAGTGGGTCTAGACAAAGTGCAAATTATTATCGCAAACCAGTCGAAAAGTGGTCGAAAAGCCCCTTTTTTGTATGGAGTTTTGACGGATTCGATTTTCGATTCGATCAAAAAGTGCGTTTTGTCTAGGTACGCAGATTGTAATAAGATTTAAATCTTTATTTCTCTTTCTGCGGGTGTGTAAGGTTTTTTTCCAATGCTTTTGGAAGATAGAAGGTAAGAAAGAAGAAGAAATAAAATATCATTGTCTGTAAACGCTACTTTAATACGCACGGCTTCTAATAGAGCACAGGCAAAACCTAGTTATATTCTGAATTACGAGTATACGTAGCTAAGATATAAAATATTCAAGCCAGTTCCCAAACGCCCAACTTGCTTACACCTCAGTATCAAAAGTTTATTACCGCTTAGAAGTACGGTTAGCATGAAATCAATACAATACGGCATAATTTGATAGTCAATGGTTAACAGCCACAATCCCTCGCAATTATTTATTTGAAAAACTACCCTTTGTATTATCTCGGGGAGTGTTTGCTAAAGTTGACTTTATGTTTTTAGGGATAGGGTGTAATGTTGGGTGACGGCGAGCTCAGTTCAAATTAAGGGCACATTTCTGTGGGCCGGCAAGTTAGCGCAAGGGAGAGGTTACGTTCGGAGTAGGGTCGCCATATTATTCTATAATTATGGATGGGACTGGGTGCCTTTAAAGATAATGGATGAATTGTTTATTAGTTTAGGTAGGTGGACGATTACTGAATAAAATACTTAAAACTAGATACAAAATAGCCGCTGGATAAATCATGTAACCTGGAAGCGCAAGCTAATTGAAATGCAAGTCGAATAAAATCATGCTTGGTAAAATGATTCTAGAATAAACCTATTTTGTGAGCACTTAATCATAAAGTGACTTTTATTGTACCTATTTTAGGAGTATAATATACATGCGTGCTTTTTAAAATATTATTAAGTAGTAATAAATTTACTTGATATTAAAAAATAGAGACTGTTTATACTTTAGGAAATATCCACGGTAAATAACGAATTATGGCCACCCTACTTGGGAACCAGTGACAGAAGTTGCGCGATTAATTGCTTCTTTCGCCCCCAAATATAAGAGAATTAAACAACGGAATAGCCTGTTTGCTTAAATAATTTTATTAAAATCATGGATTGAATTATCAAAGTGCTTCTGATTGCTTATTGTTACATTTATACGTGCGGAGTAATTGGTGAAATTTTTGATAACAGTTAATTAACAACCGCCATAATTAAGATCATTGTTCATGGTTTATACGATAAATTATATTTTCTAATTAAAGTATTATTCATATTCGCAATTTTTTTGGTCTAACATAAACTTTCATTCCCTATTTCCAGTTCATGTATTCTTTTAATACTATACCTAGTAATGTGTACAAAGACTAATCTCTCTCTTTCTCTATGCTAAATTCATCAAAATTAGTTCAGCTGTTCAAGCGTGAAAACTGAACAAACAAACAGGTTTACTTTCGTATTTTTATCACAGTAAAAATCTTTACTATCTTACTAATTCAAAGAGAAACAAAATTCATCATTAACATTAACTAAGGCTGGGTTGCACCATCTTACTTTAACTTTGACAAACGTCAAAAATGTGTCAAATTCCATACAAAAACCACCGATTATTATCGTCAAAGTTACGGTCAAAATTAGGTGGTGCAACTCAGCCTAATTCACATTTAAATCTACTCTTCACATTCCTTTACCATGTTTTCCAACATTTTTATTGTCACTTGCTGGAAGTCATACCAGAGATTATATTGCATTTTTATTTCGGCAACGCAAAAGAGTATGTCATTCGAATTAAAAATCACTACTAATAAGCACTTTACGACAATACATCAGACTAAACAAACATTTTTAAAGCAAAGTCACCCCTATTACAACTACATAAGATAGCCGCAGTGTTTAGGTTGACATGCTTTCTACTATACTAGCCTAAATCTAGAATTACGAGCCAGTTTTAGCACATAATTTAACTATTAATGATTAGGTAAGCTTACGCCTGTATTCACAAACGATGTTTGCTTAAGCAGCAAATCGAACGCACTGCGTTGAATAGAGCTCGTGTGTCACCCTGTGCGTCCACGCGCACTGTGAGACCTCACAGTAATGTTTGTAAATACGGGCGTTAATTAACGCTGAAAGATGATTTTATATCTTGATTCTTGACTTTAAAATACTATTCCGTAATTAATTGTGTTGAAAATTGTATCCTCTAATTAGTGTAATCCGTCTCTCTTTCTGCTTTTGTTTATTTTATAAAACAGTTTTTAAAACTAACTGTATTAAATTAAAGCAGTGCCATGTTTAGTTAGCGTTGAGATCTCGAGAAATGAGCTATTTTGTTGTTTAAAGGATTTAAATAAAAATCTGTTAATTACATTAAGTAAGCTCTTATAATTTTAAGCAAGTTATAATTAAGATCAACCCACACAATGATTGATTGTCTTCAAGAAGTGAATTTTACCTCCATTTGATAAAAATGCAACTTATTTTCAGGAACATTGTAGGTCCCTGAAAATAGGCTAAATGGAAATATTAACCATACAGGGTATATTATCAAAGAGTTACTTTTTTATTTATACTGCTTGCTCTAACTTTTTAGATTGTGGAAAAAAAGAAAGCTTTTATTTATTTTATCACAGATAATATCTGTCAACATAGCAACAAAAATACAAAAGTATACCCTACCTCCATGGGATTAAAACCCATAACAATAGTCACAAATTACAGACACAAATAAGATCCGGCGCGGAATATAAACGAGTCGGTTCATTAAAATGTAAATGGACTCTGCTTCAAATACCTAATCCCTTATTTACCTACCTCAGGTGGGGATCTAAGACATCTCAACGGTAACCGCGATCTGCTCATACATACTTAGTACATACCTACCTACATGTGATGTGTGAAACTTGATATGTTTCTGCTGCAAAATGGAGGGTACAGGGTGATAATGAAATAACCTTAAGAGTACACTATATTGTACCTTATTTAGCTAAAAAAACCATTATACAATAGATCACGTATTTTTTGGATTTTTGGTGAGAGATTTTTTATATTTCTCGCCGCAATTCACAACAATTTTAATATTCTAATTTGGAAGAGAACCCGGAATAGCTCTCTAATATCAATGACAGATAGAGTTACTTTGGATTAATATACAAAACGTATTTCATCATAAAAGCTAGGGCATATGCATTTACCTAGTAGTTTAGTGTTACCGCTTTATATGGAAATCATTGGGGAGGCCTATGTTGAGCAGTGAACGTCCTATGGTTTTAAATGATAGTGATAATGATAAGATTAGCGTAAGGGTTATTATTATTAAACAAAATATACATACTTATTCCTGTTTCCCGTTTTGTTTCTCAGAATCAGTTATGAGGTTTCAAAAGTTAACATACAAAACTCCTTAAGCTAATAAAAAGATCAAACTAAACCGGATTAATAAAATAACTGCGCTATCAACCAATGTTACCATGCCAATGCAACTGTTTGCTTAGCATATAATATAATATTTGCCCGCCACATGCTTTTGTAGAAAAACACAGGTGTTATACAGCTGAAACTACACAACTTGAGGTATTTAACATATTATTATAGTTTGTTATTTCGCTGATTATTAGTAACTAATACAATAAGTTTGCAATTAGTCATATAACCTTGTCCTTTCGTATACTTACTTAAATATTAATTGACCTATAGCTTTATATTGGGGTAACTCAATAGTACTTCTTTGTGCAGGAGTCAAATGGGTCAGGATAAAAAATCAAACTATGTATTTCAGTGATTCTGTCAATAATACATAATAATTAAATTACTATTTAGTTTTTTTACTTTAAAAATGATTTTTTCATAAATCTTAATTTCGTTTTGATAATATCGATAAGATATTACCTACTTTAAAAAACTTATTTTTCCCCTGTCCATGATTATAATGCATAGTTCTCGAAATCAGCGTGAACAGGGTTTTCAGCAGATATTCAGTAGTAAGCAAACAATAAATTATTACCAATAGGAAAGTTATAATAACATTAGCTCATGTAACAAAATATTAGAACTGTGTCGCAAAAGTCAACACCCTCGGTATATTTGTACCTAATAAAATTGCTTATAAGTAGGTAAGTAGTACGATTGATTGAATACCTACCTAATACTTTTAACAAACATCGAGTAAACTACAAATTATATGTATAAATAGTTGAATGTGAATTGGGGTAAATGTGAGTGTAGGAAAGAGAGATGCCTTTGTTTGAATTGCCACAGGTGAATGAAGTAGATAAATTAACTTTAACTGATTATAATCTGTGCCATTCGTATCTTCAGAGAACTGTCAGCTTCAAATAGTTTGTGACACTCAAAGTGGCCAAAAAGTTGACAACTCAACCTATTCCAATGAGGGCTATCGTTTTTATACTTAACAGTTGGCACCCCTGGCGATTGACAGGACCTTACTCTACAGTGGCGCATCTTGATGAGTGCAAATGCGATAGTCCTCCTACCACTTTAGCGCTCACCAGTTAGTGCCACTGTCTTCGCTACTAGCAAGTGACAGGACCTTACTCTACAGTGGCGCTAACTGGTGAGCGCTAAAACGATAGCCCTCATTGTAACAAAGACGTGTTGCGAGCTTTTTGACTACTTTTGGTGTCAAAAACTACTTGACGTTGACTGTACCTAGTACAAAACACAGTTCTTTATTCAGTCAAGGACGCACACACCCACGTAAGTACCTAATCGACTCGGGAATGACCTAGTACTAGTAATAGGTCCACGTCAATTGTTTCATTACTACTCCGATGCTGATAACACCACGTTGATATTGGATTGAAATGCCTACAGTTACAGTACACATATTGAAACAAAAATCGATTTCAGCCTGGAAAATTTCATAAGGTTTAACACACATCACTAACTTGATTTGCAATCTTACTAATATTATTTGATAATATTTCCTGTGTATTTAACTATTGTTAGCACAAGAACACATTTTTTCCCTGCTAGTACTTAATGAAATTCCTGAAAATAGATCACTATCATCTAATAGGAGTACACTAAGAAAGGCTACTAAAGACAGGCTGAGTTGCATTACCTTAACTTTAACCGTAACTATAACTGTAACCGGTGTTTTTGTATGTGTGACGTAATTTTGTGTACTTAACGTGACGTTTGATATAGTTAAAGTTAAAAAGGTTACACCAATCAGTGTTTAATTACTTACTAGCTTTCCGCCCGCGGCTTCGCCCGCGTGAATTTTGTCTGTCACAGAAAAACTTTATCGCGCACGTCACTGTTTCAAAAACCGGGATAAAACTATCCTATGTCCTTTCCCGGGACTCAAACTATCTTTATGCCAAATTTCATCAGAATCGGTTCAGTGGTTTAGGCGTGAAAGCGAGACAGACAGACAGACAGAGTAACTTTCGCATTTATAGTATTAGTACCTATAGATTGACTGTAACAATGACATTGCTATCTCCACTTTAAATTCCCAAGTGTTCTTAAATTGTCCGTTGATATGTATAATCAGCCCCAATAAACGCGTTCGGAAAACAATCCAGCCGGTAATCAAGTCGCGGGATCAGATACGGAGGGGCGGCGCCCTACCGCAGATCAAATAATAGTCAGCCCGCGTCCGCTCGGGGCGAAGCACCCCTCTACTTTATTTAGCGCCGCACACTAAGTTAGAAAGGCTGCCACATACGTTAGTAGCTGTCAAATTTCAGATGAATTTTGTCAACACATTTTTAGTGCCGCGCACACTAGGACGGTGGCTACCACAAACATTTATGGCCTCTGAACACAGAAGCTTGAAAGATCACATATCGGCTTTACAAGTCACTTGAACAGGCTCGATATGAAATAATCTCAAAACTTAATTTTAACTTTTAATTAGTGTAGATTCATACGTCAGTATCATTTCTTAAGGACCTCGTGTATGCTGACAGCACACGTAGGTAATTAAGAGTTAAAATGAATATTCAATGCAACAGACGGTAATTAAATTATAGTGCAGAAAATTCCCTTAATAAAGACCATCTTGCTTGCGTAGGTATAATATAGACATTAATTAAGAAAAAAGTGTTCATTAGAGTTAAGAGAAAATCTTGTTATTTTTTATTCTTGTTATTAGGAAACGATCCGTTTCGCCTAATGGCAACTAGTTGTGATTTTTATTACATTTGACTGTCAGCATAAATTTTAATATTTTTGATTTTTTTATTAAAATTACACCGATAATATTTCGATTGCATTTCACCTGCAACTACGGCGTCCACTAGTGACTATTGGCTGCCACTGGCGACCTAGTGTGCGGCACTCACATTTGAACTCTGCACTCTGCACTGAGAGCGACATGCGTGTCACTTTGAAGTGAAGTGATTCGAAAGCGACGTGATAAGTCAATATCGTGTCCATCTACAATTCTAATTTGACGGAGGATTGGCCATTTAGAAAAATGTTTTAAAACAGTTTTTTTATGGCTTCGTGAGGTTTCCACAAACACAAAGTTTTTCTAGTGCTAAATATTTTTACCAGTGATCAAAATTCGAAAAATTTATGGATGTAAATAAATCGTTAACTCGTTTTTTTATGGAGTTATTGATTACTATTTACTATTGTCTACTATGGAAAGACAGTCCAAATATAAACCTGATAGGGTACATGACATAAACTTATCTGAAGACGTTCTTATTATATTATAAATCAAATTACGCATTAATTTCTCCAGCTCTATATTTCGAAATGTGCCGTCTTTTGTAATAAAGAAACGGTAAAATTAACACTATAAATATTTAATACCTTAAGTAGTTTTAAAAATAACTTGCTTAATGTTATCCTCAGTAATTTTATAAAAATAAGATGCCTAATGTTATAAAACCCACCAAAATCTCGCGTTCAAATAGAACCATTAGCAAGATAATAATCGTTGATTAGTAGAAAGATGGCGTATTGTTTTAAAGCATTACGTCACCGGTTCGAATCTCGTCTGGGTTGACACAGTTACTAACACTTTACATAACAAATTACCTACATAGGAAGTAAGTAAGTGATGTTTGGATCTATTATTGTTAAGATAAAGACAGACAGTAAACACACATGTACGAGTATTTTATGTCTTAGACAAGTTGCACCACCTAACTTTGACCGTAACTTTAACGATAAAAAGTGTTTTTTTATGGAGTTTGACAGATTTTTGACGTTTGTCAAAGTTAAAGTAAGATGGTGCAACCCAACCTTAGTCTTCACCATTAAAATATTGGCTCTAAAACTATTTCTATTCATAATGTACTAACCTATTTGTATCCTACGAATATTAAAAATGTAAATTGTAAAGTTTGTAAGTTTGGATGTATGGATATTCGTGACTCTTTCACGCAAAAACTGCTGAACGGATTTTGATAAAACTTCACAGTACTTACTATTTTTTATCTATCTAACTATTTAAAGTGAGTGTTTATACGTATGCACAACAAAGTTCACGTAAGTACTATAGGTTTGTTAGGACGGTTCCCGCAGAAGTACCTACATCTGCTTGTTCTGGCTATTGGACAACTTGTAAATTATCTACCTACATAAAATTTGTTAATTTCTCATGTAAGTGACTGTAAGGTTTTTAATGAGAAATAATGTTCTTTAAACCTAAACCTAAAACGGTCTGTGACCAAGTGAATTTCACGCGGGCGAAACCGCGGGAAAAACCAATATAATGAACATAATATAAGTAACTTGTTCATATTTTGTTATTACACTATAAACATTTTTTAGTAAAGTCTTACCCTACCGCAGAAACGCAGTAATGTGTTTTACTTGATCATTATAATATTCGCTCAGTCATGTGATGCGCAATTGGTTTCTTTGTTTGGCGACTGGATTTGAAATGAGCATTTCAATTTAAATGTTAATGAAACACTCTAATTAGGCCAAAACAAAGACGCAATACGCATCACTATAAAGATAACGTAGTGCAATGTAGAATCGATTTCTTTGTTTAAAGTACATAATAAAACCCGTCTAAGTACCTACATGATATACTTAGGCTGAGTTGCACCACCTAATTTTTATTACGATAACCGGTGTATTTTGTATGGATTTTGACAGATTTTTGACGTTTCTTAATGTCAAAGTAAGATGGTGCAACCCAGATAATTGCTTAATGTAGATAAGTTGTTCATAAAGTAAAAAACCTTATCATCCAGAGTTAGACACTTTTAAATTAACAAAGAGTCTAATGCCCGTTTTCACCATCAATCCCTAATTTTTAAGAGACCCCTATGGTAACACATAACAGAAATTTTGTTCATAGGGGTCACTTAAAATAAGGGATTGTTTGTGAAAACGGGCACTGTCCCGTTGTAGACAAGTGAACTTGTCCTGAAGGACAGCTTTAACAACTTTACATGTAAATAACAGCCTATCCTCACCTATTTTAAAATAATGAAACTATTGGCGTAGCATGATGTAGAGTTCCCAGAAGATCCGATGTCAATTTTAGTCGAATATCGTTCTAATTTATACATAGTTCTAATTTATAAAAAATCGTATAGTTTCTCAGTTGTGGGTAAAAAAGTTTTCTTGGTTAAATCACAAGCTCGTTGCAAACTCTCCTCTAATAAAATCTCGCCCCAGTTTGTCGAAATGTGGGTCGTTCACTCCCCGCTAATCCCCAGCCCCACTAACGCACCGGCCACGCACCGCGCGGCATGTTTTGTCAATGAACGGCAAAAAGCCGCTATCGGCGCTGTGACGTCACAGCTCGTTAATGGACTTCGAATTTCAAACAATGATACGCGATATGATAGGCTCTATTTGTCTCTCTCACTTCAGTTTGTGATTTTCAGTTGTTATTTTTAGAACTATATTTGAACTTAAAAAAAGCAATAGAATTCTGGTTGGTTGGCTGAGTTTCACCACCTAACTTTGACCGTCACTATAACGATAACCGGTGTTTTTTGTATGGAGTTTGTCATATTATTGACGTTTGTCAAAGTTAAAGTAAGATGGTGCAACCCAGCCTAAGCAGGTTGTCGTTATAGTTACGGTTAAAATTAGGTGGTGCAAATCAGCCTTAACAACTAATCATCGTGTCTTTTTAACATAGGTACAATCGATAGGCAATCAATACCACAATACCTAGATAAGTACTAAAGCAAACTCTGAACTGCCAATACTAGTCAACAACAGACAAAAATTGCTACAGATCCATTGTCGAGCTAACTGCTACATCATCAATTACTATCTTCATAGAGCCAGCGATGTATCCGATATGTATACAGATTAACGTATGTTCTAATCTAAATAGAATGGTTTGTGAACGCACCGGGCAAGGTCGACACATTAAGAAAAATATGTCATTAACGCACGCTCTTAATTATCATTGCAGTCTGTATTGTGAAATTAATGATTTACGAAGGTACAGTGTATAGTTTTGTTTCAACACAAAGACGCGTTAGTGTATTATGGGGTTCAAAAACCTTATTTACAAATAATATTGTACAGTTGCCCGAACATCAGATTATAAATTATGTTGCAAAAGCGCACTAATAATCACTGCTTAAAAGATGCCCCAGTGTCTAGATTTTCCGTCTGTACTTTTTTGCAAACCATAAGCACCATAATAAGACACAACGGCCTAAACCAAGATATTGCGTAGCCAGGATTTTTCTTATCCTTGGACATGGCCTTCTTTTTGGTCCACGGGCCAAGTCGTTGGATTGAATTTTTAAATATTTTTTCTTTCAGCAACTGGGCCCACTCTAAGATTCTTGAGTAGATTTTTGTTGATTTGTTATTTAATTTATTAATATGCACATTGAAAGTAGGCCTTGGAAAAATATTTAGAAATTCGATCCAGTGACTTGACCCGTGGATCAAGTCGCTGGAAGACTCCTTGATTGACATTAAAGCAGCAAGTTCAAATAAGGTTGAACTGTCATTGGACCTAATGAAAACAATCGAAAAAAGGAACAATGTCAGAGGACCTAGCTAGATTGACTTCTCACAAATGCAAAGTGGGTGATAGATGACAAATAAATAAATCTAATTCTAGTCAGTCGGTCATAGAATAATCATGTAAACATGTTTTTAAGATCCACAAGAACTATGCGTGGGAGGTCATTGGTAAATACTACTTTTGTAACTGCGTAAAAAGTTGTTCTAGTGTTCTATTGCGACAATACCTACTCATCAACGAAACTATCGTCCATTGTGTAAGTACTATTTCTACAAAAACTATTCTGAAAATATATGCCAAACGCATATTGGAGAGTTGGAGGTCTTACAGGGCAATTTTAATACTTCTGAAACCATTGTAACGAATATGCGCACAAAAATCTTTAATCGGTTTAAAGGTGGACTAGTGATGTTAATCATCATCATCATTTCAGCCACAGAACGTCTACTGCTGAACATAGGCCTCCCCCAATGACTTCCACATCGCACGGTTGGTAGCGGCCTGCATCCAGCGCCGATGGGGCTGCAAGGTTCTGGAGTGGAGGCCACGTACCGGAAAACGCAGCGTGGGACGTCCACCCCCACAAGGTGGACCGACGCGACGACCTGATAATGTGGGGTTAGTCCCAACGGCCCCGGTGGATCTGCCCCGTCAACGGGGTGGATGGGAAAAATTGTTTCAACGTCCCCGGTAGTCATAGTCTTAGCGTTCAACGGGGTGGTTGACAACGGGGTGGTTGGAACACATCAAGTGTCAACCACCCCGGTATATCGTTTAACGGGGCGGATGGATCAAATCAAGTTTCAACCACCCCGGTATTTCACTAATCGTGGCGGATGACACAGATCTAAAAGGTTCCACCTCGGTATTGCATACCGAAAATAAAACCTGTTAATAAAATAAAAAAATAATAATATGTAAATAATAATCAGTTTTATTTAACACTGTTTAAAAAATCTTCAGCATAAAAGTAAGTTTAATTGTCACAAAATATTATGGTCATAAACCTATAGATTACGTTTAGAATCACAGATGCGCAATTGCATTAATCAGTCAATATTTATAACACACTAATAGTCTAATGTGATAAAAAGTAACTCTAAAATTGTTACAAAATATTATTATTTAAGAATCATAGATACGTATTTTTTATTTGTTTGTATTGGACTGGGTGTGTAGGGGTTAGTTTCTACGTATAATAAGTATGTATTTACAAAAAAAAAGTATTTAAGTATGTTTATATCCGTTGTCTAGTACCCATGGTACAAGCTTTGCTTAGTTTGGGACTAGAAGCGCAGTATAAAATGTCTAAGGATATTTATTTATTCATTTTATTTATTTAGTTACATTAATCAGTTGTTGATTAACAATAAAAGTAAGTTTAACTGTCACAAAATATTATGGTCATAAACTTAAAGATTACTTTTAGAATCACAGATGCGAAATTAATAATAAGACTCCTGTAAACGTTTACACTGTTGAGATGCTGACAGATTTTCTACTTGTTTTGAAATCACTTCATAATAGGAGGCGTCGCTGAGCAGTGTGTTTAACAACTCTATGATATTCGGTTGCTTTTTTTTTATTGTTTTATTAAGCTTTTTGTACCATGCCATGCCTCAAGCATATTAGTAGTCCGGTGTCTCTCTCCAAATACGCACCAGATTGGAATAAACTCGTCTCGTAACCACTGACTGAGCATTTGCGGAAAAGCTTGCTTTTTCCATCGTCAGGGCTCTGGGCAGCTATGTACCACCAACCGTTAAAAATTTGATTTTGTCAAGTGTTCTGTACTGCCTCATTTGCCTCAAAATCAATTTTTTAATAGTAGGTAGTCTGTAAAAAAAAACGGGTCACGATCATAGCAAATGTTGTGATAGGGATATAGACATGCGATTTTTGGTTTTACAAAGGTAATACGATAGAGAATAATACAAAGTAATAAAAACCACCGGTTATAGAGGCATTTTTTGGAGAAATTTATCAAATAACCAAAAAAAACACGAATTTAAAAGCAGAATTTTTTCAAAAAGTATCATTTTTTATTATTTGTTGGCCTTTTTTGTGTATTTGAAGTATTTTTTTAGTATCGCCTGTTATTTAGCATTATTACTGTTTTTATTTTATCAGGATATACGGCTTAGTTTAAAAGTTATTACGTTTTCTTTACAATAAGTAATTGGAAGAAAAAAAATTCTATAAGAAACTAAACAAAAAATTCTCAAAAATTTTTTGACCTCTTTTTTGTCGATAAAAATAGGTCTAGTTTTATCTATTTTCATATGTACACTTTAACGTGACTCACACTGTATTTTGTAACAATTTTAGATTTCCTTGTTACTATTTGTTAGTGAGGAGTTTTAGAGTTACTTTTTATCACATTAGACTATTAGAGTGTTATTAATTGACCGATTAATGCAATTGCGCATCTGTGATTCTAAAAGTAATCTTTAAGTTTATGACCATAATATTTTGTGACAATTAAACTTACTTTTTTATGCTGAAGATTTTTTAAACAATGACTGTTAAATAAAACTGATTATTATTTACATATTATTATTTTTTATTTTATTAACAGGTTTTATTTTCGTTATGCAATACCGAGGTGGAACCTTTTAGATCTGTGTCATCCGCCACGATTAGTGAAATACCGGGGTGGTTGAAACTTGATTTGATCCATCCGCCCCGTTAAACGATATACCGGGGTGGTTGACACTTGATGTGTTCCAACCACCCCGTTGAACGCTAAGACTATGACTACCGGGGACGTTGAAACACTTTTTCCCATCCACCCCGTTGACGGGGCAGATCCACCGGGGCCGTTGGGACTAACCCATAATGTGGCTAAAAGTCGCTTCCACAAAAACCATAGCCATTCCGAAAAGTCCTCTGTGTTTATAAAATGTAAGTCAATTTTGTTTTATAATTATTTGAGGCGTGCAAAAGAAAGGACTTCGTTGAAATAAAAACGTTTTAATATTTTGTAATCTCCGTTCAATCTTAAATCAAATCACTGTGAGGAAATTGCTGCCATCCAGTCATTAGGAATGTTTTACAAAATGTAGAGTGGTGCTTTTTAACAGTAATTAACAAAGCATATAGGTATGTATAGAATATGAATGATAATAAGTACAAGACACAATCACTTTTCCAATTTAAAAAGTATCAGTTGGTCATGAGAGACGAGAGTGTTAATACTGGAAAATTAATATTTTTTGAATTTCGATGAAAATCCTAGTTTGTTATGGAAAGTAGGTAGTAGGAGTATTGACTTGAGCAACAGAATCTAGGAAGGAAGCTAATCTACTCAGAAATGACTTTTCAATCGCAGCAGCAACAGCAGTTTTTTCTGGAAACACAGCAGTTTCCAGAAAAAACTCTAAGTAATTTCAGACGTATTACGCTGAAGAAGGGCAAAAAATCTCCTCCCGGGAATCAAACCTAAGACTCCAGCCCAAGAAAACTCGGGTTTGTCACTCTATCCATAAACTGTGGAGGCGTAATCAGTGTCCATATTTATTGACATTTACCACAATCTCCATGGAAGCATGGAGAGCTTCGGAAGGCTAGTTTTCTGCCCGGGTCACCGAATAAATACTCGGGTAAAGGTCAATCGTTCAAGCGTATATTTATTAGTATAATAATAACCTTTTTGAGATCGGGTAAACACTTACGTGAATTTAGATCAATTTCTAATTTTCTGAAGTGTTATTATTTTTAGTTTGGACGGACTGAGAGTGCTCTAACTAAAGAAGACTATTTGGCAAATAAACTAAAATATTATTCATAATAAGGTATTATATTTAATGTAGGCGGTAATTTGTTCGTTATTAAGTTCTGAATTGGATTTGACTGATGTGCTTTGTAAGGAGTGGCACCACCTAACTTTAACTTTGACAAACGTCAAAAATTTGTCAAAATCCATACAAATGCTCCAGTTATTGTTATTGTTACGGTTAAAATAAGGTGGTGCAACTCGGCCTAAGAGTTTGGTTGTTGGCTATCAAATAGCGTAGCTAGGTACGTGATGGATGTATAGTCCATTATTTACACAAATATCTTTTAATGAGACTGATGAAACGTACAAACGTAGTCATTGTCAGAATAGTTTATGTGATTTAAAGTTATTTTAGGTAACACCGTGACTCGATATATTCTGAGCAGCGTGTCTAGTAATAATTTGTAAGTCTTTGATTAAGCAGTTTACATGTTTGCAACTTAATGAACTGGCAGTGCATATGCATATGCGTACGATTATGTATACATATGTATACATATATGCGTTCTCTGCAGTTGCATTCTGTATCACACTTGCGATAAAGGCAAGGCCGCTACCGTTCGATAGCATTGTCTTTGTTTTACTCGACAGACTGAAAGAGGATATGTTTTTACAAGTAAATTCATATTTCAGTCCTTTGGAGTTCAAATTAGGTACCCTTAATGTCCCAAGGCTTAAAGCTCTCTTTAGAAAATTTATCTAAAAGTGAAGAATAGATCAAAACGTTATTAAACAGCTGTCCTTTTGTTTGTAGTTGAATGATTAATTCAAAGAAGGATAATATGAAAATCTTATCTAAAACTCTGTCAATAGATATTACGCATAGTAAATAATATTGCGTCTTAAATTACAACTACGACTTATTTGTTAGGTACCGTAATTATTAATAACTAGCTTTCCGCCCGCGGCTTCGCCCCCGTGGAATTTTGTCTGTCACAGAAAAACAATATTCCGCGCGTATTTGCTCACCGTTTAGACCTACCCTGGACTACAACCAACATTTTAAAACCAAAATCAGCTCAATCGGCCCAGCCGTTCTCGAGTTTTAATCAGACTAACGAACATCAATTCATTTTTATACATCTCTTTACCATCATCAATTCACTTATTTATTTAAAACTTTACACAATAAATCTGAGTACAATAGGCAAACTTAATGTCTTGAGGTATTGTCTTCCAGCCAACCTTTGGACCAGGTAGAAATTAGAATTTCAAATAAATTACTTAGCGCCTTTAAACATTAAAGATCAAAAACAATAATATTATCTGTTATTACATTAACTTTGATGCCAATTAAATTAAATTTATAACCTTAACCGAATTGAGTTGAAATATTAAATAATTATTTGTAGTAATTCTTTGTTTCTAGCTCAGACTTTGAGGGTAGACTCAAATATTAATACTAGACCTCCTTGAATCACATTGTAGACTGGAGCTTTGTAAGTCTACAGAAAGCGAGCTTCTTGAGCAATTCATCAAAGCTTTTTGCCCCTTTTAAGTAGCTATCTGCAATCTATTTGACGTGAATTATTAACTTAAGGCACAGTAAAGTGGTTTAAAACGATTTAGTTAACTGAACATTAAAAAAATTTGTACTTTACGGTGTGGGTATAGTAAGGTAGATTCGACAGCAGTTGACTTTACACTTTTGTTGCAAAATTAACACTACACAAGTAATCACAATGACTACTTTGATATGTCATCGTCGGGTACAAATTCTTTCCGTAATATTATGATAATACATCCAAAAACAATGAAAAAGTCTTATCAAGGTTAATGAAATTTTAAATTGGTAAAACATAAATCAAATTAAAAACTTTTAATTTCATTTAAACTTTATGATTTAGTAATCTCTCTACTGGGTAAACAAACAATAAAGAATAGTAGTTAAAACAAGTTTTATATTTTATGGCATCACGACGATGGGGATTCTCCACTATAAACTGTATCATGACACCTATGTACGATGGCACACCAAGTAAATATTACTTACTGCATCTTATACAGTTACAAAAAAATATGCTGGTGACTGCACAAAAATAGAAGAAAAAATCGACTCTTACTCATTCTTACTCAGTCATTCTATCTTAATCTCTCTATATTTATGTCATCAATTACCATAATATTCTGAGCGGCTTGTCTAGTTATACACTTATACGTCATTGTCATAATCCGCCACAATAACAATGCGTTACGTATACGTTGTAACAATAATGCGCAATCGACTGTGTGACGCGCGCCTTGTCTCGCTTGTTTACGTGGCGTAGGCATCATGACATACGGCCAATTTATTTCAGCAGATTTTAAAAATATCGTTGTATCAAAGACAATATAAACAGTACGATTCTTCGTCATGCTATTAAAATAAGACGCGTAGGAAATGAAACTATTATCTACTACGATTGTCAACAGATCTTACTTATCACAAAATGGCGAACAGATTTTAACTTTAGTTATCTACATACATTTAAAGTTCAAAATTGATTGAAGGATAACTTTGTTGATGTGCTGATGACTGTACTTACCTATTTATTCAGTCATATTTACAAGGTACACAAACATGTTTATTTGTTCAATGACAGGACTAATGACTTGTAAAATAATTTTCAATTATTTAAACCTAAACAGAAACGTAATTTAAAATATAATAACTATGAAATATAATTACGCACTTATAAAAATAAACTTGTAGGTATTTAAATTTAGGTCAATATCTAAAGATGATAGATGTTCTCAACAACTAGGAATTTTACCTAAATAACACACAAAAATTACTTGATTTGATTATACAGTCTGTCGAGTAGCACACAAAAAATTTTTTCAGGGACTTTCACACCTGAAATAAACACCTAGAGTTATACAGAAAACTGTATCGAATAAATAGTATAGCAACTACAACTTGAACCGCTAACAGCATGCCAAGGTTAAAGACAAAGTGGTGGAGTCATTATAATGAACATTTGTTTGGTTTAAACGATTATAGTTAACTGTGATTAACTGGTCTAATCTCGCACTATTTTAATTTACATTATACTTTAGTAACTATGCCTGAAAGATTAATCCTTCGAGAAAGACCGCCGAAATCGTAGAGTTTATTGACACATTTTTTTTATGTGACAGGAGGCAAACAAGCAGACGGATGATGGTAACACATTACACTTACTAAGGAAAATGAGTTGAAACGTATCACTACAGTTAAGGTCTTTATACATATTACTGAAAGATCATTTAGCCTAAAAACATATGTATTACCGTGTATGTACTATGTGCCTACTTGTACATTCTTAAAATAGAGGCACCGTTTGTAATATGCAGGATTAAAACACTTCTGATAGCAAGAAATTGTAAATTCTGTCTAACTTCAAATCTAAAGGCAGCTGATTCAAACTCGTTTTTGATGAAACATATAAATCTTCTAGCTTAGGTAAAGTCTTATGCGCTGTGGAAATCATTGGGGGTGGCCTATGTTCAGCAGTGGACGTCTTGTGGCTGATGTGATGATGATGATGAAAATGAATCAATTACAGTTACTATTATAGGTACTTAGAAAGACATTCAAATCAAATCTTCCCCCAATACCATCACTAAATAATGTTTAAATGATGAAACGAATACAGAGCGAGCGCATTCTTGCCGTACAATCAAGAAGTGGAGCGAACGGCGCGCGCCGTAAATAAGTGATGAGCGGGCTCGGGTGCTTCCTTGCTCGAATCGCAGTCGAAAACTATTTGTTTTATTTTTGAGACCAATTTCAATCTAATACTATTCACAAATAATTCCTTGAACTACAAAAATACTAGTTAGGTACCTTCCTACTTAAGATTTCTTATAATGTATGCTGAGCGAACGGAGCTCGTAGCTACACCAATGTCCAATATAATATCTCGTTTACATCAGCATAAAGCTTATTAAATTAAAAAGAAAATACGAGTATCCTAAGTATGATATTAAATTAGGTGATTCTTTACGCTATTTTTAACTAAGTACCTGTCTCCTCTGAAATGTTATTTTCAATTTAATGTAGTACCAAGTGGCCTCTATTGCTACGAGTATGTATACCTTTTTATAACGTCGAACTGTTTGTCCTTACGAATTATCAATAAATCTTTGTCACTTCGTATTATTGTTTAAGGTGCTACGTATCCTCAAATTAAAATGCCATGTTGCCAATGCAATGGCAGAGTAAAACTTCACATAGGTAACGACTATTTATTCAAAGGGCTTGCTCAAGGTTGCGAATGTACGGCGATGTCGAAATGTAACTTTTTGGCATAGCTAATGTCATTGTGTCATTCACCTTGAAACGTTTGGGTAGAAAATATGAATAATTGACTGTCGAGATGTCAAAAGTAGGCCTCTTTAACTTGGTGAGCTTAGTTAAATCCCGATTCCCGAGACTTGGAAAAATCTGGGATGCATAGAAAAAAATATGGTAAGAAATGTAGAGTAAAGTTAATTTATTTATTTAAAAAAATTGCTACATTAAACACTGTCTTTTTGTTTCGTTTTCACGCCTGCATAGCTGAACTAACTTATATAAATTTGGGATATTAGATGTATTACAAACACGCTACCTTTCTTTCAAAAGGACATGAATATTTGTATCATTTTTGTATATTTTTTTTATCCACAACGAGGAAGCTCTTGGCCTGTATCTCACCTGATGGTAAGTGATGATCAGGCCGAAGGTGGAAGCGAGCTTCACCCGGAATCCTCAACCACGGAGGAACTGGCTATCTTATCTCTAACTGCCGGAACACAACAATGCTGTTAACATTATTGTTATGGCGACAGACTTACTCGTAGGTAAGATGGTGGTAGCTAGCCAGGCGGACTTAGAACAAGCTTGTATGCAATCAATACTTATTATTAAGTTTAAGAAATTAAGTGTTTCTATCGCAGAAACCGCAACAAACACTTTTAGCGATTGGAATTTACGAATAAAAAATCATTTTGGCCACTAACTAGGTTAAAAGTGACAGTAATCATGTCACCCACTGTAACTGGAGTCATAGAATATGTATAATACAGACTGTACAGCGGATGCAGGTCAAAAGTAGTTCGACGTGACCCAGTGACGTCACGCGTCAGCGAGCTCTTCCTGCGCTGCATATAGAGTGCGATTGGATATTCAGTCAATCTAGCTTGGTATATGAAGCAGTGTTCTTATCTGAAACCTCTTGAAATAGAAATTTATTCATAGTAACAAATATTGATTTATTTTATTTTAATACTTTATTGCAAAAATAACGTACAAAAGGTGGGCTTCATGCTAAAATCATTCTCCGCCAGTTAATCTTTGGGCCATGCAGAAAGCTGTGAGTGCGGTTCAGGTTAAATATAAACGTCTCTAAAACAATCAGATTAAAAAAATAAAAAAGATACTTGAGTGTTGACATCAAATTAATAATTGAGTGTGGTCCTGAAAAAACTTTGTTTGATTTACAGATCTATTAACACAGTTTCAGACTTTAGAATAGATAGAATATAATACCAGCCTCTCGGTTAAGCCCGAACATTTTATACATGTAAAATTATAAATATATATATTTTCTCGCTGTATCAGATTCAACAGGTAGAGTCACAAATTCATCAGACTATTTTGTTGCAAAATAAAACCTACTACAATCTATATGCACTCGTATATGAACACGAGGCCCAAAGCTAAACAAGTAGGTACAGTAAATACACGTTTGACGAAAAAAGAGCTTTTTATAATTATAAATTTATTTATTTCGGACCAGATTAATCCATATTTGTGTTAGTAACAGTCACAGATAATAAATTACTTATTTATAAACTACTTAGGGTTAGTAAACAATAAATTTTGGAAAAAAACAATAATCGGAGAGTTGTATCTCTCCGCTACTGATTTTAGAATGCTGTTGTGGTGACTATCTCTCACTCTTCTTAGCAGAGAAGCCATTTTCTTGCGTATTATAGCGTGAAAACCATCCGTACGGGCTTGCGCAAACATCTCCGACGCACTGCAATACCGAGTCAGTCCCAACAGCGTCCTAAAAGCATTATAATACTGAACACGCAGGACATCCAGTGACTTTTTAAGGAACATCTACAAAAGTAACGCTGCCATATTTCTTCCTTTATGCTTTTTATATGTTTATTAAAGGAATACAGTAAGCCAGGACCAAATGATTTGCCCCTTTCATTCATGAACCGCTCAAAGTGCAGTCACTGGCACATCAAGGTGGCATAGCATCTTATGTAGTTGGTAATAGGTGCGATTTTGCAACAAAAGTGTACTATAGTCTGGTATGCAGACTGTACATAGGACAAAAGTAGTCCACCGCGGACGGTACTGACCTAGTGACGTCACGCGTCATCGCCGCTCTTCCTGCGCCGCAAATAGATTGGGATTGGATATTAATTCAATCAAGCTGGTTTATTTAGCGATGTGCTCAAAATTTACCTTTACGGAAAATATTTTTACCTTGACGCTGTTAGAGAGTTGTTCTGTAGTATGGACGACAGAGGACAGTATTGTGGTGCCAATGTGCATCAAAAATGTAGAGTCTAATGTGTTTTTGCCCCGCTGGGAATCAAACCCGGGATCTTTGGGTGTTACCATGAGACCACATAGGCAGTTACATACTTACTTTATTGACTTCTGTCTCAATTTTTCGAACAATCACAGACAGATGGTGCGCACTTCCATAATTAAACTAAGTCGAAAAACGCTTATTTCTTGCCTCAATTTAATTATGATGTGATATTTATCTCATTTAAAACAAACTTGTATTCTCTATTCCATCCTCTAAAAACCAAAATATTAGTATCCTATGTGTTTTTCCAGGGATCAATGAAAAGTGTCTCTACATTGAAATTGGTACAGTGGCTAAGGCATGAAACGGTATCAAATAGTTACTTTCACGTTTTATTATTAGTAATAGACTAAAGTAAATAAAACATTATCTAAAACAACAACGCATCTAAACAAGACAATACAGGGACTCGAGGTCTGGTGACGTCACGAGGCCGCGCGCTCTTCCTACTCGCAAATAGATTCGCCGAGCATTTGTCATTTTATTTGAATTGTTTAATAAAAGTGACTGTAGCAGTTGTAATAGTATTTTCATTCACAATCAGACTGTAACAATGACATTATTAGTGCATGAATGGGTATTTTTACATGTTTTTGTAACTTTGCATTTGTGTGTGTGTAGGTAGAGAGATACGCTAGACTCTAGCGGCTAGATAAGTTGAAGAGTCGGAATTATCCGGATATTATTATAAGTTAACATACTATTAATATGTTCTTTTGCAATAAGTACGAGTATATGAGACACTAATTTACCTGTACTAGTTTAATTACCTAGTTAATTCTTAACAAACGATGGTTACCTACTCGATTCGCGTACTGGACTTCGATGGCCAGAGGTCACGGGTTATTTAGGTATTTATCATAACTTACAAAATGAATTGTACTCGTCAAATGCTAGTTCAGTTAATTTTGATAGTTAATGCCTAAATAATATAGTACATCACAAGTTATCTAAGAGCAATGTAGGGCGCGATCGAGGTCTGCCCGCAAGGTCGCGCATTCTTCCTACTAGTAATTTAGTAAATAGATTGTAATCAAACTCTCATTTAATCATATTACTATGTTAAGTAGTAGCTTTCTAGGTCTGGTGGTTGGAAAGTGGAGTCTTGTTCTAGAGGATATGAGTTCAGTTCTCAGTTGGGACACGAATTGGAAAATATTTTTTTAACATAATGGGAAAGCTCCTTGGCCTGCATGAATTTATGTTGTTTCATTGTTTCTGGTTGATTCAAAACATTCAATCAAGCTTATTTAGCATTTGATTTGATTGAGCCATGCCAAACGCTTAGTACCTATGACGGCTTATAAAGTGACCACCACCAGTCATAAGGGTTGTTGTGACCGTTTTTGTGTGAAGGAAGAAGTAAATTATCTGTCTGTCGCCATAACAATGATGCTAACGGCATTGCTGTGTTCCACCAGTTTGAGGTATGATAGCGAGATCCTCTGTGACTGAGGATTCCGAATGAAGCTCGCTACCACTTTCGGCCTGATCATCACTTTCCATCCAGGCTCACCTGATGATAATGATGTAATATTATACTTTTGGCCAGCACGTTTCCAAGCGTTTTCCCAAATTTTTCAAGAGTCTCCAACTTCTGCAATCAGTTCTTTATTCATCACCAATGTAGACCTTATTAGGGTTTAATTAGGAATCATTTGGATCGCTTTAAATCACTGAAGGAGAGATAACGTGAGACGACTGAACACTGAGGGTAGCCTTCCGTGCCGCGCGATAAGCCTGTTTGTAGGGCAAAGGGCGCACCAGTCTAGACTGGTAAGTTATCCACACATAAGTAGATATGTCTTTGATCCACATTCCACATATAAACAAAATTTAAGTATAACTTCACATTGAAAATAAAGTCAAATGAGAATTTATATGTATAGCTACGAGTAGATGCGTCTGAAAATGACAAAATATTTTGAAAAAGAATCATAAGTTCCAGTTAATCTCCGAAAGAGCTGAACAGGACCTACACTGATACATAGCTAAAGACTAAACCTACATTATTATTCTGTGGCTAAAGAGCTTAGGAATAAACGTGTATTATTTTAGTTAAACAAATATAAGTTTATATTTACCTGAAAATTGGGAAGAAAAACTTTGACAGACTGAAAAACAAGAGGGAAAAGCCGCGGTGAAAAACTAGTGAGTACCTACCAATCTAATATTGTATGAATTTCATTATCACAGCTAAGTAAGATTGACAGGTTGGAACTACACGCTGAATTGTAGAAATATAAGAAACCTTGGGTGGTAGAACTGGTAGAACTTAGATGGGTAACCGTAGCAGAAATGGGCTGAAGCTCGAAGCCCTCATCTTAATAATACTTAATTGAAGGTCATGTCGGTATGATTTAGTTGCATAATTTACCTCAAAGCTCTGAGATCGCGATTTTTACAAACATCACCTTGGTATAGAAATTCCTTGACCTGAATACAATATTATTGAGTTGCATGTACAGACGTCACATCAACCTAAACACTGGCATCTTAAGTCTTTACAATAAGAGCGACTTTGCAACAAAAATATAGTTGGATGCATTGTACACAGAGTGCTATTTAAAGACAAATGAGCGATAGGGATGAACAGTCCCGCTCAGAGCGAATGTTGTCTCTCTCTAAATGGCAGATATCATTTTTATCACGGTCTGTGCATCATATTATGCATGACATTGACATCAAAACTTTCCGTAAAACTGTCCAAAAATAATTTGGATACCTAGGTATTTTGTAACTGTCGATCAAGATTCAAGACACTTATTTCTAATTTTACACCATACAAGGGTCAAAATTGTATGATGGTATCAAAATTTCAATGCAGCAAATAAAACAGCATAAAATTGTTTTAAGTGAAAAGTGATTACGTTTTAACTGTATATGGTTCTTTTTATTAGAGAACAAAGCTCATCTTCGTTTAACTGTTAGAAATCTCTTCTAGAAAATCACATGTCTTAAAATTACAAAAAGAAGTCATATTATTTTGTTTCAGGGTATTTAATTTCCGTACTTTTATCATGTGCTCTGACGTAAAGCACTTCGTTAAAAAAAACAAATTTCGAAAATTCAAAAGTGTTCCAAATCTTAAACATGGCTGACAACGTAAATAAAAACCCGCCAAATGCCGAGCGCGGCGATAAAGATGCATTTTGTTTGGCGCAGCGCACTGCAGCGGCCGCAGTGCTCGGCTCACTTTAATTGATGGGCAGATGAATATTGATGGCCGATTTCTGGGTCTAGTGTGGGTAAATTCCCGCCATTTTTGTTATGAATTGAGAATATAAAGATTATTAAGGGTATTATTGACAAAATAGCATCAAAATTTCTTTCATTATTCAAACTAAGTATTGAAAAGTTGCAAAATGTAGAGTCGTCGCTATAGTAAATTCGCGGTAAATGAATGACATATGTAACAACAATTTATTAGTATTGGATTATCTATCATTCTATGTCTGAAAAAAAAACATATGTTTTCAGTTACATTTGAGTATGTATGCTAACTGTCCTATATATTAGGTGTGTATTTATTTTAGTCACCAAACCACATCATGGTAGGTACATTTTAAGTCTATCTATCATAAACTTTCTGAAAAAATGCCTGTAACATACGGTTGAGTAGACTTCAGTGACATTCTGCAGGTTTTTCGTATGGAGACCAAAATGTGTCGCTAGAATTTATTAACAAAAGATTGTCATGACTAGGTACTGAAAATTACTTTGGAATATTATTTAATGAGTTTTCTATCTAGAGTAGACTCTGCCCTGTGCTTTTTGAATAATCCTATTTAATTTTGTAGAGTCAACGCTGTCGATCCGCTTTCAAACAATGCGACAAGTATTAAAAAGATAACAACTATGGCGAGCCACTTCAGTAATAGTTTACGTTAAAAAATAACAAAGCGAAGCAAAACAAAGTTTTTGTTATTATGTACTTGCGGTTCGAGCGGAGCAAGGTCGCGGCGCGAGCGGAACGGCGGAAAATTGAGACGATATCCATTGAAGAGTTTCATGCTGCTCGCAGATAAACAATCGGCGTACAGACAGCGATGTAAGATTCAATAGTGAAAACGTTGCTATACAAATAATGTATTTGATAGTAGGTAGTACGAAGGCGGTGCGGTGGCGCAAAAATCGTTTTAGCTCGTGTCGTCACAGCGCAACGCGATGTCAACAATCGCAATACTACAGCCCGATAGAAACAACTCTAAATACTGATTAAAACAAACTTTCTTCATTCCCGAGCGTCCCGTTACTTTTATCGATCGCGGTTATTTATTAAGCTATTTTAAAACGTTTTCAGTTTTTCCCTTAGTCATTAGCGTTGCTACTGGCAGTCAATATAACAAATAAATCGAGTTCTTATGTCAAATTAATTCATAAAGTAACAAATCATCTCCCACCATGCCAATTACAGCGATTTATTTTATAAGACCGTAGTCTTAATGTGTATTAAATACTAGAATTAATGTTATGAGCATGAAGTTGATGCAAGCGTGTAGGATATAAAAACACATATGGGTTACACGCGCCTAATCTTATTTGTGGCTGATTGGTCGAGCTGGCATGGAAATCGCGGGCTTATACACAACGCGCGGGCCTGCGCGATGCGCGTAGTCGCGTGAACGCGGAAAGCGCGAGTGAGGGAGGACCGCGTTGCGCGAGTAGCGCGAAGTAGCGAGAACGCGCGAAGCGACGGAGGCCGGGCAACGCTCGACCCGCTATTGTTGCCCTGTTTTTATGCTACAGACATGTCGATGACTTATAAACGTAATTGAAGCGGTTTTATAACATTTCATTAAACAGTGTATTTCGATGTTCTTTATGAATTTTACAATCGAAATATCAATGAAGGAACCGACTTTAAACTGTAGCGATTATACGTATTAGAAGTTGCAGAGTATTTTCACTGTGTGTTACGGATGTAATAACGGTGGCGTGAGTTACGCAAATAAACGACGCAAAACGATATTTACTTTGAAAAGACACATAAAATAATGATATCGACGGTCCCTACGTATAATTCAGTATCTACCAGTTCCGTGATTTGCCGTTTTTGTTTGCAAAACCTTCAGAGCACCCAACAGTTTCGGCTCAGTTAAAAAAACATACAGTTTTTATTCAAATTGAACCTTAAATCGTCAAAAAACAAATCCCGCAACTACAAAATTAGAACGATTTCCGCAGTAAAATTGCATTAGTGGGAGTTAAGAAATTTTACGTTGGACCGCACGCCTTACTCCGCGCGCCCGGCCCCGCAACTGCCACTTTCATTCGCGCAGATCGAGTAAATTGATACGTAATTTATGAAGGGAATAGGTATTATTATGGTTTCTGACTTAATATATTTCACTCGACATTATACCAACGGAAAATTAATCAGTTAATTGTAGGCATAAGGTAGTTGCGTTGTTTTACTAGGGAAAATTAAAGTTACTATTATAAGTAGGTGGTAATTACTTATTTTTACGTCGGAAAATTCAAGCATCTTCTAGCCGTAACTGCCACTTTAAATGTTTTACTTTGGAAAAGTTTGTTTTATGTCTATAAGTTAGTGCCAGTAACGTTGTTTTACGCTGAGAAATTGTATTTTAGCAATATCTGGTGGACATAAAAGTAAAGACAAAACAATATAAAATATGATAGGTATACAACACGACTGAAGTATCTAGGGTCATTTATTAGACTCAACGCAACCAAGTTCTTTTCCTATGCTACTTTATAATACAAGATACAAGTAAAAAATCGTAAAATTGATTTTATTTATTTATTAAGCATATAAATAAATAAAATACAAACAAAAGTTTAAATTAGCTGCATTTAGAATCTACTATTACATGATAATGCTTACATGATATTGCAAACATATACCCGTCAGAAGGATGAGGTATACCCACTAAAAATACCCTGGTGCCCCTTCACTCGCTATAAGTGCTAAATTTGAGATTTCGGACAAAGATCTCCCACCTACACGGCGACAGTTGGGACGAGAGCAACTGGAAGTACACCGCTTTCCCGTACACACACTCACCGTCAGCAGACGGTGGTGGTGGCTTATGTATGCAATGCCTCACGACCCCGTTACGCTGGCCATTACCGAGGAAGGAAGATAGGAGGCAATCATACTGTCACCTTCCCTGGAGCGAATTCAAATGCACCCGCACTTGGTTCGTAGTCGCGCTATCGTACCGCAGCTTCTTGCGGCACCTTGTCTTCTCAGATAGAGGTGATTCATTACCACCCAACTTTTGTTACCGTCTAAATAGCTTTGACTATGCTATCCCGCAAGAATATGGTGTATCGTATGCTCCTAGCTACTGCAATACAGGTAGGGCTCGAAGGATCCGTGCCCAGTCATGGTGCGATCGCTAGAGCAACCTTAAACTTCAGCACGAGTGCGAATAAGGTTCGGCGACCCAATTTAGCCACGGCCCACGCCGAGGTGGTTTATCAACTATTAGACTACAGCACAGTCTAGCGAGTCTCACGTCAAACGGCCTCTCTGTCCTCCTATGGCGGAGCTTTCACCTCGTTCTTCACGCTGCGTTAAAGCCGACGATGTAGCCCTGTAGACTTTCTGGGCCTGTTAAGGTCTTAGAAGATGGGCAGCGTTACCCTTCCCTATGAGGGTGATGCCTTAGATGGGACAGAATCATGCTTTTGAGGGTGCCAGTATAGAGCTCCCGGCCTTTCTCCATAGCCTTCCGACATAGAGTTTTCGGACCTCCAAATCAGGGAAGCAGCCACGAAAAAACAAGCTGTCTTCCATTCGCACGGCGACGGATTGGAAAAAGTGCGAGCTTACAGTACAGTTAAGGTCACCGTATTTGCGCTCACTACTTGGCGCCACTGGTGATTAACAGGATAACTCTTAAATATTTGATCTGGGCCTTAGTTTTGACAGTGGTGTGGGCGTCAGGTGAAGGTGTCAGGGATGCCTTTAAATATATGTGGTCCCTGGCCTAGGGCGACCATAATGCCGTCTGTGGCACCCAGGCAAGCCGCCTCGCTGTGAAAGTTATTTATTTATTTATGAGGATATTCTTGTAATGATGAAACTATCTGCATGACAGATGATACCTTGAAATATCCATGCCCTTAAAAAGGGTTCCCTTTAGTACCCAGTCGTATTCAATGTTCCACAATTTCGAACTCAAAAAAGAGCCATGTGGATCTTAGGACTCGATGCCATGCTGTCAAACCTACCGGAAAATTTACCGGTTCTACAGGTATTCTTCAGTCAAAAGATCCCTTAGATAAGGAAGAATCTTAAAATATTGAGTGCCTCCAATATGCAACTATCTGGGAAACGAGGCGGGACGCTGTTATGCCTCGTTGAGCAGGACTATGGGCCTAGAGTGAGAGTTACGGTCATTAGTAGCTGAACTTTGTTCCCGTGTACAATCACTTACGTGGCAGTTAATAATTTAAACAAATATATTACTCCGACGTAAAAGTTAGTAAGTACCACTTACGTCATATGTAATTAGAAACTTTCCGTTGTATAAGTGAGTAAATGACAAATAATACACTTAATGTGATTATTTTTTGATAATTCTTCATGTTTTATAAAATATACCTCATATAAAACTATTATACCAAATTTCATCAATGTATGATAAATAGAACGCGAGCTACACATGTTTAAACCTTCAAACCGCTCTCCTGTAAAATTGGCCGTTTTCAGATACGTTTTTATACGTAGGGACCGTCGATATTATAGACGTAATTAAGAACTTATGGTTGTTTACTTCCAGTTTAACAAGCATAGCAAATACATAAGGAATTTAATGTATTTTTTCGAGTTTACAGTAACTTTTTACTGGTCGAGTCCTACGTGACACAAAGCACAGCCAGGGCGAAGGTTTCAAATGAATATAAATAGTAAAATTCATTGAATACTGCATATAAACGGAGTAGGCATTAACTACGCCTGTTAGAGGTCGCACTTATCTGTTTGCATCCAATTTCCTCTACAAGATGGATATTTGCGCTTTGACATTGATTTCTAGATTATAAATCTTCCTATTATTGCGACTTTATAGAAAAATAATTAATAGACAGCTTCGTTATTAATATAATTAATTAGTAATGAAAAAATGCAACGAACATAATACAGACCAATTAGTGTGCACTGTGTAGTGCTTTTATAGTTTGTTGGGTTCATTTCCCGAATTAACCTAATTTAATCTGTTTATTATATACATATTTTCCTCAATTCGATTTTGCACGTAAATAATACCTGCCTAGTTTCTTATTTTTGTTATATAACCACCGGTTTCTGAATTTAGATTTTCAGCTTCTAGTTATGTATAAACTTTTTATATTAAGTTACTTACACCACACTTGCACCACCTTATTTTAACCATAACATTGACAATAGCCGGCTCTTTTTGTATAGAGTCCGATAGATTTTTGTGTCAAAGTTAATAAGATGGTGCAACTCAGCCTAAAACTTGCAAACAACTTGAAGAAATTACCAGAAAAGAAGACAAAACAAAAAGCTTTAAAGAGTACGTATCATACAATGTCAACAGTGTAAAAGATTTTAACAGAACTTAAATAAGTAATTATACAGCCATAATCTCAATCACTGCCTTGCAATAAATTGGAGCACTCCACTAGCTCCAAATAGCACTTACTTATAAAAAAAACAAAGCATCACCAAAATAAATACAGCCGTTAATAAATGAATAACGAGTGACAATCACACGTTTATTTTATAATCTCTCCCCTTAAAGGCAAATCGATTTACATTTTAATTATTAATCAGTAAATGATTACAGGTTATTACTTGTAATTCATGGTAGAGGCTTCTAAATATTATTATGTTTGTGGCAAGCGTCTCAGACGTGTCTTGTCCTTCGTCGCCCTCAGGCATCGAACCTGAGACCTCTAGGTCAACTGAGTTCACGCACTAGGTTAGTGTATTGTTTGAAGTTCAGTTATTTAGGCAAAATAGTATTAAATTAATGCTAATTTTAAGTACGTTATGCTATTTAGGTAATGAACGGAATTTTACACTGGAAAATTGGAGGCCTGTTGCGTACTAAATAAAATAGGGATAATTGATTTATATTTTTCAGCTACACAAAGAGCTGGGATTATTTTATTATGGAATAATTATACATTTTTAAAAGTTATTATTAAGAAAATTACATTGATGCACTAATACTTAATTATAACTAGAAACGCACTTATTACGTGTTAATTAGCTGAATTTACCTAAAAATACGCAATAAATCTTGGTCTTAGAGCTATTAAATGAAATTAATAATTTTTACGCAAAATATTATATTTAATACATTATTCAAAATACTGAGAGATCTTTTGATCAAAATTATAAATTGTTTTAACAAACTTTTCCATTTAACATAATTTCCAATTACGCAATGAATATTCACCGACAGATGCTAAATCTAATAATATGCCACTAATTTTAGATATTATTTTGGGCTGTAAGCCGCTTTATAAATAGGCTGTGCAGCGTGTGCTACTGAAATTTCGGTATTTAGTCATTAACCTGAACAAAGAGAACCAACATCACTTATTTACCTCTAACATTTTGTTACTAGTTTTTTGTTCACAATTCAGACAAAAACTGAATTCTATTACAATACTGTAAAGTCAAAAATCGCTTGTCGACTTGAACTGTTCGTTAAGTCCAGTATCAAAGTCGAGTATTGCGCGTACAATGTAGAGCTGAGGAATGTTGAAGTGCGGTCAATTTTAGACTTTAATTCGCTTGGTTATGGTTTTTTATGCCCTTGTGTAAGTTGTACGTTGAGGGTACGCAAAGTAGAGCGATTTAGTAAGACTTCTGCTCCTCGTTGTATGACTGATAATTGTTAATTTATAATTTTCCATTCCTGTATTATGCAGCCGATAGAGAACTGATCGATGCATAATATCTATTTACTGATAACAGAACCGTGAACTTTTCAATGTTTATTTTAATGTTATTTTGTTATTATAAGGTTTATTTTAAATTGCCAGTTCGCACTTAAGATATAAATCTAGATTCTTGATACTCATTTAAGGCGTTAAACTTCACACCGGTTTGAGGTGCCACGTTATAATGCATACTTACTTACACAAAGCGATTACCATACTAGGAACGCTTCGGAGAAACTCAATTTTCCATGTGGGAAACAGTATCTCAATTCAACAACAGGCCGTGGTTCATTACTATCAATGTAGAGTTCGAAACAAAACATGCATAATTAATTTCAACCTTATTTGGAAGACACTAAGCTTCAAATCAGCATGTAGAGTTCCGGAACAAAAGGAACACTTAAAAGTGAAGCTAACGATTATTGAAATGAAGATTTTAGTAAGAATTTAATCAAACTACTCAACGCTAATTTCGTTGTTCGCTCGCATACCATTTGGTTACGTCATGGGCGTCACTAACCCTCTCCCCGCCCCCCTCCGTGCCTTTATCAATCACTCGGGCGATATTAACAGGACTTTTCGCAACTTAGGAAGTAGTTCCTCAGTCATTGTGAGATAGAGGTCAATAATTGGGGCCCGAGAACCGCAAACGGCCTTGCCAAGGTAATTACAATCACCAAACTCAAGGTCGTCCAAGATAACGCTATTAAAAATCAATTATATGAACCTACTCATTCTTGTTGTTCTCACGACGCGCTGTTTACAAAACAATTAAAACAATAGCAAGTTTCAGGAATGATCCGACTCATTACGCGCCAGTTGATGCCGTATCAATTAGTACGTGCCAGATGCCTTTCCACATAAAACCTGTTTCGGTTTTTATGTTATAGTTTGCAACCTTTGTTTATCGCTTACACGTTCTCTTTTCAAACTTCATAATTCAAAAAAGTTCCAAATTCAAATTTGAGTTCCGAACAGTTTGGAATCGAAAAAGTTCAGTGAAGCATTCTCCTACCTGCTAATTAGACAAAGAGCTCGCGATCGCCGTCAGTGACAACACGTTACACAAACATGCACACACTGACACATGGGTTCGGCGCGAGCGAGTGCGAGCGAGCGGAAAGAGGGAGGCGACCGCTCGGGCCTTGCGTCTGGCAGCGGGCGGCTATCGATGGGGACTGTGTAGGCCGGTGCCCGCAGTGTCTCCATTACAAATTCGTGAAATCTCCCCACTTTTGTGTAATTTTCCGGCAAATCATTTTCATAATTTTTTACAGTATTCATAATTTGTTTAATGTTAATTGGTATGCTGCTAGCTGATTTTATTTAAAAGTAAACAATTTATCAGTAAAACTTTTGAGCTTACTCAATTTACGTTTTAATTAAAATCTAACCTTATCACTTTATTTCAGTATCTTTATGAGAACAAGCAGTGAACTTTTTAATATTTAAAGGGAATCAGCGCCCAACATTTTGTCTCTATCACTGCAAAAAATTTTACCTATTCATTTGAAACTTGATTTACGAGCATCAAAGCGTTTTCACCTTCTGATTTTTCTTTATCATCCTCCGTTCAATTAAGCTTCATAACTACTTTCTTTGATTTGATTCGAATATAAGAACTCCATCCCATAGCATGTCACTTATTAAGTACAAAAAATCCCACAAAATACCAAGTCCAAATAGTCTCCCAAAAAAATTACCCCAAAACGGCGAAAAAAATCCCAATCTGGCATCCCATCCGTTGCCCGCAATGCACGCGGCGGCACGAGCGGCGAACAGCTGATGTGCCGGCTGGGACGCACACCTGTGCACCGCACTCTCTCTTTCCCGCACGGCGCGGGCGCAGCGTCTTGCTGTAGTTGCTGTCACGCCAACGAACTATCAACGTAGAAGGACCGTGTACATGATGAATTAATAGAGCCCAGATCAGTATTTTTAGTCTTGATTTTATAGGTAGAGCTGTCGTCAAAGAGGTAGAGAAAACATGGAAATGGTTTGGTAGAGCCTAGAGCGGTCCGAGACAAGTGAGTGGATTAACCAAGTAACTCACAGCAGCTGGAAAGGAATAGCTTCTTGCTGTCACGCCAACGAACTATCGACGTAGAGGGACCGTGTACATGATGAATTAATAGAGCCCATATCAGTGCTCGGCTCGTTTTGTGTAGATTTTTGGTAGAGCTGTCAAATAATATGGCCGATCAGTATTTTCGGCGCGGTCAGTCTTCAATAAATAAGTAAGTAGAGCCATCGTCAGAAGACGGAAGAGGCTTTGACGGAATTGATTTGTGTAGGTAGAGTAAGTAGGATTCAGGATCAGCAGGTGTAAAATAATAGCCATAGATTGTCACTAACATTCAGCAGATAACCAAAATAGGCATTATGATAAAATCGAGCACCAATTAAACAAGCATAAGGAATTAAATCTTTCATTGAATTAACTTCTAAGAATGAAATCATCAACAGGTATCAAACATTCAGCTGTCAATTACCAATGAAATCTGAATCTAATATTTTATTCGTAGTTCTTCTTAGAATTATTTTAAAATTTAGATAATTTGATCTGAATTCTCACGCAAGCACCAGACAGAGGCATCCAGACAGCAGCTGAACTGACGATACTAAATAGGATTTAATCTGTATCTCAAAAATGATCGATCACATCGAATATTGGTAAATTCGATTTTAAAATGAGCAGCATTATTGTACCTAAGAACTGTGCAATAGGACCTACTTTACGAACGACGCCTTACCGAACGTACAATTCGATTTTTGAAATTCAAATATCCATTACAATTTTGGCGCCAAACTAGTATTCTAATCTAATCTGTGGCGAGAACTTACTACTCCTTTTTTTATTTTTTTTAATATTGTTTTTCACGGCTCTGGGTTCAAGCCCTTTTAAGCCAGTCTTTGAAGTCCGTTGAACTTTTGTTTGTATTTGACACATCACATCTGTGTTTGACACTTCACTGAGTTCACTGCACTGATGCACAGCACTGATGATTCCAACTGATTCACTGATATTCTCTTCTCAAATAGTTCCCAGAGTTGAAACCACGAAAGTATATAAGGGTTTGAAAAGTTTCGGATCCTTCAGGAGCTCGTCCAACGACTCTGGTACACGTTCACAAATAGATTGAAGGTCATCGATCATGACCAGTCTCTGAACTCCAAAACTTCTGCATTTCAAGATTATGTGTTCCAAATCAGCAAGCTCTTCATTGCAATATGTACATTCAGGGCTCGGAATCAAGTTGAGCCTCTTCAGGTGAGTGGGAGCGTGGCAATGGCCAAATCTCAGCCTATTTATGATGGTTATAAACTTCCTGTTATCTATATTCTCATTCCTCCGATGGTACCAAGGTTTGGCGGGCGGGCTTCCTTGGATCTTAGCATACCATTTTCCCTTTTCCATACTAGTAATTGTCCAGTACTCATGCCATATCTTTTTCAGGTCTTGACTGATTGCGGCTTGATAGTCAGTGTGAGGTAACTTCAACAACGTAGAATGGTCAACATCAAAGTCATTCCTTGCAGCCAGATCAACAATTTCATTCCCCCTGATGCCACGGTGCGATGGTACCCAAAGGAAGAGCAGTGTCTTACCAGTAAGTCTATATATGTTATTAATTAATTTCTTAATATCATAAATTATATAATTCAAATTATATTTACAAGAGTTATTTTCCAGAGCTAGTAATACGCTTTTAGAGTCAGTTAGAATAATAATATTGTCAGATGGTGGATTACATGTACAGATATGTTTAAGTGCTAAGAGGATAGCATAACTTTCTGCAGTAAAGATACTACAGTGGCTTTCAATTTTATGACTTTGAGTAAGTTTAAGTTGTGGATCATAAAATGCAGAGGTTACTCTATTCTCTTTCTTTGAACCATCTGTGTACACTTTATAATAAGACTTATTTAGAAATTTATTAAGATCGATTTGATTGGTGATCTTTTCTCTTAAAATAGTGAAATTTTTTACAACAAGATCTTCATAATTAACTTTATACATGGGCCATGGCTTATCTTTATACATATTTACAGTGAGAGACTCTATATACAATGCAATTCTTAGTAAGGCTGGAGTGCGTCCAGATATTAACTCATTACCTGTAATTGGAGGAGGAGGAGTAGAGCACATTTGGGATGATAAGGGAGGCATGATTCTATCTAGTACTGGTTTGTTGGTTGAAGTTATTAGTTTAAGGCAAAAATTTCCTGCTAGTTGAATACGTCTCAGTACTAAAGGTGGAATGCATGTTTCACATTGCATAGCAATGATAGGAGTTGAACACATAGCTCCTGTTATTATTCTAAGTGCTTTATTCTGAATAACGTCTAATTTTTTTAGTAAGGTTGGGCTACAGTTCATATATGCCAAAGTACTATAGTCGAAATGACTGCGTACTAAACTCTTGTATAACATTGATAAAATCTTGGGATCAGAGCCCCAACTTACACCAGCTAGTGAACGCAATATGTTTAAAGCCTTAGAAGAGTTGCGAATTAGAAGCTTAATATGACTTTCAAATGTGAGTTTTTTATCTAGACACACTCCTAAAAACTTTTTTTCCTGAATCCATGGAAGAGGATTATTATTGTAATAAATAGTAGAATTACAGTCATTATACTTTTTCGAGAATATCATAGCGCCGCTCTTATTGGGACTAATATCAAGTTTTAATTTACCAGAGTAAAAATTATGAATTTCAACTAAAGCTAGGTTTAGATTATGCACAGCAGTGTTTACATTCTTATTTACAGTATAAATTAATAAATCATCAGCAAATTGTAAAAATTTTATATCACCTTGTGGTAAATACTTATTAATTTGGCTGGTGTATAAATTGTACAATAATGGCGAAATCGTAGCACCCTGCATTGTGCCTTTATATACATATCCGGGTCCATGAATAATGTTATTAAATTTTATATACATTATTCTTTTGTACAAAAAATTGAAAATCCACTTACAGACTACCCCGGGTACTCCAATATCACATAAGATGGCTATTAAAATTGAGGGGACCACGTTATCGAATGCGCCCTGTACATCAAGGAAGACACAAGCTGTTGCAGAGTGACCGTCAAGAGAATTCCTAACATCTGAGACCAATGCTGTAAAACTTTCTGCTGCACTTCGGCCTTTCCTAAATCCGAATTGTTCATTTGGTAAGATATTATTTGATTCGACATAATAATCTAATCTTGTCTTTAACATGCACTCAAATACTTTACCTATACATGAAGACAGAGAAATTGGTCGATAAGAGTTACAGTCATCAGGAGGCTTATCTGGTTTAAGTATAGGAATGACACATTGAGTCTTCCATGAGTCTGGGATGACCTGTGTTTGCCATAGTAAATTAAAAATGTAGAGTAAAAGTTTTTTGGCATTAATATGTAGGCGACGAATAACTTCATAAGGAATGTTGTCTAAACCAGGAGTAGTGTTCCTACGAGACTGCAGAGCAGTCATAAACTCTTCCCAAGAAAAATGTTGAGACAAAAAAGCTGCTTTTTCATCACCAATTTGAGAGAAATATGTTTGCAATAATGAATTATTTACTTGTTTTTCAGGAGGAGATAGAGGAGAATATTTCTCAAAAAAAGAGGGAATCCATTCATCATTCTTCGGCAGTTTGGGAATTGAAACACGCTTAAACCTCTTCATATAGTTCCATACTGTACTAACAGGAGTATATCTATTAAAAGATTCACATAAAGATTTCCATCCAGTTTTCTTTTTTTCCTTAAGAGTTAGTTTTTTAGCAGCATCCAATTTTTTATATGCAATGTAGTTGTCAATGCTTGGATTACGTCTATAAAAATTTAAAGCATCTTTACTCTTTTTAACTGCACTATTACACTCATCATCCCACCAAGGTACAGGCTTTTTCATTATATTGGGAGAGGTTTTGACTACTTTAGGTACGCATTTGTCTCTAATACTAATTAAATTATTATAAAAATCGTCATAAATTATTAATGGATCTGTATTATCTAAATTAATATTAACTACCATGTTTTCTGTTTCAGTATGAAATTTAAACCAATCAGCTTTATTGTAAATAAATTTGTGTACTGGTTCACCTATCTGATATTTATCAACAGAAGTCTGGATATCTGTTACAGTGGGATAGTGATAACTTCCCATTGGGTCATCATAGACTTTCCAATCACATAATGGAGCTACTGAAGGGCTGACACATGTTACATCTATAGCCGAAGGATTATGAACAGATCTACCAACAGTGGTTGGCGCCCCTGAGTTGAGGATACAGAGGTCGCTCTCGTCAAATATATTGTAAACTTCATTACCTCGACCGTTACTAGTAGCACAGCCGAATGCGATGTGGTGAGCATTAATATCACCTGATAGCAAAAGTGGCTTAGGTAGTAAGTTAATAATCTGTTTCAGTTTGCTACCATTGAATCTTGATCTATTTTCTTTAGGTGGTGGACAATATATACATAGAATACTTAAATTACCTATGCCAGTTCGCAGATTAATAGCTACAGGTTGTAGAAAATCATAAAAGGGAAGCTCTATTACTGAATATTTCAAAGTGTCTTTGACTAGGATGGCGACTCCACCCCGGCCTTCTTTTTCTTTACCTATTTTACTAACTAGATTGTAATTATGAATACGAAAAGAACTGTTTTCTTTCAACCATGTTTCGTTTAACAAACATATATCAATATCATTATCAATCAAAAATTTTATAAGTAATGGCTTTTTGTTAATAACACCTTCGACGTTAAATTGAGAGATTCTTATGAAACTTTTATCCATTTAAAGCCCTTTGAAACTTTTTATAAGAATTTCCTGTATAATAGAACTATTAACTGCCCTCGTTTCGTTGCCAATAGCGACAAGGGCGCCTACAAGGCCCTTGCGAATAAAATCATTGTTTAATATTTCATCTATTAATTGTTCATTGGTAAGTGGTTCTTTTTCTTTAACTTCCATCGAGTTAGCTGAAGTGGAAGAGGTCGCTGTTGAAACCGAGCTAGCTTGTGGCTTCCTTGATGCAATAGATTTTAAGTTAGTTTTAGGAGCAGCCAGTAGCGGAAACTCGCTTATGTAGTTTTTGATAACTGGGCTACTCTTAGTAGCCGCAGCACTGCTGGAGACCATATTAGCGTAAGTTAATTTATTTTTTTTATCTTCCATTTTTTGTTTTTTGACAGGACAGTCCCGTGAAATCGCAAGATGAGCTCCTTGACAGTTTATGCATTTGGCTATTTTATTAGAAGTACATTCAGAAAAATGATGTTCTTCAGAACATATTGAGCATTTTTGCACAGATTTACAAATTTTAGCACCATGGTTGAATTTGAAACACTTGAAGCATTGCAACAATGGAGCGTTGTATGGGAATACTCTGAACCTAAAAAGGTCTAGATACACATGTTCGGGTAACACAGTTGATAAAAATGTGATAGACACAGATTGGAATGGCTTTATGTCGCCGTTGTCTCTTTTGGTGAACCTACGTACACCTATGATCTCATAAGAAGATGAGAGTTTTTTAAAAAGTTCCTCATTGCTGATACTAGTGGGTACAAAGCGAAGCACGCCGACTGTTTCTACTGCTGTGGCTGGGATGTATGCCTTGAGTTGGTGTTTGGTTAGGAAGGGATCGTTTTTCAGGAAGTTATTGGCATTACTAGACTGGGAAAATGTGACACATATTTTATTGGCGTTAATTCTTTTAAGATTGGTAATGCCCTTGATTTCATTTTTGAAAAGGTTGGTAGTCAGGATGGGATTGTTGTTCCCGATCTTCTCATTCTCTTTCGTGCTTTCCACAAATACAGAAAACTCGCCACTCACCGTGTTCTCCGCGAATAGCCTTCTATACCCTGGTTTTACGTACGGTTTGTAGAAATCTTCATCTGCACTCGTATAGGTGTGATCTCTATTTGGTGCCTTCCTTTTTTCCTTGCCCCTGGGCGGGTCCTTACCGTCCCCGTCCGGCATAGTCGAGTTTTAAGTTGACTTAACGACTTCCAATAGATAGATAACTATTTATAACACAAAAAGAGAAAAATACAAAATTGGCTTCAAAAATCGCGCCTAGTGCGTTCAAAAGCCCGCCAAAAAGTCCTTACTACTCCTGCCTGCGTAGTGTTGCCCTCAAATCGTGTGACGTACACCGTGTGAACACCGGTGATGTGGCACTGTGGCAGTATCTGTATTCAGCATGATGCCCGCTACTGTTGCTAGGTCACTCGCTTGCTCGAACTGTCATATAACAGTCGCTATCGGGTTGATCGCCTTGTTGGTGGTTGTGCAACTGAAATGTGATTAGACACCATGAGTAAGAAACAATGATGGGGATTACGCTATGTCATGGTGTGAAGACACTTTTCGCAGAAACATAACACTTACACACATTTTGGACAATATCAGCAAGGACTAGCCTCTTAGACGTTCTGGCTACTGTAAAAAAGTTTATAAGACTGTTTTCACTTTGATATTATTTGAAACTGCACTTACAGATTTTGGAAGCATTAACAAACAATCAGCAAAAAAAAAGACTCTTATGAAGGTGTAAGACTGAAAAATAGATTCAACAATTTAACAATGCAATTGAACTATAACTTTTGGGATTTTATTAAATCTATCACAAGAATACATTTGCTTTTTACATTAGATTTGACTATAATGATGTCAGCCCGCTAATATGTAGCGTCATTTCGCACCTCTGATCAATACTAAAAAAACGTAGAGTTATTAAGATGTTACGTATAAAATCGTATATGAATATGCAGCATATAATATTGCATGTCAGTAGCTATTTGCAGTCTCATACCACAATGCCCTTGTTTAAAAATTGCCGCCGGCTAGGATGAAATCCGGTACTGGACCTAGTGTGCTATAGTTACTATGTTGAGCAGTTTTTACCGTTTGACTTCTGAACAACCTTCTGAGGTTGAGTCAATTAAAAAGCTGT
Source organism: Ostrinia nubilalis (assembly GCF_963855985.1). NCBI lineage: Eukaryota > Metazoa > Arthropoda > Insecta > Lepidoptera > Crambidae > Ostrinia > Ostrinia nubilalis. The sequence goes on from NC_087101.1 coordinate 4,871,940, forward strand.
TCTGATACACATTCAAATTAAGCGTCTTAAATTTTTGGCACTGGCGTAAAATTATTCGTTCGAAATTTGAAAAAAGACAAAGAAATTGAAGCTGCTTGAGACGATAAGTAACTGTGAAACATTAACTGCAGTAAATAGTAGATTAGACTAAATATACATTTTGCTGCAAAATAACTAACTGGTCTTTGCTTATTCAGGAAATTATTTTAGCATTGACTGTAAACCTTTAGTGTAAAACTTTAGTGTCATTTTTATTACGGATCGTAAAATAGGTACAAAAAGGTATTTAGACTTACTTGAACTTAAGTCTCAAGTTAGAAAGTTCGCGAAGGGTGTTGAAATTAATTTAATACTAAATTAAAAACGTATTTACCTCTCTGAGTCTCTTTACTAACTTAATTGAAAAAATATTATTGCTCTAACTGAAGTGTTACATAAGTTGAAGTTAATTGACTAGATAAAAATTCAGTTTATTCTGCATTGGCATTTTAATTAACAACAACACCTATCAAGCGGTGTAAAATACAATCGTTCGCATGATTACTTTATAATACTTTTACATACAATGTTGACATTTCACTTTTTACTTCAAAAATAATCTCCATTCTGATTACAGTCATATAGTGAACAAAATAAAGCCTAAAATCTAGTGTGGAGGTAAATACCTAACACATGGAACGTAAAGCTGATTTGGAATTTTCGAATGATCATGTTGCATGACGTTACATAACTCCATATTAACCTACTTAGGTAATATGTGATTTTTTGGCGCATTTGTTGTGATATTAGATGACCTAGTTCCTTTGGGACCGGTTCGGTGACAGCCAGGCTGTGCCAAAGTTTAAGTAGCAAGGCATCTTGGAAAGTTTTAGTACTTACGGTTGAGACGAAATGTGCAATATAGTATGGTATAGAACTCTACCCTGGTCTCCTTAGAGAATCTTCTGTGAAAGCAGAGGCAGTAGATTCAACTGATATTAACTAAGGCCGGGCACCATCTTACTTTAAAGACAAACGTCAAAAATCTGAACTCCATACAAAAACCACCGGTTATTGTTATCGTTAAAAAAGGTGGTGCAACTCTGCCTAAATGGTTTGAAAGCATTTCAACTCGAATCAATGCTCAATCTTTTATTGCAGACAATATGAACTTAAAATCAATATACATTATGGACCCTGTATGGTTCGGCAATTAGGAGAGAGGAGGACAACCCTAGATTAGCCGAAAAATTTGTTAGAAATTAGAGCTAATTTATCATTTAGATACTCGCGACTCTTTAGATACTATGGATTCAATTTTCAAATGGGACACACAGCAGGATTACCTACTCAAATCTAAGATTCTTCTGTGACAGAAAATACTTTTGTAGAGTCAGCTGAAATTATAATTGAATGGTCAGAGGGCATCTCAATTCTCAACTTGACTCTCTCCATATTGTGGGTCTTTTAAATAAAACATGGAATTGTGACAAAATGTCTAAAGCTAACAGAAATAGTGATTAAATACCTGAATACAAGTGTAACAAGCAATAATTTTAATATAATCTTTGTTAGCGTATGCAAATCGTTTGGCAACTGTTCCGTACCGTCCCATAGCGTTTGTTCAGAGTTGCCGTGTCAAAAAAGTGCATCATTGCCAAATGCTACAAGACATCTGTTTAGGAAGACGATCTTTTATTATGCAAACTTTCGTATAATTTGTAACAAATATTGAAGTTTTCCGGTATTTTTATTTTATTTTTGTAAAACAAATGATTGTTACAAAATGTAGAGTTTAAAATATCATTCAGTTTCCAGCAGTCGTAGTCGACAATTTTATATCCATGTTAAGGGCATTTATACACTCAATTATTTTGGACCCGGCTGCCACGCCCTCGCTCGTTCAGCGCTCTTAAGTATGCAATTTAGAAAAGAGGGTATATTAGATGCTATAACAGACGTCATCATTAATATGACCCTTCAAACCTGAGTGTGTGACCAGAATTGGTCTTAGAACAGCATTATGGGCCACTCTATTGTTGCTATTTGATACAATAAAGCCCAAGTATGACTAATATGCCTGTGACCTCTGGTTAATGGCTCAACGCTACTAAAGAAACCGTAAGGCAATTATAATAGCTTATGCACCGGAAAATAGGCGACGCGGGACCCCACCACTTGAACTTGGATTATTGTAACGGGCTACATTAGGATTCCAGTCTAGTCTTTTAATTTGAAAATTAATCTTTTAAAAGATGCAACTTATAGGTACATTATCACAAATGTATTGTGTGCTGAAACGGCTGAAATTAGATAATATCAGGAAACAATTTTCACCTTTTCTTTTCTTATTACGCAAAAATTATTTGTATATTCTTTTTACAAAGTGTATATTCTTTTTTCTTCTTATTTTTATTCTTATAATGTAGGTATTCTTTTCACATAGTGAGTTTAGATCAAAACATTTGCAGTTCTCGAAGAAACACCATTCTTTGAAACATACCTAACTTTAACAACCACTTTTTTTCAGCCTACTTACAATGAATATTTGTGTTTCCTTTGCAACCCACACACACATCCAAATTAAAAACTTAAAAAACCGAATGACTTCCCGGGATCACTCAACGCATTCGTGTCGATTCAAATTTTAAACGAACGCCATAGCGGCGCGTCGGTCGAGCGCAAGGTTGGCGCGAACACGCTGCCACGAGGTCATTGTACACCGAGTTTGATGTCCTAAATACCTAGGTAGTAAGGGCATCAAATCTCGCACTTTTTGCAATAGTCTAGGTTACTTCAAATATTAACGTTTTATTCGAACAGCTCTGAGATTTTTTGGCCGATTTAACAAATTATACGTACTTGAGTACACTTAACTCTGGCAAGTCTAGACTGGATCTTAGAACTGATTAGTTGAAGCGTACCTAATGTCTATTAGAATAGACTGCATGACTACGCCACATCACCACATTTTACGGTGAAGATATTTGGATAGTGAACAAAGACTCTATTTTCAAAATATTATTATTTTAATTTTGCCGTTTTTCAGTTGAAGTGTTGAATTGAAACGTTCATCAATTTCAAAAAGAATTATTGATTCAGCGGTGTCTATGTCGCAGTCGGATTGTATAATCCGCCGTTTTACATTACCACTAGGCATTTTACATTACAGCTCTGTTTTGTAATACGGCGGTTCAACGTTTAGGCGGATTGTCATTGCGATACGTTCTTCAATACGGCGGCCCTTTAGCCGCATCGTACTACTATTTAGATTGTAGGGTGACCATACTTACAAAATAAAACAATGTTTAATGAAAATTAATTTTAATAAGACAGATTGCTTCTCACGATATTCCTTAGTAATTAAGTAACAATTATTATCTTCGTTACTGTAAGTAAGTAAATTATATATTTGGCTTTAGTCATTTAAACTTTTTTTGAAAATTAATAATGAAATAAAATATTTGGCTTTAGTCATTTTTAAACATAATGAGTAATCACAAGGTACCTACAAACATCTTGAAATAAAATATATCTCAAAACAATTAAACTTTTCTAAAAATTTTAAGAAATTATTAGATATCTGGCTTTAGTCTTTTTGCACCAATAATATTTAGTAGGATTCCGCCGAACACCAGAATCCATAGCCACTTTAGCGGTTTTGATAACCCCCAAAACTCGGTCCCTTGTCCACGGTTTTTTACTGTTCCACATTGTGAAGAATAGAAATTATTCAATTGCAAGTTAAAATTGTTCTTAAACTCACTGTCGACACACATATTTATAACGTTTTCTTTATTAGATTCAGAAATAACTCCGTAATTTAGCAACACATTTTCTGCATCCGACGCCATTGTTGTTGTTATGTCAGGCAGCGCCACGTTATTGAAAATGGGAACTAAAAACTGTCAAAGCGGCGGGTAATGACACGCTGTTTTACATTGCGGCTAGCCGTATTGAAGAACGTTTGGCGCCGAATACATTCCGGCGGATTTTCATTCAGCCGTATTCAATCCGCCTAAACGTTAAACCGCCGTATTACAAAACAGAGCTTTAATGTAAAATGCCTAGTGGTAATGTAAAACGGCGGATTATACAATCCGACTGCGACATCTACATCACTCGTAATTTCATAGAGTACTACAAACAAATGAAAAAGATTTCTGGAAAATTATTTTCCAATTACGTGAAATCTCATTTGAAAGATCTCTTTTCAGAGCCAATGATTTCAGCAGACAAAAGTCAAGTACTTCTAAGATAATTTATACTGTGTGGGTGTAGATATTATGTAGCACGTGTAGTGTCATGCTCTACCATTATTAGCCATTATATTGGAAATAGACTAAATTAATTTAAATACGTAAATTATTTATTATTACGAGTATTTGCAGTAAATACATAGATTTAGCTGTTATTAGCGTATTTTGTAAAATTATTTTGAAAGAGAGAAAGAAAGAAAAATATTTATTTGGTACTAATTTTGAACTCTACATCATTACGTACGGAATCATTTCGTTGTGGTAGTTAGATATTGCCTACTATACAAGTATTTTTTTCAGTATTCATACAGACAGAATATAGGCACTAGGTATTTGTCGACCTTTCGATACATACATTATACACTGGCATATCATACGAGTACAATGGTAATTAGATTCGATTTTGCAAAAAAAAAAATAGTCTGATACTCTGCATTCTGTAGGGTATTAATGATATTTTAAAAGTGCTCAAGACAAATAACCATGTAAGTAATAATATTATTATTCATTACAACAATGTTAAATGAAAAAAAGATAAAAAACAAATCTACCCCGAGTTACATTAACATTTCTCCTTCTCAACCCTAAAATGCGTAACGGTGGTTCGTATAAACTTTTATTTACGACATAAATGGGCGAAACGCATAATGAGGTAAAATATTCAACGGGTCAACCCCGCACGATAATTTCGCCTCAATATATCCGTCTCCTTTACACATACAAGCACCCGAGGGTGTATGAAAGAGATAGGTGGAGTGGATGATGTCGAATCAGTTTGCTGAGTGGGGCGTCAGGACGGCGGAACGATACAAAAACCTGATTGGAATATCTTTGTTTAATCTAAAGCATTCGTTACAATTGATTAGCAAAAAATGTTCCTCCATTGTATTTCTGTAAGGATTTTCGAAGGTACCATTTCTAATACGAATTACGTTTGTTCCTTTGATTAACGTTACATAACTAGCTCATCACCGCGGCTTTGCCCGCTTTGAATTTAGTCTATCGCATAAAACTTTCGCTCCTTATGATCGTAAAATATTCTAAAAGTCTTTATTTGTTACCAAACGCATAAATATTAATGTTCATATTTACCTAAAAAGTGATGGGTTGTCCATAAAAACTTTCTACTCGTAGGTAACCTCACTCAGGTTCTTTTGCGAAAAAGGTATACGGTCATATTTTTATGCCAGGTCCTTCCTATCTCAATCCCAATTTTTTTCAGAGGTGAAAATGTAACAAAGAAGTTACGTCCTATCATCACTATTGTCATTGTTTCAGCCATGGGTCGTCCACTGTTGGACATAGGTCTTCACCGATGATTTCCAGATTTAATGGCTTCGATCTACTTTCGCATTTACAAAAAAAAAATGATTGACGTAATAATTTATTTAAATTTTCACCCTATATTAAAATACTAAATCCTTGCAAAAGTTGGGTCCAGGCGCAAAAGTCCTTCGTTATAATGTAAACAAGTTTCCACTGGAATTTTCCAAGTACGCAGCTAAAAAATACATCTACGCACACTTTTGGGCAGTATCGATCGCGCTTCGCTCCAAAGGGAAAATTAAATTCCGATGTCTCCATATAAATAAGGTAAGTATGCATGTAGTTTACCTAATCATAATCATAATAAGGGATCATTAAGCAGATGATAATTACTATCTAATATTATTAAAGTCATAAACTAGGGCATGTAATATCGGAAGGTTTTCAATTCCGATATTGGATTCCGATATTAGATCTCAATATCGGAATTCCGATATTAATATCGGAATTGAGTTCATGTGCTATAAAATTAATATTTGGTTATATTTTTCGTTATGGGCATCCCTTGCATTTGGTTTTTTATGTGACAAGAGGCAAACGAGCAGACGGATCACCTGATAATGAATGGTTACTGATAATGAGCCTATATGGACTAGCAAATAATTAAAGTGTTTTTGTAAAATCACAGGTATCAAACAAACTTTTACTCCTTCATTATATTACCCTGTTTTATGTTGGTGGAACGAATTTTAGAGTCATTCAAATCACGTGTTACAAAAATTGTAGAGAGTGGTAAAAAACTTGAATATGCTTGTAATTTGTTCCTTTTTGATTATCGATGTACAACTCACAAAACCACAAGCCATCATCATCATCATTTCAGCCATAGGATGTACACTGCTGAACACAGGCTCCGATGCTGATTTTCACAATGGCTGGTTGGTGGCGGCCTGCATCCAGCGCCTTCCTGCTACCTTTATGAGGTCGTCGGTCCACTTTGTCCTACGCTGCGCTTTCCGGTACGTGGCCTCCACTTCAGAACCTTGCTGCCTCTTCGTCCGTCTGTTTTGCGTACTAAGGCAGAACCGTTGGGAGACCTTATCACAATGCTCGAAGACCTTAATCGAGTTTCCCAACAGGTAGGCCTTCGGATGAATATGGAAAAAACGAAGCTTATGTCGAATGTCCATGTTGCTCCTTACCCAGTTTCGGTTAGGAGTTCGATTCTCGAGATTGTTGACAAGTAAGTATGTCTATCTCGGACAAACGATCAGCTAGGTTAGGTTAGGTTAGGTGCGATTTCGAGAAAGAGGTAAATCGTCGAATACGAAGACGAAAGTCTTCAATTAGTGTGTGTTACCAGTGATGATATACGGCTCGATAACGTGGCCTTTGAATATAGGGCACAACGTGCTATGGAGAGGGATAAGCTTGGTGTTTCTTTACGAGATCTAATCAGAAATGAGGAGCTCCGTAAACTAACTAAGGTCGCTAATATAGCCTGACGGATTAGCAAGCTGAAGTGGCAATGGGCAGGGCACATAGTACGCAGAACTGACGGTCCATAGGCCAGTAAAATTAATGTTTGAAAGGGAGTTGAGATGTCGTTCTTTGTTGACCAAGTACCTATGGCAAATGCTAAAATTTATTTAGAACAAGTTAAATTAACCATAAATAGTAAAGATATTAAAATATTTGCAGTGGAACAAAAAGTGATGGTGAGAGACATGAGAAAATCATTGGTATTTGCCAATCATGTACTTTTGGGCTTTGTGGCAGGTTGTGGCGAGTTTAAACGCTTTGTTTAAAATCTCAATTAAAACTTTTATCTGATTCCGATATTACGATATTAGGTCGCTCAATATCGGAATTGAAATATCGGATCTCGCAGTCCGAGATTCCGATATTACGAAATTCCGAGATTCCGATATTCATGCCCTATCATAAACAACAGAACTCAAACACATAATTATGAAAAGTCTAGTAACTCAACTCGTACAAGCTTTGCTTAGTTTAGAACTAAATGGGCGCAGTATAAAATGTCCAATGGGATATTTATTTATTCTACTGTAGGTATTACAAATTAATACCAGGTCATCATGAAAATTATTGTTTTTGGCAGTAGCTACGTTTTAATTTTATAGGGCGTTATTACAAAAAGTTAAACGCGCGTTGAACTATTATTTAAATTGACATTTAGTACGGAAATGTCATTAATTTTGAACCAGTGTTCAACGTGCGTTTAATTTTTTTGTAATAATGACAATATTTTATTGTTCTATACCTGTATAATTTTTAATCCATAATACTGCCTTAGTTGTTTAGTCCTCGCTGCCAAGCCAACACAAAGTTCCAAAGTTTGTACAAAGCTCAGTTGATAGATGCAAAGAGTATCCGACAATACCTACTTAAGTTGAACTTTCTTTTTATTCGTGGATTTTACTCTACATTTTATTTAAAAATCTCATTGGTTTGATAAACATTTTGCAAGGAAAACATTTGTTCAATTCAACTACGAAAGCAACTTAATACCTATTTAATTAGCTTGAATTAATAAGATTATACCTGTGAAAGTAACAATACTGTTGCAATGAAAAATTTTAGTCGAATTGCAACATTTTGGACTAGAGCCAAAAAATCAAGAGAACTGTCAAGTAAGCTAGACAATTTTTTTGTAAAATAATGTTACATTGTACAGCATGCTCCGAAAACGCTGAAAATAAAGCATCTCACTGGTTAAGAACCAGTTAAAAAAGGTATTTCTCAAAACAGTGGCAATAAAGGCGATGGGTACAAGGAACTTGTCTGCGAAAGTGAAACCACTAACGGTCGCAGCGAGCGAGCTATAACTGGCAACTCTATTTCACGGCGTATTACTTAGGCTGGGTTGCACCATCATACTATAACTTTGACAAACGTCAAAAATCTGTCAAACTCCACACAAAAAGCACCAGTGTGCCTACCATGAGTTTACGTTAGGTGTGCTCGCTAGCGACTGCAGTGTTGCCAGTCGGGTCTAGTCAGAAATTACCAGAAATTTTAAAAAAAGTAACCTTTGAATAAAAAGTAACCTTCATACGGGGGGGGGGGGGGGGGGGGGTGCGGAGCGATGATTGTGTAAGGTTGTTCATGGATGGAAAATGAATACAATTGATCATCTAAATTCGAAAAGTGACCAGTCGTATAAAAACGTTTCATGGATTTGCGTTTTATTATCGAAAAACATTCGCTAAAACTCATTTTTTTTAACAAATAATAAATCAAATTCAAGTTTAAATGCACTTTATGACATAATTTTTAAATTGTCACTATTAATATTTTTTACTGAATAACCTGTAAAGTTAATTTTACAATTTCTGAAAAATCACCTAAAAGTAACCTTTTCATTAGTGTAACCTAAAAGTAACCACAGCAGTTCAAAAGTAACCTAAAAGGTTACAAAAGTGACCTTCTGGCAACACTGAGCGACTGCGTAAAAAAATGACATTTAAATGTATGACATATTGTGCAGCGCCCCTAGCGGCTACTTTCAAGAAATAAAATCTTCATAGAATTTTTTGACGTATTCGCTAGCGAGCTCACCTAACGTAAACTCATGGTAGGCACACAGTTGCTGTTATTGTTACGGTTAAAATAAGGTGGTGCAACTCTGCCTTACTGTACCCTGTTTAAGAATACAGGGTGCACAAAAATTGAGAATGTTACTAGGTATGCAAAATCACTTGAAACTTATGTTACAGTTAAGCTTTTACATTTACAAATACATTAGTTTTTATTTCATTCAAAAATACCCAGTAGTTATGATTTTATAGGCATTCAAAGTTCGCTTAAATATTGAGTCCCGCCGACGGTCACGTGACCCCGTGTGACGTACATTCACAGCGTCCGCTCACTAGAAAACGGATCTATACATACTTAAATATTTTTTTTTTGTAAATACAAACTTATTATACATATTAACACCCAGACGCATCACAGAAATTAAAATTGAACCAAACCCAAACTTGATGCGATTGTGTCGTTTTATTGCGAATTACCTTCCAGCTCCATCATTAGACCCCGATTACGATATAGAATTAAAATACTCATCAATACAAAACGAACGAGCCCAAACTCGATGCATTTAAGTCGTTTTATTATAGAGTTCCTATGGCCACCTTCCAGCTCCATCATCAGATCAGCTCCATGTCATCATAATATTGCATGGTCATCCAAATCACATGTGTTTGCGAAATTTCAGCTTAATCGGTTGCCTGGAAGTGGGTCTTAATTCAGTTTGCAAGATTCCACCCATACAAATATGAACCATTCGTTGTAATATGACGTCACGCGCATAAAATGGCGGGCCGGCCGCCGCCCGCACTTTTAAAATTCAATATCTTGGAAACTAATTGACGTATCGAAATAATTCTTTCACGTGTATTTTTTATTTTTAACAGAGAATACAGAAAGCTAAAAAACAAAATTAGTGAACATTCTTCATTACGTGGCGAATCGATGCTCATGATGGACAATAGGTACAATGAAATCTCGGATGAGAAAATTCACCATTTGAGTCGAAAGCAGAGAATTAGGTGCTTATTTACCAAATTATTTGACTTATTTTCGTGATAGAACTGCATTTGTGCGATTTTACAGAGTTTTTGTCCTATTTGATGTGGTTCTATTAAAGTGTTAGTAACGATGACGGCAACTTAATTGTTGTAAATGCTATTCTGCAACAAAAATGTATAGTCTGATACGCTTACGATTGTACTGTCATAAAGACTACAAACTACAAGTGTAGGTAAAACGGTCCTTTACTCTATAACAAGTAAAGTTTTTTGAATCATAAAGATCACTTACCTACATTATTTGCAAGCTTAACCCTAAATATCTTATATTATTCATAGATATTATTTATGCCTTGAAGCTTAATCCCTTATGCCTACATTCATAAAGAAATTAATTCTTTTTTTATCGTTTTTAACGAATAAGGGACTGTACTACCTACTTTATGTAAGTAACTCATTACATCACTGCAACTCCAGTATAGCCAGTCCGCTTGCTGGATAGCTCAAAATTCACTGGTTAAGTTTCATAGGCCAAACTCGATCCAGCCTATACATTTCACAATATACTCGAATAAGTATTTTGAAACAGAATTTCATCAGTGTATCTCCCATTATTCCTGGAATGTAGCCGAAACTTGGTATTGGTTCGTCATGGAGTGAATATTCAATGATAGTTTAGGCTAACTAAAACTAACAATTACAATGTGTATTGAAAGGTTACCTAATAATTTTACTGATCCGAAATGTCTCAATATTTCTTTAAAATAAATTTTTCACCGTTAAAAAAGAAAAAGTTCTGTATTTTGTTGCAAGTTCTTACAGTCTCTACATGTTATACTTAAAGCAGCCAAAAATCACTACCTACTCATAAAGGTCAAATATTCTCGTTTCTTAAAAACAAGCTTAAGTTAATACTGGACACTGTAACAGAAACTTTTTATTGAGAGTTGGTAAATAACTGTAACAGCATGTCTGTCGTATTACAACATACAACTATAACCTTGCTTTAACATTCAACTTTAACCTTACTGACGCTAATTTATACCCAAACAAACGATCGTGTCAATCCACCGCAACGACACCAGCCACGTCGATATCGCGGTGACATCGTTTGCCCACTTCTAAAATCGCTTGTCTGATACCGCTCGCATAAACGTCGTAATGCCCCCAAAACAACTGGCAAACACCCTTGCGCCCCCACGCCCTATTTACGACATATTTTCCATATTTCCCCTCTCTTTTACTCACCCAGTGATGCTAACGCGAGCGAAAGCGACAGACACAGTCAAAAATACGGAAATCGCGTTGCGGAGTAGGCCCGCTCACCCAGTCATTATGACGTCACTGCATCCAATGACAGCTGATGTAAGTACTCGAGTACTTAGATCTGGAAAAAGTTTTTACTATACTTTGTTTTAATTTTGACGCTAAAAAACAGTTCTTATGACAGGTACTGCTACATTTTTCTTCGATACAACAATTCTGTAGCAGAAATTGACAACGTAATAAGCACAAGACAGTGTGACATCTCGAACTATAGTCATGTCACACTGGTTATCGCAAATGGACGATTAAATTGCTTACAATCTGTTTTCTCGCTTTGCACTAACTTTTGATACCATTCTACTTAATGAGATAAAGCTTAATCTCGTGAAGGTACATCTCTCTAAGGAACTCTCAAACTAAGTTTCTTTTGAAGCTAGAGAAGGGAGGAGCAGTCCCTATCCGTGTGAATACTGACAGATTTTTATTAATAATTCATTAGCTCAATCTTTTTAAATCATGTCACCCACATTCCTCGATCCTGGGTAGCTGTAAGTTGCAGGCGATTAATTATTCTACCTGCCGTCCACGGCTAGCGCTCCCTTACTGCAGTAAAAAAGAGATGATTGCAGTAGGCTTACTCTGAAACAAATGATGCAACTCATAGAGAGTCAAATTCAGGGAACAAGAAAAAAAGTTAAAGGTCCATTGGGAAATGTGCTTAACTTTATGTGCTAGGTATATGCTGTGAAAAAGTACCAAAAAACATTAATTTAAATTGTATGTATACTTCATTCTTTCACATTAAACATTGTTAGATACAGAATTTAAAAAGCATAGAGTTGAATAAATAATGAGGAGGCTTTGTCACTGATAGCTCTATAACGACTAACTTAAAAGTTTGAGGTATTCCTTGAAGCGCACCTATGTTTACTAATATAAAAATTTTGAACTTTATGTCTACTAAGATGAATAAAAAGTACTAGGCCTACTTAACATAGGTGTGTTTCGAAGATAAGTTTAGGTGCGCTTCATTAGGTGCGCCTCAGAATGGGTGAGCTTCGAGGAATACCTCAAAAGTTTAAGCACGCGCCAACCAATTTATCAACCGAAAATTAATAGGCAAAAGTCATGAAATAGTGGGTCTTCTGAGCTTATTTACACTGTGGCCGTACCCATTGTCCCACAAAAAACGGTCACGCCTCTTTGCGAATCAATGGCCGACATGAGTTCGGTTGAAAGCTGTGGCTTACTGTGAGCAGGTATTTTTTAGATACAAAGAAAAAGATACACACAGTGTTTTACACACTCTATAGTTCCATCTAACTAAATCCAATAGAGATATATGGCATACTCCTTCAACTTCAGATAATTTACGCCCGTATTCACAAACATTACTATTAGATCTCACAGTGATCACACAGGATGATACGAACCAATCACAGAGCTCTATTCAACGCTGTGCGTTCTATTTGCTGGTTTACTTAAGCACGCATCGTTTGTGAATACGGGCGACAGTCTGTTGTAGGAGAACGAGCTCTCATTCAGCTCACAATATCTTTATTCAATTTCGTACTAATCCATCCAACATGATTTTTATAAATCCTTGAATTAATTAGGAACTTATTTAGTAGGTATATTTGAACATGTCAATATACTTGAATAAACACGGAATAAATAATGGTCTAACAACTACTAGTCGCAGTCAACTTTTAAAGCACAGGGCTTTAAGGCTGAGTTCCACCATCTTACTTTAACTTTGACAAACATCAAAAATCTGACAAACTCCATACATAAAGCACCGGTTTATCGTTATAGTTACGGTCATAGTTAGGTGGTGCAACTCAGCCTTAATGTTTTGTCTTCCTCATGTCTACTCTGTTAGTACTTGAACACAAAATCAGAAGACCTAGAATCAAAAGAGAAAGTAGTTATTGTACCTAGAGTCTAGCTAGCATTATTGGCAATCGCAAGCACTAACAAAAAATAATCGGCATATCGACAAATACGGTAGATAGAGTTATTCTTCTCGTAATTAAATGTTATTGACTCTTTGATTGTGGTTTAATTCACAAGGAAAATATTTTATGAATCATGTTTTCCGGTTTTAAGAATTAATTCTTATTTTTGTAATGAAAAAGTATTAAAACAATGAAGATAAATCTTGCAATATGGCTGACATTCTACTATTCTACTTACATTTTAAACGCAAAGCGGTGTAGGATTGATGGATGTTTATTATTCTTTCACACAATATCTAGCAAACAGATTTTGATGAAATTAGGGTAATTCTTGCGCTTCATTTTGAAACCTGTACAATGATGGCCTTTTACGAGTAGCTATTTATATAAATTATATATTTATTATCTCACTTTACGAGTATTGAATTAAAACTGCTGCGAGCTTTTGTGAAAGTATGCGTAGCGATACGTTTGTTCTGCCCAAACATAACTCTCAAATTTACTACAAACTGTACTCTATTTGTAACTGGGTAGAGTTTAATCTCCTCTATAGAACATTCATGCATTAACAGTGTGGTCTGACCAGTAAACTACACCTAATTAATAGCAACAAAGTTTGTTTGAGGTGTCCTTTACACACGCCATAAAATCTTAATAGATACCCAATTTATGTCACTTGTTGCAGATACTTGAATACAAAGTAGGATTTAACAACCAGTTGTTATAGCAAAATCAGCGATATTATTTAATTTAATTGACCGATGTTGTGTGTTGTTGTATAGTGGATTGAAGTTATCGATTTGGACCTAAGGATTAAGTAAACTCAAGTGGTAGTTGGTGTAATATTGCCGTTAACTGCTAACGGGGTTGGACGAGTTCTTAAGTGGAAATCACATCTTTGCACGTGCTGCGGAGAATCCCCCACATATTTTGTGCAAACTTTTGAACTCGTATTGTACATTGTGTTGTTTCTAAACATTTCGACTATTTACTTACCTGTTAAGGTCCTGCTGTCCCAATTTTGATCCAGTTTCATCATCATCATCATCATCATCATCATTTCAGCCATAGGACGTCCACTGCTGAACATAGGCCTCCCCCAATGCTTTCCATGTTGATCGATTGGTAGCGGCCTGCGTCCAGCATCCATCCAGTTTCATATTCAACATGAAATCAATAAGAACTTCACTAATGAAGCAATCAAGTTATTAATAATTAAATCTCAATAATCCTCGCATATCGCAGCAAATGCCATGAGCCTCTTCAGCGCACTGCCTAATAGTTTCACCATCACAATTATCTGTCGGCAACAAAGAATGCTAGCGCCGTACCTCGAAAGCACATCAGGCTTGACATTTTTGTTGCAAATCCGCTTCTATTACAACGTCATAAAGTGCCACAGTGTTTACCTTGATGTGCCGTTGTCCGTGTAGTCGTACGCCAGTGTGAGTGCGACGCCTCAGTCCTCCCAGTGGGGGAGGGCCCTGTAAGCGTAGGGTTACCATATATTTAAAAGTCCACATTACATCAGGACATTTTACACCGCCACGGAGTAGTCTGTTCACATTGCGTTTTCCGCCGGACTCAGTGGACGACTATCTGGTGAAATAATTATGTCCATATCACCGTATTTTTGTCAATCCAAGGTGACAAATAGTACATTTATGGGAAACGCACGACCATTAGAATAATTTGAGTTAAGAAGTGAAATCAGTTATTATAAAAAAAAGCATAGCCTAAAAATGTTTCAAGCGCTGCTGTTGAAAAATTAAATGTCCCACTCCGGCCGGAGAGTCCTGATAAGTCCAGACAAATCCAGTCGCCTGGTGACCCCACATAAACGGGATGCGCTCCTCCAATTTACATTTATGAACTCCCGTAACAGATTCCTGGATGTTTACTCTCGATAATTAAAAACGTCTCCAAAGCGTTCGGGTACGGTTTATTGGTGGGATAAGTAGCTAGTAATCGCTATCATTTAGGATTACATATGTTATATAAATAAATAAATAAATAAATATAACAGATAATCCTGGAATATTCAACATTATGGCATTTAGTCGTTGGGGCAGGAAAGTTCTCGAGTGGCGACAACGGGCTGGAAGACGTAGCGTGGGCAGGCCTCCTACTAGGTGGACCGACGATCTGGTAAAGGTCGCGGGAAGAGTCTGGATGCGGGCAGCGCAGGACCGTTCATTATGTCCAGCAGTGGACGTCATTTGGCTGAAACGACGACGATGGCATTTAGTCCCATGAAAATCTCGTGCTATGAGTAGGTCAGGAGGGCAACATATATCACTGAACCAATCAGTCTTACATATAGAGAAAATGAATGGGATGCAATAGCAGATGAAAGTTCGTATGTAGAGCGTCATAATTTCTCTAGTTGTCGATATGAAAATTAATATATTAATATCCTGCATTAGGTAAGATAAAAATAGTATTTCACATTAATTTGATCTATTGAGACGCACAAGAAAAACTTTTAGAGCTTTCATTCCACGCAAAGTCGCGGATTAAAGATAGTAAAGTTATATTACCTGCTTTGACACCCGTTCTGGCAAATCACATCCAAAGTTTAAATATCCTGTTTTGATCCCCGGAAATATTGCAGGCGAAGATTCCTGGAATTCCAGATTGGAATTGATTCACTGAACCAGGATTTTATCCCAGGAATCGATAGAATAATCTTTCTAAAGCCATAAAGTAATGATCAAAATTTCCGTAAATCACCTAGTGATTTGAGCTGAGCTTTTAATTGCCGATTTGGCTAGGTAGGTACAGTTGCGGATTTGAATCCCGATGAGAGCATATGCAAGTGTGATGACCACGAGAATAAGTAATTTCATGTTATTAATAGTAATTTATTAAGTAGTAGCTAATACCCAATTTTGGGGTCAGGTAATTGATGTGATAGAGCATGGATTTAAATATTTTTTGTAACATGTTAAATTAATTACAATATTGAAATGTACAAAGTAATGAATTACTTAACAATATTTGAATTAACTTTAAAGTTGAAATGAATTTATTCTAATGTAGGTAATATAAAATGTAAAGTGCTAAATTAACATTGCCCTACCGTTAAAAGGTGCCTTCTGTCAATGAAAATGACATAAGATTTATGACAAAAGCATGTTATCCAGATCGAAAATCACTTTGAAAGTGACAGAATTGTCGCAACGCCCCTCCGTCTCCCCCGCACTCTTGTCGAGCGGTTAGCAATTTTATAACGGCCTATACAGGGTGGGCCAAAAAAAGAAAAAATGTTTGCAAATAGTAACGCTTGATTTCTCGCAAACGATTGACGAGAGACGAGACGACGATGAGTTAAGTTGAGAGAGATGCATTTATTTAAAAAAAATCATGAACTGCTCCATAGTGACTAATAAATTCGTGAAATTATGTACTTACAGTTTCCCATCACCCAAAAGTTCCTACCTCGAAACGTTTTCGAGAAATCATACGTTGCTATTTTCAAAAAATTTTGGCCCATCCTGTATTTGTATATGTATGAAGGCTTTCCTTTACTTCGCTTGTGTTTAAAGCACGCCTCTACCGAGTGTATACTTACTTTACTTGTGTGACTATTACTTGAGTAACCGTAGGCTATTAAGGCAGTGTGAAATTGATTATAATATAATCATAACGTTTAAAGGTTTCGGTTTAGATATTCGAAGCCGATAGAATGTTGATTTAATGAGTGTCTACTTTCAAGACAACGCATACCTGGTGTAATTATAAAAGATTCTTCTCCGTACTTTCCACATTATCCTGTGTTAAATTGTTGAAAGTCTAATAACAATCTATACATTATAATAAAAATGAATTGCTAAAACTCGAGAATGGCTGGACCGATTTGGCTGATTTTGGTTTTGAAATAATTATTGTAGTCCAGGACAGGATTACAACGCGTACGAAGTCGCGGGAACAGCTGGTAATAAATGAATATTTTATATATTAAACATGCTTTCATCTAGTCCTAAAATAAGCAGTGGAAACCACAACCAGTCAACTGAGATAGGTATACTCGTAAATACGGACAGACTTGTTTTGTAAATAAATTTACGAGTAAATAAGTACATGAATCAAACCCATCACAAACCATTATTAGTCCATTATGCTTACCACTGGACCAGGCAATTGTTAGCCTAGGCGCAGACCACCGACTTTTAGTTGGCCGATAGTTGGGTCGAGCTGTTAATCAGTATGGGTATGTATGAAAGTGCGCACATTACACCGATTTGGTATCGGCTGATTCTTCATAAAAATTAGAATCGGGCCCAACTATCAGCCAAAGTCGGTGGTCTGCGCGTAGGCTTATGAATATGACAAAATGTTTTGATCTTTTGATCGGTGTGTAAATCCAAAACGTTTAAAATTTGACACACATATTAAATAAGAATGCCGAGCGAATTTGGCGGCCATGTTGTGCCCTTGCGACTCCTAATTATTCGCATACTGTACCCCGTTTGCCTTGTTGGCTTACTCATATTCGTGAGGTAAGCTTATACGGTAAAATTGCCAGTAATAATTCAAATTATTATTAATAAGATAGATCTATAATTATGTAGTGAAACTTTGTGTTTTCTTTGTAAGTGGATTTTGTGAATTCTTTTGAGAAAATAAATGTCTTTAACCGTAAGTAAATTACTATACTGCAAGCAAAAGTTTACGTGAAAACTTAACTGCAGTTAAAACGTATAAAAATAACTGTCTAATGAGGATATATTGTTTCAGCCAAATGACGTCCACTGTTGGACAAAGGCCTCCCCCAAGGCTCTCCACAATGAACGGTCCTACGCTGTCCGCATCCAGGCTCTTCCCGCGACCTTTACCAGATCGTCGGTCCACCTAGTAGGAGGCCTGCCCACGCTACGTCTTCCAGCCCGTGGTCGCCACTCGATAACTTTCTTTTTAGAGAGAGGATAATTATATACAATTTAATGAATTAATATTTAAAGGGTAGGATTTTAAACTCTACAATAGAGATGAGACGTATTTACTAGAACAGATCCACACACTAGGTATTATTTTACAGTACTAGACGGCACCTATTCCAATTTTTAAAATACTTGATCCACCTAGTATTTTATAAATTACACGATTTCCGACCCTACCATCAAAGTAATAGAGGTTATTATTGCGTAATCCGTAGTCGTGTATTACGCGCACCTAGTATTTCTCGCTAAGCTTATGTGCGAACGTAGAGATTCACTCCGTCTCTGTCTGACCAAACAAATTTGAGCGCGACGAAGCAAACGCACACAAACGTAGTCAAACCATATTCATGTAAATAAGAAAAAATATGTAAATATTTTTATGAAATTGATATCTTTTAAATACGCCAACTTTTAAATTGTCAGTCCTAAGCCTGTTGAAGTATGAAGGGAGGAATTATTATTCAATTTCAAATTGCATTATTCATACTACGGTTGTATCTTTTAAAAAAAAAATTGTATTTTAGTCATATTACGTGGATTAGTCCGCACTAGTCGCGTCAAGTATGCTAAATTACTACGTACTAGGTGGAATAGGTATTTGGATCGAGTATTAATAAATACTAGGAATAGGTGCACCTAGTATCAAATTTACCTAGTATAACTCATCTCTACTCTACAATTTTCCATGTAATAATGAAATGACACATTATGTACATTTGTACATACATAATGGATTTGCAATAAATTATTAAGTAACAATTTATAGGTCTTATTACTAGGGTTATTTCATACAGAAAGAGAGATTTTTGGTTTTGGCTGTTATGCTGTTTATTTCCTACTACAAAAACTTGCCTCTCAATATTTTTCTAACGCGCAGACAAACGTAGAACGTGCGATGCGCAGAACCGCCTCGCCTTGACCCAATGCGTTACCCGGCAGTGCGCACAACAATGTAACAAATACTAATGATTAATGAGTGGGTTATTAACGAAGGTATTGAACTTGAGATGGTTTGAGTGACATTTGGAATTGAAATTGGGTTGAAATGGTTATTGATAGGGTGAGAATCTGTGAGAAGAAAGGTCATTACAGTTTTCTTCTGGAATGGAAAAGTAAGGAGGTTTGGTGACTTTGAACATAATTTAGTAGGTATACGTGATATAAAACTTTCGAGACTCGCAAACTTATTATTACATAAGTATTTGGATCAACATGGAAAGCATTGGGGGAGGCCTATGTTCAGCAGTGGACGTCCTATGGCTGAAATGATGATGATGATGATGATGAAGTATTTGGAAAATATTCCATTTAAGAAGATCTCATTACCTACCACTTTATCAATCAAGTAAGACTTCTTAGGCTTAAACAAAAACAATTTCGCACAGTTTATTATTCATAAAAGACGTAAAAAAAAAAAAACCGACTCCAAAAAACCTACACTAAAAAGTAGAAAAATAATTACTACTTACCTACTTATTTATTAGGACGAATTATTAATATTTATGTAGGTATACCATGATTGATACTTCTAGAGTCGGTGCCAAGATTATGAAACATGTAAAGTTTGCCTGCACCGACTCCAAAAGTATCAATCATGGTATACCTACATAAATATTAATAATTCGTCCTAATAAATAAGTAGGTAAGTAGTAATTATTTTTCTACTTTTTAGTGTAGGTTTTTTGGAGTCGGTTTTATTTTTTTAAATAAAATTTTACTTATTTCTTGCTTTTTAGTTAACTAATTATTACCTTGATGTTACCACTGAAGGTAGGCAGTACATTGAGACCATATTCTTAATGTATATTATAAAAAAGTTCATCCCCAATTTTCCACCCTTGGGGGTGAAATATTTTCTTCAAATTCGCATGAAACCACCCTTTTGATAGTACCTATTCAACAAAAAAGTAATCGTTCTAATTGGTTTATAATCGGCGGAGATATTGCGTATAAAAAAGTTCATCCCCAATTTTCCACCCTTGGGGGTTGTTTTTTTTATTATTAAATTTAAATGGGACCACCCTTGAGGTATTACCTATACGCTGAAAAAAGATTTGTTCAAATCGGTTCATAAATGGCGGAGTTATCGCGTAACAAACATAGAAAAAAAAAAAAAACATACGGGTCGAATTGAGAACCTCCTCCTTTTTTGAAGTCGGTTGAAAATCATCTCTTTTTTGCAATTTAGCCTTTTTAGAAAGGCGTTTTTACTCGTCTTTTAATCCATCCTACAGGATATGTGGACCAGTTTTGGAAGAAGCAATCGCAAGCAATACGGTCACTACTGTCATTCTCTTTTCATATTGTTATTTTCGTCAAACACAATAATAATAATAATAAGCCCCGCAGGGCAGCTTTGTGGCGAGCTGTTGGTGAGTAGCGACACCACGGGGCCAGTTGTTAATCCGAGTGCTCCCGAGAGTCGGTCAAGACCCTCGTCTTCGGCTTGCCGAAGTGGAATCCGAGAGGGTCTGCAGGACTTTCACCTCTGGCTTGCCTTAACCGGCCGGTCAGAGTGGAGTCGCTAGAGCTATATGCTCCAGGGGTGGAAGTGTTAAAGGGCATAACGCCGCGAGTAACTTCGGAGAAAGCGCAGCACACCTCTCTACACCCCTGAGCTGGCAGACGCCAATGTTGCCCCTCAGTCCGGTCTATACGACCCATGACGCCAGGGGGGGCCCATTTAGTCGCTGGCTAGTCACCGCCTGCCATTTTTTCAGTCCGAGACTATGAACCAGGCAGGTGACCCGTAGTCTCCATCCATAGCCCAGTAACCAGTCAATCCATCCTTCATCCATAACCCTAGTCCAGTCTCCAATAACTGCAATAGCTCCTGTGCACAGGCTGGGGATGGTCTCTGGCTACATCCCATGATATAGTCAGAGACTAGGTCCAGCATGTGCACCACTTTCACTTTTGTCGATTATTTTGCGCTTAAAACGGCCTCTACGTGTTGGATCTGTATCCCCACCCAAGCCTTATAAAGGACCGGGCCACTTTTGACCCGTGAGCTCCAAAGCGTACAAACATAATAATAATATAAGCCTTTATTACTGGATTACAAGGTATTTTTACAACATTAACATTTCATTTTACAATTTAGTTGCACTCATCTCCAGTTTGTCCTTGGACATAGGCCTCCTCCAATGATCTCCATGCTTCTCTGTTTCTAGCCATTTGTGGCCATAATGGCCCTGCTAAACACAATAATAACGTCCCACAAACATACAAACTGCGTCACCATTTGCTTAGGTTTCTACTCCTCACACTGCACCAAGGACCATTGGCGCGGAACAGTGTAGGAATCGGTATGCATATCGTGCGCCGTGACGTCACGCTTTCACTCTGCGCTCGCGCCTGTCGCGGAACCGAACAAATAGGGATTATAGGTTTTAGTGGAATAACACCTCTATGTATACAGACGATGGCACATCAGGAACAGTGTGGCACCTTATTCAGCTGTAATAGTGGCGATTTTGCAGTCCAAATAGACATCCTGATGACTGTTGTACTTATTACAAAGGAACATGCGAGTTTATTTTGCAACGTGGAATGATGATAAGAGTTTGATGACGTATCTACTTCTAGAGAAATATTGTCTTATAAATCCTCACTCTTTCCTTCTATTAAAACACTGAGGTCACAACCCTGTTAACAATGTCTATGAACCGCCTAAGCTTCTGATTTGACTCAATCGGACCGATAGCTTAGCGTTACCTTCGTATTTTTTTCTTTTCATAGATGTTAAATCAACCCCGCAATGGCCAAATTTGCCATAGAAAATTTAACCAATGCGCTCTACACCTCTACATGAAGTAAAAAAAAACTTTGACCGACACTGTTACGAATATTTATTTTTAAAGTTTCCGTCAGTGAATAGCTTTTTTAACTATTCAATGTTGCCTCGGAATGCGTTAAAGTATTTTGTACCAAACAATAGTTAAACGATCGGAGCCTCGCAAATGCTCTACCATTTCGAAAGGGCAGATAGCCTTGGAGAAATAATGATTCATCTCACTTGTGTTTTGAAACTGTGGACTACATGATACACGTGCGAACTAAAGGCGCAATTTAAAGCCAGTTACATACTTTAAAAGAGCTTTGAATAGAATCCGAAAGCTGTAATTTGCAATGAATTAGTGATGGTCGTTTGTTTTTAGTAGCGACTTTGTTAGATATAATTAGAAGATTTGTAAGTACTTACTTAAACCTATAAAATTAAAGGTTTTTACTTTGTACGTCTTACTACAAGTCTATTAAGGGTGATCTGAGCTTGGGTTTTCAATTACATAATCCAGTGAAAAATACATTAATTAGTTTATGAATCCTTTCAATGTTTTTAAATGGAAAATGTAAGGGTTTTTAAATCCTAAAAAATAGTACTACAAATGTTAACCCTTCAATCGTACACTGCAATTCCGAGCGCATTAAAAACTTGCAGATCGCCGGCAAAATAATGCGGCTTATAACGGAGCTACAGAGCCGAGCAAGTCCCGGTAAGCCTCGCCCGGCTCCAATGTCGCGTTACGACGCTAATATGGCATTAAAGGGTTAACGCGAATGATAATCGGGATACGATTTTAAGCTAGAACCTTTATACCCAACAAAAAGGTATTCTTTTTGGTTTTTGAGAATCATTATTTGTCTTAAGAAATTCACCTACTAATAAAAGTTATATTAGCGTTGAAAACTAACTTAAAGTATAGAAGCCGTGTCAGTTTAATGAAACTGAATTCCAACAGGCATTCAAAAAAGATTATATTGACTCTATGGCATACTTATGGCTAGCCGTGTGGTGACGGCAGAGTAGAATACATTTGTTACCAACCCCTACTCTTACCGTGGGTATATGGCGTGGAGATTTTAACAAAATCCTCCACTAAAGTGGAGGAGGGTCATAGTCCAGCAGTGGACTGTTGATGATGATGATGACGATTGATTCTGTAGTCAATAATGTGTAACGTTAGTGTTTTAGTGTACCTAATATCCAATTGTAAATAAATAGCAAAGACAACGATAAGCCTATTTGTGGAGTAGACGGCGACGGTCTCTGGTAAGTTTTAATTAATTTCATACTATTGACTCTACATTTAGGCATTTTATTTTTAGGGCTGTATTGGGCATAATCATACGTAAGTTCATATGGTTTTTATTTATACTACTGAAAACATTTAAGCTCTTGAATTTTTTTGTTCATTATTTTGTCATGCCATTTTTTCATACCAATACAGACACATTCGCTTTATTACTCGAAGGGTTAACTCGAATGTTAATCGCGGTATAATTAAACAACGTGTTGCGGGCCTAATTAAAAATTATAGTGACCAACACACAGCAAGGGGTATTTTTATATCTTACATGAAAAAACTTCTAGGTATGACACTGAGCTTTCCTAGGTAGACAAAGCTTAGACTGAGTTGCACCACCAAACTTTGACCGTAACTATAGAAACGATAATATTTTTTGTATGGAGTTTGACAGATTTGTGACGTTTGTCAAAGTTAAAGTAAGATGGTGCAACCCAGCCTTTGTGTAGAATCGAAGTCGCAGATCTAACTTATTCACAATGAATTTTAACTAAAAAATAAACAGTTTATGACCTTTAAAAATATTTTTTTACTACATCAAAGAACAAATGAAACGTCCTTTTAATACATTCTGAATCCGAACGACGGATCGGAGCTAAAATATCGCAGGAAATATTGATATTTTATGATGCATTGTTTAATGCACGTGGTGAGTATCAGGGCATCAAATGCTGTTTAAATGTTGCTTTTTGTGACTTACCATGTCGATAGCACATCAAGCTGTTGATTTTTGTTGCAAAATTTAACCTTATTGCAAGTTCATAAGTCGCTACAGTATTTTACCCATACAGTTCATTGTACAGTACAGTGTTTTTCGATTAGTACTTAATTCGAAAACACCGTGTCATTAAAAATAAGGGATGTCGTTTAAATAGATAAAAACTTGAAATTGAAGTGTCAAATCAAAATGGTAACGTCTGTAAGGAAAACAAATTGACTCAATCATAACTCTTTTAGGGTCTACGCTAGATTTTCTATGCTCTATACCTAAATACTACTTCAGAAATTTCAGGCAATCTAGATAAAAACTATGTAGAGCTAAGTACTGGACGTAAGTTTGTCGTGATAATTAGGAACATTCTATTGACACTTAATTGTATTTTGCAATATTTATTCTTATTCCATTTAATTCGCCTATGTGTAAACTATAAAATCTATACTAATATTATAAATGCGAAAGTAACTATGTCTGTCTGTCTTGCTTTCACAACTAAACCATGGAACTGATTTTGATGATAGAGATAGTTTGAGTCCCG
Organism: Ostrinia nubilalis; assembly: GCF_963855985.1. Lineage (NCBI taxonomy): Eukaryota > Metazoa > Arthropoda > Insecta > Lepidoptera > Crambidae > Ostrinia > Ostrinia nubilalis. Next base: position 4,896,507 of record NC_087101.1, read on the forward strand.
GGAAAGGATAGGATAGTTTTTATTCCGGTTTTTGAAACAGGGACGCGCGTTTTCTGTGACAAAATTCCACGGGGGCGAAGCCAGTATGTAATAATCGAATTAGGAGTAAAAAGCTTAGGTCTAATTACACAGGTATTAAATGATGCGTTTTCGTATTTGTTTTCGTGATGATCACATTTCGTTTTGTATTAAGTATCTATCCATCTATAATGTTTATAAGATGCTTGTTTCGGTATGCCGAAATCAATCTATTTTCGTGTTTCAGGCGAAGCCACGCGCCGAGAGACTCGCTTTGAATACACTGAGACAAAATTACTCGATGAATATTGTAATAGCTTTCCTATAATGCTATAAAATTGTTCTGTCATGTCTGATTGATCTTTCAATAGCCAAAAGCTTTATGTTTACATTACATACATAAAATTATATCTGAAAGTTTGGTTTATTTTTTAACGGAAGTAGGCGTGAAGAATGATTTTTCAAAGTGTTTCTGTAAAAGAGAGAAAAGGAGGTGTGTAAAATGAAGAAAGTCTGTCGTTTTAAAGGTACAGACGACGGCACATCAAGCTAATACTTGAGCATTTAATGTACTTATAATCAGAACTGCTTTGCAACAAAATTGTGTAGTCAGCACATCATTAATTTACACATCATCAGGCAATCTAGAATTGACTAGCTTAATACTACTTATAAAGTACAGTCAACTGCTCATCAAACTACGAGTATACATATACATCTTTGCTGCAAACTGGCATCTAATGCAACAACATAAAATGCCACAGTGATAAGCTCCAAGATTGTATCTGTACAAGCTATCAGAACCCATCGCGTGTTTATCGCCTTTTAAAACAAAAACCGCGATTAATTGACAACAAAACGCTGTCATCCAATACCCATTTCGCCACGAACACCAAAACGCCAAAGAGAAGTGTAACTTGCAGGGTGGTCGTACGAAGCCAATAATCGACCCGATAATATTTATAACTTTAAACCCTGTGCCCCACATAATAAGGGCGTCGTTTCGACTATATTATACCGATAGGATAACCGGTTTGCGGTAGCGGGGTCCCTCAACTTTGACTCGAGGGTTGATCCATTTTTTCTAAGTCCATTCCTAAAGTATACATGTTAAGAACAAGGGCATATCGTCTACAAGTTCTATGTAGAGTTACTTTAAATTTTATATCTATGTAGTCAGTGTTGATATAGTTCAGACTTCAGAAGCGAGCGAGTCTGTTGGCTTTTGAGGAATTATTTAGTTTCATCAATTAGAGCATCCATTCGTGATACGAAATCCAGGCAAGCAATCAAAGCTATTAGTCTATCTAATCAAGATTTAATACTAACTTAAGCTAAATCCGATTTTTAAGATACTTTACTTACTCTTCCATTGATGAACAAGATGATTAGCTGCTGTAAACGACTTATTAACCATCGATTAAGCTTCATAATTTAAAAATCGACAAGTTTATCGGGGTTACCTACGCCATATCGAATGACAAATGATCGAAAATCAAAATATCGAATACGTTTCATCGAACGATCAAAATATCGAACGATCAAAATATCGAATGCTCAAAATATCGAACGTTCAGAATATCGAACCATCAAAATATCGAACGATCAAAATATCGAACGATCAAAATATCGAAAGTCGATATAGACGTTTTTATTAAATTTCATCACGCATCATTTCTGAACTTTCCTTTTTGGGACAGGCTAGGCTTATAATAGGTCCCCACGGACATTATTCTCAAAATTTATAAACTTGAAGAAATGATGCATGATGAAATTTAATAAAAACGTCTAGGTATATCGACTTTCGATATTTTGATCGTTCGATATTTTGATCGTTCGATATTTTGATGGTTCGATATTCTGAACGTTCGATATTTTGAGCATTCGATATTTTGATCGTTCGATATTTTGATCGTTCGATGAAACGTATTCGATATTTTGATTTTCGATCATTTGTCATTCGATATGGCGTAGGTAACCCAGTTTATCGGAACATTGTTCTCGATCCTCGACATATCGAGAACCCGTATCCTTTGTCTAATCCACGGCCGTGTGTATTCAAAAACACTTTAATCTCAGCTCGGGAACTTCTGGCAAGTTATGTGAACCCTATTAATAACACTGAGCCGGTTAACAATAAAATCAATAGCACGCAGTTAACTAACACTCGATTTATAACTTTCATACACCGATTTGTTTATAGTCGAACATTGTTGAACATTCGATATAATCGGTTTGCGTAATTGGACGTTAGTTGCGTTAACATTGTTATGCGGTGACGTCATAGCTGTCAATAGTAACTGAAGCCAGACGTTTATGGTGATGGGAATAGAGCATTCAAGTTTCGGGATTATGCCTCGAACAATGCTTCTATCGGCGGTTCTTAGCCTTATTATTATGTCAACAAGGTTTTTATTAACCAAAATACGTTTACACGGTTTAGGAAACGTCTCGTAAAACGAAACCATAACCGTGAATTCCAAATTCAAAGTCATTAATCTTTGTCCAAAGAAATGACGAAACACTATTCGTTTAAGGCTCGAATCTTAATTAATTAAACTGACCCCACGGGCAATTTGCATCGCGAACCCGTGCCCATTTGCTCTCATTCAATAACTTTTTCAATTCAACTTCTGTTTTCATAATTACAATTTAATTTACAACCATAATGAAACATCCCACAGTCAGAGACGTTCATGAAAAGCAAACGGCCAGTGATTGTCTTCTATTTGCGCTCAACGGATTCCTTTTATTCTTGAGCGAAGTTTTTTAGCCTACATTATCTTAAAGCAAGCTTCGGGTAACGTTTGATATCTCACTGCGGTTACACTACTTTGAGTGTGTTGTGTATCAAAGAAAATAAGGACTGATATTAAGTTAATTACCTGCCATGCCGAAACGTCCTTTTGTCGGTCGACTCAACCAAGTTCATTGATTCCGTTTCTGCCCCCTTGCTCCTAACGCGAACCAACACGGCAGACCCCCATTTTTCCTCAATGATGCCTCGGCTTGTATAATATCATGCGCCAACGAGAGCGGCGGGGGAGCTCAAGTTAACTGGTCGCCCGATGCTAACATGTGTTTGTGGCATTGGCCTTTGATATTGCCACTGAAATAACGACCTTCTGTGATCATAATACGACGCTTATTACAATGCTTGGTTACGCTTGGAAATTTTTAGAAACCTTTTTTGGTAAAACTCTGGAGTGTAGAAAACTATTTAGTTGTTACCTGTGTATTAAACGGAGATTTGAGATAAGTGGTTGTTTGGATGGCGGGTATCTTTATGACGCCCAATTGTGATGTCATTAGCGTGAATGGATCTTGGTGGCATTTTGTTACATTCCAATCTGTTTCTTTTTAAATATGTAGCGAAGTATACCTGATACATTACATCAAGGCATACACCGTACATGTTACATTACAGATTAGGGTAGGGTAACAGAAAGTCACAATCGATCACCACTAGAGGTGCTTCTTGTGACACTCTCCTCTCGTTCTGTAGATTGACGACCCCAAAATAACAAGAAAGGGGAGAAATGGCTAGAATGGGAGGGTATGTTTAAAATGGCTGTATCGTAAATCACTTAACACTATTACAATGTATGTTAAGTAATTGAAATAAAAGTTCGGTGAAAAATAATATCAGAAAGTTTATTGATTTCAACTGGTTCTGGATTTTAATTTTTAGTGTTTAGAAAAAAGTGCCATAAGTTGGTCCCTTACGAGATTCGAACCAACAACTGGGGTGGTCACTATATAATCACTTCGCTCAGTTTAAAGGTCGTTTTCTGAATTTAGATTTTAAGCTCTAGATTGCTCTTTCTGTACCTACTTAAGTATAAACTTAAGCCTTATCTTTTCTGAATTATCCTGCATTTGAGATTAAATTCTGCATCTAATCGAATTCTCAAAGTTGACACTTTCAATTCAGTACCTCTAGCATAAACAACATTCGTCTTCGAATCGTTTGCGTATTCGATAAAATTCGATACTCAATCTTCGAATTAAACGATAACGTGACAATTTTGATTCTCAAAATAAGTTTCTTGCAACCACATCTCATACTAAGTTCACTTTACGACACGAGGTCGCTGTTGTAGTTTTCTTACTAAATCTTTTGATGGCGATTCGAGTACGCAAACGATTTGAATTCGAAAGTTTTTTGTGCTAGCCGTACTGAACAATCTAGAAACGAAAATAGGATGAAGTTCATACTTAGTAGAGCATGCTCAAGCTAAAATTCTCAATTCAGAAACCAGGAAATAATGTCATAGGTATATATTCTAACCTAGCACACGTATTTTTAAACCATTACATTTTTAATTTGTACACAAAATCGCACAAATGTTTTCGAATTAAACGTATCGGGCTCCTTTTTCTGGTACTTTTCAATCTCACCCACTTAAGTAATTAAAATAAACGTACCTAATCTTAAGTAATTTCTCAAAATTAACTTCTATTATTGAAGATCTCTCAATAGCATCTTCTATCTTCGATTTAAAATAAGATTGAACAAATTTTTTTATACATTAAACATAAATAACATTTCAATAAATATTGAAACAACGCAGGAATGCTGAATTGACATAAGCGTGCTCTATATTAACAATAAATATATCGTCAATTTGCTCAGAAAGATATTAACTTTCATTGAGTGATTAATATTAGATTGTTGCTAGATATTTGTATTTACAATTCTAAACATAATTATGTACGATATCATTTAACCTTCCATTTAAGAAACAGTTAAACAGAGATGAGACAGAAACCAAAACTCTCCATTTTGACTCTATTACATAATTTCATGATAATTAGGAATATGAATATGAGGTATTTCTAGATTGTGCGATTGTAGTAGTTTATCCAACTCCTGTTTTCAACAACATACAAACAAACAATAAAAAATGTGCCTATATTAAGTTTTCATCCATTTCAGCTCGCTCTATCTTTTATGTAGTAATGCGAGGAGACTAACGCCATCTACCGAGGAGTAGTCAAAGCTACGCAGTAACTGTACTGCATGTCACATTAGTTTCTTTTTTACTTAATTTTAGTGTAGAATTAGATGAAAAGAATGACAAGCAATTAAAAACTAAATTAGTTTACGACTGTGCACAGATTATTTGTTATTTTACGTTTGCAATACGCGTTTTTATTACGCTTCTTTCAGTTTGATGAATTTATTTACTCATTCCAGCATTAAATTGTTTTGTCTTTATACATTTACAGTTTAGTAAGTAGACATAAGGGAATTGGTTACTTAAGTAAGGTTTCTAGGGTCAAACAAAAAGAAATAGACCTTTTGTACTGTTCGACAGGTAGCGACAGTAAATCTATCTAGGTACAAAGGTTCCTTTGAAAAAGTTGATTCTCCATTCAATTTAGTGAAGACAGTGTTCGCAATATAGATGAAATATCAACGTTTAAAGTTATTTCAAGGGTTTTATACTAAAATGTTTTACTACATAGTATCGCATCTTATGTACCTATTACAATTTTATTCAAGGGTTTTATACTAAAATGTTTTTCTACATAGTATCGCATCTTACGTATTACAATTATTAAAAAAAGTTTATTATCAAGGTCTTATCTAATGCTATACAAGCTTTTAAACTTCACTGATATCTAATTCACATAATTGTCAAGGACTCTTTGTCTTAAACTATCCCTTTATTTATAAAACTGTGCTATGAACTGTTTTAACTAATGATAATGTTTATTTATGACAAATTTTTATATTGGAGTTATGAAAAGAGATAAGTTTTTAGCGTTAATCAGTTTCACTGACTTTCAACAGTAGCTTCTTTCTGCGTTTTAAATTTAGATCAGTTACACGTGTGACTAATATTGGCCAAAATGTGATAACTAATCTTACCTCATAGTTATTAATCTATGGTTTAATGCTGGTCATAATAAAAAACCAGATTCTAACTAATTATTAGTATTACCAGCTTTCTTTGTGTTTCCTATCGCCCGTGTGTGTGCGTCTCAGTACCGTTTTGTGCCGTATTACATACTGGGTAACGGCTACGTCGATACATTACGTCCATCGCTGGTTTAGTATTCGGACTCGTTTGTATTCGAGTAGAGAGTGGGCAATGTATGGCGTGGGACTTGTAGGAGTCTCTGACGTAACGCCCCGACCAGCTGTGCGTTGATAACCGTGTTCTGTTTCATTTCCCTGCCCAAGCTCGCCGTTTTAGGGTTCCGCAGTCAATAAAGAATTTCGTTTCGATCCTGATAAGTCTGGATTCGCTTGTAATAACAACTTAAAAAGATAAAACTATAACTTAATTGCATTTTTCGTCAGTTTGGTTATTTGATATCTTTTACATATTAAATTATAAAACAGTTACCTAATGTTTTAGTCTTTTTTTTTTCTAAGCTTTTAAGAGCCTACAAAACCTTCGTAGCCAAAAAATATTTTCAGCTGCAGCTAATTTTTTACACGAGGATCCATTCTCGTGTAACAAATCAACTTTTTCTCCATTAACCCAAACCATTCGATTAGAGCCATTTCTAGCCTAGAAATTAAGACTAGAGGCTCTAATCTAAATTTATATTAATGTGGAAAAAGCTTTCAATTCCAAATGTCGATCAAAATTTAACAATTTCGACACCATAACATAATAAAATGATCCTGTACGCAAAATCGTCAAAAGTATCTATATAAAATACTACGGAACTATCTATCCGCCTGTGCCGACACACACTTAACCAGTTTTTATATGTCACGCCAACGATCGCGTCGTGAATGTGGAGGTCGAATTAGAGCGCATTCTCGAACCAAACGACAACAATGATAACAAATTAGATGACACACATCACAAAAAGGTTGCGGGTTCACAACACGGAAGGAGCAAGTACAGCAGTACATCAGACAACACATTTCTGTTGCAAAATAGCCCGTATTCCAACGAGATAAGAAGCTACTGTTATTAGCATGATGTGCTAGTCCGTACCATACCTGCTGGTCAACTTTTGACGTATAAGACAAGGAATTTCTTACATCCGATATAAAAAATCCTCACAATCTCAGCAGTTACAGTCTACAGACGATAGCATATCATGCTCAATTTCAATATTTCGTAGTCGTGATAGGGTTTTTGCAACGAAAATGTATCTGTAGTATATTCTGAAATCATTAAAAGTCATAAAAATCTTTTTTTAATGCATAACACGTCAGATATTTGACCACAATCGCAATTTTCTGCAAATAGGCTTTTAAAAAGCCTTTTTTTTACACGTCCTAGTATTACTTTAACCTTACCACTGCTTCAGAACAATAATTGGGCCAATGTAGAAAAGCAACGCAAGGAACTCAGTCGCCTCAGTCATATGAATGTTCCTTCTTGATAGACATCAGATTAAATTTTTTAAACAAACATTTATCATAGACTTTACACAGCGAGAGTCAACACGAATAGCAAATGGTAACGGCAGTCATAACCAACCAAATTGAAATTTACCCAGTTTCCTTTCTTCGGCCGAATGTTACTGTCCACTTATTTTGGCGGGTGTACGAATGACGGCCTACCAAGCTAAACATTGTAGCGTCTTATGTGGTTATAATAAGGTTTATTTTGCTACAATAATGTATAGTTCAATGTGCTCTATTGCCTGATAATAGATCGTCATGTCCTTCCGCTGCCACTTGGCAGGTAGAACCCAGTTTTTGTGGATAGACTGGGCCTTGATACACGTCCTTTTGTTCAAGGTTACTCTTTTATTTTCAGAGGTGATGGTTGTCACGTCATCTAAGGATACAATAAGAATACAAGAGGTTAGGGATTATAGGGATGTTTCTATAATAAAAACTTTATTGCGCATATAATAAGGTACAATAGGCGAACTTGGAGAAGTTAAGTAAATAAAACACAAAGTAATAGTAAACGGATATTTAACTATGATACTTATGATTAGCATGTTATGGATTGTGATTTTAGTATAAATTGTATTAGCAATAAATTGTAGAGACAAAATGGGGTCCCATTTTTACGACTAACGCATTATCGACCTAAACATGTTGGTAGAGCTAAACCAAACAGAGTAAACGCTGTTTTTTGTTATTTAAACAATCCAAACGAATCATTTTACTTATTTTATGTAACAACAGTCTTGAAAAAAATAATAAACAGCCGATTAAAACTTTCACGTGCACATTATTATTATATTTCGACACAATATTTAAATAGTTTCATTTTTAGCTTAATTTATTTAATATTAGCTTTCTGCCCGCGGCTTCGCCCGCGTGGAATTTTGTCTGTCACAGAAAAACTTTATCGCGCGCGTCCCTGTTTCAAAAACCGGGATAAAAACTATCCTATGTCCTTTCCCGGGACTCAAACTATCTCACTGCCAAATTTCATCAAAATCGGTTCAGTGGTTTAGGCAAGAAAGAGAGACAGACAGACAGAGTTACTTTCGCATTTATAATATTAGTATAGATTATATTTGTATTTATTTGTAAAATAAATATATTTACTGTACTGTTACGATAAATATGTTTTCACAGATTTCTTGTGCTTAAAGCTTTTATCTGTCTATAATCTAGACACATCTACGCTAAAAATGAGCTTACAGAGCTTTCATAATGCAAGCTGGAGACAAAGCCAGTGCGTCAATAGCCACATTTTCTTTTCAATCTACCACGTCATGTCATTACAGGGCATGGGGAGAGCATTGCGTTTTTATGGGAAAAAACACCCTTTGTTCAAAACATATATCTAGAGTGACGTAATTTGCCCGCAAATATGACGTAGGCGACGTTTTTATTGTGTAAAATTTAGTCTTAAAGAGGAAATCTCTCTATGATTATCTAAACTGAATATAGACCATTAAAAGCAATAATAATGGTGATAAATCTCAGCTGCATTACTAAATTTAAGGGGGTTATATTCCATCATACATTTTAATAGTGAAATGAAAACAATTAATGAGATCACAGTTTAACTAAACGTATTATTTGTACTTATTAAAGTGCAATAGTGACATAAAAAACTCTCCTTTTTTATAATATTGACTATTTTCAGTCACAAATTGCTATTAATGTTAACAATAAATACACTTACTTCTCATTACTCAATTTATGTATAATTAATATAGTGGAAGCAGTTTATTAAATTGAGACTCATCAATTAACCTACATTAGTGTTAAATTAACCGATATAGTAAAACCGAGTGAATTTCATATCAAATTAAGCATATCAGTTTCAACGTAGATTTTATAACAGAACTTACCTTACCTGTCGTTAAAATTTATAGATTAAAGTCGTGACATCCAAGTATTACATCTTATTTTTGTCACAGGCGAAATTATTGCGACAAAAATGCATTTTTTTACCACATTCTGAAAACAAAACTTACAAAAGTAAGTATACTGCAAAGTATTTCAAAAATAAATTACCATTATTTATAGTACGTAGGCCTGAAAAGATTCAGGACACATCATAGGTCACGTATCAACCACGTAACACCAAATAAAAGTATACCTTGCTCTACCACTAGCTTCGGGACAACATATTAGCTGGTACTAAGAAGACATACCTCTATCAACCTGTAATTCATCACATCAAACACCATTTACAAGATTAATAACATTATAATTGGATTTAATCACCACCATAAAGCAAAAAGGCGCCGATTAAAACTCTGTCTCCAACAATAAATAGATTACTGTATAGAATGAGGCATGAATCCCAAAGAGGAGGGGAGGGCAAGACGGCATAAATATTCAGGGCTGAGGAACCCCTCAGCCACTGCACCCCGATAAAACTCGCCGAATCGCGCACGGTGTTACAAGCTGTGTTATGTTTGTTTACTATGATTTTCTGTGTTAATACGCTATAAAATCCCATAGACCTAGGCTGTATTTGTCATTCAACTTTAAATCTGCACTCAAAAACCAGTGATTAGTAAGTATGCATTTAGAGTTATAAAAGCAGTTATTCAATCGAATTGAATGCAAATACTATCACACACCTGGATGAAGGGTACTTAGCACTACTCAAAAAATTCAAAATCAAGTCATTGCGGTTATTAAAATCTGCGTCAAAAACTACGTAAACTACTTCCTGTTTCTGTAAAAAGAACAACTGAAATCAAACAAATAACATGCTAGAGTAGTTGAAACTGAATCTAGTTATGAATCTCGTTTCAAATGCGATCCTTAATTAGGCCAGATTACGAAACAACCCTCGAAACTCGATTTAATCGACAAAACTGCGGACAAAACCGCAGACAGAGGCTAGCACATTTAGATTTCGCTTGTTCACAACAAGTCACACCCAAACGAGTGACACTGTTACACGTTGGGATAAAATCCCGCCAAGTCACACTGTTACTGTTACTCGTAAGGACATCGTTTATATCTTCCCTATAGTTTATATCTCACTGGGAAAAAGCAATCGCAACCAGTTACACTGTTACACGTTAGGACTATTTTCTTTATTATTTCCCAACGGTTCACGCTCTAAGTTTAAGGCTCAGTTGCGTTGCACCACCTAATTTTGAAAATGAAAATGAAATTTATTGACATGATGAGATTAATTTGACAGTAACTATTACGATAACCGGTGCTTTTTGTATGGTATTTGACAGATTTTTGACGTTTGTCAAAGTTAAAGTAAGATGGTGCAACCCAGCCTAAGTAATGAAGAGATTTCGTTAAAAAGGAACAACACATTTTTAGATCGCTTTGGCCAATAGTCCAATTTCGTACATTTATAAATAGGTTCATTACAAAAAGCTTGAATCGTTACCTCAGCTTTTGTGCCAATAATTCATCAGCAATTTCAGCTCAGGTAAAAAATGGGAACACACACACACACACACAAATTTTGTAATTTGTATTTGGTGAAAAAAAAAGTATTTTTTTTTAATAAACGCTAAATATTGTTAATAACACCGCCCCTTCCTTACAACCACGTGTAAGGATAATCTCTGGAACTCTGGCACGATTATCTGTTCAAAAGTCGAGTGTACAAACCTGAAGCCCCCTTTGTGTCGGACAATGGCGACAATGGCCACTTTTGTCAGGTGAATTTATAGCCACGTGCCGTCTTTATAAAGTCCTTCAATGACGAGCTACTGACAAATTGATGGCACGCGCTTTTTATCCATGGAATATAACAACAATTTCTATTTGAAAAAAATACCTATCGATAGGTTACGTTATTCTGATGAATAAATGCTGCACAAGTTTTTCTCTAAAACCAATAGTTTGGCTGGAAAAAAATATTTTCTATTTTCGTTGTATGGAATGAAACATGAAGTGGTCGATTTCTACTAAGCCTTGACAGATCTTGCTTTGAAACTACTTGAGCCTTGTTGTATGGCTTGTTGACTATAATCCTACACTATCAGCGCGCTCCCAAAGTTGCCCGTTCACAAGTTATGAGGTTCTGAAAAATTAAAAAAAAGTAAGTAAAAGTGACTTTTTTTGGAATATCTTTAAAGATTTAACGAAAATATAAAGATTCTATACGTTAGTAATGGAAATTAACCTTAAATTACTGATAAAAACACATTTTAAGAAAATTAATAGTAATAAAACAAGCGACTTTTTTTCACAATTTCTGTTTAAAAAAATACCTATCGATAGGGTATGTTAGTCTGATGAATAAATATCATGAAACGTTTTTCTCTAAAACCAATATTTTGGCTGGAAAAAAATAATTTCCATTTTTGTTGTATGGAATGAAACATAAAGTGGTCGATTTCGACTAAGCCTTGGTAGATTTTGCTTTGAAACTACTTGAGCCTTGTTTTATGGCTTGTTGACTATAATCCTACACTAACAGCGCGCGCCCAAAGTTGCCCGTTCAGAAGTTATGAGGTTCCGAAAAATGAAAATTAAAGTAGGTAAAATTGACTTTTCTTTAGACAAGACGACAAGAGAAAGGTTAATTACGTTACTGAAGTATAGAATTTTCATGTTTTAGTTGAATCTTTAAAGATATACCCAAAAAAGATACTTTTACTTACTTTTTTTTTAATTTTTGGAACCTCATAACTTCTGAACGGGCAAATTTGGGCGCGTGCTGATAGTGTAGGATTATAGTCAACAAGCCATAAAACAAGGCTCAAGTAGTTTCAAAGCAAAATCTGTTAAAGCTTAGTCGAAATCGACCACTTTATGTTTCATTCCATACAACAAAAATTGAAAATATTTTTTTCCAGCCAAACTATTGCTTTTAGAGAAAAATGTTTCATGATATTTATTCATCAGAATAATATACCCTATCGATAGGTATTTTTTTTAAACAGAAATTGTGAAATAAAAATCGCTTGTTTTATTACTATTAATTTTATTAAAATGTGTTTTTATCAGTAATTTAAGGATAATTTACATTACTAACGTATAGAATTTTTTATATTTTCGTTAAATCTTTAAAGATATTCCAAAAAAAAGTCACTTTTACTTACTTTTTTTTAATTTTTCAGAACCTCATAACTTGTGAACGGGCAACTTTGGGCGCGCGCTGATAGTGTAGGATTATAGTCAACAAGCCATAGAACAAGGCTCAAGTAGTTTCAAAGCAAGATCTGTCAAGGCTTAGTAGAAATCGACCACTTTATGTTTCATTCCATACAACGAAAATGGAAAATATTTTTTTCCAGCCAAACTATTGGTTTTAGAGAAAAACTTGTGCAGCATTTATTCATCAGAATAACGTAACCTATCGATAGGTATTTTTTTCAAATAGAAATTGTGAAAAAATTCGCTATGTCCATAAATCTCAATTTCGATCCATAGTGCGGGGGATTGAATTCATAAAGAAGACAACCCAAAATATACATTTATTTATGTCTTAAAAGTTAAAAAATTGACCTAGAAGAAGTTCATTGTAGGACAAAAGATGCTTTGTTAAATTCTCTAAGGCTGAGTTGCACCGCCTAACATTAAACGTAACTAAAACGATAACCGATGTTTTGTGTTTGGAGTTTGACAGATTTTTGATGTTTATTAAAGTTAAAGTAAGATGGTGCAACCCAGCTTTCTATTGTGGAACGCCCAATAAATACCCTGTAACATCCTACCGCAGAAGTACGTAATATTTATGTCACAGAAAATGCAGAAAAGTTAGTCAAGTATAGAAAATCATACGATATATTCCCCTCTTATTTTACAGGTGCATTTGTACGGAATTAGCTCTACCTCAACAATAAATACTCACTTGATAGCAACTAAACACATTCGCGCAATGATTCGAGTCATTCCTTAAAAGGCGGGTAATATATTGACCCATTCGGCAGACGTAAGCTGCGTAGTGTTAGCGAGTGGACCAGTGTAGCGAGACCTGCCATCTCTTTCATTATGGTGGCAAGTGGAGCTCAGAAGAGAACAGGCGGTTAGGGATGGGCGTAATCGCCGTACTCGAGTAACGCCGAATTAATCTTACAGATGTAATGGTTTAGGAATGGGATGTATTACTTTCTGTGTGACAACAGCGATCATTGCTTGAAACAATTGATTCTAACTAGGCATACAATTTTAGTTACTAACTTGTAACTATGTACTCGTATTATAATTTCACTTTACCTTACTTTTTTACTTGGAACCTCCACAAAAAATGAATTTAAATCGGTATAGGTAAAGGTAAAGTATGTACCTAAATAATTATCTTGTGTAAAACTTACATCGTTAGAATTTATTTTCTCCAAAAGTACCTACTAAACCTTGAATTTTCATTACAGATAAAGTCCCTCATTTAATATGTTCCAAACTAGCATTCTAGTGAAAGAGTGTTTAAAAGGTAGGTAGCAAAAACAGTATTAAGTTATCAATTCCTGCCAGGTTAGAATTTGATCAAGTACAATAAATTACTTCAAGTCCGCCGAAATCGATTTTCCAGACCACGCCACATCACTAGTTGTACCTTTTACTGAGGAGCAGACCTTGAATGGATTGATTCACCTCGCTCGTGGGTGTCGGGAGGTCGTTATTTGTTGTTTACAAGCAAAATAAATTGATGAATTTCTGTCTGAGGTGTAGAAAGGTAAATTATGACGTCAGTGCTCGATGACGACATTGCTTAAGGGGAAATTACTCTTTGATAATTAAAATATGAGCATTGTGTCGTCATGAGTATGAACCAGACATTAAAGTGATTTAAGGACTCTACACACTACACGCCGACAGCCCGGCGGCTTGGTGTCGGCGGCTTTATTTCAAAAGAATCGACGACGTCTTGTAGGTACTTTCTATGACTTAAGACAACATGTCAAAAGTTGACGACTCATGTCGGCGGGCAATTTTTCATCTCCTTCTTTCTTGTCCTTTTACGTTGCAAAGGCGATAAAATATCATCTGAATTTAACTTTCGAAACAAAATTAGAGTCGTATTCATAGGCTCCTAATTGACAACAATCTCAAAACTTTTACGCATCGTCTCAATTGTAATCACAGTCGGCATACTTTGTGTTAAATTAAACCGAAAAATATAAAGGACTTTAATGTCGGCAATCCTAAATAAATAACAGTAAAATACGCATTTGCTCATGTGTATCTAGCTAGACTTTTAAGGGTAAATTAATTTAATCAATCCATCAAGTCATAGTAACCGTCTAGAAATATTGATTGAATTATTTTCGACCTGGGTGATCACTATCATTTTCCCATTTACCTTGTATACATAGTCTGTCTATGTCCCAGAATCAGTACCTTGAACTATGTCAATATCAGTGGATTCATTGGAACTATGTACATTTTTTTTTTACTTTTTGTCTGTACATAAAATATGAGCTTTTCACTAGCTCCTGACTAGTAAATTAGTGGGGTCGGTTTACAAGATTGTCCCTGAAAACATAATCATATTTTTAGTAAGTTGGAGTACATCCGGTAAAACGGAAATTGAAGCCCTCACAAGACAATAAATAAGTATTGGATAGCAATATTATGCTTTAAATTCGAATAAGTATCAAATAGCCACCGGCTATACCCAGTGAGAAGTGTATCGGCTTATGTACACGGTCGTAAAAATGTAGCAACTAAGTAAGCGTTGACCAATAAGACTCTTATTGATTTGGTCCTACAGTGTGTCGGCAATACCACATACCTGCTTTTAAACGTGACTCTGTTTGCATGGAGTAATTTTAATAACAACTGAGAGATAACCAAAATGATCCAGTAGCTTGGCTACTACTTCAAATTCGCTTAAAAAAACTCTGATAAGTAAATTCCAAGTTAACCACCTATCACCAACTAAACCACTTCTTCTAGATTCTAGTATTCTCTTTCAATATTTAAGTATTTAATTCTGCATTTCAAGTTTTAATTCATCATCAAGCCACAGGACGTTTCCCATATTGATCGGTTGGTAGCGGCCTACATCAAGCGCCTACTTTTATATTTTTTATTAATGAATCTGTAAGTAACTTAATGTAGAAAGTTAACATCTACGTATGCTTCTAATTAAGCAGACTTAGTCATCATTAACTTTCGAAATAACATATAAATATATTCATGAACTTGGTAACTTAATCCACGTAGGACTCAAACACGAAACACTCCTAAAAGTAATTATCAAAATACGTTTCAAATGTAACAAATTCAGTCAGACATGCGATAACTTCAGTTACTAAGGCTTGGACTAAATTAGGATCACATACTACGCATCTATTACATGCTGTGACAATTTTTAATGTTAATAATTTCGCCAAGTTAGATATAACATAAAGGAATTGAGTAGGGCCGCTTCATATGACTATACTAGCGAGATGAAAACTGACGGTCGATGGGGCAACAAGGATCTGGAGTAGAGGGCGCGTACCGGAAAACGCAGCATGAGACGTCCACCCACAAGGTGGACCGACGACCTAATAAAGCTAGCTGTAAGGCGCTAGTAGCAGGCCGCTACCAACTGGGCGATTTGGAAATCATTGGGGGAGGCCTATGTTCAGCAGTGCACGTCCTGAGGCTGAAATGATAATGATGATAGAGACTTTATGAAATTCGTTAAAAGTGTATGAAGAGCTAGTTATTTGACTTCTTTGACTTTGCTTACTATCATTTAAGCTGTCATAAACGAAAATAATGATTGGTTTGATGTAATCATTAATGGTTTACATACTCGTAATATTGATATAATTTAATTGAACTTGCAGTAAATGTGGAAAATTAATAATATCTTCTCAAAAAACAGTATTTTGAAAATTTCAAAAGAACGGGCCTATTAAAAGAATATAAGAATATAGTTACCTGTGACAGTTATACCTGCCATTTGATAGAGAGCGTACTGAATCATTGCAGCTCTACTGTGGCAAAGTTTTGTGCTTATCGCAAACATGGGAGCTTCGTATATTAATTAAATATGTACATTATCAATTACTAGATACTTCCAACAAGATTCTTTGACCATGACGGGAGGAATTCGCGATCAAATATTTTCTATAAACATTTTACTGTGTAACTAGTAGGTGTTCATGAAATGTTAATAATCTTTCATGAAAAAGAGCATATGACCTTCAAAATTACCTCGTAAATCAAGGTATTCGCGAAATAATAAATTCTTTCATAAAAATCCCATTGCAAAGACGTCAAGTTGCAGTCAATCTGCGCTCCAATACGAGCTTTTGCAGCTTTCAGAGCTTTCGTAGAACAATCGTTGGATCACGCGAGTGTTCACAAACGTATTTATAGCACACGCTATCAAGGTTGTGGCGCCTTTCAAAATGAAGTCATCTTCTGCAATACAGTAAGCGATGCAGCATACGGAGTTTAACATGTTTTTTTTACATACAACCGAATAATAGATAACTGTTGTAAATAAATAAATAGTTAAATATTCCTTGGACATTTCACACTACGCTTCTAGTCCCAAACTAAGCAAAACTTGTACTATGTTTTTGTTTTTAATAGGAATTAATACAAGTTGTATAAGAATTTTATACTATTTTTAACGCAAAATGCTTTTATAGTATCCTATGTAGTGATTAGAGACTCACCACTTGAGGTTTGGGATTTGAATCCTGGATGAGCCACGCTCATCACTTACACGATTTATGGATATGAAAAATGCATGGTTTATAATTCTAGCAAAACAGATTTCAGAATGGTTTAGATTCAGACTTTGTGACTGTGTTTTTTAGAACGCGCAATAAAGATTTTCAGTCCTAGAATGAAATTCATGCGACGCCAACAAGTAATCATCTAAGTAAACCGAAAATATAGTCGTAATTTTTATAATCTGCTTTATTTACAGCCAAAAGACAACATTTACGTTTATTCATTTATTTTTCATCCATTTCTATGAAGCTTTTTAAATAATTAAAAAGGAAATAGCAGTAGGTAGGTACTCGTTCAGTCTCTAGGGTCTGGATCGGATCTTTGGTTTTTGTTCATGAATAGATGAATAAAAGAAAGATTCTTGATTGTTTGCTTTACTCGTACAAACCTTGACATGGCATGAGAATATTTTAAAGCAACTATTGATTTTCATTTATAATAACTATGTATTTCTTTAAAAATGTAATTTAATTATCAAGCCGTCTACGAATAGTTGCTATTAACAAAACAGGTTATCAGACAGTTTTTTAGCAAAATACTAATTCTGCTCAAAATCAGCGATCCCCACTCATCAAGTATCAAAGCGTGCGGGTGCAGTACAACTGTACAAATGTCACTATTCCTTACAATTTTAAATGTAAATGCAGTTAATTCAAGTAGATTCTTGGTTAATGTTAAAAGTATTCCAACCATGCTCAAAATCAGCGATCTCCACTCATCAAGTATCAAAGCGCGCGGCTGCAGTACAACTGCGAACGCCGGGGGCTGCGGCCATTCGTCTGGATTCCCGCTTTCATTCATCCACGGCTCTGGGTAATTACTGTTGATTAATAACGCCATTTGAGCCTCATAATAATTCACGTATTGACATATTGCTCGATATTTTACGATAGAAAAACTCGATTGAATGCGAGCATGATCTCTTGGTGGTTGAATTTGGCGAACGCGTAATGTAGAGCGTTGATTTCGAGTTTCACAGGTTTTTAACTATTTGATAACATCATATTTTATAGTGGATATTCCACCTAGTACCTAGTCATACCTATATTCATAAACTCAGAAACATGAAGTACGGGGTTACACGAGATAATACAGTCAGTGGCGGATTAAGAGTATCCGAGGCCTTAAGCACAGAGCCTGTGTAGGCCCTCTATTGCTTAAATGGACACGGAAGGAATGGAATGGAAGGTAAAAAGTATAAAATGAAAGTTCATCAAAATATAAATATTGTGGATGAATCTCGATAAAATCTATACTAATATTATAAAGCTGAAGAGTTCGTTTGTTTGTTACATTTTAAAAAACCATTTATAAATCCTATGAGAATATTTCGGCTTCTACGCGGACGAATTCGCGGGCGCAGCTAGTGTAGGTAGGGTTGCCAGGCGTCCGGCTTTAGCCGGACATGTTTGGCTTTTTAGGGACTTGTCCGGCCTGTCCGGCTTTTGTTAGGCTTTTTATTTGGTTGCCGCGCCAGGCGAAAGTCGAGCCACAGAATCATATGAAGGATCATATCAGGATGTTGGTGAGCAACTCACTCATGAGCTGACACTAATTGCACCCCCTCTCCCCCTCCGGCACATGTCCGGCTTTTAGGGTAAAATATCCGGCCAAATGAAGCACAAAGTCCGGCTTTTGTGATTTTGGACCTGGCAACCCTAAGGTCAAAACAGGAAGCGATCACCGAATGGTAAGAGGCACATTGAATATCAGACCCAAGCTCGAGAGATGTCGACTGATGAAGTCTACGCTCCGCCCAGCGCCCATCCAACTCCAAAACCCCGAAAGCTTTCAGCTCGAGTTGCAAAATCGTTTCGAATGCCTAGGAGACTGCGAAAATGTGGACGAATACAATGACAGGTTCGTGGAAATTGTCCAAACGACTGGGTCTAAGTTCTTTAAAACCCGTCGTTCAAAAGGAACCAAAAAGATCTCTGACCTCACCAATCAACTCATGGAAGAGAGACGGAACTTGGTTTTGCAGTCCTCTGAAGATGCTGCTCAGTATCGGCGCCTTAACAGACAGATCTCCAAGTCTTTGACTCGCGACCTACGCCAATTTAATACAGACCGTATTAAAGAGGCGATTGAGCGAAACAAGGGCTCTAAAGTGTTCGCAAGAGATCTGTCTGTTGGCCAAAGTCAACTGACCAAGCTGAAGACAGAGGATGGCAGAGCCATTTCGTCGGGGCCGGAGATATTGGAAGAGGTTGAGAAGTTCTACGGACAATTATACACGAGTGCACGTGCACCTGTCACAAATCTAGCCGAAGACCCAAGAGCTAGACTGACCCGACACTATACCGAAGATATCCCGGACGTCAGTCTGTACGAGATTAGAATGGCTCTCAAACAGCTGAAGAACAACAAGGCACCGGGTGATGATGGAATCACGGCTGAGCTTTTGAAGGCAGGCGGAACGCCGGTACTAAGGGCTCTTCAGAAGCTGTTCAATTCCGTCATCCTCGAAGGAAAAACGCCTACGACATGGCACAGAAGTGTGGTGGTACTCTTCTTCAAAAAAGGTAACAAAACCTTGTTGAAGAATTATAGACCCATCTCACTTCTGAGCCATGTCTACAAGCTGTTTTCAAGAGTCATTACGAATCGTCTCGCTCGTAGGCTCGACGACTTTCAGCCTCCCTAACATACGCTAAGGCAGATTATACAGAAGACCGAGGAGTATAATCAACCACTTTGCCTGGCGTTTGTGGATTATGAGAAAGCCTTCGATTCGGTCGAGACCTGGGCAGTGCTACAGTCTCTCCAAAGGTGCCAAATTAACTATCGATATATCGAAGTGTTTGTACAAAAACGCCACAATGTCGGTCCGCCTCCAGGATCGGGACTCGAAACCTATCCAGTTGTAGCGAGGGGTAAGACAGGGAGACGTCATATCTCCAAAACTGTTTACCACCGCCCTGGAAGATGTCTTTAAGCTTCTGGACTGGAACGGATTTGGCATAAATATCAACGGCGAGTACATCACCCACCTTCGATTCGCGGACGATATCGTAGTCATGGCTGAGACCTTGGAGGATCTAGGCACAATGCTCGATGGCCTCAGTAGAGCCTCTCAACAAGTGGGCCTCAGAATGAACATGGACAAGACAAAAATCATGTCTAATGTCCGTGTTGCACCCACTCCTCTGAAGGTTGGAGACTCTACACTCGAAGTTGTTGACAATTATGTATACCTGGGACAAACAGTCCAGTTAGGTAGGTCCAACTTCGAGAAAGAGGTCAATCGTCGAATCCAACGGATGGGCAGCGTTGGGGAAGCTTCGCCATATACTCACGTCCGAAATACCGCAGTGTCTCAAGTCGAAAGTATTTGACCAATGTGTGTTGCCAGTGATGGTATACGGATCTGAGACGTGGTCGCTTACTATGGGCCTCATAAGAAGGCTCTAGGTCACCCAAAGGGCGATGGAGCGGGCTATGCTCGGAGTTTCCCTGCGTGATCGAATCAGAAATGAGGAGATCCGCAGGAGAACCAAAGTAACCGACATAGCTCGCAGAATTGCTAAAATCAAGTGGCAGTGGGCGGGGCACATAGCTCGTAGAGACGATGGCCGTTGGGGCAGGAAAGTTCTCGAGTGGCGACCACGGGCTGGAAGACGTAGCGTGGGCAGGCCTCCTACTAGGTGGACCGACGATCTGGTAAAGGTCGCGGGAAGAGCCTGGATGCGGGCAGCGCAGGACCGTTCATTGTGGAAAACCTTGGGGGAGGCCTTTGTCCAGCAGTGGTGGACGTCATTTGGCTGAAAAGAAAGAAAGAAGAAGAACCCTAAGTGTAGGTATGAAATGAAACGCCAGCAGAGGATGGAGGCCCCTGGAGAACAGGGGCCCCAAGCACGTGCTTGTAGTGCTTATACGTTAATCCGCCACTGAATACAGTAAGTACGTACCTAAACTGGTAGAAAATGCCTTAGGGTTAACCATCAATGGCTGGGTAAATAGACTGGTAGAATCATACAATTAACCGTGGGTTTTAACCGTAGATCTTGGTTACATAATGAGTTGCAGTGATGAGAGGTGAGAACTATCCTTTAAAGAAGATTAAACCAAATGAAAATTGCTTTTTTCTCTTTCTTTAGAACCATGAAATAAAATTGCCTTTGTAGAGTTAAAAAGCTTTATTTGAATAAGTTACTAATAACCTAAGCAACGCCATTGTCAAGAGATTAAGTAAAAGTTAAGCAATGCGGAATAAACAAATAAAAGATGAAAGCAAAAGGAAGAACCATCTAGGTCACCGTACGTAGTTTCTAAGTTATTAAGTTACGTTATAACTGGTTATACAAGTTAAAGAAGGAAGCCCTTTGAGTACATATTTAGTAAATGAAACCTATACTAAGTAAATTTCATTTTTGTTGGAGGTTTTCTTTAGTTTGTCAAGTTTAAATAATTCATTATGCATTAATTGTTGACTTAGTCTATGTAAGTGAAGTAAGAATTCGGGCTATGTAAGTGCTGAAAGTTATGTTTCTAGTGTAAAAGTTTTCTCTACCAGACTAAAAAGGTATCAATAACCATTATGTCGTATGGTAAGTGCGTATCGAGCGTCCATTGATAGATCGGCAGTTAATCCATGTGCGACTACTTCATAAATAACGGCGCGGCGCGTCTCGTTGTTATCGACTCATCCCGCCGCGCGCCGCCGCGAGTGTGCACGTGCCGGCCGACGGCACCCGAGTGCCGCCGATCGCCCGCGAACCCACCGCATTCTTTATTCAAAACGCTTTTTCTCCCTCCAAACTCCATTCCATTCACAACCTTATCCTATTCACTTTTAAAACCATAACAAAAACAAAAAACAAACACATCCAACTTTTCAAATTCGGAACAGCAAAACAGGCGCGATGACCGTAGCGCATGCGAAATAATCCTGTAGCTACAATATTGCACCCAATCTACTACATTATTCGTTACGCGAACACGTACAATTTCACGTGAACACGCCTCGATGGATTCGAAACTTGGGAGATGCACGCATACGGGCAGATGAAAAAAGTCGTAGGCCGTTATTGTGCCTACACTGAGTTGAATTGTGTTGACTCTCGACCACTTTTTTAGAGCTTTTTTCTAGAATGAAGTGTTTATCACTGTTCTGGTAGTCGTTATCGGGGCGTCGCGTCGGGCGGGAAACATCTGCTTACCATGTGTTGCTATCAGAAGCAATTAACATGGATCGTAAAGATAAAATCTGTAAACAAAATCAAAATGTATGAATTATCTCAAATAACGAGCTTGATTTAAAGCTGCAAAAAATCTCATAGCAACTGGTACCAGATTTAAAACCGCACAAGAAAAATAAATAAGTAGGTACGTAAATGGAATCCGCTATATCCATTATTCTTTGTTCACTGAACCCAGGAACTGCAAATTAAGACTGGGGGCAGCAGAACAAAAGTATGCGGAAATATTTCTGTCCAAGCTAACATACGGTACTATTTTCTTTGGTATGGTTACCAGATGTAGAGAAACAAATGAATTAGCTTTCAGGTAAATTGGAAGTGATAAAGCAAGAAGTTTTTTGGCAGAACTGAGAGAAACGTATTCGATAGCCATCATTTAGAAATTGAAAAATACTATAATCAAACCTGCAGTGAGCATCTCAAATACTCAATACTCAATAGTTTTTGCTCAACAACAATGTATGGACGAAAGCATATGAAGCTAAACACCACAGTATCTTATCTGCTTTTAATAAGTGCTATTTTGCGACAAAAAGTATAGTCTGATGTGCATTCGACTGTACAAACATTCGGCAGACCAGCCGGTATCCTTTTTGTAGCAAAAGCTTCGCAAATATTCGTATTTGTTTTACTTTTATTTTCTAGAGCCCCGAAAAAGTTATTTAGAGATCACAACTCATTTGGATAAAAAGTAGCTGTGTACCTGTTGTATATTTGTTAGATAATGCCCATTTTCACCATCAATTCCTATTTTTAACATAACAGGAATTTTCTTTTCATAGGGGTCACTTATAAATTAGGGATTGATGGTGAAAACGGACATTAGAATACTAATTTATGACACTGAAGTCAATAAATGTAAACATAATTATTTTTGTAATTTATAAGATCTCAACATTTTTACATTACCTTTTGGAAACGTTTTTATAGGGACAGGTCAGGTAGCTGTCCCGACAGACGTTGTCCTGTCTTAAAAAAGTTAACATGGCCGTTAAGTTTACTCAATATCTTTCATTTTCCGCGCAACTTCCTCAATTTTTCTCACTTAGGAATATTTTCCTGACATTAACAAACACAACGAAAAAACAATTAAAGATATCGGTCCAGCAGTTAATGCCTGATGCGTGATTTGTTTGATTTGGTACTTTTCAGACAATAATACATTATGATGTTGATCCGTCATATTGTCATTTTTTCTTGCTAACCATGAAAGGGAAAGTATTTTTCTATAATTTACTTAAATAACGAATTCCGTGACTCGTTAAAATGCCCTTTCTATATCTCTCGGTTTCCAATTTATCTGCCAATATCAAGTGCAGAGCGCACGCACTCGTTGTTTTATAGGGCAAGCTTCATGGTTAAATCCTACTATGTAATATTATAAATGTGAAAGTTTGTGAGGACGGATGTTTGTTACTGTTTTGCACAAAAACTACTGAACGGATTGAACAGCATGCATATTATTGTCTATAAATCAAAATAACATATAATATTAACGCTCTAATTTATAGCAACATTGAGTTAATTAACCAAATTATAACTGTAGCTGTCAAATAAGTCGATCTTTCTGTAATAAACTGTATTTCACAGGCAAAGGAAATATGAAATCTGAATTGATGGTTTGTAAAATGGGTCTACTTGCTTTGAGTGAACTAACCAATTAAATAAACGATGCTGAAATTTACTGAAGGTACTTCTATTGCTGAAAGGTACGGTGATATTATAAGACCTAAAATTAGGGGATTGTAAGCTTTTATTTTACAATGACGTCCTCATCATCATCATCTCAGCCCACTATTTAGCGGCCATTTGGCCTAACAACGGATTTTCTTCTTATAGGTTTTTTTCCAAGATTATAATATCACTCCCGATGGAAACGTCATCGCATTTGAACAAAGTGATGTAAAACTTTCATTTGTGCGCTCTTACAAGTAACATATAATAACCCAGACTCTACATTTTCATGCGAAAAGTTGCCTATTTACAAAGTTTAAACTCTACTGATCTAATAAACTTCTGAGCTCTACTCGTAGCTTCCTGCGAGATGGGTTTCCACGGAAAACTGTAAGTCCTTAAGAATTAATTTCATCACCCATTTGTCTTCTTAGTTTTATACTCTACATTTTTTATGAATACTTGTAATTCTAAGAAGCAATTTTCCAATCGCCCAATAACTAAAGAAAAGTTCTAGCATAATTTTATGTTTACTTTAGTCAAAAATTATAATAGTACCTACTTACCTACTTAGCTTAAACTCTTCAAATGAGATCCTCTACTACCACAGGATCTCTACATAATACAAATAAAATATTGCGATAGATAAGTAGTTTTTTAAATGTACCTTACTATTAATTTCATGATTTATCTTTGTAGCATTGAAAAGGTTTTTACTCATAATCTGTTTGTCCTACTCATACTAAGTATAATATTATAAATGCGAAAGTTTGGATGTCTGGATGTTTGTTACTCTTTCACGCAAAAAAAACTACTAAACGGATTTTGATGAAACTTTATAGAATTATGTTGTTTATAATCCAGATTAACATATAGGCTATAATTTATGACGATCTGTGACAAACTAAATTTAACGCGGGTGAAGCCGCGGGCAAAAGCTGGTACGATTATATTTGCACAGGCTACTTTCAATATTGCAATTTTAAGCTATTTGTACAGCAAAGATCTAGATCTACAAATTCGAGCAGCGTCTAGACTTCGTAATCATTCTAGACTTTCACTAAAGAAAAAATATGTTTTTTGTGAGTTAATCCACTCCATCAATATTTTTTCTTGTTCAGTCGCCAGCACATTAGGTTGTACATTTTTGTTGCATTTTTAACCTTATTACAACTACCTAAGAGACCTCTGTGAAGCTTGATGTGCTATCGTTCGAGCCGTTAATGTTCGACATATTTACGGTCCAACTTTGCTTCGGGAGTAAAATCGATAACGCAGAACTGGTTCGCTTTTAACAAATTGGGTGTTTGACACCATAAACCAATAATATCCAGACACACGCTGTTTAAAAAACAGTTTTTAACCCCATGAAACTAATTAAGTTTACAATGAACTGTATTTAATACTTAGTTGTTTTGAAAGCAATCAATTTTATAGGTCATAAAATGATTAATGGTCGAGTGATTGTGTGACCTAGGTACCCAATTATACACTTTATCTCGACAAACATCATTTATGGATACTTAGTACAAAAAAACGGATTCAAAGAGAGTATAACTAATTCAGTAATTGGGTATTTGCCACCACTCCCCAATAATTCAAAAGCACAATGTTTTTAAAAAGACACTTCATTTTGTTCTTAAAAATGTAATAAATTTTAAATTACCTGTGAATTAAGATTTTTGGTTGCATTGTAACTGAAAAAAAATTGTTTGAGTTGACAAAATAGTGACGTCACTGGCTAGTATTTCCATACAAAATCTATGGAAGAGTCTCGTTTTAAAAGTTTTAAAAAGTACGTCAATTGACTGCATGACTAAACTCTACATGTTTTACTCAAATTATATTTATCTCTAATACAAGCCTACCTACATAGCTTAGTATCACTGTTCGTCTTTATTTCGTCTCGTTTCGCTGTCGTGGACATATAAAACTAGTTATCCTGCGATAAAACAACTGCCACTTAAGCATTAACCACCTGCGCGGTCATAATTACTCGCTATCATCGAACGGTTTAAGAAATCAACACTGGGCCACTTAATGCGTAACAATGGACACTATCGTAGCCGAGGCGCCGACGTAGGGCTACCAACAACCAATAACAAACACAACCTTGGAAAGAAAAGTTTGACTTGTCAATACCATAATTAGCAATAATGCTTTCCTAAAATAGGTACGATTAATTAAAAAAAACAACGAGACCATAGCATATTTTTAAGAACTAGCGGCCACCCGCGACTTAGTACGCGTGAATTCCGATTTACCCCCTTAGGGGTGGAGTTTCGTAAATCCTTTCTTAACGAATGCCTACGTCATAACATCTACCTGTATGCCAAATTTCAGCCCGATCCATCCAGTTGTTTGGGCTGTGCGTTGATAGATCACTATTTCAGTCAGTCAGTCAGTTAGTCCTTTGAGTTACATATATTTAGATAATGTCTTTTGTCTTTGGTAGAGTCCACTCTCACACATTAGAATAATCTAGTTTCAATACCTATGTAGAGCTTTGATTTGGGTCTAGGTAATTGATGTATTAGAATAGTGTGTTATGTGTGTTAGTAGACACTCTGAATAATTACGATGTTAGTTTTGCTTAAGCTATCAATTAATAAGTGTATTTATCCACAGCGAGGAACTACTTACATCTCACCTGATGGAAAGTGATGATCAGAAGGGCGTTGATGAGATAGTGACAATGAATCTAGAGTTTAGACTAGGAGTAAATCTTTAAAATTCCACAAGTATGGCTTTCGTGGTCAATGTTCCCATTACGTCATGCATTTTTCACTTTTAAAATAAAAAATTACATAACACCTCTAAAAATCTAACTTCCTCAATTACACCTTAAACATCAGCTATGATAGTTAAATAAACAATTAACCAAACATCGCAGCCCTGAACACGCCGAGCGGAACCCGCCGGAACTCGAACCGCGACCCGCGGTCGCGTGGCGCCGGTCACTCACCCCGCAGGGGAGGCGCCCTACACCTCAATAGTTTTTCTGCAGATGGGGTGACTAGTGTTATGTGATAAGATACTGGTTTGCTATACTTCATTTGGTTTGTTCATATCCGCTCTCAAACACGTCATTTCAATTCAGAGATTTAGCATATCGCTAAATCCAAAGTCTATATTCTAGCGCCTGGTTCTTTTCAGCATTGGTCCACTTTATCTAACTGGACATTGGTAATTAATTTAATAACATGTTGGGCCGTAAAAGATATCTTTCTATGTTTTGTGTACTTAAACTATATCTATAGCCCGAGACTAAATTATAGATAGAGTTTCATGCCGTGTCCAAGCGGGATTAACCTCAGCAAAAAAATACTATCTTAACTGCGAGTTACTTTAAATTAGCCCTAAAGCAACTTAGGCTCAATAAAAAAGTATTGAAATTGAGCTAAATATGTATCTTGCAAGCAACTAAAAATCAGGCGTCAGTAACGCTATCTAACGTGGGCTTGTTGATTATGAATTGCTATAAAGAGGTTTTGAGCCAAAGTTGCCCCTTAGGGCTAAAATAACCTGTAAATATTGCATAAAATTAGTAGTGGTTTATTAGTATTTTATCAGAAGCGTGCGCGTGCGACTTCATTTCTAACAGGTAGCGATATACTCCTCAATGCCATTAGTTAAACAATAAATATACATCAAGCAAAAACGACTAAAGAAACAGTCGAAACGTTTACGATCGAATACTATTAACTGCGAAGATAAGAAACATCGCACACAAATCATAAAGTCGGCCATTACAACGACAAATCGCAATAAAACCAACTCGATGTAATCTTGCTAAAACCTAAGTTAATCAAGTAATCCCTTGGAAGACATAAATCGAGTGTAATAGGCGATTGGCGAAACGCAAAGCGAAATATTAGTTACAATAAGTATAAAACAAACCTTTATTATTACATTGATAATAGGAATCCCGATCCAAAAGACTAGCCTACTGTATAGGTATTAATACAGGATATCCTATTGGATTGGATCAAACTAAATGGATTGATTTATACTGCTCAAAACGCAACTTTCCTACAGGACCATTATCCAAATTTTCAACAAAAAAAATTTACGTACTCATAATAAATTGGCTGATAACTGATGACATTTTGTATGAAAAGGTATTCTTGGAAGATTTCAACATCTTTCTTTTGGGAAAAGTGTGGCATTTGAGCACTATTATCAATTCCTTTTTTGATCACACTAATGGGTAAACCTGTAATTCTCTCTTCACTACTAGATTTAATCCTCAAACTGCGGTACGCAATACCCATTGGGGAACTCTACACCAGTTAATCGTATCGGGTACGCAACCATAATGGTGAATCTGAGTTAGAATTGAAATGGGGTTCAATATTGATCGTAGAATTAACTTTAGCGACAAATAACAATTGTCAATGTGAGCGCTTTGGATCTATCTGTAAGCTCACTTGCATTTAAATTAAATATATAAATAAATAAAAATAAAATGTATAAATAAAATAAGCATGTTACTGTATCATAACTACATCTATAGATTCGTATCTGTGTGATATATTTTTATATCTATTTCCACCAATACATAGCATGCCAATAAAAGCTTACTCATAAATTACTTATTTTCCCAAGTACCTACCTTTGTCTCCGTACCAATTTTTTGGTACGGAGAATTAGGCACTATTTAAAATATTAGTATTAATTAAACGTTGTCCCACTATAAAGTAAATGAGGTCAGTCCAAAGCAATGCCCTATTAAAATGTGAGTGGTTTTATCTACATTTTAAAGCAATAAAACGAATCCTCCACAAACGCACCGGAAACGGCTGCAATAGAATCTTTTTTATTTGAACGTTTGACTCAAAAAGTCTGCGCACTTCCGAAAAAAGTTTACGGATCCGGTCATCATTCGGCTTTTGTTTACTTGTCTATGCTTTCTGTTGTGTTGAGATTCTAACACGAGCAGGTAATAAAAACTTTTCAAAAGATTAAAATGTCCATAAGACTGCAATATAAATGCCAAATCTACGAGTTTATCAGTTTATTTTGCTTCTTGGTTTAAATTGATAAACTTCTGTTTATTTAAAAGGAAAAACACTGATCTATCAACGCACTGTTAAAACCACTAAATGGATTATGCTAACATAGCGTGGAGGTACAAGACGTATTAATTATGACGTATAGGCAATTAGGCATCCGCTAAAATCTAGCGCTTAAAAATATGCGATAAACGGCTATTAGTGTTTAAAACAAATTCAACAACGTTTCAACACGACTTGGATGACTTGCTAACCTACAAAGCTGTAGCAAACTTATTAAATCCTATCAATCTTACAAAAGAATCAGTTATTACACAATCACCGTGGCTCAAATAACAAATGTATAGAATCAAATATTGCCCCACCCCTGGCTACATTTTTCTCGCGACAGCGCCCCTGCCAGATGGGACTGTAACGACCCCGTGGTACCAGGGACAAAGTAAATACGTCAAGTAGACCCGCTTTATGATTCAAGAGGTTTAAGATCTCTCACGATTGCAATGATATTATAAAGAAAAAAAATAATGACATGCACCGTTGTAACACTTACAAGGAATCAATTAAAATACTTTCATAATTTCAATTATTCAACAAAATTTACCGAAACAAATATTTTGAAGGACTTTTGGTTTATAGATTAGCACGTAAGATTCTGCTTCTGCCTACGGCTTTGGCCGCCTAGATTAATTTCAGCGTACTTGCGCATGTTACGATAAAAAGTTCTATGATACGAGTACGTATGCATTATCGAAATATAAATATGAATTTTCGTAACAGAAACTTGAAACAACTTCGGCTCGATTTGGTAAGTTTTAGTTTTTTTTAAGCTTTGTTGCTACGTTGAGAACAAATAAGCAGGTCCTTCTGTCTGACCCATTCTACTGTGTACCCCGCGGCTAAGTCCCGGATAATGTACCATCTCATAGGCGAGATCACGACCGATGCGTCTACATTTCTGTTATATTGTTTAATTTAGAGTCACGTGACTCTGAAGTAAGAGCCACGTGAGGTAGCTCTATTAGGTATACTATACGAGTACTATTAGTGCGCAAACAATTCAGTAAAATATTTTTGTTAGGGTATGAATATCGATATAGAGATAGAAGGATGAGAAAAGGACAAAGACAAAGCCACATAATTTGACTACAGTGCTGGTAGAGCTTGTAGACTTAGGGCGGCTAAAAGATTTTCTCTATCTACATGATAACTTTTTGTGAGAGCTATAAATGGTTACATCCAAGCAACATCTTACATAAAAAAATTGGTGGAATTTTTGTGATACCAACCCCTTGCTTAAGTCCTAAATTGATATTAAGTATCTCAAAATGAATCAAAGACTACAAACCATTTCTTTTACAGCAAAAATAAATATAATAAAAGAAATCCTATTTCCGACTTTTTGCACAATCTATTGACTCATAAACAACATTAAAATACACGGATCTAACTATCCGGGCGTTTTTTCTCACAGCACGCACCCCTCAACAGATGGGACCAGAACCCCTCACTTTGACCCCATAGAGCAGTGCAATAGCGTAGTTTAGATCGTCAGGTGGTATCGATTTTATTGTTATTTGGCCAACATTTACTTTGTAAATCGAACTTTGATCGGTTTTTGTTTCGGGTCGTTTATTAGGTTTTCGTTCGGGCCGTATTTTAAAGTCGTTTTAGTTTTAAATTGAGTTCTCGATGGATCGAAGGTTTGGTGAAGGTTGCGGGACTTAGAATCTAGATGCTGGCGGCTTAGGACCGTTCGCTGTTGATTCCTTGAGGGAGGCCTTTGTCCAGCAGTGGAAAAGAAGGACTATTTACACTGTTTGTTTGTAACCGACTTAAAAAAAATGGAGGACGTTCCCAATTCGATTGTATGTTTTTTTGGCTCTACCAATCCCACTTTCAGTACAAGAGGGATAGATGGATCTGAAAATACGTTGCAACTTCAGCACCAAACTCGTTCAAGGATTCGTATAGATACGATTGATTCGATTTATGTTAAATCTAGAAACCTCTTGTCAAAAGCCGTAATAAGCTCGGATTAATTTGAGCCAAATGTTTACAATTTTAATAATATTCTCAATCTTGCTTCAAAGGTAAGATGATTAATTGCTTGATCCCGCTTTCTGGAACGCGGTGATAAAAATTACGCCTTGTCATGTGATTGTGATAAAGAGCATCAACCAAGCGCAGTTAAATGGAGGTGACAAGCCGTTAACTTTTATCGCCTGCTTAGAACCACGGGTTAGAATAGAATCACAAAGGCAGAAGTAATATAAGAAAGTATTTTACACTTTATTACGAACAAACACACCTGCATTTTGTGATCGAGATACATCTAAAACAGTATAAGAGTTATCAGACTCTTTGATTTGATCAGGGCTCTCGGTTTGATCAGGGCACGTTGATTCTCTTCATAGTTACGAAGAGAGCAAAAATAAAAGCCATATTGCGTTTGTTCGAAAGTCTGAATCTATAATTATTTTAATTTCTTTTTAATTCCTGTCCTTGACACACGTATTTATTTATTTGATCACCAACAAGTTATTTAAATAGTTTTGGTGGAACCAACTCTCTTATGCTTAACCTTCATTAAAAAAAAGTCTCACAAAATTTATTTATTTATGTACTTTTCACCAACTTACTCGTATACTATCTTTACAATTATTTTGTAAAATTAAGTTTGTTTTACCTACGGGTTTTTGATCTGTAATCTCAAATTAATAGCTTGTCTCTACATCGTGTGTTATAGTCACCAGCACATCAGTCAGACTGTAAATTTATGTTGCAATATCACTCTTATTACATCTACAAAAGATGCCACAGTGTTTAGCTTAATGTGTTGTCTGTACAAATATCTGTAACTTTGCCGAACAGAGCATTCTCCATAATTCAAAGCGTCGCCATTATTTATTGCCCCGTAACGATTTCCATCAAACACTAATGTGACTGCTCCAGCAACTGCATAGTATTGAGTATAATGATAATTTATTCAGGCCTATTCGAAATTGAAATTGACAATATACAGTCGACAGCATATTAGACAATACAATATTGTTTGCAAAATCTTAGGTATTTAAGGCGTTGTGTCGCATCTTATAGAGTTTGTAATAGGTGCGATTTTGCAACAAAAAAGATTATGGAGCTTGCTTGTTCATCTTGGGTTTATTTTACTTTCAAAACAAAATGAAAACTAACAAACTCCTGTTAAACTCAATGAACGTTCATTATAGAAGCCTAAAGCCAATTTATATGCCCAAATATCGGTCAAGATCGGAAAGTTTCCATATCGCTTAACCTAAGGGCTTTCCAATCCTCCCATCGCGTACTCATACATCCACATCGTAACTTGGCAATCATTTACATTCAATCGAGTGCCCTAACTCGTGCCGGCACAAAAAGACGAAACCACACGAGTGACCCTAAGCCTCCTAATGTATACGCTTACGTGGAAACCCTAATCTCCTAAAGGTTTAGATTGAAGTACCCCTTAAAGTTAATTTTCGTAAAATCTTACGGTCGGTTGTTTTCGCCACCAATATCCGCGGAGCTGTACAGAAGCTCATCGCTCCTCTTGGGGTTTCCTGATTTCTTTATACTGTGAGGGGATAAGCAGCTCTTCTTATGTTGGTGGTGAGATCTGGAGGCCGGCTCGGCCAACGGACCGGTCGCCCGACTAGTCTCATGACCGATTGGGCATTTTGCGGTGAAACGAATAATCCCGAGTGTTTCGCACGAAATAAAATATGTTGCCGGCGCCGGCTTCATAATGGGAATTTCCATGGCTGTATTTTTTGTATATAATTTGTAATGAACTCTTTATTCGCCTATCGTCCGATTTATTTTGTTGTTACTATTGCCATTAATTTAACATGTAGAGCCGTGGCGAGGGTAAACGAAATCCCTGTCACGGCTTTATTTATTGT
This sequence comes from Ostrinia nubilalis, assembly GCF_963855985.1. Taxonomy (NCBI): domain Eukaryota; kingdom Metazoa; phylum Arthropoda; class Insecta; order Lepidoptera; family Crambidae; genus Ostrinia; species Ostrinia nubilalis. The sequence goes on from NC_087101.1 coordinate 4,929,346, forward strand.
GAGACTAATTAGGGATGTCCATTTTGCTTTTGTTTAAACAAACACTGTCTCTACATTCTCGAAACGTGTGTTTTATAATATTTCATGGAATGAATCCTTAGTTCTGTTTTACGTAGAGTCATAGCTGGCGTTATTTTACTAAATATATATTTTGTAATGAACTGAAAATTGATACTATTGTCTATTATTTTTTAGACTAGATACCAGCTTACTGCTTGCAAATAATGCAGTGTTCCATTTTCGAATTGATAATCAAATCAAATCATTTCTTATATTTTTACATACTCAAAAACCATGTAAAGAGGCAAAAACTCTAACTCACCAGGTGTCAAGTCAACTAAGGCTACCTTTTTTAAAAATCATTCTGCATGATGAGATTTCGCCTCAGGCCCAGGTCATTAACCGTACTGCCTAATTGACCGGGCCAAGGGATCTGAGAAACCCCGTTTTCCCATTATTTACTTGATACTGGCAGGTATAGCAAAGCTATAGTATGTATTCAAAAAAAGATTATAATAAAAAATACAAGATGGCTGATTGAAATACATATATCTGTGTAAAGAGCTCATTTAACCGATTACGAACGAGCCAGAGAAGCAGAATCTCATTACCACAAAATTTATTTATATAAAAACGTTGTCATTATAGGTACGTGGTTTGAAGTTATTTTAGGTCACCGGCGCACTGCACTGGAACGCATTTCCTACTTATTATTCTGAATCTGAGCTATAGTTTAAAAGAGTCATAACTGAGCTGGTCAATTGTCAGCGATGATCAAAAACAAGGTATAAGTAGATGACCTACACTGAACCGTCCCAGGTATGACATTGTCAGGCGGGCGCTATACGCAACTATCAATGCTGAATTAAGAGTAGGCGCACCCCGTTGATTTTTCGTCGGCCGATAGTTTAGTCGGGCAGTTGATCAGTATGGGCATGTATGGGAGTGCGCACACTACGCCGATTCGAATTGGCCGATTCTTCATACAATTTAAAATCGGGCACAACTATCAGCCAACTAAAAATCAACGGTGTGCGCCTACTCTAATAGTTCCGATTATTGCCACGTTGGACAATTTGACAACCATAAAATTATGATATTTACAGGAGGGCGCACACCGTTGATTTTTGCCACTTGAGGTTTCAAAATCGTCGGACTATAAACAAATGAACTAGCTCGCGCTATAGCAACCTCGAAAGCCACTTGCACCAAATTTTAACCCTCACAGGCCGGACATATTATTTATTATTTTAATTTCCTCTGAAAAGGAAAACAAATACCTACTGGCCGTTCATTTTATCCGCTGGAGCCCCTCGTAAATCCTCGCCATCACTTACTGGCGACGTTCGCTGTCAATGGAGGGCATTTTGCCGCTTCTGATACAACTACAACTATATTTACGGGGCTTGGAGAGCATTTTGCCGCTACTGATGGAACTGCAACTATACTTATGGGACTTGGAAATGTTTTCAGTCAAGAAAGATGCACCTAAAAGGCAAGCAGACTAAGAGAAATGCACTGGACGTTCTTTTTATTGTATAATTAGATCTACACTTGACGCAATGTCTTTCAGTCTTTCAAATCTTTTCAGTCTGACATTGGATTCACAAATCAGCGTAAAGACTCTCATTATGAGCCAGATTTTTCCCGGAAAATCGAACCACCAAAGAAAAACTTAGTTATGCCAACTATGCCCGAAAAAAACTTAAGAAACTTTCTTCTTTTTCCAAATGTTTCGTAGACCGGGTTGGATCACTTGGATCAGATACTTACTTACTTAATTAATAATCTAAAAAATACTTTGTTATTGATAGAGCATCCCATGCATCTATCATGGCCGACATCGCATGCATATTCAGACCGCAAGATGCGAGTCTGTTAGCAGCAGTCACTTAGCTGCTGCTCACATATTTATGAACAGTCTATTTGAGCAGCGAATCTCGAACACGTAGTTTAGAATACCTGCTGAACTTGTAGAAACGAGAAAAGGGACATATGAAGTTCTGGGTTGCATCATCTTACTTTAACTTTAACAACCGTGAAAAATTTGTCAAACTTCATACATTAAACACTGGTTATCGTTATAGTTACGTTAAAGTAAGACGGTGCAACCCAGCCTTAACGGCGATTTTTGAAAATTGATATCATTTTTGCGACTTCCTCGACTCAATTTTACTTTTGCAGCTAGATGACAGATAAGTACTTTTAGCTCCGATAGAAGTTTATTTCGAGACAACCATTATCTACTTAAACGCTGAATAAGGACATTATTTATCCATTTACTCGTATGTATGGCCCATTGAAATCTACACTATGTAAGCAAACTGTAAAAACTCGTTCACACTAAGAGCTTTCATTGTTATCCTAAACTTTCAACTAGGAACCGAATGCGGGACCACCTCTTCCAATGAGTCTTTTCGATACGACAAATCTAGAAAACAGTGTAAGGATAATTAACAATTATGATGATTATGAAGTTATTGATCGTCTCCTGCCACTCGCCTGCATTTGACTCATTAACTCTTGTTTTGTTTGGAACTAATTAATTTTCTTTTTCGACACACCCTTTCGTTCCTGACATTGACATAACGAGCTTTTAACGGGCAAAGGCGTAAAATTGTTAAGTATTTGCGTAAAATATTCAGGGCCTATTTTGAGTCTGGTTTCCATGGAGTGTGCAAAATTCAGCATTAACTCCCTTTGACATGCAGTGTATTACACTCAGCGTATGGATATCGCGCGTGTATCCTCCAGAATTGAGGTTAGTGATGGGACAAATAGATTACGCACTAGTCAGGGTACCTACTAGTTGAAATAATTGTCAACTGACTAAACTTGTGTTTTAATTACAGAGTACTTCAGAGTACCTACTAGTCTTTTGACTTAGATACTGTCATATGGCTAGTTAGATTATAGGATGTCGAAAATTACATGATGACTAACAAACGACTAAGGCTTTGATAAAAATGATAAATAACTAAATTTAAATGACATTGGGAACTTTTTGCCCCACTTTTCGAAAAGTAGCGGACACAAACGAAACCTATCACAGATGATACATACTAATATCCAATGAATTTCCGTGCATTTTTTTTTTCTCTTATATGGGAATATTGAGAAAATGAAGTTTTAATATTTTATTTTATTTTACATTTAGGTAACATTTTTGACAACCTCGGTGGCGGAGAGGCGCACACACCGGTTTTCAAGGTGTGCCGGGCCAATCCTGAGGTCCCGGGTTCGATTCCCGGCCGGGACAATATAGAAAACGATCTTTTCACATTTTCTCTGGTTTGGGTGTGTTGTGGTTCGTCGTTCCCGATTTCCATAACACAAATGCCTTAGCTACTTATTTTGGGTTGGAGTAATATATGAGATGTTGTCTAATATTAATTTAAGTATTTATAATATTTTATTTATTTATATTATTTTATTTATATTTTTTATTTATTTATATTATTTTATTTACTTTTATTGGTTACTCTGCAATGCCAAACAACATAACATATAAAAATATCAAATCATTTTAGACAAATATATTTTCAACTTAGACTCGTCATATCTCAGAATTCCCATATATCACAACATAGCGCTTTAAGTGAATATACCTACAAGTATAAAGCTTTGAAATAAAATACGTTTCATCTTTGTCCGCCGTGGGGCATTTTCTCATATTAAAGTTCCCAATGTCCTTTATTTTAAGATAAGTTCTTTTTATCACTAAAAGTTATACATTAGAATGTAAAGGACACAAAAAAGTGATAGATAAAATCTGGTAAATGTGAAAATTGTGGACTTTCCTGAAAATAATCCAAAGGTTGTCAACTCAGAAGCATGATCTGAACTTTGCTTTTCTGCCAGCTTTTTCACGCACACTTTTCTCACCAAATTATTTTCATCTGCTAGTTTGACTAGTCCCTTACACCCGGCACATCACTAGTCGTAGTGAAGCCACTCGATGGATTACTGGTTCTTTATGGATCTCGCTAAGAGCTCCCAGACACGCTGATTCCCGATGTATCGGTTAACTCAATCACGGTATAGGATGTGTCTGAAATATTTCACATTTATCTTTTGATGTAACGACAACGTATTCTCGATTGCCTTGATGTACTACGAGTATTTACTTAAGTGTTTACTTAAACTATATGAATATTAGGTCAGATTTCAAGTTTTGTTTAAACAAAGGGGTACCTAATCTATGTTAAGAAATTTCCTAATACATATTTACAGAATTTTAAAACCATATTACCTTAATCCAATTTGAAAAGGTAAATTCTTGTGCTCAAATACAACTTTAGCTGTACCTATTATTTTATCTATACTTATAATAAATCTGTAGAGAGGTCAATTCTGTACATGAAATATATTTTCAAAATAACTATCAGGGGGTAATTAGTGATCGATACTGATGCCAAAAATGCAATCAGTAAAATTTTTGTCTGTCTGTCTGTCTGTCTGTCTGTCTGTCTGTATGTTCCTTATAGAAACAAAAACTACTCGAAGGATTTTAAAGAAACTTGGCACAATTATTCTTCATACTCCTGGGCAGGTTATAGGATACTTAGGAATTCCCACGGGAACGGGCATTAGCGGGAAAATTGTATGAAAAATCTAAACCGCTTAAGTTAGACGCTTGAAATTTGGCAAGCAGGTACCTTAGTAAACTTAAAGCTTAGTTACAACAGGATATTGCAAAATTCTCACGGGAACGGGAGTTAGCGGGAAAAAACATTTGTATGAAAAAATCTAAACCGCGCAAGTTAGACGCTTAAAATTTGGCATGCAGGTACCTTAGTAAACTTAAAGCTTAGTTACAACAGAATATTGCAAAATTCCCACGGGAACTGGAATTAGCGGGAAATTCCTTTTGTATGACTGACTCACTGACATACCCACGCACAGCCTAAACGGCTAAACGTAGGCACTTGAAATTTATAAGAGACGTAGCTTAGGTACCGTAGAGGTGCACTAAGAAAGGAATTCCCGAAATTCCTACAGGAATAGGAATTACCGGGAAAATCCTTTTGTATGAAAAATCTAAACCGCTTAAGTTAGACGCTTGAAATTTGGCATGCAGGTCCCTTAGTAAACTTAAAGATTAGTTACAACAGGATATTGCGAAATCCCAACGGGAACGGGAGTTAGCGGGAAAAAACATTTGTATGAAAAAATCTAAACCGCGTAAGATAGATGAAGGGGGTAAAACGGGATCCACGCGTACGAAGTCGCGGGCGGCCGCTAGTTTTAAATATAACAAGGTTAATCTTTAGTTAACGTAATCAATATGATGATTAATGTTGTTTTAGCGAATTATTTATTAAAATAATAAACCCAATTAGTAGTTAAAATCATTATTTTCTGTCAGTACGTTTCGTTTAGATTGTGATAATCACATCATTAACCAGGATTTTATGTCTTACTGACTCCTACTTGTGTTTCAAAACAATTTTAATAAGTCTACGAATAAACTAATGAAAACTCTTATAAAAATCATTTATTTCTGCAAGTAGACTTTTAAAAGCACTGTTAAACCTCCCAGTATTAACCCTACCACTGCTTCGGAACAATAAATGGCAAGACATATCTACATCGTGATTACTTCTTCCTGTTTCCCTGCGATTTGTTTTCCTGCTAAAATATTATCATTAATTTTGTAGAAATAACATTATGAACGAACTTACTATGAGTATGTCATAGTAAGTTCGTTCGTTCGTTTCAGCCAAATGACGTCCACTGCTGGACAAAGGCCTCCCCCAAGGTTTTCCATAATGAACGGTCCAGTGCTGCCCGCATCCAGGCTCTTCCCGCGACCTTTACCACATCGTCGGTCCACCTAGTAGGAGGCCTGCCCACGCTACGTCTTCCAGCCCGTTGTCGCCACTCGAGAACTTTCCTGCCCCAACGGCCATCGTCTCTACGAGCTATGTGCCCCGCCCACTGCCACTAGGTTTTAGACATTCTGCGAGCTATGTCGGTTACTTTGTCAGTTCATAGTAAGTAGATAATCGCAAATGTTCCCGTAGGAGCTTTCATTCATTGAACTTCATAAAACAATAAAAGCTCCTGAAATAGATCCAGATTGCAAGCTCGAAGACACGGCCTTGTGGCGTGAACCACGTCGATGTGGTGCCCATAATTATGAGATAAAAGGTTGGATAAAATGAGGTGTTTGTTTAATTGGGTCATCAAAAGATGAATTACGTCCGTATTCACAAACGATGCTTGCTTAAGTGAAGCAGAAAATCGAACGCATAGCGTTGAATAGAGCTCTGTGATTGGTTCGTTTGTGAACCTGTGCGTCCACGCGCACTGTGAGACCTCATAGTAATGTTTGTGAATACGGGCGTTAGATAATTCGTTACTGTCTGGATACCAAAACCTAACCCTTGGATGTTAGGTTTGCCGATTACTAAAACCTAACTCTTGGATGTTAGGTTGGCCGATTACCAAAACATAACATTTGCGTTTACTTTACCTGGAAACCAAAATCTAAAATGTTAGATTGTCTGATTTACCAAAACCTAACTCTAGCAAGAGGTCGTCTGCTTACCAAAACCTAACTCTTGTCTTGTAACGCTAACTTGACTTTTCGTTGTACGGTTTTCTCGTCACCAAAACGAATTTTTGATTGGTCGATCGTCTTACAAATTTAAGTAAGCTTTTCCTAATAATTTATTGCATTAATGGTCACCCTACTTCTCGCATACAACGTGTCCTCTTGTCACCACCAGGGCGCTGTTAATTTAACTTTATTTATAACAATTACTGTACGAAGTATTTTTAGAGCACAGGGGAAACTGGTTTAAATTAGTCAATATCGATCAGTTATATAAAATGCTCGTTTCAAGCGTAATTTTATATTATTAAAGCAAGTAAGCTATCCCTAATTCAAATCAATCCAATGCCTTTCGACAGTAACAGTTACCTATTAGTTTTAATTTATAAATCACCCTTCTTTCAAATTAAAACGTATTTTTTTATGTTCCTTGTTTATTTTACAAACATTTCCAATCATTATAATATCTTGTAGATATGAGTAAGCTACTTGTCAATATTCATTGGGTTTATATTCTTTTCAAATTAGGCCATAGCGAAAGGAAATGTAACACTTATTTTTTTAATGATTCAACATTCCATACCTTTCAAGTTCTCCCGTTCTTTAGACTCAATGCGCGACATTGGAACACTACTTCTTTTGTATGATTCTAATTTCCTTACCTTTCTTTAAAATCTCCCGTTCATCATGAACTGATTTGACTCAATTTTGCGCTGTTCAGCTCAGTATTAACCATCTTTACACGCTGGTATTATACCTACTAATACGTATTGAAGTGGGTGTTGTCGTTACGTCATCGCTCACATACGTACGACGGTTTGCGCGTAACTTGTATAAGTTTGGCCTTTGTGCGAAGCTTTGGAAACGAAGCTTTGCGTAACTTATAGGTATGTATACTTCAGAAGGATATTACAGATACAAATTATCTCAATGATATTACAATTTTACCTGGAGTTAAGTAAATATTTTATGGCTTTGTGGATCATTATAAAAACACGTAAAACTTAATATATGTACCTACTTATTCAATGATAGATTTTACGCGAACCGCTAAGCAAGCTTTATTGACAACACATTCCTCGGCTCAACAAAGCTTTTATAAACAATTCCTTGAATTTAGGTAAACTCTGCTTAAATGTGACCTATGTACTGTACCGTTTTTGTTGTTCTGTGTTGTATATAAAAAAACCTACATGCTAATAAAGAATTTGAATTTGACTACTTAAAAGTCTTTATACTAATAGACTAGTCCCAAAACTTAATTTGGCAAATGCCTAATTCTGTAAAAATACCCACAAACCCTTAACGCAAGCATCTGTCCGCTCGGAGCATCCCTAACATTAAGTTTCCGGCGACTGGCACGAAACCAGTTTGACGTGCACTGGAGTTTTTACACGAATCGAGCCCAACACGTGGTGGGCATTGAAGTGAGTTAAGTAAGTTGAAATTAGTAAAAATTGTTAAAAGAAACAATTCAGCTTAAAATTGTTAGTTGGTTGGCATAGAATGGGTTAAGTGCTAAGTCATCATCATCATCATTTCAGCCATAGGACGTCCACTGCTGAACATAGGCCTCACCCAATGATTTCCACAAAGGCCGGTTCGTAGCGGTCTGCATCCAGCGCCTTCCTACGTAATTAAGTATTTAAGTACTTACGAGTATTTACGAGTATTTTCAATATCTATCCAAGACTGAGGGCTACCAATCAGCACAGCCCAAAAATTACAAAATATCAGCATAATAAAGCTTATATTTTGTAATCCTTAGGCACTACTAATCTAAGAAACTGGCAAATAGTTACAGCACTAGTCACAAACTTTTTATTAGATTTTGTAAAACCTACCAGTGGATAGAATTCCGAATGTATGAAACGATTAACAAAAACATAATCCCGGTTTAACTCGGCGCGACCTCGCCGGCGATTACGGGCAAAAAAGGGAGCGAGCTTACGTTACGATTTGGAAGCGTAGAAGTCAATAAAGCTATGCTTACACAATAACTAGATTAAATAAGCGTATTTGTAAAGGAAAATAAAACAATTTCGTTCGTTCGTTCGTTTCAGCCCAAAGACGTCCACAGCTGGACAAAGGCCTCCCCCAAGGATTTCCACAAAGACCGGTCCTGCGCAGATAAAATTATTAGATAAAGCTCACCATTACCGTTCCGCTTTTACGAACTTTCGACGGCACATAAATAAGACTATATTGCAAGGTAACTTAAAATGCCACAGTGTTTAAGCTTGACGCGGTGTCAATATGAGTAATATGCCACAGTGTTTTGACGCGCTGTCATCCGTACTTATTGAAATCGTGTATAAAAAGACCTGAAAAAAATACTTGGGACACTTATGGTAATTTATGCTTTATCCTGAAGGTGCTAGTAGCTAAAATCCCAAATCATGGTACCATTACCAGTTGATTTATCGTATCATTTAGTCAAGACTCTTTTGATAAGATTAATCTAAAATTAGATTTGCGCTTTATCTAAGTAATTACAAGTAGGTACACAAGTCACTACATAATAATACAGTGTGAGTCACGTTAAAGTGTACATATGAAAATAGATGAAACTAGACCTATTTTTATCGACAAAAAAGAGGTCAAAAAATTTTTGAGATTTTTTTTTTAATTTTTATAGAATTTTTTTTCTTCCAATTACTTATTGTAAAGAAAACGTAATAACTTTTGAACTAAGCGGTATATCTTGATAAAATAAAAACAGTAATAATGCTAAATAACAGGCGATACTAAAAAAATACATAAAATACACAAAAAATGCCAACAAATAATAAAAAATGATACTTTTTGAAAAAAATCTGCTTAAAAATTCGTGTTTTTTTAGTTATTTTATAAATTTCTCCAAAAAATGCCCCTATAACCGGTGGTTTTTATTACTTTGTATTATTTTCTATCGTATTATCTTTGTAAAACCAAAAATCGCATGTCTCTATCCCTATCACAACATTTGCTATGATCGTTTGAACAAAGGCCTGCCACAACATTATTCTCCGCTACAGGTAGAGACAATTTTAATTTTAACTAAAATGCTTATTTTACTTCGAAATCTTTTGTTTTTATTTGAAATCTAACTTGTCTTTATCAAAATTACAAATCTAGAGCCATTTTCAGTTTTGTTGTTAACGAAGCGTTGAATGGCGCGCCCGGAGAGGCTTAGTTCAAACGATCATTGCAAACGTTGTGATAGGGATAGAGACATGCGATTTTTGGTTTTACGAAGGTAATACGATAGAGAATAATACAAAGTAATAAAAACTACCGGTTATAGGGGCATTTTTTGGAGAAATTTATCAAATAACCAAAAAAACACGAATTTTTAAGCGGATTTTTTTCAAAAAGTATATTTTTTTTATTATTTGTTGGCCTTTTTTGTGTATTTTATGTATTTTTTTAGTATTGCCTGTTATTTAACATTATTACTGTTTTTATTTTATCAAGATATACCGCTTAGTTTAAAAGTTATTATGTTTTCTTTACAATAAGTAATTGGAAGAAAAAAAATTCTATAAAAAATTAAAAAAAAATCTCAAACATTTTTTGACCTCTTTTTTGTCGATAAAAATAGGTCTAGTTTCATTAATTTTCATATGTACACTTTAACGTGACTCACACTGTATACATAATATTATTAGGTATAAAACAAAGTCTCTTTCCAGTCTGTTTGTCCCTATGTATGCTTAGTTCTTTAAAACTACGCAACGGATTTTGATGCGGTCTTTTAACAGTTAGAGTGATTCAAGAGGAAGGTTTATATGTATAAAACATGCATATTATAGAGGAGATAAGCCGAGAAATTCCATTGCACCGCGCGAAGCCGGGGCGGGCCGCAGTTACCTTATAATCATAATCTTCTTTGTACCTAAAATAACATTTCTCCACTAACAGTATCCCAATAAGCATCCAACACTAAAAAGAAAACTCCTCCTTCATTCCTTTTTGTAAATTTGTTTTTCCGTAGGGCAAGGCGGCCATGAATTATGCAACCCTTAATCTGGGGGGGTGGGGATCATTAAACCAGAGCACCCCGTGATGATTAACGGACAAGGTGGGAAATAACGAAACACGCAGATAAAGTAACGAACTCGTTTGTGATCGGTAAGCAAGTGGCATACATATTTTAACGAGGATTAAGATGGAACGAAAGAAAATTTTAAATTCTGTGGCTGAAAATTTAGGCATTTGAAAGATCAAAAGCTTTGATTAGAAGGTTTAGTTTTTATTTAATTAACAAAAAGAGCAGTGAGTAGCCTTTATTAAAATATAATACCTACCTGCTTATGTATTGATTTTGTTATTCGTCTGCCCCCTGGCCTGGTGGTTCGCATCTGCAACATCAATATTCGTATTCACAAACATTACTCTGAGGTCTCACAGTGCGCGTGGACGCACAGGGTGACACACGAACTAATCACAGAGCTCTATTCAACGCTGTGCGTTTGATTTGCTGCTTCACTTAAGCATGCATCGTTTGTGAATACGGGCGTATGTGTTCACGCTGGGGGCAAGTGTTCACATTCATATTATATCTAGTAAGTACTAAGTAGGTCAACAAACATCACCGTAAGTACAAAAAGCTTTATTACATAATAATATGTAAATGATAATTACTTACGAATAATTACAATTTATTTAAATCCCAAACATAAGTGAATGTAAGAACAAAGCACAGAAATTATGTTACAATCCACACCAACAGTTTAATGTGCTGTCACCAGAAAAATTACAACAATAATAGAACACAATTTTCCATACTTCCGTGGAAACGGAAGGAAAAGTAAAAAATGTGATTAATTTGTTTATTAAATATTTTACGGTTTCCCTCGAAACGAGAGGTAAAAAAGTTGTTAAAGATTAATTAGAATAATATAGCTTTTCGTTTTCTAGGAATATTACAAAGTAAACATTTTTCACCTTACAAAACTTTTCACATTTTCACACTTTTCACATTACAAAACACTACTTATAAAACGCTACACATCGTATCTGAATATGGGAAAGACTAATAAAATTACAGAGTTAAATTAATGAATCATCTAAGAAAAGAATACAATCATCTTTATTCGAACCCATTATCACACAGTGTAAAAATAAATTGACGTTCAAAAATAAATAAAGAAAGTAAAGATAAATCCACTCTAGAATAATCTTGCTAGCATGTGCTTTATTTACAATCCAGAGATTCATTTCTAAGTAACAGAGAAGAACCAATGGTGTCCCAGCTAAACTCAAGACATAGAGTGTAAACAACTTTTCATGATGTAGGTTTTCAGTAAGTCTTTCTTCTTTCAGGTTCGTATAATCTCTATGCAGTGCTGCGCAAATAAATTATCAAAAAACAGAAATATAAAACAGCATAAGTAAATATCGATCCATGCCCTACTAGTGAAAACATAATCTATTTTTGTGCAACACTACATATTTAAATAGTAAATGGACCAACAGGAATTAAATTCAGAAAACGTTACCGCTCGTCATAAATGATTCATGCAGTGATTTATAGTGAATATTTATGTGTCAATCAGAGTGAATTAAGCGCCTAGGGACAAATGAAAGCGCAATTATACGTTACTACTTTTTATTGAGTAGTAAAATAACCGAGAAATGGTCTGGAAATACGGTAACTTTTTACTTAAATTTAGTCGTAGTTGTAGTATAGTATTAGTATTTTATATTATGTGAAACAGAAGGGTACCTTCAGAGCTACAATAGCAAAATAATTTCCATAAAAGATCTTCTTATAAATAAAATGCATATTTAAAGTTAAAACTACTTCCCTACCTACTTAAGTTTTGCTTATCAATGCAAACAAACCACTTTTTTACTCTTAAAACAAAAGATCAAAATGGTAAAAAGAAGTCACGCACCCATACTTACGTTAATAATTCAGTTCTTAGTGGATAGATTTCCTCCCTCCTCTTTTTCCATTCCCATCTTTGGAAAACTTAAATTAGAAAAATATAAATTATAATAATTATGTAATTAATTACTTAATTATTCTTACCGTATCGTTTACAGCTGTAAGTAATTACAGTGTGTTTGAGCTACCATTGCTTTGTTTATATGATCGGTAAAGTCCATTAGCGCCAACTTTAATTAATAACGTTGTACCTACGCAAATCGGATTTCTGTTACTAGATTTGAAATATAATTGCATGAAATAGACTACGCAATGGATTAGTTGTGAGTGATGTTTTAAAAAGTTTGATTTGGCTTGGTGAAATGAGTTCCTCTTGAATTTTACCACACTAATTTAACACTAGAATTATTAAAAACATTTTTAAACCCTGTAAGATGTAAACGAAAGGATAATTTCCATAAAATTGTCTAAAATGAGTGTTTTCGCAAGTTAGGAGCAACTTATCGCTAGTGATACGGGGGCGGTGGCGCGCGCCGCGGGGGGAATAATCGATACCCCATAGAACTGTAGGGTGGACATACGCGGCAGATTTTCACCGTTTTGGCGCGAAAGCCGTTTGACAGCTCGCATCTGTCACTTGGCATAGATAAAATATATGTACCTACTGATCATAGATTAGATAGTAGGTAGGCTACTATAGTTGTCTGGCACTTTACTAAAATAATGAGATACAATATTTTTATCTTAGTACTGACTTACTTCACAACTAATTAACCGTGATTGGCGTTACCGGCGCATTATTTACTAAGCATAAAATACTTAAGGTTGACTTACCTTAAAGAAATATAACTTTAAACTAAATTCAATAAGTGAACCAAATCTAGGTACGAAACATTATTCAGTCAGTTTTGAAATTGAAAACAAAATATAACTTTAAAAAACAATCAACTCTTAATTTTGAATTTGTATTAAAACTTCGGTAATTTCGTAACCATACTAAAGAATAGAATAAAAACATAGAAATAATTTAAATACTTTACGGTCGTGTTTTATTTATTTATTTTTCGTGCCATTTATACATTTTTGTTGCAAAACACCTTCATTGATAAGAGGTCAAAGTATTTTACATTGACGTAGCACGATTTGTACAGTCAACCGCACATCACACTAGCATCTTTGTTACAATATGACCCCTTTAAAAACACCATAAGATGGCACAGTACGTTGATTGATACTCGTCCGAGCCTCCGGGATGCACTGACGCACCGCGGGTCGGTGACCCCGCGGGAATCATTCCCACCGTCAAATTAAGGACATAGCTGATCCGATGCAGGGCGCTTAGCCAGTTTGATGGGAGATTGCGTTTAATTGAGTAAGCAATTAGGATTGGCTTGTGGACATCGCCGTACACCACATTTGCTTATTAACCTAGGCACTACGAGAAGTCTTACTGCGCATTCTGGTGCCAAAAACGTAGGTAGGTAAGTACTTACTTATAATATAACATTGAATTTTCCAAGAAAGCGCTGGATTCAGACGGCCTACAACCGGCAATCTAAAGGTCTCCTCTGTTAAAAAAAGAAAGAAGGAGAGAAACTATTGTACTCTCTCAAAAATCAATCAAACTTAATCCTCATAATACTCAACATCTTAAAAATTCTTTGATTAGAGTAACTAAATAGCAGATTTAAAAAAAGTCTGCCCTAATGATTGGGAGAAATGAAATGCAATATTGTAAAATTAGGCCCTTTTCACATGTCCCGGTTGCCGGCTAACCGGCGCCGGGTACCCGGTGGTGAAGTGTATGGGCATGGTACTGTTACATCCCTCTGATGTACATAAAACCCCTGACGCCCAGAAAATCCTGCGGCATCAGCATTTTTGCCCGAGTTGGCTCGCCCGCTTCACGGGCTCGCCAGTTCTTCGCTACCACTCGTGCGTGACGGCTGCCTCTTTCAAATCCAATCACTGTATTTTATTTTAGCCAGAATAATTAGCCTTTTTTAAAAAGACTCTATCAAAGCCCGGCCTAACATTGGTGGCAGCTCAAGGGATTTATAAAATCCTCGGTACCGCGTCCGAAGTATAGTATAGTGAACAAACAGTGTGTGTGCAAGTGATCCAAGTTCGAACTCAGAATCTCACCGTATCTCACTGTATCTCGCCGTATCTCACCGTTTCTCGTCGCATCACACTGCATCATCGCTGTACCTCTTCGTGTCCCGCTACATCTCACCGTGTCCCACTGTGTCCCGCTGTATCTGCTGTGTCCCACTGTTCCCGCTGTGTCCCGCAACCGTCGTCGAACTCACCATCATCGCTGGCCCTGAAAGAAAATACTTACCATCTCCACTGCATCCTGAAGAAGAATCTCATCGCTGTATCCTGCTCCGCCGTATCCCGATTTGCCGCAACCTGAAATAAATATCATCCTAACTCAAGACAATCAACGCGTAACACCGTGCCTGAGACGCCCTTATCGCTCCGGAATGCAGCCGCTTCCCGTCGTCGCGCTCACGTTCGCCGTCTACGCAACATTGTAGTGAGTCTGGCCTTTGTTCTTTGTACCTTATCTAATATTCAATTGATTCAATTCTTTGTGTGGCGTTGTGACCAATTTTATCGTGTATTCCTTTTGTAATCATTTACGGTTTAAGAAGTTTAACTTTACATCAATTCAAAATGTCAAAATCAGAGTTCAGAGTACCCAAGGACGTGCTCCCCGTACCGGTAGACGTGGACTTGCCAATGTCGGAGGACGATAGAGCCACAAGCCCAGTAGCGGACGTCCAAAGGGAAAAAAGGGGCAGAAAACCTGCTCCCTCAACTATTGCAATGAATTTAGACCTCAGTATCCTCCTAAAATTCATAAAGCCATACGATGGCAGTAGAGAAACTTTAAACTCTTTTATCATAAACTGCAACAACGCCTACAACTTAGCCACGGAAACCCAAAAACATATAGTTTTTAAATACATATTATGCCAACTTCAAGGGAAAGCGGAAGTCGCGTGCTCCATAAAGGAATTCACCAATTGGGAACAATTGAAGGAATTCTTGAAAACTCAATTCAGTGAGCGTAAACATTATGAGCACCTGCTAATGGACCTCCAGGAGAGTAAGCAGGGCGGTAATGAAAACGTCAGCCAATACGCGCTCCGAGTCGAGACATGCCTGTCCCAACTCCTGACGGAGATATCGTTGTCACAAACTAAAATCAAAGAAATTCCCGGTAGGACAGCCGCAATGGAGGATCTCGCTCTCCACCATTTCTTAATGGGATTACATCCCCGTATCTCCAATATAGTGAGATGTCGCTCACCATCAACCCTCAACGAAGCCGTAAACCTCGCCGTATCCGAAGAACGGATACAACAGACTCTATACAAAAAACCTGTTCCCGACCAAAGACCCAACAACAATAACAATAATCGATTCACGAAACCCCGACAGAATTTCAACAACCAACAACAAAGTTCTCAATCTCAATCTCAACCTCAACCTTCGGGTTCCAACTCCACTGTCGTATGTCGATACTGCAAAGCCCCAGGGCACACTATCGACGTCTGTCGAAAACGAGAATACAATAATAGAATGAGGGGTCAAAGGCCTCCATTCAACACCCCAAATCCTCAGTTCCGTAGGGTCAACTTCAACCAGGACCAACAGGAGGACGACGAGGGTCATGACGAAGTTGACTTCAATCCCTCAGAAAATTTAAACGAGTAGTGGACTCCCGGCGGTGTCCCGCGAGTCCAAAACGCAAACCAACTCTGATTCCAAACGAAAAGACACCCACTGCATCCACTGTATCCACTGCATCCACTGTATCCGCCAAACCAAAGGCGACCGCTGTATCCACTGCATCCACTGTATCCGCCGAACCAAAGGCGACCGCTGTATCCACTGTATCCGCCAAACCAAAGGCGACCACTGTATCCACTGCATCCACTGTATCCACTGCATCCACTGTATCCACTGCATCCACTGTATCCGCCAAACCAAAGGCGACCACTGTATCCTCTGCATCAAAGTCAACCACCGTATCCACTGTATCCGCTGAATCAAAGTCAACCACTGTATCAAATGCAAAATCCACTACACCCAAGCGCAGGCCTTCCCTGACGACTCCGCTAACTGGAAAAAACACACAAATTTACGAAATATCATTTGATCCCTCAATCAAATCGTTACCACACGTTGTAATCAACACAGCCGCTTCTGAAATGCCACTGTCGCTTTTAATTGACACAGGTTCTTCAATAAGCCTACTCAAAAAGTCGTGTATCAAACCTCAAACTCCGCTGAACGAGGAAAAGCTCAAACTTAAGGGCTTTAACTCTGCTGACGAATCCGTCCCAACGTTGGGCTCACTTAATTTGGCGTTATACTTAAAAGATAAACCCAAAGTTTCCATCAAACACAAATTCCACGTAGTGGGAGACATTGATTTCCCCTACGACGGCATCGTGGGTAACGACCTCCTTAACCAATTCAATGGCAGCATCGATTTCACGCGCGAAGCCCTGAAGCTTGGAAAACATATCCTGAAGTTATTCTTTACGGATCCTTATTACACCGTTCCAGCACGCTCAGAGAAAGTAATAGAGTGTTCAGTTTCTAATCCTGACCTTAAAGAAGGTGTCATTCTAGATCAGCATATATCCCAGAACCTACTAATATCAAACTGCTTAGTAAAAGTCAAGGAAAATGATAAAATTAACATAACAGTCGCCAATACTTCAGAACAGCCAATAAATATCAAAACAAATCTCAATCTTCACCTGGAACCTCTTCATACCTCTGCGTATCCTGTCCATACTAGTAGACAAACGACATCCAAACGAACTGAAGAAGTTATAAATTCACTCAGAGCAAATCACTTGAACCAAGAAGAGAGAGATGCTCTTATAGATCTCTGCTCCCAATACTCAGATATCTTCCACTTGCCAGGCGATCAATTAACTTTCACCACTGCTCTCGACCACAAAATCAAAACTACAGTCGACGAACCAGTTCACACCAAATCCTACAGATTCCCAGAATGCCATAAGCAGGAGGTAGAATCGCAAATCAACCAAATGCTTGACCATAACATTATCGAGCCCTCTTCATCGCCGTGGAGCTCTCCCATATGGATAGTTCCCAAAAAACTAGATTCCCAAGGAAGACGAAAATGGAGAGTTGTCATCGACTATAGGAAGTTGAACAACATCACTATAGGCGAAACCTATCCCATTCCCCAAATCCATGAAATCCTCGACCAGCTAGGCAAGAGCAAATACTTCAGCACTCTGGATCTTACCTCTGGCTTCCATCAAATTCTCGTATCTCCTGAAGACGCACCCAAAACCGCGTTCTCCGTCCCTCAGGGACATTTCCAATTCAATAGGATGCCATTTGGGCTTAAAAATGCGCCATCCACCTTCCAAAAACTCATGAACAACTGCCTTTCTGGCCTTCAGGGTACACGATGCTTCGTCTACTTAGACGATATCGTCGTGTACTCACCTGACCTATTTTCCCAAATCGACAACCTCAAAATCGTCTTCAACAGAATCCGTAGTTTCAATTTAAAACTCCAGCCGGACAAGTGTGAGTTCCTCCGGAAGGAAGTGGCTTACCTTGGCCATATCATCAGTGAAAATGGCGTTAAGCCTAACCCCGACAAGACCAACGCTGTAACAGAATTTCCAGTACCCCAATCTCCAAAAGATGTGAAATCTTTCCTGGGTTTAGTTTCCTATTATAGGAGATTCATATCAGATTTCTCAAAACTAGCTAAACCCTTAACTTCCCTCCTTAAAAAGGACACGCCTTTTAATTGGCAAAACGAGCAACAACTCGCATTCGAATCCCTAAAAAACAAACTTGTCTCAGCCCCGATTTTAGCTTATCCAGACTTTACACAACCCTTCCTTCTGACTTGCGACGCTTCCAACTATGCGATATCCGCAATATTATCCCAAGGTCCCGTGGGACGAGACCGTCCCATTGCATACGCATCTCGCACTCTCAATAAGGCGGAATGCAATTACAGTGTAACTGAAAAGGAATGCCTAGCAATCCTGTTCGGCACTAAAACGTTCCGACCTTACCTCTATGGAACCCGTTTCACAATCATCACAGACCACAAACCCCTTCAATGGCTTTTTAATTGCAAGGACCCCGGGTCTCGCTTAGTCCGGTGGCGCCTAAAACTGGAAGAGTTCGAGTATAATATCCAATATAAAAAAGGCAAAGTAAACGCCAATGCTGACGCATTATCTCGACATCCTGTAAATCCAATAATCCCTACCGACTCTCCACCGCAATTAGAAGCTCCAAATCAACTTGATCCTGTCCAATCCGCTGATAACGGAAATAATGACTTACCTTTTAGTCCGCTCACGCTGGATGACCTAAATATTCAGCTCCCGCATACTTCTGAAAATGATAGTGACAGTATACCTAACATTGACCTATTAGATGATGATCGTGAAATCACATTCCCATCCAGTCCTGAGGAAACCAACCCGACTCAATCCCCTGAACCTGCAATTCCTACTACAACTACTCCTGATCCTACACCTTCTACAAGTAAAAATATTCCCGCTGAATCCAATCCTGAAATGCAAGAAAACTTACCTCCTCAGCCGCTCCTAGACGCTCCCGATCCATCACCTGGAAATCAAGATACCTCACCTCAGCTCCTCCCAACGCCTGACTCTCCCCTGCAAGATCCTGAAACACTTAACCTAAGTCCCAACTTACCTTCAAGTCCAGAACACGTAGCCCTCGGTGATGATTACTCCAAATTCCTGAAATAAATCAATAATAAGAACAGAAATTATAACACAAAGGTGTTAGAACATAATCAATCCCTCCTGAAATCTCATGCCAAAATCCTACTAGTCCCTACGTCCATCGATTTAGACGAATCGAATGCCTATATCCCCGAAATTCTTGAACAAGCTACAGACCCCAAAGAAATACTGTATTCAGAAAAACAACTATACTCATTCGAAAAAATCCCTGACATTAATAATAAATCAATTTATCTCATCTATCCGAAAGTAAACCACTTTGACGAGTGTACTTACCCAGAAATATTCCAAACATTGAAAACTGTAAGAAACCACTTATTAGAATCAACAGTTGACGTAATCGAAATCGCATTACCTGACTTTAAAAATCCATTCCAAAAACATTCTTTTGCTAAAATATACAACATCATTGTCTACCTTTTCCACGACACTAATATTACAGTAAATATCTACCACAATATAACTCATCCAAGCCTTAGTGAAATAAAGAAAATCCTAAGAGAAAATCACGACCTCCCGATTGCTGGCCATTTGGGTTGCAATCGAATGCTAAGCCGAATCCAAGAACGCTATTACTGGAAAGGAATGAAAAGCGACGTAGAATCATACATTAAAAACTGCACTTCCTGTCAGGAAAACAAGGCACTAAGACGAACTAACAAGGCGCCCATGCAGATAACCACCACTTCTACTAGCCCTTTTCAAAGAATAGCCCTGGACATTGTAGGTCCACTTCCCGAATCAGGTCCCGCAAAACTTAAATATATACTAACAATATAGGATGATCTAACCAAATTCTTGGTAGCTTATCCTTTACGTAGTGTCTCTTCCGAAGAAACAACCGACTGTCTGGTCCACTTCATTTCCCTATTTGGCATCCCAGTTTCCATTCTCACTGACCAAGGCACAAACTTTACCGCTGACCTCTTTAAAAAGACCTGTTCCTTCCTCAAAATAAAACAGATATGGTCCACTCCGTATCATCCACAAACTCAAGGAGCTCTGGAAAGAAGTCATTCGACGCTTAAAGAATATCTGAAATCTTACGTTAACGAGAACCAAGATGATTGGCCCCGTTACGTTTACACGGCTATCCTAGCTTACAACTCAGCTGTTCATAGTACCACGAACTTCACCCCTTACGAACTACTGTTTGGGCACAAGGCCTTTATTCCCGATTCCATTTACAGTCAAGACCTCACTACTTATCCCGACTACGTCCGGATGCTCCAACACCGACTTAAATTATCCTGGGAACGGGCTGTTGAAAACATCGAAAGATCCAAAGAAAGATCCAAAGGTTACTACGATAGTAGGACTCGTCCAGTTAAATACAAAGTGGGAGACTTTGTGTATTTAAAAAATCATGTAAGACTGCGTAAAGCACTTTCACCTATATGGAAAGGTCCATACAAGGTTATTGCTGTTCACAACAACAATACCCTCACTCTTTTAATCAATAGACGTCACGTCAAACATCACTGCGACGAGGTGAAATTAGCTGGCGTCTTTCCCAGTTCTCCTTAGTTAAGTAATATAATAGGTTAGTTATCACTAGACGTTAGAACTTACTTTTAATTTGTTTATTTTCAGCGTGTCGGCTACGGCTACGCCAAGTTTCATAACACCAATACCCACAAGTTCGGGCATCTATTTTGATTATATTGGAAAAGCCAAAATCATTAATGGAAATTTAAGGATACTGATTCCATTAGATATTTCATATATAAGGCCGCATATACAAAATATTAATCAGGAACTGGATAAGGTCAAATTCATTTGCGAAAAAATAAAACCGCTAGATAATTCCGAGTGCTTTAACATCCTTCAACCTTTTTCAATCCGTTTTAAAGATATAATCAAAGATTATTCTTCAATAACTCATTTAATAGACAGTAGAGTGAAACGTAGCGCATGGATCCCCGGAATAGGCTCCCTTATGAAGCAGATCTTCGGTACTCTGGACGAAGATGATGCTATCAAATACGATGCGGCTATAAAACATGTACAAAACAACCAAAAGAGATTGGCTTCATTAATGAAAGATCACATATTAGTCACTACATCTGTATTATCCGCTTATAATGAAACATTAAGTAAAATCAAGATTAACGAAGATAATCTCAGTGCAGCTATCAACAAGCTCTCAGCCAAACTTATAAATATCTCTGATACTACCAATAATCTATTAATAACTTCTGAAATAAATGAAATTTTCACCAATTTAGAATCATCTTTGCTTACCTTATCGTTTCAGATCGAAGACATAATCAATGCAATCTTATTTAGTAATGTTAATGTCATTCATCCGTCAGTAATAACTCCGCAACAACTTTATAGAGAGCTTGCCGATAACTACCGACACTTACCCAGTGATTTGGAACTTGCCGTAGACTTAGATATAAATTTGATTCATGTTATTTTAAATCTTAGTAATTTAGTTAGCTATTATGTTAGTAATAAGATAATGTTTGTACTACAAGTGCCCCTAGTAGGTCCACGCCAGTTTTATTTGTATAATAATATACCGTTACCAACTCCTCATAACTTAACAACACCAGACTCATTCAGCGTTGTAATACCTAGCCATAAGTATATCCTTATAACAAAGGACAAACTACACTACAATAACTTGGATTCCCTCGAAAAGTGCAAACATACCAATAAGCAAAACTATATCTGTGAATCAGTGAATGTGTTCCCAACCAGTGAAAACCCCAATTGTGAAAGTGAACTATTATCTAAAGTAATAACAAAACTACCTAATCAGTGTCGAACGGAATTCATCCGTGGTAATTTGGACGTTTGGAAACCACTCCGGAATAATAAGTGGATATTTGTTCAATCCACCTTAAGTAAATTGTCAATAGATTGTTCCAACTCCGAAACTTTAGAAACTAATATTATAGGAACCGGAATCATAGAAATCCCAACATCTTGTAAAGCTTATTGTAAAGATACCCAATTGATACCTAAGAATAATGTATTAAACATAACTTTACCTTCATCTAACTTAGACTTTAATTTGATTAATGACAGTTGTTGTAATATCCGTAAATTCAAGGAAATGGCCGATGGTGTACCCAACATCAAGTTAAAAGATCTCGATCTGAATAAAGTAAATTTTGGAAAATACACTAATGATAAAATTTTAACCGAATTAAATAAAGTTATTCAAGAACCACATATCATTAAATACGGGGCACACTATTCGTCGTTTATCCTATTCCTAATCATAATTGTAATAATTGTAATAGTTTATAAGTATAATAATTTTACTAAAATAAAAACAGGCAGCATTCACGATGTCGAACAAACCGAACTCGCGATTACTCGTACCACTCCTAAAGTAGAATCTAAATCCGAACAGAACCCGGGAACCTCATTCCCCAAAATTCGCAGGAACCTATAGATAAATTTACTTAAACCCATAAACTTAGGAGATTCAACCCCTAAGTTTATTCTTGATGGGGGGAGGTGTTACATCCCTCTGATGTACATAAAACCCCTGACGCCCAGAAAATCCTGCGGCATCAGCATTTTTGCTCGAGTTGGCTCGCCCGCTTCACGGGCTCGCCAGTTCTTCGCTACCACTCGTGCGTGACGGCTGCCTCTTTCAAATCCAATCACTGTATTTTATTTTAGCCAGAATAATTAGCCTTTTTTAAAAAGACTCTATCAAAGCCCGGCCTAACAGTACGTAGCTTTCACATGTACCGGCGCCGGTTAGCCGGCAACCGGGACATGTGAAAAGGGCCTTATTCTTCTTAGAATATTAAAATACAGCAAGGCCAAAATTGATAATTTTGATTAGACAAAGGAGCAGCTAGATATTAAAGGTAAGATCTCTTGTCTATGATTTCATTGTGCAATAGTGGAAACAATTAGGTATTCATTTTCTTTGACGTTACTAGCTTTTACTCTGTAAAATCTATTCAGCCGTGTATTTTCAATCCGCCAACTGATATTAAAATTAAATATACTATTTCATCGAAACTGTTTGCTCTACTTTCCAACTAAGAAAATATGAGAAAATAATATTCGTTCAACAACAAAATATGTATCCAATTATAAGAAGCTTCAAAGAAGCACGCATCGCAGGTGAATTGATTCCAGAGTCGACTTGTAACAGGAAAAATATCGTCATGTGGAATAGCGGCTCGATATTTACTTACAGCTGCTGAATTATGGATTAATATCACTAGTTTACCGAATATAGATTCTATTAAAAGCTTGGTTTGGTTAAATATTAAACAAGATTTGACTCGAGCATGATAAGCTTAGGCTGAGTTGCACCATCTTACTTTAGTTAAACGTCAATAATCTGTCAAACTCCATAAAAAAGCCACCGGTTATTGTCATAGTTACGGTTAAATTAAGTTGGTGCAACTCAGCCTTAGTTTCTATAACAGTTCCTAAATTCTTTCTTCTTATCTTTATTCTAGTCTTTTATTACAGAGAATAGACACATATTTTTATCGCGGGCAACTAGTATATAAAATTAAATTGCTATACTTAATATAATATAATTATAATTTATTAACTGACTGAAATATAATTCTGCATGCTATTTGTAATGGCGAAAAATGTGCACTACTGAATTCTGTAACATCTATAAATACCATGTTTTTACGCAAATAAATTCTGATTCTGATTCTAGAAATTGGCAAATTAGTAATTTTACTTCACTTCACAACAGTATTCTTAACATTACTTCACTTTACAATCAAAGATAATCACCCAAATCACAAAATTTAGTTCAGATCGGTGTTATTCAGATTTTTGATAGATTGAAAATGACAATTTAGCCAGCTGAAAAAAGTTACCTACAGGTAGTTCAAAGTAATTAACGTATTATTTATCAGTAACTCTTTCAGTGTTAACCCACACAAGTAAAACAATTCAATATTCCATTATGAAACTTAAAATAAAATATTACATAAGGCCACCACACATTTCCCGCGTGAAATAGTCGCAGTCACTCAGGGCTTCCCGACTCGAGTGTTTTTTCCTGTTGCCCACGCCACTGACCCGCGGCCTGACAGGTCACGTATAAACAACGCCACGGGATCTGTATTAGCTTACTTCGTAACTTAAACGGCCTGCAGTTGTCAGAAACTTTTTTGGATAGAAGATATTGATATGAATGGATGGACTTTCCAAGGAAGTTACTAAAATGCTAATGCTTTGTCTACACTAATATTATAAAGAGGAAAACTTTGTTTGTTTGTTTGTTTGTTTGTTTGTTTGTTTAGTTGTAATGGATAGGCTCAAAAACTACTGGACCGATTTTCAAAATTCTTTCACCATTCGAAAGCTACATAACTCACGAGTAACATAGGCCTAATTTTATTTTGGAAAAAAATAGGGTCCCGTAAAATATTTGGGATTTTCATAGGACGTGGAAAAGCGCCATCTATCGTCATTGGTTAAAATCTTCTTGCGCCTGACAAACATTTTTGAGGTACGTAAATATTCATGAAGGCAAAGCTGTCAAACGCCATCTATCGACATCATTAGTAAATTAGTAACTAAATATTCATAGTACTATGAATAGCGCTGTTCGTAAATAATTTTGAAAATTTAATAAATAAAGATATTTTATGTAATTAAACCATTCACTGTATGTACCTATTTGAATCATTCACTGTGTTTTAACGAGCAAATCAAAGTGTTAATTAGTGACTTTTACAAACTTCCTTGCAAATTCTTACTATGTGCCGCCATCTACCGAGATGAACATTAGGGTACAGTTCAGCGGCGGACAAATGGGATGGGCGCGTGGGCGATTGTAGTTAAATAGGATAAGAATTACTTCGTTTTTATTTTCTGTATGTAATTTGTTAATTTTTTGGTAGGGTCTTTATTTTAATTACTTAGGTTGGTAGGTACTTACTTATTTGATTTTAATGATAATTACTACAGGTATGTATAATTTTAGTAGAAAGAAAGGTCATTGAATGACTAAGTGACTCACTCACTCATCACGAAGTCTCAGAAACTACAAGTCTCAAAAGAGTTCTCATAGGGGTTAATGGTCTATTCCACTTTGATCACCTGGCTTTGATCACCAAGATGATCAAAGTGGACTCCAGTTAAATTATTTTTTTAGTGTTCTTTGATCACCTATAAATAAATTATACCTCTGAGTTGTCACATACATGTCCAATTTGTTTATTGCGGTTTTTAGAAAATATCAAAAATGTTACAAAACAAAATATGTAGTACAACAATTGGACATGTGACTATTCAGAGGAGGTGTGATTTGTTTGTGGATGATCAAAGGACACTAAAATAATAATTTAACTAGAGTCCACTTGGCTCACCAAGGACATCGTATCCGTGGGTGATCAAAGGCACAGAATGAATTCAAAGGACACTAAATTGTCGCTGTAAGTCCACTTTGATCACCTGGCTGATCAAAGCCAGGTGATCAAAGTGGAATACACCTCCTTTTAGAACGTAGGTAGTCACTAAAACGAAATTTTGCAAAATTCAAACCTTATGGGAGTTAAAAAGGGGGTTAGAAGTTTGTATTGCAGTCCTCGGTTTTTAAAGTAAGAGACTTGAAAGTTAAAATGTATGCTCACTATGCTCTCTAGATATTGTGACCTCCACAATATCTAGAGAGCATAGCTACCACGATGTACCGAACAGTATAATGTACACCTGTACATTATACTGTTCGGTACATCGTGGTACTGTGTACACATCGGTTTGCCGACGATATTGTGGTCATGGCAGAATCGTTGGAAGATCTTGGCACAATGCTCGAAGACCTTAATCGATTTTCCCAACAGGTAGGCCTGAGGATGAACATGGACAAAACGAAGCTTAGGTATGTCGAATGTCCATGTTGCGCCCTAACCAGTTTCAGTTGGAAGCTCAATTCTCGAGATTGTCGACAAGTAGGTATGTCTACCTCGGACAAACGATCCAGCTAGGTAGGTCCAATTTCGAGAAGGAGGTCAATCGTCGAATCCAACTCGGCTGGGCAGCGTTCGGGAAACTACGCAACATCTTATCGTCCAAAATACCTCAATGCCTGAAGACTAGAGTGTATAACCGATGTGTGTTACCAGTGATAACTTATGGCTCGGAAACGTGACCTCTCACTATAGGCCTTATACAGAAGCTCAGTTCCACAGCGTGCTATGGAGAGGGCTATGCTTGGTGTTTCTTTGCGAGATCGAATCAGAAATGAAGAGATCCGTAAACGAACCAAAGTCGCTGACATAGCGACGGATTAGCAAGCTGAAGTGGCAATGGGCAGGGCACATAGTACGCAGAACTGATGGCCGATGGGGCAGAATGGTTCTGGAATGGAGGCCGCGTACCGGAAAACGTAGCGTGGAACTTTCACCTACAAGGTGGACCGACGACATCGTAAAGGTAGCAGGGAAGCGCTGGATGCAGGCCGCTTCCAATCGATCAACATAGAAAGCATTGGGGGAGGCCTATTTTCAGCAGTGGACGTCCTATGGCTGAAATGGTGGTGGTGGTGGTGGTACATATGTATACTGAAAATGTATCATTAGAAATCAACTACTGGGCCTAAGGAGATAAAAGGAGGGTTGGAAGTTTATATTATGAAAGTCCTATGTGTTTAAAGTAAGAGAGTTGAAATTTAAAATGTATGCGCTATAGGTGCTAAGAGCGGATTTTACGAAACTCCACCCCTAATGGAGTAAAACGAGGTCCACGCGTACGAAGTCGCGGGCGGCCGCTAGTCATAAATACAATGATTACGAGTATTAATTACTATGGCCCCTACCATGTAGATAACAGATTCACTTACTGAATAAATAATTAAATGTATGGAACCTATCTACACACAATGGAATTTCTACTTCTTTCTTACTAAAGATAATCTTAAGGGACCATAATCCTTTTTATTTTTCACGTTCATAAGTGCTAAAATTTTGTTTGAAATTAAATAAATATTAAATTTCTTTTTTATGTTCTTTTTCAGCTCTGCTGTCAATAAGCTATGAGAAACTTCTACAGCTACAATCGGTATGAATGTAGTAAAGGCACACATAAACCTACCGGTAGCAGCGACCCCCTGTAACGGTTCTCGAGGAAAACCACAGGTAAATCATTTTAAATATCACCCCATCCACCACCGTTTAGCATTCTAATTACCAAGCATCCTCCAGATTTGTCGAGGAAGCCTGTCTAACCTTTAAAGAGCAAACGTCCACGCATCCGCGACTTATCTGAAAACACTCCGGTGGGCGGACAGAACTCTCGGTTTGGCATTTACTCGTAAATGCTTTCACAAATATAGGCGAATGTGTCAGGCAGTTACATTAATTGGACGCGTTTTAAATGGTTCAGTAATTTTATTTCGCCCCGTGTTTATGACAAAGGACAGTATCATACAGGGTGTGCCAACATTAGCACGTCACACTGACACAGGAGGTAAGACTGCAAGCGCGAACAAGCCTTAAACATAGGTCTATGTCCATAGAAAAGTTTCGAGATATGACCAATTTTAGTTATTATTGTTCATAGAAAAGCTTAATGAGTTTTGAAATAATATGACTGATAATCCTAGTTATTTGTAAAAAATGGACTTGATAGACTTTGATTTTGATCCGATTTTGGGACACCCTGTATGTAAAGTTAACTTATATTCAAACAAAAACTGACTAGCCATGTCTAAACAACTCAGCCTATAATCATTTAAGCTTTATTGAAGGGAAACACAAATTGTACTAAGTCTCTCTCTTCCATTCGAATGGTGCGGACATGATTGAAAGTCTGAAAGTTTATACTTACAGCATAACTCTACACAATCTCTCCAACTTAACTATTTTACCAATAAAAACTTTTAACTAGCGAGAATCAGGATAAATGAAATAGTTTGAGCTGTAACCGTCCGAAAAATGTTTAATTACAGAATCCTCTTTGGCCTTTTGTGATTTTTCAAGCGAAATGGAAAACTAGTATAAAACTAGAACTATCAGTAGATTACGAGTTGACAGAGGCAGCACAACGTAGCATATAGTAGTAGGACCCCCTTGAAAAATTGACTTTTCAGAGAATGAAACATCCATCACCGGCTCATAAGGACAGTTGGTAAAGAGATTTGTGTTCCTGCAGTAATGGATGTTAATGAAAGCGATTGCTATCGATGGCTATAAAATGATTTTGATGTATCAACTCCATTTATTTCCATCATTCGTGCGAGTGACAACTAGAGTATGGAATAATTAATTGATTCGGTCCGATATTAGGATTTCCATTCTATGAAGGCTTTAAGGCTATAGTTGAAATAAAAGTATGGATGGTCGATCTATAAATTAATTGACTTTAGCATTCAAATCTGGTATTATTTTGTAGGCTCCTAAATTTGAGAAGAGGCATTAATTATGCCTTTGAATTCGAACGCGTCTACAAATTGTCGTGTGAACTTACTTTTGATGCAATAGCGTCTTAAATCCCGTTTAAACGTTTCCGTTTAAAGACTTCAGCTCCATGAATTTCATGAAAAAGCAATTATAACTAAGACGCCAATTTTTTTATTGTGCAATATTATACCTATCAACATCATATCACTCACTAAAAATATGATTGTTCCACCTCACCTCAAACACCCTGCTGCATCAATCTGCACTGTAACCGCAATGGGGTGAAGGCGGATACTGCAATGGGGCAAATTAGTTTATGGAACTACTGCAACAGTGTGAATTAAGGGGGAATGATTTGTAGACAGACAGATCTGCAATCAAATAGTGTGGTTTCTTTTTTGTCGTGGCTTAACAATAGCTTTTTTATATTTACATAAAACGTTAGTACGTAATACGAAAAATAGAAATTTCGTATTACCATAGAATAATGTATTAGGTACTTACTAAACTTTTAAGTTTTAGTTCAGTCCTCAACAAAACAACAAACCGGTCTTTTCAGCAGTGCTATTAAAATTTAACATACAAACAAACACAAAGGGCTTGTGCTACATTATGACTTTTCCAGTTCCATTGTCATAGTGTTGTATTAATTGGAGTACCTACTCCTTTTTAATATCAAACTATTGCGTAATTTAACCACGATAAAACTAAAAAAACACGATGAGCCGTTGAATGTGAACAGTTCTAGAACTGTCTACGAAGACAAGCAAACCGATTGTGAACTCTACTGGTTTGATTTACAGTCTAATCTCCATGTTCCTGGCATAAGTGAGGGGAGATTCGTGTCGCCTGTGGACACTTACATTAATTACGAGAGCTCTAATATATCCTTAGATAAGTAACTACAAGATTTTAGGTTCATTTCATATTACTGCCTATTAGTTTACACGATTACAAGTCTAATTAATATTTATACAGAGGAAAGTACATGACTTCTAATTATACGAGTAGTTTTTGTATGGCATCACTCCGGTTTCAATAAATATAGCACCATAGTCAATAGATCATTAGGCCTTTACAGGACTCGAACTATCTACAACTTATGATTTTAAATTAAAAGTTTACGCAGTAATATTCCATTTAAAATTTTCCTTATGATAAAGAACGTTAATAAACTAACGCCCATATTCACATACATTACTATGAGGTCTCACAGTGCGCGTGGACGCATAGGGTGACACACGAACCAATCGTAGAGCTCTATTCAAAGCTGTGCGTTCAATTTGCTGCTTCGGTTGTGAATACGGGTGTAAAACTTAATATAAACTTCTCAGCAACAGTACCTAACTTGATAGGTTGTAATACAACATTATTATGTTACCTGTAATACAAAAGGATATTTTATAGCCTTTAATTTAATACACCTTTAATTTTCTATCTCAGATCAAACCTAATCTTACCCAAAAGTGTGCTCCCGCCCACGCGGCAAATCGTAATTCTTAAACTACATCGAATAATCAGGTGGGAAGTGGGAACCCAATATTGATTCGAACACAAATGTCAAACGTCAGACGCAACAGTGGAGTTATAAAAGGGATGTCATGCTCTAATGCCCGGGGGAGGATGTCCCCCTAGCGCCCCGTTTGCCAACACTTCGGGGGCGATTTGCCGCTAAGTGTAAAGTGAGCCTTAGAGAATGCTCGGTTGTTTTGGACACGATTAATTGACAAATATTTGATGGAAGATAAAATACAATTGTGCATTTGATTGGGCTTTAGCTAAAACATGTTTTAAGAGCACTTGCTTTTGTTCAAGAGAAGAATGCAAATGTTAACCGCTATTGGGATTATAAATACTCAAGAAGTAAATTAATTCATAGTATACCAATCAAAATGTACTATTGTGATAATTTACTATTGTCATTTAGAAATAACGTGAAATTTTCAGGAATAAACAGGATTTCAATTCAGATGAACTTATAACCATAACTGAGTAATTAAGTTTTTTACTACCTACCTAAAAATAATTGTTAAGGAAACACAAGTAGTATTTGTTAGTATGTAGGTACGTCTCATTTGTTCTTTAACCTTTAGCTAGTCAATAACGCGAAACTTGAACAAGCTTTGTATTGTTTGTTTAAGCAAAGCTACCCAAACAAATATCATGCTTCAATAATTTTAATCTCATTTATGTCATTGGATTGGATACAGTTTAGACACATCTTTATAAATCCAAGTCACTTGCCTTCGTCTTTTTTTGACTTTGCATGGATTATTTAACTCTACAAAAGAAAAGTAAGTAGGTAATACAAACATTATGTTTATACTTATTAACGTTTTCTTCAAATAAGCGTTACATAGCGTTGCTATGTGTCCCGATTTTGAAGAGGTGTCCCAATTTCTAATGGAATAACAAGTCCCACTTTAGGCTAAAGAATCGAATAGCCTAAAATCCATATTATTCACTAGTAGGTACCTAATTAATTAAATTCCTACAAAGTAATAAAATACCTGATTACATTTTTAGCTTTGAGTCCACTCTAGCTAGCTTTTTAGATTCGTGGAAGAGCTTCTATCTAGTGCTAGTTTACAAGAATTCTATAAATTACATCTTAATTTAGAATTCTGTCTACTAAATTGATACAAAATTGTAACTCAGTCACCTACTTACTGAAATCTTCAGTCAAGATAAATATCTAAAATGTAGATGTACCCGGAGGTACTACGTAATTGGCTTTCTTCAGTATTGACAGATTTATCTTACTTCATTTCTGCAGTGCCATAATCTGTTATGCAAAGATTTAAGTGTTACGGCTTTAACAGTACCGACTCGCTTAGGTAAGTCATATTGCGCCGGAATGTAGTCTAAACTCCTTTTAACATTAACCTTTTTATTGGTCATAAATAAAAACGTTGTCTTAGCTCTCTAGGCATAGCGTTTAGATTCCCTTGCGCACTTTTAAAAAAACATTTCAACTGCAACAATAAGTTTGTCATAAAAAAGTACGGACTTCTGTGGTGCGTTCGGTGTGAGTTTTATCGTGTAGTAATAGAGCTTACAATGATTTGTCTGAATATTTTTTTAAAATTGGTATCGTCAGTTCGAGGTGGCCAGTGATGGGATGAGTCACTTCACCATGCATTCTTCACTGGCTGTATCCGTTTCACGGTTTTTTGTTCCCTTTACATTTGGACTTCTGTTGACGCGTCTAATGGCCGCTTTGTGTAAAAATATTGAACGCCTTTGATTCTGTTTCCGTAGGGATTGTTAGGATGAAGATCTAAATTTTGATTGAAATCAAACAAACAAGCGTTAATTGGTTCAATAAATAAATACATTATTTTTGTAGGTAGAGGTTTACTACTTTTAGGCCCGATTCGACCCAACTTTTATCCAAGAATAACTCTTGGTATAACTAGCACATTGACAGTTTCAGTATGGGAAATATGTCAAAATGACCTACAGGATTAGATAGTCATGATATCTTCTATTGAATATCGTCTCTTAGGTCTTATAATCATACTAGGGATGATTTGCTATTTTCAATTATTTGGAGAACTCCCTTACACTAATACTGAACTACAAGTAACCTAACCTATTGGAACGCGTGGGTGGTTCACAAATTTCAATACCCCAGGGAGTTTTACCCTAGAATATTGATCCGTGTCAAATAGCTCTACCTACTTTATTTATCCCTTTTACTTGTTCTTTACGCTATTAAAATAATTTCACATCACAGAAGTTGCACCACCACCTAACTTTGACCGTAACTATACGATGACCTGCGATTTTGTATGGAGTTTGACAGATTTTTTACGTTTATCAAAGTTAGAATATGTGCAACCCAGCCTTACTAATTTACAAAACGACAACATAAAAAAAGTCCTCAAAAGCTTGTTTACTGTGTCAAAGTGAATGTAACCTCTAAGTTAGCTCGGTGAAATGAGAATCGTCTAGAATCTAAGCATCGATTGTTAAAATGTGGACCAGTCTAGACTCTCGGTGATGTTTCTACATGAGTTTATGTTGGATATTTGCTTTCAATTAATTAATAGAAAACTGCAATAATTTAAAATACAGGATGTTAGGTACATGGGTATATGAGCCGACACTAGCCCATGTTAACATGGGCATATAAATGGTATGGGGAAGTCAGAATTTTAATATCACCATTTTATTTTTTTAAATTTTCATACAAAATAAATTTTATAAAATCCGATTTGTACGAAAATTAAAATAATTAAAATGAAGACGTAAATTTTCTGACTTCACCATACCATTTATATGACCATTGACCATGTTAACATGGGCAAGTGTCGGCTCATATGTCGTCGGTTTGATGAATGTAAGTAATCTACCTAAATTATAATTATCTGCGTATCATTTGACAATGCATGAATAACATAAAACAACTGAACCGAAGCTAAAATTAATTTTATACGAGTCGAAATATTTGAATGGTTAGACATAGATATTTGTGGTCTAATTAAAATATTTTAGCCGTACCTACCCGTGGCCGTGCCAAAATAGAACATACTGGTTCTATTAAAACGTAGTATTAGTTAATAACTTTAAGATCATCTATAGAGGTTCGTAGATGGATAAAATTTTATGTATATCAATGCTTATTTTAAACTGGAACAAATGCACGTTCATTAAAATAAATAAACACAACAACAAAGTAACTCTTTACTTTAAAACTGCCCACATTCGCAACACGCGAGCAATTCATAGTTAACAGGTGGCATTCGGGCTTAAACGATTTTAAAACAACTATTACCTATCACAACATTTCAACTTTGTTATAACCAAACCTGGACATACAACAATCCAAATTGAACCGTAATATAGAGCTTTAAGCTTTACTTCAGCAAGTACGGTCCCCAGTGAAATAAGCGGGAGCCCTATTGTTGCTTACGCAAAGATGTAATCTCTTATTATATTATTACCTGAGTGGAAAGGGACACAGAGCAAACAGGCCCCTTTCAATAGTGAACCTTAAGACCTAAAACATTGAGTAGATATTCAATTGTGTAGTTTATTAGCTTTGGAATACTTACTGTGCACGGCAGCCCACGTGTTTTTTTACTTTGACAAGGTTTGTGGGAAAATAAGGTGTCTTTACTAAATTATATTTTTAACTAGCTTTTACCCGCAGGATCACTCCTTTGGATTTCAGGTTTTGAAGGATCTAATAGAACCGTGTTTATTCCCATTTAAAAAAGCTCAAGCTCACACCAATTTACTTATTCTACATATTTACCCTACAGAAACTTATTTACACCAACTGAACCTCCTTATAACTATTATCCTTATTTATTATGTTGAATACGAGTATAAGAAACACTTATTTTTAATATTACGTATATTAAAAATAAGTGTTTTTTACGTATATTAAAAGTAGGTAAGTAACTAACGTTATTTAAATAATAAAAAGTTTTATCTCAGATAATCATGCACGTTTTCCATAAAAATTAAAATTCAATATTTTACCCAAACAATATCAAATAAGTTAATTCTAAAACCAATCCAAAGTAAAACGCGCTTGGAGACATGGAAAGCTCAAAGCTCTGGCGTCTGCAACGACTCGTAGCGCCATCTAGTCCTCTTTAGCGTAAGCGCTCCGCTAAGCTTTTTACAATGCAATTGAGAACGTTATTACAAGAAAATGTATTAGTTTGAATTCAATTTAAAACTAATTACATTTCGATTAATTACTTTTTCATAAATAAATATTTTCTCTAGATTTGAAATTATTGTAACTTCAGAACAAAGGCTAGACAGCTTTTAAAATTCAATTAAAGTATTACGAATGGAGATAATGAAAATGCTTACAAATAAATTATGTTTTTTTAGTTTTTACGATATTTTTGTAAGTCTGTCTCTCAATTAGGAGGAAGGATATGAAATAATGTACATTATTTGAGTTAATGTAAATCAATTTCACATAATAATTATGTAGATAACTTGTAACTTGTTACACATTAGTAGATAGCTCTGTATTTCATATTGTGTTGATTCTATTGATTTCGTTTCAACACATTTGCCCGGAAAGTGGTTAAAAAGCTCCTATTTTGTGTTCAAAATGCAGCTTAATTAAAAAGTGTGTTTCATCAACATGAGAGCTTTCCCGTTACAAATAAAAATCATTGTTAAGTTCTAAAATTTACTGCAACTGTTAACATTATTAATTTAGAAGTAGAAGCGTTGTGATTAACATAACATAAAGAACACTTAGTTTTAAGCACTTTTAGTTATAGTAATTTCATCTATACGTGTTTGTCTTGTTGGTTGTCCTAATTAATAAAATAAAATAAAATAAAATAAACACCAAAAAAGCTACATCCACACAGATAACTTTTCTCCAAAATTAATTATTTAGTTCTATGCTGTTCTTACATTGAAACTGTGAATTTAATAACTTTCGAATTTGCGACATGACAGAGCCGGGGCCCCGGGGTTTTTTAATTTTTGATCAACACCGGGATTAGGGCCCAAAGTTTCTAAATTACTACGCCCATTATTTTTAAGAGGCCATTGTTCTACAGATAGCACATAAGAATATACACTTTTGTTTCAAAATCGCTCTTATTGCAAGTAAATAAGGCGCTACAGTGTTTCGATTGATGAGCTGTCACTTGTACTTTTGGTGGTCACGCAGTTGACAAAGACAAGGCAATAATTTAAATTTTTGATTTAATGACTAAAACTGAAAAAAATAACACCTATGTTTTAATTTTTTCAGTTTTATTCACCAAATTGAATAAAATTAAAACCTAAATAGAATTTACTTCACGTATCATCTAAACCTTATATAAATAGCGAAAAAACTACATACCGATATCTATCAATGACCTATAACTGTACTTAATACTTAATACTGTACACTATTTTCTTTAGTTTATGTAGGAAGGTAGTGGGTAATTAATAGAATTTACTCCTAAAACTTCTTTATTTATATTTCTAAGAAGACCAGACTCGTATCCTATTATTACAGTACGAGTAGAATTTCCGAAAATTCCTTTCTTGATAAAAGCTGCTCTTCTTCATCTATTTTACGCTATTTTCGTAATATTAGCTCCTCTTAGAAGGGCAGAATTTTCTTTTTTAGCCTAAAATCGTCACAAGCGAAGCCGCAAGCATGGGCTAGTTCAAAATAAATGTACAGCATTACGCATGATGAACGTAGGCAGTCCAGAGGTTAGAATATAAACCGTATTATTAAGTACGTGCGGTGAGGGGACCGACGTCATTTAGGCTTCAGGCTCAACTATTTGCCTACCACCGCCTATACAGGGTGTGTAATGATGATGATGATGATGACATACAGCTGTATATATCAAGTAAGCCAAAAGATGTATACGATGCCGTTGCGCTTCTGAATGAGGATCTTGAACGAATAGCTAATTGGGCTAAGTGCAATTCCCTGGTACTGAATGGAAATAAGTCCAAATATATGGTATTGGGTTCAAAAGATCAGGTGAGAAAGATCACAAACAGAGGAGTTGGAATCTTGATTAAGGGGGAGTCAATAGAAAGGGTAACAGAGGCGAAAAATTTAGGACTACTGATGGATGAGGAATTGCGTTTTGAAAAACATATTAATAAAATAATAGGAAACTGTTTTTATAGATTGAAAGTATTATACCAAATACGTAAATATCTCTCCACTGAAAATCGGATTAAATTATGTGACTCCTTAGTTCTTTCTAAATTCAATTACATGGATGTGGTATACGGCCCTCGACTGCTGTCGCGCACCAAGCAATCTATCCAGCGTGTGCAAAATGCATGTGCCCGTTTTTGTTTTACGATCCCGCCGCGAACACACGTTACGCCTTACATAAATAGCTCAAAAATACTGAAAATGAACTCACGGAGGACGTTGCACTTCGCCACATTGCTTTTTGGCACAATAAAACACAATGTTCCGACTTATCTGCTGGAGAAACTAGTTTGGACTCGGGAAGTCCACTCGCACCAGACTCGTCGCTCCGGCAGCACTCTCATCCTTCCCCCACACCGAACCGTTGCCTTCCGGGGTAGTTTCAGGTTTGCCGCGTCCAAGTGCTGGAATGACTTACCACCGCCATTGCGAGGTCTACAAACAATAAGCACTTTTAAAAAAAGGTACAGGGAATACGTTTTTAGTACACAATTACTGACGTAGGTAACTTGTATCCATACCTCAAGATTCCAGACAAACGAGCACGGGGGTAGGTAGGTAGGTCGGTCACCGATCATCGCATTTAAGAGTGCAGTGGCTTGACTTGTCTTGATTTCTCATAAAATTGACTCTCTTCCCTCGACGTAGCACATTAGCACCACTAAGATTGTATATAATTAATTGACATCGTAATAACAATAACGTAATGACATCTATCTGACATAATTATTTTTAAATATGCGTAAATGAATTTTATTTAATTTACTTGATCTGACACTAATGATGTACTTTATTTTGTTTGTTTTTTTTTTCTGTATTGTGGGTAGGCGATGCGACTAACGCGCTCAGGATTATGGGCCAATCTGATTTACCTACCTGATGCTATGAATAGACACAACCACGCAAAATGGTTCGATCGCACGTGACGGTTTTGTGGTCGTCGAGACACACACAAGCACTGTATACACAAACACTTTATTACATTACAATTTATTTATTATGTACACCCACACAGTTTTGTTTTTCAAATATTATCGTTTTATTTATAATATCTTATTACATCTTTCCTTTACAATAATATTATACTGTACTTACACTTAAAACTTATACGCGCACTATTATTATTATTATTATTTATGTATGTATATTTTATGCAGTATAGGTTAGTGTCCGTGACTCCCACTCGGCATGGGGCACACTGAAAACCAGCGTCGTGGCCTCCCTCACCGGGGGCCATGGCATATGCTGAGTGGGGTCCCATTGCGATGGACATCGCTGTGCGACAGGGTGGCACTGCTCAGTTTTACTTTCACTTTCATTGTATGTTTTATTTTATGTCACCTATGTCTTATTTACTTTTTTTTTTCTATTATTTACATCTTTTGTCTTCTGTGATGTCCATGGCAATAAATGTTTCTTTCTTTCTTTCTTTCTTTCTTTCTTTCTTTCCCAAAAACAATGGATAACCCTGTAACCATCGATAGGCCTCGCCATGGTCTCCCTAACGTCCAATTTTGACCCCAGTAAAAATATCACCGTTTTCAAGATTTTTAAGTTTTTGTGCATTTTTAGAAAATTGCCACCTGCGATTACTTTTTCTCATGCCATTTCTACAAATGAGGATACTTTTCAATCTAGTTTTTTTCCTTATCACAAGGGATAGTTGGGCTATCAAAAGAAAAGATTAAAGTTCAACAAACTAGTTTAAAAGTATGAAAATTTTAAGAAATTGCAGAGAAGAAGGAAAAATTAATTCATTGTCTTGCACTTTTGATCAGCCGTCGTGTAAAAAAAATGTAGGAAGACCATCGTGCCCATTACCTTAAAAACTTCCTTGGTTAATTGAGATTCTAAAAAGGTATCACAAGCCTATGTATTCTGTATTATTTTTATCTTATGGCTACTTGAATAGCAACTAGTATGAAAACTGCAAAAATGAGTTTTTATCGTAATAGTTAAACTAGGACTGCATAGTGGCATTAACCACAAATGGATAATTTTTAGCGTAGGAATTTTAAAGCAACATTTTATCATCATCATCATCATCATTTCAGCCATAGGACGTCCACTGCTGAACATAGGCCTGTACCCCAATGATTTTCATAATGACCGCTTAGTAGCGGCCTGCACTCAGCACCTTCCTGCTTACCTTTATGAGGTCGTCGGTCCACTTTGTTAGTGGACGTCCTACGATGCGCTTTCCGGTACGTAGCCTCCACTTGAACCCTGTTGCCCCATTGGCCGTCCGTTCTGCGTTTTTGTGATTA
Organism: Ostrinia nubilalis; assembly: GCF_963855985.1. Lineage (NCBI taxonomy): Eukaryota > Metazoa > Arthropoda > Insecta > Lepidoptera > Crambidae > Ostrinia > Ostrinia nubilalis. The sequence goes on from NC_087101.1 coordinate 4,967,875, forward strand.
CTTAATTTTTGTTTTAAACCTTATAAATGTGCCTATTGACAGATACCCGTGATAATACACGGCTCGGAAACGTGGATTTTTTTGGACAGCGTGCTATGGAAGGGGCTATGCTCGGGTTTCTTCACGAAACCGTATCAGAAATTAGGAGATCCGTAAACGAACTAAAGTCGCTGACATAGCTCGACGGATCAGCAAGCTGAAGTGGCAATGTGCAGGGCACAGTAGTTTGCTGAACTGAGGCAGCAGGGTTAAAGTGGAGGCTACGTACCGGAAAGCGCATCGTAGGACGTCCATCTACAAAGTGGACCGACGACCTCATAAAGGTAAGCAGGAAGGTGCTGGATGCAGGCCGCTACCAAGCGGTCATTATGAAATCATTGGGGTACAGGCCTATGTTCAGCAGTGGACGTCCTATGGCTGAAATGATGATGATGATGATGATAAAATGTTGCTTTATTAAAATTCCTACGCTAAAAATTATCCATTTGTGTTTAATGCCACTATGCAGTCCTAGTTTAACTATTACGATAAAAACTCATTTTTGCAATTTTCATACTAGTTGCTATTCAAGTAGCCATAAGATAAAAATAATACAGAATACATAGGCTTGTGATACCTTTTTAGAATCTCAATTAACCAAGGAAGTTTTTAAGGTAATGGGCACGATGGTCTTCCTACATTTTTTTTACACGACGGCTGATCAAAAGTGCAAGACAATGAATTAATTTTTCCTTCTTCTCTGCAATTTCTTAAAATTTTCATACTTTTAAACTAGTTTGTTGAACTTTAATCTTTTCTTTTGATAGCCCAACTATCCCTTGTGATAAGGAAAAAAACTAGATTGAAAAGTATCCTCATTTGTAGAAATGGCATGAGAAAAAGTAATCGCAGGTGGCAATTTTCTAAAAATGCACAAAAACTTAAAAATCTTGAAAACGGTGATATTTTTACTGGGATCAAAATTGGACGTTAGGGAGACCATGGCGAGGCCTATCGATGGTTACAGGGTTATCCATTGTTTTTGGGACACCCTGTATACATAAATTTATACAGTGTGTCCGGGCTTGTAGTGATCAAACTTTAAGGGCAAAATCTAGGGACAATTTTATCGATAAAAATACTTCAAATTTGGGGCCTAACCCATTTCTCGAAAAATTACATCGATTTAAGTTTTAAATTTTTAGTTTACACCTCTTCTTTAAAAAACAAGTGAAAGCGTGGGTAGCTTAACATTAATAGGCAAATATTTTATATCATGCGATAGCCAATAAAATTATCTATTAGTTGAAGAAGAAAACAGACACAAGTTTCATACATTTTATAGGAGTAAGAATGGATTGAATTAGAAAAATACATTACTTTTTTCACTTCTTTTTCAGTTATTTTCCAACACAAGGAAAACCAGGTCGTTAAGGTATGTTTTATTTGCATTGTATTTTTAGTATTTGAGCTATTCTACAAAACGAATGTAAATTTATTAGTCTGCGTCTATTAGTTTCGACGTAATTGTTGAACAAAGATACCCCTTCCCAGCGGTTTCCATAGTAATCGGAATAGGTTGTGTGATTCTTTCAGGCAGTGCATTTTCGCATGTCGCGTGCGCTATGGAAACCGCTGGGAAGGGGTATCTTTGTTCAACAATTACGTCGAAACTAATGGACGTAGACTAATAAATTTACATTCGTTTTGTAGAATAGCTCAAATACTAATAATACAATGCAAATAAAACATACCTTAACGACCCGGTTTTTCTTGTGTTGGAAAATAACTGAAAAAGAAGTGAAAAAAGTAATGTATTTTTCTAATTCAATCCATTCTTACTCCCATAAAATGTATGAAATTTGTATGTCTTTTCTTCTTCTACTAATAGATAATTTTATTGGCTATCGCATGATATAAAATATTTGCCTATTAATGTTAAGCTACCCACGCTTTCACTTGTTTTTTAAAGAAGAGGTGTAAACTAAATATTTAAAAACTTAAATCGATGTAACTTTTCGAGAAATGGGTCAAGCCCCAAATTTGAAGTATTTTCATCGATAAAATTGTTCATAGATTACGCCTTTAAAGTTTGATCACTACATGCCCGGACACACTGTATAATATGTATTTTTGTGTCTTTAGTGCATTACATGATTATGACTTTCCTCGGGGTCTTCTGTTGAAGAGATCGCCTTATAACGATAAGACCGCCTAAATTGAGCCGTACTTTGGATATTTCTTTCTTTTTCTTTTCTAGTCTTGTTTGGTTTATAATAAATATCTTATCTATAATGACAAACCTGATGTTACTATTTCTCATCCATTTAATAAACAGGTATAATTTCTAGTCTCTTAATTAAATTAATTAATTAAATCTAAGCCTTTAATATCCTTAACACACTGGTTTGCTACTTTATAATGCTCCACCTGGATGTCGAACTAAAAACTTTCAGATGAGGAGTCAATTTACTAGACCTATTTCGAATACCCAAGTAAATGAAACGTTAAACCTCGATAGAGCCGATAGAAAGAGACACCAATTCATTTTTCTGACTGCCTATTTACTGGAATCATATTTTGGGACATGAAAGGCAAATCATCTCCGTCACGCGATATAAAAGTTTCCGTTCAACGAACATGGCAGTTTCTGATCAGGTAGATATCTTATTTATATAAAAATTACTTATACGTAGAAAAGTAGATAAGGTACTCATTGGCCCAATTATACCAGACTCAAAGTTTCAAAGCAATCAAATGTTCAATTGCCGAAAAAGAGAAAAAACGTGTTGAGTGGTAGGTTCACTTAGTAAAGCCCAGTCACTTACAAATCCCATTAAAATTAATAGCTCTTACTAATATAAAATTAAAATAGACTGACTAAAAACATTGTCAAATTATACCTACACGCGTTACGTAACAATTTTAATTTGAAAACATATTCCACGAACTACTTCATGCACCACAAAAATATTTCAGTATTTTGTTTCATTTTGGATTACAGGAACGAACTGAACAAGTTTCAAATCAAAATTATGTAGATTATTATGACCTACATTAAAACAAAGAACTTGCATCCAACTCGAATCCAGAAAACTGAATACATTTGAAAGAAAGAAAGAAAGAAAAAAATATTTATTTGGTATCAAAGATATTACAATACAGATCAACAAAAGAGCAAAAAAAAGAATTATTTGTACCAAATTGGTCTCTGCTCAGTATGAGGCCATAACGTACTCGGGAGCACGTTACGGCCACTGGTATTCTGCAGACACCATGAGAGAGGGGCACGTGGCCCACAGCGAACGTTACAACTCACAACATAACAAATAAAGAAAAGAGAAGAAAAGAAAATAAGTAGGTACATTATTTTCTGCTATTGTGCAATTTTGTGCTATTGAGCTATTTTGTGCTATTGAGCACCTTATAAATGAATATGAATATAATATGTATAAGTATACTTAAATATGAGAGAATAAGATATAAATGTTATGTATGTAAAATCATATAGCTATAATGTAGGTACTATCTATGAATGTCGGTTTACGTTCAGGTACTTCAGATATTCTTTTGTATGGTTAACAGATGTAACTTGTATTTTACTTTGAAGTCTCTGACTGTTTGTTTCTTTTATAGGTCACTGAGTGCCACCATTCGTTAAAAGCAAATTAAGTTTTAATTTCTTATTTGCCGGTCCCACCTCAAATCTATCTCCCTTTAATTCCACGGTGATCACTCTTGACGTTTACAGGGAACAACACTCCAACACCCCCTCCCCCTCGGGTTGCCCCCATCGCAAACGGTTTCCTTTCTTGGGAGATTTTCTCATAAGGTGTGCTTACGTAACCGAACATGCTACTTTGAATCTAATTTCAGGGTGATTAAATGACATTCTGTGTAACTGAAGTAGTACTAACTTCTTTTGCTGCTTACTACTGACTCTATTTTCATATTTTCTTTGAAATTAGGTAGGTAGTTAACATTAATTGCCTACTAACTCCAAGGCATATTTTATCTAGGTATGAGTTTAAGATCTGAAAATCATAGAATTTAATTGCTGTTTAAAAACTTTATTGTCATATTGACTAGATTCTAGACAGTACAAATTGAAACCGCTCCTTAGTTTGGGAATATCAATTTGTACAGTCTAGATCGACACCAATGATGAGTACTATGTGCAAAAACCTACTCGTATCTAGAAGACAAAGTAAATACTTTTACAAAAAAAACTAATATTAGCGCTTCTAATGAAACTTTCAGCTTGAAGTCGGTTCTACACAGTAACCTAAAACTGTAAACAAAACTCATTCCCAAGCATATAGAGACAAAGGTTTTTTTTTAAGTGAAATGTCATGCGTATCACCTGATGTGACGCAAAAGGTCATCATCGGCTCATTAACATTTAACAAGCTTATTAAGTCAGCCTCATTAAGCTTAAGCTGAGCTTGAGCTAGCCCAAGCTTGAAATTACTCGAAAGCTTAAAGCTCTGCCAATGCGTGGAAATAAAATTGACGAAAATAGGTCAAACTATGGCACAAATAATAAAAGAAGAAAAGTTTTATGTTCATGCAAATATTTTTGAATTCCATAGTAGTTCATCTTATTCAGGTTTAAAAACCTAAAGTAGATAACTTATGCCAATTTCCACCATCAATCCCTAATTTTTATGTGACCCCTATGGTAACAGATAACAGGCATTTTGTTTTCATAGGGATAACTTAAAAAATAGGGATTGATGGTGAAAACGGGCATAAAGATACTTTAAGTATTATTGAGCAACTCTTTTCTATTTGGCTCCATCATTAAATAGATGTAGATATCTTTCGACCATTAGATAGAACTGATTTCGAAAATAATGCGAATAAATTACATAGCAATTCGTTTACAACTACATGTACCTACCATTGCGTATGAAAATTATAATGCGAAAGATTCAAAATTTTCCTAAATGATATTGCAATATTTGTATTACAAATCCCTGGAAAGTGAGTCAAACTCAAAACCGCCTTGTAAGTTTTGATTAACTCTACCTACCTAAATCTAAATAAAAGCTTGTATTAGAAAGCTGTTTCCGACCAGTGTCATTACGCTACTTACATCTTACACGGGAATAATAACAGTGGGTAACATAATATTAGAATTAATATCCAGTTTCCGAGGAGTACTAAGTATTTCCGTGGCGAATGGCAACCCAGACAAGCAACGCCACACATTTTTATTGCAAAATAACACCTATTACAACTTACATAAGATGCTAGTGTGTCGCTTGATGCGCCGTTGTTTGTACCTATATGGGCCACAGGCGGCCTGATAAATAATAAAGTATGTGCAGAAGACTGGACTGCATGTCATTGGTCGCGCTCGATGTAGCAGGATGAATGGCTCAGCTGGGGCCACTATTCTGCACGATTTAACTAGAGATACTCAAATTAGAGAGTACTTACTCGATTATTAGTAATCGTTCTTTTCAGTTACATCCTGGGCTGAATAGTCATGAAATCAAATCTGACGTGATTTCCAGACGTGATCTTTTGCCGTTCATAAACCGAGTTTTCGCGTAAATACTAAACCAAGTTATTTAGCCAACCCGTTTTCGTTTTTTATCTCTAATACTTACTCATAAAATGCGAACTTAATGCTGGCACAAGTGAGAGAGACAGCGTTAAAGTAGATCAGTGTACTCGTAGCAGTTTTTTAGAATAGGCCCCTGGCATGCATCACAAATCGAGAATGAAATCAACGTCGAAACAGTAATTTATAAGCGTTATTATACATAGAAATTCGCATGTAGATTACGTGCAGTGCGGTAGGAAATATTTAATAAACCCTAGAACTTAACAGGCCCTTAAATTAATGGCATGGCGGCATTTTGAAGAAATTATTTAAATTCGATGGATTGTAAGTTAAATCGAAAACAACTTATTTCAACTTGTTTGCGAGTAATGAAATCAAAGAAAAATCATGAAAGGAGCTTCAAACATCTTCACACTCGGAAAAAATGTTGATCTAATAAAAGCCAAAATAAAATGTACAAAAAGCCTAGTGATTTTTCCGAGAATCTCAGCCATTCCCAAAGGTTTATTAGTTAATACTCGTTTATAAGTATTACGTTACATGTAGGGGCTAAATCCTATTTATATTTACCAGTAACTGGGAGGCAGGGGCGATATAAATTCAAGGAAATTAGACATATTCCATGATCTGCGATCAGAGCGTGTGTGGTGATGCAACATGAACGCAGCCAGAATCAGTAGGGCCATTCTATAATATAAAACACATGATATACCTACAACACACATGAGGTTTTTTTATGTCCTCAGAGTTTTGATATTGAAAAAGCGAAAAATCTTACAATGTATAAATCACTTTGTTCATTTTCTACTTTCTTTGGATATTAGGGGCTTTCTTCAACCTGAAATACCTAATTGAACTAGTAACTAAAGTTCTAAAAACCAATTTTTTTAAACAAATTAATCTATTAGGAATAGAGAGAAAAGGATTGGCAGGCTCTCTATCATCTCTACTTACAATGGAGTAGAGAAAACAAAAGATGAGCTATTTGGTAAAAATACCTGGGCTTTCTAAACTTTCCTACATTGTGCCCTTATGAATATTTACACGCCACATTACAGGCTCGCCTCGACAAACTTTGAATGATGGTGTGTAATATTTTCGAATAGATTTAACTACGCGGAATGTTACCGATGTATTAAACTTTCTTATTTTTTGACTCATTTCATGGCGATGGAGATAGAAGCATGAGCAAACACCATTATGATTTTATGTGTATCTTCTGGACGTATATATTCCGTACGTATTAGGCAACGTTAGTAAGCCTACATAAGTAGGTAACATAGTTCTTCTAATTTTGATGAATTTTTAGTTCAAAGCTGGACTACTACAATTGAAAAACAGAACCCTCCTTCTGATGCAGTCGGGTAAAAAGCGTCCCTAGGTTTGCGATGAGAGAATTTTTTGAGAGGTTTATTTCCTACCATGATTTTGGTAAGTATAGTAAGTACCACCAACATGTAGGTAATGAAATTATTTTGGTTACGTAAAATATGTTAAAGATTTATAACCACAAGGAATAGTAATTTTATAGGTAGGTATAAAAACAAAATGAAGACTTTTATTCGCTCTAAAGTTGCAAGCTTTGAAGCTTTTATAAGCGCGCAGTCTCCAATCGAGAAACTTTCAGTTTGATCGGACGTCATTTCCTCGCGAAACCCCTTGCTATTACCGCTTTAGGTAGGTATCATATTGCAAGAAGTCTTTTTTATCAAAATAGACATAGAAAGATCTAGTATACTACGGACGAGACGGCATGTAAAGTTAACTGAAATCAGTTGTAAATAGGATAGCATCTAGTTAATACAGGCAGTATACCGTTAATAAACAATTCTGCCACCATCGCTGCACGCTATCATTTCTACAAGTAGGTAAGTATTTCAATCAAATGACCTAGATAAAGTTCACCTTTTCTATTTTATAATATAAAGTGTAAAACGTGGAAACTTTACGTAGGTAACTGCGTTAGCGCATCGATTTCAGTTAGACACATTACCAATTGAAAATTCTGGTCATGAAATCATTTTTGTGATAAAAAAATAAGTTAAAACAATTCCATATTATAGCCTCTCAAGCCGGATACGTTTCAGCTAATACCTATTTCAACAAAGACTACCTTCATCATATGCCGGAGGACAGCCGAGTTTAAACAACTCGGTTCAAAATTAAATGAAGTTACCTACCTAGGTAAGTATCCCAACTCAACTGAATGATCAATGCTAGTTGCAAACCACCTTTTGTGAAAAAAACATAGCTACCTATTCTATTTCGATATATTTCAGCTAATATACAGAAAGGCAGAATAAGTGGATAAACCCTTCAACAGCGTTTAAGCAACTCAGTTCAAATGAAGTTACCTAAGTGAGTATCCTAACTGAATGACCAATGCTAATCGTAAACCACCTTTTGTGATAAAGAAAAAACATTTGCATTGCAGATACTTTTCAGCTTTCAGTCATAAAGTCCACCTTTATCTATCACAAAGCAGAAAGTGGAACCTATCGACAGCGTTTAAACAACTCGGTTCAAATCAAGTTACCTGAGTATCCCTTGGGAGTAAATATCCTAACTAAATGACCAATGTTAGTCCCAAACCACCTTTTGTGATAAAGAAAAAACATTGCAGATAGGTACATTTCAGCTAATATTCAGTTTTCAGTTATAAAGTCCACCTTTATCCATCACAAAGCAGAAAGTGGAACCTTTCGACAGCGTTTAAACAACTCGGTTTGGCTGTGATTCTATTTGCCCATAGCGAGCGAGCTGCGATCGATTGCGGTCTGGACGCCAGTTTGGGCGGGAACGTGTAATATGCCCGAATTCCTGCTAGAATAATAAACTGGAAGGCCAATGTGTGTACTGATTGTAATTTAAATACTTGCGAGTGCTGGCGACTTCGTTCGCTAAGTTTTAAAAACTTTAATTAGTTACGAAGTTATTGGGGTGAGGCACTACCGCACTAGCATCACTGTCTGATGGAACAGACACAAACTTCTGCGCTCATTAATATAAAGTTATATCATAAAACAAATAAATAAAAGCCTATTAGCAGGACTCATTACTTATGACTTTTAAAAAAGAGGTTCTCAGTTTTACCTGCTGTAAAACTGTAGTTTGTCCGCGATTAGTAGGTACAAGGGCTGATTTTTCAATAATAATATTGTCAATGTGCCATTGAACATTTAAGTTCAAGAATAATCTTCAATTAAGTTATCCGGCGATTGAAAAATCAGCCCTAAACTAAAAACACAACGAACAGATAGTTAAGTACTTTTGCTTTTACTCGTATAACAGTGGGACCTATTAAAGCTGTAAAACCTGTGAGAACGGAATTTAAGAGTAGGCGCACACCGTTGATTTTTCGTCGGCCGATATAGTTTAGCCGGGCAGTTGATCAGTATGGGCATGTATGGGAGTGCGCACACTACGCCGATCAATTTGGCCGATTTTTCATACAAATTAAAATCGGACACTATCGGCCAACTAAAAATCAACGGCGTGCGCCTACTCTAAAGCTTATCAACAAAAAAAAACAATATTCTGCATTAACAGCCAGTAACTAAATGATAAATGCAATACCAATGGTAGATACTCACCAAGCGTGTTCTACATTGATCTCGCAGAATACACCCCACGTCATAGTAAATGAAGATGCAATAATTCACCCCAGCCGAGGCAGGGATGCCCTTGTTGCTTACTTTACTCGACTTTTCAGCGGTGTTTTCTATTTAGGTAGAGCCTCAGATCATAGAAGGGTCCCTTCTATGATCTGAGGGTAGAGCTTATTCGATCTAAGTGAAACATAGGTACCTATAATTTTAAGTTACTGTATGGATAAATTGCTTAAGTGCAGCTTTGAAAGATAGAGAAAGACATCTAAGTAGGTCGCCTAAATGGTAAGTGATTTATTTGCCATAGCACCTACTAATGTACCTACTTAGATTCTGAGATGTAACTTGCTTGACTCAAACACAGTCCCATAATAATGAACGAAAGGTCTCAGGTCTCTGTTAGCTGGGCAACTGGCTGAAAAATAATTTCCATACCTCTACGAATTTAGGCGTATTAAATTTCATTTAGGGTAAAAAGTTTTTACAAAGCTCCCTCGATAGAAAATACTACTCGGCTCAACACTACCCACTGATCGATATGTCGGGCGACCTATCCGACGAGCGGTCGACTGGAGGGAAATTGGCCAGATGAATTCAGCTGATGAGTTATCGGCACCTCATTCAAATAGCATCACTGTCTCAAGCTGAGATATTGCTGAAATATTTATTTGAATAAAGTTTTGCGATAGACATTTTATGATCATTGTCTATTTCTTCGCTTTCTTCACGAAGTTTGTGACCTATGACAGCTGACACATGCTAAGCCAACAACTTTTAGAAAACAAGTCAAAATTGTCACTCACCGAAAGCAACAGTTATTCCAAAAATTCAAAATAAAAAGAGCAACAGCAACGTACCGATGAATACGCCGACTTTTTGCTAAGCGGGCCCGCGGTAAGATGAAACATGGGAGATGCCGTTCGCCCAGTAGCGAGGGCACGTGCGAGAGCTACTGCTCCGCCACGACCCTCAAGAGTAGGAGGACCTACAACAGGATTAAAGTAGGCCTTCGGCGTTCCATCCCTGCGGCCATCGTGCTCTGGGCCTTCCACAAGATCCCCTCCCACCAAGGCCTCACATCCCGACGAGTGATCAACTTCCTAAAGAAACACTACAAAGTCGTCGACGACCCCGACCGGACTGGCAAGTCCATAGGCGCCATGCTACGATGCGCAGTAGATTTCGGCCTACTGGAAAAACGCGGCAAAAAATATTACCTATCCTCGAAAATACGTTGATGTTCAAAACGAGGCCGTCTGTGTTTGTAAGACCGTAAGATTGTTATCCCTAAAATATAAGTACAAGCGTATTGGAGTCTTATCATTTCTAGTCCGTATGAAACGATTGTGATGTTTTATTTGTGGCGTTATCACACTCACACGCATATCGATTCGATAATTTAGAAAGGACGAGGATACTTTTTTAATTACTCGCCAGATCTGGATTTGACGAACGAAGGTAATGATTATTTTAACATGGAACTTGGAAGACCATGCATTTCTCATAATCATTCGATTAGTTTTCGAGGCATTATCTCTCACAGTCTGTAAACGTGTTAGCTAGGTGAAATATTTTATAATCTTAATTGCTGTAATAGTTAATTATTGGTAAGACAACGCACCACGAATTGATACTGGCTAATGCTAGATTTAATTACGTGGTAATGGGAAGAATCTTTCACCAATTTAGCTTAGCTCAGTGAGCTTTTACATGTTTTTATTTCCACCACTTAGCCAAGTTAGAAGTGTTAGGACGGAATTGAGGTCAATTTAGTTGTCTTAACTGCGTTACTTCGTTCGTGGATCCTGCGCTTCTAATTCACGCCTATCAATGCTGTCAATGGTAGGTTCTTTCAGTTGAAATATTCTAGATTTTTAATGCAGTTTGTCTGGAAAAAGTCACTTCCTAGCTTTACAGAAGTCTACTTTCCTAGTACATTTTGTTGTTGTTTGTGAATCTTGTGAGTGACATAGTTACCTACTTATGTATGTGTGTGTAGTGTAGAGACAAAACAATATTTAAAACCAAAACCATTCTTGGGGCTTACCGAAAGAATCGATATTGCTAAGAACTTTTACCTCTGGGTTATAATCGGGTAACTACGATATTTTTTAAATCAAACAACGATTCAATAGTTATAATAATATTTTTAATATTTCGCTTCACAAACTTGTATTTACATGATTGCTTACTTAAAATATATAGTTATATACCAAACAACATTTCAAAAAAACTATAACATTTTGGGTGTACTTATTCAGAACTTATGCATCATAAAGCGCTATGAATTCATCTATTACCGCCTATTGAAGAACGAAATATGATGGAATGCTTTCATACCTAAGCGAGGACATCGTCCATTGAAAATACTTAGTTAATAATACCATTGCACTTCAAACGTTATACAGAGAAAAGTTAAATATCCAAGCGCGATTTAACACTTTAACATTGACAACAATACAGTATTTACAACGTTACTGAACACTGTATACCTACGTTCGTGCAGTCAAGTGGTTAAGTAAACTAATTGGATCTCAAATTCATTAAGCCATTTTTCGAGACCGAAAATATTGGGGGTTAAACACTCAAGAAAAGTCTGTCACACTCAACTGCAACATTCGTTGATAACAATTTAATACATTAGAGGCATAATATCCTTTAATATCCTTAAAACTCTACATTGACCTTACAGTGCAGTTGCCAACGTACTCGTTCACATACGTTGTTACGACGATTTTTTCACACTTGACCTACATCGCGTGTTATGAAGGAACTTGACTGCACGTCTACTAAAGAATATTTGTGAACTATATGGGGTCTAGAACAGGATGTCGTTCTCGGTGTCATCGAGAAGATTGGAAGAGTCGCTTTGGTCGATTCCGGCGGCCTTCAGTGCGGCTTTTCTCTGCAATTAACATTTTTATCAATGGTATCTGTAGGTTAATTTGTGGCACCCGAGCAAAGGCTTTTATGTGCTGCTAGACAGGCTGTTTTGAACTAAGATATCGCTCACTTAGGCCCAGAACAGACGGTGAAACGAAACTGCAACTGCTAGTTACTTTTGAGTTGCATCTAAGTTTCTGCCATAGCGTCCGTTGAGAGACCACACATGACGCGACCAGTTTGAAACTTTCAGTTTCAGTTTCATTTATCAGAATCATCAGAAAGTTGCAGTTTCGTTGCAGTTGCGTTTCACCGTCTGTTCTGGGCCTTAGATTTGATAAGTACCAAAAATGTATATAGTCGATATGCCGCACGGGGCACGCAAGGTCCGCAAAGATTAGTTGTCAAAATGTTGTCTTTAGGTGCAGTTTGTTGCACGATTTAAAATTGTTTTGGTAACGGTCAAATTCACGCTCCGTTTTTTTATTTATTCTGAACAGCTAGTCTTAGAGTAGAACTTAGAAGTCTTTGCACCCGACATGTAATTTTCAACCGTAAGCTCGCAAGCTAAAACCAATCGATGCTTTAGTCGTACACAAAAATCCAATTCAGTCACATGAATTCAAATTATAACGTTAATTTAGTTGTTTTTACTTAAAAATGTACTTTATGTGGGCACATAACCACAGTCTCACAACACAAGATAATTCAACATTGATTAAACACTAAAAATAATTAGCATTGTAATAAAACCATTCGTAAATACAACAATAAGAGTAACAACAAGTCGTGTTTTCATAAACCCTTAGCCTAGGCGCAGACCATCGGATTTTTCGTCGGTCGATAGTTTAGTCGGGTAGTTTATCAGTATGGGCATGTATGGAAGTGTGCTCATTACACCGATTTGATTTGGCCGATTCTTCATACAATTTAAAATCGGGCACAACTATCGGCCAACTAAAAATCGGTGGCCTGCGCCTAGTCTTATTATTTCAAACGAAACAAAACAACGTGATAATAATAACAAACCTGTGGATAATTAATTAATTAGTAAAAAACTGAAGTTTTAGTAAAATGAATTAGACACGACATCCTCAACCAGAGACAGAAAAACCAGAAACCCAAAATGAACGATGCGAATGATCAGTTTTGGTGAAACCTGATGACGAATGAGAGAGAGAGAGGGATGTAGGTGCGACGTGACGACACAAGATTGAGGCAGATTGAGGCAAATTGAGGCGAGTGGTCGAGTGAGGCAGAGCTGGGCTCTGAAAGCGTTGGTCTGCTTAAACTACCCGGCCGTGCCTTGTGATTGTGAAATAATGGCGATTCTATACGGCTATCCTCAGGTTTAAAAGACATTTTTCTGACATATAATTTATGTAGGGCTAGAGTTCTCGAGAAAAACTTCAACTTACAGTTTTCGTGAAAAACACCGTTTATTGTCCAATTAAAGAATGTTTGTCTACTAACTTTAAATTTTAAACTGCTAAATCAAAAGGAAAATTTATTTTTAGATTCTTACCACAAGGGCGCCAATTAAAGCTATCAAGTCTGTCACTGGGCTACACTATTTCAAATAAAAAATATTGAAATTAGGTATGGAGTCCAGAGGGGCAACACTATCAACATATTTTTTAGTTTTTATTAGATTTTTATTGATAGCAAAATAAATGTAATTTAATTCTCGGTAATGGTACCTAGTTACCGAGTACAGATTTTAAAAATAATGGCAATCTTTAATAACCAAATATTACATTTCAAGAACGCTAAATTCTAAATGCTACCAAAACCTACTACGCCGATAAAACCCGCCAAAACTCCCAAATCACAAGTGCACCGGCCGGGCAGTACCTACCACGACACCGCACGAGCGGCCTAGAACAGCAGGTCCTCGTCACCCTCATCGAGGAGGTTGGCTATACCGCGCACGTCACTCTCAGCCAGCCGGAGGGCGGCTTTTTTCTGCAAACCACAACAATGGCCGGTCAGCATTTTCTTTTTTGGCTCGATTTTTTTTTTATAAAAAGGCAAAGGCATTGCCGTACAGCCAAGTCTTCCGTTTCTATCAGCTGATTTTCATCTCATAGATATGCGCGCTTCTTTTTTTTTATTTGTACTTTTTGGTTTTTTATTTAATGTTTTAGGGCATTGGTTTATACCTTTTGGCCATAGTTCCTTTTTTCGCAGCCAGTGTCTGTGTTGGATTATTATTTTTGTCACGACACGTTTTATAACGAAGCTACGCATTAGTGACATGAATGTGTTATGAAATATCGCCTCAATATTTTTAACTGGAACTAATTTATTTAGGCTCGTGTGTGAGTGCTTCCGAGATCTTCAATCCTGTTAAGTTGGCGAAATAAACGCAATAAAAAATGCAGAATTATGATTCTAATCTAATCTATTTAAAACAATGCAAACTTATAAAAGTTATCAATCATGCATAATAAACTTAGCCAGCTGTGGAAGACATAAAATAGAAAGAACCCAGGTTAAATATAATAATCTGTAAATAAGTAATATTTTGTCTGTAGAGTAGAGGTAACAGATTAATTGCTTCACGTCCACAATGTTAAAGTTATAATAATGTTTCAAGCGAAAGTATCTAAAAGTTAATCAAAGGGCCCAATTCCAAGAATTAATGAAGTCATTCCTATTCTTCTAACACAATATCAACATGTTTCTTTATGTAAAGTTTGAAAAGTCATAGATATTGTCTACTCTCCAATCTCTAAAGAAGAAGAAACTGAGCTTTATTTCAGAGATTACAATCTCAGAATCGAGCCCAATGTCAGTATACCCCAAATGAATAGAACAGAGCCCCGATTACGGTAATTTTTAACGTCAACAATCCAGACACGCTTCTCGATTCTGCGATACGATTGGTCGTTCAACAGCGTACGTCAGCTGTTTTGACCAATCGTATTGCAGAATCAGAAACGCGTCTGGATTGTAGACGTTAAAAGTTACCGTAATCGGGGCTCACATTAATTCTGAAACCAATGGAAATAAGTAGATCAATGATAAGCGACATGCAACTTACAGCTTCTGCCTTATCCTTGATGATCTTCTTCTTGTCCTGGATCTTCTTCAGCCGGTAGAACTCCTCACGCTCCAGCTCGTCAAGCTCGGAGATGATGTACGCTAGGGTGCGCTCCAGTCGTGGGATGATCACTGCAAACGATAAACAGGTATTTGTAAAAGATACACACAAAAATCCTGTGTCACAACAAAAAAATCTTCCAAATACAAACCTAGATGAGAATAAGAATAATTTTATTACTGCATAAAAACTTAGCCCAAGATAAAACTAAAAGCAGTCTGCATTCTTTAGTCTAGTAGTTAAGTACAGTCACGGAATGAAAAGGTTCGTCACCTTAGTGTCGGTTTTCGCTTGCACTAGGTACTGTAAGAGTCAAAGCTGCCAACATAACCGTGCAAGAAACAGTGCTGCTAACATTTAAATAAATATGACGTTTGCTAACGAATAAGGTTTTGCTTGTTTATTTTTCTATCCCATCAGTGCAATGTTACAAAATGTAGTTTTTTTTATTTAATAGATAATGGCAGGTTGAACCAACAAGAAGGTTTTAGTTTATCAATCATAATAATCTTCTTGACAAGTTAAATCGTCAAACAACTTTGATCTGAATAATTTTGAACTTTACTGATGAACAGTTAAAGATTATTTTCTCCAACTCGAGATTATTTTGTAACATAGTTTCAAAAGGTAATATGTGCTCGTGATTCGTTGAAGGAATCAATTTGAAAACTGACGAACCTTTTCATTCCGTGACTGTACATTATGAACCATGTTGCTTTGGAATCGATATCTGGGATCGTCGACAGAAAGCCGCCAAATTAGCATCGCTTACATCACTCATGAGATACTGCAGTAGCCTGACTGCTTTACAGTTTTGCAATCACTTGTTTGTTCCTCATGATAGTAGTCAATTGGCATTAAACCAGAGACCTCTCGATTAATTTATTGCTAACCAAAAAGAAGAATACCACTCCACGTATAGTGACATAATTCGTCGCCTACATCTCAAAGGGGCAAACATCACACAGTCAAAAATTTAGCTAAGTATACAGAATACTCCATTCTTCAGGCACTATGTCGTTTTTTGCTCTCCTGTACAGTTAAAAAAAAATTCGCACCGAAAAATTTTTTCACATCGAATAATTTCTTGCAATTGATGCACCAAATTATAAAACAAAACTAGAATTACTTTGTCTTTAAAATACTACAATCGCTTTTTTATTTGCAATGCAAACGTAACGAATAAAATCTATTTTGGCTAGGTATATTTAGATTCATAAATCTAAAGAATAAATTCTACTCTGCTGAACTCTAAAAACATTTTGATAAGTTATGCTTATCTTACCGTGCTCAATAGCATTCACACGCCTGTTGGTGATCTTGATGACCTCATCCAGGGTCACGAATGAGGTCTGCAAAGAAGCCAGCTCTACTAGCAGTTTGACAGCACTCTGGAAGTTCTTCTTCAGCTTGGCCAGTTGTTGACCACCACGGGCCAATCCGGCCAGTTCGTATGTGTCTGAGCCATCCTGGTACGACTCGAAGATTGGGAGTGTCACACCTGTAATTGGCAATGAAGAATATTGTTTTTACTGTCTCATTCATCTTCTTTTACTTGTTATTAATTAACAAAATTAATTTCTTTTTTGTTTGATTAACAAGGATTAGAATAAAGAATCTCAAAAAAAGTGTAGTGTTAGAAAATGTCACGCTAATAAATTAATTACCCATTTAAAATCACAATTACTATTGTCTAAACACAAAGAAGAAGTAGAAGACGAAAGAAAATTTCCTTTTAAGTACAGAACAAAGCACATACCAGCAACATTGTCCTTTTTGGAGCGGATCTTGATCTGAGCCTTGGTGACATTCTGTAGCACCACTTGATTGAAGTCACCAGTCGTAAACTTAGCTTCGGCCAGTGAAAACGCAGCTTCTTTCATCACTTCACCCATAAGGGTTTTTGTCTGTAAATATAATTATAAGGATTACCTCAGATTCGAAGATTTTTTAGAAATTTCCAAGGCTACTGTTTCTATATAAGTATATTCATAGTTTTTCTCGTAACAATTAATTAAGAACTTATATTCTAGAGTAATATTTGCTCATTTATTTATTCCAAAAACAAAATACATTGTATAGGCAAAATTCATTGTGAGTATATAATGTCAAAATTATTATTTAATTTGATCAATAATGGAAAAAAAATTATGATACAATTTATTGCTATCAGCATAGATACCAAAAGGTGCTAAACTTACCTCAATAATTTTGCTCAGGATCATACGAAACCTGACTTGTAAGGCATCAGCCTTCTTCTTCAAGAGTCCATGGCCTTTTTGTGCTCCAGCCAAACGAGCTTTCATCAACATCTGAGCACTAGAACCAGAAAATAATCCATGAACCAATTGAACCCAACCCAAAACATTTTAACACATTTTATAAAGAGTTTCTCAAGTAAAAGAAAGTTATATTCTAGTAATACTCACCCCCGAGAAGGGAAAATCGCTAATCTATCTTTTCCTGACATTTTTAGTTAAGATTTATTTGCGTTTTATCCCAAATTCAGGATTTTTAGCTCACAATCCCGATCACCTGATGACAGCAATAGATGATAAAACAAAATTGTCTATGGCTGGTCTTGTGATCTCTCAAGAAAAAAAGTAAAATGTTTCGTGCGGAAACTAGATTCCCAAAAAAAGATAAAACGTTAAAATATGATCGAATAGAAAAAAAAAACAAAATGTCAAAAAATATTGACATTTGTAATTAAAACAACAATGGCGAAATTTTAATTATTAGGTAAAATTATGGATTTAAAGTGGATGAAGTAAAAATGAATGTGAATAATTTATAGAATTTAGTATAGGCAACAAAACGTTTTTAATAATATACGACTTGAAATATTTTGAATAGTAGAAACATTAAATTATGAATCCCGAAAATTCGTCAACTCTGTGTCGAGTTTGTCTGGAGGATGGAGCAATTTATCCAATTTTTGATTCTAAAAATGATATCGGAGACAGTATATTTTCCAAACTATCACGGTGTATGAAGGAGAAGGTAATATCATAAACGAATTGTTTACTCCCAGTAGCTTAATTTCTTGTTTTTATAATAACATAATTGTTTTGCAATTACAGATAGAAGACGTTGATGGATTCCCTAGGAAGATTTGTTCGCTATGCAACGACACGTTGGAAACAGTTATAAACTTTATCAATAAGTATAAAGAATCAAGTAAAATACTACAAAGTGGATTACTTATTGTGAAAAATGAGAATGATGATACACATGTCTACAGTGACCACTATTCAGAGGTAGAAATCGAAATTAAAAACATTAAAACTGAACCTGAAGTAGAATTTGAAGACGGTTTTGATGATAATGTATGCCTTATAGACTTGATAAAGCCGTTGAAGCTGAAGATAGACTCTAAAGAGCTCACAATAAAAAAGACTAAAACGTCGACAAGCAAAACTCTGTCGAAAAACAAAACCAATAAGATTGCATCTTCATTGCTAGAAGGTGAATTCACATGGACTGGTGATAAATGGTGGTAATATTTGTGTTATATTATCTTCTTTCCCCTACTAGAATTTCCAATTTTAAACCAATTGGATAATTCCATTTATATTTTACTTAAAGAATGCCTCTTTTGGTGTTCAAAAAATTACTTCTTCTGTCTGAAAGTATTCAATTAACACTAAACTAAAAATTTGAATTTCAGTTTAAAATCCAACTCCCTTCAGTCAACTTTAAAACAAGAAAGTAAAGTCAAAAAGAAAATACCAAACCAAGGTACACAGCACCGGGAGATAAAACTTAAATTGCCAAAAATAAAAAAACCTAATCCACCAAAATTGTGTGATATCTGTGGAGAAGTGTTCAAGAACCAAGACAAACTGGCCATTCACAAAAGAAAAGTGCATTTCAAAAACCCTGTATCATGTCCACAATGTTCTAGAATGTGTGTATCAGAATACTATTTAAAGAGACATATAAAAAGGAGGCATGATACAGAAAAGAACTTTATATGTGCGACGTGTGGACGTAGGTTTGCATTCAAAGGGGAGCTGAGCAACCACCAGAGAATAGTTCACGAGAAACATCTAATGAAAAAGAAGATGTTTGCATGTAAATTTTGTGACAAGACATATAAATGTGCTAAATCTATTATAATACATGAGAGATCTGTTCATACAGGTAAGTTGAATCAAAATTAATGTTATAAATGAAAACTGTCTAAATAAACTAATTTAGGTGAAGTGCTCTAGAATAAGTACATAAGCAATGTTCTGTTACTAAAACCTGAAGAAAGAAAATAAGAAATGTATACCTAATTGGATTATTATTGCTAAATAGGTGGCAGCAAAGACAAAAATATGTATTTATTTCTCTTTGCACTTACAAGAAAGAGTCCACCTCAAATTCTATTTCGTTTCAGCCGAAAGACGTCCACTGCTGGACAAAGGCCTCCCCCAAGGATTTCCACAAAGGACCGGCCTGCGCCGCTTGTATCCAGGTACTTCCCGCGACCTTCACCAGATCGTCGGTCCACCTAGTGGGAGGCCTGCCCACGCTACGTCTTCCAGCTCGTGGTCGCCACTCAAGAACTTTCCTGCCCCAGCGGCCATCAGCTCTTCGAGCTATGTGCCCCGCCCACTGCCACTTGATTTTAGCGATTCTGCGGGCTATGTCAGTCACTCTGGTTCTCCTACGGATCTCCTCAAATTCTATTTAATTGTTTGCTAACGAAATAAACATTTTCATTATCTTTTTATTATTACAGGTCAAAGACCAGCAGAATGTACTGTATGTGGTTCAAGCTTCTACCATGAAGACTATTTGAAGGAGCACATGCGTCTCCACACAGGTGAAACCCCCTTTAAGTGCCCCATTTGTGGACGAGGCTACGCACAAAGGGGCAACATGAAGAGCCATCTACGGATACACAGGTTAGCTGAATTAGATGCCACTACGTTAAGCAAACTAAAACCTAATTATTTGAAACTTTTGAAAGATTTTCGATAAATTTGATTTTGTTTTTAGCACGTTACATTTTTAACTTGCTGCAAAGAGCAGCCACTTTTTTTAACTTTTAAGTATCAACACGGGAAATTGGGTTAATATTTAACTTGCATTTCTTTTTGTAACCTAAACTTCTTGTAGGCACATTGTTTTGTAAATAAATGTTTATATTGTTACATAAAATTAAGCTGAGTTTAATATTGTTTTCGAAATTACGTAAATATTTTACAAAATTGTTAAAATTTTACTTGTGGGTGTCAATTTAATATTGTATGTTAGAATTTATACTGTTGTCTTAAAGATTATAATAATATCTCTTTATTTTACAAGCATGTCAATATTTTCCTGGTTTTAATTGCATAATTTTTATACAGAGGTGTTTATGTATCAGCTATGAAAGTACCTAGGTACCCAAATAGTTATGCATTATTGTTTTTATTTTATTAAAACTTAGTCCTACATTATTATTATAAGAATGTTTTCGTCCTTATTAGTGATATTTTATTAAAGGTACCATGGTCCATGTCATGGGGTTTCTATGGGTGATAAAGTGATAAAGATTTGTATCACCATAATGTTATGCCAATAGCCTCAACCATGATGTTAATTTAAGTCAATGCATTTTAAAATATTGTCTTCTCATAATTTTAAAATATTTTCTTCACATCTCTTTTTCCTACATATTACCTTAAAAGTTATGTTTCTTTAAAAAAGGTTTTTTTGTTGAAAGTTTAAACTTGTAAAATAGTAATAATAAAAATCACTCAATAAAATAAATGGAATATTATTTATTTGTCTTTCTGATTGCATATAATATCTACAAATTCCATAGTATTTAACTTAACAATAAAAATCTTGTAACAATACCACAGTCTTGTGCTTAAACTCACAATTTTCCTTTGCCACAGGAACATAAAGCTTGATAATAAAAAATCATCATCATCTCAGCCATAGGACATCCACTGCTGAACATAGGCCTCCCCCAATGCTTTCCATGTTACCCGGTTGGTAGCGGCCTGCGTCCATAATAAAAATAATACAATGTATTCTCAACTAAACAGCATTATTAAACCGAATATTCCCATTTCTTGCATGTTCTACCAATCTGTAAGGAAAAAAATCAATTATGTAATGGCAGATCCAAAATGCAATATGTTTCACTTTACAATAATTAGAATCCTTACTCCTTCAATGATGTTGATATATCTCTGAAACATTTCAACTTTTCCTCTTCAATATTCGTCAAATAATTAATTTTGTTCATTTCCATCTCTTTCAGTCTCAGTTCTTCTCCTTTCAGCTTCAACTCTAAGGCTTTTAAACGGAGTTCCTCACTTTTTTGTACTTTATCTTTAGGCATCACTTTCTTTAGGTCCTGTAATCTTATTCTTCTTGTAAAGAATCTCTCTAAAACATAAATAAGAAGGTATATTTTATGTCCTACATCAGGGAAGTATAACAATATCAAGGGAATGGGGTTGAACACTTATAAATACATACCACTTTTACTATTTGTGTCTGATCCTGAAGAATCTTCAAACTTTTCCTTTGAGTTATCTGCAACTACAAACAAGAGTTATGAATTATTTATCACTCATATCTTTTTTAATTCTTTTGATATTAGGCAATTTATAGACTGTTGACAATGTTAATTAAATAATTTTAACATTAAATTAATTACCATTAGGCATATTAACGCTGTAAAATTGGGTTTCATTTCTATTTGTGTGGCCCTGTTGACTACTTTCATCTTCCAGATCCTGGTCACCGTTTTCTTCTTCATTGAAAATCATGCATTCAACTTCTGGGTCCGCATTGTCTGATAAGTATTCTTTACTCACTGTCTGTAAGTGGAAAATTGTTTTAGATTTCAAATTTAACAATTTACTTCAATAGATCTACAGTTAAAAAAATCTTTACCACTCCAAACTGCTGATGCTCTGGCAGGTCATCTACAGGGTATTCTATTAGTTTCAATAATCTTAATTCAAGATTAGTTAAAGCTGAAACTGGCTGTTCACAATCATACTGTTTACGTTTCAGAAGTATGTTTGCTTTTTTCTTAGTTTTAGTTTTCCAGTCTGTCCACATCTGAAAAACAAGATGATTTCTTAAATTGAAAACGGTCAATATTGTTTTATATGGTAGCAATAATAATGATAAATAGATTTAAGTTGCTAAATTAGGAACCAACCTTGCACCATTTCCAAGTATTCTTATAAACGCCACCATCAACGGAATTCAGCTGAGTGGCGATACGTTTCCAGAAGCACTGTTTGGTAGTGTACGTATACATGACTTTCCCGTGTAGAAGCACTCCATCTTCACTCAATAAATCCAACAACTTCTTCATTTGTGCTGGGATGACCCTACCTCTAGTGCTACTCATTGTAATCCTACGTTAAGCGGTGGTAGACCTGTATTGACCCAACCAAAAGCTTTCACCGCAACTCACACTGTCAAAGTTATCGAGGCATTACCAATTTTATAAATCAATTATAAGGATAGCTTGAGATAGCTTTCTTTTTCATCCCATTGCACGATTTTCCAACCAAACAACAACTTTTGTTATTTTAACGACTTATCGTAAATGTCATTTTACTAGGCATATGTCAAAGTGTCATCATCACAGAGGATTATTCATTGAAAGTGGAGACGTCTAGACAAAGTTTCCATAAATAACTGGCAGTAGCCTAGTCAGTCAGTAGTTCTAAACAATTTTTATCCAGAAAATGATAATTTTTGGATGTTAAAATATTTATCCTCATAAAAATGATATTTTTTGTTAATAAAAATATACCAACTGACTATTTTCATCGATGTCGTCTCCATTTAAAATCTCTAAGATGGATGCATGTCTTGGCTCTATGGTCACATCTTGTCAGCTGGCTGTCAAATGTCAGAAACCGAAAAAAGTCGTCGTTTTTGTTGTTGACCGCGTATTGTTGACAAACTTTTCCACTAAATAATTGCAAGCTTTTCATCTCGTAGTTCGTAAGATTACGCTTTTGTGGTGATTACGTTTCAATTGTTTGTCATCACAATATTAAGTTTGCGAATATTCCGCATAACTAAAAACAAAGAATATTGTTTTCGTGCCAATATGTTGCGCACAAAAATTCATATTGTTCTGAGTGCCATCGGTGCAATTTTAGGCGTATCTGCATTTATATGTTTCTGCCTGGTCTACGCAAATGTTGAGGCAGGCATGTGGGCGTTATTATCGGGTAAGTAGCTCAATATAATTTCTTATTACATTGTTCTAAATAGACGGAATAATGATGACCTTCAAGGATCAATGCACTTGCAGGCAGTCTAGGTAAATAACGCAAGTCCTTTCACTTGAACTTAAAGTGGATTATCCAGAAAAAAGTATAAAACAAGAAACTTGTACCTAGTTTTCCATATTAAATACATTAATGGGTGCCTATTGTCTTGAAATAAGATTGTGTCGCCATTTGCTAAGCTTAAGCTTATTCAGATTTTATCATAAGTGGTCCTTGTGGTAACTCCTTCAGTTACACAAGAAGTTTGATTAAAATGTACTGCCTAAATACTTAAACTTTGAATGTTTATGTTTATTCACAGGTATCCATGCATCACTGGCTCTGATGCTGCATTGCCACTACCTAAAGGAATCTCTGCATGTGAACTTCTCCCGTAAAGCTCTCCAGTACATCGGAGACTTCGGCATGATTGGCTTTGTCTCTGGCACGGCGCTTACCTTATTCTACATATTTTTGGAGAGCTATTACAAAACAGGTAAAGTACTTTAATTTATTTTATTCTTCCTCAAAGGATTCCCACAGCAACCTGCTTTATATTCTTATTAGATTTTTATTTTATGTAAGAAGTAATACAAATCACAAAATAAGTGAGATAAACTTGAAAAATCTAATTGTTACAAATAGATACAAAATTCTCTTACTATTTTGATGAAAAGTTTAATCATATTATGTCCATTATCTCATTTCTTTAAAGTACTAGTAATATGTCACAGCAATATAATATTATGCTTGAATATTATTTATTAGATAAGAAGTCACATGTTTTGATTATTGCTTTAAACATTGTTTGTCATACACATTAGTGTTGACCTTAATAATAAAAAGTCGACAACCTGCTATTTATTTAAAGGACATCATCCACGTTTCATATATTTTTGGTCCAAAATCAAAAGTGCCGGCCAACAAAAAAAAGTGCTGTATTCTGTCAGAATACGTCTGCCTTAGCATTTGTTACTATGGCACCAAAGCCGTAGCTCCACTGTGCGTCGAGTATTTGAGATCTAAAAGTCATCGACTATTCATACATTTTTTGTTCAAAATCAAAAGTGTCGGCCAATAAAAAAAAAGTGCTGTATTCTGACAGAATACGTCCGCCTTAGCATTTGTTACTATGGCACCAAAGCTGTAGCACCACTGTGCGTCGAGTATTTGAGATCTAAAATTCATCGACGATTCATACATTTTTTGTTCAAAATCAAAAATGTCGGCCAATAAAAAAAAAGTACTGTATTCTGACAGAATACGTCCGCCTTAGCATTTGTTACTATGACACCAAAGCTGTAGCACCACTGTGCGTCGTAGTATTTGAGATCAAAGTCAGTCGTTTCATATATTTTTAGAACTCAAATACTACGATGCACAGTGGTGCTACAGCTTTGGTGCCATAGTAATAAATGCTAAGGCGGACGTATTCTATCAGAATACAGCACTTTTATTTTTTGGCCGGCACTTTTGATTTTGGACCAAAATGGATGATGTCCTTTCCTTTTAAAGATAATAAATGGCTCTCAAATATGAATTAAAAACAATGTTGATAACATTAACTTACTCATATTTTATTAGATTTAGCAAAATGTTTGAGCCTAGATAAAATAATGTAAGAAGGGTACTACTATTTGAGTAGAAGTTGTATAATATCATAATAAGCAAGACAAGTATGTTGCTATATAAATACGCTGCCAAAACGCCATCGCGAAAAGGCTATCGTTTTCGATATGAATCTTCAAGAAATGCGTGAAATGGGATACCTACTCACTGGTCCAGGGAAGGGCCTACTCATACACAACGACGCGCGACGCTAGTAGCATTAAAAAAAAATCAAAAATATTTATTCAGTTTAGTCCACAAGTGGCACTTATGAATGTCAAAATGTAAATAATAAAAAAAGAAAAGGTTGCCCTTATGGAGCACTTCACATGTCTCCTTATCTGTTGGGCCCTACCAGCGCTTCGAGACAAACATATGGTAAGTGCTGAGGAGAAACGCTGGAACAAAAAACATCTTGGCCTCATTTGCCACAAATCTTCTAGAGTAGAAAACACAGGTGATATCATTCCTCATTCGTTCGTTGACCTTCCCCAAGGATTTCCACAAAGACTGGTCCTGCGCCGCCCGCATCCAGGCACCTCCCACGACCTTCACCAGATCGTCGGTCTACCTAATGGGAAGCCTGCCCAAACTACGTCTTCCGGCTCGTGGTCGCCACTCGAGAACTTTTCTGCCCCAGCGGCCATCATCTCTGCGAGCTATGTGCCCCGCACACTGCCATCATCTGATCACTTATATCATTCCTACTCAATGAAGAATAGAAGATTTTTTTCATCACCCTGCATACATCAAACGAGTCTAAACACTCGATATCGAAACCAGTGTGCGTCGAATACGCACTATTGAGGCATTATCGAGCGGGTTGTGTAACAACCGAGGTCTGTAAGCCGCCATCCATAAGAGCTGATATAAAACTGCTCACCCTGCCCTCCGAAGTAAACAAATTTGTTTTCCTGTTGATTCAGGCCTGCAATGTTAGATAGATATTAACCAAAATTTAGTTACAATATCACATTTCAATATAACTTGGGGAATCGAACCCATGAACGCCGGATCGTGAGTCCCATTATCTAATCATCAGGCTACCGTAGCGCAAACGGCCTATTAACACTTTACGTACGAGGCACGCTGCAATTACGGCATCTTCGAGGTGCGTAGCGAAGTGGTAGCAAAATTGACGTGCCAAGCCACATTGCCCGCAAACACTCGACGTGGCATAACGCCCTCAACTCTTAATGCTTTCAATGTTTTTATAATTGGGTATAACTAGCATAGCGACACAAGACTGAGCTGACCCGACAGATATTTCCCCAATTTTCCGATGATTATTTGGATTGTTACAAATTAAAAAAAAAATGCTAGCCTAATCAGCTTTTGCACGAGTTCGTCCGTCGATTTTGCTTTGCCACAAAAAGTGTTAATCAGCAATGGAATAAACGGTCGCAATGGAAAAAGCGAAAAAGTTTGCTTTATCTTTCTTCCAACATTATTCACATTTAACCAATCTCAAATCCCATGCAGTGGATTAAGCTTAAAAATTAATTACTTTAGCATATTTAACACCATTTTGGATAGTTTAAACTTTAGACTCCACAAATTTTGATGCTTATCGTAAAACCAAAGGTTTTTCATATTTTTTTTTCCTTCAGACGTAATGCCGATCCAATCCAGCATCATCATCCGGATAGTGTGGTCTTTCATGATGATGAAGTGGGGCCTCATGCTGTACTGGACCACCAAGAAGTACCTGCGAACCTACAACGACCACCAACTGTTTTCGGAAAACCCCAACATTGAGGAGACGTAAACTCCGGTATGTATGAGTTGTTATTCTTACTCCCTGCAGACTACAGAGTTTTGGTCGGCCAATAGTCAGGGTTCATCATGATAATTATCGTGATAATAACAGATGGATAATTATCGGTTAAAAATGCGCCCGTGAAAGTGAACTGTACCTCTATTACGAAAAACTTTCGAGTTCGTTTCGTTTGCGTATTCAAAGTGCCATCGAAAAATTTTGTATGAAAAATTAAACAGCGCCCCCTAGGGCGGCTATAATATAGGGGGCGCTGTTTAATTTTTCATACAAAATTTTTCGATGACACTTTGAATACGCAACGAAACGAACTCGAAAGTTTTTCGTAATAGAGGTACTGTATTCGAAGTTTTCGAACGTGTATTTCCGTACTTGCGTCTAGTGGTGGGCGTGGTAACTCCACAACGATCACTCGTTATCGAGGGTCAAAATATTTAATCTATTTTCCACAACTAGCGTTGGATAACTTGGCAACAATCAGCAACCAAAACATAAAGCAACATTCGCAACAAATAACTCGACTTGAAACAATGTAACATCAGAATTTCTTATGAAACATTAAGACAAATGTATCTTATACTGTTAATTATCTTGATAATTTCGAACTCTGCCGATAGTTGAGTCAGATTCTAATTTGTATGAAGAATCTGCCGATACTAATGTGCGCACTTTCATACTTCTCCATACTGATTAACAGCCCGACCAAACTATCGGCCGACAAAAAGTCTGCAGTCTGCGGCTAGGCTTACTGTTTTGTTAACTTAAATATTCATGTCATTTATTACATTTTTCCTATTTTTAATAAACGCATCGTTTCAAGCTTAAATAAAGACTTATCTAGGAGTTAATATCATTAGATCATTAACATTATGCAATTTAAAATTAAATCTTAAACATTGGTCTAACCTTACATCATTCAGACAACCTCTGTAATAAAATTAACCATTTTAGTTAAAAAAAAATGCACATTTTATTACTACTTAAGGTGCTATAGTGTACATAATTATTCCAGTGCTTAATTAGGTATGTCTGCCTCTCTTACTGATCAAAATTTATGTTTTACGTTTAATAAAAACGATCTTTTTGGCGGTAACGTTTTCGTTTCGCATTAAAATCAGTTTTTCATTTAATTTATCATGCATATTCCACTCCACTAAGACAGATCTGCAATAAAAAAATATGAAATAGCATTTAAAATTAATCGCTTTGTGATGTAATGTAGGTATCGAAATTGTGAAGTTTTTATAATATGCATGTCATGTGCAAAAGAAATTCTTTAATAATAAAACTTTATTATAATAGTTTAAATTATATCGCCACACAACAAGTTGTACCTGCATTGTGAATTTATGAAGTCTTCCGAATCTGTCTTATGAATAACCTGATCTCATATTTTTCATTTACTCGAATATTGTTTATGAATAAAATAATTTATGACTGGAACAAATTATTAATCGAATATTTTATAAGTGAGATCAGTTAAAAATATTTTTTACATTGTTTAATGTAGTACGATGCTCTTAGATCTACTTTGGAGTTTTTTCTTTTACTAATGATGTACCAATCAACTTACATGTTAAGATTATCTGGCGATTGGAATTCTGGCCCCAATAGTTATCTAGTTTGTTAAAACTAAAATGTTACAATACGAGTCTGTATGAAGCTTTTATATCATAGATGTAACTCTAATCCTAATGCATATTTATAAAACATATGTATTGCTCTATGTAACAAGCTGAACTTGTAAGTTAAATAATACCAACTAGTCAGTCTAGAAAATAACATAAATTGGCGGTAGGAGAACAAGTTACTTTTAAAAAGTATTTTCTAAATTATAAATAAAACAAAATGGTGTAAAGGTAATTTTTATCGTATCGAAAGAGTAGAGCGTTAATTTTTTTTTTCAATTGGCGTATAATTTAATTGGTTATTATTTGTTCATTTTTTAACATTAAAATGTACCAGGGATGGATTTTGTGATAATTTAGACTGCTTAATTCATACTCGTCTTTTAAGGGTAAATAAAAAAGAAATCTCAAAATTTTGTTTGAAGTATTTTTAGGAATGTATCAGTAATTTTTATCAGTAACGTGCAAGATTTCTTTGATTATAATTTCAAATACTTATTAATTGCTTCGTAACATAATATCGAGCTTGATAATAAAATGTATATAAGTAAGTAGAGCGAGACGGGTTTATTGATATAGCCATCTGCTTTTAAAACGTCATTAATTTCAAAGAAAAGAAATAACTTTATTTACGTGTTTAATTATTCTTTGAAAAACTGTTTAATATTAGAAAACATGTCGTGAACGGCAACCTTTGCAATAAATTGTCTATTTAGTAAATGATTTCCCGTAACGGTAAATGCTAAATAGCCAATAATTTAGTTACATATTATAGGTAAAATTGTTATTGATAACAGAAAATTTTCCTGTTATAATTAACTACTTACAACAAATTAATTTAGGTAGGAGATTACGTTTACTATTTACTATTTGTATAGTTAGAGGGTATTGATTTTAACACAAATGAATTGTCATTAGAGATATTTCTAAAATTTTACCCATGTATTTAATTTAGATAGTATGTAGTTAGTTAAATATTTAATGTACTTTTTACTAGAATGCATTAAGATGCGTTTATATTAACTCGAAAGAAACCCGTGTAAAACTTTAGTTAAGGAAATAAACTTGATGTTTTTAATTGTAGTTTTGGTCCTAACCCCTTCTGAGAGGTAATTAAATCCCTGCTGTATCTACGATCTACGTCCACGCATCCCGTTAACATGACAGGTGGTAACGAGTCGGCCGTGGAAGAAAACATTCAGTTCATAGATGACCGCGTGCGCCGACGCACGCAGCGTTGCGGCTCGACCACGGAAGCGCGCGCGACTAAATCTGTGTTTATGAATTAAAAACCGTTCAAGTGCCCCCCCCAAAACCCCATGGAACCCTAAAAACAAGGAACCGATGTGGACGCAAAGGATTCTTCTATAATAACTTAAGTAGTGGTAAGTGAAACAGGATTGCACGAATGCTAAGTTTGCGCCTCGGATGCAGAAAAACATGTTTACCTACTATTTTAACCCTGGCTTCTAACATTTGTGATTACTTCATTTTTTTTTTATTTTCTTGTAATTTTTAAGTTTCCTCGCTATACTTTTACTCTGTGATCGAAAACTAAGAAAACTCGTAAATTACTCAAAGTAACGATTACAATTTGTACAATTTACATAACTAATTTCTTCCTTAAAACGTATTATCTTAAAACAGCACTCGTTTACGACTCTTTTAATTAGTCCGCATCTAAATTAATTAATACAAATTGATTTGCTAAGTCCAGATAAGTACCACAATATTAAGACATTAAATTTCAATATCACGAAGAAAAACGATAATTTAAGTCGCTCATTAATTTCAACAAAAATAAAGAAGATTTTAGTCAGTAGTCGGGTGATAATTGCTCAATTTAGTATTCATGTTGAACACTGCATGGGATATTCTTTATTTCTGAATTTTGCATAATATTCATAATGAGCCTTTAACTTGTTAATGCTAGGCTTATACTTTAATATAATTTTTAATTTACATTGATACTTTATCTCCAATTAGAAACTTTGCGTATAATTTAATCACATTAATGTACAAAAATAACTGCTTTTGTTTGCTTTGAAATTTTATGATTAAAACCACAATCTAATTTGAAAACAAGGAAATGAATAACATGCGCACATTTCGTTTTTTTACCTGGCATGTAAAATATTATTGCCGGTCATATATTATTTTTAAAAATCTCCTAAAAATGTTATGCCTTTGTGTACTATCATTAGCAGTTTATTTCCTTATAGTCCAGTAGAATTAGCTTTTAAATCGGAAATAATTCCTACAAAAGATTTTATTGTTTTAATGGCTTCATTGGTTGCCCATTAAGATTCTCCTAAGTTTTCGACTTCGACGGAGTTGTGCTTAAGTGGTGGGGGCCCCCGAAAGAGGCATTTTTTCGGTATTCCGGTTATACCGCGTAAAGGACTTACCCTATCAAAAAGTGGTCTTCATGACGGTTGAAGGGCACTTAATCCTGCATTGAATAAGACCAAATTCATATGTTTTGGACAAACCGTTCTCGCGCTAAAGTTCGGCAAAGTAGAAAATATACGTATAATTAATGACCCTCTCCACGTCCAATGGTTTGTTACCCACAGGCTTCCAAGTCTTGAAAAGGGCCACCTCAACCAGTGTAACCCTATCAAGGCTTACGAGCTTGATGCGCCTATCATTGTTCGTCCCAGCCGTTCCTTAACTGCGGTTGCTGCACCTCTTCCTGGCACTCACCTGAACGACTCTGTGTTACCTACTGTGGCTGCCCCTCTTCCTTGTATCCTCCTGCATGACTACGTTGCCTAGCCGTATGCCTGGTCTAAGGTTCGACGCCAAAAATCAACAACAACAAGTTCATATTAAAACGCTGAAGAGTTTTTTGTTTGTTTGTTTGAACGCGCTAATCTTAAGAATTACTAGTTTGATTGAAATCATTATTTTTGTGTTGAATAGCTCATACATTGAGGAAGGCTATAGGATATATATGTTACTGTAAAAGCTCGAACTACGGTTAATCTTAAGATTTAAGTGTAAGTCTTAGGATTTACCGACATGAGTTGGTAAATGTAAGTATTTCTGAAAATACGTCGATTTTTTCGAGCTTTTATCATTCGAATTCAGTATATGCTAGGTTTTACCTCTGACAGCTGGTAGATGTTGGTTTTAGGAATAAAACAATGAGTAATTCTTAATTACTTACTTTCAACAACTATTAGACAAAACAGGTACATAGTATTATAATGGTATCATGTGATAGTAATAAGTACAAACTAATACCAACTTATTTAAATTATTTGCAATAATTTCTTTTTCTTGTGTTTTGGTGTTCACATTTTTACTGTTTCCTTTTTTTATTCCTTCTGATTCATTACCAACGATGTTGTTTTCGTAAAAGTTTACAGAACTTTTAATTAGTAAGATTATAACAAAAATGATAATACCATAGACTCCATGGCATGGACGAAATGTTAAGTGGAAAAAATCGGAATAATAATAACCCAGCATTGACAGTAGCGCATATCTGTAAATATCATATCTAACCTATCTAGAACACTGAAATTTTGTACTGCATGCGTCCTTCTAATATTATAAACGCGAAAGTTTGTGTGGATGTTTGTTACTCTTTTCAAGCAAAAACTACTGAACTGATTTAATTGAAATTTCACAGTATTATTGATTATAACCCAGAATAACATATAGGCTATAATTTATGACGATCTGTGACAAATTAAATTTGACGCGGGTGAAGCCGC